>NC_136472.1:111903469-120912460 GCF_902686455.1 Sciurus vulgaris
AGAAAGACAAAAAAGAGGAAAGGAGAAAGGAGAGTAGAGAGAAGAAAAAAGAGAGAGAGAAAGAAGAGAAAAAAGAGAGAGAGAGAGAGAGAGAGAGAGAGAGAGAGAGAAAGAAAGAAAGAAAGAAAGAAAGAAAGAAAGAAAGAAAGAAAGAAAGAAAGAAAGAAAGAAAGAAAGAAAAGAAAGGAAAGAAAAGAAAAAGAAATGAAGACATGTTCACAAAAAAACCCTATACACAAATGATCACAGACACCAAAAACTGGAATCAACCCTGATATCCTAAACAGGTTTAACAAATGGCAGCATTCTGGAAAGCAGCATGGAGATTCCCCAGAAAACTTGGAATGGAATCACCATTTGACCCAGTCATCACATTCCTCAGTTTATACCAAAGGGATTTAAAATCAGCATACTACAGTGACACAGCCACATCAATGTTTATAGCAGCTCGATTCATAATAGCTAAACTGTGGAACCAACCTAGGTCCCCTTCAACAGATGAATGGATAAAGAAAATGTGGTATATATACACAATGGAATATTACTCAATTTTAAGGAAGAATGAAATTCTGGCATTTGCTGGTAAATGGATGGAGTTAGAGAATATTATGCTAAGTGAAATAAGCCAAACACAAAACACCAAAGGCCAAATGTTTTCTCTGATATGCAGAAGCTAATTCACAATAAGTGGGGATAGGGAAGAATAGAGTTACTTTATATTAGGTAGAGGGGAGTGAAGGGAGGGAAAGGGGTATGGAGGAATTAAAAAAAAATTCTAAAAACAAACAAATGGCAGCATATATATACCATAGAATACTACTCAGGAATAAAAAAGAATGGGTATCAAACACACAATGACTTGGGATAATCTTCAGGGAATTATGCCACATGAAGAAAGTCAATCTCAAAATGCTGCATACTATATGATTCCATTAGATACAACATTTTTTAAATAATAGATTAGTGGTTGCCAGGTCTTTGGGATGGTGGGGAAGTGGGGGTGGAAGTAGGTATGGTTATAAGAGACAACAGGGTCCTGGACCTTGGTGGTAGATACTCAAACCTATACATTTGACAAAATCATAAAGACTAAATATGTATGTATCCATAAATAATGCATATAAGTAAGAGTGAAAAAATTTGGATAAGAATTAAGATTGGTATATTGTATCAATATCAACATCCTGGTTTTGATATTATTCAACACTTTTATCAAAGATTACCTTTAGGGGAAACTCATTAAAATGTACATGGGATCTCTCCATATTGTTTCTCACAAATCATATGAGTCTACAATTATATCAATAAAAATTCTCAATTAAAAAATAAAATCAGAAAATTTTAAAATATAGGGATGGTATAGCACAGATAGAAAATTGTCAGTTATATTCATTCTTCCTTCTCCCATAGATCACAATTTTTATGTGGGTGCATGGCCTCCTGGAATAAAGTCTGCATTTCCCAACCTACCTTGCAGCTAGGATTAGTCTATGACTAGGTTCCTATCCAATGGATGTGGTGGTAAAGATGTATTCAGCATCCAGGAAGTGTTCTTAAAGAAAGGGTGCATGACTTCAATTCCCTTTCTTCTTTCTTCTTACCAAATCACAAGACAGGGAACATACATAATCAAGGACTGTGGCAGGATGCAGTGGAAGGACCCCGGTCCTTCAGGACCTGATGGAGCTGCTTTAACAGCTCGTCTGCCTGTGCCTTATTATGAGGAAATAACCTTCCATCATGTTTAATCTACACAAATTCTAGGCTGCTTCTGGACTTTTATGAAATAACTTCTCCCTTATTTGGACACTGATATGTAGGTTTTCTTTGACCGAAATTGAATCCAAACTTAATTAGTACAAATAAGAAAGATAATCCCTACAAAAATGAACCATGGTTTTATTTCTAGGCCAGGTAGAATTTCAGACCAAAAAGAAAACTAAAAGGAACAAAGAAGGATGTCATAAACTATAAAAGAACAATAGATTAGAAAGATATAGGAGCATGAATATATATGCATTTAATAATATAGTTTTGAGGACTATAAAGCAACAGTCAACGGTTCTCTGGGGGAAAAGAGACAGTTTTTTATCTAAAAAACTGTGGTTAAGGAATTTAATATACATCCCTCAGATCAAGCAGACGAAAATGAGCAGAGATAGATTTGAGTAATACAAACTGATAATCTTAGACTGAAATATAATACAGAACCACACCCAAGACATGGGGAATATATATTATTTTTTAGCTCACCTGGAAATTCAAACAAATCCACTATAAGCTAGGTTACAAAGGATGAGTATTCAACCATTTTCAAAGACTGTAATAAAAATAGGAATCTGTAACAAAAAGACAGGCTTTTATTAAACCCAGAGGTATAGAAACTGGAAAACCAAACTACTTAATAACACTTGCGTTGAAGAGGTAATCATCAGGGAAATTACAAAATACTAGAACTGAATGACAATAAAAATACTACATGTCGAATTTGTGGGATACAGCTAAAGCAAGACTTAAGGAAAATTAATGGCTTTAACTATATTTATCAAAAACACCAAAACTGGAAAAAATAAGCTAAGTATTAATTCAGGAATTTGGGGGGAAATCACAGAACAAACCCAAAGAATAAAATGATCAAAGAAGGAAGGGGTAAAATCAAATTAAATCAAGAATAAAATGCATTAAATTAAAATATCACTTTTTTCAACTCCCAATGAATCAATGGTCTGGCATTGATCTTCAATAGTGACTAAAATCACTAGAGCCAATCAAATACTTTTTTATGATCATCTGGTGATGGCAAAAATGTGTAGCACTATTTCTCTCAATCTAGAGAGTTATGTAGAGGTATAGATTCTGCATTTGATGGAGCCTCTAGATCCAATCACAAACTCACAGGATATTCAATGAAATTTCAATCATCTCTAAATTAGTCAAAGTGCATCAAAAATCCTAGCAGATACCTTAGGAAGTTTATAAACTGATTGTTATGGTCTGGATGTGAGGTGCCCCCCAAAAGTTCACGTGTGGGACAATGAAGAAGGTTCAGAGGAGAAATGGGTTGGGTTGTGAGAATCTTAACCCAATCAGTGAATTAATCCCCTGATAGGGACTAACTGAGTGTGACTGAAGTGGCAGGGTGTGTCTGGAGGAGGTGGGCACTGGGGCGTGGCTTTGGGTGTATATTTGTATCTGGTGAGTGGAGACTCTGCTTCCTGAAATCATGTAAGCTGCTTCCTTCCACCACACACTCCGCCATGCTGTTCAGCCTCACCTCAAGCCCCAACGAATGGAGCCGGCCTTCTATGGACTAAAACCCCTGAAACTGTGAGCCCTCAAAGAAACTTTCCTCCTTTAAAATTGTTCTGGCCAGATCTTTTAGTCACAGAAGTGACATAGCTGACTAAAACACTGATTTAAAAATAAATATATAGGAAAGTGAAATTCTAAAGTCCACAAACAGCTAAATCAGTTTTTAAAAAGAACAACACAATAGAATGGGTTACTGCATCAGATGTTAGAACATACTTCAGAGCTATATAATTTTATGAAGTTTGTTACTAACTTAAGGACAGGCACGTAAATCCAATGGAACAGAACTGAGAAGGCACATACGGAGCAGTGTGTATATATGAAAGCCTAATGCATGATAAAGACAATGCCACAAATTAGTGGGGAAAACATTATGTATTTAGTTGATAGTTCACACACACACAAAAGTCACTAAATATCTACTTCACACGAAGATGAATTCCAGATAGATTAAAGATCTGAAAGTAAAAGGTAAAATGGTAGACCTAAGAGAATGTAAATGAATACAGCTCTCGCCGTGGCCCTGAGCGGGGATGGACTTCATAAACAAAACCCGAATAGCAAAGACCAGGAGACAAAAATTGATTAGTGTGACTTTTCCAAAATTGAAGATTTCTATTAATTGAAAGAATGCTGTGTTCGTTTCCTAAAGCAGCTGTAACAAAGTACCACAAGCTGGGTGGCTTAAACCAACAGATATTTATTCTCTCATAATTCTGGAGGCTGAAAGTCCCAAATCAATGTGTCAGCAGGGTCATGGCCCCTTTGAAGACTCTGGGAAGAATGCCTTCTTGCTTCAGCTTCTGGCAGTCCCAGGCATTCCTTGGCTCATGGTAGGATATTAATTTCCAGGGGCTGCCTTATAATATACAATCAGCTGGGTGACTTAAAACAACAGAGATGTATTATCCTCACAATAACAGAGGATAGAATTCTGAAATCAGGTGCCAGCAGGGCCTACCTGCCCTCTGAAACCTGAGGGAAGGGTCCTGCCCTGCCTCTTCAAGCTTCTGGAGATCACCAGCAATCTTGGGCCAACCTCAGCTTGTAGCCTCGTCTCTCCGATCTCTGGCTCCATCTCCATGACCATTTTTTCGGTATGTCTCTGTGTCCTCTCTCCCTCTTTTAAGGATACTAGTTACTGGATTTAGGGCCACCTGACTTCAACTTGGGATCCCTTACTATTCACATCTGCAGACTATTTCCAAACAAGATCACATTTCAAGGTCTCAGGTGAGGTGACACTACTCAACCAACTACAGTCAGCCCCTCAGTCCCTCACAATTCACATGCTTCTCCACTTGCAAAGTCTATTCATCCCATCCCAACCTGCACAAAAGTATTAACCCATTCTTGCAACCATTCTAAGTCTTGAGTTTTATCTAATATCATCAACCAAAAAAGTCTCCAATTACATAATCTAAACCATATAAATCAGGTATAAGTAAGACTCTGGGGATGAATCATCCTGAAGTAAAATCTCCCTCCATCTTTAGTCCTAAGAAACTGGAAAATAAGCTATGTGCTTCCAAAATACAATCGTGGGACAGGCATCAGATCGATATTCACATTACAAAAGGGAGGAATTGAAAATAAAGGGATTGGTATCCTCCAAGAGTCCAAATCCTAGAAGGGAAAAATCCATCAGGTTTTGATTTTTGTTTGTTTTTTTGTTGGGGGGGGGGGGTTGTTTGTTTGTTTGGTACTGTGAATTGAACTGGGGAACACTTGACCACTGAGCCACATCCCAAGTCCTATTTTGTATTTTATTTAGAGACAGGGTCTCACCAAGTTGCTTAGTACCTCGCTTTTGCTGAGGCTGGCTTTGAACTCTCGATCTTCCTGTCTCAGGCTCCTGAAGGTTTTTTTAATATTTTTTTATTTGTAGCTGGACACAATACCTTTATGTTATTTATTTTGGTGTGGTGCTGAGAATGGAAACCAGTGCCTCCCACGTGCTAGGCAAGTGCTCAACCACTGAACTACAACTCCAGCCCTTCATTCAGAGTTGAAGTCAGAGAATAATCCTGTGGCTCAATGCTCTGTGTCTGGGTCTGCAGAGGCAGCTTTTGCCCCTCTGGTCTCTGCCTCTGCATCTCCGAGTCTGTCCTGAGTCATTCATCCTTTTCTTTAGGGGTATCAACAGGTTTCCTGCCTATAAAATCCCAGAAGTCTGTTTTCCTTCATTTCATGTTATCTCTGTCCTTTTCAGCCCAAGTTACTAGCATTTCTGTTGGTATAACATTCACAAACACCCATGGGTCTCCTGTAAATGTCAAGGGGATCCATGTGATTAGGCAGGAAGGTTCTCCACAGATACTTCCCAGATAACCCCGCCTCTATTCCTGGCTTCTGCCAAGATGGTTGAGTGGATTCATGATCACACAGCTAATCTCTCCAGCACCCTGGCCGCTCTCTCCAGAGCATAGTTTTTCACTAGGGAATTTCCTAATTTTGGCAATCTGGATAAACCAAGAACTTGGCTAGTAATCAAGTGCTGGTTTGTTTATGTTAAAAATTTCTCCCTCAATTTATCTCTTCCCTCTCACACTTTACTATAAGCAGTAAAGAGAAACGAGTCTGCCCCTTCACATTTTGCTCGAAAACATTCTCAGCTAAATATCCAAGTTGAACTCTGCTTCTCACCCCATCATAGAATGTAAATCAACCAAGTTAGCCCACGCTTTATAACAGGAACAGTCTTTGGTCCAGCTTCCAATAACATGTCCCTTGTTTCCTTTTGAGGTTTCACCAGAAGTACCTTAATGTTCGGATTTCCAGCAGCATTCTCAAAATCCATGGATTCTCCAAGATGGTAGAGGATTTTTCACCCGTTCTCCTTGGATGTGAGGACGATCTGGCTGTGACATCTGTCACCCATTGATCTCCAGGGTTGATTCAGCTGATCTGGATGGCTAGGCCAGTGTCCCCTTCCTCCTTCACGGCTCCATGTGTGTCCCTCCCGAAGCTTCTCACTCGGCCAAAGAGGACAACCTTTCCCAGTAGGAGGATCATTTTCCGGTCAAGGGTGTATGAGTAGCTGTGTTCCCCTGCTAGAATCTCCAAACAAGCTCTCATCCGTTCTCCTCACTTTCATAGAACCTCACTAGAATTTCCTTTAACATCCATATTTCTGTTGATAAATCCCTTCAGTGTAACCTATGCTCTTTCTGTCATGAACTTCAAAATTCTTCAGGATTCTGTCCATTACCAATTTCCAATTTCTACATTTTTAGTTCTTTGTTACAGCAGTACCCCACTTCCTGGTACCAAAATCTAAATTATTCTTCTGGGGCTATGTACTATTCAGCTTTGGATAACTGTGATCAAAATATCTGATGAGAACAACTTAGAGGAGGAAATACTCATTTTGGCTCATTGTTTCAGATTATTCCATGGGCAACTGAATCCAAGACAGAAACATCATGGTGGAAGAGGAGGTAGAGAAAAGTTGCTCAGCTCCTTGCAGCTGGAGAGCAGAGAGAGGGCAGAAGGGGCCAGAGGAAGATAAACCCTTTCAGGGCACGCCCAGTGACCTCCAGCTAGGTTCCCGAAGCCCATTCAGCTTCAATGGGTTAGTTCATTTGACTGATGGGGCCAGAGCCCTTGTGAGCCAGCCATTGCCTGAGCCCCACTTCTGAACCCTGCTACACTGGAGACCATGTTTTCAACACATGAGCTTTTGTGGGAGGCAGTCCAGATGCAAACCATGACAGGTCACAATAATAGTGCCACTACTGGGTGGCTTCAACCATAGAAATATATTCTCTCCTAGGTCCAGAAGTTATGAGTCCAAACCCAAGGTGGTGTCAGGGCTGTGTTCCCTCTGAAGGTGCTAACAAAGCGCTTTCTGTGTCTCTGCCAGGTTAGGTGTTCTTTGGTTGATGGTAGCATGATTCAATCTCTGCCCCTGCTGTCACATGGCTTTCTTTTTGTCTGTCCTATCTTCTCATTATAAGAACACCAGTCACTGAATTTAAGGCCTACCCTAAATCTTAGGATGATTGCGTCTTGAGATCTTTCATTACATTTGCAAAGGTTCTATTTACAGATAAGGTCACATTCTAAGGTTCCAGGTAGACATGAATTCTTAGATGATACTACTTGACTTACTATAGATGTCACGGATTAAATTAACAAACAAATGACAACTGATAGAAAATATTCCAAGGTCTGAAGCTATTAAGGCTCACTATCTTTAACATGCAAGAAATTTGCAAATCCCCAGGACAGGAAAGGAATCCTATAGAAAATATAGACAAAGATATGAATAGACAATCCATAGAAGCAGAAACTCAAGTTCATAAAATTTTAATGAAGAGCTCTTCTCAGACTGTGGATGTGGCTCAGTGGTAGAGTACTTGCCTAGAATATATGAGGCCCTGGGTTCAATACCCAGTCCTGTAAAAATAAATAAATAAATAAATAACAAAAGATGTTTGCCTCAATAACAAGAAAAAATCTAAATTAAATTTCATAAAGAAATTCTTCTTTATGCCTATAACATTGACATGAAAATGTAAGTTACATAATGTATGTGCTGACAACAACTTGGAGAAATAGGAACTCGACTTTAATCCGCATCATCCTACCACAGCTTTCAGCCAAAGTCATTATTCTGACCACACAAAGCCCCACATTTCCTGTCCAGCTACTGCCCCAAGCTCATCTCCAGCCACCCTCTGCTCCTGTCTCTGCTGTAGCTCAGCAGCCTCTACATAGTCTCCCCAGCAGGTCCAGCACACCTGGACACTATCGGCACTTGCCATTTCTTCTGTCTGGAATACACGCTCCATTCTTCTGGATGGCGGGGTCCTCATTTCCTTGGGGGGGTCTCTGCTCAAGTATCAGCAATTTTTTTTTTTTTTTTTTTTTTTTTTTTGGTGGTGCTGGGGATTTGAACCCAGGGCCTTGTGCTTGCGAGGCAAGCACTCTCCTACCAACTGAACTATATCCCCAGCCCCTCAAGTATCAGCTTTTGAGGAGGCTTCCTTCGTCATTCTGTAGCACAGAACAGAGCCCTTCCCCTCTCCTGGTTGATTTTTCCCCCTCACATTACAACCGTCTGACACCCTTTCTGTGTTTCTGGTTTATCTATTTATTGTCTCTCCCTCTTCTAGAATGTGTACTCAGTTTTGCTCACTGAAGCATCCCCAAAACCTAGAGCAGTGCTCAACTAATGTGTCAAATGAACAATGAACTACTAATAGTTATTAGTATAACAATACCACTCCTACTAATAGTTATTAACTACTGATGTGTATTGACGGCTTTAGCTGTACTATCACATTTGATCCTTATAAGAACCATATGAATTAATCGTCATTAATTCCATTATACTAAGTCAAAGACTGAGGCTCACAGGAGTTAGCAAGCAATGGAGATCACACAGCTAGCCGGTGATTGAGCTGGGACTTGAGCCCAGCCCGGCTGATTCCAAAACCTAGACTCTTGAATGCTTCGCTGTACTCCTGTCAATCACCCACAGAGTTGGTAATTCTCACATGGCAGCCAAGAATGTGCATGTCTCAAATCTCCTGCTGCAGGAAATGTAGTTATCATTCCCTCTAGATCCAAAGTCACACTAGTGCAGAGGCCACGTCTCTCCCAGGCTGCTCCTAACCACTGACTAAGCATAGCCAGTATTAGAGCAGGCCTCATCTGGCAACTTTGGCTCGAAACTCCCCATAGCCTGGTTAACCCTGCTTATCTCTGTACCGAGTCTGAGTTCTTCCTTTCCAATCCTTCTGCCTTCCTGTCTCCTTTTTCAGCATTAAGAGCTGAAGGTTGTTCCTGCCTTCTGCTTGGATTCACTGGAGAAAGGTGAAGTGATCCATGACTGATATTTGCCATGGGTGAGTATCTTTGAGCTGCTATAACAAACTGCCATGGACAGGGTGGCCTGAATATTTATTACTCTCAGTTCCAGAGACGGGAAGTACTACACCGAAGCATCGGCACACTCAAGGCCTGGTGAGGGCTTCTTTCTAGTCCGTAGATGGCACCTTCTTGCTGTGACTTCCCATGGTGGAAGAAGCAGGAGAGCTCTCCAGAGTCTCTTTGATAAGGGCACGAATCCCATTCATAAGGACTCCACCCTCAAAACCCAGTCATGCCCCAAAGACTTCCTTGGAGGTTACAATTTTCACGTGTGCCTTTGGGACAGACAAAAACAATTCAACCTCCAGCAGAGAGGAAGAGGACAGTCATGATGCGCATAGGTATTTGTCTTAAATAACTAAATTCGAACTATTTATCTAAGCCTTCCAGACCCTCTGTAATCTTCCAGCCTGATCGTGCAATGGTGCTGTTCCCTAAGGAATCAATTGTACAATGCTCAGCCTAAGTATCAAAAAAAACAAAGACAAAGTAGACTGCGGAGCACAGAGGTGCACTCTTGTAATCCCAGCAGCTTGGGAGGCTAAGGCAGGAGGACCAAAAGTTCAGCAACTTAGTGAGGCCCTGTCTAAAAAATAAATAAAAAGGGCTGGGGTTGTGGCTCAGAGGTTGGGCATCCCTAGGTTCATTCCCCAGTACAAAAAAAAAAAAAAAAAAGTTGAAGTAGACTGAAATGGCCACATTGTGTTGAGCTGCAGTGTGGTCACCCATGGTAGTCACGTGGCTCTCAGGTCCACTGGGGCAGTGTCCCCACTAATGTGTCCCCCTGGCTCGCCTCCTATTCCAAAACACTGCTCTAAACTCCCTCCAGAGAGCTGATTTCTGCCTCAGCTAAAGGGAAGGGAAGACAAATACTGTGCCTCTTTGAGCAGTGGATGGTTAAACAGGGGTCACCTGTCACCTGACCACAGGTCTGGTCCTCTCAGCTCCTCTGACATTTGCTGGAGGCAACTGGATTTGGTAGGTGGCCAGGAACATCACCTCAGCCCAGAAGATAAAGACCAACCCGTGAACCCACAGAAAAGCCAACCCAGGGCCCCTGGAGAAATCACACACACACACACACACACACACACACACAGACACACACACACACAATAGTGAACAACTTGCTGAATGGGGGAATTGTCCCTGACCAGAGTTTTCTTCTTTTCTTTCTCTCCCATCATCTTTTTTACTCAAAATGGTGATGTCTGGGCTCTGCTGAGCTGGCACATACAGGACTCCCCTGGTCAGAAAGAACCCAGGGGAGACAAGTTCACCCCGTCTGCGGGGCCGCCTGTGCGCGGCGAGAAGGCATGGGCAGGGAAGGTAGGTGTGGATGCAATACAAGACTCTCGCTCTGCTTGGGCAAAGCACCAGGAAAAGGCAGAGCAGAAGCGACTGAGTCTCCACAGTGAAGTCCAGAGGTCTGCTCCGGAGAGGTGACTGCGGTGGACCTTAACAAATAGGTGACAGCTGGCCTAGCAGAGCAGAGGCAGGAGTGAACTCCACGTGTAAGGAGCACCTCCCAGAGCTCAAAACCCCAGGACGGGGCCGGCGAGTGCTCCACGCCAGGACCTTGTGTCACACCCTTGGTGGTGGGTGGGCAACAACCTTAGCTCTGACATCACCCACCAGGCAGCATTCCCAGTTGCCCTGAGAGCTCCCAGGGGCCACCGTCAGACCTCCTCAGGGACACTCCTAACACCCCTGTCCAGGGTGGACCCACTGGGATGAAACTTTAGGGAAGCGAAATTTGTAGAGATGGAGGGATGGGAAGGAAAGAGAAAGGCAGCTGGGGGCGCCGCGGAGGGGCCCAGAGGGTGGTCTGCCCTGTGAGGCTCACCATCCATCATCCACTGGGCCACCTCCTTCTCTCTGCTCACTGACAGAGCCCAGGAGATTATGAGTGAAGGGGCAAGCAGGGAGGAAAGCCAGCTCCTTCCAGGGCTCACTGGGGGCTGGGAGGCCTCCCCCTACTTGACTAACCTGATTCTCCAGAAGGAAGGTCAGCGAAACCACCAGGAAGGAGAGGCCTTGGATGCTCTGTGGATGCACTGTGTGACCACAGAGGGCAAGATGGACAGAGGATGGGTGAGGAAGGGGAGAGGTCCAAATCCTTCTCTCTCACCACCCAGAGTTCCATCCACTGACCGCCACTGGTAACACAGCCTACAGGCAGTCTTCAAAGCCTCCTCCTCCACGCAGCCTCCAGCCTGCCCCAGCCACAAGGGCCTGAAGTGTAACCAAGGCTGAGGACCGCTGTCTCCAGATCATTGTCTCATGGAGCAGGACAGAATGAACAAGGGCTTGGGATGCTAAATCTGGAGAACTTTTTCCAGTTCTCCCTCAACTTGGTGGGTGACCTTGAGCAAGATACTCTTTTTTTTAGGGGGGTGGGGCAGTGGTGGGGAGTGGCGGGGATTGAACCCAGGGCCACTTGTATACTAGGCACGTGCTCTACCACCGAGCTACATCCCCAGCCCCCAGATGCTCACCTTAACAGTTTTCTGATCTGTCAGCTGATGATGCTACCTGCCTCCTGAGTGTGTTAAGTATTTGTAAACTGGGCAGGTGCTTGATAAATGTGTTTCCCTAATATATATTTCATTTTCAAGTGCACACCTCACCTCCTTACCTAGGTCAAGAGCTCCTGGAAGGCACTTTTGTCCCCATCCCGCCCCCCCATCACATACAATGTGCTCACACAGTACCCGGCACATGGACAGCTCCGAAAACGCCTTCTGGAAATACAACTCGCCAGGCGAGAGGAAGAAGGCAAAGGAGGCTGAATCCTGGAAAGGGGCTTTGACCACCCCCACCGCCAGGCTGGGCAGGAGGCTGAGTCGCAGTCTTCTCATCTAGTTGTAAAGCGCCTGTGTTCATTATTTTAACAGTTATTCGTGATCAAACGATTTGGTGTTAATGTGGATCTAATGTATAAATCCATACGGGTCCCACAGTCATTTAGCATTAATTAAACGAGGCCATTATAAGGCTGGGATTCCACTGGGTTTATTGCGCTTAGCAATTAATGACAGGAACCAGCCGGCCACTGTGCTCTCTTCTCCAGTCCCTTTTGCTGCTGGAGGGCAGGGATGAGGCAGGCTGCCTCCGGATGGAGAGCAGGCAGAGGGAGGGCCTGGCAGGGCGCACAGAGACGACTGACAGGCGGGGAGTTCATGGAGCCCAGCCTTGCCCTTGAGCGGCTGACACTTCATAAGGCAGAAAGAACTTTATTAGCAGAGGCCAGGAGTCCAGAGTAGGATCTCAGTCCTACTCTGCGGCTGCTGACTGCTGGGCAAGACACTCCTCCTCTCTGTTCTTCAGCAGTTAACTGAGGACTCTGAATGCGCCGATTCTGTTCCCTCTGCCTGGAATGCATCTCCTCTTTTGCATCTTACAAATCTCAGCTCCTGCAACAGGAACCAACCACCCACTCCCTTCCGCCGACCCCACACCCTCTGGAGCATCTTGTCTCTGTTTTATTTTCTTCATGGAACTTACCACTGCCAAAATCCTGTCTGCACGTGTACTCGTTTGTTTACTTGTATGTTATCTGTCTCCTCCTCACGGTCAGCTCCACAAGACCAAGGACTTCGTCTGTCTAATTCATCACATTAACATCAATTCCCAGAACAGTACCTGGCAGTGCTAGGGGCTCGAAAACCATGTGTCCATGTCAGAAGCCGCAGGGTGGTCACTAAAACCCCCCCGCAGTGGGCCCTCGCTGGCCCTTGACATCCCTTCCGAGACAGCAAGGGTGGTGTGGGGAGCCGGCAGAGCTGGGTTGCTGCAGGAGGCCTGGTGAGAGAAGGACGGTTGTGGCCAATTCCTAAGGGACAGAGGAAATCCAGCCCAGAGAAGAGGAAAAAGGTGGGCGTCACCTGGAGGAGTCGGGCAGGAGCGGCAGCAGCAGCAAGCCCGGAGCCTCAGCAGCTGCTACACCTTCAGGCTCCCAGCCAAGACCATTTGGCGAAACTATATTAATAATCACAAAGCAAGAATCCCTTGTGATGGGAACAATTTCCCTTCCAAGGCACTGCCACACGTACCACTTCACTTTATTCTCCCACTATCCCCTTGATACAGGGGAGGGGAAAATATCTCCTGCTGTCTGTACGTAGGAAATTGATAACAATAACTGTTAATTTGTCTAGCACTTCCCAGCTTGCAGAACACACTAACTTTTCCATGCTACTAGTTATTTATTCCCATTTTGCAGAGGAGTGAACACAGCGGGGTGAAGCCCTTTGTCCAAGGTCATTCATGGAACAGGAAGGCTGACAACCTCAAACCCAAACTCAAACATTTTCCACAACCCAATATCCTGGCTTCCAGATGAGGAAGCTGAAGCAGGCAGAGAGCAGGTGGCTAGCTTAAGACAGCATCCCAGCCCGCACACCGTGGGAGGTAGTGTCAGATTGGATTTGCTGAGGACAGGGGAGAGGGACAATCTCCCTTCCAGAACTGAGCCTGAAATGACAGTTTCCCTGAATGAAATGTTGCATTGCTATAGGTCAGGAAGAGAGTCAGAGGCTCATGGTGTTATATAATCCTAGGGATTTAAGCTGCAAAGGATGTCGGGGGTATCTACTCTCTCTAAATATGAAGGTCTTGGTTCCCTGATCTAAGCTCTGTGATTTCTCACTGTAATTTCTTTGATGAGAAGCATGGTGTCATGCACAATATAGAGACTCACTGAACCAGGGAGGCAGGCCAGACACAGTACAGAGGAGTGAGGAAGGTCAGGTATGATAACTATCTGTTGGCACTTGGCACTGTTTGGAGAGGCAAAAGGGAGTAGTGGAGATTGTGGCAAGTTGGGAGCATAAACTCCATGATGCAGGGGGATTGCTGCAGCCATGGCTGCCAAGAGGACATGCTGACCATTCTTGAAACAAGGCCAGACATGTGGATCTCTATTGGAAATTCTAGAACTTTAAATGTTGGCATTTAAATTTAAAGTCCCATGTGGGCCAAGCAAAATATGTCTTGTGGCAAGTTACTTTTGTAAGTGTCTTAAGGAACATTTACTTGGATTTGACAGAAATCCACTCCAAGGAGAGAGAAAGGGTGCATTTATGGTATGGAAGTATATCACAGAATCCAAGAAGACTGAAGACCTGGTTCTCAAGTTATGGTCCGAGGGAGTTTGGGGGACTTTGTAGGAAAGTACGGGCTGTCGATTTAATGAACCAGCATTAGATGATCTGCCCATGACCCTCAGTCTTCTTGTTAGTTCACATCTCAGTGAATAGGTGTCTGGCCATAGACAACCAATGAACTGAATTTCCCAAAGGCTGGGCAATTCTGACACAATCAGCTACACCAGGGATCTTGGTCACACACACATTGTGGTTATAGGAATCCAATGTATATATAGCAGGGGGCGGGGAGACAGTTCTCAAACAGTGTGAGTCTGGATTGAGCAGGCATGCAAAGAAAATAAGACTAACCCAAAAATGTAAAATGAAGAAGATGGATTAAAAGAATGAAATGATTAGAATATGAAAAAAGTTACTTTTGTTTTAACAGTTTTATCAAGATATAACTTGATATGTGCAAGAACTGCACATATTTATTATGTACAATCAGATGAATTCAGACACAGGCAAACATCCATAATACCTCGTCACCACTGGTGATGTGTGTATCCAACACCTCCAAAAATTGCCTGCATCTCTTCATTTTTGTTGCTGGTGTTGGGGTGATAAGGACACTCCGTATGAGATCTACTCTCAAATTTTGAGGTGCCCAGTGCCATATTGCTAACTATAGCCACTTTGCTGTGCCCCCAATCTCCAGAACTCACTCACCCAGAGTGTCTGAAACTCTACAGCCACTGAATAACAGCTTCTCTCCCCCTCCCTCAGCCTCTAACACCTTGCTCCAAACTCTGCTGCTGTTGGTGCAGCCGATGCATTCTCTGCTTCTAAGAGTTTGGCTATTCTAGATATTTTCACAAAAAAGGAATCATACAGTGTTGTCCTTCCATGACTGGCTCATTTCACCTAGTGAAAAGTCCTTCAGATTCATTCATGGTGTTGCAAATGGCAGGATTTCCTACTTTTTCAAGGCTGAGTAATGTTCCACTGTATGCATATGCCAGTTCACCCATTCATCTCATAGCAAATTTGCTTCCATTGTCCACTGACTTGAAACTTGTAATTAAATGAATATATTAACCCTGTTCAAACCCTTCATTGTGAAGATGGACCAACCCAAAGAGGTAAGCCATGTTCCTAAGATCACAAGCAATTAAGTCTAAGCAATCAGCTTACACCCCAAGCTTCCAGATTTCCCAACCAGTTCTTAAACCATTGACTCAGGGATTGGGTTGGTGAGGAAAACGGTGTACATGTGGGTTCTGCAGGTTTGAGGATACAGTATGACATCGTTTAATGTCCTAAATTCACACACTCCATCCATCCCAGACCCTGGCTCAGAAGTCAAGGTCAACCATCCTCCTGGACTGAAAGATGCCCATAGCAGAGTCCCCGGCAGTATCTTCTGGCCTCCCTCCTTCCAAAACCTCAGAAGAGCCCCCACACCTCCCCAGTGCCCCGTCCTCAGTCCACTTAGAATGCAGCACCGTGGCACAAGCCTGCTGTCACTTAGGCACTTACAGGCAGAACCGTGGAAAAACCAAACCACTGTTATTATACTTAATAACCAGTTTCCACATCATCAACTCATTGGAGTCTGACAGGCGCTGTTAGGGTGTCAGCTCCTTCGGCCTAACAAGTCAGCTCTAGCGGGGGTAGGGGAGCGCCAGGCGGGCGAGGCCCCAGCCTCCCAGGATTCATTCCCTCAACCCTCTGCTCCAAGCCAAGGAGGGGGACCCCCACCCAAGGGCAGCCGAGGCTCAGGCGCCGCCCCTCGCCCCCACCCTCAGGAGCTCATCAGCTGCACTGACAGCGCCCAGAGTTGGTGGCCGGGTCAGAAACCCAGAGAAGGGGGCTCGGGACCCTGACTGCATCTGAGTTGGAGAAAACAGATTAGGGGCCAAGGGGCTTGATGGACAGGAGTCTCGGACTGGGACACCCGGTGGATCCTAGCTCTGACATCTGACCTAGAGTGAATTACTCCACCTTCCGGAGCCTCAGCATCATCACTAATAAGAGCCGGGCACCTCAAAGGTTGGTTACAAGGGTTAATTGGGGTGTGGCATAGTACTGAGCTGGTGTCCATGCCCGATAAATGGTAGGTTGAGCTAGTCATGAGGGGGACAGTACAGGGCCGAGGTTCCTGAGAGAGGAGACAGGGCAAACCTGAGAGACTATTAGGAAATAAGTCCAATGAGAAATGCTTCTGCATTGGCTAACACACAGGGAAAGTGGAGGTCTTTCAGAGATGTCATTGAAATAGCTAACAATAACAAAACATAACATTACTCTCCTTTTAGAGATGACAAACTCAGAGAGGTGAAGTTACTTGCCCAAGGGAACCCAGCAAGCAAGTTGGTGAAATGGCCGTGGAAGGCAGGCAATGAGAGTGGAGCCCGTCTGAGGTCTTGGCCACCCTGGCCTCTTCTCCCTCTGCCCTCCCCTTTCAGCTGCAAGAGAAGACCAGCCGGGTGAGCAGGGGGCTGGGTTAGGGTTATCCTCGGTCTTGGGGTCCCACTCCCAGATCCTTGAGCACTGAAACAGTAAACGGCCCTGGAGGTTTAGGAGCCATTCAGGGATGGAGGCCCCTGGAATGCGGAGATCCGCCTATCGCTCTCCATGGAGCCACACCTTCGCGGGGACCAGCTAAACCGGTGGAGCCACCACTCAGAGCCTCGGAGAACAAAGGGCGAGCCCCGCTCGGGACCCTGGCACACACCTGCCTGCGCCCCTCCTGCTGCCCTCTGCCGCGCGGGCCTGAGGCGGTGCAGTGCTGCCATCTTCTGGCCTCACGCTGCACTGCTTCCCATTCTCCTGCTGGGGCGAACCCAGTCCCTGCCACAGCCCCCAAGAGGCACGCTGCCTGCCGGCTGCCTGCAAGGTCCACACCTGGACATCGTCCACCCAGCGACCCTGGCAGGGCGACCTCTTCTTCAGATGCGGCCCAAGACACCAGGCCAGTCCTGGCAGCCACAGAGCAGTCCTCTACCCTTGGAGAGGGACAGTGTACCACCACTCCCAAGGTCCTGGGGTGCCTGATGCTGCCCAGGTCCCGGCCCCATGGCTGGGCGTGCGGTGGAAAGGCAGAGCAGACAGGGCGGTGGGGAGGGGAGGAAGCGCATCCCCAGGGACCTCGGGCAGGGATCACTGCCCGCTTTGGTCTGAGCTGTTGCCCCCGAGAAGTGGGCGGGTGGACGATGGGTATGGTTTTGCTCGGTTGTCTGACGGTTGGTTTTGTTGTGATTAGCCTATTATTTTTCCTCTTTCCTTTTCTTGTATGCTTAATTGGAATTTCGTGTTCTTTCTACAATGCCCATCTCGGGAGATAATTTATGTTCATAAATTTGTCTGAAAGTAAATTTGTTTTTAAGTAGAAACAAGTAGTTCTAGAGAAAAAGGGACCCTTTCTTTCAGAGATGAGAAAAATCAGCTCAGAGACTGATGACCTGTCCAAGGTCACTCTACTAGTTACTACCAAGATGGACTAGAACTTCCCTCTCAGGTTAGGATGATTCTCCTTTGAGAGGAACTGGGCCCTCCCTGACCGGCCAGCTGGGGTACGGTCTATTAGTCACCCACCGCGCCTGTCCCTGAAGAGAGGCAGGAAGCTCAGCCATCCTGTTCACTAGGGTATTTCCAGTGCCGTTATGGTGCCTGGCATGTGGCAGATACTCCATCAACACATGTTGAATGAACAAATGGAGTTAATTGGGGAAGACTGCTAGGAGGAAGTACGCTTTCCATCCATTTTTGAAAAGGCAGTAGTGATGGATCAACAGGGAAGATGGCAAGTATCCCAGGAGTTGGGGAGGCTAGCACAGAGGAAATATGTGTTCCCGGGTATCTGTCGAGGCGAGGGGAGGGGCAGGATGGCATGGACTGTCTGCCTCTACATCTGGGTTTCGGAGGGAAAGTCCAATCCCTGGCCCTGCTTCCTTGGCTCATCCTGGGAATCTGGGACGGAAGTCAGGAAGAGTCCCTCACTAAGAACTGCTGCCTCACTCAGCCCTCCTGGTCTGCTGGGTCTGGCTGAGCGTGGTTGAACCCGACCCTACTGAGTGTGATCTGACTGGGGCGCTGGGTCTGAGCAGGTCTGGGGGGGTAAACCTGGCTGAGCTGGGAGCCTCCTGGCTTCTGTCGTTAGGAGCCCCTAGTGCCTGTTATGGCAGCCTGATCCCACAGGGCATCACTCTAGAGATACATTGGCTGGGTGGGAGGGAGCCGACATACGAAAGCCAAAGGGAAACATGAAGGGGTTCGAATTTACGCGAGGTTTTGTTTCTAGAGTCCTTCAGAATATTACTCACACTTCAGGAACACCAAGATGCATTAAGGGGTGAGGGGCTATAGCTCGGTGGAGGAGCAATTGCCCCGCATGCACGAGGCCCTGGATTCCAGCCCCAGCACTGTAGGGGGAGGAAAAAGCACATTAGTGTAATGATCGTGTTCAAAGATGGAAGCCATTGACTATGTTAGGTACAGACATGAATGTCTGAGAGAAAAATGAAAATGTTCAGTAGGGGGGATGGAAAAAAGAAACTTCTAAAAGGAAAAAATTCTTCTTGATTTTTCTGGGAAAATTCCTCAAAATATTCTTGGAAAAAGCTTCCTTTCCCCTAAAATGCTACGTAATGTCCATCTGCCAAGAAGACCAGAAGGAGGCCCTGCACGCCTCTCTCCAGCCCAAGTCAGAAAGGAGATGCACATGTACTGAGCACTTGCTGTATGCTAAGCCCTGAGTGAGGCCCAGCACATGCATGGTCGCTGTGACAATAAAAGGCAACCTGTAGGTCACAGGCACTTACAGAAAGCTTCAGTCACCCACAGCACTCACCCCAACATGCAGGAGGCAGGGACCCTCAGCCCTGGCCACAGCTCATACCAGGCTTGCCCGCCACAGGGCACCAGTCTGTCCTCAGCCTGGTATGTATTTGGAAACCAGGGTGCACAATCCTAGTGAGGAGCCCTAACTTCTCCCCTCCCCAAGCACCTCCTGACCAGCCCTGAACAAACTCAGCCCCGCTTTGGGCTTCGGGCTTTATTCCTGCCAAGCCTTTTAGCACCAAGCCCTGAAGAGCCAGGATGCCTGGGCGGCAGGGGACTCCAGGGAGCGGGGGCCAGGAATAATTGTTTATTATTTCTGAGTGAGAAACATGAATTCAGACAGGGAGACAGCAAAGAGGGAAAGAGAGAGAACAGCCCAAAGAAAACAGAGAGAGATGGAAAATGAGAGAGAGACAGAAAAAGAAAGATGGAGAAACAAAGAGGAGTGCAGGAAGAAATGAGAGAGACAAAGACACAAAGAAGCAAGGCGAGAAGGTGAGGAAGGGAGGAAGGGAGGAGAGAGACAAAGACAGAGCAACAGGTAAAGGACGGGGAGAAGGCAGGAGCCCCCAGCCCCCTCAGCCCTCCCCGCAGCAACAGCTGAGCCTGGGAGGCAGGAAGAGGAGGCAGAGACGGCAAAGTCGCCGGGTAACCTTGGAGACAGAGCCAGGGAGATGGGCGCAGCAGGGAGGGGCTGCCACAGGAAGGGGCTCAGCCGGCAACAGGTCCAGATACCCTGGGGAGGGTGGGGGTGGGGGACAGAGACCAAGGAGAGTGACTGGAATGAGCTGGGGGATGGGAAGGGGACAAAAGATTCCAGGAACAAACCTAAAGAGGCCTGAGGAGTCAGAATAAAGAGAGATTTTACTGAGAATCAATTTAGGCAAGAAAGAGCAGGGAGTTTGGGAGCTGTGATAACAGGAAGGGGGGCGAAGCCGGGCGGGCGGGCAGGCAGAGATGAGGCCGGGAGGAGCCAGCCCAGATGGCTGTGCCGGCGCGAGGAGGGGCGGTGGGCTCCGGGCAGGGGGCGCAGGGGGAAAACGGTCACGCAGACTGGCCAGGGGAGCTCTGACCTCTGCCTGAGACCTGCTGCAGGCATCCTGCAGCCACCACCCAGCTGGGGGACAGAGCCTCTGAATCACAGCTGGCTTCCTGGCTGGGGGAACCTTTTATTCACTGGTGTCCCAAATTCTTGCTGTGCTCCTGCTGTGTGCCAGGTGCTATGAGGGCACTCTGGGAACAGGGGACCATTAGACAAGCATGTACCGTCAAGACACTCGGCTGGTAGGAAAGTGGAGTTATACACAAATAAAGACAAAGTGACAATGACACAGGACTCTCAGGGATCACTCATGGCCAGCGGGCATCCCATCAGAGGAAACCTCCCCCAGGGGGCATTCTTAAGCCAGGCCCTCTGAATGCTGGGAAGGGCTGAGGCCAGAGGAAGGCTCGGGAGGTGGTAGGTGAACCAAAGTCGGAGCCTAGCAACAGTCAGGAGAGGGGGTCTGGTTTGAATCTGGTCTACCACTGACTTCAAACAAGGCACCTGACTTTTAGGAGCCTCTCCCTCCTCGTTTTGCAGAATTATCTAGGAGTTAGATAATACTGTATAATGCCTGGCCCATAATAAGTGGTCAATAAATTGTAGCCCTCATGGTTGTAAAGACTAAGGAAAGAACACTGAGTTAGACTAAAAGGAAGTGATTAGAAATGAGCTGGAAAAGTAGAAGCACGAAGACCTAGAATGCCAGGGACAAAACCGGGTCCGCAGGAAGATGAGGCTGCAGACCCTCCAGGTCCTTAGAAGGAGCTGTGAGATACCGTCAGAGGGGCCCTCCCCATAAAGCATTTGGCAGAGGCTGGCTGGGTATCTGGCAAAGAGCTGAGTGGCTTATCTTTACCAGAAAAATAGAATAGTTGAGAGTATGGTTGTTTTAAAACATTCTACAATTTTTTAAGCACTTCTCCCTTGTAAAACATAAAGCTTAAAAGTTATAAGTAAACAGGAGGAATAAGTTCTGGTGTCCTGTTGCACAGTGGGTGACAATAATTAACAATATTGTATGTTCCCAAATAGCTAGAACTTTTCAAATGCTCACACCACAAAAAAAAAGATAAATGTATAAGATGATGTACATGCTGACTATCTGATCTGATCATTATACAACATATGCTATGTATCAAAGTATCATATTGTATCATTAATATGCACAATGATACTGTATCAATTAAAAATATAGTTATAAAAAATAATTTTTTAAAAGGAAGCTCAGCTGGGTGCGTGGTACATACATATTATCCCAGTGGCTCAGGAGGCTGAGGCAGGAGGATTGCGAGTTCAAAGTAGCCTCAGCAACTTAGCCAGACCCTAAGCAACTTAGGGAGACCCTGACTCAAAATAAAAAAGAAAAAAGACTGGGGATGTGGCTCAGTGGTTAAGTGCCTATGAGTTAAATCTCCAGTACCAAAAAAAGGAAGCTTAATTCCCTTCCACTTGAGTATGACTAGATTTAGTGACTGTCTTTTAACAAAAAAAAAAAATGTGGCAGAAGTGACAGGGTGACTTCTGATCCTAGGCCATGAAAGACATGGCAGTCCTCTCCTTATTCCCTGTCTTGGATCACCACTCTGGGAGAAACCATGTTGGGAAGACGCAGAGTCCATGGAGAAGTCCACGCGGTGAAGAACTGAGGCGTCCTGCCAACAGCCAGGGCTCACTTGCAAACCACAGGAGATCAGCTTGAAGTGGGCCTGCAGCCACAGTCCAGCCCTCACACGAGACTGCAGCCCCAGCCAACACCCCGGCTACAACAACCTGAGACACCTCAAGCCAAAACCATCCAGCTAAGCCACCCCAGAGTTCCTGACCCACAGAAACTGTGTGCAGTGACAGATGTTTAGTGTTGTTTTAACTTCCTATATGCTGGGATAATTTGCTATACCACCTGGACGGCTAAGACAGGGGTTTGTAATTGAATCTAGAGCCCCAACCCCCACCAGGGCATCAAACGCACAGCAGTGGCTCCTGGGACCTGGGTGTGAGCTCAGTCAGTGATCAGAACAGGGGTAAGGAGATGAGCAGAGGCATCAGGAAGGTCCCTGCAGGGCCTGCCACAGACTGAGGTGACGATACCAGGCAGGCCTGGCTCCTGGGGCTCAGCAAGGGCAGGAGGGATCAAGAAAGGCAGTAGCACCAAGTGACTCCTCCTTATCCCTGACTCTCCGCACATTGACAAAGCTGTGTGGTTTGCCTAGACCAGCAAGCAGGCCAGGGAGGAGAGAACACAGGTGGCATCTACCTCACCTGGCCTCGAGCCTCAGCGACCCCCTTTTTATCTGGGGTATCTTGCACAAGTGGCCTTGACTCTCTCTGCCTCCGTTTCTCACTGTGCAATGGTGCCTGCTAGGGCGTGTTTTCATCATGGGGCAAAGAGCCTCATGAAAACCAGATGAGAACTAGCATCCAACCCAAAGCCTAAGCCTCACTCCACACTTCCTGGTGCCACCCAGCCCTGAAAGCCAGGAGCACAGACCTAGCTCTCGGTTTTCTTTGCCTTTTGACTGCCACGTGACCCACATCCTTTAGGGTTAGAGTTCATACGCATGAAAGTTTAAAACAAAGTTTAAAAGAAGAAAGAAGGGACCCCGTTCACTTTTGCCCCTTGAGAACCTTCCACCTTGTTTTCGGAGCCCAGCTTGGCCTTATCTCCCTTTCCCATCACGACTCTGGCTTCCTCAGGAGGCACCTTTGCTCCGCGAAACTCTCCAGGCCTCAGTCTCCTCCTCACCCGTGAAAGAGGGCTAATAACCGTCCTGGCTGCAGGCAGAGGTTGCCAGGGCTAAATGAGACCACGGGGGACAGGCCCCGTGGGCCCTCCTCAAGTGTTCAAGGTGGTTGTGATAGTGAAGGCACTTTTGCAAAGGCCTGTGATGCTAAATACGCTCTTGCAGCACCGGATATAAACTCAGGGATCCCAATATCTTTTATAGAAAGAAGTCCAATCTCTTATCTGAGGACTTCTCAGGAATTATTTGTTGGTAACTACATGAAATTCTGATAAGAAGCAAAAACCTGTCCTTCTCCTTGTACACCTGCTGCCTTGCACCCTCCAGCATGCTTCATCGTTGTCCCCACACGTGCAACTGCCACACTAGAGCCCTGTGCATGTGGGGAGACGGAAAAATATTGGAAGGATGGATGGATGGATAGATGGGAGATAGATGGGTGGGGGGTGAATGGAGGGAGGAGTGGATGAAAGTATGGATGGATGAAGGGATGGATGGATGGATGGGCAGGCAGATAGATAATTTGAAAGTGTCCTTCACTCTAAGGCCATGACATAGCTTACCCTAGACCTTTCTTGGGGCTCACTGTGGACAGGGAATTCCTCTCCTGCAGAGAAAAAGATGAGAGGAACATCAACCATCCTACAATTAGTTCTCAATCTCAATTACCTACATTCCTGATGCATTCATCAACTTTACCTAATGAGGCTGCCCTAGCACCACCTCTGCCCTAGGGAACACCAAGGGAGGCCAGCTGTCCTTCCAAGACGGGAGCATGATGGAAGTCCTACCAGGTCTAGAAGCCTGTGTTCTTCACGAGTCAGGGGGCCCAGCAACTCAAGGGGAAGACACAATCAGTGAGGGAGGAGCCTTTTGCCATGTTCCCAATCATTCTGAAGCCTTAGGATTCTCTGGGGTGAGGGTAGGAAATGACGGAGAGGAGCAGAGACTTCTCATGGAGTCCCCAGCACCACCGCCGCCGCCACCCCACCCCCCAGAGATGCCGAGAGAGGAAGTGGCCCCCTAGTGACTGGGAGATTATCCTGATGTGAAGGAAAGAACCCTGGACCTAAGTCAAAAGCCTCAGGCAGAAGATTGAACTCTCTTACCCACCAGCCATGTGGCCTTGGAGAAGTCATTGTCCTCTTTGAGCCTCATTTTGATGAGGAGTTTAGATTAGATGATCTCAGAAGATCCCTCCCATCTCTCAAGACTCAACCAGAAGGTGAACTTCAAGGTCATTCAGGAGCTGATGATCTAGCCACTGGGATAAAGTCAAGAGAATTTCACCCACCAGCGGGCCGTGTGGAGAGGTGGGGGCCTAGATGGGTCATGGAGGCCTTCTGGGTCACCTCAAGACTATGACTAGTGGCAGGAAAGACATGATGAGCTGAGGTTGGCAAGGAGGCTGTGGAACGACAGGACTCCCTGAGCATGCCATGCACCCTGTCCCCTCTGCCAGGGCAGCTGCCCTGGGGGGAGCCAGTACCCTACTAGCCAGAAAGCTGCAGGAAATGGAGAGCCAGCATCACTACCTAGTGCCCGACAAGGGGCACTTGGGCACATCCTCCCCACGCCAAGCCCCAACAGCACAGCAAAGCTCCAGCTACCACCTTGAACTCAGCCCATTCTCCCTGCTGCGAATGCCACCTGGCCAGCCCAGACAGCCCGGGCAAGGACATGGAGCCAGGCCAGGTCCCCTGCGTGGACAGTGACTCATGGTCTTCAGCTCTGCCAGGACAGACTTCAGTAATCAGGAAACAGTTCTCTCTGGACCTCGGCCTCAACTGCTCCAAAGCAGAGACGGAGAAGAGGGACAGCTGACATGCACGGCCAGCCCTCACCGCTGCCGAACTCGGAGAGGGAAGAGAAGAGGGCTGGCACCATGCAGGTACTATTCAGGAGGTGTCCTGGAGACCGCCTCTGTTAAACACTCGCCTCCTTCTGGGCTGCCATCATCTGTGCGCTCTAGGCCGCGAGCATCTCCTAAGCCAGGCTCATTCTGCAGGTGAGAGCCCTGAGCCCAGGGAGGGGAGGCAACTTCCTCAAGCAGGAGCAATGGAGAGAGGGGACCCTACGGCCAAGCTGCCTGTGGCTCTAACATAGAGGGACAGCAGCACAGACTCCAGGACCTGCCGTCTGATTTCTCCTAGGGTTTGCCGATCCGCCCAAAGCGGGCGAGGCATACAGAAGATGGAAGCCTGGGCATGCCTTGCTTGCAGACTGGCTCCCCTGTCCCCGTCATGTCCTCACCACTCACGTGCCACCCGATCTTTCATAAGAGAACTAGCCCCTCCGTATCTACGCTTCTCAGATATAAAACAGGGGTCATTTCTGCCCAGTATCCCCCTCAGCTCGGGGCTTCTTCAAAGGCCTACCCAAGAAAATGCTCTACATCACTGCAAGAAACCCGGAGGACCTCAGCCTCTGGGTTTTACAGTTGTGGAAGAAGCTCAGACAAGTTAGGTGACTTCTCCAAGGTCACACAGTATTCAAATACTCATCACTATACAAATATAAGGCATTAGCAACAAACAATGTGTATATACCTGATATTTGCATCAGTGATAATCTGATGAAAGTTACAGACCCTTTCTCTGAAAACTACTTACAACCATCAACATGCAGACAGCTCATGTGATCCAGACAGGCAGCTCCTTGAAGCCTGTTCACAGATTAGTTAGTGGTCAAAGATTTCAGCTCTGCCACTGTGTGACCTTGGACAACATACTCACCCTCTCTGTACCTCATTTCTTCAACAACCAAAGGAGACTACAATAGTGCATACCTCATGTTTTGGGGATTTAGTGAGATATATAAAATACTATGTGCTTGGCACATAATAAATGCTGAATGAATCTCAGGAACTCCAGATGCTAAAGGGGACCATCCTCCAGGGAGTCCTTCCAAACGTTCAAGACAGAGGATTCCTACTCCTCTCTCCCAACTCCCAGAATTCCCAAGATGGGTAAATAAACTCTGAGAAGTGAGACCTCATCCATCCCCACCTCCACCACCACCAGGCAAAGGCCCCTCACTCTAGCCCTGACCACCACCCCCCCACCGCGCACCTGGACAGCCACTGCCTGCAGTTCCCGGAAGCCACCTCCTCCCTCCCCTTCTCTGCCCTCCCCGCTGCCCAGGAATCAATGCAATCCCCTAAAAGCTCATAACTCGGAGGTAATTATAAGAAGCATCAATTACCCAGCAATGTGGATTTCATGAATTCAATTAATTTGCATGGCGATCGATACGGGCGGGTTCGCCGGGGTCCCTGGGGGAAGTTAGGACATTGTTCTGCACACTATTGATTTTACAATGTAAAACAAAACCTCTCTCCTCGAATTCATAGATGCCCATTCAGCCATATTAACTTTCAGATCATTTATTTTTGTATGTCTTTCAACTCTGTTTGTTGCTATCACACAAATGCAGAGTATTACATTGTAGGGAATAATTGAATCAATACAGTCATGCTAGGCCAGGCCTCCCCAGCTGAAGGCAAAGAAGCTGGCCAACAAGCTGCTCCTCTTCTACTCCTGTCCTCTGCCTCCCCAGCCAAGCTTCCCACCCCAGCCCAGACCCCACTCCCAGCCAGGCCACCAAATGTATGTATTCTCATTCCAGATAGACTGAAAGCGCAGCTGGAGAATGTGGTTAGACCATAGGGAGAACTTTTTCTGGTGGTGGATGGAAGCCTTAAGGAGGGTTGGAGGAAGCAGAGAACTCCCTTTTTCTGAAGGTTCCTGAGAACCAAAAAGATTCAAGCCCAACGGGGAATTAAGTCAGGGGTGCTGGCTCACTGACCTCCGAGGATTCTAGGCAGGGTGGTGGGTGGGGATTGCATCTTTTCCTTTCCCCAGAAGCAATAAAATTGAGGAAAAGACATCTCCTAAAAGTTATCCTCGCCCACACTCTCAGAGAAGGTCAAGTTCAACAGAAGGAGGAATGGTCGTTAGGAAATAAGCTTTAGCCACACAAGCTCCTCTGCTTGGGTGCCCCCATTCCTGCACTGGTCCTGAATCCTGACCCCTGCTCACCTAGACTACCAGCCTCCCTAGGTCCCCCTTGAGGTCAGGCTATACTCTGGACATCACCCAGAGAATCCTGAGCACCCCAAACACACACACACACACACACACACACACACACACACACACACAGAGTAGTCTAGACTCAAGGCAGAGGGCCACCACCCACCCAGCCACACCCCCACGAGAGCAGGGACTAGCCACCTCCCACCACAAAGCCCCCGCTCAGCACAGCACCCCAGCTCCCCGTGTCTGGAGAAGGGGAGAAGCCTGTTTTTAATTTGCCTCTGCCCCCCGCCCCCGTCAGGATATTAGACAGCTAAACAGCCCGGCGCCTGTTTCCTTCAGATAACCAGTTCCTGACGAGCCCCCTAATTGTCCCCGGAATCTCAGCGCCGTGTATAGAGTAGGTCATTTAACCAACAGTACACACAACTAAATAAAAATCCATTTTCCAAGAGAAAATTCTATTCTTATCAGAGTTTTGCAAGAGGGTTGCAAGCGGCCCATGTTAATTGAAGCTTTGATGTTTGTAGGAGGAGGCCTCTAATCAACGCCACAAAGGAGGCTGATTCACTGCAGTGCGCCCCTCGGCCAAGGAGCGGACTCTGGGGAGCCCGTGATGAGGGGCAGAGGGTGCAGAGGGCCAGAGCCAGGACAGAAGGCTCTCGTCAGCCTCGACACCTCAGGGTCCCAGCCAGGCACAAAGATGTCAGAGAGGCAGGTGGCTGGGTTAGGAGGCCGAGAGGCTGGAGGTGAGCAAGAGGCCAGTGTCAGACAAGCCTGGGGCAGGATCCACCTAGAGAGTTGCTCTCTGTGTCTTGGGCAGCCACAACACTGTGAGCCTCAGTTTCTCTTCTGGATGACCATTACCCTCTTTGCCTATCCTGAAAATCCATTTGATGATGATCAAATAAAAATAAAATCAAAGACATGCAGTTTCACTTTTGAAAATGTCCTATGAGCCAGGCTGCCTGCTAATCTGTACAGTATAGTGTATCCTCTACACTTCACGCCACTGACAACCACTTTGTAGTACTCCTTGCCTCATTTACTCTTCAAAGTGACCAATCTTAGCCCATTTTGCATGTAAGGGAACTGAGGCTCAGAGCAGCTGTGTGTCTTGCTCAAAAACCTCACAATAGAAGGTGATAGCTGGCTGGGCACGGTGGCACTCCTGTACAGCTGCTTGGGAGGCTGAGGCAGGAGGATCATAAGTTCAAAGCCAGCCTCAGAAACTTAGTGAATCTCTAAACAACTCAGCGAGATCCTGTCTCTAAATAAAATATTTAAAAAGGGCTGGGGATGTGGTTCAGTGGTTAAGCGTCCCTGGGTGCAATCCCTGGTACCAAAGAAAAGAAAGTGGCAGGGCTGGGATTCAACACTGCTCAAGCTCCCGAATCCAAAGACCTGTCTCCTATCTGAGCTGCTTCTCCTAAAATTAAGCAGGAGGGTCCATTCAGCCCTTCCCATCTCCCCAGCCTAATCCTAGGGCTGATTGACATCTAGACTCATGCACGTGCATCACGTCCTTTGCTTCTCACAGTAACCTCCAAAGCAAGCAGGTAGGTACCCAGAAAGAGGAGGCAGACCTTACAGGAATACGTGTGGGTTAACGAGACACTGTTCATTAAGAGTCAACTCCACCGGGACCTTAGCAAGCGCTCAAAGACAGGCAGCTCCAGCATTGTAATGGAGTTGGTGGTGATGACGTTCAGACCCAGCACATACCGCTGCTCAAAGGGTGACTTGATAGTATTAGCCCAGTCATCCTCGCCCCCATTTTCTAGATGCAGAAACCGGAGCTCAGATGATTTTAGTGCATTCTCCGGCCTCTGCCAGTGAGCAGCAGCCGCAGCAGCAGGATGTCTCGCACCCAGGGCTTCAGTGGCAAAGTCACAATCAGTCCATTGCTTTATAAAGGCCACCAGTGACGAGGGCTGGGGTGAAAGGCAGGGAGGGGATGTCCGAATGCAGGACCATTGACAGCTCAGCTCTGGTACTCAGGGCCAGATCCCTGAGTCAAGGCCAACCAGGACTTCAGGACTACGGGCAAAAAAACAAGGATGACAGTGTTGCCCTCAGGGGCCGGAGGAGGACAGGAGGCCTGCTAGACACCATGGCCATGCTGCAGGGGCAGAACTCCTGGGGAGGAAAGTGGGTGGGAGGCAGGAAGAGCAGTTTCTTCAGAAGAGAGAAAAGGAGAAGTCAGCAATTTGGCCTGGCCACATTAGGCTAGGAAGTTTCCACTCATCACAATCAACACTTTTACCTGCGACCTGGGGGCTCAGACGCAAAATGTGTGCACGAGAGGTTTCCATTCCCATGGGAGCCGTGGGTAAAGCTTAGGAGCTTTAGCAGATGTCCACCTGGACCTTTGGAGAAGAGGAGATGGCTTTTCAGTTGCTATTCCCCGGAAGCTTAGGGGAGACTGGGTAGGGAATTAAGAGGTAGAGGTTTACCAGGAATTTCCACACTATGACCACATTCGATGACTTTAATGACAGACCAATCAACAACAAGGGAACTGAGGCTTGGAAAGCTCTAGTGACTTATTTAAGATCACGTGACTTGCGGGGAGCCGCACTGGGACCCGGCCCTAGGTCTTGGTCTTTGGAATGCCTTTTCCAGTACACGAAGGCAGTTAGGTACAGGGTACAAAGGTAAAGTGGGCAGTTGAAAATCAGGAATTAAAGGCAGGTATCTGCAAATGGGCACTGAGCAGAGCCTGCGTGGCCAGGGCCCAAGCTTTCCAACAGGCAGTACTTGTGCCCAGCTGATTCTACAGAGTGTCAGAGACTTGGCCCTAAAAGGTCGTGAGGTGTGGGGAAAGGAGGAGTGCCAGCAGGTGGCTGAGCAGTCCCTACGGGGTGGCCATCCCCAGCCTCTGCCCTTCCCAAAGCCAGTGGGGGCCTGATAAATGATGATGGTGAAGTTCTGGGGACCAGTCACTGAGTCAAGGTCCAGGTGGGTGCGAGGCCAGGACCAGCAAGCCTCCTACCCTCTTACCCGACTCAGCTGGTCCCATTCACCTTGACCGCAGAGGGGCTTTTTGTTAGGAGCTGGTGAGCCATGACTGAAAGATTGGTGAGCATTTAGAAAAAGCCTTAGAAAAGCAGAAGGCTGACAACCTGAACTTCCTGGTCGTGAGATTAACAAGGGAGCCTGGGTGATTCAGGTTCAGAGCCGGTCCCAATCCTGTCCCTCTGTTCTCCACTCAGAAGCCAGATTGACGGCAAGGTAAACTGACCAGGTTGCTTGCTGCTTACAAACCCTTGGTGCTTCCTCACTGCCCTGGGAGAAAAGCCAAAGGCTATGCTGACAGATAAGACCCTTCCTCTCCTCCCCTGCAGGCCTTTCCAGGTGCCACTGACTTTGCAAGTTCATATTCATGTTTCTAGATAGTTCCCGACGTGCCCAGTCATATCCTGTAACTGCTGTTCTCTTATCCCATAACATCCCACACCACTGTGTCCACACCACATGTGATGGATTGCATTAATGGCTAGAATTCTGAAGAGGTGCAGTATATTATCCCACTAAAGAGGTAGAGTATTTCCTGGCACTTGACCTCACATGTACACGTGTGACTTGCTTTAGCAGGAATGACGTGACTAAAGGCTTGAAAAGTGTGCAATTGGGTTTGCTCTCTTCTGCCTTTTCTACCACCATTAGAAGATCACACCCAGGTTACCCTGGTGGCTCCAGGAAGAGGATAAAAGATTCATGGAGCAGAGATGCCTGATCAGGTGCAACCTGAATCAGATGACCCCCAGGCATTGAGCAAGTTCAGCCGTGATTACAGAACTGCCACCAAGCCCAGTCATAATCAGCTGACCCTCTGTCAACCCACAGAAGTATGAACTAGACCAATAATTCCTTATGTGCCACTGAGAGATTATAGATGTTTGTTACACAGCACGTTGTAGTGGCACCTAACTGATACATCAGTTCAACCTGAATAATCCCTATCTATTCCTCAAATCTCAGCTGAGACAGATGTCCTACTCCCTTAGGAGTTGGGCCTAAGTGCCTCTCCCATCCCACCACTCAGGGCTGGGTGCTCCTCCTCCGGCTCCCATAGCACCCCAGCATTTACCTTTCCTGAGGAACTTGGCATGCACTGGATTATACTTGCTATTTTGCTTTCCTATCTCCCTCACTGGAGGTCACACACTGCATAACATTCACAATTGCTGGTTTAGAGGGATTCAATGATAATTTGTTGGGAGAATAAACCCAGAGCTAGCCTTTTCCAAGGGATGGAAGCAAAGAGGATGTCTCACACAGTCCAGCTTACTACCATCAGTGGAGGAAGACTATGTGAGTACTGTGCTTCCTGATGGACACTTGCAAACACGTATGCGCTAACTCAAACCCCACCGTCGCCCAGGCTGTACTTTCTATCCGCCTGCTTGCTCAGTGACGAAGCGGTTTTTGCACCACTTTGCTCCATCTTTCTGCAATATCCTCCAGCAAATCAAGCATCCCCTTCTTGGGATGTTTTCAATCTGTTTTATGTTGATTTTAATTAAAGAATTCGAAACTGAACAAACAGTTCCTAGCAGGTGGCCATACAAGTGTGAAATAAGCAAACTGTTTTATCTGCCACAAACTCTGCTAGTAAATTTCTTCAAATTAATCCCAGCCACCGAGAGTCTGCTGATTCCAAGGAGAAAGCTAAGCAATCCCAGCCTCCAAATATTTGCTTTTGTTACAGCTGTAGGAGCCAACCACTGGTGGTGTCCGCCTTTGCTCCGCCCTCATCTACCTTATCTCCCAGACCCATCTCTAGTACCCCACTGGCCCAACCCTTCTGCCCAGATCAAGGCTCAACTGGCCTCGCCACCAGGTTGCATGACCAGAACTCCAATAGGGTGGGCAGACGCCAGGGAGAGCTCCCAGCCCCCCACGACAGGCATCCGCTGCCACTACTCACCCTCCTACCAGAGCCCGGCCGATTCCACTGGTGCCTGCATACTCCCAGGCAGAACAGAATTGGGGACCAGGACAAGGCTTACTTCCCTTTCCCTGGTAAGACTCAGCAATGAAAGGAGCCCCAGGGAAACGATACCACACAGGCCATGCCCAGGCTGCAAGGCAAAGGGCCATTTCCATCACCACTACGAAAGTACAAGTTGGCACGGCCTTCGGGGAGACCCAGTTTGTCACTGCATATTAAAGGTTTTAGAATTTGTCTTACTTTTGAATACAAAAGTCCATGCATAGAACTTTATCCAAAAATAAATAAATAAATAAATTGTCAGTGTGCATAGTGAATGTTTACCTTAGCAACGTTAACCTAACAGCAAGAACTGGAAGTGATCTGTTGTTCAACAATAAGGGATTGGTAAAATAAATTGTAGTTCAGATGTGAACTATTGTAAAAATAATATTTAATAAATGACACATAATCTTGTGATTTTAGTGGAAACAACAGGCTATAAGTTAATGTATAGAGCATAAATTTATTGTTCCCTTAGTAATTGTGTCTATTTAGGATGTATTATATTCCTTATGTAGCACTGTGTATTCTTTATATAGTACACACTATAGTAAATATTATTATACTAAGTAATATGGTATATTATTCTACATGTAGTATTCTAAATATGTCATGTATAACATATTCTATGTATAGTACAAACACTGCATGTGTTATTCTAGATATGTAATATAAGTGAGCACACTGAAAAGAAAAGATTGCATGGATATAAACTAAAGCAGTGTCTTTCTCTGTAGGTATCGGGAATATAGGTTCATTTTCTTTCTTTTCTTTTTAAATCATCATTTTGCTGACTTTCTAATTTTGAGAACCCTGCTTGGGGAGATTGTGACCAGGCCACGACGCTGATACAAACTCTCAGCCTAACTCTAAAGCCAGCTCTGGTGTCATTAATATCACACTGTGCCAATTTCCTAATCTTCACACAATGTGGAAGGGAAAACAGGAGGCCAATAAGGTTGCACCCAGCTTCTGTGATTTTCTACAGTGTGTCCTGCACCACATCTGGAAGAGAAGGGTAGGCGGGAAATAGAAGGTACAAACTCAGCAGAACTGAGAGCCACCTGATGTCCCTGTTCACACCCCCTCAGAGCCACCAAGACCAACAATAATAGGCATTCACCATATGCCAGGCACTATTCTATTACACACTGATGCAAAGGAACAGCACAGACAGCAAACATTTCTGCCCCGCTATAATTGCAGGACATCCCTAGAGGACAGTGGTATTTCTAGCCACCCCCAGGAATGGAGTCACCTGTGCTCAAATACAAAGTACAGGTTCAGTCAGCCACCATACTCTCTGCCAGGGCACCAATACTTCTCTTGGAAACCTTCCTACTGGTCCCCGCCACCCTCCAAGGCCAGCACTGCCCTCAGGTGCCACATCTGCATGGCAGCTGGCAGCAAAGAGAAGAAAATCTCTGTCTCTGTTAAAAGGACTCCAGCTGCTTTGTGGATAAACACCTAACTCTCATTGAATACAACAAGTTTATCTCTTGCTCACAGCACAGTCCTCGGGGGAGTCTGCTCCACACAGTCATTCACAAACCGAGTGTCCTTTCATTATGTGGCTCCACCATCCTTTACCACCTGCGTATAGCAAATGGAGAAAGTGAGCAAGGATTGCACAAGGGATATCCTCAAGGGATGGGCTGGAAGTGCCCTTAGGCACCTCTGCTCACACCGCATTGGCCAGGACTTGGTCATCTGGCCACATGTAATTTCAAAGGAATCTGGGAAATGTAGTCCATCATGTGCAGTCGGAGAGGAAGCCCTGGGCTCTGGTGGGAAAGAGCAGGCACCCCCAGTTCTCTCCCCACTCCCTGGTGGCCCTCTTGGAAGCATCTCGGCAGTGCAGCCTCACACCAATGCTGTATGTGATTCCTCACGAAGCAGCTCTTCCTCACAGCCATCTTTACTTTCCCTGACACAGTCCTAGTGAGGAGGAGTGGCCAGCGACGTAGAATGACACTGAGAACACAGATGCTCCTCAAAACCTCCTGTTCAGAAGAAGGGACTAAGATTCCACCTCGGTTACTCACAGCCCAAACACTTACAGATTCTAGAGGTCACCAACAACCACCAAATCTCCAGAAACCATCTTTCCTACTTAGGCTTCCTGAGGTATTGGACACCGGTGTGCCTTCTAGGCCAGCACTCTCCCACCGTGCTACCTCCCCAGCTGCGTACCTTCTGAAACACTCTTCCCTCAGCTGCAGGCCCTGTGCTCCCCGCCTTCCCTCTGCTCCTCTGACTTGCCCCTCTGCCTCCTCGGAGGGCTCCTTTCCTTACTCTTCAACCACCATGCTTCCCAGGTGGTGACTCCACCCATTGCCTTCCTTCTCACCTTGACCCTCTCCTCCCTGGGCACTCACCTGAACCATCTCGGGTACCCCCTTTCTCCTCCACCACAGACCTCTCTGCCAAAGAAAAAGAGTCTGGCATTACTAACGCCTGCTGGCCACGTGCACGTGTTTCTACTCGTAATGTCCACCACGGGCTCTCCCTCATCTTCCTGAAATCTGCCATCCTCCCTCTCTCAGTTAACCCACTTCTGCCCATCATCCCAGATAATGAACATCATAAAAACTTAAGTTCAGCAACAAATATACTACTTATCGTAACTTTGAAATAATATTTGAATATTTATTATGTTCACAGAATTTAAAACTTGGGACTTAATGGATTAATGAGTCCACCATTCACCCTGTTACCCAGGGACAATCCTAGGAGGTCGTCCCAGAGTCCAGCTCTGTCTAGAAAGGTGGCAACAAGCCCTGGCACAGGGAACTCCTCTGTGCTTCTGCTCCCTGTCATCTATAGCGTCTCCACTCTGCCCCCAGCATCCCTCACCAGAACCCCCAGAAGATACGTCCCTCATCTCCTTCCCTCAGTCTTCCCCTTTCAGCCCCTCTTCCCCAAAGAAGTCAAAGTGCTCTTTCTAGAAACATAAATTTTACCATGTTGCACCTTCCAAACATATAAGATGTGAGGACCTCAGGGGAAAGGCCCACCTCCAAAGTTCCACAGGAATGCATCTCCCCACTGCACGGCCACTTCCATTCTACGTGCCTCATCTGCTCCCCCACTCTCCTCACTGCCTCCTCCACTCCCTGCCATGTCCAGGACTCATCTGCATGCACCTCTGGGTCTGAGCTTGCAAAATTCACTCCCACCCACCCGGAAAAATCTTCCACATCTTCCCTGAGCAAATGACTCCCCACTACCAGCACCGAAATAAAATATGGTCAAGTGCTCCCACCTCTGTGGCCCACCCAATCATTTTACCTCCCTGAAGCCACTCTTCCCACACCTGTGACAGTGGGTTTCTTGAGGTCCTAGCACAGGGGCTTCTTGACATTTCTGACAGTGGGCTCCTTGAGGGCCTAGCACAAGGGCTGTCATTATAAAGACACGTGAGGTTTCTAGGGTCTTTCTCCTCTCCTCCTCAGGCCAGGGTGCTGTTGAGAGGCACCATAGTGGGAGGTGCTATGCTAGGAAGCCCAGGTTTCTACCCTGATGCTTTTCCCCAGTGGGGTCTGGTGGCATCGGGCCAGCAGCCTTCTCTGCATCTCTGCCAAAGCTGACTTGCCCGTAACCTTGAAGACACAATGCCAGCAAGGACCCCTCTCTGCAGCAGTGGCCCTGCATGCTGATGAGGTGGTGCAGGCAGGGGCTGGGAGAGCTCCTCCTCCTGTCAGGAAATGGTGAGGAGAAATCCTCCTGCTCCATGCCCTCTTTCAGAACTGCTAATCGGCATCTTGTAATGATCACTCCACCACCATCTTCCACAAATGTCTCTCCTGGGTGCAGTGACAGGCTGGAAGTGAAGCCAGACCTACTGCCTATGGTGGGATTGCCCAACTGCCATCCCAGCCAGGGTATGGGGTGCCACCTTCCTAAACTGACAGCAAGGAGGGTGAGTCCATAAGAGCTCCCAGGTGTGTCACAGCACCATCCCCACACACCAACACACACTGGTCCCCAATACAGACACATACCCTCGCTCACATGAAGAAGCAGCCTGTACAGAGGATATGCCATCTGGACCCTCACCTGGGGCAAAGGTTGCTGTCCACATTCCCTTTCCTGCTCATGCCTACCACTGGACCAAGAAGTACAGGCTGACCCTTGTGCGTTCCCAGAACAGAGCTAGATCCAGAAAGCACAGCCAACAAAACCCACAGGGAAAGGAAATGGAGCAGGGAAGAGAGAGGAAGAGGCCAGCTGGGTGCTCTGGAGCCATGTGCCTGCGAGGAGAGGAGGCTGAAAGGGAAGTAAAGATGAGGAAGGTTGCTCTGAAAGCTAGAACAGAACCTGGACAGCCCTGTGCCCTGAGTGCTGTGCTTCTCAAGGTCAGGCTGGGTGGCACCCCAGCCTTTGAACCCAGGTAAGACAGCCTAAGTTCTCAATACTTACTATTTTCTGTGGCACCCCACAGTCAATTCTACACAAGCAGCCAGAATGGTCTTTCAAAGTCTGATCATGTCCCTCCCTGCTCGATGGCTTCCTATCATGCTCAGAACAAAGTAGGAAATGCTAACTGTGACCCACAAGTTCCTAAGCAGTCTGGACTGTGCTCAGGCCTTAGCACTGCTGCCGCCGTAACACACACACACACACACACACACACACACACACACACACACACACACGTGCGTTTATGTTTGTTTAGAATGTAGAGCCCTGAGGCAAGGACTTTGCAGCCCTCACCACCATGTCCTCAGTACCTCAGGTAGCGCCTGCTGTGTCACAGAACTAGGATACACCTACAGTGACTGAGAACCTATCACGAGGCAAGTCCGGGGAGGCCCTGGGAGGCCCTGGGACAATGTGGCACCCACTCACTATCCAGGCTGGTCCCACATGTTAGCATGGGGATTCTTAACCAGAGATCACTGCAGGACCAGGAAAGGGGTTCATGACATCCTTGAGCCCCCAGAAATTAAATACGAAATGAATTTATGTACATTTAGACAGTCTTCTGGGGAGATAATTCATGGTTGCTGGAAGACACCCCAAAGTAGAAGAATACAAGGAGCAAGAAGGAAGAGAGAGGGATAGTCATGACACTCCATGTGTTCTCTGTCCCCAGAAGGAGGCCAACTAGCAGTTCACAGGCAGGTGCCAACTTAACCAGACTCCAGGGAGGCAGATGTGCTAAGTTCCCAAGTTAGAGTACTCATGGGAACAGGCCTTGGGTCCTGCTGGGCAGGCCATCAGGGAGAGCTTCCCTTGAGAGTAGTCAGAGCAGGCCCCAAGGTTGAGGCTGAGGGCAAGTGGACAGTAGACCTTGCCCACAGAGGTTCATCACTGCTGAGGAACAAGATGTAGCAGAGGGAGGGGGGTGGGGTGGGGAAGGGGTTCATGGAGAGGTCATAGAAACTGGACAGGTGGCCTGTTTGGTAGCCTGAGTTGGGCAAATATGTTCTGAGGCTGGCAGTCGAGCGACTTGGTGAGGAGCAGTGGCTTTGGGCCCCCCACACTTGGTGTTAAGTATTTAAAGCCATGAGATTGGATGAAATAGCCCAGGAAGAGAGAGGAGAAATACAAGGACTGAGCTTCAGAGTCTGAGAGGATGAGGCAGGAGATGAGAAGGAAGGTCCAGAGGCACACAGGAGGATCACCAAGCCTTGAATCCCTCCTGGCAGCTCAGACAATAATCACAAACTTCTGGAAGCTGAAAAGCTGAGGGACAAGACAAGTGATCACTGACAGTGGACCCAAGAATACTAATTCCCCAGCTAGCAACTGTAAAGCAGGGGAATAACCCCATAACGCTGCAAAGATCCACAAAGCCTCGGGAAACCACAGCAGCAGCTACCAAGGGATAGGATGGGGGACTAAAAGAAGCACTAGACAGAGGCTCTTGGAGAAGCACCTTGCTATGAGACCATGGCCACATTCACTTACAACTCTGAGACTGTTTCCTCAACCACAATTCTAAAAAATAGGGGCAAATGTCCCTCTCACAGAGTTCTTATGAAAAGGAATGAAATTGAATGGAAAGAAACATCCATGTGCATGGCTACTACTTCCTGTCCTTCCCTTCTGGGGAGGTAGCTCAGTGGTGGAGTGCTCCCATGATGTCTCCTAGGAGACATCACTTGTCAAGTCACCCTCCATGTTGCCAAGCCCATTGGCTACTTCCTAATCCTCACCTTGCTGGTCAGACTATTACATGCAAGCGATCACCCCTCTCCTGAAACCTCTTCACTTGCTCATGGACGGTGCTCTCCTCTGGCTGTCCCTCTCCTTCGCTGGCCACTTTTAGGTCTCTTGTGCTGTTATTCCTTCTCCTGTTTCATGCTGCAGGGCAACTGCCCCACCCCTCCCCCATGGCAGAAGACTAGAGGCTGATTCTCCACAGGGTAAAACAGAAGGTCTCTGGACTAGGGTCTGCTGGCCAAAGTGAGGGGGCAAGTGCCAGATGGTAAACTTGGAAATCTGTTAGTGTATAATATACTAAATATGGCAGCCAGGGACTTCCAGCCTCCATCCCCTTCTTGATTCCAGAAGGTTGACAACCAGATCTTTATTTTCAGGCAGGAGTTTGATAACGTACCTTATGGTGAGTGTGACCAGCCCAAGAGGAGAGGCCTAAGACACTGACATTGAAGTCAACAAATTTCCTATTGAAGTTGATAAGCACGCCTCAAGCTCAGAGCTTCCAATCAGCTCTTCTGTCTACTGCTTGGCACATGAGCAAACAGTGAAGGATTATCAGATACTTAAGGGGAAAATCCACTAATGTGGAAGACAGACACCAAGGCAAACCAGCAAGAAAATTATTAGAGAGAAAAACTATGCAGAGGGAAGGAAAAAATCTGCATCCTCAGAGAGAGAGGATGCTACATCCACAGAACAAGAACAGGATGTTATAAGAAAAGAAAGTTGAATGAACAAAAAAGAGTTCTTGGAAATTTCTGATAGCAAAAATAGAAAGCACAATAGAAAAGACAGAAATGAATTGGGAGCAATAGCCTAGAAAGTAGAGGAAAAAGTAGAAATTGGAGAGAAAAAAATTAACAATGAATAGTTCAGGAGATTCAGTATCAAATAATAAAGGATGTGGTACAGCTCAGTGGACAGCTCACCTCACATGCTCAAGGCTCTGGTTTAATCCCCTCTGCCTAAAAAAAAAAAAAAAGGAGAAGGAGTGGGAGGAGGAAGAGTCACAATCAAAGAATAAAAATAAATCAAAATCAAGGAATCAGTAATTTGAATGGTTTTAGACTTTTTAACAGCAATATTAAAGGCAGAAATGGAGCAATGGGTTTGGCATTTTACAAATTAGAAGTCAGTATCATTCAGGATGGGTTTGTACATTACAGTAACAGATAACTCCACAATCTCAGCTGCTAAATATCCATTTAGATTCATCAGCAATCCAGGATTTTGGGATTTCCACCTATTTTCCTACTTATAAAAAAAAGAAAAATGACAAGTGGGGGCTGGGGTTGTGGCTCAGTGGTAGAGCACTCGCCTGGCATGCATGAAGCACTGGATTGAATCCCCAGCACTACATAAAAATAAATAAAATAAAGGTATGGTGTGTCATCTACAACTAAAAAAATTTTTTTTAAAATGACAAGTGACTCAACAGTTCTTTCAAAAATGCTGTCAGGAAGAGGCATTTCCTTGGCCATAATTAACTTCATAAATTTGCATAATTTTTAAGAGTCAGAGATGTGCAACTTACCATGTACCTAGAGAGAAAACACACACACACACACACACACACACACACACACACACACACACACGCAATTTCTAGTTCACCCTCTGGTCACAAAATGTTTGGCTCACTCTCCTTACCAAGTCACAGCCACACACCCTCTACCCAAGGACAACGGCCCAAAGTTCCATATCATCACAACAACAAGCACAAGCCTCAGGATCGCTGGCTGAGGCATCTTAGTCTGTACATGGATCCAGATGTGACGCTCCCCTTAACCTGCTCCACACACCCAAGACACAATGTGGAATCAGGATAAGACAACAGCCAGTCCCTTTAGAAAAAGGAAGCACAGGAACATGCAGAAAACACTGGTCCTTAGCAATTCTGAAATCTGCTCAGGGGACTTTGGAGGGCCTGATCCCTGGGAAGAGGGATGTTGCTGGATTAAGCTCCAGGTATGCTTCTGGCCACAGCTCCATTGTACTCCACTTCTCCCAGCTCCTTTTTAAGGACATTCTTTCCCTTCCGTTATTCTCATCAGTTAATCTGACGTGGATATTGGGAAGTACACTCTTCTTGAGGCTAACCCTTTTTCTCAGATCACTTCCTACTGATACATATGGTTGTTTTAGGTCTTGAATACTCTTTCTCAGTTCAGACTGCTGGTTCTCTTGGCAATACAACTCTCTCAATACCTCTTACCGATTGAATCTGTCAACAATCAAATCCAGTAACCATACCGATGTTTCTTTTCGAGACATGGGTTTCTAGTTATGTGTCTCTGATTTCTTATCTCCACTTCTTTTCATCTAAAGACCAGTGTACCCATAGCCTATTAGGATTAAGTTTGAGATAATCCACAGGCTTAACCTCTTTTCCTTGAGACGTTTGTCCTATTTAAAGGAATAACTGAGTGCCACCTCCCCAAAAGAACTTTACTCTGAAACATCTTATCCTACACAGTTTTAAAGGTGGAAGTGAGGACCACACCCTTATTTTAACCATTGACACAAGAATGAGTTCTAAGTGGACTTTATCATTTGAAACTTTTTTTCAATTTTATCTCCGACTATTTGGAATCCAAAATTGCGGTTTTCAGAAATATTCCAAGGCCATGAATTTTTGGAAACTCTCTATTCACTTTCTCTCCACTTGCATTCTGGCCAATGCTTCTCTGAACACACTGTCTTTTATAATACTTTGCCTAGCACAGCCAGTAATAATCAGACATATGCTAACATACTGTTTTCCCATATATTGTCTTGAGTTACAACTTCCTTAAGAATGCGATCTGAATCTAGAAAATTAAATAAATATTTCCCATTGCATAATATGAATTTCTACTTTTATAACATCCAGTAGTTTTCTTGCAGTATTCTGCACCAACATTAGGCTAGGCACCTATTTTAGGTCTTTTATTTCATCAGTATTTCTTTGTCTATGTTGATATGAGTCAGGATGAGCTAAATTTTTCTGTGACAATAAACAACTCTAAAATCTCAATGACTTAAAAACATAAAGCCATGAGGCAGAAAGGGATATGTCCCAAGTTATTCTCACTCAGGAGCATAGGCTGATGGAGCCTCTAACATCTCAAATGTATCAGTCACAGTAGTAGAGAAGAAATGTAATGAATTATACACCATCCTTTTTTATTTTTTAAATTTTTATTTTGACACAGGGTCTTACCAAGTTGCTTAGAGCCTCACTAAGTTGCTGAGGCTGGCTTGTGATCCTCCTACCTCAGTCTCTTGAGCTGTTGGAAGTATAGGTATGCGCCACTGTACCCAGCATGTATCATCTCTTAAAGTCTCTATCTGAGGAATATTTTCCATTTTTCTTGATAACATTATAAAGACTAACTCCAAGAAGATGAGGAGTAAAGAAAAAAAGATAAGTGTTTGCAACCTCATCATGTGCCCAGCAAAGGAAGAACTAGAAATATTAGTGAATGGTTAATGTTTTAGTCAGGGTGTATCACCATGACCAAAATGCCTGACCAGAACAATTTAGAGGAGGAAATGTTTATTTGGGCCCCCAATTGCAGAGATTCAGTCCATAGATGCCTAACTTCACTGCTCTGGGCCCAAGGTGAGGCAGTATACCATGGTGGGAGGACCGAGTATAGGAGTACTACTCACCTACGGTGGCCAAGAAGCAGAAAGAAGGAAGGAAAAAAGGGCCGCAGGGAAGATGAACCTTTCCAGAGCATGCCACCAGTGACCCACCTCCTCCAGTCACACCTCACCTGTCTACAGTTACCACCCAGTCCATTCAAACTAGAATAGACTATAAGATTACACCTCTGAAAATCCAATCATTTCACCTCTGAACACTCCTGCATTAACATAGGAGCTTTTGGGGGACACCTCATATCCAGAAACAGCTACCTTAGATGCCATACCCAACCAAACTATCATCCAGTATGAAGTAGGTAGACTTTTCAATTGTGAAAGATCACAAACAGCTTATCTCTCTTCTATACTTTTCATGAAGCTACAGAGCACATCTTTCACCAAAACAGGGCAGTAAGTCAAGAAAAAGGAAGGTATAGAGAGAGGCAAAAGAAATCATTTGCATGAAGATAAGAGATTCTAGAATGACAACTATTCACAGCACCTGGAAGACAACAGCCCAGATTGGAGCACTCTAGCACTATATGAATGTCATAACCATGCCTTTGCATTTGTACCATCAACCTTGAGAAACTACTGTAAGATACTTCTATCAAAACAAGGAAGAAAAACAAGACAAAGACATAAGACTTAGAAAGAAGAAGTCCAACTTAGAATAAAGGCAAGGGAAACCCAAGAATGGAAGTGAAGACCCAGGATAACAGAGGTGCAGCAAGACTTGAGAGCGATGAACCCAGGCAGAAGGAAAATGGAGGTCTCCGGGATGGATGGCTCTACTCTTTGTAAAAATGGAAGCAATAAGTTACTTCACAAGAAGGACCTTGTGGTTAATCACACTGAGAGTCTGTTAGCAGAAATGGGAGAAATCGTCAAGGAGTACACATGAAGTGGATAGTCATCTAAAAATGATAACCAAAAGTTATTTATATTTACATATCAAAAGATATCAATATTCACATATTATTTAGAATAATAGAGAAGTATATAAATACTAGGATAAAGAGTTAAAGATGTTTTCTCTGGAGAGGGAGACTGGGGAGAGTAGAGAGGACTAAGACATTTTGTCATAGACTGTTCAGTATAGTTTAAATTTTTAAATATGCATGTATTATCTTCAAGGCAATAAAAAATAAAACAAAATAATTCCTACATGATTCTGATGCTCAGGCAAATTTAGGAACCACTAAGTCAATCCACTGTTCCATCTTTTATCAAAAAACTCCTCAGCAATACTCCCTGCTAAGTGGTTGTCCAACTTATGTCCTCCACATAGAGAATTTACTACATAAAAGCACACCTTCTGTTTCTTTATAGTCCTAATTCTTATGGCATATCATCATGAATATTGCATTGTGAAAGGGCAGAGATACTGTAAGACTATACTGGCACAGTCCACTTCTGGGAATGAAAGTAGTTGGTGAAGTAATGAATGTCTCATAATTCTCAAACAGTGGGTAGCTATCAAGAGTATCAAGACTCTTTTCCCTATGTGCTTGCCACTGCCCTGGCAAATACTGAGGAAGAGATTTGGCCCTCAGAATGTAAGGGTGGAACCCTACATTGAAGTCTCTTTCTGTGGCTTTCGCTGATGGCATCCTGAAGACTCCCAGAGGTTGAGGTGGTGGTATGTCTCAGAAGAGAGGAAACTCAATGAAGGGATCTTATAAATCGTACCTGGCTTCTGAGTCCAGAAGATAGTAAATTTTCTCAAGATTCGAGTCATATTTTTAAGGTATTACTTCCTTTATCATATTCTCTTGCTTGCTCTATCCCTAGAGCTTTGTTAGAAAATAAGAGAAAGAGAGATTAAAAGCACTAACTTTTAGTAGTGCAGATAAAATGAATTACATTTTTAAAAATTTAATGCAAAAGAAGACAAAAAACAAGGAACAAAAAATAGATATGACTAGCAAAATAAAAAGCAAACAGGTAAATCTGAACATAAGCCTGTCAATAATTACACTAAATGTAAATGTTCTAAACACCCAAATTAAGATACAGATGTCTTCAAACTGGATTGAAAACCAAAACCCAACATTTGAGACATAAAGATACAACTAGATTAAAAGGATGGAAAACATTGCCATACAAACACTGTTCAAAAGAAAGCACTGATATATTAATATTAGACAAAATGGTTTGCAGAGAAAGAGGGACATTTCATAATGATAAAGAGTTCATTTACTCAAGAAAACATAGCAATCCTAAATATGTATGTACCCAATAACTTAGCATCTAAATATATGAATGAAAAAACTAATAGATAGATCAGGTAACACACCATATTAACAAACTGATTCTATATCTTAATAGATATAGAATAATCATTTGAAAAACTTAACACCCATTTGTAATTTAAAAAAAAAAAATCTCTCAGCAAGTTAGACAAGAACTTCCTTAACCCAATAAAGGGTAACTTAAGTATACCACTAATGGTGAAAGATTAAATGCTTTTCCACTAAAATTGGACGTAAAGTAAGGATGTCTGTTCTCACCACTACTTTTAGTAGATACAGACATTCCTAACCAATGTGATAAGGCAAGAAAAAAGAATAATGAGTAGACTTGAAAGAGGCGGTAAAACTGTCTTTATCATACAAGATGACCTCTATAGAAAATTTTCAAAGAATCTGCAAAAATCTACTAGAACTAATAAATGAGATTAACAAACACACAAAATACAAGGCCAATGTTTTCAAGACTACATTTATATGTTAACAACATTTGGAAATAAATTTTTAAAATAATACTGATTAAAAAACATGAAAATCATGAAATTTGTGTGAATCTCCTACACTAATAACTATAAAACATTACTGAGAGAAATAAAGAAAGAAAGCTTAAATAAATAAAGAGATGTGAGGCTGTTCATAGACTATTCAACATTGATATTAAGGCTCCCAAAAATGATCTATAAATTCAACGAATACCAAATCAAAAGACCAGAGTTTTCCTTTTCTAGAAATTGACAATCTAATTCTAAAGGAAATGCAAAAAAGAAAGGAGGAAAGGAGGGAAAAACTGGAGGTTTCACACTTCCTGATTTTAATACCATAAAACCACAGTGATAATGTCAGCATCCTCTGAAGTTAAGATAGACATACAGATCAATAAAACAGAACAATCTAGAAATATGCCCAATATGCATGATCAATTGATTTTAGAAAAAATTCCAAGAGAATTCAATGGGAAAGAGAAAGATTTATCAAAAATGTTGTGGACAATTGTATATCCTCAAACAAAAAAGGTGAAAGAAGAGAAGGAGGAAGAAGAGGAGAGGGAGGAGGAAAGAAAAGAAAAGGAACTTCAAACATACCGTGCGCTTTATACAAAAGTTAACTTGAGGGCTGGGGTTGTGGCTCAGCAGTAGAGAGCTCTCCTGGCACATGTGAGGCACTGAGTTCTATCCTCAGCACCACATAAAAATAAGTAAATAAAATAAAGGTAGTATGTCCACCTACAAAAAAATATTTTTTTAAAAGTTGGCTTGAAATGAATCATAGACTTAAATATAAGAGCTAACACTATAAAATTCTATTAGAAAACAAGAGAAAATATGTATTACCTTCAATTAAGTTAAGAGTCCTTAGGACACAAAATCTAAATACTGGAGCTAAAGACCACCTTTAGTATGAAACCAAAGGCCAGGCGCAGTGATGTACATCTGTAATCCCAATCATGCAGGAAGCTGAAGCAACTTAGTGATACCTGTTTTTAAATCAAATTTTAAAATCAAGGCTGCAATGTAGTTGAGAGGTAGAGCACCCCTGGGTTGAATCTCTAGTACCACCAGAAAGGAAGAAACAAACCAACCAACAAGGTATGTTTCAGCTGGATCCAATTTGTTTTCCATCCCTCAACTGCCTCCTGGAACACCCTCCAGCCAGTGCAGTAAAGGCCTGGGGAGGCTGTAGAGGGTGGAAGGGCTGAGGCTGAAGAGTGGGGTCTCAGCCCTAGACAAGAGCAGGTGGGACAGGAGTGGCCAGCACTTGGGCAGCAAGAGACCCAGTCCTTAGAGGAAGCAGGGACGAAGATCAGCCATTTCCTAAAGATCAGGCCCCTAGGGACAGTCACTTATTGAGGGACCTCCTATGCCAAGCTGATATCAGAGAGGAAGGCACAGGGGCCACCACAGCCCCTGGTTCTAAGTCTTGTAGGAGAAGAGGCATTGGTTCCCTGGAGTAGCTGCCTTGATGGGAAGGGCCAGGGCCTCAGCATCCTGGGCCATGGGAGAGAACCAGGACTGGCCTCAGAGGACCTCGGTTTGAGTGAAAATACAGCCACTTTCTGGTCATATGATCTTGGGGAAAAAAAAACCATACGATCTTTCTGAGCCTCATTTTCCTCATTTAAGAAATGCAAAAATAATAAATGCCCTTCTTGGTTGCTGTGAAAATTAAATTTACAGACAGCAGGTAAGAAGGCGCTGGGTGCTCTGTAGTGCCAGGTGCTCTGATAAGCACAGGCTAGAAGGCAGAGAACCCATGACTACCCCTCTGGAGGGTGGCCCACCTCTCATGTCCCTGTCCCCACTGTCATGAAGGACCCCTTATCAATGGTGACGCCAGGAAGACAGAAAGACAGTCCAGTACATTCTGGTGACAGAGTACAGCTGAGTCCTAATCAACTCACAGCATGACCTTGGACTATTTCGCCTCTGGCCCAAAGTTTCTCCTCCATACTGAGGGGAGTAGGCCACGGTGTTAAATTTTAGAAGGATCATGTGCCCCTCAGCTTCACATCGGTAGCTTGAAATCAGTCACAGTAAGAGTATTTTCACCACAGCAATGGGCAAACACAAGTCGGGGCACCACTGCTTGAGCTGGCATTCTGAATCTCCTCCTTCCTTGGCTGGCCAGGAAGGAGTAGCTGGCCAAGCAGATTACTCAGAGTATTCAGCATCTGCTGTCTCCCAGGAGCTCACCCCTGGTAAATATGGATGCACACCTGCCAGCAGCAGGCCCACACTCCCACCTTCTGTTCACATGCATGTGTGCGCACAACACACAGGCACACCCTAGCCTGGTAGGTCCCTGGATACAGACAGGGACAGGAGGCAACCATGTACTTGTCAAGTACAGGAACAAGGTTCTGGGCTGTGCTAGGTCTGAGCACTACATGAGGCCCTTTCTCCATGTGTTCCCACTCTGCCACCTCTCCCCGTCCACATCAAAGCCAAAGGGGAGCTCGCCAGACCTCCAGCACACCACTTGCTATAACTGAAGGACCCCACCATGCAGGCGCTGTCCCCATCATGACTCCCCTCAGCCTCCACACTGTGTAAGACTTGTGCTCAGGGACTCTCACCTACCTAGACTGCTATGTACCATTTTGTCCCCTTCATCCTCCCACCACACACTGCCCCCCGTGACCTAAAAGATGTCTCAGGTTGGGCCAGGCAAGAGAGCACCTGGTGGAGCTGGGATTATGCCTTAGTGGTAGAGCACTTGCCCAGCATGTGTGAGGCACTGGGTTCAATTCTCAGCACCACATATAAATAAAGGTTCATTAACAAACGACTAAAAAATGTTTAAAAAAAAAAAAAAAAAAAAGAGAGAGAGAGACCGAGAGAGCCCCTGGTGGAGAGATACCTGGAGGCTGCTCTGGGGCTGGAGGTAGGTGGGGAAGCTGGGCCTGGTTGCTGCCCTCCCACTCTGTTCCTCGCCCCTGCAGTGTTTTCTGTTTGATGTTGTTTTTGCTCTTTTCCAAATCAAGCTCACAACCCTCTCACTCCCTATAATGTCCCCCAAAATGGTACAGACATGCAAGCCTCCATGATGGTAGAATGTGACCTTATTTGATTATCATCACACAGCTAAACAAGTGAGAACTGGGTCACAAGCCCCATTCAGGTGAGCACTACTTCCATATGAATGGTGTCTTTATAAAAAGAGGAAAATTGGACATAGAGGCATGCACTGAGGGAAGCTGACGTGAAGACAAGAAGAGGGGCCTGGGGCGGGTCCTCCCTCACTGCTCTCAGAAGGAGCAGAGTCCGGAAGCTTCTGTAGGTGCTTCCGGTCTCCAGACAAGGCCTTCCTGTTATTTAAGGGGCACCGTTTGCTGTACTCTGTGCCAGCAGCCCACAGGCTGACACGCCCACTCTCTCTGAAGGAACACTGAGAGAGCTCCTGTGTCCAGGTTTTAAGCTCTTCCCATCGTACAGATGGGGTAACTGAGGCTCAGAGATGTCATTTTACCCACCCAAGTTCACCCAGCAACAAGATGGAGGGAGCTGAAATGCCAACCAGCCCTCACACTGCAACATCCACCCTCGCATTAAATGATTTCTCAGGCCCAATTGGTGCTCCTTGTCCCGTTTGACTGATGAGAAAACTGAGGTCCAAAAGAAGCAGGGCACTTACCCAAAGGTCCCCCAGAGTTCATGTTCAAACCAGGACTGGAATCAAGCCTTCCTAATGAACAACAATGGGCTTTCCTAAGCCAAGCCAAACTCCTCTTCCCAAATTTGTCCAGAATTCTGTGCAGCCGTGGATTGGGTCGCTGGTGGCATCTCCTTCCCTCCCCCAGAGAAAACCTTCAGGCAGAGGCCCTCCACCTGGATGCTCTATGGAATCACTGGGCACTTTACAGTCAGTGGGAGGCTCTGTCCTTACCCCAGACCAGGGGAATCAGGATCCTGAGGTTGGGGCTCAGTACTGGTCATTCATTTTTTTCCCCCTTGTTTTCTTATTTTATTTTTGTATTGGTTCTTTTTAGTTACATGACAGTAGAGTCCATTTCAATAAAATCATACTTGCATGGACTATATCTTATTCTAATTAGGGCCCCAGTCTTGTGGATGGGCACAATGGTGGGATTCACTGTGGTGTATTCATATACATACATAGGAAAGCTATGTCAGATTCTTTCCACTGTCTTTCCTATTCCTGTTCCCCCTCCTTCCCTTCATTCCCCTCTGTCTAATACTCTGAACTTCTATTCTTGCCCTCCCCCTGCTTATTGTGAGTTAGCTTCCACATGTCAGAGAAAACACTCACCTTTTTTGATTTGGGGGGACTGGCTTATTTCACTTAGCATGATAGTCTCCAGCTCCATCCATTTACCAGCAAATATCATAAAGTTATTCTTTATGGCTGAATAATATTCCATTGTGTATATATACCACATTTCTTTATCCATTCATCTGTTGATGGGCATCTAGTTTGGTTCCACAGCTTAGCTACTGTAAATTGTGCAGCTATAAACATTGATGTGACTGTGTCACTATAGTATGCTGATTTTAAGTCCTTTGGATATATACCAAGTGGGATAACAGGATCAAATGGTGGTTCCATTCCTAGTTTTGGGGAGAATCTCCATTCTGCTTTCCAGAGTGGCTGCTCCAATTTGCAGTCCCACCAACAATGTATGAGCACACCATTTTCCCACATCCTCGCCAACATCTATGGTTACTTGTATTCTTGATCATTTCAGCACTGGTCATTCTTAACAGCTCCTGGAACATCTCTGACGTGCAGTGAGGTGGAGAACCATGAGCTAGAAGGTGCCCTGGTGAGCCTGTGCCCAGCCTGGCTCACAGCACTCCTGTCCTGGGACTCACAGAGGAGCTCAGGTGCCCATGGGGCAATTGCACCTCAGGAAATGAGACAAAAATTAAGGTGCAACTACAAATTCGCTCTTTAGTCTTTAAAACACTAATAGAAGGGGAAATAGTGTTTTTTGCCTTAAATTTGGGCCTTTACTCTTCCATAATTCATCTAATGTGATTGCTTATAAAAGTTAAAAAAACTACACTGGGGCACTTACTCTATGCCAGGCGTGTGCTGAGTGATCAGAGTAGCATTTGTTCTTACAATACACACAAGGTATGGTATGTCCCATCTTACAGATGGGACAACTGAGGCTCAGAGATGTTATTTAACCTGCCCAAGGTCACCCAGCAACCTAATGGAGGAGCTGGGATGCCAGCCAGTCTGTCTGGTACCAAAGCATATGTCTCTGACCAGTAAACACATGGTCTCCTAAGATGCTTTTAATCTTTATAATATTCCTCATCCACTTTTGTAAAAGACACAAAAATAAATATGTACAGCTTAAATATTAACACAAAATGCCTTTTTCTGATGGCTTCAAGTTTTCAAGGTGTTTTCTTCCCTACCTTGGAACTGAAGAATTCAGGCCCCAACATAAACAGGGAGCAGAGGGGCTGGTGACTAAGTGGTAGAGCACTTGTTTGGTACATATGGGGCACTGGGTTCCATCCTCGGTACCACATAAAAATAAATGAATAAAATAAAGGTCTATCAACATCTAAAAAAAATTTTTAATAAAAATAAAGAGGGAGCAGAACAGTCATCCTCATTCCTAGCACAAAAAAGATCAGCCTAGAAGACAGCACCCCCCCCCACCAATCCCCAGTCCCTCCTTGAAGAGAGAAACATGGGCCTGGACTTCCCCCTAGTGGCCATGAAGCTAATTGCACTTAACACCTCCACACCCTGGGTGCCAGGTGCACAGGGCCTACGCCCAGGTGGGGTGCAACTTTGTGGGCACACCTCTGTGGCGGCAGCAGACCCCTGAACATCAGATACTTTTCCCACATACTGGAGCTGAGAGACATGGACACTGTGGCTCCAAAAGGCCAAACCATGCCCCATTCTGCTCATCCTTTGCAGCTCATCTGCCTCCCGTCCCTCCTCAGTTGACAGGGTGTTCAAATCAGTAGAAAGGAGCTCCTAGAGAGCAGTGCTCTGGCCCTGGGGCAATGACAAGGACTCTGAGCAGTTGTCCACAATGCTTCCCCAAACTTGGCGTGGCCTCCCTCGCCGCCCTGATCTCCTGCTGTGGGTACGTGAGCACCTTTCCATGGGCCCAGAGTCCCCAGGCTTCCCCTCCCCCAGCCTTCTCCCAGTATACTAGGAGTCCCAAGGGCAGGGATGGTGCCAAAAATGGCTCTGGTACCCACTTGCCTAATGGCCCAGTCCAGGGAGGAGCCTGCCCAAACCACTGTACCAAGTCCACTGAGGACTCAGCCATGGACACACATCAGAGGCCAGGTCAGCAGTGCCCTTGACCAGGCTTCCTCTTCCCTGCTCTCTCTCCTGGATCAGGACACCAGACAGTCACCCCAGGGCAGGCAAGGGAAGGTTCCCAGGAATGCTCAGTCCAAAGCCCAAGGAGGAAATGGCCAAATGGGCTGGTGGAGCACCTAACCAGCAGACATTATGGTGGCACATGACACCCTGTGGGGTCCTCCAGTGACACCAGCCACAATCTCTTTACTATTCTGAGATGGTGGAAGAACACACTTAAAACTGTGGGGAGACAGCCCCCTCACGGCCCCATCAGGAAGAAGAGGCAGGGCAGCGAGGAAGTCGGGACCAGCCACTAAAAGCCCAGCCCAGCCCCGGTGGACACAGCAGGGACCTCCCCTCCTTGGACATCCCCACCCCAGAAGCGAGCCGATCCAGGGTGTGCCCCCCTCCACCGGCTGGCAGGAAGGCCCCTGGGAATCAAGCCCTCCTCCTGCTCCCCTCCCCAAGGCCTGAGTACATTAGCCGCCTTTAGCCTGTCAGGAGCAATTCCAAATGCCCCATTTATATTCCTAAGTAGAGGACTTGTTAATATGGAGCCTGCCTCTGGGGAAATGGGAATGTGCTGGGTGAAAGATGACAAATCACGGCCCAACAGCCAGGCTAAGAGCACTAATATTCACTTACATCTCATTCATCAGGGCCCCGCCAGCCTCTGGGCCTCAGCTACCACTGGGTCAAGGGGATAGCCCAGAGGAGCCCCTTGGGGCTCCAGGACACTCAGTAATTGATGGGAGATGACAAGGTGATCTGTCCTGCTGGCAGGCCAGCGAGGGCCCAGCAGCAAAGGAGAATGAGGGCAGCCCCCCATACTCCACACAAAGAGGACATGAGTAAGGCCCAAACCAGAACATTCCTTGGGACAAAACTCCAGCCCCTGGCTCCAGCGAGAGAATCAAAGACCCGAAACACCATAGGTTCATCTTGGGCCACACCCAGCCTCTGCTGGAGAAGGGTCCAGTCAGGCCAAGATGTAGCCTGGATGGTCCTTGCACTGGTTCCAGCCTGGAGGATTGGTAGGGCGTGCCACACACGTTCACCTACACCCACATGACAATCCAGACCTAGGGCAGGGCACAGAGCCCACCTGGCCAGACACCGCCTCGCAGCGTGGTTGGAGCCTGGTCCCCGGCAGGGTGGTGTGCAGCTTGAGTAATGGAGGGCACGGATGCACCCGAATCCTGATAAGGGAGAATAATAACTTGTCAAAGATATATATGATATGTGTTTGCTTTCCCGACGGAATATCTATGGGGCTAATTCATCAAGCCTGCGCTGGCGGAGACCCAGGGAGAGGAGCAAGAAGGATCACATGATGGCCAGCGCCCAGTGGCATGGCGGGAGTCGGTGTGCACATGCAGGCCACTGGCCCCTCAGGCTGAAACTCTCCTGGGTCCTGGCAAGCACTGAACCTGTCCCTGTCCCCAGCACTCCTCCAGGTCCATTTCTAGCCAGTAATTCATAATAGGTGTCCACTAAGAAGCTTTCCTTCCTCTGACAGCACAGTCTATGCACAGCCCTGATTTGGGAGCTGGAAGGTGATCAGACAGTGTCACCCCATCTAGGCAGGTGACCAACCTGCTCTCCAGGTAGGACAAAGCCAGAGGTGACTCATCTGGGTTCCATCTCCCCCTAACCTATCACGCACTCTCCCACACACCCCAACCCTCCGAGGCCTCAGCAGAAGGTGAGAGAGAAAGAAAAAAGGCAAGAAGTCCCCTTCCTTTCAAGGACACTGAGGCCAGAATATTCACCTGGAAACACTTGACCCACCCAGAGGCTCTGCCTGCCACAGACCCGCACAGGGGCCAGAGAAAATCCCTTCACCTGCCCACGCATTAATGATCACCGAGGGACATGGCTTCCTTTCCCAGAGGCCTTCTCTGCCTTCCTTCTCTTTTTGTCATAGTAATAAAAAATACCCAATTGATGTGCACTGTTCCAGGCCTCCCCAGGGGTGCCTCCTGGAGATCTTGCCTGTCCTCCAAATCCACATCTTGAGCCAGAGACCAAGCTCCAGAAGGGGAACTCCAAAATTCAAGGTCTTAAAGGGTCCCCAGGACCGCCCACCCCCAGACTCTGCCCTCACACTTCCCCCCATCCCACAGGTTGGCATTGGGCAGCTACCCCAGCTGCCCACCCCCAAGCCCTGCTCAGATTCAGGCTGGCAATCACCATCCACCTGGACACATACATTCAACAAAAGGGGATCCTCCTAGGTACCAGGTCGAGTCTTGGCAGTGAGGAAACACCAGTGGGCAACAGAGACGCAGAGCCGCCTCTGTGAAGCTGACTTCGTTGAAATATGGAAGGACTTCCACATCTACCATTGCTTGCTTCCCTGTGGTTCAGCAGCTGAAGGGTTAACTGCTGGCACAGCTCAGAGGCCCTTGAGGACTCCTTCCAGCTCCTTGCCTGGTCTCCATCACAATTAGTCAGAGCGGAGCACGCTGTTGTTACATATTTTGACTCTTTACCCCTGAATGGCATATCTGCAAGCCCATCCTGTGGAAATTCAATAGAGCTGTCCACGCAAGAATGACCACTGGCCCCTTCTCCTTCCCTCCCTCCTCCCTTCCTTCTTTCCCTCTTTCTCTCTTTCTGTCTTCCTTTCTCCCTCCTTTCCCTCCCTCGCTCTCTCCCTCCTCTCCCCGCTTCCTTTCTTCTTTCCTTCCCTCCTTCCTGGCTGCCTGTCCTCCCTCTCATCCTTTCTTCCTCCTCGAAGCCTAAGGGCTCCCTTGCAGCACATTACCCTCTCCTGCTCAGCCCTGGGTACAGGTCTGAGAGACCTCTGCCAGTGCTGGCAAACCTACATCCCACCCTGGGCTGTTCTGGTGGAGGCTGATATCTCCAGGATCTCAAAGCCCAGGAAATATGGAGACTTTCCCCTCCCCCACCACCAGCCCCTTGCTCCCTAATGGGCACCGATAGCCTATTCCCCTCTCTGCCTCCTCTGCCCCACCCCAACCCCACAATGCCCTGCGCACCGACAGCAGGCCCAGGGCTGGAGGCCACTGGCCTGTCTCCCCACCAGGGCATGGGGAAGGGGAGAGGAAAAGCGGGTGTGCCCCTGCCAGTGCAGCCTGGAGCTGGAAGCAATTAACTTGGCATTTTCAAACAAGGGCAGAGGAAGCGGAAGCCACAGGACTGAGTCAGCACATCAGAGAGGCAGGCGCCAGGCGGCTGGCTCAGCTCGTTAGCAGGACAGGCTGAGCCAACGGAGAAACAAGGTCAGGGGGACATGGCTGGGAGTCCCCAAAGGGAGGTGGGCTAGGGGTTGTCAGAAAGATGGCTATAGACCCCTCCCCAGCCCCTCCCTGTAGCCAGCCTAGTGACTGTCCTGCAGGCCAATGGACCAAGACCAGCCCTCAACCCTCTGGCTCCCCAGGCTGCACCTGCACCCACCAATAAGCAAACACCCCCATGTAGCTGCTTCATTACTGGGAGTAAAAGGTGGATCCAACATGTGCTCCCCCTACCAGAGTTGGCTTTGCAAGGCCCTGGGGCCCACAGAAGAGCACAGGGCTAGAGAGGGTGGAGAAGGAGGAAGTCTCTGGGTGACCCAGAGACTTTGTGGAGGAAGTGGTCATTTTTAGTGGCTACATTTAAAAAGGTATATCCTTCTGTTTTCCAAAAGGGAAACTAAGCTACTGATTCCAGGCATCTTCTGAGTTCCTTGCCCAGTCCTGGAAGCCCTGCCCACATCATCCACAATCCTCACATCAGCCTACAAAGCTCTTCCCACCCAGCAGGGAGGGGAGGGATATGTGACTCACCCAAACTCATTGAATGGCAGAACCAGATTTACACTTGGATTCCTCCAACTCCAAAGCCTGTGTTCTTTCTAATTCAGTGCTTCTGCAGAGAGGTGGGGAACAGAAGATATTGTAAGGAGGGGAGTGGACAAGTGAGGGCAAAGGCCCAGGTATGAGGCGGAATGAAATGAGTTCCTGCCACAAGGCTACCCAGAAGCTGGAAGGAGGCTGAGCGCATCTCCAGCACCCCAGGACTGGACGAAGCACTCGGCGGATTACTGACCTACCTGTGTAGATGTGCCAAGATCTCCCAAGCCACCCAGTAAAGCATTCTTACAAACAAGAACCAAGAATTTTCCAGAACACCATATTGGACCATCCATCAGGACTGCTGTTTCTACTGGCCTTAATTAGTTCTTGACCCTTGAGAAAGGGACCATTTTCAAAAAGCTGTGTGTGATGCGCTCTGACCCTGATGTTACTGCTCTTTTCTAACAGAATGTTTAGGGCAAAGGCTCAGGGCAGGGGCTACCGGCCAGGTTGAGGGGAGCCAATGATAGTCAAGAACTGGGCAAAATTTAGAGTCAGCCAAGCCACAGGCATGTTGGCCATGAGACTCAAGTTCCCAAAGGGGATAAGGAGCAGTCCTAGGAGCAAAGGAATTCTTTGCTCAGCTGAATTTCTGGCCTGAATTTCCCCTTAGCATCAAACTCAGAAATGCCAACCCTGCTGAGGCTGCCTCTGACCGTATACTACCCCAAGTTTCATGCTGTGACCTGTCCCCATACTCCCATCTCTCCAGGTCTCAATGAGGATAGACTTCCCTTTTTCTTACAGTCTTCCCAGGCAAGGGTAGAACATTCTGGAAAGAACTTTAATTAAACAAAGGGCAGATAAATGCAAAATCATGCATGGACAAGTGTTCCAAACATGTTTGCTAAATGATGAAATTATTCCACTGGATTCTAGTAGAGTAAGCTCCTTGGAGGTAGGCCTTTCGACTTGTTCACTGCTGCTATCTCTGGTGACTAGAATCGTGCCTGGCACCTAGCACATGCTCAGGAGATCTTTGTTGAATGGATAAATGGATGAAGGGATGAATGGCTCAAATGAACGCCCTGCCTGGTGCTAAACTTGGCTCCTCCTTCACCAAAGCGCATCTTCCTCACTTTGGGCTCTGAGAATGTTTTGCAATGCTGGCTTTCTTTTTGTAAATTTTTTCTTTTTGTAAATTCTTTTAGCTTTTGTTTATCTTGGAAGGATTTTATTTCATCGTCAAATTTGAAGGTAAGTTTTGCTGGGTATAAGATTCTTGGTTGGCATCCATTTTCTTTCAGGGCTTGAAAAATATTGTTCCAGGCCCTTCTAGCTTTTAGGGTCTGGATTGAAAAATCTGCTGATATCCGTATTGGTTTCCCCCTGAATGTAATTTGGTTCTTTTCTCTCACAGCCTTTAAAATTCTGTCTTTATTTTGTATGTTAGGTATTTTCATTATAATGTGACTTGGTGTGGGTCTGTTGTAATTTTGTGTATTTGAAGTCCTATAAGCCTCTTGAACTTGATTTTCCATTTCATTCTTCAGATTTGGGAAATTTTCTGATATTATTTCATTGAATAGATTGTTCATTCCTTTGGTTTGTTTCTCTAGGCCTTCCTCAATCCCAATAATTCTTAAATTTGGCCTTTTCATGATATCCCATAGTTCTTGTAGATTCTGTTCATGATTTCTTACCATCTTCTCTGTTTGTTCAACTTTGTTTCAAGGTTAAATATTTTGTCTTCAATGTCTGAGGTTCTGTCTTCCAGGTGTTCTATCCTACTGGATATGCTTTCTATGGAGTTCTTAATTTGGTTTATTGTTTCCTTCATTTCAAGGATTTCTGTTTGGTTTTTTTTCAATATCTCTAACTCTTTATTGAAATGATCTTTTGCTTCCTGTATTTGCTCGTTTAACTGTCGATTGGTGCGATCATTCAATGCCTGCATTTGCTCTTTTATCTTATCATTCAGATCGTGCATTTGCTCTTTCATCTCATCATTCAGTGCGTGCATTTGCTCTTTCATCTCATCGTTTGCTTCCCTGATCATTTTAATTATGTACATTCTGAACTCCTTTTCTGTCATTTCTTCTGCCATGCTGTCATTGGGTTTTATTGATGTAACATCTAGATTTGTTTGCTGCATTTTCTTTCCTTGTTTTCTCATATTGTTCAGGTATCAGTGGACTGTTGAGATATTGCAGATTTCCTCTATTGACTTACAATGTCCTTGAAGATTTCTATATATATCCCCTCTTAGCCTTCAGTAGGCTGAAGTCTTGGAGGAAGTTGATAATGTGGTACGCCACAAAGAGGCTACCTCTCTAGGAGTGGTGGCCTTCGGGTGGGGTATATTCCCTGCTAGTGGGCAGAGGTGCCTCCACTTGTTGACCAATGGTCATCTAAAGGGGAACTAGGCTGCGGGCTGAGGCAAGGCCTGTTTGGGCCTGTGTCTCTGGTTTTACCGTCCTTGTGGGGAAACCTCACCCGCCAGGGAAGACTCACCCGGTGGGGAGGTCTCGCTGGTCAGTTCGCCTCCTAGAGGTTCCCCTTAATTTACAGCTACCGCCTGGGCTGGGCTGCCTTCCTCTGTAAAGTTCCCAGGGGCCCGGCCCTACCTCCTGGGCCTGGGAGCCTCACCCTTCGCAGATGAATCTCCTTAGGCTGCCCCTCCTCAGAGAATCTGCCCGCAAGCCTGGAACCTTCGCTCCGCCCTAAGCGTGTCTCTGTGCGGCTCTTCCACCAAGAAGCCTCCTAGATCCTGGGACCCTGTTCTGCACCCAATCGCCTGGCTATGCAGCCCCTCCTCTGAGCAGCCACCCGGGGCCCCGTACAATCGCTCTGCGTCCCAGAGACCTGCCACACGCCTCTTCCTCCAGACAGCCGCCCAGTATTCCGGTGCGGTCACTAGGAGTCCGAGCAACTCACTGTGTGCCTCCTCCTCCCACCAACCGCCCATAGCCCTGGGCAATCACTCCGAGTCGAAGTGACCCTCCCCGTTCCTCCTCCTCCTCCAGGTAACCCCCCGGTGTTCAGGAGCGGTCGCTCTGAGTGGCTCTGAATCCACGTGACCCGCTGCACGCCTCCTCTGGGCAGCCGCCCGGACCTCTGGTGCGGCCACTCGAGACCAAGCGACCCACCGCGCTCCTCCTCCAGGCAGCCCCCCTGTGTTCAGGAGCGGTCGCTTTAAATCCAAACAACTCACCAGTCACCTCCTCCTCTAAGCAGCCGCCTGGAGCTCTAATGCAGTCACTGCGGGTCCAAATGACCTGCCGTGCTCCTCCTCCTCCTCCTCCTACTCCTCAGGGCAGGCCCCAGTGTTCAGAAGCAGTCTGAGTCCAAACAGCTCGCTGCGCCGCTTCTCCTCTGGCAACCGCCTGTAGCTCTGGTGCAGTCACTCCGAATCCAAGCGGCCACACTCCTCCTCCTCCTCCTCAGGGCAGGAGTGTTCGGAAGTGGTCACTCTGAGTCCAAACAGCTCTCCTCGCCGCTCCTCCCCTGGGCAGCCGCCGGAGTCCCAGCACTGTGCTGAGCGGCCTCCTCTCCGATGCTCCCAGTTGTCCGAGTTCACTGCTCCAGCGGGGGGAGGGGCGTCTCGCAGAGCAGCTCTACATCACAAAGTTCCCTGCGTTCCGGGACTACCGCCCCATCCGGGATGCCACCCCTACGGGAGAGACTCACCCGGCTGCTTTGAGTTGGTCCCAAGTCTCTCAATATCTCCTCTTTTGACTCCTGAGTCCTGGAGCAACATGAAATGCAGCCACCCTCTAGGCTGCCATCTTGAAACCCCCCCACTTTGGGCTCTACACTGATCTGATAGAAAGCCACAAGACTCACTGCCAGCCTTCAGCATAACTTGCAAATAAGCCTCCCTGTGAACCCCTCCTGTCCAGGCTCCTCTCTCCACCCTGTTCTCTATGCACTGCACACCCGGTGCCTCACTGACCTCAGGACCACAACAATACTTGCTGCCATACTAACCAGTTGGCACTTGCTATGTCAGGCACAGCACGAAGCACTCTTCCCTGATCTCATCCAATCCTTCCAGTTCTATACACAGGTCCTAACACTACATCCACCATAGAGATGAAGAAACAGCTGATATACACAAGACCCAGGACCCAGGCCCTGAACTATATGTTTCCAAAACCCATGCTGTCTACCACTAAGAGTGATGGCGGACCTCTAACATCTATCTACCTGCTGCCTTCTAAGGTCTTTCTGAATCACTGCATTCAGAAATATAACTGACATTGGATTTGAATTTTCCCTAAATGTGTTCATTCAATAAATGCTAAGCACAAACTACATATTCAGCAGGCAACTGAATCTGTGCCAGGAGTCATGATGGTCCTTGGGGTAGACATCACCTTTGCCTGGGGGCTGTGGTCTGATTGGACTCTTCCATTTCTGACACTGCTTTCTGTGCATCGCAGTCTAGAGAAACCCTCTCTCATTTGGTTTGCCTGGCCCCCACCTCTAGCAACCTGCAATTTCCAGCTTGCTTGCAGAGCTGACCTGCCTATCAGGTCCAAGAATAACCAAGTACAGGTTACCTTGCTTCCTGGGGGGCTCTCAGATGAGTGATCACTCAGAAGCCCCCTAGGGAGAGGGTGTTTTGAAGCCCTAATGCTACATTCTTGAAACATCAAATACACTTTACACACTTCAACAGTAAGAAACACCATCCCCACCAAGCAAAGTAGCATGGTTTCCTGACAAAAGTGCCCAGCAGGTGGGGGGTCAGAGAACAATCATTCCACCTGGAAGGGGCAAACGATTATCCCTGGAAAGTTCTTGGGTGATTACTGCTCTGTGCCCTCACTTTAGAGACCAGGATAACTGATATCTGTCAATGGTTAGAAACTCATCCCACATACTAAGAGATGGAGCCAGGATGTATATCCAGTTTTTCAGAACCCACATCGAGGGCTCCTTCCTTCATTATCATGTGCCCGAGTCACAGGGTCAGTGTGGGTACTAGGCACAGAAGAGGGTGAAGTCAGGCCTGATGTCTAGTAACATCATACCAACATCTGGTAAACCCTGGCCAAGGCTGTCCTAGCCCCAAAGAAATTTCAGACGAGTGTTGTTTCCACACACCCAAAACTGACTTTGTCTGGATTTGTGGGGGATGGGGGTCTCATGAAGCTGGCTGGGCAAGGGAACCTGCGGGACACAGGGTGTTCATCTGAAAGAAGAGTTCTTTCTCCATGGCCTGGTCAGTGTGGAGGCCAAAGGGGTGGGGCAGCCTAAATTATCTGGAAGTGCCCAAGATCTTGAGTACAAAGTCCTAGCAACCAAATTATCCCTTGCACCAAGGACAGAGGGACTAGCAATAGCAGTACCCTGATACCTCCCTCTTCTTTTCCCCATTCCCCAGCTCCAGCTGACAAGCTGTCTTTCTCCTCAGCTCAGCCTGGAGGGAATTTCTTGTTTTAGTGTTGGAAGGAAACTCCCCAATAACTGAGTCATCCTGCCCTTCCAGCCCTCCATCCTCCAGCCGCGATGGGATCCTGCTGTCCCCTATCACTTCTCACCTCTTGCCAACATTATGCCTGCCCTTCCATCACTTCTTGCTTTCCCATCTCAGCCAGTTAAAGTCCAGCCCATCTATAAAGACCCAATGAAAATCGGCCTCCTCCCTGTCCCTGCTGGAGTCTCTCTCCCAGTGTGCCCTCTCCCAGCACACTCATCACATCCTAGCATTTGTGATGGTGACCTGTGTACATGACATTTCCTAATACAGTGCCTGACACTTAGAAAGTTCAAAATATGTCATTTAATGAATAAATCCAATGTACTATCACATTGCAACTAGAAGAGGCTGAGTGACTTCCCCAAGACCACAGCCAGTTAGTGCTGGGGGCAGCTCCAGAGCCCACTAAAATGTAATCCTCCCCCTTCTGATTTCCCTGACCGCATACCACCTGTTTCCACCTGAATCAAGTCAGGGGACAAGCTCAGGATTGGTGATTTCATTAATCACCATATGTACCAGACACACAGAAGAATGAAAGGATATATATTTGCAATTAAAGAATAACCATCAAGCCCTGTGTGGTGGTGCATGCCTATAACCCCAGATATACTCCTGCTAAGGAGGATCACAAGTTAAAAACCAATCTCAGCAACTTAGTAAGACCCTATCTCAAAATTAAAAAATAAAAAGAACTGGAAGTGTAGCTCAGTGGTAAAACACCCAGTATGTAAAAAAATAAAGTATACATATATACATATGTATATGTATACACCACACACACACACACACAATCTTGTCTGGGGATACAACTCCAACCATGCTCAAGGCCCTAGATTCTATCCCCAATGCTGCTAAATAAATAAAAGAATGGCATCAATAACCTGTCTGGGTCTCTACTGCCAGGTTAAGATGTCTTCATATTTAGTGTCTTAAAAGCTCCCTCTGGCACCCCCACACAGCTGGGACACCCCCACGCACACTTCTCTGGAGTTAACCACTGTCCCCACCCTGGTGGTAATCATTGTCTCGCTCTGCTTTGTGTTTGTGCCACTTTTATGTGTTCCCCTAATGAGGTACTGCCTTTTGCATACACAGCTGGGTTTGTGCTTGCTACTCCGTTTTTCAGAACTAAATAGAATCTATGATCTCTTCAATACTTAACACTGTTATGTTCTAGTTTTCCCAGTGCAGTGAACTCTGAGCAGATGCCTATTAGAAAAACCAGGCCACAAAACATGCAGAATCCTCCCATCAGATATCACCAGCTCTCTCCTAAAAGCCACTTTAGTGTAGGCATTGAATTAATGGCATACAAATGACATGCACAGTACTGTGGAATTAGCATATGTCTTGATTTTTTTTTTTTTTTTTTTTAGGAAAGGGATTGTGCATGTGTGCAAAAAAGTCAACAGCTCTGGCCCTTTCCTCACGGAGCTGTTTTGATCCCAGTTGTCTGACAGCCAGAATCTGCCCTCCTGTTTGAAGGCAGAAAAGAGGTCCTGAGGGGATATGAGGAGAAACAGGCTCGAAGGGTCCCCCAGACCCCTCCTCTCTTCCCCCTGGCCAGCCCTCACCACAGTGGCTTTGGCCCACAGCTGCCCTAGCCCAGGGACCTGGTGGCAGACAGAAGCAGACCTCCTTTGGTTTCCATGGCAACTGCAGGCATCGGGAGGCCAACCAAGTGAGCGGCAGCCAACAAGGCAGCTGGTTTGAAGGGTGTTGATCTCTCTGTGGACCAGCAAGACAGAACCACCAGGGACCAGTAGTGGCAACCAAGCCAGGAGGAGCCACCAGAGCTGGGCATGCAAAGCCCACGGGACCTGTCCGCACATCTCACCCATTCACCTCCCAACCTCTCTCACCCACTCCCAACTGAGGCACATACTGAGCAATGCACACCCACAATGCCCTATGAACACTCACACCAAATACATCCCAGATCCACTCCCAGACTCATTTTCACACACCAAAATACAGAGTCCTATGTATATGCTCATTCACACTCAATATATAAACTTTACACCCAGAAAGATTCATATACACCCCAATACACACACTCTAAACACCCACACAGGTGGTACACATCATACTCATTTTATCCACGTACAAACTGGGTTTATCAGAAATACCAACACATCCTCCCCTCCTATACTCACTGGGACACCCCCAGACATGTGAATGCAGGTGCAGAATACACTATTTACTCAGAACAGCTTTATCTGCATCCTCCATCAATGCTAAAAGAATAAAAAGCCAACAATTCTTGTGTCATTTTGACCTGAAATAAAAATTAACATCTTCACCCCCATACTGGAGATTGAGCCCAGGGGCACTCTATGACTAAGCTACATCCCTATCCTTTTTTATTTTTATTTCAAGACAGCATCTCACTAAGTTGCCCAAGGTGGCCTTGAACTTGCAATACTCCTGCCTAGCCTCCCAAGTAACTGGGATTTCAGGCGTGCGCCACCATGTCCAGCTCTATACGCTCTTTAAGAGAGCTGAGTGGATCCACTCATCCCCAGGTTCACGACGTGCTTCCCCCAATGCAGAAACAGGTCTCTGCTTCCCACTCTAGGCCCAAGGGGCCAGTGCACAGAGTACAGGGTATCTTGGTAGACCACAAATCGAGCCCTGACACCCATGGAAGCCCTTGAGAACGAGAGGTCACAGAATCCCTTTGGGAGGAATACTTTGTTCATTTTGTTGAGAACCTCTCAAAGCATACTTGAAGTTTGGTGACATTGTTCCAATGGGTTCTAATGGTAGCTTGTTAATTAACAATAGAAATCAAAAGATGAATGTAGTGTGCACATGTGTCTCTATGCCTGCTATAATAACAAGCTAAAACTTTTTGGACACCAAAGGGCCATATATGTCAATGTGGTATTTTGTACTTTTACATTGATGAAGAAAATAATCTAGAATATTAAATTAGGGGGTTGTTGAGATGAACATCCTTTATCCCCTAGGGTATAATTCAATAAACACTTTTCAGTTTTAGCAATAGCAATATTAGCATTGTAGGTTACTTGACAAAATGATTTCACATGTGCCACCTCATTTGTGTTTCTGAGCATCTCCTGCATGCAGGAAGGATCTTAGGGGAGGGACAGGTCATAGATTAATAAGACTCCGGCCCAGACCTTGAAGAATCACAATCTAGTGAGGAAGGGTTGAGGAGCAGCATTGGAAGTGAATACCACCTATTTTGAGTCCTCTCATAAGCCATGCAAAGAGCACCGAAGCCCAAGAAAGGAGTCATTGGTTGAGAAGAATCAGGTTGAGTTGGAAAATCAAAGGATGCTCCAGGGAGGAAGTTGCATTTATGCTAGGCCTAAAAGCACAAGCAGATTTAGCAACGCCAAGTTTAGGGCTAGAAAAGGGCACTGAGGTCCAAGCCACGGCTGCAGAACAGGGTGGTGGCCTGTGTAGCTGGAAGGGGGTGGGGTCTCAAGCAGGCAGGAATAAGGCAAAATGAGGCCAGGGAGGTAGACTAAAGCCAGATTCAGAAAAGTCTTGCTCCATGAGCCAAGAAGCTTGGCCCCAGGGAATCACTAGGTGTGTAAACAGGTGAAACATTCTGAGACAACACCTCAGGTAGCCAGGTATGGATGTGGAGGTGTGGGGGGATCTAGAGGGGTCCAAACAAAAGAGTTAAGATTATGCCCTCCCTCTGACAGTCAGAGCCCCAGTTGAACCCCTGCATCTAGCTGGGGCCTGACCCATAAAAGGTTCTCCATAAATGTTTTCTGAACCACACAGCGCCTCGGGGTCACACGAGTAAAATGGAATTAAGAGTCGGTGACCCAAAGGGCTAGTTCAGGCCCACTATTGACTGGTTCCAGGACCTTGGGCCAGAGATTTAACCTCTCCGGTTCTCGATTTCCACGCTGGTAAAACGAATCCGATAATGCCCTGACCTCCCTTCCTTGGCTGTTGCAAGCTCACCAGAGATAGCAGGCTGAAGGCGCAAGAAAGAAAGCGCTCTGGGCAGACAACCGACTGCACAGGGGACTCGCCTCGCCCAGGGACCATATGCGAGGAGAGCTGGCTAGCCATTACCTATTACCTGCGTCCCAAACCCAACACCTGCGCTCCAGTTCCGCACAAACAGATGGTGCTCTCTGGCTAAATCAATCGCTTCTTCAGGCCGCAGGACCGAACAGTGCTCACGCCAGGTGCGAAGGTGTAGGCCCTGCCTCGGGACACTCTCGCCTGTGAACATCAAACTGACCACAGCTGGCGAGGCCCCACACTGCTAGTAGAAGGACGCGAAGGCAGGAACACCAAGTGGATGCTGGCTGGCCCCTGGACGCCCCATCGGTGGGCTCCTCAAGGAGCCCTTCCCTTCCCTTCCATGAACTGCTGAGCTCCGAAGTTCAAGGGAACAGTAAAGCCAGCTTCAGATACTCAAAAGCCCTCTGAAAGGTGGGCAGGAAAGGTATTGGCTCCCTGCTTTCCACGTGAAGGAACTGAGGCTCAGAGAGACTAGGTGACTTACAGATGGACCCACACACACATTAAGAGGTAGAACCAGATGGAAACCCAAGCTTCTCAACTCCAAGTCCACTATTCTTCCGCTGCCTGGTGCTGCTGGGCTCCCAGGGCCACTTTGGTGATATTGGGTAAGGGAACCAAATCCTAACCTGGCCAAGAGCTAACTTTGCCTTCATCCACCCCGTAGCCTTGCCATTACCAGCACACCCCTTGCCCTTCCTAAACTTGGTGCCCATCCCACACACCTGAAGGTTAGAGGAGATCTAAATCAAGCATAAATCAGAATTAAATCATGAAATATACACGTCATTTGATCCCATTAAACTATCCAACTCTTCTTGTCCCCTCCAAGAATGATGGGGCACTAACTCTACTACTCATGAAATTTTAGACTTTTCAACTTGGAAGGGAAGGGACCATTAATGAAAACTGATCTAAATGCCATCCCTGGGTGAGACTGTGTAACATGGAGGGTGGACGGGTGGGTTCTTTGTCTCTCAAATTTGAAGAATGAAATCCACAGACACAATGGTGAGAGAGAGCAAAGTAACAGGATTCATTAGAGCAATAGAAAGAAAGCAGAGCTCCTGAAGAGGGAGGGGTCCCAAGAGAGGGATGCCAACAGGTGTCTGTTGTCTAGGGACTTTTATATTCTTTTGATGAGGAACTAACTGTTCTGGTTCAATTAAAAGTGTACAATCTTGGTTTCTTATTCCTCTAATGGGATGGTTTAATCTCTTTGTTAACCTGAGTTTGTCCTGTACTTGTTCCTTAAAAGAACTGCTTAAGTTAAAAAACAACTCTTTGAGGTTGACTAATGTTAGAGTATGGGTACCCATGCATGAGTAGGACTTTCCAGGCAGGCAACAAAAAAAAAAAAAAAAAAAAAAAAAGTAAGCTTTAGCCTATGGTTCTCATCTGGGGTAGTGGGACCCCATTCTTTGAGGCCTTCATTTCTCTCTCTCTTTCTTTTCACCATCCAGCATGTGTTAGGAGGTAGCCTTCTACCTTCCTGACTGAAGGGTCCCTGTTCTCTCAACCACTCTTCAGAAGTCATGCTTGTGAGTTTCTTCCTGTCTGGTCCTCTGCTTCAGAGCTCAGTCAAGCCTGAGTTCTTATTCTGTGTCAATGTGCTAAATGCATCCCCTACATCATCTCATTTCCTCCTGAAAATCACCCCAAGGGATGGATGCTCATTAGCCCCATTTTAGTGATGAGAAAGCTGGAAGAGAATGTGCTTCCCTTGGGTCACACTGGATGGCAGAGCAGGCTCTGCTCCTCTGCTTCCCTGCATGAACCCCAGAGGGGAAGTGTTTTTTGTTTGTTTGGTACTGGGAACTGAACCCAGGTGTGCCTAACCTCTGAGCCACATCCCTGGCCCTTTTTATATTTTGAGACAGAGTCTCACGAAGTTGCTTAGGGTCTCACTAAGTTGCTGAGGCTGGTTTTGAACTCAACAATCCTCCTTCCTCAGCCTTCTGAGCTACTGGGATTACAGGCATGAGTCCCAGAGAAGTGTACTCTTACCCAGAGGCTCCAGCAGAGGGGAGAGTCAAAACATCTGGCTTTGCATTCCACTCAGTCACTTATCATCATGTGACCCAGGCAAGCCCTTCCTAGCTGGTGAAATGGGGATAATTGTGTGTCCAGTTTCTATGCTGTTATGAAGATTAAGACCTTAGGCCTGATACTCTCCTCCTGGAGGAGTACCTTGCAACTGGATTCATAGGAACTAGAGAAAGTGAGGGGATTCATGGCACACCCTAGGAGGTAGGGCCCATTCCAGGTTGGAGAGCCAAGTTCAAATCTCCAGGTCTCCCACCGGCCTGGGGCACTCTAAAATGATTTGTCAAGTGACATGCAAAAATATATTACCAATTTAAGAGTGTGATTTGCCTGCAACTTTTTAATCCTCGGGCTGTTGTTGAATAGATTAAAGTGTCTGCTTTGATCCATGCATTTAGATGGAAACATAAATATAGCCATCACTTATTCTCTCAGCTGCCAGGATGGGGTGTCGTGCTGCCTCACGCTGGTTTCCGATCCAGCCAGGGTAATGCATGAGAATGACCTTTTTGCCATTTCAAACCCCTCTTGCATTTCAGCCCTGCCTTTTCTGCTCCCGCCCTGCACCCATCAGCGGTCGCCTAATTTGACCACCACTCACGGTGGGAAACCATCACCAGGAAGAGGGTGGGGGCGGCTGAGTCCCGGGCAGAAGCAGCGGCCGCCCAGTCGCCTGGTTCTGAGAACTTCCCCCAGCGCCGCAGAGCCCTGCAAGAATAAATCTCCGGAGAAATAGATTTTGAAGAGGAATTTGGTACATAGATCTTCTGTCAGCGGAGCAGACTCCGGCTCAGCCGTTTTTCAGGCTCGCTGCTTATCCAGAAATACATCTATTTTTACATGGATCTCTGGCGAGATTTCCTCTTCCCTCGCGGGGTGGGAGGCCGCGGAGGGAGTCGGAGGGCGGGCAGTGGAGGTGGCTGCAGAGGCCGGCAAGGTAGGCGACCATTCAGAGCCCCGAGCTTCCCGGACCTTCCTCCATCCCCAGACGTCCTGCCTGACTTCTGCCGAGCAAAGGGGTCTGCCTGCCGCAGCCTGGTCACTGCCCCGCCCCTCTGCGACCCTTCCGCCTACGCAAAGCCCGCTTCACTTCTGTGACCCCCCCAAAACCTGAAGCCCCTTGTGGGGTCCGAGGCCAGAACCAAACTCCCGACTCCCCCAGTCTCACAGATGCTTCTCGCCCCCACCCCACAAAGAGTGTCCTGGGCCTGCCTGTGGGCCGGCCTCTTCTGACAGCGGGGAGCCCGCACTGAGCCACCATGGTTGGTGGGGACTCCCAGAAACAGTGTGCTCTGGCAGGCAATTAGGCTTCAAACAATGGCCCGTGAAATGTCAGCCTGGAATTCAGCCGCCTTGGCGTTCGAGTGCGTGGTGGGGGTTGAACCGTGGAGATGAAGCCAGGAGCCCTGCAGACAGCTCTCACGCGCTCCCATAGCCCTTCCGGCAGGCTGGGCACTCATAGATATCTCTTCCCAAATCCCCTAGAAAAAATTAACTCCTTCCACCCCAGGAATCTGTGCTTTGGAGAGTCAGTCACCCTAGATAATCAAGGGAGAGAAGATAGGGTCCAAGATAGAAATGACCCCACAGTGGCTAGATCTGCTAATTTCCCTGGCTTTATCCCCTGTCCTCTTTCCCCACAGATCAGACCTCCATCTCCAAAATCTTCCTGTTCCAAGAAACCCAGGGGCTCATAGGCAACTGGTCCTACTAAAGTACCTAACCCCCGGCTCTCCCCTCTGGAGGCCCTGGCTCCAGATTTGAAGCCAGGAAGCGGCATTGGGCCAATGTGCAAACCACTCACAGCCAAGTGAGTGCCTTTTCCAAGAAAGGCAGTACTGCAAGTGTTTATGGGTCTACCCTCAGTCTTTGCCCCTAAAGCTCTCAGCTCCATTCCCAGTCTCATCCACCTTGCTACTTTGGGGCACTGTTCCTGACATTGTACCCACTCCCACTCCTACTAGCGGTGCCAGTCTCTCCCTCTGCCCTGCTTTCAAACATCACCCCCTGCAAGCTGACACAGTCCCTGTGGGCCCCACTGAGCCTTCTATGTGTTCTCATTCCTCTCCTTCTTGCAGACCACTCAGTCTTTCCTCCGCATCTGCAGAGACACACACATTTCATCACCAACTGCCCGTTGCCAACTTGTGACCTGTATCCCATTCTACTGACAGACTCCTGCCCTCCTACCCCACTCATCTGCACTCCCTGGCCTCCCAGATGGGACCTTTCTGACTCCCCTCCTTCCTGTGAGCCTCCCCTGCCCCTAGCTCTTCTTTCTCCTTCCACATTTTCTTTGGTCATCCCCAAAGACTCTCACCCAACTTTCTTCCTACCCTCTCTCCCCAAGTCTTCAACTATTGTTTCCATATGAATAGCTCACAGATATGTATCACAAGGCTTGACATTTCTGGTAAGTATCCTCAGTTGCTCCTAAAATGGTTCCAGGTTGGGGCCTGGGGATATAGCACAGTGATAGAGTACATGCTTAGCATGCATAGTATGCAAGAGGGCTCAGGTTCAATCCCCACCACTAAAAGAAAGAAAAGATGGTTCCAGGCTGTCAAAAAATCTGCTAATCTGCTGCCACTCCTCAGTCATATTACTGAAACCCATGCACCTTATACTCCCAATAACCAGCAACTCCTTCTACAGTGATTGATGAGTTTTTTTCTTTTGTTTCCTAGGCTGGATACCAGTTAACTCCTTTCCCCTTACTTCACACCCTACTCCCAACCACACACACACACACACACACAACCAATCATTGTGCAAATTATAGTTTTCTTTGAAATGACTCAGCACCTACCCAACCTTTCCATTCTCATTAAACTCCAGGTTCTAGCCCTTTTTCCACTCACCAGGACTATTGCAGGAGCCCCCTCGTCTCCATGTTCCATGTAATAGTCAGAATGATGCCTCTACCCAAAGATATCATGCTCTAATCCCTGGAGTCTGTGAAAATGTTACATTCATGGTTAAAATGACTTTCCAGATGTAATTAAGGTTACTGACCTTGAAATAGAGACTATCCTGAATTAACAGGTAGGCCCAGTCTAATCACGTAAGACCTTAAAAGCAGAGAACTTTTTCCTGTTCAAGTCAGAGATGCAGCAAAAGAGAAAAGAACTGAAGAGAGGTGGTAAAAGAGGAAATCAGAGAGTTTAGCAAGCATGACAATGATCTGGTACACTGATACTGGTCTGAAATGTAGGGCCCACATGCAAGAAGCAGAAGTAGAGATCAGGGTAGCCTTTGCTTACAGCCAGCAAGGAAATAAGAACCTCAGTCCTACAACCACAAGGAACCTGAATGAACTTTGAAGCAGATTCTTCCCAAAGCTTCATGATAAGAGCCCAGCAAACCAACCATTTACTTATGTCTTGTGTAAATCACCTTCCAAAGTCCCCATTTTTAATGCCATCACCTTGAGGGTTCAGTTCTAACATAAAGTTTGGGGGGACATCAACATTTAAACCATTGCACCAATAAATTCCACCATTATCCATTTAGCAAATGGTTACTATAAGATCAACCCAACATCCCCTGTACCTTTCAGGATTCCCAACTGCATATCATATATGTTCTAAATCCTCAGCCTGACATTTGAATCTGCCTCCAATTTTCCTTGTTAGCTCATTTCCCACAGAAACCTCCACTTAAAATACACTGGTACCTTCACATCCTCCAAAATTGCCTCCAGCATCCCACCTCCAGGTCTGTGTTCACACTACACCCTCATCTGAGACTCCCTCTCCTTTATCCCCTCTTCTGTCAATCCAAATCTGACCTCTGTAGAAGCCTCCAGTAAGCCCCCTCCCCAGGAAGCCCCATGGGCCCAGCAACCTGTGCAGGCCTCTGTCCACCCTGTCCATTTAGCACCCAGTGCATGTGGCCTTATGTTAGATTGTCTCTCCTCGAGATCCTTCCCAACCTAATGACAAAATCCACAGCTTTCGTTTCTCTTATATGTCCCACTGTGCCTATCACAGTTCTGTGTACAGAGTAGGGAGTCAAAGTAGGGTTATAAATAAAATGAAAATATTTCCAACCAGTGTCTTAGTGAGCAGTGGGGTCCCAGACGAGGGAAGCTGAGGGACTCCATGCAGCCTGGATCTAGCTGGCTAGGAGGCCCCTCTGAGTGTGCTGAGATGGTAAGGGGGCAAGAGCAATTCTGAACCACACAGCAGCCCCTGAGAAGACCCAGCACAAGGGCCTCTGAGTCACACAGAAACAAACCTGGGTCAGGAGCAGGTAAGCCAAGAGAGTTCCCAAGCCAGGCAAGGAAGTCCAGAGCAGGAGTAGATGGAGACTGAAAGAAATGTCCACTAGGTTCAAGGAGCAGAATGGTCTGCCCAGGACCTCCAACCAGCACTACCTACCTGACAGTGCAAGGGACAGTGCCAGCTCCCACATGATGTACCTGGAATCAGACACCCATGAGGACTAGAAAAAGGCTGACAAGGGAGAGAAGAGATTAAGAAGGCAGAGAAAAGGAGGGTGAGAGAAGACAGGGAAAGGACGTGAGGAGGAGAGAGAAGGGAAGTGGAGGAGAGGCAGGGATTGCTACCCTGACAACCACTGTAGAAACCATCTCTAGCCCACCCCTAGCCAGCCAGGATTAAGGTGAGGTGAAGAGATGGCAACACCCCACCCCCTCGGCCACCACAGCTAAGAAATTATGTAGAGTAATTAATCAAAAGCTAATGAGAAATGTGTTTTCTCTCCCAGCCTAGCCCCACATCATATTCTTATTAGCCGAGGTTATTACAATAGTAATCATGCGTGCTCCAGGCGCAAATTGGGTTTTTTGCTCCACTGCCACCAATTTAGAAAACCATTAATGGCAAGATAAAGCCCCCATGGCTCACGCCAGGCCAAGCTGGGTGAACCTGTGCTGCTTCTCTGTCCCGTAGCCACAAACCCACTATCCAGGGGGCGCTCTCCAGAGCACCCCAGGAGCCTCCCAGGAGGACTCACAGGTGGAAAGAGCAAACACTGGAAGGTGGGAGGGTTACTGGGTCTGGGGTGGAGAACCTTAGATTTCACATGCAGACCTGCACACAGCCTCCAGCGCAGTCACTAGGGAGGGACAGTCCTCATGAACTGAGACATAAAGCCAAGTGTATCTCTGGGGTCCAAGTCATTCCAGTTTTCTCTTGAGCCCCTCCCCCATCAGGACCTGTCCTCTGAAAGGGGTCAGCTGAACCTATGGTTCCCACAGGTGCACCTTCATGTGCTGACCCTTAAAGAAATTTCCACTAGCAAACAGAAGGGTAATGTGTTAAGTTTTGATCAGCAAAACGCTCTTCAATTTTAAAGACATTTTTAATTAAAGTGTCCTTCCTATTTTGATTGTGGTTTTACATGCATACATGTCTGTGTGATTATGTACGTTATGTGTGAAGTGTGTGAGGCATGTGTATATGTGTATAAAACCTTACTCAGTAATGACTTAAGTCACTTTTGGTTGCAAGGGATGGATTTAAACTAATATTGCAAAATTGGAGATGGGTTGACTCATGTAAGTAAGAGAAGCAGGAGTAAAACCAGAAAGCTATTTGGCATTTTCAGGCCTCTCTCCCTTTCTCCATCTCTCTTTACGTTGCCTTCATTGCCTGTTCCTAAATTTGAGCTTCCTCCCTGGATGGAGTCATGGGAGGAATGACCCCTGAGTCACAGCCAAAGGCTGCGTTGAGCTTACATTATTGCTATCATTCTGTAAGATCTCAGGGAAGAGATGTTCATTCTCCCTCAGCACCACAGGTGAAGTCTAGGACAGATTGACTGTCCTACCTTGGGCCATGTGCTGTGCATCTTAAGGCCAGATGCGGTGGGCAACCATGCTGGCCAGGCCTGAGTCATGATGTTACTCCTAAGAGTGAGGTAAGAGTCTGTCCTGCCCCATCAGAACAGGGGAATGGTCAGTGCCTAAAGTAGAGATGTGGTAACTGGAAAAGAGGAATAAGAGACACTTAAGTAAGAGCGTAAGTGGACAACAGATCCACCATACCTGTAAATTTAAAAAATAATAGAATCTCAGTTCTCCACCCTCCCCTCAGAATTGTTTTTCTGAAAGTCTTGGTAATTACTAAGTCAAACATTAAGCTCCCAGAAAATATCAAAGATCATTTTGCTCAAGTTTATCTCCCAGGATTCCACAGAAAAAAATTCCACTAAACTAGTTCTAGCAGTGAGGTGCTGGGGACAAGCTCTTAGCAACTTTGCTGGTTGAGCTAAACACTGACAATTCCTTCAACCCATTCCAGATTACTCTGTACTGAAAACAAAAGCGTAAATCTAGAAGGTTCTCATAGCCATAGCACTGAAGGTTAAGTCAGTGGGCAGCAATTTCTTTACAGAAGGAACTTCTCAGGAAGTTCATCATGGAAATCCAGTCAAGACAGTTCAAACCTGTTGTCCACAGAAGTCCTCCTAAATAATAAACTGTCCCCACCTGGTAGAGAGTGAGGGATTTGAGCAAAACAGCTATGATTTTAAAAATCTTTCTACTTCTTACTCATCATTTGGCTTTGAAAAAAAAAAAAAGCTATTTGGTGTTTCTGACCCTCAATTTCTTCAGCTGTAAAATGGAACTATACCTTCATGTTTCTTCAGAAATGGTCCATGAGCACACAGTAGGCCCAGAGATATTTCTGCATTTTTTTAATGAACTTTTTTGAGCACCTACTAGGTGTCAGGCATTATGTAAGATACAATGTACAACAAGAGGACTTAGGTGGAGGTTTCCTCGGATGCCAGAGAGATAAGATGTGTGCCCAATATGTGTGATACGAAATAGCCTACAATACAGATCATAAGAGAGGCATGAAATTCATGGAGGTGTTAGGCCAGGCAGGAGAATTCAGGTCAAGTGGGTTGCCTGCTACAGGCATTTAGAGGAATAAGGGGTTGCTTCCAGATAGCGGGTAGGGTAGGGCAGAGGAGGTGGTTGCTCCAGTCTGGAAGGACAGAGGAAATGTGGTGATGGAGAAGGTAGGACATTCCCTGCAGAGAGGAGAGCCCAAGCAGAGGTCTGGAGATGAGACTGCTAAGGTGGAAAGCTACCTCCTTTAATCCAGAAAGGCAGAGTTGGAAAGGGCCTCCCATTTGGGCCATCTGCCTCCTCTTCTGCTACCACAGCTCTACCCTCTCTACCATGCATTCATGGGTAACATTAGCTGGGCACAGCCAGTGTATGGCATGGAAGAGGGGTTACCTTAGGAGAATTTGGGGCCTGTGACATCTGCAGTGGACCATCCATGTACTGTCCCCCCTCCTGCTACCTCCCTTTATCTGCCTCTCCAGCTTGGCCAAGGTTCAGTGCTGCTAATTAGTGTCAATCAGCTTCCCACCCCCATCCCTCTGCCAGGGCTGGGATGTGGCTGCTCACTGAGGCTTCCTTTCCCTCCAGCAGAGGAGGCACATCAAGTGGCTGGAGGCTGGGGGGCCAAGGGTGAACAGTATGGAGGGGACAGAGGTGTGCTGGGCTGAGCATTGAGTCACAGGCTCCGCAAGCTGCAGGCCTCTCTAGCTCCTGCATGGGCCATGCCTCTGTGATTCCAAGCGCTCCTAGCAGGAAAGTGCTTATAAAGACCCTTTTCCCGTAGTGTTTCATTAGTTCAGTCCCCAGAGAGCTGTGGCAGACAGGCAACGTCATCATCATTTAATGTCCTTCTTCCTTGGTCAACTCTAAGATTCACAAGGGAAGGGACCATGTCAGCCTTGTCACTACTGTGTATCCTCAGTGATAAAGACAGAGCCCAGCACGGAGCTGGCATCGACAAATATTTGCTAGATAGGTGGATGGCTGGAAGAATGGGTGGATGACAGGTAGACAGGCAAGGCAGGTAAATAGATGATCAACTGTCCCATTTTGTATATTAAGAAACTGAGGCAGAGTAGAAAGGTGACTTACCCCAGGTCAATCAGACTGCTGGTAGCAGATTGGCACCAAGTCCCAGTTTGTGGGCCTCCCCACCTGGCATGCCTCCCAACACCCATAGCTGACTCTCTTCTTTGGTTTCTGGATCATGCTCAGCCCAGAAAGTCTCATCCTTCTGAAGCTCTAATTATAATCCTTCTTTGGGCAGCTGGTGTGAAGCCAAGCGACTGCCAACCCAGCTCACATAAAAAGGGCTGGATCTCCAGAACCCAGTGACCACAGACCAGTGACACAGTGGCCCTCCGTGGTCACCATTCTGGAGAAACCTAACTTCTAACTGGTGATGATAAATGTAGAAGATAACATCAAGCATGAGCTCCCCACCGGACAAGAAGAGCTGGGTAACAAGGAAGGGTGAACAGCACAGGACTTGGAATCTCAGGGACATCAGTTAACAATCCCTGCTCGGTCCCTTCCACAAGCACATGCCTCTTCCCATTTTGCAGTTTGTTCACCAGTCCACCTTCCTCCCCGCAGTGTCCACCTTCTCTCTATCTTAGTGAGCCTGTCTCCCAACTTCTCCGATCTCGGCTTCTATCAATAATGTGGACTAATGATGCCGGTAACACACACCCCTCTGAAGGTTAAATGAAATGGGACAACGGGAGAAGCTGTAGCCTTAGCCCAACTCTACCTAAGCTCCCTGCCCTCCTTGATCCTCTGGAACCTGAAGCCCCTCCCATATCACACAGACCCAGCCTGGTCCCCTCACATGCCAATCTGGAGGTCTTCTCACTGCAACCTCACTGCTCCACCTCCGACCTCACCCACCATCCGAAGGACCAGGAGCTCCTCCTGCACACCTGCTTCTGTCCCCGCACTGTGCCCATCCAAGTCAAGGCCCTTTCTCTTTCAGCTCTTGTATTCTGAGGCAGCAGCCTGCTTGCTCTTGGGTCCCAGGGGCAGTCCTCAGCCATGACAGGCTCCATCCATTGCAACTCAGTGTAAATTTTGACTCCTCCTGCTTGGCCTGATGCCTGTATGAATTTCAGGGGTTTTCCCACTTAAATCACCTCAACACCACAGATTTTAGGTTTCTGTTTCCTGATGCTGGCAGAAGACATAATAGAAGGTGTGGCCTTGTCATTCCACCAAGGGCTTAGCACTCAAGCCAGGAGCAGCAACGGTCCTTCCTTCCATGCCTCCTCCAAACCAGAGTCCCTGTCTGTGCCTGCATGACCCAGCAGGAATCCTTGATGACAACAGGATAGATGTGTGTCAATACAGTGACTATTTAGAGGTTAGAGTGCCTGTGGTCACAGCAGGTAGAACTGGGGAGTATAGTAAAAGTGGGGTTCCCACAGAATCCTGGAGTTAACATCTTAAGGGGACCCAAAGAGACCATGTGATTCAGCCAGTCACTAAAAAAACATTTCTGCTAGAGGGTCAGGTTGTAGGTGACTTTCCTCTTTCTTCATCGTACTTTTCTGTACAGCCTGAGGTTTTTTGTCCTAGGGGAAAAAAAAAACAAAAACAAAACTTCTGTAGCTCCTTCCATATACCCATCATGGGAGAAACAGAGAGATGAGGTACGGCCCACTGAGATGACCTCAGTGTTCTTCCCATTCCACAGAAGAGGCAGCTGAAACCAGAAAGGTTAATGACTGTCTAAGGTCAAAGAGCTCTTACAGAGAGGACCTAGTAAAACCCAAGCACCCTGACTTCTTAGGTTGGTTCAAGGTTCACAACATGTCTCCAGTGCAGTGGCCCGAGTGTGACTCCACAGGCTACCCTTGAAGCCAGCCTGTGTCCTGCTCTAGATGCGGCACAATGACAGGACGGTTGCCTGTGAGTGGGCAGACTCCACGTTATTGAGTCTCTGTTTTGCCTGAGGCACATACAGGGCTCCTGGCAGAGGAGGGTGAGAGAGAAGCCGGGAAGCCACAGCCTGTGCATGCAAATGAGGCAGCTGCATAATTAATTAACATCAAACAGTTTCATTAAGAGATGGAGCTTTGCGGCTGTTTGTCTTGAAAAAAAAAAAAAAAGAAAGAAAACCTGAAACAGCAGGAAAGGGACAAGAGAATGGAGGTTGAGACTGCTCAGGCCCAACTCAGAAGTTAATGATTCCACCTGCTGGGGACGGTGACAAGGTCCCTTAGGAGGGTGCCTAAGATGGCTCCAGTCCCCTATCTTACACTTGGGCTCTTACCCCCAGCAGGCAGGGATGGCACGCCCTCAACTGTCAGCTCCGTAAGAACTGCACAGTCACCTGGCTCTCTTCCGGGAGCCGAGGTTTGGGCACAAAGTGGGCATTGCCACCCCAGAGCAGTGAGAGGAGAGCTCACTGGGAACAGATTCCCGGCATCTACATGGCAGCTTCCCCAGGGAAGGGACAGGTGCTCTATAGAGCCCTGAGGCTCAGAGGCATTGTCTCCAAAGCACCTGACAGAGAAAACCTTTTCAGGAAACCAAATCAGAGAAACTGTTTATTCCTAAATCTTTCCCCCTACCCCCAACCCCATTGTTTACTCTAAAATAGAAAGAGGAAGGCAGGGGGTTGGGGGGCTCCTCCAAAGTCCTCTAGGAGCTAATGAATGCTACAAGGTGGGAGCCTCAGAGGTACCAGCCATAGGGTGTGGCCCCCAATTGCCCCAAGTTCACTTGGGTCAGAGAGGTCACCTCTCGGAAGAAAATCCCACCAACCCTTCAGGATCTGGCTCTGCTCTCTTCCTGGCCAACTTTTCCTCCCCCCATCACCCGGCATTCCATCCATATCAAAGCACTTTCCACCCCCCCACCCCCGGCGCCATGGTCTCTCACCTCTGCCATTCCTTCTGCTGGGATGGCCTTCCTACACTGTCTTACCTGACTAGCAAACTCCTCCTTAACTGTCAAAGCCCAGTTAAATGGCCCCTCTGTAAAGCCTTCCCTGATTCCCACCCTCCCCACCTTCCCATCTCCTGCAAGGTTAGGTATTAGGAAGTTAGGTACTTCCCTGTGCTCTGCATAACTGTGCTGTAATTACTTGTTCGCTTGACAGACTCTGGTCATAAATAATGCGCTCCTTGAGGGCAGGGATCATATCTTTCTTCAGCTCTATCATTGAGACCTGAGGTAGACTTTAAAAGCTTGTCAAATGAATAAAGGAATAAATCTTTTTAACTGAAAATGATCACAGGTGCTTACCTCATCCAGATGCCTGACTCCTGACAATGTCTCAACCACTCTAAATGAAAAGCTTATTCTCTTCCTGAATATCCCAAATTCAGAGAGGATGGAGAGGGGCAGAAGTGGGAGAAGTGACTCTCAACAGGTTGAGTTTGCAGGATCATGAGCCCAACGACAAGAGGCAATTCCTGATAGGACAATGCCTTGGGCTATCACCCCAGAGCAGTGAGAGGAGAGCTCACTGGGAACAGATTCCCAGCATCTACATGGCAGCTTCCCCAGGGAAGGGACAGGTGCTCTATAGAGCCCTGAGGCTCAGCACAGATCAGAGCTAAGGCCGAGGGTGCTGAGGGTGCTGGGGACAGCCGTGTGCCCTCTTCTCAAGCAGGGCGGCCCATTGTCCAGGAATATGGAGTGACTGAAGGGATCTCAGTACCTCTGGACCTCCAAAGCCCAGGATGCATCAGAAAGTGCCCCATATACTCTTGTCCCCAGCCTGCCCTCTAGTTGGGAACCTGGAGACATCAAACACAGGGTCTCTGACCCAGCATCCTCCCTTCCACCCAACCATCCCATCCTATCCTTGTCCTCCAAACCTGCTGACCCTTGTAGCTAAAGTCTTCCCTGAGATGGCCAAAGGGAAGAGGATCCATTTTAAATTAACAAGGTTATTAGCAGTTAATTGCCTGAGGTATCATTGTAATTGAAAAGAAAAAGAGAGCAAAGAGGCTCATAAACATTCCCAGCCTCCCATTCTGCCTCCCATGACTAGGGGGATGGTAAATAGGATCCCTCCCCCACATGTGGTCCTGCTCCCACTGCTGCCTGTGCCCTCTCTGCTTTCCTGCACGTGCTCCCCACACACACCTGTCTCCATGAAGATACCCAGGAGGCAAAACCAGACCCAAGGAAAGCAAGCTGGCCACCCCAGAGCCACTTCAGGGATGCTCAGCAGCCACCAGGAAGATGTAGAGAGATGCATTTCATAATGGGGGTGTGCAAGGAGGAGGCACAAATCTGAGGCCTCACATCAATATTTTCAGTGATTTTTATCTTGGATTGTCCTGGTATTCTACAATTAAGCATGGCTGGCCTGTGTTAGCATTAATGATTTTTAGTCCCAAATTCACTGCTACCAAAGACACTGCAATCAGTGATAACCTTCCTTCCCTCATCCTCACCTCAACCTGCTCTCACGGCTGAGGGCTTCAGGGGGGCTGGGGTGTAGAGAGGACCCAGAAGGAGTGGCCCCTCCCTCAGGCTGGCCATGCCACACCCAGCACCTGCAAATTCCCAATGGGAGAGTACCATATTCCAAAAGTTCTTATCAGAGGGGCATCTCCTGTAGAAAACTTACCCAAGTCCTAGTGCGGAGACCCACAGGAAAAGCCCCAAGACTCACAGAGCCCATAAAGGGCCCACCCAATGGGAGACCAATCTTCCCCACGGTCTTTATTCTCATCAGACTGGTTCCTATTCAGAATAAAGCCATAGAAGGAACAGAATCCGAGAGAGCCCCCAAATCCCCAAATCCCTCACACACACCAAGCCTCCCCCAGAGGCAAGCAGCAGGAGCAAATGACCATACCTCACTGACAAGGAGCAGTAACAGAGGCACTGCTGGGTGTCAGATGTAGGTCTGAGAATGAACAGGTGGCCCCGGGTGGGATGCTTCCAGCCTCTGAGATGCCCTGCCTCCTGCTACCCTCTGGCCGGCCTCCCGGGGCCCCTCTCCCCGCCCCTTTCCTTTCCCTCAGCAAGGCTCAGCCCCCTACCTCAAGCAAAGCCCTCTCCCTGCTGATTTTCCTGAGTGACACAAGGACATTTTTAGGACATGCTGGCAACTGCAGAGGGTATAATGGAGTCAAACCGGCCTTTTGGAGATTCCTCTATGTGTTAGCCCAGCCTGCTCTTCTCTTGACCAGGAGCAGGGGTGGGCATGAAGGCAGCCCTCCAGAGAAAACAGAAACAGGACCATGCTTCCTTGGAGGAGGGGAAAAATGACTGACCCTATGTCCAGCAGCCAGCAATTTGTGCTTCCCAGGAGGGGTAGCAGTTCCAGGGGAATGTGCAGGCTGTTTTAGAAAATCACTTCTCAAGAGAGAGCAACTCCACCCTGCTATGTGCCACCAGTACCCGCAAACTGAGAGCCCCTGGTGAGGGTGCAGCCTGGGGCACAGCAGAGACAGGACCATTGCCAGAAGGGGCCTCACAGGGCTGACGTCGGAAAATTCAGTGGGGCTGGGCAGGGGGCTCAGCAAACTAGCCACTAAGCCCCCTCTGTGTAGTCAGGGAACTTGATTGAGCACAGGATAAGGCTCAAGCGCCTCGAAACCGTCTGCATCCCTAGCAATTGGTACACAGAAATGATGTCTTGATTGAATGAATTTCTGGATGAAGATGGAAAAAAGATAAATGAAAAATCCCATGAGGTTGTAGAATTTAAAACATGAGGAAAGATTCAGAGAGGTGAGACTACTTGCCCAAGATCATGCAGAATCAGTACCATATCTCCTTTCCTCCGCTGCCTTAAAGAGTCCAGGAAGAGCCAAGACAGAAGAACCACAATGTGTCCAGGTAATACAGGGCAGGAGTCAGCAATGGCCAAAGAGAGGAGCAGGGAAGGAACCTGTTGAAGCCCACACAGGAAGTGTAGCTGAGGTCCCAGCTGGAAAGATACCTTGAAGCTGTGGTGAGGACAGCACACCAGGTGGGGGACCAGCGTCCATGGTGACAGGCTGCACACAGGTTATGGAGCCTGAATAACTGAGAGAGTCCTGATATGGGCACAACCCTTCTCATCCTCAAATCCACACCAGGGGGGAGAACTCAACTATGCATGACAGTTTCTGGAACTGAAAATTTCGAGGCACAGGCTGGACCTTTAGCCTACAAAAAGTCTACTTCTTAGCCCTGTTGGGAAAATCTGGGTTTGTTGAGGGAGAAAATAAAGGCTTAAATCCATTCTCCCTACGTCCCACCTCTGCCTCTTTCCTGAGTCCTCTCCATATTCCAACAGGCTTGGCCTATTCAAGAAGTCTTCCTAACTGCCACGATTTCCAGCACCACCGCTCCTCGGACCAGGCCCTGAGCTCCCTGCTTGTTCTGCAGTCTCTTGTGGACCTGGAAGTTCAGCTCCCTGAAGCCCATGGTGACTGAAGGAGAGCAGGGAGTGAAATTTCCCATCATGAGCCACCTTGCTCTAGGCCTAGTCCCAGCCCCATCCACAGCTGCCCAGGGCTCAGGTTCAGGGCTGGCAGGAGGCAGCTGTGCTTGGGGCAGTTAGGTTTGGTCAAGAAGAATGACTTACTTCAATAAGTGAGACTCAGGACAGCTGCATGCTCTGGAAAGCACCAATGCCACCACTGGGCAGAGGAATTCAGCCTCTGACCTTGGCCTTGCAGCAACCAGGTCAACCCAAGTTGATGCAGCTCCCATGCCAACCCCGCTGCAGGAAACTAGAAACAGATTGCACCAGGAGAAAGGCAAGCCACTGGGCTCAGAGCACTGTATTAACTCCTCCGTGCCCCGAGAGAGCCAAGTAACCAGGAGGCCCTAGCAACATCCTGAGTCTGGCACCAGGAGCTTGCAACACCCAGGCATGACCCATGTGTCCCTTCTCTAGCCCCTGAGGAACCTGCCTGGATGACTTAGGACGCACCCACCAGTGCCACACCCAGGGGTCTCCTCACCATCACTCCTGACCCAGCACTGAGGCTTAGTGACAGAGGCAGTAGGTGATAGAAGGATGGTGGAAAGCAGCAGGGATGCTTCAAACAGCACCTATCCTCCATGGTGGCCAGTCTTCCGCCCCTATCCATACCTCCTGCTCGGCCACCCCAGCCAGGCAAGTGAGCCATGAGGAGGAGCTGGAGAGGGACTGAAGATCCAGCACAGACAGCCTGGGCACTGGCCACCCACTCCTCCAACCCTGGAAGCACCGAGCCCCATCATCAAGAGCTAATGAAATCCCCCTAAGGAGGAAGTGAGGATGCAGGAGCCGGTTCCACCATGGCCTCCCCGGCCCACCGCTCTTGCCTCTCCATCGGACTTATCGCTCGTCACAGGATGTTTACAATAATTTTTAATTTGTGCAATTATTAATCACTTTTCTATCTGCCTCATTTGCATAATAATTAGTCATCTCACTGTTTGGCATGCCTCTGAATGACAGTGTTTTAAATTGAATTAAGATTTTAATATTCTATTTTCCTGCTTTCTTCCCCTCCACACGCTAATCAAAGTCAGATTTGGCAGCCAGAGGGAGGGTGGGGAGGAGGTTGGCAGGCACTGGACTTGGCCCGCTCTGCACTCCTGAGAACCGTGGTGGGAGGAGGGCATGTGAGAAGAAGGCAGTAGCAGCCACCCCTCACCCCAAACCTGGCACCTGATGGGTTAACCCCACCTTGGCTAATTGAGTGGAGGTAATGAGTGAGGAGTGGGCAAAAGCAAGTGGGGAGGGAGAGGAGTCACACCGGCTCAGCCACACCAGAGATCAAGAAAAGTACTTTGGTTTATTTTCTTTTTCTGAATAGGCTGCTTTTTGCAAAGGGAAGTTGGAAAGCACATTACAGGCCAGTAATTGATCCCTGGTTACTAGTCTAGGTTAACTTTGATGGCTCCGAGTCCCCCAGGTAGAGAAGCAGGCTGCAGTGATCTAAAACCCATTGCAATTCTTCCGATGTTTCAATGTACAACAAAATAAATCTCTGCCTTTGTGTTTGATTCCCCTTCCCCACCCCTCCACACACCAACAGGCCCTCAGTCGGGCTACACACCTCATAGACGTGTAACGGGGAACGTGGGATTCCCACCAACAAGAGGCAATGAGCAGGGCCACATTACCCTATACTGGGGGCAACTGTGGGTTTATGGATCTCTTTCTTAGCCTCAAGTCCCTCTTCTGACCACCCCAGGAATTCAGCTCCAGTCTGGAGGAGGCCTGCTCCATCTCAGCCTCCCGCTGCTATTGCTGTATTGCCTCGCATGTTGCCATGGCAATTCCTGTGGCTACCCGGGATACCCATTGCTGCTCCAGAATTCTCTGCTTGGGCAGGGCAGCTCTCCCTGCAGCCTGCTTAGAACACCTCCCCTTTTACCATGGTATGGTCATTAGCACATATTCTGCCAAGCCTGACACTGGCCTCTCCCTTCAGGTGAGTAAGGAGGAATGACAGAAGTGAGGAACTAGCGCCAGGTAAGCAAGCAGGGGTCAGGTCATCACAGCTAAGGAGGTGAGGGTCAAACTCCAACTCAGTCACCAAGGCTTTCCCCTTGTGATCTCCCAGTACAGAAACCACAGTTTACCAGCTCTGCACTTGAGGACTGAGGGAGAGAAAGCCCCCTGGATGGGGAAGAAGGAAATGGAGTCCTACTGCCAGAGTTAGGATTGGCTGGGAGGAGGGAGGACTGGCAGCTGCCAGGAACCCTTTCGCTTCACAGGCCCCCAAGGCTGATCAGTTCCACCTGCCAGTCATTTAATAAGGGTAGGCAGAGAAGGTGCTAGTGTTCCTCAGGTCCCTTTTGGCTCAGGGTGTCCCTGAGTCCATGATCCCTCCCACCAAAGCACCCAAGTGCTAATCTACCTAGGAAGGCACTGGTCTCAAAGCTTGTAGTTCTAGGAACCTACTTACCTAGACTCTGCCTGAAGGGTCAGGAACAAGAATTGTCAGAATTCAGGGAAGTCACAGTCCAAGCCAGAAATGACAGGGAGTTTCTGAGAAAGCAGGTCCCAGGGTTGTGGGCTAAGTCTCCAACCCAAACTAGAAGAAGTAAACAACCTTCTTATCCCTCCATAAACCAGGCCCCTATGAACCAAGACTCCACTCTGGTACTCTTTATTCTGACGCCCCCAGCCCTGTTCTACAGCCAACTTCAGCCATCACAGCCCTTTCCCTCCCATAGCCCTTCAACAGTGAAGGGAGTTTTTAGATAGCGAGACACATAGCTAGTGCCGCAGCAGCCTCTGCTGGCCACCTTTTCCTTCTGCACCTCATCTATGAATAAAAAGAAGGCTGGAGGACCCCTCAAACTATGCTTACCCTGATTTCCCATTGACCTAGAACAATTCTGATTTGTATCTTGCTGACTCAATTATTAAGAATGAACACACACACACACACACACACACACTCAGAAGTATCCCAGTTTGGACAATAAATTAAATGGCCTCCAACTACGGTCAAGTTCAGGGTCCCAGAAATCCTGGGGAGAGGGCACAGGGATTGTGCATGGAGCTAAACAACCCTCTCCCCAGAGGTGAAGTTACTTCCATTTAGTCAGCACCACAGGAAAAATGCAGAGTCCCTTTCCCTGGACCAGAGCAGAGGCATCTTGACTAGATGCCTGGGGAAAGAGGGGAAAGCAGGTGTAGGGGTGAAATAAAACAGAAGAGCAGATGCAGTAGGAGGGTGAGAAGTACCAGCAGTGAAATGCTATCATTCCATGTGTCCAGCAGATGGCAACACGGAGCAGCCCCGCAGCCTCATGCCACTGGTGGTTTTGGACACTCTGGCTGTGGCTTCTGGCCTCTTGCAAAGCCTCTCTCTCCCTTTAGCCCAGATGTCTCCTTGTCCTGGATTACAAAATAGATAAATTAAGACATTTCATAAGCTTCACACCTCCCTTCCCCAGAAAGGAAGAGAAGCCCGAGCAGTCCAGGGTAACTGGATCCTGGACCCCTTCCTCTTAGGCCAGTGCCTGGTCAATGCAGGGAACCTAAGGAATCTCTTTTCTTCTGCCCACCTGGGTTGGGAGTTCTGAGCACAGAAGTATAGGGATCACTGTGGGGGGATTTTGTGGGATCATAAAAATTGGGGAATTTCTATACGTTCTGTCATTCAGAGAAATTAATTAAAAAATAAATACAAAATAATAAACCAAAGCACATTTTACATCAGGAGTCACCCATTGTGGGTCTGGGGCCTAAAGATAGCAGCACACTCTACAGAGCCGTGTAAAGTCCGAGTAGAGAGAACCTGGGGGAACTAGGGAGGGCAGGTTTCCTGCATTGCCTTCTCGTTCCCAGTCCCCTCCCTGGTGAAGCAGTGGCCAGACCTATGGGAGGCCAGCAAGGTCACCTCCCGTAGCTGTAGTCTAGCTGACTAGCCCTGGAGCCTCAGTCCCAAACCTCCTCCTACATGGTCCCTACATGGCTGGGGCCAAATTAGAGTTTTGTCCCCCGTTGCCCCAAGTGGGAAAGGATTACCATGGAAAGGAAAAGTAAGGATTACCAAATCCTGGGGAAAATTGCAAAGATGCCTGGCCTACATCATTCATAAAATAACTGCTGTGTTCTGCAAGTCCACACTTGCCCAGTTCTTACCCCATTGGAACCTCAACCTAGAGTTTAGCTGAATTCAACAAATAGTTGTTTAGGATCTTGTATAGACCAGGATGCTAGAGACTGTGGCCTCTGCCTTTAATAAGTTCTAAGTTCGGTCAGGAGAAAAACACATCATATTTGACTGTGATGTGATTTTACTATAAGGAGACCTGTACCAGAGTCAGGTATGTACCTGTATTGTGGGAACCAGCCCAAAAGAAAGCACTTAATTCTGCCACTCTGCCAGTAGCAAGGGGCTAGGGAAAATTCCAGAAGGAATGACATTTGAGCTGGGCCCTGAAAGATGGGGAAGGCTTTGATAAGGGGAAGAGGAATAGGGCAGATACAAAGGTCTGAAAGGGTGGTATTGGGCCAAAGTGTGAAGTCCAGAGAGGGCAGGGGCTATGAGGGGTCTTGGGAGAAGGCTGAGGAGACTGGACACATCCTGCAGACAAGGCTTCACCCTGGCTACTTTCTACATGCCCTTAAAGGATGTCGCTGTCCTCAGTCTCCCCAGTCAATACTGGAACAATCGTGCTTCTCCCACCTTGTCCCCTCAAAAAGCCATAGATTCCCTGTCCCTGAACCTGGGTTGTGACTATCACAAAGTGTGTGACTTTGTAACTATCTGAGAGTTCCATGTGCTCTTGAAGCACTTGTTCATATTGCTGACACCACCATCAACAAGCCCAACTGATCAGACCTCCTCTCAGGCGCTGGGAGGGGTGCTCCTGGACTCCTGCACCCCCTCTGGTCCCCTCTCCCTGAGTAACCATCCCGGAATCATGCATCCATTTGGATAAAAAGCATAACTTTTGGTAGCACTGTGGTCTTAAGCTTCAGTTTCCTCACCTACAAAATGGAAACAGTAGTTGGTATGGGGAGGGAGGGACTGATGAAGGCTAAGTGCCTACATATAGTGCCAAGAGTGGTGCTAAATAAATGAGAACTATTGGATCTGGGTGTCATGCCTTGAGTTAGGAGCTGGTGATTCGAAAATAAATAAAAGACAGTTCCTTCCTAAAAGACCTCACAATCCTCAAATTAGCAGGATAAATGTTGTCTTCAAAATTACATGAAAACTCAGAGAAAGGCCAAATCAGTACGTAGATCCTGCATGAGAAGCAGGAGCAAGAATTTCTGAAGAATGGGTAAAGAGAACCCCTCTATTGCCCTGTAACACAACCCGAGCACCCCCCAGGACCCCAGATGGTTGCTTGAGCAGTGACTTTGTCTTCATCAGCTGTTTCTTTTAGTTCACATCGAAAGACTTTCCAAACTGTCACCCGGAAGCTAAGTGCTCCCTAGCAAGCTGGCCAGGCTCATCTGGGCCTCAAAAGAATGGGCGCAGACAATCCCCTTCCCAGCCTCCTCCTCTGACACACTGAGAAAAACTAGGTCAAGGCCCAGCATCCCACCACGTTTCATGTTGAGGAAGCATAGAACGAGAAAGTTGGATTTCTAGAGGCTAAAGGTAACTACATTGGGTCCAAAATGTCAACTACACAGATAAGAAATGGGAGATTCGTCTCCTCTCTCACTGTATGTGAGAAGGAGATCTGGGAACTTTCAACAATAGTTAGCAGGGTGAAAACCAATGTGACACACATAATGGGGGGTGGGAGGGGTTAGTGTTAGGGTTAGAGTTAGGGTTAGGGAGGGGGGCAAGAATGGAGGAAGGAAGGACTGTATAGAGGGAAAAGAGGGGTGGGAGGGTGGGGGGAAGGGAAAAAATAACAGAATGAATCAAACAACATTACCCTATATAAATTTATGATTACACAAATGATATGCCTTTACTCCATGTACAAACAGAGAAACAACATGTATCCCATTTGTTTACAATAAAAAAAAGCATATCTAAAAAAAAAAAAGAAAAGAAAAAACCAATGTGACTTGGTCACTATGAAAGTTAATTCAATCTTAATCATTGATTACATTAAAATACCTAGACTGAGGGGAGTGATGTCTGCTTTCCTCTGACCAGAGTGCCCTGGGTACTGTGGCCCAAGTTCACTCTCACTGGAATTTCGTCAGCTGGAAGAGGTTAGTCTGTTGTCACAAGCCTCAAGATGAACAGTTCAGTCATGTTGAGATCACCAGGAGAGAGAACTGAAAATAGCCAGAACTGCTCAGGAACAGAACACATACGTCCCATGAGGGATGACAGAGTGAAAAGCATTCAAGTTTGTGTGGGAATGGCACTTCACAGAAATGTGATCTTCCAGAGGATGGCCACACTAGAGAAGGTGTGAGGACTTGCTCTCGTTAAAGACCCTTTCCAACTTTGATTCTAGCATTAATATAATATTTTCATGGAACTAGAGGGGGCACAACAGTTGAACTAGTAAAATGTTGAAAATCCTTAAAATCTCTTGGTGTGGGGAGAGTGGAGTGAATAGAAGTCCTTTCATCTCTCTTCTAACTCAGGTTCCTATTTTGTGATCCAGGTCCTGAAAGGGTCAGCTACTGGCACTCCACACAGCTGACAAGATGCAGCTCAACCCTCTGACTCCAAATACCTGGTGTGTATGGGCTGGAAAGAAGGCAGGAAGAGACAAGCATCTCAAGGGCCAGAGCGTGGGCATGCATGCACACACGCGCACACACACGAAATGGAGGTCTAGGATTGGACTTGAGGCTGGTGGCAGAAACAAGGCCTAACAATGCAGAGGCCTGACTATATCCAGGCACCCTTCCCTAACTGCTGTCACAGTAGTCTGTTGTTGGGGACACAGCTGCCTTCATCTTCTCTCCCAAAGCCAATGCAGCAGGTTTCACATTCAAAGAAGGCCCATAGCAACCTCAGACACCAACCTCTGAATCAATGCCCATTTGCCAAAGCACAGCACCCACTCAGGAACTGGGGACAGAGGACAGAGCTGAGCAGAGAAGTCACTGCCAACACACTCCAGGCCACGGGGTCAAAGTGTTCCCTTGCAATCATCTCTGTGCTCTGACTATGAGTCAATGTCCTCTAGTCACCCCACTACCAGGGATCCCCCTTCTCCCTCCTCTCCCTATGCCCAAAGTTCATGCTCTCTGCCTCCCTCCCTCTACTGCAGGGTCAACAGGCAGAGAAGGACACAGGATGCTTCCTGTCCTGGGTCCTGCTCAGACCTCAGGGGATCAAACACAGCCCTCCTCACAGAATTCTCATTGCCCACTTCCCACTACAATCACAGACTCCCACATCCACGGCAGGAAAAGTGACCCCAGGCAGCCCACTTCCTCCATCCTGAAGATTCTCCACACACTCACTCCACTCTGCCTACTCCACTTGGCACCAGTCAAAAATGTCACTTTCCTCACCAGCCAAAAGTTGCCTGTCCTCTCCCAATCTCCCACCCTTGAACTACAAATGCTGGGTCTAATGTTCTATTTGTATCCAAAACACGACCAGAACAGTCCGACACCCTTCCTCACTTTCCCTGCACAACAGGAGGGGCCTCCTCCAGGTCCAGGCCTATAGCCTTGCAGCTTTGGAAGCATGGAAGGACAAAACCCCAGCTTCGCTCTAGCGTCCAGTGCTCCTAGAGACTCTTCTTTCCCTGTCCTTTAGGAGATGCAGGCACCATGGCAGGTGCACCATGCCTTCGGGGAGGGTACCCTCCTTACTGGAGTTCCACCCATCTACCCAGGCGCCCACCATTGACCATCTGCATCGTAAGCTACCCCACCCCCAACCAGCACTACTTTTAGGACCAAAAGAAAGTACCAGAACGAAGCAGAACTGCTCACTTAGGAATAACTGCTTTTGAAATGCCATCGCTTAAATGCAGAGAACACCCCCATCACCAGTTCTTACTGATCCAGCCTCAAATAAGTTCAAAGAAGGTCCTCTCTGGACACCACCAATAGTACCCTCTCCTCCTTAGTGGGGAAACGGGTGGTAGAAGGTTGCCTTGAGGTAAGTGGAAAAAATCCCTGGAATAGTTTGATCACTATTCTTCCCCCGACTCTAGATACCCCTTCTCCTTGGGACCGAAGACCCCACCTGCCTGACTCTTCTTCAAATAGCACAGCTCCAGATCCCTCCCAACAAGAGAACCTGGCTCTCCAAACACAGTCCAGTAATAGCAACCCTGGTGTTCAGGTAAGGTCAGAAATGAGCCAAGGAGAGGGTCAACAGGGGCCATGGATGCAGTAAACACACTTTTGAAAAGGTTTACTATTTCATGAGATGATAGTGCTTACTGAGCACTATTTTAAGACAGTACTTATGAAACACCGACTAAATACCAGACACTATGCTAGACAATTTTAGATTTTCTCAGTAACCCAGAAAGACATGTACTGTCCTGATTTTACAAATAAAGAACTTTCTGGGAGGTAATACCTGCCTATTTTCTGGTGACCTCGCTCCAGGAGATGGACCCCACAGATTTCTAGTTAGCCCCATTAGTGACCCCCCTAAACAAAGTGAACTTCCCACTAGAGGAAGCAGCATCAGGGATTGCTTTTCAGAAGTCAGAAGCCCAGGAGGAAATAGTCCCAGAAGACATTAGATACCGCCTGGGGCCCCTTGTCCAGGCTCCACTTCAGATGCAAATCCAGCACTCCTCCAGCCAGCACTTCAAACCTCGGTGGCTCCCCTTTGGCACAACCTATGGAGGACGTTCCTTGCCCTGGAAGACAGAGCCTAAGACTTTCCATGGGGAGAAGTCCTGCCATTCAGGTGAGACTTAGCCTGGCAGGTGCAGGTCATAGGGGACAGAGGAATGGTATCCTATATAAAGCCAAATCTGAACTCCCTTGTTTGCAGTTCACTTTACTTCACCCTGCCCAGGGGCATTCCGTTCCCCGGAACAGCTCCCAGTATTGGCATCTACCAACCCAGCAGAAAATAACAAGAAGCAAGGACTCCAGGACTCTCTCCTCAGCAGCCCTTCAGGCAATGTTTGGCTACAAGGTCAGCCAGAATCCCTCTGGGGAGGGTGCCATACCAACCACCCCATCCGGGTCTTCCAGCTCTGGCTAGCCAGCTGGCCCCCATGCAGTCCAGGCTTTCAAAACTCAGGTGATCCAAACAGGGCTGGGAGGCCACTCTGATTCCACACTTAAGACCCTGTGATCCCGTCTTGAGAAGACAACATAGAAGATCAGCATGGTGGAGACACAATGCTGATATGATTTGAGTCTGCTTTCCCCAGCGGACAAAAAGAGGGGAATGTGTCCAGAAATGTGAAAATGCTTCAGCAAGTTGAGTTGGCTGTGCAGGAGCCAGGGCTGGGGTCCAGATTCCCTACCTTTAACCTCATGACTTCCCCACAAGCAGAGGCCCTCTGCATACTTTCTTCTCCTCTTAGGTGAACACGACGCGAGCACTACTCATCAGATTTTCTTCCAGAGTCCTCTTCTTGGTCTGTCAATACTTCCAGCTCACATGCAAGGCAGAAAAGTAGCACCAATAGTGCATAGGGACCATGCAGAATATGTCAACCAGTACAAGAGTGACTTCCAAGCCCCAGCAAGGAGTCAAGTCCTCACATCTAACCCAGCCAAGGCCAGCCAGAGGATCGAGTGAGTAACCAGAATGGTCAGCAAGGGCTGCTGGGAGAAGGGAAGGAGGTCCTAATTCTCAAGACAAAGGTAGTAACTTCAGAACTCAGTCAGCCTTCATTTCAGAGATGTGGCCTGTAGAAGGTAACAGAGCAAAGAACTGATTATTTTGGAATCTTTGGATTTCCTTCTAGTTCAGCTTTACTGAGTCCTCTCATCTCACATGAGGTTTGAGCAAGGACAAATGGCATGTAGTTCATACTTGGGGGTCAGTGCCTTTCCCTATGTATGTGTGGGAGGCATAAACCCTAACTATAAAACAGGAGGAAGAGTAGCCAGGCTTATCGGGGCCCATGAAAGTACAGGGAATCAGGCATTCCACCTGCCTGTCTTTGTCCTGGCATTTCCCCTATGAAAGCCTGCTCCTTTGGGGCCCAGGATGGCCCTATAAATCCCTCTAACCCATCCCTATGTGCTTAGAAGGCCCAGCTCAAGCACAAAGACAGTGATATGTACTTCATAGTGTTACAGAAACAGCAACTATTCCAAAGTTGTGGATGAAAGGATAATCTTCACTCCAAAGTGCCCAAGGATAAAAGCCTAGTAACAAGGACGGCTCTTCTTTCCACAAGCAAATGTACTTCCAAGCTTCTGTTTCCCAAAATCCTATTCTCTAAGCCGTAGCCTCTAGCTGCCTGATGGGGTGTGTTAGAAACGCTCTCCACAGCTCTATCCTAGGGCTGCAGGTGTCTCGTCCTCTCTGCTGAGTCGCAGCATGATAACTGAGGAGTGTGAAAGGAAACAGAGATAAAATAAATTAAAATTTTATTTTCAGAGAAGCAATAAAGAAATTTTAATTTGAAAGTACCTGAAAATATCCTGTTGAGTTTAGGCAAACCCACAAATAAAGGCAAAGGAACAGGCTGATGGCACAGTGCCTTTCTGATCCGTGTGCCTGGACTGACTCAGGGGGGATCCCTACCTGTAGAAGTATTTGTTCCCCGTGCAGCAAATACATCCAGCATGTGCAGAAGAGAATAGCCGAAGGCCAGCAGCGCACTGCTCGTGCGCATCAGGAGCTCAGCCGGTCACAGCAGGAGACGGCCATCCTGGATGGGAAGAGCATGGCCAAGTTTGATGGCAACATAGTGACCAGGGTAAAGTGCCCGGGCTCTCTGTCAAGAGGTAATCAGCTTGAGGGTCCTAACCCCTCCTTCAGGTAGGGGGCAGGAAACAAGGGAAAGAGTTTACCTCAACCCCCACTTTTCTTGAGAAACCTAGAAATGTGGCTTTCCCTAATCTGCACCCATTAGCAGACTCTGATAGCTCCCTGACCTCACAAGGAATGTATGCACTTAACATGTGCTTGACACACTGTAAGTATTTAATGAAAGACAGCAATTAAAATAGTTATTGTTTTCCTAGACAGGCATTCCTCTCTTCCCAGATGTCTTATCTACCTCCTCTCAAGCCCCTGGTAAAAAGAGTCAAGGGTAAGTTCCTCTCTAACACACTAGGGGTCTTCAAAGACAAGTTCCAAACTGAAACTACCAGCAAGCAATTCTTCCAGGACTGGGGAGCTCAACCCCATGTGCTCCAGGGACCTCATTACAGAGGCAATGAGAAGTCCCTGGTAAGAACTGCTGGGAAAAACAAACAGTCCCCTAGCCTCCCCCTTGCATCTCACCTTGCCCCTCGGGTGAGGATGGGTGGGGACGGGTGGGAAGCATCTCAGGGAGAGCAATCTGATGTTTAGATTCTAGCTCTTTCCCAGCTCAGAATGACTTTGAACAAGTTAACCTTTCCTTACAAATGTTTCCTCTCCTGCCAAAGCAAAAGAAAATAAAGAAAACGAGTCCTGCTTACTAAGCACTAGAGAATGCATTTTTACCTGTGACAGAATAAAGTCACACTTCTTGTAATTCCTTAGCTGACAGAGTACTGAAAGTGATATGCAGTGGGGAAGACTTATTTGTCAGCTGACTGTTCTCTGTCCCCTCCCAACATGGAGGGTTCACAGGCACCACCTGAAGATCAAACCACCTGCAGGACCACTTACATGCCCTTGTTTACTGAACGGTTGAAGTTGTATAAGCCCAAGGTCAATGGCATAAAGTCTGAGGCAAGCAATTTCTCAACTGGGCACAGAAAATCATTCAGGTACAAAGGACAGACTGAGTCATTTCCAGGCACAGTAACTTGGCCTGCAAGTGGCAAAGAAAGCCCATGTCATAGAGGAGATAGGACTCAGCTCCAACCCGGCCCCATAACCTCTGCCTATTTTCACAGATCAGCCTCAGAGCTAGGGTCTCAAAAACAGGACATCAGGAGAGACTGACCGAATAACATCTATAAAAATATGCAGTTCAGGACACACATCTGCTAACCAGCTCACGTTAAAAATGGAAGTCTCCAGACAGCTTCCTCTGCCTAGAATCAGCTTTCTCACTGGATTGCCCAGCCACACCCTAACCCTAGTTCTGGCCTCTGCGATGCTAACTGAACAAGGGGGAGTACCCTCTTAAGAAAGGAAAGAGGCACTGGGTGTTCTAGGTCAGTGCTCCAGGAAATACGAGAAAAAAGAAGTTCAGAGTCATTCCCTCTAACCACTGAACCAATGAGCCAGTGACAAAGTACCAAGATTTCTCCAGTGGAAATTATATTCTATTTGACCAGAGTGTTTGATCCTGTTGCCTGTTGTTCTTTGTGTGTGTGTGTGCGCGCGCATGTGTTTAAATTAAGATATAACTCACATACCCTTAAGTTCACCATTTTAATGCATACACTGCTTCTTAAGTGTGAACCTGAAAGTAGAGGAGAAAGCACAGGAAAGGAGAAGAGCAAGAGGACTTAAAATTGATAAAACAAAACAAAACAATTCCATGTACAGAAAGATTTTCAAAGTCCAGGTAAGAAAGATTTTGATCAAACTCTAGATAGTAGGTGTCTCTCTTGAACATCTTCACTATAATGGAGACAGGACTGCATTTCTGGATCTAAGGTGGGGATAGGAAGGAGAGGAATATGCAACTGAATTTAGCCACATATATCCTTGAGCAAGTTCAAGACCTAACACTTTGAAGTAGTTAGACACAGGGCCCTGCTCTCCTTAGTCCAGAAAAGGTGTGGCACACTGCCCTCTAGTAGCCAGTCTAGCAAATAACAACTACAAACTAGACAGGTGCTGGGTCTCTGCCCTGCAGGATGTGCTGTTTTCACACTTAAAGGCAGAGAAATGGGAGCAGAGGGAGTTTATACATTGTTACCAAGGCCTACTAAACAGAGCTGGAAGAATTCATCGGCTTCCCCTACACATCAGACTTTCTTGAAAACAAATAAGAAAGAGTTAAAACCTGAACCCATAATAGAATCAAAACCTTGTTGTGCAGGATAACTGTAACAATGGACTAAGAGTTTAATATACTCACTGCCACCTCTGTCCAAGGAAAGGGGCTGGCTTGCAAAATAGCTTATGAAAGTATTATCCCAAAAGTAAAAAGAGTAGAATCCAGTGTCCAGATCCTGTATTCCTTGGGATCTTTGTCTTTAATTTGCTTTTTATTCTGGAATATTTTTTTATTTACAGAAATTTGTAATGACAGTACAGAGCCTCGTATATTCTTTACCGATTCCTCAAATGTTAATCTTATGGTACCACTGGTCAAAACTAAGAGATTTACACTGGCATATTTACATGAACTAAACTATAGATATAATTCAGATTTTACCAGTTTCTCCATTAGATGAATGGGTCTAATTTGGGAAAAATTACACCAGGTTCTAGTCCCAATTCTGCCACATTCTACCTGTGGAATGATAAACTTTCTGTGTTGTTAAACTACTTACTTCCACCTCACAAACACTGGTTCTAGACACGGTTGCAGTTTACCTTTTATCTCCCTGCCTAAGCTCATCTGACAACCACTGACCAGTGGAAGGGAAAAGATTCTCAACTTGGTAGAGACCTCAGCTGATTTCTCCAGTTAGCGAAATGAATCCTTTTAGGAGCTTCAGACCTCAACATTTATTTCAAAAGCCATGTAGCCTCAAATGGCTGGAGGATGGTCAACCTTTAAGAGTCTTGAGAAGTATATAAATGGCAGAGACAACAGTTGTCCAATGGCATCCATTTTTCCCTTCTGCTTGGACACAAAGTGTACTTATCAGACTTGTGTTAAAAGGGACCTATGTAACTCAGTTACAGAATATGAGTGGACGTGTCTGCCACACCTAGAGTTGGCCCCTTACATCTGCTAAACAATCCTCCACTCAGCTTACTAAAATGACAATGTCCAAAGCAATCTTGAAAGCCATGTGGAAGTTGGCAAGAGCTTGGTCCCTCAATGAAATGACTACAAACAAAATCCCAGTCCCACTTCTTCAACTTAAACTAGTTGGATGTTATAGGAGCAAGCAGGGGGAAGAAAATTCTCTTGGGAGTCTACCTAGCAGCTTAGCCTACCCTAAGTAATACAGGTAACTCATGTCAATTCCATTAGCCTGGCTTCGGGAGCTGCACTTGCACCCTCAGGTGCCCAGAACTGAGCTGCCTAAAGGCCTGAGTGCTGGCACGCTGCCGCTTTCCATGCAGGCCTCCTTGCTTTCCTTTCCTTTATTCCATTCTAGTCCCATTCTGATCTTCCCACAGACCCTATTCTAATGAGTTAAGGTGCAGATTCTCCTTAAAAAAAAAAAAAAGCCTTGGCTAATTTTTTTTTTTTTTTTTTTTTTTTGCCGTGCTGGGGATCAAACCCAGGGCCTTAGTGGTTGCAAGGCAAGCACTCTACCAACTGAGCTATCTCCCCAGCCCAGCTAATTTTTACCATAAATCTCATTGGTCCCCATTTTCCTCACCTGGAGTCTCATGTCACTAAGTTCCTAACAGCTTGCATCTGATATCTTAAAATAATATCCCATGATGTGCATGTACAAAATTTTACTTATCAATTCCCTTAGTGATGGATATCTAAGTTGCCTCTAGCGTCGTCTTGTTATTCAAACTAATCACAGTTAAACATACTTACGTGTAACTACTCTAGGATTTGTGCAAGTCTCTCTGAAGGATATAGCCAGGAGTGGAACTGTTTCGATGTATATATTTGATATATTAGTTATCTACTACTTTGCAACAAATTACCTACCCTAAATGCAAATTATCTACAGTAAGTGTTGTAGCGGTTTAAAACAGTAACAATTCACAGAATGAGAAAATATTTGCAAATCATATAGCCTATAAGGGACATGTCACCAAAATATATAAAGCTCCCCACCCCCAGGGTGAGGGATCAAACTCAGGACTCCACACATGCTAGGCAAGCACTCTACCACTGAGCTACATCCCCAGGCCCCTCTAGAGAATTCTTTACATGGAAGTGTGTTGTGTATGTACATACCTATGACACATACAGATCTACATGTATATGTGTGTATATATTTGTATATAAATAATTGGATTGTCATTTATATGAAAATAGGCAAAGGATTTGAATAAATAAAGATGTTCAACATCATTAGCCATTATGGAAATGAAAACCAAAACCATAATCAGATATATCACCTCACATCCACTAGGATGGCTATAATCAAAGACAGGTAATAAAAAGTATTGGCAAAGATGTAAAGAAACCAGAATTTTCACATACTTTTTCAGAAAAAGTTTGGCAGTTCCTCAAAAAGTTACATGGAGTTACATATGACCCAACATTCCCACATATATAGATATATATATAGATCCATGAAAAATGAAAACATACATCCAAAAACTTGTACATGAATTGTTCATGCAGCATTATCCACAATACTCAAAAAGTGAGAACAACTTGAATATCCATCAAATAACATATGGATGAATGAAGTGTGTATATCCACAAATGAGAACACCATTCAGTCTTAAAAAGAAATGAAGCAGATACATGTTACAACATGGATGAACCTTGAAAACAGTATGCTAAGGGAAAGAAGTCAGATAAAAAGGCCATATATTGTATAATTCCATTCACATATCGTATGAAAGTCCAGAATAAACAACTCAATAGAGACAGAAAGTAGAGTAGCAGTTGTCCAGAGCTGGAGGAGTTGGGGGTTAATGGGAATTAAATGCTAATAGGTATGGGGTTTCCTATATCCACAAGGTGATGAAAATATTTTAAAATTATTTGTAATGGCTGCACAATTCTGTGATACACTAAACCATTGAATCATACTTAAAAGGGATGAGTTGCATAGTGTATACATTAAATCTCAGTAATTCTGTTTTTTAAAAAATACTCAATTTCTTTGAGTTAAGAGTATGGACCTAAATAGTTCTGGCTCAGGATCCCTCAGCAGGCTGTGGTCAAGTTGTCAATAAGGGCTGCAAATATCTGAAGGAATGAGCATAGCTGGAGCCCCCAAGGGGGCTCACTCACATGGTTGGCTACTTGGAGCTGACTACGGCTGAGGGACTTCAGTGCCTCTCCACACGGGCCTCTCCAGAGTGTCATCTGAATGTCATGACATGGAACTGGCTTCCTCCAGACCAAGTGATCCAAGAGAATACAAGGCAGATGCTTCAATGTCTTTCATGTCCTAGCTCCATGAGTCACACATTTCCAGTAAATCCTACGGGTTGCACAAGTCAGTCCTATTCTTTGTGGGAGGGGGCTACCCAGGAGGCCATCTTAGAACTGGCTTGCACATTTGATGATGATAATGACAACAACAGCTAAGAATTTTATGACATTTACTGTGTGTCAGGCACCATCCTGTGCTAATGTTAAACCTGTAAGGTAGGCACTATTATCTCAACTTCACAAATGAAGATAGTAAGGCACAAAGAAGTTAAGTGGCTCACCACAGGTAAGCAGCTAACAAATAACACAGCTGAGACTCAGTTTCAGGCAATGTAGCTCCAGAGCCCTCTTTTAAGAACTATGCAATAGTGCTTCTCAACATTATTTTAGTAAGTATAGACCATGTGAACTCCAAAATGGATACACCAGGTAGATTCCCTGTGAGTTTTCATTATTCATGAGAGTTGTCTTGTTTATTTTTGCCAAACTAATAGCTATTAAAGCAGAAACTTTTAACTATATGTTTTAATTTGCATTTAGTTAATTACTAGTGAGGTAATATACTTATTAACCATTCTGGATTTCTCTCTTGGTTTTACCTATTCATATTCTTTGCATATTTTTAGTTTGTGTCATCTTTTTCTTTCTGATTTATAGGAGTTTTTTCTTTATTCAATTCCTTATATAATTGTACAATTCCTAGTCAGTTTTAGACATTGCAAATATTTTCTCCTAATCATTCCCAACTTTAGCTTTGACTATGGCTATAGAAACTCTTTAATTATGAAGTAATCAAAGCTATCACATCTTAGGGATTATGCTTTAGGATCTTATTTAAGAAATCTATCTTCCCCCTAAGGTAACAGAGACAGCCATCATTTGTTTCTACTAGTTTTATTTTATTTCTGCTGCTGGGGATCAAACCCAGGGTCTCGCACATGCTAGGCAAACCCCCTACTAGCTTTGTTAAATTATATTTCATTAGGCCTTTAATTGCTTCAGTAATTATTTTTGTTTTATATGGTATGAGGTAGGGACCCAACTTTATTTTTGCACATAACAAGCCAATTTTCTGAACACTATTATCCATCTCTTTCCCACTAATTCGTGGCACTACCTTTATCACACACCATGTTTCCAATATTTCTGTGTCTAGTTTAATACTAATTCTTGTTCTCTCAAAAAGAATTTCTCAAGACAGATCTGTCACTGATAAAGTTACTCACACTGCTTTTCAAATTAATGAAAAATCCAACCATTCATTACTCCCAAGATCCCCAAGGATTCAATATTAGCTGGAATTCTTCCCCAAACATAATACCCAGGTAGGAACTTATTTTAAAAAAATAAATGTATGTTTATTGAAATAAGAAAAAGAATAACCCTAGCCAAGAACAACTTTGGGACACAGAAATCACTGCTTCCTGTGAAAGCTAGCCAGAGTGTGTTGACACACCTGAGAAGTCCAGGTGCCTCAGTCCAAAGATAGGTTTGGAATATTCTTCTGTGGTCACAACAGGCATTCGACAAGCTGCTGGTCTGTGGGCCCTGACTATGAGCACAGACAGACATTACAGCTGTATTCTGGCTCCCCTATGCCCACTACCACAACTGACAGCACCCTGCAGTGCCTCAGAGAAGTTACATATCCTCAACACTCCATTTGTAGGCAAGTTCTTCCACTGCTTTCTTGCTGGCAAGCCTGGCAAAGCGCTTCTGTTCAAAACCATTGGATCTGTAATCAAAAAAGACATACTCGTCACCCATAACATTGAACTGGACATGTATTTTAAAAGAAAAAGAACAGTTCACAATATAATGAGTAGGGAGGAAAGTAAAGCAGTTATGTGAAAATATTTAAGGCATATGCAAAAGAATCAAACAGACAAAATACACAATTTACTCTCTTCTTAATCCTTGTTCAAACCCTTTTCCTACTCTTCGACAACTATTTCAAACTTGTAATATTTCAAGGCCCAACTCACTCTCCACTGACATCCACATATTATAATTTTTCCATTCATTAAGTATTTATTGAATTATCCTTAGATGCTAGGCACTGTGGAAGGCACTGTATTAAAATGAGTATGCCACAGCACCTATCCTGATGAACTCATAGACGTTTAAACAATAATCACAATAAAAGGCATAACTGTGGTAGAAATATGCATGGGGTTATCTCAGAAACAGAAAGGGGACCTCGGTCAGCTTGAAGGAGGTATGGTAAAAAAGTGACATGAGGGATGGACGGAATGGTCAGGAGAGGCTTTGTGGGAGTGGTCCCTAAGCTAAGTCTGAAAAAAAGAACAACTTAACCAGAGGACTGGAGATGGAAGGCAAGAGACAGATGGATAAAGAGGTCATTTCAGGACAGCGTAAAGTATAAACAAGAGCAAAGATACAAAAACAATAAATACTCATGTATGTAGGAAACCAAAAGCAAACTGGAGCCTAAAGTATGACAAAAGGAGTGGCCTTGAGTCAAAGCTGGAAAGATAGGAAGAGGCCAAATCATAATGAGCTTTAGGACATGGTGAAAAGATAAATCTCATCCAGAAAGGATGGGTTTAAAGCAGGAACATAAACTGCATTTCAATGAGCTCACTCTGGAGGTGATCTGAGGCAAGGTCACCACAATGGTATAGGCAACAAACAAGGTAATGGCAAGAGGAAGGACATGGTTAGTAGGGCTTAGTGACTGATTAGATACAGAAGGATAAAGAAAGAGGAGGTGAATTTGTCTCATTCATTCATAATTGAGTGACTAGATAAATGACACTGCCACCCACGACACTAGAAAGCACAAGAGCAGGAGCAGGCATAAGTAAGAGATGCTGTGATGAGTGCAGTTTTAAATATGTTGCATTTGAGGGGCCTCGAGTGCCTATCAACAGAGGAACCTGTCATGCAACTTAGATACACTAGATTGAGCTAAAAAATCCAGATTTGGAATCAAATACATATAGGTGGTAGTTGGAAGGTCTGACTAGGTATGATTTGGTCAGAGAGACTATATGGAGTAAGAACAGCAAGGAGTTATAGAAGCAGCTCTGAGAAACATTTAAGAGGTCCACAAAAGAACAGAACCTTGTAATGGCAGCCAAGAAGAAATGATAAATGAAAAGAATCAGGGGTAGGTGTCATGGAAACCAATACAAGGGTGAATTTCGAGGAGATAGTGAGTGGGCCTCAAATCCCTTCTAATTACTAAGCATTCTTTCAGTCTTCTTATCTAAATTTGTGTGTGTGCACACACATGTGCATGCAAACGTGCTGGGGACTGAACCTAGGACCCTGTGCATGTTAAGCATGCCCTCAACTGCTAAGCTACACCCCCCTCCCCATTCCTTCTCATCTAAACTTTTTGAAAGAGCCTGTCTCTATTCACTGTCTCCATTTCCTTGCTTTTCGTTAATTCCTTAACATATTAGAGCCTGGCTTTTATGTCATTTTGTCATGGAGTTAGCTCACTTTCAGATCATCAATGATATTCCTTATTGCCTAATCTAACAATCCCTCCTTTCTTCTCCTCAAATCAGCCCCCAGGTCCCATCACCTAATCTCCCAACCACTTTCCCACTTATTCCTTCCTACCACTGTCACAGTCAGGTCTTCGTCACCTGTAGCCTGAGCTACTCCAACAATCTACTCTTGTTCTGCTTCCAAATGTATCTTCCAAATGCTTCACATTGCTACCATAATGATTTGTCTATCTAAAACACAGGGCTGCTTTTAATGCTCCAATGATTCCCCTTGCCTCTAGGGTGTAGAGCATGCTCCTTGGAAAGGCTTCCAAAGTGTGATGTGACCAGGACCCTGCCCATCTCTCCACTACATCTCAAACAACTCCATTTCACATTTTATGCCATGCAACAGTAGCAAACTGCACATGATCTCATCCCGTAACACCATTGTGCTCCCCATCCTCATGACTCAGCACAGGTGAGATCTTCTTCCTTTAATAGCCTTCCTTTGCTTTTTATCTCAGCTAGTTACTAATATCCTCTAAGACAGCTCCTCTAAAAAACATTCCCTGACCACATCCTCCCAAGGCTAAATTTACTTTTCTTTTGTGCTCCCAAGCACCTCGAATATCTTCCAAAGTAATACTAAACAAGCAGCATTTAAAATTACCTGTCTGCTTCCACAGATCGGTGAGTTCCATAGATCAGGACCTCTCCCTGGCACCTAGTACATAGCTGTTAAATGTTATAACAAGCATCCGGGATGAGTGGGGTAAGAAGTGGAAAGCTTTAGGAATCAGGAAAGTTTATTAGAAATGGCACCATCTCCAATCTTAGAAAGATGTATCGTGTTCTACAGCACCAAGAAAACCACTGATTTTTTGTCTTTTTCTTTTTTTGGTACTAAGATAAAACCCAGAGGCACTCCACCACATCTCTAGCCCTTTTTATGTGAAGATCTCACTAAGTTGCTTAAGGTCTCACTAAGTTGCTGAGGCTGGCTTTGAACTTGCAATCCTCCTGCCTCAGCCTCCCCAGCTGCCAGGATTACAGGCATGTGTCACCATGCTTGGTTTTAATTTTTGTCTTGAAAAATAAATACTTAAAAGAATAAAAAATAATATGATCATGCAAAGGACATAAGAATAAATCAAATCCTAAGAAAATCAGAAAACAAACTGAAAGAGAACTCACAGTGTACTCAAGAATGAACTCAAGAATCAGGAGTCCAGGGCTCTAATTCCAGCTTTATCAGGTAAGCTGCATGAGTTGAGGTAAACTGCTTATCTAGCTGGGCCTCAGTTTCTCTGTAAATAATATGTGATAGTTTCACTGGTTTTATGGATCTTTCTGAAAGCAACATCCTATAGATCTGTGGTAGAAATATTCTCTTTTGGCAGTGGGCCAAAAAGAGATGAAACTAGAAAAGTTGATGAAACAATGAACAATCAGTATACCTCAGTATACCCTCAGGATAGCTGAGTGGTAGAGCACTTGCCTAGTGTGTGCAAGATCCTGAGTTCCAACCCCAGCACTGAAGGAGGAGGAGGAAGAAGAGGAAGAGGAGTGACAAGAAGAGGAGAGATGATCAAAATGCAGGCAAACATGACAAAGGGAATAAAAGGAGGAATCTCAGAATAAACAAAAATGAGAAGTAGTGAAAAGCAATTGCGAAAAACAAAAACTTAGGTCAGGAGGAGTTTCATATTTTAGGTACAAAAAAAAAAAAAAAAAAAAAAAAATCCAAACACATAAACAGTATAGGAGGCACATCTGTAGGCAACATCTATAGAGTTGTAGCTAAAAAAAGATCTACCTGTGGCTACTTAGAAAATTAGTATTCTGAAAAATCCTCCAGTTATCAAAAAGCCTATACACAGTGAACTACAAACTAAAGTAGTCAGCTAGATGGAAACCACAGCCACTCTAAGGATATCTACCAATAAGACAACTGGAGCCTTGGATTTTAATGGTAGCCTGAGGAAGAAAAGACAATGCCTAAGGCTCACATAGGGTGGGAAGGTGGATTTCAGTTATGACAGAATAACTTAAGCAAACTAACCTACCCTCAAATAGCAATTATGAAACCCAAATAAAGTAAACAAGTATTGGAAAGTATTTGAAGGCATAAAAGAGTGGCCAAACGTGGGCAGAAACTGGATGGAAGTCTATATGTGAGAAGATATTTGGGAGTCTTTTTTTGCCACTGGGCAATTTCTCAACTGGCCAAAAGCTACAGGCTTACTGGCTTGAGGTGTCAGTGCAAAGTGGGTAGAGCATCTAAAAAGTTAGAGAGAGGTGGATCCTGGAAGGGTAGGAAATGCGAAAAGTATAAACTCCAATTCTCTATCCACAAACTCTACCCAAATACTTGGCTAACCATTATACTACACGCATGCAGAGGACATTTCATCAGCTTTATGAGAAAGTAGCCACAAGAAACTAAAAGAACTAAGCAGAGATTCTGGCTGCTGTTTATTGCAAAAGAGAGTTCAGAGTTCAAATATGTCCATGTTAACTGTTTCCCAGAATAAAATTCAACGCACTTCAGAGTAATATAACAGAAACCAAAGTCTCTACAATTTATCATTCATATAATATTGGTAACAATTCTAAAATTCCAAAAGTGTAAATAAACAGAAAAATGTGATACACATTCAAGAAAAAGTTGTCAACAGAAACCAAACGTGTGATGAATCAAATACTGTATAGAAGACAAAACTATAAAGCACTAAAATTTTAAGTATTCTCCAGAAAGAGGAAAATGTCCCACAATGAATGAACAGATGGGAAATCACATCAGAGAAATATAACTATCAAATGGCAATAAACAGCAAAAACAAGAAAATCCACAATTGATAGTGACTGATAGAAAATACAAAAAATAACAAAAAAATTAGGATATAGGTGATTTGAACACTTTATCACCACCATAACCTAACAGATATTAATATAATAATAACTGCAGAATATACTTTCTCTTCAAGTACATTCACAGGGTACACAACATACTGGGCCATAAAATACATCTTAATAAATTTCAAAAGCTCAAAATTTAAAGTATATCCTCTGACCAAAACGGAATTAAATTAGAAATCAACAGCAGTAAGAGATCTAGAAAAATTAAAATATTTGGAATTAAACAACGCACTCCTCCTAGATAACCCATAGAGCAAAGAATAAACCAAAAGGAGAATTAGAAGATATTTTGAACAAAAGCCAACACAGAATTTTGAAAACAAACAAACAACTCAGCCAACTAGGAACAGAAAGAAACTTTCTCAATTTGATAAAGGGTATCTACAAAAAAACCTATAGTTTACAACATATGGTAAAAGACTGAATGTTTTCTTCCTAAGAATAGGAACAAGGCAAAGATGCCTGTTCTTTCTACTTCTAGTCAATACCTTCACTGGAAGCACTTGCAAATTCAACAGAGCAAGAAAATGAAACAGAAGACATCCAAAATGCAAAGAAAGTAAAACTATCTATATTTGAAGATGTCATGATCCTTTATATATAAAATCTGATGAGATCTACATAAAAGATACTGTACAAAGTAAGTTTTACTTCAAGGAAAACAACTGACAATATTTGCTGCCAAGGATAAAATTTAAGCTTTCAAGTGTAGATTAGAATTTTAAAGAACTATACCCATCACCATGAACGCTTTAGCCTTCCATTATTTAAAGACTTCTGTGATAAAGTGAGAGATGATATTAATAGAAGCTATTTTAATATTGTATAATGAATATATGTCAACATTTGGAAAGCCTATAAAACTCAACAAACCAATATTTTTCAAAAGACTAATGCACATCATTATGAAATCATACATGAGTAAATAAATCAAAGTACAAACAAGATCAGTGGATTTTAATGAGACAGTATAAAAAGTTCTCTGAAAGGGCTTCAGAGTCCACATAACTAACCTGTAAAGAACTAGCATTTGTTGAGCTTTTGTGCAGTATTGAAAATATAATATACCTTCCTTTTCTATTACCTCTGAGGCTCAATTTTATCCTACACTTCAGCTACCCAATATTTCAAAATAGACAACTACAGAATACAGTTGTCTACAATTAAATCAGATATTAATGAGATTTGCAAAAAAATGTGGATCAATGCCAGCCTTCTATTTTTTAGTTTGGAAAATGTAGTTATTTTTGTTAAAAAATACAGAAATTAAATTAACACTTATGGCTTTTACTATCTTATAGAGTGAATTAATAAGTACTTTTTAAACAGTTTGGTTTTAATTTCTATATGGTACATAAACAAAATCTTTTTGGAGTGCTCAGTAAAATTTTTTTTTTTGGTTTTGGGCTGTACTAGGGATATTAAACCCAGTGCTTGGTATATGCTAGACAAGTATTCTACCACTGAGCTATATCTCCAGCCCTTTCTATTTTTTATTTTGAGACAGGGCAAACTGCAAGGCCAACCTTGAAGTTGTGCTCCTCCTGTCTTGGCCTCCGGGATTAGCAGTGTGCAGCACCATACCCAGCTGGTCCTCCATAATTTTTAAGAATGTCAAGAGGGGCTGGGGTTGTAGCTCAATGATAGAGTGTTTGCCTAGCATGTGTGAGGCACTGGGTTTGATCCTCAGCACCACATAAAAATAAAAAAAAAATAAAGGTATTGTGTCCACCTACAACTAAAAAAAAAAAAAAATTTTTTTTTTAAATGTCAAGAGGTCCTGAGATTTAAAAATTTGAGACTCATTGTGCTAGATGTTAGAATGATGTCTTTTAGTAGACAAGAGATGGGATCCAATATGTAAACAGAAGTGACTTTAGACAGAAGTAAATAAAGTTTATCCATAACAACAGAAATTAGAATATATGCATGCAGATATTAGTAGGTGAATACAGGTGTGCTGGGGATCTCTGAAATATTACCAGGACTTACTCCTAAGACAATGAAGAGAATTAAGGTTCAAGCACTATATTTTAAAGATATATAGAAGGCTCTAGACCATAATCATCACTCATCTATCTAAACCTTAGAAAACACAAAAAGTGATCAATGTCCAAAGCACAGAGTATCCTATCTTGACCATTTCAGTTGTTTGTCCAGAGCTTTTTAAAGTATTTTGAAAATGAAAGATGAGGGGGAATGTTATAAGCATGAGAAACAAGGATCTGTGGACCTCAGAAATAGAAGCAGGCAAAGTACATATCATTCACCTTATAATTACAACAGAAAATGTAATGAATACAGAGTGATTTTAAGAATGGTAGGGAAAGTTAGGGTCAGTTGGAAGAAAAAAATTAAAACGTAGGAACTAAGCTCACCTGTCCACTCCATCCCAACGATATCCAGGCCAGATATTGAACCTGTTGGGAGGAGGTGCTGGGCCACTGTATCGAGGTCTCACTAAAGAGAGCGATGAGAAAAAAGTTGTTAGTTACCTATATCTTCAGAGATGAACAGAAACAGAGAAAAAATTCTATATAGAAATCCCTACTGTGTTAAAACTAAACTTCCAGAAAAATATGAAGAATTTCAGATTGTACTGGAAAACCACCTTTGCATATAGATTCTCTCCTCAATGAGTTACTTCCATCCAGCTCTGATAACTCCCATTAGTCTCACCTTTCTTATTCTTATTCTCCTTGGCCTTATTCTTCTTGATGAAGTTGGCCATTGGGTCCCCCTCTCTTTCCTGTTCTCTGAGCATCCGATCCAGGTCTTCATCATCAATATAGCGGGCCAGAGGCTTCTGCATCTCCTTCATTGCATCTTCCACATTTTGTTGCTGTTGTCGGCTCTGGGCAAGCCTAGGCAAAAGAGAACCATCTTATTTGACAATTCCACTCCTACAATGAAATGGACCACAATGCTACATTTAGAAAACTTCCTCTTTGTAGTAGCCGAGGTCAAATATTAAGAAGGGTGAAATTCCCAGAATCCAACTGGAAATATGGAATATATCAGCACCTTAGGAGGGAAATTCAGCACACTGAATGTCCATTCCTGACAACAGCTTTAAAGAGCAGAAAATGACTTGCTCCAGTCACTGAGGTCTTGTTTTCCCTTTCAGTGGTGCCCTTACCCTTTTCCCCACTGGGCATACAGCTCATCTCTCTGTGAGTCCTTCTCTGCTTTTCTCCTTTGCTCTAGACGTTCCAACTTCAAATTCCTCTTACGACCAGACTTGTCACGAAATACGGTTTCAGCAAATTGGAATTCAGCTACAAAGGAAAATTATACTTTTTAAGATAAATGCCAGGTATCAAAAGAATAATATTTAGGAAAAATATTCTAACAGATGAAATGAACTGCCTTGGATTTTTGATCCAGATTAAGAACTTCTGCAGTTCTTTCTTTTCCCCCTAGTTCCTACCAACATTGAGGTATAATGAGGATGGTCCTGAGAACTGACATCTTCTAAGAAGGAAAGTACCACTTGGACTCACTGAAAGGTTAAAACACACATAAAAACCACAGCTGAAATCTGATAGCGATTAAATTTAAACTATCAGAACCAATAAGCCATATTTAAAAAGAAGAGAAGCTACATGAACCTAGTTGGACTCTACACTTTCACGATTTTACCTTCAAATGCCTTGGTTTCTTGGTCCTGTTTCTTGAGTTCCTGCTGTTCTTGTTGTATGTCAGTTAACACCAACCCAGTTTTAGCCCCAGAATACATGTATGCAGCCTGTGCAATGGAAAGGGGAGCATCCAACATCAATGAGACAATGTAGCAGTAAGCTGCATGGGTCTACAAAATTAGTTGCATTTTTGTAGATGATCGACAATAACCAAACCAAAAACTCTAGTTTTATAGTTTTATTACTGACCATAGAATTCACAACATAGAAAAGAAGAAATAAGAACTAATTCCATGGAAAATTTAATAGTACCATCAAGTTTAAGAGTAAACAAACACAAATCAACAATATATTAAAGGAGAGTTAAGCATCTGTATTTCCAACTTCTCAGTAAACTGCACACATGACGATTCACTTTCAGGTCACCTGACCAGAAACTTGTTATCAAGTTCTGTTCCAATAGACACTGCACTGAAAAACTACTCCATTTAAGGTACAAATTCAAGTAAACCTAAGATCATCAAGTAAGGAAAATAATAGAAGAGATGACCAAATGAAAATTTTCTACTAATTTTTACTTTGAATTAAGCTAGCAAACTCCAAGGTATAAATGCAGTATGTATGATATACCCTTATATCCATAAGTAGTTACATTTGATTAATATTAAATTGTATATGTACTAAATAACACATAAAATGTCCAAGGGTCCAACTGAAATAGACCTTACTTGGTTCTTCTGAAGAGAGTTAGGGGCAGGCTGGCCTAACCAGCCAGGACCAATCTTTTCATCATCTTCATCAGAGAAAACTTACCTGAGCAGTCTGCCATGGAGAGAAACAGGCACACCACAGGCTCTACCATTCTGTTAACCAACTCACAAGTGAGATTCCCTTACTACTGCTAATGTTCTTTATAATACGATCACACAGGTTCATGTGGGTTTTTCTTTTGCTAATTCATCAAGCTTTATCAAGATTTAAAACAAAACCAAACATTGACTTTCCAGACAATATGATTTGTAAAAGTAGTTTCATATATTAAGCACTTCTGTTTAAAGAGAGACTAGAGACCTTGATCCAGAGTGCCACATACAGAGACCTACAGTTTACTTTATAATAAATATGTAATGATAAATCACTAATACCAAATGCTTACTTTGTCTCACAGTGCTATGAGTGTTACTTACACCAACTCATTTAATTTTCATAATAATTTTATGAAGTAGATTCTAGCATTATCAGCATTTTACAGATGATGCTGAAGCTTGCCCAAATTTCAGAGATAATTAGAAGAAGCAGGATTCAAATCTGCAATCAGTCTGACACAAGGTTTGTTCTCCTAATTCCACTCTGAAAACAACCTGTTCTCATTTTATTCTTTAAAAAATACAGGAAGCCAGGTGCAGTGGCACATGCCTGTAATACCAGGGACTTGGGAGACTAAGGCAGAAGGATTCCAAGTTCCAGGCCAGTTCCAGCAACTTAGTGAGACCCTCACCAACTTAGTAAAACCTTGTCTCAAAATTTAAAATAAATAAATAAATAAAAAGGGCTGGGGATGTAGCTCGGTGGTAAAATGCACCTGAGTTCAATCCCAGTTTTTCTGGAACTATTAAAATGAGATTTGTGGAATTAGGAAGTCAAAAAGGCAGAAGTCTCTTGGGGAATATGGGGTTGGGCATCCCTAATTCAATGCCTGAAACCCAAAATGCTCTGAAATCCGAAACTTTCAAAACATCATGCCTTGTGTTTACAAGTCCATCTGGGCTATTACAGCCAATCCAGCCCTCAAAGAGAAAGAAAGCTTTAGGAGTCCTTTTAACTAAGGTTTACTGTACTATACCAGGACCTACCTCCTTTTTCTCTGGCTTGATTCTCTTTGACTGAAATAAGGCTAAATAAATAGGAGGAGTTGCTCTAAGAGAAGGGCATGACATCTGAAAATCTCTACCTTCTTTCCGGGAGGCTGACTCCTTCGAGGTGGAGAGAGATCAGAATCAGAAGATTTGGTCCTCCGTTTCCTCCTTGGTGGAGAGAGGTCAGAATCAGAACTCGGATGTTTGGGTCTATTCCTTGGAGGCGACAGATCTGAATCAGAACCCTGGTGTCCTGGACTTTGTTTATGCCGTGGAGGAGAAAGATCTGAATCAGAGGCTTTCTGGTAGTCACCTGGGTAGGAAGAAGATCCGGTGCATGACTTTGATATCTCCTAGATGACATGTATGAACTTTCCTAGATTGGAAGAAAAGTCTAAAATTTCCTAGATTGGAGGAAAAGTCTAAAAATTAACGAATAAATTAGGGCTGTGGTGCTCAACAACAGCACTTGCCTAGCATGCACAGGGCCTTGGGTTTGCTCTCCAGCAACACACACACAAAAAGATAATCCCCTTACCAAGCTAAGGTACAATATTTATTTAGTCCCCCTGTGAATAACTATTAGTTACCTAAACACAAGTATGGATGGATGACAGGGAAGAAGAACAAAGTCAGCAACAACTTTTAAAACCGATGTTTTAAAAGGAGAATGTGGGATTCTATTCCCAAGTAAATAGTAACTAGTAACTGTGCTGAGTGTATGAGATCTTAATACACTCATCTACAGTACAGATACTCCCAATTCCACCCAAGAGAACAGGCAAGACAACTTGAAGTCAGCCTCTGTACTGTGCAAAAGTCAGGAATATCTAGAATAACTAAAGGATAATGAAGTATTTTAATTTAAAAATTAAAATTGTACCTAGGAACAAATGAAGTAAAAAGTTCACCATATAGGCCTAAGTTCTAGATAAAAACATCACAAATCACCCACCCAAAAAAACCAAACTGCAATATGTCTCAACAGTCTGAAAACTTCTACATCTTCTGACCTAGTAAATCAACTTCTTGGCTTTCTAAAAGACCTAAAATAATTAGATTTCCAGGAAATCTATACAGACACAGATAAGGAAATATCCAAAATAGGGACAACAGTTTATACATAAGGATGTTCATGAAAGGAATGTAAAAGCTAAACCTGCCAGTGGCAGTGGCACACACCTATAATCTCAGCAAATTGGGAGGCTGAGGCAGGAAGATCACAAGTTCAAAGTCAGCCTCAGCAACTTAGTGAGGTGCTAAGCAATTCAATGAGACCCGGTCTCTAAATAAAATATAAAAAAGGGCTGGGGATGTGGATAAATGGTTAAGTGCCACTGAGTTCAATCACTGCTAACAAAAACAAAAACAAACAAACAAACAAAAAAGCTAAAACTAAGAAATAACCAAGAAAATGCACTATTAGGGACAGACTTTTGGGGGTCTTTTTGTTGTTTTTATTTCTTGTAGCAGTGTTGGGGATCAAGCCAAGGTCTTGCATATGCTAGGCAGGCAAGTATTCTACCACTGAGCCACATACCAGTCCTTTTTAAATATTATGTTACATGTGACTAAACCTGTGTACACGTAACGTTAGGAAAATGGTTGATTTATGTGACATAACACCATTAAAAATTACAACAACATAGAGATGTTTTTAAATCTGAAGATTATGTTAAGCAAAAAGAGCAGGCAAGATTACACATGAGATACATATATTCTGCACAGCAGGGGTCGACTACATTAAAAATGCACCCCAAAAAACCCAGACTCTGGCTACAACACTAGCCATGACTACCTGAGTGACAGAATTCTGTATCACATTTTTTCTGCTTCATTATACATTTCTATACATTCTAAGGTTTCTGCAACAAATATGCAGTACTTTTATATAGGGTGGGGAAAGTAAACAACATGACATAGAAAAATTTCCCTTCCCACCACTGTAATTTTTCATTTCTCTTGAGTTCAGCCCCTCAGCTTTTCAAAACTCTTCCAAAGAAACTCATTCCCATACCCAATAAAGTAAGTAGTTTTAAAAAGAAAGTTCCTAAGAATTAAGTCCCTCCCAGGGACATTCAGATGCTCACCTTTAGAATCATGTGGTTTCTTATCTCCATAACGGGCTTTTGTTTGCTTTTTTCGTGGAGAGAGGTCCGAGTCACACTCATGTTTGATGTTCTTTGGGAGTGATGGACGAGAGAGTCTTGGGCCCTTCTGGTGTGGAGAGGTCTTCCTAGATGCTCTCTCTGGAGTTTTACTACTTTTAGTTCTGGGCAGTAAATGAGCAACATTAGGTGCCAAATCAGGGGAGTCACGATGAGCCCTCCTGCGATGTTTTGTGTCAGAGGAGTCAAAAGTCCTTCTAGTTTGGGATGTATCAGAGGAGTTGTTACAGGACCTTCTGGAGGAAGAGATACCCGAGGAATCATGATGAAGTCTCTTAGGAGATACACCTGAAGAATGAGGCTTTCTGGAGGGAGAAGGATCTGGAGAAACATGATAGGCCCTCCTGGGGGGTGAAGCGTCTGAGGAGTCATGGCGGACCCTCCTGGTAGGAGATATGTCTGAGTCATGACAGGCCCTTCTGGGGGGAGACGAATCTGGAGTATCATGACGGACCCTCCTAGGAGGAGATGGATCTGGGGTATCATGACGGATCCTTCTAGGAGATGAATCCGGGGTATCATGACGGACCCTTCTAGGAGGAGATGGATCCGGGGTGTCATGATAGGCCCTCCTAGGAGGAGATGGATCCGGGGTATCATTATGGACCCTGCCAGACGGAGATGAATCCGGGGTGTCATGACGGGCCCTCCTAGGAGGAGATGGGTCTGGGGTATCATGACGGATCCGCCTAGGAGATGGGTCTGGAGTGTCATGATGGAAATGCCTATGTGAGGGTATGTCTTCACTGTAACCTAAACACAAACAGCAAAAAGTCAGAGTCTCACAAATGCTCTGTCCACCCCTCACACCCAAAGTTTCAACAAATGCCCCAGCAGTACACATCTCAGACCTACTCAGAATGTCCAAAACGTCTGCACAGCTCTCTTGCTCAGTTGCAGCAAACCAGCACTCATGGGTATCTTGAAAATAACTCCCCTCATTTGCCTACCAAGTCATCAATTTGCAAAACACTTTAAATTTTTTTTTTGTATTATAACCCGTAAGGTAAGCAAGGCAGGTATCCTTGTCTTATGGACATTAAAAAAAAGGCTCTGAGGAACTAAGTGATTTCTTGGGGTTTTTGGATTTGTTCATTTGTTTGTTCTGTAATACTGGGGACTGAACACAACAGTGCTCTACCACAGAGCTGCAACCTCAGTCCTTTCTGTTTTTAATCTTAAGACAGGATTTCACTAAGTTGCCTAGGCTATCCTCGAACTTGCAATGACCTTCCTGCCTTAGACTCCCAAGTAGCTGGGATTACAGGTGAGCGCCAGCACATCTGGCTAGAAACTAAATGACTTTTTACCTAAGGTCACAGCTACCAAAAAGAAGAGACAAACTAGAACCCCAGTCTCCCAATCCAATTTCTTTCCCAAATCTCTTTTGTGTAGAGTTCCCGGTCAGTGGCTCCTACTATATTTAGCCTACATAATTTGTAGTTTGTACTCAGTCTTCATTCAAAAGGCCAAGTAACTAAACCCATGCACATCAAAATGAAATGCTATTAAACATTTAACCCATGTCATTGTGCTCCTTGTCAGAGGGGGAAAAAATCACCATAAAAAAAAAAAAAGAAGTATTTCCTAATCACCTGTGTGCTAATGCTTTGTACAGATTACTTCATTTAATTCTCACAACAAGTCAAGGGGATAAATATTGTTATTCCCATTTTACAAATGAGAAAGTTGATAGAAAAACTAAATAATTTGCTGAAGTCATACTGCTGATATGTGTTAAAGAAGTAAATACCTAAATCCAGATCTATTTGGCTCCAGAGTTCATGTGCAATCTTTAAAAATACATAGTTGAAAAAATAAGTCGTTGGAGAGCATCAACTTTCAAAGGTATAACAGAATGAAATGTTTATAGCAAGTGGGACATTTCTAAACTCCAGTTCCTCCTTTCCCCCTATTTCTTGTCACTGAGTTCCATGGCCCAAACACAAATGAAAACTGTGCAGGATGCAATGAATACTTACTAAATAAATGAATTAGACCAAGTCAGCTCCTTCACTTTGGGGAACAGGCCTATCTGATTAGAATTCACTCTGAAGAGAAAACTATTGATGCTAGTGGAGAACCTGACAATAACCTAATCCATGAGGTTAAGTTACAGGATAATTATAAATAGGGAACAGGGGTAGAGATTGGTGAGGATATTTCCTATAATAAAATTGGGATGGAATACTGCAGGTGAGGCAGAAGAAAAAGGACTCTATGTGTACGTGCGTATATGTGTGTGTGTGTGTGTGTGTTACTTTCAAGACCTGTACATATAAAGACCAGAAGATTCTTTCTAGAAAAAGGATTATGGAAAAATTGGAAATACAACTATAGGAAAAGGCAAAATGTGTGAAAAGGAACAAGCATCAGGGTAAACTGGAGTTAAGCTCCTGTAAAGAAACAAGATCCTGCCAGGCACAGTGGCACATACCTGTAATCCCAGCAACTAGGGAGGCTGAAGCCAGAAGATTACAAGTTTGAGGCCAGCATAGGCAATTTAGCAAAGGCCTGTGTCAAAATAAAAGGGCTAGGGCTGTAGAATACTTGCCTAGCATTCGCCAAGGCCCTGGATTTAATCCCCAGTACCCATACTCCCAACACGCAAACAAAAAGGAGCAAGATTCTTATTTATGGGCTGGGGAGATAGCTCAGTCGGTAGAGTACTTGCCTCTCAAGCACAAGGCCCTGAGTTCGATCCCCAGCACCGCAAAAAAAAAAAAAAAAAAAAAAAAAGATTCTTATTTATGAAAGAATGAATGCTGGATGCTGGATAAATGAAAGAATGAATGCTGGGTAAAACCCAGCAGGCTTCCACTGGCCACACAGCCTGAATGACTGGAACCAGAACTGTATCCCTGGTCTGTGTCTCTTCGTAAGCAGACCTAATTACCAAGTTCCTGGAAAAGGGGTAATGACTCCTAAGCCACAAAAGATGATCTATCAAATAGCAGCTACAAGAATCACCTGCCTGTCAGCAATTCAACAAGTATTTATTAAGAGCACCTCCCTATGCAAGGCAAAGAGAATACCACGGCAAATAAGAAGTCTCTGCCCTTTGTGAGCCAAAATTAAGAAGAAGTTGTCTATGCCCAGACAGACATGAACCAAATCTTAAGAACTATAAAAAAAAAAAAAACTTCTCAAACAGGAAGTTAAATTATGATCCTAGGGAGAGGGTCTAGAGTGAGCAAGGAGAGGATAATGTACTATAAAATGCCAATATTTAAGGGAAGAATAACAAATAAAAAGGACAAAAACATTGGTACTTGATCCATATATAGGTTGCTTCATTCAAGAAAAGGAAAGAAGTGGTCGAACTCTCCTAACTCTGTTCCTCTGTATCTTGTAAACTCCTCCCAAAACCCTACCTATATACCAAAGGCTCTCCTATTGTGGGTCAGAGAGGAGTGCGTGCTGAAAAACCTTCAAATGAGCACCTTCTGATCTCAGCAGACCTAACACAAAAATATAAGAGCAAGAAAGATACCTGGTCTCCAACTTCCCATGTCTAATTACCTCTGAAGAAGTCCTGCTTTCTTTTTCCCATGATATTTTTCAGTATCAATGACACACTGAAATGAACTATGCATTCCTAGAAAATAAAAGTTCAGCAAAGAAAGACCTACCTTATAAATGGGAATTTAGATTCATGTATTGTTGGAACTCACCTCCCAAAAGCTTCCATTTGGCACTGGAACGAAAAGCCTCCATCTGCTTTACTTCTTCCGGCCGCTCATCCACAAACTCAGCCACCTACAGAGTAAGGATACTATATTGAATAAATCCAGTCTGCAGCCACTATCATCTCAAGAACCTGAAGCTATCGCCACTCGATTCCCAATATATACAGTGTGCACATACAGTGGTCATAAGGAAACATGCAGTGGTCCTCAATTATGTTTGCTCCATAAACATTGGATTGTCACTGTGCTGGTTTAATTGTAGATGTTTCTCTATAATCTAATCAATTTCCCTTCAAAGGTTCATTTCTTTCATTACATTTCATTATTAACCCTCCAGGTACATAACTGCCACTTGTACAGTAAATTAAACTCCTTTTACATTTTTACACTCAGAGTGAAAAAAATAGGCTGCCTCACTGCCATGCCTATCACTAATGAAGAAATTTGGGCTCTTATGAAACCTTCCTTGTGATGGGTAGTCATGATGGTAGTTTCTTCTTGAATGTTGAATTCAACCCTTTGGTTGCAAAGGGAACAATTGATATGTACACAGAATTACATAATCTTTAAGAGATAAAACCACATTTGATATCCTCCAAACTCCCAAACAAATAGGACTCTTCTCCATAGTATCCCTAATAAATGATCACTTGCCCAATCCCTCCCTGACAGGGAACTCACTGACCAGGAACTCAGTATCTTACAAGGAAGCCCATTTGCATTTTTGCAGCATTAGAAAGTTCTTGATTTTATTATTTTTATTAAACTACCCTCTTGTAAATTCTTTCCCTTGATCCTAATTCTGACCTCTGATGCAAGTGATCCCCTTTCCACATAAAAGACTTTCAAAGATGGCTCTAGTAATAAATTCTAGTTACAGAGTAGCAACTACCTGGGAGGCATTGTGTTTTGTACTTTTCATTCATTCCTCACAATAATCCTGCAAAGACAGACACTAGGACACTGACCAGCAAACTGCCACTCAGAGAAGTTAAGTAACTTTCTCAATGTCACAAGCTAACAAGTTGCAAAACTACAATTTAAATCTAGCTCATAATTTTCCTCTACTACTTCTCTTCTCCCAAGATCCTACTATCATTCTTCATATAACCTTTTTTTGAGATCTCTCTCTGGGCACGGACAGCATAGGCTTTCAGGTAGAATGAACTGAGATCAAAATTCCCAGCTCTATCACTTAACATCCATGCAACCTTTGGCAAATTATTCTAAGCCTCAGTTTCCTTGTTTGTAAAAGCAGGACTCAAAGGAATCCTATGAGGATTGAATGAGATCATTCATGAAAGCTTAGCAGAGCTCAATACATGGTAAATTCTCAAAAGTTATATCTATTAGTTATTCTTATGTACAAATGCTACCGTAGCCATAATTATTTTGTCGACATTATTGGTAATGGAGGTAGTGATCTTACAGTAACAAAAATGAATTCAATAATCAAGATCTGTTTTAATTAGTGCAGGGAGCACTGGACTGAAAATTTCCTTTTTTTAGGGTTTTCAGCCTTCAGAAAAGCAAAAGACAATATTCCAAAGGAAAATTAACAGGCTTGATTACAGAAAAATTATAACTTTTATAAATAAAATGCAAAGGCAAATGATAAAATATCCCCACAATGTTATTACATTAAATAAATCAATGAAAAAAAATCAAAATTTCAATTTCCTAAAAATTAGACAAAGAAGAAATTCACAAAACACAAATGCCCAATAAACATATGAATGATTACTTATTTCACAACTATTGAAAGAAACTAAATACCATTGTTCACCTACAAAATTGTCAGATTGGCTGTTGCTTTTGTTGTTAACCAAAAGTTACTGAAGAAGTGCAGCATTTTCATATACCCCTAGTGGGAGCACAAACTGGTAGCAGATATTAGAAAGCAATGTGGGAATACAGCTCAAAAGGGCCATACCCTCTGACCCATTAAGTTCACTTCATAGAAATGAAATGGATTCCTAAAGTGCTTTATAAACAAGATGTTTATTAAACCATTATGATATTTTAAAACTGGAAATAACCCATGTGTCCAGTAATAGGACAGGTTAAATTAAAAATATGTAGAATTACTTTGCAACCATTAAAAAATCAAAAACAATACCTTGAAGTCTAAGAAAAATATTTGTAATAGTAAGTGCAAGAGCAGGCCCCAAAACCATATGTACAAGTATGACTCCATTTGTACATGAAAAAATAAATAAAATGCAAGGATGTTATAACCTATAAGGAGAAAAAAATCTGAAGAGTTATCCATCCAAATGTTAGAAGTTATCTCCAAATGGTCAAGGTACAAGTGATTATTACATTCTTTTTAAAACTTTAAACTTTCTTATAATTCCAAAACATTCTATAATAAATGTGTGCTGCTCTAATAAGACAAATGCTGTAAATATTATATTTCAGTGATGGATTCTGACTAAAATTAAATTGGCTCCTTATGATCACTATTTCACTTCTAATTACTAACAAACCATCCTTTTAAAATCCATTTTATGGGGCTGAGGTTGTGGTTCAGTGGTAGAGGTCTTGCCTCACATGCATGAGGCACTGGGTTTGATTCTCAGCACCACATATAAAAAAATGAATAAAATAAAGGCCCATCAACAACTAAAAAATAATAATAATAAAAAAGTGTTTTAAAAAATCAATTTTAGAATTTCAATGGGAACTAATACTCATCTGGAATCCATCTTTACCATCTTTTAATATAATACAGCCCATCAACAGCTCTCCTTTTTACTTGTTTCTCAGAAATTATCAGCATGGTTCCATGAATATACCATTGGGAGGTTACTGGTCTGTTTTCCTCCACCTGGCTCTTACTCATCCTTCAAAACTCAATTCAGTTCCTTACTCTTTCATGACTCCCAGTGGAACATAAAGTGTGCTACTTCCCCTTTGCTCTACTGGCACTTGCTGCCTACGTGGAATTATCTTATTGTTTAAATTATATGAAATGCAGTTTTTCATTCTAGGGTATAACCTCTAAAATACAAACAGTATGTTCTATTCACCTACAAATTTCCAGTACTTAGACAAGAGTACACAATTCTAATCTTTAAAATTGAATAAATTTTATTGAATGAAATGGACAAATAAAAAGTTCCCTCTAATTGAACCTAAACATTGTTAAAGTAGATCCCAACAAACAGAACCATTGGTAATTCTAATCATGACTCTATTACTGTGTTGAGGAGTCCTGCCTCTCTCTTTTCTCATCCGTAGGTTGATAGGGCTTTCCATAAACAGAGAAGTCAGTGTACAAATGCTCAACTTAAAATGTGGTTACATCCATTTAAACCTATCACAGGTTGAAAATATCTTAAGTCAAAAGTATATTTAATACACCTAATGTACTGAACATCTAAGCTTAGCAACACCATATAAGGTAAAGGACTTGCTTGATTCTCCTTGTGATCACATGGCTGACTGGAAGCTGTGATTCTCTGCTACTGCCCAGCATCATGAGATAGTATCATACATGAATAATGCTAGCCCAGGAAAAAAAAAATCAAAATTCAAAGTACAGTTTCTACTTTAACATATATCGCTTTCACAACACTGTAAACTAAATTAAAAAGTTGGACCCATCTGTATAAGTATCTTGAAAAAAGACTACATTTAAAAGATCTTTTTGGAAAGTGTTACCTCTTCTCTCTGTGTTCAGGTCCCCCCTCTACAAACGTATCCTGCAATGGGAATCAAGATTGAGAAGCTTACACCATTTCCAAGTCCTGACAAAAGGTCTATCCAAGAGACATACCACAGGCAAATCTCCATCATCTTCCTCTTCCTTTTCTGGTTTAATGTTGGAGATAGCTGTCCAACTCACGTCATCATCAACAATCCGCATTCTAAAAGGGAACAATAAAAAGATCAAAAAAGAACAGTCATTCTGGGATGCCAGCCTAAAGAATGCTTACTTGTTAGATTTAGGATAAACTTCAAAATCCTGCACAATTTAGTCTTTGTTTATAACGACTTCATCCTTCGCCACTGCCCCCTCAATTCACTATTCAGGGATGCCTGAAATGTGCCAAATTCCTTACTATGTCAATTTTCATAAATGCAGTTCCTTCCCTCTACCTGACCTACTCTTACCATTCTTTACCAGGAACTCTTACTCATTCTTCAGGCCCTAGCATAAATATAACTTCCTTGCACATATCTTCCTTGCCTACCATCTCCCCACTCTTAGACTAAAAACTCTGTTGCACACTCTTTGGATATGTTCATTGTATTTATTCAAAGTAATTAAATCAATTAGTTTGTATAAAGCCTGAATTCCCATGAAATTCTAAGCTTCCCGGAACTGGGACTAAGGTGTTCTTATTCACAGAGACATCCTCAAAACCCTTCAATAACTGGCAACAGGAACTACAATCAATTCTCCATATCAATGGGTCCTGCATTTGCAATTCAACCAATCACAGATTGAAAACATTCAGGGAAAAAAACTGCATCTGTACTGAGTAGGTATAGACTTTTTGTCATTATTTCCTAAATAATTCAGAATACAGCTACTGACATTGCATTTACATTGTATTAGATATAATTATTAATCTGAAGATGGTCTAAATATGGGAAGATGTGTGTAGGATCACACAAAGTGTCATTTATACAATAAAACAGTCCCCCAAGATACTGAGGCATAACTATATTCAATAAATATTTGTTACACAGATGAACTGTAATGTGAAGAGTTATTATTTGAAAAGTTAAGGGCACTTTAGAACACAGCGCTAGTACAATCATTTAATGTAAGTAGTATTGTTCAATCTTAACTCTCATTTTAAAGATTAGGGAACTGAGACTCAAAGAGATGAAACATCTTGCCCGTGGCAACAAAACTTAATAAAGTGGCACAGATAGGATTCAAGCTCTCATCTCGAAGTGTTGATTTCAAAGCTCAAACTATTTTCACAGCACAGCATTGCTCCCAAAGAGGCCACACAAACAGAGGAGAAAGAAAACAGAAAGAAAAATAAAGCAAGAACTAAACCAGAAAAGAAAATGAACTAGTTGTGGAACTATTTGACTTCACTGGGTGCATTAGTTTCCTAAGAATCCCCGTAACAAAGTACCACAAATTGATGGCTTAAAATGACAAAACAGCTGAGTGGCAGTGGCACATACCTGAAATCCAAGCAACTCAAAAGGCTGAAGCAGAGGACTGTAAGTTCAGGCCAGCCTCAGCAACTTTAGGAGGCCCTAAGCAACTTAGTGAGACTCTGTCTCAAAATAAAAAATAAAAAGGGCTGGAGATGTAGCTCAGTTGTGAAGTGCCTGTGGGTTCAATCCCCAGTATAAAAAAAAAAAAAAAAAAAAAGACAAATGTATTTTCTCACAGTTCTGAAGGCTAGAAGCTGAAATAAAAAATCAAATTAAAAATCAAGGTGTCTGTAAGGTCATGGTCCCTAAGAAGCCTTGTGAGGCTCTTTCCTTGCCTCATTCAGCTTCTGGTAGTCCAGTAGACCTTGCTTGGATTGGCTCAGCAAAAATCCAATCCAATTTCGGCTTGCACGTGCCCATGGCCATTTACCCTGTATGTGGAAAAACTTCCATCTTCTTAAAAGGACACTAGTCATATTGAATTTAATACCCACCTTACGTATAATCTCATCTTAACTGATCACACCTGCAAAGATCCTATTTCCAAATAATGTCATTTTGAGGTTCTGAACTCGGGAGAATTTGGGGAAGTGGACACTATTAAACCTAGTACACTGGGCCACGAAATTTTCTCATTTGAAAAATGGGAATAATAATATCTACTTCATAAGAGTATTGTGAAAGTTCATAGATTTCAAAGTTCTTAGGTGTCTGGCGCATAACAAGAAGAGCGTAAATGTTACTGTCAATGGTAGCATTTAGTAGTAACATGATCATGGATGGGTCTTTGAATCGGGATAAGAGTCCTTAGGATTTAGGAAACCCCTCCGGCAGATTCTGGGCCCTAAAAATGCAAGTACAGAAGCTTCAAATTAGCTTAAGGATCCTCGGAAGCACGACGTACAATCTCTAGAGAGGACCGAAGGCTACAAAGGCGGGAAAAAAGGAAAGTTACAGCCTGCCTTTGACACATGCAGCTGCTCAGAGGCGCTAGATGTAAGCCGGGGAAAGGCAGTAGCCTCAGATCCCGGCACAGTCCAAAAAAGACCCAGAGTTTAAGCAGCGGTCGGCAGGAGAGGAGCCGGGAGGCGGAGGGCAGAGTTGGGAAGGGTGAGGGGGCGGCGAGCTGCCACAGGCCCCGCCCCCGCCAGAACTCACCCCTTGCCTCCAGCCCCGCCAGGTTTGGGCCGCTTTTTACGCCGCTTGCGACCGGACTCGGGGGCCCCGTCGAGACCCGCATCTGCCCCAGACAGGTAACGCTTCAGATATTCAGCCTTGGAGAGCGGCGGAGCTGCCGCCATGGCAGCGGCGAGGGTGGTAGACGGCTCGGCGCTGGGGACAAAATTCTTGAACGCGAAACGGACGGCGGTGGCCCAATGGGTGGAGCCAGAAGCGGAAGTGGCGAAGTAGGTTTGACTGCCAGTCTAATATGTGAGACGCATTTGCAGGATAACGAGGAATGGGCACGCCTCCGGGATCCACTCTACGACACAGCCTGTTTCTTTGTCCATCCATTCATCCATCCGACGCACAGCAGCCAGGGCTGTCCTAGCAGTGAAGCCACATTATCTAAACAAGATCCCGTCCGCCGAGGCTTCAGAACGCTGGAGCAGAAGGTGCAGTGAAGAACGTAGGCTCTGGAGTTGCAGCAGACCCGGATTTGAATACGGGTCCAAAACTTCTTAATTGGACCTCGGGCAAGTTTTTTAACAAAATGGGGACAACTGAGAATGGTTGCGAGGACTAAGATATTACTGTGCCACTGTAAGTTATTTTTACTGGCATAAACATCTTTAGGTGAACTGGAATCTGCTGCAGTAGGATTCCAGGTACCATTTAAGAGAGGAAGTCAAACCCCAAATTCAATGACTATGAAAAACGTGTAGATTTCTAAAATACGTGTAACTTCCCCCGTGTTTGATATTATTGGTAGCCCATAGTTATCTCTTGAAGGAAACTATGTAAAATCTTACCATTAAAATGGACATAGAACTGTTTCAGCATAGCAAAAAAGGAAAGCTAGAGACTGAATTCTAATATTCAAGTTTTAGTGGAAAGGCAGACTTTTATTCTGTAGGGGGTTAGGAGCTTTATTTTTTTTTTTTTTTTTTTTTTTTTTTTTTTTTTTAGATTTATTCTCTGAATTTTATTAAAAAACTTCTCATACAGACAACAAAGCTGAGAGAACATTGTAGGGAACATTTGTTGACTTACTGCCTAGATGCCTAGATTCTGTCATTAATATTTTATTATACTTATTTTATCATCTCTTCATCTTTTCTTTCCCTCTTATCTATCCATCCCTCTATCCATCTGTGAATCTTTTTTTGATGCATTTCAAAGTAAATTCGAGACATCGATACAGTTCTCCCTAAATTCTTCATGAAGCATATAATTTAACTACAGTTCAATATTCACTTACAGGCCTTTTCTTTTGGTGCACAATTTATGTTTCAAGAAAGGCCCAGGTCTTGAGTACACACTTACTGAAGTTTTGATAAATATGTGCACCTGTAACAGTCAAACCCTTCTCAAGACAGAACATCTTACCATCACCTCGGAAGTTCCCCAAGCCCCTTCCTGGTCAATTTCTACCTCCCCTGGTTCTCCACAGGGACAACCACTCTTCTGATATTTCTGCCAATGACTCTTGAGGAGGAGCTTCTTCCCCTTAGCATAATGTTTTTTTTTTTTTTTTTTTTTTTTTTTTTATTGTAAACAAATGGGATACATGTTGTTTCTCTGTACATGGCGTAAAGGCATACCATTTGTGTAATCATAAATTTACATAGAGCAATGTTGTTTGATTCATTCTGTTATTTTTTTCCCTTCCCCCCACCCCTCCCACCCCTCTTTACCCTCTATACAGTAGTTCCTTCCTCCATACTTGCCCCCCTCCCTAACCCTAACTCTAACCCTTCCCTCCCCCCCATTTTGTGTCAACCTCCACTTATTAGCGATATCATTCGTCCTTTGGCTTTTTGAGATTGGCTTATCTCACTTAGCATGATATTCTCCAATTTCATCCATTTGCCTGCAAATGTCATAATTTTATCATTCTTTATGGCTGAGTAATATTCCATAGTATATATATACCACAGTTTCTTTATCCACTCATCAATTGAAGGGCATCTAGGTTGGTTCCACAGTCTGGCTATTGTGAATTGAGCAGCTATGAACATTGATGTGGCTGTATTTCTGTAGTATGCAGATTTTAAGTCCTTTGGGTATAGGCCAAGGAGTGGGATAGCTGGGTCAAATGGTGGTTCCATTCCAAGTTTTCTAAGGAATCTCCACACTGCTTTCCATAGTGGCTGCACTAATTTGCAGCCCCACCAGCAGTGTATGAGTGTACCTTTCTCCCCACATCCTCGCCAACACCTGTTGTTGCTCGTATTCTTGATAATCGCCATTCTAATTGGGGTGAGATGGAATCTTAGGGTGGTTTTGATTTGCATTTCTCTTATTACTAGAGATGTTGAACATTTTTCCATATGTTTGTTGATTGCTTGTAGATCTTCTTCTGTGAAGTGTCTATTCATTTCCTTAGCCCATTTGTTGACTGGACTGTTTGAATTCTTGGAGTTGAGTTTTTTGAGTTCTTTATAGATTCTGGAGATTAGCGCTCTATCTGAAGTATGATTGGCAAAGATATTCTCCCACTCTGTAGGCTCTTTCTTCGCATTGCTGATAGTTTCCTTTGCTGAGAGAAAGCTTTTTAGTTTGAATCTATCCCAGTGGTTGATTCTAGCTTTTATTTCTTGTGCTATGGGAGTCCTGTTAAGGAAGTCTGGTCCTAGACCAACAAGGTGAAGATTTGGACCTACTTTTTCTTCTATAATCTGCAGGGTCTCTGGTCTGATTCCGAGGTCCTTAATCCATTTTGAGTTTAGTTTCGTGCATGGTGAGAGATATGGGTTTAGTTTCATTCTGTTGCATATGGATTTCCAATTCTCCCAGCACCATTTGTTGAAGAGGCTATCTTTTCTCCATTGCATATTTTTGGCCCCTTTGTCTAGTATGAGAAAATTGTATTTATTTGGGTTTGTGTCTGTGTCCTCTATTCTGTACCATTGATCTACCTTTCTATTTTGGTACCAATACCATGCCGTTTTTGTTACTATTGCTTTGTAGTAGAGTTGAAGATCTGGTATTGCAATACCCCCTGTTTCACTCTTCCTGCTAAGGATTGCTTTAGCTATTCTGGGTTTCTTATTCTTCCAGATGAATTTCATAATTGCCTGCTCTATTTCTGTAAGGTATGTCATTGGGATTTTAATTGGAATTGCATTGAATTTGTATAGCACTTTAGGTAGTATGGCCATTTTGACAATATTAATTCTTCCTATCCAAGAACATGGAAGATCTTTCCATCTTCTAAGGTGTTCTTTAATTTCTTTCTTTAGTGTTGTATAGTTCTCATTGTAGAGGTCTTTCACCTCTTTTGTGAGATTGATTCCCAAGTATTTTATTTTTTTCGAGGCTATTGTGAATGGGGTAGTTTTCCTAATTTCTCTTTCTGAAGATTCATCACTTATGTATAAAAATGCGTTGGATTTATGGGCATTGATCTTGTAACCTGCTACTTTACTGAAATCACTTATGAGTTCTAAGAGTTTTCTGGTGGAATTTCCAGGTTCCTCTAAATATATAATCATGTCATCAGCGAACAGGGATAGTTTGAGTTCTTCTTTTCCAATTCGTATCCCTTTAATTTCTTTGGTTTGTCTAATTGCTCTGGCCAGAGTCTCAAGAACGATGTTGAATAGAAGTGGTGAAAGAGGGCATCCCTGCCTTGTTCCAGTTTTTAGGGGGAATGCTTTCAGTTTTTCACCATTTAGAATGATATTAGCCATGGGCTTAGCATAAATGGCCTTTACAATATTAAGGAATGTTCCCACTATCCCTATTTTTTCTAGTGTTTTGAGCATGAAGGGGTGCTGTATTTTATCAAATGCTTTTTCTGCATCTATTGAAATAATCATGTGATTCTTGACTTTAAGTCTATTAATATGGTGAATTACGTTTATTGATTTCCTGATGTTGAACCAACCTTGCATCCCTGGGATGAAACCCACTTGATCATGGTGCACTATCTTTTTAATATGTTTTTGTATGCGATTTGCTAAAATTTTGTTGAGAATTTTTGCGTCGATGTTCATTAAGGATATTGGTCTGAAATTTTCTTTCCTTGATGAGTCTCTGTCTGGTTTAGGTATCAGTGTGATATTGGCTTCATAGAATGAGTTTGGGAGGGTTCCCTCCTCTTCTATTTTATGGAATACTTTGAGAAGTATTGGAATGAGCTCTTCCTTAAAGGTTTTGTAGAACTCGGCTGAGAACCCATCTGGTCCCGGACTTTTCTTTGTTGGTAGGCTTTTGATGACTTCTTCTATTTCAGTACTTGAAATTGGTCTATTTAAATTGTTTATGTCCTCCTCATTCAGTTTAGGCAATTCATATGTCTCTAGAAACCTGTTGATGTCTTCGAAATTTTCTATTTTGTTGGAGTATAGATTTTCAAAATAGCTTCTAATTATGTTTTGTATTTCCATCCTGTCTGTTGTGATATTTCCTTGTTCATTCCGAATTTTAGTGATTTGGGTTTTCTCTCGTCTTCTCTTTGTTAGTGTGGCTAAAGGTTTATCAATTTTGTTTATTTTTTCGAAGAACCAACTATTTATTTTGTCAATTTTTTGTATTGTTTCTTTTGTTTCAATTTCATTGATTTCAGCTCTGAGTTTAACTATTTCCTGTCTTCTACTACTTTTGGTGCTGTTCTGTTCTTCTTTTTCTAAGGCTTTGAGCTGTAGTGTTAGGTTGTTTATTTGTTGAGTTTTACTTCTTTTATTAAATGCGCTCCATGAAATAAATTTCCCTCTAAGTACTGCTTTCATAGTGTCCCAGAGATTTTGATATGATGTTTCTTTGTTCTCATTTACCTCTAAGAATTTTTTAATTTCCTTCCTAATATCTTCTGTTATCCATTCATCATATAATAGCATATTGTTTAATCTCCAGATGTTGGAATAGTTTCTGTGTTTTACTCTTTCATTTATTTCTAACTTCAATCCATTATGATCTGATAGAATACATGCTAGTGACTCTATCTTCTTGTATTTGCTAACATTAGCTTTGTGGCATAATATATGGTCTATTTTAGAGAAGGATCCATGAGCTGCTGAGAAGAAAGTGTATTCACTCTTGGTTGGATGGAATATTCTATAAATGTCCGTTAAGTCTAAATTATTGATTGTGTTGTTGAGATCTATGGTTTCTTTGCTCAATTTTTGTCTGGAAGATCTGTCCAGTGGTGAGAGCGGCGTGTTAAAATCACCTAGTATTATTGTGTTGTGGTCTATTTGGTTTCTGAAATTGAGAAGGATTTGTTTGACATACATAGATGAGCCACTGTTTGGGGCATAGATGTTTATGATTGTTATATCTTGTTGATTTATGCTTCCCTTAAGCAGTATGAAATGACCTTCTTTATCCCTTCTGACTAACTTTGGCTTGAAGTCCACATTATCGGAAATGAGGATGGATACTCCAGCTTTTTTGCTGAGTCCATGTGCATGGTATGTTTTTCCCCATCCTTTCACCTTTAATCTATGGGTATCTTTTTCTATGAGGTGAGTCTCTTGCAGGCAACATATTGTTGGATCTTTCTTTTTAATCCAGTCTGCTAGTCTATGTCTTTTGATTGATGAATTCAGGCCATTAACATTCAGGGTTATTATAGAGAAATGATTTGTTTTCCCGGTCATTTGGTTCATTTTAAAAATTTTGTTTATTTATTTGTTTGACACAACTTGTTTCCTCCTTTATTTGACAATTCCTTTAGGATAATTCCTCCCTTTGCTGATTTGCTTCTTTGTTTTTCATCTCTTCCTCATGGAATATTTTGTTGAGAATGTTCTGTAATGCTGGCTTTCTTTTTGTAAATTCTTTTAGCTTTTGTTTATCATGGAAGGATTTTATTTCATCGTCAAATTTGAAGGTAAGTTTTGCTGGGTATAAGATTCTTGGTTGGCATCCATTTTCTTTCAGGGCTTGAAAAATGTTGTTCCAGGCCCTTCTAGCTTTTAGGGTCTGGATTGAAAAATCTGCTGATATGCGTATTGGTTTCCCCCTGAATGTAATTTGGTTCTTTTCTCTCACAGCCTTTAAAATTCTGTCTTATTTTGTATGTTAGGTATTTTCATTATAATGTGCCTTGGTGTGGGTCTGTTGTAATTTTGTGTATTTGGAGTCCTGTAAGCCTCTTGAACTTGATTTTCCATTTCATTCTTCAGATTTGGGAAATTTTCTGAAATTATTTCATTGAATAGGTTGTTCATTCCTTTGGCTTGTTTCTCTAGGCCTTCCTCAATCCCAATAATTCTTAAATTTGGCCTTTTCATGATATCCCATAGTTCTTGTAGATTCTGTTCATGATTTCTTACCATCTTCTCTGTTTGTTCAGCTTTGTTTTCAAGGTTAAATATTTTGTCTTCAATGTCTGAGGTTCTGTCTTCCAGGTGTTCTATCCTATTGGATATGCTTTCTATGGAGTTCTTAATTTGGTTTATTGTTTCCTTCATGTCAAGGATTTCTGTTTGGTTTTTTTTCAATATCTCTAACTCTTTATTGAAATGATCTTTTGCTTCCTGTATTTGCTCTTTTAACTGTCGATTGGTGCGATCAATCAATGCTTGCATTTGCTCTTTCATCTCATCATTCAATGCTTGCATTTGCTCTTTCATCTCCTCGTTTGCTTCTCTGATCATTTTAATTATGTACATTCTGAACTCCTTTTCTGTCATTTCTTCTGCCATGCTGTCATTGGGTTTTATTGATGTAACATCTAGATTTGTTTGCAGCATTTTCTTTCCTTGTTTTCTCATGTTGTTCAGATATCAGTGGACCGCTGAGATATTGCAGATTTCCTCTGTTGATTTACAATGACCCTGAAGATTTCTATATATATCCCCTCTTAGCCTTCAGTAGGCTGAAGTCTTGGAGGAGGTTGATAATGCGGTGCTCCACAAGGAAGCTGCCTCTCTAGGAGTGATGGCCTTCAGGTGGGGTATATTCCCTGCTAGTGGGCAGAGGTGCCTCCACTTGTTGACCAATGGTCATCCAAAGGGGACCTAGGCTGTGGGCTGAGGCAAGGCCTGTTTGGGCCTGAGTCTCTGGTTTTACCGTCCTTGTGGGAAACCTCACCCAGCAAGGAAGACTCACCCGGTGGGGAGGTCTCGCTGGTCAGTTTCCTCCTAGAGGTTCCCCTCAATTTACAGCTACCGCCTGGGCTGGGCTGCCTTCCTCTGCAAAGTTTCCAGGGGCCCGGCCCTACCTCCTGGGCCTGGGAGCCTCACCCTTCGCAGATGAATCTCCTTAGGCTGCCCCTCCTCAGAGAATTTGCCCAAAGGCCTGGAACCTTCGCTCCGCCCTAAGCCTGTCTCTGTGCGGCTCTTCCACCCAGAAGCCTCCTAGATCCTGGGACCCTGTTCTGCACCTAATCGCCTGGCTGCGTGGCCCCTCCTCTGAGCAGCCACCTGTGGCCCCGAACAATCGCTCTGAGTCCCAGAGACCCGCCACAGGCCTCTTCCTCCAGACAGCCGCCCAGTATGCCGGTGCGGTCACTAGGAGTCCAAGAAACTCACTTCGTGCCTCCTCCTCCCACCAACCACCCGTAGCCCGGGGCAATCAATCACTCCGAGTCGAAGTGACCCTGCCCGGTCCTCCTCCTTCTCCAGATAACCCCCCGGGTGTTCAGGAGCAGTCCCTCTGAGTGGCTCTGAATCCACGTGACCCGCTGCACGGGTCCTCTGGGCAACCGCCCGGAGCTCTGGTGTGGTCCCTCAAGACCAAGCGTCCCACCACGCTTCTCCTCCAGGCAGCCCCCCTGTGTTCAGGAGCTGTCACTTTAAGACCAAACAACTCACCACTCGCCTTCTCCTCTGAGCAGCCGCCTGGAGCGCTAATGCAGTCACTGCGAGTCCAAAGGACCCGCCGCGCTCCTTCTCCTCCTTCTCCTACTCCTCCGGGCAGGCCCCGGGGTTCAGAAGTGGTCAGAGTCCAAACAGCTCGCCACGCAGCCCCTTCTCTGGCAACCGCCTGTAGTTCCCGTATAGTCACCCGAATCCAAGCGGCCGCTCCTCTTCCTCCTTGTCCTCAGGGCAGGCCCCGGGGTTCAGAAGCGTCGTTCTGATTCCAAACAGCTCGCCGCGCGGCTTCTCCTCTGGCAACCGCCTGCAGCTCTGGCGCAGTCTCTCCGAATCCAAGTGGCCACGCTCCTCTCCTCCTCCTCAGGGCAGGCCCCGGTGTCCTGAGTCCACACAGTTCTCCCCGCCACTCCTCCCCCGGGCAGCCGCCGGAGCCCCAGTGGCTGCTCCGAGTCCCAGCGCTGTGCCGAGCGGCCTCCTCTATGGCGCTCCAGCGGGGGGAGGGGCGTCTCGCCGGCAGTTCTACTTCACAAAGTTTCCTGCGTTCCGGGACCCCCGTCCCATCTGGGGTGCCCCCCCAGGGGGTGAGAGTCACCCGGCTACTTTGAGTTGGTCCCAAGCGTCTCAATATCTCCTCTCTTGAATCCTGAGTTCTGGAGCAACACGTAATGCAGCCACCCTCTAGGCCGCCATCTTGAAAACCAGGAGCTTTATCTTAATCAGCTCATTTAACCCTCACAATTCTCAGACAATTTTATTATCCTGTTACAGATGATAAAACTGAAACTTGGAGAAATGCAGGAAATTGCTGGACTTCACACTTGCCATAACATGATTCTTGGGGGGTAGGGGATAGCCAAATGAGGTGCAAGAGGTAATCCACCTCTGTGAAGTAAAATATTGGCGCTCATGTTTTATTTTTGTCATACTTAAAATTTTGCAGTATTTTTGTCTATTTTGTCAAGTAGGCACTGTCATACTTTAAAAATAAATACACCCATCTTGGGATACATGTTCAAAAAATTTCTTCACTTATTTAATACAAAACAGGCTTGGAGATTACTGCCTTGTAGCATGTCTTTGGGGTGGCAGGGAGTGAGCAGTTTGTAAGGCTGAGAATTGAACCTAGAGCCTCACGTGCAATTGGCAAGCACTCTACCACTGAACTACACCCCCAGCCCAAAGCATGAACTTTTAACCACTGAGCTGTACTGGCTGGCTACAGAAAGAAAGTCCCAGAAAGGAAAGCAGGGTATGTCTCTTAAGGGCTTGTGAGGAGACACTGGACAGAAAATAGGGTTTCACTAGGTGCAGGGCCCCTGAGGTCTCCAGAATGCTGACTTGGCTTCAAGACCAATTAAATGTCTCTTAAACTGAACTCCATAGCCCTGCCTCCACCGTAGTGTCAGCAGGCACTTGAGAAGTCTATTTCTGCTCCAGTGAAAATCAGCAGCACAGCCCTGTTAGTCCCATCAGTCCATCTTCTTCCCATTCCTGTCTTCTTCAGTTCCAGCCATTTTACCCACTGACAATCTCAGCCCAATAAGACCCAACCCTACCACACAGGGCAGCAAAGCAGGATCAGATGAGTACGTGCCCAGTGGCATGGCCTGAGCTCTGCTCTTTCCCTGCAGTTATACCTAATAAATACAGTAATTATGGACTTGAGCTAAAAATATTGAGTGCTGGTTTCTGAGTCTGACTGGACCTAAGTTTGAAGCCTGCCTCAAAGAAGCTACATTTCCTTCTGGAAATTACCTAACCTTTCTAAGATTGTTTCCCTATCTGTAAAATGGAGATAATTTGTTTACTTATAGTTGCTTTTTCCCATAAAGGACTTAAAGTAGACTTTTTAGAATTTTTGTGAGAATTTTATGAGAGAATGTATATATAAAGCACTTCACAATTACCTCACTTACTCCTCACAAAATCCCTTGGAAGCAGATGTCACTAGTATCCCCACTTGATAGACCAAACTCAACTCTGATGCATAGAATAAGCACGGGCTATTTTCACAGTTGAAAACTTCTTTGCTGTTGAGAAGTATTTAACATTTGAAAATAAGAATAAACTCAAGTACTCTTAAACACCACTGGCCTATGAATATTCTCTCTGATATGTGGATGCTAACACACAATAAGTGGGTGGGTGGGGACAGAAATCCATTAGATTGGACAAATGGGAATGAAGAGAAGGGATGGGGGATGGGAATAGGAAAGACAGTAGAATGAATCGGACATGACTTTCCTATGTTCATATATGAATACACGACCAATGAAACTCCACATGTACAACCACAAGAATGGGAAGTTATACTCCATGTATATATAATGTTAAAATACATCCTACTGTCAAGTATAACTAAAAAGAATAAAGAAAAAAATTTATTTAAAACATCTAAAATTTAAGAAGACATCCTTCCCTATGATGTGCAATAGGCTACTGACATATCACAGGCTACAAAGAGGGATGTATACTGACAACGTTATAATAGAAGTCTTACCACCACTGGTCATCAGTTAGGCCAGTCAGTTGCGCCTCATACTTATTCCCAACACTCACCTCATGGCTACCACTCAGACTCATCCCAACATAGGTATACATTCAGTATTTACTGTAGTTCGCAACTCTAATGTACATTAGGAAGAGGCATGTTCTCACAAATGGACCACTCGCTCTTTCAAAATAATCAGAAACTTTCTGCTTACATTTTATTCTAATATCTATAATTGAATCTAATTTTTTTAGGCAGGTACTTTGACTCCTGTGACTTTAAAGCTGGGCCCTTCCCCTAACTTAATACCTACATATTACCTTCAGTGCCCTAGGAGGGTTCCATTGAGGACAGATGGTTCACAATCTGTGGAGGACTGCTTTACAACAGATTTATTAGCCATATGCCATGATGTAAGCTCGTATCCCAACAGGCTTTGTGAAATGTGAATGGAGTTGAGAAATACTTTTAAGAGATCCTGGCCCTCTCAAGATCAGGAAGCACCTTAGTCTGGCACCTGGTCCTCTTTTGCAGTTTCAGAAACTCAGGTTCATTTCCCAGTAACTGGACAACAGGGTAGTGACAGGATGAAATTCAGAAAATTGCTTCATCCCAACCAAACTAAAAAAAAAATGAGTTAAAAACTAGAATGCCATTGTTTTCCTTCACATTGGGAAATGAACCTGACACTGGGCTCATCTTCACAGAGCAAACGTACTCCCTACTCCGGGGGGATGTCTATTCAGGCATTCAAGAGACCAAATGATACATTAAGTTAACTGGAAACGCAATTATCCTAAGAGTTATAGGAAGCCTAATCCAAGTGTTACAGCTTTAAAGTTTGTTAGTCACTTGCCAACCTGAGTCTCCAAATTCTTTAAAAACCACCTTACTCATGCCCTTCCTTATAAAAATCAGACATATAACTATAATCGAGTTAGACCCAAATGAACAGTAACATGCCAAAGAATCCATAGGGACAGGTGTATGAGAGCAGAAGCTTAGGAAACAAATACATTTATGGTAGAGGAAGGAGGAAGACATTTCAAATAAAGAATGATGAAAGTAAAGGAAAAATCAGAGATGAACTATAAGAACCAAGAAAAGGGTTGAAAAGAGCTGATTCACTGAAAAGCAACAGAGTAGACAATAAGCACATTTTCCAGGTAGAAAATCAGTTGTGACCTTTGGGAATAGTTTTAATAGAGCTGTGAGAGTAGACATCTGATTACTAGGTCATCTATAACTAAGCAGTTCTTCAAAGTTCATAGCACAAAGCAACAAGGTTTGTGATAGCATCTCAATTAACTGGCTTTTATTTGAACATTCCACAGCCTGCACCATGAAGTATCACCCTTCGTTCCTGAAGGGCAGCAGACCACAGTGCAAACAGCACTGGCTGGGGGGCCCAAGCATCAGATCTTTAACTTCCCAGCAACTGCAGGCAGCCCCCAATTTTACAGCCTCAGTGTTTTTGCATTTGCATTTCCTCTGTCTGGAAATCTCTTCCCCCAGCTACCCACTGGGTGCGGTTCCTTTACCTATCTCACTATGCCTAAATGTCAAATTGCCATTTACTGAAATCTTTCCTGACCACTGGATTTGACACACTTGTGCCACCTCCTCTAGCACTACCCGCTCCCTCCCTGCTACACACTCTTCCATAACACTGGTAACCATCTGACATACCATCTTCCTTATCCATTTATTAAGTTTTCCCCTCTAGACTTTTAGGCTCCTTGAAATAACATTTACTTTGTCCACTGTTCTGTGGTATGCCTGGCAAAAAATAGGCAAACAAACATCTGTTGAAGGGATGAATGAAACGCCAGTTTCGATCCCCAAGATACAGTGGCTGCACTGGAGAAAATGTTCTATAGGAGGATGAATTCTAGTAGCATAATATCCAACTAGGACAGAGTGGATGCAGAGGCCAGTGTTAGTGGAAAGCCATCATTTTACTTCAGTATTCAAACTCCAGAGGACAGAGCACTGCGTGGAGGGAGGGTAAAGCGCTGACAGAGAAGTGATGATGACATCGTCCATGCTTCATTCTTGGGTTTCTTCTCAGGTCAATTCAGAACCTCCAAAATAAAGTCAAGTAACACCACAGGCTTGCACACACATCACCAGCCGTTTAGAAAGTGTGCCTAGATCTCTGAGGTGGGCCAGGTGTCCTCCGCACCCGAGGAAGGGTACAGCCAGTTTTTTTTCCAACAGTGATAAATAACCCTGCAGGATGAGCTGTGCCCGAGCTGGCCAGTAAGTCACCCACTGCTATCGCTGTGGGGCCAGGCCTGCCTCGTAGCCCTCCGTCTTCATGTCATTGAGCCCTAGCTCCTCATTTTGGTCAAAGGTGCGCTTGTAACGCTCCACCTTCATCTCCGGATCTTCTTCAGGTGCATAGACATTCTGCAAGGCCGAGGACAGAAGATCAGTGTGTGCCCTTCTCCATTCCTCCTCTCCCAGGCAGCTGCCAAATCCCAGTTCCCTAAGAAGAGAATGGCCTCCTATCCCTGAGGGCTACACTATAGTAGGGGGGCAGCAACAGAGCCCCCTAAGGTTAGGAGGGAAACAGCCTGGCCCCAGGCAAAGGCAGGCAACAGTCCACCTAAAACATTTCACATCTGTACCTTCTTATGAAAAGTGTGGCAATGATCTTAATCATAGAAAGAACTTACATAACAATTTTGTCTGACCCTATAAATACTTAATAAATGTTAAAGCGGGGTTGAGGCCCTGGGTTCAAACCCCAGCACCACACACAAAGTTAAAAGTTCCAGTAATCAACAGATTAACTCCCCAGCTAGCTTAAAGTCTCTCCGTTTTCCCATTTTGGTCTCTGAATAGGGCACCATCTCTCCTCACTCTACAGTCAGATTTGCAAAATGAAAATTCCAGAGTTAGAGGTAAGAACAAGAAAAAGGATGAAAGGAACCTAAGAGAAGCCTGTTTTCTTCACGTAAACTTAAAGCTCTTCCCACTTTCCCCCCTTTCTCCTTTATCTTCTTTCTTCTGGCAGTTCTCTAAGGAAGAGCAGTCCATTTAGAATTAAGTCTTTTTAATTTCTGGGGATATGATAAACATTCAAAGAAAATCAGAAAAATATATCTCCATTAAAAATCGAGGAAGGTCTACCGTACCTGCAAATAACTGTTGCCTGCTGGATCATTCATAATAAAGTGGGCCTTCATGTTACCCTCGATGATCTACAGGGAAGAGAGAATACAGCAAGTAAATGTTACATAGCCCCTGACAGGAAAGAGCTATGACTGGCCAGACAAGAGTCAAGTCAATCTACATTGCAAAATCCCCCAAAGTTTTAAGAATTGGTGAAATTAAGTACCTCTGGAATTAGAGTGGAAAGGAACTAAAATAAGAACTGTTTGAAAGCTATTCAAGAAGCAAATCAACACCCCCAATCTCATCTCCTACTCCCAGTGGCCAATAATTGTTTTTGTTTCTCAGGGGATACTACCTTAGGAATCTATGGATTGAAAGACACTGGGCCAAGTAAGTAGACAGAAAAGAATCAAGAACAAGGAGGTTAAGTAAAATACACTTACTGGAAATAGGCACAGACATATCCCAGGCCTCTACCCACACTCAGCTCTCAGAGCACTGCCAGTCACAACTTCATGCTCAGGACAGAATGGAAAATGGCCACTGATGGGTCTCTGACTAGGCCTGGAGGAAAGCCCTAACCATACTGGGGGAACCTGGACAAAATGGCTGAGCTAAAGATGCCTTCAATGAGCCCCATAACAAAACTCACCCCCAGTGAGGTTTCTAGCCCTCTACTTGTAAGCAGTCAAGGCTTACCAGGTATTTGAGCAAAGCAGCTAACACTGACAGAAAATTTAAATGGGGAAAAAAACAGCAATAAAGGAAACAAACTGTGCAAGAAACCCCCCCCCACAAGAAAAAATAATTAGATCCTTAATACAAAATGCTATTTTTAAAAAGGCAAGGGAAGGACAGTCAAAGACACACATGCACCCCAAAAAAGCTCTTCAAAAATCAAGACACAAGTGGAAATGAAAAACTCAACAGAAGGGATGGAAAATAAAGTTGAAGGAATCTTCCAGACTGGAACAAAATACTAAGAAAACAAAAATAGAGTAAAAGTAAGTAAATTACAGTTGGGCACAGTGGTACCTGCCTGTAATCTTAGCAACTCAAGAGGCTGAAGCAGAAGGATTTCAGATACCAGGTCAGCCTGGGCAACTTAGCAAGATACTGTTTCAAAATAAAAAATAAATAAATAAAAGGACAGGGGTAGCTCAGTGGTAGAATGCCCCTGGGTTCAATCCCCAGTACCAGAAAAAAGAAAAAAATAATAAGCAAATTACCCAAGATCAGACAAGTAGGTCTAACATCTAAAAGAACAGGCAGAAGGCTCTCTTCCAAGAGAATAATTCAAGAATGGTTCCTAAAACTGAACTACATGAGTATTCCAGATTGAAAAAAATCCAGGTGCTTAGCACAGTGGCCAAAACTTATCCAAAACAAGGCACATCCTGAAATTGCATATCACAGAGGACAAAAAGATTGTAAGAACAGATCATATATGAAAGATCAGGAATCAGAATGACTTCAAAATTCTCAATAGCCAAACCGGAAACTGGACGACAGTAGTGCAGTATCTTCAAATTCTGATGAAAAAAATCATTACTATCCTAGGATTCTATTCTCAGCAATCAATCAATCCAATGTGAGGGTGGAATGAAGAAATTTTCAGACATGATAGGTCCTAGAAACTTTATTTCCCATGCACTCTCTCAGGAAGCTACTGGAGATGATGCTCCAGCAGAATAAAGGAGAAAACTAGAAAAAAGATGAAATGAGATAAAGGAAACCAAAAGAATTCCCAGCATAATGGTCAGATGTTTAAGTGGCAAGAGATGCAAATGTGGTATCTTATTCACAGGAACCTCAGGACCCTGAGGACCAACTGACCAGTGTCTTCTCACCTGGTCCAACTTTTGGCTGAACTCCTGCAGTTTCTCTGACTGACCAGGATTGGAACTGTCACCCAATGTGAAAGGGTTCTTGGTTACCTGCAATAAATGACATCCAAACTGCTAAAATACTTGCTTTATGGTTAGTAGATCTGACCATAAACCCAGGCAGGGAGTGGTAGCTGGTGCCCAGTCCAAAAAAGCTTGGTCTCCATGTATCCCATAGCACCATGCTGACCCAGGCAGCTACTCCTAGGAGTTTACGGGATCAGTCTGCCAAAAAGGCAAAACGAGTCACGTGAAATGAAACCTGGAAAACTGCTCTTACAAAATTTAATCCTAATTTGGAAAAGAAATGCAAAGAAAAGTATAATTTACAAAGACAAAAAAAAAGCTTAACAACAGAATCAATTAAGTAAAATGATTAATCAAGAAGATAAAGTATATAGTCAATCCTAGGAATCCACATGGGATTGATTTCAGGACATTCCCCAGACACCAAAATCTGTGGATACTCAAGTCTCTTACATAAAATGGCACAATGTTTGCATAGAACCTATGTACTTCCTCCTGAATATTTTAAATCATCTCTAGATTCCTATGATACACCTAATAATGTAAATGCCATGAAAATAATTATTTATTATATTGTTTAGGGAATGATGACATATTGAGTATGGACACAATTTTTTTCCTAAATATTTTCAATCTGTGATTGGATACTGAGGACAAACTTACTAACATGTAAGTTTTAGGTCATTGAAGGACCCTCATACCCTATTTTATAATGAAATAAACGACTTACCAACACCACAAAATAACTATATCGTCCCGGAATCAGGCCTGGGAATTTCCATTGAAAACTTCCCTAAAACTTCTCTTCACAATCCAAAACAATAATTAAGCTCTTAGACCAGTTTTAAAGCAAAGAAATCCTCAGTTGTCAGCACCAAAACTAAGATGTTTGAGGTCTTTCAGCTCCTTTTCCCATAGCCACATTGCTGCTGTATACTATACTCAGGGTACTCACCAGTTCCCGGATATCTTTCAGGAGCCCCTCCAGGGTGGTGAACTTGCCCCCCAGGACAGCCATTCCCAGTTCAAATTCCAGCTCTGGGATTTCCACACTACATGTCTCAGACTGTAAGATGAGAGGTTAAATTAAGATCTGTAACAGGGGCTGGGGATTCAGTTCAGTGGCAGAGCAGAGAGTATTAGCAAGGTCCTGGGTTCGATCCCCAGCATCATAAGTAGAATTTTAAATTAGAAGTAAAGAAGGCCAATCAGAGGCTTCCTATCAAATTAACACCACCAGTGATAGCTTGGGGACAATATCAGTTGTCCCAGTTTTCTCTGACTTCCCAGCTAAAGACTGAGACTCACTCCTGTCCATCTTAACCACCAAAATGAAACCAGCTTAATAAAAATAAGCTGAGTCACAGCTCCACACTGTCAGGTACCCTGTCTTCAGGGGTTACAGAAGTGAAAAGCTTTCAATCAGAAAGAGATTATGGGTCACCTACTGAACCTGTAATTCCAACCATGGATTAACCCTGCTCAGGGATCCTCAAACCCAGGGAAGTAAGGGGATCCCTAATGTCTCCAAACATTATTCCGAAAAAAAAAAAACAATGCCCCCTACATAAAGACAGCTGTATGAAGACACTTTTCCAAGAAGGTGGTTGTACCTTGAGAAGGTCTCTGGTCATGTCTGAGGGATCTGTGATGTGGAGTGTGATTTTGGTTCCCAAGGGTTCTACCGCTCCTCCAGATTTCACCTACAAAGACAGTAGTCGGGAGCAACAGCAGAGAGACAACTGAGCCTCACCAAATGCCAGGGAGACCTCAGACTTACAGATTCTTAGCCTCCAATTTGGCTGACTAATAACTACCAATGATAGAATCTTCTAAACCAACAGTGGCAACACTCACTCAAACCACAAACACCAAGAGGTGGCCAAGCCTCAGGAGCATATCAAACTTAGCCCAAATTGCCAAGAAACTCTGAATTTACTTTTTAAAGAAATGTGACACTTGGGGGTTGAAAGAGACTTTTTTTTTTTTTTTTAGATTTCTTTTTTTAGCTATTCATGACCTTTATTTTTATTAATTTATATGCAGTGCTGAGAATCGAACCCAGTGCCTCACACATGCTAGGCAAGTGCTCTACCACTGAGCCACAACCCTAACCCTGAAAGGGACTTTTAAGCATTTATTTCAGGCCTTTCACCTACTGCATCCAAAGTGTAAATCCCCTTTATAATGTTATGTTTAAGAATTTAATCAGCTTATGCTTGACTATACTTGGGGAAAGGGCATTTACAACCCACCAAGGTATCACAACCAATTTTCGGACGGCTACTCCATCATGGAATCAAAACCTGCCTCCTTGAACTTCAACTCCTCTAAGAAACAGATCAAAAATCTTTCTCTCTTCCATATAATCAACCTTTTATATGTCTTAAATGAGTTAAGGTTTCTCTAGCTTTTCTCCTCTAGGCTAATTCTCAGTTCCTTCAAGGGCTTCTTACCCTTCACTAAGTCTAAGAGAAAGACCCAACCTATTCCATCCTCCAGTCCTGAAGGAGATTTAGGAAGGATCAAAGTTATAAAGGGGTTACTCTTAAGCCAGTCTTCTTCCCAATCTATAGAGCCTACCCACCTCATTAGTTCGATGTCCACAGTTCTCACAGTTGGTGGCCATGATGATAACTTCCTTAAAGTGGGGGATTTCTGGAAGATGCAGTTAAGGAAATTTGCTTCCAGGAGAGCAAGACCACCTTCTGGGGAAAAACAAAGCCAAACCCCACAAAGACATTGGACCCAAAACTATAACCTCTCACAGGGGACAGCCTAACTCTGACAGTCCTCCAGGAGAGAACATGTTCTCTGCCTATGGCGACCCCTATTCAAAAATGTTTGAAGACATGGCTTAGGTCACATACATGAGCCTCAAGATCATGGCCTACTTTTCTTTTTGAACTCAACAGCGAGGTACACAAACTAATCAAAGACAACATCCTTCTTGTTATGTGGAATAAAGCATGCACTTTTCTTGAAAGGATTTTCCCAGCCTGCATGTAACCTTCATGCCTGAGTCAGATGAAGAGCAACCCAACTGCCTGACAAAAGATACGTACTAGCTTCATGTTGGTCTGAGCAGGGGCATTGCATTCTGGGCAGTTTGTGTTGAACTGAAGTACCTGAAACAAAATATGGGGACACAGGGTGAGCCTCCCAGGCGGGATGCTCAGGCTAGAGACATTCAGTTGGCAGGCTAATGGTCACCCATGTTGATGGAGATGAAGAGAGAAAATAAATAGCATCAGTCTCAGCCCACAACACTGCTCCTTCCTGTCAACAGGAACCAACATGACTCACTTCATTTCTGAGATCTTCCTCTTCTGGCTTCTCTTCTGGTGCTTCTGTCTAAAAGAGCAGAGATGTAAATCACAAGTTGACAAGCAGACCTCAGTCAATGTATATTTCCCAGTACCCTGCCTCAAGAGAAAAATGCCCTCACTCAATTTATCAAGTGCCAACTCATGAGTTAGAGAAGCCAGAAAGTAATACCCCAATCAAGGGAAAAGGCCTCAAGACAGGATCACAGCTGCTGGTATCTTTTTTGTGAAGTTTATCCTAAATCTTGACATGAGCTAGATGAAAGGTACAAACAAGCTATCAAAGGGCAGTAACAGCAACAAAGTAAGTTTCCACTGACTGCAAGCAATCCAGGGACCAAGATAATTCCAGAGCATTTTTCTGGCTTGTTCAGTCCACTTACTTGGAGTCCCAGCATCTCTTCCTGCTGCAGGGTCCGGTTGTAGTGTGTGATCACTAGGGCATCATCTTTCCGGGGAGCATGTGGATTTTCTACAAAGCTGTTCCCAGAGGGATCATCAATGATCTAACGGAGGAGTAAAGACAGAATAATTTCAACAAGAAATCATACAACCCTCCACCTACCATAAGACCACAATGGAAAAATCCCAGTTTTAATTATCACTCCTCCCTTAAATCAAAAGCAACTACAGTCCCTCAATACTTACCAAAGTGAAAGGGGAAGCCACTTTCTTTAGCTCCTTCAGTTTGACAATGAACTCATCAATTCTTTCAGCTATGGCTTCTTCATTTGCCTACCATGAACAAAGTAAAAGCCTCAGCCCTGGTGGTATACCTCATGCTCCAACCCTGTCCTGCCTAAGTCAATTCCCTCAGGAAGTCAACACCTGTCTTAGTGAATAGAAACATAATGATTCCAACCTCACGGTAAGTACACAAGACTGAATTTTATAGGTGCTGCCAGCAGTCTAATTTCTCACTCATTCCACCACTCAGCACAGGTACTCATGCCAGGTAAGGGAATAAACAATACATAAGTCACAGTCCTCTGACAGAGCTCTTCAGCCAGTCAGGCAGACAGATGACTAAATATTAATTATATTATTTCTGTAATAACAAACATAAGCTATAAAAGAATACCCAGGAGCACAGATAATTCAAGGGGATCAGAAAGGGCTCTTCTGAGGTAACATTACATTGTCTGAGATGAGATCTAAATATACACTGGGAGAAAAGGACAGTAAGCACAACATATGCAACATCCTGGCAGTTACACTCCCACTGAAAGCTTGTTCAAAAAGTTCCCCCATAATTAGCTCACCCTTCGTGTGGGTTGGTCCTGCTCCAGGCCAGAGATAGCACGGTTGATCAATCCTTCAACAGTGGTCAGAGCTTGTAAACAAGAACAAAAGACAAGACTTAGCTCTGTTACCGAGTGCCTACATGACTCTAGGCAATTCACCTAAACTATCTGGGCCTTGATTTCCACATCTGTAAAAGAGGCCAGCCGGGGCTGAGATTATGGATCAGTGGTAGAGGGCTCACCTAGCACGTGTGAAGCACTGGGTTCAATCCTCAGCACCACATAGAAAAGAATGGATAAAATAAATGTATTATGTCCACCTCCAACTAAAAAATATATTTAAAAAAACAAAGAGGCCAGCCACTATGTTCCATTCATTTCTAATAACAGTGATGCCAAAATTCTAAAATAAGAACAGTATGTTCTTACCATTACCCTTTACTACCTTTAACTTTTTACCCAAGCTTTCTGTTCACGTTAAACCAATGAAAATCACAATAATTATATGGTCAAACTGATGCACAAGCCACTAGGCCTAATACCAGGTGTTTTGAAAGAAAATGGGTAGGATTCCAATATGTGTGAACAGTCCAAATCTTAAACAATCCTAATCTTAAACTTACTTCCCTTCTGGCTGAAAGCTGGAATTTCAAAATCCAGCTCAGGTATCCTGGTGGTAGCAGAGTCAGTCTTCACCACTTCTCTGTTCATGTCCTGGGCAGAAAAGAAACTTTTGGTCCAAGAGGTCAGCAGGACAGCTTCTCCCAAAAAATAACCAGACTGTCCCTCTCCATCAGATCTCAGCCCAGTTGTTTCTCCCTCTCTCCACTTGGGAGGGACCAGTCAACTACTTCGAAACAGTTCATATCAGTATGTGAGCCAGACTGCCTAGATGGTGAGAATACTATCCACAGTAATTCCTGTTCATTTTATAACCTGACAAAACCCCCACTTTAACAAATCTTATCTCGTTTAAGATGACAGTAACACCACTTTTTACAAGGGAGGGAACTAAGGCTTGGCTACTGAGGATTTATTCCGAGTCCAACGACATGAGGCACAGAGATTTGACTCCAGTACTCTTGCTCTATTTGGGACAGTGGGGGCCTGCTTTAGTCTCCTCTCACCTCCAGACCCCTGACGCTCAAAGAATAGCGCACTCCCTGGTCTTGGATCCTGCCTGCCGACTGTATCTCCGTGTTGCTCCAGCCACAGTGTTCGCAAGAAAAGGAGCTCACGATTATTTCTCTGAAGAAGGGGATCTTCGTGAGCAAAAGTCGCGTCATGCCCTGGAAAGCAAACAGCAGGGAAGGAAAGAATCAATGAACTCGCTTTCCCTGCACTTCTCCTTCTGAGATTGGGTCCACCTAGCTGGGTGGCGGACCCCCTGCCCCGGATCGCCTACGCCCGACCCTCCCGCGCACAGCCACGACCCCAGCCTCACGTTGCGATAACAGTTCATGCACAGCGACTCGATCTCGGTGGGTTGCTGCTCCTCGTCCTCCGCGCTGATGGGCCGAAACAAGTGCCCCGCGGAGGGTGGCCGGGCCCGGGCGGGCGAGAGGCCGGCGGCAGCCCCCGGGGGCCCGGGCTCTACAGCCCCGCTGGCCGACATCTCCCACACGGGCAGCTCACGCCACGGCTTCCGGCTTCTGTTGCTCTCGAGGCCCCACCCCTTCCGCTGCTCTCGAAGCCTCACTTCCGCAAGCTGCTGTCCCCTCCCCTTCTTAAAGAGACCACAGACTTTGGGCCCTCGGGAAGCAGTATCAGACAAGGTTTTCCGGTTCCCGGAAGTAGGGGGACCCGGACTTCTATAGTTAGCAAGTTCCACTTCAACTCGGCTCCCACTTTCGCTAGGATGTCTTTTCAGATATAGGACGGTTTTTTTTTTCTCTTTCGTAATGCCTTCACGGCACTGGGAGCCCAACTGTTGGTCCATAAGTCTGACTAGGAGAGCCTTGTCGGGAAGGGGACTGGCCTCTTTCTGGAATCCTGGAGGAGGTGCGATCATAACTGGACTCGTGTCGACTTATGGACCAGACGCTGCTTGAACTTCAGGACCTCTTTTAGTCTCTAGATTCCGCTCTCTGGGTCGCTCAGCTTCTTCCCTTCCCTCAATTTCCTAATCCTCTCCCTTTCTGCTCTTCCCTTGCCCTATTTCTGCCCTTCTAAGCATCTTCCCAAATTCTAGTCTCAAAAACACAGCCATTATTTTTCCTCCCAGTCCCTCATCCCCACCACACTCAACTCACCTCTTCATGTTTCCTAACAACAAAAACACTCTTTTTTGGAGTTGGGGGTAAACTTTTCTTCCTCTCCCTGTGCAGGGGCCACAACCCAGTTATGTAGCTGAAAGTGGCTAACTCCTGGTGTCAGGGATAACCAGTCTGCTGGCCTGAGGAACCCAGATTCATGTGGGATCTGCTGAGAACCCTGCACAGGCCAGGCATGCATGCTAAACCATGAGAAGATGGTGCTGGACATGGTAATCCAAAAGGAAATGAATGTGTTTACCCTTTCCTCTCACCCCCAAGTTCATAATTCCCGGATGATCTATGATGCCTCTGAGTGTGTGTATATGAGTGGGGAGAATTAAGAGTTTGTGGCTTCTAAGGAGGTCAGTCTCAGAAAAGCCATTCAAGTTCTGGAACAGCAGGAATAAAAAAGACGGGCCACCTCAGGATTCTCCAGTCCACCAGGCCACAGCTACTGCAGTGACAGCCTGTATTCCATGCACACCATCCTGTAGAATGCAGGCTGTTGAACAATACAGGTGCAGAGGAAGGGCCTCTAACACAGCACCACTGCCCACCCCCCAAGTGTGACAGACATCTGTTGTCAAGCACCCTGCGGCAGAGCCCAACCAGAGCCAGGCCTCTCTGGCAGACCATAATTGGGAGGGGTTCCATGAGAAAAAACAGCAAGGGATTGGAGTGAGCGATGGGCATACTTTGGGAACAGTGGTGAGGCTGCTGCTCTCAGGCATGGTCCAAATGAGAATCACACCAGGTCAACAAACTTTCATCATAAACATCTATTTCCTTTGAGTCAGAAGTCTACACTTCAGCCTAGGAGTCAGGAGGGAGGGGCTGGAAATGAGAACATACAGCATGCTCCCCAGAGGGTTTAAGACGATCCCCGGTTTGAAGGGCTCAGTCCCTTAGGTGCAGAGCTAAGGAACTATGGGCTCGGCCCCATCCCATCACTGTCCCCACCATTCACACCCACCAGCATCACAGCCAACAGGGATGTAAACACACCATAACATGCTCTCCTCGTCATATTTTCCTCCTTGCTCTCTTCTATTCCCCCAAGAAGACAAGAGCTCCTCTGTGTGGAACAGTTGTAGCTGTGACCATCAGGCAGCCTGAAGTGACAGGAGCCAAACTCCAGGATGTAGTGGCACAGGCTTCCTCCACCATCTCATAAGGCTTGCAGACAATCTCCCACACACGCAAGGCCTCTCTCCCTCCCCACTCCCTTCACCCCTGAATGTTGCAACTCATGAAGATTCCCAAATGAGCACGGGAAGCTGGGTTTGCAAAGCCTGGTGAGTATAATGCATCCAGATGGGGGAGTTGAGGAGGCTGGATATGCCAGGGTTAGTACTCCCTTTGGTGGCCTCACCTATCCTATGCAGGACCCTCCACCCTCCGCCCAGCAGGTCATGCTAGAGGCTCAGATCCAGGGCTTCTGGGACAAAGAGCTGGTGAACCCAGCAAGTAGACCTTCAGGATTCTCCCAGATGGCTATGGCTCTGGTCACTAAGGCCATAAGTGATGTCTTCCCACAGGTCGTCCAGACGGTCCTGCAGCTTGCTCAGTGTCTTGCCATTGTCTGCTTGTGGGAACTCTGGGGAGAAGGCGCTGTGACCTGGTGGGGGTGGCGCCAGCTGCTGCTGAACTTCCTTTGTCTCCTGGTCGATGGCGTGGGTGAATGCCACAATCTGCAGGAAAGTGTCCTGGCGGAAAGCCTGCAGTTTCTGACGTACCTCTTCTGAGAGCACCTGGGGGTCGGGACTGGCCCCCTGTTCAGCCCCATCAGCGCTGGCACGGACAAATGCACTGAGCTCATTGCGCAGCTGGTCCAAATTCTGCTGGATGCGCGTGTGCAGGGCCCTGGCCTTGAGCGTGAGTTTCCGAGAGAGTACCTGCACACAACGGCTAAGACGTGCAGGGCTGGCAGCGGTGTGCGGAGCTACACTGCGGTGTAGCTCCTGCACATGGTGCCCAATTCCAGTTACCAGGCGCTCGGCATACGGGTGGAAGATCTCTTTGACTCGGCCAGTGTGGTACAGCACACGACTCTGCATTTCCTGCAGCAGGCTCAGCACTTGGTCCACGCCCCCCAGCACCTGGGCCTTCGTGTCTTCTCCTACCACGCCCAACTGCTCCTGTAGTTCCTGCGCATGCAGGGCCACCTGCTCCATGAGCTCCATGGTGTAGGGCTTCAGCTGCTGCCTCAACCCCTCCAAGTTCCAGCCCACAAGCTCATGTATCTCTGCCATGTAGGGCTCCAGACGCGCCCTCACCTCCTCCAACTCCTTCTGTAGCTGCTGCCGCATGCCTGCTGGGTCCTGTGCCAGCAGAGGAGGCTCTTTGCTCTGTCCATGCAGGGGGGCCAGCTTTTCCAGTAGTTTGTTCATATTGCTGAAGTCTTGCTCGAGGCTGTCTTTCAGGCTCCTGGGGAAGGACACAGACATCCAGGCCGTCAGACTACTAGCCCCGGTCATCCCCTGTCATCAGAGACATCAAGCACTAATGCAGAAACCAAGGAGGAAGGACTGTGGCCCCAGAGCAGGGGTTCTAGTCTTAACCCCCAAACAACTGCAGCTTCTCACACACAAAGCACAAATATGAGGCACCTGTAAAGACCTACAACACTGTGCAAGGAAGTGTCACATACAAGTACCAAGACTCTCACACCCTCCTGGCATTCTGGGACTGCAGAAAGGGTCCTCTCCATTGATCTCAAGTCCCTTGCCTCCCACAGTGGGCCTGGGGGAAGCAGCTATAACCACCACAAGGCCAGGGTTCGGGGGCTGGAGTCAGAGGGCACTGGAGCCCTCTGAATTTGCAGGCAAAGCAAGCACTGGACTCGGGCAGTGCATCATTCCATGGCCCAGTTCCCTCCTCCCCCTCACCCGTACCCCTTGCCCCAGCCACTCACGCAGGCTCCCGTGGCAGCTTCTGCTGCTGGATCTGCTCCATCATGCCTTTGTCCCTGCTGCTCTGGCTGAAGTAGTCCCAGAAGCCTTTCCGTGCCTCAGTGGCTGAAAATGCTGCAAAAAGGGATGGAGTGATTAGGGGCCAGGCTGCCCTCCCCCAGGGTGGATGCATCCCTCAGTCCAACCTTCACCCACACCCACACTTTGAAGTCTGGTTGGAGACCCACCTGAGAGGAGGACCAGAGCCCAGGTGAGGACTGCAGCCATGCCTGTGATTATGGACTCTGATAAGGAAGGTGAATGGAGGCCTGGTCAGGGTAAAGAAGAAAAGGAAGGGATTTGTTCTAGGGGCTGCCTGCCCTGAATCCTGTTAACTCTTCCCTGAGATGTGGGGAACAGAGAGCTGTTGTTGGAAAGGACCAACCTAGGTGGATCGGGGAGGCTCACTTCAGTCACGAGGTAGGGAGTATGAAATTTAACAACCTTGCTCATGTTCCCTCTCCACCATCCTCCCCAGATCCCAGCCTGGGAAACAGCTCCCAGCTCCCTCACTTGCTGTCTCCCTCACTTCCTGTCTTCATGGCTGGGAAGACTGAGGAATACCCAAGGGAGAATAAGCCACTCTGCCAAAGGGCTCAGGAAGATGTCTTAGTCCCTACTCCCAGCTCTCTCCTGAGGCCTCCTGCTGTCCCCTCCCTCAGGACTCGATCCTCATCCCTCTGCCCCAGCTGCTCACCTGCTCAGTTCTGGGCACAGAGAGCAGACATTCTGCTTTATACCGTAGGGGCCTGAGCCTGTGGCAACAATTGCTTTAAGCAAATACCACGTGGAGGTTCAAAGAAGGATGACCTCAGCTACCTCCTAGCTTCCCTCTGGTCCTTTTCCTGGCACCCAGAGGGTTAATGAGTTCTCTGAAATACGAACTGCCCCAGTAGAGGTGCTTCCTGGAATACTAAGAGTGGGACTGAACTCACCCAGTTTCCCCCAAAACCCATGACCTGTAGCCTCCCACTGACCTGCTGGTTGGCCCACCAACAGACACAAGTCTGTCTGCCAACAGCCCTGCTCTTACTCAACTACACGGAGGCTCTCTGCTCCAGCCAGCCAGCCAGGGACAGTGTCCAGTTGCTGGCAGAGTCTGAACAGTCTCAACAGCTCCCCCACAGGTTACTCAGGTAGCCTAGAGAGACCCAGCATTTATGGGGTTAAAGACCCTCCCATCTCCCAATTTTTGAAATAATCCTTAATCTAGCAATAATCGCTATCTGGGCCAGGGATCCTGGCCCCAAGGGATTAGAACAGGAGAAGGACATTCCCCATGGGAAAAGCTGAGCTCCACCCCTAGACCTCTGAGGAGGGGAACCCCAGAAGTCCAGATCTTTCTCTAATGACAAGCTCCCTCCATATATACATATATAGCACCCATTCCTAAGCTCATCCTTCTTGCCCCTAAATGCTTTTTTTTTTTTTTTTTTTTTGAGACAGGGACTCACCAAGTTGCTGGACTTTTAACTCACCATCCCTGGACTCAGCCTCCCCAGTAGCTGAGACTGTAGGTACACTACCACCACACCCAGCCCTAAATGTATGTTGAACTGATCCCCTCCCCTCCATTCCCACACTCTCACAGCCCCAGTGGGCTCTCACCTTGATCTCGCTCAAAACACCCAGTGGGTCTTTCTGCCAAGGTCCTATGCATTCAATCTGTCCTTTCCTGTGGCTCATTTTGACTCACCTCTAGTCTCATCTCCTGCCACACACAGCCTTGGCATTTGCTGACCACACCACCTCTTTTGGGACCTGAGCCTCTATGCTTGCTGTTCTTTCTGCTTAAAGTAGCCTATCTCCCAACGAAAAATTCACTTCCTTCCAATTTACTTTGTATTTAGGATTAGACTCAGGTGCAAATGACCAAGAGGGAAAAAAGGAAAAACAGAACAGCTTAAGCAAAGTGGAATTTTGTTTCTTCATCATGTAAATGTAAGCCAACCAGGGCTGCTTCCATCTTGTTGCACTGTCGTCCTCAACAAGAGGCTCTTGTCCAAGCTCCAGCTCCAGCCATCAAATCCACCTCCCAGGCAGCAGGAAGGAAGAAAAGGACATGCTCCCTTCCTTTAAAGCCACATCTCAGATATTGTTCTTGCCACTTCTACCGGCATCTCATTGGCTGGAACTTAGTCACGTGGCTGTACAGCTGAAAAGGAGACTGGGAATGTATCCTCTGGGTGACTGTATCCTCAGCTGAAAGGAAGTTCTGTTGCCCAGGAAGAAGAGAAGAACGGATATGGGGGATAGGATTCCCTGCTGCACAGCTCCAGTATCTCTTCTGCTTTGACCCTTCTTCCCTGCTCTAGAGAAGAATGGATTCCACACTAATCACAAAGCATTTTACATATCCCAGTACTACAGCACTTCTTATCTGCAGTGTTGCGGGAAATGGGCTGGTGGAGAAGCAGCAAACTGCCCTTGGAGAGGAGAACTCCAAACTTTTTATTTTACGCCAGCGGGCCCAGAGGAAAACAAAACTCCAAATCCTGGGTTCCCATCCACAGTTTCTCACAACATTTACAGGCTAGAGTGTCACAAATTTTCTAGTCTACCCGATATACAGTTGTGCACGGAGTTTTTAGTGGGAAGCATGTTTACAGAAGCAGAGTGAGATAAGGGGAAGAACTGGCTCCTCTAACAAGGTCTTGGATAAATCTCTAGCCTTGGGTCCCAAGCATCCACAGGGGTGTTTAGACTTCAAAGGGGAGTATTCAGACTCCCAGGGGAAGTTTTCTACAATCCAAAAGACAGGGACCCCTGGTCAATCAGGCTTCCTGGAGAAAGGCTGAGAGATGGGCGGTGAACTGACCCCTTCCCCAGGCATTGGTTTTTTTATCACAACAGTTTTATAATCTCATTTCACAACCAGGTCTGGTTTTGCCATCACAGTAGTGTAACAATTCTTTGAGATGTCTGAGAGTTCTTTGAGTCCAGGGAGTCTGTCTAATTCATCTCTATGTTCCCCAATCTGTTTGGCACAGTATCTGATACATAGAAAGTTGGTTAACTGCATTTATTCATCCAGTTAATTAAGGATCAGAAGTTTGGGTGAGTTGAGTGACTTTCCCATCATCACAAAAGGAAGGCGCGGTCAGAACTGACATCATGGTGTTTGACTCTGGCCACACAGGACAGGAGATAAGCCTTCCAATCCCCCATCAGACAACTGCAGGCCCAAGTGAAGAGTCAGTGTCTTCAGCAAAAGTGGCCCTTTCAGGTCCCTGGAGAGTAACCTAGACAGCCATTATCATCATAATATAGCAAAGCTAGTGGGAGACTAATAATGTCTGTCCCACCTGTATGAACTCCAAAATCATGCTTTTTAAATTAACTGAGAAAAGTGAAACTAGAGGGTTTATTTAAGGCTTTCTCTAGTAACACCTATTCTTTCTCTTTCCTTTCCAAAGAGTGGAAACAAAGAACCATGAGATGGTACCATTACAAGGGAGAGGGTCTGGATTCTGAGCTAGGGCTTGAAGAGCGCTTCCCACCAACCCATGTCAGACCTTACAGAATGAAAAATAAACTTCTCTTGTGTTATGCCACTAAGATTTGGAGATTTATTTGCTATTGTTGTATAGACTGATTTATCCCCATTAACACAGAGTCTAAAAGAGAGCAGTTAGAGAAGTAGAAGTATAATCAGAAGAGAGAAAGAACACTCAGAAAGTAAGGGTGTTGGGGCTGGGGAGATAGCTCAGCTGGTAGAGTGCTTGCCTCACAAACACAAGGTCCTGAGTTCAATCCCCAGTGCCGTAAAATTTTTAAATTATACATTCAGTTCTGAGCAATATATAAATTAACAGTGGATTAGAAGTTTATTTTTTTTCCTACTTAAAAATCCATGCCAGTTAGGATATAGTGGCGCACACCCGTAATCCCAGCAGCTTGGGAGGCTGAGGCAGGAGGATCACAAGTTCAAAGCCAGCCTCAGCAAAAGCAAGCTGCTAAGTAATTTGGTGAGACTCTGTCTCTAAATATAATACAAAATAGGACTGGGGATGTGGCTCATTGGCTGAGTGCCCCTGAGTTCAATCCCTGGCACTCTGCCTCCCCCCACAAAAAAATCCATACCAGTATGACCTCACAGCACTGCTCTACCAAACTGTAAGGATTCTAAATGCCCTCTGTCTTGTGGCCCTTGCATCCCTGTGTGTTGTCTTCATCCATATGATCAAAGACAGCTTACCACTCTGTCCACATCGAGCCATAGGAAGCGGGTGGGGAGTGTACTTCCCTTCCTTTTAAAGGCAAAATTTTAACCTCTCCATCTAATTGGTCAGAAGCAGTCACACTAGCTGTAAGGCATGCTGGGAAATATCATCTTTATTGTGAATGGCCAAGATCCCAGTGCCCAATTAAAACTCAGGTATTCTACCTTCATAACATTGTTCATGGACTATAAAAGGTAGAATTGTTTTGGAAAACAGTTTGGTGGCTTTTTAATGATTAACCATGAAGTTACCCTATCACCCAGCAAGTCCACTCTTAGGTCTAAAAGAAACAAAAACATCCATCCACAAAAACTCACCATGAATGTTCACAGCAACCTGATTCATAATGGTCAAAAAATGGAAATGAAATGCGGTATAGCAATACTTTGGAATATTATTTGGCAATAAAAAAGAATGAATACTGAAACATGCTACAACATGGATGAACCTTGAAATCATGCTTGGCAAAAAAATTCTGTCACAGAGGACCCATACTGACACAACTCATTAGGATGGTTATTATTCTTTAAAGCTAAAAAATAAAAACCAAAATAATAAGTGTTGACAAAGTACAGGAATTAAAACCCTTGTGGATTGTTGATGGAAAAGTAAAATTGTACAGCCACTGTGGTAAACAGTATGATGGTTCCTTAAGAAATTAAAAATAGAACTATCTTAAGATCCAGCAATTCCACTTCTGGTATACACAAAAAATTTGCACACTAATGTTCACAGCAGTATTATTCACAATAGCCAAAAGGTGAAAAAACCTAAAGTCCATCAATGAACGAAGAAACAAAATGTGGTACATTCTTACAATGGAATATTGTTCAGCCTTAAAAAGCAAAGAAATTCTGACACATGCTAGGACATGGATGAACTTCGAAGTCATTATGTCAGTGAAATAAGCAGTCACAAAAGGACCGCTTACGTGAGGTGAGTTCACTTACATGAGGTACATACACTGGTCAAATTTGTAGTGACAGAAAATAAATTATGTTTTCCATGGTCTAGGGCAGGGGGTTATAACTTAATTGGTACAGAGTCACTGTTTGGAAAGATGAAAAAATTCTAGAGAAGGACAGAGTAGTGATGCTGCACAGCAAAGTGAATATACTGAGTTCTGCTGAACTGTACACAAAGAATGGTTAGCTTCAGGTGCAGTACTGGATACTTGTAGTCCAACTACTCAGGAGACTGAGACAGAAGGATCACTTGAGTCCAGAAGTTTGAGGTCAACCTGGACAACATAACAAGACCCCGTCTCTTAAGGGGAAAAAAGCAAAAGGTTAAAATTGTAACTTTTATGGTATGTTTATTTATCTTGCCAAAAAATCTGCGGTACTATGTTTTTTTACTGAGAACCCAAATATTAAGAGATTATGCTTTAAAATATAGCTACCCCAGATCGTCTGTTTTCAAATCAGTATCATCACTACCTGTTTTAGTCAACTTTGTGTGGTTGTGACTGAAAGATCCAAAAAGAAAAAGTAGAGGAGGAAATATTTATTTCAGTTCATGGTTTCAGATGTTCAGTCCATGATCAGCCAACTCCATAGCCCAGGGCTTGAGATGAGGCAGAGCATCATGGTGGCAGGGTGTGGTGGGGCAATGCAGCTCAGGACATGACAATCAGGAAGCAGAGAGAATTTTGCTTGCCCAGGACAGAACATAAATCCCAAACTCATACCCAGTGACCCACCTCCTCTAGCCACACCCTCCCTGCCTCCAGTTACCACTCAGTTAGCCCATATCCATGGATTAAGTTAAATATCTCATGATCTAATCTTTTCACCTCTAAAAATTCTTGCATTGTCTCACACATGAGCTTTTGGGGGCCACCTCATATCTAAACCATAACCGCCCCTTCTCATAATGTCTTTCCTATGATGCAGAAGAGGCTCTTGAAACTATATTCTCCAAGAATCCCCTTCTCTCTGTGGGTCCAGGTTAGAGTCAGCCCATGTGAAATTAAAGAGGAGAGGTCATTATTTTTCTGGCAGTTTCTTTTTTTTTTTTTTTCTTTTGTGGTACTGGGGATCAAACTCAGGGCCTTGTGATTGCGAGGCAAGCACTCTACCAGCTGAGCTATCTCCCCAGCCCTCTGGCAGTTTCTGACAGAAGTGTGGGCAGATTTGGCATTTAAACCCTTTCTGGATGAACTTCATAGGGATCATATTGACTGGCATTACAGACTGAGATAATTAGAGGAGCTTCCCATTTGTAGCCACTCACAGGTAAACTTCTGTGAATCACTCCTTCAGTACTGCAAGCTGAGGTGGTCACTTCTCCAGCCCTTCCAATAGTTTTATAAAATTTTGATTTCCTGCATTAAAGTCTTTCATACTTGAAGTACATGGAATAGTTTCTGCTTTTCTGATTGAATCTCAGTTAAGGCAATGGATAAATACAAGGTACACTCAGGCTTCCTTACTTGAAGTATAGTTTTAGTGTATAACATGTTTAGGTTGCTTGAAGCTATAAGTATGTCTTATAAGGGTGTGTGTGTGTGTGCGTGCGTGTGTGTGTGTGTGTGTATGTGTGTAAGAGATGAGTTTTATAAATAAAATTTGGCCCAATGTTGGCAATTTCATGTAGTTCTACCTAACAAAATATATCTATATGTAGTTTAATCCATCTAATTCACTGGTATATTCCCAGTACCTAGACTGTACTCAGCACAGGGTAGGATTGCTAAGAAAAAATATATATATGATATAAATACATAACTACTTTGAAAGAGGAGTTAAAAGCAATGGAGAACTAAAATACTAGGCTATGGAAAGTGGAAGAGATCAAAGTTAAAGCATTCTATAGTCTTTGCATTATCCAGGAGAATATAGAAATATTGATCATCTTTGGACTTTTTAGGTCAGGCAAGAATATTAAAATTTTAATGATGACCCATTAAAAGAATAGAAAGAGTGGATGATTTTCAAACAAGCATATAGGGAAAAGAGACTAAAGAGCATCGGATTGACTTCTAGTAAAGGATGATGGACTGATCACCTCCATTAGCCTCTGCTCTTTCCTGAAATTCCAATAAAATGTCATTAAAGTGCACTTTTTAAAAACTGCATAACCCACAAGAAGAATAGAAAAGGAGACAAAAACAACAACATTTTTGGAAGCTGGAAAGCTTCCAGATGGCCACACAGTAGTAACTGCGCACACCATTACCAATGAATGTAGAAAGCAGCAATGAAGAAAACCAAGAAGCCCCCTGATTTGCACACCCAAACCCCCAAAAAGTTCAGAGATAGCAGCAACAGATTCTTCTGGAAGCATGGGTAACAATAGGGCTAAAACTGTAGCAGTTGGATGAGAGTCTGTTTGAGAAGCAGCTGTCCTCTTTGCTCAGCAGAGTCATTGTTCCTCTCCTAAAGCAGCAGGAAATCAGAGGTTTATGCTTGGGAAAGTGTGCAAGAGTGGGTCTCTGGCCACTGGAAAACTAGGTATTGCTGGAAGCCAGGGTTCTTGTACTCAAAAGAAAACTTTATTTATTACATTTTGAGACTCCTCTCTCCATACACTGTCATTCCCCGTATCCAATATTCTGGTCAAGTAGACTTTATCTTACAGGAAGGAGCTGGGAAGAACATTTTCCCTGAGAAACTTGACTAACCCAGCAAAATAGACCTAAAAAAAAAAAAAACAAAAAAACAAAAAAACAACAACAACAACAAAGTTTTGAGGGTTGCCTGTGGTCCAAGCATTCCCTTCCAGAGTAATCCATGGACTCAAGACTATGCATCAGCATTTGTTTTCTTCTAATTTACTAAGAAAATCTTCCACACTACAGAGAAATTGAAAGAACAGTGCAATGATCACCATTATACTTACTACCTGGATCTAGTGATTCTTAATATCTTGCCATATTTGTTTTCTTTCCCACATAAGTATTATATATGTATGCTTAACAATTTGGAAGTTACAGATCGCAGTTATTTTTCCTCTGCATAACTTCAATCCTCATATCCAAAAAAATTGAGGACATTCTTTTAAAAAAACACAATATTATATCATAACTAAGAAAATCAACAATTCCATAATATCATCTAATTTGCAGTCTGAGTTCAACTTTCTCCATTCATTCTTTTATAAAAATAATTCTGTTTTTTTAAATCAAGATCCAAAGTTTGTGTATTGCAATTAATTGTTAAAAACCACCACAAAATATTCCTACTTTCTTTCTTCATAGCATTAACTTTTGAGAAAAGAGCAAACCAGTTATTCTGTAGAATGTTCTCTGTTCTTAATTCATCTGGTTCTTCTTTGTATTACCATTTGCCTCATTTCTCTATCTTCTGTTTTCCATAAGCTGGAATATAGGTCTAAAGGATCCATTATGTTCAAATAATGTTTAAAGTATTGGGGCAAGACTTTTTTTTTTTTTTGCAGCATTGGGAAATCAAACCCCAGGGCTTCACACTTGCTAGGTAAGTGCTCTGCTACTGAGTTATAGCCTTAGCCCCGTTGGGCAAGAATTATTATTAATTTTTTTTGTTCTGGGAATTGAACCCAGTCACTACTGGGTTTACCACTGAGCCACATCCCCAGCCCATTTATTTATTATTTTGAGACAGGGTTTCCGTAAGTTGCTTATAGCCTCCCTAAATTGCTGAGGTTGGTCTTGAACTTAACAATCCTTAAGTCTCAACCCAGAAACTGCTGGGATTACAGGTGTACACAATGGCAAGAATTTTTTTTTTTTTTTTTTTTTTTTTTTTTGGGCAAGAACATTTTAAAGGTGAAGTAGGAACTTCAGATTACATCACACCAGAAGACACACAATGTCTGCTTTCCCTTTATTAGTAATCCTAGACCTCACCCTTTGTAAGGCAGTCACTAATCAGATCTCTTGTTGAAAAGATGTTATTTCCCTTTGTCTTTAGTAATTAACAAAATTATGATCCCTTAGTATCTCAACATACTTGGCAACCTGCTGAATTTAGGATATAAAAAAATTATTCTCTCTGAAGCCTCACTTACGTTCCTATTTCCCTCACTCTGTTTTTGATAGCAACATGCAAATGACAGTTTCTATTAGTTTCTGATCTGTTTGAGCCTCCCAGTAATCTTTTTATTGGTGGACATTGGGTTTTTTCAATCATTTGTAATACATATGATTTAGTCAGCTTTTTGTCACTGTGACAAAATACTTGAGAGAATCATCTTAAAAGGAGGAAAGGATTATTTGGCTCATGGTTTTGGAGGTTTCAGTTCATTGTCACTTACTTGGCCCTGTTGTTTTGGGCCTGTGGTGGCACAGAACATCATGGTGGAAATGCAGGATAGAGGAAGCCTGTCCACTTCGTGGTGCTAGAGGTGAATCAGGAGGGGCTAGGTTCTGTTATGGTTTGATATGAGGCATCTTTCAAAAGCTCATGTATAAGATAAAAGTTAGGAGGTAAAACGATTGGGTTATGAGAGCTTTAACTTAATCAGTACATTGATCCACTGATATGGATTAACCAGGGTGGTAACTGTAGGCAGGTGGAAGTTACCTGGAGGAGGTGGGTCATGCCTTTGGGGTTTATATTTTGTCCCTGGTGAGTGGAGTTCTCTCTCTGCTTCCTGGCTGCCACGTTCTGAGCTGCTTTCTTCCTGCACACCATTCCACCAGGATGTTCTGCCTCACCTCGGGCCCAGAGCAACGGAATCAGTCATCTATGGACTGAGACTTCTGAAACTGTGAGCCCCAAATAAACTTTCCCTCCTTTAAGTTGTTCTTGTCAGGTCTCTTGGTCACAGTGATAAAAAAAAGCTGACTAACACAGGTCCCAATATCCCTTCAAGGGTGCACCCTTTAGATCTAACTTCTTTCCACTAGGCCTCACGTCCTAAAGATTCTGCCACCTCCCAGTAGCACCATGGGCCAGAGACCAAGCCTTCAACACTGGGCCTTTGGGGATGTTTCAGATCCAAACAATAGCGATACAATAAATGGCAACACAGTGAATGATTTTATGTGTACATGTTTTATTCATATTTGTGGAATATTTCTGGGTAGATACCTAGAAGTGGGATTGTTGGATCAAGCATAAATATGTATTTCTTACCGGCCATTGCCAGACTCCTCACAAATGGCATTGTGCTATTTTGCATATGTGTAAGCCACGTTTGAAAGTTCTCTCCTCCCATTGCCTCTCCAAAGGCTGTGTACACAATTTTGAAAGTATGTATGACAATCTGACACATGAGAAAATGTATCTTCATGTTTTTCTCCTATGATGAAATACATATTCTCGTTAGTTTCTCCTATTATAAACAAAGCGGGAATATTTTCTTATCTTTAGTGGTTATTTGACCTTTTCTATGTTTTTCACATGTATTGTGCTCACTTTCTATTGAGATTTGATCTTTTTATTTTTTTAACTCATAAGTGTTGCTTTGATATAAAGAAGATTAAGATTACTGATGATACAAATTACAAATAGTTTCTTGAAGTTTATCATTTGTCTTTTGACTTTGCTTATTATGCTTTTTTTGCTATGAAAAATATTTTTATTTTTATATCAATTCCTTTTTTTGTATTGGGGATTGAACTCAGGGGCATAAACCACTGGGCCACATCCCCAGCCCTTTTTTGTGCTTTTTATTTAGAGACAGGATCTTACAGAGTTGTTTAGGAACTCACTAAGTTGCTGAGACTGGCTTTGAACTTGCAATCCTCCTGCCTCAGCCTTTAGAGCTGCTGGGATTACAGGTGGGCACCACCACGCCCAGCTTTTATACCAATCTTTTCTTTCATTGCTTTTCAACTTAGAGGACATAATTATAACAGGTTTCCCTGCTTTTAGATTATAAAGGTATTTATAATCTAAAAGCAATGAAATTGTGTGGTTTCATCTTTTTCATTTAGAACTCTCATACATTTGGAGTTATTTCCATGCATGGTGGGAGGTATGAATCTAATATTACCTTTTCCTAAGGAGCGACCTGGTTATCTCATGACCATGTTCTCAGTGATTTGAGATCTTAGGTCTACCATATACCAAATCTCCATGTGTTCTTGGGTCAGTTTCTGGACTTACTCCTCTGTTCCATTGATCTAGCTCTGTCTTCATATGCCAATAGGGCTTCACATTACGGTCTTTCAGTCTTAAACATAAGCAGACAGCCAGGAATTGTAACTCATTTAGGGGAAGTCTCTCATATAAAGAACATAAGCCAAAGTAAAACATAGAATGATCAGGCAGATGGAATATATCTACAGTCCCAGGCACTTGGGAGGCTGAGGTAGAAGGATCTCTTGAGCCAAGAGTCCTATTCTGAGAAAAAAAAAAAAAAAAGGTAACATTCAAAATAAAAGATAGAAAACAGAGAACAGCAACATGGAGAAAAGACATCACAGGGAGAAGAAAATTTTAAAGCAAAAAACAGACTAACAAACAAACACTGAGCAATATAAGAATAGACATAGTTAGAAAACAAGAAGGAAAACCCTTTTTAAAAGACAAAAAAAGGGCTGGGTGTGGTAGCACATACCTATAATCCCAATGTCCTGGGAAGCTGAGGCAGAAGGATTGTGAATTCAAAGCCAGCCTCAGCCACTTGAGACCCTAGGCAACTCAGCGAGATCCTGTCTCTAAATACTTTTTTTTTAAGTGCTAGGGATGTAGCTCAGTGGTTAAATGCTACTGGGTTCAATCTCTGGTACCAAAAAAAAAAAAAAAAAAAAAAAGAAAGAAAGAAAGAAAGAAAGTAAAAGAAAAAGGGCCAGGCATGATGATATATCCCTGTGATCTCAGCTATTCCGGAGGTTGAGACAGGAGAATTGCAAGTTGGGGATCAACCTGGACAATTTATCAAGACCCTGTCTCAAAATTTAAAAAAAATAAAAAGGGACTAGGGATAAAGCTCAGGGGTGCAGCACTTGCCTAGCAAGCACCAGATCCTGGTTCAAGCCCCCGAAAGGCAAAAAAAAAAAAAGACAAAAAGAATGGTCAGAGAAAAAAAATAACTTTGGAAATTTAAAAACATAGCAGCAGAAATAAAGGAATTTAAAACAAACAAACAAAAACTCAACAAGTTAGAAAATAGAAAAAAAATTAAAGATCAGAAAACCAGTTTAGTAGGTTTAACATTCAAATAAGGGTCTCACAACAGATAGAAAGGGAAAGGAACCCACTGTTTTCTCTAAATGAAAGAAAATGAGGATTCATCACTAATGTATAAAAATGCATTAGATTTATGAGCATTGATCTTATACCCTGCTACTTTACTGAATTCACTTATGAGTTCTAAGAGTTTTCTGGTGGAATTTCCCAGTTTCTCTAAATATATAATCATGTCATCAGCAAATAGGGATAGTTTGAGTTCTTCTTTTCCTATTCATATTCCTTTGATTTCTTTGGTCTGACTAATTACTCTGGCTAGAGTTTCAAGGACAATGTTGAATAGAAGTGGTGAAAGAGGGCATCCCTGCCTTATTCCAGTTTTTAGGGGGAATGCTTTCAGTTTTTCACCATTTAGAATGATACTGGCCATGGGCTTAGCATAGATGGCCTTTACAATGTTAGCAATGTTCCCACTATCCCTATTTTTTCTAGTGTTTTGAGCATGAAGGGTGCTATATTTTATCAAATGCTTTTTCTGCATCTATCGAAATAATCATGTGATTCTTGACTTTAAGTCTGTTGATATGGTGAATTACATTTATTGATTTCCAGATGTTGAACCAAGCTTGCATCCCTGGGATAAAACCCACTTAATCGTGGTACACACCAAAATAGACAGGTAGATCAATGGTACAGAATAGAGGACACAGACACAAAACCAAATAAATACAGTTTTCTCATACTAGACAAAAGTGTCAAAACATGCAATGGAGAAAAGATAACTCTTCAACAAATGGTGCTGGGAAAACTGGAAATCCATATGCAGCAGAATGAAAGTAAACCCCTATCTCTCACCTGCACAAAACTCAACTCAAAATGGATCAAGGACCTTGGAATCAGACCAGAGACCCTCCATCTTATAGAAGAAAAGTAGGTCCAAATCTTCAACACATGGGCCTAGGATGAGACTTCCTTAACAGGACTCCCATAGCACAAGAAATAAAAGCAAGAATCAATAACTGGGATAGATTCAAACTAAAAAGCTTTCTCTCAGCAAAGGAAACTATCAGCAATGTGAAGAGAGAGCCTACAGAGTGGGAGAAAATCTTTGCCACTCATACTTCAGATAGAGCGCTAATTTCCAGAATATATAAAGAACTCAAAAAACTCTACACCAAGAATACAAATAACCCAATCAACAAATGGGCTAAGGAAATGAACAGACACTTCACAGAAGAAGATCTACAAGCAATCAACAGATATATGAAAAAATGTTCAACATCTCTAGTAATAAGAGAAATGTAAATCAAAACTACCCTAAGATTTCATCTCACCCCAATTAGAATGGTGATTATCAAGAACACAAGCAACAATAGGTGTTGGCGAGGATGTGGGGAAAAAGGTACACTCATACATTGCTGGTGGGGCTGCAAATTAGTGCAGCCACTCTGGAAAGCAGTGTGGAGATTCCTTAGAAAACTGGAATGGACCCACCATTTGACCCAGCTATCCCACTCCTTGGCCTATACCCAAAGGACTTAAAATCAACATACTACAGAGATATAGCCACATCAATGTTCATAGCTGCTCAATTCACAATAGCCAGATTGTGGAACCAAACTAGATGCCCTTCAATTGATGAATGGATAAAGAAACTGTGGTATATATATATACAATGGAATATTACTCAGCCATAAAGAATAATAAAATTATGGCATTTGCAGGCAAATGGATGAAATTGGAGAACATCATGCTAAGTGAGATAAGCCGATCTCAAAAATCCAAAGTACAAATGATCTCGCTGATAAGTGGATGATGATACATAATGGGGGTGGGAGGGAGGCAAAAATGGAGGAAGGAGGGATTGTATAGAGGGAAAAGAGGGGTAGGAGGGATGGGGGGGAAGGGAAAAAATAACAGAATGAATCAAACCTCATTACCCTATGTAAATGTATGATTACACAATGGTATACCTCTACTTCATGTACAACCAGAGAAACAAGTTGTACCCCATTTGTTTACAATAAGAAAGAAAGAAAGAAAGAAAGAAAGAAAGAAAGAAAGAAAGAAAGAAAGAAAGAAAGAAAGAAAATGAGTTTCTAGACTGAAAGGGACCCACTAGTAGTTTAATACCCAGCACAGTGGAAAAAAGCAGATCCACCCTAAGCACATCATCATGACAGAGAGAAGATCCTGAGACCTTCTAGAGAGAATGAGAGGCAGCAACAGCAGCAACAACAACAAAAAAAGATAACCTGAGAACAGTTCGGGTTTTGCAATAGCAACAGTGGAAGCTAAAACCAATGTGAGCATGATTCCAAATCATGAGAGAACACTCATTTTCAACTAAGAATGCTATACCAGTCTGCAATATCTATTAAGAGTGAGAGGAAATACAGGATCTCAAAAAACTGCCTCCCATGATCTTTTCTCAGGAACAAGTATAGCATCTACTCCACCGGAATAAAGGAGTAACCATGAAAGAGCAAGCTTGGGATCCAGTGACTCAGATGCCCAACCTCTGAGACCTGGCTCACTCTGGGAGGCAGATGTGGAAACCCCATGGCACTGTTTCCTTAGGAATGAATGCAACATCCAGGAACCAGGCACCCTCAGGGCTGTGAGCAGGAGGGAAAGCGGGTGTGTTGCAAGGTTCAAACACCCTGCCCCAAAGGAAGGGTCTCGCTCAATGACTGGGTTGATTTCACTAAGGTTTCTTCAAACGTGTCAAGGGATATTCCAAATATTTGGCAGGATTTAACCATTTCATCTCCCAGACTGGACTTGATTTTGGTCCCTCACTTACTTCCCTATATTCCAGATTTACACAATTGGATGAGAATTGAAGGGTCATTTATTAGAACATATAGGAAAGCCAAGTAAGCAACAATAAAACTCAATAAGTAAGGACAGGGAGGAAAAAAGAATACTAAAAAAGTTATAGTAGCTGCACTAAGTGACTCACACCTGTAATCCTAGTGACATAGGAGGCTGAGGCAGGAGGATTGCAAGTTCTAGGTCAGCCTCAGCAACTTAATGAGACCCTGTCTTAAAAGTAAAAACTTGGAAAAAAAAAAAAGTAAAAACTTGGGCAGGGGTTATGGCTCAGTGGTAGAGCATTTGCCTAGCACGCATGAGGCACTGGGTTCAATTCTTAGCACCACATAAAAATAAATAAAATAAAGGTATTTAAAAAAAAAAAGGAAAAATTTAAAGAAGACCTGAGGATGTGATTCAGTGGGAAAGCACCCTGAGTTCAATCCCCAGTACCACACACACAAACACACAAAAGCTGTAATATATTGAGTTGTGAAGGACATGCACATGACCATGGTATATATCATCATAGTTTTAGTAAGAAGAATGTGAGACTGAATCTGCATGTGCATGTGTAAATCTGGGGCATGTGTGTGATATTTGAAAAGTTTGTACATGTGAAAGAGAACCCAATTTTCTTTCTTTTTTCTCTCTCTCTCTCTCTTTTTTTTTTTTTTTTTTTTTTGTACTGGGACTTTGACCTAGGGGCAATTTACCACTGAGCCACATCCCCAGTCCTTTTTCTATTTTCATTTTGAGACAGGATCTCACTAAGTTGCTGAGGCTGACCTTGAACTTGTAATTCTCCTGTATTAGCCTCCTGAGCCCCTGGGATGACAGGCTTGTGACCCAGCGCCCAGCGAGAACCAATTTTCACTGACCACAGAAGGGAGTCAGAAACCTAAAGACAGGAGAAGGTTAAAACTGCAAAGTCAGAAAGTAACAACGCAGGATTTTTTTTTTTTAAAGAACCAGAAGTGGTTATTTGTTTTGTTTTATGTTTATTTGTTGGGGTTTTATTTGTTTATTTGTTTTTTGTTGTTGTTTTGAGTTTGTTTTCGTTTTTTTCCTTCAGAGTGAAAAATGGAGCTGGAGCTGAAGCATCTCTGGTTATTATTTATACTGACTTATAGAACTAATTGTTAGACTCTTTCAACTATGTGCATTTTGATTTTTTTTAAAATGCAAACTTTTAAAAATATATAAAATTGTTTCCTAAAAGGAACACAAACCCATAAAGGGTAGCAGGATGATAAAAGACGAGAAATATCCTGGTAAATAGAAAATACAAAATAATGTGATAGAGGTAATTCGGTAATAATGGTAAAATTAAATAGATTAAGGGCATCCATAAACTGGCCTCTTAGCTTCAAATTTTGCCACTTATTAGTTCCAGAACCTTGATAAGTTGATTAACTTCGTGTTTCAGTTTCCTTCTTTGTAAAATGTGAATAAGGATGGTACCTACCTTCAGGATCTATGAGAAAAAATGCTTAGTTTGCTTATTTATTTTTGGACTAGGGATTGAACCTAGAGGCACTTTACCACTGATCTATACTCCCAGACCATTTTAGTTTTATTCTGAGGCAGAGTCTTGCTAAATTGCTCAGGCTGGCCTTGAACTTGCAATCCTTCTGCCTCAGTGTTCTGAGTATCTGGGATTACAGGCACCCACCTGTAATATAGCTCCTTAATATACCTTTTAAAAACAGCAACCAGCAGCGGGTGCTGTATAAGGGTTTACTATCGTTGTTTTCGGATTTGATTTTATAAGAGGCATACCTAAAATATGTCAGCAAAAGGCTGGAAAACAGGAGGTGGAAGAGAATTTTAAAAGACAAGCAAAATATTAATCAAAAGAAAGCAGGCATATAATTTAATATCAGAACAAATAAGTTTTGAAGTAAACAGGATAAAGCAGACCATTACTTTTTTTTTTTTTTTTTTGGTGGTGGTGCTGAGGATCGAACCCATGGCTTTGTGCTTTCGAGGCAAGCACTCTACCAACTAAACTACATCCCCAGCCAAGATCATTGCTTAATGATTAAAAAAATGTTTGTCAGGAAGATACAAGAATTCTGAACCTCATAAATAGCTTCAAAACATAAAAGAAAAAGTTGTGGAGTCACAAAGAGAATTTGACAAATCTAGTGAGAGATTTCCATACCATTTTCTCAAAATTTAGAATTGCAGGAAAAAGCAAGAGATTTGAACAATAGTTAAACATGATATACCCCAGGAAGCAGAAAAGATTTACCATAATTGAGCACATACTAGGCTTCAAGAAAAATTGAAGCATCTTTTATAAGAGCAAAACAAACCAAAACACATTTTAAATGCCATCCATCAGCAGATGGATAGATAATTCACTTTACAAAATGGAGTGGTATGTAACCGGCAAGAAAGAACACACTTAATATGCGTGCTTTAACATGGATATGACTCAATAACAATGTAAGGGGAAAATAACCAAGCTGCTGAAAAATACGGGCAAGATTATGTGGGCTGGGGTTGTGGCTCAGTGGTGAAGTGCTTGCCTAGCTTGCATGAGGCACTGCGTTTGATTCTCAGCACCACATATAGATAAGTAAAATAGAGGTCCCTTGACACCTAAAAACATATTTTTTAAAAAAGATTATGTTACTTACATACATTTTTATAACATGTAGAACAATACTATATATCAATTTGGCTACATAAATATATACAAAAGAATGAAGCCAGGATGGAAAGGAGACACAGGCCCTTCAGGCTAGACCCAGGGGAGAGAAGAGCCAATAACGACAGGGGAGGAAGCAGAATTGGGGGAAGAGCGACTGGGCATTGAATTGTTATCTATCGTGTTTTTATTTCTTTAAAAAAACAATTCCAGGACACAAATGTCAAAATATTAATATTTGTTAAATTTTGGTAATGGACACAGGGATGCATACCATTAGGTACTTTGGTATATGCTCAAAATATTTCATTATAAAATTTTGAAAATAAAAGGTGACTGATATCACTTTACCAAGTGAGGAAAGGACTGGGGAACATGCAGGGATTTTGTACCCAAAGAGCTCCCGTTGAGCCAAGGAAAGCAGATGCAGTGGTATGAGGGGCGTAGAGGTCAGAGAGCAGGGCTGAAAGGTGGAATGAAGGCAAGAGGGGTGTGATGGAGCCCTGGCTCGGGCTACCTGGGAGCACACGGAAGGCTCATGACAGGCTGGCCGGGGCCCACTCCAGGCCAGTGGCCTTGACTTCATGGTACATCAGAGAACAATTTTCTCCAACAGGGTTCCACAGGGTGAAGCTGAAAAAGCAGACCTCAGATTCATCCTGAGTGAGGTTCTGCCAGACAAGTGGAAAGGAAGAAGAAGGGACGAGGGCTGCAAGACACTTGTTGGAATAACAGAGGGTTGGGAAAGAGGGGAGGACGAAGCCCAGCGTGTGGGCGTGTCAGGGAAAATGGGTAAGGGGAGGATGGGACTTGTGCCTGGCGAGGAGGACAGTGCCAGAGGTGAAACCAGTCCAGGTCTCCAACCTGCAACATATATGGTCAGCTGAAATGAGATGGAGGAGAAGGTCACTGACTTTGAGGAGTTGAGAGATGAAGGGCTGGATAGATTTTGAGGTCCCGGCGAAGACAACAAGCCCTAGAGGGAAGAGAGAGATGGTCAGCTAAGACCCATGACTGAGTTTTCAGTGAATGTGGAAGTCAACAATGAGGGTGAGCAGGGGAGGGTAGCTCTAGGCAACCAGCCTCCAAGATTTCATGGTCTGGAAACTTCCCTGCCCTGCTGCAGGAACAAATAGGGAGCAGGTACTTCCATGGGCTACTTTCAGTCTTTTAGCCTTCAAAGGCCAGGCCCCGCTGAGGGCAGGAAGGAGAGGGAGAGGTCTAAGCTAGGTCCAAGACGTAGAGCAGTTTGTTCCAGAAAGCAGGGGGAGAACTGGGAGAGTAGTCCTTTGGGATACAGGGCAGGGAGGAAAAGGACAATTCAGGAAGGAGAGTGAGGGAGTTTTCCTTGCCAGGGAGCCTTCTGTTCTGCCACCAGGATGATCAAGGTGTGAGCCACCGTGGATTTAGATAAGAGGTTACCTGTGGTATAAGACATATTCAAAATCTTGGAAAAGGTGGCAGCTGGCACTGAGACCCACATGGTTGACCTGGAGGTGGGGAGCCACAAGCTGTGTGCCAGATACCAAACCTCAACCTGGGGAGAAATAAGACACAAACCCTAATCTGGAGCACTGGGGAGAGGATCAAGGACCCCGTGTGGCTAGGGCATGGAGCCCGGGAAGGGCCGGGGCACTCCCCAAGTCTCTAGGCCTTCCAGAGCTGACCCAAGGAGGTTTGAAAGACTGAGTGACAATGATCTCTCTACAGAGCACCTACCGTGCCCTGGTATTTACCCTGATTATCTCTAATGCTCAAGTCAACAGTCCAAGGTAGGCATTGGTGTCCTTCTTCTATTTACAGAGAAACTAAGGATCAGAGAAGTTCAGTATCTAGTCCAAAGTCTTTCCCTGGGCCAATTACAGGTCTTGCTGCCTCCAAAGTCCATGCTCAAGGCATTGTCTCATGTTCCAGAGCTGAGAGATAAGAACAAGACCACAAGAAGAGCTTCTGTACTTCTTACTGGGCAAAGTCAGGGACCCTCTGTGCCCAAGAGGAAGCTGGGACCCAATCGCCTCAGCCAAGGTGTTTATGATTTGGGAGAGAAGAGGGCTGTGGAAATGCAGGGGAGCCAGGTCTATGTGTTGGTGATGTGGGTAAAGGAAACATAGCTCAGGGCCATCCAAGGAAGGGATGGCCCAGGTGCTGCTGCTCAGTAACCAGCAGTGTTGGAAGTCGTCACTCCTAAACATGTCCCCTTGGTGTCCCTTCCCTCCCTCCTGTTCCCTGCAGAACTAGCTCTAGCTAAAGCCGGGATGCCAGGTCCTCAGGTTTGCTGCTACAGCCTCTTTGCCCTCCCAGATCATGACCCAGGGTGTCTGGGAGGTGACTGCAGCTCAGTGTTTGGGTCAGGGCACCTACTGGTGGCGCAATGCTGGGTGGGAGCAGTGACGTGGACTGTGCCACCGTGAGATGTACTGAGCACACTGAGTCAACATGGTAGCGTGCCAAAAAAGATAAAGATTTTAATTATTTATTTGTTCAGGTCTTGTTTATATAGACCACTAGTCATAGTGGTCAAGACTTGCGGTTCCTAAAAATGAAAATTGAAAGGATGACAAAGGAGGAGGTAGGGGGGAGAGAGAGAAACTTAGGACCAGGGAAAATAAAAATAGTAGCTGAAACTTATGACCTGATAAAGAATACAATTACAGAAGCAATAAGAGATGACAAATGTGCAGGAGGTGACCTTCACATTGGCTTTGAGTTTCCTGGAAATCTAGGAAGAGGGAACTTCAGTTACATAATTGTCATAATCAGAAAGAAGGAGTCACACCAGATTCACAGGAAAACGAAACTTCTCCAATGATTTGCAAACTAAATATCTCCGTGGGACGGTTTATTCATTTATTTATTTATTTTTAAGAGGCGGAGTCTCGTTACCTTGCCCGGGCTGGTCTCAAACTCTGAATCTCTGCATTCTGAGTAGATGGACTACAAGCACATGCCAATAAGCCTGACTTTTTTGAGGAACTTTATATAGAGGGTCCTTTGAGTTATATTAAAAAGTCACTGGGCTGGGCAAGGTGGCACACACCTGTAATCCCAGAAGCTTGGGAGACTGAGTCAGGAGGATTTCAAGTTCAAATCTAACCTCAGCAAAATGAGGTGCTAAACAACTCAGTGAGACCCTGTCTCTAAATAAAATACAAAATAGGACTGGGGGTGTGGTTCAGTGGTTGAGTGCCCCTGAGTTCAATCCCTGGACCCCCCCCCCCAAAAAAAGTTACTGGCTGGGGGTAAAGCTTAGTGGTAGAGCATGTGCTCAGGATGTGCAAAGCCCTGGGTCCAATCCCCAGTGCCAACACAAAGTCACTGAGAAAAGGTGATTTTGCATAAGATCAAGGTGAGGTAGCCCAGAGGATAAACTTCTGGTGTCCCAAGATGACCCATGGGTTGAATTAAGCATGGACTTTTTGAGTATGGAGTCTAGATTGTTAAGGTATTGAAATATAACCCAAAATTAACATATAACTTCATATTTTGATCATATTAAAAAGAATGAATATAGAGAAAGTATAAACCTCAGATGTTAAAATAGAAAAAAATCACCCATAATTCCACCATCAATACTAGTATGTCCTTACAATAAAAAATTTAAAAAAATTTTAAAATGCTGAAAAAAAAAGAAAAAAAATACTTGTATGTCCTTCCATATTATTTATCTAGGCACATGTTTATATGGTTTTTCTGTTTTGTTTGGTTTTTTGTTTGTTTGGTTTTTTTTTTTTTTTTTTTGTTTTGTTTTTTTTTGTTTTTTTTTCGATACTGGGGATTGAACCCAGGGTTACTCTACCACTGAACTACATCCCTCTCTTTTTATTTTTATTTTATTTTTTTGTTTTGAGACAGGATCTCACCAAGTTGCTGAGACTGTCCTGGAACTCATGATCCTCTTGCCTGAGCTCCCAATGCACTCAGATTTTAGAGGTGTGTTAACACACCTGACTTACATGTGTTTTTTACCAATTTATTTTTCTGGGATCAAAATGTTTAGAAACCGAATTTATCACTTAAAGGGTATATCATATGTATACAACCATGTCAATAAATGTTCACTCAATATGACTTTAAATGGATGATAGCACGGACATACAGTAATTTATTTAATAATCTCCTCTTGTGCCTTGTATTGTTTCTAAGATTTTAAATTATAAATAGCACCACAATGAACATCCTTATAGTTAAATGCATGTAATCCATGATAAATGGAAGAATGTTTTTCTGAACAAGCACATTTCTGTCCACAACCCCTCTGCCCTAATGCTGAAAACCTCCCAGGTGGTTGGGTTGGATGGCTTAGACCTCGAAGAATGAGGCATCACAAAGTCTTTGGACATCTGTGGACTTCCAGAAAAACATGGCTGATTGAATGCATGTATCTAATTCCACTTTTCTCTGAAACCCTCCTAAAACTATGGAGAATGGATTTTGTCGTTATTGTTGTTTGTTTTGTTCATTTGTTTGCTTTTTTAGAAAATATGTGGGCCCATAATGGACAGGAAGAATGAAAGAAAAGACCACAGCAAAATTTTGGAAGCACAGGAAGCAGATGGACCAGTTGCAACAGATTTAGCTGGCCTGAGAAGGCTGGTCTTAAGTTGGCAGTGGGTGACGATGAGCTTGATTCTCATGAGCACCTGGATTGGATTCTCAAAAGGCTGGGGAATGGTAGCAGAGCCACTGCTGGCTCGTGATGCACCTGTGTGTGAATTAGAAGCAGCCTCCTTCTCAAGACACTCTACCGCCATCTGCCAGCAATTTGTCATAATAAATTTACAAATACATAATGTGTGCCACATGAGAGACTTGTCCTCAGAGTTGGGCAGTACACAGCCCTGAACTGGAGGCACCAGTCGCCTATAAAAGTGGAGATGAAAATATGAAAAACAGGCTGCAACTATTTAGGAAGAACTTAGAACTTTAGCTTTCACCCTGGCGGAAGATTGAAGGTTTATTCTCTAAAAAGGGAAAGACTGATTTTTGGAGGGAGGAATACCAGGCAGAGTTGAGGGCAGGAGTCCTGTACTACAAACAGAAGGATTAAATCATGAGCCAGGTCTGGTGGAATGTCCTTGTAGTTCCAGTATGGGGAGGCTGAAGCGGGAGGACTGCTTGAGCCACAAATTCAAAACAGGCTGGGCCACATAGCAAGATCCTGTCTCAAAAATAATAGCAGTAACTACAATAACATAAATCAAAATATGCTCTCTATATGTTCAACTTGACCCTAAGAACACTGGTATCCAGGCTTTTACCCTCTAGGCAAAATAGAAGGAACTTCTTAGGGGAATGACCAGCTCAAGAAGAAAGACCTGAAGATTTTCACACTGCGGGATTCTTCCAGCTAAACATTCCAGGGGCTTACCCCACAGTGAAGTTCATAGCCAACGAGCTACTGCTTGGAGCTTCCATCACCTCTAAATCCTCCACCCTTGCCAGGCACAGGGACATGCACCTGGAAATCGCAGCTACTTGGAGGTTGTGGAGGGAGGTCCATGAGATCAAGGCCAGCCTGGGCAAAGTAGCAGAACCCATCTCAAAAAGAAAAAAGAAAAACATCCTCCACTCTTAAATGTAAGTAAACAACCAAAGAGAACCAGTTAGTTTAGGAATGAGCCTAACATGAAAGATAGAGGCCAAATCACACAAACAAAAAACACCCAAAAAGGAACGTGGAAAAATGGAGCCTACGCAGAAAGAACATTTTCAATGTCATTATTATTGTCAGAGAATTAAAAGAACACGTTATATCAATGAAAAAAGAACAGGATAGTATAAAAGACCATTCACAAAACAATAATGATGGTAATAAAAACCCTTGTAAATTTTTAAAAATAAGAGAAGTAAAAACAAACAAACAAACAAAAAATAAAAAACTGAATAGAAAGTGAAGAAATATCCCAGAAAGGAAGATTGAAGATGTCAGAGAAAAGATAAAAGCATTAGAAGATCTGTCCAGGAATGTCCTATTGTTGGAAGAGATGAAGGAAAAGTGCTACAATTCCCTAGAGAAACAAATCAGCATTATCTGGTAAAGACTGAACAGACGTATACCATATATCTAAGCAAGACAAGAAGATTTAAAGACATTCATTTATTCAGCAAATACTTATTGAGAACCCAAAGTTCATTGTGCTAAGCACTGGTTACACAGAATAAATAAGATACACAAGACCTCTGCCCTTTCAGAAACCAACCAAGATTCTTCATCTCCAAGCATCTGTGAAATGTGGTGTATCTCTGACTCAATTGTCCCCTATAAGCTTTGGGGTTACATGGAAGACTCTTTGGGCAGATTTCCTGTGTGCAGAATGTATGAATAAAAGACTAATTATGCTGTGGTTTAAAAGAGTAAAAATAAGACCCAAGTAGAGAAAAGGTACTGAGATGGACTCAAGTTTAATTTTAATACTTTCAAACTGAGAAGTAAAAATAAGACTAAAATATACAATCTATATTGAGAAAGAGTCTGTTGTTTTCTTTGTTTTATTTTTTGGATTTTTTTGTTTGTTTTTTCTGTTGGTTTGGTTAGGTTTTTTTGCCGTACTGGGGATGAAACCAGGGCCTTGCACATGCTAAGCAAGCACTTTACCTCTGAGCTACATCTCCATCCCTTTAGCAAGACAGTCTTGCTAAGTCACCTAGGCTGGACTTGAACTTATGATTCTTCTACCTCAACCTTCTAAGTAGCTGAGATTATAGGCGTACACCACTACACCAATATGAGAAAGAGCCAGTTTCATTTTAAATATTATTTAACAAAGTTGCCCAAAGACAGAATGAATTGTTTGGGAAGATGGTAAGTTGCCTGTCTGAGGAACAAGCAGGATTTATTGACTTAAACCATTGAGTGGTGCCTTGCTCTGTGCTAGACTCTATATATGAGTTAACTCTTGTTGCATAACAAATCACCTCAAAACTTAGTGTCTTAGGACAACACAAAGCATTTGTGAACTGTCACCATTTCTGAGTAGCAGCTTGGCTATGTGTTTCTGTTTGACACTGTCGGTGGGGTCGGGGGTTGTAAGCAGAATGGCATCTGAAGGCTTGGACGGGGCTGCAGATCTCTTCCAAGATAGCTCGTTAACATGGCTGGCAAGTTGGTTCTGCTGTGGGGTTTCAATTCCTCCTTCCTTAGACCTCTCCGCAGGGCTGTTCGAGTGTCCCCAGACATGGTTGCTGTGTTCCAGGAGAGTGAATGATCTGAGAGAAAGCAATGTAGCAGCCACAATACCCTGTATGACCCAGCCACCCTTGGGAGCATATATCCCGACATCCTCAACGCCAGGTCAGCTCTCCTTAGCACGGGAGGGTCCACACAAGGGTGTGAGTACGGAGATGAGGATCACTGGAGCTATCTTGGAGGCCATTTTATAAATACAATGACGAACAAATGGGGCCGGGGGCGAGCTCAAAAGACTTAGTCACAGTTGCGCTCATCTGTTAGAGATGATTGTCAAAGGAGTTGGATAGAATGAGACAATTCCCTCCAATCTATATCCTGTAATCGGTCCCAGGTCTTTAGTCCCCATATCACTAACCCCATCTCTGAAAGAGCAGCTCAAGCCCTCTCTCCCCTGACCTGGGATCTCAAATTCCCCCTCCATTATCTGCTGCTCATGACCACATGGTAGGATAGCCATGGCCCCACCCTGTGCACTCCCCAACAGGGATGTGGAAGTCCCCAGATAACCCCAAGTTTGTTGTTTCTCTCTGCAGAGCAAGGCAAGACCTGTGCCCCTCCTCCTGGGAGCACAGGGTGTCCTATGATAACAGCAGGAGGACACAGCGTCCCTATGCGGGAGCTGCTGTTGATCCTGCCGGGACAATCCCACAAGAGCTGCTAGTCCTGCAGGTACAGAGTAGCCCCTCAGGAGGGTAGACCCTCAGACCTCTCCCTTTGCCCTAATCAGGGCCACTCAGGGCACCAGAGACCTCACGGGTAGTGACTCCTCTGCTGTTCTCAGAGGACTGCTGACCTCTGAGCTTGGGGGATGGGCACAGGGGAGTGGCCAGAGTCTTAGCCTGGCACAGCACCCTGTGCCCAGGTCTCCCTGTGCTCACATTCCCAGGGGTGGCAAGTGCTTCAGCACTTGGAGAAGCTTCCTCTGTTCTAGTTTTAAAATAATACTCTTCATATGTTGGCTACTATTTAGAAGAAGAGGAGGAAGATGGGGGGAGGAGGGAAAGAAAAGAAGGAAGGAAGGAAGGAAGGAAGGAAGGAAGGAAGGAAGGAAGGAAGGAAGGAAGGAAGGAAGGAAGGAAGGAAGGAAGGAAGGAAGGAAGGAAGAGAGGGAGGGAGGGAGGAGGGAAGGGAGGGAGGGAGGGAGAGAGAGAAAGGAAGAGAGAAAGAAAAAGACAGAAAGAAAGAAAAAGAAAGAAAGAAAATAACAAGGGTTAGAGAAGATGTGAAGAAATAGGAACCCTTGTGTGTTGCTGGTGAAAATGTAAAATGATGTAACTGCTATAGAAAACACTATGGCAGCCAGGCATGGTGGCACTCACCTGTAATCACACAGACTCTGGAGGCTGAGGCAGGAGGATCACAAGTTCAAGGACAGCCTCAGCAACTTAGCAAACTCTGTCACAAAGTAAAAATTAGAAAAGCTACCTGGGGAAGTAGCTCAGTCATGGGTTCAATCCCCAGGTATACACACACAGACACACACAGACACACACACACAACACTGTTGCAGTTCCTTAACAAATTAAACAGAATTACCATGTGATCCAGCAATCCCACTTCTAGATATGCACCCAAAAGAATTGAAAGGACAGACTGGAAAAGATAATACCTTCGCCCGTGCACAGCAGCATCATTCACCAGAGCTTAGTGGATGAGTTTTCTGTTTGGGGTGATGAAAAAATCTAGGAAACAGAAAGTGGTGGTAGTAGCACAACACTGCGAGTATAATTAATGCCATGGATTGTGCACCTAAAAATGGTCGGATGGTAAATTTTGTGTTATAGATACTTTATCACAATTCAAAAGTAATGCTAAAAGTTTATCTGAAATCCCAGTGCTATATAAATGTACAAAGAACAAAGTAAAACCCCTGCCTCTCAAGAGGAGCTCTGTGGTTGCCAAGGCTTCCAGATTTCTGTGTCATGGAAGCCAGACACTGGGATTCAAATACAACTGGGTAGAACCAGAGCGTGTCCCTGGTGCAGAGGCATCCCCCATCTGCACAAGAATCCTTGGCATCACAGGTTGCCGACAAAAGCTGTGTTTCTGGATGGCCCTGGGTCAAGTTCCATTTCTACACTTGCTGGGTAACATCCCTCACCATTCTGAACTGCCTATACCTCACCTGCTGCACCTTTTTAAAAAAAATTTTGTTCCCATTAGTTATATATAACAGTAGAATGCACTTTGACACATCACACTTAAATGGAGTATAACTTCTCATTCTTCTGGTTGTACATGACGTAGAATCACACCGGTCATGTAGTCATATGCGCCCATAGGCTAATAATGTTCAATTCATTCTACTATCTTTCCTACCCCCCGCCCCCTCCCGTCCCTTCACTCCCCTCTGCCTAATCCACAGAAATTCTATTCTTCCCTAGCCACCCAGCTTATTGTGAATTGGCATTCGCATATCAGAAAAAACATTTGGCCGTTGGTTTCTTGGGATTGTTCACCTTTGATGTCACAGTCTGTCGTGAGGATTGCATGAGTCAAGATGGTACAGACAGTGTGCTTTAAAAAACGACCTCATACTAGTAAGCATTGACATCAGCTCTGTTGCCATAAAAAAGTTCTATGGCTCCTGCCACTAGACATTTCTCATTGGTCAACATAGTGGGGAGGATTAGTCTTCTCTTTTTATTCCATTTTCTCTTCCTCGATCCCCTGTCCCTTTGCATTCTTCAAATGCCTGCACAGGGAGCTCATGAAACAGTTGAAGCCTTCTGTCTGTTTCGCGGTCTCCTTCCTGGCAGTTCCTGGGAACTCCTGTGGCAGACAGCATGCACTGTCAAGCAGCAGTTTCCCCTGTGAGGTGGCTCAGGTCTAGCTGTTCACCTCCTTACATGGTCACATACAGATACGCATGTGCTTTCCTTAAGGGGTGTGTTCGCCATCTTCCCAATACTGTAACAAAAACCTAAGATAAATTAACTTAAAAGGAGGAAGGTTTATTGTGGCTCATAATTCAGAAGTTTCCGTCTATGGTTGACTGGGCTTTCCTTTTGAGCCTGTGGTAAGGCCGCACACCATGGTTGGAGCATATGGTGGAGGAAGTTGCTCACCTCATGGGGGCAGGAAAACAAAGAGGGAGAGAGGAGGGCCTGGGTCCTCATATCACCTTCCAGGGTGGGTCTCCTGATTACTAACTTTTTCCCACTAGGTCTCACCCACTAAAGGGTCCACCACTTCCCAACAATACCACAGCAACCAAGCTTCCACACATGGTGCTTTGGGAGACAATTCAGATCCAATCATAGCAACACTGTTGTTTAATAATTAATTGTTAGGACTTTGTTTTTTTTCTACTTAAAATCTCTTGGCTATCTTCCCGTAAATAAAACCTCCCAAAACCAAATCAGTATGTTTTTCTTGAGCTCAGGACTCATGGAAGATCTGAGAGCAGATGTCAGAGAGCCTTTCAAAAGGACAGATGGGGCTGGTTGCCCAAGCTGAGAACAAAAGGTCATTTCCTAATATCTTTGGTTGTGCCATCATCTCAGTCGCTGGAAATGACTCTGGGGTCAACTGGGCACAGGAGACCAAGTCAACACCCTGGCTTGAAACCGAAGAGGAAGACTATCTTCCTTGAGTGACAGACCCAGCTCCATGAGGACTAAGAGCACCCTCAGACAAGCCAGCAGGGAGCAGCTGGGGCAGAGCAGAGAAGAAGGCCAAGGAAAGAGAAAACCCTCCCTGAGGACTAAGGCGGATATCAGTGAATGTTCTTGAATGCTAGCCACAGATACTGTTCCTGAAGAGATAAGTAGAAAGCTGAATTGAGCCAAATTGTTTTTAGGAATTTCAAGAAAATTTCTAGGAAAGCTGGAGCATTTGTTTTGGAAAGTAGACAATAAAGGAACTGAGGGGAAAAACATGGCCAGGATTATTTCACAGAATTAAACCAGTGAGAACAGTTCTGCGGGCACCTCAGGGACAGGGCAGCTCAGCTTGCCTGTGGCCACTTCTAAAACCAAAGCCTGAACTGAGGCTCTATCCTGGCTGCAAACTGCAAACAGAAAGACCTCTCCACCAACCCTGCTTTCACACCTGCTGGGGGCAATTCCATCTGATTGGCTGATCAGAGGCCCTGTCACTGACTCAAGGTGAGAGAGGCTGGCACTGTTAGAGTCTATAATGGGAGGCATCTTCTGAGTCCCCTCAATACTCATCAGAGAGCCGGGTGTGGTGGTGCTTACCTGTAATTCCAGCAGCTGGCCTGGGAGGCTAAAGCAGGAGGATCACAAGTTCAAAGCCTCAGCAACTTAGCAAGGCTGTAAGCAACTTAACAAGACCCTGTCTCAAAAAAAAAAAAAAAAAAAAAAAAAAAAAAGACAGAAAGAAAAAGGACTGAGGATGTGTCTGTTTAGGTGCCCCTGGGATCAATCCCTGATACCAAAATAAATAAATAAACAAACAAACAAACAAACCTTAAAAAAAACACAAAAACCACTCATCAGAAGGAAATCCCCCATGCAAAGCAAGGGGGCTTCAGAGGCTGGGTGGTTGTCTGAGTCCACGCAGGCTGCTATGACAAAATGCCAGAAAGTAGCCGGCTCATAACCAATAGGCATTTACTTCTCACAGTCCTAGAGGCTGGAAAGTCTAAGACAAAGACCCCGGCAAATTCAGTGTCTGCTGAGGGCATCTTCTGTGTTCATAGTGCTGTTTCGCTCTGTCCTCACATGTGGAAGGGGAGGGAATCTCTCTGGGGTCTCTCTTTGAAGGGACTGATCCCATTCATAAGGGCTCTGCCCTCATGACCTAAGTACCCCCTAGAGGCTCCTCCCCCTAGTATTATCGCCTTGGCAGCTGAGATTTCAACTTGTGAATTTGGGGGGCGGGCATCAACCTTCAATCCATTGCAACAGCCAAAAGCAATATTATTACCAGGAGACAGCTGCCAGGTCAGTGACTAGGGCGACAGGCCCAGGTGAGAAATCCAGGGGCAAGAGAGCGGGCATGTTCCATCCAGGTGGATCAGGACTATGGCAGGACTCTCAGAGGCATGCAGAACAGTCCTTGGGGCGGTGGAAAAACATAGGAGTCCCACCCAGGATTCCTACCAAGAACCAAGCTAAGGACATGCTAGGGACCCATGGTGAGGCATGCTCAGTCAGGTGGTCCTCACATGAAATCTGGGGCACCTCTGAAGCTTCCAGACCTACTCAAAATTCTACCCAGCCTCTGCCCCACTTCGTTTTAGTGCCCTGATACTCTGTTTCCCTCTCCAAAAAAACCAGGAAACCTCCAGGTGCCGGTGGGCTTGTCCAGGAGTGCTTGCTAGTGGGCCCTGCTAGTGGTCAGGGGTGGAGTTGGCCATCTTGCAGCCTTTCTGGCCTGGAGTGTGGCAGTGAGGGTAGTTGGGGACAGGGAGAATCAGGGGGGTCTCCTTGGCCAGCCCTGGTGGCCTCCCATTAGAGTACATGGCCTGGAGCTGGGGTGAGGAGGTACATAGAAAGGGGAGATTACACAGATCTGACCTCTACTGTGCTCCAGTAGTAAGATGCACACCAGTTATTGCCTGTTCACTCTGGGCCCAATGCGCTAAGTGCTTCTCACCCCTTGCTTCGTCAGCACCTCAGAGCAACTCTCCAAGCTGAGGATCATTATTCCGACCTTCCCAGAGGAGTTCAGTTATCTGCCCCCCATCACCAGTAGTCAGTCAAAAAGCCAGAATTCACACCCTGGTGCCTGATTCCCAAGCACACGTCCCTCCCAAGAGGCAGGTTGGTGAGAGGGCCAGAGCCTCTCCAGTCACCACCCTTGGGAGGGAAAGAGGAAGGCCCCGAACACCTCTGAGGAGTATGCCTCACAGCATGGTCAGGCCTTCTTCCGGGAGAGCCCTGCGGGGCTGACCCCAGCCTGGGGAGAAAAGTGAAAACTAGACAGACCTGGGTCAAAGGTGATAACCAAGATGCCAAGTCCGCGGGGCAAGGTTCACCGTGGCTCATCTCTAAGGCTCCCTCCGGGAAGTCTGAGCCTCTCGGGTGGGGGTAGGGCCTATTCCAGAGGCTGTAGTTGCCCAGAGCTGACCTTGCTGATACCACTCAGGGCCCCTGAGCTCTGTCCCTTACCCCAGTGGCTGCAACTCCTTCTCCAGACAGGCAGGCCACTTGGCAGGAGGCTGCTGCATAAAGTATCCCAGGGCCCTGCAGGCGCTGGTGCCTGCTCCACCCCTGCTTCTTGGGCTCACCTATATCCCTAGACCTTTTTCCCCAACTCTGGAGACCATGGGTTTAGACATGGGTGGATAGATTTCTCAAGCAAGCATGAATCACGTTTATAACGGGGTGGGGTAAGCTTGGCTACACTCACCTTTACATAAATAAGTTAAAGGCAAGAACATAAAAGGTAGGACTGTATAGTAAGCTCTCCAAAGCCAGCGACCACTTCTAGGTGTCCCTCTCAGTGTGAAACCCAGTGTTAGGCACACAGTCCCACAAAAACTATCTGCTCATTGTCCAGAGCAATGACTGGCACATCAAGGATGTGCAATAACTGTTTGTTGGCTTTAGGACTTTATTTTGTCTTTGGAGGTTGTGTGACACTTTTTTCTATCTCTTCTTAGAGCACACCTCACATACTCCTCTCCATCACACCAGCCCTTGTCCCTCCTGAAGTTTCACCATCTCAGCCCTTGGTGTCACCCTGTCAGGCCACTAATAAGCTTTGTCAGCAGTGGTCTCCTTCCCACCTCGGGCCAGCCACAAGGAGTCACATGGCAACCAGAAGAGGCTAGCTTCTCAGTGACTTTATTGAATAGTGAGAGGGGGCATCGCTTTCCACAGGACAGGTGTCCTCAAGCGCATACAAGAAATGCTTAGGGACAGTCTGACAGACAGGCGGCAGGGCAGGGCAGGTGTCTGTGGAGGTGGGCGCGGGGCACCAGGGGCAGCTCAGCTCTCCACCTGGATGGGCTGCTTCTGCTCCTGCTCTTGCTCCTGCTCTGGGAGGGCCAGGGGCTTGTCCTGGCTCTCCTTTTTCAGGGAGCTGAAGAAGGAGTTGACCTTGTCCCTCAGGTCCTTCTCCAGGAAGCTCAAGTGGCCTTCCACGTCCCCCGCATAGGGACCCAGCTTCTGTCGGAGCTGCTCCATCTGCTGCACCAAAGCTCTGTTGAAGTTCTCCCCGTAGGGTTCCACGGTGCGCCGGAACTCCTCCACCTGTCGGTCCAGGTGGCCGCTCAGCTCCGCCAGGGACTTCTGCAACCCCTCCGTGTTGCCCCTCAGCTTGTTTTGCACATCCTCCGCCACAGGCGTCAGCTTCTGCCTCAGGTTGTCAGCATTGGCAGCAATCTTGGCCTTGAGCTCCTCCGCGTTCTTCTTCATCTGAAAGGCCAGGCCCTCTAGCTGGTGGTTGAGCTTCTCCTGGACATCCTGTGCGTAGGGGGCCAGGCTGCGGCGCAGCTCCTCCACATTCTGATCGATCTTGACCTTGAGCTCATCCGCGTAGGGTGTGAGGCTCCCCTTGAGCTTCTCCACATTACTTTCGATCTTGGTCTTGAACTCATCGGCGTAGGGCATCAGTGAAGCCTGCAGGTTGTCCACATTGTCGCGCACCAAGGTCTCCATGCGCTGCACATAGGGAGTCAGCTGTTGACGCAGCTGTTCCGCCTGGGTGTTGACCTGGGTGTGCAGCTCCTGCGCGTAGGGCCCCAGGCGCTGCTGCAGCTCACGCACGTTGTCTCCGATCCTCTGGCTCACCTCATTGGCGTGGGGCTGCAGGCGGGCACGCAGATCCTCCAGCTCCTTTCGAATCTCCTCCTTCAGCTTCTCTGAGTCCTTGGCCAGGCGTTCATGCAGCTCCGTGGCAAAGGGCACCAGCTTCTTCTGCAGGTCACTTGCATATGTGTTCATGTCCCCGAGTTTGTCCTGGAAGAGAGTGCTGCAGGGAAAGGGCACAAGAGGGCCACCATTACATTCAACATTAAATAGCAGGACCTTGTCAGGCCACCCCTGGAATTCCAGTCGCTCGGGGGACTGAGACAGGAGAGTCACAAGTTGGGGCTACTCTGGGCAACTTAGTGAGACCCTGTTTTAAAAGGGCTGGGGGTGTAACTCAAGGGGTAGAACACTTGCCTAGCATGTGAGGCCTGGGCTCAATCCCCATTTGGCAGGGAGGTGGGGGCCTAGTCTGTTTGTATAAACTCTCCTCTACACCCCTACCTAGGACAGGTGAGTGGTGAAGGGTACGGAGTCCACCCATCTTCTCCCTTGTGGGCCTCTCTAGGGTGACCATGATTTGAGGAAATGGATGCAATGGACTACTAATACATAGAATTTGTATCTCTGGATCTCCCACTGAGTTTGAGTGCCATTATCTACCATCATGTGATCTCAAGAAGTTTGCTTTTCCCTCCTTATCTGTGAAATAGTTTGGACTTTGAGGTCCCTCCCAGCCCCGGCATGCTGTGGCATAGGATCACATTGTGTAATAGAATTTTCTCGACCTTTGCCAGTAATGTCTAGCAGCATACGTGCTATTTTCCTTGTATGTGCCCAGAGGCTTCCCAGATACCCCCATCTGCTTTCTCTTGATTTCATAGGAGCCTGTGCTTCTGAAATGTATTAGAAGCCAGCTCACATGATGTTTCCCTCCTCTTTCTTCCATGAGCCTCATGGTGGTAGGATGTGGTCATTTGTCAAACTCTCAAACATAAAAGCAGGAAGACACCTTGGGAATTATTTGACCCAACCTCCCCATTTACACCTGTGGATGCCGGGACCAGAGAGTTCGTAGTCCCCCGGGGAGTTAGTGGCAGGGCAGTGAGGATCCTGTGTGCTGGAGTCTTGCCTCTAAGCTCAGCCTTTGCCAACCCTTGGTATGACCTTTAAGAAGCCCTGCTCTGTAGGTTACATCCCACTTACTTGAGCTGCTGGGTGACTTCTGACTTCTGGAGATGTTCCACAGCATCCTTGGCATTATTGCTGAGCTGACTGAAGTAGTCCCACATCACAGTGGCCACCTGGTCAGCATTGACCTCAGCCTGGGCACCTGGCAGCAAACAGAAAGCTATCCATGAGGACCCATCTCTTTCCTGGCTCCTCTGCATGAGCTCAGAGCTGCAGATTGGATGACGATGGGGAAGCCCGAGCCATTTTTCCCTCTCTGGGCTTAGCTAGGTAGCACCAGTGCCTGCCTATCACTTGGCACTGGCCAGCTCTCCTGTGAACTGCTTGGCAGCCTGGAAGACCCATGCCCAACTGGGGGCTGACAGACACTCTGAAGCACCCTCTGGCCTCTCCCCGCTGCTCCACTCACAGTAGAGCCTGAGAGCCCTGTCCAAAGACAGCTTCTACTCACTGGTGATGGCCACCAGGGCCAGGCTCAGCACCACAGCCTTCAGGAACATCCTGGGCTCCTCGCTGGGCGAGAGAAGTCTTGGTCGCAATGGATCCTTCCTGGAATCAGAGGGAGCTGCAGGAGAGGTCCTCAGATGGCTCACCTGTGCTGTGTCTGAATTGACTGACGCTCAGAGACTGCCAGGCATTTAAAGCCCCTCCAGGTTCCCTCCCTGTCTCCCTCCCCAGTGTGACTCCACGCTGGAAGGTGACACATTCCCAGGAGGCCTCTTGGACTTTAGTGACCCTAAGACTACGTGGAAGCTGACATCAGACTGGGGCTTAGGCAGTGGTGGGAAGCAGCTGGGCTGAGCTAGGCCCCACCCAGTGCAGAAGGGCAGAAGGAGAGCCAGAAGCTGGGGGAAAGTGTGGCCTAACAGAGCCCCTGAGCCAGGACTGATGCCCCAGAGGTCCTGTTGGCAAGTCTGGTTCTGAGCCAGGCTTAGGGGACAAGGTCCTCATCCTTTCTGTCTGCCCCAGTAGAGACAGCCCCCACCCCCACAGCTGCCACCAACCCTGACTCCATCTCAGAGGACCACACTCTGGACTGGGCCCAAGCAAGGATGCAGACAGGGCAGGGAACTAAGATCCAGGTCTGTTATCCAGGTCCTTCCAGGAGGAGGTGCCATGACAGCCTTTGGGCAGGCATGTGGGCTGGGCAGGATCCTGTACTGAGGGGGTTCATTGTACAAGTATACTTCATGTCCCACCACCGCCAAGCTGTACTACCTTGACCTACTTATTCAAAGTCCTGAACCTCAGTTTCTTCGAACAATGGGGTTGTTACGGATATTAAATGAGACAGTGTCAGTGAAGTAGGTGGTATGGGGCTTGGTACAGAGGAAAGACTGAAAAGTAATTGTTATTATTAATAATAATATTGTCTTCCTGATTTGGACCAAAGTGGGAGTGCAGTAGAAGGCTCACCCCTCTAAAGAGAGTGGCAGAGCAAGACCCCATCTTTTGAGGGTCACAAAAGATGGGCTAGAGGCAGGGTGACAAAGGACACGGCCATCTTGAGGCCTGATTGCTGCACCCCCAGCCTCACGCAGGAGCATTCAGTTAGTGCAGAATTGCAGCACCTGAGGCTTGAGGGCTCTCATACCTGGGATGGAGGGTGCTGCTGTTGCTAGGAGACCTTTCATGTAGACTTCTTGCAATCTTTCTGCACAATCACAGAAAGACCTCTGAGAAGACGACATGCAGGGAAAGCATGGGGCATCTGCTTTAGTGCTCACCCAGTGATTATGTGATAGCACCCACCATATTGCATTGTTGGTTGCCACCCATGAGCAGACGCTGGGCACAAGGTGAGCTCTAATTATTTGTAAAACAAGAGCAATAAGAGTAGATCACAATTGTGCTGAGTCTGATTGACCACGTCTTCATTGTTTTATATTCTAGAAATGGCTTGGTTTTTCATGGGAAGGAAGATAGCTAAAAGCCTCTGATGGCTGTCTTTCTTCTGCTGGGTCCCCACTACCCTGCAGTTCCATGATTGCCTCTCATGTCAGGGAGCTCACCCCCTCTGGGAACAGCCTATGCTATCTCAGAAGTTGTTGAGTCCAGACTCTGGAGTTGGGCTCCCAGGATTTGTGTGTGGGGCTCCACCACAGACCATCTGTGTGGCCTTGGGCAAGTTTCATAACCTTTCTGAACTCAGTTGCCTCCGTGAGACATAATCATAGCACTTGCCCCCTGGGCTGTGAGATTCAGTGAGATAATCTTCGTAATGCTTACAACAGCACTGGTGCATAGTAGGGCCTCATGAAATGTTAGACGTGGTTTACCCCTAAAAGGCTCTCGATAACATTTATCTAATGGTCCCCAGCCTGAGGCTGAATCAGGCACAGTGTGACCTGGGGAAGGGCACAAAGATCAGCGCTCAGAACCCCTGTTCCTCCCCCTGTGCCAGAGTTGAGGCGGGCAATGAGTCATGAAGGACACCTCAGCCCCAGTCTGACCTCCTGGACCCGGCGTCCGAGCAGCAGGTGCCACCAGCGTGGGACAGGTCCAGAGGTACTTCTGTCTCACCCACTGCCTGGGTGAACCCACACTGGGAGTGTCTGCCCAACTGGGGGTGTTCAGGAGCACCTGCCAGGATATGGACAGATTCTCAGAAGTGTGCCCATCTCTGAATTGTCTGTGGGCACAAAGCTGGGGCCCAGAGCTAAGGGACTGGCTCAGTCTGGATGCACGGCCACACCGGGGGGGGGGGGGGGGCATGCTGCCTCCCAGCATGCTCATGTTTACTTCCCAGAGTCTGTGACCATGTGTGTGTCCCTCCAGAGATGATTCGTGTTGATGATGGGGAGAAAAAGAGAGCCCCGTGCCAAGCCCAGGCTGTGGTGGAGAGAACAAGCAGACCCAGGCATAGAGTCAGGACAGCGGGCACCAAGGGCTGGTGTCTTCTTGGGACTCAAGTCCCTGTCTAAGCTTCAGTTTGCTTGCCTTGTCTGTGCTCAGACGGTCCTCATGGCTGGGGCAGCAATAAGACGGACTGACAGTTGGGCATTACCTAGAGCCACCTCTTGTCACTCACATGGGAATGCAGCAGGGCCCAGTCCAGAGGTCAGAATGGGGAGCAGGCAGCCCAGGCCCAGTCAGGGACAGGCTTAGCTGAGAGCCTGCAAGTCACTTGGACACATACTCCCATGTCTGCTTTATGCCAGCCCTCCTCCTTCCAGGGCAGAACTAAGGAGGGACAGCTCTTATTGTCACAAGGAGAATCTGGGTGGGGCACTAGGAAGACTTTCAGCATGGAGGCCTGTGTTGGGCTTCTGGTTGACAAGAATGAATCAAGCTGCACAGCCCAGCCTGCTGGCAGGGCACAGATCCCAGGGGCTCCTGCGCTCAGCCTCCCCTAGACACAAGCGGAAGCAGAGACAGCCAGCCCAACTCTGAGCGTTTCAGCTGGTCAAGCCCCCTCCTTTTCCCACCTGCCACCGGCTCCTCTCTGGGCCTTTCTGGGGCCAAGAGCAGTCTCCTCTTTCCAGGGGAACCATGAGAGATAGGCATTTTAAATTGCCATCAAGAGGTCACCAGTGAGAGCCAAGTTGGACCCAGGAGGGCACAGGCACTTTGAAAGAGACCAGTTCCCAGGCCTCATGCTGCGTCCCTGCTATTTGGGACAACTGGTTCTCCGTCCACCTAACAGGTCTCTCTGCCCACATCTTCTGACTTCCCTGGGCTCAGTGGCCCTGGGATATGATACCCACTGTGCCCTTCACCACCAGGGTAAGAAACAGGCTGGGACGGAAGAGGAAAGAGGGCACAGCAGCCCCTCTGCCTTCCCCAATTCTCAGTAACCTCCTAATCACCTCCCTTCCCTCCCCAGTCTGTCCCCAAGTTCTGCTCTCAGCAAGCTGAACTTGCCTCTGGTCTGTGGGTGAGTGCTAAGTCGCTCAGGGTCTCATTCTCCAGATTGTCTGGGATCAGCCAAACTGAAGTCATATTTGAAGAAAGACCTGGCTTCTAGTTCCCTGTCCTACCATGTGCCCATGTTTGGGTCTGTACCCCTTTAAGCCTTAGGTTTCATACCTAAAAAATAGAGTCAATGTCTAATTCTCAGGATTCTGACCACTTGCATGTTAGCAGAATACAAAGTCTTAAAGAAATGAGTCTCTTCTAGTGGAATTTCAAGTTGCAGCCACAGGTAAAGAATTCTGAGGCCAGGCTACTGTCTCAGGCTCTGGATTTCACTCCATGGGGCTAGTTACTTCCTACTCAGAGGATGGCTGCCTGCCTAAATCAGGCACTGTTTCTACTCTGATGGTTCCTCCTGCCTTCAGACTAGATGGTCCGGGGAAGGACACAGTGTTTGGGAGGGAGGACAGAGGTTTGCAGAGCCCCCTCCATAGGCCAGCTGCTTTGCACATGCAGTATCTCATTAGCTTTTCTCCACATTTCTGGGAAATTCAGATTCTATCCCCGTTTTACAGAGTAGAAAATCGAGGCTCTGAGATATTTGATCTAACCCTGGGTCACATGAGTCAGTGCCACAGACGTCATTTAAGCCTGGGATTTCTTGGCTCCAAAGTCCTAGCATCCAGAAGACAATGTCCCCTGATGCTGTCATCCTGGCTGCAGCCCTGAGACATGAGTCCTCTCCTGGACAGTTGACTGCCTCATAGAGCCCCTCCATAACCTCCCCTTCCCTTGCTGACTGGCCTCCCCACCCCTTGTTCCTCCCACAAGGCCAGGGGGCTGAGGAACCTGAAGCTCAGGGGAGAGGATTGGTCCTGGCTGCCTGGTTTGGGAAGGGCCCCAGCCATGGTTCCTGTTTCCAACCCCAGGGGTGTTATCAGTGGGTCCAGAGGGCAAGGTGAGGAGCACGGGAGGAGGGAGGAGCAGTGGCTTAGGCGGAGAGCAGCCTTTGACCTTCTCCCACCAACCCCTGCTCTGGCTCAGCTGTGGAGGCTGCTGGGAGAGCCGCAAGGGATGGAAGCCCCTAGGTGGAGATGCTGGGCTTGGGACTGTGAACTCAGCCTCCCACACAGACCCCGCCGTTGCTCTTCAGTGTCTTCTGGTCAGATGCCACCATCCCAACCCACTTGGTTCCCAAGTCCAAAGAAGCACACACACACCCACCCCACCCCAGGCTGTTGTCAGGCCTTGGGTCGGGAGGGGTGGGCCTGGAAACTCAGGAGTGAAGGGTTGAGATGGCTCCAAAGCCCCTGGTTTTTGTCCCCTTAGCTCTGTCCCTTCTGACCAGCCTCTCCTTGGGGAGCTAGCCTGTGGGAGGGAACAGGGTCTCCCCAGACCCACCCTGGGGCTGAGCCGTCTTGCTGCTGTGTGACAGAACAGCTTGGGCACAGTCTCTATGGGATTTCTCAACTCTCCTGGCAGCTGGCTGCAGCTGGCCTCCCTGCCTCAGGCCCTGGTCAGCAAGTGACCTTTGCCCAGCTCATTGGGCCCTCAGTGCCTGCTGGCCAGTCCTGACAATATAAAACAGGTCAGAGCCCTCCCGCCCGCCTGCTCAGTTCCATCCCTAGAAGCAGCTTCTCCAGGTAATGCCTCCGGGGAGGAGTCCAGGGAGGGAGGAGGATGGAGAGGGCCGGAGGAGGCTCCCTGTACCCAGCATTGGCCTGGAGAGCAACCTACCAGAGCCTGGGACGCCTCCGGGATCCAAGTGTCCCCCAGCCTGATTGTGCCTCCAGGGAGACAGAGGCCCAGAAAGGGGAGATCACTTGCCCAAAGCCTCTCTCAGGGTGGTGGCAGAGCTGGGGCTGGAGCTGGCTCCCAGTCTGCACACTTGCCCCTCATTCTGCACACAGGTCTGGAAGAAAACTTTGACCTATCAGTCCTGCCCAGGCGGGAAGTCTGAGCCTGGAGCAGGACAGAAATCTTCCCATAGTCACTCAGCACTGCAGAGGATCAGTCAGACCCCAGGTGTCCTGATCCCTATGCTGGGGAGTGGGGTTCTCTAGCATCCCACCAGCTGCCCCACACCCCAGGGCCTGGGTCTTCAGAGCCCCATGTCTGAGTTCATATTAGCAGGGGAGTAGGCCCTTCTACTGACTGGTGCAGGGCACACCTCAGTGGCCATGCCATGCTCAGGTGCCCCTCACAGAACACTTCCCTACAGGAACAGAGGTGCCATGCAGCCCCGGGTGCTCCTCGTTGCGGCCATCCTGGCACTCCTAGCCTCTGCCCGTAAGCACCTTGAGGGGTCTGGGCCGGGAGCCGGGTGGGAGGTGGCCTGAGTCCTCATGGGTGGCAACCACACGGGAGCCAGGAGCTATCCCAAAGGCTGAGCTGCCTCTGCTCAGTTCTGCTCTCCCGGCAGGAGCTGCGGAGGCCGAGGATGCCTCCCTCCTCAGCTACATGCACGGCTACGTGCAGCACGCCACCAGGACCGCCCAGGATGCACTGACCAGCATGCAGGATTCTAAGATGGCCCAGCAGGCCAGGTACACCCACTGGCTCTCCTCCCAGCCCTGGCACTCTCTTCCTCATCCCCACCTGACCCTGTCCTGGCAGGGGCTCTGGTGATGAGGCTGTGGCTCTCCAGCTTTCCTGCACCTCTGCCTCTCTGAGACTCCCTGACTGGGCCTTTCTGTCCCCTCACAGGGCACCTGCCAGGCTGCTGCGGGGGACATGACAGAGGTGGGACTCCCCTCCTCTGTCTCCTTCCTTTCTCCCCAGCGCAGCCCTGGTGGGCCAGTTTAGCCCTCACATCCATTTTCTTTTTCTGATCATCCCGGGCTAGAGGAAGCTGCAGTGAGCCTGGAGTGTCAGGCTGTGCTTCTGTGACAAGTCTTGGGACCAGTGTCTGTTTGGGAGTAGAAGTCTGTCCTTGCTCTTCTAGTCTGCCCCACCCACAAACCCTCAACTCCTCCCTGTTCTTCCTGCCCTCTGCTGACTTTGGCCACCTTTGTGTAGCAGAGGCATTTGCAAAAGTTCTTAGTCCTCAGCTTCAGCTGTGGAGTGGGTATTAGCCCCTTACTCTGCAGATAAGAAAATTTGGGTTCCCAGAGATTACATGATCTGGCCCAGACTACACAGCTAATCAATCCTCCAGTGATTTTTCAAATGAGAGACTGCCTCCCTCTGCCCCACTGACTCAGTCACTAGGTTGTATAGGTCCTGAGGACACCATTTGCATGAAATACAGCAGCACCCCTGACTTCACACATCTCCCCACCCAAGACTTTGTGCCTCAGGTCTGCAGTGGGGGGAGGGGCAGCAGGCAAGTTCAACGCAACCTGGAGAACCGCCAGGTTGGACTTGGCTAGGGTTACTTCATCACCTTGCATCTCTTCTCCTTGGGGGTGGTTCCTGGTCGAGGTCTCGGGGTTGTTAATGGGTGAAGGAGAGTAGGTAGCTGGGACAGAGCCAGTGGGGATGTGTGGGGAGGGTCCTGCAGCCTGTAGACGAGCTCTCACACCCATTTCTATCCTTCTTATGATTTCCCCTAGGGGCTGGGTGAACGATGGCATCAGCTCTTTGAAAGACTACTGGAGCACATTTACGGGCAAGTTCTCCGGGTTCTGGGAGTCCACCGCCGAGGCCAGCCCAACTCAGGCCTCTGAGGTCGTCTGAGAACTCGACGCTCCACACCCACCTCTCCTCCATCCTGCCAGTTCCCTGGGTTCTGCAGACTCCTGGGCTGCCCTTGAAGGTTGCTTGAAAGGGGCAGCATTCTCCCACCCCACCCAGGCCCCACCCACCTCCGGGCATGCTGCCTCCCAATAAAGCTGGACGAGAAGCTGCCATGAGTGGGACGTCCCTCGCGTGCCATGTATGTTTGGGCATGGGAACGAGTTGGGCCTCTCTTGTAGTGACCTGGGGGCCAGTGCCCCCCACCTGAGTTGCTTCACCTGTAAGGTAGGAATAATCCTCCTCATCCTGCCTGGCTTGACAGGTCTGTGTGGAAGATCAAACATGAGAATAGAGTTGCCGATACTGTGATAAACTGTCGAGTGTTCTACAATGTGACTTGAGTGTGTACTCTACGCCCAGCTGGCACTTGTATGTCGTCTTCACAGTTGAAGTTGTGTGTGTTCACCAGAACTGTAGCGCTAACTTGCACTACTCAGGCCTCCTGGTCCTCTGCAGCACACTGAAGGGGAGGGGGAGGGGGAGGGGGAGGGGTGGGGTAGTGGCTGGAATAAGACACAACTGGCTCTAGAACCGGCTCCACCACTTCATATCAGCCTCACTTTCTTATCAGTAAAATGGGTATAATAACACCCCCTCCACTGTTGATTTGTTGTGAAAATGAAACAGTTTGAAAGCATTTGGCATAGCGCCTGCTCATCAGAGATACCTAGTGAATGGTTGTCATTGTTATAGCTGAACTGATTGGCCCCTTAGGACCAGAACCAAGGAGCACAAGGTCACCCCCAACAGGGGCTGTTCCTTGTGTCCCCTGCCCCAACAGATGTTCACATCAGAGAATTCCGGGACCACAGATCAGGCCCCCACTCTACAGATAAAAGACCAAGGTTCAGAGAGATGAAGGCACTTGTCCGGTATCAAATGCCAGGGCCAGATCTTGAGCTTGGGCCAGCTGTCCATATTCTGTTCTGCTGGCATAGAAAAAAAACTATGTACTCCTCTGCCAGGTGCTGGCTGGGCTCCTTTACAGTCTTGGTGGCATCAATGCAAACAGCCCCAACTAGAGACCGCCTGCTCTCTGGAAATTCACTGGGTTTCTCTTCTTGCCCAACTATAGCCAGGAACCTCAGTGCCCACACCTGAGAAATGTTCCCATCCAAATGTAGCTCTGGATATTAGAATCTAAAAAGCCCACTCCATTATCCAAGAATTCATTAAGATACACTGGTCATGAAGGAATAGAATATCCAGGGACCTGAGCTGGGTGCAGTGGCTCATGTTGGTAATCCCAGAAACTTGGGAGGCTGATGTAGGAGGATGGCAAGTTCAAGGCCAGCCTGGGCAACTTAGTGAGACTCCTATCTCAAAACAAAAAATTAAGAGGGCTGGGGATGTAACAGTGGTAAAGTGCCCCTGTATTCAATCCCCAGTGTTATATACATACATATATAATAGAACAAAATAAAATGGAATAAAATAAAAATAAATCTAGAGGCTGTACCACAGGGCAAAAGGCTCTATGTGGTGGGGTGGGGGGCAGGGGGCAGCTCCAGGGAAGGGTTTCCCAGATCCGTGAAAACCGTGCATGCACATGGGAACACACAGATGTGAGCATGAAGAGGGTGACAGGGATGTCCATGCAAGAATGTGCACGCATGTGTTCACACCCATGTGAATTTCAGTGCCTGGCCACATATTTATTTTGTCTTAAATAATCACAGATGCCAATGGGCAGATGGATCTAAAATGAGCAACCCAGCCCATCCTGCCTTTCACTAAGTGATTTCACAAGTCCAGACTTCAGCTTGGCGATCTGTAAAGGATTTAGGAAAGGATGCAATGAGCTGATGGAGATGAAGCCATCTTGGGAATAAAATATGCAAATTACCTGCAAGAGGTGGTGTTGTGTCTGACCTGGTCAGAGTCTGCAGAAAGAGGGAGCAGCAACGCAGGGAGCCACATGGATAGGACAGCCAGCTTCCATAGCTGTGCCTGTTTCTGAGAAGGGGAAAGTAGTAGGAAGGGGGTCCTGCCCTTGCCAAAAAGAAAAGGGAAGTGTTTGCTTAAGAGGTTTTTGAGTAAATAAAAAAGGATTTCAATCATTTCATTTGCACCTGCCCAAATCCTTCAATGGCTCCTTGAGGCCCACCCCACCAGGTTGAGCCAGACAGAGAGAAAAGGCTCCTGCCCTCCGCTCAGGTGAACACCTTCCTGGTCCAGCTCCCACCCCTAGGAGGGGGAACCACTTCTCCCAGCCCTGTTCCTGGATCCCCCTTAGGCAGGGTTGCAGCACCTCCATTTGACCCTCTTTAGGTCTCTTGGGTTATCTACCATTTTGGCTGACTCTCCATTACCGCCTTTCTTTCTGCATCTTGTTAAGACAAGGACTCAATTGACTCTCATTTCAAACCAATCTGGCTCCCGAAGGTCTTCCAATACGGATTAAGACCCCGCAGAGGCCCAGGCTGAATCAGAATTGCTTAAGTCTCTGCCCCAATGTCAGTGGCTCCCACCAGTTATTCCCTGGATGTCCTCTCAAGCATCCCTCACCCCACCTCCATTCCCCGAAAAGAAAGAAGCTGCTTCCACTTTGGAAACGTTTATTCTAAGAAACCGAAAGGTGCAATGGGGGAAGAGTAGCTGCGGGCGCCTCACTGGGGGGTGTTCAGCTTCTTGGATGCCTCGTCGATGGCGCTCAAGAGGCTCATCTTGATGTTTTCCAGCACCGGCAACAGGCCCTGGCGGAGGTCCTCCAGGGCGGGCTTGGCCTTCTCGCTGAGCGCGCTCAGGTGCTCGGTGGCCTTGGCCTGGTACTCGGCGAGGCTGGAGCCCTCCTTGAGCGCCTCGAGGCGCGCGGCCAGGCGCTGGCGCAGCTCGTCGCTGTAGGGCGCCAGATGCGTGCGCAGCGCGTCCACGTGGGTGCGGGCGCGGTCACGCAGCTCCTCGCCCAGCGGGCTCAGCTTGTCTTGCAGCTCCTGCAGCTTCTGGCGCGCACCCTCGCGCAGCTCCGTGCTCAGCGGCTCCACCTTCTGGCGGTAGCGCTCCACGTCTTCTTGCCACCTCTTCTGGAAGTCGTCCAGATAGGGCTGCACCTTCTTCTTCACCTCCTCCAGATCCTTGTTCATCTCTTCCCTCAGCGCCACGGTGTCCTTTTCTAGTTTATCCCAGAATTCCTGGGTTACCGGCCCAATTTGTTCGCGCAGCTTACTGACAGTGGTGCTCAAGGAGTCCCAGTTGTCCAGGAGCTTCAGGCTGATGTGGAAGAGAGGGGCTGAGGAGTGGCTTCCCGGACAGCCTGGACTGCCCTGGATCTGCAGACTTAGCGCCCCAGCTTACCTGGGGTGGGCTCTGGCCATCACCTGTCCCTGCACGTGCAATAGCTGTGGTCCCAGTTTTCCCATGCACTGGCTCCAACACCCTAAACACCACCCACCATGTCCCATTCACAGATGGCCTGAGGTGCAAGGAGGAACTAGTGGGAAACAGAACTGGGGTCGACATGGGTGTTGAAGGACCGTCTTGTCTCTGAAGTACTGGGAGTTAGGAGGGGAGGGGGCTGGCTGCACTCACAGGTGAAATGCGGTGTGTGGTTACTGATTAGGTGGGCCCTTGCTGGGAGATGGTGACCCTGCCTGGGGATCCCACCCTTATTTCTCCACCCAAGACCTGCCATGGGGCCAGCTCATCAAATAGCAGGTGAGGCCTGCAGTAGTCTGACTACAACATCTCCCCATAGGCCTCTCTGACCCCAGGAACCTACTGCCTTTCCCCTGCCCCAGCCCCCAGGCTGGGTCCTTACTTTAGCTGTTTTCCCAAAGCAGAGGTTTCAAATTGCGTCACATAGTCTCTGCCGCTGTCTTTGACTGCATCCAAGTATACAGTGGCGAAATCCTTCATTCGATCCCATGGGGACTGGGGATCATCGTGCTGCCAGAAATGCCGAGCCTGGCTCCCTGGGGGTGGAGGGAGACCCTGGTCAGGTAGCTGTGGGTCGGGAGCTGGGCTCAAACACCAGGCACGGAGTGGGAGAGGGGCAAGTGAAAAATTCCACTACACCCAGGAAGGTGGGCCACTGGGCTTAGGGGAAATCCCCAGTATCAGGCTCCCTGGGCTGGGGGCACGTACCAGTCAGGAAGAGCACAGCCACAGTCAGCACCACTGCCTTCATCCTGCAGGCTGTGGGAACCTGGAGGAGAAGAGGGGTCTGGCTGAGGGGGCCTTTGGCATGCAGAAGCCCCATGCTCCCCCATGTAGTCCAGCCAGGGGAAGAGGAAGGGCCTAGAGTGAGGAAGGCCCCAGGTACCCAGGTCCTGCCCCAAGCCTAGAGCTGGGGAGCCGGAGCAGCCTGGGGCAGGCAGCAGCACTTACCTCCAGGAACTCTCCAGCAGCCTCTGACTGTCCGGCACTCCCCCATCTATTTATGCCTCCAGGCAGGGGCTGGGCTGGAGGACAGATAAGCCCAGTCAGGCCCTGTCGCTGCTCACTGGTTCTGGCGATGTGGAACTTAGAGTTCAAGGATCAGCTCTGTCCCTAGAGCCAGGCAAATAGAGTGGGCAAACAGGAAGCTGTGGGGGCTGCAGGGCAGGGGTCAAGGGTTCAGGCATGGGCAGGATGAAGGTGGCTTGTGGGTCCGGGGTTTGGGGCAGCAGCACCCATCCCCTTCCCTTCCTATGTGGCAGTGTGTGCATGTCATTGTGCCCTGTGCCTTCTGCAGGGAGAGAGGGGAAGGGACCTGGGACTCCTCCACTCGGAGATCTCCTCCTCCGCCGGCTTCTTGCATTCCAGGGAGATTGTTTCACAGGTCTGTCTGTCTGTCTGCACTGCTCCTGCGCCTCCTCCCACCAACCCCGGTCCCCCCTCTAGTCCCAGGGTGCCACACACTTCTCTTCACCCTTCACAGGCTTCCCGAACCCCAAATCCAAGGGAAACTGTGGCACTAGGGAATTGTGGGAGGAGGATGCTCAGGGCCCCAGACTGAGATTTCAGAGGCCTCTGACATATCAAAATAAATGCAAGAGACCAACATGAAGTTGCCGACTATTAATTTTGTCATAAAAAGATATTGCCCATCTTCCTTTCAAAGCCAGCATCACCATCTACCATCGCTTCAAAACAGACTTTTTCACACCGAAAAAGCATAATCTCAGAATTTCAAGTGTAGACTTTCCTTTGTTCACACATGAACCTTTGCATTGTTTGATCACATACAATTGAGGGTGGCTGTCAGAGCGGAGGAAGCCCTGTGTGGGGGAAGGACCCCTGGACATGGAAACAGCGGGAGACCTGGGTTTTTGTTTCATTTGCCTCCATCTTGCTGAAGGAGGAATGTGAGCCAGTTATAAAATCTCTCTGAGCTTGAGTTTCCTATCTGTGGAGCAGGTTCAAGAAATGTCCAGGGTGGGGGGCTGTGGAGATAGCTCAGTCGGTAGAGTGCTTGCCTTGTAAGCACAAGGCCCTCGGTTCAAACCCCAGCCCCCCCCCCCAAAAAAAAAAGAAAAAAAAAGAAATGTCCAGGGTGTTGGAGCCCCCGAGAGAGCCTGTAAGTGAAAGGTGCCGTGTGTTGGTTGGTACTTGCAGCACCATCTTGCAAGGCTTCTCCAGGAAAGCCCAGGTCATTTAGCCTGTGATGTCCAAGCCGAGGGGAACTTTGAAACCCACTACTCCAGCCTCTCCCCACCCTGTCACCTTCCAGATGCAGAAGCCAATGGAAGGAATCAACATCACTCATTTCTCAGAGCGTTAGAGGCAGGGCTGGACTTAGCACCCAGGTCTCTGGACTTAGGTTCCAGGGAAGAAATGTGCCCTAACCCATCACCCCAGGAAACTCCCTAACTCTCTAGAAACCAATCTGGTATTTCTGTCTGTCAGATCTGGGAGTGGCTGGGATCCAGGCCTTTCCCACTCCAGCCCCAGCTGATATCCTGCCTTTTGTCTCTGAGAAGCCTTGGGAGCCACCAACCTTAGGTTTGAATCTGGCTCTGACACTTATTAGCCATATGACCCTGGGCAAGTTACATAACCTCCCCACACCTAAGGCTCTTATCTGCTAAATGAAGATAATGATAGAACATGCCATCTCTGATTAACAGGGGTCACAGTGTGTAGTAGACAGAATCACGGCCCTCCAAAGATGTGCACATCGTCCTCTCTGGAACCCATGACTGACTGTGCTTGGCCAAAAGAGTTCTGTAGACATGATTAAGGCCTGTGCTGGGGCGGATGGCCCAGGGTGATCACAATTGTCCTTCAATATCCAGAAGAAGGGGCCAAGACAGACGTGACTTGAGAATGGAAGCTGAGGTCAGAGCAATGTGAACACTGGAAGCCAAGAGATGCAGGTGGCCTTTCCCTGCAGATTTTCCCCTAGAGACTCCAGAGGAGGACAATGCCACTGACACCATGATTTTAGTCTAGTGTGACCCCTTTTATACTTCTGACCTCCAAATTTATAAAATAATACATTTGTGTTGCTTTAAGCATGAAATGTGAGTATGTACAGCAACACTTTTAGGAAGGTCATTAGCACTCAATAAACAGTAAATATTCTGTGTCCCAGAATCCCAGTTTCTGGGTTCCATCCCCCTATTGCCATAAACACACTTGCACTTCCCCAGTATAGCCCAGGACCTTCTGGCAGCGGAAGTTGGGAGGCAGGGAATCCCACAGTTCTCTTTGGCCTTGCTTGTAGGTGCTGAGATGTGGGACATCTCCATGACAGAAGTCACTCCAGATGTCTGTGGAACGAAGCAGAGAGGGAGCTGGCAGGCTATTGCCAGCCTGTGGTTTACAGAGAAGGGGGAAAACTGACCCCACACCCCATGGGGGAAACTCACTGGATCTCAGGCCAAAGAGATGTTCCTTTTTTGGGGTGGGGGTTGAGTTCAACTCAGCCAGCATGTGGGGGATCTGAGATGCTTATTGATTGGACTCCCAAGTTACCTGCTACTGCTTTACCCTTCTTTTGGCTTATTACTGAAATTACTATGGTTAAACCTAGCATCTAAAATTTGCAGTTCTTAAGTGGCCAAAGCACTTCCATAGTTAACTTATTATGTCCCTGTGAGGCTGGAAGCCAGAGTTTCTCCTGGTCATTTTGCCTGTCAGAAAACTGCAGCCCAGAGCTAAGAACTGCCCTGTCTCTTTCAGCTGTGAGCCTGAGTGTGGCAGGGCTGGGAATCAGGATACTTGTCTTCTTGTTCTTTAATGGTGGCCCTAGGACTCTCTTCAGGGGTGTTCTTGGCTCAGGGATTCCAGGGCATCAGTAGAGGATAGGGAACTGTGGGACAGCAGCTACCAAGCAGGAAGTTTCCTTGTTTAACATTCTTATTCACTGGTGTCTGCTCCATTTCACTGTAAGACATTGGCTTAAATGAGTCTAGATACCGCTTTACTATTTGGGAAAGGAAGGAGTCTTTCTGGACAGAGGCCTATGGAGAAACTAACAAATTGGGCTCATCACAGAAGCCGAGTCCAGTGAATGTTAGAAATGTTGAGAGCCCAGGGTGGGAGTGCTTAGTGGATGAAGGGCCCATCACTATTGATCCGTATTCCCACCATCCTCTTCCTCCTCTTGGGACCATTTCTGAAATGGCCTCCAAGTGCAGGCCCTGGACCCCTTGCCGTGTGCGGGTAAGCTGGCAGCTGCTACAGGAGTCATTCCTGCTCAGGATGACTAGCAACCCATTTCACAATTTATGTCCCAACATACTGATCCGTCTGGATGGGAGAGGACTCTGTCCCTCACTAAGCCTGGCACCTAGCAGACACTCGCTAAACATTTGCTCAGTGAGTGACACTGGCACACTAAAGGAAGCCTCATCAGATTGGCAAAGGGTCACATGAAGGAGCAGATCCTGGAGGGAAGACTCAAGAAATGAGCATCCAGCCTCTACCAGACCGGGCCCAGAACATTCACTTGACAACACAATGGTTTGGGCCAGGACTGGGGAGCTAGGGCTGGGGAGGTTCTGCTTGAGCAGGGGAGAGGATCCCACCTCCAGTACTTCCTACTGGATAATTTTGTCGCAGTTCTTGTGATGGAGTCCCAAGGTGGACTCTAGGGCGGGGCACTGTAACCAATTCTGCCTGATCTTCCTGCTCAGGAAGAGGCCAACACAGCTCATCTTTGACCAGCATGAGGAAGCACAGCAGCCCCTGGAATTCTTATCTTTGTAGATGGGGTGGGGTGGGACATGGCACAAAGTCAGAAAGAGGATCGCGTAAGGAGCTGTCAGCACAGTTTCCATTTTCTAGAACTCTAAGATCTCCAGTGCCCTGCTTCATCTGGAAACCCAAACAGAGGCACCCTGGCTGACTTCAGAGGGTAGTGGCGCCCATGACAAAAGGTGTCCAAGTTGTTGGGAGGCATCTGGGTGTATCACGGTTTGGTTCCAGAGATCCACCTTGCCCTGCACGGGAATGTGTACAGACTCGGAACTTCCAAAAGACCCCGAGAAGGCCCTTTCTGTTCTCATCAGTCCCACAGCAACTTTCTAGTCCCCCATGGACTGTAAAGTTTTCATAAGTTACCTCCACTCATTCTCCTTACAAACTCAGTAATTCCAGCTTCAGAAAGCTTCACTCACAGAAGACCTCCAACTAGCTCCCTGGGACCTCACTGGAAATTCTACCCTGTTCTTTGGAGTTCAGGTGTGGAGAAAGGGAAAATGGTGGGAAAAGTCCCCTTGCTGTCATACTACTTACTTTGGCTAACACGTCACCTGGCTGACTGGGATCGCCCCGTAAGACTCCCATTGCCAACTCTTTCCTTCTTCACAGTTAGCCTTTCAAGGAATTTGTTTCCTGCCCACTCAGCAGTGCCAATGCTCCCTGCGGAAAGCCCCACCCTGAACTTGGCAGACTTCCCCTGTCCCCAGCCTTCCAGCTTCCACCCTCCTGGATGCTTCTCTCAACTAGACTCGGAACCACAAGGCAAATAACATATGAGCATTAGAACATAATCAGGATTTTATTTTCACAACCTCCTACTGTCCAACCAAGTTACTAAGTTGTATATGCCCCACATAAACAAGGACAAAAGGTCTTAGCAACTTGAGTCTGGAGATTTTTTAAAAATCATTTTTTAGTTTAACATAAATGAGAAAGAAAAAATACTTCTGACATTTTCAAAGAACAGAAATAGGAAAGTATATTCATATACATTCAACATATACTGCGTATATTGGTTACTACAATACAAAGCAATGATGTCTTTAAAAGTGTAGTTCGCAGGATGGCACGGTTAGTAGGCTCACTGGCTTTCATCTGGGTGGTTGCTGGAGGGTGGCAATCTGCTCTTCCATAAATCCAGTACCCTGTAAACAGATCAGGCTGAGTGTGTGGTAGCGGTAGGGTAAGATGGGGCATCAGAGTCGGAACAAGCCCGGAGAAGTCAACAATAGCTTTTAGGGCTTTCTTGGTAAGTAAACCTCCTTCTGGTGGGTATTTGGTGACCCCACAAGTGGAGGGTAGACTTGGGGCCATGGAAACATGGGACAGATCCCCAGCAAGACTCTCCCACTGCAGAAATCCACTTGAGGGATAGTGGGCCCAGGAGCTGAGCTGCCAGTACCAGTGAAGACGGACAAGCTGCATGGGGATCCTGCCAGCGACATCAGGATGGCCACACTGGGCACCAGCTCTCTTCTGTGCAAATTCAGGATAAAGACTAGGAGGGGCTAGGAACCTTTTACTCCCTTTCCCAGAAGAAAGGGTTGAGAGTCAGGATATCAAATGTCTCTCTGGTTTGAACATCAGAAGAAGATAACCCAGATCCCCTCTAAGTCCCAGCCAGCAGAGAAGACTTTGGTTTCTAACAATGAAGAGAAAAATAAAGGTAAGGACATAAACAATAGCTATTGCGAATGCGCTGCTTCAACTGGGGAAAGGAGACCACTGTATCTGTCACTGGCACAAGAAAGAGCTGTTTACAATTACAATGCCTAAAGAAAAAGCTTTGAACCAAAGGTGCAAATCACAATTCAAATAGAACAGAATCTGGTTAAACACTTCTCTTTTAAACAAAAATTCCTTTTGTCTTTATTTATTAATAATAACAATAATAATAACAATAATATCAACATTTACCAAAAACAATTCCTACATGATTAAGAATTAAAATATAGGGGCTGAGGATGCCTGGGGAGGAGGAGGTTGAGAGACAGGCAGGACCCAAGACAACCTCCTATTCTTCTTGCCTGTGACAAAGAGGCTGGAAGGGAAACACACACACACACACACACACACACACACACACACACACACAAATGGAAAAAACAATCCTTTTCATAACACAATATAAAATGAGAAAGAAAAGACGCACAAAGCAGAGTGCACCACTGATGGGCGTTCAGTTCATGGGCAGAACCAGCAGGGTGGGAATGGCGATCAACTTTGCAGGTTGCCAGAGGGGAGCTGAGTTATATACCAAAAAGAGGCTCAAGCTGAGACCTCCCTGCTGGCGACCAAATGCCACCAGGTCACTCATAGCCTCTGCGCAGGCCAGGTGCATTTTCAGCGGATCCCACCGGCAGAGACCTCCAGGTCCAGGCCTGGTGTTTCCCACTCTTCTTATTTTTTGCTCTTTTTGTTCTCCAAGGGCCAGAGGCCATAACCCGTTCCCGCTCCCTTCTCTGCCACTGAGATTCTAGAGATGCTCTCCCTTTGCATTTGCTCCCGTGGAAGAACAATGCAGAGCAAGGGAGGGTGCTCTCGGTGAAGCCTGCGATGGGAGTGGCCTAAGGCCCTGGCCCCTGAACTCTAACTGCTGGCTCTCCTGTCCCAGAAACGAAAAGGAAGAAATATACAAAAAACATAGACGAAAAACAAGAAAGAAAGATCCGGAAGGACCGGAAAAAGAGAAAGAAAATTACCTCCAGAAGAAAATACCGAAAACAAAACCAACCAAAAAAGCACAAACAAACCCCCAAACAAAACAAAAACATCCCTCCCAACTCAAAATACACCAAATACACTTTCACAAAAGATGGACAACATGGATTTCCTGTTTATTTCCTTGGTGACTTGGTCATATAAGCAAACATGGCAAAACCCCCTCAGAACCCAAAAGAACAGCACACTGATGAACCAAATGTGAGGAAAGGAGCCATGATATTCTGGGTGGAGAGAAACACAATGGCAATTTGGCGCAACGCTGCTAGATACTGTTGGCTTAAAGTCGACCTTCTCATTCCCAAGCTATACACAAACCTGCAACAAAGCAGACAGAGGAGAACAGTTTGAAAAGAGCAAGATCAATATTTCACTGAAGTTTTAAAAAAAAACTTCTTTGGTGCTGGGGATGGACCCAGGGGCTTGCACAGGGCAAGCAAGTGCTACACCCCCAGCTCTGAAACCCCACCGCCACCTTTTTTTAAAATGCAGCTTGTGTGGTGTGTAGTCTTGCCTCAGGTATTTTAAGAGACCAGCCATACTGAGGTTCTGACGTTGGATTAGAGTGATGGCTTTACTTCCATCAAGTCTATTCTGTCTTTTCAGAGACAGAACCAACAGTACCCAGTGCAAACCTGTTGCATTACTCCAGTCAAACCAGTCGTAAAATGTACCCATTTTCTACCACTGGCCTCTGATCACCATTCTCCTCTCCAGAATATCCTGTCACTTGCTCCTTAAAAAAATATGGCTGGATATGTTTTCTCAATGTGTTCCACCTCCATTCCTTACTAACCAGCCTCGGAGCTGTAGCTCACTCTGCCACGAGGAGGGGCGTGTGTCTCATCTCCATAATTAAACCAAGGGACTAGGTCCTGCATGCACACCCCAAAACTAGACCAATGCTTGGTGACAAAGCAGGAAGACGTGAAGGTTGTAGGGGAAAGTGGCTGCCACATGAGGAATGCTCCTGATGGCATCAGGAGTTGGCACTAGGCCACAGCTGGGCTGGCCCTCTCCAGGATGACACTCACTTTCCATTGCGTATTAGACGCCTGCCTGCTCCATGCTGAAGGAGACCTCGGGGTGCTTGTAGCTGAGCAGAATGTCTGTAATACACGTAGATGGATAGCAAGAGGAGTTTAAATGCTGGCTGCCATCACCCAGGTCGGCGTGCTCGTGACCTCCCAGACTCACCCCACATTCTGCAAGACCAAAGAGAACACGTGAGATTGGCAGGGAACCAGAGAGGCAGCCGGCAAGGGGCGAGAGAGGAGGAAGAGGAGACACCCCTCAGCCTGACTCCCAGCCCTGAACTCCAGCTTGCAGCAGGTCCTCCAGTTGTGAGCACCTGTGGTGAGGCCAGGATTCTTCCTGATCCTTCCCCAAGTGTCCCATTTTCTTTTGTCCTTTACCCTCTCTCCGCTCAAGAACCAGCAACTACTATATGCGGGAGGAGACAACTGCTCCTTCAGAAAGCCTCGCCTCTTTAAGGGTGAGATGGCGACGGCAGTGCTCAGAGGCACTGTTCCCAGGCATGCCCTGTTCTGGGTGCCACACTGCACACTCCATCTTGCTATCTCATTCAGCCAGCGTCCCTCACAGCACAGCCCTGGATACAGGCACTTCTGTTTCTGGCACTTTACACTTGAGGACCTGGGGATCCAGAAAGGTTAAGTGCCTCCCCTGCAGAGCCTGTCTAGTGAGGGCCTGCCCATCCCCAGGCCTACGCTCTGTATTTAGTATGACGCCTCCCCTGACTGGTCCTAAGGGGAGGCAGATATTCCATTAGAGCCGGGCATAGTGGTGCACACTTATAATCGCAGCAGCTTGGAAGGCTGAGTCGAGGATCTCAAGTTCAAAGTCAGCCTTAGCAACTTAATGAGGTCCTAAGCAACTTAGTAAGACCCTGTTTCTACATAAAAATAAAAAGGGCTGGGGATGTGGCTCTGTGGTTAAGTGCCCCTGGGTTCGATCCCTGGTACAAAAAAAAATAAAAAAGAAGAAGAAAAAGAAATGTTCCATTAGGAACATTAGACCCTCTAATCAGAACCAGAAAACCGCTATTAAAGGTACCTTCCCACAGCGTTAGAAACAGAATGTGATCACCCAGTGCTCAGTCAGAAGCCAGGTCTCCTGCACACACCCACATTCAGGGGAGACAAGCGAGCAGGGTGCTGTGTCCAGAACTCCATGGGGTGCAGGGAATCTACCTCCCCATGGACTCTTTCCACAGAAGGGGGGTCCCTGGCAAAAGTGGAAGAAGGGCCTCCTCCAGGAACTTCTCCAGGGTACCCCAAGCATAAGGCTCTTACCTTCGTTTTCCCCATCCTGAAACTGCTGGCTGCCCATGAGCGAAGACTGACTGAGCACTGCATCTGACATCCGAGCAGAACTAAGTGCTTTCCCAGCCACAAGACTCATTCCTGGCAAGTTATCCAGCTGTACCTGCAGAAAACAGGAAAGGAAATAAGCATACCAGAGAATGTGCCATTCTCAGGTAACCTATAGGGACTATAGAGCCCAGCAAAGGGGAACTTGGGGCAGATTCCTTTCCTCTGCAGCTCCATCCTACGGGGATGCTGCAATGCTGACCGCGTGGGAAGTCACCTCAGCTTCCCTCATGCAGTGAGTGGGAGGGTGTAATCAATCTCAGCTGGTTAGATCCCTTTGACACCTACCTGTCCTTCTAAAACCAGGCTTCTGATCTATACTCCCACCCTCACAGTCCATCTTCAGACATCACTGTATCTGCCCTGTGTAATAAACATGCCAGCTACCAGCCACAGGAGGCTACTGAGCACACCAAGTATGACTGGTATAACTGAGGACCTAATTTTGTGATTTTATTTACTTTTAATAAATTTAAATTGGAATAGCCATATCCGGCTAGCTGCTTTCACATTAGTGCCACCCTAGAAGCATGCCCCAAACAACGAAGCTTTGCTGAGTCAGATCAGCTCCCCCTGTCACAGTAAGTTCAATGTGGCTGCTGAAAGCAAATCATTTGCTGGGCCATGAGTCTAGACTGGGGTTTAATAACTAAGCCGCCAGATGGCAACTAGTTTTGATTCCTTGGTCTAAAATTTGGAGTACAGATTCCAATGGGAATCTACCGGAGTTAAGGACTGGTCTGTGAACGTGATTCAGAGTGATGCCCCCGTATCTCCTAGAGGTGGTCTCACTGGCGAGGTGAGTGAGGTGTGGACACCACCCTTACTGCTACATTCCGTTCACTGCTGGGACTGGTGGGATCCCACTCCAACAAGCAGGAGGGAAAAACATACGTAAGCATCGTCACTGTTCTGGATCGTGTGATGTCTCTGGAGAGTCCGGGGCCTGTGGTGCTCACTGACTGAGGGCCGTGCTGGATACCCAAGCCCATTGTGATCTGGCAGCTCCAGAGCTTGTCCTGGAGGACTTCTATCCATGCAGTTCCCTATGACAGACTCTAAAGAGACAGAGCAAAACAGGGTGAGCAGGCCTAGACCTTCTCCCAGCAACATCAACTCCCATGAAAGAAATGAAATGACAAAGGGGCAGTGAGCAAGGTGAGGACCGCTTCTGCACTAACTGCTAAGACTCAGTCACCTGGTAATAGTGCTCAGAGGAGCCTGGAGCAGCACAAGAACCCAAGTCCTACAGCAAATACGAGTTTATGAAGGGACCATACCCCACAATACCACCGCATAATGGGTGCTGGCTGGATCACACTGAACCCCTTCTTTTTTCATTTCTCTGTTGACTTAACTGGGCTGTGTTGCCAAATCAAGAAGCACAGAGGGATGACTCTTGGAGCGTTCAGGATGTGGGCTGGGAGGATGGCCTCCATTCCCTTCTGTGGATGTCTCCTCTCTTCCTCCCTGGCTTTCACCTCAGTGCCACTCTAGTCTTCTCTTCTGTCTACTTCTCTAACTGCTGCTCCCAAATTCTGTGGTTCCTTCACCCTTTAGAAGCAAGCACTCTTCAAATTTCTGTCCTTGACTTTTTCTCTTCCATAGTTACTTTGGCAACATCTATTTCTATGGTGCCAACTACACTGCCTCTAAGCGAAGAACTACTGAAATGCTCTTTTAAGCTCCAGATCCATACATCCAGCTATTTAGCAGACATCTTTCTTTGGATGCAACCAGCATGTAACATTATTGTGTCCAGTTCCAAATTCACCACCTTCCCCTACAGTCTGTTATTCCTTTAGACACCCTTGCTTTGACCTCATTTTTCACTTCTTCTAAGTTCTTAAGATCACTACTGAGTCCATCCTGTGGTTCACATCAGCCTGAAGCCTAAAGAACCTACCAGTGAATGCTTCAGGGCCCATCCTCCCGGTCTCACTGAAGCCATATTAGTTCTTGCCTGGATTATTACACTGGCTGCCTCCACGACCTGACAAACATTAATCTTTTTACAGAGTAGTCCATACACCTCCTTTTCTCAACATTGCTTTGGCTTATTTTCCAATAAGCCTTTCACACTCTGCTCCCCGACATATTCTAAGCTCAGGTCAAATGGAACCACATGACTTCTCCCTGCCTGTTCACAATCCTATGCATTTGCTACCTGGAAATGCCTGATTCTTTTACCTCCATTCCTATCAATCCAAATCAGGCCATCTCAAACGTTGTCATCTTTATGAAACTTTTCCTTTCTAACAGAAACAGATTCTTCCTTCAAACTTCAGAAAAACTATATTTATCTTTTCTAACATTATCCATGGTATTATGGTCAATGTACTTGTCTCAGTTATTCGTATGAGATCAGAAATTCTTTGAGGGCAAGAACTGTTATCTTATGCACATTTGTAAGCATTCAGTGTTCTAAATGTTGTCCCATTTCCAGGAAGTACTTAATGATGATCACTTTAACTGATATTAATAAATACCATCTTAATAGTGACTGGTATTTTGTCAGAGTCAAGTCACTCTATGGCCTGGAATTTGGAAAGAGTATTTCTTCTTGACCAAGGCCAGTCAAGAATAGCAGGGTCACATGTAGGGTGACAGGATCCTCTGGGCAGTACTTCTGATTTCAGTCTGTAAGAGCCTGAGACTTGGACAAACATTTTTGGTTGCTTGATTGGGTTTTAGAGGCAAACCTCATTGGTACCCATTGAACTTATCTCCTGATGAGCTGACTCTCGGCAAGAACAAATTTTTAAAAGGCAATCTAATTAAAAGGCTCTAATCTATTTGAACAATAAAAGCAAACATACTGCCTGAGCACTGAGTAAAGGGATTCAGGTCTCTATATCCAAATGGCCTTGTATGAGGATCAAGGTTAGGCCCAGGCTTAGGGGCTGAGGTAAGAGGGGAAGAGGAGGGAACTAACTGACATGCACATTGCTAGTACTGCAGCACATTCGGGGGAAAATCAGAGGAGGAGCAGGGAGCTTCCCAGGGACCAAAGATGAAGGCACGTGAGAAATGTTTTCAAAATTCTCGAAGCAAAGAGGTCAAAGGAAGAGCCAGAAGTCAATTACTTTGCAACTAAAAGCTAAAAGCCAGCAGAGAGAGGAAGATAAAAGTAAACCTACACACGAAAACCTACGTGTTCTGTGGGATTAGTTCGCCCATTTTGTCTACTTAGTCAATTCCTCTCAGTGGGCACAGCTACCATGTGGCCCCAGGGCCAACCAAAACCACTGGCAGGAAGTGGCTTGGCGGGAATGAGGAGCTGTTGATTCTGTCTGCTCTGCCAAGAAGCAGCACCAGGAGTCACTTCTTACGTTTTCCCTCAAAGCATTTTCTAATGGTTATATTCTCTTCTTTGAGAGTTAATATCATGCACTCAACTCCCTGGGGGGGGTCTTTCTTCTTTTAAGTCTGTTAGAGAGTTGAATGCAAACCTCTCCAGTTGCACCTCTCTGCTCCTCTGTTCTCTCTTTAAAGATTTTTAAAGGATTTTCTCATATATGAAGAGATGGCAAAGTCAACAAAATGTATACAGTCCTTGTTCTTGACAGCTAGTGCCTTCCTCCCTTTTCTGGAGATCTCAATATGTTTATCTGTCATGTCTGTTAGGTCTTTTCTTCCCTCACTCTTTTTGTGTTTGTTTTTATTCCTGAGAATGAGGTTTCTCCAAATCCAGACCATAACCTTCCCTTTAGCTGTTCTGGGAACACCACATGGATTCTGTCCCCTCTGCTCTGTTCCCAGCCTTCCCATCTGATGCGTTGGCCTGTTGAGGCCTGAAAGTGCCAATAGAGAACAAGCTATTGCTGACAAATCACATGATAAGATTTCTTGACCCCCTTGCCTAGAGGTCATCCCTCAGCCAAGCTGCAAGTGACACAGTGATCATAAGCACAAGTCCGGAGTCAGAGAGACAGGCTTGAGTTCTGGCTTCTTTACTTTCTGAGGAAGGGGACCTGGGAAAGCTATCCAGTTCCCCTGGGTCTTAGTCTCTTCACCTGTTAACTACACTCCACAGGTGGATATGTAGAATGCGTGATAGAGCCTGGCACATCATAAAAGCTCAGTGTAGACTGGTATTAGTCACCTTCCTTTCTGAGATGTTATTTCTGAGTGGATAAGGGTATAATGAGCCAGGTGATAAAAACAAAGAAACTGAACCCTACTTGCAGAATTTGGGGGACAATTTTCCCATATGTAAATGAACAAATGAGTTACTGAAACTTTAATTTCCAAAGAAGTCCCTGACTTGGGAAAGACCAATATGGTTAAAACTCAGATGAAGAGCCAGGCATGGTGGCACATGACAGTAATCCTAGTCATTTGGGAGGCTGAGGCAGGAGGATCACAAGTTCAAGGCCAACCTTAGCAATTTAGCAAGGCCCTAAGCAACTTAGTGAGACCCTGTACCAAAATAAAAAATAAAAAGGGCCAGGGGATGTGGCTCAGTGGTTAAAGGACCCTGGGTTCAATGCCTGGGACACCGCCCCCACCCCGATCCCAAACAACAACGACTGGGGATATAGCTCAGTGGTAAAGCATCCTTGAATTCAATCCCCAGTACTTAAAAAAAAAAAAAAAAAGAAAGAAAGAAATCAGATGAAGTAGTCAGGGGCACCTATAATCCCAGTGACTAGCAGTGTGGTGGAAGAGGCAGGAGGATTACAAATTTTGAGGCCAGCCTCAGAAACTTAGGGAGACCCTGTCTCAAAATTAAAAAGGACTGGGGATGTGGCTCGGTGTTAGAGCTTGTCTAGCGTGCACGAGGTTCTGGGTTTGATCCTCAGCACTTAAAAAAGGAAAGAAACCCCACCCCCCCCCCCCCCCCCCCCGCCCAAAAAAGAAAAAAAAAAAAAAAAAAAGATGAAAAGAAAGTATGTTAATAAGAGTTGGGAAACAAACCAGAGCTCTGTCTGCTCACGTTTCAGCATAATCAATAGGTCAGAAACCCAAAAGGGCTAGCATCTTTTGCTCAGCAGTTGTGTTTAGAAGGCGCAGAGTGGAGACAAGGAGGCTGATGGTTTGGCTCTTAAATGTCCTCCAAAAGCTCCCATACTAAAGGCTTGGCCCCTAACCTGTGGTGCTACTGGGATGGGTGAAACTTTTAAGAGATGAGGTCTAATGGAAGGAAGTTAGGTCATTGTGGGGCATATCCTCAAAGGGTCTTTTGGGACTCTGGAACCCCTTTTCTTTCTCTTTTTTGCTTCTTGGCCACCATGAGGTGACAGTTTATTTGACCACACACTTCCACCATGATATTCTGCCTCTCCACAGGCTCAAAAGCAACTGACCATGGACTGCAACTCTTGAAACTGTGAGCCCAAATAAATTCTCCTTATAAGTTGATTTTCTCAGGTATTTTGTCACAGTGACAGAAGGTTAACTAACAGAGAGGAAAATAGGAAAGAATGTAAAATAAAGGAGTTAGGAAACTTCAAATCAGTCAGTCCAGCTCCACAACTGACAAGAGAATGAACCTGACTTAGCAGGTCATTTAATCTCTCCTTACCCTTATGTTACCCATCTGAAAAATAAGGGTTGTTTGGGGACTTAAAAACAGAACACAAGTGAAATGGTCTTTGATAAACTACACAGGACTACACAAGTAAAGTCTCATTTTTAGTAAGAATGCTGAGCCTGCCTCTAGAAGTCCTTTATAACACTTTCTAGATGAGATCTACTGACTAGCTGTTGCATCTAAGTAGACTGAGGGACATGGGACTTAGGCTCAGGTCTCTGGCAATCTTCATGCCCATCCACCAGAGGCTACAGACTTGTCAGGCTGGCTGAAGGACATATTAATAACAGGAAGATGACTTCCAGGAGCTCCATGTACGAGCACTTATCAAAATAAAGCAGAGAGGGTGCAGAGGATGGGTGATCACGTGATCACGCCACGGGAAAAAACACACAAGCGGACACAATGCTCACCACCCGCCTTCCTGGGAACTGTGGGGCAGCTTGCACAACCCTCTATTGAATCTGTCAATGTTGACTCGTCCTTACTTATTTACTGGGATTTAAGAGAAAATAAGAGAAATGACATGCTTGCATAGTCCCTCTTAAAGTTCCTGGGGTGACCCCCACAGGCTGTCGGCATTCTCCTCCAGGTGGCCTGAAGCCATAATGCTGAAGCTGCCCAAGCTCAGAGGATGTGGTTTTCTTTGTGAGTTCAAGTGGTAACCTCACTGTGAAAACTGGCTGTACTGCTGTATTTATTTATTTATTTATTTGCAAAGTCAAAAAAATCAAGTCTGTCTAACACTATTGAGGAATGACAAACCTTATTTTTACTTCCAGAGTGGCAGACAAGCAGCATAGGGCAGAAAGAGTTCTAAAACTTCCATGCATTTGGAAGAAACCTTTAGCGTGCTGCCTGCTCAGTGCGTGACCTTCTACTAGTTGGTGGCAAATAGCCAAAAAGGAACTAGAAACACCAATGCTGATATGATGGCATCTAATTCTCCCTGAATAACACCAACAATCCATTTCATCTACCTTTAAGGGAGTCTAGAAAGGTCACGCAAGCCCTGCCCTTTATTAGACCTTTTGTCACACTCGATATAGAGCACGGCAGGTTAAAGCTGTTCTTAAGTTGCCTTGCTTCCCCTGGTAGAGTGAAGGCTCCCCAGGACATGTCCTTAGCTTTTCCTCTCGGCATTCCACATCACCTACAATACACAGTCTTGGGCAAGAGTCATTCAACAAACTGTACTGAAATTGCTCTACCTGGAAATAACAACTGAAGTGTTTAGGGACTGATGTGTAACTGTGCGGGGATGGAGGTGTCATTAAAGGAAACATCAGGCTCCCCTCCCTGCCTGCAGTTCTAGGAACACAGTCCTAGAACTCTCAGCAAAAGTGGCAGCAGATGATGTGCAGATTCTCTGAGAGAAGGTAAAATGTAAGCTCTTAAGTTTTTAAAGCAGATTGTAACATCGACTTCCGGGGTGGATGTGAAAAAAAACTGAGTGACAGTCAAAAGTACCCAGCACAGAGCAGAAACTCTACAAATTAATTCCACGCTCCTTCCCTGTGGACATTTAGCTTAAGAATCCCATCATTACACAGATGAACAAATGGATGGGTGGTTATACATCAGGCCTCTGGTCACCAAGCGAGCTCATGCTGTTTAAGGTACAGAAAATGGGGACTCCTCTGGGGGCGGGGATGAGTTTTTTGTTTTGTTTTGTTTTGTTTTGTTGAGATAGGTGTCACTATGTTACCAGGCTAGCTTCAAATTCTTGGGCTTAAGTGATCCTCCCACTTCAGCCTCCCACATGCTGGGGCTGCAGGAACATACCACTGAGAATGGTTAAGAAAATCACTGAAAACACCCAGGCATGTATATTCCTGAAGGGCTTTTTAACTTGAGCAGCACCCACTGGGCTTCCTGAGGCCATTAATGTCTCCAGGGCATTATTACACTAAATTCCAAACTCACGCCATCATAAATATGTTTCATTAATTGTAACAGATGATTGTGTATGTGGTTCTCAGTCACAACGTAAGAATAGATGATAGAAAGAGATTGGGCGAAGAGCATTTAAGCCATATCTGTCACTGAGCTAGAGAGTGCACTTTACAGTAAATTGGGTAAAAAGGAGGGCAACTTGTCTCTGTAATGCACTGGCAAGCACAGCAGGAGTGAAGGCTGCAGTTTCTGAAAAAAGCTCTTATCGAAGATCAGAGAGAGCCAGGCACAGTGGCATTCACCCCTAATCCCAGTTACCGGAGAGAGTGAGGCAGAAAGATCACAAGTTCAAGGCCAGTCTCAGACTTATTTTGAGACCCTGCCTCAAAATAAAAACTTAAAAGGACTGGGAATGTAGTTCAGTGGTATGCCCTGCGTTCAATCCTCAGGACCACCCCCTCCAAAAAAAAAAAAGATCAGAAGGAAAAGATGAATGATGAAAGGGGACTTTGGGGGTGGGTGGGAGAGAGATCCAGCAAAACTGGTAAAAAGGTTATAAGGATATAGCACTTTTGAACTAAAACCTTTAGGGATGGACTTATGGCCTGTTCTTCCAGAAAACAGGAGATGTTTGTAGGGGATAACAGCAGGGATGATGGTGGATATAAGAATGTAGGGAGAAGAAGAGAGGAAGGAGAGCAGTAAAGGTGATCAATAAGCTGGAAGAAGTAGGACACATGAAGTGAAGTCCTTAGACTTGAAAGAAGGGATCTGACAAGGACCCACTAACGGGCCTGCAAGTTTCTCTAAAACTGCCAGGAGAACTGAGCGGTGTGCTATGATTTTGGTGGCAAGTTATAGCTGGACCTGCATTTTAGAAAACCTCTCCCTTTAGCTTCTATGCGCTCCTCCACATTTAATGCACTCCCAACTAACCCAGCTTGCTTGCTGGCTAGAACACTTCCTGAGACACTCTTGCCACTTTCCTCAGGCTTCTCCCCTAAACCCAAATATACTCTCCATCTTTCAAGATCCAACCCAAACACCACATATATTGGTTGCTGGCATTAAACAGCTTTCCAAAGGAGTTTCCTCTGACAATCAGATATTGAATCTAATAGGCTCTCCAGCCTTTCTGTACACAGGAGTCACACAGGAGGGAAAGTGAAGAGAACTTAAGAGAAAATATTTGTGCGGTGGTACTGGGGATTGAACCCAGGTGAACTCAGGGGCACTCTGCCACTGAGCTGCATCCCTAGCCCTTTTAAAATTGTTTTTAGTGACAGGAACTCGATAAATTGCCTAGGCTGGTCTCAAACTTGCTCCTTGCCTCCCAGGTCGCAGGAATTTCAGGCAAGTGCTACCACTGAGAAAATAAGTTTTGAAGAATAATACTTCATAACTCTTCACACACATGGCGATCCATGGCTGGGGGAGGCACTATTTGCTTCAGCTTCACTCCTTCCCCAGTGCCTTGAACACCCTGAGCATGCTCAGTAAGCATCCGATAGAGAAAATGAAATAGCTCTTGGGTTCAGTTGCCACTTGCCAGCTCTTGACCTTGTGGGCAAGTGATTAATCTCTATGCCTTAGTTGTCTTACCTAGTAAAATGCAGATGACAAGTGGTTGCAAGGATTAAATGAACTTATATGTAATAGTACATATAAAAGAATATGAAAAGCATACTAGAAGCATCAGGCACACTGCTTTTTATGGAAGCCATAGTATGCTAATTTGCTGAAAGCTTTCATGTACCCATGAATCTCTTCCATGGTACACCTGCTCTGGTCATCTCACCTCTGCTGGAACACTCCCAGCAGGAAGCTTTCAGGCTGCAGAGGCAGCCTATTCCATGAAGTTCTTCTAAAGGTCTTCAATAGGGAGTTGAAATTCACTGCAACTTCTATCCTGATCTCAGTTCTGCTCCACAATATGCCCAGAAAAATCAAATACTTTCTTCCATCTGACAGGTATGATGTTTCTCCTGTGTTGTTCCCTCCAAAGCCTGAACAGCCCCAGGTCTGCCACCTGACCTGCCGTGAGAGCTCCCAGCAGCCTAGTCTCCTGAAGTACAGCCCACTGATGAAATGCCCCGAGTAATAAGAAAATCTCACACTTTTACACATTTTTATCACAGATTTTAGATCACGTACTTTTATGTATAAACACAAATGTTTCAATCTTGACAAAACTGCAAAAAAAATTTTTTTTTAAATTCCTCTTGCTTTTTTCACAGAGGAAAATGAGAATCAACTGGCTTAAATGACATGGCTATCACATTCACGATGGAGGCAAACAGATATAGGTGTTTCAACTCTCAGTTCAACACTATTTACACTAAATTTTCTTAGTATGAATTGTCCTTTTTCTATTGCAGAGCTACTTTGATGACAGAAACTTCAGATTCCAGGAATCTACGGTATGAACAGGGGTAACAGGTAGCGTAGCTTACTGAGTATACCAGGTATTAACTGTCCCTCACTATTGTGTTATTTGGAAAACAAACTCCTTACCCACTAATACCTGCTTTCTATGTGCTTCTCCCTTACGTGGTCCTGAAGGTCTTCTCAGGATTTTTTTTCTTAGGAACACAAAGTACTAGCTGAAACAAGCTAACATTACTGGGTCACTTGAATTAGGGCAGACTGGCACAGAACTTTCACTTTGAGGGGACTCTTACCTCGGCTGGGCACCTTATTTCTACTGAACGCAGCAGTCGGCTGATGTCCATAGGGATGTATTCCCAATTCCTGGGCATGACTCACAGTTCCTAGCAAAGATTCAGGGTCCCCAGGTCCACCGGTACTCAAGAGCAGGGGGCTGTCGTGGCAACCTTTGGTCAAAGTATTTGAACTCCTGCTGTCCAGAAAGCCCTCCTTGGCCCCCTCACATGTGCAGTCCTCTTCCATGCTCTCTGAATGCATTATTGCTGGCTGATGAGCATACCCGTGGGACGGGGTGGGTGAGGACACCTGTGAGATACATTCTTGTGCCCTAATTTGTAGAAGATGCTGGGGGCTGTTGTGGTGGTGGTGGTAAGAGTCAGCATTTTGATAAGATAAAGCCTGGCACTCTGTCATACTCTGTCCCCCAAGGCTGGGAGCCATGCTCCCAGCATCCCCTTGGTTCATGTGCCTGAACAACTCTTGGTACTCTTGCTGCTGCTGTTGTTGCTGCTGCTGCTGCTGCTGCCGCCTTTTAATGAGCTGTGCAAACTCTGCTGGGGGCAGCCGAATGTCCGAGTGGCCGGTGAGCGAATGCCGGGGAGAGAGCAGTCCTTGAAGGATGTGGGGTACCTGCTGGTGTCTGGTGTAGTCTGGCGGCGTGGGGGACAGCAGGGCCTGCTGTAGTGCTGATGTAGTATAGTGTGGCGCTTGCTGATGTGCACTGGGAGGGAAGGTGGGGAATTGGTCAAGTGGAGGGACTTTCAGGGCTTGGGTTGGAGGGAATCCCACTCCTGTTGAAGGGCTGTAGTTGCTGGGGGAACCCCGGGACTGGTCCGAAAACAGGTGGGGGTGTAACTGCGCCTGGTCGTAGTTAGCAGGGGAGAACCGATTCACGTTCAAGCTGCAGACACAAAAGGGAGTGAGTACCAGGCATCTGTGTGACGACTGAGCTAGGCTCCCCTGGGGAACAGCCCCTACCCTTCCTCATCAGGGAACACCCAGCTACAGAGAATGATGGTGCAACCAGAAGGAGAGGAATGTTTGCACCATCCCTATTTGTCCCCTTATTTGCTTATCCAAATCTTCCAAGGGTCACGGCAGGCACTGTGAGCATCATCTGAAGGCAGCAACCTGGCCTACCTTCAAATGTCATCTGAGCTACTAAGAGGCAGCAGTCTCTTAGAGGAGTGAGAGTTAAGACTCCTAGAAGAATGGACAAAGGAAACTGGTATTTCAGCACACTCCTCTAATGGCTTTATCTTTTCTGCAAGCAATCAGTAAGGTGGCTTTGCCATTTTCCTCTGCTGCCTCATTAGCATTTTAATCCTGGGTCCATAAGTAGTTTACAAGTTCATTCCAAATCCACCACTCTGGTTTTAGAAAGAGTGAAACAGGAGCACAGCCTAACCAGACCCTTTGTACTTCCCTCCTTCTCTCTCACCCCTCCCACCTAGGTGGCCTAGATAGAGGGCTGGGTGACATCAGGCAGTCTTACCTGTGGGCCTCTGCGCTGTCAGCACTCAGCTGCTTGGACAAGGGTCGGTGCCCATAGCTGAAGGTGGCCATCAGGTTGGTACGGTGCTGCATCTGAATCTGACTGGCACTTGGGCTGATCGAGATGCCCCGCCCGGCAGAGCCTGCAGCTGTCCCTGGCATGTTGCTGAGCATATCAACTGGCTCTTGTACTTGGATGGTCACCTGCTGTGACTGGGTAGGCTGCTGCATGCCCAAGCAGGTTAGTGCCACATTAGGAGGTGGGGAACAGTTCTCGGGCTGGGGCTGGAAGATTGCACTGCGGGAGGGTAAGCCTTGGAACTGGGAGGCAGAGGCAGCACCTGGAGAGAAAGGGACCTCACAGTGACTGACCAAGTGCCCAGGTTACCTGCCTGCTGGAAGTAATGGAGCCAATGAGGAGACTCACATCAGATAGCATCTAGAATAGTCTTCTCAAACTTCAGTGCACAGAAGTCCAGAGGACTTGTTAAAAAATAGCCAAGTGTGAGGGCCATACCTGTAATCCTAGTGACTCAGGAGCTGAGGCAGGAGGATTGAAAGTTTGAGGCCACCCTCAGCAACTTAGCAAGGGCCTAAGCAACCCAGTAAGACCCTCTCTCAAAATAAAAAATAACATGGGCTGGGGATGTAGCTTAGTGTTGTTAAAGGTTCCATCCCCAGTAACCCCCAACCAAAAGATTTTTTAAAAAGATTTCCAGGTCCTACCCACAGAACTTTGATTCAGTAGATCAGGGTGGTTCCCCCAAAATTGGTATTTTCAACATTTTCCCCTAAAAGCTGGTCTGTGAACTCTATTTTGAATAATTCAGATCTAGCAGTGCTTCTCAAACTTAAATGTATACATGGTCTGGGAATCTGGTTAAAGTGTACATTACCACTTAGCAAGTCTGGGAAGGGACCTGAGATTCTAATTTTCTTGCTAAAATAATTGGTCAAGGGACCCCAGTTTGAGTAGAAAGGGACTAAAGGCAATTCTGACCCTTCTCAAGGATGTTCAGGAAGCCTGAAAGAAATTTACATTGTGCGGTAATTTCTGAAAACTCCTACTAATTGGAGTCTACTCATTTTACTTTCACCTAAACAAGAGATGTTCCCATATGCACCATGGAAAACCAAATGGAGGTGACAACAAGAAGCTTCTGGTGCAGTATTCTATTTGGTAGGGCTGGAGAGGATTTTAGTAAATGTATTAGTAATAGTTAACATTTACTGAAAACTATGTCAGAGACTTGCAGTCTTTACATTTATTTATTCATTAAATACTATTTTTGTTATTGCCAATATTGTTGAGAAAGCTGAGGTACACAGAGGTTAGGGAAATTTACCTAAGGTTTCACAGTCAAGAAATTGGTAAATCAAGGAGGGCTGGCTCTAGAGTCCACATCCCTAAATATTATGTTATTCTGCCTTTCAAATGGTTCATGATACACAAGAGGAAGGTGGTAAAACAAAACAAACAAACCACAAGGACTAAGACATTCTCCCCACGTGGCATCTGACGTTCAGTCTGGGCCTCTCCACTCACCGTGTGATTGGATCATGGCATTATTCATGGGGGGAGGACTATTACTCGGTTGCCTGAAGAGATGGTTGTTGGAGTGGTTGGGAGGTGGACTTGAAGGTTGAATCCTTAACCTTAAAAATGACAAAATGGACAAATAAACTTCCTGAGGTGACAGAATAATCTTGAGTTAAGTTTCAGTTATAAAACACACACAAGTAGAATTTTTTTTTTAAAGTTTTGATAAGCCACCATGGTAGAAAACCACACATGAGCCATCTACCACTGTCAATTAAAAACCTATGCACATCTTATTTCACCAGTCTTCCCTGCTACAGAGGCAGAGTTCACTGTGTCTGTCCTCTTGTAGTAGGTAACAGACTATTCTGTTCAGGGGGCTAAGAAAATGAAGTGGCAGATTTCAGGGCGGCTGCTGACCTTTAAACTGGTTTCTCTGCTTTTTAAGCAGACACTTCTAAATGAATGCTAAAGTTGGTCAATATCTCCCATGATTCAGGTTTAGGATGCCTGCTATAGAGCCAATGGCTTAGGCATAACAAAAAGTGATTTGTTACCTCTGGAGCTGGTGGGTGAGGAGGGCTGGTTGATTTTCACACGCAGCCTGAAGAGGTGGGGAAGGTTGAGGAGGACAGATAGAGTCCTAAAACATACATGGGGGAAAGGAAAATAATAATTGTGAGCATGAAGAGTAATTAGAGCTATTCTCAGGAAGGGAAGAAACAGAGAGAACTATCTGTGACTCAGATTTATGCTTTTGTGGTTCATCAAAAGATCTGTTACCTTTGCTCAAACATGTCAACCATAAACATAACTCAATGCCACTTTGCCCTGAGTGTGTTCCTCCAAAATGCACAGGCAAATCAGCCTGAAAGCAAACTCCAAACAAGTTGGAGAAAGCAAAGAGTGAGGGCCTACTTGAATTTGCTGCTGGAGAATTTGATGGTGCTGCTCCTGCTGGTACAGCATATGTTGCTGCTGGGTCTTCTCCAGGGTTCTTTCATCAATCTGCCCCCCGTACATCTTCTGCAGCTGCTCACACTCCTGAAGGGAAAGTAGTTAATACAGATGGGATGCAGCCAGGCCCACCCCATGCAGTGCTTTCAGCGGATGTAGATCTGCCCAAGGTCTCATGGGCAGAAAGAGCCACAGGAGAAGAATAGTGTCCTTGATGAGCAACTGATCCATTTACATAGATATATGTGTACTAAATACCTTCACTCTGTTCTGCATGAACAAAAGGGAACCATCAAGGATACATCAAGGCCCATGTATGAGTGAAAGTGTCCAGAGTGAAATCTGTGTACAAGGCACCTGCCACTCGAAGCAAGGTCACCAGGAAGGAAGAAAGGAAACTGGCCCTTCACAGAAGCCTGGAGCTACATTTCCTGCCTCTGGGAGTACCACTCCACACCAACTGGAGAGTATGACAGGTGTAACAGGCTCCAGTAAGACCCAGCACCCTGTATCAAGAGGAGAATAGCAGGGTTGCTTAGAAGTACCTTCCCTGGTGCTTCCCCCTAAAACCCAAGCCCAGAAATTCCTTTCCAGTGAACTAAGCAAGTTTGATTCTGGGGAGAGCTGTATGTAACAAGAAGTAAGGAAAGAGTGTTAGAAAGCTCTAGTTTTTTAACCTATAAAACTGCAGTGTTGCTGATGTGAAGAGGGGTAGCAAGTTTACCACCCCAGTGCCTCTGCAATACTGGTCTCTGTTACCCATGCTTCTCCAGAGATGCCTGCCATCTCTCCATTACCTGCTGCAACTGTTTGATGCTGCTGTTGTTGCCCATTTTTTCCAGGTGAGCTTTGAAGGCCTGGATGCTTGCAGCCCCATCTGAGAACCGGCGCACAGGGGAGAAACGCTCCGTGGGGAGGTGCAGGGTGTTGGAGTCCTTGTAGGTAGAGCTGAATACATGGGAAGAGAAGGTTAGGGGCTAGGACTCAGGGGTTTTGACCAAATCACACAGGGATTGCTGTTCCAGACGAACACAAAGATGGCTGGCTGCATGTGTAGCCCTGTGTATTAGGCCTGTTCCATGCCATGTCCAGAAGACACACGCTGCCCTAGCCTCCTTCCTTCAGAGGACTCCAGGGATACATTTTCCATCTTCACTTACCTTCAGTTGGCCGACTTTCTAGGCCTGAGGTTCTGGGAGCAAGTACATCCAGTTCTTATAAATACACTAGACCAGAGAGAAATGCTCCTCAGTATCCCCCAGGGGTGGCTGAACAGGAGCTTTTAAAATCTATCCGGTGTCTTGATAGACTAAAATTTCACCATTGACCCATGATTTTCCCTAAGCAATAACCTCTGTACGACCAGAGAAACTATAGGCAGCTTGTGGTCAAAGGTCTGACCCGGAACTCAGAGTTCTGTGCTAGAATGGGAGGGTGAAGGTTGGGGCGGAGGAAAATGGGGACTTCTGAACCCGGGATGGACACAGCACACTCTTAAGGAATGTAGGCCTCAAGATCCTGCACGTACCTGGTGAGCAAAGGCGGCTGCCTACTGCGAATGCTAACTTCTCAGGGAAGCAGCACCCACCCCTCCTCCTGATAGAGGAATCATGTGCGTTACCTTCAAAGAGCCCGCTGCTCAATCAGAACACAGTCAGTGTCTTCCAGAAAGAATGAACAAGCAATTGATAAAAGAATGCATCAGGGTTAGAAGCTAACACCTATACCTGTTACCTAATCAGAAAGAGATGTTTATGGGTTGAGGTAAGCAGATAAAAGTCTGCCAAGGCAGCATTCCAACAGCTGATGGGAAGGGTCAGGGTTTCATAGCCAGGATAGAGATGACATTACACTGAACTATGAGTGAAATGATGGATCACCTTGCCAGTTATTCAATTTGGACTGAAGCAGAACCACAGCTTAGGAAGCAGGTTAACAAGTGAGTTCAAATACAATGCAGACAGGAAAGGAGCTGGGGTAAATGAAGGCTGTGCAGAGATGTCAAGAGAATTCTGGCAGCAGGCAAAGTCCTTTACCCTCTCTCTACCAATGATAACTTCTATTTGAGACTACCTGAAGCTTGACAGAGCTGAGCTGATGAAATGAACACACACACATATCTGTTTCAGTAACATAAATGACAAACGAATTGGGGATGAGAAATGATGTGGGGGAACACAATCTAGAAACAGTGATCATGAAAGTTGATTTCAGGAGCATGGTCTAAAAACTTCTCTTTTCTGTCTCCATTTCAGATTTTTTTGAGAGAAAGCAAGTGTTATTTTCCTTCTCAAATTCGACTCCTATACTGTCAATATTTTTTGATAACACATTTCTGATTCATTCAGAAAGCTGTGTTCGTCAAGCAGACAATACAGTCTTTCTACGCAAAAAAAAAAAAAAAAAACATTCTCTTTCATCAGAGCAATAAATCCCAGGTCCAGGTATTTCATGACTTTTTCTGAAGCTCAGGTTGAGAAGAGACTGAGCCCAGGGTCAGTCCAGCACAGTAACTTCAGAGGAACAGTTCTGATGGAGTTGCTCATTTTAGAAGTACTGATGGTATCACTTGTGCTTGATTTTATTTTTATTAGCAATCATGTTCAAACTCAGGACAGCCTCATATTATACTCTCCCATTAAACTCTTCAAACAGAATAGTTCCCCACCTGGAGAGATCCCATCTTGTGTTAACTTTTTTTTTTCACACCTTAGAATTTTTTAAAAAATTTAAATTACATATTTCTAGTTCTATCTCCATGTCGGACTTCATCTCTTACACCTCAGAAGAATAGATACAGATACTGTTCTTTTATCATTTTTCTCCAGAAAAAGAAAGAAATTCAATAACCTATCTAGATCATCCATTTTCAGTGGTTATGGACTTGGAAAGTTTCTCTTTTCCCTTGAAGACTAACTTTAATCTCTGTATTACATATTTGTACAGTCACCCCACAAAAACATGCTGAGTTTAAACAAATAGCCCACCTTACACAATCTGTCACTCATAAAGGATTCATTTGCTTCCAATTCAAACTGCCTTTGGCCACAAAAACCTTGAAACACTTTATCAGGAGTGTTCACACAAAAACAGACAGCAGACAGATTTCTAGCAGGCAAGGCCTTGACAATGATTGTAGGCAGGGTGGATACCACATAAACAGAGCTGTGGGCCAATGCAGTCTTCCTTTAGTAACAAGTGTAAACAGAATATAAGGTCTGTGACAAAGGCTGACATAGAAATGTGCTGATCATCATGTTTCTCTGGAAAAATAACTCCTGAGGGACACCTAGAATTAAAGAAAGATCCCCAAAGGACATAAGCTAAACATAAAAGACCCCCATGAGGGCAGAACAATGCAGTGTCAGACTGTAAGGGCAGGAAAGATGGAGACGAGGAGAAAAGAATAAGCATCTGTTGGGCACAAGTGTAGAACCCAGAGTTACAAGAAGGAAATTTATAGGTGGAGCAGAAGGCAGCTCTCCAATATTCCCTCAAGGTGCGCTTCGATGTGTACCAATGACATAGGTCCTGAGAGATTTTCACTTGAAAAAGACTGTCTGTTTCATCAGAGTTTTAGTTGAGAATCTTCATTCATATTACTCCTAACAGACTACTTTTGCTAAATTATTCAGTCATTTATAAAAGCTTATCTTCTGTCTTCAGAGTTCCAACGTGGCGCTAATTAAGTCCTGGTCTGCTCAGAGTTCACCTATCTCTGCTGATTACATGATGTCCAGCGGGTTACTAGTATATAGACACACTGCATCCAGCTTGCAGTGAGCACTGGTTGCAAGGTTTCATAAGAACACGCACATAAAGGGGATTTCCTTAGACTGTCTGCTACTTAACCTTCCCAATTAAGACAGATTTTCACTGTCACCCCCAAAAGGAGTGAAATAAAATAAGCTTGAGCAATTGATGGTGACTTTGAAAGTGTGGCATGAGCGTGGAGACAGCTTCAGAATGGAGTGGCTAAGATTTTTAGTCATCAAGGTATTCACAGAAGAAAATCATCTTTTTACTCAAAGTGTCACCTCCCTTGTTTCCAGGCTCACTTGGGTTTGAAGAAGTTTCCCTGGTCAGGAAAGTTAAACTCATTTTTATTTCTTCAAGAGAATGAATTATAAATGTTAATAGAGAGGTAGCAGAAGATTTTGTTATCCAAATATTGAAAGAATGACTTTCTCAAGCACATCACTCAAAAGGATGCTGCATTCCTGCTCTGCCACTCACAAGAGATATATCTTCCTCCATATCCAACCCTGTTGTTCGATGGTGACATGATATGAAGTGCTTACTCCTTTGAAGATGATGAATATTATGAATTATTAAAAGTGAAGTCTATTGAATATTACTACAAATCCTTTATTTCCAGTTGGCCTTCTGAGGGCTTCACTTCCTTGAAGGTCTCAAGTTCAATTTATCTATGAGTCAATATCTAGAGTCATGGGAATCAGCTGCAGACAATAAATAGTCTGCAAGATAATGGGAAAGAAGAATCTAGCATTGCTTCAGGACCCAGTAGAAAACCTTTGCCCTGTGCAGTGCTTAGTGCAAGGAGCTGAGAAGATGTGAGTTTAGGATGACAGCTGGCTTCTACTTAAAGACAGTCACCATCAATAGGAGACTAATCAGAAGGGTGCCTGTCCGTGAACCTCAAGGAGCTCACACTGCCATGTGGCTACTCACCGATGCTGATCAGGTACCAGGTGAGGAGGCCAGACCCGGGAACGGAAAGGCTGCTGTCCTAGCTGCCGTTGTAGGTCCGGTGGGATCTCAGCTGTAGGGTTGGTCATGGCCAGTGTATGTCTTTTGGACCTATTTGCCAAGTACCTGCAACAAGCAGGAGCACATTTCATAGTAAAAAAGACAGACAGGAATACTCCTCCATAAGAAGCAACAGAATTTAATCCAAAGCACTCAGTGAAATAGTGCCAGAGATCAAAAAGTGCTCCAAAGCAAACAGATCCCTGAGAGGATGACTAACTGGCCAACAAAAGTTGGCTTAACACTGAAGTGGTTGAATTTTGAACTGAAGAGTACTCATTGAAGAGAAGAGAGAAAGCAGATCTAGCTCACAAAGATAGGAAGATCAATTTTCCTTTTAATCCATTCAATAAAATAAATTATTTTCTACATGTTAATTTAATTCCTCTTTTCCCTCCAAATTTCTGAAATACAAGTCAGACAAAAGGAGTCGTAAGGCCTATTCCTAGAGATGAGCCAAGAAGGGTAAGTCTTTCGGTCCCACAGGCCCCAGGTTTTAAGGCTGTTCTTATTAGAGGTCATAGAAAACAGACTCTTCTCTTTGGGGATGAATTTGAAAACTACCTCTTCCCTCATGACCGGGGATTAATTACTGAAGAAGAAAAACTAGACCCACATTTTGTAGAGGATGAAGAAATAAAACCACGCAGAATGTTTAGAATTGTTTTTAAGGGGAGAAAAAGGCGAGGCGGGAAAACAGAAGAGTTTCAAAAGCCCAAGAGTCACAAGCTGATGACTTTCTCTGAAGACCTTCTAGACCCCTACTTTGGCAATGCCATCCACAAGATACCAGCCCCCTTTGTCTGGTGAATGGCTTCCATACCACTGCTGCTCCGAAGGCAGTAAAGTCCAAGAACAAAGAAGTCGAAATAAAATATTGCTGTCCCTCTTAAGACGGAAGGCAGTGGATCTCTTCATCCCTCATCTCTTCGTGACACCAGTAGGGCTCGGCGGCCACCTTACATACCCTGTTGTCAGCAAACCTCAGAAACAACAGCATCAAGAGGAAAAGTCACCACACTTTCCTTCTATCGGTTAAGCTGTGGAAGAAGCTGGCCCACCTAGCACCCCTGTTCAATATGGTTTTCTTTACACGTGGGCCCAGCTTCATTTTGAACAGCAGCTCTTGTACAGAGCTCCTGGTAGTAGGAAGAGAGTCCCGGTCAGCAACCATCAGGTTCCGAAAAAAACGGTCTTGTTTCATTCTTAACTACCTAGCCCATTTAAACTAAAGTCAGTTAACAGACTGTGATTAGCAGTATGTAAACTTGCCAAAGAGTAAGCCATCAGTGATTTAATATCCATTTGATAAAGACACCCAAAGGTTCCCCAAGAGCCCACGAAAACCATTTTATTTCAACTTTCCTCAAGGGAAAACATATAATCTTGAAGAACACCTGGATTTCTGGGAAAATACATGCTGGATTCTGGTGAAACCGCTCCCCGGAAAATAAGAAAGACAACTCCCACCAGGGGACATGCATGGAGCTGAGGACCCGGGTTAATGGGACTGAGGTCAAATGAACAGTACAGCATGCCTGATGGTCACTGCCGTTCTCTGTGAATTAGGCATCTCTCAACAAGGTTCTGCAAACAATGGATATTTGCATCTGTCCCTGGCCCGAATCCCATATTTTTTTTTCAATATCTCTTTGTTGGCACAAGGGAGAAACACACAGCAAACAGTACAAGAGGTATTCATTCATTCTCCTGGAAAGGAAGAGTCCATGCCAGAGGTCCATGGCCAGACTAGCTAGGATCACTGTCATCCCAAATCTCCAATTTCTTTTCAGTAAACAGTTCTTGGCAGGTAGGAGCAGGCTTTGTGCCTTGTGAATACTATCAGAGTTGCAATATGAAGGCAGGGGACAAGGAAGGAAGGAGGGAGGAGAGAAAAAGTTCTTATGGTTATTGCTGTCACTTAGGGGACTTCCAATGGTGCTTACAGAAATGAAATTTTCTGGGTAGTCTTCTGTTACTTCCATGTGGGGAGGAACATGCCATCTGGCTTGAGCAAAGAGACCACACAAATGTTGAAGCTGCACTGTACCACCTCCTTGGGCAGAGGTGACCTTTCGTTGGTTGCAGGGGGAGCCTGCCCAAGGACGTTCTGCAAGCACTGCCAGATGTCACATTACCTCTGCACAGCTTCCTGATCTGGCTCCCCATCCGAGCTCTCCTCGTCCACAGGGGTAACTGCTGGCACTGCCTGAAGAGAGACAGGAAGGAAAAGCTCAAGGTGGCAGCTTATTCTCTAATGTTTCTAGATATCCTAGTAATGGGGCTTGGAGCAGGATTTTCTGTTAACGTCCTTATTTATGATACTTTTGTAGGACACCTGGGTTACATGGAACTTTCATATACCATTTTCCCATTTTTACCTTGCTCAGGTGATAGTAATTCAGATTTCTTCCTCTTACTCTTCATTCATTGACTCATTTATTCAACAAATAGCTGAATGCCTACTACATTACAGGATAAAAGGTGAGTTTACAGATAGAGTCCTTGACCTCATTTTATAGTCTAGTGGAAGACAGAGACAAGCAAACAATTAAAAAGCATGACCAAGTTCTCCACAGTCAACAGAAGTGGGTGCTTAGGAATCAAGAAAGGCTTTCTGCTAATCTTAGACCTGAAGGATATACCGAAGCTAGCCAGACAAAGAGGAAAAGTCTTCTAGACTGAGGGAAATAGAAAGTGCTTTCTGAAGTTGTTAGAAGGCCTGAAAATAGAGAAGAAAACTATTTACCTATCATGTCTAGGAACTGACCTGTTGTTTCATATTAATGCCACTTGCAGTGTTTCAATGTCTTAACTCCAAGAAAGCATAATGATGTTTTCAGAGAACATTTTGTACATAACATAATTGTGTAGTTGCAATTCAATGCTTTAAAATAGCTGTTACCCACCAAAACATGCAAGTGAAATGAGAACCATCACAATACATGCATCACTACAGTCCTACTTCCATCTGCATGAGGACTGGAATGTGAGTATCCTTCTACCTTGCCTTAGACTAGAGCAAAACTCATACTTCATTTACCACAAGAGCATTTTTTAAAAACGGAAGATAATTACAAAACAAACAAAAAATTTGTTGAAATAATTTCATCATTTGAATGCTTCCAGGGTTTCAGATCCTTTACGATAGTTCTATAAGGGCAGAGTGAACAGTCTGGCAGGAGGTGGTTACAGCTGAGGCAGGGGAGGGACACTGTCACCAGTTCCAATGACCTTGAATACTACACAAAGAAGTTTATTTTGAGAAGGGCAGTGGTCAGTCACTAAAGAACGTAAGCAGGAGCATGATGTCATAAGATCTGTACTTGAAAAAGTCAGCTCTCTTTAGTTGCAAGGTGAAAGGGGCTGGTGGCAGGGAGCAGGAGATATGCCTGGAAGCAAGAAAGCCAGTTAGGAGGCCACCATGTTAATCAAGGCAATGGGTGACAGTGATTTGAGTTAAGGAAAGTTAACTCAGGTGTTAGATAACTGATTTAACAGAGCGAATAAGGGAAAGGGAAAAGTTAAAGAAAAAAAATCCGTGTTCCTAGCCCGTATAACTAACCAAGAGAATGACAGTGCCATTTACTGTCACCCAATGGGAGGAAGAGATTTCACAGATTTGTATTAAGTTCATTTGGGGACATGCTCAACTAAAATAAAGCACTTGTGAGATAATGAACTATAGCTATCCGTAGGCAATCATACACCCAGATGTGCAGAACTCAGAGCGTGTTCTCGGTGGGGAATCAGATGGCACCTGAAATCATGGGAGTAAATAAGAATCATGCAAAGAGCATCTTAGGTGAAATGGGAACAGGGCCTAAGATAAAACTCTGGATTTTGTCAACTTCAAGGAACAAGCAGAAAGGAAATCTCAGAAGGAGGGGTAGGAGGAAAACAAAGAATGTACTGGCACAGAAGCCAAAAAAAGAAAATAGTTCAAGGGAAAAAATGGTCAACAGTGACTAATGGAGTTGGGACATCCAAAAAGATAAAGATTAAAAATGCCCACTGGATTTATCAACAAAAGCTTGTTAGTGACCTTGGCAGAAACCATTCCAGTGGACAGAGTAAGTCACCCCACCCTGAAAAGCTGTCCCTGATCCCTTCCCAGCCAATACTGATCTTGCCATGCACATCTCTGCCCCCTAATAGTCCATGATATTCACTTTGGCACTTATTCACACATGGGCTGTTACCATTGTTCAGATACTTCACATAGGCTGATTTTGTTTTCCCCATAATATATCAATAACTATGATATATAATTCTTTTGTTTTCTGGACTGCAGGGTTAACTGAAAGTTCAGTAAATGAACTTACACCAGTCTACAAAGTATTCTGTCACTAATCCATGATAAGGTAAGCATAGATATCAACAGTAAGTTTCTAGACACTTTATAACAATTTAATGTATAATTTTGTCTACTGAATTAAAATTTTAAAATTAGCCCTGTATTTTGTTATATTTTTAAAATTTCATTATTCCAGTGATTCACTTTTACTGTATTTTACAAAGGTATCAATTAATGATGGACTGAAGGGTTAAAAAAAAGATTTGAGCTGGGTGTGCTGGCACATGCCTATAATTCCAGCAGCTCAGGAGGCTGAGACAGGAGGATTTCAAGTTCAAAGCCAGCCTCAGCAACTTAGCGAGGTCCTAAGCAACTCAACAAGACCCTGTCTCTAAATAAAATACAAAAAAGGGCTGGGGATCTGCCTCAGAGTTTAAGCACCACTAGTTCGATCCCTGGTACAAAAAAAATAAGGTTCCCAACTATAGTTTGAGAAGCATTGCCCTAAATTGTCAATATGAATATAGTTAGTACCCAATCTTATTGTATGATGAGAATGAACAAATGAATTAATGAACTATGACAGAAAAATAACCAGAAATAAATGGAACCCAGAGGAGGAAGGAAAAAAAAATCTTTGAATGTGGCTCATAGACAAGGAGTGTGGCTGGTCACAGAGGTGCATACCTGTGATCCCAGCTACTCTAGAGGCTGAGGCAGGAGGACTGGAAATTGGAGACTAGCCTGGGCAATCTAGTGAGATCACGTCTCTAAAAAAAAATTTTTTTTAAAGGGCTGCAGGTGTAGCTCAATGGTAGCTCAATGCTGCATGCCTAGCAGGTGTAAGGCCCTGAGTTCAAACCCCAATAGTACCCCCACTACACACAAAACAGTGTGATTGAGAGATACCAATTGACTAGGCCAAAGCTGAATAATCAAATAATCAAGATTGTAGCAAAATTTGAGATGATTCTGACTGAAGGAAGTAAGGTGGCTATTTTGGAAACCTGTCTAAAAAGCAATTAATTCCAAAGAGTGCTGTTTGATTCAATTGCTTTCTGTCCATCGGGGCAAGTTGTGTACGAGAAGCCCCCAAGCTTCAGGAATGAGGCTGGACTTAACAAGGGTGCCTGTAAGTGGTAGTTGAGGAAGAGCCTCTCTGGGGGCCTCTCTGAGTAGAAATGATCTGGTAAAGTAAGGGAGTCAGTCAAGAATAAACACTGGAAGAGTCTACTAGCCTGAAGACAACGAGAATACACTAAGTATCAAAAATGTGGAGAAAGAGGGAATTCAGACATGTAAGTGGGTCCTGGGTTCCCAACCGTAGGCCCACAACCTTCTTATCAAAAACCTCTGAGAAAATCAGTTGGGTTCTGTGTTGCTACTCACTGGTGTCATGGTGACAAGTGGGGAGGGTCCCCGTGGGCGCTTCAGCAGCTGTTGGGCATGCAGTTGGATGTTGGCTCCTCCATCTGATGCCCTCCGGCCAAGGGGGCCCATTCCATTCAGCAGCTGTAGGGTGGGTGGCTGTAACAGAGACTGCTCCTACCAGGAGAAGACGGGCAGGATTGATTAGTAAGATAGGGGTCAAATAGGGGCGAAAACAGCACAACTCTAGTCCACTAAAATTAAGGGGCTCTTTGATCAAGATGTAGACTACAGAAATCCTCCCTCTCCCTCTCACCCAAGTTGCTTTACAAAGAAAATCATTCTTCTCTATAAGGAAACCCTCGAATTCTAGAGAAGGTCCCTCAGTCTCTCAGAGGAAGTTCAAGTTTCTTTTCCTGGGGTAATACTCCCACACCAAAGGTACCTTGTACTCAAGCTGCCCGGTTGGCTGCAAATTTTGCATGGGCAAGAGGTTGTGCATGAAGTTCATGTTAGGGGCCACCTGCAGGAATGGAGCCTGAGGAGTGACTCCAGGAAAGCCAGGAAGGAGCTTCTGCAGATCTTCCATAACTTCCGTGCTGACAGAAAATAGGAAGACAGAGAGCTGTGGTTAATACTCTTACTCAGATGTACTTAAATCCCCAAACTGATGACACTCATTTAGTACAGTTTATTTATTTTTTTTACTTTTCTCCTAAATTTATATTTCTTCCCAGGATTCCAAAGCAAAACAGAAGCCTAATGTGTGGATTTGATTCTGACATTTTACTACCTGGGATTGGGGACCACTATTCTTCACGGACCACTCACGTAAAACCAACAGCTCTGAGCCAAGAGGAAATGCTGGCACAAGTCCAGGTCAGGTTTTCAAAGCCCTGAAGTGAACAGCAAGTTTCTGGGGAACATGAGCCATTGCTAAGACAATGGTTGCCTGAAGTAGCAACTGATTCACCAAGGAAAGAATGCAATTACTCCTGTCAGTGCTGACAGGACAGATAAGTACTGGATGTACAGGGCTGTCATGCTGCAACAGCAGGTTATACAGCAGACTTTAAAATAAGAGACCTTTCCACTAACAGCCACCTAGGACTCCACCCCTTTGCAGCTGACACACTGTGTGGAGCCAGAATGTTCCCCCTATTGCCTGTTTGATCGTAGGCCGAGAACAAGAAACAAAGCAAGCAAAACAGCAGGCATGGGAGTTTTGGAAATTCACTCAGAGAAAAGAGATATTTATAAAGAAAACCAGCTTTGCCCCTAGTTGAACTCTCAGAACTCTTGCTACAACCTTTTCTTTCCTACTCAGCAAAGAAAATATTCATAAAAGAGGTAGGCTATTTTTAATGTTGAGAGTTCTCAACTTGAGAACAAAAATGGAGTGAGCTGGCCTTTGGTCCTTTTTCCCAGAGTGAGGGCATCAGAGAACACTGCGAAGACAGCTTTGGGGAAACACTTAGGCAAACTGATAATGTTGCTGAATTCTTGTTCACTTATATACAAATACATTTATAAGTCCAGATGTATAAATTATATCACATCACTTGTTCTCCCTTCCTAGATGAGTCTTGCCTTAGAACATGTGGCAAACATTTTGAAAAACTGTCAAATTTAGAGGAATTTTAAGGGGCACTTCCGTGTAACTTAGACACAGAGACCTCAATCTTTGTGGGCAAAGTTGCCATCATACTCTTCACCAAAGTCCTGTGAATAATTGGCACGATGATTGCTAACAGCCCACCAGAGCCACCAGGGATACTGTGTAGTTTTAAATCAAACCAATTTTGATCTACCATGGTGCGTTAAGGGTTAAAACTTATCTTAGCCACTTAATTTAGATCTCATCCGGTGGCAAAAAATGTGCCATAGTAGGCACTGAAAGCCAGGTGGGAATTCTCCGCCTTGGTGCTGGGCAGGGCTGTTACATAGACACTCACCGTGGGTCAGCCACACCCACTGTGTGCCTCCTCATTGACAAATAGCGGACCAACGCTTCAGGGGAAGGTTCTTCACCCTCATCACTGTCCAAGTTCACTGCCCCATCCGGCTGAGGTTGGAGGGAAACACAATCAATTAGAAATAGGAAGGAAGGAAAGGAAGTGTGGATATGGGAAAGGAAGTGGTTTCATCGGCAGCTATTGGAGGGTGGTGCTACTTGCCTCCACGATTTGGTTCTCTGGGTTGATCAGCTGTACCTGGGGGACGCTGATGTTCATAGCGGTACCTGCCTGCTCCGCCTGTAAAGTAGTACATAAGTGCACACAAATACCTTAAGCATTAGAGGGAAACAATGATAGCTCTTCAAAGTAGTCCTGACTGCTAAAGTCTTTGGCTCCTCTGCCCTTAGAAGTCACAATAAGTAAGCATTCTTTAGAGAGGACAGTATCTCCCAATGATTTGCTATTTCTTTAAAAAAAAAAAAAAAGGAAAGAAGAAAGCAATGATTGTTACCATCCATCCTCTCTGTCAAAGAAAGGTTCAAATCTTGATTGGTCCCTGACAAAGGAAGAGATGACAGAGGTACGGAAGAACAGGAAACTCTCTTGACTTGGGGTTGGTGAGCATCGGCTAACCCTTACCCCCTGGTGTTACGTGTCCTAAACTAGGTCACTGGAGACATTGCCCACCTGGATATTGACTGGTGCTTGAAATGCCATGGCTCGGGGCATGCTAGGAAGTGCTCCGAGACGCAGGGTTTTATGTCTCTTATGTCGATCACACAGCAGGCTGTAGATTGCACTATAGTGATCATAGGCATCTGACCTTAATGACTACCAAGAGAGAAGGGAAAAAAGTAAAAAACCCTGATGAAATGGCATGTCAATGACCAAAACCCTTTCAATAAAAACATTAGAAGACCAGAGCACCTTCTTTCCTTCCTTCCCAGGCCCAGGAGGGGCAGAGGAAAAGAAAAAGGAGGAAAGCAAAGAGACCCAAGTTCTCAGGAAGGAGAAAGAATAGAAAGCAGGATAGAGGAAGGACTACTACACCTCACTTTGTTCTCCACTCTTTCCTAGATACCTGTAGTGTCCGCTCTTTGTCTAGTCCCATGTCTTCCATGGCCAAGAGGACGTCGTCATTCAGAGGGTCCATCTGTCTTTCTTCCTTCAGTTGCTGGCATTCGGCTATTAACTGTAACATGAAAAGATGCAAGCAGTCAAATCCCCAGTTAATCACCTCAATGTGGCATCATATTCAATGACCAACTTGTTCCATGATCCCTGGCCGAGGATTTTTTTGGCCTCAGACAAAGTCTAAGCAAGACAAGCTCTGGTGGTTGGCTGTGAGCAGATAAGACCCTCCTGTTTCCTGAGCTTCCTGGGGTACCTGGGACGGTCGTAATGGTTTTAAAAAGATATGCTACAGAAACCGCAGGAGACATCCCCATGGTAGGAGAGCTCCAGAATTGTGGGTTATATTGTCTTGAAAGCCAAAAACAAACTAAAATTTTGGGAACAAATGGTAGGGAACCAGTCTCACCATTCTCTTAACAGTTTAGCTGGTTTTTATAGTCCTTGTTTTCTTCCTTTGCTACTTTAGTATTACACAACAGTTTGTACCCAGTGCCTACCCATCTTTTCAGGTCACATGCAAAAGAGACAGCAGTAGCTCTAAGAGGAGATCCCTGAGGCAAGAGGTGCCCAGCTCACCCTGTCGAAGTTGGGATCAGCATCCCCTAGCTTCATCCACTTGTGCTTACAGATCTGCTCCATTGAGAGGCGCTTATTCGGGTCTAACACCAACATGTGACGGATCAAGTGCTCACATTCTGTAACAGACAAACAGCCTGCCTTCAGTCTCTGGGAGGGCAGGCACCAGTGGATCTGAGGACCTACAGGCAAGACCAGCAGGTAGCTTCTCAAGCTCCTTGCTTCTAATTTTGTCTCTCTTTTTCCTTGATTCTTACCTATCTTACTACTTACTCCAGCAGCAGGTGGGCAAAGCAGAGACAGTGGAGATGTGACACTATGGATAATGCTTTCACTACAAGTTTGACCAGAAAAATCTGGGGATAATCCATGGATTTAATTTATTTATATTGAATATAGCCCCATTTAATACAATTAATGGAAAGAAGAATATCCTCTAAAGAGATTCAGTATTTCACAAGGTTCTCAAATATTCAGTTCTACCTTCCATAAGTATTTTATTGGGTGCATTTTCATGATTTGGGTTTTGCTGTACAGTACTTCTCTTCAAAAACTCAGGAAATTTGACATTTATGATGGCATAAGGTATATATGGAGAAAGGAACAGGAATGGGCAATCTCTTTACCACACACTGGGATTCAGTTAGGCTTATGTAGAATATTTTCAAGGTTATTTAAACGTTCACAGGTACAAAAACTGAGCTGTGAGTGAGCAATTCAGATCAACAGATATTTTTCTCTGGGAACACACACTATAGGTTACACTGCAGAAAAAAACAATAGGTTAAAAAATCAAGAAACCTATATTCAGATTTCAAAGCCATCTTCTATTTCTCATTTTTCTGATCTGCAACTGGAGCTACTGAGGATCATGTGGGAGTAGCAGTCATGACAAAGGTCGTGGGTGATAATACAGCAGTATTAACACATTCTTCTAAGCATTTTGCAGTTGTTATTATCTCATTTAATCCTACAGCAATCCTAAGAGGAGTGAATTATCATCATTCCCATTTTAGAAATGGTAAAAATTAGGCAGAGAGAAAAGCTGATAGTGGATCCAAATCCCTAAACCATTAATTCACCATCTTCATCCAAGTCACCATTATCATGAGCTTAGACGCCTACAAATCTCTTAACTGGTCTTTTCTGCTTTCAGGCTTGATCCATAGAGAATCAAATGGGATTTTTCTGAAGCATAAATCTGGGTCTATCACTACCTAGCATATAACTCCATAATCTCTCCCTTTAATCCTCAGAATGAAAATCCGTAGTCCTAGGCCTCCAAGGCTCCTGCCTAGTCTTTGCACATGCTCAGCACACTCCCACCTAATGGCCTCTACGTTTGCTCTCTCCTTTAGCTAGAATGGTTACACCTCAGATCTTCCCTTGTCATTCAGGTAAAAGCTTAAATGTCAGTTCCTTGGAAAGCTCATCCCTTACCACCTACTCTAAAGCAGGCTGCCAGTCACACTTTATTACATTCCATGAACTTTCTTCGCATGAATGATTTCTTTGTGAACTTGTCTTATTTATATATTGACTTGTTTATTGCCTCTCCCACCACAACATAAGTCCCATGTCATTTTCACTACCATGCCCAATATCAAATCTCCAATACCAAAAATGGTTATTACACCTAACAGGGGAGTTGAATAAATATCTTCTGAATACATAAATAAATATTTATTGTATTGAATACTGACTCTAATCAAACAAGACTATATTTGCAGAAATGCTTTATACTTCAGTGAATCTTTTCAACAATCCTATGTTAGATACTCTCATTGGCCCCATCTATAAATGAAGAAGAAACATGATTTTGAAAAGTTAATGTACTCAACATCATAAAGCAACAGCAAGACTGGGACTTCAAAGCTGTGTTCCTGACTACTGTATTAAACATCTTTGGGTTGATACAAATTCCAGTAGATCTATTTTTCCAGGGAAAATTCAACTCTGCAATTTCCATAGCATTTGGCAAACACCATTCTATACCACTGTTTTGAAAGAAATACTATGAGTAATTAAAATGAATTACTCTTAATTTTTAATATTCTCTAGCTTTAAATATAAAGAAGCCCATAAATAAAAATTATTTTCTAACAGGTATCAATTTGTTCTTGCGGTATGACTAAAAGTATATTCAAATGTAGAGAATCCCTCTAAGACAGAGTAAATGCCATCTACAATGTTAAGCTTCATTAAAATTATGTTTTCAGGGTAGCAAGGCTAGATCCCACAACTGTAGCATCACTGACATACATGCTTATGGGCTGGAATTACTCAAGGGAAAAAAATGTTTTTAATTTAGAAAGTTGCCAAAGACCCTTGCTAGCGAGAAGGCTCTGGCCTCGAAAGCTGTGAAGTTGTTGTCAAGGCCTCTAGATGGCACTCGTTTGTTTTCCTTTGATCTCCACACACACTAGTGCTTAAAATGAGATGACCAAGGCCAAATGACATTCGGATACAAGCATGAGTTAAAACAGGGATATATTTTTCAAGGCAATTTCCTTAAAAGCAAAGCAAAACAAAAAATACTGCCGTAGCGAGTTCTAATTAAAAGACATATCTAGTTCCATTTGAGGACCTTGAAACCTATATTTAGTTGTCCTTAACCATTATTTGGACTTGGATACCTTTGAAAATGTCCAGAAAATCTGCACAATAAATTATACACAGAAACCTACACGTAATTTTTGACTATTCAAAAAAGCCAAAGAAGCTTGCCATAGTTTCCCTAAATGTCTACAGGTGCCCAGATCAAGAACTGCTGGTTACAACACCAATGCCTCAAGGACAAGAGCTTTTATCTTGTCCGCCCTACATAATATCCAAAGGAACAGAAATCTAACACTTTTCATCTGTTGCACAGATGGTAAAATACGACAAAATGCAGAATGTTTGAGTAGCATCATCAATTCATATTTTATCTGGGTCATGTAGCTCATGAAATTAAATCAATAAGATTTAAATACATTATTCTACATAAACTATGGAAAGGGGGTGAAAATGAAGGGAATAAATTCTCCTGAACCTAAAAACACAGTCAACCACAAGGCAGTGAATTTAAAAGAGTGGAAAGAAGATGGGTCCTCAGATCAAAGGGTGTAAAACAACAACTTTTCAGATGCCAACAAGTACTCTATTTTAATGTCTAAAATGGTTCCATCCCTTGTTCCCTCCCAAAGGGCAGAGCCTTGAGGCTGAATGAAACTGAAGCACTCTGGGCAATGCAGGAATATGCTGCTCTGCTTGTGTGTGCCAGAAAACCAGCTTCCTTTCGGAGGCTGCTTTCATCTGCTCTGTGCGAGACGCCAAGCGGTCTCTGCAGTGAAAATCACTGTGGGCCCATGAAACTTGATATGCCAACAGAATGTTAACGAGAGGGTGCACAGGGCAGGCCTGCCCCGCTGTGCTGACAGGCACTGATGACTGAGGAGGGAGAGCTCCTGTAATGGGCAGGGTCCTAAAATGGGAATGAAGATCGTCAGTGTGATGCCAGCTAAGCAGGGAACAGCTTTCTTTCTTTCTTGTCTTTAATAACAACTTTCTCAAAGAAGCTGAAAGTATTTGGCTTGAGGAGGGAAAAAATTGAAGATGGTACGGATTAAAAACCAACTTTAAATTCACCAAAGATAGTTTCACAGAAGTTCTGCCTCAAGTTTCCAGGGTAGAAAGGAAAAGACATAACAAAGAATTTCCTGACTAAAACTTTGAAAACATGCCACCTGAAGACAGGGTGAAGGGAGTGAGGCTGATTTATCTTGGAACAGAGAAGGTGTGGGCAGAAATGGGCATGCTGGGTGTCCTTCAAAGTAGATTTGCACTGTGCTGTCCAAGGGCCTGAATTTAGAATAACTAGGTTCGCTGTAGGACAAATCTTTTTAATGATCAGTGCTGATTTGATAAGAGTCCTAAGGATCTGAGGAGGGCCACTTACAGAAGTAAGGGGGGCAGTCCCGCAGGCAAGGCCACACGTGTAGCACAGCTAATTTTACTTATTTTATACATCAGTGTTCTGGGTAAGACTTCACTTGAAAAAGTCAATCCAGAAACAACTACATAGAATGAACTCCTTGGACACACTACCACCAATTCCAAAAGTCATGTGACTGTGACAAGGGAACCATCTGTCCTATGAAGAAGTAAGCTTACTTTCACTAAAAATGTTTAATCAGAGGTTGGCATTTGAGATGCCATTAGAAGGGCTCCTAGCCTTAGGTCTGAGGAAGATAACAGTCCTTCAAGGATGGGCCCTGTGGCTTACAGAGGTGTGCAGCCCCAGTGCCTACCAAGATAGTCAACATGGAAGAAGCCCTAACAACTTTAAAATCCTAAAAATCCATAAGAAAATAGGTGTGCTTTACACTTTAAGCTGGAATAACAGGAAACTGCCACTTTACTGAAGATTTAGATGTGGCACTACATGGGGTCAAAAGTGTAATTGGATGATTTTTAATGTTTGGTTTCACATTCTCAGTGATCTTTCCTAAAGCTATCCAGAATAACCTGCACATAGATTAGCAGATGACCTCCTGAGTGGGGTACCTACACCTGGGCACAGCTCTAGCATTGAAGTAATGATATAACAAACCCAAACAATTCTTGGCAACTAAATCTCTTCCAGTAACCCTATGGATTTGACTTAAAGCAGAATGTTCCTTTAGCATGCTGAAAACGTTAAGAGTGAAAAATACACAGAAAACAGTACACACAGGGAAGAAAGGAATGAAAACTTAGAGCAATTCATTCAAAATATGACAATAAAAATTACTAACATTTATTGAGTACTTCTATGATAGAATGCTAAACTTTAAGTTAATTCAATTCACACACCAACCCCATTACTATTATTTGTATTTTATAGATAAAAAAATTAAAAATGAGAGTTGAAAAACTTGACCAGATAATAAAAGACAGAATCAGGACATAAATCTGGTCAGTCTTACTCCATAGAGTTCTTAACCTAAATAGTACCTAAAATACATTAATTATTGGTGCTTTAAGTAGCATATGTTTATGAAAATAAATCAAAACAGTTTAATTCTCACCTCTGACATACTGAATGTCAAGTAACCTCTACAGGTTTCACTCACAGGCCAACTAAGTACCAAATGGGCTAAGTCAATCAACAGTCAGAAACTATGAACTAGCTGGAAAACAGGATTGCGTGGGGAATGACAAGTTGGATGAAATGAGAAGGCAGAGACATAAGAACAAAGTGTGGGGGGGCATCATCCCACTAGTAATTTAATTGGTAAGAACTATATACCATAGAGCAAACTTAGTTCATACACTCTGTCTTTTGCAAGGTAATGAAGACTATGACAGAGGGCTACCAGTCAACAACTGCAGACAAGGAAGAGGCCTAGGCAGAAATTTAGGGAGCTAGATCATGAGCATCTTCAGGCTGGTCCTATGAAGGAGGGAAAGTCATTGTTCCTTAAACTTCTCGTGCAATGCTAATGTAAGGGACTGGCAAAGCCATCATTTTCAGCTCTGCGGCAGAGGAATGGTCTGAAACTGAGTAACAGATTCTTTTTGGCCACATAAAGCTACTTTGAACTGGTGGAAACAGAAGCCATCTGTATGCCAGAAGGCATATGAAGAATGCAAAGAAGAAACAATTACTCAGGAAATGCATGCTTCCTACAGGTGGGGAGAGAAAGTATACCGTCTGGCTTCTCACATGCACTTTCCTGTCAATACTAGGTATGTTCAAAGGTGATTTCAAAGCAGTCTTCACACTTTTTAATAATGTTTACTTCTTAGTAATGAATTACTCTGAAAGTGATTCAAACTTGAAAGAGGGCTCTATTTTTCTAAATCCCAAAATCCAAAGAGGAAACAAATTAATTGGCTGTTAAATCTCTAAAACATCTCTTTCCATGGAAAATGAATAACTTTATAAAAAAATTTTCAACAGTTAAATGGCATTTAAGTCTTATCTTTAACCAAGGATACTAGGCAATATAACTGCTTGCTTCTGTTTCATTCACATTGTCCAGTTCAAGTGTGGGTATGGGGGGAGAATGACAGTATCACAGCAGACAGAACATAACTGATGAATAGTTTGCAATGACAATCTCAGGATAGAGCAGATGGTTTTGGCAAGCAAGAGTCTATTCCCTTGTTTTATATTGTCTGGATTTTACAGATGTTTGTAACTCAGAGCTGCTTTTTAATGCTGTCTACCTTTTCCAAAAAGGAAAACCACACACAAAATATGTTTTTCTTCATGAAAGGAAAATAAAAGTATGTCATAATATCTTGATCCTTTCAGAATCATGGCTAGAATCATGTAACCATCTTGCAATGTCATAATCCCTACAGAAATAATTTAAAAGTAAATCAATAAAAACAGGGGTTTTTTTGTTTTGTTTTTGTTTTGTTGCTGTTTTTGGCCCAAAATACCTTCTTTGGGTAAGAAGCTGGCCAGAGTTAGGAATCCTCACTCTGCTTCTGGAATGCACTCTAGAAATGACATTGTATTAATATACCCCAAGGGAACTCTGTCACTGTCAATTACCAACTAGGGTTGAAATCTATTTTACATGGTCACTTTTTAAAAATCTAAACATTTAATAGGCAAATGGTCTTCAAATAAGACATTTGTGTGCATAAATAACATACACTGAATGTACCAACTTATAGATATATTTGGCATGCATAAATGTTAAATACAATCATTCAAATACAGGGGGTTTGTTGTTGTTGCAAAGAAATTTTGTTATATTAGGTACTCCTAGGACAATAGTGTTGTAAAAAATTGAGTAAATACATATTTCAAAAACAACAATGTTATAGAATTTGAATACTTGTACTTTATAAATTTTGTTATACTATTGCTATAAGAGAAATACATTAACACTTCTAAATCTGAAGTTAAGGGATTGGTTATTTAAAGTAATAGTTAATGCCACAGTTTTATACAATCAAACAAAACATATGATCTTGAAATAAATTGGAATGGTAATTAGTCTGAACAGCATTGTTATACAAAGATTGACTCATAAAAATAAGCACTGAGATTAGCTCCTCTAAACAGAAATGAGAAAAAAATTGTTGCTTTCAGTTGTTCAGGAAAGAAAATGGGAGTCCCATACTGGAACATGTTGACCAATTTCTAAAATGGTTAAGACAGTGATCACACTAGAAAATGCAGTGTTCTCGATTTTTTTTTAAAGTCAGGACTTTCTTCACTTTTCTGCTTCTTTTCTTAATCAATAAGCATTTATTAACTGTCAACTGTATGCCAGCGAGGAGTAGCAGTTAGGTTGCCTGGGAGAGTTCTTCAAGTTAAATACAAATCTAATCAAATACATTACAAACACATCACTGGTTTCTGTAATGTTATCAGAATATTCTGGAATAGGAAAAAAGTTCCTTATAGCTCTAAATCTTGTGAGATACTTTTGATGACTGAACATAGAGGCCACAGGGAGATGGTTTGGAATAATTTAGCTAAAGAGATGCAGCTGGTAAGAAAAGTTTCTATTAGGAATCAATTACACTGATTTTGAAAGGCTTCTTTCAACCTGAGTTAGACTGTGAAGAAAATAAGTGTTTGACCTACATATCTCTATTTATTAGAAAAATAATACCTATTTCTTAAAATTTCCTTCTTTTTCTCTTTTGGTGCTAGGGACCAAGCCCAGGACCTGGTGCACACTAGGAGTAAATGCTTCTACCAGAAAGTTATACCCACAGTCCTCAATTTCTTTATTGTCAATCTGTTTTTTTTTAGGTGCTATAATGCTACCCATAATTAAGATTCAGAAATCAAGAGGACCCTGCTTAAAGGCTGGAGATGCTCACACTGACCTCCAGTCCAAGCTGAAAAGACCCTGGCTTGCTACACTACTGAAGCCTGTCCATTATGCTTCACATTTACCAAAACTTGGTGCTTACACTAAAAGTGTTTTTTCTGAGTCCTAATATCAATCATTATAGTAGAACAAAATTTTGGCCTCAGTTTTACTCAGGGTGAATACCCAGTATATGCTAGTAATCAGCACTTCCTTTGATAATTATCAAGATGTACACAAAGATATTCATTCCAGGACTCTCTTCATACTTGGAAACAACTTGCCAGATATGTATTTAGTGAGAACCAAAGAACAATCAAAGATGGTTAGATGGTCTCTGAAGTCAGACTGTTATTGTTCAAATCTCAGCCCAACCACTTATTAGATGTGTGATCTTGGGTATGTTACTTAATCTTATGCTCCAATTTTCTTGTCAATCAAATGACCCATCATATAGCTTACTTTATAAATAGCCTACATTATAGAGTTGTTTTGGACATTGAGTAGTTAATGCAACAGTGCCTTGTACACAGAAAGCACTCAGTAAATGTTAGTTGTTATCCAAACCTCCTACTGAGAACTTCCTCTCTTTATCTACATAGGGCTGCCATAGCAGGAAAAAGTTTGTCTGAAAAGACTAATTAATAAATATTTTCCATAATGGTAGGTGGATGCTAAAGGGATGGCTAAAGGAGGCCTGCTTTACACTAGCTTCTTTTTTGACATCACCCTGTTTTCTGCATTCACTGATACGAAAGCATCATGATTCTCTCCCTAGTAGTTAAGTATACCTTATAAGGTATGAAAGAACTCCTCTGAGGGCACTGTGCCCCTTAGTGTGTTGGCAGGGGTGGGTGAGCTACTTTAATCCCCTGCCCTGTTCTCTCTAAATGAAGTGGCATTAGCTAAGAAAGATGCTGTGTGGTTCTTGATGAGTAAGCCAATCAGGGCAGAGCTCTTTGCTTGTAAGTGGAAGCTTTTTGGCAGTAGCTGCAGGGTACATTCTCCATCAGAACCATTATGTAAGTCTGGGTCTTGCATTCCCAGTGATAAAATGCTTATGCAGTATTACAACTAATTAAGTCACAACGAAGTCTAATCAATAAGGACTCAAACAATATGTGTCCACAAGAGATCTCTATGCACTGCTATCACTGCAGTTTTTTTCATTGTAAATTAATTTTCCTTCAGTTAAATAAATGATCTTACTATGTTTGCTAGCAGGTGGTATAATAGGAGAGTAAGGCAAACTAGGCTTTGAGAGGTAAGTAGGAATCCCAGGGTTTTTTCAAAATATGTTGTTACTGAATGAATTTGGTACTCAAAATATTTAAGTTATTGTCTTCTGCTGATGGGACAGGGAGTCAGAAAAAAGCATCTGCTGACACATGTGGTCAGGCACATGTGTCTCAGCTTCTATGACAGCTCAGGAAAATAAATGTTTTCAAGTTAGAGTGACAGTACTACAAATTTAAAGAGGATTTATCGAAGGCTGAATTGACATACCACCTAGACAATTCTATCATTTGGCTGGGGTTTTTCCTAAGGGAAATTTTCTGGGATGCTCTGAGAAGTTTAACCCCAAAATAGTCTGGACTAAATGCATTTTGCCTGAGACATAGAAAGTCAACTCTACAGAAGATCAAAACACCTTTAAAACTTAGAAGTTACTTGACCTGATCATCTATGCAGTAACCCAAATAACAAAAGCACATAAAACCAATTAGTTTTGTGAATAAGTAATTCAGACCATCAGTGAGTTACTTATCACTTTAACCATATAATACAAAAGTTTAATGTAAGATTCCGTAGTGATTCTAGTAGTAATTCAGTTTTTTAATAAAAAATATTTACTGCAAATTTATACCCCTACTGGGGGCTTTTTGAAGTTTTATGGAAGATATTATTGTACAAAACACAGTACTGCTAACAAGGGGTTTCCATTCTAGCAGGTAATCAAGGAAGACCTGCAAGTAATTATAAGACTGGGGTGCCCATTCAGCCTTCAATAAATCCTCTTTTAAATTTGTGGCACTGTATTTTAACTTGAAAGCAGACATTTTTAGCATCTCAGGACCCCTACCATGGGAAGCTTGTATCAAACAAATGGAACCAGGCATAAAAACGTCTACTAATTGTGAAGATACTTCATTCCACACATTGCTGACAATAAAGAGAAGCTTAGAATTCTTGAATTAACTGTACCCATTGTAGAGCATATCTCCCACATAATTGGATACCCTGGAATTCAACTTGGATAGAAGCAGCTAGATGATAGGGTCTTTCCTCCCTGTCTCTCAAGTGATAATTTAGAAAACTATATCAGCTCTGCTGGAGTTTCTAGAACTTTTATAGCAGAAACAATGGACAAACTCAGCTCAAGTCTATGATAACAACCTGAGAAAAGAAAGGATCTTGTTCTTAAGGACTTCCCTCAACACATAATCTGAGAACAGTGACAACACTCCTGACAGCTCTTACCTCACCGGAAGAACTAACTCTTAGGTCTAGCAAGGTACAACTGTGCCCAGAAACAGTAGCTGTTAACAGGAAAGAGGACTCAGCAGTCTCTGGGCCTTCCTTCACATAAACTTGACACCTCATGGTATTGGAAGGGTATCTTAGTTAAGAAAAGAATGAATAACCTTAGGAATTCCTTTTCTCCTCTCCTTTTGACAGTATCTTCTGATGGGTCCTAGGATTCAAGCCTATGATACGAGGCAACTCCAAGCACATATATGTTCTGAGGGCAGGAGAGATATACTGGTAATAGAGTAATATAAAATGTCAACTCATTTCCGAGACCGGGGTTATTTTCTGTACTTAATCTTTCAAAAACTTTTGTTCCTAGTTAGGGAATTATTGCTGGGTTAAAAGACTGACTACATTTAGGATAATCAGGCTGGCTTTCTCTGAGTCTTTAAGCTTCCATGCTAACTTCTATTATAAATATAGTTCTTTCTAAGTACTTAATGTAATATGGTTTATGTCTAAGCACTAATAGACAGTGTGGTTGACAGCATGGCTAGCTATTTTCAGGATACGCTCTCTGAAGCCACCTCTGCTAAGGCTTGAGCAAGAATATTTTGCCATGATCTGAGGGGTAGGGGGTGGAGAGTAGAGGAGATTCAAGCTGCTCACAGGAAATACTGTGGACATTGGAAAAGCAGAGGAAGTGGTTTATTTATCTTGCCCTTTTTTGCAATAGTGTGGTGGAGCAGAACAAACACTGAATTTGAGTAATGACCTAAGTTACTTATTACCTATGTGGACTTAGGGAAGTCAAACTTACTTCTTAAACTTCAGTTCCCAAACTTTATCAGCAAAATGATAAAATAATATATGCTTATTACAATTCAAGAGTACAGGTTTTGTGCTCAAATTAGATCAAGTATAAGAAAATATTTGATAAACTCTCAAATCGTAAAGAAATAAATTTCTCCTACTACTATTATCTTATATTTGAATAAGAGTGTCCCCTCTGAAGGGACTTTTGTAGTCACACATTTTAACCAAACCTATGCATTAATTCATTCGTTTAATAAATATTTAGAGGCCTACTAGAACCCAGTCACTATCCTAAACCCTGAGAACACAGCAGTGAACAAAATACCAAAGCTTAGTACAGTCAAGTCATAACAGAAGTCAGAGGTGGGGAGAGAAAATCTATGTTAGGTTCATTAAGTGCTATGAAGAAAAAGCAAAGTTATATAGAGAAAATGATGGGGTGGTAAGGAAAGGCCCCTCTGAGGGGACAATAAACATTTTGAGCGAACAGGAATGTGTGTGCTTGCAATGCTGAGAAATAGCAAGGGATGCCTCTGTGAGTGGCATTCAGAACATAGATGAAGAGTAACAGAAATGAGATCAAGCTGGGGGCAGCAGTGCACACCTGTAACCCCAGGTACTCAGGAGTATCAAAAATTCAGGGCCTTCCTGGGCAAGCTAGCGAGACCCTCTCTTAAAATAGAAAATAAAAAGGGCTGGGGAATGGAGCTTAGTGGTAGAGCACCCCTGGTTCAATCAATCCTGAAAGAAAGAAAAGAGAGGCGCAGAGCAGAGAAATGAGATCAAGGAGGGGGTGTCAATCACAGTTGTGCCCTGTAGGTTAAAACAATAATGACTTTCAGAAGTTTATTCTAAATGTAAATGAAAGTCACTGGGGAGAAGTTGGGGCTGGATTCTGACAGAGATTTACTAAATTTAACTACATGCCAGATACTATGCTGAATTATAGACAACTGTGAAAAAGATGCTTTGTCTGTACTTATTCTAAAGTCTGGTGGGGAAGACAAACAGCAAAGGAATTATAATATAAGTATGATAAGTATCATGGCAAGATAAATTCAGGGACCTGAAGAATTAGTAGAAAATATCTTGGTTCTTACTTCTATTCCACATAATTTTTTCTAGATTCTATAATACAGGAATGGGCAAAATGGAATTGGGGAAGAAAAAAGTATCTGGGGCAGAAGAAGCTGCTCCAGAAAACATGACATTGAGAGAACTAGAAGAAAATTAGGATGACTGGTTGTTGATGGGAGTGATGTTGAAGAGAAAGGTAGGAGCCAGCATATAAAGGTATTTTTATGCCACTTTTTTTTCAAGCAGCAGTCGTAAGATCAGTTTATGAGTTGTAATCAGCATTTTTAATGGAAAATAGAGTGTACTGCATACAGTAATAGTAACTTTGCTTTTTAAAAATACTTTTGTTCATTTGTATGCACTATGTTCTAGGTCCCTGTATAAGGTGCATTTTTATTATAGCCATTGTAAAAATGTTTGAATGTCAGTGTTTTAGACATATAAAGGAGAAAACCTTAGGGCAGTGGTAAAACAGCGAAACGTTTTAAGCTGGAAAATGGTATGATCGGATTGTGTGTGTGTGGCATGTTTTGTTTTTTATATTTGCATTTTGAAAGATTAATCATGCGGCAATGTAGAGAAAGAATTAGAAAGGGACAAGACTAGAGCCAGAAATCCATATAGCTGACTATTGTTTAATTTAGGCAAGAGAGAGTGTACTAAGGAAGTACAGAAAAAAAAAAAAAAAAAAGATAAGTTAAAAAGGAGACAAAGGAAAGACAATGAAAATGTAACTTAAAAGCTTTATGCTCTCATTCCACATACCTCTCCTCCCAGTCCTGTCATCACTCCCCATGTTAGTTCTTCTCCCAGGCCTGTCACTCCCAATTACTAGGAATTTATAAATCTTAGAGTTACCATAAATTCACTCACTTAGGAAAATTATTTTGTGCACTATTAATTAGCCTATGATATAAATAAATTAAACAAAAAGAGATACTGTTTTAAGAAACCTATAATTTGGGGTATGTTCCAATGCTATTTACTGATCAGATAGTGGAGACCACATCAACCTAAGGATCCTGAGAAGGACCAGATCACCAGACTTCCTGTGACCAGCAGACACCATGACCACCTCTCACTAAGTTTCCTTTAAAAGAAGAGCCTGAGAACCCCCAAAGCATCTCTCATTCTTGAGATGGTCCACATTCTCCCTTGAATGTGTGTTCTTTGCTTTCTGAAATAAATCTCTGGGTCTTAAGAGCTAACCCATCCTTAGATTCATTTCTGCAATGTTTGTCAAGAACCTCACAACTGGAGGATGTGGTATCTTGGAAGAAATGAGAAAAAAGTGTTTCAGAAGGTAAAGAGTGACTTTAAAATGAAGCAAAAGTCCCAAATAAAAAGTGGGCAATCCCAGTTACACAGAAGACTGAGGCAGGAAGATTGCTTGAGTCCCAAATTTGAGGCCAACATGGACAACACAGCAAGATTTATTAAAAAAAAAAAAAAAAAAAAAAAAAAGTAGGCAAAAGGTCTGAAGAGACACCTTACCAAAGAAGTGCAGATGGCAAGTAAGAGTCAACTTGGGAGACTGAGGCAAGAGGATACCAAGATCAAGGCTAGCCTGGGCAACTCAGCAAGACTCTGTCTCAAAATATAAAAAAGGGGATGGGAGGCGTGGTGTAGGACGATTGCCTGGCATGTGCAAGGCTAAACAAAACAAACAAAAATTAAAATCAAAACAAAACAATGAGATATCAATATGCCTCTCAGAGTGAACAGAATCCAAAATGCTAACATCACCAAAGCTGGTGAGGGTATGAAGCAACAGGAAACTCTCATGCTCTGAAAAATGGTATAGCTACTTTGGAAGACAGTTTGTCCAGATTATTACAAAACTAACATACTCTTACCATATGGCCCCATAACCATGCTCATTGGTATTTACCCAAATGAGTTGAAAATTTATGTCCACACAAAAACCTGCACAAGAATGTTACAGCAAATTCATTCCTAATTATCAAAACTAGGATGCAACCAAGACCTCCATTAGTAGGTGACAGGATAAACTGTGGTTCACCTAGACATTCGGCACTAAAAAGAAATGAGCTATGTAGCCATAAAAGACGTGGATGAACTAATGTGCACATTACTAAGTGAAAGAAGCCAATCTGAAAATGCTATATACCGTATGTTTCCAAATATGTGGCATTCTGGAGAAGAGACAGTAAAAGATAAGTGACGGTGACAGGATTGGGAGATGCATAGGCAAAGAACAGAGGATTTTTAGGGCAGCAAAATTTACTCTGTATGATACTATACTGGTGGAACATGTCATTATGCATTTGTCAAACCCACAGCACATGCCACATGCAATGAACCCTAATGTACACTATGGACGTTGGATGATCATTCTGCATCAAAGCAGGTCCATCAGTTGTAACAAAGGTACCACAGTGCTAGAGGATGTTGACTTAAGGGGAAGCCTGTGGGAGGTGGGGAAGGAAGGGTATACGGAAACTCCATACCTTCTGTTTCAGTCTTGCTGTGAACCCATAACTCTCTAAAATATAAAATCCATTTTAAAAGGTAAGGAATGGTGAAGCACTAAATACTGCTGGGAAGGCAGTAAAATGAACTGCAGCTAGGCAGTGAGAATGACAAGATCACTGGTGACACTGCCAGAGCAATCTCTTGGAACACCTCTCGGCTTCCTTTTATATTAAAACTGGAGAGATATGTGACTACTTCCTTTCTCCATTTTCCTTCTACCCTCTTCCGTTGTATCCACATGACTTAGCCTTTTGTTCCTACTGCTCCACCGAAACTACTTCAAGTTCAATAATCCCCACACGTCTAAATCCAACATTCGTCTCCAGTCCTCTCGCCTGACTCGGCAGCGCTGTACCCCACGGCTCCTCAGTCCCTCCTCCATTTTCTTCACTTGTTTTTTTAAGACAAGCAGACCCTGGCTTTCCTCACTAGCCACTCTTATGAACCATCTTCACCTTTCTAATCTCTACACATTGATATGATACAGAAATTAGTCCTTGGACCCTTCCCTTCTCTATAACTACTGCCTAAAAAAGTGATCTCACCTGATAGCATTAAATATCATCTATACATTGATGATTCTCAAATGTACTAGTCTAGAACTCTCTCCCAAACTTAAACTGCTATGCAAAATCTCAATTTAGATGTCAAATGGGCACATCAAACTTGATATGTCCTAAAACAGTGCCTGAAACTCTGTATGAAACTATAATAGTGTATGGTATTATTGCATCACATTATAATATAATGGTAACCACATGTTCCCATCTTTGCATGTTATACCCCAGTTTGGGAACTAGCCACCAAAAGCTGTCATCTGGATTATTTTAAGTTTCCTTCTAACTGGTCTCCTTCCTTCAGCCATCAGACTTTTGACCTACTGGCAATATAGCCAACCACAGCAATAATATTTTAAAGTCATGCTAAAGGCCGAGATGTAGCTATTGGTTCAGCATTTGCCTAGTGTGTACAAAGCCCTGGGTTCCAATCCCCAGCCACTGCAGAATAAATAGGTAAATAAATAAAATAAAAGTCACTATAAAACTATTTCAACTTTTTTGTATGTCTGAAAAATTTCATAATAAACGGAGGAAAAAAAAAACAGGTCAGATTACATTTTCCTCTATCAAAATCCTCCAATAGTTTGCATTTCACTCAGAAAGAAAAGCAAAGTCTTTACGTCAATTAACCAGATGGTAAAATTTAGCTCTATCCTACCTCTCTGGTCTCTTGTGCCTCCTTGGCTGTCACCCTTTCCTCAGAGCACATAGGCCTCCCTCTTGTTACCCAATACTCAGGCATGTTCCCTCCATTGGGGCCGGTACACCTACAAATTCCCGGCCAGGGACACTCTTCTGAAGACTGCATAGCCTAGTTGTTACCTCTTTCAGTATTTACTTTTCCCCACCATACCTTTTCAAATGACCTCCCACCCACCATCCCACATTCCTCTATTTCATTTTTCTCACAGAATTTTTCATTCTCTAATATACTACTAAGTCATCCATTCCAAGGCAACTTAAAGTTAAATCTAGTTCATGTTTCACCTACTTATTCTAAAATGCAAATCCCATGTGCTTATGCTTTGCTGCCAACTCAGGGGACATATGTTCTTCCTTAAAATGAAAAGAGATGATTAAGCAAAGTACACTACTTTCTATATTGTCTCTAAAATATTCTCTTATATGCATATAGATGGAGAAAAAAACTAGATTCTATCTGGGATCTGTTTCCAATGTTAAATTTTTCCAAGAGCTACTTACCCTACTACCCACTCATTTAAAAAACATTTTTTATGAGCGTCTGGAAGATGAGTATTATAAAAGTAGGAAACGAAGTAGTAGAAGATTAAAATACAAGCATGCTTTTCTTTAGCATTTAAAATCACATTTCAATGGGGCCCTAACAAATGGAAGCCCTGCATTATAATGAAAAGGGAGTCGGGTGGGAGGACAGAGGTGAGACAGTTGTATTTACTGTATTGCCTACTGATTCTTTATATACATTATCTCATATAATCCTTATAGTAATACCCCTCCCAAAAATCTCAGCCAATTTGTAGATGAGGAAGCTAAAGCTCGAACAAACCTAGTAATGTGTAGAGCTCAGATTCAAACACAGGAAGGGATATCTGATGCCAATGAAGGTATGCTCTGTTCCTACCAAACCTTACTTCTTGGAGGCAATAGGACAGCAAACGAGCTAAGAAAGGTTGTTAAATGGGACATTTACATTCTATCTCTAGATTCGTGGAATAATTTTGCATGTCTGACCTTCCATGAATCCCATCACAGCTGTGTACTGGCAGCTCCCTTACCTGTGGACATAAAAAATGGGATGCGGAACTTTCCACTCAGCACCCGGGCCCGCAGATTCTGCAGTGTGCTGCCATCGAATGGCAGGGCACCGCACACCAGCACATAGAGGACGACTCCAAGACTCTGCATCCCAAACAGACAGTGTGTACGATTAATTGCATCAGAGGAAATAAAAGAGGTCATTATGGTACGTGTGCTAAGAGTATGGTGAGTCATACACAAGATTATGCAACAAACTTTTTCTGTTTTTATGACAGATAATAAGGGGCACTGTCAAGACCAACCATCTTCAGCATAGTCAACATTATTCTCTGCCTCTAGATACGAATTCGGGGTAACATCCCAAACTTTTCTCAGTGCTTATTCTCTAGGGATAAGGCGAAGCAATAACAGAAAGAATCTCTGTTCTTGACAAGGGTGCCCACCCACACGGAGCCCCGGGGATCTTTTGCAGATGGTGGAACAGTGATCTTGCTCTTCATTCACATGCAGAATTATATGTCCTCCAGAAGGAGGAGAGTGCCACCCAGTGATGGGGTGGATGGGGTGGAAGAGAAGGCAGCTACTTACCCAGATGTCCACTTTGGGCCCATCATACTCCTTTCCTTCAAAGAGTTCTGGTGCAGCATAGGGAGGACTGCCACACCAGGTCTTCAGCAGCTGCCCAGGAGTGAAGAGGTTACTGAAGCCGAAATCTAGAAAGGCAAATGGACTCATGTCATCACAATCCAGCAAGACTAGTCTCTTGTCATCAGTTCAAAGGCCCCAAATCATTAAGTTTGAATATCAAATGCAAAAAGGGAACCTTTAGAAATTATGTAAACAACCACTTGAACTTAAAACAGTGAAATAGAAATACAGATGAGCTGGAATGCAAAAGGTATCTGGTTAACTAAAGTAAACATGATTGATTAATGTCAACAAGAACAACACAGATCCCTTCATAAACCTAGGCAGAGTGAGGTGGGTGGTACTTACACCTTTGAGAATAAAAATGATATTGAATGTTTAAGCTTCTTCGAAATCAAAATCATGGAAGCCTTCTCAGTTGGACCATACATTTCATATTATTTTTTTCTTATGACAAACGTAACACAACTTATGACCATTTAAAAATTGCACAGTGACGTTATCATCGTTAAGGAGGCTGAATCAATGAATATGTTGGGCATGGTGGTACACACCTGTGAATTACAGAGATTCAGCAGGCTGAGGCAGGAGATCACAAGCTCAAGGTCAGCCTCAGCAACTTAGCCAGACCCTGCCTCAAAATTTTAAAAAAGTGGGAGAGTGCTGGGGGCTGTAGCTCAGGTGTAAAGCGCCCCTGGTTTCAGTCTCAGAACGGTGGTTGGGGGGGGATATGTAACTTACTTATAAAGTGAACCAAGAACACTTACATTTTAACTTCAATTCTTTTGTGTTTCAGTACCTCCCCCCTCTTTCCCTCCTTACTATTTTAAAGAGTAGATGGGAGGTAGGAGGGGTTGAATCTTTGGGAGGAATAATGAGAAAATGAGCAAGGATGTCAGGCCAAAGGACAGAGTCACTGACATACAGTTTTATTTATGAACAACCCTTATAACAGGCTAGAACTCCCTCACCCTCACTTCCAACAGGAACTGCCTCCTGCCCCAGGCTTACCACGCTCCCTGCCACTGCAGCAACCCCAAAGGATAGATAGGCATCCACCTAGTACCTGGATCTCTTTGCTCCCTGTCCTAGCTCTACCCTTCTGTTGACAACTCTGCTTCCTTTCGCTGCTTGCTGTCCTTCCTTCTACAGTCTCCGTAAGCATTTGCTGGTTTTGACTGCCTTTCTCGGTTGCTATATATTATTTGGGCGCTGGGGATCCAACCCAGGGCCTTGTGCTTACAAGGCAAGCACTCTACCAACTGAGCTATCTCCCCAGCCCCTTGACTGCCTTTCCTTGCTCTGTATCTTGTTAACTCTTCTGCTCCCACAGCTTCCATTATCATTTGTTTGAGAAAAATTCCCCAAATTTATATTTCTGGTCCTGGTACCGGTCTTCAGTTCCTGCCATAAACTTCGAATTCCTGCTTGGAAAGAAACACTGCAGACCCACGATTTTCCAAAATCAAGCCTGCTCTTCCAGTGATGCTCCTCCAGTAAGGCCTCATTAATGGCATCACCATCTCCGTTACTAGGAATGCTAGAAACACCTTTAATTCCTTTCTCCCTTTCATTTCCCATTTTGAGCTGGTAATACCATTCTTTCTGCTTCTGCACGAGAAGAAGTATGTCTTGGACCCATCTCCTCCCTGCTCTTTCCATTCCCACCATCATACTTGATAATCTCACCTGGGGCCTAATCTGATGCCGGGCTTACTACACGAAGTTGTTTCCTTTCCCATGAAGCCAACCATTCACAGCACAGAGACTATTATACAAATCAGACTTGCTCAAAAACCTTTGGTGGCTCCTTCTGCTTGCAGAATAGTCTTCATCTCTCAGCTTTGTAATTCAAGGTCCTTCCCAGTCCAGCCCCTTCCTACCTTTCCAACTTATCCCTGGCCATTCCAGCATTACTACACCATTTACGTCCTATGTATACATGCCTTTCTTAGCATTTTCCTTTCTGTGCCATGCCTTTTCCTTTCTTTTCCACCTTTAAGATATCTCTCATTTCCAAGGTCCAGTCAAATGTTATTTCCTGTATGAAGCATTAACTGATTTGTAGCAGACAATACTATGCGGATGGCTTCCTCCTCGGTGCTGCAGAGACCTTTGTTTACACCTTTGCATTCCTATTACCACTGTGCCTAACATTATTCTCAGCTGTATTATGTATTTATACCTTCCACTATTTAGTGAATAGAGGGGCTATAGTTTTACTTATCCTTGTCTTCACACACTGGTGGGTTTTTGTTTTTTGTTTTGTTTTGGGTTTTTTTTGGTATAAGGGACTGAACCCAGGGAGGCTTTATCACTGAGCTACATCAGTGATGTATTTTGGAGACAGAGTCTTGCTAAATTATTTAGGAGCTTGCTGAGTTGCTGATGCTGGCCTTGAACTTGTGATTCTCCTGCCTCAGCCTCCTGAGTCACTGGGATTACAAATGTGTGCCCAGACATACAATGTTTCTAAAACATAGCAGAAACTCAAAAGAAGGTCACAAACTTTAACTGCAATAAAAATCACTGGGTCAGCCTCTCTCCCACTCTTGGTTCTAGTGTCCTCTTCTACTGACAATGGTGGCTAGCCAGCTACTACAGTCTCTACCTCCTAGCCATACATCACAAGGTTCTAAAATTATCTCACTGATCACAAGAGGTTTGGAGGTTAGACCATGATTAATCATTATGGCTTAGAATCATAATTAGAATTGTTATGAAGGAATTCAATATTCTTGTTCATCAATGAATATAAATGTCTCTTCTGTGAAGTCTTCCAGAATCCCCTATAAGAAACATCCCCTACTTTCTCTGTACTCCCTTGTTACTGTCTTTCCCCTTTATTTTAATTATTTTCACATATGGAAAATGTATTCTGGTTTTGTATAAACAACCTATTCCTCTTATAGAGATCTTTCTTTCTCTCTAGTTCCTTAAGATCTCTTTGTCTCTGATTGTTTCACAGTACCCAACATGATATTAGGGTGCAGGAGTGCACAACTATAATCCCAGCTACTCAGGTGGCTGAGACAGGAGTATCTTGAGTTTGGGTCTAGCTTGAGCAACCCAGCAATACCCCATCTCCAAAAAAAAAAAAAAACCCATAAACATGGTATTTAACAAATGTTGACCATGAATAAAACTGCATTTAAAGCTCTATTAACTAACCAAAAGTTTATAAAACATCACAACTTTAATTTGTAACTTGAAGTCTACACACTAAAGGCTATCAAGATTTTTCTTAAGAGTACAGAGAGTCTGCTAAAAAATCCCAGCAAATATTATTCAGCAAAGTAAATGTCTTTGAGAATAATGTAGAAAGACTACCCTTAATTAAAAAAAAAAAGACTGGCCTTCTCCACAGTGCAAGTGGAGGCATGAGGATAGATTCTGACATTGGTGTGACTGGATAGAAAAGTCCAGAAGAGAGAATTATGGAGTTTTTGTTTGAATGGCAAATGCATCAGTTTAAGCAATGACTTTAACCCAGTTATCTTTACATTTTTCCAAATAAGCAGCTTAAAATATACAGATTTCTCATTCTGAACCAGGAATGCTCTATCTATAATTAATAGCCTTTTCATACATTTACTCTGCTAGGGAAGGCAAGGCACAAACTTAATACTATGAGCTGGTCTATGTATCTACCAAACAGGAAATCTTTACAAAGAAAACAATATCAAAGGAAATGAACTTCAGCGACTAAGACTGCTATTGGGTGAAAAATTAATGCACAAGAATGAATGATGTATATTGGGCCTGACAATTAAAGAGGTTCACATTTGGAGAAGCACCTGCTTTCCCAGCACGTTATGATCAAATAGCTGGCTTAACTGGCTAGTCCCAATGACCAGATTCAAGACTTCAGTAAGGGTCAACAACAACAAAAAATCCTGATGACTTGCTCTTATTTCTTATTACATACCAAACAAAATCTTCTAGCCTTGCAAACCTGTGAAGAGGTCTTCTATAATCACTCCAAGTATTGTTCTTACTTCTAACTTTAAGTCTTTTTATTTAAGCAAAATTTGCCATTCTCTCCTCACTATGATAGATTTTGCCAAAATGAAGGCAACTTCTTCCTCCAGTTAACAAGCCTGAGGTATCCCAATTCTCTCTTTAATGTACTAACGCTATAGGAACTGGTCCACCTTCGCTTTTACATGTGCGTATTATTATAAATTGAAGTTTGAACACAACTACTGAATGGAAATGTGATTTGTCTACCTAGACAACTGAAAAAAATGAAGGCTCATCCAACTTAGAAAATTCTCATAACTAAAGTTAAAGTAACAAGTAAAAAGAATGAGGAAGTCTTACTGTCTGACCTTAGAATACCAAAGCAGCAAGTAAAGAAAAGCTTTAGAAACTAAGTTTGATATGTTACCTTGAGCGCAGAAAATCACATTTCCATTCAGTAGTTGTGTTCAAATTATTTTGGCTCTGAAGCTGCTTTTGTTTATATTTTTCATTTTTTATTTACTAGAATTTCCTACTCTCAATGTCTCTTTTACAGATCTCTAAAAAATGTCCTTATTTCCCTTCACTTATTTATTGAACTTGAGTTTATAGAACACTTCTCATGTGTGGAGTCATGTGTTAGTTCCTATGAAGAACCAAAGGCATAAGAGAATTTTGGCGCCCAACTCAAAAAGGAGACCAGAACTTAGCTGAGTGGCCAGGATCTGGAGGGGGGTGGGGGGGAGACGTGGAAAGGAAATTCTGAATGGAGGTGAGGGTCACAGCTTCATGAGCAAGGGAAGGACACTTAGAACTAGCTTGCTAAGTTCAAAGGACCATAAAGAGACTGCCCTGGGTATGACACAGGGCTTGCACAGATAGGTGATAAGAATTTTCTATATGAATGCACAGAAGCATCCAGCCAAATGAAGTGTAGCTTTAAACGATAAAACAAGAACCTCAGACTTCATCCTGTGGGCGCCTGCTTTTCTCTTTTCTTCTTTTTTTCCCCAAATTTAAAATTTTTATTAGACTTCAGATATAAGGAATTTGATTATGAATTAATTATAAACTTTGGTTCTTGACACATTCCCACTATTATTCCATTCAAGGACTGCTTTTACTTTTAATATATTTTTAAATACTTTTCTAAATTTTTTAAAGATATTGATAGACTTATTTTATTCATTTACTTACATGTGATGCTGAGAATTGAACCCACACATGATAGGCAAGCTCTCTACCACTGAGCCACAACCCCAGCCCCCCTATGGCTTTTTGAGTAAAGAATAAGAAACAAAAGAAATATTCTATAAAATTCATTGATTTACAGTATACTGTTAGTTCAAAGAGTTGTGTAACCATAACCACAAGCAATTTTAGAGCACTTTTATCCCCCAAAAAGAAACCATGTACCAATTAGCAGTCACTCCCCATTTCCCCAACTTTTTCACCAGAGCCCCAGTCCTGGGTATTCACTTATCTACTTTCTTTCTATATAGACCTGTTTATTATGGACATTTCACATAAACTTAATCATATGATACAAGACCTTTGTGACAAGCTTCTTATAATGTTTTCGCCCATGTTATACCACATATCAATACTTTTTTCTTTTTTTATTGTTGAGTAATATTCCACAGTATGGATATACATCATGTTTTATTTATACATTCATCCATTGTTGGACATTCAGATTGTTCCTACTTTTCACTCGTCTGAATAACTCTTCTACAATCATTCATGTAAATTTTTGTATGAAAGAGTTTTCATTTCTCTTGGATATACACCTAGGAATGGAACTACTGGGTCATATGGTAACTCTACGCTTAAGTTTCTGAGGAACTGCCAAATGATTATTCAAAGAGGCTGCCCGATTTTACATCCCCACCAGCAATGTACAGTGTTCCAATTTCTCCACATCTTTGCCAAGAGTTGCTACTGTCTTTATTATTATTATTAAGCCACACTAGTGAGTGTGAAGTAGTATCTTACTATGGTTTTGATTTACATTTCCCTCATTAATACTGTGCATCTTTTTGTATGTTTATTGGCCATTTGCATATCTGCATGGGAGAAATATCTATTCAAATCTTTTTTCTCATCTTAAATAAGGTTCTCTTTTTATTATGAAGTTTTAAGAGTTTTAAAAAATGTATTCTAGATAGACATCTTTAATATGATTTACAACTATTTTCTCCCAATCTTTGGATTGTCTCTACAATTTCTTCATGGTGTCCTTGGATGCACAGAAGTGTTTTCTGTTTTTATATTTTATTTTTTATTTTTTTTGGTGGTGGTGCTGGGGATTGAACTCAGGGCCTTGTGCATGTTAGGCAAGCACTCTACCACTGAACTACATCCCCAGCCCAGAAGTTTTAATTTTGATGAGTCTAGTTCACCTATATTTTCTTTTGTCACTTATGCATTTGGTGTCAATGCAAAGAAAATGTAATTCTTTCTGAAGAGGTTGGAGGACCAATCTCAGAGGCAATAAGGAGCTGGAAATTTTGGAGTAGACAAGTCATGTGATGAAAATTAATCTGAAAGCAAGATTAACTTGGGTGTGAGACTGAAGACTTGTGCTAACGGAGGAGTAGTGAAAATGAGAAAGATAATTCAAAATATATTTTAAAAGTAGACAGTATCTGGTTACAAACAGAATATGTGGGATGAAAAAAGAAGGAAAATTAGAGAATATGGCCTTACAATGTTTGGGTAGATAACAGACTTAAGTTTCTACTTAGGAGCTGACATGAGAAGGAAAAAGAAACTACTATTTCATATATTTTTAGTTTGAGAAGGTAATAAAATATTTAAGTGGAGATGTTCTGAGGAACTGAGTTTTAATAAGTGTTTAAGATATTGCTGAAAAAATAAAGAAAAGAGGTGAACAGGATTGTTTAAGAAACACTCAGAGGTACTTTCTACTCACAGGTTCAAGAATAGAAAAAGGATGCAGAACGAAGGAGAGAGAGGCTGAAGGGAAAAAAATCAGAAGAACAGTATTATAAAAAGAAAGCTGAGAGGAGAAAAATATTTCAAAGAAGGAAAATGGGGTATATAGCACCCATATAATGTCATCCAAGTATTACACAACTTTTATTTTGGGGAAACAAAGATGACATAGTTAGTATTGCTTTGCAATGGTATTATTTCTGCCAGGCATGGTAGCTCATGCTGTAATCCCAGCACTTTGGGAGGCTGAGTATGGAGGATTACAAGTTCAAGGCTAGTCTCAGCAACTTAGCAAGACCCTCAGCAACTTAGTGAGACCCTGTCTTAAAAAAAATAATAAAAAGGGCAGGGGATGTAGCTTGGTGTAAAGCACCCCTGTGCCAACCCCAGTACCACCCCTAATAAAGAAAAAAATGGCTTAATTTCCCCCTCAGAATTTTTGTTTGTTTGCAAGTCATAGGTATCAACTATAAACAATCCATATTCATTCTGAATAATCCATAACGCATCATAAGTAATTTCATACCATGTTTGATGGTAGATAGAAATAATCCTAAATTATTAACAAATTCTGAGTACTTAAAAATGAGCAAGTTGGCTATAGAGTTGAGTGGAAAGACCCCTGGAGGGAGTCCAGTATCTTGGAAAGACCTAGAACTGGATGTCCTTGATTCATTTCTCCATACAGTTTTACCATTTGGTCAGCACTCTGAACTATATGGTATAAAATAAAAGGATGTTTGTTTAAAGGACACTGTCAAGTGCTGTGCTACGTATAGTACCTCATATTTATTACCTCGTTGAGATAAGTGTTATTTTTGCTTTGTCTGACAAAAATAAGGTTCAAAAGCTGAGACCAGGCTCAAGTTTAAAGTTAAAAATAAGTAAGTACTAGATTTAGCCTGTACTGGCAGTCTTATGCCCTCACACCCATGCCTGCATGGTGCATTCGGCATCGTGTGCATGTTTATATTTAGGTAAATGAACATCCAATGGATTACTTTTATTATAACTTTCAAGTTTCTTTGTTATTATAGTCTACTGATTGTCATCTTATTATTGACTATATTAACCCTTTGGCCTTCACTATATTCCCAAAGGCATATAGTGCTTGTGTGTTTATAAGAGAGAAAGACAGTGCGCAAGCAAACAAGCAAGTCAATAGACATAAAAGTTGAACTTAATTAAGGAGAAAAATAAATTAAAACCACAATAGGACAACTTACACACTCAACAGGTTAACAAATGTTAAAAAGGATAGTAATAGTAAGCACTGAAGGTGACACTGAACAACTAGAGTTCTCACACAGACCAGTTGGCCATTACTAAATGAAAACTGAAAACAGACATACTCTATGGCCTAGGCAACTTCCCCCCAGGAGTGCACTCTCATATGTTTAATAATGCACATTAACGTAACAGAGAAACTGGCAGAGGTGTTTAGGAATGATCACTGCAGCTGTTACAGCCTAACTGAAAGCAAATACCTATTCATCACCTGATGAAACAATGGAAAAATAACTTGTGGTGTATTCATATCATGGCACATTATATCAAAATAAAAATGAATGACAGCCATATAAATAATATGGTTTAATCTGACAAAAATACTAGTGTAAGAAATAAAACACAAAATAATATAATCAACATGATTTCATTAAAGTATAATTTAAAAAGCAAGCAAAACTATATTGTTCAAGGAAGGGCCTACTGTATATTATATTCAATATAAATAGCATTCGCTGAAGCAAAATTGAGTAATATAAAGACACTAGTTACTTCTTAAGGCAGAGAAGGGGCTGTGAAGGGGCTACAGACTGCTAATGAGAGATATGGGTTTTTTACTTAATGGAAACAACACAGTATTTGCTTAAGTGTATGCATATGCTTATAGAATATTTTCTATTCACAAACATAGTATTTTATAATAAGAGAAGGAAAGAAGAAGGAAAAACAATGGCTCATTTTCCCCCATTTTTATTTCTTGTATCTGGAAGCAGGGACCTCTAAGCAATCACTGGGTGTTTTTTTGTTTGTTTGTTTGTTTTTGGTTTTGTACCAGCGACTAAACCCGGAGTGTTAACCACAAAGTCACATTCCTAGCCCTTTTAATTTTCTTTTTTTTTTTAATTTTGAAGCAGGGTCTCACTCGGTTGCTTAAAGTCTTGCTAAGTTGTCAGGGCTGGCTTTGAACCTGCAATCCTCCTGCCTCAGCTTCCCGAGCTGCTGGGATTACAGATGTGCACCACTGCCCTGGCTTCCCTGGGGTTTTGAGGGCAGAGACTTGACTATTTTTCTTACAACTGATTTCCTTGAGCCTAGAACAATGCCTGGCAGAAAAGAAGGCACTTAATAAATATCTAACAAATCATTCACTGTTCATCTATGAACAGGGTGGGAGGGAGAAAAGAAAGAAAATGGAGTATATAAAAAAGGAAATGCATGCATGAGAAATCAAGAGCATAGCAATTGCTAAAACAGGGATCTCACTAAAGTTTTTGTTGAAAACAGCAATAATCCAATGTGAAGGAAAGTTATGTAAATTAGAAAGACTTTATATTCAAGGATAAAGTTATAGTTAAATGCAATTTTAGGCCAGGTGTGGTGGCGCACACCTGTAATCCAGTTCTTTGGGAGCCTGAGGCAGGTTGATTACAAGTTTGAGACCAGCCTGGGCAATTTATTGAGGTTCTGTCTTAAAATGAAAATAAGAGAAGGGTTGAGGAGACAAAGTCCAGTGGTAGAATGTTCCAGGTTCAATTCCAAATACTGAGAAAAAAAAAATTAAAGGAGGAGTAAATTTTTTTTTTTTTTTTTTTGCAGCGCTAGGGATTGAACCCAGGGCCTTGGGTGCTTGCAAGGCAAGCACTCTACCAACTGAGCTATATCCCCAGCCCTAAATTTTTGTTTTTAAAGCACTGGTTTTGAACACAGGATCTTGCACATGCTATACAAGCATTCTAATATCCTAGCCCTTTTTTTGATTTTTAATCTGGAGACAGGATTAAGTGCCCATAGAATCAAAGAAAATTTTTTTCTTAATAACTTGTATTAATAGGAGACAAAGTATATATTATGTATAGACAATTTAAAAATGTATTTTCATCCATAATGTGACTGGCTTTTTCACATCAAAGAACATTAAAAAATTAACTTCTTTTAATTCAATATGTGTATCTTTTTTTATTAAAAATCTTTTTTTATTTTTACAGACTACATTTTGATTCATTATACACAAACGGGGTACAACTTTTCATTTCTATGGTTGTATGCAATGCAGATTCACACCACTCATGTAATCACACATATACATAGGGTAATACTATCTGTTTCATTCTACTATCTTTCTGTCCCCCACCCCTTCCTACCCCTTTTTCCTCTACACCATTCAAAGTTCCTTCATTCTCCCCCGCCCCCTTATATATTGTCATGCACTTATCAGAGAAAACATTCAGCCTTTGGTTTTTTGGGCTTGGCCTATTTCACTTAGCATGATATTTTCCAACTTCATCCATTTACTTGTAAATGCCATAATTTTATTCTTCTTTATGGCTAAGTAATATTCCATTGTGTATATTTACCACAGTTTCTTTATCCATCATCAATTGAAGGGTATCTAGGTTGGTTCCATAATCTAGTTATTGTGAATTGAGCTGCTATGAACATTGATGTGGCTGCATCACTGTAGTATGCTGATTTTAAGTCCTTTGGGTATAAAACAAGGAGTGGGATAGCTGGGTCAAATGGTGGGTCCATTCCAAGCTTTCTGAGGAATCTCCATACTGCTTTCCAGAGTGGCTGCACCAATTTGCAACTCCACCAGCAATGTATGAGTGTGCCTTTTTCCCCACATCCACACCAACACTTATTATTGCTTGTGTTCTTGATAATAGCCATTCTATCAATATGTATATCTTAAGATAAACATGCTTATAAACTATCAAGTCATAAAATATGAGTGGCCATAAGAAAACAAAAAACCTGGACAGAATTAAAAGAAAACAACAACAACAAAAAACTAGATAACCAAAAGTTGGCAAACCTTTCAGATAATCTTAACTCTTCCCTACTTTTTTTCTGATTATAATCTTAAAGTTATTCAAATTCCATAGGTAACAAACCAGTGAACAGACAGCCTATCACTTCTCTAAAACCACAGGTGCTTGGGGGTTGGAGAAGTCTTCTAATGTAGCAATGATCAGAGGTGGGGCCTGGGGAAAGTGATAGGATCATGAGGACTTTGACCTCAGCAATGGCTTAATCTGTTGAGGGATTCCTATTTGGTGACATTTTTAGGAGGTGGTGAACTCTAGGCCGTGGGGCCTAGTTGGAGGAAACAGGTCGCTGGGGGTATGCCCGGGAAGAATATTTCTTGTTCTGACAACCCCCCCGTGCATCCATTGCTATGAGGTAAGCAACTGTTCTTCACCATGCCCTCTGAAACCCTGAGCCAAAATAAGTCTTTCCTCCTCTAAGTTGTTCCTCTCAGGTACTTTGACTACAACGATGAAAAGCTGACCAACACACTATCGCAGGCTGAAGTTCAGCTGACATTAGGGTTAGGGTTAGGTCAAACGCTTATCAAACGTGAAGAGAAAACAGAAGAGTGACAACTTCAGTATACAGAACATGAAGAACAACAAAAGAACACTAAACCTCAAGGCAAAGAAAAGATTCGGTGCTGAATTGAAAAAGATCCAAAAGCACTCATGATTTTGAAGTACACTAATAAATGCCAAAGAAAAGGTGGGGGGGGGCAGTGTTAACATCAAAGCCCTATAAAGAATGTCTGTTCTTATAACAATATGGAGTAGATCAAGTAAATTATGATACATCTACTTGATACGTAACCATTAAACACGACTATTATATGGAGCAGCATGGGGAAATATCTCATATAATACAAAGGACAAAAGCAGCATATAAAATTATATATATATGGATTATAATTATGGAAAACATGCATAGGAAAAATGATAAAAGGAAGTGCATTCAAAATGATAGTCTTTGTGCTGGCAATATAGCCCATTACATAGAGTGCCTGTCTCCCATGCTCGAGACCAGTGTTCGAGACCCCAGCACTGTTAGATCACGGAAATTACAAACAAACAAACGAGACCGAAATGATAGTCTTAGACATGGGATGATAATAGTTTGAATAGTTAGAAATCTGTTCAAATTTCCTATAGTGTGCTTGTATTAATCTATAAATAAAATTTTTATTTTAAATATAAAGATGTTAAGACATCTTGAACACTAAGAATTAAAACACTGACCCAAAAAAACAAAGGCCAAATGTTTTCTCTGATACGTGGCTTCTAATCCATAGAGGAGGGGATGTATAGAGGAATTTTGGATTGGGCAAAGGGAGTGAGGGGTGGGAAAGATGGTGGAATGAGATTGATATCATTAACCTAAGTGCTTATATGATCGCACAAACGGTAGGACTCTACATCACATACGACCAGAGAAATGAACAGTTGTGCTCCATTCCTGTACAAGCAATTGAAATGCATTCTGCTGTCACGTGTAACTAATTAGAACAAATAACAATTTTAAAAAATAAAATAAAACACAAAGAAGTAAGTTTCAGATAATTCTCAGGTATCGATGAAAATAAAAATATTTTACATCCTTTATTACTTATTGACAATGGGAAAGGTTTATGACCTAAAAATTCAACCTTCAGATGATGACTGTTCTAAAATGTTCCAGAAGAAAGGAGACTCGAAAAACCCAGTCACAAAGTGGGCAAGATGGATACTCACAACCACACATCAAAAGTCCTGTGGTTGGAGTTTTTCTCTCATGTGGCCTTTGGTCATTTATTTCTGCACTCATAAATGGCTCTTAACGTAATTTGTTAAGTATCTTTTTCCAGCCCCCAACACCCTGGTTGGTTACCATTTGTGTGTAGACTGAAATGGCAACTTAAATCCCTTTCTCTTAATAGAGAGTCACAGACTTTAATTTGAACCATATGTCTGTCTTCTAGGATGGTTTAAATACCAGAGTTATTATCAATTTTGAAACTTGAAATTCTTTGTTCTAGGCAAGATCAGGAGCCTGGGGCTATATGAGGGAGTGACATTATATCCCCCCAAATAAGTGTATCATCAACTGGATATGTGTAATGTGGTAGAAGAAAGAGGGAAAAAAGGGTGGCACTAATTTAAAAGGACTACTGCAACGAGAAATTTTCTTATTTGGTTCATTTCAGAGCAATACCCTTGACTTCTTTTTTGGCTGACCAAAGAACAATCTAAAGTAGATATAAACAGACAGGCACAACCAGGAAGTTCTAATGTTCTCAATGTTTGCAAGGCAATACAGTACAGTTGCACTTGACAGCCACCCTCTCTAAGGGTAACCTGGCTTCATTTCCTTGCTATATAAAACGATCAGCTTGGAAGTGTAGAGCAGAGGAAAAAAGTAAAGTGAGAATATACTAACTGATCTTATATGAACCACCTCACGGGACAACACTGTGATAAGACCCTCCATTTTTGCAAATCTGAAAGTTTTTGAGGACTTACAACCACAATATGGTGACTGCATTAGAGACAAAGACAAAAAGCAAAAATAACTTTGGTCCTTGACTAATTTCTCAATGAACTTAAAGGAGATGGGAGGTGGAACAAGATGTTAGGTATTCTTGATAGAAAAAACTCAAAGAACCAAAGATTAATAATGGTGGAAAAACATATCCTAGGATTCAGATGGTTAAATGAACTATTGAAATCGAACATGACACAGATAGGAACTAATTCTGCTTTTCCTCCACAATCTTACTGGCTGAGAAATCATGTGACCCAAAGGCTTTATTTTGAATTGAACAAAACATGAGTCAACCGTGTGGATCTCAGGATTATGGTAGCGATGAAGGATGTTTCAAAGTTCCCAAGAATCACAATATTAGTTCACTCTTAAAAACAGGTCTCGGGAAGTCCTCAGTATTTAGCAATCACTCCAACCTCTGGCTGAACTTCCTGACTAGAAGCTATAAAGAGGTAATGCCAAAAACTACTGACTCACAGACCAAGCACATACATACAAAAGAAAATTCCCTCATGGGGGGAAAAATCAAGTAATCAACTTATTTTGGGGAAATATGGACCAGCATCATATTGGTATTTTTAGCGTATGACTTGGTATTTTCCCCCAACACTTCTTAGTAAGTAGGCTCACTGAACATAGCCATTTTTAAATGAAGCAATAAATGAATCTCCTCTACTCTATTAGAGACAGCACTATCCTAACACTTCTCATAAAAAGTCCAAAAGCAAAAAACCCTCCCCTACATAGAATCTTTACATCAAACTTGGTGTTAAGTAGGTGTACAAAAGAAAGGGTTATAATGAGACACTTTCTACAAGATAGGTAAATAATACTCATTCAATTCTTGAAAATATTACTGAGTACTATTACAGTTATAGTTCTAAGTCCTAACAATTAAAACAGTAAACCTAATCACTCAATCAGGTAAGTTTCTAATATGGATAGGCAAGCAAACTATAAAAAAATTAAGAGTACCTTTTATACAACATGATGCATCCATCTCATATCCTCAACAAATTAAACATATCAAGTGAAAATATAGTATACAAGCATAATAACAATATTTTCCAAATTAAAAATTAAGATATGTGATTATCATTTAAGAAGCTCTAAAATGTTACCTAGAAATTATGTGCAGGTAATAAAAAGTTCTCTTAGTCAAAGCTAATAGAAAAAACAAATTCAAATGAGGTGCCTGAAAGGTAATGTGTAGATATGTTTATAGGAGTATTCCAAATCTTCTGATGGCCACAACTGTGCAATGAGAAAAGACAGACAGGGTCCCTATCAGGAAGATACCCATGAAATAATTACACAGATAGGTGAATGATAATAATCATTCCATGAGTTTTAAAGAAAAGTCCAGGGGGTAATTGGTATATAATGGAGAAAAGGTTTTTTTTTTTTTTTTTTTAGTACCAGGGATTCAACTCAGGGGCGCTCAACTACTGAGCCACTTTCCCAGCCCTATTTTTCTATTTTATTTACAGAAAGGGTCTCACTGAGTTGCTTAGTGCCTCGATTTTGCTGAGACTGGCTTTGATCTCGTGATCCTCCTACCTCAGCCTCTGGAGCTGCTGGGATTACAGGTGTGCACCAATTCTATCCAGAGTTCAGAAAAACCTCTCAATGTGATCAAGAAAACCAAGGTTACACTTGGATTAGCATGTAAAGAAAACTGCCATCTACTTAATTGTACAGTTAACCATTATTTTCCAACTTCTTTGACTCACCAACTATGAAGTATGTACTAATTTAAAACCTCTCAAAAAATTTAAAATGTAATTTTGTTATTTTTGCATGATTTATGATAAAGTAGTGAATTGAAATAAAATAAATTTCATTTTACATAAGCATATTATTTTTAAATTGATTTAAAACTTCTTTATGAATTTTCAGACAAATCACTTTAGAAGTGACTCACACTAATTTATTTAAATTACATAAGAAAATGTATTCATTCCACATAGATATATCATGTTTAGTTTGGAAGCTATATATATATTCAGATTATAATGCCTAAAATAGATGGAAATAGATATTATGATCTGGCATTTGGAATGTTTACATATTTGAACCAAAAACACAAACTTATTTCTTTTCATTTTTTTTAAATGATAAAATGGATTAGCAAGTTATAGGCTATAATGTATAATCACTTCTCTGCAAATAATACACTATGAATGTGGATATTCTTTAATCCAAATAAATCAAACTACAAATAATATCTGGATGATTGATAGCAAGGGGTTTATGTGTATAAAATTTATATGTATTTATACCTTCTACATTTAAGAAATATGGGAAGGCCTAAATAATTACTTCATTTATTGATTCCTAAAAAATAGAAAAGGCAAGAGAAACCATTATCATTTTTTACGATCTGAATCCCCAGGAACACTTGAGAACCTGAGGATTCAGAAATTGCCGACTAGGAAAAGATCCTATATGTTAACTGAAGTGTTAAGGGTGGTCTGTGTGTAGCCTGAACAAAGACTTAAAAGACCACACATAGCAGGATGTTTTTAAAGGTCTAGATGTGAAACACCATGCTGACTACAAGCAAACAAATGTTTCTGGACACTAAGAAAACAAATATAAATATCATACTTGCTCTCTTCTGATTTTACAAGAACTGATAAAAAATATATTTCATGACTCAAAAATAAGAACCTAATTCTGAACTAATGGGAATTTTTACTAATATTTTGGCACCTAGCAAAACCTAGCTAAGAAATTAGTCTCACTCTTGTTATATCTCTTTAATTTTAAGTTTCTACCACATTTTCCACAACACAATGAAGGCTTCTGAGGTAAAGTGAAGGAGCATGTCAGGCGATTTGTTAAGTCTCTTCCCAACATCACATTATAGTTGAGGATCTTAAGATCATGGAAGAAAAAAAGTTGGGGAAACATGGTTCTGTGTAGATTCATAAAAGTTCTTATAGTTCCTAAATTCACAAATAACACCACAACACTGTAAACAGAATAGCAATGTTCTTTTAAAACACCATGAATTAGGAACTATAGGTAAATGTGCACCTAATTTTCTTCAGTCATCCCTTGATTACTTGAAGTATTTTAAACTTATCATTTTCTACAGCTTCAATAAGATGCTAATAATCTTATTTTTTTTTTGTTCCAGGTATTATGTAGATTAAGATACAACTCTGGCTTTTAATCGTTTGTCCATATTTTATTCATTTATACTTTTAACTGACAAATAATAAATATGTACCTATATGGCATGTGATAGTCCAATAGGGGTATGGAATGATTAAATCAGACCAATTCACGTATCGATTACTTCACATACTTATCATTTCATTATATTAAACGCTGTGCAGGACATGGGCCCCAAAACAGAGAGCAATCTAAAATCTCAAGATGACTGGGGAGAGAACAAGCATATTGCCGTTCAACTCTCTCCCTTCAGCTTAGCTTCCTTTTCCCATGGATGGAAGAGGCAGGCTGGGTCTCCTTTCCCACAGCTTCCTTCCTTTTGCCTCAGGCCTTAAAGCAAAGGTTTCCATTTCTTTTCTACCCTCTGTGTCCTTTAACTTTTCTATTCTCTACCGCCAATTCCCTTGTTTTCTAATTATGCCCAAATTAGTGACTTGTGATTAATAGATACTGGCATGAAAATCCTAGAAGTTGAGGAAAAGTAACAGAGAAGTCAATGTGTACAAACAGGAAATCTGTGTAAGAGCAATCTATGGTTGGGGAAGAAATTCTTTATTTTCAGTTTTTCAAACAGACATATATTTACATATCCTCAGACAAAAAGCTTCAGTGTGCCAAGAGTCATAAAAACTATAAGCTAAACAGAATGCATCTTGTTGGAACATCAACTTTTCCCCCTATATTTAACTGAGCTAATAATTTTAATATTAAAATAAATATAAACACGACACTGAATAGAACATAAAATGTGCAAGAATTTTAAAATTCAGGCATTTGATTACAAGTGTGTTTGAAGTTGATTATTTCAGACTGCATGAATTCCTTATTCACCCCACCCTACATGAGTTCATTCCCCTCTGCTGTGTGGAAAACCAGAGAAGCGATGCTTCTTCTGTTTTGGTAGCAGAACTATCATGAATGAAACCCTAAAATGAAAATCATCCTTGATCCTAGCAGGATGCAATCACTTTTCAAGATTAATATGACTTCACTTTTAACCTAAAACTATGATTGACAAAAATCTGCTTGTTTGAATCTTAATTTTAAAAATGTTTCATACAAAACAAGTCAACTGTGTACTTGAAATACCTTTTGAATAAAGGTACACTAATTTTTCATTTAAAGTCTAGCCTTAGAAATAGGATTCAGGGCTGGGGAGATAGCTCAGTTGGTAGAGTGCTTGCCTCATAAGCACTAAGGCCCTGGGTTCAATCCCCAGCACCACAAAAAAAAAAAAAAAAAAAAAAAGAAAAAAAAGAAATAGGATTCAGCAGAGATAATTTTTTCAAATTTTACTTTCCCAGTGGTCAACCATACATGAAAGCTACTCAGCACCTTCTTCTACTTGAGTGTCACGTGCCATGTCAGGGAAAGGACACAGATGGAGGCATTAAAATTCCAAGGCTTGATTGTGACTTGAATTCAGGACTCATAGTGGCCTCCTCTGGGTATCAATTTATTAACCTGTCAATCAGGAAGGTGCATTGAATGATAACTTAAACAGTGTCAGAATTATGACATAAAATTTGGATTGATACAATGAATGTTGCACAATAACTTCCTGGGGACAGTCAGGGACATTCTCAAGCATTACACTATATTAGTTTCCCGAAATCCAAGGTTTTCAACCTTGTTTTCCCATATGATAGCATTTCAGTACATTTATATTGAGAATGAGAGGTAACTGGACTTATAAAATGCTTTGATTTCTCATTTTTTAAAAAAATGGGACAGTCTTCCTCTCACTGTATTAAGGTCAAAATTTTCCATGGCACCTTAAATCCATGCACTATGAAAAGTCTTTCCCAAATACTGGCTTTCTGCAGTTGCCCTTCAGATCTTTGCCGTTTGCCAACTAAAACAATAACACGGGAGTGGGAACTGTCTCAGGGAGCCCATTCCGGGAGTCGACATTTCAAGAGAAATGTTTCCAACTTTCTTAAGTTAAAAAAAAAAAGTTTCCACAATTTTCAAAACATTCTCATAACATCTGAATATTTGAAAGAACTTTTCTTCAGGGAGTAAGCGAGATATATTTTATAAATTTTTAAAAATTTTCTCCTTAAGCCATCTTTGTTTTAAATATAAAAATTCCTCTAATCTTTGGGGACAGAATTAAAATTACTTTCAAATAGCAATTCATCAACCATTAAAAAAATAAGAAAATGGCATTTTTTATTTGACAGCTTAACATAATCTCTATTTCTAAACATATCTTTGAAAGTTCCCTCCTCCTGGCCCAGATATATGATTGATTATCCAGTCCTAGAAATCCTTCCTTCCATTCTCCCTGGTACTTGTTGTCCTCTTCTGCCTTTCCATGTCCACTAGCACTGTCCTCGTGCAGGATTTTACCACTAGCAGGCAGCCTTTCACTGGTCTTCCTATTACCTTCTTGTCTCTTCCTCCTCTCTCACCACCTTTCCCTGGTCCACCCTGAAGTGGATTTATTAAGCCATGTATTCAAATAATTATACAATCTGTATAAAATCTGCCCTTCCTGCCTTCTGATGCATGACCCCTCTACTTTTTCAGCGAACACGCCATATTCCACTGCTTTCATGCTTCTCCAACTGAGCTTCTCACTGGAATAAAAATAAAACCCCACAGTCCCACCACATGCAGCTGGCCCTTGCCATCTTTCTCACTACAACTCTTTCCACTTCTCTTCTTATAATCTTCAGTCAGGCTGACTTTTCTCCTGCCTCACAGATATGTTAGGTTCATCTCTCTCAGGCCCTTGCCTTGCTCTTCCTTCTGCTTGGAAGACTCTAGACTATCACAGTTAAAAGCAGTATCTCGCCCACATGGTTCTATCACATTATTCAGATTTTGTCTTTTTCACAGATCCCAAGAGAGTTTATTTGCTTGTCTATGACTCCCCATCAGAGTGTTAGTTCCAAGGGACAGTTGTATCTGCCACTTGTAACCCTGAGGCCTCCATCAGTGCCTGCACGTAGCAGGTGCTTTATCAGCATTTGCTAACTGACTGAGCCTCTGGGAGTCTCTTACTCCATTGATCCCATCATCCTTTAAGTCTCACCTCAGATGTTAGGTCCTCACTAGGGTACCTGTGTCCTTACCAGTACTGCTGTGAAATTTAGATCAGTGAAGTTACTGAGCACCTACGACAGAATAGGTATGTGCTAGCCACTGGGAGTGAAACAACAAATGGGATACATGAGCTACTGGAATTTGACAAAGTAAAGATTTCTTCATTCCTAAAATATTGTGTAATCAGACTGTGACTGGTGGGGTAATGATGTGCCCGTAAGATCTCTTCTACTGCACCGAACTACCATGTGGTAGCTACTGAACAGGCCGTCACCCATGTGGGCCGCATGCTGAGAGCCAGGTTGTACCTCTTCAGGCCTTCACATGATTTTCTACAGAACTTCACACACCTGAAGCATGAAAAATGAAAAGGTAGAGGCCAAGATCCTCTTCTTTTCCCAGCTTGGGACTCTACATGAAAGAAGCTTTATATGGGCGCTCTTCATAGGAAATTTAAAAAGTTTTGGAAAGTTAATTGTGCCAGAATATGGGAAGGGATTTCATTGTTTTCTAGTAAGTTATGTGCCAGATATTGTGAAATTAAGTGATATATGTGAAAAAATATTCGTGAAGGACTTAAAACACGCAAAGCCTAATCCAGTTAATTTTGAGGTCTAAACATTTGCAGGCTGAATATATTGTGTGAACCCCTGAGAGCAGCAGCTGTGTTGAGCTCCTGTTTGCTCTTCTTGCCCCTAAGGACGGATCATTTTAACAACAGGCAAGAACCACTGCGAATTCTTAGTTCCGGGTTTGATACCTTTGCCTTTCAGAAATAAAATTCTTTATTCTGGAAATGATCAATGCTTATACTATACTGCATTACTAATAATGAAAACGTTCTTTAAAAATTTTTACACAAGACAGGTTTGCTTGTGCCATTAAGAAAAAATTTTTAATTCCAAAACCAGGAAGAAAATAGTTGTTTACCAGGGATTCAATCTACAGAAACGTAACAAAAATACACAGATCAGAATTTAAGCACAAAAAATTGTATACTATGAAATGATGGTTGACTCTTGTAATGCCTCTAAATGAAGTTTACCTTCACATCCAGGGAACACACATCTAAGATAGCTAGGCTAGCATGGGCACTTGCAATAGCTAGATTTTTATACACATAATTCCCCATATTAATTCAAATAAAAAGTTAAAATAAATTAACATAGACACAAACATCCCAGAACAATTATTCATTTTCTATGCTGAATGCATGATTTTTAAAATCATAAGGAAAACACGAATTTCTAACATTTCCTAATTTGATTTTTCTTTCTTCCTTTTCTTCTTTTGGTTGTTGTGTGGTGGTACTAGGGATTGAATCTGGGTTGCTCTACCAGAAAGCTTTATCTCAGACCTTACTACTTGGGGGGTGGGGGGACGTACCTGGGATTGAACTCAGGGGCACTAAACCACTGAGCCACATCCCCAACTCTATTTTTGTATTTTATTTAGAGACAGGGCCTCACTGAGTTGCTTAGCACCTCCTTTTTGCTGAGGCTGGTTTTGAACTCGCAGTCCTCCTGACTCGGCCTCCGTAGCAGATGGGATTATAGGTGTGCGCCACTGTGCCTGGCTCTACTTTTTATTTTGAAACAGGGTCTTGCTAAATTCCGCAGGCTGGTCTTGAACCAGCTATTCTCACGCGTCAGTCTCCCAAATAGCTGGGATTACAGAACTACACCACCACACCTGGCTCTACTTTGAATTTTTATTAGTTCCAAGTTAATGAGCTAGAGGACACCTATGATGATTTTAAAGATGAGTTGCTTAAGACTAATACTGTCTTAAATAAAACAAAAAGGTTTCTTTTTCTCTCATGTGTTTATCTTATACATAGTATTCTTCTTACTGAGATTTAAAACACTTTATCCAAAAAGACCAAAAAGATCTGGGATCTGAAAGTCACTTCAGCTTTTAAAATTAAAGTTGACTTCATTACCTATCTGAACTTCTGTCAAAACCATCCAACCTACCTCTCCGTAATTGGCCATGTTCTACTCAGCTTCAACTGGCAGCATTTCTCCCCCTGGTCCATCAGTGCAAAGAAAATTTTGCAGGTGAGAATAAGAAGTCAATGTAGTTTATGTGCAATAAAGGAAGTACAGGCAATGACTGAGAAACTGAGTAATGATGGCATGTAAGAGAAAGAACGCATGAGCAAAGAAAAATGTTACTGTAGCAGGCCACAAAATTAGAGGTGCTCATTTATTCTTTGTTTTGCTCTGAAAACAAACAATAAAAATGTAGGCTGTGGGTTAATGAATTTGAAAATCTTGCCAAAATATATGTGTTAACACAGAGAGAGCCCAAGGCTGGCTGCCAGCACCCTCATGAGTCTGTGACACGCCAACAGATAACAGACTCTCATTGCGAATACTTGAATCTGTTTTAACTACTAATGGAGGGGGAAGGGAGAAAAAACTTAAAAATCACCTTACCCAATTATTCCAGTAGTTTCTAATTTCAATCATCAATCACCTCTGCATGTACTCTAGGTTCCTCAGTGCAAAAACTAAAGGACATAGGAATTTTCTTTAACTGAATCAAAATTGTTCTAAATTCAAAATTAAGAACCAAGGGAGGGGCAAGAGTTGTGGCTCAGTGGTAGAGCGCTTGCCTGCCATGTGTGAGGCCCTGGGTTTGATCCTCAGGACTGCATATAAATAAATAAACAAAATAAAAGATCCATTGACAACTAAAAAATAAGTAAAAGAATTTTTAAAAAACCAAGGGAAACATATTTTTTAAACTTTACTTTTGTGTCAGTGGAGGAAGAATAAAACTATGGAATATGAAGAGGGCTTTCTTTCAATTTACTACCCACATCTATAATCTAAAGATCAATGGTCAAATAGGTCAACAGATCAATAGGTCAATGACATTTGGGGTAGGATGAACAATGATCCCAACAAATACATATATATATTCTAAATCCCCATACTTTGTGAATGTGTTAACTTACATGGTAAAGGGGACTTTTTACAGAAGTGATAAAGGATCTTAAAATGGGAAGATTGTCTTGGGTTATCTGGGAAGGTCCAAGGTAATCAATCTCTAGGGTACTCATAAGATGGAATCAGGAGGATTAGAGTCAGGAGTAGCCAACGTGACAATGGAAGCAAGAGTTTGCAGTGCTGGGTATGGGACCCAAACCAAGGAATGCAGGTTGCCTCCAATAGCAGAAAAAAGGCAAGAAACTGGACTTTTCCCCTCAGAACGTCCAGAATGGACCAGCCCTGCCAGCATTTTGTCTTTAGCCCTGGACTACTGACCTCCAGAAATATAAGCTAAAATCTTTGTTGTTTCAAGTCACTAAGTGTGTTTATTTGTTGTAGTAACAGTAAGAAATTAATATATTCTACCATACTTTTAAGGATTGTGAAGTTTGGTAGATTTTATTACTATTAATTTAACTGTAGCTACAACAATCACAAAAGAGGATTTGAAATTGCCAGGTTGTAACCCACCTCTGTGGGAACTGCCACTATTGTTGGAGAAAATAAAACAGACATAAGAGGAAAGGAAAAACATGATTTTCATGTAAGATAAAGATAAGTCTTAATCTTATACACTGTGTAAGGAGCTAGCCCCAGACTCAAAGAGTCTACAAACAACATGGAAGTTCTAAACAAGAGTGAGGCCATCAGCCTGATATAAGTAAAAACATAGGTGACATTCCAAGGGTGTTTAAAGGGAATAGGCTTGCCTATACAAAAGAAAATCAAAAGAATCGTCAGCCAGCAAGTGTATCATAGGTATTTGGCCTATAATATGATATAAATTTTAATTCTCAACTCTTACCCTACTAAGAAAGAAATCTTACGTTTTTGTTTTGTGTTTTTGTGGTCCCAGGGACTGAACCCAGGGCCTTGGCATTCTAGGTAAGCACCCTACCATCAAGCTATATCCCTAGCCCAGGGAGGAAAATCTTTAGAACTGCTTTTTACATCTTGGTCTTCCAAAGCAATTATTCTCGAGCTACATTTCAGTTCTGTATATAAACTGCTTCCTTTCAATTTGGGAAATTATCAGAAAACCAAAATGGCTTATTATATATAGTTTCTATATGGATTGCAATCATTTTCTTCTATCAATAGATGGTGAGCTTGTATTCATTAGGCAAAATGCTGATAGTTTAGTAAAACTGAAGCATGAGCAGACTGAGGCAGTGAAAGTGCTTTACGGGCAGTGTCAGATGGGCTGAGTGAAATTCAAAGAGATAAAAAGGTGAACTGAAAAAAAGGAGTGGGTTAAAGCTGAGTATCATCTGTGACAGGCTTATCATGAAATCTGGACACATATATTTTGTATATAGAAAAAAACTGTTCAGAAAAACCTTAAGAGATCCTAAATCTACCTTTTAGCATCTCAGAGATGAAGCAGTTTTTAATAAAATATTGTTTTGGTGGGGAGGGGTAACTGGACTGCCAGGAAGCCACTATAAGATCTACTCTTACTAAGTTACCATAAAGCACAGCCTTAGAATAAGTATGTTTTATGTTGGTAGTGACATAAATCAACCTCTTAAATTGAAGCTGAGAAGGCATACAATTTTATCAGATTTTCCTTTCCATGTTATTCTACATTTATTCTTCATTATTTAAAAAGAAACTATCAATTAAAATAATAGCATTTTAAATATCACACTTTTCTTTCCCATAGTCTAGTTTCTACTAATACTATATTTAAAAAATGTATTCTGAAAGTTTATAAATTTTCAGTCTATTAAAAAAATAACCCAATTTTTTTCTTACTTTCCTAGTACATCTTTCTAAATAAACAGAAATAGATAGTTTCTTAATTTAAGAATCCTGAGTAAATGGGCAAAGGAATTGAACAGACACTTCACAGAAGAAACATAATCGATCAACAAACGTATGAAAAAATGCTCAACATCTAGCAATTAGAGAAATGCAAATCAAAACTACACTGAGATTCCATCTCAACTCCAGTCAGCATGGCAATTATCAAGAATACAAGCAACAATAAATGCTGGTAAGGATGTTGGGGTCGGGGTGCGGGGGAGGTACACTCATACATTGCTGGTGGAAATGCAAATTAGTGCAGCCACTCTGGAAAGCAGTATGGAGATTCCTCAGAAAACCATGGAATGGAACCACCATTTGACCCATATATCCCACTCCTCAGCATATACACAAAGGACTTAAAATCAGCAAACTACAGTGACACAGTCACATCAATGTTTATAGCAGCTCAATTCACAATACCCAAACTACGGAACCAACCTAGGTGTTCTTCCACAGACGAATGGATAAAGAAACTGTGGTACATATACACAATGGAATACTGCTTTGGTCTTAACGAAGAATGAAACTATGGTATTTTCTAATAAATGGATGGAATTAGAGAATATTATGCTAAGTGAAATAAGCCAATTGCAAAGAACCAAAGGCTGAATATTTTCCCTGGTATGTGGATACTAATTCATAATACTGGGGTATTTTGGACTAGACAGGGGAGAGTGAAGGGAGGGAAGCAGGCATGGGTGTTGGAATAATAGTAGAATGAATCGGACATTACTACACTGTGTGTGTATATGATGACATGACCTGTGTAAGTCTACATCATGTACAACCAGACGCGTGAGAAGTTATACTCCATTTATGTATAATGTGTCAAAATGCATTCTACTGTCACGCATAACTAATTAGAACAAACAAACAAAAAGAACCCTGAAGGACAAGTTCTTTGACCCTCTTTCACATCCTCAACACCCTTCTCACCTGCTATTTTGATATTCAGATTGGCATCCAGAAGCAAATTTTCAGCTTTTAAATCACGATGGACAATGTTCCGACAGTGACAAAAATACACAGCTGTGACGATCTGTTTGAACTTCCTACGGGCCTCCTTCTCCGCCATTCTACCATGGGCCACCAGGTGGTCTGTTTTGAAGAAGAACACAGTCAGTTCCCATTTTGGATGTTGGTATAATATCAAAAGGTAGTCTTAAGCAGGGACGCATAGGGGCCCCCACCAAATGGATGAGTTAAAGGAGTGAAACAAGTAAAATGAGAATAACACAATTCTAGTCCTGATTTGTATCCATAAAAACTCAATAATAATAAGGACTCAAACTATTTTAAGTATAAATCCTGTTTACACACTTGTACTACTGTAAGAAGAAGGCTTTCTGAGGGTTTAATGGTATTTTTCAAGAATCACAAAACTCGAACACTTTCTGTCATATTCCCATTGCAAAAGTTTCCACGTACATTAGTAAACACATGAAGATAAGCATCAGAAGTATTTCCTCTGTTAAAAGGTGAATTAAAAAGCAGAGTCCCTAAAACCAGCAATTTTAGGAAAAAGCAGTCACTGCCAAGGGGCAGAAATGCTTTATAAGGGACTCTGTTCAGGCCAGTATCTCTTTTGTTGAAGTTCCACACTTTGATATTTTGATCACTTAGCAATATACCTATATTTTCATATCAGCATTTGTTGGGCTTACTAAATGTTTTTAAAACTATGCTATTAATTTTTACAGATAACATCAATACAAAACCTAGTGAAGTTTCTACCAACTTAAATGAAATCATTTCATTGGCCATGCTACTAAAGTACAGCAAAATATACATGTGATAAGTTCTATAAATCTATAAATCAGGCTATCCTCAAAATTTTTAAAAATAATTTGATTCATAATCAATACAGAAAGTTCCTAATAGCCAATAATGGTGGTAGGTTTACACTGAATCGATGACGTACATGTCCCTCATCCAGTTCTTCATCACACCAACAACACACACAGGTCATGACAGCTGATACGATTAGAAATGTGAGTTGTGACACAGTATATTGACTGAAATCTTTAATAGCACTGTCCTTTAATCAAAGTAGCTCCACATAACATCAGATTGTCTTGGTGACATCTCACCCACAGGACCAGTCAGGTATACCTTTTTTTGCCCCCATCACAAAAAGGAAATTCAGGGTAAAACGTCATTTCTAGTGCTAAGACTGAGAACTTGGGGCAAAAAATGGTGGGAGAAGGATGAAGAAAGGGAGCCAAGTGATAGAATCGATCTACATGGCAGATTTTTTGAAAACTTCAAACTGCATTCTGACCATAGATAACATAAAATTCTGGAGTATAAATACTACAGTAACTTTAAAAACACGTCATATAAGTAAGTAAATTATTAAAAAACTAAAAAAAAAAAAACTGTTGTAATTTTTATTTACCCGGCAAAAGATCTTTGAAACATTTCCTTTAAAAATTATTATTGTTATTTCCAAGTTACCAACTTGAACAGGAAAAAGGAGAAAATAAAAGGTCTTCAGCTGGGATGTTAAAGGACTAGAACACAGTTTCCAATGAGAGTTCAGAGGTAGTGATAAATGAGCTGACACTCTCATGTGTTTAGGCTTCTGGTGAGATCTGTCATATGAACTTTAAACAACACAAAGTCCCTGACTAGGGACAGTAACTCAACATAAGCTGTTAAAGAACTGGATATCCATCAGACATAGAACGCTATGTTTTATTTTAAGAGGCCATTCTCTTAACAGTACCTGCTCCTTTGACCCCCTATTTCTCTTAAGAGAGGCCTAATTATTCTAATAATATGTTTTAGTTGCTAAACTTTGTCTAATTAAAGAGCTTTGAAGAGACAGCTATTCTTGAGAAACATAAAAATAAACTCTTATGAAGGTTTACCATCAGAAGCTCATTTGGCCAAGTCACCCATTAATTAAAATGCCCAAGAGACATTCGTCTGGCAGTAAATACTAATTACCAGAACACATCAAAGCACTTCTTAAATGCAACAGAATGATTAATTTTGTGATTTCCAAAATGATTTTCTTTTATTAAAAAAACTCTTTATAAATTTCTAAGTACCTTATTTTCCTAAAATGACTAGAAAGTTCTCCAAATTGTTACAAAGGCCCTACAGGAGCCCGAGGAATGCAGCTCAGTTCTGTTTTATCTCTACAATGACACATTGGTTGTCCTTGGACAAAACATTCATACTGACAATACTCCCACCTCTTGAATGTGCTAAACAGAAGTAGACTCTGTTGCATGCCATAGCTAAAGAAAGGATAGCATATTTGGGAATAAATGTGTACTTTGATTATGACAAAACTCTAATTTTCAAAGATGCTTTTAAAAGACAATTTGAACAAGGTAATTCAATATTATACCAAGAATATTTAAGCGTTTTGAAAAAGATGACAAAGTTCTTCATGATCTCGTAGTGCTTAAAGGTGATATTCTATACGCCTGTAGTCATTGTTAATGGTTCTGGTTAAAAGGTATCTGTGGTAGCACAATGGGTACGACTATAATAGTCAAAGCTACACCCAGCCTAAACTATAATATTTCCCCCAAAGTCAACCACACTATTCCAATAATCATGGATATAAAGAAGATATACAAATCACTTTAAAAAAAAAAGTGTTAGCTACAAATATTGGACATTTCCTGCTAGCTACCGTTGTTTGACGTTCCATTTTCTCTTCTTCGGTAGCACTGTGCATTTGCCCGCATGAAGGTACCAGTGGGTCAGGCCCGTTCGGATTTTAGCCTCAGGTTTCACTTTTGCCTTCTGACTCCCCTGCAAACACGACCACCACACACTCCCTGTCTGCTTTCAGGGCAAACTATGGGGTCCAGTGGGTGTGCCAGGAAGCCTGCAGTGGCTGTCAGTCCTCACTGAAAACCGCCTTTCGGGGCCTGCTGACAAATGCCTGCTTTGTATTCCTATATGCTCAATATAGGCAGCAAAAGTTCAAGTTCAAAAGTGAGATTCAAGTGAAGAAATCCAGAGCAGGAGGCCTGCCTGGACTCAATACACAGTCGTAGCATTTGAATAAATCCTGGGGTGTTTTCAGAAGGCACATGAAATAAAATGGCTCCTGAGTCCACACAATATTCAAAGTAAAATAAATTCTGAACCTTGTCAGGATAAACTCCACTTGCAAGGAATTCTAAAGAGTTATTGTACTTCTTCAGGCAATTCAGTGGGCTAGTTCTCCTAAGCACTGGCGACAAACATCACTCATATCCTCTGTCCCAATCACCCGACATGGTAGCCATGACCCTAGCTTCTGTTATTTCTAGATTCCTACCTCCCCCCATGTAAATAAACCCCAATGAGACGCCTGCTATATAAAGTTCATCACACTAAGTCCTTTTACACCATCAAATAACTATTTATCTATTTAGGTCTGGAGTAAATTTTAAAAGTTTTCTTCTACCACAACTTCACTCCCACCATCTAAACCAGACAGGAATGAGGTAACTCTCAGTTAAAAGGCAAAAATGGCTCTCCTGCTTCAAGCTCTCACCAAGAGTAGAGTCTAAGTTTTCTTTCTCACTTTTCAATCACCATAAATCATTTGGCACTGGCCTCTTTAACCTTTATCTGCTCTTACACACCCACACACAAAGTTAGTAACACTACAGAACTAATACACACTCAAAGGGGTAATATCATTGGATTGTACTGAATTCTGCAATTTCAAAAGTACTAGAACATTAGCACATAAAGCTTCCTTCAGAATTCGTTGTAATATTGTTCTGGTCTTACTTAGGAAGAAATACCGTGCGGTACATTTAGGTCCTAACCTTTCAAAGAGTGAAAACACACATAAGTCAGGCTTCACTTCCCTAGACCAGCTTCACTGGAGTATCAGAGGGATGCCACTAATGGGATAGCGGTGATGAGCTAACACTGCTTAAAATAAGTCTTTTCCACTCTAAGCAGACACTGTCTCCATTTGTCTGCTAAGACTACAACTCAGAGCTGATGTAAAACACTGCTCAAAAGGAACCTGACAGTAGGTCCAGCAATGGGCAGAAACTGCCTTTCTCAGGATGAACAGCAAGCACAGCTGAGAAAGGGGGAAGGCGGCCTGTGTGCTCTTCTTAGGTAGCTACCTGAAAAAACTTCTGCCCATCCCAAGCTAACCACAGCTAGCAATTCTTTACTTTGCCACTCAGTTCTATCATTTCTTCTTCCTACACCCATGGAAACGACTTCCTGTTTATCAAACAAATGCTTCATTCCCAAAGAGCCAGGGCGAGGTCAAAATAAATCAGCTGCCCGTGAACAGGCTCCGAAGGGCACTGGCACTTGCTATCGGTTTAAAGACTACTCTCTCTTTAATCCTCCATTGTCCTTGAACTCACAGGCCCAGGCTGCCATTGATGAGAAGAAGAGGGTTTGTCATTTTGCTGTCCTCGCCAAGGCTCCGACTACCTTACACCAGTTTCTTGATTTGTTCCTGCTGCTTGTTACTACCTTTCTTCATTTTTCCATTTGTCTAGGACAAAAACTTTTGTGTCATCTTTCATTCTTCTCATTCTCCCATACCCCACACCCAACCCATCAGTATATCCCATTAACTCTGCCTTCAAGATATATCCAGAATCCAGCTCTTCATCACTCCTCTCTCCATTCCCCTCTAGTGCCACCAAACCAGTTGAACAGCCATTGTCTCTCTTCTGGATTACTGCAGTCTTCTCCTAATAATACTGCTAACTAGTATCATTACTTCTGCCTTTAGCTTTCTGTACCTGCACTCAAAAACAGCAGCCAAAGTGATCTTTTCTTCTTCCTTTTCTTCTTCTTTTGAAGTAATTATTGATTCAAAAGAAGTTGCAAAAACAGCACAAACAGGTCCCATGTACCCTTTAGTTTCCCCTAAAGGTCAAATCTTACATAATTAAAAAATATATATCAAAACCCAGAATTTGACAAGGGTACAAAGTGTGTATAGTGCTATGTCACTTTATCACATGTAGCTCTGTGAAAGTACTGCTATAATCAAGATGCAGAATCACTTGGGAGTTATTCATTATTGAGCACTCACTCAGCATAGGCACACTCGCTACCCTTCTCCACCTCCCTAACACCTGGGAACCACAAATCTGATTTCCATCTGTATGATTTTGTCACTTAGAGAATGTTATATAAACGGAATCATATACTAGGTGACATTTTTTCTTTTTTAAATTATTATTTTTTATTTGTTCTAATTGGTTATACATGGCAGTAGAATGCATTTTGACACACAAATGGGGCATAACGACTCACTCCTCTGACTATACATGGTGCTGAGTCACACCAGTAGTGTAATCATACTAGGTGACATTGCCTTTTTCCATTCACCAGAATGTCCTTAATATCCAAAAAAGTTGTTGCATATATAAATCATTCGTCCCTTTTTACTACTGAGAAGTATAAAAGTATACAAGTACAACAGTTTGCTATCCATTCACCTATTAAAGGACACCGTTGGTTGTTTCCAGAGCTTGGTTATCATAGAAAAATCTGCTTTTATAAACAACAGTGTATAAGTTTTTGTATGAACCTAAGTTTCGGTTTATATGCTCTCAGGATGGTTCTTTTAAATCCTAAATCAGATCATGTGATTATTTTCCATTCAAATCTTTCAATGGATTTCAATTAGTGACCTCTAATCTCACCTTCCACTGGCTCACTCATTCTCCATAGCCACGTGTGCCTCCTTGCTATTTCCGAAGCACAATAGCACTATTCTTGCCTCTTGGTATTTTTTCTATTTTTTTATACCTGAAATGTTCTTCTGCCAGATATTTGCATGAACTTTTATAAAAACATCACCTCAGTGACATCTTTCCTGACCAGCCTCCTATCTTGATTGTCAACTCTCCCCTTAATATTTCATATCTACCTCCCTTTTGAACTTTATCATTTTCTAAGCAATTGTACATTCTACTTAAGAGTTTGTGTAATGTTTTTCTCTCCTACTTGCAAATACGCTTCATGAGGAGAGGGAATTTTGCCTATTTAGTTCATTACTGGTTCCAATACTTAGAACTGTATCTGGCACATATGGGGCACTTAGTATATATTAAAATAACAAAGAATAACTGAATGAATTAAAAAAAATTTAGTTGTAGATGAACACAATACCTTTATTTTATTTTACTCATTTTATGTGGTGTTAAGGATCGAACCCAGTATCTCAAGGCAAGCGCTCTACCACTGAGCCACAATCCCAGTCCCTAACTGAATGAATTCTTATGCTGGCTTCCTAAAACTACTTTCTGAACAATGCATTTTTTGTTTGTTTATTCCACATTTTATTGGTGCACTATAGCACACAATGATGGGATCTATTGTTACGTATTCATACATGAATACAATAAAACAATATAATTTGGCCAATATCACTCCCCAGCACTTCCCCCCTCCCTCACTGCTTCCCACCCCTTGGTCCCTTTCCTCTATTTATCTCCCTTTGATTTTCATGAGAATCCCACATCCCACACCCCAGGCACCTTTCTTATGCTTTTTCCTCTCTTGCTTCCATTTATAAGAAGAAAATCTCCCAACTCTTGACCTTCTGAGTTTGGCTTATTTCACTTAACATGATGGTCTCTAGTTCCATTCATTTTCCTGCAAATCATATAATTCCATTTTTCTTTATAGCTGAATAAAAACTCCATTGTGTATATATACCACATTATCTTTATCCATTCCTCCACTGATGAACACCTACACTGGTTCCACAGTTTGGTTATTGTGAATTGTGCTGTTATAAACATGGGTATGCAAGTACCCTATAGTATGACAAGTTTAATTCTTTAAGATAAATACCAAGAAGTGGTATAGCTGGGTCATATTTTTCTTTTTCTGAGGTAACACAAAAATTTCTTGTGCCTCACCAATGTATGAGCAATGCTTTGTTGGTTAATTCTGTAACAGAGGGTACAAGGTGTAGAAAAATATGTATAATATGCTTCTAATTGCTTAAGAGGGAAGAGGAAATACAAATATACACCTGTGTATGTATGTACATTGGTTTATATTTTCCAAAAGAATTAATTTTAAATGAAATACTTATAAAAATGGTTGCTTATACAGAAATGGAAAAGGGATAGAAGTTACACTTCTCTGAATGTATCCTGTTTTACACGTACTGTTTTACATGGAAATGCATAATGTCCTTCATAATTAAAACAATTCAGAATTGAATCAAACAGAAGGAACAGTAACTTCTAAAAGTTGAAAGCAAACTGTTAAAAAAGGAACCTAATTACACATAAAGTTGTGACATAACTAAGGAGAATTTTTAAAGTGATAATAAAATATAGTATTTTGCTTATATATATCCTCACTATGGCTTGAATGCTCATGTGCCTCCAAAATTCATGATGAAACTTAAATCTTGAAGCAATAGTATTAAGAGGTGGAACCTTTAGGAGATGACTAGGTTGTAAAGGCTCTGTCCTCATTAATAGGATCAGTGCCTTTATAAAAGAACTTAAGGAAGCAAGTTCATTCCCTCAACCTTCTTTTGCTACGTGAGGATCCAAAGGCAGGGCAGCAGACAGAGAGAGAACAAAGACAGACCTCACCAGACACCAAGTCTTCCCAACCTCTAAACTAAGAAATAAATTTCTATTATTTATAAATCATCCAGTCTAGATTGCAAATTGGTGCAGCCACTCTGGAAGCAGTATGGAGATTCCTCAGAAAACCTGGAATGGACCCACCATTTGACCCAGCTATCCCACTCCTTCGTTTATACACAAAGGACTTAGAGTCAGCATACAGTGACACAGCCACGTCAATGTTCATAGCACCTCAGTTCACAAAGCTAGATTGTGGAATCAACCTAGATGCCCTTCAACAGAAGAATGGATAAAGAAACTGTGCTATATATACACAATGGAATATTACTCAGTCATAAAGAAGAATAAAATTGTGGCATTTGCAAGTAAATGGATAGAGTTGGAGAATATCATGCTAACCAGAATAAGCCAATCCCAATAAACCAAAGGCCAAATATTTTCTCTGTTAAGTGAATGCTGATATATAACGAGGGCAGGGGTGGGGGCAGAGGGGAAGGGGAAGGGAAGAATGGAGGAATGTTGGATTGTGTAGAGGGAAATGAGGGGAGGGGGCAGGGGAAGGAAAGATAGTAGAATGAAATAAACAGTATTACCCTATGTACATGTGTGATTACACAAATGATGTGACTCTACATCATGTACAACCAGAGAAATGAAAAGTGGTACACCATTTGTGTATAATGAATCAAAATGCAATCTGCTGTCATGTATAACTAGATAGAACAAACAATAAAAAAAAAAAAAAGATGTTATTCAGAAGCCTAGGCTGGATCCACTGAATGAACAGTACAAATAAACATTCTGAAAGGAAAAAAAAAAAAAAATCACCCAGTCTAAGGTGTTTTGTTTTAGCAGCTCAAATAAACTATGAAAATTCTTCATGGCAAATATCCTAAAACCAAAAAGAACCAAGAGTCTCCTCATTATTTTTAACAGCATTAGTATTGTTTTGAATCACTTAATCTCTCCTTTGTTCTCTCATCTCAAAGTCTTTTGGAACCATAGGTTTTAACATAAGAGAAAAGAGATGCAAAGATATGATATTTAAGAAGTAGAAATTAGGCAGGCATGGTAGTACCTAGCTGTAATTCCAGTCATTCAGGAGGTTGAAGCAGGAGGATTACAAATTTGAGACCAGCCTAGGCAACTTAGTGAGACTCAGTCTCAAAATAAAAAGTGCTGGGGATATAGCTTAGTGGTACAGCATTTTCCTAGCATGCATAAGACCCTGGGTTCTATTCCCAGTACTGTGAGGAGGGAAGAGGAGGCAGCAGAGAAAGGGGGCGTGGTGCAAATTCATGTTTTACTTTTCTCTTTATAAAAAAATTTAAGTCCCCTGCATACTGACCCCTGAACAGACCTGTAAGCAATGATAATCCAGTGGCTAATGAACACTATGATACCTAATGAACTAGGAACAGTGCCAATACTCTGGTTTCTAAATGCTATTTTCTACTGGAAGGACCCAGAGCGCCTAAGAGAAATGTTTGGTTCCAGGTCTAGGACATAAAATGTTCAAGATAAACTGGTGATATTGTGCTTGAAAGCAAATAAAATATCAAATACTACTGAGATCACTTCAAAAGAACATAGGAATCGCCACTGGCTAAGAGGAACAAATGACATCAAAAGAACAATGCCTCAATAGACTGAAGCAATCAAATACATAAAGTCCATAATTCACAATCACATTATAAAATAAAATCAATCTTACTGGTCTCCACTGGAGAGTGCTGGGGTACCAATTTGATACATTAAAAAATCCAGCACTTATATGGCCTTTACTATAGATTCTAAACAGTTTACAAGGCAAATGTCGTTACAGAAGAATTATGTCTAATAAATGTAAAATGAATGAGAATTAAGCACCATTTTACAACATCTAATGAAGGTGTTTCTAGGCAACTAAATAATAAGGGCAGCTAAAACATTCAGTCAAAGGTTGACTAGAAACTTTGTAAGAAGTGGATTACATAAACAATACCTAAACCTACAGATTACTCTAAATATCACTGAAAGCGAGGAAAACAGATATTAAACAACACCTGAAGTAATGCAATAGGAAAGCTATGAAGTCTTTCTGCTCCCCCCACAAATTAAGCCTGTGTTAAACCAAATTCCTAAATATAACTACCATTTTACAAGGAATAGTGAGCAAGAAGAATATATTGTATAACACCATAAAGATAATATCAGTCAAATCCAGAACATTAAAAAAAAATTTTTTTTAAGAAAACCCAGTTTCTTTTTTTTTTTCTTTTCTTTTTTGGCACCAGGGATAGAACCCAGGGGCACTTAACCATTGAGCCACATCCCCAGCTCTTTTTATTTTTTATTTAAAAGCAGGGTCTCATTAAGTTGCTTTCAATGTCACTAAGTTGTTCAGGCTGGCATTGAACATGTAATTCTCTTGCCTCAGTCTTCCAAGCAGCTGGGATTATGGTGTGCTCCACCATTCCAGGCACAACTTAAATAAACGGCACAGAAAAAAGTGTATGCTGGCAGGGAGAGGAGGAGGTTGTTAAAAATTACAAAATATGTAAAACACTTATAACTCAATGGATGTTGAGATTTTATTGCACCATGATTTCAAAATCCATAAAGATATTTTGAGACATCTGTAAAAGGCTAAATATGTCCTGGCTACTATATGATCCTAAGAAATTATTAATGTCGTTGGGTGTGAGAACAGCAATTATAGACTTTATTTTAGTTGATTATCATGAAAGAGTAGCTGATAACTGATTTACTCTCCTACTTTAACCAACTATAAAAGTTGGACCGTATGCAGACATTGAACAGTAACAAGTACAGAGTTACATTCTTCAGAGAAAGTACCAGAGGGGAGTCTGACACTCACTCTAAACTACCACTTAGGGAAATGGAATCCAAGCAAAGAGAAGTAGTTTAGGGTAAAACAAACAAATCAGAGTTAGATGCTAATATTAGGTGGCAGGATAGCAAAGAAAAAAAAAAAAAAGAAAAGAAAAGTAGAGGATCAAAAAGTTGGAAGGTCTTTGGCTAATTCCCAAACTGCATAGGTGCAGAGCACACTATGGAGGGCCTAGCAGAAAACAACTGCTGGAAGGCTGACACATAACAGAAATTTTCAAGAGGTTACACAGTGCTCAGAAGATGCTGGAGTTTGGTTTAGCTTAAGAGGAGAGGTCTTGGTGAATATTCTAGGCACTCAGTTGAGACCCCAGAAAACACCCTGGGAGTAAGGGCTATGCTGTATGAGTAAGGACAAAATTAAAATAGAACCACTCTAACAAAGCCTAAAAATCAAGTCTCAGCAGAATCAGGTGATGCACCTAAAATTAAATTGCCTGATAGACAAACTCAGTACTAGAGAAGATAACAATCAAGAATCTACAGCAATCCAGAATCTCTTGAAAAACCACCTCTCATGTCCAACATACAATGAAAAATTACTAGACATGGCAAAAAGCAAAAGTGACCAATAGTCAAGGGATTAAAGTCAGTGAAAGCAGAACCAGAGATGATCCAGATATTGGAATTAGTTGGCAAGAACTAAAATCAGCTACTATGGTAAAGCACATGAAAAGGATAAAAAGAACTTTCTAAGAGAGAATTAGTATTTCCAAAACATATGTAATCTATAAGCAGATGATATAAAATTGTTAAATACCTGAAATTAAGAATTTATTACACAGACTTAACAGCTAGACACAGCAAAAGACAGGGTTTATGAACTTGAGATAGGTATGATTCATTGCTAAGTTTTAAAAATCCTTACATAAAAGAAAAATACTAAGTATTTATGAATGAAGTTATATTATAATATATTATATTATATTATGGATTTGCTTTAAAATATTTGATCAAATAAAAGTCAGGCATGTAAGGCATTCCTTTGATCCCAGCACCAGGGAGGCTGAAGCAGGAAAATCACTGAAGCCCAGGAGTTCAAGACCAGTCTAGGCAGCACAGTGATACCCCACTTCAAAAAAAAGACGACGACAACAAAAAAAACCTTATCAAAATAAAAAAAGAAAGAAAAGTTTAGGGATAGGATAAAACAAAAACAGCAAAATATTGCTATCTGTCAAAATTCTATGATATAGTTCAATGGCAGAGCGCTTGCCTAGCACCCATAAGGGCCTGGGTTCAATTCCTAGTGCCGAAAACAAACAGAAAAGCAAAACAACCTGCGTGATAAATACCATGAGGATTCATTATACTGTAGTCCTTCCCCTAAAATGCTTGAAAGTGCCTGTAGTAAAAGTGAAAATTTTCATTTGTATATACCAATGTTCATTCATAAAAGCAGTATACACAATAGCCAAAATATGAAAACCCAAGTGCCCATCAATAGACAAATGGATAAATAAAATGTGGTATACACACATATTTATACACACACTGAAATGTCATTCACATTTAAAAAGCAAGGATATTCTGACACATTACAACATGAATGAATCTTGAGAACGTTATGCTAAATGAAATAAGTCAATCACAAACAGACAAATACTGCATGATTCCACTTAACATAAGGTACCTAGAGGTAGTTCAATTCAGAGACTGCAAGAAGAATGGTATTGCTAGGGGCTGAAGAGGGGGAAATGGGGAGTTATTATTTAAAAGACATGGTTTCCATTTTGCAAGACGAAAAGATTTCTGTGACTAGATGATAACGAGGACAGCACACTCATGTGAATGTACTTAATGTCACTGAAATATAAACTTACAAATAGTTAAAATAGTTTTATGTTATACATATTTTACTATTATATACATATAATATATTATATATATATAAAAAATATATTTGTGTGTGTAACCTTTTTATTTTGAGACAGGCTGGCTTTGACTTGTGATCCTCCTGCCTCAGTCTCCCAAGTAGCTGGGAATACAGGCATGTGCAACCATGCCCAGTTTTACATAATGTTTTAAAAAACAGCATCTCAATCTCTTCCTCTATATCTCTGTCTCTGTTTCTCTCCCCACCACACACACACAGAGGAAATATTTTCAGTACATCAAAGTTTGAAGATACACTGAAATGCAATGCACTAATTCCAAATACGGCTTAAGAATCTCTTTGTGTAAGTCAAATATTTCTAAAGATGATATTTAAAATCTTATCATTTCTCTATTAGTTTCAATTTGTCAGAGAAACTACATTTTCCAAAAAGGGTTAAAAAAAATAGTTCAGAAAACTCTCAGGAAAAATGTGAATAAAGAAGCCAAGCAAAAATATTCCTTTGGAACTTATACGCAATATAGTAAAAATATGTGACTCACTTGCTGTGGCATTTATTTTTACGTCATGATAGAAAATACAGTATGATCAGACAACTATAAATAAATATGCGGCAATAAAGTGAAGTCAAAGCACAGGTGACTTTCTCATACATCTAGGATACAAATGTAAATGTTAGCTATGGCTGATATTAAGAATAAAAAATAGGGGCTGGGGAGATAGCTCAGTTGGTAGAATGCTCGCCTTGCAAGCACAAGGCCCTGGGTTCGATCCCCAGCACCACAAAAAATAAATAAATAATAGAAAATAATAACAGGAAATTAATTGGGGAATGAAGTAGAATTGTTTTGATTCAGAGTAGCAAGATAAAGTTAAATGGAATGGTTGATTCTGTTAGCAAATAGCTAGTTTATATAGTCGAAGGGAATACTTTAGTGGAAAAACAGTAGTTTTGTTGGGAACATACAAAAAATGTTGAAAATTAAATGCAAGGTGTTTTTTTTTTTTTTTAAAGCCACAACAAACCAGCACAAAACCAGTGTGTCCAAATAAATATGTTAAGAGTCTGCAGATATCTAGGAGGTAACAAGATAAAATGACTCCATGCAACACTGAACTCAGTATCAGGTACACAATGATGATGTGATTCTGTCTTTCTCATTCCCTGCTCTCCTGGTCAGTCTTTGAGCGCCCCGTGGCATTAACAAATAGCGTGTGAGAAGCTGTAGGTTCCACTAGTGTTGGCGCCACTAGGAAATGTTATTTTAAGGCACTGAGCATGTTCATAGTAAATCACACACATTTCAACAGACTCCTCTCAAGTTAGTAATTTTAAAACAAAATGACCATGAGTTCTGCCTGGTATTCAGGAAACTACTTGATAAAGTGCTGATTTATGAGTTCATGATCTCAAATAGGAAGTTTGGGATATATAGCTAAAGAAATCATATTGTAGACGTTTTAACTTATGAGTTTAGTGGTTTACAAACAGTGTCTCAATTCTGTTTGTAATATTAAACAGGACCACACTTCTGTGACAGTCCCTTTATAATACAGTGCTAAACGGAATGCAATAATCATCTCAATAAATCAACTGAATGAATAATAAATGCTCATTCAACCACCATTTAGTGAAACCTACTACACTGCTTAAAATTCGTAATCTGGAATATATCTTTCTATGCACAGTTAACCAGGAAAAAAAAAAAAAAAAAAAGGTATTTCTTCCTCCAGTTCAAAAGCTCATTTAACAAAAATGAGCTATAAAATAACATAAAATCCCAAACTTGACTTGGACTGAGTACCTGTTATGTGTTAGACACTGCACTAAGTAAGGAAGAGCAGATGAATGAAATATTAATGCTATAATCTACAATCTACTGACATTCTTTCATTCACTGATCCATAAATATTGGGCCTGTATTCTCTGTGGGTACTATCCTAAGATTAGGCATAGATCAAAAGTAACAAAATTCTTATTCTAATGATGCTTATATTTTAGTGAAGGGAGACAGTAAACAAATGAATGAATGAATGTCAATTGGATATAAGAAACAAGAAGAAAAACAAAGTAGAAAAGGGGGTAGAGAGTGATCAGCTAGTAGGAACAATGAGATTTAGATAACATGGCCAGCAAAGCCCTCGCTAATGAAGTAACACCAGATAAAAAAGACTTGAAAGAAATGGGAGAGAGAGTAGTTATCTGGGGAAAAAAAAAGAGTATTTCAGGAAGAAGGAAGAGAACAAACACAGGTTTTAAAGTGCGGACACATTCAACAGTTTAATGAACAAGAAAAGAGAAGAGAACGTAAGGAGAATGCAAGCAGCTGTGGTCAAAATGGTGAGAGACCAGTTTTATGATCGAAACTACAGATTTACTCCAAATAGATGCAAAAGCCAATAGAAGTAATTGAACGATAAGATCGCACTTGCATTTTAAAAGAATCACTCCAGATGTAACAGGGGACAAGGGCAAATGCAGAGAGACTGGTTAAAGGCCACTGTAATAATCCTAGCAAGAGCTGACTGTGTCTTAAACCAGATTTTTAGTGATACAGCTGATGAAAAGTGATGGAATCCAACTATCTGAAGGAAGAGTCGCCAAGATTTGCTGATGGATCTGATGTAAGGTATAATAGAAAGAAAGGAAGAAAGTACAATTCTGTGAGGTTTTGGATGTGAGAAACTTGATGAAGGGATTTACCATTATTGAGATAGGAGGTATGATGAAAAAAGATGTTGGCTAAATGGAAATGAAAAGCTGAGTTTGCATATATTAAGACTGAACGTCAGCAGGGCCCGATGGCTAACGTCTATAATCCCAGCAGCTCCGGAGGCTGAGGCAGGAGAATCCAAAGTTCAAAGCCAGCCTCAGCAACAGCGAGGTGCTTAAGCAACTGCGGGAGACCCTGTCTATAAATAAAATACAAAAAAGGCTGGGGATGGGGCTCAATGATTGAGTGCCCCTGAGTTCAATCCCCAGTACAAAAAAGACTGAATGTCAGCTGGGAACAGTAGAGCACGCCTGTGATTCCAGCCACATGGGAGGCTGAGGCCAGTCTGAGCAATTTAGCAAGACCCTATCTCAAAATAAAAAGGGTTAGGAATGTAGCTCAGTGGTAGAGCACCCCTGAGTTCGATTCCTAGTATCAGGGGGAAAAAGTTAAAGCATCCATTTGACATCCAACTGCAGATGTCACATAAAGAGATGGAGATATAAATCTAGAGATTAGTGGACCTGTAAGGCTAGAAATTAAAATCTCTGAAGTCAAGAGCTGACTAAATTATGTAAATATGCATGGGTAACAAAAGAGATAAAAGCAGCACTGAACCCAGGAATGTTCCAAAATTTGGAATTCAGAATTTCTAAGGATGTGGTAAAAGAGTCATTAGAGGAAAAATGATAAATCAAAGGACTAGAGACTAAGTTACCTACTCTAATTTCAGTAAACAACAAACTTAGAAATGTGAAAAACAAACAACAACAAAATACCTATGAACAGTGCTATAGGGGAAATAGGTTCAAAGTAAAGAAGAAAAAGGGAACTATCTGGCAAAATTAGAGTACAGCTCACAGAGGAAATAATGGTTGCGAGGGTCCTGATAGTTAAGCAGGAGCTCATAGGTCAAAGAACGGCAGCAGGATTTTCATATTCATGTCCTGATACCTGGTATTTATAGTCACCTTTCCAAGCAATTCCTCTTAGACTAATGATTCCTTTATAGGTCTCTTGAAGTAAAAAAGACAATATTCCATGAGCAATTAGGAAGTAAAGTAAGCTCTTTAAAGTTCCCACAAACTTCACATTACTATGGTACTTGCTTGAACAATTGGTTCGCTGCTTTCTGCCTCTCTTGTCTCCTCCACATTTATCAAAAATACTAAAACCCAGTTCATAGGTTACTGTTCCACCTGGATTCTGCCAGTCACTTAAGAAATGTCAACATACACAAGGAAAACATATTTGACAACTTAGATTGAACTTACTTTCTCTCCAATGAAAATTCCACTGAAGTTCAGCAACTCCACCTATGGTCACATGTTGGACTAGTCTTTGCTTGATATTATTCTGCCTCTGAAATTCCAAACCCTTACACAGATTGACTATCCCTCACCAAAAATGTGTGGAACCAGAATTATTCCCAATTTAGTTATTCAGATTTTGGAATATTTGTGTAAATTTTACTAGTTATCATACCTATTCCAAAATTTGAAAGGTTCCAAACTTTGAAACTTTTCGATTACCTTGCTGGCACTCAAAAAGCTTTATTTCAGAGCTCAGATTTTTGTATTAGGGATTGCAATATACTTCCCTTCTCATGACCCTCTAGATCAGCAGTGTCAAGCAGAAACACATGTATGTAATTTAATATTTTTAGTAATCACATTAAAAAGTAAAAAGAATCAGTTATTTTGAAATTAATCTGAATAACTTATTTAACCCAATACTTCAAAAAATCACTTTGAAAGGTAAATGTTATCTTTTTTTTCTTTTTTGAAAATCAAGATAAGTTTTAATACATTTTCATTTATTTTATAATGTAACTTTTCATACGAACTTAACTTTTTAAATAGTGGCTTGCTGAACTGGGCACAGTGGTGCACACCTGTAATCCCTGCAGTTTGGGAGGCTGAGGCAGGAGGATCGAGAGTTCAAAGCCAGCCTCAGCAATTTAGCAAGACCCTGTCTGTAAATTAAATATGAAAAAGGGCTGGGGATGTGGCTCAGTGGTTAAGCGTCCTGGTTCAGTCCCTGGTACCAGGCAGGGCCGATGGCTTGTCATTTCACATACAAAATTCTAAATTTAGAATGGCTGAACTTCAGTGAAATTTACTGGAAAGGCAGGCAGAAAGGGAGCCACCAAAGAGACCCCAGGTTCATGCTGAACAGCCCAGGTCCCTTACCCTCACCTCCTCCCCCTGCCCCCACCCTGGACACTCTGCTGCACTTAGTAAGTGTATTTTTTTTTTTTTTTTTTTAATTTCCTAAGTCAAATGCAGTTTCTTCTAAAATTTGTTTCTAAGGTCAAAAACCCTTTTAGGACTGTCTTTTAACAAGGACTAAAAGGTAAAGGACTTTATTGCATCAGAACTTGAGAAGTGATGAGTCCACACTTTCTTTACCAGCCTCAGGGCTCACCTGGATCAGAGGAAAGCCAAGGTGGATCAGCTGTCCCTCAACCTACAAAGTTACCTTCTTTTTTAAAAAATAATACTGCCTTCAAAATCCAGTGTGTATTTTACACTTAAAGCATATTACAACTCAGATGATAAACTGTCTACAGCCAAAGTGAAATAGTTTTTTTTTTTTTTTAATAGAAAAGTATTTTACATTGCATATAGTGAAGAATTTGGTATTGCCCAAAGAAAAGTCTGACCTTCCCTTGGCTTCTAGGATAATCTTTGGACTGCTGAAATATTATGCCAGCTAGGAACATTTGTTTGCCTGGGAGTCTCCCATAATGCCAGAGAGTCTAACCATATGGTTTTAAAGGGTTGGAAATGCTAGACCCATAAACCTCTACCTCTTAAGGTAGAGGCTGGCTACACTAGAAAGACCAACAATGTGACTTGGTGTGGACATAGAGATCCATTAGATGAGCAGTCAATCAATCAATCAGGCCCATGTAAAATTAAAATGCTATACACAAACTCTTCCCTCAGGCAATACTTTGCACATTGTCATGCATCAATACCAGGAAAATAACACATCTGTCTCCAAAGGGAGACAACAATGAAATCTCCCTATTTGGTGCTTCTCCTGGCCCCTGCACTTCTTCCCCTGCTTGATTTTAATTCATATACTTTCTCTATAGTAAACCATGAGTACATAGCTTTCAGATAGTTCTGTGAGTCCTTCTATCAATTTATAAAATCTGAGGGTGGTTTTGGGAATTTCTGAACTTGCAACTGGTTCCAGAGTGAGAAAGACCTTGAAGACTGTGCTCTCTAGTTTTGTGACAGGCTAACTCATGCAGCTGATCTAAAACTCTTACACAATGCCTCAGTTTTTCTGCTTAAATGTAAATTAAATTAAATTAAATATTCAGTTAATATTTTCAATCATGCAAGAATGGTCAGTGCCTACCATATCACACAGCGTAGTTTGAGACTTTTATTTGAGACCCTTTTGAATGTTCAATACACTTGCTTTTCAATTTCATCTAGACCTGTAGCTTTTTAAATTTTAATCTAAGATCATTCATCCCTGTCATACTTGTATCCCTTGCTCTACTTAAACCTAAACCCAAAAGCCCAAACATTAATTACATTATTGCTTGTGAACTCAATATTCTGTCTCTTCTTCTGTTGCACATGTCTTATAAACTCCAAATACTAGATCAGACTAATTGTCTGTCTTATCCCAGTTACAGGTGGTTAAGCACGGCTGGGAGTGGGGAATCATTAAATCCTATATAATGGAATAAGAAGCTCAGGGTTTCCTATCTCTAGGGCCTTTATTTTAAAAAATATTTTTTAGTTGTAGATGGACATAATACTTTTATTTTATTTATTCATTTTTATGTGGTGCTGAGGATCCAACCCAGTGCCCCACACATGCCAGACAAGCGCTCTACCACTGAACCACAACCCCAGACCTCTCTAGGGTCTTTAATCAACTCTTTTAGCTGTTTTTTTCTCCAATTTTTTTATTGGCTCCTTATGGTTATGCAAAATAGTGGGAATCGTTGTTACATATATGTACTCGCACACAATACGATTTTGTTGATTTCTTTCCCTGGTACCTTCCCTGTTCATCCCCTCCTCAATCCCCTTCCTTTATTCTACTAGTCTCCCTCTGTTTCCATGAGACACACACCTACACCTTTTTTCTCTCTAACAACTTCTTCTTTCTGAGTTTGGCTGATTTCACTAAACATAAAGCTCTCAAGTTCCATCTATTTTCCTGCAAATAATATAATTTATTTCTTCTTTATGGCTGAATAAAACCCATGGTGTATTTATACCACATTCTCTTTATCCATTCATCCAATGAAGGACACGTAGGCCAGTTCCACAGGTGGCTACTGTGAACATGGGTACTTTTATTCTTGATAACTTCCTTCTTCATGTCTCTTATCCATGTCCCTACACTCTCATCCTTAACCCTCAGCTTATGACCTCGCCTCCTACTCCAAAAACGAAAGGCACGAAGCACTCTGCCTCACATTCTTCTACCTGACTACAGCCACATGTATCCTTTATTTTCTTCTACTGCAAGGTCACTTCCTTGCAACTAGCACAGAGCTCAATCACCTCCTATTTTCCTCATGGATCTTGCTGTACACATTATATTTCCCACTTCAATTACTGTCAAACTCTTCTTCTTCACTCCTGTATCTTCATTCTTATCTATAAGCAAGTCTCCTGTCTAAACAAATCAAAATAAACTGCCTCATTGCTCCTTGGACTAAGAGGATTCGAGATTTTACCTACATGCAAGCTAACAACATAACCTGCCACAGTTGCATGGAAGGTGACAGAAGATATGAGACCCCTAGTTCAGAGAAAAAAGCCTGTTGTTATGCTTAAGACACAGTGAGCCACACAAACATCAACGTACTTGCTTCAGTTCTGCAACCTCTAATTCCCACGGGTCAATGCAAAGAGAGTCAGGTGACAGCCACATAAAGCTGAGTGCATCACAGGAGAGGAACACTAACCTGAGGGAACTCACATCTTTTCCAATGGGCAATAAACAGACCTATTTATATGCTCTGAAGGGAGATACTCTTTTCCAAGACTATACAAACATCCTTAAAAATAGAATCTACAGCAAAGGACCTCAGTGCCTTGCTCACAAGACATTAAGAAATGTGAGACACCCATGGAGAATTCTCTCCCAATAACCCTGCATCCTGTTCAGACTGTTTCCCTTGTGTTTTGTTTTGTTTTTGTTAACCAGAGCTAGTATTATCAAAATACTAGTCTTAGATTATGCCTCCAAAATGGGTTTCCAATTTATACAAGCTTAATCCCTGTGATACACAGAAATGTCCCTCATTTGTATCTCTACTCTCTTCCCCTTATTTGCAGCAGTATTTCATACACATTACATCTATTAAAAATACAAACCAAACAATATTGTTGTATTTATTACTAAAGCAACTGCAGAGATTTCCTTAGGCTGATGCAGTTTTTCTCCTACACACTTCCTTTGTGCCATTATGTGCAGGTATGCTACAAACACATTGAAGGCTTCATTATTTCATACAACTGACTTTTTAGTAGGCTAAGAGAATAAAGGAGCAAAAATATGCATCTTTTCTTTTATAATTACAAAATTACTTCCACTGGTGTTGAGTTTCTGGTTCTAGGGTTTGGGGTTGTTTTTGTTTGTTTGTTTCATTTGTTTTTTAATCTTGTGGGTAGATTCAGATTAACCAGCTGAGTCACTTGCTTTCAGCCTGAAGAACTTCCTTTAGTGTTTCTTGTAATCATAAAGTGAATCTGTCAGCAAAAATTCTCTCAGACTTTGGTTACTGGGGGAAAATCTTTATTTTACCTTCCTTTTGAAAGATAGTTTAAGATAAAGGAGTTTGGTTAACAGATTTTTTTCTTTGAGCATCTTGAATGTTATCCCATTGTGTTCTGATCTCCATTGCCTGGGCTGAGGGGTCAGATGCTATTCTTAATTGGGGTTTCCTTTAGGTAATGTATCATTTTTCCCTTGATGCTTTTTGTATTTTCTCTTTGCTTCTGACTTTCATCATTCTAACCATGGTACTAGTGAATCTCTGTGATTATTCTACTTGAGTTTCATGGAGCTTCCTGAACATGGAGGTTACAGTGTTTCAATAAACTTGCAAAATTTGTAACTATTGTTTCCTCTAGGTTTCCTTCTTCCTCCTCTCTCCTGTCCCTCCTTTTGGTACTCCCATTACACATATATTAGTGCAATTGGTGGTGTTGCACTGTTATAGTTTGGATCTGGAATGTCTCCCACAGTCTCATGTGTGCAAAAGTGGGGGTTTGGAGAAGTGACTGGATCATGAGAACTCTGACCTCATCAGTGTATTAATCCATTGAGGGCTGAATGGACTGCTGAGCAATGAGACCCCGTTGGAAGAAGTAGGCAACAGGGTTTATCTTCACTCCAGCCCTTGCTCTCTTTCTCTCTCTCTGCTTTCTGGCTGCCATGAGCTGAGCAGCTTTCCTCCACCACATACTTCCTCCATGAAGTTCTGCCTCACCCCAGGCCCAAAGCAATGACACTGACCTACCATGAACTGAAACCTCCGAAACTATGAGCCAAAATAATTCTTTCCTCCTCTAAGCTGTCTTTCTCAGGTGTTTATCACAGTGATCCAAAGCTGACTAACATACCACATTTCTCTGAAATTGTTTGTTGTTCTTCATTGTTTTATTTATTTATTTTTAATGTAAAAAACTGTATTTACTTAGAAGGATTCAGAATGTCAACAAAACAGCTGCAATTTTTTTTTTTTTTTTTGCAATTACAGAACAATGGTATTCATTTAACAGAACAGCAATTATTTCGTATGAGCTGTGTTAGAAACAACTGAAGATGGAAAAACTACTGTTCCCACATATAACTAATTAGTGCTGTGCACCAACAAGAACCTGCTTTAAATTTCCATGTGTCTAAAGACACAGTCAGTAGTGTGTTAACTATACAAAACAAAGACACTGTACAGTTTAAAAACAAATCTTATACAGTCTTACATTTCAATATTTTTCTTTAAAAGGAGTGAGTTGTGTGAGGGGGGGTGTTAAATGCTTTATAGACAAGAAAAATAATTGCGCTAGAACCAACTTATTCATCATCATCTTCATCTTCTTATACCTCCTTAACCTCTTCATCTTCCTCCTCTTCCTTCTTTTTCTTGCTTTGTCAGCCTTGACAACTTCCTTTTTTGCTGCATCAGGTTTTCCTTTAGCTCAGCAGGAGCAATACCTTTTTCATATTCTTCCTTCAGCTTAGCAGCTTTCTTTCCATAGGGCTGCTTTTCATCTGCAGTGCTGTGATTCCTCATCTCTCCCAATTTCTTTGCCATTATCACCAATAGTTAGGCCAGGATGTTCTCCTTTGATTTTTTAGGCAATACTCAGAACAGAACAAGAAGAAGGCGGATAGAGGCCTTTGGGTGCACTGGGATCCTTGAACTTCTTTTTTTTCCCCTTTAGGAGTGATACAGGTTTTCATTTCTCTTTCATAATGGGCCTTGTCCACCTTTGCCATGTCTTCAAATTTTCCTTTCTCTTTAGCAGACATGTCTTCCACCTCTCTGAGCACTTCGTAGAAAACTCTGAGACAGTGACGGAAACATCTGGGTAGCTGCTTCTGTGCTCCTCCCAGCAAGAATGCACACGATGACATTTTGCCTCTCGGCCTCTTACGATCTCCTTTGTCCATCTTTAGTTGTTTCTCCTCAGTGAGGCACAGGTGGCCCAGTGCCCATCCGGCTCTCACTTGCCCCGGCGCTGTCTCTGTGAAGCTCAATGTACTGCAGTGACTGAGCCAGAGCCAGACACAGCCTCCTTGCTCTCTCCGCTCTCTGTTCTTCATTGTTTTAAATCTCTATTCTTGAGTTTGCATAATCTATGTCAATCTATCTTCAAGTTTGCTTTTTCTTTCTTCTGTCACTTCAAATTTATGGTTGAGTCTCTTCAATAAAATGTTTTATTTTATTTATTTTACTTAACTCCATAATTTTCATTTGGTTCTTTCTTCATAATTTCTCTTTACTAGTATTCTCTATTTTTTAATATATTTTTTAGTTGTCAATGGATCTTCCATTTATTTATTTATTTATTTATTTATTTATTTATTTATTTATTTATTTATTTATTTATTTATATGTGGTGCTAAACCTTGAACCCAGGGCCTCACGCATGCCAGGCAGCCACTCTGCCACGGAGCCACAACTCCAGCCCCTGGTATTCTCTATTTGAAGAAATATTATTTTTATACTTTACTACTTAAATTGTAAGTTACTTTATTTCTGTGAACATGTTTATAAGGTCTCTTAAAGGTTTTGCTTTTTCTTTTCTTTCTTCCTTTCTTTTTCATCCCCCCCCCCCCCCAAAAAAAATCTGACATCTGGTCTCTCTTGAATAGGCAATCTATTGGCCTGCATTTTGTCTACAGTATGTAGTTCATATTTTCCTGTTTGTTTGTATGCTTTATGGTTTGCAGTTAATATTGGGAAGTACGCATTTTAGATATATATTAGAGCACCTCTAGGTACTGTAATATTTGTCCCCACTTTCAGGGGCTTATCATTGTTATCTGCTCATTCCCTTATTTAGTGACTAGCTGGACTCTCCATGAATTTCATTCCTCCACATATACAATATTTAGCTTCTATTTAGTATTATTCCTTTGGGAGAGAAAGCTTTGCTCTGCCCACAGTTACCCTTGGAGCATTGTGGTTTTGGTAGGACTCTGCTGCTTTTCCAGACTAAACCCAGCTTTTAAATTCCACTAATTGCTGGTTGATTGCTCTATTGTTAAACAATGCCCTCGGGCAGAAACTGGACTAAGAACAATACTATCAAATTGTGGATCCTTGGAAGGAATAGTGTCTAAGATCAGTGTTTTTGACTTTTTGCTCTGACTCTAGGAAAAGATTTTCTCTTATTGCCTGGTTTTCTCCTGCAGAACAGCAAGTTGACAGTTTTTAAACAGTGTCCTAAAAGTCCTCTCAAGTGTCTTTTACCATAATTTTCACTGTTCCTGAGAGTACAGTCTGCACTGAACTTCTTTACTCTCCTCTTGCAAATGAAGTCAGTTCCCTTGGGAAGAAATTAGGTGCTGTTTCATAGTCTGTTTTTCTCCCCAGGCAAAATATAAGATTCAGGCCTCTGGAGGTGGGAATGGGGACACCAGCAAAGTTCGTGCTGAGGGACACTCAGTCTAGGAGCATCAGGAGAACACAGAAGAAAGAGAGGGATAGCAGCCTGAGGTCCTCTCAGTTTGCCTCTCCTGGCCTGAAACCATAGTCTTATGACCCCAGGCAAGAATAATCTGTGTCCCAGTATTCTCAGTATGGTACAATCAAATTCTAAAAGTAGGCCTGGGCAGAAGAAGGGAGCCCCCACCTCTCAAGCGCAGTCCCCTTGGACCTATTCTCAGTAAAAAGGTCACTGCGTAAAGGACGACAAATGCCAGTGGCCTGCTCCTCCTGGGAAGAAAGCCATCTGTGCAGGTGCTGGTAGAGAGGAGACATGGTTGTATAAGAACCAACCAGAGTGTACCTCCCATCTCATGGAGCCCACAAGCAGAAAGAAGAAAGCAGTATTGGTTCGAACACCACAGATTATCTCATTTCCTATCAAATATTCACAGATGTTCTTGAGGAAGTGTTTCTTCATTTGCTGTTTGTCTTTAGGTCCACTTTCATAGACTTTAAAATGCCTGGTTTCCATTTTTTAATAGTTTTTACCAGTTTCACTGGGCAGTGGATCAGAAAAGTCCACAATCATGCCAGAGACTGGTCTCCTGTTTGTTCTTTAACAAAGGTAAAAGGAAGCATGTGCCAGGGCTCTATGAGTGCCATCTCATTTCGTCTACACAATGAAGTAACTATTGTAGAGCTGGCCTTTATAGATCCTGAGGTCAAGAACCAGAATTATGGGTAATTTGTCCAGGTAAAAGAGCAATTGGTGGCAGAGATCTGATTCAAACCTAAGTCTAACTACCTCTAACGCCCACTTTCTTGACTAAGCATCTCCTCTCATCATCTACACGGGTACAAAGCTCACAAAATTAGAGATCACAAGATAGTTTTATCCTGCACAGTCTCAAGAATTTCTTCAGCGTACTACATTTTCTTTCTCATCTGGATCTTTTAAAATAATATCAATAATATATTTACGCTCATGTAATTACATGGGCATTATATATATAAAATGTGTTATATATCTCTTTTTAAAATAATATTATCATAAGTACATTCTGACCCAGGCTTGGTGGTGCACACCTGTAATCTCAGTGATTCGGGAGGCTGAGGCAGGGGGTCTACAAGTTCAAGGCCAGTCCCAGCAACTTTGTGACACTCTGTCTCAAAATAAAAAGAAAGAAGTGCCAGGTGCAGTGGCACACACCTGTAATCCCAGCAATTTGGAAGGCTGAGATAGGTTGATGATGAGTTCAAAACCAGCCTCAGCAAAAGTGAGGTGCTAAGCAACTGTCTCTAAATAAAATACAAAATAGGGCTGGGGATATGGCTCAGTGGTCAAGTGCCCCTGAGTTCAATCCCTGGTACCCACCCCCCCCAAAAAAAAAAAAAAAAAAAAAAAAAACAATAGTTAAAAGGACTGGGGGTGTAGCTCCATGGTAAAGCACCACTGATTCAAACCCCAGTACCAAAAAAAGAAGAACGAAAGAAAAAAAAAGTACATTCTATTTGCCTCCCTTGAGCTACATTCCCACAAAGAGTCCATGACCAGAGGACTATTACCTTTTTTTTTTAAGTATATATTTTTAGTTATAGATGGACATAATACCTTTATTTATTTATGTGGTACTGAGAATCAAACCCAGTGCCTCACACATGCTAGGTAAGTGCTCTACCACTGAGCCACAACCTCAGCCCCCTTCCCTGTACTTTTAAAATCTGCTTTCCCAGTATGGAGATTCCTCAAAAAACTACAAATGGAACCACCATTTGACCCAGTTGTACCACTCCTTAGTATACATCCAAAGAAGTTAAAATCAGCATACTATAGTATGCAGCCACATCAATGTTTACAGAAGCTCAATTCATAATAGTTTAGCAGAGGAACCAACTAGATGCCCTTCAACAGATGAATGGATAGAGAAAATGTGGTATATATACACAATGGAGTATTACTCAGCCATAAAGAAGAATGACTATGACTTTTGCCAGTGAATGGATGGATCTGGAGACGTTCAGGCTAAAGAGATAAGCCAATCCCAAAATACCAAAGGTTGAATGTTCTCTCTGATATGAATAAACAAAAAAAGGGGGAGGAGGTGAATAACAGAAGTTCATTGGATTAGAAAAAGGGGAATAAAGGGAAGGGAGGAAGGACAGGAATAGGAAAGACAGTAGAATGAATTGGACATAATTTTCCAACGTTTATATGTGAATACGCAACCAGTATAACGCCACATCGCATTCAACTCCAAGAATGGGATCCTAATTAGAATATATATGTATAGTATGTCAAAATACACTTTACTGTCATGTATATCTAAAAAGAAAAAAAAAAAAAAAAAAAAAAACCTGCTTTCCAAATTAGGCCTAGTGGTGCACGCCTGTAATCCCAGCAACTCAGGAGATTGAGGCAAGAGGATTGCAAGTTCAAAGCCAGTCTCGGCAATGTAGTAAGTCACTAAGCAAATTAGTGAGACCCTGTCTCAAAATAAAAAATAAAAAGGGCTGGGGATGTCACTCAGTGGTTAATCCCCTAGATTGAATTCCAGATACAAATAAAATAAAATAAGCTCTGCTTTCCTAAAGAGCAGGGTAGATCTGATATGCCCTAGGCTTGGTTCTTAGACAGTTACAAACACAATGACACAATCTTTCTTCCAAGATTATCACTGCTTCTCCATCAATAAATGTCTTTCTGTGAGATAAAATAGTCAACAGGAAGCTCACAGATTTGAGAGATGTTCTGCTTTTTTATGTAACAAAACTTATTTAAAAAAAAAAAAAAAAACAACCCAGTACCTAGATAATGAAAGTTGTCCGTGTTTTTGCATACATTTGCCATCTGAATCAAAGCAGTCTCATCATAACCTGGCCTGGCACGTCAGGTCATGGTGTACTTCCTAGCAATGTGATTGCTCTTTTTCTCTCCTTCCAAATAGTCTCTGACATACTTTAGTTTTCTGGTTCATGAACTTCCATAGAACAGCACCCTCAGGAAAATGCCTGTGGTCTCCACAATGCTTCCATGATCAACTCTGCCCGGTAAAGGTTACAGTTTTGGTCCCCAGGCTAGTTTCTTCTTGACCTGTAACACTATTCTTCAAACCTTTTAATGTATTAATTTCTTTGAAACAAAGTATTCCCTCCAACACTATATAGTGTTGTTCATTATAAATTTCATTCCATCACTACTAGCTTTAGCATGAAATAAGTCCATCAATGAAGCTGATTAAAGACAAATTAAGAAATGCCTGATTCTCCTTTAAAAAGGACTAGCACTTATCCTAAAAATACTTTAGACAAAAAAATATCAGATTGCTGGGCAAAGTTTAAAACTCACAGGCACACACATTCAATATTCAATGCAGTCACAGAGGTCCTATCATTAGTAAGAATGTTCCGCTTTAAAAGTGATTCCATGCTTTTAAATATATTTTAGCTTAGTAAGTGTTCATATGTGTAAAATTAAAAATAAATCTAAGGGGCTGGGGCTGTGACTCAGTGGTAGAGTGCTTGCCTAGCACATGTGAGGCACTGGGTTCGATTCTCAGTACTACATAAAAATAAAATAAAGATATTATGTCCATCTACAACAAAAAATATTTTTAAAAAATCTAAAAAAGAAATTAGATAAACCTAAAATATACAAAAAGAGATCTTTCTCTATATTTAGTTGCCAAGAGAAAAAAAGACACATGAATTTAGATTTCAAGGTTTACCCTTTACCTCTACTTAGTTCCATTTACCAACATTACCAAAGAATAAATTTTTGCTAGTTTTTAGCACCTCAAAGAGTCAAATTTGCCAGTAACAAATTCTCCTGCTTATTTCTGATGCTGTGATAAAGCCAAGCGTAAGAGAAAAAACTTCTACTGACAGCAAAAGCCCCAAATCACATCAGTCTTCAAGGGGAAATGTGAGCACATGGTAAGGAATACAGTTACATGTTATATTTAAACAAAGTTTAAAGACTGTGTGGGGTGAGAAGTCTGCTCCACGTGTTGCCTTCTCACACGACAGAGGCCCACACACCTGTGGGAGTTCTGTCATTCTTGGTGACCTAGGTCAGAACCTGACAACAGGAGAGACCCTCAGTCATCTAATCAGAAGGGATGTTTGGTATTGGAGATCTTCAATCTACACAGTCAACACCTGATTGAAATAAACAAAATACCCCGCTAAGAAAATAAAGATTTAACTAGGTGAATGAAAAAAATTAAATTACTCTGTTGACAGAAAATGACAGTCCTAAGGACAGCATCAAGTGACAGCTGCTCAAGTGACAAAGGCATTGAATGGCTATTTTAGGTTTGCCACGGTGTGCTAAATAACTGTTTAAAGAATGCAACAAATGTACTTACCAAATATTTCCCCTCCACTAGCATATTCTGTCACCAGATAAATCATCCGTTCTGTTTCCATAACCTGGTGTAAAAGAAGGAAAGCAACAGTGACACAAATGACAGGCTGATTCCATAGGAAGAGAAACTAATGAGTCCTCTTTTGTCATTTGCAATGAAGTATTAATGACCACACTGCTTAAAGGAAATTCAAAGCATTGGGGGACAGGTATAAATGTTATTAAGAAAGGGAGAAAATGGATATCCAAATTCCCAAAAGAAAGAAACATTTACTACTTGAAAGACAGGATCCTTTTGTCTTTCTATGAGGTTTATACTTAAGTTCACATTCAACATCAATCACTTGATGCTCAAAGATGCCCCACCAAAAATCTAACTAAAATGAAAAAAGTCTTATTAAAAAATAAAGGGAATCATTTAAGAACTGTGCGAAGGTCACATAGGGCTTTATTTTTTAAATGGAAATGATATATTTCCTTTCCACTGCCCATTTATTAAAAAAAGGGAAAAATAATTTAAAGTATCTTAAAATAAGATAAAAAATAATTTAAAATATATTTTTTCTATGTGTGTTTTCTCATTCTTTTTTACTAGAGCATTATAATTATACACAGCAACTGAGTTCATTCCAACAAAATCATACATGCGTGGAATCTGACCCACTCCATTTCAGTCCCCATTACTTCCCTCTCCCCGGCTCCTTCCGTCTACCCCACACTCCACTCCACTGATCCTCCCCTTGCTCATCCATTTATCCATCCTTGATTGATGCTTTCCACACACACATAAAGGTGAAATTCCCTGTGGTATGTTTATATATGCACATATGTGATTTTTCTAAAATTCATTCTATATTTCCCCTCATTTCTCATTCCTCCTCCCTCCTTCCCAATCTCTTTTTTCTCCATGATCTTTCCTATATCTTAAATATCAACTGTTTAAGTCATACAAATTATCCATTTGTGTATATTCTTGGTCCCTGTTTGCTACATTTTTTTAAAAAAATTGTGTGATGCATTGTCACTCCTTTCTTCCTTTTTACCTTTCTCATCAAACATTTTAAACAAATACACATAAGCGTATCTTACACATTATAGACATTTTAAACACCCAGTATACAAACAAGAAACCAAAGGGTCTCCTCTTACCAATCCCCTTCCTCTCACTTCCCCAGAGAAAATCCATTAATAATTATCATACATCCTTCAAAAGCAATGCTATATAATAAAAATATAATATGAGCTGCATATCTAGTAGCCATATTTAAGAAGTAAAAGAGGAAAATAATTATATTTTACTTACCTCCATATGTCCAAAATACTATCTTAAAAAATTGTAAACTGCTTCAGTTTTTACATTTAAGTTAATTAAAATTAAATAAAACTTAAAATTCAGTTCCTTAGTAACTCCGGTCACATTTTAATATTCAACAGTTACATATGGCTATTGTCTACCATTCTACCATATTCAATATGACAATTCTAGACTTTTACCATCCTGCAGCTAATTAAATTCTTTTCCACTTTCTTTTGTATCTTTATATATTAATATCATACATGGATGGTATTTAATGCATAAATCTATCTCCTCTTTTAATAGCTTAATATTACTCCACTGTTATGAGTACAGTGAGAGATTTTCAGTTTTTAAATCTAACAGCTGTGTTGTTGTTCTTTTTTTTCCTGTGTTGTTCTTTTTTGATCTTTTTTCTTTTAAAAATGTTGTCCTGGTGGTATCAGTCCACTGTACGTTACATGTTCTAAGCTCTCTCTACATGTTAACTTATATGACAAGAAGTAAGTCCTCTGGTGGCACACGCCTGTAATCCCAGTGACTGGGGAGGCTGAGGCAAGGGGATCACAAGTTCAAAACCAGCCTCAGCAATTTGGCAAGGCCCTAGGCAACTGATCAAGACCCTGTCTCAAAATAAAAAATAAAAAGGGCTGGGGATGTGGTAAAGCACCACTGGGTTCAATCCCCAGTACAAAAAGAGAGAGAGAGAGAGAGAGAGAGAGAGAGAGAGAGAGCGCGCAAGTGCTCTAAATATATGAAGGTATTTAGGAAAAAAATTTAATTAGTGTCATATTATGAATTTCACAGCCTTTTATTAACTGCAAATATACTTTTGTTACTAAAAATTTTTACAAGCTCAAAATCTGCTGTTTCCTACATAGTTACCTATATTTGCTCACTCTGAGGAAACTGACCTGAAAACCACCTGATATCATATGCAGACTTTTTGCCAACCACTCACATTGGCAGCTAGAATTTTCTACTAAAAACACTAGCTGCCCAGAAAACAAAATGAAAAGATACTGTCCAAGGCCATGACTGAAGGAGAGAAATGTTTATAAACTAGTGCAATCTTGGGTAAGATGGGTAAACTTGCAGAAGTAAGTTTTAAGGTTAATATCTACAAGTCAACTTCTTTGGAAAGATCAATCTAAGCTCTACAATTATGTTTAAGATGATTTATTTTAAAAGATGAGGTCAAGAAGTTTTTCAATCTACCAAGATAGGAAGGAAGTCAAGGTTACAACACCTGTAAACTCACAGTATACTCAGGTAATGCTAGAAAACTTTCACAGGGTTGCTTCTTGGGCAGAACATAGATGCTGTTCAACATAATTTAGTCTAATAAATTTCAACAGGTCTGTTCCTGCTGACCTACTTCATTCCATCATGTGAACAGCTAATGCCAGAGAGCTGTAGCCTTAGTCATAAAAAGTGACATCATAACGTGCTTTCTTTTCCATAAAATTAACAGGCTTAAAGCAAGCCTGCCCACTGTGGCATAAGCATGCTTTCTCCAGTCTTACACGTGGTCCCATGTCTGGGTCAGAAAGCATTTACTGCAAAGTAACATCAGCAAACAAACTGAGTGGGTGGCCACTTCCTTCAGAAGTTAAGAGATGACTGTTCTTGTGGAAACCAGTGAGCAGGACTTGCCCTGTTCATAAGCAAAGCTCACTGTTGCCAACACGCTGCAATTTGAGAAGCACCCCAAAGCCCCACCTCTCCCAAAATATCTCTTCCACCAGCCAGCTAAGGCAATGCCCTAGCCTCCTATCTGACTTCAAATTCCAATGATCAGATTTACTGCTTCGGCATTAAGGCTAGGGAATCATTTTGATGATCGCATGAAACATTAATGTTTCTTAGGAAGGTAAGAAAACTAAAACAGTAATTTCCCCCTGACATGGACTCCATCTCTGAACAAAAAGCTAAAATGCCACCTTGGAAAACTAAAGCCAGGACCTTATTAGAATAGGAAAGAGGAAAAGGGGTAGGTTTTATGTGTGTGTGTGTGTCTGTTGCTGGAGATGGAACTCAGTGCCTCCCAAATGGTGCTAGATAAGCATTCTTACACTGAGCTATCACCCTGGACCCAAGAGGTAGGTTTTGCCTGATGCAAAAAAATACTTAAAATATCCTTTACCATCGTAATTCATAACACAATCACAGAAATTAGTATTTAAATAATCTTGCAAGAAAAAGGTATTGATTTCTAGCTTTTCATCTCTCAAAACTATTCCTTTTGGGTTTCCCATCATGTTTTAGGACTCTGACCTAAATAAAATAAGCTCTCATCATCTTCTGAATAATGTTTTTGTGCAATTCTTGCTAAGGAAGACATCAAGTTTTCAAGAACAAATTAAAAAGACAGACCTGGGTAAGGCAGACCTCAGTAAAGAGCCAGGGGAAACTCGACAGAAGGGAAGGGAAGACAAAAGGATGCACGTATGTAAAAAAAAGTAACAGATGTTCACCCAGCCACATTTTCTTCAAAGGCAGTCTTCAATACAACAGATTGTCCTGGTTCTTCACAGCCATTCACTATACCCCTACGCATCCTACCTGGTAGAGCCTGATGATATGGGGGTGGCAAAGCATCTTCATAATTTGAACTTCCCGGAAAATCTTCTTTAAATTTTCTTCATCCAGCTGGGTCTTATCTATGATCTTGATAGCAACCTGAAAGCAGAGGAAGAAAATTTACTCTGCTGCCTTATAAAAAATTCACTCAAAACAAAAAAAATCCACTTTAAAACATTATATTCTGCAAAATATAATGCCAGTTTGTTTTGTTTTGTTTTGTTTTCAGAATGTCAATGAGAAAAATGAATTTATTTGTTTTAAAAAGACAGGAAATGGAGTCCTTGAAAGTTCATCTCAAAGGAAAGGACTCCAAAAGCTAGTGGGTCTTCTGCCATTTTTTAAAATGGCTATACAGTAAAACTCCATGACAAAATATTTCATTACTCCATAGATATGGTTACAGTCTGGGTCAAACCATGCTTCAGTGCACAGAATAGTACATAGGGTCTCCTGTAGGTACATGACATTTTAGTAAGATCCTACCAGAACTTTTGCAGGGGCTTTCCATACTTTGCCAGGGGCTTATGTAATTCAACAGTGGTAGTGGTGGTAGTGGTGGCAGCAGCCATACCTAATGTTTACTGTGCCAGCCATAATTCCTGGTGCTTTGCAGTACTAGCTCATTTAAACTCACAACACCATGTTATCACACACCTGAAGAGAGTAAGTAATTAACCCAAGATTAAGTAATTTATAGTTAGAATGGGGTAGAGCCAGGTTTAATAATCTGAAGATCTTTCTGTACCATATATACACTGCTTCAGCACAAAATATGTCCTTCCATTTGGTCCATCATTCTGAAGACACCTAACGGCACTCAAAGTAGAAGGAAAATGAGAACTTTGTTATTATCTACTAAACTTCATCATTCTCAGTGAAATACTCAAAACATTTGTTTTGCTCCCAAAATACCTGCCTATCTCATTTTAAATTACTTAATCAGTACATAATCAAAATGTGTTAGATGAAAGGCCAAACTAGACAAACTCTAATATTCTCTAACTCTTAAAATTTCAAGATTCCATACACTGAGAGAAGAAAAGGAAATTTATTAAGGAAGAAGAAAAATAAGGGGCTGGGGTCGTGGCTCAGTGGCAGAGCACTTGCCTAGCATGTGTGAGGCACTGGGTTCAAACCTCAGCACCACATGTAAATAAATAAAATAAAGGCCCATTGACAACTAAAAATATATAAAGATTTTTTTTTTTTTTAAAGGGAAGTAAAATTTCAATAGTAAAAACATTTAGGTCAGAGGAATAGTTTGTATGGAACTATACATGGTAGATTATTTAAATGTATGAATGACTAACACAAAGGTAAGTTTATTTGGAATTGTTTCAGATGTCAGAATAAGATTAATGGGAAAACAGCAAAGAGAAATTTCAGCTTGATTCCAAGAACACTGCCTTGCCTGCTGGTGGAATGTGATGAAATGAGCTGGGTGTAGCTCCAGCTACAAAGCTAACCAAGACACTTGAGGGAGTTCACAAATCAACAGGGGAAAGAGATGTGTGATACAGATAATATCACACTGCAAGTACGATCAATAGGGCTCTGTACAAGCTCTGTGGCAGAAGAGAGGATAACAAAAGACCTTCACCTGGGGGAGAAGAAACAAACATAGGGAAAGAATTCACTAAGAAAACAGATTTGGGGTATTGGGGACTAAACCCAGGGACACTTTACCACTGAACTACCAAAAAAAAAAAAAAAGGAAAAACTCCCCCCCCCCCTTTTTTTTTGAGAGACAGGGTCTCAATAAATTGCTGAGATGGCCTCATACTTGCAGTCCTCCTGTCTCAGCCTCCCAAGTTGCTAGGATTACAGGTGAGCACCACCATGCCTGGCTAGAAGTCAGAATTTGACAATAAAAAGCAATGGAACAGATTGAAAAGCAAAGAATTTAGTGAGGAGAAATAGCAGAATCATCAACAAATCTTAACAACTGTTTGATCTCCTACAAGAAATCTCAAGCCATATGACCCTTGACCACTAGCATACCTACTTATCACTGCCAGATCACATACAGAACATTAACTACAGCAACTGGTGTGGCATCTGCTCCTGCTTCTTCTCTCAGGACAGCTCCCAAAACAAAATTATCAAGGCAACCATGTCTCTTTATAGAACAAACACCTGGGTCTTAATAAATTAAAATTTTGAAAAACCTTAAATATGAATGGAACTTTATAGTGTATGGAATACTTTCATATACCTAACAAGCTTAGAAACTCACAAGCCAATGATCAGGTGTGCTGGAAATGGGTTGTAAGTGACAATGGAACACCCCTGGTCTCAGGGAGCCCCATCTGTTCACTCCAGAAGAAACACAATTCTCTATGCATGTTCCCGTGTTGGGAAGCACTCGTGCTGATCTTAACAATGGGGGCTTAAACAAAGGATTGTGGTTGAAATTCCCCATCTTTTTCATACTCTACCAACTGATGGCATTGATGGAGGGTGGGGGAAGTCATCAAAAATGACCAAATTTTTGTACTATTTCATCCTCAGGAGAGTATGTTACACTGTAATTGGAGGAGTCATACAGCAGGGCCTGTGATTCACATTGGACTCTGAATTTCATTTGTTTTCTCAGTCTGAGGACTTTATAAAGGTAAACAGAAAGCCAAATCTAATTATCTCTGAGAATAAAATTGGCTATTAAGATCTTATAACATATGCCATGTACCTTATAAAAATTATAATTTAATACATATAAAAGTATATGTGTATATATAGTTTTACATTCTATACTAAGTGCATCTGTCATCATATAAAGGGAATACAGTCCTACATACTTGTTTTAGTCAGTTTTTTCATCACTGTGACTAAAAGATCTGACCAGAACAATTTTAGGGGAGGAAAAATTTAGTTGGGGGTTCATGGTTTCAGAGGTCTCAGTCAATGAACAGCAGACTTTGTTCCTCAGGGCTCGAGTTAAGGCTGAACATCATGACAGACCATGTGGTAGAGGGAAGCAGGTCACACGGTGATCAGGAAGCAGAGAGACTTTAGGCTCCATACACAAAATATATACCCCATAGCCATGCTGCCAATGAAACACTTCCTCCAGCCACATCCCAACCGCCTCCAGTTACCACTCAGTTAAACTCATCAGTGATTAATTCACTGATTGGTTTAAGGCCAATCATTTCTCCTCCAAACCTTCTCGCATTCTCTCACACATGAGCTTTTGGGGGACATTACATCTAAACCATAACAAAATGCATTCTTAAGTTTTGGGGGAAATTACAACAAGTATAAATTGTTACTGTAAGATGGAAACAGAAATTTGGGAGTAGAGGGTTACTGGGGATTGAACCCAGGAGCACTATAACAGCACTTTGAGATAGGGTCTCACTAAATTGCCCAAGCTGGCCTCGAATTTGGTCGACCCCCTGCCTCGGCCTCTCAAGTCGCTGGGATTACAAGCATGTGAAAACAGGCCTGACAAACAGAAATTTTATGACATAAAACATTAAATTTCTGTTTATTCTCCAGTGCAATGAGATTTAAAATTTCACAAAACACTCAAAGGTGAAGCTTTGCCAAACAGTTGAATAAAGTACCAAAAGCAAGGATTCTGAAGTCAAGATACATGGATTCCAAACTTTTAAATTATTTTTTTTTTTTTTTTTTTTTTTTTTTTTGGCGGTGCTGGGGATCAAACCCAGGGCCTTGTGCATGTAAGGCAAGCACTCTACCGACTGAGCTATCTCCCCAGCCCCTAAATTATTCTTTAATGTGTAACATAGAGCAAGTTATTAAATTTTTTGTAGCTTCCTTTCTTTTGTAGCTTCCATTGGCAACAATGGAACCTTATTTAAAGGGTTGTTGAGAGTTAATTAAGTAAATGAATGCAACCTGCTTAATAGAATACCTGGAAAGTGTTAATCATGCAATACAGTTGTACCTTGGTTTCACTGTTTGCAGCTCCAGTTATCCTCAGTCAATTATGGAGTAAAAATATTAAATAGAAAATTTCAAAAATAAACACTTCAGGGCTGGGGTTGTGGCTCAGTGGTAGAGCACTTCCCTAGTACATGTGGGGCACTGGGTTCAATCCTCAGCACCACATAAAAATAAATAAATAGAATAAATTCTTGTGTCCATCCACAACTAAAAAATTTTTTAAAAAATACTTCATAAGTTTTAAATTGCACACCATTCTGAAGAGCATGATGAAATCTTGTACCATCCTGTTTGTGACATGACTCATCCCTTTGTCTAGCATATCAAATATGTATATGCTATTCTCCCATTAGTTGCTTAGCAGTCAACTAGGTTATCAGATCAACTATTATAATATCACAGTGCTTGTGCTCAAGCACTCCTTATTTTACTCACTAATGGTACTGAGGCACTAGAGCAATGATGCTGGCAATTTGGAAATGCCAGTGGAGATGCACTGTGTTGCATGATGAACACTTTCCAGAACAGAAGTTATAAAGTTGAATGGTGAAAGTCCTCATCATAATAAGAAATTGTGTGCTGAAGTTGCTAAGAACTACAGTACAAGAAGATTTTAATGGAGAACATTCACAATTTTTAATTGCAGTATACTTGATAAAATTGTTTTATTATTAGCTACTGTCAACCTCTTATCGTGCCCAATTCATAAATTAAACTTTATCACATTATGTCATTATAGGGAGAAACAGTACACACACACACACACACACACACACACACACACACACATATATGGTCTGGTACTATCTGAAGTTTTAGACATCCAGTAGGGGTCTTAGAATGTATCACCCATGGATTGGGGGGGATGCTACTGTATACATTAATTACAGATACTACTATTGTTATTTTAGTTTTTTCCAGAATCAAATCCTAAACTTCAGGCAATCTTTGGCAAGGATTAGATTTGCTTCACTAAGCAACATAACTCTGGATCGAAATTACATTGATTCCTTATTCAAAGTGCAAGTTGGGGGGCCAAAAGGAAAAATAGCTAACAATTTGTGGGCAACATTCAGAACTAACTGATTGCTGCCAGCTGATGTGGGAAGAACATGGAAGGAACAGAGCTGGGGGAAAAATGCATTCCATTCAGGAAAGTCAGACTGAGCCACAGAATGGACCCACAGCAAGGCCTGACCCTGAGGGCTGTGCCAGAGAGCGAGCAGCCAGCTTCTTCACAGCGGGCCAGGCTCCCCTGCAATCCTCACTAAGAAGCTATAACACCCAAGAAGAAAACTTGATGCCATTTGGCAACTGCACTACTGCCTGATAGGACAATTTAATGGGGAAGCAACTTCTTGAAGCTCAGCTCCTAACCTTAGGTACAAACTGGAAAAGGGAAGTTTTCTAAAAAGCAAACAAACAAATAACTCAATGGAATATAGAAAATATTAAGTCAGAGAGCAGGGGGCTGGCATGCAGGTATGACTATTTCAAGAATACCTGAACAGAATAATGAGCAAGAATTTTCAGTTACAGATGAGTGGAGACTATCTAACATAGGGTTTAGCTGAAAGTGCATACTAGTTGCTTGAAAAATGTGCCTACAGCAAAAGTAAATCAGTAGATAAATAGAAGGCAAACTCTCAAAGAATATGTTTTTAGATTGGATCTGAAAATCTGTGATTCACAATACACATATAACACACACACACACACACACACACACACACACACACACACACACACAGAAATTATAACAAGAATGAAATTTCCAACACATTACCAACAGACTATTATTTCCTAAGTCCACCTATTCTGCACAGAATTCTTCAATCTTACAAAATGCATGATTCTGTGAATTGACACTCTAATGTTAATTAAACATGGCACTGCATCAAATATGTTGCTAAATAGATACAGATTGTGAAAGTCCTCAAGAATCTCCCTCCTCAAGACATTTCCTTTCAACAAACTCTTCCTTTTAATTTGGCATATGGTAAGGAAAAAAATTAAATTCACATCATGCCAAGTCATAGTTCTTTATTATTCATTCTAGAAGGGGGAAAAACAGCATTTCCTCCTTTTAGTTCTCACTTCTAAACCCACAGTTTCTTTTATTTTCCCCTCATTTTTGCAAGCAAAGTAATGGTCGTAGTGAATAAAGTTTAAAAAGAAAAAGTGATTTCTTCCCAACAACAGGCAATAATTCACTTGCATATTCTGATACCACATTCACAGACAAGATAAGGTGAGAAAATAAAAGCCAATGAACCAGGGAGAAGTTCATTATTAGGATAAAAACAAAACAAACTTCCTCCTCACCATTCCCCATAAAAAATAAAGCCCTACAAGCTGAAGATGGCGGACTAGAGGGAGGCTGCGTTCCTTCTCGCCCCATAACTCCAGTTTCAAGCAGGATATCTATTTCTCGGTGAGGCAGTTTTGCTGCTTATCGATCCCCTGCTGTTTACCCCATTTGTCTGCTGTGATCACCTGCAATCTGCCAGCATATCAACGCCTTTTTTGAGTGCAGATTGCTCACTGTCAGGCACCTATCATCTGCCATTTGCCTGCCTCTTGCCTGTCCATCGCCTGCCTTACACCTATCCATCACCCAACGCATGAGGTTCACCTCCTGATCGTCAGACAACAGTCAGCAAACTGATCGGCCGACCACCAGTGGAGCACCAGCTGCCTGCTGTTGCCTGGAAGTTCACTGTCACAGTACCTGCAGGTTTGATTACACTTGGCTGCCGCCATTTTGAGACAACAGCCAGGACCCCTAGGACCTCTGGATGGACTGACTGAGCCCCAACTCCAGGATCCCTCAGCCTGACCGATCACTCCCTGCCTCTGGGGCCCTCACATCGACCGACTGCTCCCTGCGGCCAGGACCCCCAGACCAACTGACTGTGTCCTAACACTGGGACCCCAGACCGACTGATTGCACCCGGCCTCCAGGATCCCACAACCACACAACCACACCAAACACACCCGACCTCCAGGACCCCTGGCTGACCACGGCCACATGCTGAGCTGCAACTCCCCATTTGCCAACACATTTCAAAGCCAGTGCGGCCATCTTGGATAATCCTGGAAGCTATAGCTCCGATCTTTAGGTGGAGCAAATCACATCCTGAGAAGCCTGCTGGAGGCTTGAAGCATATTGTCAGGTACCTCTCCTGCATCAGGCTACTGAACTCTGGGAGGTTTCATTACTATGACAGTTATACTGTAGATTTTCTTTTTTATCCTTATTGAAAAAGTTTAAGTTTTTATTTCTTTACTTTTCTTGTTCTCTTTTCCTTTTGTTTACCTGTGCCCTCAGAGTCTCTTTCTCCCTTTTTTGCATGCTAACATCCAATTTCTTTTGATTACACTCTCACCCTCTCTATTATCTAGAACTTCTGTATATTCCTTTCTTATTCCATTAACAGCCACATTCTACATCCCTCTGCATCCTCTTTGTCCTCCATTTGAAACTGCAGACCTTATTGCAAACCTGTTTGTTTTACCGAAGATAATATTTTAACTCATTCTGTTTATTACGACAATTTTGTTATTGTCCTCATAGGGGCTATTTGGTCTAGGATTGTATAGTGTCTGAATTGGGCACTGCTAATATTGATCTCCTCTTAAAGAAAGGGTTTTGGAAACCTATAGGGCCACTATAAGCCTATAGGGGGAAATCTGCAATACCCCAGATCTGCACTGCTAGAGGGGAAGATACATGAACAACATGAAAAAACAAGGGAAGAAAATGATCCAAACAAATCTAGATTCTATAGTAATAGAATCCAATGACAGTATGGTAGAAGAAATGTCAGAAAAGGACTTCAGATTATACATGATTAAGATGATTCGTGAAGCAAAGGATGAGATAAGAAAGCAAATGCAGGCAACGAATGATAATACCAATAAGCTGAAAGAGCACCTGCAGGAAGCAAAAGATCATTTCAACAAAGAGATAGAGATTCTCAAAAAAAAAAAAAAAAAAAAAAAAAAGACCAAACGGAAATCCTTGAAATGAAGGAAACAATAACAAATAAAAAACTCAATGGAAAGCATCACCAAAAGACTAGACCACATGGAAGACAGAACCTCAGACAATGAAGACAAAATATTTAATCTTGAAAATAAAGTTGCCCAAACAGAGAAGATGGTAAGAAATCATGAACAGAATCTCCAAGAACTATGGGACATCATGAAAAGACCAAATTTAAGAATTATTGGGATTGAGGAAGGCACAGAGATACAAACCAAAGGAATGAACAACCTATTCAATGAAATAATATCAGAAAATTTCCCAAACCTGAAAAATGAAACGAAAAACCAAATACAATTGGTTTACAGAACACCAAATGCACAAAATCACAACAGGTCCACACCAAGGCACATTATAATGAAAATGCCTAACAATCAAAATAAAGATAGGATTTTGAAGGCCGCAAGAGAAAAGCATCAGATTACACATAGGGGGAGAACAATACGGAGAGCAGCAGACTTCTCAACCCAGACTCTAAAAGCTAGAAGGGCCTGGAACAATGTATTTCAAGCTCTGAAAGAACATGGTTGACAATCAAGAATCCTATACCCAGCAAAACTTATCTTCAGATTTGAAGATGAAATAAAATCCTTCCATGATAAACAAAAGTTAAAAGAATTTACAAATAGAAAGCCTGAGCTACAGAATGTTCTCAACAAAATATTCCATGAGGAGGAAATGAAAAACAACAATGGAGGTCAGCAAAGGGAGGAACTACCTTAGAGAAAACCCACTCAAAGGAGAAACAAAGCCAACTTAAAAACCAAAAATAAGCCAAATGACTGGGAATACAAATCATATCTCAATAATAACCCTGAACGTTAATGGCCTAAACTCATCAATCAAAAGACACAGACTGGCAGAATGGATTAAAAAGAAAGACCCAAAAACATGTTGCCTGCAAGAGACTCATCTCATAGAAAAAGACATCCACAGAGTAAAGGTGAAAGGATGGGAAAAAACCTACCACGCACAGTAAAAAAGTGGGGGTTTCCATCCTTATATCAGATAAAGTGGACTTCAAGCCAAAGTTAGTCAGAAGGACATTTCATACTGCTTAAGGGAACCATAAATCAGGAAGACATAACGATAGTAAATATTTATGCCCCAAACAATGGGGCATCCCTGTATATCAAACAAATCCTTCTCAATTTCAGGAATCACATAGACTACAACACAATAATTTTGGGTGACTTTAATGCACTGCTATCACCACTAGATAGATCTTCCAAACAAAAACCAACCAAAGAAACCATAGAAATCAATAACACAATCAATAACCTAGACTTACTAGACATATATAGAATATTCCATCCATCAACGAGCATATTCACTTTCTTCTCAGCAGCACATGGAACCTTCTCAAAAACAGACCATATGTTATGCCACCAAGCAGCCCTTAGGAAATGCAAAAAAATAGAGATACTGCCTTGTGTTCTATCAGATCATAATGGACTGAGAATAGAAATCAATGACAAAATAAAAAACAGAAATTACTCCAACACATGGAGACTAAATAATATGCTATTGAATGAAACATGGTTAACAGAAAACATCAGGGAGGAGATAAAAAAATTCTTAGAGGTCAATGAGAATGACAATACAACATATCAAAATCTCTGGGACACTATGAAAGCGGTACTAAGAGGAAAATTCATTGCATGGAGCACATTCCAGAAAAGAATGAAAAGTCAACAACTAAATGACCTAACATTACAACTCAAAACCCTAGAAAAAGAAGAAAAGAATAACAGCAAAAGTAGTAGAAGACAGGAAATAATTAAAATCAGAGCTGAAATCAATGAAATTGAAACAAAAGAAACAATTCAAAAAATTGACAAAACAAAAAGTTGGTTCTTTGAGAAAGCAAACAAAATAGACAAACCCTTAGCCACACTAACAAAGAGAAAGAGAGAGAAAACTCAAATTACTAAAATTCGTGATGAAAAAGGAAATATCACGACAGACACCACTGAGATACAGAGCATAATGAGAAGCTACTTTGAAAATCTGTATTCCTTCCAACAAAATAGAAACTTCCGAAGACATTGACAAATTTCTAGAGACATATGCTCCTCCCAAACTGAACCAGGAGGACATACACAATTTAAAAAGATCAATATCAAGCAATGAAATAGAAGAAGCTATTTAAAAAATCTACCATCCAAGAAAAGCCCAGGACCAGACAGATTCTCAGCCGAGTTCTACAAGACCTTCAAAGAAGAACTCATTCCAATACTTCTCAAAATATTCCAGGAAATAGAAAAGGAGGGTACCCTACCGAACTCATTCTGTGAAGCTAATATCACCCTCATACACAAACCAGGAAAAGACACATCAAGGAAAGAAAATTTTAGACCAATATCCTTGATGAATATAGATGCAAAGATCCTTAACAAAATATTGGCAAACTGTATCCAAAAGCATATTAAGAAAATTGTGCACCACGATCAAGTGGGGTTCATCCCTGGAATGCAAGGATGGTTTAACATCCGTAAATCAATAAATATAATCCAGCATGTCAATAGACTTAAGGATAAGAATCATATGGTTATTTCAATTGACACAGAAAAAGCGTTTGACAAAATACAACACCCCTTCATGCTCAAAAACACTAGAAAAAATAGGGATAGTAGGAACATACCTGAATATTGTAAAGGCTGTTTATGCTAAGCCCATGGCCAACATCATTCTTAATGGAGAAAAACTAAAACCATTCCCTTTAAAAATGGGAACAAGACAGGGATGTCCTCTTTCACCACTTCTATTCAACACTATCCTCAAAACTCTAGCCAGAGCAATTAGGCAGACTAAAGAAATTAAAGGGTTACAAATAGGAAAAGAGGAACTTAAGCTGTCACTATTTGCTGATGACATGATTCTATATTTAGAGGATCCAAAAACCTCCTCCAGAAAACTTCTAGACCTCATCAAGGAATTCAGCAAAATAGCAGGCTATAAAATCAACACACATAAATCTAAAGCATTTTTATACGCAAGTGACAAAACAGCTGAAAGGGAAATGAGGAAAACAACTCCATTTGCAACAGCCTCAAAAAAAAATAAAATACTTGGGCATCAATCTAACCAAAGAGGTAAAAGATCTCTACAATGAAAACTACAAAACATTGAAGAAAGAAATTGAGGAAGACCTTAGAAGATGGAAAGATCTCCCATGTTCTTGGATAGGCAGAATTAATATTGTCAAAATGGCCATACTACCAAAAGTGCTATACAGATTCAACACAATTCCAATTAAAATCCCAATATGTACCTTACAGAAATAGAGCAAGCAATCATGAAATTCATCTGGAAGAATAAGAAACCCAGAATAGCTAAAGCAATCCTTAGCAGGAAGAGTGAAACAGGGGGTATTGCAATACCAGAACTTCAACTATACTACAAAGCAATAGTAACAAAAACGGCATGGTATTGGCACCAAAATAGACAGGTAGATCAATGGTACAGAATAGAGGACATAAACCCAAACCCAAATCAATACAATTTTCTCATACTAGACAAAGGTGTCAAAAATATGCAATGGAGAAAAGATAGCCTCTTCAACAAATGGTGCTGGGAAAACTGGAAATCCATATGCAAGAGAATGAAACTAAACCCCTATCTCTCACCCTGCACAAAAATCAATTCACAATAGATCAAGGACCTTGGAATCAGACCAGAGACCCTGCATCTTATAGAAGAAAAAGTAGGTCCAAATCTTCACCTTGTTGGCTTAGGATCAGACTTCCTTAACAGGACTCCCATAGCACAAGAAATAAAAGCAAGAATCAATAACTGGGACAGATTCAAACTAAATAGCTTTCTCTCAGCAAAGGAAACTATCAGCAATGTGAAGAGAGAGTCTACAAAGTGGGAGAATATCTTTGCCACTCACACTTCAGATAGAGCACTAATTTCCAGAATATATAAAGAACTAAAAAACTCTACACCAAGAATACAAATAACCCAATCAACAAATGGGCTAAGGATATGAACAGACACTTCACCGAAGAAGATGTACAAGCAATCAACAAACATATGAAAAAATGTTCACCATCTTTAGTAATAAGAGAAATGCAAATCAAAACTACCCTAAGGTTTCATCTCACCCCAATTAGAATGGTGATTATCAAGAATACAAGCAACAATAGGTGTTGGAGAGGATGTGGGGGAAAAGGTACACTCATACATTGCTGGTGGGGCTGCAAATTAGTGCAGTCACTCTGGAAAGCAGTGTGGAGATTCCTCAGAAAGCTTGGAATGGAACCACCATTTGACCCAGCTATCCCACTCCTCGGCCTATACCCAAAGGACTTAAAATCAGCATACTTCAGAGATTCAGCCACATCAGTGTTCATAGCTGCTCAATTCACAATAGCCAGACTGTGGAACCAACCTAGATGTCCTTCAATTGATGAATGGATAAAGAAACTGTGGTATATATACACAATGGAATATTACTCAGCTATAAAGAATAATAAAATTATGGCATTTGCAGGTACATGGATGAAATTGGAGAACATCATGCTAAGTGAGATAAGCCAATTTCAAAAATCCAAAGGACAAATGATCTCACTGATAAACAGATGATGACACATAATGGGGGGTGGGAGGGGTGCAAGAACGGAGGAAGGAGGGACTGTATAGTGGGAAAAGAGGGGTGGGAGGGGAGGGGGGGAAGGAAAAAATAACAATGATTTAAACTTCATTACCCTATGTAAATGTATGATTACGCAAATGGTATGCTGTTACTCCATGTACAAACAGAAACAACATGTATCCCATTTGTTTACAATAAAAATAAATTTAAAAAAATAAATAAATAAATAAATAAATAAAGCCCTGACAGTAGGATTTCAGGGATACCGGTTGACAAATGGTTTATAAAAAGATCATTTAAAAGGAATATAAACTATCACATTGATAAATTTTATTAATTTTATATGAACATGAAAACATTTTGAATACTAGTCTAAATAAAATACATTATTAAAACTAAATCCCCTGTTTTACTTTAAATCAGAAAATCTTATTACCAAAATATATATACATGTGTGCACATGTATATATTTATCCCTCATTCCATTAGATAGAACTAGTCCAAGTGATGTAAATTAGCTAGATAATTAACCTAACAGTTAAAGGAGGCATTCCATAAAGATGACTTCTGAAAAGGCTGACTTGATATTGAGATCTGCCAGTTGCACACCTCATAGAAAACTTGACCCAAGCCACAAAGTATTCAATGCTCAAACACTGCCTTGGGAGAGAATCTCAAATAAAGTCTCAAAGTTATACTCTAAGAACTATGTAAAGGTTAACTGGGATCCAGCCATAAGGGTTAAGGGGAGAGCAATAAAGATGCAAGCACACAGGATGGTAAAGAGCAAGAAGTGGCTCTCGTGGGAAGGTCAGTCCAGTTCATTATCTATTCCAGGGTCATATCAAGTTACCTAGGTTACATAGTACAGTGAACTTTGGGCATGTGCAGATCACATAACTTGCCTGCTTCTTAGAGTCCACTAGCACCAAAGGTTATTATAACAAGATAGTATCTCCAGACCTCAAGGACAGAGGTGTTATAGAGCATTTCAAAGCCATTCAAACAGAGGTCCTTTTGTTCTGAGGAGTTTGCCTGACTCAGAGGACTTTTGCTCCTCTGTACATTGACTGACCTGAAGTCCCTACAGAACTAAATTTAATTCCACTGAAAAATTCTTACTGAACAAGTGACTGTTTTACCTCATTGCACTGCACCTCTATGGCTCACTACTGGCCATGTAAGGGGTTAAGAGAAGGAAGCCTTACAGCCCTATGACAACAGCTCTCAAGCTTTTGGGTCTCAGAGCTCCTCTTAAAGTCACTGAGGAAAAAATACAGTTACTAAGAACCTTCAAAGAAGTTTGGTTCACATAGGTGATATGTTTTCAATATTGACTTTGAAATTAAATTAAATTAAAATCAGACAATAAAACAAAACTTTAAAATGTATATATGCAAAGCACACTATCAGATGAACTACATCATCACACAACATGTAGTCTCTGGAAATTATAACATGGAAATCTCTACGCTATAATTAAGAGAGAAGCTGAAAAATGAAGACATACCTTAGCATTTTTATGAAATGATTTTACCCTGAGGACCCATAAAAGGAGTCTCAGAGACTCTTAGGTGAGAACAATCGCCTTAAGGCATCACTGTATGTAATGAACCGAGTTCTCTCCTATGCACTTAAAATGGTTCCATCTTTGGGAGAACTGAGAAAAATAGTCATTCATGTTTTTTTTTTCCTCTAGGATTTAATTCTTTTATAGGACCAAGGTGGGAACGGTTGGCTAGAAAAGGAATTTAAATGTGTTTGAAACCAGCTTTCATGATTTTTTTTCTTCTAAACTTACAAGAAAATAGAATTATCATCAGAAAAACAGGTTTAATGAAACCCCAAGCCAACAAAAACTCAAAGGCTGGGCTCTTAAGCTCAACTTGCCAGGCACTAAATGACCACGATTCATAATGTGCCTCATGACCAAGGTCAGAAGACAGGCTAGCCACAATCTTGGGATGATTGTACCCTCTGCACTGGAACCAATTTCTTAATTGGAGCCCATATTTTAGTTTTTAATAAATGTTCAAATCAAGTATTAAGGAACAAACCAAAGATAGATATTTGGAACAAACTGATTATTTTATTCATCTTACACACCACAACTGTTTCTGGGAAAACGTGCAGCTGGTAAGACTAAAGAATGGCTGGGACACAAGGGTGGCCAGCTCCAGACAAGAGGACTCAACATGGTTGACAAAGATAAGGGTCTCTGAGCTCTCAATAAATCCCAAAGGAAGCATTTAACCATAACTTAAAATACCTAGCATTATTTGAGTAGGCAGTTGAACTTTCATTTTTTCTGTACTTCTCTGGGCTATATTACATGGTAAATGTAAAACAGCTCATGCATTTACAACCTCTGCATGATTGAGAATGGAGGGCTTACCAAAAGTGGGAAAATATACCATGAAACATGTATTATTCTTGGAAGCATTTATAAGTTGGAACATTGTGTATAATTAATAAGTGGTATCTGAAGCAAAGGAAATTTTCTGGTGATTACTTAAAATTCAAGGCATAGAAGGGAAATTTTTAAAGACAAAAAGAAAATGATTTCTCAGTTCCAATAATTCCCATCTGGTTAACATTTACCCTCTCAGAAAGCAGAAGTCCTAGTAGTGTTTCTAATATCATAGGCAACTCTCTTAGGCACACTGACATTTTTACTGTTGTTACTGCTGTTATTTTAAAATTTACAAAGTGCCAACAATGTTTTATATGGTTTATAGAATATTAAATCAACTCTTGGCCTATAGGTCGACCACTCAAATGAACTGCACGAAAGATGTTTAGGGGCTGGGGTTGTGGGGTAGAGCATTCGCCTACCACATACGAGGCACTAGGTTCGATCCTCAGCACCACATAAAAATAAATACATAAATAATAAAGGTATTGTGTCCGTGTGCAACTAAAAAACTAAATATAAAAAAAGATGTCTAAAAAAATTTTTTTTAAAGTGGAAGAAAAGATGGAGCTGACAGTAACACTGAAAGTCAGGTAAGAATCTGATAGAGAGTATCAGTATCCGATTTCCCATTTTCAGGTATTTAAATGGACAAAGTACACATGTTTGAAAGAGAGATATTTAGAATGAGATTAATGGCTTAATTCTAAGGTTAGAAAGTGAGTAAAAATGATGCCCTGAAACTTGAACAGAGCAAAAGAAGCCAAGGGGTTGAAAGAGAATGCCGGGCAAATAAGAGATGCTTTGATACTCCTTTCTTTGGGGGTGGGGGTGCCACCTGGGATCAAACCCAGGTCCTCACTGCATGCTAGGCAAGCACTCTACCACTGAACTACATACCTAGTCCACGAGATGCTTTGAATAGAGAAGAATCGGGCTGAAAAGTATTAGAGGTAAGTGTAGGGTAAGAACTAAATCATTTAACAAGGAAGTTCCAACAGTTTAAAGTAGCAAAGTACAATATCTGAAAGTGGCATAATGACAAAATAATCATTGTTACAGAACCCAAAGAAATATTTAACAGTTGAAATGGGAAATTAAGTTATATAAAAGATTAGATTTTAGTCCCAAAGAAGAAAGATTAGACATGTGGTGAAAGAACTTGGCAATGTGGCCTGAAAATGAGGTAAGAGAAAAGCAGAAAGCTGAATGAATTTCAAGATGAATGTTCTTAATGAAGTGCACGCTACTCTTTCCTGGAGTGCCAACTCATAGGTAAAAATAACACAGACTCTCAGAAGGACTGTGCTCTTCCTAAGAACAGCATTTGTCAAGGAGTCTGAGTACTGTTTAGTCCATTTAGATATAGCACCTAGAAAACTCAGACCTTTTAAAGCATCAGCTGAAAAGCAGGTTTAACTCAATTGTCTTAACAAAACTTTCTTAAACATACCCTAGGAGGACTTATTACATTGATATTTGCTAACCTTACAATGGCAATGCTGTTCTTGGTGAACAAAACCAGCAATGGTTCATGGGTTAAATTGTTTTAAATTGTATTAATATGCCCCCAAGGCCTAATAAGATAGTCTGCAGGAGATACCAGGAGTTTGAGTGACTAAGGGAATGCAGTAATAGTTTAAAAGTTTTCTGAATTTCTTATCTTTGATATCTCCCAATTATTTGATAATGAAAACTAAAGAAAAACAGGAAGCAATCTCCATAATTAGCACCTTCACTTCCTTATTTCTAAGTCTTACTTGTCAAGCATTATTAAGATGCCAGGAGTGTGAGCTAATTGTAAAGGGGTGCATCTTTGTCAAACCATCCATTCCTGGTCTGAATGGTTATGGTACTGGGCTGTTTCCCCTATGTAACCCGAAGTTAAAAAGCCAGCTTCCCTGTGCCCCACAGGACTCTAGAATCAACTACCTTCTGAATGGTTTTCCTAATCACAGTTACATATCAACACAGCTGGCAGATGATATCCCTCTGGAATTCCATCAAAATGGGAGTGCTTTGTGTGATGTTTTTTGCATTTACTCCAGTTTCAATGAGTTCTTTATATTTAGTAATCATTACATTTTCAATTAAAATAAATTTCATTTCCATAATGAATTTTAGCATTTCATGTGATAAATAGTGTAATTTGTATAACTCAAAATCAATCCCTGGAAAGTCTGATAAACATTAATTAATTCTCAATTTCTAATATTTATTTTAGAGATAGGAAGACGGGAATTATTGATTTTAAAAGCATTGCTGTAGAAAAAACTGATACATGGTTCCATTAAAATATAACTTAATATTACATGGATTAGACATAACCACATTAAATGTCAAAACACAAAAACAAGAAGTACATGCTTAATAACAAGACTTGCTTTCCTTTGGCAGATTGCATGCATCCTCAATAATGACCTCCCATGATATTCCTAAATTGACATTAGAGCACAAGTCTAGAATTTCAAAAGCCTGCTAAAGGAGCTCTAAGAATTTTACTTAAAACTATCACAACTGTATTAATTGACTAAAAAACTGAATAGAGTTAATAACAGTGAAGGGCTTTCTTAAACACTAAAAGCATCCACAGTTTAAGCAAAAACCAATCTATGACACTGTCTGTTGAACTCTCTTCTATATCTAATGACAATACTGGAGCAGTGGTTACTAAATACTGAACACAAGCGTGCTCTACCACTGAGCTACAACCTAGCCTTTTTTATCTGGAGACAGGGTCTTGGTAGGTTGCTAAAGCTGTCCTTGAACTTGTTATCCTCCTGCTCAGTCTCCCAGAGGTCACTGGGATTACAGTTACATGCCACTATTACCCAGCTAAAATCATTTTCTCTCTCTCTCTCTCTCTCTCTCTAAATAATAAGGGATGGAAATTCTAGGTCATTATTCTCCTTTCTTCCAAGCTCTATTTACAGATCTCCTCTCTAGATGTGGCCTTGAGAAGAATACTTTTAATTAACTTAGAGATATTATTGAGAAACATTATCAATAGTCAATAACTATATTGTGTCTGACCATAAGAAGTAGGACTGTGCTTGAAGTTATGATGGGTTGCTTCAATTTGATATTAAATTCTTACTGTTGTAAGCCACCAGTCTTTAAAACTATATCTTCATGTTGGCTTCTTACATAGGAAATACTCAGATGTCAACATAATTACAGATGCTCACAGTTGATCACTCTCCACTGCCTGGGTGCTACCATCCCCCTTCCTCCTTGTCCATGGCAGACACTGATCATGGTAGTCTTCCCCACTAAATGCATCATTCTCTTTTTAAAAATACAACCATGACACCATTACTACACTTGAAAAAAAAAAGAACAATAATTAACTATTAATCCACAGGAAAACACTAAAAGCAGATACTATGATTATTCTTATTTTACAGAATTTTCTGAGGTATATACCAATGAAAAGATGTACCCAGGTTATACAACAGTAAGTTGCAGAGGCAGAATTTCAACCCAGGCAGTGGAGAACCTGAGCCCTTAACTATGCTGTTTTGCTGCTTCTTGAAACTAGGTCTTATAGTAATGAGCGTTTAAATATAAACACAGTAAAGTGACTAATAAAGTAATAAAAATAGGCAGCATCGGACTGGCAAAATTTTGAAATAGGGAAATTATATCACAGTACCTCACCTTTCTCTAACTTCTTTCCTCATCCTCTGCTGATGTGCTCCTTAAACATTTCTGCTACTTATTTTCATTTTACTTACTGCCAGTTATTAAAAAATTTTTTTTCTTTTCACTACAACCAGCTCTATGGAGTTAAACTGGTATTTGGGCTGTACACTGTGACCAATTTTCATCAAGACAGATCACCCAGATACAGTCGTACTCAAAATTAATTAATCTCTACACAAGTCATATCATGTATGCAGACAAATCCTAAGGAGACATCCCAGTGATTACAATTCACACATATTCATGCCTTTGTGTAATGTCCTCCTCTCCTTCATGTGGAGCCAGAGGATCTGATGAACATAGCAGTCACATCAGTGCAGCCCAGAGGGAAAGCATCTGAGGGTGGCTTCAAAGACCTGCAAGGAGACCTCCCTCTATATGACCTGAAGGTGTCCTCCATCCAACAGCCAGCAAAAAGCCAGGGTTCTAAATTATGAAGCCACAACAAAACACATTCTGCCAATAACCTGAGCGACCTTGGAAGTGGATTCTTCCCCAGATAAGCTTCTGTGAAAATGCAGTCCACCCAACATGACTGCAGCCTTCTAAGACCCTCAGCAGAAAGGACTTGATAAGCCATGCCAGGACTCATGACCCACAGAAACTGTGAAATAACAAGTCTGTACTGTTTCAAGTAAGAGTTAAAGAATGTGAACAAATCTAAAGCTTTTTCTTGGGAAAAGCTTTGGTCCTACTTATTATTATTCCAGCAAACCCTGTCTGTGTAAACATAGGTAAGTTGTCCAACTGAAAGAGTAAATACATCAAGCTCTTTAGTTTTCCAAAACAAAGTTACTTTTGCCAATTCTAAAAAGGCCATCAAAAGCGTGTGTATGTAATACTTCCTCCCAGATACTACAGTATGGGAAAAAAGAAAAAAGCATCTTTAGAGAGGAGAAACCTGGTGACCACCACCTCAACTAGGTGATCAAGTGAGTATCAATGGTAATGTCAAGTTGGTAGTAAGAGTCCTTGGTATGATATGATAGAAACAGTACTTTACACCTGACAGCAATGTTTTCTTCCCACAAAAATCTGTGACCTCAGTCTAATCAATAATTATTAGATATAGTCTAAGCAATAATATTAGATAAATTCCAGTTGAGGGGCATTCTATAAAATACCTGACTAGTATAGTCTTCAAAACTGTCAAGGTCATCAAAAACAAAGTCTAAGAAACAGATGCAGCCAAAAAAAAAACTAAGGAAACATGATGTAACATAGCGAACATAACATGTAACATAACAAAGAAAGGACATTTGGTAAAACTAAGGAAATCTGAACAAAATATGAAACTTTAGTTAATAATAATGTATGTACCAATATTGGTCCATTAATTATACCAAAAGTATTATACTAACATAAGATATTAATAATAGGGGAAATTGGGTATAGGATAGTTAAGATTTCTCAACTGGATTACTTCCTTTTACTTATGTTATGGTGTAGCTCTTAAATGTCTCCCAAACACTCATACATTGAAGACCTGAGAAAATGACAAAGTAGCTGCATCATTTTACATTCTTACCAGTAATCCAAGAAGATTCTAATTTTTCCATATCCTCACCAAAACTTGTTATTGTCCATCTTTTTATTATAATCATGCTAGTAGTTATGAAGTGGTATATCACTGTAGGTTTGTTTTGCATTTTTCTAATGACTAATGATGTTGGCATCTTTTCATAAGTTTATTGACCAGCTGAATCCTTCTTTAGAGAAATAGATATTCACATTTTTGGTTTGTTTTTTAACTGAATTAACAGTCTTCTTATGATTAAGTTGTAAGAGTTTTTATGTACTCCATATGAAGTTCCTTTGCCAGATATACAACTTGTAAATATTTCCTCCCATTCTATTGGTTGTCTTTTCACTTTTTGATAATATTGTTTTCAGCAAAAAAAAAAAAAAAAGTTTTAAATTTAATATACGCCAATTTATCTATTTTCCCCTTTTTTCCTTTGTGCTTTTGATGACTTATCTAAGAAACCATTACCTAGTTCAAGATTAGAAAGATCTCCTATATTTTAAAAATTTTATAGTATTAGTCCTTACATTTATGTCTATAGTCTATCGAGTTAGTTCTTATGTATGATATAAAGCAAGGATCCAACTTCCTTTCTTTGCATGTAGCTATCTACTTGTCCCAGCACATTTGTTGAAAAGACTCTTCTTTCTCCATTGAATTGTCTTGGAATCACTGTCAAAAATCAATGACCATAAGCATAAGATTTTATTTCTAGACTCTTGATTCTAGTCCAGCAATCTCTGTATCGCTAACCTTACACCAGTATTACACTATTTCCTCTCTTCCAGTTTTGATATTCCAGATACTGATAGTCATCTCTCTTGGCTAAAGTCAGTGTTATTACACAAAACAATAGGTTCAGTAAAGTCGTAAGCATCTAGAACAGGACCTAGAACCCAGTACCCATTAGTGGTGCTTTAGCAATGGTTAAGGAACAAATCTTTTCTTATTATTTTTAAAGTCAACGAATAAAGCAAATATTAAAAATTTGTGTGTGTTTATATCCTAACTACCTCTTTTTAAAAAGAATTGAGATGTTTATAAAAATCAAACACATAAAATAGGATAATTTTAAATGAAGACAAATAAAGAGGTTCTTTTTCAGAGCAACAGTGCCTTGGGAAACAAACAAACAGTTCCTGATTAGTAAACATGCAGTGGCTTCATCAGCATCAAGGTGTGAGCATCACATATGTAAAGAAACTTCTGATATATGGAAGAAGGACAGTTTGGGTTGGGCTCCTCAAAAAAGAAAGGATATTGAAGTTCTAGCCCTCACACCCCAAAATCTTTGCTTTTTAACCAAAAAAGGATGAAGCAAGCTAGACTTTCTTTGTCCTCTAGCTCCTCCAAAGTAGGTCAGGTCTGTGCGTAATTATTGGGTTTCATATTACTTCAGAAAAGGAAGAGATGTCAATGCATGGAGGTTTTTAACAAACAGCAGATTCAGGCTGGAGACAGGCAAAAAAAAAAAAAAGTGTGTGTGCCTATATTGCTGACCTAAAATAAATAAATAAACCTAAAAAGTCTTATTTTTAACGACAGAAAGCCAATTTCAAGACAGACAGGATAAGGGGCCTAATTTCTCATTCTAAGGCTAACAACCACTGAGCCTGAACATGTGGATGAATTCTCCTAGTTTCATCTTCTTCCTGGGCATGTTTCCCAGTTAGCAAGGATAATATAAAGAAACTCTGAAAAAATAATTCAAAATAAATTGACTGGAGGATTTTATGTGCAAGAATGCATGCCAAAAGATTAATTAAGAACTAGTATTTGGGCTGAGGATGTAGCTCAGTGGTAGAACATTTGGATGGCACCAGTGGGGGAAAAATGAACTAGTATTTACATTACCAAAATTCTTTCCTTAGAAAAAGAATCATTGCAAGGTTCTTTCAACAATGCACTTATAAAAATTTTTACTGTGAAATGTGTCATATACACAAAAGGTCCTTTATGGGCTTTCCCATTCCACAATTCCATACCCAAAGAAAAGCACCATCCTGGAATTTGTTGATCATTTCCTTTTTTTTTTTTTTTTCTTTATAATTGTATCATATATGTATCCCCCCCAAAACATATAAACATCTGGGTTGTTGTGTGTGTGTGTGTGTGGTTTTTATTTGTTTGGTTTGGGGTGTTTTTGTTGTTGCTGTTTGGTTTTGTTTTTTGTTTTTGGTTTTGGTTTTTAGGTTTTGGTTTTGGGCAGTACTAGGGATTCAATCCAAGGGAACTCTACCATTGAGCTACATCCCGATCCCTTTTTATTTTTATTTTAAGACAGGGTCCCTTTTTATTTTTATTTTAAGACAGGGTCTTGCTCAGTTGCCCATGCTGGCCTAATCCTTCTGTCTTGGCCTCCCAAGCAGTTGAGATTATAGTCATGCATCACCACACCTCATAAACGTCTGTAGTCTTTATGAGAAACATCGTAGTCTTCATGAAACTGATAGTTACTGCTGATGTTTTGGTTATGTATCACTGTATAACAAACCACCTTCAAATTTAGTAGTTGTACAACACCATCACTTTTTTGCTCACAAATTGATGATTTGTTTAGGACTCAGAGAAGACAGCTAGCCTCTGTTCCATGTGGTCAGCTGGACAGGGGGCTGGAAGATCCACTTTCAAGATGGCTTAGTTACAAGGCAGCAAGTTAGTTCTGGCTGTCAGTTGGGAACCTAGCTGTGCCACTGGCCTGAGGTCTTAGTTCCTTTCCATATGGATCTCTCCATGGGTTTCTTCACAGCACAGTGATGGGTTCCAAGAATGAGTGTCCCAAGAAAATAAGGAAGAAATGTGTGATATTTTTAGGATTTAGCATCAGAAATCACATAATCTTACTTCCATCATATTCTTCTGGTCACAGCAATCACAAAGGTCTGCATAAGTTGAATGAAAGAAGACCAAGACCCCTTTTTAAATTTTTTTTCTCTTTTATTGTACTTTTTAAATGATCCACAAGAAATAGTTTACATATGAAGTGAACATGTAAATTTATTTATTTCTTTCCTAGATGGTTACCAATTATCTAAAATTAGATACTAAATACTCTTTCCCCTTCTCAATGATGTATAATCCATTTACCAAATCTCATGCACAACAGGAACTAAGTAGAACAATTCTATATGGTGATCTATTCTTATGTTAATGTCTCAGTGCCTGATAAGAGTAATTCTCATTCATTATTTTTATAGTTCAAAATTCAAACTTAGGTCTTCTCACCTATTTTTTTCCAAACTTTTCAAACACCTACCCCTATCATTCCACTAGATTTTAGTGAAATTATATTTTTTTTTCCTATGGAATGCTTCACAAATTTGCATGTCATCCTATATGAATCAGCACAAACATCACCTTATGAGTTAATTCTATGTGAAATCATGTTTTCTGATCTTTTCAGAAACTTCAACTGTTTTTCTTATATTAGTTTCAGAATTTTACATATATTTTATATGTAAAATATTTTCATATTTTCCCCTTCCGTAGCTTCATTTAAAAGTATAAGAAATCCAAAATGGATTTCTGTACATCTAATTTACCATATTACTTAAAAATTTTTTTAAAAAGAAAAGACTTACTCACTCCTAGTAAAGGGCACTGAACCAAGGGCATTTTACCACTGAGCTATATTGCCAGTCCTTTTTGTTTGTTTTTTTTTTGAGATGGGGCACTGGAAGTACAAGGTGTCTCACTAAGTTGCTGAGGCTGGCCTCAAACTTGCAAAGCCCTGCTTCCTCCTCCCCAAGTGTAACAGGTCCACTTTGATGTTTTGACTATATATATCCCTTGTCGCTTTGAAACTTACATGGTTTTTTCCTTTTTCCCAGCCTTCTTTTCCCTGACCTTCTCCTTCCTGATCTCTCCTCCCTAATCTCATTTTGTCTGAATCACCACTTTACAAGCCTCTTCCTTGTTCCTACTGATGGGAAGAATCACAACCTTTGGGACAGGAGTCCCCAGTGTTTCTCCTTTGCGAGGAAAGCAATAAACCTCCTTTTTCCTTTTACTCAAAACCGTGTCATTGTTATTGGACTGGCATCTGGAGCAAGGGCCAAGCTTTCAGCAACACAACAAAATCATTCATTTTAAGCCATTTCATTGATTTAAAAATTGATGGATAATTTCAGGAATACATCTATAGTTTTAAAGGCAGCTATATCAAATATTATATATCACTTGAATGAAAACACTTTGAAAAATATCCTTAAGATACTTCTTGTAAAGTAAATCATAGGGAACTTAAACTTATTAGAGACACTAACTTATGCTCTAGATTCTTTATAACTTATAAATACTACTGGGGTTTGTGCCCTATAAATATTGTAAACCTAGTTTAGAATTGCATAAGGAAATTTTACTGATTTCCAAAGGGGGGAAAATCAAACTATTTTTAGGGTCCATGTTTTAAGTCAGTTTTAATAAAATGAAGCCAATGTATTTTGAGAAGAGATAAATTCGAGTTCTCTTTGGCAAAAAGAAAATTAAGTGTATTCAAAATTCATATGCATGTCTGTGTAACAGACAAGCATAATATAATTTTTTAAATTAACCCACAGTAGTCTTCCAGATTCAAAGTAGCAGTTCATGGGACTGGTGGTGGGTGATAAGGCAGTAAGTAAACCACCGGGATGCAACCCTATAAATGTCATATCTTCTTACTATGCTAAAAGCAATAACTTCAAATTACCATATTCCTAAAAAGATGACAGCCAAACTCTTACACTCCACAGGAGAAAAGGCTATTATGGCCATTAGTTGGCACTGGCAGGAGGCTTAACAGCAAGCCACCAGGCAGACCATTTATTGTTCTTCATCTTAGGCAATATGACCTTTCCAGCTCAGCCTGCTAAACATCAGTGGTCCATGAGGGGAAGCGACATGGAAGCAAATTCCAAAATGCAGTTTACTCTATAGGCAGCGTGCATTTCCAGATTTCTTCATTCTACTCTACTCCACTCCCCTCTGGGTCATAACAGAACTTGGCAGATGTTAGAATTTCTATGTATAAACTCAGGAGCCCAGATTAGAAAGCTCAGCAAAGTATGCATTTTGGTGCTGGCAAAAATGGCTGTTCTATGTACTGATTTGGATTTGCTATCTTAAGAATACCTACAGTTTCAAAAAATATCTTAGACTGTTGAAACAAACAAAAAGTTGGGGGGGAAAAAGACACATCACACACATCCTAACACAGGCTTACAAGTCTTCTGAGATCATCCCTCTCTTCATACCAACAAAATACCAAGGCCATTATGCAATTTGTGGTTTCTTCTAATAACGAAGAAATTAATAGCTCTGGATATAAAACTTAGATGGCTCTATCCTGAGACATTATTCTAGACTTGAATGTCTATGTATAGAGTTCAAAAGTACCAGTTACCACACTCCCAAGTAGGGACCTACAAAAGTTTTGTTTTTGTTTTTGTTTTTTTAATTAACTGGCAATCTTTCTCCACAGCAAAACTTCAAAAATATCTTTTGGAAGAATTTTTCTACACGTGAAACGAGTCGACAACAAGTCCCCCTTGTATAATCATTTGTATTTACCAATTTAATAGGATTCATCAATATCATATTTCATCTTAAACCTATAAACGATTGTTTTCTTAATATTAAAATCAACATGTTAGGCATTCTAACAAGGTAGAGAATAAAGTACAGAGGATACATTTAACTTATTGATATGTTACCAATTTTCAAAGTAAAACCTAGAAAAGGTAACTGCTCAGTCTGAATGATAAGTGATCGGACATGTGCAGATCTGGGGGTCAAAGTTATATTCTCTGGTTTTAGGCAACATAAACCTAAGTCATAAAGCAAAATGAAGTTTCCCATTTGGGTAATGAGGGTATTTAGCTAAATTAGTTACACAATAGAAATTATCTTATAGTTAAGTTGGCTCTCAAATCAATATGATGTTTGTCCATCTGGACATTGAAATGCTAGTCAGTAGGATGGTTCACTAGAACTCAATCTGCTCTGAGCTACTTTACATCCAACTATGCTGGCACCCATTTTGTGACTTGTATCTTTGGAAAGAACCTTTACATACACCCAATAAAGACAAATAAGAAACTATAGTTTGCATTTATGATATTGGAGAAACTGAGTTTTCTTTTTCTAAATTCTTCATTTGTAGGAGCCATTGCCAAAAACAAAACAAAATAAAACTTTAACACAGTCCTTAGTATAGATTAGAAATATAAGTAATACCTCATCAGTAAATAGAAAAACTACAAATTAAAAAAGCCTCATTTCCCCCAGCATAATAAGATAAAGAATTCACTAACCTAGAATTAACCCCAACCCAATAACTCAGATACAAGCTTTAAGGAGAAAATCAGTTTATAATTTCAGGTACCTCTACTGGTTAAGGTCATATAATCAGATCTGGGTTTCTACTGGGCTACAGCTCACTTCAGTTAGTCAAGCAACCCATTAAAGGCACCAATTATTCTGACAGAAGAAAAAGTATCAAGATGTTTGCTTAGTTTAGATATATAAAGTTTTTTTCAATCCACTCTTCTTCCTTTCTCTGAAGAAAAAAATTTGTTGTTGCTGTTTAATGACACCCTAAACTTATAACTTGCAAGGTCAGATGGACAATTTCAATATCCTTTACAGTGAAGAAAGAAGAAAGAGGAAAGAGTCTGAGGTTGGGCCAAATAAATGAAATTAGAATCCTAACTCTGCAATTTAGTTTCCTCTCTGTTAAGAACTGTTTTAGTTCAGTTGATTAAAATATTAAGTAACTACAACAGAAGCTGACATGGAAGACATAGCTAGTAGATACCAGCTGTGCTTACTGTTGCTATTATTGTTGCTTTCATTAGTAGTAGCAGTAGTAATACTAGTACTACTGTTACCACTACTACCATTATCATCAGATCACACTCATCATCATCCCTGATCAGGCCCCTAGGCCATTTCTTGGTAATTTCAAACTTTAATCACCTTCTTTAAGACTTCCAACTAACCTCAGACCTCAACTTTCAACAAATGACCCACCCTTGTACTTCGTAGAGAAAACAAACATGAAGAACCCTCTCAATTTCTCTTCTATCTCTACCCATCTCCGCCTACCCAAACTACTCTTTTCTCTTTCATGTTAGAAGAAGCAGGTCTTTCCTCCATTCTTAGGCACGCAATAAGACTCACAGCTATTGTCACTAGCTACTGTCATCAACATCATGTTCCTCAAACAAAAGGAACAGCAATTTCCAAACTGCATTACATAAGACTGACTGATACTCTAATTGCAGGGTTAGCCATTACCAATACCCAGGCAATTATGAAGTGCGGCTCCTGGTTTACTGGGATTACTCTTCTTTTTAAGCTCAAAATCCATTTGTCTAGAATAAATAAGGTCAATTTCTAAATAAATACATAAATAAATAATAAATCTACTGGTTCAGAAAAAAAAAGTTAAACATTCATTCTTTACCTCGAGATGTTAAAGAACGAATCACAGCCTTTGGGGACAGGAATCCCCTGTGTTTCTCCTTTCCCAGCAAAACAAAAAACTTTTTTCCTTTTCATAAATAAATAAATAAATATTAAAGAGTAGGCAGAAAACACCATGTGGAAACTCGGGCTGGGGTTGTAGCTTAGTGGTAGAGCACTTGCCTAGCACATGTGAAGCACTGGGTTTGATCCTCAGCAACACATAAAAATAAAGTAAAGGCATTGTGTCCATATTCAACTAAAAATTATATTTTTATTATATATTTATTTATATATACTTATATATTTATTATATAGTTTTATATATATAAAGTTCACGTGAACAAAACTGTTTTGATTTTTGTTGTTTTGTTCACAGGACTCATCTGTGGTTCAGGCAGACAACTCTCACTAACTTCATAAAATTTATTTTTTTTAAAAAAGGTGCATGAACTGAGAACCACATAACAGTAGAACACAAAAGATCGTTGGAAATTATCTTACTCATGGGTAATGAAAATAAACCACTGAGGGGATAAGTAAAATCTAGATTCAAAGTAAATTATGAGACTGCCAGCATGTAAAAATTCAGTAATTTTCTAATATACCACTAATTTATAAGAATAGCCACAAAATATCAGAAGCCTTGGGGTGGGAGGGGAAATTACTAAAATATGTGGGAGTTTTTTAAAAATACAAGACTTTACTAAAGAAACTATAAGAGAAGAAAAATGCCAGTTAGACCAAAAGTTGAGAAGATCTTAATTCTCCCTCCCGGTACCTAAAAAATCCACACTCTCCTTTCCAAATGACACTACAATGAATCAAACAATATTCTCCTATGTCGTGGGTAATGGCAAAAGGACACAGGAGAAAAGATATGGGGATGAACCAAGAAACACGTTATCTTACCAAGGAAGGTACTGGGGCTGAACACAGGGATACTTTTTACTACTGAGCTACACGCTCAGTTCTTTTTATTTTTTATTTTGGGATGGTATTTTACTAAGTTGCTGAAACTGGCCATATAGGATTCTAGTCTACAATGCTCAGCCAGCAGCATCTTTTCCTGCTACATTCTTTTTTTCTTTCTTACAAGTTCAAATGCCTCATAGATAGGTAAGTGTTGCCACACAATTCTCTGTATTTGTGTTTAAAATGGGTGAGGTCCTTTAAAAGGCAAAGTGAACTTTAGAAACAATGTGGGCAGGCCAGAAGCTAATTTAACATTATAACTTTATAGCTCACCATACACTTATTTAAGGCCTTGAATCTCCAGTATTCTTCCATTCTGCCTCTTGAAAACAAGAAGGATGCTGATGGCTGAACACAGATACAAACTATCTTTTAATCACAGGAACAATCATCAAGAACCAAGGCAGCCCTCTGAGACCTCCAGAACCAAAATGATACAGCACCAGTAAAATTCTAATAAAAGTTATAAATTCAAAGTAAAGGCACCAATGCCTGTAATCCCAGCGGCTCAGGAGGCTAAGGCAGGAGGATAGAGACTTCAAAGCCAGCCTCAGCAAAAGCAAGGCACTGAGCAACTCAGTGAGACTCTGTCTCTAAATAATAAATATAAAATAGGGCCAGGATGTGGCTTAGTGGTTGAGTGCTCCTAAGTTCAATCCCCGGGACCCCTTCCCCCCAAAATTGTAAAGGTAACCCAAATTGTTGTTATTTTTTCAATTTGTATCCTAGAAGAGGTTGAGCAAATAAAAATGAAAAATTAAACTGACCCTGTGTGACTATTTACTTTCTATTTATTTCCAAAATAAAATCTCATGTGCAGATTTTGACACATGAAGTAGGATAAGACAGGGCAAATAACAAAAGTCTTTAAGTGAAACAAGAATTTCTGAAAGTTTAACTCAAAAAGGTAACTAAAAAATACATGTAAGGGCTTTAGGTTTAAACCCCACTATCAACTGGGAAGTAAGCAATTGAAATTTCTATTCTAATAATTTGTGAGTCTCAAAATTGTATTATATAAGATCCAAAACAGTTAAAATTTGTTTCAATTTGGGAAAAAGTGTTGAGGATTTTTTTTTCCTCACTCAGAAAAATAAACAAAAAAACAAACAAATCGAAAACAGTAAACATGTTGTGATAAGGCAACAAAATGTTCTGCATTTAGTGGTGCAGTCACGTAAAGAAGGCTATGACTGAACACATTAACTATGCAAGCTTGTTGGCAGCAGTTCATGACACTCACCAACACTGATCGCTGAGGTCTTCCTGTGGCCAATTACCAGCAATACATTTGTTTTGTGTGTACTTAGTGTGTACTTAGTGTACACACTAAGTCTACAATTCTGAGGTGGGAACTTTACTGAATAAAACTATACCAGCCAGGGTCTAGACTTCAGGAGGAAACCTGCCAACATCAGAATAAGTCCCCAGTTCAAAGAATGAATTTTGTTTTCCCTTTGAGAGACAACTACAGAGAATGCTGCTAAACAGAGTCCAAAGGTTAGAAAGCTAAACTAAAGTTGGGTCTGCCCCATACACAGTAATGAGTAAAACAAAAAAAATCTAAATTCAGAATATATAATCTAATGCCTTGGTTTAATAGTACAAATTATTTTTTGGCAGTAGACAAAACTATCCTTAGGGGGGAAAAAAAACATTAATTTTTCTTGGTCTCTAGTTTCTTCAAGAATATAGGAAAGAAAAAAAAAAAAGACTAGTAAAACTGTAGCCTTAAGAGTCAAACAGGGACAGCCTCTTTGGTTCCCAATTCTAAAACATCAGTGTTCCTTAAAGCTATCAGCTTAGGCCACAACTCACTCATTCACTATTCCCAGATCCTCATCTCTAGGTTTCCCTTTTCCCAGCCTTCATAATTCCAAAAAGGTATCTTATAGTCAACCCATCCGTATTTAAACTGATCACATTTTCTCTTCAGCCAAAACTCCTCTTCTGTACCCTTGTCACCTAACAGCATTATCTGGATAAAGTAATGACTTCCTAATTAATCCACTTACAAGCTCTCCCTCTATCCCTTCTAAAACCACTAATCCTTCACATTCCATTAATTTTCTTCTATAATGAAATCTGTATCACAAAATATCACTGCTCTTTATTACTTACCTTTACTATTTACTTTGTGTTAAATGCTGTCCTTTCATATATTGTCTCATGCAATGTGATCCTTAAAACAACTCTTTGAGGTACACATTATTATGCGTTTTACACAGAAATTAAAACAAAGCTTGGGGCTTATCTAAGATCAGAAAGAGAGCTAGTTAGTGTGAGACTAAGGATTCAATATCCAGTATTCTTAATCACCATATAACACTTCCACATTAAAGAATGCTTTTTTGAAAAAAAAACTGAAGGAATGGGGAGAACCAGGTATAATACTATCATCCTAATAAAGTCAAACAGTATCTCACAATCTACCTTCAATCTCCCTTACCTACATCTCCCAATATTCCCAGCCTCTGCCCCCTTCCTCATCCCCATACTTTTTTCGACTAATCGCAGCACATGACTAGTAATCCTCAATCTCCTAATAACAGGTCTATGGCCATTTTTTTTTAAATGTAATTTTTCCTGACTTCTTCGGGCAAAATTAATTCTTCCCTTCTCTTGCTTCTATGGCAAGTTTTCATTCCTAATTTACAGCACACACAGCTATATACACATACATTCAGACACATACTGCCAATTTTGTTACAGACCCCAAAAAAGAAAATGACTTTATCTTTTCATATATTTGTATGAATATACATTTATATCGCAAATTCTTACTATTTAAGTTTCTGTTTCTTCCTTTCTCATCCACTGTTATGGTTTGGATGTGTGATGACCCCCAAAGGCTCATATGTAAGACAATGCAAGAAGGTTCAGAGAAGAAATGGTTGGCTTATGAGAGCCTACACCCAATCAGTGAATCAATGGCCTGAGGATTAACTGAGTGGTAACTGAAGGCAGGTGGGGTGTGGCTGGAAGAGGTGGGGCATTGGGGGCATGGCATGGCTTTAGGGTATGTATTTGTATCTGGAGAGTGGAGTCTCTTCCTCTCTGCTTTCTGATCACCATGTGAGCTGCTTCCCTCTGCCATGATGTTCCGCCTCACCCAAGCCCTGAGGAATGGAGCCTGCTGTCTATGGACTGAGACGGCTGAAACCGTGAGCTCTCAAATAACCTTTTCCTCCTCTATAGTTGTTCTGGTTGGGTCTTTTAGTAGCAGCAGAAAAAGGCTGACTAAAACACCCACTTCTTCCCTACACCCCATACACTCCACAGCATTAATCTCTCTCTCTCTCTCTCCTCTCTCCTCTCTCTCTCTCTCTCTCTCTCTCTCTCTCTCTCTCTCTCTCTCTCTCTCTCTCTCTCTCTCTCTCGCTCTCTTTTTCTAAAGACAAAGTAAAATATTTCCAAATGTAAAAGTAAATGATACAGCAACCAGCACTACAGGTAGAATAACTATGTTAACTAGACACTGTGTTTGTATGTAAAGGAGGGCTTTTTTACTACGCTTTAGGTTTATCCATGGCGCTCTCTGTCCAGGACAGTGGAGTTGAAAAAGCCAAGGAACTGGGATTCACAAGTATCACTAAGGGACTGAAGGTGAACAACAGCTAGACTTTAAGAACTACACTTGCTTTCTCTTCCCCACTGTGGTAGAAATGTTTTTCATAAACAATTTTTAAAAAACAACATAACTCTATAGTAACCATTTACAAAATTCACATCATTTTTTGATCGCTTTTCTTCTCTACTACCTTACATTTCTAAAATGGCTCAATCAGGGGCTATGGTGGTAGCTTGGTGGTAGAGTATTTGCCCTGCATGTATGAGGCACTAGGTTCCATCCTCTGTACCATATATTAATTAATTAATTAATTAATGGTATTAAAAATATAATAACTATTAAAAATTTTTAAGACAAAATGGCTTAATTATAGGATATCAGTTTAATTGGAAAATGTTTTCTTTGTTGCTATTTAACTTAATGAAACATTAGAAACAACAGACTAAATTTCCGCCTTTATGGCTGAAACCCCATTATAATTGACACCAAAATATAGGAAGTTACTTAACTTTTAAAAGTGATTTCTTTTCTGTCTCTATCCTTCTAATACATTCTCAGAAACATACAGGAAGAGATATTTAAGAAAATATAAATATTTCCTTGGTGCAGTACTAAACAGCAACGGGAAAAAAAAAAAAAAAAAAAAAAAAAAACAAGAAGTCCAGTAATGGGAGGGAGAATGGAGTGGAAGAGGGGCTGAAAAGACGTCAGCAGGGTGCTAGGGGAGGCCAGGTTGCCTAGGAAACCAAACAGTAAAGAATAAGAAGGAAAATCATTAGTTGAAAAACCTCTGAAATGCTTTTACAGGAGCTCAATCTCTCATTCTAAAAGACACACAGCGAGGAGACTATCAGGAGCAACAAAGGGAACCCAGAGTACACTGACTGCCAAGCAACTGCCTTTTCTAAATTACACAGTACACACTTATCAATCAGTGACCACACACAAACTGTAAATCCACAATGAATCTTCTGACAGCTTATACCCAAAATATGCACGTGTTTGCATGTATTTTTTTTAAACGACTTCTTTCAGCTTAGCACTTAAGCAGGTGTAACAGTGTATTTCAGATGTAAGTATTTTTAAAAATCCTGTTCATAACATCATCTAGGAAAAGAAAATCAGGAAACCAGAAACATTTAGAAATTAGCTAGCCTCCTTTCTCCAGTCTTAAAATTCAGTCTAAAGTTGTTATAATTTATCAGTTTTGGTATTAAAAAGTATTCTTCGCAAGTAACCAGTAACTGGTTTCAAAAAGTTTGAAATGGACAAACCTTTTTGAAGTCCACAAGCCAAACCTTTGTTCTAAAACACTAAGCCATGTTGTTGGTGAGGGGATAGAAGTGAATAAGGAAAAATATTACACAGAAGAAAATAATGTTAATCTTATTCTCTCTGGAAAAAAAAAATCTTATATTCTAAATAAAACACATTTTATAAGACAATGTTTAAAATCCTGGATTCTGAAGCCAGACTGACCACTCTACTCCTTACTAATTTTGTGACCCTAAGAAAGTTGCTTGTCCTGACTTTGCTTCGATTTCCTCACTTGTTATGGTGAGGAGAGTAATAATATCTAATTCCCTGGGTAGTTTTCAAGTTTAAATGAAATACCAGTAGGACAAACAGTGCTTGGTAAGGATTCGACACATGATCATAAAATCCCTTTGGGATTATCTAATTAACCTCCTTATCTTGACCATCAATGTATAGTGCTAACTGTCCCCTGTAATACAACTGTCAGATTCAACCTCCTAAAACACTCCTTTAATAGTGCACCAGGAATCTGTGTTTACTCACCAAACTCAGACTGACAAATTTGGCTTTCAAGATCTTCTGAAAGTGTCCCCTATACTCCCTATCCAATTGCTAGCCCCCAGTCTGTTTTAGTCCTGATACTCTCCACTCTGCTCCACACAAAACATCCAAATTTGTTTCCTTCTTTGCAGCAGCCACAGTTTAAAAGGCCCACTTTCCAGGCACTGACCTCACTCCTATTTCCTACCTGCGCAAATCTTCCCTATTCTTCCAGACATGCTGGGAGTGTTTGGGAAGATTCCAATATTCTGATTCCCTAGTGAATACTCCTAGTCTTCTCACAACCTAGGTCCTGAGAATAAACTTATACTATTCTCTAATTTAGTCTGTTAGCTTTTACTCAACAAGACAATAATCTTCAGGGCAGAGAAATGTCTCTTCCCTAAAAATGTATCCACAGTATCTAGCAAAATAGTGTGTACTTTGGCGAGCCTTTTACTTGCTTGTTTTCAAGCAAAAAACCAAGGAACAAAATTTTATTCAATAAACACACTGAATAAAAAATCTTCAGTTCTTTGTTGTAGCTTGATATGTCAGGAAGGTAAAAAATATTCTCTTAAATACAGCAGTAATTTTATGTCCAGGAAAATACTAATAACTTACACACACTTGCCCTAGACCAGTGACAATAAGAAGCAACAAATCCAAAAGGATAAAAAATATGCCATTTCTCTACACTTGTTATAAAAAGAGTAAGTAATAGGGAACTAATAATTATTCTTAATTAAATTGCCAATGGAAGTATGCAGACTTAAAATTAACAGGTTTGTGTGCTGGAAACAATATCACACCTACCAATAACATCATAGAGGAAGACTTGATTTGTTTTGTTTTGCGGGGGTAGGGGTGGGGGTGTTGTGGGGGGCACTTTACCACTGAACTACAACCCCAGCCTCTGTGTGTGTGTGTGTGTTTGTGTTTTGAGACAGGGTCTCACTAAGTTGTTTAGGGCCTTGTTAAATTGCTAAATCTGGCCTTGAACTGTCATCCTCCTGCCTCGGCCTATAGAATCAATGGAATTAAAGGTATGTACCGGGCTGGGGTTGTAGCTCAGTGGTAGAGCACTTGGCTAGCATGTATGAGGCACTGGGTTCAATTCTCAGCACCAAATATAAATAAATAAAATAAAGGTCTATTGACAACTTACTTTTTTTTTTTTTTTTTTTAATAAAGGTATGTACCACCACTCCAGGCTCACAGAGGACTTTTTCATTTTTCCATTAAAAACAGGAATTTCTAAGTCTATCCTAAGGTAAGCAATTTTACATCTCTCTGGAGTTAACAAATAAACAAGATTCAGAAGAACCACTGGTGATTATTATTAAATTGCCTCTTTCAAGTATCTTCACTACCCAGTCTTTCTTCATCTTGCCACACACTCCTTGACAACTAGTGTGCAAAAAGGCATAAATCCATGCACACAAACAGAGGTGTGCTGAGGAAAACACTGATTGTATACTCAGCCAGATCATCTGGATCTAATAGGGAGTTTGCTAGGCAGGCAAAGAGAAGACCCTAGATAGCAGACCAGCTTGGATGTGTAGAAATTATTCAGCCAACAAATATAAAACATTAAATGCATATCTACATCTATATACTGCAAACTATATGACAAGGACTTTTTTCAGTATTACAGGAAAGAGGAATAAGACATACTACTAAAATGCAAACCATTTATTAATTTACATTTTGCTTTGATTCAGAAAAAGTTTAAGGTAGCTTACATAAGTACAAGTAGATAAAATATAAAATGATTAAGGAAAAGGGGAAAATTAGATTTGGAAGATTAAGGAAAAAGTGAGATATTAAGGAAAACATGAGAACACTGGAATCCTTAACATTTTTCAGAAATGGAAAAATGTTCAGTTAAAGAAAACAGACAGCATGCTATGAATTTAGAGGAGCAAAGGATTTTCTCCAACCAGGACAGTCAGGAAAGGTGAGAACCTTACAAAGGACAAGAGTGCCATTACTGACAATGAATATTAATTTCTTTTTAAAATAACAAGGTAGAAGTTGAGTGCTGTTTTGCTTTAAAAAAAAAAAAAAAAAAAGTGTATACTGGAGACCTATCTAGACAACTTCCCAGGTTTCTCATGATTTTTCTGACACTAAAGCCTAGAGCAATATACTAAGCATATAATATGTACTCAAAAAATTGCCTAATGAATTCATCTAACAACACAGTTCTTCTCATGATTTCCTTAACTTCTAAAGTCAACTAAAAGTTTTTGCTTTTTCTGCCATTTTTAAAATTGCTTAAGCCCAGGAGTTTGGGGCCAACCTGCCCAGCATAGTAAGACCCAACCAATTTAAAAAAAAAAAAAATTTTTTTTTAATGTCCAGGAGACATAAGTACGTGAGACTGCACACTTTTTTAATGTTCCAGAGTAGTACTCCCATGAGGGTATTACATATGATAATTCAAAAATAAGCTATTCTGGAACTCCTGAGAAGAAAAGTTAAACTGCTCTTAGAAAAATCTCTGAAATTCAGAAAGGAGGTGGAGAGGTCAAAGACAAAATTTGAAAATCTTCTTCTTAGATGGAATTTGCATGTAAACAGAAACAGATATTTCATATCTCAATTCCATCATAATGAGAATCAGGGACTTTAAGATCTCACAGAGGAAAGGGCAAGGGGTTGGGGGAGACGGGCAGGGCGAAGGTATGACTTTCAAGATTTGCACAATAAATTTTGGTAGAAAGCCTCAGCTGCCATCTGGCACACAGACATTTCTTTCTTTCTTTTTTAATATTTTTAGTTGTAGATGGAATTAATACCTTTCTTTTATTTATTTATTTTTATGCAGTGCTGAGGATTGAATCCAGTGCCTCACATGTGCTAGGCAAGCACTCTACAACCAGGCCACAACCCCTGCAGCACAGATATTTCATTTAACCCAGGGCTTTGTTCTTTCCACAATTCCAACATCATCAAATATTCTAGAACTAGCCATAGAATTATAAATCTATGTGTATGGCTACATGAAGTTTTTGCTTAATAAATACGGTAGAAGTATAAATTGGCCATAATAAAATAGAAATTTAACCATAATCCCAAACTAGTCCAAAAAGTTGTCCTTAATCAGATTAGAAGTATACAGTTAGAGAACGATTTTTTACTAAACAATCCATTTTGTACAAGTCAAAGAGAATACAGATAACTACAGGCAATCTCAAGAGCAAAAGTACAATAATATAAAATCAAGGAACATTCCAAATCTCAGATACCATATTTATACGACTGATGAAAACTCAGAAGACTCTCTCTCTCTCTCTGTTGTTTTGTTTTGTTTAGTTTTGTTTTGTTTTGTTTGGGGTTGGGGAGGGTGCCTTGGGATTGAACCCCAGGGCCTTGTGAATGCTAGGCAAGTGTTCTATGCTAGGCAAATGTTCTACCACTAGACAGCTCAAAAGAATATGGAAAGAAAACACATTTCACAAATACAGGGGAATCAAATCTGTATAGAGTTGACCATACAATTAAAAATAGTTTAAAAATAGTTAAAACAGTACTGCAATGGCAAGTTCAATCCAAAGTGTTAAAGCATTTCTGTTTCTTACTGGTTGATATAGTTCACTTTTGGGTCTATCACTTCTTTACACTGAGTCATACCAACAGGGAAGATGTTTTGACAAGTTTAAGCCATATATAGATGTTTGCACTCCAAATATAGTTCTAAAATTTAAACATCTGTGACTTTTTAAAAACTGCAACTTCAATTCTTCTAAAAAAATTTTTAGAAGAATTTTAGAAGTTGATTCCTCTCAACTTGGGACATATCATTGATAAAAATTAGTTGTACTCTCTAACTGCCAATTAATCAATCCAAATGAACATTTGTTTTATTTCAGTGTGAAGTTCAACATATTTATATGTATTATTAGATCAGTAATAAGATACGGGAAGTGTAATAGTTGTCTCTCTCTACGATGGCCTTTAACTCAAAAATACGCTTCATCCAAAGAAGTGCTGAGTAAAATCCTTCAATTTTTCTGTGATCAGGCAATCTGACTTTATTAATACAAACCTCTATTCTCTCCATTCTTTGCTTTAATGTTGTCCCTAAAATCCCATAAACTGGCCATGATTAAGGGTAAAAAATGAAGAAATTAAATAATCAATATTGTCATATTATAGGTATTAGTCCATTTAACCAGGTTCATAACACAATTCACTAAAAGCTCAACAATCAATCACCTCTTTTGCATGTTTTTCAAAGTATTTTTAAATTACATAGTAACGTATACGTTTATCGTAGAAAATTTAGAAAATACAATTAAAATGGTCACTAATCATACCACTCAGAGAATACAATCAGAATGAATTTAGTGAGCAGTCTAACTTCGTCACTGGCTCAGTTTTCCACCTTAGAGTTGGGGATATAGCTCACTGGTACAGACCTTGCCTAGCACGCTCAAGGCCTTGGGTTAGATCCCCAGTACCACCATTATAAAAAGTTTTCTACTTTATCATCCCCGCCTCTTCCAAGTAAGTACACCAAGCTTGCCTGCTCAATACCTAACTCTAAACTTTTTTAAATATCTATACTTTTTTCCTATGTATATATCTATCCACATAAAAATCAACCTATGTGTACATACATACACACACACACACATATATATACTATTGTGTAATATGGTTTCTACCACTTAAGAACACATATTGCTTAGCTTTCAATATCTTCAGTCAATGTTATGAAAGTATTCCATACTTTAATCACTAGGGTTGGATTATCAGACAAACCCCCCACCCCATTCTAAACAATATTGCATAAATAATGTTGCGGCTACATTCTTGTTGTGAACTATGATTATTTCTTTTTTTATATTTTTATTTGTTCTAATTAGTTATACATGACAATAGAATGCATTTGACATATAATAAATGGGAGTATAACTTCTCATTCTGGTTGTACATGTAGTTACACAGGTCATATAATCATATACACACGTAGGGTAATATGTCCAATTCATTCTATTATCTTTCTGCTGCCATACCCCCTCCCTTCCCTTTACTCCCCTCTGTCTAGTCCAAAATACCTCTATTCTCCCACCTCCCCGCCTTATTGGAAATTAGCATCCACATATCAGAGGAAACATTCAGTCTTTGGTTCTTTGGAATTGGCTTATTTTGCTTAGTACAATATTATCCAGTTTAACCTATGATTATTTCTGTAAAATAAACTCTTAGAAATGAAACTAAGTATAAAGAGCATATACTTGGGCTGGGGTTGTGGCTCAGTAGCAGAGCGCTTGCCTAGCTTGCATGAGGCACTGGCTTCAATTCTCAGCACCACATATAAAATGAATAAAATAAAGGTCTATCAACATCTAAAACATTAAAAAAAAAAAAAAAAGCATATACTTTTCAGACATACCTCTACTACATTACTTTTCATTCAAAAAGTACCCAGGGGCTGGGGTTGTAATTCAGTGGTAGAGTACTTGTCTAGCATGAACAAGGCCCTGGATTCAATCCCTAGCATCATAAAAAAAAAAAAAAAAAAAACTTTGCCTACTTAGTTCCACAGTCCCACAATGCCATTATCCTTTTTATAAGTGTTGCCATTTTGATAAGACAATAATTATCATGGGCATTTCTTTTATTATGAGCAATATGTATACAAGGTATATATTGAATTAGAAATGTATATTAGACAATTTTTTTCATTGTTGCTAAAATTTTCTGTCAGGACCTATTTGATTCAAAGCCTTTTGTTTAACCTCTATATTTTAGCAGACTTATATAAAAGTAGAAAGTCCAACACTATACTGCTTGGAAACTACTTTCTCAAACCTAGTATTGGACAAGACAATAGCACCACTGCTATGCTCCAATATAGAAAATGGATACACAGGAGAGCTGACACAATACCTGGAATAACAAAATCTATCTGCAATTAGCTATACTTTGTTAGAGTTTATAAATCAACCCAATCCACTTGGGATTTGTTTGTTTTTAACTACTTTCTTAGACATATCTTTTAAAATCTTAAGTGCATTTTAATGCACAGCTCTGTCTGAAGCCAAGAAATAACAGGGAGAATATCAACTGTCTTTAATGCTGTCAGATTACTAAAACATTAATGACAAAGCATCATATTAAAGTGATATGCCTTATAAAGTAATATCAGATCCCATTAAATTACAATTGAATCGTCTTTTGTTACCTCACCCAAACCAACCTGAAAGACAGTAGCTCTCAGGCTCAAGATTTTCTCCAACTTGCCCAACTCATTCAGACATTGCTAAGCCAGCTCCAAAGTGATTATCTGGTTTTTAATGAATGTGTTTCTTAAACACTATTAATGTACTTACTGATGCCAGCATAGCTGGAGGGAAGATAACTAGCCCAATGAGATCATTAGTCACTGACATTAGATTATGGTAACATTAGGAAATGACAACAGGTTGCTTAGCAGCAGTTTCCCAGATGCATTCACATGAAAAGTAGTGACAGTAATCTCCACAAGAAACAGGCTAAATCTATTCAGAAAACGGTGATCACTGATCTTTCAGTAAAGTAGCTCAACTACAGAAGTTAACTTTCTTGGCGAATATTTTTCACGTATGGGGATTATTACTGTCTCCTCCAAAGTTCTTCTACCTTTGAGTAGGTGTGGGAGTAATAGGGAAAGCTTCCTCTTCTCTGAGGTTCATATCATTCAGCTGTGCTACCATCTAGTCAATGTCATAACTAATTTCCAGGTCATTTTGCAGAGTATAAAGAGTAATCTGGCATCTGGCTCTGTCTTCTCCATCCTGCTACCACCAACATTCTAGGCAACTTCAAGTCTACAACTATTACCTTACTGCCAAGAACTTCTACCTCTACTCCAATTGTTATCCCAAACCCATTCCTGAATAATCTATAACTATAATCCATAACTACTCCAATCTTGAAATCCTATAATATCCCTTTGTTTTCTCTAGCTCTATCCCTCCCTATCTCCCTGGCTCTTTTTCTCTATCTTAATTATACCAGATTTTCCCAACCTCCAATAATGATGTTTCTTGCCATATAAAATTATGAGAAAAAACTAACAAATGTTCAAAATGTTATTCTCTCCCACCCCATTGTTCTCCTTGTAGAAACCACATAAGCAAATACTCTTCATCTTCATTAGAACCTTCCATGCTCACTCTTCCCCTTCCCTTTTCTCCTCACAGCCAAGTCTGTACAAAGAGCAGCTTTTAACTCATGAAAACTACGCATTAAAATGCACTTAAGATTTTAAAAGAGATGTCTAAGAAAGTCGTTAAAAAACAAACAAATCCCAAGTGGGTTGATCTATAAACTCTAACAATGTGTAGCTAATTGCAGATAGATTTTATTACTGGAGGTATCGTGTCAGCGCTCCTGTGCATCCATTCACCTTCTAAACTGGAGCGTAGGCAGTGTCACTGTCACCTTGCCCAACACTAGGCTTGAGGAAGCAGTTTCCCAGACAAGAATAGCAGAATAGTGTTTTTTTTCATGTTGAACTTTCTTCCTTTATATAAACCTGCTAAAATTCAGAGATCAGGCAAGGGACTTTGAACTAAATGTGACCTGTTACATTTTTAACTGACATTCCTCAATCCCGTGGAATTTGCCTTTCACCCGTCACCCCACTGCAACTCTTCTCACTTCGGTCACCAATTAACCCACTAATACCAAATCCAGTAGATATTCCTTGGTTCGTATCATAATGACTTCTCAGCAAGATTTTGGCAGAACTGATTACTCTCTTCTACTTCAAATTCTTCCTTCTGAGTCCAAAAATATTTCTCCTGTCTCTCTGGCACCTCCTTATTATCTCCTCCATTCCTCTTCCTCTCCCTATGCTCCACAAGGTGGCCTCAGGGATTTCTCTAATTTGATCAGAACACTCTCCAGAAGAAAACAGTTGGTTTGCTGTTGTGCAAACTCCTTAATGTGGTTTATAAGGTAGCTCTGCTTAATTCCCCTGGCTTTATTTCTCTCAACCCACTTCCTTTCTCTCCTCAGTGCAGCCATATTAAACGATCGACAGTTCCCTAAATAAGCCAGAGTTTTTCTCCCCCCTACAACCCCTAACTATTTTCAGAAGCTATTTCCTCAGATGAAACACTTGTCTTTCCAATACCCCAAACTAACCCCACGCCGACATTTTATTCAACTTGACTTTGTTCATTTCTAACTAAGCTTTTCTAAAAAGGCTCTTCCTGCCTGAGACACTGGATTAAGATCTATATGTTGTCATAAATGCCTGTTGTAGCATTTACCAATGGTAATTACCTTTTGTTTTGGTCCTGGGGATGGAACTTAGGGCCTCTTGCATGCCAGGCCAGCGCTCTGCCATTGAGCTACACCGGAACCCTTGGTAATTACCTCTTATTAGTCGAATCTTGCATTAGTCTCTAAGTTCCCTGAAGCCTGTAACTGCACCATGTTCACCTTGGTAACCAGTATATAACTCTGTGCCAGACATGTAACAGAAACATAATAAAATTGCTCAAAATAATGAATGAATAAAGTGCACCCTTTTCTGCAAGTCTAGTATAAGGTCCACAATTAAAAGATATTAGAAGTTTCCCCTTTATCTACAGGAACAAATCCAAACTCCTTGGCATAGAATACAAAGTTCCCTCATTATCTAATCTCTAAGAACCTATCCTTTCCCATCTCCTGCCAATTCCTCACACTGCCACTGTACTCTAGCCTTAAGAAACCACTTACAGTTCCCTAAACTTGCCATCTTTATAAGCCTGTCTTTGTATCTACCCTATATTCACTTCCCCCGTTTTTAAAGTCTGCCTTTTGAATATTATAGTAACACCTAGAAAACTTCTAGACTCTGGAGTAGAATTAAAAGTTGAAAATACTGGGATAAAGTAATTAGTGAAAAGAAAGGAGTGGGAGGTCCATCTTAGATCATTTTTCCCAAATGTTAGCAGAATCCATTTAGATGTTTAAGTTACTTTCAGTGGTGTCTGTCTGGGCAATTGTTTCTCTTCGATATACTATGGCTGCATTTAGTCCATTGCCAAGGGGAAAAGAAGGACACATTCTGGATTATGAAAAAAAGAACATTTCACAATATTGGCTTCATAAGAAATATACTTTAACCTAAAACAGTATAAGGCTAAATTCTCGATATAATAAAATGCTTGTCACTAGCAGTTCTTTTGCAGAGAACATGTAGGAGGAAGGCCTGTCATCTGACAATATCTACCAGGTTAGCATTATGCAAGTATTGGAATTAACAAGCAGAAAGTAACAGTTACTGTCACCAAAAAGTCTGTATCCCTAAGTGAACTCTACTGTGAAATGAGGTGGAAGTTGTGTTTTTCCTGTTCTAAAATCCAACATGCGCACATTCCTCCCAGGTAGCCAGAACTGGTAAAGTGCAATTTGCCAGCATGAAAAGCAGTCAGTGTTCTACCTTTAGCATACATGACTTGTCAAGTAAATGCGGCCTTTGTAGTTGCCAGAGCAATTCCAACCAACAACAACAAAACAAGCTGGGTGAAAGACAGCAGTCTGCTTGCCACCGTGACAAGTCCTTTCCTCTGATATTGATTTTTGCTACATTAAGTCTCTTCTGATATAAGAAATTCACATTGACTTTATCAAGTCTATGCTATTCAGAATCTGACAGGAATAACTTTATTCCAACTCTAGTGTGACTCCCACTTCTTCTCATCCCACCTCAGCCAACTCTGAATCAAACCCTACCTAGCAAAAGGAAAGAAAACAAGGTTAAAGACTATCCAATGATAAATAAATCCCAACCAAAGTTTGCTAATAAAAGCTTAATATCAGAAGAGTTGGGCCCTAGAAGGCATGTCATGGACATCTAGTCCAGCTATCTCAATTTAATTGGTCAGGAAATTATAAGAGTTGCCAGTCTCGTTCAGTTAGTTAATGGCAAAGTCAGGCAGCATTAGAACTCAAAATCCTTATTTTTTTTTTTTTTTTTTTTTTTTTTTTTTTTTGCGGTACTGGGGATCGAACCCAGGGCCTAGTGCTTGTAAGGCAAGCACTCTACCAACTGAGCTATCTCCCCAGCCCTTCAAAATACTTATCTTAAGGCTGGGGGTATATCTCAGAGAACGAGCACTTGCCTAGCATGCATAAGACCCGGGTTCAATGCCCAGCACCAAAAAGGAAAGAAGTCTGTTACCTAACACAATAGTTTTCCTACTAAATCTCTTGAGATAATTTTTTAGAAGACCATATCAAAACGATCTCTTCTCCTTTTCTTACTGTGTAATGCTTACAGTACAAAAACAAAGTGTGAACAAAGGATGAAGTTCTGGAAAAAAAAATAATAATAACCTTAATATTTGTTGAAGGTATATTATATATACTAAGCACATTGTTAAGCACTTGGATGTATTTTTTTTTTTAATTCCCTTAATCCTCATAACAACCCTACACGTAGGTGTTATTAGCAGCCTTTTCCAGATTAGGAAATTGATCACACAGAAGTTAAATCATTTACCCAAGGTCACATAGCTAGTAAGTGATAGATCTAGAATTTGAACTTTGTCTGATTCCAGAGACTATATATAAGAAATAAATGAGAAGAAAACACCAGAAAGGCAGTTCATCTAGTCCACATCCACGAAATGTCCTTCTTCAAAGAGTACTATGTTGGGTCCTGCATTTTGACCTTAAAAGGTCACATCTCAAGAAAGGTTTCTCTACAGGATTCAAAGCTTGCTATTATTCTGCCAACACTAGTAAATTGATCAATGTCTGTCTTTGATAAAGAGTCAACAAGACCACAGAATTTCTGTGCTGTCACACTATTGGCCCAATTTTAATTTAAAGAATGAAGGGCAATAGAGGATTTCTCTTATTAAAACAAAACAAACCACAACCAAAAAAGCTACACACATTTTCTCTTACTTTCCTCTGCTCAATTTGCCTTTCTTTGATTGATGTGTTCTTTGGCCAACAAATAAAATAACTGGTAGAAACCTGAAATAAATAAGATCATTTAGAAATTCTAAGATCCTTTAAAAACTATGTCTAGTTTTTAAGCCCTCATCATATAGACTTTTCCACTCCACTCAGGGAGATGCTAGTCCCACTCAGCAAACCCTCCCTGCGGAAATTTTCAGAATGGCAGCTACACCGCAGCCCATCCCGAAGGCATACGGCCCTAGAAAGAACACTTAGTCTCGTGAGCTAGTATGAGAGAACTCTATCTCTGGTCAGACTATGGAAGACAGTGGGTTTCAAATTTTAAAAATCTTTTCTAAAAAAGATTCATGTATCCAATTAGAAGGCTCACACTTGTGAGCAAAAAGATATGACAAAAATGACTTACAGAAATGTGTTGTTACTTAAACTGGCTTAAAGATCCTACTTTCCAGTCCCATTAAATCAGTGTCCTTAAAATATGAAGTGCCAGGCATGGTGGTGCACACCTGAACTCTCAGTAGCTTGGGAAGCGAGGCAGGAGGATGGAAAGTTCAAAGCCAGCTTCAGTAAATTAGCCAGGTCCTAAGCAACTAGGTGAGACTCTGTCTCAAAATAAAAAAATAAAAGGGACCGGGAATGTAGCTCAGTTGGTAGAGTGCTTGCCTTGCATGCATAAGGCCCTGGGTTCAATTCCCAGCATTAAATAAATTAATAAATTAATAAATAAATGAATGAATGAATGAATGAATCGGTCAGGGATGTGGCTCAGTGGTCAAGCACCCTGGGTTCAATCCCCAGCAGGAAAGAAAAGAAAGAGGAAGGAAGAAAGAGAGGAAGGAAGGAAGGAAAAATGGAAGGAAGGGAGGGAGGGAGGAAGGAAGAAAAGAAGGAAGGAAAGGGAAAAGGAAAAGGAAAAGGAAAGGAGAGACCAAAAAAACAACTATGAAGTTACTTTCAAGGAGAGAGTGTGTACAAGGTGAAATACCAGTTTCACAAAAGTACTAGAACTATGCTCAATGAAAATGAGGTGAGATCTCAAGACAACCGGAAGAATCTGAAAAAAGGGGAACCTTCTTAATTCAGAAATAACAACCTTGAAATAAATTTGAGACAAAAATGAGAGAGTTTTTAAATTTCATCACTTCCTACTAGTCTGTTCTATAAGAAGTGAACCTCAGTCAAAAGATTTTGAGAGGTCATCTAGTCCTGCTTTTAGGAAGAATCACACCTTGAATATTCCTGACAAATGTGCCCCTAAAAATATTTCAAAGAACACTTCCAACAACCTGTCTACATGTAGGAGATTGTAAATAAACTGAATAAGCTGTGCTTTCCTTCTCTAACATGTTTTATCATATTGCTTAGAAATTTGCGTTTATAGGGAATTTCATGTGCCTATAATAATTTTATCATAATTCAGAGTACTTTTTCCAAGGTGCCTCACAAATTTTAGTTTTCAATTTTTTTTTTTTAACCAATTCTCTAACATAGTGATTCTCAATAACAGAAGAGACTCATTTTCATACTATCAATGCCCACCACACCAGTGGTCCTAGTTCTAGTATATTAATACTAAAAACCACTGCCAATATTATAATTTATGAATGGGAGAGCTAGGCATCAAGTGGTTCATAAATGAATCCTAAATTACACTGGACAATAAGGAGCCTATAAGGTTCATACCCTGAACATTTCTTAAACACAAAGTGGCTAGTTCACTGGGTGGGCGTCATACAGGAAAGACAAAGGTCAATGCACTGATTTTGAAGTATGGCCCTTGGGTTTGAATCCAGCTATGCCAATTACTTACTTTAGAGCTTTAGATTTAAGCATGCTCCTAATTTACTTATCTCTAAAATGGAACAACATTTACTTCACAGAATGAGAGTAATAAACAACAGTATTTGGTCTGGCACATATCAATTGATTATATTACTATCTTTTGCTGTTTTTGATAATCCAAAGTATCATAACCCCAAGAATATGATATTTGATATAAGCAGCAAAACAAAATGATCCCAGCAAAGATGAGAAGAGGAAAGATATGTGGCATATTAAACATTTCATTTAAGCATGATGGTGGTCCTACTAGAACTGATACTACCGCAGTTTTGGTGAACATATATACCGCTAAGGTGAGGCACAGAGCCGGGGCAGGGGTGGGAAGATGACAACAAATACACCAAGGAAGAATCGTGTCACGCAATTAATAGAGGCACAGGGAAGAGAAAAAAAGAACAAAGGCTAATCAATCAACAGTATTCCCTGAAGGTTGCTCAACCTAAAGTAAGTAACTCTATACTTTCATTTAGAGTTAACAACAAATCATTAAAAAAAAAAAAAAAAAAAGGCAGAGTCTTCTCTTGATCTTTGGCACAAATGGGTTAATACATGTAAAAATTATACAGTTTAAAAAAGAAAAACATCAGGATCTCTGCTAGAACCTGAGATTAATTAAAATGTATTAAGTGAAGGTAAAGAAGGTTTAATGAATATTTACTTACAGGCTATACAGCTTTGCTCTAGCGGGGGAGAGATTCCAAATCTAGTCAAAAGCAAAATAAGGGTAAGTTCAATGGTGTAGTGCTGCTGCCAGACTTGGACCAAGAGTTGTGCAAAGTCTCTCCTAAGCACTCCTCTCAGAGCCTACTCAAAACAAAGGCCCTTCTATTACACAAGGAAGAAGGCTAGAGAGTGAAAGCAGGAAATAGTAAAGGAGAACAGAGTTAAAAGAATAGAACTTGAGATCTTCACAAATAATTTGAAATGGTTAAATGTAAAGCGTGGGGAGGAGGTGTTGTTTTTGTAAATACTGTTCTCAGCTCAGGCAACCTCTCATGCTTACCTAGGGGTGGATAACAAAATACGCAGTTGGCATGTCATTTATTTTTCTCCCAGAATGAAAACAGCAATCTTCATAGAAAAGCCCTTATCCCAGATTAATCTTGTTATGGAATATTACACAATTATCATACAAGAAACTGGATTGATTTTTAAAGTCGTCATAGCCAAACCACTAACAACAGAGCAGCCCTGTTAATTCACTGAAAGAACTTGAAACTGGAGGCTTACGTCTCACAATTCACCACCCTCTCACCAACTCCAAGGTTACGCTCATGCTTACAGCAACAGCTTTTTATTGAAAGCAAAAGGATCAAACAATATATTAGGGAATTAAATATCTGTGGTACTCCTTAAAATTTAGTAAAACAACTATCTTTCTTGACCAAAGGCATGCTCTGAACGTCCGTAGGTACATGTGCCAAAGCACACTCAATCACAAATGCTTGCATGTAGTAGAGGATCCTAAGCTCCATTATATCCTTACAGGCACCCACCTTCATGGAGACTCACAATTATGTTATGATGCATTGCAGTAACTTTTAGAGCTATATAATTTTTTCCTAGAAATTTGCATTAGGTAAACTCTAAGAAGACTGCCCTACTAAAACTGATACTACTGCAGTTACTGGTGAACAGAAAAAACTTCACAGATGGAGAATTCACTATACTCTCAAGCTATTCAATCTTCCTCACTAAAAAAACATACACTGTCTTTCTTTGATAACACTTCAATAATTAAGACATCATCTTTGGAAAACATAACGAAAGAAAGAAATTTGGCAAACAGGAAACTCAGTTTTACAACCCCAGCATAGCCCAATGGTAGACTACTTGACTAGTATGCATGAGTTAAATTCTCAGCACAACAAAATATTTATTAATTTAATTAGGTAAATAAAAATTGGGAGGAAGACTTTTTTTTGTACCAGGAATTGAACCCAGGGCGCTTAACCACTGAGCCACATCCTCAGCCCTCTTTTATACATTTTATGTAGAGACAGGGTCTTACTAAGTTGCTTAGGGCCTTGCTAAGTGCTGAGGTTGGCTTTGAACCCACAATCTTCCTACCTCAGCCTCCCAGGCCACTGGGATCACAGGGTTGCACCACCAGGTCCAACAGGAGGAAGACATATTAAAAAGTCTAAGCTTGAAGAAAAATACTGAAATAAAACCATAAAATTTGGACTTATTCAAAAACAAGTAGGAAATTGGAACTTTAAGTCTACATAATTTCTAAAGGCAAATGAACTAACATTTTTATTTATATGCTATGCTAACATTTTTTTCCCCTGATTTAATCCAGTGAATCCCAATAGACAACATGATCCCATTTTTACAGTTGAGGAACTTGAGGCTCCCAAAGATGTAACTTGATCAATGTAAAGCTAGAATTTGAACCTACGACTTCCTGATTCCAAATTCTGTTTTCTATAAAAGCCTTGCAAACTCACAAATTCATTAATATGAAAACAAAGGAAGAGACAAAAGATAAAACTCCTAAACTACAAAAAAAATCAACTCAAAGTCTCCATGGAGAGAAGTCAAAACACTGAATTCAATTAAATATATATATATACACACACACATACACATTTGATTAAAAGTCTTGCAAAAAATGACACTATGGTTTCTCTTAAAAAAAAAAGAAAGAAAGAAAGAAAAGTTTTAATCTTAAATTTCAAGGTTACTTCAAAATTCTATTGGTCAGGACTTTGATACAGTTAAGACAGAAAAGAAAAGAGGGAAGATACTTGATTAAGGTTTGGTTATATAAATGAAAATCAAATCCAACAATTAGTATGGTTTCTGAAGTCAAAACCTAAATTGCAAATAGTCTTTTATTTGATAACATTACTTTGCTGAAGCATGCTGTGCAAGCAACTCAAAGATAAATTATTCCAAAATTAGAACAAGTAAAGGTAGGAAGATAAAGATATTGGTTACTATTTTTAAGAAACTATGATACATAAAATCAAGATTTACTGTTTAAAATGTAACCATTTCATAAATATCATTAAAAAACAAACAACTGCTTTTCTAGGCTATAAATCTAAGTGCAATTATTAACATGTTCTAACAAATGTACCAGACCAATATGCCTTACAAATCCTTTAGAGATTCCCCGTTTCATAATTCATTCCTTAGGGTTGGGAGTGTAACTCAGTGGTAGCATGCTTGCCTAACATGTGCAAGGCCCTGAATCCATCCCCAGCATACCAAATAAATAAACAGATAAATAAATAAATTCTTATCATCTTCCTGAATTTTTTTGGTCGGGGATTGAACCCAGAGGTGTTTAACTGACCCACATCCCAGCTCTTTTTTATATTTTATTTAGAGACGGGGTCTCACTCAGTTGCTTTGGGCCTTACTAAGCTACTGAGGCTGGGTTTGAACTCACGATCCTCCTGCCTCAGCCTCCGGAGCAGCTGGGATTACAGGCGTGTGTCACTGCACCCGGTGCAATTTTTCTTTTTAAGTCAGTATTTTCATCCAACTAGATATTCAACTACTTACAAAACTACCTGCCTGCAAAACCCACATACTGAAGATACACTGGGGAAAATACAGAGTTAAATTAATTCTGAAGATTTTAAAATAATACTAATGACAATATTTATTATTAATTCATCCCAAAACAGGTTGATTCTGACTTCACAGAGAAAAAGGTCACACCAACATCAAGGGGACAAAGGGAAGTGGTTTGGTGGGAAGCCCAGTCCTTAAAAAGCCTCTCCCCAACAGGCTTCTCCTCTTCCTAGGTCAGTGAGCCCCACTTCATGAACATAAGAGAGGGAAGGGAAAGAAAGGCAGCAGATTAAGTAAATTATGAATATAGATTTTACTTTTTCCCCTTTCCGTCCCCCTATATCACTCTCAGCATTGGTACTGAGAGTTCTGGAGATTCTGCTCAGTAAAAGGATGCATAACTTCTCCAGTCCTAAAGGGAAAAACTGTGACAGGAATCCCTGAGGCAGAGAGAAATGATAAACTAGGAACAAGAAGACTAGGTGACAATGATTCGAAGAGCGCTCAATGTAAGGCCTGCTGAGGATACTAAAATCTGACTTTCCTTTTTTCTCTACCTAAACTTCTTTCTTCTCAGTCCCCAAGAACTGTACCTATAACACCACCAGGTTGCCCAACTTACTATAGGGATTCTTTTCTGCTGGCTTTCTAGGTCATATGCCATCTATGCTCCCATTCTCTGTTCCCAAGGCCATTGTCCTCTCTAACTTTTCCCTTAAATGTTTAAGTGCTATTCCTGTGGAGAAAGTCCCAGTAGACAGTTCCACTTCATTAAAATATTATACACATCAACCAAAATGTGATTGCTATGATTTTTTTAAAGAAAAAAATATAGCTGGGTACAGTGGGACATGCCAGTAGTTCCAGCTAGTTGGGAGGCTAGGGTGGAAAGATCATTTGAGTCCAGGATTTTGGGGCAAGCTTAGGCAACATATTTGTAATAAGACAAGGAATAGGAATTGCTGTAGTTGTGTGTTATGTAGTAATAATAAGCTGTATTTGGTATTTGCCTGGACTTGTAAAACTAAAATCATAAAAGGCACCTGGTGACAAACTTGCTGTGTGGCAGGATGACACTCCTGAACAATGCCAATATGAACCTTTATCTATGATTTGAGTGGTGGCTCCAAGTCTAGTCATGTTCTGGTCTTTTCAATGAAGACCAGAGCGTGACTGGGCTCACTACTTAAACCCCTGGACTGTTGGAGCAAACTGTCAGCAGCACCGTGACCAGAGGACTCCACGTCGCTCTGTCTCTTGACTGCCCCGACTGCTGTCCACTCCATCACTGATTGCTGATCAACCGTTGTCACTGAAGCCAGACAACTAACTGTCCCGCGATGACAACTGCCATCCAGCCTCCGGCTTTTCAGACACCGGAGGACATCTGAAGACATCCGAGGAGCTGAGAGAGGCTGCAGCTGAGAAGAAGCCCCTCAGTCTTGCTGACTGACTTCTTGCCTAAGAGACATTGCATTGAGTAAGTCCATGGGGACTGGACTCTAGGTGAGCAAGGGAGTGAATCTTAAATGTATTTGTGACTTGCTATTATTAGGAATGTTAAGTCGAGCATGCATTGCGTGAATAAAATCCACTTGTTGGAACCAAACTTGATTCCTCTCTTACTCACTGCTCGCGACAGTATTGAGCCCCAGTCTCAGAAAAAGATGGAGAGAAAGGGAGGGAAGAGGAGGGGAGATTTTAAAAGGTTATTTATATGTAATGTATATTTATACATTATAATGTATATTTAAACATTAAGAAATACTGTCAGATGCTTGTTGTCCCATGATATTTGGAGGGAACTGGTTCCAAGATGCCCAATGAATACTAAAAAGTAGGGTATGCTCAAGTCCTTTGTAAGAAACGCCTCAGTTATCTGCATATGACCCATGCACATCCTCCCTTATACTTTAAATCATACTTAGATGACTTATAGTATCTAATATAATGTAAATGCCAATTAAATAGTTAGACAATATACTGTTTAGAGAACAATGACAAGAAAAAAGTATGTGTCTTCAGGACAGATTTTTTTTTTTTTTTTTTTTTTTTTTTTTTTGGTGAGGTACGGGGGAGGCAGGTACTGAGATTGAACTCAGGGGGATTTATCACTGGGTTACAACCCCAGCTTTTTTTATTTTTTACTTTCAAACAAGGCCTCACTGGGTTGTTGAGGTTGACCTCAAACTTTGCAGTCCTCCTACCTCAGCCTCCCAAGTCACTGGTATTGGAGGCATGAGCCACTATGCCAGCTTTAAATTTTTTCTTCACATATTTTTGATCCATGATTGGCAGAGCCTTCAAATGTGGCACCTGTTTCTTTGGATGGCTGACTGTACGTCCTTCTGCCTTATGTCCAGGGAGAAAAATTACGGAAATCTGTACAGCCAATGAATAGACTGCTAACAGACAGGAACTAACTACCCTTGGTATGGACTATGGACTATACATCTTAATTTTTATAAATAAAGTTGACACTTGGTCCTGACCAAAAAAGAAAAAGAAGAAGAAAGAGAAAAGAAATACCGTAAGAAATGAAATCTGACCTCCACACCCTACTTTTCCCCTCACCCTCTTCAAATAGAAACTACAAATGTTTTACACTAAGACTATCGATGTGTTGCAAATAGCTTAATCAACCTAAACCACAATGGTTGAGGAATAATAAAAAGAGAGCAGAGGGGGGCTGTCTAAGCATGAACATATAAATATGGGTGTATTATGATTCATTTTAATTCAAAAAATGGCTTTGGATGAGTCATTGTTTTGTATCATCAAGAGAAAAATTTCCGTCCGTTGTTATACAGAATAAAGCAGACTATTCCCAAATGACGATTTTCTAGAGAAATTAAACAGAAAATTATTTTGTCCAGAACCAGAAATTCTGGTAAAAGTCACAAAGATTTCTTCGCCATTTATTAGCCCTTATTTTTTTTTTAAGATTTTTTTCCATATTTTCCATATTTAAGATTTTTTCCACATTTTTTATTGGTGCATTATAGTTGTACATATTTGTTGTTACATATTCATACATGCACACAATATAACAATATAATTGGGCCAATATCACTCCCCAGTACTGCTCCTTCCTTCCCCATTATTAACCATTTTTAAGCACTGACAGAAGTTACTTGGGATTTATTGAAGATTTATACACACATAAACTTTGTATGTGGGGTTGAATGCAGCTCAGTAGTAGAGTGCTTGACTAGCATTCAAGAGGACCTAGGTCAATTCCCCAGAAAGGGAAGGAAGGAAGACTTCTAAACAGTACAGCTGAACAACTACCACTAAATGAGTTTTTCTACTTGGTAGTCTGGCTATCAGTACAACCGCAATCTAGTGATCTCTCAAATTCCTTTTTTTTTTTTTTTTTTTTTTTTGAGGGGGATTACTGGGTATTGAACCCAGGGGCTCTTAACAACTGAGCCACATCCCCAGTCTTTTTCCTATAGTTTATTTAGACACTGGGTATTGCTGAATTGCTTGAGTCTTCAATAAGTTGCTGAGGCTGACTTTGAATTCAAGATCCTCCTGGTCTCAGCCTCCCTACTAGGATTTCAGGAGTATGACACCATACCGGGTCTCAAATTCTTTTTGTTTGTTTGTTTTGTTTTATGTTTATAAGGGCCAGATAGTGCTTTTAGCACACAGATGACATCCTAACGTCAGTGGCCTTTGCACAGGCCCATAATGGAACTAGAATCATCACTACACTATCACACTTCGTAACTTAATAATTTTCCAAAGCTGTCTGTGTTTAGCCTTATGTCTGAAGGCCTTTCATACTACCCTCAAACCACTTTTTTATTGTCCTCTATGTTGGCCAGATGTATTTGCTACCCCTAAAATTGGCTTGTACTTTCCATGTTCATATATCTGCTTACATTGCTCCATCCAGGATTCATTCTTTCCCATTGTCCTCCCTACATATAAACACTCTTTCTTACAACTATATCCTAGCTCATCCAGGTAGTCTTCCTTCTCTAACTCTGTATACTAAACTATAAGTATCAATTGACAAAGAGTTAACTTTTTTAAAAAACTAAATTGAAGATCTTTAATTAGAGATCAAAACCGTTCAGATCTTACAAAGAAAGGCCCTGTGACTCTTTGTTAAAAGCAAAGATTCTTGATATGTTGATTAATTGTGTAGACTTACCATAGGTATAAATGTATTCTCAGCTTAGGGAAAAAAAAGGTGGCAAGTGTGGTGGCGCATACCTGTAATCCCAGTTACTCAGGAGGCTGAAGCAGGAGGATTGCAAGTTCCAGGCCAGCCTCGACAACCTAGTGAGGTTCTAAGCCATTTAGAAAGACACCATCTCAAAACTTAAAATGAAATGGGGCAGGGATGTAGCTCAGTGATAAAGTGCCCCTGGGTTCTAAAGGAAGGAAGGGAGAAGAGGGTAGGAGGAAGAAAAGAAAGTGAATTATCAAAAAGTTAGCATGTTGGAGACAGCACACAAGAAGTTGGCATGAAGAACTGGGAATGCAGCTCAGGAGAGCACTTGCCCAGCAAGCACAGGGTCCTAGATTCAATGCTTAGTACCATGAGGAGGAAGAAGAAGAGGCGGAGGAGGAGGAGGAGGAGGAGGAAAAATTGGAACAGGAGGAGGAGAAGTTGGCTTCTAGGCATAGTAATAATATTCTATTTCTTGGATGCTGTATTATACACATGAGATTTGTATTATAACAATTCATTAAGCCGTATATTTTATTATGCACTTTTAAGTACACCTATTTTCTTTCTAAATAAAATGTGTTTGTTTGCAGTGCTGGGGATCAAACCCAGGGCCCTACATGTGTTAGGCAAGCACTCTACCACTGAACTACACCCCAGAGTCTTCAAAATAAGAAGAATTTTTAAAGTGCTAGGCACACAATAAGCAGTCAATAAAACATACTATAAGATTTTTCTTTCTCTATTTTTTTTTTTTTTTGGTGCTGGGGATTATTGAACCCAGGTTCTTATGCTAAATACATACACTACCACTGAGCTACGACCCCAGCCTTAACGCAAGATAATATTAAATTGATATAACATAGCTTGAAAGAATCAAAATGCCTATATGAAGAAGTATCATATGAATCAAAATGCATTTGACTAATTAAGTATGTCATAATCCTAGTAAAAATTAGACTGATTATATAGTTCCTTTACAGCTAAATGAGGTAGGATCTATAAATCCTACATATGAGAAAATCAGTGTGGGTTTCAATGCTAACTACTTGGCCGTGGCAAAATAACTTAATCTCTCCAAATCTTAGTTTCCACATTTGTAAAACAGAAAATATTTAACTGCCTAGATAGCATATAATGAGGTCCAAGTTAAACATGTTTGTAAAAGCACTTCAGCTTCATCAGTGGCAAAGTACAAAATATATAGCATTATTAATAAACTATTACACAATACTATTTTATATGTTGAGTACAAAGTATAGAGAGAAAATATTGTGGAATTTGAAAATATGAACATGTCATACCCCGATTTTCATTTAGAATTCAGGAAGAAATGATGATCTTCAATTGTCATAAAATCTGATCAGGTAACAGATAAAGGATAGAATCACAAATAATATGAATTCATTATCAGCTGATATCTAAATACAACAGTATGTGCCAACTCTGACTAAATGACATTGTCAGAAGAGAACTCCACTTTCAAATGCTGTTGACCTCATGCTAGGTTGATTATCTTTTACGGCAGGAAGTAATATTCATCATCTTTATAAGACACTTTATGTATAATACAAATGAAACAGGAAGGAAAGAGCTTCCTGCCATTCTAATAAACCCACAATCCATTGCAAGTAGGCAATCATTGCAGGGAAGGCAATCAGAAGAAGAAATATGCCAGACACAGTGGCACACACCTGTAATCCTAGCAGCTCAGGAGGCTGAGGCAGGAGGATCTCGAGTTCAAAGTCAGCCTCCGCAACTCAGTGAGACCCTGTCTCTAAATAAAATACAAAATGGGGCTAGAGATGTGGCTCAGTGGTTGAGTGCCCCTGAGTTCAAACCCTGGTAACCCCCCTCAAAAAAAAAAAATTAAAAAGAAGAAGAAGAAGAAGAAATGTTCTAGCCATATCACACAGAGAACAGTAATTCTCAATAAGTAAAAAACTGATTATAAAATTTTAAAGGAAATAAATGATCATAGAATTTCAGAAAATGAAATGAACACTAGACATCATAAAGCAAGTCCTAATTTTACAAATGAAGACATGTGAAGCCCCAAGAGTAGAACTGACCTATTAAAGCTCAAAGTGGGTAAGTGGCAGTTTTATCAGTAAATAATTACAAAGTGAATACAAAATGAAGTCCCATAACAAACAAGACTCACAATTAGCAAAACTAGTTTCATTAGAAACTAGTATCTTCTCTCTGCCAATTTTTAAACTTAGAAGCCAGCCACAGTGGCACACGCCTGTAATTCCAGTGGCTCAAGAGGCTGAGGCAGGAGGATTCTGAGTTCAAAGTCAGCCTGAGCAACTCAGTGAGACCCTGTCTCTAAACAGAAAATATTTAAAAAGGGCTGGGACTGTGGCTGAGTGGTTAAGTGCCCCTGGATTTAATCCCCAGTACCAAAAAGAGAAAAGGAAATAAACTTAGAAGTCAACTATTTATTAACAGATTGTGAAACATAGGTTTCAGTTCCTCTTTGATCAAATTCTCATTAATTTTGATTTTATTCAAATTAATCAATAAGGTCTGACTTTAGGGAAACCAGCAGCAAATACTGCAGTTACAAAGCTTTCTAAATGATAATGATATGTACTGAAAGTGACATTTTCCAAGTTAAGAATCTAATGCTTTAGTCACTGAGGTTCGAAATGGAGAATATATCAAGAATCTTGATATTCTAAAGGACAATCAAACAGGGAAAGAAAATGAAGCAAATTTAATTAGGAAGTTACAGATAAATTGCTGAATCAATGTCCTTTAAGGAAAAAAACTAGTAAAATGAGATGAACTTTACTAATTTACACATTAGGTTTGAACTATTCCAAACAATAAGTAACTAGATAATAAAAAGTATTAAAGATCCCAAAGGAATGCTTAGCACAAAACTAAACAAATAAAATATTTTAAAAACAGCAACTGCTGGAATAAGTATTTTAAAGAATTTCATCTATCCCCTTAAAAATTCTTTCAAAAAATAAAGAGAAAATTGCTATTTTAAATCTAAGTGGTACTTAGCTCTCCAATGGACTGAGCCAATTAAACAGAAGCCTCATATGCCCCATACAATTTCAAAAGCAATGAAACTGTAGATCAGTGGCCTTATAAGACACAGTGACGTTAAGTTCCATTTCCAGTGACACAAGATGGGAGCTAGATGAAGAAGCCTGCAGAAATTTTTTATCACATTTCCATTATTCTGTATTTATTCATTTGTGTCATTTTGTTGTGACCTTCCTCTTCAGGGACATATACTACCAGTACCAGATACATAATATTAACCTGAAACTAAACTAGTAATAGGAGCCCATGCCAACTGTGGCTCCTATGCCTAAACATGTAATAAAATTTGTCATGTCTCCCCCCCCATCAAAAATTGGAACTTTAAGCTTAACCCAGTGGACAGCTAATTATTGTTTCTCCCATCCTTAATAAGAAATAAAAATAATTTTTCCAAATGTACAGGATAAAAACTGATAAACACTGTGCTCCACATTGGGCAAGGGATAAAAATCTCAACAAATTATTTTTAACAACTAACATCAAGGGCACAAAACAAAATGATTTTCTGCCCCTGAACTGTCCTTAATAAAAGAAGAAGCAATAAAACAACAATTTACTACTGAGCCAAAGGGGTTACACTATGTCTACTTGAAAGAAATTGGAAGTTCAAAGCTACACCTTCCATCAAGGAAAAGCCCCACCTCAACCACATCAATTATTACTAGCTAAAACAAAAACATACATACAAGAAGAAACAACAACCTCCCAAACCAGGGTGCGACCAGGGAGCCAGGTGAAAAAGCAGTGTAACAGCCAACTGAGCCAGTTCTCACAAAGCACATGCCCTTGAGAAGCACCTGGGTCACCCATGGTCATTTGGGTTGTTTCAACACCAGAAAAGAAAGCTTCTAGCATGTGAAATGAGAAATAAACATTAAACTTTCAGAACTATTTGCACAAAGGAAGAAAAGGAATCACAAGTCAGACAGGGAAAAAGTGGTGCATATCAAAGGTCAGTCACTTAGTATACATTTGCTTAATCACCTCAGTCAGAGCACAGGGACAAAACCCCACTCTTTACACAGAATTTTCCAAACATTAACCAAAGTCCATAGCAGCCTGGTGGGGTAAATGTTTTACAAATAAGGAGGTGCTATTCTAGGGACACAAAAAAAAGTGAGAATTTGACTAGAACAATGTTCTGTCTTTAACTTGGGAGACAGAGTACTCAAAAATATTACTTGGTGGCTGTTTACCACTCTATTATAGAGAAAGTTGCTCTCAATTTAATACATAAGGGATTATATACATACATTCACACATATATATATTTTTGGGGGGGGAGGGTGGTGCTAGGTATCTAAACTAGGGCCTCACATATGCTAGAAGGCACTCTATCACTAAAATGATTATGTTTTATGATGAAAGTCTATATAAAAAGTAATAGGACCGCCAGGCACAGTGGTTGCAGGCCTATAATCCCAGCGGAGGCTAAGACAGGAGGATGAAAAGTTCAAAGCCAGTCTCAGCAACTTAGTGAGACCCTGTTTCGAGATTTAAAAAGGGGCTGAGCATATGACTTAGTGAGTGCTCTCCATTCAATCCCTGGTGAGAAAGAGAGAGAGGGAGAGATAGGGAGAGTGAGAGAAACACAGAAGTAGCAGGCCTACTCTGTTTTTCAATGTCGCTATAAATCATTATCAAAAACTCCATTAAGCCAAGCATGGTGGCACATGTCTATAATTAAAGCTAATAGGAAGGATATGGCAGGAAGATGGCAAGATTGAGGCCAGTGTGGGCAACTTTGCAAGACCATGTCTCAAAATAAATTTTTTTTTAAAATGGCTGGGAAAGCAGCTCAGTGGTATAGCACTTGTCCAGCATCTGAGGTCCTGGATTTGTGATGGATGACAAAAACAGGCCTGGATGTAAAAGAAACCATAAGAATGCTGTTAAGAAAGCTAGTGCCTAGGAAAGGGACAGTTCTCCCCTTTCAGTCAGTCCTTCTTCAGGAGACCTACTTAACACCATAGACCCCTACCTTTTGGATTATAAATAAGTACCTCTAGGAATCTACTCCCCTTTTGAAGTGTAAAGGCCCCTGTGCAGGCTTCAAGCCCAAGGCTAGAGATTTATCCAAGGACTTGTGAGAAGAGCCACTTCTTCCCCTTATCGCACTCTGCTTCTGTAAACATGCTCCCGGTGGCTGGGCACAGGTGGGAAGAGGAGCAGGGAAGGGGAGGCAAGTAAGCAGGTGATGCAGCCAGCTGACTCTTCTGCGAGGTGTCAGGTAAACGGTAGCATGTTGGGGTCACTTGGGAGAAAGAATGGAAGGTGTGAAACAGCCAAGGCCTGGAGGGGGGGCAGGGCCCAGCAATGCAGGCCAGCACTGGGGAGGCCCTCAGCATGGGAGCAGCAGTGGGTCACTCTGCTTCTGTAAACCCCATGCGGAGCCTTCTATCGTGTAGAACAGAAATGTCATGGCATCAGATAGCCTACAAATGTTGTAAGAAACTGGAGATGGAGGCTCAGAATTTGGAGTTTTATCTCCTCAGGGCCCACAGCATAAAATAATGTGCGCGTTCTCCCACTCTCCAAGTGCCATTTGACTTTTTTTTTTTATTAAATTCTTTTTTATTTTTACAGACCGCATTTTGATTGCCACTTTTTGACCGGTCTGATTACTGCAACATTTCCAACACCGAGTACCACGCCCACCCCCCAAAAGAGTCATTAATTAGTTGAGTCAGCTTTTGAACACTTTCCACTTTTAACAGGCCTACATACACAGAAAAATTAGTTTTAAGTAAATTTTACTTTATATTATCTATACTAACAGTTACTATAGAGAGAAAGGTCTTGATCATTTCATATTTGAGTATGTTGAAATCTTTTTATCATAGAAATAAATGTGTCTGGGGATTGACTGGAAAGAGGCACAAGGGAATTATGTGGATGAAAGAAATTTTCTCTGTCTTAATTAAGGTGGTGTTTTTCATCAAATCTCCTCACTCTATACTCAAGACCTGTGCATTTCCTGGTATGTACAGTTTATTTTTAAAAAATACAAGAGTTGATCTGGGTTCAATCTCCAGCATCAAAAGGAAAGAAAGAAACCAGAATCAAAGACAATCATTTTAATAGTCCGACTTCTGGTTAGGAAACAGCAAGGGTAGTAAGCTCCATATCATACTAAGAACTTGCTCTTTTTTCCTGTGATCTACATTTCCAACTTGTGTACACTGATTAATTCTCAAAAAATTAATAAATACCCATGGGGCTTCCAGAGTCTCCAGTAACAAAGGAGAAGATCTCAGGGCAGTGTGGAGACTTGCATCTGCCTGTAAGCACGTAAACCACATCCCTCAATAGAGCTGTCTCAAACATCCATAAAGGGAAACAAACCACCACTGTGTCAAAGGCATCAGAGATGGTCATCCTGTACATCTCCTCTGAAGCAGATTAAGAGAAGAAGAAATGAATTGATATTTCACTGATAACACATGGCACAAATTAATCTTGCATAGTCACTTATGAAATGCTTATAAGATTTTGACAAAGAAGGAAATGTAAAATGCTATAAAGGTAAATAATATTATCAATGGAAATTTCCACTTTTTCTGAAAGTAGTTAAAGAATATTTGCACCAATCAAACAGGTCTATTTTATTCAGAAACAAACAGAAATAAATACACAAATGAATTTGTTTCAAGGACTGAATTAAAAAACACCTTGGGCTGGGGACATAGCTCAGTTGGTAGAGTGCTTGCCAAGCATGCACAAGTCCCTGGGTTCAAAGCCCAGCAACACCAAAACAACAAACAAAACAAACAAACAAACAAAAAACACCACCTTTATCTGGAAGCAAAAAAAGCTCCTTGATAGACATGCCAGGTTCAATCATTGGCAGAATGTAGAAAATACAAATGACACCCAAGATAACCAGTGTAGCTAATTATAACATGATCACTTTCTTAAATAACTTGAGTATACCTCCAAAGTATGTCATACTTATTAACAGTCTTAAAAAAAGCATTACCAATACTGACTATACAAGGATAATAACCCATGCTTATTCCTGACATTTTGCCTCTCTTCCCTAAAATAACTACTACAAATTGTCACATTAGCAAATAAGAACAAAACGGTCTTGGAAGATAAACAAGGCTTCAATAGTGTCCTATAACCCTAAATTGATGAAAAGCTACGACATACGTAAAAGTCCCTGTAGGCCCATCTGATAACACTACCAAAGTTAAGGTTGTGATGTTTTACAAATCCCGTGACTGAAATCTGCCTTAGAACTAAATTAGTGTAATAGTGTGTAAACTTCTTTAAGTAACTGTAGAATCTGCTCCATTCCTTTTAAAATAATACAAGAGTTTCTATCAAATGCCTTTCTATCTTCTTTGTGTCCCCTTAACATTAACAGGACACAAAACCATTTATGAATAATAATAATAAATGCAAAAAAAAAGATCCTCAGGTCATTTGGAAATGAGTGACTATCACCTCACCCCAGTGTGTCCCCTCTGGTGCCCAGCCTAAAAAGCTTTTCCCGTATTTCAATCATCATTCCACAAACAAACCTGAAAGTCACTTAAGAAAATTCTAGGACTCTGAGTAAATGTATCTTGAAAATCACTGATTCCAGGCCAACCCCTCATTTTACAATTGTTACCCACGAAAGGTAAAATAAGAGACAGTACGGTATAACCAAAAAGGAAATGGTGGTCAAAACTGGGTCAAAGCCCTTACTAAATATGTGACCTCTGGCAAATCTCTTAAAACTTTGGGTTTTAGTTTTTTCATCATATGGCAAAAACCATGTCTCTGCCCAATATACTTTCTGCAAAAGTGCTTTGTAAACTGTGGTGCATCATATATATTAAGGTTATTATTTTCGTTTTGGGTTATTATTAACTAAGATGACATGGAAAGTCAAATTCACAGACAGATCTAGGACTTGAGTCTCCTGACTACCTCTCTGATGCTTTTTCCATATCATACAACACGTGTGTTCAATAATAAGCCATTGTTATCAGTTTCTTAAACTTGGTTTTTATTTTGGTGTGGGTTTTTTGTTTTTGCCCTTGTTTTGAAGGTATTTTTTGGTTTTTGTTCTCTTTTTTACTGTGGTTCTGAGGATTGAATCCAGGGGGCGCTCTACCACTGAGCTGCATACCCAACCCTTTCACATTTTTATTTTAAGACAGGGTCTCAATAATGTTACCCAGGCTGGCCTCAAACTTGTGATCCTCCTTCCTAAAATTACAGGCATGCTATACCGCACCCAGCTCAAACTTGGGTTTTATAATAACCATTTTTATCCAGAAGAAAAATGATGCCAAGCACAAAACAAGATCTTTAGGCTTACATAAAATAAATGTCAATGCAAGGAACTTCTGGTCTAAGCAAGACAACTATAGTAAGGAAATATAGGTTAAAGTATGTATTTGCATTCTACAATATGATACATGATGGTCCTTAAGGTACTAATGAAACAATTTTGACCATTGTGAGTAGCACTGTGCTGTTAATATGTGGGTCCTAACAACAATATGTACTCTAGTGTCTAACAGGTCTCCAGCTGCTGTCTTTCATAAATCTAAATGTGTCATGGCAGTTTCACCCATCTAAAAGGCATGGTAAAACAGTGAAGTTAGGAAACTCCGCAGAAAAAAGAATGGAGAAACCAGTGCCAAAAATGTCATTAAAATGCAGTACAGGTGATGAGGGCGGAAATATATATTATTCAAAGAATTTCCAGGGCTTAACGGAAAGCTTTTTCTCGTGGAAAAGTTGGAAAATACTACCAATGTAATTTTGTTTCAGAACATAAGCATTTCTTATAAATTTATAAGCTCACGCATATTCATAATGTGATTCATTTGGTAGGAACATACAGTCATCCAGATGCAGTGAAAAAGTTACAGCTTTAAACGCTCAATCTAGCCATTAGACTTAAAGGTTATAGTAGTACTTCTTGAAAACATATTAGTCATCACTGCTCTAACTATACATTTCTGTAGAGAAAACATGGAAAATGGGGTGGATTAGGAGTACACAAGTTTGTCACCAACAATAGCTAGAAAAGTCAAACCACATAAGAAAATAACATGGAACTTTGGTAACATCTGCATGCTTTGTCATCCTGGAAATTTCACATCATCGACCATAAGCATTATGGACTACTTTCAGGGAAGGCTGTTTTCTAAAACTGACTCACCCTGTTCTATCTCCAGTGTCTGATTGTTTGATGACAATTCAACAGTAAAGCAAAGGGTCAGCAGTGCAACCAAATTTCAACAAAACCAAATAAATCTTGTAATTGGTAAGTATGTCTACCCAAAACTTGTTTTGTTTTTTAGTTGTACCGGGGATTAAACGGGGGGGCACTCTACAACTAAGTTACATTCCCAGTCCTTTTTAGTTTATTTTAAGACAGTGTCTTGTTAATTTGCTCAGGCTCACTTTGAATCCATGATCCTTGGGCCTCAGCCTCCAAGCAGCTGTGACTGTAGGCATGCACCACTACACCACACTACCGGAAGGTTGAAGTAATTCTCCTCCTACTTTGATGAAGACATATATTATGTATGTATAGCCTACAAATACAAGATTCTTTTTTAAAAACTATTTTTTAGATGTTGATAGATCTTTATTTACTCATTTATTTATATGTGATGCTGAGAATCAAACCCAGTGCCTCACACATTCTAGGCAAGCGCTCCACTACTGAGCCACAACCCCAGCCCCACAAGATCCTTTTCATTATTGATAATAATACTAGATAAGGTTTGTAGGTATTTATTTTAAAAGTACTTTAAGATTATTATTATTATTATTGATGTTTATTTAGTATTTATTACTACTAATAAATAGTACTATTACCACTACTACTACTACTTCTATAATTACTACTTCTACTGCCTTAATTTTGCAAAAGAACTAAAACAGTGAGGAGAAAAGACTGTTCTAAAATTATACAGACACTAAAATGGTGATAGGATTCAAATTCAGTTTCTCTACTTCCAAATTCTAGGGGTTTTTTTTTTCCCCTTAAAGTCAAACCTCTTTTTCATTTTTCAGCATGAAACATTTAATTCATTCAGTTATTATCTAGTCATGAAATTTTTATTAGTCTGGGTATGGTGGTATACACCTGTAATCAGGATGACTCAAGGAGGCTGAGGCAATAGGATTGGAAGTTTGAGGCCAGCTTCAGAAATTTAGTGAGACTCTGCCTCAAAACAAAAAAATAAAATGAACTGGGGATGTAGCTCAGTAGCAAAGTGTGGCTGGGTTCAATCCCTAGTACCAAAAAAACAGAGGGGGGCGGGGAGAGATGTTAAGCATTTATTGTATGTTAGACGCTATTTTCAAGCCCTGAAAAAATAGAAAAGGATACACAATTCCCATTTTAGGTGATTTGAGGAGGTGTATTATAATCATTAGGTGTATTATATACATTAGGTGTATATAATGGTCAGGGGCAGTTTAAATACCAAATGAAAGGAATCTGGCAAGTGAATAAGACAGGAAAGAAGTGTGGCAGGGAGTACTGACAACATCAGCAAAAGCATAAAGGGAAAAACAAATCTCTCACACACACACACACACATATATAAAATTCTCTCTCCCATGATTATCACAAAGACAGATGGGAAAGGCTCCAATAAACATATCAGACTCCATTCACTGTGTATGCGTATGTGTGGAGGGGCATGAATAAATACATCTATCTATATAGATAAACAGATAGATATCGGCCTCTCATTTATAAATGAGAAAGCAATTGCTTTTCTTTTCCTCTTGCATATATTCTAAGACCACCAAATTAATCTAATAACACATGTACTGTCCTAACGTACTGTCAGGTGTGTATGCGTAAGTACACACACATCCCATTCTTTGTACAGGCTGCTACAAAAGAAAATGGGAAATACATGCACACAAAGACAGGTCTTCCTTGCAAAAGTCCTTATGGTCCTTGTTTATTCTAAACTACTAAGTAAATCATTTTAAACATTTTTATTTTCACACTACTATCTTGGAAATGTTTCCTATATGAGAACACTCACCTTACATATGTTAATATAACTGAAAGCAATAAATGCTTCTGGCCTCAAGCAGAATGCAAGCTGCTATTTCCCTCCCCATACCCAATATTTGGAAAGCATTTGCTCATTTATGATCTGAGCTCTCTTAAGCCTAGAACCTACTGACCCACACTCATTTGCTAAATGAACAATAAAGCTAATCTGCAAGTACTAGTTGTCAATCATTACCAACCAAAAAAACCCGTTCTCCTACCCTAGTTTCATTTTGCTTTCTAACTGGAATACAACCAAAACCAGAAAGGGTGGGTTATCACAATTCCAAGCAACAAAAATAAATGAAAAGTTCCTGTACCAAAGTTTATGCGCTATGATGAAGAAAAGGGTTTCTTGAGTCTTTATTAAAATCTTGATTTATATAAAAGTCACTTATATTGGTTAAGTGTCCAGCTCCCAACAAATCAGAAGGGGAACAATTTGGAAAGGAGAACCAGGAGGAAAAAAAACTCCACTAGAGTTCAAATGTCACCTAACAGTAAGGGAAGAAATATTACAAAACAGAATTCAATAAAATGTTAAATTCATTCCAGTCATGATGAAAGAGCTCTGTAGATAGAGTAACAAAAACGGCATGGTATTGGCACCAAAACAGACATGAAGACCAATAGAGTAGAATAGAAGACACAGAGACAAACCCACATACAGTTATCTCATACTAAGCAAAGTCCCCATAAACAAAAAAAGATAGCCTATTCAACAAATGTGCTGGGAAAACTGGAAAATTCATATGTAGCAGAATAAAATTAAATTCCTATCTCTCACCCTGCATAAAACTCTACTCAAAGTGGTCAAGGACCTAGGCATTAGACCAGAGACCCTGCACCTACTAGAAGAAAAAGTAGACCCAACTCTCCATCATGTCAGCTTAGGAACCAATTCCTCAACAAGACTCCTATAGCACAAGAAGTAAAATCAAGAATCAATAAATGGGATGGTATCAAACTAAAATGTTTTTTTCACAGAAAAGGAAACAATCAAGAATATGAGAAGAAAGCCTGCAGAATGAGGGAGAATTTTTGCCACCTGTGCCTTAGATAAAGCATTGATCTCCAGAATATATAAAGAACTCAAAAAACTTAACACACACACAAAAAAAAACACCCAATCAATAAATGGGCAAAGGAACTGAACAGCATTTTACAGAAGAAGAAATATGAATGGTCAACAAATATATGAAAAAGTGTTCAACATCTCTAGCAATTTGAGAAATGCAAATTAAAAACCTCACTGAGATTCCATCTTACTCCAATCAGAATGGCAATTACCAAGAATACAAGTAATAATAAATGTTGACAAGGATATGGGGGGAAAGGTTCACTCATACATTGCTGGTGGGACTGCAAATTGGTGCAAGCACTCTGGCAAGCCGTATAGAGATTCCTCAAAAAACCTGGAATGGAACCACCATCTGACCCAGTTATCTCACTCCTCAGTATATATCCTAAGGATTTAAATTGGCATACTATAGTGACTTGGTCACATTAATGCTTATAGCAGCTCAATTCACAATAGCTAAACTATGGAACCAACCTAGGTGCCCTTCAACAGATGAATGGATAAAGAAAATGTGGTACATATACACAATGGAATATTACTCAGTCATAAAGAAGAATGGAATTATGGCATTTGCCAGTAAATGGATGGAATTAGAGACTATCATACTAAGTGAAATAAGCCAATCTCAAAAAAAAAAAAAAAAGCCTAATGTTCTCTCTACTGTGCATTTGGGGGGCAGGGGGTTGGGGACAGAAGTTCATTGAATTAGGCAAAGGGGAATAAAGGGAAGGTATGGGGGCATAGGAATGGGAAAGACAGTAGAATGAATTAGACATAATTTTCCTACGTTCATTTATGAATACACCCCCAGTGTAACTCCATATCATGTACAATCACAAGAATGGGAAGTTAAACTCCACATATGTATAATATGCCCAAATACACTCTCCTGCCATGTATATCTAAAAAGAACAAATTAAAAAATTAAAATTAAAAAACAGCTCTATAAACTTCACTATAATAAATAATATTTGTAATAATAAACCTAAGTCACTTAGAATCATATGTGCTATTAAAAGAACAAGAGAATACTTAACATATCAAATTTGCATACCCAGGAAATTATTTTTATTACCCTCACTGGTTTTGTAAGTCAAAGAGATTCTACGAGTATAACATGCAATAGTTCTGTGACCCTGAATAAGTTATTTCTATTTTTCAAGACCTAGTTTCCTTTCATGTAAAATGGAATTAATAAAACCTGCCTTACTGGGTTGTTGTCTGATACATAAGAGCTAGACAGAAGTTTATGTAATAAAAACACACACAAGCACATCGTGTAATGAATTTTGATAAACATTATGAACCAATGTCACTATCACACCAATCAAAATATGGAACATTTCCTTCCCACCCTTTTCCAATCAACTGCTCATCAGCCCAGAGACAACTATGGTTGACTTTTATCACTTATCACTTAGTTTTACCTGTTATATAATTCATATAAATGGACTCATATAGCATATACTATTTAGTGTCTAGCTTATTTTATTCAACATGTTATTGAGATTCATTTCAAATTCATCTTTTTTTTATTTGAGTAGTATTATATTGTATAAATATACCAACATTTCCTTTATCTGTTGGTTGTTTCCAGTTTGGGGATATAATCCAAATGCTTTTTCAAACAATAGTGCATATCATTAAGATTTCCTTGTCAGTACTATTCACTATATGGAATATCTTATTAATATTAATAAAGGAAGCATTAATGTAAAATATAGACATTTCAAATCCTATCAAGAACCTTTTAATGATTAAATATTCTGTCCTCACACACCAATAAATACATAGTAGAGATTTCATTTATTCATAAATCAATTTTTTACATGTGATGAATACCTTTTAATTCCACAGAAGATAAAGAGAATCCTTGGGGCAGGGGATGTATCTCTGTGGTACAGCACTTGCCTAGGCTATACAAGGCCTTAGGTTCAATATCCAGGACCCAAAAATAAACAAAGAAATAAATAAAAGAACCCTCAACACTATACATAAATTAAATTCTGTCCCTAAAACAGGAGGTTCCAGTACCAACACCATTCAGGTTGACATGTTTGGTGGAAGATCTGGCCTAAGAGTCTTATACAGACTCCTCATACAGATGCTGAAAGATTTTCTCCCTTTATAAGAGGACAGTTTCCATCCATGCCCCGTAATGGTGAATGCAGCTGTCCATTTTGGGCAATGTCTTTTAATGCTGGTTTACATGACAGCATACTATTTACTATTTCATGGGATCGGAAATGAGGCAAAATTCTAAGAAATTCATCTGTTTCTTGTTTTTTAATTTTCTTTCTTTCTTCCTCTCTTTTTTTTTTTTTTTTTTTTTTTAAAGAAAGGAGGTCTCACTTTGTTGCCCAGGCTAGCCCTGAAATCCTGAGCTCAAGTAATTCTCCTGCCTCACCCTCCTGAGTAGCTGGAACTACAAGCATGTACCACTGCCCCACTCACATTAGTATTAATTAATTAACAAATCTGTGCAGCCAAACTCATTCTCTGGCTGATAATGATGATACAACTTATCTCAGGACAACTACATTCTAAGTCAAGCTTACTCAGGACAGATGCTGCCTCATATGTAAAAACCTTATCCTCCCAAAATTTAAAAATAACTGGACTTTGAATTAGTTATCTAAAGACAGAAGTTTCTCAAACTACATTTTAAAAAACAATAGGTTTCAGGGCTTTTTCAAACATTTATGCTTCTTTCATTTTTTAAATATGCTTTTTTTGTTGTTCAGGGAGGTGATGCTGGAGTTTGAACACAAGGCACTCTACCACTGAGCTATGTGTCCCCAGTCTTGAATACACTATTTTTCATACTGTAATAACAGACACACACTAATGTTATATGCCAATTTTAACACAATGGAGGCAAGCCCCAGGCAATTACACCTTCCAGGTTAACCTGCCTTTATATGACACTGAAAATAAGACTTTTTTCCATTTCTATCCATTTGCAGAATGTGAAATTCTTTACAACACGTCCTTGATTAGAAAAACTGCAGCTATGCAGTGGTGTTTGTTAAACTCAGGATGTGTATGCACACATACAGCAGTACAGGCATACATACTGTGCTTCACTGTCAGGCCACCATCTCTCAGGACGTGCTCTAAAGGACACAGCATGGCCCTTGGTGACAAAAATATGTGACTCTGGTTTGGGACCTTCTTGATCTACTTTTTGTGTGTGTGTGTGGTGCTGGGGATTGAACCCAGGGCCTTGTGCTTACGAGGCAAGCACACTACCAACTGAGCTATATCCCCAGCCCCTTGATCTACTTTTATATTTACAATTGCACTATCATAAACTTTTAATATTCTTCTACAATTTACATGTTTGCAGTATGGTAAAATGTTTAATCCTTGATGAACTTTATTACAATATGATTAGAATTTTCAGATTTCAGGAAAAATCTGATAATAGATATATCACGATTGATCAGACCCAAATAAAATACAATTGGTTAATAAATTAACTGCAAATTAGCAACCAACTGGTTTCTAATACAACCAACTGTATTAGAAACCAGTACGAAGTGATTCTTCAACCATTACCAAACACAATGATAATGGTATATGAAATGAAGGAATCTCACATGAACGGCTATTTGTCACTAGAGGTTTTTGGTTTGTTTTTGTTCTTTGATACTGGGATTGAACCCAGGGGTGCTCTACACACTGAGCTACAGTCCCAGCCCTCCTTATTTTTTATTTTGAGAAGGTTCTCTCTAAGTTGCCCAGGCTGACCTTGAACTTGTGATCTTCCTCCCTCAGCCTCCAGAGAAGCTGGGATTGCAGGATAGGGTCATGTACCTGGCTAGAGGTCATCTTCTATGGAATAAAAAGTATCACATGTCTCTGATATGTTTAATGAAGCTAAATTTTACAAAACAGATTTATGATCACTGTCAAGTTGTTATACATCATTGAGGGCAGAAGGGAGTTAGTAAGAATAAAAAGAAAGACTAAGGTTATTGGGGGCGAGGGAGACATAAAAACAAAATTGAAATCTAACAACAAAACTACCACAGCATTGTTCAAAGTAAGTTACTGCACAGAAGAAACAGTGTGCCCTCTGTGGAGAAAAAAAGCTTAATAAATCACATGCTATTAACACTGCATGAACACATTAGTGCTTAAATATAATTAGCACCATTATTTGAAAAGAGATCAGAGAGAAGCATCTATAATATTCAAATAACTGAAAGGGTGAAATTAAGTAAAATCTTTACACTTTAGGCAAGGACAAGGATGTTAGAGATTTTAAAACTGCTTAATGAGAGCAAGTGCTATGGTTGGTGGTTTCAGTATGCTCACCAAAGGAAGCTTGGTCCTCATGTGGTGATGTCAAAGGGTGCTGGAACCTTTAAAAGACCAGGTCTAGTGGAAGACAGCTAGGTCTCTGGGGAAACCAAACTCATAAAGGAATAAAGTAGTTCTTGTGGGATCTGGTTATTCCTGAAATAACAGGTTATTTCTGAGAGCCTGGCACTTCCCATCAATCCTTCCAAATGCACCACTGGCCACTATGACATGTTTCTACCACTGCAATGCCATCCACCACGAGGCCCTCACCAGAACAAAGCATTCAGTGCCATGATCCTGTGCCTCCCAAACTGTGAGTTAAATAAACCTCTTTATAAATTGTCCAGCCTCAGGTATCTTGCCACAGGTATTTTGTAAAGAAAACAGACTAATATACCAAGTAAATGAAAATAAAGATAAAAATGTGTATTTGCAAAACATGATACACAAAAAGAGGAAGGAATTTAGACCGCTTTTTAGTATACCCTCAAATAAGATGGTTAAAACATAATGAGATCTGTATTGGTGCTAAGTAATCAATGACAGGAAAAACTGCAGGGAAGTGGGTCTTATGAAAGCTATTATTTGGGCTGGGGATATAGCTCAGTTGGTAGAGTGCTTGTCTTGCATACACAAGCTATTATTTAAATGTAGTATAAATATCATGCTCCACCAACAAGCGTGAAATGTTAAAAAGATGTCAGCATGATTCAAAGTATCAATTTTATTATGGTATGGTATTTAAATTTCAAATTTTCCAGAGTTATTTGCAATTATATGTTGAGTTCCAAAGTCTCCTCTTTCATTTGTGAAATTTCTTAGGTATCCAAAGGCAAATGCTATTATAAATACTTCAAGTAAGATCAAAACAAAACAACATTTAAAAAATTAGACGGAAACTTTATTTTGGGCCACAAAAACCTCCTACAGCTTGGTATCTCCCAATTATAAACTGCTATATCAACTGGTGCATCCTGTTAATATTTTTGATAATTTACAATGCAAAGTTATATAACATTACCATCCTTTACAGGTGCACATAATGCCAATGATAAAATTAAAACTCTCCATTCAAACTGAACATTCAAAACAAAATATATTTATCTATTTAAAAACTCTCAGTGAATAAAAGAGACAAGACTTTTTAAAGACACAGATAATATTTTAATACATAATAAAGATTTTTAAAAGCCACAAAACTTACTCAATTATCACTCCAAAATGAACAAGTATGAATTAAGGAATATTAATGATTCTATTTGGATATTAGAATTTCCTGCTACTTCATTTGGAAGCTTCTAGATCAAATTACCTGAAAAATTAAAGCAATACGAATACAACTTAGCAGGTAAGAGCATCAAATTGGAGCCTAGCTGCCACCTACTCTCTGTGAATTTTGTATTAGTTACTTTAGCTCCCTGTACCTAGGCTTTCTGATTTGTAAAATTAAAAGTAACTGCCTGGCTGGGCATAGGGATGCACACCTATAATCCCAACAACTGGAAAGACTAAGGCAGGAGGATTACAAGTTCAAGGCCAGTCTTAGTAACTTAGTGAGACCCTAAGCAACTTAGACCCTGTCTCAAAATTTTAAAAAGATCTGCACTCAGCCTGGGTTCAATCCCCAAAACAACAACAAAAATAACTAACTTGTTTCTGGAGTTGTGGTTCAGTGGTAGAGTGCTTGCCTAGCCACACATGTGAGGCACTGGGTTTGTTCCTCAGCACCACATAAAAATAAATAAAGAAAAGGTAGGGCTGGGGATGTAGCTCAGTTGGTAGAGTGCTCGCCTTGCGAGCACAAGGCCATGGGTTCAATTCCCAGTACCGCAAAAAAAAAAAAAAAAAAAAGAAGAAGAAGAAAAGGTATTGTGTCCATCTACAACTAAATATATGTATATATTAAAGAAATACTAGATCACAGAGATGAGTTATTAAAAAAATAATAATACATACAAACAAAAGTTACATCACGAGTGTAATACAATACTCAATACTCAAAAATGTTAGTGACCTGTATTACTGTTGGCATTGTTAGTAAAGATGTTTTCTAAAAACTGTCACCATTTATAAGTACTTTGCTATGTAAACCAGATTTTTTTTATACTGTGTGACTAAAACAAAACACAAAAATAACCTAGGGCTCTCTAAAGCACAAATAACTCCCTTTCTGTGTTTAACAAAACTATCTTATCATTCTTCCTTTCTTTAAAATTAAATAAACTTATAAAATAGATTTGTACTAAAAAAAAAAAAAAAAAAAAAAAGACTTTTGTCAGGTTCACACTTTTTGAGGTTCCAGATAAAGATTCCTTTGCAAAACCTCTGACTAAAGGAAACAGCTCAAGACAGAAATTTTTACTATAATTATTTAGAAAACAAACCCAATCAAAAGTAGTCTTAGCCTCAATTGTTTTAAATATCAAGTACAGGTAAAGGTGCCAACTCACCCAAATCAAAACTGGAAGCTGCTAGGTGAATTTCTTTTTAAGAATCAAAATATTTTGAGGATAAAAAATTTTTGAAAAGAATGAATTGTTTTCCTATGAATAACAAAAGGATCCTAGTGAGAAAAGTGTGAAGCTCAGATACAAGAGAATTATTTTCAACAAGACAACAGATACAGCAGAGGGAAAGAAAATGCAAAATTAAGTGAGAAAAATTAAAAAATCAAATAATGTGCATTTTGCCAAAATTCAAATTTAATTAAAATATAACTTATTTGTTACCCCCATACATAGCATATATGTGTACTTTCTTAACATCCAAGACCCATTATTTTAGGATAAGGTAGAAAGAAAAACTAAAATTTTTTAAATGATGTCGGTAAATAGCTTCTCTTTAATAATAGAAAAATGTAATTTCATTTTCCTGAAAGTTGAGATATTATGGTACGGAATGCTCTCAAAAACAAACAAAACAAAAAAACTGAACAAAAGGAAATGTAAAAATATGTATGCTACGGGGACAGCTCATGGGCTCGGAACAAAGCTTGGGAAAGCCCACTCCAGCTCTGCGGACAGAGAGCAGCCAGCACCCGAGTGTGCTTATAGAAGAGGCAGAACTCTGGAAGAAAGAAGGCTTGAAACCCAAGGTAACGACACTCCCGGGAAATATTTCAGGAAATAACTCAAGGTTTATATTTTCCCCACAGTTTAGTAAAGGGAAAAAAGTAAATATCTAAATATATCCTCTTCAAGAAGGTATAGCTCCTAATAGGTACAATTTTAGAATTTTCTCCCCCAACAAAAATAGGCATATTTAGTGTAACTGTTCCATCACTTAGTCAATTTGGCTTAACACAGTCAGTTCCTCCAGGACTGTTACCCGTCACCAAGGGAAAGCCAGTATAAAAAATATATTAAATGACTCTGGCATAGGGGTTCTAATATGGCAATCAAAACATAAATTATATGAAAATTGAGATACACCTAACTTAAACTCCTAATTTGAAACTCCTGATTCATTTTTTTAAAAATTCTTTACAGGCTAATAGCTCAGTGGCAGGGCATTTGCTTAACAGCATGCATAAGGAACTGGGTTCAATTTCCAGAACAAAACAAAACAAAAATAAAAAATCTCTTAAAGGAAACACAAAGCACTGTATTGATCAGGGCATTCGTTTCTAACGTTATAGAGCAGGTACAGCAAAATTAGAATGTGTTTTATATAATCTTGCCACACAAGCTCTTAACATTTTGCTTGTTTACCTGGCCCCACAGCTAACTACTATACATCATTTGCTTCCATTTTTTAAATATTCGGCAGTAAAAATTAAGCCTAAATAAAGAATACGGTTATTTCTTTAAAAAAATTTTTTCAACGTAAATATTAATCTAGGGACTGGGGTTGTGGCTTAGTGGTAGAGTGCTTGCCTACCATGCGTGAGGCACTGGGTTCTAGTCTCAGCACCACATATAAATAAATAAATAAAAAGAAAGATTCATCCACAACTAAAAATATATTTTTAAAAAATATATATATTAATCTAGGAAGACTGCAATGTCTGGTCAGAATATTGGCTGCGTCTGAGACACAGGACAGGATGGACACAACATGATCACACTGCTTTTATCAAGGGCTAAAACAAAAGAGCATGGTCTCCAAAGTCTAAAAGACTTTGAGAATTCTTAGGAAATGTTCTAACAGGTCCCCATGCCATTTAAGAGGCACAAAAACTTCCCAAGGTAAAACTAGGTAAAAATGAAGAGTCGCTCTATAATATTGTATAATATACTAACAGCAGCCCTTGCCCTCAAGCAGCTTCCATTAACAATAAAAGTCAATTACAGGAGATAACACAAAACAAAACAAGATAAATGGCTACATGACTCAGAGAAAATAAGGCTATTTGAGTTCAAAGGAGAGAATGATCTCCAGGGGCCAGAATAAGCTGAGAGAGCTTCACTGAAAGCAGGCAGTGAGGAAGGTGTGGTGGGACTCAGGAAGAGGTAGGGCACTGCAGTCAACACCTAAACCCCTGAAGAAGGCTACAGGTGAAGAGTGTGAACCTGACACCTTTATCAGCATAAAGTAACAAACACGTGTAAGATGGGAAAAATATATAACAATTCCAGGCTCCTGCCACTCCCAAATAATGAAGCAGGCAAGCATCAAGACCTAAACCGGTTAAAACAAACCTCAATGACTCAGCTTAGGACCAGCTGTAAAAGAAGTTCTGGTTAAACAAAACAGTGACTTCGAATTTGCCTCCCCATATAAGTGGGGTAATTGCCCTAGATAAAAAGAAATCTTCCAAGGCAGGAAAAGAGAGATGACAATCTAGCAAAAGAAGAAAACACACACACACACACACACACACACACACACACACACACACACACACACACACCCCAACAGAACCACCACAGAGCCAGTGGTTCAAAGGCTGGTTTCCTTGCCAAGAAACAAAGTTAATTCCTATGCTAAACACCTTTCCTCTGTTTATGCATGGTTTTTCAAATGTTAAATGCATCAAGAAATCATAAAATCATACCACTTCAGAAGTTCTGAAAAGTTTATGATGTCTCTTTTTTGTTATGTATTCTGGGGTAAAGAACTGAATCAAAAGAAAACAGAAACTTTGGCCAGAATCATTTATACCAGATATGTGAATTTACATATCAGACAATATTTTTATAAGCAGAAATATCCTGTCTGGGAATTCTCTTTGTAGGATTACTAACCTGTCTTGGCCTAAAGACAACTTCTCCCCTCTTCCAAGCACAATCTTCCTGTTTTCTCAGCCTCATCTGAACCCACTCAACCAAACAAAGAACCACTCAAAGAAAATTTTACAAAATACCAACTGCAGTAATTTATAACCAAATCAACATACCCCTGGCTCTAGTCTAAAAGAAATTACTACAAGATTCTTTATTTGCATGACTCTCCACTCTTCTTATCTTTGCTAATAATCTCATATTTCTTCCCTACAGATGAATCCAAACTAAGATTCCTCCATATTCCCACGTTCATCAGGATCACCTTGGTTCTACGCTGAGACTATAGGAATTCTCAGCCTGGAAGAGGAGGAATCAGACTTTTAAGGGGATAGTTTAAAAGAAAAGGCATAATTATTTTTTTAAAAAACCTTATTTCATAAATTCAAAGTTACCTATCATCTTTATTACACCAAAAATAAAGCTCAACGAAGAGAAATTATTCAGAATAAATTCTACAATTGACTCAGTTCATGACCAGCTTGCTACTAATGTGTTGATGCTTAAGTACATAATGGTATAATGCACATCAGAATTCTTACTGCACATCATAAATAGGTATGTTTCCTATTTTCTATTATAGTTTAATTTTATTACTGTTTTAAAAGCAATTTTGTACCAGGCATGATAGTAATAGTGCACGCCTATGATCCCAGCAACGAGGAAGGTTGAGGCAGGAGAATCTCAGGTTCAAGGCTAGCCTCGGCAGCTAAGCAAGGCACTAAACAACTTAATGACACCCTATCTCAAAATAAAGAATAAAAAGGGCTGAGCATAAAGAAGAATGAAATTACAGCATTTGCCAGTAGATGGATGAAACTGGAAACTATCATGCTAAGTAAAATAAACCAATCCCCCAAAACCAAAGGCCTGAATGTTCTCTCTGATGAGTGGAAGCTTACTTACAATAAGGGGGTGGGAGGACAGAAGTTCAGTGGATTAGACAAAGGGGAATGAAGACAAGGGAGGGAGATGGGAATAGGAAAGATAGTAGAATGAATCAGACATAACTTTCCTATGTTCATGTATGAATACACCTCCAGTGAAACTCCACATCATGTACAACCACAAGAATGGGAAGTTATACTCCAAGTATGTATGTCAAAATACATTCTACTGTCATATATAACTAAAAAGAACAAAGAAAAAAAGAGGGGCTGGGGATGTTGCTTGGTGGCTAAGTGCCCCTGGGTTCAATCCCCAGTACAAAAAAAAAAAAAAAAAAGCAATTTTGTAATTATTTCCAAAATATTTTAAAAGGCAATAAGACATGAAATTTTTATGCTCATTTGTTATGAAACAGAGAACAAATAAACTTGACTACTGGACTGGTCATCTTCCCCAAATTAAAAGACAAAATACTGTGGCAGAGCAGAAAAGAAAAAAATAAATAAATAAAACATTTAGTATTTTAGCTGATTAAAATCTGAAGGTCCAAGTTTAAAGGGCATGTTTTTGAAAAGGGATAGTTAATTTTACATTAAGTAAAACCCATTATACTATAAGTAACATTTGTTGAGCACAATACATAGTAGGTTTTATACTAAGTGCTTTATGTAATTATTTGATTTAATCCTCAAAGGACACTAAAGAAGTACTTACTATTATTTTACAGAGGAAAAAAATGAGGTGTACAACAGTTAACAAACTTGCCCAAAATACTAATAAATGAAACTAAAACTCCTATTCAGGTGTCTATGACTCCAAAACCTACACTCACCAATATTCCTTCAATAAGAACAACACTTTCAAGCACAGTGATGAATTAAATACAATGGTTAAGCAAATCATCTCCCCAAACTCATCTCTATCACTCCCATATCCCTCCTGCATGGTTGTTAATTTTTCTTATTAATTGAAAGCTTATTATGTGACTAGATAAATGTCAACTTTGAAAATGTGAAAAAAAAAAGCGTCTTACAACCTTGAGCCACAGCTGATGCACCTCTTTTTCAAAGTCTTGTTTGCTCATTCATTTGACTACTAGGTGATCACCTACTATAGGGAGCAGAGCTATGAAGTGATAGAGAGCAGGAGACTGTCAAGTTCAAATCCTGGCTCTATGACTAATATGTGATTTTGAGTAAGCTATTCTGCTCACTAATCATGTAAAGCACTTAGGAAACAATACATGTTAGCTAGTATTATTACTGTGAGTCAATAGTTAAGCTAGGAGCTGTGAGTAATACGGCATGGTGTCCCTCTCTTCTGAATAAGACATGTACATAAATAACCATAAGCCAATGTGTACCTAACCCTAAAAGTATCAGTGCTGAGGAAGGAGAGATACCTTAAACTATACAGTCAGGGGAGGGCATACACCGGAGCTAAACCATAGTAGGAAGGTAAAGGAAAACATTAGGATATGAAATGTAATCACAGAATAGTAAAGAAATTGAGCTCACAAGAATTATCATGGAAGAATAGTGGCAAATAAAACTAGAAATGTAGGTAAGATTTGGAATCAGATTATTATACCCAACCCCAAATATCCTTTCAGGAATTCACAAGGCACACTGATAGTTTATTTCATTTTATTTTTTATACTGGAGTTCTAAGACCTCTCAGATGTTCTATTAGTAAAAACAAAGAAGTAATTTTGTGCACATTAGCAGTTCCCAGATTTAATTATTTTTTAAAAATTCTTTTATTCCTAGAGCATATATTTAAACATTTAGGGATACTTGTTTTCTACAGAACTCATTCTGAAACACTGTGACACTAAAACACCTGAAAAAAAAATGGAAGAAGTGCCAGGCATGGTGGCACATGCCTGTAATCCCAGTGATTTCAGAGGCTGAAGCAGGAGAACTGCAAATCCAAGTCAGTCCAGGCAAGTTTGTGAGAACCCGTCTCAAAAAATAAAAGGGTCTGTGGTGTAATTTGATGGCAGAGCACCCCTGGGTTCAGTCCCCAGTGTGGGAAAAAGGGTGGCGGGCAGTGGGGTATGACCTCGTACACAATGAGAGAAGAGGCATCTTATCGCTCTACAATCATATTTCTGAAGAACCTTTCAAAAATCACAGGCTACTCTGGAAGTCTCTCTTATTTTTTATCCTCAGTGGCCAATAAACCAACTAAAGGAGTTCCATAAATGCCTATTATGCTTTGTTTCCTACCCAACAACAATACTTCTCAGAATATATTCCGACAATATAACTGGAATGAACTTCTAATTTCCTTGTCCAAAGCAGCCAAAGGATTCCACAAAGTATTTTCCTTTACTAATCAGAAAAGGAAAAATAATAACAACAACAATATAAAACTCTGGGAAAACAAAAAAAAGAAAAGAAAAGGAGACTGGTGGAGCCTGTTTTTCCTCATCCTATTTTTTACATATTTCTAATCTTTTTATTTTCGATCTACCATTTTCCAATCTCTTCCATTCATGTGTGATCCTCCTATTACTAGCCCATTTTTTTATCCTATATATTAAAATCATCTTTTTTTCTCCCAAAATTATTATCTTGAGCCTCTGGACTGTCATTCTGAGCAGAGAACATATTCAAACATTAATAACTGACATCAGGGATGACAGAAGACACACGTGCTGCAATTTCTCCATTTTTAGCCCGTAACAGACATCATCCATCCTCCAAAGCATTCCTGACTAACCCCACAGTGCTCTCAACAGCTACTTCCAATCTCCTGAAACTGAGTCTATTTACTGAGAGTTCCTGTATGTTCTCATTTGCTCACTTTAGATTCTACTGGCTAAAATATGCAATACGCTAACAAACACATCTTACAGGTTAGAATGGAAACAAAAATGAAGATGAGTGGTATCTTACAGCACATCTACATTGTGTCGAGTTTTAAATATCTGTATCTGCATGATACCGACAGCACAGGCCTTTGCCAAAATTTCAGTACCGCAACCAGGAATTCTTGCAGGGTTAACACACAAGAGGATGAATAAAAACAATGAGGATAATCTTTAAAACAACCTGGAAACATTTCACCATTCAGGAGTCTTTCCTCCATACTGACTTCCTGAATATTTTCAGTAAGCATTACTTAGAGTTGGATCTCATCTGAATAACCATTCTAATTAAGGAAAGCCAACCGGCTAAAATAAAGAAGTTCTCGCTTAAAATAATTAATATCTTTCTCTGTTCAACTAAGAATATGAAATGCAACAACATGAAGAAAAATATAAGACTCAATGATGCCACATAACTCAGCTAATTAAGATAAATTTTTTAAATTGTTTACTTAGTAGCCGCCAAATTCTATAAGGAAAATATCTGCTGGTGTAATTATGCAGTTTTGTATCTCATTAGCTACTATAGTGGAAGATTATGTATTGTGCAACAATGATATCTGTTGAGCCAATAAAATCAAAAGCTACTGTCAGAAAGCTGTGTTTGTATACCCCTTAGAACAGTAAATCTTTCTTCCCTTTCAAAACCAAGATGTCCCCACAAGAGTTCCCAAAACAATCTCCATATTCAAATTACAAATTATTTACTTGATCAGTTTCCCTAATCTATGAAAACAGAGAAAAATAGTAGTTTGGGATTCAGCAAAGGGTATCCCGCCCACCCCTCAAGGAGACATAAAACAACTCTAGAGACCATGAATAGGGAAAGTTTAATACTGAGAGAAAAATAGAGAAAAAGAAAGTAGGGCAATTTCTAAACTACAATTCACTTCTACTTTTTCCACCACAATGTTAAAATCTATAATTTACCATGTAAACAAAAATACACTATATAAAAGTATGTACTACTATATAAAAATAAAGTGAAAGCTCAGTCCTCAGCCTGGGTACCTCTCTACTCAAGGTTGAAATACAATTTTTAGAAACACTGAAATCCATGATATTTAACTCATATAAATGAACAACAAAAGTACTGTCATTTACAAAACTAACTATAGATGATGTTTTGTGGGAGTTCCCCAAAATGCCTGAATTCGTCATAATCCTGCTACATACATCAACCATGCCTTAACACAGCTTTAACATAACAAATCTTACTTCTGTATCATGTCACTACTAAGATAAATGTTATTAACCTAAGTTGCTCAGCCAAAGGTTCCTGTCTAATTATTCAACCTTATCTTCACCTCCAAATTTAATTTACATTTTCCCTGGTTCTGATATTCAGTTGTATTTTACAATATTATTATATTTACTTTCTATAAGGTACCTCAAGTCTTGAGTACAGTGTAAGTAATGTCTTATTTACCTTGGTACCCTCAGCATTTAGTGTAATGACTGGCACCTAAGTTCTTAATATATATTGAATTGATGTGAAGGCTACTGTCACAGTACCATAGTTCTGGCTCAATAAAATACTTATGTCAGGGATGCAGGTGTACTCAAAGGTAGAGTGCTTGCCTAGCATGTGCAAGACCCTGGGTTCGATCCCCAGGACTGGCAGGAGCATGGTTCTTAAGTCAGATGACCACAGAAAACATTATCGGTATTAATTATTGAGATGGGCCAGAAGCCACACGCACTGAATCAATGTTCCTGACTTATATATTTTTATTAGAGATGAACAAAGGAATGCCAAAAAGTGCTTTTAAGACTCCTTCTATTTCTTGAATCTTTTTTTTTTTAAAGATGGGATCTCACTAAACTGGCCAGGCTGGCCTTCAACCTGAGATCCTTCCTCCGGCCTTATCCTCCCAAGTAGCTGGGACTATAGGCGTGGGACACCACACCCAACTTCTTGAATCTTCTTAACAGAAATAAAATAATCACTTCATTTTTACATAATAAATATTAAAAAATGTAAGTAGTTCAAAAGAATTTTCAGATTATGAAACCAAAATACTATTATTTTTACCATTTTTTTACTTTTGCTTTCTAAATTGGGGGGGTAGGTGATAAAGAATCCTATTAAAATTCTTCTAAAGAAGTTTAGTATTTATAAAAATCCATCTCAGGGGCTGGTGTTGAAGCTCAGTGGTTATGTGTGAGACTATGGTATGTATAAAAAAATGTAAATAGCATGTGTGAGGCACTGGATTTGATTCTCAACACTGCATATAAATAAAAAATTTTTTAACATTTTTTTAGTTGTCAATGGACCTTTATTTTACTTATTTATATGTGGTGCTAAGAATCGAACCCAGTGCCTCACACATGCTAGGCAAGTGCTCCACCACTGAGCCACAACCCCAGTCCCCTAAATAAAATTTTTTTAAAAAAGGTTCATCAACAACTAAAAAATATATATTTTAAAAAAATCTTAGTAATCAAAGTCAACCTGTACCACTCTGATTTTACACATAACAAGTATCTCTGTACTATAATTCCTGCTTAGACAAGACTATGAGTTCCAGTGACTAAATTTTAATTATGACTCACTCAGACAAGCCAAAACACACTACTAAACAAAAAGTAAACTGCTGACTTAGAGATTTAATGATACAGAAATCCAACAAAGCCTGCCAGGAAATAGTATTTCCCCAGCATCAAAGGGCATCAAGCCTGGTCACTTTAAAGACAAACCTGTTCACATTTTTTTATCAACTAAAAAAAAGCTAAAGACTGGCTTAAAGGGTGTAGCTCAGTGGCAGAGCACAGCTTAGCCCTAGGTTCAATTCCCAGCACCCAAAAAGCAAAAATATTAGGGTCCAATGCAAGTGAATACATAAAGAAGGCAAATCAAACTATCCCATACTGAGGCTAATAAGTGGATAAAGGACAATAATAATCTGCATATCAGTCACAGAAATTATTCAGTTCTTTCTTGGTCCCAAACAATGGAGACAATATTCACAAACAAACCAAGAAGATTAAGTTTGGTTAAATAGATGATAGCTACACATGTTAAACTGCCACATGCTAGTTTTGCACACTTCAATACTCAGCCTTCAAAGGCACAAAACAGAAGTAAGTTTTCTATTCTAAAAATTGTTTAGAGAGGATTTGTCAATATATAACCAAATATCTGCTCTCTGACGGGAAAAAATCTCTGTTCGCCAGCCAAGGGACTTTTAAGAATAAGAGCTGCATATGACATCTCTCCTCTCTGGCCTCCTAATTCCACATGAGTTTGTAGTTATTCTTGTACTACAAGAGTATCGGTTTCAGACTGTAAGCCTCCTAAGCCCCCAGGAAAGCCATTCTGGTGGAACTGTTCCAGAGAGTTGCACTTGAGCTCTATAAAGAACTTAAGAGTTCCAGTCCATGAAGAGTGAACAGTAACTGCTCTATTACTTTCTGCCGCTGACCTATAAAAACCAAAGCCTGGGCCTGTCTATAATCCGTAAGCCATTTTAATATTCTCCTGGAACATTACAAAAATATGACATTCACTAGAGGCACTGGCGTGAAGCTAAAATTGGGATTCTCAATTACTAATCCTATGTGGAATTTGTTCTAATTCTCAAAAAAAAAAGGATGAGAAATTCTCCCTTTCTCTTTCCTTCCTTCCCTCCTCCATTCCTTTTAATTGAAAAAGACAAAGGTGAAAACCACAACGCTTACGACAAGCCTTGTAACACTGTCTTAAGCGCACTTCAGATCTTCAGATAAGAGTACGCAGTGAGCAACATACTACATTAAGTAGCCCGTTCCATTATTTTGACATCCATTTCCTAAAGTTTCACTACAACTATCCCTTCTAAAACTAATATACTGTAAAAATGTATGAACTCAACTGATGGATTCCAAATTTCAGAGGCATGAGATCATACAGTTTAAACTTTTCTTACATGAGGAAACTATAGTTCAAATGTGTTAAGTGATTTGGCCAAGGTCACATGAATCAGGGTGTCCTGACTCTCAGCCTCATGTTCTTTACAACTACAGGAACTAGATAATGAGAGAAAGCACTACTATTCATCAGTGGTAAGCGCCATGTGTGCTTTTAGTGTCCAACTGTCTTTTAAACTATACAATCCCCTTGTTCTGCATAGTAGCCTATATGGGAACAGGCACACTATTCAAGGGTCACATAACAAGCATGACACATCACTGAGGCACAATGCCCATATTAAGTAAACAGTAAAACGTCCTGACAAAATAAAGGTTTTATTTTAGTCAAACTATTTATGAATACACTTCGCCATTTACCTAAGAAATTAATTGAAGGCAGAAACTATTTCTTCTTTTTTTGTTTGTTCATTCTTTTTAGATATACATGACAGTAGAGTATATTTTGACATATTATACATACATGAAGTATAACTTATTCTGATTAGGATTCCATTCTTGTGGTTGTACAATGATGTGGAGTTTCAATGGTGGTGTATATTTCTTCTTAATCTCTATATCCTTTACCAACTATTCAAAGAGACTTGTTCATCCACCCTAAAACGAGTATGAGGGGAAAAAAGTATCTCCTTGAATATTTTTAGGTTAACACTTACAATTTGTCATCAAAAGCTTAAATCACTACAAAAGCTATACTTTCATTTGTACATTAACATAAGCTCATTTAAATAGACATTTTAAAAACAAAATATATTGTATCACTAATTTTAATACCACCAAAACTGCCATATAACTTGAAATTCCTATTGAAATCTAAACACGAAATATTACTCAGTCATAAAAAGAATGATGTTATGACTTTTGCCAATAAATGAATACATCTGGAGACTCATGCTAAGTGAAGGAAGTCAATCCCAAAAACCAAAGGTCTAAAGTTCTCTCTGATATGTGGATGCTAAAACCAATAATGATGGGGGAAGAATATAAGTTCAGTGGTTTAGACAAAGGGGAATGAAGGGAAGGGGGGTGAGAATAGAAAAGATGGTAGAATGAATCAGACATAACTTTCCTTTGTTCATATATGAATACATGACCAGTGTAACTCCACATCATGCACAAGAATGGGATCTTAATCAGGATAAGTTATACTCTGTGTGTGTATGGTATGTCAAAATCTACTCTACTATCACATATATCTAAAAAAGAACAAAGTTAAAAAATAAAAGAAAGAAATCTAAACACCAGAGCAATTTGATATTCCTCACCCTCCATTTTAAAAGTGTAACAGAATATTCAAGTCCTACATAAAATGCTATATTGGCTTTTTGTTCCCAAGGAAATTACATTTCTACTCCATTTCTTTCATAGTGTTTAATATAATTTCTTTTATACTTTCCTGTAGTGAAAATATTCATATTAATTATTTTTATTTATCTAAAAAAAGTATTTTTATTGAGTTTTCCTACTATTAGGAGAACAATGCAAGTAAGTTACACATTTTGGTAACTAAACATAAAAGGTAATTTCCACTTTGGAAATGCATCTCTTAATAAGACGAATGGAGGAAGGTAGCATTTATTTTAATAGAAGAAATTTTCACACTTGATATCAGTGTTTCAACTACCCCTTTGTTGGAACTCTGGAAGATTTTATATCTCAGCGAAATATTCAATGGCAAAACACAAGACAGGTAAAAGTTCTGGCTTTAACAACCATAAGAGTCAAGGCTAACCTGTAATCCCAGCAGCTTGGGAGGCTGAGACAGGAGAATTGAGAGTTCAAAGCCAGTCTCAGCAAAGGCGAGGCACTAAGCAACTCAGTGAGACCCTGACCCTAGTAGGGCTGGGGATATGGCTCAGTGGTCGAGTGCCCCTGAGTTCAATCCCTGGTACCAGAAACAAAAAGAGTCAAGGCTAAAAAAATAGGTAGGAAAGGAGAATTCACATTTTGCCAATACTGTCTTCAGACAAATCAATTTCAGGAGAGGAATAAATTGAGAACCGGTAAATGATTCTCTTTAAAACTGTCGAAGCCAAGATATCCTTAAATATGTACTCTAATTGAAGACTGCTGCTCTAAAGCATCAAGCTTGGTTCTTTCTTAGAACTCAGTATTCGTTGCATTAAAATTGTTTAAGAGGAGCTGGGGTTGTGGCACAGTGGTAGAGCACTTGCCTAGCATGTGTGAGGCACCTCATAAAAAAATAAAGTTGTTAAAAAATAATTTAAGAAAAAATGCTAGTCACTGAGAATATCTACACAGTACTATTTTTTTTCTAAACAAATGATAAAGTATTATCATTATGAGGAATGAAATGATGAATGTAAAAACAATGACAATACATGGCAGATAGCAAGACTTCATGCATGTTACTTGCCATTCTTATCAATATTCATGTTATTGAAATCTTATTTTACTCTCTCCATCTTGTACACATTTCTTTAAATAAGACTGACATGCTGGGCACAGTGGTGCATACCTATAATTCCAGCGACTTGGGAGGCTGAGGCAGAAGGATTGCAAGTTTAAGGCCAGCCTCACCGACTTAGTAAGGTTCTAAGTAACTTAGTAAGACCCTGTCTCATAAATAAAAACAAAAAGGGCTGGGGATGTGTCTCAACGGTTGAACACCTCTGGGTTCAATCCCCAGTACCGATAAATAACTAAATATTATTAACCTCTTATTCAAACATTACAGTATGTTAATTTTAAACCATAAATATAATTCAGTCTGACAAAGAATAATGGTTCAGAATGGCTGCCCACTTCATGTTAGTGCCATTTCAGAAGGTCTTCTATGCAAATCTGGAAAAAATAAGTATGTCATTGATGAAAATCATATTTTCCGATCTAAAGGAAAACCCTGATTTACCTTTGAAAAGTTAATAAAAATAAATTTAATTCTATACACAGATCTGTTAAAACTTACCCTATAATTTATTATAATATCAACATATTTCTCCCAATATCTATTTAAAAAGACCCATGAGGAACACATCTAAAACAGAATGAACTTTGACCTACTGACTTCAACAGTGTCAGAACCTGTTTAAAATAGTTCCTGATTCACTCTGACTTAGTAAGTCTGCCTGAAACCTAAAAGATTTTTTTAAGAATTGTCAACTATTTAAGAATATAGACATTTATTAAAAACACAGTCAAGTCAGGCATGATGGTGCACAACTGTAATCCCAGCAAATTGGGAGCTAAGGGGAATGGCAAGTTCAAAGCCAGCATCAGCAACTCGGCAAGATTCTGGGGAAATATATAAAGTTTAAAAAGATATTTTCCAATGTCTGTTTACCCAATCTTCCCATGTAAAAAGGCAGTCATACATACCATTCCATCTTCACCTCATCTCCTTCTACCTTGACAGTTCATTAGAGCCACAGGGGACTGAGCAGTTATCAAGTACCATGTTTAACTCTTAAGTTACTCTCTTCTCCCACTAATCCTTTGCCTCATATTTAAAGCTTAGAATATAAAAAGTCTGTCATGTTCCATCATGTCAAGTGAACAGTTCCAAACCACATTACAGTTTGATACAGCAATAAGAATAAATATATTTTAGATATAATTCACATCTATAAAATTTACCCTTTGAAAGTGTGTAATTCAGTCTTTAGTATACTCAAAAAGTTGTGCAGCTATCACCACCATCTAGCTTCAGAGTATTTTCATCATCCCAGAGAGAAACCCCGTACCCACAGGCAGTCATTTCTCGTTCCCTCCTCCTTCCCAGGCCCTGGCAACAACTAATCTATTTTCTGCCCCTATGAATTTGCCTATTTTGGACATTTCATTTAAATGTAATTCATACCACATGGATTTCTATGTCTGGCTTCTTATACTCAGCACATTTTCAAGGATCATCTGTGTTAGAGCATTATTTTATGGCTGAGTAATATTCCATTATATGGACATGGCCTGTCTGTTTAGCCGTTCACCAACTGATAGACATCTGGGTTGTTTCCACTTTTTCACTATTGTAACTAATGCTATTATGAACATTTGTACATACAGGTTTGTATGTGAATGTTTTAAATTTCTTGGGTATCTACCTAGGAGTAGAATTGCTAAGTCATATAGTAACTGGGCTTAACTTCTTGAAGAAATGCTAAATTTTTCCAAAGTAGCTAGACCACTTTACGTTTCTACCAGCAGAGGATGAAAGATCTAATTTGGAGGACATATTTTATTTTCCAAAATCTCTTCCTTTACAAACCTTCTGCCTTCCTCTTTAAAGCAAAAATTTAAAAAAAAAAAAAAATAGTGTAAATAAACTTTTTTCCCTGCAAACCAGCATGTGTTTTAACTAATTTCCTTTTTTTTTTTTTTTTTTTTGCGGTACTGGGGATCGAACTCAGGGCCTTGTGATTGCGAGGCAAGCACGTTACCAGCTGAGCTATCTCCCCAGCCCCTAATTTGCTTTTTGAAAACATATTCTCAAGGAAGAACATAAGCATTAAGAGTATAAATGGTATTACTATACAACATTGAGACTGGCTTAACCATACACTAGAATAATCAAATCCAAATGAGTACTTTGCCTCATTTAATTACTTAAGGAGATTATACACCCCATTCCACCTTTGGAAACTCCTCTTCTGAAACTATGTTCAAGGCTAACTCATATGGTTAGTGGTCTTATGATGTCATATAGCCACGTCCTTTTCTTTTAATACCAAATACCATACTACCCAACTTGATCATCCACCTAATTTGTTTTATAGACATAAGTCCATACATACTTGGACACTTTCACACATCTGATCTAGTAAAAGTAAAGGTGGAAAGATAGGAGAGGAAGTGAGACAAGTGAAGGAAGAGTTTTTTTGTTTTTTGTTTTTTTTAACCACTAAGAACACTCTTCAAAATGGAGTTTTAAAGTGGATCTTATATTATACTACAATGATATAAGATACTGCCATTGGGAGATCTGAAAGGATACAAAGGCCTCTATGTATTAATTTTACAATCTCCTGTGACTCTATAATTATTTCAAAAAAATTTTTTTAAATAGATCTTAAAAGAGAGGCAGAAGTTCAAAAAGAAAAAATTCTGAATAGATACAAAAGGAAAATGCAATTCACATTATAAGAATCACAACTAGCCCAGATAAATCACAAAGTTCATTCTAGGGCACAGCACAAGATAAGGTAGAAAAAGTAACCAGAATCAGACTGTAGCGAGTACTATGATAATTAATTTTGTGTTAACTTAATTGGGTTAAGGGATGTCCAGATAGCTGGTAAAGCTTTTCAAGGTGTCTGCAAGGGTGTTTCTAAAAGATTAGGATTTCAATCAACAGACTAAATAATGAAGATCTAATCCACTGTCGCCAATGCACGTAAACATCATCTAATCTGTTGAGCCCCCTCCCCCAAGGAAACAAACAGAAGGAAAAGCAGAGGAATGGCAAATTCATTGCCTCTGCTTGAGCTGGGATATATCCCCTTTCTCCTGCCCTTACACATCAGAACTCTTGGTTCTCAGGCCTTTTGACTCTGAGACCTACACCAGCAAACAACTCCTTCAAATTCCCAGGCCTTCAGTCTTGACTCCCCTGGTTCTCAGGCCCTCAAGACTCCACTAAAATATACCACCAGCTTTCCTGATCATTCAAGTTTGCAGATGGCTTATCATTGGGACTTATCCTCCATAATCACATAAGCCAATCCTCACAATAAATCTACTCATATGTACATAGACCTATATGTGTGTCTGTGTGTCTGTGTTCATATCCAATAGGATAAATATATATGTATATATATATTTCATTTATTTATGATATTATTTTATTTATTAGTATATTATATTCACTTATATTATCATAATGTTATATATTAACAATATATAATACATTAATATATTATTAATATATAATATATCCTATTGGTTGTTTCTCTGGAGAACTCTGACTAATATAAATCCAGAATATCAAGTGAAAGAGTTTGGAACTTACCCTGTACACAATGGAGTACTCTTGGGGGATTTTTTAATAATGCATAAGAAGAATCAAAGCAGGGCTTTAGAATAATTAATATGGGACCAGCAGACAGGACAGACTGGAGGATAGAGCCTAAAGGTAGAAGGACCAGTTATTATTGCAATAGCCCAAGTATGATGTGGTATTCAGGGATCAGTAAAACCAGACCATACAGGGCTTAATGACTTAATACTCTGCAATCCTCTATAAAGAGCCTTTATCTGGCTCAGTATCATGGGTTGTTTTTTTGTTTTTTTTTTTAATCTTTTTTTTAATGTACATTTCTTTTTTTTTTTTTACTTTTATTTATTTATTTTTTTCAGTACCATGTTTAATTAAAGAAATCCCTTCTCCAAATCACTAAAAGGGAAAAAATTTTAACATTTCAATTTTCAGTAAGTTTAAAAGAATAAAGTTGAAAGGGCAGAAATAGCTACTTATACACAATGAAACAAAAAAGTTCTGAAAGGAGCCTTTCTACTAATGGATTGTGTCCCTTTAAGTAAAAAACTTGAGACGTTCTCAGGCTTGGGAGTAAAACTCCCTCCCAATGACTGCAAGCTATCAGCTGCAATCTACCTGTTACAGTAGGAAGTTTCGTTGTAATAGTAAATTTCTCATTAAGGAGTCCACTGAGGTCCAGTCCTGAACAGTTTTGTATCTCAAATGTCATAATCTCAGAAAGCAATTATTTCCAAAAAATGAAAGATATGTCAAGTTTCAATACAGGAGACTCCGGAGCTTTATTATGGGCTAAGCAAACAGCACAGATGATTGAATGCTTATTGGTGCGCTAGATACTCATGACACAAGAATAATCATTAAAACAGACCGACCTTCAAAGAAGTCTCAGGACACTGGAGAAAATACACATACACAAAAAAATAAGTAACTGCAATACAAAGTGGTAAATGCTATTAAAAAGGTATGTACATAAGTGATGCTTTGAGAATAATGACCATATTTATATTCAGTCCATGTAAGTCCTTTTCAAAGCATTTTCCCTATATTAACTCACTCAATCCTCACAACATGACTAATAGTATCCACTTTTTATACATGAGAATACTGAGGCACAAAGAAGTTAAAACAGTCTTATCCCCGTTTTACAGCTACATTACTAACCAAGGCAGTCTGGCTCTAAACGCAGGTATTTTAATTACCTACTATATTGCCGCTTAATGAAGGACCAATTAATGTTGTCTTGGAGGGCAATGAATAATAAAGAGAGAAGAGAGCAGGTGGCATATTTGAGACCCACCAGTGAAGCATGACCAGGAATTCACCAGATAGACAAGGCACTTGGGCCTGAATGTGAGGGCTTATTTGCAGGGACCAATTGAGGGAGAGCACACAGCACTCCATGCAAAAAGAATCCAAGAGCAATAATAGCAGGTCAGGAACAAAGGCATGAGACTTAAAGGACAAGGTATAATCACAGAAGAGTCAACTGCCTACTCTACTTACAGTGTAGATTCCCAGGAAGAAGAGAGGAGGCTATAAGACTATGAAGGTTTAGATTTCAGGTAAGGAGGACCCATCTGAGGCCTTTACCACTGTGTGATACAAACAAATCTGCCTATATAAATCTGGAGAGAAAGCAGAAGGTGACCCAGAGGACAATTAGGAGATTACCACAAAAATTCTGTCAAGAAATGATAATAATGAGTAGATGGACACAAGCATTTCTGAAGTAGAATAATCAATAGTACTTGGTGACAGGTTGCATGTGCAGGATATGGAAAAGAAGGCACGCAGCAAAGTTATCTCCAAGGCCCTTGTTGTGGACAGAACAGGGAGAAAAGAAGATCAAATTTTAAGAGGAATAATAAATAAAGAGCAGCTAATATTTAGTAAGCTATTACTATATTCTAGTACTATGCTAAATACTTTTACTTTTAATGAAAACACATGAAAGAGAACACAAAAAGAAAAATGGAGGGAGACCTCATGGCCCAGCAAAGCTTTATTTAGCTACCAGATCTTCTGGGGCAAAATGGTAGAGGGCTCCCACGAGGGTCTGGCTCTTATATGGCCTCAGCAGAGCCAGGTCATTGGAAGAATTACTTTCGGTGGGCAGGGCCAGGTAATAGGAGGAGTTTATGGTGGGGAGGGAGGACAGGTAGGTAACCATATCCTTCATTGATCAGGTAAGTTCCATTATTATCATCCTTTCAAAAATGGAGAAATTGTGGTTCAAGGAAAATAAGTAGTTTATTTAAGGCCATAGTTGCTAAACACTGAAGCCAGAGAAGGATGACTTCAGATAAACTGAGTTGATGGTATCTGCGAAGATATCCTGTGGATCTCTAGCGGGCAGCTAAATATTTTGTATGAACTTCAGGAAAGCTGAGTTCCACAGATACAAACTAAAAAACACAACTATACTATTATTACTATTCCTACCACAAGCATCTACTAAGCACTTACTATAAATAAGACTTTCTGTTAACTGCTTTACACACACAATTTCACTTAATCCACTCACTTCTGAAGTAGACACCACTATTATTCTCATCATTACAGAGGAAGAAACAGAAGCACAGAGAGATGAAATAAACCAGTCCATGTCTCTCAGACAGAAACTAATGCAACCAAATTGAAAAGCTCTTTCTGATTTGGATGAGGGCAAAGAGAAAGTGGGGCTGAAGGTGGGTTGGGAGGAAGAGTCAAGAACTGAGCCCAAGAGAAGACAATAATTTGAAATGCAGGAAGAGAAGCAGAGCAACAAAGGATAGCTAAGCAAAGAAGGCTTGGTAAGTCAGGGAGACAGAAAAGATCCAGAAGACACTCCTGTTCTAAATGCTAAAGGACAGAAAAATTTTTAAAGACAGGGGTAACCAACAATATCAAAAAGAGTAAGAGTTTAAATCAGGTAGGTTTAGCTGTGACAGAGATTACCTTATGCATATAAGAGAAAGGGAAGGAAAGAAATGGAGTTTTGAAGGTAAATAAAAGAGGCACTAACAGGAGTCTGTGAACTTTTTTTCTGGGCTTTGTGGTCACATCCTGTCCCATATTCTCCTTTTCTAACAGCCCTTTAAAAATGTAAAAAAGTATTTTTAGCTGGGGATGGAAGTACACAAAAATAGGCCAAAGGACAGATTTAAGCAGCTGACAGCAGTTAGCTGACCCCTTCTTAAAGCATAATGGTTAAAAGAATGGACTCTGGAGCCATACTGACTAGGTTCATAGTCAGCTAATTGTCGTCTGGGTGTTTTTAACTTCTCTGTGCCTTGATCCTCTCACCTGTAAAATGGGATGATAATAGGCACGACTTCATAAGATTGGGTTGAAGATAAGTACTTAGCTATAGCTATGGTTTGTGTTACTTGAAACAATTCCAAATATAGTGAGCTACATGATGTTTTGAAGCATATTCCCACTTCCCTTCAAGAGTGCAACCCAGGGCTGGGGATATAGCTCAGTTGGTAGAGTACTTGCCTCGAAAGCACAAGGCCCTGGGTTCAATCCCCAGCACCACCAAAAAAAAAAAAAAAAAAAAAAAAAAAAAAAAACAGTGCAACCCAATAGAGATCCTCTGTGGCAATTTGGAGTAAACACCCCTCCCTACCCTAGGGAATGTTACATCAAGCCTTATCAAACTCCCCATGTGTGTGAGTTACTGACCAAGAAACTGACCTGACCTACTGGACTTCAAAACACATATAAACTCAGAGTTTGACAAATACTCTGAGCACTTAGGCCAGGAGAGGGCTACACTCTGTCAGCTGCTTCTCCAAAGACAGAGAGCATGTGCTATGACGAGCTGGGCACTCTGTCAGTCACTTTTCGGAACACGGAGCGCTTAGGCTGTGACAGGGTGAAACCCTGTTAGCCTTGGAGCTAACCTCCAAAGTCTCACTCACCAACATCTCACCATCCTCTAGCATGAGGGACCTCACCTGTCTGCAGAGCTGCACTGTGGTGGTCAAGCCAGCTTCTCCACAGAACAACTTGTATGAAGGTCCATCTCCAACTTTAATTAAACCTTATTTCCCCCCTGAGATCCATCCTAATTAAGCAACTGGACCTTAATATTTGAAACTAACTCATTATGTGGCTATCTACCTGGCCTATCAAGTCCTTTCAAAATTCGTTCCCATCATTCTCCCCTGTTTATACATTGTGAACCTAAGAAAAAATCCTCTTTGTGTGGCAATTTATCCATGTGGCTTGTGAAATCATACTCTTGTGAAATCATCTCCTTACTTTCATCATATGCAACTGCTTGAATGTGTCTACCTCTAAAACTCAGGCGCTACCAATGTGATGGTAGAGGTGGAGCCTTTAACAGGGAATTGGGTCATGAGGGCGCCCCACTTCATGAGTGGGATGAAGTGCCCTTATAAAGGGGCTTGTCAAAGAGCTTTCACCCCTTGTGCCCTTTCACTTTAGTTGTGTAAGGATACAGCACGGCTCCCCTCTGGAGCAGCATTCCAGGTGCCATAATGGAAGCAGAGACTAGAATCTCATGGGACGACACACCTGTCAGCATCGTGATCTTGGACTTTACAGTACCCATGCTATAAAAAATAAATTTCTCTTTATAAATTCCCAGTCTCAGGTATTCTGTTACATCAACACAAGTGGACAAAGGAAACCACTAAAGAAAAGCCCTATCTGTATGGAGGGTTTGTTAGAGGAAGGGCAGACAGAAGAGAACCAACAGCAAGGGAAATACAGTAAATCGGAAAAGGGCTAATTAATAAAACAAAGTCCCGAGAAGCAGCAGCAGGATGCCAAGAGTTTCTATCCTAACTGCTGGAGAGAGTGTTAACTAGTTTGGAGGACAATCTGTCAACTTTCAACATTTCAAATGTACACTTTTTTTTTATACTTTTTTGTCTTCTAAAAAACTTGGCTCTGCACATAAATTCAAGCAAGGATATACCTACAATAGTATTGGGGAAAATGAAAAAAAATGGAAATATAAAACCTTTGATTCCATCAATAAGGGAAAGGTGAAAAAAAGTCATGCAAATCTATACAATGAAATCTTATGTTGCCATTAAAAAAAAAAAAAGATAAATATGCTCACATGAAGAAATTTCTGTACCTTATTTTTAAAATAGTTTTTTAAGTTGTAGATGGACACAATACCTTTATTTTATTTGTTTATTTTTATGTGGTGCTGAAAATTGAACCCAGTGCCTCACATGTGCTAGGCAAGCGCTCTACCACTGAGCCACAACCCCTCAGTCCTGTAACTTAATTTTTAATTAAACTCTTAAGGAGAAAACTGTAGTCAAATGAACTACATGTAAGAAATAACAGAGAGGGGCTGGGGTTCAGCTCTCTGAAAAGTTTAATGAAACTGACACAAGTGCATTAACATAGGTTGGAAATCATAATCTAAAGCTTACATATGTTATATTAATTGATATTATAATTACAATATATAATTCTATTAACTGTTAGGCAGTTCTATTAGATATTATATATTATACTTAAGTTTTTATAAATGTTCCACCTCTGGGACTATGGAACAAAAAGAATTAAAAAAAAACTTAGAACAGCATGCATATGCCTGTGTATTTTAAGAGTTCATGTAATTTTGTACGTGTACAGAGGAAGATAAATATCTAACTGTTAGTAGATGACACCTCCAGAAAGTGAAAGATTAAAGGAAGAAAATGGAGGACACTTAACTTTTACTTCATGTACATTTACTCTAATTTTTTTACTTACAAAATACATATAGTATACCTCTAGAATACAAAAGGTTAAACAGGTTAGATTTTTGAAATATGTATGGGCACCTATTCTTTCAACCAAGAGGATTTGATATTTGGAAGCAGGAAGAGGACTGAGGAAGGTCACACTGAAAACCTCTATTTACTCAATCCAGCAGAAAGACAAACTGTGGTACAAGGGGCCTGGCACAACCTACTCAGTGCCAGGCTCTCTTGTCCCAGGCACTGAATAATCAAAAAATATGCAGACAAGTACAATCTCTGACCCAAGGAGCTTATGGCCTACCAAGGAAGGTGGAAATAAACAAAAAGTAAGTTTCACAATTAGGATCATCATTACAGAACAGCACAGAAGTTTAGAATATAGGCTCTGGGGTCAGACTGTCCGGTTTCAAATCACAATTTTGCTACCAAATGACTGGGTGACTTTAAGCCAGCAACTTAAAGCTCCTTGCTTAAGTGTCCTCATCTATAAAACAGCAATAACTATAGGTCCTATTTATTTACCTACCTGTCTAACTCATTGAGTTGCTGGGAAGGCTAAAATGTTCCTAAGTATAAAGTACTTAGAACGGTCTCTGACATACTCAAATATTTTGCTGTTATTGTTTTTACTCCCATTATCATTAGTTATCTTAAGGGAATCTAATTTACCTTGAGGCAAAAGGAAGGTCAGGAGAAATTTCCTTAAGAAAGTGACATATAAGCTAAGTCCCAAAGACAAACATAAATTAAACATCTAAAGAGAAAAAAGGTGTCTCCAGAGAGAACAACATATATGAAGTCCTATGCTAACAATGCACTTGGCATGTTGAGGATCTACAAAAGGCCGGTGAGGCTAGGACCCTGAGAGAGAGATGAGGCTGGAAAACCAAAAAGAATTGAAGAAATATCTGGAAATGAAAGAAACTGTAGGAAATAACATAATAAATTTGTTGTTGTTGTTGTTTTCCCCAAAAGGTCACTCTGTTGACGTAAGGAGCCAGCTGCGATGGAGGGAGGTGACACTAGCCTAAGGAAAATGGGTGAAATTTAGAAAGAACAGTCATTCTGAGACAAATGAGAAGACTACTAAAGAGAATAACAAGCACAGATGTGGCTAGAACTCATGAATTAGTAATAGAACAAATTAATATGATTAAATCATTTCTTTAGGCCCTAAAGCAGGAACAGAGAAAAAGACCAGCATTGTTTGTTCACAGCTGGAGATCTGCATGGCATGTGGGAGAGAAGAACAAAGATGCAGGAGAACTGAGGATGCTTATGACTCACTGAAAGTAACCAACCACAGAGTCCATATGGGATAAAGTCATGCCATTGAGAATGTCACAAATTGGGAGTCAGGGAAGACTTAAGGAGGTGGCAGCCTCAATGAAATCAGAAACCAAATTCAAGAAATGGCAGAACTGAAAAGACAGAAAATTGTGTTCACAAAGTAAAATTTCCAAGTTCATGATATCAGATCTGGAACACTGGCCATGGGACTAGACTGCTATAGAGAAGTGGCAGGACACATAGCTGAAACAAGAAGAATCCAACAGAATGAGATTAGCATGTTGGACAAATAATCAACCTGGCCACTAAAGGCACGCGAGATCATGGGAAGAGTTCGAGTAAACTATTTACAAGAATCAGAAGTTAATTTTCAATTATACACTCAAATATAACACCATAAGGAATGTTAAATATCTGAAATAAAACAGGATGCCTTACTAGTAACAAAGCTTAATCTATTTGTTTTGCCAATAATTTTCAAGAACTTCCCTAAACAGCCATTCCTAACGAAAGCTTTTAAAAAGACAAACAGAAAAGTTGGAGCAGGGTCTTGTTAAATTGCTCAGGCTGGGCATGATCTCAGGATCCTCAGGCCACAGGCTTCAAGCAGCTGGGATTACAGGCATAAGCCACAGCGCCCAGCTCAGAAACTCTTAAGTTGATGACTATTTCTCCCATCTGGAGCGCAAGTATCATATATAAACTAAAAGCATAGAAAAGCCACAGACTGGGAGAAAATCTCTGCAAAACACGTATCTGATAAAGAACTGGTACTGAAAACACACAAAGAAATCTTAAAATTCAAACAACTCAATTTAAAAATGGGCAAAAAACCTGAAAAGATGCCTCAGCAAACAATATACACACATGGCAAATAAGTATATGAAAAGATGCTCGACATTAGTCATTAGGGACCTGCAAATTAAAACAATAAGGTAACACTATGCACATATTAGAATGGTCAAAATCCAAAGCATTGACAACATCAAATGCTAGCAAGAACAACAGAAACTGTCTTTCATTGCTGGTGGGAACACAAAATGGTATTAGTCACTTTGGAAATCAGCAGTTTCTTATAAAACTAAATACATATTCTTATCATATGATCCAGGAATTGTGCCTTTGGCATTTACCCAAATAGTTAGAAACCTATGTCCACATAATCTGCACACAAATATTTATTCATAATTGCTAAAGCCTGAAGTGACGAAGAGCTCCATTAACCGATGAATGGGTAAATAAATTATGGTACATCCATACCATGAAAAATCCTTGCTAAAAAGAAATGGCATTTCGAGCCTATAAATGCCATGAAGAAAACTTAAATGCAGACTACCAAGTGAAAGAAGCCAATCTGAGAAGGCTGCACACTGTATGATTCCAAATATATGACTTGTTGAAGTCAAAACTATGGAGTCACTTAAAAAATCAGTGGTCTCCAGGGATTAGGGGGAAGAAGAGATGAACAAGTGTAAAAGGAATTTTTAGGACAGTGAAAATATTCTATATGATACTATAATGGTGGATACAAATTACACATTTGTCAAAACTCACAGAAATATACAACACAAAATGTAGACCTAATGTAAACTATGAACTTTAGTTAATAATAATGCATCAATATTATTTGTTAATTATAACAAATGTGCATGGTTAATGAAAGACATTACTATTAAGAAAAATTAGAACTAGAAAAGAAAATAATAGGCTATGTAGGAATTCTCCATGCTCTGTGCCCGTGTTTTCTCTAAACTTAAAACTACTCAAAATAATATCTCATTTAAAGAAATTAAACAGATTATCATGTGAGTCACACAAGAGAAAACTGGGTCTGCTATTGGTAAGGTAATATATTTAAGACATTAAGAATGAAAACTTTGCTTGGGCTCTGTCTGGCTCTTCCACTAACCAGTGGTATCACTTTGGGCAAGTTATGAACTGCTTTAAGTCTCAGTTTCTTCACTGGTTAATTGGAGATAATTATCATGGAGTTGTTAATTATCATGGAGTTCAAACATGTGAAAGCAGTCAGAATAGTGACTAGAACAAATTGAGTGTTCAATAAATATTAGCTCCCTGTAACTGAAAGGAAGATCTATAAATATGTAAATCAAAACTACCTGATAGTTGGGCATAGTGGTACATGCCTATGATCCCAAAAGCTAGGAGGCAGGAGGATCATGAGTTCAAAGCCAGCCTCAGCAACTTAGCAAGGCCCAAAGCAACTTAGCAAGACTCTGTCTCTAAATAAAATGCAAAAGGGGCAGGGAATGTGGCTAAATGGTTAAGCCCCCCCAGGTTCAATCAATAAAAGTATTGTATCAATCTACAATTTGAAGAGAAAATATAAATATTAAATATAAATTTACAGGACTGGGTCTGTAGCTCAGTGACAGAGCACAGCGTTCGATTCTTAGCACCATAAAAATAAACAAATAAAATGAAGGCATTCTGTCCATCTACAACTACAAAAAAAAATTTTTAATAAATATAAATTTACAAAGCATAGAAACAAAGAATAGAATTTGAAATGTTGTGGTTAGTAACTAAATTCCAGAAGTCATACTAGAACTACATGTTAAAAAAACAAAACATTTCTATATGAAAAAAAAAAGTCACAAAAGTTAAAACAAATGATACACTAAGAAGAAAATAACTATGACATACTTAAAGACTTGAAGGATTAATAACCAGAATGATCTTTTTCCTTTTCCTTTTTTTTTTTTTAAGATACTGGGGATTGGAAATCCAGGGTTTCATACATGCTAGGCAAGAAATTATCATTGAGCTACACCTACAGCCCTTTCTATTTTGAAACTGGGTCCTGCTAAATTGCCCAGGCTGACCTGGGAATCCTTCTGCCTCAATTTCCCAAGTGGCTGGGATTATAGACATGTGCATTCATAGCCCAGCCAGATGTGAATTTTTTTTTTTTTTTTTTTTTTTTTTGTACCAGGAATTGAACCCGAGGGCACTCAATCACTGAGTCATATCCCCAGCCCCTTTTGTTTTAATATTTTATTTAAAGATAGGGTCTCGCTAAATCGCTTAGAGGGCCGCCCTAAGCTGCTGAGACTGGCTTTGAACTCATGATCCTCCTTGCCTCAGCCTCCTGAGCCACTGGGATTTTAAGTGAGTAACACCATGCCCAGCCAAGAAAACAATCTTTTAAAAACCTAGAAGAAAAATGGAAGAGGGGAAATGGGTAGATTTTCTATATTCACACGCAAAAAGGCTGAGTTTCAAAAGGTTCATTAGGACAAAGTACAAACCCCAATATCTATCTAAAACTATTTTATGTGCACAGAAAAAGGTATAGAAGAACACATACCAAATGGTTAACAAGTTACCTCTGCAGAGTAAAACTGGAAATCGTTAGGACTTTCAGGTGTTTTTATAAATTGGACATCTTACAATAAAATTTTTTTTTTTTGCTTACCTTTAAGTATAAAAGAAAATACTGAGAGTCATATTATATGTACATACACATATATAAACACAGTGAAATATTATATTTTTAGTAAAACAAAAATAGGTTAATATTTCAGTAGAATAATATTTTCAGTATGAACCACAAACTTCCTGATATTCCCCTGACAATTTCTTAACCCCCAAATATTATGACATTTGGAAAATATATTGTTATCAAAATTTCTAAGAATTCTTAAAGTAAAAACATGTCAAGGGTCTATCTTCTCCAAATGGGCCATCATATTCAATTTCCAATTGTCCTCTGATAAAAGCAAGTTTCAGTTCAAAAGTGAACTGACTAAACTAGTCAAGCTATTTAAAAACATAACACAAAATATTGGCCTACACTGGTGTCCATATGTTCAAAATATGCCTAATAATAACAGATAGCAACTGTTTAAAAGTAACTACAAGGAAATATAGCAACTTAAAATTCACTTCAATTCTGAATCATTTTTCAGTCACTAAACTAGAAAAAAAAAATTATTTTGAACCATTTATCACCTCTAACTAAATGCAGGCTTCAGTCCCCAAATCACTGTGTGAAAAACAGTATACCCTCAAGAAGACTACCAACGGAAGGGTTTTCCCAGAAAACTGGTTCATATACACACAGAAAAATCTTGCATAGGTTACTCAGCTACTAATTTAATTTCCGAAACCAGTTTGGAAACTACTAGAAGTAAGTGACCAAGAACATGTACAACAGGATTTTTTTTAAAGGTTATATACACTGTGGTTCAAGTTTATTGCTGAAGTCAGATAGTTAAATTTTCTTCTAGATGAACTAGACAGTAACTTTATGGGTTTCCTATAATGTTATACTTAGAAATTTTAAGCTGTTAAAATGAATTACATGACAATTTAGAGAGGTTTTAGGCTCCTTTTATTTAACAGAATGCATCGCATGTAGATATGCCTGATACTAATTAGTCTCATAAATTAGACCAAAATCCATTAAACTGAAATAAAAACTCCAAGTTGTTAAAATTAAACACCTTTCCCTTTCCCTACAACTGTCAGTTCAAACAAGTTTAAGCTAATATGATCAGTACCCATGTCTCAGAAGATTTAAACACTGAAATCATAAATTAGTGAACTTGGAATTCTCCCAAGAAGGGGAAAAAGATATATTACATCTCTCACCATTACAGGTTAACAGTCATGTGTACTATCCTGATTTCTAAAGTATCTATACTCAGAACCACTAAGAATGATAACCTCCCCTGATCAACCTAAAGTCAGCTGCTCGGATACTTGTAACCAAAATGACCTAGTTTCACTTTTTCAGAAAGTAAACAATCCCTGTGGCCCGATTTACCAAGAAAGATGTGAGTTAAAAAATTTTTCAGGAGGAGAGCATACCCAGATTTTAACTTCTTATAATTATTCATAAATTAATAAAGTTTCTTAAAAATGTCTCATCTTAAAAGAGAAACTTTGTAATGTCATACCACTGATTACAAATTGCACACTCTACATCTCATATTCAATCAGAAAAAAATTAGCTCTTCAGGTATACTGATAACTTTTATCATGTGCTAATGAGTATGAGTATCAGAAAGATCTAGGAAAGGTGTGCCATAGGAGCCCGGCTTTAACAATTCACAGACAGGTCAGGAGAATGGCAGATTAAACTAAGGTCAAAATCCTTCAGCATTTTTAACATTGGGATCACTACTGCGCTGATTCTAACTTGCTCGTGACTGTAATGTGTCAGTAACTATCAAGAATATTTTTCTTTAAATAATAATTTAGGACTGGGAGAGTAGCTCAGTGGTAGGGTGTGTACTTTGCATGTACAAGGACCTAGATGCAATTCCCAGCACCAAATATAATAATAATTTAGTGTTTATATTATCAAATTTATGATATTTCATTACCAAAGGGGAAAAAACCTATAACCCTATACCTTACTAATTATCTCTCAAGCTACTTTAAATAAAAATAGCATACTACTTATTGCCTCCCATTCTTAAGTCCTTTTTCTTTATTCTTTGAGATTGCTAATTCAAAGTAATCTTGGGCAATAAATACTGGCTTAGCATTCTTCCTGTTCATCTACTCCAAGATATTTTACCTCTAGTGGCAGTTCAGTAACTAACCAAAGATCACAGTTCTTTTCTACTACTGATAAGCACTGTCACAAACAAGAATTACAATTCAGCATGTTATCTCATCACCCTTTATAATTATCCACTGCTATCCAGAACTTGATTTGTCAATTGTTATAGCTCCTTTATTTTTTAAAGGTACTTTAAAACAAAAGTTGCACTTAAGTTCTTTCCAGAACAAAGCACTTAGTTAACTAAATAGCTTACAAATTGAGTTCTCGTGAAACATTCTCTTGAAGCAAACTTAAATATAAATAATGTACTTTTTATTATGAGACAGGCTCTCCCTGAGTTGCTGAAGCTGGCCTCAAACTACTCCTGCCTCAGCCTCCCAAGTTGCTAGGATTACAAGCATACCCCACCACACCTGTTTTTGACTTTTAATTGCTAAAAATTATGTTAGGACAACACAGTGGCATACTCCTGTAATCAAAGTGAATGACGTAACTTGGGAAACTGAGGCAGAAGAATCACAAGTTCAAGGCCAACCTGGGTAATTTATCAAGACCCTGTCTCAAAACAAAATTTTAAAAGGTAAGGGCATATAACTCAGTAGTAGAGCATTTTCCTAACATGCACAAGATCCTGGGTTCAATCCCCAATACAAAAAAATTAATTTTAAAAAAAAGGAAGAGTGAAGGCTAAATTTTTTATTTTAATTATGAACTGTTTTTAAAATAGTAAAATAGGGCTAGGGATGTAGCTCAGTGACAGAGCAATCACCAAGCATGTGTGAGACCCTGGGTTTGATCCCCAGAATTGCAAAAATAAATAAATAAATTTAAAATAGTAAAATAAGGGGCTGGGGCTCTAGCTCAGTGGCAGAGCACTTGCCTAGCATGTGTGAGGCACTGGGTTCAATCCTTAGCACCACATAAAAATAAATAAAATAAGGGCATGCTGTCCATCTACAACCACAAAAATAATTTTTAAAAAAATTTAAAAATAGTAAAAAAAAGTTCAAATAATCACTAAATAATATATTAATAAAGGAACTAGATTTTTTTTAAAGAATATCAAACAACCCACTGAATTTTGAAAATAATCCATGAAAGCAAATTTAAACTTCATAATGTATATCACTGAAGAACACAGAAGCTTGCATGTGTCATAGGGCAAAGTACTCTGTATACAAATGTTTAATGAATTGATTTGGCTGTCATATGATACATAATTTCATGCAAATTTTGTAACTTTCTTCAAGATCTTCAATTTTTTTCTAATTTTTTTTTTTAGTTGTAGGTGGTCACCTTTTTTTTTTTCTTTTAGCGGTGCTGGGGATTGAACCCAGGGCCTTGTGCTTGTGAGAAAAGCACTCTACAAACTGAGTTATATTCCCAGCCCACCTTTATTTTTATTTATTTATTTTTATTTGTTTATTTTTATTGATGCTAAGGATGGAACGCAGTGCCTCACACTAGGCGAGCACTCTACCGCTGAGCCATAACTCCAACCCCGAGATCTTCAATTTTTAAAATAATCTTCAAAAATTGCTCCCTGAGAGAAATTTTTTTTATCTTTTTACTCCTATCAATCTAAGTTTCCTGGAGTCTTACACCAAAGAGTCTGGTCTTCTCTAGAATATATGCTTTTTCTATCAAACCAGTTAAATGTGGTGGATGTCACCTCACATAAATATTTTTGTCAAGTATTATTAAAATCTAATGATTACTAAAAACATATTGCAGTTGTCCCAGGTACATGAAAAAAGAGCTAAAAGATGGTTTTTGTTTTTTTTTTTTTTTTTTTTTTGGGTGCTGGGGATCGAACCCAGAGCCTTGTGCTTACAAGGTAAGCACTCTACCGACTGAGCTATCTCCCCAGCCCCTAAAAGATGGTTTCTTAGGTACAGTAGGCACAATTCTTAAGAGGACAAATGAATAAGTTGGAATTCAACATATAAAAATTGTTCATCAAAGGACACTATTACCAGGCACAGTTGATGCATGGCTATAATCCCAGCAGTTTGGGAAGCTGAGGCAGGAGGACATCAAGTTCAAAGTCAACCTCAGCAACATAGGGAGACCCTAAGCAAGTTAGTGAGACCCTGTCTCAAAATAAAAGTATAAAAAGAGATGGGGATATGGCTCAGTGGTTAAGCACCCCTAGGTTCAATCACTAGTACAAAAAAAAAAAAAAAAAAAAGGAAGGGACACTATTGAAGGTTAGAGATGTGTCTCAGTAGTACAGTGCCTGCCTAGCATGTGCAAGGCCCTTGGTTCAATCCTGAGCAATACACACACTACAAGACACTATTTTTAAGAATACAAAGATAAGCCATAAAATGAAAGAAAATATTTGTAAAGCATTTATATGATAAAGAACTTCTATAGAAAATATTTAAAGAATTCTCAAAACTCAACAATAACAATACAATCTTTTTAAATGGCCTAGGGATGAATTCAGTAGTAAAGTATATATATATGCCTAGCATATGTGAGGTCCTGAGTTCAATCCCCAACACAAGAGTCAATAAATCAATTAATAAAATGGGTAAGTAGGAGGGAATGATTGGCCAAATTATATTTAGTCTGTGCACATACAAATATGTAACAACAAATCCCACCACTAGGAACACAATAATGCATCAATAAAAAACACACAAATGAGCTGGGGATATAGCTCAGTGGGTAGAGTGCTTGCCTTGCAAGCACAAGGCCCTGGGTTCAAATCCCCAGTACCAAAAAAAAAAAAAAAAAAAAAACACAAAAAATAAACTGGGGAGCAGTGTAAAGAAGAAGAGGCGAGAATGACTCCCAGACCGACCAAAGCCACGCGATGCTACATCCCCACGTCCAGCGCCTGCGTCCCACCACCGTCGCCACCATGCCCAAGAGAAAGGCTGAAGGGGATGCCAAAGGAGATAAAGCTAAGGTGAAGGACGAACCACAGAGAAGATCAGCAAGGTTGGTTGCTAGGGCTGCGGGTATAGCTCAGTTGGTAGAGTGCCTGCCTCGCAAGCACAAGGCCCTGGGTTCGATCCCCAGCACCAAAAAAAAAAAAGATTGCTAAACCTGCTCCTCCAGAGCCCAAGCCTAAAAATGCCCCTGCAAAGAAGGGAGAGAAGGTACCCACAGGGAAAAAGGGAAAAGCCGACGCTGGCAAGGATGGGAATACCTCTGCAGAAAATGGAGATGCCAAAACAGACCAGGCACAGAAAGCTGAAGGTGTGGGAGATGCCAAGTGAAGTGGGTGCATTTTTGATAACTGTGTACTTCTGGTGACTGTACAGTTTGAAATACTATTTTTTATCAAGTTTTATAAAAATGCAGAATTTTGTTTTACTTTTTTTTTTTTTTTTTTTTTTTTAAAGCTATGTTGTTAGCACGCACAACACTTTATTATTGTTTTCAGGGGAAGGAACATACGTCTCTAGTAGACTGTCTCCAAAGCTGGATTGCTGTGGAGGAAAACACCTTCCCCTGCTAGTTTTGAGAAACTTCCTCTTGGCTCCCAAGAGGAGGGACTCCCTGATGTTGGCACACATAGCCACTTTGGCACAAACGCCTGTGGTATGGAAAAACTCTAATTTAGCTTATGTCCTCCTCTCCCTCTCTGCCATCGGCATAGACTTAACTCCCCTAAACTCAGTCCTGTTGGGACCTGTCTCCCAACAATTGGTTTTACCAGTGTGTCGGCAATCTGGACTTCCCAGTGACATCATTGAGATATTGTCCCTCAGAAGAGCAACAGTTCCTTTTCTAGATTGTGGATCTTCAGATTAATATTTTTTGCCATTTTCATTTCATTTCCTGAAAGTCAGGGTCGGCTTGTGAAAAGTTGTTAAACAACATGCTAAATGTGAAATGTCAACCCTCACTCTAAACTTTCCCATTCAGAGCATCAAATGAAGATTTCATTGGGTTTTATAGTGGCTTTCTGATTTTGGTAGTCCATCGAAGAAGGGAGTTTGAAAGTTGTTGTATACTGTTAACGATTGCTCATGTCCTGCCTGAAATACCATGATTGTTTATGAAAAGTATCTTTAATAAAGCTGGATACAGTTTGAAAAAATAAAAAATAAAAAAATAAACTGGGCAAAAGATTTGAACAAATACTTCATCAAAGATGATATTCAGGTGGCACATAAGTATACAAAAAGATGTTCAATATCATTAGCTATTAGGGAAACCATAAATTAAAACCATGAGATAACCACTACATAATTACTATACTACTAGAATGTAAATTAGAAGACATACTAGCACTGGTAAGGATTTCATGCAAGTGGACATCTTGTATCTCATACACTGCTGCAGAAAAGTAAAATGGTACAGCTACTTAGGAAGACTATTTGGCAGTTTCTTAAAAAGTTAAATCTACTAATCATGACCCACTCATTTCACTCCAAGGTATCTACCTAAGTGAAATGAAAACATAAGCTAAAAGAAATGAAAACATGCTTCCGTGCAAGGCTGTACATAAATGTCACAGGTGCTTTATTCATAACAGCTCAGAATTGGAAACAATCCCAATGTTTTTCAGTAGGTAAAGGGATAACCAAATCCTATTGCATCTATACAATGTAACACTACTCAGCAATAACAAGTAGCAAACTCTGATACAGACAACAATGAATAAATATTAAACACATGATGCTGATTAAAGAAGAAAACATCCGCTGGGCGTGTGGTGCACACCTGTAATCCCACTGGCTGGGGAGGTTGAGATAGGAGGATTGAAAATTCAAGTCAGCCTCAGCAAAAGCAAGGCACTAAGCAACTCAGTGAGACTCTGTCTCTAAGTAAAATTTTAAAAAGGGCTGGGGATGTGGCTCAGTGGAAGAGTGGCCCTGAGTTTACTCCCTGGTACCCAAGGGAAAAAAAAAAAGAATATATCCTAGATAAGGCCACTTAGATGAAATTCCAGAAAAGGCAAAACTAACCTATGATGATAGCAAATGAACAGTTTTCTGTGAGTGGAGTAGTGGGAATGAATGCAAGAGCACTAGAGAACTTTTGGGGATAAGAGAATTGTCCTATATCTTGATTGTGTGGGGAATAAATAGGTGTGTACATTGGTCAAAATTCAAATTGAATATTTAAAATGGTTTTACTAAATATAAGCTGTACCAATCAAGTTAAGAATATTCAAATGCACAGGTGCTGTGGCATACACCTGTAATCCCAGCTACTTAGGAGGCTGAGGCAGAAGAATTCAAATTCAAAATTCAAAGCCAAGTCTCAGATCAAGTGAGACTCTGTTTCAAAATAAAAAGGGCTGGGGATCTAGATCAGTGGTACAGCACCTCTGGGTTCAACTCCCAGTTTCAGCAGGGGGGAAAGGGAAAAGAATATTAAAATGGTATTGGGGGGAAATCTATAAAATTATCATGTTACCTAAGATGTTTGCAGTACCTTTCATTAGATGTTTGCAAATCTTTTGAAAGTCAAAGAATCTCAGGAAACACTGGGATAATCATTCCATTTTACAAACTGGGGATTGGGAGGAGGTAGAAAAAATACACAGTGGTAGCAATTAGAAGCATGAGCTGAGAGCACAACATGACAATGGGCAGATTTGTCAGCAGTGATGAAAGCAACTACCACTCAAAAAGCTGACAGGATGGGATTAAGGAAGTGCTAGTCCTGGCCTGCTTAAAAACAAAACAAAACTGTAGAACCACACACATAACAAGGACAAAGAAAAATATATATTCCCAGAAAGAAGGTGGGGTATGAAAAAGCAGAAAATATGTAGGGCCAACATTACATATATGTAACACACAACATCTCAAATTAAAAAGCCAGTAACATGGAAAACAATTATCTTTAATATAAATAAAATAAAGGAACTGAGGACCCAAGAATTTTGATCTGAACACAGATCTGCCTCTAACTCAATCATACTTCACAGAATTAAGTTCGTTAACTTTGAGTGCCTCAGACTCCCTCAAAAAAAAATTTAAAAAAAAAAGGCAGAAATACTAATTCTGCTTCCTGAAAAATCCTTTGGGGACGCTAAAGAAACAGTTTATTGTAAAAAGAAGGGGCCGAGGTCCTGGCTCAGTGGTAGAGTGCTTGCCACGAATGTGTGAGGCACTGGGTTCGATTCTCAGCATCACATTAAATAAGTAAATAAAGAAATAGGTGGATATCTTAAAAAAAACTTAAAGCCTACACAGTCAAGTGAAAGTCTCCATGCAAAAACTAAGAATACACTATAGTATAACAAAATTAATAAACAGTATCTAAAGAGTCAAAAATGGCTCTTTACACCCCATAAAACGGCTCACTATGTCCTGTAAGATGAAGTCCAAATGCCTCCGATAAAAATTCCACGTCCTTTGTGAACTAACCCCATCCTGTCTATGCAAACTAGCTTCCATTCACCAATCCAAGTTCATTATTCTCTCCCAAAGTATTTTCCCTCCCTGGAGGGCTGTCCTCATCCTACTGTCCGCGATCTAACACCTACACTTTATTTAAAGCTGATCTCAAAGACCACTGGCCTAATAAAAGTATTTGTCTATTCCTAACCAAGATGTTTTTTTTCTTTCTCTGAATTTCTAGTGTTTAGCCAGTACTATGAAATACTGTATTTAATTTTAAAATATTTTCCTATTCCCTAAATACGTTCTGTTTTTTAAACCTTATGTCTTCACCTACCAAGAAGGAAGAGCCTTAAACACAGGTGGGTAATCTGACTTGTACCCTGCAATAACTTGCACTCTGTTGGGAAAACTCAGGGCTTGCTGTCTCACTGATGCTGCATTTCAATGGATTGAAATTTAAGGGGACAGAAATCCCAACCACATTCAATTTGGAAATATCGGCAAGAATCTATAGCTTTACTCAGTCTATCTGGAGTTAGATGGGAAGACAGATATGTTTGACAATACTGTTACGTAAGTTGTTGGATGTGAGGGATTTGGTAGGTTTATTTTTGTTTTGTTTTGCTTTTGTTATGGGAATTTTCCAAATGAAGTAGAAAGAAATAATATAAAGAGTCTCCTGTGCCAATCAGCCAGCTCAATTATAAATAAATGCTCAGCCACTCCTATATATATTCCTGACCACTTCCTTTCCCCAGCAGAGCTCAGATGTCATGTTGTTTTCAGTATAAATTTCTAAAATATAAGTACTATGTCTTTTCAATATGACCACAATACTATTGCCCAACCTAAAATAATGATTCCTTAATGTTAGATATCTAGTGAATGTTCAAATTTCCCCAATTGTCATAAAATTTTGTAGAAATTAGTTTGTTCAAAACATGATGTAGGATTATTTCAAGGAGAAAATGTTTTCTTTTTCCCTTCCATGATATTTTACCCTTTCAATTACATACACTTCCCTTAATTTTCAGGTATAGACAGAACAATATTTCCCTTCTTTAGTGCCCTCTACTCTCCTTAATAAAGAAAATATTCCTCCTAATTTTCAACACTGAAGTTGGTTATCACCTTAGAGCGTTTAGCACATGCAGAATAATATTTACTTCAGTTTCCTTTCCTAACATTTAAGTTGCCATATTCACTTACTACTCAGAAAGAGTTTGCATTTCTAACATCATATTAATGTAAACAATACTGGCCCATTAAAAATTATTTTCCATTTCTATTAATCTTTCTGAAGAGTTCAGTTTTCAATTTTAAGTTATTACATTGTCAGCTTCTCATTTTAAGTAAGTTTTAAGACCTTATGAACCGAGACATAGTGAAGGGCATTTAAACCAAAAAAAATTCCAACCTGATGCTAACTATGGGATCAACATTATTAGCTTATCTCTGCTCCTTAATCGTGAAATCCACAGCTTTAGTCACATGGGGAACTAGATGAGAAACTATGCAGTGATCACCTCAAATACAACACCTTCACTACAATATTATATGAACGCAGACAACGAATCCATATTTTTAACATAGATTAAGAGAGGCAATTTGGAGGCAAATAACGAGAAGGAACCTGGGGCACAGGGTGCTGGTTACTGAACTCAGAGCCTCCAGCATGCAAAGTATATGCTCTGGGGGAAAGTGCTGGGGAGTGATCTAGGCCAAATTATATTGTTATATTGTGCGTATGTATGAATATGTAACAAGAAATCCCATCATTATGTGTAACTATAATGCACCAATAAAAAAAAATGGAAAGAGTTAAAAAAAAAAAAGCACATGCTCTTTCATTAAGCTATACCTGCAAATCCTAAGACATTTTTAAAAGACAGATATAATCTCATCATTATTTCAAAGCCTCAAGAGCTGATAGCTACAACATTCAGCAGGACAGAAAAACTCAAAACACTTTTCATTACCCATTTACTTGGGTTCAGTATAGTGGAGGACAAGAAATAATGACGATCTCTGCCCTTTAAAAACTTATGATTTCGCTGGTAAAATATTCAAACAATTAGTCCACAGTATGAGATATTTTATCAAAAAGCACTAAACTGTGTGAATCAGATATAAAGCAGTGTAGCTCATGGTGAAGATGGGCCGGCAAGAGCTAAAGAAGTCAAAGAGAACTATGTGGAAAAAATTGTTAGAAGAATAAAATCCCATGGAATTTGAGAAGTTAAAGAGAACATGTAAAGACCAGACTTAAGTGAAACTTGAAGGCAGGGCAGGACAGGAATAAGGAACACTAGGACAGACCAGAAGCTCTAGACCATGCATGCCTCTCTGTTGACTCTTTCCTAATGTCTGGTGCAGAGACTAGAACACAGTGACACTCCAAATTTGGTGAAATCAAAGAATTAGAAGAAAGGAAAGAAAGGGAGGGGAATTAGACATTCTAGGTAAGAGATTTCATTTGTGCAGTACAGAGGATCAAACCCATGGCATCAAGTAGGCTAGGCAAGCATTCTACCACTGAGCCACATCCCCAATCCTGAGGGGTGTTTTGTTTTGTTTTGTTTTGTTTTGTTTTGTTCTACAGGATTGAACCCTGGGGTGCTCCATCACTGTGCTACATCCTCAGTACTTTATATTTTTTATTTTGAGGCAAGGTCTCACTAAATTATCCAGGAAGGTCTTCATCATGTGATCCTCATGCCTCAGTCTCCCAAGTAGCTGAGATTACCAGCCGGTAACCAACAAAAAAGATTTTTTTAAGGGAAGATTAAACATGGCAATTTCATGAGGCAGTGAGGAAACGTGGAATGGTGAGAAAATGGGTAAAACAGAATGAAACCAAACCATCCATGGTTTTAAAAGTTGGCCAAAAGAAATACAAAACTTACCCCATTAAGTACTAAAATGATTATGTCCAGAAAGCACATAACACCAATAATTTTTAAAGAATATTTAAGTGTAAATGGCCATTTTTTCTGAGATGGTATTCTACTTTGTAATATTAATGGACATAACCTGGAAACTATGCTTACATTTCTCCAAAGGACCAATACCAAAGGGGAGCTAAAACATATGAATATTCTTCCTATAGGGAAATGTGTTTAAGTTATCAGTAAGGTCGCTCTTTTTGGTAGTTGTATAATCATATAACTTAGACTCACTACAATTAAGGCAAGAGACAAGAAAATATAACCTAGCAGAAAAGTCAGTGACTAATGCTGAATCAGAGTTTCCAAATGATTATTTCACCAAAATGTCAACCTCCCATATTAACACTCCCTTACAATGGTTGTTGTAAAGTACATCAAGGTATTATCCAAAAAGTAGACATGAACATTTTGCAGAATAATGCTAAAAGATTGAGGGTAATAAAATCTATTTGGACCTAAAATTTTTAAGTCAAAATTTGTTAAGTCAAATTTGTTCCTATCTCCTCAAACTTCAGAATGGGAGAATTCCTGATTACGGTACATCCCAGTACACACAGATCCTCCAGACAACAACTCTCAACTCAAAAAAGCTCCAGGAACTGGCCATCACCAGCTCTGGTGTTCAGTGCAGCCATATAACCTCTATATAGAACGACTTTAGGAAATGAAATCTAATGAGGGAAGGAGGTGCTGGAAAAATTAGCTTAAAACTACATATGCATACCAAGTGTATTATTTCCTTTTAAATTATATGCTTATTCAGAATGCGTATGGCCAGCTTTTAGCATCTCTGTTGGTCATTTTCCTTAGCATTCCTTCTATTCTTTCAGCCCAAATCATCTTTAACAGGCAAGCTCTCTGGATATATTAACACATTTTTAATGACAGTGATAAGATTCTGATTATGTACAGCTGAAATTAGAATTAGACTGTTCAATTTTGGGGCCTAACATCTGGTACCATGAAAATAACAAGAGTCTCATAATCACACAGACCTACTTATACAACTCAGCTCTATACTTATAAGGCATACAACTTTAGACAAGTTACCTAATTAAACCTTAGTTTCCTCAATGGAAACTAGATACAACACTCTGCAAAGCTGTTGAGGGGTTAGCAAGAATTATATCAAGTAAACAGAATGTAATAGGTACCCTGCATATGCTATTTAAGTTAGAAAGTTGATAACTAGACCTACACTCTGGTTTCCAAATAATATTAACTATATAATAAGAGCAGGAATCAGCTTCACATATCTTCATCTCTCCATATCCAATTCTGAAGTTACTTACCTCCTTTATATATGGAGTTACCAAGGCTGTCTCCCAATATTTGAAGTATTTTTGTTTCTTTTCTTTGCGGTATTGAGGACTGAACCCAGGGATACTTTACCTACCACTGAGCTATTTCCCCAGTCCTTTTTATTTTTTATTTTGAGACAGTCTAGCTAAGTCCCCCTGGCTGGCCTTGGCTTTGCAATCCTCCTATCTCAGCCTACCTAGCACCTGGGGTTACTGGAGGGAATCACAGGCATGTACCACTACTGCAACCTAATCCTCAACTTTGAGGCCAAAATGAACTTGACATTTCAGTCATCTCCTTGCCATTAACATGCTGTCATCCTCCCTGACGTCTGGGGTTTCTAAAAAAATCGTTTGTTTTAACTTATATAAATTCCTGTTTTATGGTTTCAAGCTAAAAACATTCCCTTATATCTTCAATGCTGTTTGGCCCCCAGTCTTTCCTAGGGAGTTTTGACAATCCCCAGTTTCTCAAAAACCACCATGTCTGGCTTACCATACTACAAGATGGCAATCAAACCATGAGTTTCTGCCAGTGCCTAAATACCTTTATGTCCCTGTCACAGGCTGATGTCCAGCTCTTCTCATTCCTGGCAAACAGGACCCTGGTTTCTAGAACGGTGCATCCCTATCTCTTTCAAGCTTGCCCACCCAGAAATATTTCATCTTATTCTCCCACCCCCACATCCCTTAGAGAACCACAATTGTTATTTCTGTTTTAGGTAAAATGGAAAGATACTCAAAAAGGAGTCTTCTCAACAAATGGGCTAAGGAAATGAATAGACACTTCACAGAAGAAGATCTACAAGCAATCAACAAACATATGGAAAAATGTTCAACATCTCTAGTAATAAGAGAAATGCAAATCAAAACCACCCTAAGGTTCCATCTCACCCCAATTAGAATGGCGATTATCAAGAATACGAGCAACAACAGGTGTTGGCGAGGATGTGGGGAGAAAGGTACACTCATACATTGCTGGTGGGGCTGCAAATTAGTGGAGCCGCTATGGAAAGCAGTGTGGAGATTCCTTAGAAAACTTGGAATGGAACCACCATTTGACCCAGCTATCCCACTCCTTGGCCTATACCCAAAGGACTTAAAATCTGCATACTACAGAAACACAGCCACATCAATGTTCATAGCTGCTCAATTCACAATAGCCAGACTGTGGAACCAACCTAGATGCCCTTCAATTGATGAGTAGATAAAGAAACTGTGGTATATATATACTATGGAATATTACTCAGCCATAAAGAATGATAAAATTATGACATTTGCAGGCAAATGGATGAAATTGGAGAATATCATGCTAAGTGAGATAAGCCAATCTCAAAAAGCCAAAGGACGAATGATATCGCTAATAAGTGGAGGTTGACACATAATGGGGGGGAGGGAAGGGTTAGAGTTAGGGTTAGGGAGGGGGGCAAGTATGGAAGAAGGAACTACTGTATAGAGGGTAAAGAGGGGTGGGAGGGGTGGGGGAAGGGAAAAAAATAACAGAATGAATCAAACAACATTGCTCTATGTAAATTTAGGATTACACAAATGGTATGCCTTGACTCCATGTACAAACAGAGAAACAACATGTATCCCATTTGTTTACAAAAAAAAAAAAAAAAAAAAAAAAAAACAAAAAGGAGTCTTCTGTCCTTGGCTTTCCTTCTATCTCTGCAGTAAACTAGTTCTAAAGGGAATATACTTCCTTCTGAAATAAAATGCTATGCTAAGGATGGAAATCTAAGTCAGTGGTAGAGCATGTGCTTAGCATGCTCAAGGCCCTGGTTGGAGCCCCAGCATCACCACCAAAAAAAAAAAAAAAATTTGCTGTCCTAGATGAGGTCAAGTGTACAGTAGTGGAACATTTGCCCAGCATACATGCACAAGGCCCTGGGTTCAATTCCTAGTACCACAAAAATAAAAACAAATTAAAATAAAATGTACTTACCTTACAGAATCAAAGGAAGGCTCAAATAAGACATCTGTGAACATGATATATAGATTGAGTTTAATTATAACAAGTTTCTATTGTGACAATATTTGTAAATATAAAACCCTAACAATATTAAAAAAAAAAAAAAAATACTCTTTCATGGTGACATCACACCTGTAATCCCAGCTATTCAGGAGGCTGAGGAAGAGGATGGAAAGTTCAAGGCCAGCCTGGGCAACTTAGCAAGACCCTGTCTCAAAATAAAATAAAAAGGGGTAGAGATATATCTCAGTGGTAGAGTGCTTACCTAGCATTCACAAGGTCATGGGTTCTACCCCCACAGGATCACAATTTAAAAAACAAGAAAGAAAGCTCTTTATACACTTATATGTAATAATTCTCAGGATACAATAGTGAAAAAAAAGTAAGATGCAGACTAGTATGTAAAATTTTTACAATTTTTAAAGAGGGAGTACAATAACAGATGCATATATTACCTATACAGGTATCAAATATCTCAGAACATATTAGACATTGGTAATACCAACTGCCAACCAAAAGGGCACCTTGGATGGCTACAAGGTATACGGGCAGGATATTTCTCATTGTATCTCACTCTTCTGTCGCTTTTAAATTTTTGAACCCCTAGTTCCCTAAATGGGGTAGGAAAATCATCTCTTCATACAACTGTAAACCTCCTAAGTAAGTTGAACCATTAATGAGGATGTCAACATTATCTGACAACTCATTTCCTGGACCAGCTTCAACTTCACAATTATAACCACCTGAAACAAACTATGTTCCCTTCCATGATCTCATTACATCAAGTGACTAGAGTTAATTTATTCCTTCTAGTCAAACTTCCTGACTTGCTAATTATGTGTCTATGTGCTAAGCACTTCCACATCCAATGTTATTTATAACTCTTAAAACTTACTGTTTTAGGGCTCTCCTCTAAGCCTTAGAAGAGCCCTGTGAAGAGGAACATTCCCTACCTTCAGGGCATGGTGGGCATCCATTCCAGTGCTTATTCTATCTTAAATATTCTGAACCAAATTCTGAGTTCTGCCTCTTAATGATTCAAGAGGTACCACAGAAGCCAAGCAAATCACTAATTTGAATTTAAGGATTAGATGACTATAAGGGATACTACCCCCTTATTTGGGAAAAAAAGAATTTCCTCCAATCTGGCAGAAAAATTTTTCTTCCAAAGCTTACAGAAAAACTCTTGCACAGGGGTAAAGAAAACTTATCAAGGCAACATTTTCCAAAACCCAAATTTAAATGATATTGCCTTAAACATGACTTTAATCATACTGAAGTGACATACCCGGACTTGGAACACTGCTCAAAACAGCAGCCAATGCTACCTCCATTCTTACTCCCCGATGGTAAGCAGGTTATTTTTGGACCTAGCCTATGAAGCACCACTTTGTTGACTATGAGTTTCATCCTGTGAATATTCCTTTCAGTCAACCTTGGTCCTCATTTTCTGGCGCAGTGCTCCAAAACCTCAATGGAATACATAATGAAATGCTGGGTTACTTTAGGGTAAGGAGGTTAAGCCTGAAAAGCTTTCTAATTGGGAAATCTCTTCCATGAAAGCATATAGAATTTTGCTGACAGAGTCCTTCCCCTTTTCTCTTTTTCCAAAAGCTATTTGCTTTCTTTGGAACAAATCTTCAGTCAAACACAGACATCAACCATATAAATACAGACAGGTGTTTTGCTAGCAGAGTAAATCTCAAGAGTAACAAATCAACATGAGATTATCTATCAACAAGTTGTTTATTGGTGTGCTGGGACAGTTAATTGACAAAAAATCTCTCTCAAGACTGGAATTGAAAAAATTAAAAATGCAACCGAAAGAAAAGTAAGGCCATTTTCTACCCACAGAAAACATGCAAAGAGAAGAATTCATGTAAGTCAACAAGTCCTGCCACATAAAAAACCCTTTGTTTCAGAGTTATTTTCAGTGGCACTTAATTCCAGGGTAGAAACTAAGGATCATAAACAAACCTATTCAAGTTATTTTTCTCCTTAATAATTCTAAAATTGAGCCTGGTATAGTGGTGCACACCTATAGTCCCAGCTACTTATCCAGGAGTTCAAGACTAGCCTGGGCAACATAGTGAGACCCATTTAAAATTAAATAAATAAAAATTCTAAAATCATGGTTAGGTTTATTAGAGGAAAGTCTGTTTTTTAAAGGGGTAATCATGCAAAAATACCCTTGCCAATTTGTACTTATTTAAAATTAATGAAATTTCATGGAAACATTCTGGAATAATGTGCCAATCAAAAAGAAAATAAGGATTTTATCACGACAGGCAAGTCCCTTTTCATTAGCTCTTTTCCCCAGACTTTATTAAACTCTAATACAAACCCTGAAGTTGGTTCCTCCATGAAAAAGACATCACAGAAAATTCAAGAGAATGCTGTATTTCCAAATTTAACGATTTCTAATGTTTCACAGAGAAAAAGATGCAAAGATAAAGAAAGTAATTCTTCAGCTATGTCACCTGAACTTCACCAGTCTTCTCCAATGAATTGACCCAATTCCCTATCATGCACAAGACAGGAAATCAAGATCACTAAACTGAATTCTGTGTAACACTCTCAAGTAATATCTTTTTAACTATCTGCTGTGACAACAAACGGGTGCCAACACAATTATGCTGATGCTTTTCTGGCACCTTTCTCTTTCTCTTTCTCTCTGTCTCACTCTCTCTCTCTCTCCTATATTAAAAGACTGTGAGAAATTATTATTCTACTACAAATTCCCAAAATTATAAAATGATAGTTTTAAAAAAGACAATTAGGAAGTCAAACCTAAGAAATCAAGCCAAAACTAAAAATGTTAGAAAGGACTCTTCAGCAAGTAACACCCCTCCCCAAATCATTTCTACTGTATAGGCTGACTCTCAGAATGAATTAAATGTTTAATGAGTTAAGTGTTCCCTATGTAATAGCAAAAAGTTTTACTATGGAAAATTGCAGTGTTTGTCAAATTGTGATGCAATGTATTTATAAGTGTTTAAGACTGGTCTTCCAAATATACTTTAAAGCTATAATCATAATAAAATTTGTACACTTTCAAAGCAAGGAAGGACAGTACTACAGAGTACAGAAATATACCCAGCTACCTGTAGGGAATTTGTAAATGATAAGGTAGCTTTTTTAGTCAAGAGGAAAAGATGAATTATTCAATAAATTGTGTCAGGGCAAGCTAGTTAGTCGCCTGGAGAAAAATGAATGGAGGGCCTCTTATGAGGCGAGCACTATGCTAGACACTGAAAACAAGAAAAAGAAAAAAATAAAGACAATCCTTTGCCATCTTGGAGAGAAGTCAAATGGGAGGAAGAAAGCCATTAATAATCACAAAAATAAATCTAAACTTACAACTCCAACAAATTCTATAACTAATCCTTACTTTATTTGGTTTATACTAAAATTCACTTCATATGAAGCATATATTTAAATTTAAAAACAAAACCATAAAAGTATTTGAAGAAAAGATGGGTAAATATTTTTATAAGATTGGAATAAGAGAAGCCATCAAGAAAAAGAAAAATGAAAAATCTGATTAAAAACATAAAAATGTTTACATTTTATATATGCACATACACAAAGTCAAAATAAAAGTATCAAAAAACATCTGTTACTTTTTTTTATTTTTATGGATAGGAGGGAAGTTCTGGGGACCGTGAGCAAGTGCTCTACCACTGACCTACACCCTTAACCCACAATCTATTTTAAAAGGTAACTAATCTCCCTGATATTCACAAAGTTATTACAATTAGTGAGAAAAGGCCAAAGCCCAATGGAAAAGTAGACAAAGGATGCAAATAATTCCAAGAAAAAAAAATATGAATAGCCAACAGACAAATTAAGTGATGCTCTTGCACTAATAAATATGGACGAATAAAAAATAAAATTACTTTTTTTTATTTTCACTTGACAGACATCCTAAAGAAACTACTTGCCTGGGTTAAAGATAACAGAAAAAGCATTGTTTTTAATTAATTAATTTTTTTTTTTTTGGTACTGGGGGTTGAACCCAGGAGCACTGAGCCACATCCCCAACCCTTTTTAATTTTCTTATTTTGAGACATGCTCTCACTAAGTTGCTTAGGGCCTCACTAAATTGCTAAGGCTGCCACAAACTTCTGATCCTCCCACCTCAGCCTCCCAAATTGCTGGCATTACAGGTGCACGGCACCATGCCTGGCATCATCATATACTTTTAAACTGAGCAAATTAGCATGGTCTTACTTGAATGCTCAATTCGGCAACATCTTCAAAATTTTAAGCACTCATACTCTGACCTAGGCAGTCCACTTCTAGTGAATTTTTCTGCATAATTACTGAGAAAATGAAGAATCTAACTTCAAACATAGATCCTAACATTTTAAGTATTATGATAAAAAAGAACACATGGCTGGGCACTGTGGCATAGTACAAAGAGTAGGGACTATCTTCTTGGTTTCTCAAACCTAGAAAACATTGCTGAAAGAAACTAAAGAAAAAAAGGAATACTCCATTTGCATGAATAAGAGGACTCGATGTTGTTACAATGTCAGTTACCTCAGTTTGATCTACAAATTTAATACACACCCAGCCAAATTTCAAGTAGACTGTTTTTGCAGACATTGATAATATGATTCTGAAATAATAAAAAGGATCTATAATATTCCAAACAACTCTGGGGGAAAAAAATTGGGCACTTGCACGCATACCTATAATCACAGCTCCTAAGGAGGTTGAGGTAGGATGATTACAAGTTCAAGGCCAGCAGGGACAACTTAGCAAGACACTGCCTCAAAAATAAATAAAGAAAGAAAGAAAAAAAAAAGGTAATTTAAAAAATTTAAAAGGGCTGGGAATGTAGCTTAGTGGTAGAGCACCTCTGAGTTCACTCCCCAGAACCATAGAGAGAGAGAGGAAGGTAGAGAATACATAACTTCAGGTTAGTTAACTCTAGGTCAGACTTAATAAAGCTCTTGCATTTTAAAAAATTTAAATAAATAAGCCTGAGATTTAAGAATCATATGAGAGGCTGGGGTGTGGCTCAGTAGTGGAGTACTTACCTAGCAAGTGTGAGGCACTGAGTTCAATTCTCAGCATCACATATAAATAAATAAATAAATAAGTAAGTAAGTAAAATAAAGATCCATCAACAACTAAAAATATATAGAGAAATTTAAAAGAGAATCATATGAATAGTAAATAGTGCAATACCAACTAAATCACATAGAAAAGAAATACGAGCACAAGTATACAAATATAAATGTTCAGGAACATTAATGGATGTATAAGATAATAAAAGCTGGGAAAAGCCCTAAAACCTATCAATAGGGTGCTAGTTAAATAAATCACAATATATTTATAAAATGAAATATTCTACAGCCATTAAAATGATTGGGACTGCAGCAAAAATAAAAGAATGTTGCGGATACTTGACTGAATGAAAAAAGCAGCAAAATGGATATGTGGCATGATCCTTTTTAAACAAAAAACAAACTATTAACATGAACAGGAAAATCTACAAAATATTAACACTTTCTTTGTTACATATTTTATAAAGTTTGATCATTTTATAAGACACAGTATCAGACAGAGATGGATGTTTTTAACAATTTTGAGGCTAGAAAGTGTCCTGAGAGTTAGGTGAAAATAGGTCATACATGCAGAATAAGCACATAATCAAGTAGAAGACATAACTTCAGAGTTAGAATAACTATATAAATTAAAAAACTAGAAAATCAAAATTAAAAACTATTATTCTACAAACAAAACTACCAAGAAAGTAAAAAGATAATCCACTGAATGGGAGAAAATATTTGTAAATCATATGTCTGATAAGGAATTTGTGTTCAGAACATAGAAGAACTCTTACAATTCAACAATAAAAAGATAACCTGAGCTGGGGTTGTGGCTCAGTGGTACAGCACTTGCCTAGCATGTGTGAGGTGCTGGGTTTGATTCTCAGCACCACATTTTAAAAAAATAAAATAAAATAAAATAAAGGTCTATCAACATCTAAAAAAATATTTTTAAAAAATTTTTTAAATGGACAAAGAACAGAAACAGACATTTTTAGCTGGGCATGGCAGCCCAGAGTCTCAGGAGGCTGAGGCAGGAGGATCTCAAGTTCAAAGCCAGTCTCAGCAACTTAGGGAGGCCCTAAGCAACTTATGAAATGTAAAAAGTGCTGGGGATGTGGCTCAGTGGTTAAGTGCCCCTGGGTTCAATCCCAGGTACAAAACTTAAAAAAAAATAAAAAAAATTAAAAAAGACATTTTTCCAAAGGAGATACACAAATGGTCAGTTAGCATATGAAAAGATGCTCAATTATCCATTAGGGAAATGATACCACTTCACATCCACTAAATGACTAAAATAAAAGAGAAAGTTAAGTTTTGCATGTAGAGATACTACATACATTGCTGGTTAAAATGTAAAAATGGGGCAGCCACTTTGGAAAGCACTTTGACAGTTCCTCAAAAAGTTAAACATGAAGTTACATATGACCAAGCAACTCCACTCACAGGTATATACTCCCCCAAAAAAGGAAAACACACAACCCACAAAAATTTGCATGTGAATGTTCATAAAAGCATTATTCACAATAGCCACAAGGTGAAAACAGTACAAGTATACACTGATTCATGCAAGGATAAACAAAATGTACTACAGCCATACAACAGAGTATTAACCAGGGTTGGGGATATAGCTCAGTTGGTCGAGTGCTTGCCTCACATGTACAAGGTCCTGGGTTCAAATCCCCAGCACAGAAAAAACAAAAAAAAAAAAGAATATTAACCATAAAAAGAAATTCCAACATATGCAGATGAATGAATCTTGAAGAAATTACGCTAAGTGAAAGAAGTCATATACAAAAAAATCACATATTGCATGCTTCTATTTACATAAGATGTTCAGAGCTGGCCAATCTATAGAGATTGATTAGTGGTTACAAGGGCTGGGAACAGAGATTTCAGAAATGAGCAGTGATCACTAATGAATACATTTCATTTAAGTGGAACAAAAATGTTAGAAAATTTGTTGTGGAGATGGCTGTAAAATTCTTTCAGTATACAAAAAAAAAATTAAATTGGGTAAAATGTATTGTATAAGAACTGTACCTCAATAAAGCTGTTGGAAAAAAAAATAAGTAAAAAAGAAACTGGAAGTTCCATGAGGTTAAGTGATGTGCCCAAAGTCAACTACTAGCTACTAAAATCGAATTGGAAACACATTCTCTGACTTCCCCCAGGGCTCAGTGCATTACTACAGATTGTCTCAGGCAACACTGGTAGGCCAAAAAGTTCTTCCAAAGGGATGAAAAAGCAGAAAACATTGATACTGGCATAAGAAAAGGAAGAGGAGTTTAGGTAACACAACTGAAAGGTGGTTTTCAAAATTCAATATGACTCCAAAATGGATTCTTTGCCTACAACTTCAACAAGTATTGATAAAATGATTATTAATGATGTGATTCAGTGTAACAGTGCTCCTTTTACTACGAGCTCAATTAGAGCAGGGCACTGGATGCAGCTGCTGACTCGAAAGGAAGGAGGAAAATGAGATCAGAAGAGCCCATGGACTGAAATCACTAGCTCCTCTTGTGTATATGTCAGCGACCAATGAATAACCCGCTTCAAACAAGTTATTTTATTCCTGAGGACTGGAAAATTCTTTTAAAAGATCCCATGCCTTTCCAACATTTACATACATAGGCGCTACTTAGGTATAATATGTAAAAATGGTGTTTCTGCAGCTGACTTGGACACAAAGACCACTGGCAGAATACAACTACCCCATTTGACTAGAATCACAATATCTCTGTTGATGTAGAAATGGAAAGTAAGCCAAGAACATACAATCACTAAAAACATTATTTTGAGGGTTTAAAAAAATGAGCTACTAAAAAAACTTATCTATTGTCAGAACATTGCTTATGCAACATTAGAACATTTTGACAGAAGGAAAGGACAACAGGAGGCAGGAAGCAGAAAGACAGAAGTAAGAAATCCTGCAGGTGCCCAACTAATCCTAATAAGAAACACACAGCTCTTCTCCTGCCTTCCACAATAAAAACAATTCTGTTTCTCATGGCATATGAACCAAGATTTCTTCTGCCAGTAACAGAAAACAACTTACTACATGAAAATGTCAACTTGTTCCATGGAACACTACATTGGCAGTGAACAGATATAAACCTTTTAAGCTAAAAGAGTTCGGGCTGTTTCATCACCAATGAAATCGATGACTTTTTAACACTATTGGCCCTTTATCAAATTCAGTTCAATTCATGCAAACTCTAACATAAGTGGTCAAAAATACCACCCTGAAGTATATATTATAAATAATAAAAAATTCTATAAAATAGTTTGTCCTCAAATTTCTAACGGTTTTAGCTTGTTTATAATTTTAAATTAATGCAGCAACTCTCTTAACCTACATTAACTTGGCCAACCTGCAAATATAATTAATACTTCCTCTTCTCTCTGTAAAACAAATGATGCCCACAACACACAAATTGTCAGAGTTAGGGATATAACTCAGTGGTAGAATGCTTACCCAGCACGCACAAGGCCCTGGGTTCAATCCCCAGCACCAAACACACACACACATACAGAAACTGGCCTCAATTAACAACTCTAACTACTGTCTGACTCCTGGATACTTCTATTGTTATATGTATGCATATCAGTAATTAATGGGCTTCTTCCAAACGCATTTGTATCATTTGTTCTTCTTGTTATAGTTATGAATTCAATCAAACGTCACAAACTGATGAAGAATTAGGGAGGAAAAAGCAGAGGTTTCTATGAAAAGTTAAGTTGAATACTTAAAAAGATTTGTTAAAGTCAAATTAGATGTGGATAAGACAGGTGTAAAAGACTGGGGGAGAGGATCAGAAAAATCAAGAGGGATTCTGTGCTCTCATCGCATCACAAGTGCTGTTAAATTAGTATTTTTCTTTAAAACTGGAAATTATAGTGAATTTTGGATGTTTAATGTAAACAAGACCAAAGAACTCTAATCAGGACATACAAAGAAAAGGTCTTAGCCCTACAACAAATATTAGCCAACGTTTCTTAGCTTGCAAGGAAAAAGATGGGAGGGGAAACCTGTAGAATAAAAAATACTTTTCAAACATAAAAGATCTGGATCAACTATAATGTATGAAATTTGTTTACATGATAATTCAAACAGGTATGTAATTTAAAATAATATGTGAGGCAATCAAGGAGATTTTAACACTGATTTGATATTTAATGATATTAAGGAATTCTTATTAATTGTTTTAGGTAAATAATCATACTATGGTTATGTTTCTTTGAAAAAGAATCCTCATCTACTTACAGATACAAGCCAAAATATGTATGGATTTAATCAAACAATGTGCTTCAAAATCTGGGAAAAAAGGGGAAGTGGGAAAGGGCATAAATGAAAGACTGGCCATAAAATGAGAGCTGGTTAAGCTGGGTGATAAGTCAATGGGCCCATGAGGAATCACTATACTATTCTTTCTACTTTTGTTTATGTTGGAAATATTCTAAAACAAACCATTTTAAAACATTAGTGCATGAACGCACACCTCTGATTTCCATGCTTTATCAGTTTTTCCCCTAATTAACTAAGCAAAACCATTAACTCAAATTCATTGTGCAAGAGGACTTCTATTGGAAATAAAAGAGGCTATCATCAGTTGCCCAAATACAGGTCACTCCACACAACAGTGGTAACCCCAAAACATGCTAAGAATGATATCCTGAACCAGCCTAAATGCTCTTGTAAATCTCTTAAATAACTCATAAGGTACAATGCATAAAGCAAATCCAAACATGATAGGGAGGCTACTGTTACCATATTTATTCTCACCATTATCTCCCTCACAATTTCATTCACAGTCTTTTCACCATAAAAAAGGAGCACCAATTTATGACCTTCATTAATCTGAAATTCTCACTCAGATTTACCCAAGAACAGTTATTTAAAAATCAAAGGTTCAGGTAATCAGAGTGTATTTCTCATCAGCCTTCTTTCTTTCCTTCAGCAATTTCTCCAGTACAGGTTTATGTCCTTTTGTGAAAGATCAGGAGAGAGTGATGATTCAAAAAAGCAAGTGAAAGGTCAGAGATACACGTATTCATTCTCCTCTTTCTTTTTCTAGTTTGGCTCAGGGAGAGATGGATCAGACAGCTGCTATACTGCTCCTCTGACTGATACTGTATCTAGGCACTAGGTTTGGAGATGCAGTAGGGACTTAAAAGCTGTACACACCCATGCCAACGAAGGCAGAAGTGGAGATAGATAAGATAAAGAGAGCCAGTGTGGCTGGCTGTGAGACAGGTCTTCTCACACACTGCTGGGGAAGCTAACCCCGGTGTAATTTTTCTGGAAAGCAATGTGGCAATATACATATCAGGTGTCTAACAAACATGTGTTCCCTCTGGCCCAGTAACTTCACTTTTAACAATCTATCCAGAGCAAAAGAACAGAAACACATCAAAGACTCATGTGCAAATATGGTCTTCACAGCAAATTTATTAAGAGAAATAGCTTAAATTAGGAAAAAGTTCCAGGAAAATACAGTAGTCATATCATAGAAAAGTATATGTCAATTAAAACTGGTAATTACTAAAAGTTTCTAATTATGCGAAAATGCTCAAAAGGATGATGGAAAAGAAAATATTGTATCAACATGAACCTATTTAAAAATATATAGATACGGTTGGGCAGTGGTACACGCATGTAATTCCCGTGACTGAGGCTGAGGCAGGAGGATAACAAATTCAAAGCCATCCTCAGCAATTTGGCAAGGCTCTAAGTAACTTAGTGAGACTCTGTCTCAAAACAAATACAAAAAGGGCTGGGCATGTGGCTCAGTGGTTAAGCACCCCAGGTTTAATCCTGGCACCAAAAAATATATGTGTGTGTATACACACACACACACACACACACACATATGCGCACAAGTCTTTTATAATATTAATAGTTATTGTCTCTGAGTGTCAGGATTATGGGAGATTGTTTTCTTCTGCTTCTTTACACTTTTCTCAATTTTCCCAAATTTCTTCCATGGACACAAAGTTATTTTTATAATCAGAAAAAAATGGACAAGGTATAGAAGAGAGCCAAGTAAAACAGACACTGTGGTTGGTGTAAAAAAATTTATTATGGACTGGGGGTATAACTCAGTAGTATAGCACTTGCCTAGCATGAACCAGGCCCTGGATTTGATCCCCAACACAGCAAAAAAAGCAACAAAAAGAATATTATGTTTAATACCTCTTGTCTTTCTTCCACTCTATTAGGGTCAAGCTGCAAGCAGTCAACTGCTCTTTTAATTTAACTCCTTGTATCCCCTCACAAGAATAAAATCTATCTTCTTGACTTCTAGTTGTAGTCGCTTTTAGCATACAGATGATACACAATAAATACTACTGCACTGATCCATTAAAAGTAAGGATCAATTAAAAGTAACTCATTAAGATTACTGGCATAGTACTGTATATCTATAATCCCAGCAACTCGGGAGACTGAGGCAGGAGGATCACAAGTTTGAGGCCAGCCGAGGCAAGTCAGTGATACCCTGTCTCAAATTAAAAAATAAAAAGGGCTGAGGATGTAGCTTAGTGACAGAGCACCCCTGGGCTCAATATTCAGCATACACACACCCAGATTACTGGTCAATGACAGAAAAAAAAATTGTTTCAATCAGATTACTTAGTATAAAGAAAAGAACAAGTGCCAGGTATGATGGTGCACGCCTATAATCCCAGCAGCTTAGGGGGCTGAGGCAGGAGAATCACAAGTTCAAAGCCAGCCTCAGCAATTTAGTGAGGTCCTAAGCAACTTAGGGAGACCCTGTCTCTAAATAAGATAGAAAACGGGGTCTAAAAAAGGGGGTGGAATGTGTCTAAGCTAAGCATCCCTAGGTTCAATCCCCAGTAAAAGGAAGGAAGGAAGGAAGAAAGGGAGGAAGGGAGGGAGGGACGGAGGGAGGGAAGCAACTCAACAGTGTGAAGTTATATCAGGAAGGGCCAATAGCCTGACAATCTGCTAGGTCTCCAAAGGAAGAGTCTCCAAGGCAGAAGAGGGAAAACTGGAGGCACTGGCTGACCATACTAACGGAGCCATCTCAGGGAAGTAACCCACTGGGAGCCTGGATACAAAAGAACCTTCCATTCAAAATTAGAGACAGCCAGGCACAGTGGTACACACCTGTACTCCCAGTGGCTCAGGAGGCTGAGGCAGAAGGATCACAAGTTCAAAGCCAGACTCAGCAATTTAGTAAAGCACTAAGCAACTTAGCAAGACCCTGTCTCAAAATAAAAAATAAAGGCTGGGGATGTGGCTCAGTGGTTAAGCACCTCTGGGTTCAATCCCCAGTAAACAAAATAAAATAAGAAGCCTGGTGTTCATGGTACTGGCACCAAAATAGGGATCAATGGTAAAAATAGAAGACATGGAGACATACTCACATAGAGATTTTTTTTTTTTTTTTTTTTGGCGGGGGGAGGATACCAGGTATTGAACCCAGGGGCACTTAACCACTGAGACACATCCCCAGCACTTTTTATTTTTTATTTTGATACAGCATCTTACTAAATTGCCCAGACTGGCTTCAAATGTGTAATCCTTCTGCCTCAGTCTCCCAAGTCACTGAAATTACAGGCATGTGTCACCATGCCAAGGTCCATTTCTAATTTTTTTTTTTGATGCTGGGAATTGAACCCAAGGTCTTGTGCATGTGAAGCAAGCACTCTACCAACTGAGCAACACCAGCTCCCATTTCTGTTTTTTTTTTTTATTTTATTTTATTTTTTTAGTTGTAGATGGATTTATTTATTTATTTATTTATTTATTTATTTATTTATTTATTTATTTATTTATTTTTATGTAGTGCTGAGGATCAAACCCACTGCCTTGCACCTGCTAGGCAAGTGCTATACCACTGATCTACAATCCCAGCCCCACATTTCTATTTTTGATAAATAATATTTCAATAGATTATTGAATGGATAGATGCAATAAATTAATAAAATTCCTCTTAAAAATATTTAGCCTCAAGAAATGTGGCTAGCTAGTCAAGTGTGATGACGCACACAGCTGTAATCCCAACAGCTTGGGAGGCTGAGGCAGGAGAATCTTGAGTTCAAAGCCAGCCTCAACATCTTAGTGAGACACTAAGCCACTCAGCAAGACTCTGTCTCTAAAATATATTTTAAAAAGGGCGGGGGGAGTTGGAGATTGGCTCAGTGGTTAGGTACCCCTGGGTTCAATCCTTACTACCAGAAAAAAAAGAAAGAGAGAAATGTGGATAGCTAACCCAAATTCTTACACTCAGTTCTGTCTGGTGAGAGTAGTAAGAAGGAAAGCACACTGCTGGTAAGCAAGTGCTAGAACTGAAACTAGGGAGGAATCTGATAATTTCTCATAACTTCCTAATCAAAACCTAAATTTAGCTTAAAATAACTGGTCAAAAGTATCCAAGTTTGTGAGCCCAGCCCACACAGACAAACTTAAACAGGTGATGGGTTTTCTTCTTCCTTTTCAATTTCTGAGAAGTGTAAGCTAAGTATTCACAATCTGATTCCTACCTCTTTGAAAAGCCTAATTCTGAGATAAAATACTTAACAGTGGCAGAGCTCCTTACCTACTGTGGATCACACATATGATAATCAGAAATATGGTCCTAACATAACTTCATGATGGCTTGTCCAACAGTTTTGTACTAGCTGATGGGATTCTACTCTGAATAGATCCAAAAGGGGTTCTAAAAGCGGGTCTTTCAAACTAATTCATTCCAGACTGCAGAGTTTTCTCAAAGACACTGTCTAGGCCATTTATTTAGCAACGACTTATCATAAAAGGACAAAAGCCAATGAGACTATGTATAATGTTCATCCTCTATATACTATCAGTCATGCAAAGGACACTATGATCATATGATTATACCAGAAAGGGATAAAGCTACTCACCATTTGGAGAGGTCAGGGACTCACCTGATATGTGAGGTCATTCATGTGAAGAACAGGTATAGCTTTCAGACCAGAAACTAGAACCAAATTAAGAGGAACCCTAGATATATGGTTCTCTCAGACCTCACCTATGTCATCAAGATATGTATCTAGGAAACCGATTCTTTTAATGAGTTATAAGATGGCATCATCACTGGAAACTGGTAGTGATCTGGTAAGCAAGGAGCCCATCTAAGAAAATTACCTTCAAAGGTAGATCAGTTCAACCCAAAAGCAAAACTACCCATATTCCCTGGCTAGATAAGAGTATCACAAGAAAACTATATAGAGTTTTTGTCACTGTATTTCCTGTGTTTATTTCTTTCTCTGTTTACTTCCTTCATATTTGTCATGTCAAGGAGGCACCAAGAGTATCAGAGTAGGAGATCTTCTGAAGGCAAAGCAGGGAGGACTGTAAGTGGCAGAATGACAATGGCATAATGACAAAGCACAGGTGAAGTACAGTGCTGGTATATTACTCTTCCTCCATACTTGGAGGAATCTCACTTGTTTATATAGCTGTATCTTGTCTCTCCAACAAAAGGGCAAGTGCTCAGAGGGCAAGAATAATGTTTTCTATAATTAGAAACGTCAAGGGAGATAACTAGGAGTAGACACCTGGATTCTTTTCTCTGTTTTTTAAACTGGGGATTGAACCCAGGGGTGCTTAACCACTGAGCTAAGTCCCCAGCCCTTTTTATGTTTTAGTTTTAGACAGGGTCTCACTAAGTTGCTTAGAGCCCCATTAAGTTGCCAAGGCTGGCCTCAAACTTACAATCCTCCTGCCTCAGCCTCCCAATTCACTGGATTACAGGGTATGCCACTGTGTCCAGCAGGTACCTGATTTTAATTCCAGTTTCCTGACTAACTAGCTATAGGACTCCAAGAAAATGAGAGGAGATATGGAAGATAGCCATGAACTTAATGAATAATTGGTCTAAACAACTTTGTCTATTAAAACTGGAGAATCTAAATTCTGTTAAGTCCATCTTTCTAGACCCTGGAAAAGAATTGGAACAGAATATCTCAAAAGTCTTCTTTGTGCCCAACGAATGAACAAATATTTGTTGATTGATTATGTTTAGCTTATATGCAAAATGTATGGCATTTTCTTAAACGGTGAAATAATATATTAAGTTGTTAAAATTGACCACTTCATATGCTTTAAAAAACACATCAGAAAAAGATTTTTTTTGCCCTTAACCATAAAATAACCAACATGAATTTTAAAAACAAATATTAAATTATGTCAGTACTCTGCTTTGATACTGTCTAATGTCAATCCCCTGTATCATGCCCAATTTCACAAAATAGCCTACAAAACTTATATAATCTGGCCCATCGACCTAACCTTTCCCTTACCATTCTACCCCTTGTTCACTAAGATACCCTAGCACATGACTTTAGGTCTAATCTTTAGATAATCCAAACTCATTTCTGTTCTCAAGGACTTTTGCACTTGCTATTCCATCTGCCTAGATTGTTGTCTTCCAAACCTTCCCAGGATGTTTTTACCTCATCATTTAGGTCTGAACTCAAATATCACCATCCTGAAAAAGCCCTCCATAACCACTCTATCTGAAGCAGCACCCCTCCCCAGACCTCTAGATCTAACCATTTATGTACTTATTCAATACTACATGAAAATTAAATATATATGTATGTATATACATATACATATATATATATATATATATATATATATATATATATAATTTTTAAACATGGCTCCTGTCCATCTCCACCTATGTGAAAGCAAGCTCCAAGCAGGTGCTTTTTTGTCTCTCTTCTTCATTGGTATATTACAGAGCCTAGAACAGACTTTGACAAAATAATTGCATTCAGTTAATAAGTGTTGAATGAATGGACGGATGGATAAGGAAAAGACTCCATCTCTTAGCAGATATCTCTTAGGCATTTTTATAATTACAGAGACTCCAGTGAATAGAGAACATTTCTTAATCTTTTTGACGTGTCCATTTTGTTCTCTTTGGTGCCATGAACTAGAAAACATCAGCCAGATTGATGCCTGGAAAATGAAAACAGTACTTCTGGCACAGAAATAACTAGTCTGGGCACCTCTGGCTTGAGCCAGATCTATGACTTTCTAGGGAGCTGGCACCAAAGTCAGAATGTTAAAATAAACATCTTGGATGCTGAAAGTGGAATACTGGTATTTTGACTCTGAAGACTAGTCCCAATCAGTCTTATCTCTTCTCCAAGTTCCAAAAAGTTAGTAACCCCATCAAAACTATGTCAAAATGAGCTTAGTCATCTTTCAATAGTCACTTCTAGATTGTTTAAGGAATGGGACTGTCTTCCTCAAATGTATTCAATGTAAATCTTGCTTTCAATTTCTTTATTTTTAAATATTTTTTAAGTTGTTGATGGACCTTTATTTTTGGTGCTAAGAACCAAACCCAGTGCCTCACACATGGTAGGTGAGTGCTCTACCACTGAGCCACAACCCCAGCCCTCAATTTCTTTTTGACATAATTATCTTTTCTAGTTATGGCAAAGATTATTGTTTTCAACTTCCTAAAGGGCACATGCATCATCTCATCTGTTTCATTCAACTCTTCCTTTGAGGTAAAAATAATGCTTTTAGCCCACTCTGAGTTATTCTCGTGAAAATGAGTTTGCAGTAAAACACAGCACACAAATGTGTTCTAGCTGGTTAATATTTGGAATGGATTCATAGGGCAAAGTGTTTTCTCTGTGTAATTTTTAAAGTTCAGATCCTAACCTTGGCCTTCTAAGTAGTACACTACACACAAGTGCAAATGTGTTCTTAAGCTTATAGGAACACTTTTACATATTTTCCACCAAATTTAAGCAAATCTCTGGAGAAAAGATTGCACTCAAACTGTTTCATCATCAATATGACAAAAATTAGTTACACAAAACATAATGAAAATTCAAGGCAGTCCAAAGAAAAAGTCAAGTTAGTTTTCATTAGATAAGTCTCATAATTGTTTGAAAAAATTTGAACCAAGCAGGGCACAGTGGCACATGCCTATAATCCCAGCAACTCAGGAGGCTAAGGCAAGAGGCTCTGTTTAAGGCCAGTCTCAGCAATGTAGCAAGAACCTGTTTCAAAAAAAGGAATAAAAAAGACTGGGGATGTATCTCAGCAGTAAAGCACCTCTAGGTTCAATCCCCAGTACTACCCTCCCCCCCAAAATAACAGTAGTTTAACCAAGTCAAAAACTGCATTTTTAAAAATACCAATTTCATGAGATTAGTCAGCCCATATCCCACAGGAACTAAACCCAAGATATCTCAAAGGGGCACCTAAAATAACAATTTTTTTTTTCACCATGAAAGCATATCATCATACCCAACACTGAAGGCATATACAGTAATAAACTCTTTCTAAGGAGTAAAAAGCAAAAAAAAAAAAGGCGAGTATATCATACTTATTTTGGTTACTATAGCACCTGATGATGATGATGATGATAACATTTATTAAATGCTGACTAAACATGAATAGTTTTAACAAATCTTCCTAACACCCAAACTTATAAGTACTATTGTCACCCCATTTTACAGATGAGGAAATCCAAAGCACAAAGAAAAAATAACTTCTCATGGCCCAAGTTCTCCCCATCACTAAGCAATAGAGGATTCAAACCAGGCAGTCTTAACCAAAGCTGACCCTCTTACCACAAACCAATAATAGGCAAGTGATGCATATTTACTGAAATACAGTTTAAAAGGTTTTTGATTTGTTGTGTTTTGTGCAGTACTGGGAATTGAACCCAGGGGCATTCTATCACTAAGCTACTTCCCAGTCCTTTTTATTTTGAGACAGGGTCTCACTAATTTGCCCAAGCTGGACTTGAACTTGCTTCCTGTCTCAGCTTCCAAATAGCTCAGATCACAGGTGTGTACTACTGCACACAGCAATTTAAAAGTATTTAACCAAAGATTTTTAGTCATGTATACTTTTTTAAATGCATACAAATGTACCTACTCTTGGTTCCCATTAGTCTAATTAGCTTGAAGGTATAATTAGTTACATGAAACAGACTATAAGCAACCTGAAAGCAGAAAAGCTTTTTTAAAATTTTTTTCAATGTTGATAGACCTTTATTTTATTCATTTACTTTTATGTGGTGCTGATGATCGAACCCAGTGCCCCACATGTGCTAGGCAAGCGCTCTACCACTGAGTCACAACCCCAACCTAGAAAACCTATTTTTTAACCTGTTTAATACTTTATAGTGTTCTACCTAAAGAACAGAGCCAGAGAACCTTATGGTAGGCTCCTCCCCCAAAATAAAAGGAAATCAAAGCAGGTAGGACAAAGACAGGGCGAGCTGCTGACCAAAGTATGTCACAGATGAAAATTCACTCCCCTGAACTGTTCTGCAGCGACGCTCTAAGCACTGCAGTGCTGCCAATATGAAGTCTGAGCTCATGAATGCCACTGCTGCAAAAGTACACAAAAACCAAATAGGAAGATGATATCCTTTTCTCCACCGATTTTATTCATCCCAGGATCCTACTCTAGGAGGTTTCAGAGTTAACAGGATTTGGGAAAGAGCCAGCTTCACCACTTATTGTTGGATGGAGTACAGTAGCTTGGTCAATAAATGAAGTTTACTTTAGTGTCTCAGTCCTTGGAAAGGGTCATGTAAGAAAAGGTGACCATAAATATTTCTCCAATGTTCAGAAAATACCTATTACCTAACCCCTTTAGCCAGCACAAGTATCATCTGAATTATCTGAGTCTGATTGTTAATTATGGTTATAAGAAAAACCCAGACTATTCAATGACCTACAGGGGGAAAAGGAGAAAGGGAGGGAGGGAGGGAGGGAGGGAGGAAGGGAGGAAGGAAGGAAGGAAGGAAGGAAGGAAGGAAGGAAGGAAGGAAGGAAGGGAGGGAGGGAGGGAGGATGGATGGATGGAAAGAAAGAAGGAAGGGAATCACACACCTCAAAAACACACACACAAAAAAAATACACTTCAGAAAGAGATGTGGGGCAGGGGATAACTCATTGCATTCAACTGACCTGACTGCAGAAATAAGATAAATGCTGCAGGGTTGGGGTTGTGGCTCAGTGGTAGAGTACTTGCCTAGCATGTGTGAAGCACTGGGTTCAATTCTCAGCACCACATATAAATAAATAAAATAAAGGTCTATTGACAACTTTAAAAAAAATTTAAAAAAGATAAATGCTGCAGTGCATGGGGAGAAAAATCTCTACCTGAGTAACTGAAGTAGCAACTCCTGCAACTTCTAGTACCTATGCACCTTCCCCACCATTATATAACAAAACCATGGCATTAATAGGCCATCATACTGTATGTTAACAGCTGCTAGGCACATCTAAGCTGTCAGCAGTTGAGAACCACTTCCAAAGTGAATTCAGATAAGCAAGGAGCAGGCCAAAATATGTCCATCGTTCATCCAGAGCACATGACAACTCCTTGTGAATTAAGCTTCACTCATTCCGTCATAGTAATTTAAGCAGCAAAAGATAGGGTACTTGTAACTGTAACTAGGAAATTGCACACTGCTACAGAAACACAAATGAGTGCTGGTATGATCTCTTCACACATGCAACTCATTGTCCAAGCCACTTCAGTCTCTTTCAAAGTCCTGAATATTTCCATACATAGGAATTGCATAACTGTATACCACAAATGATCAAAGATAAAAACCAACATAAACAGTGACACCCGTTCATAAACAAGCCAATGTTTTAAATGCTGCAGTTCTAAAAGATACCAAGATCTCAGGAAAAAAAAAAACTACAAAACACACACAAAAAATTAGAAAGCCAGCAGACCAGCCATAATTAGGCACTGGCTTTGCTGACTACTGAACATAGAAAAGTCTCTTTTAAAAATAAAGCCAAGAATCAACTATTTGCAATTACATTTACAAAAACATTCACCCCTAGACAGGAAAGTTATAGTTTTTTTTTTTTTTTAATCAATATTTTGGTATATCCAAGAGCTGAAAGATTCAAAAATTTTTAAATCATTAAGACCATAAACCAGGCAACCAATTAAGTTCATGGAGTCAATTCCCCAGAGCTCAGAGCAAAATAATCACAGAAGCACAATGTGATTACTTAGAAGGGGGGTGGGGACCACACTGTTTATAAATTTGGCTTAGCTAACAGTAAACAGGACTGGAAACACTAGGGGTTGAGGAGATGTATCAGAGTCTACAGGCTCAATCTAGTTCCCCAAAGGGTCTGTGGGAACCATCAGGGAGTATTGGACTTGGGTGCCTCATTCAGCTCTGATCTGAAGACTTGACTAAAAACTGACAAAAAGGATGAAGGGGGCCCTCCAGAGGAAGTGAAACTGACCAATCAATTGCCACAGCTACCCACCCTGTCACCTTGGTAAGAAGGGCCCCTTGTAGTCTGGCAGAGAGAGGGACAGGAGGAGGAACTTCAGGTTGCAAATGAGCAGAAGACCCAGACAAGCTACTGGCTTCTGAAAACAAGTGATTGCCATAAAAGCAAAACCCCAGGTAGGTCATGACAGCCAGAAGCTAGGCTGAGGAGGTGAGGGGAATTGAGGTGGCTTTGGTAGGAAGCAGCAGCAGCTCTAAGGGTTCTTCATTTGTCAGGCTGAAGGAAAGCACAAACTGCAGTTTTAAATATAATGAATGACTACATTAAAAGTATTCATTCAAGTGAGATACCAAGCAAAGAAAAATTCTGGAGTGAAAATGGGCTTTGTGGGTTCTATCAAAACTACAGGATTACAAAAGTGCTACCCATATTTCCTCAAAAGGGGAATTTTATATGTATACATATATGACTTCCTAATTGACCTTGGTCAATTTCACCACTATAGCTCCTCAAATCCCTTGGGAACCAAAGGGCCCAAGGAGTATAATCCTCTGGTGTCTGGGTTCCTCAGTCGCAAGCTTTGCCCTCACCACTGAAAGCCCACCCTGGGTTCCCATAAAGCCCAAAATCCCAGACCCTCCAACAACTAAAAATATCCAGCAACCCAGCTCTCCCAAATTGTTTAACCCTTGATTCGCTAGTGCCACCATAAACCTGGGCCCCTTCCTACTGACACACAAAACAGTTTTTATCCTTATTTCCCCATTTGCTTCATTGCTCCTCCAATAATCGAGTCTCTCCTTAGGATTCCAGTTGCACTATCAGTCTTTGATGATCAAATGCGGATTCCTGTCATAATGTGCCAGATCTCATACCTCGCAGTGCCCTGCACCCACTACAGAACCCCAGTCCATGCTCCAGCCGTCCCGGGGCCCCTCAGAAGCCCAGGTCTGCCAGTTTACCCTCGTCTTCCCCCATCCCCCTGGTCCACATTTCATATGCCCCTGCCCTCATTCCCTTACGATTTCCTAATTGCGGGTTCCGGAGTCTTCTCTGCTTGCAGCCTGCCGGCCCCCTGAGAGTTCCAACCCCATCTTTCCAGTCACCCTTCTACTTACCCTCCACGCAGCCCTGAGGACCCCCTTCCCGCGCCCAGCTGCTCGGCTCCGGGGTCCCGGGGCTCAGTGGCCCCCTTCGCCCCTCCGCTGTGGAGTTTCCCTCTCCCGGCTCCGCCGGCGTTTCTACCTTCTCACTCCCCCGCCGCGACAGCCCCCTGCCCGTCTCCCTGGCCCCCAACGCTCTCCCAAATGCCAACCCACTCGCTGCCCCGACCCCTCAGTCCCGGGGGTCGCGGATCTCGCCTGGCTCCGCCACACTCCGATGATCCCGGGCTGCACAGACCCACAGCCGCCGGGTCCCACAGCGCCAGTACCTTGGCCTTGGTGACGAGGTGCGTGGCCCGCTTGACCACAGCGAAGTTGCCCTTGCCGATGGTGCGGTCGATCTCGTAGTAGCCGATGCGAGCCGGCATCGGCCCGCGGGAGGCCGGGGCTGCGGGACGCGGCGGGCCGGCCGCGGGGGGCACGGCAGCCGGGGCGGCCGGGGGCCCCGGGGCGGGCGGAGGCAGCAGGCGGCCCGCCGGCCCGGATCCCCCAGCTCCGGCCACCGCAGCCCCGCCAGCTCCGCTCGCCGCCGCTGCCGCCATCTTGTTGTGCAGTGAAACCTCCGGGGCCGCGGGGAGCCGGCTGGGGGGGAGGGGGCAAGGGGGGGCGGGAAAAGGAGGGGGGGCCTGATAGACGTCACTCCGGGAGGCGGGGCTCCCGCGCCGCCGGGCGCCCGGCGCCATGGCAACCCCTGGTCACGTGCCGACGCGCGTCACTGCCCAGAGCCATGGCAACCGTGACCTCACCGGCGAGCTCGACCTTCCCGCGTGGGCCCCGGTTCCTTAGGCGCTAGCTCCCTGGTGCCCCCGTCTGGGGAGCAGGCAGTGCGAACCTCACGCGTGCTGGCAACTTCAAAGCCTCCGCGGCGTTTCCCGAGTTGAGGAGGCATGATGCCCAACCCAGAACCGATCCCCGCTTGACGCTGGAATCGCAGTGACCCCAACTGTGATCTCTGCCCCAGTTCGACAACACCCAACCTCCCTTATAAGTATTTCCTCATCACCAAAAATACCAGCCTTGTCCCACTTTAGCCCTTGAGGCCACAGAGGCAGGAATAGCTACAGTATTTAAGCAACTGTAACCAAGTTAGTAGCAAGGCAAACGAATTGTTCAGTAAAATTCCTTCCTCTTACAAAATCAGCTCACGCTATACAATCAATTTAATTGTCGCCGAACACAGGAGAATGGGGAAACTAGGATTTGCGTATTCCAAGGCGGAGAAACCAGCCCAAACACGCATTCCAGTCATTGGGTGGGTGAGGGCCAGAGAAGTACGTCATTTTCCTTCCCACCACCCCCGTCTCTGAACAGTTCTATAGCTAGATGTCTGAGTGTCTGCATGCTATTTCTGTTGTTGGATAACTCGGGTGAAGCAGTGCTGCACATTGTCTGGTGAGCCATGTCGTACTTAAAGATGAACAGTCAGACAAAATAAGTAAATAGTAAAATAAAAATTCTGTCCTCACTAGTGACTCTCCAAGAACACTAAAAGTGATCAAATTAATAATTCCGGCAATAAAACTCGCACCCCTTTTTCTTCTCTCCTCTATTATCTGACAATTCCACACTCTCCCAGGATGCCCCCCATTCTTCCCCTCCACCGAGTAGATCAGTTCAGCTGCCTTAGGTGAGGATGGGGGTTAGGAAATTGGGCTGTCAATGGGACATAGCCTTTGGCAAATCAGGAGAGGAAGAAGGAAGACTGTGAGCACACCGATGTTAAAATTCATCCCTTCAGTTTAGTCCTGATCCATCCACTCCTACGTCTCTCTTCATGCCAGGTCCCTGCATGTACAGTATTTAAAAATACTAGGAACACAGAAAGTGTGAGAAGCAAAACATATGTTTACTCTCTCTGACCAAAGGACATTTCCTAGTGCTCCAATTTCCCATCTGACTATGAGTAATGATTGGGACTAGGATAGGACAGAGGGGTCATCCCACAATCCTCTTGAATCAGTTCCCTGATGGCTGTTCCAAATTGCCAACACAATTAACACTAATTGGCTCTTTTACAAGCAAATAAGGATAAGGATAATGTGGGCCTCCCTTCTTGCACTGGTTAAGCCCTTTCATCAATTCAGTTCACTCAATCCCAGATAAATGATAGGGTGTGGCCAGCCTCTCTCACCACTTCAAGGCCCTAACCTGCCTCTAATAGGGACTATAACTTTGATCCTGTGTCCCAGAGGTCCAGTTTTACCATTGTACTTAGGGAAACCTAAGCTGGCGTGTAAAGTGAAGAAAAAATTTTTCACTCTGGAGGTTGCAGAAGCAATACTTTCACTAGTGACTATACACTTTCGCAGAGTGTCCTTCACTCACAGAGATAATTTGAACATCAAGTACAACTTTTCAATTCTGCCTCAAAGGTAGCAAAGACAACAATGGGGAAGACCAAGAAAATGGAGCATTGGTCTGATTTCCAAAGAGAAGAGGCAGACACCCTTGTTCCCTGATAATGACCAGAAAGTACTCATATGTGTGTCATTCCATTTATGTTCCCAGCCCATATGGAGTAAGGTTGATAGGTAATGTGTCCAATTTATACTTGAATAAAGACCTGCTGGAGATATCCCTGAACAGTACCTTTTGATCAGAAGAATATAAAAAAATTGGGGAGGGGATTAATCAAAGGAAATCATTAGGGAAAAAGAAAAATTGTGCTAGATATAGTGGCACATGCTTATAATCCCAGTGACTGGAGAGGCTGAGGCAGGAGGATCACAAGTTCAAAGCCAGCTTCAGCAACTTAAGGAGGTCCTAAGTAACTCAGTGAGACCCTGTCTTTAAATAAAGTACAAAGAAGGGCTGAGGATGTGGCTTAGTAGTTAAGTGTCTCCAAGTTCAATACCCAGTACAAAAGAGAGAGAGAGAAGGAAAATTGTTTGGCTGTATATATTTGATATACTGAGTATCAAAAACTGAGTTATATTTTGGGAGTTTCTCACAGTAAATAATTTGGGGGCTAGAGGGTGTAGCTGTGGTAGACATATTCTTAGCATGTTCAAGGTCCCAGAGTTCAATCCCCAGTACTGCAAAAGTATAATAAGAATGATAACAATTTGCCAGGTATTATGCAAAACGGTTTACACAACAACCCCATGAGATGCATGATATTTATTCTTCCCATTTTACAGATAGGGAAAATGAGGTACAGAGAGAGGGATTAAGGGAATTGCCAAGGTCATAGAGCTAGAAAGTGGTAGAACTGAGATTCAAACCCAGGCAGCCTACCTCTGGAACCTGAGATCTTTCCCGTATTATAATCCCTGTCAAGGTAGAAACCAATAGGAAAAGCGGTTTCTCCAGAAGCCCAGGTGACTGAACTCAGTTTAGACCTACCACCATAGTTTGGATCAGAAATGTATTAAAAACTTGGTCACCCAATTAGTACCACTGGGAGGTGGTGGAAGCATAAAGAGACAGAGCCTAGTAGGAGGTCTTCAGATGATTGAGAGCCTGTCCTCAGAGGCTTATGTCACCTGGGACTCCTCTCTCTCTCTCTCTCTTGCTTCCTAGCCATAAAGTTCTTGCTGAAAGCTATGTGCTTGTCCCCAAGGTCAATCCAATAATAAGGACATGGTTTTGAGAAAAAGGGAAAAAAGAGGTTTATCGCTTTGCTAGCAAAAGAGAAACATAGGGGACTCCTATCCCGAAGGCTGTGGTTCTGCCCATCGGCAGGAACAGGGGACTTTTAAAGAGGTGATTCAAAGGCTACATTATACGTGTTCTCTGTTGGAGTTGTAATTCACTTGTTAATTTGGGAGATAGTTATTGCTGAGGTCTTCTGGTGCCATCCCCAAAGTCTGGATTACTTCCTTCGAATGGTGGGTGTGTACTGAGGGACAGATAATTCTGCCTAGGGCGGGGAAGAAAGGTAATCCTGTTTCCCCCCCGCCGAGATTAGGAAGGGAGAGAGATTAGGGAGGAGCAGGGAGAGAGGAAGAGAAAGAAACATGTCCATTTTAAAAATAAGTTGCAGTGACAGAGCAGCAAGGGTTATACTCAAAGCATAAAGTGGACGCTGTTACCAAGTGAGCAGTTTTACTCCACCACGTGCTCCTGTTGTAATGTGCTGTCTCTAACCACAGGTCCAAAAGTAATGAGGCCAACGAGTCTTGGACTAGAACCTCCAAAACGGAGAGTCAAAATAAACCTTTTATCTTTATAAACTTATTGTCTCAAATATTTGTTATAGTGACAGAAAGCTGAATATCATATCCAGAAAAGAAGAGGATCTTGAGAAATCCTAAAAGCAGACAACACAGGCAAGGGAAGCATATGATAACAAAGAACGGACTGCAGACTAAATGAAGTACCTGTGATGGCCTCACTTGTAAATGGCATTCCAAAGAAACTCACTGCTTATTGTGTAACAGAATTGCTGCCCTCATTTGAACAGGCCAGCAGGTGTGCTGCAGACTCAGAGGAGGGGCTTGAGGGCTGCATTTATAGAGACCCTGCAGTCCAGGGGAAAGGCAGAGAGCTAGCCACCACCCACCTACCAATCTGCCACCATAATCAACTCACTGTTTTCTGCACAAGCAAAAGATAGATCCAAAGATACAAAGGAGACTTTTTCCAATGTAATATCATTGTATCTTGTTTCCAAGATTTGAAAAGAGCAGACCACATTAGCAATTTCTAAAAGTACTACAAAACCTGAGGACTTAAAGCCTGACTTCAGAATGGTATAAACTGTGGGAAGTGACACATTAACTCTTTATGAGTTTAAAGGCCCTTAGCCTGTGTACAGGGTAGTTTACGAGCAACCAGAAAGAAAACGGCAGCCTCACCATATTCTTCCATGGTCTCTAGAGCCATGAGGACCTTAGAGAAAATTCAGTCCTTTACATTGGCCCAATTCATTCTTGCTCTGAAAGAGCTGACATTGTGCAAGCATTCAGTTGATACAGAAGTGTTATTCAGAAATTCAGAATGCTAAAAAATAATATCAGAGAATATTTACATGCTACTAGTTTCCCAAACATGAAAATTACTATCTGATTATAATTGAGCCATCACATAAAAATCAGGTCACATTGGGCACACATTGAACACTCCAAATGCCCTAGTTGTCTAAGAGGGCTGAATGTACCTTCTCTCTGTCAGGGCCATGCTCTGCATCACCACCTTAGTTGTGTGGTTTTATCTCTAAATTCTCTCTCCCAGACCAACCTAGTCACATTCAAATGTTGCCCCTGGGTATCTAGAAGCAAGTCTAAGCAGCCAGTTCTTACCTAGTCTCCGCTATAAAGTATCATGGGAGGGGCTACAGGTAGCTAAATAAGCTTTCAGTCAAGAATTTTCTTTTCAATTTGCCCACATTTTTATTTTCAATCTAACCATTCAATCTACAACACAGAACATAAAAATTATCCTTACTTTTTGTATATATTCTAGATGTGGTTTAAGTATTTTTAGACTGTTATTAAATATCCTTTCAATCATCCCCAAATTTGTTTTCCAGTACTAGAGATCAAACCCAAAGCCTCAAGCATGTTAGGCAAGTGCTCTAAAACTGAGCCACATCCCTGGCCCTTTTTATTTTTTATTTGGGGATAGGGTCTCACTAAATTGCCCTGGCTAGCCTAAACTTGCTATCCTCCTGCCTCAGCCTCTGGAGTAGCTGGAATTACAGAAGTGTACCACCACACCCAATTTCAGGCATCTTTAAGGATGATTTTTTTAAAAAAACATTTTTAGCTGTAGGTGGACAAAATACCTTTATTTTATTTATTTATTTGTGGTGCTAAGGATGGAACCAAATACCTTATGCATGCTACGTAAGCACTCTACCGCTGATCTACAACCCCAGTCCTTAGAGGATTTTTTTTTTTTTTTCTGTGTTCTTTTTCTGTTTGAGACAAGGTCTTGCTGTGTTTCCCAGACTGGCTCAGAACCCCTAAGCTCAGGGGATCCTCCTGCCTCAACCTCCGTGGTAGCTGGGACTATAAAGAAGCTAATGTACCTTGGGTTTTTGTTTTTTGTTTTTGTTTTGTTTTGTTTTACACATGGCTGTATTATCATCCAGGATCAATATCTTTCCCAGATAAATATACCTTTAGGTTTGTTTTTGTTTTTTATAGTGCTGGGGATTGAGCCCAGGGCTTTGAATATATGAGGCAACTTCTCTACCACTAAACTACACCATCCCAGTCACCAACTTTGGTTTTATAAGGAAAATCAATGTGAAAATACGTTTAGTTGAGGAAAAAAATTTAATCCAGGATAACTTCTGTCATGGAAGTATATGCTTCTTATGATGTGGGGTCCATAGTTAATTGATCAATTGTCAAATATTTATACTAATAAAATTTTTCTCTTGTAATTTACCTCTTTCTCCCAAATGAAAAGTGTGCTGCTCAATAAATATTAATTAAAGTTGGATACAGTGGCACACATCTGCAATCCCAGCGACTCAGGGGGCTGAGGAGGGAGGATCACAAGTTCGAGGCCAACCTCAGCAACTTGGCAATACCATGTCTCGAAATAAAATATAAAAAAAGGGGTGGGGATGTGGTAAAGTGCCCCTGGGTTCAATCCCCAGTACCATAATCCCCATCTCCATAGGAAGAAAGAAAGGAAGGGAGGGAGGAAGGGAGGAAGAAAAAGAAAGAATGAATATGAAGATTTAGATCTTTTCTTTCCTTTGATATAGATGTATATCCAAGATCCTAGGAAGTCAGAACATTTAATGCATGCTTCTAAGTCTACCCAGGTTGGAGACTTCCTTTGTCTCCCTGGTTCTCCACCTATAGAATTGCATCTTTGCTGGGCATGGTGGCACATACCTGTAATCTCAGCATCTTGGGAGACTGAAGCAGGAGGATTGCAAGTTCAAAGCCAGCCTCAGCAATTTAGGAAGGCCCTAAGCAACTTCGTTGGACCCTGTCTCTAAACAAAATACAAAAAAGGGATGGGAATGTGGCTCAGTGTTTAAGTGCCCCTGAGTTCAATCCCTGGGGGCCAAAAAAAAAAAAAAAAAAAAAAAAAGAAGAAGAACTGAATCTTTCCTGTTTTCCTGTTATCTTTGCCCCTCTCTTGACCTAAGAGCTTCCTCTTCTACAGCATCTGTCTAGGGAATTGCCTTTCAGTTCTCAGTGTTCACTTTCAAATATCCTTGCATGCATACAAAGACAGAACAGGTGTTCTGCTTTTATTGCAATTAAGAATGGTTTTTGTGCCAGGTACCGTGGCACATGCCTATAATTCCAGCTACTGGAGAGGCTGAAGCAGGAGGATCACAGGTTCAAGATCAGTCTCAGCAATTTAGTGAGACCCTAAGCAACATAGCAAGACCCTGTCTCAAAATAAAAGATATAAGATGGCTGGGAATATGACTCTGTGGTGGAGTGTCCCTGGGTGAAATTTCTAGTACTACTACTACTACTACTACTACTAATAATAATAATAATAACACAGCTGGGTATGTAGCTCAGTGGTAGAGCACTTGTCTAGCACGTAAAAAAAAAAAAAAAAAAAAAAGACTGGCTTTTTCAGCGGGGCACTGTGGCTCATGCTTGTAAACCCAATTACTCCACAGGCTGAGGAAGAAGGATTACAAATTTGACAGCAATTTAGTGAGATTCTATCTCAAAATAAAATACCAAAAAAAAAAAAAAAAGGCTCAAGTGTTGCTCCAAAGTAGGGCTCTTGCCTGAAATGCATAAGGTTCAATCTCTAGTACTATGAGAAAAAAAAAGAATGACTTTTGCTCAGATTTTCTACCAACCTTTCTAGCTCTTGGCTAAGAACAATTTAAACTGTTGAGTTTGGTTTCTATAAGTAGCTAACCTACCTTTGTTTGCTTCATTTCCACTCCAATTTTCCCCAAACTGGACAATGCATCTTCCGCCTCTTGAAGTCAAAAGGAGCCCTCTCCCTTGTCTGCAGAGACACCTGCTGGTTAAAGCCCTCCAGTACGTGATGCCTAACTACTTCCTTCACTGTTCTACTGAAGTCTTCTAGTTCTTTCTATGTAAACTGCAGACTATTGAAAACCACAAGCCCACATCAAGAGCCAGAAAGTTGGAATCCAAATGGAAGCTGGCTCCAGGAAGCTGGATTTCTGTATGGCTGGGTAGGAAGTACAGCGGGGTGAGCTTACAGCTGGGCTTTAGTCTTAGGTAGCAATCTCTGCTGAGGTTTTGTGCCACCCAAGGATGTTACCCTTTATTCCCAAAATTCCCATGGTTGTTAATTTTTTTTCTTAAGGATAAAATTATTTCTGCTTATTTTTATTTAAAAATACTTTCACAGACAAGCATGGTGGAGCACACCTATAGTCCCAGCTATTCAGGAGGCTGAGGCCTGAGGATCTCTTGAGCCCAAAAGTTCGAGGTCAGACTGGGCAACATGATGAGAGCCCATCATAAATAAGTCAATAAATAATCTCATTCATTTGCCACATTTAAGAATCAATGCAACATAATAAATAGACATGGGCTTTTCTACTTACAAGTTCATTTCTAGCCTCAGTTGCCCTCTCTGGAAAATCACTCCTGCCTCATATAGTTGTTAGAATTAACTGGACCTGGATAAGAGTCTGGTACATAGTGTGGACTCAAGTATGAATTTCCTCCCAATAAATGCCAAAATCATATAAGCAACAACATGTTGGCTTCCAAATCACTTTCTTTCTTTCTTTCTTTCTTTCTTTCTTTCTTTCTTTCTTTCTTTCTTTCTTTCTTTCTTTCTTTCTTTCCTTCTTTTTTTCAGAAGCAATAGCCTTTACTATTACAGGATTTGGCCCTCTAAATTACAAAGCTTTTTCCCTACCCTCACCAAGTGTTGTAATCAATACAGCCCTCTCAGATATCTACTAGGTTCTTGAGACAAGATTCCTTCCAGTTTTCCTTCCAAACTAAAATTCCCAATCAGAAAACAATTATACTCATGGAGTTAACAGATTCTCAACACCAGAAACAGGTTGAGGAACTCTTGCCTAACATTTGTATAGAAGTTCACATTGACCAAAAGAAGACACAGGTTTCTCATTAAACTTTTGTTTTAATGGGTCTCAAAATTCTGTGGCAGATATTTGGTCAAGATGTTTCCATTAAAAAGTACTGATTTTAAAAACAAATGACTTAAAACTGCCACACGCACACACACAAATAGTCCACAAATCATTCTCCTTTCAGTCTGACTATTTTACAATGCATTGTTATCATTAACCAATCATTTACTATTAAACTTAAATGGCCAATTGAGACAAACAGTTCTGAGACAGTTCTTCCACCACTGATTAAGACTGAGGTGGCAAGTGTTAGGGGTAATATTCATTTAGCCTCTGAGCTTTCTGGGCAGACCTGGTGACCTTGCCAGCTCCAGCAGCCTTCTTTTTTTTTTTGCTGTACTGGGGATTGAACTCAGGGCCTTGTGCTTGCAAGGTAAGCACTCTACCAGCTGAGCTATCTCCCCAGCCCTCCAGCAGCCTTCTTGTCCACTGCTTTGATGACACCCACAGCAACTGTCTGCCTCATATCACAAACAGCAAAACAACCCAGAGGAGGATAGTCAGAGAAGTTCTCAGCACACATGGGCTTTCCTGGAACCATGTCAACGATGGCAGCATCACCAGACTTCAAGAATTTACGACCATCTTCCAGCTTCTTACCAGAACGGCAATCAATCTTTTCTTTCAGCTCAGCAAACTTACAAGCAATGTGAACTGTGTAACAGTCCAGTGCAGGGGTATAGCCAGCACTGGTTTGGACTGGATGGTTCCAGATAATCACCTGAACAGTGAAAACTGCTACTTCCATTGGTGGGTCATTTTTGCTGTCACCAGCAACATTGTCATGACAAACATCTTTGACAGACAGGTTCTTGACCTTGAAGCCCACATTGTCTCCAGGAAGAGCTTCACTCAGAACTTCATGGTGCATTTCAACAAACTTTACGTCAGATGTGACATTGACTGGAGCAAAGGTGATCACCATGCCAGGCTTGAGAACTCCAGTCTCCACTCGGCCCACAGGGACAGTACCAATACCACCAATTTTGTAGACATCCTGGAGGGGCAGACCCAAAGGCTTGTCAGTTGGGCGAGTTGGTGGCAGGATGCAATCTAAAGCTTCAAGCAGTGTAGTTCCTCTGGCATTGCCATCCTTACGGGTGACTGTCCATCCCTTGAACCAAGGCATATTAGCATTTGGCTCCAACATGTTGTCACCATTCCAACCAGAAATTGGCACAAATGCTACTGTGTCAGGGTTGTAGTCAAGTTTCTTAATGTAGGTACTGACTTCCTTAACGATTTCCTCGTATCTCTTCTGACTGTAGGGTGGCTCAGTGGAATCCATTTTGTTAACACCAACAGTGAGTTGTTTCTCACCCAGTGTGTAAGCCAGAAGAGTGTGCTCATGGATCTGCCTGTTCTTGGACATACCAACTTCAAATTCACCAACACCAGCAGTGACGATCAGGACAGCACAGTCAGCCTGAGATGTGCCTGTAATCATGTTTTTTATAAAGTCTCTGTGTCCTGAGACATCAGTGATAGTCACATAATACTTGCTGATTGCAAATTTCCACCGGGAGATGTCAAAGGTGATGCCACTCACACTCCGCTTTCAGTTTATCCGAGACCCAGGCAATACTTGAATGAGCCCTTTCCCATCTCAGCAGCTTCCTTCTCACATTTCTCAATGGTTCTTTTGTCAATCCCACCACATTTGTAGATCAGATGGCCAGTAGTGGTAGACTTGCCCTACTCTACATGTCCGATGATAACGATGTTGATATGAGTCTTTTCCTTTCCCATTTTGACTTTGATTTAGTGGTGGTTTTCATGGCACCTGTGTTCTGGCAGCAAACCCATTGCAAAAAAGCCCAAACCACTTTCAAAAGTTTAGGAATGATTGAGAATGAAATTAGGGCTTTCAAAATGAATTAACTTCCTTGTCAAAGAGAATAAGTGACAGTTTTAAATCTTTTGGCTTGATTCCCTGAAAATGTACAGTTAAATCTTTGGAAGTTGGACATATTGGTGTTGTGATGTAACTCTGTACGTACAATGATAACATCCTTACTCTAAAACTTCACAAAGTAGTTATTATTCCCACTTTATAGATGTCAAGTTATGTGACTTATCTAATGATTGGCTCACTTTATCAGTAAGGGGTGAATCTAGAAGCAATTCTGAGGCACTTGATCTCCAAAGTCAATTGACTTAAACTTTTTTGCTTTGGCCATGCTTGGATCAAACCCAGGGGCCTTCTGCATGCTGAGCAAGTGCTCTACAAAGCATTACACCCCCAGTTCTGTCTTGCCACACTTTAAAGTATGAATATCAGTTTTGGTAGCCTGTTCAAAAATGAAAATGATAACAGTGATTTGTTTCTTCTAAAATGTAGGCCAAGTACATATGTATATGAAAAATATCAAACTATTTATCATCACCATTGAACAGTCTGCTTAAGAAATTGTGTATCCCCAAACTGTCTGCAGAATGCTAAAGTCTATAGGAGCTCTGTGGGGAAAAATTTAATCTTGGTGGCATTTTTCCTTCTAAAATTCATTTAAAGTCATACGTGTATAAAAAAAAAAAAAACCCTATATGTATACTAATGTCTTAATTTTATGAAATAATCTACTTTTTAAGAAACTAACCACCCGTATCTGTTTTTTAACACTTCTTCAAGAAAAAATTGAAATGTCCTAATTTCTTTTTATTCCTTATTAAGCTTATACTGTTGACTTAAATTTTGTGGTATTTTCGTTGTTGTTGTTTTGTATTTGTGGTACTCTAAATAGAACCCCGGGCCCTGCACATAAAGAGCTAGAGATCTACCACTGAGCTACATCCCCAGTCCAGTTGAATGAAATTTTAAGTTAAAAATAGGGGCACATGCCAGGCATGGTGGTGCACACCTGTAATCCCAGCGACTGGGGAGGCTGAGGCAGGAGGATAACAAGTTCAAGTCCCTCCTCAACAAATTAGTAAAGACCTCAGCAACTTACTGAGACCCTGTCTCAAAATAAAAAGTAAAAAGGGCTAGGGATGTGGCCCAGTGGTTAAGCACCCCTAGGTTCAATCCCCAGTTCCAAAACAATGTAAATTTAAATTTAAAAAATAGGGACACAGCATTATGACATAGGGTGAAAGGATATGAGCCATACAGGGAGGGCACCTCAGGGTTCCGACAGGCCTTTCTCAACCTTTAATCCCTGGGGAGTGGAGCCACATTCAAAGAGACCTAAATGTAGACACCAAAGGAGTATCAGATACTCCACCTTTAAATTTTATACCAACTTGAGTAACAGCATTGATTTTTCTAAAATTTTCTTTTCACAGACTTCCAAGCACCAAGTATTTGTGGATTCCTTGGTAAAGTTAAACTCTCAGAACAGCAGCCTAGAACTCCTTTGCAACCTGACCCCAATCTGTTTTTTCAGCTTCCTATATTGCATTTACTTTCTCACTCCCCCCTTCCCCACTGTTTGGACATGAGTGAGACAATGCGAGAACGTTCAGGGGTGAAATGACTGGACTGTGAGAGTTGTAACCTAATCAGTGAACCTAATCACTGATAGGGATTAACTGGGTGGTAACTGTAGGCAGGTGTAGGGTGTGACTGGAGAAGATGGGTCACTGGGGTCATACCTTTGGGGATTTTATTTTGTCCCTTGAGCAGAGCTCTCTGGGCTTCCTGATTGCAATGCTGCGTGCCCTCTGCCATGATGTTCTTCCTCATTTTGGCCCAGAGCAATGGAGCCAGCCATCTGTGGGCCGACCTCTGAAACTCTGAGCAGCAAATAACCTTTTTCTCCTCTAAAATTTTTCTTGTCAGGTCTTTTGGTGACATCGATGAAAAAGTTGACTAAAACGTGTACACAGATGACTAGAGGCTCCTTAACTATGAAAGTACTTCATGTACACACTCCTCAACTTTAGCAAGTTCACCCATCTGTTATTTGAAATTCTATCACTCCTTTAAGAAACAGCTCAATTTAGAATTTTTACAATCATGTAAAAATTAGTCCTTTTTTTTTTCTTCTTTTTTTCCCAGATCTCTCTTCTTTTTTTCCCACTCTCAAGATTTTGTCTATTCTGAACAAAGGCTTTGGAACAAGATTAACTGAGTTCAAATCCTGGATTCACAACTTATTAGCCATGTGAGCTTCAGGCAATTAGTTAGCCTCTCTGGGTCTCGGTTCTTCTACTGTAAAACAGGCATAATAACAATACCTATTTAAAAGAGTGTTGGGAATATTAAATAAATTACTACTGTCAAAAGACAAATTACAAAAAATGTAAATATCTTAAGCAATTTTATTTGTGCTACTAGAATAGGAAACCACTTCATTCCATAAAATAGAATACCTATTCCCATGAGCTGAGCAGAAGGTAGGTTTTTCGTTTTTTTATATGTGTGTATACTTATTCTTTAGTTGTCAATGAACCTTTATTTTATTTACTTATTTGTATGCAGTACTGAGAATTGAACCCTGGGCTTCACACATGCTAGGCAAATGTTCTACCCCTGAGCCACAACCCCAGCCCACAACAGGTAGGTTTTGTAGACAAAAAAGGGCTAAGGAAAGTAGAAACAAAAAACAAATTGGTCATTTCAAAATTCCTTTTCTTGTAAGGAAGGGACAATGAGGTGAATAATAGAAAAATAACTGACTGGTCAATATCATGTTACTTTTTTTTCCCTAAGGATTAAGTCAGCGAGAACTTCATTATGTTTAAACCTGACCTTTTTGGGAAATTTGGCTGTTAACCCTTTTGATTTCTGAGAAGGTCAGATAACAACTTAGTTTCAGTTTGGTAAAGTGGATCTTTAGTATGAGTGATTCCAATTTGATTTTTTAAAATTGATATATAACACTTGTGCCTATTTATAGGACATAGAATGATAATTGATATATGTAAACTAAGTCTTTGGAAGTCTAGTGCAAGAGCTTAGTCCAAAGCAATGGCCTCTTGTAATTTTTATTTAACACATCACAGAAAGTACTTACAATAGTGCCTGGTGCAAAATTCATCCTATAAAATGATCATTAAATCAGGTATGGTGGAAGAAGCCTATTATCTCAGCAGTTTGGGAGGCTGAAGCAAGAAGATCCCAAATTCAAGGCCAGTGTGGGCAATTTAGCAAGACCCTGTATAAAATTAAAAAAATAAAAAGGTTTGGGGATGTAGCTCACGGTAAAGTACCCCCGTGTTTCAATCCCCAATACTGTTGGGGTGGGGAAGAGTGGTTGGAAGACTGGGAACGTAACTCAGTGGTTGAGTGCTCACTTAACATGCATGAGTGCTTGAATTCAATCCCTAGTACCACAAAGATAAGTAAATAAATTGTAATACTGTTCTTTTCTAAGGATTCAGATAGGCATGACTGGACCTCTGAAGCTGCCTTCCAAAATCTAACTTTGGTCTGAACATTTTACTTTGCAGAAAGAATGTGGGGTGCCATAAAGTAGAACTTTAGTAGAAGTGACTTCTTTTGACTTTTTAAAATTGATACATGTTTGCACATCCTTATGGGCTCTGAAGAAGTCAAGGGAAAAGTGAAGGTTTTGCTGGGCAATCAAGCACCATCCAAGAATAGCGCACATACCACACACATCCTTGGGCTGTGCTCCTTCAAGGAAACAAAGGACAGGAGAAAAAATAGGAAAGATGAGAGATTTCTTCTAGCTACTGTTAAAATATCCCCCCAAGGCTTCATAAAAGCTAAAAAGAATTTCCCTCTCCCCAAAGAGGTAGCTGAATATCTTTCTGTCCCTATGACATGGAAAACCTAAGGAATTCACTAAAAAGTCATTTGAACTAATTAGTGAGGTTGCAAGCGACAAGATCGATATATAAAACTGAACTAGTTTCTATACATTAGCAACAAAATTTCTGAAAATTGAATGAAAAAATCAATTCCCAGTCCGGCACTATGGTGCATGACTTGGGAGGCTGAGGCAGAAGGATCCTAAGTTCAAAATCAGCCTCGGCAACTTAGAAAGGCACTTAAACTCAGCGAGGCCCCAGCTCAGTGGGGTCCCCCTGGGTTCAATCCCCAGTACCGAAAAAAAAAAAAAAAAAAAGAAAGAAAGAAAAAGAAATCAATTCCCTTGCTTTGTTTTTGTTTTTTGAGATAGGGTCTCCTTATGTTGCCCAGGTTGTCCTGAACTCGTGGGCTCCAGAGATTGATCCTCTTGCCTCAGCCTCCTGGGACAAAAGTATGTGCCAAAAACAATTCCATTTACAATAACATCCAAATGAGGGCTGGGGTTGTGACTCAGTAGTACAGTGCTTGCCTACCATAGTGAGGCACTGGGTTTGATCCTCAGCACTGCATAAAAATAAAGGTATTAAAAAGAGTCAACTCCTGTTTTTATTAAAAAAAAAAAATCCAAATGAATAAAATACTCAGATACACATTTAACAAGAGAAAGGTAAGACTTGTACACTGAATAAAACAAAACATTGTTAAAATAAATTAAGGAAGATCATGGATTAAAAGATCATGTTGATAAGATGGCAGTGCTGGGCTGGGAGATAGCTCAGTTGGTAAAGTGCTTGCCTTGCAAGCACAGGGCTCTGGGTTAGATCCCCAGCACTGCAAAAAAAAGAAAAAAAAGAAAGAAAGAAAGAAAGAAAGATGGCAGTGCTTCTCAAAATGATCTGCAAATTCAATCCTGATCATATAAAATCCTAGGTGGCTTTATTTACTTCTTGCAGAAATTGGCAAGTTGAACCTAAAATTCTATGAAAATGTGAAGTACCCAGAAGAGCAAAAACAATTTTTTTAAAAGGAACAATTTTTTAAAAGGAACAAACTTGGAGGACTTGACACTTACCAATTTCAAAACTTACAACAAAGGTACAGTAACCAAGACAGTGTGGTACTGGCGTAAGATAATAAAGATCAATGGAACAGAAATGAGAATCCAAAAATAAAACCTTACATTTATTGTCAATTGATTTTTGACAAGGATGCCAAGATAATTCAATGAATAAAGAATAGTCTTTTCAACAAACAGTGCTGGGAGAACTGAACATCCCCAATCAAAGAATAAAATTGGACTCCTACTTTGTTTCACAAACATTAACTCAAAATGAATTATAGACCTAAATGTAAGAACTACAACTGAAAACTCCTAAAAGAAAATATAGGAGCTGGCCAAGTGGCACATGCCTGTAATCCCAGCAACTGGGGAAACTGAGGCAGGAGGATTGTGAGTTCAAAGCCAGCCTCAGTAACTTAGTGAGGCCCTAAGCAACACAGCAAGACCTTGTCTCTAAATGAAATATTTTTTAAAAAGGTGAGTAGGGATGTGGCTCAGTGGTTAAGTGCCCCTGGGTTCAATGCCTAGTATATAAGAAAAAAAAAAAAAGAAAGAAAGAAAGAAAAAAAGACAGGAAGGAAGGAAGGAAGGAAGGAAGGAAGGAAGGAAGAAAGAAAGAAAATATAGGAATAAATCTTTGACATTCTTTTGGGCAATGGTTTCTTAGCTATGACCCCAAAAGCATGACAGACAAAATAAATAATGAGTACATTGTAGTCCAACTTATCAATATTAAAATATAAATAACAATATGATTATTGTTATCATTATTTTATTTTTATTTTTTATTATTAGTTTTTTGGCACTAAGGATGGAACTCAGGGGCACTCGATCACTGAGGCAACTCCCCAGCCCTATTTTGTGTTTTATTTAGCGACAGGGTCTCACTGAGTTGCTTAGGGCCTTGCTCAATTGCTGAGGCTGGCTTCAAACTCGAGATCCTCCTGTTCCAGTCTCCCAAACCGCTGGGATTACAGGCGTGCACCACTGTGCTCAGTCATTATTATTTTAGTGACAGGGTTTCAGTTTATTTCCATGCTGGTCTTGAACTCCTGGGCTCAAGCAATTCTCCTGTCTCAGTCTCATTAATAACTGGGACTACAGGTGTGAGCCACCACACCATGCTTGGCTAATATTTTCTCTCTCTCTCTCTCTCTATTTTTTTTTTTTTTTTGCAGGGGGGTTGTCATATGGGGCATTGAACCCACAGGTGCTCTACCACTGAGCTAAATCCCCAGTTCTTTTTATTTATTTATTTATTTATTTATTTTTATTTTTTTTTTTTTTTAGACATGAGACAGGGTCTCACTAAATTGCCAAGGCTCACCATGAACTTGGGATCCTTCTCCATCAGTCTTGAGTCACTTGGATTGTATCACTGTACCTAGTGCTCAATTTTTTTTTTTTTTTTTTTTTTGAGAGAATGGGCTCTCACAATGTTGTGCAAGCTGTCCCCCAACTCCTGGACTCATGTGATACTACTGCCTCAGCTGCCCATGTAGCTAGATTACTACCTGCAGCAAGGAGCAATCCCCCACAACAGGGTATTAAACACATTAAGCAAGAGAAAGGTAAGACTTGTACATGGAATATAGCAAAACAGTGGGAGTTCTATCACTGAGCTACATCCCCAGTCCTTTTTATTTAATTTTGAGACAGATCTCACTATGTTGTCCAGACTGGCCTCCAACTTGCAATCCTTCCCTCCCAGCCTCCTGAATTACTGGGATTACATGTGTGCCCCACCATGCACAGCTTAATAAAATTAGCAGTAATAATAGATAATAAAAAATTTTGTGCCACAATGATACCATCAAGAAAGTGAGGGGGTAGGGTTGTAGCTCAGAGAAGGAATGCTTGCCTCACACTTCTGAGACACTGGGTTCAATCCTCAGCACCACATAAAAATACGTAAATAAAATAAAGATATTGTGTCCATCTACAACTTAAAAAATTATAAAAAACAGAAAGTGAGGACACAATCTACAGAATGGGAGAAAATATTTGTAAATCATATATCTGACATATCCAGACTGTATTAAAAATTTATAACCTAATAATAAAAAGATAAATATCCAACTTAAAAATGGACAAGGCTGGGTGTGATAGTACATACCTGTAATCCCAACAATTTGGGAGGTTGATACAAAGGATCACAAGTTCGAGTCCAGCCTGGACAATTTAGTGAGACCCCCCTTCCCCCCAAAATTAAAAGGTCTGTGGATGTACCTCAGTGAACTCAGTGCCTGAATTGAATTTACTGCCCCTGGGTTCAATCCTCTGTAAAACACACACACACACACACACACACACACACACACACACTCAAAAAAATTTGGATAGACATTTCTCCAAAGAAGACATAGCACATGAAAAGATATAACACCATTAATCATTGAAGAAATGTAAATCAAAACTACTGTGAGATAACACATCCCACGAGGATGAATAAAATTAATAAAACAGACAAGAACAAGTGGTGGTGAGAACACAAAGAAATTGTCACCCTCGTGCACTGCTGGTAGGAATATAAAATGGTGCAGCCCTTTGGTAAAATATTTTGGCAGTTCCTCAAAAAAGGTAACCATGAAATTACCATATATCTCAGCAATTCCACTCTTAGGTACAAGTCCATTAGAAATGAAAAATGTTCACACAAAAATCTGTACATGAATGTTCATAGCAGCATTATTTATAATAATCAAAAAGCAGAAATAACCCAAATATGCATCAACTGATGAATGGATAAATCAAATGTGGCACATCTATACAGTGAATCATAAGACATCAATAAAAATAAATGAAGTAATGATACCATAATATTCTGAACCTTAAATACATTATGCTAAGGGAATGTAGCCAGACACAACAATCATATATTGCATGATTCTATTTAAATAAAATGTCCAGAACAGGCAGACTCATAGCAATAGGAAGTAGACTCTGGTTGTGTAGGGCTGGAAGGGTTGGGAGTCTACTAATGGATAGAGCATTTCCCTTCAGGGTGACGAAAATGTTGGAAATTTAACCATTAATTTGCATGCTTTAAGTAGGCGAATTTTATGGCATGTGAATTATATCTCAAAAAAGCATTAATTTTTTAATTTAAAAAAACTCATTAGGGTAGCTAATGGTGAGGTGGGGCACACCCATAATCCCAGTAACTCAGGAGGTTGAGGTAGGAAGATGACAAGTTCAAGGTCAGCCTCACCATTTTAGTGAGGACCTAAGCAACTTAGTGAGAACCCATCTTAAAATTAAAAATAAAAAGCGTTGGGGAGAAAAAGGGTTAAGCACCCCTGGGTTCAATCCCTGGTTTCAAAATAAACAAAAAACTCATTAGGAAAAAATTTTCTCCTTTGCCTTTATTTACTTATTTATTTTTATTTATTTATTTATTTTTTTAATTTATTTTTATTGTAAATAAATGGGATACATGTTGATTCTGTTTGTACATGGAGTAACAGCATACCATTTGCATATTCATGAATTTACATAGAGTAATGATGTTTGATTCATTCCATTATTTTTTTCCTTCCCCCCACCCCTCCCACCTCTCTTTTCCCTCTATACAGTCCCTCCTTCCTCCATTCTTGTCCCCCTCCCACCCCCCATTAAGTGTCATCATCCGCTTATCAGTGAGATCATTCCTCTTTTGGATTTTTGAGATTGGCTTATCTCACTTAACATGATATTCTCCAATTTCATCCATTTGCCTGCAAATGCCATAATTTTATTATTCTTTATAGCTGAGTAATATTCCATTGTATATATATACCACAGTTTTTTTATCCATTCATCAACTGAAGGGCATCTAGGTTGGTTCCATAGTCTGGCTATTGTAAATTGAGCCACTATGAACATTGATGTGGCTGTATCTCTGTAGTGTGCTGATTTTAAGTCCTTTGGGTATAGGCCGAGGAGTGGGATAGCTGGGTCAAATGGTAGGTCCATTCCAAGTTTTCTAAGGAATCTCCACACTGCTTTCCAGAGTGGCTGCACTAATTTGCAGTCCCACCAGCAATTATGAGGGTACCTTTTCCCCCACATCCTCGCCAACACCTATTGTTGATTGTGTTCTTGATAATCGCCATTCTAATTGGGGTGAGAAGGAATCTTAGTGTAGTTTTGATTTGCATTTCTCTTATTACTAAAGATGTTGAACATTTTTTACTCCTTTGCCTTTAGATTCAGCTAAATGGATTTCAATAAAGGTGGTGGTGGGGTTCACTTGTGAGAGGGTTTTGTTTGTTTGTTTACTTTTGTGATCCTGGAGATCAAAACCAGGGCCTCAGGTGTGTTAGGCATCTGGTCTACCACTCAACTATAACCCAAACACCAGGGGAAGCTGGTGAGGAGGGTTAAAGTCTACACTACTTTTTGACATGTAGAATTCAGACTCAGAATCAGTTTTATTTGCATAAAGAACCCAGACTAGAGTTCACATGCATGAGTGGGAGGTGGCAGGCCTCTGACTCTGGCCTTTCCAGCTAACTGTTCCAGCGCAACGTCTCCGGCCATGAACCAGTTTGGTTGGGTTGACGGGAGGCACTGTAACCCTGTAGTCACTGAAAGCCTGCAGCAATGAAAACCTCGACAAAATCGATATGTCTTTGGATGATATTATCAAGTTGAATCGAAGGAAAGGAAAGAAACAGTTTTCCAGGGCTAAATAGACGACTCCAGCAGACTAGTACCTGGCAATTCAAGATGAGAGTTTGGTGGGGGATCCAGCAGAATTCTGGTTTTGGTAAAGCTAGTTTGAACCATAGAATGCTAGAAGCCCTGGATTCAATCCCAAGCCCTGAAAAACCAACAGCAAAAGGTACTTTGTAAATCATACTGGGTAATAAAGGTTTATTTTTCTTAATGGTAGGATAATTCTGGGGCTATAATCGTATTACAGATTATAAAAGGAAAGGAAAACGTGGTGTCTGATCTCAAGAATCGTGTGTTTCTTATGGGATAAATAAGGCTTGTAAACACGAAAATCCTTTCCAGGCGCAGTGACACACACCTGTAATCCCAGTGGCTCAGGAGGCTGAGGCAGGAATATAGAGTTCAAAGTCAGCCTCAGCAATAGAGGGACGCTAAGCAACTCAGTGATTGTCTCTAAATAGTATACAAAATAGGACTGGGGATGAGCTCAGTGATTGAGTGCCTCTGAGTTCAATCCCCAGTATCACCACCCTTCCCACCCCCCCTCCAAAAAAAAAAAAAAAAAACACCTTGAAAAACCTTTAGGATGGCATAGGGCTGCACAGGGTGGGATTGGAGTTCTCATCTTGTCTGTTGCAGATGACTCAGGTATGGCTGGGTGTGTCTGTCTTGCTGGTAGGGTGCTTCTGATGAAGTTTATTGGCAGGAAGCCTGGCTTCCTCATTTGAGAAAACTCCTAGAGAAATAAGGAGGCAGGTATAATAAGATTCTCCAAGAGCCAAAGCCTTGTTTGTCAGAATGCAGTGTGGCCATTGTTATTAGATGAATTTAGGCTCAACCCCTTAGCTGAAGATTCAGGCTCTGTCCAAAAGACAAGCCTTACGGAGCTATAGAGGGGCTGTTTCCCTATCTCTAGTACAAGAAAGCTCATACAGTGTGTTTTAGGACCCCTCTCTCTGACTGTGAAACAAAAGTGAGGGAAATTTTTCTAACCTGCTACAGACCACATACTCAGTCTCTAATACCCAGAAAGCTCTTGATGAAGCAATGGGAGGCCAGAGTGCCAAAGAGTGCCAAAGAGAAGAAGCAATGTCATGGTGGTGCCAGCCTGCAAAGGTGTCAGTATCCAGCAAGAATTCCAGCACAGTAACTGCGTTCAGCAGTGTGCATTTTTGACGTCAGAGCAGTGATGGTCCTTACCAGGAATTACTATGCCAGATGCATGGTAAGGAGGTGGTCTTAACATCTCAGAGTAGCAGCAACTTTTTTCTCTTTTTTTTGGTACTTGGAATTGGTACCAGTGCCCATTTTTTATTTCCATTTTGAGAAAAGTTCTCACCAAATTGCCCAGCTTGGCCTTGATCTTGAGATTCTCCTGTCTTAGCCTCCTGAATAGCTGGGATTGCAGGCGTATGCCGCTGGGCCCTGCTCAGCAGCAACTCTTAATAGAGCACTGTGGATATTTTAGGAATAAAGGATGTTAGATGACCTATGGAGCTGCAAGGACCACTGAGTGAGGTGCTTCCTATGTTAACAGATGGGCACTAAAACAGCAACAAAAATTCATGTGATACAGAGCCATGTCAGTTTTTTTTTAAAGTTAGTAGACTGAAATCACTGGCATCATAGAGGAGGGAGTAACTGGATCTTGAAGTTAATCTCTTATTGTTCTCTGTGATGGCTAATTTTATGTGTCAACCTGAATTTCCAAATGTGTGCCTATGAGGGTGTTTCCAGATGCTCTGCCCTCACCAATGTGGGTCAGCATCATCCAATCAGTTGAGGGTGCCAATTCAGCAAAAAGGCAGAGAATGGGTAAATGTACTCTGCTGGAGCTGGGACGTCCATCTTCTCCACTCTCAGACATTGGTACTCTGGTTCTCAGATCTTCATGCATGGACTGAAATTATACTTACAGCTTTTCTAGGCCTCTAGCTCATAGAGAGCAGATTGTGTTTGGCCTCCATAACCTCATGAGGCAATCAGGTCATGATAAATCTCGAGTGTGTGTGTGTGTGTGTGTGTGTGTGTGTGTGTATGTTGGTTCTTGTCCTCTGTAGAGTGCTAATCCAGTCACCATGTATGCCTAAAGTTGAAAGATGCCTCCTACGACATAGATCTTTTTTTTTTTAATTTTTTAAAATTTTTGATGGACCTTTATTTAATTTATTTTTTTATTTATATGCAGTGCTGAGGATTGAACCCAGAGCATCACACATGCCAGGCGACTGCTGTACTGAGCCACAACCCCAGCCTATCCATAGATCGTTGAGTAATGTTCAACTATTAATGTTCTAATATTCAGAAGCAAGTTCTTTAATATTTTTATATCCTCTGGGTGCAGTGGCACACGTCTGTAATCCCAGCTATTTGGGAAACCAGGCAGGAGGATCTCAAGTTTGAGGCCAGTCAAGGCAACTTGGCTCTCAGAAGAAAAAGGAAAAACGGATGGGGATATAGCTTAGTGGTGGAGCACCCAAACAAATAAACAACAACAGCAAGAACAAAAACACCATGTCAGGTTATGAGCTGGGCAGCAAGACTCCCTGGCAGGTAGTTCTTATAATTTTTCTATATCCAAAGTAACTGCTCTTCTGCTTTTTTTTTTTTGGGGGGGTGGGGGGCGCTGGGGATCGAACCCAGGGCCTTGTACTTACAGGGCAAGCACTCTACTGACTGAGCTATCTCCCCAGCCCCTCTTCTGCTTTTTCAAAGAGAATTTTCTTTGTGTTTTGCTTTGCCCCAAGAACCCAAAGGAAATGGAGAATCCTTAATTCACCCTTTGGTGAACAGGTTGTTCAGAGTTCTTTATGCCACCCAAGAAAAGTCAGACCAGGTGGCAGCTAGGGAAGCAAAGGAACTAGTTTATCCATAGCCTTTTGCCACTGAAGATTTCCTGCAAAGGTGATTGTCAGGGTTGCTCAGGGAACCTGCTGCAGTAAATCTTAAGTACTCTGATGGTTGTCATAGGCAACACTGCATCTTCCCTGAAACAAGAAACGGTTGCTTTCTTTGCATCTTTGATACATTGAGGATGAAAGTAGGTGGGTAAGGAGAAAAAAAAAAATTGCTTATTTCTATTCTGAACTGAACCCAGGGGTTCTTTATCACTGAGCTACATTCCAGCCCTTTTTATTTTTTGAGACAGGGTCTCACTAGGTTTCTTAGGGCCTCCCTAAACTGCTGAGGCTAGCCTGGAACCTACAATCTTCCTTCCTCAGCATCCCAAGTTGCTGGGATTACAGATATGTGTCACTGTGCCTGGCCTGGATTCATTTTATTTTATTTTATTTTTAAAGTAATTTTTATTGGTGCTTTGTCATTATACATAATAATGGAATTCATTGTAACATATCCTGAATTCATTTTAAAGATGATTAGTTAATGAACTAGAAGCCAAATATCCTCTTGGTTTTCCTAAGGTGGAAAGAATTCACTGTTTTGGCAGAGAGGGACATTACTAGCAATCTAGCTATGTGACAAATAAATCAAATGAAACTTAATGAAGACAAAAGTTTCCATGTCCATAAGCTTGCTACTTGAATGTCATCTGAGGAGAGGTATAAATCAGTAGCTATTAATATTCAGTGTCCATGATAATCACCTAGGGAATTTGTCCTAGAATTCTTTTTTTTTTTTTTCACTATACATCCGTTTATGCATCATGTGTGCCCCAGTAATTCTAAGTCTGAATTGAGGAACTGAGGTATATCCAAAAAATAAAATAAAATAATAAGAGCAGACTTATTCTTTCCACCACTATTCAGACTGCAAGCAACTTAACCTAATCTTTGGAAACTACATCCTATTTCATCATATTTTCCAAAATGACTGGGAGAAAGCTAGGAAATTTATAAAAAGCCTGAAGACTTGGCTCCCCAACCCTCTTTTCTTTTTTCTTTCGTTTTTGTTTTTTTTACTGGATATTGAACCTGAGGCACTTTACCATTAAACTATATCCTCAGTCTTTTGTTGCTGAGGGTCTTGCTAAATTGCTGAAGCTGGCCTCAAACTTGCAATCCTCCTGCCTCAGCCTCCTGCATCTCTGGGATTGTGTACACCACCGTGCCCAGATGATACTGAACCTTTCACTAAAATCTTTCTTCTTTCCAAGATACCATTCTCATCCACTACGTCCGAGATTGGGGGAAGTTTTGAATATAGATAGAACAAGAGAGATGAAGCAGCTATTGGCAGGATTTACCAGTGCTTCCTTACTCTTTGTGTGGTAAAGTTAAAACCTGGACTAGACACTCTAGAAACAGTGAAGTAGAATCTCACCTGGGTTTCATGTACCAATCCTCAACCTGTGAAGTGAATGTTAGGCTCCTGGTAGTGTAGAAATGATACAAGATGTCCACAGAAGATAGAGGCAGAGTATGTTCGTATGTACTATCTCAGAAGAAGGAGAAAGGTGTTTTTTTTTTTGGCTGGTAGAATTGGGAAAGCATTGCAAAGATGGACATGTTTGATTTTTTATTTTTTTTAGGTGTTGATAGATCTTTATTTTTATTCATTTATTTATATGGGGTGCTGAGAATAGAACCCAGTGCCTCACACACGCTGGGCAAGTGCTCTACCACTGAGCCACACCCCCAGTCCCAAAATGGACATTTGAACTGAGTATTGAAATATGACCAAGAGATTGACATGTGTAGGAGATCAGGAAAGATCTCTCTCTCTTTCTCTGTGATGGGGATCGAGCCCAGGGCTTCCTGCATGTTAGGCAAGTGCTCTACCACTGAGCTACATTCCTAGCCAGGACATTTTATAGTAATAGCCACCTTTATTAATTTGTCTGTTTAGGTTGGTTGACTGATGTCCTTTTAATGCAAACTTCATACAATTTCATAAATTGTGCAAGATAAAATGTACACAGTGATTCTGATCTCAGGGCCCACTCTTCTTCCCTTAGAAACTTCAACAGTATATATAGCTAAGGGACCAGTTTGGATACAGTGCCAGATCTTCTTCTTTGTGCCTGCTCTGGCCTTGTTTCCATTCTGTTTGAAATATTTTTTTTTTTTTCTCAAGAATCTGACTTTAAAAGAAAGAAATAAAAACTAGGGATGGAAAGTAGCTCTCTGGTAGAGTGAATGTGAAGCATGGGTGAAACCTTGGGGTTGATCAATAGCACTTAAAAAAATAAAAGAAAGAAACAAAGAAAAAAAGAAAAAAAAAAAAAAAAGACCCTGAGTTTCATGTTTTATTTTGTATACTAGGCACTGAGTCACATCTCCAGTCCCATTTTGTATTTTATTTAGAGACAGGGTCTCACTGAGTTGCTTAGGGCCTCGTCAGGTTGCTGAGGCTGGTTTTGAACTCGCCATCCTCCTGCCTCAGCCTCCCGAGTTATAGGCATATGCCACTACACCTGGCTCTGAGTTTCATGTTTTATGTTTGTGTATTTGCTGAAAGTTCTGTCTGTGTTGAGCCCCTTCCATTTCACCATTGCCCCTTCACCAAAACCTTAGTATGCTCTCTTAACTTTCTCATTGCACATGTGATCATATGTAAACATATACAAAACACACGTGGTAGAGGCTTTGCTTGTTTGTTTTAATCAACTTTATATATTTTGAGCAATCTTAGGCTTATAGAAAAACAGAATGGAAAGTAGAAATTTCTCATATTTCCCTATTATTAACATCTTGCATTAATGTGTTCCATTTATTATAATTGATGAGTCAACATTGATACTTTATAATATTTTTTTTTAAATCAGAGCTTGTTATGTTGTCCAGGCTGGCTATGAACTCCTAGGCTCAGAGATCCTCCTGACTCAGCCTTCCTAGTAGCTGAGACTTCAGACATGCCATCATACCTGGCTTGATCCTTTATGATTAAGTAAAGTCCATATCTTACATTAGGGTGCACTCTTTTTTTTTTTTTTTTTGGTACATTCCATGAGTTTTGATAATGCACAATGTTATGTATTAACCATTACAGCATCATACAGAATAATTTCACTGTTCTAAAAATTCCCTGTGTACTACCTTCCTTCCCATCCTAAACACTGATAATTTTACTGTCTCAATAGTTTTGACTTTTCTAAAATGTCATATGGTTGGAATCATATAGAATGTAGCTTTTTTAGACAGACTTTTTATTTAATAATATGTATTTAAGTTTCTTCCATGACTTTTTGTGCTCAGTAGCACATTTCTTTTTATCACTAAGTAATATTCCATTGTATGAATATTCCACAGGGTTTTTTTTTTTTTTAAATCTATTCAATCATTGGAAGAACATCTTGGTTACTTTAAAGTTTTGGGAGTTATGAATAAAGCTGCTATAAACATCCATATGTGTTTTTTGTATGGATGTTAGTTTTAAACTCATTTGGGTAGATACAAAGGAGCATGACCACCAAGTTGTATGGCAAAAGAATATTTCTTCTGAAGTGACTGTACCACTTTGCCTTCCCACCAGCAAGGAGTGAGAGTTCCTGTTGATCCATATCTTTCCCAGCATTTGGTTTTATCAAACTTTGGATTTTGGTTCAAATAATAACTGTGCAGTGATATCTTATTTTAATTTGCAATTACTAATGACATAATGTTGAGCATCTTTTCATATACATATTTACCATGTGTATATCATCTTTAGTTAGGTGTCTGTTCAGAGTTTTTGCCCATTTTTAACTTGGGTTGTTTTTGTATTGTTGAGAGTTTTTTTTTTTTTATTATTATTACTATTATTATTTGGTACAAGGGATTGGACCCAGAGGCACTTAACCACTAAGTCACGTCCCCAGCCCATTTTTATTTTTAAATTTGAGACAGAGTCTTGCTAAGTTGCTTAGGGCCTTGTGAAGTTATTGAGGCTGGCTTTGAACTTGTGATCCTTCAGCTTCCCCATCCACTGAGATTACAGGCATGTGCCATGGTGCTTGACTCCTGTTTTATATTTTAAAAGTGAGTCATAGCCAGGTCTAGTGGCACACAACCATGATTCTAGCCATTCAGGAGGCTGAGGCAAGAGGATTGAGAATTCTAGGCCACCTGAGGCAATATATGCAGACTCTTGTCTCAAAATTAAAAAAGGGGGAACTGAGGATATAACTCAGGGGTAGAACGCTCCTGGGTTCCATTCCCATACCACATGCACCAGAAAAAGACTGAGGGGGGAATATTATTTACATTTATCTCTTTCTTTCCATTGTGAAAATCTTTCCCAATTGGTATAGATCTATCATATATATATATATATATATATATATATATATATATTTATTTATTTATTTATTTTTTTTTGGTGACTGCATAGCATTTTGTGCTATGAATGCTCCACAGCTGATCAAACATCTCTTGTGAATGTCAATTCTCCTTGCATCTGGTTTTGCCATTATAACAGTGCTTACATGTACACCCTTGTGCATATATCCTTACATGCTAGCACTTTTCTTTCTTTTTTTGGGGGGAAGGAGGGGTGCTGGGGATTGAACCCAGGGCCTCATACATGCTAGGTAAGTGCTGTATCACTGAGCTATATCCCCAGCCCACACTTTTATTTCTATATGATAAAAAGATTCAGTTGGTGGTCAGGAGTACAAGCCTTAGATTCAGCCTAAATTTGAAGTCATCCCATTTTTTTATTATCTGTGTCACCTTGAGCAAGTCACCTGATTTCTATCACAGGTTGTCCATGACTCTCTATAAAACAGAATAATATCTCACAGGGTTGTTGCAAAGCATTGAATGAGATCATATTTAGTTGTGTATGGAGTAGAACCTGATAAAATAAATACTGAGCTATACTCAATTTTTATTGTTATGAGGTAGATTCCTAGCAGTGGGCTTTCTTGGTTGAAGGGTACGTACATTTAAAAACAACTTCTGTTTTCGCAGGGTAGGGGGTTATCAGGGATTGAACTCAGGGGCACCTGGCCACTGAGCCACATCCCCAGTCTTATGTTTGTATTTTATTTAGAGATAGGGTCTCACTGAGTTGCTTAGTGCCTTGCTTTTGCTGAGGCTGGCTTTGAACTTGCGATCCCCCTGCCTCAGCCTCCAGAGCCACTGGGATTATAGGTGTGCGCCACCATGCCTGACTTTTATTTTGATTATTATATTTTAAAAAACTTTTTTATTTGTTCTAGTTAGTTAAACATGACAAAATGCATTTGGACATATCGTACATACATGGAATATAGCTTCTCATTCTTCTGGTTATACATGACATAGAGTTATACAGTTTGTGTAAACATATATGTACATAGGGTAATAATGTCAGATTCATTCTACTATCATTCCTATCCCCATAACCCCTCCCCCCATTCCCCTCCATCTAATTCCAAGTACCTCCATTCTTCACCACTACCCCTTATTGTGAATTTTAAAACAACTTCTTTTGAGACAAGGTCTCACTATGTTGCCCAGGCTGGCCTTGAACTCCTGGGGTCAAGTTGAAATAGAAGAAATTAAAAAAAAGATAGGTAGAGTGGGGCATAGTGACGCACAACTGTAATCCCAAGGATTCCAGAGGTTGAGGCAGGAGGATGACAAGTTTGAGGCCAGCCTCAGCAACTTAGCAAGGCCCAACACCTTAGTGAGACCCTGTCTCAAAATAAAAAATTAAAAAGGGCTGCAGATGTAGTTCAGTGGTAAAGTCCCTCTGGGTTTGATCCCAGTTTCAAAAATAAATAAATAAATAAATAAATAAATAAATAAATAAATAAATAGAAAGTAGACAAAAGGTGGATCCTATAACTTTAATCTGAAAGCCTGTGCTAAAATTCCTCATATCTTTCCTCCACAGACCAGTTCTCTCTCCCAGGCCTGTCAACCCCAAATTTCAGAGAAATCTATAAACCTTCACTCATAATCTGAAAGATACTGGAAATTCAGCTGTTTATGAAAATTACTCAGTGCCCTATCACATAGCCCACTGATACATGTATTTTTAGAATAGATTGAGCAAAAGGAGATATAGAACTTACAGTGTACTTTCCCAACATTATCTACTGATCAGATAATGGAGACCTCAACCTAAGGATTCTGAGAACAGCCAGACCACCATAAATCATCTTGTGATCACCAGTCTGATGTCATTTCCACATCCCCTCATCAGGTTTTTAATTATTTTTTTTTTATTCATTCATTCATTCACCCCATTCAGGGAATTGAACCCAGGGACTCACTACCATTGAAAGTATATCCTGGTTGGACATGGTGGTGCACGCCTGTAATCCCAGCAGCTTGGAAGGCTGAGGCAGGAGGATCTCAAGTTCAAAGTCAGCCTAAGCAATTTAGCAAGGCCCTAAGCAACTCAGTGAGACCCTGTCTCTAAATAAGATACAAAAAAGGGCTGGGGATATGGCTAAGTGGTTGAGTGACCCTTGGTTCAATCCCCAGTACCAAAAAAAAAAAAAAAAAAAAAAAAAAAGTACTTCTCCAGTCCTTTGTATTTTTTAATTTTGACATAGGGTCTTGCTAAATACAACAGGCTGGTCTCAAACTTGCCATCCTCCTTCCTTAGCCTCCAAGTTGCTGGGATTACAGGCTGTGCCTGACTGCCAAGTTTCCTTTAACAGAAGAAGAATCCTAAAAGCACTTCTCACTCTCGAGATAGCTGAAATTATCCTTTGAATATGTACTCCTTGCTTTCCTACATAAATCTCTGTGCCTCAATATCTGACACACCCTGAAATTCTTTCCTCTCATGAATGTCAAGGACCCCCCATCTTGAGTTGAGGTCTCTTTCCAGGACCACCCTGGACCTTCTCCAGTGAAAAATGATTCTCCCACCCCAGCCTCTTTGAGAAGCTAGGACTACAGTCATGCTCCTAGTCTTGAATGAAGCTATCTTCAAGGTTGTTGGGCAATGGAAGACAAGCACTTAGCTAGTAAGTGATGCCCAGATGCCTAGATGGCATGTGTATTTTGGCTCAGCATTGAATTCCTCACTCCTCAAGCACACATACACCCATTACAGCTATGAAGTATTACTTAACATTTGCAGGTATATTTTATTGGATTTTATGCTATAGTAGGGCCTGGCCTGTAATCCCAGTGACGTTGCAGGCTGATGCAGAGAATCACAAGTTTGAGGTCAGTCTCAGCAACTTAGCAGGACCCTGTTTCCAAATTAGAAAATAAAAAGTAGGGGCTGGGGTTGTAAACTCAGTGGTAGAGCACTCGCTTAGCACTTGTGAGGCACTGGGCTTCATCCTCAGCACCACATATAAATAAATAAATAAAAAGTATAGTGTCCATCTACAACAAACAAACAAATAAATAAAAAGGGCTGAGAAGCTCAGTGGTATCTCCTGTGTTTGATCCACAGTACTATCACCCCCCCCCCCCAAAAAAAAAAAAAAGATTGGAGGGAAGAGAGTCTCTCTGGATTTAAAAAAAAAAAAAAAAAAAAAAAAAAGTAGAGAGGAATCTCAAAGACCTCAAGAAAATTTTCTCATGAATATGGGGTACTGAATGCAGGATTCCATGGATTCATCCCTGGAGAATTATTCATGCTGTTTCTCTTCCTTTATCAATATGTTTCTGGGCTACCTCTTTATACTATCATTTGGAGTCCCAGACACAAATTCTTTTCAGTAAAACATTTAAAACAATAAACATTTACTGAGCCCAAAGTACCTACCAAATATCATGTGAACATCTGCAAGAGTTCCAAGGTAAATTAACAACGTGAAAATCACTTTGTATCAAGAAAAAATATTTTTGGATATTTATGCCTGAGACAATACATATTCAGTACCCCTTGATGGAACAGGTAGTCTGAAGAAAAAAAAAAAAAAAAAAACCCTGATATATCTTGACACTTAAGGATCCCAGGTTTTTACGGTATTCGTAACAGGTGTTTATCAACCAACCCTGAATCTCTTGATCAATTTCAGATTCCTGGAAACTCTACCTATTCACCAGTCTGGGTCTGAATGAATCAGCTCAGGTGCTGCTCCACTAAACCTTTTGCTACGAAAACCTGACCATTTCTTTTGCCCCTCCTCTCTGCTCTTACAAATGCCGCATTTATATAGCATTTAGCATATAATACTTTCATTTTCGACTTTGTATGTCTTCGCCTAACCTGGATGGACCTTTAAGGAAAAGAATGGGGCTCGCTATCCCCTATGGTATTAAAAGGCGGTCACCCACAATTTGTACATTCATCACAGAAACAAATCCTACTCAAAAGTAAGGGATTGCCTCATTAACCTTAGCGCCCAATTTCCCTCACACTTTCGGCAATCTAGTTTATTCTCTGGATGGAGGGAGAAATCAGGTTGGCTGGGTGAGAAGGGAATGGCGTCAGTGTGAGGTCACGCTACATTGTCCCGAATGCCATCTCGGGATGGCATCCATCACACCGTGGTGACGGAACGCAGGGCTCTGGGATGCAGCTGTAGGAAACACAGTGAGGCCCAAGCCATACAGACTATCATCAAAAGAAGTGTAGGAGAGAAGACAAAGCCGAGAACGCAGCAGGGCGTGGCCGGACACCTGGGCGCGAGAAGGGAGCGCCAGTTGAGAGTGAAAGTGAGAGGGCCAGTCTGAGGCCGGGCAGGACGGAGGCGGAACTTCCGGAAGCCATTTGCCTGAGTGGCAGGGGAACCGGAAGTGGAGGCGCTGCCGCTGGTGCTGGGGCCCGAGCAGGGACGCGCCGGACTGGGGCCGCCGGGACTGAGCGAGCGACAGACGCGCCACCCGCCGACGCCGCAGCCGCTTGGGGCCCGCACGGACCCTCGATCTGAGTGAGTGCATCCAGGGTTGCCGGAACCCATGGCCTAGGACCGGGGGTTGGAACGCGCCGCGAGGTGTTATTGTGAGAGGCCCGCGACCTCCCCTCCCCCACCCAGGCTGGCCCCTCCCCCGCGCCATCACCCCCCGCCGGCCCTTTGGGAGCCTCGCGTTAGCCTCCTCGGCCGGCGGGGGTGTGTGAGGGGCCGCCTTCCGCCTGAAAACCTCATTCCCGGCACCCCATCCCTAAACCTGTCGACTTTCCTCAGCCGCCGGCCGGCGCCTCCACCCTGCCTATTCTGGTGGAGGTGTAGCGTGGCGGGGCGCGCCGCCCTGCCCACCCCGGGAGTAGGCCTTCCTGCACCCCGGCTCCCTTCGCCGATCGTTCCCTCCTACACGCACTCGCCCTGCCTACAGCTCTGCTGTTGCCTTTTCCCTCCATCCCTGGGGTTGAACCTCTGACCCTGCTCTCTCCGCTCGCCTCTAGTGGAGGCCCAAACCATTACTTGTGTGTGTGTGTACGTACCGAGCTCTTTCCCTTTCCCCTTTTGTTGAAAAATGTCTCCTCTTTGGAAAGTTATCTGTTGCCTCCAAAGATCGGTGTCATGACTCAAATTATTTCTTAGAGGGTTATGCAGTCCAGCACCTCTTTTTAGAGATGAGACTCAGAGAGATTGGCGATTTGCCAGTCTCCAGTCAGCTAGTTAAACCTGTCAGTGGATAGGTTTTGGGGGGTGCTCTCCCCCTCCCCCGGTCCACGTCCATTTACCAGATCAGAGCATTGCGGTCTACAGGTTTGATTGAGTCGTTGCGGGGTGACTCATTATTCTGCTTTCCATAGCTCCCAGGCTAGCGCTGGCTTTTCATAATTTATATGCAAACCTTAAGAAAACTCAGCACAAGCTTTGGCTTCTTTGTAGAACCTGCCCACAGAGAAAGGAAGGACCACCTGGACCCTAGGGCCTAGGGACCTCATTTCTTTCAGCTTTAAATTGCGGGGAGAGGTAAAGGTGTGGCCGAAGAGCAAAGAGAAAATAGGTTTGTCTTTGCCTTGGAGATGCCTCGTATCTTTAGGTGCTTCTCCTGGGCACATTGTTCTGACATAAAGGTCGCCTCCTTGTGGGAGAGCAGCGGATGGAATCATTGTGCATTAATTTATTGGCTAAGGCATGTGATAAATTATGGATGTGCTGGAACCCAGGGACCCACCCACCACCACTGAGGCAGGGTATTCTGGATGAGGCTTGTCCTCTTCTTAAGAATAAGCCTGCTAGCTCCCTCTGAAACAAAATGAAGAGTCTTAGACAGGTCTGAGTGGAAACATCCAAATCTTATAATTCTTAAAACTTTCTCCTTCCATCTGTTTCACGTTCAAACTTTTAAAGTAAATGTTCATCTTGAACATTTACACTTCTTTGTTGGAACTGGTTTCTACAGTATCCCAGCATATATATGCATATGGAAATTCTGGTTTTGTTTTGTGTTGTCATAGTCCACGTTAAGTAGAGAAGATAGAAAATGCAGCAAAATTGTGCTAGTTGCTTACTCCTCACATTCCCAGAATTCATTTTGATAGACAATTAAAGGTTTTCTGGAATATAGCCTGTCATGGTAAATTAACAAAACTTGCTCTTCTCATCTATTAAATCCATTCTGTTGGTTTTTTTTCTCAGTGATTGTGATCTCAAGTTTATGACTTGCTTATGAATCAGTAAAATGAGATGGAAGACAAATTCCTCCCTATTGTTACTTTCTTGTAGTTTGTTTTTGCAATGCTGGAGATTGACTCCAGGGCCTTGCACATACTAGGCAAATCTGTCACAGGGCAGAAAACCTAGTTACTCAGATTTTTTTGTGATGTACCACAGGCTTCTCTGTAGATAGCTCCTGACACATCCTTCATTTTTTTGTTGTGAAGAATTCAGTAATTTTATCTGTCTCCCAAAGTTAAATCCTCCAAATGCGTAGCCCTCTAGATTGTGCTCTCTAACCTGATTCTTAAAAAGTAAATCACTTGGGTTTATGTGTCAGTTTTGTGTGTGTGTGTGTGTGTGTATTGCTAGAAATGGAACCCAAGGCCTTGTGTCTGGCTTAGTTTTTCTCTTCTGAGTGTTTAGGGTGTTTAAAAATGTTACCAAGCATAGGCATCAGTGAAACTGTGAAAGTTACTTTGTATTGTTAAGATTTTTTATTTGACAAAATAATACAAAATCCAAGTGTCTGAAGGCACAAATTTTTGCCCGAATATTTTGCCCTCTGCAAGAGGAAGGATGATCTTGTATTCATAATTAAAGAAGGGGAAAAAAGACTACCTACTTGGGTATTTTTCAGTCTTCTCTTGGTTATAACTGCCTTTTACCTTTAGGCAAGTGACATTTTTCCTCCTACAGTTTTTCTTTCCATATGCCTTTTTCATTTTGCCAGTAAGGAAGTTTAGGATTCATATGGAAATATTTCTCAGTATCAGAATGCCATTAAATTTGGGTAGTGATAATAAAAAATAAGCAGAAAAACTTGGTAAATTAAAATTTGACAGTTTCATATAGTCTTTTTTATTTTAAAAATGTTTTTTTCATATAGCCTCTTCTATATAGAACATAACATCCTTTGCTCAAGGATAATAGATTTTGGTTTGTTAACAGTAATAGGTTGAGCATCCTTAATCTGAAAATATGAAATACTCCAAAATCTGGACTTATTGAGAACACTGATACGATGCCACAAGTGGAAAATTCCACACCTGACCCCTACAGCCAAATGTCGGCAACTAAATATAACTCATAAAATTTATCTACAGGCTATGTATATGATATAAAAGTGAATTTTATGTTTACCTTTGGTCCCTATCCCCAAGATAATGTGCTAATATTTCAGTCTAAAATCCAAAACACTTCTGGTTCTAAACATTTCAGATAAAGGATAGTCAACCTATGTATCACACTGATTTCAAATCCCAGCTCTGTCGTGGAGCAGGTTTCTTATATCTCTTTGAGCTTCAATTTGATTTAAATAACAAAGCTCCTAGCATGGGGTCCTGTAGATAGTAAGTTTTTTATAAACATTAATTGTAATTATTAATTGATTTTTGAGAAACTGGGAATTGAACCTGGGATTTTGCACAGAGTCACATTCCTAGCCCTCTTTATTATTATTATTATTATTTTAAATTTTGAGACAGTGTCTTACTGTTACCCAGTCTGACTTTGAATTTGTGATCTTCCCGCCTCTGTTCTGAGTAGCTGGGATTACAGTTGTGTGCCACTATGCACAACTTAATTATTGTAGATCAGTTGTTTACCTGTTGGATGAATTTGAAAATCTGCATTGGTAAATGAAACCCTCAATCTAAAGAGATGTTTATGTTAACCATTGGTATGTGTGCACCCCTTGGGATACATAAGATGATCTATTGGAATATAAGAAAAAAAACTTAAAACTTCTTTTAACTTTTTTTAGTTTAAAAAAGGGAAAAATAGACTTTACTAATAATTATACATTACACAGTAATTCAAGTATTTAATTTACACACAAGTAAACTGGAGTGCATTCAAAAAGATTCTAAAACACTGAAAAAGGTTTGGACCCCACTAATCTGGATCAACCTTTACTCATATGTTCACTTGATGCTTTACTGTTACTTATTGACCTAGCTTCTCTTTGTATCTCCATTAACAGAAATCTGCTTTGTGAGACAAATCATTTCAGTCTGTACTCTTTATTTATTAGAAATTTATTTCACTATATTGGGGGTGCAACTGAGTGGTAAAGCACATACTTAATATGCACAAGGCCCTAGATCCAGTCCTCCTCCCAACCCCTCCCCACTTTAAAAAAAAGTCTCAGTGTACATACTGGCCCTCTTTCTGTTTTGAGTCATGCAAAATAAACTTAATATACTTTCCTAATAATCTTCAAATACTTTAAGACAGTTGTTTATGTCTGTGTTTTTTTCCCCAACTAGTTTATAGGTTTAAATATGCCCATTCCTTTAACTGTTTATTTTTGTGTTTTTTTTCCCCCCAAGTACTGGGGATTGAATCACCATGCTTACTAGGCAAGCACTCTATCACTGAGCTATATCCCCAGCCCTTTTTAAATTTTGAGATGAAATCTCACTAAGTTGCCCAGGGCTAAATTGGCCAAGACTGGCTCTGCTTTAACTCTTGATTAGAAGTATATGCCACCACTACTGGCTCAAACTATTTCTAATATGATAGGTTTTCAAATGCTTTACAATCTTGTCTCATTTCCTTGAACCAGCCTCTCTTTACCAAAATTCTTTTAAGTTTTTCACCAAGATTTAAATGTGGCCCAAGAACTGAAATGATGTTGAAGTGTCTACACTTTATTTTCTTTAAGTGGTGAAGAAGGTATTGAAATATATTTCAATTATATAATCACATTGTTAGGAAGGCACCTCACATTCACCATTGTTCTTTAAACAACCCCTAGGAAAAGTAGTTTCTTTTTTTTTTTTTTTTTTTAGTAGTTTCAATCATATAGTGAGAGTAGAGAAAACTATCTCTCCTTTTCAATAGTGAGCTCTCAGGTAAACTCTGAATTAACATCTGTGTCAGTTAACTTTTGGGTCAGTAATACCTAACATGTTAAGAATTTCTCCAGTTAGGAAAATAAATGAGAAGAAACTGATGAAATAGTTGATTTTTAAGTTGTTGATGGACACAATATCTTTATTTTATTTATTTATTTTTAGGTGGTGCTGAGGATTGAACCCAGTGCCTCACACATGCTATGCAAGCGCTCTACCACTGAGCTACAACCCTAGCCCTGAAATAGTTGATTTTTAAGAGGGAGTTGTTATGTTGTTATATTTCTTTACATGTATAGATATCAAAGTTGGAAGTCTATAAGATGGAAAAGGGTCATTGCCATCTGTCTGTCTTAAGGCTAGTAAGAGTTTTATATATATATTTATAGATGGACACAATACCTTTTATGTATTCATTTATTTTATGTGGTGCTGATTGTGGAACCCAGTGCCTCACGTGTGCTAGGCAAGCACTCTACCACTGAGCCACAACCCCAGCCCTAGTAAGAGCTTTTTGATCTGTGGGAAAGAATGGTACTTGAGGAGAGCAGGTGGTGCTGGCAGTTGAACCCCGGGCCTGTGTGTGTGCTCTATCACTGAGGTATACATCCAGCTCAGAATGTACTCTGTGTGTGTGTGTGTGTGTGTGTGTGTGTGTGTGTGTTACAGCAGACTGAACCAAGGCCTTATGCATGCTAGGCAGGTGCTCTACCATTGAGTCATAACCCTATTTATTTTATGAGACAGGGTCTTGCTAAATTGCTTAAGCCACCTGAGTAGCTGGGATTACAGGCTTTTACTACCTGGCCTGGCTAGAATGATACTTGCTTTTGTTTTTGTTTTTGTTTTTGTTTTTCCTTATCTGGAATTGAACCCAGGGATGCTTAACTACTGAGCCATACCCCAGCCTTCTAATTTTTTATTTTGAGACAAGGTCTCACTAAGTTGTTTAGGGCCTTGCTTAATTACTGAGGCTCGCTTTTAATTTGTGATCCTTTTGCCTCAGCCTCCCAAATTGTTGGTATTATGGGCATTTTGTACCATGCCCAGCTTTTCTTTCTTTTCCTTTTTCCCCCCTCCGCTGGAGATCTAACCTGGGGCTTTGCCTGTGCTAGGCAAAGTACCTTACCAGAGAGCTACATCCCTGGCCGCAAAAATGATACTTCTTAAATTTAAATTTTTATTAAGTACCACATCAGATTTAACCTGAATATTTCAAACTTAAAAGTAGAATTGAACTTAGACATCAGTTTTTATTGTTGTTGTTTGTAGTACTGAGGATCAAACCCAGGCAATGCTCTACCACTGAGTTATATCCCCAGCCCTTTCTTTGTTCTATTTTGAGATAGGGTCTTGCTAATTTGCCAAGGCTGGCCTTGAACTTGCAATTTCCCTGCCTCAGCCTTCTGAGTAGCAGTGATAACAAGTGTGTGTCACAGTGTCTGGCCCTAAAAATTCTGTATAGAACATTCTGTTGATTTAAAAACAAAAGTAAAACCCATAAATTTTAAAAACTTAATATATGTCAGTCTTTTGGCCCTTTAATTCATGTTTCTTTTTCCTTTATTCATCTTTTACTTTTTTGTGTCTTTCTTAGGTAATGAAATCCAGATACTGTAGTTTGAAGGACTATAAAAACTCTTCTTGAAGTTCTTCCTGGTTTGCTGTATTTTATGTTGATGTTTTTATTGCAGTTCTGGTGTTGGTAGTGGCAATTGAACCCATGGCCTTCAGCCTGTTAGGCAAATGCTGTACCATTGGGACACAGCCCCAGCACTTTTTAAATTCTGTTTTGAAGCAGAGTCCTGTTAATTGGGCCTTTCACTTGGAATCCTCCTGCCTCAGAACCCCCACCCCAGTAGCTGAGATCCCAGGTTTGTGCTGCCATGGATGTTTTTAGCTCCATGTTGCATGTCTCTTGGGTGAAGTGGTTAGATAAAAGCCTCCATATAATGGGTCAGCCTAAACTGATTTGCCTTTGGTAGGCCAGATGTGACATGGATGTCAAGCAAACCTAAGTTCAGATCTTTCTCAGTAATTCACTATACAGATTACCTAAATTCTCTGACACTTGTTTTCTTCATTTTGTAGTACAGTTGTGAGAATTGGGTAGAGAGAAACCATTTCTAATAGTTCTAAATTACAGTAACGTAAAGAAATATACCCCTAATATGTGGATTTCTTACAGTTTCATTCAGATAGTAATTTGGCCCTCACTCTAATTTTTTTTAAGTAGTGTCATTTAGAACTGAGCTATTTGTGTAATTAATAATACTATTATATGCCTCTATAATTTATTTTTAATGAGAAGGTATGTTTTTGTGTTTATAGCTTTGTACTTTGAGATTCTGAAAAACTACTACTTTGGGGGGTGTAGCTCAGTGGTAGAGCATTTATGAGGCCCCAGGTTTGATCCCCAGCACCAAAACAAAGAAACAACTCCCTTGGCAATCCCCAGTGTGGTGTTTTAGGTACTTTTTGTGTGTGTTTGGGTATATGCTCACATGTGCACAGGTATGTGTGTTTGAAAGGAATTTATATTTATTATTATTATATCAGTTTTCATTCAGAGAAAGCCTAATTCTAATTTGAAGATGACAAGGGAAAGAAAAAGATTGTTCATATAGAGGGTGGCCTCCTTTTAATGTTTAAGCCACAAAAACCTGGATTTTTCTCTTTTGCTGTCCTTTTGCATTTGGACCCTGTTTCTTGTATGTGTTCTCCAGAATTAGTTGAAAATGGTCTGGTTTACTATTTGTTTTTGTAGAAGATTATGATTTCTAATTTTTCTGAATTTTACTTATTCCTTTTTCCTATCATAAGATCCATTTTTGAGCTCATCATCACTAAAATGTTTTTAGTGAAGACCTGTAAAAAGTAAAAGTAGTAAAAACTTGTCAAAAATTAGTGCCAGATTATGACTGGTTTTATCATAATCTGTAATACAGTTATTTGTGTGATATTTAGTAACTCGTGGACTCTAATAATTGCTGTAGCTGTTGAAAATAAATCCCAGTTTAGTTTCTTGGCCAAAACCCATGATGAAACAAATTATTTAAAATTTGTCATGTAATATTTAAGTGGTAACAAACATTCCTATTAATAAATTAACATGACATAGACATTTTTTCTCAGGTATAGAATGAGCCAAGGAGACTCAAACCCAGCAGCAATTCCACATGCAGCAGAAGATATACAAGGAGATGACAGATGGATGTCTCAGGTAAAAGGAAGTGTATATGTGTCATTCACATGGGAACAAACCTCTTCAATTTGGGGGGAATCTTTTGACCAAAGCTGCAAGGAGCATTTTAATAGTCAACAAAAATGTATACCTATTAATAAAAAAATCTAATGTTTGAAGTGTTCCCTATCACTAGTCTGTTGTTGGAGCTGAGGAATGTTTTGATAACTTGGTGGTTGTCCTGTGTTAATATCTTTATTGTATTCTGTTTAAAAACTTCTTTTTCAAAGAAGTTTTGAAATTATACACATGTTGCAAAGCATGTTCTTTAAAAAGAATGCCTATATCCTTTACCTAGATTTAGGAATTGTTAACATTTTGCCACATCTGCCTGATTCTGTCTGAATCTATTTGTATATACCAACATACTGATTTACTTGAACAATCTGAGGTTAAGTTTGTTCTTTATTCTTATTTATCCTTAAATATTTTAGAATGTTTGTTAAGAATGAGAACTTTTTTTTTTTTTACATATAGGCTAGTGATTAATTAATTAAATAAATAATTATTATTATTTTTATTTAGCTTTTAATTTTTTACAGACTGCATTTTGATTCATTGTACACAAATGGGATACATCATTTTGTTTCTATGGTTGTACACAATATTTTTTTAAAAAATTAGATTTTTATTTTTTTTTTTTTTTATTTTTTTTTTTACAACTATAGGCTAGTGATTAAAATCAGAAATTTAGCATTGATAGAGGACTGGGGCCAGGGCTCAGTGGTGGAGTGCCTGTCTCACATGTGTGAGGCACTGGGTTCAATCCTCAGTACCACATAAAAATAAATAAAGGTATTGTGCCCATCTACAACTAAAAAATATTTTTAAAAAACATTGCTAGAATACTGTTACCTAATCTAAAAATAATATTCAAATTTCTCCAGTTCTTCCACTAATGTGGGTTGTGTGTGTTTCCCCTGATAGTAGGGATTGAACCTTAGATTGCTTTACCACTGAGCTACATCCCCAATCTTTTTATTTTTCGTGTCAAGACAAGGTCTCACTAAGTTGCTCATGGTGGCCTCAACTTTGTGATCCTCCTACCTCTCAGCAGCCTGAGTCACAGTTGGTTACAGATGTGTGCAGTGGTGGACAGCTAGAATTTTAGTGAATGTAGAAGAAAGGAGGGAAAATAAAATCATCTTTAGACTCTCACATTATTAATTGCCATATACACGATTCAATGATCAATGTTAAAATTTGTGGATACACTTTAAGGAGAAATGTATAGTATTTGCCTAGCCTCAGATTATCTCCCCTGAAATTACTTTGGATGGTTTTAACATATGACCACTAGTTTTTGATACCCCTTTCTCTAGCAGCTGAAACATTTAAGTCCCTTTATATTTACTATAGGCTGAATTTAATGTCTCATTTCTAACAAATAGGAAATGGAAAGGAAAATTAATAACTTTATGGTAGATAAGCCAGGGAAGTAGTCATCCTTAACTAAGTGATCAGTGTTAACATCACCAGTAATAAGTCAAATTAAGGTCATGTACCCCATGCAACAAAAAACACTGGTCACCTCTATGGTAGTCTTACAAATCTATAACCTTAATCTATTCATGACAAAACATCAGTCAGACCCAGATTGAGGGACATTTTACAAATGTCTACTATTCATCAAAAGTGTCAGTCATGAAAGACAAGATCAGAACACTGTTTCAGATTAGAAGACACTGAGATTTGAGGAATAAATTCAATGTGGTATCCTGAACTGGCTCCAGGAACAGGAAAAGGGCATTAGTGGAATATTAGGGAAGAGCTGAATAAGCTGGGTGCCGTGGTGAACACCTGTAATCCTAGCACCTCTGGAGGCAGTGGCATAAATTCGAGGCCAGCCTCAGCAATGTAGCAAGACCCTTTTCCAAATAAAGGGCTGGGGATGATGTAGCTCAGTAGGAGAGTGCCATTGGGTTCAGTCCCCAGTACTGGGGAGGAAAAAAGAGCTGAATGAAATCTAGTTTAGTTGGTAGTATTTATTGATTTATACTAGTTTTGATAAAAGTACCACGTTTATGTAAGATACTAATATTGGAGGAAACTGTGAGGAAATGGTATATGGGAATATTCTAACTTTGGCAGCTCTTCTATAGACCTAAAATTATTTCAAAGTAAAATAATTTTTAAAAAGAAAAATAGGAAACAATTATGATTAAAGCAAGCATTGAGATATAATACCCATGAAATACAGTTGTCCTTTAGTATCCATGGAGGATTGGTTCCAGGGAAACTCCTCTCCCCATACCAAAATCCATAGATGCTCAACCTATTATATAAGGTGGTATAGTATTTGGATATAACTTATACACATTTTCCTGTATACTTTTTATTTTTTAATTAAAAAAATTTTTGTGTGTAGTTGTAGATGGACAGCATGCCTTTATTTTCTTTGTTCATTTTTATGTGGTGCTAAGGATCAAACCCAGTTCCTCACACATGCTGGGCAAGTGCTCTGCCACTGGGCTATAGCCGTAGCCCCTCCTGTATACTTTAAATCATCTCCAGATCATTTGAATACACTGTAAATGCCCTGTAGGTAGTTGTACTACTCCTTTATTTAGGGAATGATGAAAAGAAAAAAGTTGAGAGTATTTTTGATCATGGTTGGTTGAATCTGCAGATGTAGAACCCAAGGATATAGAGTGCCTATTATATTGCAAAAATATCTAACCCTTGCCAGGTGTGGTGGCGCACACTCATAATCCCAGTGACTCAGGAAGCTGAGGCAGGAGTATCACAAGTTTGAGGCCAGCCTCAGCAGTTTAGCAAGGCTCTATGCAACTTAATGAGACCCTGTCTTAAAAGTTAAAAAAAGGTCTGGGGATGTGGCTCAGTTGTTAAACACCCCTGAATTCAATCACCAATACCAAAAAATAAAAACTTTAAAAAAATACTTTTCAGGAAACACAGGGACAGATAAAGATGTTTACTCTCACTATAAGGGATGAAATCAATAAAATTTATGTCAATGTATTTTTCAAAAAGTAAATTCGGGAGGTTGTAGCAAAAGGACAGGGAACCTGTAGGTTAAAAGGAATTTTAAAAATAAATTTTTAACATCCTACTTTATTTTTAAAAAACATTGAACAAAAATTGAAATGTTGAATTTGTACACTGGTTATTTATTGATATTAATGAATTACTGTTAATGTTTTTGGGGTAAAATTGCTATTGTTGTTACGGTTTTTAAAGAATTACTTACTGAAATATTTATACCTGGAATGATTTATCCTCAGTTTGCTTCAAAATAATCTGGGGATAGGGTGGGACAGTAGTTGGGGCTATGACTGAAATAACAGGTGCTAGAAACTATGTGCAGTGGCACACTTCTTTAATCTCAATGACTTGGGATGCTGAGGCAGGAGGATTGCAAGTTCGCAAGCAACCTGGACAACTTAGTAGACCTTGTCTCAAAATAAAGAATAAAAAAGGGCTGGGTGTGGTGGTGCACACCTGTAATCCTAGTGGCTCCGGAGGCTGAGGCAGCAGAATCAGGAGTTCAAAGCCAACCTCAGCAATTTAGTAAGACCCTAAGTAACTCAGTGAGACCCTGTCTCTAAATAAAATGCAAAAAAGGGCTAAGGATGTGACTCAGTGGTTAAGTGCCCCTGGATTAACTCCCCAGTAACAAAAAAGAAAGAAAGAAAGAAAAGAATAAAAAGGATGGGGATGTAACTCAGTGGTAGAGCGCCCTTGGGTTCAATCTCTATTACTACAAAAACAGAAGAAAAATGTTGCCATAAGTTATATTATTGATATAGCTAGTGACGGATACATGGAAATTCGTTGTGTTATTCTCTTTGAGAACATTTTATATGTTCCTTAATCGATTTTTTTTTTAAAAGGGCTATTGACAGACTCTACTATAGACAAATTTAATAGAAATCATTGCAAAACCTTTTAACTCGACGGTGATTAAGCACCCCCGGGTTCAATCACTAGTATCAAAAAAAGGAACAACAAAAAAAAGTCTGTTAATTTGAAAAATAAGGCTCAACAGTAGACTGAGGAAATGTTTGCAGTAAATACTGCAAATGAAGCATTGATCTCTTTGGTTACATTATCAATAAAAATATCCTTGGGCTGGGGATATAGCTCAGTTGGCAGAGTGCTTCCTCACATGCACAAGACCCTGGGTTCAATCCCCAGCACCTAAATAAATAAATAAAAATAACCTCAAGGTAATGTAAGTACCTCAATAGTCATGACAGGAAGTGTTTAACTTTCATTTCCTGAAATGGAAAAAGAAAGGAGAGGGTGGTATAGGGGAGCTAATAATCAGTTTAAGTGAAAATACAATAACAGTAATTCTAATACAGTATAGATTGTTATATAGCTCTTTTGTTAAAATTTGAAGCTCTATGCTGCATCTACTGTGAGAATGTAGGCCGTTCTCAGTAGTCAGACTGTTGACATTCCAGAAAATGTTGACATCACTCTGAAGGGATGCACAGTAACTGTGAAAGGTCCCAGAGGGACTTTAGTCACATCAATATAGAATTTTTGTCTCCTTGGAAAGAAACAGAAGAGGCTTCAGGTTGACAAATGATGGGGAAATAGAAAGGAACTGGCTACTGTTCACACTGTCCTTAGTCTTGTACAAAACACAATCAAGGGTGTTGCATTGAGCTTTTGTTAGAGACAAGATCTGTGTGTGCTCACTTCCCCATTCACATCATTATTCAGAAGAATGGGTCTCTTGTTGAAATCCAAGCCCAAGCTGTCTTTCTTTTCTTTTCTTTCTTTTTTTTTTTTTTTTGGTGGTGGTGCTGGAGATTGAACCCAGAGCCTTGTGCTTGACAGGCAAGCACTCTACAAACTGAGCTATATCCCAAGCTTTCTTGGGTGAAAAATTTGTAGGGTTCAGATTTGAAGACAGTTGTTGTTTATTCCATGTCTCAAGCCAAGAAAGATGAGTTAATTCTTGAAGGAAATGATATTGAACTTGTTTCTATTTTGCAAGCTTATAACAACTACTTTTGTACTATAAAAGAAAATGTGAAGTACCAGAACCTCTGGAACAACAGTAGATGCATTGAATAGAAGATGATGTGGCCATTAAAAATATGGTTATAAAAATCATACAATCACAAAGAAAAAGAAAAATGCTTATAGTATGATGATGAGTTTGGTTCTAGTGGCTGTCACTTATTGACTACCTATTGTGTGCCATACACTAGCAGAGCCTTTTTCGTAGAATGCTCATCTTAACTCCCAAAAGCAGGTGTGAAAACCAAGACTCAGATTATACTTGCTTTAAGGTCACAGGACTAGGAAATAAACAAGCTAGAATTTGAATATAGTTATTTTCCCCCTTAACCCCAAACCCATTGTGCCAGGAGGAGGTGTTCATGATGATAAATTATGTTTAAAAAAAATAAATAAATAAAAGATGGGGCGGGGAGTAAGAGGTAGGAGGTGAACATGAAGAAAGTGATGAGAAGAAAATTCCCTACCCAGCAGCAGCTTGGGATGCTGAGGCAAGAGGATCTTGAGTTTAAAGCCAGCCTCAGCAATGGTGAGGCACTAAGCTACTCATTGAAACCCTATCTCTAAATTAAAAAAAAATACAAAATAGGGCTGGGATGTGGCTCAGTGGTTTAGTGCCCCTGAGTTTACTCCCTCGTACCCACCCAAAAAAAAAAAAAGAAAGAAAATACCCCAAAGTGGTAATAGTTTGGTGGTTGGGGTTTTTTTTTTTTTCTCCCCCAAACCACCTACAGCTACCTCTGAACTTTATTAGTTTATTTTGATATTGGGAATTGAACCCAGGTGAACTTGACTACTGAGCTACATCCCCAGCCCTTCCTTCATTTTTTAAAATTTTGAGACAGGGACTTATTTTGTTGCTGAGGCTGGCCTCCAATCCTCCTGCTTTAGCTTCCCAAGTTACTGATGTACACCATCATTCACAACTCTACCTATGTACTTGAAATGTAAAGTGCTTGAACCTTTAGAACAACGGTGCTTAAATTCTGTTACTCTGTAAACATGAGTTATTTCATTGTTACATGGAGTAGAGAGTTGACAATTGAAATAGCTAATAAGTGTTTTGTTTTCTTTTTCATTTTTTTGGAGCTGTAAATCAAACCCAGGGCCTCATGCATGCCAGACTTGTATACTCACCACTAAGTTGTGCCCCCGGCTCTCTGTTTTATTCTTGTTTATCTCCACCTTTCAGTTTAAAAATACCTCTGGGAAAAATAGTGATTTAAAAAATGTTTATTGCACAAAAAATGGAAGCAAGAAAAGTTATGCTAGGCTGGCACACACCCATGATCTCAGCTGCTCAAGAGGCCGAAGCAGGAGGATTACAGGTTTGAGGCCAGCCTGGGCAATTTAGCAAGACTCTGTCTTAAAATTTTAAAATATTTAAAAGAGGCTGGGAACCTGATGTGGTGGCAAATGCCTGTAATCCTAGTGATTTGGGAGGTTGAGACAGGAGAATTCAAGTTCAAGGCCAGCCTCAGCAACTCATCAGGGTCCTAAGCAACTTAGAACCCTATCTTAAAAGGTGGGAGGCAGATTGTAACTCAGTGTTAAGTACCCCTGGGATCGTTCAGTCAGTAGTACCAAAAAACTGTTTTTAAATGAAAAAAGCTGGGGATATAGCTCAGTGGTAAAGCACTCCTAAGGTTCAGTCTCTAGTGCAAAAAAAGAAAGAAAAGGAAAGAGGGAGAGGGGAAGATAGCAGGCAGGCTGGCTATCCCTGATTCTGTCACTATGAAGGGAACTGTTTTAATCAAAATTGTCAAATTATTTTCAGAAATATTTTTATTACTTTCATTTATTCATCCCACTGTGTGGGTGAATATCTCTTCATCATTGTGTCATTTGCATTGCTGTTGTCAGCAGAAATACTTAAATAGCAATTCCATCTTAATTTCTAAGGGGAGCAATTGAATGTAGAGGTGGAGAAAAAGAAACAGTGTTCATACCTTCCTGAGGAGCTAGCTTAAAGCATCCTGTAAATTTGTTTCTGGGCTGAATATAAAACTTTATATCTTTTAGCATTTATGGTTAAAATTAATTTTTAAAAGTGTCTTAGCTAGGTGTGTTGGCACATTCCTGTATCTCAGACTACTCAGGAGACTGAGGCAGGAGGATCAGTCATGGCCAGGAATTCAAACCTGGTTTGGCAACTTAGACTCCACACAGGTGCATGCCACTCACTCACTCACTCACTCACTCACTGTCACTCACTCCCTCCCTACCCTTCTCTCTGTCCCAAACCCAGGCTTCTCTACCACTGAGCTACATCCCAGCCTCAGATTCTGTCTCCCAAGTACATGGATCTTGCTTGAATCCTGTTTTTAAAAACAGAAAAAAATTTAACTCTTGGAGTGATTGAAAATGGACTGAATATTGATGTTATGGGATTATTGTTCATTTATACTATGAGTTTATGGTCTCATAGAAGAATGTCCTTTTAGGAGATGCATACAAAATAATTAAGGAGGAGCTGGGGAGATAGCTCAGCTGGTAGAGTGCTTGCCTCCCAAGCACAAGGCCCTGGGTTTGATCCCCAGTACTGCAAAAAAAAAAAAAGAGAGAGAGAATGCCAAAATAATTTTTAAAAAAATTTTTATTGTAAACAAATGGGATACATGTTGTTTCTGTTTGTACATGGACTAATAGCATACTATTTGCATAATCATACATTCACATAGGGTAATGAGGTTTGATTCATTCTGTTATTTTTTCATTTCTCCCCACCCCTCCCTACCTGTCTTTTCCCTCTATACAGTCCCTCCTTCCTCCATTCTTACCCCCTCCCACCCCCCATTATGTGTCATCATCTGCTTATCAGTGAAACCATTTGTCTTTTGGATTTTTGAGATTGGCTTATCTCACTTAGCATGATATTCTCCAATTTCATCCATTTGCCTGCAAATGTCATAATTTTATCAGAGAATGTCAAAATAATTAAGGGACAAAGAATTATATTTGCAACTTCACCTTTAAATGGGTCAGCAAACAAAACGTGGGTTGGTTTTGTTTTTGGTACCAGGGATTGAACTCAGGGGCACTCAACCACTGAGCCACATCCCCAGCCCTAATTTGTATTTTATGTACAGACAGGGTCTCACTGAGTTGCTTAGCACCTCACCATTGCTGAGGCTGGCTTTGAACTCATGATCCTCCTGTCTCAGCTTCCTGAGCCACTGAGATTTTAGGTGTGCACCACTGCACTCTGCCCAAACCTGGGGAGTTTTTTAATTAAAGTTTGAGGAAGCTGGACCCTTTGGCACATACCTATGACCTGATTGACTTGGGATGCTGAGGCAGAAGGATTTCAACTTAGTTGAGGCCCTGTCTCAAAAATATAAAAAGGGCTAAGGATGTAGTTCGGTGGGATAGCACCCCTGGGTTCAGTCCCTAGTATGTGTATAGGTATATGTAAATAAATGAATGTATGAGGAAAAGATAAACTTTTTTTAAAAAAACATGAAATGTCATTTTCTTTTCTGGTTTCAGTGGAATTCTGGTTTTCTTGATCATACTAGAGTGATCGATATGGTAAGGGAGGAAGAGTGTTTCAGTGGATTACAAAATAAGAATAGCTTTAAGGATAAACCAAAAAGGTATTTCTTTGTTTGAGTTTGGGTTTGTTTTGGTTTTTGTTTATTTTTTTAGTGTCCACAGTCTTGCACAGGCTAAGTATGCACTGATCTATAACCCCAACACAAAAAGGGATGTTTTAACAGTAACTGGTTGTTCCTTCTAGGCCAAGAAATCTCAGGGAAATAAGTATCTGCTTCTAATTTTTCATTTTCTTCACACCAGCACAATAGATTTGTCCTGGACTGTAAAGACAAAGAGCCTGATGTACTATTTGTGGGAGACTCCATGGTACAGTTAATGCAACAATATGAGGTAAAGGTTTGATGCCACTAGTGTGTATTGTTAGTCACCAACAGACTTTCATTCTGAGCTGACCATATAGATTTATTCATAACTCTTAGAAATCAGACCTACCTGGTGGAATTCTTGGTGCCACCAAACATGATTTAAATTTAAAAAAAATGTTTGTGAACTGTCTCTTTGTTCTGACTTCCAAGTAGTTTGATGTTATTTTTACTTCCCATAGGTGTGATTTTCAGTTCTTCCTCTTATTTGTGTGTGTTCATTTAAATTTGTCCTACTCATGATTCTCCCTTTGTATTTTGCCATTTTCCTATTTTATGTATTTTTGTCTTGTTTTTATTTTTCAATTTAAATCTGTGGGACCTACTGATGCCAGTGTCTCTACACCAACTGGTGTGGATTTAAAGCATTTAGAACACTAGTTTCTTTGTTTTTCTTTTCCTCCCAAGGTTTATTATCCAGATGGATAATAATGTTTTTCCTTTCTTTCTGAATCATCAACCTACTTCTCTTCCTAGAGCATTCATTATGAAAAAAACTACCAAAAGAGTTCTCTTCAACTAAATTTTCCCCTGAAGGCAATGTTGGAATTCTTTTTTTTTTTTTTTTTTTTTTTTTTTAACTCTGTGAATCTTATCCACATCAGTTGGTACCCCAGAATTGCCTGAGCAAGCGATGTCCAAATGGCTCTTAAAACTATAGCCCCAAACAGTGAAGATTAAAGATCCCAGTTGTGCTCCCAGGTATGACATGCCCAACTGGACCCTATCAAGTTCTCAAAAGACTAAAAACTGTTTCCTTGCACCACCAAGACATTTGTAGGTAGCTTATCACCTTGAGCAAAAAAGAAGGGAGAATACCCAACATGAAAAGATTACTCATTCACTTCTGGATCATCCCTAAAGTCCAGGCTGCTGGTTTGGTTCACCATGAGCAACAAGTTGCCTTTACAAGTGATTGTTGCTCCTTTCCTTACAAACTAAGAGGGCCACCAGAGGGCACCTTTCTCCTGATTGGTTCACCAAAACTGTTATCACAATTAAATGTCTGGCCTGTCTGTCATTGCTCAAATACCAATATTTGGGAGACAGATGTTGGTTGGAAAAAATCAGGTTTGTTTAAGGCTAGCCCTGAAGAAAACAGAGAGGATAGCTATTTAAAGCTGTCTTACTTATTTTTTTGGTGAGGAATTCCAAATCTTTTTTTGAGGATTGGGCATTTTTCTGAGGGAAATTTAAAAGAAGACATTGCTTTATTTGGTTTTGACTCTTGTGTTTCTGCTTCATCCTATTTTTTTAAAAAAGTTGAATAATTGAAAAGGACAGTTTATTGAATTGGCTACTTAATTAAGAATATTGGTATCTTTTAAGGGGCATCAGATTGAGTTGTTATTGAGTTCTTGAGCAGAGCCTCACTGCTGCATTAAGAATTTAAGTTACAACAATGGCATCTTCAGAGCTGGTTAAATAGTGAATGGCACACGATTTGCAGTATGTTTGAGTAGAGAAAATGGAAATTATTTCAGATGCTTCACCATACATTGCAATTGAAGAATTTCATTCTCCACTAATTTTAACTTTACTAAACCAAGTTTTTCTCTTCAGATATGGCGAGAGCTTTTTTCCCCACTACATGCACTTAATTTTGGAATTGGGGGAGATACAACAAGACACGTTTTGTGGAGACTAAAGAATGGAGAACTGGAGAACATTAAACCTAAGGTGAAATGAAACTCATTTTTTAAAGAATATTATTAATCTTAAGTCTTTTTCAAATTAAATTGTTAAATTATCTGAAATTGTAGTTTAAAAACAATTGCTTTAGTATTCTTCTTTGCTTCATGTTTTACATATTGTTTGCCTGGGTTGTATTTGAAGTTGTTACAACTAGCTCTCCCCCAAAAGAAAAAGAAATTATTAAAATTGTCTTCTTCAGTTGTAGGAAGAGATTTAGTGCTAACGATATATGTTTCCCTGTGGAGTGATGGACCTGGGGCAGTATGAGGGGGAAACTGTTCTTAAGTCAGCCCTGGGAGCAGGGCCATGTTTTGCTTCAGGAAGTAATTTGGATCTGTTTACCATAAGAACAAATTGGTAATCAAGTTCTCCAAGTTCCTCTGAAGAAACTTTGGAGTACATGTAAATAAATAAACATCTCTACCCAGTTCCTTATCACATTATAAACATCCTGAGTTGGTGTGCTATAAAAAAAAAAAGAAAAATCCCAAAGCTGAGCTGCTGATAAATTTTGGTTTCATTGAAAGTATCTATGGGCCTCTTTGGGTTTTTGGTCATTTTTTTTCCCCTTCCATTTGTGATGCTGTGATTTGAACCCAGGGCCTCCAGCATACTAGACAAGTGCTCTGCCACTGAACTACATCCCTAGCCCTCAGGTGCCTCTTTTGGGACAGAGCAGAAAGTTATTTTGTTGGATCGTATCATTAGATGTTTATCTCTTAAGTGACAATCACCTTGTAAAATGACTTTTTTTCCCTCTGGTATCCAGGGGCACTCAGTCCCTGAGACACATTCCCAGTCCTTATTTGTTTTTATTTTGAGACAGGGTCTCACTAAGTTGCTTAGTGCCTCACTAAGTTGCTGAGGCTGACTTTGAACTTGTAATCCTCCTGCCTTAGCCTCCCCAGCCACTGGGATTATAGTTGTGCATCACCACACCCAGCTTGTAAAATTATTTTTTTTTTAAAGAGGAAAGCTTGTTAAAACATTATCTAGCTTCTACCCCAGTTACTCTCTTCCTTGATTTCACTTGTTTATTTATACACATTATACTCCTTCGAGGGTTTCTTTTGTTATATGAGATATTCCTAATCAGGAAGAAGTCTCTTTTTTTTTTTTTTTTTTTAATTGTTGATGGACCTTTATTTTATTCACTTATTTATATGCGATGCTAAGAATCGAACACAGTGCCTCACACATGCTAGGCAAGTGCTCTACCACTGAGCCACAACCGCAGCCGTGGAGTTTTATCTATCTGTGATGTGAATTATAATTTTTTTTTTTTTTTTTTTGGAGACAGAGTCTAAGTTGTGTAGGCTGGCCTTGAACTTGGAATCCTGCCTCAGCCTCCCAAGTCGCTGGGATTACAGGCGTGTTCTGTTCCACTGTAGCTGCCTATTTTTATACAGTTGAGTCGATTAATCTTTTTGTATAGTTTCTGGATTTTGAGAGATTAGCTTCCAACTCTGTGATCATAGAGTTTTCTCTTTTCCTTTTAGTTTTGCCAATTAAATATTACTCTACTTGGAATTTATCCTGATAAATGATATGAGGTCTAAATCAATGTTTTAAGATAGCTGCCTAGCTGGGCATGGTGGTGCATGCCTGTAATCCCAGCAGCTTGGAAGGCTGAGGCAGGAGGATCTGGAGTTCACAGCCAGCCTCAGCAATGGCGAGGCACTAAACAACTCAGTGAGACCCTGTCTCTAAATAAAATACAAAATAGGACTGGGGATGTGACTCAGTGGTTGAGTGCCTCTGAGCTCAATCCCTGGTACCAAAGAGATAGCTGCCTAGTTGAAGTTATCCAACACCATCTGAGAAGCTCGCATTTCTTTCTTTGAATGTTGAAATAAGATTTTCATCTAAATGGTGGACATTCCTTTATTTCTGGGTATTTATCCTCCTCCCCCCCCCCCCCTTTTCTTCTGCCCTTATAGGTCATTGTTGTCTGGGTAGGAACAAACAACCATGAAAACACAGCAGAAGAGGTAGCAGGTGGGATCGAGGCCATTGTACAGCTTATCAACACAAGGCAGCCACAAGCCAAAATCATTGTATTGGTATGTAGTCTTTGTTGAGTGGAAAATTTGATTGATATCTTTAGGTCTGCTGAGGAATCTTTTTAAAAATGCTGTGGCTCATGAATCTGGAGAATCTTTAGGTGAAAGTTGACCTATTTATTCTCTGATGTATCCTACTATTACTGGTCTCATCATTCCCTATACAAACTGTAGGTCATATTTTTTATCTGCTTATCTTTGTTCAGAAATATGGAAATCCTTTGTTATAAAAATTAAGCATGGAGATTTGTCCAAATCCTGTATCTCTTTTTAATAGACCTGGGTTTAGTTTAGCTTTATTATTCTCGTCTCCTATTAATATGTTAAAGGTGTTACACTAGTATTAGAATCTCTGAATTCCCTAAAGCATCAGAAATTCTATCAACAGGAAAAGAGGAACAAAACAAAACAAAACAGAAGAGGTAGTACTTCATAATCTTACCTCAACAGAAGGTGCTGTCTTTTGTAAAGTTAAACTAATTCTTCATAGACTCAAAGATAAATAGCTATATTTCTTAGTGTAAAATTCTAGCTGAAAATTTAGTTATATTTGAAATGTACCTTTTAGTAAACTCTGATACGTACTTAGTTCTTTAAAGAGATAGTGTTAAGAAGGTAGTCATTTGTTCAACAGACATGAGGATCACTTTGTACAAGGCACTATCCTAGGTGCCCCTAGCACACAAATATGAACAGGGCATCATCCCTCTGAAGGAGTCCACAGTCTAGTAGATGGAAACAGCAGTATAGAGAATTACTCTACTCTTGTGTATACTAATGGGAGTGAGGGAAGAACAAAGGATGTTTTCGACAATCGTTGCCATGTTTAAATTTACTTTTAAAGAATTCATAGTTCTCCAGACAAATGGGGAAGGAAGAGATTTTAAAGCATTACAGAGAAAAAAGAAGAAAATGATCAAAGACTTATATCTGTTTATATGTGTTGGGTCAATACAGGAGGATATATAAAGTTTGAGCCTCTTATGGTTAGGAGAAAGAGACCAGAGCCAGATCATGTAGGCTAGTATGCTATGCTAGGGAAACTGGACTTGTCTTATTTGTGCTACAGAGCCAGATCTTATTTTTTCATTCCATAGTGTTTAATTTACTTGTTGATATATCCTACATTATTCCAGAAAGGATTGTATTGTGGTTAACAGTTCATTTCTGAAGTACGGTGACAAGAATTTAGCAGTTGCTGAGGAACTATTGTGTATGAATGTTGCTGGGTAAATCTTCCATAAATATTCTTTGTTTCATGCAGACTTTCAAATTTGACATATGGAAGTGTTAACTGTGAATATTGGGAATAACCTAAATAGATTGTTGTATAGGGACATGATTACATGTCATTGAATATATTAGTGTTAATTACATTATAGTTATGAGGATTGTGTAGAAACAGATTTTATGATATATTTAGGTGAAATGTTGACCATCAATAGTCATATTAAGGGGCTCGGGAGATAGCTCAGTCAGTAGAGTGCTTGCCTTGTAAGCACAAGGCCCTGGGTTCAATCCCCAGCACCCCCCCAAAAAAAGTCATATTAAGGAAGATGCCATGCAAATGCATAATTTTTCTCATCCTTGCCAAAAAAAATCTCAATAAATCTGTTTCCCTATTCTTGAGATGTAATCATTCTTTATGATTTGATTGCTGTGCTTTCTTTGATAGTCAGAACAAAGTATATATTTATTGTTCACTGATCATCTTTCCTGTCGTTCATTATATCTCATCCAGACTTTGATATGTCAGCATTGAGAATTGCTCTTCTTTGTTAATGCTTGGACACAACACCTCGTGGTTTTAACAGAAGTATGAACAAGGGTTTAGGATTGATTTCATTGTGTGAAATTTTTGATACACTTAACAAGGATAGACAGCAGTCGATCAGGATAATAGAGTCATAATTCTCTATGGCTCTTTTGGAGCTATAAACTCATAAAATAAATTGGTAATCCGGGCCCCAACATTTTGCTGAAAAGTATTAGACATGAAAATGTTTGTATTTTGAGCATATATATATTTCTCTGAATATATACTTCTGTTACCATACAGACCCTGTAGGAGAAACTACTGGCAAAATTTTTGCCTAAATAACAATAACTTCTTGTGCATGACATCATTCTGTTAGGTATCAACCAACTGAAAGGTGGGGATTTCTTTTCCTTTCTCCTTTTTTTTTTTTTTTGGTTACCAGGGATTGAACCCAGGGACACTTAACCACTGAGCCACATTCCTAGCCCTTTTTATTTTGCTTTGAGACAGTGTCTCACTAAGTTGCTGAGAATCCTGCCTTAATAACCACCTGAGAGTCGCTGGGATTACAGATGTGTGCCATTGCACCTGGTTAGGTTGGAGATTTCTGACAATACTTAAGTAATGGGATCAGTTTTCTGTAAAGACTACTGCTATTTTGGGATGCTAAAACCTTGCTCTATATAAGAGTAAGCTTTTTTCTTTTTAGTAGGAGAACAGACATCTGATCTATCTAAAAATCATTAGTTTTTAAACCAAAGGGGGGAAATATCTAATTTGGTTATCAGATCACTAACACAAATTAAAATCAATTTAAGGGGCTGGGATTGTAACTCACTGGTGAGTGCTTGCCTAGCATGTCTGAGGCACTGGGTTTGATCCTAAGCACCACATAAAAATAAGTAAATAAAATTATTGTGTCCATCTACAACTTAAAAAAAAATCAATTTAGGACACATTGTTTTATCCTACCAGATATGTGGCTCTGATTCACCAAGACTGCATTGGTTCTAATTCTCTTCTAGTGTATTATGGTGTAGCATTAATAAGTATGGCTTGGAGCTAGATTTTTTTGGTAGCTATATGAAGAAGGGATTGAACAGAGAACAACATTGGAGCTAGGAAATCTAGTCAGGACATTAATTGAAGTGAGTGATGATAAGTTCCTGAGCTATAGCAGTGTACATATTTAATCAGGATGAAGAAAGGTAGGTGGTTTAGAGAATATTTAGGATACAAAAGCACAGTAATTCAATGATAAACAGATAAGGTGTGTGGAATGAGAGACTCAGGGATGTTGGCATACCAGTTGATAGAATGTAACAACATAGTTTGAGAGGAAGATGATGAATTGCTTTTGTACATGTTGAGAGTACCTCAAGTGCATCCAAGTTTGGTTCTGTGGCCTGAAGTTCAATGTGTAATTCTGAAGCTCTAGGAAAAGTAGACTGAAGTGTGCAGAGTGGAGGTAGTAGTAAGCTAAGGGTAAGTCCCTAAAGAATACCAGCCAGGGCCTGGTGTTGTGGCTTAATGGTAGAGCACTTCCCTAGCATGTGTGAGGCCCTGTGTTCAATCCTCAGCAGTAACACACACACACACACACACACACACACACACACACACACACACACATATAAAATAAAGGTCTATTGACAAGTGTAAAAATATTTAAAAAGAAAGAATACCAGCCTAGAAATCAGGGGCAGGAGGAGGAGAGAAAAATTAAGAAGTACCAGTGAGTTTCAATTTAAACTAGTCTAGGGTTTCAGAAATCAAAGGTTATTTACAGTGTGAAATGAAGTAGGTATTCCAGAAATAATCTGAACTCACAAACTTGTGAAGAAAAACAAATGAATCTTCAAACTTAATGTTCTTCTCTGCTTTGCCCCAGGGTTTATTACCTCGAGGTGAGAAGCCCAACCCTTTGCGGCAAAAGAATGCCAAGGTGAACCAGCTTCTCAAGGTTTCTCTGCCGAAGCTTGCCAATGTGCAGCTCCTGGATACAGATGGGGGCTTCGTGCACTCGGACGGTGCCATCTCCTGCCATGACATGTTTGATTTTCTGCATCTCACAGGCGGGGGCTATGCAAAGATCTGCAAACCCCTCCATGAACTGATCATGCAGTTGCTGGAGGAAACACCTGAGGAGAAGCAGACCACCATTGCCTGACTGGCTCCCATCCGTGTTAATAGCATCCCAGCTTCCTCAGATCAGTTACATCACTGGCACTACAGAATCCTCTTTCTTAAGGCACTTTGCATTGTAGAATGCTCCTGGATGCTCATATCTAGTGTTCGAAGGGGAGGAGGGATTTAAACTGGTCCTGTATATAGAGGGTTTGTTTGACACAGGAGAAAAATTAGCCAAGAAGATTGTTGTTTAAATTGATTTGAAACCAGAAGGTGACTTTAGTTGTTTGTGTGACACATTCATTGAATTATCACTGTTTTTCCTAGGATATCATCAAGCCCAAGTACTGAACAATATGAAGATTCTTGTCTTGGCCTTTTTCTATGGATTATGTCATATATAATAATTATCAGAATCACACTTACTTGGCTTTAAAACAAAATTTTTTCCCCATTTTTAAGGTTCATAATTTAACCTTTTGTTTTTCTCATGTGTTTCAGTGTTTTCTTAACATATAGCATCATATTAAACATGCGTGTCACTCAGAGATGGGAGATGCTATAGTTACAAGTGAATTTGTATCATTCTTTATCTTTCCTATGCTTAACAGTGAAAAATAGGTTTTGCCCCCTTTGGCAAACTCTTTGGAGGGTATTATTTTTATGCTGCTGAATATCATGTCTATAATAGACTCACGCATGCAGCCTTTCCTCCTCTATTTCTCATCCCTTCTCTCTCTCTCTTTCTCTCTCTCTCTCTCTTTTTTTTTTAAATTTTACTTTTGGGTCCTTATTGACCTTACAAGCTTTTAATACATTTTGACCTAGGAGCTCTGTTGCTGGAAGTCTGAGTCCCCAGCCAGTTACTCTTATAATGATATTACTGATGTGTATGTAACTCATTCTTGTGTGTGGTGGTCTGTGCTAGAGTCTGTGTAGTGTTATCCATGTTCAGAGTTCTGGTTTGTTTTTCCATTAAAACCTGTTACAGTTTCCTTTTATGAAAGAAAAAATCAGAACTCTGTTTCTCATTCCATAATGCCTGACATTTCAAATTTCATAGTATCCTATGGTGTATATTTTTAATTTTTACAGTGCTGGGAATCAAACCCAGGGTCTTGCACATGCTAGGCAAGCACTCTACCACTGAACTAACCTTCCCCCCAGCTCTGTATTTTTTTTTTTTTTTTAATATCAGTCAAAAATTTTTTGACTTATTTTATGAGAAAACAGTGAAGCTATTAATAAGCATTCTACCTTTATCCCAGCAGTTTAGTAAAAAAGAACTAGGTTCATTTAACTTTTCAGGTTTCTTATTAATGTATCTTTATATGAGAATTTCAAAAGAGCTCTTTATAATCTTAATGGTTTGCTGAACTATAAGAACTGCCATTTAAAAGAATAATGGAACAGTAGGTGGTTTATTGTTTAATATACCTATGAAATACATATAAACTGGATCTACAGACATTTTAAACTGGACCAGGTTGGGTAGTGATATGACCCATCAAAATGTTCTAGAGTGATTCTGCTTAATATTCAAATTCAGTAACTAAGGTATATGTTTTATGTGCTGCTTGCAAAGCAACTGGCAGGGCTTTGTGTGTTCATGGAAAGGTACTGATCTGTGTAGTACTCACATCTGACTGAGGATTGAACTTGGGCTTATTTTTTTCTTGTCAAGCCTCTTTCTAGAAATTTATTTTGTCTTTTTGTCTTTAAAAAGGATTAGTTTTCTGAATGTATCATGTCTTCATTAACAACAGAAAATATACATGGTGTTTACTGAAGTTCACTATATTAAAATTTCCTTTTTATTTTTGGTAGCCTAGGTTCTTCAGTTTTTCAAGACAGATTTTTTTTTTTTTTTTTTTTCCTTACTGAGATATAGTTGCAGGAAGGAGAGTTAATTAAGCCAGAATTCTGTGTAGAAAGACAGGTTTCTATCTGGTCTTTTTGTGTCTGTCAGAGGTGATGGAAATATGGTCCAAATAAATCCCTTAGGTTACTCCTGCAGCATGCGCTCTAGCTTCTCTCGTCACTGAGGATCAAGTATCACTTTGTGAGCTAGCCTCAGCTTCTTTGCCTGTATGTATAAACCTCAGATGATAGTACATTTTATATCTATCAGAGCTATTCAAGCAATAGTATTTGAACCACTAGCCTTTTAAATAAAATTCTGCCCTATTGCTAATATGCAGATGTTGAGTCCACTGTCATTTCTTGCCAAGATTTCATTGCACTGCTGTAGGCAAAAAGTGTCTTTTTTTACCTTGATTAACATCCCAGTTTGCTTCAGTGACAAAACTTCTTGCTAAGTCTTTGTACTTTTTTTAATATATAAATTTAATGCACTGTCCATGTGAAATGTCCTAGTTGTTATTGTGATTTAAGGGGCCAACTTTCCAGGCAGCTAGTAGAGATACTGTTCTGTTGATTTCCCAGAAAATTTTAATCCCTTTGTCCACCTGTTCCTGCTAGTTGACAGCCGGTGATGGAACTATAAAGATGTCTGTGATTGGGTTGAAGATAGATTGCCAAGGGTGATCTAGTGCAGGTTGCTTTGTTGCCCACACAATGTAGATTGCCATAGGCAGTGGCCTGGCCATCACCTTGAATCTTCTGTCAAAAATCTTAATCCACCAAGATGAATCTTAAGTAGCTCAAAAGAATTATGACCAGTGCCTGCCTGTAATCCCATCTTTTTAGGAGGCAGAGGCAGAAAGATCTCAAGTTCAAGACCAACGCAGGCAATTTAGCGTGAAAGACCCTGTCTCAAAACAAACGTGTTGGGGATGTAGCTCAGTGGTGGAGCGCTTGCCTAGGAAGCGTGAGGCCCTGTATTTAATCCCTAATATCAAAGAATTGTTAACTCTTGTTTTAAAAAAAAAATCTGGCTTTTTTTTTTTTTAAACCTAGTCACTGTTTACAGTTGTATGCTAAAGCCTGAAATACTGTCTGTGCTGTGATGTATGAACATTGCCAATTTTATATTTATTGCAGTGAAGAAGAAACTAAAAATATTTGAAAAGGAGGAGCATGTCCAGGCTCCTGAATCTGTGTGGGTGCATGTGGGAGCAGTGAGTGGGCACCTCTTGAAAGAAGGCTTTTTGGAGAGGAGCCCGAGGTTTCCCTGTGGTGTTCCTTGGGAGATCACTGCTGCTGGCTGACTGAACCTCCCCAAGGGGAGCTTGTGACTCTGCTTTGGCAAAGTTTCCTTGAATATTAGAACTCATTCTGTTTAGTGCATATTTCAATATAAATGTCAACATTTCACTCAAATTTGCTGATGTCTTTCTGTCTCCTTTTATCATAGTTTGGATTCCAGTGGGAAAAAGAAGGGATGGTTTTTTCCTACCTTATCATAAGAAAATTGGATACTTTGATCATTTTGTTTTTTCTTCCTGTGGAACTGAATGTACCAAGCTGTCTCTTACCTTCTTGGGGGTAGGTTGGGGTGAATAGTTATAAGGAATCCTTGGTACAAAAAGGGAAAAACTGTTAAATGTTTTAAATTGGTCCAGAGTATCTGGTAATTAAAAATAACTCTTAAATCATAAACTGACCTTTTGGCCCTTTTCCCGAATGCAATGTTTAGAATTGATTCACATAAAATCTCCCACTTTGCACTGTTCTTCCATTCCATACACTTCCAGGTTGGAAAATCTCTCCATTATTACCCTAAGGTTAAACCTGAGCACTTGAAAAATTTTGTACTGCTGAGTTTCTGTGCCATCCAGATAAAAAGCCTTGGTGGGCTGGGAATGTGGTTCAGTAGTAGAGGGCTTGTCTACCATGTGAGGCCCTGGGTTCCATCCCCAGCATTGCAAGGGGGAAAAAAAAATCCTCAGGAGAGGTTTCCCATCTCTTTACCTCCTGTGTGATTTATGTATTTTACTATTGACTAAGACGCCTAGATACTGGGTGTTGTATCTTGTCCAAGGTTAGTTGTAATTTAAATGATTAATCTAGGAAATGAACCCAGCTTTACCTGACTTAAAAGTCCTTGTCCTTTCTGCTGCTAATTCATGCTGAGGTATCTTTTTGGCTCTAGTTTTTTGTTTGCTGAGTTGATGACAGATCCCTAGTTTCCTTTCATTTGGGTCCTGACAGCCTTTCCACTTGAACCAAGTCTAGAGCTCCTTCAGTCTTTTTGCAGCCATAATAACAAGAATCATTAGATTTATTTAAAGTGTATTGTCTAACCATCTTGTTTCCCACCTTAAACCAGCAGTAAAATTAAAATGTGAATATGGAGCAAGATTTTTTGGTCGTATACATGAAGGGGTTCAAAGACTGCCTGGCTACTCTTACGACGGGATAGGCTATATGGCCTGCACTCTGGCTACTCTTACTAAAAATTCAGATTAATAGGAAGATACTACTTGACTGAATGAATTTAAGATCTAAAGGGTTGGAGATATAGTTCAGTGATAGAGTACTCGCCTAGCTTGTGCCAAGCCCTGGGTTTGTCCCTAGTACTGCAAAGTGGGGATAAAAACAATTAAAAGCTTAAGATTTAAGTAAAATCACAGTATGTTGCAGAAAGATAACTTTTAAAAAATCTTTATAGATGTTGATAGACCTTTATTTTATTCATTTATTTGTATGTGGTACATGCTAGGCAAGCACTCTACCACTGAGCTACAACCCCAGGCCAAAAGATAACTTTTAAGTAGCTAAGAGTTGACTTCCAAAACTATGTGGGGGAGGGGTGACCACAGTTGCAGATGAAAACATCACATGAAGGGTTCATTTCAGACCTTCAGAAAGCACAGCTGCCTCCCTTGGAGTCCACCACATATAAGGCTAGAACCATTTTGCAGAAAGGTTAGTCTGAATGTGTATGGTAGACTGCCTTATCTGAACTGGGTGAGTTTATCAGTCCCATTGTAACGTGACAACAGTGTAGGACATGAACCTTGAGCATGAACTCATTTATCACCCTCACTGCCCTAAACTGAAATAGCCTCCTCCAAGTATTCTCTTCTATAGATCTATGAGACTAGAACAAAGGTCAGTTACTCAACTGACCCATCAGTACCTAACCTGGTAATGCACCACACCAGCTAGTGGATATTCCCCTATAGTAATCCTCAGCAGCTGGAAATTTCACTGATTTTCGTATCATTGACTTCATTGCACTTCACCACAATGATGCTACTGAATTAAAATGTTTTACTTAAGTAGAATGATAAAACAGTGGTAATATTAAGATAGGTATTTTTGTTTTCCTAGTTGCCCTTCCATATCTAATCATGCCAAATTTCTCTCCATCCATGGAGACCCTGCCTTTTGCCAGCAGCTTTCATGTCCCCTTAGATCACCCAGCAGAGCATGGCACAGTGGGACAGACCTATAATCCCAGCCACTTAAGAGGCTGAGGCAGGAGGATCACAAGTTCTAGGCCAGCCTCAGCAATTTAGTGGGCCTCTTAGCAAGACCATGTCTCAAAATGAAAGGGCTAGGGATGTAGCTCAGTGGTTAAGCGCCCTTGAGTTAAATCCCCAGTACCAAAAAGGAAACAAACACCCAGCAGCAGTGAAGGCAGGCTAGGTCCAGAGATTTGCTCGTTTGTATCTAAATTAACCCCCAACAACCTCTTCAGTGGTCTAGCACAAGTGGAAGAGTTGTGGTGGGCTTAGAAACCAAAGGTCCCTCACAGAATCCATACCTGGGGAAAAGCCATGGCAAAGGTGAAATCTCAAGGTGGCTACATCGTTTCCCTGTTTTTCGTTTTTATGGGTCCCCCCCATACTGGGATTTGAATTCAGGGGTGTTCTACCACTGAACTGCACCCCCTGGCCCCTTTTTAATTTTATTTTGAGACAGGGTCTCACCAAGTTGCTGAGGCTGGCCTTGAACTTATGACCTTCCTGCGCTAGCCTCCCGAGTAGCAGGCATAAGAGGTGTGCACTGCAGTGACCAGTTACGTGTTTTTACATAGCTCTGAGGCAAAGATTTAAATGTTTTGCTAACTTTAAGAAGTCTTTTTGACTCTGCCTTGATTTTGTGCAATGCCTCTTAGCTTTCACTTATTTGCTAGCTTATTCTAACTTATTTACACAGAAATTACACACCAATCATGCTGTGCCAGCACATTTGTAAATAAATCATAACACTTCAGCATGCTGCAGCATGGTTCTTGACAGCCGCTGGCTTACAAGATCAAGTCTAAGATGTTAACTAACATCCAACAGTCTCCATGCCCTGACCCCTCTTTAATTCTTATTCTCTCACACTTTACCTTGAACTTTCATGCCCCTAGCATTGAACTTAAGTCTATACATTTCTCCTTCGTTGGAACCCCCTGTCTGGGATGTACTCCTGCCCCTTTCTTGGGCTAGCTCCTACTCATCTATCCCACAACGAAACCTTCTGGAGGAGTGTTTTCTGATTTCTCCTATTTTCAACTCTGGTCTGTTAGGTCTTACCTCTGAGTTCCTGTGATAACCCTCTGTAAATCTTTTATGATGGCACTTACTCTGTATTATATGCTTACCTTTTTCTTTACTACATTATGAGTGCTTAAGAACAGAGAATGTGCTTTAAATAATTATATTTGTTCCCAGCACCTAGCTTAGTGACAAGTACAAAACTAGGCACTGAGTGAAGGAATGAATGGGAAATTGAGCCTTGTGTTCATGGACATCTATCCAGTAACTGTCAGAATTGAAATAGGCACACAAATCTTTTGATTTTGATACCTAGTTCTTTCAATGACACCATGCTGCTGCTTATGAGAAAGAGATTATTTCTGCTAGTGATGAATAAAGGCAAAAGTGAAACAATTCATTTTAGAGCAACGCAAGCAGATGCAATACATAATACAAAACTTCTGGCGAATTCTTTTTGAATAGTTTGATTAGAACTAGATGGAATTAATAAAGATAATGTTTATAGGAAGAGGAGGTAGAAGAAAAAACTAGACTGGTTCAAAGGAACAAAGGTATTATGAATGAGAAAATCTTTGTGAGGGCTCTGTGGACCAATGTAGTAGAAGGTATGAGATGTATCCTAAGATGTGGGCTAGAGTGCAGAGAGAGGGTTTCTTCCTACTACTGAGAACAACATGGAATAACAGCTGGATAGCTGCATGTAATCTTTAGATACAGCCAGAGATGGGCAAAGTTCTTTAGGTGCATCTTCCAACATCTTAAAGAGAACTAAGCTTCTTGCTTGCTTTTATTTGTGTGTGTATGTGTGCACACGCACGTATGCATACTGGCAATTAAAACCAGAGGCACTTTACTATTGAGGTAGCCCTTTTTGTTTTTTATTTTTTGGTCTCTAAGTTGCTTTTGGCCTCACTGCTTGTCTGTGGCTGGCCTCAAACTTGGGATCCTCCTGCCCTAACCTCCCGAATCTGAATCTCTGGGATTACAAGTATGTACCACCACGCTGGCAAGAGACCCAAGCTTCTTGAAATTGGAGGATGACTGTCTCATTTTTATCAGTGATCTTTGGAGGCACAGATTTGAACTGATCAATTATTTATATGCTTGTTTCCTGTAACCTGATGACCAGCCTGGTTTCCTGGAAAGCTCTGATGATGGTTCTATCACATGTTCAGGGGGAACTAGATGCAGGGCCTGAATGTATTGCAGTCATTTCCCAGTTTGAATGGGGAAAGCCCAGTTTTAGGAAATGGAAAGTGATCTATCTCTAGCAGAAAGACCTGCCTACTTGGTCAAAGCTGCTTTCCCTTTTCCTGTTTTCTAGACAATAGTTTAGAATGGTGAATGCAGCAAAGCCCAGCACCACTGTGCAGTATTGGGACAATAGAGATAGGAAGTGGCTCCCGAAGGCTCAGAGTTTAATTTGTCTAAGACACACAGCAGGGATTTAACTATAGAACTTTCTGACATCAGAGTCTCCTTACTTTGGGGGCTGGGGGGAGGGGGTCGGAGGATTGATCCCAGGGCCTTACATGTATACCAGGCAAGCGTTTTGCCTCAAAGACCTTGCTTTTAAACCATGAAGCTGTATGATAGGTTTTGAGACCTTATCCTCAGAATGGCAGAGTAAATCTCTGACTAAGTCCCAATCTGATATGCATTCAGTTTTCACTGTCCTTGAAGGAGAGATTACCGGACACAGGGCAGCCCTGGGAAAGAACAGAACTTACATGATGGAAGGAAGTGCCAAACTCCTGCTGCTGGGGCTGACTGTGTCCAGACAATTCTTTTTGAGCTCCAAATGGATACACTGAGCCCTTTTTGTGGTCATGATGAAAACAGGGAACTTCAAGTTCATTTGCTTCATTTGAGTTGGATTTGCAACATTTTTCTCTCCGCTAAAATTATACCATTACTTGACACTAAGATCTGTTTTCATTCTGCCACACCATGATATGCAGATTCCTTCCTCCTAGATTCCTAAATTACATACTTGATTGATTTTTACAGTATCGTGCTCCTGTGCAGTCTTCAGCTCATTTTAACAATACCCCTGAGCCAGCCTGGTCCTCATGCCCCAAACTTCACAAACCCCCTGTGACTTAAAATGAGCAGGCCCAGGCAAGGCTGGGAACCCCATCAGTTACTTGGTAAATGGTTCCATTTCTCTGGTCTGTTTTGCCACTCAGTTTCAGGAAAGTTGACCTACCAGGAAAAGGGAATGTCTTGATCCACATGACCCTTCCCTGCCTCCTTTGGGACCGTGTTGGATTGAGCTTTCTGTATACTGTGGCAGAAAATGCAGTAGTTGGACATACACAGAAGGCTGAAAGGGCTACCCTGAGACTTCCACATCTCCCCTTGGAGGGCTCACAAGTCTGGCTTTGAGACCCAGCACTGCTTTTCTTTTATATTGACTACAGCAGCTAACAAAAAGGCCTTCTCTCCTCTCTGCCAGACTTCAGAAAGGGCCTATTCATAACTGTGTCCCGTTGATCCCTCCCTGGGGGGTGGGGCAGAGACTAAGGAAAGTTCTGCAGAGCTGAGAACAGCAAGAAAATCTGGGGCTGCTGCCCTCCCACGAGGCCTAAACACCCAGAGTACTGAGAATGCAAAGGTTAAGTCCTGGAGGCCTTGCAAGAAGGATCACTGTGGGTTTGCTCGAGTTTCTTTGTCTCAAGATACTGGAAGGAGAAAAGCAGCAGACAGGAATATTGATAGTCCACAGTTATGTGGCACTAGGCACTAATTATCCAACTTTAGTGCACAAGCTCCTAGAGTTTTTTAAAATGCAGATTTCTGAGCGCCACTGTGATTCAGTAAGTATGATATAGAGCCCCATATATGCATTTTTAAAAGGTCTAGGGTCACATTTTACCCAAAAGCCTAAGAGGCCAAACTTTAATGCTTCTTCCCCCAGTTACCCAGCCTGGGTTTATTCAGTATACACCACAGCATGGATCAGGTAATAGCAGACTCTATAATCCTCAGTTTGTTCTCACTGCACCCAGAAAAGTTCCTAGCACATGGTAGACCCTTTAAATTACATCAGACTGGGGAGTGTTTCTTGGTGTTTCAAATTATTTACTAACAAGATGAGCTGGATCATCAAGAAAAAGGAAGAGACAAATCCAGTTGGAATATGCAAATCCACATCATTTCTCCAAACTGGGCGTCTGACTACTTGGAGGGCTCATTATAAAGATACCTCTTGAGGACCGGGCACAGTGGTGCACACCTATAATTCTAGCAGCTCAGGAAACTGAGGAGGAGGATTGAACATTCAAAGCCAACCTCAGCAATTTAGTGAATCCCTAAAGCAACCTGTTTCAAAAAATAAAAAGGGGTTGGGGATGTGGTTAAGTGCCCTTGGGTTCAATTCCCAGTACCAAAAAAAGAGAAAACAAACAAACAAACAAAAAACTCTTGATATGTTGAGGGGCCTCTGATCTAGGTTTGTCTAGATGCTGGCAAAAATACTGGAAGTAAACTGGGCAGGGTAGCATATGCCTATAATCCCAGTGGCTCAGATGATTGAGGCAGGAGGATTGTGAGTGCAAAGCCAGCCTCAACAAAAAGCAAGGAGCTAAGCAACTCAGTGAAACCCTGTCTCTAAATAAAATGTAGAATAGAGCTGGGGATGTGGCTCAGTGGTTGAGTGCCCTTAAGTTCAATCCCCAGTACTGAAACAAAACAAAAAAGTATTGGACTAATGTTCAAGAGACTCTAGTATAGGGACTGGGAGTGTAGCTCCACCACTGAGCTATATACATGAGACCCTGGGTTTAAACTCCAGCACCAAAAAATAAAGAGGTAAAAATAATATTGAAGGCTTGAGTATAGTAAGCTACTAATAAGCTGTCTTTTTTTTCTGGGCTTCACTTTATTCATCTGTACAATGAAAGGTTGGTAGAGAAAAACCCTGAGGTGCTCTTCTGGCTGACTCTCTAGGGTTCTCCTGTTGCTGCCTCTTGTTCTGCCTTCACCCTCAAGTTTGCTGTATTTGGACAAGGGCCAGCTCTAATGCTCCCATTCAGCATTTGCCCATTACCTAGAATAGTACCCGGCACATAGTAGGTGCTTATTAAATATTTATTGTAGGAAAGAATAAATATTTATAACTGGTCATGAGGAAAATAGCCCTCATTGGAATAATGCCCTGGAGTAAGGCAGGGCCAAGAACTGAGACAGCTGCAATTTTGCCAGCTAAGAGAACTCTAAAAAGGTACCAGCCTACCTGGCTGTACCAGAATTCTGACAGCATCTGAGGTAACCACACTTCTTTTCCTTTAAACATATTTAATTTGTCTTATAAATGAAATACATGTACATTGTAGCGAATTTATGCATTATATTTATTGATTTATGGTGCTGGGGATTGAACCCAGGGGCATTTTTCACTGAGTTCCATCCCCAGTCCTTCTTATTTTTATTATTTTTTTGAAAATTTTTTAGTTGTTGATGGATCTTTATATTATTTATTTATACATGGTGCTGAGAATCAAACCCAGTGCCTCACAACTGTGAGGCAAGCACTCTATCATTGAGCTACAACCCTAGCCCCCTTTTTATTTTTTGAGATAGGGTCTTGCCAAGTTGCTGGGGATCTTGTGAAATTGCTGAGGGTGGCTTCAAACTTGAGATACTCCAGCCTTAACCTCCCAAGTTCCTACGATTACAGGTGTGCACCACTGTACCCAGCATATGTTATACATTTTTTAAAAAGTATTTTTAAATATATTTGAAAACTACTCACAATCCAGTGAGTTTTCTATTCTTTGGGTACTTCCCTATTCTTTTGGAATTAGAGGGGAATGATACACATAATTTTTAAAATCATCTGTAATTTAAAGACAATCTTTGCTACTTTTGTACACAATTGTTTCAACATTTTTCTGTGCATGTGATTGTATTTGGTATACTGTATTTGTATACTGTTTATATAGTGACATTCTCTACTTACAGGTCCGTTAAAGTGGCAAGCTGATGACTTTATGATAATAGTGCATTTAACCACTCCTTCATTATGGACTTTAAAGTTGCTTCCTTTGAACATTCTAAATATCACAGTGAAAAACAGTTGCCTACACATTTGTATCTGTATGTTATTCCTTAGGATAGGGCCCAGGAATGAAATTACTGGACCAAAGTGTGTCTCTTTAAACTTCTTGAAACAGTCAAAGTATTTCCTAGGAAAGTTTTCACCGACTTACGCTCAAGATCAGCATCTTCCTGAGCTTTATAAAGCCCCGAGAGAGAAGAGAAATGTCCACAAGCTTGGAAGGCGTCCTTCAGCTGTGCGACCCCTGCAGCAGGAGATACGAGTCATGGAATTCCTCCCGATGTACTGCCTCAGGTTCCCCTCTGCCGCAAGGCGACTGTCCTGTCCTGTTTCCTAATTCTTAGGTTCGTGTGTTTTTTGTTTGTTTGTTTATTTTTAATATTTGAGTTGTAGATGGACACAATATCTTTATTTTTATGTGGTGCCGAGGATCGAACCCAGGTCCTCACATGTTCCAGGCAAGCGGTCTGCCACTGAGCCACAACCCCAGCCTTTTGAGTTCGTTTTGTAAGAATCAGGGGAGAAAACGGAGCGGGGGTGGCGGAGTTGGTGGTGGTGGAGACTGTTAGCTGTAATGGCCTTGGGGGTTGGGGATGAGGTCCTATATTTGCACAAGATTAAAATTTGTCACCAAGAACTCAACACTTGGAGATCCTTCATGAGACATCCGCCTACCCCAACAGAAGCTTCCAGAGAGGGGCAGCATAACTACAGAGAAGGCAGAAGTTGGAGGTGTCTGGCTTTCCTGGCTGCGGCCCCTTTAAGGGCCAATCCGGGACCTGGCCCTTTAAATCTATGTCAGTTTCCCCTGACGTCAGCGGGCGGGCCGGCCGCCCTGCTGTTTACCGCCGCGCGGCGCAGCTCACTTTCCCGAGTTCCGAGCGCCCCGGAGCCGCGTCCGCCCGCCCTTAAAGGGGCCACGTCCCGGAAAACTCGCCGCGGCGCACGGCGTCCGGCTGCTACCACCTATCACGCCCCTCACCTGCCGAAACCCCTCCCTTGGCGGCCGCCCCCGCCGCCGGCTTCTCCTCCCCTTTCCCGGCGTCTCTGGGCTCCCGGCAACGAGCCGCGCTAGTCCTCACACCCCTGGCCAGGGGCTGCAGGGTCGCGGGGCCGCGCTCAGCCCCTCGCGATCCGGGGTCCCGTCTCGTAGCCCTCCCCCCGTGCCGCCCGCTCCCCGCCGGGGCTCCTGGGAGCGCCTCCGCCGCTCCCGGGAGGGGACGTTTCCTAATCTCAGGCCGGGGTTAAAGTTCTGGTCCTGGTGAGATGCTGGAAGCTGCGGCCGCAGCCGCAACCCGTCCCGGAGGTGTCCTGTCGCCTGTCTCCGCCGCCACCACCCCTGCTACCGCCACCACTGCCACTGCCGCCCTGCTGGGGCCATGTTCGCGCTGGGCTTGCCCTTCTTGGTGCTCTTGGTGGCCTCGGTCGAGAGCCATCTGGGGGTTTTGGGGCCCAAGAACGTCTCGCAGAAGGACGCCGAGTTTGAGCACACCTACGTGGATGAAGTCAACAGCGAGCTGGTCAACATCTACACCTTCAACCATACTGTGACTCGCAACCGGGTGAGGGCTGGGGCTGGGCTGGTGGTGAGTGGGCGAACAGGCACGGGCTAGGCTAGTCTTCCACTCCCCTGTCCTTTGAGGAGGCCGCATGAACCAGGTACACGGCAGGGTTTGTTTCCCAGAACCACACTGGAGCCTTTTGACCAGTCCTTGTGCCACCAATGTTTCTCTGAAGCTCCAGCGGTACATTTTTTGAAGTTGTCTTGTTCCCATCTTCTCTTCCACCTCTTCCCTTTCACCAGCTGTGATCTGAGCACACTGGGCCTGCTCCATATCCTGACCCCCAGTATCTGGCAGTCCTGTGGGGTCTGACTGCAAGGGAAGTCTGCTTGCTACCGGTTTACCCAGACAACCCCAGCAGATGAGACAGGCCCAGAACTGAAAGGCTCTGCCCAGGCAAGTAGAACTCAGACTCCCTAGGGAGATGAGTGCAGGACTTCCCAGTCCTCTCCCTACTTCAGAGAGCCAGCTGGCCTTTCAAGTTGAGGGTGGTAGAGATAAGATCAATAGCAAGTTGGGTGGCAAGGGAGAGGGAGTTAGTACATCCCCTGTGAAGACTCTGTCTCACCCGGATTTTTTCTTTGATTTCTTCCCAGACTTGAGAGTTGAGAATGTGCATAGGTAGGCCTGGAAAGTCTAGACCCTAGGTAGAGCAAACACTGGGAGACTTCTTGCAGTAGAGTTGGGTGGTCTCCTGCCTAGCTCTATTGCTCTCTCTCCATGACTGGATCTGGATTCACTGGGAAGCAGTGGAGTTGCGAATGGAGAATCTGGAATGCTCTTCAGGGCAGACAGGGTTTGGTTTCTGGAAGGCCAGGATCTGCCTTTAGTAACCTGGTTCCCTGAAGTTTGATCTCCTCCTGCTTAGAAAGGACTTACAAGAAGTCCTTTCTTCCTTTTGTCTGGTATCTGGGGTCATCCCCAGAGCTGTGATGTCTAGCTGGGTGTGGTGGTGCACTTCTGTGATCCTAGTTACTCAGGAGACTGAAGCAATAGGCTCACAAGTTCAAGGACAGCCTGGGCAACTTAGTAAGACCCTGTCTCAAAATATAAAAAAGGTCTGATGATGTAGTTTAGTGGTAGAGTGCCTCTGGGTGCAATCCCAGTACCACTAAAAAAAACAAAAACAACTGTGATCTACATCTTTAGAAAATACTACCCTACCCAGCAACTTAGGAGGCTGAGACAGGAAGATCAAAGCCAGCCTCAGAAACAGTGAGACTCTGTCTCTAAATAAAAATATAAAATAGGGCTGGGTATGTGCTCCTGTGCTGGGTATGTGGTTGAGTGTCCCTGAGTTCAATCCCTGGTACCCCTCCTCAAAAAAAAAAAAAAAAAAAAAAAAAAAAAAAAAAATCCTACCCTAAGGCTTGGGCTTCAGTAACCCAAAAGCAGACATTTCCAGAATTTATTTATATTTTTTTTCTTTAAACTCCCACTGTTCTCTATATATTCCTATATAGTTAAGGGTGAGGGTATTATTTTATATCAAGGGAAATTGAGACTCAGAGATGCGAAGTGACAGGGTCTCTATGACCCTGTCCTTTGATTAGAGCTAAATATACAACTTAAGTTTTCAACATCTCCCCACTTCCCCATCATTCCCCTACCCCATCCCCACTGGGCTCTGGCTCCTACATTAGTTGTTGAACCGGAGCTTCCTGCTGGTTTCCTGGCTTACAAGGAAGAAGATTGCAGACACTTCTTGCTCTCGTCTTTGTGTGTGTATGTACGTGTATGCATACAGGCCTGTGTGTCCCATGCACGTGGATAGGAGTGAGGTATCTTGGAGACTCCTGAAGTCTCCACTGTTTGAAGCCAGGGTGCTGGCCTCTCAGTGCCTGGTCCTGCTGCCCTGCACACACCTGTGGCCAGGAGCCAGCCTCTTCATAAGCCTCTTCTTTCACTCAGCACCGGACCCTCCTGGAGACTGGGTTTATTCTGGCAGAAGGAACATAGATGGCTTCCCAGCCTGACCAGGATGGATGAGAGAGGGCGGGGCTCACAGACCCCGCAGGCCTGTGTTGGTGCCGAGAGGTTTGAGTGAGGGCACTTCTATGTCATCTGCAGACAGAAGGTGTGCGAGTGTCCGTGAACGTCCTGAACAAGCAGAAGGGGGCTCCTTTGCTGTTTGTGGTCCGCCAGAAGGAGGCTGTGGTGTCCTTCCAGGTGCCCCTAATCCTGCGAGGGCTGTGAGTAGGACCTGGGGATTGGGGAGGGGTTGGCCTGGGCCAGGCCTTGCTTGGAGCCTCACACAGGAGCTCCCCTGTTTCTTCTCCCCAGTGCCTGAGCCCAGAGGCTGATCAGTAGCCTGAAGGCCAAGTCAGCCAGCCTGGAGCTTGTCAGCCTAGGGCTCAGGAGGTGTGGGAACCTGATGGGAAGAACTGGGCCTCGCTTCTCTGGAGTGGCAGGCCAGCTGGCACAGTAATCACATCGTGACTCTCTGCTTTGGGCCATAGGTATCAGCGCAAATATCTCTACCAAAAGGTGGAACGGACACTGTGTCAGCCCCCAACGAAGAATGAGTCCGAGGTCCAGTTCTTCTATGTGGATGTGTCCACCCTGTCACCAGTCAACACCACGTATCAGCTCCGGGTCAGCCGAATGGATGACTTTGTGCTTAGGTCTGCAGGGTAGAGAGGGGACCATGGGGACTCACTTCATTCCTAAGTCCTGGGAGTGACTGTAGGGCATCTTCTCTGCCCTGCAGGACCGGGGAACAGTTTACCTTCAATACCACCGCAGCCCAACCCCAGGTAAAAATCCCTGTTGACCTCCTGTTGAAGGAGAAATGGGAGAGCTTGCACATGAGACCAGGTGGTGTTTCCGGGGCTTGCAAATGTTTGCTTTCTCCATGGAGGGCTTCTCTGGAAGCAGGAACTCCAGCCTGCAGTGATTAGGGACAGATATCTGGCAGTCTGGTTCCCATCTTTCCTACTCTGCCTCTCAGACACTGCCCTGGGAGCCCGGCTGTGGTTGAAGCGGGTGGTGGAGAGCAAGTGTGCTTATGGTCAGGCCCCTCTCCCCAAAGAACCTCCACTGCTGAACCCAAGAGGATTGTGGGGCCTTGCTCATTTTAGGGGGGGTAAAGAGAGCATACTCATGAGGTCAGGCTCTCCCTGTCCTTCCTGTGCCCTCAGTACTTTAAGTATGAGTTCCCCGAGGGAGTAGACTCTGTGATTGTCAAGGTGACCTCCAACAAGGCCTTCCCCTGCTCAGTCATCTCCATCCAGGATGTCCTGGTAAGTTGATTACCCTTTTGCTTTGCACCTGTGGGTAGCAAGGCCACTAAGGAGAGGGGACAGGGCCCAGGTCCCTGTCCATCTACCTTTCCCCACCTTCCTCTGTAGTGCCCTGTCTATGACCTGGACAACAACGTCGCCTTCATTGGCATGTACCAGACTATGACCAAAAAGGCAGCCATCACTGTGCAGGTAGGAAGTGCACATGGTCCTCTGGGGGATGCAGCTGGCAGAGAATCTGCTCCTTGTTCTCTGCCCCATTCCTACTCTATACAGGCTCTCTAGTCCCTGTGACTTTGGGTCCCCTGATATGTGTGAGTTGAACTATAATCCCAGTCACCCTTGGGAATAGAAAGAGCAGAATTCCCTTTCTTCTTTGTTGTCTTTATTTTATTTTTATTATGTGAGTGAGGAGAGGAAAGGGGTCCCAGGGCCCTGTTTAATACTAGGTGTTATCCTTGGCAAAGGCCAAGACCTGTTCTGGGGTTAGGGAAGAGGAAGCCATGTATCAAACCCACTTAGCTGACAGGTGACATGGCATCTCCACATTTTTTCTTGGCTGATGGCTCAACCTATAATAGGACAACCCCTGTTGGGCACATACACATTTGCTTACCTGGCCATGGTATAGGTTTGGTGTTGAGGTTCTAGAACCAGAAAATCCTGGCTCTTCCACTTAGTGGCATTATGACTCTTGGCTAACTTCTCTAAGTTTGTCCAACAAGAATAATAATAGTACTTTCCTCAAGGACTTAAAAAAATTTTTTTTTAGTTGTAGGTGGACGTACTACCTTTATTTTTTTTTTTAATTATTTTTATGTGGTGCTAAGGATTGAACCCTATGCCTCATGTGTGCTAGGCAAGTGCTCTACCACTGAGCTACAACTCCAGCCCCAAGGATCTTTTTGAGGATTAAGTAAAATAATATATTAAAAAGCTTAGCATAATGTCTAGCCCAGAGTAAGTATTCAGAAAAGAGTGGTGAACATAGTGGGATGATCATCTTCCTCCTCCTCATCTGCAGCGCAAAGACTTCCCCAGCAACAGCTTTTATGTGGTAGTAGTGGTGAAGACTGAAGACCAGGCCTGTGGGGGTTCCTTGCCTTTCTACCCCTTTGTAGAAGGTAAATGTTGTGACCTGGGCCTGGCTAGGTATGGGGAGGGTTTGGTGACTTCCTGGGAGTTGGAAGAGCCTGCATGGTGGATCTGATGACAGATGGGGTTTCTTGGGTTATTTTGCTTTTTCCTTTTATGGTACTGGGGATGGAACCCAGGACCTCATGCATGCTAAATGTGCATGTTACCCCTGAGCGATACCTCCAGCCTTCTAGATCATGAGTTTTTGGCTCTGAACTCTCTGTGACCTGGTCCCAACAATTCTAACCAAGCTCTAGGTAACCATCTTTGCCGCTTTAACATTTTACTTCCAGATGAACCAGTCGATCAAGGGCACCGCCAAAAAACCCTGTCAGTGCTGGTATCTCAAGCAGTCACATGTGAGTGAGGGGAGCCGAGTGGGCTAGAAGAGCTTCTCTGGTTATTCCTCTCAGACCTAGGAGAGAGGGAGCTGTCTGAATGGGAAGGGTGGCAAGGACCCACCCAAGCAGGCTGATGGGTAGGGAGCAGGGAGATCCTGGAGGGGGATCCAGCATAACATGGGACAGAGTCCATGATGAAAGATGGAATAACTGAGTTCTAGTTCACTGTCACTTATCAGCAGAGGAATCTGCTTGATCCTCTGCAACAGAAATAATAAAATATGTCCTATTAGACTCAGTTGGGAGGCTTAGCACAAAATTAGTAGCAAAGTACTGGGCCCTAGATAATACTCAATAAATATTTGCTGAGCGATTAAATGGGGCTCTTTTTTTTTTTTTTTAAGTATGTTTTTAGTTGCCCATGGACCTTTATTTTATTAATTTATTTTTTATGTGGTGCTGAGAATCAAACCCAGTGCCTCACACATGTTAGGCAAGCGCTGTACCACTGAGCTACAACCCCAGCCTTCATAAATGGGACTCTTTATAAATTTGAGAATATAAGATAAAAAATAAGGGATTGTGATAAGAGAGGAGAAAAACTGCCTCAGCAAACATTGATGGAGCCCCTCCTGTGTGCCAGGTGCTGTGCCAGGGCTGTAGTTCTTAAGGAGCACCTGTGTAGAGGACAGGAGGCTGCTGCTCTGCAGGGTGCCAGGAGCTGTGATGAGCAGAGGACAGGTCACTGTGGGAATGTAGGACAGAGAAGGCCTCCTAAAAGGCACAGTCCCTGGCTGTGGTTTGAAGTTTAGGTCAAGATGGGGTTTTTGAGAAGTGGAAGAGAACATTCTAGCCCAGGAAGCGACATGAGCAGACAGGATCATATCAGAGCTTAGTGCAGTTAGAGGGCTGGGGCATTACATTTGAGGGGCGACGTGGTGGGAAGTTGGGCTGGGCAGAGGAGCCAGATCATGAAGGCCCTTGGACATCATGATGGCAGCGTTGAAAGGTGTGCCACGTTCATCTTCCTGCTTCCCTCCCTGTAGCCGAGGCCTATGTTGGTGGGATGCTCTTCTGTCTGGGCATATTTCTCTCCTTCTACCTATTGACCATCCTCCTGGCCTGTTGGGAGAACTGGAGGTAAGAAGAAACTGCTGAGCCCTCCTCTGTCACATGTGAGGGTGGGTTGGCCAGGGGTGCTGGTGAGATAGTGCGGCAGGATCTGAGCTGGCCCAGGGTTATCCTCTAACCATCCTCAGAGCAAGTCAAGGCAGGTACGTGTTAGAATCTGTGGTCCATGGGCCTCTTCTCTGGAAACTGACCTGCAAGGGGAACCCCAATCTCCTTTCCAAGTAGGGAGACTCCACATAGCTCCCCAGTCCAGGAGGAACCCCAGGATCTAGGTTGGGTTATAGGAATCAGAATGGGGTAGAGAGGGTAGAAGGAAGGTCAGCTTAGCATGGAGGGATCTTCATCTTACCCAGTCTGGGTGTCCTCTTGATTCTGTCCCTGTAGGCAGAAGAAGAAGACTCTGTTGGTGGCCATAGATCGAGTCTGCCCAGAAAGTGGTACTTCTGAAGGATCTGGGTGGGAGGGCAGGATTTACTTAGTGTCTGGGGAGGAAAAGTGGTGGGTGGTTCTCTGTGGGGTTAGAGGAAGAAGGGTTGGGGGTTTCTGGATGTTCTAATTGGGAGTGACATTCCACGGATGGAAACAGGACGGTATCTTCTGCTGTCCATCCCTAATATGTGTACCCTGGAAGCTGTTGCGTGCTATGTTCTCTGTGTCTAGCCACACAGTCTGTCATAGGCAGTGCTGCTTACAGTCTCTGAGATTATTAACCTTCCATTCTCTCCCTTTTTTCCCCTGCCCTCTCTTTCTGTCCTTCCTCCTGCTTGGGACCTTCTCTCTCAGCTTCTCTCCTTGGTAAGCTCCAGGTGTTGTGGGCAGAGGAGCTGCTGTCCAGGGGGAGGGAGGTGAAGCACAAAGGCTGTCTGGGGGGGACCTGAGCAGCTGGATGTCATTTGTCCTTGCTGCTGGTAGCTTAGTACCTGAGTTTTTTGACTTCCCCTCTCTAAGGAGAGCACAGGGTGACATGTGTTTCCATTGAACACCCTGGAATTTGTAGCATGTGGTAGTGGTAGTGGATGGTAGTGAGGAATTTGCCTGGAGAGGTGCTTATTCTTTGCTCTTGACATGGCCCCTCTATAACTTTCTTCTTTGGATTCTCCCATCTCTCTTTCCCCTGGCCCTAGGCCTCTCTTTACTTCCAGGGTAAGGGAACCTTGACTTCTCATTGCAGGTCACCCTCGGGTTCTGGCTGACTCCTTTCCTGGCAGCTCCCCTTATGAGGGTTACAACTATGGCTCTTTTGGTACGTGTCAAAACCAGAGACTGTACTTGCCCAGTGGTGAAGTGAAGTGGTAGTTGTCTTCCTGAAGCCTCTGCCCTTACAGCTACTCAGAGCCCCATGGGGATGGGTCCAGTGTCCCTTCCCCACATGCCTCACCATTTACATTCCCTGCAGAAAATGGTTCTGGATCTACCGATGGTTTGGTTGACAGTACGGGTACTGGGGACCTCTCTTATAGTTACCAGGGTAAGTGGGACAGGCAGGGGTGTGTGGTGCAGGGCTGCTGTTGGCTGGGTGAAGTGTCATGGTGGGCGGTTGCCTCTTCTGCCAGATGCTGGAACCAGCAGATGCCTGCTGTTCTGCCCCTCTCTTCCTTTATCCTTTCCTCCTTAGCCCCAGTTCCCTGGTAACTTTCCCTTTCCTTTGAAGGGCACGACCAGTTCAAGCGGCGCCTCCCCTCTGGCCAGATGCGGCAGCTGTGCATTGCCATGGGTAGATGTGGGGAGGGGGTGGGGCTGCCCTGCCAATCAGCTCCTGCCAGGGCGGTTGACTGGGGCCTGCTGGCTCCAGGGCCAGAAAGATGCTTGGTGCATGGCTTCCTCATCTAATGCCAGTAATGCCAGCTTGTGTGTCTTCTGAGAGAGACAGGCACTGGCCCCTGATGCCATCAGGCTGGCACCTTGGCCATCACAGGCCAGATGTTATAGTTTGCTGTCTCCTTTGCCAGCACCCTCTCCTCAGTCTGCTAGGGTCAGGCTTTTGAACATGGGAGTCACATTCTGGCCTGTGGGGGTTTTGGTCAGGCAAGGTCATAGGAGGAAGCTTCAGAAGGCAAGAGACAGATGAGGGTAAAGGAGAGGTGCTCTTTCTAGAGGCAGCCTCTTGCCCTTGCCTGCACCCCAGGATCACTAGGCCTTTAACTCAGTAATGAGTAATGGTCACAGCAGTGTCTTCTCAGAACCCACAGAGCTGGGTACCTTCTAATCAGCATGACTGGATGAGTTCAATCCTGTTGCTTGTGTTGGGGCCTGGGGTCTGCTCAGTGTCCTGCCTGGGAAGCCCTAGCTCAGGGAGGGGAGCCAGGAGGGGAGCAAAGCTGGAGCTGACCCCGTTTGGTGGCCTCTTTGCAGAGCCCCTCTCGCAACCCCCTGACTTAGGAGCACCTGATGTCTCCTGGCACCTGAGCGCACCTCCACCCCGGCTCTGAGCCTCGGCCCACAATTTGCCTCTTCCCCAGAGCCTAGTAATTTTGACAGTTGCCTCAGATGGGTGGGGGCAGACGTTGGGTTTTGTGCCCAATAGCTGACCCCTTTCTTCCTGCCCTTCACAGACCGCTCCTTTGATCCAGTGGGCCCTCGACCCCGACTGGACTCCATGAGCTCCGTGGAGGAGGATGACTATGACACGCTGACCGACATAGACTCCGACAAGAATGTCATTCGCACCAAGGTCTGGCACCATGTGCTTGGCCCTGGTCAGGGGTTTCCTGATAAAGGGACCTTTTATTTGAGGCCCCAGCAATCTGGTACATTGGGGAAGCAGAGGGAGAAAGCTCAGGGGAAACTAACTTGCCCTCCGACCCCTTGACCCTAGCAGACTGGGGACAGACCCTCTTGGTCTACCTGGCGAAAGCAGTGGGATGGCCTAGAAGCCTGAGTCTGGGCCTGGCTGAGGGAAGCCCCTCTTCACCCCTAAGCTAGGTGGCAAGGCTTCTCCCAGCTGGTGGTAAGTGGGGCTCACTCCTGCTTCTCCTCAGCAATACCTCTATGTGGCTGACCTGGCTCGGAAGGACAAGCGTGTTCTGCGAAAGAAGTACCAGATTTACTTCTGGTGAGCAGGACGAGCCAGTTCCTGGTGGGAGGTGGGGTGCTCCTGAGTCCTGCCCACCTCACTCCTCCTTGCTGCTCCTCAGGAACATCGCTACCATTGCCGTCTTCTATGCCCTTCCTGTGGTGCAGCTGGTGATCACCTACCAGACGGTGAGAGGGCAGGGGCTGACTCACTTGGCCACAGTCCAGGATTCTGCCCCTAAGTGCAGAGCCTCCCAGCTGGACATGGGTCTTAGGTTACATTGCCAAGTTTCCGATCCCAGCTCTGCCTATGAGCTGAGAGACTTCGGAAAAATCAGTTGACCTCCCTGAGCATCAGTTTCTTCTGCAAAATGGGGGCAGCATAAAAGCATTATTTTGGTAATTTTGAAACAAATATCACAGGACTTTATTACAGTTGGTTTCCCTTCCCTTTTCTCTAGACTGTGAGACAGGAACTTCTGTCATGATCATGCCTTGGGGTTTTTAGCCACATCTAGGGGGGTGGCTAGTGACTGCCACTTGTCATCCCTCTTTTCAAAAAGGGCACGTTCCCTGGGTACTACATGTATACACTGTGTGTACACTTACTCTCTTGCCAGTCTGGCCCAGGTGGTATGGCAAGGGCTGTGGGCTGAATCTGGCACATTAGTAGCCACACTCCCTGTCCCCACTCCTGCTGCAGGTGGTGAATGTCACAGGGAATCAGGACATCTGCTACTACAATTTCCTGTGTGCCCACCCACTGGGCAACCTCAGGTGGGGATTGTGCTGGGAGGTCCCCTCTCCAGGGCAGCGGTGAACCAGGGCAGGGGCTTTATGAAATGCCTGCCTGGGCCAGGGAAGAGGCTTGGGTGTGAGGCCCAGGCAATGTGCTTTGTGTCACCCCTTCTAGCGCCTTCAACAATATCCTCAGCAACCTGGGGTACATCCTGCTAGGACTGCTCTTCCTGCTCATCATCCTGCAGCGGGAGATCAACCACAACAGGGCCCTGCTGCGCAATGACCTCTATGCCCTGGTGAGCAAGCTGCCTGCCTGCTGAGACCAGTTCTGGCACATACTCTGAGCCTTGGCTCTAGAATATCCTTTCCGGCAGGCATGGCCTTGCCCAATTCAACTCTGCCCTGTCCAGACCTGCCCCACTCAGCCCTGTCCTGCCCCATCCTGCTCTGCCCTCTTCTTCCTTGTTCAGTCTAGCCCTGTCCTGCCCTGCCCTGTCCTCTCTGCCCAGCCTGGCACATACACCCCTCAGTGTCCATCCCACTCTGCTCTTCTCAGGGTTCTCTCTTACGGGTTCTTCGCTTCCCATTTCACCTTCTCTTCCTCCCCAACAGGAATGTGGGATCCCCAAACACTTCGGTCTGTTCTACGCCATGGGCACTGCTCTGATGATGGAGGGGCTGCTAAGTGCTTGCTATCACGTCTGCCCCAACTACACCAATTTCCAGTTTGGTGAGTGGGGTCGCCCTCTTCTCTGCCTAAACCTAGAGCAGAGACCTGCCTGATCCCTCCACTCCCACAAGTCACCCCAGGCATCCCCAAGACAGCTGTGAAGAACTTCCCAAGGCTGGGGAGAGGACATATGAATGCACATGTCTGATACGTGGAAAATGCAGCTGTTGATCTCTTCCTGCATGAAGGCGTGGGTCATCACTGAGAGAGAACAGGTCATCAGGAAATGGCCCCTGATGACAGGGTGCTCACAGGCTGTCACTCACACTAACTTGTCCTTGTCATCTGAGAGGTCAGACTCTTGGTGATCATGAGTGTGATGGCAAGGACATTAGGGACTGGAACTTTGGTTAAGTACCAAGTCACCCTATGGCCATAAGGAGGCCTTGGGCTCTCTTCTTTTCTAAGTGTTGGGCCTGGGAGTTCTCTGCTGAGCCTGGTGGATGTTTCTATAGTTCACTCCCATGTCCCCCAACTAGATACGTCATTCATGTACATGATTGCTGGGCTCTGCATGCTGAAGCTCTATCAGAAGCGGCACCCGGACATCAACGCCAGTGCCTATAGCGCCTATGCCTGCTTGGCTATTGTCATCTTCTTCTCCGTGTTGGGCGTGGTGAGGACCGTTTACATGTGGGCACACCCCCCTCCACCTCCTGCAGAAGAAATCACGTTCCTTCCCTCAGGGGAGTCTTAGCCTGGTTACACAGCCAGCCCTAGCAAGGGGACAGGCATGGGAGCAGGTGCCAGCAGCATCCCTCAGCTGTGCCTCCTGTGGCCTCCTGACAGGTCTTTGGCAAAGGGAACACCGTGTTCTGGATTGTCTTTTCTGTCATTCACATCATCGCCACCCTGCTCCTCAGCACACAGCTCTATTACATGGGCCGCTGGAAGCTGGGTGAGGGCATACCCAGGGCAGAATGGATGAGGGGGGTGGCTGGGAAGCCCCCTGGAATGAGGGGTTGGTGGCCTCAGGGACCTGGACCTGTAAGGCCCTCTGGTTCTGTATTTCACTGGAGATCAAACTTGTCCCCCTGCTTTGCCCTTGGAAAGTGGTACCCTGGAGAGGTACCACTGGTGAGGAGTTAGAAAAGGCCTTGGCTTTCCTGGGCCCTCTGGGCCCCAGCTCCTCTCAGCTGGCATAGGCCAGGGGTCCAGCAAAGAAGGGTGCCCATGCCTTTCAGCTCCGTGCCCTCCTCCTTACAGACTCGGGTATCTTCCGCCGCATCCTCCACGTGCTCTACACCGACTGCATCCGGCAGTGCAGCGGGCCCCTCTATGTGGTACCTGCCCAGCTCCCCAGCCCACTTCTCTTCCATCTAGTCTCTTCCCTCTAGGGGACAGGGAGGCGTAGTGGGAACCCCAGGGTAGGGGTGGGGACCAGATGACTTGGGCCTTCTGCCACTTCTCTCCCTGTTTCTCTTCCCCCTCTCAGTCCCCGTGTCTCTGCTTCCCCCCAGGACCGCATGGTGCTGCTGGTCATGGGCAACATTATCAACTGGTCGCTGTGAGTGTGGCCATTGGCTGTGGTAGCCTGGCTGGGCAGGCAGCTGGGGATGTGGCCAGCCACTGGCTGCTTTGGGGGCCGTGGACAATTTATAAACATTGGGCACAAGGAACTGGGGCTGAGGATAGAGGTGTTGGTCCCTGGGCTTTTAGAATCTCCCATGAACTCCTGAACCCAGCCCAACATCACGATCAAGCATGGTGGGGCAAAGGAGAGCCTTCTGCTCTCGGCCCTCCCTCTTCACTGGCCTCTCATCCCCCTTGCTAGGGCTGCCTATGGGCTCATCATGCGCCCCAATGACTTTGCCTCCTATTTGTTGGCCATTGGCATCTGCAACCTGCTGCTTTACTTTGCCTTCTACATTATTATGAAGGTGAGTGGGGAAGGGCTGCAACTCCTCTGTCAGCTACTCTGCTTCTATGGGATAGAGATGGGCATGACCCGCCAGATCCACATTGAAAGGGAGTGAGAATTTTTCTGCCACGAGGTTTGAGTAGCAGGAGGCTACATCCTTTTGTGTGCGACCCCTGGGAGCCACTCTTGGGCAAACCCTGTACTGCTGAGCTGCATCCCAGCCCAGGGCCCCTTCATTGCTGAAGGAGTTAAGGAGGTGCAACTCATTTTGTCTGTGATGGACTTGGACCTCTAAGGACCCAGAGCTTCCCAAGGGACCCTCCCAGGCCATCCAGTGTCAGAGGAGAGCCCCCTTGCCAGGACCCTTTGCTGGCACAGGATTCTGGGTATGTGGAGGCCCAGAGAGGGTGAACACCAGGGTGAGGACCCAGGCTGCTCCCATGGGGACTGGTTGAACTCTAGTCACATGAGGTACTGGGAATCCAGGAAGGCTTCCTAAGGAGTGAGTCCTGAGAGCCTAGGAGGCCCAGGGGAGGAGATCCAGAGAAGGTTGGGAAGTGGCCTGGGGGAGTCCTGGCTCTCAGCTCATTTCTCCTTCCCCACCCCCTCCTCAGCTCCGGAGTGGAGAGAGGATCAAGCTCATCCCCCTGCTCTGCATCATCTGTACCTCTGTGGTCTGGGGCTTTGCACTCTTCTTCTTCTTCCAGGGACTCAGCACCTGGCAGGTGAGGAGTCACTCGCAGGCTTGCCATGAGCTGGCAGACAGCCTATGTCCTACTGTGGGCCAGCACTTCCAAAGCTGCTTTCTCATTTACTCCTCTACAGCCAACATTCTAGCACAGAGATGGTCCCATTTTACTTATGAGGCAGCCGAATCTCAGAGAGGCCAAGTAATAGACCTCACCAGGGGCACTCAGCCAGTGAGTGGCAGCTGGGGTTTCAAACTATAGCTGTCATACTCTCTCCCCGACCTCAAAGGGCACCTGCTGTGACAGGCTTTGAATCTGTGGTCAGAACTAGGCCTGACATGATGTCTGCCTGTGAGGTGCTCATAATTTAGTTCAAGAGAGTCACCAATCTCTTGCATTTTTGTTTTTTTTTGTTTTGGTGTTCGGGATGAACCCCAGGCCCTAGCACATGCTAAGCACACACTCTTATCACTGAGTCATACACCCAGCCCCTAGTTTATGTCTTGCTAGTTTACATCATGATATTTGAAATGAAGAGCAAGGGACATGGGCAGTATTCAGAAGATGATGAGGCCTCTGTGAGTTAGGAGGTCTGGGAAAACTCTGAAGGAGGCAGGCTTTGCTCTTGGCATAAAGGCTTTGGGTGATGGGGAACCCTGAGCCCTATGGCCCAGAAAAGCTTGATTTGAGTAATGATACAGAGGTAGAAATGAGTAAGGCAGATTTGGAGGTCAACGAATGTACCAGTTGGGGAGCCAAGCAAAAACTGCAAGCTTCTTGAGGGCAGGGTGGTCGGGCCTGTGACCTCAGCTTAGCAGATAGCCCTGGATAGAGGGTGGATGATTGGTAAGTGTTTGTGGGGTAGAGGTTGTAGATAGAGCAGGGAGGACCTTGGGAACCACAGGTTGTGGCTACTCTTATCCTGGAGCAAGGGTGTGACCTGACAATAGTGCTTTGGAGAAAACAGTGAGCCTTCAGGACAGATGTGAGCAGGGGTCAAGTCCAAGGTGGGGTGCTGAGTTAGGAGTCAGCTGTGCTTTCAGACATCTCTGAGTTGTGGCACCTTCAGGTAATCATATCTCCCTGCTTTTAGATTAGGGAAGAAGAATCTGAAGGGAGGAGAACGAGACTAAAAGAAAAGGAAAGAACAGGAGGCAGCAAACTTGGGCAGAAATTTGTAACAAAAGTCCATTTCTTAGATATGGGGGATGAGGACCAGAGACAAGTCAGAACAAGGAGCTTTCCCGACGGGCTGGGAAGTGGGGGTGCCCTGGAGTGATATGGGAGATGGGTCCAGTCCTGGCCTTGCCAGGCAGGGCAGGGTCAGGAGGCCACTCTCCCTGTGCTTCCCCCAGAAAACCCCTGCAGAGTCAAGAGAGCACAACCGAGACTGCATCCTCCTCGACTTTTTTGATGATCATGACATCTGGCACTTCTTGTCCTCCATCGCCATGTTTGGGTCCTTCCTGGTATGCACTGAGCCCAGGTGGGGAGGGTGGAGTAGAGGCAGAGGTTGCCTCTTTGCCTGTGCCTGACCCAATGTCCACCCCTCAGGTGTTGCTGACACTGGATGATGATCTGGATACTGTGCAGCGGGACAAGATCTATGTCTTCTAGCAGGAGCCAGGCCCTTCACTTCACCTCATGGGGCTTTGAGCTCCTCTGTGTCACCTGCCAGGTGCTTCTATAGCTCTGGAAGTGTGAATCCCAGGCCTGCTACCCAGCACTGGGTGGCAGCGGGACAGCAAGCTCTAGCCCAGGCCTGACTTGGGACAGTCACAGGGTGGCATGAAGCCTTGTAGCTGCCCTCTGCGAGGGAGGAGGCCTGCTCCCTGATACCCCAGACATTGGCCAAATTGCTGCTTTCTTGGTATTGGGGCTTTCCATGGTCCCTGCCATTGGCTCTCCGTTTGTCCCTCTGCAGGAAGGAGAGAAGTCGATGCCCTCCCATTTCATGCCTTCCATTCTGCCCATCCTTCTCCCTTAGCCTGGGATCCAAAGCCCTTTCTTCCTCCTATGCTCCTGGACTGGGGCCTGATTCTGTGTCCTGTCCCAGGACCACAGTTCTCTGGGGCTGTTCCTGGCTGCCATCCCTGCCCAGGATAGATATGAGTGTGGGATTTCAGGGGCTGGCTGGTTGGTGCCAGGCTTTTGGTGCTAAGGCCTGCAAGGGGCCCAGGGTAGGAGCCTCCTCCCTTGACCTGTGCTCAGGCTGACTCTAGCAATGAGGAGGATACGGAGGTTACCTCATGAGTCCTCAGACTGATGCCAGCACCAGGATTGGAAGGAATAACAACTCACCCGTCCATCCCTTCCTGTATTTACATGCCCTCAGTCCTGCCAAGCCCCAGCTGGGGCCTTTCAGTGCCATTGACACTGCCCGAGAATGTCCAGAGGCAATGAAGGAACGGTGCAAAGCCCAGCCTTCTCCATGGCCACAGGAGTCCCAGTGCCTACTTCAGAAGAAAGGGATATGCCATTACCCTTTATGTCCCCAGACTCAGCCTCGCTCTAGGACCCAGGGCTGGCTTCCGTCCAGGCTTCAGCCAAGTTCTTTGTTGGTTACACACACACACACACACACACACCACACACACACACACACACACACACACACACACACACACACACACACACGATACCTTGGAGTTTACATGGAGATGCCACCAGCTCTGGGCTTCACCTTACCTGGTCCATTCCAGAGATGCCAAGGACAGGGGCCATCAGGTCAGGCCTCTGCCTGGGGGGTGGGAATGTGCATTATTCTCCCCAAACTGTTTTTATAGCTCTGCTTGGGCTGGGGAGAGGAGGTAGGTCTGGGTCTTTTGTTTCAGAGCTCCGTTTTATGTCTCTCCATGCTACGGTTGTGTTTCTGTTTTCTATGAATGAGTGCATTCAATAAAGAAACAACCAGACGCAGTTCCTGGGCCCTTGTTTGCTCTTCTGTCCTGGGTGGAGATGTTGACACTGGTAGTGGTGAGGGGCAGGGTCCTCTGTGTCCCATTTCTCCTGGGCCCTTTCTTTTTTCCGTGCCATGGTTGCATTATGTTTCTTGATCTCCCCTTGTTTTTCTTCTGCCTTGAACAACAGCATTAAGCCGATAAACATCTGCTGGGGGCCTGCTTTGTACCAGGCACTGTGCTGGGCAGAGACCAGATACTGGAAAAGTCTTTGCCATGTAATCTTACCCTCTAAGATCCCCCCTTACCTGGCAAATAGAAATTGCCTCTGCCCACCTGGCCCCCACCCACCCAGCTGAGACCAGCTTCACTTCTTCCTGAGCATTTCCCAGCTCTGTGGGCTATAGGCCCAGGCAGTGCTTTGGATGTGGCTTTAGTGGACAGTGGGCATGCAGGCCATGGCAGGGTGGTGGTCAGGGATGGCAAGATGGTAATGGATGGTGGGCAAGCTCCATGAAAAGGGGCTTTTGAGACATCCTTAGGACAGGATTTGGGGGCCAAGGAGTTGTGAATTCAGAACACAACCAGAGGTCTGGGGGGGTCCAGGGTTGGAGGGTATGGGCTTTTCTCTTGCTGATCTTCAGCTCCTCTCCCTCTTTTCCCTTCAGGCGCCAGTGAGAGGCACTGTAGCTCTATGCATCAGTAGGCTCTGGAGTTGGCAAGGCTGGCTGTGGTGGGAGGAGCTTCTGAGACAGGCCCTGTCCCTGCCTGCCAGGCCTTGCGCCTGCAGCCTTGCTTGGCTTGGGGTGTTGCCAGGTATGTGTGTATATTGGAGAGTGTTACATCCTCCTTACCAGTGTCTTAGGATGGTGGGTGCCACAGCAGCAGCCCAGAGACCCCACCTTTCTCTTTTGTTTTTTGGGTATCAGGGATTAAACTCAGGGGCACTTGACCACTGAACCATATCCCCAGCCTCTGTTTTGTATTTATATCGAGACAGGGTCTCACTGAGTTGCTTAGTGCCTTGCTTTTGCTAAGGCTGGCTTTGAACTCGAGATCCTCCTGCCTCAGCCTCCCGAGCTGCTGGGATTACAGGTGTGCACAGCCACACCTGGCTCCCACTTTTTTTTACCTATTCCTTCTCAAGACTCTGGTAGCAAGTTATCAGAGGATCTCCCTCCTGGGGTGATGGAGTCTAGTCTGTTTTCCAGGGTAGGTAGGGACTGTTCCTAAAGGGAGGGAGGGATGACCCAGCTTCCTGAACTTTCTACCCTAGTGTTAGTGTCTCCAGTCCTGCAGTGCTTTGGAGACCTTTTATCATTGTCCTCTGGATGGGGCCACAGTTGACTACACTGCTGCTGAGCCCTAGAATCCCACTTGCACCTAAAGCATATAACTCAAGATGCACCCCACCAAAAGCTGTCCTCAACCTGAGCAGGGTGGTTCCACTGGGAATAGTGGGTATGCCAGGTGTGATAGTATCAGCCTGCAATTCCAGCTACATGGGAGATGAAATAGGAGGAAGGCAAATTTTAGGCCAGCCTCAGCAACTTAGAATAAGTCTCAAAGTGAAAAGGGCTGGGAATGTTGCTCAGTGGTAGAGCACCCCTGGGTTCAATTCCCAGACTGCAAAAGAATTTTAAAAGTGGGTGTGACAAGGCCCCAGTGCCCATCAGGAATGAACAGGGAGCCTAGTTTCTGCCACTCACCCCTCGTCTTGCGGCCTTGGGGTAGAAGAACTCAGCCTCAGTCATTGAACTGTAAAATGGGGATATTAATTATATCCTCACAATGTGACTCTGAGTGTTAAATGACAGTATTTGCAAAGTGCCTGGCGTGGAGTAGGTCCTCAGTAAAGGGTAGTTCTCATCTCATCTTCACCCAGGAAGAGAGGGTGACTGGTTTTCCCCCTACAAGCCTCAGGGATCCCCAGCTCCCTAGCCCTTTTCCTCTCTGGCAGACTCTCTTGAGCTCCTCCTCCCAAATTCGGGGGCAGGGAGCCGGGAAGTAGGAGCAGCCCTAAATCGAGAGGCGGGAAGGCCTTCGTGGTCCTGCCCATAAAAGGCTTTTCCCGGCTGACTCCCCGCCGGCAGCACGCCCCGCCCCCGCCGCTCCATCTCCAAAGCACGCAGAGAATGTCTCGGGCAGCTCCCGACAGACTGCTCCAACTTGTTGTCTTTCCCCAAATATGGAGCCTGTGTGGAGTCACTGGGGGGCGGGGGGTGGGGACCAGAGCCCGTTTCCTTGGCAGGGAGGGGGCCGAGGGGCAAGCCGGCGGGGAGGCTGACATCACCGCAGTGCAGCCCTTTAAACCCCTCACCCAGCCCGTGCCCCATCCTATCTGCCAAGCCCAGACGGAGCCACACACCTTGCTGCCAGCCCTGAGGAAGCCCTGTGAGTGAGTACACTCTCCAGGCCTGGGAGGGAGTGGGGCTGGAGCTCCACGCAGGCGGGTATTTCAGGCAGGACTCTCCAGAAGTCCCCAGCGTGGTGGGCTCCGTGGCTGGGGAAGCCCTCCTTCTCAGTCATCTTGGATTCCCAGGCTCCAGACCTGAGCTGTCCACTTGATGGGTGGGTTGGGATCCCTGGAGTCCTGAATCTCAGACTTGGTATCCTCAATCTCCTTGAAATACTCAGATGACTTGGCTGGTGCAAAGGGATGCATGGTGGTAACAATTGGGATGAGAGAGGCTCCGCACTTCTGTGACACTCATACCACAGGGTGTGTGTGCAAACTCGAGGCATTGCCTGATTAGGCCAAGCCTCTGTATCCTGTCTAGAAGACTGTCCAAGGAGGCGAGGGCCACTTGAGTTTACTAGTTCTGGAGGGCAGCGGCCCACTGGCTGGTCCCAGGCTTAAGCAGCATGGGAGAACTGCAGGGAGAGCGCCTAAGGCAATGTGAAGGACCACAGAACTTTTTTTCTTCCTCTTTTCCTTCCTTCCTTCCCTCCCTCCCTCCCTCCCTCCCTCCCTCCTTTCTTCCTTCCTTCCCTCCTTCCTTTCTTCCTTCCTTCCCTCCTTCCTTTCTTCCTTCCTTCCCTCCTTCCTTTCTTCCTTCCTTCTTTCCTTCCTTTTGTGGTGCTAGGGATCAACCCAGGCTTCTTGCATGCTAAGCATGCCCTCTGAGCAGCACCCCCAGCCACATGGAACTCTTGTATTTCAGAACAGGCTGGGGTGGCAGGATGCAGGGAAAAGCTAGATAGTTTCTCTTTCTGGGTGTCTCCTTCCACAGGTGGAAAGAGTCACCCCCACTGCAGGCAGGAGGACGGCAGGTCGAGGCACTTTGGAGGGATAGCTGGTCAGGTTGGGGATCCTTAGCCCTTCCCACAGTGTCTCAGTGATTTGCCTTCATAGGGTAGCTGTGAGATGGGCCACATTTATGTAGCAGGATCACTGTTGGTTCCTGGAATTTAGATGAGCCACCCTTAGTACTCTAAGGGATGTGGATGTGCTTGCTCTAATTTACTGTATTTTGTGGTGACGAGAGCAGGGGTCCCACAGTCCTGGTCTGCTTCTTCTGGGCTCCTGCTGGAAGAAGGTGCCTCCTGCCCCTTTCTTCACTGCCCAGGCTGACCTGGGGGAGGGGCACCCTGACAAGGAGACACAGGGCGGGAGCAGCAAAGCTGAGCATCATGCAGTTAGTTGTCCTATGCCTCTGGTCCCTGGATCTTTGTCTAGAAATGCTGCTGGTTGGGCTGCCCTGCCACTTTCTCTCCCTCTCCTCTTCCCAATGGTTAGAAGGTAGAACTGGGTAGGTTTCCATCAGAAGGACTCTAAAGGATGTCCTGGGACTCTCCACTTTCAGTATCTCCACCAGGAAGGAGGCAGGGAAAAGAGAGGTGCCGGGGGAAGGTGGGGTGGTGAGCATTTCATTGCCCTTCTTTGCTGTGACCAAAATCCAAATATTGTCTCTAGATCAAGGGGCTGCAAAATTGTGTTCTTGTCACCACAAGCCTTGACCTTTTGACTTGTACTGTCTTTTCTGAACTCCCTGGGACAGAAAGCTGCCAGTGGGGTGACACACGCTCCTTTCATCCTGTTCCTCCCTTGCCCAGCATGCGGTGTGGGTGTGGGAAGGCAGATGTGAGGGTGGTGGGGGTGGGGATAGAAAGTGATGTGTGCCTGGACACCAAGTGTGCATGTGCCTATCTGGGATGGTGGGACAAAGGCTGAGAGGTTGTGGGGAGGCCAGGAGGAAGGATTGGCTGGAATCAGTTGGCTGGTCCCAATTGGTTTGTGGCTTTTGACCACCTTTGTGCAGGAATCCTTGGGTGGGACAGACAGTGGGTTGGGGAATGGAGGGTCTTGGCTATGTGCAGCTGACAAGTGGAGCATTGCCTTGGGTTCCCCTGCATCACCAGTTGGGAGATAGGTGGTGGGCTGGGAATTCCACTCACACCCAGTGTTCAGAGAACCATCTCCTTGCTTGGGGTGTTCACCTCTACCTTACAAGTAAGGAAACAGACTCAGATACGAGGCTGGCATTTAGAGGCTCTGGTGGATTTTTTTGTTTTGTTTTGTTTTGTTTCTCTCGAACTTTGTCATGGGCTCAGGGAATGATTTTGAGAAGAGGGTGGGTGGTGGAGGGGATCACTCACTGTGCTTACTCCCTGGCCAAGGCCTGGCCCTCTTGTGATCACCTCCAAGCAGTTGGGAAAGAGTTCATAGATGCTATGTCATTTTTACCACCCTCTGTATAGATCCCCTTATCCTATTTCACAACTGGAGAACTTCAGCTCAAAAAGGCTGTCTGTCACGGGGAAAGGAAGGGCAAGACAATGGAGTTGGCCTGGGACCAGAGCAATGTGATGCTGATGTTCACTCTGCTTCCCACGGAGGTGGAGAATGGAGAGAGGGTCTCAGCCCTCACACGTGGGAGGTGGGGGAGGGTGCTGACCACCTCCATGCTCACATCATTCTCCCCCTCCCAACCTCTGACTCTGAGTCCGTGGGATGGGTCTGGCCTCCTTTGGTACCTCTTTTAGAAGTCTCTGTAGATAAATCCATACTAGGGTGACACCTGTGGTCAGGTCCCATTCCCCCTGACCAGTCACACCCATGTTTGCTCAGAAACCCACTGCTCCTGCTGCTCCTGCAGCCTTCCCTCTTCTCCATGAGCGGGAGGCACAGGCCCTGCAGCAGTAGCAGTAGCCCAGGGTGGGGCTTCCCATGCTCTGGCTGGCAGATTCTTGGCTCTGGAATATCCCTCAGGGCCCCTGACTTCTTGGTTCCCCAAGCTACTGCGGTGGCAGGAGCCTGAGGGTATGGGGAGAAGTGGATGGGTACATCAGTGCACTCTCATCTGGCTCTCTGGAGGAAATGCAGCTGCTCTGCCAACAATTCTTGGGATTTGGTGGCTTTGCCTGTCTGAGCTTCTTCAACTGTAGGCCAGAGACTGAGTGGACCTGGCTGGGAGCTAAAGTTCTGGATTTCCAGCTTCTGTGCTAATAAAATTTGAAGATAACTTGGTCCTTCAGGCAGAAGCAGTAAACTACTTCACATCTAGCTGGACAAAGACAACTGCTGGCTTTATTTTGAGGGATGATATGGCTTCTGGAAGGCCCTTCCAGTGCCTCTAGCCAGTTGGCAAAGAGAAGTCTCTAGACCAGTGCATGACCCATGGGCCAGGTCCAGCCTGTTGTCTGCTTTTGTAAATAAAGTTTTATTGACACACAGTCATGCTAATTTGTTTATGTATTGTCTATGGATATATTCATGCCACAACAGCATATAGACCCCTGCTTAGACCTCCAAATATCTGATGTCTTGTTTCCTGGGGTTCAAGTTCAGAAAGCCCTCTTCACTAAGGTGATGAGCCTGGCCTAAATGTGTAGTGCTGTGGTAAATGTCTACAATGACTGGGAACCCTATGCAGAGCTAGATCTTCCTGGCACAAACGAAAGCAGAGCAGATTCCTGGTCCTGTGACACTTTACCTTCTCTGCCCTGCCCTGGTGTAGCTCTGTTACAACATGGCCAACAAGGGTCCTTCCTATGGCATGAGCCGTGAAGTGCAATCCAAAATTGAGAAGAAGTATGACGAGGAGCTGGAGGAACGACTGGTGGAGTGGATCATAGTGCAGTGTGGCCCTGATGTAGGTCGTCCAGATCGTGGCCGCCTGGGTTTCCAGGTCTGGCTGAAGAACGGTGTGGTAAGTGATGCCCTGGGAAGGGGGCTGGGGTTATGCCATCCTGAGATTCAGACCCTCTGAGCTGAGTGCCAAGCTGTGTCCTATGCCTGGCAGATTCTGAGCAAGTTGGTGAACAGCCTGTATCCTGATGGCTCGAAGCCAGTTAAGGTCCCAGAGAATCCACCCTCCATGGTGTTCAAGCAGATGGAGCAAGTGGCTCAGTTCCTGAAGGCAGCTGAGGACTATGGGGTCACCAAGACTGACATGTTCCAGACTGTTGATCTCTTTGAAGGTATAGAGGAAAAAGGGACTGGGGCCAGTGGGGAGGGAGGCAGGTGGGCAGGTGAAAAGGATTCTGAGACAGGGAGAGGGAATGATCAAAATATGCCACATCCAGGGTCTAATAATCTGTGCCTAGCAGTAACAGGAATTGCCAAGAGCATGCCACACCACACTGACAAGGACTTACTGAAGGATCTACTAAAGCCTCCTTTGGTTTGGGGACAATGCTTGTCCCTGGCATTCTGAGAGATAAGGACAGTCCCTGGTGTGAGGTCCTGTCTGTATGGTCCTGAAATTTGTTCACTGGGTGCTCTTTTTTCTCATAGGTAAAGACCTGGCAGCAGTGCAGAGGACTCTGATGGCTCTGGGCAGCTTGGCAGTGACGAAGAATGATGGGCACTACCGTGGAGATCCCAACTGGTTTATGAAGTATGTGGCCACCAGGGATCCTTACTCTCAGCCTGATCTCTTCATGGGATGGGGGTGGCTTGGGCTAGCCAGCTTGTGGGAATGATCAGGGGAAGCAGAGCTCCAGGAAGGTACCAAGTGAGGGTCTAGGAAGGCGGGTATGATCCTTTAAGCTTCTTGACTCCTTCCTTTCTTCCCTCCTGTTCTCCTATGCTCAAGAAGGTTCCTCAGCCTATGGGTTAGCTAGATTAGGGAAAAAGGAATAAAATTGGGGAAGGGAATGGAATTTGTTGAGAAAGCAACAGAGGGTCTAGAAAACAGGAAGAAGATACCAAGTTCTAGCAAGTCTTTATCCTGGTTCCTCCCCTTCTAGGAAAGCCCAGGAGCATAAGAGGGAATTCACAGAGAGCCAGCTGCAGGAAGGAAAGCATGTCATTGGCCTTCAGATGGGCAGCAACAGAGGGGCCTCCCAGGCCGGCATGACGGGCTACGGAAGACCTCGACAGATCATCAGCTAGATGGGGGAGAGCCAGCCCTGAGCCCTGCTTGCCCCCAGCCCGCTGGCTGCAGCCATCCCGCTTAGCCTGCCTCACCCGCAGCTGTGTGCTTCTTAGCCCTGTCCAAGTGTTAAGGCTGTCACTGGGCAAAGGAGACTGCGCAGCAGCAGCTCTTTGTACCCCTCTCCCCCGGCCTCAGCCCTACTTCTTACCCCAAAGTGCCACTGCCCCACCCCTCCTCCCAGCTGCACCCCCACCTCTACTGTCTCCCCATCCTAGGCTGAGCAGGGGGACATGGGCTGGGATAGTGTGGGTGTGGAGCAAGCCCACTGTCTTCCTTGGCAGCAAGAGCCCACTGAAGGAGCCCCAGCCCAGCTCTCTCCCATCTTTTCCTGGAATACTTTTGGGGTTGAAATTCAAAAAGGAAAAAATATATATACATCCATCTTTTCTCAGGCCTGACTGGCAGAGTTTGATTTGCCCTAGTCATTTCTGTTGTGGTTCCAGGAAGCCCAAGCAGAAAGCAGGTGGCATCTGGGGTTTGTGCATGTTCCTGGCTGCTGTACTTTGGAGGACTTTTAAGGCCCCAAGGTCCCATGGATAGGAGAATGAATCTTGAGGACTAGAGGGGAAGAGGAGCAACCTGACTACTTGCATTAGCTTTGGGGAAGCAGAAGAATAGATGGGGGAGTAGCAGAATTGTTTGGAAGGTTTTTATTTTGGAAAAGCTGTGCAGAAAAAAAAATCAACAAAATGTTGCTGTGAAAAATGAAATCTTAAGCATTAAAAAAATTCAAATAAACTGATTAGCTCAGAAGAAGGGAGGAGGCCAAGAGTAGGAGCAAAAGTCACAGCCTGTCAGGCACAGTGGCCTCTGGGGGATGGGAGGGGAGGCATTTCCCTGAGCACTTTGCAGAGGAAGACAGGGTGGTCATAGGGTTAAGTGGCAGTGGCTCCCCAGGCTGTCTCCTAAAAAACTTGTGTCTCACACAAGTCCATAATCCAGCCACAGACTTTCCTAATGAAGTGGCATGGGCCCTGGGGAGCTGTGCCCTGTCTCAGCTGTGCCAGGAGCACCATACTGATCCTTCAGAAGGAGGAAGGGTTGGGGTGATGGCAGAGGGAGTCAAGGGCATGTTCAAAGTTGGCTTCAGACCAGGAGTGCAGGGAGGGATAATGGAGGCAGCTGCTTGTGGGGCAGGCAGTCGAGGACTTTACCCAGCCTCCCACAATCCCTCTTCCCCAGTAACCCAGTCATGTTCCTGTGGAGACACTCTCGGGCTATGCAGGCACCTTCTCCGCCCGCACACAAGCGGGGTTCCCTGTGACCTAGATCACTGTCTTGCCCAGGAGAATGGGGAGGGAGGGAGGCCTGCCCTGTGCAGGCACCAATCCCTCGTTTAGGAACTTCTCACCAAGCCCTCCCAGTCAGTGGGAGAACCGTCCTGTGTCTCTAGCCAGAATGTTCTCTGGCATCAGTCCTCTGCCACTTGTACTCAGGAAGGCCCTCACCCTCCCGAGAGCAGCCAGGAAATGCTGTTTAGGCTCGGCTTCCAGATGTAAGCATCAGGTCTGCTTTCTCTCTGGAGCTCCCCAAAGTCGGGAAGGAAGAATCTGCCCCACGTCGCGTCGGTCAGGCTCCAAAGTCAGCAAATCTGCTCCTCCTTTCCCTGTACGAGGCCTGAGGGCTGGTGCTGCTGAGGGCAGTCCAGGGCGTTTTTGTTCTGGAACAGGCTCCAGTTCCCTTCATCGAGCAGGTCTGAGGTGAGGAGGCCAGAGGTGGTAGGAGAGCCCCCTCTGTCTGTCTCTGCTCCATCTAGATCCTTGCTGTTGCAAAGTGGCACTGATTCTAGCTCTGTCCCCTCTTCCTTGGATTTTCGGCTCTGTTGGGGCCAGTGGCAGGGTCCACTCCTACAGCCTGGAGTGGAAGCCACATTCCTCTGGCTCAAATATACTTCTAGCATGTAGTAAATGGTCCAGAAGATGGTGAAACAGCCCACCAGCACCAGGGTCTGGGGAAAAGTCAGGCACCTATGTTAGGGACTGCTTCTAGCTCAGAACCATGAGCTTGGGCAGTCTCCCCTTCTGGGCACTGCCTCTCCCACCCCTCCCCCTCCTCACAGCCCTCCCCCTCCTCACAGCCCTCCCCCACACAAGGACTGCCCCCTAAGAGAAGGAGCAATTCTATGAAACCACTGTTGGGACCCAGGTCTTCCCCACCCTTGCTGAACAGCCCCAAAGACTAAACCCCCCAGCACAGTCCTGCCTGTCTATAGCTTTTGTCCTAGTACCTTGAGGGTGTTCGGGGTAATGGTGTAACCATCTTCCTCAGGAATTTTCAGCCCAGGTGGGCAGGGCAGAGCAAAGCCATCGTGTAGATATTTTCCACTCATGGCACTTTCTAACAGCCTGTGGAAAAACAAAGGGATGAGGACGCGCTACTGGACATGGTTCCTTTGCCATCTGCCCTCACCCATCCTCCCACCTTACTGATGAAAGGAGGAAGAAAGCCCCACAGGAAACAGGGCAGGAGCACTGGGGGTTCCCAGCGCATGGCTCTGTCTACTGGTTTGAGCCTGGAGTTGGGAAGCCCAGCTGGGATTCAGAAGGAGATGGGGCTCCTGTGTGCCTCTCCCATCCCTTCACGAGTTGCCTTCCCTCCGGCACATGCAGCTACACCTACCTCTGTCTGTCCCTGATGTCTACTGGACTCCACACGGAGCCATACAGGGTCAGCTGCCAGTGCTGGAGGATGCCCACCTGGAGCGGCTCATCTCCTGGGTGGCAAGCGGGAAGTCCATGAGCAATGCCCCTCTGTTGGCCACACCAGCCCGCCCGCCTCCCGAGGGGACTCAGACCAATGGCGTGCTGTAAAGGTTGTCTAACTGTGTCCCACAGACCCGGGGTTCTGCAGAAGCACCTCGCAGGGTGCCCTCAGGATGGAAAGGGAAGGCTGGAAGGATATGCTCAGAGCAGAGTTGTGCCTTTAGTTTCCATATTTTGGGGTTTCAGATGGGATTTTTTTGGAAAGAAAAACTACCTTTCCACCAAATTAAAGGTTTGAAAACCACTGATCTGGTGAATACCTCACTTGACTGGAAGTTGGAAGGGCTGGGCTCAGTTTCCAGTCTCCTCACTGATATTGCAGGTATTGAGTATTCACTGACCTTCACTACTATTGTGACTTCATACAAGTCACTTCAAACCTCTGGGCTGCAGTTTAAAAAAAAATGGTGAAAGTTAGTCCTGCCCTTACCTGCCTACCAGGGCTGGCCGAAGGATGGTTATATGTGAAAAGACTTGAAATGTGGTTTCAACAAGGAATTTTTGTTGCTATCCTGAGGAAAAATGGATCAGTCACTTCTCCAAGGAATAGTATAAATGAACAGTTTTAGAGATCAGTGCTCAATTTTTGGATGGGGCAAATTTCTTGGCATCTACCCTCTTAGCCACCGGCAACCCTGTGTATTCCACATGGGACAGCTTCTGGGGGGCCTCTGAGAGCCAGAGGGACCAGAAGACAATCAGGAGAGGCAGGGCCCTGATGGAAGGGCAGGGAGGCTCACCTACATCCCTGATAACAAGTCTGTAGATGCCTTTTGCCCTTTCTCCCCAGCACCGCACAGTGGAGAACGTCCAATCGTTGAAGCCATTGGGATCCCTAGGGAATGAGCAAAGCAGAAAACATGGAAGGCACGGCACAGGGAGCTGACCCTTCTCCAGAAGCATCATTTTCTTACTGTAGCAGGCACAGAAAGGAGCTATAGTCATTTTGGAGGCAGTCAAGTGGGGTCCTCAAGGGCTGCCCCTTGCTCCTGGGATCTCAGGGAATGAGGGACTCGGTTCCATGTGGCAGAGTGGAAAAAGCTAAACTGGAGAGAGCGTGGCCTGGGAGTCCCACACGTCTACATTTATTCTTACTCTCAGGTGTTACTAGCTCCATAACTTGTTTACTCATCTGCAAAAGGAGGTAACAAAGTCTACTTCACAAGGTTCTTTAAGGATCAGAGCAAATACATGTAGAGTACAATGCTTAGCACATTGTCAGCACTTGAACACAGCATGTGATCAACGGCTTCCTGCTGCCAGCGATAGCCAGTGCCACACTTGCTTTAGGAGAGTGCCAGCATCCATTTGAAAAGACTCTTGTTGCAGGGGTCATGGACAGGTGTACGTACGAGTCCATGCTGCGGGGGGCGCCGATAAGGGACATCATGCCACTGGGGCAAAACAGTTTCAGTTCCAAGCTGCCGCGTCGTGGGTGAGTGATGGAGACTGTCACTGCCACATGCTCCAGGGTCTTCAGTCCTGACATCTCCAGGTCCATCCTGCTGACTGTAGGAAGTCAGGCTGGGCAGCTGGGAAACCAGCCCACAGACACTTACGCCCTCACTTCATCCCAATGTACACAAAAGCACGAGCTTACTGATGCCACACATACCAACATCTATGGCAAACTGAACTGTGACCGGGTGTACCCTGGAATGCAGTGGTGCTTTGAAGTTCATAACCTAGTTTAGAGTATAGATGGGAAAATAACATACACAACCAAGACCCAACTGAAGGGCTAGAGATGAAGCTAAGTGGAAAAGTGTCTGCCTAGGATATTCAAGGCTCTGGGCTTGACCCCTAGCACTGCAAAAACAAAACAAAACAAAAAAACCAAAACAATAAAAAACATAAATAAAAACCCAATTGAGTAACTTCATTTCATTCATGCATCCAAAAATTATCTACTGAGTACCTCCTAATTTTCAGGCACTGTATTAGATGCTAGATAAGTTGGATATGAACCCTGCCTTCTATTTGCACATGGAAAATGATATGATACGACATACATAATTGATAAGGGAAAAGACATGAGTCAGGTGAGTTGAGGTAGATAATAGACATGCTGAAGAAGGAAATGAATACTGATTAGGAGAAGATATTCTAGAAAGGGGAAGTGGTGTTTACAAAGATAAAGGGGTAAGTGGCATATATAAAGAGATGAACAAGTCTTATATATGGAAGATAATAAAAGATTAATTTTTTTTTCAGTACTGAGGATTGAACCCAGGAGCTCACACTTGCTAATTAAGTGCTCCACCACTGAGCTACATCTCCTATCCTTTTTGATACAGCATCTTGCTAAGTGCCCCTGGCCTCCTGCCTTACCTTCCCAAGTCACTGGGTTTACAGGCATGTGCAACCACACCCAGGATAAAATTAATTAAAACAAAACTACCAAAGTAGATAAAGTTTGAGGAAATCGTGCTGAATGGAAAAAGTCAATCTCCAAAGGATACATACTACATGATTTAACTTACATGACATTTATGAAATAATATACCTGAGGAGATGGAGAGCAGATTTGGGGTGGTCAGGAGCTCAGGATGGGAAAAGAACATGAGTGTGAGGTAACTTGAAGAAATCCTATGATGTCATATTTTGGACCCTGGTTACGGTGATGGTTATGCAAGGCTGCACACATACACAAATACCGACTGCATGTCAACCTGGTAAAAACTGACCCACGTGAATTGTACTAACGTCAACTGCTTGGTTTTGGTATTATTATTGTGTATGATGTGATTGGAACAGGGGTGCATGAGATTTACCTGTACCTTGTTTTGCAACCTCCTATGAATCAACAATTATTTCAAAATAAAAATTTGAAATAAAAACTAATGAAGTGCAAGACTCAATTGGGGCTTGTTAAAAAATTAGATAGCAATAAAAATAATTCTTTCTTTTTAAGTAGACACCACTGTATTGGTTTTATAAACTTTCATTTAAGGAAACCATCAGGTTTACTATTTTATTAGGACTCAAGTGACACTCATCTGTTTCAATTGAATCTTTTTAAAGGAACTTTTCTTCCAAGAATTCATTCCCAGTGCAAGACAGAGAGCAATACCTTCATTTTATAGATGAAGAAGCTCAGAGAGGTACTAGAAAAGAGGGGAAAGGAGACATAGGATGGGAAGGGCTTTAACATTTTTAAAATGTTAAAAAAGGATTTGAGAACTATTGTAAATTATTGAGCAAGGATGCAGTTTAATTTAAAAATGCTTGAGGAAGATTTATCTAATAGCTGTTTGTGGGTAGGATGAAACATGGAGAGGAAAATCAGCTCTAGGGGATGAGGTGATGTGTGCATGGATAACTGGGACAGAAGGAGAAAGGAAAGGCCCAAGGTACTCTTTTTTTTTTTTTTTTTTTTTTTTTGGTGGGGGGAGACAGTACTAGGGACTGAATCCAGGGCCTTACACATGCTAGGTAAACACTATACCACTGAACTACATTCCTAGTCCTTTATTTTTTAATTTTGAGACAGTCTTGCAAAATTGTCCATACTGGCCTTGAACTCCCAATTCTCCTGCCTCAGCCTCCTCAGTAACTGGGATTACCACCATGACCAGCTTTCTGTCCTTCCTAATCCTGATCTCCTCTTAGACCCCTCATTATATTCAGTGAAGAGTGACAGTTCCCCTTCTTTATTGTGACATCAACATCCATGAGAACTACCTCTCTAATGCCATAACTTTTTTTATTTTTGGTACTGGGGGTTGAACCCAGGGTGCTTTACCACTGAGCTACATTCCCAGTCCTTTTATTTTAAGACAGGGTCTCACTAGGTTGCTGAGGACCTTGCTAATTTGCTGAGACTGGTCTTGATCTTGCAATCCTCCTGCCTCAGCCTCCTGAGTTGCTGAGTTCACAGGTATGTACCATCATGCTCAGCCTAACTCCACATTTTTTACTTCCCATATCAGCCACCTATATCCAGGACCATACCCCAGGACTGGTTCACTTCTGAGTGGAACAGTAAGTTCCACTGTATTTCTTATTATGTAAGCAATACAGATTAACTGGAGGTAAATTAGAAAAGTACATGAGCAAAAGTCAGAATGGGTGTGGCGGTGCCCAACTGTAATCCCAGTGGCTCGTGAGGCTGAGGCAGGAGGATCGTTGAGTTCAAAGCCAGCCTCAGCAACTTAGCGAGGTCCTAAGCAAATCAGCAACACCCTCTCTCTAAATAAAATATAAAAAATGGCTGGGGATGTGGCTCAGTAGATAAGCACCCCTGGGTCCAATTCCTGGTACAAAAAGAAAGTCTAAATGTAAAGGCACCTATAACTCCTGATAATATGTTGGTGATTGTCTAACACATCATACCTAGCCTGTGTGTGTGTGTGTGTGTGTGTGTGTGTAGGGTTTATTTTGTTTAATTCCACCTGTCTCACTTTGTCTGAAAATACCCCCCTCCTCTGTTTGCTTGGCCCTTCCTTTCCTTGCCATCCATCAAGTTCCTTTCTTCAGACTGGCCAAGGTCCTGCAGCTCCTCTCTACAACACTTTGTTTACACCTCAAGCTCCCCTTGCTTTCTTGTCTGTTCACAGCAATCTTGGGCAAATGTCAAACACTGGATCAGCCCAGTTATCCATCTTCTTGGAAGGATCTCCTTGCTTATGTTTTTCCTTCTATGCACAAAAAAACAAACATAAATAAGCCCTTTCTCCATTCTTCATTTCCCTCTGCTTCCTGGTTTTAAGAGCATCGGCTCTGGAGCCATCTAGCCTGGGTTTAAATCCCAGCTCTGCCACTTATTGACTGTGAGAATTGAATTAGTTGCCTTATCTATAAAATGAAACTGGTAACAGTACCTATGACACTGTTGTTAGGATTGGTTACAGTATCTGTACCTAAAGTGCTTAAAACAGTGACCTACCAAATACTAAGCTTACATAATTATTATGTATCATTCCTTTTCCTTACTGCCAAACTTCTTGAGAAAATCTTATATATTCACAATTGCTAGTTTGACATTTTTTTCCTATGAAAATAGTATTGTATGTACTTTTTTTCAATACTGGGGACTGAACCCAGGGCTCACCCATGCTAGACAAAGTGCTCTATCACTGAGCTACATTTTTTTTTTTTTTTTTTTTTTTTTTTTTTGTGGTGCTGGGCATTGAACCTATGGCCTTGTGCTTGTGAGGTAGGCACTCTACCAAACTGAGCTATATCCCCAGCCCCAGCCCCAACCCCAGTCCTTTGAACTTGTGATCCTCTGGCCTCAGACTCCTGAACAATGGGGATTACAGGCGTGTGCCATGGTGCCCAGCTGCAAGTCCAGTTTTAAATGTAAGTTGATTCTAGAGTGCCTATCATGAAAAAGAACAATTTCTTACTCTCCCCCTCATCTTTGTGACCCATTCTCTAGAGGCAAACACTATTTCTGGTTGCTTTCTTTTAGGATCTACCTTCATGTTTCTACATAACAGATACATACAGCTATTTCATGGTTTATCCAACTTCTTTTTTCTTTTGGAGAAGGGGTCTCACTATGTTGTCTTGAACACTATGTTGCCTGACTAGTCTGACCTCTGGGCTCCAGTGATCCTCCTGCTTCCACCTCCTGAGTAGCTGGGACTACTGGCACATGCTACTGTGCCCAGCTTTCATGGCTTATCAATTTGAGACATTATTTATTGACTTTCAGTATAACTGATGAGAATTGAACACACTATGCCCACACCTTCTCTCCAACTTGTCCTTCTTTCTGCCTTCTCAAACTAATTATATAATAATTTTTAGGTAGATCAATATTTTATTTACCTTATGATGACCCTATAAATACAATATGGAATTTAGCCAAGCAGCATACAAAGATTATGTTTCATTTCCTAAATGACTTGTTTCCCCTCTGGAGTTAATAATTGCCCTGGTTTTTTTTTTTTTTTTTTTTTTTGTTTGTTTGTTTGTTTACTTATATTCATATCTCTATCACTGATTCTTCCCAAACTGCACAAAAGAACCATAAAACATTCCTGAATATCATTTTTCTAAATGAATGAACAGATCAGGGGCTCCCTCAATGATATTTGCCCTGAGAATTCTCTTTGGAGCATTCTGTCCCTTTCCTACCTGTGGCACTGCTGTTGAGCTGGGACCTTCCTTTATCCCACCTGGGCTTTTGCTTCCTCTCTACCCTCCTTCTCTTCTTCCCTCTCCTCCTTCCTTCATTTGCTTTCTTCCTTTCCTTTTATTCTCTTGGTTTAATTCCACTGATTGACAATAATCATTGGTTGACAAGACTTTCAGAAGAGTTTTTTCAAATGGCTAGTGATTCCTGTTATCTTCAAAAGCCAGTTGGAAGCTCTCACCACAGATGGAAAATTTCACCTGGAAGGTCCAATGTTACTTGGACCAGGGCCTGATTATGTCACTGGAGGAGCCCACATGTCCGCATCTTTGTCTTTTGCCAAGGAGTCATTCCATTTCTCCGTCAAGGAGTTTCTGAGCTCTTGGCTGCAGTGCCCTGGGATCTGAGCAGCTGGCTTCATGGAGAGGGTCTCCTTTTCTCAGTGTAGTCCCTGCCTCCTACTTTGTGCTACACCTGGAGCCCCTGACTCTGGAGAATAAACTTCCTGACTCCTATATGGAAAAGGAATGGGCTATCACTGGCTACTAGGATAAGAGAAGATGACTGGAGTCTAACCTGCAGCTGACCCCTATTTTTAGTCCCATACTTTGTCTTCTATAGCACATGGGGCCTCTAAGTTCTGAGCCTTTTGGGTACCATGGCAGGAATGGGATTCAGTTTTCTTAGCCCTGCTCACTTCTCCATTCTTTTCCATCTTCCAAAAATGTGATGAAATCTTGTTTGATGTAGTTTTCTCTCTCATTCTTTTTATCCTTGTGCTTATATCATTTTTATTCCTTTATTCTTATTTTTGTCAGGTTTTGGGAGAGAGCAGGAATAAAAGCATGGGTTCAATTTGCCAGCTATGACTAGACATCTTCTCCTAGCCTCATTAATTGTTTAGCCAGCTGCAATCTAGCTGGTGCCCTGTGAATACACTGGAGTGAGTCTTCCCCAGGTCGCCAGTGGCCTCTTTGTTAACACCGGTCGTGCTCTTCAGTCCTTGTTTTACTTGCCTCTTTTCACTGAAACCATCCTCTCTTCCTATAATGCCACTCTCCTGATTTTTCTCTTGAGTTTCAGTTTATTACTTCTCAGTTTTCCTTAGAAACTCTTTTTCTCTGTCCACTCATTTAACATCAGACTTCATCCTGAGTCCTCTTTCATACTGTCTACCTGTAAATCCTGATGATTTCTAAGACCTTTTTCTTCCATGACTCCCAAATTCATTACACCCAAAATTTATTTATTCAACTGTTCTGTAGGTAAAATCTTTAAAAGGTTTGCAGAGAAGCCTCAAATATAGCATAGCTCAAGTTATCTTCCCTAGTTCTCTTTACTTCACAGCCTTGCCCACATCTGTTCCTCCTCCTGGATTCCCAATTCCACCTGATAGCATCACCATCTAGTCCATCACCCAAGCTAAACCTGGAGACCTTCTCATTTGTAACTATTTTTAAAAACAAAAGATATTATACTTATTTATGTAACCATATATAAATACTTAAGTATAACATTAATTTATATATATATATACACTTTATTATAGAAAACTTCAGACATATATAAAAAGAGAACACATGTTCTCAACACCTAATTTCAATAATTATTGATATATTTGTTTCACAGATGACCTCTACTTCTTCCCTCCCAAATTCCTTTCACAGAATCCCCAGGCAGTGAACCAGTATATCAGTAAAGATTTCAGTACATGTGTCTAGAACATGAGGCCTTGGGCAGATCTTTGAATCTTCTGTCTCCCTTACATCAACCTTAATTGGTGACAATCTAACTCAAAGGCTCCTGCAGGCTTCAAGGTAAAGAACAAACACATGGCCTATCTGCCACCTCCAGTTTCCAGTTTTCTCCTTCCTGCACACCATGCTCCAGCCATCCTGAATTACCTACAGCTCTCTGAAGATACCCTTGACTTTGTACATGTTGTTCCTGCTGCCTGATGTCCTTTTCCTCACTTTTCTCCTGGCTAGCTGGTATGGTAAAACTCAGGTTCTTTAAGAACCCTTCCCTGCTGTGCTCTAAACGCATCTGCGCTGTCTCCAGGGCTGTGTCCATGATGGTGCACTCTGTTGCACACCACACTCTCGCCCTACCACAGGGAGAGTTCCCTAGGAGCAGAAGTCACTTCTTATCCCTGAATCCCTAGAATTTTTGTAGTGCCTAGGGCAAAACAAGTTCTACATATTTGCAGAATGAATGAGTGAATCAAATCAAGAGATACTTCAGAGAAAAAAAAAAAAAAAAAAAAGACTAAACTGCTAGGGAAAGGCTAGGAGACCTGGGGAGCTGGGGAGCGGAGTGGGGACAGAAGGACTGAAAACTTCAGAGTTTAATGTCTGGGGGACTAGGAGATGGTAATTGCAATGACATACGTGGAAGAAACTTGGAAAGAAAGCTGCCTTTTGAGCTGGGTGCAGCAATGCATGACTGTAATCCCAGTGGCTCAGGAGGCTGAGGCAGGAGGATCTCAAGTTCAAAGTCAGCTCAGCAACTTAGTGAGGCCCTAAGTAACTTAGTGAGACCCTGTCTCAAAATTATATATATAAAATGGGCTGAAGATGTGGCTCAGTGGTTAAGTGCTCCTGGGTTCAATTCCTGGTACAAAAAAAAAAAAAAAAAAAAAAAAGCTGCCTTTTGAGAGGTGATAATGAAATCTGAAATTTTTTATGTGTTAAATGCAAAATAGTCTTGGCAGAGGTGGAGAAGAGCACTGAGGTGGCAGAGAAGGGACATAAAGGAGAATAAATGACATGTTATGAAACATTATGAAATAAAATAGAATCCAAAAAGGAGTGCTTGTCTGTGTTAGCAATTTACACAGTGGCATATCACATCCATTTTTTAATTGTGTGGGTGGGGACTGGGTGGTAATGCATGTGAGTATATTACAATGACTCCTACTTGAATTCAATGAGTTAATAAATGAAATGAGCTATTACTGGGTGTGCGTGGTGTGTAGCTCAGTATTAGAGCACCTGCCCAACGCGCGTGGGGCTCTGGGTTCCAACTGCAGCACTGCAAACAAAGCAAGAGTCAATGGCACACAGAAAGCACTCAAGTGTTAGCTGACGATCCTCATTATTATTATTATTTGGTTTGTGGTAAGTTGAGGACTTTTTCACCTCTTACCCTGTTCCAGAAGATGTCCCAGTTCAGTGTGCTCATAATCTAATGAAAGCTCTGACAATCTATCTTCACCCGTGAGGGAGTAGAATAAGAATTAGAGGAATTTTGTGGAGAGATGGAAGCTGAAGTCATAAACACGGAAAGGAAACTGAAGGAGGACAAAGAGCCATGGAATGAGTCTTAGAAGACACTCACAGCTCTGGAGCAGTAAACAAGCCAACGAAAAAATGGGGTAACTTGGGCAGAGGACAGAGAGGACTAAGGAGTAAAGGGGGTCACAGAAGCCAGAGGAAGAGAGGGGTTGCAATGAAGCCCTCATTAGTAGAGTCAGAGTCCAAAGAAGGTTAACAAGGATGGACTCTGAACTAGTCCCTGGATTAGTCCAAGGGGCACAGTTAGTGGTGAAGTGAGTCTTCCAGGGCAGAGGGACTGCGCGATGAGAGGGAGCAGCGGCTTCACTCAGTTCAGTTGAAAGGCTACTGGTCGAAGGGAGGTGGGGACTTCAGTTGGAAGGTGAAAGGAAGGACAGAGGGAAAGGTGGGCTGAAGAGGGAAGACATGGAGAGGTGAGGAACAGACTCACTGTGTGGGTAGAGGGTTAGCTAGCATACTCAGACGTATGTAAGGACAAAGGATAAGTGCAAATAAGTGTTCAGGAATCTTCTAACCCACAGACTTTCTTCTGAGAAGTCACTCTTTCCCAAACTCAACTCTCCCTCCTACCATCCTATGTCCTATGTCTGGCGAAGATTTTAGACCCAGTGTTGAATTAAGAACTGAGGGAACCCGTCCCTTTTCCTCCTAAATTCCCGTCAGTGGGGAGAAACGAAAACCTGTCTTGCTCTTCAGCAGTGCTGTAGAAGATGGCAGCCATCAGCCATGTGACCACTTAAATTTAATTATAATTCAATTAATTTAAACTTCAATTCTTCAGTCACACTAACTACATTTCAAACATTCAATAGACCCATATGGGTTCACAGATCTAGAACATTTCCATCATGGAAGACAGCCTTGCAGGACAATGCTACACTGGAGTCTTAGAGGTCTTTCACATCCTTCTATATTAGGGACATTCAGCTCCTTCTACCTTATAAAAAGTTCCTTTTATTAGCTCCATACAAGGAATCATACAAGGATTCTGTTAGGAAAAAAAAACTATAGCTTTGCTGTAGGGGAGGAGGTTTCTCAACTGCCTGGAACTGAAGTGGTCAGTTCTATGCTCCTGGGACTTGCTTCCTTCTAAGCCAGCCCTCAAGCTTACACCTTCTCTAATATCTGCTCAGGGGTGAATGTAGTCATGTCAAATCACCTTTCCTGGCCTCTGAAATGAGCATCAGGACTGCTTGCTGCCCTGGATGAGGGCCTCACTAGCCAGCCTCCCTGGATCTATCCCTCTCTCCTCTGCATCCTGCTCTGTCTCCTAGACCATCTTCCACTCACCTCCCTTTCTCTTTGTCCTAGTGACAAGAAATTGCCAGATGCCTTGATACCTAGGGAATTTTGTCACTCTGGGGCAACATGCCCTCATTAGTGGGAAACGGAGGATGACAAAGCTGGAAAGGTCCCTAGTCCTCTAAGTCAACTTCTTCATCTGACAGATGTGATGGTAAACAGCCCTGAACAGGAGGGGAAGGTTAAAAGGCATGTGATCCCCAAGACTGTGAGTGCAAAGCCAGGCTTTCAATGAAACTGCATTCCTGGGTGTGCTTTTGAACTTCTCTGCCTTGGCTGATGCCTTATGCCCTTTCCAAGATAGTATTCCTTTTACGGAAAATGCCATGACTGGAGCCCTAGGTCTCCCTTCGTATGCAGGGAGACTGGCAAGAGCTGCACATGCTTAGGGAGAGCAACTCAACTCTTCTCGGCGAAAGCTCCACCCAAGGGAGGTTGCCCCCTCCCGCCTTCCTTCTGGGCTCCCTCCTTTGGCCACTCCTCCTGCCATGGCTCTGGTTTGGCTATTTCCTAGGAGGACAGCAAACATGAGGACAGGGTTCTGATCTGGGTATGAAGTGTGATGTCCCTCAACTTTCACAAAAAAAAGTGAGTAACTCTGCTTGTCAAAATTCCTCAAAATACAATAGAAATAAAACAAAATCCCCCAAGGAACAGAGGGGTAAGGAAAACTTGGAAATGTGCAGAGCAGCTGTGGGTGTAGCTCAGTGGTACAGCACATGCTCAGCATGTGCAAGGCCCTGGATTCAGTCCCTGGCACCAAAACAAAACAAAACAAAACAAAACAAAACAAAAATGTGCCGACATGGGGTCCTCTAGTACAAGCATCCGGGTCCAGTTGCTTTTTCTCTGGGAAGGGCTTCCGCCTCTGTGCTCAACATAAAACCACATCACTGACTTAGGAGATACACCCCACCCCCACCCCTTCAGAATTCTAGCAACCCTGGTAACTCCAGTCTAGGGGATCTCATACTTCTGTCCCATTCCCAACAGACCACATCTGGCTCTCTCTCTCTCTATGAGATAGACGCGAGAATCAAAGGAAAGAGTTCCCAACTCTTTTACTTCATCCAAAGGCCACTAGGATAGAGTGGTCTTGTACACAGGCACTTCTTTCAACTCCTGCTAAGTCTCCCAAGTCCCACCTCCATCCCGCCCACCCGCCTTCCTAGCCGGTTGCTCAGCAGCTCCTTTTCGCTACTAGGAACTCAGGAGAAAGGTCTTGTTTAAGCAGCCAGGGGGCCAGCCAACTCAGAAGCAGCAACATGTCCTAAAATGGTCAAAGAAAACTCCACAGGTTTGGCTGGAGCTCAGCTCCTGAAGGAAGGGGGGAGAATCTCGCAGGGAGGACGAGCTTCACTTCCCCATCACTGCCCAGGCCTCCACCCTAAGATTAACCCTTCTGGACTGACTACTTACCATTCCACAGTACCTCCAGGGAGCTGGGTAACCTCGGAATAGCCTTGTTCTCTTTCAGCATGGGACTGACATAGGAAGCTAAGTAAGGGACAGATGTCCAGATCTGTTAAAGAAAGGGGGTATGGCAAATCAACAGACTTCTCTCTCTCTCTCTCTCATACACACACACACACACACACACACAGGCCAATGTGATCTTTAAGGCCTAGCCCTCTATTTTTTCTCTCCTGTCATCATCTTCTTTCATTCCTGAGGCTCCTGCTGTCACCCTGGAATGCTTCTTAGGGCATCAAGTCAAGGAACCAGAGAGATGGTTATGTCCAGGGTGCACAATGAGAACTGGAGCACCTGAGAGGCCCCGGCTATCCTCTGCTCCCATGGACTCTGCCAATAAGTCTGGGAGCTTCAGTTCAGTGCTGAGTGGTTTTCATCTGCAGTGACCATCAGCTGTGATGAAGGTGAAAGTGGTTGAGTCAATGAAATGAACGAATATTTATTAAGTGCCTGCAGTGTGCCAGGCGCTATTTTAGGCCTCGTGCCTTTCATCGGTTACTCCACCCTGGCCATCCCACCTTGCCAACGCCTGTTCACCTTGGCTGCATTGACGAGTCTCCACGCGTTGAGCAGGCCGAAGCCATGCTGGTGGCTGTGGCTGAAGCCTGCCTCATTGGTGAGCCAATCTGCACGGCGGTCCTCGTACTGAAAGCAGAGGCCTGGTTCAGTCTCCTGCATTACCTACATCCTTGCTTCCCACTTGCCAATCCACTGAGGCCACCAGGAATGGATTCCCCCAGGAAAGCTGGGACCAAAGGTCAAAGTCCCATGATGTCACCACCCCAGGAGCTTGCTTCTAGAGAGGGAGCCCAGCCAGAGCTCTCCTTTGCAGAAGAGATTCGAGTGAGTTTAGGCCTGTGGTCTTGATGGGATCCCCACACCACTTCTCAAACATACCATTCTGAAAGGGACTTGACACCTAACATTTGGGACATTTAGAATCTGAAGCTGCTGATACCCAAACCTTGGGGTGGGCTGGGTAGGGCCACTTGTCTACCTGCCAGTATCTCACCTGAGTGGCTGTGAAGACAATGATGTGCTGGACATCACGCCACGTGAGGCAGGGCCGCACCTGCAGCATGAGGGCTATCATGCCAGCTGCCAGAGGTGCTGCAGCTGAGGTCCCTGTGTGGCCCTCTGTGCAACCGGTGCCCTTCTGAAGATCCCAGTCAGTGGTCACCTAGGCAGTGGAAGGGGGAGTGGGGAGGGTTAGTGACCAAGCTCCAAGGTATGGAGGGAGGGGAACCACTTAGTCCTCAGAAAAACCCTCTCTTGTGGGTCCTTTCTTTGTCAGACCAGAATGGGGGCCCACTAGCAGGAGAGAGGAGACCCTTAGTCCTTCTGGCCCCACGAGGAACCTCCATATAATCAAAATGAAAGTTGCTCCTGAAGGCATGATTGTGGAAGAAAAGGAAATGGAGATGTGAGAAGATTTTGATGCAGACAAGAATTTCCTATTCTTGTTCCTCTATTTTCTTGCTACCATTCCCAAGTTCCACCCCAAATCCTTCAACCCCTACAGTCGCACTAGACAGAGGAAGTGCCAGGGGAGCTGCTGGGCCTCAGTTGGAGCTGGGACAACAGTGACAGCATCAGTCAAGGAAATACAATTTGGCAGCTCAGCCACTGGGGCTGAGGTGACATGGGTGCAAACACAGGGAGTATGTTCCCAGGGAGACAGCTGTGTCCTTGCCCACCCAGGCTTAGCATAGGCTCAGTGTGTACACGGTCTGGCACCCTGCTCTGTGGCCACCCACAGGATAAGCTGCCTCTGGGCTCTGACTGGTGGCTTAGCTGGGTTTTCAGGAGCCTCCCTTTCCACTTGTGGTTCTGATCTGGGGTGTGAGAGTGGGGGAGATGGCATCTGTCTGGCATCAAGTTCTTTTCATGTCCCATCAACATGGAGCCTCCAAGGGATTGGCTGAGGAGGACCCTGCCTGAACCTGCTCCACTATGTGGCACTTGGATCCTTAGCCTATAGTGCCAGCACAAAGACTCTGGAATTCCTCTCTTCCAAACTTCTCTTTTGGGTAAGATACCAGGGTACCAACTTCTGCCAAGAGCTGCCCTTTCTCCATTGTGCTCATTGCTTCCCTCCCAGCTGCTACAGCAGCTGCCAAGAGATGTAATTTTCACCCAGACACTGTACACTCCCAGAAGGAAAGGGAAAAATACTTTCCAAGTTACAGTCTCAATGAGGTAGGAAACCCCATTGGTGCCAGGAAGCAGATTGATATTTTCCTGTTAAGGAAACAATCTCACAATGATAGTCCAATGTGTAGCTGTGAAGCCTGTGAACTTGCCCAGGGTGGTGGCAGTCCTGTGCAACCAGAGGGAAGACCAGGGGAGCTCCCCAGGCCATAATGGTGGAAAGCACATGCCCGCACCCCTGCCCTTAGAAAGACAGCTCCACCCAGCGGCCCTGGTCATTGGCTAGAAACCAGCAACGGGAGGTTTCCAGGGCAAGGACATTCCAAAATGGAAACTTGGCTAAATAAACTCTTTTCATTTCTGGATAAATTATAGTTTGGATGGAAGGTGGGGTGAGGGTGAGAAGCCGAGTTGAGTTTGGAGGGGGGAAGCCAGGTTCCACAGAGCAACAGTGACAATGGCTAGGGAGCCGTCTTGGGAATCTGCCTGGGGCAAGGTGAGTGAGGTCCCCCAGAATACTTCCAGGGTGAGTAGCACGGTATGTTCCTGCTCTTTATCCAAACCCAGCCTGGCCCAGGGTGGGAAACGCCAGCGCAGGGACCCCAGGCTGCCCAGCAAAGCCTCTTTTGCTTTTTACTTCAGTTCACTCCCTTTCTTCTTCTCCCTGGGGTCGGGGAGGAGGGAGTAGGGGTCAACTGGCACAGAGCCTTGGAACATTGTGTTGACCAGAAGTCATTTACGGGCATAACAAAATTTTAGTTTTGGAAACTGAACTTGACCCTGCAGGAAGACAAAGCTGCCTAATTCCCAGTGGCCCCGGAGAGAACTTCCAACCCAGCCACTGGAGAAATCTGACACCAGTTGGCTCCAGCCCAGCTCTTATTGGAGCTTCCTATACCCATGTTACACTGTATGGGCAACAGGGCCAGGCAGGGAGCTCTAGGATGATGATGGTCCATAGAGCTGGCTCAAACCTGCTTGGAAAGAGCCCAGCACAGTGGGCAGGCAGTAGCCACTGGATCCTTCAAGGTTCCATGGGCTTAAGCAGCTCTGGTCCCCTGCTTCAGTTTCCATGCTATGGCTCCAATGACAGCTCTAGGCAGGAGCTCTATGGGGTTGACAGGAGACAGGCCCTCTTTCCCACCGATCCCACAGAGATAAGCACTGGCTCTACTCTTGAGGACCAACATGACAGAACTCATAGAATTCTGGGAGTGCCATGATTATATTTCTTAAGTTCATGGAAAGTAGCACAAACCCAAATTCTACCACAGGGAAACATTTCAAAGAAGTTGTTTAATCACTGCAACACTTGTTTCTATAACAATATGTACATTTTTCCCAAGTTAAAAATTTTAAGATCAAAACTGTTCATGAAGATTTATGGAGTCCTCGGTGGTTCTCCCAACAGTGGCATGCCTTAAGAGTGACAGATCTGTGAAGGCAGAGGAGCCTGAGGAGTGGAACCAGAAACAAAAGAACACCTTATGATGCCAGAGAGGACTCTTGTGGGAAGGGCAGGGGCAGGAGGGCAGAGGGCCTGGGAGGCACTCACAATGCTCCGGAGCATCTTGTCCCCACCACTGAAGGTGACTGCCAGCATCGAGGCACATTCCTCGGCATAGAAAGGCATCCGGCCCTCCTCATCCACAGCACCTGGGCACAGAGGGATATGGGAGCTGAGATGAGGGAGCTGCATAGTGGCCTGATGGTATCAGAGTTGTTTTAGTTATTATCTGGGGTAGCCATCTTGAGTGGAAAAATGATCTGAGCTGTCATAGAATGCCCATAACTTCATCTGAATAAGCAGCCTCAAGTGGCAGAGAGTTTTCTGAGCCCTATGACTATTCTTCCTGTGGGCTCTGGGGAAAAATCAAGAGGCTTCCACCATTATACCTAGTTACTCATTTTTTCCCCAACATTTACAAAGTATCTACTGGGAGTCACATACTGTGCTAGGCAATAGGGCCATCTAGAAAAGGCCACATCCTGATCTCAAGAAACCTACAATCAGGTGGGAAGCTGAGCAAGTAAATAAATATACTTGTTGTGACAAATGCTGTGATAACATAGGTAAAGGACACTTAATTTAGGCTAGTAGGGAGTCAGGGAAGGTTTTAAGCAGGAGGCAAATGGGCTACGGAAAAGAGAGTCCAGAGCAGAAGCTTAGTGGTGGTTGGGCTGGAGGTGCGGAGGTGATCTTTAAGGAATGGTTGAACTTGTTTGTAGGAAAGCCCTAAGATCCCAAGAGCAGGGCTAGTGCTATTTGAGCCCAAAGAGACACTTGTGCTCATACATTTAGATAAGACACAATGATTCCCCAAAATACACGGTGTCTGTCTGACACACACACATACATACATTCTCTCTCTCTCTCTCTCTCTCTCTCTCTCTCTCTCTCTCTCACACACACACACACACACACACACATACAGAACCATCAGGTCACTACCTATGGTGACTGTGTAGATGGAGTTGGCATAGCCATCATAGTTGCAGTTGTCATTGTGCTGGCCTCCATTGCCACTGGCTACCACAAAGATGCTCCCAAAGCCCTGGCGACCAGCCATTACCCCGTGTTGCAAGGCAGCCTGAGGAGCAAAAATGTCAGGTATCAGTTGAGGAGCTCACAGAAAGACTTCTACCTACCAAACCAGCCCCCGTCTCCTCCCCTTCTAGAAAGAAAAGGGAAAAAATGTTCAAAGGGCACTGGGTATGGGAGAAAGAGATTTAGAGGTGGACATGGGATGGGGAGTTGTCCATTTGATGGATGCACTCTGTTTATCAGATGACAGAGTGGGGCCAGGAAAGAGAGCTGCGAACAAGATCAAAGGGAAAAAACTTAAAAGCGTTGCTTCATTTCTCTGAGTGGTGCCCTCTACCCCAGGTTAGCTGTGCTTTCTTCCTGAGAGGAGGCAGCAGAGCTAGATGGCAAAAGTCTGGCCTTGCAAGTGGGAGTGAGTGGGAAGAGGGATCAACTTATAGTAGTTCTTCTAGGACTGAATGACGAGAGTGTCCAAGGCCCCTTGTCTTCATGAAGTTCAGTTACCTTTCCAAGCTGGTGGGGGCCATCCACTGTCTTCCCATCATCATCTGGGCCCCAGCTGTTGAGAAATATACACAGGGAGCAGCTTGTGGCTGTGGCTACTCACTCAGGGACTCCCAGTCTCAGCTGGCCACCCTTCTGCCTATGGCTCTTATTGTCCTCCCAAGGGTTCTAATTCAGAACTCCCCCCCCCCCCCCAATTTTTTTTTTTTTTTTTTCCCATACTGGGGATTGAACCCAGGCCTTGAGCATACTAGAAAAAACCCTACCACTGAGCTACATCCCCTCCACTTGGATTCCCATGACTAATAGACCTAGGGCACAAAAGTCCATCTCTGCACAGGGGAACACAGAAGTCTGTGCTAAGGTTCCTCTTTTCCCTGGAAATGTCTCCAATTTAGGACTACTTTATCCTGCCTCTAAAAGTCCTTTCTCAGGTCTCAGGGAACAGGGATTGTACACAGTGGTAAAGAGAAACAGGTTACTAGGGATCTACTACTAGACTTGATGGCAAGGCGTGAGTGAAGGGATGTTCCATGTGGGTCAGTTCTTGGTTCTTAAGCTGAATTTTCTGTTGTCTAAGAGGAAACATATCTTGTGGTTGATGTCAAGGATTTAAGAGGACTTGTTAAGGGAGAGGAGTAGGTACTATCAATACCATGGGGCCACCTGACTCAGTTCCTTCTTATCCAGTCTACCAGAGCCATAACCTGATGGCAAGGACTGCCTCTGGGATTTAGTTTACCTGGGGTGGAAAGGATAGCCCAGTTTCTCCTGGGGGCCTTGTAAGTTAAGAAAATTAAAAAATATGGGCAGGCTGGGTACTTTTTGTGTGGCAAACTGAATACTGGGATGATGGGAACTTAAGACTGAGGACCCAGTGGCTGGAGATCTGAAGAAATGAGCCCCTCTTCTGACCTGCCTGAGTCAACCCATTTTGCTGTCCTTTTGTTAGAGGATTCCTCCCAGGTATGCCAGCCTCCTGCCCTCTACCTGCTCTGCCTCCTCTGAAGCTCTGCCTCACCTGCAGCTGTAGATGTCATTGATCTGATAGTGCTTGTTGAACGCCACAGCCTCCATGCTGTCTGTGAGTGGTCCGTCCAGTACCCGGATACCTAGGCATTGAAGACATACCAGCTCCTCACTAATGCTGGCCCTGCAAGAACTGTCAACAGTGCTAGTTCCCTAAATGGGGGGCTGGGTGATGGGGAGCTACATGTGGGAGGCCTACTTTTTCCCTCTTATACTTTTCTGTACTTTTTGAATTCTTATACCATGTATTTATATTACTTGTCCAAAATTAAAAAAAAAAAACGAAACTTTTTTTAAACAGTGCTAGGAGTCAAACCCAGAGCCATGTACATGCTAGGCAAATACTCTACCACCAAGCTACATTCCCAGCCCTTTTTACTTTGAGACAGGGTTTTTGCAAAGTTGTCTAGAATGGCTTTGAACTTGTCATCCTGCCTTAGCCTCCTGAGTAAATGTGATTGCAAGCATGCATCACCATGCCCAGCCAAAAATATTTTTACTAACATGCTGGAACTTAAGACTTTAATGATCTTGGAGTCCGGTACAAAGAGTGGGGCTAGAATGAAGCTAACCAAAACTCCCTTATTATTTTCACACTTCATCATGGAAAGCACCTAGTGCAGAGCTTGATTTGTCAAAGGTGTTCAGTAAATGGTGTTCAGCACTATTACCACTCTCAGGGATGCCTAGTTTTACCCTCCAAAGTAGGGTGGGTCATATCCTGGTGGACCACGGAGGGACAAATGGGGCTTTGAGAAAAAGGGAATTGGACCCTGAAAGTTTCAGGCCCCCTCTGTAGTTTCATCTGCAGAAGGCTACTGCCCTCTGCTGGAGATTAATAGAAATACAGCCAGCCCATTGGGTCCGTAGGTTCCCAGGCATTTACTAGGAATCAAGGGGAGGGCTCGCCTATTCATTCCCTTCACCTTCTGTCATGACAAAGACTGAGAGGTGAAGGAACCATAGAACCTTTTCTAGTTTAGGACTGGTTACTCAGCTCTCTTGAAAGGACGCAAAGCAACTGTGACCATGAGTAGCACTGGGGGTTGGGAGGTGGGCCTGTGAGAGCAGCCTCCATATACAAAAGAGACTGGGAAGGAACAACAGATGAGAAGACACTTTGTAACATATGAAAATATGAGTATAATGTAGTCAAGTTGAAGGAGTTGTTACGAGTATTTGGGTCCTTGATGGGGCACAGATAATCAGAAAAAAGGAAGAAACTGACGGGGGCGGAGGGGCGGGGGTTGGGCCTCCAGCCCACATCAAGAGCATCTCTACTTTTATCTGTTTTATAGTGTGGGGCTTGCTGCTAAGAAAACATGTTTGAAAAAACAGTGAGCTAAGTGTCCTATTAAGGGCTTACCCTTTGCTCTAGGCTGTGCACACTTGGGTGGAATAAAGTTACACAATGGGGGTGTAGGGCAGGGAATGACCACGATGGCCACAGGAAAGTCCCTCGAGGCAGGTAGGAAGCCCAAATTACCTGCTATGCGGCTCCCATAGGCTACGCCCACTGCACAGAAGCTATTGTTGGGCACAGCAGCAATCTCTCCTGCACACCGTGTGCCGTGGTGGTTGCCATTTTCCACATCCGGGTGGGGCATGGGGTCAGGGTCGTTAGAGTTGAGGTCATAGCTACCCTCGGGGCTCTGAAATATTGAGGGGTGACATGTGGTCACTCACTGGTTAGAGGGGTCAGAGAGAGAAAGGAAGTGGGAGTTTGGGATTCCAAGCAAGGGCAGCAGGCCCATCTCTCTTCAAACCACGGGGGCTACAAGATATGAGCAAAGGACACTGGGTCAGAACAAAGAAGTGCCACATCTCTCAGCATACTTCTCTCTGGCCTATTACAAGAACATGCCCACATTTCTTAGATAAAAGAGATTTAGGGCTATCTGAAGGTCATGCTTTGGAGAGGGGAAGGTACTCAGGACAGTGGAAAGGGAAGAAGTTGCCTACCCGGGCCACTCCTTTCTCTCCAGAGAGGGAGCAGCAACAGGAAGCAGGAAGTACCTCCTGGGATTGCTCTCCCTTGGGGTTGGAGCCACCTGTTGTGCCTTAACTGCCAACCTGGAAAGCTGGCAGGGAAAGGAGAGAAGGAAGAACAGCACCCCACCTCCCAGACTGTTTGGTTTGGCTCAGTGCCCTCTAGGAAAGGGGATAAGACTGAGGCAACAGGAAGAAGGGAGTATGCCAGGGGGCGGGAGTGGTCGCCCCAGGTCACTCACATAGTTGGGTGCAATGTCCTGGATGGTATGCTCCACTCCGTCGTCCACTACCACCACTGTCACCCCTCGCCCAGTTACATTGCGCTCCCACACACCTGTCACGTTGATGTCCCTGCCAGGGCTCCGGCGGTTATTCTACAGGAGAGATGGGGTAGGAATCTAGTGACACACAGTCCAGCCTAGAGATAGACAAGTCACAGCTAGCAGTCCCTTTTCACCTATGAACTTCACCAAAGAGCAGACAGAGGTTACAGATCAAAAGAGCACTGGGAAACAGAACCAAGGGAGGCACATGACAGCTCTGCCATGACTCTGGTCTCCAGGGAAGGTTGGCATCACTCATGGGCGACTCAGGGTGAAATGGTAGCTAGGGTTATGGGTTGGATAATATGATTATTATGCAATAATGTCAGTAGTTATCACATATGAAATAATTTATACTGTGTGTCGGGCATTGTTCTAAGTGCTTCATATATCTTAGTTCCCTTATCCTAGTCATAACTCTAGGAGGTAGGTACTTTATAGTCTCCATTTTGCAGGTGGGGAAAGTGAGGCATAGAGAGGTGAAGCAGCTTGCCCAAAGACAAATGCTAGTTAGTGGCAGAGCTGGAGTGTGAGCCTGGGCAGCCTGGCTGCAGTACTCACACCAAGCACTGCAGGACACTGGTTCTCCAGGGAAAGTAGGGGCTGAGGATGCCATACTACCCAGCCCCCAGAAATGTCCCCTCAGCAAAGGATGAGACAAGTGAAGAAGGATTTGGTAAAAAGCCTACTAAAGAGCTAGATCAGAACCTCTCCATCTGAAATGGACACTGCAGGGCTGGACTCACCAGGTGCCACTGCTGTGGGTACTTTGGGTCATTGAAGTGGACGCTGCGCTTGGCCCGCTTCAGCAGTCTCTGCTCTGAGTGCCAGCGCACAGCTTTGTGCCTGGTCAACACAGCCTCTGCTTGTTGCCGGATGACCTCCACCTCCATGGCCTGCCTGTGCCCAGCTGGCTGGACAAAGAGGTAGTGCCCCTGGAGCTCTCCAATGCGTCCAGCATTCACCAGTCCTGCAGCCTGGGCCACAGCATGTGCCTGCTGCTCCAGACTTTCTTCCTCTTTCTCACTTTCCAGACTGTCTAGATGCACAGCCCAGCTTAGCCCCCCTGTGCCCTGGGCATCAGGCCCACCTGTCCCTGCCAGGCCCATGACCCAGGGAACCAATAAAAAGAGCCCGGCTAATTGCAGCCAGAGGCAGGTGGGCAGGCCCAGGGGGGCATCCAAGTGTGGCACTTTCTGTCTCCCCTTCGGCATCAGAGCAGCAGGCTGTGGGCAAAGAGAATGGAATAAAAGAGATAAAAGAGGTAATAACCACAGGGGTCTGAGAGGGTAACTTTGAGCTCTCTCCCCTGGAAACCAATCTCTATTCCAATTATGAAACATTTGATCCTCTCTTTTTGATCACATTTACCCTGGACCAATGAAGCTAAGCCCTAGGTGGAGCATGGGCCAGGACTAACCCCAGTGGATGACCTCCCATGGCATGATGTGCCAAACCCCACTACACCAGATAACCAAGAGGTGTCCAGTTGCTCACAGGCTCCAAGCGCCTCTTCCCAATATTGCTACTCTCAGGGCTCCGAGGACATGTTACTTCCACAAACAACTGGTAGCAACATGACTGTTCTTTAGGAGGATGCTTCCTTTCTTTATTTTGAAGGGACAAATCATATCCCAGCTGACTTTAGTCTAGTTGTCCTCAGGGCTAACTCCCATGCAATGAGGCTCCATTCCTACCTGGGCTCTCTGTGAGGTTGAGCTCCTGATTTGGCTAACCGCTTCATCCTCATTTTATGCAAATGGAGAAAAATTGCCACCTTCACTGTGAGTACTGTTGACTTTGAGCACAGGCTGAAGACATGTGGGCCCTAAGAACAGAAAACAGTGTCCCACCAATCCCAGAGGAACAAGCAGAGGCTAGAGCCAAGGACTAGTCGCCAAGGACTAGTCACCCAAGAAGCTGGACAATGATAATTGTCATTGCTAGAAATCTAAAACCAGTCATAGACTGGAACAGCTCTGATACAGCAAGGTCAAATCAGTACAAAACCCAGCAATCCTATTCTTGTCCGATCATGCCACCCTTTTTCATTTGTTTCCCTAGAGGCCCTAGCAAAGAGCTTAACTGTTAGCCCAGGGAGGTAGCAGGGTGAAATAGGAAGAAAATCAAAGAATGAAAACAAAACAGGTATGAAGGGCAAGAGGGCAACTGGGAGATAAGAAATGGCTGAAAAGCTGCGCTGAAGAGATGCCCCTGTAACCACCTCAGCAGGTTGGTTTGGAAATGAAGGCTCAGGCTCTGAACCTGTCCTCCAATTGCCCAGGATCCACAGAACCAGGTAAATGGTCTTAAAAGCACAAAAACAGATAAAAGGGTCAAATTAGAACTGGTGGGCCACCATGGGGACCTGCAGATGTGGTGGCTGGACTCCTTTAAAAGCTTCTGCTGTCTACTGATTCCAACTGGGGGCCAGCTTTGAACTCTGACATACACCCAAAACGAATCAATTAGAAACATTCTAGAAAAACAGGTATTTCACTGAAGACTCCTTGGAAAGGGAGAGGACTTAGGCTACCTAACATTTCCCTCCAAGAGTCTCCATTCCACATTTCTCTCTTTTCCTCTTAGGTTCCAGGGCTTATTATCTCTCAAATTCTTCCCTACCCTCCAGTAGCCTCCATTGTCTCAAGATACTCAGGTGTCTTCCCCAGACTGCATACTCTACTAAGTAAAAATTAAACCTTTTTAGATATTCAGGTAATGAGCCATCTAGGTAGGCTCCTTCAGTCTCAGTACATCCTACCGCAGATTTCCGGAAGAAAGAGAAACTCGAGCCCTTCCTGTCTCCCACAGGCAGATCAGCACTTTTATCCCCTGGACATCTGGAGAAATAATCTTAAACACCTTTTGAAAGATCTCCACCTCGCCCATCGGCTAGGCCTATCTTTACCTTCTTCTCCAGGAGGAAGGGCAACTCGAAGTCCAAGATAATGCTCCTAAGCGACTGTCCTCCTTGCAGCCTCTACACACTGCTCATAGGAACCAAGTCATGTCCAGAGGCTAGTTTCACCGATTCCCCCTCCCCTGTCCTCAACTGCTTCGTGTAATGTGTCCCTTTCTTCATTAGGACCGGGGCCCCGAACCGCTGGGACCCCCCGCACCAGGACTGAAAGCGCCTCTGTGCAACGCCCTCATCCTTAGACGCCGGCTGCTCTCAGTTCTGGGCCACCCGGACTTCCAATGTCCAGTCCCCACCTACTTCTCAACTCACCAGCCCGGCCGCAGCTGCCGCCGCCGCCTCCCTGCGGAAACTCGCGGCTTCCCGGGAGCCCGAGGAGCCAGTGACAGCAGCATCACTTCCGCTCGGGTGTCGCAGCCAATCAGCTGAGGGTCCTCCAGCCCCCGCCAACTCATCGGGCCCAGCAACCGGTGCTCCGGAACGGAGCCTGCAGGAGGCCTCCGCGGAGCGGCGGCAGGGCTTAGGCTTAGCTCGGGGGGCTCCAACGCCCGGAGTTCTCTGGGCATCTTCAACAGGATCCCTCCCCAGAGTGTACTTCTCCTTCATGGCGTCCTCTGAAAAGGGCCTTTCGGCTCCGACCTTTAAACACACTGCGTTGCTCTTCTTCCTCTGACCGTCATGGCCCTGACTCTCCCTGTAACAGTCTCAGAAGGGCTCGGGTCTCCACCAGGCCTCTTCCCTGCGCCGGGGCAGGGTCCACTTACATCTCAGGGGTCTTCGCCAGCCTCGCTGCGCCCAGGGCGGTGCTAGCTCTAGCCGCCAGAGGGCGCCGTCGGGGGCGGCGCGGAGCCGACGCGGCCTTTCCTCTCGCTGCTCGAGCCTCGCCCCCTCCGTTCGTGCCGCCGGAAGTGGGAGGTGTCGCGCGCGGGCCGGCGCTCGACCCCTCCCCCCGTGGCTCGGCCGCCCCCTCCCCCCGCTCCGCCCGCTCAGGTGCGTCCCGTCCCTCCCCCGTTCCTCCCGGGGGCGCGGCGCGGGAGGTGTGTGCGGGGCGCGTGCGCCGGGGGGCGCTGCGGGGCTGAGGGGTGGGGGCGGGGGTCGTGATGGGGGGCGTGGAGGGTGCTGAGAGGACGGGGGCGGGTATCCTGGCCTAGAAGTGGGACGGGGGCTGGCAGCGCGGTCGGGGGGATGAGGGCAAGGTGTGGAGGTGGCTCTGGCCGAAGCAAGCGGCCAGCTTCGCAGTCTCCTGTTGAGGGTGGCCAGGACCCCCGCCGCTGTTTCACCCCATTGTCCCCTTCCTGTCCGTCTCCCGTTTTCTTCGGAGGACCCGTCGCCCCTGGCGTCGCCACCTTGCTGGTGACCGCCGGGGGGTTGCGGGAGCCTCTTGGGCACACCCGGCTCTCCAGCCAGATGTACCTCCCCACCCCCCGCCCGGGTTGGGCTCTGGCCACGGAGTGGCATGTATGACCCTTGCCCTACGGTTCCGTTTACCGGGCACCGATGACCACGACCCAAAACTTTATTGGAGGTAGAATATTTGCACTTAAGAGAAATGGAGATTTGGGGTCTCTTCTTCCAGGAGCTTTATATAATGAGGGAAACTGAGACACAGGCAGTGCTTGAAGTGTTGACACAGCCTGGTCTCCTTATCTGCTCTGTGCACACCTAGGGTTCAGAGGTATCACTGGGGTGCTGTCAAAATAAAAACAAGAATGTTCACCTCTCACCTCGCAAGGGTTGGTTGGTTGGTCCCCCCCCCCCCCCCCCCCGCCCCTTCTTGCCATAGAAGGTCATGAGTTTGCAGCAAAAAGGATGACCTTTTGATGGGGAGAAGAAAGACATCTTCATGGGTTCCCTTGCTTGTGTTACCATGTTTTTCAGCTTCTCATTTTCATGCTAACCAAGTTCTGTTTTGCACCACTGTGGTAACTCAAGAGTCTGTACTTTGCTCAGGCTGTGGGTATCAGACTTTTCCCATCTGTGCAGAGGGAACACATTGAGGGAATAAAAGAATCATTGGAGTTGGCAATATTTATTGCTTGTTCTGGCAGACACCTCCAAAAAACTTCATTTAAGTTAATGGAGACTGCTTTAATTGGTACAGCCATAAAGTGATTTAAAAAATAAGATATTGTTGATACTAGGCCCAAAACACCTTTTATAAGTGATATTAGACAAGATAGGTGTGGACCATTTGCAAGATTCTCACAGATTATGATCTATTTTAAATGATTGTATTTCTTAAAAATAAATAAAAACTTTGTATAGACTCCTAGATATTTATGTAAATATAGTGACTCCTGACAATTGATGTCCACTGGGACCTATTGCATGCAGTGTCTTTTGATACCCTACTGCAGAATACTGTTAAATATTTCCTCCTGGAGCCCAAGATTTTCCTTTCGGTTCTTTCTTGGAGCAACTACTTGAGTGGGTATCCTGAGGGGGAAAGTTACATTCATTTTAAACTTTTGAAACATGTGTCTATAATTTGTTTCTGAATGTGCAGAGCGCAATGGCAGCATCTGAGGTGGCTGGTGTTGTGGCCAATTCCTCCAATCCTCCGGAATCCTCTTCTAGTTTATGTGCTTCCAAATCAGAAGAAAGTCTCCCAGATGGTCTAAGGTAATGTCTACATTCTTGATAGGGAAGTATCATTTTGAGATTCACTTCTGTAGCTCTTTCCTCTTGAGCTCTAATGACACTGCAGTAGATAAAGCTTTCTAAAGATAGGGACTGCCTGATCTGTCTGTATTTTTGATGTCCAACAAAGTGTCTGACACTCAGCAGGCATGCTAAATGTTTGTTGAATAAATAGATTAGAATATAGGGGTCAATTCGTAAAAAAAAGTAAATATTTCCCCCTCTGCTCTATGTAGATTACATATGTTCATTTAATCTTATGTTTATATTGCATACTTGTATTTGTAAGATACTTTGTTATATAGATAGAGATACAGAGATACATTCATGTATATACATTTACGAATACAGATATACATTCATATATATAAATACATAAATGCAGATATATATGTGTATCTATCTAGATATCTTGGTTAATATTGCCTAGTACTTCATGTGGATATTTTGCCTCCCATCCATACTCTCAATTCTCGTAGGAATTGCAATTACCCAGTCTTGCATCTTATGGTAGCTAATACTTGGTTATGTGCCATACTGAATTAAATTGACTGAAGTACCTGGGACTTAACATAAAAGATAATATTGTCCTAACAACTTTATACATATTAGACATTTAGTCCTCATTAGTCCTAGGTGGTAGGTGCTAATATTGCTTCCACTTATAGTTGAAGAAACCGAGACACAGAGAGGTTAATAACTTGCCCAAGGTTTCCAAGCCCTGTTGGAGTCAGGGTTTAAACCAGGCTTGTCTGACTCCAGAGGACTTAAACATTTGTTTAAAAGAAGAGATGTGTTGCTAGTTGCAGTGGTACACACCTGTAGTCCCAGTGACCTGAGATGCTGAGGTAGGATTGCAAATTCCAGGCCAGCTTGCAACTGAATGAGACCGTGTCTCAAAATAAAAAAAAAGCAAGGCACGGTGGTGCCTGCTTATAATCTCAGTGACTCAGGAGACTGAGGGAAGAGGATCTGAAGTTTGAGACCAGCCTCAGCAACTTAGTGAGTCCCTGAGAAACTTAGCAAGACCCTGTCTCAAAATTTAAAAAAATTTAAGAAGCCTGGGAATGTAGCTCAGTTGTAAAGTGCTCTTGTGTTCAATCCCAGTACCAAAAAAAAGAAGAGAGATGCTTGTTAGTGAATGGGTGATGGGGGAAAATGTTACATAAGCCTTATCATAAACTTGAATCTTTAAGCTTTTATGCATTGTATAAATAAAACCAACCACATACTACTAGTAATAACAATAGCAGCTAAGGATTATTGAGTGTTTACTATGTGCTGACCACTCTACTAAGTACTTTATATACATTATCTCATGTAATCCTTACAATAATCCTATTAGTTGGGTAAAATTATTTCTATTTTATAAATGAAATAACTTGGCCTAGAGTCAAACATCTTGTAAATATTAGAGTTAGGCTTCAGATCCCGGCTCTGTATATACCTTCTTTTCTCTCTGCTCATGGTTAACTCCTAGCAAGAAGAAATCAGCTTAAAGTGTTGATAAAGATTTCCATGTCACAGATACTCTCTCAGTTGTTTTATTTTGAACAAGTAGTATTGAGGAAAGACAGACACATTGACTTGAAGCCTCAATTATTGCTAGTTTGGGATGCTTAAGGGGTCAGTTGACAGGATCAATTAAGAAATGGGGGAGGCAAAAACATTTAACATGGATTTAATTCCTGGGTGAAAGACAGCTGTGAATGTTGGATGTCACTGTAAATATGTTTTAAAGATCTCCTTTAAAGCAGTACAGAGGGCTGGGGTTGTGGCTCAGTGGTAGAGCACTTGCCCAGCATGTGTGAGGCACTGGGTTCGATCCTCAGGACCACATAAAAATGAATAAAATAAAAGTCTATCAACATCTAAAAAATTATTTAAAAAAAAAAAAAAAAAAAAGCAGTGGACAGTGTATGTTTAGCACATATGAGGCCCTGGGTTCTATCCCCAGCATTGGGGGAAAAAAGTATCTGTGACAAATGACAAAATAACTCCCAATATTAAATACACACACACACACACACACACACACACACACACACACGTGGTTCAGAATAAGATTTCTATCAGCAACTTCAATTTTGGGTTCAAAATTGAATCCTTAATTTTATTTAAGGATTGTTCCTTAAACAACTTGAGGGGATGCTATGCTTTGAAAAACTGATGCTCTGAAGTAGTAGTTCTGGCCAAAGGTATTTATAATGAGTTTGAAGGAAAATTATTTTTTGTGAAATACAAACTTGTATTTTTACTTTGAATTCACACGTAGTAATTGCACATATTGATGAGATACAGAGTGATATTTTACAAACAGTATTTCTGTTAATGTTTTATTTATGAAAATATTATGAATAACTAAATATGTATAACTAAATATTCCAGTAAATGTTAGGCTATTTTATGTATATCCCCAAAAGTTATTCACATTGGACCTGAAAACATTTTTTTATATCTTCAAGGTCATTTATGTTTGAACATTGACTGTAAACGGTAGACTGTCTTCAGAACCCAGGTTCTTACCCGTCAAACTAGATTACCTGCATATGGAATACAAGTTATTGGATAGAATGTAATTTCTTTTTCATTCTGTTAATTGGAAGTTATTAGGTATGTAATCCTTTTTAAGATTGGATTGGGTGAGAGAAAAACATTTTTTGTTTTGTTTTTTGGTAATGCTGGAGATAAAACCCAGGGCCTCATGCCTGCTAGGCCAGTACTTTACCGCTGAGCAACACCCACACCCAGAATCTTTTTATCTTGTGTTTTTGATAGCCCCAAAGACCCAGCGCAGAAGCAGAAGAACTCACCTCCATCGAGTGTAAGTAGCCAAACGATAACCAAGGAGAATAACAGAAATGTCCATTTGGAACACCCAGAGCAGAATCCTGGTTCATCAGCGGGTGACACTTCAGCAGCGCACCAGGAGGTTTTAGGAGAAAACTTGATAGCCACAGCCCTGTGTCTTTCTGGCAGTGGGTCTCAGTCTGATTTGAAGGACTTGGCCAGCACAGCAGGAGAGGAGGGGGACACAAGCCTCCAGGAGAGCCTCCATCCAGTCACTCGGTCTCTTAAGGCAGGGTGCCATACAAAGCAGCTTGCCTCCGGGAATTGCTCTGAAGAGAAATCCCCACAAGCCTCCATTCCAAAGGAAGGTAGCAGGGACACAGGCTTGGATTTCCGACCTGTAGTGCCTCCAGCAAATGGGGTTGAAGGAGTCAGAGTGGATCAGGATGATGATCAGGATAGCTCTTCCCTGAAGCTTTCTCAGAACATTGCTGTACAGGTCAAGTATCAAGTTTCTACTACTAAAATGGAATTTGGGGGGTTTTTGTGAGGGTAGGAGATATTTCATATTTGGTGAAGAGCTATGCTGTCTTGCTTTTTGTTTTTGTTTTTGTTTTTTGTTCTTTGTTTTTGCTACCAACCATCATACTGTTTTCATATAATGTCATGCAATGACTTCATTCTGATGTTCCATAAATAAGAAAACCAGTAGCCAGTATTTAATTTCATGGCAAGTAGGAGCTTTATGATCCACACATAATCTCTTTCACTGAGTGATTGATGAGTGTAGGTCATTAGCATTCATATTTCCCATCTTTGTCCTTACAGGAGGAATCCTTGTTTATTCTCAGACCTACATCTTAAGAAGTACAGTGTATCCTCCCTTATAGTGACTGGTGTGCTTTATTGTAGGAGAAAGTATGGGCACAATAGGTTCTCATCTCAGATTTGAGGCTTTCTCAGTCCAATTTTGGGTCTTTTTCAGGTTATTTTGTGGGATAAATGATTCATGCAGTGTGTATGTTGGTGTCCATTTGCCAGAACTACATTGCTTCTCTTGCTGTGAACCTGATAAAGAGAAAGAGCAAAAAGTTTGCTTATTAGTTATTTTGGCAGATTTCTAGGTAAAAGTACTGGAATAATTCTGCCTCTTTTAAAGAGACTCTGAAAAATTCTGAATATAATTGTTTCTTTCTTTGTAGACTGATTTTAAGACAGCAGATTCAGAGGTGAACACAGATCAAGATATTGAAAAGAATCTGGTAAGTATTTAAAGTGTCATTTTGTATGAAACCATAAAGCATAAGATCTAGAAGCATATCATTGCAGCTGGAAAAAGTGCAAGAATCTCCTTGATCACTCCAGAAAGCTTAATAGCTCTACATATATTCAAACATTTTTTATCTTGTTTTTTTAATGCCTCCTCCTCAAATTCAATTTTTTCTTTTTTTTTCTTTTTTTTTTTTTTTTGGTACTAGGGATTTAATCCAGGGGTGTTTTACCACAGAGCCACATCACCAACCCTTTTTATTTTTTATTTTGAGACAGGGTCTTGCTAAGTTACGTAGGACCTCACTAAGTTACTGAGGCTGACTTTGAACTTACAGTCCTCCTGCCTTAGCCTCTCCAGGTGCTGGGATTACAGACATGTACCACTCTATCCAGCTTAGTCTAAATCTTTCCAGGTGAACTGTTTCTACTTTGTTTTGTTGTTGTTGTTTGTTTCTTTGTTTTAGATTTCTTTTATGATATTTTTCCCAGTATTTTATCCTTTTATCCTGATTACTTTCATATAGACATTTCTTTTATCAGTCTTTCTTTTAACAACTGATTCTGTGAATCAAATGAAATAGTTTAGATTATAGTATAAGTAGTCCACATTAGAATGGGTCTATTAGTCTCTCATTCTAGACACTATTTCTTGAGGTTACATTAACTAATCTTGTCACATTGTTGAGCTTCCAGTCAAACTCTGTCAAGTTTTTTTTAAATTACATATTGTTTACATGTATCTTTTCCATTTTATTCCTTGGTACTTGGTTTTTAAATCTTAAAGAACTTTACATTTACAAGTCCCTGGGTTCTTGCTGTGTTTCCCAGGCTGACCTCAAACTCCCAGGCTCAAATGATCCTCCTGCCTTAATCTCCCAACAAGTTGGGAAAGGCACCCTAGGATCAGGAAGAAGAGGTCTTTAGGGTAAGATGTTCATTGAAAGAAGAAAAGTATAGAAATGAAAAGTGTTCACAGCAACCAGATCAGAAAGTGGGTATTTGGTGCAAGTTGAAGATGCTAATGCTTTTTCCCTTATTTCATGTTATTCTAAAACTGTATCATGGAGCACTGGGCACAATGGAACATACCTGTAATCTTAGCAGCTTGGGAGGCTGAGGCAGGAGGATCACAAGTTCAAGGCCAACTCAGCATTTAGTGAGGGCCTAAGCAACTTAATGACACCCTATATCAAAATGTCTGGTAACATAGCTCAGTGGTAAAGCACCCTTGGATTCAATCCCTAGTACCCTCTGTCAAAAAAAAAAAAAAAGTTACATTATGATTGAAGGAGGTAAAGGAAAGGAGCTGTGGTTGGAAAAGAAAAGAACCCTCTAATCTTCTGACTTTTCTTATTGGTTCTTAAACTTTTGTTAACTTTTCAGAAGTTAAGGTTCTCTTTCAGAATCTTGAAAACTTTGAGTTGTCATCAAAGTGAAATACACACGTAACACCCCAATTTTAGAGAGTTCAAAGATCCCCCGAGGGTTATCCACAGACCCTACATTCATAATCTCTGCAAAGATGTGATGCTGGGGAATCAGCTTTTGGGGCTGAAGTGGTCACATTTGGTACATGGACTGAGGACTGGTTTATCCCGAAGTTAAACTATCTTGAGAACCTATTTTATGATTATAATATAATACAGGTTTTCCAACATTCACTTCCAGCAACCTTATTTTCTTGAAAAATAATTATCCTTTAATGAACAAATTCAGCTTAATTCTCTTGGTGTAATTTTTACATGAACTACCTTATACCAAACTTGTTTTAAATTAACTCTTTTTAAGTTTTTAGTGTTCATTTGAAAGGTGACCGTTGCTTTCCTTAATTTACTGTTGAGGGGGAGGCAGAGGTGTATTATGGTCCTCACAAGCATCACTTCTAATCCCTAATTTATGTGAGAGCTTGCTGAGTTGCTCATTCTGAATACTAGGTTACTCAGACCTCTTTAGTGGATCTCTCACTTATCAGTGTTAATGACCAGTAAGGTTTCCTGCTCCTTGAGTAGGAGATCTAATCTTTGTTCTGGCATATTATTTTTTTCTCTCTCCTAAATGATTCTAAAATATCTCTTTCCCCTTATTCCCTATAGCAGTGGTTGGCATTTTCTGTAAGGCACTGGATAGGTTCTGTGGATTATGTGGCATTTATTGAAATCATTCCACTCTGCCGGTTATAGTATGAAAGCAACCTTTAAACCAATGGTCATGGCTGTATTCCAGTAAAACTTACTTATAAAATCATGGTGGCTGGATTTGTCCCAAATGCCACAGATTGCCGACCCCTACCTTATAGCGGTGTTGTATAAAAGAAATTTCTGCAATGGTGGAAATGTTCTATATCTGAGTTGTTTGGTATGGTAACCCCTAGTCATATTTTGAGTACTTGAGGTATGGCTAGGCAACTGAGGGTCTGTTTTTTTCTATTTTATCATTTTAATTAATTTTAATTTACGTGTCCACATACGGCTAGTAGCTATAGCACAACTTTAGAACTCTGAAAAATGTCTTGGTTAGGTATTTGGAGAGTGTTTCTTATGTTTAAATTGAAAAATAAACTTGTTTATTCCAATAGGACAAAATGATGACAGAGAGAACCCTATTGAAAGAACGTTACCAGGAAGTCCTGGACAAGCAGAGGCAGGTGGAGAATCAACTCCAAGTGCAATTAAAGCAACTTCAGCAGAGGAGAGAAGAAGAAATGAAGAATCACCAGGTAGTTTGCTTATATTGAAATTCTTGAACTGGGAATATAACTCAGTGGTAGAGCACTTGCCTTGCATTTGATGAGTTCAGTCCTCAGAACCTCAAAAAAAAACAATGAGTAAGGCAACAATTCTGATCAGATTTTTAAGTTTGTTTCTTAATAAGTAGAAAAAGAAAAGCAATATTTACTTTTTAATGGTTGTCAAAGTTTAAGAATAAGAACCCTGTTCACATTCTTACTCTGATTTTAGTTCAGAGAGGAAAAGATTATTTACTTGCTATATTTTGTTGATATAATTATCTATCTCATATTATTCATAAAAATATATTCATAAGTAGATTAAAAATCTATATATAAAAATTGGAAAAAAGTTTAGAAGAAAATTTAGGGGAGTATTTATTTAGGCTCAAATTGCAAGAGATCACTTTAGCAAGGCAAAAAACCCAGAAGTCATAAAAAAAGATTAATTACATGTAATTGAAAATACCAAATGATATAAAAATTGGCTGAAATGTTGTTAGACTAAGTGAAAATATTTTTAGCACATCTGGCCAGATTTAATGTCTTACTTTCTGAATATTGCTACACATTCATGTTAAAAGTCAATCTAGAGAAAAAATCAGGAAAGGTTATTGTATTATTTTCCTATTGCTCAGTTAACAAATCACCATGAAGTTAGCAGCTTAAAAGCCTACAGGAGTGTCACTGGGCTAAAATCAAAGTACTAGTAGGACTGTGTTCCTTTCTGAGGTTTCTGGGGAGGAATCTTCCTTGCCTTAGCTTTTTTTAAAGGCTGCTGTAATTCTTTGACTTAAGGCCCCCTTATTTTCAAAGCAACAACAGTCTCTTTGATCTTTCTCCCCTAGTCACATCTTGCTCTGATAACAACTGGTAATTGTTCTCCACTTTTAAGGACTTAGTGATTATATTGGGCCCACCAGATAGTCCAGGATAATCTCCCTGTCTTAAGGTCCTTACCTTAATCACATCTTCAAAGTCTCTTTTGCCATGGAAGGTAACATATAAATGGGTTCTGGGGATTAAAACATGGATATCTTGGGGGAGGGTATATTTTGCCTACTTAGAGTTATAAATAGCAATTCACAGAAGAGGAAAAGCAAAATGATTGTAAATATTTGGAAAGAAGCTCAGTTTCACTGGTACTCATTCATTCAGAAAATATTTTTAGAGTGCCTGCTCTAGGTTTTGGAGATTTAGTGATGAATAAAACACAGTCTTTGTTTTCACTGAATGCTTATTCTAGTTGAAATTAGACAGTAAAAACAATAAAGAATAAAAGTTAGGGAAATACACATTAATATTATTGGATACTATACTCCCCCAAGTGATGGGCCAAAATGAAATAAGTTGTTAAGCATGAAGTAAAGTAAACTCTTGGGGACATGATTGGTAAGAGTGTGAATTGTGATGACCTTCTGGGAAAAGTTGTTAGGAGTTGTCAGTTAAAATTTAACTGACCAGTCTTATTATTGACCGGTCTCATTATTGGGAGTCCATTCTAAAGACACAAGTTTTTGTATAAAACTGTAGACACATATAATGTTTATTGCAGTTTAAGCAAAGCAGAAAATCCAGACATGATAAAGAAAAATATTAATTAATTTAATTATATATAATTAAAAATACCAAATGAAAGACTGTTAGGCTGGGAGAGAAAATATTTTTAGCACATCTGATAAAGGATTTAAAGTTTATGACATTCTGAAGAGTTCTACAAATTCACGGTAAAAGTTAAAACAACAACAGCAACAACAACAACAAATCAAAACCAGTCCAGAGAAAAATCAGGAAAGATTTGTGTGATTAGAAGTGCAATTACAAAAAAAGAATCAACCCAAAGGACTGTTAACAGTTCATCAGGATAAATCGGATATGTCCATGTGTTGTCCTGTTAGGCAGCTAGCTATTTTTGAGTTAGATCTATAGTTATTGATGTGGTATATTTGTCCAAGTGAAAAAAAGCAAGATGTTAAATAATGAATATAAAGTAACTTCATAAAAAAAGAAAAACGGGATGGGGGATATAACTCTGTGGTAGAATATGTACTTTGCATGGTCAAGGTTTGATCCCCAGCACTGCTACGAAAAAAAAAATGACAAAGTACATATATAAGTATATGTGTGTTTCTGTTAGAATGGACAAAATGTGCAGTCATAATACAGAACAGCTAATACATTGATTACCCTTGTGGATGGAAGTGGTATGAACTTGGGGGGTAATTTAACTTCATCACCTTTGTATTGTTTAACTTCTTATTACAAATATGTGCATAAATATATTTGCTGTTGTTAAGTACTCAAAAAGTCATAGAAACAGAAAATTCACACACATAGTAAAGTAGAACTGTAACAAAACAAAACAAGACCATATTTGTTGGATGCAGCAAACTCCCTTCTAGAGTAAGAATGCCTTTCTCAGCATTCTTGAGAGGTGTTCATTTGACATTTATTTGAACACCAAAAATGGAGAACTTATTGCTTCACAAGGCAGTATGTTTCATTTTTGAATGGTGTGATTAGATGCTTTTTTCCTGTTGAGTTGAATTCTGTGTTCCTATAACTTTCACCCTGAAGTCTGAATTCTTGCTTTTGGAGCTGCTCATCAACCTGATATCTTCCAATTCAGTTTAAATCCATTAAAATCAATATGAATGTGTGATTGTTGAACACAACCTTCAGATCAAAAGAACTAATTTATTTCCTTCTTTATTTGTGTGTGACTATAATTTTGTGGGATTTAGGAGATATTAAAAGCTATACAGGATGTGACAATAAAGCGGGAAGAAACAAAAAAGAAGATAGAAAAAGAAAAGAAGGAGTTTTTGCAGAAGGAACAGGATCTGAAAGCTGAAATTGAGAAGCTTTGTGAGAAGGGCAGAAGGTAATTGATGTGCGTATGTGTACATATGTGCATATGGGGCCAGTCTCATTTGTGTTTGTAGTTTCTTTTCTTTCAGTCTGTTTTTTATTTGAAAAACAAGTACACAAGTAAAATTCTCCAGTGATTTAGCATTCTCAGTATTCTGTTAGACGTAATAGAAGAAAGGTACTACTGTTTTATTAATAATGTTGAAAATTTATAGCAGTTAAGAGGCTGGGGGTTTAGCTCAGTGGTAGAGCACATATTTAGTATGTACAAGGCCCTGGGTTAAATCTCTAGCATCAAAAAGAAAAAGGAAGAAAAAATTATAGCAGTTAATTGTTGAGTTCTATATATGATCAAAATTTTGATAGGTGAGCTGGGCATAGTGATGCAGGTTTGTAATCCCAGCTACTTGGGAGGCTGAGGCAGGAGAATCGCAAGTTCCAGACTGGCTTAGGCAACCTAGCAAGACCCAGTTAAAGGTGTTATAAAATAACTTGGTTCTAATTATTTATGATGAGAGGTCAGTGACAATTCATGTTGTTTTTTCTGTATTATGTCACTTTTTGCAAGATTTTCTCATTTTCTTTAGTTTTTTATCTATTTGACTTTCAGGTGTGGTTCTTTTCATATTTTTCCTGTTGGGAATTTTCTGAGTTTCTTAATCTATAAAGTTGTGTCTCTTGCCAAAATTATTAAATTTTCCAACATAATTTTCAAATATTTTTTCTGTCCCATTTTGTCTTTTCCTCCTGGACTCCACATCCACAAGTGTTAGACTTGGATACTGTCCTACAGCTCAACAAGTCTTTTCTTGCTGTTTCTTTCCAGTTTTTTTTTGGTGCCAGGGATTTTTTGGAACCCAAGGGTGCTTAACCACTGAGCCACATCCCCATCCCTTTTTTTTTTTTTTGCGGGGGGTGGTGCCAGGGATTGAATTTAGGGGCACTTGGTCACTAAGCTACATCCCCTGTCCTATTTTGTATTTTATTTAGAGACAGGGTCTCACTGAGTTGCCTAGCACCTTGCTTTTGCTGAGGCTAACTTTGAACTTGAGATCCTCCTGCTTCAGCTTCCCAAGCTGCTGGGATTACAGGCGTGCACCACCACCCAGCTCCTTTTCTTTTCTTTCTTTCTTTCTTTTTTTTTTTTTTTTTTTTTAATTTTAAGACAGGATCTTGCTAAGTTGCTGAGTCTGGCATTGAACCTGCGATCTTCCTGCCTCAGCCTCCCACGTTGCTGGGATTATAGGCATGCATGCACCATCGCACCCAGCTCTTTCCAATCTTTTTCTTTTCTTTTTCTTTTTTTTTTTTTGTGTGTGGTGCTGGGGATTGAACCCAGGGCCTTGTGCATGTGAGGGCAAGCACTCTACCAATTGAGCTATATCCCCAGCCCCTCTTTCCAATCTTTTTAATTCTCTTTCTCATATTGGATAATTTCTTTTACATCTTCAAGTTCAATTACTTTTCCTTATATCATTTTCATTCTGCTGTTAAGCCCATTCAGTGAATTTGAATTTCTTATTTCCAATGTTACTATTTCTCAGTTTTGACATTTCAGCCTTTATTTTATTTATTTTTATGTGGAGTGCCTCAGTGCTAGGCAAGTGCTCTACCACTGAGCCACAACCCCAGCCCTAGTTCTTTTTTTTTTAATAGTTTCTCTGCCAAAAATTCTTACTTGTTTATTCCTTGTGATCATATTTTCCTTGTGTCCCTTCACATAGTTAAAATAGAGGCTTTAGAATCTTCTTCTGCTAATTCCAACATCTTAGTCACCTTGGAGCCCCTATATATTGATTGCCTTTTTTCTTAATCAGGAGTCAGCAATCGAAAGTATTATCCCAAGTCTGGGAATGTAGCTCAGTGGTAAAATATTTTACCTAGTATGCACAGGCCCTGGGTTTCATCCCCAGCACCTAAAAAGCAAGCAAAACATAAAAACCCCATTTTTCTGGCCAGGCATGGTGGCATGCTGGACCTGTAGTTCCAGCACTCAGGAGGTTGAAGCTGGAGGATCACTTGAGCCTGGGAGAGCAGCTGGGCAACAAAGCAAGACTACTCCACCTCCATAAAAAGAAAAACATAGCCTAAGGAAACAGACACAGAATACATACTGTCCGATTTTTGTTTACACAAAGTTCTAGAGAAGACAAAATTAGTAAGGGAATGTATTTCACAGGATTCCAGCGGCTTAGGGTGAAGGTAAGGAATTGACTGCCTTATAATAAATATTTTAGACTTTCCAGGTCAGTCTTTGCCCATTAAACAACAGCAACAGCAACAAAAAAAAAAACTTCATTTTATTGAGTTATGAGAGATCTTTATATATTCTTTGTATGAATTGTTTTATCAGATGTGTTTTGTAAATATTTTCTACCAGTATGAGGCTTGCTTTTGCATTTTGTAATAGTGTCTTTTGAAGAACAAATGATAACAATTTTGATGAAGTCCAGTGTACTGCATTTTTTCTTTTGTGTTTCATGCATTTTGCATTCCTCCAAATCTTCACCTAACCCAAAGTAACCTTCTTCAAGAAAGTTATAGTTTAAGCTTTATGTTTAAGTCTGTGATCCATTTTGAGTTTATAAAAAATAAACCATATTAAAAAAAATATGGTAAAAGGTTAGAGATAGGGTTCACTTTTTTGCACATGTATGTATATTTATTCCCACACCCTGTGTTCAAAAGAGTATGCTTCCCCATTGAATTATTTTGACACTTTTGTGGAAGATAAATTGACCACTGTTGGGGAAATACATTTTTAGAAAAGAGAGCCTTTAGCTACTTGGGAGGTGAGGCAGGAGGATTGCAAGTTTGAGTCTAGCCTGGGCGACTTAGCAAGACCCTGTCTCAAAAAAATGTAGCTCAGTGGCAGAGCATTTGACTAGCATATGTGAGTTCATTTCTGAGGAACATATACATACACACACACACACCAAAAAAAAGAAAGAAAAGAAAAAAAGTAAAAAGAAAAAGAAAGAAAGAAAGAAAATCTTTCCCCAACCCAGAAAACCACTCCACAAAGGTGGTAGGGAAAGAAAATGGTTATTTTTGAACAGATGTTAAATCTGAATGTGATCCACATCACAGATAAAGGTCTTGACAGGTGACAAAGACCAACAGAATCTTACCCCCTTATATAACAACCTATTACAGTGCTTTCAAGATAAACAGTAAGTAGTCCTCAAGTAAGGGGACTTGACTGCACCTTTTGTTGAGAATACTTCACCCCAGTTATGGTAACTGGGGAGATGATCTGTGTAGTTTTGTCTGGAGAAACAGATTTCTTTATGACAGGAGATAGTTTTGTCAATTGGAGCAAGGTGCCCTCCTGCTTTCCCCTGGGAACTGCGAGACAGGGGTGCTGTCTCCTTGGATATGTGCATTTCAAATGGATGGCTCCTAGGTACTTGAAACATTCCTGATTTGTGTGACTATTTTTGGAGTTTATAATATACGTATATCTGAAAAAGAGAAATTTTGAAAGAAAAAGTTGGGATGGGATTACTTAAGGGAGTTTCTTCCATAATTTTTAAAAGGGAGAATTAAACCTTTTATTTTTCATTTATATTTGTCTTTACACATATAATGTGGGTCTGTTTCTGTACTTTATTCTGTTATATCAGTACATTTGTCTTTCCTTCCTTGCCTTGTGACTTCGTAAATCTTAAATACATCCTCCAACTGTGTTCCTTTTCTTTCTTTTTTTTTTTTTTTTTTTTTTTTTGGTACTGGGGATTGAACCCAGGGGTACTTTACCATTGAGCTACATCTCCACCCCTTTTTAAAATTGCTTTATTTTGAAACAGGGTCTTGCTAAATTGTTGAGGCTGGCCTTGAATTTGAGAGTCTTCTGTCTCAGCCTCCTGAGTAGCTGGGATTACAAGTATGTACTGCACATGCCTGACTTTTTTTTTTTTTTTGGTCAGAATTGTTTTGAATATTCTAGATACTTTTTATTACTTTAGAATCAGATAGTTAATTTCTACAAAAAGCAATCTGCCTGGAATTTGTTTGAGTTTGTATTGAATCTTTAGATCATTTTAGGGAAACTGACATCATAACAATATTGAGTCTTCTTATTTGTGCACATGGAATATTACTTTTTTTTTTCCTTCTTTAGTTTCTCTTGGTAATGTTTTGTAGGTTTGAGAGACCAGAAAGATAGTTCCTGCTCTTTGTACTACTCCCTCAAAATTTGAGCCATCTTGGCTTCTCTAAATTCCTGCCTTTGTCTCCTTAATTCAGCAACAATGCCAGCTCTGTATTTACCCTCCAGGTGTAACTCCTATTAAGCAGTTAGCTAGGAAAATTATAGGACTTTCTTCATTTGTGTCCTTTTTCTCAGTGGTCCCAGTTCTGTGCTACCTTTTGTGCAGTGTTTATAAACATCGTTTCACATTTTTTCCCAGTTTTTCAGTTGCTTATGACCAGAAAATAAATCTGGTCCCTAGTATTCTATCATGGGTGGAAGCAGAATTCTTAATCCTATCATAAGCAGATTAAACTCAGAGAACAGTATTTACAGGATATCCATGCCAGTATGTGTAGTAAACATTAGGATAAAAGGACCTGGAAATTAAGCTAATAAGGTGGATGGCATAGGAGGTGATCAGTGTTGATTAATTCCTTGTGAAGGACTGGAATGGTGGTTTGAAAGGAAGTTGTGGTCAGAGAAAATCAGAACCAAGTTTAGGATTTTGAAAATGGACCATATGTGTTAATGAGCCTCAAGATATGACTCTGCTGGGAGGTGATTGGCAAGGGATAAAATTCAGGAAGAGGAAGAACTCTTAAGGTCTTATTGTCAGATTGGTCATGAAATTGGATATTGAAATCACAAAAGATGTTGTGAGCCAGGCATGATGGCCTCTAGTTCCAGCTACTTGGGAGGCTGAAGCAGGAGGATTTCTTGATCCTAGTAGTTTGAGGCCAGGCTGGGCAATTTAGTGAAACCCTGTTTTAATAAAAAAAATAAATTAATAAAAAGAGCTGGGAATTTAGCTCAGTTGTTAGAGCATACTTGTTTCAATCCCCAGTACTACAAATAATAATAATAAAACTGTATTAACATAAATAGCATATTTTTCATGAAAAATAATTATTTTCCAAATTTAAAAAATCAGTTCAGTTAGAAGATTAACATTGTTTAGATTTTTGTAAATCTTTGTAATTTAAGAAGCTGAATTTTTCTGGCTACTTTTGCATTTAATTGATTGTAAAATGTCGTTTTGGTTGTTGTATGTGAAGAAAATTGCAGTACATGGATAAGTAGTTGGAAAAACGGAATATTTTAATAGCTTTTTAAAATAATTATGGATGTATTTTGATACTACTCTAAAACTTGTCAAGCCATTTTTTTAATAAAATTAAACAACTAAAAAGTTGTAGATGGAAATAATATGTTTATTTTACTTACTTATTTTTATGTGGTGCCGAGGATCGAACCCAGTGCCTCACAGATGCTAGACAAGTGCAAACATCTGCATAAATGTTGAGCCAGTATTTTATAAATTATGCATTGTGTTATTAAATCACTGGAGTTATAGCTTAGTGATATAACTTCAGTCCCAAGCCATAGTTTCTTAAAGGTTGGTTGTTTAGTACAATCTGAAAGCACATCAGTGCACTTTTTGTACTGCTATGTCAAAATCCACTGGCTTACCTTGAACTTTGAATGAATCTTTGTGTTATGAAGAGGAAGAAAAACTTTTCCTCTACCCTCTTAGGTTTAGCAGCTGGAGCCTGCAAATTAAATTGATAAAAGACAGATTAACAGGAAGAAAAAACAGTTTATGTATGTAGTGGGCATACACATGGGACAATTCAGTGACTCAAAGGAGTGGTTAGAATCTGGCTTCTCTGCCATCTTACCAGGTGAAGGAGAAAAACTCTTCTGAGAAAACCGTTGTCTTCTCAGAAGGGGGCGAGAAAGGATACTTATGGAACTTTTTGGAAAGATATATGTGTTTTTAGGAGATAAGAACATTCATAATATATTTATCTATTTTATAAATGTTTTTTCATCTTCTTTAGGGCCACAAGAAGAGACAGATTATTTGCATTCCCCTTTCTAGGAGTAGTTCTACCTCCTAAGGAATTTATAACAGCCTTATTTCCTGGAAGTTGCTGCTTTCAGTCAGATAAGGGAATCTTTCAGAAGACTTTTTTTCTGTACCTGTTGAATCTTAGTGTCTTCACTGTAAAATAATCTTTATACCAACTCTGTAGTTCTGAGTGGGTACCATAGTTGATTTGGTAACACAATACATAATTTCTAAAATATTGACTCAACATTTATGCAGATATTCGCATATATTCCAAGTGTTATCTTTTTATTACACAATATTTAAAGAACCACATTCTATCACTGTCAATTTCATTAAAATAGTCTTTAAGTAGTGGGAGGCATTTAAGCTCACAGTGGCAGGTACAGACTTTCCAGAATTCTAACTTTTGCTTGAAAGCTCAAGATTTTATTGTTGGCAATAAATGGGTGTGTTTTTTTTTTTGGAAATAACAGGATTACTTCATTCATTTTCAAGAACACATCTGTCAAATAGTCACGTTCCAATAACTTTAGTTTGTCTTTTTAATTGTTTTCTTAAATAAAAATGATGTATTGTGGGCTGGGAAGATAGCTCAGTCGGTAGAGTGCTTGCCTTGCAAGCACAAGGCCCTGGGTTCAACCCCAGCACTGAAAAAAAAAAAAAAGATGTTTTGTAAAAAAGGAGGCTAATTTGTTTCCTAACTTAGTACCAAAAATCCTTTTTCGTGGGATAGTCATTGTGTTTTGACATATAGCATTTATCACATAGAATACAAAAAAGTGTGTTTAAGTGTTGAAATTTAATAAAATTAAATTAAATTAAATTAGTATTTTTATATGGCTTCATCAAGGACATCCTTAAGGAAAACTGAATTTACCCGCAGCTTGCAAGTATCTGGCAGTAAAGAAGACAAATATTTTTAAATTCTAAAATTGTAAATAAAAATTGAAAGAAGTTTTAAAAAATTTAAAAAATATTTCTGGGCATAGTGGCACACACCTGTAATCTCAGTTACTCAGAAATCTGAGGCAGGAGGATTATAAATTTGAGACCAGCTTCAGCAACTTATTGAGTCCCTGTCTCAAAAAAATAAAATTTAAAAAAAAAAGGACTGGAGAGGTAACTTGGTAAAGTGCCCCTAGGTTTGTCCTTAGTATTGAAAAAAAGAAAAAAAAGACTGTGGCAGGCATCTGGGTATGTAGCTGGGTGATAGAGGGTCCCTGGATTCAATCCCCACTACTACCAATAAATAAATAAATAAATTTTAAAAGTATACTATTGCAAAATAAAATAAGAATATAATTATTTTCACCTGAATTTGTGGAGAACTGAAATTTTACAGTACTGATTTGTTGGCTAATGGGATTATGTAGATTATTGAAATAGCTAAAGAGAGCTAGTCATAGCACAGCAGAAGAACTAAAAAAGAAAAAATTGAAAGCTCAAATTATATATGCTAAATTTACTGTAGAAAATAGAAGAATAGAGAAGCATATATTCCATTAGTCATTAGTGATGATACTATCACATGTCATGAAGTCTCAGAAAAACTGTGGTTGACCCATGGAAGAATGAAAGTGAAAAAGGTATATAACTTTTAGCAGTCTTATGAAACGATTTCTATCTTCATGGACCATACCCTCAAAGTGTTTTGGGAACCATGGACCACATTTTGCAAATTACTGTTTCATACCCATGACTGCAAACTATTGTCTGTATGCTAGTGACTCTCATCTCTCTCAGACTGTACTGAACTTTAGATTTGTATATCCACTACCTGCTGAATGACCTGGAGTGCTTCCTTAGCTGATGCTTTCTTGCTTATTGGTCTTCGCACATGTTGTTTGTTTTGTCCAGATTTTCTTTATTCCTTTTGTTTACCTGGAAAATTACTAGATGAAGACCTTCTTGGGAAGGCAGGTACAGTGGCACATGCCATAATCCCAACTATTCAGGAAGCTGAGGCTGGAGGATTGCAAATTTGAGGCCAGCCTTAGTGAAAACCTGTTTCAAAATTTAAAAATCGCCAAGGATGTGAAGTTCTCCTGGGTTTAACTCCTAGTATTAGAAACAAATAAAAAAGTGAGCTTCTTGGGGACAGGAATTAGGCATATTTATATCCCCAGGTTTCAGACTTTTACACTTATGCTGCTCAGTAGATGTTGTTGAATTAAGTCAAATCAAGGAAGAATTCATAACCTTCTTCAAATTCAGGGAATATACCCTTTGGATATATCTGCAGTCAACCCATATATAATTAACTCCCCCGCCAGTTTTGTTTTGCTTTGTTTCTTTTTGCCTTGCCTGCAGTGTCATTTATTCTGAAGGAAGGCCTTTGGGCTGAGGACTCAACAGATCTCAATTCTTAGCTCTGTCTCTTAGTTTCAAAAGTATTTCACAGGACACTGAGCATCTGCTTCTCTTAGTTAATGGCAAGCTGATTTTTCATCATTTGTGCTGTAAAAAAATGTATTAATATATTTTAGTTTTTCTGAAGATAGATGTTCTGTGTTATTTTAGGTACTGGGGATTGAACCCAGGGGTGCTTTGCCACTGAGCCACATCCCCAGCCCCTTTTATTTTTTGAGACAGGATCTTGCTGAGTTCTTTAGGGCCTTGCTAAATTGCTGAGACTGTTCTCTAACTTGTTATCCTCCTGCCTCAGCCTCCCAAACCACTGGGATTACAGGCATGTGGTACCACACCTGGCTGAAGATAGATGTTCTGACATCTAAATGATAACTCACACAGGAAGTTCTTACTGTATGCTAGAGACTGTTCTAGGTATTTTACATATATTAACTCATTTAATCTGCATCACAGTTCAGTAAATGGTAGACTGTGTTATTCTTCCTCATTTTATACTTCAGGAAGATGAGGTATAGAAAGCCTTACTTGGTGAAGATTGCATAGATTAGTAGGGCCAGGATTTGAACTCAGAATTGTTTGTTTCAGAGGCTGTTCTCTTTACCTAACTTAGCATCTCTCAAATCTAAATATCACTTTTACTATTAGCCTATGTTAATGACACATGCATAGATGCTCATTATAGTTATAGCTTTATTTATAATTGTGAAATTGAAAATTACCAAGGGCCAGGTATGGTGGTGCATACCCATAATCCCAGCTGTTCAGGAGGCTGAGGTGGGAGGATTTCAAGTTCAAGGTCAACTTGGGCAACTTAGCAAGACCCTGTCTCAAAATAAAAGATAAGAAGGGCTGGGACACCTTGGGTTCAATCTCCAGTAGCACAAAAAAATACATGAGTAAATGAAAGAAAGAAAGAAAAAAAGGTAGATCTGTATTTTAGACAGTCATTAGCACTCACATTTCTGTCTGGACATGGTGGTGCACACCTATAATTCCTGTGACTCAGAAGGCTGAGGCAGAAGAATTTCAAATTCAAGTTCAAGCTCAAAAATTTAGCAATGCCCTAAGCAACTCAGTGAAACCCTATCTCAAAATAAAAGATAAGAAGGGCTGGGGAAGTGACTCAGTGGTTAATAGCCCTGGGTTCAATCCCCAGAATCCCTTGCGAGAAAATCACATTTCTGAAGAATACTTTTTGATATAGAAAAATAATATGTTGAAAAGATAACATGTATATATGTTAAAAGATAATATATATTTATATATATGTGTATATACATACGTATGGAAATATTTGTTTTTAAGACTGGAAAGAAGTATAATAGTGATTCTTTATGAGTAGTACGAGTGTGAGAAGTTGAGTGTTTAAAAAACAGCTTATTGTTTGTGGGATACTTGCCATGTGCTGGGCACCATATTAAATTTTTTATGTGTGTTTTCTCAGTTAACTCATTAATCCCACGGTATAGGTAGTGTTCATCTTTCAGATGAAGAAACCAGGGCCTAGAAAAGATTAAGTAACTTGTTTAGGGTGATACAACCAGTAAGTAGAAAAGCTGGGAACTCTGTATTAAACTTTTTCTGTTTTGTATTGTCTAAACTTTTAATAATTTGCCTGGCTTATATGATGGAGATCAAAGTTAATTTTTAAAATTATGCAAGCATGTTGGGAACTACAATCAGCCAGGATTATACAGTCTGATGAATAATAAATATAGTCTGATGAATAATAATGAATTTATTCATTTGAACCATTCATACCTTAAACTAACCGTAAAGTAACAGAAGTATGGGGCTTGAAAGAAATTAGATCAAGAATTTAAAAAGTTAAACATACCCAGTGGCTTCTGTTCTGTCAAGAATTTTTTAAAAAACTGTCTACTATGGGGAATGATTCATTTTTATTACGGGTTGCAGCTAGTATCTTTTAGTAAAATGAAATCTGATGCTTATGTTATAGTGTAGTTAGCATATGGTAAGACTGAGTATTTTTGTAACTATATTCAACAACCCCTTAACTATTTTTGTTGTGGTTGTTGGTAGTTCCCTGTGCCTTGTTGGATTCCAGTGAGATAAATGTGGCCAGATGCTCAAAGGAAAAGATTTTTTTTGTGTGTGAAGATATATATGGTCTCTATCAGCTTATGAGAATTTTTCTAATATGTATTTGTATTTGACAAATATATTTAGTGAGAGTCATAGATGTTCATTGAGTAATCTTCAGGAACAACATCAATCATGGACTGGGGTTATGGTTCAGTGGTACAGCACTTGCCTAGCACGTATGAGGCACTGGCTTCAGTCCTCAGCACCACATGAAAATAAATAAAATAAAGGTATTGTATCCATCTACATCTAAAAAATTTTAACAAAAAAAGAATAACATTAATCACAGAAGACAACTAACGCTCTGTCATATTTTCCTGTAATTATCCCCTTGTTCAAGAGTGAGTGGTAAGCTAAGTGGATCACTGATGAACTGTGCAACCTCTTTCACATATTTTTATAGTTAAGAGGGTTTGGAACATGAGAATTTGTATTGCAGCAGGAAAACATGACTACTTAGATTTTTTTTTTTTCCTAAAGAATATTACAGAATTCTTCCTCTGACAGGAAGTTAATTTTGGGAGAATGCATGGAGAATAAGGAAGAAGTGTTCACTTACTCATTATAATGATGAATAGGTCTTGTCTGTTGAGAGCAAACTTAAAGTCAGTGAATGAATGAATGAATGAACATTTCTCTTTAGATGTAACTCTTCTCAAGCTGTTCTTATTTTCATCTTTTTAAGATCCAGTGAAAATCATTTAAACATTTTTGTATCATCCTATTTGTTGACCTGGGTAATCTATGCTTTCAGCTATAAAACTTACTACAATACAGTGAACTTACTACAGTACGGTGTAATAGAAGGAAATTCTTGCACTGGCTCTGTTCCATGGTGGTTTCTTCACTTCTGTGTAGAGTAATAACTATCTCAGTTTTAGCACAGAAAGTTCCACATCTTAGGAAATCCCACAGTACTGGATAAACTGGAACAGTTGATCATCCTCATCCTAAATGGGAATATTACATTCTGGGAATGGGGATTGGGGTAGGAAGCATGTACGAAAGGAGGACACCGATGAAAATGAGAAGTCTTGAGGTATGAAAAGAGCATGTTTTTCTTTGGAAGAGTGTTTATTGCAAGCTAAGAAAATGCAGATCAGTAAGCCAGTATTGATGTGTTTGTTTGCTGCATTAGAGATGATACATTTGGTCTTATATTGTTCGTTACCCACATTAAAGGACAAAATGAGAAATAAGAGGAATGCCATATAAAGATTTTAAGTCCTCTTAACATAGAACAGTCTGCTTTTAGTGGACGGTTTTGATTCTAAGATATACTCTTTCCTGCTCAAGGTAATTTTTTTTTTTTTTTTTAGTAAGTGGAGATATGAATATATTTACTTCCAAATTTAGGACCTTTATGCAATTGCAGACCTTTTTTGTACATTATTTGTCTGTCTGTAGTGAATACTGAGAGTGAAAGCCCTGTAGCATACCGGCAGACCAGTTTTGGGTTTGCCTTGGTGGCAGGATAATCTTTCTTCCCTGAGTCTTGTTCTTGGTTTCTTACCTTACAGAGAGGTGTGGGAAATGGAACTGGATAGACTCAAGAATCAGGATGGAGAAATAAATCGGAACATCATGGAAGAGACAGAGCGGGCCTGGAAGGCAGAGGTGAGAGGAGCTGATATCTTGAGAGCCTTGGTTTTGGCCTTCCAGATGGTGTAATATTACTTTTGGTGTGATATTAGAAAAGCCAGTGAGCACTTGTTTTTACTATCTAGGGGTAGCTCTGTGTATGAAAAACTAACGATGTTTGTGTGTGTTTGTGTGTGTGCGCGCGCATGTGTGGTTTTTTTAGATCTTATCACTAGAGAGCCGGAAAGAGTTGCTGGTATTGAAACTAGAAGAAGCAGAAAAAGAAGCAGAATTGCACCTTACTTACCTCAAGTAAGTACCTTCCCATTCTAAGGTTTAGTAGCTCTGTAGTTTGTTTGTTTTAGATTTTTGAAACTCTAAGTCAGCAAGTCTGGCACTTAATCTGTCCTCACAGGAATTTTAAACCATCTCTGTGCAGTAGTAATTAATCAGTGATTTCTCATCCTGTGTCCTAAACTCCCGCACCGTCTACATTCTTTGTGGTTTCATAGCTTTGTACTTTTGTATTTTTTCCATTTGAATAAATACTACCTGTTAAGCTATCAAAGAATAACAAAGGTATTTGGAAACTTATTTTGTATATGGTCATTTCTCCTCTTTCTGCTATGGAATTTGGATTCCCTTTGTGACATTTTCAGTTAAACAAGAACCCTCTCTTTGTGGCTGGTCCTCTTTTCCAAATATTTCTTTGGCTTAAAATCTGATGGAGTTAAAGTGAGTCAAATGACTTAGATTCTCGAGTTCTCATACCTTTTCTCAAACCTTTCTCTCAAGGTTCCAGCTACTGTTTTGCTATCTTGGAGATTTAGTAATAAATCTCTGTTTGATTCTGTAAGTTCCTCTTTGTTTCTTAAAAGGTCAACTCCCCCAACACTGGAGACAGTTCGTTCCAAACAGGAGTGGGAGACTAGACTAAATGGAGTCCGGATAATGAAAAAGAATGTTCGGGTAAGTGGCAGTGGGTGATCATTAGCTAGTTTGTGTTTCAAATACTTCTGGCAGTAGGGAGGTTTTTGTTGTTACTTTGGTCTTGTTTTTTTGGTGCTGGGGATTGAACCCAGGGCCGTGTGCATGCTATGTAAGCAGTCTACCAACTGAGCTACATTCCTGCCCTGGGAGGTAGCCTTTTTTATGTTGCCTCTGAGTGTCTGTCTCACCACTTCTTGTGTTTTCCTAATAATTAAAGGTGTGTTTTTTCCAGATATTCACTCATTTCAGAAGTAAAGGATGATCCTTTCTTCTCCTTTTATCTAGGACCAATTTAATAGTCATATCCAGTTAGTGAGGAATGGAGCCAAGCTGAGCAGCCTTCCTCAAATCCCTACCCCAACTTTGCCTCCACCCCCATCAGAGGTAAGAAAGCTGTCTTTTGGTGGGGGGTCAGTGAGGGGTTCACCTTTCTGTGTTGGTGGCGAGTCAGAGTCTTCTGCTTTTTTTAATGAAGATTTTGGGACCATCCCTATTCAGTGTAAGGATTGATCATTACTTTCTGTTTCAGTTTCCTAAACTATCTTCCATTCTCTCTTGTCCTCTACCTCTTCCCATTTGCAGACAGACTTCATGCTTCAAGTATTTCAACCCAGTCCCTCCCTGGCTCCTCGGATGCCCTTCTCCATTGGGCAGGTCACAATGCCCATGGTTATGCCCAGTGCAGATCCCCGTTCCTTGTCTTTCCCAATCCTGAACCCTGCCCTTTCCCAGTCCAATCAGCCTTCCCCACCCCTTCCTGGCTCCCATGGGAGAAATAGCCCTGGCTTGGGTTCCCTTGTTGGCCCCCATGGTCCACACATGCCCCCTGCCGCCTCCATCCCGCCTCCCCCAGGCTTGGGCGGTGTTAAGGCTTCTACTGAAACTCCCCGGCCCCAACCAGTAGACAAACTAGAGAAGATCCTGGAGAAACTGCTGACTCGGTTCCCACAGTGCAATAAGTAAGTATCTTTAAGGATTAGTTAAAACATCTTTGTCAGAGAAATGCTTATGGTTTATAATAGAGGAGGTTTCATGGGTGTATAGCATAGAATCTCTTTCCCTTAACCTTTTTGTCTTTCTTAGGGCCCAGATGACCAACATTCTCCAGCAAATCAAGACAGCTCGTACTACCATGGCAGGCCTGACCATGGAGGAACTAATCCAGTTGGTAGCTGCACGACTGGCAGAACATGAGCGGGTGGCAGCAAGCACTCAGGTGAGAAAAGCTGCCTAGAAAGAACTTAGGCCTCCTGAGAGATTGGGGAAGAGACCAACTTCAGAAAAGATTGGATGGGAAGAAGCATTACAGCCAGAATATCTGTCTGATTTCTTGCTTTGCTGAACTTGGAAGTAAATGATTTCTTTTTGCTATATGCTTTGTTAATTTTTCTTCCCTTACTATGAAATTATTTCTATCCACAGCCACTTGGTCGGATTCGGGCCTTGTACCCTGCTCCACTGGCCCAAATCAGTACCCCAATGTTCTTGCCTTCTGCCCAAGTTTCATATCCTGGAAGGTCTTCACATGTGAGACACTTTTTCTTTTAACACTGGGATATCGAGAAGCTGAGGGTGAGAAGAGGGTGGGTTTGTAGGTGGGAGTGTAGGAGGAAACCATCATTTTGTCAGCTGTTTTATTTGTAGTTCTGCTGGGAACATGGGAGTACTTTAGGCAAGATCTGTATTTGTACTTTTATTTCTTTTGGCATAAATTATTTTGTTACATGGAAATAGTAGATGGAGTCATGGGCTTAAAAGGCAGGGTGACCCAGAGTTTCATTACTTTGTGACCATGCCTTCTCTGTTCTGCAGGCTCCAGCTACCTGTAAGCTGTGTCTGATGTGCCAGAAACTTGTCCAGCCCAGTGAGCTGCATCCAATGGCATGTACCCATGTGTTGCACAAGGAGGTGAGTACCACATACCTTCTTCACTTTCAATTGTTTGTTTTCTGACAATTGAGAAAATTTTTCTTGCTATTTTACTGGGTTGATGCTCACTGTTAATGTCTAATGAGGTTTTCAGCAAATTGTGGCTTAAACATCAGCAGAATTCAGAATACTGCTGCTGGGATCTCCCAGCTTCTTTTTATCTCATTAGGGTAAGTAGTTCACACTAGACCATTGATAAGTCACTTTCTTAGAAAATTGACAATAAGAGGCAATCCTACGTATCTAACCATTGTTTCAAATGTAGTATTGTCAAGAGACCTTAGATGAGAGGAATGGAATAGGGAACCCAAATATGCAATTAGTAACTTTATTAACAGAGTAGCTTGGCCCTGGGGTTGTGGCTCAGTGGTAAAGCACTCATCTAGAATGTGTGAGGCACTGGGTTTGATCCTCAGCACCACATAAAAAATAAAATAAAAATAAATAAAAATAAACCAAACAAACAGAGTAGCTTAAAGGACTGCCTATGAAAAATTACCTTCACTGACTGCCAAGTCATTTCTGTTCTATTATATTATCAGGCAGAGGTAAGTCTCTTAGCAGCAGGGATGCTTTCTTCTTAACTATTTTGTTTTGTTTTGTTTTTCCAAGAGGTAGAAACTGGATTGACAACTAAATTCTTGGTAAGAAAAAGTCCTGAATAAGGTGATGGGTATTTTTGAGGGTGATGTGAGTGTTAGATGAAAGCTCATCACAGATTAAATGGATCATAAGAAGTAGCAAGCCACATTTGATACTTAACAAAAAGCAACTTCATGAGCACCCTTATTAACTGAGTTCCTGGTCCTTGTAAAAAGGACAGGTTCATCTGCTCTGAAGATTCTTCTGAGGGTTAGAGCCACTGAAAATAGCCCTTTTAGTCCCCCACAGTAAGAACTTTTCTGACTTAGACCTTGATGAACTTTAATGGCACTCTCTACTTCCTTCTCAGATAAGTCTGAGATGTGTCTCTCTTTCTTTCCAGTGTATCAAATTCTGGGCCCAGACCAACACAAATGACACTTGTCCCTTTTGTCCAACTCTTAAATGATGGACCTGACTGGGAGGAAGAAGAGGAAAACTGATGTGAACAGGAAGCGCGGGTTCAAGATTTCTAAAACTCTATATTTATACAGTGACATATACTCATGCCATGTACATTTTTATTATATAGGTAATGTGTGTATAGAAAGTCTGTATTCAAATGTCGTAAATGAAAGTATGTATATTATGCAGAAACAGTTTGTTCCCCCTCATCTTGTAGTTCTTTTGGGGGTTGCAGATTATAGGGAAGATGATGTTTAATTTGGCCTTGAAATGTGATATCCCTGCCTGGGGCTGTTCTCAAATACATCTAGGAAGCTGCTGTTGCTCTGAGGCCATCCTGCTTTGGTTTGGCTCAGCCTGTAGTTCATTTCCTTAAGGCTCATGTATGCAGATTTGAAGCCTGGTGCTCACCTGCTGTCCAACCAGATGCCTTGCTTACTGAGAGCCATTGCAAGCCTCAGTGTTGTTCTAGTCACTCCTCTTGAAATGGATGAAATGAGACTCTCTGATTGAGGAAAAAAATGTAACCCTAATAGTTTGACTCTTCATTGAATATTTTACTGTGTTAATGCTCATTATTTATACATAGACATTAGGTTTACAGAATATTCTGTTTTACATCAGCAAAATTCACAGTCCAGGAATAACAACCACATAACCAGGTCCCATTTCCCCTGCCAGCTTCTGTCCAACCTACTTTCTGGATAGAAATTAGCACAACCCACAGGTTTTTTCATGGGCTAAGCTATTCCTTGTTACCATTGACTTGACTTCTAGTCTAGTTCTGACAGGCCACTTCGTAAAGTCCTCACCCCTTCCCTTTCCCTCTGGTCTCCTAGTATAGCTAACCCCCCTCCCCCTGAAGGTTAAGGCAGTTGGTTCACAACCAAGTTGTTTGGTGACCTTGGGTGAGCTCCAGACAGGCACTGGGGTGAGGAGGTGTCTGTGCAAAATTACTTGCAGAATGATCTTGGGATGCTGGGTTTTAATTTCTGAAGCAAGAAGGATATGGGGGACATGTTTCCTGCCCTGGGGAAAATGGAGACCAAAGTGATATGAAGAAGGAAGGTGAGTGGCTGGGGATATAGCTCAGTTGGCAGAGTGCTTGCTTCGCATGCACAGGGCCCTGGGTTCAATCCCCATCACCACAAAAAAAAAAAAAAAAAAAAAAAAAAAAAAAAAAAAGGGAGGTGGGGTTTCACATTTATAAATCATTTGTTCTGTGAATAGTTTTCTGGAACTAGATCATTTTTCCACCTCTGCTTATTGAGCACTCTGGCTTTTAGGTTTTATACCTGTGACTATTAGAGCTTTGAATCTTTTTCTATCCTTTTATCTTTACTCCTTCAGGAAATGGCTTCTGCTCCCTTCTCTTTTGGAATTAAGCAAGTAAAAACTGAGTGTTAATTACAAAAAAAAAAAAAAAAGTCTCCAGAGGGAAGACATCATTATATTACTGGCAACTGACGTTTCTCCATTCTGGGACTTGGAAATGCTTACTGGTACCAGCAATATGTGCCAGGGTGGCAAAGATGTTTGCTTTCAGATCCAACTAAATGCTCTTGTCTTGTTTCCATTTTCCTTTTTTGTCTTTCATTGTCACCTATCAGCTCATGAATGAATTCTTTCTCTTTTCTGTTGCCTTACTTGCCCAGGTTTATAGACCAGCATCAGTGTAAGAAGCTGGACATGCTGAGATCTTGTAGGGTGATTGGAATGGCCTAAGTACTCAACTCTTCAGAGGTCAGATTACCTACTTTCTTTGGTTAATGAAATATCACTGCCTGCAGTTTGGTACTGACATGACAGGAAAGGTGACAAAATGGAAGACAGTTCCTTTGTTCTTTTCATTTGGGGAGGGTTACATTTTAACTATTTTTTTTCTCCCTTCAGCCTTTTAGCAGCCTTGGGCTACCTGTAAAATCTTCTGGTGTCCCCTGAAAATTTGGAAATTAGAGATAGGTGTAAGGAATATCATTTCTTTTCCAAAAAATCTTTGAAGCCAAAGGAATAGAGAGAGAAGAAAGAAGGAATGGATTGGGGCTTAGCTGCTTTCCCAGTGAAAGCCCCCAGGAAGCCAACTCCAGCAGGAGGATGAGGGTTTCAGAGAGAGTTGTACCTGGTGGCTAGGGCCTCATCATTGCTCTTTTGTCGTCTTTGTTCAGGGTCAATCAGAAAGCAACGCATAAGTTTTGGCCACCCCTGTTCTCCCTTCTCCCTCTGCCCACTGGCTTGTAGCGGTAAAAACCATGCAGACCAAAGGCAAAGGCCCCAAATGCAGTGAATGGAGATGGGACAGTCATTTTTCAGAAGTAGAATTTAAAAATAGAGCTGTATAATACATATTTTTACAAGCAAGAAACTGTTGTCAAGATTTTTTTTTTTTTTTCCACACTTAGAGTTCATAGTTTCAGGGTAGAAAGGAAGTAACTGTAAAAAAAAAATAAGTGCAAGTTTTCTCTTAAAAAAAAAAAATAGGACAATGGGACTTACTAATGAAACGGTTAAGTTTTATGCCCTAGAAAGTGCTGGGGAAAAGCCAGTTTTCCCCAACATGGGTAGAAATTATAAAGCATAATGTAGCATTTTCATTTCATGGTAGCAGTTCTAGAAGTTTATTTACACAGTAAGTTCTGAGCTGGAAGTGGACAGTCTCCAGTCTTCCTGTCAAGTTGTTAGAGATGTGGAACGTTCCCAGTCAGCCAAAGCAGCACCAAGTGCAGTGGGAGTGAAGAGAACCCAGATAAAAAAACCGTGACTCAGTATTCTTGTTTTATTGGTTTATGGCTTGTGGGCGACTGGCAGAGGCCAGCAACTCCAGAGGCCCTCCTTATATTTCCCTCTCCCTCATCAGGTAATTCCATACTTGCTAGGTCCCCTGCCTGGCAGCAGTGTGTAGACCAGGTAAGATGCAGCGGTATACCGGATAAACTCAGCTCTTCCCACTAACACTGGTCTACTATGTTAGAACTGATAGGGAGAAAAAGAACGTGGCCCCCACTACCTAGCCCAAGAACCAGCCTGGGTACCCATGTACTGTTGGGAGTGGGGAGCAGAAAGCAGGATAGGAGAAAGGACAGCCTCCAACAAAGGAAAGCAGTGAAGGAAATAAGGAAGCCTGAGGCTGCCATCTTTTCTCCAGGCAGCCTTGACACCGAAGGCAGTGGCTTAGAACCAGAAAGCCCTCGATTGCTGACACTCGTGGTGTAATACTAGCCAGTGTGTGATGCCTTAGCCATGTAAGTGGAGGGGCCATTAGAGGAGGTGAGAAAGCAATAAAACCGCCCAGTATTAATGTAACAATCTTACCACTTCTACAGCCAAACAGGAAGAAATCTGGGCAGAGGTATAAGGCATCACTCCTATACTTGTTGATTGAATCTTCAGAATTCTGCTTTCAAGGATTAGATAGGAGAGGCCTTCTCTCGGTTCCTTTTAGCACCTCTGCTGCAAAACTCCAGAGAAATAGGGGCCATGGGGGAAGGAGTAAACCTGTGACTAGGAAGATAATGCCCAGCCCTGCTAAACTCCAATTGCTCTCCCCTAGGGCACCTGCAACTTTGGGGCTTGGGATGTTTCACTAACACCTATCATATGTAGAGGAAAAGATTCAGGTAGAGACAAGTGGAATCAAGGTAGAAATTATTTTAAGTGGAACTTCCTAATGGGCACTTTTCATTTAAGAGAGCTGTAAAAGGAGCTCTTTGGCTAGATCAGCCCTTCTTCCCATCTCACTTTTTGGTCAAGCTGTGACCACAGAAACATTGGGAAATGACACCCATCTCAGGAGATGGGCTTCTATCTTGGAGATGAGGTCTAAAACTGGGACTGGTGAGTGGTTGTGTTTCTGCCTTTCCTAGCTTTGGTCCCACTGCTCTCTGTCTTTGTACTCTCTCTCCTTCTCCTCTTTCTGACCACTCCTCATTTGTATGGATATCCCATCTAATTGTTTTTTATTTAAATCAAGAGGCAGTCTCTGCACCAGTGTTAGGCTTGTTTCTACAGTCCCTATCTCTAAAGCAGTAGCAAACTGTGCATCTTCTCCTGCTGATTTTGGCCAGCAGGGAATGAGATTGGCCCTTTCTCTGCCAGGGTACCACAGAGACACATGCTGGGGTAGCCTGGGTGTAATGCCATTACTTCTGGAAGTAAGGAAAGAATACTTTGGGTTGAAGAATCTAAAGGGATGGTGGATAAAGGTTCAGGGCTGAAGTTTCAAGCAGCAGAATTTCCCAGCTCAGGTTGAAGGTGACCAAGAGTATTCCCGCCACCAGAGTGCTTCTTTCTTCCCTCTCGTTTTCTACCGGTGCAAGCCCTGTAACCCACCTTGCTGGCTTTTCCTTCTTTTCTGCAAAGGCAGAGACATTTGGTGGGTGGGTGAGGGTCCTGAGGTGCTCTGGCCACAGGTGCCATCTGAGTCTCCCGCCTTGTGACCACGATGTGGTCCAGGGGAATCTGTCTTCATCCATGGGCCTCCTCACTTCAGCAGGGAGATGTCATCAGCAAAGTCATCATGCTGATGGCGCAGGCAGCGGAGGCAGCGCCACTGACACACCATGAGGCAGAGCGGCAGCATGAAGAGGGCGCAGATGGCAGCCATGACATAGGCTATGGTCATGAGGGTTGATTCGTCTGTCTGTGGAATGTTGTAACCACAGTCTTCCATGTCTGGGGTGATAAAAGGGCCTTCCACCGCTGCTGTCCTGAACTCATCGTGCACTGGAAAGAGGATAGATGTGAATGGGTAGCTCTTGTCATAGAGCAGCTACAAAAGACCTGCTGATGGTGATACCTTCAAATTAGCTCTTCCTCCTGGAGATATTTAGGAGCAGGTGGAAAAATCAATGCTAGGTGGAGGCCGTCCCCGCTCCCAGGGCCCTGCTTATCTATCCACTAGGAATGATACCCTGAAAGTAGTAGTTCAGAGTTGACCAAAAAGCTAGCCTCTTATACCCCTAGCACACTTACCTATCTATCATTGATGAAATCTGACTGCAAAACCCTGCCGCCCTTCTGAAGTGGCATTTAACCTCACTGTGTGGCAGCTGACAGCCTGCTGCCCTGGCATCTAAAGAGTCCCAAGGTTTTGAGGCAGTTCTTGCTGCTGTGGCTTTCCAAGAGCTTACCAGTCTAGTCAGGGGGTCACCAGGGAAGACAATCCAAAATCAACAACAACAACAACAAAAATTTCATAAACACTGATGCTAATTTTTGCACAACATGTTGATTTAGTCTAAGGTTACTATTAAGTCCCTTCCAAAGTAACAGGTGTCCTGACTGCTGACAGAATATGGACAGTGACCCCACACTCTTGTTCCTGGTGCTCTCACCATGGCAAGCGCTGACAGCAAAGCCAATTCGTTTCCGGGCCCGATCAAACACAACGTAGAAGCCCTCCATGATAACAGCTCCCATAACAGTGCCGGTGGATGACTGTGAGATGGCAAACTTGTAACAGTCGTCCTGAGACGTGGCCACGTCTTCCACCGGCCGCAGGTATTGCTAGGGGTAAGCAAACAATCACAGGTGAGAGGGTGTCGTCTTTGCTTTATCCTTCACCCCATCACAGGTATCTCTGGGCTTAGGTAGCTCTTCCCTCTGCCGTCCCTGAGTCCTGAAGGAATGGGTTTTCCAAGACCCTTTTGTCACTGAACACTCATCTGTTTTGTCTTCCAAGTATTATGCCATGCCTTCTTACTATCTCCCAGTATGTGCTTTGTCCTCTTCCTCTGATCTACCACCTCAGATTGGGGACATACCTGTGGAAGGATGGTGATGCGGAAGGACTGATTGGTGACTTCACCCATCAGGTAGAGTGAGATGACAGGGAAAATGTTCCAAGGGGTGGTGCCTGCTTGCCAGCACACCAGTTGCTCTCCTAGCCAAAACCCATCTGGAAACTTCTCTGTCTGTGTTGACAAGAAAGGGATAATAGTGAGGAATTGGCCTCTCCCACTACCTTTCCTCTCCCATTTTCATAGAACATTGACTGGGCCCTTTATTTATTTCTCCAGGGAAATAGCCAGTGGGGAAAAGTGAACTGCAACCCAAGGATTAGGGGAAAGGGCTGGGAGACAAAGGTAAACAATTTGCACTGATGGATTGTATCATAAGCAACAGACCCATAAAGGAGAGCAGTTCTTAAGATCTCTAAGTGGAAAGATCTAAATGAGACATCTTGACTCTTACTGAAGAATGCTACTCTCACTGACTTCCTTTGATACCGTGACATCTCTTGTACCCCTGTCCTTAATCCACTGACCGAGGAGGCAGCTTTGATGGATTTGACTGCGGCTTCAAACACTTTCTTGGGCAAACGAAGATTGGTGGTGCCACTGTCCACGATGCTCTTGTCATAGTTGTACTGAGAAGGAGAGGAAAGGGTTAGAAGAGTTTCTGATGCCAGGCTCTGGGCAGAGTTAGAGAGGTGAGTTTGACTGCTTGGGGCCCTGCCTGGGTTGGCATCCTGGCTTTGCCACTCCATGTGTGAACCTCCTTGAGCTAGTTGCTTAACCTCTGTGCCTCAGTTTTCTCATCTCTAAAATGAGGATAATAATAGTACCTACCTCAGGGGTTTATTGTAAGGATTCATTAAATTAAGTCACTGAAAATTCTTAGAATGGTGCCCGGAAGACAGGAGGCACTCACTAAATGTTGTATAATTGTGGGCATATATTCTCCAGTCTTAAAATAACTTTGTTTAGTGCTTTTAGTTCGTCATAGTACTTTTATATCTATTCTAACTTAGCATTCATGAGAATCTAGGGAAGGAGACCCAAATTATTTAACTACCTTTTGTTGGGTACTGCCAACCACTAAATACACTTTCTTTGATCTTCTCCATAATCTTTGGGAAAGTTGTTTTTACCTCTGTTTTGCAGATGAGGAAGCTGAAAACAATAGTAACTACCCCAAGGGCACATATCGAGTAAATGACAGAACCAGGTCTGTGGCTCCAAAGCTGGGCTCTTGTATTGTGGCATATCACCCTGCCTAACAAATGGTTTGCCCAAGACCACAAAGCAGGACAGTGACTAGTAGAGTCCAGACAGGAACTAGTTCCATGCTCTTTTTATCATTAGCCCACAAGCCCCATGGTCTCTGTGAAAATGATCTGCCTATCCCTGGCCTTGCTCTGTGATCCTAAAGCTTCTGATTTCTAGGCCCAACCTTCAACCCTCTCCACAGGTCCCCTACCTCTGCCTCCTCGAGGTCATCCCTCACTGTGGCATCTACCCATTCACCTCCCCTTGGTCGCCCCTTGGTTTTATTACCTCCTTGCAGTCCATTTTCAGATCTTGTCCATTGATTTCCACCCGCACAATGATCACCTCATAATACCACTCCCGCCGGATGGGTGTGTACCAGAGACTGCCTGTGTAGAGTGAGTGATCGATACCCCCAATGATCTAGGAGAAGAAGAGGTAGGTACAGTGTCTCTGTCCAGAGGGAGGGCAAGCCAACCAGAGACCAAACAGTAAGATCAGGCATTCCTTGGGGGTGGCAAAGCCCTCTATGGATCTCCTTTTTCATCTTCCTGCTTTTAATCAAATCATGCCCCAAAGTGATTTAGTTTCTCAAGTATGTTCAGGGAAAGAGTCTTCTGCTATAAAGTTACTTAAAACTAAACTGGCAGAATAAATGTTGAATGAATTGATTATATGCTTCTATTATGAGTTTTCTCTGCTTGTTGGAGAACTATTCACCATTGTCCTAATTAATTAATAAATAGCTTAAACTCCATATATCTCTTGCCTTCTGATCATCAGACTGAATAATCTGAATTCAATAGGTCTTATTTTCATTTCCTTTGAAATGTTCCTAATCAACATTCCAAATTTACCATAGGTGCTTTGAGTTCTTTCAGGAATAATGCAAGGAAGAAAATAATGTTTCTTGATTCTAAGTAGTAGAGCTGACTGTATTGTAACCTGCAGGGAGTGGGGCAGATGGCACCTATCTCTTCCAGTGCCAAGACCTCCTCTCTGAGGACCTACTCACCATGCTCCCTCCAACTGAGGCCAGCACCTCAGACTGGTTGAGGGGGAAGCCAGCACCACAGAGCTGCAGGGAGAAGAGGTTGGGGACGTGGGTCTGCTTCACCAAGGAGTCAAAGAAGGGCTCCAAGGAGTCGTCAGGCTATGGCAGAAAGAGACAAGGAGTGAATCCTCATGTGGAAAACCCTAGTGGACAAAGGCCAGTTTTTTGCCTATGCAAGGCAAGAGCAAAATCTTGGGGATGTTCCTTGGGAAAGACAATGTTGAGGCACTGAGATTTGCCAGAGAGAGGGTAGCAAGAGACGCGGAATGCAAACAGAAAACTATGGCCCACAGCCAGAGGCTCTTTCAACCTTATCTGATCTGCTTCAGATTTATGGGAGCCTCTCATTTTTAATGATCTTAGAGTACACAGAAACCACAGGCTATTCCTGCACCTATCATAGCTGCTCTCACTATAGTTCTGCCTTCTGCAGGGCTGAAATTAAGACTGCCACCCTACCCCTGCTCATTAACACTTCACATTGACATGTTTCTATCTTTGGGTCTGTTCTTCTCTCTTCCTTCTCCTAACTCCTTCCCCATGTGGCAGGTAGCATGCAACATGCAGACTCAGTGTGCAAGGCCAGGCCTTGTCCCTCTCACCCTGGCGATCTCCGCATAGGCCAGCCCCAAGATGCCCTCCCAGTTGGAGCCATTGATGAAGAACTTGTCTGATTCAGTGATGGCAGCGATGTTGGCACGGACAGTGACGTTGGGGCCGTGAGGGATGCTCACCAGGTCGGTGCCCAGCTCTCCCTCCCACTTGCCCTGGGTGTAGGGCACATAAACGCCCTTCCGGAGGTCCCGGTATGTGCTGGACCTGTAGAAAGGAGGCAGAAATCTGTGGATGCAGAACCATAACAACTAGTATGGAGATCCACCATCAAACCTACTCCCAAATGCCACCTTATCTCAGGGACATCCCAGAATCTGCTTTCAGGCTACTCTGTAGACTATCCTTAGACCCCTCACCCAGAAAAAAAATTATAAAGTGACCTTACGAAAAGATGAGGGGAGCTATTGCCAGGGTGTACAGTCCTGTGTCCATAGTGCATATTCCTGGATCTGGAGCTCAAGCCTTGTGAAGAACAAGCTGGGCTTTGTGGATTGTGTCTGCGTTGTGCTGCTGCTGCGGGGATAGCTAGCAGCATCTCTTTCTCCCCCTAGTTCCAGCAGGCTCCCAGAGAAAAGGAGCCATTGACTCACTTTCTGCCTTGGGACCCAGTGGTACCATCTGCATGATGGAGAAAGTGCCAGGCAGGGAGAGAGTGGAAGCTTGTAGCAAGTTCTAGAAAAGGAATTTGCACAAACCTTTCAGCAGAGCAGGTAGGCATTGCACACCACCTGGCGAAGAATGCTCATCAACAAGCATGCCACTGGTCAGGGCTTGTGAGTGGGAGCAGTGATGGATTGGGATGAAGACTTGGAATGAATGCCCTTTTGTTGCTCCTACCCCTGTCCCTTCCCAACTGTTTCTTTAGATAAGGATGTTAAAGGGGAGCGGTTAAAGAAGGCAGGGAACTGGCACCTGCCTGGCAGTCCAAAGTTAGGCTGCAAGCTTCAACTTCCATCCTCACATAGGTGACTCAGATATTAGATGCCCTCTTGCCATTTCCTCACAATGCCTTTTTTTTTTTTTAAATGATGTTGGGAGTTGAACCCAGGGCCTCATGCTTTCCAGGCAAGCACTCTACCACTGAGCCATATCCCCAGCCCATAATGCTTTTATACTAAGGGGGCTTCCAGATCTTCCTCCACTGCCTCTCTTACTTAAAAACTTACTCCAACCTCCCTTTCACCAGTGAGCTGAACCCAGCTGGTTGTACTCTGGGTGGTCCATGGAAAGGACATTGTAGCTTTCAGTTCCTGATATGGATCCAGGCAATGAGGGTTATAGAAAGTTCTTTCCTTCACATCCCTGAACCATGCAAAGCAGGGTGAGAACACAGCAAAGGGAGCTAATCACTGCAGGCTTTCGGCCTAGCCTTAGCTGCTGTTGTCAGAAAACTGCACGCCACTGACAGCACTGGGTGAAGCCTCCCTCACTCCCCTTTCAGACAGAGACCGAGCCTGCTGAGATGGCTCGGGGAGCCATGGGCTGTTCTGCCTCCTCCTATAGGTGGCTGCCCTTCATGTCACCCTTTCCCTCAGTATGCCTCTTCAAACCCCCTCTGCACCCTTCTCCCCTAGCCACGTTGCCTTCTTTTCCCTTCCCCTTCCCCAGCAGGAAGAAATGATCTGAGGATCTGGTTCTTCCTCTGTACCCCTCCCAACTCTCCTTGGGGAAGGTTCCTTCCCTGGGCTCTCCCCAGGACTCACAGCTGCCTTTGGTAGTAGCGATGCAGGAAAGGGTGTGGGGCAGCCCCCACTGCAAAATTGCTGCTGCCTGTGTCCACCAGGATGTTGAGCTGTCAGAGAAAGGGGAGAGAAATACATTGTGGACAGATGGTTCTGGACTCAGCAGCCTTATGGCCCCTCACCCCATAGTCACATTTTCCTATTGGGATATCCAAGCATCCATGATGCAGGACCAGCCAGGCTGGTATCCACTAGTACCACAACCACACACAGAAACGGGGTCCATGGCACCCTCAACTTGGCCTCAGAAATGTGTTGTCTGCTTCTCTCTATAGAATCGACATTTTCATTGTCATCAGAGCCACACTGGATGTGTGTTTTCACTATTCCCATTTCTATCTATCATCAGATGGCCTCTGCTCTCAGAAGCCTGTCTCTTTCCTCCTTTTCTGGTTCTCCCAGGAAGAAGCCTTGTGCACCCCACCCCCACCCCCAGCTCATAGAAAAGCTGTTCAAGGAGCTGGCACTGGTAAGGGTACTAGGAGGACATGCTGGTGCCTGTGTGTTTGTGACCCTGCCTGCCAGAATGTGGCTCCCCTTCTTCCTTAGAATTTCATGTGTGTCCTACTATCAGAAATAATGGGGGACCAGGACCACATATGAAGTCCTGGTGAAAACCCATGGGCCCTGTTTGTGTGGGCCCTGGTTTGGGCAGAGTGGCCACAGACAGCAGTCTCCTTGGTGCTCCCTGCTGTGCAACTCCTAGCATCTCTTTTACCTTGTTCCTCCTTCTTCCTCTTGTAACTGAATCCTCATAATTAAGTTATTATTTTTTCTGTTGTAAGAGACTTGAGCCATTTTCTGAACCTAGTGGAAGTGTAAAAACCAAAGAGCACCTTCTTTCTTTTGAAATCCAGAGAAAATCTGAACAAATCCTCTAGCTTTATTCACTTTTAGTTACTTGCTTTCATCACTGATTTTAGAAGTCAGTTAACTAAACAACAAAGTAATAGACCTCAGCTGCCTTTAGTGTAGATAACACCTCCGATGTATGATCACCCACCTTGTTAAGGAAAGTTGGTTTTATTTAACCTTGTGTACCTTACACTGGTTGAAACCACTAATCCCTTCACTTGAGCCTGCACAAGTGAATGGTAACCTTTTGACATCAGAGGGCCAAAACCCCACCCTCAGATTATACTAACACCACAAGTTTTCTGAATATGCATCTTCTGCATAGTTATGAAGTTCTATACATGCAAGCCACTGATTCCTTCACTTTCCTTCCCTCCAGTCACCTTTCCCCAACCTCAGATTTCTGTTGCTATTACAAAATTCCTGAGAAAATCAACATAAAAGGTGGAAAGGTTTATTTTGGCTCATAGTTTGAGAGATTTCAGTCCACGGTCATTTGGCTATCTTGCTTTGGGCCAGAGGCAGCATGATGTACATGTTGGGGATGTGTAGCAGAGGAGGCTGTTCATCTCACAGAGCCCAGGAACCAAGAAAGACAGGGAGGGGCCATGATCCAAATAGCCCTTACAAGGGCACATGCCCAGTGGCCTAAGTTCTTCCCATTAATTAGGCCCCATCTCCTAAAGTTTCTACCACCTCCCAATAGCAACATGCTGAAGACCACGCTATTAACACATAGGGCTTTGGGGGAACATTCCAGATCCAAACTATAGCAACACTGTTCTTTATCCCATAAATACCTCTCAACCCTCTCACGTTTAGCTGCCTTGAGAATAAATTCTTGTTTTTTTCTTTTTTGGTACCAGGAATTGAACCCAGGAGTGCTTAACCATTGAGCTATATCCCCAACCCTTTTTGTATTTTATTTAGAGACAGAGTCTCACTGAGTTGCTTAGGACCTCCCTAAACTGCTGAGGCTGGCCTTGAACTTGCGATCCTCCTGCCCCAGGTTCCCAAACCTCTGGGATTACAGGTGTGCATTACCACACCTGGGCCCAGCTCTTTTTATTTTTTATGTTCAGACAGGGTCTAACTAAGTTGCCTTGGGGCCTTACTAAATTGCTGAGGCTGGCCTTGAACTTGCGATCCTCCTGTCTCAGCCTCCTGAGCTGCTAGGATTACAGGCGTGAATATACTCTTTTTGGCAAAATTCATCACTTCAGTGATTGATGCACTGCATGAAAGGCATGATGATCCTGGCTCCGTAACACTCTGAAGGTTCAATCCTTCCTCAGTCAGACCAGAGCTGTTTTTGTGCATTTGTACTGTATCCTTATGAGGCCCCTGTCTTCCAAAAAATGGTAATCTGTAAATTGACTCCCCTTCTCGCCAACTTTTCACGTTCAGCACCTCAGCTTCCCCCACCTCCCCCTGACTTTGGGGCCTTCATTTCTGTATCCTCTCTGAATGCAGTGAAGTCAGCTGAGTTCCAGATTGGTGCAAGCGCTGACCTTGTCACCTTGAGCAGGTCACTTCTCCAGCTTCAGTTTTGTCCTCTGCCAGATCCTCTCCTGGCTCCTCCCTGCTCTGGTGGTGCCTGTGTGGCTGTGCTGAATATACTTGCCCCCAGTGCCTGGTTGGACTTCCTGGCCTCCCTCCTGTCCCCAAAGACTGCTTCTCAGCCCTCTGCCCCTGCCTCCTGCCTCCTTCCCAGCCCCATACTCCTGGCTGGTTTCCCATTTCCCTCCCTGCCCCCCTCTGATGCCTCTCCCCTGTCACTCTCTCTGGTTTCTGGGCAGCCACCAACTCCAGCTGCTGTGCTTTCAGAGAAAATCAATAGAGCTGGGAAGCTCAGCAGTTCAGATTTCAATCATCCAGGTTAATGATTTAAAAAAAGTCTTCTTCACCCCCTTCCCCAGGGGCTCCTTCAACTCTCAGCACCCAGGGTGGGCCCCGTATCACAGGGCTTTCTGCTATCTCTGGATCCCAAAGAGAAAGGGTCTCTTCCCTACACAGGCCCTGTAGCAGCCTCTGCAAGGTGGTGGCGAGGGTGGATTACCTGGAATGTGTGTGCACTCTATCAAATATGGCTATTTCCTTACACTGGAATAAAGGGTTTGTTGTTGTTGTTGTTGTTTGTGGTTTTGTTTTTTTTTTTTTTTTGGTCCTGGGGATTGAACCCAAGGGCGCTTTACCACTGAGTTACATCCCCAGCCCTTTTTGTCTTTTAATTTGAGATAGTTTTTGCTAAGTTGCTGAGACTGGCCTCGAACTTGAGATCCTCCTGCCTCGGTGTCAGAGTCTTTAGGATCATAGGCATGTGCCACCACTGCCAGCTGGAGTGGGATTTTAATGGGGGTGCTCCTTGTCTACCTGCTCCCCTGGTCTCCTCTTTCTGCAGGTTGCTCCCTTCCCCCTCATTAGGCCCTGGGTACTCCTGATGCCCTTCTAGTCCCAGCCTTTCTATTCTTTCTAAGGAAGTTCTCCCCAGCTTCTGCCTCCAAGGGAGCCAAGCCCAGGAAGGAACAGCTCCCACTCCTGTCCCCCTCACTTGCTCCCATGCCAGGATTCCAGGCCCCCCACTGCTCTCTGCCTCCTCTCCATACTCTTCAAAAAAATGGGAAACCAAGATAAACAGTAGAGGTTCCCTCAGGAGCAAATGTCTGACTCTGCCCTTTGCACGTGGAGCCATTTCTATCCTTGAGTGTGTCGAGCTGAGCCCTCTGGGGTCTCCCCAGAGCACTCTCTTCCTTCCCACCCCATGGAGGCCTTTTTCGGGGCAGGGATATAGCGGTGAAGGAGCTGAGCCACCACACTCATCATGGCCCTCATAGGGCCTTAGGGGCAGCCCAAGAGGGAACTAAGTAGTGAGAGTTTCCCCTGTGATTCACAGGAGGGGGACACTCGACAGGACCACCCTCATCTCCCACAACTAGTCACACCAACCTGCCTGCAGCTGCCCCTGCCCATCCTTTCCCTCAGCCATCCGTCCTGGCTCAGGCCGCCCCGAGCTGTGGAGCCAATTCTCTCCTCGTTTCTCAGGCACCTGTTCTATCAATGATCTCTCTTCTCTCAGGTAGATTCAGCCATCATGCCACCCCACGCCCCCCAACACCATCAATTCTGGATTCTTCTCACTGGCATTTACAATGCTTGAGTCTCTTCATTAAAAAACAACAAAAAACTTCCTTAATCTCACACCCGCCTCCAGCTACCCTCTTTCTCCTCTCCCTTCATAAGCCAAGCTGTCTTCATTTCTTCACCTCCCACTCGTTCCTCAACTCATTCTAAAACTGGGTCTGCCTCCAGCCCTCCACTACTGAGCAGCCCTTACTACAATTACCAATGATTTCATGTCACCAAATACAAGAGATTTTTTTCAAGTCAGTTCTCATTTTACTCCTCAGGTCCGCTCTTCTCTCTCCTTCTCAGGCTTGCATCCCAGGCTTGGGCTTTTTCCCCTCACACCATCCTCTCCCCACTAAGCATCTTTCCTGGAACCCCAGGACCCCTAAGCTGCTGCTGCTGCTGCTTTTTTTTTTTTTTGGTACCGGGGATTGAACTCAGGGGCACTTAACTATTGGGCCACATCCCCAGCCCTTTTTTTAAATATTTGATCTAGAAACAGGGGCTCACTGAGTTGCTCAGGGCCTCACTAAGTTGCTGAGACTGGCTTTGAATTTGAGATCCTCCTGCCTCAGCCTCCTGAGCCACTGAGATTACAGGCCTGTGCCACTGACCCCCTAAGCTTCTAATGCTCACTCTTTCCCCCTTGAGTTCTGAATGCTCATACTGAACTGTCTTAGACACTTCAAAGCCAGGATGTCCAGAGCTGACCTTATATAGTCCTGCCCATCTTGCGGTGCTCCCTGTATCAGTGAACAGCATTACCACCCATCTATTCTTTAGGGCAGCAGCTCCAGAGACATCCTAATACCTTCTTCTTATCTCTTTCCAGTGCATCAATCAGTCCTGTCCAACTAACTCCTCAGCATTATTGAATGCATTCATTTTTTGCAATCTCTTTTGCCTCCACTAGGCCAAGCTATCATCATCTCACTCTGGAATAGCACATTGGTTTCTCAACTGATCTTGACACATCGGCCCTGTTCTTCTCCAATCTGTTTTCTGCACTACTGCAGGAGTGATCTTTTTAAAGTGTTAACTTGACCAGGTTACCCTCCTAAGTCAATAGTTGCCTTTTGCTATTGAAACAAAAACTTAAAGTTTTAGCATTTCCTTTAGGGTCTTTCATGGTCTGACCCTGGCTGCATATCCAGCCTGTGTGTATCCCCTAGCCCCACCAAGCCCTCTGCCCATCAGTCACTCTGGCCTCATCTCAGTCCCTCTCCACAGATGCTGTGGCACTGGCCACTCACCCTGCCTGGACCATCCTTCCACTTGGAGTTTTGTCTACTCCTTGCCTGCTCATCCTTAAGCCTGAGCTCCAGAGGAACTTCCTCATGAAGAAAGACTAATTCTCTTATTTAAATGCTTTCAAAGAACTTGCCACTCTTGCAATTTCGTATTGATTCTCACCACCCCTTGTATCTCCCTCCACCCCCAACACACACACTCTGGGGATTGAATTCAAGGGCATTTTAGCACTGAGCTGCATTCCCAGTCCTTTTTTTTTTTAATTAATTTCTTTGGCAGGATCTCACCAGATTGCTTAGGCTGGCCTTGAACTTGTGATCCCCTTGCCTCAGCCTCCGGAGTCACTGAGATTATAAGCATGTACCACTACACCTGGCTCCCTTGTATTCATAATAATAAAAAAAAAATCCTCAGTGTGTTTCTACTGGGTATCACAGTGCCTAGAAATAAGTATTTCTTATGTTAAGGAAAGAAAAGGTAAAAGAGCTAATCCTGTCTTTTGGGTTTAGGGAGAGATCCCTCAGTCACTCCCAGCCAGTGGCTGTTTTAGGCTATAGATGTGGCCCTGGCTCAGACCTGCCTCCTCATATCTGACCCTGGCTTGACATAGGAGGTTTGTGTTCTTGCAGCCTGTGGTGCTGGAGCCATCTTCTTCCGTGTCCCCTGGCTCAGGCAGACCCAGTGGTCAGATGCCCAGGGGACTGTAGCCTGGGGTCAGGGCTAGGTCAGTGCCAATCATTTAATAAACAAATGTGCCCCTGGAGGCCTCTGAGGGAAGGTGACTTCATGGGAAGTGCTAACAAGCCCCTGGAGGAAAAGGCACACCTGCCCAGGTTCACTCTGCTCAACAGATCTCAAATGATGAGATAGGACAGGACCTGAAAAGTTTCTTTGTTCCCCAAATCCCTCCCATCTTGACACCAGCTCTCCCCAGCAGACAGGGATAGCTGAGCCTCTTATGGATGGAAATAGCCGTCAGGAGGCATCTGTCTACTGGCCAGGAGAGGTGCGGGCATTTTTCAATTTTGAATAATCTCTAGTTATTAAGAATCCACAGCCTGGGCTGAAGGTGTAGGTAGTATGCCTGAGGCCCTGGGTTCCATCTCCGGCACCAAAATCAAAAATAAGCCCACAACTTTCCTTAGCAAACTATCCCAGGCTCTGACCACTCCTGCAAATCTTCATCCTAAAAAGGAAGTCTCTTTTCCTCTGTGTGGACCTCAGTGTCGATGAGGGAAATGATTTGTATTCTTGTACGACAAACCTTTCAGCTAAAGCTGAAAAAGGAAACTGAGACGTAGAATGAGTGAGCAACTTAACCCATCTTACACAAGTCACAAAGCCAGGACAAGAATTCGTTGGTTCTGCCCAACCCTCAATTGTGGTCTTTCATGTCCTTGACCTTCCTGTGTTTTCCATTTGGAGAGGAAGTGGGTAGTAGATTGCTACACTGATGAATCACACGCCCCTGTATCTATGCCCTTGTGTGATACCCTCTGACATTGACTCAGAGCTTAGCCACGTGACTTGCTTTGGCCATTAGGACATCAGCAAACCACACAGGAGGGGCTTGATAGGCATTTGTGCACTGGGGATTGGCCTGAGATTCTGTGTCAAGCCACTAAATCTTGCCTCCTTGAGGATGAAGGACTTCACAGAGCCAGTGGAGTGAGCCACATGAGTGAGCTCAAGTGAGACCTGTAGAAGAACCACAAGCCAACTCACAGGATCCTGAGAAATGACTCTTGTTTAAAGTCACTTATATTTTGGCAGTTTGTTACCCGATATCCGATACCAACTATCTAAATTAAATCCTGGGACCCTTGACCTTGGAGGCATCTGACCAAGCATAGGTTATCCCCAGCAAACATTTCTTGCCATCACCCCTTTCCTCACAGCGCTTTGTGGTTTCCCAGTAGCATGATGATCTCACTTGTGCACAATGCATGTGCTGTTTCCTTTGCCTGGAATGTTCTCTCCTTGTTGCCTACCCCCTGTTCTACTTTCAAGTCACAGTCAAACATCCTGTCTCCTGAAGGTCTTGCCCTGATGACCGAGCCAAGATAAGGCTCTACCTGTGCCTCTCTGGCTACCGCTCATTAAAACTTTAATCATTTATTTAATGTCTGTCTGTCCCACAGACTATAAGTTCCACAAAGGTCGAGAGCCATTTGTATCCTTATTACTTAATTATTCCCTCGCCTCAAGTAGGTGCTTCATACTGATTTTTTTTTTTTTTTTTTTTGATAACTGACAGTAACTGCCTCATTTCCTGCAGCTAGTTCCCTGTGATCCTACAGACTCCTGCTATTAATTCAGCTCCAGGGTCCACACAGGGGTGATTTTCAACTTGTCACCATACGTTTCCACTGAGCACAGTGACCATGACAACTGATGCCCCCCATATCCACGCACATTGACTGAATGTCTGACCAGAACCCTTTGGTTCGTAGAGGTCCTGGTAGCTCCAGAGCTTGTTCATCCCAGAGTCTTCTGAGTCAGATCCATCTGCTTTTCTAAGTGGATATTCCCAGACCTGAGCTCAACAAAGCCTGAGAGAAGGGGCAAGAAAGGACATGAGCAGCCTAAAGTCAGCAGCCAGAGTTCCTGTCTCAGATAGTCCAGAGGCTGGGTCCTCTCCAGGTTCCTCCCATCTGGGACAAATCAGCTGACTCAACACAAATACATTTCTTTTCCCAGATAGATCCTCTGCCTGTCATTTCACTTTCCAGGTTGTCACTGGCAGTGGGTGCTTGGGAATATTCAGGCTCCCTTGTGCCATTTACCCCACCTCAGGCTGGTTTTTAAAGATGGCGAGGTGGCAAATCACCCTAAACCAAAGTTATCTAGTGTACCCTTCCTCCATTGGCCAGGATGCTCCCTTTCCCCCTAGCCTCTATCTCAACTCAACTAGCATTTATTAGTGCTTTCTAGTCAAATGAGATGATGGATGCAGACAATCAAAAAATATACCAGTCTGTTCTTAAAGAACAGATCTAAGACAATGGCTTTCAAAGATTTTTGCAGAGGGTGGTGCTGGGGGTTGAACATGTTAACTACTAAATCTACTGCTGAGCAGCACCTCCAGCCCTTGAGGCTTCTTGCACACCTTCAGCCTCTGCAGAATCTACCTGGTAAACCCCTGCAATACAAGGTAACACAATAGCTCTTAGCTACCTGCTTCTCATTATCAGACAGTAAGTCCTTCCTGTTGTCTAACCTTGGCCTACACACAGTTTTCAATGGCTTAATCTTTTGGTTAGTCCTCAGTGAAAAAAGCTGATGTCTGGCATAAGGCCATTTCCCCCTATGAAATCTGGGTCATGCCCAGCACATAAGCTAACTTGCTTCAGCCATTGGAAGCTATAAGGGCTCACGCCTTGGGCTCTTTGGAAAAGTCTCCATGGGCACTGGAAAAGAATAGGTAGTGGGGTTCACCAACCCCAAGAGGCTAAGCAAGAAGACATCCAGCCTGGACACAGAGGAGATACAGTGGTCACAAAGAGGGTAGCTACAGGGTGATGGCAGTCGGGGAGTACAGGATGGCATGAGAGAAGATGGAGCTCAGCCAACTCACTCCGTGACTTTGTCAGTCCGTAGGGAAAATCACCTGAGTCTCTGCTCCGTGACATCCCTTGGGGAGGCAGTATTCTCCTAGGACTAATGACTCAGGGTTCTCTCAGAATGTCCACCTCTCTCCTCTGAGGAATCACCTGGCTACAGGTCTTGAGGATGTGGCAGACCAGCATCAGTGAATGTTTGCCAGCCCTTTGGACCATCCTGTCAGGAGACTCAGGGCAGCTCTGAAACCAGGAAAATGGTCTGGCTCCTTCCCAGAACTCTCCACTGCCCGGGCACCCAGGGGAGATGGCTCCCAGCAGAGACAAGTGAGTTGTCAGTAATAGGGATTTCCCTGAGAGATGATTTTCTTCCTGGATTTTCAACCAGCATTTTCTATTTAGCTCTTCATTGGAGATGCCCAAGAAGGGCTTCTGACCCTCTACCTTAGAAAGAGGGCAGTGTCTTTCTCAAAACTCCCCACCTCCAGATAAACTCATGCTTATGAAGCTGGGGAGGCAGAGGAGAAGTCTGTGGAATGACAAGAGGCTTTTAGCAAAGGTTGTGTGCTACCGAGGCCCAGCCTGGGAAGCCAGTGTGGTCACAGGCACTGAGCAGACTGCTCAGCAGCCAGTGGCTTTCCTACTTGTTTAATTTGGAGGATACTTCTTTGGGCTCCATGCTTTTTAACCTATTTAGTACATAAAACTTTTTTAAAAAATGAAATAAAACCCAAAAGTCTACTATGTGAAAGTTATAAAAAGCAGTTGTTCTGGGAGCATCAGGAGAATTGGGGCAGTAGGAGGGTGGACAGTGGAGATAGGAAGGGTGGGAGGTCCAGGTTTTTGCTTATCTTTCTCTTAATTATCTCCTTTTCCTTTGTGGTCCCTTTATAGAACCCAACAAAGCACGATTTGAAAAACATGATGGAGGACAGAGAGAAAAAGGGGAGAAACCACTTGCCCCTTCTTGGTTTCTGAGACCCTGAACCCTCAGAGTTTTCTGCTTCTCTGATCATTTTCTTTCTTCTTTCCCTAATCATCTTCCTTTTCTCTCTATTCTAGAACAAGTCCATTTGCTAAGTTGACCTCTACGCCCACATCTGCAGGTGATTCCCAAGTCTCCTTGTCCACTTCTAACTTCTCTCCTGGTTTCCAGACTTCCACGGTCACCTGGCTGATGGATAACACTCTCAAGGAGGGCCCACCAGCATTCCAAAGTCAACTAACATGTTATGACTCTAAAACATGGACTGAACTAGCATTTGAACGTGGAATCCAAAGATCTGAACTCCAGCTCTGTTCCTCCTCGCTGAGTAACTTTGGGCAAACCACTGAATCTTTCTGGGCCTCAATTTCCTTATTACCAAAATGGGTTTGCTCCCACCTGTCCCTCATCATTGAGGCAGAAAAATAAATATGGAACTTGGTAAACCATATTATGTTTTAAAAAGCTTGCTCCTTTTGCTGTGTTCCCTGACAAAAAGTCAGAGGGGTTCAACAGAAAGGCACCAACTTCTCTTCTTATCTCTCTCCTCTTAAGTCTCCTCAGGGCAGAGAAGGACTGGTGGAGCTAAGATGTGGATGCTGGTGTCCCAAGGACCGTTCTTCCTGTCTGGCTCGCAGTTCGCGCCCTCCTTCGGGCCCTTGTTTCCTCACAGATCCTCGTCTCTCACTCTAGACTATCCAAGTCCTCCTCCACACTGAAGTTATTTCCCTGGAATCCAAATCAGATTCCACTGTCCCTCTTCTCATGTTCCTACTATGACTCCCGACTACTTCCAGAATAATCCCAAATTGCACCCTGCATGACAGCATCTCCACCACCACTTCCAACCCCTCACACAGTGCATGCATCTCCCCCTGCAGTGTCCTTGCCCCTGTCCTCAGAGCAAAGCTTTCTCATCTTTCAAGGCCATATTCACATATCAAGGCCATATTTGAAATGCTTCCTTTTCCAGCAAACCTCTCCTATTACCCTGTCAGAAATGGCTGCTTCTCTGTGTACTTCCGAGACCCACTGTTCTTCCCTCTGTACCAAATTCATCTAGTCTTAGATATTTATGTTTATAGTCTGTGTCTTAGACCAAATTGTGAACTCTCCAAGGGCTGAAATTAAGGCATTATTATTTTTTTCTTCTGTAAATAGTAGGTACTCAATAAATTGAATTGACTATCACCAAAATTCACTCCTACTTTATTATGCTGTGTTTGGTCAGTGATGCTTATACTATCATAATGAGATGACACCCTTTTATTTTAAGTGAAAATATTAAAAACACTTTCTCCAAGAACTCCGATGCTGCATTTACAAGTGCCCATCAGCAATTCTGTTTAGAAGTCCTGCAACATATTTATTCATTCACTTAACCTTTTTAGGTGTTTGTTCTGAGCTTGACACTGTCCTAGATATTAGAATACAAAGAGAGACAAGACACTGCAAAATAAATAAATAAAATTTAAAAGGCATTCTTCCTAGGAGCTTTTGTCCCCCGAGAGCTGAGGAATGGAACCTAGACCCTCGTACATGCTATACAAGCACTCTACCATGGAGCTACACCCCCAACCCTAAGAGCTTGAAGTTTTATGAAGGAAGCAAAAGCAGTTCTAGTACATTATGGCAAGTACAGCAAGGAAGGCCCAAGCAGGTGTTAGGGGAGAATGGAGGAGGAATGCTCAGGACAAACTCTTCTCTGCATGGCACAGTGGGAAGGGGTGGGACAAGGGCTCAGTTTCCTGGCCTCCCACTGGCCAGTAGTTTAGTCTTTCAGAGTCCTTTTCTTCTTCTGGAGGCTGTGAATAATAAAGATCTTTTTAACCAGTGATCCCCTCAGGAGGCTGAGGCAGGAGGATGGTAAATTCAAGGCCAGATTCAGCATCTTAGCAAGACCTTGTCTCAAAATAAAAATTAAAAGGGTTGGGAATGTAACTCAGTGGTAATGCACCTCTGGTTCATTCCCCAGTACAACACACACAAACACACACACACACACACACACACATACACACACACACACACACACACATACACACACACACACACAACCTTGTATATTATAGAAATTGTTGTAAAGGTGGTGGTGCACGCCTGTAATTCCAGTGACTCGGGAGGCAGAGACAGGAGGATCACAAGTTCAAGGCCAGCCTCAGCAACTCAGTGAGGCCCTAGGTAACTTGAGACCCTGTCTCAAAATAAGATATAACGAGGGCTGTGGATGTGGCTCAGTGGTAGCGCACCTCTGGTTCAGTCCCCAGTACAACACACACAAACACACACGTGTGCGCGTGTGACCTTATATAATGTAGAAATTGCTATAAAGGCTGGGAGTGGTGGTACATGCCTGTAATCCCAGTGGCTTGGGAGGCTGAGGCAGGAGGATTGTGAGTTCAGAGCCAGCCTTAGCAACTTAGCGAGGCCATAAGCAATTTAGCAAGACTCTGTCTCAAAATAAAAAATAAAAAGGGCTGGGGATGTGGCTTAGTGGTTAAGGAGCCCTGGGTTAAATCCCCAGTACAAAAATTAAAAAAAAAATAAAAAAAAGAAAGAAAGAAAGAAAGAAAAAAAAACAAATTGCTGTAAAGAACAAAATAATGTATTTCTACATAGCATACAACAAAGTTCTTAGAAAATATAATTCTGCTCATGTTTTTCAAAAAGAAAAGAATTAAATAATACATGTAGAATTTATAAAAGAAACTGCATATACTCCACTAGAAAACAAAAGTATACATTTGTAGAACAGTTTTCCTGGACTGTGCCCTCCTGCCAACTTTCCTGTTCCCATGAATAGTCTTGTTACCCTCCAATTCACCCTGGAGTCCAAACTCAAAATCACTTTTGCTGCCTCTTCACCCTTCACAGCAATGTCACCAGTCCTTCCCATCTGCCACGTAACCTCCGCACGAGCTGGTTTTCCGTTTCCTCTCCCTCTTATCACAGCCTCATGCAATCCTAGTTATAGCACTTCAACACCTGGCCTGTTTTGTGACAGAGCCTCCTGCTGCCCATTTCTCTGTTCCGTTCTTTCTAAAATTCAGGTGTCTAGACTGCTTTCTTTATATCATTCCCTGCACAAATAAATTCAATTTTCTTCTTATAGCTGAATGCCAAAGTCCAAACTTTATTGCTTGATATTTACATTTTTTTTTTTTTTTTTTTTTTTAGCAGTTTGGCTCTTATTTACCCAAACTTATGTGGTCTCAGCACAAAACTATAATATTAACTGGTCTGGTTTTCTTCTGTCTCCTGAACAAATATGCACAAACCCAAACACACATAACTCATTCTCTCATTCATTATGGCCTCTCCCAGTCCTTAAGTGATGAGGGTGGGAAGCAGCAGTCATAGATAGATAAGTAAGGAGCAATTGTAGAATGGTGGGGTAAGTATCATTTCCCACTAGGAATGGCTTCCCACTCCTCTCCATCCTTCAAGCCCCATGCTCAGGGGCACACCTCCTCTGAAAGGCCTTCCATCATTCACTCATTACCCTGTGCACATCTATAGCATTCACTCTTTGTACTCCGTAGTTCAGTGCTTCTCAAGCTTGAGATACAGATGGGTTGATCCCACCCCAGAGATTCTGACTCCTGGGTCTCGGGAGTTTCACAGGCTCTGATGACAGGGATCTGCAGACTATCTCTTGAGAATTACCACTACGGGTGACCTTGATCACGTACTTATACTTCATTTCCTTCCTAAGGTCTTTATGGTTAGAAAAGCTGTCTTCCATCTCTTTGTGGATTAGCCCCCAAAATTCACAGTATTCTGCTACCCACGTTTTCATTAGTTGCTTACAATAGCCCCACAGGTAGGGAGAAAGCGCATCCTCACAGATTGCTGTGAAGATCAAAGTTGCCACAGAGCAGAATGACAGGTGTAGTGTAGGCTCAGGTTAAGAGCCACAGTGTAATCCAGAGCTGCTCTACTGCCGACTGCCTGGCATGGGCTCCTTGGGCTGGTGTGTGACTCCCAGCCCACTTTTGTAGCTTCTAGCAAGGAGCGGGAAGGAACTGACAAGCATTTAGCAATTACTCTCTGCCAAGTGCTGGGCTGGGGGATGTACACATTGACTCTGGAGACCAGAGAAGTATAGTAACTAGTCCCCCAGTTCCACACCTATAAAACATGGAGGGTCAAGTTTTCATGCCTGCTTGCATAGTGTAGAAGCAGACCAGTTAAGGAGAAAGTGAGGCAGTATTTACTGGAGGTCAGATGTGCCCAGGTACATTGTTCTAGGTGTTTCTATCTACAATCTCTCATTTAATCCTCACAATTATCTTCCAAAGGAGATCTCATTTCACTTATTTTAAAGTCAAGGCAATGGCCTCAGTGAGGTTATATAATTTGGCCAAGGCCATACAGCTCGGAAAAGGGAAAGCTGTGGGTGGTAGATAGAGCTGGGATTCCTTGTCTATCTGATCCCAAACCTCTTGTTGGTTCTGCAGCATAGCCTGCTCCACATGCCCCCTGCTTCCTGACAAGAAGAATTCTGTTTGCTTAGGCTTTCAGGGCCTAGATTTAGGCTCTGTCCTGGTCTCCACTCACAGATTTGTGACTACTTCTGGAGAAGTTTTGGTGCATAGGAAAGGGCGGGTTGGGGGTAAGTCGGGGAGACCAGAATCTTGGATTCTGGGAGGTAGGGCTGTTGGCACAGACTTAGGAAGGCTTACTTCTGTCAGGTATTTGGAAGGTGAGGGTCCAGGCTTCTCCCTGGTCCAGCTGTCTGGTTCAGGGAATCATGTCTATCACCTCCCTCAACCCACACCCACCTTTCCACATCCTCCCTGGACAGGTTTCCCAGACATGGACATGACACAGATCTGGGGGTGGCTCACAAAGATGTGCAGGATCAGATTCAAGGTGACACACACCAGCATATGCAGAACCATACACCGTCCATTTCCAGACCCAGTCAGCCACAGAGGAGGCACATGTACGCAGAGGTCAGCCAGACACCCCACATGGGGAGCTGCTCAAGCCCACACTACCACAGCCATGCACACTGGCTGGAAGAGCACAGTCTCCACCAGCCACCTTGGAGGTACCTTGGCAGTTTTCAGGAGGACCCGACAATGGCAGGATTTTCTCCATCGTTGCCATGTCCCTTCTCCGTGAAAGGAAACCCACTCTTTGAACGGACCCAGACTCCTTTTCTACCAGTTTGTCCTTTCCCCAGGCTCAGTTCAGTTCCCCTCTGACCTGTGCTTGGAGGCATGGGGTCGGGGAAGGGATGGAGTGCAGAAAGGAGAGAGGGTAGGAAGTGGGAGGAGAAGGAGGGGACCAGGGGGAGGAAGGGGCCTGTGGGGGCTTCTAGGTCAGTTGGGCCCTCACTTGCTGCTTTTGTGGCAAACCAGACCATGGGAGGAAGGGGCTGATCTAACTGGTGCCAAGATTCCTTGGTGCTCAAGGAAATGAAGGTCGAGGCCTCAAATTCCTGGGAACGCCAGGGGAGAGGAGGGTTGGGTGGCCAGCAGCCAGAGTAGTGGAATTTGGAGACTCAATCTGCCAGTGCCAGAGGGGGCTGACACCTGTTATAACGTCCTTGTGGCCTGGCCCCTTCCCCAGGCCACGCTCCCCAACTGAAGTACTTCTTTTGCCCCAGATTCTTCCCGAGGAGTCATGTGTATATTGGGAATGAGGGAAGGGCGGTCAGCCAAGGGGTTCTGGGATGCCAAAGAGGGCAAAGGAGGTGGGAAAGGGGTGCATTGGGGATGACTTCTGCCAACATGATCTCAGAAGAATGGTTTGGGAGGGGGGTCCCTCCTGCTGAGGGACCAGCCCATCTTAGCAGGAGACAGTCTGCTGCATTCCCGCCTGTCTCCCCTCTGCCCGTGCAGCAAGGAGGGCTGCTGCCAGTCTGACCACCTTACCGTCTGCGGGGGGCTGCCCACTGTCATCTCCACATAGTAGCCCTGGCCCGACTTGCCCCTCAGGTTGTCCACCATCTCCACAAAGCTGCCCCTCCGGCCAGGCTCCTCTGGCTCCTCGTCGGTCTCCCGGGGCAGCCGCAGCCCCAGGGGGGCCCCTGCTGGGCCGCTGCGCAGGGGCAGCCGAATGCCAAACTGGGTGCCATGAGCAGGCAGCACCCCTGAGCCCACCCACAGCAGAAGCCAGGGCAGGGCTGGGGCCATGGTGGGCCCGGACCTCCTGGGCTCGATCAGGCCCACGAACGTTCCCGTTGCCAGCTCCCTAGTCTGGGTGGTGGCGGTGGCTTCTCTCAGGAGAGTGGGCTTGGCGGCATCAGGACTCCAGTGCCTGCAGGCCCCTCAACCAGTCCCCAGGTCCAGGCGGTGGTCCGCGAGCAGGAGAAATCTGCGGAGCACGAGAGGGGAGCGATTGGGCTCCAGGACCCAGCTACATCTGGACGGCGACGGCCAGCCTCAGCAGTGGGCTTGGGCCCCTCAGGGGGCTGGGAGGGGCGGGCATGGCAGGTTGGTGCTGGCTGTTGTCCTGGTCCTTCTGGTGAGGTCCGCGGCGTTGGAAGGGACAGGGGCTCCGGGCTCCTGCACTGCGTTAGTTGCTCAGGCCACCATAATCCAGCTCCCAGCTCCCAGCTCCTAGGCAGGCTGGAGAGGCGGAAAGACTTGTGGCGGCGGCTGTCAAAGCCAAAGGGTTTTCGCTTTTCCCTGGGATCGCTGGGAAGTGTAGTCTTTCCATGGCAGACAGCCCAGCTTCCGGGGCTGGAAAGGGGTCTGGGATGCCCTCTGCCGAGGTGGAGTCCACCTTGCAGCACCCTGTCTGGAAGGGTTTCCCCAGCTCTGGCAGGGCGGGCAGGGCCATCCAGATATAGTGATGGCATACCTCTCACCTGTCCTTCCTTCCTTTGAACATTGATTGATCACCCACTGTATACCAACCACGCTGCCAGGTACTGGTGCTACAAAGTAAAATGTACACACATCCAAATTCTGTCCATTGGGTGGAATTAAGTGATTCCTGCCACAGTGGGGTTACATACAAAGGACATGACATTAAGGAGTAGGGATTTGGGGGACATTTGGGAAATTGGGAAAGATTCAATGGGAGAAGGTGGTATTTAATTTGAGCTTTAAAAATGGGTAGTATTTCCAGAACAGAGACTAGGGAACAAGATTAAAGGAATGGAAGGGTGTGCTAGGCAGCAAACCACACAAAAAGGGTTCAAGGGGAATGTACAATGTCTGTTTTCACCAGAGTCTGCAATCACCAGGCAATTAAGAGCTAGTCGGGTCTTCTCTATCTGAATCTGTACCTTTGATGCTCTTGGGGTATAAATCCTCATGATCCCCTGATTCATGCACTGTCAGCCAGCTACGCTAAGGATGAATGGCTGCAGAGAGCTTTGAAGTGTTATAACTCCACAAAGCATAAACATATTAATTGGTAAGACTTTAAAACAAAAAGCTGTAGGGCTCTAATTACATATAGTAGAAATGCTATGTGATTATGTCATTATGATATTTATCAGATGTGAAAAGCCCTTGATAAAACTCCCTAGCCATTCTGATGAAAAAAAAAATAAAAGGCAAAAACTAAGGGGAAACTTCTTAAATAAGATAACAAAGGGCCTGGGGTGTGGCTCAGTGGCTATGGGGTAGAGTTTCTGCTTAGCATGTGCGTGAGACCCTGCTTTCAATCCCAACACAGGGCAAGGATGGTGGTGGTGGGGGTCAGGTAAAGATAGTGAAAAATCATAGAAAACCTATTGTTACAGTCTAAAGTTATTCTCATTGAAATCGGCTTAGGAAAAGGAAGGCCATTATCACCATTCTTATTCTGCAGAGTCTAGGTTGGTCTGACCAACTCAATATGATAAGAAAATGGAACAAGTGCTATAAATACTGGGAAAACAAAGAAGTCATTATCTGCAGATTATATGCTATGATGAAAAATACTAAACAATAAGGTGATTAGACACATTAAAAATGTAAAGGGCTGGAGGTGTGGCTCATGGTAGAGTGCTTGCCAGGCATGCATGGCTATCTGTTTTTCTCTTTAGCATCAGAAAAAAAAAATTAAATAAATCAACAGATCAAGAATGTATGAGAATCGTATATAGATACAGATGAAATTAATATCAGAGGAAAAAAGATGCATTATTCAATAACTGTTGTTGGGACAACTGGCAATGCACTTGGAAGGAAAGAAAACCAAATCCATATCTCATCTAAAAATAAATCCCAGATAGGTCAAAGAGCTTTATATTATAAATAGAAATAAAGAAGAAAAAGAAGAATATTTTCACGATCTTATGTTGAAGACAACCTCCCTAACAAAACCCAGAAAAAAAAAAAAAAACTGGATAGGTTTGACCACTTAAATATTTAAAACTTCTGTAGAATAGAAGTCCTTGGATATTGTCAGTATTCCAATTCTGATTCTTCTACTCAGTAACCAGAAGACTACAGGCTTGTTAACCTGTCTGTGCTCAATTTTATCCTTTGTAAAATGAAGTAATGATAGCACAAATCTCTTAAGGTAAGAAATCAATGACATAATCCATGCAAAGCACGCAGAATGGTGTCTGGCAGGTTGTAAATGGTCCATAAAGCTTAGCTATTAGCAGTATTACTGCTGCAATTATGGGGAAAAGTGACGTTTGCAAAGTTAAAAGATAAACTACACATTAGGAAACATTTGCTATACAACAGGGAGATAAAGGGTTAATTACAATACACAAAGAACTTCCACAAACCAATAAGCCCCCCAAGCAATGTGATAGAAAAATGAATAAAGGATGTGAACAGGTAATTCATAGAAGGAGTGCAAATGGTCAATAACGTGAAAAAGTTTAACTTCATTAATAACGAAAAAAACACAAAACAGTATGTAAGTATCATTTTCTTCCCTCCCTCTTCTCTTTTCTTCCTTCCCTTTCAGATTGGTAATGTGTTGGTGCTAGTGAATGTGTTGGTTGTAAACTATTCCATTTTTTTGGGGGGGGTAATTTGGCAATGCTTATTAAAATGTAAAAAATACTACCTCTTTGAGCTTTGTTATTTCTAGGACCCTATTCCACAAAACAGGGGAATTCCAGCAGTGTACACAATATCGAAACTTTGGAAACAAAGTAAACATTATCAAAGGAGACTAAAAGAGGTGACTTTTATTCAATGACCTCCCAAACAACCATTAAAAACAATAGCATACATGGCATGGTGGTACATGCCTGTAATACCAGTTACTTGGAAGGTTGAAGCAGGAGGATCACAAGTTTGAGATCAAACTGGGGGATTTATCAAGATCCTGTCTTGAAATAAGTCATAAAAAGGGCTGGAGGTATAGCTCAGTGGTAGGACCTTTGCTTAGCATATGCAAGGTCCTGGGTTCTATCCCTGGTACTGCAAAAAGTGGCAGAATTGCTGGCTGCAGTGCATGGTTGTAGACCCAGCTACTCTGGAGGCTGAGACAGGATGTGAATTCAAAGTCAACCTCACAAGACACTCCTTCTTAAAAAAGAAAAGTGGCAAGAATAATGAGTGCTTTCCTTTCTCTTCATGTGGTATGTTTTCTGTGTATTCCAAATAAATAGTGTATAAGAGAAGAAAAAGTTCTAACAGTAGAATTTTTGATGTGGAGATAGGAAAAATTTTGTGAGACACGTCCCCTCATCTTTAAAAAATCATCTGTAAGTGTTCTTCTCTGACCTACAATGAGTGAAATTCTCTCTCTCTTTTTCACTGATTGGGTATATTGGTGTATCTATTGCTGTGTTGTTTTTGTTATCCCTCCACCCCACAAGACTTGCTTCCTTTCTGGGCTATGTGGCACAGGCCTGTAATCTCAGTGACTCAGACATTGTGTCAGGAGGATCACAAGTTGGAGGCCAACCTCAGCAACTTAGTGGACCCTGTCTCAAAATAAAAACTAAAAAGGGCTGGGGATGTAGCTCAGTACCAGTGTACCCCTGGGTTCAATGCCACAAAACAAAAACAACAACAACAAAAAACTTTCTTAATTATGTTTGCCTAAGGGCATTTGATAAATGGGTTTGCATTTCTGAGTACAAACTTGTAGGAAAACCTGATAAAATACAAATATGATACCCATAGTATCCCTTATTTTATTAGCTCTTCCTATGAGTTGGGAACCAAGATTAAGGTACAAAAAAATTTTTTTTGGTACCATTGATTGAACCTAGGGGCACTAAGCCACCAAGCCACATCCCCAGCCCTTTTTCTACTTTTTTATAATTTGATATAGGAGCTCACTAAGTTGCCTAGGACCTTGCTAAATTGTTGAGGCTGGCTTTGAACTTGTGATTCTCCTGCTTTTGCCTCCGGAGCTGGGATTACAGGTGTGTGCCACCATGCCTGGCAAAAGTTAAAGTTAAGAATTTTGATGACCATCAAAATCAACTACATTGATTGCAAGTTTGTGCATATAGGGAACTACCCATGGTGTTTTGAATCTTTGTTTTGTGCATGTCTGTGGTGAGTTAGTTGGTGAGCCTTGGTGGTTCTTCCCAGGCTAGTCCTTTTGGCCCCTGAATAAGACTTTTAAGGTGTGTGTAAAGGAAGAGGACCAATGCTTTTTCATCTGCAGTGAGAAAAAAGGAAGTTAAGTATGAGAAATATATTCCAACTACCTGGTTTGGGATCTATAGGAACAACTATCCAAGTTCCTTATTGTAGGCTCAGACTAAGTGGTGCAGGGACTAGTTTCAAGAGATAGGAGGAATCAGATACATTTCTAGAATGGCCTCATCATCTCCTCTTTTGTTCCTGTTTTTCTATTGGCAGAATGACCAGAGCCGCCTTTTCCCCTCTTAACTTCTCTAGGATATTGACTATATATAGAGAAAAGAATATTTGCCCTCCATGTAAGCAAAACTCTCTTACATGGAATTATATTCTTTGGAATTATATTAATGGTAATTCTGCCAGACAGTAGTGTGCAGGGTCTACATGTTGTGTAATTTTTTTCCTTCTCTAACAGACTCTTCAAAATAATTGTGACAGATGTTATTATCACCATTTTTCAGACATTTAAACTGAATCCTGTGCTCTGGTGAAAAATGGATGATAGAAACTAGGCTTCTTAATTCTTGGTCAAGTATTCATTGATTTAATCGGAGTACAAGGGAGCCAGTTTTTGTGTTTTTTTGTGGTGGGGGAGGGGTTTGGGTCTATATTACCTAATATTCATATTTCTTTAGTTTATTAAAGGTCCAAACCATGGGTTGATTATTAATGATTACAATTAGTCATCTATATTGACCACATTACTAAAAAGAGTTGACTAATAAACTGCCTTGGATAATTTACGTTACTATAAATATTATGACTTGTCCTCCCCTGCCCTGGAAGAAATTTTCCTTATATCTAAACACAGGGTTCTCTTTTAATCCTATTTGGAGCCCCATCAAGTATTTTGAACTACAACTCCCATCGTGCAATGGGAAACGGGCAGAACTCTGCGTGACCCGACAGGACCTTGAACCAATCCAATTTCAGAGTCCTCGGTCAGGCACCTATTGGCTTCGGCTGGAGGCGGAACCTTCAGTTGCTAGGTTGGTCCCCTTCCGGAAGTGGTTGTTGGCCTCTGCAGGGCAACACCCCGGCGTCCCTGGAAGCGGGGAGCCGGGGTGGTGCTGGGCAAGCGGCGCAGAGCCATCGCCCCCAAGCTCCCGGGGTGGGGGACAGGTGAGGACTCCCTCGGGGGAGGGGGTGGTGTGGCGGGGAAAGGAGGGTTGCGGGTGAGTTGAGGCACCTTGGTGTATCAGCGAGCGGAATGTATAGAGTGTGGGCGGGAACTGAGGGAAGAAGTGAAAAAGGAGCGGCCGGGCGAGTGTGCATTTATTCAAAACCCACCTCGCCCGCTTGCGAGTAGGCGGCAGGGGCCTGGCGGTTGAGTGAGCGGCGGCCGGTGGGAGAGTGAGGGCGCTGAAACGACGCGAGAGCTACTTGGGTCGCTCCTTCGCTCCTCCGGCGCAATCCTGTGCGAGGCCCCGGCCTTCGGAACCGTGCCTGAATCCTCTTGTGGGATTCACCCCCGCCCCCTGCCCCGTATCCGAGTCCCGGTCTAGCCCAACCTTATGCCATCTTTTGGCCAGCTGGGGAAGTCGGGAAGTTTTTTGTTTTTTGTTTTTTCCGTTCTCTGCAGTGATTCAAGCTTCTCCATTTCCATCTCCTCACTTCCTTTCCAGGACTCCCTTCCCCCTGGTTCTCTTGATTCCCCCTTCGCAGGCCCCTTTTCTTCCCACCACTTGTCTGTTGGTGACTTCACCCAGAGTTTCAGTTACCATCTCTTCATCAATTCATCAGACTACTCTTCGGGTGAACCTCTTTCCTGAGCGTAGACCTGCTTGCTGATCATCTCTTTCTTGGAGCTTGGGGTCTGTTCCCTTTGCTTGTATCTTCTATATTAGTGAAGGATTTCACCACACAGCCAGCCATGGCTACGCTTGGGATTCATTCATGTAATATGAAATAGGACATGTGCTATATTCTAGGCAGTATAAATAATTTGGCCTACTGGAGAAAGCCTAGAATCACCATATACTGACTGAAGTGCTCTGATTTCCCTCCTCCCCTCACTCATACATCCATCTAGCCCTGTTATTCTGCCCTTCCTACCCTCTCGTCCTTCCTTTCCATTCTCACAGCCCCTTATTTAATTCATAATATCTTGCCAAGACTGTAAGGCTAACTTCCTAAGCAATTACTCTGCCTCTGTGCCTCTGTTCTTTCGTTTCTCTCAACTATGAAACTCATCAATGTTAGTCTCCTTTGTGAAATCTTGTGATAGCCCCTTATCAGGTACAATAGGCAGCTTCAATCCTTTTAAAGCTTTTATGATATATTCTTTGCCTTCCATTCTATCTCTCTCTTGCTACTCCTCCCACTCTCCCTTGCACTCTGATCATGTCAAAATGGTTAAGGACACAGGCTTTGGAGTCAGATACATGCATATTCTGCTGTGCTGTTTACTAGCTGCGAAACTCTGGGCAAGTTTAAAAAAATTTTTTTTAACCTTGCTTAGCCTCAGTTTCCTTATTTGAAGATAATTTCTATTTAGCCGAGAGGATCAGGTGAGATGATTGATGTAAATAAACCACTTAGTGCAGTTCTGGAACATAGAAAGTATTAAGTAAATTTAAGCTTTTATTGTCATAATCAGTTTCTTGGAACGCTTTCCTGCCTCTTTGCTTTTGTGTGTGCTGTTCCTTCTGCCTTAAGTTCCCTTACTTGTATCCTGGTGAGCTCCTATTTAACCTTCAGGAACCATCTCAGTGGCTGTATATCTGTGATGCTTTCCCACAACTTCCAAAGTAACATTAATTACCCTTATCTTTGTGTCCTGTTATATTTAACACATGATGTAGTCATGTGTTTATATGTCCAGCTTCTCAGTAGGCCAAATTCAGGTTCAAGGTCATGTTTAATCAGGTTTGTAGCCCTACTATCTAGCATAATGCCTGGTAGGTGTTCAATAAATGATTATTGAATCTCTGGATGACCTTAATTTATCTCCTGTGGTATTGGATCTGTCTTCTGGAACAGTGTAGAATGAGTTCTTTAAATATGGAAGTAGTAGTAATAATAGTAACATCTAGCATTTGTTGAAATCTTACTATATTTTAAGCATTTTACATTGAACCACTTCTCACAACACTTTGAGATACTTTTGTTATTTATTTATTTATTTATTTATTTATTTTGATGCTGGAGATTGAACCTAGGGTCTCAAATTTGCTAAGCACGCACACTATCACTGAGCTACACTCCCAGCCCAGTATATTTTTGTTTTTGGTGACAACATTAATGTTTGACATTTACTGTATACCAGGAACTGTGCTAGACACTTTTCAAATATTGTCTCATTCACTATTCAATAATATTTCGATATAGGTTATCATCACTGAATTATACACATGAGATTACTGAGGCTTAGAAAGGTGAAGTACCTTGCCTAAAGTCATACAGCTGGTAAGTGAGAGAGTTGGAATTTGACTGTAGGTTTTCTGTCCTCAAAGCTGGTGCTTTTGGGGGTGGGAAAGATGGTGGAATGAGATAGACATCATTGTCCAAGGTACATGTATGATTGCACGAATGGTATGTCTCTGCATTGTGTACAACCAGAGAAATGAAGCTGTGCTGCATTCATGTACAATGAATCGAAATGCATCCTTCTGTCATGTATAACTAATTAAAACAAATAAAAATAAAAAATAAAATAGCTGGTTCTTTTACCACTATGCCATTTGTCACTTAAAGCATGGAGTGGGATCTTTAGCATTGGAGGGGAAGTTATACATGCTACCATGGGCATTTTCAGCTCCCAGGATTCCTTGGTTCTGTGTTAGTGTGGTATGTAGCAGTAATTGAGCTCCTATAGTTTATATAAGCTCATTTTAGGCTTGGTTGGAAAATCAAGAGGAATAAGCTTGGCCTTCAGAAATTTGTGGGTTAACGAAAGATAACCCACATGAAAAAGATAATAGTCAGAGAAATATGCCTGTGAACACATGAAAACTGTGTCCCCAGTGCTGAGGTGGTTCTGAATTGGCAGGAGGTTGGTGATTCTGGAAGAGATGTGTGAGCCATTCCTTTTCTAGATTCTGGGATTGGCAGGAAATTGGTGAGTGCAGGTGAGGGACCCTTCCCAACAACTCTAAGGCTCGAAGTGAGGCTTAGGCCAAGTAGTGAGTAGGTCTTACTAGGTTTTGTCTGATCTTTGGTAACTGCAACATGTAGTACAGTGTTGAGGGTTCAGAAGCCGTGTCTGGGGTGCCATGATTGACTCGAATGTCCCTCATAGTCATAGATCTGGAGGAAAACCTTAGGATATGATATTTATTTGCCATAGCAACTCTAATGACTGCTTTCTTGGACTCCTCATTTTCTAGGTTACCAAGCTAGTCCAGGTTGTTACCATCTCCAGCCTAGACCACATCATGGTTTTGTTCCTCATCTTCCCACAGCCTTTCTGGTTTTTATTCCTTCCAACCTGACCCCCATTGTAGTCCACATTCCCAGTGGCTGCCAGAGTGATCCACCCCCCGCCCAAAACAAAACAAAACAAAACACAAAAAACCTTTGCCTGGCTTCCATTTCCTTTAGGATAAAGCCAAGTCCTCAGCATGTCTTGGCTTCTGCCATCCTCTCCAGCATCATCTCTAGTGTTTTTCTTTCTTGGTAGGTTATGTTTCCTGCAGAAGGACCTTTGCACATGATGGTACTTCTGCTGTTAGAACACATTTCTTTCTCTGGTGAATACCTACTCATCCTTCAGTTCTCAGCCTAGGCACCATCTAATCAGGTTAATTTCTTTCAGCACTTTTACTTCATTTGTATTATACATTTTTCTGGGACTGCTGGATTGGTCACAGTCCACTGGGCTGTAACTCAAGGGAGTGACAATTGAATCTGTTTTTTTTTTTCCTCCCCATACTGGGGATTCAACTCAGGCCTTTTGCATACTAGGTAAGTGCTCTACCACTGAGCTACATCATTAGCCCCTTTATAAGATTTTGTTTTGAGGCAAGGGTCTCACTAAGTTGTCCAGATTGGCCTTAAATTTAAGATCCTCCTGCTTTAGCCTCCTGAGTCACTGGGATTAGAAGCATTCATCACCTCATCTGGCTCAGTTAGGGTTTGTGCCATGAAAACAAGTCGTAGCTGTCTTATGCTTTCTGGAGGTTGGAGTTATGTAGGGATAAGTAACATTTTTTTAAATGCAGATTTTCTCAAATTCTGTGATAGTTAATACAATGCATTATATAGAGCCATGCTTGATAAGTGCTTGTTCACCCTGATGTTCAGGCCACTATTTAGTCCTCCCTACCTGTGGATCCTTTCCTTTTCTCTTTCCCTCTTCTCTCAAATTAAGAGTATTAAAGATTCAGGTAACTCCTTAAGCCATCTGGCAGTGGGCTTCATCTGCTACCTGGTTCTTGGTCCATTTCTGCTTTGTTCTTTGGAGTCGAGAGTCAGGCCATCCTTGTCTCTGACTGTGTAGAGGTGTGAGTACCCTACTGTATGTAGGGTGTTACGGGTTCTTAGGGTTATAAGCAGATTTCCACTTCAACTTCCGTACTGCAGAGAGGAACCTTTTTCCTTTTGTTTGTCTTCCTTCTTGGAGGCAGCATGATGAGAATGAGAGTGTCAGGGGCAGAGTCTGGCTCCCTTAGGGTCCTGTGGACTGATGAAGAGGTTTATGTCTGTGAGAACTAAGGCAGGATATTGGTGCTGTCATAGTCACAGAGGGCATGTGTCTTTGATTGGTCCTTGTCATTTGTCAGGGGTCCTTCTACAGGGATCTGGGGTAGATTGAGAGTCACCAAATCCAACCGTTTTCTAAGCACTTACTCCAGGTCAGTCTTGACCTTTTAGATGGGAGGGTCTTTCTGCGTGAAGACAGCCATTTTTATGCTCACTGTTACAGCTGAAAGAGTGACAGCTTCTGAAGGAGTGGGCAGCAGAGCCTGCTGTGCCAGACTCCTTTGGTCGATCACCCCTGGTATGGATGACTCCTCCCAAGGTCTGGGAAGGCTCTGAGCAGGGCTGTGCACTGCAGCTATTTTATGGGACAACTTGTCTCTGCTTATCAGGCTTCAGCATGGAAGCTGTTATGGGAGAAAATTAGTGGGATCCTGAGGTGGTGGTGGGACTAGGGACGGGAAGAGAGGAGCAATTCTAGAACTGTACCAGCTTGTCAGTTGAAGAATTTGGCGTTGTTCCATTGCTGGATGCTAGAAATCTTTGATTCAAGTTGGGTTCCCATCATAGCTCAGGCTACCATAACAATATCATAGACTGGCTGGCTTAAGTAGCAGAAGTCTGTTTTCTCACAGTTCTGGAGACTAGAAGTCACAGATCAACATCTCTTCCTGGTACCTGCACATGGCCACCACCTTCTTGCTGTGTCTTTACTTGGTGGAGAGAGAACTCTGATTTCTCTACCTCTTCTTCTTCTTTTTTTTTTTTTTTGCGGTGCTGGGGATCGAACCCAGGGCCTGTGCTTATAAGGTAATTACTTTACCAACTGAGCTATCTCCCCAGCCCTCTTCTTCTTTTTTTTAAATCTATTTTTTATTTTTATTTTTAGTTGTACATGGACATAACTTTATTTTATCTATTTATTTTTTATGTGTTGCAGAGGATCACACCCACTGCCTCACTTGTGCTAGTCAAGTGCTCCTCCACTGGAGCCCCAACCCCAACCCTAAAGACACTAATCTGTCAGGTCACGGCCCCAACCTTATGACCTCATTTAACCCTAATCACTTCTAAACTACTCTATCCCATAAAATCGCATTGCAGGCTAGTTTTTCAGTGTTTGAATATTGGAGGGATATAATCTAGTCCATTGCAGCTCCTTTCCATTCTGTCCTTCCAACATCTTGGTCCTATTAAGTCTGATATCACTATGTTCCTTGTGTCTGTCCCTTCTCCATTCCTGCTGTTTCTGCCCTAGTTTAAGCGCTTATCATCTTTCACTTGGATGGTAGCCTCCTTAAGAGGTTTTCCTGACACCAGTTTCTCATTTCTTCAATCTAGCCATGCCAGTCCTACCAGAGTTCTTGTCCTTAAAAAACAAACAAAAAAGACCACAGCATGTCACTTTCTTTTCCCAAATCCTTTAGTGACTCCCCTTTTCTCCAGGACAGGATCAAGGCCTTTTAGCATGGTCTACAAAACTCTATGAGTAGCCCCTTAGCTGGCTTTTCACTCTGGTCCCTGCCACACATGCTGTTATTTTACACTCCAGAACACCTGCTATGGTCCAGGATGATCCCTGTCTAGAATGCCTTTCTTATGCTTCATGGGGAATTTTTCCCTCCTGCCTTCTGCTACCACTGAAGTTGTATCTGCTTCCTTCCTGGATTCCCTGTGGGCATTGTTGGTTGTAATGGTGTGACTGTGTACTGGAGTGTGCTGGTATATGGGTGTTTGTTATTTTGGTGTCACTGGGGTTTTCTGTTTGAGGGTCCTGTGCTGTAATTCTTTTTCCTCTTTGGAAAGGAGATTATGAAGTAAAATTCTTTAGAGAGTTAGGCTTGTGGATCTATTGTGGTTCACTGAGTGTTCAGCACCTTTGGGAGGTGCATCTCAGGAATTTTCCTAGGCACAGAACATGTGAAACTTGAATTCTGAGCTCTTGATCCTACACCCTCTATTATCCCTGGTGCCTAGAGAGTTCTTGGCAGAGTCGGCATGTAGGGTCTGGTGTGACCCATATGCTCCATAACCCTGTTCCACCTTTACCCTTCCAAGTCAAGTCACTGATATTCTCTCTGGTTGGGGGGTCTCTGGGATCCAGGTGTTTGAGCTCACATCAGCCATGGCCGGACGACCCATCCGTATAGGCGATCAGCTGGTTCTGGAGGAAGATTATGATGAGACCTATATTCCCAGTGAGCAAGGTAAGAGGCTTGAGGTATATTGTAGTAGTTTTCTGAGGGCAGGGATTATGTCTGATTTATTTTTGTTCTTGCAATGTAACATGTGGTACAGGCTCAGGGCTGCTTACATGCACAGTGTATTTGGGTTAGATCAAGGGTTGGCAAACTCTAACCCATGGGCTTAACTTGACCTTTTGCTTGTTTTTGTAAATAAAGTTTTATTGGAGAACAGCCATACTTATTTGCTTCTCTGTGACCTGTGGCTACCTTCATACTATGGTAGCATTGTTGAGTAGTAATGTCAGAGACCAAATGACCCACAAAACCTACAGTATTTGCTATCTGGCTCTGAATAGAAGAAATTTGCTGACCTGGGTTAGATCAATGATAACTTTTTTTTTTTCCTTTTGGACCCATAATGATTAGTTTTAAATGAACTTGTGGTAGGGGATATCATGAAATATAACATGTCCTGAGGCAAACCCAATTTTTTCTTTTTTTTTTTTTTGTGGTGCTGGGGATTGAACCCAGGGCCTTGCACATGCTAGGCAAGTGCTGTACCACTGATTTATAGCCCTGGCTCCCCACCCCCCATCTGTTAAGAACAAACTAAAGCAGTGTTTCATTTTTTAATAATGATCTTATTAATAACAGTGATAACATTATTTTGTGCAATTGTGTGCCAGTCTCTGCTTTTTGTTTTTGTTTTTGTTTTGGGTACCTGGGATTGAATTTGAGGCTCAACCACTGAGCCTTTTTTTTGGTATTTTATTTAAAGACAGGGTCTCACTGAGTTGCTTAGCATCTTGCTGTTGCTGAGGCTGGCTTTGAACTAGCTTTGATCCTCCCGCCTCAGCCTCCTGAGCCGCTGGGATTACAGGTGTGTGCCACCGCTCCTGGCTGCTGGTCTCTGTTTTAAAGAATTTGATATTTGTTACCTTTTCAACCCTTGCCAGTACTCCATAAATAAGTACTATTATTGTCCCCATCATATAGGTGAAGAACTCAAGGCACAGAAAGGTTAAGTAATTTTCCTCTAGTTACTCACTCCTACTGTTAGAGGATCCACCCTAGTATTCTAAGTCCAGAGCCTGTTCTTTGAAACTCTATGTTATTTTTTGGAGTGAAAATTCCTTTGAAATTCTGAAGAGTTATGGACCTGCATATATAAATTTTGTTTACAAACTAGATAGTTAGTAGATGTGTTAGAGTGGAACAAGAACTCTTGTACCCACTGGGAGCTCATGAGCCCATATTTAACCTTGGACTTTATTTATAGTTTATTGTATGTGTGTGTTTGATTGCCAGAGAGAAGTTTTGTTTTCTGTTTTTTGGTCCTGGGAGTTGAACCCAGGGCTTTGCTCATGCAAGCACATGCTGTACCACTCAGCTATATCCTCAGCCCAAGAATTCTTTTTAATGTTAAATATATTAGTCCATTCTCATTTGGCCTCTGAATTAATTATGAATCATAGTTAGAAAAGCCTTCCCCATTCCAAGGAGAAAATACTTTTCTCCTGTTTTCTTTCCATACCATAATGGAATAGCTTCTTTTTTCCCCTCTGATTGGGATACTGTACTGGGTGTATCTTCTCTTGCATTAGAATGCCTATTCATATGTCACTGCTGTACACTTAATTATTGAGACTCTGTCATAAATACTAATGTTTAGTAGGGCTAAAATGCTCTCATTGCTCATTTTTCAAAGTTTTCTTTGCTATTTTATCTGTTTTTTTCTCCCCATGAACTTTAGAATCACCTTGTCAAGTTCTGGGTAGGGCCGTATATGGAGAAACTGTTAGTACTTGGAAAAAATTCTGTTAAATATTTGAATTAATTTAGGGAGCACTATCACCATTATGAAGTGAAGTCTTTCTACTCAAGAATGTCATATTTCTTTTTTTGTGCTCTTATGGAATGACTTCAAGTTTTATTCATATAAGTGTTACCCATTTCTTGCTCAGATTATTTCTTAGATATAGATTGAACATGTATACTCTGAAAATCCAAAACCCAAAATATTCTAAGATCTGAAACTTTTTGGGTGGAGCATTTCTAATTTTGGATTTTTAGGTTAGGGATGCTCAACTAGTAAAGCCTATGCAAATATTCCAAAATCTGAAAAAAAATCTGAAACGTGAAGCATTCCTGCATCTGAGCATTTTGAGTAAGTGATACTCAACCTGTATTTGTCTTTTTTTGATTGCTATTATAAATGAGGTCAAGGTTTTTCTGAGGATGTTTATGAAATTATTTTTTTCTGTCCGAGTTTAGATATTCTAATCACAAGCCATCATTTTCTTTTCCTGGACTGTCTGAGTAGCTTCCTAATTAGCTCACTGTTTATAAGTTTGCCCTTGTCCAGTCTGTGTTCCACCTAGTAGCCAGAATGATTTGATTTTTTTTTTTTGGTGTGGGAGAGGGGTACTGGGGATTGAACTCAGGGGCACTTGACCACTGAGCCACATCCCCAGCCCTATTTTATATTTTATTTAGAGACAGGGTCTCACTGGTTGCTTGCTTAGCACCTTGCTGTTGCTGAGGCTGGCTTTGAACTCATGATCCTCTTGCCTCAGCCTCTCCAGCTGCTGGGATTACAGACTGGTCTTAATAACACTCTTCTGTATATTCAATATGACACCCTTGCTGGGGTTGCAGGGCTCCCTGTGACCTGGCCAGACTTTCTCTACTAGTCTTGTTGGCTTTCTGAAAATCCCCAGATGGGCTAAACTGCATCTTGCCATATGTCCTTTGTACCTACTCTTCTACCTGAATGCTCTTCCCTTAGTCCTTTGCATGGCTGGTTTCTTTGTCTCCTGCAGGTTTTAGTTTAGTGTCTCCATTACTAAGAGGTTTTTCTTGACCATCCTTGGTAAAGAAGTGCCCCTCCACCTTGACCTTCTCTTAGACATTATTTACTTCCTTCATGGCATTTATCAGAAGGTTTAATTCTTTGTTTATTTGCTTACTTCTTTGCTGACTGTCTCTTCTATTAGAATGTAACCCCATAAAGGCAGTGACCATTTCTCTTTTATTCATGGCATGTAGTGGCTGGCATATGGGAGTCACTAAAAAAATATTGATGAAAATCAATGAATAAGTCAGTCCCCGGCCAACCAAGTTCTGGCTGGTCCTTGGAATTTTTTGGTTTTTATTTTCTAGTCTGCAGATGTCACAGTCCAAATTCTCCACTGAGATGACTCGTTGGCGATATATCTCTGGTCTGGGCTATTATCAACGTAAACGTTGATGTCCCTCATGTATTTATTTCATCATTCCTTAGGCCTCCGGTGACATCTTCTAATGGTCATCTCATCTATTTTTTTCCCCTGAAAGGTGAGATACCTCTTTATTCAGTACATATATCTGTCGTCTTCTCTAGATCTCTTGCAAAAGAATTCTAAATGCTTGAAGCAAAAGGATTAGAGTCCAAAATATATAGCAAAATTGAAAAAGAAACCATTCCCTTAATGGATGAAAGTGTTCAGTCGGTAGGAAGGAGGCCTCCTGAGCCTCATTCACTTTCTCAGTTCGGCTATCTCTCTGCTCCAGGTGAAATTATTCACTGCCCGCTCTGCTCCCATGGTACATGCTGCTGTCACATCATGTGTCACTTGGTTCGTACTCTATTTGTGTGTTTATAAGGTCCTTATGGGGCTTAGTTGTCTGTAATTTGTTCAGTACATGCTTGTTGATTGAGTGATGAGTGCTTTTGCAAATCTTGGGAGAGCTCATCTCCTCTGGTGAGGTTGCCCTCATCCTGGATGATTCTGGTTGTGGCTTTTGGGTTCTTCCTAAGGCTGCCACCACGATGAAGCCTTGGTTTCAGTTTTTTTTTTTTTCACCTTTGTTAGACTTGGTTTTAGATTATATTCTTGGAAGTATGGAGATAGCTTGCTTTCATTTAGATGTATCATTTATAAATTGAGATGTAAGGAAATAATTCTATATGTTTATTATATATATTTAGAGAAATAATGGCTTCTCTTTGAAGAGGATTTGGAAAAGTAAAGGCAAAATAAAAAAATGGATTGATTATGATTTTTACTTCTTTCCCTCCACCACCCCACTTCCCATCTCTCTTACCTTTCCATCTTCCTGCCTCTCACAGAAATTCTTGAATTCGCCCGAGAGATTGGTATTGATCCCATCAAAGAACCAGAACTGATGTGGCTGGCACGGGAGGGCATTGTGGCGCCACTGCCTGTGGAGTGGAAACCATGGTAAGTCATGGGGGTTTGGGTCACTAATTTGGCTTGTCAGAGGCAGAGGGATCTGATACTGGGGATTGGTTTTAATTGGTCATCTTTTCCAAACCTTCCCTACATAGTTAGGGACAACTCAGTGCCCTTTCTCTGTTAAGTTGCCTCATGTTTCAGACCTGAGTGTGGACTGACTTGACAGTTCCTGTGATAGGATTCAGTACTTAGACCTAGGACCACAGAGCTGCTATCCTAGTTCAGGTCTTTTAGCACCAGCATCTTTTTTGGATGGGCCGAGTAGGGGTTGTTGTTACTCCTTGCAGACTGATAATTTTTTTTTTTTTTTTTTTTTGTACTGGGAATTTAACCCAGGGGCACTTTACCACTGAGCTACATACTCAGTCCTTTTTATTTTATTTTATTTTATTTTATTTTGAGACTGAGTCTTGCGGAGTTGCTTAGAACCTAAATTGCTGAGGCTGGGTTTGAACTTGGGATTTTTCTTTCTCAGCCTCCTGAGTCTCTGGGATGATGAGGTGTGTGCCGCTGTGCCTGGTGCATACTGTTAATTGAACATGACAGTTGTACTTCCTTAGCCTCCAGAATGGACGCTGGTGCCAAAGCGTTTGTAGTGAGGCTGCGTAGACTGGCGAAGGTTTTCTGTCTCTCTTGGCAATCCATGGTTCTGCCATCTCTGAATTTATGTAACCTGTTCATGAACAGGTTCATATTTGTGGATTCAGCAATCTTTTAATTCTCAATTTGAGCTCTTTGGAGTGTTAGGAGCAGAAACTCTTCAGTTTATCTCAGGGAAACTGGTTTTGGTGAGGGAACAGTGGCCACGGTGAGAAAGCTGCAAGGTACCACGTCATTGTTGCTGATGCTCTCTCCAGAGGAGTGCACCACTTGCCACTCAGTGTGACACTTCCCTTTGTCTTTTGTCTGCTCTGCCCTCTGTAGTTTCTCTTCATCACATGCACAGAGTTTGTAAGTTGTCTCCCTAAAGTGAGTGCCATAAGTTTACTTCCTACCTTAGAGTGGATTTTCTTATGTTTGTCCCAAACTGGTGCTCAGTTGTCTTAGAGGGCTCCCTTCTCAGCAGCTAAGGTGCAATTTGGTGGACAAGGTGTAATCATCTTGTTCTTACCCATGCCATTTAATGTGTTGGCTGTACTCCAAAATGACAATTGTTGCGTTACTCTTTTTGGCTGAAGGATTGTAATCCTTTTAGCTTTTCCTCACATGGCAACCTCCTTGTTCTCTTGATCTTTTTAGCTGCCTCTCATTGGATCTTCTCCAGTTTTTCATGACATCTTTCTTGTAGGAAATCTGTCAGCACTTCACACAGTATTCTAAGTGCTGAGGACTCTTGGGTGTATTTGTAGGATAACCTTATAGGATAGTGTTTTGTTTTGTTTCCAATACCCAGTCTGAGGAAGGTAGGAAACTGTCATTGGTTAAGAGCCATCTGTGTGCCAGACTTTCTGCCACTTGCTTTCATGTACCTGCCAGGGTAGTCAGTGTTCCCTGGTCTTGTAGGGGGAACATGAACTGTTTTTCTTTTTTTAAAATAATTCATTAAAACTCATTTATACATGTCATCTTCTCCCTTTCTCAAGGTCATTACTGTTAATTGGTAAATTCCTTCCAGACTTTTTTTGTTGTGTGTGTGTAGTGGTAGGGACTGAACCCAGAGCCATATACATACTAGGTAAGTTCTCTCTACCGCCAGCTCCCCTTCCACACCTTCTAAAATCCACACACCCCACACACTTTTTTTTTAAACCTAAGTATTATATACAGTGCTCTTCTATGTCAATTCATGTAGGTCTACTTCATCGTTTTTATTGGCTATATACTTTCCCGTTTGTAGGTATTCTACTTTTCCAAGCCCGTGGTGCTTGGGGTCAAACCTATGGGTTTGCACATGCTAGGCAAGCATTCTGTCACTGAGCTATATCCCCTGCTGAGGTGTACCATATTTTTAAAAAGTCTTGATTTAGTTAACTACTCTTATATTGAAGGACATTTAGAGATTTTTGAGAGTGACTGTGTATCTGAGGGTCTTTTTTTGGATTCTCTGTTCTCTTCCATTGATTTATTTGTCTGTCTTTATATAAGTACTATTCTGTCTTGATTACTGTAGCTTTATAGTAACTCTTAAAATCACTTTAGCTTTATAGTAACTCTTAAAATCACTCTTAAAATCATCCAACTTTGTTCTCCTTTCCCAAAGTCACATTCTAGGTCCTTTGCATTTTCATAATGAATTTTAGAATCAGCTTGTCAGTTTCCTGGTAGGATTTTGATTGGGATTGCATATAAATCAGTTTGGGGACAACTGACATTTTGAGCAATATTGAATCTTTCATCCCATGAACGTGGTCTGTTTACTTTATTTAGGTTTTATTTAATATCTCTAAGAAATGTTTTGTAGTTTTTTTCTGTACATGTCTTACCTTTTATCAGATTTATCCCTGTTTATATTTTTGATGCTTCTATAAAGGTATATTTTCAATTTCTAGTTGTTCATTGCTTTTATATATGAATAAAATTGGTTTTTGCGTGTTGATCTTGTGGTGTGCAGCCTTACCAAATTATGTTAGGTCTAGTATATTTTAGATTCCATAGAATTTTCTGCAGAGATGATCTTGTCTTCTGGTAATAAAGACATTTTCCCTTCTTCCTTTCTTATCTGATTAGCCTTTATTTCTATTTCTTACCTTACTGCACTGATTAGAGCTTTCTGTATAATTAAATAGAAATGGTGACTGAGAACATCTTTGCATTTTTCCTGCTCTTAGGGGAAAGCATTCAGTCTTTCATCATTAAGTAGATGTTAGCTGTAGGCTTCTTGTAAATGTTCATCAACAGGATGAGAAAGTTTCCCTCTATTCCTAGCATACTGAGAGCTTAAAACAGGAATGGATGAATGGGTGGTAGATTTTATCAAATGTTTATCATGTATCCATTGATAAGATCACACTGTTTTTCTTTTTTGTCTGTTCATATAGTCAATTATATTGATTCATTTTTGAATGTTTAAACACCCTTTATTCCTGGATAAACTCCACTGGGTCATGATGTATTACTCTTTTTATATTTTATTGAAATTGCTTTTCTAAAATTTTGTTATGTTTTGTTCCATTTATGTCCATGGGGAAAATTGGTGTATAGTATCATTTTTCTTCTAATGTTTTTGTCTTATTTTGGTATCAGTTTAATACTGGGTTCATAGAATGATTTATGAATTTCCTCCTCTTTGGTTTTCTGGACTAATTTGGGTAGGATTGGTATTTTTTCTTCTTTAATTATTGGGAGAATTTACCAGTGAAATCATGTGGGCCTGTAGTTTTCTTTATGGGAACATTTTAAACTAAAAATCTGGTTTCTTTAAAAGATATAGGATTATTCAGTGTATGTCTTCTTGAATGAGCATTGGTAGCTTGTGTCTTCCGAGGAATTTATCCTTTCATCTATTTTTTTTCTTGGTGGTACAGGGGATCAGACTCAGGGCTTTGTGCTTGCTAGGCATGTGCTTTTCCACTGAGCTATTTCCCCAGTCCCCACTATCATTCTTGATACTAGTTATTTGTACATTCTCTCTCTGATTACTGTGGATGGAGGTTTATATATTTTGTCGGTTTCTTAAAGCACTAGCCTTTGGTTACATGGATTTCTCATTAATTTTTTTTCCCTTCCTATTTCATTGATTTTATTTTTGCTGGGGGGGTGTGTACCAGGGATTGAACTCGGGCACATGACCACTGAGCCACATCCCCAGCCCTATTTTGTATTTTATTTAGAGACAGGATCTCACTGAGTTGCTTAGCACCTCACTTTTGCTGAGGCTGGCTTTGAACTCACCATCCTGCCTCAGTCTCCTGAATTGCTGGGATTATAGGCATATGCCTCTGTGCCTGGCCTATTTCATTGATTTTTGCTGGAATCTTTATTATTTCCTTTCTTTGATTTATTTTGTGTTTGATTTGCTCTTTCTCTAATTTCTTAGGGGTAACACACTATTTTAATTGTCATAACTATATGAGTTAGTGTTTTGTTAGGGCTGGTCTTTTTTTTTCTATATGATCTACTAAAAAAATTTTTTTTTTGTAGTTGTGAATGGATAGGATGCCTTTATTTTATTTGTTTATTTTTATGTGGTGCTAAGGATTGAACCCAGTGCCTCACACATGCTAGGCAAGATGCTCTGCCACTGAACTACAGCCCCAGCCCTCTATATGATCATTTTTGGTTTTTTTTTTTTATTTTTATTTTTTGTGGTGCTGGGATTGAACCCAGGGCCTTTTGCATGTGAGGCAGGCACTCTACCAACTGAGCTATATCCCCAGCCCCCTCTATATGATCTTTAATTATTATTATTATTATTTTTTTGGTGTTGGTAATTGAACCCCAGGGGTGCTTTTTAACCACTGAGCTACCTCCTTGGCCTTTAATTTTTTGTTGTTGCTGTTGTTTAGTCAGGATCTCACCACATTGCTGTGGGTCTTACTAAGTTGCTAAGGCTAGCCTTGAACTTGTGATTCTTCTGTCTCAGCCTCCTGAGTTGCTGGGATTATAGGAGTGCACCCCTACACCCTGCTTTGTTTCCTTATAATACTGAGCCTATTTATTCTTGAAAATAGTATTTTGTGTGTGTGTGTGTATAAAAACTATTTTTAGGCCAAAATTTTGCCCTTCAAATTTTTTTCACAGTATTTTCTTTAAAATATAGCATAGCTTTTGTTAGCTATATTTCAAAATATCTTTTTTTTTTTGGTTGTTCTTGCAGATGGAGTCTTTTTATAATTATGGTATTTCTAGTTGATTGTTACTGGTGAATAGGAAAACATTGGTTGGATTTTTGTTTTTTTTCTTTTAAGGGAGATTGCCTGGTCTCAAACTCATGGGTTGAAGTAATCTTGCTGCCTCAGCCTGCAGAGTAGCTGGAACTATAGACTCGCCACCACTCCTGCCTGCACTGTTGGTTTTTATTATTAATCTCCTATATGTAGCTGCCATGCCAAATGTTCTTTTCTAATAAATTTGTAAATTCTTTTACATATACTGTATAAATAACAGTTTTATTACTCCATTTTCAGTATAGAAGTTTTAAAATTCATTTCCTTATATTATTACTTTGACTGGAAATTCCCTTTAATATGAAAAGAAATGATGATAGAAGGCATTCATTTCTCGTTCCTGAATTTAAAGGCAACGCTTCTACTGTTTGCTGAAGCTTTCAGGTAGAGTTTCAGTCTAATGCTAATATGCTAATTTCCCCCCAAAATGGTACATTATAGAATGGTTTTTTTTTGCGTCTGTTGGGATGATCGTGTGATTTCATTTCCCATAATTAATAAGTTTTTGTGATTCTGGTAGTTTGAACCCTGAGGCACTCTACTTCTGAGCTATGTACCCAGCTCATTTACTTCTTCTTCTTCTTTTTTTTTAATTTCGAAATGAGGTTTCACAAAGTTGCTGAGGCTAGTCTTGAATTTACATTTCTCCTGCCTTAGTCTCCTGAGTTGCTGGAATTACAGGCGTAATTATACTGTGTTTGGTTCCCATAGTCTGTTAGTGTGGTGAACAACATTAATATATTTTCTAATGTTACAACATTTTGAAATTTCTGGGATAAATGCTAATAGGTCATAGAATACCATTTTTAGGTAGTGTTGGATTTAGTTTGCTAGTATTTTATTTATAATTTTTGCAATTATGTTTATAACAGAGATTGACCATACTTTTATTGGATTGACCCTTTCTGATTTTATTCAAGGTGTTTTAACTTCAAAAAGTGATTTGGGGAATGTTTCCTGATTTTTCTTTGTTGAAACAGTTTGTTTAGGATAGGTTTTTTTTTTTTTTAAATTTATTTTTAAATTCTTTTCTATTTGTTCTTTTTTTAAATTTTAATTGAAAATCATAAATTTACATAGGGCAATATTGTTTGATTCATTCTGTTATTTTTTCCCTTCCCCCCCACCCCTTCAACCCCTCTTTTCCCTCTATACAGTCCTTCCTTTCTCCATTCTTACCACCCACCTTATCCCTAACCCTAAACCTAACCCTAACCCTAACGCTAACCCCTCCTACCCCCCCTTATATGTCCTCATCCGCTTATCAGCGAGATCATTCGTCCTTTAGTTTTTTGAGATTGGCTTATCTCACTTAGCATGATATCCTCCAATTTCATCCATTTGCCTGCAAATGCCATGATTTTATCATTCTTCATGGCGGAGTAATATTCCATTGTATATATATGCCACATTTTCTTTATCCATTCATCAACTGAAGGGCATCTAGGTTGGTTCCACAATCTGGCGTGAATTGAGCAGCTATGAACATTGATGTGGCTGTATCTCTATAGTATGCTGATTTTAAGTCCTTTGGGTATAGGCCAAGGAGTGGGATAGCTGGGTCAAATGATGGTTCCATTCCAAGCTTTCTGAGGAATCTCCATACTGCTTTCCAGAGTGGCTGCACTAATTTGCGACCCCACCAGCAATGTATGAGTGTACCTTTTTCATATATCTGTTGATTGCTTGTACATCTTCTTCTGTGAAGTGTCTGTTCATTTCCTTAGCCCATTTGTCGATTGGATTGTTTGTATTCTTGGTGTAGAGTTTTTTGAGTTCTTTATAGAATCTGGAAATTAGCGCTCTGTCTGAAGTATGAGTGGCAAAGATATTCGCCCACTCTGTAGGCTCTCTGTTCACATATTTGTTCTTTTTTGATATATATGACGGTGTATTTTGACATACATACATGGAGTATAACTTATTCTAATTAGGATCCCATTCTTGTGGTTGTACCTGATGTAGAGTTTTACTGGTTGTATATTTGTATATGAACATAGGAAAGTTATGTCCATTCTACTGTCTTTCCTATTCCCATCCTCCCTCCCTTCCCTTCATTCCCCTTTTTCTAATCTACTGAGTTTCTGTTCTTCCCCTCCCCCTCTTGTTGTGTGTTAACATCCATATATCAAAGAGAACATTCAACCTTTGGTTTTTTGGGATTGGGTTATTTTGCTGAGCATGATAGTCTCCAGATCCATCCATTTACCAGAAAAAGTCATAAAGTTATTTTTTTTATGGTGGAGTATTATTTCATAGTGTATATACATACCACATTTTCTTTATCCATTCATCTGATGAAGGGCACCTAGGTTGGTTCCATGGCTTAGCTATTGTGAATTGAGCTGCTATGAACATTGATGTGGTTTCATCACTGTAGTATGTTTAAGTTCTTTTGGTATTTACCAAGGAGTGGGATAGTTGGGTCAAATGGTGGTTTTGTTCCAAGTTTTCTGAGGAATCCCCATACTGCTTTCTAGAGTGGTTGCACTAATTTGCAGTCCCACCGGCAATGTATGAATGTACCTTTTCTCTCACATAGGATAGGGTTATTTGAGGATTTGGTAAAACTCATTTTGGGCCTGTGTGTAGTGTGAGAAGATTTTTGACAATTCAATATTTTAATGACTATGGGCCGATTCAGGCTTTCCATGTCATCTTGAGTCAAATTTGGTAACTTGTTTTTTTCCCGGGAAATTGTCCATTTAGGGTAGGTTTTAAACTTTATTAACATCAGTTCTTAATTTCCTTGTATGGTTTTAAAATCTCTACTGATTCTGTAGTTATGTCCCTTTTCATTTTTAATACTTTATGACATTTCTTTTCTTCTTGAGTCTTTTAGAAGTTTTTAAGTTGTATTAATTTTCTCAAAATCAGCTTTTTTAAAAAATTGACCTTCATGTTTTATACTCCATGTCTCCTTAATATTTTAAACAGCTCTTTATTTCCCATATTGCATTCTGGGTAATTTCCTTTGGTATATTTTATAATTCGTTATTTGGTTTTTCTTCTGTACCAAATCTGTTGTTTACCTTGTTTCTGTTTTCTTTTTTAAATAACTACTCATTCCTACAAGTTCTGTTTTTTATTTTTTTATTTTTTGTAGTCTGGGAATTGAACCTGGGGTGCTCTGCCAGTGAGCTCTATTCCCAGACCTTTTTATTTTTTATTTTGAGGCAGAGTTTCTTCAGGTTGCCCAGGCTGTCCTTGAACTGGTGATTTTTCAGCCTTAGCCTCCCAAATAGCTGAGATTACGGACATGTGCCACTGCACCCAACCTTTCCTTTTTATCTTTAGAATTCTGTTCTTCCATTATGGATTCTACGCCTTTCATCCATATCATTTTTTTTTCCTCCCGTGCTGGGAATTCAATGTAGGACCCTGTGCATGCTAAGCAGATGCTCTACCACTAAGTTATATCCCCAGCCCACTATAATAATTTTAAATGTTATTTTGAGTTTTCTTTTTATTGTTCTACTATCTCAAGTTTTGTGGTATACTAATTCTTCTTTTCATTATGTCTTCTGATTTTCCCTCATGTTGAACTCTTTCCTCACATGATCTGTAATTTTTATGATGAATTTTGTGAATTCATTTCCTGTGGGGATTATTTCCTGTGAGAGTCTCCTTCCTCACTTGTTAAGTGGCTTCACAATTGCTTCTCCCAGGGGATTTTCAGTAGTTAGAATCAATTTTTGTATTAATTTTCTGACTTGTATTCCTTTACCATGTTTTGGACTCTGTGCCTACATGTATCCTGAAGTTTCAATTTGTCATAAGATCTTTTCTCTCTGCCTAGATCCTGGAGTGGGCACCATGCTGACTTGCTGCTTCCACACCTGTTAGGTCGTGGTTTTTTTTGTGTGTGTGTTTGTGGAGTTAGTGTTTTTAAGCAAGGGTCTCAGTGCTGATTACCAAATTCATCAAGGCCTAAGGCCACTTTTCTGTCCCTAAATTAACATTAAACTCCAATTTCCCAGGACTTATATCCAAATCATATACCAACCTTGGCTTCTCAGTTATGTATTTATTACTTAGGTTTTTTGGTTTCTTTCTGTTTCTGGCACCTGAGAATTTTTCTTTCTGTTGAGTTTGAAAAAAAAAAAAATGTGTTGTTGTTGTAATGTATTAGTCCCATTTTTATCTTTGGTGGCAGGGAAAGGTTACATATTTCCTTTAGTTTAGCTAAACATGTTGCCTGAAGTTTTGTATGTTTCTTTCAAAATAAATTTCTAGGGCTAGGGATATAACTCATAGGTAGAGTGCTTGTTTAGCATGTGTGTATTATTAATTAAAATTTAGCAGTCTTTCCAATAACATTATTATTCATATAGAAATATTATCAATTAAACAATTGCCAATCCCAAATCTGCCAGATAAATTAGTCTGTCATTCTTAAATTTGGCCTTTTATAAAGCTTTAGAGCATGGACACAATGCATCCAAGTCTTTTTGTGTCTCTGTAACAATAGTGACCTTTACTACAGTTTCCATTTGGATCACCATTTCCATCAGAAGCTAGTTCCCTAGTCTCCTTGTCTTTTGAAAACTTACCAGAAGTACCCATAGCACTCTGCTTATAGCATTGCAGGCTTTTCTTAGCTCGTTTTTCTGCCTATTACCTAGTTCCAAAGCTTCCTCCACATTGTCAGGTATGCAATGACCCTATTCTCAGTACCAGTTTGTTTCCATTACTATAATGAAATACCTGAGGCTGGGTGCTTCATACTAACTCAGGGATCCCACAAGATCTAACTTAATGCCTTCTAAGGGAATTTCCTCCAGTGATGTAACCGTCTTCCAGTAGGCTCCATCTCTGAAAGGGTCAGCCAGTTCTCAGTATCACCATACTGGGGACCAAACTTCATACTTGAACCCCTTAGGGGCAATATACATCCAGACCATAGCACTCCTGATATTTCCCTATTTCTGAAAAATGTTCCCTTTTATTTGAATTAAAGATTCAACATGTCAAATTCATAAGGAACCTTATTGGGATTGTATTGGATTCCTACATTAATAAGAAGATAATTGGCATAGATTTGAATCTTTCAGGAACATGGAATCCTCTTCAATTGTTTTTCCTTTTTTTTTTTTTTCTTGTTTCAGTAAAGCTTTGTAAAGATTTTACACATTTTGTACTCATTCCTGTGTATTTTATCTTTTACATTGTTCTTGGGGATGGGATTCTTTTTCCTGTTAGCTGTCCTAATAGATTATTGTTAATAGCGGATGGAAGGAATGGTTTACTTAGGACTTGTCCATGTTGAAACATAGATTCTCCTACTTTATTTTCTTCTACTGGGTTCCCCACTACTGTAGGTTATCAGTTCTTGTGAGTTTAGAATCTTCTGCAAAACCAGAGCTTTCACAGTGTATTTTTTTCTTCAGACTCTTTATTAAACATTAAACAAGGTCTATCCTAGCATTTATCTCTTGGGTGACATAATGTTCATATTTCTCCATCTAACTAAAACCAAGTTCATTCCTATTCCAGTAGAGCATAAATTTCCAGGAACTACAGTGATTATATGTCTTCATTTAAAGAAATTCTTAAGTATCTCAGTCCATTTTTCTATATCTAAGTTAACTCCTTAATCTTAGCCAATGGTGCCCTTCCCTCTTCCATTTTGTGTTAATTCTCTTCCCTCCTATCTTCCTTCTTTCCTCCTGCTCTGCCTCCTGCCCCCTTTTATTTTTTTTCTTTTATGTCCTAAGTAGCTTTGGCTCTGAGCAGGGACTAACTTCTGAACTCTGCTCATCCCCAGTCAGGACATTACAGGTGATATTTACTATTTCAACTTTGCCAACGGGCAGTCCATGTGGGACCATCCATGTGATGAGCACTATCGGAACTTGGTGGTCCAAGAACGAGGGAAGCTGTCAACTTCTGGGGCCATTAAGAAGAAAGACAAGAAAAAGAAAAAGGAAAAGAAAGAAAAGAAGGACAAAGACACCTCCAAAAGTCCCCTGGTGAGTCAGTGGATGCCAGCTCTTAGAGAGGCCAGGGCTGCACCTGAGGGGATAGTGGGAACCTGTAGGTGTCTTCAGCCAGGAGGTGAATAACAACAATAATACATTCTTGATAGTACATCTTCTGATTTTCTTTCAGCTTCTAGCAGTAGTTATTATCCTTAAACAATTCCTTCTCTTTCCATGGGAACCTGGGTTACATAATGAGATTGATGAGGGTGCCCCTTTACCAAGTATGGTTGTCGTTTCATAGTAGTCTAAGAGGTGATGGCATCTGTCATTCTGGAGAGTAGGGACAGGGAACAGTTGATGGAAGCCCATGGGCCTAGACAAGTGAGTGTACTTTTTCTTCACTCAGAGTCAAGCTGTCGTAGTGTAGGGTCATTATTTGTTAAAGTGTTGTGAATTCAGTAGTCAGAACACTAATACCTTCAAGATGCAAAAGCAAAGTCTTGAACTTTTTGCATTTATTGTTTGCTTTTTTTCCTGGTGTCTTTGCTTAGTGGTGGATAACTGAAATTTAATAGCAGTGTGATCACTGTGGTCTTGAGTGATTTTTCTGCTGAGTTTCAAGTGCTCTTATTCATTGTTATTTTATTTGTCTCTGCAGTATTTCTGAACTTAGGAGGCAGAAGTTATTACCTTTGTTTTACAGGGGAAGGGATGGAATTGGAGCGTCATGGAAGTGAGGCCTGGGCCCTCCCCTCCTGCTGTTGGTGCGGGCACCAGGCCTTCCTCCTTTCACCCATGCCTGGAGCCTGTGGGCACATTGAGGAAGGGGGGCTCATAGGAACTCAGTTCAGCCAAATGGGGAGAACTGAGAATATTTTTTCAGTAGTCCAGTTGTTTTGTCCAATTGTTTATAGTCTTTATTTCTTACCAAAGTCTGTTGCTTGCGTCTCAATGAGAATATTCATCTTTTTTTTTTTTTTGCATGCATACTAGGCAAGGCCTCTACCACTGAGTCATACCCCTAGCCCTGCTTACTTTCCTAAGGTGTCAATTCTGGCTCTGTACAGTTGTTGATTAATTTAGTTTTTTTATTGTGTCTAGCTTTATTGATACCCCCTCCCCCACATATCACTGTGGTTCTGAGAAACTACATAACAAGTTCATTCCTCTAGATAGAAGAGGACAGGTAATTTCCAAATAGCTTGAATTTTCAAATCATATATTTTGAGGGGCAAAAGGTAGGTTTTTACTTCCCTGGAATTATTTGAAATGAAAATCAAGCATCCTGCAGGTGCTGACATGACTGAAGATGGGACAGGGAATGTAGAGTGGGTTCTGGGGAAGGGGCTTGGTGACAGACTCAGTCCTGGGTGTGTGTCTGAATTCCGGGAACTTTCTGTTAAAAAGGGCCCCTACTGTAATTTCAGGAAATGAGAATGACTGGACAGCTGTGGCCCATCTGTCTAGTTCTTAGGGCTCAGGACAAGCACCTCAAGCTTGTCTAGGGGACAGGTGAGCCAGATGGGCAACCCAGACTCAGGTGGCTTGGACCCTCTGAAGGTATGAACTCTTCACTGGGTAGTGTTTAGTTGAGTGTTAGCAGAGGTTGTTGGTTTTTTAGGGTTTCTTCTATGACTTTCTGGGTATTTCACTGGACTGAGTTTCCAAGCTTCAGGGCATTGGTTGTTTCCCCTTTGTTTCCCAATGAGGCATTTTCTAGAAGTTCTTGGTAAAGTTGGCAGATTTTATAAAATTAACCAATCACAGAACCTGGGAGCTAGATGGCACCGTAGGGATAACCTGGCTGGTGATTTTCAGAATTTTGTTAATAGTAAAGCCCTATTTTCAAATCAGTTCTCTATAGAGGTCCAGTTTATCAAAAAAGAAATGAAACTGCTCTGGTTGAACCTGGGAATGTAAGTCTGGGTGATGCCTTTTCTTTGTCACATGCATACTTTATAGTGCCCTGCCCCGTACTGAGTCCCTCAGGTTCCATGGAGTAAGGTTTGTAGGACACTGATCTAGTCCATCCTGCTCTATATAGAGAAGAAAACTGGAGTCCACAAAACATTTTCAACCCAAAGGAGTTTTTAGCTTTTCTTCCCACTTTGATTTCTGCTTTACTTTAAATGGAGGGTGGTTTTGTACTAACTGCTTACCAAGGGCTGAAGTAGCAAGTATAAATCAGAAGTGCTTTGTCTGAGTTTTCTCTGCATGTTTATATATCCATCTAGGAGACACAGCCTGAGCAGGGACTTCTGCCTTCCTCCTTTCTTCGTGGCCCATCCTCTCTCCCAGCACCTGGGCTTGCTGATTTGGACCTAGACCAAGATATGCAGGCTAGAAGTGAGGGCTCCTTTAAGAAAGGGAAGAGCCCATGCCTGGGTGACACCCCTTGGCCTCTCACGGGTGCTCTTCCTAGCAAGCTACAGCCGCTTTCCAAAAATCAAGCTTCCCGAACCCACCAGATCTTTGCTGATGTGGAGAAAATCTTAGGTAGGGCTCCAACCCAGTGCAGGACAGAATTAGCCCATCAGCAGGGTCTGGAGGCACCCCAGAAGGCAACAGAGAAAATCTACCTGGGGTTTTCAGACCCTGAAATAGAAGAGCTGGAAATGAGGACCAGACAGCAGAAACCTAGTGCCCTGGGCCCTCAGAATACTGGGCCTCTCTGGAAAGGGCAGGATGTGTTAGAAAGCAGGAGTCAGACCCCTGTCCACTCTAAGCCTTCTGAAGCCATCAAGGGACCACAGCTAAAAGGGGAGCAGCACAGCCACAGCATAACCACAGTGAGCTCCACTGGCCCTGCAGGGGACAAGGGTCAGAGCCCCATTCCTTTACCATCTCCTGAGGAAGAACCCTCCCTGTCCCTGTGTTCTGACCATGCGCCACCGAGGAGAAAGAGCAGACTCTTCTTACTAGATAGCAGCCCAGCTAAAGACCCGAACTGGCAGGGAGCTCCTGGGGAAGGTGGGAGCCTGGGCAGAGGGAGGCGAAGGAGAGAGCCCCCAGGACTGTGGATGGGACAAGTCTCCAACCTTGTCCACAAGGATACCCCAGGGAGCTGCAAGGAAACAGAGACCAGTATCCCTGAGGCTCCAGGGGCCTCAGCTGAAGATCCACTGCAGGCACTCTTCGTAATATCTCCTGACACCCTGGCATCAGAAGCAGCCCAGAATGCCCTTACAGGGGCTCCTACTAGTGAGAAGAGATACCCCCCAGGGTCTCCAGAGCCCCTGAGTGAAGATAGGAAGGCGAGTGTAACTGGGGCTGATGTGGAGAGCAGCAGTGGCTGCAGCAACAACCTGGCCTTGCATCTTGGCTCTCAGATCCTGGGTGAGGTGAACAACTTCCCTTGGGACCTGCAGAGTTCCCCCGGATCTGTGCCAGATGTGGGTCAGTCAGGCCCTGAGCCCGGAGATCAACATGCCTGCCCATATCTGGTGCCCCAATTGTCCCACATGCAGAGCTCTGCCGAGGAGCAGTCAGAGAGTGAAGACTACTCTGAGGATCAGAGGTTCTACCAGCACATCCTGCAGATGGTCAAGATCTCTAGGCGACTGGAGGGCCTGGGGCTGCCTGAAAACATGCAGGAAATGCCATGCAAAGACATTGCCAGCATGGTCTGTTGCATGGCTGCTGAGTCCTCCAGGATGTCTAGTGAGGGTGAGCACGAGGCTGTCAGAACCATGGAGAGGGACTCGAGGTTTCTGGCCTGGGGACCAGAGCTGCTGGAACATCCTCAGAAGGTAGCCCTTGTTCCTGCAGAGCAGGAGGGCCCTGAGCAAGCCCATGGCCAGCCAAGCAGCAGCCCTTTCAGGCAGGGGCTAGGCGAGCTGAATTCCAGCAGAGGGCCTGCTGCAGAGCCAGGCAAGCTGCAGCTTCTCAACCAGGTAGGCTTCTTAGAGAAAATAAACTTAGCAGGGAGGGAGCAGGTAGAATGGTTGTCTTATCATACCCCTCATGTTTGCTTTCCTGTCACTCACACCCCTTGGTAGCTGTTGGTCCTTAACTACCCAGATGGCTGTCTTATGGCATCACATGCATTTCACATATCTTTTACTCTATCAATCACTTGCAAAGGGCTGAGGCCTTTTCTGACTTCCCTTCCCTGAATGTAACTGTAATTCTTGAGTGTTCACATGCTGTGAAGGTGGTATGTTCTGAGGGTAGGCAAGGTGGCACTGGTCCTGACTCTGCACAGGCTATAATACCTCCTGTGATTTGGGAAGCCTTTCTCATCAGCTGATTCTAAAGAGGGGTCCTTCTAAGTAGGCACCCCATCCCAGAGCTCTGAACTTGTGCCTTGGTGGCATACAGAGCTGGAGAGTTAATATTCTCATGAGGAACTCAAGCCCTTGATCTCCCTCTGCCTTCTGGTGAGCTGTTTCTGCTCCTTGTCTCCCAGGGTGCCCAGAAAATTACTTGACCTGTCTGTGTCAGGCTTGTGCAGACCCTGTTTATGACTTTACTTCCTTACCTACTGGGATTTACCAAAGGGCTGGGCTTGTCATTCTGACCCTTTTTTCGTTTAAAGAGTCATCATCTTCTTCATTCAGAAGTCCAATTGGATCAAATGCTGTGGGTATCAATCTGAATTTCCCTGGCTGTTTTGCTGTGGCCCAGCTGTGGCTTTACCCATTGTTCCCTCTGGTTCCTAATAACTGGCATGCACTGGTTCTCTGTTAGCTCTAATAACTACTACAGCACTATAAATATCGGATAAACTGCAGATTATCCTGAAAGTTTTAATTAGCCCAATGGCAGTGAGTTTATCTGCTCTGAAGGACAATGCCATGCATGGCTCCATACTCAAGAATTAATGGCTATCTATAGAAGATGATCAACTAGGAGCCAGGAATGTATAATTTCCCTGCTAACCACTGATTTAGTAAAGGCCTGGGAGAACAAAGCCCTCAGCATGCCCATCTTCCTCCCTCAAGCCCCCAGCACGTTAGCAAATTAACCATGTTAAGAGTCTGTAATTTTCCATAAATACAGTGTGAAAAGAATTTCACTTGCTGATATGCTGGAGCTGGTTGGAGGGACTAATGGCAGGAGGAGCAAGCCCACTTTGCTTATAGTTCACTCAGAGAAGCTTTCCTGGGTCTCTTTTCTGCCAGAGTCAAAAGGTGGTACAAAATACTGTCTTAAAGATAACACTGGGTTCTAGTCCCAGCTCTGTTCCTCACTGGCCTGTGACTTTGGGCAGGGTTCTTGGCCTCACCAACCTCTGTTTGCTTACATGGGGTCAATGGCAGAGGCCTCCTCAGGTTGTGTGAAAGAAGATGAGACTTTAAGGTGTTTAGCCAATATCAGCATAGTGTTCCAGCATTGTTGGCTAGTTCTATGATCATCAGCTTCTTCTTCCCCTAACAAAGATCTATAGCACGCTGTACGGTGGGGGAGCTGCAGAGACTTAGGATGATTCCCACCTCATCTCATGCTGAGTATCTGATACCCTCCCTGTGCAGAAATAGGCCCTGCTAGGACCTGTCCTGTGGCCTGGCCCCTATGTTGAGGTGGTGGCTAAAAAGATGGTAGATCTGACCTTCCTCAACCTGCCCATCTCTGGGTTCCCCTTTTTGTTTTCAGTCCCTGTGGGATTAGAAAGGAATGAATTTTTTGCTTTGTTTTATACATTTTAAGTTTGAGAAGTGACTTTTAAAGTCACTTTAAAGAGTTCTTTATAAATTGTCCCCTGGCTTCTGCTTCTGCTAAACCCACATGATCATATATGAATCCTTGTAATAACAAAAATTCCATAAGGTTGGGACAGCCCTAGACCACTCACAAAAGCCCCTTGTGTTTTTGTTATCTCATTTAAGCTGCTCAGCAAATGTTCTCAGAGGCATGGCATGCACCCTCTTAATCTTGCAGGTGTATAAGCTGGGAATCCAAGAGTCTGTGAGTAGCCATAGGGCTCACACATTCTCACTCCAGCCTAGTTTACTTTCCTCAGTCCTTGCTGGCATGAGCTGTTATGAGAACAGGGAAAAGAAGGGATCTGATCAGGCCACTGCTGCACCTTGTCAAGGCTCCAGGCAGCCACTTTTTTCATCAGTGGAGAGGGAAAAGAGTTCAGTTTTGTTGCTTATGCATATTTTTCATACTTAATGTTTATTTTAATTAAAGTAATACATGCCCATAGTTAAAGATCAAGTCAAATAGTATAAAAGACATAACAAAGTATAGCAGTTCTCTGGTGTGCAACCAGAGGCAACCACTTTTTTCTGATGTTTACTTCCATCTTTGTCAATAATCTGCTGAGATCGCTTTTTCTTAACTCCTCAATTGCAAACTTTATCAGTTGAGACTTCTCCTGGTAGATGAGGGTTTTGTCTCTGTGCTCTCTTCCCACGTACTTCCTATGTGGCTTCTGAAAGGAGAGCAGAACCCCATGCTGCATCTGCCAGATGTAAGAGGACTGTTTATGTGAGATAGCATTCGAGTTATGAGAATCAGGAAGCCAGCCTGTGATTTCTCACACAGTTGGCACAATGGTAATTTCTGGATGTTGTGTTTCATTAGCAGCCTCCAAGCGGAGGTGGTTTAAATTTGAGCGGGCAGGATTTAGATGTTTTATTTTTATATCTGTCTCCGACACTTGCAGAGCCACGTGGTTTCTTGGGTTTGTAACAAGATGTTTTCTGTTGCCCAGGCTCTGGGTTCCTCGTTAGCCCCAGTCCACATTCCTCTTGGGGGCCTGGCTCCTTTGCGAGGCCTTATGGATCCCCCACCCTTTGCTCTTCGTGGATCTCAAAGCGTGAGCCTGGGGAGCTCAGCAGAGTCTGGTCAGCTTGGAGAACTCCCGCTGGTGAGTACTTCCCCTGGCCTGCAGAGTGTTTAGTTATTGTGGGATCTGGCCTGACATGAAAAATAGAGGGAATAGGGTGAGTCTTCAAAGTTCATAATCTGGTTTGGAAGATGAGTCACACCTGTATGATGCTGAACATGAACTCTGGGAAGTGGAGGATAGACCATGATGTAGGACCATCAGTGCTGATTTCCCAATCCATGCAGCCAGTGCAGTAGGAGCTGGGGAAGGAGTTAGTAGTGTGAGCTGGCTCAGCTTCATGGGCACGGTGGTACTTGATCTGGGACACATCCAGAGAGTGAGGAAGGCATTCCAAGGTCATTCTGAAGATCTTCCTGGTAAGTTTCTTGATGTTCTTTCTCTATCTTGGAGCATCCACAGGGTCTCAAGACTTCTGCATTTACAAAGGGCCTCTTGGGCTCCATCCATGAGGACAAGAATGCGCTCAGCCTCTTGGGCTTAGGGGAGGAGACCAATGAGGAGGATGAAGAGGACAGTGACAACCAGGTATGATCAAATCCTCTCTCTGGCCTGGAAATCCTTTGTGCTAAGCTCTCCCTTCCACCCTTGTTAGTGCTCTGCCACTAGCTCTTTTTTTTTGAAATTATATTTTCAGGCAGTGTCTTGCTAAATTGCTCAGGCTGGCCTCCAACTTGCGATTTTCCTGCCTTAGCCTCCTGAATAGTTAGAATTACAGGCCTGTGCCACACGCCTGGCTTGAAAAATTTTTTTATTGTGATAAACTATATATGACATAAAATTTACCATTTTAACCATTTTAAGATTACAATTCAGTGGTGTTAAATACCTTCACAGTTGTGTGCAGCCATTTCCACTATCCATTTACAGAACTTGTTCATAATCCCAAATAGAAGGTCCATATCCATTGAATAATAACTCCAATTCCCCCTCCCTCTAGGCCCTGGTAACCTCTAAGCTTTCTTCTGTCTATGAATTTGCCTATTCTAGATGGTTCGTATAAGTGGAATTATAGAATATTATTCCTTTTGTGTCTGGTATCTTTCACTTTGTTTTCAAGATTCATGTAGCATATATTAGAACTTCGTTCCTTTTGAAGGCTGAATAATACTCCATCATATATTTATATCATGTTTTGTTTATCCACTCGTCTGTTGATGTATACATGGGTTGTTTCCACCTTTGGCTTACCTCTGTTCTGTGGTTTTGTTTTTGAAATGGAGTGTCACTGTGTTGCCCAGGCTGGTCTTGGACTCCTGGGCTCAAGTGATCCTCCTGTCTCAGCCTCCTGAGTAACTGAAACTATAGACATATACTGCCATGCCCAGCTACTTCTGTACTATCTTAAAAATAAATGAAGATAGGGGCTGGGGCTGTAGCTTAGTGGCAGAGCACTTCCTAGCAGGTGTGAGGTACTGGGTTCGATCCTCAGCACTGCATAAAAATAAACAAATAAAGGCATTTTGTCCAACTACAAAAAAAAAAAAAAAAAAAAAATAAAGAATTTCTAGTCATCAGCTTCATTTCTTGACCTGTCTATAATCCTCCTAGATCTGATCCAGAAAGCAGAACAACAGGGAGGTTCTTGGCCACTTGCTTGGTGCAAAGCTTTGCTCACATTAGATAAAGAGCTGCTTAGTGAGGCCTTCTTGGAGGTTCTGCTCTGGAGTCCCCTGAAGCCCTGCCTGGGCACTATTTACCTGCTCAGCAGTACCCTTCTCCCGTCTCCCTCTGTGTGCCCCTCACCCTCAGCTGACCAGTTCCTTTAGATTTACACCCCTAATCATATTGTTTCCAGAGTATCCACAGCTCCAGTGAGCTTCTCAAGAACCTGCACCTGGACCTTGGGGCCCTGGGGGGCAACTTTGAGTATGAGGTAAGAGCCTGAAGCCCTGAAGCTCCTACCAGCAATGCCTCAGCCCAGTGTACCCCTCCTTCCTTCTGAAGCCCTCCTATTTGTGGGATGTGTGTTTGGAAAGAGAACCATTTTTTCACGGGCCTGTCCAGGATTTCTGGGGTTTGGGGAGGGATAAGAGGAATAGGGAATCCATTCATTTATTCATGTATCAAATAATCATTTGTTGAATGTTCCCATGTGAAGTGCTTCACTAGGCACTATAGGTCACATCTGCGTAAGTGAGATATGCTTACTGTCCTCATAGATTCTGCAGTGTCACAGACTGTAGGGGGAAGAAATTACTTGCCTGTACATCAAAAAGCCTTGGTGGATGAGATGACATTTGAGTTGGGTCTTGAAGAGTAGCTGAGTTTTGGACGTGAAGGACATTAGGGAATAATCTAGGCAACTGAACAGCTTGAGCAAAGGTTCCAGGGCTAAAAAATGCAGAGTGTGGATGGGAATAGCTTCTGGAACACCCTCCCAAATTCTAATCCTTTTCTCTGCAGTCTGTCCTATGCTGCCACCGGAATGTTCTTTATAAAGAACAAACGAGCAGCAAAACTCATTGTGTTGATGTAATACCTAAAAACCTCCAGGGTGGATTTGTAATTGGAAAAGAATATTCCTCACTGTGTGTTCTTTGTCTAGTGTCTGATTTATTAATTTTTAAACAATTAGTATTTAAATATTCTCTAAGGATTTTCACAACCAATGAATTATGAAGCCCACAAGTTAGATTGGCCCAAACATTTAAAACTGGGCTACAGGCTCAGCTCAATCAAAATTTTCATAAGTCTCATATATTAAGATTCTTTTAAATATCTTAAATACTTTGAAATCAAACAGGCCACACTCTATTAGAATGATCATAAAACCAATCAATAAAACAAAAGTGTTTCTAACAGTTTTTTCCCCTATTATCCCTTCTATTTTCTGCCTTATGTTTCTAAGTCTTCACCTCACTCTGAGAGCCAGTGTACTGTCTCAGGCCAGTGGAGGTTTCAGATGTTGGCGACAGGCCCCGATTTGGTATTTAAGATCCAAGATGTGGGTGGGCCTTCCAAGGTGACCCAACTCTACCTGCTGGGCAGAACCTTTTTCATAATTAGGTTTTGTCTTTTATCTCAGAAATTGCCCAGCTTTTTGGTTCTGCATTATTGAATAAGTTTTGTTTGTGACTTTAATGAATTCTTTCTGCCAAATGTGGCACCTCTGAATACACTTCTGATACACGTCTACTTTGAAACCGTTCTTTGCATCTGTTTGTTTCCTTGACATGACAACTGTGTTTTCTTCTCATTCACCATTAAGACCGATTGATGGAATCCTAGGAGATACTCAGTTTTTTTGTGTAGGAGCATGACTGTGGATAGCAATAGGGCTTTCAAGAAGAATTTGCTTTTTGAGAAAGCAAGTTTCCTAGAGACTGAGCAAGTTGAGGGTGGCGATTCTGTCCTATTCATGTCTATGTGTTCAGCACCTGGCCCACTGCCTGGAACATAGGAAGTGCTTGGGTGTGTTTTGTTCAACATTGAGAGAATGAATACATGAATGAACGAGCCACACTAGGCCAGAGCTGGGGTTATCCAGGCAGATATTTTTTTCTTCCCTTGGCTATCTTAGGTTCTGAGTGGAGGAGACCATTGGTCCTAGCTTTCAGTTAGTAGATTGAAGATCTCAATGTGGATTGAGCATGATTCACTTCGACTTGGACTTCCTAACTTTTATTTCATAATAGATCACAAATATCAGCCAAATAAAGATATTTTCTTCTTGGACATTTCCTGGGTTTGTTAGAGCTTTCCTTTGCTGAATATGTGCCTTTTTTGGGGGGAATGGGAACTTTTAAACATTTTTAATAACCTCTTTGATATAAATGGGCATTGCAGGATAATAGGGGAAATGTGTGCAGTGGGCAGTGTTCCACATACCTCCCATCCCTGCTTCTAGCATGGCAACAGATTCAGGTCTTTTTGCCACATAGTGTGTGGGATTCCCATGTTCTAACCTCCATCAGGAATTAGGGCTTTTTCTTTGGGAGAAGTTAGCTGTGGGGATAAATGAGGTTTTGGGACAGGTAGAGCTGCTTCTGTTTGGGCCTTGCCCTTTGCCCTTTGAAAATAACTCTTGTTCCCAGCTTATAGTTCTTGGCTTCTCTGAGCTGTCCATCTTCCCCTGCTCCTGGGCATCTCAGGCAGCCCTGGATGGAGCTTTCCTTCCTGGCTTAGTTCTGTCCTGTCTCACTGAGCATTCACTTTGCTCATGATTCCATGAGAGGGCAGTAGGATGGCAAGAATGCAGCTTTCCCTCCATCTCCTTCTCCTTCTTCTGCCTTCCAACTTAAGCCTATTTCTAGTCTGTTACAGTCCCAAAAGGGAAAGGTTTGTGGAACCAGCACTGAAAACGGGTATGAGCAAAAGCAGGGAGGCAGAAGGGTGGGTGAGCAGGCAGTATGTGGCCATGTGGCCATGTGGTGCTGATGAAAAGCCCATCACCAGATCAGAGGAGCAGGAGGGAGCCTGGGCTTAGAAATAACAGGATGATGTCAGTGTGATTGGAAAGTGCTAACTGCATCAGGGTGCTTTGCAAAGAATTGAGATCAACTGAGTGGGCATAAGACCTGGAAAATAAACTGGACTGATGGTTGGCTTGGCAGGGGTCTCCCTAGAACCAGGCCAATGCATGCATATGGTGTGGAGCCATCCCCCATCCCTTATGATCCTCCATCTTGTGCTGTGTGGATCACAGGAACCCCTTAGTTTGTGCTCTGGGCAGGAGGAGGGGGATTGCAGCCTTGCAGAACTCATGGCTTTGAGGGAATATTAAATATTCATGGAATGGTTCTATAGCACCCCCTCCCCAACACCCATTCCTCATGCAGATGTGGAGGTCTTGAAATGTGCTTTAAGATATTCAAGGAACTGGTGCTGTGGCAGGAGGAGACAGAGAAGTAGGAGCACAGAGGGGCTGAGGGCAAAGCTATGTACTCCCAGAGTCCAGGGGAGGAGACTGCAGGTACCTAGAGTGTTAGTTGGGACCTTTAGGCTTTGGCCCTGATGTCATGTCCACGAGCAGGAATTGGGTGAAAGGAGCCATGAGTCAGCTGAGATGCTCAACTCTTCATTCATCCATTTTTGGATAATCTGCAACCATTGTTTAATGTAGCTGCTTTCCCCAACTTTAAGGTGTACCTCTGGCTATCCTGTTGTTATAGTTAGTTGACACGGGTGCAGAGAATATAAGATCATTTATTTTAATATTAACCGTGTTTTAATATTTTAAAATTTACTATGTAGATGGCAGACTAAGATCAGTCCCATCAAGTAAAAATCTTCCTTTTTTCAGGGGTGATGCTGGGGATTGAACCCAGGGCCTCATGCTTGCTGAGTACGTGCTCTACCACTGAGCTCTACCCAAGCTGAACATCTTCTTTTGAAAAACTTAAGCTTAAGGGGTGATTAGGCTGGGTCATATATTCTTACAGTCTGGTGGCATTCTCTCAGGAATAAAGAGAAGGATTGGAATCTCATCCTTTATGTGATATTCCCTGATTTATTTATTTATTTGGTGCTGACAGTTGAACTCAAGGCCTTGTGCATGCTAGGCAAGTGCTCTATTACTGAGGTATGTCCCTAGCTATCAATATCTTCTAATTTTTGATAGGTTACTTATTTTTCCATCATTTTGAATAGTTAATAGTTAACATTTGTTTAGTAATTTTACCTTTTATAAGTCTTATAACAAATATAGTCTAATTCCTTGACAAATGAATGTTACATCTCCATTTGGCAGAGTCAGAAGAGAAGCTGACTCCTTCATCTATACAACATATTCATTCATAAAAACAAAAATTCAGTCAATAGCTTTTCCTGAGCAACCATCATATACCAGAAACTAGTAGGTACTGAGGACAACAGGGAGCTAATCTGGTGAGGGAAACAGACAAGGAAACCAGCAATTTTAATAGCTATTATGGCAGAAGATGGGGAAAACTCATCTCATGTCAGCTTCCCTAGGGAATAAGGAAGGGGTGAAGACCATGAGGACGAGTGGGAATTTGTCGTGGGAGGGGAGAGAAAGAGAGAGACAGTGAGAGAGGTTGGGGGAGGGCATGGGAGAGGGAGAGGGAAAGAAAAAGAAAGGAAGAGAAAATTTGTGTGTTATGAGTCTACAGGGCAGGGCTGGGAATGTAAGGCCCTAGGTCTGATCCTCAGGAGGAAAAAAAAAAAGCACACAGCAAAGTAGAGACATAGATGTTTATCCACAGTCAGGAGGGGAAGGTGTGTGCAGGGTGTGGCTGGAGATGAACCATGAAAAGCAGGTGGGAAGGGCTGTGGGCCGAGGGAGGAGGTGTGAACTTCATCCTGGAGGCTGGAGGCTCCTTCTGGGATATGACACCTTCTCTGTCCCCTAATTCAAGGTCTGTTGCTAGGCAACCCTCTGGGGCCAGGTTTTACTCCCAACTTCAAGCAGGAGAGCCTTCCTTAATTCTGGGATGAGCCTGGCTAGGGTGGATTGGCCTTGCTTGCCGAGCAAGTGGCTGACCAGACACCCCTTGCCCACCCAAGACACTTTGTCCTTAGTCTGCGGAACCCCACAGAGCAGAGCTCCTCTGTGTGCTGGCTGCTGCTGGGGATGTGTAGATGAGGCCTGACTTCAGCCTGATGCTGCTTGGCTCTGAAATCATGGCAGATTTACTCCTTGTGAACTGGGGATGCTGGGAGGGACAATTCTGGGTGGTGCCTGCCCTTTCAACTTCACCTTCTGCTTTTCTTCTGGGGACAGGCTTGGGGCTGGTGACAGTGTTACCCTTATGTCTAGTGTTTCTTTGCTTTAGACAGTATAGGCTCGTAACAAGGTCCACCTGAGACATTTTACTTTTCTCAGTGTAACCTCAGTTCTTTGAGGGCAAGTCGATGTCTTAGTCATATTTGGTTTGCAAGATAGTGTTTGGCACATAGAGGGTGCTCAGTGGATGATCATGTGAGTCTCTTCATATAATATTAGTTAATATATATGAGACACTGACAACATACCAGGCAGGATTCTAAGTTCTTTAACTTGCTTAATAAGTGCTAATTTGATCTTTCTAGCAACCCTGTGAGATAGGTACTGCTGCATCCTTGTGTTTTAGAGGAAGAAATGGAAGCACAGAAAACTTAATTTGCTTAAGAAGAACCCTATCTGCAAGTGTGGAGCCCTGGTTTGAGCCTAGGCACTGTTCCTCGGAAGCTGAGCTGTGAAATGCTTCGCTTTCTGCCTTTCTTCATCATCCTTGGAGAGCGTGCTTAGCTTGACACTAGGCTGCCAGACCTGCAGGCAGTGGTCATATTTTGGGGCTTAACAGATATTTGATGAGATCATCTGTGAAGCTCTGATTAGGGCTTTTCCTTGTACCTTTTAAAATTATTATTTGTAGTTGTAGGTGGACACAATACCTTTATTTTATTTATTTATATGTGGTACTGAGGATGGAACCCAATGCCTCACATATGCTAGGCGAGCACTCTACCACTGAGCTACAACCCCAGGCCTCCTTGTACTTTCTGACCCTCTACTTGAGTGATTTAGCTTCTATTACTATAACAAAATACTGCAAATAATTAATTTATGAAAGTAAAGGTTTTTTCCCCTCACGGTTTTAGAGGGTTCAATCCATTGTTGGTTGGACCCGTTGTTTTGGGCCTGTGGTGAGAGTGCATGGTGAAGCAAAATTGCTTATATCATGAGCCAGATGACAAAGAGAGGAAGCAACCAGGGTCCCACAGGCCTCTTCAAGAGCATACTCCCGATAGCCTATAGAATTCCCACTATGCCCCACCACCTAAAGGTTCTATCACCTTCCAGTAGTTTACTCTGGGCTCCAAACCTCCTCCACATGGGCCTTTGGGGGAACATTCCAGATCCAAAATGGAAATTCTGGACTTTGCTACCTTTCTCTCACATGATTGTCCATTATTTTCTTAAATGAATCTTGGCTTCTAAGTCTGCAGTCTTAAGATTTGGCTAACTAGGGTGGAGTGAGACAGATTTGTTACTGGAAAACATGACAGATGATGACAGAGTTGTATAGTCCAATGATGTGATTTCCAGGCTCATCAGTGGACAACACCAGGTTGAATGTGTCCAAATCACCACAGAAATTCTGACTCCGTAGATTGGGAATAGGGCCAGGAATCTGTGTTTTAAAAAGTTGTTTCGGTGTTGGATGGCCATTGGGATCAGAACTCAAGCTCTGGCACGTAGGAGTCAAGGAGTAGCAGCTCCATCTTATAGCACATCTCTAAACTCCTATGTTTCTCATGTCTTTCTCTTTTGACATGGTCTGTGGTCTCTAGGAGTCTCCAAGAACAGGTCATCCAGAAGAGAAGAAGGATGTTTCTCTAGCTTCAGATGCTGCTGGTCCCCCTACTCCTGGCAATCTCTTCAGCCAAGGTGGAGACAGCAGTCTGAGCAGTGCTGATGGTAAAGAGCCACAAGAAAGAGGGGCGAGTCCCGGGCTTCCAGAAACAGAAGAGAATAAGAAGAGTGATCCTGGGGCTTCCACAAGTCCAGTGATACCTGGGGTGGACCCTGAGGGTGATCAGCCTGCCAAGTCCTCTAAAAAGGAGCCACTGGAGGACCCAGTTGATGCAGGAGAGGACTCCAGGAGGGAAGAGGCAGCAAATGAGCTGAAGAAAGAGATTCCTACCCCAAAAGAGAGCAGATCAGATGCCAGTGAAGTAAGTCCATAAGGCAGTTGCCGACTGCCATCCTCTGCTGCTCTCTCCAGCTCTGTGAAGCTTTCTATCCCCACATCTTTATTTCTGAGTCAGGAGCTTCATTTGCAGGCCCTGCACTGGGCTGTCAACATCAGCCAGAACCCTAAATTGTGACAAATATGCCCAGACCCAGCAGGCAGTAAAATCCTGAATGAAACTGTAAACTTGCTGGCACTGGAAATCCAGAGCAGAAATGTGCTTTTCCATTGGCACCCTCCTGGGATATTCATGTTCTTCTTTTCTTCTACTTTGTTCCTCTAGTTTTGCTGTAGTCTGAGTTGCTATGGAGAAAGAAGAGAAGGGGGCAGTGGTAGGGGGAGAGAAATGAGAATGAGTGTGTGTGTGTGTGTGTGTGTGTGTGTGTGTGTGTGTGTGTGTGTGTAGGGAGGGCAGAGGTACCACGAGTGTTCTGCTCCAGCATGTGTAGATTGGATCACAAGAAGATAATTCTCATTGATTTCTGTCTCTTTCTGAACCAATCCAAGACATGGAAGTGGTTGATTTTGCAAATGAGGCCAGTGGCTAAGAGTAGGTTCAAATGGGGCAAGCCTTTGACATTTTAGATTTTCTCACTCTTCTTCCTGGTAGTTGGTGAAGGAATTCATTTAAACAACTTTTGTCTACTTCCTTGAAAAGATACTCCAATCCTGTTTTACAGGGTAGCATCAAACTTCTGTGCTGCCAACTTTTAACTATCTCTACTACACTTGACTCTCTTTCTACATGTGAATCTTTGGTTGTCCATGCTCATCCAGGTTGCGGGAGGCTGACGTTTGTGTCTGGAGAGAATGGCAGGATCCTTTGGGTTTCAAGAAGAGGTGGATGTTTGTTTGGGCTGAGTCCAGTATTGGCACTGTGTCCTGACCAGAATTTCCTGAACAGTGTCCCTGACTGTGTGTGCTCTGCTCAGGGGGTTTTTCTGTGGGTCTGTCTCCTCAGGATTTGAAGATGAGTGAGCCTGTGAAGGAACCAGAGCTCTCTGATTCTGTGGCTTCTGACCCCAAGTCGTTCCTTGGCCTGGTGAGTTTGTGATGAGGAGCAGCAGTGTGGTAAGTAAGAGCGTGGATTTTCATGTCCACAGGGGTAAGTAATTTGCCCAGTGCCATACGCTAGTATTTGGGGGAAGTTAGGACTCAAACTGGGTCTTGTTAGCTCGCATTTCTCAACCTATAACTGTAAGGCTATTACTATCTACCATATAGGTTTCCTGTAAGAAGAAAGTGAGGTAGAGAATATAAATCGGGTTCACATGAGTGTTAGATTAAGTGTTAGCTTTTATTAGTCTTACTGTGTGTGACTTGTCTGCAAGATCGTGTGAGTTGCCTCCAGGCTGTAGTAGGAATACAGAGGGTTAGACTGTGCATTGTGTTTCTGGGCTTACTGAGCTGTGGCAAGGACCAGCCCTAGGCTCTGGCCAGGAGGGCTCCCGTGGTTTCATTTTTGAAGTTGTCTTTGTCCTGGATTGCCAGCGTCCATGGTTCCTTTGTCCCAGACCATCCTTCCAGCCTGCTGTGTCTCAATTCTGTTTGCCAAGTTGAATCTAATGGGAGCAGTTTGGGTGCTTTTGGCCACACACTACCTCTACACACCACCTCCATCTGTTTGGAGGAGGCAGATCAAAGGGAAGGGATTAGTGGTAGAGGGTCAGGGATGGACAGAGATGATATGGGGGTGGTGCAGAGGAATTAGGAGGCTATGTACTCTAGCCCTGCACTGAGCTGTGGGCTTAAGAGGCAGATGGCAGCTGCAGTATGTGGAGTAGAACTGAAACTGAAAGGAAAATATCACCAAAAAAGATGAACCCCACAAGCCAGGAAGTGAAACAAAAAGTCGTTGTTGGTGAAAACTGTGCATGAAGGATAACCATGTCACCAAACTCATGAACCAAGGGGTCCGACCCTTCCAAAGCAGGCACTGTGTTGGCAACATGTGCCCATCAGCATTTTTCTTTATGGGAGTGCAGGGAGTAAGCATGGACAGCAGGACCAAACCGTGTCTGGGCATCCCGCCATTTATCAGGGCTGATGACAGAACTGTCCCCATTAGCATGCTGTTGGGTAGCAGTCCTTCACTTAGCCCAGCAGGAATCTTAGGCTCAGGGGTTGGGGGATGGTCCTGTGGCAGCCAAAGGGCAGTGAGGAGCTGGCCCTGGTGTGGGTACCTGCTGTCTGTCCCAAAGAGAAGCCTATGGAGAAAGCACTACTTAATCCCTATTGTCTAGAGGGGTGCCTGTTTGGAATGGGGGAAGACATGAACTGGAAGGAGTTTACCGAGCCTCATTTATAAGCTGGTCGCAGGTTTCTGGCACTTTTGGTGTCCCGGTTGGACACTAGAGAGGGAGAGACAGCTGGAAAGTGACATGCTTTGCAGCATGTATCATGGAAAGACCTTGGATTTTGGAGTCAGTCCCTAGGACCATCTGACCCCAGTCCCCTTACTTATCAGTCATGTGACCTTGGACAAATTAAATATGCTTCCCAACCTGCTTTTGCATCTGTGAGATAAGGACAAGAGTTTTGGTATCACAGGATTATTTTTTTGTCCACATTTTTTTGAAAAAATTTAAGCTAGGCATGGAGGCACATGCTCAGAAGGTTGAGGCAGGAGGATCGAGAGTTCAAAGCCAGCCTCAGCAACTTAAGCAAGGCCCTGAACAACTCAGTGAGACCCTGTCTTTAAATAAAATGTTTAGAAAAAGGGCTGGGGATGTGGCTCAGTGGTTAAATGCCCTGGGTTCAATCCCTAGTACTGGAAAAAAAATTTTTTTAAATATAGGGAAGAATTAAAAGAATTTATAGTGAATACCCACATATATCTACATTGAACATTTTACCATATGTACTTTATCTTATATCTTTCTGTCTAGTCACATTTTTATTTTGAAGGTTGATTTAGATATCAGAGTGCTTAACACAATGCCTGGCACACAGCGACCTTTTCTGAAAGGTTGGCATTGGGGTTAGAAGAGGGGCCCTAGTAAGTGCTAACTGACAGAGGTGGAGTTGACATTACTGTCTCCACTGTCTCTAGGACTTTGGTTTTCGCAGCCGAATCTCAGAGCACCTACTGGGTATTGATGTAGTTTCCCCTGTTCTGGATGGAGCCTGTTGGGAGGTGAGTCTTTCTAGGTGGTCGTCTGGGCTGGGTCTAGTTCTTTCTGGTGGTCACTTTTTGGAATAACTCAAGAACTGTCTCCTTCCCATCCTAGCGTGTGTCTCTGGACACACGCTAATTCCTTAAGACATGGCCTGGACTGTGCCTTTGATGGGACTTCTGACCATTCTTGCTCTGCTGCTTCTATGAATTAAAGCATACCCTCTTCCCCCATATTACTCGTTTATCCATTCATTCAATAACCGAGGGTGTACAAAACCCTGTGGAGATTGTGGATTTCAAAGCACTTCCCAACTTGGCCCATCCATCCCTTCCAGCCTTGTCCTTATCCCACTGACCACCCACCAGCTGGGTCTGCCACTTGGTCCTTCCTAGAACATACCCTCCACCTCCACAGTGGCTCTGCTGGCCCTTCTGCTTTCCCTTTTGCCCCAGCAAGCTCTTTCTTGGTCTTGGAGGCCAACCTCTGAGGCCACCTTCTCTAATTGGGATGAATTATTTCCTCTTTGCTTTCTTTAGAGCCTCTTGTTTTGTGGTTGTTTATGTCTTCCCTACCAGAGGTATTCTGTGTGCGGAGATCATAACATCTGACCCAAGTAGGGTAAAAAGATGAGTAAAACCCAGATCCGTCCTTAAGCAGCTTAAGTCAGAATCAGTTTTTTTTTTTTTTTCCCCTCCTTGGTGGGTTGTTGTCTAAAAGAGGGATTTTGGCACATGGTCTCTGCAAGTTTCAGGGAGCATTTGGTTTGAGTGAGATGGAGAATTCCTGTGTAAAACAAACAAGATGTTTAATATGAATCTAGCCTGGGAGCCCTTAGTGAAATGTGTGTTGAAGACTGAATAGAGTTTTTAGGCTGATTGCATTTGAACCCTTTGTATTCTTCACAGGTTCTGACTGATGCCTTCCTGGGCTACTGCCCAAACACCTCCCTGCTAGACTTTGTCACCCCATTTACAGTGCTAGAGGGATGAGAAGGCACAAATAAAGGCAGGTGGGATTAGTCAGGAGGGGTTTGGAGCAAGGGAATTGTGAGACCTTTTGGCAATAGGTGAGTGGGAGAGCTACCAAGTCAGTAGGGTGTGCTGGATTCCATTGTTCTGGTTACAAAACCTGGCCAATATCAGAATTCTTTGAGAGCTTTAAAAAAGATAAATTTCTGAGTCCTTACCTAAGACCTAATGAAGCTGGCAGCCCCTTTTGGGGCCATGCCACTGATATAAAGCAGTAGCCAGATTTGGCTTGAATTTGGTTCTCAGAAGATACCCTCTACCTCAAGGCAGCCAGCCCTGTCAGTGGAGGCCCGAATTTCTACCTCACGACCAGCCTGGTAGGGTGTGGGCAGTGATGGGCACTCAGCTTGGCTGACCAAATAGAGCCTTTAGTAGGGCTCAGTCTCTAGTTCGCTCCCATCTTCAGAGCTTAGAGGGGTCAAAAAGGAGGAGGGGCTGAAGAAGGGAGCAGCAGTCCCTTTGTGGGGCAGACAGAAGCATAGATGCTTTGTCCTTCCTGTGTCCTGCGGGCTTGTGCCCATTCTACTATATTCTCCAGCGCTCTCCCAAGGACGAGGCAAGGGAAGAGGCTTAGAACTGAGCTCTTACAGTTTTTGTTCATCTAAAAAATATTTTTAGAGTTGGGTGTGATGGCACACACCTGTAATCCCAGAGACTTAGCAGAGTGAGGCAGGAGGATTACAAGTTTGAGGTCAGCCCCAGCAACTGAATAAGACCCTGTCTCAGAATTAAAAAAAAAAAAAAAAAAAAAAAGTGTGTAGGTGGCAGGGTGGGTGCTGGGGATATAACTTTGTGGTAGAGCACTTGCCCTGTATACTCTAGCCCTGGATCCAGTTCCCAGTACCATAGGGGAAAAAGAAGTTGAGGGGTCTTGGGATATAGCTCAGGGGTAGAGTGCTTGCCTAGCATATGTAAGACACTAGGTCCAATCCGCAGTACAAAAAAAAAACCAAAAAAACAAAAAAACATATTATGCAACTTAATCCTTATATAATGGATGCACAGTGAGCTGCATATTTATTTATTTAAAACTGCATAAAGTATCCCAGTTAATACATTTTACCTTTGAAACCATCATCACAATCAAGATGATGATCACAATGAATTACAAACATTGTGGATTTTAGAGCAAGGTAGAAAAGTGATCATGAAGTTATTTTATGTAATACAGAAGGTCAAAGTCCTTAATATCCAGTAGCCTTACTCTTATACAGGGACTATGAATGGTTTCCATTAGTATTTTATGTGCTTTTCCAGAAATTATTCTGTGTACATGTGAGTGTATCTCTTATCTTCTATTTGTTTATGCTTCTTTCTTTCCACAAAAATTGGGATTGTGTTACTGAAACTTCCTGGCAATATGTACTTTAAATTTGAGAATAAGACCCTTGACTCCCTTTTGAGTTATTTCATGTAGATCTCCTCCATTCTTTTTATTGGTTGCATAGCCTTCTGCTGTATGAATGCACCATGATTTATTTCACCAGGGATAGGATCTTAAATAAAAACAAAACCCTGGAACTGAGTTAAGCATTGGGACACGATGTCTCAAGCAGTCCCCTTTCTGAAGAAAGCTGGCATGGCCAGTTACCTTATTAGGTTCCTTTGCTTCTTTCTCTGGGGCAAAAAGGTTTAGTTAGGCAGCAAGTAAAATTACTCAGAAGACCCTTTGCCTGGGTATTTTCCCAAGGCATTTCTTTTTCTCTGGCAGTGGAACTAGTTCAGTTTCTTGCAGAAATGTAGAAGATGAAACAGGATGGGAGTGGACAGAAAGACTTGCTTTACAGCTCGCCTTCCAGTCTGCCTGCCTTTTTCCTTCTGACACTAGGCTTATTGCCCCAGAGTCCTTTCTGATGCAGGGTTCAATCCCCCAAATTTTATTATGATCACCCCACTCTGTTACTTGTCTTATGTATTTTAGTTTGTTAAATGGAGTTGGCTTTGGTGATTTTTTTTTCCTTGAAAAGTGAGAGGGAGGTTGTCCATGAGCTTGGTGCAATTTGCAGGAAAAGACATATATTTTGAATACTGGAAGAGATGGGGCAGGGAGGGCTGCATGCTCCTGTCATTGTCTGCAGGCTCTGCCCAGGCTGATGCGATGAGTAGTGGCAGCCCTGGCAGGGAGCCCTTCTGCTACGGGCACTGAGAGGTATTTGCAGGCTGCATTGCTATTTTTAATGTAATTTGGGGAGCTGAGTTGTAGTTCAAGTCCTGTCCTTTCTCGCCCATCCAGATGGTAGAGTCAGCCACATCTGCTGGGACTCAGGCTGCCAGTAGAGAGGTGTTGGGGGTGGTGGGCACAGGGCTGGGGACCCCACTGGGGAAGACGGAGTGAGCTGTCTCCTGCCCCACCTCTTCTGTTGACCCCTGTGTCCCAGAACAGACGGGCTCCTGTTGGGGTGACAGAAGGACTACAGGTCCCAGAATGGGGACTGGCACTGGCAGAGCCTTTTCTTTTTCTTTCTTTCTTTCTTTTTTGTTTTTTTTGCCTTTGGCTGGGGGAGAGGTATGTGGGAAGAGGAGCTAGCCTTTATGGCTTGCCTTCTTTGGGACAGGATTTGGGCATTATGTACATGATCTCATTTAATCCTCATCAGAAGCCCTGGGAGCTGCGGTTTACTATCCCATTTCATAATGGAAGAACTGGGCTTCCCAGGCAGGAAATGAGGAAGTGCTAGAACAAAGGGTAGGTCACAGGCTGACTACACCACTATACACCTGTGGGAAGTATTTGAAATTATCAGGAAGAGTATCTGTCTGTCTGTCTTTCTCTCTAACTAGCTTGCTAAATTTGTCCAGGCACCCAAGCTTTAAAATAAGATTTTAGGGTTTATTTTTGAATGGTTGATATAATCCCTGACTGGGAAGGGAGCATGATTATCTCCTGACTGGGTGTCCTTTGGTGAGCCTGGAAAAGAATAGTGGAAAGAATGTCGGTGCCTCCTTTTAGGTGCCGGATGATGCCCTTTTGGTCTGGGGTATAGCTGCTCTTACTCTACCAAGGTCCCTGCTCTCAGGATTCTTCCTTTCTAATGTACTTGGCTGCTGCCCTCAGTTTTGCCCACTTAATTTCAGCACCCCTGTATATCTCTGGTGCTGCTGCTGCCTTGGGCTTCAGTGGATGTGGGGTGTTTGTCGATACCTCTGCTTTCTCTTTGCAGCTGGTGGTGCAGGTTTCCAACTGCAGGAGGCAGAGTTTTCTTTCCTGTGTAGTCTTTTTCCATCCATGGCTTCTGACTCTGCAATGCTGTGCTTGTCTGCTTCTTCCTCCAGCTATGAGCCTAGGACTTAACCAAAGCCCAGGAAGCTTCACTGGACAGTAGATAGGCCTTCTACTCTCTGTCCTCCAGAGAGACACCTCTCAGTGCTTTCTGCTATGCATGGGAGTTAGCAGGAAGGGGAGACCCCTGTAATGCATACCCCACTAATACTCACTTTCCACTGCTTCTTTACTATAGGCCCAGAGGGTAGGAGGAGGAGACGACTCAGATGGCAGCCAGTGCAGCCAGGATGAACAGCAGAGCAAACAATGCGAAGGCTCTGAGAGGTATAGTACACAGGGGCTGCCCTCAGGGACCTGAGGCATGGCATGCCTTCAGGATGGTGTGGATTTGGGCAGAATTCCTGGCTGGTGTGCCCTGCCTGAAGACAGATGTGCACTGGCTAGATGGCCAGACAAGGTGTGTGTGAATGAACCTGTGATGCTGCCCCGTGTAAGCCCGAGAAGTGCTACTCTCGCATAGCACTGGTGGGTCCAGAGCCCTGTGCTCTCACTGGATTGGGTTGATTATGGTATGTGCCTGGTCATGGGCCAGGGCTAAAGAAACCTGTTGGATGTCTGGGGAAGTCATGTTACAGGGTCGGTACTACAACTCAGAGCTCTGAGCCAGGGCCCTGCCACATCAGAGATATCTGTAGCTAACTCTATGTGTGTGTGTGTGTGTGTGTGTGTGTGTGTGTGTGTGTGTGTGTACACCCATCATGTATCTTACTGGGGCTTTCATCCTCTTAGGCTGCCACTCTGAAGGGGATAGGGTCTGGGACCTTGGAAAGCTCTCAACATTCTTACTTAGTGCCACAGCTTCATGTATTTTCTGTAATCTGACCACTAGAGCCTGGTGTCTCTTTATCTCCCTATTTTCCACTCAGTTCTTCCTGGGCCCTAGTGATGGTGAACTCTGGGAATGACACGTGTCCAGCTCTCACACCTGGACCAGACAATGCAGCACAGGCACTGGGAAGCCCTATTGTAGTTTAGGTGAAAGGACAGTTCAAGAGAGGGTCTCTCCTTGCTGCACATCTAGCTGTTTGACTCTGTAGCTCTCTGTGGATATGGGGGCAGGGGCTGGGGTCCAGCACTAGGGACCCACACTGCACTCTCAAATTCTCTTCCTGCTTTCCAAATGGAGGGGCCTGACTACTACTCTGGCTGGCCTCACCAGGTTATCTCCTCCACTTCTGCATGGGGAGCTGCTCCAGAGTCCCCTTCACAGTCAAGCCACTGAAGAAGGGCCTCTGCAGATCCCCAAGGGGCAACCTGAATGGGAGGAAGTAGAGGAGCCTAGAGAGGACTCTGAAGCCAGCCCCACACCACTGGTGTCCCTCCTGAGGTAAGGACACATCTCTTCTGTTCTAGTTGCCTCCCTGCCGTGAACTGATTTGGAGAGACTCTGCTGTTGCCCTGACTGCTCCATTCTTGCCAGGATAACCTTGTCTCCTAGTCCCCCTGCCCCTCAGCAGCACCCCGCTCCCTGCCAGGAGTCAGCTCACCTCCAGTCACCCAGCTGGAGCCTTGTTATGTGCTAGGCCTAGGGAGAGGGAGATGCAGGTCCCAGCCTGGTCCTGAGCCCAGTGTACATTTGCTAGTGCCTCTGTCCTCTTGGCAAGAGAAGTATGCTGTCTTAGAATTCATTTGGATGGAGTGAACCACCAGGGGACCTGAGCAGCAGCGATGTTTAATCAGCAGTGTCCACTGAACACTGCTGTGTGCAGAGCTTCTCCTTGGGTGCTGTAACCTTCCCGTTTCCCATGTCGATGGTATTATCTGGCCTTCAATGCAGATTCCTCAGCAAGAGTCCCAGAGGGGGAAGGGAGGTTGGAGAGTCCCCAAGTAGGGAAACTTTACTGGGCCTGTCCCTCTTGTCTGCATGCACCCAAATGGAGTGCAAATTGAACCTCTTACCTTCCTCCTGGCTTTCACACAATTACTTCCTTCTTACTATCAAGGGAGCAGATCCCAAGCCCACCTGTGGTCCATGAGAGGGACAAGGAGCAGCATTCCCAGGCTGAGGAGCCATGCTCTGGGCAGGAAAAGGCCGAGGAGCCTGAGGAGAAGGTGGTAGTCAGCCCCACCTCGCCAGTCTCTCTAGAAGTGTAAGGGCCAGTTTTCTGTGTCTGTCTTTGTCCTCTGCTGTGTATGGATTGCTTGAGTGCCCATTCTCTCTTGGGTGGTGGGAAGGGATGCTCTGGCTCCAGCCCATGGGGTGGAATGTAGGGGGCTATTGAAAGTATCCTTGGTGCTGTGTGCAGCCTCACAAGCCCCAGACAGCCATCACCGTCACTGACCCTTGCTTGGGGTTAGTTTAGGTCCTGGCAGTTCCTGGCCAGAACCCAAGGTATGGGAGTGAGCAAGGGTCTATCTTCTGGCTTTTTAGCAGAAACTGGTAAATTATGTTTCCTCCTCTCCCAAGCACTGCTTTTCTCTTAAAAACATTACGATATTCATATATACTGAAGTACATAAATCTGAAGTGTACAGTTCAGTGACTGTTTTCATGTGTGTGCAACACATAATAGCTACTCAGATCCGTCATAGAATGTTTCCATACCTGGAGAAAGTTTGCTGATGCCCCTCTCAGTCCACCCTCAGAAGCCATAGTTGTGACTTCCATCCTATAGATTTGGTTTTTCCATTCTCCACCTTCATATAAATGGAATTTTATAGTATATAGGATATATTTTGTGTGCCTGGGTTCAAAGGTCAACATAGTTTTGCATGTTTTTATACCAAGTAATTCAAAAGTTTAGAAGACTCTTAGCTCTTCTCTCCCATCCTCACCTGTCCCTCTCACCTCATATTCGGTTAAGGAACCTGGAGCTCAGAGAGGTGAAAGAATTTGCCTAAGGTTCCATTGCTAGTCTGTTGCAGAGTTAGGACTAGATTCTATACTTCTGACTTTCGGTCTGCAGTCTCTGTGCTTTATTCTCTTTATGTATAGAAAGGCACTAGGGTTTATGTATTTTTCCCTCTGTGAATGAGAGGTACAAAGAACTCAGGTCTGACTTGAGCAGAGCCAGGTTCCTGTCCTGATGACTCACAGGGGTGTCACTGAGAGCTGGCAGGGCACCTGAGCTCATGATCTCATGTCATCACTGTAACATTGCAGGGATTGTATAGGAAAGGGGTAGTCATATTTTTCAGATGGTGACAGGTCCTACAATGAAAGCTGTGACCTGAGGAATCACATGACTTTCCAAAGTCTCCTTGGTGACTGGACAGGCAGATCAGGACACTGGCTTCAAGGACAGAAGCCAAGTGTGGTTCAGAATGAGGAAGATCCAGGCAGAGGTCAGAGAGGCATCTTCCCAGGACCTTTGGAGGGAAGCTCCTCCCTGGCCACTTTGGCTGATTGATACCCTGGCTTTGTTTCTTCTCCATCCCAGTGACATTGCTGCTGCTGGGGTCTCTAGATATACCCTGCAGGCTCGGGTTACCAACTTGCAGGAAATACTTCTGTTCCTTTCCTGAGTCTCTTCAGACCCCATAACTTTCTTGTTATTAATCTTCACAGGGTGCATTAGGAATCAGTTGGTTTTCTGGGTATTGGGAGTAGCCCTGTGCCTGACATCCGAATCAGAAGGGTTAGAAACAGGACAGGTAGCAGGGGTGGACAGGACAGGCTTATGGCCAAAGGACTGGGACTGAGAAAGGGACATCCTCCTCTTTGTCATGTTAGCACATTTCATGAAGATTTACAGAGATAGTAAGTGAATCAGAACCACTGGGTCATAATCCTGGCTACTCTGGACACTGAAGGAAGAAGATTGAGAGTTCAAGCCCAGATTGGACAACAGAGCAAGATCCCATCTCATCTCAAAAAGCCAATAAACAAACAAACAAACAAACAAAAAGCCCCTGGGCTACATGTGACAGGAAACTAGATCTCCTTGCTTCCAGTCTCAGCTTTAGTGTTTGTGCAGTCATTTCAGAACATTCCTGGAGTGTCATTTCTCCTTTCCTCCATCCTCTTTTCCCTCCCTGCCTTCCCATCTTGTTTCCTATCTCGTGTCTCTTAGCTAGTTGGTGGCCAGCATGAAATGATTAACTCCCACAGAGCTTTCCTGTGCCTCTTTCTGTTAGAAGCTGGGTCTCATGAGGCTGGTACCTGAGGGGTTGGCCTAGAAACCAGACCTGCCTCTTCGCTGGTATCTTCAACTTCCCAAATTGTCTTCTGGATCTTTCAGGCATTGTTCTTTGCCTTGGACGTAAACAAGGTGTTTAGAATATCAGGACTTTAAAATGGGAGGGAGAAGAGACCCACTGAAAAACAGCCCCATTTGCCTGCATGGCTGGTGTGCAGGCAGACTCACTGGTGTGTGCAGCCTGGACATGTGCTGCCACATGGTCTGATGGCCCGTCTTCCCACAGCATCTGTCCCGCGGGCACCACATAGCTATGCAGCCCACAGGGGAGACAGACATTAAAAGGTACTATCTCAGGAAAAAAGGAGTTTTTAGCCAAGGTTGGAAATGAGCTGGAGGGTTGATGAGGCGGAGAGCTGCAGGGGGAAGCTCTTTTGGAGGGCAGCATCTTCAGAGGTGGTGGTGGCCACGGTGCTTACATCTGCATCAGTTGGGCTTGTCAGGGGACTTGAGAGGAAGTCAGAAATTTGAAGGAAGGAGGAAAAAGGAATTGGAAGGAAAAAAAGATTTGAAGGCTTGGCTCGAGACCGTTTTCTAGTCCAAGTTCTGATTTTAGGAAAGGGAGGAGAGATGGGTCTAAATGGTGTTTCAGGATGTCTGTAACCTACTCTGTTCCCGTTTCTTTCTAGTCTTGGGGCTGCAGTGGGGTTCCTAAGTCCTATTTTCTTTTGCTGTCTGAGCTGCTCCCACCTCTGCCTTCCATTTGCTTTGCTGTTAAGCTCTCTGAAGGGAGGGGGGTGCTAGTCCTCAGCTGAGTGGATTGGCTCCCCTATTTGATCCTTGCCCCGTCCTCTTTGATTTGGTCTTATTTATGTGTTCCTGTTGAGATTGACCAAGCACCGAGTCAGCCTGCAACAGCCTGAGCACCATGCTAGAAGGGTGGTGGCTGTGTGCTACAACCAGTTTCTAATGTTAGGCATGGGGACCTGGGAGTACAAATGTGAACTGGCCCTTAAGAAAGTCACTCTGGGGGAGACATACTTTATCCTGCCTGTGCTTCCCATGCTTAGAATGTTCTCCTGTTTCATTTTGGCTATTTCCTTCAAGAACCAGAAAGCAAGCCAAACAACCCTCCTCACTAACTTTATAGACATATTATAAACCAGTTCCATTATTCCTCACCTTACTTGCCACCCACCAATGCATCTGGATTAGCTCTGAATTTTTTTCACTCATTTCTAAACACAGAACTCAACTCTAAGCAGGTGAAAACATGTCACTCTGGGGAGATATGGAAAATGGCATCTCTCTTACACTCTTGTTCTGATTTGGCTCAGGGCAGTGTTTGCTGCCTGGTTCCCTTGGTGGTGATGGAGGAGAGTGTCCCATTCCTGGACTTCAGTGTGCTGTCGTGGGCTTCAGAGCTGCTGCTTTTTCCATAGGCTCATTTACATTGGTCTCTGCTCAGTTTGGGAAGTAGAGAACAGTCTCTAGGGACCATTCTCAATTTCTGGCATGAGCCTCAAGTAGTAGGCAGAGCCCTCATGAAGAATGGAACACGACCATAAGCCCTTCTGGGAGATAGTCTGTTAGGGACAGAGTTTCACTCTCCCTGATGTTGTCAGCTCTTGAAACACAACTTAAGATTTTTGACCTCAGGCTACAACCTGCCAGGTATACTCAGGGCTTACTGTGGGTTTCCCTTTTCCCTAGACCTTTGGACATTATTCAACCACAGTTGGGCTTGTCCTACTGGACAGATATTGCCTGCTCTTGTGTGGCCTGGTTTGGGTATAAGGCTCTGGATTTTGGGCCCTCGGGTAGGATCGTGTGTGTGATGTTCTGTATCTGTATCTGTGGGTAGAGGTATCCCTGTAGTGATACCCTGTTTTCCCCTTGCAGGAGTTCTTCAGGGCCTGTGGCTCTCCCAAAGCAGCTTTCTGAGGCTGCGCTAAAGGCCATGGAAGAGGCAGTGACCCACGAACTCAAAGAAGATCATAGGCGGCTGCTGGAATTGCAGCAAGAGAAGATGCAGCAGCTGCGGGAGAAACTGTGGCAAGAGGAGGAAGAGGAGATTCTCCAGCTTCACCTGCAGAAGGAGAAATCACTCAGGTCCCACCTCCCCTGAGGCACTCTCCTCAGGGCCATGAAGTGATATGGGGAGGGAGGGACACCTTCCTCCCATCCCTGACACTACTAGGAAGCTGACGATCCCACCAAGGCTGCCCCTGGAAAATTTAGCCAGTGACTTCTTCTTCTATCTCATTGGTTACCCCTCGTTACAAGGGAGACTAGGAAACAAAGTCTTTTAGTCGGTCTATTTATGTGCTAGAATAAAATCAGGATTTTGTTAGTAAGGAAAAAAGGGCAAATGAATATCAAGAAGGTAATGAGCAGGCTGTCAGTCTGAGTGTGGGAAAGTGCTACAAAGTAGTGTTAAGATATCTAAAGGCTAAATCTTGTCCTTTTACACAGAAGCTCCACGAGTGGTAGAGAATTACTATTTTTAGATCATACATAGCAAGGAACATACAAAACATTTATGCTTAATCTGGAGAAAATAAAACAAAATCACACGAGTACCAAGAAGATCATTGCAATCTCTCTCATTAGCCCTACATCACATCTGCTGAACCAGTGCCTGCCCTCCTATTATCCTTCTTGGGTCCCCTTCTGGGGAGCATCCCAAAGAACAGACCAACTCACAACATCCTCCTTTTCCAGGCAACTGAAAATTGGGGCTGGGGCCACCCAACCAGGGCATGACTCAGCTTACCTTAAGATGGAACACCTTAGAGGAAATCCTGGGGGTGTCTCCTGCCAACCCACAAGGCTGCTCCCCTCTTACTGGCCACCATGGGCTTGGCTGTGCTTTCCATCCCCTGCCCTTGAACCCCAGAGGGTCATTGTTAACACTAGCATGCCAGAAGTGTAGCGGACTTGGAATATAGCAGTTGCTCTGCAAATGGCAGCACTTGCTTTTAATTTCAGTTGAAATTAATATTGTTTTGGCCATTCTTAACTAAGTGATTTGACTGAGTAATTTGTTCGTGGGTAGAACTTTGCCTCACTCTCTTCAAAATAGTTCATCATTAGAAGCCTGTTTCTGTTTACACCAGAACCTTTCTGTGGAGTGGGGTCTTCCTCACTTTGCTGGAAAACTTCTGGAAGTTTCTGGGGAAAAATTTCTAGAAGCCACAGCTGATCCTTTAACTAGTATTTGAATAATAAGACCAAAAGATAGACAGGCTGACCCTTAGTTTCTATAAAATGAAGAGATTGCATTTAACCTCTGATGTTACTGCTAGATCTCATGTTTTGTGTTGCTGCATGTAAATTTAGCCATGGAAAAAAGAGAAAGGGTTTCAGGGGAATCTAGAAAGGAGGATTTTTTACTGAACTCAAATTTCCTCTCATGATGGAAGAGAGTGGTGGTGTTGATGATAGGAAACCATCTTAAATATTTTTTTGACTTCGGAGGTTGCTACAGAGTTTTTCAAAGCAATTGTCTTCCAAATCATGTTTGTTGTATCCTTGAATTCCCTGAGTGCATAGCACACATTCCCTGATTATGTGGGACCCCATGAGGGGTACATAAAAAGGTTGCAGTTTGTGTAAGCAGATTATGTCTGCTTAAGTGCAGTGGTGACTGTCATTGATATATAGATGAGACATCTTTCATGGCTAATCAAGGCTTGCTTACAGTTTGGGGCTGAAAGAGACTTCCAAATCCAATGCATGTTTATTGAAAACCTACTTTATATTCAGTGCTTGAGATATGACAATTTTTTTTTTTTTTGTAGATGGACACCATACCTTTATTATGTGGTGCTGAAAATCTAACTCAGTGCCTCATATGTGCTAGGCAAATGCTCTGCCACTGAGCTACAGTCCCAGCCCAACATAACAGATTTTAAGAGAAGATTCTTACTCTGTTTTGTTGTTTTTTTCTTTCTTTTCTTTTTTTTTTTTGGCGTTCGGGATTGAACTCAGGGCCTTGTGCTTGCCCGGCAAGCACTCTACCACCTGAGCTATCTCCCCAGCCCCAAGATTCTTATTCTGAAGAAGGTCCCAGATTCCAAGGAAAACAGAGATTACCTGGGATGCAATATGTTACATAATGCAGAGTAGCATGGGATAAGAAAGGTCAACCATTTACTGTGTATGGAAAAGGCAAATCAGTGAACTTGGAGGTAGTTGGAAAGATTTCCCAGAGAGACAAGTGCTGGTGTTGAGCCATGAATATGGGCTTGTCAGATAGAAAACAATGGAATTCTAGGCAGAGGAACCAGCATGAGCAAAAATCAAGAGAAAAGGAAGAATGTAGTAGGGTTTAGAGATGGTGACACATCTGATGTGCCAGGAACAGAGTCTGTAGGGAGTGGCAGAATGTGGATCCAGAGTCAGACTGGGTGGCCACAGCCACCTTCCTTGAGTGAATGGTCTGCTGAGGTGAATCTAGGCAGAGCCCTGGGACCAAGCAGACTGTAGTCCACTTTTCACGGGAGGCAGCCTGGACCCAGAGGCTAATGTGAGACTCGTGTTTAAGATGGACATTGTTTCACAGACTGACTGTGAGGCTCTTGGAGGTCAAGAAGCAGGGGTTGTGAATGGACCAGAAAAGACTTCTGTGGTCCCTCCCGTGAACCTGCCTTTCCTTTCCTCTCAGTTCCCTGAAGGAGCAGCTACAGAAAGCCACTGAGGAGGAGGAGGCTCGGATGAGAGAGGAGGAAGGCCACAGGCTGTCCCGGTTCAGAGCCTGGGTTCAGTCCAGCACAGAAGCAGATGAGGAGCAAATCAGGTGAGTGCACACTGGGTTCTGCCCTGCCCTGTGGGGAAGTGACCTGGAGCAGGTCAGCCCACCCCCATCCCATTCTCTTTGCCTAGAGCTGAGCAAGAGGCTTCCCTGAAGAGGCGGAGAGAAGAGTTGGAGTCCCTGCAGAAGGCTGAGATGGCCAGCTTGGAACAGAAAAGCAAGTGGACATTGGAACAACTCAAGGAAGAGCTGGAGGCTTCCGAGAAGAGAGCTGAGGCCACCCTTAAGGCTGAAAAGGAGGTGGCTCTGCGGCAGCTGAGGGAGCAGCTGGAGGGGGAGAGGAGAGAAGTGAGCGAGTGAATTGGAGACTTGTCCCTTCCCATACCTGCTGCCTGGGGAGGGACTGAATGCCTGGGGAGGAAGAGAAAGGTCTTGCTCTGGGTCAGGGCACAGGGTGGGGAGCCAGGCAGACAGGTGACCTGCACAGACAGGCTTGGGACATAGCAGTTGACGGGTCCTCTACTCTTTGTGGACCTGACTGGGCTTAGGGCAGGTGCAGCCCTGATCTCCTCAGCTGAGTGCGGGATTCAGTAGGTATCCAGAGGCCCCTCCAGGATCATCCTGGCCCAGCAGCTGCAGCTGGGTGTCATCAGTAGCAAGGAGTCATCAGAAGGGAAATGTCCTATAGATTTGGGACAGTTTCACAACTGAAAGAACTTCAGCCAGACCAGAGGTCTTGAGACCAGGGCACCCTGTCCCTGTTCCTGAGGAGCAAATCTACAGTGGCCTCTTCTGAGTTTCTCTCCTGTCTTGGAATGAGGGACTGGTGCCTTTGTCCTCACTCCTTCTCCCTCCAGCCCCATGGTGTGCCTCCAGACTAGACACTCATGCATGGCCTGTCCACCTAGAGCTCTTCTTTTGTGAGGAGTGAACTTTGGCTGTTAGACACAGAAAATTGCAGCAAAGACTGGGGATGGGGCACATCATTGTAATGCAAGTGCTCAAAGAGAGTGTACTAAACCCCCAGCCCTGCCTGGCATGGATCTTATTATAGCCATGAGTGGCATCTGTGTACCTATGGCTTGGCTCAGAGGCAGGAGACAGGAGCAGTGAGCTGAAGCCTACTGTGATGCCCCTCTACTCCCAGGTTCCTGTCCATTTGTCACTTGCAGACTTTAGGGACAAGTTAATTCAGAGGAACATTATTCTCCTTGGTTCCTCATCTTGTGGGAATGGAGTGGTCTTCCTGGCTGCACTTGCCCCATGGTCTAGGCCTGGGTCCTTGCCCTGCTTCCCTCACAGGCCCTTTGCTGCTCCCTAGGCAGTGGCAGAGCTGGAGAAGGAGCACAGTGCTGAACTGGAGCGGCTTTGTTCCTCACTGGAGGCCAAGCATCGGGAGGTGAGGTGTGGCTGGCCTGGACTGGCCTGAGAGGGCAGAGCCTGGGCATCCTAGGACCCGCTTCATGCTGGGCAACAGAAAAGCTCAACCCCATCTCTGGCAACTGGGGAGTGAGACTCCCTCCCAGTCCAGGCCCTTCGGATGGATGCCGGGTCCCTGGAAGTGAGACCCTTCATGGTAGCTCTAACTGCCTCCCTGAGGGTCACACTCCACTGTATGTGTGGCAACTCCTCAGGTGGTCTCCAGCCTCCAGAAGAAGATAGAGGAAGCTCATCAGAAAGAGGAGGCCCAGCTGCGGGAGAGCCTTGGGTGGGCGGAGCAGAGAGCTCACCAGAAGGCTCACCAGGTGGTCGAGTACGAGCAAGAGGTACTACTGCTCAGTGTCACCACTCCCTGTGGTCCACCGGGTCCTCTGGTTCCTAGTGTCCTTCATTTTACTGTGGATGGCACTTGTAGTTCTGTTTCCCTGTCTATATTTCCTTAAGGCCAGGTCCTCCTCCATCCCCAGGACCCTGTACATCTGTGGGGAGGCGGTGTTGGGGTATGGCTGTCTGTATGCTTTGGTGCCTTGTGTGTGATATATGTGTGTGTGTGGGCAGGGGACACTGGGAGGCACGTGAGGCCCTGGGTGCTGTCCTCCCTCAGTCTGTATGCTGCCTTGTTGTCACGTCTCCTGTAGCTCAGCAGCCTCCTGCGAGACAAGCGCCAGGAGGTGGAAAGAGACCATGAGAGGAAGATGGACAAGATGAAGGAGGAGCACCGGCAAGTGATGGCTGAGGCCAGAGAGCGGTATGAAGCTGAGGTAGCTCAACCACATCCCCTATCGCACATGTGTGTGCACACATACTCCCTCTCACACACGTGTAGCTTGCGGTCCTTCCTAGCTGTCTGCAGGGCAGGGGAAGGGACAAACCATGGTCGGGGAATGTGGAAGGCCTTCCTCCCTGGCACTTTCCAGCCCTGAAGTAATTTTTTGTTTTCTTACTGAAGTATTAGAAACCTCCTCTAATGAGAGGTACTTTCTATCAGGCTGTGCTTTTGATTAAATGGTCATAGTAGCTAACAGGTCTTGAGCTGGTACTGCATGCCAGGCCCTGCTCTAAGCTCTTTATGTATCTTAACCCACTCAGTCCTCACAGCAGCCTTGGGAGGTGTGTCCTGTCATTATCTCCATTTTAAAGAAAAGGCCGCTGAGACATGGAGAGTTCAAGTCACTTTCCCAAGATTAAACTCAGCTAATAAGTAGAGGAGCAAGGATTTCAGTGTAGCTGTCTGACTTCAGATCCTTCGGTTTTAGTCACTCCAATAGCAGGCACCAGGGGTAATGAAATTCCAGGACATCAAGAAGTAGACTGGGAAAAGTCAAACAGTAGTAGATATTATCTGCCCACCTTCCTCTTTGATGTTCAGGTGGGAACATTCACTTACTGAAGGGGACCTGGGTTGGCTTGACTTGCTCACCTTAGGGGTGAATTATGGGTGGGTGCGGGGTGGTGACTTTAACCCACACCTGGGTCCCTGTTCCAGTATTGGAAACTCATATCCCAGATCTTCTGCAGAAATAGTAGCATAGTGATGAAATTTAGCTGCATCCCTTCCCAGTCGGTTCTGACATTGCTGAAGATTAGTGATAGTTGATCAGTGGCCTCTCTCTCTCCCCTTGAGGAAGAGCTAGACACCATGCACCAGTGGGTGAGGCAGTCTACCACAGGTGGCTCCTTCCTGGCGCCTGGCAGCATCTGCTTCAGCTTCAGGGCAAAGCAGGCATCCTGATGCTGGCACTCAGCTATCCTTGCTGCTCCCCTGTAAGAGATGGCCTTTTGGAACTCTGACCCAGGACTACAGGGGTGAGGGAGCCTGATTTTGGGGGTGTGAGGAGCCACTGCAGGTTCTTACTGGTGGCCCCATCCTCTTTATAGGAGAGGAAGCAGCGGGCTGACCTCCTGGGGCACCTGACTGGAGAGCTGGAGCGCCTGCGCAGGACCCACGAGCGAGAGTTAGAGGCACTGAGGCAGGAGCAGGACCAGCAGCTTGAGGACCTGCGGCGCCGGCACCGAGAGCAGGTGAGGCCTAGGGGGTGAGCCCCACCTAGGACACCTCTGTGCAGGGCAGGAAAGTTCTGGGGCTGACACCGTGGCTGCAGGTCAGAACCCTGCAGCTTCAGGAGAGGAGGTCTCACTGGCTATGTAAGCTTAGGGGCATCTTTGCTCCTTTGTTTTCTGGGATCAGGTTTATGCCCAGGATTAGAAGGGGAGGTCAGTCCCTCTAAGGCTTTAGGGTTGCACCTGGCACCCCACTCTGGGAATCCGCAAGGTGTAGTACATGCTCAGGAAACTCTAGGGGACATTGGGAGGAGGTAAGCCTGAGCCCAGCTTGGAGGTTGAGCTGTGGTAAGGAGGGTTCTGAAACCCCCTCCTTCTGCCCCTCAGCTAATACCTTACCCTCTTTCTACACTTATATCTTTCTCTTTACTACATTTCTGAGCAGGAAAGGAAACTCCAAGATTTGGAGATGGAACTTGAAACCAGAACAAAAGATATCAAGGCCAGATTGGCTCAGCTGAATGTCCAGGTGAGGGAGTTGGGTGGAGAAGAGATGTGAGGTGCACTTGACCATAGAGTCCACTCCTCCAGGAGAGGGCAGAGCCCTGCCCCTCTGGCCTGGGGTCAGCAGTCATCCCATCTCTTCCCCTTCAGGAGGATACTGTGCAGAAGGAGAAGCAGCAGCTACTTGATGTGCAGAGGCAGGTGGCTCTGGAGAGAGAGGTTTGTGGACCTCTTTTGTTTCCCTAGGCTTCTGTTTACCTACTCTGTCCAGGGCCTTGGGGTTCCAAACTATGTTGGCCAATATTCCACAAAAAGTGCTACTCTGTGAACTGTGGTGGGAGGCCCAGGAGCCTGCAGACCCCCTGACCCCAGACTCTGTGACTTCAATGGTGCTGGCTTCCATTTCCTGTCTCATTCTCTTCTGCTTTCCCAGCCCTAACTTATCCTTACTGTGTCTCTGAATGCTTCTGTCTTTCCTTACATGCCTAGGAAGCCACAGTCAACCATCAGCACCTGGAGGAGGTGAAGAAGGAGCACACCCACTTAGTGGAGTCCAAGCGGCAGCTCCAAAGGGTTCTTGAAGAGCTGCAGGCCCGCAAGATAGAGTTGCAGTCCCAAGTGGATCTGCTGCAGATGCAGAGTCTGAAGCTGCAAAAGCATGTCAGGTGGTGTGGGCTCCCTGCACGTAGCCACCCTCATCTCCCTCCCACTTCCCTCTGACCTCTGCTGCTCTTGGTCCCCATCTCATCATGGTCCCATTAACAGGGAGAAGTGAGGCAGAAGGGTGTGGACCTGCTGCATTTCTTAGGTAGCGGTGTGTTGAGGCTGCAAAAAGCAGGGGATCCCCGCTTCCACTGTTCATGCTTCAGCTCCGCCCCAGGGACCTGGGTGGGAGTGAAAATCAGGATGTGGTCCTGACAGTGTGGCCTCCTCCATCCTGTGACCTTGCCTCACACCCCTACCTCCCACTTTCCTTCCCCACCACAGCAACCTGGAGGCTGAAACTCAGAGGAAGCAGGATGTCCTGAAAGAGTTGGCAGCGGAGGAAAGTAATGCTTCCCCACATTTTGAGCCAGAACTCCACATTGAGGACCTGAGGAAATCCCTTGGGACAGTGAGCTGGGGCTGGGGCCTGTGGTGGAAAATGGGGGGGTGAGTTTCAGTGCATCAGTAGGTGGGGGGCATCAAGAGGGGAGCCTGGCTCTATTGCATATAGGACCTGATCTCCTTTTCTTATTCTCAGCCTCCCAACCATCTTCACCAAATGGCCCCTATAAGTGAAGAGCACTGGCACCTGGCAGAGCCATTTCCTTGTCTAGGCCACTGGGAGGGGCTTTGGGGTGTCTTGATCATGCAGGGTGTCTACTTTTGCCACATTCAGTGGGTCTTTTTCTGCCATGTCCATAGAAACAAACCCAAGAAGTGTCCTCTTCTCTGTCCCAGGGCAAGGAGACTAACTTATCCTTGGACAGGTGAGTTCCTAGAGCTTGTTTTATTTCAGGTTGAGGGTACCCAGAGGGATGAGTGAGGACTGTATCCCAGAATTGAGGTGACCACTAGTAGGATTGTGTTATGGGAGAGGTCCAGGGATGGAAGATCTTCTCTACCAAGCCAAGAAACTGGCCCTGTGATCTTCAGTAGGCATCTGCTGACCTCAGTTGAGGATCAGACTGTCTGACATCTGGGCCCAGGCACCATTCCTTTCAGAATCAGGGTGGGGAGACTGTTAGACCCATGTGATGCATGCGATAGGTGTTTAATTGGTGTCCCTGTGTGCTGGCCAGCAGTTCCTGTTTGTTCAGGATGGGCATTTGCTGGGGGAGTGGCTGTGTGCCCTGAGCAGGGTCCTTAAAGTCTTCCCTTTTACTTTTTTCTTCTTTCTCTGCCCTGCTGGTCCTCCCATAGCATCCGCCACTACCTCTCCGCTGAGGGGATAGCCCTCCGCAATGCCAAGGAGTTCCTGATGCGGCAGACACGCTCCATGCGGAGGCGGCAGACGGCCCTAAAAGTTGCCCAACAGCACTGGTGCCACAAGCTGGCCAGAGCCCAGGAGGTGGCCGATGACCCTCCAGGCACTGAGGCCCTGCAAGATATGCGCAAGAACCTGGAGGAGGTCAGAATCCTGGAGGAGAACCTGCCAGTTCTACATGGCACAGGCCTGTGGCAGCCAGTGGAACCCTTGCCTTTGGACTCTCCTCCGTTGATCATTCTGGGGACTGCATGAGAAAGGCCACAGGGGTCCTGGCATCACTTACATTTTCACATATATATCGTGTGCAAATAACACCTTCTCGAATAGTAAATTGTTTGATCCTTGCTTGATCCTCGTGTTAACCGTGTGTAGTGGACAAGATAGTACAGGTTGAATATTCCTCGTTAGAAAATATTTTTAACCGGTGAAGTCAAGCAAATGTTTTAAAATCGGAAAAACTCCAAAATCTGAAATACTTCTAGTCTCAAGCATTCAGATAAGGGATACAGCTATCTTATTCCCATTTTCTAGAAGAAAAGCATGATTGGGGTTTAAAATTTTTCAAATCCAGTGCTCAGCATTTCCATTCTGTCATACTAAAGACTTCATTTAGAAATGAAAATATTTTGGGACACACTAACCATAGAATGAGTTCCTTCTCTGGTTTGCTTCTCTGATGGTCTAGTTTGCAATGAAAAGGCAGAAACTTCCTCACTAGCAGTTGGTGTCACAGGCCTTTGTACCGGCTGAACATACCTGCAGCATGCCCATGCTCTCTGCCCTCTTGGATCACACCGGGGTCCCTAGAATTCTGATGGTGCTAGAACCGGTCACAGGCCTCAGGTTCTATGGCCCCTCTGCCTGGTTTGGCCCAGTAGATGGTCTGGTACAGACAGGGGCAGGCTTCCTAGGGTTCTCTGCATGCTGCCCTCAGGCCCTGTTACACTGCCTGCTTAATCCCTCTCAACAATGTCAACAGTGCTGGTGCTGCTGATGGTGATGGTGATGGTGACGACAGTGGTAATGGAGACCGATGGTAATGGCAGTAACCACTTCAGAATGTACTCGGTGTGGGCATGATGTAAGCATGTAACATCCTCTAGCTCGTTTAATTCTCACAATCCACTGAAAAGTAGTATTTCTTGTTTTCAAATGAATAGCCACACTGAGAGCTAAAAATTTGTTCCAGACCACTCTGCTAGCAAACGGTAGAGCTAGAAGTCCAGCTTGTGCATCACTGTCATTTCTCTCTCCTTTCTCTCCTCTGCAGGAGACCAGATACCTGAATGAGATGAAGTCAGCCATGCGGAAGGGCCACGGCCTGCTGAAGAAGAAAGAGGAGAAGCTGAATCAGCTGGAGTCCTCTCTTCGGGAAGAGGTGTCATCCTGTGTTCACACAACCTTCCTCTTCTGTTCCCAGGATAGGGCTGGGCTCTTTGGTCCTGGATTAAGGGAACTGGGCCTGTAGTGCCCAGGGTGGGTTGCTGGCTTCAGGCTTGTGGTTGGTGAAAATGGCAGTGGGAAAACACTTCTGTGGGGTAGGATGTCTGCTGAGCGGTCCTGAGTAACCCTGGAGCCTCTTGGGAAGGCACAGGGAAAGGGGACTAGCTCCTGCCCTTCCCCGCTGCCGTGTGACCAGAGTGTGAGAGTGGACATGCGTCACAGGTGTCCCTCCCCTTCCCTCTGCTGGGGTATCTCCCTACATGCCTAAGGCAGAGGTGTAGCAGCAGGGAAGCTCAGGAGGAGACACTGCAGGGACAGTGTGGCGAGGGCAGTACCTGTTACCTGTATTTTAGGCACCTGGGTTCTCTTAGCCTCCCTCCTACCCACCCAAGGTGGCCTGTGTGGTGTGCCTCTCCCAGGGGCCTGCTGAAGCTTTGGGTCCCAGATGAGCAGATTCCCCAGGGCCTAGGTCCCTCCTCATCACACAGGATGGATAGTACTAATAACCGGTTCCTCACATCAGGCTTCAGATGAAGACACTCTGAGGGGAACCCCCACCAAGAAGGCAGTGACCTTTGACCTCAGTGACACGGAAGACACGAGCAGTGAGAGCTCCGATTCCTTTCCCCTGCCTCACAGTGAACCATGGCGGCAGCAGGGAGGTGAGCAGGGGAGAGGCACAGCACACAGGCCACCTTGAGTGTGTAGGAGGGAGGGGTGAATCCCAGAGGATGTGGAGGCGGGGATGTGGGGGACACAGTGCACTCCCTTTACCCTAGCCCTGTGGGGGTGTGCGTGAGCCCCTGTCTGCTGTCTGAACTAGGTACTTGGTAAGAGCTGGGTTGAGCCTTCTGAATGCTGCAGATTGTCCCTCGTAGCCTCTTCTCTCCAGGGCCTCCTGAGAGGCTGTCTCTTCTTTTGTTCTGGCCTGTAGAAGGGCACAGGGCCCGATCCCTTCCTTCTCTCTAGGGGCTTGTACACCTGCCCAGGGCCTGCTCTGTCTGGAACAGGGAAGCCCCAGTTGTCCTGTCCCCTTTATAGGGCTGAGGGGCTGTTGTCTGCAGGGGCAGGGAAAGGCAGCCATTAGGGTGCCATTGTGCCTGTTGGGTCTGGGATGTTCCATGACTCTGAATCTGAGTCCTTCCCCACCATCTACCTCTTTCCTTTCAGTCACCTCCACCTCGAATCCCACCTTCCCCAACAAGATCAGTTACTTGAGCAGCTCGCTGCAGCGGATCAGCAGTGAGCTCAACAGTGTCCTCGGCATTCTTGGCAGCCTCAGCACCCAGCCACCCGCTCCGCTCTCCACTTCCTGGCCAGCTCAGTTCTCGCCGCGGTCTTCCAGGAGCACCCCGATTCCCTCCTATGCCTCTCTGACCAGGGTTCCAGCCTCATCTCCTGTTGCACCCGTGTCCACCCAGTGGGCCTGGGCCCCAGGCCTGGGCCCGCGGCTCCCCTCCTCAGTGACTCAGACAGTAGACGACTTCCTTTTGGAGAAGTGGCGCAAGTATTTTCCCTGTAAGCCTCCCTGTGCCGCCCTGGGTTTTGGCTATGCCTTCCCGCTTTCCTCCTCTTCCTCCTCCATTTTCTCGTACCCTCTTCGTCCTACTGTTCCTTTCTTCCTCTTGCTTACCCTTTGTCTCTGCCCCCAGTTTTGGTCCATGGCTCTGTTGCTGGCTCCATGCTGAAGACCTTGCCAGTGACCCTGCAGCCAGAGACTGTGGGTCAGGGTGGTCAGGATGGTCAGGATGTGGGTCAGGAACCTGGGCTGATTGGGGCCTTTATTATGATTGTAGAGCTCAGCAGACCCTAAAAAGTCCTCATTGTCGTCATCATAATGGCTCCCATCTTGTGCAATACATTATAGGCCAGGCAATTTATGTCTGTCTATCTTTCTTATTCCCCTTTAAACCTTATAGTAATTCTTGGTGGTAGTAATTATCCCCATTTTATAGACGAGTAAGCTGAGACTCAGGTTAAGTAATGTGCTCTAGGATACCCCGTGAGTGAGTAATAATTCAGGTTTTTACCCCATATCTCTATGACTCTAGGATTTTGCCTCTAATCCCTTAGCTGCAGCATCCCCTTACCTATAGCCTCCCCTGGTCTCATAGCCCTGCTAGGGAGTATGAGAAGCCATAAAAACAATCTTTTGAAGGAAAATATGGGGGTGGGGTGGGTCTCTTCTTTCTGCCTTAACCCAAATTGAAATGTAGATTGAATTTTAGAAATAAATATAACAATGTCTGTCTGTCACCTGTCTCATCTCTAGCCTCTGACACTCCCCCTGCTTTTGTGTGTTTGTTCTGAGGTGCTGCCTTATGTATTTCTGGGGAGGCCAGAGGTGCTGGTGAGCAATGAGTCATCCTGCAGGGCCTGGGTCTGGCTCTGCTGGACCAGTGCCCTCTGAACTCTTCCTTTGCACTCCCTTAGCTGGCATCCCCCTGCTCAGCAACAACCCTAACCCCCTGGAGAGCCGCCTGGGCTATGTGTCTGCCAGGTAAGCTTCCTAGTGGGCTCTGTAGAACAGTCAAGCTGTTGGCTTTGCTCCCTGGGCAGATGGGACCTCTGAGGGCAGCAAACCTCCTGGTCCTAATGCCCTAGGAGGTCAGACAGGTCCCCAGTCCACAGAGCTGCCTACACCTTGCCTAGGACTGAGATTCCCCTCCACAGCTAGGGAAAGTCAGGTGCCTATTATGAGGTCCCAGTCAGGGTGGGCCTGGGCTTCATGAGGAAGCTGCCCTATGGCACCTGCGGGGAGACTGTGGTGGGACCCTGCTCACTGCCCCATAGTCTGGCCCCTCCAGTCCTGGAATCTGGCCTTCATCTTTGCCATTGAGCTCTTTGTCTACTTTCTATGGCTCCCTTCTTTCCTGAATCCTGCTGAGCAACATCTGGAGTGAGAGGGACACCCTGTTGGGGAGACAGACGGGCAATTATTTAAACCTGTTATTAATTTCCCATTCATCTTATTCCTTGCCAAATGTGCTTCCCCCTCCCCAAGACCCCAACTATAAGTCCCTCACCATTTTTTGGGCCAGTTTGGGAGCAGAGGCTGAGCAAGTATTGAGTTGAGGGGAGCTCCTTGCTGAATGCATTTGCTGGAAATGGACGGATGTGGAAGCCTAGGAGTGGCAGTAGCAAGCACCAAGAATGGGCAGAGGGTGACCATCATCTTCCCTTTTGGGAACTCATGTTTGTCTTTCCAGAGGGGCAAAGTTGCTAAAGAGATCTCTGAAAAGGCTGTTCCTGGTACTGGTGAGAGGAAGATTGAGGAGGCCCTGGTTGGCCTCTGGTTGGTTCTGTCGTATGTCCCTTTGCTGCAACACCCTTGTTTACTCTTGCTCTTCTCCCCCCTTCTCCTTCCTCTTCCCAGTGAGCAGCTTCGCCTCCTGCAGCACACCCATTCCCAGGTCCCCAAGGCAGACAGCACCAACTTTCAGAGCATGATCGAGGCTAACCGCAAGTGGCTAGAGCGTTTCAAGAATGACTCCAAATCGTATCCTTTCAACAGGACCCCAAACCGCAGTGCCTTCCTGTTGTAGCAGTCAAGCCGGTCAGGCTCTGCTGGTGCTCTGGGGGCCAGAGGAGGTTCCAATTCAGTCTCTGACTCTTGGCTCCATCTGGACATGCTCAGCTGCCCACCGTTTTCCTTCACTTCATGGCCAGACATGTATTCTCGGTGCCCAAGCCAACGACCACTTCCAGCACGCTGATGCAGCTGGGCCTGGATGAGAACAACAGACTGCAGGTGTACCACTACTGAGTGCCCGCTTGGCTTGGACAGCCGCCTCCTCCCCCGAGACCAGGTGCCCAAGGAACCACCTGCACTCCCACCTCTGAGGAAGCATTCTCCTGTCTGCTCTGCTGCACCCACTCAGGACCTGAAAGAACCACAGGGCTGGGTGTGGGTGGAAAGGATGGTACGACTGAAATAGTAAGCCACTCTCTGTGACCGTGGACTGTTTTGACCTGAAGTGTGTGAACTTTCTTGAGCTCCTGCGTCAACAGGTGGGCGTGGCTGCTGATGGACATGCTCAGGGATGGAAAGCAGTTCTTCAGAACCAAGGGAATCCCTCTGGAGCCACGTCAGTCCCTTGGACCTTCAGGGACCTGCTTGGCGGTTCCCAGCACACCTGTACCCTGGGACCTGGCTCTTGTGGGCTTGCGCCTGTCTCTCTAGTACCTCAGCCTTGTAAAAATCAAATTCGTTCTTTGTTCTCTTTTTCTTTCTTTTCTTTTTTTTAAATATCTCCTTTCTTGGACATTCTGTCTCTTCTATTGACCATCTCAGGTTTTGGTTCAGTTGCTCAGGCCCTGTTGGAGGCTGGACGCCCGGGAGTTTTGCCTCTTTTTTCCTCTCGGCCAACACTGTGGTTTCCTCAGGGCTATCCTTAGAAGCACCCTCCAATTGCCTGGGGCTCCTCCCCAGAACCCTCCAGCTAGCATCTCAGGTCCCCAACAAACTATTTCTCCAGGAAGCTAAAAAAATCAAAAACCAAAAAATCAAGCCACCACAGGAAAAGACTGGGATGGCCTCTGGTCCTCATCTCGTTTTCTCTCTCTAGAACACCTTCGGTGCTTTCATGGACTCAGTTTCCACCTATCTTTTCTACCTTGCCCCCGCCCCCCGCCCCGATCCCACTGCTGCCTCTTCCCAGAGCTTGGGGTGAAAGCCTGGGCCAGTGCCCAGCATTGTCAGGGAGGGCCCTTGTACCAGGTGGAGCTGCTGTTCTCAGACATCTGTCTCTTTGTTTAAACAAAATGTCCCCATTTTTCATGTCTTGAAAGCTGTGGGGTTGCTCTTGCCTCCCTAGCCCTCAGAAACCGACACTCACCGCCCCATCACTCATTTCTTTGCCATGAATAAGACCGAGATCCAGTTGGCTTTTTCACCTCCTCAGATATGTTTTAGGCATCAGCCTACCCACAGAAAATGTCCTATTTGTTATTTGGCTCATTCTGTGTGCTTTGGGAATAGCTCATGTGATACGACCAGCTCTGGTGACAATTCTGTGTTTTATGCATCAATTAAATCTCTGCAGGTCCATTTTCTACAAGTCAGGCGTGTGAATGTGTTTCCTATTTAGAGAACTTTGCCTCCTTTCTCCTAAGAAGCATCTGATTCAATCAGCACAACGATGTAGATATTGAAGTAGATACTGTCGGCTCAGTTTTTATGAGGGGAAATCAGGGTTCAAAGACTTCCAGGTACCTGGGGTAGAGCCCCAGAGTCCATTCCTGTTTCCCAGAGCACTTTCCGCCCAGAGACCGGTGCTCGAGAAGTACTGATGTTCTCCACCTCTCCCATTGCCCCCTCCTTGCTCTACCAGCTGGAGACCCAGAATGCCATTTTGCCGAGGCTAGTGGGCTTTCCCCCTCATGCAGGTAAATGAGATAAACCCCCACAAGGCGCTAAGCTGACAGGTGAGTTTTCTGTTCCAGTGGTGTGAGCAGCAACAACACTGGCAGGAGAGTCAACTGAGATGGCCCTGTTTCATGGATTTGCTCACGAAATCCAACATAAAGACTAAACATATAATAGAAGTTGGCCCAGGGCCCTACCCTCCCTAGAAAGGAAGGAAAGACGAGAGGAAGCAGGCAAGCTAACATTTGTTGAGTGTCTTCTGTTGGCCAGGTGCTTTTCATATATTCTTGCTTGCAATCTTAACCTAAGGAAGTTGGTATTCTTATTTTATAGATGAGGGAGTTTAGGCTCAGCATAAGTTAGCTCCCACACCTAGGACCCAGGACTTGAACCCAGGTCCTCGTGTCTCTGAAAGTTGAGTTCTGATGCCCCTGCTCATGTCAGCACCTTCTTTCTCCTAGGAAGCTTGGTCTAAAACTTGGGTTCCAGGAAGGCAGTGGCTTCTAACTGAGTGAGGGGTTCCTGAGGCAAGGCTTACTAAGGGATTTTTTCAGAAGACTCCAAAATCATCTCATTCCTGCTCTTGTGGATTTTCAAATCTAGCTAGGAGACTAAAATCATAGACCTCAGGAACTGAAAAGGGGCTGTTAGTCTATTAGGGCTGCTTTAAGAAAGCGCCACAGGGGCTGGGGGTGTAGCTCAGGGGTGGAGTGCATGCTTACTGTGCACAAACCTGGGGTTCAAACTCCTCTTCCCAATACCATAAGCTGGGTAACTTCTAAACAACAGAAATTGTTTCTTGCTGAAGGCTGGAAGTCAAAGATCAAGGCAGTGGCAAATTTGTCGTCTGATGAGGACTGCTTTCTGGTTCATAGGCGTTGCTTTCCTCACGTGGTAGAAGGGTAAGATGTGGTCTCTGGCTCCTTATTAGGACACTAGTCCCATTTGTGAGGGTTTATCTTTATGGCCTGATCACCTTCCAAAAGCCCTGCCTCCTAATGTCATCATGTTGGGGGTTGGGTTTCAACCTGGGCATTGTGGAGGGTGGCATAAACGTTGAGTCCATAGCCAAAGCCCAGGAGATAATTTATTCAACTGCTCCTGCATGTAGTAGAGCACATGGCCTAGAGAGGCTACCCGAGTTACTCTTGTTTCAGTCAGTATGTGGCAGAGGTGGGACCTGAGCCTGGGAGTCTTGATTCCTCAGCCTGGGGCTTCAGGAAAAAAAAACATTTTTTTAAGGGTATTTATTTTGATTAGTCCTTAGGTTTACATGACTTAATATTCAAATGTTGCAAAAGTCTTTTGACCATAAGTCATCTAGTGCTCCTCCTTGAAGGTAAAAAATATTACTCGTTCCTTCTAGAGATTTTATGCTAACACAAGAAAAGAAGAAACATCCTTACTGGTGGGGTATGGGTCATCTCTAACACAGCAGGGTCAGAAGATTTCCCAAAGCTCTGTTGTGTGATTACTGATTGTTCTTAAGCGAAAGACCACCTCCCCATACCTACACAATAGCTGCATAGGGCGTGGGGAAGTAACCCTGGCCTTAGGACGTCCAGGTTTGCTTTTGGCTCTGCCATCTGAACAAGTCCTCCGATCCTGAGTCTTCCTTGGACCAAGGGACAAAGCAGTATAGTCTGCTGAGGGTGGGGAACCAGAGGGGTGCTCGGGCTCAGGTGAGCAGGGGTGTCAAGAAGGGACTACTGGTCTCACCTGCAGCTTTTTCAAGGTAGGTAGAAAAGTGGTGTTGAGAGGTGGAGGACCTTTCACCACCTTGTCCTTACAAATTGAAAAGTCCCCTGTTCCTGCTTTCCTCTCTAATCTCCCACCTACTTGCCCTGCCTGCCTCCCCTTTGGAATTTGCAGGTACATCACAGAATGCTGAGCTAAAAAAGGGAGTGGGAATCAAACGAGGGTTCACATTTTAACCTCTCGGGGCCTTGATTTTCACATCTGTAAGATGGGACTAATAGTGTCTGTCCCATGGTTGTGGGGATTCAAGTTCTCAGAAGAGTGCTGAGCACATAGTAAGGACTCAATAAACATTGGCTGTTGCTATCATGGCCCCTGCGGGAAGTCAGCCATGATTGAGGCCCTGGGACTTCCATGCTTAACGGCCAGTCTTGGACACAGAGAATAAAACAGAAAGGAAGAAGATTGTTAGGGGATTTTGTTCCCCTCAGGGCCAGTTGTGTATGAGGACACAGGCTCAGTCACTTGATGTAGTGTCCAGACTCCCTGTAGAACCATTGCTAGGCCGCTGTGGACACCTGGGCCCAGGATGGGAAGGGGCAAAGGTAGGGAGGAGAGAATGGACTCTTTGGCCTAACTATGTTATCTTGGGATGAAAGTCGGGCTCAGTCTCTGTGTTGTACCTCCAAAAGTCTTGGGTTCAGATTCTGTTTGCCATTTACCAGCAAAGCCACTTTGGGGATGGTTCCTCTTCAGGTCTCAGTTTGCTGATTTGTACAATGAAGCTGAAAACCCTCACACTGACATTATTAGCGTAATGACCTGCATCAGGTGTGCTGGAGGAAGCGCTCTCTAGACGGCAGCATGCTGTAGAAATGCAGGTTGTTACCCAGCATCTGCTTGAGTCTTCCAAGGACAGGGCACTTATCACCCCAGACGGGCCGATTCTGCTGTTGGAAGGCTGTGAGCTGGTGTGAGGAGTCTTCTCTTTATCTATCCTGGACTCACACAGCCCTGTTGCCCTATTGCTTCCTGGAGAAAGTTCCAGGCCCTGGAGCTACAACAGCACCCACTGGGCTGTGACCAAGAGAGGTGAGTGGGGACAGTGTCTGGGTGCTCCCCACTCTCAGGAACCTCCTCCTGGGGAGGGAGGAGCTGTGGGATGGGGGTTGAGTCACAGAATGGTGCCTCTGTTAGCATACCACCTCTGTGCTTTGGACAACAACTGACTGTCCAGAGACTGAGCCTTGGCACTTTCATCTGAGGGTAGATTCCAGGCCCTCCAGGGAAGTCCCCTGGACTGCCTGACTCCCTTGCCCCAGCTCCTGGTGCCTCGTGACGAGCGAAGCACACAGCAGTTGCTCTATAAGCAGCAGGAAACTTTACCTAGGGCCAGAGTCCAGTCCTTCCCTGCCTCCCTGGGCCCTTTTCTTCAAGCTCCCAATGCCTGCTGCCCCTGTGACTCTGCAGTGCCCCATCTCCTACCTCTGTATGGAGCCTGTACCTATCCTTCCCCTGCTGGGCTCTGTAGGCTGCTCTCCCCAGGCTCCATGACCAGGGGTTCTGTGGGATCAGGCAGGGCAGTGGAAAGACCCTTGCTGCCAGCCACACCCCCAACCCCACCACCACTCCACCCAGAGGAACAGCTCTCTTCCTGCCTCCAGCTCCTTGAAGGGTCTCCGTCTGAGAGGTGCAGGGAAGAAGGCGTGGGGGGTCATGTGCTATCCAAACACTTAGGGAGGAGAAGGCAAGAGCTTCCAGGTTTGTAGCCCACAGGTGTCACAGTGTTATGCCCTCTCTGGTGCTCCAGGAGTGATGACAGCACATAGTGTTGGGTGGGTAGCTTGGGTTCAGCCTTCATGCTGGGCACTGGCTCTGAAGCACGGCGGCCGTAGCGGTGGGTGGTGGTGACCACTCAGGTGCTGAGCCTGGACGCATCGCTCCGAGTCCTCACGGAGATGACCATGTATCACCGAAGCACTGGTGTGATCTGGGCAACCGTAGACACATGAGGCCTGGCCAAAAATGGCAGGGTCTCCTCCACTTGCCAGGAAGTATGGCACCACCATCTCTGTTCTTACTATCTCCTTCTACTCATATTTCCTACTATTACCCTTCATCCCTCTTTATCTAATAAGTTATGTGCCCTAATAAGTTAGGCACTATCATGGGTGTAACTGGGAAGAAATGGAACTGTTCTTTGCTTTTGGGAAGATTGTCAGCTAAGAACAGTGTTCAAAGACCATGGTGGAGAGCTGCCATGTTGGGGAGGAATCAGACTTTTTTGTGGGCCCTGAAGGAATGAGTATTGGGAGTATAAGTCAGTGGGGTGGGGGGGATGCCCAAGTTTAGGGAGACTTTGGGAGCAGAAGTGTTCAAAGATGAAATATGTGTTGCAGGCATCTTGTTTCGTGTTCTGTTGCTGTAACAAAATACTTGAGGCTAGGTAATTTATAAAGAATAGACGTTTATTTGGCATGTGATTCTGGAGACTGGAAAGTCCAAGCACTCTGTGCTAACATCTGCTTGGCATCTGGTGAGGGCCTTCTTGTTGCATCATAACATGGCAGAGGGCATCACATGGCGAGACAGAGCAAATGTGCTAGCTTGGCTCTCCGTCCTCTTATTTACTTTCCAAAGGCCCCACCTCCAAATACCACTAATATATAACTTCAGGATTTGTTTCCAAAACAACCCGTGGGGGACACATTCCAACCATGATGAGAGGTATGCATGTGAAAGCGAGACAGCCCTTGAGGATTGCAGAAGAAATTTAAGATTTGAATGGAAGCCTGGACAAGGTGACCTTGAAGGTCTCTTTGAGCCCTGAGAGGCTCTGATTCTGAGACAATGAAACCAAACATGGATCAACTCCAGGGTGACACACAGCTAGCAGCTGTTCCCTCTTCTGCCTGAAAGCTTTGCTGTCACTGCCTGAGAGAAGACGTGGTTTCTAGGAGGAAGGACAGAGTCCTGACTCAATGCTCCAGTCCAGCTTGGCCCTTCCATGCTTCTTCCTTACACATCGCAGATGTCCTCCTCTTCCCTGAGCTTACAAGTGACTACTCTCCATCCTTTTGACTGCACTGGAACTCATAGGGGAGGGGAGTGGCATGGGAGAAGACCCAGGGACCTGGGCTATCAAGGGAGGATTTCCATGGAGAGCCAAGTGCCCCTTCATCTTCTGCATAAATTAAGACAATGCTAGCAACTTAAAAAATAAACTCAAACCTCAGTGAATTAGTACATTAAATGTTTATTTCTTGCTCACATAAAGTCCAGTTGGCATTGGTGGGGGCAAAAGGGCCTCTGCTCTGAACATATGTACAGGCTGACAGAAGCTCTGCTGTCTTCAGAAAGTGACTTCTAAGCTCACTTCGGGTATTGACATTCAGTCAGAGAGAGTGGAGGTGACTGGGAGAATTTTGAGGATCAGCCTGCAAATAACAGCTATCATTTCGGACACATCCCACTGGTCAGCATCGTTTGGTGGCCCCATCTAGCAGTCATAGGGTGAGGAGAGGGGGCGGTCAGCCACTTTCCAGAAACAATGTGCTATGAAGGGGAACATGAGGCTTTGGTGGACAGCTAGTCTTCCTGGATGTCCCTCCTATCCCCAGCTTCCCTCCTGGGACCTCTGCTAATTTGCACCCACACCAGTGGGCCCTTGAGAGCAGAAAGAGACAGGTCCTTTGCTTTTCCAGGGCCTAGCTCACTGCCAGGCCATTGGAAATGCTCAGGCATGTTTTGTGATGAACCAATGCTTGGGTATCATTTTGCTCGTTATACAGATGCCTGGCCAGGTGCCATGGCGCATGCTTGTAATTCCAGTGGCTGGGGAGGCTGAGGCCGGAGGATTGCAAGTTCAAAGCCAGCTCAGCAACTTAGCGAGGCCCTAAGCAACTCAGTGAGACCCCGTCTCTAAATGAAATAAAAAAAGGACTGGGGATTTGGCTCAGTGGTTAAGTGCCCCTGGGTTCAACCCCCAGTACCAAAATTAAAAAAAAAAAAAAAATACAGATGCCTTGTAGAAAATAGTTTGGCAATTCCTCAAAAAACTAAAAATAGAATTGCCATATGATTAAGCAGATCGACTTCTGGGTATAAACCCCAGAGAATTGTAAGCAGGGACTCAACAGATACATATATACCCCTCTTCACAGCAGCATTTTGTACTCGTGAAAATGTGGAAACAAACCAAGTGTCCATCAACAGATGAATGGATAAACAAAATGTGGTAAGTACAATGAACATAATACATAAATTCAACTTTAAATATTACTGAAATTCCAATATAAGCTAGAACATGGAGGAAGCTTGCAGGCATTCTGCTAAATGAGATAAGCTAGTTAGAAAAGGAAAAATGCTCTATGTCCACTTGTACGTGGTACCTAGTGGAGGCATAGAGATGAAAGGTAGGAGAGTGGTTGCCAGGAGCTGGTGGTACTGGGTTATGGCGGGGGCAGAGTTTCCATTTGGGATGATGTAAAAGTTCTGGAAATGAAAGTGGGAATGGTTACAATAAGGAGAATGTGCTTAATGCTGCTGAATTGTACATTTTAAAAATGATTAAAATGGTAAATTTTAGGGTATATATCTTTTCCCATGATAAAAATGTAAATATCTGGGATGCATGACAACAAATTCTGATTCAGTTAGAATTGTTAAGATCTGAGCTTCTATATTTTTTAATAAGCTCTTTCAGTTAATCTGATGTGCTGCTAAGTTTGAGGCTCAGTAGTTTAGCTCTGGCTTTGGCAGATGGGGAGGACAACGGGTGGTCTCTCTATGGCCTTGAAAGAAAGTTTTTTTGGTAGTACTGGGGGTTGAACCTGTGGCTTTGCACATGCTTAGAAAGTGCTCCACCACTGAGCTATTCCGCCAGCCCTCATGGTCCTCTAGAGGGGGGCTTCTTAAACTTTAATGTGCATATGGGTCCCATGGAACTTAGCTAAAATGCACCTTCTGACTCAGTGGTCTGAGTTGAGGCCTGAAATTTTACATTTCTTACAAGCTCCTGGTGATGCTGATACTACTGGTCCATGAACCACACTTTGAGGATCAAGTCTCTCAAGGTGGCCTTGTCTGAGGGGACAAAAAAGAGATCTGGAAAACAGATATCTGATGATTCAGGTGATTGCTCCAGAAAGAGTGGCGATGCTGATCTGGGGATGAGTGACCAGGAGCAGGGGTTTCACTGCTTTGTGAATTCTCTTCTGGGTGTGGTTCAAACTGTCAGCCTCTGGCTTAGTTAATATCAAGTTTAGAGATCATTAGCAAATAAAATTGCCTGGATTTTGCAAAAGCCCATCTGAATTACAGACCTTGTACTTTATAGTAAGGGGCCCAGTTCAGTTGAACGTAATTTAAACTGGCTCGTGTTTCATGTTGCTCAATCCCTCTCAAGTCACACAGTCCTTCTCAAGCCCCAGGCCTTCTCCACCAGCGCCCCCAGAGTTGATGATCCCGTCCCTTCTACTGAGTCCCCCAAGGAAAGTACATCAGAGCTTCATGTTGCATTTGGCCCTGTGTATTTGCTCACCTGCTTGAATCATTTACTAGGAGTTTCATATCAATGGCTTACCTACTTACTTGTATGTCCAGCTTGCATCCCTGGATCTGGCAGACTCTTCACCTGGCAGCATCTTTGAGGCAGAACTGAAACTCAGACTTTACATAGCAAAACATCAGGTAATATGGCCCAGTAGCCCAGGAAAAAGTCACTTATGATTTAAGGCTCGTTCCATCTCTTGCTGCTCTAACCATGGATAACTCCTAAAAGCCCCAGTTTTCTCACCTGTTAAGTGGAAATTACAACTTTCTCTACAAATTTACAGTGAGGTTACAAGAGGTTACAGTGAGGAATGTGCTCTGCTCAACACCTGGCATATAGTGTAGGATTCCACAATGTATTTTCATGACAGTGTCCCCTTTGAAGCACTTAGGCTGGTCACTCCATCCTCTATCCACTCTGGCGTCTGTTGTTCATTGTGCTGACAGGAGTTTGAATCTGATTCCTGTTTGTTTCTTCAGTATCCAGCACGTGGGGGAGTGCTGAGGCGGGTTGGTGTGAGGCGTTGCACTCTCAAGTTCTAGGCTGGACTCCCAGGTTTGATCATTGTGCTTGCAGTTCTGGAGAAGACCTGCAGATGGCGCACACAGCCCTGAGAGGCATGCAGTCCTAGAGATGAGATGAAGCTAAGCCAGCACCAGGAGCCTGAAATGTAGGACTTTGGTTTTCAGGATGCTGTCAGTTGGTTTTCCAGGCTGGGTCATGGGTGTGGGGGCCTACTTGGACATCTCCCCATGAGCCTAGGAATTGCTCCAGAGTACAGGATCTCTGGTCCTCTTATGGTGCTGACCTTCCTTACCTGATGATACTTATTCATGTATAGGACTCTGCATCCTGCACAGGGTGCTCAGAGAATGTTTGTGGACTGAATTATTTAGAAGGTACTTCTTTTAAAGGTTGTGCATCCCAGGCAGGGTCTCATGGTGGCGCGAGCTGGTAGATGTGATCCACCTGCACAAATTCCCCGCCACCCCACTGCAACCTTTAGCCTCCTTCCCAGCTCCTCTTTCATCAGTAGGGGGCAGTAGGCCCCAGACTCACCTTCCTTCCAGATTCCTGACCCACAATTCAATCTCAGCTTTGCTCAGCTCAGGAGCCCCCATTGTACTTCTTAGGTGCACTTGCTTTTCATCCAGGGGCCAGACCACACTAAGGGAGAGAGTTCCACAGAACTCATGTCCCTAGGCTTTTCCTAGACTGCTGGCCAAGCTTTTTCCTCTCCTTTGCCTCTGCAAACCTTAGCGTCCACAGAGGCCCAGTTCACAGGCCACTTACCTGTGATGTGTTCTGTACCCTCCGGCTGGGAACAGCCCTGCTGTACACCACAGGTCCCTGCTCCTCCCTGTGGATGCCTTTCCTTATACCTGACAGTCTAGTCACCAACTCAAGACCAGGGGAGGTGCCTGGTGTGTCTTCAGGCCTGGTTCTCTTGAGCTGAACTTCATTCCTCCTCCCCTTGAACCCCTTCTGACCGCCACAGATATCTCTCCTACTCCCTCTGGCCTTACCTTGACCTAGGGCCAGCCCAGAACTTCAGGTTGTGCCTGGTCCCCATGGTGTGTATGACCTCTCCTTCCCACTCCCAACTTACAGGCCCTCACACATAACTGTTTGCTGGAGGTTCACCTAGCTACGCCCCCTGGCGGCTCTGCGTGCACCCCCATCCCAGGCTCCCCAGCTCTCACCAAGGCTGCCTTCCTTATTCCATGGGCTACAAGTTTCCCTCAATTTACACATAAGGATTGTGACTCAGAGGGGTTTGGGCACTTGCTCCAAGCTACAGAACTGGTCTTCTTAGGGCTCAGCACGGGTCTGAGAATGATGGAAGCACCTTGGCCGACTGAAGCCTTTTAAAAAGCTTCACTAGCTGAGCATCGGAAACTTGAACCTGGGACAGGGGTTTCTCCACCCTCCTCATTGGCCCTCGCCAGATGGGAAAAAAGCCACACGTAGAAACATAACCTTTATTGCACACGGCGCTGGGTCTTTTTTCATAGAAAAAGGTATTAACACATAAGCATCTGCAAATTGAAGCAACTCCTGGTTTTCTTGGAACAGTAAAATCGCATGCAGTGTCTCTGAGTTGGGATTTTGGTCTTTGTCAAAACCACCTAGATTGGGCAGGGGTGAGTAGAAGGGAAAAAAATTGCTGTCTTTGTGCCTCTGTCTCAAAAGAAGGTGAGAGAAATATATAGATATATAGCCTGTTGGTGTGTTCCTATGTCTCTATATAAGTATATATCTCTCCACACATATTTTGTGGGGTGCGGGATTTGACTTGTATGGTCAAATTCTTTGTGCCCTGGCTTCATGGAGAAGAAGAAAATAGTTTCATTTGTACAAAAGAGTTCTATGTACAAGCGTTCATGACTTGGGTTTTTTTTTTTGTTGTTGTTGTTGGTTGGTTTTTGTCTGTCGGTTTAATATAAATAATGCAGGAAACAGCCAAGTTGGTGAGTGAGGGCTGGAGACGCCGGGGTCGGGGCGTGGGGTACTCTGCTGGCGGTGCCCCTACACCAGGGTGTAGGATTTGGAGTAGGCCCCGGCCCCCTGCTTCTGTGACCGCCCTACCCCTGAGGTGCTCATCTCGAGGAGTGAGTCCCTGGAGCCCCCCATTTTGGTGTGTGGGCCCCCGGCCCGTGGAGGCTCAGTGCTGGGGGCCGGCGGGGCAGCGCTTGGGGCAGCGGGGGGCTCGGCGGGTGTGGTGCCAGGTGCTGGGGGCGCCGTGCCAGCTGGGGGGGCTGGCATGGCCAGAGTCCTCTGAGGTAAGGTGGCTGTGGTGGCAGCAGCGGGGGCCCCTGGGTGTGGGAGGCCCAAGGGCTTGCTGGCAGGGTCCAGGGTCAGGTGGCGAGCCTGTGTGTGATAGGTTCGAGCCAGGTTCCTGATGGAGGCCTCTCGGGGTGGGACCACAGGGCAGGGCTCACGCCCGTCAGCCTTTCGGAAGAAGGCCTCCGACTTGGCATACAAGGGCAGGTTGCAGTAGTCACCTGGAATCAGAGGCAGAGGATGTAAGAGATGGAGGCCTTGGGGACATGCTCATTTAACCCCTGTCCCATCCCCACCAGATATGGTATGTGACCTCCCCAAGCCTCAACATCCTTATCTGTGAAATGGGGATGACCATCATTTCCTCCAGGATTACTACGAAGAGCAAAGGAGATACAGTTTATGAACCACTTCAAAACAGTAGCTGGCACATAGACTAGGGCTCAATAAACTGATGTGTCCTTCTCAGTCATCCCTGAGGCTGGTCGGCCCCCAGTGTGGAGGACCCGTGGAGGAAAGGGACATCGCTCCCTGTCACTTTCCCCAGTAAGCCTGACTCTGTCCGCCAAGGAAGGCAAGGCCTCCCCATCTTTCCCATGGCAACCTTCCAGATGTTTGAAGTCAGTCCCAAGTCCCCACTGCTCCTCTGGTTCCTTCTTCCCCGGTGGAATGTTCATGTTCCTAATTTCTGAAACTACGTGCTCCCAGGGCCTCTGCTCAGGTCCCTGTGCTCTGAGTATCCGCCTGTGAAGGTGCTCTATCAATTGGTGGCTGTGCTGGGCCCTCTCCTTATGCTCTCTGGGTTGGTTCATGCTCACCTACATTTTGCAAGTGAGGGAACTGAGATTCAGACAGACTAAATAACTACAGAAATTTGCCCAGCTAGAAGGGGTGGGGCATCATTCAGGGCCAGAGTCTCTAAGTCCTTCACTTTTCAAGACTCGAGCTCTCCTCTAGGTGAACCTCGGCACAGCCAGGCAGACTCTACGTTGCACACGGTGATACCGTGTCTGCTGCTGGACCATCCCTGGTAATCTTGCACAGCCTGCACGCTGTAAGGTCTGACCACTTGAGCTGAACTGCCAGGCTTGCTCCTTTGAATCTGGATTAACTTCAAACAGCACTGAGACCAGAGGCCACTGGGCAGCTGACCCCATAAAGCGTCTCTTTCCATGTTAGCACAGCTTTGATTCAGGGAATGATCAATGCCTAAGGAGACCCTCTATGCATCTGTCCCGTACATAATTTCTAAAGGCCATTATGACAAGGCAAAGTACATACTAGCATTTGCATTTTATAAATGAGAAAATTAGGGCCAGAGAGGTTGAATGACTTGCCCAGGGTCACAGAGCTCTTAAGAAGTTGAGCCAGGACGTGGGCGCTCCGCTGCCTGCTCCCAGGTTCTTGCTCTCTGCACTACCCTGCACTACCAAGGAGCCACGTTGGGTTAGCAGGATCCAGGTGATGGCGGGACAAGCTCTAACCAGGGCTCAGGGCGCACACAGCAGGGGGCGTGATCTGAGCACTCACTCTTGTTGGCGCGGTGGGGGATGGGCACAGCCACATTTTTGCCCCGGTCAGCATCCTGGGGCTTGGGTGGGGAGGCGGTGAAGCGGCAGATGCCAGGCTCTGAGGGCGTGCTCATGGACGTCATGCTGTCTGCGTTCTCGTTGGTGCCTGTGGTCATCTGGTCAGAGGAGCTGTCAGAGATGAAGCACTCCGTGATCTCGAACTTGGCATGCTGCAGCTGCTCCTCTAACTTGGCGTGCTCGTAGGCCCGGGCCAGCTCCTCGTAGGTGGAAGAGGCACTCTCCGTGGACACCATGCTGTTCCGTCCTTTGTCTGGGGACACGGAAAGTGTGGGGTTTAGAGGAGAGGAGTGCGTTAGGGAGAGAAGGAGTGAATGAAACCAGACTGAGTAAATCCCAGACCCCTAACCACACTGGGCATCTGAAAGCCAGGCCACGGAGCCTGAAGGCCAGGCAAGAGATCCTGCTCCTTTCCTCTGAGGCTGGCAGTGGTGGCATGTGTGGGATCATTGGCTAAGAAAGGAAAAGAGCTTTCATTCTTGAAAATAAGCAACAACCTCCTGGAACACTCAGCCTGTTCTTCAGCAAATGTCCAGTGCGTCATTTTCTCTAACAATATTTGGGGAGAGCAAAATGAAGTCCTCCACCAAGTGGTGTTTTTGTCCCAGCCACACAGTTAGTGGACAGCTGGGAATGAAAGTGACTTGTGCTGTGGACCCCGCAGGCTGCTGCAGATGAATGATGGAGAATTGGAGGAGGATGGGCAGGGTGTGGACAGGGCCATAGGCACACCTGTGTCCTGGGACAGACTGGCGCTGTAGCTGTCGCTCTCTGTGACAGTGACACCATGCTGGGAGCCCACAGTGCGCCAGTCAGAGGTGAGGGTGCGGGCGGGTGTGGAGGCCTGGCACTTGGTCAAGGTCCACTGGCTTGAGTACCGGTTCCGGGTGCTGTGGGCTGACTTCACATTCTTCCTGGACACTGGATCTGCACAGAAGGAAACAAGAGACAGCACCCTTCAGCTGAGGGCACTTGGGCATGGGCAGCTGGCACTTAGCACAAAGGGCAGTGGGAGCAAGGGCAGAGACAGAAGGCACACAGGAACTCCTTGGGAATGCTACCAGCCCACCTGACATTGTATGGCCCCAGAAGAAAAGAGCAACAGAGTCAAGGCGTGGGGCAGTGGGCAACGTCCTTCCCCCACCCCATCTTTTCCTTCCACCTGGTAAAGAATGTGGCGCTCTCTCGTGCTGCCTCCTGCCTGTCCATTCATTCCCAATAGGCCTTGATATATTTCATCGTTGTGTCCAGAGTCACAGTGTTTCAGACAGAAGGCCCTTGGAGACCAAGAATATCTGACTCTTGCTCTAAATTTCTAGGTAAGGAATCTGAGGCCCAGAGAAAGAAGGCTAGTGATATGCCCAAGATCACAGCCAGCAAATCTGCAATCAAGGTGTCCAGACTCGAATTCCGGTGCCCTTTCCCTTCTTCCAGTTCATCCTCATCTTTCTTTCCTCCTTCTTCTTCTTTTTTTTTTTTTTTTTTATCACCTTTGCCCCTTGCTTTGCCCAGGAACCCCTGTGTGAGAAGAAGGCTATCTCCCTGGGGATATTGCATACTGGTTCCTGGCCGGATGTCAGACATGTCGATGAGGGGTCCTGTACTCTGGATGAGGGCTGGGTGGTGCAGGGAGACACCAGTACAGAAGCTCTGTGGGTTGACAGCTTGGCTGAACTCAGCGTCCGTCACAGGGATGGTGGCCTTATCATCTCCTAGAAGAAGGAGGACAATCATGAGGAGCTTTTTCTGAATTTCTGTCTCTACCCACTGCTAAGTCCCCAAAATAAGAGGGAAAAAAGCCTCGAGAAGAACTACAGTGAGTTCCAGGGCTGCTGAGTTGTTGATGGGGGAGCCGCTAGATCCTTGGGTGCTGTCGGGAAGGTTGCTGGCTGCCCCCATGGTGGGTGGCCTGGGAAAGCACACCTAGAGTAGGGCAGAGAGCTGTGGCACCTGTCACTCACCCAGCTGTTTGATGCCCTCCTTGTCCTCAATGAGCAGCTGGACTCTAGGGATGTCAATGTGTAGCCGAGGGCCCTGGGGTGGCCCTTTCACGGGGGTGTCAAAACTTCGATTGTTCTTGCTGTGGGAAGAAGGAAAGGAGCCATAAAGAATTGAGAGAGGGTCCTTTGCCGGAAAGTGGGATCTTAGAAGCCTGTCTCTTATTCTGGGAGTGAAGAGGGAGGCTCCTATGTCCCCTGCATGGGAAAAGGGGAGGGGAGGAGAGAGGAAGCAACTGTATAATACCCACCTTATCAGCATTTCTGCTAAACTCTTTGCATCTGTAAAACAGTAGAGAGAGAGAGAGAGAGAGAGGGTGGGGTGAGAATGGGATTTGAGTAGGATGACAATGGAAGAGGCATGGGGAATGAGGTGGGAGAATTCCCTAAAACATGGATGATCTTCTAAGAAGCAGAGGGGGAAATGTAAGAGCCTATGACACAGCCCAAAACATGATAAGGGTTCCTAGTTCCCAGTTCAGGATTTACTCAGGTCTGCTTTCCTTCTATCAGATATTCTGTCCATGAGGGAGGTCTTTCCTGAAGATCAGGAGTCATACTATGTGCTCTATTGCTTTGTGAATGGACTCTAGTTAAACAAGACACCATGACAGGCAAGAAACAGGCACCAGTGGAAGATCTATCCTCAGTTATCTGGAGAGAGGAGAGAGTGGAGGATGAGGTGGAGGATGAGGTGGAGGTGATCAATGGGAATCCCTAGATGACTAAACTTTCATATAAACAAAGAGCCTTCACTTCTTCCTCTAGGGCATCTGTCCCCCAAAAGTTCGTGCATGGATTTGGGAGTCCCTGCTTTATCTCAGAGGGACTTTGAATATGACCTGAACTCTCAGGTTGTGATATTGGAAGAAAGGAGAATCAAAGTGCCTACTTAATCTGTTAGATTCCTGATAATTGAGGATGATCTATCAGAGTGAATCCGGATAGCTACATGCATATATCCAAACTTCCAACCATCTAACCATTTATCCATCCATCCATCCATCCATCCACCCATCCATCCATCCATATATCCAACTATCCATTCATTTACCCATCCACCTATCCAAGCATTCATCCATCATCTACTTATTCATCCATCCATCAATCCATCATCCTTTCATTCATCCATTTACCCATTGATACAACTATCAATCTCTCCAACCATTTAATCACTCATCCAATAACTTATCCAACTATCTACACATCCATCCAACCATGCATTCAGCATACATCCAACCAGCCTTCCATTTATATATTCAGCCTTCTAGCCAACTGTCTAAACCACCATCCAACCACCCATTCAATTATCCCATAAGTCCAACTATTCTTTTATCCAACCATACAACCATCCATTCATATTGTCATCCATATAGCCATCAAAATATCCTTCCTTCCTTCCTTCCTTCCTTCCATCCAATCTATTTAATCATTTACTCAAGCATCCAACCGTCCATCCAACCACCTGACCACTCATCCATCTAGTCATCCAGTTATCCATTCATCCATCCACTCCTGAACACTCTGGGAGCATCGGTCTCTTCCTCTCCTGTGCTACTGTTGCTCCTGGTTTCTCACATTAGATGGAACTCTTTAAAGGCATGACTGTGCTTTCTTCATTCATCTCTATATCCCTCATGTCCGGCAGTATCAGTGATGCAGTGCACTCAATAAGTGTTTCTCAAATGAGTCAGTGAACATTTATGACACAGCAGCTAGTAGGTGCCAGATACAATATTAGGCCCTGAGAAATTGGAGATATTAGAGACTCGTTTTTGCCAGACTGGGGTGTTAAGTGCTGGAAATACCTAATATTCAAAATATTTAACACCTGACACGGCATGGAAGCTGCCCAGGCAGAACTGAGCAGGGTCCTAGAGACACATATTTACCAACCAACATGGAAATGTCTAAATATTTTAACAACTCAAATGACTTCACCAGTTGGTACCAATTTGTGCCCTGGTTGCTGCAGGCACAAAGTCTGGGGACACAGAGAAGAAAGCAAAGAACGACTAAGGAGGCTTCCGAAGTTTTGAGTGGCAGCTCTTCCTTCAAGGGGACATGGGCACTCTCTCTTGTCCAGATGGCGCTGTGGGCCACTGAAATGTGGCTGGTGTGGCCGGGCCAACACCGTCTCCTGGAAAGCCTGTAGGAAACCCCCCCACCTCGGAGTCGCTTCAGCCGCTTCTCTTTCCTCTTCTTGCGCACAATGAAGAGCAGTGCTACCCCCAGTGTGGCCAGGATGACTGGGCAGCCGATGGTGAACAGCTTCTTCACATCGTCCCCTTCACCTTGAGCAGACTTGATGGGTGGGATGGTGCCTGGATGGGAGTAAAGAAGAGAATCGGTGTCCTTTATGAGCCAGGTGCTGTGCAGAGTCCCCTGGATGGGAAAACCCTGTGACATCTCTTGCTGTCTTTGGTCTTGACCTCCACCTCTTGACACAGAGCCCTGACTCTCCCCTATGCTCCCCCAACGTCTGTTTCTATCAGAACAGCCATAAGCAGTTGTGTAGTTCTTATATTGCCATATATTAAGGACTTCCTGGTACTGTTTTAGAATTATCCAGAAACCTCTCAGAGTAGTTCCCTTCCTCTTGGTGTTCCGTGTTCAATCCTAGAGGGTGAATTGGTAGGCTGCAGGTGGGGGAAACAAAGGAGAAACAGCAGGGAGCCGGCAGGGCAGTGGGAACCCTGGGCTTCTTTCCCTGCCTGCCCCTTCCATTGCCAATAGCTGCTAACTTTGGGGGCCCGCGGGAGGCAGTGATGAGCTCTACTGCCAAATAACCCTCTGCCTAGCCCTGACCTTGCCTCCTTTCCAAGCTGTGTTCAAGAATCATCACCCCCATGAAGCCTTCCTTGTTTGGGCCCAGCTCCCACCACCAGTTTTTTTGTTTTTTTTTTTTTTCAATTTTTGAGACCGTGTCTTGCTGTTGCTCAGGTTGACCCCAAACTCCTGGGCTCAAGTGATTCTCCTGTCTCAGCCTCCTGAGTAGCTGGGACTACGGGTATGCACCACTGTGCCTGACTTCCCGTCTTCTTCTGATACTGTGTTTATTCTGTTTCCCGGACACATAGGTAGACTTATGGAACAGGTTTATGGGTAATAGTGGCCCCCTAAGAATTCAGCCTTCTGTGTCTTTCAGTGGATCTGTGTGCATATGGGTGCAGGTATGTGAAGTATTCCTATGTGATAGACATCAGTTAAGTCTTCATCAAATATTTGCATACTTGTCTACATTTCCCAGACTGTAAGCAGAAATGATGAGCACCACCTTCTGGCCAAGGCAGTTAAGAACAGATGACTCTTTTCTCTCTTTTCTGAGGCACCTTGGAAGCTTCATGTTCAAGATGGCATAGCTAAAATGTGACCAACCAACCCTCACAGGCTTTAGGAGACAGAGAAAAAAAAATCTTGATTGAGCGAAGTCACCACATTTTTAGTGTTTGTTACTGCAGCAAGGTGATCCCATCCTGGCTAATGTATCAATATATATCAATCTGCTCTCTTTGCCTACTCCTTCACCTGTCTGCCAGCCCTTTTCCCTGATGGTATTTCTGCCTATTTTTCTATTTGTCCATCTCTGCCATTCTCCCAGCTTCCTTATTCCACCTTGGGGCTGGCCCCTCTTGCCCTTCCCGACTTACTGCCATCGTAGTCCAGGGTGGCAAACTGGGCTGTCTCATTGCCGCAGCCAGCGCTGTTGCAAGCCCTCATGCGCAGCTCGTACCATGTGGCCTCTCGCAGTTCTGTCAGAAACACCTCTGTGGAGCTGTTGGCCCGGAGGCCCTGCCAGGCCCAGGTCCCTTTGGGCCGGTACTCCAGTACGATGGCTGTGATGGGGCAGCCCCCGTTGTTCCAGCCCTGCAGGTTAAGCCGAGCATGTGTGGAGTTGATGTGGGTGAAGAGGTGTTGGTCTTTGCTGAAGGAGGGCTCTGGGGGGCCGGAGGGAGAGAGAAGTTAGAGAATTGGAGAGGGGAGGATTTCCCCGGGGCGGCTGCGGCTGCAGTGGCTCGGAGGGATCAGTGGTTGGCACAGGTGGGAATGGGCATGATCTAGAGAATGGAGGAGGAAAAGGAGGAGAGGGAGAAGAGGGCAGAGAAGGGAAGGACCTGGAGAGGTGCCTCTGCAGTGGAGGATGAGCAATGGGGAGGAAGGAAGAGGAGTGCCACCCTTCTGTCACCCCTGGTAGGGAAGTGGGACCATTTTTTCCTAGTGACGATGATTTTGGCCTCAAGATGCTCTAGTGATGGGAACGAGGCTGAGGTTCCACCCTTCAGTCCCTATGTTTGAAGGTTAGGAGGCTGGTCCCCACTTCCCCATGCCAGCCATCCTCCACCCCCATGCTCCGGGCTCCTCCACTACACGCCTCCCCCACCCCGACCCTCCTCTCCATCCCCATCCCCGGACTCTGCCTCACCCCGCCCATGGGTCTTGGCCTCGATGATCTCGCTGATGCGCCCAGAGCCCACACTGTTCTTGGCTGCCAGCTTCACCTTGTACCATGTGCCACACTTGAGGCTGTCCAGCTTGAAGGACCGCTCGCTGGAGCTGATGAACACATCCTTCCATTCCTCGCTGTTGTCCACTGAGTACTGAAGCACAAATCCTGCCGGGAGGGGCCTGGCTCAGGTGGGCAGGGCAGGGCAACAGGGCCCAGCCTGGACTCCCCAATGGGCCCTGAGGGGGTGGCGCTCCAGGAGGCGGGCAGAGTGGGGCCTTTGGTCATTGGGAGGGGCATATGCAAATTAGATGGCAACCCAAGGGAGCTTGGGTCCAGCCCTGGGTGTTTACAGCTCTCTTTCCTTAGCTCTAGAGTTAGGATCCCGCAGGAAATCAGAGTTGGGAGGTTTGAGAGGGAGCCTATTTATACCCCTGCTACTCCATGGTGTGGGTTGTCCCCTGACCAGAAGTATCCCTATCGCTGGAAAAGTGAATTATCAGCCTCACTCCAGACCTACAGAATCAGAAATGGAATCTTTCTAAGATCCCTGGTGATTCACATGCACATTCAAATTTCATGGATTTGGAATGTTTATGTCTTTGACAGACTGGGAAATTTGATGCCCAAGGGGAAAACAGACCTCAGGTCCATCCAGTTCACAAGCGGCACACTTTCCATGCATTTGAGTGCCTCCCTTGTGGTCTGAATACCCCCGCCCCAAATCACTTCCTGGGTGTTACAGGGACAAGTGGTTAGATTGGGTGAAGCCCTTCTCCTGCCCAGGGGCCCCAGGATTCCTTCCCCTCCTCCCTCCTCATCCAGACCCCTTCTCACCTCTGATGGAGCTGCCCCCATTGTCACCTGGAATCCAGGTCAGAGTGATGGATGAAGCGGAGGTTTTGGAGACAGTGAGGCGGGGCTGGTCTGGGGGAACTGTGAGGAAAAGCCACCAGCCCTCAGCACAGAGGAGAACCCCAGTGATGGGTTGTGGGGGTCTCCATGGTGGGAAGCACTGGATCTTCCCTGTTCAGGTCCCCCCACTCTGCTCATTGTCCTCTTCGCCCCTCCTGCCTCCTTGCCATCCCCACCTCTGTTCCACCAAGGTCCTCCCTCCCCACCTGGGGTTTAGTTTTTCCCACCATCCACTAACCCTCTGTCTCGCGGTGGAATTTCTAGTCCTCTGTCTCGTCCCCACCCAAGCCTCCTGCTTCACAGGGTCTCACCTTGCACCAGAAGATTGACGATGATGGTGTCGAAGCCACCAGTGTTGGTGGCCGTGCAGGTGTAATAGCCCGAGTCCTCGGCCTTCACAGCGCGAAGCAGCAGTGTGCCATTCGTGTGGATGAGCCGGTGCCCATCCATGGACACGGGGATGGCCGAGTCTTCACTGCCAGGGGGAGAGAGCAGGGGGGTTATGGCGAGCACCCCTCGTCCTGACCACCCTCCCCAGGTGCATGGGAGTGGAAGGAGGCTTGCTAAGGGACCCTGTATTCTTGGGGTTCGCTCAGCTTTTCCTGTGGGTATCTATCCAGTAACTTTGGCCTCCTCAAGGCACAGGGAAGAGAGGTCCTTGGCTCCAGACCGAGGGAGCGGCGGGGGCTGCCGGCTGCCTGCAGTGCCGCGCATCCTGGGTCAGATGGCAACCAAATCAGCTGGAAGTCTGCACACCCAGACTCTTTCTTCTCGGGGGTTACCCGTCCCCTCTGGGGCCTGCCACTCACCTGTCCTTGGTCCACTTCACAGCAGGGGCTGGATCTCCCACTGAATTGCAAGGCAGCCGGACGTCTCTCATCCAGGGTGTCGTCACGGTGCCCCCAAATGAGATGATCTTTGCTGGGGCTGCAGGGAAGAGAGGATGAGGGTCACCCCATTTCTACCCTTTAACACTCTCCTGGCCTCTTTCTCGGGGCACCCTGGATTGCAATTCAAGTCAAGGGAAATTTTGGTAACCCCTGGCTGCCCTGGGGCAGGTCCTGAGGGACAGACCATGACAGGATGGGGTTGGTATGCGGGCTGGAGCCACATGTGGCAGAGGGGAGAGATGAGGGGCTCAGGACAAGAGCTGACAGGACCTGGGGGCTGACTGGTTTTGGAAGAGATGGGGGCAGGCGAGGATGACTCCCAGGATTCAGCCTGGGCCGACACGGTGGAGATGGTGCCCTGGCGGTGACAAGGCACACTGCAGGAAGGCCGGTGTGGCTGGAGAGGGTGTGGGGCAGCCAGAGCCCAGCGGGGTCCCCACATTCTGGAGCATGAGACAGATATCTGACCCAGAGGCTGATTTGGGAGTAATGGGAAGGGTGGGGCCACCCCTCTGGGGACATTGACATGTAGGCACAGAGGACAGGGCAAGGAATGCCCCTGAGGGGCTGGGAGAACTTGGTAAGTGATAGCACAGAAGGCACAGGCCGAAGTGCAGGATGTGGGGGCGTGTCAGGTGCCACAGAGATCTCCAGGCTCGACTGAAGGGAACCGAGAGACCCTGCGCCCCAGACGGCCAGAGTGGCCAGGGACCAGTGGCCTCCTCGGCCAGGGGAAAGTGTGAAGTGGTTGGAGCCAGTTGAGAGGTTCTGGTGCAGGGAGTGGAGGTTGGTTTCCCTGAGGGTAGTGCTGGGGGCTGGTGGAGAGTAGGGAAGGTCCGAGGGAGCTGCTGGAGAGAGGAGAGGCCTGCTCCCAGGAAGTGGGGGCTGCCCGGTGACTAGAGATGGTGGACCAGAGGGGCCTGCATTATGATGGCCACCATGGGGCCAGAGAGATGCCTCAGGGCCTCAGGGAGGACATGGGGTTCTCCAGAGACCTGGTTCCAGAGCTGGTTCTGACCCAGGCTGGGGCTGTGTGGGTGAGTGTGTACGAGTGGGGAAGGGGGACAACAGCGCTTGTCTTTCCTACCTCGCTGGGGAGCTGTGAGGGGTGTATAAATGTGTTCTTGGAAGCCCCGTATGGATGCATTGCATTTAATGTCTACAGGGGCTGGGGCCGGGCTTCTGCCAGGAGCTGGGTCCTGGGACCCCTACCTCTGGGCCAGTGCCAGTTGTCTCAGGACGATCACAGGCTCTAGGCCTTTTCCCTTCTAAAGGAAGGGAAAAAGGAGCTGAGTTCTAGAGAAGGAGTAGGCAGCACCCTGGGAGGCCGTGTGGAGAGAGCCCAGAAGGGCCAGTCCAGCACTGCAAGGCTGTCTCTCTAAGCCCGGTCCCCTATGTCTTAGACTCACGGTCACACAGGGGGATAGCAGTGCCTGTTGGTCGGCAGGTGGGAGCCCTGGTCCACCTCAGGACTTCAACTGGATGCTCATTGGTTCTGAGCCAATGGCAGGCAAGGTTGAAGCCTGCCTGAACCAGAGGAAGCCTGAATCACCCCAGGAAGGGCAGCTGGGCCAGGCAGGTACCCTCCCATCCTCGTCCAGGCCCTGGGATTCCAGGGCTATAGAGCCAGATGAGTAAGTAGGGACGGGGGGAGGGGACAGAGTAAGAGGAAGGGAGACCAGAGCCGAGTGGAGGACCTAGAGCCCTGGGCTCGCTGGCCAATTCCTATACCCCAGGACTGGCACAGAGGCCTACAGCTTCACTACATGGCTGTCTGACTTGGTCTTGGGTGGAGGGCTCAGAAATGCCATTCCTCTGAGTGTGGGGGTGCATCTCCATGCCACACCCATGCCCGGAGCAGGGATTCAGTGGGGCACATCCTAGGGAGGTCTGATTCAGGCCTAGAACCTGAGCAGGACCCCTCTGCCCGCAGTGTCCGGGCAGCAGCACGGGCTCTAGCATGGACTCTCTTGGGAGCCTCAGCTGCTCTGGTGGCAGCAGTGCACCCTGCTGAGTCCCCTCTGGTGTCGCCGAGCATGGTGACAAAGGCTCAGCTTTGGGTGAGGGTGAGGGTGGCTCCCCCTTTCAATCCAAACTAAAATTTAACGGGAACATGCTGCAGAGCTGGGAATGGGGCTCCAGCAGCCTGTTGTGTGGTTTTCTTGGAGTCAGGGGGCAGCAGAGGCCCAGTCTTGGTGGAGGCAGGAGGGAGGCAAGTGGCCAGCTCCTCACAGCCACAGGTAAGGCGGAGGGGAGACAGCCCCTGTTGGGGAGAACGGGAATTCTGGAAGGGAGCTTCTGGAACCTTCTGCCCGTCTACCCCAGCCCCATGTTTCTCACCCTTGCCGGCAGGCTCGATGGTGACCTTCTCGCTGCTGTTTCCCCTGCCGGCGGAGGTGACAGCAGCCACCCACAGCAGGTACTGCTGCCCACGGTTCAGGTGGGCGATGCGGTAGAAGAGCTGCTCTGGACTCGTCTCGTACTCGCTGGGAGCCTGTGGGGCAGAGGTGAGGCAGTACTAAGGGCAGACTCAGCCCTGGCCTCCAGCCTGCAGTCTGCCTCAGTGCCCTGGAGGAGGGGGCGGGGGCCCAGGTGGGAGGCCGGATTCTGTGCAGCGTGCTCTTTCCCACTTTTGGAGTTGCAGTGGATGGACTTTGTGCTGTTGACGGGAGCTGGCAGGCCTGTCCTGCCGAGCTGCTGGGTCAGCCCAGTTCCTGTCTCCGAGTGTTCTAGGCACTGGCCGCTATGGCTCCAGGCCAGGGAAGGTGGGTGTTTTGGTTGAGATGAGGGTAGTCAGAGAAAGAAGAACGGAGACAGAGGGTCCCAGGAAAGCCCCGAGAAAAGAAAGAGTCTCTGGAAGGAAGTGAAATGACGGTATTTGCCTTATTAGGGTTGTAGAGGGCCCCCCAGCTCAGTCAGACCCAGCCCTGCTTTCTAATTGTGCCCCTTCCTCCTGTAGGAAGGGGCGGGACAGGGAGCCATGGAAGCTTTACTGGGCAGCACTTGATTAGCGATTATTAGTGGTATAGATCGCCATATGTATTTGTAGGTTACATAAATCTATAAAATTTTTTTAACCAAATGACAGTTTTGACAAGTTGCCAACAAAACAATATCAGATCCCAGTGGTTTTACCAGTTGCTTTGATGAAAAGATTATGTTGCCTTGGAAACCAGAGGCTCAGATATTGAAATGAATTTGAGAAGGAGCTTTTGATAAGCGCTAGTTTGCAGACCTCCTGTCAGCCTCTTCCCTGGTACAGGCGGGATGGGGCTGACTTTCATTTTATTTTATTTTTTGGGCAGCCGCGGGGAAGGGAGAGGAGGATAGCACCAGGGCCTCTTTGAAATCAGGGCAGAAGTCCAAGGACGGGGAGCATCCCTTGGAACAGATGGGGGGCCCTGAGGCCAGAGGGAGCCAGTAATTAGTTATCTCTGCATCGTGGGATCTTGCCCACATGCTCACATGCACATGGACATGCAGATAGATGCATGCACGTACGTGCTGAGGACAGGCTCCAGACAGATGTGTGGTCAAGAGGGCCATTCTCCATGCCCCATGGGAGAGCTGAGAGTCCAGTGACAAAAGAGCAGAAAGCATCCTTTTGGGTCCTAGACTGTCTGCTGGAAAATGTTAGGGAGAAGGTACAGGTGCCCCCACCAAAGTGCTCCCTGGCAGACTCCTCCTCCTGCCTCCCTCATGGGAGTCTAGCCTTTAATCCAAGACCTTGTGGGGACAGGTGCAGAGCCACCATGAACCATGGAGGCTGGGAAGCCATTTTAAGCTACACCACCCTTGGGTGCTGGTGTATCCAGTCCATGGTTCCTATCTGTGCTGGAAGTCTGGGGTGGTGGCCTGGCTTCAGCATGGGTCTACCCTTCTTACTAGACATGTGACCCATAGTGTGGCCCAGGCTCCCTGGGCTGTCTGCGTGCTTTCCTGTGAGTTGGGAAGCAATACAGCTCCGCCCACCCCCCATGTTGTAACTGTGAGGTACAATGAAGCAAAGGGTGCACCAGGCCTTTGAAAACTGAGACAGTTCTCCTCTGGGTTTATTTTCAGCGAGGGTGGAGTGTGTTTGTGTGTGTATGTGTGCATACATGTGCATGTGTGGAGAAAAGCTGAGTGTGTCAGTGTGTACCTGAGTGTACCTTTCTGTCTACACAGGGCAGAAAAGTTTGACTTCCCCTTAAAGATATTAGCATGCTTTTCAGATCCCAGGTGCCTTCCTTTTAATCTAGACTCCCTACGAATCTCTTGAAATCACTCTTAAAGTACTCAGTCATATCTCCAATTAAGTCTCAGTGGATCAAAGGTTTTTAAAACAGGCAAATCATGAAAGAAGAAACTGTAGGCCAATATTTGTATGTCTTTCTAATCATAAAGGCAAAAATTATGAACAGAAATGTGTAATTGATAAATTTAAATTCTGTAAAAAGAAATACTATAGTACATCAAAAATAGAATCAAAAGGCAAACAATGAATAGCAAGTACTTGCAATTTGTATGATAGGAAATGGTTATCCTCCTTAATATGTAAAGAACAGTTACAAATCAATAAGAAAAATATGAGCAACCCTAACAAAAAAACAAAGAACATGATTTAACATTTATGTAAAAAAGAGAAATGTAGCCAATAAAAACAATTGATCTAACCAGTAATCAAGGAAAGGTAATTTCAAATAAGATACCTTTTAAAAATAAAAATCCACTGGTACAAATGCAAACCAAACCAAACAAACCAAAAGCAAACCCAAAATGAATACAGATGCACCAGGACAATGGTGGTGGTTCATTTTATACCACAGGTACCTATAACGTTGGTAGAAACAAACATTGGTGAAATTTTCTGAAGGGCAATTTTTAAATATGTAAATAGAACCTTAGGAATATGTACTCTTTGCAACCCAGGGATTTGTATATTTACCCTAATATTAAAATTGGTGCATAAAAACTTTTGTGAAGAATGTTCACTGAAGCATAACTTATGTGGTGAAAGTTACATTAAATATAGAATAACAGGAGACTTGTTAAATAGATCATGTATAAATGGCCATTCAAGATCATGTTTCAAAAGAATATTTGATGGTGTGGGAAAGTGTCTACATAAATTACATGAAGGAAGCGAATTATAGAACATTATGTGAAATTTTATTTTAATTATGGCAGAAAAAAAGCAAACCCTAAGACAACTCATAATAATCTATGTGTGGATCAAAGACTAGAAGGCTGTATACCAAAATGTCACCAGTGTTCAGGGAGTGTGAGCACAAGTAACTTTTGCTTTCCTTTTTATTCTTTTCCATAATTCACAGAATTTTCTAGAATAAAATAGTATTATTTTTATAATCAGAGGAAAACAACAATTGTATGAAGGTATTTGGTGAAATTTCTACCCAGACTCAGTGCAGCTCAAGCTGTCCTGGAGAATCACTGAGAGTCAGCCTCATGCACAATTTGGTTCTGAGGATTCCACGCAGGCACGCTCACAAACTCCCAGCAGTGTATGCGAGCACGCGTGGGCTCCCAGGCGTTTGCCTCTAACCCCACACTCACACCCAGGGTTTTGCGTTGTTGCCTGTATATGTGTGCCCTCACCCCTGGCACTCCACCAGATCTGTCTTTCATAAATGATCTTTCATAAATGACCTTGTAACGCAGTTGTTTGGAATTTGGAATATATTTGTGCCAACACAAGGTGGTTGGGTCCCTGGGTCCCTCACTGAGCTCAGCCCCAATTCCCTATCCTCATTCCTGATCTCCCTATGTGACTGAACTGGAGTTCTCATCATACTAGACCTTGTCCGACCCTGGCTTATGGGAATCTTTCCTGGACAGAGGAAGTTCCTACATGTTCAGGACATTTGAGCAACCCTAACAAAGGCAGGGTCCTGCCTATAGTTTGGATGTCCCCAAAGGTCTATGTGTTGGAAGCTTGGTGCCCAGCTATTGGGAGGAAGTGGAACTGTTAGGAGGTGGGACCAAGTGCAAGGAAGTTAGGTCACTGGGGTGTGCCCTTGAAAGACTCTGGCCCTCTGTCTCTCTTCATGCCTCCAAGCCACCATGAGATGAGTATCTTGCTCTATCACACATTCCCTGCCATGATGTTTTGTGTCCCCCCAGGTCCAAAGGCAATGGAGCCAAGTAACCATGAACTGAGAATCATGAAACTGTGTGCCCAAATAACCTTTCCTCTTTTTATGTTGATTATGTCAGGTATGTGTCACAGTAATGGAAAACTGACTAACACAGTTTCAGTACCTGCAGCAGCATGAGGAGGGGATGGGAACCAGGAGTTCTGTTCTGGGGCCTTGGAGAGGATCCCCGGCGAGTTGACTGGAGGCTCCTGAAGCCTGAGCTAATGAGGAGGCTTCCAGACACCAATCCCTTTGAAGGGCTTCATTATCAGAGACAAAATGACAGCAAGAACCCAAGCCAGAGAATGGCTACCTTCTCCCATCAGTTATGAAAGGAAACTAAGACTTTACAACTGCCAGGCTGCTACTTATTCACTCATCAAACACGTATTCAGTGACCATGATATTCCTGGCACAGTGTTCCACAGCTGGAGACTGAAAATGTTGATGAGAAAATAGCCCGGGCCTGTGCAGATGTGGAGTAATGGAACTCTTATCCCCCAGGAGTGGGAGTGTGACAGACAGGAGCACCCAACAGTGCGAGGTGGTATCAGCTAACATCTGCAGGCCCCATGACCCAGCGACTCCTCTCCTAGGTACACACTCAGCAGAGGTGCATGCACATGGACATCGAGAGACATATTTGAGTATGTCTCTCGACAGCAGCTTGTGAACAGCCCCAAGCCGAAAACCACCCTGGAGCCTTCCAGCCAGGGATATCCACGGATAGCATAATGCATGCAGAGAAGAGGTAAGAATGAGCTGCAACCACACCCAACAATGTGGATGGAATTCACAGATTCAAAACCGCACTGAGTACAAGGAGCCAGACAAATGGCAGAACTCCATTCACACAAAGGACAGAAGAGGCAGCTCTAATGGATGCTGTTGTCAAGAGGCAGGCAGGGGGAGGGGGTGGCTGGGAGGGCATGAGTGGTCTTCTGGGTGTTGTCACGTCCTGTCCCCTGCTCTGGGTACTGCCACCTGGGTGTGTCATGCACACTATGTTGCCTATGAGGCAGTGACCGCAGGGATGGCCAGGAGGGGACGGCATTGGTGGGCTTCCTCCCTGGGAAGAGAATTCTGGACTTAATGGTGAGAAGTTGGGCCACCTACCACTGGGAGAGTAATTCAGAAAGACCATGGGAATGCAGAGAGGACAATTACAGAGCAATTTCAGGGCAGCTTCCCTGGTGGCCAGAAGTTTATGCAGATGCTTGGGCTGATGACGAGTTGATGGCTGGCTACCCCTTCCTGCCCCGGCTCCTCACCCAGCCCATCCCCCTGATGGCACTCGTGGCCCTCTGTACCCTACCCCACTAGACTGGAGACCTGTTGAGGGCAGGTGTCTGCACTTGTTCCTGGACCCAGAATAGGCATGCTGCAGCGATGTCTCTCAGAAGGACTTGGTGCATGTGTGGATGGAGAGCACCCCCAGGAGGCAGAGGGAAGGATGCATATTATGGGATATTGGTGCACATACCACTGACCCACCCCTGGCTTTCCACCCCATGGAGCCCCTGAGGCACTCAGTGAGCTGGCCACCTGTACTGCATCTCCACTTCAGGGTACCCTCTGCTCCCAGGGCAGAGCCAAATGTTGCAGACTCCCCTGCTGAAGCCCAGGCCCTGGCTGGAGCGATGCCTTGCCTCTCTGGGGTGCCCCGTCTTTCCTCCCCTTCACCTGGTTCCATGCTGAGACAGTCACTCAGGCAGAGCTCCAGCAGCACCTGCATGCCCAGAGTGACCCTGCTGGAAGGTCATTTTCCCCGAGGCCACCAAGCAGCCTGTCCCTAGTCATTAGTTGGGAGCCTGCTAGGAGCTTCCTCAGACAGAACTGAATATCTGGCTGGCCTCCCTCTCGTGCTTCCCACTTGTGACTCTAAGCTTTGTGACAATCTTGCAACTTCAGAGGCAGAGGGCTGACCCAGGATGGATGGTAGGTCAGGCTTCAAGTCACTTTGGGGTGACCTCTGCCCATTCCTAACTAGGATTCCAGAATGAACAGATATAAGCAGCCTCAAGGTTTGGTTTGAAAGCCAGATGATCCCGTAGGGATCCTGTTCCCCTCACCATTTGGCCCTGAGGTCCCCTTACCGGTTGACCAGACCCGGGGCTGGAGCAGAAGATGGTGTACTTGCGAATCACGCCATTGGGCTTGGTTGGAGGGAGCCAAGACACAACCACACTGCTGGCCGATGAAGGGACAGCTTTGATGCCAGCTGGGGGACCTGGAACTGAGCAAAGAGAAGGCCTGGTCAATTTAAACAAAGGAGGAACACAGTCTTTGGGAAAGAGTGACAGAAGGGAGAGAGTGAAGCAGATCAATCTAGGAGAGCTTCTTGGAGGGAGCATCCTTGATACCATCTAAAGGGAGAGGTTCCCAGCATGGAAAACAGGTGGGAGAAGAAGAGTGATCATTTGGGCCACTAGAGTGGCCAGGCTCAGAACTGCAGAATCGAGGACTTAAGGTAGGCCAGAGAGAAACAGAGCCCATGAGGAATTCATCTTGATCCCTCTGACTTTAAACCCTGCCCCTGATGCCCTTTCTAACCACTTAGGAAAACCTCACACTGGCACTGGTCATTCGTTCTTTTGGTCTGTGAGTTTCTTGAGGCAGGGACCACAACCTGCTTTCTGCCATGAGCCCAGGGCATTGCCCACTGGAGCAGTTTTTCTGTTTTCAGAAAGGGAAGCCTATCTTCTGAGTGATTAGACCATCATCCCAGAGGAAGCCCAACTGATACAGACAGGAAGTTACTCCTCAACACCCCACCCCATCTCTGGGCCTGCCTGCCTAGTTGGGGCCCTGGGGCTCTGCCTGGGAGGCCAGGTGCTCCCTGCTCTCAGCCATACTTCAACTCTCCACTGTGCTACTGTCTTGTCTTCCCTCCTGGGAGCTTTTATGAGGATAGTGATTGCAGCCTATTCAATTTATTTCACCTCTTTGAACCTCAGCTCATCTATGGGATGGAGATAACCACTCTACAGGATTGTGGTGGGAAGAAGTGTTAATTAACACAAAGCACGGAGCACCGTGCCTACCACATAGAAAATATTCAATAGATTGTAAGAATTATTATTTTTGCATTCCTTCCTCCAAATCTCAGCTTGTGGCATCTATCTCAGTGGTTTCTCCCAGACCCTAGTAAGTGGTCAACAATGTGGAGTTAAATAAAATAATTAGATATAGCAGCATCCTCCATTTACCGAGTCCAGAAGCTGGGAAGTATCCTTGACTCCCACCCCTTCCTCCCTGCTCTAGCCCCTTCCACCTATATAGGTATCTCTGCAATTGTGAGGCTCAGGCATCTACAAATGGTCACTGGGGTAAATGTGCTATGCAGTCTTCAGTCTCGTCTATTTTTGCATACATTTTCCCCCATCAACTATTGAGAGAAGTGTGTTAGAATCTACCACAATTGTGTTATTTGTCTGTTTTCCTTGTAGTTTATGTTTGTTTTCATATTTTTGAAGTTATGCTATTAGGTGCATACAAATTTAAATTTATTTTATTTCCCTAGTAAATGATGTCTTTTATCATAAAAAGCAAACTTCTTTATCACTAATAATGATTTTTTGCCTTAAAGTATATAATTTCTGATGTTAACATGCTGTTTTTTTTTAATGGTTTGCATGACATGCTTTTTGTTTTTTTCCATCCTCTAATGTAGAATCTTTCTATACCTTTATGTTTTGGATACCTTCTGTAAACAGCATTTATTTGGATTTTTGTTTTGCTAACCAGTGCGATAGTCTTTATCTTTTAATTGGAGAATTTAATCAGCTTATCTTTATTGCAATTACTGATATATTTGGGTTTAAATGCACCATCTTACTAAATATTTTCTATTTGTCCCACCTATTCTGTTTTTCTTTTTCTTTCCTTTTGTCACTTCTTTTAGAGTGCTGTGTCCAGCATACAATAAATAATAGGGACAACTGAACAAAATCCATCAGGGGAAAAAAGAGACAAAAGAAACAGACCCAGAAGGGTTCCAAACTTGAAATGATCAAACATGGACTTTATGACAATTATGCTTGACAAGCATGGCAGAAAGGAGGTGGGAAGGGAGCAGGTGGGACTTTTTGCCTCTGTCCTCACAGCTGTTCCTCTGAGAGAACAGAGAGCTGTTCCTCAGAGAGCTAGCTCCTCTGTCTAGACAGGTTTTAACAGGTCTTGGACACTAGTCTTTCCTCTCCCGTCCCCTGCCTGTGCCCAGCAAGGGTTACTCTCCTAAAACATGGACCTAGTCATGCCCTTTCCTCAGTTAAAATTCTTTAAAGTTTTATTTTTATTTTTTTAGTGCTGGGATTTAACACAAGATCTTGCACATGCTAGGCAAGCACTATACCACTGAGCTATACCTCCAGTCCTAAAGTGGTCTTAGATTCAGCTCAGCTTTGTCCTGGGAGGTCATGTGGCTCTGTTTGGTGAGGAGTAAGCAAGAGGCTTTGTAGCTTAAGAATTGAGTCCACCCAAGCTAATCTGAAACCAAGTGTGGACTAAGACATTTGGATTTAGTTAATGAACTTGAATTTGCATATTTGAACTTTATCTTTCAATTCATTTTGCTTTTTTCTAAAATTTCCTGATTTTTTCCCCCTTCCTTGTTATATCCCCAGAGTAGGGTGTGTGTGTGGGATCACAGTAACTTCAGATTAGGGTATTTGCCCAAGGTCCCACCGCAGGACTGGAATTGGAACATGGACCTGTGTGCTTTCCATGCCACCCAAGTACTTATGGTGGTAACTTCTACCTGAAAAAGGAAGAGCCTGGTGCACTGGGGCAGCTGTGGTGGACAGGCAGAGTGGACCTCCAGTCCTTCCTTGTCACTTTTGCTTAGGTTTCCAAGTTCCTCTACACTTCAGATGCAGTTGTCTCCAACCCCTACACTGGAGGATACATCAGGCTTGGAGTAAACTGGTCATGAGAATTCCATTTCCCTTTTGGTGACTGGCTTAGCAAGCAAGAGGAATGTTCTGGCCAGTGGGAAATGAGGATAAATCTGATGAGGGGGTTTCTGGGAAAGGTTTCTTTCACTCCCAAGAGAAGCATGCTCACTAGAAGAGACTGCTTCTTCTCCCTCTGAACACTGTCTTGTCCTGGGTGAACGGAACGGCAGCCATCTCGAAGTCTTGGGGGAGCAACTGCCTCACTGGAGATGGCAGAGCAGAAAGATAGAAAGATGGAACCTCTGACTTACCTGACCCTGGAGCTGCCCTACTTGGGGCTTCTTGTTATTTGTGATGATAAATGTGCTTGTTGCTTTCTTCTCTTTTAGTTGGATTTCCTATTACACTGGAAGGTTCCTAATGGATCCAATAGGGTGATGGAAAGTACAGAAAATACGGAGACTAGAAAGCTGGGATTTGCTACCTCTTAGCTAAGTGGTATTCACAGAGTAACTTTGGCTCTCTGGGTCTCAGTTTTCTCACCTGTAAAATGGAATTGACACCTACCTCACAGGGTGAGGAGTCTGTCAAATCATGTCGTGACGGCATGTCACACAATATCAAGTTGACTGCTGTTCTGAATGAGACCTCTTCTGACACTGGGCTCTTTCTGGCCTATGCCTCCCCTTGGGGATGCTAATGGCCTCACCTGTCATTTCAGTGCTAGCATCTTGGTAGCCATAAAGCAACAGCATTTGCTACTACCTGACATTTTGGGACTTTATAGCTATCTTGTTCCTTCCTTACATCTGTCCCCATTTTATCAAGAGGAAACTGAGGTGCAGAAGGTTAAGTGACTTGTCAATCAGCAATAGGGCTGGGCAACTCTTCTACTGAATGAATTGGTCCCCTTTCCATGCTGTGAAGCCACTTCCCGAAGGCAGGGCACAAGGCCCTGGGCCTGGCTGCTGTCGTCCCTTTCCTGTGGCTCTGTATGTGCTCTATGTGCAGGCTGAGGCTCCCTGCAGGGCAGGGTGGGTTCTTGGACTCTGAGCTCCCTCACGGGCCTCACCTTAGTTAGACACATGGAGATGCTCTTGGCTCTGGCCTCAACGAGAACAAGGAGCAAGAAGTCTAGAGCCCTAGTGGTTCATTTCTGAGGGCCAGGAAGTGTCTTTGTTACGTGGAGCCCAGGCCTCGAATGCCAACAGGCTCTGGGCACCATCTTAGCTCTACCGCCACACGAGGGCAGGTGGCTTTGCCTGGAGCTGTCCTGGGGAGGCTTGATGGGGGATTAATGATAGGGAAAGTAGGGCAGGCAGGTTGCTCAGAGCTTAGGGGGACAGGGCACAGTGGGGAGGAGTGCTGAGGGAGGGCAGGGAGATTAAGCTGGACTGGGAGCTGGTCTAGTCACCAAGCACGGCGTTGCATGTGCCATCTCTCCCACGGTCGCTCCCATCCCTGTTGCTCTCTGTAACACCTGTAACTCTTCCAACACCTCTGCCAAATTGTGTGGGTAGGGCCTCGATTCTGGGTCTCCATATGCCTTGGAGAAACTGAGGCTGAGCGGGAAGCCCACTGTGTGCCTGTCGTTCTTCCAATAAACCAATCTCTCTAAGAATAGAATACCTGGCTCAAAACAGCCAGTTAAGAAGCGCCTAGTGACAGTAGAAGGAATCGGACATGACTTTCCTGTGTTCATATGTGAATACACGACCAGTGAACTCCACATCGTATTCAAGCACAAGATGGAAAGTTACACTCCATGTATGTATGATTGGTCAAAAGACACTCTACTGTCGCATATAACTAAAAAGAACAACAACAACAAAAAATTTTAAAAAGAGTGCTAAGTGATGGGGGCTGGCAGGGTGGGAAAGAAAGCAGAGCGGGAGGCAGGAGCCCAGGGTACACAAGCACCTTCTGCTCAAGCGGTGGCCCCCGGGGTGTGCAGCTCTGGACCTAGTTGCAGGTCCCACCCTTCTCCCCATCCCTTCTTTCCCCCGCTTACTCAGTCATTCTACCCCTGAGTTTGACCTTCTGTCTCTGGTTTTCCTCTAGTTCCGCCCCATGAAGAAGGGCTTTGAGATGGCAGTTCCAGATGGAGGCACATCCTGTTCCCCTCTTTGGGGGCCCAGGGCCTGGTCCATGCTCAGGATGTGCTGGGTGGCGCTCCTGCTCCCTGCACCACCCCCAACTTTTGTATCTAGAGGAAACCAGGCCACACCTCGCAGGGGAGCAGAAGTCACAAAAAGAATGTCCTTGAGGCCAGAGGTAGGGAGGGAGTAGGTTTATCTGGAGGGTATGTCGGTGCTTCAGAGGGCGGGTGAGGGGACTTATGTTCGTGGGTCTGTCCATGGAGAAGACATGACCTGTGGTCAGCAATGTCCTCCCAAAGCAGGACCCAAGTCCTCCAAGCCACTTGCAGTGGCTCTAAGGGACAGGAGGAAGGCTGGCACCCTGCTCTTACCTTGCCCCTGGGGTGGGGCCAGGGTGAGATGCGGGCAGCTCCAGGCCTGGACTCACCGTCTTCCTTGGTCTGGATGTAGAGCACGCTGCTGCGCACGCCATCCCCGGCCTGCGTGAACGCCAGCACCTGGACGCTGTAGTTGGTGAACTTCTCCATGCCCCGCAGCTCCACCCGTTCCCGCGTCGTGGTGATGTTCTGCATCTCGCCCCACTCTGCGGGGACAAGTGGCCTCTGAGCGTGGGCAGCCCCGCCCTCCCAAGGTCCTTGCTGCAGCCCCTCTGCCAGTGTGGGCTCTGACCTGGACTCTGTGGGGGCCAGTACTAGACAGTCTTCTACCTCAGAGTACCTAGGAGCAGATTTGGGCCACTGCCCCTAGATCATGTTCCTCCTTAAGTGGACAATCAGGGTGAACCACACAGGATGGCCTGGCCCCAGGCCCCAGATGACCTTGCACCAACTTCAACTTGATATTCACCCTTTAGAATATCTGTCTCTCCATCTCTTTCTGAAGTGTGCCCCTCTTGACACCCAGCAGCCCTCCTGGTGAGAGACCTGGGATGCTTGCAATGCCCCTGCAAGCAGCCATTCCTTTTTGCTGCCCCAGCCCCTCCTTGGGCTCTCAGTTCTCCCTGGGCAGTGTGTCAACTTGCAGATGATGGATGACAGGACCCCCCTCTGTGCCTCTGATTGCTCCTGGGCCAGCATTCTGGCCTCTCAGAATAAGGGGCTATGCGACCCATTTGCTTTCTCCCAGCATGGAGGACACATAGCCAGCCATTCCCTGCAAAGAGCCTGCAGAGAAAACCTGGGCAGGGCTGGGTCATTCGTCAGGCTCAGTGAGGCCCCTCATCCTGACTCTGCCAAGGAACTTCTCAGAGAGCTAAAGAAGGGTACAGGGAGAGGGACTCATGGGAAGGCCAGGGTCATAGACGGAGGAAGAGGGGTGGGCTCCTGGGCTCCTCACTGCCACTACTGGGTTTTCTTAAAGACAGGTGCAGACACTGGCTGAGGACAGGCCTTGAAGAGATGAGCAATTGCAAACCAACTCCCAGCACCTATCTGGTGACCCATGCAGGCAAAGCCCCCAGGCAGAAAGCCTGGACAGGGGAGGGCAGTGGCCTGCCAGGACCCAGAGAGTGAGGATGCCATGCCCAGCATGAGGGGACTCCAGTCAGTGCAGGAGGGCCCTCAGAGCCTGGGTCACAGGAAGCAGAGTAGACCTGTCCAGGACTGTGGCTGGAGAAAGACCCAGGAAGAGGGCAGTGTGGCCCACAGTCCAGGTGGTCCTGGACATTAATGAGGCCAATGTCTTCCTCGAGGGCTGTGCTGGTGGAATCCGCTGCCTTAGAAGCAAGGAAGCAAGTTCTGGAAAGGGAGACTCCCCCTCACATGGCTCAGCACAGAGATAAATATGGCAGGGTCACATTCTGAGCAGCGTGGCCTGGCGCCTCACAGCAGCAGGACTCAGGAGACCTTCGGAGACCAACCAGAGGCCTCTGAGCTTTCACAGGAGACAAGCAGAGGCGGGAGGTCACTTCCTGCTGGTAGTATGTCTGGGCAGAGTAGCATCCAGGTGGGGAAGGAGATGGTAGAAACCCTGGACAGATGGCCAGGAGCTGGCTCCCAATCCTCTGCAGAAGAACAGGATGCAGGGAGCCAGGAGGCAGGAGGCTCAGCGCCTTTCAGCCCTCGTGCAGTCGAGGTGGGCAACGCCTTGTAGAACTGAGTTCTGTGGACCAGGAATTTCCTCACCACTGAAAGGTCTTTGTCTGTACCAGCAGGTAGCAGCCTGGTGTGTCTGTGTGGGCTACACAAACCCCTCAGCCCAAGTGCACAGCGGGGGAGGCAGCTACCTCAGCAGCTGGGCCATCGAACTGGGTTGTCTCCACCTGCCACTTCTCCCCTAGCTCCATAGTGCACGCCATCCTGCACTTTTGGGGGCCTAGATGGCTCCCCTGCATAGGCCACACCCTGGCCTGTCTGCCTGGTTCCAGTTGGGTTTGGCCAGAGGGGAGCTCCCCTGGGTTCTGGTAACCGTGCTACCACTCTTACCTCTTTGGGCCCAAGATGGCGATGGCTTCCTACAGATGCTAGCTCCCCTGTGCACTTCCTCCCCACTCCACTAAAAGTAGCCCTTCATGAAATTCTTCTGTTGCCCCATTTGAGTGTGACACTTGCTCCTTGGGGCACCCTGACTGGTGTGGCCATAAAGGTCTTATATCAAGAAAAGCAGCTGGGCACACACTTGTAATCCCTGCAGCTCGGGAGGCTAAGGCAGGAGGATCACAAGTTCAAGGCCAGTTTCAGCAATTTATGGAGGTGCTAAGCAACTCAGCAAGACCCTATCTCTCAATAAAATATTAAAAAAAGCTGAGGATGTGACTCAGTGGTTAAGTACCTCTGGGTTCCATTCCTGAAACCAAGGGGGAAAAAAAAAGAAAAGCAAACGTGCCCTCTCATGCTTCAAACGACACCCCACACACTGTTGTCTAGGAGTGGCAGGGTGTCTTCCCTGCCCAAAGATGACCGTGAGTCCCACCATCTACCGCCCGGCTCTTGGCTTTGACCTCAGGATAACGTGGACGTGTGCCAGTAGACCCGAGCCTCTCTTGCACCATCCCTGGGCCCCGGAACCACGATCCCCTGTGGCTTCCACTTGTGGCTTAGGAAGGCTGCACTTCCACTTGGCATGCCACAGGAAGATGCTCAGCTCTAAGCCTGGCACCTACGCCTCCTGTCCTGAGACCCAGCCTCAGTCCCATCAGACTCACCCCCATCAACATAGAGTGACCAGAAGATGACCCGGTAGCCTTTGAGGACTCCATTGAGGGTGCTGCGTGGGGGCTCCGACCAGGAGATGACAGCCACATCAGAAGTGATGGACAGGGCCCGGACATTCTCGGGGGGCTGGCTGGGCACTGCACAGGGTTGGGGAAGAAGCAAGGGTCCAGTCAGTCAGGAGTGTGAGTGTCATCACGACATACGTGTCCGAGGCCACGTCCTGCTACTGGATCAGAGGAGCGTCCAGTTAGCAAGTGGAGGGAACTCCTAACTCAGGAGTTGGAAGACCACACCGAGAATCCAGTTTTTGCTGGAGATGGGAGTAGTTAGACATCTTTGTGAATGTGGCTCCTTGCTCCTTGGTCAGTACGGTCCTGGCTTTGGCTAAATCCTGGTGAAGGTGCTGAATTCTGGACAAAGTCTCTGATAATTTACCAGTGGACCACCATGGCCAGGGGACCCAGGCTCTGCTGAAAGGGACAGAACCTGGAAGACCACTGAGCTGGCTCCAGAGGTATTTGTAATTTAGCGTCTCATCTGATAACTGCCAGCCCCTCTGTGTCCACTGAGCAGGGGTCTAGCCAAAGCCTGGTGTAGGGATTCAGTGTCCTTATGCCAACTGAAGGGGAGGCAAAGAAGGGAAGGGGGTCTTAAATAACCCTCGTGCAGGGAAGAAGAGTTTCCACAGACCTTTGGGACCATCACCCCTTTGCTCTGTCCCTGCACACACACAAAGATGGCATCAGGCCTGGGAAGATGGGTGCCACTCTCTGAGACCATCTCTGGTGGCCCCATGCCCTTAACCCTCTCCCTCTGTGAGCTCCCTCTGTGTGTAACCTACGTCCTCCATCCTGGGTTGACCTGGGGCCACTTGCCCTTTCTGGATGGCAGAAAGTGGGAGCACTGGGCCCCAAGGCCCACCTTGGATAAGGAGAATTGGGTGGCACTTTCTGCCAGCTTCTAAAGAGCCAGGGACAAAGGGAAAGAGCGAGGCTGCTCCGGTGTGATCGGGAGAGAGGAGGCCCAGGCTGGAGGGAAGGTAATTAGATCCCGTTGCCCCACAAGAGGCAACTCTAATTTTTATGAGCATTTAAATGATAATACATCATCCTAACGATCCTCTTTGAGAATGATTATTGTTTCATATTACTTAGGTGTAAAAATATAAGCACCATGTAATTAGGGACCTAGTGTAATAAACTAATACAGATCGCCCGTTCGAACAAAATGAAGGTAATATAATTATGGAAAAGACACTCTTGCTAAGGCAGGGGCCCTTGAATACCCCAGGAGGAGTGCTAATATTGCCAGGAAACGATCAGGATCTGACAGGCTAACGAGGGCCTTAATTAAGTATGAAAAACTGCTGAGCAAATGCTGCTGGAAACTTTCTTCCCCCTCTCCTCCTTTGTTTTGAAAAGGACTCTGCAGCCCGTGCTGATCACTCCCTGTTGGAAATTCCAGGGGCCCCACCTGTCAGGGAGGTGGTGCTGGGCAGAGACCACGAGCTGGGCCCGTGAGAGCTCCAGGGCTTAGTTAGGTTGGGCAGCTGTCCTGGGCTTGGGGCACTGTCCCCTGGACAAACCTTCCTGGGGCATGTTATACCCAAGTGACTTGTTCCTGTTCCCAGCCTTGCTTGGAGACAGGATGAAGCAGAGGGAGCATGGACTTGGGGTTCGGCTTGGACTTTGAGCTGGGCTCTGTTATTTCCTGGATAGGTTATCCTGGACAGATCACTTAAACCCCACAGGCTTTGATGGCCCTTTAGGGATAATGACCCAGCTGTGATTCTCACAGGTGCTGCCTGAACCAGCAGCATTGGCACTCTGAGGAAACTACTAGAAATACCAATTCCTGGTGCTTCCTCGGACCTGCTGCCAGGGCTTCTGGGGGGGTGGGTGGTTCCAACAGTCTGTTTACCAGAACTCCAGGGAATTCTGATGGAGGTGAGCTTGGGAACCTGTGTTCAGGTACTGCCGGGATGAGTGCTACCGGTACTAGAAGTGACAAGCTGGTATTTCTCAACCCAGCCAAGCCTGTGACAGCACCTTGAGGTGGAGGGGCTGGGGTGGGGGGCTGGACACAGCACGGCTTTCCTCCAGGGGGCTCTCTGCACTTCTCTTCTGTGGGTCTTCCTCTTTTGTGGCCTCCTTTCTCCTCAAGGGCCCAGTTCCCTGGGACTGTTGAGGTCTGCTCAGTCTCAAAGCCCAACTTGTGCTCTAGAGCAATGAGATGAAAATCTCTGGGGACGAAGTCTGAGCATCAGTGTTTTGAAAGCTGTCAGATAAACCCAACTTGTAGCCACAGTTAATAAACGCTGGTATGAGTGGACGCGCTCTCAGGTGTTCCTGACCTCATGCCTCCTCATGCCCAAGAGGGCTGTATTTCCAGAGGTAGGAGAGGGCCCACGTAACTAAAGGAATGGCTCTCTAATGCTGGAGTGCTCCTATTCTGTTGGGCCATGGGGCGATGGCATTATGCTTTCCAGGAACTGGTCTCCTCCCTCCACAGTGGGCAGATGGGCAGGCTCAGACTCCATGATGCGTTTACTACCCGACCCCAGTTTTGGGTGGGGCGTTGAGAAGGAAGCTTAGGAAAACATTGTTTCTTTATTCTGCTCTTTGGGGCCTGTGACCACCTGGCCCTCTCTCTGGGGGCATCAAGGCCACATCTCCTGCTTTGACTTGGTGCAGGCTCAGGGACCAGCTAGTGCCCTCTCTGTGCTTAGACAGCTGGCATATTCCAGCTACCTCCAATCCTCTCTCCCTGGAGCAACTGGGTCTCTTAATTTGCTAATCAGTGCATTCTGTATAGTCATCAGAGAATTAAGTTTTGAAAACTGAGCTCTAAATCCTCTGCCACATGGGCAGGAGGATTTCTTAACTCTAGTCTCATTTCAGTTGCTTAAAACAGATGGGAACAGCTGGGCATGGTGGTGCATGCCTGTAATCCCAGCAGCTCAGGAGGCTGAGGCAGGAGGATTGCAAGCTCAAAGCCAGCCTCAGGAACTTAGTAAGGCCCCAGGCAACTCATTGAGACCCTGTCTCTAAATAAAATACAAAAAAGGGCTGGGGATGTGGCTCAGTGGTTAAGTGCCCCTAGGTTCAATCCTTTGTACCAAAAAACAATAAATAAATAAATAAATAAACAAAACAAACAAAAAACCCCAAAACAAACAAACCAAAACCCAAACAAAAAAACTAAAACTAAAAGCAAAATAACAAAACAAAACAAAACAAAAAAACAGATGGGAACAGGCTCCAGCCTAGAAGTACAAAGGTGACTTGGCTTTGCCCTGTCCCCAAAAGTCTGTAGAGAAGAAGAAACAGGACCCAGGATGGGGAGGGAAGAGCTTGGTCAGAGAGAGGGACTAGGGGACCAGAAAGAAAGAGGGAAACACGGGGATGGGAAGACAGGTGCACAGACAAGTGCTCAACAGGTTCAGGTCGGTAGGTGCACAGGGAGACTGAGGGGCAGAGCATCAGCAGGTGAGGAAGAGGGAGCTGCCAACGGGGCCGAGGCCAGGTGTGCTGAGTCTCCTTCAGGAGCCAATCAGCAAGAGGAGAGGGGGAGCCTGCATCACCCACAGGTCCAAGACGGGCCCTCAGGATCTGCACCCCCACCCTGTCACTGCCCTCACCATCCTCCAGGGTGGTGGCGTTGATCTCGCTGGAGGAGGGCCCCGTGCCAGCCCTGTTGAAGGCCTGGACCACCACCCCGTATTGGGCGAACTTCTTGAGGTTGTCCAGGGTGTAGACCTCGCTGTCGCCTGTGGCCTTCATCTCCACGATGCTGTACTGCCCGTTGCTGCCAGGACTGTTCTCTCTGTAGCCAATCTGGTAGCCCCGGATGACGCCATTCTGCAGCTCCTTCTTGGGTGCCTGTGAGCATGGGCAGGGCCAGGGACGAAGACACAGTGACCTTCTGAGATGGCACTCTTAAAACCCAGTCAGGTTGTGTTGTTCTGGGCCCTACCCCTGAAGGCTCCTGTCTCTCTCAGAGTGAAAGCCCTCTTCCTAAGGGCCCTCTGTGACCTGGTGCCCACGCCCTCTCAGACGTCTCTCTCGCCCTTGGTTCTACGCCACAACATTCTGGCCCCTTCGCTGCTCACATCAACCTCACTCCCATCTCCGGAGGGAGCACCCCTTAAATACCCACAAGCGGGTCCCCTCTCTTTGAAATGGCTCCTTTTTCCTGGGATCTCCTTCGTTTCTCAGCTGGATTGCTCCTTGCTTCCGTCCAGCACTCCTGACTTTTCTGCCCTGCTTTTTCTTCCTCCACGGCACCCCTGACATTCTATAGATCTCACTTATGTCTGACTGTCTGCTCTGGTAAGTGCTGTGAGGATGAGGAGTGTTGTCTGTTTTATTTACTGTGGTATCTCAGTGTCAAGAATTGTGTCTAGCATAGAGAAGGCCCCTACGCATATTTATTAAATGATGACTGAATGTTTGATGTCATCTGGCACAGGTCAGGGGCCTGGGAGAATCAGAACAGTAGGTGAAGGGAAGTAAGCGATGAATCTGAATGGAAGAAAATGTCCAGGGCTGAGCATGGTGATGCATGCCTGTAATCCCAGGTATTCGGGAGACTGAGGCAGGAGGATCACAAGTTCGAGGCCAGTCTGGCCAACTGAGTGAGACCGTTTCAAACTAAAACTAGAAAAGGGCTGGGGATGCAGCACTTGCCTAGCATGCGTGAGATCCTGGGTTCATTTCCCTGCCAAAGTGAAAAGAAAAGAAAAAGGAAAAAAAATATAAAAAGTCCTGAGATCCCAGTTCACACCTACTAGGATGATCGTTATAAAAAAATAAAAATAATTTTGAAAAGCACTGGAGAGGAGGTGGAGATATTGGAACCTTGTACATTGCTTGTGAGATGTCAAGTGGTGCAGCCACTATAGAGAGAGTGAGTTTGGCAGTTCCTCAAAAGGCAAAACACAGTCACCATACGACCGTGCAAGCCTGGTAGATTCGAAAGAACTGAAAGCCGGAGCTCAAACAATTACTTGCACACCCAGGCTGGCAGCAGCATTATTCACAGTAGCTGAAAGGAGAAGCAACCCAGGGGTCCACCGGTAGATGAACAGATGAACAAAACGTAGTGTGTCCATGCAGCGGGAAATTACTCACCCACAAAAGCAATGGAATTCTCACATATGCTACAACATGGGTCAAAACTGGACGCCCAGGGAAATAAGACGGATGCAAGGACACAAACACTGTGCATTTCCACCTATAGAAGTGTCTAGAACAGGTGCATTTGTAGAGATGGAAAACAGATTTGAGGCTTCCAGAGGCTGGGAGGAGGGCACAAGGGGAGTTAATGGGCACAGAGTTTCAGTTTGGGGCAATGAACAAGTTCTGGATGCAGCTGGATGCTGTGGAATGTGCTCCCTGCTGCTGAGTTGTGCTCTCCCACATGGAGTTGTACATTTTATATGCATTCGACTATATCTTTAAAAAAAGCCCCCAAAGAGTACTTGACCCAGGCCCTCTAGGGACACTAAGGCAGGATCCCCAGACACGCTGGTCAGGGGCCGCAGTGCGGTGAGGACCAAGGTCTGAGGCAGCTCCCAGATGGAGGGGCAGAGATGATGTGGACACGGAGCTGAGAGGGGACTGATGGGAGGGCCAGGCCAACAGAGAAAGGTCCACCAGCATCAGTGTGGGGTCAGGAAACCCTCTTCCCCAGGCTCGGGTCCTTACCCAAACTCAGCTGCACGCCACGCAAGCACAGACACCCTGAGGAAAAACATGACCCATATGTCCTCGCTTACACATGACAGTCTCATATGTGACCACACGCGCACACACACGCCAGTAGATCTGCTCGTGTCCAGAGCCAGCAACACACCCTGCAGATGGGCCTGCATCCCAGCCCACACCCTAGCCACAGCCAGACACGCTGAACCCAGAACCGGATCCTTTTACGACCAAGCCTGCCCACCTACATTGAGACAGAACAGTCACCCTAGTACATATAAAACAGCTTGAGTCAGGGTTTTAAAGACAATGAAGTTAATTTAAAACCCTACTTTTTATGGTATTAAAAAACAGATCAAAAACAATTAAGTTAGTAAAACTGCCTTACTGTTTTTTTAAATTCAATGAATGTTTTAAATGAACTGCATTTTTAGCCTCACTGTTAACTCAATAAAATGATGTTTTTAATTTAACATAATTGTTTTGAACTCACTAAATAGGTGTGTGTGTGTGAGTGTTTAATTGACTTGACTTTTTGTTTTGCCTGAAGAAGGTTTCTCTGCACTTGGGCAGTCCTGCGTGCTAGTCTGTAATTGGGCAAATTTTTGCATTTAGATCTGGTAGCTGCTCAGGAATATCTGTGCACACACACACACACACACACACAGGTATTAGTGGCACAATCATGTCTTGAGGAGCCTATACCCTGACCTTCACACTAACACACACTCTCATGTTGCAGTATGCTTATCCACATTAGTACACATTTGATATCATTGTCATTACACAACGACACACAGGCCTACCTAGCCAGGGCTATCTGTGCCACTAAGTGCAACTATGCACACGACCACATCAGTATATACCTTGGAGAGGCATCCAAGCAACCCTGATGAATGTGTGCTCATGTATACACACACACACACACACACACACACACACACACACACACACATTTATACAAACCCCAGCAGATCCTTCCTCCCGTGCTCCTCCCTTTATTCTTTCTCCTCCCCTATCTTCCTACCTCCCAAACACAACACTCAGGATTTAAATCAATCTTAACAATATTTCTCTGAAACATTAAGAAATCAATAGGGCTGATTGCAAATTTATGTCATAAAGCAGGGGTGATCCATCTTGTGGAAAGAGTCTTAAAATGAAGTGACTTATCTTTCAAGTGAATCTTTATTTTTCATTAATCTGTTTCTTGGTGTTAAAAAAAAAATTCCCTGAGAAGTCAGTCCCAAAATTTATTGGCCAGCTGGTTCATTCTGAAGTTCTAACTTTCTAATCAATTTTATTTTTCATTATGAGGCTTTGGAGAAATAAATCTGATTCTAAATTTTTATCGACCTCCAAGTCAGAGCTTTGTAGCCAAATGTCTCAGTGTTTTACGTAGCTATCCGTTCCCCACCCCCACATCTCAGCTCCCTCAGCATCTTCCCAAGAAATGGGCCCAGAACCAGGATGCAGGCAAGATTAGGGGATTGGACTCCAGGCTTCACCCCAGTTTCTAGAAAAGCCCTGGAGCCCAGATCTGAATCTGGAGGGGAACCATGCCTCCAGGGATTTCCCAGGGTCCCCAGAAAGGCCCAGTGACCCATTCCTCCTGACTCATTCTCCTCCTGGCCACTCCTCTGGTGGCGGGTGGGGAACAAGCTTGCTGCTGCTTTGCACGTGTGTGCAAGCACGTGTGCACACCTGTCTTCTTAGTGGAAAGTCACTAGGCCTTTTTGATTCTCCCACTCCCAAGTCCACCCTCCTGAAAAGAAGGACGAATATACACAGATTTTCCTATCAGGAGTTTAAGTCAGACAATGACCTTGGACTACTGCCCCCTCCCTGCAATAAGATGAGGTCACCCCCAAGGCCCACTCTTGAGATGGGACTGCTCTAAGAAGAGGAAGGACAGGTTCTAAGAAGGCTTTATGTTCCAGAACTGTTGGTGGGCTACAGTGAGGAGATGGGGTTGTAGTTCCAAACTATGTGTGTGTGTCCTGTAACTGTCTCTACCTGAATGACCACAGGCAAGTCACCTTGCATCTCTGCACCTATGGCCTCCTCTGATGGATGGGGTGAAAATATACCCCATAGCAGCAGGGAGAGGGTTGGGCAATTTTGTGTAAGAGCAAGTGCTTGGAGACTGGAAGACTCACTGGAATGGAAAGCCATGGAATTGTTGGCCTATCTGTACACATGGAGAAATATGCCATAGGGCCAGAGCTTCCCAGGGAAGCACCTCTGGGTTCTTCCTTTGTCCCTGCCCAGTGTGGAATCTCTCCTAGGGTGTCCTTGAGTGACAGATGTTTCAGCCACCCCTAGATCTCATAGGTCCCAGCCCCTTAGAAATGGCTGCAGTACATACTGGTGTCTTCTCCTTGCCGCTCCCCTAGACGCAGACGAAGGCAGTTATTTTCATCCTGATATTATAGAGGGAAAACTTGGCACTAAATCAATTCCAGTTGCTACCCTTTTACCACACATGGGATTTGAGGATGGGCCAGCATGGTGGGAGAACTCTTTCCCCATCTCCCTGGCTTTGCTGAATTCTTCACCTCACCCCAGGCATGGCCCTCCACTAGACAGCCAGGGTGGGATGGGAGTGGGAATTGGTGGGGGGACCTGCTCTTTACCCTCCTTTCCTGCTACCCCCAAACTTCAAAGGGATAAGTGAGAAAAACAGGCATGAACATTATATGAAACTAGAGACTAGCAAGTCTGTTGGGGTTTCAGTCCTGGATCAAGCAGGGAGGAGACAAGATGTCATTTCACTTACCTTCCAGGTCACTTGGATACTCTGTGAAGTTACCGGCTGCAAGGTGACATCCATGGGGGGCCCATCAGGAGCTGGGAGTGCAGAAAAAGAAAATTATGATTCAAGTCTTGGCAGAGGAGAGTCCCGTGTCCTCACTCACATACTTCTGAGCTGGAGGAGCGCTGGGGAGGAAGGAGAAGCTCACATACAGATAGTAGAGGACCTTGGCTTGAGCTCATCATGCTGGTAATTGATCATCAGCATTGCTTATGCTTTTTTTTTACTTAATGGTCATTTGTTACATGGCACATATGTTTTTTGAGGTTTTCTGCATTATTTAGTTTCACAATAACAAAGAGAGATCGTGTTTAAATTTTTATTAAAACTACACGAAGAAGCCACAGAAAATGATTCAGGGGACTAGGACTCCTGTATCCTCTGTAGATGCAGTACATCTGTCTTTTCCACATAGACTGGAGCTGAAGTGGGGACAGAACCATGGACAGCTCCCAAAAGCCCAGCATCTAGAGCCCCACCAGGAAAAGGGTTAGGAAATGAAACAGACAAAACAAGATGCCGATTATTCTGAGGGATAATGCTGGGATCTCTCCCTCCCATTTTTTCCTGGGGATACTGGGGATTGCACCCAGGACCTCACATGTGCTCGGTAAGTGCTCTACCACTGAGCCACATCCCTAGCCCTTTTTAATTTTTATTTTGAGACAGGGTCTCGCTGATTTATGCGAGCTGTCTTTGAACTTGTGATCCTACTGCCTCAGCCTCCTGATTGCTGGGATTACAGGTGTACAATACCATCCTAGTTCCTTTCTCCCTTTTTATAATCACAAGCCCACTGCCAATGGACAAGGTTGGACAAGGGCCTCTGGCATCCCTGATTCCCATAACCATGGGCAGAGGAGGCAGGGTAAGGTGCTTACCCGCCTCTTCGGTGCTGACAGTGAGCTCCTTGCTTGGTTCGCTGCGGCCGATCTTGTTGAAAGAGTACATACGAATGCTGTACACAGATGCTGGGTGCAAGTCCACAATATTAGCCTGATTGATGGTGGGGGAGATGTTGCGTGTGGACTGCTTGAAGTCCCAGGAATCTGTAGAGAAGACATCCATTTCCCGCATAGTCAGGCAAACTTCAGGGCCCCTCCCCAGCATCTAGCACCAGCAAATCCCAGTCTCGACTTGGATTCTGGCTCACATGGGCTGCAGAGGGGGACATAGGCCTTAACTTCACAGAGAGTACAAGGGGTCTGTCCCATAAGATTCCATGTTGGGAGAAGCCAGACTCTTCTGGCACTGACCAGCTTTGAGCTAAACCTCAGACAGGGTCTGAAAAGATGTTTCTCAAGGTCCCTGCTAAGATCACCATTTGCTCAGACCCCTGAGAATCTGATGGCCCAATGCTCTTCTTCCAGGGCCTCTCGGTACATCAATGACCTGTTTCACCTGAGAGACATCCCATTCACTCAACTGTCCTGTACAAAGGGGGAGGCCGAGTCCTATCCCCCTTCCTGCTTCTCTCTGTGTTCTTTATTGTCTTTCCTTGTGGGTTCGTGAGGCTACGGTCTTGAGTGTTATGTGTCAGTGTCGGAGGGGATGAAACAGAAGACCCCAGCCCCAACCTTACCCTCTTTCCTGCACCAGCGATAAAAGGAAAGATCTCTGACTCTTTCGGATCAGGGACCAACAAAGGGATTAACGTGTTCAGGATTTATCCGAGGGGAATGGTAGTCCATTCCAGGGCTGATGTTTAGCAAAATTGTAGAACGTGGAAAATACCAGATAAGTGCCACTCAGGGATCCTGTGACTGTAAACATCCTGTATCTCCAGAGGAATCCAGTCATTCATTCAATATGTGCTTGCTAGGCACCTACCAGGGGATTCCAGAGGAAAATGAGAAGGGGTTACAGTCACCGCAATGGCTTGGCTAGCCTTCCAAGCTCAAAAATTTTAACCAGATGCCTTTTTTGGCACTGATTTTGAAAAGAAAATAAAAGAAAAAAGAATAAAAAAGCTGATAGTAAGGCTTAAATATGTTCCCAGGGCATGTCCGGATGTCACTATTCAGTCTAATTTTCTATACCTTTTAAATTCACAATAGAGTATCCAGAAAAGATAAAATTGTATTCACTATAGTTTAATTCCTAAATCAGGAAAGGAAGCTAGACTTTCTTGACAGATTTTTTTCTAAGAAGGTATTTTTGAAAGCTAATAAATCAGGAGAATAATACCCCCCTCAATTCTGGTTAACCGAGGCCTCAATGATTTTTGAAACACGGCTCTCAGCTGCACAGCCTTGACATCTGTGAAGGGCACAGGCCCAGCTCCCATCTGTAGTTTTGCATTTAATTCTTTGGTTGCATGAGCCAAAGGAACAAAATGGCAGGCTGCTGATGCTCGAAAACAAATTATTTTCTTCTTGTCTTTTAAAAACACCCCAGCCACCCAGAGAGTCACTCTGTGGCTGACAGGTTAAGCCAGAATTGCAAATAGGCAGTCTCCTACCTGCTGTGGGCACCTCTTTGGTTTGGGATGGAACGGGCTCGCAATGTGGAGGCAGGTGCTCACTTCTCTCTGTGGCATCCTGGGAGCTGGTGCCAGCTCACAAATCACATTTGATTTGCCCGTGTTTAGAGGAGTGCGAGAGTGATCAGAAGTCAGTGCATTCATTTTTGATGAGTGCGGGCGGAGGGAGGAGACTCTCGGGATGAGTCTGGAAACGCAGGGGCTAAGGAGAAGAGGCAGTGACATGTGCCAGGCACCCGGGGCAGGGATGGACAATGTAAATGTTGCCGTTTACACCTCACACCCTCCTAGGATATCAGTGCTGTATCCCCAAAGTGCATAGGTGACATCTACGTCACCAAACCCCATTTCCCACTTGGCCTCTCAGGTATCACTTGCGCCTCTCCCTTTATCTTGAAACACTCTTCCCTTGGTTTCCTAATAAAGCTGTCTGGTTTTAGACTAATCGTGGGTCACTTTTTCTCTGTCCTTTTGCAGCGGCGCCTCCTCTGTCTACCATGTATGGTTAGGGTTCTTTCAGGCTCCATCCTCACCTCTTCTTCCCTAGGGTCAGACATCTTACCCACCCACGCCTCTATAACTCCCGGGGCTGCTCCTTTAAACGCCAGCCTCTTTAGCCAACTGATTACTTGACCTCTTCTCTTGGAGGCTTCAAAGGCACTGCAAACTAACCATGTCCAAGACATAACTCTTGACCACACTCCTGGTCAGCCCGTCTCTTTCCAGGTTTGGAATGGTACCGCTATCTATCACGTGTGCCAGAGTCAGGTGTTATTCTCGACTCTTCCCTCTCTCTTCCTTGCTATCATGTCCAATAGCTTTTGTGTCCCATGTAACTCTCCAGTGTCCTCACATCTCTCCACCTCTGTCCCTTCTGAGAGGTGGCTACGTCACACCCTGTTTCATGTGGATCAGGGAAATGGCTTCCTAGCCAGCCTCCCAGTGTCCACTCTGTGCTTCTTTCCCTCTCCATCTGTTTTGGACACTGCAGCCATCATTCATCCTGCAAATATGACTGAGTCCCTCTCCTAGGCAAGTGCTCCGTCCTGGGGCTGAGAGAAGGCCTCCCACAACACAAGCTGATACGGCCGGCCCCTCACAAAGAACCCTCGATACGTCCCCCTGCCATTAGGATGAAGCAACACTCTGACATTTTGGAAGCTCTGCAGCCACTGGCTCAAACTCCCCTTCCCAGCCTTCTTCTCTGAACTCTACAGCAACTAGAGCCTTCTTTGTTCACATTCTCCCCTTTCTAGGACTCACTGTTCCTGAGACCACTGCCCAAGGACATGCTAAGCTCCCTGAAGGCAGGAACCAGGTCTAAAACGTTGGTCCTGTCCCCTGCCTCGCAAGTGCTGGGCATTTCACACCTGTTGTTGGTTTTAAATAAGAGCCACTTTTTTTTTGTCCTTTACTTTGTACTTGGAGTTCCTCTGTAAGTTGTAGTCACACTGGACGTCCTTTGCCTTTTGCCTCACTCAGCTGCCAATCACAGGGAGGTGGTGGGAGCTGGGGTGTCCCAGAGAGCAGCTCCTTTTTTTCCCCCCCTCCTGCTTTTGCCAGTAGTTTGTAGGTGGATCTGACCTTGTGTTCCCAAACATCTTTGATGTTGGCACAAAACAACTCTCTCCCCACAACCCTTCCAGGCTATGCCTCAGAGTGAAATCTGGAGGGCTCTTGCTGATTTTTCTTACTTGATCGCCGCCATCTCCCCAACCCTGAGTAGCTGAACGGGGGGCCCTATCTTCTTCCCTTTCCTCTTCAGCTCTCTCAGGGTCCTGAGCTGGCTCTAGCGAATATCGTCTCTTTTAATATTCCCTTTCATATGAGCCTGGCTTTACCAGATTAACATATTTCATTAAGGGTTCTCTCTCCCTTTCTTCATCAAAGGGTTTATGATGCAAAATATTCTTCTTAAAGACTAAGGATGTGGCTGGGGAGATGTCAGCGCCTTCTGCTCTGTGGGCTGCTTGCTGAGAGGGGACCTGGAGTCTGGATTTTCAGGAAACACATTCACTGTAGAGGGGGAGCAGCTTGGAAGAAAGCCACATCTGGAGCGTTTAGCTGCCTGCGCTGAGGAAACAAATCCATTCTGCATCTCTGATTTTCTCCTTGCACTGTGGCTCTGAGCCCCCTGTGGCAATCTCTCTGCAGCCCAGAGAACAGGTTCCACGGGTCACAACAGTAGCTCATAGCATCCCAGCACCAGCCACACTCCAGTTCCTACACAATGACATGCCACACCAAGCTGGCTCCGGAACTGGGGCCAGAACAGCCCCCAAGCCAGCCTTCTGGGCTTGGAGGGCCATCCTCAGACAACACACCCCTGCTCCTTGCTTGGCTAATAGGGGCAAAATGTAGCGTCTGCATTTTAAATCTGCACAGCGCCATCTGATAGATTTGTGTGGACGGTGCTATTTATCATTCAGCATTCATGTATTATTACTCTGCTGCCTGGGGCCTGCAGAAGTCAGCATGAGTGGGATGGCTCAGAAAGGGCAGGCTTGGTAATTTCCCTTGGAAAATTAGCACGATGAGCAACGTGGCAGAAAACCCAGCAAAAGCACAGGGAGGGCAAAGAGGGGGTCAGGATCCAGGATGGATACGGTCTGGGGCAGGAGGCAGAGGGGGAGGGGGATGGAGGCACACAACCAGAACACTTGGAAGGTTCCAATGGGCCAGGTTCCATCCTCACAACCACTGTGCCAATGCAGTGTCACCGTCTCTGTTTTATAGATTAAAAGATGCCCGAAGATGTTGGGCACTTGCGGAAGGTCATATAACTCTGACCAAGGCTTTGGCTCTGGAGGTGAGTTTCCTTCACAGGTGCAGAGAGGCGCAGACGCACCACACACCCACACCTGCACCCGCTCCTTCCTTCAAGTTCTCCTTGGATGTTCCCTTGGATGCCTTCCGCAGGGCTCACGTAATACGGTTGTGGTGTGCTTTGCTTGATGGAAGAGTGCTGTGTAATGGTTCTGAAAGTGTGTGTGTGTGCGTGTGTGTGCGCAGTGTGCCTTCTCACTCCAACTGCATGGTGTGCTCCAAGGGCAATATTCTCTCTCCTATTTCTTTTCCTCTCCCTGCCACATGTCTGGTGCATGATTCTGCAGAAAAAAAATATTGGCACTCGGTACATGTGACTGACTGACAGACATATATTTCAGCCTGCAAGTCCCACAGGACTCTAAATTGTCGCATGAGATATTTGAATTAGAAGGCAGAGAGGAACTTGCATTTATTAAAGCCTCACTCTTTCTCTTTAATTCCCAAGCAGCCGTGCGAGGAGGCATTCTGTTCCCACTCTGCAGATGGGGAAGCTGAGCCGTACATCCAACATGCCTCTGCCTGCATCCAACAGCAGCGCGCTGCACTTCTCACGGCCCCCTGCTCCTAAATGCCAAGATGTGACAGACGCCCTTCTGGGTGGGCTGGTCTGGAGCAGACTGGGCCTCATGGTAGGGAAAAAGAGCAGCTGCCTTCACAGGGCTTGGTACCCTGTGAGTTTTTCCTTTAATGGAGCAAAGCCATTGCAGGAGCGGGGAGGTGCCACTGAGCTTTCCCCACCCTCTCTCCTGCCCGCCCCTCCTGCCATTCCTCGCTCTGGGGTGGGTGATGGCAGTTCCTCTTCCTTTGGGGGAGCCAGAAGGAATTGGGAGAGACACGTGAGAATAGTGTCTTGCCCGGCAGCCTCTCCTCTCTCTTCTGTCTTTCTCCCCAGATGTGTGATGTTCTCTGTGCACCCTGCTGAGCGGAGCCCCAGGAAAGTTTCCCACACATTAGAGGGGTCAGTGGAGGGGGAGTGGGCAGCAGGGCAGCATGGGGGAGGAGCAGGAGGGAGGGGCTGAGTTCCAAGTTCAGACCCAGCAGATGAGTTGGAGCTGGCGGGGAGGGGTCGGGAGGATGGGCTCTCCAGACTCTTCCCGTGCTCCCTTTTTAAATTATTCTGAGAAGCTAACATGGGCTTGTTGGATTGGATTCAGAAGGTATACACGGATCCAGAGTGAGAAGTGTTTTTTTCTCCTACCTTGAAGCCAATAGGTGCCCTCTGAGGCCCTGCTGTGCCATTCCTGCCACCTGACGTGGGACCCACCATGGTGTCTCCAGACTCTGAATGACTGCCCCACAGTACCCGGCGGAGCCAGCTGGGCCTGCGAGGAGGGCTCTGGGAGAGTTCTGGGAGCAGGAAACTTAGATCCAAGCATCTCCAGAGACTCTGATCCCCATGAGCTGTTCTTAGGAAGGACCTGCTCTCTGACCTCCAATTACCCTCATCACCCCAAACCAGGAGCACCCACGTGCAAACTATGATGCCCCAGAGACACGGCCCCCAGCCCTGGGTCTAGCACCTTTAAATTGCTTTAAATTAGCTCATGCTTGAGAGCGTTTCCCTGGGGACAATCTTCCCCATCACCTGGGGGTCCTGTGGTCTGTGTCTGGGGTTCCTAGCCTGCTAAGTGTTCCTCCCTTGGGAAACCACAGGCTCTTGCGCACCGGATGGTGCTGGTGTGTCTGCCTTATGGGCAGGAGCTGTCCTACCAGAGTGGTAGAGGCAGGGCGTATGACATACGGGGCCATGGGAGGCCAAGCCCTGAACCCCTGAGCCTGCGGCCTGGGCACCTACCTGATTTGTTCTTGTATTCGATGTCAAAGCCTGTAATGATGCTGTTCCCGTCGAATCGCTGGGTCCAGCGCAGGTTCATGCTCCGGGCCTTCACCTCCCGGATCTCCAGCTCAGGGGGGTCCGGGGGCTCTGGGGTGTAGCAGGGAAGAGACAGAAGTGAGGATGGCAGCAGGGAGCTTGGCCTCCTGATTGTGCCTGGTGGCCGATGTCATTAGTGTTCTAACCCAGGACCCTGGAGCTGAGGGAGGCCAGCAGCTGGGCTCAGAGGCTGAGAAGCCAGGTTTGGGCTCCTGCCTTGAGGCCTCTCTTGCTTGGCCTGGGAGAGGGCAGACCCCTTTTGCAGGCATTCCTCAGAGCTCAGGGCCTGCTCCCCTCGTCCCCCACCCTATGCAGATCTCCCACCTTTGCTAACTTGAATTTTCCTTCCCACACCTCCTCTAGTGGCATGTGCCCAGGAACCAGGTCTCCAACCCCTTCTGGAACCAGCAACTGATTCTTAGGGGCTGCAGTCTGAGGTTGCTTCTGAGGTGTCTGCAAAGGTCCTATTTCCCTACTCTGGGCTAGAGGGATGGAGAGGAATCTTTTCCCCACAAGGCCATTTCCCATCATCCCCCACCATGGTGCTGGAGATGCCCCTGCTCTTTGAGGCTGACTTAGCTGCGGGCTGCTGGCCCCTAGGGAGGTGGGCAGGGAAAGCACCTTGCACGGTGAGCTGGATCAAGCCCCGGTCCTCCCCGTATGAGTTGATGGCGTGGCAACTGAAGAACACAGAGTCCCCACGGTCAGCTGGCTTGAGCTGGGAGATGGCCCACAGGGACAGGAGAGGGAAGAAACGGGGAGAGCCTGTTAGAGCCTGGCAGCTAAGGAGGCTACTCCAGGGGTATCAGCAAGGTCGTCTTGTTCTTGGAGGGGGACCCCCAAGGGGTTTCATCAAGGTCTTCTCTTCCCAGAATGTTCCAGGGTTGGAAGTGCAGAGGGGTCCATGCAGGCAGGAAAGGGCCAGGGGTCCCAGGAGAGGGAGTGGAGCCCAGCGGTACTAGAAAGTGGGGCTGAAGAACCCACATAATTGATGGTTGTGGGAGTGTTAGAAAGGGGATGTGGTAAGGTCCGAACTAGAGATTCCTGGGTGGAGACCAGAAATAGGTGTAGGACAGGGTCTCCCAAACTCCCAGTTTACCTCCTTTGGATACAGATGTGACATGGTGGGCTCCCCACTTTCAGAGAGTCAGGGTCCCGGGGCCTGGGGCTGGGACTGGGTGCTCACCTTCAACGTGGAGACAACCTCATCGCCGTTGTCCTTGGTGGCTATGGCATAGCGCATGACTCGGTCGGGGTCGATGACAGTGTCCCCTTTCTCCCAGCGGATGATGATCGGCCGCTCACCCCGTGCGGTGCAGTTCAGCTCCTTGGAGTGGCCCTTGATGGCGATGGTGGTGTTGGGATGGGAGGTGATCATGGCTGGGACTGGGGACGGGAAGAGGTGCACGGCACCGTGAGGGTCTCAAGATCAACCTGGGGGAGGCGCACGTGCTGCAGAGGCTCTGCCCTCAGCCACCCGCCCCTCGGCCCCCGGAGAGGGTCTGACAAGGATGAGATCCCTGTGGGGAGCTGTCCCTGTTTCTCCTCTGCATCCGTGCCTGCGGAGGCCTCCCTCTTCACCCAGGACTTCGTACATTCCCTGGACACCTTTGGAGATGTCAGTCGACTTGGTTTTGGAATTATTTTACATGTACAGCATACATAGGATTAAAAGGGAAACAGGTTATTATTGAAATACGGTTATGTGAATATTAAAACATTAAAAAAGCAGACTTTGGATACTGTATATCACATAAGCGTGCTTCTCTATTACTCTTCATGAAATAAGATCTACCAGCAGGTCTTATAATTACTGTCTTATTTTTCTGTGCTTTTGTGCTAGTGATGAGCACAAATGATATTTTGAGATGTCTGCAACAAATGCGATCTGACGTGAAAATATCTGTGGATTTCTACTGGTGACAGTCACACATACTGCTACTGATGTGGTTTGTGGCTTACGTTTGCGATGGAAGGAAATATGAAATTTCAGCTAGAGGTTAGAGAATGTGATCTCCAGCGCCCTACACATACTCAAATTCACCGGTCTCACCAAATCAAATCTACAGAGCTCCTGGGCAGGCTCTGGAGCCCAGGTTAGGACCCCTCCTCTGAAGCTGGGGTCTCCACTTGTCTGTACAGCTAAAGCTTCTTTATTTCCATCCTGGGCTTTCCAACAAAATACCGCAGTAAGCCCTTGAACAGCACCATGGCAATGATATCTCTCAGCAGTGCTCACGGGTCCCCACTCCACCCCTCCCTGACCCTTGTCCTGAGGAAGTCACCAAGAAACCACCCAGGGTGGTCATCATGAGACCCCTCCACAGCCCTGACAGGACTCTGGTCAACCACTGGTCCTTCCTCTGGGAGGGGAGGGGCAGAGGAGACCGGCAGGAACCCATAAAGTCCTGTCGCTTTTCCTCTGTGCAACTCCATCGACGTGCACTGAGCACTTAGGCCATCACGAGGCACCTTGTGGGGCTTGAGGGTACACATGACAATGAGTCAGGGTCCTTGCCTCCTGAAGGTAGAGGCAGGGAGGACTGATGCCTGGTGGGCAGTGTGCACATTAGATGGGGCGTGGGATGAGTGCCCACCCAGCTCAGGAGAAATTCACTTGACTAGGGGTGTCTGGGAAGGCACCATCCAGCGATTTCACAAACATTCATTGAGACCTTCTATGTGCCAGGCCCTGTGCTGGGTTCTGGAGTAACTGAACAGGAGGAGGATGGCCTCTGGTGGCAGGGAGTCGCATTCCGGGATGAGAATAGGCAACAAACCTGTGGCCGCAGTCAGGAATGGCAGCTGGCAGAAGTGCCCCTTGCACCCCCAGGGACCTGAGGAGGACAGCGGCCTGGCAGAGCAGGGAGGGGAACTGCCTGAGCAAAGGCCGAGAGGCAGCAATCTTCAGGGCAGGCCCAGAAAGTAAGTGGCCCGATGCGCCTGGGGACCCTCCTTGTGCTTCCCTTTTCCTCGCCCACCTTTCTGGGAAAACTTGCCTCTCAGACTGCAGGAGCCCAGTGGCTCTTGTCCTGGGAGGGTGGTCCAGGAGCAGATGGCGAGAAACCCGTCCTTGGATGCAGAAATCAGACGCCCCACCCACCGCGGCATTCAGGGGAGGAGCCCTCCTCACACTGGGCTCTGCGGAGCCCCATCGCTGGCCTGCTTGGGCAGTGGTGCCAAGACGGACTCTGTCTTGTCTCTGCTCAGAACTGGTTCTCTGCCCCTGCCTGTTCCCTGGCACCATGTCTTGGCTCTATCTCAGTGGCTGTCCCTTTTCTTCCCAGTGTTTTCAGGATTTCTCTCCCCTCCTGTTTTAAAGCCCTACTCAAAGTTCTTCCCAGTTAATTCTCCAGGGACATCTGATTTTTATGGGCAAATACGCCTTTGGAGAAAGGAAGGAAGCCACAGGACTGGAAGGGCCTGACCTGAGACACCAGCCGGGGAGAAGGGGGACATTTGAACAGGTGCCAGGGGATGATGGGCCCTTTCTGGCTCCCTGAAGTCATGTCAAGCAGACAGCCGCCTCCTCTGCTATCTTGTCATGCGGGATTTGATGTGGAGGCCAGCCCTGGCCCCAGGCCCCAGCACATTCCCCAGCCCCGGCTCATCAAATAATGAAGCAGATAAATTTTATAATGCACAGCATTACACTAGGATATACAATAAAACGTGAAAGACAAATAACGAGGTGCAAGTTATAATGAAGAAAAAGCCTGCAGTCAGAGACATCGGAGTATGAATTATTGACTAAGGTTTTACACTCTCAAGGATGTGTGGAGGAATATTTTTCCATCAAAGATTTGCATAATTCACTCGTATAAACCTGGGTGGAATATAGAGTGAGGCTTTACGTCAACAAGTCGGGCCTCGCATTGCAGATGCCTCCATTTTTACTGGAGGAGCAAGATGCTGGGGTGTGGGGGGAGGCACGGGGCTGTTACTGCTCTTCCTGAAAGGAGTGACCCGAGGCCTGGGGACTGACCCCTGGGTTGGTTGGGTCCTGAGATTGTCCTGTCCTGGGGAGGAGGAATCCTGTTCCTGGGATGGGCTGCTGAGAAGTGTGTGTATGTGTGTGTGTGTGTGTGTGTGTGTGTGTGTGTGTGTGTGAGAGAGAGAGAGAGAGAGAGAGAGAGAGAGAGAGGCGGGTGGAGGGAGGGCCAAACCTCAGCACAGGTCAGAGTCTGCAAAAGGGCAGGGGAAGGTAGAAGCTTTCCTTGCGGGGAGGACTTCACAGCTCTGCACCAGAGTGAGAAACTTGCATCTCTGTCCTGCTTTCCAAGCTCGCCTGCAGCAGCCTGTCTAGGGCCTATCTGGGAAGCACAAAGTTGCCTCTGACTCGATGCAGCCTGGTGTCAGGAGGCACAACTTAGCCAGTGGAGCAGAGGCTAGCTTTCAGACCTCACTCACTCCTAGTCTGTGAATCTTTGGTCAGTGCACAACCTGTGTATCCACACATGTCAGTACCATTTCAGGGAACTTATCTTTCCTACCAGTGTTGTTCACACAGACATGTAGACAGACACAGACAGCAGGGTCCTCAGAGATCCTTTGTCCCTTAGTTCTGTGTAACAAGCCCATCTGGAGCCTGGGGCAGGGTTTCACTAGTTGGCTGTTTACTGCGCCCACACAGTAAGCAACACAACACACCCCAATGTTCTCCTTACTGCCCAGTACCTCTGGACTGGCTCAGGAGCTGCTTTGCAGGAGAAGAGCTTGCAGGGCTTGGGGGCCAGTAGACCTGAAAGTTCTAGTTCTTCAGTACCAGCTACGTGGCCTCAGGCACATTCAAGTTAACCTCTGCACCCCACAAAACAATTGTGAGGATGAAATGAGTGTGTATATGTATAATGCCTGTCACACAGCCATATGCAAGAACCCTGGGTTCCACAGCTACCCCCAAGACTCTCCTGCTTGCTACTGTTCCAGGGAAAGCATCAGATATGTCCGTGCGCCCCGAGCTATTGACTTAAGATGTCGCGGCTCCACTATTTCACAGGATCATTGCATTTGGTTGAAGACCTGCTTTGCTAAGTATGGAACCACCAACTGGCAACGCATGGGTTTGGGCTCTTGAAACATAGCTGCTCCAATTGCACTGCAAATGTTAGATGCCGGATTTTGAAAATGTGGGAAAAGAAAAAAAACAATGTAAACTATTTCATTAATATGTTTTACATTGATTACATCTTAATATTTTAGAGAGATTGAGTTAATACACTATTACCATTAATCTTACCTGTTTCTCTTTTACTCTTGAATATGTGACAACTGGAAGGTTTTAAATTCCATATATGACTTCTGCTATGGCTCTGCTGAGCAGCACTGGTCTAGGTCACCCACACTGACCCTTTCTTTTACAAATGGAGAAACTAAGCTTGCACAGGAAGTGATTTGCTCAAGGTCACTTCACTAGCAAGCAGCAGATTCTACTGTCATGTATAACTAAAAAGAACAAATTAAAACAAAAAAAAGACGGGAAGCAGGTGTGATGGTGCATACCCAAGTCTCAGCTACCTGGGACGATCACTTGGGCTCAGGGACTCAAACCCCAACCAGGGCAACACAGTGAGACTGTCTTAAAAACCCAACCCAACCCGACTCCAGATGGGAGCGGGTGGTACCCCACACCCACAGCCACACTACTGATGTGGCCACGCAGGCAGACCTACCCCATCTCCATAGGACTATCAGTTATAAGCTCAGGCTGCCCATGAAATGTTATGTCCTGTTCTAGATACTCTCCTTGACAGAGGACATGGACCAGCTGAGCTCTGGCCAGGAAGATGACTGGACTTCACACGGTTCTAGAAGCTGGGAATGTGTGAACTGCAGGGATTGATGGGGTCATACTGCAAAGGCAGACGGGTAGGCCTCCTGTTTGGCCCAAGAAGGAATTTTCTAGTAGTTCTTGCCCTGTGGGGCAGCAAGCTCTCTGTACCAGTGGGGGGAGACTGGGGAGTGCTGCAGAGAAGAGCTGGGGGGCCTGGATCTAAGCCTCTGTCTCTGGGTCTCAGGGGAGGGGAAGAATGGCCCTGGGGAACTGATTTGCTGCTTAGGAAGGTGATCGCAGGGTATATGTATCTCCTGTCATATGGGGGTCTTCAGTCCCTTGTCCTGGACAAGCAGCAGGGAACACTCCTCTATTCTCCCTGCCTCACAATCCTCCAACCAGCAAACCAGACGGAGACCTCTCCTCTGTGCCCCTGAGGCCTGCAGTCCTATCCTGTGCCCTATGCCCTTGAACGGGGGCCTCCCAGCTGCTGCACAGCTGGGCTTCTAGAGAGGAGACCAGGGCAGCAGGAGCTTGCCCCGCACTTCCTCTTACTCTGGGCCACAAGGACTCCCTGTTCCACTGAATGGCAGTAGTGAGCACCATGGACCCTCACTATATAGAGACTTTCTGGGTTGAGGGAAGACCCCAAGAACTCTCCTGGAGGTGTTCATGTGCAGACATCCACCTGCAAGAACATGGATTCTGAGTCACGGTCCCACAGTCAGACACACGTGGGCAGGCACAGAGGCCGTCACTGCCATCACCCTTACCATGAGGCCACATGCAACGTCCGTGATGCTTATGATGGATCCAGTAAGCCGGATGCCTTTGCCTCTTGGCTCATTTGCAAGGATTTCCTCCCAACACCAACCATAAGAAGTATTATTAGCCCCATTTTCAAACAGGGAAACAGGCTTCCAGCAGGTGGTTCTTTCCCCTGTAGGCTGTGGTTGCCCGCCGTCCGTCTGCCCGCCTGCCCTGCACATAGTCTGGTTTTGAGAAGTGGAATTTGGCCTTGGTCTCGCTGTGGCGCTGGGTGGTCAGCAGGGACTGCAGCCTTAGGGGCCCAGGTAGGGGAGCTGGGGGGACTGTAGGCGCGAGGCTGAGTCCTGCGTGGAAAATGCTGATGACAGCCACCTGGGCAGCTCACTGCTCCCGCAGGAACGGAACGAGAGGCTTTAACCAGACAGACTTGGTCGCTTCCTGCGATGTGACTCAATTAACAACAGCGAAAAGGAATTTCTCTGTACAAAGATGGGGTGGGGGAGGGGGCTTCGGGGGCTTGGGAGCTGGAGGGGCTGGGCACGGGGGTGTGGTGAGCTCCCTTCTCGTGGGGTCCCCCGTGAGTCCCGCGTGGGGCTGGCCTGTCTCAGCCCGGAGTCCACGCAGTGTTCCACCCTGCAAGTGGCAGAAGGCGAAGAGGTGTCCAGGTGACTTCCAGGGACACCCCATGTTGCACGCAGACACTACTCCTACGGGGCACGCCTACAGCACAGCACCCATCTCCTGGGTCTGACTGTGAGCCACCCAGGGCGGCAGCATCCCCAGCACTGGGCAGCCCGTCGGGCTGCTGTGCACTCACTCCAGGGCAGGGAGGACCCTCAATGGCCCGGGCCATTGCCTTAGGCGGCAGAAATTCCTGGTTTCTTCGCCCTGGTTCTGTCCTGCTCTGTCCAGTGGGGCCTCATGGGCAGGAGCCAGGGAGGTGCCGCCCCTCCCCTCACTCCAGGGCCCCCAGGGCCGCCAGCGGAGGGGAGAGGAAATCAATTTCAGAAACAAGACAGTTGTCAGAATCCGATGTAACCGGTTCCTGTCTGTGAAATTACTCGCAGGCCGGCTCCTGTCACCCCCAGGTCCTGCCCGGACCAGCTGCTATTTACATTTTAATTTGATGTGAGAGGCTGATAGATTTTTAAAAGACCATGAGACAGCTCTGCCGCCTTACTCACCCCCAGCAGCCACACACTTTCCCACCAACCCCTAGGCTTGGAGGTGGCGTCCTAGGGTCCCTAGATACTGCCTTGGGGATCACAAACTGCGCCTATGTGCACCCTGCTGTGTTCTTCAGTTTCCTCCTTCCTATGAAGTCCCACCCCCTGAGCAGGGAGGAGCCTGCTCTTTGCAGTTTAAAAAGCACTTTTGCAGCAAGCTTTATTCTTGTTAAGGAGGTGACCTAGGGCCTATTATCTCTGCCATTATCAATGAAGAAATGAAAGCTCAGAGAGGTTAAGTGATTTGTCTGAGGTCACACAGCTAGTGAGGACAGCAAGGAGACCAAGTTTCACGCCTCCTGACAATTCACCAGCTCCCTTTTCTTTAGTTTCAGCTCAACCTTCTCCTGCCTGTCCCCCATCACCCCGCTCTGGATGAATCTTGGGAGAGGTACAGAAGGAGGCTGAAAACTAGAGTGGTGCAGGCTGGGGCCTGGGGCAGGAGTAGGTGCGAGGAGCCAGGCTCTCTGTGCGTCTGTCTCCCTCCCTCGCTTCCTTGGTGATCGGAGCTCAGCTGGTGTTTCTGACAGTCTCCAAATCACCAGGGAGGGAAGCTTCTGTCGTGAATACCCAGAGGAGAAGAGCAGCATGTGTGGGAGGGAGAATGTGCAGGAAGCGGGAGGAGGACACCAGGGGCGGCAGGAGGGGCTGACGTGATGCCTGAGAGGCCTGGAAAGTCACCTTCCGCGGCGGCACACCGCCACCCATTCTCAGGCTCGGGTACATTAAGGCAGCTCGAGGTTGATCTCACCGAGGACGCGCTGCGACCACGCGCTGCTCTGGGTTCTGGACACGCACCGTTCACTAAACACTCCCATTAACCCTCTTTTTATTTCCACTTTACACTGAGCAAACTGAGGCTTGGAGAAGCAAATAGCCCAAGGTCACTGGCTGAGAAGTGGCAGAGCCAGGGCCCAAGCCAGCTGTCTGTGGCTGTCACACTGTGACACTGGTCCAAGCACGGCGGGTACAGGGGATGGGAGGCCAGAGCTCAGTTCAGGGGAGCTGCAGGCGGGCGTGGGGATAAAGATCCGGGAGCCGGGGATCCAGGGCTGACGCGCTCTCAGCCGGGTGGTCTGGGGAGAGGGTGGGGGAGGTTCTTAGGCCCGGCTGCACAGGAGAGCCACCTGGAACTCTGGAAGGTACTGTGGCACAGATGGCACGTGCAGGGGCTCTGGTTTAGGGGCTCTGGGCGGGGGTTTGGGGGCTGGCCTCTGCATTCCTTAGGAGCCACCTCGGCCTGCACCTCCGGGAGTCCTCACACGTGCTGGGGGTGGTAGGGGAAGAGCCATGGGGCTGGATGAACCCTCTTCCATGCCCTCTGGTCTTTCCCCTGTTCCAGCTGGGTCAGCCCCAAAGCTAACAGGATTGGAAGAAGGCAGCGACATCCTGGGATTCTTCACCGTCTCCAAGGAAGGGCCTTTGCTTTCTTGGGAAGTTCTGCCGAAAGCCTAACTGAAATCTCTTCAGGAGTCTCACAGAGCTTTTCGCTAAAAAGAACGCCTCTGGTGTGCACTCTTGGACCTCCTCTTCTTTGCCCTTAGGAAAACACTTTTCCTGGAAACCGCGGGTGCCCTGAAGCCCGAGCGCTCTGCCAACCCACCTAGTCAGGGGAGAAGGCAGCCTCTGGCTCGGGCTGGCATCTCCTTTTGTTTCTGGGAGATTATAGGCAGCCGCGAGAGGAGAGTGGGCCCCTCTCCCCACAGCCCAGTGCCCCCCGCTCTCCCCCAAAGGCTGTGTCTCTGCTCCTTGTTAACAAGCTCCTGACAAGAACGGGAGCCCTGTTTGGTGGCGTGAGATAAGCCGCCACAAAGGGGCATTGTGGGCCTGTGGGTGCTGGGCCCTGGGTGGGTGGGAGAGGCTTTGCTCAGCCTGGGTGGTGGCAGCTCTGGGCTTCCCCTGGGGGAGGCTGGGGGTGGGGGCTTCTGGTGGCTGCTTTGTTTTTTCTCTTCTTAAAGAGCCAGGGCTGTGGCGTTGTTAATTTGATTGCACCCACTTCGGTGTCTTGTCTCCCCTGATTAGCCAAGCTCCACCTGAAGCATGAGATTAATTCAAATTGCATGGAAGCAATCAGCCTCGCCTCTGAGAGCCAGTGGGGAGGTGCCCGGGGAGCTGGGGGCCCAGGAGACCCTGGCTGTCCACTGCCTGCGTACTGGCAGGCAGTGTGTGTGAACTGGCAGGAGCAGTGTGTGTGAAGAGGGCAGGACTGGGGAGTCACAGGACCTTAGAGACTTGGACCACAGAGCGGTCTCTGTTTCATGGTGGGCCGGGCTGAGACCCTTGGACTTGGCAGGCCTTACTTTGTCCAGCTATAAAATGGGGCCAGTCACTTCCTGGAATACAAGTGTGTGTGTGTGTGTGTGTGTGGTGCATTCTCAAATTAAGGTGGGAACGGGGTTTCCTCCCTGCTTCTGGTCTTCTATCTTCCTGAGAATGTTGGAAAAATGATAGTAGTAATAACAGCTAACATTACTGTCTGCTTATTATGTGGGTACGCCCTGGTTAATGCTTTACACGATTAGCTCATTAAACCTCCCACCCTAGCCCTAGGAGGCAGGAGACTTTAGAGATGAGAGATCATCTGATCATCAGAACCTTTTCTGAAACAGGAGATGGGCCATCTTTCTTTGATCACTTCCGGGTCATGCTGTGAATATTCTAGAGATGGGGTCAGCAAACGTTTTCTGTAAAGGGACAGATAGTGGGTCATTTAGGCTTGGAGGGTCATTTAGGCTTTGTGGGCCAGAGGTCTCTGACATGACCACTCAGCTCAGTTGTTGCACCTCAAAAGCAGCCATAGAACCGCACAGAGGAAGAGGATGTGAACAGGGAGATGGCCCTGTGGCAATGGGGGGCAGAGACCAGAGTGATGTGTCTATAATCCAAGCAACTCTCAGGACTTCCGGCAGCACCAGGAGAGGCAAGGAAGTTCCCTCCTCTGGAGCCTTCAGAGGAAACATGGTCCTACATACACGTGGATGTCAGACTCCAGACTCCCAGAACTGTGAGAGAACAGGTCCACGTTGTAAGCCACCTAGTTTGTAGCACTTTGTCACAGGAGCCAGGGGAAACTGAGGCAGGGATCTGGCATGTGGTGAGGGTTCTCCACGCTTGGTGCCCAGAGAGGGCAGCTGTGGCCTCTGCTGTATGGAGCCAGAGGGGTTTCCTAAAGGTCAGCTGGTGTGGTCTTGGCTCTCCCAGCTCTATGGGTCCACTCCTGGCCCCAAGGGCCCTGGTTGGCAGAAGGCAGGATGCTCAGGAGTGTGTGAAGACCACCCCACCCTGCCCCTAATCCCACCCGCAGCCCTGGGTGCAGGGAGGGCTCCAAAGCAGGTGTTCCATAGCTACTTGCTGAATGATGCGTGACCAGGGTGGCTCTGCCACATCTCAGTTCTCTACACCCGAGAGGGCAGGGCAGGGGTGGTTTCTGGGGGAGCTGTTCTCAGCTCGCCAGCCTCATTGTTTTCTGGCACAGGACAGGACACCTGCCAGTCACGCATGAGTGGTGCATCACCTTGGGTGGGGGCCTTGGGGTCAACTGGTCAGTGCAGGGCTCTAGAGGGCTCAGCCAGGGTCTGGTTGCCTCAGGGGGTACCTTGTCACCTCTTTGCCATAGCAACCCTGCCACCTCCCCACTCCTCCTACTGCATTTCAGTTGGTGGCCCTGTCTTCCTCATCTCTCGGCCTCAAGTCTCGACTCTCCTGGCTCCTGCTGTCCACCCACTAAGGCCTTGTATTAGTTCCTTCAAAATGGCTCTTAGAGTCTCGTTTCCTCTCCACCTCTTTGCTGAGGATCCTGACATTATTCCCATTACTAGTTCATCAGGCCTAGACTTCGGTGCTGCACTCCCACCCAGCCTCGCCCCTCATCCCTAGCCACTACCTTCTGGTTTGGTGCCTGCTCTTCTTGCTCCTGCCATGGGGGCTTCCCTCTGAGGCCTTTGCTCAGGTTGTCCCTCTGCCTGGATAGCTGTCCTTCCTTCCCCTGCCATCCAAACCTACCTACGCTGGTGGCGATTCACCACTCCCGCTCAACTCACATCTCCAGGAAGTTCTGCCTGACCCTGTCTGATCATTCTGGGTTTTTCCTTCTCTAATCCAACATCACGTGCAGCTCATGCGACCACACTTTAGCAAGCGGCCTTGCTTTCATCCTGAAGGTTAGTTCCAGCTTTGGAACTAGCCCGTAATTTCCGGGAGAGGTACAGTGGTTGCAAGTGGTTCTCCCTTGCAGGCTGCTTGGGTATGGTTGGAACGTGTCCCCCAAGGGTTCATGTGTTCGAGTTTTGTCCCCACAGTGAGGAATCAAGAGGGTGGAGCCTTCATCTGGTGATAGTGTTTAGAGGGCATACCTTTGGGAAGTGATCAGGATTGGATAAGGTCATCAGGGCGGAGCCCCCATGACTGAATTCTGGTGGCTTTATGAGCAGAGAGACCAGAGGACACACACACATGCACACCTGCCCATCTCACACCGTGGAATGTCCTGCACCACCTTGGGACCCTGCCAGCAGGAAGGCCATCACCAGTTCTAGCCCTTGGGCCTCCAGAACCACGAGCCAAAATAATTCTTGTTCCAGTTACTCAGACTGCGATATGATGTTATGAACAACAGCAAAGGGACAAAAATAGACCTCAACCCACACCGGACCGTGGGCCACTCAGGAGCTCCCCGCTTGCGGCTTGGCTGTCCCATCCATCAGATGGGCATCAGCCAGAACTGGAGGGCAGCGCTGGGCTCCCCAGGAGGGGTGGTGTTGGAGGCTCTTTCATGCCTGCATTTTCTTACCCACTAAACCTGGCCACCCAGCAATGCCCCTGCTTCTTGTTGGGGCGTGTTGACTGCCACTGCTGCCCCAGTGGACATGCAGGACGCACATAATGCTGTGATTCATCTGATGTGCTCTGAATGCTATCTCAAAGCCCACATCCATTGGGACACATCTCAGTGCTGTGGTTGTGGGGATTTTAGGGGGTACAGGCGATAATGTGCTTTACACCACCACTGCCCAAAGCCTCTAGGAGAGAAGGAGGGACGGACCCAGATGTGGCCTCTGGGGACAGACACAGTGGAAGTGGAGGTTGAACCCCCAGGTTCCTCCCATCGATCTCTGCAGCATAGCCTCCCCTGCCTGTTAGGGGGCCTGGGTTGCTATGGTGATGAGAGGGCATGGGTGGGATGGGGCATTGTTCCACAGGGAGACCCTTTTACTCTAGCTTGAAGCCTCTGCACCAAGGTCCTCTTTGGGATGTGACATGGACTGCTCCAACCGTCCGCGGGTGGCGGGAGGCAGGTGAGAGTCCCATGTTTTGTTGGCTCAGGCTCGTCTTCACCTTTTCTATCCCCCGAAGGACAGGAGCTGAAGCCTGAACACCTGCTCTTGGGCCACCATCAGCTCAACAGAGTGTGACCCACTTGAGTTCTGTCAGTGCTCAGCGCGTGAAGGAAAGCCACAGGAGGGCTGTGATCCCTCTGAACGGAGGCACGAACTGAGTCCCAGGCAGAGGGAGTAGCGGGTTCCAGTTACCTGGGGGTAGTGGGGAACACCGGCAGGAGAACAAGGCTCAGGCCCTTTCTGTCCCCCTAAGTGACCTTCCAGGGCCCTGCAGAGGGTAGCACTGGCTGGCAGGCCCAGGGCTGCAGAACCCCTGGCCAGGGCTCTGGAGGGTTTGTGGCTCCTCCATTCCCTGAGAAGGAGGCACGGCGGGAGCCTGGCTGTGTCTGGCCTCACTCCGTCCCTCTGTTTGATGAAGGAGATAAACTGTTGTTCCTTACTCCATGAAGTCTGAAAATCAATAAGGCCAAAGAGCCAGCCGAATAATCATCGCCATGGAAATCACCACAGTGCCTCGTTCCCTCTTCCCCTCCCTTCCTCCTTCCCAGCAGCCTGGGAGGCCTCCGCTCTGCCTGCCGGCTTGGCGCAGGCCAGGGCAGGGCCCTCTCAGCCACCTTGAGCCTGGGCAGGTGAGGTTGACCAATGACCATCACCTGGGAGGAGAGGGCAGTTAAGGGCCAAAGTTGTGGTGGGGGCCAGTTGACCTCAGCTTCCTGCCTTGGCCCCTGTTTGCACACCACTGAGCCTCCCTGCCTCCCCCTGTTTGCAGGCCCCGCTCCCTCCTCCTCACCCATCAGAGTGACTCATAGGGCCAAGGGAAGAACCAAGGTGGTGAACTACGATGCCAGCTGTTATTAGACCAGTCCTGTGGGCTAGGGCACCAGTCAGTAGCTCAATCCTTAGCACACAATGCCAAGGGGGCAGAGGCCACTGGCATGCTGGGTGCCAGGGGTGAGAATTCCCATATAGACCCAAGACGGTTCTGTCTGGCGAGGAAACAGACCCTGCTATCCTGGATAGCCTTGTGCCTGTTGCTTGGCCTTTCGGTGCCTCAGTTTATCATTGGTACTGTAAGGAGCCTTGTGTGGGATCCATGTGTCCTGGCTCCATCTGCCTTTCCTCTGGTGAGGGGTCATCTGGTGGCAGGGCCCGTTGGGGAGGACAGACTGTGGAGGAGGCCTGGAAACCCTGATAGGTGTTTGGGGCGTTCAGGGAGGGAATTGCCCAGGCACCGGAGCAGGAAAGGGATTTGTGGGCTCTGGGTGGCCATTTCCTTTGGTCCATAGACCCCTTGTCCTGTGGGAGGAACAGGGGCCCAGTTACCCAGCTCTAAGGGAGGTGCTCCTCCTGTCTAACAGAGGCATTTCCATTAGGCAAATTAGAAAGCAGGATCATCTCAGTCAGCAGCTAGGCAGTTGTGTGTTCTAAGGCTTTGCATCCATACTTCGGTACCGACTCATGGGCAGCCAGAGCAGGTGCCTGGTCTACTCCTGTCCAAGGGCTCCTTCCCTCTCCCATCTCAGGAGGGTTTAGCTGTCTCCTCTCTCCTGACTTCCTGTGACTCTGCAGGGGTGTGTGCTTGCTGAGGCTCTTGGATCTCATTTTAATTGGCCTGACATTTTGCTAAACAAACAAATCAAAACTCAAACCAAACAAAGAGCCCTTATGGGTTTAATTGGCCATGGGCTTTGTCTGTGGCCCAATCACTGGGGCCTTCACAAGGGCGAAGGGGACTCTGGGGGCAGTAAAGAGGCCTGTCTAATAAGGTAGCCTGCTGGACGAGGGAGCCGGTGAGTCCCAGGAGGCACTGCCACGAGGTGGTGGCCTCAAAACAGCCAGCCCCCTTCCACCCTGGACGAAGCTGCTCGGCTTTGTACCTGCCTCTCGCTGAAGAATTCTCTTTGAAGATGCTTTATTTATTTATTTTTTCCTCATGTGTCACTTGGAGGAGGAATTGCCTCCTCCTCCTTTTGGTCATTATCTCTCTTTAAAAAATATATATTTAAAAGGGAGATAAAAGGCAGCTCTGTGGATGTGGTATTTTCTTCTATTAATTACATTTATTTTCAACCAAATTCTGGGAGGTGGTCTGGTGCCCTGAAAAGACTAGACGTGCTGCTGGAACCAGATCTTGTCTGAACTGGAAGGGGCCTTGGATCAACTGGGGACTGGATTCTAGTCCAGGCCTCTTATTGTACAGTTGAGGAAACTGAGGCCCAGAGAAAGGAAAGGACATCTCATGAATCCATAGCCAGAGTCACAGAGCCAGGATCAGCAGCCAGTCTTTGGACTCTCAGTCTGTGCTCTTTCTTCCAAATCATGGAGATAAGTTCTTGTCTCAGCTGGGGCTACTCTGCTCAGTGACCTTGATCCAGTATCTGCAGTCCTTAGGAAGGCGCTATTGCCTCCAGCCCCCCAGGCAGGGCGAAGTCAAGCACTGTGCATGAGGGTGGTGGGGCCAGGCAGCATGCTCAGTACTCGTAAGCTAGGCCCACACTGACTCTGGGGTCAGGCAAGTGTGGGAGCCAGTTGGGTCTGGTTTGTTGGTAGCAAGGATGACCAAGGACTTGAAAAATTGCTTTCCCATGCTATCAAACCCTTGGTTCCCTGAGGCCCTGTGATGGTTAATTTTAGGTGTCAATGGGACTAGATTAAGGAATACCTAGGGTCTGGTAGAGCATCATTTTTGAGTGTGAGGCTGTGTGCTGAGCATGTGAGTTGGTGGACTGAGTGGGAAGATCCACCCTCATTGTGGGCACCATCTAATCAGCTGAGGACCCTGAAAGAACAAAAAAGGCAGAGGAAAGCAATTTCCTCTCTCTGTGGAGGCCAGAACACTCCTTTTTGCCTACTCTTGGACACCAGGCTCTCTGGCCTTTAGATTCTAAGATTTATCCCAGTGGTTCTTTGACCTTTGGCCTTAAACTGAGATATACCATTGGCTTCACTGGTTCTGAGACCTTTATCTTGAACTGAGTCATGCTGCTAGTACCTCAGGATCTCCAGTTTTCAGACAACTAGGGGGACTTCTCAGTTTTCATGATCATATAAACCAATTCCCCTAATAAATCCCCTTTCATCTTTCTTTCTTTCTTTCTTTCTTTCTTTCTTTCTTTCTTTCTTTCTTTCTTTCTTTCTTTCTTTCTTTCTTTCTTTCTTTCTTTCTTTCTTTCTTTCTTATCTATGCATGCATCCATTCATCCCTCTCTTCCTCCCTCCATCCTGTTTATCTACTTACATCCTATTGGTTCTGTCCTTCTGGAGAACCTGCCTCATATAGGCCCTGAGGAGGGTTCTGCATGGGGATAATTCTCTAAGAACCAGCTTTGGATTCTCAACCCCCACCAGACCTTTGGGTTCCTGAAACTCTGGTTTGCAACCTGCTCTAAGTTTGCTCAACATAAGAAGAATATATGTGGCTCCCAAAGCTCAGAGCATTTCACACTTCATTCTCTCTGTGCAGCCTCCCCTCCACTCTCTGCCAGACACCCTGGGCTCTCATGTCACCACATGACATTCATGGACCTTCCTGACCCATGACGTTGCTTGTGCTGCTTGCTCCTCCCTGTAATGGCATGACCTTCACCCCACTGGCTCTTCTCAGAACCCTCCTTGTCCCTTGAGCCCTACTGTGAAGCTTTTCTTGATACCTTTATTCAACCCCAAAGGTAACATTCATGACTCCAGCCCTGATTCTTTGTTCTTCTGCTGCTGAGGATCAAACCAGGACTTCTGCATGCTAGGTAAGTAAGTGTTCTAGCACTGAGCTACACCCCCAGACCTGGTTCTTTTTGAGTCTGCTCATTGGTAGCCTTTTAAGGCCCTTATTGCTTGTGTCTTATAGTTGTTTTGGGATATATATCTATTTCCTCTCCATAATTCTAGATTCCCTGAGAAGAACAACCTTGACTTACTCTATACAAGGTTTTCAGTACCTCAACCAAATGACTGCTAACAATTATTCAATGTGTATTTTGTACAAAGTACTAATTGCTGTAAGTACATGGTCTCATTTTCTTTTTTTTTTTTTTTTTTTTTTTTTTTAATGCTGGGGATCAAATCCAGGGCTTCATGTATACTAGGTAAGGGCTCTACCACTGAGTCAAGCCCCCAGTCCCTCATTTAAACTTTACCAAGGAGTAAAAAGCACAGTTGTTCCTCAACTTAGCATGGGGATTCATCCTGATAAACCCATCATAAGTTGAAAACACCTTAAGTTGGAAATGCATTGAATACACCTAGCCTAGTGTGTCTGGCAGAGAGTAAAGGGGAAGACGGGCAGGGAGAAGGGAAGTGGGGTACTGTGGGCTCTGGGAGCTTCCTAGCCTCCTGAAAGTCCAGAGAGGTGTGCGACCTGGCCGGGTGGAGCTACACTGGGGCAACTCTTCCCTGAGTGCTGGAGGCAAGCCTTCAAATTGGCTTTGCAAAGGTCTGGCACCAGGTCCCATGTAGGATAGTTCAGGCTGCACAGGGTCCTCTAGGACAGCAGGGAAGGTCATTGGGGAGAGGGTAAGAGAAAGGGCACAGCTGTGCAGGACGACCTGGGGGAGAGCCAGGAGCCTGGTGCAGAGAGACGGAGGGAAGGGTTGAGAGACGCCATCACAGGGGCAGGCAGGCCTGAGGGGGAGGGAGGCAGGGAAATGCGACCTAGCGGTGCTCCTGAGAGAGCAGATGTGAGAGGGGAAGCACCTGGGTCTTACTGGGGAGAGAAGCAAAGGAAATGGCAAGATCGCTGAAATTAGGACGGGGAGGAAGGCGGGAGGGAAATGGTCCAGATTCTGCCCTGACTGATCAGTGCTGCAGAAAATGCCCGCATTCCCTGGAGGGCAGAGGGTGACACCAGTGTGTGTGTGTGTGTGTGTGTGTGTGTGTGTGTGTGTGTGTGTGGTGTGCTCACCAGGTGGCCTTGGATTTATAACATTCATGCTCTCCAAATACCTGTGTTTCTTCGCTGCTGCCCGGTTTGGAAGATGAATGGCATAGGAAAAAAAACCCGCAACCCCCTGAGGGGAATCAGCTTATCCAGGCCCCCAGGACTTCAGGGACAGCCTGGTAACAATTGAGTCTCTTCACACACAGCCCACCTGCTGACCCTGCATCCTCTCTCACAGAGTCCCCTCATCTCTGCAGAAAAATCACATGCCACAGAATAGCAGCCACTCTTGCTCAGTGGAATCCTCTAACTTAAAGAAAAATAGTAAAGACAGAGAAAAAAAGAAAGAAAGAAAAGAATCTGCAGTGAAGAGTTTAGGCTCATCCTGCTGACAGTGGGGAGATAAGGTCGGATACCGGAGACGACTCCAGAGGTGCCTGGCTTCCTCTGGCTTCTCAGAACCAGCCACGTTCTCCCTGGCTGAGGGATGTAGATTGATTGCCTGGTTTTATTGAGGACAAAGTGCTTTTTGATAGTGTGAGGGAAGCGGCTCCCCAGGGCGGGGATTCCGGCTCAGCTCCGAGCTCCCTGAGCATCGATCGCCTGGCCGGGGCTTCCCTGCCTGGTGCTGAGCTGAGCTTGGGCTTCGGCGAGTGATAAAGATGGTTGGAGGCGGAACTCCGGGAACTCGGTCAGCAGCCTCCCTGTGAGGCCCTGGAGGGACTGCCTGCAGAGTGGCCCTGGTGGCTCAGTCTATGGTGCAGCTGCCACACGGCTGCTTTTCACGTGTCACTAGACTCATGCTGGACACCAAGCAGAGCCCCACAGTATTATCACCCCCGTTTTTAAGATCAGGAAGGCAAGCTGCCATAAGGCCAAGTATGCTCATCAAAGTCACACCATCATCAAGTCACAGCCCCCAGAGCCACACATGGCTGGGTGAGACGCTAAAGCTCAGGCTCTTACCTCTACCTGCCAAGACGCACGGTCCCAGAACACAGGGCTGGATGACACTATCCTTCTGACGTGATCCTCAGGGATCCACCACAGAGACCCCTCTGTGCGTAAAGGGATAGGCTTGCCCAGTAGGAATGACTCTGTGACTCTTAAAAGAATCCTGGGCATATAAATGGTGGGTTTCCAAGAGCTTTGAGCTTGAGGATTTAGAAGCCATATATACAGCACCAAATTATGATAAATTTTACTGCTCAAAAGGCTTTTCCAAAGCATCTTCCTCTTTCCATCATAAGTTCCTGTGTTGTTCACCACTATTTTGGGAGGTGGAGGGGAATGAACCTCTAGTGCCAGGGGAGGAAACTGGAGCACAAAGAGGTGAAGTGACTTGCCCAGGGGAGATGTGGAATTGGAGCCCAGTTTTTGGACCATAGGTTCTTCTACATTGTCTATATGGTCTTTTCCTCTCTAAGCCACAAAGGGTTGTATGCACAGAGGTGATAGTAAGTAACAGAAATACTCTGGTATGAGGACTCAGAGCGAGTTGCCAACCTACAGATCATAGGAAACGGAATGGCTTATGTTATTTCAGTACAGCAAATCATGAGGTTATCAGAATTGGGGTGGGTGAGTTGGGGTCATTCAGATTGAGTGCTTATCTCCACCTTGGAGGAGGGATCTTTCCCACCTCCCCTTCACAGATGGATCAATGGAAACCAAGGGGCAGGCAGAAAGAGCACAGAGGTGGGCCTTGGCCTGAGATCTGGGTGCTGGGAGAGTGTGGGGCAGGACTCACTCTTGACAGTGAGGAACATGGACTTGCTGATGTCGGTGCCCACGCCGTTGCTGGCCTGGCAGAGGTAGTAACCGATGTCCTCTTCTAGGACGTGGCGGATCAGCAGGGAGCTGTTGGGCAGGATCTGAATGCGGCCGGTGAGGGGCACTGGGTGGTACTGCTGGGGGTTCCCGCTCCCTGGAAGGAGGCAGAGGTTAGGAAGGCTGGGTCTTTGCTAGGGAGTGAGCTGGGTTGGACAGTGTGCCTTAAGACTGACCCTAATACCTTTCTTTTGCTGGTCTAGGGCCACTTTGTTGCAAAGCCGAACCATCCCCAAAGTGCTAGAGCCACACAGCTCCTGCAGGGCAAGAGGAAAGACCCCCAGAGAGGCCTGCCTCTGCCCTAGCTCTGCAGCAAGGAGGTGAGGTGGGGACATGGCCTCAGCCAATGGCCAACTTGCCATCAAGCTTTCTTGGGGTGCATTCCTGGGAGAAGAAGACAAAGTAACCTCTGGGCAGCTTGGCAATAGGCAAAGACAAGACTGAGTCCTCAAATGGCAATTGCCTGGTCATGGCAGTCACATCTGGGGAAAAAAGGCCAGCTGTCTTTCAACAGGGGCTTTGGGGTACCCCCGCTTCCCTCAGATCAGCTGTGGACACAGCCTAGGATGTGGGCCTTAGTCAGATACTGCATGCGTTCTTGACATGAAGTCAAGCTCTAAGAAGGACCAAAATCTCAGATTAGAGAGAGTGGTGAAAAGCCAGGCATGGCGGCTCTGGGACCGTGGGGTGCACAGGACAGGGTGGGAGTAGCAGATGTACACTGAGTTTTAGGGCTGGAGCAGGGAGAAGAAGGGCCACGTCTGTGGGGACTAGAGGAGATCTGGAGTCAAGTCAGCATGATGCTGTCCTTGTCTGCAGACCCCTGGAGGTGACTGAGGATTTCTAGATCATTTGTAGCCATGGGTCCCCTAAAGCCCAGAACCCAGGACCTGCCCACCCCTAGTACTGAGCTGTTTGTGGAGAACAGGCCCAAGTCCCACCTGAGCATCCTCCCTGGCCCTCCCTGCCCTTGGAGATGCTGGCTGGCTGGGGCTCACCCTTGGCATGCTTCCACATGACCTTGGGTGGTGGGTAGCCATCCACCGAGCAGTTGAGCACACCAGCTTTGCCGTAGATGCCATCCTGGTTGTTGGGCTGCACCACAAATCGAGGGGGAACTGCCAAAAGAGAGGAGGTACGGAGAAAAAGGTTATCTTGGCTTCTGAGAGGTCCCTTAGCGCTGAGACACCTCCATTCAATGTCGGCCCTTTCTGGTCCACCATAAAGTTGGGAACTGGCAGCTTCTGAGATCCTAGAGGCCGAGAGCTTTTGATGAGCACTGGAACTGAGGCTGGGAGTCTGAGTTCCAATCATGCCTTAACCAATGACTAACTGAGCAAGTATCTCCTCCACTCGTTTCCTGCCCTGGAAGATAAAAGGCTTGGGCCTCTCCATCTTAGTGGCCCTGCTATAGCCAATCTCCCTTGAGTCTGCGATTCAAACTGGCACTCTAGAGAGATGGGCCTGATGTTCCTCCAGGCTGGCCTGACCCCACTTACCACGCACGATGAGCTGGCGCTCCCTGCTCACAGTGGCCGCTGCGTTGCTGGCGATGCATGTGTAGTTGCCATTGTGCTTGAGGGACACACTGGAGATCTGCAGGGAGCTCATGAATTCCTTGCTCTCAATGGTCACGCCTGAGCCTGAGATGATCACTTGTCCGTCCTTCCTCCAGGTGATGCGGATGGGCATATCCCCCGAGGACACCACACAGGGAATGTAGAGCAGCTGACCAATGGAGGCCGGTGGGAACTCAAAAGGCTGGATCAGAGGGGGCACTGGAAGGGCAAGGAGATGCTGCTATCAGCCTCACTCACCGCGGCCCAGTCAGATGCCTCTCCTGGGGGGCTCTGGGCTTGAAATGGAGCTCCCCCAGGTTCTGGGACCTCGTTCTCCTGTCCATGAATTCTCCCAGGCATGCCTGGGCGCTCTGCCATTGTGCCTATCTCCCATGCCCTTTCTCTACCTGGGACCCTGCCTGGACCCACAGTCTCTCTCGAGGGCCTTGGCCACTTGCATTAGCTCTGACCTTCAGGTTTGTCCTTGGATTTGACTCATGGGCTTCTTGGCTCTCATCTGCCTGCTGACCTACTGCTTGGCTTGTGCCTATGTTCTCCCTGCAGACAAGCATCTCACAGCCGCCTGGGGGCCTGGGATGGATAGAGATGAGGTGCCCAGGTACAGGTGAGGAAGGCCAGTGAGACCCTCCCCCATGCACCTCCCAAGGCTGCTCATGTAGAGCCAGGGTGCTGCACTCCAGCCTCCTCCCAGAAGACCTCTCACCAACCCCACTCCTCTCCAGTCATCAGGTGTCAGGATGGGTGAGCAGAAGCTCGTGCCCTTGGTTGTTTCAGTTGTTTTATACACATTATCTCATCAAATCTTCCTACCAATAATGTGAGGTGAGCTTACTCTTCTCACTTTACAGATGAGAACATGGAGACCGAGAACAGAGAAGGAATTGCCCTAGGTTACCTGGCTCCAGAGAAGTGACAGTAGGATTTGAAACCTGATCTCTCTGCTAATTCCAGCCTCTCTCCACTGTGCTGCTTGGCTGCTTCTCTGAGAAATTCCCAGACACGCCATACTACAGACCCTTTTGTTTCATAAAGGAGATTTCTGGGTGGCTGAGAAAGTCTAGAGGGAGCCCTATTGACCTTGAGACAACAACTGAGTTAGACTCCGGGTAAAGGCCCGTACACCCAGCCTCCCTCCCTCACTGCCCGGTCTCAGCCCCTGGGGTCCTTGTCTGGTGCTGAAGTCGCTGCAAGATGGATCCTCCTTTCTCAGCTCTGGCTAGAGCATCAGCCATTATCTTTATGATAACTCAATTAGGCTGCAGCGGCTTCCCCAGCAAGTGGGGGGAGAAGAGAGTGAGGGAGACAGACAATTAGCTTAACAAGGATGAGCACCCAGTAGATGAGGTCTCCTTTCTGCAGTCAAATAATTAAATTACAAGGCAGTCCACAGTCCTCTGGCCTTCTCCCAGACTCCAGCCCCACGGCTCCTTGGAAGCCTGCTACTCTCCACCCTAGGTCCACCCAGAGTGGCCACCATGGGGAACAAGACTGACGGGGAAGGACGGGTGACTGAGGAGGCCCTCCTTGCATCTACGCACTTCCAGCACGCCATAGGGGAATGGCCAGGTGTAGACAAAGAAAGCCTCTTGGCAGCTCACTGGGCCCTGGGAGAGGTCTTGACTGAGTGCTCCAGGTCTGGAGTAAGTGCCATTTAGGAGGGACGCTGCCTCCATGACCCCCAGCAGGGGCCTCTGCTGGCCTTTCCAATGCCCTTTCCCACCTGGCCCTCTACCCCAGCACCCCACAGCCTCCCAAGCTCTGCACCTCATCCCTGCCTGGGGAGCACGGGGCATCTGTCCTCATCTCCCACCCTGCGTGCTTCTCGCCCACCGGCTGACTTTGACCCATTTTATTCCAGATATGTCTGGGCCCCGGAGCAGGTCCTAAACCCCAGCCAGGTTTCTGGGGGTTCTGGTCGCTGTCCAGATCAACTCATCCCTGTTGCTGGATGCTTTTCTCAGGTATAGAGCATTGCCCCCAGTACTCTGGGAGGTTTCTGAGTTGTGGACAGCTTTGATAGATTTCTTTGAACTCAGGATTCTAGTAATGACCCAAGGACTGTTACAGACTTCCCAGATTCCTCATGTGCTCTCCTTCCTGTGTGTGTGTATAGGTGGATGGAGGTCAGATCTAGGCCTCTAGGCCTCCTTGGGCTTTGGCAGAATTTCTGCAGATCCAGTGCACACCTTGACTGTGGCATGTGTCACAGGGCAGTGGATGTGACTACCTTCACCTCCCTGGGACTTATATAACTAGGAAGCTCTACCTGGAAAATAGTAGGTGCTCAATATGTGCTTGTTGGGTGAGTAAATGAATGGACATATGTTTAGATATCATTTCCTGAGGTGACCTCAGTGGTGGGCTGGGGGGTGGGGAGGACAGGATGGGATGGGGGTTCATCCAGAGCAAGAGGTGTGCTCTGTGTGCCCTTCAGACACTGCCTTTGCATGGGTGTTCGGGAACCTGGAACATCTCCCTTGGTCCTTCCTAGGCCCAGGCCTTTGCTATCACAGTGCCAAACCAGCTCCTGAGATTGAAGAGCCTAAGGACACTTGTCAGCAGTGGCCGGGGGCTGGGGGCAAGGCAAGGTGGCTGGGGAGGAGGCCTGAGGACTGTCAAGTCTGGAGGGTCATGCTCCTGGGCCCGAGACTCTACGTTTCCATCCAGGACAGGATAACAACAGAGTGAAATCAGGCAGGGAGACTGAGTTCAGGCAAGGGGAAGACTGTCTCTCTCAGTAGATAATGGAACAAGTTACTAAGGCAGGTTAATTCATTAATTAACTAATTCATCTAATATTTATGAAATGCCTGCTCTGTGAAGGCAACGTGCTCTGTGTGGGCTGAGGAAGCAGAAACACCCTCAAAGTACAGCAGAAGCGTCAGGAGCTGCTCAGTGACTGGAGAAGGGAAGGGACTCTGGCCCCATCCATGCTGTGATCAGGGGCGAGCAGCCCCTGGATGTACAGATGACCAATCAGAGCAGAGGGAGCTGTGCTCCAGGGGGAGACGATAGCCTCATGGAGTACACGGCATTTGAACTGAGAATTAAAGGACATCCATGCTTGCAAAACACAGGAGGGTGAGGGAGAGAGAAGAGGTTGAGCCAAGGGGCAGAGGCCAACTGGGCCAAGAGGTCCAGTTGCAGGAATGACATGGGTGGCCCCTGGAGAGGCTAGGGAGGAACAGTAGCCAGCACCCATCCAGGGGACTGAGATATGCAGCCAGCTGGCCCAGGGCTTCCTAGAGCACCATTGTCCTATGGGAGGCAGATGACCAGAGGTCCAGGGCAGGCCCCTCATTCGCTGCGAGGTCAGAGCCTCCACCTGCAGGCTCGATGGGCTGGGTGTGATGCTGTGGCTGGTGCATCCCTCCATGGCTCCAAGCTAGCATTCTGACACCCCTTAAGTCCAGGAACACGAGATGACCTGGAGGGAAAAGAAAGTCTGGGCTTCCTGGTGCCTACACAGACGGCTAATGGAGCTGAGGAGGAGCACTGTGGGCAGGGCTTGGGGGCTCTTCAGTATGAGCACACAGTAGCTGCCCAGATGCAGGGTTGCTCTCTGACCTGTGTCTCAGCCGTGCCTTCCCCCATGCTCAGGTGTTAGACAGGGGCCCGTTGAATGGGTCTGTCCATTTCCACCTCTGGGAACTCAGCCCTTCAGGGGGTGACGTCTCTGACCACCTCCACCTGGCCGTGTCTAGGAGCCTCTTCAGAACTGAGTGCAACCCCCAGGCCTCCTGCCTGTGAGTCATGGCATTTCCCTGGCATCTGGCCTGGATGGAGGGAATGCCATACAACCCAGGGATTTCTCCCAGGGAGCCCTGCTTTGGCCAGTCACCTGTAGCAAAACGCTGCAATGGCAGAGACCAGAGGGCAGAGTGAGTGAGAAGATACAGTGGTGGTAGCAGTCCATGTGGTGTCTGGCCACCATAAAGCCTTTATAGCCACTTGTTTGTGAGTGTCACGCAGTGCTGACCACCAGCCCAGCCCATAAATACTTTATGGGGTCTCTCATCATCTGTCTTTGAGGCTGAGCCTTTTATTTACTGCACCTGCTAGCAGAGTGTGCACTGCAGGAAGCCAGGGCTCTCTCCCCAGGCAGCATGGAAAGGGGAAAGAGCCATGCCTGGGACTGGGACGCCTGGGTTCCACACTCAGCTACCCACTCCAGTTACCATGCCTGAGTGACCTCTCACCACTACCCTGCCTCTGCTTCTGAATCTCAGTGTCCTCATCTGCAAAATGGACCAAACAGTTTCTGAAGTCTGACACTGACCTTCCAGTTCTGACAAATCTTAAATTTTGGGAGTAGTCATAACTTATGTCAGTTTTTACCACGACTCTATCCTCTCAGGACGACCTTCCCTGACCACCGTATTGAACATTGCAAGTCCCTCCTCCTTCCCTGGGTGCTCTCATCCCTGATGTGTGGTATCCCCAGTTGATATGGCACATCTTGTATATATTTGATTCACGATCGCTTTCCCCACTAAATTGCAAGCTCCCTGAGGGCAGGGAGCTTCATCTATCTTCAGAATAAATGTATTGGTAGAACCTAAAACAGTGCCTGGCATATGGTGAGTGCACAGCAATGTCACTGTGTGGGAGTTATCATCATCTTCATCACTACCACCATCTTAGCTAGCCCTGTCTGCCCCCTGAGGAGGTTCCTTGCTTCTAGGTTCCTGGCTCTCATGGTTGAGGAAACAGGGTTGCTGGCAGCAGCTTCCTTGATTCCCCTTCCCCCCAGGTGCAAGTAGGGAATCTCCTGTGGGGCCTGTCCCACCCCCCCCCCCCCCCCCCCCCGCCTTGCCTGTGTTTTCCAGTAGGGTTCCTTCCAAACCTCCACCTCCACCAATAGCAGTGAGGCCTTCATCCAGGTGGCTGGTTCTCTAAGGTCTGTGATCACAGAAACCCCACCCCTTTCATTAGGTTGGATGAGGGACTCCGCCGAAGGCCGAATGGAAGGGACCGGATGGAGCCTCAGCAGAAGCTCTTTATTGCTTAGGTAGGGGAGGAATGCCCGTGGAGGGTGAGCGTGGGTATTTGGGGTGAGGGTGTCTGTGGTGTGTGTGTGTATGTCCTCTTTTGCTTGCTCCCCACGAGGGTCTGGCACTACCTCCCAGGCCTGGTTCTGCTGAGCATGGGCAGAAAGCACCTCATGGCCTCCTTTTGGCTCCAAAAGCCCTGGAAGGCTCAGATGTAGGGATGGAGATATTTCCTCCCTGAGCCAATGCCAAGGGGCTCCAGATGCACCCCAGCTTCCTGGTTAATTAAACATTCATCCTGTGTCCAGGGACGCTTTTATGACACATTATTTTTTAGCTACGGGGCCCTAAAGTCACCAAGTCTAGGTTGGACCTGTGCGCCCTCTCTTTAGCATCCTGCCAAGGAGCTCTCCAGAAGCCTAGAGACAAGGCCTGCTTCCCCTGCCAGTCAGTGTGGCATGTGCCAAGCCCAGGCAGTCCTAGAAGCAGCCCCAACCCTCTCCCCTGTCCTCCACCTTACGGGGCCATGGAAGGCTCACTGGGGGCAATATTTCATATGGACCCACCTGAAGCCACCTTTCGTGGCATAGGAAGTGACTGGGGACAGGAGGGTACCAACAAAGAAACACCTATGTAACTGCCAGCATATGTGTTCAAGTGTGCACAGGCTTGTGTGTTGCTCCGGTGCATGAACACGCACACGTGTTCCAGAGTGTACGTGCACGCGGGTCTTTGACAATGCGTGGGTCTGTGTGCCGGGTGTGTTTGGCTCTTCTTGGCCCATTGTTTGAAAAATTCATTAGCAGAAGAGCAGTTCCAAAGGAAGGGAGTCAGCAGTTGTTTTTCCAGCTCTTGGGGTAGCCTGGGTTTTTGCACCACCCTGCCCTTCAGCCTTTGGCCCCACAGAGAAGGGGAGCCTAGGCGGAGGGAACTTCGATTTTATCTCAAGCTTTTAGTGCCCTGTTCCACCCCATTCCGCCCTCTTCTGCACTCTGGCTCCCAGCTCTGATCCCTGGTGCGTGTACTTTCCAGCCCGCAGTAGCCGTGGGGTTTGGTGTGTTGCCCCTGGACCCATCCCTTCCTCCCCCAAGTCAGGGCCCTTTGCCATGCCCAGGGGCGCCTTCTCCACCCCCCACCTTTGGTAGCTCTTGGAAGAGCACAGCCGCTAATCAAGCGTCGTGATCATAATCAGCTTTGATGGGTTCTTCTGTAAAAGTGCATTCTAATGAGGTGGGGAGAGGGAGTCACCAAGGGCGGGGATGAGGGACCTGAGCTTTTGGAGTGGTGGGGGCAAGAGGTCCCAGAGCCCCTCTCATGAATGAGGCTTCTTGGTCTAGAGAGATAACAGGTGACCTCACCCCCTCTAAGGCTCTATTTCAGACCCTGATGGTGGGGAAGGTGTGTACATGAGCCTGTATGTGGTGTACACACACACACACACACACACACACACACACGCCTCTCCCCCTAGGCTGGGGAGACTCTGTCTCTCTGCACTATCACAACAGGCCCAGCGAGTCACTGAGACGGAATGCATCAGATGCAATTCATTAGGACTGATCGTTCCCTGAATGGGCTTGAATAATTGATGAGCAGAAGCAGCTTTCAGGATGTTCCGAGTACTCCAAGGCTCGCTGGAGCCCTGTTATTATTATTATTTTTTTTATGCCAACATACCCGGCCAAATGCTTGCTGGTGCGGTTGGGTGAAGGGAGTGCAGCAAAGGTTAGATGTTTTAATATGTGATGTTTACACTGTGCGCTCGCGCTCCACTGCTTGTAACGGAAATGGATACAGGCAGCAGGATGCGGGTGGGGGGCGGGCTGCGCCCTATCCCACCACCACAGTCTGTTTCCCAGGATGCCAGGGGTAGGGCCTGGGCTGGTGAGGTTCTCCCTGGCACAGCAAGACCCTGGGGCTGGGCACAAGTATCAGCCAGAGAAGGGGTCCTCGGCATGCCTCAACCTGTCTGTGGTGCAATGGCGGCCAAGTGGGGAGGTGGAGTTGTCAGGTGTCCTCTCCTGTCCCCAGGCCTGAGATGGCCACAGACCAACCCCAGCTCACGGGGCTTAAAGCAAGGCTTCCCATAAGTCACTCCAACCCAGACGAATGTCTCAGTTACAGTTCAACAAACACACACCGTCTGGCACCATGACAGGTGGTGGGTACAGGAGGATGCATGTGACAGCCGCTGAGCACTGATCAGGATGAGCCCGATGACAAGGAGCACAGGGAGAGGCTGAGACAGGCTTTTTGCTGCTACTGCTCAGTTTCCCCGGCTGTCCTGCAGGCCTTACACCTGATGGTCCATGGTCATCACACACGTGAAGGATCAAACCAAATGCAGCATCTATTCCCAACCCTCCTCCCCCGAGACTTCCTTCATCCTGTCCACAAGGCCTCCATGTAAGCTTGCTTCCCTTGGAGCAAACAGGACACCAGGTCTGCCCCTTTGCAGGCCTGGACCCTCGGGTCTTTCTAGCTTCTACTTTCTGCGTCCCTGGCATGGCACCAATGCCAGAGGAGGGAAGTCCCCAGGTGACAGTGGCTCTCAAAAGTCTCAAGGACTCTTCTCTCTTCCATCTCCCTCCTCAGTGGTTCTTAAAACTGTGCCTTTATTCCTGAGGTAGAAAAGGGGTCAAAGTTCCTCTGGGTCTGCCCTTCCATCGGCCCTGGGTCATTCTTGACCTCTCCTTAGTCAGGCCTGGCAGGATTCACTTTCCCATCCTGTCTCCAGAGCAACAGTGAAGGCTCCTTTCCACACCGTCCAGACAAGCTCCAGGCCTGTCATTCCCAAAGGAGGGGTTTCACACAGCTGCATGACCCCAGAACCCAGGGGACATAGGACACTGGTTCATGTATTCACTTATTTTCTCATTTATCCATTCATTCATTGATCTATCAACTTACTGAGTGGCCACCACGTACCAGGCAGAAACACAGTCCTCACCCTGGTGAGCATGGAGGCCTGGGGTCAGGGGACTTCTGCCTTCCAGGCCTCAGGTGACACTAGCAGATAGAAAGTCTTTCCCCATTCCCTTAGCGACAGCCTGGGACAACCACTCTGTGCCCTGGGAGGGAGCCAGGGCAGCCAATGCTCCTTCTACCCTGGTCTCCTGTTGCTGACCACTGGTATGTCCCTCCTGACTTCAGGGTGGCCCCATCCTGACATCAGGGACCTGATGTAGCCTGCCATCTCTGACCTGTCCCGTGAACTGCTTCCTCTTTGTAAAAACCCTCGTACCTCTGGGGTCAGTGCTCTCTTGTCCTGCAGTCAACAGAGCAACCTAGAGGTAGAGTTCCTCATGTCCTCCTGTGTCCACCCTTGATCTTCCACCCTCCTCCCTTTCTTCTAAGAGCCATGCTGGTCCCTCTCTCTTGTCCTTTTACTCACTCAGAATTGCCTGCGGTTGCCTGAGCTATGGCTTGAAAATGGGCTGAGGCATCCTGGGAGGCTAGGGGGCGAGGGCAGGCAGGGGCTCTGGCTAGTGGGGAGGCCTACCTTTGACGGCCACGTGGACACTCTGGCTGATGGACAGTTGGGGCTGGATGAGGACGCTGCAGAGGTACTCGCCTTCGTCCATGCCTTTCTGCACGTCAGTCAGCTTGAGGGTCCCGTTCTCAAATACCACCTGGCGGTGGTTGTCCGGCAGCAGCAGGGCATCCTTGTACCACTTGATGGAGTAGTAGGGGTAACCGATGACCCTGCAGTTGATGAGGGTGTCCCGCCCGGCGACTGCTGTGATGTTCCTCATTGCCCGGATGCTGGGGGGTCCTGAGGCAGGGGAGGAGGAGGCGGAGAGGAGGGGCGAGCGGTGCCGTCAGCCAGGGACAGCCGGGCACCACCCTGTGGTACTCTTCTCAGTTGCTTGGCCCCTGAGACTTCTGGGGGTAGAGATTTGGTGGGAGTAGAGGGAGTCCTTTTTCAAGGCAAAGGCGTGGATTAGGGTCACCCATTATCTCTCCAGGATGCACTGTTGCTAGTGTCAAATAGCCGCAAACAGACATGTGCTATACATGGCTGCATGAAGAGGCCACTGCCAAACAGGACAGGGCACGTGGCCAGAAATGCAGCCTCACCAGGAAGCAGTTGGGATTTGGGAGGGCCATTCGTCATTCAAGAGAGGTCAGGACTTGGGGGTTAGAATGGGAAGGTGGGCACTGTGTAATTTCTACTCTACTTGTTCACACTGGTCTTACACCCAACAGGAACTTTCATGTGCTAACTCTCTGTAGGCCAACAGGAAGGTCTCCTCTGGATGAGCTGGTGATCTTCTTTCATCAGGTAAATGTGTATTATGGGCCCCCGTGGAGGGGTGAGAAATGGGGACTCTGTCACACTGGCTGGGGGGAGTGGGTATCTTTAGTTGGATCAGCTGGGCAGGTGGCAATATGGGGGTGGCAAAGGGGGCTCACACAGGGACAGTGCTAGAGAGAGCCAAGCAACTCTCTGGGCTTCAAGTCCCCATCTAGATAATAGGGAGCAGGACTGGGGAATCTCCCAGGCCCTGAAGCTCCTCCCCCTTCCAATTCAGAGAAGAGGGCAGGAGGGTGACCAAATGGGATGCCCACATTTCTCAGGAGGAGATGGAGACCTGGCCCAGGCAAATTTGGCATGAACTCGCATTTCTGTGACCCTTTCCTATCCCCAGGGCAACCACTAGCACCCCTGGACCAGTGCCCCTTTCCTTCTCTTCCCCAGTTCTCTTCTGTCCTTGGGCAGGGGTCATTGATAGGGTCAGATAAGGGCCAATTAGCCCCAAAGAACTGCAAAGAGCATCAGAGGAGACTGTTCCCACCATAGCGACTTGGAGAACTGAGATAGGGGATGATCAACTTGAGGATCCCTACCGCCACCCTTGGAGGCTCCCTGCCTCTGGACACTCCCACCTAGCCTCAGCCCCCTACTTTGTGTGTGTGTGTGTGTGTGTGTGTGTGTGTGTGTGTATGTGCACACACAAGTGCATGCATGCGATACTGGGGACTGAACCCAGGGTCTCTCACATGCTAGGACAGTGCTCTCCCACTGAGCTACATCCCCAGCACATTTTATTTTATTTTGAGACAGGGGTTTGCTACATTGTCCAGGTTGACCTTGAATTTGCTATCCTCCTATAATCCCTGCCTCTTAAGTAGTTGGGATTATGGGTGTGTGACAATATGCCTGGTTTGCCTCCTTTTGATGGCTTGGGCCTTGCAGGAGATGACACCTGGCTCCTGGCTGCTTGCACCTCCTGGAGCTCTTGGGGGACTGGCTCAGTAGAGGCAGTTAGGAGCACAGCTGAAGCATATTAAGGCCAGGCCTGGCCCCTCTGCCCCTGCCCTGTCTCTGTCCTTGCAAGGCCCTGGTGGGGCTGGCAGATGGTAGCTGGTGCATAGCTTACTGGGGCCCAAAGCGATTTGATGGGGGGATCAGGGTGGGGAGGGTCGGCAGGCTGGATTGTGGGAGAGGAGGAGGAGAAGGAGGAGGAAGGTGGGAATGAGAATGGATGAACTCTACCAGACACACACGCACACACAAGAGTGGATGGTGGGGCTTGTGGAGGGCAGGGAGAGGGGGATGGGAGAGAGGAGAGAAACCTCTACTAAAATCAAAATGACGGCTAATAATAACTAGTAATCACAAGAATAATGGTGAGCACAGAGATGGCAAAGGAACTCAAAGCCTGTTCTGATATTTAAATGTAGACAGGCACCTCTTACGTTTATTCGCGCCTGGTATTCAGCACTGCCCACCGCGTTCCGAGCCGTGCACCGGTACACGCCCCCGTCGCGGATCTGGGGGCCTGTGACGTTCATGTGGCTGATGGTGGTGCCATCGGACATGGTGTACTGGTTGGTGCGGTGGCTTCCGTCCCGCACGATAGGCTCGTCGTCCAGGGCCCAGGTGACCGTGGGGGGCGGGGCGCCCTTAGCTGCACACATCAGCGAGAACCGCTCCCCGGGGTTGACCACCTTCTCGCTGAAGGACGAGGCGATGCGGGGTGTGCCGTCTGCAGGGAGCGAGGAGCCCCCTTCAGGGTCATTGAGTCACAGAGAGACTTTCCCCAGGCTACCCCACCCTGGCAGGGGAGGAGGCAAAGCAGTAGCCATAATAACAATAAAGGACTGTCCCCAGCGTCAATTCACTTGCAATGCACAGCCCCCGAGGTGCCATTACTACCGTTAAGACTCCTGGGTTTGCTCTCCAACACATGCTAGTGCTGAATCTTTGGGCATAGTACTTAACCTCTCTGAGTCTTCCCATTTTTCACTGCTGGGAGATGGGGGTAACAGTGACAATGATTATACGCACCTCATTTGACACTGTGAGGATTAAATGAATGAATGCATTGAAGGTGCATAGCACAGTGCTTTGTAAGTACTTAATAAATGTTAAGTCCTCTCAACTTTTCCTGGTCCGCCTCTTTCTCATTCCTTTATTAATAAAGATGCTGAGGCTCAGAGGCAACTGCGTGTAGTGCTCTGTGTGGAGCGGGCCAGGCCTGTGGCGTCTAACCCAGGGCTCCTTACCCTCAACTGTGCCGGAGAGAGGGTGGGGCCATGGTGGCACCTAAGTTGGAGGCTTAGAATGCAAGTTTCCCAGAGGCAGTGGAAGTGGGGAGTCTGTGGCTAACCGAGCAAGCCTGAAGGAGACAGTTAACTTCCACCGACCCGACTTCCTCCTGCCGAACTCGGGAGATGTCATCACTAACCCTGGCCATCTTTCCATACGGGAGTGTTGTGAAGGATTAAAAGGTGTTAAGTTCACTGTGCTCCATATGTACGTACAATTATTATGTGTCAACTAAAAATTAAAAAATGTAATAAAAACAGGTGTCAAGTACTTTAAAAAGTGAAAAAAGAAAAAAGGTAAGGCGAATGTAACACAGCATTCTTTACATCCCATTTAAACAAAATGCTGATGTTAATCAAGACTCAGCCAGTCTGCCAGCCCCCAGCCCTTTTTCTGGGGGAGACCCTTTCCTAAAACCTGGGGAGAGCCTGATGCCTGGCAGAGCCTGGAAGTGCCCATGGGAGCCCCTTGGCCATCCGCCCCTCCCCTGCCTCCCTCCTCTGCCTCCCTTCCTGGCCTCCGTCCCCTGCTATCCCTCACCTCTCCACTTGGCCTTTCTGCCAGCCTTGTTTTTCTAGTTGCCTCCTCTCAACTGGTCACTAATGACTGCCTGTTGGGATCTCTGTCACTCCACCCAAGCCAAACAGGTGGCCCCCTCAGAGGGAAAATGAGCTCCATAGGGTGGTCTGCTCCCCAGTGGGGTATTATTGGGATAGGAGGTGCCCTGAGATGAAAAGCCCTCGTTTCCAACTAACCTGTGCTGGGGTGTTGGGAAGAGAGACCAGGGAATGGGCAGATAAGAACAGGGCCAAGGGAGGGCCAGGTGCCAGGGCTTAGACACCGCAGGTGCTCAGTGCCAAGGAGTGAGCCGTGAGCCATGGCAGCAAGACCTGTGGAGGATCCCATTCCTCCGGGCTTGCTTGGGTTTGGCATCTCTGTCATAGCCGTGAAAAGTCCTTGAAAGGAACAGAACTCTTGAGTGTTTTTGTGTATTGTTTGTTTGGGGTTAACAGTGAAGGAGGACCTGGGGAGTCATTCACCTTTTTGGTAAGACAGGGCTTCTGCCAGCCCCCACTGCACCTGTGTCTCCCGATCAAGAGGCTCCTCCTGTGTGCCCACAGCCCAGTGCCGGGGCCCACGACTTCGCAAATGGAGTGCAAGCTGGATTTTAGATCTCACCTACTTTCTTGGCCAGGCAACTTATGCAGTAAGAAACCTAAACAGCCATACACAGAGATGCTGGATGAGGACCCCCTGGTGGTGGCAGCTTTAGAGGGATAGAGGAACAGGTGGAAACAGAGACCCATGTGAAGAGATTTCAGGTTGGGGGAGGATCCAGAAGTCTAGAGGTTCCTGACACGCTTCCTGCCTCTGCAAGATTGAAAACCTTCAACACTCTAAAGAAGACCCCTCACACAGTACAGTTCTAGTAATTTTGGAGGGCGAAGGCTATTTAGTATGGTTAAGGGCCTCGAATTCAAATTCCAGCTCTGTCCCAGAGTGTGACCTTGAGCAAGTGAGAGAAGCCTCAGTTTCCTCTATTGCAAAACAGGTCTGTGGGAGGCTTGAAAAGGACAGGGACCTGTCTGGAGGGTAGTGGGCACTGGACCAATGCCTCCTAGCAACACAGTCACCTTGGGGGGAGGAAGGGGACCCAGCAGCCCCGCCTGGCCCCACCCTGCCCTTCCCTGTCTCTCCACCTGGCACCCAGCTTACCCTCCAGCACGATGATGGCGAAGTCCTGGGCAGTCTGGGCCTTGCGAGTGGCAAAGCACTGGTAGGCCCCAGAATGGCTCTTCTGGGCCGAGGTGATGAGCAGAGTCTCGTTATTGAGCCCGCGGATGGAAATGGCCTCGTCGGGCAGCACCAGCTCGGTGTTGCGGTACCAGCGGATGGTGAACTCTGGGGACCCCATCAGGGCACAGGAAAGGATGACCGTGCTGCCAATGCCGGTCTTCAGCTTCTTTGGTGTCAGGGTCACATGAAGGGGTTCTGGGCCAGGCCAGGTGGGGGAGACATGAGGGGAAAGGGGACAGGAGAAAAGAAAAGAAAGAGGGCTTACTGTGGGTAGAGGTCTGGGGCCCCCTCTGTGGCAAGGCCCGGCTTCTGCCGCCACACCCTGGTGTGGACAGGGCCAGGCAGCGTGCTGTTTCAGGCCTTGGCTAAATGGCAGGGTCAGGCCCCAAAACTCAGCACAGGGTTCTACGCCCTTAGGGACCTGGGGAACCTGTCTCCTTCCCTGCCCTCTCCTGTTGTCACCAAGGCCAGATACTCTCTAGAGCATCAACGACCTACCTGTGGTTGCTGCCTCCCCTACATTGCTTCTGTCCCCAGGGCTTCATACCTAGGGTGCTCTGCCTAATTCCTGCTCATCCTTGTTCCTTGCTCTTTGAATCCTAAGCTGCTTAGGAGAAGCGTGGCCCCTCTCAGTTTTGTCTCTAAGACCAGAGCCATGTTTATTGTCTGACCAGCTGACTGGTTATCAGTTGCAAGAAAATCTCTCTGCCTGAGCTCCATGGGCTTCCAGTTCTGTACAGGGCTCAGACTACAGGAGTGAGGTGACCCTGCAAGATAGCCTGCTGGCAAGAGGAGATGGCAGGCCACAAGGGTCAGTGCAGCCAAAGCAGACCTGACTCCACACGTGTCTCTCCTGCTGCTACCCACAGCCTCTGCCACTGCCAGGACATGTCAGTGCACAATGACGCAGGTGCCTCTTCCTGTCTCAGCCATTAATCAGAGCTCTCAGGACTCTGCTGGCCAACGCTCTCCTAGCTGTCCCTGCACAGGTTTGGTGGTAGAATAGGGGGGAATGGGAAGCATTGCTTTTCTCTCCATGAAACCAGCATAGAGGGGTTGTAGAGAGACTGGAGGGTGAAGAAAAGTCATGTCACTTCCCCTTGAACCTGGTTGTCCAGCAAACTCATTGGCAGGTGGGGCAGGAGCTGAGGAGGATGATCAAATACTCTGTGTATGGCAGGGTGGCTGTGCACACATCTGGAGGTGGTTCTTTGTTGCACATCAGTATGAGTGTCCCAGACATGAGCACACTGCAGTGATGGGGACCTCAGACATGCATGTGTAGGTATGGGGGAGTGGGCATGTGAATTTTGGACACTCATGCTTGTGTCCGTGTGAGTAAGTATCTGCTTGCCTGTATGTTGGACCAGGAGCTGTGAGTATCACATTTCCCTACAGTCAGGTTTGCTGATTTTCCAAGGATTTAGGGGGAATGCTCTCCCTGACCTGTTTCCTGAGACTGTGTGTGTGTGTGTGCGCGCATGCATTTGTACGTGTGTGTAACAGGAGGGGGAAGGAACCGAAGATAATGTTTAAACTTATTTAGACACCAATTAGGGCCAGAAGGGTGTTACCAACCTTAATCCTTCTGTCTGCCCACTTAGCTGTCTAGGGCTTGCTTATATGAGACGACTTCCCCGCCCCCAAAGCAGGGCTTACGACATTTTATCATGTGTTTGTCCCCTGCACTGCCTCTCCTGGAACATTTTGGGGGCTTTTTCTGCTTTTCCAGCTTTACTGCAAATACTCGTGGGGAGGGCCTCTTCCCAGCACTACGGATACACACTCCAACCCTCAAGACCTGCTGGACATGAGATGGGAGCCTGGGTTCAGATCTTGGCTGGGGGAGTTAGACACCAGGTGCGGAAGGCCGGGGGAGGTTCTGCTGTGGCCCTATGGTGCTCCCGAGGGTCTGCAACCCTGCAGCCCATGCTGATGAGATGGGCGATGAGGTGGGGAGAGTCCTCAGCCAACCTCCATGACAGAGTGGGCCTCCCACAGGACAGGGATGGGGTCACCTCTGGACAGCCTATTCCTCCTGCCCAGGTTGACCTTCACAATGTCCTTGGTTACAATTCAGGGACTCAGGCTATTATTGCTGCCCCTTGACAAGTGGGATTCCCCAAGAGTCCTCAGGGCAGCCTGGAGGGGAGGGGACTCTGGATGCCAGAGCTGGAAGAAGCTTCCTCATTTGACAGTGGGAACCTGAGGTGGGGTCACAATAAGGAAGGGGCAGGGACAAGGGATGATCCAGGTCTCATGAATTGTCATTTCCCTGGCATTAGCCCCTCATCTCCTTTTCTGCCTGCTTGGGTGCTCATAGTAGGAGGACCCTGCTGAGGCCTCCTGCTGTCCACAGCATGCCCTGGACCCCTGGGGCTCTGTGCTAGGGGGACAGGAAAGGACTAGAACTGATATCCAGCTGGCAGCTCCTGGTGCCACTGACGTGGTTGCTTATACCCAGTGTCTTCTCTGATGGATCAGTGCCTCTACCAATTATTGTTAAATGTCACCCTAGGATGGAGACATATGTCTGTCTAATGGATTAACATCAGCATTGCTTCCCTTAGTTCAGATACTGCCTCCTCCCAGCAAGCCAAGAAGCTCTGCCCTTGAGGAGGCTTGTCACCATCATCCTCATCATCCCATTTGACCCTTGGAGCTAGCAGGATGGCCGGAATCATTATCCCATTTCACAGAGATGGACACTGAGCTGATGGTCACAATTATGTAACCTGCCCAGAGCCTGTCCCTATCCGATAATGCCAGAACCAAAAGCTTCAAACCAACTGATTTTCCAGGACACCAACTGCCCTCCCTGGCCAGCCAGGAATGTCCCCTGGGGTCAGCCAGAAGCAGATGCAGTGCTGGTGGCAGCCCTCGCTGTTACACTGTGGTGCTATTTAAAGTCACTGGGGTTCAGAAGGGGCTTCCTCGACTCACCAACGACCGTGAGGAGGCCTGTGGCCTCTGCTGAACCGAAGGTGTTGGTGACTTCACATATGTAGGTACCGCTGTCCTCAGTCCGCAGGTCACTGATGGTCAGCCCTGTAATGCGTTTGGTCCAGCGGCTGTCGGCTGGGAGGGGCCGGCCATCCTTGAGCCAGCGGATGGCAGGGATGGGGTAGCCAGAGGCAGTGCAGGGCAGCTCCACCGTGTGGCCAGCCCACACTTCCTGGGAGTGGAAGCCATCCAGGATGGTGGGGATGGACTCAGAAGGGTCTGGAAGACAGAGAGGGTCAGCAGCCCTGGCCAGCCTGGGTGGGGTGCAGTGCAGTTAGGGGAGGAAGTGCCCAGACAGGAGCCCCCTGTGTCCACTGGTGGAGTGAGCAGTTCCCAGCATGACTCCAGAAAGACTTTCAGGGAGGATGTGTGTCTCCTGTGCTGTCAGGTGGAGCCCCTGAGAACCATGCTACAGGCGTGGAGAAGAGGAGAGAGTCTAATGGCGTTCAGGACCAGGATGACAGACAGGCCGATGGAGGAGAGGGAGGCAGAGCACAGGGTGCAGAGAGGAGGGCGGGAATGAGGGCCTTTCACCCAGAGTCTGGGGAACAGTGACCCCTGGGACGTGAGGCTCCCCATGTCTCCAGTTCTCAGTCTTTGGTAAGTCTATACCTGGGTCTCAAACTGAACTTGGGGGTGTGCTCCTCAAGAAAGGGGAGACAGTCGTCCTGCCCCTGCTCTGCCTCTTCCTGCCTTCACTCTGGGCAGACTCAGAGATGCCCAGAACATTTCTGTTGGAGCCCAGATGATTCCAGAAGTGGATCCCTCTGCAGAACCCCCCACCCTACCCCCACCCCAATTGCAGACCAAGAGGCATTAGCGCCCATGAGACCTGTGGTCTGAACCTGAAGAAGAACAAGGAAGGTCTCTGCGGATGGGACTCAGTGTGTGTGACCCTCATTCCTTCTGAGTGGGTGTCTCTTCTGTTCTCAGTCTCAGCCTCACCCTAGTGACCTCCCTGAGGTTTCTGCCCCTGCTTTAGAGTTCCCCTATACCTGCACACACCCCAACTTCTTGTTCTGAATCCCAAGGCCTACTGTGATCTGGCTCAGTCTGCCGCCTGGCCTGCTACACTCCTCTCCACCTTTCAATCCTAGAGTTCCCATGGTGGCACTCTGGGTCACCTGGGTGCCCAGCTGTTCTCTGTATAGCCAACTCCTAGTCATCTCTCACATTCCAGTTTCTATATCCTCTTCTGGGTAACCCCTCCAACTTAGCTACTCCCCCTGGGCTCCTATAGAATTGTCTTTTTACTTAGTTTTATTTTCAAGCAATTCCCCCTCCCCCTCCCCCTCCCCGCCCTTTTTAAAAAGTTAAAAGAAAAAGTTAAAAAGCGCTTTTTTTTTTTTTTTTTTTTGAATGGGTAATATGGGCAGATGGCAAGTTTCAGAAAGCATAGAGGAGTAGACGGTGAAAGGGAGTCTTCCCACACCCCTGGCCTCGATGCCCCATGCGCCTCAGAGGCAGCTACTGTGGTCGCCTCCTTTCTCCAACAGCAGCCGCAGGCTACATCCATCTTCCAGGAAGATTATGGTTCCTGAGGCAGTGCTGACCCACAGTCCTCTCTCCCGAGCTTGCATGGGCAGGGCCCCAGGCTGTTGAACCATCAATGTCTGAGGGAGGATGAAGGGGAATCGGGGGACACTCAGGAGTGGAGTGGGTCAGCAATCTGATTTTTCTGGATAAAACTCCACATTGCAGAATTTTATAGACAGCAGGAATAAAACAGCTGCCTGGGGAACTTGGAGAGCATGAAGACAGGAGAGAGGTGAGGAACCAGCTCAGAATCACTGCAGCCCCAACCAAGATCAGAAACCAGGTCTCCCCTCACCCTTGCTCAGGAGGTGGGATCCAAGATGGAATAATTTAACATTCCGAATGTTGTTTAGGAGTGAAAGGTGAGCACTGTTGACCCTCCCTAAGGGGAAATCCCCTCTGTGCTCAGCTCCTGTGTCTGGAGAGGAGTGGATTGGGATCGCCTCTGGTTAAAAGGCTTTCCAGAAGTCAGGGCCTCTCCCGAGTTCCAGTGCTCTAGATGGGGTGCCTGCGTGGGCAGGAGCTGGGGCTGGGAGCCAGGAGGCCCAGGTGTGCGTTCTGACTGGCTGCTGACGCCCCTTGCGACCTTGGGCCTGAGGCTTCGTCCTCAGAGCTGAGTGCCCTCATCTGAATGGTGAGGGAGACCCTGGTGCCTCCAGATCGCACAGGGCTTTTGCAGGGAACCGATGGCGCAATCAGTGTCAAAGTGCTGCCCAGACAGCCCCGAGTTGCGGAAGTGCAGGGCAATTACTATTGGGTGCCACCCTCCCTCCCTGCCAGATCTGCGGCCTCTTCCCCCACCCCCCACCCGGTGGGAATGGTTGGGATAAACAAACCCTGTGCCAGGGAAGAATTACTCAATGTGACACTTAATTGATGCAAAATACACAAATTCCGTGGCACACGGTAGAATTTACAAGCGGAGGGGCCGCCAGGGCGGTGGAGGAAGGGCGGGGGGAGGGAATTAATCAACGAGGCTCAGGCGTGAAATTAAATTCTGAGGGAAAGAAACCTCTTTCATTACTCTGAAGCAGAAGTAAAACGCTGCGGCGTGTGCACGGCGACAGCCTCGGGGGACGGGGCGCTGGCAGCACCGGTGCAGGGCAGGGGAGACGTGGCCCTGCCCGGAGAAATCACGGTGCGCTGAGCTGGGCAGGGCTCGGTCCGGTGCCTGGGCGGCTGCAGGGACCTCCTACTGTGGCCCGGGAGCAGGGAACACAGCCTCTGCATCTGGCTCTGTCCTGTGTGAGCTCAGCCTGGGCGCTTAATCTCTCTGGTCCCTGATTTCCTTTTCGGATGATAATGCCCATCCCACTGGGTTGTCCTGGGGACTCAGCCAGTTAGTGCACTAACTGAAATCAGTGGCAAACTAAAAAGTGCCTAGGGGAGTGGAATGGCCATTATTAGAGTGTGTTTTGGAGAGGCTCGGACTCAACTGCCTCATCTAACATGGAAAATATAAAAATATGGAAGCCCCCCCCCACCCCCACCACTTTGGGACGGCTACAGCACAGGACCACCCGGACCAGTCACCCCATGGGAACTGCAGCTTCTGGCTCCCTATGCGTCTGCTCCAGGCTCCACGCTCACACCCAGCTTCCTAGTTCCTTCTCTCCACTTCCCAGTGTGGTGCATTTTGCCACTTCCATTTTACAGATGAGGAAGCTGAGGCTTGAGACCTTACGTATTTTATGCCAGGTTGCTTACATAGCTAGTGAGCAGAGACAGAGGTGGAAACTTGTTCTGGTTCGAAAATACCTTTTTAACAATACACCTCATCGTCCCCCGCCCCAGCACACACTGAGCCAGCACTGACAGTGAGTGCAGATGTGTCTCCTGCCCTGACCACCCCCAGCAAGTGGCCATGGGTCTCATTATCACCCTTTCCTCTCACCCTTGGGCCCAGGAATCCAGGGTGACAACACCCTTCCTGGAGCTCACAGTCTTGGCCACCAGGGACTGGACTGCCTCAACTGACACCTGTCCAGCCTCTCAGGACGGACCCCCGCTGGGGAGTGGATCGAGAAGGGTGGGCAGCCCTGTGGTCCCTCCCCACTGCCTTGCTCCAGTATCAGTTGCATTTTTGCAGAGACAAGCAGCTTGCAGACAGGCTGGCTTGTCACACCACATCACATCACATCAGGGCCCCACGTCACTGCGCGGGTCCCTTCTCTTCAGCTCCCTCCGTCTTCCTTTCTCCTCTACCTTCCTTTGTCTTTGTGTGTGTGTGTCCTCTGTCATCCTCCTGTTTGGGCTGCCAGGGCACCTGCCTGTCTCCACTCAGCTTCTCTGTTCGGGATTTATGTGTGAGTCCCCGGGGGTATGGTGGTCTCTGTCACTTCTCCCGCCCCCCTCTCCCCACAGCTGGTGGTGAATGAGGAGGAGGCGAAGGCTAGGCACAACCTTCAGTTTAACGAATGTCAATTTTTGAGGGATTCTTGCTTATTCCCTCCCAAAGCTGGAGGCCCAATCAGCTGATTAGAGGATGAAGGGACCCCATTGTCATGGAGGAGGATGGAGCAGGCCTGCAGGAGAGGGAATTCTTTCTCACATTGTATAAGAAGCATGCAAATGAGAAGCAAAGACACCATCCAAACAAGTTGGAGGTGAACCACTCCATTTGGGAATTGGGCTGCAGATTCAAAAGTCAAACCACAGCGACAGTGCCATGTAGCACAGCCCCACCTCCTTCCCATACAACAGCATGGGTTCTGTTGGTATCGGTTGAGGCCATAAATATTTACTTGACACCTACTACGTGCACAGGGCCAGGCACTGAAGACACAGGGTGGATCAGAGAGGCTAACCATTGCCCTCCTCTTCTTGTTCTCCTAGACTTGTCTCCAAATGACAAATGAGAGGGGTCCTGGAGAGAGCCATCTGTTGATCATGGCTGATCTCACCGAACTGCAGAGTGCAGTGGCAGATAGAACCAGAATTGTCCCTTAGTCTAGCTCCTTTTCCAGAGGACTAGATGGGATGTATGACTTTGTGGCTCTAATCCCCAAAACTCACTATTAGTTCATTCTCTTTCCTAAAAGCCTCTCCAATCTCACTTAAGACAGGGATTTTCAAATTGTAGGCTGCAAACCACTGGAGGTTGTGGAATCCATTTAGTGAGTTGCAACCAGCATTGAGAAAAACCAAAATAGGCCAGGCGTGGTAGCACATGCCTGTAATCCCAGTGGCTGGAAGGCTGAGGCAGGAGGATCTCATGTTTAAAGCCAGCTGCAGCAACTCAGCGAGGCCCTAAGCACCTCAGAGGGACCCTACCTCTAAATAAAATATAAAAAGGGCTGGGGATGTGGCTCAGTGGTTAAGTGCCCCTGGGTTCAATCCTTGGTAAAGAAAAAAAGAGAAAACAAACAAACAAACAACAACAACAAAAAAAACCCCAAAACAAAACCCACAATATGGTAGAATAGGATAGAAAATGCCAGAGTGCATTACTGGGGTGTAGGAGAAAATGCCAGAGTGCATTGCACAGGTGATGATAAAAACGTCTGCCTGGGGCTGGCTGTCAAAAGAGGGTGGAAACCACTGTTCCAGAAAGCCCTCCTTGAAGGGCGCTATATGCCTTCTTTACTCTGCTACAGGCTAGATGTAGGCACCCAATTGGCCCCTTCCAAGGGGACCTGCAGCTGGAAGGCTCCTAGATCCAGGGAGGCAGCATATGAATTCTGGTGGTGCCCCTACCTGGTTTAATAGCTGGTGCAAGTTTCTCATCTTCCTTAAGATTTGGTTTTCTCATCTGTAAAAATAGGGAGAACCACGTACATATCTCCTAGGGCTGTGGGTACCAACAGACAACAAATGAGAAAAGTCCCTGGTACTCAGAGGAATTCAATAAATCTCCGCTTCCATCCCTTCCTCAGACACTACAATCATTCCAGACTGAGAATTCTTTAAAAAATGTATTATTATTATTATTTTTTGCGGTGCTGGGGATCGAACCCAGGGCCTTGTGCTTGCAAGGCAAGCACTCTACCGACTGAGCTATCTCCCCAGCCCCCAAAATGTGTTGTTTATAAATTAAATTCTGCCTGCTTTCAAACGTTGGGAGGTGACCTCAAACAAGATACAGAGCATACATTGATGAAATAGACTCCTAAAAAACACTTGGAGACAGGAGGAAATGCAAAAATGCTCAGAACCTAGACTAATAGTTACTATTTGAGTATCTGATTTTATTCAAGAGCTTCCTGGCAGGGAAGGCAAAAAGAGGAAAGGCAGGGTGGGTTCATAACCCTTGTGATTAGGTACCCTATTTTTATGAATGAGAAAACCAAACCAGTTAGGACAACTAAGTGTTCTCTGATACAGACTCCTGAAGAGAACTTGTCACCCAGTCCTTACACTCAGGGTACACAAACCCAAATTGGATAATGTCTTGCTGGACGTTTTCTGCACCAGTGTTCTTTAATCTCTTTCTCTGAGTGCCCCAGTACACAGGGGACTCCCAGATCTGTAGGGGGATATGAAGAGTCCCAGGGATGGGCTGGTGTCCTCCCACCCCAGCCCACTCCACTCCCCTGGTCCTCTTGCCTACCTGTCACGGAGAGGCGGGCCCCATTGCTCTGCCGCGTTTCCCCGCTGTATTTGTGCTTGGTGATGCAGCGGTAGGTGGACAGGGCGTCCTCTTTCTGCACGTCAGAGATGTACAGCCCGCCGTGGTGAGTAATAAAAAACCTGTTTTCTGGAGACACAACCAGGACACAGCCCATTACTCCCTGGCCTGGGCGACTGACTGACAGGTGGACTTCTCCCAGGCTGGAAGTGTTGTCCAGGGAGGTGGGGGAGGGAAAAACCCAGGGGTGAGGCCAGTACAGCCTCAAAGGTGGGGTTGGGGGTGGCAGTGTCATTACTAATAGATGAGGATTTTCCACACGCAAACAACATGACAAATAGAGATTATAGTAATTGTTTCCTTAAGTGTCGATGCTTCAGGGTTTGATGGAAAGCAGTTGGGATTTGGAGTCAGAGAGCTGGGTCCAGAGCCAGCTCTTCCTCTTATTAGTGATGAGAACTTGGGAAAGTTACTTAACCTCTTGGAGCCTTGTCTGTATAATTAGGTTCAAATATTTTATGGGATGGAGGTACAGGTGAAGAAATAAGTGTCTGGCACAGAGAAAGGGTTCCCTCAGTGAATGTTAGTCCCCTTCTTTCCTATCTCCTTACAAGAGTTTGCAAAGCCCTTTCACATTCATGTTTGGTTGGCTCTTAACAACTGTTTGAGGTGTCTCCATTTCATAGAGGAGGAAACTGAGACTCTTGGGGAAGTGACTGGCATAGGTCACACATCCAGATCATGGACTTGGTCTTCTGAGTCCCAGTTCTTCTACATTAACCCGAATCTAAGGCCTAAATCCTCTGCTCAATTCACTCCACACGTCATTTATTCACTCCACCAACGACTATTGAAACTAGGCTCTTTGAGGAGTGGGGCCATGGAGATATGCAATAATAATTCCACCAACATATTCAAAGCCCCATTTTGTGCAAGGCAAAGAAAGGGACAGGCTCTGGGCTGTATTTCCGTGCCGCCATTACAGCCATTACTATCAGGACTTGGCGGGGAAGTGGGGGACAGGCATGAGGTTCCACTTGGAGTGGAGTCTTTCTTTGTTCTGGGCCCTAAGGCTTGGGGCTTCCTCAGGCAAGCGTGGAGGTCCCCGGGCTGCCATTTCCACTGGGAGGGGCCACTGGACTCAGGAGAGGCCACACCTTAAAGCAGCAGGAGAGAATATGATGTTGAACCTGCTGGAGGAACTGGTAAATATGGGAATTCCTTCCACCTGGGGCAGAGCGACATCCCCTCAATCAATGACAGGAGTTCTGGTTGTGTCTCACCCAATTAGGAATATTCAGTGGGGTCCCACCCTCCAAGCACAAGTTTAAGATTTTGAGCATGTGCAGGTGGGGACCTCACCAAAGGACACTTTCTGACAGTCAAAGCTGTAGAATTTGGGGGGGGGGGAGTTTAATGTGCATGACAATATCTTTGACAAAGCTTCCAGCCTTTGTTTGGATACTTCTGGGGCTGAGGAACTCACTACCTCTCTCCACGGTCCTTTCTAGAGTTAGGAGCTCTGACTTCTGAGGAGTTCTTCCTTGGTCACCACTGGTCACCTCAGAGGAGCCACAGGTCTTGCTTCTACTCCCTGGAACTCTGTGCAACCAGCTGAAATCTGTGTTCCTGACATGTTCCCGCCCAGCCGTCAGGCCCTTTGACTTTTCTTCGGGCTACGCAGGCTTAGGACTTTATTTATTTATTTTTTAATAGTTATTTATTTAACATGGTTTCAAGTAATTTCATTAATCTGTCTCTTGCTTGTGAATAAACTTGGGTTTATCTGTAACTCTCCTAACTGCCCCCCTTCCCCTTCTTTCTTTCCTTCCTTCCTCTTTTCTCCCTCCTTCCCTTGTACACTTCTCTATACAGCACTGGACGCGCCAGGAGCCAGGCACTCTGCCAAGTGTGGGGATCTAACAATCAGACTCCACTGGTCACGGCAGAACCGAGCAGGACCATGGATGATTAGGCGCGAGAGGGAGGCAGCCTAGTTCCTGTAGTCTCCATGCCCTCAAATAAAGACCAGCCTTGTCTTTGAGAAACTCTGCCCCATCTCTCTCTCTCTCTCTCTTCCCCTGAGACAGTGGCTCTGTGGGCCCAAGTCTGGGCCCTAAATTCACAGGGCCCGGTCAGCTGTATCCGCTGGGGATCGTCCTCAACAATCTGGCAGCTCACTAGTCGTCTGGATCTTGGAGTTTAGGGGACCCCTTGCCCTGCCCCCTCTAGCACACAGATGGCAACTGTGCAGACCCCGACTCAGACAAGAAGGCAGAAGGGGGGAGCTGAGCACTGCAGCCCGCCGAGGGAGAGGAACAGAGGAAACATGGCAAGCCTGGCTCCAAGGCCGGACTCCGCATGTGCCATTGTCTCCATGTTGTGACATCCCAAAGTCAAACGTGGAAGCTCTCCAGTAATTTATTATGTAACTGGGACCAGAATGCAGATCTACTGGAGGGTGTTGCTGCCAGTCAGAAGTAGCAGGGTGGGGACGCGGTGATGGTGGTGGTGGTGGTGACAGGGTGAGGAAAAACAGGAAGGACAAAATCAACATTGGCAGACCACAGGTGCCCCAGCCAGGACAGCTAGGACCCTGTGTTCTTGCTCCTCCCAGCACCCCAGGACAGATGGAGCCCTGGCCCGACTGGGATTTTAAACCAGGAGTAGAGTAGGGGCTGGGGTGCGGGTGATGCTGCGGTGATGGTGGTGGGGAGCTGGGGTTTCTATAGCAACAAGCAGCTGCCGCATCTGATGTTTCACATCCTTCATTGTCCTCATTTCCCCCTCCCTTCCCCCCTTCTTGTGCATATTTAATTGCAGTAACGTTTTCAGACACAGTGTTTTGCTCCTCCTGAAACAAAGGCAGGCTGCAGCCAGGGGGATGCGCAGCAGCGAGAGGGGAAGGAGAAATCAGGGGTATTATGTTAATCCCCTCTGGGGGGGACTCAGCAACATCAGTTCTGCATGTTTGATGAGAATCAGATGATGGGCCCCGCTGGGGAAGGGAACGAACAAGAGGCCTGCAGAGTGGGCCTCATATGGTGCAGAGCGGAGGGACACACAGCCAGCTGCGGGGCGCTGGATGGGCCAGGGTGGACAGCATGCCGGCCTCCAAGGCTGGCACTGCGAGGTGTCCTGGCAGACTGGCTGCCCACGCTCTGCACCGGCCGTCAGAATGGACGGCCAGGTCCATTCCAGGTCCTTGGCACCTCCTCCTGGGAGCACAAGAGGAATGAGAGTGGAGCCAGCCCCATCCTGAGGCCACTTGGAAACACACGTAGGGGAGGATTGATTTTTAGTTGATACCATACCAGGGGGTGAAAGTGGCATTTAGTGGGCAGGGACTGGGGTGCTGGGCATCTTGAGTAACAAAGAACTATTCCGCCCCAAATGCCAACAGTGTGCCTGTGGGCTTACGCGTGTCTAGTCATTTGCCCGTAGGCTTTGAGTCCAGGACACAGAGCTCTGTTTAAACGTGGACTCTGCCTTGGCCGCTGCTTGATTGTCATGTGGTATCATCTGGCACCATGCTCGTGACCAGGGAAGTGCCATACATTGTCAGTGAATCCTTCCTTCTTTTTGTTATTACTTTGGCATGTTTCGCCATCCTCTCCTGCTGATCTGGACCAGTCTTCTACTTAAAACAAAACAAAACAAAACTGTGAGCATCTCTTACATGGTAGGCCAAGGACTTCACATCGATTATCTCATTTAATCTCCACCACCCTTTGAAATGGATTCTATTAGAAGCCTAGAAAGGTTAACTAATCTACCCACTGCCACACAGCTAGAACCTGATAGTGCCTGGTCTATTAGCCTGCTTCCAAAGTCTGTGCCAGACTGACCTCCTAGGATAGCACCATCAGTCTTAGGGACATATGACATCAGTCTGGTTACTTCAGTCAGTGGGGTCCATTCAGTTCAGTTGGCCTGAATTATTTTTTTGTGGAGGGTTCCCTGGTCCTGGACTGGGCTCCATGGAGAAGTCTTGGACTTGGTCTCTGCCCCTGGAATTCCACAGTTGAAAGACAATATCTTTCTACCATAAAAGGTACACCATCGGAGTTGGGGTACTGTTGAAGGTGAGGAGGTGGCCGGGTGGAAGCCAGGGAGGAGCGGGTGGCTGTAAGGGGGCATGAGCTATCTAGTATGGTGGGGCAGGCGAGGCTAAGACTGAAGAGACGGGGCTGTTGTTCTGGTTCTACCATTAATGTTGGGTATATGCTGTATTGAAAAATATCCTTGTGGCTGACCTTGCTGGAAATAAGGTCTCTGCAAAGGGGACAGGTTAGCTGTGGTCACCGTGGGTTTAGTTGGTCTCTAAATTTAATTTAACTAATGTTGTCCTGAGAGGAAGGAAATGTGGACATGGACACCCACTTGCAGACTGCACCATGTAAAGATGGAGGAGAGATTGGAGAGATGCGCCTAACAGCAAAGAAGTGCCAAGGGTCTTTAGCAACCACCAGAAGTGGAAGAGACAAAGAAGGATCCTCCCCAGAGCCTGCAGAGAGCACAGCTTGGCACCACTTTGAGTTTGGACTTGCAGCCTCCAGAATTTTGAGACAATGAGTCTCTGTTATTTTCATCCCCCAGCTTGTGGTCATTTGTATGGCAGCCCATACAGGACGTCCTTAGGGAAGTCTCGCCTTCTCTCAGGTCTTGGCTTTCCCATCCACGAAGGGGGAGAGGATTGGGTGAGTGGTCTTAACTGTGTTCGTACATTAGAATCATCTAAAGAACTGGGGGTTTGGGCCTGGAAGTTGGTATATTAAAAAAGCTTTGGGGAAGATTCCAGGGTGTAGGGCAGAGAAACCCTGGACCAGATACACTCGTCAGGACCCTTTCCTCTTGAGTCCCACTCCATCAGAAGAGTGAAGAAAAGAAATAGAACTTATATCGTGTCATAGGGCTGTTGGGAGAATTAAATGGAAGACTCCCAGGATAGCCCCAGCACACAGTGGATTCAGTCAGTATAAGCTGCTGCATCTCAGGAAGATGGCGGCTGGGTTGGCTGGAGCTGGGGCTTCTGGGCCTTCAGCTCTCCACTGTGATCAGGCTTCCTGCAAATTCTGCCCCTTCCCCTTCAAGGGTGGTTGGAGAGCTGGGAGCCTGAAGGCAAAGAAGCCCCTCCTTAGTGACTCTGAGGCCCTGCACGTAGCGCTAAGTGAGTTGACAGCAGCTTTTCTGTCTTTTTCTAAAAGGTCAGAGAGCTGGGCCTTGGAGACTCCTTGGAGCTGCAAGAACCATGCAGAGATAATTGATAGAAACCTATGGGCTCCTGGCGGCCCCAGAAGTGCTGGATGGAGAGAGGCTCCCTGGCCTTCTGCAGAGGTGAGGCGCTTTGCTGCTGGGCTCTGGGAGGCGTGAGAGGGGCTGGCGGAGTGACAGTGGCAGGAGGGGAAATGCGGGCTGAGATTTTGGGGAGAATATGTGATGGACAGGTCCCAAGGCACCTCTGCATCACTAGCAAAGGAAGGGAAATTACTGACCAAAGCAGAGGGCCCACTGCTTTCCCCCTGCCCTCCTCCATCTGTCCCCAACATGCTTTCAACCCCGAGTCACGTCTGGTAGTTCCTTTGCTCAGAACTCTTCCATGGGTCCCACTTCACTCAGTGTAAAAGCTGTAGCTGTCACAGCGTAGGCACTCGGTAGACATTTTCAGGATGAACCAGTGAAGGACACGTCCCACAAGTCTAAGGTAGGGCTCACTAAGGAAGAAACCAACTCAGGAGGCCTGAGTCCAGATCTGATGCACCTTCTCCAGGAAGCCTTCCCCGATCTCCCAGTGTCTCTCTATCTGGCAAACCTTTTACATGGCTAGTCACTGCCTCTACTATATCCAATTTGATTTAAATTTTTCTATTTAGCATTCAAAATTCAAAACTAAGTAGTATGGTGTTTCCTCAAAATATTAAAATGGAATTTTTATATTATTTAGCTATTTTGTGGTACAATGGAATATTATTCAGCCTTGAAAAGGAGGGAAATTCTGACATGTGCTCCCATGTGGGTGAACCTTGAGGACATAATGCTAAGTGAAATAAGCCAACCGCAAAAAGACAAATATGGTATGATTCTACTCATTTGAGGTATTGGGAGTAGTCAAATTCCCATAAACAAAGCAGAATGGGGTTGCTAGGAATGGTAGGAGGGAGAAAGGGGTGTTGATAATGGGTACAGAGTTTGAGTTTTATAAAACAAAAACTGAATGTAAACACTACTGAATGTAAAAATTAATACTAAAACATAGTTAAGATGGTAAATTTTTTGTTATGAGAATCCTACTGCAATTGAAATTAAGAAATGAAGACAGTCAAGTTTTAAAAACTGGAATGAGTGTCTTTGTGAGTGGGTCTCCTGTTACCAGGGGATGTTAAGTCGATGTTGAAGAAACTCTTGCTGAGATTTTGCAGGGCAGTTTAAGTATTGAATGGGAGAAATGGATTGGACCTTCCCTAAGACCCTTTCCCTCCCAGCAATTTATGAACCTGTAGCTTAGAACACCGCTGTCAGCCCCTTGCCTATGAGCCCTGTGGTGGGTTGAAGGTATGGGCTCATTTCCACCCTAGGCCTTCATGGCTGCGGTTTCTTTAGTTCTTGAAACGCTATTCTCTGGACTCACTCCCAGCTCCATCCGGGCCTCTGCTCAGATGCCTGCTCCTTGGGGAGGCCTTGTCTGAACACTCCCTCGGAACTGGACTGGGCGCCACTCCCCTGCCACACTCCTTCCCCGTTTCACTGTCTTAGGAGCACGCGGTGCTTCTAGAGAGCAGGGGGCCACTTCAGTTGACTCTAACCAGCTGCAGGATGTCTGGGACATGGCGGGTACCCATTGAATGAACAGATCCTGGCCATAGAGGAGACCTTTCCACGTGGGTTCAGGCCTGGACTCCTGTCCCCTCTAACCACTGCCTGCCACACTGCAATGGTTTGGGCTACAAGTTTCCTTTTAGGTCATTTGGATCATTTCCTTGGTTTCCTGGCTCAGGGGAGTCCAGGCTAGGACATTAAGGCAAGACAGATGGCTTGGAGTCAACAAAAGAGAAACAATAACTTGGGTCCAGGCAACCCGGAGCGTAAACCAGGAGGAATCCAGGGAAGCTGGTGTCTTATTTCTTTTATGTTGTTGCTTTAACTGGGGACCAGGAAGCCCAAGAGCATGGCACTGGTACCTGGGAGGGCCTCATGCTGCGTCCACCCACAGCAGAAGCTGCAAGGGCAAGACAGTATGAGAGCAGAAGCAAGAAGGGGCCAGATTTGCTTATAACAAGCCCCTCAGAGTAACTAACGCCCTCCTGCAATAATGACGTCAGTCCTCGGAGAGGGCAGCTGAGGCTCCTGCGGGTTAATCACCTCTTCCTAGGCACCACCTCCAGCACTTTGTGTTGGAAATGAATTTTCCAACAACAGACTTTGAGGGAAACGTTCCAATCAAAGCCCTGAACCCAGGGGAAGTCAGGGAGTGGACACAGGGGTATCTGGCCCCCCATCACCCTTCCCTGACTGGGGAAGCATCCCTTTCTCAGGTGACAGGATTGAGTGCCATGCTCATCAGAAGAGAGACTAACCACAGAGGCCTGTGAGTTCCAGGACAGACCATCTGGGTGGCCAGGACCCACATTCAGTGCAGAGTATGCAATCCAGAAGAGTAGGCACAGTGAAGAGAAACCCTAAGCCGTTTGTGGTGGTTCTATCTCAAACCCTTATACATGAGACGTTCCATAGCTGGGGTCCTGGAGAAGAGGCCCTGTATCCAGGAAGTAGAGCCGGACTCTTCCCCTCCCTGGCCATTTTGGGTACTCCTCATGGGAATAGTCTAGCCTGGGATTGGAGAGGGATCCAGGCTGAGCTGGTGAAGTGTCTTTACTTGTGTCATAAACTCAGCAAGAAAGACGCCCCAAGGTGCATGAATCCAGGGGCACCTGGGAACGGATGGAATGCCTTGTGTTCCCTCTCTTAAGCATCAGCACAGGCCCACAGATGAGAAAACGGTGACTGAGTCTTGCTCAAGCGCATATCTAGGACATGAAAGAGCCAGGTTCACACCTGGGGCTCCTGAACATGACCCATAGCCTCTGCCTGAAGTGTGTGTGTGTGTGTGTGTGTGTGTGTGTGTGTGTATGTGCACACGTGTGTGGAGGGGCCTTTGGCCAAGCACTTCCCTTGAGGTGGGTGCTCTGCCCTTTCTGGGCAGAGGCAGTGTCCTGGTTCCTTGCTTCCTCTGGGGAGGCTTCGCTCTCGGGACCCAGGTGAGGCGGGCTGTGCTGGGCAGCATGTGAGATGAGACCAGTTTCAGAAGACGGTACAGGCCTTGAACGGAGGTTGGTGCAGAGCAAAGGGGGAGGTTGGGGTCTCAGCAATCATGGGTTTTGGGAGCATCAGAGGACAAAGGAGCTCTCTGTGACCCGATGCCATGTGTTACTGGGAAGGTGTGCACAGGGGTGGCTGAGTGCACTGACGAAGGAAGAGAGCCTGTTGGGTTCGCTTGAGGGGCCCGTGGGAGAGCACAGGCAGGGAAAGCATCAGCTATGCTCCAGCGGGTACTGTAGGGCACTGTATGGAGACAGCAATGGGAGTTTTGAGACTGGCAACCTACTAGCTGTGTGACTTTAGAAAAATCCCTTAACCTTTCTGGGTTTCTTTTCATGCAACCCCCAAAAGGATTTTCTCAGCTCATGGGGCTCTTTCGTGGTGTCCACGTGATAATGTTTTGAAAGGACATTGTGATGTATACTGCATAGTGTGCTTTGTAGGGAGGACTGTTTTAAAACCATAATATGAAGTGCGTGAAGCACGGGGGAGCGGGGGTGTGGGGGGGTGGGGCACAGTGTGTGTCTGGATGCACATGCTGAACATAGGGACTGTGTGGCATTGCAGTTGCGTTTCCACGACTGGAGACAAGCAGGGAACTGGAGCTGAGGGCGGAGTTTCCTCTCAGCCCTGTGAGGAAGGTTCCTGCAGGCCAAGGGAGGTATGGAGTAGGAGAGGAGGGAAGGAATCAGATGGAGTTTCGGACCCTGGCTTTGGCCAGGGTCAGGAAAAATGATCAGTTGGAAGAGAAGAGATTCTTAGCTTGTCACAACCCAAATCTGTTTCTGAGGTGGCCTCAGGATGTCAGGCCCTCCAAGAGCCTCAACCGACCCTGAGGACCAGCAATTCCAAAAGAGAAATTGCAATCAATACTGGTTACCTGTTACTGATCCTGAGGTAGATTTACAAAAATAACGTGGTTAGCCTATGGCATGGAGTCTGTGGATAGACTAAGAGATAAGCTGCCCTCAACCAGGGCTGTTCTTTCCTTCCAGGTTGTCTGTGCTGTAGGACACGGCTGGTGAGGGTGGTCAGCACTTCCTGGGTGGTGGGAGTTGGCCTGTCTGGTGGCCCCACCAGGGCAGCCCGCAGGACACTTTCCTTCCTGTGATTCTGCAAGGGCCCTTGGGTACTCGCCACTGGGGTTTGAAAACCCCTAGGGAAGCCAAGGTCCATTCTTCCCTTCTCCTCTTCTGGACTCTGGACTCTCAGGATTGTAAATCCCTCACCCAACACCTCAAGACAGGTTGGCAGCGGGAACTTGGATTCACGTCTCAGCTCTGGCCCGGTTCTCTCTTAGTCTTAGATCCTCCTTTTGAACTGAATTGTGTACCTCATCCCTCAAGTTCATATGCAAGTCCTAACCCACAGTGCGACGGTGTTTGGAGTCAGGGGCTTTCAAGAGGCAATGAAGGTTAGGTGAGGTCACAGGTGTCCTTATGAGACGAGGAAGAAACAACAGGGATCTGCACAGCCAGAGAAAAGGCCATGTGAGGTCACCGTGGGAAGGGGCAGGGAGGCCCACCCTGCAGTACTGTGCTCTTGAACTTCCAGCCTCCAGAACGGAAAGAAATAAGATTGGGTGGGCCTTCTGGCTTGTGGCATTTTGTTACAGCAGTCCAAGCAGACCAATCCGCTCCTAATCGGGACAGGCTGTTCCCTGAGGACCTTGCAGCACTAACATCCGGGATCCGGCCCTGCTCAGAAGAGAGGAGGACAGGCATGGGGAAGAGGGCAGAGGAGAGCAGCTCCTGAAGATCCTTGAGATATACCTTACCAGTTGAACTCAGAGATTGAGAGCAAGAAGGGTGGGGTGAGACTAAGCCTGAGACCCTTCAGTGGGCATCAAGGGCCAGGAGCGAAGGCCCTGCTCAGGGGTGAGGTGTGTAGGGAACCTGTCCTGTGAAAAGGGCCTCGTCTGCATTCTTAAAGGCTCGAATCTCATCTGCCACCTCATGGAGGAAACGGAGGCACAGGATTGTATACCTAGCCTGGGTCAAGGTGAAGATGAGACCTCCTGTCTCCTGGCCTGTTGCTCTTCCCCTGTGGAAGTGAAATCAGTGGCACGCACAGCTAGAAGTTGAGGCTGGAGCCGGGGCGGGGAACTGCCTAGAAGAGGCGTTAGAACCGATGGCAGGTTTGTCTATCTGCGTGCTGGCACAGAGGCTTCCAGGGACTTTGGTAGATACCATGGGCTGGTGGGCTGGCTTGGCCTGCCAGGCCACTGATGGGGGAGCACAAAGTACCACCATATGTTCCCAAGAGGTGTCAGGGGAGCAGACCTCTCTTCTTCCTCCTCTACTGCCACCTCTGTGATTGGTCAAAGAAGACATGGGATTATGGAGGAATGCTGACATTATCCTATCCTCATGGGCTCAGACTCAGAAGACGCAGACTTGGTTTTTCCTGCGGGACTAGAGGGTCCCACCCACCACCCTCAAGATGGAGCAATGCTCTTGCATCAAGCCCTCGGGCCAGGCTTAGCTCTAGAGCTGGGCTGATCTTGCACTCATCAGGAAGGCCACCTCCTCCCACCCCAGCCAACCACGGACTTTCAGGAAGGGGTGAGACTGCTGGAAAGCGGGCGGGGACTGAGAACTGTTACTGTGGCAACTTCTCCTCTGGAAACACTGAAGCAGAGGCAGGCATGCTGGGGTTGGGTACACTGCCCTGGGAGAGGAAAAACCTGGTTTCTAATTTGCTGTGACTTTTGACAACTCTGGACCTCAGTTTCCCTAAACGATTGAGTGAGGGGATTGAACCTTTTGCTCTGGAGTCTCACTTTTTTGTGTGTGTGATTCTAAGATCTCCTCCATTTGGCTAGGCAAGGGTGGGGTCTCCTCTCCAGTAACCCATCTCAGTCAGTGGAGTGAGGGGGTGCAGAGCACAGGGGTCAATACTGACACACCCTGCTCCCTGGGCCAGAGTCATTTTCCCTCCTGATACAGCAGCCCTCCTGACGGTTAGGACCACTAGGCAGTCACCACCCTGAGGCCCCCTTTCTGCCCTGTCAGAGGGATTAGCAAGGTCCACCTCCTTAGTTTTGCCTTTGGGCTCTGTAGCAGATGGCTGTACTGGGGGATGGGTATCTGAAGGACTCATGGATATTGACAGCAGGGTGGAGTGGAGAGAGGCCGGTTCCAGAATCACAAGGGCGGAAGTTTGAATTGTGTGTCTCTTTCTTTCTGGATGATGCTGGGCAAGCCGTTGCACCTCTCTAAACCCACTTCCTGTTAGAGCTAGATGAGTTAATGACTGTGCCCCAAATGGTGGCTGGCACCTAACAGACCATCAGCTAACATTGGTGGAACAAATCAATGCATAGCTCTGGTGAGTGGTCAGCTCAGAGACCCGAGACTCAGAGGCTGGACCTCGGTTTCAGTCTCCAAGCCAAGGTCTCATGGCCGATGCCATCATCTCCACTGCTTACCATGGGTCTCTAAAGCAGGTGGGGTTCGTGTGGATTCACTGAAGGGACATGGCTTGACTCCCCGGGTGCCCTGGAAGACTGACCACTTTGGGCACCTCATGTCCATAAGATCCCAGCACTGTCTCTGGAGCAGGTCCCAGGGTTCTGGGGATCCGAGGGGTGTGAGGATGGAGATCTCAGGGAAGAGAATCGGGAGGAGCTTGGGAGGGGGAGGCGCAGTGGCTATTTTCTCTCTTTCCCTGAATCCTTTTCTCTAAATACAGCTCTATCTTTCTCCACCACAGGATTAGCACACATCTCTCATTCTCCTATTGCAACAAGATTTTATTTCTAATTATGCTGTAATAAAACTGGAGCGCTCCCAGGCTTCCTTTCAAATGACTTGTACACACACTGCCGATTGGACCCTCCTCGGCCCCATTGTAATAGCATCTCCCTGACATTCATTAGACATGCATGAGAGGGGCGCTTTAAGAATAGAATTGCATTTAAATGGATTTGCTGAGAGAGGAAGATGAAAAAAAGGGTGGGGGGAGAGGTTTGTTGAACAAACTATGAAAACAAGATGCCATAATAACAGGGTGCTGAAATAAGTCTCTTTATTCCCAGTCCTCATTCGCTGCACATGGCAGAGCCCAGCCAGGGGCGACAGCCTCCAGCTCTCCCCAGAGCCCCCACCCCCACTTTTATGTTACCCGCCGGGGGGCTTCATGGCTCCTCGCTCCATGTCAGATGCTCATGGTGTAATAGAAATCACTGTTATTACAATCGGGAAAACTGCCCTGCTCCCACAGAACCCCCAAAGCCAGGCAGCCACAGGGAGGGGCCCTCTTGTGTCCCGAGGCCTGAGGAAGAGGAATGGCGACCGCCTACCTGGCGCTCACCTCTGAGGCGCACCCCTGCCCTTCTGCTCCTCCTCTGAAGGTCCACTCTGCACACTGTGTCCCCATCCGCCACGAGGCACTTAGGGTTATCTTTCATGTGGCTCTGCGACCAAGAGATAGCCCAGAAAAGTAGGGGATCCACTCTGACACGGAGCCCAGCTCCCATGGAGCCCTGGCTCCCTGCTTGGCCCTCTCCCCAGTGTGCACCATAAAGGCCACCCCTGCGGCCTTTTATCAAGGGCCTTCAGTATCTGCTGTGGTCTCATCTAATTCATTGTCCTTGCTGGAGCCCGATCCTCTTCAAATGGACATCTGAGCATGCTGAAAACCACCCTGTGTCTTCCTGTTTTTTAGGATAAACACCAGAATCCTTAGTAGGGCAGCCAAAGCCCACCATGCACCACCTGCCCCACCTCTGAACCTCGGTTGTACTGGGTTCCCTCTTCCTCCCCAGCTTTAGAACAACTTGGGACACTTCCCACTCCCTCTCCACAGTTCACTTTGACCCACCCCTCAGAGTTCAGCCCACACCCCTTCCGCAAGGAGACCCTCCCCATGAAGAGATTCTGTCTCTGGATGGGGCATGGACTGAGTCACCAGGGCCGGGCGTGTCTGTAGAATGCAACCCCCTGAGGGTCCCAACCACTGTGTAGTGCCAGTCCCAACTCGGTGGTGCAGGCTCCATACAAAGGAATGGGTGGCAGCACTGGCTCAGCGCTACCCGCCATCTTGTTTGATCCTTGGTGAAGGGGCTCTCTTCCCTTCCAGTAGATGCAAAAGCTGAGAATCAGAGAGATGGAAGCAACTTGCCCCAAATCTCAAAGCTGGGGCTGTCAAATCTGAAGCCATGCTTTTGCCAAGGGCTTTTGCTTTACACCATTGCCACAGGAATTGCCCCCACCCCATTCCTTCCCATCAGGAGCATGCCCCTTCCCAGCACCACAGCAGGCCCCCCAAGTCCTCTCTGGGAGTCCAGCTGAGGAAGGCTCCCCTCACTTTCCACAGAGTTCATGGCCCCTACTATTGGGTCACATCCTGGGATGTGGACAGTCTTCAAGTTCATGTTTGGATGGTTTCCTAACCATTCTGTGCGGGCCATTTTCAGATTCTGAGATATAGTTCAGGCTCCTTAAAAACACTATGTACCCCTCTTCTGAACCCCCATTACACCTGGGCCAGGGCTGGGAAATCCTAAGTGCTGCCGACTCTGATTAGATCACACTGCAGAGAGTACTGGGTGCGGAGCTGGAAGAGCGAGATCTACCATTTCAGAACCGCGTGACCTCAGGCAAGTCCAGAGGAAACTCCTGAGCCTCAGTTTCCTGATAGTCCACACACACACACACACACACACACACACACACACACACACACACAGAGTTGCTGGGAGGAGCCACTGTGCTGCTGTGTGGTGCAGAATCAAGCCTACAGGGCGTTCATTTCTGTCTCTGCTTCATTTCCTTCGTCTGATGTCCCTGGTAACAATGGCGGGCTTACAGACAGGGAACGAGAGCTGGTCTTACTGCCTGAGAAGGATGTGGCTCAAATGGACACGGTACAGTGACCCTTCAAAGCCATTTTCTGTCTGCTCCCGTGTGGCTCCAAAGACACCAGGGTGGCAGGAGGGATCATCCCTCTGCCCTCCCCAATTCGCCACCTTCCCACCCAGAGCCTGCCTGCTTCAGAGGTCTCTGGTGTCCACGTGTTGCAAACAGAAGCTCCATGATAAGAGGCTGAAGCCTCCAAAGGCCAAGAGTAGCTGCTGGGTTCATGTACCTCTGCCTCCAGTTCCTGGCACAGTCCGTGCCTGGTGCTCAGTGAAGGTCCAGTGGATGCTGGTGAACAAGGCTATGGCTCCCACCAGGCAGGGGCTGCCTGCTGTCCATTGCTCTGGCCTGTTTCAGTTAGCACGCATTTGTGGTGGAGCTCAAAATATATTTGTGAGCCACGTGTGGTGGCTCATGCCTGTAATCCCAACAACTAGAGGGGCTGAGGTAGGAGGATTGTGATTTTAAACCCAGTCTTGGTAACTTAGCAAGATCTTGCCTCAAAACAAAAAAAAAATAAAATAAAAAGGACTAGGGATGTGACTCAGTGATTAAGTACCCCTGGGTTCAATCCCTGGTACCCCTAAAAAATTTGTGGATGGAATGAATGGATGGATGGATGGATGGATGAGTGCATGAATTTTGGCCTCTTTACCTCTGTGGTAAGTCCTTGGCTCTTGAAGTCAGATAGACTTTGACTCCATTGGTGTGGCTTTGCAGAGGTCACCCAATCTCTCAGACTCAGTTTCCTTATCTAGAAAATTATGCTAATAATAATATCGAACAGAATTTTAGAGGGCGCCCTCTCCTGGTGCCTGCACAGTAACTGATCAGTAAGTGAGCACTCGCCTGGATAGGACCAGCTTCCTGGGAAGAATTCAATCAAGGCCGTTTCAGCACCCTCCAGAACGTAGGGTAACCACACAGGTCGTTGATTCTAGATCACTGTTACATACCAGTTCCCTCTTGGACATCTACTTTTTTTTTTTATGTTTCGGGGCTAATCAGTGAGATCATCCGACCCACCAGCTGTGCCAGGTTATCAACAAAGGCAGAGATGTTCCCAGCCCCATCAGCGTTTGTCTTGTCAGCTCTCCAGTGAGTGTGTCTGATTGAAAGGGTGAGCTGTGCAGGCCCCTGCCCCAGTTCTGCTGAGCTACTCCCTGTCCTCTTACTGCAGTGCACTTTGGGCACCTGTTGGCTCTGTGTTACCTCCTCCTTCTCCAGGAAAGGTCCCGCCAGGCCCTGTCATCTCCTACTCCCCCAGATGTACCCCCTAGCATATTTAACCTTAGCTTGCTTTTAATTGTGAATTTAATTTTATTTTTTTGCATTGATGGCTTATCTTCCTGGGTGGCAGTGGATGGGGGAGAAGGAGGGAGGGGTGTGGATGTTCCTGTCATTGGTCAATTTTCACATGTGCCAGAGTGTAAGAAGTCTTCCCTCACCCTTGGGGGATACGTGCCCCCAGTGGATGCCTGGAGCTACGTAGAGTACCAAATCCTATAGGTACTATGTTTTTTTGCCTATACAAACATACCTATGATAAAGTTTGATTTATAAGTTGACAAAGAGATGAACTATAATCACTAATAATAAATAGAACAATTATGATAATACACTATAATAAAAGTTAAGGCAGATGTGATTTCTTTTTCTTTCTCTTTTAAAATATACTACTGTTCTGTAGTCACCCTTCTTGTGACGACATGAGACAGTACAGTGCCTATGTGGTATGCTGAAGTGAGGAGAGTGACACAGGCATTGTGACAGAGCCTTGGGTGACTATTGACCTTCTGACCCAACTTGGGGGGGAAGAGCACAGAGCCATGCAGATGCTGGCTGAGTGCAGGGAGGACACGCTACTGTTCTCTACATCTCAATTTAATCCTGAGTGGCAGGCCACACTGTCCCCATGCTACAGAAAGGGCCACCAGGCTCAGAAGCATGCCCAAGGCCACCCACAGCAAGGGAACACTACCACTGGGATTTGAACTGGATGTTGGCCTCTGCAGCTCCTTTGGGAGGGAGGCTGCCTTTCCCCGTTGATGTTCCTGGTCTGGAAGCCCAGCCTCTGTTCAGTGACCTTGACGCTTACCGATGGCATCTTTCAGGGTGTTACAAACATGACCTTGCGAGTGTAGTTTAGGGCTTTGCATGGGGCTGGACACACGGAATAAAACCACCGATTCTTACTGTGCTCTTCACGCTCCTATCCCAGTGGAGAAACTGGCCCCATCATCTCCCTGGGCACATGCTGTCTCCCACCTTGCCATCATAGCTCCCTGGCTTCCCGAGAAGTGGCACTTGGAATTCTGGGCTCATTCACCAGACAGGTGCAATTTCCCACCTCTTACTCACTGACACTTTCTGCACAATCAATCACAAAACGGTGTCCAAATTAACCTAGATTTAGTTCCGACCTCACCTCTTCTGACTGCAGCAATTTCCTCCCTACCTCCTCTGTTAACTCTTCCAGGCCCTGGTCTCCCAGGTTCTCTTCCTCTCGGTCAGGCCTTCTGCCCTGTGGGGTCTAGGAATATTCTGGATTTGGCCTCTTGTCTTTGGCCTCACCATGCTTTGTGGGCATGGAACAGACAATCCCCTTCTTTTCTTGCTACCTCTTCTTCACTTGGGCTAAAGGGATCATAAAGTGTCCTCTGCATCAGTCCCTAGAAATGTGTGACAGGAAAAAGATTTGGGAGGATGAGGTCAGAGGGATTGGTGCAAGCAGAGAGTTTGAAACAAGTAGCGCTCAGTAAATCCCAAGGCTCCATTTACCCCACCCATGAAGGGCTGCTCTTGAAACAGCAGAGAAGGAAAAGAACATTGAGGAGCACCTGTGCTTGACCACAGCTGTAGATAGGTGGTGACATCCTGCCCAAGGCACAAATGAGAAGGCTGAGCTCAGAGACACTGGGTAAGTTGTGGTTTATGTAGCAGACCTAGGAAGTGACCCAGGCCCAAAGCTCAGCCCCCTCACCCAGCCTGCCAAATGGCCTCTGCCTGCACGCTACCTGGAGCCTTCTGCGGGACATGTGCCCGGGGTGATACAGAAAGGAAGGAAAGGCTGGATGCCTGCAATCCCAGCTAATCAGGAGGCTGAGGCAGGAGGAGCATAAATTTGAGGCCAGCCTGGGCAAGTGAGTCTCAAAATAAAAAGTGAAAAGGTTGGGGATGTTGTAGGGATGCAGCTCCGTGGAAGAGCACTTGTGTAGCACCTGTGAGGCCCTGGGTTTGGTCCCTGGCATTGCAAAACACAAAAACAAAAACAAACAAAGAAACAGAAAAAGCCCAACTGGATTGGGCATTCATTTATCATTCTTCTGCCACCTTAGCTCCAGCTTTGTCCTGCCTCCTTTGCCCCTAAGTTAGAGGCAGTTTCTGCCCTCAGAACAGAAGAGATTTAGGGAGCCACTGATGTAGGCAGGAGAGAGCCTGAGAAAGCCTCATGTGATTTACCCAGGGGCCTGACAACCCAGTGGCTATGGGGAGCATCCTAGCTATTAGCAGCTCCATGATCAAAGAATAAGGAGGAATTAATATCCCCGAGGTGGTCCGGGGCCTCTGATACCAGCAGAAAATAACGGGACAGGAGATGAGGAGTATTATAGAAGGAATGGGAGGGGACAGTGGCTAATCCTGTTAACAGACAATTTCTTATCACACTCATTATCCCTTTAAAGGGAGGGAGCAAGGAGGGGCAGAGGAGGCGGGGAGAGTGGGGTCGGGTGGGCAGGCCTGGAGGAGGGAGAGAGGCGGAGATGCCGGTAGGCCAGGAGCCTGCAGGTCACACTGAGGTGAGCTGGCAATTGGCAGGTGTCTGACCCAGCCTGTCTCTGCTCTCCTCGCATTGAGACCAGTGGAAAAACTGTCCCTGGAAGCCACCTCCTTGCTAGTGGGGCTGCTGGGGCTGCTGGCCAGTGGCGTGCTCCCTGCCTCACCCCTTCACTGTCTGAACCCCCAGCGGCCAGGAGTGAAGCGGAGACTTGGCCCGCCTTCTCTGACTCAGTCCTCAGCTGGTCCCAACTTCAAGGATCAGAGAGGATCATCCCTAATCTACACAGATGCTGAGAAACCAAACAACACCCAAAGCTCTCTTCTCTCTGGGTCCTCATTTCAGCACCACAATCCTTTACCCCCTCCTCCATATGGGGAGGGAGGGATCTTCTACCTAGGGAGCCAGAGGGTTCTTTCTGGAATTTATCAGCTGAGCAACCTTGGGATAATCACTTAACCTCTCTGGGTAATCATGTCCTCATCTTGAAAATGGAGGTTAAATAATTCCTGCCCTATCTACTTCACAGAGTCCTTGTGAAGATAAAAAAGGATAGATACAGAAGAGGGCCTTGTAATCTGTAAAGTATTTACATAAAAGGAAGTGATTGTTATCATCATTTTGAAATTGAGGCAATAGGCTCAGCCAGGTTAAGTTCTTGTTGGCAGTAACAGGCTGGAAGCGGGCAGCCCGGCTTGAACTGTTAATTTCACCCAGACACCTGAGTGTCCATCTATTAAGGACTCACAGTGTGCTCAGGGTTGTCTCCAGCCAGCCTGGGGAGGTAAGTGATTGCAGACCACATGAGTGTTTGCTCCTTGTCTACCCAATATCTATTCTCCCTTTCTCCCAAATTTGTTTGGGTTGGCAAAATGCCCATCGTTGCCTGTTTTGGGTGATAAGATCAAATTTATTGGAGGTGGGTGTTGGGTGGGGAAGAGCTTCCAGGAAAGCTCTCATTTTCCAAATGAAAAAAAGACAGGCACTCATAACAGATCAAAGACCTGAATGTAAGAGCTAAAATGATAAAACTCTTAGAAGAAAACATAGAGTAAAAGCTTCATGACATTGGGTTTGGCAATGATTTCTTGAATACGACACCAAAAGCACAGACAACAAAAGAAAAAATAGATGAAATGGACTACATCAAAATCGGAGACTTCTATACATCAAAGGACACACTCAGCAGAGTGAAGGCAGCCATGAAATGTGAGAAGATATTTGCAAATCATGTATCTGATAAGGGGTTAATAGCCAGAATATCTAAAGAACACTATTGAGAGCAAAAACCCCAACAGCCGGTTTTAAAAAGGGGCAAAGGACTTGCATAGACATTTCTCCAAGAAGATACACAGAGGGCCATTAAATACAGGAAAAGATGCTCAGCATGAGAAATGCAAGTCAAAATCACAATGAGATCCCACCTCACACCCAGCAGGAGGCCACTGGAATACAAGCAGAAACCAGTCCCTAACCCAGAGGATACGAAGCGAAGCGTTGAGGAGGATGTGAAGTCAGACGCTGTGCCCTGATGGCGGGAAAGTTAAATGGCATAGCTGCCCAGGGAAACACCCTGCTGGCTCCTCAACAAGTTAAAGCCAGAATTACACATCCAGCAATTCCACTTGTGGGTCCAAACCCCGAAGCATAGAAAGCAGGGACTGTTCATAAAAGCATTGTGTTCAACAGCCCAAAGATGGGAGCCATGCAGGTGTCCATGGACAGATGGATGGATAAACAGAATGCTATGTAGACACACAATGGAATATTATCCAGCCTTAAAAAGGAAGGAAATTCTGACATGTGCTGCAATATGGATGAACTTGGAGGACATCAACCTCAGTGAAATAAGCCAGGCACTAAAGGACACAAGCCCTATGATTGCTTGTGCTTGTGTGCCGTGCCTAGAGCGATCGATTCATAGAAAGAGCTGAATGGGGTTGTCAGGGACTGTGGGGAGGGGGAATGAGGAGCTGCTGCTAATGGGTACAGAGTTCAAAGCAATCATAAAATTCACGGAGAATGAAGTGCTGTATTGAAATATTAATAAGGTAACGTTACATCCTGGCTCTGTCACTTACTGACGTCAGTTTCCGATTCCTCCGTGCCCCAGTTTGCACATTTGTTAATGGGGGTTAGTCACAGTTTGGATCTCACAGGTGTGTTCTGAGAATTCTGGAAGACAAACTGTTCTAAAGGGACAAGACTGGGGCCTGGCACACAGTGGGTGTCGGTGACCTTGAGGGGTGATGGGCTTGGGACATCTCAGTGCCGTGGGGCATGGAGGGGCCATGAAACGTGAGGTTGAGCTGAAGGGTAAGTGGGGGGCTCCTGAAGGTCCTGGTGGTGGAAATGGAGAGCTAGATGGTGGGGGCTTCAAGTGCCAGGGCAAGGAGCTGCCCCCGAGGGATTCTGGATGCCAGTGTGCTGGACGGAAGTGGCATGGAGGGATGGATTGGGCAAAGTTGATAGTGGGGCTGAGAAGCTGGAAGTGGGGGCCAGAGAGAATCAGAGTGAGAGCCACATCGTCCCTTTCCCAGGCTCATGGACATCATTTAATCTCGCCTTACTGGAGGGTCCGAGAGGAAGCAGGCAGAGGCACTGGGGGAAGAGCTGGAGACAGTCACGGCCCTCCATGAGATCTCACAGACTCCAGGGCCCTTGGTGTGGGGACTGCGTCTGATGCTGCAGCCAGCCACCCGTGTGGCCACGTGACTGCTGAGAGCCAACGAGATAGGTGCATCCCTGTCCCTGACCTCCATATGAGGCTCAAAGGCCTTGAGAAGTCAGCTTGTGCTGGGGGTTGTGTGTGCCCAGGGGAAAGGTGGGCAGCCTTTGGGAGAGACCTGCCTAGAACTCCCCAGACCCAAGCCTATCTCTCCTTATCTGTCCTGCTCTTCCATTTTGATGGATTATGTTGGTTTGGAGGAAGAGGGTCTAGGAGAGCGGTGGCGTGTTGGTATCTCCCCAGGACGCGGGAGCAATGCCCCTCCTGGAGAGGGCTTCGGGAGGGTCGGTTCTGACAAGACTGGGCAGGATGGAAGTTGAACCAGTCCTTTGGTTAGGGACCTTTCCAATGGCCATGAGGGCTTCTGAGCTCTGCTTGGTATGCTAAAGGAATTAAAATGCCCCTAGATGGTGAGAGTCAAGTGTCACTGATGGGAGCTATGTGGGGATTGTGGCAAGAGGAGCACAGGCGGTCTGGCAGGAGATGCTCTGACTGGACACAGAAGTGACCTCCTGGGACGAGGCAGAAAGTCTAAGCTGCTGAAATGGACAAGGGCCTCAAAACCCAAATGTCCAGGGCAGTGACCCACCTGCTCTCCTACTGCCTCTGGTACCCTTGCAGGGAGGGAATGTCCCCAGCCTCACTGCTGCCCTGGATGGGGGGCCTGACATTCACAGAAAGGATGGCTGCAGTGGGGGCTGGGGAAGAAGCCAAGCTGGAGCTCCCCAGGGTCCCCTGCCGGCTCACTCAGACCCCAGCCCCTCTCCCCACGTTTCACCGAGAGGCCCCGGGCAGCAGGAGCATTGCACTGTGCAACCTGCATGCTCTGCCTCCTTCCTGAGTTTGGGCAGACAGAAGAAAGAGCAGCAGCTCAAGCCAGAGAGGGGCTGAGCCCAGGGTGGGCTGCAGAGGCCCTGGGGTGCTGGTGTTGGTGGACGAGGGGTGATGAGACCGGAGATAGGGAGAGGGGGTGGGGTGGGGAGAAAGCAGAGAGGGCCGTAGAGAGGCCAAGGCCAGTTGTAGATTTAGGGTGTGGTCCTCTGTCAGGGGTACTTTTGGCTCCCTGGAGCCATATGGCAATGTCTGGAGACATTTGGGGTTGTCATAGTGGAGGGTGGGTAGAGTGGGCAGAGGCCAGGGTACCTACAAGCCCCGGACAGCCCTGCCACAAAGGTTAATCGGGTCCAAAATGTCGACGGTGCTGGTTGTTGACCAGAGGAAAGGGGGTCAAAGCAGGAGAGAGGGGGTGCTGTCACACTCAGCCAGCTTCTCCCTAGCAGGCTGAAGAGCTGACAGGAAGCCGTGACCCGTCTAGATGTGGCAGGCTGGGCCCCCCGCTGCCATCACCTGCCAGGCAGCACCCCGGAGAAGGCAGAGGAAGGCGGGGGTGCCCTGAGGACCCTGCAGAGAGCTGCCTGTCAGAGAAAGAGGAAGGTCTACAGAGAGGTGCTCAGCAAGGCGGCAGGCTGGGCCGGGTGCTGATCAAGCACGGGGGCAGGAGGTTGGCCAGGCGTCAGGTGTCAGGTGAGAGGACAGAGAAAACAGGGGAGGCAGAGCTGGGGTCAGTGGTGAGAAGCCAGCAGGGGGGAGCTCCTCTGGTGACTCCCCCAAGTGAACCCCCGGCTGGGGGCAGGGGCAGGTGCAGGATGAGGGGGTGGGAGGCACTGAAGTGGTGCCCGAGTTGGAGGGAGGAAGGGGCCACTGTGGCCAGGGACAGACTGAAGAACTCAAGGGCTGGAAAGGATGCATTTTAGTAGTGGTGATGATGATGATGGAGCTGATCGTAGGTCTACAGGCAGCCTCCATCTGTGGAGCACTGAATGTCTGCTCCCAAACTCATGTCGAAATTTAATTGCCACTGTGACAGTGTGAAGAGGTGGCACCTTTAAGAGGTGGTTAGGCACCGCCCTCGTGAATGGATGAAGGCTGTTTTGGGAGTTGGGGAGGATTCAACTCCCCCCTCACTTTCTGTCACCATGTGAAGCCTTCTGCCAAGTTATAACAGCAAGAAGGTCCTCACTAGATGTGTCCTTCAGCTGAGACTTCCCAGCCTCCAGAATCGTGAGCCAAATAAACTCTTATTGTTTATAACTTACCCAATCTATGGTGTTCTGTTATAGCAGCAGAAAATAGACAAAGGTACGTGCCTTCACCAAGCCAGGCACAATACTGACATTTTAACACAGCGTATTTTAACCAGTAAAACAACCCTATCAGCACATGGGGTATGACATTCTAAGCTGTCTAGAAACCACCCTGTTGCCACCATAGTCCCTTTCTCTGCTGTCATATTCTCATTATATTTTATATTGGTGCTTTCAAACCCACCTTCTCATTAATTTGCATATTGCACATCAGTAGAAAGGGCAAATATCAAGAATTTTTTTAACATGTAAGAAAATTGAAGATAGACAGTTCACCTGTGAGAAAGCCAGAATCTGTACCCAAGCTTTTGGCTCCCAGTGAAGGCTCTTTCTAGAACCCTCTAGGATTTGGAGAGACTGCTTCTGCCCCTGCCTCTTCATAGGGTGCCCTGGAATCTAACTTCAGTGCCACCTGCATGAGGGTCCCAGTGAGTTGGCCTAAGAGCCTGCCCAGCGCCCCCTGCTTCAGGGGTGATGATGGTTTTCATCCTGTGAGCCTCCCATCCCTCTTCCCTACCATCCACCCTCTCCAAGGTCTTCATTCTTCTTGTAAAATTAAACTTCATGGTACCAAAGAATGAAGGGAGGCAGTGTCAGGAAATGCTAACGAAGCTTCAGTCCCCACTCCTGGCTGGGGCTGGCCGGAGAGCTGTTCTGCAGGCTGGGCTCTGGGCTGCCTGATGGTTTTCAGGACAGAGATGGGGGAGGTGGGCTGTGGGGCCCCTGGGTACGACCACTACCTGACAGGTGAGCAGGAAAGCTCGGGCTGCAGGAACAGACCCCACCCCAGATTATCAGGGACAGAGGGCCCAGTGGCGGCCGTGCCTCCAACCCTAGATAAGCGCTGTGACGTACCAGTGTTGTCCAGGACAGGAGCTGCCAGTGAAGCAGGCCATCATGGCTGCCCTCTTCTCACAGGGCAGTGGAGGGTGGCCAGGAGCCTGCTCCCTCTTACAGCTTCAGAGTCTTCCCTATGGGTTGTTAGACTGACCCTGGGCAGTGAGCTTCTGACAACTGGTCAGGATGTCTGGGTCCTGCCCGATTCTGCAGCGTGATCCTGGGCATGCTGTCCCCTTCTCTGGATTTTGGTTTCTTTGTATAGAATAAGGGGTTGTGTCCAGTGACCTTTCAGAGCTGTCCAGGCTTTAATACTGTTAAAACTCAGCAGCTGCTCTGCCCATGGTGGGGATGAAACCGGAACTGTCTACAGCTCTTGGCTTTTCATGACGAGGCCCCTGCCTGCTTCTGCAGCCACGTCCCTAGCTGTCCTCTTGCTGCTCATCTTATTCCACCCATGCAGAGTCTCCTGTCACCCTGGTTCCCTTCCCGCTCCTTTGTACGTGAGGTTCCCTCTGCCTTGGATGGTCTGATCTGGTTCCCTCTTCACCTTCCCTGCTTGCTTTATGTTTTATCTTCCGGTTCCAGCTCAGCTTCACCTCCACTGAAAACTCCTCCAGGACCACCAGGTTGGGCTGGAGGCCCCTCATCCTTGCCCCTGGAGCCCCCGGGGCTCACTGGGAACACTGCACTGGGATTGCCACTCACGTATGGTTTCCTCAGTAAGGTGCATGCTCCCTAAGGACAGTACCATATCTGTTTTGATCCTGGTGGTACCCTCAGTGCCTTCCATGGTATTTGACACAAGTAATCCCTTGATAGACAGGGCATGACTAAGTGACTGCATATAATGATTCCATGAACACAGAAGACCAGAAGGACTGGGCACAGTGGTGCATGCCTGTAATCCCAGCAGCTGGGGAGGCTGAGGCAGGAGGATGGTGAGTTCACAGCTAGCCTTAGCAACTCAGCGAGGCCCTAAGCAACTCAGCGAGACCCTGTCCCTAAATAAAATATGATAAAGGGCTGGGGATATGGCTCAGTGGTTAAGCACTCCTGGGTTCAAAAACCCAGGGGAAATAAAAGAAAAGAAAGAAATAGGAAGTCAGGAGAATGCAGGGGAGGTGGGTGGAAGTTGGGGAGGGAACGGGATGCAGTAGCTTTGCACCCTCTGCTGGAGACAGTGCGGACAGGGAACGGAGTATTGCTGGTGATGGGGGCCCTTCAGCCTGCAGCCTGACCTCAGAGGGATAGGCTTTCTGGGGCCCTGGGTCTGACCTTACATTGAGGGTCAGCTGCTGGGGAATGCAAGGGACTCTGATATACTGTCCTGCCACGTGGAGCCAAAAGATGGTCAGTTCCATTACTGACCCATCATAGGTCCCAGGGAACCCCCAAGCCCCACATCTGCCTGCCACCTATGTTAGGTTGTTCCCTGAATGTTCCAGAACACTCCCCTTTCCCCAAGCCTTGGCTCCAGGGCTCCTCACCAGGAGAGCCTGCCAACCCCACACAAATGCCACCTCTTCCCTGTGCCTTCCCAGGTCTCCTTGGAATCAGTTTTGACTCTGAGCTCCCAGCACATGGCATGTGACTCTCATTAGATGTGTTTGACCCCATTTCGTGAGTTGTAGTGAGATGCTGACACATGGACCTCCTTGGCTGCAGGGCCATTTCCCTGAGGCCTGAGGTCCCGGAGGCTGAGTTGGTTGGAAGCTTGGAATCACACAGACCTGGCTCACACTCTAGTTCTAACCAGCTGCTGACAGAGTAGGCACCTTGTGAATGGGTTGATGGAGGGTGGGCAAATGAATGAGTGAACGAATGAATGAAGGAGGGTGGACTGCAAGTTTCTTTCTAAAATGGAAAGGGGATAACCATCACCAAATTAGAGGGATTTTCTTTTCTTATTTTTTTGGTACTGGGGATTAAACCCAGGGGCACTCTATCACTGAACCACATTCCCAGTCCTTTTATTTCTCTATTTTTTATACTTTTTCTTAGATGTTTATAGACCTTTATTTATTTTTATGTGGTGCCGAGAATCGAACCCAGGGCCTCACACTTGCTAGGCAAGCACTCTACCCACTGAGCCACAACCCCAGCCCCATATTTTTTATTTTGAGACAGGGTCTCACTAAATTGCTAAGACTGGCCTTGAACTTATGGTCCTCCTACCCCAGCCTCCCAAGATGCTGGGACTACAGATGGGTACCACTGTTTCAAGGTCATAGAGATGATCTAAGACTTACAAATACTATATGAAAGGGTCTGATCCAGAAGATAGAAGTTATTATTACTGATCAACGTACTTGCACTTATACTTCCCGTCCTAGCTCACTACTTGCTGAAATGCGGAGAACATCAAGAACAGTCACTGAAGGATCAGGCCATTTCCTGGTGGTGTGTCCCTCACCTCAAAGCTGGTCTTAGAGTGGAGGCTGCTTGAAGCTGACTCTGGGGCAGGTTTCCTTTTTTTCCCTTCCTTCCTTCTTCCCCTCCTCCCTCCCTCCCTCTTTCCTTCCTTCCTTCCTTCCTTCCTTCTTTCCTTCCTTCCTCCCTTCCTTCCTTCCTTCCTTCCTTCCTTCCTTCCTTCCTTCCTTCCTTCCTTCCTTCCTTTTCCTTTCATTTTTCGTTTTTTTTTCTCTCTTTCTTCTAGGAATTGAACCCAGTGGCAGTTTACCACTAAGATACACCCCAGTACTTTCCATTTTTTTTATTTTGAACTCGTTGACCAGGTTGACCTTGAACTTGACATCCTCTGGCCTCAGTCTCCCAAGTTGCTGGGATTACAGATGTGTGCCACCACACCAGACTTAGTTTATTTATTTCTTGCATATATAAGACAAATTAGGAAGTTTAGGAAAAGGGGGATAAAGGAAAAAAGAGGAAAAACACTGTACAATACAAGCAAGAACCAGACAAGATGGAAGATGTGGCAGCGCCATGCTGCTGAGACAACTTAGTCCACCTTCCAGTTGCCCTGCTCTGGGGGCTTGTTAGCTGTGGACCCCTGAGCAGAAGGCAAAAGTGAGAAAGGGCTGAGGAGGGATCAGGGCCAGGTGTGTTTTAAACAGTCAGTAAAAGGTCCTCTACCTGTGACCATTCCACTTCCGCACTCGTGGCTCTGAGTGAAGCTAGGTGCCAGAGGGAAATCGCGCCCTGGCGGGTCCTCCTGTGGCTTATCTATGGTGTGTTTGCTGCGCTTGTGCTCAGTGCGTGACCAGTGCACCAACACCTTCGTGTTTGGAAAATGTCAAAGTAGCAAGGGTCGTAAGTTTGGGGAAGAACCGTTATAACAGGCCCTAAAGTGTAATTACACAAATTACAAAAAAGGGCAAGTGGAGCAAAAGTGGCCAGAGTGGCCTGTCTCCCTGTGGAGTGCCTCCTGTGCCAGCGAGGCCACTCTGAAGGCAGAGAGTGAACCATGCGAGTTGGGAGAGGCCCGAGCTAGGCTGCCGCAAGCTGGCCAGAAAGATCAGATGAGAAATGACCGGCGAGGCGGGCCAGTGTTTTGAGTGCCCCTCGGTGGCTACACAGATGACTGACCGGTCCTGTGGGGCGATCAAAGGCTGAGCATGGTCAAGTGATGCCCACAGAACTTTTGCAACAGGCAGAAGATTGTTCTCCAGGTTCAAGACCCTTCAAAATCGGCCCGACAACAAACTGAATTGAGGCTGGTAGCACCAGTGGCGGAGCTGCCTGGGAGTTCCCAGGGGCAGCCAGGGAGGCCAGTGAGGAGCAGGGTTACCTGCCTCAGCAGATTTTCCGGGCCAACCAAATAGTTCTATTTTGGGAAAAGATGCCTGTGAAATATTGCATCTGCCAGAAGGCAAAGAACAGGCCTGACTTTACAACTTCAAAGGACCGACTCACACTCCTGCTCTCTAGAAAGGGACCTGGGGACGGCTACCAGCACCTGTTCTTGCCACTTAGGACTGATGGGTTAACGGCCAGCTCATAGCTTCTCAGACGGAACCCAGGTGTATGTGGGAAGCTTCTCTACCTTGTGCACAGACACTTTGCTCTTTGAGCACTTTGGGAAGGCAGTTATCAGCTAGGGGTTGAACATCTCTAATCCAAAAACCTGAAACGCTCCAAAATCTGAAATGTTTTAAGCACCCATGTAATACAACAGGTGGAAAATTCCACAACTGACCTCAGTCAAAACAAGCACATCAAAAATACTGTGTAAAATTACCTTTAGATTTCATGTTTAGTCTTGGGTCCCAATGTATCTCATTATGTATATACAAATATTCCAAAATCCACACCCCCATACACAAAATATCTGAAATCTCTCACACTTCTGTTTCCAGACATTTTGGGTAAGAGATAGTCAACCTGTATTATTGTTTTCATGTATGGTTCTCAAGAGGCCAATGGGACATTTCTCTGTTCTAGGACAATCACCCTTGCTGGCCCTGGCAGAACTCCCACTCCAGCTGTACTGGCCTTCTTATGGTCCCTTGATTGTGCCAGGCACCCTCTCGCCCCAGACCTCTGCCCCTGCTGGCCCTCTGCCCAGGGAGCTCTGTCCTAGGCCCATATTCCTCACTTCTCATCTCTTCAAGTCTTTGCTCAAATCCCACTTCTCAGTGAGGCTTTCTGACCACCCCACACAACATGGTGTCCTGCCTCCTGACCTTACCTCCTCATCCCCTCTCCCTGCTCTACTTTCTCCTTAGCCTCTCTGACCTTATTACCTATCTACAGACACAGTATATCATCTACTTATTTAATCTGATTGCTGATGGTCTGTCTTCCCACTTAATAGGGATCTTTGTTGTAGCCACTGTTCTATTCCAAGATCAGAATCTACCACATAGAGAGGGCTCAGTAATGACGACATAACATCATGTTCCCATCCCTGTGGTCAGACCTGTCATTTCAACTTTGTGGCCCTTAGGCACGATCGCCTCTTCCTCAGCGTTGGGCTGGCTGGGGCTATTTTTGTCTCTGGGTCCTGGTGTGCCTGGCCAGTGTCTGCCCTCTGGGTGTGACAGACCCATGACCAGGCATGCTCAGGGCTTTGCAGCCAGGGGACTGAGTTGGGGGTGTGGCTAGATCAAGGATACTGCAGACCCTCTTCCCTGCAAAGCTGATAGAAGGGGCTCACTCTGTGAGACAGGCAGATGTGTGTCCTACTGCCCCACTCTCATCTCCATGACAAGGTCAGGGCCCGAGGACTGATGGCTCTGAGAGCTTATGCTAATCACGGATAACAGTTTTGAGCTCTTGCCATGAGTTGGGCTCTTAGCTCATTTTATCCACCTCACAACCCTCCCGGGATGATAAAGTCATCATCATCATCTTCTTCGTTGTCATGGTCATCATCATCTTTATTTTATAGATCAGGGAATAGGAACCTAGAGAGCAGCCTGTGAGAAGCTGGAGAGCTGTAAAGTCAAGAGTCAGAAGTCAGGCTCCCCGCGTCCTTGCTCAACTGTTGCAGAGACGGGACTGAGCCCAGGTCTGCTGATTCCCACCCTATGTCCTTTCTATTACACAAAGCCACCTTCCTAACTTTATTCTACATTTTTTTTTTTTTTTTAATGGGAAGGTCAGGAAGGCTTCACAGAGCGGGTGACATTTGAACCGGCCCAGGTAATTGCCCAAGTTTCCTCTTTCTGGAGGCTAAGAAAAAACTCCATTTCCCAGCCTCCCCTGCAGCTAGATGGGCCCATGTGCCTGAGTGATTCTCTCGCTCCAGGCCTGGCTCCTAAGTCCTCCTGCATGTTTCCTCCACACTCACTCCCTCCTGTGCTCGCTGTTCATTCATGAGACCCAGAGGAACGCTCCAAGGCCCAGGAGAAGGAAGGAACTGCAAGGAACAGGGCTCTGTCCCTAATTGACTCTCTGGGATAAGATGTGAGTGAAAATACCGGAATGGGATTAAGTCACCGAGACGCTGGGCTTGTTTATTATAGCAGATCGCCTACTCTGTCTAATCCAGCCTGGAAGGATGAGGGCATGTTTTCTGGGTAAAGAAAGCAGAGAAAGTGTTTTTGGGGAAACAGAAACACCTTGGGGAAACCTGTGGGAATGTGATGGGGGAATTTCAAGCAGGCTAAACTTCATGGAGGGGGTGGGGATGATCTGGGCAATGGCTGGGACTGGCTGAGAGGCCTCTGATGCTGCCCTGAAGATGACGGGCGGCTGTTAAGGGATTTATGTCACACACTGACACCGGAGATCTCAGAATTCAGTTTTCCTCAAGACCTTCCTAAGAAACCTCAGTCCCGAGACTTGCTCATGGCACATGCAGCGCTGCTTCGCCTCAGACTTCCACGATGCATCCGGCACGCCAGTCCCTCCCTCATCCCTTTCCCAGGTCACCTTCTCCATAGTGCTCACCACTATTTAAGATTCTCTTATTTGCTTACAGATTTATTTCCTGTCTCCCCCGCCCCAGAATGTAAGCTCCCCAAGAGCATTCAGCTAGTCTGTTGCTATGGTTTGGATAGCTCATCTTCTCCAAAACTCATATTGAAACTTAATCCCTATGGTAAGATATTAATATGGGGGACCAGGTGGGACCTTGAGGGGTGATTAGGGCTCTGTCCTCATGAATGGATTAATCTATTCATGCAATTAATGCAGCAATGGTTTATGTGAAGAGTGAGTCTGCTATAAAAACCAGTTTGGCTAGGTCTCTTGCCATGTGATGCCCTGAGCTGTCTCAGGACACGAAGTGAGAAGGTCATGAGAAGGTCAGCTGTGGTCCCTCAACCTTGGACCAGAAATATGAGCCAAAATAGACCCCCTTTCTTTATAATTCACCTAGTCTGTGATATTGTGTTATTATCAACAGAAAATGAACAAAGACAGCTGTCTTATCTACCACTTATTTTCAGCAACTAGAAATGTAGTTGTTACTAAGTAGGTGTTCAATAAATTTTGGTGACTGAGTAATTAATGGCTCTGAGAGGTCCTGTGGTAAGGGGTTTGGTTTATTGTGTGTATGCAAGACCTATTTATATCTCCCTTGATTACTGCACTTTGTAAATGCTGCTCTGGTGGCTGGTGGCAGATGGCCTGGCCCGCTGCTGACAGACTTCTGACTCCAGGGCCACGACCCTTCGTAAGGGAAGGGGTGTGGAGGTCCAGCTATGACACTGGCCAGAGCAACTGGAACCTGCTACTGAACCTGAAGCCCTGTTCCCTGGAGGAGCTCAGAGAGGGAAGAGGTCTCTTGCTTCCCACCAGCTTGGCCTCCTGCCAGCTGCGAGGCCAGCTTTCCACACATGGCAGCTGAGGGTGGACGCTAAGCTTTAAGGATTAATACCAGCCTCTTGCAGGACCCAGCTCTTATATCAAATGATCTTCAGCTGGGCACCAGCCCCAGACAAATGAGGTAATGAAATCCAAGTCTCATTAGGGGGATGCAGCAGGGCCAGAGAGCAAAACCCTGGTGGGGAGGGTACTGGGAGAAAGACCAGGGCTCCAGGGCTGGGTCTGGCCCGCTGTGCTCTAGAACAAAGAGTTGTGGCCACCTGAGACATGTCCTTGGACGGGGGCAGAGGATTTGAGAGCAGGAAGGGGCTTTAAAGCAAAAGCTTATCATTGCCATTATTGCTACTATTAACTGAGCAGCTGCTATATACCAGACACTGGGAGACACTTTTCCACAGTCCTAGATGTGTATTATTATGTGCTACAGATGAGGACACCAAAGTCCAGAGAAAAAGGGAGCCCAAGATCATGGGCTGAGTGAGTGTGGAGCCAAGCCCTGTGGGGGAATCAAGGATTTGGATTCCCTGTCCAGTGCTCTTTCTTCCACTCTCTGTGACTTCCTGGAGCACTAGCCTGGGTCACTGGTGCTGCTGTGACTGCAGGAATTCCCAGGGGAGGGCTTGTCTTGAAAGCAGTTCAGTTTCCTGCTCTGCTGCTGAGGCCAGCTAATTGAAAGGAAGGTACAAGGGAGGCATGGCGGGTGCACTTGGGCCAGGTCCTCCCCCGTCCTCTTCATGCCTGCAGGAGCCTTTGCCTTCCTCTATGGAGTAATAAACATTTGTTTCTGGCAGGGCAGAAGCTCTTGAAGCTTTCACAAGGGCTCACTTGGTTGCAGCCTCTGGATTCAGCCCAGTGCTGGGAGGCGAAGACCTGCCACCCAGCTGGTTGGTGGGGAAGCCTAAGAAGTCGGTTTCCTGATTCCTGATCTCACATTTGGTTGTCATTATAAATACTGTGGACGGTTCACTGGGGACCACACAGGGGAGCCCAAGGCTCCCACTCTTCTGCCAGGACCTTCTTGCTCCGCACCCCACCCTCCCTAGGCATGGGGCATGTGCTTAGGTCACACCAGCCATTTCTGATCCATGGTGCCGGTAGATCCATGCAGGTGTTAGAAAGGCCATTACCTGGGGGATTGTGCCTTGCAAAGAGCTGGTGCTCAAAATCCAGTTGCACGAGGGCAAACAAGGTCCATCTCCCTTCATTAGATAAGTGATGTGGATCAAGTTCTTGGCTAGCTAGTGCAGGTGAAAGCAGACCCCCTCAGGCTCCTTCTGCCCTCCTGCCCTGGGGACCTGCCAGCAGACCTGCCAGCAGAGCCCTGCTCTCTCAGAGTGTAGGGTCAGCAATTGCCTGGGGCAGATGAGAGAAGTGACCTGTGGATTGGTCCCCTTCAGCCTGGTGTTCACCATGGCCATTGTGGTGAGGTAATGGTGAGCCAGCACTTGCTCAGTGCTGGCAGACATCTATTGTTTCAGCCTTCCCCTTCTCCAAGGGGAAAATGAGGTCAAGAGAGTGGCTCAGGGTCATGCTGCTATGAGCACTCACAGCTCAAACGCATCCTGTAGCACAGCCAGAAGCTGATCTGAACATGTCAAACCCAATCTGCTGCTTTCAGGGGTTCATGTCCAGGTAGACTATCAGTGCATCCTACAGGCTTATGACCAGCTTTCTGGAAACTTCCAGGGGGTCCTCATTTATAGGCAGTGATGCCCAGACTCTGGGGCTTATCCACCACATTCCAGTCTGGAAGATTCTCAGAGCACCTCTGGCTGGGCTTCCGGCAGCTAGAGGCAGACAGAGGAACCTACTTCTAATATATCCAGAGCCTTCTGCCCACTCCCTTAGCCCCAGGCTCTGGACAGTGGACCTCCTGCACTTCCCCTCCAGCCGATCTCCAGGGTGGGCATCCCAGAATTACAACTGGTGGGCGGGATTCAGCAGAGAAGGCAGCTCCTGGGGGAAGCCAGCGGGCCTCTGTCCTCTGCCCTCTGCAGCCGTCATTCCAGCAGCAAGCCAGGATAGGAAGAGGGTCTGGCACTCCCTGGAGTGATAAGTGCTAAGTTCTCCCTGAAACCTTAGGCAAGGGCCAAAAGGCAGCATCCCAAGGAGACAGGTGGAGGAGGACTCCCTGCTGACAGAGAACAGTGAACAGTGCTCCCTCCCACACTTGGTGGAATGTTCAAAAGGCCAAGGCTGTTTTCTTCTTCCTTCAGAGCTCTCTACAGCTCTGCATTCTGCAGTTTTGCAGAGCTGAGGAGGGAGTGGTGGATCCCATACTAGGAGCCAGAGGGGAGGGTCAGAGAGCACACCTGGCCTCACCTCCTGTGAGGGGCACTTCCAGGCTCTGGGTTTCAGTTTCTCCCTTGGGGGTCAGTTTCTCCAGAAGGATAAATGAGCACCATGTTGGGTGAGACCACCTATTTAGAGGAGGAACAGCAGGGTCCTGGATACCTGGGTGGTCCTACAGAGGACTGGTACTGGGATATCTACCCCACTTTCTGGAAATGCCCTCGTCTCCGCCACCATGGGCTGAGATCAGGTGGTGGGGGTGTCTGGGGGGCTCGGCAGGGAGTTGTCTGCTATCTTTGCCTGGGAACTGAGCTGTCATGGTCTGTGCTGTGTTTCAGGTCCAAGTCCTTTCTGCACATCACCTGCTCCTGGCTCTTAAACAGGCCCCTGCCACAGAGCTGTGGGTTGCCCTTCCTCCTAGACCCAGGGGTTTTTTAGCCCCTGCCAGGGAACACGAACCTGGTGAACCTGTGCTGTCTTCACAGTGTCTATCATTATCGTATCTCCTCTGAAGACAGTTCCAGGTGGACTGAACCCTTCAGGGCAGAAGTCCAGGCTATGGATTAAGTGAGGACTGGACACAGGGCCCTCGGGCTTTGCTCCTCCCCTGATATGGGGTCCATAACAAGCCATGGAGCCTCCTTGGGCACCAACAGCCAGACTCCATATAAAGCCACAAATGCAAAGAACAACCTTATGAGAAAAGATTCCCTGGCCCAGGTCCTGGAAAGGGAGGTCTGGCCTAGTAGACCTGGCACATACTAAAGCCCCAGAAGTGAAATGACAGGGAGTCTTGTGCCCCAAGTCCACATTTGGAGGGCAAAGCACCCAGATGACGCAGACTGTGAGACCTGCTGCAGGCACTGGAAGAAGCAGATAGTTGCATGGTAGAGGAAAGACCTGCAGGGACCCGACAGTCAAGGTCACCTCAGTGGGTTTCAGAATTGATGTCTGTGAGGATCACTTCTCACAGTTCAGAAGTCCAGGCTCAAACCTTGAGATTGAGTCCGTAGGCTGGGGTGAGGTGTTGGTATCTGAATTGCTAAACTTGTCCTGGTCGTTCTGCTGGGTTGAGCAGCTGGCATGAGAACTCAGAGCTTGCCCCCCAGCTGAGATGCAAGCCTTGGTCTCTAAGGTAGGCAGAATGTTCCCTGGCACAGGATAGAGTGTTGTAAGGTGGCAATCAGAAAGCAAAGGTGTGTGCCCACACGGGCGGAACAAAGCCTTCATTTGCACAACAGACTGAATGTCTAGACCTTGGCCCAAGTGTGGGGTTCCCTTTCCACCAGCAGTGTACCTGCCCCACTGGCAGCAAAGCCTGGGTGCTGAGCCGACTTCCCCCAGCTCTGCGAGGGGTTTGGTGTAGATGCAGCTGCCCTCCCTGGAGTCCTTTAGGATCAACTCTGCCACTTATGACCAGGGCCTGGGAGGGAGTTGCCTTGGGAGAGGAAGTTGGCTTGATGGGCACCGGGGGCCTCAAACTTGACTTTGCTGACTCCACGTGATCAGCGAGGGGTTCCTGCCCAGCGAGGAGGCAGGCCAACCAGGGCTCCCAGATGCGAGGGGGCTGCCACCACTGAGCATGAGGACTGACCCGGCTCATCCGGTTGGAGCCTTGCTTCTCACCTTTCCTTGGGTGACGAGGGGCTTTGCTAAGGGCGGACTCACCAAATACATGTGGGGCTGCTTTCTACCCCCACTTCCCTTCATTTTGCCAACATCTTCATCCTGCTGCAGCTTTCAGAGTCTGCTTAGTCAATAGAGATGAGAGCAAGAACAAAAATCCAGCGCTTATTAAGGGAGATCGTGTACTTAAAGGGCCTAACAATTTGGGGCACATGGTATGTATTCAGAAAATGTAAGGCTCCTCATGCCCACTGTCCCTTCTCCAGTGCCTCGGACAGCAGAGTGGAGCCCAGCTGTTCTCCGCAAGCTCTTTTCTCTACCCAGAACCCTTTATTTCCAGCTCCTGAGTTTGCAGGGGCTGCTGGAGAGGAGCCCCGCTGCTTTTTGAGTGTCAGGGAGCAATCAGCAGCAGCCTCAACATTTTCATCAGTGAAACTGGATAAACCAAATGCAGGTAATTGAAAACTGGGTTGGAGTCACAGAACTGGTGGCCTTCAATTACCATTGATCTGCATAGTCTAGGCATCTTACATAAAAGCATGGCACTTTCTACCAGGCTGGGACTTCCTCTCAGTTTTACATCCCTGAATTAGAGTTACATTTTTTTCCTACACCTTCTACATGGCAAATCATATCCCCCCACCACCCCCGCAAGCCAGAGTGGCAATGTGGTATAATGGACAGAGACCCACTTTAAGTAATAGGGAGTTTGGTGTAACCCTGGAGTCCTCTGCTGCTGGCTGACCCAAAGTTACTGAGGCTGTCTGGTCTCTGGCTCAGGAGCTGGCTTCGATTAGTGGTTCTCAGACCCATGGCCCAGCTACACCAGAACCTCCTGGAGCTTGTTTGAGAAAGTATGGGTGTCCTCGGAATCCAGTGCCATAGCTCAGGACTGGGGACTGAGAATTTATACTTAAAAAAAAAAAAACCAAAAAACCTCAACAGTGATTTGAAGCATGACCGTGTTTGGGGACTATGCAGCCAAGAACAAGGTTCTTCTCCCCTTGCTCCACTCAGTGGGTCACCCCATCCTATTGGTCCTTAGTTTCTCTTGGCTCCCATGACAATATCCTATTCCAGTTCCCCTTCTCTCTTTCTCTGCCACACCTTCCCAGTTTCCCTCTTGCTTCCTTTTTTTCTGGTCCACATCTAAATGTTGGTGTGCTCCAGGGCCCCATGCCCCTGCTCTATCCACACTCTCTCCCTTGGTTTTGGCCTGTATTCCTGTGGCTTTAAATCCCACGCATACAGTACCATGTCTGAATCTGTAGACTGGATCTCTCCCCACGACTATCTAACCCAATATCTAGCTGACATATCAAAGTGAACATGTCCAGAACCCTATAACCTATGTCCCCCCAGTCTTCTCATTCTCCATAAAGGGCATCCTGACCCACCCAGATACTTAATCCAAAAACATGGGAATTATCCTGGTTTGTCTGTTTATTTCTGCCCTAGTCCAGTTATCAGCAAGTCTTGTGGGGTCCATCTCTAAAAAAATCCCTGATTCATCTACTTCCCTCCAAGTTTGTTACCATGACCCGATCTAAACCTCTCTTCTCTCCCCCCGCAGGCTCTGCAGCCTGATTGTTCTCTCGGCTTCCCCTCTCGTGCCTTATAATCCATTCCCCTCTTGACAGCCAAAGTGCCCCTTTTAAAAACATGTCATTTCCTCCATGTCACTTAAAATCAAATTCAAACTCTTTAGCATGACCTAAAGTCTTTCACAGTCTGGCTCCCACCTACTTCTTGGACCTCACTCCTGTGACTTTCTCATCCTAGTTAATACCACACCAGCCACAATGACTCTCTGCCCATTGCTTGGGCACAAGATCATTTCTGGCTGGGTGCCTGCCTGTAATCTCGGCAACTTGGGAAGCTGAGGCAGGAGGATCGTAAGTTCCAGGCCAGCCTGGGCAATGTAGGGAGGCCCTAAGCAACTTTGCAAGACCCTGTCTCAAAATAAAAAAAAATTAAAAAGGCTGGGGATGTAGCTCAGTGGTAAAATTCTGCCTCTGAATTAAATCTCCAATACCTAAATAAATAAATTAACTAATAAAAAATTAAGTAAAAGATCATTTCCGCCTTGGGCCTTTGCACGGGCTGCTTGCTCCTTCTGCTTGGAAGCTCTTCCCTGACCACACAGCTGGCTCCTCCCTGTCATTTAGGTCTCAGCTAAATCTCAACCACCCAGACAGGCCCTCTCCACCCACCCAATTTAAAGTAGGTACCGAGCACTGTCTTCCACTGTCTTCTCTTGTCACTCTGCACGGCACCTACCACTGTCTGATATTTTCTATTTCACGATGGTGTTTTTTCTGCTCGTTGCTGTCTCTCTCCTCTAGTATGTCAACTCTATGAGGTCAGTGACTTCATTTGTTTTGTTTATCGCTATATTCCTAGTGCCTAGAACAAGGCTGGGTGCATTATAGGTACTCAATAAATATTTATTAAATAAATGAATAAATGTAAGTTCCTGTCCAGCTTTAGAGGTACATAAGATATTTATAATATTTAATAATTAATTGTGTTATTCCAGGTGAAAGTTTTGTGGAGCCCAAGAATATGATTTTGAATATAGAGTGAATTGGAAAGAATTTTGAGGCTTTTTGTAGCTGTTTAGCTGACTGGCTGTTTCAGGCATTAGAACTTTGTTTCTGGAGACAGTGAATTCCACCAAGACAGGGGTCATGCCTTGTGCATCTTGAAGTGTCCCCAGAGCTCAAGGTTGTGCTGAGCTCTATAAATGTTTGTTAAGAGAATGAACAGTCATCTTATGAGCCAAGGGAGGAAACCGAGGCCAGCAGTAGGGGGGAATATCCCCATGGGGCTTTGATGCCATGGCTACCCATGGCTGAGTTCTGGTCTCTCCTTTTTGGGACAGCTGTCTCCATGCTCCTTCTAAATTCCTCGGACATTGTGAGTGGGAGGCATGGTTGCTAGCAGCCTCTACTGCTGGTTCCAAGAACTCTAGCTGGAAGAGCTAAGGCCTGGGTACTGGCGAATTCTGCACTGTCTGCCAGCTGTGAGACCTTGGGCAGGTTCTTAATCTCTCTCTATCTCTTTTCCTTTATCTGTAAAAATCAGAGGATCATAGCACATCGGCACTTAGGAATCTTGTGATGATTAAATGAGAAGATGCATGAAAACTCTTTGTATGGTATTTTGCACACAGCAATTGCTCAATAAATGTTGGTCACTTTAATGATGGTTAATAGTTCTGGCCTTGAACCTGGAGCTGAGACCCTACGCTTCTCAGCCCAAGATTCTCTGTTCGCTCTTTCTCCTACCCTTTTGTAGCCATAGGCAAATCACCTGGAACCTTCCCCTTCTCTGCTTTTTTGCAACCAGGATAATGATAGCTCCCCTTCCTTCTAGCACTGCTGTGTGGATTAATTAGTGTTAATTAATGGGCTTTGAAAATGAAAAGCACCTAGGTAAGTGCTGATCATGATTATTAATGGGAACCACGAGCATGGAGAAGGGCTGAACAGGGTCCTAAAATTATACAGATTAAAGAACAATGAGGGGAGGTGAGAAGGTGGCTATTAAGCCCCGAGGCTGGGGCCCAGGTCTGCCAGCCTGCCAAGGTGTTCAAACCTGAACAAAAAACGCGCAGTTGTCTCAGGCAAAAATGCCTTGGTGAGCCAAGGAGGTGGAAATTCTGCACCAAATGTCACAGACTGGAAGGGACCTCACAGGTCATGGAGCCAAACTTCCTCCTTTGAGGAGGACTGCAGCCCAGCAGCCCCTCTGCGGTATGTGTGGGCAGAGCCTCTGTGGACAAGGGAAGGGGCTTTCCACCGACTATGACCACAGTACAAGTTACCGTCTATCCACCACCCACTAGGAAAGCATAGTTCTCTGGTAAACACCAAGCACTCAAGGAGTTTACATGGACGCGTTGTATTTATTTTTGGAGGGGTCAGATTTATTGAGGTATTATCTACATAGAGTAAACCCACCCATCTTAGAGTACAAATCTGCAAGTTCCGACATGCACCTGCAGTCGGGAAACCACCACCACAGTCCAGGTACAGAACGGTTCTTCACTGCCAAATCCCCTGTGTCCCTTCCTTGTTGGTCCCTCTCCCTCCCCAAACCCCTGGCAACCACTGATCTGTTTTGTCACTATGGATTCACCTTTTCCAAAATACCATATAAGTGGAATTGTACAGCAGTTCGCCTTTTGAGACTGGCTTCTTCCACCTAATATAATGTATCGGAGCATGATTCATTGAGATGGATGCAGCTAAGACCAATGCATTCAAAATTTGATGTGCCTGTGTCATCTCTTCACCCTCAAGACATCTCTGAGCTAGGCACCATAATGATTCCCATTTTATAAGAGAGGCAACTGAGGCTCAGACGTGTTAGGTAGCTTGCTTCAGGTCACACATCTAGCAAGTCATGGAGCCAGGATTCAAACTCAGAATTCCTGACCTCAAATCCTATGGATTCAATCACAGTTGTTCTCAGGCAAAAATGAGTGCTCCGGGCATGAGTTTTCTAGAAACCAATATCAGTAAATGTTGTTCATTGTCCACATTGATTCTACCCTCTTTTCCAGAAATGCTTTTTCCCCCTGGGTTCATCCTGTCTCCTCCAAATTCACTCCCTCTTATACTTGACACAGAACGCCAGGCTTGGTCCCTAGCTTACAGCTCCCTGTCAGGAGCTCACTGCTGCGCTCAGAGGCAGAAGCCCCATCTGCATAGGACAGGGGTCTGGAGTCAAGTAAGAGGAAGTGTGGAGGTGGGGACATGTTGTGGGGGGAGGATATCTGGGCCTGACAGAAACATTAAGTTCCATTTATGGTGAGAATCACAGCCTGGTTTCTTTTGGATTCAGGGTCTGATTTCATCTCAGCTGCTGCTTTGTTGATTTGGGGCTCTGTATCCATTTACAAGCCCGGTGGGACCTGGGGGTGTAGTGTGGTTTGAAACCACAAAACCATTTTCTATTCCTTCGGAGAAGTGCTGAGCTGGGGCTGCAAAGGCAGCGTGGGGTACGGACTCAGCAATTAGTACACCAACAAAGGCATCTTCCTTGTGCTGGGTCCCTGATGACCTCAGCTGGCACGGAGAGGGAGGAGCCACCTCCAAGGGCCCACGTGACCCTCTTCTTCCCCCCCACCATATCAATAATTATTAAGATGTGTACGAAAGTGCATTGACCTACTTGGAGATTTCATAAATATAAATAAATTAAACCGTCCTGCCTAAAGATGTCTGAGCAAACATGAGGGAAGGGAGAGTAGCTTATGCTTGGATGGGCATTGAGGGGGACCCTCAGGCCTGCCAAGTGACAACGGAGAGTGCCAGACTGTAAGGGAGAGGAAAAGCCCCACAGGGCCCTGCACAAGAGCAGGACCCTCCCCTCGGGCCTGGCTGAATCTGAGCTTCCTGCCCTGGCACACGTGTTCTGTCTGCGGCTGGGTAGGGAGTCCCCCAGCCCTTAGGGTAGCTGAGCAAGCCTGGTACAGCCCAGAAAGTTGGGGCTGGTGATCTCTGGCTGCCAACAACTGGATCAGGTGGCCCCAGCGTGCTGGGAGGAATTCTTTTCTATCTGTGCCTGCTGGTTTTCTAGCTCAAGAAACCCTGGCCCTCTCACGGCGCAGCTTTGTGGGACCAGGGCAGCCTCGGCAGCCTCGTCTTTCTGCTCTTCCTCCTACCCATTTCCAGTGGTCCTCCATCACCAGGCCTCTTGCACCTGAGCCTCCTTGCCTCTGGTCTTTCTCCCTCCAATGCCCCCTGCATGCCCCTCTGCCAGGCAGGTCTTAGATGTTTCTTCTGCTTCACCAGCTGGGTCTCTGCTCAAGATCTCCCACCCTTCCTGGCTGTCCTTCACCTAAGGGATACTCTACTACCCAAAGTCTAAGCCTGATGGTTCAGTTTTTGAAGTTTGACCTCCTCTTGTCCCATGAGAATCCCCTGTACATCCAAATCAGAATGCCTGCCAGGCATCTACCTTTTTGGGGGTGACTTCCCTGATCATTACAGCCCAGGCTGCTCTCTCTTCTATTCTTGTCAAAGGCACCATTACACTCTACCTTGCACTGTTAGTCCCCTTTCCATGTCCACGTTGTCCTTTTCCAATTAGCTCAGGAATCCCTCAAGGAGCATCTAACAAAGGACCAGGTGAGGACCATAGAGAGTCTAGTTCCAACCCTGCTGGCTATATGACCAGGACCATGGTCCACCCTCTCTGCAGTTTCATATACAAAAAGGGAAAGGATTGAATCCAGAGATCTTGGATTCCTTTCCAACACCCATGTTCTCTGAGATTATGGATCCCTTAAAGGAGTGGTATAAAAAAGACCGGATGTGATTTAACATTGTCTTTTCCCAGAAATTTGCACTTTAATAGGCATAATGCTTCTAGTTAAAGGAAAGAAGTTCTGACATTTTGGGGTGGGGGAAGTTATTGGGACATACCCTGCAGGGGGCCCTCTCACCATGGCCAAATGCCAAGCCTGCTTTGTGGAGATTTCCTAGTCCCCCCTCCGCCACCCCCTCCTCCCCATGCAACATGAAGGGATCCTTGGGGAGCTAAGAAAATAGAAACACATTTAAATTCTTCTCCACTTTTGTCCTCTTGCATTCAGATGACTGACTCATGCTTGTCTCATCTCCCCTGTCTCTAACTTTGGGCTCTAGTCCCAAGGGGCAGGGACAATGTCTTTGTTGGAGCTCTGAAACTCAGATGCTGGGATTCTTGGTCTGATTCACCACCTGCCTCTTCCCAGCACCACCACTGTGTTAGAATCCTGGGGAGCTGGATTCTACCCAAGATGGGATGTTTAGGAGGAATAACCAACCCCAAAGCGGAACTGGAAAGCGAGTTATTTGTTGGCATTCAGAAGATCATGAGACCAGGTTTGCCTAAGTGCAGAATCCCCCATGGATAGCTTGTGGAGTCAATGAACCACGCTCAGGGAAAAACGACAGCACTGGAGTGACCCTTCACAGTCTTCCGAGGAAAGGTCTCAGGGCCTGGCAGCTTCTGGCAGTTCTACTCTTTGTCCTGAGTTCCGAGTCAGGAGACGTCTGACTGGGCTTCATCTTAAGTGTGCGGTCATTTTCAATGTTGCCTGGTCAACTTGAACAGGGATCAAGCAGCATGTTAAACTGCAGCATGGTGGCCAGAGCTGGGTAAAGCACTGACTTGGTCTTCTCATCTGTAAAATGGTTTCATAGAAGTGCCCATTTCATAGAGTTTTGGGGGGGATTACTGATAGGACATGGTGAAGTACTCAGGATGCTGTTGGCATGGGACAAGGGGTCAATGAATATTACCTCTTATTATTCCAACATGACATAGAACCATGGCAACTACCACGGGTTAATAATGGACAGCCTGTGTATTTGCTCCTGTCTGATTTTGATGAACTCTGTCCAGATTATCCTTACAAATATTCTACCCCAGGATTATTCAGAGCTTCCTCTCCTCCTAGTTGTTCAGTCCCTCCCAGTGACACACCTCATTTTGATGCTCAGTAAAATGGAATTAGGAAATCATATTTTCTGTCCCTCAGAGTGCATCTCAAGTCAAACGGAAGCATTGTGGGGTTTTATGCTTTTGAAAATGAGCAACTTCAGTTTCTACAAATATGATGTGAGCATGCAAATGTAAGAAAGTGCTGGTATTGAAAGGAAGGTATCGGTCCAATGGCATGCAGAACGGTGACTTCCAGGACCTCTCCCTCTGTCCACCCTCACTCGGTGGTGGCAACGGGAGACTGCAGCAGGGCAAGAGTGATGGAGAAACTGGTCTCTCCATCAGGAACTCAGAGAGGGTGAGTTGCCAGAGTTGGGGACTCCACTCACTCTAGGAGGTTCTGTTCAAATGTCGCTTCCTCTGTGTGACCTTCTTAGTCAATCTCCTGTCACACCTTTCCATGTTCTCAGCATTTTTCTTGATACCACGGGCTTTGCACTGATGGTTCCCAGCACCCCCAGATAGGATGGTCTCTGATTTGTCCAAATATCCAGAGCCTCCAGCACCAGCCTGGTCCAGACGAGGGCCCTGATCATGCTTGCTGAAAAATGTATGAATGCCCTGGAAATTGTTGGCTGCCTCTAGAACCCTGGAATGAGGGAAGTGAGGACTCAAAAGACCACCCCTCCCTCGACGAATCCAGGAAATAGGCCAGAGAGGGGAAGTGACATTCCCAAGATGACATAGCTGGTGGCAGAGCTGGAACTAGCATGCAGGTATTTTGACTCTGGGTCCAGAGCTCTGCTCTCTGCGTCTCCTTACCATCTTAGTGTTTCATTCCATCTGTGGACTTTAGGGATTGTCTGGGCTCTGTGAGAAATGGCTGGGGAAGCTGGAACACCACCTTAAAGGCACAGGAAGCAGCCGATGCTCCAATGGGACCCCACGAGGAGGGCCTCTTGGCTGGGGAGGCTCCCTGCCCCTTTGCGACATCCCTGTGCAGAGACCAGCTCTGCTCCTGAACTGCCGCCCCTTTGGTTTAGGGGTATCATTCCAAGCCAGGCTGTTATGCCTTGAGTCGAAGGCATCCTGTCCCTCCTTTTCCTAAGCCTGTCCCAATAAGGACACCTTCTTGGTTCCAGTATTTTCTTCCCAGATATCTGATTGCCCATGCTCCAAATAAACACTCTGCAGTTCTCCTGGGCCACACCCAAGCTAGCTGTGAGACAGAAAAGTCTGGACCTGATCCTTCAGGGGAGATGAGGGGTTCATACCAGCCTGGGATTTAATCCCGCTCTCCCCTGCTCCTATCACTCTACCTAAAGCACATGAAGGTGTTTAAGTGGTGTCAGGGATGGGGCTCCACACAGGGGACCTAGGATTCTCCCTGGTGTTCTTTCCAACAGCTTTTCCTGCTCACCCCTCCCCTTGGTTCTGGGATGTCTTGGCAGTGATGGGGTGATTCATGGTGACACTTGTGTAGTCTGGCCCTACATTCTCTGGTTTGCATTTCTCCTATTTGCCTGGAGGGTTGTCCTTGAGAGGAGGGGCCCAATGTGCTTAATCAAGAGTCAAGGCCTCCTGAGATGCTCTTTGGGTATAGGGAGCTGAACAGAATGTTCCAGAGAGGTTCTTGTCCCTACCCTCCAGCCTTCCCTCTCTCCCTTGACCCAGCCCCGCACATCTTCCCCATGTGTATGTTTAGCTTTGCCATTTTCAAAGCATGGCACTACCAGGTGAGGTATCTCCCCTCCCCCAATTTGTGGATGGACCAATTGAGGCTGAGTATAGTATCCTGGAAAATGTGTGGACATAGCCGTCTGGCCAAATTTGGCTTGAATCCTGATTCCACTCTTTCTAGCTGGGTAACCTTGGCCAAGCCCTTTAACTGCTCTGTGCTTCTGTTATTTGGGCCTGCTTCTGTGACCACCCTTCTTTCCTGAGCTAAGTCACATGATTCCTCATGCTCTGGGGGACATCACCTGAGGCAGATTCCTGCCTGAGGAATCATTTCCCCAGCCCAGGTTGACATCTCCCATCAATTCCTTTCATCCAGTGTTTTAGTAATTTGCTATCTCTGGCGCCTTTGCTTTGGGGAACAAAGATGGGGTCTGGCTTGCCCTGCATAGGACCAAGGTCAAACTGACCTTAGTGGATTGTGGTGATGAGTACCTTGTGGTGGTGTTCAAGGATGTTCCCCATAGCATCCTGCAGTCCCCAGACTCTGTGGTGCCATAGGGAGAAGGTTCTGGATTTTTGTCAGGGGCTATCTCTAAGGCTGCTGCCCTCAGGGATGGCTTTTCTGGTCAGACATGTCCCTACTGCTTTCGCTTCTCTTGGTAGCTATAGCAGCTGACCTGCTTGGCTATGAACAAGGTGCTGAGAAAGAGCTCAATGATTTCTCTGCTCAAACCTGTGATGTGGACACTCTGGTTCTGTTCTTTTCTTTTTTCTTTCTAACCAGGTATTGAACTCAGGGGTGCTTAATCCCTGAGTCACATCCCTGACCCTTTTCATGTTTCATTTAGAGACAGGGTCTCACTAAGTTGCTCAGGGCCTTGCTAAGTTGCTGAGGCTGGTCTCGAACTTGTGATCCTCCTGCCTCAAACTCCTGAGTCACTGGGATTATAGGCGTGCACCACAGCATCTGGATACTCCGGTTATTTCTATACTGTAGTTGAAGAAGACACTGAGGGTGAGAGAATGTTAGTGATCTGCCCGAGGTCAACCAGTTAGAGTGGCAGAGTTGGGGTGCAGTCTGTGTCCCTCCCTCCCTTCCCATCCTACTGTCCCCTCAGTCCCAGGGCCCCATGGCAGGGCTGGGGAACACCAGTGTGTGCTCTCATCTAGCCCAGGCTATGAATGGTGGTGACATCTCCCGGTCCCCTGTCTCCTCCAGGAGCCCGAGACTCCAGAGATGAGTCAGGCCAATGCTCTCCATGACTCCTCTGCGGGCTGGAGCCCCTGGTCGCCTCGCAGAGCCATTAGCAAGATGATCAACTAAGGGAGCAAGGACAGGTTCAGAGCTGTTACTCTCATGGAAGTAGAACATGAAAGGGAGGAAAAATGTGACTTGAAAATACTAAGTCCCTCTTGGCGTTTGGGGCGAGAGCTGTCTGCTCTCCATGCCGCCTCCTTGTCCTTCCTCCCCACTGACACACAGTGAACCAGGAACCCCATTCTGATTCTCGTGGCAGGGCTGCCTCCTGGGGGGTGCGGGGGCGCTGTGTTCTGAGCCCTTCTGTGGTCCTGAATGAACCATGGCCCCTTTGGGTTATGTCCCACTGGTACCCTCATTTAGGGTTGGGGAGGCTGAGTCACTGAGGTCACAGCCAGTAGGTGCCAGAATCCGGAGGGACAGCGGCAGTCCAGTAGCTGGGTCCTTGTTCTTAACCACCTCCACTAGGGGAGGGGGCCGCCTCTGGTGGCCTTCCCAGCGATCCCTCTTGGAGGGTATCACTCATTAGGGCCACAGTCTTTTCCTGCTCTCTGGGGCTGAGTGGTATGCTTGCTCCTTCAGTACTGAGTGCCCATTCTGGTCACTTTTGGTTTCCTATCTGACTTTAGGTAGTGTACAAACTGTAGGGGCAAATTAATCCGGAATAACACAAGCAGCGGTCCCAAACAAAGCCGTGTTGACAAAGCTGCCCTCCCCTGTGGGCCCCGGAGTGGGCGCGGCCAGGGGTGCGAAGCCTTTTGCAGGTTATTACACAGACGCACGTGTGCCTGGATGGCAGCGGGGCCGGTCCTGAGCCTCGCTGGGCTGCTGGAGAGTGCTCTCAGGAACGCTGTCATCAAGGGACTGTCCGGAAAGCGCTAAGCATTTGCGATGCATGTAACCAAACAAGCAAGAGGGAGTTCCTGGGGCTGGTGGGGCAGGATGAGCTTCAAACATTGACCTGGCACCCAGGATGGGAGGCCAGAGATGGCCAGAGATGGGCCAAGGGGCATGGGGTTCCTGTGCCCCTCTGTAGAACCACCTCCCAGTCTTCCTGCCTCCCCTCTGCCCCCTCCATCTCTTCCTCCTCCTCCTCCTCCCTCTGACAAGCAGGAGCATCAGTCTGATGTTTTCAGCGCCTGAGATCAGGGGACCCTGCTGCCATCTGTAGAAAGGAAAATGAGCCTCATCGACCCAAATAAGTAAAATAAGCACACGCAGGGGGAGGGCAGCGCTACAAAGGAAAACAATGTGCGGTTTGGGTTTTGGAGACTGTTGTAGGAACAGGTGGGGTTCAGGGGACAGGAGCCCCCTTTTTGGCTTATTCCAAGCCTTGGGTGGGACTGAAGAAGAGGATGGTGGCCTCACCCTCCACCGTGATCAAACGCAAGCCTGAGAGGGGGCCTGTAAATAGACAGAAGCAGATGACAGACATCACTGTGGTTTTAAAATGCAAGCGACTGGAGCGGGCTCCTGCCGACTGGCACCGCCTTGGAGATGACTGCTGGACCAAGTAGGATTAGACGCACAGGGCAGCCCGTCCTCCTGTCACCCAGCTATTTATTTATGCAAAACAAACACACGCGCAAAGTCTTTTTATTCTAGGTGAACAAAGCAAACACACTCTGCAGGCAGAGTACCCCCTCCCACCTCCCCCAACTCAATGTGTTTTCATTAATATAAATTGTTTGCAGTAGGCAAATTAATTCTAGAAATGGTTCTTAGACACGGCAAATTGTTCTTGTAAAGCAAGGGATGCATGAGAGCCCACCGCATTTCCTATGCACCGGGGAGCTTAGGTAAATGAAATAATGCAGATCGCGATAATCAATGCTTGTTACAATGGCCAAGGCTTAACAACTTGCAGTACCAGGGAGCTGCTCAGAGCCACTGGATTCCAGGTTGTCCGTTGCAACCCCTCAGGAATGGGAAAATGTCATGAAGTACAAAAAGCTTCTAACCTGGGGTGTTCTCAGTGTATCTTACGGCTTGATTCTGTACAGGGCTTCCCAGTGTAGAGTCTGCCTGGTCGAGCTTGATATCAGTGACATCTGTGTGCTGGCCACAGCAGACAGACATAGCCCCGACATACAGGTGAAAACTGAGGCCCCAAGCGGTTAAGTGAGTAGGTCAGGGTTACCAAGCCGGCAATTTAACAGAGCTTAGACAAAAATCTACTCCTTCCCCCACAAATGGTCTCTAAACTTCAGAGTCCTGGGTCTTACTAGGGACTTTCCCCCCTTCTCCAGATAATCATCTTCATTATTGTTTATTTAATATTTTCCTCAAAATCCACCTTAAATGACCAAACTTTTCCAGCTGGCTTCATCTGCAGCAATGATCTCATGAAACCAAAGACTTGACATGTTGACTCTACCATTTTTAAAACAAAGATTACCTGCATATAGAGTTGATGTCTTTGCATGAACGCCCTACAATTGCCTGCATACCACAGGGCACACACCACATTTTGGGTAGTGCTAGCCTACACCAGAAAGGAGCACCCAGACACATCTACATTATTATTGTCTTCACTGACTCTTCTACACCCAATACCTGCCAGAACTTATCCCCCTAAAGACCCCAGATAGAGGGGGTGATGTGGGGGTCTTTAGGGGATCAGTTGGCTTCAGGACCCTCAGGATCCAAGGGGCACCTGACTCCCACAATTGAGTTGGGGTCTGGGGAGGGGAATTTAGGGTACTGCAGAAAGGACTGTTGGTCAGGGTCTGCTGGGACCATGCCATGGGGGTGTCCCAGGGCAATGACTAGGAAGGGATCACAAACCACAAAGACCCTCAAATGAGAATGAGCCCCAGATGACAGAAAAGTCTGTAACTTGTGAAGTGGTGATAACGGGCATGCAGTTACACGGGAAAGAGACACATCTATTAAAACTGAGTTACAGAGGGGTGAGATCACAGAGGCCTGGGATTCACTTTTAAACAATACCACCCAAAGTTGGGGGAGAGAAGAAGCCAATGCTGGCAAAGCGCCAGGGTTGCCAAATCTGGGTGATGGGACAACAGGTATATGCGATGAGGTTCATTATTCTACACAACTTCAGATGATTTACAATTATTTTAAAATTGGAAATAGATGGCCATCACATAGCTGTTGCAGAAGAGGGCTATTGAGACTGATAAGGAGGTAGCAGGGAAAGGGGGTGAGATGGGGTCGTAGGGGAGGAGTTGGCTCCAGCACTGCGGGAACCTAACGGGCACCCTGGCTCCCCCAAAGTTTGCCTGGGCTTCTTGGTCTGGTTGGGTTTCTCACTTGGCCACCACGTCCCGTCACGAGCACCTGCGTCTGTAATGAGGAGTGATGTATAATTGATGAAAGCACAATGTGATACAGTCACAGAAACCTCGTCTGCTAGAAGACATCTGTTCAGCGCATAGAATCCACTCAGCTACTGTCACAATGCATTTACTGTATTGTATCAGAGCCGCAGGAATATGCAAGCGCCACGCGAGCGTGGTCTGTAATGTTCTATATCTCGGGACGCAGCAAGGTGCCTCTGCTTTAGATATTTATGTGTCCAGGCTGCACTCCCTATACCTCCCTCACTCTGCCTGCGTTCCTTCAGAGTCCTCCTCATAAATTATCCCTGCTCTTTGACGGGCTTTTCACAGACTTAGGTACAGGCATCTAACATCCTCCTTCAGACACTCCTGTCACAGATGACTTGAGGAGTCCTGTGCCCTGCACATTCTGGAACGTGGGAGGGGATTCCTTCTTTCCCTAGATTCTTTGTCCCCTGATAAATCCAGGGCCCTGGCTGGGGTTCACGTCCACATCAATCAGACACTCCAGGCTCTTAAGGGTCTTTGTGCGGGGGGGTCCATGTGGATTTCTGCAGGCTGTGGACAAGGGCGTGCAGGGAAAGGGGGCATCTTGAGGTACCTGGCAGGAAAGGCTAGAGCTGGGGGTTGATCTGAGCTGGTTGTCTGCAGGGCTGAGGCAGGTGGAGGATCCAGGGCTAGAGTGAAAGCTGGGCTGATGAAGGTGGGCAGAGGCACTTGACAGCAGCTACTGGGGTGCCGGGAGCCTTAGACTGGACTCTCCACGGCTCTGGCCTCCTGGATTTGCTGTCCACTCCTCTCTACCAAGTCCCAGCCTGCTGTCCCTCTACTCCCTAGCTCATGATGTGCCTCCTCCTGGAAGTAGGAAGGGGAAAATATCTTCACTGCTCTGATAGAGCCATGACAGCATAGCCCTGTGGGTCACTTGGAGCGTCGTGAATGTCTATCTGGGTCTGCGTGTGTCCAGGAGCTTCCATTTCCCTGGAAGCTCCCTGAGGGCAGGCTCTGGGTCTTTACTCTGGGATTTCCCAAGGGGTCTGGCACAGGGTTACAAGACCCCTTGACCCCTGGTATGTCACTGTGGAAACCTGGGCAGCGCTGGGCTCACGACAGTCAGCAGTCATGTACTGAGCTAATGGTCAGGCAGCATTTGGTATGTGCTGGGCAAGCGCTGACTGCTTCCCACATATTCAGGAACACAATCCCGTAACCAATCCCAAGAGGTGGTACGGTTACTAGCCTCCTTTTCAGATGGAAGAAGCCCAGGCCACAGAGGCTGATGCCTCAAGGTCACCTGGCAAACTGGCCCCAGAGCCAAGCTCCTAGGGACCACACTGAACTGTTACCTCAAAGGGCTCAGGAGGAAGGACTCTGAGCCCTGTCCTGACACTGTTACCGTGGGCTAGTCACCTCCTCCAGGCTCAGTATGCTCCTCCTCAAATGAGGCACACAAGACTCATCTCAGAGGGTGACAGGAAGGCACTCCGAGAGTTACGAGGTATTTATGAGGCTCTTAACAAGAGGCTGCTCCTGCCCCTCGCACTGGGGAGAGGGGAGGGGAGGGAATGGGCCCAGCTCCTCAGTGCCCTGCGTTCCTCAGCTATGTAGACATGCTGGAGGTTGCAAAAGGCAGCCTCTGCCCTATGGCAAAGCCTCAGCTTTTCTGTCCTCCATCCCGTCCCAACCTCTTCACATCTTCCCCCTCAAAAGGTAGATTCCCCAAAGAGCAAGGAAGCTGTGTCTGCATGTGCCTCACTGGGGCACGCAGGCCTGGGTCACTTAGGGCTACCTCAGGGCCACTGCCTGGCCTCCCTATGTAGAGTGGGACAAATGAATGTGAGAATGAAAGCTGCCCCTGTGCTGCCGGGAAGCAGAGATGACGGACTGCCTGCCGCCACCCAGGGCCTGCTCACAGGCGTCTCGTAAACCCCAGTCCCAGAGGCCGGGTGCACTCCAGCTTCGTTCCTTGGGAACACTTAGCATCAGGCAGGTTTGGGGGGAGCCTCCTATTTGTGCCCATTCCAGGATGTGGGTTCCCATTTTCCACAACCATTGCATCGAACCTGCTGCGTTTCTGCATGGCCTATTTAACAGGCCAGGCCTCACCTGGCCTGTTACCTAGGGAGGTACAAGGCCAGCCTTTCTCAGTCTTGCCAATGGACAGAAAAGGGGCAAGAGGCACTCACAACGACTTACCTCACGGAACTTCAAGAGAATTGAACTGGTTTGGGGGTCCTATTTGGGGGTCCATCTCAGAGAATCCATCTAGAGGAAATCTCCCACTGTTTCTCAATGAGGGGGTCATGTGGGCATTTAGGGAAGGCATTGCCTTTGTGGGTCTACCTAGGCAAAGAGACGTCTCCTACCCCTAGTTTTTGTGCACTATATGCCAGTAGATCCTCTGGCCATTTGTGATGACAAAAATAAGCTCCACCGGCCCAGTTTCCAACACCCGTGAGGTGCTGTCCCAGGTGAAAGTCCTCAGACTCCTCAGGCTGTTAGCTTTCCTACACGGTAAGGCGCTGTGCTCTGGCTTTGACTCTGTGGGTCAAGGCGTCCCGGGTGAGCGGTTAGACCACCTCCCTCTGACCCCCATGGATTGGGGGCAGCCCCTGCTTCTCTGACTGCAGTTTTTGGTCCTCTCTCTGGCTGGAGTTGCCAGGGAAGGTGAAGGGTGTGACCCTCCCCTCTGGGTAGAGCTGCTATTATTCAGCTCTCTCATCATCCCCTGCCTGTTGACAGCTTCTGGTGGGATTTTAATTCCTCATTGTCACCTTTGTCATGATGGGACCCCTTCCTAGTTCCCCCCTGGCCTTTCTCTTCAACTGTTCTGTTTTGCATTTCTATGGTGGGTTCCTCCTTCCTGATGGAATGATTACTCTCTCTCTCTCTCTCTCTCTCACACACACACACACACACACACACACACCCTTTGATATTTCCTAAGACATTTATTTCTTTGAAGACAGTCAGGTGAGGGGAGGCTCTCGGCTGTGGAAGCGAGGAGTGGGGGGAGTCATTAGGGTAGGGTTGAGGAAGTCAGGAGAGCCACTGTCTCAGGAGGGCTTTTAAAATATCTTTTTGTTTGTTTGTCTTCTGATTAAAATAGAATACACACACACTCATTGTGAGAGATTTGAAAAATTTAGAGAAGTAGAAATATGAAAACAAAAATCATCTGTAATCTCACTGAAGGGTTATGGAAAATAATATTCCTGCAACATACTCCCCCTCAAGAAAAATGAAGAGAGGCGCGGCTCAGGAGGAGGGAGGGGAAACTAGTCAAGAAACAATGGGTCCTGGGGGAAAGGGGCGGATACTGAATGCTGGGCCCTAAACCTTGATCTTCCCCCATGGCTAATTAGTCCTAAATGGAGGCACAGCAAGTACCAATGGGCAAGATTTGAGTACTCATCCCTCAGGGTCTGGACTCTTATGTCCCCAGACAACAGTGAGTTTCAACCTTTTTACAACTACCCTCCTAAATTTAAGTTTTAACCTGTACAACTAGCCCCTGATGGTCAAAACTGCACGTGTATGGCTTCCAATGATTACATCATCCTCCTTGTACCCTATAAAACCAAAATTCCCTCCATAACTGATGGCCATTTTCCCATCTGGAAAATGGGTCCCCATATGCCCGAGTTCATGAAGAAATAAAGGCTTCTCTGAATCCGTTGAGGTCTGCTTCCCATCCTTTAGCACTTACACTCATCAACAAGAGATAGAAAAAATATTTTGGTGCTTTTGGTATATTTTCTTTTGGTCAATTTTTGGGGAGTGGGGATGATGGAGGCTGCATGTGTAGTTTCTGTGTTGTTTTTTTTTTTTTTTTTTTTTTTTGTACCAGGAATTGAATCCAGGTGCGCTTAACCACTGAGCCACATCCCCAGCCTTTTTGTGTTTTCCTTAGAGACAGGGTCTTCCTGAGTTACTTAGGGCCTCTAAGTTGTTGAGTCTGGCTTTGAACTTGTGATCCTCCTACCTCAGTCTCCTGAGCCACTGGGAGTAGAGGTGTGAGCTATTGCACCTGGCATGTGTATCGTTTTATATGCTCTTTTTTTTCATCTTACGTTGTAACAAGAACTTGAATTCTGTATCCACATATTCCCTTCCACAAACAGGCTATCCAGGGCCTTGCAAGTGCCCCAGATCCTATGGCTGGCCCTGCCCACGATTCCTACCAATGTCTCTTGGAACAAAGGATGAGCCCTCTCCTGGCAATGTGTTTTGGTACCTTGCTTCATGATCAGGAAGAGATCATTAACATTGGTCCCCGTCCCCACCTCCACCCTGATGCGCTCATCCTGAGACAGATTTTCATCAACTCCATGTATGGTAACAAAAGCGACCTTTCAAGCTCCAATTCCTTTACAACCAACATAAGACCACCTTCCTCAACAGCCTTCCGCAGTGGAGGGGCAGAAGGAAGTGCTATGGAAGTATGCAGATAGGAGAGGCTAGGGAACAAAATGTTAAGTCTTCAACTCCCAGACAGAATCACAAGAGAGCAGGAAACTTATTAATAAATTCTTTTTGTTCTGTATTGTCCATGATAAACAACCACACTAAGCATTAGTAGCTGCAAACACCCCTGGAAAAGAGATATATACATAAGCTCATTGTTTCTGCTAAAGGCAGTAGGTTGAATCCAATTTTGGGTTTGGAGGCAAATTTCACAACTCTAAACAAAATTAACTTTGAGACCTGTCACCACCACACATGTAAAAGAGTGAGACCTTGGTGGCCAGCATGGGGAAATGTTTCCCTGGAGTTAGAAAAGTTCAAAAGGCACCAGATGGTGAAGGATTGCTATCCTTAAGTGCAGGTCTTTGGAAACTACAATGCTGTGCTGTGCTCTTAATGGGATCAAGAAACACAACCCCCCAGAAGTTCATAATATCTTCTGATCAGTAAGGATGTGCCATTCTCTACAAGAAAAAAAAAAAAATCCCAGCAAGACATGCCAAAGATGTATAAAGTGTGCATCAGTCTGGGGAGGAGAGAGAGTTCTGGATTGCCCATTTCTAGCTGCAACCATATATTTATATGCTTGGGTGAAATTCAACAAGGAAGGAACTTTTGGAAACAGATGCAAGATGACTAACCAGACTGTCCCTTGGTTACTTCCCACAGAACCTGCATTAAAATGCTCACAGGAAGTAATAGAACCATGCATTCTGGAAAATAATGATAAGACATGGAAAGCAGAAGACAGAACTCAGGGAAAAATAGAGAAAGGAAATGACATCCATATTTTGTGCAAAAAGCTAATCCTTATGAGAAAATATCAGCCAAGACTGATGAGTATGTATCCAATACATAAAAGGGAAACTTAAAAAAAGGGCTCATTGCTTTGAACACAGAAGCAAACCTGGATACCCAGTACATTACTATAAAATGTTCATAGGAAACAAGAGGAAACCCAGTAGCTAGCTTTGGGATCCACTAGTTTGGCATTTACAAGGTTTCCATGTTTGTGAATTTTTCCCTGCTATGGGATTTCTTTTCTCTTGGTATAGAACAGTTACTGTGATGAGCAGTCACATAAAGCACAGTGTAAATTTTTATTATTATTGGACAGCGCTGTGGCTGGAACAACCCTGTTCTGCATGGAGGTTTTCAGACATATTATAATTACATTCTGTAGGTTTGCAAATAATGACATAACCCAGTCACCTTACTGTGGTTATGATTTATTACAAATAGCAAAATGTTATTATATGGAAATTAGTTTCCACACAACAGTGGACCAGAGAGGAGCCACTTTAATCACGAGGATGGGAACCCGTAGCATTTCAGGACCTGGGATAGCACCAGTGTGCCCTTGGTCACCTTATTTGCTTGAAGGACTATAAGAAGCCAAATGGAGGGGCCATCCATGAGCAGTTAAGACAACCAGGTCAAAGCCAAAGCCCTTGTCAGTTGGGGAGAAGGAGATTCCAGGGATTGTTTTGACTCTTTCTTCTGGTCTTTCCTTGTCCTCACCTCCACCTTTTACAGCTGAATTCTTCTCTCGCTTGGGAAGAAAATTGTCAACTTCAGAATTACCCGCAAAACTCACTTCCTCTTTGGCATCTTTGGCAATATTATACTTATTTAGTGGGGAGTGAAGGGGGGGACAGGATGTGGGGTAAGAATGATAGTAGAGTGAAACAGACATTATTACCTCATGTACATATATGACTGCATGACCGGTGTGATCCTGCAATATGTATAAACAGAAAAATGAGATTACACTCCATTTATGTATGATCTATCCAAGTGTATAAATGCATTCTACTGTCATGTACAAAAAATTAGAACAAATAAAAAAATTAAAAAAAAAAACCAAAGACCTTGAGCCTAGGTACTTTGTGCTTAGTCCCAACAATAAACTCAGGCCAGGCCCAAAGCAGGAAAAGCACATGGTAAAGAAGTAGAACACTTGTTGATCATGCAACTGTTCAACATTATCTCCCAACAAGTGGATGGTCACTGTTTATAAAAGAAAGCAGAATATGAAACTTTCTTTTTTCTTTAAATATCTTTTTAGTTTTCAATGGATCTTTTATTTTATTTATTTATATGTGATGCTGAGTATGGAACCCAGGGCCTCACACATGCCAGGCAAGCGCTCTACCACTGAGCCACAACCCCAGCCCCTTGAATAAGAAATTTTCAAACACTCTCTCCACTCTCCTCTCTCCCTTCTCTTCAACTGTGCGAGTTTAAGAGATCTGGAATCCCATCCTAGCAGATCTCCCTATCCTGCTCATTTCCTGGGATTCCCTGAAGGGATCACCTTTTGGCATTACCCATTTTTACTGGATAAAAATAAAAATGATAATACTTTTCATAGAACCTTAATGTTTGCCCATATTCTATGGAGTAGAACTTCTTACTCCATTTACTTCAAAGGTAGGAATGAGTTCAGTGACTCGCCCAAGGTCGCTGAGGCTTCTGAATGTCCTCATCCAAGGTACATCCTGCAATTTTATGAGCATCCAGGGTGATTTAGGGGCTGGTCACTGTCCAAAGGGCAGTACTGGGAGCTATGCTGATCCAGGGATGGGCTCCGTTATGCTTTCCCCCTCATCCTGGGAGTTCATGACTGCTGGGATTTTGGCTGCTTCATCTTTGCCTGTGTTCAGAGACTGATACAAACCGATCCCCCTCTGATCCCCAAACACAATGTCCAGGCATTGCTTTGCCTTTGTTGATACAATTTCAGGTTTGGGATGGGTGGGGGAGAGGGGTTGGAGGAGGCGCAGAGGAGGGCAGGGAGGAGCTTTGTGTGGTGAGGCGGGGCAATGCCAACGGCATGACTGTATCCAGGGGACACAGTGACGCAGAACCTGAAGTCAGTGTGTCATGAACTCAAAATCAGGGTTGAATTGCTTTTGTCTAAACTGATTAAGAGTGCTGAGAGTTTTGAGAAAGCCTTCCGACTATCCCGTTTTGGAGCAGGATGTTCGGTGATGTCTTTTTTCCTGACGTTGGTGCCCAAAGTTTTGAAAGGATAAGTGCATTAAGAACTTAAACACTGGCAAAGCAATCACTCAGTGACATTTAATAACATTAATGCAGTGGAATTACAGAATTATCACAGTAATACGGATCTTAACCCCAGTTTCCTTTCAGCGATTAGAGAGTTCCTGACCAATTAACATGAAATGTTCTGCTACAGCTTGGGGTAAATTTTGAGGCAGTTGCTGCAAAACCAGAAGCCTATTCTTAGTAGTTCACAGGTGCATGCCACCTCTTGTTGCCCCATTTCCTAGGATGACTCTGAGGAGGCGACATTGGAGCCAGTCCTGTATTTTGTTTGCTGCTGGGAGTGTGCACCCTGTTCCTCTTCACTTGCTGCCCTTGGCCATGGGGTGGCCGTGTTTAGTTCTGGTCCATTCTCTTTCTGGAAGGTGATTTCCAAGTGGTGTTCTCTAATCAAAGGTCTTCAGGGGCCTCTGGTCTTCTAGACTCATAGAACTATAGAATGGACCCTTAGGAATCTTCTAGTTTTGGACACTTTGGAGTATGGATGATTTTTTCCAGATGAAATTTCATGTGGAACCCCGAAGTGTACAACTGGTGAAAAGGTGATGCTTTGGGTGAGTTTGGGGCCCTCTCTGCTCAGTAGCACCCCATCCTCTCCCCACACTGTGTAAACACATTCACTTGGTTCTTTCTCGGTTTTTTCCTCCTCAACTCAAGACATCTGCCATCACCCTGTGCTTTCTTCACCAAAACAGATTCCACTCCAAGATTCAACCCAGCGTGGACCCTGGCTCTGGTTGACTGACAGGATTTCCAGCTGGGTCAGAAAATGGGCACAGAAAACACACAAATATACAAACATCAGATCAGTAGTGATATATGCTCACAGACGCGAAGGCCCAGCTTAGCATCTGGGCCTCATCACCATTGGCCCATCTCCAGGAGAGCACTGGGTGTGTGGCACGTTACTTGAGGGTGGATGAAGAACAGAGTACAAAGTCTAGGGCCAGGTTCTGCACTTGAACCTGAGCTCTGCCAAAGCAAATGATGTGGAACAAGTTTCTTAACTCCTCTGTGCCTTGTTTTCCTTATAGGCCAACATGGGGGCTAATCACAACAGAGCCTATGTCACAGGACACAGGAGGAGGGACTGGGTCTTTATACATTGCCTAAAAGCTTTTAGAAAAATGCCTCAAGTGAAGGAAGCATTCAGTAAGTGTTGGCTGTCTCTACTTGAGACCACCCTCGTATCCTCCTTGCCAGGGCTCCGTGTTTAGTTCAGCCAGCGTCCCTCACTGGAGCGTCTGGAGGGTGAGCTGGGGCAGGAGTTCATGCAGTACACAGGGAGTCACTTCTTGCCTTGTTCTCTGCACCCCCTCCTGTCCCTTCCCAGGCCCTGCCAGCCAAGCGGGAACATCTTGCAGGCACGTGACAGCCTCTCACGGCTGAGCTGCGATGCATAAAGGGATTTATGGTTGTGGAGCGCATCTCACTCTAGGTCACGTCGGGGAGCGAATCCCTACTCTCCACCCCCAGCTGTGCATGAGCAGGCCTGGCGCCGCAGAGGGAAAATGCCAGCTTCCCTCTCCCTAGGACTCTGGGTCCCAGGGGCCATTTTGAGCCCCCCCACCCCCACCCCATGCCACAGGATCTTCTTTACTCCCTGCTCCATTTTTCTCCTCATCAGAGGAAGGAGGAGGAGGTGGTCTGAGCCACCACACCAGGCAGTGACAATTAAGCCCATTCAGAGCCGAGTCATTTGCATGCAGCTCGTTACTAGGCGGGGAACACTCAACCTGTCATTATCTCTTGGCATAGCTGGTAACCGTGCCATGAGGCTGTGGGGATGGCAGCTTCCTTTCCCTGGGTGCTGCCAGGCAGGATTGATGAAGGGCCCGGAACCTTTCCTCCTGGTCTAGGAGGCCAGAGCCCGAGGAGGAAGAGGGGTGGGGATGAGGCCACAGGACCACACGGACCTAACTGTGCTTGGACACTGGGAAAGGTCTCTGGAAGAAACTGCGGGAGGCTGGGAGGGAGGGCAGGAATCATCTGAGGGTAGTTCCCACCTCCTCAGCTGGAATTTATTGAACGAGATTATCCCTTGTAAAGTATTAAAAGCCACCATTTTGCTGCACACCCACAGAGCAGGCTCCATAGCAGCTGTTCCCTTAGAGGCACCCCAGCTGTTCCCTGCCCCGAGCTGGTACCCACCACTTCTCCTCTCTCCCTCCCCCACCTCCAGCTCTAAATAAACCACAGTGAAATCCAAATGCTCCCAGGCCTTGTTGGGTGAGTCCAGCATTTCTGTTCTCAGAAACTGAGAGACAAAGAAAAGGAGGCAAAGTCTCATGAGGATTCCCCCATCCCGGATCATGATGGATTATAGACCAACCACAAAACCAGGGTTCAGAGGCAAGGAGGACTGGTGGAGAGAGGGTGGAGGGGAACAGAGTCTGCAGCAGGGAGACCTACTCCAACCTTCTGAGGCCAAGAGAGGGCCCAATGGAGATGCCCACACCAGCTAACATTTAGTTAGAAGGGGTGGTTCTCCCATGGAAGATCCAGAAGTACATCCCCAATCAAAATGCTCATCAGCATCCGACAAGATCTGAATTCCACTCTCCAGGTTTTATTCCTTTCAGTTAAATCTTTGAGTCTGGTTAAAATGCAAATACCCCTGAGAGAGGCAACACTCCTAAATGTGTCCAGTCATTTGTCCCTTAATAAGAATACATTTCTTCAGCCTTTTCTGAGAATGAGCACTGATTATAAAGGAAGGAAAGAGAGAGACATGAGAATTTCATGTCCTTGGACAAATGGAATGAATGGTTCCACCAGCAAGAGGAAAAATGAAAGTGAGAACTCGGGATGTAGAAGCCTGATTATCAGCCCCTGCCCTTGAGTTCCTCACCATCGACCGGGAGGACTTGACACACAGGTAACAACCAGAGATCACAGCAAGGTCCTCCATGAGAAGAAGCAGACACAGGGTCTACTGACCTGGCTATGGTGGGGAGCAGGTCCTGCTCTGAATATCTTGGTGGGCTGCTATGACTGACACTTGGTCCTAATTTTGCCCACCTGTGGCTCTGTTTTCTTAAATCAAAATGGCACTACAGAGGCTTTCACACTGACGGAAAGTCAGATGAAAACTACATGGCGGCTAAGAGCTCTGAGCCAGGAGTATTTGAATCTTTGTTCTGTCACTTACTGTGGGATTGTGGGCAGGTTATCCTCTCTAGACCTTGGTTTCCTCATCTGTAAAATGGTGATAGAGAACTACCTGTGTCAAAGTTGACTGTGAAGGCTAAACAGAATAGTGGCTATAGGGCACTTAGCACAGTGCCTGACATGCAGCAGACACACACAAAAATCTTTGCTATTGAATATTACTATTTCCTACAGCATAAGGCTAATGTCATAAAGGACATGCAGCAGAATTCATCCTGAAGGAAGATTTTTAAATACAAAGAGGGGAGATCAATTTCTTTCTTCCAGCAAGGTGGAATAATGGAATCGTTCTGGGTAAGTAGGGCTGCTCTAAGAAATGCCAGCTCTTTGGATAAAAACAGAAAAAATAAGCAATTTCCTGAGTGATCTCGAAGATCAAGGTATCTGTATGAGAGCCAAGCACTACTGCTGCCACCAGCAGCTCCAATTTACTGAGCATCTACCATGTGCCAGATACCTTGTTTATAATCCTTAAGGTGACACTTGAAGGAAGGCCTTACAGTGCCCACCTAATGAGGCAGTTCAGCAGGCAGGTGACTTGGCCAGGATTCCATGGCTGGGCCCTGGCAGATCATTCAAACCCATACCTGTCTGACCCAAAGCTCAGAGAATAAGCTCCAATGCGTAAGGCGTAACGTGAGTGTTTCATGGTCTTCATGAGCCTCAGCACACACACCTGGTGCCCTAACCACAGTGGGTTTTAGCAGAAGCTCACCAAATTGAACATTTAGTGACATAAATCTGTTTTATGGACCATCAGGTGGAGAGGTGCCCTTTATGAGAAGTGCCCCAACATGCAGCACCCAGACCTTTGTGACAGACAGTGAGAGGACAATCTGCTCGGAGCAGGCCTCTCGACGACTGCGGTGAACTCCACCTCACAGTACTTTCCGCCGCTGCACATTTCCCTCCTGGTGCCCGCGTGGCCCAGCCTCTCTTCCCAGGCCTATGTTAAATTGCAATGAACACCAGAGGCGCCCACCTGGGTGGGCCCTGCTCACGAATAAGGAGCCAGGCTCTATTCTTTTGAAGGAATTCTCTCTCGGCTGGCCAAGCTGTGTGGCTAGGCTCATCACTGCAGTTGTTTATTTATTCATGCTCAAAGTGGTGGGCTCGCCCATTCGCAGACATCTTTTCCCTCATTGAACCCTGCTCTCCACCTGCCTTTCTGACTAGTTCTGGCTTCTCTCAAGGGCTCCAGTGGCAGAGGAGAGGGGAGGCCAAGCAGCTTGATTATCCCAGGGGCCCGAGATGGAGGAGTCAGAGACTAGAAATGGAAAAAGATCTCTCCCATGCTGGTCTGTCTGCCCCTGCCTCCCTGGCAACAGGGCCTGTCTAGGATCCTGGGCTCCCTGCCATGGGAACATGTGGCCTCTGGGGATGGCCATTGCCAGGCCTGCAGTATAGGCCGTCTGTTGGCTGTGGGTTTTCGGGGCTGATTAGATGGGCTCTTCCTGACAGCAACTTTCCTGCTTCTACTCCATCTCCCCCTTCCTTCCTGATTTTGGATCAGCCTAACACTTCTTGCTGCTGTCCCCTACCCCATCCCGTGATGGGGCTGATCTGACACCATTTCCCAGGATCACTAATGAGGCCGGAAAGGTGGCGCTGATCACATCCTCATCAGCTGAACTCAGCTCAGGCCTCCTGAGTCCATCTGTGCCCGACTCCTCCACCACCAGCCCCGAGAATCCTCCACTGCAGCAAGCCCAAGCCCTCTTGCCGCGCACGGCATCACACATAAACCCGGGATGCAAGGACACGGCAGAATGCAGCGCTTAGGCAGAGGCCCTCAGCCAAGTTCCATTTACTGCGCCACCTGGCTTCTTTTAGTCCTGGGCTCACCGAGCCTGTCATTGTTGGACTGGATTTCTCCATTTAGGTCAGGAGGACTGCAAGGGAGGCAGGGGGTGGGCCAGAGACAAAGGGATGGGGGAGAGCTTCTGACTGGTTCAGGTTGCCTAGGTGAGCACCCCCTGCCCCAGGGGAGGCTGTGACACACCCATGATGGGAGTTCTGGAGTCAGGAGACCTGCACTTGAACCTGGCTTGCTGCCTTTCTAGCTGTGCTGTTTTGAAGCAGTCATCTAATCTCCTTGAGCCTCCAAGTCCCCATCTGGCCCCTGAAGCCAACCTCAACCTTGTGGGCTGCTGAAAGGAAGAGGGACCGTAGGTACATAGTCCCTCCCAGGTCCTGGTAAAGTCCCAGAACACAGCAACAGTTACTACTCTCTCCACTCCTGGCCTCGCTTTTCTGTTCTGTGTAATGGGGAGAGGGGAGCTCTGCTGCTGGGCATGTGAGAAATGGTTCTCGCACAGGAGATTCTGAGTAGCTGTGCCGACTCCCCCCGCCCCCCAGCTTTCAATGTATTGTGTGGGCTGGGGACTTCCACGCTCTCAGGGTCCTCTCCTTCTCCCCTCAGATTTCCATGTGAGTAAATTCTGAGGACCAGAAACCAGGGATCGGGAATACTTCCCTTTCTTCCATGGCTTCTGTAGGAATCCACCTTCACTCCCAGTCCCTGACCTGACCCCTCAAGGAAGATCCTGCTTACAGTGAGGAGACCCAGCAGGACAAACTCTCGATTTCACTTGTGAACAGCTCTGCATATTAAATTGCCCTTTAAAAATGAGGGTTGGAGGTGTAGCTCTGCGGTAGCAAGCCTGCCTAGCATGCACGAAGCTCTGGGTTCAAAAATCCTTAGCACTGCAAAAATAAATAAAATAAATTGCCCTTTAAAAATGAACTAAAACACACTTCCTTAAATTTCACCCACTTATTGTAGTCATACCCCTAAATAAATATGATCTTTTGAAGGAATGTCCCTCCTATACCATGCCCCTTCAAGTACAGGAGATAACTTAAAAAAAAAAAAAAAAAAAAAAAAAAGTCCAGAATATTCTTTCTTTCTTTCTTTCTTTCTTTCTTTCTTTCTTTCTTTCTTTCTTTCTTTCTTTCTTTCTTTCTTTCTTTCTTTCTTTTTTCTTTTTTTTAAGTGATTTCTTCATTTGGCGTGAATTCTACCTATTCCTTCCTCCCACCCACCCAGACTCGCGCTGGCCCAAGTCAGAGCTCCCTTTCTCTGCCGGTGCAGGAGGTGCGAGGGGCCCTACTGTCTCCATTGCATTTCAGCCTGCAAAACCTGGCCCATCCAGCAGCCCAAAGAGCAGCATTCAGAGTCTGGTTCTGATGTCTCTTTCTTTAAAATTGTTCACCAGGCTACTGCTTCTTCAACCAGGAAGAGCTTTGTGTGATCTGCTGCTGAAGGAAGGTGGAATTTGGATAGGGAAATAGATTAGGAGAAGAGTGTCCGCTCCTTTAGTCAATATTTTGGGAGGTTTTCACACACCAGGCAGAGAGAGTTAAGAACACAGCCCGCAGAAAACTCAGCATTCACTGGAGCCACACGGTATTCTAGGCACTAAGTTCTGGCACAGTGTTCCAGGCACTTAGCTCTGTGAGCAACCCATCCACAAGAGAGGGTCTCTCTAAAGAGGCAGCGGCTGGTGGGAATGGACAGAGCAGGATACTGACTCTTTCAGAACATGCATGTGCCTATACTGGCCCCCTGGCGGGGTAAGTATCTGATGCCAACATAGTCTTTTGGTGCTCTGACTGAGTCTATCCACCTTGGAGACCAGCGGCGGGAGGAGAGAGGCAGACAGGTGGGAGCCCACAGGCCTAGAGTGGAGTCCTGTCTAGCAGCCTCAGGGAAAGGGCACATGTATGTGTGCAAGTGTGCTAGCCTTGCTCTGCTGCTCGCATCTCAAACTGGGGCCTGCTGCCAGGGAACCAGAGACTGCTGGGATATCAGTAGGAAATAGACTCAGTTCAGATGGGTCAAATGCAGAGGCTTTGGTGGAGGCTAGATACAGAGATGTGGGCAAGCATGTTCAGGTATCCAGAGGCTGGTAGCCAGTGAGGTGGACCCACGGTACCTCTGGGCAGGCTGAGGCACTAGGCAGAGGAGGCCTGGCTCTGGGCAAGCAATGCCACACCTTATCTTTGCTGAGGAGAGAGACCTCGGTCACACCAGACCTTAGCAGCACAGGTGGGGAGAGCAGCATAGGCACTGTTGGCTCCCAACATCACAGGTACAGTAAGTTTCCCTGTACCCAGAAACCAGGTAGGAAGAGTAGAGGGGCCTTATTAGTAGGAAAAAGTCCTGAAAGACTGATTCTTACAAGAACAGGTATGCACAAAGTCCCAACAGTTTTGAACAAGAGGACACCACATTCTCTCCATGTGGCAGTTTAAGACTGTCCCTCTCCACCTGCGTGGGGGCAACGGCAGCTCTAGAGCACTGTAGTCAGTCATGGCAGCCAAAAGAAGTCTGGTCTGCCTTCCAGTATATACACCAAGCCAGGACGTGTGACTTGAGACCTGCTGGGTGAGGGCATCCAGTCAAGCACCGTCAGGAACAGGACGATAAAGAGAACTGCTGGGGAAAGCAAGAAAGGAAAGCCCTGAACAAAAGTAAAATTTAGCAGCAATGACTTGTGGACTTCAGTCTCACAGTGGAGAGATGGCACCCGCACTTAATGATTTCATGTGGTTAACAGCCTTGCACGTAGATGTGATTTTTGTTGGCTACTTTTTTCTGATCATAAAAGAAAGTCTACTTATAGAAAAGATTGAAACATATTGAGAAGTCTAAAAGAAAGAATTGAAACCTGAAATCCAACTCCATTAACATTTTGGACTATCTCCTTTATTTTCTGCTTGGATTATGTACGTGTGTGTAGATATATTTATATATGTGTGTGTATATATGTGCACATACGTACACACGTATATTTTGGTACAGTCAAGACCATCTATATTTTTTGCTTATAGCACTACTCACTGTACTGAGGACATTTTTATATATCATATAAACCAGTATGATGCCCCTGGGATCCACCGTGTGGATGTACTAGAATGTTCTTAAATAATCCTCTGCTGTTGGACATTTAGACATTTCTGAGTTTTTACTATTATAAGTCTTTATCTGTATTTCTGATGATCCGCTTAGGATAAATTCATAGAAATACAGTTAGTAGGACTGCAGAAAATAATATTTTACGGCTCTTAGACACATGTGGCCTGTCAATATAAATACTGTGCCTATTTTCCCTGTCATCAGTCCTTCTCACCCTTGCCGACCCTGAGCGTCGTTTATTTTAAAATACGTGCCAAATTAAAAGGTGCAGAACAGTAGCTTGCTTGGATGTGCATGTTCGATTACTAAAGAGGGCGAGCCCCACCCCCACACTCTCCTCAACTGTTTTCTTCTGCAAATTCTGTCCTGTTCTTTGCCGCGATTTCTTATTGGATGTTGACGTTTTCCTAATGATTGAGAAGAGTGCTGTATTTTAAGGATTTTTATTTTTACCCGTCGCCATATTGGTTTCAAGTCACTTGCTTTGGTCGGTAGTTTGCCTTTTAACTTCAGACACAGCATTTGCTTGATGGTGGGGAGTGGAGGCTGGCACTGAACCCCTGACCACAGGCTCAGCACTCTGCCCATCTTCAGAGGTCAGAGGTCAAAACAGAGCAGGTCTGCAGAGTTCCTTGTCCCCAGAGCTCCCTGTCCCCCAAACTCCTCAGAACCTACAGTGATGCTTGGCAAAGGGGACACTGGGGTGTCCCATCCCCGGTGATGGCTCTCAACTGAAAACCTTCCCACCCTCACCTTCCCCTCAAAGAGCAACAACCCTCCCCAAGACACCCAGCAAAGCAGAGGCCCCTCAGAGGCGCACAGACCCGTTCTGCATCTGGGCTTTCAAGTTGTTTCCAGCCAAGGGCTTGTTGGGGAGAGAAACTGTGACCACTTCCAAACGATTGTTTCTATACATTCTTAATGCCAGCCAGACATCAGGACCCAGCTGCTCTTGCCTGCTGAGTCAGTGGGGAATTCCAGGGACCAGTTCCTCCCAGCCCGTTTTGTTGCTACGACTATATTTTCGGGTCATACATTCTTTCAACTCTTCACCCCACACCTCCCAGTCCGCCCAACAGGTGCACGCAGGGGATGCAGATGCTTCCTGGACTTCTGGCTAAAGGGTTGCTAAGTCAACAGACGCTTGCCAACAGGCCTCTTTCAAGCAGATTCTAGTTAGTTTTCAGGGGCACCCCTACCCCAGGAATAGCAAGGGATCCTGGAAGCCTTGGGCACAGATGCCTCTGGGATGAAGAGGTAGCAAAGCTTTAGGACTTCGACGATAGGCCGCCATAACAGTCCACCCAACACTTTCTGGTTTTCTTTTTCTACTTAAAAAATCTTGGAGACAATTCCTTGTTGGAATGACACACTGTTAAATTCATTTTATTTAACCACATCTCTATTTCTGAGCATTGAATTTGCTTCTAGGTTTCAGGTCTTACAAGTCACACACTGTGGGGAAAAAACATAACATAGGTTTCTTCAGACCTGTGTGGAAAGATCCCGTACATCTCTGCAGGGTAAATTCCTAGAAGCGGTGTTGCCTAGTCAAAGGTCACGCATGTTTGTTCCCAATGTTTCTATCTCCTGTCAAATAACCCTGTACAGAGGTCTGTGGAGGACGTACCTGCTCACACCCGCCACCAGTGCATGGGGCAGGGGGTGGGGCACGTCTTCCTGCACCGTGGCCATCACAATTAGAAAAAGACACAACTCCCAGCATAGTCAATAAAGCTGTGTGGCAGGCCTGGCCCAGCCTCCTCAGCCTTCTCGGCCTCCCCAAAGAGCTCGTTCCCACCCCTTGGCCATGCTTTCTGCCTTTAACACTCCCTTGCCTGGAATATTCTTCTTTATCTTCTTGTACTTATCATCCTGAGGCCCACAGAAGGGTGGTCTTCCCTGAACTCTCAGGTCAGCTCCAGCCCCTTGGCCAAGGTCTTCAGTGGTTGTGGGATATTTGGTAAACATGGGTCTCTTCACCGAACTCTGCACTCCACAAGGACAGGGACAGGCCTCTTTCCCATGACTGTGGTCTTCCTGTGAGCAGGCCTCAGTTCCTGGCCTACAGTCAACAGTCAACAACTGTACTGAACAAAAGTTAAGCTCACCCTTTCCCTCCTCCAATGTCTCACCCTGGGCTTATTTCCTTGGTGAAGGACACCCACGCCCTCCTAGTCCCTGGGCAACAGACGGCCGCTCACCTTCATACCTTCCTCCTCTTCTCCCTCCACAGCAGGCTGTCGGTGAATTGGTCCACACTGCAGTGGCAAGTCCTCTCTCCTATCTAGGCCTTGGGTCTTTTTCTCTCCTGCAGGGCCTGCTTCCTCTTTGCTTGCCTTACTCTGCCTTGCTCATCCTTTAGGATGAGTGTCTTCTCTGAGGAAATTTCCAGCTCTTCTGGTTGGATCTAACCTTGCCCGCTGTTCCAGCATACCACATCTTCCAAGAGCTTTGACCTTAGCTGAACACTGGAGTTGCCCACGGATTTTTCTGCCCTGCCCCTTACATGAATGCACATTGGATGTGAATTCCTACAGAGTAGGGAGCTGCCCGTGCTGTCCCTGTATGCACTGTGGCCTGAGCACAGAACTTTGCATAGAGCAGGTGTTCAGTAAACTCTGGATAGACCCATACCAAATGGTACTCAAGCAGAAAGGCCACCCCTAGGCTGGTTAGCTCTGGGGGAGACTGCAGAAAAAGTCCTGCAGCATAGCAAGTCTGAGAGGCCCGCCCTGCTCCCTGGAGTTTGCTGACTTCCACACTGCATGATCCCCACCCCAGAACTCAGGTGCTGTCATCAGACAAGTCAGATGTTTCCCATCAGTCTGGAAGCTTTCTATTTTCATTTCCCACAATCAGCATTATGTCATCAATTTCTTCTCCAGCCTGCTCCCTTTCCTGCCTCCCCTCCTCCTGCCCCCAACACAACACCAGCCCCTGCTGGGGATCAAGTCCTGTGTTGCAGATACTAAGGTAGCTTCTCTTGACAAGCAAAGCTGCCCTTCTAGGCAGTAATAAAGAGATCAGCCTTAAGGGGACAGTGACACCCCTGCACCCCAGTACCAGGATCATACTCTGTAGCCCTCCTTATCCCACATGGCCCTGATTCCTTCCTTAGGTCCTTCCATGCTTAGGACCAGCTGACCTGTTTGTCCTTGTGGAGAAGTCACTGGTCACCATTCAGGGTGTGTGACCTCTGGTGCTGAGCACCCTGTATTGAGGATGATGCTTATAAGGAAAGAGGCCTGAGTATGGGGAGGGGGCAGAGTCCAAACCAAAGTGCCAGTCCCAGTTCTGACACTCCCTGGCCCTGTGACCTTGGCAAGTCACTTTTCATCTCTGTGGGGACCACTGATTCTGTACCTGTAAACCAAAAACTTAGATAACTTGGGGTCCATGGGTGGCATCTGATGCTCCACGTGCCTCTGAAATCATCTTCTAATTTTGTACGTATGTGTATATTTTTTCTGGATCTAGGGTCCATGTCCTCCCAACTTCCTTCAAATGGATTCTTAAAGGAATACTTGACCCCAGATGGCCAACTCAGCCCTGACATTCTGTGACTACTAACAGGAGACAGGTGACCTTGCAGTTCTGTTGATGTTAGCAGACACCCTAGAAAAAGACTAGGGCACTTTCAATGTAATCATAATGGGCTAGTCAGAGGCAGGTGGCTAATTCTGGGAAGACTTCCTGGAAGAGGCGACTTTCAACAAGAAAGCAACATTCTTAGGTAAGGCAGAAGCTTAAAGAAGAAAGAGGAAGGGGGCACTGAGGAATGATAGGGAGCTCTCTCCTCTTCTCCATGCTCAAGAAATGGGATGCTTGGTGAGGAGGGACTCCTAATTAGCTGAGGCAGCTCATAGTCCTCCACCAAGAACAAGAAATCAAAAAGTCAACACCAGCTCATTAAATACTCGGGGCTGGCTAGCTATTAAAAGAATTTCCATTTCAGAACAGGATGCCTACCAGGGAATGCCAGACCTAAATAGAAGCCAGCCCCTCCCTGCAAGGAGACTTCACTGTGTTAGGCAGGCTGGAGGGAGGACTTCTGGAGATGTGTCATTACTTTTAACATCCAAATATAACCCGCCCCAGGGGGTCAGAGACTAAGGCTGCTCTTCCAACTGCCTCCTGTCAGAGCCGGGGGAGGGTGTGGGAGTGGGGAGCAGACCCTGCAGAGCTCTAAGGATGGGCTGCAGGCAGCCCCCAGTCACCCCTCCCCCTACCCAAATGCCACATCTAGGGACCTCCCCCTGATGTGGTTGCCGCAGTGGGCTGGGGTTTGGGAATGGTTGGGGGCTTGGTGGGTGCAGGAGGGGTTGCTTTTGGGTATTTATGATGACTCTTTATAACCAGGAAGCACCCTTCCCTGTAATAAGGATAGGAAAGGGGCCACAGGGAGGCAAGACCATGCAGAGATGAACAAGGTCAGTGGAGATACATATATTAAAATGCATTTTTATAGCTCTGTGCCACATAATGACTTTTTTTTTTTTTTTTTTTGGGTACCGGGAATTAAACTCAGGGGCACTTAAACAACACTAAGCCACATCCCCAGCTCCTTTTTTATAGTTTATATTATGACAGGGTCTCGCTAAGTTGCTCACGGCCTTGCAAAGTTGTTGAGGCTGGCCTCAAACTTGCGATCCTCCTGCTTCAGCCTCCTGAGCCACTGGGATTACAGGCATGCACCATCATGTCTGGTCACATAGTGATCTTTGTAATCAGTGCCAAACTGCCTTTGCAACAGTGGTCCCCTAAGATTATTGCCTAGTGACACGGAAGCCATCTTAGTTTGCAAGCACACTTCAAAACTGCCTGGTGACAAATTTATCAGAATGCACCTCATCATTAAATGATGCATGACTCAGTCTCTGCCTTGTTTTCCTTCAGAGCTTGCTCTCCCTTTACGGGTGGTTCTTCTTCTCCAGCAACTGGAAGCTCCTTGAGAACACAGGCCTAGTGTCCTGGGTAATTGAATTAGTAGATGAAATGACAACCAAGCAATACTCCCCATTAATGGGGCCCAGATCAGGTCTACCAGGGCCTTCCACATGCCTGGATTCTTGGATTCTTGGGGGGCAGAGTGGCCATCCAGAGTTTCATGCCTTCCAGGTGATTTGAACATGAAGTCCCCCCTCTCTAGTCAAAGAGCTTTCTGTTCTTTCAATTGACCCCCATTTCTCTTCCTCCTCTTCCCTCTTCTTGTCCTCCTTTAATCCTCTGTTGTTGATTCTTAAAACAACCTTCTGAGGTAGGCAGGATCCTCAGTCCTGTGGGACTTGAGGGGCTCAAGGAGGCTAGGTGACATGCTCAAAGTCACACAGCTAATTGCCAGTGAGCCAGGACACAGGCCCAGATCCTCACAGTGCCCAGCCTCACTTGCCCTCTGTGCCTCCAGTGGACACCCCAGGGCAAAGCCTTGACCTTGGGCAGGGTTGAACTGCCTTAGGATGTGGCTCATTTCATGGAGAGCAGGAAGAAGCCACGGTCACCATGCAAGACCCACCCCAGCATTGGCCCCCTCACTGTGTGCCCGGCACTGTTCCTGCAGGGAGCCCAGCCAGTCCCGTCTGGCTGGAGGCAAGCCCAGGGCAGGGTAGGTTCAGATGCTGATGGACAAACAGCGAGCATGGTTTGCCATCAGTAATTATGCACAGAAAAATGTTGGTGAAGAATCTGCAGCAGAATCCCAGCCTCCCGGGTTGCTCTAATCCATGGGCCTTTTAGTGCCAGTGGATTTGGAATTGATGTGTTCAGACCGGGAGGGTCGCTGGAGTCCCCCGTAGTGGGGCTTGGGGGCTGGGGGGAATGGTTCCTGCTCCCTGGCTGCTGTGTTGTAAAATGAGCAGACCAAGGCGGCAGTGATCCTGCAGATGGAGAGAAACCACTGCCCAAGCGCCCTCCGGCCTGGGGAAGAGCTGCTGGCCTCAGCAGTCTCCGAGCCTCAGCCCCAACCTCTAGCCTTCCTCGCCCCCTGAAATCAGGGGAGCTGGTTTTTAGCAGAAAATCCTCCTTATGACCTTCAGGGCATGAATTCTGACCAAAATGAGGTTGTTCTCTTAGAGTTGGGGAAGAGCTCATGGCAGTAAGTCGGGCGCAGGTGGAGGGGATTCCAATGGCTTGTTCAACGGGACAGTCCTGTAACAGAATCACGAGGAAGGAAGGGATGGGGGATTGTCAGTACAGCTGGTCGTATGGAGGCTGGATCTCCTGTGTCTGTAGTGATGCCTCAGGTGACAGGGTTCTCACTACCTCCCAAGGTCTCCATGCAAATACCCTCCACTGTCCCGTTAGGCTGGGGTATGGCTCAGTGCTGTGGGCAGCCAGAGTTGGAGAGATGGATACTGCTCCTGGGGTTGACAGGGGCTTGGGAGGGTGCCCCTGCAACTGTGGGGGTCCGGAAGTACAGAGGCTGGGAAAGTGGGACAGAGAGGCACAGGGGTGCAGTTGGCCTGGAAGAATAACTTCAGTTCTATAGCACAGTAGGATAACTGCGGTCGACAGCAATTAATGGCATATTTCAAAATAGCTAGTAGAGAGGATTTTGAATATTTCCAACACAAAGAAATGAAAACTGATGGTTCATTAGTTACTATGATCTGATCATTATAGGTATACACATATTGAAATGTCAACTGTCCCCCATAATTATGTACAGTTACTATGTGCCCCCAAACGAACTAGTTACAGTAACCCTTGGCCCAAGTCCAGAGGAGCGGTCTGGCTTTTCTGAAGGGAAGGTTTGTGGCTACTGATGTGTATGGTGGTTTCTTTCCTTTGTTGTATAGTATTTCGTCTACCGCTAGAGCACAGCTTGTTTTTCTACTGCTGATGGACATTTGAGTTTGTTCCAGTTTTGAATGAATGAGTCTCACATGACTGAATCCCCAAACATAAGGTGGAGCAAAACAAGCCAGACTCCAAAAAGAGCACACGACGCATAATTAGATTTTATGCTTTTCTTGGGGTGGGGGAGGGGAGGTCAGAACTGGAAGGGGAGCAAGAGAGGCTTGTGGGGTCCTGGTGATGTCCAATTTCTTGAGCTAAAGCAATGATTATACAGATATGTTTACTTCCTGGCAAATCATTAAGCTGTACATCTATAATCTGTGTCCTTCGACACACATGTGTTATACTTCATTAAAATAGTTATTTGAAAAATTATGACCCAACTGTGATTAATTTAAAAAATAATACTATAATGACTAGCCTTACAGGACTTTATTAATTTTTTATAGAGGTGCAACAGATGATGGAGATTTGGAGGCAAATAATGACATTTTCACAGAGTTACGGTTAAAAGTCTAGCAATAATAAAGACATCATTATTCATGAAAATTTGTTGACTATTACTACATGTTGGATACCGTTCCAACTATTTTCCATGTATTAATTCATCAAATCCTCACAATAACACTAGGAGGTCAGAATTCTGATTTGCAGGAGGCCCAGAGAGGTTAGGAAGGCGCTGAAATGTCACACAGCTCGTCAGGGGTGGAGCTGAGGACATTTTCTGAGTTGCTGGGAACTAAAGGCAGGCCTGGACCTGTTCTAGGGGATGCTGGGCTGGGTGCTGAGCTCTCCAGGCTTGGTCTCTGGCTCAAGTCTTTCTGGACAACTGAGAGGAAACCTACCCCCTTAGCGTGGATGTTGTGATATTTTTAAAAAGAAGTAAATAAGCCTCGTCATTTGCATGATATTTCACGCTGACTCTGCCTCTCAAACTGTTATCCCATCTACACATGGCACTGTGGGATGCCTGCGATATTTTATAAAGTTAATAACTTTCTCTTAATTGGATGAGTTTATAGAATAGTCTGCGCAATTAACAATAATTACGCCAAAGACACTTTGATTCCAAGGGTGCTCCACAAACATTGGCGTATTAAGCCATTTAGGGAGAAAAAACAACAACCCACAGCACACTGATGCGACATGAGGGCACACGCGCTCACTCGCCACCGAGCTCCCCGGGGCCGCATGACCCAGAACAGTCCCCGTTTCCAGGCCACGGGGTGGGGGTGCTTCTCCAGAGTGTGAGGAAAGGAAAGGCTCCTGTCACACTCCAGCACACTCCTCCCGGAGGGAGGGGTTGGCAGGGCCAGGTCCTGCTGCCACTTGTTGAAGGACACGCTGTCTGTGCCCAGGCACCCAGGCAGGACGATGCCCCCAGACTGGCCGGCAAGACTGGTGACAAGGGAGGGCGGTGGGAGGCCTCGCTTCCTCTCGCTCTTCTCTGGACTCGCTGCCTTTGATCTCAACAATAACTTTTTCAGGATGACTTCTCATTCAGAAAGGACAATTGCCCAGGGATATGGAATTCAGAGTCACTTGAATCAAATCTTTGAGCTATTCAATAGCGTCCCTTTCATACAGTAATAGACGTGCAGGGTTGGAAAGGACCTTAACCTCATTCGCTGGTTGGACGGCTTCTCCAACATTCTACCAGGTGGTCGCTCAGTCTTTGCTGGAACACCTCCACTGACGGGGGACTCTCTACCTATTCATGACACCCATTCATTGTAAGATAGCTTTAATTGTGAGAAAAGCCTTCCATCGAATAGAACTTCCGTCGGCTGGTTCTACTCCTTGGAAAATAAGCGAATTCCCTCTTTCATAGGACAGCTCTTCAGGATGTCGGCACCTGCCTAGGGGTCATGCCATCCCCCACTGCCCCAAGTCCTCTCTGCTGCAGCTTGATGATGCCACTTCTTGTAACCTTCACGGCGATTCCAAGCCAGTTTCCGAAACCCATCCATCTAAACAGCACTGCAGAGAAACTGGGTCCCTGGTTGAACGTGTCCACACATAACCTGCATCGTCTCTTTGTGAAACCTTTAGGTTTGGTTTGAAAAACAAACAAACAAAAAGCAAAACAAAACAGTCTCATTTCAGGCAAATAGATGCTCGTAAATTTGAAACTGGGGGAAGAAGCAGGGAAGGGGGCAGTTGTTTCAGTGGATCAAGGAGAGGGGCTCCCGCGTTGGCCTTATGCAACCCAAGACCAGCACCCGCAGGCGTGTTTCCGGCCTCCCTTGGGAGAGCCTTCGGTGCCGCTCCTGCTCATGGGGGTGGGTGTCCTGGGAGACAGACCTTCTGACACATGCTGCTGAATAATTCAGAAGCTGTGCTCTTTCTCTCTCTGACTCCAGTATCAAGCCTGCCCCAAAGCACCCGGCCCCAGAGGAGCTCCTGGAGCCAATTCCTGACCCATCTTCTCTGCCCTCCTCTCCATTTCCTCCCCAACTCTGCTCTTGTCTTTATGGTTCTAGCTCGGGGCGCCTGTGCCTGGCCCATCTGTTCAGTCCCATATGCTTCCCGCAAGGACTGCCAAGTCAGGCCTGGTGCTCAGTGACTCTGCTCCAGCCCCAGGCGGCTGGTCTCAGGCTTTCTCTGTCCAACCTGGTCGCTAGGAAACAGCCTCGCTGCTGCACCAGGCCAGGCCTTGGACTCGGTCCTCATGCAGCAGGGACATGCCCATTGACCTAGGGCCGGTGATGGGCACCCAGGCCAGCCTTCCTCAGGGCACAGATCCTTGAAGAAGTGAGGCTGAACAAGGCCTCCACGGCTGGAGAGATTGCTCATGGTAAATCTACAGACCATGAGATGGAGAAATAGTTTGGAAAAAAAAATTGAAATTTGGAAGAAAATGGAAAGTATGTGTAATCTCTTCCTGTGCCCTTTGCAAATCTGTAGTTCCTTCTTAGCTAAAGAACTTAAAACTGGCTTGCAGATAACATAGTTTGATTCCAAAATGTTCGTGCTGATAGATGTAAAGGGGTCTAAATGAAGATTTGGGAAAAAAAATGGCTACGTTTTGGAAAAGCAAGGTTCCCCTGTTTATGGTATCTTTGTTGGCGGAGTGATGGATGACAGGTAGGTAGATCCTGATATGCTTTTACGCGTGCACAGAGGCTACCGGGCACCTTTCCTCTGCAAGTCCTATAGCAGGTCATTAAGAATCATGATTCAGGGGAAAGAAATGTGGACTTAGGAGAAAAACATCAGAGTTCAAATTCTGACTCTTCAATGCATGAGCTTTGTGACCTTGGGTAACTTCTTTGAGCCTCAGTTTCCCTGTAAATAATAATTGCAATCCCATAAATTTGGTGAGAAAATGAATTAAGGCGAACTTGGTAAAACATTCAGCACGGTGCTTGGCACGGTGATGGAGGTACTCCATCACCGCTGGCTAGAGAATTCCCTGGGAAATTACAGGCTTGCAACATTGAGGTCCCAAGTGGGAACAGTCCCAGAACAGAGCCCCAGCTTCCGCAGAACAGCCGAGAAAAATCCAGTTAAAGTTCTTGAAGTAGAGGAAGCAGCTCAGATCAGCAGTTGTGGGGATAGGGAGAGCCCAGCTTCTCTGCACAAAGCAGTGCAGGGTCTGAATCTCAACAGCCACCAATAGTGAAGAGCTGGAAGATTGCTCTCTCTCCCCTAGCAGTACCTGAACATGCTGCCAGCTTTCTCTCCCCGCTTCCGCCCCCTTTCTTCTCTTTCTCTCTCCTCACGCCCCTCCCTCTAGGATCAGATTGGATTCCAGTTTTATAAGGCCATTCTGACACCTACAGCCAACCAACTGCTCCACTTAATAGGAAAGACACTGTGACTGAAATTAACTCCAGAGGGGAGATTTCCAAGCCATTGCTCAGGCAGGCTTATCTGCTTGCTACGGGTCTGGACTAGGCCTCCACTTTGCTACACCTCCACAAGCCTTCTTCTTCTCCCCATGTCTAGGAGGAACTGCTCTCAGCTCCTATAAATCCATTTCAGGCCTAGGTAGGCAGGATGGGGTGAGCACCTCATGGGGACAAGTAAAGACCAAATACACAAGCTGAAGAGTCAGTACCGAAAGCTAGAAAGAATGAATTTGGTGTCAGACAGATGAATTCCAGTTCCATTTTCACTGCTTATTAGCTGGGTGACCTTGGGCAAATCACTGAACCTCTCTGGGTCTCAGTTCCCTTAACTGCAAAATGGGTGCAATAGTAATTATTGGGTAGAGTGTGAATAATAAGGAAGATAATGCGTGTGAAAATGCTTCATGGAGTACCAGGCACACATAGTAGGTATTTGAGAGATGATAGTAGGTATTCAATCGATGCTAAATTTCAGCTTTGAGGCAGAGACAGAAAAATCTTCCAGGTTGTGAGAATTTCATATTTTCATAATTTCAGCCAAGCAGCTTACTGTGTGTGGACAGAGTTTCAGAAGCTGAAGCTGAAAAACACTTGTCTCCATTCAAAGGCCAGCACAAAATTTCCCTCCATTGATGAAACCACTTGAGTTTTATTGTTCTTTTTGTTGGTTGCTCTTTAGCACTTATGAGCACGTACGAGACCACAGACAACCCTCAATTATGAGTACACATGATGGGTGGATGCCCAACTCACACACCATTAGGAACAATTGTATCCACTGATGTTGGAAACCCTAAGGTTAAGCAGTTTTTGAGTGACTCAGTGCTGACACCTATCTGTGAAGTCTGGTGCAGCAGACCAGCTCTATTAGACACAGAAATAGGAACCCAGTGAGAACAGAGCTTCAGGGGTGAAGTCAGGGAATTTGAAGTCTCAGGAAAATCATCAATCTGTACGTGAACAGGTACATTTTAAAACTATTAACATATTTGCTATGCAACCAATCTTGTTATTGGTTCAATATTGAATTCAATCTTGTTATTCAACCAGATTCTAACATTCCAAGGACCCAGTTGTATTTCTTTGGGGAAAATAACTTAGCTATGGCATTAGAATAAGTGTTCTGTCCTTATCGGTTGTGTGTAGTTTGCGCAAACTGTTCAACACCACTAAATTTCTTTTCCTTCTCTATACAATGGAGATGATATTTACCAGAGGATTATTTAATAGTTAACTTTTTTTGTACTACTGAGGATTGAACCCAGGGCCTTGTGCAGCCTAGGCAGGCATTGTATCACTGAGCTACCCTCCCAAGTCTACCTCACAGTATTATTTTAAAGATGAAATGAGGTAATGTGTGGAAGTATTTGCTACTTAACTAGCTGGGTGTTCACAGGCAAAGTACATAGTGTCTTTGAACCTCAGTTTTCCAAAGGAAAACTGGAGTCATCACAAAGTCCCCATGAAGATCAAATGAAAGGATACATTTTATAAAAAGTGCCCTGTAAATTGAAGTGTTGTTTTAATACTTAGTTATTATCATAGCCATCACTCTACAAGGCCTGAAACTTAGGTGGCCCATGTTCTGTATTTGCTGAATGAATGGCAAGATGATACCATTTAGTGAAGGTTCCCATATCTGCCAACATGAGGACCCCCACTTAGAAGGAGAAGTCTGGTGGGGTTAGTACCAGGCTGATTTCCTCCCACCAGCTTCATCATAAAGGGCCAGCAGCCGGCAAGCTCTGCAGAAACGAAGGAGCAGGCCTGTCCCAGCGCTCTTGCTTCCCTCCCCATGGAGATACACACCCTCTTTGGTGTGAGACCACGAAGCTGAGAAGCTACCATCTGTAAGATGTAAATTTGATTTGTCTTTCAGGAGCAGGGACAGGTTGTACAAAGTTGCCCTCCCTCATTTCCCCCTGTGACTGATGGTGTCGAGTCAGGGGGGAGCTGGCTGGCAATGGTGAGCCTGTAAAGCTAGCAGCCCATATGTGGATCCCATCCTCCGCAGCCTGGGCCCGAGAACACTGTCCTAACCGACTGAGCCTGGCTGTTCCCCACATGCTCGCTTGGAGGAGTTTTCTGTATTCTGGGGCTCCTCCTCCTCTGCGAGGTCCTGGAGGAAGGAGATCACAGTTCCTATTTCAGGTTGGGTTTTTCCTAGTGTATTCTAGGAGAATCCTAAGTCAGAATGACCAGAGGCCTAATTCACTGGGGATGAGTGGAGCCCAGGACCCAGGCCCTTCAGTAACACTGCAAAGGAAGTCAAGTTCATCTCAGTATCCCAGGTTTTGATGCTTCTCATTCTCCTAGTCAAGGTACCCAGTATGCAAGATGTTTCCTGCGCTGCACTTCTGCAGAATCCTATTGGTAACAGGTTCATATAACTCATCAGGTTTTGGAGTCCATACTCTGTATCAGATGCTGCCAGGTTTTGCATGGGTAAGCTCTTCTACTGGGTAAACTGGTCCAGCCAGTGTGAGTGCTGACCTTGATGAGGCTAGGCTGATTCCACCACTTACTAGCTGTGTGGCCCTGGGCAAGTCATTTAATATCTCAAAGCCCTATTCCTATCCTCCTTGCTCTGATGGAACATGAGAGGCCTGGTTTTTCATTAGCTGGCATCAGCGGAGATCATGCCTGTGGTGATGAGGTGCATCTGCTTGTCTAAAACACCAAGCTCTTCCAGCAGAAGGCCCCTGAGCACGGGATCTGGGCTCAGTCTCAGCTCCAGCACTCACTGGTTCAGAACTTGGGAAAGGTCATGAGGGTCAGTTTCCTCACTTCTAGAGTGGGGACAGTATTAAATCCTATTTCTTGGATCCATGTAAAGTTAGATTAGACACTGCCTCTAAAACACACAGCCCAGCACCTGGTATATGGAAAATGTTCAGTCAATTTGACAAACCTCCCAACAGACAAGGCAGCAGAAGTTCCAGAAGCTCTGGGACTTGAATCCAGGATGTCTAGCATAGCAACTTGGTAGGCATTTCCACTGAAGGATGCCGACCAATCTGGATAATGTATGTTAAGACGCTACAGGAGGATAATGGCTTGATGTGACCCTGCATAAAAACACAGTGACAATTCCCACAAGAGCTGTCAGGACTTTGTTCAAAGAGAGCGATGCTGGGCAGCCAGGTAGAGTAAAGGACAGGAGGGAGAAACAGCAGCTTAGCTTTGTTAAGTGATTCACTTTCTTTTTACCGTTTGTTGCTTTCAAATTAAAATAAGTCTAGCCAACTGGCAAAGCCACCCACCAGCTTCAGCAAGATGGGAATCAGGAGAACTGGAGGGACAGCATCACGGGCCATTCACAGAGTAGGGTTTGAAAGGTCACAGAGCCAGAAGGACAGCCAGTGCAAGTCTGCAGAGGGGACAGGCCTGTTCAGCAGCCCCCCAAAGAATGTCCGCATCTGTTCTTGACCTCGTGGCTCTTGGCAGAGGCATGAATGGAAAGGCCATAGTCACTGCAAATAGAAGCAGATTCGACTGTTCATAACGATCTCTAAATGAGCTGTGAGGGAGAGGGGGGAAAGTCAGTCCAGGACACATTTAAAAGAAACCCCAGGAGCGTTTGGGTTTGTCCTTTGGGTTCTGTGGTTTGGCTTTTTCATTTATGCCTTGAATATGGGTGAGACAGTCCTTTCTGCACACGGGTGGCCCCAGCTCAGGTCTTGAAGTTATCATGTGGCCCTTTAACTTGTCCACTCATGGCCTGGAAGCTCCCGCTTCTGTCCATCCTCCATGGAGACAGTGCATGAGTTCTGGGTTCCTGTGCAGGCCTACCTATAATCACAGCTTCGGGAGACGGTCAGCCGGTGGGGAACACAGGCCATCTAGCAAGGATTCCTCTGGCAGGGGCACAGGAGAAGAAAGGGAGGACAAGGGCGAATGTAGGACTGGCTTTGGGGTCCAGGTCAGCAGTTCCTAAATTTATCTGCACATGGGAGTCACCCAAGGACTTTGAAACCCACCAACGCAGGTCTCAGCCCCTACACGGTGGAATTTAATTGGTCTGGGATGTGGCCTGGGTGCAATATGTTTTAAGGGGGCCTCCCACCCCCAACAACACATTCCCTGTGGGGGCTCACAGAACACTGGGGCAGGGAGTCCAGTTGAGCGTCACCCTGGAATACAAGGATTTCAGGCCCTGGGGAAGCACCCACCTGCTTTCAAAATGGCCACTCCCATTTCCTTCCTAACACCTGCCGCTCCTTCACTGGGACAAAGCTCTTTATTCCATGGTGAGAGATAAGGCTTAAAACAGCAATGCCCTTGGGAAAAGAGGGAGAGTGACTCAAATTCACGCTAAGCTATAAATGACTGATGACGAGGGAGAGAGACTTAGCCATCTCAACAGCCCGATGCGGGAGTGTGGAACAGTGCAGTCAGAGCCAGAGAGGCCCTTCGTTTTAGGAAACAAGAAGCTGGGTCCCAGAGGTGCTCTCCAACGTGGTCAAGCGCCTCTGCTCAGTGGGTCACAGTGGAGTCTGGGGCAGAGAGGAAACTTCACCCTGGCCCCAGCCTGGCAGAGTCTGGCCTTGGCTGTCAGCAACCAATATTCTGTAGTTATCTGAGAGGGTCTCTGTATCAGAAGGTTTTCTGTCCCCCAAAGGCATTCAGAAACATGTTGGGCATTTTGATCAGCAATGCCTGTGGGTGCTAATGTTGGCATGCGGAGAGCAGAGCCCAGGAACACTAAGCAGCCTGTACACATGGGATGACCCTGCCCACGGAAGAATGGCCCAGCCCCAAATGCCATTCCCATCTCCTACCCAGGGCTGCAGCTGCTGATGAGGCCCATCTTCCACCAAGGCTCGTTCCAGGAGTGGTGCCGCAGGTTTGCTGGGTTGGCCTTCACACCGGAAGAGGAAGTTAACAGGCCCCTGGTAAGTTCTACAGGCACAGTGAGGCCAGCAACTGGGATGCTGTATTTCCCACAGTGCTCTGGGATGTTTCCCTGTTCTCTGGGCTAAGCCCTGGATACCCAGGAGGCTGGAGACCTCCTTCCCAGCTTCATGGAGGAGAGTAGAAACGCCTCATGGGTCAGCATAGCCCACTTCTGTTGGGACCTTCCCTTTTTCTGCATGAGACGTGCTCAAAGACCCAGCCCACATTTCCACTTGCCTCTGCTCAGCCTTGGCTTCTGTGGCTGCTACACAGAGTGAGGACTTACAGAGCAGGCTGCTCTTTCCTGAGCAGATAGGCCCTCGCCCATTATTGCCAGGGCCTGAGCAGGAAATGTTGGCGTTCATGCTGATACCTAAGTTGCTCAGGGGGACCCTGTCCTTTTAATCTCAATTTATTTATCCTTTCTTGCTTTGATAGTGGGGCAAGGTAGATAGATGGGCCATCACCAGGTAGTGATAGTCTGGGGCTTTTAATTCATTGGGCAACAATCGTCTCTGAGCCTCTATTTCCTCATCTCTAGTGGGGCTGGAAATATTGCTCGCCTTAGGACGGTGACAACAGATGAGACAGAGTGTAGGGCAGGCTCTCAGGACATGCACAATGGGTCCTTTCTGTGCTATGTTCTCATCTTCCCAGGGACTGGTCAGCCCTCCATCTCCAGAGTCCAGCTCCCCTGAACTGCTACTCCGAGGGACACCTTTTACATCTTGCCCACCTGGGACAAGATTCAAGGGCCTGGTACAAGCCACGGGCACACAGTAGGACAGATCTCATGATGTATTCCATAGGACCTGTTAGCAGCCCACCTGAAGAAAGAGTGGGAGAAAAACCTACAGATGAAGTCAGCCAGGCCCAGAGGCAGTGGTTCCTATGAGACTTTACATTCAGGAGGCTGAGCTGACATTTATGGTGGGAAGTTTTATCTCTGTGGTAAATAACCTCTAATGGTGTAGGTCATTACACTAATTACAGCAGATAATTAATTTTCTAATTCTTTTTTTTTTTTTTTTTTTTTTTTTTTAGGTGGCCACCTATTACTAGAGAAGTGTAATTTATTCCTTTTCTTCCTGGGTGGATACGGCTGGGCTCAATCCCACATCCTGCCTTGCCAGCACCTGAGATGGGAGAGTTTCCTCTGCAGTTCCCTGGCCCACTAAGATGCCAGTAGAGGTGACAAAGGACTCCCCAACCCTTTTCTCCCTCTTAGATGTTTTCATGCAAAAGCTCGTTCCTCATTCCTCCTGAGGATGCCCTTTTGTCGTGGACATGTCAGCTGGTGGTTATTTTTGGGTTTTGATGGAAGGTGGGTTTTATGCATCTTATGGGTGGAGCACCTGGTAAAACCATCCAGCAGTGGCTCCCAGCCCCACACCACCACTGCTATGATATGGCTAAGTGTCCCCAAAAGCCCAGGTATTAAAGATGTAGTCCTTGTGGGGCACTGTTGGTGCTGTGGACCTTTAGGAGAAGGAGTCCTTTAGGTTGTTGGAGGTGTGCCTTCGAAGACTTTGGGACCCTGGTTCATTCTCTCTCCTTTCTGTTTCCTGGCTGGTGAGTTAAGTGGTTTACTTTATACATGCTCCTGCCATGGTATGCTACCCTCACCAGAAGCCCAAAGCATGGGACACTTGATCTTGGACTGTATCCTCTAAAACCATGAACCAAAATAATCATTTTCTCAGTTATTTTGTTATAGTAATTCTAAACTGACTAATACAACCATCTTCATTCCCCATGAACTCTTGCATTCATAGTTCTCCTCCATTTCAATGTCAGGCTTTCTAAGTACATTCTATCTGTTGCCCACAGCTGGGCTCAGCTTTCAGCTTAATAACCACAGCCTTTCACATGAGTTTATAGTCTCCAGCAGGAAACGTTGGGAGCTGCTGTGGCAAGCACTCTACAAATGTTATCTCATTTAATTTTTTCAGGGAATTTCAACACCCTTAATTTGGAACTGAGGAAACTGAGGCTCAAAGAGGTTAAGTGACTTGTTCCAGGTCACCCCACTTGGAATGTGGACAAGATGGGCTGGGCATCTGCTCAGAGGCCAAGCACTTTTTCTTGCCCTTCATGCCCCATTGCCCACTATCCCCTGTTTTTGTCTTCCATTGGGACCCTCATGCTCCCTCTGACCCTGCAGACTTCATGGGTGTTCTGTTTTCCAAACTCCTACATCTTTGATCAAGATGGCTCCTCTTCCTTGTGAGCCATAGATGCCTCTGCACCTTCCGTCTCCTCAGATTTCCCAGACAGACCATGCTGGGCCTGAGCACTTGGGGCCTCCCAGTAGTTAGTCTTATATTTTAGAGGATTAATGTTGAATGAAGCCCTTTCATCACGTATTGCACTGGCCCTTGCGATAGTTCTGTGAGGGACACATTGATGTGTCATTATTCCAATTTCTTTTCTTCTTTTCTGTCTCTTTTTGTTGGTGGTGGCAGTAGGGAAGTCCTGGGGATTGAACCCCGGGCTTTCACATGCTAGGGGAGCACTCTACCATGGAACCACATCCCCAGCCCTTCATTATTACAATTTCAAAGTCAAGAGTCTGAGGTGCCCAGGGTGACGAGCTGTGTAGATGTGAAGACAGAACCAGAATCGGACCTCTTGCCCCTGCCCAGGGGTTTCCCTACCATAGCACCAGCTTAGGGAACTAAGTAAAGGGTGGGTTGACTCCCCAGCTTCCACCCTCCAGCCCACCACAGCCTCTGCAGAGTGGGTACTTCCCAGGCTTGGGAGAGGCCCATCCTTGAGGACTCTGGGCGAGGAGGTGACGGCAGGGGCTAGGCCCTGCCACCTTCCCTGGTGCCGTCAGAGGCACTAGCGTCAGTTGTCCTTATCTGTAAATGTAAAAATCCTTGGTTAAACCCCAGATTTGTAACCTTGAAAGACTTCCAACCTGCTCCTCTGATTCTCTGTTTCCTTACAGGACTTCTGTTCATTCCTGAAGACCCATCTCAAGGGCAGCTCTTTTGTGAAACAGTCCCTCTCTGACCCGCGCCCTGGGCCCATGCATCTGACTTTTCTTAAATAGTGATCACTTCTGGCTTTACAGGGTTACACTTCTCTGGGATGAAAGGTGCCTTGGGGAGGGACAGTGGATATGTGCGCTGATGTCCTCTTATACTCCTATCCAGAACCAGGAGCTGTTTCTCCTGGAAGCCAAGTGGCCCAACCCACCCATTTTACAGGTGAAGGAAGTGAGGTCCAGAGAAAGCACTTGCCCCAGGTCAGAGTCAGACCTAGATTCTAGGCTGCTTGACTCCTTGTCCAGTGCACGTTCTACTCCAGCCAGCTTCTGACTGGACAGAGTCTACCCCCCAAGACCCGCCCTCTCTCCTGGGAAGCCGAGAATGCAGTGGAAGGATGGGCATCAGAGACAGCAGGCCCCGAGCAAGGCCTACCAAGGTGGAACATGAACTTCCCAAATTCAGGTACAGGTTATACATGGCAGATCAATCACTGCTAATGAGGCTTTTTGAAAAAACAAAAATAGAAACAAATCTAGGGATTAAAATAAAGGAAAATGCAGAAGCATCAGCTCTACTTCAAGCATAAACCTGCTCGACAGAGAGCAGACATAGTTATTTTCTCTATTGCACTTTGCTCTCTGGAGCATGGGGTAGGCATGCCTGTGTCGCAGGGGGCGGGGCGAGGAGTGAGGTCTGGTTTTGGAGACTCAGCCATGTTGGTGGGAAGTGCCTTTGGCAAGGTGGCAGCAGCCCCAGTTGTCCCCAGCCCTTAAGAGGCCACATCACTGCTGCCTGACTGGGAAGATAGACAGGCTCCAAGCTTGCTGGTCCCCAAGCCAGGTGGCTACAGCAGGTGACAGCTGTCTAAGCTAAGCTCTACAGGGCTGGGAGTGCCAAGCAGGGAGCTCTGAGGACTCTCTGGAGATAATACTGTCTCTTCCCAGGAGGCAGCAGACAGGGACAACTGCCCAGACTGGGCAAGGGTGTTGCGAGACTGTTTAAGATCATCAGGCGGACAGAGCAACAGAAACTGCAAGGGACAGACGGACAGTGGGAGAGAGGGACAGGGACAGGGAGACAGATGTGACAGTGAAACTCCCAGAAGGCTTGGAAATGTGGGGGAGGGGAAGAAGGAAGAGGGATTTAGAAAAGAAAGAAGAGTCCAATAAAGCCCCACAGAAACGTGGAGATGGCCAACTGAGGCAGAGGACAGCAGACTGCACACAGCCCCTGAGAGTCCCTGTGGAGAAAGGGCCAGCAGGCTGTCCTTCTGTCCCCCTGGAGGGCACAGGAAAGACATGCCCCACTCCAGAGCTCCTTAATTCTCTCTTCTCACAGTTCTCTAACCTGCCAGAAGCAGGGCGAAAGGAGGAAAAGAGACAGTCATGCCTCCGGAGCAGGTCCACCACATGGTCATTGTCATGGAAGTACTTTGGAGTGGCAGTTTGGTGGCCTTGGAGATGTATAGATGGCCACTCCAATCCCAGCAACAACTTCTTCCATTCAGGATATGCATCAGCCCTGGGGCTCCCAGGGTGTCGGGTGTGGACTGGAGGCACGGCAGAGAGAGGGAGGAGGGAGACTACCACCTGCCAGCTAGCTTCCCCCAGGGCACTGGGTGTGGCAGAAGCTCCATGGCCCTGCATCCAGGTCCACAGATGCCCGGTGAAGTAAGTAAGATGACACAGCTGCCACTTTACAGCTGTGGAAACGGAGGCACAGCGGAACCAAAAAGCCAGCGGAGGAGACAGGGCCTGGGTCTGACTTCCCAGTGATTCCAGACGGTAGTAGGGAGAATGTTTCCCTCAAAGCATCTTTCTTGGAATATTTTGGTGTGGTGACTGAGCACAGCAGAGGGAGAATGGCCAGGTTGCATTCCCAACTCTGACACGCCCCTAGTGTGACCTTGGGATCACCCATCCTATGAACCACCTGTGCCTTCATTTCCTCATCTATAAACATTATTTAGGTCAAAGCTTGGTGAAGACTAAGTGAAAGGGGGTAGGTACATAAGGAGCTCAGCATGGTGCCTGGCACACAGTAGGCACTCAGTAAATGGGCATTATTATTTTACAGGAAGGAGGGCGGCTGTGACCACAGTGGGGGAGGGGTGGGGGAGGGAAGGAAGGGACCCTCAGGGAAGTTCTAGGCCTCTGGTGCTGTGGTTGGAGGTTCTGCCTGTGAGGCCATGCGAGTTCAAGGAAAGCCCCAGATCTCAGCTCCTGGAGCCCTCTGCTGCTGGATCCCGTCAGGGGCCTTCTGGTGGTCAGAAAGCCTAGCCTGCAGGCCCTGGGCAGAGGGCAAGAGGGAGGCCCGCCAGGGTTTCTGGGACCACGCTCTCACCTTTTTCTATATTCAGGGCTCCTAAGGAAACCCTAGAAGAGAGCTGTGGCTGTAGGCCCAGCCCACCTGGCATGCCCCAAACCATCCTTTCAGTGTCCTCCGCCCACCGGATCCCAGAACTTGCTGCTGTCTGGGTCTCAAAAGAGATCAGAGAAATGAGTTTGGTTCCACTTAAACAGCAGTCTCTTCTGGGACATTTGCATTCTGAAAGAAGCCCAAAGGGAGAGAGTAATGCTTATCATGAAAGAATGCATTAGAATATCAGACACGGGGGCAGGCAGAGATTTCATAGGGCTCACGTGTGTGCATGCATGTATGTGAGCATGCCTCTGAGCGCATGCGCTCCGGGGTTCCATTACTCCTCCAATCAATCATCTGCCATCTAACCATCCAACCACTCCCACTTTCCCTGGAGCGGGCCTCAAACTAAGCTCTGGGGTGAGAAAGGCCAGGGATCTGGTCCTTGTCCTTGGGGAGAAGCCCAAGCCAAGGAGAGAGGGTCTGCAGACAGGAGCCTTTTGGTGGAGCCCAGGCTTCTACCAGGCCAGAGCAGGAAGGGAGCTTAGAGGAGCAGCAAAGCTTCCTGTTTGCAGATGTGCCCACAGGGGCACAACATCATAGACTGAGTTAGGAGGGACAGTGGCAGTCAGTTAGTTACATCCTCCAGCCAGTAAGCAAATGTCTTCCACCGCATCCTCATGAGAGGCTATCCATGTGCTGTCTTACATGCTCCCGTGGCTGGGAAGCTCACTACCTCTCCAGAGAGGTCACTTCGTTTTCAGGCAGCGCTTGGTTATGTCAACCAAGAATCTGCTCCCTTCCAGTCTCACTGCTTACACTACTGCCTCTCCAGGCCATTAGGGAGTGGAGACCATGTGTTCTCCAAGAGTTCTAAACTTTGCTCCTATAACAAGTTCTTAGCCACCACCAGTCTGCCCTCTCATCCTTGGGTGGAGCAGACCATCAAAAGGATTGCTTCTGGGAACTGGAGTCCAGCAGCCAATCTGGTCGAAGATACAAGTGCTTATAAGTAGCTCAGGAGTATGGCTAAGAATTGCACCAAGTTTGAAGGCACGGACCTGATATTTGCTCAGATCTAGAATGGGACTTTGTGAAGGGGAGTGAGCCCATGAATTTTCCCTATTAAAAAAATTCAGATTTGTGTGGGTCATTACATATTATTTAATTCTTCAACAAAACTTGGAGGTGGACACTGTGTATTAAAGAAAAGGACACAGGCTTACAGGAATTAACTTGGGCCTAAGTTTACACAAAGAGTAACTTCAAAGCAAGAGTTAACAGTTAACAGCAGTTAACATGGCTGCCCAGGAGATCCTGGGGTCAGATGGACTCTGTGTACCTTTCAACCTTAGCGCACCACTGTGGGCCCTTCAGCTTTCTGGTCAGAATAAACAGCACAAAGGTCTACCATCTGGAGTTTGGGGTGATGCCTCTACATGGCAGAGTAGGCACCTGGGAACCCTGTCATCCTTTGCCTGAGAAGTCATGCCCTCCCACCAGGTCACACCTTGGCCAGCCAGGGCCCTGGCCACCCTGCAGTGAAAGAGGCTCTTCCTGTCCCAGCTGAGCAAGCTGAAGGGGTAGGGAGGCGACAGGCAGGACTAAATCCAGCCCGTGCTCCTGTCAATGCAGCCTCTGAGTGCTGTAAAAACTGGGTTAAAAATGGCTTGGCTGTACCTATCTTATCTGCTTTGCACTGAAAGCCTTCAGCGCGTGGCAGGTTTTCACGCAGAATTCTCCTCGCTAATCCCCCTTTGTTAGCTCTGATACCGACATTGCAATACCAACCTCGTCCGGGCGATTTGAGAGGGATTACAGACCCTCAATCCTTCAGCATGTGGGAGAAGAATGTTTTCTCAAATCAAATTTTTCACAAATCTGTTTTCAAAAATAATCAAAGTGCAAATCCCCCTCAGGACTGAAGGGCGGGGGGATGCGGTGGCTCTTCCACGCGCACCACCACAGACAGCACTGTCCTCCAGGAGGGGAGGAAGGCAAGACCACCTGGATGATTAGGCACCCACCTTCCTGCCCTCTGGGCTTCTGTGCCTGCTAAATGGGGCTCTGTGACGGGAGGAGGGGACAGACGCATTTGCACAGGCTGACGTTGGCTGTGACCCTGACTCTTGAGTGGTACCAAGTTATTAACGAGGTGGGGGGGGCACGGTGCCAAGGTCCAAGTTCAGTTTCAACAAATGTGTCTTCATAGCCTCTCATGTAACCTGCACGGTGCTGGGCATTTGGGGGACAGGATGATGAAAAAAGCTTTCCTTTTGCCTTGAGGAAATCACAGTTTAGCAGAGAAGGAGCCTCCTGCCCAGAGCATCTTGATACACAAGGCAGTTCTGGGTTGGACCATCACTGGCTGTGGGACCTCTGGTCACGCCTGCATCCCTTCCCTGCCTCTATGGCATCAAACTGCAGCTGTACCCCTTCTGCCTGGCTTGGTTAGACAGACCCCCTTCAAGGCCGCCTCAGTTGGTGGATGAGGCTTTGGAAGGTCAGGACAAGTTAACCCAGGGTGCGAGATGGTGTAGGACTACAAATTTTATTCAGGTTGCCCAGGGATCTGGAGTAAACCTGGAGTCTGTACTTTCTGGAATTTGTGTTACTGATACCTCCTTAAGGCTTTGATAACAGTAGCTGATCGCCAGGTCCCCAAAGCCACATCCAGTTGCAAATCCTCTTCCCTCCAGCACTCTCCCCACCCCCACCCTGCCAATACACCTGTGAATCAGGGATCCCAGCTGCAAGGTGGCTCCCTGGCCCACAAGATTGCCTTCTGGAGGCAGGTCACAGATGGGAGCTTGGGTCTCTTGAACCTCATCTGGTGTCAGGAGGAGATAAAGTCTGGCACCTCCCAAGAGCCAAGGCCTCTGGGAATAAATGGGCCTTGAAGTCTGATCTTGTTTTTGACACTGGGCTGTGGTAGGCACCGGGAGGGAGTGTGGCCAGGCCATGAGCCCTCTCCTTCCTTAGCTGGCACCACCATGCCTGCTGCCCACTGAGCCCCGGATTGTCTGCTCAACAGTAAGCAAATTGCCCTTCGGGGGCTGATTAAAGATGGATGCACAGCCCTGGAGGTGACTTGAAGCTCTCAAATGCATAACCCCAATATTTTCTTCTTAAGCAATTCCTCTGCTCTTTGATGTTCTGCAGCAGCACACAATCACATTCGGTTTGATGCACAGAAGCGGGAAGAGGAGGGGAACAGGAGGGGACGAGGAGGGGGACATGGAGGGAGAGAGAAAGCCCCAGCTCTGCCTGCCCATTTTTTCCAGGCAAATTCACTTTGACCATTTCATCCCTGGCTGGTCAGGAATTTAGCGAGCTGTGGGTTGTCTATCCATAGTGCCAGAGTCACAGAGAGCCAAGGATGTGGAGCCACTGGTTGGGTTTTATAACTTTACGTGCTGGACTTTGTGTGTGTGTGTGTGTGTGTGTGTGTGCGCGCGTGTGCGTGTGTGCGCGCTCCTGTTAATTCTGCGACTCACTGGTGAATTCTTCATTTCCTAGGGTGCACCGGGCACTCAGGAGAAGAAAGTCAGGGGAGCTTCTGTGTCATTTTTGTGGGGAGGAGAGAAAAGGAAAGGAAGTAAAGAAGGAAAGGGGGCAGACAGAGGGGCCAAAAAGGACAGATGGGGAGGAAGAGAGAAAGAGAGGAGTGAGGAGGAGGAAGGCCAAAAGAAGAGCAGAGAATGAGAAAAAAGAAGAAATGGGAAAAAGAGGAATTCACCTGTGTGACCTGGGAGAAGGCCATGGTGTGGCAGAGTCACTAGGCTGGCTGAGAAATGGGGCTTTTGCCAATGGTGGGTCACTGTCATGCAACTGTATGGCTGGGGTCCAGGGAAGGTCACCGAGGCCCAGGTCATGGAAAGGTTGTGTCCAAGGGTGAACCTCATTCACAAAGCCCTCTGTCCATCATTCCTTCCATCCCCCAAAGAGCCCCCAGCTGGATTTAGCTACATTCAGATGCGCTAGTTTTGGCAACTCTCTTCTGTGCACACCCAAATCATAAGCTGTGCCCTGAGCAGCGGCTCTGCTCCCAGAAACGAGAAACCTTGTCCTGGAAGGCCAGAGGGGTTAGGAGTGGGGAGACCTGAAGTAACAAATGATGGGAGTTCTGTATTTGAATGAGGAAAGCTGAGCCCTTCCTCTGCATGACAGCCACATGGAATATAATCACATCCGTATTTCTCCTGGCCAGGACTTTTGGGGAATAGGTAAGTATTTCCAAGCATTCCTTTTTTAAGAGCCAAGCAGTAGGTTTCATTATCATATTTTAATTAAAAGGAAAAAATCCTATTAAACAATTCCCAATGCATCGGGATTAGCAGAAGCCAGCACCTGGGACCCAGTCACTCAGCATGTATGAACACACAAGAATCCTCTTCCTCAGAACTGATGCTACATCTGCCCCTCCACTCCAGCTAAGGAAGTGGCTTCCTGTGGACTCCACCTGCTCAGGCTGGAGTGGGAGGTCAGGCTGGGCAGGCGCCACATCCTCACCTCCCCCGAGGAGGGGGAGGGAGGGAGAGAGGTAGGAAGTCCCTCTGGTGGATTAGAACCTGCAAACCCCCTGCTCAAAGCATTCTGGCTTTAGAATCAGGTAGTCCTGGGCCTAACACCCAGTTTCTCTACTTACTAACTGGGTGATCCTAGGTGATTCTTTGATTCCTCCTGAGCTTCAATTTCCTGATCTGTAAAATGTGAATTTTACCTCTGCTTTGTAGAGTTGTTGTAAGGATTAGATCTTATATGTGAAAAGAACCTGGTACAGAGCCTAGGTGGCAGTCAGTCAGTTAATGATTTGAATATCAAAGGAGGCTATTATTAGTTGTTATTATTATTCATAGACAAGGCAGAGGGACCACCTCCAGAAGCTCCAGATGAGGCACGCCCTGCTCCTGAGCTCGTCTGCACTATCCCGCCTCTTGCTTCCTGGCCTTTGAACATGCTGTTCCTGGACTAGGAATCCGCTTTCCACCCCCTCATCCCTGCCGGCTCAGCAGCACACTCTACGCATCCCTCAGGTCTCGATTTGATATCACCGAGCAGCCCCTGACACAGCCTGGGCTGGAAGGCTGCTTCCTGTGCTCACATGACCCCAGCATCTCTCATAGAGTCCCCACGGCCTGCACTGGGGTCCGCAGTTCTCCCTGATTCTGAGCAAGACCAGGAAACAGGCCGTGTAGGCTGCAGTATCCTCTGTGTCACAGCATATGTGTGTGTATGTGTGTGTGTGTGTGCGCGCGTGTGTGTGTGTGTGTGTGTGTGTGTGCTACGTAAATCATCTTTAAAAGAAATAAGTGAATCTGAGAGAAAATGAGATGCAACTGGACAGCAGTGGGAAAGTAGCAGTGGAGGTGGCAGGTTCACACACAGCAGCTTAGGGGTTCTCGTGAGGACTATATGTTAAGGTGGCTCTTGCCCCTAAAGCTGATACAATATGGTTGCTCTAATGGAGAAGAAAACTTCAGTTCAAAGGTGCTGGTCTTCTCCTCAGTGTGGGACAACAGCGTGGAGGTGCTGGATTCCCTTCCGGGTTCCTCTTTCAAATGTCCCCTAACAGAGCAGAGTCCATTCTGTGAGGCCACCCTGCATGGTGAGGAGACCCCACTCCTCGTGTATGCAGATATGGCCAGGGCAGAGGATGTGGGCTCACAGAGGTGGGTTAGGCCTCACCCATGAACTCTCCTTGTGTTGGGCTATCCTGGGGCAGGAGTAGGGCCAGAACGTGTTCTGGGTGGCTCCAGATGGAGACCCTAAACCAGTCGGGAAACATTAAGGAGGGGTAGATTTGGGCTTCACATGTTGGGCCCAGCCATCCCTGTTTGCCCAGGACTGTGTTTTAGCACTGAAGGTCCCAGGCCTGGGAAGCCTTTAGTCTGGCTAAACCAGGACAGCTGGTCATGCTAGTTCCATGTAAGATAGCAAGGGTTCATATGCACAAACGTGTTTGTCAGAGCTCTGTTGAGATGCCACTCATATAACATACAACTCGCTTATTTTAAGTGTACAATTCACTGATTTTTTTTTAATATATTGATAAAGTTGTACAGTCATCACCGCAGACAATTTTAGAACCTTCTTCATGACTCCCCAAAGAAATCCATTCCTTTCTCCAATCCCACTCTACCCTCAGCATTACTCATTTGCCTCTATGGATTTGCCTATTCTGGACATTTTAGATACTCAGAATCATAGAGTGTGTGGTCTTTTGCTCTTTCACTTAGCATGTTTTTAAGATCCACCTATGTTACCTCAGGAATCAGTACTTATTCCTTTCACAGCCAAATAATATTCCCTTGCATGGACGTACAGTACCACATTGTGTATCCATTCATTTGGTTTGTTGATGGGCATTTTTGACACTCCTACTTTTTGGCAATTATGAATGGTGCTGCTACAAACATCCACGAACAGCCCTCCTTGAGTGTCTGGGGGAGTTTGCTTTCAGGCCCTCTGCAGATACCAAGGTCTGTGGGTGCTCAAGTCCCTGGTAAAAAATGATATAATATTTGCATGTAACCTACACAAATCCTCCCACATACTTAAAATTTTCTCTAGATTGCTTATAATACTAATATGATGCAAATGCTCTGTAAATAGTTGTTACACTGTGTTGTTTAGGGAATAATAACAAGGACAAAAAGATATACATGTTCAGTGCAGGAGAAATTTTTGTGGAATATTTTTCATCTGTGATTGGCTGAATCCATGGACATGGAACCCATGGATATGAGTGGCTGACTGTATACGTTTTTAAGTGGATGTATGTTTTCATTTCTCTTGGGTGGGTATCTCCCAGTGGAATTGCCGGATCATGCGGGGATTCTGTATGACCTTTTGAGGAAATGCCAATCAGTTTTCCAAAGTGGCTGCACCATTTTACATTCCTACCAGAAATGTGTGAGGGCTGATTTCTCCACATCCTCAACACTTGTCAGTATCTGTCTTTTTAATCATAACCGTCCTAGTGAGTGTGGCAGCGTGTTTTAACCATCAGAAGAGCCCCGAGGGAATGAGAAGGACTGGCTGCCCGTCGCAGCAGGGCTCCCACGTCAGCTGGGAGGCCGACTGAGAACAGATCTCAAAGTCTTTGGTTTTGTCCATCTTGGGGCTGAGGGGCTCGGAGGAAGGCCAGGAACAGGGGCAGTGGTGAAAAGGCATCCAAAGGGAAGAGGGAAGTGGCTTGTCTCATGCTGATTCTGTCTCAGGCTTGTGCAGCAGAAACGGCTCAGGTGCTGTGGTTGCGTCCACGCTGCTGCCCTGTGCAGGAGCAATGGCAGCAGCCACAGGGACCCTGGAAAGGGCAGCCACCACCCTGCCCTCGCTGCCGCTGCTGCTACCAGCCTCCGTTCTCTTTTCATGGGGTTTGGCCGCCCATCTGTTCATCCTCCTTTGACACCTGGCCTTTTCCCTTCTGTCTTGTCAGCTAAGCAAAAGTCGCCCAGGAACGTCCCCTCCTGGAGGAGAAGTGAGCAGACTGCGGTGCGAGCTGATTTGGGTGGGTCGGGTGTGAAATGGCCCTCGAGGGCTTGGGGACTGCCCAGAAAGCCTCGGAGGCAGCAGCCACAGCTCATTCTGCTATTGCAGTTCTCAAAGGCTGCGCAGTGGCTCCCCCTTTCCTAAGGACTTCCTCAGCCTGCTCCCTGCTCCCACACCTACAGCCCACATGCAGCCCACAGATGGACGAAGAGTCCTTCCCCGCCATGGCGGCCCATTCAATTGTTCTAGCGCCATGTTGGTAGAGACTCCAACACAGATGACCTCGTTTAATCCTTAGGGAAATCTGTGGAGGGAGGCAGGGGTTTGCTCTTTCTTTAGGGAAGGGCGAAGTTTATGGGAATGACCTGTTCTAAATCACATAGGGGCCTGTGTCCCAGTCAGGACTCAAAGCCAGCCTTGGGTTCTGGGCTAGTCATACACTGTCCAGTTGCTCGGACCCCAAACTAGAGGATCATCCATGATTCCTCTCTCTCACAGCTCCATCTAAACCATCAGAACATCTTATTGGTTTCACCATAAAAAATATATAGAGAGAGACAGACGCTTTTAATCTAATCATGTCTCACCCCCACCATTGTGGCCCAGATCACCATTGTCTCTCAGGTGGATGGTACCAAAGGCCTCTCCCATGGCACTCTCAGCTCCTCAGCAGCCTCCACAGGGGACTTTGATCCGGCCTTTTCCTGGGCAGGATCAGTGTTTCAGACCCCTTCTCCACCCTCAGTTTCCCCTAGCACAGAGCAGGGGATGGAGCAGGTCATACACTACTCACGAGAGGTGTCACAACAGAACTCGGACGACTTTTGCTTTGTTTTGTGTGTGTGAGCACACACGTGCACGAGCACGTACATACATGTTCTGACTCCAACCACAATAATACACAAACCAGGCACGTGGCCAGGACTCTTGTTAGAAGCTTATTTATTCTACCTCTACGTTTTTTTTTAATAGAGGGAAATAAACACACTGTATTTTGTAGCAAATCAGGGTAAGAACCACTCCAACTGGCAAGATGAGATTGCACGCTTCCAGGAGGGGCAAGGCCATATCTCAATTTCCTTGTCATCCTGCCAAGCATGCTGGGTCTGATCAGATGCCAGGACTGGGGACTAGTTGACCTAAGGGTCCTGGACCAGGATCACTTGAGACACAGATGGCCAGATGCCACCTCCCGCATCCCTGACAATGGAGGCTGCTCAGTTAGAAGCCTGCACAGGCTGCTGGGCGCGGGCAGCCCTAGTTTCAGCTCTTTATCTTGCAGGCCTGACTTGGGCATCCTCTGTGATCACATTAGTGTGCGAATGTCTCTTATGGTTAGTTGTCTGCATCCAAGATGAGGCTATAATGACTTCCCTAGTGTCTTGCATGCGGCACACATGCTCCGCCTCCACAGAGCTGCACATGCCCGTCCCTGGGCATGGCTGCAGGGGCCCAGAGCGGGATCTGTGCTTCCTGCTTCCCTCCCAGGCCTGTGGGTCGCTGCAATTCCAACTCTTGTTGCTGTTCAGATGAAGATATGAGATTGGAGGGGCTGAGAAACGCCCCTTGTGAAGTCCACCTCGCTCTCGGATTCCTTCATCCTCTTTCCGCCTCTGACTCTTTGCCTAAGACACACTTCCTGACCCAGGCTGTGAAGTTGTCCTGTGTTCACACAACTTGGGAAATGCTGCCTCCCCCAGGAAGCCCTCCGGGGGTAAGAGAAGGAAAAGCTAGAAGAATTTCCCCCAACCTTCCCCTCTAGAAACCCCAAACTCCTGTGATATGCAAGCACTGTGATCACCATGGAAACCATTGCCCCTCCCCCTGCAGGGATGGCAGGCTCCGCCTCTGTGTACTTGTTACCTAGTTCTGAGTCTGAATTGATCTGCCCTGTGTTCTCTTTATGTCTCCTTGTTTCCATGTCACTCCCTTTGAAGCTTTTATGGGGCTCATTTAAGATCCAGAGAAAGAAGTGAGACTTCATACAGAGGCTTGTAAACTTACAGAACGACTAACCCCAAGAGGTGGGACAAACTGAATGTATAAATCGCTCCTGAAAGGTTTAGCTCAACTCCTGATATCAGGACTATGACAAATGATTGAAGAGAACCAAAGCGACTGTGTGTGTGTGTGTGTGTGTGTGTGTGCGTGTGTGTATGTGTGTGCTGCTGGTGTGTTGTGTGTGCATGTGGTCAGGGGAGTACATACAGTTCCCTAATAAATGTCCCCATATCTTCTGTTCCCAGTCCCTTCCCTTTGAGGTTGGTGTCAGAAAACAAAACTCAACCCTTCCCCTATGTAGCTGACCCCTAGAAGAATTCTGCAAATGGACCTTTCATTTTAATTTTCTGGAGGGGGGAGGCTTTCCTTAGAATGCCTTTCACTCATCCCCGCCACCCCCTGCCCCAACCAGGGAGAGCTGCCAGGTCATTTTAAAAGCCCCGCTCTGCTCAGTTTAGGCCTGTACAGTTTTCAGTGAATTGGGCCACCCAGCCTAAGCTTCAGACACTGGCTCAGACCCTCATTTGCTGTAGGAGAGGGCTCCATGCTGTCCCCATTCCATAGAAAGGATGGCTGGGGGGCCAGCCACACATCACCACCCTCCCTGCCAAGACTTACGTTTGTCACCTTCCACCAGGTGACAGTGTGCCCTTGATACCTCCTCACAGGATCCTCACCCTCACCCTGTGGTGTGAACTGCACAAGTGTTATTTGCATTCCACAGGTGAGGAAAGGAGTTTGTAAAAACAGACCCATCCACTGTGAGTAGACCCATAGGCAGCAGAGCTGGTAAGTTCTGTCCACACCTGTCTGTGTGGGGCATGGAAAGGCCTCTCAGGCCATGAAACTAACATTGGGGTGGAGGCTGCCTGGTTCCCCCAGCTTCTACCCAGGAGCCCTCCTCTCTGAGGGGCACAGCCCTTCACAGGAAGCCTACAGGGATGGACTCTGTGGGGCTCTGTTGTGAGGTCCTAGGTCAAGATCACCCAGTCTCTGACCCCTCAACTCTCCAAACTTCCTTTTTTCCTGCTCCCAAATCCTGTAAGATTCCAGAGACAAGACCCAGCGGTCCCCTGAGGCAATGGAGTATTTTAGAACCCAAAGTGCCAGAGGTCACCTAGTGAGGGCCGACTCTCATTTTGAAGCTGAGGAACCTGAAGGCCAGCATGCGGAAGGAATCTAGGCAGGTGAGCCTGGTTTCCATCCTGTGCTCTGAGACTGGGGCACTGGATCCACCTGCTCCCAGGTGTCGCCAGCTCAAATCAGACCCGTGGAGATGCCTGGGCGCCCACGTACATTCAGGGTTGAGTGTGGCACCGAGAGCTCCCTCCAGAGCACTCTCCTTCCCCAGCGCGGCCCATTTAGGAAGTTTCCTCTCCTCCCTCTCGCTGAAGACATCCATCACTTTCCCCAGCAGAGGCGAGGCAGCCACACTCCTTCCCGAGGTTTATTAAATACATTCAAGAACCTATTTGTAGCTGTCAGGGAGATGCCAAGGGGCAGCCTGGGAGTCCTCTCAGTTGGGCAGCCACCTTTGCAGTCTCTGGGGGCTGGGGACCCCTTCTACAAAGGCTGCTCTGTACCAGGGAGGGCTGAGGGGCCACCTCAGGCCTGATGCAGTCGGCCCCGTTCTCAGATAGCCAGAGACGGAGCTCACGGAGGCAGCCACGCACCTCACAGGCACCGGGCCCACCTCAGACAGCTCAGTGAAGAGCACACACACTTGCTGTGTCCCAGATGCCAGGGGGCCACCTCAGAGCCACAGATGGAGCCTGGGAGCTCAGGGTGTGGGGACTAGGCTCCTCCACATGGCGTGACCCAGCTCAGCCAGGCCTTGGGCTCATGGACAGGGCCTCCACTGGAGCCAGTCCTCCACAGTGATAGCTCAGGTCTGAGCCTGGAAGGAAAATGTTTCCCAAGAGGCCTGTAGGATTTACCTGGCCAGGGAAGGACCTCAGAGGCTCCAGAGTCTCCCCTGCTGTTTGATGGATGAGAATGATGGTTCCTGAGAGAGAAAGAGCTGCTTGGGGTCCCTGCCCCAGGTCCCCTCAGTGCCTCTCTGAGGACCAGGACAACTGAGGCTGATTCTCTCCACTCCAGGGACTCAAGAGACATTCCAGGGAGGATTAGACTGAAATCAGGAGAACCAAGCTTCCTAATTTCCTGGATTATTTCTTTTTCCTTTTTGCTTTTATTATGAAATAGTCTAAACGTACAGAGAATCATGTAACCATGATTTGTGCATACCCACTACCCAGTATCAACATACCCTAATAGCCAAAGTGATTTCTATTTTCAAATATGGCTTAACTGCTATATGGTTAGCTGAATTTTTATAGCTCTTTTCAAATGTAAAATAATTTCATTATTTTCAATAAAGACATTTCATTAATGTATAACCAGGATTTAATTTTTAGACCTTGGGAGATTTCATTTAAATACAAAGAAAAAAAAAATATCCTCGGTTAAACCACAGTTTCCAATTATTTTGGTTGCAAAAATATGTTCTCCGTGGCTGTGGCCTGACCAAAGTGGACCAAGGAGAAGCGGCTACAGACCCCCTCTCTCCGTAGAGGCTGGAGTCTCAGGGAGATGTTTTCGGTCATGTTTTAAAGATGGACTTCCATCCAGAAAATTTGATGGAGAAAGAGGAGCTTGATAGGGAGGGAGGTATGAGTGGGAAGTCTGTCCTTGAGCCAGCTCTGCTGGGATCCCCCATACACTCCAGTCCTGCCTGGAGTCCCTTGATCTTCCCCTCTTACTGTCCTCACCCCAGTCCCTTCCTTTGTTCCCTAATGAGCCAGCTATTTCTTACCGCCCAGCTTTGATTAAGCACCTACTATGTGCACCTGCCGAAGTGTTAAAGTAACTGTGGGCTGGAGCCACTCAGACCAGCTCAGAGAGTCAGTTGTGTGTCTCTTCCCAACGCCACGTTTAGTGGTCTCATGTTGGTAGCTTACCATTGGCTGTGGTGGGAGAATTTATGCCACGGAAATCAATCTGCCAGCCTTACCAATGGGCCTTCCTGCCCCCTGAGAGCTAGTTGTTAGACACTTGCCAGCTCACCACTAGTAGTTATGTCTCAATGACAGTTGGATTCCAGAAGTTTCCCAGAGAAGGAAAAAACAGGGAGCCCAAGAGATGAATCACAAAGGGTCAGATTTCAGGTGGGAGACTGACTGTGAGTCACTTCACCTCCACGGAGCAGCCACTGCTCAGCATTCTGTGGCTAGACAAGTCCCTGGAAGTGATCTTGTCCCACCCACTAATGTGGGAAAGCAAAATGAAGGTGACAGGGAGGTCACAGGGCTCTTTGAGGACACAGGTGGCCTTATGGCTCACATCTCCCCTGCCTAGCACTTTTCACACGGTATCACAGCCCAATCCCTATTCCTGAACCTGCTTACAAGGAACTAAATGTGGAGAGGCAGGGTCACGAGATGGCAAGCCCAGGTGACTTCAGGCAAGGCCTGGAGATGGGACTGAAGGTGCCCGAGTACTTCCTGTCCCTTGTCCTTATGCTGCTTCCCCAGGAAAGGGCTGGGTGTCCTGTGGGTGCTTAGCACACTGGCCTTGAGTCAGGTGGCCTTGTGGGGATGATGGGGCACGGGTTACTCCCAGGAGGCATGGGGGGTGAACTCCCTCAGCTCTCGAGGCCCTTGGCATTCAGAGCTTAGGGACCAGGCCACAGGGACAGACTGCTTGGGCTTCACTTGCCCTGATCTTCTCAGGTCAGAAGGCCGCTGACATCTCCAGAGACCTTGCTGTGGGCCACAGGTCCAGGGACTTGAAGAAACAAGCCAACTGGAGCCCCTCCAGGCTTTTAGGTCATGGGGGAGAAAGGACGCTTATGGGAAGGGACAAGGAAGGGGCACGTCTTGGGGAGCGGGGGAGAAGAAGGGAGAAGCAGGACACAGGGAGCTATGGGGGAGCGGGGAGAGATCAGCAGAAAGCACGAGGAAACAACATGAGAGAAGACGAAGCAGGGCGGGTGAGTCCAGGAGTGAGGAAGAGGGGACAAAGGAGAACTGTCCCCAAGGGACCTTTTTTGCCTTGGCCTCTGCTCACACCTTGCCCCCTTTGCAGCCCTCCCTTACAGCAGCACTGGTGACCTTGTGCCCTTGTGGCCTGTGCAGCACGTCCTGCCTGCAGATCAGGGCTTCTGGGTGCATCAGTGTATGTGCAAACTCAGGGACCAGTCCTACAACAGGCTCTGCACCCCAGAAGCAGCCCAAGGCCCAGACAGCCCTGCACAGGGGCTCTGCCTGACCACCACTGCCACATCCCCAACCCTGTGACCGCCCTCTCTCCTCCAGCACCCTCTGCCCCTCTGCACGCACACACGCACTCCGCCTGTCAGAGGGGGCTGCAGTGACCTGGAAACCAGGCCTGGCTTTTCTGCCCAGCTGTGTGTCCCTGGGGTGAATTACTTCCACTCTGGAAACACAGGGGAAAGGGTGGGGGCGGGGCCCACGGGTGTCCCTGGGCTTCCCCCGCAGGGGCAGGCTGAAGGGTGAGTTGACAACCACGTCCTGACATCAAAGCCCTTTCCAAGAAGACTCAGCAAAGCGGGACTGATCGTAGCTCACCTCCACCTGCCTTCAAACACTCAGGGGCAGAATTCAGTTCCTTGATTGTCAGAAGGAAGAGAACGTGGACAAGGAAAAGGACACAGGGCTCTGAAGGGCAGAGGCCCCTGGCCTGCAGGAGGGAAGCAGGCTTCTGGGGTCAGACAGACCTGGGTTTTGACTGGCTCAGCCTCTTCATCCCAGGTCACAGAGTGACTCAGGTGAGTGACTCACCTCTGCAAGACAGGGGCAGTGTGTACCTCAGTCCTTGGCTGTGTGGTTAGATGTAAATGACACTTAGCTATTGCACCTGGTGCAGACTGCTCCTGGTAGCTGCTCAATAAATGTTTACTTCCTTCCTCTCTCTCACCTGCCCCCAGACTGCCAGCAGCCCTGGGAGGTCCAGACTCCAAGGGACCTCCAGTGAGAGCAGGTGACTCTTTGCAAACCCAAGTGCTTAATGGATCTGGGAAGATAAGTGCCTGCCTCAGGATCAGACCAAGGGTGCGGAAGGTGAGATTCTCACAAGCTCAGCCTGAGCCCAGGTATAGAACAAGTGACAGACTCATTCTTGAGCATTTACTTAGGCCAGATATTGTACCCAGTGCTGTACAGGTATTGTACCCAGTGCTCTGTTGCAGACCCAAAGGAAATGTCTTTTCCTTATACTTGGTCTCCCTAGCCCCGACGAGTCCCCCTGACCCCCCTGACGAGTCCTGCTCCTGACCTTGCAGCACTGAGGTTCAAAACGTTAGCATCTTTGACTCACTCATGTCCCTGGCTTCCTGTGGTTTCCCAGGCTGCACTCTGCTTCTCTGCTCTCCTCCCAGGTCCCCTGGTGATCCTCATGCCATCCAGAGCAGGTGTGGGCTCACTCCTCATGGCCTCTTTCTTTCTCACTGATCTCCCCGCTCTGGGTTGGTCCCCTTGAACTAATCCCTCCCTTATTTTGAGAGTGCTTGTCTCAAAAACCACTAGCTGAAAAAACCTGGTCCAATAATAATTGTATAATGTATATGTACATTGTATAATTTTATAATGTATAATGTACATTATATACATTATATAATAATGTATATATATTATATTATATATATAAATTATATAATAATTGTATAATTGTATAATGTATGAATTTCTTGGTCTCAAATTTGTTCTCAATCTGACTTTTTAGACCTTTCTTCCAGTTCTCACTCCCAGGCCCAGAAAATTCTCACTTGGAGACTTTTTCTCCCTATTACTCCCACCCACAGACTCAAAGTCCTCAGCCTTCCCTGCTGGGAGCTGCCTCTGAGAAGCCTTCCTAGAACCCCTGGCTTGACTCAACCTGTCCCCCCTTTGGTTGGCAGGATGTTCTGGAAAGGATGCTGAAGAGGCATTGGCTGTCACCGGACAAGTTGATAAACCTTCTCAGGGTCTTGGTTATCTCATTTGTGGAATCAGGGAATGGATCAGAGCTGTGGTCCCCAGGTGTGGCTCCTCACTGACCCCATCCAGGAATTCTCAAAATGCACAGATTCCTCGGCTCCACCTTGGGCCTTCTCAGTCTGCATCTTTGAGGGGGTGTGTGTCTGGGAATCTGGTAACATTCCCCAGGGGATTCTGAGGTGCTGCCAGATTTCGCATCAACTGGACTACAGAATCCATGCCTAGTGTCAATGGCTTTTGCAGATCACAGGGCTGAAGAGGACTGGGTCATGTCTCTCCTGCCTGGTCCTGGGGTCTAGCCATGGCATTAAGATGATCAGTAGATGCTAAATGAATGAATGAGTGCCATGAAGAGAAGTGGCTGCCCCCTTTTGGACACCCTCCTCTCCAGCTCTTTCAGGACAGAGAGAAAAGCCAGAAGCGATCACACACAGCTGCTTGCAAACGGGCTGTTGGAGTCTGACAGTTCTGAGCACACGTCTAAAGGAAGGTCACGGGACTTCAGGAGTCAGAGGCTTTCTGAGTCCTTCTGTTTAAGGTGCGTGAACGCATGTGCATCGCGAAGTGGGTGCTGGGGTTCAGGTAGGTTCAGAGTCATCAAGTTCTGTTGACCAGGTGGTGAGGGTTCTCCAGGTGACCTTCAGAGAAAGGGCAGGCAGGGATGTTGTCTGAGTGTCCTGGGGTGTCTTTCATGCCTTCCCAGCCAGAAAAGCAATCCTTGGGAGCTTAGCAATCAGCCTGTGACCAGGAAGCACTTGAACATGGCCTGGTGTGTGGGCCCAGACACAGGTCACATTCTGACCAAAGCCTCAGTCCAGGTGCTTTGGTCTCACAGCCCACCACAACTGTTGCCTCTGTCCACAGCTACTGGACCAGTGTCCCACTGTCCCAGCCTCAATCCAGAGATGGGACAATGAAGAAAAACAGATGATAAGGCCACAGAAAAGCCCCTCCTGGCAGGGGCCGCAGCAGGGGTACTTTGCTCCCCATGCCGCACCACCCAGATCTGATGCTGTGCTCTCTCGCTCACCGATGGATGCTCCAGTCAGCTGCCTGAGCCCTGGTTACATTTCTAGCAAAAGTAAGACTAACTGGATCCCTAAAAATGTGTTGTTTTTCGAGTTTCAAAGTACTTTCTTGACATTATCTGGTGGTATGGTCATAGCATCCCAAGACAGATACTCTTACACTCCACAGACAGGCTCAGGGACACATCAGGGTGACAACACACACCCTGCAAGACAGCCATGGTTATTCATCAACTATTCTCTGTTAATAAGTAAATGTGGGCATTGTCCAGACCCTGGGGAAGCCCGGGCTCACCTCTGTCTTTGGGATTAGTGTTTCCTTCCTCTGAACCTATGGGCCCCGTGATCTAGTTTCAAAGCTGCAGACAGTCTCCTGCGGGAACCAGTGCTCGTCTTTGGTTAAGACTGAGGTCAGGATGACATCTGGATGGCCGGAGGTGGTGGTCCCAGAGGGATTTCCACCTTCACCCCAATGTACCCAATGTCACTTGGCCTTACTGAGGCCCGTCTCACTTCACCCTCACCTTCTCATGGAGCCTCTTCCCTGCACTTCACCTCGGCGAGGGAGACGGGGAGAAACTGGAGCCTTTGTACCCTGCTGCTGGGAACCTCACATGGGCAGTCCATTTGGAGAACAGTCTGGAAGTTCCTCAAATGATTAAACAGTTATCACATGACCCAGCAATTCCACTCCAAGAGAAATGAAAACATATACCCAGACATAAACTTGTACATGAATGTTTACAACAGGATTATTCAGAAGGTGGGAAGAAATTCAAAATGTCCATAAACTGACGAAGGTATATGCAAAAGGTGGTATATCCATCCAGTAGAATATTAGTTGGCCATAAGAAGGAATAAAGTACTGATATGGAGGAACCCTAAAAATATGATGCTCAAAGAAAGAAGCCAGGCACAAAGGACTGCATATAACAGACCACATATTTCATTGATATGAAATGTCCAAAATAGGCAAATCTAAAGAGACAGATTGGAGCAGGAGGATGTTATTAAAGGGGGTGTGTGTTGGGGGGTTATTTCTGAGTTGTTCTAAACTTGACTGTGGCTTTGGCTGCACATATCTGTGAGTCTCCTAAAAACCATTGCATCAACCTTTAAAATGGGTGGGTTGTATAACATCTCAATAAAGCTGTTGTGAAAAATAAAGAGGAGAAAGAACACGGAACTGGGGTTGGGAAATGTGGAATCCCATTGTGGATACACCACCATTTTCCCCCATTGCCCAGGAAGAGTCACTTCCTTCTTTGAGCCCCTATTGGTCCCTCCATGAGACAGGGAACAATTCATTCCAGCCTCTGAGGAGTGATGTGAGAAATCGAGAAGGAAAGTACGTTAGCAAGTGGAATAGGAACAGAGGCATTATTTAAACGGGCAAGATTTATTGTTGAGATGTCATCGTTCTGGGGAGCTGCAGCCTCCTTGAGTTATAGGCTTAGAGTCCTGCAGAATGTTAAGTTGGAAGAGACCTTAGAGATCAATCCAGAACACAGCTAGGACAGTCCTGTTCTCATGCAGGTACACACATCCCCACGTCCTCTCTCCCAGACAGCAGGACTTATCTGCATTCGGGCACTGGGGCGATGGAAGGAACAGTGGCTAGGAAGGGCAAAGCTTTATTTCAGGTGCCCTGGTGGGGCCACCTGCAATGGCATTTCTCCTCATCTCTATCCCAGGATGTGAAATACCGAATCAGACATAACGGTCCCCCAAACAGAAATCCCTCTGCCTGTGCTTGTCTCCCAGCCCCAAAGCCAGGTGTCCAGATGTTGTGGCAGCTGCCAGCACCTTCCCTCTTTGCAAACCCTAAGTGCACAGCCCAAGGCTGAGCTCCTCTGGGACTGGCTCCAGCCACACGCAGGCCTGCAGTCCCAGCTACCAACTCGATCTCTGGCTACTGGAGTCTGGCTTCAAGGGGAGTCTCACCAGCAGGAATAGGAATCTAGGTGTGCCCAAGCTCAGGTCGTGGGGGGGGGGGGGCGGGGAGGTTCACTGTGCAGGCAGAAGAGGGCTGGTTATTTGGGGGCTTCAAATTCTGAAGCAGAAGATGTGGTAAGGATAGTTATCAAACTAATGAATAACCCCTACTCTGCTATGCACTAGGCATAAACTCTACAGATACTATTATTCATACTCATAACAACTCTATGAGGTAATACTATTATCTTCATTTTACAAATGGGGAAAGTGAACTTCAGAGAGGTTAAGTATCTTACCTAAGTTTGCACAGCTAGTAAACAGTAGAGGTAGGATTTAAAATGAGGTCTCTCTGGTGAACAGTCAGGGAAAAGTGCAACCTCTACCCCAGCCCTTTCCCTGCCTTCAGGCCTTCCACTGGAGCCCCAGTGCCATGAAGCCCCTGGAGACCCATGCCTCCTGCTAACATGGAGGGCAGCCTTGGGCAAGTGCCCTGGCCCTGTAGGAGTTGGGCTTTGCTTAATGTCCAGATGGGGATGCCAGGGAGAGGAGGAGAATTTTGCTGAACTCCAACTGGAAGGCACGCCTGGGTGCAGAAGCCTGGCCACAGCACTTGCCCTGCTCCTTCTGCCACCGCTGCAGAAACCAGCTCACGTTCTACCTGTTCCACGGAAAGCCACTTGGGTCCTGGTCACTAGTGCAGAGTTGGAAGTGTGCAGTGCGACAGTCTCAGAAGGTGGGACAAGGGGAGATGGCCGCTCGCTCTTCAGAACAGGTGCGTAAGGCAGCAAGATGTTGCCAACAGAGCCCAGGGTATGGAGACAGGCGGAGCCCCACCCAGATCCCCGCCGTGCCACTTACGCCTGGGGTTGACGAGGAACTTCGCTCCTTGGAGCCACAATGCCATCATCTGTGAAATGGGGATGAAGTACCAGCACCACTGAGACTTTCTGAAGATAGGATGTGGAGAGGAAAGGTTTCTGTGACATTGACCTAACAGAGTCAAGGAGGATGGTTCCAAACATTCATCTAAGTAACTCTGTACCTATCATGTATATTTGATCTACCTCGACCAGTAAGGAAGATATCACTATTATTATTTATAATTTTTATTTTTTTTAGATGGATGCTCAGAAGATTTAAAAAGTTTGCCCCAGGACACAAAACCAAGTTAGTGGGGGTGCTGAGGTTGAAACACAGTTCCTAGAATCCGTGGTCTTCATTACCACCCACCCACTCCCTGAAGAACCCACTCGAGGGTTAGGAGGAGTGTCCAGACCTGGTGGGTGGCAGGGACACATGCATGGTAGCTGTGGTCCTCCTGTGCTCCCAGCGACTGAGGAACTGGGTGCTTCCTAGGCGGTACCAGTGTGATGCCATTTAGGTCTAGCCATTGACTAGTGAAAGGGAGAACCAGAAATATACCAATTTTTCCAAGAGGAAAAAATAAAATAAATTAAAGAATAGGTTCATGTGCTGAATCACATAAGGGGCCTGTGCCGAGCTACCCGCTTGGAGGCTGGTAAAACCTATCTACCTATAGATGGGTGTGCGTGGGCCTCAGGTGCACCACTGGTGACAGACACCTGCATGCCACTCAGCTCTCCCACCTTCCCACACCTAATGGCAGCCAGTGCTCAAAGGTGACACTCTTGCCCTGTGCCTCAACATCCATGTCCCAATCAGTGTCTTCCTTCCTGATCCTCAAAGGCCCTTGGAGTTTTCAAGGGGGACAGTTCTCCCTAGACCTTCAGGTCACCACAACCCAAGGGGCTCCTGAAAGAAGACACAGAGGAAAATGGCTAGCCAGGGAAAGCCTTGAGGGGTCTTCCAGATTCTTGGATCATCAGGGAAACAGAGTCAGAAAAGGGAAACAAATGAAACCACAACCTCCAGGGTCACCTTCCCTGACCAGCAAATGAATACGCTTGCTTTAAAATTTAGTGGCAGGGGAAATCGCGTCTCTCCTGCTGCGAGTCCTCTTGTCAGACACCCATATAACAATCATATTTCCATTTTTGTCTTTGCTGCCAAAAAAGCTCAGGGTTGAATTTAATGCTCAATGTCAGAGATCAGCTAATCCTAGGTCGCTGGCAAAACAATCTCCTCCCCGTGCGGTCCCTTCATCTGGACGGGACCTACTTTTTGGACTTAATTTGCAACTGTCAATGGTTCCAATTCTCCTTATAGAAAGTTGGTAGGTCAAAAAAAAAAAAAAAAGAAAAACAAGAACAAGAAAGAAAACTTGTAGGACACCCGCAGGGATACTGGGTCACAAAGGGAGATTTTGGCATTAAGAGGAACTAAGACTGATGACCTTTTGAGGCCCCCTTCTGATCCCGAGACCCTGGGACTGCGATGGGCCCCTAATCCGCTGCACTATTGTTCCGCACAAAGGCAGAGCTCTTCAGTGCCTGCTGGTGAAGGGTGCTCTCCTCCTGGAATGTCAAGGAGCGATTGACACCAGGACGCGCGCTGGCGCAGCACCATGAGCGCCGACCGCTGCCGCTTGCTGGTGTCGCCTCGCGGGGCTGGGGCTGGGCTTGGTCACAGGGTGCCAGCTGGCATGGAGGCACCATGAGCTGCCTACTTGAGAACAATGGCCTTTCCACCGTGCCCCTGCCTGCTAATTGACAACAAAGCCTTCGCCGCGACTGCAATCACAAGGCTGTGTGTGGAGTGTAGCGGTGAACACAAGCCTCATTCTTAGGACCAGTCTTAAGCGTACCCAGGAGCCACCGTGGCGCCCTCCGGCAGCCCTCGAGTCTCTGGAGCTTATGTACATGTTCAGTGTCAGATGGTCTGAGCTAGCACGGTCTGCCTGTGCCGTGCCCAAGCTACCAGGTATCTCTTCCCACACCTGCCAATGTCCACGGGGCTCTCCTGATCCACCTCTACAGGGTGAGGAAGCCTGACTCCCTCATTTTATAGACTGAGAAACCGAAGCTCAGGAAAGCCTATGCCTTGTCCAAAGTCACGTTGCCCGTCACTGGCCGAATGAGATCCAAACCTCCGTTCTTCAGAGTGAGATCTAAGATTGGCTGGTTTGTCCACTGGGCACGGGACAGGGTGTGCTATCTGTGAAGAAGGCACAGGCCCTCAGAGTGCATGATCTGTACTCAGGAAAGACTGGCTCCATCCAAGGGCCCATGTCAACAGCTCTCCTGGACCAACAAGGGCATAAAGTCTCAAAAGAGGGCGCACAAATTAGAAGCCCCAGACAATACATTCCAGCCTGGAAAAGAGGCAATGAATGGCTCAGGATTAGGATAGACATGTTTTCAAGTGGCCAAGACTCCCTAGGTAAACCAGGTTGCTCAGCCATGAACTAACCCATAAACAAAAGTGTCCATGAAACCTGCTGCACCACAGCATCCTGATGTATAAACGTGTTTCCTGTGTCATCGTAGCCAAAGATGGTTAATGAGGTGCTTCCGGGGTCACTGGGTGAAGACTGGGCCCTAGCTTCTATTCAGTCTCTCTCTCCCTCCCTTTGGTCTGGGTACAGATCTCATCTCCAGACTCACCAGCCTGTAATTGGAGCAGTAGGCGAGATGCCCCTGCTCCACTGCCCACCATCCTTCCTGACTCCAGTTAGCCTGTCTCCCAGCCTATGGAGGTGTCCCAGGGTCCTGGAGGGCTAAGTGGTTGAGCCAAGTTCAGTGGAGTTCTGCAGTATCAGGAGCTACTTTTTGGGAGGCCTTTTTCTTGTGCTTAGTTGATGCTCCCCTTGCATCCAGAGACAAATATATCAGACAAACGAGGCTTCCCAGCTGTGATAACCACACTGGGCGCCTGGGTGTTACCACAGTGCTGTCCAGCTGAAGAAACGCTTTCACACGGACCCGACACCAACCTGATCACACTCTATGTCCTCACTTAACAATGGAACACTGAGGCCAAAAGAGGGTAAAGGCGTCCATCATGGTCACATAGTGAATGAGGAAGTCAGGATAATCTGAGGTCCTGCCTCAGAAATGAGACTGTCTTCCAAAACAGTGTGACTGATCTAGATCTTGCTGAAACATTTTTATGGTTCAAGCATGGGTCTCACTGAAGTCCAAAGGGCTCTGGTTTTCAGAATGAATTGGATTCCCCAAGCACCCCTGGCGGGTAGTGGAGGAGGCCACGGGCCTGGCTCTGTGGGATGACTGGGGACTCACCACTCTGGCCAACACACTTTAGCAACACAGCTCCCTGACTTGCCTGACATGGGTCTTCTGCCCCTCGCCCTTGTCCTCACTCAGAACCACTTCTTTCTTTTCCTGCCATCCTTTCCTGTTTTTCCGTCTCTTTCACACACTGAAGCCACCAACAGGCTGCCCCTCCCCAGATCCTCCGCTAGGAGAAGGGGCTGCACTTGTGCCTAATGTTTAAAATACGGATGAGGAGCCGGAGCTCAGCTGAAAGCCCATTTCGGCAACAGCCCATGAGTGTGCAAATGCCTTTCTCCATCCCGGCATCGGTTTCCTCATCTGAAAAAAATGGTGAGTTGGCTTCTGTAATTTCTAAGTTCCCTCCCTGGTTCTCCAAGAGGACTCGTTTGATGACCAGCAAGAGCGAAGGCTTAGTACAGGCTCCACCCTCTGAAATAACTTTTCTATAACAGAGGAGGCTGGAGAGGGACTAATAGATTCATGGAAACTCTGGAGAGTCCAAAAAAGGATTTTAATTAAAATGTAAATGTTGTAAACATTCAAACCCGCTCCACTCTGGGAGCCAGGGCCCAGCTGCCAAGAGGGTCAGAGCATCATTCGCCATCATTAGCATTAGCAGGGGCCCTGTGTAAGCTGCCAGAACACAATTCGATTAGGGATGTCATTCACATGGAACACCCATGCAGGAGGGGTGGGGACTCTAGCTTAGCTGAGATATAGGGTCAGCTGTTTTCAGAGGTGATTTTGCATCCTGAGTTTGAGAAGGACCTCTTGCCCCTGGATATCTTCCTATACCATTATATGCACTATAAATACCTAAAATCCATCATTAGAAGTCCCTTTGAGTTAGGGATTATGTTCCTAGTAATGGGAAAACAGCGTAGAAGAGAGAACAGATTTTGTCATTAGTCACTTCCTAGTTGTGTGATTTTGGGGACCAGTCTGGTATTTTCTTAGGAATAGTGACAAAGGTCACTTGCCAAGAAAGAGGTATGCTGCCTGGTCCTAAGATTTTTTTCCTTGGGACCCAGAATCCTAGTGTCATGTTCAATCTTTTCAGGACTCATGATCCAGGGGCTCAAATTTGGAGGACAGTTTCTCCAAATGGCAGAAGGAAACTCAAGGCCTGGGAACAAGAGAGGCAAGGCACTTCAGAGGACCACAGAACCTGACCAAGTCACAGCAGAGCAGCCAGGAGGCTGCCATGGCCATGGTAGGCCTTTCCCAGAGCTTTCCCCACAGGGAGGAGGAGGCCAGCAGTTCAGCAGGTGCAGCTGAACAGGAACTACGCAGGGCCGTGCTGCGAGCTGGGTTTTGCATTCACTCTACTCTCGGCAACTTTTGGTGATTGTCTAATTATGGCTCATTACAAACATCGAGTTACATTTGCAAGGTCGTAACTACAGGGGAAGGATACAATTATTATAATGAAGCTTCCCTGGCCCCAGACTGTCTCCCCTGCAATCAGTCCCAAATGCCACTGCTCAAATCATCCTCCTCGCCTGCCACCTGGTCCTCTCTTGCATCCCTCCCTAAGGCCAGTGTGACAAAGCACGATCCGGGCTTAGTCCCCTTTGTGGATCATCTCCATCAAAGGGCAGCACTTTTCTCCATTTTCTTTCCCTGCTAAAGAGAAACTTTTTTGCTGCCTTGTTGGAGAAGAGCTGAGTCAGAAGGTGACTCTTGGTCATGGAGACTTGGCCTATGGCAGAGAGTGGCAGGATGTGAAGCAGAGAGTTGGCGTCTCCTAGCATAGTCCGGGGCTGGGCCACCTGTGGGCTGAAGTCCTAAAAACAGTCCCTCAAAGGCCAGATGCTGGCCAGTGAGACTTAGCACCAAGGAACATGGAAAGCTGGCAGTGGCCCAAATGCAACTTGCTTCTTGTCTCTCTTGCAAGTGCTTCTGCCATCAAAGCTGCTGGGGAGCCAGTCTCCCTCCTCTAAAGACCACTTGCCAGGGCAGAGGCTGGTCTGTCTTCAGATAAGGGGAAAGAGGAGGTTTGCCTTGGGTTTTCATTTGTACTGTTCACCCCATGCATACTAGGAGCAAAATTCCTTTTTTTATGAAGGGCAGCCACTAACCCAAGCATCCAGAGAGGGAGGTGAGATCTCTAGACAAATTCTTCCTTTAATGGAACTGGTAGTTTTTCAGTCTGGAAAAGTGACTTCAAGGGTACATGACAACTTCAAAATCTGAAAGGCTGTCATGTATGGGAGGGAGTGGACAGATGTGACCTGTGTGCCTGGAGGCAGTCAGGACCTACAATCCAGCCACTGTGGACATGACTGCCTCTCAAAGGAGTGAGTTTAAAGATGACCATGTGTCAAGGTGCCATGGGATATGTTCTCACCAGGTGGCAAATGCTCTCTGAGGTCCCTTCCACCTGAAGACTGTGTCCATGGCTCTAGGCAATAGCCTAGCACAATCTTGCACATAGTAGGTACTCAATCAATGCTTGTAGGTTGTCAAATGACCAATATTAAATGAGGTAAGGACATTGGTTTTCAGGTACATAGGAGAAGCCCTCTCCGGCAGACCTCTTTCAAACCAGATACTGAATGTAACTCCTAATAGGTGTTATCAAAATTCGTGTCAAGAGTCACCAAGGTGCTTATTTAAAATGCAGAATCTTGGGCTCCACTCAAAATTTGGTAGGGCTGAAATGGGAACAAGAAATCTGCATATTTAAAAACAAGCTCCCTAGATGAGTCTCATACCTGAGATTGCCAGATAACACTTGAGGAAATATAGTCCCAGGAGAAAGGCCAATGGATTCTCCTGTCCCCTGGGGTCAGCCCTGCTGGAGATGCTGTTGTCTTTGACTTCTCACATCCGCTTGCCCCCTGAGGTGGGGAAGGCCCTCACCTCATTCTGGCTGAACCATAGGGAGAACTAAGGCCCAGAGGAATAGGGATAGGACTAAGGCACCTTTCAGCAAAAGACCCAAGCTCAGACCCTTGCCATTTCCTGCCACCAAAGCCTGGCCCCTGATATGGGAGACTCTGCCCATCTTCCACGATGGAAACAGACTTTGCTGACCTTCCGTCTCACCTCATCCATGGCCCCTGGGATCTCTTAATGGGGTTCATCCCTTGGCTCCCACCTCTACCATGAATTGGTCTCTGCTTGTCCTCCACTGCCTTTGGTTTCCCAGTCTGGGTCCCGGGACCCCACACCTTGGGGATGCACCCTCTCCATGGCCCCCATCCTGTAGGCAGAACCCAGCCAACCTTCCTCTGGGAGCTCATCCACGTGAAGGGCTGAGAAGGTGGAAGGACTAGAGTCCACCCAGCCCTCCTCCAGACAGCACCCTCTTCTCAGGGTGCTGCTTGCTCCCTCCCACCCCTGCCAGGACAAGACCCAGCCTCTTCCAGAAGGTTCCCTCTCTTAAGGTACCCAAATCACTGCCAACTGCTGGCCAGGCCAGACTTTCTCCTCCTACTGGGATTGATTTGTTTAGTTTCAATGGTTTAATCTTCTCCTTCCCTTGGAGCAGAGCTGTCTTCCTCTGATCCCTGGTGGGAGGCATTTTGTATTGGACTGAATCAAGAGGGGCTTGGGGAAGGAAGGTAAAAGAAAAAAAAAAAAAAAAAAAGAAAGAAAGAAGGAAAACATACCTCCTGGCAAAACCCAGAGCACCGCTTACACAACATCCTTCGCGCTACATTATTTATAGTGCGACTGAAACATTGATTCCTCCCCTGCTCTTCCAAAGAGCGCTGGTGTTTCCACCGAGCTGTAACAAGTACAGAGGGCCGGCTGCCGTGCGTGTCGCTCAGCGCCAACACGGAGCATTTGATACACAACAGTGCACGCGGGAAATGCTGTGCCTCACAGCAGCCAGGGGGAGGGGCAGGGCCGGGGAAGAGAGAGGGTGCCGCTCCAGCATGGGGGTGGGGGACAAAGACTCAGAGAGGACGGGTGGGTTCCCTAGGCAGACAACAAGCCGCCCACAGTTAGCCTAGCTTGCAGAGAACCAGGAGCCCAGGACCCACCAGGGACTATGGTAGACCAGCAGTCCAATTTATAACAGTGACACTTTAAGATGATAGGCTTTCTGTGCAGATATTTTTATTTATTCATCAATTTATATAAATAAGTACATTTATGAATTGCAGTGCCACAGAAAGGATAAGACTTTAGATTCACATAGATCTACCTTCTGGCGTCCCTCTGCTACCTATGTGTGGCCTAGGACAAGTCATATGAGCTATAGTGGGCTCAGTTTCCCTTTCTGCAAAAATAAGGATAAAAATGCCTGTCCTATGTTGCTGGAGTGTTAGGGTCATAAATAAAAAGTATCTATCATTTTATGGGAATTTCATCTCAATTTAAAAAAAAAAAAAGGCCCCGCACGATGCTGAGCCCCTAATGGATGTTGCATAAAGGTAGTTCAGTACATTTTTGGTTGATGAGCGTTGCGCGTACTCATGGGTTTCACAGAATGTTTCCCAATGGCCCCGTTTACACGCTAATGAGAATACACAGTGCAGGAAGGGAGACCTGACATTCTCAAAGGCCTTGAGCCCCCTTTGTGTCCCTTCCCAGCTATGGGTCTGCTTGGACCTTCAGAGCCCTGTCCATCAATAGCCGATGTGGTATCCCCACTGACCTGGGCACCCCCATCCAGCAGCCCTTTTTGCCTTGCCTTACTCTTCCCCTCACTTACAGTGCCTGTGGGTTGCCAGTGGTATTAGTCAGCTTTTTCACTGCTGTGACTCAATGACCCGACCAGCACAACTGTAGAGGAGAGCGCGTTTATTTGCGGGCTCACGATTTCAGAGGTCTTAGTCTGACTCCATTCCTCAGGGTTAGAGGTGAGGCTGAACATCAGGGCGGAAGGGTGTGGCAGAGGGAAGCAGCTCACGTGATGATCAGGAAGCAGGGTCTCCACTCTCCAGATACAAAATATACACCCAAAGCCACGCCCCAGTGCCCACCTCCTCCAGCCACACCCTGCCACTTCGGTCACCACTCAGTTAGTCCCTGTCAGGGGATTAATTCACTGATTGGTTTAAGATTCTCACAAACCAATCATTTCTCCTCTGAACGCTTTTGCATTGTCTCACACGTGAGCTTTTGGGGGACACCTCACATCCCCACCATAACACCAGTCCAAGCCCTGCCTATCTCGGCAGAGTCCTATTTACTTTGTGGGGTCTTTGGTGACAATTTCTTGCAACACTTCCTCTCTGAGCCCTTCTCGGGTTGGTGTTGAATCATGTGTGACTCTTCACAACCTCTGATGTACATTCATGTCTGTACGTCCTCCCTGACCAGAGCACCAGCCCCTGAAGCCAAGGACTATCTGGCTTTTGTCTCTGGTGTCCCAAAGTAGACAGTGGGATTGCTGGCTCGTGTGGGTTGAGCAGTACAGACAAGCCATATAACGTTCCTAAGATTTCTAAAGTGGGGGTCCTGCAATGAAATGACAAGTGACACAACTAGCAAGCATTTCCTAAGGTCCTAGCTTGAGGCATGAAGTGCACTCATTAACTCTTAGGCAGTCAGGAGTGGATTCTGGTTTTGGGGTCTGAAGCATATATAATTTTGGCAGTCTATTTTTTAAAAAAGGGAGGGCTTTGAGACGGGTCTGTGGAAATAAGGGACTCTGATGTTTAAGCTACATTGTCTTTCTGATAAATCCACCCCTGCAGGCAGGTACTGCCATTGTCCCTATTTTACTGATGTGAAGACTGAACCTAGAGAGATAAGCAACTTGCCCCATGATATAGCCAGAAAGCATGCATCAGGGACTCAGGCCCAGGTGGTGTGGTGCCTGAGCCACCATCCCAACTGTCTCCATTACTGTCCAGGACTGAGAGATGATAAGAGGTGAGGCCACACCATGCAACCCTAAGTGTAGATTGTAGATTGTGTAGATTGCAAATTGTGTAGATTGCACATGTGTGGATTGGTGGCATGTTAGGGAAGGAAGGAAACGGGAATGAACTGAAATGGTCATTCCAGTCTCTGCATGTCACAAATGAGGAGCCCATGGCTCTGGGAAGTTAGTGACTTTGGCAAAAATGTACGCAATAACAGAGCCTGTTCTCCCACCTGTTGGCCTGGTCTCCCTGTGTTGCCCCTCGGGAGGACTGAGGAAGGACTTGTCATCGGCAGTGGCTGATTCACTGCAGTTAGAGCCTCGAGCTGCTCCCTGGACCCCCGTGACACCATGAATGACTCCTTTCCGGAAACCACACACCTCTTAGCTTATAAACCTTCCCCCAAAGTTTCAGCCTTTCTGATCCACAGGGAAGGAATATTAAAAATATTTCTGTACCCACAACCCCAGAATCCAGTCAGCCTTCTCCTTAGCCCTATGTCCCCAGAAGCATGTCAGGGAATGGACCCCAGAAGGCCTGAGGTCAAGTCCAGCCTCTGGTGCTTCCTAACTGTGGGGCCTTCATCCAGCCCCCCAGCTTCTGTGATCTCATCTGTAAGTTGGGGCGTTAATACCACTGCAGAGTGTGATGGGGATCAAACAAGATCACAAATGGGAGGAACCCGTGTGGTGCTCCCCAGTTTCCATGGTGAACATGAGAAGGTGCACTATCAACATTAGTCCCTGTGCCTCTGCTGATGGAACTTCTACGTTGTAACGCTGTCCCCTTTGCCTTGCCTTATCTCCTAGTTTGAGTTTCTGTCTCTTTCCTCATCTGTCATCCCCCAGCTGCAGCAGAAGCCCCTGAGGACAACGTTGTGCTGTCTACCCAGGAATCTGCCTGCCGCTGCTGCTGGGCTTCCCTGACACCACCCCTCACCCATCTCTCTGGGCCCTTTCCCAACTCCCAACACCCACCCTGCCCCACTGAGCCTGTATCACATCCCCAGCTCCTCAGACATCACCGTAGCCTCAGGTGGTGGGGCACATGAGACCTGAGCTATGGGCAGAAGACTTCTCTGAAGTCTGGCCCTGCAGGAGGACACTGTTCAAAAAAGAGGTGGCAACTTCAGACTAGATTTCAATGTGGCTCCCGTAGGGGTCTATCGGCCTTGATCTCCTCTCTGTACTGCAGTGATAGCAATGTCTCTGCCTCTGGCAGGTGGCTGGAAGGCTCGGATGCCGTGGTGGATGTGATATGGAGGGCCTTTCCCGGTGCCTGGTAAGCGCTCTGTAATGCACACCATCCAGGTCTTTGCCATCATGCGATTTTGGCAGGGGGGCTGTCATGTCAGGTGGGCAGTCGCCAGGTGTTAAGGGCCTGGCCTAGGTGGTGGGGTCATCCAGGGTGGGGGTCAGGACAGCAACTGGGGTCCAAGAACAACACCTAGCTTCTGGGAGGGGCTGGCTGGCAAGAGCAGGTGGCACCAGGAGCCTCCTCCTTAGCGGTCAGCATTGGCAAAGGGTCCTGGTCCTCTGCCGGGCTGGATTTCCCAGGGCCTCGCCTGCTGGGGCCCTGAAGCAGCACCAGGCAGCACGTTCTAGGAGGTCCAAGTCTCCCCGTCCAAGGCTTAGCTCTCTCTTCCTGTTTGCACACGGACTGCTTCCCACTTGGCCTGGCTCTCTCTGTTTTGAGTGCTCCTGCCCTGACACAGAATCTAACCTGTGAGGTTTACTAGAACATGCAGAAGAAGGTGGTTCCAGGCTTGGCAGCAGCCTCATCCCAGAAGGGACCCACCTGTTATCTGGTGCTTCCTCCTGTCCCACGAGCCAGCCTGTAACTGAACACATTAAAGTCATGCTCATTCCTATAATTCCTTTACTAGAGCAGAAAGGATATGGGATCTAATGCCAGATCTACCAGCCCCTAGATGTCTGACACTGGAGAACAATATGACAACTAAATACTGTTAGCATTTGGTATGCGTGAGGGTTTTATACACCTGATTTCATTCATCCCTATGTCACCCTCGGACATGGACGTGATTCTCTCCATCTCTTCCGTTTTTCACTTATTCACTCCTTTAAAAATACTTTGAATCCTCAGCACTAAATAAACAAAGAACCTGAAGGTCTGCTACATGCCAGGTAAGGTGGTAGGAAAACAGTAGTATGGTCCCTGTCCTCATAGGAGCTCACGATCCAGTTGAGGAAACTGGTGCCCAAAGGTTGGTAGAGGCCACTTGCTTTTCCTCGGTGATGACGTTATGCCTGACTTCTCTCTGCCGGGTGCTTTGCAGTCCACAGATCCTTTGGGACTAGTTCATTCCAGAGCAGCTCTGGCCAGCAGCTGGGCAGCTCAGGAGCCTGGTCCTGCTCTCAGCAAACACTGGCTTACACACGAGGATTTGTAAAGGCACTTTGTCAAGAGGAGGGCGTGCTGTTTTTTTTTTTTTTTTTTCTTTTGTCTCATTATGCTATAGCTCAGTGGGTACCTGGGAGGCTGGTCAGGTCCCTTTCTAATTGTAAGACACCTGTGCCAGTCTCCTAAGAGCCCTGGGTTCCAGGCAGAGTGCCCACCCCTCCAGCCCTCCCGCCACCAGGCAGCTCCAGTTTCCACCAGTCTGCGCAGGGTGATCTGGTCTCACAGCAGCCACTTCTGCTGTTCAACGCCATCTCCTTCCGGCTGTTCCTGCTGCTTCAAAGCGTGGGGAGTGGAGAGGAGAGGAGCGTGGCTCGAACAATAGCCAACGTGCCTAAAACCCTGGTGCTGGAGTTAATAAAAAGAAATGAACCCATTCAGGCTAGCACCGAAATTACAGTCTCGGTTTCACTGTAGTGATAGAAGGCGGGGACTCTGGCACAGAGCTGAGCGGGCCTGGTTGGGGGGGGCGGCGGGGGGCGGGGAGGCGGCTTGGTGCAGCCTGGCGAGCCTGGTGCTGGGATGTGTTCTTTCCCTTCTTTCCAGCCTCCCCTCCCCTCCAGACCCTGCTCCTATGAATATATTTGTTTGTTTATTCCTATTGATTTCCAAAGACCTAGGTGCCCCCGGGGCCTCTTGCTGCAGGTGTACCAAATGCAAATTCCACAATTATAGTCAATCCAGCAGCAAACATTCCCCACAAAAGGAGAGAGGCAAAGGGCTTCCCACGGGGAATGCAGCCCTCAAAGACAGGTCCTCCATTGAAGGCCGCTTCAAGGGGTTTGGCAGCCCTGGCACCGGTGGGCACCAGAGTGGGCAGATGGCATGGGGACAGGCCCTCGGGCTGGCTCTGCCTTGCTGCTGGCTGTGGCACCTTGCCCTGGGAGACCTCCAAGGTCCCATCTGCCTGAGCCATGTGAGCGTGAGGTATGGCAGCAGGACTTCCTCCAGTCCGAGCCCTCCATATTGGATTGTTCATTCATTCATTTGATGGCTATTTAGTGGTCATCGTTAGTGCTAAACACTGCTGTAGGCCCTGGGGATAGACCAGTGACCAAAATACTCTGTCCTGGTGCTAATGGGCTGGCGGCCTAGTCAGGGATCATGTTTAAAACAACTGCAGCAAAAGGGGGAATGGCAGTGTGGAAGCCAGGCGGGGAGTGAGATGGACAAGAATGGACAGAGCTACTTTAGGTAAGTCAGGGAAGGCGTTAACTGAGAACACTGACGCTGGGACCTGAGGACAAGATAAATCCAAGTTCGAAGCATCAGGGAAAGGACCTTCCAGGCCAAAGAAATATGGGCAAAGGCCCTGGGGCAGAGGAGGGGCGTGTATAAAAGACTCTGGTTTATTTGAGAAACCAAGAGATCGGTGTAGCTATAGCTCCCTGGGCGAGGGGACTGTGCCATGGGGTATGATTGGATCATGGCCTGGCCAAGCCTGTGATGCTAGGTCCTCTTTAAAGGAGGGACGCTTTCCACCTCCTACGTCTTCAGGGACCTTTGCCTGCCTCTCAGGAAGGAAAGGAAAGAAATCAAGAGAGCAGTTGTGAGGCTTCTGTTGCTTCTTCCTCATTTTAAGTGAGAAGGATGAACCTCACTCCCTTGTCATCAAGACCAAGCCCACTCATTCCTTAGCTGCTTACTCACTCCAGTCAGTACTGAAACCCTACAGTGCGCAGGCCAGGTGGGCGAGAGGCAAGCGGCTGGATCCAGATGGGCCTGGCCTGCAGTGACCAGGGGTTTGGACTTGCTTCTGGAGTGTGGGGAGCCCATGAAGCTTCTGAGATGAGGGAGTGGCAGGCTCAGAAGGGCCCGGATGACCAGTCAGAGGCTTCCATGATGGTCCAGGGAGAGGACACCTGTCCTACAGAAGGAAAGGTCCGCACCTCTGTGCTTGGGGTCATTTGATTCCCACTTCTGTCATATCTCAGTTACTTGTGGGTTCGAAACCGATGTTCCAAACCAATAGGGTTTTCAAAGATTCTTTCCTCTTCACTTCAGAGTCTGTGGAGGGCAGAGGCACAGGGCAGGAGTGGGGAGACCCATGTCGACCATGAAGTGAGTTCACCTTTCTGGGTATGCAGGCCTTGACAGCAGGGAAGGAGCGTGGGGGCTTGGGTGGCAGAGGAGGTCCAGCCAAATTCCTTTCTCCACACGCCCCCTGCCCTGTGGATAATTGGGAGCTGGCTGCACCTTGAAAGGGGTGCACATTTGGAAACCTTGAGGCTGATTCCCTCTGGCCTGTGCCTGGCATAAGGAATGCACTCAGTGTTCACACTTCAAAGCATCACCCCGTCCATCCACATCTTCCCAAGAGGGGCACAGCCTGGGCGACCTGCGCCTGCAGCGGTGTTTGATATGTAAATTTTCAGTCTCTTTAAGCTAGACTGTTTGTGAAAAAGAGTTAAACTCAGAGTTAAGGAATTTGAACCCTTAGAAATCATGGAGCCCCAAACCTTTGCTTTACAGGGCAGCTACCAGAGGTACACTGAGGCCAAATGACTTATCCTGGGACCTTCTGTTAAAGGGCCTGGGACCCTCAGTTAAAGGCCTAAATGGCTTATGCCGGATTTCAGCAACCACGTGAAGTCCATGTTTACATCTCAGGTCTTACCTGCTAAATCCAGAACACACATAAAATGTCTCCCAACAGCAGTCCTGAGATCCGAGAAATAAATACTTAGATAAAAAGCCATTTACCAAGACCCAAATGCCTTTTAACAAAGGCTGTGCGCCTGGCAGGATAAGCCAATTACCAAAGGATTGTGTTCCAAATGCAGCCTAACTGTCTCAGAGCCATGTCAGGGGGAAATCAATAAGTAGTTAATCAATGGATTGATTGATCGTTTACTGCTAGTAATTAAATTTTGAGAAAGTACAAATTCTATTACACCTACAGTCAGTCAAAAGTGATGCTCAGATCCTGGAACATGGAAAGAAATAAAAATAGAAGCCCTGTGGCCATAGTAATAGAAAGTCAGAGAGAGAGAGAGAGAGAGAGAGTGAGAGAGAGAGTGAGTTGGGGAGGGAGAGACCATCTCCAGCATCACAGATCTTTAGAATCAAAAGAAACCTTGGACCCCATCCAGTCTGACCCCTCATTTTGAGGATGAAGAAACTGGGTATCAAGGAGATTAGACTCGTGCAGGATTAGTGTCCAAGCAAGCATTTTATCTAGCCTCCTACCTCCTAGCCTAGAGCCCATGAACAGAGGGGCAGGCAGTTTGGGGGACGGTGGTGACATCATTGGTGCTTAGAGCCACTCATTGATTTCCAAGTGACCATTTCCTCCACACTCATACACCAGGCTTCTCCATTAACAAAGATTCAGAGACGCCCGAGGCTTCGGCGCCCTCCTGGAAAACTCAGAAGGGAAGACTCTCTAAGGACAAGGACTTGCCATCCTTCCAGGAATTCCACATGAGCACGTGTGCAGGCAACAGTTCCGCGGCCATGGTCCACGCAGGGTGAGCAGGGGCAGGTGCCGTCTGGTTGGCCTCTTTCTGAAGGTGGCGAGTGAAGGGGAACCATTCCTGTGGGCTGTATGTTTCTGTTCTTGTTCCCAATGTCAAGTGGAAACTCCTCTAGGAAGTGGCTCCAGACAGCTGCCGGGACCCAGTCTCTCTAGAACAACCAAGCTCTCCCTGCTTCCCCACCTCCCTGGGCAAGCGTTTTTCAAGGCCTATTTTTGGGTCTCTCTCTGGACAAGTTGTAAACTCACGGAGCCTTCCTACAGCCGGCCACCTCGCTCGAGCCTGAGCATCCTTGCCCCTTACTGCTGGTGCGGATGTGACTGAAAAGGGCCAACACATTTTTCTCACTGGTTTAAGCCAGGTGGGATTGGGTAAATCTTCAGGGAGCAAAATGAACACACTCCAAAGCCATGATTTCTGAATTTTCCTCCACTTCCTAAGATCTGTTTACAATAAAGTCCATCCCGAGCCAGCCCTGGGGTGGACTTCCCTCAGGCGCGACCCGCCTCTGTCCTTCTTCCCCAGTGTGCCCCACCTGGGCTGGTCCCAGTGCTCAGGGGCAGTTGCCTGCTTCCCTCCCCAGCCTGTCCCCTACCTGCTCCTCTGCCCCCACAAACTTCTGACCGGGGGAAGCAAATCAGGAAGATTAAGGATTACTTGACATGTCTTGTGCAGTCATCGTAGCATCCAAGACTCCCGCGCCCCCTCTAATTGGATCTGCTGCCTGGAAGTCTGATTTAATCAGCCTGCGATAGGCTCGGGGTGGGGGAGGGCGGTGCAGGAGGATGTGCTCCCCTGGGCCCCTCGCTCTGTTTGCTGGCCCCAGCTGTGTGTGTGCACAGTCAGCCTTTATTAACTATTACACTTCATTCCGGACAGCTGCTTGGGGAGAACATCGATTCCTTCCCCAACCTTTTAGGCTGCCCTGGAACTCAGCGTTTCCATTTATCTCCTTATTTCTGTGCACACGTGCAGGTTAGAGTGGACCTGGGAGGACGGTGCCCAGAAAAGGATTCGATTAGACGCGAATCTTTCCACCTTCTTCCTACAAACTCCCACCTTCTCTCCAGGTTCATTCATGCCGGGCTACCCTGGAGCCCCCACCTTGCGAGCCCTGAATAGGAACCTCCCCATCGGGAGGAAGCAGGAACACACTGACATCCAAAGCAACCTCCTTTGCCTGTGCCGGCGGAGCCATCTGACGCATCTTAACATGCCTTTGTGGGGACACTGGCCTGTCCCAACCACTCCTGACTCAAACCCAGGGACAAGCTGGGTGGGCCCTGTGGGTCGTACATGGGCAGTGCCAGCCTGTCCCCACACCGGGGGCTCCTAGGTCAACACCAGGTGCAGTCACTCTTGGAGGTAGGAACTTTGGGGTTCTTTTCTGGAAAGACCCAAAGCAGTGGCCCCATTATGACAAGCTAAGAGAGTTCCAGGTAGGGGTCCTTCTGACGGACCAGAAGCTGGAATGCTGTGGTGCCCTCAGCAGGTGGGGCCCCGATGGAGGGCCCCCTGCCCTTGTGCTTTGTGCCACCCATCCCAGGTGCCAAGCCCTCTCTCTCGGGATATTGACACCACATCACGGAGGCAGTTCCCCTGCATGCTACCCCACCCTGGATAACCCACTGCGGATGTGGGACCCCCGGGCCTCCATGAGGCACCCAGCCAATCATGCTCTTCTGTGCGGCCTGAAGAGAGGCGATCACTTGACAGAGAGCGCAGTGGTTACAGAGAAGAGCATCCTCAGAAAGCCCTCCAGGAAATGGTATCTTAGATCCCCCCTGCCTGGGAACTCTAAGGCTTTCTGTTACTATCTGCTCTGTGACTTCAGACAAGCCAGGTGACCTCTCTGAGCCTGTATTTCTGCATTTGTAAAAACAGGGCAAATCAGCTGTGGCTGCTTGTCCCATAGGGATACTAAGGACCACATGGGATGATATATGTATAGATTTTGGAATGTAAAGTATCTCATCAGGCAGACAATGGAAAGGTTAGGGGAACAGATGCCAGAGCCAGCTGCCTGGGCTCAATCCTTGCTGTGTGACCTTGGGCAAGTTGTCACCCATTCTGATTTCCATTTGTAAAATGAAGACAGTAATAGCAGCTCCCTCACAAGATTGTCATGGAGATTTAATGAGTTAATATACAAAAAGGACTTAGTGTCTGCATGTTAGCTTTTATAATTATACATGGGGATAGTCTATCTCTTTACCAATCTGCTCTCAAAGCATGCACACAGACACAGCCAAGGCCCAGAGCGTTTTCAAGTACAACACAAAATATCCGGTTATACTTGGATATCTGGTTACCCTGCCGGCTGTGCAGAGGCCTGGGTCCCAGCCTGCAGTTGGTCCTGGGGGAAGAAACCTGCCCTTACTGTGGTGTGTCTGCTGCATGTGTGTCCCCTGGTCCCCCAGCAGAGGCTGGAGCTCTAGCACCATGGCGTCCTTTCCGCTTGGGCGTAGAGCTCAGCTGTGGACATCCGCTCTCATCCTGCACCCACAACAGCCCCAAGGTAACCCACAGAAGCTCAACTGGCGGCTGCAGCCTGGGCCTCATCAGTCCTTCCTCCTGGTCAAATGTAAACAGCATCGAATGGTCCCCACCGGGTTATGATCCTCTCAACTGCGTGGTCCAGCTCTGGGAAGGCAAGGAGGGGACGGGGCGTCCGAGCTGCCATTCTGCTCCTGGGTTCCAAACCCACCAGAACCTCTCATGAAAGTTCATTATGGTGGAGGCGATAAATGGGCAGAGAGCCAATTAAAAGGACTGGCAATATTATCACATCGGCAAAAGACAAAAAGGCATTGCTAGTTTTGATTCTATATTTTTAAAAAAAGCAGTCAGAAGGGACGAAGGAAAAAGAAGGCAAAGTATTGGGGAGTGGAGATTCCACGAAGGCAAGGTGGGAAGAGGCGGAGACCGGGACGTGGTTCTGCAAGTTCCAGACTGTTCCACACCTCAGGAGAGGAGGGCTGGGAATGTCCTTCCGCACTTGCCATCCCCGTGGTCACTCCACACTTCAACCCAGCACCTCCGCACACCTGCAGGCTCTGTACTGAGGCCTGGGAGGTACCTGTGTCCCTTCCTCTGGGCCCGTTTCTGCCTCCGACCCCAGGCCTGCCTCTCACAGCCCAGGACGGCCTTCCCCAAAGGGCCCAAGGGTTTCTGTGTCCACAGCTGCACAAACCGCGCTGTTCCTGAGCCTCAGTCAGAGGTGGCCAGAAGGGGCCAGGGGCTGACTGAAAGGACAGTGGCTGCCCGGTGGACATCTTCCCCAGTGAGCCCCGCGAGTCGGAGCCTCACCCCACAGGGCCGGATGCCAGGGCTGGACTCGACTCCCTGTGGGCAGCACCTGTGGCCACAGGCCTCCAGCAGGCCCCGGCATGTAGGCGGGGGAGGCACAGCCCAGCCTCCTTTTAGCACCCTCAGGTGTTCATGCCGGAGGGCAGGGTCAAGCCATGAGACCTCCCCCAAGTCAAGGACAGTCGGGAAGGGACAGGAGAAGAGCTGGAGACCACCAGTGGGGACCAGCAGCCTGAGACCCTGACTGGGGTGAACCTTTGGCTTTATCATTTCATCATCCTGGATCTTGGTTTTTTTTGCCTCCACCTGGAGCTCTCCGAGTTTCTTTTCTGCTCTAACAGGCTAAATTTGTAGGACAGAATATAAATCCAGTTGTTTCCCACAGTCTCTGAATTTCTTCTGAAGCCCCAAACCAAGACTCCTGGAGGCGAGGGCCTCACCCCCAAGCCTGTTCCAGAAGACGCGTAGCCTGTCGAGGGGCTCCCTGGTGGATGCGGTGAGCCCATCCTGAGCCCCTGGGCCCACAGTCAGCCCTAGCCTGGGGGAAGGAGCACAGCCATCTCTTGAGAGGGCAGAGTGAGGAACGAGAGCATCTTGGAAGAGAGTGGGCATTCATCCTGTGGTCCCCGCCTGTGCCTGGAGGATGAGTCCCACCCCTGGTCCAATACAGGTCCAGGGAAGCAAGACAGAGCCTCTGGTCAGAGCAGGGGCTGCTGACCAACTTGGCCTGTGGGCAGAGGCAGCGAAGGGAAGGTTCTGGAGGCCTACGGCAGGAGCACAGGGGGGCCTCTGTTCATCGAGGGGCAGGGAGACACCAGGAGGGAGAAGGGGTGATAACTAACCGTGGCCGACTGCTACCAAGCATCTTGAGGGGCCAGGCCCTGCTTTAGGAGCCTTAAGCTTGTCATGTCATTTAAATTCCACCTAGTAAAACACTGAACTAACCCGGTTTATAGATAAGCAACTGCACACAGAGAGAAGGAACTTGCTCAAGGTCTCCGAGCTCCAGAGCATTAGAAACAGCACTGGAGTCCAGTGGCCTTGCTCCAGAGCCCCGTCTCATGTCCCTCTGACAGAGCCATCTCAAAGGACACTGCCCCCAAGGACTGCTTGATATGACTGAGGAAGGGAACCTTCTGTGTGTCCTAGAGTTGGCACTAATGTGTCCGTAGGAGACTAACCAGAAAGGTCACTGGGGAGTGGCACAGTGTTAAAGGTCCCAGAGGAAATCATCCGTCAGACAGGGGGCTGGTGGCAACTGAGCAAATGGACCCTTTAGTCCTTTTCCTTGCACCCGGCTCCAGCCTGGGGTTGGGCTGGGGGCAGGTGAAGCCAAGCGTGTGCAAAACAGATCACCCTTCTTTTCTCCTTGCAGATCACCCAGCCTAGGTGAGTCCCCGGCTGGCAGATGGGCAGTGGGGTAGGAAAGAGGAGGCTGATATTTGAGGGATTAAAGTTTTGATTGAGGTTCATGAATAATATTTCTGGTGCGTCAACTATGTGCAGGAACTGTCCCTGAGGACATAGCAATGGACAAAAGCTCTGCCCTCTTGGAGCTTGCAGAGGGGTGGGGGCAACAGTAACGAGATCAGTAGATCCTTGTACATGGATAGTGTGAGGTCCCACCGAGGGGGTAAGTGGTGAGCAGAGAAGCTGTGCAGGGAGGGGTCATGTTGTTAGAGGCTCAGGGACAGGCTCTCTGAAGAGGTGACATCCTGAGAGTCCTGAAGGCAGTGGGAGCCATGTAGGTATCTGGGGGAAGGGCATTCTCAGAAGTAGGACAGGGAACAGTAGGTAGGAGGGTCAGAAGTTGGTGCAAGTGGCACCTTTGAGGAAAAGTGGAATGTTCTAGATACTGTGCCTGGAAGTGGGTGGATGGACCAGGCTCTCTTTGGGCCCTGTGGGCAAGAACTTTGGCTTTTACTTGGAATGAGATGGAAGCCATAGAAGGTTTTGAGCTGAGGAGAAACTAGTTTTTCAGACTAGGAAGTCAGAGAGCAGAAATGCCACAGGGTCATGTGAGGTGTGACGCAGGGGCAGAGAAGGAAACCCCAACAGAGCAGGTAGGGGGCAGAGGCGGGGAAGGAAAGCGGTGTCCTGCTCACACCCGCCAAGTGCAGCCTGTCCAGCGGGGTGGAGCCAGCAGCCCTGGTGCATGTTCCTGGGGTGACTTGGGCACGTCTTCGCTGAGCACTTTGCAGGCGGGGCACTGGACTCAGTACTCAGGCTCCAGGTCTCACTGCACCCTCACAGCATCCTGAGGAGCAAGAGCCCCCACTTCACGAGGCTCAGAGAAGGGAGCGAGGCTGCTCAAAGAAGTCCAGGGCAGGTTAAGTGAGGACATCTGCAGCCAAAGCTATGTGGGCACACAGCAGGCCCCACAGGCCCAGCACCCCTCGCCCCTGTCTCCCTCGGTTGGATAGAAGGCCACCTGTGGTCTAGATGCGCCCCGGGCCGAGACCTTGGGAGAGATGTGCTCACTGCATCCAGGAGGCTGACTTTGGGCCTGGCCACCCTGCAGTGATGAGTCCTGGGCACAGGGCAGGAGAGAGCTGCTGGCCATCTGCGCCCACTGGTGCTGGCCCACCAGGCTTGGGGCTAACCAGAGACCCGCCCTGCCCCAGGGGGTCCCTGGCAGGCACAGGACTTGTGAACTGGGTCCTGGCCCTGGTTTGTCACTAGGCATTGGGCAGCATGAGGTCAGAACGGTAGGACTAGAATCAGCCACCTTTCCTCCCCAGAGAGGGTCAGGGGAAACCACCAGCAGGAGGGGCGTTGAAGAGACCTGGAAGAGGGAGTGGGGTCAGGTTAAAAGGCGCTCTGCTAGGGCTATTTTGAAATCTGGCTGCTGTTGGTGAGCAAAGGCTTTTGCCAGCCCGTGGTGAGTGGCCCTGTCCCTACCTAGAGTGCCCAGCGTGGCCTGCTCCCATCCCCACACTCGCCAAGTCTCCCTCCTTTCGGGACAGTTTCTGGTTCTCCTTGTGGGGCCCGCACCCCCCACACCCCCACCTTCCTTGTGGTCTGAACCTGAAGCCTGTTCTAATGTAGTTCACCAAGAGCCTGCGTTCCTGGGGAAGCCAGAGCACCAGCAGAGCCCTACAGGGCCACTTCCTCTTCCTCTTCAAGGGCGGAAGCTGAGTTTAGCACTCTTCCCATTAGAACATAGGCCAAGCCGGATGTGGTGGCGCATGCCTGTAATCCCAGCGACTCAGGAAGCTGAGGCAGGAGGAGTTCAAAGTCAGCCTTAGCAACTTAGCGAGGCCCCAAGCAACTCAGCAAGACCCTGTCTCTAAATAAGATATAAAAAGGGTTGGGGATGTGGCTCAGTGGTTAAGTGTCCCTGGGTTCAATTCCTGGTACCAAAACCAAAATAACCCCCCTACACACACACACACACACACACACACACACACACACCAGACTCCTGCCAGGAAGCCCAGACTGCCACAATGGAATTCAGAGTCAGATAGGAGACCTTCCTCTGCGTGACAGACACAGGGGAATGGGGGGGGGGGGGGTCCTGAGCTGGCCTTTGACAGCTTCTCCCCTGGTCCGAGTTCGGGGTGCTTTGATCCCCACTTTCTTCCACTCACAGCACGTTTCCTAATCTCTGGGCCTCCCCACCTGCTCAGCTGCTGGGTGAAGATCATGCCTCCCAAGGCTGACAGCAGCCCGGAGCGTGGTTCAGCCACCAGCTCTGTGTCTTCCTCTCACTATTCTCCAACTAAACTGGCAAGGATTGTTTCCCCCCTTATACAAATGGAACCCTGAATCCCAGATGATCCAAGTGTCTTGGTGCACATCACCAGCAAGAACAAGAGGCCCAGCCTCTGACCCCTGGTATCCTACTGTGGCTCTCCCATGCCTCTGTGGACCCAGAGCTACCCTAACCCTGAGGGACACTGCATAGGGAGTCCCACCCATCCGCATGGCCAAGGTCCCTCAGATCTAGCCAGGCCCGTGAGCAGAAAGTTCAAGGGCCTTCCCTCAGCAGGGCTTCTCATGGATCTAGAAAGCTCTCCACACAAGGTATGAAGGAGCAGGGCCTGGGCCAGAGGAGGCACTGATTCTGACCAGTGTGCAATAAGGCAGCTAACAGCAGCCTTCCCATCATCCTTGTAGCATGGTGGCACGATCCCAGTCCACAGCGGTCACCAGGTCACCAGGACTTGTAAGGACCCTGGGCCAGGCTTCCAGAACCCTCTCACTTTGCCTGGGCAAGATCGAACAGGGTGCTCTGAGCACATCTCACAGCTCCAGTAGCCTTGCACTTCATCAGGTAGGGTCCTCCGTCGTCCCCTCCCCGTGGAAGGGTCTGGGCTTGCTGCAGTGACAGCTGAGGGCAACCCCAGGGAAGAGGTGGTCAGGAGACACCAACCTCTGGAAGCACAGGACCTGTGGGGGATGAAGCCCCACGAGTAGCTTCAAAGAGGGCAAGAGAAGAGGGACTGTCCCCGAGCTGACCGTGGAAGAGGAGACGCCGCTCTTCACACTCTCACTCTCTTCTTCTGCCCCTGGTTTCTCGTTTTGCACTTTCCAAACCAAATATCCAACAGCTAACTGGACCCAGCGACAAACACACGTGGAGCAGCCCGCTCTCTTCCCTCCTTCCCACACCCTCCCAGCTCGGCACCCTCCCCTGCAAATGCATGAAGCTGACAGAACAACAGGGCTCCTGGGTCCTGCCACTCATTAAGTGTGGTCCTCGGGCCAGCAGCATCAGCAGCACCAGGAAGCTCTTTAGAAATGCCGAATCTCTGGCCCAGGAAAGCAGAACCTGCATTTTAACAAGTGCCTTGGGTGACTTGAAGACTGGGAAGCATTGCTTTGGGAACACGGGCTGTCCCACTCCTTGGAGGCGGGAGATGGCCACAGTGTTGTGAAGTCCTAGGCAACCTGGGAAAGCCAGCCACGCTCCCTTTTGCAGGCTATTCCAAGACAGCCCCCTCCACCAGGGTTTCAACTTGGAAAAAGTCTCTTGACATGCCAGGCCTTTATTGAATTTCCATTTTTAATTCGCAGAGTGCTGATGGCTGCTCAGAGACCGCCTTCTCCTCCATCGCCACCCGCCCCCTTTCCTAATCCTAGCATCCTGCCCTCTCTCCAAAAACAGAAAACAGAAAGCCCACGTGAGGATGTCGTTGGTGGAGACTGTTCCTTTAATTAATTTAATAAATCAATCCTTGGACTTTTTCTTCACTGCCTCCTTGGGAGCCCCTCCTGAGACACTGGGCAGGATCACAAACACCCCAGAAACCCTCCCGCCCCCAGGAGCATCTTCTATTAATAACAGGATAAATGAATATCGTTATTGAAAATCCTCATCCGTGGCTGCCGCCCGGCTCCAGTGAGAACTTTCTAAAGCTGCATTGATCTCGTCTCTGTGGCTTCGTCCTTCGGTGGTCTCTCATCCCCTTCAGGGTGGTTCTCCATGCGGGCGGGACCCTCCTCCTCAAGGTGGCTTTAGGAAATCGGGGCGTGGATGGTGTTGGTTGTCACGAAGATGGGGTGCCTGGGCACCAGGGATGCTCAACATACCGTCGCATCGAGACGGCCCAGCAGAACAAAGCACTGCTCCCCTCAAATGCTAGGGGTGCCCCGTTGAGACGAGTGTGAGGAAGAGCTCACCCCCGTTGACGTGGCGGGTAGGGCCGCCCCACCTGCCCTTCTCCACCTTTCCAGGCTGGCTCCAGACACCTGGGCCCTCTCCTCACGGCCGCCACCTTCCTTCTTTTCCACCTGCTCCAGCCAAAGATCGAACCCGAAGATTTCCTGGTGGGAACCCCTCACTCCCTGTTACCCCGAGTGCCTCGCGCACCCGCCTCCCTGGCCTCACGTCCGAGGGCTCTGCTCGTCCTTCGTTAGGATGGGGCACACGTGTGGCCACGAGGTGGAGGTGGGTGGGACCTCTCCATGGTCCTCATAGGTCAGCCCAAGTCAACTCTGGACGGAGAGCGACAGGGGAGAACTCCCGCACTCCTCAGAAAGGCGATGGGTCCTGTTTCTGCAGGACCTGCTAAAAGGGAGCCTGACACGGGACTTCTTCCCAGAGAGTGACATGACAGCTGTCCGAGAGTACATCAGGGTTTCCCTCCCGCTGGGGACAACAAGCAGGATGTGCCCTTCCCCAGCCAACTCTGTAGGTCCTGGGACCCCAAACCACAGGCAGTGCAGAGGGTTTAGAGAGAATGTGACCCATGTCCCTGAGTCCAGGAGTCACAGAGTCGGGCATGTGACCCTCCCAGGAAAAGGTACAAAGTCCAGAGGCTGGCTGAGCAGCTGTGGAGGGAAGAGGTTGGAGGAGACCCTCCCTGGGCTTAGCTCTCTTCCTTCCTGCTCTACTGAGGAGGAAATGGAGACCCAGAGACGGTGGCTTGTTGGGGATCACAGGGTTATTTAATAGCTGAACAGAAACCAGACCTAGATCCCTTCGCCAGCCACCATGCCACAGTGGCCCCCTGCTTCTCCGCAGGGGACCTGCCCCTGTCCTGGCCAGCTCATTCATTCATTCTCTCACTCCAGTCCTTTGGTTCCAACAGTCAGGAAGCGCTCACTGGACCCGCTACATTCTTGGTTAGTTCGTGTCTTAACCCGCTCCAGTTGGAATCACAGGCAGCTTATAAAGACACCTGCAGAGGTGTGCCACAGACAGGGTGAAGGAGGGGGACGACGCCAGGGACTGCCACCTACCGAGAGAAAAAGGCGAGAAGACCCGAACACAGCTGGTCCCCAGGACACTCAGGATACAAGGGTCGTATCCTTCCCAAAGGTCAGTGGCAAGAAGGACTAGTGGATGGAAAGCCCTCTGCTGCTCCCCGGCGGAACGTGGAGATGGATACTACAGCCTGGTCATCTAGGAGTTTACTACCATTGCTTCAAAGTTTGCAAAGTGAATTGACAATCACCTTTGTATTGGAGTTTCCTAACAACCCGGTAAAGAAATGGAAGCTCAGAGAGGCTAGTGTGACCTCAGCCAGTTGTGACCTCACACAGTTGTCACACAGACAACAGCTACAAAAACCTTCTCTTTATAGCACTGGGGTCTATGTAGTCTACAGAGTCAAACTGCCTGAGTTTGTATTCCGGATCTACCACTTAAAAGCTGTGTGACTTTGAATAAGTTGCTTGATCTTTCTGAATCTCACGTTCCTCCAGATATAATGTGAGAGAAACATGGAGCGTATCTGCAGAACTTAAACTCCTGACTTTCAGGAGGTATCAAATAAATGTTAGATGCCATTATTTTATCACAGACCGGCTGCCTTTGTCTACCTTCAGCCAAGTTCCCAGTCCCAGCTTTAAAGGACACAGAAGGGTGTCCTTTTTCTCATCCGTATCTTGCCTTCGATCCCTCCCTGGGGATGTATAATAAGGAATAAACCCAAAGGAGGGTTTTATCTCCTTTAAGGCCACCACAAGGGCCAATCCCTTTCTCTTGACCCATAGATGTACTGCTTCACTTGCAAAAGGGTCAGGACTTCCTCCCCAAGTCCCTGTACCCATGCTCCGATCAAAAGGCCCACAGTGCGGTTTGCACGTGGGAGAATGAAAGAGAAACAGATCACACAAAAAGTGCATACTGATCTTTCCATTTCCTTCTCTCCACCTCACCTCCTGCAGGCGGCCTGCCCACCCCCTGCCAGCCCCACCAGCTCAGAACCTACCTCTCCCTCCTACACAGAAAGGTACCAAACGCGTCAGCCCCTGTTTTTAGCTGGGAACAAACTGTTCATACATTTCAGGTTGTGTGGGTGCAGGTGCTGGTACATCCAAGCCACTCACAGCTGGGTGTGCACAGCTCGGGAGGCTGAGGCAGGAGGGTCCGAGTTCAAATCCAGCCTCAGCAATTTAGTGAGGCCCTAAGCAACTCAGCAACACCCTGTCTCCAAATAAAATACAAAAAAGGGCTGGGGGTGTAGCTCAGGGGTTAAGCACCCTGGGATTCAATCCCCAGTACCAAAAACAAAAACAAAAAACCCACATGCAGGGCTTCGGGTTAACAAGGAGGGCGGAGGAGCTTCATTATGGAGAGAGAAGAGCAGGTCTGGAAGGAGGAGGCCTCGTTGCTTGTGCCAGTTTGTGCTGATGTGATTGTGTGATGTAAAATGCTTTGCTGAAAGTTAGCGCTTTGGAGTCAGCAATGGAAAAACGAAGGCTGCATGTGCTTGAGAATAGAAAACGAGGTGCCGAGTGGAGTGTAACCCTCTTCAGGTGCTGCTGGGGCTTGCGGCGAGCTCAGATCTCTAGCCAAAGGAAGGGACTTGAGTTGGCTACCAAATCACTCTTGGGGGACTGGCGGGAAGAGGGCTCCAAAGTTGCCCTTAAAGAACCTGGAGGAGAGGCCAGGCCCTGTGCAGCCAGAACTATGAGCCCCGTGGGAAAACTTGGTCCTAGAGGAGGTCCTCCATTAAAGTCCCTGCTCAAGGGCAGAGCCAGGCCTGGCCTGGAGACTGACCAAGAGCTTCCAGGGTGTAGAGACTCCCAAGGATCTCACTCCAAACTTTTCAAGATGAATCCGCATGGAATCATATAGTGGGCAATATAGTTGTGGGGAATACTGTAGGAGTCAAGATTTTGGAACTGCAAGGAAGCTTAGACATCATCCAGTTAGACCTCTTCCTTTCATAGATGAGGAAAATGAGGCTCAGAGAGGTTGTGTGATTTATCCAAAGTCACACAGAAAATTAATGGTTAGAGATACGACCAGGCTTCCTGATTCCCAGGCAGGGGCTAGTTTCATCATTCTACTGACCCCTCAATTCTTACCCCTTCCCCGACTTTTTATGGTTAGGTCAGTAGTAAACAGTCAGGAGGCCCACCCAGGGTCAGGACAGGGCATGTAAAGTTGAGTCCCGGCAGAGTGAGGGGCACGGGCACCCCCAGAGGCAGCCCAGAGGCTCCAGTGCCCCCAGCTAACAAGGCTGGGGTGGAGGCAAGACCTGCTGGCTGCGGGTGTGGCTTCAGGACGGGCACCCGTAAATGTTCCACAGGAACCAACACTTCGCTTTCCACCCCCAGAGCTGCCGTGAGCCCCCAGCTCCCCCGAGGAGGCAGAAACAGCACTGGCCGGCTCTGGGCAGCAGCCGGACCTCGGCAAGCCTTCCCTTAGCTGTCGACTTAACCTGTCTGGTCCCAACAGGGTGCTCGGTGGTTACAGGTTGGATAATGTCTTGACAGTTATCAAGTCTTGCTATTTCTGGAGAGAGATGGTGAATTCTAGCAGATGTGGAGTCAACCCGAGGGTGACAGGAGTGGACGCTTAGTGCCCTCTCGCCTGGGGGTTGTTTTTAGGAAGCAGGGATGGGGAGGAGCCGGGGCCCTGGAGGAGTGCTCTGGTCTCCCTCCTTGAGGTCGGGAGGGGTTACTGCGGGTGGCGCACTGAGAGCTTCTGACACCGGACTGCAGAGAGGAGCAGCTGGGGCCCAGAGTGAGGTCCCAGGCTTCCTCCCAATATGGGAGCCCCCGCCCCTGCACAGACCTTGAAGGTCCAATAACACCGAGTGCCCTTGAACAGGGGGCTGGAGAAGGCCATTGGGAGGGACTGCTGGCCGGGGACGGAGTCACCCTTGGCTTAGAGCTCAGGAACTCCAGGAGTCCTGGCTGCTGTCCCGCCCACTGTGCCGTGTGGCAGAGGTGCAGTAAAAGCCCCTCCTGCCCTCTGTAGGGACAGGTGTGAGGAGCAGCAAGCCACACAGGGTTGGGCTGACCCTTCTTTGTGCAGGAGAGGTAACTGGGCGCCTCGCACCCGTGGCAGAGCTCTTCCATGTGGTCTGCAGCTGCCATTGTTCCATCGCCCTCCCCACCCGGGTCCCGACTCACACAGGCCCCATCGTGTGCCCCTGGCATCTGTGGTCTCCTTCCTGAGCAAAGTCTCTTCCCACTGGTTGTGACCAATTCAGTCACACTCAGGTGCAGGGCCAGAGTGCCTTCCAGGATCCTTTCCTGGGGACACCTGGATGTAAAGGGGACCAGTTTAAGTATGAGGCAGGCACTTGCCTGGGGGGAGAGAGAGCGGAGCAGAGTGGGTGTCAGGACCTCCAGAATCCAACACAGAGGCAGGACCACCCTGGTCATGGGGTGGAGGCTTGTTTATTACCACAGCCTCTGGAAACCCCATGGGGGTGGAGTTTGGGAAGATGATGATACGGTGACAATGACAATGATGACAGTGAGACCACACTTATTGGGCGCTGTCTTCTCAAAGAGGCTTTACACGTCGACTCCAAGAGTGGGTGAATCGGGCACCCTGGGTGAATGACACGTTGAATGTGGCTTCTGTTCTCCGAGTCTGACTGAGAGCTCTGTTGGCTGTGGATGCCATCTCTCTGGTCCCCTCTCTCCAGGGGCTGCAGGCACAGGTGGGCACGGAGCCGCACAGCATGCAGACCATGCCAAGGAGGCCGAGGACTGGATGTGGGGGAAGAGTTACAGGAGAGAGAGGAGGCAAAGGAGGACAGGCCAGAGGGGCAACGGGAAACAGAAGCCGTCACAGTTATGGAGATCAGGAGAGGAAGAGGGAGAAGCCAAGACGCACTGAACCCCCGATTCTCTCAGTGTTTTGTTCTGGAAATCATTTGCGTAGCATCTACTATGAACTGAAGACTCCTCTAAACCCCAGGAGGTTAACATTAGCATTCCATCGGAAAAATGAGGAAATCAAGGCTTAGCTAGAGCAGAAGTCTCTAGGCTTCAGCAGAAGAAATGGAGACTCAGAATAATTAACAAAAATGATAAGGGCAGATTAATGATGGCAGGAGAAAAGAGGCCAGATGGCGTGGACCTTGGATCTGACCACAGCTGGACAGGCCTCGAGGTCCAAGTACGAGGGGGTCTAAAGGCAGCCCTGAGAGGAGCCAGCTGGCTCGCAACCCGACCCGGGCAGGCCCAGAATGAGCATGGGGCTACCCGCCCCTTCTCCGCAACAGCTGTGGAGGAAGGAGGGGTTCACTGGAGAGAAAGCCAGAGCGGGGGGAAGGGGAACAGCGGATTCCAGCAGCACAGCAACATGCGCAGGAGTAATGACTCGGAGGATCTGGAGCGACGCTGCGACAGAGATGCCCACCCAAGGGGCAGGACGGGTGAGGACAGGCCAGCCCATATCAAGGACGGCACCTGGGTGGTCCAGCAGCCCACAGATCCCCTCTCAGCTCCAAGCAGGAGCCCTGTGAAGGGGAGCTGGGTCCAGGCCAGGCCGACCCTTCCCTGACAAGGTTCCTGAGTCCCAGCAGGACCAGCGATGGAAGAGGGGGTCAGAGTGGCCTCCTTTCCACCTTTTCAGCCCAACATCATCCAGGCGGAGAAATGAGCCTCTCCCTCTCTACCTCCTCCCCATCTTTAAGAGCAGCAGGAAGAACACAGGACCAGGGAGACAGGAAATGGTTTCTGGGCTGGGCTCCTCCAAGAACAGCCTTGTGACCTTGGGCAAGCTCCTGACCCTCTCTGACGCATGCATCTACAGCATAAAGGTGATGCACATCTGCCTTTCCTGCCCTACAAAGCTGTGGAAGAGGCCATGGGAAAAGACTCTGAAGGGAATAAAAGCCCTAAATGGGTATCCAATCCAATCACCAGAATCTTCTTCAAAATGCTTCGTAAAATCCCCAGTTACACAAATAGTCCTGTTTCTCTTTTAAACCTAGGTCAGCCTAACCAGGCAGTGGATTGGCTCTATCCTGCTGGCAACCCATGGACCCTTCCATGAAGGTCGAGCAACCCCTCCAAACACAGCTCCTGGTACCAGGAAGCACCCTGGCCCTACGGAGAGGGAGGTTCCTGGGCAGCACAGACCCCTTCCCTTTCCCTCAGCCTCAGGGAAGGACCAGACCCCCATGTTCCGCCCTTCCTCTTTTCTGGGGCTTCTGTTTCCAGGACGTACCCTCAGGACGACTCCCGCGCTGAGATATTATCATCCTGGTTGTACCGATGAGGAAGCCGAGACTCCCAGAGGGCAGGGATATGCAGACAGTTTCAGCAGAGATAAAATCTTCTAGACAGACACATTTAAGGGATTCAGGCAAATAAGCAAGAAGGGTTGTTTGCCTTGTTTATCTGTTCATTCCACCTCCTCTGGATTCTCACTACTTGAAGTGTGCACCATGGAACAGTATCACCTGGAGCTGGTTAGAGATGCAGGATCTCAGGTCCTGCCCGGACCAAGGAACCACGATCTGTTTTATCGTATGATGTGTAGGCAATTTGAAAAGTGTGGATCGAAAGGATAGCAGCACATAGCCAGAAATAAGAAATATCCGGTTAGCTATAAGAAGGCCTTCCTGTCTTCCTGCCTCCTAGTGGGCAGGGAGGCCAGGGCAGAGATCCTTAGTTTCTGGGGTGCGGGGAGGATGAAGAGGTGCCAGCTCAAGGCCCTCCATTTGAGACCCGTGTCTGGGCTATTCAGGAACTTCCCCAGGGGGAGCTGGGGGCTCCCTGACCTCCTGGAGCTTTCTGGCTGCCAGCAACTTGGACTTGTATGCACGGCCTCTGTTGAGCTGAGACCAGCAGGCCTAATGCACACCCTCCTGGAGGACAGGTATTTGCATCAGAAATTACCCTGGAACTTAATTCTGCATAATGTTGCTCAGACAAACGACACCTCTGAAACTCTTTGCCAAGGCCAATAATAACATAACTGCAGAGAGAAATAATGAATAGGAGCAGGGGGAGAGGGAAAACTGGGGGGCGGGGCGGGGGAGCGGAGGGGGGAGACTGGCTTCCAGCCAGAGGCATTCTTATCTTTACGTAAAGTCACTAGCTCAGGGCCAGCACCTAGTAGGCGCTCCACAAACGGGTCTGGAAAGCCATAGACTAATGCTGGAAAAATAAATAAATAAAACCCCAAAGTACAGCTGAAGACAGCTGCTTTAGTCCCATTAACTAAATGCTTAAGTAATTAATACAACTATTTGTTCAACAGACTCTCCTGAGTACCTACTATGAGTCAGGCACCGCGCTGGGCCCCGTGGGCCAGTTCAAGTTCAGGCTCTGAGCCCATTATGTGCAAACCCAGCAGCGTGCAGGTCCCTGCCCAGGAGACTCAAAGTCTGAGGCAGAACCCAGAACGGCTTGGCAAGTGACCACAGGCACTCTCCAATGAAGTGACGTCTCTAGCCTTCCTCTTCCGGGTTTTCCAACATCGCTTCATTGGAAAGTGCAGGGAACGATGGCGTTTCCTGAAGGACTGTCCACCTCTTAGAAGCCAGAGATGGAAGGGGTGTTGGAGACCACCTCATATCTCCGTTCTCTTTTCAGAAGGGGAGGTGGGGTTCAGAGAGGCAGTGAGGTTTCTCCAAGACCACCAGCCTGTTAATGGCAGAACAGAAGAAGACCCCCGCAGCCCCTGACCATGTGGCGCAGATGCGAGGCAGGGCTGGGGTCTCATCTCTGGGTCAGGCAGGTCACACCTCATCTCTGGATCTCAGTTGCACCATCTGGAAACAGAAGGGGAGCTTTCAGGGGTTTTCACCCTGTGAGGTGAGAGGTCAGAGGTGCCACAGGGGACCCTGGGAGAGAAGGGGATCTGGGAGAAGAGGGGCTCTGGCCCTGGCTCTGCTTCCATCTGAGCAATCCTTGCTCACTGAGCTTCCAGGAAACAGTTGGTTTCATGTGCGGGTTGCAGGGCCCAAAGCTCAAATGAAAACAGCCAAAAAAAAAAAAAAACCCTCTTGAAGGGCCCCTGACACACGTCTCATGTACTTGGTGATTACTAAGAGAACAGAGACAGGGCCTCTGTCCGGCACAGGAGTAGACTACATCTTAAGAGGGAGGGAACCCTCGCATGAAAGAACAAAGTCCCCAGGAAGCACCACTGAGGCCTATAGTTATCTGTCTCCGGAGTCAGTCTAAAGTGACCCAGTGCCAAGGTGTGCAAATGGACAGGCCATCTCTCTGCCCACCGGGGGCCTGGGCCACCCTGAATTGCAAGGGGCAGGAGAAGATGACAAGGGTGCCCCTGGAGGCTCCTGAGGTCCTCTTGTGGGGGATCCACCCAGGGCCACAACAGCCACCCTGGGCCCGTTGCCACGGCTCCCCCTCCCACCAACTCAACCCAATTATGCATGTTTACATTACGGTTACGTATAATTCTGCCATTTCCATTCAGTTGCAGACTTCTCTGTGTGCTCATAAAATATTAACATTGGAGGGCCGCTTGTTGCAGAGATGTTTGTAATTTCTCTTCTCCATTATGGGCTTATTAATGATGATAATACCGTTTCCCTGCTTAGGAGCTGGTGCTACCAAAATGCAATCCCTCAACACAGCTGAACTATGAGAGTGGGAAGTCGGATTCGTTCCCTGCTCAGCATTTAATCTTAATAACATTTTATCTTGGACGACAAGTGTGTGTAATGTTGTTTAAAAGCCATGACTACATCGACGCTGCATGTTCAGGAAGAGGAAGCGCGGAGGGGGAGGACAGCCGTCCCTCCTGCCATCTCCTCCTCCTCCTCCTTTCCTGGGGTGCTTGCTGGCCACTGTCATGTCATCCTGAGCTGGGGTGGGACTCATCCTGAGTGGGACCCCCCCCCCAGGAACCCACCCCTAGGTGAGTAAGGCTGACCAGGCTGCCAGGGACCTTCAACTCAACCCCAGTTCAGCATTCCCAGTTTAAAAGGGATTTTTTTAAACCTGGGAGAATACAAAAAGTGCTTAGGAGTACATCAGCCTTTGAAAACACAACTAGCTCAAATGGGCTCCATTAAAAATAAATAAGTCCATTCCAGCTAGAGAGCTGGGCCTGAGGGAGAGCCAAGACTTTAAGGCAAGTTGCAGAGGGACCGGCTGCGTCCTTGTCCTAAGGCGAGGATCCTCATGATACGGTCCCCCGGCAGGCTCCCTCCCCAGCAGCCTCCTCCTCCCTGCCTGCTCCGCTCGCACCCCCCCTTCCCACTTTGCCATGTCAGCCCCTTTTGTCTGGTGCTTGCTCACTGTGACGGAGAGCAGAGGCGACACCCCGCTTCTGCTGTCACATCCTCCGCCCCCGGGTCTCGCTTGGCGTCCGCCAAGGTGGGTTTTGTCTGAGATCCAGGAGAGGCAGGGCTGTCTCTGTAGTGCTTCCCCCTTTCCCACCCTCCCCAAACACACCTGGGCCGGGGCTCTGCGTCCTGGGTGCCCCACAACTAGATGTGGGTCGGGATTTTAAACCACGGCCCCCACGTGGCTTGAGTAGTGGCAGGGGGCTGAGAAAGGGAGGACTGTGTTCGCCAGGTCTGGTTTTATAAATGTATGCAGGGCCACAGAATCAGGCAGCTGTGATTCCATAATCAGAAAAATGGCAAAAATAATCAAAATCAGAAGCTGATACCTGGCAGGGACCCTCAAAGTCACCCACATTCCCAGGGGAACCCCTTTGCTGCCCAGACCAAGGGTCATCTAGGCCTTATGTGCACCTGCAGTGACCCGGTGCTTGTGACCTGCACAGACTGCTGGGTGGAGAGACCCCATGGGCACATCCCCCTGCACAGGCCACAGCATGCTGTCTACAGCCCTGGGCCTCCGGACTCCAGGCAGCAGTGATTTCCTTGCCACAGGTTGACCATCGTTAGCACTTCCTTTTTTATTTTTTTTTCCCTCAATTGCTAGTGAGATTGAGCTTTTTATTCTTTTTAGCTACACACAGTAGAATGAACTTGGACACGCCACACATGCGTGGAGCGTAACCTCCCATTCTTGTAGTTGTGCATGATGTGGAGTCGCACTGCTGGTGTAGGCCATGTGAACACAGGAGAGTCATGTCCGGATCATTCTACCATCTTTCATTTTTAGCACTTTCTCCAGACCAAGGGCTCGCATTTTCCTGAGCATTCCTTGCTTGACAGCATTCCCGACTCCTCGCCAGCCTGAGTGAGGCTTCCAACGTGTTCAGCGTGTCAAATTCCTCCAAAAGTGTGATGGGCAGCACAGAGGACGGGAAGCGTCACCTCCTCTGTTTTGGAAATGTACTTCATTAATTCAGCCCAAGAATGATTTTTGGCATCTTGCTGGGGGCATGTTCACAGCTGGGATGCCTTTGACATCTCTTGTCATCAACATAAATGACCATCTGAGCCTACCTCCAGTCAAGTGCCCCTCGCCTGTGCTTACAGAATGGATTTTTTGGAAACCTCAGTGCAAGACTTTCCATTTATTCCTGATAAGCTCCACCTCCTTCCCTTTGGCCTGTCATTCCAGCTTGAAAGGCCTTTCCAGTCCTGATTCTGGAGCCTCACAGAACAGCCCTCCCTTCTGCATTCAGTGCCATTCACTTTCTTGAAAAGCATGCGTTCAGGTTTTTCTCCAGAGCTTGATAAATGACTGCACGGGCAGGGTCAAGGAGTGAGGCCCGCAGACACCACCTGACATCTCCCTCCAGGTCCACGTCAGCCTGTTGAACAACACTCTTTGGGCACGCTCGTTCCGTGGGCTGAAGACCGATGGATCCGGAATAGCTTTGTACAGCGAGCATTCCAAAGTTGGGAAAAACAAATCCTGGGGGCTATTATGCTTCTACTAAGCTGCATTCTTTAAGAAAATGAGCTTTTGAGGTCTCAGTTTCCTTATCTGCAATGTGAAAGGTTCCGATCAGATGGCCTGACACCCTCCTAGCTTGACGCTTTGGCAGATGAGTGCGCATCCTCCAGCGTGGTCTTCAGCGTACCCACAGGGACACGGTGGAAGACCGGCAAGAGCCTTATCCAAATCAAAACACCCCCGCTGTCATGTTCTGTCTCCTCCGTCCTGTGTCCTCATGCAAACAAGAGATGCATATTTTGACCTGAGTTGCTTTGATTTCTATCCTAAATGCCGTGTGGCGTGGAGGATGGGGGGGGGGGTGGGCGCTTCTCCTCCCACTGCTATTTTTAGGCTCTGTCTTTTTACCCACTCTTGTACATGAGGATATGTGTTCATCAATAGTCCCCTGGTACTTACTGTGTTTCGGTCTCAAAATAAAGGGACACTAGCATTTACAGAGTCCCTAAATGTGCCACCCCTCCACGCCATCTACTTTTACTTGGATGCTGGGCTCTGGAGATCCACAACCGAGAAAAGCAAGGCCCTGCCCATCACAGGGCGGCACGTGCGGAAGCCACTAGCGTGCCGCGCTAAGGGGTGCACTCAGTGTGACGAGAACTGAGAGGAGGGGCGGTCCCTTCTGGTGGGGTTTGAGGACAGCACCATGGAACCGAGAGCCCTGAGCTGCCTGCTCTGTGAAGCACGGATGTGAGGTTTGTCCAGGAGCTCCTGAGCTGGCACCAGGGAGGCCTGGCGCAGGCGTGTGGCGGGTGGAGAGTGTCGGGGAAGAGGCCAGAGAACCCTGGAGCCAGCTCCTGACAGCCTTCAACACCTGCTGAGGGCCTGAATTTTGGCCTCCAGGTGGCGGGAAGACGGAAATGTAAGGCACCATGACAGACCAGGCTTTAGAAAGACACCCGGCCACTGGGTCGAGGATGGATTAGAGGGAAGTTACCAGAAGGAAGGCAAGATGCAGTCAAGGCAGACATTCTGAGGTCCAGAGCAGCCACAGCAGGAATAAAGGGAGAAAAGAAGAGTCCAGAGCTGCTGAAAGGGTGAACTCAAGAGGACCCGGCGATCCGTTAGGGTCAGAGACACACATTCAGTTGGGGTTCTCGGTGATTTCTGGCTTAAATGATCGGGCAGATGACAGTTTCATGGACCCATCTAAGGCAGAGAGGCGCAAAACAGCTGTGAAACGTGGGAGGTCGTCCAGAGATAGGTTGGGGGTTCTCGGAACTGTTGGTGTGTGCACTGGGGCTATCAGTGTACAGGGGATGGTTCAAATCAAGAGTGGACAAATGCTGGGCACCATGACTCACGCCTGGAATCCCAGAGGCTCAGGAGGCTGAGGCAGGAGGATCACGAGTTCAAAGCCAGCCCCAGCAACTCAGTGAGGTCCTCAAAGCAACTCAGTGAGAACCTGTATCTAAATAAAATATTTTTAAAAGGCTGGAGATGTTGCTCAGTGCTTAAGTACCACTGGGTTTACTGCTTAGCACCCCCCCCCCAAAAAAAAAGAAAGAAAAGAAAGAAAGAAAGAAAGAAAGAAAGAAAAAAAGAAAGAAAGAAAGAAAGAAAAAAAGAAAGAAAGAAAGAAAGAAAAGGTAGACAAAGTCAGCCAGAGAGCCTATGGAGAACAAGGTAAGGGGACTGAGGACCAAGCTAGGGAGCAGTCGCCGCATAGCAGGTGGACAGAGCAAGAGGAGCTGATACAAGCAACCTAATTAGGAGTGTAGAGGACAGCCAGGAGAGGCCAGGTCATGGAACCCAAAGGAACACATTCCGAACACTACACGCTGAGGGGCATAAAGAGATCCAGCGATGAAGACCACAGAGGCGGCCTGGGCGTCACTGGGGACAACGGACTTCCCTAGTGGTGGGGGGACTGGGTAGCTGTACTGAGCCTGAATCTGAATCCTGGTTCCATCACTCACAGCCACATGACACTGGGTGAGTTCCTCATTCCCTGAGCCTCAGTTTCTTCAACTATAAAATGGGGATAATGAGAAGCCCTTTCTTTCAGGTGCTGTTAGGTTTAAAAATGACTCTGTAAGCAAAGCACTTAGAACACAGAACAGATGCTCCATAAATGTCAGCCAAACCCAGAAACATGAGCGTTTAGTGGAAAGGACGATTGGAGAATATTGTGAAGAAGTTACGAGAGGGTTTCAACATGGCAGAAGCTGAAAGAAGGAGGCAGGTAGGGAAGGAGAGGTCAGAGAGCCTTCCCTCCTGGTGCTGGGACGTCCTGGATGACACAGGGAGGCGGAGGCAAGACGTGGAGGCCTGTCACGGCTGCTCGTATTTCTGTGACATGTAGAAGGTGACCGGGGAGCCGGCACACGGGATGGGGAGCTGCCTTGCTGGCGGCTGTGCCTCTTCTTGGCGCTGTGTTTGTGGGGACAGGCGTTTGCTGAGAGGGGCGCCAGCTGGCCTGGGGTGGTGAGAGGAAAATTCTGGAAGAGCTGCTGAGCGGGTGCCGTAGGGGCTGAAGACCGGGAGCTCCCGGGAGCACGCAGGCGCAGCTCGGGGTGGGGATCGGTGCATGCTGTGCACTCTGCAGCCGTGGCCCGCGAGAGACACCGAGTGGGAGTCTCGCCTGCTTTGGCTTTGGGTCCCAAGAAGCCCTCTTCCCAGGGAGGCTGCCTTTCTCCTCCCTGCTGTCCCCAGGGTGGGACAGGAGCCGTCTCCCCTTGTCTCTGCTTCCCTGACAGCTGGCCAGAGTCGGCGTGGCCAAGCACCTACTTAACTACTCCCCAGAGTTGTTCGGGGTCACATGGGGGCTAGAAATGCTGCTCTCCCACAGGGAGAGCCACAAGCTCAGTGCTCACTATTCTGCTCACTTCCAGCATGTTAAACCCCTGCCCAACACCTTGGAAAAGGACATCTCACATGCTCACCCATTAATAGTACAACCTCCCTTGTCATCCCAGGCAGCTGCTGGCATTTAAAAAGACCAGGAACCCCACCTCCTCCACAGACTCCTCAGGACTAACAGGGGAGTTAACATTTAACAAGGGTTTTCTGTTTGTTAGGAGCCTCCTTATACACAGCACAGGTGGCCTTTAGTTTCACAGTAACTCTGGTATTGTTAGTATTGTCACCTTGTTTTATCAGGAAGGAAACAATGGCTCAGAGAGGTTAGAACATTTGTCCAAAGTCACACAGCATTGAGTCAGCCGCATCGAGATTAAACCCAAATTTGGCTGACTCTTGCCCAGCAACCTGCCCTGACCTCCTGTTCTGGGAGGACCCCTTTGGCAGTGACTCTCAGTTCTTAGCCTCTGTATTCAGCACTTTGCATACCAGCCCTGTGTATACCCTCATTGGAAAAAGCAAAGTAAAGAGTCTCAAACAAACCAAGTTCTCTCTCTGTTCTTTTACGGAAAACATGACTTTTTTGTTTTTTTCAAAAACTATTTTTATCGTGTTAAAATAATCACAACACATGACCTTAGCTATGTTTAGGTGCACAGTTCAGTGGTGTTAAAGTCCATTCACGTTAGTCGGCAGCCACCACCAGCATCCATCTCGGAACATTGCCTCTTGCAAACCGAACCTCTGTTCCCATTCAGCTCCTGCTTCCTTCCTGCCGCAACCTCTGACAATCTTCATTCTGCTTTCTGTCCCTGTGGATCCGACCAAGACCTCTGGGAAAGCAGAAGACACCCAATGCACCCTGCCCTGCCATCCACCCCAGCCTTCCACGGAAGCCTCTATCTCCCGGAAGTGCCAGAACTTTTTTCCTTTTAAAGGCTGAGTAGTATTCCATGTGTGTGTTCCTCACCCTGTTCATCCATTTGTACATCCACGAACATTTGAGTTGTTTCCACCTTTGGCTGTTTAGCGACTAACACAGCAACCAACACAAGTTTACAAATACCTCCAGACCCTGCTTTTAGTTCTTGGGGGTTCGTGTACCCCACCACCTGCCAAGTAGAATTGCAGGATCATAAGGTGATTTGTGTTTTTTAGGAAGCGTTTTCTGTAGGGGCTGTGCAATTTCACCTTCCCGCCAACAGTACTTGGGGTCCCTGCTTTTACTTGGTTGCGGACACTTGTCATTTTTTGTTCAGTTACAGCAGCCATCCTCATGGCCGTGAGGAGGTGTCTCCTGTGGCTTTGACTGGCATTTCCCTGGTGGCTGAGCCTCTTTCCATGTGCTTATTGGCCATTTTGGTCTCTTTGGAGAACTGTCTACTCAACCCATTTTTGAATCGGGTCGTTTTAAACCATTGTTCTTAGAAGTCCTGACCCTGTGCCCTCTCCAACACACCTCCCCGTGGTCCCGGCAGCCCGCAGGAGTCCCGGGCCCCCGCCAGGCACTCGTTTTGCCGAGCACCCAGCATGGTTCACGCCGCCGCTCTCTCCAGGGCTAAGGCTTGGCAGGCCCTGTTTATCTGGAAGTGACGCCTGGAGGGATAATAGGCCAAGTCACCATGACTTGCCCTTGAGCTTGAATTCCTTAACCTGTGTAGCTACCCAGATGGCATCCTTCAAGGACAGGGGCACAGGACGACAGGTCCTGAGGAGGGAGAGGCAGGCCAGGTGCAGTCACGCAGTGAGCGGGAGAGGGGACCCGGCAGCCAGCCTCTTGCGTTGGCCAACAGCATCTGAGCCAACAGGGCAGGGGCCTCCCAGGGTGGCAGTGAGGCAGGACTGTGGGGAGGGCCTGGCCTTGGGAGATGCCCCCAGGAGGAGGTGCCACCCTGGGAAGCTCCAGCAGCACACGGTTCTGCTTCCCATGGGAAGAGGAGGGGGTCCAGGCGTGTGGCACAGGATGAGAGGTCTGGCCACCCCAGAGCATGGGCTGGGACCTGCAGGGGGAAGAGAGGCCCAATGCCATCGGGAGTGGATGCTGGAACACAGGACCAGGTAGCCATGGGAGTGGGCTGCTCAGAGATCTGTCACCAGCCTTGAGAGCATGGACCGAGCGCCTCCAGCAGGGGCACCTTCCCATCTGCCAGTTTCATGCCAACCCTGAACTCCCCAGGACTGCTCCCGCCAAGTGGGCGTCAATGCAGAGCACCAGGCCGGCTGTCCCTGCTCCGACACAGCACCCCTGGAGCCAGCTCTGCGCTGGGACTTGTCCTGGGAGCCCCACTGTGGTGAGGCCCCTTCCTTATCCCTGCATCGCCTCGCCTCTCCCTGCCCGGGGCTCTGAAGCCTCTCTCGGTTGCTTCTGCTCCTTCCCTACTTTTTCGTCCATAGAACCTTCTCCCACTAACCGGCTGCACATCTAGTCGCAGCAGCCAGAACTGACAGAGAGGCGATCTAAACCTGACCCACCCTGCTGGCCCCCAGCCCCCCAGCCCTGCAGTACAGCCCGCCTCCCTCTGGGTTCTCACCTCACCTCACTCCTAGATACAGAATGTGATCAAAACAGTGAGAGGAGGGCACAAGGATCCACCTCAACCAGCACGCTCAGTTTGGGGACAGGAGGACACTTAGTGAGACCTCTCACGCACGCGCACCTTTGCCTGGGAAGCTCCCGAGCTGGGAGCCTGGTTCCGAAGCCTGGCCACATCGACCTCGGTCCACAGGGCCCAGAAGCGTGCCTGGCGTCTGCTCCATGGATGTCTGAAGAATGACCGCGTCTATTCGTCGAAACAGTGTTCTAAAATCTCCCACATCTTTTTAAGTCTGCCGGCAGCCCTAGGAGATAGGGTGGCAGAGACCATCTCAAAGTCACTAATCTGGGACCCAGAGAGACTGAGGCCCCATGGCAGCCTAGGGACTCTTGCCATCAGATTAGACCACGCCGCTACACAGTAGAGCGGGGCCTGTGCCCCCAACCCCCTTGTGACCACCAGGGCATCCCAGCCAATCCCAACCCAAGACCAGAAAAGCAGCAGCTCCCGGCACAGGCCAGTCAGGTCAGGAACGGGATGAGCGAGGCCGGCTAGCGATTGACTGACCCACTTTGCACTATCAATAATAATACCTCACTCAGGACAAACCAGGTTCCTGGAATGTAAGCAGCCTGGAGAGGGCGGAGGAGCAGGACGCCCCCCAGGAGACCCAGAGCAGCCCCTCCGACAGTACTCACTCCCAGGGACCGGGGACGGGCAGCAGGGATCGCTGCCAGGCCCCACTGTTCGGGTCCTGCCTCCTAACCAGACCACCTTCCTCTGTTTCCTCTTATTTTTAAATGATGCAAAACTCAACAAGGAGAGGAGGGAGTTGGGAGGGGGGTCAGGGAACGCGTGCTTGCTGAACAAGGATGCCACCCTGGGTGGGTTTGTCCCCTGGAGAATCAACAACCGCCAGAGACCAACATCCTTTGATAACTTGTTTATGGTCAATTAAAAATCCCAATTAACACATCTGAAAAATACTTCCCTGTTTGTCACTGATGCAGGATGCATCTGGGGGCTGCGGGGGAGAAGGCAGCCCACAGGGGGTTGTGGAAAGAACCCCCCCTTCCGCAAAGCCAGTGGTGGGGACAGGAGGCTTCAGACCAAAAGTCACCTTAGGAACCCACTTCTGCTGTTCCTGTTGGTGCCTGCTGGCCCCCGTGTCTGTCACTACGAACTCCCAATGGTGCTGCTTCAGTGGGTGGCTCTAATCTTCGCCCTCAGCCCTGGAGACCTGAATGTCCCGGGGTGCCACCTGATCGAGACTCTGGGAGCTCACCACCCCTGACCACTGCATGCCAAACATGTGGGAGGCACACAGTGCCACAGGGCAAGCGGATCCAGCGTCCAGCCTATGGCTCTGTTACGCACCCGCCCTCCTCAGTCGCTCAGTCCTGTGGATTCAACCACCTCTTCCGGCCCTGCCGCCTGATTCTCCACCCTCCTTCCAGCACCTGGGGCAGGCTCTGCCACTCCTTGGGGAGGGGGGCTCTTTCCTGCCTGGCTCCCCAGGTGGCTCTCCTCACTGCTGCCAGAAAGATCTTTCTAAAATGCAAATAGGATCATGTCCGTCCACCTGCAGAACACAGTTCACCGGCCCTCATTGCCGTCAGGACAAGTTCAGACTCTTGGTGAGGCACAGAAGCCCTTTGGGAATTGGCTGACCCCTGCCTCCTTATCTGGTCACCCCACACTCCTCAGTTCCCTACCTTGGAATCCCCTAGAACAAGACGTCTTCCTGTGTCATGTTCCCTCTGCTGGGACTACCCTTTCCCCTCCTCTTCTACCTACTCTTCTTTCAGAACCTAGCTTAAGCTTTGCCTCTTCTGGGAAGCCTTCCCTGACTGTTCCTCCTCCTGTGTGACTTAGAACCTCTTCATTGAGTCTACTGTTGATTTGCTGCTTGCAATCCCACTCTGTACCATTAATGTTGATTTATTGTTCCTGGAAAAGTTGAAAGCAAGGCCTGTGTCTTATATCACATTTCCTTGTGCATACTAGGTATTCACTATGTTTGTTGCATGCATGAATGGAAGAATATTTAATACAGCTTTTCAAAAATTGTGCAATTACCAAGTTTTGGTGGATCAGATGGTGCTATCATTGTTCTATCAGTGATGTTTTATCTCCATTTCCTACTTTTGGGACATTGCCAGTGGTTCTAGTCCCTTAGCTTTATGTGTCTTCCCCTAGAACCTCTGTCAGATATAAACCAACCCCCAAAACAACCTAGAAGAAGCCAGTCATTAAAGGATTCTTGTGGCTCATCCCTATTGTAAAGTAGAAGACTTTCTGGAATGCAAATAACCCTCTCCTAATTTGTCTACTTGGTAAGTTTGAATTTGGAGGTTTCTTAAATTAGCAGCGCAAACTTGCAGTTTTTCTGAAAATGTGACTGCAGTTGTGGCTCATGCCACCAAGATGCAAATAAAGGGGCTCAGGTCTGGGCAGCGGCAGGATGGACCTGTGGACTGTGGGAGTAGAAGCTAGGCCTGCAGTGGCCGCCTCGGCCATCCAGCTACTCCATAACACAGACCAGTGATTTTGAAGACTGCTCAGCGCTCAGGCCTGTGACTCCCAATCACCCCAGGGCTGTTTCATCTTGAGATTCTCCAGGCTGCTTCACCACCCACCCAATGGGCTCAGGGGAAGGGAAAGATATTTTTTGTTCTTCCTTCTAGTGGAATTCTTTTGTTGCTATTCAGAGAGCTGCTTGGTCTACACTCTGGGCCCCTGACCCGCGTGGCTCCTGCCCAGACAGCTGGATTCCGACCCGGGAGGCTTTGTTTACTCACCATGTAGCAAATATTGACACTGAAACCAACTGTGCTTCTGCGGTTGCTAGTTTTCCGGTCCCAGGAAACCTCTGTTCCCAAGTGACAAATGAATTTTAGGCCCATTAGCCCATCCTGTCATCAAAACATGGAATAGAAACCTCTGCCCGCTCCTGACCTCTTCCAATACCTGGAAAGCAGGGTTTCCCTTTTAGCCAGTCTGAGCCCACCCTAATCTTAAAGGTGGCCGAGTGAAGGGGAGACTGTTAGCCGACTAGACTATGGGATCCCTGAGGGCAGGTACAGTTATGGGAATGTCTGTCCCCTGTGCCTGACCCAGGTGCCTGGAGGCAGCCCAAGGAATGCTGGGAGGAAGGAGAATAATGACAAAGATGATCAAAATAATAACTACTACCAACCGCCCCAGAGTAGAGTAGGAGCTGTGTGCCAGAGCCCAGCCTAGTTCTACACTTGGGTTACTTAGTTTAATCCTCATAAGTAATATTAACCTATTTGGCAGATTTGGAAATTAAGTCACTTACGTAGAATAGCACAAAAGACTCCAAAACCCGTGCTCCTAACTCCTTTGAAGAAAGGGAGGGCTGGGCACCATGGAGCATGACTAAAATCCCAGGAGACTCAGGAGGCTGAGGCAGGAGGATTGCAGGTTTGAGGCCAGCTTCAGCAATTTAGTGAAGGAAGAAAGGGAGTGAGGGTGGGAAGGAAGAAAGGAGGTCAGAAGAATGTGAAGCATACTAGGCAAGATGGTGATGATGAAGTTCCCCAAATAAATAAGATAAAAACTTTGTCATTCCTTGGACCTATTCCCTGTAAAGCTCCAAGTACCCTCCCTTCCGTTCCTTTTTCTCCTACAGCTCAACAGGTGGGCCAGGGTATCTGCTAGTCTCTTTGTGCCTCCCACTCTGCTAACCCAACCCCAACCTGCAACAGGCACTTTAAACATCTTCTTTCTTTATTTATGGGTGATAGATAGATGGCAGAATCCAAGTCTTGGAAAGATCTTATGTTTGAAACTCGGACATCCAGCTCTCCCGCCCCCACCGTGGTGAGCCAGGCTCGGCAGACCCATGAGGAGGACCAGCAGCTGCCGGGAGGAGGGCTGAGCGTGGCCTCCCACGGCCGGTGAGGCAGGCTGGGAGCCGCAGCCATGAAAACATATGTTCTCTTCTTTCACTTCAGCCAAAGGGAAAAGGTAGATGTCACGCACACCCACACCCCGGGACAATGCGAGTATTAATAACTGTTTTAATTGTGTGCGAGTCTCAGCATATTTCCCCGCGGAGCCTCCAAAGCCATTTATTTTGGTACCACATAGCGGGGATGGTACTATCCGCCGGGGGCCCAGCCAGGCTGCTGGTGACTAATAGAGAACTCTTCATTCAGAGGAGCCCGGGAAGCGCGTTTCCATTTCCCCGGTGCGCCCTGGGTGGGTGGCGAAGGCAGCGAGCTAAGTGGAGCACTGTCAGGGCTCGTGCGCGCCCCGGATGTGTGTGCGCGGCGCCTGGCGCGCGGTACCCACGCCTGTGTGAGGAAGTCTGGGGGCCGGGGAGCCGGGGAGGCAGATAACCCCCTGCAACGCACAGTCTAAAAATAGCGCGCGCTTGCCTTCGACTTGAAATCCACGATTTTCTCCCCAGCAGATTCACCTTTCTAATTTTATTTTGCTTGGGCTGTTATTAAAATGAGCTTGAATTCTCAGAGAACACAAGGAAGTGCCCGGTGGCCAATAAACCCAGCCCAGGAGTCGAAATTTACCTTGGACACCCCTAACCCAAGGGCAGTTAACTCTAAGGATGAATGCTGTTTTTCTTTTAAGATAATATTATATGCTTTCTTTTGTTAGAAAGAAGGCACTTGCTGCTTCCCAGAAACAGAGATTTTATTTCCTGCTAAAAATTCCTCTTCTTAACCTCACCATCAACCAACATTAACACGTGTTCTCCATGGTAGATGTTGGCTGTGATGGACAAGGAGACTTCTCAGACCCAAAACCACTGTAGGAACTGCCAGGAAGGATCTCCAGGAAGACAGACCCACACGGGTCCAAATCTGTTTGCCTGTGTATCTTGCCTCCAAGCAGAACAATCTGTGTGTGTAAGTCCTTCTTCATAGTCCTTCTACCACCTTCCAGCATCTCGGATGCTTTGTCTCTTTAAGTACTGAGGTTTGGAATTCTAACTTCCCAAGTGTTCAATAGTGGGAAGCAGGTGGGTGTGGGAAGTGTGACCTTGGCCTGTACTTAACCCCTCTGAACCTCAACTTTCTCAATTGAAAAATGAAGATGAAAGTCTGTGTCTTGCAGGTTCGAGTGACTTGGACAGTGTCCTACGAAACTAGTGGGACTTGTCCTCAACATCTGTTAATGAACTTGGGTCGTCAGAGTGACTTCCAAATGTGTGCTCTCTCCTCTAAGTCATGCCCTCTCTGACACAGTTGAAAAAGTGATGGTGTCAGCCCAGTGAACTTGATTTTGGAAATCACAATGAAAGAAGGGCCCTTAATTATCCACTGGGCAGCCTCCCTTCTCCTACCAACCCAAACATATCCCTGACCCTCCCCTCGGAGTGGAGTTCTTTCTCCTTCCAATTTGCACGAGCTGCCTCTGTGAGCGTGAGGTCTTCTCTAGTTTAGTTTTTGTTTTCTCAAGGTTTTCATTTTGTCCGTTGGTTGGTTCAGTTTTTTCTAATCAGCCTCTCCTATTTTCTACTAGGGGAACTAGCAGCCTACAGGCAGGTGGAGACCCCAGTCTAGATCCCTTACAAACTCCCCCTGTCTCCAGGCTGGACTATTCCTGGGAAGGAAAGTAATCAGATCGCAGTGTGTAGTTTAGATAATCCAGCAGGATTAAGGGCTGAGAAGGAAGAGGTGTAAATGGGAAGACCCTCTTTGAGTGAATCCCTTTATCACACGCATTCTGGGCCACACTGACTTTTCCTGGTGTACTGCAAGCCCAGAGGGTGGAAGCCACCCATGAAAGCAGACACATCTGTGCAAACACCCATGTCTCCAAGGCATACCATATAGGTGTGAACCATGTGGGGAGGAAGGAGGTCTAGCCTCTAGCTCCACTTCTTCCGCTGACACCTTGGGTAAATCCCTCAATTCATTTTTCCTTGAATTTATCCAATTTTCAAAGTCACCTGGGACTTTATTCTAAAGTTCAGATTCTTCGAGTCTTTACGGAACTACTAAACCAGACAGTCAACTCACTGGTAAACTTGGGGAGATCACCCACCACAGGTCAACAGCCCTCAATTTAGACCTTTGCTTACTCCTCTGCAAAATGAGTACGGTTGACCAAATGCCTTCGAAAACAACATCACATGGCCGGAGTTGCAGCTCTGAAGTGTATAGGCCCAGGTTCACGTGTGCACTGGAGGAAATGGGCTGTGGTTCACTCTTTCTCTGGGACACAGCTTTGCTTGGCTTTGGTTGAGCTTTTGGTGGCAACTGAGTGGGTTTCAAGTTACCTATGCTTTGTGGGGGCCAGTGCTTCAAGTCCTTGACACCAAGGCCCTTAGCCCAGAAGGTGGGTGATACCTAGCAAGTAGACACCTGCAATGGAGCACACCAATGAGGGACAGCCACTCCCTCCCCAGGTGATCACATAAATACCAGGGCCAGAAAAATGATGGCAACAAATTAAATCAGTTTCTTGGCTCCAAAAGAAGAGGAAGAGAGGACAGAGTGAATGGTCTTGGAGGTCCTCTTAGTCATCTCTCCTCTCTGCTGCTCCATCCTCTCTGCAGGGGCTGCCTTGGGCAGTCTGAATGATTCCCCAAGTCAGCCTGCCTAGCCCACCTAGGTATGTCAAAACGCTGGTGGAGGCAGACCCCACTTAACCCCAGAAGGCCCAAAGGCAGGTAGACCAGATGTCTTAGAAAGCCATGCCCTCAGGTCCTTGTTCCAATCTTGAGGAACTGAGCGTTGTCTCCATCCATCAGAAGTTCAAGCTGATACTGGATGCCAGTAGAGACATGGTAAGGGTGAGGACACAGACTGGTCAGGGTCATCGTGCATTTGAGAATTTTTTTTCTTGCTCAGGACAACATCATGTCTTTAAGATTTCCAGCTTCCTTTTCTGTGCCCTCCACCTCCTGGTGTGTCTCTGTTTTTTTTCTCACATGAATTACCAAGGGGACTCAGGTTGGAAGGAAGCTCAGACCTGTCTAGTTTAACCACAGCATCCAAAGCTACAGCTCTGCTGAACCACATGCAGCAACGGGGACCTCATGCCCTCCAGGTGTCTTTATACAGCCCTGCTGTAAAGTGTTCCCTGGTACAGAATCTCCTCCTGATGTCCTTCTGTGCTTTCCAAATAATTAAATGCTGTTTGACTTTGGGCAGGTTTCTTAACCTCTCTAATCCTTAATTCTCTTTATTGCAAAGTGGGAATCATAATAATACCCAACTCAAAGGACTGTTTTAAGGGTCGCGTGAAATAATAAATACACAGTACTTGGCGTGACACTTAGTGGAGCCCTCAGGAAATGTTAGGGCTTTTGCCTTTGAAGGAACTGATAACTTCCTTTGCACCTGAGACGTTCCTGGTATTTTCATTGTCAGAAAGGACACATGCTGCCTGAAAGAGGGTTTCTCAGCGCTCTGGAGACATGGGCAGGGGGTCCCTGGCAGAGCTGGCACATTGTACATGAGTTCAGTGTGGGCCATTGTGTCAGGGACCAAAGCAGCTTGGGCCCTGCTGGACACTGGGAGAGCAGGGGAGAGGAGGCTTGTAGGACCAAACTCTGTACCTGTTGCCACGATTTCACTCCCTTCTCACTTTGTGGGAACAGACACATGGAAGAGCATGAGGTGGGGGGCGGTGGGATCATCGGGTGAGGGTCTCCATTGTAGGACACCCAGTAAATCATCCCAAGTCCATCCGAGGCTGAGTTCTGGCCCACAACCAGAGGCTGCCTGAGCTGCAGAGCCTGCTTCATGAGCACTCCCTGGCTCTGACTTGGGCAAGAAATGGAAACTCTCTGAGTTCTAGTTTCCTCATCTGCAAAATGGGGATATGGATACTATCCACCTCAGGAAGCTCCTGTGTCTCTTCCTGTAAGGATACTAATCCTATCAGATCAGGGCCTCACCCTTGTGACCTTCGTAAACCTTAATTCCTTCCTTCCATCGCTGATGAGGGATTAGGACTCCAACACATGAACTGGGGGCCAAGGGGTGGATGAGAGATGGGACACAAACATTCAGTCTATAACAGTAACCAAAAAGGTATGGGTAGTGGCTACTTATTTCAATAAATTTCATGGGGCGGTAGATGGTTATGCAGCCACAGTCTCACCTCACCCCAGCCTCCAGTCTCTGCTTTCCTGTGCCCTTGGCCTTGGGGTGAGGCTTCATTAGAGGACGGCGGAGCTGGGGAGAAGCCGCATCCTAGGGAAACAGGAAAGTCTGATCCATCAGTCTCAGGAGAAAGATGAGACCCCAGGGAGCTGATCCAGGCCCAGGCCTTGAGAAAGCAATGATCCCTAAAGGTGAGACTGGTGGGCAACAGACCCGGTCAGCAGCAGCCCGGCTGGCCCAGAGTCCCTGCCAGAAAGGACTTCCTCAAAAATAACGTTGGACACAGCCTCAGGGAAGTTCTGTCATTGGTTTGAGGGTGGTGGTCCCCTCCGCAGGGACAGTCTAGGACATTGGGAGGGCTTGTCCTGCTGACAGATTACTGTTCGCATGGCCTGGGATTTTATTTTACTCTGCTTCCTCTAATACCACCTTGTTTATTGGGTGGATATTTCATCTTCCTGTATCATCTTGGGATCAGCGTTTAAAGTTCCTTCCCTGCTCACTGAGATGTCCCTGCTAATCATAAAAATCTATGTTGTAATTTCAGATTAATTAAAGCTGTAAATTGGGGAAGCTGGTGACCGTAACTCATATTCTCCACTTCTCTACACCCTCTCAAAATCATATTATTTTATAATACTCTCTTCTTCGGAATACTTTCACCCTCCCCCCGCCCAAAGGCTTTCTTTGGACACCAGGCAGCCTTTCTTGGGCTGGGCTGTTCACCAGACATGGAATTCTGGCTGAGGACAGTAGAATGGACCTGACATATGTCCAGGGTGCAGATGCTACCCCACTACCTCTGGGCAACCCATACATGTATCTAGATGATCATTAGGGGAGGCAGACTCCTGGTTTCAAGTCCACCTCTACTGCTTACATCTTGTTCCTGGGTGTCTTCACTGCCCGGAGACTCAGTTTCTCAGGTTATAAAGTAGGAATGATTATGGGGCCCACCTGATGGTTTGTTCACAGTAAATGAAACGAGCTAGGTAAAGTACTTAGAGAAGTGCTCACTCATGGTAAGAGCTTGGTCCATGGTAGCTACGAGGCAATCACCGTCTGGTGAGCCCAGCACCTGGATGTACCCCTGCGGACAATACTACATATAGAGAAATGTCTCAGCCCCCTGCAAGTTCACAATCTGATTGGAACACGCTCAAAATGAGCATGCCAAGCCCTAAGCCTCACGGTGCCCATTATCAATACGGCTGGACTGGATCACTTCAAAGTTGCATAGCTGTACCCAGTGAGGGCAGCTCTCCTTCTATGCCCATCCCTGCTTCCAGCATGGGCAGAGTCTTGGAGAAGCCTGGCCAATAGCTCAAGCTTTGCTAAAGAAAACCAAGAAAATGGAGCGTATTCCTTAGAGACCCCAGGAGAACCCTCCAGGTTGGCATTCTGGAACAGGCTTTTTCCTCTGTGCACCATAATTATGGTTCACATTTCTGCTTCATGGGGCGGGCTGGGCCCAGCCAAGGGCAAAGAAAAATAAGGCTGAGAGAAGCAACGGCTACTCATTTTTGTACCACCCTCTGTTCTTTCAAGGAGTTAAGACATGAGTTCCACCACCCTCAAAAGTGTGCTTATCACTGCTCCCATTTTCCAGACGGGAAAACCGAGGGTCTGAAAAAACTTGTGAAAGTCCCTGAATGGTACCTGTTGTGGAACTTGAAGAAATAATTCGGGGTCCCATTTAGCAACCTGGCTTAGGTCAAAGTTCATGGCAATTCCCTCCCTCATGACTCTGTTCAAATACTAGCTGCTTCCAGAACCAGACTAGGAGCACACCCCTCTGCCTAGCAATCTCTGGCACAGATAACTCCAGGGACAACACCCACGACCTGCTGAGGCCTCTTTACTCAAACATCTATAATTCCAGGCTCAAGAAAGAAGATTCAATTCTGTAGCTCTTTTTCCTTTTTTCAATTTTTTTCCCCATCACCTTAATAATTGCATCTCTGGATTGCTTAATTCCACACTCAAGCCACTTCCGCTCACAACTGGCCTATCATCAGCTAGGATTAAGATTCATTTCAAATAAGAGGGTTTCCCCCCAGTCCCCCCTTCTTTTATTCCCAAACTGAATTTGCATTACAAAAAAATTAAACAAAAGCAGCTTTTTGAATCTCCACTCATTACTCCCATTACATTTGTTAACATCATTATCCTCGGCTGAAGATGGCAACTATTATCAAATGTTGCAGCGCTTTTGTGGACCTCTTGCTATATTAGTTTAGAAAATTGCTTTAATGCATATGCTTTTAGAGGTTTAAAATCTACCATGGCATTAGGAGCTATATAATGCTGTACATTTTAAAATCTAATAGTGCATTTATTTTATTTTAAAAAAATACACTGCACTAAAATAAAAATGCATGCCTCTGGTAAGGAAGAATACAAAGGCAGCTGGAAAGATGCAGAACTCGGCTCCTGACTGGCAGGCCCTCTCCACTCCCTTCATCCCCTGGAGAAGAAATCACTTTTCCTGAAACCCAGTCCTGATGCTCCAGATGGGTCTACCGGGTGTAGACATTGGGGGTGGGGATAGGACAGGTTCTCATTGACACGGTGGTAGAGAAGGAACCTGTACTATTCCAGGCTGTAAGCAAAAGCAACTCCAGCTATTCATTAACACAGAAAAGCACAGTTTCAGGGGCAATTACCAAATTTCTATATTCATAGAAACCCAGTTTCCCTGGAGAGAAAGGCTCAGGTTGGAAATTTATGAAGTGCTGGTTTCTTATGGAAATAAGAATTTTTGGTAATTACACAGGAGCTGCTCTTTATCTGCTTCTGCATTTTAATGATGGGGAATGTGTTTTGTTAGTTTTTTTTTTTTTTTTTTTTTTTTTTAACTATTATTAAAGCCTGGGCACGCTGGCAGCATCCTTGTTGGTATCCCAGGGATCTGTTCATCCTAATAGCTGGGAACCGGCTGTGCGACCCTGCTCCATCATGCAGTCTCCCTGCTCACCAAACCAGAGAGCAGAGCAGAGAAAGAGATGCCTGATATCCCCTGCTCCTGCTGCGGGACGGTGGCTCTGAACCTCCCGTCCCTCCTCTGACACCTGGAGTCTGACACCTTCCTCTCCCCTCCCCATGCCCTGCTCCCGCTTCTGGGGCTGTTAAGAGCATCTGTTCCTCAGGAAGCCATTTTTAGGGCAAAGAGGATAAGGTATGGGAGATTCTGCTCTTTTCTCCCTCCGACTCTCTTTCTGTAGCCCAGGGCTAACATAAACATGGATAATGAAGCGTCACTGGAATAGGAGTCGCATAGCTAGGCTCCCTGCCTCTGTTTCCCCAGGCCTTTTCCCCCCTCTATTCTCAATATTTTTTTGGTAGCTTCCAGTCCCATCCCTGACTCATCCCCAGGGGACACATGCTCATCCCACTCCCGTATCCCGTTTCTAAGGCTTCACTCCATGAAATGACCACCGTCTCTCAGGGAGGGCTGCAAAGGACACCAATCCCCCCTTCCTGAGCCATTTGAGCTGATTTATAATGGTTATAAAAGAGGTCAGAGCTTGATTGAGCTTAATAGATTCATTAATTATACCAAACAAAACAAACATAATGAACATAAAAATTTACGACCTCCATCACCAGGTTCAGATGTGGCCCCTTGTCGGGCCTTGACAGGTTCTGTCAGGCCCATCCATCTTGACACCTTGTAAGATGAACGGCCCGTGGCAGTGTGGAGGTGGTGGGGTAGCGGGCGGCGGTGGTGGAATGATCCAGCACCCCACGCTGCTGCTGAGGGGGGTCCCTCGAACCACCCACCAGCTCATCCTTACTAGATCTCCCTGAAGGATCTCCCTGCAGTCTGCAGAGCAGCCCCTGGGCCCGCCCTGCCTGCTACAAAGCCTGGTGTTACCCCTTGGGAACTGTGTAAGTTGGTCCATCTTCCTGCATCCCCATTTCTGCCTCTGTGAAATAGGGATGACAAATGGCTCAGCCTGACCCTAGGGTTGCCTGAGCAAACCTACCACATCCAAGGTGCTGAGACCTGTGGACGATGCCATGTGCTGGGCTTATTTTGGCCCTGTTGTTTATAGTTTGGATAAAGAGCAGAGGCCATCCATAACTCCAGCATTTCTTGGGAAACGTCATCTATCTTTTCCGAAAAACAGGGAAGTCTGTCAAGTATTTATTAAAGTCTATCAAGTGCCTAATTCTTTTTTTTTTTTTTTTTTTTTTTTTTTGGTACTGGGGATTAAACCCAGGGGTACTTAACCCCTGAGCCACATCCCCAGCCCTTTTTCATATTTTATTTAGAGACAGGGTCTCCCTGAGTTGCTTAGGGCCTTACTAAGTTGCTGAGGCTGGCTTTGAACTCACGATCTTCCTGCCTCAGCCTCCTAAGCAGCTGTGATTATAGGCGTGCACTACTGCCAAGTGCCTAATTCTTGGTCAAGGGAGGAAAGAGCATCTCAGTTCCAGCAGGTGGTGCCGGCCTGCAAATTATTTAAAGCATCAACAAGAGCCCTGAAGGCATTGAGGAATCGAAGGAACCTAGAGGTCACATAATTGACCACTTCCCACCTCGTCATTTTCCCCAGGAGGAAAAGAACAAGCAAGGTTCAAAGGTCCTGCCCGAGGCCATGGAGCTGCACAATGATGCAGCGGGGACAGAACCCTGGTCCCCTGACCACAAGTGTCTATTATGTGCTCTGCATGCAATAGTGGCCCAAAGGAAACCAGGACCTGGAGGAAGAGACAGCTGAGCGTAAGGAGACAGGACCAAAACAGAAGCTATGATTTCAAAATGTCACATACACGATAAGTACATACCATTGTATTTTTCAAGTAAAAGTAAATAATTTTTAAAAAAGAAAATGAAACCTCTAACCCACGGGCACAGCAGCTTCCCTCTTGTTCTGCTCATCAACTCTACTCCCCTCTCCAGACTCGGCCCAGATTTCGCCTCTTCTACGACTTTCCTTAACCCTCGCGGGATGTCCCAGGAGAAACCTGGAGGTACTCGCTTTTCCCCTGTCCCCTTGGGGCTCTGCCACAGTCCAGTCTTTAGGTGTTGATGTTCTTCGTTGTGGTTTTGTTGTTGGGGGCATTCTTTTCTTGAATGTAGCAGGCACAGGGCTTGGCACCCAGGAGACAGTGGCGCACTGGCAGGCCGGAGTCCTTGGCTGCATGGACGCCTGATGGGGCCACGTTAATCCTGTCCTGTGCGCTTTCGAGCGCTCTGCCCCTGCACTGGCCCGACAGGAATGGTTCCTCCATGAAGCGTGATGAGCCAGCCACTGGGGCTCCTGGAGGAGGGCGGAGGCCCTCCGCGGGTGGGGTGGTTGGGGAGGCAGGCACCTGGCTTCTGGGGACCCCTTTCCAGAACAGGGGCAGGCGTTATGGTTCTGCCCGCAGCTCACCCTCAGGGCTGCGGCAAGCCCCGGGGAGTACAGAGATGCCCACCGGGTGCCATGTACCCATAGATCACCCTCCCCTATCCTGCAGTCCATCCTCAGATATCAATGCTGGTTGGTCACTCAGCCCGCAAGACCCTGAAAATAGATTTAAATTATTGCTTTATTTCCCATCCAGCTCAGGGTGTTGATTTATGCTGCCCAAACAATCAAGCCTTTATCTCAGTCACCCAGCAGCATTAGCGGCAATTTATCATGTTTTCCTTCTCTCTGTGCTACCCGGATGCTAGGGCCTGATGGCTGTGTCCTCTCAGAGATGCGGCAGCCAGTGGGCATGAGCAATAATGGTAGTAAAGGCCAGGAGCGCTTCCTGTCAGCCTGGAGCAAGGGGACAAAAAGGTACTCAACCCGGGGACCCTCTTCCACATGGTAGCGTGGAAGAAAGACTCTATCACCTGATGGCAAGGTTCTGGTGCCCGCTGTGCTGCCAACCAGACAAACTACCTGGAGCAAGTCACTGGACCTCTCTGGGCCTCAGTGTCCTCATCTTTGACCTTTGGGAACCACTGATTGCTGGCAGGTCCGTAGGACACAGCAGAGGCAGCCTGTAGTCCTTCCCCCTGAAGAGCTTTGGGTTTTGCTCTTTAAAAGCTTAACTGACCCTTACCCCTCACCCACTGCCCCAGTTACCCTACTGACACAGGCTGTGGTCACATCATGGTCATGAGCAAAAGTAGCCCACCCTGTCCGGACGAGTGAGCACACCTATCGGGGGGTGGGAGGGCAGGCCAGGGAGCAGCGGGCAGCCCGAAGCGATTCCAGCCGGTTAGGAGTCCCATCAGCCCCAGGGTCTGTTTGATGCAGTTTAAGAGCTAAGCATGACTTTTATGCGGGTGAAATGAGTTTTTTTTTTTTTTTTAATAATATTAATTTGTGACACATCAAAATCACATGAAATTCAAATTCCAGCATCCACAATACAGTTTTTTAAACACAGTCACCTCTGCTCATTCGCATAGTATCCCTGGCTGCTGGGGTTACGGTGGCTGAGCGGTTATGATGGAGACCACCCCCCCACCCCCCCACCCCCCCGGCCCACTCAGTCTAAAATAGTTACTTTCTGGTCCTTTTCAGAAAAAAGTCCGTTGACCTTTGGGCCAGATGACTCATGATGCCAGACACCAACCCAATCATGCCCTTTGTTTAGTTCAGGAGGACAGATGACTTTCTAGAGACTTCTAAAGACAAGGTCTCCTAAGACTTTTATCAGCTGGAGAGACAGAGCTGAGAGGCAGCCCTGGCCACCAGGACAGGACAGGATGGCTATGGCTCCTGCGCCTCAGGCCTGCTCATACCCACCCGCTCCCTCCATCTCCCCAGCCCGCCATGAGGGCCAGCCCCTCCGGGAAGCTGTGCCTCCCCTCCTGAAGGGAGCAGTCCCCCTGCAGAGCCCCTCAGCATGTTATCGGCACTCCCTTCAGCCACTAACCTCCCCTCCGTCAGGGACGACAAATTGGTTTCATCTCAGGCTGGTTCCGACTGACTGGAGGTGGCTTCCTGTGTTGATAAGGAATGTAAGGCTGCTTGGGAACTCAGGAAAAAAAAAAGTCCCACGATCAACCTGCCATGGCTGCCGTGGAGGAGTGGTATGGCCCACGCTGGCCACCCCGACTTCCCAGCTCTGTGCTGTATTCTAGGCATTAGTGACCGGTGTGAACCCCCTTGGGTATTGCAAGCCTCTGGTGGGCAGTGGCCATGTCCACTTGGCCCCCCACCCGAGTGCCCAGTCCAGTTCCTGGCACAGAGCTGGCCTCGGGCAGGTCCAGGGTTGCTTTATGGACGATGTCCTGAAACCAGCTCTTTCAAATGCCCCTGGCAACTGGAACTCGAATACACCTGTGTGGCCTTAGGGAGGCACCACGGGGCAGGGAACAGCTGCTGTACCAACCTGGGCACAGGAGGAAATGAGCGGCAAGGAGAGAAGAGCTGGCTCCGACCTCAGGGAGGAATCCTTGGCATTTACATAGCAAACAATACCCAGGTGAGGTAGAGTGTCAACAAGGCCCCCGCTCAACAGTTCCCAGGTCCCAGCATACTTTAAATGTTTGCCACATGCCAGACATTAATATTTTAACGGCTGCACGTCCATGGCAGGCACAGCAGTGTCCGGAACACAGCGTAAAAATTGAGTGATAATAGCCTGCCTGTACGCGAGGTCAGTGGGGCATTGTGGCTCCCGGCTCCAGCCTGTCCTGCAGCCTGCGCGCACCCCAGCCCTCCCCTGGCCCCAGCCTCCTGGCCTGGGCACTCTAGGGAACGGGAAGTCTCTCCTGGCCTGAAGGACTCTCAGGCATTGAAGGACTTCCCAGGACCCTGCACAAGCCCCATGCTGGGGTGGGGGTAATTGTGTGTGAGGGACCACAGATTCCATTACGGTGTAACTGAGGGCCTTCACCTAATGACTGGGTATCTGAAATCCAGCAAGGGCTTCTGGGAGCAGGGGAAGGAAACCTTCCTTGCTGGTAGAATCAGTGAATGGAGAGAGGGGCAGCTCCCAATTCCTGATATCCCTTGAGACAGGAAATAAGTGTCTGGGGGAAGGTGTGTGACCCTATTGAATATCCCTTCTACTTTTCCTTTTCTAAAAACACAAACAAGACAAATGTTCACAAATCTCCCCCACTCCCTGAGGTCATCATATAAGACCTTTACAAAAAAATCTCTCTGGTTGGAAAGCTTGGCCTCAAACTCCTCAGAAAGGCAGCGTGGGCATTACAAGTACAGTTATTCGTTAATAGCAACTAGTGTTTAATGAGCATATACTATGTTCTAGGCCCGCAGTTGGCAAACTTCTTCTATAAAGAGCCACACAGTAATTATTTTCAACTTTGTGGGCCGTACTTCACACTGGTGTAGCCAGAAAGAAGCTCAGATGATATTTAAAGAAAAGAGAGTGACTATCTTCAAATAAAACTTTATTTATAAAAATGGGTTGCTATGGTTTGAATAAGTGACACCCAAAGGTCCGTGGGTTAAAGGTTTGGTCCCCAGCCTGGGGTGCTATAGGAAGGTGGAAAATCTTTAAAAGATGGGGCCTACTGGGAGGTTTTAGGTCATCGGAGGTGTGCCCTTGGAGGAGGTTGTGGGACATGAGTGTTATGGTTTGGATGTGGTATCCCCCACACAAGGCAGTTTAGAGGAGAAATGACTGGGCTTAACCCGATCAGTGAATTGATCCCTGATGGGATTAACTGAGTGGTCTCCGGAGGCAGGTGGGTGTGACTGGAGGAAGTGGTTCATTGGGGGCGTGGCTATGGGGTAGATATTTGTATCTGGAGAGTATCTCCCTCTCTGCTTTCTGATCACCATGTGAGCTGCTTCCCTCTGCTACACTCTTCTACCATGATGTTCAGCCTCACCTCAAGCCCCAAGGAATGGGGCCTGCTATCTATGGACTGAGCTCTTTGAATCCATAAGCCTCCAAATAAACTTTTCCTCCTCTACAATTGTTTTGGTTAGGTCCTTTAGTCACAGCAGCAAAGAAAGCTGACTAAAACAATGTGCTCTCCCTGTTTCTCTCTTTCACTACGGGTCATAAGTCAAACAGGTGTTCTCTGCCACATACTTCCATCAAGATGTACTTTTTTATCACAGGTCCAAAAGCAACTGGGCCAAGGGGCCATGTACTGAAATCCAAAACATGAACCAAAATCAACCTTTCAGATTTTTAAGTAGATTATCTCAGGTATTTTGATATAGTACTGGAAAGCTGACTAGCACCTGACACAGATGGGGGCTACAGTTTGCTAAGCTATGTTCTAGGTGCTATGCGAAGTGTTGTTTCATATACATAATCTCATTTAATCTTCGTAATAATCCTAGGGAAGGGTATTATTATTATACTTATTTTTAGAAATGAATCTCAGGGTCAGGGTTAGGTACTTGTCCAAGGTTAATTATATAATATAACTGGAATTCAAACTGTTTAACTATAATGCTCTAGTTAAGAGTCTTATAAAAATAATAACAACGGTCAATATTTGTAGTGTTTACCAGATATCAGGCACTGTGCTGAGGTTTTATTTAATTCTTACAACTTGATGATTATGCCCATTTAACAGATGACAAATCCGGCCCTGGTAGAAGTGAAACGACTAGCACAGGGACACACAGCTTATCAGTGGCACAGTGGAGTTCTGAGCCTGGGTGGTTTGGATCCACTGTCTTGTTCTAACTGCTTAAGTCTCAAGACTTCAGAGGAAGGTCAGACAGCTCAGGCTTTGCTCCACCATTTCCTTGTTACTGGAAAAACAAGGTCCAACCTCCTCCTCCAACAGGACCCTGTAATAGGTCACTGGAAAAAGAGACCCTGTGTTTTGCAGCCTCTAACCTGGAACGTGTGGGGTTTCAAAGGCAGAGAAGATTTGAAAGTTCCAGTGTTCTGCATCCCTGCAGCCTCAGCTGGCTGCCCTGATCAAATCTCAGTTAGTCCCTCTGGGCCCAGGCACTGGCGCTCTGGGTGATCCCTGGAGGGACAGGGCCCCCACCCGGCCGCCTGCTCTGGCCGAGTTGGCAGAGCACGCCCAGACTGGGAGCAGCGAGCCAAGTGCCTGCTGCACATGCCGCTCACGATGACACCAGGCTCCAGGTATGGAGCAGATAGCAATTTTCCTTTTTACTTATTGGTGCAAGGCGAGTAAGCGCGCCTGACAGGGCCCCAAACAAGCTGTCAAGAACTTCTAATTAGGGCTGAACAGCTTAAAGAGTGCACACGCCCTCCCAGCCCTGGAATTAGCAGGACAAAGTACCCAGATGGAGTCAGACAGGCTGAAAGAGAGGAGCCTGCAGTGGGCTGGGAGGGGAGGGCGCAGGCCTGAAGTGGGAGGTGAGCCGGGCCCAGGCCTGGGGAGCAGGCTGAGGTGCCGGCTCGCCCTCCACCCCAGGGCTCAGGAACGCTGGAGGAAGGGCCAGATCCCTTGCACTGATGGACTGCATGTTCCCTCTTCCTCCTCACTTCCCAAAGAGCTGCTGTCCTCAGTGGAAGGTTTTTAAATCCTGGACCTGAAGGGGCAGAACTGGATTGCGTCCCTGGCCCTCCTGCTATCTGAATTCCAGCTTCCTCACCTGTGAGAGGGTGACTGGCAGACAGCAGCAGTGGCACTTACCTGGAGAGCTGTGAGGGTCACGAGAACCATGAGGACTGAGGTCTGCAAGGTGCTGAGCTTAGTGCCCCACACACGATAAGCACGTCAGAAATAAGTGGCAGCCTCTACTACTGCTTATTGTTACCAGTGAGGCCCACAACAAGCCCTGCACAGCCTTTGTCCTCCGAGGAACTTCCCAAGGAAACACTGACTTCCTCTCAGACACCATCTCTTAAAATTTTTTAAATATTCATCCTCAGCATCTGTCTAGGGTCGGTGTCATAATCCCCATTGTATAGATGAGGAAACTGAGGCTCGGGGAGAGGAAATGACTTGCTCAGTCATATACTTTAACAAGTGGAAGGTTCTGGGTTCCAATGTTGAAATTAGTCATAATCACGGTTATAGCTACCAGGTTTTGCACATATGAATGCACCAGACACTGTGCCAATCAAGCTTCATGTTATTTCCTTTAAACAGGAACCGGTCCAGTTTAAGCAGTCTGAGAGTGACCACGTGCTCCTTCTCACTGGAAGAGCTGAGCTCTCATGTCTGCCCACAGGTCCCGGGTTTTCCCTTTGGAGATCCACAGCAAGTCCAGGCCTGCTCTGATGCCAGGGATGACCACTGCCCCTCCCCAGCCAGTCTCCAGTGGTTCATTCAGCCTTCGACAGTTGACCCATTGGTTAGTTAGTTGGTTAGTTATTACAGGCAGAGTTTCTGGCTCCACCCTCCTAATCTTCTCTGGCCTGGCCTGCTCCATTTTGTCAACGTCTTTTAAAAATGTGCAGTCTGAAGTCCAAACCTTGGAATTGCTTGCGGGGGGCAGGGGGACACTCCTGGAACTCACTTTGGGAGCCACATCACCCTGTTGTTACAGCTGAACCACAGCCAACCAAACCCCTCTGAGTTTCTCAGATATGCTGCTGACGTGTTCCACGCCCTGCCCTGTCTCAGTGCCCTGGTTCTAGAAATGGTAGTTTCCATGTGTTCCTATTAGATTTCTCTCGTGTTCTGCTGTGATTACAGTCTCTGAAATCACTTTGAATCATGTTTCTTTTGTGGCAAGGGGTCAAGAGAACAGGTTCAGATGGCTGGCCAAATCCTGTTTCTATAACCCATTTCCTTAACCTGTCTGTCTTCAGTTTCCTCATCTGTAAAACAGGACTCAGTCAATTATCCACCTCATTGGGATGCTATAAAAACGAAATGTGAACACAGGGTGATGTTCAAGAACAGTGTCTGGCACGTGGTGGGTGCTGAGAGTTGTTGACTATAAGCTATTATTTTGCCCATGATTACTATTAGGCATGGTATTTATTACCCTTTGAAGCTGGAGATCATTCACAGATTTCACTCGTATGTCCTCAACATCAGCACCAAGGTCACCGATGACATCTCACAAAGAATAGGAATTCCCCCATATCCTCAGAAGTTTTCCTCCAGTTTGATCTCAATCCATTAGGCATCCAGTTCTCTGGGCCTGCCCCAAATACTCCTCCCTGGACTCCATCCAGGTTACAAATTTTCAGCTTGTCCACAAGAATTGCCATGAATGATTATGACAAATGCCAGGCTGGAATCCTCATCTTATATCTAGAACATTCTTTTGACCTACCCGTATTTTACAAAGAGGTTTGTCTGACATGACTAGTTTATAGTAAACCCATCCTGATTTCTGGTGATCTCCCTTACTTCCGTTTGTGTCCAAATTATGCACTGCACGGCTGGGCTAGCAGCCTGCCTGGGGCTGGCGCTGAGCATATCCGGGATCATTCGCAGCTCCCACCGCCCTTCCCCTTTGAAAAGCAAAGCCACATTTGCCTTTCCCCCCACTTACGGCCCACTCTCCAGTTCTGCGCAGTTCCTCAGAGAGGCAAGCGGAGGGAGATGGAGCCACCTCCTGCTCTGCCTCCTCAGCACCCCAGCAGGGAGGAAGTCAATGGGGCCAGAAGGCACTGCTGCTGCCTCCTCCCTCCTCTGCAGCACCTGGGGCTCCGTCCCCCACGCAGGCTGCTCTACCTTCCCAGGTCTAAGCACTCTTGGACAGAGAGGAGAGGAGGAACGAGAGCTTGGCTCTGTGGCCTGTCCTTTACCTCCATTACACCAGTTGCACCTTCTTATTCTTGCTACAAAAGCAAATTTAAAAGCCCCTTGTTAAGGCCATAACGTTACTTTCCCCTCACGTCTCACCTCCTCTGGGGTTCAGCTTTCCTGACCCCCATTCTAGAGACCCAAAGGCTGGCTCCTCCGGGTGCGTTGAGAAGGTGACCCCTCTGAGGAGGACACACACTGCTGAGGTCAGGGGGTGAGTCACCTGGGCCTTGGGTCCTCCCCACCACTGCATGAGACAGGCCGTGGGGCTCTGGACAAGAGCAGAAAGCGCGTGTGTGGAGCCCGACCAGGGGCTGCGGGAGGCAGGGGCCCAGCGGCCTGGTGCGTCTCTCCTCTGGGATGCGTGGCTGCTCCCCGCTCCCCAGGCCTTCCTGCTACTCTTTATTCATTAAAATGCTCAGATGCTGACTAACTTTATTTGCTCAATATTTATTTCGCCAGCCTTGAAGCGGGAACAAGAGGCAGCTTGATTGAAAGGTTGTCTGGTTTCATTGTGGCTCCTGTAAGTAATTCTACAGGCTCGATGGAAACGGTGTTTTATAACTTGCCAGAGAGGATATCCCTTAGTGAATGGGAATGGATGTTCCCATGTCACCTACACGGTCCTCTCCCTAATGCCCAGGCCTCTGAGAACCACTGACCTTCTCCCACCCCATGGCACTCTCTGCACTGGATTCTTGCTCAGGGGACAAGGAGCCTCTCTTCCTGGGATGTGTGGACCAGCATCCACCTCCCAACAGCAGGCATGGGGAATGGCCTAGAAACGCAGTGGAGGGTCCAGGTGGCCTGCATGCACTGAGAGGGGCAAGGCACTGGGGTCAGCGGGAGAGAAGATGTGACCTCTCCTCTGGACATCCCCAAAGGCTAGGCTGGCAGGTGGTCCAGTCCTGCCTGGGAAAAAGGGAAGGCAGAGATGCTTTCAGAAGAGCAATGAGAACAGGAGCGCTCAGAGGCCACTCCTAGCCTCCCTCACCTGCCGGCTGTCTGCTGCAGAGCCCCTCCCAGGCTCAGTGGGCAGGTCTCCATGGACACTGTGTTTCCTTTGTCTGCTGCCCTCAGAGGGCATGGGCCTCTTGGGCAGCACAAGCTTCTATGCCTCGACACTCCCAGCAAACTCAGAGTGACCCGTGATGGCCTGCGCCCCATCCCCTGCCCAGCAGCTCTCCCCTGCAGGGGCCGGAGCAGGCTGGTGAGGGGCAAAGGGAGCTCCATCTGCTTCCTCCAGTCGCTGATCAAGGCCCCGATCACGGCTCGGCGATCCCCCTCTCCTTACTATTATGACTAAATCAAGTCAGTGATTTATTTCCCACTTATCTTTCCCGTTTCCGCTCCCTGTCCGATCTGCACTGTTGAACACAGCAGAGTGAAAACATATCATCCGTTCTGATCAGCTGCTGCTGAGCCCCACAGCGCCCCACCCCCGCCTTGTGGGCAGAAGGGTCTACAGAAGGAGTGAGACCTTCCCAGGGCCTGGTCACAGGCTGACCCCATGTGCTTCCCACCTGGGGATCAGACTGAGGTGGCAGAAGAGACCTACCTGCCTGATGTCCTTAGCCAGGCTAGGCAGCAGACTGGCTGCCCTCTCTGGGAACTTCAGGCCAAGAACACCACACAATGAGGGACAGGAGAATGTAGGAAGGTAGAGAGTATTAGCTCTGGGACCAAAACGCCTGGGCAAGTGGCCCAGCTTCCTTGAGCCTTGGTTTCCTCATATGCAAAAGGGGTAATGACACCCCGTGTTGTAAAGATTAAATGAGGTCATGTGCGAGTGAGTGTGACTGAGCATTTTAGAAGGTGGCATTTGAAGTACTAAACCAGAGTCTTCTCAGGGGGGTAAGGGGCATCACCTTGGGACAAGGTGTTATTGTTAGTACAGGAAAAATCATTTGACTTACTTCTATTTGTTTGATATATTTTAAATTTTACTTACATAAGGTCAATGGGTACCTCCTGATCCAAGCCAAGGCATGCCAGCACATTTCTCTGGGTTTTAGAAATGTTGCCTGCTCACTTCACAGAAGAAGAAATACAAATGGTCAACAAGTGTATGAAAAAATGTTCACCATCTCTAGCAATTAGAGAAATGCAAATTAGAACTGCAGTGAGAGTCCATCTCACTTCAGTCAGAATGGCAATTATCAAGAATCCAAGTGTCAATAAATGTTGGCGAGGATGTGGGGGGAAAGGAACACTCATACGTTGCTGGTGGGACTGCAGATTGGTGCGGCCACTCTGGAAAGCAGTGTGGAGATTCCTCAGAAAGCTTGGAATGGACCCACCATTTGACCCAGCTATCCCACTCCTTGGCCTATACCCAAAGGACTTAAAATCAGCATACTATAGAAACACAGCCACATCAATGTTCATAGCTGCTCAATTCACTATAGCTAAACTATGGAACCAACCTAGGTGCCTTCAACAGATGAAAGGATAAAGAAAACGTGGTACATATACACAATGGCCATAAAGAAGAATGAAGTTATGGCATTTGCCAGTAAATAAATGGAACTAGAGACTATTGTGCTAAGTGAAATAAGCCAATCCCAAAAAACAAAAGGCTGAATGTTCTCTCTGATAAGTGGGTGCTAACACACACAGTAATGAGACAGGGAGGGAAGAATAGCAGTTCATTGGATTAGACCAAGGGCAATGAAGGAAGGCAGAGGGAAGGGAATAGGAAGAGGAAAGACAGTGGAATGAAGCAGACATGACTCTCCTGTGTTCGTATATGGATACACCACCAGTGTAACTCCACATCATGTACAGTCACAAGAATGGGATCTTAATCAGGATAAGTTATACCCCATTTTTGGATAAAATGTCAAAATACACTTACTGTCATATATACCTAAAAAGAACAAAAAGAACAAAAGGAATGCTGCCTGCTGTCCCAGGGTACAGGATCATGAGGAAGGTGGAGCTGTGTATCCCAGGAGCTCCAAGGTCTTCTGAGAGAGAGAAGACCAAGACCTCAAGTCTTTCTCCAAAAGGTCACCTGTCGAATAAGCCAGGGGCCCTGCTGAAGGTTTGATGCCAGCAAAGGACAGCAAGGGCCCACAGTGAAGCACGTGGGTCAACCACCAGCATTGCAGTGGGACTGTGGCCTTGGATCCCAGGTGTGGGGACTCTGGGGCCAATAGGGGAGCCGGACCAGCAGGAGCAGCCCTATAAAACTGGCCTTGGCATGGCAGCCCAGGCAATCGAATGACCAGTTGTACCCTGGGAGGTAGCAGCCTGAGATCAGGCCACAGCACTCCGCGGATGCTGGCTGTGTTAGTAATGATGATGGCTGACGTTCTTTGAATGTGTACTGTGGTTGCCATGTGTGCCAGAAAGTTTTGCACCTCTTACATTCACTGACTCAGAAAATTAATTCTAGCAAAACCCTATTAAGTAGGTATGACTCTTACCTCAACTTTATAAATACAGAATGAGGGGCAGAGAGGTTAAATGATTTTCCCACGTTTACACAGTTGGACAGTAGAAGAGCTAGGATCCACCGTCATCATTGTTGATGATAAGTTTTCTACCTCCTCCAACTGCGACCACCAAGGCCATGCGAACCCTTTGAAACGTTATGGGATTATAGACAAAGCTCTGGAAAACAGTAGGTACTGCCCGAGGGGGTCTGATAATGACCTGAGCATCTTCCCCCTCCTTCCATTCTGAGCACCCACACTTTCCACCTTCCCCAAGAAAATCCCTCTCTCCAGGAAGGATGGGTTCACTTGCTCACCCTAAGTGGGCGTGACTGCTGGGCTTAGCACATTATTTTTGACACGTATGCCTTTTAACTTGGGGCAAATTCTTAAGTCAAAGGAATGAACCACTAATTTATACTATCAGGTGAGGAATGGCAGCCAGTCAGATGCTGGCAGGGGTCAGGAGTGCTGACATTCATAGACACTCAGTCGGTGCCAAGTACAGCACCTGGTCTGCTTGGAGGAGCTGGTTTCTGCCTCTCTGGCCACACTGGAGCTAGCTGGTCTATTTCTCTACTTGCATATTATCCCAGACTCTGTGAAGGTGCTGGTTTGGAACAGGAAGTTATCTCTGAATAATACAAAGGTACCCAATAAGGCTGGGTGGGCCACAGAATGCTTCCAGCAAGGGGGACACAGTGATCGGGTTCTTGTCCTTTGGAAAACAGCCCTCTTGCTTGGGGCTCAGGGAAGGGCTGGGGCTCAGGTGTGTCCTACAGGTCATAAGACACTTTGGGGTCAGAGATTAGTGCTCACCATGAGCTTGAGTGTCTCCCCCTTCCCAGCCGCTGTACCTACAGGCTTCCCTATCATGGATGGTGACCTCTGGCCCATGCTCTATCCTCTTTCCCCCTGAGGTCAGAGCCCATGTGCATGGAGGCCCCTGCTGACTGATCTGCCAGACCTCCCAGTGCTGGACTGTAACCAGCTCTGAGTCCTGCGGGGGAGCCTGAGTGGAGCGTGGTGGCAGGAAGAGAGCACCAGACATGATTCAGAGAACCAGGGAGGAGGCCCAGCTTAGTCCAAACCCAGCTGTGCCACGGTGGCCGAGTCCTTCATCTTCCTGGGCCTCAACTTCCTGTACACACCTGGAGGTTCCACACGCTGTGGTGTTTGCCTTGTTAGGCTATTAGGTAACTAAAAATTAGAAGTTATGGCTACCTGTGCTACGGCTACCTGTGGCCTCTCATCTCCAGGCCTGCCTACAAGTCCATGAAGCTCCTTCTGGTTCTGTGACCCTCTCTCTGCCTGTGAGGGGGTCTTCCCCCTGCACCTTCTGGAAGTGGCCTGTCCCTTATGCACATTGTCAGTGCCACTCAGCAGGAGGCGAAGTTGCCCTCTTAATTAGAATCTCAGGGTTTAGAATCTCAGGAAGAGTACAGGAGCAAGGTAAGTCTTAGAGTCAGCCATGACTGCCTTGCTTGCCAGGGAATGAGACTGTGACCAGCTTAAATAGTACCGGGCAGGCCTGGGACAGGCCTCAAGGGTCGCTTCATCCTGGGGTGGTGAATGGCTGCTCCTCACGCTCCACTGAGGCTCCCTGAAGCTCTGTGTGGACTCTGGACTCAGCAGGACAGAGCTCCCAGATCTGCTGGGGATGCAGGGGAGATGAGTGCTATATCATACCACCTGACACCCACTCTGATGGGGTGCACTTTCCCTTTAAGAAGAAGGAACCAGGTCCAGGGAGGGGAGACCAAATGCCCAAGGTCACTGAGATAGAGACAGCACAGGGCTCTTCTCACAGCACTGTGGTTCCCCAACTCTGTCCTGTGAAGTCACAGGGTCTCTGGCGGGCTCCCTAAGGCCCTTCCATGGAGCAGGCAATGCAAGCAAGACCAAGGCCCAGTGGGCACAGGGCTCCTAGGCCTGCCTCAACTCGAGCAGCCCCTTTGTGTGTTTAGACATCTGGGGTTTATAGAAGACTCCATTTGAAATAAGGAATTTGCCTCTTTAAAAAATGTTTCAAAGCCATTTACATTAGATCAAGATTCTGAATCATCTCTACAGGTCCCCAAACGCTTGCTTCCTAGAAATCTTGTTGAGCAGGTAGACACGAGTCATTTAACAAACACTGAGAACGTTGCCAGGCAAATAGGATAATGACCCCAGGCTTTCAGAGCTGGTGTTCCAGCGGAGTAGACAGATAGACAGGTAACCACAGGGACAGCAGCTAGATGGCAACAGTCCTGTGCCAAGGACCAGGACAGCACAGTGAGTGCAGGGGGCCTCTGGGAAGGCTTCCTGCCCAGGAGGACATCTGAGCCAAGCCCAAAGGCAAGAAGCTCAGGGCGATCATTCCCACTGCCATCAGCCAATGTCCGTGGGCTAATATTGGCAGGACAGAGCCAAGTAAAGTAAGGATGATTCTGACAAATAAATCTGTGGGATGGTTTAGGAGGAAGGAAGAGTGATTTGCTGCCTCCAGGGAATCCTGACATCAGAATGGTTGCCCAATACTAGGAAGCCAAATCCAGAAGCACATAAAAAGATTATATGCTATGAACAAGGGGGATTCATCTCAGGAATGCAAGGTTGGTTTAACATCATAAAACCAAGTAATCTAACATACCACATCAAGAGAATAAAAGATAAAAACCACATGATCTTCTTGATAGACACATAAAAAAAAATCTGATAAAATTTAACACTACTTCATGACAAGAACATTCAACAGACTAGGATAGAAGGAAATTTCCTTGACCTTATAGAATCTATGAAGAACATATAGCTAATATTGTATGTCATGGTGAAAGAGTGAATGCATTCCCCTTCAGACCAGGAACAACAAGGAAGTCCCTTTGTAGCACTTCTATCCACACTGTATGGGAAGTTCTAGTCAGGGCAATTAGGCAAGACGATGAAATAAAAAGCATTCAAACTGGAAAGGAAGAAGTAAATGCATTGCAGATGAGATGATCCTGTATATAAAAAACTTTAAGGAACCCACTGAAAAATTACTATAACTAATAAATGAATTCAGTAAGTTTGCAGAGTACAAAATCAATATGCATAAATCCACTACATTTCTATGCACTAACAACAAAAAATCAAAAAGTGAAAATAAGAAATCACTCCATTTATAATAGCATGAAAAAAGAATAAAATAGCCAGGCATCATGGCACATGCCTGTAATTCCAGCAATTTGGGAGACTTAGACAGGAGGATTGCAAATTCGAGGTCAGCCTCAGCAGTTGCTTAGTAAAGCCCTAAGCAACTTAGCAAGACTCTGTTCTCAAAATAAAAAATAAAAAGGGATAGGGATGTACAGGGATGTAGCTTAGTGAAACAGTGCCCCTGAGTTCAACCCCCAGTACTAAAAAAGTAATAATAATAAAAATAAAATATTTAGAAGTAATTTTAACTTAAAAAATACAAAACATTATTAAAAGAATCTAAATATATGGAAAGACATCCCATGTTCATTAACTGAAGATTTAATATTGTTAAACTGGCAATACTCCCCAAACTGACCTACAGATTCAACAACGAAGTCCCTATCAGAATTCCAGCTGGCTTCTTGGTAGAAATGAACAGGTTGCTCCTAAAATTGATAAAAACTTGCAATGGGCTCAAAGCAGCCAAAACAATCTTGAGGGGGCAGAGGAGTACATCAAAGCTAGAGGATTCACATTTCCTGATTTCAAAACTTACTACAAAGCTAAGGTAACCAAGAGAGTGGGTACTGGAATAAGAATAGCTATTTAGAGCAACAGAGTAGAAATGAGAATCCAAAAATAAACCTTCACAGTTAGGGTCAATTGATTTTGACAAAGGTGCCGAGATCATTCAAATTATGTAATCATTTCAACAAACAAAGCTGCAACACTGGATATCTATATGTAAAAGAATGGTGTTGGAGCCCTACCTCACACCATGAAGAAATTAACTCAAATGGTCAAAGACCTAAGTTACAGCTAAAAATATGAAACTTTATTTTTTTACTTTTTTTTTAAATTTATTTTTATTGTAAACAAATGGGATACATGTTGTTTCAGTTTGTACATGGAGAAACAGCATACCATTTGCATATTCATATATTTACATAGAGTAATGATGTTTGATTCATTTCGTTATTTTTTCCTTCCCCCCCACTCCTCCCACCTCTCTTTTCCCTCTATACAGTCCCTCCTTCCTCCATTCTTGTTCCTCTCCCACCCCCCATTAAGTGTCATCATCCACTTATCAGTGAGATCATTCCTCTTTTGGATTTTTGAGATTGGCTTATCTCACTTAACATGATATTCTCCAATTTCATCCATTTGCCTGCAAATGCCATAATTTTATTATTCTTTATAGCTGAGTAATATTCCATTGTATATACATACCACAGTTTCTTTATCCATTCATCAATTGAAGGGCATCTAGGTTGGTTCCATAGTCTGGCTATTGTGAATTGAGCCGTTATGAACATTGATGTGGCTGTATCTCTGTAGTATGCTGATTTTAAGTCTTTTGGGTATAGGCCGAGGAGTGGGATAGCTGGGTCAAATGGTGGGTCCATTCCAAGTTTTCTAAGGAATCTCCACACTGCTTTCCAGAGTGGCTGCACTAATTTGCAGTCCCACCAGCAATGTATGAGTGTACCTTTTTCCCCACATCCTCTCCAACACCTATTGTTGCTTGTATTCTTGATAATCGCCATTCTAATTGGGGTGAGATGGAATCTTAGTGTAGTTTTGATTTGCATTTCTCTTATTACTAGAGATGTTGAACAATTTTTCATATATCTGTTGATTGCTTGAAACTCTTAAAGAACACACAGGGATGAATCTTCATGAGTTCGGATTAGGCAGTGGTTTCTTAGCTATGACATCAAAGCATGAACAAAAAAGAAAAAAAAACCCATAAATTGGATTTCATGTAAATTGAAACATCTTGTGGTTCAAAGGACACCATCAAGAAAGTGAAAAGACAGCCCATAAAATGGAGGAAAATATTTGCAAATCATATATTTTGCAAGGGACCTGTCTCTAGAACATATATAACATTCTTACAACTCAATAATAAAAAAAGATGACCCAATTTAAAAACAGGCAAAGGAGCTGGATAAACATTTCCTTGAAGAAGATATGTGTCTAATAATTACATGAAAAGATGTTCAACATCATTAGCCATCAGGGAAATAAAAATTAAAACCACTAGATATCACTTCATACACTGTGGTGGTTGTATGTAGACTGAGTAGCAACAGTCCTCCCGAGTGGTCCACCATCCTGACTCCCTAGAACCTGTGTAACCTCACCCAGCTAGAGGAAGCTCGTAGGTATAAAGATGTTAAGAGGGGAGATGATCCTGGATTATCCAAGTGGTCCCAACATGATCATGGGGGTCCTTCTAAGTAAGAGAAGGAGGCAGAAGGGGACAGAAGGGAGAGCTGGCAATGAAAACAGAGGCCAGAGAGATGTAATGACTGATTTGGAAAATGAAGGGACCAAAGAATGCTGGCTTCTAGAAACTGGAAAGAGCAAAGAAACAGAATCAACCCTCGAGTCTCCAGAAGGAGCACAGTCTGTTAGTACCCTGATCTCAGCCCCCATGAAACCCTTTCCAGACTTCTGACCTCCAGAACTGTAAGAGAATAAATTTCTGTCAAGCCACTAAATTTGTGGTAGTTTGTCACAGCAACAATAGGAAACTAATGCAGTAACAAGAGCTGGAGGTGACAGGAAGAAATTGGAACTTCCTGCCCTGCTGATGGGGCTGTCTAAGTTGTAGTAACTTTGGAAAACAGCCCTGTGGTTCATCATGAGGTTAAACATGGAATCCTCACCTGACCAGCCATCTACCAAGAGGATCTACCAAGAGAAATTAAAACAAATTCCATATACAAATACGTATAGCAGCATCTTTTGTTTTCTTTTTTTCTTGTAAGGCTGGCAATGGAACCCAGGACCTCCCACATGCTAGCCAAGAACTCTACCATTGAGTCACTGTGGCATTCAAATAGTAGTTTTATTGAGATGAAATTTACATACCATACAATTCGCCCATTCCAAGTGTACAATTAAGTATGTTTTTTTTTTGGTGTGTATCCACAGAGTTGTGTAACCATCACATATAATGTATCACCACAGATAATTTTAGGAGAGCTCAGTAGCATTTTTCATAATCAACAACTAAATGACCATCAGCAAACCAACTAAATGACCATCAGCAGGCCAACGGATAAATAAAATGTGGATTCATGCTACAACATAGACAAACCTCAAAAACAGTATGCTAAGTGAAAAAAGTCAGAGACAAAAGGCCACATATTGTCTGATTTAATTTATATGAAATGTCCAGAAGAGAAGAATCTATATTGACCGGAGTCAGTTTGCGTAGGTCAGGATGTGGGGCGGGGGATCGGGGGTTGGAGGGACAGGAATGACTGGTAACCATGTGGGGTTGATTTTTAGAGTGATGAAGATGTTTTAAAATCTTGTTGATGATTGCACAAACTCTGCAAATATACCAAAACCCATTTAATTGCACACTTCAAATAAATGAATTGTATGTGAATTATATCTCAATAAAAGCACTTTTGTTTTTCCTTTTGGTACCGGGAATTGAACTCAGGGACACTTTACCACTGAGTTACATCCCTAAACTTTTTTACATTTTAAGTTTGAGAAAGGGTCTCGCTATGTGGCTGAGGCTGTCCTTGGAACTTGTGATCCTCTTACCTTAGGCACCTGAGTCACCGGATTTAGAGGTATGCATGACCATGCCTGGCAAAAGTGTTATTAAAAAAAAAAAAAAAAAAAAAAAAAACAGGCTGGCCTCACATGTATAAGGCCCTGGGTCCCATAAAAGGGGGTGGGGGAAGAGCACCTGCCCTGCTCTGCCCAGAGGGGGTTAATCATCATGGAAGGGGCCCTTAGATCTGCCTGGGCAAAAAGCCCAATGGAAAAAGTGCAGCCCTCTGATTTATCAAGAAGTTCTGATTCCAGAGTAGAGAGGGTAGGTGTTGCCTGCCCATGGCCCAAAGCCCTCAACACGGGCATTGGAAAGTCATGCACAGAGATCTCCGCCACCTCTCCAGTTTTATCTCCTACTGTTCCTAACAATGCAGGGACCCTGGTTCCAAACTACTGAAGCCATGACACCAGTTGCTGCCTCCCAGGCTTAGGTCCCACTGCACCTTCTCCTTATAAACTTCCTTGGCCCAACTCTTACACATCCTGCAAGGCCCCACCCCGCCGGCTTCCCTAAGTGGTCTCCCTGAGCTCCAGAAGCAGGTCATTTGCTGTCTCATGCTTTCTCAGGCTCTCATAGCTCCTTGCAAGTAACTCTGCCTGTCACTTAATATCACAATAAATGCTTCTTTCACCACAGTGCTTATGTTCCTTGAGGACAGACGCCATCTCTCTCTTGTCTTTGTAGCTTCGGCACCTAACACTTTCTGGCATATAGTAGGTACTCAGGAAATGTGAACTAAACTACCCAATAGGTTATTTTCTGGCATGAATCTGGGCAGACCCAACTGGACGTACTACAGTGAGAAGGAAATTCACCAAGGAGTGGAGGAGAAGAGGGGTCCCAGTGCAGCCCACCCAAAGCCAGGCTAGGCAGCAGGGCCAAATGGGTTGTCCTCCTCCTCCTCCTCTTCCTCTTCCTCGCCACAGGTACCCTCCAAGCTCAAGGGCCTTGCAGTCCTTCAGAAGTCCTCTAGCACCAGGGTCAAAGGTACTGCCCCTTCCAGGCACATTTGCAAATAAGCCCAGACTCTTGCAGACTGAAGAGCTTTGCAAACAAGAAAAGACTAATGTTGATTGAGCATCTACTGCATACAGGTGCTCTGCCGAAAGCTTTTGCATATATTACATTCTTTATGCCTCAGATAAACAAGTGCCATTATTACTAATTGTTTCCAAAATAAGAAACAGGCACTAAAAACTGAGAAACGTGACCAGGTTTGCCAAGAGTGATGTGGTAGGAGACATCAAACCCAAGACTTCCTGGTTACTGCATCTACTCTCCTAGTTTTGATTCTGTCATTAACAAGCCTCGTGAGCTAGGGAGAGATCACTCTTGGGACCCAGTTGCCTCCATTACATAAAGGAGAGCTTGAACTAAAGGATGGTGAGGATCCATCCAGCTCTCTGGTTCTGGATGAAGGATGGGGTTCTAGACAGGTGAGTGGTACCCTGAGGAGATGGTAGGACCTGCTCAGTTCATCTCAACCCACACACAGGAGGTCTACTCTGCCTACCCCAAACCCTGCACAAGCTGGGCTCAGCTTACATGTCTGCAATCCCAGCAGCTCAGGAGGCTGAGGCAGGAGGATCACAAATTCAAACCAGCCTCAGCAGCTCAGTGAGACCCTAACTCAAAGTAAAATATTTAAAAAGGTTGGGGATGTGGCTCACAGGTTAAGCACCCCGGGTTAAATTCCCAGTACCCAAAAAACAAAACAAAACAAAAAACAAACAAACAAACAAAAAGCACTGGCTTGAGACAGGACGGATGGCAGGATGGCAGCAGGGGCTGCTCCCACCTCTTTTCTTCTGGAAACTGCCCAGCTTTCCTGGGAGCCATGTGTAAAAACCCACAAACGGCCAGGAATTATTATCGTTACCATTATTATTGTTATTATTGCATGTAAACCATGCATGACTGACTTGGGAGGAGGGGTGCGCTTTCTTTTTCCAGTTCCTACAAACATCGGTATGATAATAATAAAAAAAAATTATGTGCTTGAAAACATGCACCCAGCACTGCCCTATGTTTTCTTCTAATTGTTCCCAGAAACCTCCAAGAGCCACATTTAAATAAAATGGAGCAATTATTTAGTCTGCAATTAAAGATCGCAGTGATTTATTTTTAAATAGAATATCATCATGGGGGGTGAACTGGCAAGAGAGGACAGAGGGGGCTGGTGGCCCGTGGTGGAGACAGGGAAGGTCTGGAGGGCATGCAGGATGGCAGACCTGAACGGTGGCAGCAATGGAGGACATGAGGCCAGAGGGTAAAAGACTAGCAAGAGGCATTTTAGCCTGTCTGAGCCCAGGTCCCTGGGAAACTCAAAATGACAGTGGTGGGGGAGGGGGCAGAAAGGGTTCCTGGTCCTGCACAGCTGGCAAGACAAGAGCAGCCAGCCCTGATCTGGTTCGCACTGTGCGACTCCTGCGGAAAGTGCCCAAATGCTCGCCCGTAGACCCATGCAGTGGCACACAGTAGGTTCTCTGCAAACCACTAACGGTTTCAAAGGAGGCAGCCGGGTCCTGCACTACCTCAAGTAGAAGCCCTGACAAAGGTGAGGCCTCTGCAAAGAGGGTGAGGGACATGCTCAGTCCTGTGGGCCTCTGCTCCCTGCGAGTGGCTGCTTTGCAAGCACGGGCCTCAGAGTCGCAAGCTCAAGGTGGTGACGGCCTGTCCATGAATTAATAAAGGGTTAGGATGAAACCTGCCCCTGAAACCTTCCCCAAGCCCAGAGTCGCACCACCCTGCAGGGGACAGCAGTCTGGCATGTGGTCAAGGATGGAAGCGCTAGTGTGGGGTGGGGATGGGTCGAGGGAATTATTAGAAGGAAGCACTTCCGGGCCTCCAGTTCCAGGGACCCATTGCAGGCAGATATGAGAGTCTTGTCTTTTGGGCGACCATCTGGAGAAATCGCCTCTTAGTCATCCTTCTTCTCCCACCTCTCCAAGTCGCTGCGCAGTGTTCTTACTGGCAGGACATCCCAAAGGCACAGCTGTCACCCTGATTTACTGAGCTCTGGTGAGGTCCTTCCCTGGGAAGCGAAACCACTGAAAGGGTGGGGGAATCCAGTGGAGGGAAAAGTGGAGCAAGACAGCAGGTCCAAACGGAACCATCCTCATCTTATTCTCTGAAAATCCCCGGAACCCCCCTGTGGCCCCTCCCACCGTATCCTGGCCCCTCCCACCTCCCTAACTCCCCTCCCGCGGCTTGCGCATTGCTGGCAAACAGCCAAGCGCTGGTGGACTTGGGCCACCGTGGGCTCTTTCCCCCGCCTCGCCTGATCAACTCCTCCTATTTTAAGGGTCTGCTTAACTATCAGTGCCTCAGCAAAGCCTTCTCAGACCCCACCCCACACTCTTGTCCCCTCTCCATGATCTCTTCCTCCAAAGCATTTGTGTTTGTTTGATGTCACTTCCTGTTCTCTTCCTAAAGTTTGATGGTGCAGGGACTATGCTTGTCTTGTCCCCCACTGTATCTCCAGGGCCTGCCACATAACTGGTGCCTTACAAATATTCGTGGAGTGAATGACTGGTGGGTAGATGGACAAGAGGAGTGAGCCTGGTGTAGGAGGGCCTGGGGCGCCTGGGCTTTGGACATGTGACACTCTGGAAGACCGGAGGCCTGGGAAAACCCAGAGGCAGAGCTGCTACTGCTGCCTCTGGCTGCAGGGTGGTCAGGGCTGTGGGGTCTGGAGTCACCTTCCTGTGAGAAGCCTGAGGCTTGGGGCCACGGTTCAGGCTGTGAAGAGGCCCTCATTGTGTTCTCCGAGGACAGCCTCCTCTAAACAATGCCATTTGGCCCTACAGTTTATCTGGGGGAGGAGGTGAAGAGTCCAGGCCCCATGGCTCACTGCCACCATCCCCACCAGAAGGTCTGACGGGGTCTCCTTTCATCAGGGGAAGGAAGGGAGCAAACAGGAAGAACTCGAAGCCACAAAGGCAAAGCAGTGTGTCCAAGTTCCCACAGAACTCAATGACGGAACCACGCCAGTTTACAAGGGGGTCTCACGTTCCTGATCTTATTCTGAATCTCACGGGTCACGGCGTATTACTATCTCCATTTTGAAGATGCGAAATCTAAAGCTTGGAGAAGATACAGCCTTGGTTCAAGGTCAGCCAGGCTAAAAGGGGCAAATTCAAGACACCTGCCACTGCAGAGAGCAGAGGCCGCGTGTGGGGGTGGGGTGTCCACAGGAGGAGGACAATCACCCCTTTAAAAAGCGCATGAAAAAATAAAGCAAGAAGGAGTCTGGCCTTCCATAGAAAGAGCGGGAACACAAAATATCTTTCTCTTTTCCCAGAACGGCAGCCTGTGTGAGCAGGAGAGGCCCTCGCATCTGTCCGCTCATACAAAATGAAAGAGGATTTGAAAAACAAGAAGGGCTGTAATAAAGCACAGCCTGTGCGGGCCGGAGCTGTGCCCAGCGGGTCTTGTCACTGTCACAACCGGGAGACAGCGGCCGGGCTATTCCTGCAGCTGGGCTTCCCCCCAGCCCCAGGCTCCTGGAGAGGTGCAGACAGACCGACACAGGTCCATGGAGGGGTCAGGAGGCCCAGAGCCACCGCTCCTAGGGCAGTGGGCAGGGCCTCACTCTCTCTCCTGTGTGTTTCTGCCTCTCAGGACCAACTCCACCCCCAGGGCTCCCTGAGCTCCCCCAGAAACCAGACTGCCAGGGCCTCTTAATGGGCTGGATTAGTTCTCTACTGCTACACAGCAAATCACCCCAGGACTGAGCAGCTTAAAATGATGATCATTTAACCTCACACAGATTCTGTGGGTCAGGAATCTGGAAATGGCTGAGTTGGATGATTCTGGCTCAGGGTCTCTCATGAGATGACAGAGCTGCCAGCCACAGTCACAGCAAAGCTCCCCTGGGGCGGGAGAGTTCATGTCCAGCCAGCTCATGCTGCTGCATGGTCTGGATTCTTCGGCTGTTGGCTGGAGGCTTCAGTTCCTCACCAAGTGGGCATCTCCATATGGCTGCTCACAACTCGATGCCTCTCCCTGAGCCAGTGACCCAAGGGAGAGAACCGAAGATGGAAGCCATGTTCTTTAATGACCAAATCTCAGAAATGACAGCACCACTTTATAATGCACTACTGGTCACCTGAACCCTGTGAGAGAACGCTTCAAAAGGTGTGGATACATGAGGGCAGGGCCCTTGGGACCTGGGCAGAGGCTGGCCAACATGGGGTACTACCACATTTGAAGTGAGACAATTCTTCACTGTTTTCACCGCTGGTCCTGAGTTCCGGATGCCAGAAGCTCCTACCAGTCATTCCACAGCAAACACAGCCTCCTCCAAACACACACATCCTCCAAAGCTCCTTAGGAAGGTTTCTTTGTGATGCAAAACCAGACCTGCTTATGAAGTGAAATTAGAAAAACGTGATGGTAAGAGAGCTGCCTGGGGAAGGGTCAGTTCCATCCCCCTCTCTCCGCCTTTCTCCAGGAAGCCATGGGTCCCTACCTCTTGCATTGTCAAGAACTGCCCTAAGAATCTGACTACTTCCTCCTGAAACGTAATTCATTCCTGTGAAAAGAGCTGTTTCTTCTTATCTGTTCTGTGAACATGCTTTATGCTGGAGACCCTGCGCAGGGCCTTCAGTCGCATAGATTAGAAATTTTTTTAAAAAAGAGGAAAAAAAAACCGATGATAGGATGGGTCTAAGATGACATCAAATAACCTATAAATATTCTGAGAAACTGTGGATCAGGACTCAGAACTTGGAGTTTTTGTTTTCCGCTGGGCCCACTGGTGTAAAATAAAGTTCTCCTCTCCAAGTGCTGCTTGCTGCTTCTCGAACAGTCTGTTTCTCGCGACATCTTATCATGGAGCCGTTTCCCCATCCTCTTTGACTCCCTTAGCCATAAGTTAGAAAAGATCATTCTAAGTTATTCTATCCTCTATTCTATGATGAAAAACAAAGGCTGAACATCAAGGCCTTTCAGGACTTAAAGTTTGAGTGTTGTGAACAGGGACAAGTCCTGTGATTGGTTTATCGGATGCCCCCAGTAGACTTCAGCCAGTCACTCACTCAGTTGGCCAGTTTCTACTGATGAGAGAAGACTGGGTGCCACCTGTCCCAGGGACACACTTTGCAGCTCAGAGATCAGCCAAACCCAGAGCAGGTCAAAGTCCAATGCTCTGTGTGCCTGAAATAGCAAGCTGTGTCCCACAGAGAAACAACACATTGTCCACACGGCCAAGTCTCTGAATTTGGAATATATTGAACCACTAATGGAGGTCTAATTTAAAGTGGTGTTTATTATTATGAAAAAGATGTTTTTTTCTTAAACTTTAAATTAGACGCCACTCAGAATCAATGACATCCTACAGTCCAGTAACTGTTAATGGGTCCAGAAGCTGGACCCTGAGAAGACTCACTAAGGCTCACATCTGAAGAGGGGTTTAGGAAGGATGGCTTGGGTTTCCCATGTCAGGAAGGGCAACTGAGATAATGGGGATATCCACAGGGAAGCCAGAGGCATGAGAGAGCACAGCAGGCTCCAGGGACTGGGAGAAATCCAGTGTGGTGGTGACAGCAAGTGTGGATATTTATTACATACACGAGTCATGAGAGGTTTAAAGTCATGCAGTGATACGATCAGATCTCTATTTCAGATAGAGGTGGAAAGAAATTGGAGGCACCAAAACCAGTTAGGAAGCAATTGCAGGCTGCATAGGTGGAAGATGACGCTGCTGGCAGAATGCAGGTTACTCAATAAGTGCTCATCACCAAGTGACTGTGCCTGAGTACACCTCTGTATGCAGGTATGTATGGTGCACTGTTCTAGAACTGGACGGTTTCAACTGGCATCTGTTCATTTCTCCTCCACCCCCACACTCTGAATTCCTTCCTCACCTTCAGCTAGCACCCCAGTGATTCCCACCTTTTTCCTACTTTCCTTGCTAGAATTCTGCCAGTTTTCCATACACGAGGAAGTCTATTTTGCATTCTAGGTCATTCCCTCCCTAGAAAGAATTTTGTGGGTCTAGCAGTAATTAGCTCACTGTTTCCCAAGTCTTCCCTTAGATGCTTACATCAGCCAGACCCCTCTGGCTGACTTCAGCATTAGTCACATAATGTCAATGTCAACCACACTTCATCCTCACCTGCTATCATGTGTGTGTGCCCACAGGTTTCCATTGACATCTGTTCCCCTGCAGACTGCTCAGACCTCCATAGGAAGTGTGCCTACACATGTATTCATAAAAATATGGATGACTGCCCCCCCCCCAACTCACTCCATTAGATCCCCAGGGACAAAGCCTTAAGTTTTCCAGGCACTTTTTCCTTGCTCTAAAAGGATTTCCAAGAAGCACAGGTCCTTCCTAGACGATCTCCCATGATCTGCTGGGAGACAGGCTCAGGTAGGCATTGTTATGACCATATCTGCTTGAGGAGCCACTGGTTTGCAGCACCAGGTCTCTCCACAAGAGTCCCTGTCCCTTCATCCTGGTACCTTTTATATAAAAGATGTAGAGGTGTATTGTCACACCCTAAAAGAAGACTAGAACAGTCCACCAGAAGACAGGGAAAATAGCCCAGAGAAGAAATGACCAGTTACAAACCAAACTTTGCAGTTATCAAATAACTTGTAACACCTGAACACATGTCCAATCTGATCCTCCAACACCCAGGTACCGAAAGCAGGTGTTGCCACTTCCAACTGAAGAAAGAAGCTAAGGCTTGGGGGTAAGGTGACATACCTAAACTAATGCTATTAGCACCAGAGAAGAGACCTGCAACCTGGTCTCCTGACTCCATTGCACAGGAGGACACCATGAAAAACCACCCAAGACAGTAGTTCTCAGAGGCTCCCGTGGACTGGTGGCATCACCTGAGATACCAGGAATGTACACTCTTGGACCCCATCCCAAGGAAAGGAGGGCTCCATAGGAAGGGAGGACCACATATACAATGGCAGTCCTATAAGACAACATCGCTTAGTGATGTCATGCGCCCTAAGTGTGGGTAAGCACATTCTGTGATATTTGCATAATATAGAAATCCTTGTCATTAAATGATATATGAACGTATTATTTCACCTACTCATGGAAATAGCTCTGTGCATTCGTTAGTGAGAAAATGGAGGACTATAACAAATACAGGCCATGTTGTGCTGCCAGGATTTTGGACTTGGGCCTGTCTGACTCCAAAGTTCACACACTTTCCCCTTTATTTTTCTACATCTAATGCCAGGGTGACCAACTGTTCCAGTATGTATCGGACTGGGATGGAAGAAAGTTCTCTGGAGATGGAACTTTCAGGGCTAAAACCAGATGGGTCCTGGGCAAACCAGGATGTAACACTGAGTCTTCCTCTTTAGAATTTCCAGGACTCCACTGCCAGCCCCTACCAATTCTCCACCCCTAACCCCAGCCAACAGATCTCATCACTGCTACTGAAACCCCTGGCAAAGGGCCCCCTGCCCAGGAATCCTGCAGAAAGCTCCCTCTACCACACCTCCTCCCTGACCTTGCTGCTTCACCCTCCCTTGATTCCAGCCACCTAAAAATGTTGAGAAGAAACAAGCCTGGGCTTTGTAAATGCCAGCTCTGGCCATGGCCACCTGACTCTAGGGTTACAAATTCATCATTCAAGAAATGAGGACTGGCAATCATTATGGCCCTGGAATTGCTGCTGGCACACATGCACCTCCTGAAGAGTGTGCTAATGAGGAGCCACAGCTGGGCTCAGCCAGGAGAAACTGCCCAGCTGGGTTTGGCTGAGCCAAACCAAGGCCGAGCATGCACCTGCAACAAGTGTATGGACAACAGCAAGCTCCAAGCTGCTGGGCCTTCAGATCCAAATGGAGATGTTAAGCAAACTGGAAAGGGGGTTTCCTTGCTTGAGAAGAACATGGGGAAATAGATATTTACTGAGCACCTATGAATGCCAGGCCCATTTCTGTGTTCTCTTATTTATAAATGTACCTAACAATCCTGGAGACAGATGCTTTTGGCATGGATGACTAGCTGCCTGCCAGAGATGTGTGACTCCCTTTCCATGGTGTGAAGTTATTGCTTGGAAGAAGCTGACCAGCCAGGGGTGAACGTTCCATTTTCTCCTCCACATTCTCTCCCTTCCACCATTTACCTTCTACCTCTCAGTGTTGACATCCATACAATCGTGAGAGCCACAAGTAAAGGATAGTGCATTCTTAGTCTGAATCCCTGGGTGACCACATGGAGCAGACCCCCACTACCTATTGGATTCTATGTGAACAAGAAATAAATATATTGGGCTAAGCTACTGAGATCAGGGTTTTTCTATCACAATAGCCTGTATCACCTATGTGGCAATATGGTATATTTCCATCAATGGATGAGGAAACTGAGGCTCAAAGCTATTCTGGAAACTCCTTAATAATACGAAGTAAGTAATTGCTTATTTCGGAAGGTAGTCGCTTCCCTACAGTGCAGCACTCTCTGTGTTTAAGCATGCCTGCCTTCCCATCTCCCTGAAGCTATAGTCTCTGGACTCTGGTCCTGGGCCCCTGCCACTGACACCCTAAGCATCACCAACAAGGTGTACGTACCTCCTCCATCTTGAAGGATGCTGGATGTCACTCCACACCACTTCCATACCACAGAAAAAGCCTGGGCTGGGTTGGGTACCACCATGGTGGTATCTTCATGGTGGGAAAGCAGGACCAGAGAGGGAAGGCAAATTGGACCCTGTGGGCCATCAGGATTTTGTCTATACTGGATGATCATGACCCAAGAGGGGTTCCCTGGGAAAAAGCTCTTAAGGAAAAAAAACAAAAGAGGGAATCACTACTCCTTGGTTGCAGCTCCTTGACCTTGGGCCTTGGAGAATGACTGGCCCATTGTCAGAGGATCCACAGAACACCATGTTGGACTGGCTTCACCACTGGAAATTTTGGATCTAGGAAAATCTCAGAGATGAATGGATTAGGAATTGGAAAACCTAATCTTGAAGAATTGGAGTGCTCCTTCAGGGAAATTCAGCCCTACATTCCACAGACCTAGCCACTGAGGAGGCCTAGAATAACAAAATAACCAAATCCAAGATCACATACCACATCAGGAAAGCACAGAGTCAAGCCATAATTCCTTCTTCCCAATCCAGTGATGACAGGCAAACATGGAGCTGGCCCACGGACAGCAAAGTCCCTAGGTTGTTGGGACACTAGTGATTGGGGCTGTCCTGGGGCCCCACCCCAACCTTGGCTGTGGGATACTCCTGTGCACAACAGGAATCACAAGTGATCTGAAAAATATTAGGATCCAGTCTCTCCAGGGACACCCTGAGCTTGGAGGGAGAAGAGGTGGCTGGGTTGTGCCCAGGGTGGGGACCAAGTTGGGTAGCTTCATACAGGGAGCCAAGTGGGGGGCGTGGAGTGCAGGGTCCGTGCATACCCAGAGTTCTCGGTTAATCTGTTCACCAACAACCATACGTAGCATTTGGGCCAGTTTTTGCCCCTCAGATCCAATTCTGTCTGTAGAGTCAATATATTTGGGTCAGAGAGAAATATTTGAAGGAGAAGATCCCTAGGGGTTGGGGAGCGTGGTATTGTCTTTGAAAAAGACTTTCTAGGATCCAGCTTGACACACCAAGAGACCCACGTGAGAAAACAGTGACAAACACTGGGTAGCTGGGTTACTTTTGATGTGGTGGCCTCAGGTGTCCATTCCCTGCCTCCAATGTGTCCCTTCTGGGACATAGCTGTGAAAATGCACTCTACTCTTTCTTCCATCTATTCATGCATGCACCCACCCACCCATCCATCCATCCATCCATCCTTCCATCCATTGTCTATCGTCCATCATCCATCATCCATCTTGCATATATGGAGAACCTGATTTATGTTAGAGTTGCACTAGGGTGCGAGGAAACACAGAAAAACAAGACATGGTTCTTTGTCCCCCAAGGTACTCATGGTCCACAGCAAACAGACAATAAAAAGATCAATTCCTACATGGTCTTACATGGCACGGTTAAGGGACACAGGCCAGGGAGAAGTGGTGTGAAAGAGCAGGAGGCAGGCCAGCAGCAGACAGTGAGGAAGAAGGTTGGGGTGGTCAGGCAGGAGGCAAGCCTCCTGGGTCAGGTTGGCCCCCGAAGGTCACAGCAACCACATGCTGCACACAAACGAGGGAGAGAAGACACCACGCCTGGCTGTCAGCCACTTAGGCCCCACGCCTCTCTGGTACCCATCATTCTGGACCCTACTGTCCACATCTGTGTGCAGCTGAGCTGGGGCCCTCTGTCCTCCCAAGCTCCCCAGGGACCAGCTGTGCAGTGTCCCCACCTGCCTGTTAGTCCCCTGAGATGCTGAGCTGAATCTGACATCTTAGGCCGACTCAGCTCCAGCTGCCTGGCATCAACACTGGGCTCTGGCTGGTTCCAGGCAGCAGGTCCTGCCTGAATTGCAGCCCTTTCTAAGTGCTTGCTGACACCCTCTCCCAGGCTCTGCCCCTGCGGCCCTAGACCTCCCTTCTCAGCTACAATTTAGGGTAACTAGGAGCCAGACAACACTTTGTGTTTATGCTTAACAATGAATTCTTAGCGATGAATGTCATAAACTCACCAGCAGCCTGACAGTAGCCTGCAGGTACCATGGCCTGGGTGGGGACAGGTGGTGCCCTCTCCACCCCATGCTGAAAGAGAATTCTTCCATCAAACTCTCCCTCTCAGAACACACTGGCTCTCCAGCCTCAGTTTCCTCAGCTGACGAATGAATTCCTTGTTCTGGAAAATAGACCTAACAATACTTCTCACCTGAGGAGAGTTGTGTGAGGTGATGTGGGAACAGCACCTTGCCCACAGCCTGGCACTGAAGAATAGATTATGTTTATTGCTTACCATGTCTAGGTATCACACTAAGGATTTCTCCTGGGTTATCGCATTTAAATCTCACAACATTCCTGTGAGGTAGGTAGTAGTATTCTCCTTATATTATAGTTGAAGCTTAGAGAGTTTAAGTAATTTGCCTGAGCTCATACAGTAAGTGGCTGAGCTGGGTTCCAAACCTAGCCTAACAGTCCAGCTCTTGACCACCTCAAGAGTACTGCCTAGGGCAGGTGCTTCCTCTGTCTCAGCAGTACATCTTCCCAAATGCAGATTCCAATCCTGTAGGGCCTGAGAGTCTGCATTTCTAACAAGCCCCCACAGGTGCCAGGTGAGACCTTAAGGTTTCTCATTACATCTCTCCCTTTCGTTTCCTGCAGCAGCAGAATCCTTTATAAGAAACCTGCGCTACTGGATTTCCCAGTTGGAGGGGCCTTAGCAGCCCCCAGCCCCCTCCTCAGCATCCCAACAGGTCAGTGGCTGATGGGTGTTTCTCTGCTTTCCCACTTACCCAGTCACTGGTCACCCTGGCAACCAGAGCTCCACAGGGCAAAGTTCACACCTGACCATACCTTCTACTGGAGCCCATGCACCCTCCTCAGGACTGAGCCCAGGATGAGAAAGGGGGTCTCTGCCCAGCAGGCCTGGCTTGCTCTCTAGACTAAGAAACCAACAGGGGTAAGAGCAGGTTCTCAGAACCACAGGTAAAGGGGCAGGAAATCACCAAATTGAGGCATCCAGGGGTCCAACCTGCCCCCTGCCTGGGGGCCTGCTCCACCCTACCATGTGGGACCCCTAACCCAGGAGAAGCACTGCCCAGCAGGCAGATGGCCAGGATATGAAGTGACAGCAGGGGTGACAAAAAGCCAGAGCAACCACCACAACCTCCTAAGCAAACTGCAGATGCCAGGAGTGGGAGAAGCCAGGCGCACTGGACAGCAGGGCATGTTCCTGTCTGCGTGAAGTTCAAAGCCAGGCAACACCTGCTGGGTGCCAGGCCTTGAGGGGTGGTCATGTTGGGGGCTGGGGTGCTGCTCTGGTGGTGGCCACACAGCCGTGTTCCCTTCGTAAAACCACTGAAGCGTACTTAAGGTCTGCATATTTTTCTGCACGTGTGTTATGCTTTATTTATTTTTTTAAAGTCAATTAAACAAAGCAAAACAAAATACCTGGCTGCAAAACAAAAACAAAACCAGGGCAGGCTACCAAGGGAGTTCCACTCTAGGGAGCTTCCTCCCCTTCAGGCCAAGGCTGGGGCAAGGGACAAGGATGACAAGCACCTGGCCCTGGGCTCTTGATGTGGAGGTGGGTTGGCACTGACTACAGGAAGCTTTCCCTGGCCCTCGGGCCTCCACTGACCATGGCATGCTCTGTCCTCCAGGGCCTGAGCTGTGTGACATCAGCACACAGAGAGACTCACATCACCTCGTATACGTCAGGTGTCCCCACGTGTCCACCTGGAAAGGACCCCATCCTTCACAGGCTAGTTCTTGAGTTGCTGTCTGTCTGCTTCAATATGCTGTGCCAATTGAGCATGGAGTGTCTGCTGGATCTGCTTCCCAGGCAGATCACTTGCTAGTGTGTGACGCTAGGCCAGCCCCTTAATCTCCCAGAGCCTTGGAATCTGCATGTGTAAAAGGGGACAACAGCACCTTCCTCCAGGAATGAAATGAGTCAATGTATGTAAAGCAGGCAAACAGGGCTGCCCTCTGGGTAGACTGGGGATGTATATGTTTTTTTTTTTGTCACAACCCAACAAACGGCAAATGCGTTAGTATCTTGGTAATGGACATTTGGGAGCTGGCCAAAGGTCAGGAGACTGGGACCTGGGCTGGTCTGGGCTGGACTGCACTTGGGGACGGCACCTCGGCACAGTGCTCACGGTTCTCTTCTGCTCTGGCCCCATCACAGGGATTGGTGGAGAGCTGAAGGGAATGCATTGGTTCCTAGATGCGCCTGGAGCCCTCAAGAAAGGGGTCAGTGTCCTCAGATCCAACCCACCCTCCACGCTGCTGTTAGGGACATCTTTCTGGACTATACTCTTAACTGTGTGGCTTCCTCCTCAGAACCCCGGTGGCTGGGAGGGCTCCTAGCTGCCAGTGTTCTGTTGGGAACCTGGTACGTTTCTGGTCACTCCTTGCCTTGGGGGCTACAGAGAGCTCCCCAAACCCAGGGCCTCTGTCCTCTTCCAGGCCTGTGCAACATGCTGTCCCCACAGCTTAGCGTGGCTCCCATCCCACTGACTGCTTGCCGGCCAACCACTGCTCAGGCCTCAGGGCTTAGCTGAAATCTCAGGTCTTCTATGGAAACTCCTGGGGCACACCTGCTCTCCCTCTGCCACGGCTCCTGCTTCATTTCAGACACACCTCCAATACGGCTCACGAGAAGGCCAGTTAGAAGGGTGCTTCTGCCCTGAGGGCACTGCTAAGTGGCAGATGAGTAAATGAATGAATGAATGAAACCCATCCGCACAAACCCAAGGGCTCGCCACCCTCACTGCCACTCCCCAGGGCCAGAGCCAGGCTTTGGCTGCCTGCTACACTCCCTTGCCTTGCCAGGGTCTGCATGGACCTGCCACTTGCACCTTGTGACCCGTCCCTCAAGCCCTTCCCTCCCCCAACGCTCCTTCCCCTTTTTCTCCACAAGTCCAAGCACACGGATTTTCTTTCCTTTTCGTTTTAGAAGTCCCAAACCTAAACCCTGGAGGGGGTTCCTACAAATCCTTGTGTGAGCCTCAAGGCTGGGGTTGCTGAAGGAACCCATGCTGAGCAGCCTCCTGAGTTCCAGGGTCTGGGTGACCAGTCAGCCAGTCAGTCCCCATGTCCTTGCCCCTTTCCTCCTCAGACCATCAGGATGCTAAATGCAGGGCTGTGAGCTGCAGATGACTCCATGAAGACATGTCCTATTTAAGAGTAAACACAGGGATAAATGGCAATGGCCGCCCTTCTGAGTTGTAGAAAGGAAGGCGAGCCTGCTATACCGGAGAGCCAGACCTTGGAAGGGGCATCTGTCTCAGGGAACTTTGCTGTCTCTCCACCGGAGAGACCCAGGCCCCTCAGGTCACAAGAAGCCCGACTTATGCAACTGTGGTGTGTGGCGGATGCAAGACTTTGGGGAACAGAGCTTTATAAGCAGCGGTAGCCTGGGGCAACAGGTGACCCTGGGTGCTGAGGTCACACTGAAATGTAAGATGATCAGCAAGGATGAATGTATTCCCTCCACAGCCCCATCACACGCTGGGATTTCACAAGAACACAGACCCACTACGCTATTCACAATCTGTGACCCCAGGCAGATTACTTAACCTCTCTGAGCTTATTGTCATCTATGCAGTACAGGGACAATGATATCTAAATTGCAGGTTGTTATGAGAAAGAGAACTCAGAGCACCTAGCACTGAGCAGGCACCAATAAATGGCAACTCATTATCATCTCTTCCTACCTTTGACACGCTCAATAATGGCGAGCTCGCCACCTCATGAGGGGACCCAAAGTCACTTCTTTGACCACTTTAATTATTACAAAAGTCACATAAAGCCACTTCTGACTTCCTCATAATTTTCACGCCCTGGTCCTCATTCTGGCTCTGGGAGCCTTATGAAATGAAGCCGGCTCCCACTTCGCTCCACAGAACTTTGGACATCGGGAGGAAGGAAGGGGTTTTGTCTCCCTGGGTCCTCTGGCCTGCAGCCACACAGCCTGGTTCTATCAGTCAGGACCACAGCCTGGTAGTGTCGCTCACAGCCCAGCTCCACTGTGCGCAGAAACCTGGGGCCCACAAGTCCTCTGACACCCTCCAATCATGAAGAGAGGCAGCAAAGGGCCTGCCCTAGTCACCCTTCCCTGCCTTCTCAGTCAGGACTGGCCCACTCAGGGGAGGCGGGAGCAAGGGAATTATGAGGGTGCTACAAGCTGTAAGATCTTGGGGCCCCACTGCATTTGCCCAGCACAGGTCTGCACTGGCTGGAGAGCAGGTGCCACGAGGCAGAGTTGGGAGGATGAGGCTCCGACAGCTCTGTGGTCCTGTGGTCCAGGCCCACCCTGCACACACAGACGCCTTGTCAGGCCCTGCAGGGCTCCTAGGGAGGGCTTCCAAGGGCTTCCAGGGCTTCTGTGCAGGTAGAACACCCTGTTCCCAGGGAGGAGCCTCAGCAACCAGATGTCACTGGGGAAGGACTGGGCCTAGAAAACCAGCTCCTCCTCCAACCCCATGCCCTGGTTCCCTGGTCTCATCGGGGCCAGATGGGGCGTGAGCCTGGCCGAGAGTTTGGAAACATGCTGGAAGCCAGATGCTGCCGCAGAGCTGTGCCTTCCCAGGTAAATAAATTACACCCCAAACACAAATAATCTGCTGCCTGCCTCTCCCCTCTCAGAGGGCAGCATGTTCCGGGAAGCAGCTCGATTTCCTCATGAGGAGTGAAGGCCTTACGTTAGTGGGCCTGAAGGCAGGGCCAGGGAAGAGGGAGGGACAGGACTTACTGGACATCTCTAACACTCCCTGCCTTAGCACTGAAATCTAAGTAAGTGAGTGTAAAGAACTTTATCAGCACTCTGCAAAAAGGGTTGGAGATACACCACCATGGGACCAGCAGACCTGAGCCTTCAGAATAGGCCCAACTGCTGGGGAGGAGGAGGCAGTGCCCTGAATTCACCTGGCAAGACACTGAGGCCGAGAGCAGGGATGAGCCCAACTTGCCAGCCAGGGTTCCTAACGGGCTGGAACCTGGCACAGGGTGCCTAAGTTGAATCTCAGGCGGAGCAGGTGGGCTGGGATGCCTGCCTGGGCACAGAGTAGAGGGGGGTCCTGAGCAGCAAGAACTGGCACTAAATCCCAAGAAAGACTGGCAAGTGGAGGCACTGGAATGGACGACCTTGGGAGCCCTGTGAACTCGAGGGCTCATGGTCCTTAATGGTGATACCCAGCCCAGCAGGGACCCTGAGCAGAGAACGTGAAAACCAAAGGGTGACTAACTTTTGTCCAGGCAGTGGTGGGCACACTGGGATTCCATCTGGTTGACAACAGACACCGAGGAAGGACAGCCTAGGGGCTGGAGGTTCTGCATTCTTGTTCTTGCTTCACCCTGACAAGCCTTGTGACTTTCTGAGCTGGGGTTCTCATTCAGGAAATGCTGGTGAAGGAGGCCTCTGTGGTGCAGGAGGGAATCATGAGGGCCTCATTTCCTCCAGCAAGGAGCAGGGCAGCACTGAGGGGACCCCACACTCAGGGGCTTAGTCCCCCCTGCCCTCATGTTGCATCCCCAGCATTGACCTTACTGCTTATTGGGGGCAGGTAAAGACACCCGGGTCTTTGTTGGTCTGGGGTTGAGGCAGGCTGGGGGACTGTTACCCCTACTACCTTATGAGAAGGTGGCTCTCAGTCTTTACCTGGGACAGTCAATTTCAGAAGGTGATGCATTGGAGGAACTTGCAAAGACTTCAGTCTGAGGGACCTGGAAAAGCTGTCAGCTCCTGCAAGGTGGTACCTGCAGGGACATGTGTCAGGTAGAGCCGAGGTGGACAGTGCCCAATAAACATGGATCCAGTGTCCACAGGGTGTGTCCACTCTTTGCCAAGCACATGGGCTGCTGAATATGTGCCAGTCTTCCAGGGGTGGGGGTGGTGAACAGGAAGGGAAGGAAAAACCCCAGGGAAGCCTCGGTGCTTATTCTCATCCCAACGTGAGCTTCTAGTAGAGAAATCGCAGGCCTGGGAGTCAGAAGACTAGATCACACAGCACCAGTACCAAGGTCACACAGGCTATGTGACCTTGAGCAATGAGCAGAATCCTGTGATTTAGGAACACATCAGAATGAACCAGCCAGCTTGAGGGAGTCTGTGCGGTAGGATGGGCCAGCGGCAGCCCCTGCCTTCTGAGTGCTTATGCTCTAGGAATGTCACCGCATTCGCGTGAGCAGGGAGGTCACGTCACCCTGCACCAGCTTGACATCTGAGCTGTCCCTGCCTTGCCCTTCAGTCTTAGCCTTCTTAGGCTCCTCACCCGGGCCACATGCTTTTCAGGGACTTTCTGAGGTTTCCTTTGGGGCGGCCAGAAGCCGAGGGCAGGGGATGGGGCTGCCTATGCATGCGTGTTTGTGTGTGTTTGTGTGTGCGCAGGCGTGTTGTTGGCACGGACGTGACTCTGCATTCTCCAGGCCCGTAATGAGTCCTCATTGCAATGGGTTTGATGGAATAATTATATTCTGGAAAAACTGCAGGAAACTGCGTTCCACTTCTTAAAGGGCAGGATCATCAAACATTTGTGCTACATTATTTGCAGGCACACCTTCTGCTGCATCTGCTCCCTTAAAAAAAAAATCTCCAACTCCAATCTGATCTGAATATATAAATCTGAATTATCACAGCAAAGGCGATATGCTCACACCTTTTTTCTTTTTTTTTTTTTTTTTATCTGTTGCCATGGTGATTAGATAAAATTCACGCCAAGTCTCCAGGGAAGGATGGAATTATTTCAGACAGTTTCTCACCCCTCTCAAGCTACTTCTCTCTGTAACAAGCCTGGGCACCATCTCTGAGCTTGGGCAGAGAGACAGGCAAGGAGAAGGCAGAGCTCCCTGGGAGGCCTTGGCCGGGCACAAGAAAGCGCTCTTCTTTCTCAGAAGCTCCTGGTGCCCAGCTAGGCCCTAAGCCACAGAGCAGCCACCCATCCTCAAACCCATAGTTTCCTCAGTGACCCCAGCAGCCACCTGGGGAGAAAAGCAGAAGTTCAGAGGGCAAAAGGCAGTGCCCTTGTTCAAGGTCAAGGTAATAACACCATGTGCAAAGTGACCCAGGGCCTTGGCTCTGCTGTCTCCCTAGTGAACGTGAGCAAAGAAAGAGGTTTTTCTTAAAAAGTAAGAGACTCAGCTCCATCGCAGCATCCTCAGGCTGATTCTCAGAGGGGCTAATTATCGATGGGTGTAATTTGTTAGCAGATTTTTCTGTAAAGGGCATTATTGACCTAATTGTTATTTAACACCACCAATTCAGGAACCTCTGGTCTGCGTGTGAGTGTGTGTGTGTGTGTGTGTGTGTGTGTGTGTGTGTGTGTACACATGTGTGCGCATGCGTGTGGGCTTCTCTGAAATGATTCAGAGACTTACAGAAGCAAGTCCTGCTCCCTAGTGTAAGCCTTCTCAGTTCCTCCAAGAGTCCATGGTTCCAGGGCATGGGCAATTGTCCCTCAAAAAAGGAGGCAGGGACACATCATTTTTAGTGTATCTCACAGCCTATTTTACATAATGGTGAGTAAAGAGAGAAAGAGAGAGCAAGCTCTGGAGGGCAGGAGAATGCAGGATCCCTGAAGGGGTCTTGAAGGGCCCTGAGTTGGTTGTTGGGACAAAGAAGACTCCTTTGGGGTAGTCCTAGCCTGAGTATCTCTGTTGGGTTTCTTCTTGGGAGCTGGGCCTACCAGTGGGGTAATCTGGGGGAAACAATGAGGTCTAGTGACCAGGCCGGTGTGGTTTGCTGGGGGACCTGTGATTTTTCTCAGAGATGTTTCCTCTCTGGACCTTGATTTCCTGTTTGTAAAATGAGGGAGAAGGAGAAGAAGCCTATTTCTGTCCACTGGGAAATGTAGCAAATTCAGGACCAGGGCCCTGTGGTGAGGCCAGAAGACTTGGGGCAACTGAGCAGGCCTCTCCCGGGCCCAGCTGGAGCTGGGCGGAGGAGGTGCCTGGTGACCCAGGGAGAATGAATGTCTAAGCCCCACCTGTCTCTTGGCCCACAGCTGTCCCAGGCAACTGTGACCCCTGGATGATGGCAGAGGTGGGGGCCCAGTCACTGCATGGACTTGGGTATCTGGCAAATCTGGATGCCTATCCTGCTTAAGCTCTTGACCTTGGGCAACTGACCTCTCTAAGCTTCTATAACATATGATGGGAAAAAATTTAAAACCTACCTCCCAGGGTGTTGTCAGAATTAAATGATATGAAGTCTCTGGAGTGATTAGCACAATATAAAGGTACACAGGAAAGATTCAATAAAAGGTACCTGGGAGAAGGTGGGTGGGGGATGGAGGACACGGGTAGTATCATTTTAGCACAAGGTGATGCCAAAAAAAAGCATAGCCCTCCGAGCGAGAAGACCTGCGTTCTGATTCTCCTTTGCCATTTGTCACTACTATGTTTTAGGCTTGTCAGTTAATCTCAGAGCCTTAGTCTTCATTTGTAAAACGAGAGTCTACTCTGTTATTAACTTGTGTGATAAGTGTTATTATTCTCGATTTTCAAATGAGAAAAGGAGGCTTTAAGAATTAAGCACTAGAAGTTGCACAAGGTCATGTCTCAGTGGTTGAGTTAGGACCCAGACCCAAGGGCATTGACCCTTACCTGGCCTTCCGCACACTGTGTGCAGCATGATATTCGATGGGTCCACCTGTCGATGGTTGAGGGTGGTGGCTGGCTGAGTTGCCACCATCACCTACGCTGGTGAGAATCAACTTGAATTGACAGCTGAGACCGGAGGCCTAGGAGCCCTGCCCCTGGTGTGCAGCTGTATTTTACTCTGTGCACTGGCAGAACAGCAACAGGAGGCCAGGGAGATTGTTCTAGAGACCTGGGTTCTAGTCACTACCTATGTAACTCTGGACTAGATCATCTCCAAGGTTCCCTCTCAATTCTCAGCCTCTGTGATTCTGGAGTGCAGTCAGTGGGGCCAAGATTAAACAGACATTGTTTGTAAAAGAGAAGTCTGGACCTTACCTAAGGGCTAAGAAGGGAGAAGGCAGCGAAGAGGGGCACAAGAGATGTTGACAGGCAGGTACAGAAAGACCCTGGGCTTTTCCCTTTAAGAGGAGCAGAGTTCCCTGACTCCTGGATCAGGGCTGAGCGAGCTTGGAAGGAGGAGGGGGCAGAAAAGCCCCCAGAGTCTAGAGATTCAAAGACACCCTGCCCCTGTGAGATGCAGAAGCTCCTAATTGGAGCCGTGCGCGCACCCAGCACCGATCACTCCATGATGTGCTTTCTGAGGCAGCTTGGAAGGCAGGCCTTCATTAAATCCGACACCAGGGAATTAATTCAACTCACTGCCGTCACTCTGTCTCCATCACCCTCTCCCCTCGACAGCCATTGCTCCTTGATCTCCCACACCTTCATGTCGAAAGTTCTCCTTGAGGAAGGAAGCTTCCCCTGACTGTCACCCAAGCTACGACTATATCACGGGCCAGGATTCAGGGCCCAGATGGGCAGGATCTGCAGGGCGCAGGAGGAAGGGAGGGGGCAGGAGGCATGGATCACACAGGCACACTGTCATAGAAAGAAGGAGAAGGAAGGACCAGGGGCCATGAGAGCTCCTTCTCTACCGCCAGCAGAAGAAGGAAGGATTTGAGAGCTGACGGTGACAGCCAGCTGGCTCTTCCTACTTTAACTATTCTTGAAACAGTGACTTTATAATTCAAATCCCTTTGGGAGAGAGTTGTGCAGAGGAGAAGGGCAGAGAAAAAGACAAGGGGTTGCCAGGAGGCTATCTGAGCCATTCTTCAGCGTCAGCGTCATGGCGCCTCCTTGCCTGCTGCCAATCATAGCTACCGGCTTGAGCCCCTCCCCTACCTACAGGTACCTCCCTACTGTGTGAACCACAGTCCCCTCCTAACTTCACCCATGGCCAAGATCCCTTAGCCTGAGATGAGTCAGGGCAGAACCTGGGCTGGCCGATGCGCCAACCCATGGGGAACTGGCCACCCCTGCCGTAGCCCACCACCTCTTTTGATCCCAATGTGCAAATCAATATGGCCTTTGCTCTGTTTGTGCTAAGAAGTGACCAGTTAGGGAAGCACTGCCGGAGGGCATGGAGTTCTGGGCTCTGGGTCTGAAGAAATGCTTCAGAAGCACAGGGATTTCTGTCCCAAGTTACTGAGCAGCAGGGTTTAATTCCTCTCTCTCTATCTCTCTTTCTCTGGACCCTCAAAAGATCTGTCCAGGACTTATAAGGAAATATATAACCCTCATCAGACCAGGAATAGGGAAAATGGGTTAGGAGAATACTAGTTTGTGAGAGAAGAGAGGGTTCGAGGAAGAACTTTCCTGAGGAACAAGGTGGATCTCTTGGAAAATATTAGAAACTGATTTGTGCTCCTGGTTGAGGTGATACAGGAGAAATGACACTAGTCCAAAAACAACTTTCTATCAGTATCTCCTTTATAGACAAGGGAGTAAATAACCTGCCTGAGGTGAGACCTGGGGGAGACTTGGTCCTCCCCGCCTCCTGGGCCTTGTCCACTCTCCCCCACACCAGACCTCCCTTCCCTTGGAATATCCCCCCTGCTCAGGAATTCCATGCAGACAACATCTTCTCTTGACAATAATCAAATTGCAAAGTCAAGTCAGAAATGCAAAGTGAGCTATTTTAAAGGGTTCTTAGTTAAAATATGTTTTGAACTTTCTTAAGAAATTCTCACCTTTCCTTTTAATGGAGTCACAAAATCAGATCACCAATTGTCCCCACCCATGGGAGACTTCTGAGGGTTGGGGTTGGCACTGTGGAAACAAAGGAGCACCTGGCCTGGGAGAGGGGAGGGTGTTCCCCACCCTATCCATCCTTGAGAGGTAACACTGCACCTGTCCCAGTTCAAGGTAACCACAGCCACCAGCTTGCCTGGCATTCCTGCCACACCCCTCTGTCACCCAGAGCAAAGGTCCTTGGTCCTGGAAGAGGAAAGCCCTGCTCAGGTAAAGCCATCAGAGGAGAGGAGGAGAAGGAAACTTGGGATCATGAGTTTTCTCACTATGAAGTGTCGGCGAACTCCCTGAAATTTTGTGGGAGACTGAAAGACCCTCAACTACCCCCACCTGCCATAGGAGGGTTAATTTGGGAAATGGAAAAAAAAAAAAAGTGGTGGAAGACCCTTTACTGGAGGCACAGAGGTGGGGCTGGCTGCCCCAGTTCAGAGTTGGGGACAGGGATGCCTTTCTGTGGTCCACATCTTGTGGTCTCCCAAAAACATTTCAGGAAGGTCTGCAAGAGGCAGGTCTATGTGAAGGCAGGACTTCTTGAAAATCAGGAAGGACACTGAGTCCACCTTGGGTCAGCATTAGGGCAGAGATGGAGAAGCATCCCAAAACACAAAGGACAAAACTTCGGCAGTGTTGGGAAGTTTGAGCCACTCTGAGATGATCAGCCATCCTGGGGATGTGCAGACATCTTGGGAAGGACACAGGATGTTTCCAAGGATGTGCATTTAAGATTAGAGCAATGTTTGTGGCCCTTAAGAGACAGAACCCATTCTTTTGCCAGTTGCATTACAGATAGCTGGTATTATTCTTATGAATGGAAAAGTTGAGAAATTTAGAAAAATAACCAGAACCATGAAGAGCCACTGCTCAGAAGGAACCAAGAGCATGAGGTGTGGCTGATGAAAAGCTCATGCCCAGGTGGAATCAGGAGAAACGGCATGTCCAGGAGAGGTCGAGCGTCATGCTATTCCTGCTGTTCAGACCGGCTATGGTTTGGGCCTGGATTTTGAGATAGACCTGAACCAAATGGGTCATATGTGGAGGTGGCACCAGGATAAGATAAGATCATGTGAAATCAAAGAAGAGCTTGCTGCAGTGATGGGGTCGCTTTCACCAGGAGGATGGACAACTGGGAGAGGGTACAGGAGAGGATGAGCACTGTCCTCTAGCAACTGAAGGGTGCAGAGGGAAGGAAGGAACCTTCTACACAAGTTCAGGGGTGGGCAGGAGGAAGGTCAAAGGGGGGAATTTCACAAAAGTGGATCTTAGTCACAAAGAAGGAAGAATTTCATAAGAGGGACTTCCTAAAAGGCAGGAGTAGCCACTACCTTGCCAGGCACCTATAGTTAAATATGACTTTGTGGTTTTCAAAACCACAACATATCAATTCTTTTCAACATATATGAAAATTTTAGAAAATTATAAAAAAGAAACCAGAAATCACCACTTTTTTCACTCCCCAGAGATAACCATGACAATCACAAATAGCCTACATGTACTTCTTCCTAGATATCCATCAATGATATATACATAAAAACATATATGTGTTTCAAACAATCAGAATCCTATTATATAGATAAAATGCATTTTTCCACTTAACATAAATACCATATTATGGTATTTTTCTCAAGTTGTTAAAATGTATTGAATATATTCTATTGCATTGTTGTGCCATTAGTTATTCAAGATTTTCAATTTTTTTCACTATCGTAAATAGCACTGCAGTTAACAGAAATCTTGGCAGTCATTTTTGGTTGTTTCTTGGGGAGAGAACCCTAAGGAGATGGGAATTTAAGGCCTCAGATCCACACTGTTCAGTTGCTCTCCAGAAAGGTCACACCAGAGTCTCCTCGGAATAGCGGTGTGTGCACGCAGCAAGACACATGCTTGCCAACATCACCCAAAGCTTTTCCCAGAAAGAAGCCTTCTCCATTTGAGATGAGATTTGACGCACCCCTTTTTCAGAAACATGTCTGTTATATGCATACACGTGAAAAACGAGGTACATGATAAACACGACAAAATTTGTCTTCGGTGTGCGCACGCACGTACACACACACACACTGATACGCACACTAATTTCGTGCTCTTTGTAAACTCTGACAATCCACCCAGACCCTAGAGGATCTTAACGTGAATCCACCCTGTTGAGAGAGAGATGGGTGCCCTCATCCAGAGTAGGCTGCTTCTTGAGAACTGGGTCCCAAGCCCAGGATGGTCACAAAAGACCTCTGTACAGGATCCTCGGGGGGTTGGGCTCCCTGATTTCCAAGGCCCCTTCTGGACCTGGCAAACTAATTCTGCCATCTGAATGTGCCACCTGGGAACGTAGGTATGTAAGAGGGAGGAGGAAATAAAGGAAGACTGGGGACAGGGGAGATCATTGTTTCTGATAAATTGGAATAAAACTAGAGCCAAATAAAAGAGCCAAAGCAAGAAGGCAGCAGGTGGTGATCCCTGCCCGCAGGACCTCTGCCAGGGAGACCCTCAGTTCTGCAGGCCCCAGGGCAAGCTCTCCAGGGAGCTGGGGGCGGGGCAGGAGATCACCTTTCTCTCTCAGGTTTCCCTGTTTGCTGTGACCTGGACTCCCAGCTTTCTCTTGTAATTTGAGCTGGAACTGGGAGATCTCAATGGGGGCAATTATGGGCCTCAACCCCAATCACCTTTTCCTACCAGCTGGCTACTCACTGGTCTGTAGGTGGCTGACCCGCTGACCAACTGTTCCCAGGACAGAAGGACCGAGGGCAGCCAAGACCCTCCTGAGCGCCCAGCTCTTCCAGGGAGAGCAGCAGAATGAGAAGACCATACAGCCCCATAAATACTCCTGGTATTCTTAATTTTCAGTGGCCTCATGCTGGGTCTCCAGACTCTCATTAAACCAGGAAACAGATTACAGTGGGGTCCCGAGGCAGATACATTTCTTCTCCTCTCATATTTATACCGCTTTTAATTGTTGTTATTTAACAACTATTGAACACCAACCCTGTCCAAGGTGGCCCAGAAGGGGCGGCAGGAAATAGGTCCCCAGGAGGGTATAGTGTGAATGCAGGATGTGCACCAGCCCCTCCCCAGCTCCACCCCTGCACACTCCCAGGCTCCACCCCCATCTCCACTCCTCTCCCTGCGCTCCCATCCCCCAACCCTGGAATACCACAGTGGGACCCAAAGACCCCCTCTGCACATTGTGTTGAAATGGCTTCTTTTTCTTATGAAATAAATCATGCATGTAGAAAAGCATAAAAATAATGTGAAAAGGGCTCTGTTTCTTTTGGCTGTATTTTCTTCAGATCTTTTTTTAGGAGAAACAGTTTAAAAAATAAGACATTCTGAAAACAGTTGTATTTCCCTCCAGAGCCCATCACCTCCTCCTCAGAGGTAAGCATTACCCCGAATATGGTGTTTATCATTGCCATGCGTGTTGTTATTCTTCTGCTACATATGTATGTATCCAGAAACAATGCAGAGTACTGGTTTGCATGTTTTCAAACTTTATACAAATGGTGCCATAATGTATGCATCCTTCTGCAATTTGCTTTTTCCATTTCACGTTTTCTTCATAACGTGTCCAGGCTGATTTGTACAGCGCTGGTTCATGCGTTTCCCCTGCAGCATAATATTTCATAGTATGAATAGAGCAGATTTAATTTATCCATATTGGTTTCCAATTTTTTTGCCATCATAAATGTGACTGTGGTGACTATTCCCGTCCACATCTCTCTGTGCATGTGTGAGAGTTTCTTGAAGGAGTATACATATTGGAGCTCTTTCCTTCATTTGTCTGTCTCCCCTGCAGGGCACAGACCTGTCACCATGTCCCCAGTGCCCACTATGATGTAGGTACATGGCTCAGTCAAGTTTGTTAAACTGCCCGGAGCAGGAAGGGACCTCAGGGCTCATCTGCTCTGCCCCTTCACTTGCAGATGAGAAACTGACATTCACAGAGATGTCATAACATTAGAGCTGGACCTAGAAAGTCCCCACCTGCTTCCCACTTTCCTAATCGTCCCTGTGCTGTACTCGGGGAAAGTTGGTAATATTAGGAAATGATCAGGAGAAGGGAGGGAAGAGGCAGAGAGATGCGTAAAGAGGTCACACCTGAACCCCTGGCCTCACATCTGGACACTCATCCAGTAAAGAGAAGCCACACACCTGGACCCAGTCCTCAGGCTGAAGACCCAAGACTGGATACCAGCCTCTAGATGAGGCTCCACCTGTACATGAAAAGAACAAGGCCTGAGAGGGGACACCCAGCCCCCTGATTGAGGCCTGCAGGACTGAGGCTTCCATCTGGTGGGATGGTGTCCAGATCTGACACCTGCCTCTCACGGTTTTTCCCTCCTCCTCCTGCAGGTGGTCCAGTCCAGTGGAAGATCCTGGAGCCAAGGCCCCGCCCCCGGATGCTACACCCTCGTGTGATGAGTGGGCCCTGGTGCCAGATGGTTTAGCACTGAATCCCAACTCTACTTTTTGCTAGTTGTGTGACCTTGGGCAAGTGACTTCACCTCTGTGCTTCTTTTGTTTCTTCTTTGAGATGAGGATGAGAGTAATTCCACCTACTTTATGATATTGAGAATTAGTATAAAGCAATTCAGCAGCGCCTGACACATGGCAAGGGCTGTTTTTCAATACTCCCCACCCATTCCATATGACAAGTCCCCACAGCACCACCTCATCTCCCACCCTGACACTACTACCTGGCCTTGGGCAAGGCTTCTCTCTGAGCCTGGGTCTCCTGATCTGAAATGACAATGACAGTATGTTACCAAAAGCATAAAATAGGAGCAAACAATCCAAAAGGTGTGCTCATCAAATAGACATGGAGTAGTAATAATATTATTTTGTTTAGCCAGTTCAAATCTGCTGGTGGCCAAGTGTTTTCTTATTTATTGTAGGCCACAGGAAGCAAATAATATACTCTGTCTTCATGGCAGGCCTGGCATAGTGCTGGCCTCCAGAGGCTGAAGAAATGCTTCCCCTGGTGCCTGCTTCCTGCCTTCATGAAGACTGCATTCCTGTTGAGCCTGGAAGGAATTGGAGAGGTAGCAGAGTCAAGTCCCCAGGCCTCTGTGTGCTCATCTGTAAATGGGGATAACTGTTCCATGCTAGGCAGAATCACTACAAGAATCAAATCTAATGCATATGAAACTGTGCTGTCAGCTAGAAAGTCATAATACAAATTTAACTCACTATTAAAGGTTAAGTGTCCCTTACCTGAAATGCTTGGGACCAGAAGTGTCTCGGACTTCAGATTTTTTCGGATATTGGAATATTTACATATATATATATATATATATATATATATATATATATATATATATATATATATATATAAAGAATAAAGAGATATGTTGGGATAGGACCCAAGTCTAAACATGAATTTCATTTCTGTTCATATACACTTTACACACATAGCTGGAAAGTCCTCTTATACAATACTCTCAGCATATCTGGCATCTGAAGTTAGGTGTGAAATTTCCTACTAGTGGCATCATGTCCATGTTCAACAAGTTTTGGATTTTGGAACATTTTGGAGTTTTGGATGAGGGATGCTCAACCTAAATATAAAAGGTAAGCGACTATTCGGTTTGCCCTAGCTCTTCACATTGCTTCAACTCTGGGCAGGATATGGTGGAACCCTTCCCTCCACAGGCCTCTCCTGGCAGCTCCCACATTCACCTGTAGTGCCCTGTGTTGTGAAACAGCAGCCCTAGGAAGGGGACAGGAGGACGATGGGAGTGTGGGGTGTATGACAGAGGTTGTTCTATGGCCCACCTGCCTGGAGGATGCCCAGTGATAATTCCTGGGAAATTCAAGGGCAGACATGGACTCCAGCAGGCTGAGGCCTTGGATGATCTCCATTTTCCTGGAAACATCCTTGATCATTGAAGACCAACTCCTAAAATGCCCTCCAGACCATTTCCTGGCTCTTCAATGACTCCACGTTGCCTTTTAGTTACACACAGCTCATGCAGCATCGATTATACCCCACCCTTGCTGTATCCTGAGCTCCAGGCAAACCACGCTGCTTTCCCCCCAAGAGGGAGCCATTGTTCTCAGCTCTCCAGGAGTTCACTCCATGGTCTCCTTTACCTGGACCACAGTTGCTTGCTGGAACCATGCAGGGGCCTTTAACAAGTGCAGAGGCTGGGTCGGGTCCTCATTTGATGGTTCTAGGGGTGGGCCTGGACGATGGTGTTTTTTAAAGTTCCCCACGTGATTCTAAATTTGAGAATTGGCAGTTCTAGAACACTTTGTCCTGCAGGAGCTCAGCCACCCAATGCAACCATTCTCTAAGATCCATGGGAGAGACTGCTTCTTACAGGGCACTTTCCCTAAGCACTAAAGATGGGTCCTGGGCCCTGAGTTCCCAGAGCATACCTTTCCTGCATCCTCATCACAGTGTGACTCATGTTGGGGTCACTTGAGTCTCAAGCTCCTTTTGCTGTGAGACAGCAATCCCTCGAAAGCAGGCAGTGTCCTGTTTATTTCCATGCCACCCTTTCTATGCTTAATAGACCTCATTCAAAAGGAATTATGCCACGACCAGTGTGACCAAACTCTTGGGTCTGGCGAGGGGTGAAAGGGAATTGGAAAATACAGATTCAAAAACACAGATTTTGAAGATTAAGGTGGGGTAAGGTGGAGCTCTGCCCTCTGATGGAGATGCAGATCTAAAGTGTTACGCCAGCAATTTTTATTTACATATGTCTCATTATCAGGTTAAAGACTATGGAAGAGTTATCCTTTGTATTCAGGAAAGTTACAGAAACTAGGACAGCTATGTAGCTTTTGTAATTCACAGTCGCAAAGTGTAATGTTAGGAGCTTTGTGTAGCTCTCAAGAAAGTCCATTGTTTAAAGTTACTGTAAAGCAGGCAGGAACTGGAGAAGCGGAGCTGGTGAAACATTGTGGTTGTCTAGCATAAGAATTCCTTCCTTCCTGGAGCTGTGTGCCTGAGATCAAGGTCAGGGCTGATAGGACCCTTGCACAGAGCCTCCTCATGCAGGGCATTGCCACAGCAGCTAAGCATCCTGAGCCCTTGCACAGAAACATTCCCAGGTACCAGGCATGCCACAGCCATGAGGTCATCAGAGACCCCCAACCTCAGCCGCTGCTCTCCCATCCTCTGTCACCTCTCTCCACAGAATTGATTCAAGGCAGTCCATAAAATTCAGAACACCTAATCCCCCCTCAATCTTGCCCAGAAAATAAGATGGGCAATGGGGAACTGCCCTCCTTGACCAGGAGAAAAGGGCAAGACCTGACACAGCCTGGGCTCACTACACACACCCTGAGCCAGACACTCCACAGAGCCCTTGCCCATGGACAGAGCGCCAAGGGTCTCTCTCAGGTCTTCACTTTTTGTGCTGGGGATCTACACAGAGGCATCTCCCTCGCTGACCACTGGTAGAAAAGCCCAAGCGCATGTGTGAGTGTGAATGCATCTGTGTACATTTTCAGTGTGTACCATTTACATCGTGCATACTATTTATACATGAGCATGCATATCTATTTTAATTTAAATGAGTTTCTTTGGTGTGTAGGAAGAGGAATTTCTCCAAATCCCTCAGGGTCCTCAAGCAAAGACCCTTGGGAATTACTGTATACATAACAGAGCATCTTGCGCACAGGAAGTGCTTAAAAACACTTGTTAAATTAAATAATGAAGTAAAAATCCAATCAACTGATGGTTGTCTATGCCAACATGGCCGTTGAGATCGATTTAGGGGATGGAGTCAATGCAAGCCATGGCATGGCATGCTACCACCTGGTGTAGACCGGTAGATGTGACTTTGTGCCCCACTCCGGTAGGTACAACTGCATCCCCAGCCATGCCTATTCAGAAGAGCTTCCGTATGCCTGTGTCAGTAATGTGAGTTCTGGAACATTCTAAAGACAAGTCCCTTCCCTTTCTGCATCCCACCTTGGGGGGGGGGCGGAGAAGAAGGTCCCCAGCCATGGTGTTTTAAAAGAAATACCTTTGTTTCACAAAGTCTCAGAGAAACCACCAGACCACCGCAGGGGACAAAGCTCTCCCTCACCTGGCTGGCACCACTGCCTGAGCAGAAGCTGAACTGGGAGCCCCAGACTGTGTCCCTGCCCCATTGCCAGCCCCACCACTACCCCTATTGTCATTCACTTTCTTTCAACCATTTGTCTTCTTAGCTGACTCTCCAGGGTTCTGGCAGATTCTACGCCCTAAAGACATGGGTATTCAGGGATACTCTGAGCCCCAATTTGCTCTGCTGCTGCAGTGGAAGGGAGGAGTCTCTGAGAGGAACATCTCCGGCTCAGTGACCTTCATCCAAGCATAGGGCCAGTCTGCCCTCACACTGGAATGCAGAAGGTGCCTGGTTCCACCCAGCTTGGCATTCCATCCCAAAGGTGGGCTTGGATGCCTTGGTGCTGCAGATCTCTAGACACAGCAGACACCAGGTGGACCTCAAAGCCAGGAGCATTGTGCCAGAGTTCGGGTGTAGACACCTGCACAGTGACACCAAGGGCTTCCTGCCTGTGCCTCACCACAAGGACCAGTCTCACCATCCTGCTCGTGTGTCCACAGCCCCGAAGCTCACACGACCCTTGCACAGTGAGAGCAGTGTTCCTCCTCCTAAATGCTCACACCTGTATGTTCACACCTGTGCACTCACTGTTCTGGAGACCCTCCAGGCCACCAGGAGATGACTGACCTTGGCTTAGTGGTGGGCGTGTGTCTGCTTGGCACCAGCAAGAACTGAAAACTTACATACAGAGAATCTGTATGTAGAAAAACAGATCTACATAGGAAAATGTATGATATACATGGAAACTGTAGTTTACCTACATAGAAAAAAAGTCCATAATTTCTAATATGCATGACTGAGGATGACAAGGCTCTGTGAGGTTCAAGAACTTGCCCAAGTGCTATGGCAAGCGAGGAGCAGGATGAAGATTTGAGCCAGGTGCAGTGGCACATGCCTGTAATCCCAGAGGCTCAGGAGACGGAGGTAGGAGGATCATGAGTTCAAAGTCAGCCTCAGCAACTTAACAAGACCCTAAATAACTTAGTGAGACCCTGTCCCTAATTAAAATATATAAAAGGGCTGGGGATGTAACTTGGTGGTTAAGCACCACTGGGTTCAATTCCTGGGAAAGGAAGGAAGGAAGGAAGGAAGGAAGGAAGGAAGGAAGGAAGGAAGGAAGGAAGGAAGGAAGGAAGACAGACTTGAACCCAAGTCTCCCAGAAGCCAGGGTCCACATTCTTTGTCCCACTGCTTTACTCCATCAGAGAAGAGGCTGTAAGCAAGCCCCATGGACAGGGGCCATAACAGGAGCAAATGGCGGCTTTATTCCCGCAGCCAGAGAACCAGGCGTAATCCACCTTCCCTTTCCTCTTTGTTATTGTTACCATCTAATCTAAAGGCTCATTGCCACCTAATCCAGCCTTCCTCCAGGCATTTGGCAACCACTGTCTGCATGCCTACTGTGCACTAGCGCACTGAGGCTCACAGCACTAGGGACCCAGACCACCCAGTCCACTGCACCCCAGTGCAGGCCTCCGCTCTGAACCTCAGCCCATCTCCACGTGGCTGCAGCTCTGGCTCTGGCTCTGGCAGCGGCAGCTCATTGATACGCCACAGAGTTCAAAATCACAGGCTTGGCAGGAAGTGCCATCTATACATAGCCCTACCATTCTGTAAGCACCGTTGGCTTCTTCTGAATAAATGCTACCCTACATTAAATGCCAGAATTCGGCAAGCAATGCTGCACGTTTGCGACGAGATTGAGAACTAAAGGCAAGATTGATTCTGATGTGAACACCAGCAAAGCAAATGGGTTTTTGAAAACCCTATAATTTCCCTGCAACCCTTGACTTCACTAAACACACATTTTTAGACTACAGCACAGTTAGGTAGACATTAAACAAAAATGAGGTAGTCTAATGATGATTTATGTGTAGGATAACCTTCTATAAAGAATTCCACTCTGATTTCAGGGTAACTTACAGAGGTGCCAACTTAACCAAACAATGCTGCTTGCTCGGTGTCCACTGTTGCGGCGTGATCCCGGGGCAGAGCGTTTGCCTGCAATTGTCTTAAATCTGCTGAAATTCACCCAGTGGGTGCTCTGGAAATGCAGCGCCTGCCATGAACTAAATGGAAAAGCAAAACATGACATATGCACACGCCGCCAGAGGCACCTGCGAACACAAGGCGTTTCTGCTTGACTGAGGAGCCTGGCTGATGGTTCTGGAACCAACTGGCTGATGGCTCTGCACCGGCACAGCGGCACCCCGCACCCCCACCCCTGCTGGGATACTGAAGAGGGTCCTGGGAGCTGCGGGCAGGCGTGTACTCTAGGGGGCACCTGGAGAGCTCCTGGGGTGCAGGCATCCAAATCAGAGATCTGGTGCACCCCTGCCTGGCTGCGTGACCTCGGGCAGCCCCTCCCTCCCCCCAGCCTTGGGTTCTCTGTCTGTTAAAAGAAACTGTGAATTTGTGTCTCCCACAGGTACGACTGGGGGGATTTGACAAGATGAGGCCCAAAACCAGAGAGCAGCGTACAGACAAAAGGTGACAGACTGAGAGCTGGAACCAAACCACCCTGCTCTCTGTGCCTGCCACTCCCTCCCTGTGGCCTTGGGCAGGTGGTGACCTCTCAGTGCTACAGGCCTCTCATCTGCAAAATGGGGACGATGATAACACCTGCTGTAGAGGACATGAGTGAAGATTTAACAGAATGACCCGGAAAAAGCACTTCTCTCCCGAGATCTCAATAACTGATCACTTCTTTTCTTCCTAAGTGTTACTATCGCTGAGATAATCTTTCCGGGGTGGGCCATCTGACTAGAGAGAATTTCCTCACTGCTGCCAAGTGTGTCCTTTGGATCTTTAACCTGAAGAGAGTGCATTTAAAGGATCCAGAAGGCAGGAGTCTTTCTCTGTATTTGGAGGAAGAACACAGGACCATGATGGTCAGATGCCCCTTTCCCCAGCAAAGCAAACAAAGAACAACAGCAGCATTTGTGAGGGAAACAGCAATCACTGGGAGTCCCTAGGACCTCAGCCCGAAGTCACTGTCACAGGGAAAGAGCTTGGGAATTGGGGATCAGAGCTCTGGCTCCAACCCAGCACCCAGGAAGGCATCTCAGAAGGGTGAGAGATGATGTCTCTGGCAAGGTAGAGGGGACCCAAGGTTGGACAACCCTTCTGAGTTGGGTGGGTAATTTTCTTGAGGTGTTTAGGTCACTCCTTCTACATTTGAGAATTTAAACTCCCAGAAGTCTAATTTTCAATTCAAGGATTCCATTCATGTTCAATAGGTTTCACTGTTCCATTTTATAGGTAGATAAACTGAGGTTTTGGAACTAACATTCTTAAGATCATCAGTTAAGATCAGCAAACTTCACAGCTTGTCCTTTTTCTACCACACCCTAATACATCATTTGTGAACTGTCTGCTCATGACTGTTACCCATTTTCTGTCTGGTTGTTTATCTTTTTCTTATTGATTTTCTTTTCATTATCTATTCTGTATATTAATTCTTTCTGAAACAACATAGTCTTCAAGAGCACAGAACAATGGAGTCTGAATGCAAAAGTTTAAATTGTGGCTCTGCTACTTGCTAACTTTAAGCAATTTACTTAGTTTCTTTGTGCCTCAGCTTGTTTATCTGAAAAATGGGAACACAATAGTCCTCTTGTCTTCAGGTTGCTGATAAGATTAAATGAACTCAATGTGATAAAATGGTTAGAAGACTAGAAACTAGTAAATGTTCCCTACATATGAGTTATTATTGTGTTGTGATGTCCTCTCCCGACCTCAACCCAGAATTAGGCAGGACCTTTGCGAGCCAAATGGCCTGGTCTTTCCGGATTTCTCTCTCTCCCCACTTGGCCTCACCCTCCAGCACATCCCGGGTCCGTTCCACCCACCTGGCCTGCAGACCTTTGCGTGCCCTGTTGCCTCCACCTGCAGCACTCTCTCTGCTCTCTCGGCCTGGGGAGATGTCATAGGCTCTGGTGTCCTGCCCTCTCTCCCCTTCAGGATGCCTCACTGGGCTGCCACCCTCGGAGAGAATCCTGGCCTCTGTATATCATCCTCCTCATGGAAAGACACTGTGGCCCCTGAAGGAAGGACTGGGAAGGAAAGATGGTCACCTGGGCTCTTCTGCAGGGCTTGGCACTGTGCCTGGCACCGCACAAGGCCAACCCCATCTGCCCATCATGGATTTTCTATTAGCCCAGGCTGACCATCCCAGCCCCTCTCCTCCATACTCCCACATCGAGTTGAGAGTTGACACCCCCAATTAGGTACCTAAATCAGGGAGTATCCAAGAGGAACCCACAGCAGCTCAGCATGATGGAGACGAAGGAGATGAAGGACGACCAATGCTTAAGTCCCGCAATGCCACGCACAGTGCAGCTGGGGAGATGCGGCTTCCTCGTCTCCTGTGAGTGCTGGAGGGGAGAGGGCCCTGAGAGAAACGTGGATCCTACCCTCGATGATGGCAAGATCCTGGGGGGGATCACAGCTTTAAAATATTACAGGACAAAATACGATTAGTGTCTTGAGCCAGGAACTGATAAAGTCATGAGTGAGTTTAGAAAAGGATCCCCTAGGAGGAGGTTAATCTGGGTGATTCTTAAATCCATTCTTAGCAGAAATCGGGGAAGACATCATAGAAATAGTGGTATTGGAATGAAACTTTGAAAGATGGGTAGACAGACAAAGAAGGAGGGAAAGCTGGTAGTAAAAACAAAAAAGTCCCCTGTGAGTGGTATAAATCCTGGGTACTGAGAATGTGCCAGAGAGATGTTTGCAGGAGGGCCTGGGGCCTGGGGCCTTAACCAGGCACAGAGGGGGCTGGGCTGCATCACCTCCAGGGCCCTCTCCAGCTCTGACCGTTGGTCAGTTCTTACACATTCTCCTAGCCTACTTGTGCTCCAAGCTGGGCACCACCTAATCCCTTGTCTGTGTCCCCTACTCCTCCATCCCCATCCAAGTTGGTGTAGACACATGGATCCAAAGTAACCTTCGGATTAGCCTGGCAAAATGGAACCAGTAAGTTGAACTTGCATTTCAAAGCAACATCGTATTTGTCTACTGTATTGGGATCACCCATCCTGTCCATCAGAGCTGATGATGCAAACTGAATCCACAATGTCCCATCAGGACGTTCTCTGTGTCTCCGGCTGGACCAAAACAGAGCCAATGTCCACTTCTGCCTCTGCCTTTCTGTTAGAATGGTTGTTTTGTCCACTGATTAAAAAAAAATTTTTTTTTAGTTATCAATGGACCTTATTTTATTTATTTTTATGTGATGCAAAAAATCAAACCCAGTGCCTCACACACGCTAGGCAGGTGCTCTACCACTGAGCCACAACCCCAGCCCGTGTCCACTGATTTTTTTAAGTTGGAGATCTGTAGTCATTTAGAAAAACCAAAGCCTCTGGTCACCACATATGACCAGAGGTTGGCACAAGGGCTAGTGACACATTTCTGTCTCCAGGTAAGGACAGGCCCTTCTCCTGGGTAGATACCTATGGATGGTTGATTCCTAATTAGAAGCCTTATCTGGAAAGGCACAGGAAATAGAGGCAGCCAGAAGACCACAGCTCAAATCCAGGCCACATCCCTATTAGCTGTGTGGCCTTGGGTAAGATGCTTAACTTCCCTGGGTCTCAATATCCTCATTTATAAATTGGAAAACACAACACAACAAAAACATTATCTCTTTTAAAGGATGATTTTTGAGGATTAGAGATAATATATGTAAAATGCCTAACCCAAGAGAGGCCTCCATACATGATAGGTATTATCATTAATCTTGTTTTTATTATAACTCTGTGACAGTGCTGGGTTGGTTCTAGAGGTAAAATGATGAAAAAGGTATAATCGTACACCCTATTGCACACACAAAAGTGGCACCAAGACAGTGGCGTTGGACACATATGCACCAAGTTCACAGAACAAAGGAGGGGTGGGGTGCCAATAAGGAGAGAAGGGATCAGAGTGGGTCAGGCGGAGGAAATAGTGGGGACAAATGCAAAAAGGTATGGAAACCTGTGGAAAATCTGGGGGTCCCTGCTATTCTGGGGACAGTCTCTAGGGAGATGCAGAAATTCTAGTGGGCTCATGAGGCTCTCCTTCACCTCATGAGCAAAGATGGGCTGTGGGGCATGAGGGGGAAGCACTGCCTGATGGGAATCCTTGAAGTGGGAGCTTTCCAGAAAGGACCTCCTGCTTGCCCCTGCTTCTCCCATTCCAATGTGCCTGATGACAACCCACATCCAAGAGTCCTGTGCACACAGGCCAGGGGCTCCTCCAGGCTTGCCTTCCAAGCAACAGTGGATACATCTGGCCTGCATCTGAGCAGCGTCCAAAACTCCCCACTGGGGCCAAGCAGCCAGTCAGGATGCTGGGGAAGAGCATGCTGGGAAACTCCCACAAGGAGCCCGCATCGATATAATCAGGTCTGGTGGAAATTAAAAGCTATTAGGAACAGGGCTGGATTTATCTTTATATCCAATAACATGCATTGTAATGGTGATCATGCAGATGGGAAATTAAACCACATCTCAGCTTCACTGGAGGCCTTAATTTTAATTTATGTTTGTGCACAGCCCTCAGCCCTCTTCTGCCTGCCCCGCCCGCTCTGAGAGCAGGCTCACCTCAAGACCAAGTCCTTCAGGAGATAAGTGGGTTGGAATCTGGCAGGTCAAAGGCGGGAGGTTGTGCTTTACACATCTTCTAACTAGTCAAGGGTGGGGAGGGAGGAGGAGAGGACTGGAGGGTGTGAAACAGGTGACTCTGGGAAAGACAGTACCTTGGGCTGTCTGCTCAGTTTCTGGAGGCCCTGGGAAAACAGCCAAAAAGTCAGGGAGCCCAGTCACAAGACAACCATGGACAGCCAGGAAGACCAACCAATGAACAGAGACTCAACTCACAGCGCTTGTTGAGATCGCACACACCCTCAGAAAGAGGCCCTGAAGATCTGGCTCCCACCCACAGGGCCCCACAGCAGCTACTGGCCCCACCTCCCAGGGCACCTGCTCCCGCTAGGGGATGCTTCCTGGCACCATGACTGGTCCACGCCAGCCCTCCCAGTTTCTCCTCCTGCTTTCCGTTCCTGCTCCTTTTGGTCCTAAAGTTTGTGGAGCAGCCCAGCCCAGCCCTGCAGACTCAGAAATCAAAGTCAGAACAAGTGCCCTGCTCCAGAAGAAGATCCTGAAGCTCCGAGGGAAGTAACTCAGGCTCTTCCATCCTTCCTTAACCTCAGGGCAATGATCACCAATCTCTCCCCACCGTGAGCAGCTGCCATGCAGCCTCTCCACCACATACACACACACACACACACACACATACACACACACACACGCACAGTGCACACATACTAGATATCATGTGACTATGGATAGCAGAATAATTCTATTTTTATATAACAAAATACTATTTGCATTTCCCAAAATTGAAGCACTTGGCGTGTGGGCCTAAGATCTGGTTCCTCACCTACAGAACCCAGAGGAAACAAAGCCCCATTTTCTCTGGTTTTCATGGACTCCTCCAGGGCCATGTTAGTTAGGACTTAACATGCTTTGGGAAGACTGTCCCTGGATCTAACGCATAGCTGTAGAAGGATCTAGAATGATTATGGATGGGGCTGGAGAGCAGAGCAGGGGAGAAAAATTCTCCAAGACCAAAGGGAAGAAAGGGGTTCTACAGAAACGAAGTTTAACACAGTCCTGCAGATTAGCATCAAGGCCACTTCCCTGATAATTATGCCCTCTGGGGCCACCAGCCCAGTCTTGACATCAAAGGCAGCCCTGAAGCGCCAACTACAAGGGCCGCCTGGGGGAAGCTCCCTTCTCTAGCTCCTCCGCAGCTACCTTCCTTCTCCCATCCCTGCTCTGGCCTTCTTACCACGCCTACCACTCCATCCTCATTTTAATGTCTCAGTCTAGGCGGCTTCCAGAACCCTTCAGAATTCTCCCAACCACCCATTCATCCACTCACCGATCACCAAGTGAGCGTCTACCCTGAGCATGGAAGGCAGTGCGTGAGGAGCCAGGAAGTGTGGGTAAAAACAACCCTATTCCCGCTCCAAGGAAACACAGTCCTGTGGGGACACAAACTGTTACACGGTAGGAACACGTTTCACAACAGGAGAATGCCACCTTCCACCTAACAATCAAAGTCACCACTGGGCACATCCCGAGGACATGCCAGGCAGCATTCCAAACACTGACCTGTAATGTACAAAGCTGCTCCCCCTGACCTTTCCGGTGCAGCCATTTCCCTGCCTCCCAACCACTTGTCAATCTGTAAACATCCTAGCTAGCTATTGGTTCATCAGTCAGCTTGCAAGTGTCCTTCTCCGATATGGGTCCCCTGTTAGCCCGCGGAATTCAACTGCTTTACTGTGGCTACCCCGCCACCTTTTCCTCATCTTTCTGTCTCCTACTCACTTTCTCTATCCTCCTTGCTTTCACACTTTCTTGCGCGCGCCCTTTCTCGTTCCCTTTCTTTCTCTCTCATTTTCTCTCGTCCCCTGCAGGGAGACACTCTGTCTGCTTAATAAACTCCCTTATGTGATTCCCCGTGTCTGGTGTGGTTTCCGTGGGATCCCTTACAGTACCTGCATTAACTCATTTCATTCTTAGCTCAACCCTATGAAACCACTTACAATTGGGGATGAGTCCCTCGGGCGGTAAATGACTTGCCTGGCTCGTAAGTGATGGAGTGAGCTTCAATCCCAGACACTAGTCTTAGATTCTAGGCACTTAATCATGACCCTGGACTTCATTCCACCAACCCTTCCCTAAAAATCCACATTCCACATTGTCTTTTCCCCTTGATGAGTCAAAGCCCTCACAGCCTGCAGCACACAGTGTGGTCCTCCGTGGTACCGAGTAGCCCTTTATTGGATACCTCTGCGTGGGTGCAGGGAGATGCGTCTCTGTGGGGTAAGTGTACAGGCTGAAGAAACAGTCCTGGATTCAATACACCCCTGTTTAATAGACATGTGACCAGAAGAAGCTGCTTTACTTCTTGGAGACTCAGTTTCCTCTCCTATAAGGTGGACAAGGGTAAAATACACTTCTGAGAGGCTAAAATGAGATCAAATATGAAGGTTTCTTAACCTGATGCCTGGCAGATAATAAGCCCTCAAATTTTTTTAATATAATAATAATTATAATTTTGTTGTGTATAATGCTTAGTCCATAAATTCAAGTGTATAATACCACATTTCCTTACGTTCTTTAAATAACCGAAACATGACTCCTAAAAAGACAGGAAATTCCATCTCCATCATTATCAGAGCTTCCCTCAGAGATGTGCTGAGATCCAAGTTCTCACTGGTCCCCACCAGCCCATAGTCACTGCCCACACAGTCCCTTGGGTCTTTGGCTATGCACCTCATGCCTCATTGGAACGCAAGAACATTGGCCTAGGTCCCAGACCCAGAAAAGCCCTACACAACCACCCCCATGGGGTCCAATGGCTTCTTCCAGCTGAATCCTGAGCAGTCACAACACCATCCTGACCCTGGGATTCGTGTCTCCTGTTTATTCCTTGCCATTAAAGGCTCTTTCACTAACAGAACACTCATCCTAGATTTTTCCTATTAGCTTATGGTTTTACAAAAGGTAGGAAGAACAGCTGTCTTCAAGTAGTTTTGGACCCCTGTCTTGTGACTGCCAGCTCTGACAAAATATAATGGCCTGGCCATCTGCTTGGAACTGAGGGAAGGAAAAAGTACTGAGAGCAAAACACAAATTTGTGCTTCAATAAAATCATCCTGCCACAATACTGCAAACACACCTCAGCATTGTTCCTAATGCAAGGAACTCTCCAGGAACAACCAGGCAATGCTGGGTGCAGGACCCACTCCTGAGATGGCCATTCAGGAGCTGTGGGGTTGGGTTGAGCACTGGTGCTTCTAAAGAGCGCTGCAGGGATTCCAACCATAGCAGGGTGAAGCAGCCCTGCGTTAAAGGGTTCATGCAGAGAAGGCTTCTCTTCCAGATTAACCTCGAAGAACAAGAATCATGTCATGCAACTGGCTGGGGGACCTTAGTGCTGATGGGGCACCCAGAGCACACTGGTCAAGTTGCCCCATTTTCTAGGAAGGAAGACACAAGGTCCTTGGCAGAGAAAGAAGAACCTCTGCAGTGTGCAAGGATGGAGTGAGGGATGGGAACACCCCACGGTTCTGTAACTGGAGACCTGGAGGTAGATTGAGGACATGAGGTCATTTCTTGGGGGTTCCCAGACCTATTTTCCTGCTGGAGGGACAACCATGGTTAAGTGGGGAGAGGAACAGATTGACAAGGGGCTTGCGACTGCAGCAGCACACTGAGATGAGCCTACAACACAGTCTTGGCCCAGTCTCCCAGCCCCAGCCACTGAGGAAAGCCAGCTAGGATTCTGATGGCGTCTTAGTCCATTCATGAGTGGAAAAAGGTCCTGCAGGCATGTTCCTTTGCCCTGCTCATTCAGTGCAAGACACAGACCACATACCAGTCCCCAACCCTGCCCCTCCTGTCTTCTTTCATAGATAAGGCTACCAGCTGCCTTCCATCCCTCATGGCAAAGTCAGGCACAGCCCCAGTGACCAGGAAGAATGCCAGCCCCACTCCTTGGAGGAAGTAGGACCCACCCAGTGTCTGCTGGAATCTTCACATACACAGCAGAGGGCCCAGGTGCGTGAGTCCCCACTTAGAGAAGGATCAGACAGAGACCAAACATACTTGTTTGCTAAAGCACCAGCAGAGCAATAACCAGACCAATCTCACCAGACCAATCTCTAGGTCAAGGTTTAGCTCAACGACCAGCTCAGACACTGCCCCCGACCAGACAGCCACCGGGCGGCCCCACCACCCACCATGGCTTCTTACCTGGGATGATGGAAACTGTGTCTTTCTCCCAAGACACAACGCTAACGTATTCCTGCACTGAAGAGGGGATGAGGCACTTGAAGACGGCCACGTTTCCACGCATTGACCTTTGATCCTCCACCCTGACGGTGTAGGGTTCCCTGAAAACTGCAGCGAGATGGGGGTAGGGAGGAGAGTGTCACCAGGATTTGTCACCTCCCTTGGTATCCCCAGCCTTCTCCTCCTCTCCTCCTCCCTCCCACCTTTTTTGCCTGCTTAACCAGCCCAGAAGCTTCTGCCATGATCTTGTTCCTGCCTGAACAGCTCCTTTGCAATTTCCTCCCTGTCCCCCTGGGCAGCTGCTCTCACTCAGAAATGGCTACTTCCCTGTGCAGGACCACAAGTCCAAATTTCATCCTTTCCCTTTGGTAAGTTTTAGCAAACTGTACTGGATCTCAAGGGCCTTGAGGGCAGCATCTCAGTCTGCATGGGCGTTGTATTCAACGGGGGCAGATGTGAGTCATAGGAAAATAAGTGAGAGTTCCCAGTGGCATAAGATCCCAGATTGCCTACATTATTCCTGGACCCAGGGTGGCATATGTTTTGGGCAAGGTGACTAGTATTTGCCAAAATAAAACCATGATCTAAAATAAAACAAAGCCAAGACAGGTGATCTAGCAACAGCGTGAGACTACTCTAGAGTGAAAGGCATCTTGGGAAAGGTAATCCAGATACTGAACATTCTGGAAGGGTTTGGTGGTGTATAATTGACAGCTGACTATTTGAAACTGTGATTATGTTTGAGAATGCAGAGCCCCAAACATTGGGTCACTGTCTCCAAAATCTTGTCAATGAAGCATCCCTGTGGTGTCTCCACCTCCTGCCACTACCTGCAGCCTCCAGTACACCCTGCCCCCAGCCTTGCTTGGCCTTGCCTTCAGAACCATCCCTTCCCCTAGTGTCCATTCCTGCCTTGCTCCAAGGGTTGCTTTCTGGCCAGTGTCACCTGCAGGCACTCATGGCCAGTCCTGCAGGTGGACTGACCCGGATGGTACTGAGAGTCCTGTCCTGCCTCTGCCCTGTCCTCTGCTGGGCCTCTCCCGGGGACTCACTTGATCCTTCTGCCCTCTTTTCTGCCAAGCAGAGCTGGAACGTCCAGAGCCCCACTGCCTACCGACCTTGTCCCTCAGCAGGCACCTGGGCAGCGTGCCCTTCTCCTCTCCTTGCCATGGTTGCCAGGCGACACTAAAGGCCCTGGCAGCCCCCCTGGCTGTGCACCTGCAGCCTCTCTGGCATCTTCAAGAGCCTCTTAATTGGTTATGTTTCCAGTGGGTCCAGCCTTCCTTGGCCTTCCCAGGCCTCCATTCTTCCCTTCCTCCTGCTAAGGCTGTGATGAAGAAGGGGTACGGGGGGTGGGGGAGGAGGCGAGGAGAGGGGAGAGATACTGCTGGCTGAGGTACTGCTGGCTGCTGGGGCTACAGTCCAACCCTTCTGTGGGGTTGGCAGCACCATCTCCATTTGTGGAGACACATCCTGAATAGAGAAGCCTGAGGGAGCCCACTCTGGAGGGGAGCAGAGTGGTGGAGGCAAGAGGGCAGGCTGAGGCATGCACCACCCTCAGGGGTGCTGGGAAGCAGCCAAAGTTGACCAAAAGAGCAGCAAACAACAGGCCCTGCTTCCTTGTCTGGCCAGTGAAAGATCCTAGACTGGATGAGTTCACCTTTTGGAGCCTCAGTTTCCTCATTTGCAAAATAGCATGTACAAATCCTAGCATGCAGAAAGCACGTCAGTAATGCTGCCTTTCACGACAGCGGCACCTCTCCAATGAACTGGCTACATGCCTTTGGGAAAGTCACCTAATGGCTCTTTGTAGTAGTCTTCTCATTTGGAAGAAACCCTTTATAAAGGCACTGTGAAAACAGCATGCTAACCCAACTACGGTGTATAACAGGAAATAGATGTCCTCTCCCCTTGGCCCAGCCCTCCAGGCTGCAGCGGCCAGAACTGAGGAATCCAGGCCTCCCACCCAGCACTTGTGTTGCATGAGGAGTTGAGCAGTACAAAGGACCTGCTCCTCAGAGCACATTCCCTGGGAGCCGGGAGAGAAACCTGGAGCATGGCTCGGTCCTGAGTTCAGGGTTGACCATAGACAAACTGCTGGCAAGAAGCAGAGGCCTCAACTCAGCCTTGCACGCATCTGTTCTCAGGTCCTTGGAACCCTGTCCTTGTAAAAGTGATTCCTGAAGCAGAAGGACTCAGGAGGTTTGAAACTCACCTTGCAGGGTCTACCACCCACCAGGCTGGCCTGAAGGCCTCTCTGGAACTCACTCTCCTGAGCCTGCTCAACGCATCAGCAAGAAAGAGGTGCACCAGGCCTGGCGCCACTGCAACAGGCTGGCAAGAGCACCATCTCCCCCTTGCACCCAAAACCCTGCTAAGCAAACCATTCCCCATCCTCTAGTTCCGTGAGCTGCTGGAGGTGATCAGGGTGCACCAGTGCATCTTCATGCCCTAGTTAAGAACAGCTGGTCTGAGCCATTTGCTTTTTCCCAGGCCTGATTCAGGGAAATGAGACTTTCTACTTTCTCTAAAGAGACTAAGGGAGAAAGCCTCACTTTCTTGCCTACATCAACTCCTCCAAAGACCTGAATCCTTTGCTGCTCAAAGTTTTCCACGATGAACTTTATCAAAGTGCCCGTTCTCATGAACTATGCTACACTCAAATGTCCCTGGACAGTAGGATGGACAAACAGCAAGTAGCTGTGTCACACAATGGAATACTAGATAGCAGCAAGGATGGGAGACCTCCCGCTATGCCTGAGAGCCAGTGTAGATCCCACCGAGAGAAGAATGAGCCAGAGATTCCAGAAAATGCGTCCTGCAGGACTCCCTTATATAAAGCACAAACATAAGCATCTAAACTGTTAGAAGTCAGGACAGCTGTTACTGATAGGGGACTAGTGACCAAAAATGCAGGAGGGAGGCTTCTGGGGTGCTGGTGCTGTATTTCTGCATCTGAAGCATGAATTGAACCTTGTGAAAATTCATACAGCTACATATTAGAACATGTTCACTTTTCTTTATATATTTCAATTAAAAGGAGGTCTTAGACAAAGAAACTCAGCCAATATTTTCTATGAGTCCAGGACTGAAGTGAGTGTGATACTTAATTTTAAGTACTTAAAGTTAAATGAGCACTACCTCATTTAACTGTCACATGCAGTGATGTACAAGGTAGGTGCTCATGTTGACTACAGACGAGGAAACTGAGGCTCAGAAGGTACCTTACTTGCCGGGTGCAGTGGGGCAGTCCTGTAATCTCAGTGGCTCCGGAGGCTGAGGCAGGAGGATCATGAGTTCAAAGCCAGCCTCAGCAATGGTGAGGTGCTAAGCAACTCAGTGAGACCCTGTCTCTAAATAAAACACAAAAGAGGGCTGGGGGTTGGCTCAGGGGTTGAATGCCCCTGAGTTCGATCCCTGGTACCCCCCCACCCATCAGAAAAAAAAGATGGTACCTTACTTGACTGCACACCCAGGAGATGCCTGAGTTGATTCAAGAGAACAAGGAAGCTGTCCTGGAGTAAACGGCTTCTCCAATCTGCCTGTGCATGTCACACACATACCCTCACAGGGATGGCCTGCAACTCCAGCCCTCCACCAGCCCAGCAGACCCAGCTCCACAGGTGGGGAGCAGGCATCTCATCCTTTACCTGCTTTGACGCGGATGTTGGGGCTCCGGATCTTGCCGGCGGCATTCTCCGCGGTGCAGAAGTAGTCATTGTCGTGGATAAAGCTATTGAAGGCGGAGGGGGAGAAGGGGTAGAGCTGCAGAGTCCCGTTGGCATGCACGTGCCGGATGTGTGGCACGTCGTAGATGTCGTCCCCTGTGGCCAGGTACCATCGAAGGGCCGCGCTGGGGGAGCCCGCGGCCGGGCAGGGCACCACCACCCCCACGGAGCTGGAGAAGGTCACCTGCTGCAAGGAATCATTTACAAAGTAGAGACTGGTGCCGACATCTTCAGGGCGGGCTGCAGGGGAAGCAAGAGGAGAGACACGGTTAGGACGCGCCCTAGGACACTCACGTGGGCCCCAGGCCTGCAGGCACCAGTACTCATGCGTCCCATGTTCGAGCCTCAGTCAGTCACTAGGACTGCTATATACTAGGTGCTGACCATGGGGAAACAGTTCCTGCCCCATAGAAGCTTCCAGGCTAGCTCAGGGATGGCAAAAGTTAAAAATTCTCACCCTCCACAAGCACAGGCTGCCACAACCCTGCTATGGTGAAGGGTCCATTCACTATGACATCCACCTGTTAAGAGAGACACTAAGCCTGGTGCGGAGGCACATGCCTGTAATCCCAGTGGCTTTGGGAGGTTGAGGCAGGAGGATCACGAGTTCAAAGCCAGCCTCAGAAACTTAGCGAGGCCCTAAGCAACTCAGTGAGACCCTGTCTCTAAATAAAATATAAAAAAGGGCTGGGGATGTGGCTCAGTGGGTAAGTGTCCCTGGGTTCAATTCCCAGTACCAGAGAGAGAGAGAGAGAGAGAGACTGAAACACTTAAATAAATATTTGCTAAGTACCTGCTCTCTGCATGCCAGTTCCCATCCATTGCCACAGCTCATCTGGGCAGCTCTGAGAGAAAACACTATCTTCCCTTTTGTCTTACCCCATCCTACAGACTGAGGGTAGCTGCGATTTGTCCAAGAGCAAGCAATGAAGTTGCAGAACTGAAATTTGATCTCCTTGTTCCTGATGAGGATTTTAGTGCCCTTCATACCATACCACAGACCAGAGGCAAAGGTCTCAAAACTGTGGCCTAAGAGGAGTGGCTGGAGGAAGGGGACACTGGCTTGGAAGATGAAGACTGCCAGAGACAGCCATCCTGGACCCCCAAAAATCCTCGGAAAATTCATTGGCACTGAGGGTGGAATGAAGACCAATGGTGCGGTGGGCAGGGGAGATCCAAGCTGGGGAAGCAAGAGACCCACCCCTGATACTGCCCGCCTGTGGAGCTGCCCTTCTTTCTCTGATCAGCTGCTCCTTCTTTTGCAAAATGGGCAGTGGGGAGGATGGACAAGACGGCAAAGACCCCTTTCATCTCTCACATGTTGCCCTTCCAGTCCTCCACCACACAGAATGTTCTCTGGGCTGTCTGGTATGGAGGACAAGCTGTCTGATCCGCTCCTCCCAGCATAGGGCCTTGGTACTTCCTCCCCCTAGCCCAGCAGGCCTGATTGTTGGATTTAGGGGGCCCTCCCTCCCACCAAGGAGCCTGCCCCTTTAAGAAGGCCACCTCCAGGCAAGTGGGAGCAAACCCAGAGGAAGAGAGGACCTGGACCCAGGTCTCCAGCTGGAAGCCATTCTCTTTTCACCAGGAAGATCAAGGAGCAAACAAACCACTGCTGCTTGTTTAAAGAACGTTGCAGGGGACCCAACTTGACCTCAATTTCCACAACTTTATGGGGAGGGGGAGGGCCCACATCCGGCCTGTATTAATATTCTTGGCTTAACTCTGAGCTGAGCCTCCAGGGAGAATATACCAGGCAGGTCGTTGAGGAAGGCCATTAAGCCTCATTGGCCAGAGCAATTCACATCATCTCATAAAAAGCTGTGATGAAGCCATTAGCAGCCGTGCTGGAAAAAACATCCGTGGGCTCCTTGCTGCGGTGTCAGGGGTGTCCTCTTAGCAGCAAATGCATTTGCTGTCCCCATCAGGCACTGCACCCTTAGCCGCTGAAAGCCACTTGGAGAAGAGGGGCAGCATGTTTGCCATCCTCCCCCTCTGCACGCTGCCTTCTCTGTGATGGTCACAGGCTTGATGGTTGAGCAAGTCTGATGGTGGGTATGGAGTCCGGAAGTGCCCACAACATGCCTGTCCCAGTGGCTAGAGTTCTCCATGATGACAAAATCATCCCATTGCATGCATTAGTAAACTGAGGCTTAGGCACTTTCTCTGGTTCCACACGTAGCTGGCCTCATTTCCATGAACCTGCTTAGCTTCTGAAAGGCTTCCCTACCAAGATCCATTTGCCAAATAACTTGTTGAGCATCACCCAGTCACTAATGCCAGGACTTTGCTTAAATGACTTCATTTAATCTTCCCAACAATCCTATGAGATAGGTCCCTTTATTATCCCAGTTTAAAAATGAGGAAACCAAGACATCAAGAGAAGACAGCATCTTACCCAAGACCACACAATCAGTTAAGTGAGGGCTCTGGGATGCAGACTCAGGCGATTGACCCCAGAGTGGCTTTCTTAACCACTAGGTGATGTATGGCTATAGTGTGACCAGTACAATAATAAAGAGGGGACCTTTGCCTTCCTCAAATACAACCTGAACACCAATCCATTTTCAGCTGGTCAAGATCACACACACACACACACACACACACACACACACACACACACACACTCCTCTGGAGAGGGGCCCTTTTTAGATTCTGGACATTTCAGACAATCCTTAGCTTTTGGGAGGAAGGAAACCACTGGAGTTCTCAGTGCTTCCAGAGACAATCTAGTTCATCAGACACCCTCACTGTGGCAGTTTCATGGAAGCCCAAATCCATCAAGGTACCAAAGGATTCTACATTGTGCCTGAGAAATGGCCTTAGAAAATAGAGAACAGACAGGCACAGAGATGCACACCTGTAAGCCCAGTGACTCAGGAGGCTGAAGCAAGAAAATTATAAATTGGAGGGCAGTTTCAGCAACTTAGCAAGATGGTATCTCAAAATTAAAAAAATAAAAATAAAAAGGGCTGGGGATGTGGCTCAGTGGTAAATCATCACTGGGTTCAATTCCCAGTTCTGGAAAAAAAAAAAGCAAGCTGAGAAAGATCTCAAAGAGGAAGGAATTCAGGAATTGCCCTATACATGGGGAGAGGTGAGTAGATACTTGGGGATAAGTCTCATAGGGCCCTCTGCCATGACAATACATTGGGCAAAATAATCATCACCACCAATTGCACTGTCGACTATAGGCCAGACTTTGGTGCCAGGCCTGTTCAAGATATCCTATTTCTATTAGATATCTATTATATTTAATCTTCATCACTCCCTAGGAGGTATTTATTATTATTATTATTATTATTATTATTATTATTATTATTATTTCCATTTTACAGATAAGCAAGTCAGGGTTCTGAGAAGTTAACTGACTTACCAAAGTGGCACAGCATGCTGGAGCTGGGCCGGAAGCCCAACTCTGCCTTACATCAGAGCCAGAAGATGGCTGCACTAGCTCTATTGAATAACCAAGCCAAAGACAGATCAAACCACGAAATCTGGTTTTCCAGCCTAGATACCCACCCGTTCCTTCATCTCAACCCCTCCAAACTCCTGGGTTTTCCTCCTGGCTGGAAGTCTGTTCCACTCTCCTGGCCTCCCAGGAGCCCCTTCCCCGGGCCTCTCTGCTCCCACCAGCAGCATCAACCACGATGACAGAAGCCTTCCTACACTTCTGGACCTCGATCTTGCCATAACCAAGGACATGAGGCTTCCAGAACTACAAATGGGTAGATTTAATTGATGAATTGACTGGGATTGTCCAGTCACCTGTCAGGGCTGATGAAACAGCAGATTTATAGCAAAAGACAAGTAGCCTCATATTTCTCCTACCCCAGGATGAGAGTTGCTGCCTTCGGAGTCTGGGGGAGCTGGGGAGGATCAGACATACCATTCATTTCCGCTTACGGCTCTGACAGTGCACTGCCATTATGAAACATCACCCTCAGGTGTAAAACAATAGCACTCTGCACTTACGCTGGGTTCATATTTTACCATCACAAGGCACCTGTCAGCTCAGAATGCAGAAGTCCTTAAATAAACATTAATTTAGCTTCACCCTACCTGCCAAGAGAAAGAAGTGTGCAAAGCCATAAAGGAGAAACTGAGGCACTGGTCAACAAAAACTGGAACTCTCTACTAGGTGCCAAGTTGAGTGGTTGCAGAAGCATGGAGTGGGTTCAGGCACTTGGGGACAGAGGGTGAGTAAGTAGCAAGGACCTACAGTCCTCATTCTGACCTCATGGAGGCTGGAGTGGCTTCAGTATGGGAGCCTCCCCTCCTCATCAGACTCCTACTGGAATCTGCAGCGGCCAACAAAACCTCAACAAGCTTAGAAAGGAGCTGGGGGCAGGGAACAGCCTAGAAAGAGTGACAGAACCACCTTTCCTCCTGGGACTCACTTCTCATTGTGCTGTGGCCTCAGGCAAGCCACACAGCCTTTCTGAGCCTCAATGTCTTCGTTTGCAAAAGGGGTGGGCAGTGGGGGTAAACTGCACCATCTTATCTACCTCACAGGGCTCCCAAGTTGGCAAGAAGGAATGTGGAAGCGCTTGGTTCCCTTAATGAGGATGTATGGCTAGCAGGAACTAGTTCCAGCTCTCCCCAAGAGGTCCAGAGCTCTCCCTGAGGTTACTTTGAAAGATAATTAGGGGCTGGGTGTGGTGGTGCACCACTGTTATCCCAGCAGCTCAGGAGGCTGAAGCAGGAGAATCTGAGAGTTCAAAGCCAGCCTCAGCAACTTAGTGAGGCCCTGAGCAAATCAGCAAGACTGTCTCTAAAAAAAGAAAGAAAAGAAAGATAACCAGGGCATAGCTCCACCTTGCAGCCTTGGAAAATTCAAACCACCTGTATCTTCTTTCTCTCAGTGACCCCCTGAACCCTTTCCTGCCCCTTCTCTGTTCCTCCCTGATCCATGGGCCAGGAAAGACTCGTCCTTCCAGGAAATAGATACCAAACACCAGTCACACGCTGCACAGGCTTCCAGGTAGAGTGGGAGACATGGAAGATAGGGAAGAAGGGTCCCTCTTACAGGATCTCTTAATGGCGATGGTGAACAGGAAAGGTGAACATCACAAGGGCTGGGTTTGAGGACAAGCGGAAGTACTGATTCAGGCTACGAGAGCCACAGGTGGAAAGGAGGTAGGTTCCATAGCAGCGGAGAAAAAGCTTTGGGCATAGGAGTCCTGCGCCGAACTGGAAGGAAGGTCTGAACAGAGGGTGGGCAGGGGGAAGCAATCCCTGAACAGAACGGTCTGCACCATGGTGCCACAGCCACCATGGGTGGGACATATGTGGTGGACCTTGGGCAAAGCTTCCAGACTGAAGCATTGGGTGTGCTGGGGGAAAAGAGGCAAAATTCGCTGGTTTGGGTGCTGGGCCCTTGGCGTGGGAGGCATGGGGCATAGGTGGAGGACAGCAAGCCTGGACAGGCAGGGCACTGGAGGGTCCCCTGACTCCAGTTCTTACAGTCCCCATGCCTGACTTCATTTTGGTCTCACATCTGCTTCCCTGAAGGCATATTGGCCTGGCTAATGGTACCAAGACCTCAAAAGAAAGGAGACTAACATGCATTGAGTGCCTACTCTGTGCCAGGCACTGGGTTAGATGCTTCAGAGGCATTTCTCACTTACGAAGTGGGGGGTCCTGTTGGTCTCATTTTTGAGGGAGTCAATGATTCCTCCAGATCATACAGTTAGAAAGAGATGGAGCCATCCAGGCATGATGGAGCATCTATAATCCCAGTGTTTAGGAGGCTGAGGCAAGCCTAGGAGTTCAAGACCAGCCTGGGAGACATAGTGAGACCCCCATTTCAAAAAAAAAAAAAGAGGAAGAAATGAAGCCAGATTTCCACAGAGGTCTGCCTTGACTCTAAAGCTGAGTTTTTCCCACCACAGTGCTGAAGAGTTCCAAGTCTGGGGCCTCATGAGGTTTCTCTGCCATCATTCTTTCCAAGCCAGTCCCACTTTGGCAAGCAGATCCCCTGACAGCAGACCCCTGCCATCCCCCTTAAATCCTTGTCATTCCCTCCAGATCTTTCTTCCGTCTGCCGACAGACCAGGCAAATTTACAGGGAGAAAGAAGAGGAGGGGAAACACTTCATAAATAAAGACAGAGACATTCAGATCAACAGCAAAGCTTCTTCTGGTCAAAGGGGGAAATGGATTTTTAATAGAAAATGGAAGTTATGGGCTTGGCTGTCATGTGACAGACGCCCAGACTTAAACCCATTTAATCTTCTCCACCGTTTAACATAGAGCACCACCCCGACGCTGTTTCATAAAACAGGCTCCAAATCGCTAGGAGATTAGAAGTGTAGAAATAGCACTGCAATATTTTTAAACCAGATATCGCCCCCAGGCATTTGGGCTGCCCCCAGGGTCACCGCTGAGACCTAAATATCCATCACATCAACTCACTCGCTGGCCCTCCACTGTCTGGGCATCAGGATTAGTTTGGTATAGGCAACTTCCGTGGGCTCCCGCCCCACCTGCCTGAGTTGGAAAGGGGGTGTCTGGCGGCACCGCGAGGAGCTGGCCTACTCGGGCTTCCTCTGGAGTGCACGGCGAATCACCCCCATGTCATCATCTCCAATCATTGTAAATGACAAGCGGAGGGGACTGAAATATTAACACCTCGCCACCTCCACAGGGAGAATGAGTCATTTTGTTCTCTTCCCTTACAATATTTACTCCTCTCATTCACTGGACTCTTCATCTGGGAGAGCCTGCCAGTGCTGGGGACCCTGCAACACCCCCTCTGAGCCAGGGGAAGCCTTTAAGAGGTATCCTTGTCCCCGCGCAGCAAGTGGGGAGAGGGACAGCTGGTGGGTCTTCAGGGGAGCAGGGGCAAGGGCAGCGGGCAGGACCAAGCAGCAGCAGGCAGCCTCCTCCGTGCAGGGATGTGAACTCCCTGAGAACATTGACCCTCTTGGCCACCACTCCCTCCTCTGGGCAGAGCACTTAGCACAGTGGGTAAAAGCCCGGACTCTGGTACCACACTCCCTGGGTTTGAATCCTTACTCTGTCACTTATAAGCCTTGTGCATAACCTCAGCCAAGGTGACCTTGTATCTCAGTTTCTCCATCAATAATATTTTTGGCTATTGTTTGAGTATTATCCTTGTAGCAGGGAAGCAATAGCACTTGTGGGATAAATGAGTCCCGATGCAATAGACAATCAAGGCTCACCTAGGATAATAATAATAATAAGTTAAGACAGTAGTGCTCCAACATTAATATGCACCAGGATCACTTGGAGAGTCTTAGATTAACAGATTCTCCGAGTCTGCCAGGACAGGACCAGAAAGGCTATTTGTGAGGTAGGTGTCCTCAGTCCACGGGAAAAGTGGATGAGCTATCCTGGACTTCTAGGTCACCCTTTGTGACAACAGACAGTTCTCATCGGCTTAGCTGACAAGATCTTCCCACTACATTCATTAACTGAATTTGGTGATCAAGTTAATAAAATAATAGTAGTGTGATCAATAACGACAGAGCATTATCAACAGTCACTGCACCGCTGCCCAGGGTCTCACTTGGAGTTCCTCACCCAGGTGAGGCCGGTGAGGTTTCTTAGCTTGATTTGCATGGTTGATTACTTCACAGCATTTGCACACAAAGGTTTTCAAGGGAGATGAGGTAGGCGCCTTCACTCTAATTGTTCTCATCTCCCTGTTGGAAGAATTGGGTCCAGGGAGGATCCATCAGTGGTGCCTCAGCCCAAACACCAATGCCACCAATACCCAGGAAAGGACCTATAAGACACGAGAAAGCCCCCTTAGGATGCATCTGCACCTCAGAGACAGTGTGAGTCCAGTCCCTGGTACTGTCCTTAGACAAGATGTTACCACGGGTCCAAGTTCCATGCCTTCTGCCTGTGGTTTCCCCCCAAACTGGGCACATCTGGGTTACCATCACCTTCACTAGCACCAATGCTGTGATTTCTTCTGAGCATTCATTCTGTTCCAGGTGCCACGAGAAGCCCCTCACTAGCATGATTACTCATTTAATTATTGTAACAACCCTTTAATGTAGCTACTGCTCAAGACTCTATAAAAAGAAAACCCCACTTTACAGATAAAAAAGACAGGGTCTTCTCTGGCATTGCCAAACTTGGTCTCCCTCAATGAGGCCACATTTATCAACAGACACACTATGGGCTACACTCAGGCTGCTTTGGAGGAGGTAGCACACTGCAGGGGTGGCAGGGGTAGGGTGGTGGGTGGCAAGTTCTGACACAGGAGAGCAGTTTGGGGTATGACAATTCAAAATTATTTGGGGGACTGTCCCAGGCATTAGAGGTTTCATCCCTACCTCAACTAAATGCCAGCAGCCCCCAACCCTGGTCATCAAAATGATCCAATGGCCTCTTCCTCACTTCCAATCCCAAAGGCCTATTTCAATTAGAGGTGGGTTTTGTTTTGTTTTTTAAGATTCTTAGCACAAACATAGTTCCTATAACCAGCAACCAGAAATCTCTGCCATTCAACAAAGATGCAGCTAGCCTTCAACCTGCAAGGCCCCTGCGCCATCAGCTCCAGGAGAAGTTATGAGCAACAGCTGACGGTCAGACAGACTCTTTAATCTTCCAGCCCTTTCTAGACAGAGCCTGTCAAAGGAAGGCCCCTTCTTCCTAGGGAGTCAACTCAGACAGCACAGTTGTCCCTAGAGAATCCTAGATTTAGATTGTTAACACTTGAGGGACTTCAGTGATTATTTTGTCCAATCTTCTCCATTCACAAAGAGGTGGAGTCACTTACCCCAGGGACACAGCTAGCCAGTGCCCAGGTTAAGACCTGAGCACTGTTACCACTGCTCTGTCCTTTCTGTTCACCTGCCTGTCAAAAAACTAGCAACCCAGGAACAGAGGAGTACTATGAAGCACTAAGACCATGTCACGTGAGAGAGCACCGGAGGGACTAGGGATGCTGTACGTCTAGAGGAGGGACCTCAGATGGGAAGGGCATCTGTCTATAAGTGGCGGAAGGGTGGCAAGTGATCCAAAGGCAGATGCGGGACTAGAGAGTAGAAGGTACAAAACAATGACAGACTCGCAGTCATTTTAAGAACAGGACCCCATAAGGGCTGCCTTGCAAGGAAAGAGTTCCCTGGAGCTGGAAGAGCAGGAGCAGAGGAGGGGAAGCTGGTAGGAAAGCAGCAGAGGGTGTCCACATCCTTCAAGACGCCTTCCAACCCTGGAAGAGTCTTAGCCATGGATCTCCCTCCCACCCTAAAGCAGGCTTCCTTCCACAGTAGGATGTTCATGAACCTTGACCCAGCAGGGTTCTCAGAGAGCCCAGTGGGTGCTGTGGCTTTACATGAGGTCACCCATGGTGGGACTCTGCCTATTTCTTTTCCAACAAAAGACTGTAGATTCCCTGCAGCAGAATCACCCCTGGGGAAGTTGGTCCAGAGAACGAGGAAGACACTTGCATCTAAGGACCTGGGAGGGAGGGGCGGGCCAGGGTAAGCTCCTTGCTACTCCCACTGGCACTGGGGCCACAGGGAATCTGCCGAGCTTGCTACAGAGAGGCTGCTGCCAGCCTGGCTGTGCCTCATCAGCTGTTCCCCACGATGATGAAAAGCAAAAGCTAGGAAAATTCTCCATATGTGGGGGGCTCTGCAGGGGAAGACTGCCACAAACAGCTGTGAGACCTTCATCGTTCCTGTATGATGAGATGACAGTAATTATACCTTACATTTCAGCAGAGTATTTATAAGGCTAAAACTGATTTGCTGTGGTTTTACATGTGTGTGTTTCTATGTCATTGCCTCATTCAGTGTACAAAGTATTGTCACATGGCATATAATTTTATACCTCTCCTTTTCCTTGCACACCATGCAATAACAACCTCCCTGTGGGACAGCCAGGACAGTGGCTATTTTGCCCATTTTACAGATTTGGAAATAGAGGTGTATGAACTATTAGGCAACTTACCTAAGTTAGACAGCCTGAGCCTTCCTTTTTAGGTTCATGGATGATGATTTTTCCAACACACACACACACACACACACACACACACACATACACACACACACACGCACTTCTTCAGAATCAGTGCAATGAATATGCAACTAGCATTTGAATAACTGTTCTTAATGAACACGGTGACCTTGGAAACTGTCAGTGCAAGCGTCATGTGGAGCAAGGGCACAGGGAGGGGGGCAGGGGCGCTGAATGGAGGAGAGCAGCAGCTGGAGTAGCACGGGTGGTACCCAAGGCTAATGCTGCTCACGCCGCAGCAGCCCTGGACAAACATCTGTTCAACAGGGAACACAGGCTGATGTGCCCACAGCCTTCTTGCACTTGTAGAACTCACAGACCACATCCAGCCATGGGTAGCTCTTGACCTCTGGGTCATATGCTACTGCCCTGTGGCAGACCAGGTCATGGATAGACTTAGGGACCCCAAGGTCATGGGCTGCCAGGGGCATTCTCCATACACAGAACTACCTGGAAAATAGAGACTCATCCCAGCAGAGAGAGACACATCCAGTGACACTTAGTGGGCTTGCCCTGTGGGGGGCACTGATACACGCTTTGCATGGCATTAAACCCAGGACTGTACTTGCTCCTATTCTGTCCAGCCATGGCAGAGACGAGCCAACCTGATATGAGACCAGCCTGTGTCTCACCCTCAAGTCCAAATTTGGAGCCAACCTCATCCCTCCCCATTTCCACGGCAGCAGTGACGAGGGGACGGGAGAATACTGGGCTCCTCAGGGACACCCAGTGCCCACATGGCCTCACCTGCCTTATTGAAGAGGAGCGCTGCAGGTCAGACAGTTAGATGACAGAAAGAATGAGTGAATGCCCCTGCCCTGGCCTGGTCTTTCTTGTTACGAAGTCTAAGCCAGTTGGCCTGGCCAACAAAATGTGGCTGGCTAAGGCAACTGCTCAGGGTGGGCGGATCTGCTGACCTATTTGGGCGGGTGGAGGGAGAAGAAGACAGAGCCCACGCAGGAAAAGGAAGAGGCCTAATGTTGACTGGCTACCAACTCTGTCTGGCTTCATTATATGCATTATCTCCTTTAATCCCACTTCATAGCTGGAGGAAGGGAGGTTCAGGGAACCTCAAAGTCACCACCCTAGGAAATGCAGCACCAGGACAGGACTAAAAGTTTTCTTTTGACTCCAAATTCCCACCATACCAGCAGGTTTCAATCTTCTGATTTTTTTTTCCACACTCCAACATATAAAATGAATAAAAACCCTGGTTGAAAGAATTGGGGAAGGGGTCCTCAAGGTCTGAAGGTCTGCCCACTGGCCCTTCCTCTACCTCCATCCATTGTCCCCTTAAGTCCCACCCTAACAGCTCCACATGACATCCTTTGGAGTGGGTACTCTGTGGGCTCTGGTGGATCAGTAGAAGTGCAGAAAAATACTCTAGAAGTTCTCAGAGCTGTACCTGAGGGTGGGACTGGCCCAGGGCCTCGGAGATGCAGATGAGACCACCCCTGAGACCACGCTCCCACTGCAGGCTTCCCAGCTGCAAGCAGTTTCCTGCCCTTCACGCATCACTCCAAACTCTTTACATACCCTTCCCCAGTGACCACAGCGTCTGTCTTCCCCCTGCCCCTGCCAGAACCACCCCACATACCCCAGCTGCCCTAAGGATAGTGGAATGAGAGGCCGGGATCTTCCTCCAATCTCGTGGAGGCCATGACCCCCTCTCAAAATGAATGTTGAAAAATTGGAGGGTGAAAGAGCATCCCATCTCACATCATACCCCATCCCACCCGCCAACATCTCTCCACCTCCTGACCGTAGCCCCAAGCACCCTGCTCTCTCCATTCTGGGTGTACGTTCACCAGAAGACTCATGTTGGCCCTGGATTGCCATAACCCGAATCCTGCCAAACAAAAGGAACAACCATACTCCAAGTTTGCTCTGCCTTAAAGTGCCTCTGTCCTTTACCACCCATCCTACCCCAGTGGCCACGGAGCAACTGTCTGTCCCTAAGCATGAGAGGCTGAGCTGCGGGGCTGCCCTGCCAGAAAGTGAACTCTGTGCTGAGCCCCTCCCTATAAGCAAGACAGAAGCACTACCAAAGACGAGCCCTTCTCCCGCACCTGCCCACCCCCGTTCCCTGCAAGGAGAGAGCCACTGCCTAGATATTACTGTTGCTGAGATCAGGATGCCCCTCAGAGAGGGCTAGGCTCTTGGCCTAGCTAGGTGAACATGCAAACCACTATGCAAATTATATGCAAATCCAAAGCCTGCCCTTGGATTCCTAGCACCCTGCCACCTCTCGTGCCCATAGCTAACCCTCTTCGGGCACATGTGTACTGGCTAGAATCTACGGAACTACAGGCTAAGAAAACCCTTCAGGGAACTGAGGGGTCCTCCTTGAGACTACTTCAAACATCCCAAGAAACACCTCCTCCATGATCATGTGGGAAGAGAAAGTCTCTCGGCCTGGATCCTACCGCCCTGATTAAAAGCTCTCTGAACATCCACCTTCTCCTCTCCTTATCCACAAAAATAAATAAATAAATAATAACAAAAATAAATAAATAAATAAAATCAGTCAGAGCAGGGAACCACGCATGGCACAGGATGAATTTCCTAAAGACATAGAGAAGGTAAGGGGAGCTTGCACCCCTCTGTCAAAGGCTCTGAGATTCTCTGAGCAGACCCTTACCTTGTGTCTGTGCCTGCTTCTTTAGCAAGCTATCACTGGGCCAAACCCCCCGTTCGCATGCCCACCTCCACCCTGATGCTAAGAAAACTGAGCCTCTTCGACCAGTCCCCCACATCTGCTCAACTTTGGCACTGCCTTGGGGTCAACTGCTTACTTGCTTTTTGTTTCTAATTGAGCTCCTCATTCTGCTGCAGAAATATATTAAAGGCAGCTGGCTTTGATGCCCAGAAAAAATGAAGCATCAGAAAGGTTTGTCGGGCATCATGGCAATTCCATTCTTCTTCATGCTATTCTAGCAGGCAAGCCCCTCTGCCAACCCACCCCTCCCGGACGGTCACTGGTCCTTCGCCTGCCTCCCCTAAGTTGTGTTTGCCACTTCGGGTTTTTAAAAACACATTCTCCCAGCCCACCCCCCCCCCCCTTAATTAGATACTGAACAGAATGTTAGAGATTTTCTTAATGGCTTGACAAAGGCTTTTAATTTGGTCTTCTCCAGAGAGAGGAACCATGAGTCCCCATCCGAGAGGTTGGGGTGGGAAATGAAAAAAAAATCAATGCAACCCATTATTTTGGCTTTTAGAAAACAGGAATTTTAGTGCCGGGGAAGCTTGTTCTTTTACACAGTAAAAATGCAAATGCAGGCAACACAGATGCTGGCACGCTGGATGTAAAAACGGAGAGAGCCTCGCTGGGGTTCATCTGGCTGCCCAAACCTGGGTTTGTTTTGGCAATAATAAGGCAGTTATTGGAGACTCGATAACCGATTATTAAAAAAACACCTTCCTGATTTAGTTCTGGGGAATCGGACTGAGCTCAGGCTTCATTTAAAAAAAAAAAAAAAGGTATTTTGAGAGGAATGGAAATAACAGAAGCTTAAAACACATTCAATAACTGCTTAATTCCATCCAGAGGACGCTCCATCTCATCCTGTTTTCTTCTCTCTCTCCCTGCCTCCTCCCTCTCCTCACAGATGGACGTACAAATTATTGCAAGAGGATATTGTTTTCTGTAACAGGCTCGAACATTCACATTTACATTTTCCTTGGTGCCGCGGGGGTGACTGGCAACGGGAGAGAAAATACACCAAACCCCATCTTTCCTGCTCTCCCCACATCACATTTTCCCCAAGCCTCCTCTACCACCCACCCAACATGCCACCCCACTTGGAGCAGGCCCTGGGGACCAGCATGGCACCTAAGACCCAATTAAGGCACCAAGAAAACAGAAAGGACTGTCTGGCGAGCCACCCTGGCGCCCAACACAGGGACTGGAGCCTCTGAATCTCAGGGGCACCAGGGTTCTCCAGACCCAAAGGCCACCCACGGCTACCTGCCTACCCACATGCCCACCACCGGTGGCAACTTCCTTCTCTATTGGGAAAGGAGTCTGCCGCGGGGCGGGCTGCCCTGTGGCCTTCTGGGCCTTTCTCCACCCCCACCCCTATCTGCTCCATGCCTATCAAATAACTTGAGCTTCATTTATTAATGATGGGCTCCTGGATGGAGGACAGCACCCTTCAGTATTTGTTGAATGAAGGGACTCCACTACTGGGGAGTGGGCTGCTCTGGAAGAGGTGGGGGTGGATTGGGGGCAAGACTGTGGCAACAGCTCTGGCTTGTGCTTTCTCGCCTGACAAAATGGGAAAGGGGGAGGGGGTGGGGAGAGAGCTATGGAGAGAGAAAGCCGCTCCTCACCTTATGTATTTTTAATATTAATGTAATTAAAGCTGTGAGCCGAACCAGCCTGTGGGGGCGGAGGGAGGCAGGAAGAGCCTGAGGAGAGGGAAACTGGGGTGCGGAGGGGGGGCGGGGCCTGAACAGGAGCCAGTTTCTTGCTCGCTAAGGTGGAATGAAGGGGTGAGATGTGGGGGCCAAGGGGTTAACCAACCTAGAGCAGCCTTGGTGTGTTATCCTGTAGCCCCCATTAGGTCTGAGAAACTCCACTACTTCATCCACCGTCAGAGGCCACCCATTGCCCCACGCAATTGGGATCTCCCGCAAACCCCAGCAGTGTTTACCATAAGTCTGGTCTTGACCCTGCAGTATCTACAATTTCGGGTTAGCCTCCTCCCCCAACCCCCTGGATGTTGCAGTTGGCTCCGGCAGGTTGCAGACTCCACTGGGGTTTCGGCAGAGAGGGACCTGTCCCTTCCCGGGGCGCTAGCACTCTGCTAGATTGCCCTTCCCCGTTGCCTAGGGGTCAAGAGTTGCCTCTGGGCCAGGACACCCGCCAGGGCAAAGGGGGCAGGGGCAGAAGCCGCCCCCAGGGCGCGAAGAAGAAAAGTTAGAGGGTTGAACAGGTAAAGCTGATTCTCCGAGCGTGTGTGCTCTGTAGCGCAAGGGCTACATCGGTCGCCTAATCTCCCGCCATCTGCGCGCCTGGGGCACGTCCTCTGCTATAGCCTGGAAGCCCGACCGCCAGCGCTGGCCAGGTCCGGACTCGGTGCCCAGGTGGTTTGGGTTGGAAATGTCTGCCTCTTGCCAATCCCTCGGTCCCGCTACCTCGCGGATCAGGTATGCAGCGCCCCAGCAGCAGGTCTGGACAAGCCGGACACCTGGACCCACCCCTAGCAACCCTTTCTCTCCGGGAAGACGGACACGCCCCCCAGCCCGGACACTTGTCCCCAGGTCCAGCAGGCCAGGCGCCGAAGAGGAGAATCTCGCACCTTTGGGCGCGTTGCCTGAGGTGGCCACGGTGGCACAGCGAAGCCAGGGCTAGCGCCTGGGGCAAGGGGTCCGGGGGAGGGTTAGGACAGGGCGACCCCTGGGTTTAGAGAACAAACTTGCTGTCCGAGAGACCCCAGCTCTCGGAACTCCCAGTTATCACCGCCTTGCATCCAGCTAAGGCGCGGACAAGCGCCATGCGCTGCGCCCGCATTCGCGCCAGGGCGGGGGTCGGGGCAGCGGAGGGGCGCACCGAGGAACAGAAGGAGTAAGCCGCCCGAGTCCGAGGCTCGAATAAGCGAGGACTCCAGGATAAGAGTCGTGGCCTGAAGATCCCGACTCGAAGGGCACCCTGGGGTCCGAGGGCCAGCAAGCTACAGGAAGCGGGCAAGGGGCTGGGGGAGGGGTCCAGGGTAGAACTGCGGCCCGGCGAGATGAGGGGCTTCTTCGCCACCAACCCACGGACGCGCCCGAAACGGCAGGCGCGGGTGGCTGGCAGAGCAGTCCCAGGCTGAGCCTCACCCGGATATTCGCTGGGAGCTTGCCCCACCCCGATACGCCCGCCCGGGGCTGAGCACCCGGGTCGGCCCCCGGGCACCTGGAGCCAGCCGGGCACCCCTGCCTTGCGGCTAGCCGCGCGCATCCCGGCTCCGCGGTCTCCGCCGCCCAGCCGCCCGCGCGGGTCTCACCTTTGTGTAAAGAGTCCAGGAGCAGGAGGAAAGTTACCAGCCACATGCCATAAAGAGGCCCTATTCTCCGGGGAGGTGGTCCTGTGGCCGGCCGTGCGGCAGCGCCTCTCCCCCGCTCAGCGCGCTCCCAGCCGCCCGCACTCCGCGCCCCGCTCTCTCTGCTCCTCAGCCCAGCGCTCGGCGGCGGCGGCTCCTCCCTCCTCGGCTCCCCGGCTCCTGTCATCCGCGGGGCTGGGCTAGGCGGCCGCTCTCTCCGCCCCCCCGCGGCACCCCGGGTAGTGAGCGCCTCGAGAGCCCCGAGCCCAGACGGCCCCCATTCCACAAGCCCAGGGGCGGGGTGTGTGTGTGAGAGTCAGGACCAGATGGCTTCCGACCGGTCTCCGCTGTTTGAGAGGCAAGGGGTCCCTGTCACCCACCGGCTCTGAGCCTGTGGTCGCAAAGAAGCATGTGTCGTACATGCTAAGAGCCCACCATGGGCAGGCCAAGGACGCCCCATTTCTCCTGGCCCAGTCACATGGCGTCAATGCTTCGCTTCTTGTCCCCTTTGGACTCAGTTTATCCCTTTGGATGTGGGAGCATGACTGCTCAGGGTAAAATCTAGAGTCTTTGGAGCCTCTAGGTGCTACTCCCCACCTCAAAGCTCAAAGCCACTTGCCCTTCCAACCTTGGTTACTTCTGCAAGTTCGCCTCCTGAAGAGACTCTGCTCAGTCAAGCCCCGCCCCAGCGCTCTGTTCAAATTCGCCTCAGCATTTGGCACACTTTGACTATTTAAACAATCATTTGCAATAAACAGCTTAACGTCTGTTCTGCTTGTGCGTTTTCCTCGTTTATGTCACCTGTCCACTCCTCCTTAACTTTCTCACCCTGCAGAAATTGGCTTACTCCTTGCACTGATCTGCATAAAGTTGGTATAGAATAGGACTTGAGAGAGGACAGGCTGTCAGTTACCGAATAAATACTCAATACCTGCAGTGTGCAGGCAATGGGGACGCAGGATCCAGGGGACAGTGTTAGCCCGGTAAAGGCTGACGTTAAAAAGAATTTTTCTTTTTATTTTTTTGGTCTTAACCCCAAACAAAGGGTTGATCTGGATCCAGAGAAGGAGTTCAAGGTAGCCCTGAGAATAGTTTATATGCCAAGATAGGACTGCCCCCGATGCCAAGTCAGGCAGGTCACCCTGAATTCATCCCTGCCGCTTGGCTCTACCTGGACATGCTTTTGACCCTGTTCTCTGTCAGGTAGAGGGGAAAGGATGGAAAGAGGTAGAGGCTGCTATTCAGTTCCATTGGACAGAAGAAGACAATTTACTCCCCCCAAATGCCCTGCTTAAATTCAAGCAGGAGAACAAGGATTCTTCGTTTCCAGGTTTTGACAAAACACTTCTAGACATTTGAAACTAAATTTTGGAAAAGTGTGTATTTACTTTTCTGACCCCCCTCCCTGCGCGTGCACACACACACACACACACACACACACACACACACACACACATCATAAAATTTACCACTTAGCCATTTTTAAGTGTACCATCAGTGGCACTACTACATCCACAACATTGCCCAGCAATTACCTCTTGTCATTTCCAGACAGAAACTCTGAACTCATGAAACAGTAACTCCCCCTTCCCATCTCCCTCAGACTCTGGAAACCATCATCTATTCTCTGCCTCTGTGAATTTGCCTGTTCTAGTACCTCATAGTAAGTGAATTCATACACCGGCTTATTTCAGTTAGCATATTGTTTTCAAGATTTATCCATGTTCTAGTATGTGTCAGAATTCCATTCCTTTTTATGGTTGACTAATATTCTATTGTGTATGTCTACTGCATTTGTTTATCCGTTCATTCATCAAATGAACACTTGGGTTGCTTCCACCTTTTGGCTGTTGTGAATAATGCTGCTATGAACATGAATATATAAATATCTCTCTGGTCCCTGCTTTCAGTTCTTCTGGGTATGTACCCAAAAGTAGAACTGTTGGATCATATGGGAAGTTTATGTTTAACTTTTTGAGGAACTGCCAGGCACATTTACTTTTTAATATAGCATTTTAAGAACTTAAGGGGCTCTCACCTGCAATTGCTCTGTGTAACTCACAATATCCTTTGAAACTTTATTAGCTCCTTTTTAAACAGGTAAGAAAATGGAGGCATAGCTCATTCAAGCACTTAATTTGTATCAAAAGTGAGACTTGCATCTAGTCTCGGCACTCCGGAGTAGAGATGCCTGCTCTACACTGCGCTGCCTCCCCTGGCAGCTCAGCTTCATGATGCTAAATCACCACTCTGAAAGGGATGCTTTTCACTAGGTGGCTTTTCATTTGTCAACACAGTCATAAAACAGAGACAAAGGGGCCTGTACCAGTTGTTTGAGATGACCCAGCCCAATCCTCTCCTTTACAGATGAGGAAACTGAGTCCCAGAGTAGAGAACTCATGGTCTGCTTGAAGTCAGGCAAGGAGAGCCAGAGCCCCATTTTCTGACTTTGCTCCTGTCCCTTGCCACCCTCGCCTGCTACACCCCCACCATGCCCCTTCCCTTCCAAAGGAGACAGTCATTGAGAGGAATCCAGTTATTTAAAACTAAGCCTATTGACCCAGAGCACCTGGTCAGGCCATGTCTAAAATAAACCGCTAAATCAGACAGGATGAAAGGCTGTTGTCTGTTGGGAGGAGGGGGCCTGAGAGGGCCTGGGGGGATCGGCACAGCTGCTCCGCCTCTAGGCCCTCATAACAGAGGTGGAGGGGGCCACTCTTTTCTCCAATCACCTGAAGTGCCTCCCATAACCTAAGTGTCCCTTTATGCTGGTCATAGGCCACCTGTGTGTTACCTGAAGGATAAGATCATTCACTGTGTCAGTGGCGATAGTCTGACTGTCCCCTGAAGAGGAGGCATGTATGTTGAAGGAGAGAGGAAGACAGGTGGGGAGGGTAGACTCAGTGACTTCCTCTAGCAAAAAGAGTCTTTATAGCATCATGGTTAAGAGCATGGTCCTGCAATGAGAACTGAATTCTCAGGTCAACTGTGCCACTTACTATCAGTTTGCCTAGGGAAATTCATGTGTGCGAAGCCATGTTTCCTTCACCTGTAAAGCTGGGACAGCCCCAGCATCTACCGCAGAGAAGTGAGGATTACATAGGACAAGCCCGGTGGCTGGCACAGAAGTCATTCCTGGCTGTGTGCACAAGGACCTTGACCTGCTTGAACTGCAGGGAAGGGACAGCTCTGCTGGGGGGATGTTGGGATGTCATCCTGCACTCCAGGCTAGACAAAACCAGAGCCAAGGGGTTGAGAATGCAGACAAGAGGCTGCAGAAACATGGAAGGTGCTCTTTGAGGCTGGAAGAGCCCAGAGGAGATGATTAATACAGGAAGGACCTGCTATCAGAAAATCCTTATGCTTTTTTTTTTTTTTTTTTTTTAATTTTCCATTTCCTAGATTTGGTCCCTCCTTAATATTTAGGAAAATTTTGAAAATGACAGCCAGGCTCAGATGTGTTCAGAAGCCCCTTCTTGTTCCCCACATACAGGGAGAGAGGAAGGGGTATCAGCAAGTACCCCACCAGGGACGTCCAAGAGAGAAAGTGAAACTTGGAGAGCAGGGCGGCTCTGCCACCCCGCCCCCGCCGAGCCCCGCCGCCTCTACAGCTGACATTTCCGAAGAGCCGTGTTTTATTTTGATCAAAGGGGCAGTTCCTTCACAGTCCCGAATTGGATGGAAACCCTCACTCCCACACACAAATACATGCACACCAGAGTGAGAACAAACACAGCCGCCCAGGCAAACATTCATGTGTACAGGTAAACATAAACACTTAATGGCAGGCACACCTGCGCTTAAATGCGATTTGAATACAATCCAAAAATTCTGCATTGGCACCTATGCGTCTGTCCTGATTTTTCCTTCTTTTAAAGCCTCAAATTCGTGGGATTCATTTCTAGGAGGGACACGCCATCCATTTAAAAGGAGCCATTAGTTTCAACGTTCTGTTGCATCAGAACACTGGCTGATGATTGGGCTTTTTTTTTTTTTTTTTTTTTTTTTTTTTTTTTTGGTCCTGCTTTTGTCTTGTTTTTCTCCAAAGCCAGTTGAAGCAGCTACACGAAGTCACTGGGAGGTGAGCCCTCTCCAATTCAGGTTAATCATGGATATTTAGTGGGTATTATTTTGCCATGTTACATTAAGACTAGAGCCGTCATGAGAAACAACAGATGTTTTTATTGTTTAACTCAAACAATGAGCTTATATATTTTGGATACTTTTCTTCTAAAAACAAAGGCATGTAATAATTTTAACAAAGTCTTCATATGTGCTTTGAAATTCCTTGACAATTTTTGGTATAAATATGGGTTTATTTTTTTTTTTTTTTTTTTTTTTTTTTTTTTTTTTGGTACTGGGGATTGAGCCCAGGGGCACTTTACTGCTTAGCCTCATCCCCAGCCCTTTTTAATTTTAATTTTATTTTTATATGGTTATTTATTCACTTATAGTCTGTTTTCCCCAATGAGAATGCATGTGACATTAAAGCAGATATTTTCTGTTTACTCTGACAACTCCAGCACCTAGAACATGCCCTACAGGTAATGGTACTTCATTAAATTAATGCATAGTTACAAGTCTGTAAAGATATACAGCATTTATTTTTTATTTTGAGACAGGGTATTGCTAAGTTGCTGAGGTTCTTACTAAGTTGCTAAGGCTGACTTTGAACTTGTGGTCCTCCTGCTTCTAAATATGGTTTTCATTAAAGGAATTAATACTGGACCAGGTTGATCTTAAAAACTTAACATTTGGGGTTATAGAGTTGATTTGAGCGGTACCTTCTTTGTATTTATCCATTAATTGGGAAAGAACAAAACCCATAGATTTCTGCTTTCTTTGCTACTCATAATTAATTTTAATGCTATAGAAAGAATCCCAGACTATGAATCCAAAATCCTTGGACTGGTGTCCTTTGTTATTATGGCCAGTTGTGTGATCTTGGACAAGTCACTTGATCTTTCTGGGCCTCAGTTTCCTCACCAATGAAATGAGAGGGTTGGGCTAGAATGAGCACCAAGTTCCCTTCCTAACATAAAAGTTGAGGTAGGTGGATACAAATACACACACATTCAGGGCCAAGCCACATGCATGTGTGTCTGTGCATCCATGGAGGTGTGTATGCTTGCTCACCAATGCAACCAAAAAACAGTTACAAATTTGCAAGCACAGGTTCTCAGAAAGAATCAAGCACACACACATATTTGAGGCTGTTTTTGCTTCAAATGCATGCACATACTTAAAACTCTTCCATCTTCTTGAGACAGGATGAACCATTACAATTTATAGACTCCAATGCCTATATTAACAAGGTGGTGCTATATTACCTGGGTGCTCCTTGAACCCAAATCCGATTGACTAGTTCAGAAGCTGTCTAAGTACATTTCGCCACTTACCCTTTCAACGTTTTGAACCCCATCGTCAGGGTTCAAGAACTCACCAGAGCAACAGGGCAAAAAGCCCCAAGGTTCCTCCCCTCGGATGGGATCTCTGGGTCTCACTGCTCTTGTTTGGCCTCCTGTCTCAGCAGCGACCCCAGGAAACCTGGCCCTGGGCTGCTGAAGCTCCAAGGAGGCTGGAGTCCTCTGAATCACCGTGACCTCACCCCACCGTCGTTCCTCAGTTACAACTGAAGTTGGCTGAGAAAACAACCCGTGGGCTTCTGTGAAGTAAAAATGTCCAGAGAGAGAAAAAAGAGGAGAGAAGAGCAGAGGAGGGGAGCGGGGAGGAGAAGAGAAAGGAAAGTCTGGTGCATAGGTGTCATTTAGCTGGCTTCCCAAGTTGTCCTACAGGTCTCTGACCCATGACATGCTCATGAACATCTTCATCCGATTTTTTTTTTAAGTATCTTCTGTCCTGAAAACTCTCTGTACTTTCTTTTCACTTCTCCTTTCTCAAGTCTCAGGGTCCCCTTCTCCACTTACTCAAGCCTTTTCCTTTGGCAAGGCCTGGCCAGACACCCCATGTCCCTGTCAGCCCTCCTCTGGGCTCTGACCGCCCCAGATGTCCACATGGCCTGTGGCTCTCACCTCAACAAGATCTGAAATGTGTGGTGCCGGAAGCTGGTCTGTGTAAAGTTGGCAATGAAAGTAACATTTAAAAAGGTAGTTAATGCAAATATGTTATCTTCCATATTTTGTGGCATTTTTTGGTAGGGTCTTTGCTTTTTTCCCCACAATTTGTAATTATTATATTATTTATCATTCTATATTAATGATTACCTTTGTATCAAAATTTGTAAGTCTGTGTTGTTTTCCTCAAAGGGCTCCCCCTGAAATGGCCTAGGCTCCAGGCCCTACCAGGTCATCCTGGGAACTTTTCTTAGGTGACACTGGGGTGCAGAGCTGGCCCAGGACCAGGTGCTCTGGGGCCCGGCCAGGGTTCCCTCCTCGCCTTAGAGGGCTTCAGTGTGTATGTAAATGATGAACTTGCACATCGCTCTGCACACAGGAGGTACTTAAAAGTGCATTACTCTCTAGAAGAGGTTTTTCGCCACTATGAAAAGGAAATCGAGGCCCCAGTCATGGGTAGTCATCTTGACTCGAATGATGGAAGTCCTCTTCCTAGAAAATTTGTCCATTTCACCAGGGGCTTGACCCATCGACCCACACACGGGAGGGTCTCAGGATGGAAGACCACTTAGTGCTACCCTGATCCCCTCCACGCATCTCTGCAGTTGCTGCGACAGGATGCCAGCGTGGAGGATGGAGGCCCTTCAAAACCCAAGTCACCTGAAGGTCAAAGTCGTGATGCCAGAGTGCCCTAGGGGCAGGTAGCCTGCAGTTTGGGTGAGCCTAGGGGTTGCCTCACCTGGCCCATCTCTCCCCTCGGGCTCTCTCTGCACAACCCAGACAGATGCCAGCTCAGTCTCCATCTAAAAGCCTCCAGGAACAAGGGGCTCCCTCCCACCCAGAAGTTGATCCTAATTCTTTCTTTATGTCCAAGGACACACTGTGTTCTTCACTGGACCCAGATCTGCCTCAGCCCTCTGGAGTTCCTGGGTGTGTCCAAGTCAGGCCCAATGACAGCTTCACACATAGTTGAGAACAGCTGTCAGAGGGCACCCCGAGCCTTCATTTTACTGGGCTACTTTTTGGATTTTCGTTAGCTTCTCCTTTTCTCACACTATTTTCAGAACCTTCTCTATGATGGTTTCCCCTTTCCTTATACTCAGCTCAACAAAACGGGCCCAACCCTGCAGATGAGGTCTGAGCAGCTGGAGTACAGGAACTGCCCCCCATAGGGATCTGACCTGCTTTTACTGTTGCCCAAGAATCTCTCATTTGCGGGGGAAAGCAGTGGCTGACATGCCAATGAAGCAGGGCCCCTATCTCATGAACTGCCACTCAACGGGTCTCTGCAGGCCAGTAATTGTCATGTGGGTTATTCGGGAGAGGAACATGACGACTGGCATCATTTGCTGAATGTTGGGAGAGGAAGTGATACCCGGATCAGGTGGTGCCTCCCCACAGACGGAGTTGGGGGTGGTGGGGAGACTGGATGATGTCTGAAGTCCAAGCTCAGCCCTAGTGGGGGGGGGCAGAAGTCAGCAAAGAGGAGCAAGGACACTGAAGGTACACTGCAGGTACAGGGCCCAAGCGGGGCAGAGGCGGGGCCTAGGTTCAGGGCTCCTCACCACCCGGCCCATACTCTGCCTCTGCCAAGCTCTGGCATTTATGTCCCAACGGGTGCTGTCCTCAACCTCTTGTCCACCTGCTGTGCCTGTCTTGCTCACCCCTCCATCCTCAGCAGCCAGGATGACTTCAGGCCCTGGTGGCCCTGGAGAAGTGTTTGTTGAGTGAAGCTGTGATGGCAGGTTTTGCTGGGCTTGCGTGACAGGGAAGGTCCAGAATCAGCAGAGCAGCAGAGAAAAGGACCCAGCTGGCATCAGGGAGTGCCCCTCCCGTGGGGTATCAGGAAAGCCTGTCTATGTCGTGTCTCCCATCGGAGATCCCCTCAAGCAAGGACATGTGGTGCTTCAGGGCTGTCCTCAAGGACTCGTCTGTCAGGACCCTGGCGCTCAACTGAACCAACCAATGGTTTGTCTGCATTGGCTGAAGTTGCTTTTTCTTCAGGCAAATTTTAACCACAGCCATGGACACCTAACAATAATGGTGATCATCACTTGCTGTGAGACCACTGTGCTGACTTTACATCCATAATCTCAGTTAATCCTCAAAACAACCCTGTAAAACCAGTCTATTGTCATTCTTATTTTGCAAATAATGCAACCGAGGCACAGAGACATCAATTAACATGTCCAACTCACACAGCTAGTGAGCATCAGAAGCCCAAGCTCTGAGCCTGGGGGTCTGAATTCAGCATCTTTGTTCTTTGCGTGGCTATTGGTGGTAGTGGTAGTGTGTCCACTGTCACCTTTCTAAAGATTTCACATGGAAAAGTTCAAACATTTACAAAAGTTGGGAGAATGGCCCAGTGAACAACTGCACGCCCATTTCCCAGCTGAGACAGCTGTGGGCTCATGGTGGGTCTCTATAGCCTCCCATCTCCCCATCCCATCACCCTGGATTTTTTAAAAGCAAATACCATATATTATATAATTCCATCCATAGACCTCTCAGTGTGTGTCTCTAAAGGATAAGGCTGAATCCTCGTCCTCAACCACAACACTTTATATCCTCCTGACTGAGAAGTACCCTGGACAGGTAATCCCTGTCCTACCCACAAGCTGCATCTCAGGCTAGTCACTGCCCCAAACAGCTGAGTCCGGGAGGACAGATGCAATTGGCTCATAGGGCAGCCTGTCCCCGAGCCCTCACCTCACAACCTGGCCAAATGACCTCTCTGAGCCTTCTTGGAATGTCTTCCTAAAAGCTGAAGTTCCTGCCACCAATCTGGCTTCTCAGGAGATGAGGGGACAACTGGTTGGGGTGGGCTTCTGCCTGGTGGGGTTGTTGCCTTGAGGACAAACCTTTCTAGACAAGTCTGGCCCTGGATTCTCATCCCTGGCCATGCCCTTAATTGCAGTTCCTGCCTTAGAAAGATTTAGTCTCCTCTGCCTTTCTGCCCCGTCTAAAAGCAAGAAGTACAGACAAGATGGAGATGAAGCACTGGAATCAGAGATTCACTGTGCCTCTCATGATATCAGACAATTGTATCACTTTTCTCTCTGCAGAAGTGGGAATAACACCTACGTTGCAACATCATCATCAATGTCCAAGGAGATGGCCAAGTTTTCTCTGCAAGCCGTTGGTCTAGAAGAGGTTGCAGCACCAGCCATGACCAGCAGGTGTCGCCCAAAGACTGAGTACGCGAAAGCTTTGGGCCAGGTGGGGGCTACTCCTTTGAGATTATCTTTCAATATTAAATCCAGGTGGACTCGGAGGAAACAGAAAGAAAAAAAAAAAATTAGCTTCTAGCGTTTCTCCTTAGAAAAGTTGGTCTGGTCGGCCTCCACACAGAGTTAAAAGTGGAGTTTTATAGCCTTCGGAGCATGCATATGTGGACACCACAGCAAGATGGCCAGTCTCATTTCATCTATAGCTTCTCACCTCCCCCTCTCATCACCATGGATTTTTTTGTTTTAAAGAAAATACCATACGTTATATAATTCCATCCATACATCTTTTAGTGAGCATCTTTAAAAAACCAAATCCTCATTCTCAACCACAATACTTCATGCCCTCCTGACTCAGAAGTACCCTGGGCTAGGGGGACCCCTGTCCTATCCCCACATGCCATGTTTTTGCAGATGAGGAAATTGAGGCTTTGGAAAACAAGTGATTGCTAAATGTGCACTTGCTAAAGGAGAGAGCTGGGACTCCAACTCAAATCCTATGATTTCATATCCTGGGCACTGTGCTGAGACGCATCCCTACGGGCTAAACCATTGGGAGGAACCCACGATTGCAGCTGTCCTTGCTCTTCTGGGAAAGCAGAAAAGGCTCAGGTGCACCAGAAGGCATGGCTGGTGACATGCTGTCTTCTGAGAACAACACTCTCTGGGTCTCAGATTCTGCCGTTCGTTGATGGCGTTGAACTAGATCAAGGCTCTCAAACTCGACTACGAGCACACACAATCTCACACGTGTGAGCTCAGAGCAGAGAAGGAGCATTCCCAGGCTACAGAGTTAGGGGCCCGTATTTTCCATCTCCTGGGTATTTAGATGTGAGCAGTCACGCATGGGTCTTGGGTCTTGGGACACAAGTGTGTTTGCGCTAGAGGCTCCTCTACGGATTTCTATTCTGTGGTTTCATAAACAGCTTCCACCCCAGCTGTGAAAACACCTAACACAGCACCTGGCACATATTCCAGATTCAGATGCTCCATTAAAATCTGTGGAATGAGTGAGAAACATGCCATCAATCAACCCAGCGACCTGGGCGACCTTTGCTTCGCCCCTCAATGAACTCACCCTACATTCATAGCACTTTCTGGCTTACATGTCTCGTTTACACACAAGATCTCACCCAGGTTCCTAATGACAGCTGTTATCGTCCCCATCTTACAGATGAGCAAACTGAGGCTCAGCGACCCAGTGCTGTTCTCTCCGCTACCTGGGCAGCCCAGGCAGCACTTCACACCATGTCTGCACCACCCCGAACACTGTTCCTGCTTCATGTCTTTTGCATGAGAGATCTAAAGGGAGGAAAAGATGGGGTCTAGAAGAAAACAAGTCTTCCGGAACTATCTGGCAATACCTCAGATTTGGAAGAGGTGACCTCAGGAGTTTGTTCAAAGATGAGGGTCGGGGGAGTCTTGCCTCCTTTGTTGAAGGGGCTCCATGCAGAGCTCCAGAGAAGGGTAGAAAGGTCCCCTGCAGGTGGCCCAGAATGTCCCCTGTCACACCTATCCTCACCAGAAAGGGCAGCTTAGGAGGGGCTGGAGCAGGCCTCCCCAGCTCTCTCTGGCCCCTTGGGGTGGCTCTGCTCTCTGTAGAGTGTGTCTGACCACCTTGGACTCTGCTGGGTGTGTCTCTCTGGCCCTCTGCTGAAGCCCTCTGTGCTGGGAATCTGGGCGTGAGAGCCACAGGGTGGGGGGCGGAACCACCCAGGGGCCGGAGGGGTTCTGGCCACACAGGCCCTGTCCTTCACCCCAAGTTGTGTCTCCCATGTGAGGCTGGAATCTGGGCTCACTCCCTGCCCCCACCTGTGTCTAGCAGGCCTCTACTAGAAGGGACAATCAGAGTCCTCCATTCTGGGTCCCTTGTTCTCCACTGAGGGGGCCCAGGAGGGGAGGGGGACCTGACCGTGACCCAGGCTGAGTCTATGCGGTGGCTAAATGGGGCTGAGGAGTGTGTGGGGCTGGGACCTGAGGGACTGGACACCTGAGGGTGGACTTAGAGACCTCTGCCTCTTTCCCCTCCCTGAGCATGAGGTCCTGAGAAGAAAGCGCTGGACAGAATTTTCCCAAACATTGAGAAGAAGGGGCTTCAATGCCTGGCCGGGTCCAGGAAAGCGAGCGTCATCAAGTGTCAGCACTAGAGTCTCAGGGACAATGATCTGAACAGTGCTGTCCACCGGGGGTGGCGTCCAGCCAGGAACCTCCACCAGCTAGAGATTATTTCTCCATTTGGGGAAACTGAGGCACAGAGGGCTTCGCCCATCATTACACAGTGGGCTGGAGTCCAGGCTGCTGGTTCCCAAGCCTGTGATCTTGATCGGGATGCCAAAAAGATGAAATGGGGGCTGTCACCAGGACAGGTCTCAAGGATCCCCCACCTCAGGTAAGCACACATGCCCACTGCCAACTCCGCCGCAGACGCCGGCACCAACAGCTCTCCTGACCCCCGCACAGCGGTTGGTGAGCACTCATCATTCCTTCATCCCTGCAGCCAGCCGGTTGCAGGTTCACGCAATGTGCTTTTATTGACCATTTACTATGTGCCGGGCACTGGTGATTGACAGGCAAACCATCAGAAGCAATCCCTGCCTTCGTGTAACTTATAGACAGTGGGCTCAGACATGAAGGGGTGGTCAGATGCAAGGAGATGCAGGGTCCCTGGTAGGTCCCCAGGGTGCTGGGGTCTCAGGAAGGGTCCTGAAACAGCCACACCTCAGTCTGGCCCTCCCACTCCTGCCCTGGTCTAAGGGCTCAGACCACTCCTGATTGATTTTATTAACTTTGTGGCGATGATTTGGTCTGCAGACACAAAACCCAAAATACCATTTGCTTTCGAGCAGAGAATATGGGGTTCCATCAGGCTGCGCTGGGCACTCCGTTACTGATTGATAGGCCTGTGGGAAACCAGGACCCCGAGAGAATGCAACCTGCCCCTGGCTCTGGGCCAGGCCAGCCTCCGCGCCTCTGCTGTCAGCTGTGTCTTGTCCACCTTCCTCACTGGCCAGGACCCGCCACTCTTGCTAGGGGGAAGATGGGAGTGTACACTTGTGGGTATGTATGGGGGGGTTGCCCAGCTTTTCTCTAAGGACAGCCACTCCAGGACCAGGAGGGAACAAGGGGATTAGCTACGACTCCCCCACTACTTCTTCTCAGAAGTCACAGCCCCTTGACTTTCAAGATGAGGCTTAGAAGTTTGTCTTGTATTTGTTTTTCCCAAAACCAAGCCCAGAGACAGACAAGGACCTGCCCAAGGTCACACAGCAGGCCCAGGACCAAGCTTCCAGTAAAGCTGGTTTCACCTTCCACAGTCTGTGGGGCGGGGGCAGCAGTTTGGAACGTCCCCCTCTTCTACTCCCTCCTGAGGCACTCACCTGCAGGATTCCTTTGGGCGACACTACAGGAGCTCTTTGAGGAAAACAGTGAGAATTTCTTAGAAAGAGAACCAAGTTTAGAGATCTAGAGACAAATAGCAGCCAGGAGAGACAAGGTCTCCTTGGGCTGAGGGGACTATGGGCTGTCACTCTCAGTCAGAGCAGCCAGCCCAGCAAGTTTTGAAAACTCTGCAAACCAGGCTTGGGGGAGCAGCAGCTACAGGAAGTAACTCGTCCCAGCACCTTCCAGGCATGAGTCCCCTGACCCAGTCCATCTCCTGTTGCCACCTTTCGGCCGTTCCAGTGGTAGGTGGAGGCTCTGGACACTAAGGTTCAAAGTTCTAAACTCTTCCCAAGCCCCCAAAGTCTACTGCAAACAACATAAAGTGGCCGTCTGGGAAGCTCCTTCTGTAGCCAGAGCCTGGGACAGGGCCAGACTCTGAGCCAGGGCTTCTTCCAATGCTGGACACTTGGGCCCTCCTGGCTCTCCCAGCTCAGACTGTCCTCCTAACACCCCTGATCTCTGCGTCCCGGGTCTGATACATCTTTCCAGCTGTGATGGCAGGGTTGCATGGTCATTGTTTTTGTCCCTGATCTCCCCTGGCCTGGTGGCTAATGAAGAACCGGCCCCTGGTGAGGAGCAGCTTACCGCCCCCTAGAGGCCACAGCGGAACTGCAGTTCAGGGCCCAGCCACCTGGGGCAGAGGAGGGACAGAGAGGAGATGCATCTCCTGGCAGCAGCCCCATTCCCCTAGGAGTGAGGAAGAGGAAGAGGAGAAAAGGAGGAAGTGCGTCTGGGAAGAGTCAATGCCCCTCTGCTTGGGACCGCACTATCTTCCCAGGATGCCCACTCCTTTAACTAGAGGTGGGTCTAGCTGCGCTACTCAAGGATAGTTCTCTGGGGCATCTTTGCTCAACCAGGGAGAGTTCAAAATTGCTGGCAAGGGGAAGAATCTCCCCCAAGGTCCCAGAGCATTTTTAAAAATTGGAGGGTTATGCTGGTAGCACCTCACTCACAGGAAATCATCCCCAGTCCCAGCCTCTGTATGGCTCCTCTGTGAGGAAACCAAGTCCAGGCGGGGGCGGCCGGCGGGGGTGGGGGTGGGGGTGGCTGCCTAGGCCACCCGGCCAAGGATCCAGGGGAATCCATCCCAATGCGGGCTCTGTCCTCACTGTGAGTCCCCTGTCTGTGGGATGTAGAGAGGCTGGTGAGAGTAGGCTGTGGATTTGATTTTTTTTAAAAAAATCATTTCAAGGCTTTATGATTTCAAAAACCATTCTTCTGAGTGAATAGATGGAAGACCAATATCACTTCTGGAAATTTCAGCTACTACAAATTGGATCCAATAATTTTCATTCATTCATGGTTTGTGGTTTGAGCATGGGACAGGGTAATGGGCTCACCAGCTAATCCCTTACCCACCCAGGATTTTGTGTCCAGTTCCTGCTGTCTGAGAGTGTTGCAAGGAAAGGCCAGGCCCAACAGGTTGAGCAAAGGCCCTGTGGCTCCACTGTCCAAGGCCAGCATCTTTCGACCTTTGCTGCTCTGAAAAGCACTCTCTTGGGGAACTGGGGTGAGACACAGCTGGGGCAAGGCTGAGCAGGTTCCCCTTCCCCACCCGGCCATGCCCTTGACTTTCACCTTGACCAGCCTTAACTTTCAACTCTGGTTCCACATAGAAGTCACCTGGGAAGGTTTGCTGCCCCACTGATTCCATCAGAATCTACGGCTGGGGCTGCACCTCAGGCAACCCATCTCCTCTCTCCCCACCACACAAATGTTGCTGCTTTGTTTCTGCCCCTCCCAGGGTCCTGATCAAGATGTTAACTCAAACTATGGGGTTCAAGGTTTCATGGCTCCCCTGGGCTTCAGGGAAATTGTAGATCACATCCAGTTTCTACCTCTGGAAGGAGTGGGGCTCAAGACCCCTCAGCCAGGACTTCCTATATGGGAGGGCAAGTACTGTCCCTGGGGTGAGAAGTGGGGTAGGGCATGTGAGTAGAATGAAAAGAGCTCAGGGCCTTCCCAGAAAATCCTGGTGCAGGGCAGACTATTCCAGTGCCCCCTCCTTCCTGGCAAAGGCCCTTGGAAAGGTTGTTTTGCAAACAAGCCATTGAAGGGGATTCCAAGTAGGGCACTGGTTCCCTCTGGTGGTGATCAGGGGAATTGCACCCCAAGCAGGGGCCAGTGTGGAGCGGTTGGATTCAGTTGCTTCCTGGACTTGGTTGTTCCTTGTGACTCAATACAGGTTTCAAGTGTGGAAAATTCCAAAATGAAGTGAAAGTTCAGTGAATCCAGTTCATGTGACCTTCCTGGAGAGAAAAGGAAAATGTTCCCAAGAGTCCTAGCCATGGAGCTGGTCACAGACTCAGAATGTCCCCTGGGGCAATGGTTCTCAGTCCTGGCTGCTCCACAGGGTCACTGGGGAGCTTGTTAGGCCTCAACCTTTGGGCCCACCCCAAGAGTCATATCCAGTAGGCCTCGAGGGGATCCTGGGCATCTGGTGGTTCAAAGGATAAGCAGGGAGGCCTCAAGTCAGGCTGAGAGGGAAATAACCCACCCAGGACCATTTCCCCCGCAGGGTGATTGGAATTTCTTCTCAGTGCTACAAGCTTGATGGATCTGTGAATAGAATGTTCTAGAAATGACTCCTCTCCACTGCTCCGCTCTCCGGGTGAGTCCAGGTCACTTGGAATACCTCTTCTTCCCACCTGCCTTTGGCTATATCTGGAAAGCTTTGGAAGCCCGCTTCCTCCTGAAAGCCCCCTAACTGGACCTGCTCCATCTGCACCCTCACAGGGTGCTCACATGTGGCCCCGTCTCCTGCATGGTAATACCAAATTCTATTTAGGGGAGTGACCGTCACATTTTGTCACCAGTGAGTCGACATCAGGAGCAGGGAATCGGAGACCTTGACGCTGAGCTGAGTAGCCAGGCCTTCCCCTGCATGACTCCTGGGGACCCCCATTCCCCGTGAGGCCTCTCTCTCCCCTCAGCTCTCCAAGTGCACAGGTGGGCAGTGGGGAGCCCTCCAAACCTGGGTGCCAGTGTGGGAGGAAGAGTCACCCTGGATAGGAAGAGTCGCACTGTCTCTCCTGGGGCCTCAGTGTCCCCTCCTGTAAATGAAGGTGTGTGCTCCTCTCTGAGGAGCAAGCCTTCTGTGATTTTAGAGGGTTGTGGTCTGCAGGGCTGGAGCAGGGGTGGATTAGGACAAAGCTTAATTCCCAAGTACAGGGGTGGTCGCCCTGCCCCTGGTCCCAAGCACAGCTTGCTCCCTTTGAAGCCCAGCATGCCGCTGTCCTTGGTGCTGCCAGTTCTTGCCTCCCCACCTTAGGATGCTGGCAGATCCAGATGCAGAAACCAGACACCAGGTGCCCAGATCCTGCCATCCTTCCTACCTGTGGGAAGGGAGGGACAGGGGACTAGGCTCCGTCCTGTGGGCAGAGACTCCCAGAGCAGGGCGCCTGCAGCAAGGCCTGGGGTGCAGCGCTGGGGATTTGGGCGCAGGTTGGTGAGGTAGTCTGACACCTCCAGGCTGAGGCTGCCCTAAGCGAGTCCCTACATGGACAGGGGCTGGAGCAAGCAGTTGTAATGGTCTCACCCTTGCTGTCCACCCAGCCCCTGGCCCTGGGGTTGACTGAGCCAGACCCAAACAGGGGGTGGGAGTGGGTGCAACTGGGGTCTCCTGGCCTCTAGTGGAAAGGTGGCTGAGCACAAGGGTTGGTGGGAGAGAAGGCACAGTGTGCTGAGGCCCAACGTCAGGCCCAGCAGAGCTGCCTGCCCCGGCACAGTGGGGCACTGTGGGAACAGCACATAACCACCAGCTCCAGGCTGGGCAGCCTAGGACATCTCCATAGTAACCCTCACGTGGAAGCTTCCAGGCTTCTGACAGCAGCGCCCTGCGTCTGGGCAGAGACCTTAGCGGGACCCAGAGACTTTGAACCTGTGGACTCTCACACTCCTGTCAGGCATTCAGGAGCTAGGCTGCAGGCTCTGTCCCCAGGACTCCCTTGGGTCAGGGACCAGTGGAGAGAAGCCTGCAGAGGAACTTTCTTTACAGGCAGGCGGTGCTGGCAGGGTTCATTGAAAACCAAAACAAGACCAGGCTGCGTTTGTACTCCATCTTGGATCAGGGGCTGTGGCAGTTACGGAGGGATGGAGGGACACAGAGGTGAGGGAAGAGCCGCGGGGGGCGCAGGAGTCAGGAGGAGGGGTCGCCGTGCAGGAATCACACAGAGCCTGGCGCTTCCTTCAGCCTGAGTGCCGGGCAGTGCAGGGACGAAGGTCTACAGCAGCCAGGGAAGACCGGGCATCCTTGGCTTCCCAGAGCCGGGGCTCTGAAGGGCACGGAAGCCTCTGGAAAGACAGAGCGGCATGGGGCAGGCGCGCAGGCGTGCGGAGGCTGAGTCTTGTCCCTGCTTGTGGTCTCAATGTGCCCTAGGGACCCTCTGCTTAGGACTTGCTCCCTCAGGCGCTTGGCGATCATTTGAAAACAGGTGATGGAGACAGCCCACTGGGTGGCTCACAGACAACCCTAAAATTCTTCTGGGATTGTTGCGCCCCAGCCGCACCCTGCCCGGTCCTCCCCGGACCCTTGTGGACCTACCTCTCGCTACAGCACGTCCTCACTGACTTGCCTGGATAGGAGGGACAAAGACGGGGTCAGCAGGAAGGGTGGGTCCGGAGGCCCCTGAGCTCAGAGACAGCTGCCCCTCCTTCCCGGCCTGCCCGCCTCTGGGTTTCCCAGGCAGCACTCACCCATGCTTCCTGTTGCCCCCACAGCGGAATCTTTTGCCTTGAAAAGAAAAAGGAGGATCCGTTTTTCCTTGACCTCTCCTTTCCCAAGGAGACCCTGGGAAAGGGTCTCTCCTCCCTCCCTCCTGCCAGCGTGAGCACAGTGTTGGGCTTGAAGGCCACATTTCACCGTCTCTTTACAGAGGGTGGACAGTAAGCATTCAAGAACCCAAGTCAGTCAGACAGTCAATCAACAAACATTTACTGCAGTGTGGTGGACTATGAGCTGGTTGAGCACAGCCCCTGAGACTGGGCTTTGTGGTGCTCCCATCTCAATGCTGGGAACATAGTAGCTGCTCAGTACACACTTGGAGAAGGGTCCTTGTAAGCCCAAAGCTGAGGCCCCTGCAGAGGCCGTTCTGCGTCCTGTCCCTGCATGCTCAACCACTGCGCGGTGCTGCCCTGGAGGAGCTCACATGAGGGGAAGTGGGGAGACCAGTGATCCCTGCAGACCGAGTCCTTTGGATGTGAGTGTGCCAGAATTCGAGAACACAGAGGTGTGCCTGCTACACAAAGGCTCTCCTTTTCACTGATTGTGCTTCTGATGTTTTTCTTTTGGTTGCAAAACAGGTTGACAAGCATTTATTAAGCACCTGCTGGGGCTGGAAGATATCAAGGCCTTTCTCACCCAGAATACTCCATGTCCACACTTAAAGTACGTTCTTAATGCCACATCTTTGATGCTAGCCCTGATCCAGAGGCAGGTGGGATCCTACCTGTTTAACAGATGAGCACACCCAGGCCCAGGGAGTTCGGGCTCTGTGGTAAGTTAGCAGCAGGGCCCAGGGGTCTGGCTCCCAGCCACCTTGCTTCCCAGCAGTGGGGTCAGACACCCCTGGGTTTGGCTGAGTCTAGCTCTGCTTCTCGTGAATAGGGGCACCTCTCAGAGTGGGCCTGATTTTTCATGTGTCACAGCCTGACAGTGGTGGCCTCCCTCAGTGGTGCTCAGAGGCTGAACTGGGTTGGGATTCAGCTCAAGCCTGAGAAAGAGCCCAAATCAGGGCAGGGGCCCGGCTCCCCTTGCTTGGCCCTCCCAGTGCCCCCGCGCGTTCCCCGCAGCCCCTCCAGAGTCCGCTAGAGGGCGCACTTCCGGCCACTCCTGCCGCCGAGCGCTCAGAGCTGCCCATCCCGCATCCCGCTTCCAGCGCAAGGCCACCCGCACTTACTGAGGAGAATGATCAGTCCCACGACGAAGGCCAGGCCGGCGAAGATCAGGCCCCCGTTCCGGACGGTCTCATAGTCTCAGAAAAGAGGGGGCCCGCGAGGCGGTGTGGGTCGCCTCCCCCGGCAGCCCCGCCCACAGCCCACCCGGGCAGCAGCCCCGTGGCGACTGGGGGTCCCGCGAGGGGGATGTGGCAGAGGAAGGGCTGGGAGCAGCTGCTGGGCAAGGAGGTGGGGAGGGCCTGAGGAGCGGCCGGCCGGGCTTACCATAGTAGAATGGGTCTGCGTCCCCCTTGGGGCTGCCACCTGAGCAGGGAGCCAGAGGTGGCATGAGGGGAAGGGAAGTCGGGAGGAGATTCCTGTCCTCCCCTCCCTGCCAGCCCAGGGGAAGCTGGGAGGAGGGCAGAGGGGGCACCTCCCCTGGGCTGCCTCAGACACAGTCTCCAAGCGACCAAATGCTGCACATCCCCAAAAGGGGGTCATCCTGGGGTCTTCCCCTGCTCCCTGCTTCACACCCTAGAAAGGAAAGGCCGAGGGACTGCCCCCTTGAGACTGGCCAGCAGGCTCTCGTCACACAACCTGTCTACCACAGGCCCTTGGCAGACATCTGTGAAATGAACGAAAGAATAAAATACAGCCTTGGAGCTCATGGAACAGAAGGAGGAAACTGAGGCCCAGGGGGAGACGTGTCTGAAGCTCCAGGGAGGCTGGAGGCAGAAGTGGGGCTTGACTCCTTTCTAGACTCAGCATCTCCTACATCCTCAGTGGGGAGGAAATTTGTTTAAAAGACATTAATATGAAGAGCTTACAGGTGCCAGGCTAAAGTGAGCAGAACATTAACTTAGTTACCCTGAGGCACTGATATTATCCCAGTATCATCCACAAGAAGATAGATGCACAGAGAGGGTAAGTAAGCCACCCACAGTTACACAGCAAGTAAGGGGCAGAACTGGGATTTGAACCCAGGAAGGAGTTGGCTATGTCTAAGTGCAATGCTGCTTCTCAGATGGCAGGAAGGAAAGAGACCTTTCCAGTCAGAGTTGCCTGGCCTGCCTCTGCCTCCTGTGGCTTCCCTGACCCTGTAACCAGCAGATGCCACAGGTCTGCCCTCCATTTCCCTGAGCGGAGACCACCTGCCCTTGGACAGCTGGAAGGTGACCAGCCATCCCCTGAAGGAATGTGCTTCCCTGTGCCCTGGGCAGAGGCAGCCTCAAGGACCCAGGAGTCCTGTTGTCCCCAGTGGCCAGTCTCTTGGTCAGGAGAGAGCAGGCCAGGCGGGGTTGGTGTCTGGTTGCTCAGAAGGGTCAGAGGTCAAGGGAACGCTGTGAGCACCCCATCCCCAGGCAGAAGGCCTTCAAGGTCCTCTCCCCAGATTCAGTCAGGTCTAGTTCAAGGTCACATGGGGAGGTAGTGTCAGGGCCGGCTAGACCCACACTCGGACCCCCTCTGTACCCAGGGAACTGCCTCCTGCAGCCACAGAGTGAGCCCCTCCCCCACTCAATACCCAAGGTGGCTCAGAACCCACTTTGGTCAGTAGTTGTCCCTGTTGAGCTCAGCCCGAGTCCCCCATCCTGGATGCCTTTGGGGAGCGTGTACTGAACTTGGTGGCCCTTACCCTAGGAAGACTGACCTCCGGGCCTACTCCTCCCCAGACAGACCCTACCCTGGGCTCAGATGGCCTAGTAAGATGCATTGGCCAGGGCGGCATGTTCTAGAAAGCCAAAGGTGGACACTCATCCCCACCAGTTCCACCTGCTGCCCGAAATCCTGCCCTTCCAGCTCATTTTCTTGTGAGTTCAGGCAGGGTCTTCTTTCAAAATGTAAATTTCTTAGAGAGGAGCTGGCCCATGGAGGAGGGGTCTACCCTGGGAGGCAGGGGCGGCTGGATAGGGAAGAGTGGGGGTCACCTCTCCAGTTGTGGCTGCAGCAGAGTCACCCGGCTTCACACACACACAGAAACACTCACCATCGGCTTCACACACACACAGAAACACTCACCATCGTCTGTCGCCAACCCTGCCATTTCCCCAGCCAGCGGTGGCCTGTCCCTACTACCCTCTTCCTGCCGCCTCTGCTTCGGGCGAGCGTCTGCCGTGGGGTGGTCCGGGACGAGGTGGGGGCATTAAACATTAACAGTACCAGGTAATATTTACCCTGGTCACAAGAAAGCTGTGGTGTGGACGCAGGGCTCCCGCTGAGGCTGGAGGGGGAGGCTGGGGAGGGTGGGGAGTCTGGCTCAGCTTCCAGCCCTCCCAGGGGAAGTTTCCAGAGAAAGGCCAGGCCAGGGTGTTCTTCCACCAGCGGGAGGAGCCACAGCTGGGGCGTGGGGAGGAAGGGGAAGTTTCAAACTGTTCCGCTTGTGCTGTCCTCGGGAGCCCCCGGCCGTGGCCACCCTACCAACCCAAGGACGCCACTGCAGCAGCTGCTGTTTCTTTCTTTTTCTTTCCTTTTTTTTTTTTTTTTTGGTACCAGGAATTGAACCTGGGGGTGCTTCACCACTGAGCTATGTCCCCAGCCCTTTTTCATATTTTATTTGGAGACGGAGTCTCTGTGAGTTGCTTAGGGCCTCACTAAGTTGCTGAGGCTGACTTTGAACTTGTGATCCTCCTGCCTCAGCCTCCCCAGCCCCTGGGATTATAGTCATGCACCACCATGCCCAGCGAGATGGCTTCTGTTCCTTACGTGGCGCTCAGGGCTTCCCCGAATGGGACCCAGTGCCAGAACCTTCCCCTCCTGCTGTAGCCCTCGAGGACCCCCCTGAGCCGACCAGCAGGCTCAGCCGCCAGGCCTCGGCTGCCCTGGAAGGCCCTGCCCTGTGTTATCTTTTCCATCCCCGAGGCTGCCTCCAGCAGCTCACACCTCAGCCGGAAAGGCTCCAGCCATCCCCGACTAATGGACTAATTGTTCTTTCTCTGCTACCCTGGCACTTCCTTCCTCCACCGTGAAACACCACTTCTCAAGTTGTCCCCATGCCACTTGTCCATGACACACTATCTTCTCCTTCAGGAAGGGGCCCAAGCTTAACCAAGAGGCAGCACTTTGCTTTTATGGTTTACAAGGCAATTTCCTAACTGATATCTCCTTGAGCTCTGAGTGAGTTCCCAATTTTACTGATGAAACATCTGAGGAACAGAGAGGTTGGAGGCCTTGCCCAAGGTCACACAGCCAGTGAGGGGTGTTGGGGAGACTGATAGTCTTGGTTTCAGGGGTCAGATGCTTTCCCCACTCCTCCCCGGCTGCCTCCCCACTGCACTGTGCCTTCTCCTGGGGACTCTGGGGCCAGGTACTCCATGTACTACAGAGTTCTCTCTGAGTTCTAATCCACTGAATTTGCCTCCAGAAGAGGCCGATGCACAGCGGAAGCCAAAGGGCCAAGGCAGCAGGCAGGTCCTCCAGGGCAGGGCAGTGACAGGTTCACACTCGGGTTCCTCCCTCTGCTAATCGTGTGGCCTCTGTCAACTTGCTTACCTCCTGGGACTCGGTCCCCTCACCCACCCCCTAGGCTTGCTGCAAGGCCCAAGTGAGACAACGTGTGTAAAGAGCAGAGCAGGGGGCCTGGCACACGGCACGCGTCTCTATGGTCACCTTGGCATTTGCACTGGTGGAGGAATGACAGGGCCTCACCTTTCTGTTTAACGTTAGCTGTTGGACACAGAAAAGCCAACAGCCGCCATTAGAATGAGCATGAGTGAGTTGGAAGGAGAGAAGGTCGTACCCTGCAGGCCAGGAGCTGTGGCACCACTCAGTCCTCTTCTGCTTTCAGGGCAGAGCCACAAGTACTCGTGAGAATACTCGTGACCAGAGCTAACGTTGAGTGAGGGTGGACCACGGGCCAGCCTCTTCCCCTGCACTGTTCCCATTGAATCCAAGTTAGCTCCCTTTCACAGAGAAAGAGACTGATGTTGGTCCCCACAGCCACCCCTGGAGGTGGCCAGGGCAGTGCTAAGACCCCACCTCAGACCAGTTACTTGAGTGGATGTTGTTTATTTTTGTAAACCATCATGGACTCATTCTGGAAAAATAAGGATTGAAAAAATAGGTGGCGAGTTTGACCGTGATTGACAGACAGACGACAGAGTCATAGAGAAGGCGGTTGACAGATGCATTCTGAACTCCGCTGGAGCGAGGCACTGTTCCAAATGCTTTATGGAAACTAACTCCTTAATCATCGCAGGCTCTCTAAGGTGAAGAAGCCCTTGTCATCCGCCCTGTTTTTTTTGGAGGAAGAACCTGAGACAGAAGTTCAGGGACTCGCTGGAGGGTAGGAAGCTGGGGAGGGGGGAACCGAGATCTGAAGTCAGCAGTCTGGCTTCTGGGTTCCTGCAGACAGATGGATGGACAGACAGAGCCCCGGAGGGGGAGGAGCTGGACCGGCTCTGTCTTTCAGCCCTGGGGCTCAGAGATGCTCTGTGCAAGCCGCAGCAGACCAGGACCCTGCACCCAGGCGCCCGTGCTTGGATACTGTCCCTTTCCTCTTTCTGCCTTTCCTGTGCTCCTGGGGAGCTGCCTGGTGCACTTGAGAGCCTGGTGCCACAGGGAGGGACAGGGCTTGGGGCACTCACCTAGGTACCACCTGTCCATGGCAGGAGCTGCCGGCTGTGACCGAGGATGCAGGAGAGCCCGAGGTGGCCTGTCCTAGGATCAGGATGGGAAGAGTGGCCTCGCTCCCTCCCTTTGTCAGCTGAGCCCGCAGACAGGAAGAAAGGAGGCGGGAGGAGGGGCCCAAGGGAGCCCTCACCTTGTGCTCACCTGTCTGGGCAGGTTGGGGCAAGGGATCCACGTGGGGTGGGGGAGAGCTCTGACTTCCAGCTGGCGCCTGAGGGGGGGGAAGCTGGGAGCTCTAGCAGAGCACATCTTCCCCCATGCCGTTCCCTTGTCCCCGGGGTCTTGACACTACGGCAAGGGCTGCAGGACTCTGAAACACCCAGAAGTTCCTCTGGCCCTGGTTCTCCCTGGATGGAAGCTGAGGGAGACACTCAGGCCATATGTGGGTCTCCTGAGCCTTTCTGGGGAGAGGGGGAGCTGCATCTTTATCCTCTGACCCAATTGGCCGTTGTCCTGATATATCCTGCCTCAAGGTCCCGTTTTGTTGCTAAGAACCCTGAGACCGGATGGACTCGCAGCAGCCCTGGGAAGGTGCCCCTGGTGAGGTAGGGATGGGCTATGGCAGCCCCCTGGATTAGGCAGGGAGCTGGGGAGCCGCTGGGGCCAGAGCTGGACTGGGGCTGCTCCCGTGACCCCCGGCCTTCTCCACAGGGGCACATCGCCGAGCCCTAGGGACTGGCCATGTGATATCAGGTTGGGGTGTCAGACCTGCCACCGCACCTCAGAGGACTCAGCCAGGGAGGGCTGCCCTTGGTGCCACTGTGTGAGGCTGGCACAAGGAGGCTCTGTGCAGGCAGACCGCAGGTCTCCTCAGGCCCCTGTGGCCACCCTGGCCTGGCCTTCTTAGCACAGACACAGAGCAGCAGAGTCTAGGAGGGGCTGGGGCTGGCGCTCACACTGGCCTCTGTGTCCTTCCTTAGCAACACTTCCTGCCCTGATGGGGGACTAAGGACACCACAGGGGAGCTGTCTGGGGTGGAAAACTCTGGAATGGAGACCAGACTGCCTTGAAGGGGCTCTCTGGGTGGGCTAAGGTGGCCCTGGGGCAGCCCTGGCTCCAGCTCCTCCCACCCTTCCTGGTCACATCCTGCGGCTGGGCGCACCCCTGCCCAGAGGCCCTGTCATGTGTTCCCAAATGGAAACCTGACATTCTGAGAGCCCAGAGCTGCTGAGTGGAAATTCCCCAGGCTGGGCACCTGGAGAAGTTTCCAAGTCTCAGGGCTAGATGGGACTTTAAAGGTGGCCAGGTACACACATTTTATCAATGGTCTAGGGAAGTGTTATCTCAGCTGTAGCCCTGCTCCCCTGAGTTCTCTCCCCAACCCAGATGCTGTAAAGAAAGGCGTTGTGTCCCTCAGATGAGGTCTTCAAGGCCATCCCATCCAATCCCCTCACTTGACAAAATGTTTCACTCTCCTGCTCAAAATCTGAGGACTCAGAGTATAAGCCAAAGTCCTTTTGTGTCCTGAAAGTCCCTTCTTGCTCTCACTCCAGTGAACCCTCTGAACTTGTTTCTCATTTCCCTGCCCATCTCTCTACTCCAGACTTTCTGGTCCCCTGGATGCTCCTCCAACCATCCAGAGCTCCATCCTACCTCAGGACCTTTGCACATGCTGTTTTCTTCCTGAGTCCCCAGCTTCCAGTGAGCTTCTTAGCTAAACTCACACTAACCTCAGACTTTTCTTCGTGTATCTGACTCAGAAGACCCTTCTTGGCATCCCTGTCTAAAGTGTCCACACCACCCTCTGCGATTCTAGAAACCCCCTCTCAGCTGCTTTTTTCTGGGTAGCACTTCTTTCTGACAAGTTAAACATTTCCCTTATCCTCTCTTTCTCCCAACTAGAATGTAAACTCCTGTGTGTTTGCTCATTCCTGGATCCCCAGTGCCTGGCACGGTGCAGAGTGGACCCTAAGATTTTTTTTTTTTTAAATGAAGGAATCAGTCCCAGAGAGCGAAGGCATCCTGTGGGTGGGGCGGGGCGCCCGGGGCTTGCCCAGGGCCGCCCTCCTCCCATCGCTGGGGTCCGCTGGGCTCTCCCTGACAGGCAGCTGTGGGCAAGGACAGCGCCCCAGCCTTGCTGACAGCCTCCTGGGCTTCTCTCTCACTGCTCTTGCACCCGTCCTGCCAGTCCCCCGACACCGTGGGCTCTTCCTGGAGCCTGGAAACCCGGATGAGGTTGGTGAGAGTGGCAGAGGCCCTGTCCTCTCTCCTCACTCGGCTCCAAGGCTTTTCAGACTTCTTCCTCGTCCGCCTCCAGCTGGCTGAGGTCATCAGGGCCTAGGTGACACTGGGACAAGGAGCCTTCTCCGAGACATCCTACTGTCCTGCTGGAGGGCCTGGCCCCTTCCACCCCTGAACCACATTGCCCTGAGGGCAGCTCAGGAACCTCTCCTCCCATGTGTCTCTGCGAACCCGGGCGCCCAGACCCTCAGGGACGTAAATCCCTTTGCATCCTGATCCTGCGCTTGGGACTGTGTGACACTGAGAAGGACATCTCTCTGGTGTCCTCTGCCATCTGTAAAATGGGCAACCACCTACCTTGCAGGGTCGCCGTAGGAAAAGGTGACGTAGATAAAGCGTTTGGCCAAAGATGGTGGCGAGAGCCAGAGCTGGCCCTGGGGACAGGGATGCGCACTCCAGTCCCTTCCCAGGCTTGTCCCAGCTGGTGACCTCTGCAGCAGCCTTCCTGAGAGCGTGCATTCCTCCCGATGCCCCAGCAGGACCCCTGCAAGCCACCACCACCATCCCAAACTTCCTTTCCTCCCCAGACAAACCAAGGCGACCCTGCCTTTCCCAGTGGGGTCTGGCCGGTGCTTGTTCTTTCAGGCTTTCCTGAGGCAGTGTGGCCAGCTCGGGTGGACATGTCACGCTGCCACAGTCCCAGCCAGGCTACCAGGCAGGCAGAGCCTTCCTTGTGTGTTTCAAGTTGGAGCCACAGAGGGGCATCCAGCCATGCCCACCTGTCCCTTCAAGACCCAAGACTGGGGATCTAGGAGGTGGAGAGAGGTGTTCTCCACTCCTGGATCCCTCTTCCACCACTCATGCCAAATGGGACACTGCCTTCAGCGATTAGCCTCAGTCTCCTCTGTCTCCCCCCAGCAGGCTCCCCTTGTCCCCTGGCTCTTTGAAGTCTCAGCAGCTGCCCAGGGTGGCCATCACTGGGTTTGTGGGAGGACGCAGGCTGGGACATACAACTGACCTTGATCTTCTTCATGCTCAAATAAACCACCAGAGCAGAGGCCTTTCCAAAGACGGGACTCACCAGTCCCACCTGCCCTGGGCTTTGCAGGGTCTGCACGTCAGAGTTCCCAGCCTTGAACTCTAGGCCCCCAAATCAGTTCCTCTTGGTTTTGGCTCACAGCTAAAATGGGGCTTTGCAGAGGCAGGAGCCAGAAGCCCCTAGAAAGTTCCAACTCCTGGCTTCCGTTCGTCCACAGATGTGTGGCATGTGTGCCTACTGGGCAGGGATGGTAGTGGCTCTTCTAGGCACCATCTGTGACGCGCTGGCTCCTGTCTCCTGCTTTGTCTACAGATGCCAGGTCACTGGGGTCTTATAAAGTAGGGCTGGGAGGAAGGAGGTGGGCCCCAAAGGGTCCGTTCCTTAAGTGTTGGCTTCAAGATGGCCCCAACTATGGGCCACAGAGGTCCTGGGAGCTGCCAAAGGGCAATGTACTCTAAGAGTCAAAGTCACTAGCTGGTGACAAGGTCAAACCCATTCCACCCACCTCTCCCACAGCGAATACCCTGGAGAGAAATGCATTCTTGCCTTTTCTCAGAACTCCTGCCTGGCGTTGACCTGGAACCAAGACCATTTCTCGCAGCGGCCCTTCCCCTCTAGAAACCACAGCCCTCCTCACCTCTGCAGCCCCCAGCAAGCCTTCCCCTGGCTGCTCTTCCTGCCTCCACTGCCTCTGGATCCTGCAGATGTGACTCCAATGGCTCTCCTGTGGCTCTGTGGTCACTCTTTTCATTTACTGCACAAATGTCAAAGTCTCTCCTGGCCTCTGGGAGGAATTGGGTCACGGTTATCTGTTCATCATTTGTATCTTTACAGAACCCAGCTTTCCTGACACAGCAACCATCCCCTTCCTGGTTCCAGAGAGTTCCAAAGACCTTCTTTGCTCTTCCCAGCAACTCAGCTAGGCAACCTTTGTGGCTGCTATTTAACAGAGGGAGGAAACTGCAGGTGAGGGGGGCAAGCACGACAACGGACCCAGATGGAGCAGCTAGGGGACGCTCGCTATCAAAGAGGGAGGAGGTCAGGAATGGATGATGGTGCCGGTGTCCATAACATGATCCCCCCAGGTGGGACTTCCAAAGTGTCTTTGTGTCACGGTGTCATCTTGACGCACGGAGCTAACAGGAAGCAGATGAGTCCATTTCACTGTTGAGAACACTGAGGCTCCAGTGACGTTCCAGAGCCACTCAGTTGGCAGGAGGCCTCGCTTACCCTGTGGAGGAAGGTCTCCACGCTGTGAGAAGAAACTGACAGGGAGGCTGGGGTCTGCAAAGCTCACGTGACTGGAGAAGAGAGGGCAGCTGAGCTCAGAGGCAGGAGCCCGCCCCTCCAGCCCTGCCACATGGAGCCCTTCAGGACATCGGGGCCAAGCATCACCTGCTCTGCTGTCACTGCCTTGGCAGGTGCCCACAGGGCCAGGGCTGGCTCCATAAAATCAATAGCTGGTTGGCTTAAGCTGGCTGATTCTGCCACCAGAGCTCAGGTGTGACAGCAATGAATCATACTAATGGCAGGAGGTGACATTCCTCCTCTTTGTGGCCTGGAGACAAGTATTTCCAAAGCTCCTGACCTGGCTCAGGCAAACACACATGACCTCTCATTTCTCTCCAGGGTCTTGGGTAAAGCAGAGCAGCCAGGGACAAGGTGGGGTGAACCAGACAGAGCTGGAGAGCTCCCTCCCACCTCCGGCCCTGCCAGTCACCCTGGCCAGCCTGGGATCTCGGGAGGCAGGGCCCTCCCTTCCAGAAGGAGAGAACAAGCATCCAGTGACCTTGGGGTGTGCATCAGCCTGGCATCCCCGCTACCCACCTGCCCTCTCTGCTGCTTGCACACTGCTTCTGCCGCTTCCAAGAACAACCTGGAAAGTTCAAAAATCTGTAATCTACAAAACCCCAGAGAGGTGGGAGGGCCACAGCCCCTGGTGTCCCACAAGGCAAACTGAGCTATTTTTATAGTGGTGTTAAATGCCTCCATGCAAAAGAGACTCGGGCATCTCTGAATCAAGTTCCCAGGGGGCACAGGGAATAGCTGGAAGGTGAAATGTGCAGGACCCCTGAAGTCACTGAGACGGGGGGACTCGGCATCCATTTCTGGCAAGTGGCATGGCAAGGCATGGCAACTTTCCCGTTCAGCCAGGTTACATTTGCCATCGCCAGCCAAGTCTCAGGCAGCAGCGAGCTTTTGTGCCTGGAGGCTGGAAGAACGCAGACTGGGTCCTTCCCGGGGAGTCATGGTGGAGAGGCAAGTTCCTTTTTTTTCTTTTGAACTTGCAGTTCTCATAGCAGAGACTTTAAAAATATTTTTAATTTGTTCTTTTTAGCTATACATGACAGTAGAATATATTTTGGCATATTTTACATACCTGGAGTATAATTTCCCATTTCTGTGGTTGAATATGATGTAGAGTTACACTGGTTGTGTGTTCATATATGAACATAAGAAGTTATGTCCAATTCTATTTACTGTCTTTCCCATTCCCATCCCCCCTGTCCAATCTGGTGAACCTCTACTCCTCCCTCCCCTCTGCCTATTGTGATATGCAGATGCCTATAGCATCTGCATATCAGAGAGAATATTCAGTCTTTGGTTCTTTGGGATTGACTTATTTTACTTAACATGATATTCTCCAACTCCATCTATTTACTAGCAAATGCCAGAATTTCATTCTTCTGGCTGAGTAATATTCCATTGTGTATATATACCACATTTTCTTTATCCATTCATCTGTTGAAGGACATCTAGGTTGGTCGCATAGCTTAGCTATTGTGAATCCAGTTGCCATAAACACTGATGTGGCTGCATCACTATAGTAAGCTGATTTTAAGTCCTTTGGATATATGCCGAGGAGTGGGATAGCTGGATCAAATGGTGGTTCCATTCCAAGTTTTCTGAGGAATTTCCATACTGCTTTCCAAAGTGGTTGCACCAATTTGCAGTCCCACCAGCAATGTATGAGTGTACATTTTTCCTCACATCCTCGCCAGCATTTACTGTTACTTGTGTTCTTGATAATTGTCATTCTAACTGGAGTGAGATGAAATCTCATGTAGTTTTAATTTTCATTTCTCTAATTGCTAGAGATGTTGAACATTTTTTCAACATATTTATTGACCAATCATATTTCTTCTTCTGTACAGTATCTATTCAGTTCTTTGCGCATTTATTGATTAGGTTATTTTGTGTGTGTGTTAAGTTTTTGATTTCTTCATATATCCTGGAGACTAGTGCTCTATCTGAGGTATAGGTGGCAAAGATTTTCTCCCTTTCTATAGTCTCTCTTCACTTTCTTGATTGTTTCCTTTACTGTAAAGAAGCCTTTTAGTTTGATACCATCCCATTTATTGATTCTGGATTTTACTTCTTGTTCTTTAGGACTCTTATTGAGGAATTCAGTTGCTAAGCTGACATGATGGAGATTTGGGCCTACTTTTTTTTTTTTTTTTTTAAGGCATAGGGTCTCTGGTCTAATGCCTGGGTCCTTGAGCCACTTAGAGTTGAGTTTTGTACAGGGTGAGAGATTGGGGTCTAATTTCATTTTATTACGTATGGATTTCCAGTTTTCCCAGCACCATTTGTTGAAGAGGCTGTCTTTTCTCCAATGTATGTTTATGGCACCTTTGTCTAGGATGAGATAACTGTATTTATGAGGATTTGTCTCTCTGTCTTCTGTTCTATACCTTTGGTCTTCAAGTCTTTGGGGCGCCAATACCATTTTTGTTACTATAGCTCTGTAGTATAAGTTAAGTTCTGGTACTGTTGTGCCTACTGCTTCACTTTTCTCGCTGAGGATTTTTTTTGGCTATTCTGAGCCTCTTATTTTTCCAAATAAATTTAATGACTGCTTTTTCTATTTCTACTAAGAATGTCATTGGAATCTTAAGAGGAATTTCATTAAAGCTGTATAGCACATTTGGTAGTATGGCCATTTGACAATATTAATTCTGCCCAATCCTTGCTTGAAATTGATCTGTTTAAATTTTCTCCGTCCTCCTGTTTCAATGTGGATAGGTCATATGTCTTTAGAAATTTATCAATGTCTTCAAGATTTTGTTTTATTAGCGTATAAGTTTTCAAAATAGTTTCTGATTATTGTCTGTATTTCATTAGTGTCCATTGTGATATTTCTCTTTGTTAGCTTGGTTAAGGGCTTATCAACTTTATTTAGTTTTTCAAAGAAACAACTTTTTGTTTTGTTAATTTTTTGGATTGTTTCTTTTACTTCAATTTCATTGATTTTAGCTCTGATTTAATTATTTCCTGTCTTCTACTGCTTTCAGTGTCGATTTGTTCTTCTTTTCTAGGACTTTGAGATGTAATGTAAGGCCATTTACTTGTTGACTTTCTATTCTCTTAAGGAATGAGCTCAATGCAATGAACTTTCCTCTTAGCACTGCCTTCATAGCATCCTAGAGATTTTTATATGTTATATTGTTATTCTCACTTACTTCTAAGTACATTTTTTTTTTTTTTGCGGTGCTGGGGATCGAACCCAGGGCCTTGTGCTTGCAAGGCAAGTACTCTACTGACTGAGCCATCTCCCCAGCCCTACTTTTTGTTTCATCCCTGATTTCTTCTGTGATCCATTGGTCATCTAATAGCATATTATTTAGTCTCCAGGTGTTGGAGTAGCTTTTTTTTTTATTTTATTGTTGATTTTTAATTTCATTACATTATCATCTGATAGGATGCAAGGTATTATCTCTATTTCTTTGCATTTGCTGAGAGTGCTTTGCGGCCTCAGATATGGTCTATTTTAGAGAAGAAATCATGTACTAGTGAGAAGAAAGTGTATCCAGCCATTATAAATGAAATAGTCTATATATGTCTGCTAAGTCTAAATTATTAATTGTATTTTTTTTAGTTCTATAGTTTCTTTATTTAGTTTTTGTTTGGAGGATCTAACCAGTGGTGAGAGAGGTGTGTTAAAATCACCCAGTATTATTGTGCTGTGGACTATTTGATTCTTGAAATTGAGAAGGGTTTGTTTGATGTACATAGTTGCTCCATTGTTTGGGGCACAAGTATTTACGATTGTTATATCTTGTTGATGTATAATTCCCTTAAGCAGTATGAAATGTCCTTCTTTGTCCCATCTGATTAACTTTGGCTTGAAGTCCAATTTATCTGATATGAGGATAGAAACCCCTGCTTGTTTACAAGATTCATGTGAATGATATGTTTCTTCCATCCTTTTACCCTGTCTGTAGATGTCTTTGCCTATGAGGTGAACTGGAGACAGTGTATTCTTGGGTCTTGTTTCTTAATCTAAACTGCCAGTCTATGTCTTTTGATTGATGAGTTTAGGCCATTTTCCTTCAATAGTATTACTGAGGTATGATTTTTATTCCATGTCATTTGATTTATTTTTCATTTTTAATTTGAATTGGCTTCTCTTTTGATTAACTATTCTTCTAGTGTAAATCCTCCCTTTGCTGGCTTTCACTTTTATTTTTCATCTTCATGAAATATCTTATTGAGTATTTTTTTAGTGCAGTCTTTCTAGTTGTCAATTCTTGTAATTTTTGTTTATCGTGAGTGGTTTTTATTTCATTGTCAATTCAGAAGCTTAATTTTGCTGTCTATAGTCCTCTCAGCTTGCTTCCATTTTTTTTTTCCATAGTTTGGTATATATTATTCCAAGACCTTCTAGCTTTGAGGGTCTGGGTTGAGAAATCACCTGAGATCCAGATTGCTTTCCCCCTAAACATTACCTGTCATTTTTTCTCAGGCAGCCTTTAGAATTCTATCCTTATTCTGTTTGTTAGGCATTTTTATAATAATGTAACTTGGTATGGGTCTGCTGTAATTTCGTATACTTGGGGTCCTGTAAGCCTCCTGTATTTGACTTTTCATTTCATTCTTAATGCTCGGGAAATTTTATGATGTTATTTCATTGAAAAGATTGTGCATTCCTTCTGTTTGTATCTCCAAGCCTTTATCTCTCCCAATAAATCTTAAATTTGGTCTTTTCAGGTTATCCCATGTTCTTGGAAGTTCTGTTCATGGTCTGTTAACATGTTTTCTCCACAGTCAATTTGTTTTCAAGATTGCATAATTTGTATTCATTGCCTGGAACTCTGTCATCCAAGTGATCCAGTATGTTGGTGATGCTTTCCAATGAATTTTTAATTTGGTTTCTTGATTCCTTCATTTTGAGGATTTATGCTTGATTTTTTTTCAGAGACTCTCTTTATTGAAATGATCTTTTGCTTCCCCTATTTCCTCTCTGATTTCACTCCTAATAGAGTTCTTTATCTCACAGATCAGTTTAACTTTGTACATTCTAAACTTTTTGACATTTCTTCCACTGTGATGTCAATGGATTCTGTTATTGGAGTATCTTGGTTTGTTTGGGGCAATTTGTTCCCTTGCTTTTTCATGTTGTTTGTGTGTTTACACATCTAACAATTTGAATCTGAAGCAGTAGAGTTTCTACCATGAGAACTTATAGCATCCCTGAAGTTTCCCAGTACCTCACTGTTTAGGAGGAGACAAATAATAACAACAACCAATGCAAACAATATATAGCATTAAACCAAATAGTTCCTACTATGATGTCTACAATGTTAATTATCACATAAACAGAAATGATATGATAAAAACAGCAAGTTTGCAAAAGGGTTTACAAATGGTGGACAGGGAGAGAACAGAAGTGATATAGGATATGATGATTATAAGGGAGAAGGAGAGAAGATAGAAGTAAAAAATTAAAGGAAGAGTAAAAGAGAGAACAATAGATATTGGCTGTTAGCAGAAGAAAAGAGAGAAAGAGAATTAAGGGAAACAGGTGAGAGAAAAATGTATCAATGTAAAGTTAAAGAATTCTTTCCATTGGAGTTCAAAAGTTTTTCAACTTCTCTTCCCAGCAGTGTTAGGTAGGGCTGTCTGGATTGATGGAGTGAGGGAGGTAATCCCATAGGCGGAGTTTCCTGGGGGCTGGGTTTAGGTGTAGGTAGACTCCAGGCTCTTCACTGAGTGCCAATTGGTCTGGAGGTTTTAAATCAAACTTCCTAGGCCCAGCAATTGCCGGTCCATGCTGGAAAACGGCATCCCGGGATCTCCTCTGGATTCCACTTGTGTGGTGGAGGATCCAATTGTTAGTCCACTAGCTCACTGTGGACCCCACATTTCCTGGTCTCAGGTTCAGTCTCCAAACTCAATCTCTCCCACCTCTGCCCTTTCAAATTCCGGCCACACCTGTGTCTCCCAGTTTGTCCTGCAAGCAGCCAGATTAGAAGGGGAGGGATAGAGCTAGGTGGTTTTCTACAGCCAGTTGTCCCCTGTGTAAACCTCTCTCCAGGTCTGATTTTCTCCTGGTCACTTAAGCACATTCTATGTCATGCAGTGTGGGTTTGCCGGGCCAGTATTTCGGGTCAAACTCGGGTTTGTTAGGAATCGGCTCCCTCAGCTACTGGCCCCCATGCTGTGGCTGCAAAATGGTTCCTTCCTCTGTCCTCTGCATACAGAGAGATGGTGGCTTCTTTCCCTCACAAGGATATTGTGTAGCATGCCTTTTGGTTTAGTCCGGCATTGTCTATAACCTCTCAACTCTCCCTACCCAGACACACCTCAGTCTTCCTAAAAAAATGTGGGTTCCTTTAATTCCCTTAACCTTCCACTTTCCTTTTAGAGGGAACTCTCTGGCTTGTGCCTCCCGCTGCAACAGTGGCTGTGGCACTGGGGATTTCTTCCTTATTGTATTATATCCACCCTCCTGAATCCCTGACCTGCCTTGAATGTCCAGTTTCAAATTCCAGTAAAGTCCCCCTCCCGACACTTTCTTTTCATTCACCCACTTTGCCGAGAAACTGCCTGTCTGCTTTCTTAATTTCACACCACAGTGCAGCCAGGAAAGTGACCCTCTCTATTCAGTCATCTTTAAAGCCTCCAGATGTGAGTTCTAATTGAGTTGGTCCACATGAAGTCTGTAGCCCAGCATGCCATAAGTGCCCAGTAAGCATCGTTTGCTGTTATTATTTTATTATTATCATTTTGATTAATGTTTTTGTTCTTTTGTCCAAACTGCTCACCTCCCACATGGACCTCCATAAAACAGTCTAACTTGTTTATGCCCCGAAGGGACAGCCATGCTGCAGATGAGGTCCCATGAACCATCAGCTCACCCCTCCCTTCACCTGAATGCCAGCTCCTCCCCAAGGAGTCAGGTGCTACACAGCGCTGGGGAGGCGGCCTGGGCTCTACCCTAGTTCCTCCGTCTGCTGACTGTGTGGCCTGGATCAGTCTCAAATATGTGTGTCTGAGAGAATCTCAGAATTGTCCTGCTGTCAGAATAACACGGGTTCCCAGGAGGACTAAGTGGGTGCTCAGACCCTGGCCAAGTTTGGACAACCCTTCACACATTGGAGTCACAACCCCCAGTGGACTTCCTTATACTCGTTTTGTAGTTTTTGTTTTTAATAATGTCTGAGAGGAGGCATCTGTCATCTGTTGAGGACCTGGGGCCTCTAAGGGTCTCAGTGGCTGTGCTCTGAAATTGCTGCAGACCCGTGAACCCCCAACCCCTGTATTTTGTGAATGGCCGTCATGAGCTTATTGGCCGAGTCTGTGACAAGATTTTAGCTGCCATGATCATTGGGCTGACAAACTTGACTTTGATCTTAACTCTAAGCCTCAGTCTTTTCAGCAACCTGAGGGATGGAGGATGGATGTGAAATCAGGAAAAAGCCCAGAGCATGTTCAGGGGGGCAGGGCATAGCTGGGTCTGGCCAAGTCCCTCACACGTGTTCCTTGAGGCTCTGTGGCTCTAAACAGCTCAGGGAATTCAGACAGGAGCTGTGAAGGCTTCCTTGGGACCCCATGATATTCTGGTATCCTCCAAGAGGAATCTGTTCAAGCTGTATTTGCTTGACCAGCAGGACTTTTTTAAACACTGAAGTGGGATGTCTGGGAGGGTGCTCTTGGTGAAGCCAGGCCCCACTCCCAGATGTATTATGTCACTATGGCTGATCCGCATAGTGACAGGATTCCCCTGACCTCTACAGTTTGAGTCCAGGGTACAAAGTATTACGTGTGACGGTAAAGTCAGGAGCTAAGAGGGACAGAAGCACGGAGAAGGGGCTCAATCCACTTCAGTCCATGAGGTGACCAGAACAGGGGGCATCTGAGTCACAGAAAGATGAGGTAGGGGCTTTGAGCATAACCCGATGACCCACCCTTGCCCATCTCTTTCAAGTCCTTAGGTAGTAGCCCCAGACTTGACCGAAGAAAAAGGTTGGGACCTTTTATCCAGGCCAGTGAGCACGTGGTGAAGCCACTGCCACATCTTTCTCCTCCAAGGCCGTGAGTAGCACGTCCTGCTGGGGGATGCTGCATGAGCCCAGTGAACCGGGCAGCAGGTGAGGAGGGACGCGGGAGGGGAAGCAAAGGGAGGGGAGAGGTGGAGACTGGAGAGGAATCACCTGTCACAGCAGCTAAAACAGCGCCCCCCTCCCTGGGTGGCTCTCCAGCCTTGACTTCCTGCCCTGACCAAGGTCAGTCTCCTTGTCGCCCTTTAAGTTCCACGGCCCTACAAATACTCCAGTTCTTTCACAGAAAAGGAAGCACCTCAGAGCCACTAGGAAACAATGATGTCTTATTTATTTCTTTCTGTTGGGAGAATAGATCACAAGACAGAGAACAGCAGTCCTGGTCACGCATCACGGTTTGGTTAGTTTCCACAAACGCAATGGACGGGTGGGGGCGGGTCAGGCCGAGTTTCCATTCTTATGACCTTCAACTTCTTGCCATCGCCCTCCAGCAGGGCTTCATGGCGCCCTGATGGGTCTCCAACCTGCAACAGAGCTGTGGTCTCACGCATCACTCCAACACTCATGTTCCGATCAACAGGCAGAGAAAGGACGCAGAAGCTGTCCCTGCTGCCTGACCGAGGGGACCTGGGCAGAGAAGCAAAGACCTCCCACTCTCCCCACTGCCCATCCCATCTCCACAAGCTGACCCCAGCAGAATGGGAATCCCTCAGCTGTTGCGTGCCAGTGACCCAACTTCAGCATGGGAGTCTGAGCCCAGACTGAAATCTCAGAAGCAGGTTAGGTGGGAGAGGGTGGGAGGGTTCCAGAGCCCCTGGAGTTATTGCTGAGAAGATATGCAAGGGGCACATTCCCCAGGGGTAGAGTAGAAGCCCTGGGCCTGGAATCCCTGGGTGCTCTGCAAAGGGGCAGGGCAGATGGGGGTTCCACAGTGGAGGATCCAAGAGGAAAGTGGCTATGGAAGTGCGGAGCCTGCCTGACAGCAACGCTGGGCTCCCCAGCAACTTCTTCTCATCTCCAATTGCTAAGAGACCCTCCAGGCAGACTTGGGTCAGGGTGGAACAGGGGAGTGAGGTTCTTGTGAAAGGACTGAGAGTCTGTCAGGAGCAAGGATAGAACGCTTCCCCAGCCCAAGATAGCTGGGAGCTGGGGACTCCTGCCTGGGCACCTACTTGACCCTCATCCTTAAATCAAGAGAAGGGATGGGGCTCTCAGGGAAAAAGCAGACTCCAGAGAGCAGGAGAGGATGGAGAGCCACAGGGAGGCAGGGAGGAACCGATGGCAACGAGGCTCAGCCCCTGCCCAGGAAAGCGAGTCTACAGTTCACAAACACAATACCAGCCACCAACAAGTAGCCACGAAGACCAAGTCAACAAATGCGCGGGTGCACACACACTAGGTGGGACCACAGGCTGCGGGTGGGGAAGCCAGGGTTAGTTGCATGACGATGTAGAGGACCAGGGTTGGCGGGCACAGGAAGGGTGCGAGGGGCACACGAGTTCTTGGCTTCTCCTGGGGAAGGATCTGTTGTTGAAGTGGCCGGCTTTCTGAAGCATCGACATCTGCCTCTGAAGGTTGGAGCAGCTGCCTTCAGGTTGTGGAGGCTGAGAAGGGAGAGGATTTAATTGAAAACAGACCTCGGGCTCCTCTCAGGGGTCCTCGCCTGCTTCTTTCCCACCTCAGCACAGCCCCCTTGCTGACTGGAATTTCTGAGATGACACTCGTTCAAAGCTCCACTTTCCAGGGGAGACAGGAGAAGCTGGAGAGGCAGGGAAAGAGGTAAGGGATCGGAGGGGCTGGAGCTCAGGGGTGGTTCTCCCAGGGGACAGCAGTCTGGTCGATGGCAAAGCAAACCACCACACTGGGACTCCCCCATTATCGCTAAAGGCCTAAGGCTTAGGAGAAAAGGGTTTTTGAGAAAGACCTGAAAGAAGGAGGAGGAGGAAGATGAGAAAGAGGAGGAAGGAGGAGGAGGAGGAGGAAGAGGAGGAAAGAAGAAAGATGAGGAAGGGGAAGATGAGGAGGAGGAGAAAGAAGAAAAAAAAGGGGAAGGGGGGAGAGGAGGAAGAGGAGCTGCCTCCATTCTGAGGCTGCCTCCTTTGAGACCCTCCCACCCTGTCCCACAGCCTCAGTGTCCAGGCAGCTGCGACAAAAAGAGGACAGCTCTGGGCTGCACACCTGCCTCCTGGGCTGTCCTCTCCAACCCTCCCCAGCTTAGGTGGCCATTTGCCTTCAAGAGCCCCATCTAAGATGGATGCAGCGGGCCCTGCTGCGCCTGCCGGGAGCTGGCGGGAGGTGCTCCAGCACTTAGAAAAGGAATCCCAAGAGCCCGCAGGAGCACCGAGTAAACCGCAGGCAGCGAGAGGTATTTCACTGTGCAGAAATCTCTTTGAACTTAAAATTCAGGACAAAGTTATGTTCTTGTCTCTTATGGCCTGTTTGCATGGGGAGTGGGGAGGGCAGAAGTGAACTGACAGAAAAGGGGCTTTTTTGACCTAGTATATTCCAGGGTCTGCCAGGAAGGGACACAGACGGGACAGAGGGTGCAGTAGGATGAGTTAACCTACAGCCAGAGACCCATGTAAAGGTCCAGCCTGTCACCTACTATCCAAGTGGCTATTTTCTGTGACCTCAGGTTTTCATCCACAAAATGGGGTTGGCCCCCCATCCTGTTCACTCCTGGTGGGCTCCAGCGAGCCCATGTGTGTGGCAGCACCCTAAAGACTAGACAGTAGTTACCAGTCACCACCCTCCCTCCCACATCCAGCGAGGAGCAATGGAAATGGACACTAAAGCAGAACAGGAAAACGGGGTCCCCAGATGTTGAGCAGTGCCAGTGCTGACATGGCGGGGGGGGTCACATAATATCAGACCTACTTCTGAGCAAGGCTGGAAAGTTTCATAATGAAATTTTTTTTTGTCTTTTTAAAATTTATTCTTTTTGAGTATACATGACCGTGGAGTGTATTTTGACATACTACGCATATATGGAGTATAACTGATTCTAATTAGGATCCCATTCTTGTGGTTGTACATCATAATGAACTGTTTAAAAATGGCTCTAAGGCAGTTTCTGACTCACTATTGAAAGCCATTATCTTTATGCTACTCTGATACTGGGAGCATTTCCAAGTCATGCCTGGGTGGCAGCGGGGACGGTGCCCCATGAGGCTGGGTGCTCGATTCCCCATGCTCCCCGAGTGCAAGTGGGGACACCTCAGTGTCTCAGGGAGTGGACTGTCCTGTTGTCCTTTTCATACCCCTGAGAGCTCCTCGGAGCAGGAATTGTCCCCTGGAAACTCTAGCCCAGTACCCCCTCCTGACGCCTGCCCGGGCTCAGTGAGGACAGTGATGGGGACAGCGGAGGACCCAGGCACAGGGCATCTCACCTTCCCACTGGAGGCTACTCCTCAGTTCTCTGCTTTCTGGGGCTCCGCTGCTGGAAAGAAAGCCAGATGTGGTGAAGGACCCTCAACTGGGGGCAACCCCCTGCAGAAGCTGCGCCTGTGCCCCACCCATGGGAGTCCCAGTCACACAGGCTCGGTGGGATTTCCTGCTCTGCTACTTGCTGGTTAGGGGAACCTGGGCCCCTGAGCCCTGGGTCGTAAGATGTGGGTAGTAAGGCCTACCTCCTGGGGCTACGTGCACGTTACATGGGATGGCGTCTGTGCCTGACAGAAAGCAGATGCTCTGTAATCCACTGTCACCAGTAGTGGCCTGTCTGGTGCAGGTAAAGGAGCAATGTCACAGAGTCCTCTCCTGGCTCTAAGGGAGTTCGTCTAGAGGGCCCTCAGGGGGCCATGGGACCTGGCAATAGTACCCCCTGGGCCACATGACACCCCCTCCTGTCCCCTCTGTTCCATCTGGGCAGGTGGTCGTGGACAATTACCATTGGCGGTGATGAGGTTCTCCACCTGGGCTTCCTCGTCCCCTGGAGCCCTGTGACAGAAAGAGACAGGTCTTCAGGACAAACCCAGAGAGCATTGCCATGCTCCTTTCTGGAACAGGGCCACCTGGGATCTGTCCCCTCCAAGTCCTCTGAGCTGCTCTACATGGGGCACATGGGTGGAGGGAAGAATGGAGACTGAAGAGTCAGAGAGAATTTGCAGGCACCCTTCCGCGTCAGTCCCAAGAAAACTAAGTACTAGGAAGGGTGGTCGAGGGCCACTGGGGGCTTAGGTGTGCCCTGACACAGAATGTGGGTTTCTGAGGTCCAGAGCCACCTTTGGCCAGTGGGGTAGATTACTGGGATGCGACTTTTTGTGGGAAGAAAGGAAGGCCCAGTATCTACACAGCTCAAGGAGCCTCATAGAGAGGTGAGAGACAGGGACAGCGTCTGGGGTCTGTTAGAAAGGACCTGGGTCTCCGAGAGACCCTTCTCCCAAGCCCAGCTATTTCAAGGGCTCCAGACAAGGTTCCAGCACCTTCTAAACCCACCTCCCCTAACCACATATACATCAGAGGCTGAGCCTCAAGGTTTTGGCCTCTCTTTTGCCCCTAAGTCTTCTGTTAATTCTTAAATTTATATCTGTACCCCCCTACACACACATTCTCTGAGACAAGAGTCCAGAAGAATACCCATTGAGGTCACACACCAGGGGCCCCTCCCTGTCCCTCCTAGTGTCATCCCAGATGGCCATGGGCATGGCATCCTTACCGGGGCTTCTGATTGAAACTGCACTTGCACCTGCGACCTGAAAGGTAAAGAAACCATCCAAGGTCATGCTCCTGGCCTGGCCACAGCAGAGCTGCCCTGAGTCCACACGGTTGGCGGACTATGTGAACATTCCCTAGATTTGAGCAGTGCGTCCTTGAACAGCTGTATGCTTCAATCCTAGGGGGAAGCAGGGTTCCTCTGAAGCCAAGGTTGTACATTCAACAGCTGGAACATGGCTAGGCCACCACAGTGCACTTGACTGTGGGCCTGTAAGGGTGCTGTGCAGACCAGGCTCATGTTCCCTTGGAGCCCAATGGGGACAACACCTGTCTCCTTTCTCCTGTGATTGTCCTGCTCATGCCCAATGGATATAGGACTGAGAAAGCCACCCTGCCCATTCTTATCTATGAATCTATATTTCCTTTCTTCATGCTTAACTGTTTTACTGAGCATTTACTATGTGACCAGCCCCATGCCCAACTATGTATTAGGTCCTGAAGATAATGTGTAGCACAGAGTCAAAAAGGTCAGGGCTTTATGCTGTCCCCACCTGCTTAGCAGTCACCGTAAATAAGAAATGAACTTACTTAGGATAAGAAGGATCCCAACCGAGAAGAGAACCACAGCAAACACCAATCCCCCAATCCTCAGGGTCTGGTAGTCTGCCAAAGGAACCAGGGGTGAGAGATAGAGAACAGGCAGGGCAGGAGAGCACACCTGTCCCTCCCTGGATGGGGCTGCACCTCACTCCCCCACTCCCCACACCCAGACTTGCTGAGGCTGCTCACCATAATGAAAAGGGTCCTTTTCTTTCTCCTGTTCAGCTGCTGCAAAAGTAAATGCACGTGGTCAAGACAGCTGCACATTCTGGATACCTTGCCTTAACTCACAGATCTCAGTACCCACAAAGATTCCTGGGAACCTGACATACTGGATATGCGTGAGTGGGAGGGCCTGCTGGGGTCAGGGTCAACCTGTGGACCCAGGGCAGCAGGACCGATCCTCTTTTGTGACAGATGAAGAAACAGAGACCAAAGAAGGACTCATGATTTGCATAAGGCCAGAACTACTTAATTATGGTCCAGATCCTGACGTGCATGTTTCAGGTTCAGGCCAAAGGTCCTGAGGTGGCTCTGAGGGCTTAAAATTAGACCCTGCTGGACCTGTGGGGGGAAGAGGTGGGCAGGATGGATGACAGTCTATGAGTATCTGTCACTCTCCCAGACTTTCCCTGCTGAGTGAAAGGACAAGCCTCTGACCAGACATGAAGACTCTGAGAGCCCTTCCACCCTCACTCATGTCCCAAAGGACCAGAATATTCCATGAGGAAGAGCTGCAGTTGCCATCTTGGCATAGCAACTCCTAGATGGTACTTACCACTGGCCAGGACTGTGGGAGCCAGCAGGCTGCAGAGAAAGATCAGCACCACCTCCATGGCGTCTGGGGGCAGAGGGAGGAAGATGTTATTCCCTGGACTGGAGAAGACCCCTCCAATCATCAGCCTGACCCAGGGCAAGTCAAATCCCCAGCTGTACTCTGAGCTCTCATGACCTAGGAGAGTTCGAGCCACCTAGGCCGATGCAGTTGACATTTATCTGACTCTTACAGAGTGCTCTGCATGCATTGACTCAATTAATACAACTGAATTAGAACAATTAGCAGCCATAACAACTAGCCCGTGCTACAGGCCAAGAAGCTGATGCTCACAGAGGTTCGGTGACACTGAGAGTCAGGGCCGAGAGCCCAGGGAGCTGAGTAACTCCACTCCTCCAGGGCACCCTGGGCCCTGGAGATGTGGGCCTTCCTGGTTTCGTTTCTACACCCAACACCCCTGTCCCCTGTTCAGAAATTCTCCTTTATATCAGATTAGAGGGGGTTGGTAAATCAATGTCCCTCTTGCACAGTCAGCAGGCAGGGCAGGAGACTTCCTGTTCCCTGGACTCTTTTGTAAACCTTGCCACATGGACAGCTCTTCTGACCCCTCATGACAAGTCTCCTCTGACAAGTCCTAGTCAACTCTTCCCAGAGGCCTTAGTTAGAATCTTCCCCAAAGGTGGCTTGATTGTCAAAGAGAATTTGGAGACTGGTTTTCTGACGGTCAGTGTCTTGGCTTCTCCTTCCCCAGGAGGTGCACAAAGCTCTGCTCAGGGGCTCACTAAGTCAGAACAGGCCACCTGGGCAAAGAAAGAAGGCCTTTGGTCTCATCCAGGAACCGATTTCAGTAGTTACACTCCTCACATAAACGATGGTGGTGCAGATCCAGAGAGAAGGGAAAGGAACCTGATTCAGGAAGGCCCAAGGCTGTTTGCTCTTTTCCACGTGGGGCGGGACTGGTGGTGGCCTGAACCCAAGGCTTCTGCTTGCTCTGAGACTAGTCCCACCTGACTTTCCCCAGGCCCACCTCAAGTAGTCCCAGCTGCCCTTCGCCTCTCAGCCACCAGGGGTCAGCACAGCTACATCCTGAGCCCTGTCAAGGCCAGGGCCCTGAACTTAGGCAATTCAAAGTGCGTTTATCAAAAGAAAGTCATTTGCTTGTCATATTTATATTTCTTTTAAAGTTTACATGATATGTTATATGTATAAAAATATCTGTAGTACACATACAATGAAACATAGTATTAAGATAAAACACCCATAAACAAGTAGCTTAAGAACAAGAATGTTGCAAATTCTGCTCCATTTACCTATACTTTCCCCCAATTCATCCCCCTGCTTCCCTCTCAGAGGTAATATGAGATATCCAAAATTGAAATAGATGCCTTAAAAATCTACCATAATGAGAAAGGATTTATAAATTTATTCCTGTGCTTCTTAAAATTCTAACAGGTTAAAGTTGTTTTATTATCCCATGAATTGGGTCTTTTAAGATTATCTAGTAATTCTAATTTTTGCCATCTTCTTCCCCCCTAATTTTCTAGTACTTATTTATTTCTCTTTTCCTTTTTGTTTTTTTCCCGTTTCTTTCTTTTGGATATATATTTTTTTAATTCGCATTTTCTCTTGACTGGTTCAGAAACTGAACATATTTCTGATCTTTTAGTGACTGCCTTTGGAATTTCACCATAAGTGTATTCAACTTAACAGAGATTTAGAAGTCCAAAGGTAATGGCTATAATAATTATCAGGTGTAATACCTTGAAAGTACAAAAATACAAATCACCCTTCCTGATATGTATGCGATTATTGCATACTTGAAATCCTATAAAATAGGTATTAGCACTTGTACTTTGTGAACATAGCGTTTAGATTCGCCCACTGGGCTGCAGTTTTCACGATGGCCCCAATGCCTCCTGCTATCGGATCCTTGTGTAGTTCCACCTGCCCTGCTCCAGGGATGGACTGTGACCAACAAAACATGGTAGAGGTAATGGTAGGCCGCTTCCAACACCTATTAGGTTGTACAAGGCCCCCACATCTTCCCCTTCCTGCTCCTTTACCCACTCAGATTGCTCTCATTCTGAGGAAAGCTGGCTGCCATCTTATGGACACTCAGACAAGCCTGTGGAGAGGCCCAAGTAGCAAAGAATTAAGGGCCTGAGTCCAAAGACCTGCTAGAAAAGTAGGCCCACCATGAACTACATGAGTGAACTTGGAAGCAGATTCTCCAGGACTCAGGCAACTACCACGCTGGCTGACAGGTGACTGCAACTTCTTTAACCTGAGCCAGAACCACCCAGCTAAGTTTCCCCTGACCCCCAGAAACTGTGAGATAACAAATGTCTTGTTATTTTAACAAGAGTTTGGAGGTAATTTGTTATGGGCCAATTGATAATCAATATAACATATTAACAATGATTTGTTTGCCATTCTTTATGAATCTCAACCATCCTCCAAACCATTTTCCTTATTCCTAAAGATCATCTTTTAGAATCTTCTATAACAAAGATGTATTTGTTATAAAGCCTCTTTTTTCTGTATCTAGAAATGTTTTCATTTTACCTCTGTGGTGGACAGACCCTAAGGGGATTCTCAATAATTCCAACCTGCTCACATTCAAACCATTGTGTGAACTCCTCCCCTGGAAAGCAGCAAGAGAGGAAAGGAGGAAACAGTTCTTGCCACAGAATATGGCAAAGGGAATGGGAAACCGCTCAAAGGGTGGCACTGTGTAGGAACTGGAGTCAGAAAACTTTCTTCCTTGTTAGTTTGAAAAAGTAAGCTGCCTTGCTGTGAGAGGGCCTATGGAAAGGAGCACACTGCAAGGAATTGTGGGATGTCCCTAGCAGCTGAGAGCAGCCCTCGGCCAACAGCCAGCAAGAAAACAGGGACCTCTGTCCTTCTGCCATTCAGAAAAGAATTCAGCCAGTGACATGAGGGAGGCTAGAAGCAGAACTTTCCCCAGGTGATCCTTATGAAAGGCCAAATTGCCTTTCAAGGATTCCAGGTTGATAGTTCTTTTGCTCTGCACTTTGCAGATGATATTCCACTGCTTCCTGATTTCCATTATTGCTATTGAGAAGTCTGCTGTTCATTCTCATTCCTTCATAATCATGCTATCTTTTCTCGGCCTCGTTTTAATTTCTTGCCTTCATTTTTGATGTTCTGGGTTTCACTAAGTCTAAATGTTGACTTATTTCTACATTTTCGGTGTGTTTCCTATTCCTGTAGTCATCCTTTTTCACCAACTAGTAAAAAATATCACACACCTCTGGACTCTCATTGTCATGTCTTGAGCTCTCAACTCTCCTCCGTTTTACTTTCTAACGCTGTGATTAAGAATACGAGGCACAAAGTGGTTTGGTGGTTGTTGGAGTAGCATAGTTGTTTGGCTCAGGGGCTGCTGGTCTTCATTGGCAGCAGCTCAGCACACTGGTCAGAGAAGCTGCTTAAGACTTTGGCATTGGGTAACAGAAAATAGCCTGGACTAAGTGGACTACTGGTAAGTCCACTGGTGAGAAACACCCCCACTCCCCACCACCAAGAGTTGGCCAGCAAGGTTGCCAGGAAAAGTACTCCCTCTACCGGTGGGGTGAAGAAACCTCAAGGCCACAGACCAGGGACATGTCATGGTTACTGGAAATGAACCAACCTTCTCATCTATATGTTGCCTGTCCAGAAGCTGGCAAGAGGGATGGCTCAGGATTTCAGAAACAACCTGAAGTTTCAGAGTGCAGCTACTGGCGCCCTTCAGGAGGCTAGTGAAGCAGACCTGGTGGGTTTATTTGAGGACACTGATCTGTGTGCCATCTACACTGAAAGTACCACCATACCCAAAGACGTGCAGTTGGCTCACCAGATAACAGGAGAGAAAGCTTAGGTGAAGACCTTCAGTCATACCATCTTTCACTCAGAATGGACACAAAAAGTGACTGTTCACAGACCTCAGCAATAGGAGCACTACTGCTCAGGAGTGACAAGTGGCTAATGTGCAGAAGGGATGGGTGGTCTTTCTTACTTCTCATGATGCATGCTTCTGTATGTTGATGACTTGTTGGGTAGCTATTAAGGTACCAGAATTGATAAATGTGTATGTACATGGCCTTTTGGCAGTAAAACTGGTTATGACTTAAAAAAAGGAAATATGATTAAACAGGCTCATTCTATTTTCTTTATCACTTAACGGCTCTTTCAGTTTTCACTTCTTTGCTTCTCTGTGTTACGTGCTGGATAACTATTTCAGATTTATTTTCCATTTTTGTTTCTCCTTTTAATTGTTTAATCTGCTGTTTAATTTAGTCATCTCATTTTCTGTTTCAATGATCATATTCTTTATGTCTAAATGTTCTATTTGTTTCTTTTAAAGTTGTTTGGTCATTTGGTTAGTCTTTATTGCCTGTTCATTTGTATGACCCCATTTTTTACTTCTTTCAACATTTCCTATATAGATATTTTATATCCTATATCTGCTCATTCCAAAATCTTAAAGCCTTGGGGGTCTAAATCATTGTTATTTCTCTGCTTTTCAAACAGTAACTTCTTGTTGTTGTTGTTGTTGTTTTCTGTGCTCGGTAATCTTTGATTTTGAACTCATAGTTGCTAGATTTTAATCTACGGGAAACTGATAGCCCTAAAATGAGATGTTTTCCTCCATCAAGAATTTGTTTTGCTTTTTTGTGGACACTAAGAGTAGCAGGTACCAACCTGAGACCATTTAGCCCCGCTCAAAGGTCCCAGGTTTAATGTAGCAATCTCAGGTGTGGCTTCCCAACCTCGCTGGGCCAATGATTATTAGTCTCCAGAGTGCAATAGTGTCAACTAGCATTCATTCCAACAGCAATGTGCTTCAATTCTGTTTACATGTCACATAATCCAGAGCTAGTTTTATAACATAGGTTTTTTGGTTTGGGTTTGGTTTTTGGCCTTTCAGATAGTTTAGTATGTGGAAAGGTGATGGATGACTGGATATTTCCCTTCCTTCTTGTTCTGTAATAACAAATCTGAGATCAATTACTTTAGGGTGGAAAAGTTCCTTCAATGATTCAGACAATCTCTGTCCTAAATGCATTTTTCAAGTATGAAATAAAATAAGTTTTGAGCATCTGCTATGTATAAAAAATCAATGTCTATTTCTATTTCTTTCCTTTAAAAAAATTATTTTTGGTTAAGTTACTGCTACTTCCCAAACCAAGTTCCATCTCCAAATTACATATTTAAATTACATCTGTTCCTTGTTCAGTCAGAGGGGAGACTAGACCCCGGGCCTAGAGAGTGGAACTAAACAGTAGAATCCTTCCAATCCCGGGGGCCTTGATGTGAATATTGCATCTGAAATACTATGGCTGGGCTCCCAGCTCTAGCCAGCACAGGGATTATTAGACAGGTAGGATCAGCACCTCTTCCTGGAGGAGGAAAGGCACATGTCAAAGAGTCCTGTCTATTAGGCACAGTATGATGGCTCAGGCCACTGCTGTGCCTCCCCCTCAGCCCCCAAATTCACCTCCACAGATGCTCAGGTTCAAGTCAATTCCACAGTCACTGAATTCCTAGAAGGGTTACACTATTCTGGGCCTGTAGGGGACGCAAAGGTGAATGAGATTCAGCCTTAGCTACCGAAAAGAGGCAGGGTTCGGCAGCAAAGGCTCTGACCCATCAGCAAACACAAGAACTTCCCAAGAGGTCAAGACCACATGCAGCTACAGTCCAAGGGACAGGGAGAAGGAAAGAAGAGAGAACAATGAGGAACCTGGGAAGTTTCCATGGGGAGCTGACCTTTCCGTTTGCTCTTGAGAGCGGCATAGGGACTTTGAGAGACATGGGTTAAGGAAACAAGAAAAGGAAGGGCACCCTGGCAGAGCAAAGGGCATGGACAGTGGCAGAGGGAGGGGAAGTGGAAAGCAGTGATGACAAATAATACTCAGGTCAAGTTCAGTTCAAACTGAACCTCAAGGCACGTCACTGCCTTAAAGGGGCTTCCCCAGAGGCTCTTCAACAGGAGAGGGTTCCACCCCTGGTAAGGCTGCATGGCATGAGAGCGGGCTGTGGCCGCAGCCCACTAAGTGTTTGCCATTTCTAGTGAAAGACTCCTTCCAAGTCAGTGATCCAGCTTGCGTCAAGCACGGCAGATGGAGAGACTCCTGAGAAGACGGCTGGAATCAGACGGTGGAGAATCGCCAATGTCAAGCTCAAGAGTTAAGACTTATCTTTGTGCTCTGAAGAAAACGTTTCTGATCAAGTTACAGTGTGCTGAAAGAAACAGTCATAGATTTGAACAGAGACCTATGCTCCACCCCAGGCTGCTGCTGGGGCTTAGGCTACACCAGCCACCCCCCAGCATAGGTCTCCTCTGGGTGCCTCCTGGCCCCTAAACCCATTTTGAAAGATCTCATCAGTGACACAGCTGGCACTGGTCCAGAGTAGTGCGGCCAAGTACACATATAGAACCTCGGGGGAACAGAGTGCCTTTGTCTCACAGCTGAACCAAGAAACTCTATCTGGGCAGCAGGCCCCCACCCCAGCTCCCACACATTCCTTTCTCCCTCCTTCCAGGGAGGAAGCTGGGCAGTGGGGAGGGTGGGGGTGGGGAGGTTAAGAGGTGGTGGGAGTGACATCATTTCCAGGCTACAGAGTTCAAGGATACAGAAGAGAGAGGGGGAGAAGCGAGGCAGAATTGGGTGGAGCCGGGAGAGGGGGTTCAGGAACATTCCATGAGTTTCCATGGGCATGTTAGGGCAAGGGCCTCCTTGTGGTGAGGCCTTGGAGCCCGCCTAGGGCCCGCATGACCTGGCTGGCTGGGAAAGGAGGGCTGAGAAGTGGTCGCTGCTGGAGCAGGGGACCCCCAGCCCCATTCTCCTGTTCTCCACTTCAACTCCTAGACCACTGGGACTGCTCTCTGGTTTGGAAAATGGGACCGATCCCAGGGCTTCCTCCGCAGCACACTGTGAGGAAGAATTGGGCCTGCGCTCACGTTTCTTCCTCCATGCCATCGTGCATCTGCTCTGGGAAGCCGCTGAGACCTGGGGCGGCAGCAAGGCTTCCGCGTTGATTCCCCTCTCCCATCCCCTGCGTCTGCACGGTGGCCTGCTGCATGTGTGGGAGATGGCAATCAGAAGCGCTTCTCCACAGATTATCTTTCCATACTGAGTCACATAATTTCACTTAATTGCTGGGTAAAAGCTGCTTGGAAAGAGAAGACACTGGCTGATGATATATCAACATGCTATATTATTTCCGATTCCACGCAGTAGCGAGGTAGATCAGAATACCCGATTCTATTGTGAAAATAACTCAGACAATCTCCCTGTAAAAGGCAGAGGCTCCAAACTACAGTGAAACTTCATTATCCCATCCTCACATGCCCCCTCCCCTGGGTGGGCCTCACTTGCCCTCCCTTCTTTTGGGCCTGCTTGGCCTCCTACAGCTCAGCCCATGGACAACATGTCCTGGGATCAATGTGGCCTCAGTCCTGGTGAGATGCCCCAAAGAGAGATGTGAGGGCTCTCTTCAGACAGTGCAGACCCAAAGGGACCCTTTCATGGGGTCACAGAATGCCTGTGCCCCATAGCTCAGGCTAGCAGGGGACATGCTTTGGCCTATGATATCTGTGCATCTTTGCAATAAAGACATTGTTAAAAGATTCGACTGTGTATAAATAGACTCTAACCAAGATGTGAGTTTTCCAAAAGGCCCAAAGAAAGAAAATGTACCTGATTTATCCAGCTAGTCAGGGGCAGGGCCTGGCTCAGAACACTCACCCCCAGTCCTGTCTGCTGCTTTGATGTGCTGAGGTCTGGAGGCGGCAGACCAGGGCTGGCAGGGCAGTATGGGAAGGCCCAGCAATGCTGGAGGTCACTCCCAGAGCCAGGTTAGAAGACAAAGCCCTATAGGAATGAGCAAACATGGCCAAGGCAAAGAGGGGCAGGAAGGAAACAATGGACAAGCTCCTTTGACCCGAAGGTGACCTTGGATTAGAGACACAAGGGGGCAGTGCAAGCTTTGGGGCAGGGAGAGATGGTATCATGCCTAGAAGACAGAGCTCCTAGGTCCTCTGCTTCTTCACAAGGACCAAGAAAGCAAGGCTGGGAGGCCTTAAAAGCCCTTGGGTCCTTGTCTACGAAAGATTTTGCTTAACACAGAAGGATGAGACCAGCCTCCCGCTATGTTCTTCCCAGCGAGAAGACTTCCTAACACCTTAGGAGTAGAGATTCCGCCTCTCTCCCAGCATGTCTGACCAGTCTCTCTGTGACAGCCCTTAGTCCGGGGCTTCTCTGTTGGCATCATCAGCCTGGCCTCACACTATTCACATCCACGCTACGGAACAGCCACCTGCAGTGAGCTCACCCACACTGTGCAGCTGGGAATATGGCGAAGGCCTCTCCCCATCAACCACTCACTCCCCTGTGTGAGAGAATGAGGAACTGGGGTCCATGGCTTCTGGAGACCCTTTACTATCATTGAACCCATTTTACAGGGAAAGAAACTGAGGCAGAGAAAGCGAATGAGTGCTGAATTCCAGACTTCAACCTTGCTGCCTGCCTCCCTGTTGGTGGAGGGAGGGTGGTCTGCAGTTGTAAGGGTACAGGCAGCCCGCCCCAGTCCCCAGATCACAGGGGAGGGCTCCCATCCATTCAGCGACAATGGGTCACAATGGGCCACCTGCACTGTGGCTCTTTTGAGGACCCACTTCCCCTTTAGTAGTTGCCATGCAGCCTTTGCCCCTACCCAGCAGGCTGAGGCTGCTTCTGGAGGGAGTCAGAGGAGTTCTGTAAAGTCAGCCACAGAAGGGCTCCTGCCTCTGGATGAATGTCACCAACCAAGCCCCCCAGGACCTCCAGCTTCATACATATTCACAAAAGAAGCTGAGGCAGGAGAATGCACAATGCAAATGAGACAGCCCACCTCAAGTGCTAACTGACATCCCCTCCCTGACCGACAGCTTTTCCTCAGGAGGGTGAGTTTTCTGAGCAGATCACAGACTTCACGTAGCTGATCAGTGAGGGTGGGAGCAGGGGGTGGGCAGTGCGACTCAGCTGGTCCATTCTCCCATCCACTTCCCAAGGCCATCATGAAAGTCTAGTGAGCTGACCAAGGTGAAGGTTCTTTGTAAACTGTAAAGCACTGTGACAACAATAAGCATCATTTATGAGGGCTTACATCATACCAAGTGCTGTTCTAAGTGGTTTACATAAATCGACTCATTCAATCCTTACGGTAATCCCAGATGATCATTCCCGTTAGACAGATGGGCAGACTGACTCCAGGAAGAATCAGTCACTTGCCTTAAGTCCCAGAGCTGGAAAGTAGCAGAGCCCTGGCCCCAGAGTCCCTGCTCTGAAGTGCCTGCCTATCTGCTGCTCAGTGGCTTTGTGGCCTTGAGCAAGTTAGTTGACCTTTCTGAGCCTTTGCTTCTGCAAATGTAAGATAGAGAGAATAACATGCTTCTCGTGGACTGTGAAGATTAGACAGGAAGGCCTTTGTACGAGCATTTACTGTTTGTCTGTCCATTGTCCTTGCTTTGGTAGCCAGCATCTCCTGCTGGAAGGGAGACTGCTCCTCTCCCACCAACCTCAGGGCTGCTGCAGGCCACGATTTGCACCCCCTCTTGGTAGCTAAAAGGAATGGGCAAGGGACTTCAGTGCCCCCCATCTGGGGTCGTCACACTGAAACCTAGGAAGGAAGGGCCAAAGCAGCCAAGCTGAGAAATGCCAGGGCAGAGGGCTCTGTGGGAAGACCAGCTTCCAGCAGTAGCAGGTGAGAGCTGCCCAGGAGGGAGGAGAGAAGGGACAGGGCACCTGCCCTTCCTGCTCTGAACTGCTCACCCCTGCCTTGCCTAAATGAGATGGGTCCCATCACTGCCATTTGCAAAGAGAAACACGGGCTGGAAAGGATGGTGTTCAGAGGCCAAGGGAAGGGCCCAGTTCCCTCCCCACCTTGTCCTCTCACCACTGGAAGGTCCTAGTGTCCTGCACTGACACAGGGTATAGAGGGGGCCTCAGTCCATGGCCCACTCAGCCCCCCTGACCCCTGCCTTCTCCTGCCGCAAGATCAACAGCCTGCATGACCTGGAGCCACACACAGGTGGCACAGGGTTTGTGACTGACTGGCGGTGACACTGACCGAGATGGAGGGGAATCCCCACCAGGACACACAGAAGCAAAATAGCAAAACAAAACAATGGAGAGGATGTGATGCACAGAGAGGTAAGAAGTCCCAAAGGAAGAGAAACTGAAACTTGGGAGATGCCCAGAGAGAAGTGGGAGAGGGGCAGCAGAGGGGAGAGAGGCTGCAAAGAGGAACAGAGGCTGAACTGGAACCAGAGTGGGAAGAAGGACACCAGGGAGGAGCAGGGAGGGGCGGACACTGTGGAGACGAAAGAACATCTGCTTGGGAGTCTGTGCTGGGTCCCCCCGCCAGGGCCTTGCTGGGCCGCATGCCCTCGGCTGCCTCCAGCGTGCCCTGTGCTTGCTAGTCACAGTGATGCTCCAAAGAGCAGACAGGTAAATGCCCCAAGGTGGTGTCCAGAAAGGAAAAGTCAACAGATCGCTGCTGTTCCCAGGAGGAAACGCCTCACCCTGTTCCCTGGCTACAGGGCAGCTGTCCAGTGGAAGGCACGGTGTCTCTGCTGGACACCGGCCAGCAGTCCACAGTGCCCCAGCCTGAGGCTCTGCCCTTGAGGTCCTCCAGCACCCCTCTGGCCCCCATGTTTTGCATGTTCCCTACTCCACACAGCTCCTGTTCACTGCCTATGTTGGCTAAAGATGATCAAGATGGTCGTGGGGTGGCAGTGACGGTATTAAAATGCCAAACGTAAGATTAACATTCTATCTGCCAAAGAACTCCACAGTGTTAGCTCAAAAAAACACCATAACTGTGTATGATGTTGATTATCATAGCTATTTTACAGGGTAAAAAAAAAAAAATAGAAGGCTCTGAGTTGCCTTTTGCCCAAGGTCCTATAGCGTAGCTGGGATTGTCACTTAATTCTGTTGATCACAAATGTTGTGTGCACTTTCTACTCTTCCTTGTGGCCGCCCTGGCAAGTGTGGGCAATGCACAGGATTAAAGAAAATTAAAATGGCAGTCCTAATTTATTCCCAGAATGCAAGGATAGTTCAACCCACGAAAATCAATAGCATCAAAAAGAATAAAACACTTAGAAATTAACTAAGGAGGTGAAAACTTGCACAATGAAAACTACAAAATATTTCTAAAAGAAATGAAAATACAACAAATGAATGGAAAATGAATGGAAAGATATTCCATGTTCATGGACTGGAAGACTTAGCATTGTTAAGATGCCAATACTACCCCAAATGATCTGTAGATTCAATACAATACCAATCAAAAGCCCAATGGCTTTTTTTTTCATTTAAAATTCATATGGAATTTCAAGGGACCCAAATAGCCAAAGTAATCCTGAAAATGAAGAACTAAGCTGGAGGACTCACACTCCCTAATTTCAAAACTTAATACAAAGTTACAGTAATCAAAACAGTGTGGTACTGGCTTAATGACCAATATAAAGACCAACAGAATAGAAGATATTCCAGAAATAAACCCTTACATCCACGGTCAAATTATTTTTTACAAGGGCCCAAAGACCATTCAATGGGGAAAAGATACTCTTTTCAACGAATGGTGTTGGAAATTAGATATCCACATGCAAAAGACTAAAGTTGAACCCTTCCTTAATACCTACTCACAAAAATTACTTCAAAATGTATAAATATAAAACCTAAACCAGAAAACTCCTAGAAGAAAACAGAGCAAAAGGCTCATGATATTGGACTTGGTGATGGTTTCTTAAATATGACACCAAACACACAGGCAACAAAAGAGAAAACAGACAAACTGGACTTCATAAAAATTTTACATTTTTTGTGCAACAAAAAACACTTATCAACAGAGTAAAAAGGCAACCCACAGAATGGAAAGGAATATTTGCAAACCATATATCTGATATGGAAATAATACCTAGAATATATTAAGACCTCTTGAAGCTCAATAACACCAAAAAAACCCCTAAACAATCCAATTCAAAAGTGAGCAAACAGCTTGAAAAGACATTTCTCTTTATAAGAGAATAAAGAGGACACACAAATGGCCAAAAAATAGAAGGTGCTTAGCATCACTATTATTAAGTAAATGCAAATCCAAACTGCAATGAGATAGCACCTCATGACTACAATGAAAATGCACGGGTGCATGGGCGCGCGCGCGCGCACACACACACACACACACAAACCCTCAAGTGTAAGCAAGAATGTGGAGAAACTGGAACCACTGTGCACTACTGGTAGTGATGTAAAATGGCACGGCTGCTACAGAAAATGGTACAATGGTTGCTCAAGATATTTTTTAAAATAAAATTTTAAATTCCTATGTCTTGGAACATACTCAAAAGGATGAAAAACAGGGTCTCAAAGAGCTGTTTGTACACTCAGGTTCATAGCAGCACTATTTACAATAGCTAAAGCATGGAATAATCCAAGTGTCATCCACAGATGAATGATGTGATAACAAAATGTGGTATTTACATACAAAGGAATATTAATCAGCATTAAAATAGGAAGGAAACTGTGACATATGTTAAAAGATGGACGAACCTGGAGGACATTCTGCTTAGTGAAATAAGCCAGTCACCAACAACAAACATCACATGATTCCACTTATGTGACATACTTAGTCAAAATCATAGAAATGGAGAGCAGAATGCAGCTTCTCAGGGCCTCAGGGAAGGGAGGATAGGGAGTTATTCTTGATGGGTCTAGACAAGGAGAGTTCTGGAGATGGATGGTGGTGATGTTTGCAGAGCAATGTGAATGTACTTAATGCCTTAAAATGGGCCTTAAAAATGTACCCTTGAAATGTACCCTTAAAAATGGGCCGAACAGCTATGTGTATTTCACCACAATAAAAAAAAAGATTAGAAAATAAAGTGGATATAACTGACGGGGGACAGGGGATGCTGACCCTGACTCATGACCAAGCCAGGCTCATTTGATGGGAATGTTTTCACCCACATCAGGGACAAGGAGCCTGGGTGAGAATAACCCCACATACAACTTTTTAAATCTTTGGCATGCATAATGCCTTTCTAAAAGTTCATTCCACATTTTCTTGCCCAATTCTGCCCTGCTAACCGTGACTGATGTTGGGCTAAGGCTGAGACCTTGGCACCTCCTAGGAGGAGGGAGGCTGGCCTATCTGCCAGCCATTGCTGGATCCCAGCAGCTCGCAGTCATGCCCAGCTGAGCGTTGGATGTGCCATCCGTCCATCCACAGCCATGCAGGCACTCTCCCTCCTCCGCTCTGCCTGTCTCACAGCAGCCGCTGGGCACCCTGCTGCTCTCTGCCCAGCGGAGTATCAATGCATCTATGCTGGAGCTGGACGATGGCCCTGAGCAGTTGTAGGTGACCCTGTCCACTGGGCTCAGCTCACAGGGAACGCCAGCAACTGGCAGCCTTTTTCCAGTGGGCTGGCTAGAATGTTAGCACGCAGAACTGAAAGAGACCACCCCTTGCTCCAAAATACACCTTTCCCCAAGACACCCTCCAAAGAGAGCCTTTTAAAACTTGATAAATCTTTCTTTGAAAAAAGCAAAACTCCCAATTCTAAGAGTCATGTACATCTTAGCTGGAGTTATTTTTTTTTTATTTTATTTGTTCTAATTAGTTGTACATGACAGTAGAATGCATTTATACATTTTGATAGATCATGCATAAAAAGAGTATAAGCTCTCATTTTTCTGATTATACGTATTGTAGGATCATATCGGTTGTGCAGTCATATATGTAATGAGGTAATAATGTCTGTTTCACTCTACTACCATTCCTTCCCCCATACGCCTCTCTTCCCCTCCCTTCACTCCTCTCTACCTAATATAAAGTAACCATACTCTTCCCTACCATCCCCCTTACTGCAAATTAACTTCTGCATATCAGAGAAAACATTTGGCCTTTGATTTTTTGGGTTTGGCTTATTTCACTTAGTGTGATATTCTCTAAGCTGGAGTTATTTAGTCAGATTGCTTTCCATACACCTGAGATTTGCCTATATTTAGAAGGAAATTTTTGTGTAGAAAGGGAGAGTGATTTTGAAACAAGGTGTGATTTTGGGAAGAATGGAACCCTTATCCTTCTTTGATGGCCTGCTGTTTTCCAGGCACTTTGCTCTTCACTGAGGCTACTACACAACCAGCATGACAGGCACAGTCCCCGCCGGATGGCGCTTCCAGTCTGACCAGGGTTCCAGGGCCTGCCTCTCCCTCTGGGCTCCATGCTGTTCCTACCACAAAGCTTGAACCCCACTACTTCCCACAACCTCTCTCCAGCCTGGCCCTCGTCTTCCCTTGCTGCCCTCTGCTGGTGTAGCAGCTTGCCTCACACTGCAAAAGCTGTGCGCATCTTTAACCTCCTCCCTCCACTCTGTCCTGGAAGTCCTGGACACTGATTACTGCGTGACCAATCTTCCCAAAGTGTGTTCCAATTGCTTGCAAACTCGAAAGCACTCAGTGGTGCCTTCAGTGTTTTATTTACTTTTTAAAAATTCAGACCTTTCTTTTTCGGCATGCAAAAAGCCCTCTCCCCTCCTGTAATTTCTCCCAATTACTTTCAGCTAACGGCATCTACTTCCCATTCTTTGACCTGAGTGCATCTATATTTGTGCCTTTGTACATTTTGTTTCCTCTACTTAGAATGCCCTTCCCTTCCCTGTCGGCTCAGTTCTCAACACCAGCTACACCTTAGGAGCACATGGAGAGCTTTAAGGGAAAAAAAGAAGATGCTTGGGAATCAACTAAGTTCCAATAAATTCTAAATTCAGGGGACCTGTGGCTAAGGCATCAATGATTTTTAAGAATCTCCCCACTAATTCTGACATGCAGCCAAGACTGAGAAAGGCTCCCTTTTTCCAACCACCATGACAGCCCGGAGACTGACCTGTAGACTCTTCGGCAGACTCAGAGAGCACCTGCCTCCTGTTGGTTACGCTGACCTGGCACACAGCACATTCTGTTTCAAGCTCTCTTTAACAAGGTGCTACCTGGAAAGTCTGTGCTACTCCATGACTCGCAAGACCTGGGATGGTGAGGACAGCCAGAGAGAGCTAATGGATAGGTTGATGTGACTGTCTCCAGGAACGGAGAGACCCCAGCTCTGATTACCAGGTACAGGAACCATGCTGCTTGAGAGCCATGGAAGCATGGAAACCGCGTGACCAATCTCAATATCAATAGCGACAAATCGCACTGACAGTACTTACACTTGATGTGACATGATGACGATGGTTCTTTACCTCCGTGACCTTCCTTTCCCAAACCCATATTCCGTCTGTCTAATCATGAGGAAGACATCAGATGAGTCCTAATAGAGGGGCATCCTAAAATACACCTGACCAGTGCTCCTTAGAACTGCCACTCAGCTGGGCGTGGCACATGCCTGGAATCCCAGCAACTTGGTAGCCTGAGGCACCAGGATGGCAAGTTCAAGGCCAGCCTTAGCAACTTAGTGAGATCCTGTCTCAACATAAAAATCAAAAAGCTCAGTGGTAGAGCACCCCTAGGTTCAATTCCCAGAACCAACCCCCAAATCCCCCCTTAAAAAAAAAAAGAATTGTCACAATCATCAAAAACTAGGAAGGTCTTAAGAAACCATCACAGTCAAAAGGAGTCTAAGAAGACACGAAGACTAAATGTAACATGGTGCCCTGGGTGGAATCCTAGACCAGAAAGGGCACAGTAGGGTAAAAAATAAGGAAATTTATTTAATAATAGTGTATCGATAGTGGTTCATTAATTGTAGTAACAGTAAGGTAAGTTCTGAATAACAGCAGAAACTGTATCTGGAGGAGAAAAGCAAACTCTGCACCATCTGCCCAAGTTTTCTGTAAATCTGAAACTGTTCTAAAAAAATAAAGTCTGTTCATAGAACAACAACAAAATTTTTAAAAATTCAGTTGGAAAACAAAAACAGATCTGCATCCACATCGCATCATTCCCACACCAGCTCATCTTCCTGGCACAGTGTCCAGTGCATCTATAATAATAGGCTGGGCGGCTCCAGTTCACAGCCACAGAGTCAAGAGCCAGCCAAGGCTTTTAAAGCTGCCTTTTAAAACAAGTGCTTTGGGTTTGGACCAGAGGCCACTGATGGACCTGCGGTCTCCAGAGGAAAATGCAACCTGTTTCCTCAACCTGATTTAAAATGCCCATCAAATAAACAATTAAACATCAATTATTCTATTTAATAGCTTAGCTTGAAGCGATGATCTTGCCCCCCCACCCCCTTACCCCCCCCACACACGGAGTTCCAGAGAAAAGCTGATGAGGAGCCAAAACTCAAAGTATGGGGAGGGGAAGGGGACAGAAAGGGGCAGTGATATTCCAATAGGCCTGGGACTCTCAGTGGCTGCAGACACTGGCCCCAAATTCTCTGTGCTGCCAAGAAGGCAGCTAGACAGCCTGGGCACAGGGCATGGTGCCCCCCACCACAGAGCATCACTGTTGGCACCTCCCAGGGGCCTTGCATCTGGTCATAGGGCCTTCAGGTCTGGCAGGGCCCCCTGAACAGCCCATGGCTGAGATTCTGCCCCACCTTCCCTCAGTCATGGAAGAGAGGTGCCCACAATGTGGAGGACGGGAGGCTGTGCCCTCAAGAACCCAAGGTCCCAAGCTGTTGCTCTCAAGCCCAGACCTAATCCCACCCAAGTACAGACCCAAGCCCAGTGGGCCGTAGAGTGGAGGGCAAGGGGCAGAGGGGACTTGGGCTGCTTTTGATTTGTTGACTGGTTTATTTATTTGTTTTTGCAGTACTGGGGACTGAACCCAGGGCAGTGCACCACTGAGCTACACCCCCAGCCCTTTTTATTTTGAGACAGAGTCTTACTAAGTTGCCCAGGCTGGCTTCAAACTTGCCATCCTCCTGTCTCAGCCTCGCTAGTCACTGAAGACTTGTTAACTTTAACCCAGAGCCACCTTTATCTTTAACATGGCGTTTCTTTCTGGGAAGAAAACTTAGTCAGAAGAAGGGAGTAAAAAGGAAGCTGACCTTGCCAAGAAATAAGGCTTCTTTCTTAGAAAAGGAAAAAATCCACAAACCCCAAACCCAGGCCTGATTTCTAGAAGTCACCCTGGGAAGACCCTGAGCTGGCCCACCAGGAGGAGCATGGTGTCTTGTTGTCGCCTCATTGTCACTGTGGACTATGACAGTCTTCACAGGGCCATCCCACCCTTTATCTGGGGCCTTCTCGTACCAGCCCTGGTAAGCTGCACATGAAACAGAACTGTGCTGCCAACTCAGGCACAAGCCAAGGACCAGGGGCCCAGAGTGAGCCAGGGAGCTGGGCACAGGCTTTCCTCTCAGGCACAAGGTCAAGGACCCATCCCAAGGGGATGTCAGTCCAGTCCCAGAGAGCCTCCACTATAGGCGGTAATGAACAGAGGCAGGCTGAGGCTCCTCTGGCGGACAGGAGTGACCCAGCAGATCAGGGATAGGGTCACCTCCCCCACATACCTGCTGACAAAGGCCCATTCAAGAGAGGCCGGAAAGGTAGTCCTGGCAGCAGCAATAAAAATCCTGAGCAGCAGCCAAGGTCAGGGTCCTAGAGGCCAAGCCCACGCTGCCTGCCCACAGCTAGACCTCAGCACCAAGGGGCTCAGCCAGCCGCCTCCACTCTCGGCCCACCTATTTGGGAACACAGCTCTGGTCCGCACCTTTCAACCACTGAGCACTCTGCATACATTCCACATTATCTCCCTGGGAGCAGGAGTAGCAGGAAGATGATCCAATAGGATATCTGGAAATTTGCCTTACCTCTGGGTGGGGAAGGAGGCTGTTTGTCTCTTTCAAAAAACACATTGTCCCTTCCCTTCCCACCTAGGGCCCTCATTCCCCTGATTTCCACAAAGCCAAGTCCCACACCTCTTCCAGGTACTGCTTTTGCTTGTGTGTGTGTGTGTCCTCATCAAAATGTAAACTCCTTGGGACCAGAGACACAATCTGGGCATCTATGGATACCCAGCAACTGAGCATAATGGCTGCTCAATAAATGTTGATGAATGAAGGAATACACGGATGTTTCAACATCATTATCTCTTTATCATAATCCAAAGAACCACCTGAGCATCTGCCGCATTTTCATGCATTTATGGCATTTTGAGCATTTAAGCAACACCCCAACCCTAACTCATTTCTTCATTTCTGCCATCTGGGCCTCTGTCAAATCCCAAAATTCAATGAGGAATCAGTTTTCCTCTGTTGACTTCAGCTCTTAAGCATCTCCCAGAACCCAAATGGGGTCAAATCTTAGTTTTGGGACTCTACTACAGGAACCAGGCATTATGGGACTATCACTAGGATGACAGAAATGAATGGGTTAGGAATAGGTTTTGTGCTCAAGGTATCAAAGACAGGCAAGGGAGACAGTCCAGAGGGACAAGTGGGCTCAACACCTAGGGGACAAGGACTGTTTCCCACTTATGCTCAATTTACATGGGCTCACTGGGCTTTCTCCACTTGCCCACCAGGGAGAGAACAAACAGACCTTGCTTTTGAAGAGGCAAGTGGAATGTAGGGAGGGGTGTGTCTTTTTTTTTTAATACAGGGATTGAACCCAGGGATGCTTATCCACTGAATCACATCCCCAGTCCTTTTGAATATTTTATTTAGAGACAGGGTTTCACTGAGTTGCTTTAGGACCTTGCTAAGTTTCTGAAGCTGGCTTAGAACTCAGAATCCTCTTGCCTCAACCTCCAGAGCAGCTGGGATTACAGGTGTCACCATCACACCCAGCAAGGAGTACATCTTTAAGTGTCTGTAAGTAGCAGACACCATGGGCCACAGGAAGTAGAGTCTAGGGGAGGGGGTGGCATGTGTGCTTTTTGGGAATTAGAAAGAGCTACTTGACCAAATGGGCACTTGGAAGGAGCCTCAAAGGATGATGCCATTCTAAACTATAGTAAGATGGAGTCACTATCATTCCTGTTTTTGTTTTAAGTAATATTTACTGCATGTTTACTATGTGCTAACACTTTACAGAGCTCACCCCACTCAATCCTCACACTCATTTGACAGGTATGGAAATGGGACTTAGAAAAGTTAAGAAAACTAGACAGCATCAGCGTCGGATCAGAACCCAAGCTTGTGCATCTACCAAGGCTGCCACCCCTACTCCACAGCAGGAGGGAGGGCACGTTCCAGCAGGGCTTCGGAAAAGGAGCCTGGAGAGGTGGCTGTGGCCAGGTTATAGAAGCCTGAGTGCAGGGCCAGGTCCATGTCCTCATTACCTGCAGTGGAGGTAAGACGGAACTGGACCTGCACTGCAGGATCGGTGGGTAGAATGGATTGGCTCGGGCTGGGAGGGTAAAAGAGGCCACCTCCAGAACCAGGTGAGAGACTGCAGCTGTGAGGCTGAGAAGGTGCGAGAAGGTGCGTGACCTGCCTACTGCACTATCAGGTGTGGAAGATGAGGTATGTGTGAGGAAGGCAGTGGGCGTGCAAGTGTGAGTGCAGGTGAGTGAGCGTGAGCGCCCCTTCTGGGGAGGAAGAAGGCTGCCGGCCTTCCAGGGCAGGCGGGAGGTGGAGGTAAGGGCAGCAGGTGGGGCTCAAATCAATGGATCAGACCTGAGCAGGAGGACTCTGGGGAATAAGAAGCCATCATTCCACATCTTCACTGGGTCCTGAGATGCCCAGGGGCCAGCACCTCAATGAAATCAATGAACATTTGTTGAATGAGTAAATTGGAGACCTTGGCTCTGGTCTCCCAACCTGGCTTTGCCCTTTAGCAGCGTGGGGGTCACTGTCTTTCCAACTAGCTCCCCCATCATCTTATCCAGTAGGTATTCTCCATCTGGGCAGCAGCATTCCTACAGCCCCAGCCCAATCCCTGGGGGCCCCCCAGCCCCATTCCTGGGCCTCCTCCTGCCCCACACATTGTTGTAACAAAAGTGTTTCTGTGTGGCCTCCAAGCAGGCTGCATATTTCCCAGGTCAGAGACTCCCCCACCTGCATTTCAGAGCACAGCAGATGCTGCCAAATGAGTTCCAAGCTTGTGTCTGGGCCCAAGACGTCCTGCTTCTCATCAGGGACAGAGAGACAGCACTGTGTCCCTGACCAGGACCTCCTGTCACAAACTCTCCAGCCCACCAAAGTCTCCTCCCTCCAGAGGACTTTGCAGGTCTACCAAATGATGGCCCTGGGTCTGGTCCTGTCCAGAGGACACCCTCTAAAGACTCCACACAATGCCATGTGTGTCCTGGCAGAACAGACCAGGAAGACTTGTGTCCAGGAGGGGCCAGCTCCCATAGCCAAGAGAAGAAAACCTGCGCTCCCGGACTGCCTGCCCCACTGGATGAAAGAGGATCTTCCTCCAGAGTGGCCAGAGCCCAGCCCCTTTGCAGCTGCAACCTTGTACTGCGAAATAATGAGTACAATTTAGTACCTGGTGAGAAAAGGGATCTCTTTCAAGATCATATAATCCACTCAAATTTAGAGGAAGGCTGGCTTGGAAATCATGACTCTAAACCCCCTATTGACAGATGTGGAAACGGAGGTCTAAAATCTTGGAGGCATTCAGTTGCTTGACGGCAGTCTAAACCAGTTTTTAGATTTCACCAGAAGCCCAGTTTGCATGTGAGGACATTTGGGGGATGAATGCATTGTCCCCTGGGAAGCCCAGCAACTTGGGGCAGGGCTGGAACCAGGCCTTCCTGTGGGAAGCTCTCTACCTGCAGGGCGCTGTGCTTTCTGGTCTGCTTCCTCCAGGGCACTCCTGCAGAAGTCCCATGGGTGATTCCTTAGACGGTCCCAGGGCCTGCCCTAGGGGCTACCCCACACTGCGTGCCATTCAGATGGAAGCTACTAAATCCAATGGAACTGTCATGGGGATCTAGGTGGGCTGACTCCCCTATGGCCGTGGAGAAATCCTGGGGACTAACAAACAGCTCCCCCCCCATCTTTGCCACACCCAACAGCTTCACCTTCCAAGAAAACATACTAGAGGGGACTTCCCTATTGTCCCCTGCCTACTAGAGGACCCTCAATGAAGGATCATTCCAATCTCCAAAAAATTGATAGTAGCAGAGAAAAGAAGACAAGAGATTCGGGTCAGGCAGTGTGGGATCCAAAATTCTGGCTGAGAAGTCAGAAGGCCTTAGGTACTAGTGGCCATGTGAACTCAGCCTCAGTTTCCCGAACTATGTCCTGGGTAGATGCTCCCTCAAGACTCCTTCTGGCTCTGAGAAATCAGATTCTGAGGCCATAAACTGTGTCTCCCTCCTTGCTGCCATGTCCCTAGCAATGAACACATAGTAGACACTTAAAACAATCCATTAAATGACTGAATAAAATGGGTTCCCCATCCGTCTAGGAAGGAAACCCTTCCCTCAGGCACCGACCATCTGAAGACCATAGAAGCGTAAGTCTTGGAGAGCCCTGCCTGGCCATCTAGGAGCCCTTGCAAACCCACTTCCTCTCCGAGATGCACAGATGGGCCTGGAGGAGCCAAGCAGGAAGCAGGAAAATGTTCCTGGGGAGGGAGCAGGGAGTGGCCTGACCGCCAGCAGGAGCCAGCGACCCTCACTTCCACTCCCCACGCTCCCCTCCCTCCTCCTGTCAGTGACTCCCTCTCCTCCTGCCTCCAGTTCCTTCTGGTCCCCCCCTGCCCTCCAGCATCACAAAGCCTTCCCCTCCCTCACAGAGCCTCCTCCAGCCAGGAAGACGCCTGAGCCTCAGCTTTCTCAGGACTAATGAAGGGAAAACACAACATGGAGTGATTTAAATTCTGGTCTGTGCTTAGCCTCTGGAGTCTGGCACCCAGGAGAGGGCCCCTCTGCTGAAGGAACCTGAAAGTGCCTTTCTTCCGCCTCTTCTGCAGGGTCCCAGGGAGATGTTAGGGTTTCTCTTCTGGGGTGCCACATCTTTCCCGGAAAACCACCCTGTCCTCTTCCTTACATCAGATCCACCTGAGACCTATTTTAAAGAATGATTGTGTGTGTGTGTGTGTGTGTGTTGGGAAAGCAATGGTGTGTGTTACTGTTGAGATGTGTGTGTGAACACAAGTGTGAAGGTAAAGAGTAAGTGGTGTGCATGTAGCATGTTTGGTGTGTATGTGGTGCACATGTAGTATGATTCAAGTATATGTGTGGTGTGAGTATGAGAATGTGAATGGAGCGTGTGTGGTGTGTGTGAGGTGGTGATATTATGTGTGTGGTGTGTATGTACATGTGTAATGATGCTTGTGATGGGTAGTGGAGGGGGGTAAGGAGCCATGACAGTTTGGAGTGGGAGCCATATAAGCAGGAGACCCTCTATAGAAGCTAAGGATAACCAGTATCTAGGCAACCGTGATGGGGGGAGGGGAGGCAATATGGAGGTGAGGAATGGGCAGGAAAAGGAGGAAGGCTGAGAATTGGAGTTTCCATGGCAACTACCAGGCAGGTCACGTGCAAAAGGCCAAGTTGCAAAACAGATCCACACATATAATATGAGGGCAGCTGGCCCCCGAGAGGGGGTCCTTTCATAGAGGGCCTGGGATGCCCACTGATCCATCTGCAAACCTGGATATCCTGGCCTAGCCAAGGCACAAAGCCAAGGAAACAAAGGAAGTGGACAGAGAGGCCACACTGGTGCAAAGCAGCCTCCAGTAGCCACATCCCCCAGGTCTGAAGGTTGGCTGGCACCTGGGCAGGCTCCTTTCCAGTCAGGCTGCTCCGCCACTTGTAAGAGCCTGAGCAGGCAGGAAGACCCAGGTTGCCAGTCCAACTCTACAGGAAAGCCCAGTGAGACACAAAGAGGGCAGCGCTGCCAGGGCCAGCCTTGCTGGGGAAAGGTGGGGCTGGGGGATCTGGGCTCCCTGGGAAAGAAAACAGAATTGGGTAGAAAAGACCAAGAAAAGAAAGTGATGCAGACATTCTTGTGAATTCCCGCGCCCTGGAACCCCAACACCTTCCTCTCTACCCCCCGCAGCCGCCCAGCTCCCATCCCACCCCTGGGCACCAAACCAGCAAGTTCCATTTTGTAGCACTGGGTGTCCACACTCACATCCTGCCGCACTCCCCGTCCTCACATCCACAGGCTCCACGCAAGGGTCCAGGGCTTCCAGTAACAAAGGAAAAGTCCCCCTGGGCAGATGGTGGGAGCAGTTCTTTCCCTTCTCCTAGGAGCCCTGGCCCCAAGTTCTGGGCAGCCTCCGGCATCACCCCACGGCCACAGCCTGCCTCCCCTCGGGCTCCTCGGTCTTTCGACGCCCACCTCCTTGTTTACATCCCCCAAGCCCTTTCCGCTGCCCAGGCGGGGACGGCGGGAGGACCGCGCACGCCCACTGAAACAAACGAGACCCGCGCTCGCGACGCTCGGGCTGGGGGCTCGGTCCCCACCCGCGCCTCTTCCCCCTGGAAAGCAGGAGCCAACTTCGCCCACCTCCCCAGCTGCTCACCTGCACAGCCGGTCCCCTCCGCGCAGATCCCAGGAGGACGAGCGGAGTTCCGAGGAGCTGGGAGTGGCGGGCGGGGGGCAGGGCGGTGGGCGCGGCCTGCGCTGCTTTCCCGCCTCCCGGCTCCGGAGAGTTGGGGCGGGCGGCGGGGCGCGGCGGGCGCGGGTGTGATGGGCGGGGGCTCGCTCGGCCGGGCGCCTCGGAGGCCGCTGTCCGGTGGCTTCTGGGTAGCGTGCACGCGCCGACCCCTTCTCACGGCCGGGAAGAGATTTTTTCCCGAGGGCAGCCAAGCTCGGAGAAGCAACAGGAGCCGCCGCCGAGGAGGCGCGCCAGCGCAGGGCGGATTTGCCATCAGCTGTTGCGTTTCGGTTTTCCTCTGGTGAATGTGGGAAGGGAGCGAGACAAGCACAAAGACAGAGTTGGTGTGTCTCTGAAATAGTAAACTCAGGGGACAGAGAAATAAGAGAAAATACCCCAGCATCAGACACAGCAACCCACGTTAATTGGGTGCTTTGGCAGTTAAGGGGAACGTGCGCCAATGGCATGAATGACTGCCACGTAGGCCCAGAGCCGACTTGGCTTGCAGCTGTCATTTTCAGGTAGGGCCCTGGGGCAGCAGCCTCACCCGATCCAGAGATTTGCTTCCCAGAACCCCCTTTTCAAGTTCCCCCAACTCTGGCCCTACCAGGAGGTGATACAAAGCAGCCCTCCAACCCAATTCCCAAGAGTTAAAATTCAAGATGACCATCTTTGAATATGAAGATTTACATCCTAGCTCTGGGGCCCTGCCTGGAACATGACCTTGAACATGCTCCACACTGACCTCTAGAGTCTCAGTTTCCTCACCTGGGAAAACAGCACTAAGAATACTGACCCCTCGGAACTCATGACTCACACTCCCAATGACCCTGCTGTTCCTGCCTTTTCTTCTATACATTGAGGACTTTGTTCAAAGTCCTTTGAAGTTCTGTTTTCCCTTCTCTAAGGCGGGAAAGATGCAACCGCCATCACTTCCTTGACCCACGACCATGCTTGACCAGGAGATCCGTCCCTTCTCATGCCCCTGAATTCTGCCTTTTGCCACCTCTCTATTGCTTTTTTTGGATCAGCTATTGGCAAGGCCACATCAAGCCCACCTTATTGGGCTTATTGGGGAGGAAAGGCCAATGGGTGAGAACTCCAGAGCTGAGCCACCTGTTGGTTCAGCACTTTTCCTACCAGAGAATTCCAAAGTGTTCAGCCAAGTTCCTTCCCAGTTCCCCCTGCCTGACCCTGCTGGCAGCCGGGACTACAGAGGGAGAGCAAGAGTAAAATCTTCATGAGGAATGGATATGGCTTGACTCTCAGAGTGCTTCCAGGTGTTCCAGTCAGGTGCACTGCTGGAAGAACGTGGGGCGTGGGCTGAGAGGTCACCAGCTGCTCTGTTCTTTCAACACATTTATGAATGGGAGGAGCACTCTATGCTGAGTCCTGGGTCAATCTAAGGAAAGGAAAAGAAAGTCATGGTCCCTTACAGTTTAAGGGCAAGATAGATGTTTGCCAAATGGTTCCATGAATAAGTGGCAATTCATACATGGTTTGGGCCTTGAGATTTGGAGCTTTTGAGAAGCAGGCTGAAGGATCAGGAGGCATTGAAGAAGATGAGGTAAAAGAATCAGAAATTGGAGTACCAGGCAGGGTTGGGAAATGATTTCCATACTAGAATAAAGCAACATATGCAAAGGCCCTGAGGCAGGAAGAATATACTGTGAACAGACTCTCCGGAGTAGTCCTTGCAAAGGAAACAAGTTGGGGTAGGAAGCAGATGTCAAGCTGAACAGTTCCTGGTGGTGCCAGTTTTATCCTTGGGGCAGTTAGAAGCCACTGAGGGCATCAAGAAAGTTACTGGGGGAAAGAATTGGGGAGAGACTGTCTCAAGATGCTCCTAGGAGTCCCTGCAGTCACGGTTCAGGAGGCTACAGTAAGAACTCTGCTAACATGAACCTGAGAAGTGGGCTTGGAGCCTAACTGAAGAATGCTGCTTCTCTGGACGTGCAGGGAGCAGCCGGAGAGCTGCAGCCAGGCGGCGCAGCCAGGGTGGAAGTTGGGTAAGAAGGGATAGAAACATTCCTGAACACTCTGCACCGTCCCAACTGCAGAACTGGGGCCACAGGAAGGATAGGATGGGCAGGGAGGACAGCACAGCCCTTGCGTGTGTGAGGGGCTGCTCCGTGCCTGGAAGCTTGTGCTGAGCTCCACGACTATGAGTCCAGCGCTAAAGCCCCATCTGGAGAGCACTTGCCTGGGTTCCTGTGCTGCGGCAGAAATAGCCCTTCCACAGTCAGTGCCCCGGTCACGTAGCGTCGGACAGGGAGCGGAGGGCCCGCAGGGGACACTAAAGGGGAGCAGCCAGGAGTCTCACCCTTGCCAACAGGTAGCTCTCCAAGGTAGACACAGGAAGCTGTTGGGGTACAGTTTCATCCTGGGGTGAAAGACACAGCATGGAAGTGGATTCTGTCCACTAACGGCTGCGCTGTGGTTGCTCAGGCTGGAATGCGTAGTGTCTCCCTCCCACACACCCCTGAACTGCAGCCCAGTGCTGAGGCAGCACCCCCTGAGCCCAGTGTTGAGGCAGAGCAGTTTCCTATTCCTTGGCTGGAAGAGTCCTGCTCACTCCACACCACTCCTTAATCCCAGAGCTCTCCCTCCCTCCTGGCCTTTCTTTCTTTCTTTACCTCCAGCTTCTCCCTCAAGCAGCTGTGTTGGGCCCTTTGTCCCTTTATGCAGTTCCTGGGCAATCTAATCCACAGGCTTGATGATCTCCCAGCATCCATCCTGGTTCTTTCATCCCAGGACTCAGCACTGCCCATGCAGACTCTACAATCCTGTGTGTGTCAGGCAGCTTTCCATCACTGGAACACATACCTTGAGACACAGGAGCTTATAAACAGAAAAAGATTATTTGGGCTCAAGGTTTTGGAGGTTTCAGTCCATGGTCTGAGGTCCATTGTTTTGGGGCTTGCAGCACATACTGAGGAGAATGAGGTCAAGGAAAGCTGCCTGCCTTGTGGCAACCGAGAAGCAAAAGAGAGTAAAAGGAAGGTCTGGGTTCCCACTGTTCCCTTTGAGGGCGTCCCCAGTGGCCTAAGTGCGTCCCACAAGGACCTCTCAAAGTCTCCACCAACTTCCAGCAGTGCCTGGGCTGGGCTGGGGTCACCTGGGCCTTTGAGAGACATACCAGATCGAAACTACAGCACCACGCCTCCGGGTGCTCCCCGCCTCTGGGTGCTCCCCGCCTCTGGGTGCTCCCCTCCCATGTCTTCCTTGACTTCATAAATAGCTTGCCCCCAATCCCTTTCCTCCTCCAGAAAAATGCATGCCATCCCGTGCCACTGCCCCGCGCTCTCTCCTGGCCGATTGTGCTTTCCTTCTCCACTGTTCCTCTTGCAGGTCAACTGCCCACCTAGGGCTCTGCTTTGAGCTCCAGCCTCCGCCTCTGTCAACTCTTGTTTGGTAAAGCTATTTTGCACAGCACAAATATGATTCAAACCCTCACAGTTCCTATTTATTGCAAGTTTAAAGTCCAAATTCTGAACATGACATTCAGCCTTTAAAACCCAACATCCACCTGCCTTTCCTGCTTCATTTCCCAGCCCTACCTATGTCCTACACCCCCTCCATCACCCTCTGACCCCAGTCCTTGTAAATGCTGTGCCCTGCCCAAGAGGACCACGCATCATTATCCAAATGCGCCGCTTGCCTGCCTGCCTGCCTCAAACCTTTGCTCAGATCATTTTCCCTGCTTGAAACATCCTCTTCCTTCCTCTCTGCTTGAAGAATGCTACCTAACCTACAAAGCTAAATCCAGATTTTGCCCTATTGAAATTAAAGCTACCTTGTCCCTGCTGTCATTAACAGCACTGCATTTCTGTAACTAAAGAAGCACATACCATGATCTGAACTTTCCCATGCTGGATGGTGTCTGTCTGGTTGGTTCAGTTCTGCTGCCCTAACAGAACTGAACTCCTTGATCAGACCCAGCATCTTACTCCATTTATAGGCCCAGTGTCTCACAGGGTGACCCCTGCATGACTTGTTGAATCCAACCGACCTCTCCACATTCATTTTAGACACCTCCTTCCTTGTTCTGTCTCTAGCTGGCAACCTCCCAGCTTAACCCTTGGTCTTAACCAAAGACCATTACCTTTGGTCCCCTGAGCACTAGTACCATGGGCTTAGGCCATGCCTGTGACACTTGCTAGCTTTGTGTTCTCTTCCCAAGATGAAGGGATGTGGTGGGTGCTGCTGAAGCCACAGGCAGAGGAAAGATGGGTAGTGAGCCTCACAGAGCTCTGATCATTCTCAAATGAAGGTCTTCTCCTGGGTCCTGGAGATCTCCAGGCTAGAAGCCTGCAGAGCAAGAAAAGGCAACCCCGACATTGACACTGGAGCATGAAAGCAGGACCTCTCTGTGAGCAGAGCTGCAGGGACTGAAGACAGGCCCTGCTTCTTCTCCAGCCAGTTCCTTGCTCTTCTTCTTCCTTCTATCAGAACTTTTTCTAACTGAGCAACAATGTGGTCAGTTTAAACTACCCACTTTCCCAGACTCCTTTGCAACTACTAGTGTCCATATGACTTGGTTCTAACCAAGGAGATGGGAACTGAATTACACTGGGTAAGAATTCAAAAAAAAAAGGTGGCGTGTGTGCCTTTGTTCTGTCTCCTCCCCTACTCCCGCTCCTCCTGTTATGTTTAGGGTGTACAGTTGGGGTCCAAGTCCCTGGTGTCGCCAACAAAAAATTGAGCAAGACATACAGAAATAACAGGCAAAGTACGGATTTGTTGGAGGTGAAAGTGGAAGTGGCGCTCTGTAAGGTAGAATGGAGGGGGTCAAGCAAGAGAGAGGCTTAAGGCCCCCTGTCTAGAAATTAGCATCTTATATGCTGAATTGTGAGGCCTTCTCTTCCCTGTATGGATGGGATCGAAGACCTTACCCCATTTGCTTTCCTTGGTTACTTGTGATACCTGATTAGAATAGTGTCCAATTCTACCCCATTGGTCACTTTAGAAAACCTAATTAGATACTGTCCACTTTACCACCATTGATTATTTTAGAATACCTAACCTGTGTAGTTATCATGGGCGACTAAGTCCTCAGTGGCGGGAGTTGCCATGGTAATGGGACCTATCATCAACAAGGACGTGGTGATTCATCTCCCTGGCTTATCCTCTAGTGGCATTTTTCTTCTACCCTGCCTTCATGTGCCTGCCCATCATGGGGTCCTGAACTCCTACCCAACAATGATTCTCATTTTATGTCAGAAACACACCTGGAGGTTGTGCAGCCATTTTGTAAACATGAAGAAAAGATGTCACTGGGTAGGGTCGGCAGGGCAAGAATCAGGAAAGAGCCACCAGGGACACAAGAACGGCTTTACCCCAGTCTTGTGGTGTGAGGGAACTCAACTACATTTTTCTAAAGCTACTATGGCTGGTTTTCTGCCCCATGCCACCAACTTGGTCCTTACTGATGCAAGTGGAGTGGAGCCGCTGGAGGGGACTGCCTTTCACTTCACTTCAGAAATTCAGCACCAGTTGTTCGCCCAGCAGAGCCCTCCCTGTCACTTAAAGTCCCACCCGCCTAACATAACCGCACATCAGGAACATAACCAACACCAGGATTTCCCTTCCTAGAGTGGGTCCTGCATGGTCCCTTTCTTTGGCTACCTTTCTATCAGGGAATTGATCTTGGGGAAGGGGAGAAAGGCAAAGCAGTCAGTGGGAGAAGTCTTGAAACCTCACCATTCCCAAGGGAAAACAAAAAACATGGAGGAGAACAGCATTATTTAAGACTTATCAAAGGCTGGATGTGATCTGTTTGTAAGTGAAAAACTCGCCCAATCCCACTGGTCTGGAAAACCAACTGCTGCCTGATTAACTTAAACTTGTCTTGTAAGTGTGAAATGTCACCTCGAGGTGCCGATCTTTAATTATGAACATGCATCTTTCAGAGCAACTGGTTATTCAAACCAGAGCACATGAACACTCCTCCCCCAAGCCTTTCTAATTTGCAAATCTGCACCCATTTGTCTTTTCCTGTTGAATGCAAACGGGAGAAACTCAGAGCAATGTTGCCCTTTGGAGATAATGACGTTGGAAATTCATGACATAATGGCTCCCTTGACAAGACCAGAATACTTCTTGTTTTTGCTTTCCCAGGCACAGAGAAACTGACAGCCTGTTAGCAAACGCAGGTGCCTGGATTCCACCCCCCTTCCCTGAATGCCTGCAGCCAGCGATCATGGGGAGAGGCACCTGTTTAGCATCGTATACCTTCTTCCAACCCACTGGATGCAGGCTCAGAACAGAGGCATAGCTGAGTGCCTGAGCCAGGAGGAATTGTAGGGACCCAGCAGGCACCCCCATTCAGCCTGTAGAACAGCTTTGCAACCCAGCGATAACCCACCGGCCCAGTCATGTGTGTTGGGCAGAGAAGACTGATTTGAATCCACCCATTCTATTTTCTATCTCCCACTTCCACCCTTACCCCAAAGCCTGAGCTGCAATTTAGGAAAACAATAAATGTTATTTGAACCCGGTAGATGGTTAAACAGTCGCATGGAGCCTACAGACTAACTGCTTGGAAGGCAGAGAGGACCCTCCCTATAGGGCATCTCAGTGCTGTCAACAAACCTGCGCTTTCCCCCGGGAAGTACACCAGTGGCCAGAGATCTCAAGCTAGGGCTGGGCCTGGCCTGTCTTGGGAAAGGGGCTCACCTCAGATGACATTGCACATCCAAGAAGGTCACTGGGCAGGTCAGCAAGCCTTTGACCATAGAGGCATTGCTTCTCTTGTCTGTTTATAATGGACTCTGGGATCATTGACACCTCCACCCTCCCAGCCCTCCTAGAATTCAGTTATGTCTTTGACGATGCTGTTGAGATCATTGCTTCTCAGTCCAAAGGCATATTTCCATGTTCACCATTTAGAGCATTATCGATTTTCATTTTTCCAACCTTGTGAGGATCTTAGGGTTGATAGGAGGCGATGGGTTTCAAACACTGGCCTTTCTGGCCATTCATTCTATTAAATACAACCCTCAGAGCCCAGCACATTGTCAAAGAGAGAATCCACAGTTATCTTCCTAAGTTTAGCTTGGAATTTCTAACTCAGAATCGGGAAAGGATGCAATGACTCCACCTGCAGACTCGACAGTTGTTTGCTCTTAGATGGGGAGCAACTTGAGGACAGGAAGCCGGCCCCTTTGCCAGTATCATTGGTGCTGAATACAAAGATAGGAATGATATTGACAGAGAGAAATGAGATGATATATCAACTATTAGCCCTCCATTCCCCCTGGGAGGCAGTCAGATGCCGCACCTTATTTGGCAGGAAGAAGGGGAGAGATGGGAAGCAGGTACCTGAGATGTGGCTCACAGACCTTGAGCACATCCAGCTCATCTGGAGTGTGTTTTAAAAACTGGTCAATTAGGTGTCCCAAAACTGACCTCAGCAATGACCCCATCCCTCCTGCTCATCCTCAGCAAGACTCTCTGCCACTCCTCCCTCTTGAAAGATGGGGCCGGTCCTCTCCCTTCTCTGCTGGCTCTGTGACTTATTTTGAGCAATGAAAAGAGGTAGAACTATTATAGCACCTTAAAAAATCTGCAATTTCTGCCTTCCACGTTGGAAAGGCTGCCTCTTAGAAGTCAACTGCCTGGTAGGAAGCCAGGTCAGATTAGCCTGCTGGAGAGACCTGAAGTCAAGTAGGGTGTTCCCACCCCATCCTGGCTTCCAGTCCAAGACAACCCCCTGAATGACCTGGACCTGGAACAATTCAGCAGGGCCTTGCCCAAATTCCTAATCCAAATCAGGAACAAATAAAATGACTATTGTTTCAAGAGTAAAACATTTTGTTCTGCAGCAGCAGATGACTGAAATGGGGAAAATTGAATTCTCTGGGGATGAGACCAGGGTCGAGGATCCCACTGACTTCTCCCACAGGCTGCTTCCTGTAGGTCTGAAGTCTTGGTCCACATGGTGAGTCTGAGCTGCAGCAGCCTGGGCCAGGGGCACATGTGGTAAGAAATCAAACAGCTTCACAAAGGTAGTCTTAAAAGGCACAGGCACAAGAAATTTCCGTGTATGGAGCCCTTAACTAGACATGAGGAGGAAAATTAAAGGAAATAGAGTCAAGGAATGTGTGAGTTGGATAAGACTTCAGAAAACATTTTACACATTGGGAGTCCAAGGCCCAGAGAGGACAAGTGACTTTCTCAGAGTCACACAGCTTGTTAGTGGCTGAGTGGGGACCAGAATGAGATCCCCTGAGTACTGGTTCAGTTCTTCCCACCAACCATTTTTTAGATTTCTGTGTCCTAACACACACTTTCCTAAATGCATGAAAAATATTTGAAAATGCTAACTAAGCTTTGAACTTAAGAGTGCTGAGTATAAATGTCCCAATTAAGGCGAACCTACCCAGAGCATCCAGGGTAAAAGAAGGATGCTAATCAGGTATTGGATGACTAATCAGGACACCTTCCTGGAGGAGTTGACCTTGAAGGAGGAGGATGAGGGTTTAGGGTGTGGGCTGAGCAAGCTGAGGCCTGGAGGTAGGAGATATGTGGGAGGTGCAGGCGAATTAATTGGCAGGTTCAGAAGGTCCTGTCGGAAAGGAACCGGGCTTTGCATGTTTCCATCTGGGCCCTTTGTCTTATCGGGTTCCTCCACTTCCAGCAGCGGGTAGCAAGGACTGGCTGCTGCCAAGAGAGAGGGACACAACAGACTTCCCTGCCCCCACCCTGGCCCACTGTGCTGATAGGAATCCTGCCAGGGCCTGGGAAGAGGACCAGCCCCGGAGCACAATCAGCAGGCCCAAGGCTCCTCAACTGGGGGTTTCCAGAGCTCCTAAACTGGGGGTTCCACTCTTTCTCTCTCTTTCTCCCCTCAAAGCCCAGCTCCCCTTCACTGTGGGACCACAAACTGAGTTTATTTTTAGTGTCCTATTCTCCTAAGGACCACAGATATGGAGCATGCTGTGTGAATGTTCCCAGCTGCCCTTTGCAGGGAGAAGGGATTTTGCCTATATTAGGAGAGATCGAGGTCAAGGTCAGGTAGTGGGAAGGACTCTCCCTGGGGTCAGAATGGGCCAGATGAGCCGGGGTGGTAAATACATTTCCTTGCTCAACAGAGAGATCAATAATACTATGTGCAGTTTCTATGTAAAGAACAAGGCTCTTTAGGAAGGCAACAGAAGGCTAGTAGAATGAGCATATATAATCATTAATTGGAATTTGTTAATTACATTTGGCCTTGAACGAGTTCCTCAACTTCTCTGAGCATCAGTTTCCTCATTCGTTATGATAGTATTAATGATAGGTGTTACTTATTCCCTAGGCCTGTTGTGAAGATTGAATGATATCACGTGTATAAAATAGCTGCTGCAATGCCCGGCAATGCTAGCCACTCCATTGATATGCATTTCTTAACTTTCCTATACTAACCGAAGCCCCTGACCAACCCCAAGGTAGAATTTTATCTTTCACCAACACCACTATATGCCAGGCATGAACTGAGCGTGCCTTTAACATTACCTCTCCCAAGGACCTGGCAGGATGGGTGTCTCTTATCGCCATTTACCCTGTGACTCTCTTTATGGTGAACTCCAACCTAACCATGATGACCTAATTCGCAGTGGATGCAGAGATGCAAGATGGCGGACACCGTGGTGTCAGGGGAAAGTTCTCCCTGCTTCAGATCTTCACAAGTTGCCTGGAAACTGAGGAATCCAGGAGGAAAGAGTGAGCCATTGCCCCCATCCCCATGTGCAGGGGACCCTTTGGAGTGGAACAGCAGAACTGAAGGTAATTCTCTGGTGGGGAGAGGCTCAGGAGAAGTAATGTGAACACAGCAGCCAGCTTTGAGCATTTATCCTGTCCCTGACATGACTCTAATTAGTCGATGTTTGTCACCTCATTTCTGTTCAACAGCCCTGACGTGAATTCTAGCGCTATCCCCACTTCAGAGACAGAGACAGAGCCTGAGAGAGTAGATGTATCTTACCCAAAGTCCTCAGCTGGTAAAGGCAGAACCAGGACTAGAATCTGGGTGCAAAGCAGGTATTTGCTCGGGGTCTCCTTTAGGAAAGATGTGACGTTAGTTCATGGCTTTCAGGCATTTTGTACTCTTGGCCCCTCCTTCCCATGAGGAGATCCTGCTCCACAGGGGTCCTACACACATGGTCCTGTAACACAGGGCCACCCTCCCCCACCAACAACCATTCCCAGCCCTGCCCTGGGTGAGGTCCCGGTACCTTCCTGCCCTCTCTGTCTCCACACACCCAGATCTATTAGCCAAGGTTGGGAAGAAATGTTTTCCTTTGTTCAGGCAATCTGTTTAAGGAGGAGCTGCATGTTTTTCTGCTCTGAATAGGCCATTTTTCTTGCTCTTCTAATGTGAACTTCCTGCTTTCTGCACTCTCCGGATGAGATTTCTGTCTGTGATAAAAGATTAGGCCTGGGCTGCTCTACCTGGGGACTGGTAAGAAAGCGGGGGCTCAGCTGACTGGAGATGGAGCTACCGTCATTATTATCATCATTTAGCATTTCCTAAGTACCCCAGAGTACCTATCCTAGACTCAGGAGTGTCCCCAGAGGACAAGGTCAAGTGAGGCTTCCTGCCACAAGGATGCTCAGATGCAAATCTCCACCTGCAAGTCACATATCCCCAAGCCTTGCCCACACGAGTGCATTCAAACAAACTCGTCCTCCAGGCCAGGGCTCTGACACCCAGATGCCATCCGAGGCCTCATTAAAGCTCCCATCAGCTGGGCCTGCCCCTTGTGATGCTGATTCTGGTGCTTCCAGGGAGGGAACGCCCTTTGAGAACCGGTGCACTCACACGCCTACCCACAGTACTTAGTCTTCACACACGCACTCCAGTGCCGGTGCACATCCAGGAATACATGGTCAGCCACAAGATCCTGCCTGCCAGTCTGCATCCTGTTCCCCAGCAAGTGGGAATTCTTTCCATTCTTAATGACATAGTGTCCTGCCTCCAGAGGAGAAAGACAGCAAGACAGACAAGCAGGACCACTTATATGGGGATGGAAGAAGAGTTCCTGGCAAGATGGTACCCAATGAGGGTGGAGCAAGAAATCTCTCCTACCCTTTATCCAGTGAAAGCCACCACACCTCTAGCTCTTAGTTATACTGTCCTCTTTGCAAGAACGCCTTCTCTGACCTCCCCATACCACCCCTACCACCATCCCCAGACCCTGGCAAATCCTTATTATAGGTGATCATATCTTTTTATGATTTGTCTTGTACACTGATGGCAGTGTATCTGTTTGTTTGTTTGTTTTTTGTTTTCTTTGGTACCAGGGATTAAACCCAGGGGCACTTAACTACTGAGCCACATCCCCAACCCTTTTTTATATTTTATTTAGGGAAAGGGTCTCGCTAAGTTGTTAGGGCCTTGCTAAGTTGTTGAGGCTGACTTTGAATTTGGGATCCTCCTGCCTTAGCCTCCTGAGCCTCTGGGAGGTTTTTTGTTTGTTTGTTTTAAATCGTGTGCAGCATTCTTTTATTTATTATTTTTTTTGGCAGGGTTGGGAATAGAACACAGTACCTTGCACATGCTAAGTGAGCATTCTACCACAAGCTACATCCCCAGCAGTTTTTTTGTCTTTTAAATATGTGTTTGACTCCATATCAGCTGGGATCATATTCAGTTTCCCATGGTTGCATCCCTAGGAGGCTGTTCATAATAGGTGCTCAAAAATATTTAGTAAATGCATAAACGAACCCCCACACAAGTGGACAGTTCACATATACACACAAGTACTCACCCATTCATGTGTGCCTGTACATCAGCCTTTAGCAGTCTTTGCAGCACGGAGTAGCAGACATGGATACTCTTGGAGGAATAGCAATTAATTCAACTCTTCTGAAAAACAAGTCAGTATTTTATATAAAAGTGTAAACAATCGTGCTTATAAGAATTTATCCTTTGGAGATCATTGCTTCAAGATGAAAATGTGCACAGACAAAGAAATTCATTGCAGTAGTGTTTATCCTAACAAAAAATTGAAGCTGCAACTGAGCATGGTGATGCAGGCCTGTAATCTCAGGAACTGGGAGGCTGAGACAGGAGGATCACAAGTTCAAGGCCAGCCTCAGCAACTTAGCAAGACCCAGTATCAAAATAAAAATTAAAAGGACTGGGGATATAGCTTAGTGGTAAAGTACCTCTGGGTTCAATCTCCAGTACCAATAAAGAAAACATTGGAAGCTACCCTAATTAGATGTCCAGTTAAGTGAGTGAACTGGTACCTTCATGCAATGGGATAGTCTAAAACCATTAGACATGATCATCTAACCCCACAAGAATGGTGTTCATCTCATATTGTTAAGATTATATAATATAATCTTACATAATGTGATTTCACTGGTTTAAAAATCATAGACCTCTATTATGGTTCAGATATTAAGTGTTCCCCCAAATCTCATGTGCAAGACAATTCAAGAGAGCTTAGAGGTGAAGTGATTTGGGTTATCGGAGCCTTAACCTAATTAGTTCATTTGTCCTCTGATAGGGGTTACCTGGATGGTAACTGTAGGCAGGTAGGATGTGGCTGGAGGAGGTGGGTTTCTGGGTATGTGCCTTTGGGGTTTATATTCTGTCCTTGGTGAGTGAAGTCTCTCTTGGTTTCCTGATTGTCCTGTCCTGAGCTGTGTTTCCTCCACTACACCCTCTGCTTTGATGTTCTTCCTCACCTTTGACCCAGAGTAATGGAGTTGGCCATTAATGGATTGAGACCTCTGAAACCATAAGCACCGAATAAACTTTTCCTCCTCTAAAATTGTTCTTGTCAGGTCTTCTGGTCACAGGGACAAAAAAACTGACTAAAACAATCCCTGACTATGAACCTGTAGAGAGAGTTCCAGAAAGATTTTGCTAAAATGTCTACTACCTTTTCCTCTGGGTGGTGAGATTTTAAATGATTTTTACTTTCTTCCTTGTATTGTATCTACTTCATGACGTTGTTGAGAGATTAAATGAGATAAAGCATGTGACGATGTTAAGAGTTTAAGGCACAAAACTTAGTACAAATAAATTGTACCTTTCTATTATTTTTACAGTTTTCAGAATTGTTTGGATTTTTTACAAAATGCTGTAATAAGAGCCAAATTGCAAAATTTAAAAAACAATCAAGCTTTAAGAAAAAGAAAGCAACAGTAGAAAGAGTCAACCATGTGATATTGTGTATAAGTTGCCTGTAGGAGTGTATCCTGTACCCCAAGCTCAGACCCCTGCTCCCAGAAGCCAGTACTGTCTGAGTACTAGTAAGTGCCTGTGACAGTTCCTGAATTCACTTGAACTTGGTCATCAATTAGTCCAATTAGAGGGATTATCATTGAGGGACTGTGCATTCCTGATCTCTAGTCCCAAGCCCAGAGCAGATCCCACCCAGACGCAATGATATCAAGGGCATAAGTCCCGTTTTCCCAAATCTGGGGAGAGGATCGAAGTACTTCTAGTGAAGATCTGAGCACTCACCTGGGGTGCACCAAGCCCTGGAAATTAAGAACATGCAAATCCCCAATCACTCTTCTTCTCCCACCCACTGGGCTCTTCATTAGACTGCAATTAGATTACCATCCCTCTTCTCCAAGGAGATCCGGAATCACAGCATAAAGCTGACTACACTTAGAGCTCTTCAGATGATAGACCCTTAGTTTTTCCCCCCAAGAATGGGAAGTGAGGATAAGACACAGATGTGGTTCCATAGAATTTCCAGGAAGTACCTATTCAAAATCAGTATCAGCAGATTTTCCTTTGTGGTCTCATATGATCTCATGAAGCAATGCTCAAAGTTCGATCTGAGGACCCACTGCGGGAATGGGGGTCAGAGAGACATAGGTGTCAAGGGGGTCAAAACTATTTTCATAATTGGAGTATAATATTTACCTTTTTCATTGTGTTACATTAATACCAAGCGCACAAAGCAATGGTGAGTGAACTCGCTTGCTCTTTAACATGAATCAAAGCAGAGGCACCCTCTGCATGTGCCACATCTTCTACCTGTGCCCACACACTTGCTAGTTTCACTGAAGAGCATTCTTGACAAAGCAGTGAAATTATCAATTATTACAGTTAAATTTTATGTTGAACAAGCATTTTTATAATTTGCTGTAACAAAATAGGAAGTATGCACAAAGCATTTCTGCAGCATTCCAAAGTACTGTTGGTCTCGAGGCATTCTGAGTTGTTGGAGTAGTCATTTTCTTCATGAAACTGTTTTTACTTAAATGAAGATTGATGGACAAACTGTGATTATTTAGACTTGGTAGTTGGAATCATTGACTCAGAAATTAACAAAATAAGCTTGCCACCTCAAGGAAACCAGGTGACAAGATTTGCTGCTAATGATAGAAATTAAGTTCTACTGAAAATTAGCATTTTGGAGAAAACACATCCCTCACATGAGTTTGACAGCTTTCCAATCTTGAAAGACTTTTCTGATAAGATCAGTGGTGCTATTAATAATTCTAAGTTTTGACATTGTAAAATAAAATAGATTAGCATTGGAAGACATTAAGAACTCAGTTAACTGGTATTTTCCAAATGACCAATGAATAATGCTACAAAATTAGCCATGAGTAAAAGACACATTGAGTGCAATAGACCGAAAGATTTTAACTCATTAGTAAAAGTTCTTCAATATGGTTTCTTACTCCACATTGCCAAATTTGAATATAGTATCAAAGAAAAGTATCCACAATGATCTGAAAGTTTATTAAATACTCTTTCACTTTCCAACTTTTTATCTTTGTGAGATTGAGTTTTCTTTATATATTTCAACCAAACATTTCACAACAGGTTGAATATAGAAGAAAGTATGAGAATTCACTTATCTTTCATTAAGCTATCCACTAAAGAGACTTGCAAAAATATTAAACAATGCATTTCTTTTTTTTTTTTTTTTTTTTTTGCCAAACTTGGTCATTTTCATGTTTTTCTTTTTTTTAAACATTTAATAAATAGTTCTCTTAATGAGTACAGATATTTAAGGCTGTTTGATAGTACTCAGAAATATTGCAGTAATGGTGATTTTTCTGATTGATTTGTAGGCTTCAATTATAAGAAATGTAAAACAGATGTCAAACCAGTAAGACTGCATTTATGCATCCATCATTTTCAGGATTGTTGGTAACCTGGGCATATTTCCCCCAAATAACTTTGCCGCCTTGTGTTACAAGACCCAATTCGCTCACATTCACCTCAATGACTGTACCTTTGGTAATAACACCCAAAGTTGTATATAGCGGGGATGAGGGATTCTTTTTCACACCAAGTATTGGTAGGCAAAAGGTGGCTTTCCGTTCAGGATGTGTTACATGGGCCTTCTTGAAACGTAAGCCCATTGGCCTAATGACTCTTTCCTATTCAGGTGGTTCTCTTGTAAAGCCATCTCCAACCAGCAGACTTTAGTGACCATCCTCTTCTAGGCCTTCTTTTTCCTCTTCCCTGTTCAAATCACTTTTAATACTTCTGTTTCTCCCTGAGCACGAACCTTGGGAAAGGGGACTTCCCGTTTTCCTGCCTTCTCTTTTCATTTTTGTTTAATCATGTTGGAAAGTACTTTTGCCCGAGTCTGTCCTTCTTTGTCTAGAAGATAGGCAGGAAATGCTTCCTGTGGAGACTTTTCATCGTTCTTTTATGTGGTGTTTCTCTTTTCATGCATCTTGATAGTCTTTTTCATTTGTGTTTTCTGGGCATGGCGCTGTTTATGGTAGAGATTAGCTTTCAGGTCAATCAGGTTTTTTTCCTTCTTTGAACGTTCATGAGCCTCTCGACTTTCCTTTTTTCTCTTTTTCTCATGGTAATCCAAACAATATCCGTAGCATTTACGGTGTAATTCAATACATTCATTTTGTGTAATGGTGACAGCTGCAGATCTGCAGGGTACAGTCTCCGGGAGGAGTAGAAGCTCTTAATTTTCGGGTATCAAAGACCCACGAGCCAACTCTGCGCAATGTGGAACAGGAAAGCCATGTCTTGGTTTTTAATATAGTTATTTAAATCAAAATGTTAGTTAACATTTAAATACTTAGTTGTAAGTCTAACAAACTAGGTACAGGATTTGTATTCTGAAAACTATAGGATCTAGATGAAAGAAATCAAAGAAGGTCTAAATAAATGCAGCAACATACTATGTTCATGGATTGGACAATTCAATATCATTAATCTTTAGATTCAATACAATCATGATACAAATTCCAACAAGCTGATTTTAAAATATATGGAAATGTAAAGGAACTATAATAGCCAAAAAATTTTTGGACAAGGCTAAAAATGGAGGATTCATTCTACTCAATTTTAAGGCATACTACAAAACTAGAATAATTAACACAGGATGGTATTGGTGAAAGAATAAAACATATAGATTAACAGAACACAGTTGATTTTTTTGACAAATACAAAGGTAATTGGATGGAAAAACACAGTCTTTTCAACAAATGATGCTATAATAACTGGACATTCATTTCCAAACAAATAAAAATGAACCTCAATATATACTTTAACAGTGTTCAAAAATTAATTCAAAGTGGATCATTGACTAATTGTAAAACATAAGCAATAAAAATTTTAAGAGAAAACGTCAGAGAAAATCTTCATGAGCTTGGATATGGCAGAGTTCTTAGCTATAACACCAAAAGCACAACCTGAAAAGAAAACATTAATAAATTGGACTTTACAAAATTACAATTTTTTTCTTGTGAAGGACAGAATTGAGAGAATAAAAAGGCAAGCCACGCAGGGAGAAAATACTTGCAAATCACATATACAACAAAGACTTGTATCCTGAATATATAAAGGACTCTCAAAATTCAACAATAAGAAACAAGCAATGCAACAAAGTAATGGTGAAATAGTAAAACAGACACCTTACCCAAGAGGATATATAGATGGCAAATGAATACATTAAAAGATTCTCAACATCATTAGTCATCAGGAAAATACAAATGAAAAGCACAATGAGAAACCAATATATATCTATCTGAATGGCTGCCATAAAAAATTCTGACAAGACCAAGTGCTGGGAAGGATGTGAGGCAAATGGAACTCTTACATTGCAGGTGAAAATGGAAAATGGCGCAGCCATTCTTACCAGATGATCCAGTAATTTCACCTATAGTGATTTATCCTAAAAGAATGAAAATTTCATGTTCAAATGAAAACCCATATACAATTATTGAAACCTATACTCACCTTGATTTCTGTTGTGATCTAATCAGGAAGGAATGACTTTGACTCCAAAGAGAATTTATGGGACTTTGTGCAATGTTCTTAAGAGAGTTGAGCCTGAACTATCTGCTAGAAGAAGGAGACTTGGGGGTTGAATAGAGTGGAGTAGCCTAGGTCTGACCCAGGGAGAGTGGGATTTCTGGAGACAGCAGCAATTTTGGAGGCTTCTCCCCTTACCTGGGCATTACTTTGAGGAGGTCTGGGAAGTCTCAGCCTGGAGAGCAGTGAGCAACCTCTCCTGGGAAAGAGAATATTGTTCAGCCAGGCTGCAGTAGTTCAAAGTCGGGTTAATTTGAAGGAAGATGAGATTTCTTACACCTTAGTGTTGTGGAAAAAATTCCTACTGGCTCCTTAGAGGTTAGTTGGAAACCCAGGAAATAGATACGATGGCCATGGATGAGGATTTACCATGTACCATGAGAAGAGAGCTGTGGATGATCTCCTGGAAATGCCATCACAGAACTTGTAGAAGACTGAGAAAGAGCAGCCAAAGGGCCAGAAGGGGAACTGGACAGCTCAATGTCATGACAGTCATGGCAATTTCTGAAGGAGGGAGTACTCAGCAGTACTTAAAGGCTGTGGAGAGTTCCAGTAAGATGAGCACTCAAGAGGTCTACCACATATGGCAACAAGAGGGTTCACTGGTGTAATGGGGCAGGAGCCTCACAGCTGTGGTCTGGGGAGTCATGAGGGACCAGGTAAGGATGTGCACCCCTCCCAGCTCTGAACTACCTGACTCCATTGATAAAGCAGAGGTCACCAGGGCAGGGCACTAACTTCTCCTACAACAGAATTCTTCCAGGGACTGGCAGCTGCCTGGTTCCACTGATGACAAGAGGGAGCAGGGAGAGCTCAGCTCAGAGGTGCTCCACCAGCTGGAGTGTCCATCTACCCTAGATGGTAGTGTCACCTCCTAGATCACACCACTGCTGCAAAAAACTAAGAGGAAAGTTCATGCAAAGGAAGGGCTAATTTTCTAGGACCTGAAGATTTATCCACATTTCCCTCTCACCTCATTTGTTTGATGAAAGAATATGGTGATAAAAGAACTGACTCCTTTTATTTATTTATTTATTTGTCTATTTATTTATTTTTGCTGCAAATTCAACATTTGTTCAGAGGTCACAACATACCAATCACTTTGCCCTGATTGTAATGTCCCATTTAATTTTGCAACAACATGTGGGATAGACATACCCATTTTACATATGAAGAGACAAAGAAGTTGACTGGCCCAAGATCACATTGCTAAAAATATGGAGCCCAAGTTCACACACCTAAGTAAGTGGTGGAGCTGGAATTTGTACCTCCAGTGACTTCAATTCCAACTCCAGTGCTCATTTCTCTACAACAGTATAATTAGGAGGAATTCTTCAAAGGAGATTCCCAGGTCCTTCCTTTCTTGGGAAGTGAAGAACCTCTTCTAAGACGCAGGCATCCTACTGTGTTCACATCCCCTGCCCTGCTGGAAGGAGCTGAGTTGTAGAAGATCAAAAACCAGGCTGTGCCCTTCACCCTCCTAAGAGGCCTCTTCCTGAGTGGTCCAGAACTGCTCATCTCCAGTGCATGGTCCCCCCGTTCCATGGGCAGACCCATCATAAGACCACCATGGTATTTACTCCTCTGACTGGAACAGTTGTTTCGAGGGACAGGGAGCCTGGACCAGTGCAGAGCAGGTAGGGAATGAATGGCATGTGCCTTTCAGAGCCACCCATCCACACTGAGGAGACATGGAGGTGTCCTGGGTGACAGCTTGTCATGGCTCAGGAGGGTGACCTGGAAACCATCCTCTTGAGCCGGGGTGGGGGAGGGGCCTCCTCCCACTCATGATGCCCTATACCAAGCTTCCAGAAACTGTCTAGACTAAGTCTTGGGTCATGTGACACTCTGAGGAGTGCGCCCAGCCTTCTCTGGGGAGTTGCCCCCGCCCCCAGAAAGATCCAGAGCCAGATGGTGAACCTCAGAGGTCATAGCTAGGAGGCCTCCACTGGACTTTGGAAAGCAGAACGTATGGAGAAAAGCAGCTTTTCAAGCTAGACAGCCTGGATTCAAAGTCCAACTCTGCCACTTAGTCGTTGCGTCGTTTGGGGAGGTTTATTTCAGTTCTCTTGGCCTTTGCTTTCTCATCTGTAAAATCAGGAAAGCAACTCTGCCTACTTCATGGGATGGTGGTGCTTCCAGGAGGTAGTACACATCAGGTGTTCAGTCCAGCATCTGGCACACAGCAGACACTCAGCAAGTGCTGGCTATTATCATCGTCCTCATCATTACCATCATGAGAAACCTGCCACATGCATCTCCCCCGACAACAGCCAAGCCATTGTGGGAAACAATGGCCCCTGGGAATTTCACCAAACCCCAGAGGCAGTTCCAAGTGACTTTGTCAAAGCGCCATCATCTGCTCTACTCCCAACACACTCACTTGGCTTCCCTCTCCTTCCCCAGGGAAATTCCATGGAAATTCAGCAGTCAATAGAGTTGGCAAAGCCAGAGGCTTTGACTGGTTCTTGGAGATGTCTGAAATCAGGGATATAAGACAGTGTCCCCATACTCCGCTACCACCCTTGACCTCCCGGAAGGTCCTGGACCACTCTAGGCGCCCCGTCACCCTTCTATGAATTTTGAAGACTTTATAGATGTCCTGGGCCTAGGGAATGTGTTTTTCTTTTCTTCTCTAGAGGCAGCTTTTTCTCTATTCTACTTCCCTGCTCACTCCCACACACATACCTGCCAATCAAGTTATGCCCCACAAGGCCTGAGAGACACAGGAAAGGGTCTGATTTCTGAGGAGAAAGGAACAGAAATAGCCTAAGTCCTCAGCCTCTGCCTGGTTTCTGAGCTGATAATCGGTTACCTCTGGTGGACCGAGATGTCTGTCTGTTCTCCAAAATGAGTGCTGGCTCTCCCATGGAAATCAGCCAACAAGGATATTTCCCAGTATGACGTCATCTACTTGGTGTCACGTGACATGCTCGCACATATAAAATGTGAATGGAAATGACATGTATCACTTCTGGGCCAGAGCCTAAGAAGCAGATGATAATGGATAACAACACCACAAGATAGAAATACAAAAGTCTCTGGAAAACCACGTGCAAGAAAGCCTCCTACTAATCAGAACACCTTCACCGACTCTTAGAGGGTGAGAATCAAACTTTGATTGGTTTAAACCATGGAAACTGTGGGATCCATTGGAGTAGGTAAATGTTACACTGCCTAGGAAAAGAGCCAGCCTGGCTACCTTCTTGTGCAGATGGAGCAAAAAAAGGATCAGAGTGGGGTGGGAGGGTAGGGGGAAGGAAAAATAACAGAAGGAGACAAACATTACCCTATGTACAGGTATGATTACACAAATGGTGCGACTCTACTTCGTGTACAACCAGAGAAACAACAGTAGTACCCCACTTGTGTACAATGAATTAAAATAAATAAGGAAAGAAAGAAAGAAAGAAAGAAAGAAAGAAAGAAAGAAAGAAAGAAAGAAAGAAAGAAAGAATCAGATGAAGGATTTGCCCTAGAGACTAGAACAAACAAAACTGAAGCATCCAAAGGCCAGACACATGGCAGCAGGCCTGCAGAATTCTGTGCTGTGGCTGAAAATGTGAATGTCGTGTGCGCTGGCGGTGAGCATGCTGGGGATTCACCAGGGGGATCGTATTTACTGAGATCTGTGTATTAGATGCAGGGAAAGTGAGCACAGAGCAGGAAGGGGCAGGTCTCTCATATGACACCACGAATCCAGTATTCTTGAAAATAGCCAGTTTAACATGGGAGCCTCCTTGTAAACATGCCTCTTGCTTAGCCAGCCAAGGCAGAGGTAGAGAAAGAAGAGGAAAAAGGAAAGACCCTGGAGTACCCTTCCCTCGTGCTCCCACCACCTGCTGTCTGCTTTGGGAAGCTTCATCTGCTCTTTAGGACTCGTTTCGAACCTCACCTCCTCTGCAAAGCATCCCCTGACTTCTCTTTGTGTGCCTGGCGTCTTCTCTGTTTATGTTCCAAGCATGGCGTCCACACTCCAGCATGCTTCCCTCACCCTGGATCATGACCCTGGTCCTGTCGTCTCTGTACCTCCTGGGCCCAGCACAAGAACCGAGCAAACACTGATATAGCTGATGAATAGATAATGGAATGGATGAGTGATTAAGTGAGCAGAACCCAAAGATGAGGCACCCAAGTGAAGATCTGTGGCTGAGAAGTCTGGACCGTGGTGGGCAACCTGGATGTTCTACCTAGGTTGCCAGTAAAACACACAACAGCTTCTGCAGGTCACACAACTTTTATTGCTGAAGACGATTGCTGGGGGCTGCCATCCACCCCAGCCTTGATAATAGCCTCCAATGTACCCAGCCTCATCAGATTCTGGCCCCCTCCAGCCTGCTCTTCCAGGGTAGTCTTTTCCCTGAGTGACTGCCAGCCTGGACTGGGCTGGGCTGATCTGCTTGGACCTGCCTCTGAAGATCACAGCACCACAGGGGCCTCACATGGCCCCAGAAGGGTAAGAGTGGGGTTGGGGAGAGACCCCAGAAAAAAGTTTGGGGAAGGCCCAGGACTTCAGTTGGCAAGGAGGCTGGCTGCACTGAGGACCTGCAGGAGCAGGGCCAGCTCAGATCCCCCAGAGATGCTGTTTGGACGGCCTGGGGACCATGTTCCCTTTCTCTTCATGGCCACTTTCAAGTTAGTCCTATGTTTCTGGAACAACCAAGAAACTGAAAGATGGAAAAAGCTAAGAAGAAACCCCCATAGTCCCAGGATAGTCCTGGGCATGAGGGACGTGTCCACGTGGACTTCCCTGGGGCTCCGTGGCTGAACAGGAGCCACACTCATGTCTTCATTTCTTCATGCTTTGACTGTAGACCCAGAGGCAGGAACAGTTTGTGGTTCTCTTTGTGTTGGAGTTTCCTGCTAGCCCAAATGAGGATTTGCTTCCCTGAGTATCTCAAAGGGGCTGTAGTTGCTGCAGACTTGGATATGTCCATCAAGGCCCTTCACCCAGTTCCTTGAAGTCAGAACATTTAACTCCCATGAGTTCCCTGGAGTTATTGGCATAATTAATGCTAACCCTCAACACTCCAGGAACTTTTGGAGAATCTTTAAAAATACATCTATTCCTATTTCTTAAATATAAAAATAAAATAAAATCTGCCCCAATAGCCTGTGACCAAACAAATACAGCGAGCCTGAGTCACAGTCATCAGCCTGGACGGTGCAGTTCAACTCTGGATATCCACAGTGCAGGAGGTCTGAGCAAAAGTGCCATGCTTGTAGTGCCAATAGGACTGGCTTTCTGCTAAGGATGATCCAGGCACTGAGAAGCTGGCACTCCAACAAAATTCATTACCTATCCTGGGATAGCAATGGTGTCACCTGGGATGCTGGGTATCTGCCTACTCTGGGCTAGTTTCCTTTTCAGGGTCAGAGAAGCAAGAATTCCCGATGTCTCTTTCCAGGCCCTTCCCTAGCTCTGTGTTGGCCACACCTCCTTCATCCATTTAAGGACTCCTGGTAGGACCATCCACGGTGCCCGAATTCATATCTCCAGAAGATTTCCAGCCTGAGAGGCCAAGAAGGTTCACAGCTCTCTTGGTTTCTGAAGAACTTGGAAGAATAGCAACACACACACACACACACACACACACGCACGCACGCACAGCAGACAGTGGAGGTGGGATTAACGAAGGTGCCTGGTGACCATTAGCCCAGATATTGCAAATAGCACAGTGCCTTGGCCAGTCTTCCAGCAGCTCATGCTGTCAGGTGGGCGTGGTTAGGATTTCCGGAAGTGCACCTCACTCTGAGGAAGAGAGGACAACAGAATGAAGGTGAGCTGGGAACACAGAAATCGAGGGTGAGACCAGCTGTCACCTGGCACTACTGCTCAGAGAAGAGGGACAGTGATGAGAAGACAGACGCATCCTAAGAGCCCCCGGCGCTGGTTTCTGCCCTCCCTGAGCGCTCCACTACTCTGCCCTTCCCCAGAGAGCCGCCTCTAGTCTCCCAGATACAGACTAATGCTCAGTTTCCTGCCATGGAGGGCAGCCTCCCACACACGCCAGGGTTCCTTCAGTGGCCTGTGTGAACTCACACTTCGGCCCTCCCTGGGAGAGAAGAGTGGTACTGAGGCTGGCACCAAGCCCAGCTCAACCCTTTAACTCCCTCTGGGATCTGTTGAGGGAAGGAAAAAAACACAGACAGCTGGGGCTGGCCTGGGCCTGCCATCTGACTGTTTTGAATAAATGCAAAGGGCTGAGGGACTTCTTTCTCCCCCAGGAAAGCCTGGGCCTCCTCTGGGCTCCCACTTTTGGGAGTTCCCAGCCTGCCTGCTCGTGTCCCTGGGCAGGGCTCTCACCTCCATCTTGCTGTAAATCCAGGGAAGGACTTCTGTCACTTTGGTGTACACACCAGGTTTGTTTCTCTGGCCACAGCCTGTGCCCCAGCTGGTGACACCTGTCAGATACCAGCGGTTGTTCTGCTCGCAGACAAGAGGCCCCCCGCTGTCTCCCTGCAGGGGACAGTCAGCATGTTAGCCAGGTGGGGGAGGCCTTCCAGAGCAGGAAAGGGTGGGGTCCTGATTCCCATACCAATCCCAATACCCCAGCCTTGCCCCAGCCCCAGGGTCCTGGGCCCTGAGCCACGAACAGCCCCACCTGGCAAGAGTCTCTGCCTCCACGAAGGTCCCCAGCACACATCATCCTTGGGGTAAGGTATCTGTCGTACACTGAGTAGTCATTGCACTTCTTGAAGTCAATCAGGTTCACTTGCACCTCCCTGAGGAAGGGCGATGTCTTCTCTTCAATGAAATGAGAGTGGAAGAAGAGAGGATGGGAAGCCAGTGAGACTGGACAGCTTCACGGCCTTCCAGCCACACACCCCAGGGATGCAGACTCAGTCTCCTAGGAGCAGAGGGGGCCACACCCATGCCTGGATCCAGGCCAAGGGAGGGTCTCTGTGGTGGGACATCCAGGACAAATGGGCACACACACCCTCACTGCATATAGAACAGGGACGTATGTGTGCACAAACTCAGCAGCCTGTGTGGCCACCTGGCACGTTCCACACTCTTGTCTACATTCAAAGCACCATCCGCTACGTCATTAAAAACTATGTGCTCTAAAGAGAGCAGGTCTTACTGACCCGCCTACTGTGGGGCAACCTAGGGCTGAAGAAGTGACTTGCCACAGTCACACGGCTGGTCAGTGATGAAGGCAAGATCTGAAAGCTGTGCCCACACTAGACACAGCTCCGTCTCACGAGTCACGGAAAAGTGGCCTGAGTCTAAGAGCCAGGTTGGCCGGGCTGTGGGCTGTCGTGTCTTCCTGAGGGACATGAGCAATCTTACAGAACTGACATCAGGCAAGGGATGGAGTATGACAAAACAACAAGACCCCTCTCCGCTCTGTTTAAGGACAGGCCAAAAAAAGGCCACTGTGCGAGCCATACCAACATCAGACATCCTTCCTCCCAGCCAACATGGGAGACCACCATAGCTGCAGGCACTCTCTTCCTTCTGGATAATATTATTAAGTTCCCCAATTATAGAGTTATCCTGCTGCCTGACTACATCCAATCCAGAGAAAAGTCCTACTGCTCTGTACACTCCCTTGCCATCCACCTTCCCAACATCCTCTCATAGAAAGGCCTGGTTCTCCACCAGGTGGGTTCTTCCTCATTACCATGAGCACTGAACCCAACTTGTTCAACTACTGGGCGTTCCCTGGTGGTCTTGCCTGGAGGGCATGGTCACACTGACTGGTTGACATATATGCAGGTGTCTGTACACACATTTGCACCCAGCTTGGGGAATAATATCCAAATCATCATCTAGATAGGCCCTCCTGTACATACCCAGGCATGCCCCCACCGTCTGTGTACACACACACCTGGCATCTCTGCCTCTTACCATCTGTCTCTTTGGTCTTGCCAAAGCCCGTGATCCAGCAGGTCTCATTGAGGCCGAAGGTCTGTCCATGCATGGGGAGGCAGGCAGGGTGGATGTGAGCTGTAATGAGACCTCGAGGTATCAGTGAAGGAACAGGTTGGAGGTTTCAATGTGTCAGGAGCCCATCCTTGTTCCCAGAGTACCTCTGAATCCTCTGGGCCTTAAACTGACCAGGCAAGAAACTCTATCACTTTATCTTTTTGTTTGTTTTGGTACTGGAGATTGAACCCAGAAGTGCTTTACCACTGAGTCACATCCCCAGCCCTTTTTATTTTTGTATTTAGAGACAGGGTCTTGCTAAGTTGCTGGGCCTCACTAAGTTGCTGAGACTGGTCTTGAACTTGCCATCCTCCTGCCTCAGCCCCCTGAGTGACTAGGATTACAGACAAGCACTACCACACTGGGCTCAATCACTTTATCTTAACCCTCTAGTCCTCAGGGTTTTGCCAGAGTCCTTGAAGTCATCTTGATTTCAGTGGTTGCCTGGTAGGTAGATGAATAGTCCTGGAAACTTCCTTGGGCCAAGCTAATACCAGCTGACGCTCTCACTCAAGAGTGGCTCTCTTGGCTAACCTCTTCCATTGTTTTCACTCAGAGTAAGGGACAGCTGCAGGCTGAACTGCAAATGTTAGGGCCATGGCATGGCACAGTGTGTGCAGCCTGATGTGGGAAGGACACCTGCTGGTTGACAAGGGCCCATCACGCTCTCTTCAAATTTTTACCCAGCATGGATGAGAAACCTCTACAAACAGAAGAACACCCCTAGAGACACACAACACAACTACTGCTCACTTGCTCCCACACAGCAATATTTTGAAAGTGCTGTCGAGTATCTCTTCCTAAATACCCTCTGCAGACTGATGCTCCTAGGTGGACTAGAGCATCAGTCACCAAACTCCAACTTGCAGGAGGAAAATACTGCTTGATAGCTAGACCTGTGCAATGCTTTCCGGTGTCTGTTGTGTTCAGTGCGGCATCCTGAACTTAGAATAGGACCTGACACAGATTAAATGCTCAATGAACAGAGAGGGAAGGAGGAAGAAAGGAAGGATGGATAAACATAAAGTTCTCTCATAAATTGGGTTTTGAATGTTGGTGTCTCCCACATTTTATCTTCTGTGCAGCAAACACACACACACACACGAAGGGAGATCATCAATTATTCACAAAAAATGCAAATCATGATTTCTTCTCTATGTCTGAAGTAGGATAGAAGAAACAGGTCTGGGTAGAAAGGAGACCAGCAGAAAGGGACAAGACACTGTCATTTTAAACCCAAGAAGCTTCAAGAACACCCTCGCTTTCACTCCCCAGACCTGTTTTCCTCTAGACCTAAATTCCTGAAAGACCCAAGAATCTTAAGAGTATTGTGAATCCAGTTAATTAATGCCTACATACGTTGCTAGTTTACACAACTTATTTTCTTTAGACTAAATAAAGTCAAAGGAAACGATGGTTAGAAACCTCTATCATGAGGACATTCCAAACCTAGAGATCCTGAAAAGAACCAGACCAGGGAACACCCTGTGCTCTGTGCCACCACTCCCACCCCTCTTTGTTCACTATTTACAAAGTTTCCTTTAAAAGAAGAACCTGAGACCCAGAGCATCTCACTCTGGAGAGCACACACACTTTCTGTCCCTTTGAGTGTCTACTTCTTGCGTTCCTGAATAAATCTCTGTTTGTGCCTCTTTATGATGCATCCTGAATTTTTTTTTTTTTTTTTTTTTTTTTTTTTTACACTGGGGATTGAACCCAGGGAACTTCACCACTGAGCTAGAGGACAGTCCTTTTTATTTTTTGAGACAGAGTCTCTCTCACTAAGTTGCCAAGGCTGCCCTTGTACTTGTAATCCTTCTGTCTCGGCCTCCCAAGTTGCTGGGATTACAGATGTTAGTCTCTGTGTCTGACTGTATCCAGAAAGTCCTTCCTGCAATGTATGTCAAGAGCCTACAAGGGCCAAGTTGAGGGCTGCTTCTCTCTTCTGGGGAAACTTCAGACCTTTATTTGGTGAGAGGCCCATGTTTGCAAAGTCTTAAAAACATGTAATACGGTTATATGTTCTGTTATTATATATTCTACTTGTTTTAAGGGAAAATTAAATTTATCAATGAGTTTTCACAATTTTCTCATAAAGTACTGTAACTCAAGGTGCTTGGCCTTCCAAACCAATTTTTAAAAAATCAGCCTTGATCTGTAGACTAAAAATCAGGGCACATGGTATGATCACAGGGCTATATAAATATGAGCTGCAATTTTCAGACAGAGTCTTCTTCCAGCACAGGGACCCATCAGACCCTGGAAAGGGTCTGCCACTTTCTGAGAAACCTGCACACTATTTCATAGCTTTCAATTTCAATTTCATAGCTTTAGAAACTACTTAATTTGTTTTGGAATTCCTGATAACATTAAAAAGGTGGGTGAGAAGTAAGGTCTGGTTGTTTAGCCAAATGAAACCTGGGTCTTACAAGATTGAGAAGACCCCTTCTGGTCGTGGAGACTAACAGACCCTCAGGTCTGTACCCCGACCCCAGCTCCAGTCTCCACAGGCAGGGCTGGAGGAGTGGGCGGGCCGAGGGCGTGGCATGTGTGGGCGTGGCCTGGCTGGACGGGCTCTGCTCTAGGAGCTGGCCAGGGATCCTCCTCCTCACCCCACTCTGGTGAGCTAAGCACTCTGACTCATGACATGTACCGCCTCCACAATGAATGTGCCTGGAAACACCAGCTCACAGGCTCAGAGCACCAGAATGGCTGGACTAACCAGAGCCCTCCAAGGCTTCCAGAAATCCCAGTCCTCCAAAGGAGGCCCTCCTGCTTTATGCACTGGTGAGACTTGCTTGTGCTAGAGGATCCTGACCCCATTCTTGGTCTCTCCTGAGCCCTCTTCGCCTTCACCAGACCTTTGAGAACCCACCTTGGCTCTCCTCTCAGGAAAGCCTCCCTTAGCTTGTCAAGACTGATCAGGTGCCCCCATCTATGTCACCACAGCTTCCCCAGCCTCCAGCATCACATCGGTGGCCTCTTGGGTTGTCTTGGTGCGGGCTGCCTGTTTTGTTCTATTTGCATTGCAGTGGCAGAGCTGGCCTAGAGTATATATGCAGTGAGTGTCTGGTAAGTGAGCAAATGAGTGATGAAGCCTCGTTTGCCAATCCTTGTCCAGAGTGATCTGAGAACTTCCTCAGCATTTCCGTGATGCAGCCTCCTCTGAACCTTAGCTCCAACTCCACGGCAGCTCATTGTTTGGATGCATACTGGGCTCCTGTTCCCCACTGCTGTGTACCCAATTTGCCAGTCCAGAGCCAAGTGGGAAGAGCATTGCTTGGGAGTCAGATCAACCTGGATCTCACAAGCTGCCACCTATTACTTGTGGCCTTAGGTAATTATCTCTCTCTAGAGCTTCACTTCCTCATGTGTCAAATGAAGCTAATAATAGGACCTGCTCCACAGGGTTGTGAGGAGTAAATGCAATAATACATGTCACATGCCTGCCAGTGTCTGGCCTCTGCTCAGTCACTACCAGTGAAACAGTTCAACCTATTTATATTGATTAACACCAGTCTCAAAGCCCTGACTCTGTTAGCAATTTGCAATGTGAGATGTGTCATTTGGAACAAACATTACAGCCCCCGGGCCTCAGTTTCCCCGATTATAAAATAAAAGTGTTTCATTTGTAAGGGGACAGATAGATAGGATAGTGGGAACACGAGATTAAGAGAATAATTCTATAAAATGATCCCACTGTACTGACTCCCCACATGCTTTCTTTGCCAAAAAGCAATCTGCCTACAGCCCTGCCTAGCCTGAGGGAACGGGATATGTCACATTTTTCAACAAACTGAGGCAGGGGACGCAAGGCTTGGCAGTGAATGTGGATAATGAATGATTGGGTGGAGCGAGGATGAGGGCTGGTTATTGCTGGGTTACTAACAGCTAATCTCCAGGATCGCACTGCCCAGATCGAGGGGTGACTAACACCTTTGGGGATGACACTGCCCAACACAAGCGATTACTCCCTGTGCTGCTCCTTCCTGCCCTTAGGCACAGACATGGAGAAGAAAGAGACAGTGGGGGGTTCTGGGGGTCCATAAAAGAGCAAGACACACCCACTCCCGTAGGCACCCAGCTCTGGGCCCCCTTCTCTCCAGAGAAGTCTACTTCTGTCCCTCTCTTAAATAAAACGTGCTTTCTACGCTTGCCTTGGTGTTTCTCGGGTGTTTAATCTTCAACACGGGGGACCCGTTCCTGATCTCCAAGAGCAGTATCATATTTAATGATCTCTAGGAGTCTTTGACTTTTGCTATGCTGAGGGTCCAGGGCTCCCAGTTGAGTCAATAGGCACTGCCAATTCCAAGGGCTGCCCAGGGTGCTGGAGAAGGGAGAAGGGGGCACAAATTCACTCACTGGACAGGGTCAGGGGCTTGGAGAGCCGCATGAGTGCAATGTCATAGTCATCCTGCTCATCGGTGTAGTTGCCATTGATGATGATCTGGGAGATGGAGGCTGCCTCAGGCAGCTGGTGCAGGTTGTGAGTCCCTGCATACACCTTCCAGCCCTCCAGGATCTTCTCCCGGGTCCTGCCACAAGAGAGCATGGTCCAGTTACCCACCTGGCAGAGTTCACTGGCAGTGCCTGCTATACACAGGGAACTGCAGCAGGATCCCCAGCTTGGAGGCAGGAGGATAGATGAGTTGACCTCTGGAGGGGCCCACTACCTTATGAGATCCAAAGAAATCCCACACACTCCCATATTTGGAACCGGTCAGTCCACACCTTAAACTGATCAAGGAAAAAGGATGAGGAAGACCTTGTGTGGCATTTACCACCCACTCTCTTATCTGCACGTCAAGGATAAAATGCAGGGGATGGGACAGTTCGCAGTGGTAGCACCCTCAGCAGCCAAGAGATTTAGACGGGACAAAGTGACCTGCTGAAGACTCACTTCTGGTGAAGCCAGAGCTCCTGAGGTCTGGGCTGTGGGCCCTGAGGGGACAAGGCTGACCGGGGACTGTCAGAGCTGACCGAGCTGCTTTCCCTGGGTCTCCGCCCTCAACTCCTGAGACAGTGCTCCTGATTTCTCTGGCTTCTCTGCTGCAAGTTCCAGTCGCAGGAGGTACCACAAGCCCAAAGCCTGGTTTTCTTTTGTTTTTTGTTTTTCACCCTGCTCTTCAGGGGCAGGACTCAAAGTCCCTCTTCCTGCCCGCCTCGCTCTCCCTGGGAGAAATCAATGGCATTTCCTTATCCTTGGGCCTGCCTCAAAATAAGTACCCCAACTCACACTCCAGGACCAAACGACCACTGCAGATCCTGACCCAGCAGCGCCAGAGTCTGGCCCAAGGAGACTGGGCTCACAGTCCTCCATGGAGAGGTCAATCTGCAATCGCCCTTCCCGATGGTCACTGATCCCTGGCAGCATCGAATCACAGGGTCCCCTGGACACTTACACAAAGAAGCAGTGGGCAGCGGTGAGCACCCACTGGGCATCAATGAGCGTGCCTCCGCAGATGTGGGTAGTGCCATATTGCAAACTGACTTGCCAAGGCCACTTGTTCTCTGAGGCCAGCGTGCCTCCCACGATCCTCCCAGTTACAGCTCTCAGACCACAGTCTGGGGGAAACGAAGAGACGAACCATAAACCTGCTTCTCTCGAAGCCTCTGCCACACTCCCTGGTCCACAGCAGGCTCAGGCATCCCATCCTGAACGGTACCCACCCAGCCACCCCCTCACCTGAGACATCTCTTTGCTCATCTAGTCTAATGTGGCACAGCTGCTTCCTGCCCAAGCAGAAAGACCCCATGGTAGGTCAGCTTTTTGGATCCCAGCCAGCTTCCCCTTTCCTCCCATCCATCCATTCATTCATTCATTCATTCAACAAATGCTTACTAAGTGCCCAATGCTTTGGCACTGAGGGTTAGGATTTGGGGGTGAAATCTAGGACTGCCACCAGGGGCTCAGGAAAGCAGACAGATTCTAACAAGACCCTGAGCTGACAAGCATTGCGATGGGGCTCCCTGTCATTTAAAATGATGCACATGTGGGCTTATGCACCCACGTGACCAGATGGGTCTTTGGTGGCCCTTCATCTCAGGGAACATCTCCAACCATGGCTGGAGAGTCACCCCTGCAATCATGGACCAGGAGGCAGTCCCCAGAGTGTGTTTAGACCAGTGTTTTTTTTCTTTGCAGAGGAGAGAGTGAGACCCTTGGGGGATGGGCACTCCATCCACAGTGCGGTGTCCTCCCTGCACCTAGATATCACTGGAACACAGACCTTGTTCTCAGCCTGGGCTTCAGGTCAAACTCAAGCTCCTCACTGCCAGTGGCTGGCCTGACCTTCGTCAGTGTAAATATTAAAGTGTCTTTTCAGTAAGTGGACAGTATTGGCATCCGCCTCACAGGGAAGTTGTAGGCATTCAATGCGACGTGTGTAAAGACATGGCTCAGTGCCCTCCACGTACAATATGCTCAGTAGCAGTTGGCTCTAGAGCCTCATCTCCATCTAGGTCCCTGTCCATGGACACAGAGCCCTAAGCTGACCCACTGGCTGTTCTCCTGCCCTGTCTTTGGCTCCTGCTAAAGTTCAGGGGACTTAAGTGGCTTCCTTGGAAAGAGGGAAGTTGCCAACTGAGCCCCGACCAGAATTAGGAGAAAGGAAATGTTACTTCAGGATGACCCTTACAGGGATTCTGGTCCTGAAACAGGACTGCTGCCTAAGACCCTCCTCCTGGCTAATACCCCAGGGCCAGTCACCAACCCCTGCCCCTGAACTTCCAACCCCCACACACCAAAGACAAAAAGAAGAGCATCTTACGGGAACACTGGAGAGAGACGTACCGCTGGGAAGGGCATTCAGACCTTCAGGAGAAGACAGAAAAGGTGAGAAAAGGCACAGTAGCCACCTCCTCCAGGAAGCCCTCCTGACTAACTCCTGCTCAGATTCAATCCCATTTCTAGGAAGCTACCCTTGACACAAGAAGTGAAGACTTTGACTTTCTTTCTCTCAATGAGATATTATTCCTTCCAGTGCTTTCTCCAGGATTAGGGATAGCTCAGAACAAATTCTCTCCATTCTCAACCCCCCACCCAGTTCTCTTGTGGTCTAATGCACACACGGACCAGATCCATGTTCTTAGAACCAGGTCTTCATTTTCCTAGCATATTTCTACAAATAAACTGGTGACCAAAGCTCCTTTGACAGAGTCTCAGGGTAGCAAGCAAACCCACCTAACCTACAGCAGGCATCCAGATGCACCGCCCCATCTGAGGGCCTTGCTTCTTCTCTGCCTTCTACAAAGTAGACAATGCTAGCTGGTGGAACACCCCCTACCTCCCCACAGTGGGGCTATGGTTTGCATATGTGGTGTCCCCCAAAAGTTCATGTGTGAGACAATGCAAGAATGTTCAGAGGGGAAATGATTAGATTATGAGAATTGTAACTCAATAAGTGGATTAATCCACTGATACGAGTTAACTGTAGAGAAGTGGGTAGTGGCTGGAGGAGATGGGTCACTGGGGCCATGCCTTTCAGGTTTGTATTTTGTCCTTGGTGAGCAGTGCTTTCTCTGCTTCCTCGCTGCCATGTCCTGAACCGCTTTCCTGTGCTACACTCTTCCACCATGATGTTCTGCCTCACCTATGGTCCAGAGCTATGGAGTTGGCTGATCATGGACTGAATCTCTGAAACCATGAGCCAGAATAAACTTGTCCTCCATTAACTGACCACACATTGTTCACAGTTTTCTCACAGTGACAAAAAAAGGTGACTAAAACAGACCAGGAGAGGAAGGACTGCAACACAAGAATGACAGAGGACAGGGAGGTCCTGAAGGAGGCTGATGCTTCCCTGATGGGCCTCCTGGTCCCTGGCCACTTGCACCTGCAATACCCTTGTTCCTGCTCCCTCCCCACTCCATCCCCAACCCCAGTGATGCTCTTCCCTGCCTGCACCAAGTCCACTCTCTGCAGAAGCTTTCAGTTCAAACACCTTGGTGGCCCAAGGTTTATTTATCGGGAGCAGCGGGTGAATTATGTGTCATGAACTGTCCTGTGGCAGAGGCAATGCCTCTCTTGGGAACTCACAGTATGAAGTCATCAATTTGAGACTACTCAGTTGCTATGGTGATACCCTGTTCAATAGGAGGTTCTGTGCCAGCCACGGAGCTATTCAGTTCTTGACCTTGAGGTTCAGATGCCAGCTGCTTGCGGGTAGAAAGTTATGGGTGCAAGCTGATAATCATAATTGGGCTGCTCATACTCGTGACCTTGGTTCTGCTTTCTTTGAAGAAACTTTCTCACACTATATCCTTTTGATGTTTGTACCTATATAATAAACATGCTGAGCTTGTTGTGCGTCACTACCTCCCTATTAAGGAGTAGTCAACCACCGAGACCCAGCTTTTTCTCTATTTGTGTATCTGTTTATCTTTTCTCTATCCACTCATGTCTGATCCAGGAACCTGAACTGACAGCCATGCAGGACATGGCACTTATTAGTTGTCTCTGACAACCAGGCAAACACTCTGCATTAAGCCTCGAATAAGAACTTTTAAGCCAGGAGGCAGGGTGGTGAACACGGAACGTATCTGAGATAGCCCTGAAAGTTTGTGATGGAAACCTAGAGCCTGGGTCCGTGAAAGGCAAGGGTGAGGCGCTCTCTGACTCAAAGACCCCTCCCAGCCCCCCATTCTTCTGTTCATAAGTGGGCAGCCTGGTCTGCCCCACCACACCTGCGGAGGCTTTCCTGGATGGTGTTGTTGTACTCAGAGATTGAGAAACTGCTGGCAAAATCCCTGTGGGCCACCTCGGTTGTCCGGTAAGCACTGTGAAGGAGGAAGGAGGAAAAGAATGAGCCCACTGGGGATAGAGTACCCCAAGTTCTCCAGTTGGCATTACAGCCCCTCACCCCAATAGCCCTGCAGACAGAGGCTGGACTGCAATGGTCTGAATGGTGGCCTCTCTTCCATGCAGCAGTCAAGGCTCAACACATTTGGACCCCAACTGCATATTTTGCCCTGACCCACTAGCCCCATGCGCTAGCCCAGCAGTTCTCAAAGTGTGGTTCCAGACAGGTGGCATCAACATCACCTGGGAGGTCTTTAGAAATGCACATTCTTGGATCCTACCCCAGACCTACTGAATCAGAAGTTCTGGGGATACTTGCAGCAATCTTTACTTTAACAGGCCCTCCAGGCAATTCTGATGCACGATGAAGTTTGAGAAGCACCCATCTCACCCTTGCCTATCTAAACTGGGGTCCATGGACCAGAAGCGACAGTATCATCCCAGACCTACTGAATCTGAATCTGCATTGCGAAGATCCTCAGGTTGTTGATTTGCATTTTTCAAGTTTGAGGACCCTAACCGAGTGACTCAGAGCACAGCATGCCTAGGAATTCCCTTGGGTGCATGCTAAGCAGGTTCTTGATCCTAATCCCAGAAATGTAGGTACTGGGGTGCATTTCCACAAGCACTCTCAGTGTTTCCGGTGTGTTCCACTCTCTGTGTGGAACTTGTGTACATTTCTAGAAAGTGGTATGCCCTTGCCTGAGGCTGGGACTTCACACATGCTCTTTCTCTACCCAGGGGGACGGCCCATTCTTCCATCCTCTGCTCTTTCCTCCAAATGCAGCTAGGCACCTCTCTGTCATGTGCCCATAGAGCCCCACACATGTCCTTACGTGGGATTGTTGGTGTAAGCCTCTCTTACTAGAGATCTTCAAGGGTGGGATCACCTCTTACTCCATTGTGTCCAGGTGCCACATAGTCACTAGCATCTCATGACATCTCAGTGAATGCTCTTTGACATTTAAAGAACTGAATGTCCAAGGTGATTCAGTCTTGAATGTGGTCACACAATTCATAGAAACAGATGTCAGTGATTTCCATTGGATCACTCAGATCTCCCTGTCCTGTACCAGGACTCTAAGGCTGAGGAGAGGGACCAGAACTACTTTTGGGTCCCCAACAATGGTTTTCCAGGTGATTCTTTTACAGACAACCCACAGGGAGATCCTAAATCTTTTCCCCACAACCTCACACACAGAACTACTCAGCTTAAAAACTCAGACCGAAAGGGAGGTTGCAGATTGGAGGTTCCTTCCGGTAGGAAGGTCATTGTCCACCCTGCTCCCTGCTCTGCCCATCACCATTGGCACCTTGATTTAAAATCTTTAGAGCCAAAGCTCCTTCTGACTTGACGTGGTCACATCTGCCCATTGATTAACTTCCCATTTCATGAGTTCTAGTCCAAACAAAAATACCACTGCTCAGAGTCAACCAAAGGACTTGGCATAGCCCGAGATTCCAATTCCCAGATGCCAGAAGATGAGACCTGACCAAACGTCCAGCCACCTCATGGGGCCTGAATCCATTCAGTGTGGTAATGGACACGAGGTACTTTGCTCCAGAGCTGTAGGGGAGCCTGATGCTATTACAGCTCCACACGTCATTACCAGGGCCTCGGGGAAACGGCTCACAGGTCTTTGTCCTGAGCTAGTAGGATCAGCCCTGATCTCTGAGGGCCTTTTTAACAAAAGGCTCCTATGATGTGCCTGTGACACCCCTGGGAAGAGCCCTCGGAATCCCTGGGGACCCTTGGGAGGCTTACCTTTCAAACCCCAGCTGCCGACAGGTCTTCTCTGAGTCTGAGTCATTCCAGCTGCTGCTACAGATGGGAAGCCACTCACGGGAGGACTCAGAGTAGACTTTTAGCAGAGACGTGTCCCAGTCAAACCTCACTGCAGGGCAGAAAAGGGCAGAGGGGATCCTCAGCATCCAGGAGGCTTTGAGATCTTGGGGGAGGAATGGAGGAAATCTCTAAGAGGTTCCTGTCCGGGGCTGCTCCCTCTGGCCTTGGAGACATCCAGAAGGTTGGCTCGAGTAGCAGTGGCAGCCAGTACTCAGAATCTCAAGATGCTGGGCAAGGGCAGAACCACAGCAAGGGAAGGGCAGGGCGAGAACCCTCCATCTACAGGACCCAGGGCCATTGCTGGGAGAAGGGGCACACATTGCCAGGAACCATCACCCTGAGAGGACAGTGACATGCCCAAATGAGAAGGTGACAAGAGAAATAAGATCTGTGATCTGACAGGACACACTGTCACCAATGATATAGTTGTGGACAAGTGGACATGTCTGTGCACAGGTGAAATGGACACAGGCCATGCACACACACATGCATCCACATACACACACTCCTCAGCAAGGCTGTACACAGACCACACGTGCACACAAACCACCAAGGACCAGAGCAAAACAGATCTTTCTCTAGGACTTGAAGAAACCATAGGAGTGGTAAAGCAGAGGTAGCCCACAAGACAGAGAGATGGGGCTCTGGACCCCTTACCCATCGCCAGTCAGGGTTGCCCTGCTTAGGTCAGTCTGATGTTTGAGAGTTGTTAGATATTATTGGAGACTCACAAGTCTTGTTCAATTCACTCACTTTACAAATTAGGAAACTGAAGCCCAGAGAAGATCTAAGTGACTTATTCAGGTCACACAGCACTCAAGTCAGGTTTTAAACCCAAGTCTACTGTAACTACAATCCAGATTTTCTGATTCTCTGTCCATTTCCTCCTGTTTGAGCTTTTACAGTTTGAACAACTGTTAGAAGTCACCAGAGCAGGCATGTGCATGCATACACACATATGCACGCGCGTGCACACACACACACACACACGTACACAATCCCCATGCCTGGCCTCCTTACCACAGCCCAGCTCATCACTCTTCAGCTTGCAGTCCACCACCCCATCGCAGCGAACAGCGTGCTTGGGGCAGCTCTCCACGGGCTCCTTGTACTTGATCCCTGTGTGGCCCCGCCAGAAGTAGACTGGAAAAACAGAAGCCAACAGCTCGGTCACTGCCAACCCCAGAGAGGCGAGACACTAAGAAGCCCAAGGCCCTGGGGGTTCTGAGACACCAACCTGCAATCCCTCTCGGACTCTGGGGCTCTCGTCCCCCATCTGTATGGAGAGAAAGGCTGCTCAGGAGTGCTCTGGAATGCTCCAGAAAGCTCCTGCAAGCAGGGCAGCTCCAGGCAGACTCGAGCAGCCAACCACTCAGAAAAAGGAGTGGGGCAGAGAGATGGGTTGCTGGAGGCGGGTAGCTCTTGGGAGTTCCCCAGTCCTGCATGTTGGCCAAGGCAGGGGCTGGAGAAACCACCCTCTCCAGTGTCCCAGAGCCCCCTGGGGACCCTCTGGCATCCCTTGTTCTCTGTGCTCCACAGGGCCACAGCAGAGACATTTTTATCCTTACGACCACACACATGCAGTCACCACTGTCCCCTCCTCTTAAGGTGACTATCCTTCCAGTTTAGGAAGTTCCCGGATGTGCTTCCTTCTCCTCTCCCCTAAATGAGGGTGTCCCCTGTGCTGTTCTTGCCCACTACTTGCCTTTATGCCTTCAAATGTCTTCTCACTTAACAAGTAATTCTAGGTGGCCAATTCCCCCAAGCGTACAAGAAAACCTCTTCGTGAACCTTATGTGACAATCAGCTTCTTGACGTCCCGTCTCTAAGGCTGATCTCTTTTCAAGCCAGGTACTATTGCCCCTACAGCCTGGGGATGCTCCCTTCAGATGGCCCACAGATCTAGTCCTCACTCCTCGCCAGACTTCTCAACCCTGACCCCACCTTCTCCCACTGGCCCCACTACTTGCTCTCAGTCACCAAAGTGAAGGCCACTTTGTGTGACTGCTCCTTCCAGGCCCAGACACAAATCTCTTCTACTCTCTTGGTCTTGCCTCTCCTCTCCATGTCATGGTCCTCCGTCCTCCTAATCCCTGACCTCTAGGAACTCTGGGCAGTCCAACTCTCAGCGTGTTCATAGAGTTGCCACCTCAGTGTGGGTTGGACGGAGCGCTGGAAGGGAGCCGGAAGGCTGGGCTCCAGTCCTGACCCCATCCTGTAGCTGCCTAGTGACCTTCACAAGTCACACCACCTCCCTGGCCCTGGCCTCCACACCTCCCTGAAGGAGCCCTTGGGGATTCAGGAAATACTCCAAAATCAGGCCAGAAACTTAATTCTATTCAGTGAGTCCACCCTTGGGTGCCATATGCTCCCTCCACAGTCATTTTCCACCCTCACGGGGCGGAGTGCAGGAGAGGAGCAGGCCGGAGCCCCCACAGGAGGCGCCACGTGGCCCTGCAGAGGTCTTTGCACGCATCCTGACAGTGACCCCACGACATGGTCAACAGTGGGGAAACCGAGGCTCGGAATGGCAACAACTTGCTCAAGTCATGCCGCTGGTAGGAAGCAGGGCAGGGTGCTAGGGCGGGAACGTGAAGTGACAGCACGCTGCCCCCTCTCACGCAGCCCTCTACCTCGGCCACCCTGCCCTCGGCGGTTCCCTGCCATCTCTGCCACAGAAGCCACACTCCTCCGCCTCTCGTTTAAAGCTCTCTGCTGTGTGGCCTGGCCTTACTGGGCCAAACAGATGGCTCCCAGGTCCCCAGTGTGTATTCTCCCCTCTGGCTAAGCAGGGTCCCTTCCCTCCTGGTTCCGACCTTGACCACCTGGCCCCCTCGCTTCCAGGAGCTGCTCATCTGCTCTCTTCCTGGTCCAGGTCGGAACTGCTCCCCTGTCTTCCGGGTCTCCATCCCACCCCTACACCCTGGCCCACACAGCTGTCACCTCTTTCTCACAGTCTCACTCAAACACATTTGACCTGAGTTATTTCCAGCCACCATCCCTCCCAGGAGGCTGATCTCCCTAAGGACAGGGCAGTGTGACATGCACTCACTTTTGTACCCTGCTAAGTCCCCTGTGCTGGCCTCCTCCCACTCAACTGCTGAGCAGAGAGCCTGGGTATCTTTTCCAAAGAGGGAGAAATTGAAGGGTCCTGAACCCCTGAACATTGAACTGGCTGGATATCCATGGGCTGCTTTTTTTAATCAATATTTTCATGCTTTTTAAAATAACTAACATTCGGAGAGTGAGATTTTGTGCCAGTAATTATGCCACATCTCATTTGGTCCTATTAACTGATGAGGTTGGGGTGAGATCTGATGGGGCACACAGAAGTTGAATGAGTGAACGTGTGCTATCCCAGCGGAAGAGCAGAGACTGAGCTCAGCTCGGTTAGCTCACTTGCTCAGGTAAGTGACACAGTAAGCAGCCCAGAGGTGCCCAAACCCAGGCACCTCTGCATTCCACACTCTCAACCCAGCTGCCTCAAAGGGGCCTGGCTGCACCAAGGCCCAAGGCCATTTGCAGGGGTGTCCCTGTGTGAATGTGGTAGCCGGGTGAGCATAGGGTGTCCTGTCCCCGATGCGTGTCCCCATGCCTGGGCCCTGTGCCACCTGCAACCACCAGATCCCACCCCTGCTCCCTCTGTTCGACTCACAGAGAAGGATGAGCGCGACCACGAGGGCGATGAGGAGGAGGATGCACCCGATGAGCGGCAGCTGCTTCTGGCCCTCCTGCCAGGAGAACTTGGGCAAGCTGAGACCTAGGAGCAGGGCAGCAGGGGAGGGTGAGGCTGCTGGGGTGGAGTCTGGCACAGTGGAGGTGAAGGAAGCAAGGCTGGCTCAGGAGGCCCCATTAGGACCTCTGCACCCAGAATATGCCACCACCCTCCTGATACCCACTTTTATGAGCTTTTTATGAGCTTTTATGAGCTCCTCTGGGCCAGCCAGACCCTTTGCATATGTTCTCTGATTTTATTCTCACAGCATCCTTGTGAGCTGAGTCTTATTAGGCCCATTTTATAGATGGGGAAACTGAGGTTCATGGAAATAAAATAACTTGCCCAAGTTTACTTGGCTAGTGAGCGGCAGGGCAGGGGTTCACATGCAGTGCGTCTGATTCCAAAGCCTACTCCACCAAAGTGCCTCACCCACTCTAAGAAGCAAGACTGGGATGGTCCCCAAACTTTTTTGACTCGAAGGAGCCCAGCACAGGGGGCAACCTCAACAGGGTGCAAAAATGAAGACACATCACACTGCCCTGTCCTTAGGGAGCTCAGACTCCTGGGAGGAAAGAGGGGGCTGGAAATAACTCAGACCAAATGTGTCTGAGTGTGACAGTGAGGAAGAGGTCTGGGGACCATGGCGGTCCTTCAGAGTCAGATATCAACCAGGCCTGCTCGTACTGGGGTTGTGGTGGGCACGTCTGACGTCTGAGATGAGTGGGAATAGCTTCCTCAAAGGCACAGCCAGTCAGTCCCCAAGGCCAACATTTTGACTTCCTAGAAGCCACAGTGTTGAAGGCTGGGGTGGAGGCGCCTGCCTGGTCAGATCCCTTCCTTTCCTCCTCCACTCACAGATGGGCCCACGGACCATGACCTTGGTCTGCTGTAGACCCCAGCTTCCCCAGCGGACACACAGAACGGCCCAAGAAAACAGTCCCAGTCTCTAACCAGGAGCCCTTGCTCTTGAAATCAGTGCTCTCTCCAACTGCGCAGCCTCCCATATTCCACGCTGCTTCAGTGGTCCCGGTTTCTCCACCCCCAAAACACTCTGTCCCCAGTGTTTCAGCGTCTCAGTTTTTCACGTGATGGTTCATTTCTGCTTTGTCTCCCCAGGTTCCTCGTAGCCCACCCCAGCCATGCCCAACATCATTGTCCCAGGGGCGTGAGGAGCAGAGGTGCTTGCTGATGCTCCTCCTGCCCTCTGCAGGCTTCCCCTTACCTGGGCTCTCTCCGCTGGCCCTGGTGGCTGGCGCTGACCTGGCAGGAGATGCCCGGATGGGGACGGCCCCCACCGGTGTTGCTCTAACAAGATACACTCTTGTTGGAGAGGATGTCGTGGAGGCCGTCCTGGCCGATGATGACCCAGCGGACGACAACCTGGATGGGGAGGCCCGGGCTGGGGACGTCCTTGCTGGGGAAGCCCGGGCTGGGGACGTCCTTGCTGGGGAAACATTCTAGGAACAGAATAAAGGGCATCCTTCAGGCGGGGCCAGGAAGTGAATGCTCTGGGGCGAGCGGCTGAGGTGGTCAAGGACGCACCTGAGAAGACAAGGGTGAGCAAGGAGAAAATGAAAGTCCAGAGACCCTGCTGGCCCCTGGCTCCACAACAGGGACTTGGGGAGGTGGGCAGAGGCAGTGGGCCACGTGCCAAGGGCTTGGGGCACCTACTGCTGTGCCTGTAGAGAGAGGATCAAAAGAAGGGGCCCCGGGATGCACACTCACGCTGAGATGTAGGATCGAGGAAATTTGGTCCCCTGTGGGGAAAGTGACCACCTGCCTCACTTCTCTCCTTCATCCCCATCCTTTGCTTTCATGCGTGTGTCAGATTGTAACACATCGTCTCACTACGAGCTGTTGTGAAGGGGAAAGCACACTGCCTAAGAAAAGCCCTCAGCTGCCCGAACCTGGCCCCATCCTCAGCCCCACTAGGATCTCGCGCGTGCTCGCGCACACACACACACACACACACACACACACACACACACACACACACACACACACACACACACACACACACACTCACACTCACACACACATACACACACCTCAATCCACCAGGAACCTCAAGAGGCAAGATGCAAGAGTAGAAGGCCTCGGCTGGGGTGTGGTTCCCCCATGCTTGGACAAGGTCCTTAAGTGGAGTGATTCTTAACTTACATTTACCATGTTAATTTATATGTACAGAAGACTGAAGGTGCTCTGAGTCCTTTATATATATTTACTCATTTAATTCTCTTAACAATCCTGTGAGGCAGGAACCATTATTATCTCCATTTTGCCCAGGGAGGAACAGGGGTAGAGAGATGAAGCAACTTGATCAAGTTCTCAGAACTTCAAATCAGGACTTGAGCCCCCAAAATTGGGCTCCAAAGCTCCCCACGAAGAGCCGCACCAAAGAAGGCAATAGCTGCAACCTGAAGGGCAGAGAACTCTGGTGTTTCTCTTTTCTGGAAAGCCAGAGCTTTGGGGTGCTCTAAGTCTGGGAGAGGGAGCTGGTGGGGTTCAGGGAAGTGCTGAGTATCCTGGCTTGCTACCCAGCAGCCTAAGTGTCTTCTCGCCTCCTTGTGCCTAGCAGAGGTCTCTCTGACCTCCCTCCTACCATCTCTGCCTCTTCTGTCCCCTCCCACGTCCCCAGAGCAGGAACTGACCTGGCCCCAGAGCTACATCTGACAGTCATTGTAATATCTGCTGAGAACTGATTGGCTTCTCAGGAGGCGGCTTTCTTGTCGTGGAGACAGTGGAACAGTGGAGGAAGCCCACCAGGACCTCCCGTGTGGGGACACAGGGTGGGGAGGGCACTGGATCTTGGGCCTCCCTCTCCCTCCCTCACCAACCACACGCTGAACATCCTTACTAAGCAGACCAGCTCCCAGTCTTCCTCCCTGCCACAAATGCCGTTTTTAGTCTTGCTTTTAAAATTCCTTCTGGGAGTCAGAGGAAATCCATTTGGGTGGTGTCCTCATTTTTCTGGGGGCTGAGGGGTGAATTCAAGGCAGAATCTCCAGTTCCTGACTTGCCAGAGATACACATGGCTGCTGCTGCCCAGCCGAGCAGGGGCACGCTTGGGCGTGTTTGGGGACCTGAAGGTGGCCAGGGCAGAGCTGAGGTCGCCCTCTCATGGCCACTGTCTAGAGCTGGGATTTCCATGAAACAAAGACAGGTCAGACTCTCCACTCTCAGTGGAATAGGACTAAGGTTGGTGGCGAGGAGAGGTGGAAATAGGGGATGTCGATGGCCCTGGCTTGGTCAGGCAGACCCAGGTCCCAATCCTGAGTCTATGACTTAGTAGCAATGTGACTTTGGGTCAGCTCTTTCATTCTCTAAGCCTTTTTCTTCACTATAAAATATCCCTTAGGAGAGCCCTTGGGGGTGTCTGACACACAGAAGTTACTAGAAAATGGCTGTTCCTCTCCCCCTGGCCTTCAAGCACACTGCATCAACCATGCTTAGATCAACCGCAGCGTGGGGTGGGCTCATCTTGGGGAGGAAAAGAAGGGTGCCGGCCAGGGTCAGGTCCCGCCCATGTAAGACCCTGAGCGTCACACCTGCTAGGGACCCTGGCACCACAGAACCTCCACTAACCCGCCTGGTCTCCTTCCTCGTAAGTTCATCTATACATAACGTCAAGGGTATTTCCTAACGTTCAATATAACAAAATACCACTCACTCCTCTGTACGGGCACTTTAGAGTTTACGATTGACATTCATGTCTGTGGCCTCATAAGGTCCTCATCCATCTCATCCTGAGAAGCTGATTATTCTAGGAGCCCATTTTGCAGATAAGTAAGTCAAGGCTTGGAGCTAGATTACCAGAACCACATGCTCAGGATTCCACCTGGCCTGCTTGCATGGTTCTCTGCCCCTCTTGAGTCAGGAGCGCCTCCTGGTGTGGTCTGCTTATGCTTAGGATGCTCATTTTGAATTTGGCATATAGCCAAAGAACTGGGACCTGGGGCCTGATAGGGCCAGCTGCTCCATTGGGGGCCCGGGGTTCCCACAGGGAAGATGGTCTCGTGGCACCTTCTGGCATAAGCCATGGTTGGGCCCTGTCGTCTGCCAGGAGGGGGCAGAACATAGTGGCCTAGGGCAGCAGTGGTCATGGTTAGTCACTATGCTGGAATCCCGCTATGTGACCCTGGTCAAGTGACTTCACCTTTTTAGTCTCGGCTTCCTTATCTGTGGGATACAGTTCGCCGAGCTCCACAGCACAGTTGTCATAGGTGATCTACACAAAGCACTCACTAAAAAGTAAGGGCTTGGGTGACATTGACTGTGTTGGGGGATTTTGTTCCTTGGTGGTTCGAGGGTACTGGGCTTGAAATAGGTCTGCTTGAAAACGACCGTGTCATTTCTGACTGGTTTACCTTGGGCAAGTAACATGGAGCCCAGCAGAGCCTGCTTCCAAAGGTGTAAAATGGGCTTAATCTCACCTCCTTCCGCAGATAAATGGGGAATGTACGGGAAAGGTCCTGGTTCATAAATGTGTGTAAAACTGTAATAAAGTTAATAGCCCACTGGGACTTTGCTCCATCCATTTCAACCCTATAACAGCTCTTTGTGTTTGGTATCATTAGCCCCATTTTACAGATACCGAAACCAAGGTCCAGGGAGGCTAGGATATGCCAGATTCACATACAAGGGAAGTGACACGCTTGGATTCTAAGCAGGTCTGCCAGGAGCAAATAGAGTCTTGACCAGCAGCATGGCAAATGCCCAGGGGAGCTTCCTTCATCTCTTCAGGTTGGTATTCACAAAGATTCACCTCCACTGTTTCCTTCAATTCTCACCAGGCTCCTAGTGAGCAAGCTGGGCAGGAAAGATTGTCCCCAGTTTCTACAAGAGGAACTGGGGCTCAGGGGGACTGAGGAGCAGGCCTACAACTCCTGACCCTCCAGCCCCACCGAACCTCTAACACAATCTTGGAATTCCCAGGGAAGTGCTCGGGCTGTCTGCACCTGAACGTGACCCTGGGACCTGTCCCTGTCATGTGAGGGGTAGAAACAAAGGCCTGGGGCTGGAGGAGAGAGGGCTGAGAGGGTCACAGGGGGCGAGGCGCCGAGGAAGACAGTGGGAAGATGGGGTGCATTCTGATGTTGGAGCAGTCAGGGGAAGACCAGGAGGAAGGTGTGGCGAGGCATGCTGGGAAGCTGGGACTCCGCAGTCTTCAACCCTGGTTTGGGCAGAGGGAGTCCTCTGCTGCCAGAGCTGGCAGGAGGCAGGTGAAGAGTGTTAGCCCCTCAGACCAAGGAAGTATCCAGAGCGAGGTCCTCCAAATCGTTCCCTGACTCTAGACCTGGACCCAAACATCACAGGCCATTAGGAAGCATCTTCATCTTCAGGGGCCATCAGAATAAGAAATCCCTCTTTAGACATTTCATGGCCCGCCACCCCACCTTGCTGGAAGTTCTTCCTGATGTCTAACCTGCTATAGCACTAACTCTTTCCCTCCCTCAATTCTTGAAAAGCAGCTCCTAAGATTTCATCCTCCTACCGACCCAGAGGCTTGACCTCATCCTGAGGGCAGATGCTTTGAGGAGGTGGGGAGCAGGAAAGGGAGATTTCTTATCTAAGGTCCTGAGATACAAGGGGTGGAGCCAGGACCAGAAGCCAGGCCTCCCAATCCTTCCTTTTGCCATAAGCACAAGATGACCAAATGGAACTCCGATGACCAAATGCCTGCTGTGCCCTGACTTCTCCACAATGTCCCCGCCACACCATCCACATGGGACCATGTGGACAAAGTAGAGCAGCAGCACCTTTTTCCTGCCCAGCAATCTTTCCTGGCCCTGCCTCTCCTCCTCACCTACCCTGGGGGGAGCCTCTGGGGCTATCCCTGGGGTAACATGGTTGTGAGCCCTTCCCCCACCACGAAAAGGGCCTGCACTCCAGGACGCCACTGCTGCCACCTGACTGTGCAGTCCCCTGGGCTCCTGTTCAAAGTGTCTGGACCCTCCAAATACTCTGGGGCAAGAGGCAGCATGGGAGGCCGCCGGGTCAAGGAAAGGAAGGGGCATCCAGGAAGAGAGCGAGAACAGTTCCTGGCTCTAGGTTCTTTTCAAGCATTTCCCTGGACAGAAGTCTATGAGGATTATTATTCTCATTTTACAGACTAGGAAGTAGAGGCCTGAAACATCTGCTCTTATTTGGGACTGGGGATTGAACCTAGGAGCACTTTACCACTGAGCTACATGTCCATCCTTTTAATTTTTTATTTTAAGACAGTCTCACTAAGCTGCTTAGGGCCTCACTAAATTACTGAGGCTGGCCTCAAACTTGTGATCCTCCTGCCCCAGCCTCCCAAGTTACTGGGATTACTATGCCACTGTGCCTGGCTAGACTTGAAATATTTGAATGCTTCGCCTAGAGTTGTTCAGGTTTGTCTTATAGCAAACCAGGAATTAAAAAAAAAAAAAAAAATTAAACTAAATCCAGGGCCCCTTTCTTCTACTCAGGTGTTCTCTGTATTCAGTTTCCAGAGCTAGATTCTGCACCTCTAAGCGAGTGGGGAATTTTTATGGCTTCCTGTAGAGATTCTGCCCCTTGGACTCCTAACCTAGTGCGGGATGGGAGGTAGTTCACAAGCCCCTGAGAGTGTCCTGCCTTTGGCCTCCCCTGGGTCTCCTGTGAGCTCAGTCAGTGAGTCATGGAGGGGAGGAGCCCTCTGTCTGTGCTAAGTGATGTCACAGCCAGCTCATGGATGGCTTCATCTCTGGCTATGTGGTTGTGCTGTGGACGGAGCCCCAACTTCTGCAAAGAGGCTGTTCCCCAGCCCCAGGCAGCAGCATGAGCTCTGTTACAGGTGTGGTCCATCATAGCCCCAGGCAGACGGCTCTCCTGGTAGGCCCGAAGAATGTCCAGTGGCCATGGTGAGGCAGGCCCATTGGGTCCCTCCAGGTCCAGTCGAAGCTCCGTCCTTGGGGACATCCTTTCGTAAAGCTACTATCCCCCACCCCCCGTGTGGGGAGGCCGGGCACTTCAGACTGTCCAAGCTGGGAGGAATTTGAAAACTCTCCTGTCCAAGCCCTTTATTCTCTCAGTAAGGCAGTGAAGGCCCAGAAAGGCTCAGTGGCTTGCTGAAGATCACACAGCCTGTTAGTGATGGTAGCAGGACTAGAAGCTCAATCCTCTGGCCACAGTCTTGGACCGTCCCATGACACTGTGCTCACCCACAGCCTGCCCCTCACCATTCTCCAGAAGGGAAAGACCTTTCCCCAGATGTCGGCCTCAGATACATGGCTTCTTCCCCAGTGACTCTGAATATCAAGGACTTCCAAAGGGGTGGGCACGGGCAGGACCATAGGCGGGGACCCCGGCACTCTGGGCTAGGCAGGAAGAGGCAGCCCCCACCAGGAGCACTAGAAGGACCAAAAGGGACAGGAAGGAGCTCCCTTTGACACGGCCTAAAATCCTTCCCTGCCTATGGGACACTGAGGACCCCACAGGCTGACCACATCCAGTGTGGACCGACTGGACTGGGCTGGGCTCAGGAGGTTGATGGCTTCTGTCCCTCCTCACAGCCAAGCCAGCGTCACTGTGCCTTCAGGCTCAGGGGCTCTCTCCTCTCCTCTCGTACCCTGAACCTGGAGTTCTTGGAAAGCAGGCAAATCCGCCACAGCCTCCTTGCGCCGGCACCTGTGTCCACACGCACCCACACGTTAGCCTCAGGAGCCCCACGGGGTGTGTGTCCCACTGAGCTTCAGACTAAGGAGCCTGAGCCATGAGGCCTCGTACGCCCGGTGTGGGGTGCTCAGGGCTCTTGCTTCTGCCGCTAGCCAGCTGTGTGACCGGGGGAGTCACATCCCTCTGAGTCTCAGCTCTTCCTGGAGACAGTGAAGGGGTTGGACAATAGCAGCTTTCCAAGAGCATCATGGAGGCGCTGTGGAGACCAGTGACAAGGGCCGTGGAGGTGCTCTGAGCCCTTCTCCAGCCTCGAACAAGAAAATTCACCATTCAGTTTTATACAGAGTCCTCGCCGTAAGATTTCACTTGAGGCACTTCCTACAAAGAACCTGGAAACAACCAGGTGAGCAAAAGGTTCCTTAGTCTGGGATCCCTGTACACACTGCAGAGCCCGGAGGGCCCTTCGGAGCAGAGCAAGCCCCTCCCTGCCCATTCATGCATCAGATGCTTCCAGAACACGCAGCGCTCACTACTGCCAAGAAAGTTATATTTCCTGTCTCAGTTTCTCCCTGTGTCTGTGCCTTTCCTCTCTGCCAACATTGGGCTGCTGACACAGCTCAGACTGGGCGTGGTGGGGGTCCCCAGCAGAGCAGTCAGCCTCCAGCTGGGGCTGCCAAGTTCTCCCCTTGGCTGAGGAGCTGGCTCCCTGTGCACCTTCCCTCCAGCCTGCCCACCAGCTCCCTGTCCACCTGCTCAATCCACCCCATTGTTGCTATGCCAAGAGGAAGCTGTGTTGCCAAAACAAGACACTTAAGTTAAGAGGCCATTGTTCTATCAACCCGCCTTCCCGCCCAGCACCCAGCCTGGAGCCTGGGTACACTCTCCCACACACCTGTGCTCCCATTTGCCAAGTCACAGAGGACAATTCAGGGGAAGGAAGGCAGGGCGTGCCAGGCGGAGGGCTGCTCAGGACCAACATCAGCATGAAGCGGGTCTCAGGTGGGGGTTGTGTACCTACAGGGACAAAGGGCGGAGCTTCGGAGGTGCCTGCATTTTGGGCCTGGGGGTGGCAAAGGCAACCGAGTCTACGGACCTGCCATCTTGGGAACCTGCCCAGCTTGCCCTGGGGAAGCTGCCTCATCCTGGGTAGTCCCGGATCTCACTAATCCGGAGCATGTGTGGTGTCGGGTGATTTAGAACTAGCATAAAAAAATAGGAATTCCCAGCATAAGAAAATCTGTCCCACAAAGGATGGTTGCTTTATCAACGGGTGTATTTCAGTCTTTCTTTAATAAGCATTGCACATTTCTTAGCATTAAAGAATGTGACCCGCTTTGGAAAAGCACAAAACTATGCACCATTGGGAAGAGCAGATGCATCTCTCCAGTGTGGCACCCTGGCAATCCCATTCTCTGTGATTGCAGTCACGGCCATGGAACCAGAAAGGGAGCTCCGGGGGAAGTCTGTCCAGCCCTCTTCTTTGGGAAGTGGGGAAACTGAGACGTAGAGAGAAGATATTTGTCCAAATATAGAGGAGCCAGGATTAGACCCCAGAGGGTGACAAGGATGGTGGCAATGATAATAGTCACTGACACTGTGGATATATCTGCATCTCTATTAATGTTGGATGTTATTCTAGAAAGACTTGTGTTTTTTTTGTTTTTTGGGGTTTTTGTTTGTTTGTTTGTTTTTTAGTGTTGGACTCATTTATTTTTTCCATACTTTTTATTGGTGCATTATAATTGTACATAATGGTGGCACTTACTGTTACATATTCTTACATGCACACAATATAAAAGTATCTATTCTGAGACTCTTTGAGGTAGGTGCTATTATTATTCCATTTTACAGATGAAGAAACTAAGGTACAGGGAGGTTTAGAGAGTACCGACAGCCTGGAACTTGGTCAGTTCTCTGTCCACCACAGCATGCAGCTTTTGTTTGGTTTTGGGTTTTTGTTGGTGTTTTGTTTGTTTATTTGGTTAGTTGTTTGTTTTTAAGAAAGGGTCTCGCTAAACTGCTCAGGCTAGCCTCCAACTTACAATCCTCCTGCCTCAGCCTCCCAAGTAGCTGGGACCACAGGCCTGCAAACTGCACCTGTCTCACCTTTGCTTTTGAATATGGAGAAACTGAGAGCCTTCTCCACCCCTTTTCCGAGATCCTTCTGAAGATCTAGTTTCTCCCACGGGAGAGTCATCGGACTCATGCCCATTGATCACCATCTTCCTCGCTAGGTTTTGGAGCGGAAGTACAAAAACTGCAAAGCATCTTTCTGTAATAAAACCTCAGGGAGAAGGCTTGGCCTTACAGGATCAGCCTCTCCCAGGCCACTCCCATCCATCCATCTCAGTGAATACACTGCACAAGAGATTAATAGCCCCAACTCTAGCTTCCCCCATCCTCACCCCAGGCTTACTCTCTTGGGAAGTCCACCTACGACCAGAGGACAAAATTAAAATCCTCCAATAAGGATGGAATGGATCACTGCTTTCATTGCAAGATAAATTCTGACAATGTCCCTTCCAAAATGATCACGTCCCTACCATCCCTTTGACATTTATGTAATAATTAGAAGTTCTTCATTTTCCATCAAAAGTGAAAAGTCATTCTCCAGCAACCTTCCGCACAGGTTCCTGACTCTGGAGACGTGGACCTCTTGGTAAGCACCACCCCATCCCCCTGCCCCAGGAACAGGCCCTTGCATCCTCCTCTACTGTGACCACAGCCACCCTTTAGAGAGCTCAGCCCTTCTCTTAGGTGTAGGGACCATCAAATTTAGACTTCCAGCAAGCTACCCAGGTGGATACCATTGCTATGACTGTGGGCCCACATTCTCCAGGCTTCCAACAAAACTCCATTCTGCTCTGTATGCCATTCTTTCTGTTTTCCAGAGACTCCATTGAGTCCCAGAGGCCTGAGGTCAAAGGACCTTGGTGAGGTGGAGATATGAGCCAAGGAGACCAGAGGGCAGGGGAGGCAGCTTGGGGAAGAAGAGTCAAGAGGGAGCTAAAAGATTGGTGGAAGAAATGATGGTAAAGCTTCCAGAAACACATCTGGAGTTCAGAATGAACTACAAGCCAACTCCAGGCTGGAACACAGAATGAATTGATCTTTCTCAAATTTAGGCCGGCCCATCCTTCCTAGAGTTCCAGATTCTACCATGTCGGGAAACTATAAAGAATATGGAGAGGAGCATAAAACAAGACCTGAGAAGTCGAGCTGTTAGAAAGCAGAGGCACAGCTGAAACCTTGGGAAAGCTTCACATGTCTGTAACTGGCTTTTTCCCCCAACAGAGGACAGCCTAGCTGCTCTCTACCACCCCCAAGAGCAGAAAAGAAAAAGAACTCAGTTGTAACAGAAGGAATTGTGGCTAGACACAAGGAAGGATTTCCCAAGATGAGGGTTATTGAGTCCCAAAATAAGTGACTAAGCTTGGTTGAAAAATTCCCTTGAAAATCTTAAATGTACACAGAAAGTCATAACTTTTCTGGGAAGCTTTAGGAGTCTAGCTAGAGAGTTAAACAAGGTAGACTTGAAGATCAATTAAGATGCTCTTGATTCTTAAAAAAGCAAAAATTAGGTTAGACTAGATTAGATTGGCAACCAGCAAAGTTGACGACTTAACAGCATCCATAACCTGGCCATACTGCCCACGGGTCACAAAGAGAGGCTCAGCCACACAGTCCTAGCTGATCAGACCTCCATATCCCACCAGCTTCTCCCCGCCCCCCAGTAGCAGCTCCCAGAGATCATGATAAAAATGAGGCCGAGGGATTCTAGTCCCAAGTAGCTCTCCACCAGAAGAGGCATGATTGCCCCCAAAACCAGAGGTACCCGGCCGGGCGACTCACCTGGCTCCTGCCCAACCCGTCCCTCGGCAGGGGGAGGATCGGCCAGCGGAGCCCACACTCACACTTACCCTGCGGCCGTCCCTCTCCATGGCCTCCCAGGGATGAATCTTCAGGCTCAGCTGATGCCGAGAGGAAGATCCATGTTGGCCCCAGCTTCCCAGGCATGTGGGGAAAAGGAGGTTGAGGACCGAGGGCCGGCCCCACAAATCGGGCGGGGAGGCCGCTGGATGTGAGGTAATCCCGAGTATAAACAAGGCAGAACTTGCCGGACCTGTCCCTCCGCCCTCCCTGGCCATCCCAGTTACTCAGCGAATACCGGGAGTGTGGCGCTACCTCTGCTCCTGAAACTGCCCCCACAGAGGCAGCTGGAGGGCGCTGGCCTGCCTCCTTCAGAGAACCAAGGAGGCCACAGGAGATGGCCGAGCCCCCCTAACAGATGCGCCAGATCGGATGATCCCCCAGGGGACATCCACGGCCAGGGACAGAGCCCCACCTAAGGCAGGACAGTGTGAAGCTTCATGTCCAAACTCCACATCAGGGCAGGTGGTAATATTTTTTTCTGAATCCTATGAAATTATTTTTGTGAAAACTCTTGATGAAGACATTAAAATCATATGACTTTAATTAGGCACATAATGAATTGCTTCCATCCAAAACAATAAAATTTATGAAACAACGCATCAAAGTCAATTAAAATAAAACACATAAATATCTGAATGGAAACCGTTCCAAGAAATATTGGGCTGACTCATGATCTCACACCTGCACCCCATTCTGATCCTCAGAGTCAAAAGGAAGAGCTTCATGCACCAAACCCTGCGGAGCTCTGCAGAGGAATGCAGGACAAGGGGTTGGGGATGAGCTGGGGGGTCCAATTAGGAGTGCAACAGTGTCCACCATATGGGGTGCTAAGATTTTTAGGGTGCAAGGGAAGCTAAGAGACCTTTCTGGTAGTTCAGTCTTGTCATTTTACAGATGAAGAGACAGAGGGCCAGAGAGACTGCAGAATCTGCACAAGTCACCAGTAACAAACAACAATGGCAATAATAAGATGCTGGACGTCCTGTGAAATGCTTTACATATGTTTTTTATGGGTTCATTCAACAAATATTTGTTAAGTGTCTGGTCCTACTTTAGGGATTCCATAAAAATTAACATGGCTGCAGAATGGTCAAAAAGAGAGCACTCATCTTTTCTAAGCATTAGAGATTTTTCTGCCAGGGGTAAATAGCCACACAGGTATCATATCAGGAACTGGATCTGACTGAGGGAAGAATTTTCTGAAATCTAATAATACTTTTCAAGGTTTGAGAAATACTAGATGAGCCACTTTGCTACTGACCAGGACGTTCCAATGTACTTTAAAAAATTTATGCCAACTGCAGTGGTGCCTGCCTGTAATCCCAGCAACTCAAGGAGGCTGAGGCAAGAGGATTGCAAGTTCAAAGTCAGCCTCAGCAACTTAGTGAGACCCTAAGTAACTCAGCAAGACCCTGTCTCAACATAAAAAAATACACAGGGCCTTGGATGTGGCTCAGTGGTTAAGTGCCCCTGGGTTCAATTCCCAGTGCCAAAATTAATTAATTAATTAGTTAATTAATTAATAATCACCCTAGCTTGAGCCAGTTTCCTATTGTTGAACTTACCTCAAGCCTATTTATCTTCCCCAAAGAATGCTTCCAAGCAGGGACCCTGGTTTCTGCACATGTATTCTACACCTGAATAAAACTCTTTGCTTTTATTTCAGTCTTTGATTTCTTGGTTTATAATAGGTGCTGGGGACACAATAGTCAAGACCCAGGTCTGATGGCACTAGCATTGGGGTTGGGGGGAGGCAGACAAAAATCAATAAACCAATCAAACAGTACATTAGACAGTGAGATGTGCAATAGAGGAATAGAGAAGGGATGGGATCAAGAAAGTGGACGATGCAGTCACAATTTGAAACATGATATCCAGGGATGACCTCTCAGGTGAGCACTGAGCAAAGACTTACATTTAATAAAATAGAAACTTCTAGCTCAGAGTGGAAACCATCTGCTCCACCTTAGGGTAGTGAGGAGCATCTAAGGTAGAGGCAGAGGCTGGAGGAAAGAACTTCTGGAAGGCCCAGGCAAGCTCTCCAGTGGCTCTAATTTTGTGGCGCTTGTTCCCTGGCTTTCCAAGAAAGCAGAATTGGCCACAGGTCACATCCCCTACCAGCCTTCCCCCAGCCCTCCGTGCCCCAGCGGAGGGACCCTTCCCACTGGTCATCTGGTCCTGAAGACAGACCAGCCTTTGACCTCCACTCTCCCTCTTCCCTCTTCAGCCACCAGGGAGCCTCAAGGTATCCATAGGCTAGGCCTGAGGGTCCTCACTTTGTCCCCTAAGCAGGTTGCTTCCTCTGAGGGTCAGCTTCTTTCTGTGAAGGTCTCACTATCCTCTAGAAAGAGCTCAGGCTTGGGGTTCTGGGTGAGACAGGGGGAAAGACTCAGGCTACAACTATGTGATCCTAAAGGTCTGCAGATCCACCATCCAAGAAATGGGTTTCACACATCAGACTGGAGAGCGTGTCTGGCACTGGGCACTGGCTAGGCCCTAAAGAGATACTGGTTTTATTTCACTCTTTTCCTTGTTTCCCCAACAGAAACACAAGTTGGCCTGTCCTGGAGGCCTTGTTGACGGAGCCTCCAGCCCCATGCAGAATCCCTCAGAATCACTTCAGCTCCACAGGCCTTGGCTGCTCTGCACCGGGCCTATAGAGCTGTTGCGGGGAACAGAAAGGCCGGGACCTGCATCAAATTCTTTGCTGGCAGTTTTCCTATTTCCCGAGTGGAAGGTACTGGCGGCGGGGGGGGCTTGAAGAGCTGGATTCTCCCCCAGCAGAACTGGTCTTGGAGGCCTGCCCCTGCCCCTGACTTCTGCACCTGACCTTGGCCTGGCTCTGACCTTTTCTGGTTCCCTTCTTTCCATCTCTTTGGCCTCCTGCCTGACTGCACAACCCTGGTCTTCTTCTGACTGACCCTTTCCTTAACTTTGCTCCCCTCCTGCCTTGATGGCTGCCTTCCTCCCTCCAGATCCCTGGCTGCCTTCTGGAATAATACCAGGCAGGCCTTCGGCCTTCAATACCCCCACCAGGGGCCACCACACCAGTAGCACCTGGCACCTGCCTGTTACCTCCCTGTATGGGGACCCCAGACCAGCAACGGGGCCATCCACAACCCCACCTTCTGGTTATTTCCATCTGGAATGGAAGCAGTTTTCCATGAAAAAATATGCCAGCCATGCAAACAAGCACGTGCCTCATGACATCCAACTCCCCTGCCCCCAAACAGTGAAGGAACCCTCAGTACCATTTTGAAATGAAACCCCCAGTTTCTTAGCTGTCCCAGCTGCCTCTCTCTGAGGACTAGGAATCCCTTCCTAGCAGGGACCCAGAGCTCTTGGTCATTCTGTCCCCAATCTTGTCGTCATCTCCTTGTCTCCTGCTTGGGATAAGGCTCTTCTTTTGGAATCCTTCATTAACCTTGCTCCCAAGTCACCTCCCCAACTCCTTCCTTGGAGCGCCCTGGTATCCTTCTCTTCTTTGCATCCCACTTCTGAGCTTCTCCATCACTCAGAGCACAGTGAGCTTCCCTCCAGGCCTGAGGGTGACCAGGACACAGACCTAGAGGCCAGATAGGGCAGGGAGGAGAGCCCACCTTGGAGAGACTGTAGTCACCCTCTGGGCCTGAGCTAGTACATCTCCCCCCAAACCACTCTTCCCAGCCCCAGGCAAGGGCCTGTCTCTCCCACCCCGCTCAACTGCCAGGTAGTTCTAGATCTCTGGATCCTGGTTCTAGCCGCCCTTCTCACCCCAAGTCTGCCGAAGGTCGCTAACTGCTGCCTAAGGTGCTTGGCAGAGGCACTCCCGGCTACTGCGAGGGGAAGCCTGGAGGTGTAGCGATTTTGTTCTCAAGCTGAGAGATAATAGCACAGGCGCCTAAGCAGAGACCTTGTCCCCAGCTGGCCTCTCGGTCCACCCTAAGGAAAGCTTATGGGGGATGCTACTGGTGAGGCAGCTTTAAAGTTCAAGCAGATACTGGGCCTGTCAACTGGGTAGTAGGACAGGGAGGAAGAAAGGACACCCAGGAGGGGAAGCCAGAAAATAAACATGGCCAAAGGACCACTAGTGATTCCACCAGTGATTCTAGAATCCTAAACTGAGGAGACACGATATTGTTCTTGGCCATGGAGTTTGCTGCTCTGTGTTCTGTTCCAAACAATAAGGGCAAAAAGGGACAAGGACCCGTTTTTTTCCCCTCGATTGGCATTGTTATCATTGCATCATCAAAAATCCACAGTTAGTGGGGATAAATCAGGGCAGACGCCCCAGCAGGACTCCTGGCAACCTTTGCACACACAGGCCCCACTTCCCTGGAGCGTGGGCAGAGAGAGGCTTGGCCTGACCCCCAGGACCTCCCAGGCTAGAGCAGCTGAGGGAATCCTCTGTGACACTGCTTCCTGGTAGCGGCCCAGCCTGTGCCCAGGTGGCTCCAGGCAGTGGAAAATACCATCCCCCATCTGGGTTGCGTTCTGAGTGTGGAACTACCGCCTCTTTCCAAAGAAGAAGTTGACGCAGTTGCCCTTCCTTGTGATTCACCCGCATGTCTTGGGCTCCTCGTTCCCCTCTATGGGGACTCAGGGCAGAAGTCAAATCACACTTCCTCATAACAGCCATTCTCACGCTTGAGGGCAATAGTTTGGTGACCCTTTGAGTGGGTGGCTTTTCACAGTGAACACACCCCAGTCCTTCGCTTGCTCCTGAGGTGAGGCAGATGCAGGTTTCCTTATCTCTGTGAGTTTCTCCATGGGCTCCATAATCCTCCTGCACGGGGGTCCCAAGGAGCCCCATAGCCATGTTTACACAGGCTCCCCCACTCTGTAGATAAAGCCTACCAGATGGTCACTGGAAATAATCAGAGCATTGCTACTAATTTTTCCACAAAATGAAGCAGCTGCAGACAGATCAAAGATGCTGCCCGTCAGGCAGGGCTTAAGCCCAGCAGAGCAAACACGAGCCCCCCTGCATGCAGTGGAGTGACATATTCACAGAGTATAGAGGGTGAGTGACAGCTTCCTACTGTGACCAAGAGAATCACATCCAGTCAGGAGCATCTTCAACTCCTGATGATCCAGTGGAGAAGGATTTCTGGAGGAAGAAGCGAGATTCCAGAAGTTGTCACACAGGCAGTGAGACAGGCTGAACCCCTAGGGCTGTCATTCAGACATTCAGAACAGACTCGGAGGCCAGATGGCCTTGGAATCAAGCTCTTCCACGTACTGCAGGTCGTTTCCCTTCTCTGAGGTGCTTGAGACCAAAAGCATTTTGAGTTTTAGATTTTTTTTTCCTGATTTTGGAATATTTGCATATACATAGTGAGATATCTTGGGGATGGGCCCTAGTCAAATCATGAAATTCATATATGTTTCACATACATTTTGCACATATAGCTCAACAGTCATTTTATACATTGTTTTTAGTGCTCCTGCATTTTGAATGTGACCCATCATGTGAAGTCAGGTGGGAAATTCCAGGTGTGACATCCTGTCAGCATTCAAAAAAACTTCAGATTTGAGAACATTTTAGATTTTGGAGTCTTGGATTAGGGATGCTCAACCTATACCTCTGTGTCCTTGGAATTTATTTAATCTGTAAAATGAAAATAAATGTTCCTCTCAAATACAGTACGTATCCATTCAATGAAATCATTTGTATGACGCATTTGACACAAGACCTGCTACATAGTGTCCACTAGGACACTAGGAAGAGGGATGTGTGTGTGTGTGTGTGTGTGTGTGTGTGTAGTTTAAGCAACAGACAGTAGCTTGAGCAGAAAAGGAGGGTGTTAAGTTGTGTGCTTGGTGGCCAAAGCCCAAGGAGAAGGATTCTTTGCTGCAGATTTGGTGGGAAAACTCTCAGTCTGAGGGATGGGGCTTTTGTTGGGATTCCTAATTCTAAGCAGTGTGACTTCTTCTTGGTGTGCCCAGATATCAGCTTCATCATCCTAAAAAGTGAGACCCCATTCACTTTTGGAGAGGGCCTCTAGGAGAAGAGAGTCAAAGGTAATCAGGAGGCCTGGAGCTCCTTGCCAAAGAGTTGGAAAGCTGGGGATCGAAAGGAGGGAACAGAAACACAGTTTGAGAAAGAAGCAATTGCCCCTGATGATTGCCTGTAACACAAGGGATGGAAGGATGGTCAGAAACCAGAGGAAACCCGAAGCCAGGTGTCATTCTAATATATGATTTCCCATGGGTAAAAACAAAAAGGACACCAGGAAACAGCAAGCCACATTTGCAAAGCACTGGCACATAGATTACTTAATTCTGTCCCCAGAATGTCTTTTCATGGGTTACCATTACTCTGCCCATTTTAAACAAGGAAGCAAAGACTCAAAGAAAAGGACTTTCAATATCAACAGCTTATAAAGACTGGAGCTTAATCTCAAATCCGCATTTTCTGCCTTTTCTCCTATGTTCTTCCCAGGGCAGTGCCAGTTGTAACAGAGAGGTGTAATGGGTCATTCCATTTTTAAATTTTCTTTAATGTCACTCTACTAGTTTGATAACAAATTTTAAAATATCAAATTTGGACATTCTTGTTAGAACCTTTATCTATACTCTTTGCAACTGAGAAGGAATACTTTATTTTGACACAATTCTTTCCTTAGGTTCATTTCTCAGGTGCTTCAGATGTGTTTTTATCAGAGTAGGTGATAAGGATGAAATCACTGAAGGTGAACTCCTGCAGGTCCCCAGATTAAACATGTTGTGTTTTGCCAATTGTCACCCAAAGAAAAACATATCATTTGCTCAGTGAAAGGAAAATGTTCTGCATTTTTATTTTTTTTTCTTTTTGCATATGAATGATTTAAAAAGATTCAGCTGGTACAGTGGCACACACCTGTAATCCCAGCTATTCGTGAGGCTGAAGCAGGAGGATCAAAAGTTTGGGGCCAACCTGGGTAACTTAGTGAGAACTTGTCTTAACATAAAAAATAAAAAGGACAGGGGATGTGGATCAGTGGGTGAGTGTGCCTAGATTTAACCCCTAGTTCTTCAACCAGTAAGTAAAGTAAATTAAAATTGAGATTAAAAAGATACAAGTTGCCCAGACTTTAAACCTGGTTCACATGAGAAGCTTTAGATATTTAAACATGCAACTATATTGTTCCATTTCTCTTATAGAATATTTAGAATTTGGGAATAAAGACCTATTTTTCCCACTCCTGGAAGACTTCTCCATTTAGAACGAATTCATCTAAAGGAATATGATTTCTCTATGCACATAGAGAAGTTGAATGAACACTGGGGTCATTTCTTAACTCAAACACTTCTATTTATGCTCTGGTTCTCTGTGCAATCAGCATCCTTTGACCCGGCTGAATCCAACTCGGATTGGGTAGAAAAGTTTGTTCATGTTGAGCCAGGCACACAGGCAACCAGGGCAAAGAGGCTGTTTCCAGCAGAGGCACCTTCAGCCATCTCTTCAGCACTAAGACACTGAGCACAAGCTATTAAGACCCAGAATATCACATTTGCAAAACACTTTCTCTTCCTTATCTCATCTGGCCCTTAGGATAACCCTCCAAGGTAGACAGGACAAGTAACATTCTCTCTAATACCCAGAGAAGCTTGATAACTTGCCCCAGGCCCCAGGGCTGCTGGCTTGGCTTAGCCTGGCTGCAGTCAAATTATTTCCAAAGCTGTGACCTGAAAACATCAGTGGCACATTCCAAGCAGCCTCAGAACCCTTTGTAACTAGGATCAATAGAAACTGTATGAAGATATGAACACTTGCCTTGAACCTGAGTCTATTTCCAACCTGTGGCACTGAATAGGAAAAATGTGTCACCACCTTGGTCCAGTCCTGGCTCGGCTGCTTCCCAGAAGTAGAGCTGATACAATTCCTTCACTTGAGTTCTCTCAACTCTGATCTGGCAAAGATAAGTCTGCTCTGCTCTGTCTGCCCCTTAGAGACCAGATGATGGTGTGAGATGGCTCTTGGGGAACCCTGAAGTACGTAGAGGACTTTGGACATTATTACTCTAAGTATAAAACTCTGCAAATGGATCTGTCTTCAAATTGTCTTCACTCAATGCTTTTGAGTGCTAAGATGTTCCCTCTTGCATTGTGTCAGAATTGAGTTCAGCTTTTGAGCTGTACAGATTCACATTGTTTTCCTTCTCTGGCCAGACACAGTAGTGCACACCTTTAATCCCAGCAGCTCGGGAGACCGAGGTAGAAGGGTCGTGAGTTCAAAGTCAATCTCAGCAACTTAGTGAGGCACTAAGCAACTCAGTGAGACCCTGTCTCTAAATAAAATATTAAAAAGTTCTGGGAATGTGGTTCAGTGGTTGAGAGACCCAGGGTTTAATACCGAGTACAAAAAAACAAACAAAAAATGTTTTCCTTCTTTGCCCTAGTTTTCCTATGCAGAGGGATGGATCTTCCTAGTAGCTCCTGATGCAGACCCTGGAATCATGGAAGCACCAACTGAGGAGGAGCATATCCAAGGGGAGGATAAGGTTTCCAGTGAAATTCCAAACTCCTCCCTGAAGACATTGGTCTTTGGGGCTGTGGCTGCCTTTGGGCTACCACTGCTATACTGCACCCAAAACCATCTGTCAGAACTCCAAGATCCTAACCGTGAGTCAAAATAGAAGGTCAGGGGAGAAAGGTACACTCATACATTGCTGGTGGGGCTGCAAATTAGTGCAGCCACTCTGGAAAGCAGTGTGGAGATTCCTTAGAAAACTTGGAATGGACCCTCCATTTGACCCAGCTATCCCACTCCTTGGCCTATACCCAAAGGACTTAAAATCAGCATACTACAGAGATACAGCCACATCAATGTTCATAGCTGCTCAATTCACAATAGCCAGACTGTGGAACCAACCTAGATGCCCTTCAATTGATGAATGGATAAAGAAACTGTGGTATATATATACAATGGAATAATACTCAGCCATAAAGAATGATAAAATTATGACATTTGCAGGTACATGGATGAAATTGGAGAATGTCATGCTAAGTGAGATAAGCCAATCTCAAAAAGCCAAAGGACGAATGATATCGCTAATAAGTGGATAATGACACATAATAGGGGGAGGGAAGGGTTAGTGTTAGGGTTAGAGTTAGGGTTAGGGAGGGGGGCAAGAATGGAGGAAGGAAGGACTGTATAGAGGGAAAAGAGGGGTGGGAGGGGTGGGGGGGAAGGGAAAAAAATAACAGAATGAATCAAACAACAATACTCTATATAAATTTATGATTACACAAATGGTATGCCTTTACTCCATGTACAAACAGAGAAATAACATGGATCCCATTTGTTTACAATAAAAAAGAAGAAAAAAAAAAAAAATAGAAGGTCAGGACCATGGCCCTACAATACAGCATGGATCACATGCTCCTTGCCACTTTAGCAAATCAAAGCTCACCCACTTGTCCTCTGAACGAACCTTGCTTAATTTTTGTACATTCCATAAACAACTGTACTGTGTGCCTGCCATTTTGCAGTTATGGCTTGGGTCACTGAAATAGGACAGGTAAGGGACAGCAGTCTGTTCCTGTCCTCATGGACTCAGTGTTGAGTGCAGAGCCTCGTTCTCCTTTGTCCCTGCCCTGCTCACCTGGGAATTTTGCTATCAGAAAAATAACAGCTTATATTTATCAGACCCTCCTCATGTGAATGTCTTAGTTGTTACATCAATCTTGTGAGTAAATATTATTTTTATTCCCATTTTACAGATGAAGAAACAACGGAAGCTCGGAAAGGGTAATTTTGCCTAGGACCACACAGTCAGTTGGTAAGTACAGGAAATGGGGTTGAATCCAAATCTGTTTGACTTATGAAACTGTTTTTAATATTATTCTGTGCCTCTGTACAGTCTCCCAATGCAATGTCAACTTCAGAGTTGACATTCAACTATTGTTAGTCATTCTGTTTTCCAGAAAATTCACAAAGCCTTCAATAAGGTCTATCCAGGCCTGGGGAACATTGCTTGACAATTCTATGGTACAGAGAAGATTCTAATTTTCTCTGTGGTTTGTTCTCTGTTTTAAACAAGTTCCTAATCTGTAAGGCAATATAACATAGAGGTTAAAGAACATAAATTAGGTTATGGTTAAAAAATTTAAAAACCATCTTACATTGGAATTTCTAGTTATATTACTTACAAACTTACTATCTGAATCTCGGTTTCTTCATTAATAAAATGGGGAGAATAATACCTATCCCATGGAGTTGTAAGCATTGAATGAATCAAGAAAAATGGTAACATGTTACTTGACAACTTTTTTCTTAATCACAATTTTTTCAATATATTTGGGTATTTAATCTTTTCAACATATTTGGAAAGTCTAAACCAAAGAGGGCAAACTGACAGCTATCCAACTGGATTAATAGATATAGTTCATTCAATTTGGACAGTGTTCATTTGTCTCAATTAATTTCCAACATTTAAAAATCCAACTATTAAAAATCCAAGGAAGCTGGGTATGGTGGCACATGCCTATAATCCCAGTGACTCAGGTGGCTGAGGCAGGAGGTTAGCAAGTTTGGGGCCAGCCTGGGCAACTTAGTAAGACCCTGTCTCAAAATTTCAAAAAGCATTGGGAATGTAGTGAAATGGTAAAATGACCCTGGGTTCTATCTCCAGTACCAAAAAAAAAAAAAAAAAAGGAAATATATATGGTCTTCATACTGACATTGACCATAATATGCACTTGGTACTCACTAATCTTTTGATACAATTCTTTTGCATCCCCTCACAATGTTTATCACAAATCTAAGCAATCAGTTAGTCAATCAACAAGTCTTTATTGAATCTCTACTATGTGCCAAACAGGAGTTGCTTCATATTAAATTGCTTCCACTGATCTCCCCATCACAAAGAAAACTTGCTATGTCCTCCTACAAAATAACCTCGGTCGAATGAGTCATGGCTCTACACTCTTGAGATAGTTCTTATGTCACACATCAGTTCTTCAAAGTAACCAGAAACAGCCTGGATTTCTAGACTTACAGAATGAAGGCAGATGGGCAGTGGTTGGCTGAGGCTTCTGTGTCTGAGTCAGGCAGACCTGAATTTGAACACAGGCTCCGTGACATGGAAGGTTTGTGACGTGGAACAAATAATTGATTTGACTCCTCTGAACCTCAGGTCCTCCTCCGTGACCTGGGTAGAGTAGGATACACCTCCTAGGGTCACATGAGCATGAAATGAGGTGGTATGGCTAGAGCTGTCCCACAGACCAAGTCCCAGTTGATGTTAACAAACAAACATGCAGATTGCAAGATCTGGAAGGAACTCCAGAGATCCTATTTTCTGACTAGCCCATCATTCCCTCAAACTTCTGATTCTGGAGAAACCCTCTAAAGCCTTGTGAAAGAACATTTGGGAGGCCAAGATTCTAAAGACCCGCTTCCTGCACTTACCATCTCCTCTCAGGCCTCAGCTCATGCCTTGGGGCTTGCAGCCTGCCCTGTTCTCCTTAGTTCAGCACAAACCACAGGCCTTGGCACACAGAGTTCAAAGCCTCCAGGCTAACCACAAGGCTAACCAGTCGGCAGGCCTCAGCCCCGCCTGGCACCACCTGGGCCCCACCTGCTCTGGGTTCCACTTTTGGGATGAGGAGTGAGGAAGACCTAAGAGCCCTCCAGTGTTACCACCCCCTGCTCCCCACCACCTGCTCTCTGCGCTGGGTGAGCTGGCTTTCCATTCACCCCAGTGCCTGGAAGAGCCAGTTCTCCCAGTCTGCAGTGGGCCAGGGCTGGTGTGATGCCTTGTGGCCCGAGTCATCAACTCCAAGTTCAGTTTTAATTACCCACATGTGTAGATGACGCATCCAGAGGGGTGAACAGGAATAATTACCCCGGGTGGGGTGACAGCCTAGTTGACTAAGAGAGTGGTTTGTTCTGACCATAGAGAACTGGGGAGAAATTGCCAGGAGTACCTTCTGGACCCAGACCTCCAGAATCCCCTTCCCATGAAATCCCCCAGTGCATGCAAAGCCGCACGGGCTGGAGCTGCCGAGCTGGAAGGTGGGTGTGCAGGCTGTCTGAGCTGCCTGCTATCCATGGTGCACTTCCAGGCCCAGTGACCAGCTCATGGGACACATCCTACCTGATTCATCCCCCGAAAGAGCCAGGAAATGATCAGAAGGGGCAGATTTCTTTATTCACTCCACAGAAAGTTGTATAATTGACCCACTGAAAGTGTTCACAATGGTTTTTAGTGTACTCACAGAGTTGTGCAACCGTCGCCACAATCCATTTTAGAACATGTCCATTACCCCCCAAAGAAACACCCCACTATTAGCAAAAGAAATAGGCCAAACACAGAAGACCATATACTATCGGATTCTCTTTACAAGAAGGGTCCAAAGTTGGTAAATCTATTGACACAGAGGGTAGATGAACGGTTGCATGTGGCTTGGAGAGGGACACTGGGGACACGTGGGGAGTGACTGTTAGTGAGTACTGAGTAATTTAGGTACAATAAAATTCACCTTTTTATTAAAGTTTGCAGTTTGATGAGCCTTGGCAAATACTTACAGTTATACAGCTACTGTGGCAAGCACAAAATATAATATTTTCATCTCCCCCAAAAGTTCTCACATTTTCTCAGTCAGTCCTCTGTGCATACTCCCAGTTCCTGACACCGATCCTTCCCACCTGCCATTTGTAGAATGTTGTAGAACATATTTATAATCATAAATACGTGCTCCTTGGTGTGTGGCTTCTTTCAGAGGCACATTGCTTTTGAGATTAATTCACGTTGAAATAGACACTGTCTACATCTTTTCACTGATAATGGCATTTCATTTCATTGATATGTCACCCTCTGTTGTTCTTCTGTTAGTTGATTGTTATTTGGCTCATTTCCAGTTTGGGACTGTTAGGAATTAAACTTTGATGAGTATTCACATACATTGTTGTGTGGATGTATGTTTTCATTTCTCCTGGGTGAACATCCTAGGAGTGAAATTGCTGGGTCATATGGTAAGTGTATGTTTAACTTTATTAAAACTATGAAGTACTGAATAGTTTTCTAAACTTGATTTTTTTGGTGGTGCTGGGGATTGAGCCCAGGGCCTCGGGCTGAACCCAGGGCCTCGTACAAGGCAGGCACTCTACCAAATGAGCCACATTCCTACCCCATTGAAATATTTTCTGAAATGATTGTACTATTTGCATACCCACCAGCAGTGGAGGAGAGTTCTGGCTGCTTGATGTCTTCCTCAGCCCTGGGATTATCATTCTTTTTAATGTTACCTGTTCTAGTGGATGGTTTTCAGTGTGCATTTCCCTGATATTTAATGATGTGAAGCATCTCTTCATGTACCTACATGTCATCTCCATATCTTCAGTGAAGTGCTAGTTCAAATTTTGTGCTCTTCTTTTTTTTTTTTTTTTTATGGAGTTATCTCTTTTTTTTGAGTTGTAAGTATTCTTTATATATTCTAAATACCCTTTGCACATTCCAGATGTATTTTTGCAAATATTTTTTCTAATATATGTTTTTAAAACTTTATTAGCAATGGCTTTTAAAGATTGTTCTTTTTGATGAAATTCAAAATATTATAAATTTCCTTTATGATTTGTTTCTGACTTACTTAAAAATAGTTGCCTATTAAAGGAATTTTCCTTGTAGTTCTAGCTTTTTTTTTTTTTTTTTTGATAGTACTGGGAATTGAATCCAGAGCCTTGTGAATAATAGAAGTCACTCCATGCTAAACTATATCCCCAACCCTTTTTCATTTTATTTGGAAACAGGGGTCTCAGTTACCCATGGTCATTGGCCTTCAAGTCATCAACCCCAATAGCTGGGATTACAGGAGTGTGCCACCACTGGCATTAGCTTTTACTCTTAGATCTATGATCCATTTCAAGTTATTGTTTACATATGGTGTGAGGTAAGGGTCAATTGTGAACATCAATTGTTCTAGTATCATTTACTGAAGAATACCTTTTTCCCATTGAACCTTAGTATGTTTGTCAAACATCAGTTGACTGTATATGTAGGTCTACTTTTGTATTCTCTATTCTGTTCCATTGAGTTATACATATCTCTGTATGCCAACATTACACTAAAATGAATATTGTAGGTTTTTCCCTCCCCCTGGTACTGGGGATTTAAACTAGGGGTGCTCTATTGCCAGATACATCCCCAGACCTTTTAAAATTTTCTTAAAATTATAAGACTAGGCTAAGTTGCCCATGCCAGCTCTAAACTTGAGATCCTCCTGCTTCAGCTTCCCAAGTAGCTGGGATCACAGGTGTGTGCCACCACACCAGACCATTAAATAGCATATTTTAATTTCTATTTTTAATTGTTTATGTCTAGAAATATAAGTGTACACTAACTTTGTACATTAACTTTGAATACTGCAAACTTGCTGAAATCACACATTAGATTTTCTTTCTGGCAATTCCTTGCAGTTATTTTATGAAGATGATCATGTTGTTTATTAATAACAGCAGTTTTATGTGTCCTTTCTCATTTGTGTGCCTTTTTTTTTTTTTTTTCTTATTTTATTGTTCCAATTTAATGCTGAATAAAAATGGTGAGAGTAGACATCTTTGCCTTGTCCCTGAGCTTTGGGAGAAAGAATTCAGTCTCTTTTCATTAAGATATGAGCTCTAGATTTCTTCTGGAAGTCCCTTATCAAGTTGAAGATATTCTTAGTTTTCCAAGAGTTTTTAATTATAAATGCAAGTTAAAATATATCAGATGTTTTTTTCTACACCATTGAGATAATTATTTTTCTTTTTATTTTGCTGATATGATGAATTACATTGACAGCATGATCTAATGTGTGTGTGTGTGTGTGTGTGTGTGTGTGTTTTAAATATCACTTTTAGGGGTGAATCAGGGAAGAGCAGGGAGACCAGTTTGGAAGTTCCCACATCTCTAGGTGAGGGATGAGGCAGTTTGGGCCAAGCTGTAGTAGTATGTTCTAGAAGTAGCACTGACTTGCCAAAAGATGTGAGGAATGAAATTAATATTACTCCACAAAGTTTTCCCTGGATAATTGAGTGGAAAAAGTTGCCATTTTTGGTCTCATGCAAAGGAGGCCGTCAGCCAGGGCTGGAGGTCTCGGGGAAAGGGAACCCTGAAGCATCGGGAACATTCTTCCTCACACTGAGCCCCTTTGCCACTAGCACTGAGGTGATTTACAGGCTGTATCCTGGTGTTAGGTAGAGCAGACCTGGCAGGGGCTGTGCCAACCCCCATTAGCCTGTGAAGCAGGAAGCCATGTACAACTGGGACCCCAACGTAGCATAGAGGGCCCTGAATCTACATGAGAGGAGAAGACACGGGAAATGGGCTCATTGAGAAGGGCAGGGAGGGACTTCTGGGCACAGCATCTGGCTCTGTCCCCAGAGATCTCTTTCACCTCCTCTAGTGAGGAGTCAGAGAAGCTGGGGAAGGGAAAGCCCAGACAGAGGCTGGACAGAGGGAGAGATGACCTTAATCCAGGTCTGGGGAGCACAGCAGGGTGGAATCAGCATCAGGCACTTAGGCAGTCAGAGGTGGGAAGAACAAGAGAGGGGCAAAGGAGAGAAAGAGGGAGAGAGAGGAGAAAGCTATGCTGTGTCACCAATAGGAATGACAATGGCAAGAAGGGCCAGCGCTGGGAGATTGGGGGTAAATGAACGAGTTGGTTGATAAATAACAAACTCGCCCTGCGTGAGAATCAAAGAGATTATCTACAACAATGGTTCTCATTCCTGGCCTCATGTTGCACCACCTGGGAAGCTTTTAAAAGTCACTGATACCTGGGCCTCGCTCCAACCAAATCCCTGGGGAGGGAACCTGGGCACTGGCACATTTTTTTTTTTTTTTTTTTTTTTTGCGGTACCGGGGATTGAACTCAGGGCCTTGTGCCCTGGCACATTTTAAGAGGCTCCTCAGTGATTCTCATTCTCCCAGGCCTGGGAACCCTGTTCTAGTCTAACTTCCTCTGGCAGAGGAGGAAGCCAAGAAGCAGTACCGGGCAGACACTAGAACGAGGGTGGCTGGCTATCCCAGCTTGCTCAGTACTCAGGGGCTTCCCAGGAGATGGGATTTTCAGTTTAAAAAAAGGACAGCCCCAGAGGATGGGACTTTTGGTGTAAAACTGGGAAAGTCCTGGGAAAATGGGGGCCAATCAGTCATCCTGTTTACCTCTCTCATCTCCCTATTTTTAAAATGCATTTTTTAACTGTAAGCGAACACACTATCTTTATTTATTTTTTATGTAGTGCTGAGAATCGAATCCAGTGCCTCACACATGCTAGGCAAGTGCTCAACCCTATTTTTTTTTTTGCGGTAATGGGGATCGAACTTGGGGCCTTGTACTTGCGAGGCAAGCACTCTACCAGCTGAGCTATCTCCCCAGCCCTCAACCCTATTTTTAATGGCTCTTTCCACATAGAATGATGATAGAATAGGTGATTGATGAGTCTACTGGGTATCTTCCTGCTTCATCAAATCCAACACTTGGTAGAGCTCTTTTTTCTAGTTGCCACTCAGGGTATGACTGTCCCCAAATTCAGATACAAAGCAGTTGGTCAATTAGCCTCTCAGGGGGCAGAAGTCAGTGTGGAAGCAGGTGATCTCAGAAGAGGCCACATCCGGCCTGGCTTCGATACGTTTCTGGCCTGTAAAGGGGTAGAGAAGGGATTTTTTTCTGGCTAACTCCTATGACATGCTCTCGTGTCACCATGTACTTCTCTTATAGAGCACATATCACAGCAGTAATTTTGGTATTTTGTGTTCGTTTGATTGCTGTTGCCAAGATTTCAAACTTAGCAAGGACAGGGGCTGCATCTGTCAGGGACATATAGTAGGTGCTCAAAAAATGAATGAATGTATGCTTGTGTCAATGAATGAGAAATGAATATCATTATTCCATTATAATGGATAATATTGCTTTGTTTTTGTCTATCACCAGATTTCCAGCCAGTATGAGACGAGTGTCAAGTCTTTGTCCTGTGGAGCCCACACTATTATGATAAAGTAATTCTTATTCACATGAAATATAAAAGCCCAGGAATGGTAATGAAGGTAATAATGGCCTTGCTGCTAGGCCTCTCTCAGGTGCCACCTGCTACCTGAGACATGGCTGCTTCTGGCAGGAGAGCTGCTGACTACCTCATGCCCAACCCAGGTACCTCCCTGCCTCAGTGACCTCTGACATTGTTATTAACATCTGTGATGTTCAGGGCCTGCCAGGCTGGGCCTGCAGCCTCCTGCAGACAGCCTCTGCATTTATCATCCTCAGCAGATCTTTACTGAACATGCCTGTGTTCAGGGTGCTGTCCTGAATGCTGGGGAAGCGGGGGCTGGTGGGAGGTTGGTGAGATAACAGCGATGAATCGCATATGACCGGCATGTGCTACCATGCAGCAGTTGGGGAGATAAGACGCATACTTAGAAAAAGCTTATCAGACTATGGGGTAGTTTGTAACAAACGCCACAGACGTGCTACAGAAATGGTATCTCCTTTTCGGAGGAAGCAGAGAATGAGAAGGAACAGTGTGCTGGGCCGGGCTGGCTTGGGGTGTTCTGCCCAGTGTCGTCCGGATGGCCCATATTCCATGTCCCGACGTCAGTTCTCCGCCCTCCTTCCCATCCTCCCACTTCACTGCCCAAACTCGAAAGGGAACGAGGTGGGAGTCTCTTTGAGGAAATGCTTGCAACATCTCTCTGGACGGGCTGCAGTGCCTTGCACCTAGTCTGAACTCCTCGGAAAGTTGATAAATGTAGTAGAGGGAGTGAGTCAATCAATGAGTCAAGAAGACCACCCCCAACTCTACCCACCGCCCTGAGATCAGCTCAGCTGGAATGAGGTGAAACAGTGCCCTGGGTCTCTGCCACTGATCCTAAAGAACACCCAACTGATGACGTCAACCCGCTGAGTCACTTCCTGAGCAGTGGGTCCCTCCCTCTTTGCACAACCAACATTCCAGGGCTTGGCTTAGAGCGCCACCTGGGGACACCCCTAGGAAAGGCTGTCCTTTCATGCCATCACCTTCCCCTTGCTGCGTAGCCTCAGATCCCTCCCTACTGGTAACCATCCAAAGTCATAGCCCCAAGTCCCAGATTCCCAGGACAGTGGAACTGACCCTCTTCCAAGTCCCCCTCCCCGTGACTATAATCCCACTAGGTAACCTCAGCCATGAGCCTCCTCTTGAAAAATGTCACTTATATGTCAGCCTCTTAGCCTGAGTCATCCAGCTGCCTGGGCTTACCCAGTGGCTATTACCCAGGTATGGGGGGAAGCAGGGTCACTCTCCAAGTCTCCAAGGACTCTGGAGGGCAGGTGATGTTCTCTAGATCTGCATCTATTCATGTTGTTCCTTTTCTGGACCTTGTACCTGGCTGAACACACCCTAGACACTTTACTTCCCAAAGTGCCACCAGCCAAAGACTGTACCTATGGAACACCTTATTGTAGATCTGGAGTCAGAAGGGAGGCATCAAATGGCGGGGGCAAACGACTTAAAGCCAGACATTCTGCTCGAGACGGTCAGGGAGCAGGGAGCTTAGGTGAACAGCATGCCATCTGCAGACCTCACCTTCTGGTGAGGAGCCTGGCTCCAAGGCAGCTCAGGTCTGCTCAGGGTACCAGAATACTGGGGTGCGCAGATGGCAAGAGCCCTGCTCCCGGAAGCTTGCATTCTGGAGAGGGACAAGTAAATAAGTGACTGCTTTCCACAGTAATGAGTGTTATAAAGACAAGAAAATGGAATAAAGTGATAGGGAGTGGCCAGTGGGAAAGGAGGGGGACACTTCAAAAATGAGGTCAGGGATCAAGAAGGTGACCTAAACAGCACCTGAAGGGTGTCAAGGATTCAGAGAGATGCAGGAGAGTGTCGAGGGAGGAAGGAAGAGGGGGCAAAGGAGCCAGAGAAATGACTCTTCACTCGTGTGGTGAAGCATCAGTAAGAGACCCCCCCGACAGCAAAGTGACCAGCATGGCTTTAAAGACAGTGTATCATTGTGCACAGTCCATTGTGTGTCCAACAAGAGGACACAGAGTGGCCCCTCCCCCTCCGTTGTCAGTGAGTTGGTCATACGCCCGGTTATTTCATGAAGGGAGTTTTCACTTTTTAGTTTGGTTTCTGTCTTGGTTTTGGTGGAAATCAAAGGAAGAACTGAGACTGTCACCCATGGAGCTCAGCAGAAAACACAGGTTTGAAAACAGAAGCCCGAGGGGAGGGCAGCGTGAGCTCACACGGCGCTGGAAATTCCTCTGGAGCAGGGCTCAGACCACACCAAGCCTGGGGCTTAGGCCCAACTACCCTTATCCAGATCTCGAGGAGCAGGGAGCAGGCATGAGTCCTAGGATATAATCCTCATCTGCACCTGTACTTCCAAGCACTTACTTTATGAGATCTCATTTCATTTTTTTTAATTAATTTTTTTTATTTGTACAGACTGCATTTTGATTCATTGTACACACATGGGGTACAACTTTTCATTTCTATGCTTGTACACAGTGCAGATTCACATCATTCATGAAATCACACATATACATAGAGTAGTCCTGTCTGTTTCATTCTACTATCTTTCCGTCCCCCACCCCCTCCCACCCCATTTTCTTCTACACCATCCAAAGTTCCTTCGTTCTTCTCTTCTCCCCACCACCTCCCCCTCGTCATATATCATCATCCACTTATCAGAGAAAACATTTGGCTTGTGTTTTGGGGGGCTTGCTCCTAGGTACTGCTGTTATTCCCACTTAATAGATGAGCAAACTAAGATCAGGAGAAGTTAAGCAACTTGCGAAGATCAGGTGACTGATAAGGGGAAGAGGTAGGATTTGAATTCAGGTCTGACTACATCTGAATCATGCTCGATGTGAAATATATAGATGAATTTAAAGATGGTTGCTTCTCCTGTCCCCTTGCTCCAACATTCAGGTGTGCATAGAAAAAGGCACTTTCTCACGCATTCAAATTGCCCCAGTGGTTGTTCTGTGTTGAAACTGGAAAGAAGCTTTGACTACATAAAGCAGTGGTTCTCAACAGGGCACACTTTGCAGTTCCTGGCGACAAGCTGGGTTGTTATAACTGGTGATGGGGCATGCTGCCCCAGTGCTGCTACAGCCACAGTGCACGAGACACCACCCACAACCAAGAACTGCCCAGCCCCAAGTGTCACGAGTGCTGAGGTTGAGAACCCCAATGTACAGGATGTCACCAGGAAGGCCCCCAGCAGGCCGGCCTGACATTATCTTGATGATTTAACCTCAGTCTGGGGTCTGTTTCTGTTTTTCAAACTCCAAAATTTGATTTTGTGACTTTTTTGAGATGATAAAGTCCTTAAGAAATGATTCACATCAAGCAAGAGAGAAAGAGAGAGAAAGAAACTGACTTTTAATTTTTTTTTTCTCTTCTTATTTTGGTGGTGGGGGCTGAACCAGGGCCTCACATGTGTCAGGCAAGTGGTCTCCCACTAAACTGTATTCCTAGCCCTTTTATTTTACCTTGAAACGGTTTTGCTAGGTTGTCCAGGCTGACCTCTGATTTGTGACCCTTTGCCTCAGTGCCCCCCTTCCTGTTGCTGGAATTACAGGCATGCGCCACCCAGCCTGGCTTTAATGTTGTTGTTTTTCTAAAGATTTTCCCCAAAACAAAACAAGTAAAAATTCTCCCTATTGTTTGCAGATGCTATTACACTATACCTTAGAAAAGCCAAAGAAAAAGTCCAACAAATACAATGACAAAACCATCAAAACATGCCCCCACCCCCATCCCCAATTTATTCAAAGCCCTGTGGTATCAAACTTCCTTTCCTGGCAGGCAGGAAGGAAGCACACTGAGCAGGGAGCCCTGGAGCCCAACAGTCCCCTGCAGCTTACAGCAATTTTGGCATTACTTGTCCAGGGCTGCTGCAGTGGCACCTGGCACACAGGTACCAGATGCAGCATTCTAGAAAGATCCAGACCTGGAGATAGTCCCAGATCCACAGGGACAAAGCCAAAGAGAAAGAACCCAGAAACAAGAGCAGAGCATTCTCCAAAGCTATGATCATTCATTTGCCACAAGAAATGAGGGTCACCCGTCCAGAAGTTTCTTGTCAGCAAAGTAATGAATTCTTCCTCCAGAAACAAGCCCTCAGGAAGCCAACTGCTCATCTGATTTGGAGCGAGGATGCACAACGGAGGTTCATAGGCCTGAACTTCATAGGCCCTCTGCTTTTGAGAATGACTTCCTCTCCCCAGGGTTGACCAAGTCACACCCTTCTGGAAAGATTCTAGAGTTGGATATACATGACCTTCAACCTCTGCCTCACAGTCCCAGAAAGACCGTCGCCATTCCCTTCCGCCCTCCCTCCCCTGACGCTTTCTCCCATGTCCACACATTATCAACACATTGACCAGGTTGCTTGAGTTCATCTGTAGCCGAGGTCAACCAGGATCTTGATTTGACCTGAAATGTGTTGCTTTTCAAGTTTAGTCCATGTTCCCCTCATTTATCAGTATTGCTAGCTCATGGGGGCTCCTGTCCACTTAACTGTCTACAGAGCACCTGTCACTTTCTACAGCATGTCATAGTTACTTGAACATGCATATTACCCTCCTCATCAGGTAGGCCTGGCAGGATTAACAGCCAGCCTCTCAGCTTGGGTAAATTTGGAATTGAGTCCTGACTACCAAATTCCAGCTGCGTAACTCTGGGCAACGGTTTAATCTTTCCAAGTCTCAGTTCCCTCGTCTGTAAACTAGGACTACCAACTACAGTCTCGTGGGTTTGGTGTGAGGATTAGATGCTATACTCCCTATAAAGGGGCCTAGCAGAGTGCCTGGCAAATAGTGAACCCTCAGTAAATGTTAACTAGTCACTGATGCTGTCACTTTGCACAGAGCCTAGCAATGATAGCTGACACTTTACACCAGAAGTACCTAGAATGTGTTCCCAACCCAGAGAACCAGTGTGCATTCCTGTTCACAGCTTATGTCACCTATGCTTGTCTGATCAGTGTGAATTAGAGACTTGAGGACAGAAAGAACAGTTGTGTGATGAGGTAGAGTCAGAGGCCTGGATGCCAACCCCACCTCCACCCCTTATGAACTGACCCACCCAGGGACTTAACCACTCAGTTTCCTCATCTGCAAAGTGGGGTGGATAGCAACACCTGCCTTCTAAGCCAGTACCACCCTATGGGAGCATAACACAGGCCACAAATGCAAGTCCTGTGAGTGATTTTTAAGAATTTGGTTGTATCCATTGCAAAGAGTTTTTAAAAGTGAAATGAATTTTAACAATACCTTTAATTATAATGATAGCATCATTCTGACATGAAATGGATTTTTAAACTTTTTTTAAAAAAAGTAAAATGGATATTTTACTTTGTTTAAATATATATATATATATTTAAAAATATAGTCTTTAAAATACAGCATGTTTGATAAGTACTGTGCATCTCCATTCAAACTAACCAGTTGTCAGGTGCTAGCAGGCACACGTGAGGAGTGGCTACCATATTGGCTATCAGGTTGGCAAAATTAAGTGAGCTAATAGAGGTAAACTAGTTGGTTCCAAATAGGTATGTGGCAAATGCAAGCATTATAACTGCACCATTTGAAATGGACATAACACTGGGCAGACTAAATAGAAAGTGACACTACTTTTTTTTTGTACTTGTTTTCACATTAGAGACATAATATGTAGTATGGTATGGAAGCTAAGCACCCAGCCTCTGAAGTCAACCTGCCATGGCTAGATCCTCCCTCTGCCACCTGCTAGCTGTGTAGCCTAGGAAAATGACTCAACATCTCTGTGCCTCAGTTTACTAATCTGTAAAATGGGATTGAAACAGCACTTACCTCATGGGGGTTGTGAGGATGAAAGGAGAAAGGAGCTAATTCATGTAAAGTGTTCAGTGCACAGTAGGCACACAATAAATGTCAGGTGTTATTGTTCTGCATTGTTAAAGAAAATACAGAACAGTTGGAGGAAATATTGATATATCAACCTGGGTCTTTTCCACCCAAAAAAAACCACAGATGACATTTTTCTTTAGTGGTTACTTGATAAAAGCAGGGCCCCGCCTATTTCCTCTCTCAATAAGTTATAAAGTGTGTGTCCCTCCTTCCTTTACTCCTCCCCTTTTCTTTTCTGCCCTTTCAATCTCTGGCCCCAGAACATGACTCCGAAGCCTGATGAGGGGCCAAGAACATTCCTATGAACCAGAAGAACAAGCAGATCAATGGACTTGAACTTGGAACCAGCAGCATTTCTCTGGTCTGTTGTCCAGTGGTCACATCACAGGTGATAAGCACAGGATGTTTTCTTCTGATGGATGTCTGTGAGTCCAGGATGTGGCCCCATCACATGTGATTGGCCCTGGACCCTCTCCATCATGCTGGATGGTCTCCACATGCTGTGGTGACCCAAATAAGAGCAGGGAATGTCTGTCCCTCATTACAAGTCTGGGTCTGCAGCTCTGACCACTGCCCTCCCTTCTGAGGCAATGGTTCTTAAACTTGAGGGTGCACTTATGAGAATCACTTGGTGAAATTGTTCAAATGCATTTTCTGGTTTCAGTTCTTAGAAAATATTATTTAATAGCCCTCAAGATACCCAGGAATGCCCATTTTTGTAAAGGTTGCAGGAAATCTTGATGCAGGTGGTCTGAAGCCCACTCTTTGAGAATCTGTTCATATAGGGGTTGTAATTCCCTTTGAATCTCATTAGCACCTACAAATACAAAGGCTGAGATAGAAATATTGATAATAATCGCACCGGAACGAGAAAGGAGGAGAGAGGCTGAATCGGCTCCCTGGGTTTTTGACCCACAGCCCTTATCTCTGAAGCTCCAAGTCTGTTTCCAACTCTAGCACAGATGGCACCAGTGACTATTTTTGAAAATGCTGTGACTTCCATGTCAAAGGATACGAGGATATTGAACATTTCAATGATAATGGGAAGAAGTACTAGGTCTGGAGTCCAATGGGGACTTTTGTGGTTTCAAGCAAGTTTCTTCCCTCTGTGACTCTTGATTTACTCATCTGTGAAAATAGAGATAATGAAACCAATTTCTCAAGATTGCTATGGTTATTAAATAAGATAATGGATATAAACAAACTTAAAGCAGTACCTCCTGCAGAGTAGACTACAGATACCCACTTTATAATTATTCAGCAATTGTGTGCTAGAATCCATGTTAGTTTTGGGGGTGCAGAGATGAATTGGCGGTGCTGCCTATCTGCAAGGTGTTCTCCATGTGTTAAAGGAGGCAGCCATTAGTCTCCACCTTGAGACAGAAAAAAGCAAGGAGGCAGGGTGACTCCTAGAAATATGACTTCTTCTTTTTCCCAGATGATAACTGTTACCATCTAGGAGTGGCGAGTGGCCAACTGAGACCCAGTTGTCCTCTCCTTGGGGTTGGCCATGAGAAGGACAGGGTCCTATCACTCAGCTGGCTGTCTCAAGTGAAGCTGGTCTTCAGCAAAATTCAAACTCACTGAATGAGCCAGGGAACAAGGGCCTGATCAGCGTATAAAATTCTTGCCTTCATCAAAGACTAAAGTCTTATGTACCTATGACCCATGACAATGCAATACAGGTTCTGGAAATTTCCTGTAAGGAAATGATCTTTAAAAGAGGAGAATTTTGGGGCTGGGGAGATAGCTCATTCAGTAGAGTGCTTGCCTGGTAAGCACAAGGTCCTGGGTTCGATCCCCAACACCCCCCCCCAAAAAAAAAAAAAAAAAAAGAGGAGAATTTCACATGCAAAATGATACGTCAAAAGCTGTTTAAACAAAATTCTTGCCCTTTAACCCAGATATTCCAAACTAAAAGCCTATCCCAAGGAAATAATCATAGAGCCACTCATAGGTTATGTTACACAAGGATGTTCATTATAGTGTTCAAAGTAAGAATTTTTAATCTAATGCCAAATGAGAGAGAAATTGGCTAGGTAGATTATGGTATTTTCCAGAAATAATATTCAAAACATTGAACGATTCCTACAAAGACTCTGAAAACACCTCTTGCAGCAGGTATCAATCTTTTGGGTACACAGATTGTAGAAGGGGTGGGAGGAGTATTCAGGGCAGCCTGGAGTGAAAGACAGATTGTGTGGTTGTGCTGTTAGTAACAAAGCTGAACACTCAACTAGAACTTAGACGAGAATCATGCTGACATTAAAAGTGTTTGGGATATAAATGCATATGGCTTTATCAAGACTCACCAAACTACAGACTCAGGATCTGCAGGTTTCAGTCTACGTAACTATCACACATTTGTAAAAATTACTGCAATAGAGAGTAATGGTTAAAAGCCTACATTCTGATGGATCTGGCCTGGAAATACAAGCTACACCCATTCCTAGAACAGTTGTTCAACCTGTTTAAGCCTCAACTTCCCGTCTGTAAAGCGAAAATAATGAGAACATCTACCTCATAGGATCATTGTGAAGATTAAGTAAGATAATAAAAACTGCATTAACATAATGCTTAACACTTAGTTTTAATAAATGTTAGCCACCATATGATAAGGTAGAAAAATACCTATGATAAAATATGAAATATAAAATCCAAATATCAAGTTTTATCCATGGTATGATTAAAACCACATTTTTAAAAGCTGTTTAGTCTACATATAAAACAATGACAGGGAGAATGAATATACATCAAGATGATAACAGCAGTAATTATTTTGTGGGACCATGGGTGATTGATTGATTGATTTTTCTTTCTTTATAAACTTTCTGCAACTCCAAATTTTATTTAATAAACTGCACTGCTTTATAATGAAGAAAAACATTTTTTTAAAATTTTAAATATAAGAAATCATTGCAAAATCCCATTGTTTGGGACTTTAGTGTATTTCTGAGTGCTAAAGTGAATGAGTACCACTTTCCCCTGGAACACATGGAAGGGGATTGCTATGGTTTAGATGTATGCATTTGTCCCCCAGGTTCATGTGTCCAGAGCGTGGTCCCAGTGTAGCAACACTGGGAGGTGGTGGACCTCTAAGAGGTGAGGCCCAGTAGGAAGTTGTTATGGTCCCTCCACACTCTGACTTCCTGCCTTGCAGTGTGATCTCTCTTTCACACACATTCCTGCCATGATGTCATCCACCATGAGGTGATGCAGTCATGGGGCCCTCCTCAAAGCTGGTGCAACACTCTTTGGATGTGTTATACAGAGGGGAAAGATTAAGATAAAGATGACTGGCAGATCTCTCATCAGAAACAATGCAAGGAAGAAGACCATGGAGCAACACCTTGAAAGCATTGAAAAGAAAACACAGAAAATCTAGAATTCTATACCTAGCAAATATACTGCTGAAAAATACAGATAAAGACATCTTCAAATACATAAAAGTTAAAAGAATTTTCACTAATAGAGCCACACTGCAAAAAATGTTAAAGGAAATTCTTCAGGTAGAAGGAAAATGATACCAGATAGAAATCTGGATCTACATAAAGGAATAAAGAATTCTTGAAAGAATCATGACTACATTGGTAAGTATATGGGTTCTTGAAAATCACTTAAATCTCTTTAAAATATAATGGACTATTAAAAAATTACAATATATGTGAGGTTCAGATTGTATGTAAAAGTAAAATGTGTGACAAAAACAACATCAAGACTGGGAGAGGAGAAATCCAAGGGTGCTTTTGTAAAGTTCTTGTACTATGGATAAAGTGGCATACTATTATTTGATGGTAAGCTGTGTCAAAAATGTATACCACAAACCAAAAAGCGACCATTAACAAACAACACCACAACAAAGGGCTATAGCTAATAAACCAACAATAACATTTTAAAATACTCAATTCATCCAAAGAAGGCCCTAAAAAGTGGCAGGAGGAGAACATAGAAAGGCCAAAAATAATATGATAGACTCAAACCTAACCACATCAATTATCATTTTAAATGTAAAGTATCTAAATATCCCAATTAAAAGGCAGTGGTTGCCATTATGGAAATTTATGAATTGAAAATACAGAATTAAAAAACTGAAAAATTCATTCTTCAAAAGATAAGTAAATTTGATTTAAAAATCTAATAAGAATAATTTTTTTGCATAAAGCAATCAGGGTTTTTCTTTCTTTTTTTAAATTAGAACATTATAGTTATACATAGTAGTTGGGTTCATTCTGGCATAATCATAATCAAGAAATCAGTTTCATCCCCTTCCTCTCTCTGTTCCTCCCCTCCTCCCTCCCCCATTCTCTCTCATCTATAGATTTTCCTCTTACTCCTTTATTTATTTATTTTTGATTGATACTTTCTACATATACACACAAGTGAAATCCTCTTTGGGATATATATATATATATATATATATATATATATATATATATGTATGTATATCAGAATTCCGTTAAATTCATTCCATATTTCCTTCCCTCTCCTATCCTCTCTCCCTCCCTCTCTCTTGTACTACACCTCCCACTTTGTTGACCTTCCCTATATACTATATAACCCACCCCCACCATGGCTTTGCTCCTTTATTTTACTTTAGCCTTCAAATATAACAGGAAACATTTGACCCATGACTTCCCGAGTCTGGCTTATTTCATTTAGTATGATATTCTTCGTTTCCATCCATTTACTAACAAATGCCATGATTTCATTCTTCTTTATGGCTAAGTAAAACTCCATTCTGTATAAATACCACATTTTCTTATCTATTCATTTGTTAATGGGCATCTGGGTTGAGTCCACAATTTGGCTATTGTGAATTGTGCTGCTGTAAACATTGAAGAGGCTTTATCACTATAGTTGGCTGATTTTAGTTTTGGATAAATACCAAGGACTAGGAAAGCTGGGTCATATGGTGTTTCCATTTCTAGCTTTTTGAGGAATTCACATTTTGCTTTCCAGAGTGGTTTACTAATTTGCAGTCCCACCAATAAGGTATGAGTGTACCTTTTTCTCTGTATCCTCTTCAGCATTTATTATTATCTATGTTCTGGATAATTGCCATTCTGACTGAAGTGAGTTAAAAATCTTAGTGTAGTTTTGATTTGTGTTTCCCTGATTGCTAAAGATGTTGGACTTTTTTTCATACATTTGTTGGCCATTTGTGTTTCTTCCTTTGAGAAATGTCTGTTTAGTTCTTGTGCCCATTTATCAATTGGGTTGTTTTTTAGTGTTGAGTTTTTTGAGCTCTTCCTGTGCTCTGGATATTAATTCCCTATCAGAAGAGCAGCTGACAAAGATCTTCTCCCATTAAGTAGAATATCTCTCTTCATGCTCATGTTTCCTTTCCTGTGCAGAAGCTTTTTAATTTGACAAGTTGGATGAAGTAGAGAAATTTCTCAGAAAAGCAACTTAACAAAAATATGAGAAGAAACGGAAAATTGGAATATTCTAATGTCCATCAAAGACATTGAATCTCTGCCTCCCAAATCTCTGCCAGATTCCTGAGTCACACTGGGCAGAACAGGAGTTAAAAAGATTTAAGAAGAATCTGTATGCAGATCTGGGGCTCCTGAGTCTATGGCTCCCTTCTTCCTGAGATCTTTCCTTCTCAACTTCTAGCTGCTCTGGCAGCGCTGAACCTCCCAGACTCATTTCTGAGCCTGGCAGGACAAACCCTGCCGTGGACCATAGTCCTGCACATGGTCCCGCTGCTGCCTGCTTTGCTTGTTGTCTAGTGACTTCAAAGTAGTGGGGTTTGTTCAGGTTATATAACTTTTTTGGAAATGATTTCAAACTCACAGACTTCTGAAAGTACTGCAAGAATAATATGAAGAAATCCTGTGTAGACACAGCCTCATCAATTGCTAGCATATTTCCATGATTGTTTTCCTTTATTGATAATAAAGGAAACAAACATCCTTACGTATATGTGTGTGTATGTGTGTTTGTTTAAATAAACTTAAATTTTCTAGAACATTCTTAGATTTATTTTTGAAATTAGGAATAGGCACAAAGAGTTCCTCTGTTCCCTGCAAACAGTTTCCTCTGTTATTAACATCTTAGGTTAGTGTTGTTCACTTCTTATAATTAATGAGCCAATTATCATTAACTAAAGACAATACTGCAGTCACATTTCCTCAGTTTTTACCTGATGTCTTTTTTCTGTTCCAGGATCTCACCCAGAGTATCATTATGTAAGTTGTCACGTCTCCTTAGGTCCCCCTTGGCTGTGATGGTTTCTCAGACTTTCACTGTTCTGACAGTTTTAGGATTCTGGTCAGGTATTTTATTGTGCTCTCTCTTGGAATTTGGTTGATGCCTTTCTTGTGGCTATTGTGTGTTGGGGGGAAGAAGAATACAGAGGTGAAGTGGCATTCAAATCTCACCAAGGGTACATATTGTCAACTTAAGGAGTGAGGAATTTTACCCCCATCAACCACTAAAGGAATATGGAATTCTCTATAATTAATGGAACTATTAGGGAATTTTTTATGATTAGTTCCTCATAGTCAATTAATTTCATATTATAATATAGAATTTATTTATTTACTTATTTATTATTTTTTGCAGTACTGGGGATTGAACCCAGGGATGCTTTACCAATAGGCTACATCCCCAGTCTTTTCTTAAATTTTTATTTTGAGACAGGGTCTCGCTGAGCTTTGAGACTCTGATCCTACTGCCTCACTCTTCAGAATCACTGGGATTACAAGCACAAACCAAGCATTGTGGGCTTATACGGAATTCCTGTACATGAGAGATTTGTCGCCTCTCAGCCAAAGTGTTATCCAGGAATTGCTTGCATTGGAATAAACTTTTGGCTGATAACAGTTATAAACTCTGAGACGGATCTCCCATATCTAACACTGATCAGACCCTTACTTGGTACCATACTCTGTGCTAAACACTTTCATGTACCTATTTCCTTCAATCCTTGCAATTACCCTATGCAGTGAGTACTACTGTGCCCATTTTGTGCATAAAGAAACTGAGACTCAGAGTCACTCTACTTGTGAGCTCCAACTGTATTCCTGTGTGCCTTGCATACATAACCAAAAATCGGAGTGCCTTTCCTGAACTCCTTTGTTCACCAAGGTTTTATGCAGCTGACTGGGTTCTGGCCTGATCTTCCACACATTTCTCAATCTATTTCTAAGGTTACTACTCACCCTTCCATGCTGGACCAGATTGTACAGTAACTAAGTGCCCCACTTGCTCCAGAGCCCACCCAGAATCCAGTTCCAGAATTCTCCATGGGTGCCTGAACACTCAGGCAGACTGCAAGACCCCAGCAGACCCCAGTCACCATGACAGTCCCAGAGAGCAGCAGCCCAACGCCTCCAGGCTCATCAAGTGCCCTTGCCACCCAAGGCAAGAACAGCACCTCACACTTAAGAGGGCTGGAAAGATCCAGAAGCCTGTTTCACACTCTGAACAAAATCCCCCACCCAAATGACAAAGGTGAGAGGGCAGGGAGGGAGTTGAAGATTCAAAAGCCGTTATGGTTGGAAAAGAAAAGCAGACCCGATCACCTCTGGGCAGTTACCCTTCCAGCCCCCACAACAGCAGTAGAGGAGGGGCCATGGGTAAGGAAGTCTCAGCCACTCTAGAGATCGAGCACTGATTAAGCCCTTGCCCCTCCTCACCCCTCCCCTAGGCCTCATGCTGGGCACCATGGTGGGCTTGGCTGCAGAATCTCACTGGATTTTCTCAAAAACCCCAGGAGGATGCAGGGAAGGAATTAAAACTCTCACTTTACTGTGGACATTGAGGCATAGAGAGGGAGTTTGCCAAACACAGTCCAGTAAGTTGGCATGTCGTCTGACTCCTTGGGCTTTGCACATGGGAGGGTCTGATGAAAAAGACTAGAGCCACACCCATTTTTTAAAAAAATCAAATAGAAGCTTCTAATAACAGTGGTCAAGAAACAAAGATGTAGATGGAAACTGTTGGCCAGAATAGCACTTCCTAAACCTGGAGCATCCTCAAAGATGAGAATGGCTTGTGTTCATCAAGGAAGGTTCTCTGGACAGTGTTGAATATTCTGCAGGAGGGAAGAGAAGGTCAGATGGGTCCCCACTCCCAGGACATGCATCTCCTCTGTCTGACTGCCATCTCTTAGGGAGCTGTACCTGGGGTGGGGTCCCCATAGGGAACCAGTACCATGCACCCTGAGAACCGACTCTAGATTCAGCCCTGCAGGCCATGAAGCTGGTGGAATCCAAGGGAACAAACAGTCAACCTTAGCATTCTGTTCCCATTCAGACATACATCGCCTGGCCTACTGTACAATACACAGTGGGTCCACATTAAATGTTTCATGACTGGAATTAAGTGTTCCTGGAAAGAGATAGGTGGTAAAGTCATTCTCACAAGATTACAAAGACAGTAAGTAGCAGATGTGAGGCTGAACCCTTAAACCTTGTTTAGCCCTCTACCTACTGCCCCTGCCTCAAGACCAGCACAACCTCCTCCCTGGGACTCCAACACCAGGTCTGTCATGCACTAGGCTCTTATTACAAACTCTTGTTGACTGAAGTTTAGAGGTCTAGCCCCAACCCAGAGCTAGGGGAGTTTCATTGCTAAACCACATGCCACACTGGGCAGGAAGTGGAAGGATAGCCTCAGTCAGGAGCAGGAAGGAAGGGACCCTGGATGCAGGACAGTAGCCAAGTGTGAGGACTGGAGTGGAAGGTGCAGAGGAGGCACTCCATACTGATCTCCCTGGAGTCTCAGAAGCCCTACTCCCCACCTCTGGGCTACCCCAAGGCCTGTACAAACTGCAAGGGCCAGTTGGTCCCAGTTATGCCACCTATCCCTTCTTCCTATAACTCTCTTCCCTCTTTCTTTATCTCGTTACCCCAACTCATTCCTCAGATTTCAACTCAAAAACACCTCCTTGTGGAAGCTTCCTCAGGCCTTTCTCACCAAGAAAAGCCCTTACAGGCTCTCCTAGCACCTAACCTGGTTGCCACTTTGCATTTCCTCTGGGTGACCATTTGATTCACGTCCCTCTCCTCTTCTTGAATGTAAGTTGCAGGAGGGCCCTGCTTTGCTCAGACAAATACCACATACTTCCGGTATTAAGTAAATGTTCAATGAACGTGTGTTCAATAAATGCATGATTGAATGAGTATAGAAACGACTGCTGAAATTTGACCAGCCTTGTTGGTTGGATAAAAAATTTCTCCCAGAAGTTAGTCACATCTGAACCCCTTGACCCTACCTTTTTATGGAGACAGGGTCTTTTTGGATGTGGTTAAATTAAGTATCTTGAGATAGGGAGATTTCCTGGATTCTCAGGGTACTCTCAAGAAATTTTTCTCATAAGATAGCAGAGGGAAGATCTGACATAGCTACACAGGGAAGACAAGAAATCTGGTAGCCTTCAGAAGTTGGAAGATACAAAGAATGGATTCATTCCTACAGACCACAGAGGGAGTGCAGCCCTGCCAGTACCTTGACCTTTGCCTGGTGAAACTGATTTCAGATTTTTAGCCTCCAGAACTATGAGATAAGAAGTTGCCATTGTTTCAGACCACCCAGTTTGTGGTTTTTGTTACAGAAGCCACAGAAAACTAATACACCTTGATCTCCTTCCTCACTCTACTCCCCATCCTCTTCCCATCAACCTTTCTTGACCAGATACTTCAGATTTGAGGGAAAGAAAAGAACCCAAAATGGGAAGAAGAAAAAGGGAATCAAGGATAAAGTGTGGGAAGCTTGATTACAAGTGCTTGGGGGCTGTGGGATTTATTCAGATGCTGGAGGCTAGGCCCAAGCTGCAGGAAGAAGCCCTACATCCAGGCTTCCTCCACCCCTCTCCCAAAGAATTTTCCTGAGGGAAAATGGGAGAGACCTGAGGATTCTCAAATCCTCTGTCTGTCTGCCTGTCTGTCAGTCATTAGTCATGATCCCCACGATGGAGCCAGGTGAGTCTCTCTCACCTGTGAGTGGAAGGTGTAGCCATTGTGAACTTCGTCATCAAATTGGGACTTCAAATAACTGTTATTAATTTACACTTACTATGTGATGACTTGATCAGAGTTGACCTGGGAAGGAAAATTAAGTGGAGAGGAGAAAGGAATGAAGTTCTGAACTCAGGAACTTGGGACCAGGAACCGGAAGAAGAATGTCATTTGTGGGTGGACAAGGAGCATGTTCCAGGCCCAGCAGATGAGCAAGCACCTAGTAATCACATGGTAATCCTTCTGTAATTTATAAATCTGGCACAAGGAGTGACCACTCATAAGAATTTCATGAATCCAGAGCATTTATGTACTTCAGTTTTCCAAATTGAGGCTTAGAATTTCTACAATTTGTAGAAACATGACTTTTCTTAAAAATGAATCATCTCTTTGAAACTTCATACCACGCATCAAAATTCTAATAGATTTCTGAGCATTTATTTACTTAACAATTTTTTATGGGTTTTGAACACTTGCTTATCAATAAAACTTTAAAAATTTTTAAGAAGTGTAAAAATGACCTCATCGTGTACAAGAGATCAAAAATTTGATGATGAAATTCTAATTTTCAACTTGGAAGGCTGAGGGAAGAGAATGGCCAACTCAAAGGCAGCTCAGCAACTTAGTGAGGCCCTAAGCAACTTAGAGAGACCCTGTCTCAAAAAACAAAACAAACAAACAAACAAACAAAAACATAAAAAGGGTTGGGATGTGTACCAATGGTTCAGTGCCCCTGGGTTCAATCCCTGGTACCACAAAGAAAGAACAAGAAATAAATTCGAGTTTACCTTTCATGGGTTGTGGTATCCTCTGGTGTCCTCAGAAGAGGGGACAGGGCTAGAACCAAAAAGCAGGTTAGTGAGGACAGAAAGGGGATTAGCTACTGGCTACCAGAGACACCAGTGGGGGCTCCCCCATCAAAATCACCCAGATATTGGCTCGTTTAAGAGTTTGGAAAAAGAAGGTGAGAAGAACATGGGCTGACTCGTTCTTATGTCCCAAAAGGTCAGATCGCCACAGAATGAATCTGGGGGTGAGGTGTGAACCTGCCATTGTCTTGAGACAACTCTTCTTCTCTTTCATTTTCTTATAAACTGTGAGAACTTTATCTCCACCCTGGGACTGTAGAGCTTCCCTCTTCTACATCCCCCTCCCACATACCCATCTCCTGGGCACAAGCGGACGCACGCCAACCACGATCCCTGGCTGGCTTCCAGTTACCATTTCTTGTATTTGTCATTAATTCTGTGAAAAAGGAAAGATGGTACTTTTAAAACGTCCTGGGAAGAGTGCCGGAACAGTGCAGGAAGACAGATCAGCTGGCCTCCAGGGGAGGATGCCAGCAATCCAAGGGTCCAGTGAGACCTCGTGGGACCAGGGGACAGGGAGGAAAGAGCCTTTCACTGTAAGCTGATCAAGACAAACTTGGTTGCAGTGAACTGAAAGAAGACACAATCTATAGGGCAAATGACAACAGTAGTACTGACACCTTCCGTGTGACCACCTTCTGTCAAAGCTGGGCCTTCTCACATCTTGTTAGTTATTTACTGTGGATATAAATCCCCCAAAAGTACATGAACCTGATAATGCCAGCATTTGACTCATTTTTGAATCCCACTGTGCCTAGACAAGGGTACTTTACAAATATTTGCTCATTTCAATCATCTGTGCAAACCAACAGATTGGAAGAAGCAGTATCATGCTCATTTTATGGCTCAGAAATCTGAAATCTTGGAAATTCATGATTTGCCCAACGTCACAGATGACAACTGAGAGACCTGGGTTTTGAACCTCAGTCTTAGTTCTTGCCATTAAGCACTCTTGCTGCTACAGGAGGTGTAGACCTTCATCGTAGAAACTAAGAAGCTGTAATTCAAGTGTTTACCAACAGTTTCTGCATTATAGAGTGGAGACTGGCTTTCCACTGTACAAGGTGAACCTTTTCAATCACGTCCATATAAGTAGGTGGTTGCCTGTTGTTTGGAAGAAGTCCTGTGCAGCTACAGTTGTTCCTAGGCAGATGCCTCAGACTGCAGCGCTTTGGGTTAGTTAAGCAAAGCCAGTCATCTGCTTGGCAGAATCATGCCCCTAGAAATCAGAGAAATGGTTTTCTAAATCTGAGTTTAGGCTGTCTCATGCCTGAAAATCATTGTTCTTAGTTCAGGTCGGGTTCACAGAGGACCAGAGAGCCCAGATACAGGCAGGAGGAGTAGACTGACTTATTCTTATCCCTTCTGTGCAAGAACCACTGAGGGAAGACTGGATTGGACCTCACATGCCACTAAACTGGGCCATACAGCTCCTGTCTCACCTGCATTGTTGTGAAAGGTTGAAAACAGACCAAGACAACCGTGTGCAAGGACTACTGGAGCCAGACTACATCTTCATGGTGCAGCTGGGAATTTCTCTTAAAGGATGGTGGTGGTATTCCTCTCCTGAATCACCACCAGAGCAACAGAAAAGAAGGAGAAGGAGGAGGAGAAGTGGGTTTGGGGCAGTGAAAAGAGGCTCCGCCTCTCTATGGGCTAAACCGTGTTCAGAGAGTCCTGGAGATGTCCCAAAGCAGGATGTTAACTGGCCTCTCCCACCACAGAGACGACCAGGCACTCAGGAGGGTTTGCAGACTGGGGCTGAACCAATGGATGCTCTGCAAGTCTACTTCTTGAAGCAGTTGTAAATGACAAACTCTTGGGTACTTTGGAACAGTGCAGGGAGACAGATGAGCAGGCCTCCCAGGGAGGATGCCAGGATTCCGAGGGTGCAGTATTGTTTGCAAGCCTCCAACAGCATTTTAAAACATGATGGGGCTGTCTGTGTCCACACTGGAAGCAAGTGGCTGCCACCCAGAGGCCACCATCATGGGATAGAAAGACATGAGATATAAACCCTCCAAGACAGCTCTGGGAAGGAAACCCAAGAACAGATGGACTTCTTGCATTCCTGGGATGGGAGTTCAGACTGTTATTATTTTAGAAGCAAGAGGAAATGACACACTTAACAACTGGAGAACTCAGGGCCATCTGGGCCACAAAAGGCCAACTCCTGTCTGTTTAAATGACCCAGGATATTTCTCTGTTGCGTCCTTCACCTCTTGCATCCCAAGTTTATAAAGCAATAATAGTGGGCTAGGTCCATGCCCTTCCTGTCAAAATGATTTTCTTAAAATTTGCTCCAATGGGAGGAGTTGTCCCAAGAGCAGTCAAAGGCCCCCTTCGCTCTAGGCTGGTGCAGTGGAGCCCAGCACATCACACAGCCTGGAGAGAGGCCAAACAAATCTGGCAATGGGAGAAAGGAACTGGCTACTTCGGGTCAGCACGATACTCTTTCTGCACTTCTCCTGACCTACTCCCTCACTTCCGAAGCCTTTATCAGTTGTCAGAACACATTTGCCTCTGGCCTTCCAAGAGTCCAGCAAGGTTACAAAGATTCCAACCTTGCCAATGACTGATAAAAGACAACAGTCTAAGGACACACCGCTGGCAGTGGCCAAGCTGGGGCTAGAACTAGGTTTCCTGTTTCCAAGGCCCATGGTTCCTCTACCTTGGGCACTGGCCAAAAACAGTATCCCGGGCAGACTCAGCCCCACTTTCTGCTGGTGCAGGGAATTAGCAGGGGAGGTCAGTGTTTCTTCCCCTGTCCTCTAAGCTGACGGACACACAACCCCACACGCTCTTCATAGTTCCACAGCTATGCTTAGCTACTGTGGCGTGACAGGCACAGTTGAACTTCAGTCTGGAGACTAGGGTTTTAATTCTGCCACTAAGTAGGTGAGTCATTCTGGCTACTTACCCCCGTGCTCTGGGTTTCCTCTACTATTTAAGATGCAAATCTGCAGGGTCCCTCTCCTGGTCAGAATCCCCCAAGGATGTCTGTCACCCACCCCACTGATGTGCAAGCAACTCCTTATTCAAGCTTGAGCCATTGTCCCTTCTGAGCTCTTTGAGAATCAGGGAATTGGGTAGAGAATAAAGGGATGTGGACATCAATCAGGTTCTGTAGATGCCACCAGAAGGCTCCTCTTAGGGCTGGGGCTAGAGTTGGACTGAGCAGTCCCAGCAGGCCCTTCCCTTCACACCCAAAATTCTCCTCAACCTCAGCATAAGGACTACCAAGTCTCCCCAGGCAGCTTCCTTATTTCTGTCTCCTTCTCAGGGTCAGTGCCCTCTGGGTCTCTCTTTATTCTATGTAGCTCTGCGATGCAGTGATCACAAGGCCTGAAACTTCCCTAATCACTAGTCCAGGGACAGAAAACTGAAAGTTGGGCCTTTTACTACATTTGATCACAATTTCCTACCCACTCAGATGCCTGCCCTACTCCCAGTGATGCCTGTTCAGAAGCATCATCCTGAAATCCTGGGTGAAGTGAAGTGAAAGTGAACACTAGCACCATCCAGAGCTCCAGATCTGCTCGAAGAATTGTTCTGGTGGCCACAAGGGCAAGATGTCCACCAGCTCTACCCTCAGGTTTTCTGGGCTCACCACATCCCTCTGCCCTCTACAGCACTCTCTCAGGCCTGAGCTGTTCCTCTTCCTCCTCCTCCTCCTCCTTCTTCTTTTTCTTCTCTCTCTCTCTCTCTCTCTCTCTCTCTCTCTCTCTCTCTCTCTCTCTCTCGACTTTTTGACATTAGTCTTCCATAAGAACTCTTCGAAGATTGTAAAGGAGACATTGCCAAGGTTGTAGAAATATGGTCTCTGCCAGACATGGTGGTGCATGCCCGTAATCCCAGCAGCTCAGGAGGCTGAGGCAGGAGGATCATGAATTCAAAGCCAGCCTCAGTAAAATGAGGTGCTAAGCAACTCAGTGAAATCCTGTCTATAAATAAAATAAAAAATAGGACTGGGGATGTGACCCAGTGTCAAGTGTCCCTCAGTTCAATCCCTGGCACAAAAAAGAAAGAAAGAGAGAGAGAGAGAGAGAGAGAGAAAAGGAAAGGAAAAGAAAAGAAAAAGAAAAAAAGAAAAAGAAAAAGAAATACAGGCTCTGGAATAAAACAGACCCAAGCTGACCTCTTAGTCTTGCCACTTACTAACTGAGAGAAAAGGGCAAGTGACTTGGTCTTTGACCTCACTTCTCCATCTACAAAACTCTAATTATAACATCCGTTCCACTGGGGGGTTATAAGGATTAAATGAGACCATGTTTGCAGGTTAATCAGGGTAGTCAACAGTAACTGCTATAAGGAAAATCTCAAAATCTCTGTGACTTGATACAAGAGTTCATTGTTTAATAAACTAATGAGGATTAGGCATCTTTCCTGCAGAGCTCTCCAGCAAGTGGTGATTCAGGGACCCAAGACCTTCCATTCCCTCGGGGTCCTCCACTGGAGCCCTTCCAGATGACTGACAGATTTGCACAGAGAAGACGGCTGGACTTGGCATCCACCAGTTCAACTTCACATTTGCTAAAACTCAGTCACCTATTCCAATGAACTTCAAGGGAGACAGGGAAATATAGTTGCCCCACATGTGCACAGGAAGAGGAAATAATGAGATTGCTAGCTAGACATCTGGCCAGTCTCTGCTCAACATGTATTTAAACACAATGCCTGATAAACCATTAAGAACTCGATAAATACAAGGTACTGTTATGATTACTTTTTATCATCTGTCCCAATACTGAGTTGAATACCTGAAATCACAGAACCTCAAGACAGACTTGTCCAAACACTGAGAATGAATAAATGAACACAAAACAAAACAAACCAGTGAGCTTCTCTCTCTCTCAGGTATGATAAGCATGCCTGGTGTAACTTCTACTCTGGGTCCTGTCTCTATGAGGCAGCAGATATGTTGGAATAACCTGCATTCAATGCTGGTTCTGCTCTGAGCAAGGTGTTAACCTATGTGTGGTTTTCACATCCCAGAACAGCAATACCAACTTACCCATTCTATAGGGCTCTCCAAAAATGTCATACTCCCTCATCCCCAATACCTGTCCTCATACACATACGTATCTGACGCACCCTTCCTATCACTCTACACTCCACTGGATCACTCGGCAAACGGGATCAAGAGTCGCTGCCCCGTGTCCCCAAGTTAGCCTACACTTCCCTTCCCACAACACTTACAACAGGATATCAAAATCTCTGCTCAGTTTCTCTCTCTAGTTAGATCATTCCCTGGGGAAGGAACTTGGTTTTGATCACCAGTTTATTTCCAGCATTAGCAAATGCCTGGCTCATAAGCGTGCACATGGCCGTATGAATGAATGAAGAATCCTGATCAAAAGAGTAACAGGGTAAGACTTTCCGATTCTTTATATCTCAAAAAAAACTAAAAGTGAAGGTAAGATGAGAAAGTAAATCATAGCATTCTCTTCCTTAAAAGGTTAGCAGGAAATAAGAAGTCCTCTCAGAAGGCAGCCACACCCTGGGTCATGCCTGACCAATTTGCCATCTAAATTTCTCAGCTCAGCATCAATAAGTGCAAAAAAGCATTCTTGCACTTAAAAAAAAAAAAAAAAAAAAAAAAAAAAAAAAAAACCTGGAACTCTCCTTCCTGGCTGATCTGAGGGTGTGGTAACAAGAGCTGTCCCCCAAGGGAGGGCTTAACTTATCATAAGTCCTGGTGGACCAAGTGGATACTACTTTCCCTTACTTATGTAGCTGGGTCAACTTGGCCTTTGCTGACCAAAAGTGAGATCTCTCTAGTCCCAATGTACATTCACAGGCACAGATGGGAACCCCAACTCCTACCCACAGCCAAATTGGAATGCTCTCAGTTCAGACCACTGGGCAACAGAGCTGATCAAAACTGTAAAGGGGGACAGGAGGAAGGAAAGATAGTGGAATGAAGCAAACATTACCTTATGTACATGTATGATTACACAAATGGTGTGACTACATCATGTACTACCAGAGAAATGAAAAGTTGTCCTCAATTTGCATACAATGAATCAAAATGTAGTCTGCTATATAACTAAATAGAATAAACAATTAAAAAAACTGTAAAGGGGTAAGACTTTTGAATTCTTCCACACCCACAATAGGGTATCTCTACAAGCCATCCTTACTCAGTGCATCACACATACCAGAGTTGGGTTTCCTTTCTCAAAAGTTACAGATAAGTCCTTCAGTGTGGACTCTGGGCACTACCAAGGAAACTTCCCAGGAGCAGAGAGAGCCTGGTGACCCCAGACTGAGCCTGGAAATGTCAAGTCCACCTTCTTTGGTTCCCATGTCCTCTGAGAACAAGAACAGGGCTCCCAGGACAGCCAGTGAGCATGTACAGCCAAGAACATGCTCAACATCACAAATAAATCCAAATGTAGACAGATTCACTACTGCATATGTGAGTGCAAGCACATATGCACATTGTAAGCATGTGCAGGCAGGTGCACACACACACACAGTAGCAACTGTCACCCTCCAATAAAAATTGATGTGGCAAAGTTTTTCTCCGCCCTTACATCTTTGGCACACCTAGAGGGCATCCTCAGTTGAGCCAGGTGACACAAAAGTACTGGCTTCAATGTTACTGGATACCCCAGCAGTGTTATTATCAGCTCCAGTAAAACCAAAAGGGGCTGGAAGATGTTGTGGACACCCCTCCAAAAGTATGTCAGGTAGGAAACACCTTCTCTAGCATCAGTTTAGCTGCAAGGCCTGCACAGAGGGCAACACTGAGAATCACACACATGTCCTCAGACACCTGCGTTCAGCACCTGGGACAGTCTCCTTCCCCAATTCAGGGCCACCATGTTCACAAGAACAATTCTGAGCCTGGTAGCCTCATATAAATTAGCTGACCATTGTAAGCTCATGGCTCACATATGACAGAGGCAGGAGACAGGAAGCAAACCTCAGACCAGCAAGCTTTCCTTTATTCAGCAGTGAAGTCCATCAATCAAGCATGGAAGGGCCCATTTTCTGGGCATGGAGCTGGCCACTGAGTTACAGAAGGAGTCTGGGTTTTATAGTTTCATTGGAGACTGTGGATGTGCAGTTTTCACAGACAGGGGCTAGTTGGACAGGTTAGGATTCAGAAAGATAATTGGCAATGGGGGAAGGTCAAAGTCCAGGGCCCAGCATTTCAGTATTTGCCTCCTTCCTTCAAGATGCACTGGGATTGAGAAGAGGTAAATGTTTGCTTTTGGTGGAGATGCTGGGGACGAACCTGGGAAGGGATGAAAGTTTGCTTTACCCCCTCAGGGCCCATTGTTAATTGGGAAAGGGTGTATTGGGAGAGGTTTAATGTTTGGCTAATTTCCCCGCCCTCCTCCTGAACCACACTGTCCCTCCATTTTTCCTGGGGAGCTGTCTTGTAGGAATACTATTTTCTTTTTTTTTTTTTTTTTTTTTTTTTTTTTTAGTCTTTTTTTTAATTGTAAACAAATGGGATACATGTTGTTTCTCTGTACATGGCCTAAAGGCATACCATTTGTGTAATCATAAATTTACATAGGGTAATGTTGTTTGATTCATTCTGTTATTTTTTCCCTTCCCCCCACCCCTCCCAAGGAATACTATTTTCTATGACCCTTCGACCTTGAACCCAGGTGCCACCCTTTAGGGCAGAGCTGTCTTTGGCCACCTGCGCTCCAACACACACACACACACACACACACACACACACACACACACACACACACACACACACGCGGGCGCGCGCGGTTTCAATGGCGCTGGAAGCCCAACGGGGAGAAGGGCAGAGTTGGTTGTAGTCTGCTTCTGCTTCTGCCTCTGCACAGACTTGTGCTGCCCGTGGAGCCAGTGCACCTCGCGGCAGCACTGGTTTGCAGACGCCACGGCGCTGGAAGGGCGGGGCCTTTAGCCCCGCCCCCACTGACGTCAGTCCTCCTACTCGGGCTCTGCCCTGGCGAGCTGCTAGAGTTGTCAGTCTCAGTCCCGCGGAGTTGCGGCAGGAGGGACTCAGGCGGACTTCGGCTCCAGAGGATGCGGCGCTCCCAGAATGCTGTCGCTCCTGGTAGTGCCTCTGACGGCGATCCTCAGCCTGTGCCATGGCTTCAGTGAGCACGGTAAGGCTCCGGACCCGGAGCAGTGCTATCACCAGCTCTAACCATGAGATTTCAGGCAAGCAAGGGGAACCAAGAGGGACTGAGAGATGTCGTAAATACTGCTCCAAAAGTATTAAGACAGTAGCAGAAAGCCTCTACCTCTCGCAACTGCCCCTCTGGGGCAGACTCCGGCCAGACTCCCTCCTGTCCTTAGCCCTTCTTTAGGGTTCTGCTGCCCACAGGGAACTCGATTTGGCTGCCCTCTGGGGAGACGGGTGCTCATAACCTCCCTTGTCCCACCTGGGCTCCTTCACACTGTCAAGACTGAATCTCAGGCTCACCTGTTGTGGAAGCGGAAGAGTTTGAGATTGACGGGGGTGGAGGATCAATAGCCCCTACCCACCCCCAAACTCATCCACCCACTTTTTTTTTTTTTTTTTTTTTTTTTTTTAATGCACTTCTTGCCAAAGCAAAAATTTAGCCCTGGCTTTTTTGCTCTTCTGGTGCCATGATAGGACTGCTTCTTCTCTGGGGAATAATTTTGATAATTTGATCCCCTTCTGACTCTCTTCTCCCTTTGCCTTCCCGTCTCACCTCCATCTCTGCCCTTTCCTCACCCTTTGGTCTTTAGCCCCCCAACTCACTCCCACTGCCCCTGCCTCCCTCCTGCCTTACCCCTATCTCTTAATTCTGGCTCAGTTTCTGCAACCAAGAAACTCCATAAAGAGTATGAAAGGGGCCAGAGTTGGAGGGACCAAGAACAGATGCAGGGAGAGCAGGAACCAAAATCTCTTCTACGTGATGCCAAAATACAAAGTAAAACATGCAGTCAGGCTTTCACGGGATCGGGGGGCTGAGGTGGGGATGTGCAGCCCAAACACCACAAAGAGCGGCTGTGTTTTTCACTTCCCATATAATGTTTTGCAATTAAAACAGATTTAAGGCTCAAAGACAGTAAATGAAAGGAAGTAAGAGACAGGGACACAGGAGGCTGAGGCAGGAGGATCACAAGTTCAAGGATAGCCTGGGCAATCTAGTGAGACCCCAAGTGTGTGGTGGGGGGGGGGCAGATTTTTCTAAATGAGAATGGCAGAGTCAGAAAGAAAGCAAGATTTGAGAGATGTTGAGAAGTTAGAGAATGGGGTAATTGGGGGCAGAGCCACTGTCAAAGGAGCCGCTCTAAGGGATCAAGAAGGAGGGAAGGGGAACCCACTCGCTACTGGCCCTGACTGTACTTTGTGCCCAGCACCACATTGGCAAAGGCTGGTTTGATGCTCTTGGAGCCAGTGCTGCCTGTGGTGAATGGTGTGTCGGGGCTGGGAGGATGGCAGGGTGGAGGCAGAGCTTGGTGTTTCAAATCTCACCTTAGAGCCAAGAGCGATAGTTCTGTGTGGAGAAGTCTTCAGCACAGTCTAGAATGAGGGCTGATTCATCCTGCCTGTCCTCACCCAGCCTGAGGTGGGCATCTGGCTGTAGGTAAAGCCCTCCTGGAAGTCAGGGAATGGGACAAGCCCTCAGTTTGGGCAACCCAGGAAGAGACCATCTGCTCAGGTAAATGTCAACAAGCAGGGTGTTTGTGTACCCAGAGAATACCAGAAAAGTGACCTTGGACTGGGTCTGGGTGGGGACCAGGGGTGAGGTTGGGGATAGGCCTTAGGATTGCGCTGGAGCAAGGACAGGGATCAGGCAGAACCAGACACTAGTTCATCTGAACTCACTGCTGACATGCCTTAGCCCTCCCCCTGTCTTCTCTCCTGGGCTACATTGGACCCAGCTATCTTCTCATCCACCATTGTGCTTCTGTTCACCAATGGTGCAGAACCCAACCCTAGCTCTGGAATCAGACATATCTGGGTGCAAATCCACACTCTGCCCCTTACCAGCTCCGTTGGCCTTGGGCAAGTCACTTAACCTCTCTGAGCTTCCATTTCTTCTTCAGTAAAATGGGGTAATAAATGCTCTCCATGCAGAGCTGATGTGACATGGAACATAGCAAAACATGTAGCACAGTGCTCAGCTTATCGCAGAGGACCCAGCAAATGAATTCTAGTTCTTGTCACCATCACCCCATGGTGCTCCTCATCCCAGAGGGTGGGCTTTGCGAGTTCTGGTATTGACATCTCTTCTCCCTAGGAACAGAACTTCCCAGCCCTCCATCTGCGTGGTTTGAAGCAGAATTTTTCCAGCACATCCTCCACTGGACACCCATCCCTAATCAGTCTGAAAGCACCTACTATGAAGTGGCACTCCTGGAGTAAGAAAAGGGGAGGAGGGAGGGAGGAGGGAGGCGGTGAGAGATGGGTGGGTTCGTCTCCATCTGCTCCCCTTTCACAGGAACATGCCTGCCTTGTCATTTGAGGCGAGACCAGAGGGGACCCTGACACATATCTACCTAGTTGACAAGAGCTGGTTGATTCCCATAGATACTAAGCATGCTGGGAGCTCTGGAGTGAGAAGGCCAGGGTTTTGCCTTCTCCCCCAAGGCTTTTCCGTCTTACAGGAAAAGCATCCACAGTATTCAGAAACCATAATGCCTGCACACATAGTGGGGAGATGTTAGAAAGTAGGCTGAGGCACAGGGCCAGCAGGTCTTTCTGGAGGGATACCACTGGAACTACTCCTGTTCCCACTGTTGACTCTTCTAGACCACAGAGAAGTTCGCATGAGGTCCCCAAACCAAGACAGACCCTTTGCATTTAGATGCCCTGGACTAGAGGGAATAGCCCAAGGGTGTTCCCCTTTCTTCCGTGATGGAAGCTCCCTGGCCAGGCCTCTCGATGCCCTCTTAAAGGAGTAGACTCGAGCATAGTTCCTGCCCTAGCCGCCTACCCTGATACCTCTTCAGGTACGGAAAGGAGCCCTGGAGAGACATCCCCAGCTGCAGACGTACCCTGGAGTTCTCCTGTGATCTCACCACAGCCACCCTGAACCTGTACCACAACAATGGTTACCGGGCCAAAGTCCGGGCAGTAGATGGCAGCCGGCACTCCAACTGGACCTCCACCCAAACCCGCTTCTCTGTGGATGAAGGTGATCTTCCTCCCCTGGACCTAGGACATGGCTTTTTGGTCCCTTCCAGCCAGAAACTCGAGCCTCAGGCTTTTCTTTGGTTCCCAGAGCTCATCCGGTCATCAGGCATTCTGAGCCGGGAACTAGTTGCCCAAACAGGTCTGAGTCAGGACTTTGGAGAAGGTTAGATGAAAATAGCCAAGTTTTTCTGAGATTTAAAAGGGAACTGGAGTTGTTTATCCCACAGAAGGGAGGTCTTGGGGTGTGCTGGAGCCGCTGAGTCATGAAGGCCAGGCCTGTGAACTTGTGGGGTTTGGGGAAAGGAAGAAAATCCATTAGCACTCAGCATAGTGCCCCAAGCAGTGGGTGGATTTGGATGAGGTCCTCCCACCTGTAGGGGTGAACGCCCAGGGGTCATCCCTTTGAAGCAGGAAAGTGCTGCTAAAGAAAAGGCAGGGATCTCTCTGGAAGGTAATAGAAATGGTGAAGCCTCACACCCCACACCCCGTGGGCTTCTCCTGTCCCACAAATTGGAAATGAGCTTGGTCTGTGTGCATGGTGAACTTGCTCTGCAGGGTTCCGATTGGAGCTAATGGTCTGGAAGGTTGGTGGTTCCCAAATGCCTGCTCACATACCAGTGCTCAGCCAGCTACAGAAATGCTTCCTAGGGGGTATGTTTAAAAATACATTTCTAGCCAGATGGGCTGGCGCATGCCTGTAATCCCAGTGACTTGGGAGGCTGAGACAGGAGGACTGAAAGTTCAAGGCCAGCCTCAGCAACTTAATGGGGCCCTAAGCAACTTAGTGAGATGCTGTCTCAAATTTTTAAAAAATAATAAAAGGGCTTGGGATATAGCTCAGTGGTAAAGGATCCCTGAGTTAAATCCCAGTACCAACACACACACACACACACACACACACACACACACACACGTACATATGTACATATGTACGTTTACGTGTGTGTGTGTGTGTGTGTGTGTGTGTGTGTGTGTGTGTGTATTTCCAGTGCCCAGTCTGCAAAATTCAGGTTCCCTCTGTCTGGAGAGGGCCCAGGGCACCTGTATTTCAAACACTGCCCAAGAAGTTCATATGTTTTGTTGTGTTGGAAACCTGTGGCCTAGGTTTTAGGGTAGGTAAAGCTTGACCCTGGAGGCAAGTCATAGGTGGGATCCCCATGCCCTCCCCCTGCCTTGGCCTCATGGCTTTGTCCCTTCCCCATTCAGTGACCCTGACAGTTGGAAGCGTGAAGCTAGAGATGCAGGAGGGCTCCATTCTTGGGACTATCCAGCCCCCCAGGCCCCAGATGGCCCCTGAAGGCAACACGTATGAAAAGATCTTCAGACACTTCCGCCAGTATGAGATTGCCATCCGCAAGGTGCCAGGAAACTTAACGGTATGAGGTCCCCAAGGGCCACAGGGCCAGGGCTCCCCAGGCTTCCTGGTCCCCTGGGCCAGAATCACTTTGGGGCAGAGTAGAGAGATCCTAGGTACCGAAGAGGGAGTTGAAATGACCTTGGCCCTCAAACATACACTCCTGGGGGGAAGGCATTGCCTGCCAGGTGTCAGCTGCTCCCAAGACGTGATAGATCTTGTTTCTGACCCCTCGCCACGGGTACTTTATGCCATCTTACAGATGAGGCTGTGTAACTTCCCAAGGGCACCCCTGCAGGTGGGAGATCTGGAATGGGCAAAATCCATCCTCTTCCCTCTTCACCAAGGTTGATTCAGGTTCTTCCTGGAAAGATTCTCAGCTTCTGTAAAAGTCTCCCTTTCCTCTATTAATACAAAATTGGTTGTGGTAATCACAGAGATTCTGGGATGCTCTGATAATCAGTTTGTTATCTTAGGAAAAGACGGAAGGGGTTGTCTGCAGTTATTTCTAAGGGCCCCTCCAGGGCTGGGGATATTTAGAGCTGAGAGGCAGAGCACTTTCCTAGCATGCAGCAGGCCTGGTCCCGGCCTGTGCAACACACAGAAAGCCAGCCTCCAGCTCTTCTCGGTACCATGGCATACAAGGATTTTGTTCATTGTTGTTCTTGTTTTTGTTTCAGTTCATAATCAAGAGGGTCAGACATGAAAATTTCAGCCTCCCAGCCTCAGGAGAGGTGGGAAAGTTCTGTGTCATGGTGAAGCCATCTTTGGCCTCCCGAACTAACAAGGGGGCCTGGTCAGAGGAGCAATGCATCGTCCTTTCCAAGCAGTGTGAGTGGGCTCAGATTGGCATCCGGGTGGAGAAGGACCTGGAAGGGCTGGCACAATCCGGAAAGCATCAGGCACTGTAGTGGCACTGTTCCAGCCCATTAGAGGGGCCCTGTTGTGCCCATTTTAGAAATGAGGGAACTGAGGCTCCATGTAGGCAACTTCCATCGCACCAGGTCCCCTGATTCTGGTCCTGCCACTTGAGTACAGCTGTGCTTCCCAGGGACCTCCTCAGGACCCCACGCACCTGCCTCCCAGCCAGCTGTGCTAGTTCCTGTTTGTTGCAGTCTCGTAATGTCCTTCCTCAGAGCTGGGGTACAAAGGGCTTCTCTTGCCCTTTCTCTATGTCTCTCCCCGGAGAGGAAGCAGAACTGAGCTGTCTCCTGGGAAGAGCTGCTAAGGTCAGCACCGCCCACTCCACACACCAGGCCAGTAGTGAGGGAGAGGTACCAGTGTGGAGCCAAGTGCTGCCCTCCAGGATCTGGCCCTCGGCTAGGAGGCAGAGCGTGCCCAGAGGAAGCAGCCACATAAGGCCGCAAGGTCAACAGTGAGGGCCCAGGGAGTGCCCTGTCCAGCAAAGACGACAGTGACTCCACTCCACAGTAGAGTCCATTGTGTGAAGAACACTCAGCAACTCATTGTCATTGAAGAGCCACTGCAGATGAAGGCACCACATATGCATCAGGCAGCCTTAAGTGCTTTTTAAGGCCAGATACAGTGGCACACGCCTGTAATTCCAGCAACTTGGGAGGCCAAGGCAGGATTGTAAGTTTGAGGGTAGCCTCAGCAACTTAGCAAAGCCTTAAGCAACTTAGTGAAACCCTTTCTCAAAAAAAATGTTTTAGAGTGGGTGGGGATTACTGGGGATGTGACTTAGTGGTAAAGTTTCCCTGGGATCAATACCAAGTACTAAAAAATAAATAAAGAGAGAGAAAGAAAGAGAGGACTTTTTTGTACATTGATTCATTAATAGAAGAAATAGTTTTGTTCTGGTCTCACCACTTATGAGAAATGTAACCTTGGGCAAGTGACTTAGATTCTCTAAATCCTAAGCTTTGAAATGGTGGTGACGGTAACATCTGTCTCCTCAGGTTGGTAGAAGGGTCTGATGATGTAAGTAAAATTCTTGGGACAAGATTACACTTCACAACCAAATTATGAGGTGTAATTTTTTCTCATTTTATAGATGAACAAACTGAGGCTCAGAGACATTAAGTGTTTTGTCCACAGGCCCTCAGCTAGCAAGTGCTAGAGCTGGGATTTGAACCCAGGTCTGGCTGCCCCTGAAGCCTCTGCTCTTGCCTGCTGTGCCATCCTGACTTCTTGTTCTGTTTGCCTTTGGATGCAGAGAGCTGGAAGCAGAGTCAGTGTGGCCAGCAAGGGGACCCTTCATGGCAGGGTCAGGAAGGCTGGCAGAGGTTCGCTATGGCAGAGTAGTTGCCTGTGTGGGTGACCTGGGCCCCTCGCTGAGTAGTTCCTCAGAGTGACCAAGGACCTCTGGGGACTGTCCCTTAGTGTCCCATGGTGCCAAGGTACTAATGCATCTGTCTGGGCCTGCAGATCTCACTGTGACCAACCTCAGCGTCTTCACCTCTGTCCTACTGCTCTGTGGAGCTCTGGCCTACTGTCTGGCCCTCCAGCTGTATTTGCGGCACCGGAGGAAGCTGCCTTCTGTCCTGGTGAGTCTCACGGGGAGGCCATTGCCCAGACACTCCAGGGCTCTGGGAGGGCAAGGAGTTCCTTCGCTCCCAGGCTGTCCATTCCCTTGGCTCACCTCCGCTTTCAGCCCTGACATTATCATGGGCACCCTCATCAAGCACCATGGGGACAGAGGGAGGAAGTAAACACAAAATCCCATCCTGAGAACACTGTCATCTAGTAACCCAGATACAACAGGTACATGCTGAGCAATCACAAATCCCAATGGCCACCAGTCATGGCCTTATCTATTAATACTTGGCCATGGTCCAGCCCTGTACATTAGTACCAGTTATTATCCTCATTTTAGAAGTGAGGACTTTGAGGCACAGAGAGGTTGTTCCATGCACAGATTTGCACAGCCAGGAAAAGTCATGATGGGAGCCCATCTTCCCACACTTGGTGGCCAAGAGCAATGACACCAAACAAGACAGGAAGAAGGGCTCAAGCTGTCAGAGAGGGAGGGAGCAGAGTAGAGAGGTGACGCTGGAGAGGAGGAGGCCAGGACCTCCCACCCCTCCCAGTGGGTCACATCTGGGAGTGGCACATCAGCCTCCAAAAGCCATCACGCAAGAACTGTGCAGCAGCTCAAAAATTCAGTCCACCTCGCCTGGGTCACCGCCACAGAGCCGGCCTTGCTGTGTACTGAAGGACCCCGCTTAGTCAGGAATGCAGGAGCCCCAGGGAAGCTCACAAGGGGAAAGGAAAACTCCAGAGGGATCCCAGGATCTCTAAGAAAAATAATGAGAGAGTCCAAGTTATTTTGAGTGAAGATTCCTGGATCTGTGTGTGTGCGTGCAAGGTGGGGTAGTAGACCACTGGTCTGATTAATCTCTTTCCAGGTGAGAAAGTACTGTGTCCCCTGCTCACTACCCTGGGTAGACAGATATGAGGAGGAGACTGAGGACAGGCAGCACTTACAGCCTTCAGGGCTTTTGCAGTACCTCCTTGTGTCTAGCTGAAGTGTCTACTCATCATCCTTTCTCTGCATTCCTGAGAGATTCAGTTCCTTGGCCTGTTTCCCAAGTACTTTGAACATATACTCCAGGCAGGGCCTGGAGCTAGGAAGGTGGTGGCTTCGGAATGCACTGGGAGACGGGGACAAGATGGCTAGAAGAAAGCAGTGGGGTGGGGGAATGGTGGTCCTGGTACCCAGGATGGGAGATTCTAGTTAGGGGTCAGGAGAGGCATCCAGAAGCTGTGAGGTGGAGCTTGAGCTGGTTACTGTACATTGACCACATGGACAATATTGTCTGAGAAGGGGCTGATTAATGTGGCCCCTGGTCCCAAGGGACTTGATCACAACTGATGTGTAAACCATTAGCTTAGCACAAAGCGGTGAAAAACATCCGAGCATTAGAGATGACAAGCACTGCTGGGTTTTTGTTCCTTCTGTACCTTTGGATCACAGAATTCACTTGTCCTGGAGGGTTTCTTCTCCTTGCGTTAAATACAGCCCAGTTTCCTTCACCTGAGGATCAGAGCCATCACTGACTTATAACACCCAGAGCACTTTCACAGTCTTTAGTTTGTTCCCATTCATTAGCTGGCTTGATCTGCTCTTTCAAATGTCCATCCAGGGACATTGGCTTGGAAATCAGGGATCTCAAATCATGACAGTTGAGTATAAATTTCAGGTTTGCTCTTCATTGCTGTGTGACTTTGGGCAAGCCATTTAACTTCTCTGAGCTTCAGTCTTCTCCTCTAAGTAATAGAAGTCAAAGTACTTCCCTTATGAAATGACTGGAGGGTGAAATTCAATTCAACACATATTTACTGAGTGCCTTCTTTGCATCATGTATGGTACTTTACATGTCTTAACAACACAAGTAGGCATGTGCTGTGATCATTTCCACTCTGCAGATGAGAAACCAAAGCACAGAAAAGATAAGTAATTTGGTCCAAGTGACAAAACTGGTAAGAGACAGAGCTTGGATTTGAACCCATGGAGTCTGGCTCCAGAGTATACATCCTTAACACCAAGCAATATGATAGTAATGGAGACTCAACCAGTGAGAGTTGCTTCATTTGCTTCATTGCGTACTAAGGAAGTGAGGGCAGATGTGCAATGGTGAGTCAGCAAATCAGTCAACAAACCGTATGAATGCCTCCTCATGCCAGCTCAGTTCGAGCTCTGGGGACAGTGCAGCAAACACGAGTAGACAGATCTGGCCCTCACAGAACTTAGGAGGGGAGTGAGTCAGTGTCTTACTTCCAGGAACTGAATGCTAGGAAGAAATGAATGAGGCTAATGTGGAGAGCATGTCTTGGAAGGTCTCCGTGAAGAGGTGACATCCGAGCCAAGACCTAAACCATGAGGGGGACACAGCTATGCAAAGTGCAGAGAGAAGAGTATCCCAAACGGAAGGATTCGCAGGTGTAGAGGCCCTGCTGTGTCCCAGGACAGAAAGAACACACTGCAGCTAGGGCAGAGGAGAGACGGGGAGAGGGCTCAAATGACTTCCCTGGGACCCTTGGCCATGCATGGGGAACAGGTCCTTGGCTGCTAGTTCTGTACTTGTTCCACTGTCCCACGTGCAGCCACCCTCTGTGCAGGTCACAACCCAGAAAGTGGAGAAATGAATGTCTCACATCCAGAATTTTTTTAAAAAGTGGGCAGGTTGGGAGAGATTAGACTAGATGGAATGTATCATTGCTCACAGGCAGTAAGTGTTATTTTGGGAAGCTGGTTCCATTTGCTTCTATATGAGTTACAGGTATGGGTTATCATGTAACATTTCTATCTTATTTGAGGTCATTGTCAAAAAGTTCGAAACATACTTCTAATGGGTGGGTCCAGAGTGCTGTCATGTGTGAAAAGCCCAGTAGCCGGAGCTGCCTGGGAGTTGGCAGCCTTCCAACAGGCTCCCATGCTGCCTTGTGTCCCCTTCCATGGGACTCTGGGAATACCAGAGTCCCATGTGCAATCTGGCCTGGGCAGAGAAAGCCTCAGGAGAAAAGCTGATTCCAAAAGAGCACCCTGTGTGTTGTCCAGGCCCTGTGGTCCCCTTCTGTTGATGCTGCCCTCCTTGGCCTCTGGCCTCACCTATATAGCTCTGGGGAGGGCTCCTGCAGGTGGCCCCGACCAATCTCACTCTGCCCTTTCCTCCCCAGGTCTTCAAGAAGCCCAGCCCCATCATCCCTGTCAGCCAGCTTCCCTACCCAGAGATGCAAGACACCATCCATTCCCTCATCGAGGAAGCCTTCCCAAAGGTGTCCCCAGAGCTAAGGAACTCAGACCTGCATGGCAGCACGGACAGTGGCTTTGGCAGTGCCAAGCCATCCCTGCAGACTGAAGAGCTCCAGTTTCTCCTCCCTACCCCGCACCCCCAGGCCTGTGGGGCTCTGGGAAAGGGGGTGCCCACAGAGCTACAGGACAGCTGCAGTAATGGCAGCCACAGCAGCACAGACAGTGGGATCTGCTTGCAGGTGCTCAACTATGGCCCTGGCCCGGGCCCCACCTGGGAGCAGCAGGTGGAGAAAGCTAGCCAGGGCCAGGATGACAGTGGCATTGGCCTAGTCCACAACTCTGAGGGGCAGCCAGGGGATGCCCAGAGTGGCTCCACCTTGGGCCATGTCAGTCTCACGAGGCCTGAGGTGCTTGAGGAGGAAGACCCAGCAGCAGTGGCATTCCCGGGCTACCTGAAACAGACCAGATGCACAGGAGAGAAGGCAGCCCCAGCAGGCTGCCTGGAGGAAGAGACGCCCTTGACAGGTGACCTTGGCGCCCAGTTCAGGACATACCCAGATGCTGAGGCAGACTGGCCTCCACCAGCTTTGGCCAAGGGCTACATGAAACAGGATCCTCCCAGAGTAACTGTGGCTCCCTCAGGTTCCCCCACTGGACAGTGGAACCAACTGCCTGCGGAAGGTTCATTCCTGGGTTTGACCAACTCTGGTGACCTGGGAACATCAGACTGGAGTTTTATCCATGATCTTGCCCCTCTGGACTGCGTGGCAGCCTCAGGTGGTCTCCTGGGCAGCTTTGACTCAGACATGGTCGCCTTGCCACTGATCTCCAGCCTGTACTCAAATGAGTGACTTGGCTCAGGGCAGCTTTTGATTTCAGCCATGCCTGCGCCTTTGCCTGGACCAGGAGGAGGAGTCCCAGGGATCGAAAGTGAAACATGAGGCCAGTCTAGGCATTCTTCTTCAAGCCCACTGGGGCCAGACCTCGACAGGCCCTGCAGGACAGGAGGAGACCATCTTGCTGGAGTAGCACAGGGCGCATGTCTGGCGTTGGCCTGTTTCACTAAATGGGGTCCTGCAGATTTTGGCAGAGCGGAGGACAGGGCAGAGACCTCCCTCTCCTTGTGACTCTTTCCTGTAAAGCGTTCTGCGCTCAGGGGAACCTCAGGGTTTTCTGGAGTCTAGTGTGGCAGCCAGGCTGAAGTCAGCTCAGGCCCGGATGCTTCCTTCAAGCTCGCCAGGCATCAGAGCCTCCTGCAGGCTGGAGTACTAAGAAAATGGACTTTCAGGGACTCGCCGCAGGGTCATTGCTAGGGGGAGAAGGCAGGAGCAGAGGCCGAGGTTGATCTCTAGAGTGGTCTCATGGAGAAGCTCCTTCACAGGGAGTTGTCTGCATTGATCAGAGCATAGATGTTCAGGTGGCCTCTGGGCTTGGGCACCAACTCACAAGGGCACCAGAGAGACAGGGCTAGGACTTGCACCTGTGCTTGCTGCTGATGTCTAGCTCCAGGCCCAGAGGTCAGGCACTGGGCTGGGATCCTTCAGTCATGTGATCTTGGGCCAGTCAATTCTCAGAGGGCTTCAGTTTCCCATGGGCAAAATAGGGACTCATTCTTTAGAGGGTCCCTATGTTGGATGTTAGCCAAGCTGGCCCTGGGGGTGACATTTCAGACCCTATTCAACTCTGCTCTGGGAGGAAGAAAACTCTGGAACCCATCTTCCCAGAATCAGCTTCCTGTTCACTGCAAGGGCTGACAGTTCTAGCAGGAGTCTGTGGGATCATGCTCAGAGAACTGCTCATCTCTGGGGTCCAGCGGGGTAGGTGTGGGCCCTGCTCCCCTACTGTCCATTCGAAATCTCTCCTCAAATAAAGGCATTTGACAGTCCCCAGACAAGAATGCTGAGAAGAACAGGCCTGTGGATGCCTTCCAAAGTCATCTCTTGGCCTTGCATTTCTCTATGACATTCTGAAGACAGGCCTTCTGGCCCAGGGAACCCAGCCATGGCCCTGCCACTCTGCTAAGAAGCTCCTAGGTGCCAATCTGATAACCGAATCAGAGCAACATGCTTAAGAGAGGCTTTCTCAGGGTTTCCTTTATTTATTTTACTCCTTTATTTATTGAAGAGGCGGCATAGGACAGGGGAAGACTCCTGGGTGTCTCAGCAGCCATGGAGTTCTAGCTCTGATGCCACTGCTTCTAACCGTGTGAACTTGGGCAAGTCACTTTTCCCCTGTGAGCCTCACAGTTTCCTTGTTTGTAAAACTATAGAAGAATGCCGGGCTTGTCTAATTCCCAGGGACATGAGGTTCCCCTGAGAAAATGGGCATGTGCCTGGAACATGGAGCTCTATGAATGAGGGAATGTACGGTTTTTATTCCAATAAATTGTCTAGACCACGGCGATCTTAAGAAACCGGTCGAATTTCTGATAACCCAGCAGCTGGTGGAGGCCTTGGTTGATGATACTTGGGATGATAATAAAGAGGGCTTTGCTCAAACCAGACAGAACCCACCCACATCAAGAGCTTATGCTCACATGTATGGCTATGACCTTGAAAAAATGATTTATCTGCTCGAAGTTTCCAATTTCCCATCCGTAATGTGGGGATGGCAACTCCTCGCAGGGCTGTTGTGAGGTTTAAATGAGATTATGTCTAAAAAGTTTAACAGGGTGCCAGGCATGTGGGGGTTCCTGTATAAATAGCCATCACTGGCTATTAAGACTGTAAAGGGAAATTCTTTCTTGGAAATGGGTGAAAATGAAAGCGATAAGGAGTTTGCACAAGGGTTCTTTCACAAGACTAGGAAGGGAGAGGGTGGAAAGTGCACCTGCAGCATTTTAGATGTGAAGTTCGACAACCTGGAAAGGAGACCTGCCCCCCTTTCAGGAAGGCAGCAGCCCAGACCTTGCTGGAGCCTCACCTGCTCGCCTTGCCCTGGAGTTGTCCGGGGTAGTTCTCATAAGTGCGGAAGCTCTGCATTCTGTTCTGAAAGCAGCCTGCTCCTTCCTCGAAAAGCCACACGTGGGTTTGACTCTCCCTGAGCTCAGCCCAGTGGGTGGAGCAAACCACAGTCCCGAGGCCTGAGCCTCTGGTGTGCTGTCCTTTGTCCCAGCCCGGACCCCCCCCCCACCACCCCCTCGGAGATGACGCCTTATCTCTTTTACCCTGTGTTGACTCCAACATGCCTCTCCCCCTTTTGCTCTGAGAAAGTAAGTTCTGGAAAAGTACCCATTTTATGCCCTTCAGCGAACTTGACCATTTGGGGTCTGCTCACACTTTTATCTGGAATTGGCAAGTTGGAAAGGGAAGTAGAGGTGTTGGAGATGGCCCCTTCCCCAGGGAAGAGGCCTCTGAGGCAGGTGGGATGAAGCTGACCGTGGGGTGGAAAAAAGTTTCAGAAAATAAGAGAAATTCTACTCTTAGAAGAGGAGGCCAGTTTGGTTGGAGGCAGCGTGAGGAGCAGCCCACGGTACCAAATGGAGTCAGAAGATGACTCTCAGGGCTGGCCTGCTCTGGCTCCTGGGTCTCGGGGCTACTCTCTGAGCGCCCAGCACGGGTAGGGCTGGGGAAGAGGCCGAGAGCCCTTTCAGGCATCAGGTGGATGAGACACTTGCCCTCTTCTCTGGAATTGAAATTAAAGTCCCCACGAGAAGGCCCTGATGTTTCTTCTGCTCAGCGACCTCCTTCAAGGGCTTTTCCAGCCTGAGGAATGTGTGTGATTCTCTGTTTCTGTGAGCTAACGGAACTTCCTCTTTACCAAGGAGAGAGGCGAAATGGGCTGGTATTGACGGAAGAGGAAATTCTATCGAACTGTGTTTTCCCAACTTTGTAAATAGCTACAGTCAAGGGATTGCCTCGTCCTCCCAAGCATCCCTCCACCGCCCCCATGCACACAGTATCACAGAGCATACCCAATCCCTGAGTGTGGGTCCCACCCAGAGCCCCTGCTGCCCCTGCACCACTGGGCAGAAGTTCTCAGAGCCCCTCCTGTGAGTGGCAGATAAAGGGGAGATGAGGGCTGTGCCCACTCAAGACAGCAGCCTGGTAACTGTGAGAGCCAGGTCCAGCAGTCAGGGTTTTTATCAGGCCTGAGCTAAAGGACACTAGGTACTAGGAAGCTTGACTCATTCGTTTCCTGCAGTACTCATGGGTTTGAGGGTTTCTTTTGAAGCAAACCCACAATTTAAAATTCAATGCTTTGTTATTAGTGGCCCTCATCACCTTTCCTCACTATCAGATTGATCTTAACTTCTCTTAATTTCCCATAAACCTCCAAAAAACGGAGATGGGGCTCAGTCAACACTGATGAGGAAGGACTGGGCAGGATGAAATTAGTATTTTAAAAACACGACCCTGTCCAAAACCTAAGGCTCTAGTCAGAGGGAATGAGGCGGGAGGCAGGGAGACATGGCTGGAAGCTTTTATTGTAGGTGGCACTTCATTTCTTCAACAAACATCTACTAAGCGCCAGACCTGATGTTCAAACCCTGGGAACAAAAGGGACTTGGCTTCATGGAGTGTGCCATCTGCTTATAAAGGCGAACAGCGAGCTGGCAAGCACAGTAACACTTATACCGTGGTAAGTGCCGAGGAAGAAATGATATTCCACCCGAAGGCTGAGGCAGGAAGCAGAGAGGCAGGGTAGGGGGCTCTCAGCTCTGGTTATGGCAAGCGTAACCTGGGGGACTGTAACAACTGACGTTTCTCATGGTTCTAGAAGATGGAAAGCCCAGGACCAAGGTGCCAGCTGACTCAGTTCCTGGTGAGGACCACCTTTCTGGCTTGCAGCTGCCCTGTGGATTGTGCCCTCACAAGATGGAGAGGATTCTGGTCCTCCTCCCCTTCTAAGAACACTAATCCCATCAAAGGGTCCCTCCCTGCTGACTTCGACACCTAACTACTCCCAAAGACCCACCTCCAAATGCCATCACATGGGGGCTCAGGGCTGCAACTGATGAGCTTGGGCATGGCGGGTGGGTGGGGACACCAGTATTCACTTCATTACAGAGGCTTATGCAACAGCCCAGTCGAATAACCGTATTGAGCAGGGGCAGAAAAAGGGACAGATGCAAAAGACATTTTAAAGAAAGAGTTGGCAAGACAGGATGGCAGCCTTCAGTGAAAGGAGTTAGAGGTGCTCATCACACTTGAACTCCATGAGAAACATGAAATAGGGACATGGGAGGGAGCTAGAGTACACAGGGAGAGGGGAAGCTCTGGCTTAATAATGGTGTCCTCCAAAGGAAAGGCCTTTCAGCAGCCAGCATGGCAGGCCCGGCTCAGGTGAGAGCTCAGGGCTGGGAATTCCAACATGAGAGCTCTGTGCCCTCTGTGATCTGCTTCATGGATGAGCCCACAGGCCTTGGTGTGGAGATGAGGACACAGGCCTGCAGAAGATCGCCAGGCCCCCTGGTGACCTCCCACCTTAAGGTAAAGCAGCCCACCATCATTTCAACTTACAGAGCAAAGCAAGCCATGCTTGTGCTTGACATCTGCCTTCAGACCCCAGCCCAGAGTCTCCCTGGATAATCACAACCTGTCACTGAGGGTTCCCGTTAGTGAACTGTCCCATCTGCAGAGCTGATAGACTCTGGGTGGGCATGAGCAGGGGAGGTTATAGATAGGCATGTGATCAGCAAAAGCCTGGGTGGAGGGTGTCACACCCTGAATACCCACCTGCTTAGGCAGGAGAGGGTGGTGGAACTTAATTAAGGCTGTGCAGTGGCCCTGGAGAGCATGGAACATTCTTTAGAATTCTGCTCCCTGCTCGTCCCAGCCCTGGCAGAATTCCTTGCCCTCTGCTTCCCCATGTCACCTCTACCCATCCCTCAGGGCACTCTCACTGTATTCCCAGCCTCAGAATGACCTGGGGTGTTGTCGTCCTAGGCTTCTCCCCAAGACCAGGACTTTCTGAGTGCTGGTTCCCAGGACCTGCTTAGGAAACAAATCACAGGTGGTCCAGCTACACGTGATTCCAGCACACACCCAAGTGTAGGTGTGTGTCACCTTAGGGAATAAATTGATGATATGCTGTTCTGTCCCTAGATGATATCACCCAGTCCATACCTTTAAGTGCCATCTGGATGCTGATGACTCCAAGTGGCCAGGCAGGACTTCTTCCTTGAGCTCTACTCAGCTGCCTCAGCAGCCCCACTTGGACGTCTAGCACAGATCTCAGAATTATAGTGTCCCTCTCCCCCCAGATCAGGTCCCAAACCCAAGAGTCATTCCTTCCCACCCACCCCAGTCCATCAGGTAGGTCTACCAGTTCTGCCCTCAGGACAGATGGTGAATCCAATCACTTGTCACCACCCCCACCACCCATCATCCTGGTCAAGTTCATTATCACCTCTTCCCTGGACCAGTTGCATCTCTGTCCTTTCCCTCTGCTTCTGCTCCTGCTCCCTTGATCTCCTCTGTGCCATCACCAGCCTGGTGTGGTGCACAGGGCCGCCTCAGCTCCCTAGAACTGGAGATGCCAAGGGCAAAAGGCGGATGACCCACAGGGGCCATGAGTCTCTGTCCACACAGAGGCAGTTACAGCCCTCTCAGAAGTAGATATTCCAGGTGAGGAATCGGGGGTGCTGAGAGGCATCTGCTATGTGTGCTGTGATGGACATGTCGTGGGGGTCTGCAGCAAGTGCAGAGGCATTTGGCCCAGCTGGAGTGTTTTAGAGGCTGCCTGGGGAGGACAAGCCAAGGGCTCTGAAGACTTCCTGTCTGGTGCCAGCTTCTTTCTCTTCCCGCACAGTCAGTTCGCAGTCGCCACTCACTGGCAACTTCCAGCTGCTTCTGCTGCACCGACAGCTCCAGATAGGATGTGAACAGCACCCGCCGTGGAGCAGCCTGGAAGCCCTGCTTGCAGCACTCCTCACACGCCAGGACCAGCGCCTGCAAGTTGGTACCTCCAGCTCAGATTCACTCCTCCAAACCTAGTTAACGCAATCTGACGGCCTCCGTGTTCCCTCAACGTGCCCAAGCCTGAGCCATCTTTCCTCTGTTTTGAATTTTCTCTAGTGTCTCCCATCCTGACCAATGCCACTCCCAACCACATGGCCATGAGGACCACACCTGCACTTCTCCCCTAATGGAAAAGGTGACCATGAGGTGGCCTATCAGCCTCACCTCCTCAGCAGCCCTCCAGTGTCCCCTCCGTCCCCACCCAGATTCTTCATCAGGACAGTTTGACACAGTGTCCTGGGCAGTTTCTTTGTCTCCAGCATCCCCCTGCCCTCCAAATAACCTTCCTTACTGCTGACTGAGTTCAGGGGTCTAAGATGCAAATTTCAGCTTTTAATTCCATTTGCTGGTGACTCCACCACCTACAAGACCACACTCAACGTCTTAGCCTAAACAAGAAGGTTCCTCCGGATCTCACCCCTGCCTCCTGCGCCAGTCCATTTCTTCCCTTTCACACCCTCCCCACCTCTCCCTTCCAGCCCACATCACCTGCCTTCCCCCAGCATGCCACACCTCGCCACGCCCCTGGACCTCTGAACATGCGGGTTCTTTGTCCCAAGATGCTCTTCTCCCTCTTGATTCCTTCAAGGCAGCTCAAGTGTCCTCTACAAAGCCTCTCTGGGTCACTCGGAACCTGTGCATGCTTCTAATAGGTAACCTGTCACCATGCAGCATTCCAGAGACTCTCTCGTGTACAAGAATGAAAGGCTAAGTGTGACATGTGCCTCTTGATGCCTCTGTGCCTGGAACGGTGCCAAGTCTAGTGCTGGAAGCACTGAAGTGAAAGGAGTGACATACGTGATTTATTGTATTATGTACTTGGAGGTGAAGACTCAAATTGAGTTCTATGGCAGGTACTCTAAGATCTGAGCTCATAATCCAAGGCTGGACCCAAAAGAACGGGCACATATAATGGAGCAATCACTATGCATCCAGATGCCAGAGAGAGCAGAGCAGTCACACTGAGGGGTGGCTGCCAGTCCACTCAGGCTAAAGGACTCCCAGTGGCAAGGTTGTTGGGCTGGAGATATCCCAAGGACCAGAGAAGAGGCAGTAGCCACAGGATTAGAGTGGAAAGTATGCTGTGCTGGACTGGCCCTCCGGAGATCTGGGTTCTAGGCTCACCTGGCTCAGGAACTGTGTGTTCTCTGCACGAGTCCATCAGTTCAACTCTCAGCCTCGGTCTTCTCATCTGTCAAATGGAGGTAGTACTCTTCAAGCTGATTTCATTCGTTAATTGCTGGGTATATCGCTCTCATTAACACACTACAGTCAGTACTCATTTCATTGTGAGGTCTTTGAGAGCAGCAAGTCCTCTTGATTTATCTCTGTATCCCCTGCACCCAGAAAATGCCTAACAGAGAGTAAGGAGTGCTCAATGAATTTTTGGTGAGTAAATGAATGCACAAATGAGTAGATTTCTCTGTTCACGTAACAGAAGCATTCGAAAGCATTTGAGGTGGCGATGATGTTGATGGTGGACTGAAGCTAAGCAGATAACTTGGAAGACATTAGACTGAACCTAAAAGAAAGCAGGCAGCACCTATGATTTGAAGCTTACATTCAGGCTTGCCATTGGCTTAGCTTAGTCATGTGATGGTGTAATTATTCCCTTCCCTGCTATCCTCACCCCACAACTCCTGAGTGGTGTAGGGACTCGGCGACAGCTGAACAGGAAGCCTGAAGTGAGGGAATGCAGCCAGGAAGCAAGGCAAAGGACCATGGGAACATCTGGCACGCGATCATTCACTCTGAGCAAACTGGAATTGAGCACCTGCCTGGGTGCACCCTCTGGGGATCTGACAGGCAATCAGACGTGCATTTCTCCTCCTTGGCTCAGCTCTGTATTACACACACATACACACACACAAACACAAACATAACATACATGCAAATGCACAAACACACAGGCCAACACGCATACATATGCACACACGCATACACACGCATACACACATACACACACTACACACATACACACACAAACATAGGGCTAGGGTCTCCTCAGCCTCAGGACATTCCACTAATGCCTGGGGGGCATCCCTGGCGAGTCAGTGCAGGTAAATAGATACGAGCCCACACCTGTGGCTTCTCTGCCACTCTGAGCCCCTCAGGATGCTGTGAGCCTCTCAGCCAACCTTCACCATGAACAGCGGGCCTGCAGACCCTGGGGTACCTCCCAGGGCTCAGCCTTCAGTGGCCAGAAGGGCCACTCCAGAGTGGGAGGCAGCATGCCCTCAGTTGGGGCACAGATGTGGCCTTATTGGGGCCACCCAGGGGTATTGCTACCCTGAGCTTCCTCCTCCTCCTCCAGCAGGTGCTACACCTCCTTCTTGTGCTCCAGCTGCTCCAGGCACAGCTTCTCCTTCTCCTCCTGTGGGGACCTGTATCAAGCTGAGGAGGCCACCTCACCCATCCTGCTGGCACTGCAGGGTTCTGGGTTTTTTCTCAGTCAACCTGCAGTGAGGCCTTGCTGTGTTTCGGACTCTGCACAGGGACACAGTGGGAGCAAGAGGGGCTCCCAACCCAGGCTACAGGGGATCCTGGCTAGAACAAGCAGCAGCCCTTGGAGCAGGGACACCCGGATGGGAGAAGGGGGACAGAGCAGGGCCCCTCCTTGGTGAGGGCGTGGCAGGTACAAAGGACCTGTGGCAAGATGGCTTTGGAGGCCAGTGTGGCTGGACTGGGTAGCTAAGAGGGACCTGGGAGGGAGAGGGGCTGGGATGGGGGCTGGGCCAGCAGGTGCCTCAAGGACACATGGAAGGATCTGCTTCAGATGCCAAGAGCCATGGGAGGTCTGGGCCCATTTGGCTGGGGACATACTGTCCAAAGGTCCCCTGCCATTTATTAGTGAGGGTGGGATAGATCCTGCCCCAGCCTCCAGGGAGGCCCTGGTGCCAACTGGGTGAGAGACAGCCGCTCTGTGGGACTTGCCTCAGACCCTGCCCTGCACCTGCCCAGGGAGCTGGGGGAGGTTCTGGTCTGTTTATAGCCCAACTGCAGGCTCACGCTGACCCCCTGCCACCTGCCAACACCCACACACGGCGCTGCCCTCAGACACCCCACCTGCCTGCTCACTGCCTGTGACTCTGCTGTCTGCCCCTTAAGCTCAAGTATCCCCAGGGACAGTCCCCACACCTGCAGTGAGCTGGAGTGGGCAGGAAACTGCTGGGCTGCATTGTCCACTGTCCCCAGCCCTACGGGTACCTAGCAGGTGCTTGACAGCAGTGTGCCAAAAGGATGGGTGGATTCCAGAAGGTTCCAATAACTCAGGAAGGACACGTGGCATGAGGTCATTAGTGTATGGGACTGAGTGCTAGAGTGTGGTGGTGGTGCACCTGTGGTCCCAGCGGCATGGGACACTGAGGCAGGAGGGACACTTGAGCACAGGAGTTCAAGATCAGCCTGGGCAGCACAGGGAGACCCTGTCTCAAAACCCAGGCATCCTTTTAAGAAACGGCTTGGGGTGTAGCTCACTCGCACACACATTCACACACGTACACTTACACACACACTATACACTCTCATTCACACTCATACACACAAACTTTACACATTCACACACATATGTACATATGTACACACCATACACAATCACACACACAAAAGCACATGCTCATTCACACATGCAAATAATGCACACACTCATGTACACGCACTCATTCTCACCCACACTGACACACATACAAACTGACAGAAATATACTCATTTGCACACACATAAACTCATGCACACTCACACACCTTATACATATTCACACACATATACACACCCATACACACTGATGAAGACTCCCACTCAACACACTCACATACACATTCACATATATATACACCCATTAACACTCACAAGCACACTCACACACATTCTCTTACACAAGCTCATACACACACACACGCATATGCACACACACCCACATACACTCATGCACATACACACACAAACCCCAAATCCCACACATGCACACTCACACACACGGGCACACATGCACACACATACAAAGACATACACATTAACATGCACACTGATACACCCAAGCACACGTAGACACATATATACTCACACACATACACACTCACACACATACACTAATGCACCCATACACACCACATTCGCTCACACATGCTTCCACACACATGCACACACACGTATGCACACGGACTCACATACATGCATACACAATAGTCATACATACGCACAAGCACTGAGACACATACATGTTCACACACGCTCACACATGTATACACTCATACATACACATCAACACTCCTATATACACACTGACACATGTATACACTTGCACTCACACATTCACACACATACATTCATATACACACACCCACATACACACATACACAGACACGCACACTCACACACACACAAAGGCACACTAACATACACATAAACACACAAACACATACACAAAAGCTCATGCAAAAACACACATACACATACATACACATATGCACACAAACACAAAAACACTAACAAAAACATACACATACAAACACATACATACACATACACACAAACATAAACACACACACAAAAGTACACATACAAACACAAACTACACACAAACACACATACACAAACACACAATCACACACAAAATCAAAAACAAACACACATACACACCCACACACTAAAAAACACATAAGCGCACAAACCCAGACACATACATACACACCCACACACTCAAACACACACTCCCGACACATTCATACAAATACACACATACACAAACACACATTCACACACATACACAAACACACCCAGATGCACATACACAAACACAAAAACAAAAAGCATACACGTATGCACACAAACAAAAAAAAAATATACACATACAAACACACAAATATAAACACACACATACACACACTTAAACACATACACACACACATACACATGCACAAGCCCACACATACACACACCCGTACACACAAACACACCTAGACATACACAGACATACACACACGTGCACATACACAAACCTGCATACACAAGCACACACATACACAAACACACTCAAACACATACACACATACACACAAACACACACATACACAGACATACACAAACCCACACACATACATGTACACACAAACATACACAAGCACACATACACAAACATACATACACAAGCACACATACACAAAACACACATGCACAAACAAACACAAGGTTCTCCACTTGGCCCCTTCCCCAGCCCCAGCACTGTGGAGCTGAGGTTATCCATGCTCTGAAATAACCTCACAGCTGGAAGGGAGCTGGAGACCCTCAAGTTCAATGGCAGCTGCATGCGCACTAGGCATCTGGGGCCCAGAGAGCCTGAGCCCACTGGCTGCAGGCGGAAGAACTAGGACTAGACTGGAAGATGATGCTTCCTACTTTCCCACCATCCTTCTCCCGCTGGCTCCTGCTTGGACGTGGGAAACTTCATCTGAGGCTTTGGGAGGGAGCGATCCCTGGGCTCTGCAGGGGCCACCCAGCCTGGGCCTCCAGTGCTGCCCCACCTGTTGTTTTGCTGGTCTGCTGTGACTCTGGGCAGACAGAACATTTTTCACTTCTGGTCCGCTCCGTGTGAGAATTCACCAGGCCACTGGCTTCCTGTTTTGTACCAGATTCACCGATTCTAGATGGTTTTTGATCAGTAGCAAATTTTTTAAAATATGATAGTGACACTCCCATGTGCTCCCACTTTGAGTTTCTCAGACCCTCGGAGCAGAGAGAGGGGCACCACAGACTCGCCTCCTGGCTCCCATCACCTGGTCCAGGGCCCGGCCATGAAGGCCTGAAGGAGAACCCAGAGTAAAGGAGCCAGTCCTCGGCTGCCAGGCTCCTCTTGATTTTGCTCGTCCGTTAGGTTGTTCCTTAGACCTCACCGTCTGTGTGTGCCCTTCTCTAGAAGTTTATCTGCTCCTGAACACAGGGTTGGAGGTGGTTGAAGGTGTGGAGAGGAGATCAAATTACTCATTTTCAGAATACCTAGGATTGGACCAGGCATAAAGCCACACCTAAGATGCCCTGAAGAAACTCAGCACCCTTTCAACCGAATTTCCTAAGAAGTTCCTGTCTATGGCCAGGACCAACTAGGTACCCAGAGAGCTCAGAAGAGGTATCGTGCCTGATTCTGCCTCTAAGAATGCTCATCAAACAGGAGAGAGCAGGACGACCAAGTGCAAGGAAATAATCAAGTTATGGCAGCCAGAGAGTATTGTTGTTAAAATCAGAAGAGAACAGGATCTGTAGGTCTTGAAGGTGGCTCCTTGGAGGAGTGAAATTTGAGCTGGCATGAAGAATGGGCAGAACGTGATGCCTTGGGGGTCAAGGAGGACACAGAAAATTAAAGGAAGGGAGGAGGGTGGGCCAGTGAGATGCTCGAAGCTGAGGATGGGGCTAGGGGAGGCTCATCGTCCAGTGGACACAGAAAGGGGCCTGGATGGAGAGAAGGGCCAGTTTCTTGGGGACCAAGGACCTCAGGGTCACTGCTGGCTTGAGCTAAGGATACAAGTGGGGCAACACAAAGATTAGAAAAAAGTAAATCCTCGCCTGGCCTTGAGCAGATCACTTCACTGTGCTCTCATCCTATATCCTCCCCCGAGAGGTTGAGAGGCTGCAGTGAGAATGTGCAAATGGAGACCCTGCTCTGCACCAGCGTGTGCCCAGCAGACATCGGTGCTTTCCTTCCGGGTAATGAATGGCTTGGTTGGTAACAGTCTAGTCTTGAATCCTGGCCCGATCTCTGCAAAGTCCTGGCAATGCCCGACTAGTAGGTAGAAATCCTAGACCACCCAAGTTAGAGCAACTCAAAACATCCCTTTCACCTGCCAGCTCATAAGTGAGAGCATTAGGACGACACTTTGTGCTGCATCTTTGGTTTATTGAGCACCTACTATGGGATGGCATATAGCTAAACATGGAATATAGAGAAGTTCTTAAAAGAGCAGACAAGGTAAGAGCCAGGAGGAGGCCTTGAAGAAATAGTTCTATCTTTTGATTTCCTGATGTTGAAATAGAGTGACAAGCCCATGAACACGTAACATGGCAGGGTGGGGTCAGAATCAGACTCTATTCTACAGTGCTCCTCACTAAGCCTGGAGGTCAGGCTGCATCCATGAGGCCACAGGCTCAGCTCAGGCTCCAGCGCAGCCAGTAGCAAGCAGCTGTGGAGCTACCGCTCAGAACCTCTCAGCTCCCATATGTAAAGTGGGGCCACCAATAATTCTGGTGTCACAGGGTTGCCACAAGTTCCAAAATGCAGTAACATGTAGAAAAAATGTTTCCTCTTCTAAGACAAGGTCACCTCTCATGGCTATATTTGCTGTTTCGTCCTTACTCCACCAGCATTTATTGAGCACCTCTGATGTGCTTCAGTTTTAGGGGTCCCCAGAGACCTACAGGACCTAACCTTGCCCACAAAGGGCTCGGCTTGGTTGGGGAACAAGACTAATGGAGCAAACATGTCCATCTACAACCGGGATCAAAATGGTGGCATCTGGTCTTGAGTCCTAAGAGAAGTTGCAGGAAAAATGGGACTTGAGTCACACTGTGAAGGGGCAGGGTGGGAGATAAGAGGGCACTCCAGGCTGGGGAACAGCCCTGACCAAGAGAGGAACTGCGGACAGGCCAGCCCACAGAACCGCAGGCTCCCATGACCGCCTCCTTCGGCTCATCTGCTGTGGACTGAGGAGTGAGGAGGGAGGGAGAAGCTGCAGCAGAGGCCCTGGCACGGCCAAGGGCTGAGTGCCCAGCCAGTTCCCAGCTCCACAGACCCAGCCTGGATTCTAGGAATATCCTCCTTTAGTATTTATGAATAAGTGGGACTCTGCCCCTTTAGAGACTTCAGAAGAATCACAGGGCGTCCTAAGGTGGGGCCGGGCGGGTGAAGATAGCTGTGCTGGGCCTGAAGAAGTAAGGAAAAGAGCAGGGAGGGGAACTGGGAGCACGTCAGAGGGCCCTAAAAGAGGAAGTAGCCCACTCTCAGTTCCGCTCCCAGGGATGGGAAATACCCTCCATTCTCCCAGGCCTCAGCAGCTGTTCCTGCATTCTCACCTGAAGCCACCAGACCTGGACCAGGACCACTGGGTTGGGACTCATCCTCCTTTCAAGTTTCCCTAAGGTCAGTGGGTCCTGCGCACTTCCAGGGACACTTGAGTGGTACTGCAGGGACTGCCAACCCAGGACTCACACTGAGTAGGACATGGTCGAGAGCGTCATTGGGACTGGACACCCCATGGGTTAAAAAACTGTGGGTCCAAGCCAGGTGCAGTGGCACACACCTGTAATCCCAGCAGCTTGGGAGGCTGAGGCTGGAAGATTGTGAGTTCGAAGCCAGCCTCAGCAAATTAGTGAGGCCCTAAGCAACTCAGTGAGATCTTGTCTCTAAATAAAAAAAATATATATATAAAGGCTGGGGATGTGGCTCAGTGGTTAAGCATCCCTGGGTTCAATCCCCAGTACAAAACAAAAAACGAAAGCAAAAAAAAAAAAAAAAAAAAAAAAAAAACTGTGGGTCTAGTCCTCAGAGTTGAGATCCAAGGAAGAAGGAAGCCCAAATCAATCTGTCTCCTTTTCTCCATTTCCCCCAAGAGACCTTCAAGGAAGAGAGGGAATCCAAAGCCATTAAGGGCTCTTCTCCACTCCCACCTACTCAGGGGCAGAAGACCCAATAAAGACTTCCAAAAAGACTCAGTTTATTAAGGCAGAGCTGGTTACCCTGGAGGATGACCCAGTCCCCTGACAGGAAGGGAGTGGGGAGGGGCTGGCAAGACCAGTCCTTCTGCTATAATCTGCTAGATCCCAAAGCGAGAAAGAAACAAGGAAAAGAGAGAGAGGAAGATAAACCACATGACACCCCTCCCCCTCCCAGTCTGCCGCCTTGGGCTCCCAGTGGCCTTGCTGCTAGGACGGTGGCAGAGGGGCCAGTGGCTGCTGGTTGTGTCAGCAGGTTTCAGCAGCTGCAGGGCTCCCTTCTCCTGTCCTGCCTGGGGGCTCAGCCTCTCCAGATGGAACAACTGCCTCAAGGACCGACTAAAACATCTCAGGGCCAGCTCCACGCCAGACCCAGTAGGTCACAGGCTGCAGGAAGGAGTGATGACTCCAAGGCGCACTCTCCTGCTGTCCTCCGGGCTGTTTCTTCCTTTGCCTTGTTCTTATCTGCTTTGCTCAGCCTCGCCTGGGTTCCTTGACCTCACTTCACCATTCTGCTCCATGTTTTGCTTCCCAGGGCAGACTGTGCTCAGGAAACCCAGTGCACTGGGAGATAGTGCCCACCCCATGCCCCGTGCAGGAGCCCAGGCAACTGGGACATTTCTAGTCTGTTCTCAGAACAACCAATCAAAATTCAGAGCTAACACGTTTGGGAGGCACCAAGGCCTGTCACAGGAGGGAGAGCAGCCCAAGTGTGGGGAAGGAGCTAGGTGGAGAGTAGCAGTTCAAGGAGGAGGATGGAAAGTGCCAGAACAAGCACAGAGGGGAGGCAGGGCACAGTAAGGCCCAAGCTCATGGGAAGTTTAAAAACCATGTCTGGAATCACCTCTATTTCCACATAACTTTGCCTAGTGAAGATATGACTGTCTTTCCAACCCCTGGTATCAAGGCTTCAAGAGGAAGTGACAGGGGACGACCCTAAGGAGCACCCCTCTGGAGTCTGGGGGCTCCTCCCACCCTGGCTGTGCAGGGTGTGGCTTGGCTCCTTGGGACACCTGCAACTCCTGCAGGCTCAGGGCCTTGTGGAGTCCAGTCCTTCTCCCTGGGCTGGCCACCTCTCTGGTTCCTGTGAGAAGGCTGCTGCCACCTGGCCAGTCCCTCCCTAGAGGACTGACTGTCCCCAGGACTCTCAAGCCACAGGCTAGTGAAGTCTTCAGAGAAGACCCCTCATTCTCCACATTCAGAGGCCAGGCCAGGTCTTGAGGATGCTGAAGAGGGAGGGTAGCCGAGGAGAGCCCAGGATGTACAAGCGCTAAGTCAGGAGTCTGTTCCTGTAGAAAAGAAAAGGAAACAGCAGAGGTGTGAGAAGGCTCCTCTAGACCATGTCACCTGGTGTGGCTTCTCAGGAGCAAGAAGGAAGCACTGAATAATCTCTGGATTCTGAGTGGACTTCGGTGCTGTGCGACAGTGCCCGGCCCCTCTTAGGCCTTTATTTGGACATGAGACACCCAGGAGTTTCTCAGCCTTCCCACTCACCTTTCCCAGACTCTAGAAGCCAGCTGCTGCCCCCGTCACACTAGCCCATTGGAGAACTTCGTGTAGCCGCCATCTGGACTGCTGATATGGCCACTGATGGTGAAGGGTGGCCCCACTTCCAGGTCCTTCAGGGTCCTGAGAAAGGTTATCTGATTAAGCTCCTGCAGCTGAGAACCTAACCTCTCTCTGAGGCTGCATATTCCTGGTCTAGACATAGGAAGACATTCCTGGCCATGGGGGATCTCCTGGCAACTGACTGACTGACTTATCTTCCAGAAGAGGACTCCTCCCATGTCTCAGGGCCAGGAGGAAGTAGATGAGGACTACAGGAAGTAGATGAGGACTACAGGAAGTAGATGAGAACTACAGTCCAAGAGGCCCTTCTGACTCCAACTCCCCATTGCTCCTGTCTTTACACCATACTGTGCCAGAGATGACACTGTTTGTAACCACATCTGTCTCCAGCACAGACAGGGAAATGCTCGAGGACAGAGATGAGGTCCAACCACCTTTGTCCCCTAGAAAGAAATGCCACAATACTGGCTGCACTAGAACCTGAAAGAATAAATTATGACTGCATGGGTGGATAGATAGATGGGTGGGTGGGTGCCTGAGAGTGATCCCTGCTAACAGGATCACTGTCATTAAGGTCTCACGTGGTTCTCTCCATACTCAAGTTATTTCATGGAACTTTTCTAAGTGGACTCTATTTGGTTTGCTTAGGGGTGTGGAAAGGAGACAGGGAGGGAAGCAATAAGTTTTAGCTCCATCTTTCATTCTTTCTTCATTATACTTAACCCCCAGAGCACACCCCACTCAGATCTGCTCACCGAATTTGGTACAAGTTGAAGACAAAATTAGGCCCTGGAAAGACAACCAAAAAAGAGAGTTAGTGCCCCAAACATGACCCTTCCAGGAATATCTTGTACTCCCTCATTGCTCTCTGGAGAAGCAGATGCCTAGGCCTTGGGATGCTGTGGAGGGCCCTAGGCTTCTTAGGGCCCTGCCCCCTGGGAGGGAGGCAGTACTAGCCTAGAGTTAAGAGAACCAGACCTAGGTTTCAATCCACCTCCATCCTTTTCCACCCCTGTGACTTAAGCCTCATGTCCTCATCTGCTTCAAAACCAGAAGCTATAATAACTTTGCCTTCATGTGGAATTTTTAAAAAAAGAAATCATATTGGGCAAAACATTGGTACATTGTAGGCGCTTAACAAATACTTGTAGACACCTGTTAAAGTTAACTGCAGATCTAAGAAATTCTCACTACCACTCAGCATTCCATCATGCCCTTCCAACTTTGCCAGGGTCCTATAGAAAGCACAGATATGTCCCGGAATTGAGAACCCCACAGTGAATTCCAGGAGAATCCCAGGAAAACTGGAACATCAGCAAGCTTAGAAGACCCAGGATCTACAGATGGGGTGGAACTCCCAAGGAGCCAGACAGGACAATTTGGAGCTTGGCCTGCCAGCCCCTTGCTCTTGGCCTTGGGGGACCACACAGCCCCTGGGATAGACTCCTGTGGGCCGTGAGGAAAGAGCAAACTGGCTGCTTGCAGGGTGGGAGGAGCTCCATTCCCACAATAAAGGGCACACAACCCCACCCAGCCACTATGACTGCTCAGCTGCCCACTCGAGTCTTCAACCACCGTAACTGCCACAGGAAAGATTTTTGCATCCTGCAGTGTTGAAGGGACCGCAGCCCCGTCTCGCCTTGCTAACTGCTGAAGGATGGGGGGCTGGGCAAAGCTGGGGTGACAGGGGCCAGTGCTCACTTACCCTCCCAGCAGTACCCACGCTGGTACCACTTGGCCAGGCTGTAGCCGAGGATGGACACGAGCAGCAGCGATAGCCCCACGCTGAGGATCAGGCCCAAGGTGCTAATGGAGTCCTCACCTGCAGAGGGATACAGCGGCCTGGAGCCCTCTCACACCGGCTGCCCTGCACCATGTCCACCTTGCCTCCCCTCTGCCCATCGAAGTGACTGTCCCCTGGAAATCTCAGTCAGCGCTAGCTCATTCAGTCCAGCCATACTACCACCTCCAACTCCGATACGTAAATTGTCGGAGTGAGACCCTGCAATATTCAATCCACAGGAAGTGCCCTCTGATAAAGCTTGGAGCTGGGCGGCCTCCCTGAAGCCACCTGCATTTTGCTTGATGAAGAGTCTCTGCGGTTTGCGGGAGAGCGGGGCGGTTCAGCCTTGGCATGAGTGTAGGGGTGGGGGGGCAGCTGGAGATGCCCGAGAGCACAGACCCAAGGAACCTGGGTCTCCGGACCCCTTGCAAAGCCCATGTTTCTGTGGCAGGGTGTGAGCCCTGGGCTCTGCCCACTGCCCATACTAGTCCCCTCTTCCCTTTTTGTGGCGTGGGCGCTTGGCTAAATTTACATTTTATTTGTTAAAGTTAACTGAGGAGAAGGAAACAGAGACTGTGGGGCCAGAGATGAGAGGCCAGAGCAGAAGTGGAGAGGGACCAGACTCTGAGGAAGAGGCTGAGGGTGGGAGCAGCGTGGGGCAACCCACCCAGGCCAGGGTATGCACAGTCGGGGAGAACAGACCCCTCCTGCCCATGAGGCACCAGGACGGTGGCAGAGCCAAATGATTTGTCTCCATGGCCTGGTGGCTGGAGGCTTCAGGGGGGGCACTGGTCAGGCACAGATCCTGGGTGCAGGCTAGTGTCTGAAGTCCAGCTCTGTCACTTGACAACTGTGGGGCCCACGTCACTTCCTTCACCTGGCTAACTGTCAATTGCTCTGCAGGAAATGAGACTAGAATAAGTACATGAGGTCACTGTGATGATCAATGGAGATGTCGAAGAAAGCACCGAGAAGAGGGCCTGGCATACACTAAGTGCTCAATAGATGCTGGTCATGTCATTGCTGTCACTGTCATTACCGATAGTGTGATTTATTTATTTATTTATTTATTTATTTATTTATTTATTTATTTATTTATCTATCTATTTTGCTGGTGGGGATTGAACCCAGCGGCACTTAGCACTGAGCCACATCCCCAACCCTTTTAATTAGGGGCTCACTAAGTTGCTGAAGCTGGCTTTGAACTTGCAATTCTCCTGCCTCAGCCTCCCAAGTGGCTGGGATTACAGGCATGTGCCACAGTGCCTATCTTAAAGATACTCCACAGCTCTCTCTCAGCAAAGGGAACTGTCAGCCATGTGAAGAGAGAGCCTACAGAGTGGGAGAACATCTTTGCCACTCATAGTTCAGATAGAGCACTAATCTCCAGAATCTATAAAGAACTCAAAAAACTCTACACCAAGAATACAAATAATCCAATCAACAAATGGGCTAAGGAAATGAATAGACACTTCACAGAAGATGTACAAGCAATCAACAGATATATGAAAAAATGTCCAACATCTCTAGTAATAAGAGAAATGCAAATCAAAACCACCCTAAGATTCCATCTCACCCCAATTAGAATGGCGATTATCAAGAATACGAGCAACAATAGGTGTTGGAGAGGATGTGGGGGAAAAGGTACACTCATACATTGCTGGTGGGACTGCAAATTAGTGCAGCCACTCTGGAAAGCAGTGTGGAGATTCCTTAGGAAACTTGGAATGGACCTACCATTTGGCCCAGCTATCCCACTCCTTGGCCTATACCCAAAGGACTTAAAATCAGCATACTACAAAGATACAGCCACATCAATGTTCATAGCTGCTCAATTCACAATAGCCAGATTGTGGAACCAACCTAGATGCCCTTCAATTGATGAATGGATAAAGAATCTGTGATATATAGATAGATAGATAGATAGATAGATAGATAGATAGATAGATATACACACACAATGGAATATTACTCAGCCATAAAAAATAATAAAATTATGGCATTTGCAGGCAAATGGATGAAATTGGAGAATATCATGCTAAGTGAGATAAGCCAATCTCAAAAAACCAAAGGACGAATGATCTCACTGGTAAGCAGATGATGACACATAATAGGGGGTGGGAGGGGGGCAAGAATGGAGGAAGGAGGGACTATACAGAGGGAAAAGAGGGGTGGGAGGGGCGGGGGAGAAAGAAAAAATAACAGAATGAATCAAAAACTATTACCCTAGATAAATATATGATTACACAAATGGTATGCCTCTACTTCATGTACAAAAAGAGAAATAAGATGTATCCCATTTGCTTACAATAAAATAAATTTTAAAAAAGAAGTCAAATATTACATGATTTTCTACTTATATGAAATACCTGGAACATACAAATCAAGAGATAGAAAGCAGACTGGTGGTTTCTAGGGGCTGAGGGAGAGAAGAATGGGGAGTCATTGTTAAATGGTTACAGAGTTGCTGTTTGGGGTGATGAAGTTTGGAAAATAGTGTCAAGCGTTGTACAACATTGTGAATATAATTGTCATCATTAAATAGTATACTTTAAAATTTAAGAAAAAATATTTCACAGTTCTCCCTGCCCACACCGTTCCCTCTTCCATGCCTTGTCCTTCCCATTAAAGCAGGCACAGGAGGAGAACATGACCACCAAATGCAGAGAGAAGGGGGTCTCTCTCCCCAGTCTTAAGTTTCAAAAGCGCAGGCCCCTAGAGAAACAGAAAGGCTTCGCAGTGTAGACAAAAAAATAAGTGCGCATAAGATTTACCCTCTTGGTCATACTGTAATTGTAATTTAGTCTACCAGGCCAATATTATTACTATATTATTTCCTTTCCTGGGATCTCAGCAGCTCAACAGCAGGATTAAAAAGAAGCAAGAGATGACACAGTCTAAGGAAAGAAAGGCTTAACCCATGCCAACACTGGAGTCCAGGACAGAAATCAGCCACAATGCCCCATCCCCAGAACCCAAGAACAGTCTAGAAGTGGCTGCTATGGTCTGAGCTCATCCTCCAAAATTCATGTTTAAACCTCATTGCTAACGTGATAGTATCCACCACACGAAGACGGAGCATCCATCCACTTGGGAGGACACAGTTACAGGATGCCTTGTTGAAACAGATAGCAGCCCTCACCAGACACCAAACCTCCTGGAACCTTGATCTTGGAATTCCCAGCCTCCAGAACCGTCAGAAATAAACCTCTATTCTTTACAAATTAGACAGTTTCAGGTGTTTTGTTATAACAGCACAAATGGACTGAGAGGCAGAGCAGTGGCCTGTTGAACTGGAAGGTGCCTCAGGGGAGGCCGCTACAGGCGGTGGGGAGGGGAGGGACTATGAGGCAGCCCCCTGCAGCCCAAGCAGCTCCCTGCACTCTGCAAGTATTTGATCTCACCTTCTCTGTGCAGGCACTATCGAAGACACCTGCATTACAGCAATAAACAGAGCAGACGAAAACCCTGTCCTCGTGGAGACTGCATTCCAGTGGAGGAAACAGGCCCATACACAAAATAAAGAAATGAATTACATGGCGTATGAGAAGGCGATGCCTGCTTGGGGGCAGGGAGCAGAGAAAGTCTGTCGGGTGGAGAGTACAGTTTTAAATAAGAAGTCGGGGAAGCCCTGTGGAGAAGGCACAGTGAAGAGCAAGGTGCGAGGGAGGTGAGAGAGGAGGCCATGCACACACTAGAGTGGAGATGTGCTAGGCAGGGGAAGCAGGAGGGACAACTGAGGCCAGAGCAGGCCCAGCAGGTCCCAGGAGCATAGTGGAGCCCTGGTGGTGAACCAGAGAGCAGGAGAAGAGGTGGTCAAGGGAGCCAGGCGTGGGGGGCCTGGCAGGCAATGAGGGGAGCTTGGCTTTTCCTCTGAGCGTGATGGGGAGTCATAGAGGACTTTAAACAGAGAAGGGACATGACCTGAGGAGAGGTCACCAGCTGGCTACTGTGTTAAGAAGAGACAGGGTGGAGATGACTGTGAAGAAGTGCTACTGAGGAAAACCTAAATAAACCCCGCAGCTTCACTTGCTCTTAATTAACTTAAAAATCACTAATTCGGGAGGTCATACAGCTGGGCAGTACATTATTAGTCTCCCACTGGCTTCGCTGTAGGCAGCACTTCTGATGTGGATTTTGATGGGAATGGTTGCCTAGTTACTCTCTGGCGACCTGAAGGTCACGTTTGCTGAAAACACTGGCTCTTCACCTGGGCCTGCAGACGGCCCGTGGGTGCCTGGGGTAGGATAAAAAGCTTAGCATCTCTGCCTTCATATTGTCTGTTGGCTTTCTGCCTTAACCTTTGGGGCAGATTCTATGCATCTCTGCATGCAGATGGGGACATTGCTTCAAATGTTGATCAGCTGAGAAATGTTTTATCCAGAACCATAATATAGGGTTAAGTTGACCTAGACTTGCCAAGTTTCTCTTTCTTCCCTCTTTAAGGCAAAAACTGCCTATCAGCTGCCATGACCAAAAATACCAGACCATGAAAGAAGCAAAAAGAGGTAGAACCTTGTAATGAGACAAGGAATAGGAATTGCTATAGTTGTGTGTTATGTAGTAATAATAAGCTGTATTTGGTATTTGCCTGGACTTGTAAAACTAAAATCAAAAAGGCACCTGGTGACAAACTTGCTGTGTGGCAGGATGACCACTCCTGAACAATGCCGAAATGAACTTTTATCTATGATTGAGTGGTGGCTCCTAGTCCAGTCGTGTTCTGGTCTTTTCAATGAAGACCGGAGCGTGACTGGGCTGAAAATCACTACTTAAACCCCTGGACTGTTGGAGCAAACTGTCAGCAGCACCATGACCAGAAGACTCCACGTCACTCTGTCTCTTGACTGCCCCAGTTGCTGTCCATACCATGGCTGATTGCTGATTGGCCATTGTCACTGAGGCCAGACAACTAACCACCTGTCCCGCGATGATGACTGCCATCCAGCCTCCAGCTTATCAGACACCCAAGGACAGTCAAAGACATCCGAGGAGCTGAGAGAGGCAGCGGCTGAGAAGAATCCCCTCGGTCTTGCTGACTGACTTCTTGGCTAAGAGACATTGCACTGAGTAAGTCCATGGGGACTGGACTCTAGGTGAGCAAGGGAGTGAATCTTAAATGTATTTGTGACTTGCTGTTATTAGGAATGTTAAGTCGAGCGTGCATTGCGTGAATAAAATCCACTTGTTGGAACCAAACTTGATTCCTCTCTTACTCACTGCTCACAACAAACCCCAGTTCCTGGAAGATCTCAGCCTATTTCCAGAAAAGACATGGCTACCCCTCCCCTTCATTAGCCTCTCTCCCTCCTCATTTCTGTTCCATGTCTTTAATTAGAGTTCCTGCTTCTCTATTCTTTGGACACTAGTTGAATAAAGCTCCTTCCTCTTCCATCACCTCTTGAATCTTTGGCTTTATCAAGGGGCAACAGAATCAGATTTTTTCTGTTATAGAAGAACCAGTTGGGGGGACTACTGTAAACATCCAAGCAAGTGATGATCATTGCAGGAAAGTAGGGGAAGGAACTAAACCAAGGTCAAAGAAAGGTCATCTATGTGGATGATCAAGAAAGGGAGAGTGACCTAAGAGTACAGGTCTTCAAGAACTAGGGATTGGTGAGCCAGCGTGGAGGGACTGTGACTCAGCACAATGTGATGGTAGTACTGGTAGTGTTTGTGGAAGTTGGGCTTTTGAAGGGTTTCATCAGAGGAAAGTCAACCGGGGGTTGGAAGTACCAGAGGAAAGCACCAGCAGGGGAGTCCCAGGCCTTCCAGAGGAGAGGCAAGGGAGTGGCCATCTCTGTTTGCTGCTCTTTGACACTATACCACTCCCAGCATTGCCTGTTGCCCTGAAGGAGCTTGCTGTGACTAGCATAAGCAAACTCTAGGGTTCGGCGAGGGGCAAAGGGGGTTTGGAAAATAAAGATTCACAAACACAGATTTTGAAGATTAAGCTGGGATCAAGTGAAGCTCTGCCCTCTGTGGAGATGCAGATCTAAAGAGTCATGCCAGCAATCTTTATTTATATATGTATCATTATCAGGTTAAAGACTATGCAACCATTGTTCTTTTTATTCAGGAAACTAGGACATCCTATGTAGCTTTTCCACAGTTGCAATCCACAGTTGCAAAGTGCGATGTTAGGAGCTTTGTACAGCTCTCAAGAAAGTCCATTGTTTAAAGTTACTGTAAAGCAGGCAGGAACAGAAGGGGAGCCGGTGAAACATTGTGGTTGTCTAGCATAAGAATTCCTTCTTTCCCAGGAGCAATGTGCCTGAGATCAAGGTCAGAGCTGATAGGACTCTTGCACAGAGCCTCCTCATGCAGGGCACTGCCACAGCAGCTAAGCATCCTGTGCCCTTGCACAGAAACATTCCCAGGCACCAGGCATGCCACAGCCATGAGGTCATCAGAGACCCCCAACCTCAGCTGCTGCTCTCCCATCCTCTGTCACCGCTCTCCACAAGAGCTGACAGACACAATAGCTCTATTTTTTTTTTAATTTATTTCTTTATGTGGTGCTGAGAATCGAACTCAGTGCCTCACGCATGCTAGGTGAGTATTCTACCACTGAGCCACAACCTCAGCCCCCAATAGCTCTATTTTTAATTTCTGTCTTCCCAGGATGTTCCTTTAAGTAATATTCTTAGTCTCCCTTTATCTACCCTTTTATTATAAAATATTTAATGCATATGTCGAACACCATAGTTAATATCCATGTACTTACTACCCATTTTCAAAGGATTCTAAAATTTGCCATTCTTTCTTATAAAGCATCTCAATTTCAGAGTAGTCCTTTCTTCTCACTCCCTCTATGTAACTGGTCTCCCACATTTGTTTATCTTCCCTATGCATGTTTTTAATTCTTTTACTTCATAGTTTTTCCATAAATCATATAAAATGGTATTAGAACTACTTCTGCTTCTTTCTATCATGGAATAACAGGGACCAGATTTACTGTCCCATCTTCAGTAACTAGAAAACCAAGCAAAATATGTAAAACAATGAGCAAGGTAATATAGGACAGTGGTCCTGAAGGAAGAAGATGAAGTCAGTAATCCTCTGAGATTGTCTAGTTTACTGGCCAGGTGAATCTCCAAAACTCAGCACAGGGAGGAGGAACCTAGAGAAAGCCCAGCTTAGTCTGAAGTTGAGGAAACAAAATTTGGAGTTCAAGGAAGTCAGGGCAGCTAGCCCAAATGCCATAGAGGAGGGAACTGGACAGAGAGACTGATTTCCAGAGATCCATCAGCAGAGGGGCCCCAAAGTCTTTGGTTGTGCCTTGTCTTTTAATTTTGCTTATGTTGTCTTTTTGGAGCAGATTTTTTATTTTATTTGGGTCAAATTTGTACATATTTTTGGTTTTGATAAATCTTGAGAAACCCATCACTACTTGGAAGTATACTTGGAAGTATTAGTATACGCTGATACTTTTCTAAAAGTTTTAAAGTTTGTTTTCAATAGTTATACTTTACCCATAATTCATTTTTATATATCCATCCATAATTTTTATATGGAAAATTAGCTTTCTTTCTTTTCCCAATAGTCCATTGCTGTTGCATTCATCAAGTTTAACACATACATATGTTTCCTTTTCTAGACTTTCTACTATCTTCTGCTGTCATAAATGTCAATTACTTTACCATTCCTTCATCATCTTACTTACCTATGGGCTCATAATGTATCTTGATAGTTGGTAAAATGAAACACTCCATCTTATCCTCCCTCAAAAGCATATTAGTTATTCTGGTACTTCGCTCTTCCTTGTGAATTTTGGCATTAGTTTTTCAAGGTCAGTGAAATTATGTTTAGAATTTTGGTTATGATTATAATGGACTTGTAGGTTCATCTGCATAAAACTGGTGCATTCATTATACTTAATCTTCACATCTATGAATATAACATATTTTTTCATTTATTTTGGGCCATTTTTAATAAGCTATAATATGAAATTTCTCCTTTAAATGTTTGTTCCTCCTTTTTAAATATTTACTCCTATACATTTATAGTGTTGCTGCAACTATAAATGGGAACTTGCCTTGTGTAGATTGGGCTTCCATGTGGCAATGATACAAACTCTCTCATTCTGATACTCTTGGACATATACACTATACTGTCCACAAATAAAAGGTAATTTGGTCTCTTAGCTTATATACTTATATGTCTCAATTTATTCTTTGTTTTTCTGTATTGATTAGAATTTTCAGTAGAATGCATTTTAATGTATGTATTTAATGCTCCAAATTTTCCCTGAAGTATCACTTTGGTTTCATTCCAAAAGGAATAAAGACATGTAGTATTTTTACCTTTGTCTGATCTAAATGTTTTGTAATATCCTCTTAGATTTCTTCTGTAACCCGAGAGTTCTCTGGTGGTAGCTTTTCAGTTTCCAAATAAACATAGTAAGATGTTTATCTTTATGTTGTTCATTAAGATAGATGTTGACTATATTGTCATGGCTAATACTCTTCCTAAGAAAAGAGGCTAACAATCTAATCTCAATAATGGCTCAATGCTTTCATCTAATTTGTGAAGTCAAAGTAAAGTTTTTGAAAACTCATTCTGTAGAAGGTAAAACATCTGAAAGTATTACAAATGTTATTGAAAATTCATATTAAAGGTTTAACATTAACAACTAAAGTGCTTTGCGGTTTTCATACATGCCTCCAACCCATCTCCTAGTTGACTAGTTTCTCTTCAGTCATGTCCAATCTACTATTAAACCATCCTTTGTGTTGTTAATTTCAGTTATTGTATTTTTCATTTCCAGAATTTCAATTTAGTTCTTTTCAATAATTTTCAATTATTTCTCACAATTTCCTGTCATAGCTCTTAATTCCATATTATTTGATATGCCTCTTTCCTGTATTTTATTGGTAGTTCTAGGGTTGATAACATGTATCTTTAACTGATCATAGCCAGGTATAAGTTATAAGTAAAAGAATAAATAAAGATATACCATGTAAAATACTAATCAAAAGGAATCTGAAGTGGCATTTTATATCCAACAAAGTAGAATTTAAAGCAAGAAATATTACCAAAAACAAAGAAGAATGTCTTTTGATAAAAGGACCAATTCCTCAAAAGGACATAGCAATTCTAAAAGTGCAGACATCTTCGTTATATGAATTTAAAATTCAAGAAGAAAAATGGGTAGAATTGAAATAAGTACTAGAAAAGTCCATCATCATAAGAGAATTCAACTCTTCTCTCAGTAATTGGTAGAAAATAAAAATCAGTAAGGTTACAGAAGATACAAATAATACTACAACCCAAATCAATCTAGACAGTTACAGACCACTACATCAAACACCCGCTGAATATACACCGTTTTCAAGTACCCATGAAACATTCGCCAAAATAGATCATATATTAAAATGTAAAACTAATTTTAATACATTTTAAAAGACTGAAACCATATACAGCACATTCCCTGATCACTGAATTATATTGAAAATGAACAACAAAAAGATATCAGGAAAATTTCCCAACATTTGGAAATTATACAACACATTTCTCAATACCTCAGAGGTAAAAGCATATATCATAAGGGAAATTAGAAATACTTAGAACTGAATGACACTGAAAACACAACAGTCTTAAAAATGTGAACAGAAAGCCCAAGGCAGCTGAAATTCATAGGAAGAGGTGAGAGTTATACAGATAAGAAACTCAGGAATGTACAGAAGGGCCCCTCGAGGAGTAGATCAGTGCACTCAAACTACCAGAGGCCAGAGAGGAAATCATGTGAAAGGATTAGTTAGGAATGATATTTAGCATTCAAATAGGGCTAGGAACAAGGCCTGTTCCCACAAGCCAAACTGGACAAACTTATAATCCACTGGTTATTTGATAGAAAACTGAATAAGATCTTGCCAGTCTAGGAGAATAACTAGTCCTTGGCCAAATGTTGCTCTGGACCCACCTAACAGATCACAAAAGCAAGACCGGAAGGGATCAAACTGTTTCCAAATAACTGTTTCCCTGAACATTTATAGGCAAACCAAAATACCCAGTACTCAGCAAGGTAAAATGCAGAAGGTCTACATCCAATCAAATCAATACGTCAGACAAATAAAATGTCTGGATTTAGCCACCCCAACAAATGGCATAGCAACCACACAAGCAAAGCACAGCACAAGTAAGTAAATAAACCCAGAGGAATAAAGACACTGACATAGAACAAACATCACTCTAGTAACAGAGGAATTTTCTAAAAATTGTTTCCTTCTCTAGAAGCCACTTAAAAAACCATCATAATGAAAACAAAGGAAAAGAAAGGTTATGGAAACAAATTGAGAACAAAATAATGTCAGTATAGAGATAATGCATTCAATATAAATAGCAAGGAATAAAATAGAGTAGAATAGGGCAAAGTAGAATAGACATCATTAAAAACTAAATAACTAACAAAAGGGGCATGAGATAAGCACCAAGGAGGGGGAAGAAAAACACGAAGACAATAGAGCAATTAGAGAAAAGGGTAGCAGTTGTGGAAAGCAAAAATAATCCAGGCTAAGGAAGATGGGCAACCCTGAGATAGAGAACCCAAAAAATTAAATAGAAAATGTTTTCTAAGTTATCAAAGAATTTCCCTGAAATGAGAGGAGAAACAGAATCTGTAGACAAGATTGTAAAAAGTTCTACGAAAATCTGATTCAGAACACTCAAGACTAAGATAAAGCCTAATTAAAGTGCTGTTGCAGTTGTTCGGCTGGTTTTCTCAACATCACACCCAGTGTCTGTATTCAGCTCTGTAATGCTGCTGCTGCTCGGACCCTGCGAACATTCCTCCTGGCAGCTGGGGGGAGCCCTGCCCACAGCGGGTCACAGAGGATGAAGAAGGGACAACTTCTTCCTGTGTGCTTCCTGTTGTCTTCCTGTGGATTTCATGCTACCATCTGCATTCCCTAATACTGACATCCCAGCATTTCTTCTAGAATCAGTCAGGTCTATTTTGCAGTTTTTCCAAATTCATCGAACCAGTTTCATGACTCCCTACATCTGCCCCAGAAACAGTAGCACCAGACTGCCAAAGCTTCCTCCTCTCAGAGCTCTGAGACTCTCCTCCAAGCTCTGTGTTTTAATACTTGCAAGTTCTTCCCTTTGTTCCCAGTCCTAAAGCTGGTAGCTCCTGCCTGATATTGCTACTCCCATGATACCTAGTGTTCTCTGCTACCTTTTCAGTTACCTAGTTAATAATTCTCCATAACAAATTATCTCTGTTCAAATAACTAATATGGTTTCTGTTTTCAAACTAGATCCTAACAGTCTGGAAGAAATATAAAAATATCTTGGGAAATGGGCAAGGGGATACAACATAGCTTAGGTTGGCCTCAGACTTCTTCACAGAAACAATGTCAGGAGATAATAGAGCAGTGTCTACAAGGTTTTAAGGGGGAACAAAGGTGAAACCCCAAAATACTTTACCAAGGCAAGAGGTTGTTAAAATATAAAAACAGCAGACAAATATTCCCAAATATGAAGGATCTTCATAGAATATCCACATGCTTTCCTTGAACCCAGCTTCCACTGGTTGGGAAGCAGCACCGTGTCACTTCTTAACAGAGGAAGAAGAAGCGCTGCTCTGTGCAAGGTGTCTGATTCCAAGTTGGGAGGACAGTGGCCATGAAGAGGAACAGACCAGTGGGAGAGTCAAGGCTGACCCACAAGAGGGCATCCAGGTAGAGAGCGAGGGAAGTCTAACGTGGGCACCAGAGCCCCAGCAGGGGGAGGAGGCTATCCCGGGAAGAGCAGTCTGGCCTGTGAAGTCTGAACCTGAATGAGGTGAAGAGGACAGCCATGGCGAGGCTGGGGAAGATGGCCCAGAAAGCAGAGTCAGAGACCACACAGGGTGAGGCCGTGACAGGGCTGCCCAGGAGGAGGCGTCAGAGCCCGAGCAGAGTGAGACGGCATCAGTGCTGGAGGGGAGATGGCAGCAGAAACAGGGTGTTGATTACATACGGGGGATTAATCAAATAAATAAACATATTAAGGATAATGGAAACCAGATTTCATACTCTGGGGAAAAAAATACGTATACAAAAAGAGAGAAACCTAGAATAAACTCTGTAGAGTTAGAATTTGAGTCACTGGTATGAACAAAAGTTTTCTGCCTATAAAAATAGAAATAAATGTAGATGTGTATGTGTGTATGTGTGTGTAGATGTTCGGAGATGGGGGTCCGCTGAGGGTGAGGACGTACGATGCCTACCCAGTGCACTCAGACATCGGAGATCGGGCTCTGAAGGCACGGATCGAATTTTACTTAGGATTGTACAGGACATATATAGGCACATTATCCAACAGGTTCACATGCTTGTAAAAGCATAACAGAATCAGCCTATAGGTGAACTATACGTCGAGGTAATGTAAACAAACCAAGTATGCCTAAGTAATTCTGCCCAGCAACAGGTCTGAGACAAAGGACTGGGGGGACGGTAAGCTCCCGCACACAGCATGAGGCAAGGCAGCGCGGGTGAGCTCACATCACAGCTTGCTGGGATGCCTGATAAGCGAGGCCTTCCTTCAGCTTCTAACTCAGCCTCAACAGCTGCAAAGACCTACATTCCATAGCGAGTCTTTACCATGACCTCAGTTTCTCTGTCCAGACTGTTTGGCTTACTTAAACCATGGTGTCAGCGACTGCTGGCAGATAAGCATGAGGAATGTTCCCTACGTGTGTGTACCTCTGTTCATCAAGAGGCTTGGGAGCAGCAATGTCCCAATGTCACTGAGCACATCTACCGCCAGGATCTTGGCTTCTAAAAGCCATTTTACACTCCTTGGAGAAATAGCTGATTTCAGGGCAGGCAGGGAAAGCACAAGACAAACTTGATTCCTCTTCCTGTGCCAAAATAAGAAGAAGAAAGGGCCCAGACAATAACAAAACATGTCCAAAAGATATATGAGCCAGCTTCTGTTGGGCAAATCATTCATCATTTGGGCATGAAAATAAATAATGGCAGTAAAAACCCACTGAATAAAATAGAAGCTTTAAGTCCATGCAGACATTGATCACTCAGTTAATTAAAAGCATAATGCATATTGTGAAGTTTACATAGTTTTTAATTATTCCACAGAACATATTTATTAATTATAAAGAGGTCCAAAAGGAGCAACTTTACAAAGGGACAAAGCCCCTCTTGTCATCAGTAATGACACATAGTTACGTCCCCAGTAGGATACAAGAAGAACCCAGCATCCCTTCTGGGACATTTCTGTCAAAGATGTGGGCCTAAACATAATTATGGAGAGCCATAATACAAACTCAAATCGAGGGGCATTTTACAAAACAGAGTGTAATCTAGAATAAATTTAGGTCACAAAAGCCAAGCGAGGAGGTAGAAATGTTCCAGACTGAAGCCCACCAAAAAGACATGAAAACCAAATCAACTTGTGCTCTGAACTGGATCCTTTTGCTATGAAACCTTTATTGGGGCAATTGAAAAACTTGGGTAACTGAGAATTAGATGAAAGTAGTGAATTGATATTCATTTTCTGACTTTGATCATTTGCAACATGGTTATGTGGGGAACAAGTCTTTATGGGAAATGTGTTCTGGAGTATCCAGGAGTGGTGGGATGTCGGGTAAGTAACTTACTCTCAGATCACTCAGGAAAAAACTGGAGGTGGTTTTCCGTTGCTTTTATATATTCCAACTTTGATGTATGTTTATTATCATTTCAAAATGAAAAATAATGATTTTTAAATTCCTTTTGCTATGGTTTGGATTTTAAGAGTGCCCCAAAGGCCCTTGTGATAAAGACTTGGTCCCCATTGTGGTGCTATTGGGAGGCCGTGGAAACTTTAAGAGGTGGGAGATTTTCAGATCATCAGTGGTGTGTCCTTGAAGGGGCTAGCGAGATCCCAGCCCCCTTCTCTTCATTTCCTGGCCATGAGATAAGTGGCTTTGCTTTACCTCATGCTGCCACCATATTGTGGCACCACACACCCAAAGCAACAGTACCAACCAATCAGTCAGGACGGAAACCTCTAACACTATGAGCAAAATAAAACTTTTCTCTTTCTAAGTTGATTATCTCAGGTATTTGCTATAGTAACAGGAAGATGACTAACACACAGTTGGTCTCTATTTACTGGTAAGTCTCTAAGATAATATATTTTTAAAAAGTGAATATAGAAAAATCATTTTAGGGTTATATATCTTTTTATAGTTTCTGGACAGATGTAGAAGAAAAATAATGTGATGACCTAGGAAAGGAACCAGACAGTGGTGGGGAAAAGCTTTTTTTTTTTCTTTTTTTTATTTTTTATTTATTTTTTATTTTTTTATTGTAAACAAATGGGATACATGTTGTTTCTCTGTTTGTACATGGCACAAAGGCATACCATTTGTGTAATCATAAATTTACATAGAGTAATGTTGTTTGATTCATTCTGTTATTTTTTCCCTTCCCCCCACCCCTCCCACCCCTCTTTACCCTCTATACAGTCCTTCCTTCCTCCATACTTGCCCCCCTCCCTAACCCTAACTCTAACCCTAACACTAACCCTTCCCTCCCCCCCATTATGTGTCATCCTCCACTTATTAGCGATATCATTCGTCCCTTGGCTTTTTGAGATTGGCTTATCTCACTTAGCATGATATTCTCCAATTTCATCCATTTGCCTGCAAATGCCATAATTTTATCATTCTTTATGGCTGAGTAATATTCCATTGTATATATATACCACAGTTTCTTTATCCACTCATCAATTGAAGGGCATCTAGGTTGGTTCCACAGTCTGGCTATTGTGAATTGAGCAGCTATGAACATTGATGTGGCTGTGTCTCTGTAGTATGCTGATTTTAAGTCCTTTGGGTGTAGGCCAAGGAGTGGGATAGCTGGGTCAAATGGAGGGTCCATTCCGAGTTTTCTAAGGAATCTCCACACTGCTTTCCAGAGTGGCTGCACTAATTTGCAGCCCCACCAGCAATGTAAGAGTGTACCTTTCTCCCCACATCCTCGCCAACACCTGTTGTTGCTCGTATTCTTGATAATCGCCATTCTAATTGGGGTGAGATGGAATCTTAGGGTAGTTTTGATTTGCATTTCTCTTATTACTAGAGATGTTGAACATTTTTCCATATGTTTGTTGATTGCCTGTAGATCTTCTTCTGTGAAGTGTCTATTCATTTCCTTAGCCCATTTGTTGATTGGGTTATTTGTATTCTTCGTGTAGAGTTTTTTGAGTTCTTTATAGATTCTGGAGATTAGTGCTCTATCTGAAGTATGATTGGCAAAGATATTCTCCCACTCTGTAGGCTCTTTCTTCGCATTGCTGATAGTTTCCTTTGCTGAGAGAAAGCTTTTTAGTTTGAATCTATCCCAGTGGTTGATTCTAGCTTTTATTTCTTGTGCTATGGGAGTCCTGTTAAGGAAGTCTGATCCTAGACCAACAAGGTGAAGATTTGGACCTACTTTTTCTTCTATAATCTGCAGGGTCTCTGGTCTGATTCCGAGGTCCTTAATCCATTTTGAGTTTAGTTTCGTGCATGGTGAGAGATATGGGTTTAGTTTCATTCTGTTGCATATGGATTTCCAATTCTCCCAGCACCATTTGTTGAAGAGGCTATCTTTTCTCCATTGCATATTTTTGGCACCTTTGTCTAGTATGAGAAAATTGTGTTTATTTGGGTTTGTGTCCGTGTCCTCTATTCTGTACCATTGATCTACCTTTCTATTTTGGTACCAATACCATGCCGTTTTTGTTACTATTGCTTTGTAGTAGAGTTGAAGATCTGGTATTGCAATACCCCCTGTTTCACTCTTCCTGCTAAGGATTGCTTTAGCTATTCTGGGTTTCTTATTCTTCCAGATGAATTTCATCATTGCTTGCTCTATTTCTGTAAGGTACGTCATTGGGATTTTAATTGGAATTGCATTGAATTTGTATAGCACTTTAGGTAGTATGGCCATTTTGATAATATTAATTCTTCCTATCCAAGAACATGGAAGATCTTTCCATCTTCTAAGGTGTTCTTTAATTTCTTTCTTTAGTGTTGTATAGTTCTCATTGTAGAGGTCTTTCACCTCTTTTGTGAGATTGATTCCCAAGTATTTTATTTTTTTCGAGGCTATAGTGAATGGGGTAGTTTTCCTAATTTCTCTTTCCGAAGATTCATCACTTATATATAAAAATGTGTTGGATTTATGGGCATTGATCTTGTAACCTGCTACTTTACTGAATTCACTTATGAGTTCTAAGAGTTTTCTGGTGGAATTTCCAGGTTCCTCTAAATATATAATCATGTCATCAGCGAACAGGGATAGTTTGAGTTCTTCTTTTCCAATTCGTATCCCTTTAATTTCTTTGGTTTGTCTAATTGCTCTGGCCAGAGTCTCAAGAACGATGTTGAATAGAAGTGGTGAAAGAGGGCATCCCTGCCTTGTTCCAGTTTTTAGGGGGAATGCTTTCAGTTTTTCACCATTTAGAATGATATTAGCCATGGGCTTAGCATAAATGGCCTTTACAATGTTAAGGAATGTTCCCACTATCCCTATTTTTTCTAGTGTTTTGAGCATGAAGGGGTGCTGTATTTTATCAAATGCTTTTTCTGCATCTATTGAAATAATCATGTGATTCTTGACTTTAAGTCTATTAATATGGTGAATTACGTTTATTGATTTCCTGATGTTGAACCAACCTTGCATACCTGGGATGAAGCCCACTTAATCATGGTGCACTATCTTTTTAATATGTTTTTGTATGCGATTTGCTAAAATTTTGTTGAGAATTTTTGCGTCGATGTTCATTAAGGATATTGGTCTGAAATTTTCTTTCCTTGATGAGTCTCTGTCTGGTTTAGGTATCAGTGTGATATTGGCTTCATAGAATGAGTTTGGGAGGGTTTCCTCCTCTTCTATTTTATGGAATACTTTGAGAAGTATTGGAATGAGCTCTTCTTTAAAGGTTTTGTAGAACTCGGCTGAGAACCCATCTGGTCCCGGACTTTTCTTTGTTGGAAGGTTTTTGATGACTTCTTCTATTTCAGTACTTGAAATTGGTCTATTTAAATTGTTTATGTCCTCCTCGTTCAGTTTAGGCAATTCATATGTCTCTAGAAACCTGTTGATGTCTTCGAAATTTTCTATTTTGTTGGAGTATAGATTTTCAAAATATCTTCTAATTATGTTTTGTATTTCAATCCTGTCTGTTGTGATATTTCCTTGTTCATTCCGAATTTTAGTGATTTGGGTTTTCTCTCGTCTTCTCTTTGTTAGTGTGGCTAAAGGTTTATCAATTTTGTTTATTTTTTCGAAGAACCAACTATTTATTTTGTCAATTTTTTGTATTGTTTCTTTTGTTTCAATTTCATTGATTTCGGCTCTGAGTTTAACTATTTCCTGTCTTCTACTACTTTTGGTGTTGGTCTGTTCTTCTTTTTCTAGGGCTTTGAGCTGTAGCGTTAGGTCGTTTATTTGTTGAGTTTTACTTCTTTTATTAAATGCGCTCCATGAAATAAATTTCCCTCTAAGTACTGCTTTCATAGTGTCCCAGAGATTTTGATATGATGTTTCTTTGTTCTCATTTACCTCTAAGAATTTTTTAATTTCCTTCCTAATATCTTCTGTTATCCATTCATCATATAATAGCATATTGTTTAATCTCCAGATGTTGGAATAGTTTCTGTGTTTTACTCTTTCATTTATTTCTAACTTCAATCCATTATGATCTGATAGAATACATGGTAGTGTCTCTATCTTCTTGTATTTGCTAACATTAGCTTTGTGGCATAATATATGGTCTATTTTAGAGAAGGATCCATGTGCTGCTGAGAAGAAAGTGTATTCGCTCTTGGTTGGATGGTATATTCTATAAATGTCCGTTAAGTCTAAATTATTGATTGTGTTATTGAGATCTATGGTTTCTTTGTTCAATTTTTGTCTGGAAGATCTGTCCAGTGGTGAGAGAGGCATGTTAAAATCACCTAGTATTATTGTGTTATGGTCTATTTGGTTTCTGAAATTGAGAAGGATTTGTTTGACATACATGGATGAGCCACTGTTTGGGGCATAGATGTTTATGATTGTTATATCTTGCTGATTCATGCTTCCCTTAAGCAGTATGAAATGACCTTCTTTATCCCTTCTGACTAACTTTGGCTTGAAGTCCACACTATCAGAAATGAGGATGGATACTCCAGCTTTTTTGCTGAGTCCATGCGCATGGTATGTTTTTCCCCATCCTTTCACCTTTAGTCTATGGGTATCTTTTTCTATGAGGTGAGTCTCTTGCAGGCAACATATTGTTGGGTCTTTCTTTTTAATCCAATCTGCCAGTCTATGTCTTTTGATTGATGAATTCAGGCCATTAACATTCAGGGTTATTATAGAGATATGATTTGGTTTCCCGATCATTTGGTTCATTTTTTAAATTTTATTTATTTATTTCTTTGACACAACTTGTTTCCTCCTTTATTTGACAATTCCTTTAGGATAATTCCTCCCTTTGCTGATTTGCTGCTTTGTTTTTCATCTCTTCCTCATGGAATATTTTGCTGAGAATGTTCTGTAATGCTGGCTTTCTTTTTGTAAATTCTTTTAGCTTTTGTTTATCATGGAAGGATTTTATTTCATCGTCAAATTTGAAGGTAAGTTTTGCTGGGTATAAGATTCTTGGTTGGCATCCATTTTCTTTCAGGGCTTGAAAAATGTTGTTCCAGGCCCTTCTAGCTTTTAGGGTCTGGATTGAAAAGTCTGCTGATATCCGTATTGGTTTCCCCCTGAATGTAATTTGGTTCTTTTCTCTCACAGCTTTTAAAATTCTGTCTTTATTTTGTATGTTAGGTATTTTCATTATAATGTGCCTTGGTGTGGGTCTGTTGTAATTTTGTGTATTTGGAGTCCTATAAGCCTCTTGAACTTGATTTTCCATTTCATTCTTCAGATTTGGGAAATTTTCTGATATTATTTCATTGAATAAATTGTTCATTCCTTTGGCTTGTTTCTCTAGGCCTTCCTCAATCCCAATAATTCTTAAATTTGGCCTTTTCATGATATCCCATAGTTCTTGTAGATTCTGTTCATGATTTCTTACCATCTTCTCTGTTTGTTCAACTTTGTTTTCAAGGTTAAATATTTTGTCTTCAATGTCTGAGGTTCTGTCTTCCAGGTGTTCTATCCTATTGGATATGCTTTCTATGGAGTTCTTAATTTGGTTTATTGTTTCTTTCATGTCAAGGATTTCTGTTTGGTTTTTTTTCAATATCTCTAACTCTTTATTGAAATGATCTTTTGCTTCCTGTATTTGCTCTTTTAACTGTTGATTGGTGCGATCATTCAATGCTTGCATTTGCTCTTTCATCTCATCGTTTGCTTCTCTGATCATTTTAATTATGTACATTCTGAACTCCTTTTCTGTCATTTCTTCTGCCATGCTGTCATTGGGTTTTATTGATGTAACATCTAGATTTGTTTGCAGCATTTTCTTTCCTTGTTTTCTCATATTGTTCAGGTATCAGTTGACCGCTGAGATATTGCAGATTTCCTCTATTGACTTACAATGTCCCTGAAGATTTCTATATATATCCCCCCTTAGCCTTCAGTAGGCTGAAGTCTTGGAGGAAGTTGATAATGCGGAGCTCCACAAGGAAGCTGCCTCTCTAGGAGTGGTGGCCTTCAGGTGGGATATAATCCCTGCTAGTGGGCAGAGGTGCCTCCACTTGTTGACCAATGGTCATCCAAAGGGGACCTAGGCTGCGGGCTGAGGCAAGGCCTGTTTGGGCCTGAGTCTCTAATTTTACCGTCCTTGTGGGGAAACCTCACCCGGCAGGGAAGACTCACCCGGTGGGGAGGTCTCGCTGGTCAGTACCCTCCTAGAGGTTCCCCTCAATTACAGCTACCGCCTGGGCTGGGCTGCCTTCCTCCAAGCTTTTATTTTTCATTTTACATCTTCCTGCAAGGTTTAAATTGTATTACCAAGCACGTATATTACTCTAACAAAAGCAAAAAAAAAAAAAAAAGCACACAAAAAATTCAAGGGTTTTCAACTCAAAATGGATCAAGGACCTAGGAATTAGACAAAAGACCCTGCACCAAATAGAAGAAAAAGTAGGCCTGAATCTTCATCATGTCAGCTTAGGACCAGACTTCCTTAACTTGACTCCCAAAGCACAAGAAATAAAATCAAGAATCAATAAATGGGATGGATTCAAACTAGAAAGCTTTTTCTCAGCAAAGTATACAATCAATAATGTGAAGAGAGAGCCTACAGAGAAAATCTTTACCACATGCACTTCAGATAGAGCACTAATCTCAAGAATTTATAAAGAACTCGAAAAACTTAACACCAAAAATACAAATAACCCAATCAATAAATGGGCTAAGGAACTAAGCAGACACTTCACAGAAGATATAAAATCAATCAACAAATATATGAAAAAATGTTCCAACATCTCTAGTAATTAGAGAAATGCCAATCAAAACTATCCTAAGATTTCATCTCACTCCAATTAGAATGGTGATTATCAAGAATACAAACAACAATAGGTGTTGGTCAGGATGTGGGGGAAAAGGTACCCTCATACATTGCTGGTTGGATTGCAAATTGGTGCAGCCACTCTGGAAAGCAGTATGGAGATTCCTCAGAAAACTTGGAATGGAACCACCATTTGACCCAGCTATCCCACTCCTTGGCCTATACCCAAAGGACTTAAAATCAGCGTACTACAGTGATGCAGCTACATCAATGTTCATAGCAACTCAGTTCACAATAGCTAGATTGTGGAACCAATCTAGATGCCCTTCAATTGATGAATGGATAAAGAAACTGTGGTATACATACACATTGGAATATTACTCGGCCATAAAGAATAAAATTATGGCATTTGCAGGTAGATGAATAAAGTTGGAGAACATCATACTAAGTGAAATAAGTTGGTTCCAAAAAACCAGAGGTTGAATGTTTTCTCTCATAAGTGGATGGTGATATATAATGTGGGGAAGGTGGTAAGGGAAGAATGGAGGAATGCTGGATGGTGTAGAGGGAAATGAGGGGAGAGGGCAGGGGGAAGGAAAGATGGTGAAATGAGACAAACATCATTGCCCTATGTACACGTATGACTACATGAATGGTGTGACTCTACATCATGTACAACCAGAGTAATGAAGTTACTCCATTTGTATACAATGAAGCAAAATGTATTCTGCTGTCATGTATAACTAAATAGAACAAACAATAAAAGAAATCGAGTTTTCTAGAAAGTGAGATTAGTGCCATTTTTATTTTTATTAATTTCTTGCCTTCAAAAAATAATAAATAATAAAAATGTTCAAAGTTTGAATGTGTAGACATGAATTTTTAAAATTTTCTTTCTATACTGTGGTAAAAAGTTAACAAGGATCAGTTCTCATTGGTTAAGTCAAATTTTGAACAATCTTTGTGACAAAAAGTCTTCACCTGGTGCTTTATATAATTTTTAAGGCTTTTTAATTTAAAGAGCTACATGAGGGATTGTTCTTGGCTACCAATTAGCAAGGATTCTGGAACACCTAGACTTCAAGGCAGTTGTCTCAGAACCACAGAGCTGAGAAAAGCCTCTGGTTTTCAAATTTAGATGTTTCTACTACTTTTTTCACGCAAACCTCATCTTGTGGAATATATTTTAAAATTAACACTCCAGTTTGGGTCAAAGTCATTAGACTGCATTTTCCAAACTTAAAGCTTTTGAAGGTAATAAGTTTAAATAGGTTTAGATTTGACAAGCCTCTGAATGTTTCTTCCACCTGTCTTCACACACTGCCTTCTTGGCCTAGTCAAAGTGCCTTTCTGTTGTGGAGATGGTTTTTGTTGTTCCTGACAATGTCCTTGTAAAATCAATAAAGTCTAGAGCAAGACCCACATCCACTCAAACATGGAATACCTAGGAGATTTGGGTTAATGATCTCTTGATAAGAGATGAAAAGAGAAGTACCTCCCTCTTTCAAGGCCCCTAAAGATGAAAGTTTCAAAAGGCACTCCAGATAAAAGTTTAGAAATTTCAAAAGACCATCAGACAGCAAGAAATCACTTGCAGAATCCCATGGCAACACAGACAGAGGTTGAGAGTTTGGGTATTTGTGTCAGACAGGTGTGAATTTGAATCTCAGCTTTACTGTTTACTGAAAATGTGTTCTTGAGCAAGATACTTAATCTGAAGTAGAAATGATAAAAGTACCTACCGCCTGGAATTATCACAGATTCATTGAAATAATACATGTCAGTTACAAAGAAAATGATAAATATTAGTTGTTACTTACTGCTTTTTAAAAATTATCACTGTCTCAATCTACAGTTCTCATCTCACAACCCTATGGGTTAAAACAAGTTCAGGGATCACAATGTTAAGGGTAAAAATAAGAGGGAAATGGTACTTTCTATATTCACCAAGATACTCTTCACAAGAATGGTAAGTGAAAAGAGGAGTCAACCACCGGAGTACAACACTAGCCCAAGGACCCCTCCTCACTCATTCTGAAACTTCCCTTGGCATATGTATCCATTAGACTGTCAGTCAGTACAACCCAGTTGTGGTTATGAACAGAAGCGGTAAGAAATTTTCTTCTAAGATTGATACAGCTTATCCTCTGGGTCCACATCAGCTCTAAGAAAAGCCCCCAGAATACACCCTCCCACACCAGCCCCAGCAGTCTGTGCTCCAGGGAGCATTTATTCCCATGCTCAGAAGATTTACTGTGAGCCAGGCCCTGGGCCCCTTCTACACAGGGCACAGATTGGTCAAGACAGAGGAACCCTGCCTTCTTGCGGTCATGTTCTATAGGGAGGTATGTTAAACAAATAACCACCCTAGTAATCAGTTGCTCAAAAACATACACTCTGTGAAGAAGTGCAGGAGTCAGTAGAACAGGGGACCTGAATAGTCTTTAAGCAAGACCTAAAGGATAAGAGGAATAAAAAAAAGAAGTTTAGAATAACATTTTAGGCCAAATAAACAATGCATGCAAAGGGCCTAAAATAGGGAAGAGTATAATATATGGACAACAAAAATTTGAAAGACTAGTGTGAAACTAGAGAACCCATTGGTGTGGATCAAGAAGCCAGGTGGAATGGGTAGTGAGGCATGGGGGGCGGGGCATGACAAGAGGGAGAAGAAATACATGGGGTCTCATAGGCCTTGTTAAGGATTTTGAGCTTCATTGTAAGAACAAGGGGAATTCACTAAAGTATTTAAGCTATATGCGTCCTTTCTAAAAACTACTTTGGATGCCATATTTAGAATAATTTAGAGCCGGGTATGGTGGCACATGCCTATAATCCCAGCGAGTCAGAAGGCTGAAGCAGGAGGATCAAGGCCAGCCTCAACAATTTAGCAAGGTCCTAAGCAACTTAGTGAGATCCTGTCTTGAAATTAAAAATAAAAAGGGCTGGGCCCTGTGTTCAATCCCTAGTACCAAAATTAAATAAATAAATAGAATAATTCTCGAGTAGAACAAAAAAAATAGAGGAAGGTAGACTAGTTGAGAGATAGAAGGAGACAGTGACTTGACCTTGAGTAATTATTCTCTCTCCTGTAGAATACACGGAATAAGTACCAAGCATCCACGTCTGAACAGGTGGCTCTGGTGGGAGGGTTGTATCATTAAGGCCTATATTCAGTTAATTAGGAAAGTGGATCAGGCCAAAGTGGAATTTTATTGTCTTGACTCAGGAGCTCTATAACAGTCTCTCTGGGATTTTTCAAGAATAAACGAGCCAGAGAGAGAAGATTCTGACGTGACAGCATAGGAGCTCAGTGGAATCACGTCCAGTGAAACAAGGTAAGACAATTTTTTTATCATAATTTTTATTGGTTTCTATTAATTCTACAGAATAATGGGATTTTCATTGTGGCATATTCATACACAGTTTAATTTTTATAAAATAACCATTGAAAGCCTATAGGCAAGCCGCAAAAAAAAAAAAAAAAAAAAAAAAAAAAAAGTCTATTGGAGAAAGTCTTTGGAAATTTGGTAAGAAAGGTAAGAATCTCCCACCATCCCCTGCGTTCAGCCAAGTGGAGACTCCACCCCAGGCTACTCAGTCATGATCACAGAGCTTCCTATGCCCCATAAGAGTAAAAAGACTTGGAAGGGAAGGAACCAGGGTCCAGAATTGCTGCAATATATCAGGTAAAATGTTCAGCTTTGAAAACACCCAGCAAAGGCCCTGAGGCCTGATGAGACCTAAGTGTCACCTGTTGGAACTCCACTTAAAAATCTCTGCCACGCCTCTATCAGAGTACATCCACCTGGTCAGTGCAGACAAAACTCCAGCTGACTGTCCTTCCCTCCCATCCTCCCTCACACTGGAGAAAGGAAGCTGAGAATTTTTGACGTCCAACTGGCAGCTCAGTGAGCAACACCAAAAGAGGACAGTTCAACGACCCCAGCCCTTGCTCTCATTCTTGGGACATAGGCCAAGTAGAAATTAAAAGAAAGACAGTTGGGCATAGACAGTATCCATCTATTTGTGTTGACTGTTTTGACAACCTCAGTGGAAGCAATGCCTTAATTTTTCATTAAGAATCTTTTTTCTTTTTTTGTTTGTCTTGCTTTTGTGTGTTTGCTGTGCTGATTGGTTCATGGACATAAATATATATACAAATTTGTTTCTTTTTTCTCATTTTTAGCATTTTTTAAAGGTAGTGTTTTTCATTGCCTCTGTCTTTTGAGGGTTAGGGTTTTATTGTTTTTTGTTTGTTTGTTTGTTTGTTTTTTTGAAGAAGCTAAGGATAGAAGGAAATTACCTCAACAATAAAAAGTCTATATAGAGAGGTTTCAAGATGGCGGCCTAGAGGGTGGCTGCATTTCATGTTGCTCCAGGACTCAGGATTCAAAAGAGGAGATACTGAGACACTTGGGACCAACTCAAAGCAGCCGGGTGACTCTCACCCGTTGGGAAGGCGTCCCGGATGGGACGGTGGTCCCGGAACGCCGGAAACTTTGTGAAGTAGAGCTGCCGGCGAGATGCCCCTCCCCCCGCTGGAGCAGTGAACTCAGACAACTGGGAGCGCCGTAAAGGAGGCCGTTCGGCACAGCGCTGGGACTCTGAGCAACCACTGGGGCTCCGGCGGCTGCCCAGGGGAGGAGTGGCGAGGAGAGCTGTGTGGACTCAGGACACCGGGGCCTGCCCTGAGGAGGAGGAGGAGGAACGTGGCCGCTTGGGTTCGGAGTGACTGCACCGGAGCTACGGGCGGTTGCCAGAGGAGAAGCCGCGCGGTGAGCTGTTTGGACTCAGAACGACTGCTTCTGAACACCGGGGCCTGCCCTGAGGACGAGGAGGAGGAAGAGGAGCGCGGCCGCTTGGATTCAGAGTGACTGCACCGGAGCTGCGGGCGGTTGCCAGAGGAGGGGCTGCGTGGCGAGCTGTTTGGACTCAGACCACTTCTGAACCCGGGGCCTGCCCGGAGGACTAGGAGGAGGAGGAGGAGGAGCGCGGCGGGTCGTTTGGACTCGCAGTGACTGCATTGGCACTCCAGGCGGCTGCTCGGAGGAGGGGGCGAATGGTGAGTTGTTTGGACTTAGAGTGACAGCTCCTGGGCACGGGGGGCTGCCTGGAGGAGAAGCGTGGTGGGTCGCTTGGTCTTGAGTGGCCGCACCGGGGCTCCGGGCGGTTACCCAGAGGGCCCGTGCAGCGGGTCACGTGGATTCGGAGCCACTCGGAGAGACCGTTCCTGAACACCCGGGGGGTTATCTGGAGAAGGAGGAGGAACGGGGAGGGTCACTTCGACTCGGAGTGATTGATTGCCCAGGGCTACAGGTGGTTGGTGGGAGGAGGAGGCACGCAGTGAGTTTCTTGGACTCCTAGTGACCGCACCGGAATACTGGGCGGCTGTCTGGAGGAAGAGGCATGCGGCGGGTCTCTGGGACTCAGAGCGATTGTACGGGGCCCCAGGTGGCTGCTCAGAGGAGGGGCCACATAGCCAGGCGATTAGGTGCAGAGCAGGGTCCCAGGATCTAGGAGGCTTCTTGGTGGAAGAGCCGCACAGAGACAGGCTTAGGGCGGAGCGAAGGTTCCAGGCCTGCGGGCAGATTCTCTGAGGAGGGGCAGCCTAAGGAGATTCATCTGCGAAGGGTGAGGCTCCCAGGCCCAGGAGGTAGGGCCGGGCCCCTGGGAACTTTGCAGAGGAAGGCAGCCCAGCCCAGGCGGTAGCTGTAAATTGAGGGGAACCTCTAGGAGGGAACTGACCAGCGAGACCTCCCCACCGGGTGAGTCTTCCCTGCCGGGTGAGGTTTCCCCACAAGGACGGTAAAACCAGAGACTCAGGCCCAAACAGGCCTTGCCTCAGCCCACAGCCTAGGTCCCCTTTGGATGACCATTGGTCAACAAGTGGAGGCACCTCTGCCCACTAGCAGGGATTATACCCCACCTGAAGGCCACCACTCCTAGAGAGGCAGCTTCCTTGTGGAGCACCACATTATCAACTTCCTCCAAGACTTCAGCCTACTGAAGGCTAAGGGGGGATATATATAGAAATCTTCAGGGACATTGTAAGTCAATAGAGGAAATCTGCAATATCTCAGCGGTCCACTGATACCTGAACAATATGAGAAAACAAGGAAAGAAAATGCTGCAAACAAATCTAGATGTTACATCAATAAAACCCAATGACAGCATGGCAGAAGAAATGACAGAAAAGGAGTGCAGAATGTACATAATTAAAATGATCAGAGAAGCAAACGATGAGATGAAAGAGCAAATGCACGCACTGAATGATGAGATGAAAGAGCAAATGCAAGCATTGAATGATCGCACCAATCGACAATTAAAAGAGCAAATACAGGAAGCAAAAGATCATTTCAATAAAGAGTTAGAGATATTGAAAAAAAACCAAACAGAAATCCTTGACATGAAGGAAACAATAAACCAAATTAAGAACTCCATAGAAAGCATATCCAATAGGATAGAACACCTGGAAGACAGAACCTCAGACATTGAAGACAAAATATTTAACCTTGAAAACAAAGTTGAACAACCAGAGAAGATGGTAAGAAATCATGAACAGAATCTACAAGAACTATGGGATATCATGAAAAGGCCAAATTTAAGAATTATTGGGATTGAGGAAGGCCTAGAGAAACAAGCCAAAGGAATGAACAATTTATTCAATGAAATAATATCAGAAAATTTCCCAAATCTGAAGAATGAAATGGAAAATCAAGTTCAAGAGGCTTATAGGACTCCAAATACACAAAATTACAACAGACCCACACCAAGGCACATTATAATGAAAATACCTAACGTACAAAATAAAGACAGAATTTTAAAGGCTGTGAGAGAAAAGAACCAAATTACATTCAGAGGGAAACCAATACGGATATCAGCAGATTTTTCAATCCAGACCCTAAAAGCTAAAAGGGCCTGGAACAACATTTTTCAAGCCCTGAAAGAAAATAGATGCCAACCAAGAATCTTATACCCAGCAAAACTTACCTTCAAATTTGACAATGAAATAAAATCTTTCCATGATAAACAAAAGCTAAAAGAATTTACAAAAAGAAAGCCAGCATTACAGAACATTCTCAGCAAAATATTTCATGAGGAAGAGATGAAAAACAAAGAAGCAAATCAGCAAAGGGAGGAATTATCCTAAAGGAATTGTCAAATAAAGGAGGAAACAAGTTGTGTCAAACAAATAAATAAATAAAATTTAAAAAATGAACCAAATGACCGGGAAACCAAATCATATCTCTATAATAACCCTGAATGTTAATGGCCTGAATTCATCAATCAAAAGACATAGACTGGCAGATTGGATTAAAAAGAAAGATCCAACAATATGTTGCCTGCAAGAGACTCACCTCATAGAAAAAGATACCCATAGACTAAAGGTGAAAGGATGGGGAAAAACATACCATGCACAAGGACTCAGCAAAAAAGCTGGAGTATCCATCCTCATTTCCGATAATGTGGACTTCAAGCCAAAGTTAGTCAGAAGGGATAAAGAAGGTCATTTCATACTGCTTAAGGGAAGCATAAATCAGCAAGATATAACAATCATAAACATCTATGCCCCAAACAGTGGCTCATCCATGTATGTCAAACAAATCCTTCTCAATTTCAGAAACCAAATAGACCATAACACAATAATACTAGGTGATTTTAACACACCTCTCTCACTACTGGACAGATCTTCCAGACAAAAATTGAACAAAGAAACCATAGATCTCAATAACACAATCAATAATTTAGACTTAACGGACATTTATAGAATATACCATCCAACCAAGAGTGAATACACTTTCTTCTCAGCAGCACATGGATCCTTCTCTAAAATAGACCATATATGTTTATGTTAGCAAATACAAGAAGATAGAGACACTACCATGTATTCTATCAGATCATAATGGATTGAAGTTAGAAATAAATGAAAGAGTAAAATACAGAAACTATTCCAACATCTGGAGATTAAACAATATGCTATTATATGATGAATGGATAACAGAAGATATTAGGAAGGAAATTAAAAAATTCTTAGAGGTAAATGAGAACAAAGAAACATCATATCAAAATCTCTGGGACACTATGAAAGCAGTACTTAGAGGGAAATTTATTTCATGGAGCGCATTTAATAAAAGAAGTAAAACTCAACAAATAAATGACCTAACACTACAGCTCAAAGCCCTAGAAAAAGAAGAACAGACCAGCACCAAAAGTAGTAGAAGACAGGAAATAGTTAAACTCAGAGCTGAAATCAATGAAATTGAAACAAAAGAAACAATACAAAAAATTGACAAAATAAATAGTTGGTTCTTCGAAAAAATAAACAAAATTGATAAACCTTTAGCCACACTAACAAAGAGAAGACGAGAGAAAACCCAAATCACTAAAATTCGGAATGAACAAGGAAATATCACAACAGACAGGATGGAAATACAAAACATAATTAGAAGCTATTTTGAAAATCTATACTCCAACAAAATAGAAAATTTCGAAGGCATCAACAGGTTTCTAGAGACATATGAATTGCCTAAACTGAACGAGGAGGACATACACAATTTAAATAGACCCAATTTCAAGTACTGAAATAGAAGAAGTCATCAAAAGCCTACCAACAAAGAAAAGTCCGGGACCAGATGGGTTCTCAGCCGAGTTCTACAAAACCTTTAAAGAAGAGCTCATTCCAATCCTTCTCAAAGTATTCCATAAAATAGAAGAGGAGGGAACCCTCCCAAACTCATTCTATGAAGCCAATATCACACTGATACCTAAACCAGACAGAGACTCATCAAGGAAAGAAAATTTCAGACCAATATCCTTAATGAACATCAACGCAAAAATTCTCAACAAAATTTTAGCAAATCACATACAAAAACATATTAAAAAGATAGTGCACCATGATCAAGTGGGTTTTATACCAGGGATGCAAGGTTGGTTCAACATCAGGAAATCAATAAACGTAATTCACCATATCAATAGACTTAAAGTCAAGAATCACATGATTATTTCAATAGATGCAGAAAAAGCATTTGATAAAATACAGCACCCCTTCATGCTCAAAACACTAGAAAAAATAGGGATAGTGGGAACATTCCTTAACATTGTAAAGGCCATTTATGCTAAGCCCATGGCTAATATCATTCTAAATGGTGAAAAACTGAAAGCTTTCCCCCTAAAAACTGGAACAAGGCAGGGATGCCCTCTTTCACCACTTCTATTCAACATCGTTCTTGAGACTCTGGCCAGAGCAATTAGACAAACCAAAGAAATTAAAGGGATACGAATTGGAAAAGAAGAACTCAAACTATCCCTGTTCGCTGATGACATGATTATATATTTAGAGGAACCTGGAAATTCCACCAGAAAACTCTTAGAACTCATAAGTGAATTCAGTAAAGTAGCAGGTTACAAGATCAATGCCCATAAATCCAACGCATTTTTATACATAAGTGATGAATCTTCAGAAAGAGAAATTAGGAAAACTACCCCATTCACAATAGTCTCAAAAAAAATAAAATACTTGGGAATCAATCTCACAAAAGAGGTGAAAGACCTCTACAATGAGAACTATACAACACTAAAGAAAGAAATTAAAGAACACCTTAGAAGATGGAAAGATCTTCCATGTTCTTGGATAGAAAGAATTAATATTGTCAAAATGGCCATACTACCTAAAGTACTATACAAATTCAATGCAATTCCAATTAAAATCCCAATGACGTACCTTACAGAAATAGAGCAAGCAATGATGAAATTCATCTGGAAGAATAAGAAACCCAGAATAGCTAAAGCAATCCTTAGCAGGAAGAGTGAAACAGGGGGTATTGCAATACCAGATCTTCAACTCTACTACAAAGCAATAGTAACAAAAACGGCATGGTATTGGTACCAAAATAGAAAGGTAGATCAATGGTATAGAATAGAGGACACGGACACAAACCCAAATAAATACAATTTTCTCATACTAGACAAAGGTGCCAAAAATATGCAATGGAGAAAAGATAGCCTCTTCAACAAATGGTGCTGGGAAAACTGGAAATCCATATGCAACAGAATGAAACTAAACCCATATCTCTCACCATGCACGAAACTAAACTCAAAATGGATTAAGGACCTCGGAATCAGACCAGAGACCCTGCAGATTATAGAAGAAAAAGTAGGTCCAAATCTTCACCTTGTTGGTCTAGGATCAGACTTCCTTAACAGGACTCCCATAGCACAAGAAATAAAAGCTAGAATCAACCACTGGGATAGATTCAAACTAAAAAGCTTTCTCTCAGCAAAGGAAACTATCAGCAATGCGAAGAAAGAGCCTACAGAGGTGGGAGAATATCTTTGCCAATCATACTTCAGATAGAGCATTAATCTCCAGAATCTATAAAGAACTCAAAAAACTCTACTTCAAGAATTCAAATAATCCAGTCGACAAATGGGCTAAAGAAATGAATAGACACTTCACAGAAGATCTACAAGCAATCAACAAACATATGGAAAAATGTTCAACATCTCTAGTAATAAGAGAAATGCAAATCAAAACCACCCTAAGATTCCATCTCACCCCAATTAGAATGGCGATTATCAAGAATACGAGCAACAACAGGTGTTGGCGAGGATGTGGGGAAAAAGGTACACTCATACATTGCTGGTGGGGCTGCAAATTAGTGCAGCCACTCTGGAAAGCAGTGTGGAGATTCCTTAGAAAACTCGGAATGGACCCTCCATTTGACCCAGCTATCCCACTCCTTGGCCTATACCCAAAGGACTTAAAATCAGCATACTACAGAGATACAGCCACATCAATGTTCTTAGCTGCTCAATTCACAATAGCGAGACTGTGGAACCAACCTAGATGCCCTTCAATTGATGAGTGGATAAAGAAACTGTGGTATATATATATAATGGAATATTACTCAGCCATAAAAAATAATAAAATTATGGCATTTGCAGGCAAATGGATGAAATTGGAGAATATCATGCTAAGTGAGATAAGCCAATCTCAAAAAGCCAAAGGACGAATGATATCGCTAATAAGTGGAGGATGACACATAATGGGGGGGAGGGAAGGGTTAGTGTTAGGGTTAGAGTTAGGGTTAGGGAGGGGGGCAAGTATGGAGGAAGGAAGTACTGTATAGAGGGTAAAGAGGGGTGGGAGGGGTGGGGGGAAGGGAAAAAATAACAGAATGAATCAAACAAAATTACTCTATGTAAATTTATGATTACACAAATGGTATGCCTTTACGCCATGTACAAACAGAGAAACAACATGTATCCCATTTGTTTACAATAAAAAAAAGAAAAAAAAATTGTATATAGAAAAACCCAAAGCCAACCTCGTAGCAAATGCAGAAAAACTGAAAGCATTTCCTTTAAAATCTAGGACAAGACAAGTGTCCACTCTCACCACTCTTATTTAATATAGTGCTAGAAATTCTAACAGGTAATTAAGCAAAAGAAGGAAATAAAAATGACAAACATAGGAAAGGAAGAAGTCAAATTGTCACTGTTTGCCGATGATATGATCCTATACCTAAAAGATTAAAAAAAAAAAAAAAACTCCAACAAAAGACTGCTAGAGCTTTATTATAAATTTGGCAAAGTAGCAGGTTACAAAATCAACATACAAAATTCATAACTTTCCTATATACCAACAACAAATCTGCTGAGAAAGAAATCAGGAAAACAATTCTATTTGCAATACCTCAAAAAATAAGATAAAATACCTAGAAATAAATCTCTCCCAAAGGTGAAAGACCTCTACAATGAAAGCTATAGAAAACTGAAGACACTGAAGAAGATCTTAGAAGACGGAAAGACCTCCATGTTAATGTCTAGGCAAAATTAATATGGCTAAAATGAACATACTACCAAAAGCAATGTATAGATTCAATGCAATCCCCATCAAAATACCAATGACGTTCTTCACAGAACTAGCAAAAACAGTCCTGAAATACAGTGGAAGAATAAAAGACCCAGAATAGCCAAAGCAATATTAGGTCAAAAAAGGAATGCTGGAGGCGTCACAATACCTGACTTGAAATTATACTACAGAGGCATAGTAACGAAAACTGTGTGCTATAAAAACAGACCAATGGTACAGAATAGAAGACATAGAGACAAACCCACACAGATACAGTCATCTGATCCTTGACAAAGGCACCAACGTACATTGGAGAAAAGACAGCCTTTTTAACAAATGGTGCTGGGACAACTGGTTGTTCATATGTAGAAGAATGAAACTGAACTCTAATCTTTCCTTCTGCCCCCAAATCAACTCAAAATGGATCAAAGACCTCAGAATTAGACCAGTAAGTATGCAACTCCTAGAAGAAAACGTAGGGTCAACATTCCAGCTTATAGGCACAAGCAATGACTTTCTTAATAGGACCCCTAAAGCTCAGGAAATAATGCCAAGAGTTAATAAATGGAATGGCATCAAATTTAAAAGCTTCTACACAACAAAGGAAATAATTAGGAATGCAAAGAGAGAACCCACAGAATGTGCGAAAATCTGCTAGTTACTCTTCTGACAGTGGATTAATATCTGTAGTATTTAAAGAGTTCAAAACTTTACACCAAAAAATCAAATAACCCAATTACTAAATGGGCCAATGAACTAAACAGACACTTCTCAAAAGAAGAAATAAAAATAGCCAACAAATATATGAAAAAAAATGTTCAAGTCATTAGCAATTAGGGAAATGCAAATCAAAACTACACTGAGATTTCATCTCATACCAGTCAGAATGGTAGTCATCAAGAATATAAATAATAAATTTTGAAGAGTATGTGGATAAAAAGGAACACTTTTACACTGTTGGTGGGACTGTAAATTAGTACAACCACTGTGGAAATCAGTATGGAGGCTCCTCAAAAGACCAGGCATGGAACCACCATATGACCCAGTATACCACTTCTTGGTATTTACCCTGGAGAATTAAAAGTCATCTTAACTATAGTGATACATGCATACCCATGTTTATAGCAGCACAATTAACAACATCCAAACCATAGAAACTGCCTAGGTTGATGTGTCAATCAACAGATGAATGGATAAAGAAAATGTGGTATATATACATAATAGAGTTTTATTTAACCATAAAAAATGAAATTATGTCATTTTCAGGAAAATAGATGGAACTAGAGACCAATACATAGCAAATAAGTCAAACTCAGAAAGTCAAGGATCATATGTTTTCTCTCATATGTGGAAGCTGGAGAAGAAAAAAGAAAGAAAGGTGGTAGGGATCTCATGAAAATCAAAGAAAGATCAGAAAGGAAAGGAAAGGGTGAGAGGAGGGAAGGAGGGGATGTACTGGGGAGTGATATTGGCCAAATTCTATTGTTCCATTGTGTGCATGTGTGAATATGTAACAACAGATCCCACCATTATGTACAACTATTATGCACCAATAAAAAGATGTGGAAAGAGAAATAAAGTGAATTATATATGGGTGAGTTATATGTTGTGTGAATTACATCTAAATTAAGCTGTTTAAAACAAAATGCCAGATGTGGTGGTCTACACCTATAATCCCAGCTTCTAGGGAGGCTGAGGCAGGAGGATCACAAGTATGAGTCCAGCCTCAGCAAGTTAGGCCCTCCACAACTTAGCAAGACTCTGTCTCAAAATAAAAAGGGCCAGGGATGTGCCTCAGTAGTAAAGTGCTCCTGGGTTCAATCTTCAATACCAAAATAAATAAATAAGTAAAACCCATGCAAAAGGCAGGGATCTCAAGATCCTTACAGGTAAGGTAAGCATCTCTCATCTATTCCTCTGCTCATGTTCCAGAAAAGGGGTCTTAGCCATGGGGAAATCTGCCCAGACTGAGAAAATACAGATAGTACCCTCGTGGAGCATAGTGTTTGCTAAGCCATTGAGATGAACTGACCTAAAGCCATATCTTGCAAATGGTCAGTTCACCACCCACCCACCTAGATCATGATTTCTTTCTAGATGCCCCATCAACCATCATGTAAAAATTTATTCTATAAACAAAGAATACACTAGTTAGATCTTTTAGATGAACCTTCTAACAAATGATTGGATCTCTCTCACTTCTACCTTCATGTTGCCAATGAGCTTTAACACAAAACAAAACAACAAACAAAAAATTCCTCAAAATTAGCAAATACATCAAACAAAATCAGAAGAAAGTGCTAACATTCAATCCTGAGTACATCAAACCCTCACGGGGAACCTCGGCTTGGCTATCAGATGAATGGAGAGATGATATTAATCGAGCTCCGACTCTGACAAGGGAAACCTGTCTCCTGGCTCCCCAGTGCTCCAACACACCAAGTTTTATTGAGCCTACACTTTGCCCCAGCTAGAATCCAGAATCCTCCTTCTACTGCTCATTTGAACAATAATGTGAACTTAGGTCACCCGCCCACCCAAAAAAGACTGTCTAAACACCTTCTGAACTGCGGACCCTAATTTATTTTACTCCAAGCAACCCCTAAATGATAAGCCAAATTCAAAAAGTAACCAGCTCCATGTTTTAAAAAGTCAACCCAAGTTGCAGAGGATAGATACCATCGAGCTGTTTATGTTATATACACAGGCGCGCATACACACAGCATTGCAGGGACTTGGACCACAACGCATGGGAGAGAATACAGGCAGGAGTAAAAGGAGGCTCAAATTTTGCCTTCATATTAGATGGAACCATATAAAATTGTCATTTTAAAATCAAGAACAGGTATCATCAATTTCATATAAATTTCCTCTTTTTCAACATAAATGTGTGTTAAAAATATTACCAAAGAAAATAATAATCACAGGGGCTGGAGCTGTGACTCTGGTAAGGCACTTGACTGGCATGTGTGAGGTCTTCGGTACCATCCTCAGCACTGCAAATAAGTAAATAAAATAAAAGATCCACTGACACCTAAAAAGTTTTTTTAAAAAAGAAAGAAAATAACAACAATCACATAGTAACATTAAAAGATCATGTATAGCCAGAAATAAGAGAAATTATACTCTATTACATATGATGTATCAAAGTGCATTCTACTGTCATGTATAACTAATCGAAACAATTTAAAAAGATCAAGTATCTCTGCATCATCCCTAAAAATAGGGGCACAGCAAAATACCACATCCCTGAATGCCCCCTTCCTGTTTCCAAAAGAACCTTGTCAAGTTAAGGGAACAATGACAGCAGCCTGGATCGTAAGGTCTAGACACTGACTTTCTCTCCTGCAGACTGGAAACAAGGACGGGTTCGTGTTACCTACAGAAAGCTGCTTTCTTGCAGGTACGCAGGACAGTTGCTCTTTGGGATGCTGCCAGATGAGCAAGCAAAGCGAGCTCATGCTGATGATGTCACTCTTCTGCAGCTTGACCTATAAAACCCCTCTCTGGGTGGAGACAAGCGCAGAACTGAGGGCACCTTGGAAAGCATACGTGCCACTTATTCAGCTGGCCGCCACAGGACAAAACCCGTGGGGGCGTGGAGTCGGTGCTTGGCAAGGCGCTGGGATGAACAGAGGTGCTGTCTATTTGGCCTGAAGCCACTGCACTCTTCTTGGAACTGTTACTAATCTCTGGGAAACTTTGCGCAATAAACCATATGCCTTCCTCTCTGTCTCTGGGCACTTTCTTTGGTCTCTCTGAAACCCACCCCAGTGCCTTGGCACAACAAGGCTATGGACATGACAATCTCCTTCTTCAAAACTAGACGCTTTGGTTTGCTTCCTGCTCTTCTTCTACTTCGCCTTCTCCTTGAAACAGTGCAGTTCTGAGCGTGTCAGCCCAGTGTCATAGAGGAGCACACAGCAAACTGCAGGCAGATCTATCTCTTGGCCACCAGAATACTCACTTCAGTGTTATGTGACCATGAGAAAGAGACTTGAGTCTGGCCGTCATTGTTATTTGGGGCAAGATCAAGCTTCAATCCTCCCCTAAATTGAAATGGAGATTAAAATATTAACTTCATGAGATTATTGCAGAGATTAAGTGAGATGTGTGTAAAGAAGAGTTGGGTGACACCTGGCACATGGAAGATAGTCAATAAGTTACTTTCCTTCACTTGCAGTAAAATTTTCTAGAATAGTTTAAGAGTGTTGGCAAGTTTTCAGAATCTTTCAGCAGCTTCTAAGCCCCAAAGATAAAAACAGCTAAGCACCAAGCCCCATGAGCCCACACAGATCTCCACCTACTGTCACTCAAAAGTCTGCCTTTGGACCGAGTGCAGTGGTACATGCCTGTAATCCCAGCAGCTTGGGAGACTGAGGCAGGAAGATTACAAATTCAAAGCCAGCCTCAGCAACTCAGTGATACCCTGTCTCTAAATAAAATATAAAAAAAGGACTGGGGATGTGGCTGGGGATGTGGTCAAACCCAGTACCAAAAACAAAAAAAGAAATCTGCCTTTGGTCCCTAACCCAAGAATGAGGGTGGATAGACATGGTCACTTGACAGATCACAACCTCCCATGACACAAAATGAGACTCGGTGCCAGGTCCCTTCCTCTTTAAGCAAATGCCAACATGGTCTGATACCACTTGTAGATTAGAGGGGAAATGTGGTTCCCTTGCAAGCACGTAGGAGGGTGAGCATCAACCTTTACACTGATTATAGGGTGCATTTATGAAGAGAACCTCAAGAAACTGTAAGCCCTGGTGCCTGGTTGTGCTAGAAATGCAATCTTAACATCAGCTGATTCCCTGCCCTCTCAGCCCTGGGCCTTACTCAACACACGCCTGGCTGTCAAGGGCCCCATCCCGAATCTGAGCCAAGTTCTCCCTGTAATTTAGGCAATTCAGTGCAGCTGTGGCACAGGTGTTCCCAAGGCTTCAGAGACACCCACCCCAGTGATCTTTCAAAGAATGGAGCTACGTGTGACCCACTCCACACCTAGCCAATCAAACTCTTCCAAGGTGGACCCAGGAATCTGGAATTTTCATTCAACTCAAGCAACTCATTTGTAGCCACACTGACACCATTTGAGTCTGGAGGAAAGAGGAATGGATCCACCAAAGTCTATTGAGATGAAAGTCAGTATAGGGAATTTCCCAAAGAAATCATTCTGATTTTATCACCTTGGGGAGGAAGAAGGTGAGAGTCATACTGAGTATACTTAATTCAGAGAGAAAGATACTTAGGTTTGGAAATGTATTGTTTTGAGTAAAAGGATTTAAGATAAATAAATATTTTTGAGTTCTTGGTAGATGCCAGTCCCAAGAATAACTTCATTTTATTATTTTTCTGAGCAAGATAAGGTCAACAAGAAAATTAGAAATAAAGTTCCTTACTAATAAGCGAGCTTTATGAATAAATTGTCAGTGGAGAGTTGACCTCCATTCCTAATGTGGCAATCTAGGGAGAAATGGCCCAATGGTGTCTGACAGCAGAGGAAAAGATAGAGAGAATGTACAAAGGCAGAGCTCAGGTCCCAGCAGGACTGCTGAGTTGGCACTCCAGGGCATTTCTGACAGATGGCATCCTAAAGCTCAGCTCTCTCCCCCGGCTTTTCCTGAACAGTTGTGGAAATGTCCCAAGACAGTCAAGATGTCATCCGGGAGCAGGCACAAGTACTACATCCACACATAGCTGGCCACCACCATCCCAGAGGACCTCAGACCTTAGACTGTCCTACCCAGGGACCAAGTGTTGGGAGACATGGAGAAGATGTTGTTTCTGCTTGAAGCATCTAGCCCCTGGGGACGGGAGTGTCAAATAAAAGAGATTAGCTGCCCAAACAAGATTGTGATCCCAGTCCCCGGTTGCAGTATAAGCTGTGGTCACTCACCTTGGGGGAAGGCCAATGTCCCTTTACATCTGCCTAAGCAAGTGATTTCTATGGCCTGGCATCACTGTGGCTCTCCATTTCCAACCAGGCACCAGTTTCAGTGCCTACAGTTAGCTAGACAGGGCCTGGATCTTGAGAGGGTGAGATGTGGAAAGCTTCTTGGAGTGTTTCAAGGGGTCTGTTGGTAACCTCTTGGGGCCTGGCCAGACTGTCCCTCCCTGCCTCCACTCTGCTCCCCAGAGTGTGAGGCCATCCATTGGTAATGCTGAAGTGATCACAGTGGTACCTGGGGAGGTTGTTTGTTTTTGTTTTTGTTTTACTACTTATGCATTTATTTCAACCTATGCATTTAATTGGAGAAACCAATTAAACACATCGAATCTGGATTTTGTGAGTTTTATTGCTTAAGACAAGATTAAAGGAGGTGTCGAATTTTAAAAAGTGAACCCTACTTATGAAAAGTATAAAGTAAATAATGTTGCAGCTGACCAGCAGATGCAGTCATAAAGCACTGAAGGAACACAGCCCTAGATTAAACAGACAAGTAAAACTCAAACACCAGGCCATCCCAGAAAAGATGGAGCTCCTGTGGGCAGGACATGTCCTAAAGGAATCAACTGTCACAGGTGCTAAGCCAGGACGGGCAAGGAGGAAACCTACCGCTCAATATTTCCTTCCACCCACAGCCTCATGCCTAGGTTACAGAGAAGAATAAGGGACAGTGGAGTTTTATTCAGCAATCAAGAAGAATGAAATTATGTCATTTGCAGGAAAGTGGATGGACTTGAGAGCATTGTGTCAAGCGAAATAAACTAAACTCAGAAATGGGGGGTCATATTTTTCTTTTATATGTGGAAGCTAGAGAGGAAAAGGGAAAGAAAGGGGTGAGGGGTCTCATGAAAAGCAAAGGGACCAGGGGAGGCAGGAGGGGAGGAAAAGGAGAAATGCTGGGGAACGATACTGACCAAGTTGTATTGTTATATCATGCGTATGTACGAAGATGTTACATATCACATAATAACTGTGATTATGATACATGATCACAATGCACTAATTAAAAGTCTATGGAAAAAATAAAACACCCAATTTTTTTTTAGAAGAAGAAGTGAAAATGACAACCATCCTGTCAATAGTCAATGCTACTTATACAACCAAAAGAAATATTTTTTAAACTAAAAGTGCTAGTTTTCTGAACTTCCCGTGAGACTGCAGTTATGAGCTCAGGCAGCAATAGGAGCTGCCACCAAGAGGCCCCGGATGCCAGCCATGGGGGGCAATGAGTTTCCTTGCTGGGCTCAGCAGGGTCGCCACCACCTTGGCACCACAGCATGGGGAGGCAAAGCCATATTGAGCCAAAGAAAATGCTGAAGGGTAGCCGAGAGGGCTGGTCCCAATGGTGAACCTGAGACGCTGTCTGGGGACTGGCAGAGCTCTCTGGGAGTAACCTGAAGGGAAGTTCTAATCCTTGCATGTTATGTCATCCTTACTATTTTTAATTTATCTTTTGTGTGTTTTATAATGGTCATATGTATTTGGTGTCTACGTACAAGTATAAATTTGAAATACGTAAATATCAGGGTTCACACTCAAGATTATTTACTGAATGGAGACTTGGTCAGCAAAGCTTGTTGACTCCAAGTCTGCGGTCCTCTCTGACTGCACCTGCCTTTGATTACTGTCAACACTTCCTCTGTGTCCCCTGAGCCTCCCACACCGGATGTTGAGGGAAGACAGCAGGGGAGATGTTAGAGGAATCTGTGCCACTGAGTTCAAACCACTGGCATGATGTGGTCAGACCTCTGGAGGGTCCCCAGGGTCCCAGGCTCCTTGCAGGAGTGGATTTAAAGATGTTCTGTGAAGTCCACTGCAATGCCAGAAGGAGCACAGGGTCTCCCTTCAAAGGGGCATTCACTGGAGCTCCGTCCCCAGCACACGCCATCTGCAGGACGTTGGGTGAGCCACTCTGACCTTCAAGTTCATCTTCTGTGATATCAGTGAGATATGCCTCGTGGCATTGTGGCGGGGCTCACATGAGGTAATGGAAGAGGAGGGGGTGGACTTTAGGGAATCTGAAGCATCTTCACCCAGGCAGCCTCCCAGTCATGAGGTGGCCCCACAGGCCTCCTGAGCCTCAAGATCTGTAAGGAGAGTTCATCAGTGGGCAAATCCATAATGAGACCCCCTACTCAAAAATCAAAAATCAGACATAGCTGCAGTGAGCTGAAGAGAGGCTCCCAGCTGCCCGCACCAGCCATCAGTCCCCACTGCCGTCTCCAGATGACCTGGAGTTCCTGAAGAAGTTCAAGGGCAAGAATGCTTTCACTCTTCGACACTTGTTGATCTGTGCCAGACCTTGGGGAGAAAGGTGGGAGCAGAAACAACTGACACACACACAGAGGCGTCACCCATTTGCAGAGCGCCCCTGGGTCCTCCCACTGCCCCGCCTCCATTTCACCCAAACTCCTCCAGCCCCCGCCTCTCACTTCCCCACCATAAACTCAGGCTGACTCATAAGCTTTGCAGAAAACCGTGAACCGGGTCTGCTTCCCTTCACAGGGTTGCAAGTCAGGGGCTTTAGGGTTTCTGGATCTGGCCTTGAAGCATTTAGAAATACCTGGGTACTTGGATGACCCTCCTTTGCTGTCACCCCAGTCACCTGGATACATACTGAACCCTAAACCAGAGGCTTCCTCCCCAAGTCCATTCCTACCCCATCTGCTTGCTCTGCATCTGCTTAGAGGACTTCGCTGGCACAGAAAAGATGCTTTCACTAATTCCATTCGATTGCTGTTTCCTGTCATTTGGGAAAGTAGGAAAGAAAGGGTTTGCTCCAGGCTTTTGTGAAGATGTATGATGGACCTAGAGGTGGGTTCATCTCAGCCTGTGTCCAGGGCCAAGAAAGATCAGTGGAGGTCAGAGGCATCTGGTCACTCCAGATGCTGGCACAAGAAGCAGAGAAAGGATCCCACCCAATCTTGTTGGTGTGCTTTCTACTGTTCTCTGTGGATTCTGAGAGAAGGAGGCCATCCAGAAACACACGGGGGCTTCTCCTGCTCAGGCACACACTTCCTCTCCCGGTTCCATGTATCAGAGTGCAGCTCAGGCCCTGGCACACAGGAGCCATCCATGGGTGCTGAAGGGACTCCTGAGTACAAGGCTATGCCTGATGTGGTCTGTCCTGGAACCACAACTGGAGGCTCAGCTCTCCGACTGAGTTAGCAGACACCCCTCTCCTTTCCCTGCCCTGGCTGAAATCCCCCAACTGAACACCTAGAAGCGCTTGCAACCAACACTGAGTCACAGAGATCCATGGCACAGTGAAAGCCTCACATGGAGGTTTTGACCAGGTGAGAGGTCTCACAGCAGCCCAGGAAGGGGTAAAGGTGAGAACTCTATCTCACCGCAGTGGGGACAGTCAGGGTGGAAAGGGCTCCGCCCTACCTGTGCATGCGCTTTACCATCAAAACGCACTGCACAAAGGGAAAATACCAAAGCCAGGTCATCTGTGGTTTCACCCCTAGAGTGACACATTTCCCTGTACAGGTGCCCAAGCAAGGCAATCTGGTTTACAAACTGTTGTGTCAACTGTGAACGAGATGTATAGGACGGGGCTGGGGGCAGCTCAGCAAAACAGCATATACTCAGAACGCACCTGCCATAGCATTGAGACCAACTGGAACCTTTTGCAGAGGAAAGTACTGCCTGCTTCGCTGGTATATGGTGGGGAAGACAGGAAAGGTGTGAAAATACATAGTAAGCAGGGTAGAGAGGCACACACCTATAATCCCAGTAGCTCTGGAGGCGGAGGCAGGAGGAGCTCGAGTTCAAAGCCAGCCTCAGCAACAGCAAGATGCTAAGCAACTCAGTGAGACCCTGTCTCTAAATGAAATACAAAATAGGGCTGGGGATGTGACTCAGTGGTCAAGTGCCCCTGAGTTCAATCCCTGGTACCACCCCCCGCAAAAATACTTGGCAGATAGGAAAATCTGTCTCACCTGTGTTGTTTAAAGCACTAGGGGAATGGGGAGTGGTAGATCCAAAGCCCCCCCTTGGAACAATTGGGTTGTACCATCTACCTAGATTCTGTATTAAAGGTCACCCCCATCCATCTCCCACCATCCCCCACAGTGCAGGTCTGCCCCCCTTTCTCAGGATGAAACCCCAGAAGCTGGCTCCCTAAGTCCAGCCGTCCACAGCTGCTCTGGCTCCAGGGGACCCATGAATGGAAACAAAAGGGCAAGAGAGGAGAAGCCCGTGCCTCCAGCAGGGAGCTACTAAGGCCAGAGCCCCAAAAGGAAGTAAGGTCATCCAAATGATGGATCTCCCATGCAGAGGAGGACTCCCCGCGAAGCTAATGAGTTCAGTTTCAGATGCCTCTCCTGCATGGACCCATCTAAAGTCATATAAACTCCAGGTCTCACAAAAGCAGGGTCTGCCCAGAATCTCAGGAGAGACTCCTCTTCCCTCTAAGCCCCCAGCTCTTCCCCAACCTGATAGCTCCTTTCTCCAGCCTCATCCCAGGACTCCATCAGGGCATTCTCCTGTCTAGCCAGCTCGGACAGACCAAGCAGGTTCTTGCCTCTGGACTTCAGACGTTCTCCTGCCTGCCTTTTCCTAACTTGTCAGTTAGTTGCAATCTAACACTTCAAGACCCACAGCAAATACCACCCATAACACCAGGAAGCCTTTGCTCAAGTCCCAGACAGAATGCACACTCCATCCTGGGGTTCCTGCCATGCTTATTCAGCATGTCCCTCAGCACAAATTCCTTTTCTGGAACTGAGGTTTTGAGGGTCTGCCTGCCTTTCAAGTCTGAAGCTCCTCCAGCATCCAGATGCGTCTATATGCCCAGAGAGCCTACCAGCTCAGAGCTGGCCCCTCCAGAATACCTGAATCAATGAATGTCCTTAGAGCTGGAGACAATAATTTTAAAAGGTCAGAGTGCCATTCTAGAATCACGCCGGCATTGCTCGCTCGCTCTCGCCTGCTCTTTCTCTGTCTTCCAACAATATACCTCATTCCTCTCCTCCTAGAAGCTGAGTCCTGACAAACCATTTCTGGGACCTCTGCGCCCTCTAGTGGCTAAAATGTTCATTCCCCAAGAACCGGAGGCAAAGGCAGGACTCGAACATCTTCAGAGCTCCCCGAACCCCCTGAGCAACAAGCTTGCCAGGGTCTTACCCACTAGGAAGCATAAATGCTACAGCTTCTGTAATTTCTTGTCCTGGATGGTGGGGGCTATGAGGACTCATCTCATCTGCAGTCCCAAAGACCCCTACCATAGGCCCTGTTCCCTGGACAGTAATGGTGGTCTCCATACCTGCCTACAGGGTCTCAGAGAAGAAAAGGGAAGGCCATCCCTGCTTGCTATGTCTCTCTGGTCTGACATTTCTGCCTATGACTTCCAAGGCCAGTCTGGCTGCCTCTGAGTAGGTACCTCAAGTCCCAGGGCCTCCAAGCGGGACTTTTGTGCCAGAGCCAAAATGAGCTACGCAGACCAATCCTACAGGGGATCAGGGTGGCAGAGTCACATGTGCTCCTGGTTTATTAAGGACCCACCAGCAATCTATCCCAAGATCCTTAGTCATTCTGTGTACCCACTGCCGCCACCACCCAACCCTGCCACCTCCAACTGGGGAAGGGCTTTGTGCCTTGAGGGACCTGAACAATGCCACGTTCACACTCGAAGGCGAGGTCTTTCAGCAGAACATGTCTTCTGTGGGTTACCCCCAACATCCACCATGTACATCTAGTCACGTCCCCCCATCGCCCCTAGCTCCTGAAGGAATCTGAACCTGAGACTCCCACGCTAAGCAGTTCATTCACATTCTCCTTTCGCCCCATTTCATGTCTACCTATAAAATGCCACTTAATAATGGCACCTCTTATAGGTACTACAATGGGTAAGCCTGGAAGTTCTGAGAGCACAGAGAGGAGCCCAGGCTTGGGGGTGGCTTGGGAGAGCTCCCCTGGGGACTGGGGACAATGCCACTGCTCTGCTTACATCCGCATGGCTGCAGGATTGTTCCGCACCCAGGTGCTGGGGTGTGGGAAGACCGGTGCTGGCGCCAGGTTGGAGCTCTGCTGTCCAGTGGGCGGAGAACGGGGTGAGGGGCTGCGAGATGACAGGTATGGAGCAGCTTCACCTGGGAGCGGGCAGAAGAGGGCGGAAAGCAAAGCAGGAAGAAGCTGATGGGCTGGAGAAACCAGAGTCAGGGCTCCACTCTTCAGCGGCAGGACGGTAGGTGTAACGAAAAGGAGTGGAAAGGCCGGAGGGGAGGAGTGTGAGTCAAGAATGAGCAACTGGACACTGAGTTTTATGATGCCGGAAGGAAATTTTTGTGAAATTAAACATGAACAGCTTAAAAATAGATAATTATATTTACCTTCAATTTATCCAAGCCTGTAATATGATACCTGGCCCCAGGGGTAAGGTAACGACAGGCAGGAGATTAAACTCTATTGGCCCTCTGACCTAGCAGTCATCAGGTCAACTAATTAGGATAACTAATTAGTTGTCTTGCCTAACTACAACAAGTTTTATAATTGTTTAAAAGAATTGTCTCAGGCACCTGAGGGCCAGACACCTGTGATGCTGAAGCAGAGAGAGTGGCCTCCGGGGCACCCTTGGATGCTAATCACCTCTGTGGACTTCCCAATAGTCCCCAGGCAATCTATCATCCCCTCCTCCTGGTCCCCTCCTTCTATCGAGGTTCCTTTTCTCCAACTCCAATCTCAGGTTCAGTAATTACCCCAGGGCTGAGTGTGTGAGCAAAGGGGTAAGAACTGGAAATGGACCCAGGTAGAGCAAGGCTCAGGCCCGGAGAGCTGGGGCATGAGTACAAGCTCAGGATAGGGTGCCCAACTAGTAGGTGAGAGGCGTGTGGCAGGGGCGTGGAATAAGGACTGTGTTCGCTTTCTGTTGCTGTGACAAAATACCTGAGAAAATCAATTTAAAGGAGGAAAGTCTTATTTTGGCTCATGGTTTCAGAGGTTTCAGTCCATGGTCACTTGAGCCCATCACTGTGGGGCTGAAGCAAGGCAGAACATCACAGCAGGGAGCACGTGGTGAAGGAAAGCTGCTTCCCTCAGGGTGACTCACAAGCAAAGAGAGAGAGGAAGGAGCCAGGGACAAAAGATACCCTTCAAGGACACACCTCCCAGGGACCTATCCCTCCAATCAGGTCCCGCCTCCCAAAATTTCCACCATCTCCCAGTAATGCCACAGACTGGCAATCAAGCCTTCAGTACATGGCCTTTAGGGGACATTTTAAATCTAAACCACAACACGGACTAAACCAGAAACCGTGTAAGTCTAACTGAGCTCCCCATCTCACCACCTCCCTGGGGAGCAGGGAGAGTCGCAGGCCCCCTTTCTGTGCTCTGTGTGTGAATCCCCCTCTCCCACCTCCCCCTCAACCTCCTGCAATCACCTCCTGGTGCTAATGAAAAAACATGAGAAAACTCTAAATTGGAGGACACTTTATGGGTAGGTGACTTTCTCCTAAAGAAGGAGGCGAGCAGGCGAGGAACCTAGAGCCCGTGGCTGGCAGGGCACCACTGGGGTCCAGCCCTGACCCCAGGGCTGCCAGACTGCTCTGAGATGTGACCATGAGCCCAGCTCTGGAGACCTGGGGCAGAAATGGGAGAAGCACCCTTCTGCAGAAGGGGAGACAGCAATCTCAGAGGCTCTCCCCTTCCTGGCCCTCAGGTAGAGCACAGCACTCTTGGAGTGTCGCTGGTAACAGGGCGCAGGAAGGAGGGGGAGCTAAAGTGGGACAGAAATGATACCAGGGCCATGGCAGAGCTCACAGGGCCTCTCCCAGGCCAGGCTTGTCTATGGAGGGGACTTTCTAGCTCCTTCACATGTGGGTTTGCCCCAGGCTGGCGCGTCCAGGCACATCCTCAATCCAATTCACTACCTGGTCCAGTGTGAGGATCTGCAGGAGCCAGGCTGGGCGACCTGGTCATTCTGTGAGGAAGCTGTAGCCTGAGGGGAGCACAGGCCTTCTTTGCCACAAGAAACAGCTTCCCATTGCACCCTGCTGATGTGAGAAATGAGGCGAGGAGGTCACAGACGTGAAGAACTCTATCACCTGTAACTCTCAGGACTTGTGTAAGGCTGGCCTTGGTCTGTGAAGGGGAAAAGGCACCAAGGGTAGCCCACAGGCCTGCTGGGGCCCCAGCACGGCCACTTACCAGGAGCTCACCTCTCTCATCTGCAATAATGAGCAGCCTTCTAAAATCCACCTCAGAAAATCCCAGGGTAAGAGAAAAATCATGTAGAAGGACATCATACTGCACAGACCTGCCACCATTGTTAAAACCACGAACTCAGGCTGTGTCCTGGAGCCTGGCAGGGCCTCAGTCTCCGTGGCCCTCCAGTATGGTTTTATCCTTATTCCTTTGCTACCTCCTCTGGAAAAGCAGTCCTGAGTCCCTGAGACCTGCCTCACTCTGGAGCCAGGTCAATGCTGGGTGTTGTTAGGAACCCCCAGATCTGGGATGCAGGGAGATTCTCAGCGCAGCTGGATAAACCAAGGGCAGCAGGGCCTGCTAGAGAGCAGAGAACGCCCACTCCTTCTGCAGTGGGGAAGATGACATGCTGACCACCTGCAGGTAGAGAATTTGATTAGCACCTTATCTCTTGACTTGGGAGGTTGCCGGTCTTGCCAGATAAACCCGCAGGCCTACCCCTAAGGGACACGGGAGAGGAGCTTGGGTTTGGGGCTGGGTGGAGCCAGGCACTAGGTGGCAGCCAGGGCTGTGTCTGTATCCAGGTGGCCCCTACCCTGGAGCCTCCGCTCAGAGCCCAGAAAACTCCCATCTCAGGACATCGCTGGTGAGCAGGTCTGGGGAGGTAGGCTGGGCCCTTCCACCAACAGGAGTCCCAGCTCCCCTTTCCATTCCCCTTTTCGGGGAGCGAACACCCTCTCCCACCGCCCCCTCAACCCTCTTGCAATCAACTCTTGGTGCTAATGAAACAGCTAGAAAATACCAAAATAAGTCCTGCTGGTTATGCGAGGCCTGAGTCAGGGTTTCGCCGCTGCTCTGTTTTGCTTGCCAATGTTAGAACCACCTTTCTTCCCAGGATGGCAATGGAGGGCAGGACGGGAGTAGGCAGCCCTGGGAAGCATTCCTGGTTCCCCTGGGAGACTGTCCTCGACTGCCTTTCCCTCCAGCTTTAGCATTCTGTGGGCCTCTGGGCCCCGGGCAGGGAGGCAAAGGAGAACACAGCTGCCTGGGCCATCTGGAGGCTCCTTTCCAGAGCTGGAGTCCGGGTTCTCTCCTTTCTGTTCCTCTTCCCTCCCGCCAGCTCCAGGCCTCCTGGAATTCAGGTCCCGATCTGGCTTCTCCCTTCAGTCAGGTATCATCACTCGCCTCTCCCCCATCACATCCCCTTTGAAAAGGGGTCCCGGCTCTGGCCCCCTTTGGACTTTCCCTTATTGATCTAATAGCAAGGGACAGAGAAAGTGCCCCTGCTCCTCCAGCCTTGTGACCTCCCTTCACAGTGATCCTGGTTCAGATTGGAGGGACTCTGCTGGGGAGGCCTGGGGCCAGCAGGGCTACCTGGAGCTACTACCACTACCAAGTCCCCTGTTCCAGCACCTGTTCCCAGTCCTTCTTGTCCATAGATGGGATTCCTGGGTGCCAGCCACAGTGGGGATGACTAGAGACAGGCCAGGGCTCGAAACCCAGTATCATCCCAACCCCACCTCCCACAAGAAGGAAGGTGATTGAAGAGAAAGCGCTGGCCCCGAGACCCAGCTTCGAGGCTGTGTTCTAAGAATGAACGGCACGCACGTTCGCACAGCACTTAAGACGTGCTCACTCCATCCGTGGCATTTCTTGCCAGTGTATTATCTTTTCAATAGCAAATAATTCCAGGGACTAGTGTGGCAAGTCCCCACCTCAGGTTATCTTCTTCTCGACATCACTGTTCCAGGGAAGCAGAATCTGTCACTGTTACCAGACGAGCACACAATCAGATCAAAGGAAATGGGAGGGGGCGGGGGAATGCTTCACCTGAGCTCTGGGAAGCCCCGCAGAGGACACTGGCCTCCAGAGGGGACATCCTCCCTGAGAAGAACAGGCCAGTGTGCCCACTCCTTGACCCCTCCTCTGACCTAGGCTGCTGGACACTGACAGGCTGGGAAGCCCACCTCCTCAGTAGCCCAACCTCTGCCTGTGATGACACATTCTTTTTCTAGACGTAGGCCACTGACTCAGCCAGAGTTGAGCTCGGTCCTCTGAGCCTCGCTATCACCTCCCATTATGAGTCGACTTCACAAAACCAGCCCTGGCGTGCTCAGGGGGTTCCCACTGTTGCAGCCCACAGCCTGGCTAATGACACCACTCACCGGGCTCAGGGTGTGACTCCACCTACAGCCTTGGTCGCTGTTTATTGGGAGCCATCTCTCCCCCCGAATCAAATGGCCCTTGAACTTCCACCCAATGGGCTTCCAATTTTGTTCCAAAAGAAAAGTAGGTCAAGAGACCCCCAGAGCAGATACAGCAAGTCAGGCAGCCCCTCGGCTCGGGATCCCTGGCTGCATACCAGGCTGCTCCTCTCCAGACCCCTGTCCTACCCCAGCAGAGGAGGCAGCTGCCACAGCATCACACCCCACAGCCCCTCTGGTGTCAGGGGGGACACAGGTGGTTCACTCTGATCTCTCTCCAGCAATTTTGCAATTGGGGACCAGGCACACAGTGGGGAAGAAGGACAAGGGCTCCATCCATCAAGCTGGCCTCTCTTTGTCCCTGCCAGCACCTCCCTACCCTTAGCCTCTGTCTTTGTCACTGAGCTTCTGTCTCTTGGTCTATTCACGTCTGATTTTCTGTCCATCTCCCTCGCTTTCCATCTTCCTACTTCCCCCTTTGCTGTGTTTCTTACAGTTGCCGTCTTTCTCCTCTCCTTTGTTTGCTGTCTCTCCTCCATCTCCCATCCCCATCCGTCACTCTTTATTTCTAAATCTTCTTTACTGTCTTAATTTTGAGAATTTTTTGCCTGTCATTATCACTCTTCCTTTCCCTTCCAAAGAAACACCTTTATCGTCACAAAACTTCCATTGATTTCACACACCCTGCCCACCCCCCAGGCACAGAGAACTCCCAATCCTGCCAGGGGTTCAGGTTGGTGGCTCTGGGTGCCACCCCCAGAGATGTCACTGAGAGCAAATGTCAAACCTCAAGTGGTCTCTCAGTGGAGCACGTCCTGCAGCTCAGAAATGAGCAGGTCAGGCCAGAGTGGAATCCCTCCTTTCTGAAGTTGACCTCGGCGGGGCCCTTCACCCCCGCCCCCACCACGGGGCCTGGCGGCTGTACAGCACCCACCCCTCTGCCCCACCCAGCTCCTCTTCTGCCTTTCCGGTTGCTTATCTCAGCTCTAACAGTTCCAGCAAGGATTCCCTCAGCCCCATCAGGATTTCCCAATGACTTGGCCCTGGAGCAGCAAGGGTAAGTGACTGATCAGATGCAAGATGGTGGCTCAGAGGAGGAAGAAGACACAGGGGCTCCCACACTTGGAGTGTTTCCCAGAGATGGAATAGAGAAATGGTCAGAATATGAGCCCGGGGCCACAGTGCCCAGTGTCCTGGCCAGACTCAGGAGGCCCAGCCAGAAGGTCCCGTTTCTTTCCCTTTACTCCTGTCTCTCCTTCATCGTCACCCCCGCTCACCAAGGCCCTGCCCCAAACCAGCCACCAGACCTCCAGAAGCCTGACTCAGCAGGACGGCTCCACGCAGAATTCTCCCTGGCATGTCTGATTCAACCGGTCATCCTCCTCCCCAAACCCACCCTCACCTCCACTTGCTATCTTGGTCAATAAAATGGTGCCACAATTTTCTTGGTCACCCAAGGAACAGACAATAACTCCAGATCCCCACTTCCCTGTTTACAATCTAGTCACTGAATACAACTCGCGTGGGAATCTACTCTCTTGGTTCCCCTAACCTGGGTCAGGGACCTCATCTTCTCTCACCTGGACTTCTGCCCCCTGCCCTTCCCGCTCCCCCAGTCTGTTGCTCCACAGGGTGCCAGGTGCTCTTTCCAAACAAACAACACAGCAACAAACACATCATCTGCTTACACAACCCCTACTATCTCCTTATTGCCTACAATTGTGGTCTCCAAATTTCTTTGATCCCTGTCCATGAAAAAACTGAAGTTGAAATACACATCTCCAGTATATGTAGGTTAGTTTATGTGTGATTTATGTTTACATGCCCTGTCACAGGGAGCTGATAACTGAAGGCATAATAAACCTTTATGTGAATATTACGAACATCAGATTGAATCTGTATTTCCAATGATCTTGACCACTTGGAATTTTGGTTTGGCCAGCTTCTATCACCTATGATTAGATTTTGTGTTTTAACTCAAGATGGGAGATACTGAAGTGCCCATCTGAGCAGGGGAGCAACGGCCTTGCTGTTTTCTTGCTCTCTGCTTGAGCCTGCATGACTGGCCTTCTCTTGACCCCAGGATCTTTTCCGAAAATTTACTGTGCTTTGTCCATTGTGGGAGGATTAATTCAGTTGAAACTACAAAAGATCACAGATCCGTCCACCTTACTGAGCATGTATAAATATGTCACAATATGCTGAACATGAATGAAGATGCAAGGATCCCTCTGGCGCTTGTCATGGAAATCTTCTGCTCTCTTTCCCTCCGGCCCTGCATGTGACAAGTGGGCATGACATGGGACTAAGTGCAGACCCAGGACCATTGGAAAAGTGCAAATGCTTGCTTAGTTCTTAGTTAACAAACACACATGATCACAAGTTTCAGGGTTTTTCTCCTATCCCAATAGGTTAACCTTATAGTCCTGGGTCTGAGAACTCTAGGGTGGAGACTTCTGGCTTGTGTAAAAGGTCTGTGGCCCAGTTCTTTAGCTGTGTACAAGTCCTTGGAAAGAAGCTGTCTTTTGCAAGACACCTCATCCGGGTCATGCATTATTCATCTTCCCATCCCCAGCGCAGGCTGGCTTAGAGAGGGTGCTAGGTAAGTATTTGTGGAATTAATCTGTTTCCCCAAACACACACAAACTCCTCTCTGGGCTGGAGATGCTCCTCCTTCCCTTGTGCCCCCATTTTCCCACCTGACAAAATCCTGTTCATCCTCATAAGCTCAGTTCAAATGTTACCTGCTCGGGGTAGCTGTCCTGGCCCTTCCCCTCTCTTCTCAACTTAGCATTTACCAGCGGGATCTCAGTGCGATGTCTATGTCCAGTCTCCTCCCCACCCTGTTAAAGAGCTCTGGAGGCAGGGAAAGGGTCTTACTCATTTGTGTCCTCAGTGCAGCATACTGTGGCGGCGTAGTATGTGTATGATAGAGAGGAGGCTCTCCCAGAGACACAGGTGAGGTCCAGGGACATCTGGCCTGAGGACTTCAGGTTCAGAACCCATTCTGGCCTGGAACCCACTGGTCTGCATGCAGCCTGGGTAATGGATAGGAAGGGAAGGAGGGGAGGAGTAGTGGAAAGGGGGTGAGGCATCCAGGACGGCCCTGCATGTCCAACCTCACACAGCGCTGCTGCTTGGTGATGGCTTCCAGGCTAGAGAGGACATCCGATTGGAAAAACCAGGACCCTCGGGTCGGGGAATGAACTTCCACCACCTGGCGGCACTGTGTCTGCATTGCTGGCAACCCCACAGAGGCCAAGTGGCATCCAGGAGCCAGCGGCCTCTCCGGAGCATCCCTCTGTGGCCAAAAGCACTCAGTCAAGCCAGAGGCACCAGCATTATCAATAAATTATCGGCCACAGGATGTGCCAGCGCTGGACATGGACAACCTAAAAGCATTCTCTTCTCCAATGGGGTCAACCCAATGAACTCATTTGCTAATGGCTCCCCACCAGCTCCATCACCCATATGGAAACCTGAGTCATCCCCAGTTCCTGCCACAGCCAGTCCTTTTGATTCTGCATCAGCAATATCTCTAAACTCCATCAGCCCAGCACCCAGCCCCGCGCTCGAGCCCTGGGTCTGCCTGCGCCGCATAGGCTGTGCAAAGGGCCAGCTCCCTCAGCCCTCTCATCTAGAAAATGGAACGGCCAAACTTTGTTTGCAAAGATATTAGGACAAAATAGACATTGTGAATACAGTAAGTAGCGCAGGGCATATCCGAGCGGGGCGACACTCAACCCTGTTTCCCTTTCTTGTTCCACCTCCATCCTGTGGGCCATGCCTTCATTCAGACCTTGTCCATCTTTCACCTGAACTATAGCAACTCTCTCCTCCCTGGTCGCCCTACCTCTCCCTGAACCACTGAACTGTCTTCTTGGCAGGAGTTTTGTTTTAAGCTAAATTTATGCAGGCAACATTTAAGCACCTTCTGTGTACTATGCTGATGCCACAGATACAAAGATGGAGGAGGCCAGACAGGAGCTCCAGGAATACGTAAGGCTGGTTTGGCCATGTCACTGTGATGGTTTCAATGTGGCCACCAATTGCATGCTGGAAACTTACTCCCCCACCAGACTGTTGGGGGATGGAGCTTAATGAGAGCTGATTAGGTCATGAGGGGACAGTGAATGGATTATTGCTGTCATCACAGAAGTAGATTTGTTCTTGAGTGTATGGGTTCCTCATAAAACGATCTACATGAGGTTGAGGCAGGATTACAAGTTCAAGGCCAGCCTGGTAAATTAAGCAAGACTCTGCCTTAAAATTAAAAAAATAAAAATAAAAAACCTGGGGTGTAGCTCAGTGGTAGAGTACCTCTGGATTCCATCCCTCGTGTTGCAAAATAGTTAATAGTAATGATACTAATACTAATACTAATATTAATAAAAGAACCTTCACAAAAGGAGGGAGTCTCAGTCTCTCCTCTCTTTCTCCCCCCACATCCTCTCACACCTTCCGTCATGGGATGATGCAGCAAGAAGGCTCTCATCAGATGCTTGACCCTCAATCTTGGACTTCTTTTGAACTTCTTGGCCTCCAAAAGTCAATAAATTTTTGTTCATTAAAAATGACCCAGTCTCAAGTATTCCATTGTTAGCAACACAGGATAGATTAAGGCAACCATGAAACCAGGACTGAGCTGAACCCATGATCTTTTCACACTCCCATCTCCACTCACCCCTCACGTGCCCTGAGTCCACACCTCCACCCACCTTCAGCACATGGATAAGGAGCAGAGGCCCAGCATAAAGAGACTCTCCAGGAACTGTGACTGAAACCATAAATGGGCAAAGTTTATGACATCTGCAAACACATGGTTTGACAATTCTCAGTGGTGAAGGAGAGTGGTAGGGTTACTTCTCTCCTCGATCTTCTCTTACAGGGAGCAGGCTAAGCAAGATCAGATCCTCATTCAAGAGAGTGTTCTCAAAAACAAGCAAAAGTCAGGTCTGGTGGCATACATCTATAAGCCCAGTGACAGGAGGCTGAGACAGGAGGATGGCAAGTTTGAGGCCAGCCTCAACAACTTAGTGTGGTACTCAGCAACATAGGGAGACCAGTTCAAAATAAAAATAAACAGGCTGGGAACGTATCTCCATGGTAAGGTACCCCTACGTTCAAACCCCATTCAATAAAAAGAAGGCAGAAAACCCAGCCCCTCTGCCCATGGAAGCCCCATGCCCTCAGGCCCCTGCCCAGCTTCCTCAGGAAGCACTGATCTAGTCTGCATTTGAAGGCCAAGAACAAGATCCAGAATGGCTCCTTGTCCCCAGCCTTATGCCCCCAGCACCAGGAAGATGGGCTCAAGGGGTTCTGCAAGCTTGCTGCCCAGGATGATGCCTGCATCACTTCTTCCCCTCACACCAGCAAGAGCATGCGCACACGCGCATGCGCACACACACACACACTCTCCATGCATCAGAGGCAGCAGAAGTTATACTGAATAAAAGCAAATAGGATTAGACAGATGAATTTGCGGCAACAAATATAATCTAGGTCAAGGATGGAAACCTGGTCTGCTCGGAGCACAGGCTGCCAGGACTCGGCTGCTCCGCGTGCGACTGTGGGGAAGGGGAAGAGCACCAGCAGCTCTGGAGGGAACCCCCAGGATCACAAAGAAGCGATAAAAGCTGGCTCCATGTTCGCTTCCTAGGGCTGGAGGACAAAACTGCACAAGTGAATGGCTTCAAATGGGAGAGATGTGCTGTCTCACAGTTCTGGAGGCCAGAAGTCTGGCATCAAGGTGTCCTCAGCCACACTTCCTCCAGTCTCTGCGGAGGATCGGTCTTGGTCCATTTTGTGCTGCTATTACAGAATTCTGAAACTGGGTGTGTCAGCCCTCTTTCCATCACTGTGACATACCTGAGATAAACCAGCTTACAAGGAAGGAAAGTTTATTTTGGTTCACGGTTTCAGAGGTTTCAGTTCACAGTCTGTAGGCCCCACTGCTTTCCGGCCTGTGACAAGGCAGCACAGTGATGGCACAGCAAGGCGGCTAGCCTCCTGGGGACCAGGCAGCAGAGAGAAAGGGGATGGGCCAGAGACCCCTCCCACATCCCATTCATGGGCTCACCCCAATAAGACCAGAGGCTTCCAACTAGGCCCCGCCTCTTAAAGGGCCCACCACTCCCCAACAGTGCCATAGGCTGGGAATCAAACCTTTAACACACGGGCCTTTAGGGGACACTTACCCAAACCCTAGCACTGGGTTTTCTTTATTTAAAAAAGAAATTTATTTCTGACGGGCACAGTGATGGACATTTATAATTCCAGCAACTTGGGAGGCTGAGACAGGAGGATCCCAAGTTCAAAGCCAGCAACTTAGTGAGGTCTAAGCAACTTAGGAAGACCCTGTCTTAAAATAAATACAAAAAAAAGCTGGGGATGTGGTTCAGTGGTTAAGTGCCCCTGGGTTCAAACCCCAATACCAAAAAAGAAGAAGGAGAAGGAGAAGAAGGAAGGAGGAAGGAAAGAAAGAGAGAGAGAGAGAAGAAGAAGAAGAAGAAAGAAAGATTAAAAAAAGGAAAGAAAAGAAAAGAAGAGAAAAGAAAAGAAAAGAAAAAAGGAATTTATTTCTTACAGTTCTGGAGGCTGGGAAGTCCAAGAGCTTGGTGGCAGCACCTGGCAAGGGCCTCCATGCTGTATCATAACATGGCAGAAAGGCAGGTATGAGAGAGCGCAAGGGTGCAGGCAGGCTGACTTACCCTTTTATCAGGAACCCATTCCCACAACACTTAGTCCATTCCTACCATTACTAACCCACCCACCAGCCCTCATGGCCCGATCACCTCCTGACGGTCGGCTGCTCCTCCCAGCACTGCTGTGTTGGGGCTTCCAACACGCGCTCTTCAGGAGGCACAGTCGAGCCCTAGCTGGATCCTTCCCCACCTCGTCCAGCGTCTGGTAGCCACAGGCACTGCCAGACTCTTGGCAGCACCACTCCTACCCCCGTCTGTCCTCTCAAGGTCATCTTCCTTGTGTGTCTTCGCGTCCTCAACCCGTGTGTGTCTGTCTCCATCCTTTCTCCTCTCCTTTTCTTTTTTTCCTTTTGTTGTTGTTGCTGGGGGTCCATCTACAGAGATTTATTTGGGTCACGGACACATTCAAGAAAGAATGTGGGCTATCTTGAGAGTAAAAAGCCTTCCCTTGGGTTGGGGTCCAATATATGTAGAAGGACTGTATTCAGGGGCTGGACTGGAGGTGGAGCCAGGGCAAAGCTGCACTATCTCCCGCCAGTTTTCCCTGCGCATGCGCACTTTCCTGGGCTTGCACACTTTCCCCATTTTCAAGGACACAGGGCAAGGGTGTGTTGCTCAAGATTTACACCTGGGTTTTTTGCATCTTAATGACTCATGCTTCTTAACTAGGACTCGGTATAGTTCTCTCTTTATCCTAAATTCCTCTCATTTTCCTGCCCCCAGACTTTCATCCCTTAATCTTAAGGGTTGAGGAGTAGCGAAGATCTGTCTTCTATGACTGCTTCAGGCTGGCAAAGGGCAATGACCCTGCCTAGCCAGGGATCAAAAGTCTTGTCCTGACTGTTCTAAAGGACATAGACACTGGTCTCAGTAGTGGGATGGGTTGGTTTTCTAGCATTGCATCCTCTTAACATGGAATTGTTGCAATCTTTTCCATTTAATTGGGTTCAGCATTATATCCTGTTCTGGAGGTGATGGTTTATTATCTTAAATTAACTCAGATTATTTTGTTAGAATTAGCACTTCTGCAAAACACAAAGTCAGTGCCTCTGAAGATTCCAGTAGGGGCCACCAAGAGATATCACAGGAGAAAATGTGTCTCCAGAGAAGGGTTTGAAGAAGGGTCCAAGGAGTTCCCAGAGAGAAGGGGGAATTTGATTCAGGACCCATGGGCTTCTTGGCATAATAAGGGAAAAGAATTTCAGCATGAACCAGACCAAGTCTTAGACAGAAGTAGACAGACATTGAAAGGAAGAGCAGGATCTTTCAGGTGGTTTCTCTCAGGCTTTTCCTATAAGGAAGCCGGTCATATTGGCTGGAGTTCATCCTACGCCAGCCCAACATAATAGTTCCCCCGCCAACAGATAGAGTCTCCCTAAATTGCTGAGGCTGGCCTCCAACTTGCTACCCTCCTGCCTTGGCCTCCTGAGTAGTTGGAATTACAGATGTGCACCACCACACCCTGGTAATCTTAACTAATTTTGTCTGTAGCAACCCTCTTTCCAAAATGAGGTCACATTCTGACTTGAATTCTTGGGAGACAGTATTCAACCCAGTACAACCCAGCAGATTACGTGCCAAGTTTCCAATAAGAGGCAGAATAAAGTATGAGAAGGGATTTGAGCCTGGGTCAGTTCCAAGTGGATGATTCACTTGCTGTGGAATCCTAACCAAGTCACTCAACCTCTCGGAGCCTCATTCTCTCATTGACTACACAAGGTGGTTTTAAAAGTCAGATGAGGAAAAGTACTTTGTTACTGTAAAGCACTGAACAGAGATCCTGCAGATGTTTCTTCACCTCTGGGTGTACTCTCTCCCTCCACAGTGCAGATAAGACACCAACACCCTCACAGCCTCTTTCCAGATCCACCGCTCCCACGGGAATGCCCTCCTGACCTGTGAGGTGGCTCACACTGGCCACGCACTGTCTTCCTGGCGGAAGTTGGGGCTGCCCTGCCCTCATCAAAATTCCCAAAGCACCTCTGCTCCTGCTTCTTAGCAAAGCTCAACGGTCTCCTGATCCCGGACTTCTTGAAGTCATCCTTAGTTGTTTCATGTGGATTCCTGAGCCACAGGGAACCAGGCTTGTTAGGTCCCTGACTGGGACACTCCCTCCAGCAGAGATGGAACCGCATGCTGATCCTCAGAGAGGTGCCAAAGCCAAGTGCCTAGAAACCCATTGACGGGGGCAGGAGGTGTTGCTGGACCTGGATGCAGAATGAGCCAAGCACACAGCTGGGCCAAACAGAGCTCTAAGGAGGTATGGGAACCTAGAGGACAGCTCAGCCCCACCAGAGCAGGGGTGCCTTTCAGGATTTTCAGGTGGGAAAGAAGCTAGCGCCTCACATCGCCACTACTCTACACAGTGGGCAGAGTTGGAGCGACCTCCTCCCTCCTGACCTTCATACCCGCATGCGTACAGCATGACACAGCTCATGGCAGGGTGGGATGTGCAGCTGGTCAGCCAGGCAGGCAACTAAAGCCAAGGTGGGGAAAAGAGAGAGAAAGAAGGGGTCCTGCCTACCCACACAGCAGGCAAGGGGAGCTGGAACTCAAATAACAAACAAGTTGAAGAGACAACAAAGAATGAATGCTGTATATAGAGTACATAGTAGTAATATACAGTCATTCAAAAAACACATTTTGATGGGAATGATTCATTTGACCTGTGACTGAAATAATAATCATTTTCACCTCACCGATAATATTTATATGGTCATTACTATGTACCAGGTACCACTGCAAGCACCTTACAAAATGTTACGTGACTTAGTGCTCACAGAAACCCCAGGAGGCAAGTCCCATTTCACAGATCAGGAAAGTGAGGCCCAGAGAGGTTAAGTAACCTTGGGTCTGCCCAAGGTGAGACCACAGTTGGCAACAGAGTCATGAAGATTAGTACATATATGTGTCGTTTGTTATCTGGAGCACGAGAAGATAAACATTAATAGAGTAAATCTATACTATCGACTTTCTAGCCAAATTATTTTAAAGAATCATCAAAGTACTACCTGTTAGTGGTCTCGACTCTCTAGCACAGTTAGGATGAAAAGCAGAATCTCCCAACCCAATTGCCTTTCCAGTGTCTTTAATGCATTGGGCTTCCTGGGATTCAATGAAGAGTATCCTCGGGAAACAAGTGAAAGGGCCTGGGGCCGGGGCGAGCTCAGTAGTGGAGCACTTGCCTAGCATGCTCGAGGCCCTCCCTGGGTTCCATCCCCAGCACCATGAAGGAAGAAAAGGTTGGACTCAGAAGTGACCTGAAACGTGTTCTCCACCTCATTTGGGACCAGGGCTAATGAAAAGGTCTTTCACTGGGACTGTCATCCAAGTACATGAGCAAGATGGAATCTGCTTCCTGGGAGCCAGGCCCACCCCAAGGGGCTCTGGTGCTCTAGGAGTTTCAGTGGCTTCTCAAAGTTTCCTGGAGGCCACAATCCACACAGTTCCTGCTCTGCTGTGCACAGCAGGCCTGGATGTCCTGGGTTTCATCCACCTGGACCTCAACCCTGTCTGAACCTCAGTTTACTCCTTTGTAAAACGAGATAACAGCAGCACCCACATCACAGAGTGGCTGCAAGGACTGAATGACCAGGCGACTTCTGTACACAAGCCTAAGACTCTGATATGATGAATCTTAGCACATACGATGTAGCTCTTTTTTAGTATTTGTGGCTAATTTGAAGTAAATGGACCTTGTCATCCCAGCAGACACACCAATCTCCTGCCACACACCCCAGCCTTAAGTCATGCATGGGTGGAAAGGAGCACCTGCCCACCTGGAAGGGCCATAAGAGGAAGGTCAGCTCCCAGCCCACACAAGTGACTGGGGGCAGCCAGGTGTTTGAGGATTCCTTTGAGTCCCTGGGCCTACACTACATCTTGGGAGAAGGGCCACCAAGCAGTGAAAATTCTCTCTAGAAAGTCAGGGAATCATCAGAGAGCCACACTTGAACGCCCTGGCAGAGAACGAAGCACAGCTTGCTGTCCCCACGGAACCCTGCATCGCCTGCATGCTGCATTCCACAGCTGCTTGGCACAGGAGATACTGCAGTGCTGCCAGCTCTGCCCACCCGCCGTGCCTTTCTCCACCTAAGTCCTTGGGAGAGACTCCAACAAAAGGGCCTGTCACTGAACTGGATCTCACATCACTTGAGTCCAGAGGGAAGAACTGTAGGCTTTGAAGGCTGGAAGGAACCCCAGGGGTTCTTCTATGTTAAGCTGTGACTGAATTCAGCTCACTCCAGAAATGACAGCCTCAACCTGCTCCTGAGCGTGGGAAGAGACCTGGAACTGTGTTCTCAAGCTTTAAGGGGCACACGCCTCACCTGGAGATCTTGTAATCCAGCTGCGTGGGCTGGGGATGGGGTTAGAGATTCTGCATTTCTAATAGGCTCCCAGGTGACATGCCTGGGACACACCTGGAGCAGGAGGATCTGGAGGACCGGCTGCCCTCAGGAGATCCTGCTTGAATAGGGGAAGTGCTCTAGGATGGCAGACCGAGCTCCTTAAGGGAGGAACTTTTAAAGTTTTCTTCCACCACTGTCTAACCACACGGACTGATGACACGGACTGTAGACAGAGCCATTGGCAGTCCGAATGGTCAGGCACAGGTAGTTGACTGCTGATACAAAGATAAAATGAAAAATCTGAAATAACTGGCAATTAATATACAGTCCTGTAAATTTCATATCTAGATAAAACCACCTTAGGGAACAGAGGTGGGGTGAAAGAAGGAAGGGGAAGGAGAGAAGGGGTAGGGCGAGAGGACAGTGAAAGATGAAGAAGGTTCTCCAAACCCCCAAAGAGGTTCTTTGTTTTATCACAACTGGAACATCTTTTTAAACTTAGCAAGATTTATGGGTATGTCCATCTCCTGCAGGAGACTGCGAGCCGTGTGTATTCAGGGCCTGCACCTTCTCTCTTCTAATCCCCAGAGTTTAGTACAATAACTGGCTCTAGCCCGAGCTCAATAAACCCACATTTTGGGAAATTAAAAGGCACGACAGCTCCATTCACAAAGTCTCTTTTAGGTACCAGACACATCACAGAGATTATCTCATTTAATTTTGATAACCAACCTTAAGAGGTCAGTACTATTATTATCCCTTTAGAGATGAGGAAGATGGGGCTCAGGAGGATTAAATAAAATGCCCACAGTGATATAAATAATTAGTGCTTGAGATTAGGACAGAGGACTCCAGCTACCAGAGCCCATGCTCCTCGCCAAGGCTGATCCAGGCTGTGGAGTGTGAGGGGCTGACAGATCTGGCTCCATGAGAATGTTCTAGGCCAGACTCTAGGGGAAATGACTAAACAGACTCCATTTTGCTCTGAGACTCCATGTTATGTAGGAAATAAACTTTATTTATTTATTATTTATTAAATAAGTTTATAAATAAACTTTATTACTTATAAAATAAGTATATTTATAAATAAGTTTATTTATAATAAATAAATAAACTTTATTTATTTATAAACTTATGTAGGAACACCCCGCCTCTGTACCCATCATCAGTTACTTGGTGTGACATGTTTAATAATATACAATGGCAACTCCTATGTTGCTCACTTTTGATCCCTATTGCTCCTAAACAATGTACCATGTGAACAGTGATTGTGTGGATGTTAGTAACCATTCTTTAGTTTGTACCTAGGTAAGGGTCATTTTGACCCACTTCCCCCTCTGTCGATGATCTCATGATGTTAATGTGTAATTTCGAATCATAGCAACAGACACGATTAATGTGATTTTTGGTATAAGAACCCCTACAATCCTGTGGTTGGGGCTGTTCTCCCAATAGCCACTTTTTAGGGCATTGTATGAGACAGTCAGCTGGCCAGCTTAATAAAGACTCTCAAATTTGGACTTCTCAGTGGTGATCGGTCTGTTCTTAAATTGCACCCCATAACATGGAGGCCTGAAGTTTATTCATTTTGAGGGGCCATTTTTTTAAAAAAAAAAGTATACCAAAAAAACTTCTGCAAAACTTACAAAAACATATGGCCATGTGAAATACTGCTGGGACCTTCCCTAGGGCCTTGGAAGGGGCCTTAAATGAGGGGTTCTGAAGCTTGAACTTCATGACGACTCTACCCCTGACCCTGACCTTGACACACTCCTGGAAACAGAAGAAAGAGGAAAATTCTTCGGGAAAGACAGGAAGAGATAAAAGGAGAATCAAAGGAAGAACAGGAGGAGAACATAAGGGATAGCTGGGAAATAGCAAAAATTAGGGCAGATTAGGGCAGAGGGGAACAGAGGCCCCTCTGGAAGAATGGGGGTTCTGGCCTGGCTGTTGCTCCTGGCAGCTGGGAGAAGCGGCCTCTGCTTTCTGCAGGCCACAGAGCCTCCACCCAAAACCTTTGCAGCCTCCTCCCTATCAAAGCGGCCTGCCCAGCCCTTCCCACGTGTTTCTTTCCCTGGCCTCTCCACAGGTTCCCAGACTCCACTAAGAGTTGGGACAGACTAGAGTGAGGGCTGAGTAATCATCCCTCGAACTCGCCCCGCCCGGAAGCCTCATTGCCCAGGCAGCTACCGCTTTCCAGCTTCACCTGAGCACCGGCGGGCGAGGAAATCGAAAGCTGTGCACCTAGAGGAGCCAGGGGAACGGAGGCCCGGCCTCTCCCCGCCCACCTGCGACGTCCTCCTTAAAAGGGAGGGGCCTGCACGAAGTTTCACATCCCTGAAGTCCTGTGTTCTGACGTCACAGGCTCTCAACTCTGCACCAGACTGCCAACTCTAAAGGCCACTGCCCTAGGGTGGGGAAGGGCAAGGGGTCATGTTGGCTCAAGCGATTCTCCAGGCTGGGCTCGGTTCAAGCCCAAGGGCACAAGCACTGATCGGCCAAGATGGCACCACAGTCAGTTCCATCTACGGGAGATTCCAGGCATCACTGGGGTCCTCGTGGGCCACACCACCTTGGACCACACGCTCAGGGCTTCCCACCCTTGTGTTACATTCAGTCTATTCACATGGCTGGCAGTGGGAAGAAGGGAGCCAGGCTCTGTCAGAAGCTATGTTCCCTCAACTGTCAAACACTGCAAAATAACTTCATGAGCTGATTATGAGAATTAAAGAGGTGACACATAGAAGCACATTTATCAATAGAGGGGCTGATACAAATGTCTAACTTGTAATCTGAGCTACTCAGGAGGCTGAGGCAGGAGGATCACAAGCTCGAGGCTAGCCTTGACAATTTAGGGAGAACCTGTCTCAAAATGAAAACTAAAAAGCGTTGAGGATGTAGCTCAAGGGCAGAACACTCCTAGGTTCAATCCCCAGTACCACAAAAAAAAAAAAAAGAAGAAGAAGAAGGAGGAGGAGGAGGAGGAGGAGGAGGAGGGGAAAAGACTGAGAAATTGAAGATCTTGTTGTGTTCCAAATCAGACATTAACCTGCTGTGTGACTTCAGATAATTGACTTTGCCTCTCTGGAATTTAGTTTCCTCACCCACAGAAGGGAGGAATACAAGTGGACTAGTACCCAAGCCCCTTCAGGCTCTGTGGTCTGAGATTCCAAGGTTTCACCTTGCACATCCCCTGATCTTCAGGATGTGGCAGGATAGCACCAGGAGTGATTGGCAAAAAAAAAAAAAAACAATTGAATAAGCAGTGAGGCACTTGGAAGCGACACTGAGTACTATCTTCCTATCAGCCCTGTGCCAGCCAGCTTTGCTTCCGGGACATCTTCAAAGGTAAGAATCCCCTCCTTCTAATGAATGTCCTAATCCTATCACTGCATACGTGGCAACAATCCCATTCCATGGAGCAGTAAGATCTGTCATCCCAACCCCAGACCCCTCCAACTTCCCTCATCCGCAAATGAGAGCACCCACACGGTGAGAAGCCCTGCGACTGGGAGAGAATCTTCCGTCACCACCGGCCCTGGTGGGTGGAACCATTCAGGCGGGAAGGCTTTTGTAACATGTTAGGTGTGTCACCTGTTCTCGGGCCAAAGGGCCCTTGAATGACTTCAGGTGTTGTTCCAGCCCCTAAGACAGGTGTCAGGTTACAAGATACATAATCATTCCAGTTTGGCAACTTCACCAGTAGGGTTCTTGTAATCAGCCAGCCCCACAGTCCCCAAATCACTCCTGGAGTAGGGAGGTGGGAGGTGGCCGGCTGACCTGCTGAGGGACAGGATGCTGGCCATAAGGGGCCAAGGCCAGCCCTGCACCTGGGCCTCCTCCAGCCAGTGCTGACCGGGGCTTCTCACCTGCTCACCAGCCAGGACGGGTCGAACAGGCCCTCCTCCTGTCCATCTCAGCTCCAGACCGAAGGCACAGAGCCATCATGGTGAGTGTGAACTTCTCAGCTCCTAAGACTGGGGGAGGTCAGTGGTCCCCATAAAGGGCCCCAGGCAGCCTGAGGGGTCATCAGCCGAGAATTCTATAACACCTTCCAGGTTTTAAAAAAGGTCACACTCAAATCACCCCCACGCCTGGCACCTTACATGTCTGGGTACTCACCTGCCTGCCCCTCTCCCTCCATTGGACCAACCCATCAAAAAAGCTGTAGTGCAGAAGTCAGGCCTGTCCCCTCGACCATCCTGTCCCAGATGGTGCCTGCCAGTTTGTGCAGTGTCTCCGGCTCTGATAGCTAGAGATTTGCATTGTTTTGTCAAGGCCAGGGAACACGCTGATGCCACAGTGGCCCTCTGTCACGCTCTGGGTTTTCTTTTTAAAGAAAATAGTGCAGAGATGTCCCCCCAAAAATCTAGGGTGCCTGGGGAGATCATCTGCTTATTCTCTGAGTACCTAGAGAATCTTCACTGTCTTGGGGCAGAGAAAATCAACCCCACTTTTTAAGAAGCACAATGAGGACCAGGAAGGGGAAGAGACAGTAGCTGGGTTCAGTCTTTGGTCAAGTTGAAGCAATTGCCCAGCAACCAAAATAAGGAAAGAGAAGGCAAAGGAAAGGAAGAGGCTGTCCAAGGGGAAGGGGTGTCACCTGCTGGACCCTCAAGGGACCTTCTCCTGACTCCCTATCCAAGCATTTCCATGACCCTCTAATGAAAAGTCTGGCAAAATGCTAGTGCCCAGCCGAGGGCAGCAAGAGTGAGGGTCTTGCCTGCTGGATGCTGGAACAGATGGGGCAGTTCTGCTGCCCCATCGGAGGAGGCTCCCCAGAAACTCATCCTGCATGCAGAGGCCCCATGTCCAGGGAATCACAGGGAGGAGAGGAGCAGTCCTGCCTTCTGGTGGCAGCTGCTGCTGCTGGGGTACCTCTTGAGGGAGCAGTGGACAAGCGAGTTGTTTCTGGGGCAGGTCACAGGAGCAAGCACTGCAGAATCAAAGGCCAAGAGGCCATCTCCCTTATTAGCTATGCTGTCTAGAGACTTTTTACCCTTTCTGAGACTCGTGTTCTCCCTGTGTAAAATGGAAATAATAGGCTCCATGATCGCCCAGAACATACACAGGGTGAGTGGAGAGACTGAATGGGCTCATATACATGAATAGGCTCTGCAAACCTGGGAACCCTAACAAACGCAAGGCCTGTGACTGTAGAGGCATCTACTCCAGGAAATGACAGCCGGTTGCCAAATCTAACCCTGACCCTTTGCCACCTGGGATAGGAGCTGGGTATTGCTGTATGAGGGAGGGAGGGCAGGTGGGCACACTGTGGTGGATGGGTCAGATCTGGGGCCCCAAATACAAAGCAGCAGGATGACTAGCCTCTCCTGGGTAGGGTAGAGGGAACTTGTGGCCTTGAGCTGGCCACTAACCCACCTGAGCCTAATAACCCTGTCCTTTCCCACTATTGAAGCCAGAATAACCATAGCTCCTAGCCCTGGGGAGAGGATGGGGTAACTTGTGGCCAGGCTCAGCCTCCCTGTCTCCTCCCTTATCTGCAGGCCACTCCCTGGCACAGAGGGTCAGAGTCCTGCATGGAGCTTCCTCTTACCAACAAGTGCTGCCTTCAGCCTATTTAGCAGGTATGCCCAGAGAGCTGGAGCTGGGGACCAGCCCTGGGCAGAGGTCAGAGCTCAGTATCTGGCCCAAGGGGAATGCATTCTTTCATATTCACTCTGCAACTGAGGACTAGGAGGAAGTTGGGAACTCATGACTGACCATCCTTGGCTTTAACTCAGGGCACCCCAAACTTACCATGAGCCTCAGACAAGGGTGTAAACACCTGAGGTCTAGCTGCTCTGGGGAGTCCCTCCCCACTGCCTCCTTTCCTTATCAGTCTGGGGCAGACCCAAAAGACTTGGCTGGGATTCAAGGAATAAGACAAATCAGCAGGCCAGCCTACTGGTTGTGGGGACCAGGGAGCATGTGCAGGGCCCATGCAGACCAAGGCAGAGTCTATAGCCTAGGTGGGTGATCCTGGGCTCTGAGGCGGCACCTGAGAGGTGGGCAATGGAAGGTCCTGGAAAGAGAGAAGAAAAGTTTCTCTCCTGCTTGCTCTCCTGAGCTCCTCTCTACCCAGGTGAGGGAACCTAATATCACTGTGACCCCAAAGAAACTCCAGCCAGCCAGATACTATTTAATTGACCATTGGCCAGCCTTTTAATAGGGGCAGGGGACAAGGTCTACTCTGGAGGTTCTCCAAAAAAAGTGTGACAAGTGTATTCCAGAAGTGATCACAAGGTCCCCCTGTAACTGAGAAGACAGATTCACCCAGGGTGGCTGGGAAGTTGACCCAGAACACAAAGTATTTGCATTGTACCTTGAAGGAACCAGCTCCCTCCAGGAAGGGAAGGCAGAAAGGGTGTTCCAGACAGAGGGAACCGCATGAGGCCAGCAAGACACAAGCGGCAGTGTGCCATGGCTGGAAGAAGTGCCTAGAGAATCAAGGGGCACAGGCCAGGTCTGTCCCCATGTGGTGGGCACTCGGGCCCCTACAGCAAGGTTGGGTTCAGGATCCCGCTGTGCCCTAGAGCTCAGCAGGGCTGAGAGGGAAGGACCCCAGCGGGTATCCAGCACTCCTCACTCACTGCACAAAATGACAGGGACATGCCGTCTGTGCCAGGTTCTAGAGATGTGCTAGCAGGTGAGAGCAAGCAGACCTGTGCCTGCTCTCAGGGAACTCAGGATCTAGAGGGTCTAGAGGGGTGGCAGGTGGGGAGGGACAGACACTAATCACATAATCACACGACCCATGTTTATCCAACAACTGAGGTGTGTACTGTGATGCAAGATAAGGAGTTGAGAAACCGAACCAGGGCAGGATGTGGCCTCATGGGGACCAGAGAAGGCTGAGCGTAGGAGCTGGGGGAGGGGGAGGAGGGCCACATGGGAAATGAGGAAGGGCAGAAGAGGGGACTTCACAGGGGCAAGAGATGAGAGACTACAAACAGGGCTCTGGAACTATGAGCAAGCTTCCCAAAGCCCCAGAACCAACCCAGGATAACAGGAGGCAAACATTCTCAGGTCTGAAAATCTTCTTGGGCCTTAGATTCCAGGCACCTCTTCTGTTCTCGGCCTTCTGTCTTGCCCAGAGAAAACCCGCCTCAGTGGAACACCAAGCTCCCAATTATTCCGCAAGCAGTGATCCCCAACCTAAAATGCATCCACCAGCCACATTCTAGAAACGAGTTGCCTCCAGACCATGAGCTTCTTGTGGACAGGATCTATGTATTTTAGGCCCCAACACAGCACAGACCTGGCTTGGAATAGGCACCTGGTAAATGTGTGTGAGCGAATGAATGAATGGATGACAAATGACTCAAGACTGAGTCCCCTTCAACCAGCTTCTGATCTATGAGATACTAAAAGCAAGTTCACCAAGTCCAAACACAAACACTCCCAGTCCTACCAGAGATGTAACCATTCCAGAAAACCAGGGCTGAGGGTTAGGGAGGGACAGGCCTGAGTCTGCCTGGAAACCCCAGTGACAAGGAAGAGGGAGAGTCGAACAGAGCCAGTGTAGCATTCCCCCCCGTGACGCATCTAACTCCACCTCCCAGCCTGCTGCTCTGACTAACCCTCAAGATCGCAGCACAGAAATTGGTAAACAAGGCACAGCTGCAAGACCCCCAGCCATACCCGCTGCTCCCGGAGCAGCTGCCAGCTTCCTAGGCTAACTCACATGCTGCAGAAATTCTCACAGGTGGCAGATGAAAGGAACACTTAAGGAAGAGGGTGAGAGACTGAAACTGCCCCTGTCCAGCACTAGCAGCAGTATCTTTGGTCCCGAAGTAGCCTATCGCACATTGGTCCAGCTGGGCTTTGCCCACGGGTGGGGCTGAGCTGACAGATCTTAGGGTACTTCGGGCACTTCGTATGATCTCAATTTCCTCTACTATGACATGCATACCTGTGTTCATTCATTCATTGAGCATGGGCCTCCCCAGCATCTTCTATGGGCTAGGGACTGGCAAGACACTGTGGAAGATTCAGAGATGAGAATGTAAAATGTAGACCCTCAGTTCTGATGTTCTGCAGTTGCAACGGAGACAGGTTAAACTGCTTTCCCAACCCCAACTAGAGCAGGACACTCCTTCACTCACAGATGACGACAAGGATGTAACTGGAGCTGAAGTCAGCGCTTACCCTCAGCCCATTCCCACCCCTACACCATGACCACATCTCCAATCCCCAGGGAGATGGGTCCTGCCAGCTCCTGGGGGGACCTATCTTGAGGGGTAGGAGCCCCTGGTGGTCTCACAGAAAATACTAGCAGCAGCAGCAGCGGCGGCGGTGGTTCTTCTCCCACCTAATGCAGCGAGCACAGCATGTTGTGGTTGGAGAAGCACCTTACATCCAATATCTCCCTTTCAGTGTGACACCAACTCTCTGGGACATTGAAATCTTCATTCTACAGATGAGGAAATGAAGGCGCAAGGAGGCCAAGTGACTTGAAAGTGGTCACTCTGCACAGAAGAGACAGAGCTGGGACTCCAAACTTAGGAGTTTTCTCCTTCTTCCCCAGCATGTGGACTCATAAGACCAGCACCCGGAGTTACCCAGGAGAAGGCAGACCCAGGGCGCCCCACTGTCCTGCCTTGAAACTGATGAGTCCATAGCAAAGTGTGCACTGGAAGAAGACAGTCCAGCTGGCACAATGGGATGGAGGAAAGAAGTGGTTTTTACAAGGAGACACCATTCCTCTCCAACCTCCTAGCAAGCAGACCATCCCTGGTTATCTACCAGTGGTTACACAAAAAGGTCACAAAGAAGGAAGAAAACACATGCACACTAACTCAGCATAACTTAGACTTTCAAGAAGAGTAGAGTTTCATATCCAGGGCTGCTCAGGAGAAACAACCAAGCTGCCAGGAGACCATGGAGAAAAACAAGGGACCCAGACCTAAGACTAGTCTTATCTGGGGGAGGAGACAAGAGAAGGTCTAGGCCAATAGCATGGTCTTCCCAATCACAGACCTCAGAGAAGAACCTTAGAGGTCCTTGAAGTGAGTGGTTTTCCCCAGTGTTCTGGCCGCGGCGTGCCACTGAAATCTAACACAGAGCCCCACAAGGAGAGCCTTCCGGAAGGACGGCGGCCCCGCCCACTCCAGCCCGGCCTCCCTCCCTTGCCGACACCCTGAGGAGCCCTGCAATCCCCAGGGGTGCTAGAGCCTGAACCTGGGCCTGCCTCCTTCACCAGCCAGCTTCTCCACATGCCTTGCTTTTCTAGGAAGCTCTGGCTGTTCTAACAATCGTCCCTTTGTCAAGAGAACGGGACTCCTGTAATTCCGCCGCTGGCGGGGAGAATCCTCTTCCACCCCTTCCTAGAGATGGCCATCACATCTTCAGGGACCAAGTTCATCCTGTCCTTCTTTGCCCCTTTAGCCTGCATCCTCTGCCCTCTCTTCAGAGTGTCTGCATAGGTCATGTGACATCACTGTGGGTTCCCTGACTGCCCTGATCACTCTCCCTAGACACTTAATCCATAACTTTCCCTCCTGATGTTGGGCCCCCTGGCCTATGAAATCATCAAAATAGCTGCCATCTGTCCAGGCCCTGTTACATACATGCCAGGCCTCTACTCAGCTTATCCCCATTAATAATGAACGATTTTTTGAATATCTACTACGTCAAGCACTTGCCAAGTTCCATTTCAATATTGTTATGAATTATTTAAAACAATAATAGAATAGCTGTTCCATGGGCAGAAGAACTTTGCCTCTTTTTCACTACTGTGTCTCCAGTCCCACCAAAAAATGCCTCACTGAATGAATAAAATATTACTATTATTATTACTACATCTAGTAGTTGTGTACTCTTTCTCCACACAAAGCAAAATTATATGCTGTGCATATTTGGGGTTTATTATTGAATCCATCTCTCTGTCATACACACATGAAATTGAGGTTCTCAGTGACTAAATAACTTGCCCGAGTCCTCAGGCCCGTGAACAACCGAAGTGGGATTCAGGCACAGGAGGCAGGATACCAGGACCCATGCACCATCCCCTGTCAAACACCCCCTCCTCTAGCAAATGACATCCCAGTGAGGAGCAGCCTCACCAAGTGCTCACAGAGTTCCACGAGTGGGCAGGAAAGTGGGAGAGGAACACCAGGTTGGGAAACTGCAAAGTAATAATGCAGAGAAGTCATGGAAGCACCACAGGAGCACTATTTATAAGATCATGAATTCAGAGTTCCCAGGAGCGTGAGCAAGGAGTCTCTTTCCTGGGGACTCTGGTTATCATCGGAGAACAAAAGAGACTGCTCGTTCCTGCCCTTGTACGGAGCCCCAGTGCAGACCCTCTCTGATGTCATCTGCAGTTCCACTCCCCGGTTTTCAGGATAATCGGAGTGGAGGGAACAAATGTCCACTTACCAAACTCCTCTGTGTTTCAGGCACCAAACCAGCATGCCACTTAATCCTCCTACTTAATCCTCACCGTAGTGCAGGCCATATAGCCCATCTTGTAGATTTCCTGCCTCTCATGCTGGAGGCCCGGGTTCGAGTCCCCAGCACTCTGGAATTGTGGAAATAACAAACAAAAAACCCAACCTTCCGTAATCCTCACCGACCACCCCTTGAATTAGATCATATCCTCCCCACTTTACAGATGAAAAAACCAAGGCTCAGAAAAAATCACCAACTTGCCCTGAGAAGGCTGACATGACTGAGAAGGGGCAGGACTGGATTCAGGCCAACATGTCTGCTCAGGAGGAGCAGACACAGGTGACACCCTCCTCTTCTGACCAAAGCAACTGAGACCTTCAAATGCAAAGGCCAACCAAGGAGAACCATAAACAAGTCTGTAGGACTGTGAGAGAACCAGATGACGTTCCAACAGGCTTGAAAAGGCACACTGTACCTAGCAGGAAGAACTTTCCAGAGCCTCGCCCACCATCCAACACTCATGAAGTCAGATGTATCCTACCCACGTTGCAAAGTGGGGGAAATGGGTCCAGAAGATGGTAAGCACTTTGCCCAAGGCGGCTCAGAATGCCAGTAGAGGAGTCGGACCTTCTACCTCCAAACTCCCTCATCCCCCCCTACCACTTCCCACGCCCTTAAAGTTTAAGGGACAATTCAGGACAGCTAAAAGGAGCTATGATTTTTCAAAGACAGCCTAAACTCTGTGCGATTCTTTTATAAAACATCAGACTGCATCATGGATGAGAGCTTCTTGGTGCAAGTAGGCAGAAATGTCTAAGGAATCCCTTTAAACTTTATAATCCATCAGCTTTTCCCAGTGGCAGCCCCCAAGGGCCCCTGTCAGACTAAGTGTGACCTGACCCCTGTTGGCTGTCTCCAGTCCCCTTCCACTGCTGGCAAGACGTTGCCTTCAGATGTCCAGAGGTGGATCCACCTTCCTTCCCATCAGGCCATGCTGATGGGACCCAGATGGACCCACCACCCTGGGGCAGGGGGAAAGTCAAACAAAGTAGAACAGTTGGGAGAATTCAAAAAGGCAGGAGCTTCCCTGGGACCAAGGGAAGGGTCTGCAGAGGGCGTGTAAGAGCTGGTTACTGGGAAGCAAGAGCCCTCCACTGGGCCAGGCTGTCTGCAGCTCAGTTCCATCCAGTGGGTCTGTACTAATGCCTCCCTCCTCCCCTAATCACTGTCTTGCCTTGTGACTTCGGGTGGGGGAGCTTAACTTGTGCCTCAGTTTCTCCATTTGTGAAACAGGGATATTTCCCTCTTCATCCTCTCTCCAGGCCCTATCTGGAGTTAAGAGCTACACCTGAACACAAAGGCTAATTCTTAAATGACAGAGCTGAACAGCAGGCTGGCAGCAGGATAATGACAGGTCACCTGACACCTCTCGTCTGCTCCAGGCCCTGCCCTGGAGCCATTATACACTGAGATGGGGACCAAGGTGCTCAGCTCAAATTGCCAACAGGTCAGCACCTATATGGCTTAGAACAAGGCAAAATGGTTTCTAATGTAGCAGCTGAGGCTGAGGTTGTACCTGAGTCAGACCGCGCTGCTCTGAGGACGCCTAGACCCGAGGCAGAGGCCATGAAGCTGTTTCTTGTATCTATTTGCGTGACAGCCTGTGGTAACCTGGGCTGGGGGGACATGCTGGAGATGCGGTCACAGGTCTGAGGCTACTTGGAAGCCATCTTGAGTGTCACCTCTGAAGCCTTCCCTGCACTCAGAGCTGCTGCATCACAGCCGAGCTCGTGCTGGCATATGCAAGACCCCTCCCCTCATCAGGATGTGGCAGCCCTCCCTGCCACCTTACCTGTCATGGCTGAGGCACCCTAGAGACAGGATCCCGCTTCCAGCCGAGCAAAGGCATCAAACTGCCCACCTCAGCTGCAGGTGGAGAGGACACTGCAGCCTGCTGTGAGGATGTGGGGGATGCTGGTTTGGGGGTCGGAGAGCAGTATGAGGAGCCCCCTAGCACCCGAGCCAGCTGTGGCTGAGCCCTGCTCTTCGAGGTGACTGTGAGCAGCCTCTGGTCTCCTGGCACACCCAGACAACGCTCCCCACTCCTCCCATGGGTCTTCCCCACTGCTTTGTCACTGGCTTCAGCAACCTCCCTGCCACCTGCCAGAGCCCCAAAGGGCCTCTTTATCCCATCACCTAGCAACAGCAGCATCTCTGACTCTAGGGTCTCTCTCTGAAATCATGAAGCCAGGGCCTTGGCACCTGCACGGGGCAAAAAAGTCCAGCTTTATATGCTCCTGCTTTGCTGTCTTCACCCACACAACCGTTCCAGCTCTGCCTCTACTGACATCTTTCCAGAGCAAGGCAATGCGGAGTCAGCATTGCAGAGAGAAATAAGGCCCTGGGGGACAGGCTGCTTGCCAAGGAAGGCAGACAGAGGAGCTGGCCCGCTTTCTGTTCCTTTGGCCTCCTTCGCCATGATTAGCCTGGTGCAACACTGACTTGTTTGTCTCTTATCACCTCTGAAAGAGAGTTCCCAATTACCTGACATACCTTGAAATTCAGAGAAGTTGGAGGTACGCAGAAGGCCACACAGCAAGTCAGAAGAGGAGGTGAGAAGAGAACTCATACTCCCCAGGCCGATTCTTTGTAACTTCTGTAACTTCTCTGCAGCACTAATCCCCACCACACACACACACACACACACACACACACACACACACACACACACACTTAAAACCAAGAGCTGCCTAATGTTTGAGTTCATCGTCTCTGAGTTGGAAGGGAAATAGAATCCTGATGCCATTTGGATCTGAGTTAAGCCCAGAAGTTTCTCCAAGATCTAAAATGCAATAGGGGTGGGGAAGGGGCAGCAGGGAAGAGGAGCAAGGCTAAAGGCAGATGGAAGAAGGGGTGCTAATAGCAATAAAGCCCCTTCTGGGCGTCCAGACCTGCTCTAAGCTGTTTTGTGGATATGTTCTTGGAGGGACATCTCTTATCCTCCCCCAGCCCCTCATAGATGATTTGGCAAAACCAGGAACCAGAGGAAGCAGAGGTCTCTGTGCCTTCCAACTAAGAAAGGCTGGAGAGACGCAGGGGGGCAATCTCTGCCGGTTGATGGCGTGTTGATCATATGCTGATCTACATCACAGGGCAGCACCAGGGCAGCACAGCTGATGACCCTTGCCCAGATGGGCTCCTCAGACTTCAGGGAAATGAAAACAGTACCCTGAGTCCAGAAGCCCTGCCATGAGGCTGGGTCTTCCACATACTTGCTCTAAAGCCATAGCAGCCACCTAATGCATATGACCCTTGGTTTCTTCTTTTGTTAAATGGGGATAATTTCCCTGGGTTGTTCTAAGGATTAAATCAGATAGCATTTATGAAAGGATATTGTAAGCTATATTACAATACCCAACTGCAGTAGTTAATTGTTCTGCCTCCACATTTGGGTCCTAGATTAATGTCTTTCTGCTGCCACTGACTAACCAAGTAGCAAAGAAGAAAGGTTCTGAGCTCATCAGGCAATGGCAGGTGTTTCCAACAATCAAATACCCACTCTGTCCCATCTCTACCTTCTCTGACTTGGATCCTCCCAGGCCCTGAGGGCCTGAGCATCCCGCCTTTTCACTGCTCTGCAGAGGACAGGAGCTGGATTCCCAGCTAAGCCCTAGGTTAGACACTGACTAGACTAGACACCTGACTAGACTAGTCAGGGCTCTGCAGCAGACTGAATCAGCGGCAGATGGGCCTGGCCCAGACCGCAGTCCACGCAGAAGGGGAAGCCAAGGTTGCTCAGCCTGAGCTGGGGCCTGTGGCAGTTGTAACCAGGGCTGAGTTCATGTTGCGGATAAACTAAGATGTGTCTAGCAAAGCAAAGTTGCATAGTTGTTCTTTAGTGGCCTCTCAGCTTCCCCCACTTCCCTCTATCAACTCCAGAGCAAGATACCTTCCCTGTCTGGCCTCTGTTGGAGTTGTCTGGAATGATCTCTAGAGACCCTTTCAGCGTGGCACTCCTATGATGGTGGCAGGGACCCACTAGAGTGAAGGAGGGTGACTGGATTTCTGAATCTCACCTGGAACCCATGTGTCTCAGCCCCATTCTTAACTTCCTCGGCTCAGGATTGATTCTAGGCTGAAAGGAATGGGCTGGCTGTAAGTTCCTGTTTAGGAATGTCACTAACATAGATGGTCCCAATCGTCACTTGCAGGCCTGAATGCACCCACCTCCCTGGCAATTAGCCGTGGTACCCATGGCCTTCAGCAGCTCCCCTTCCCAGAAGTTTATCAGCCCATGGTCTCTGATCCCTTTGTATCAGGGATATTTGTCCAAGAGCTTCGCGAGGAGCCAAAGAATGAGCCACTCCATGAAAAGACTCAGACTGCCTGAGAGTCAGGGCGAAGCACTGTGAGGATAAGAGTGTGACCTCCTAGGATGCCCGGAAAAGTCAGGGGAGGCTTTTTATTTTCTCTTTGAACCTTGGGTGCACAGCATTAGATAAATCACCACTTTTGATAGATGACATCTATTGGTTCTCTTAGAGCCCATTTGTAACTCACTTGCTTGTTGCTGGTTTAACAATGTAGTTAGACTCCATAAACCCACCAGCCCCAACAAAGGCTGAGACTTAAACAATGACTTTCATCCAGTCATAGGATCCCTCCTCCCACTTCCTTTGTACAAGCATCTCCTCCAGAGATGGCAGTCAGGTCTCTTTTTCATATTAATGCAATATATATTGAGCGTACTTTTTTATTTGCTCTTTTTAGATATACATGACAGTAGAGTGTATTTTGACATATTATACATACTTGAAATACAACTTATCCTGATTAGGAGCCCATTCTTGTGGTTGTACATGATGTGGAGTTACACTTGTTGTGTGTTCTTATATGAACATAGGAAAGTTATGTCTGATTCATTCCACTGTCATTTCTGTTCCCTTCTCCCTCCCTTCCCTTCATTTCCCTTTATCTAATCCAATGAACTTCTGTTCTCTCCCGGACTCTTATTGTGTGTTAGCATCCGCATGTCAGAGAAAACATTCAGCCTTTGATTTTTGGGGATTGGTTTATTTCACCTGACATGATATTCTGAAATTCCATCCATTTACTGGCAAATGCCATAGAATTTCATCCTTTATGACTGAGTAGTATTCCACTGTGTATATATAACACATTTTCTTTATCCATTCATCTATTGATGGGCACCTAGGTTGATTCCATGGCTTAACTATTGTGTAAAGTCTTTTTTTTTCATGGTGCTGAGGATTGAACCCAGGGCCTTGTGCATGTCAAGCAAGCACTCTACTAGCTGAGCTCTATCCCCAGCCCTTTAACTATTGTGAATTGAGCTGTTATAAACATTGATGTGGCTACATCACTGTAGTATGCTGATTTTAAGTCCTTTGGGTATAAAGTGAGGAGTGGGATAGCTGGGTCAAATGGTGGTTCCATTCCAAGTTTTCTGAGGAATCTCCATACTACTTTCCAGAGTGGCTGCACCAATCTGCAGTCCCACCAGCAATGTGTGAGTGTACCTTTTTCCCCACATCCTCGCCAACATCTATTGTTGCTTGTATTCTTGATAATTGCCATTTTGACTAGAGTGAGATGGAATCTCAGTGTAGTTTTGATTTGTGTTTCTCTAATTGCTAGAGATATTGAACATTTTTCCATATATTTGTTGACCATTCATATTTCTTCTTCTTTGAAGTGCCTGTTCAGTTCCTTTGCCCATTTATTGATTTGGACTATTTGTTTTGTGGTGGTAGGTTTTTTGAGTTCTTTATATATCCTGGAGATTTGTACTCTAGCTGAGGTGCAGGTGGCAAAGATTTTCTCCCATTCTGTAGGCTCTTTCTTCACATTCTCAATTATTTCCTTTGCTGTGAAGAAGCTTTTTAGTTTGATACCATTCCATTTATTGATTCTTGGTTTTATTTCTTGCACTTTAGGAGTCTTGTTGAGAAAGTTCCTAGGCCAACATGATGGAGAGTTGGGCCTACATTTTCTTCTAGTAGGCACAGGATCTCTGGTCTCATACCTAGGTCCTTGATCCACTTTGAGTTTGGTACAGGGTGAGAGATTGGGGTCTAATTTCATTCTTCTATATCTGGATTGTCAGTTGTCCTAGCACCATTTGTTAAAGAGGCTATCTTTTCTCCATTGTATGTTTGAATGTACATCTTTGAGGTCCAAGGCAAGAACTTTGCAAGACGCATTCTGTCAAGGTATTCATCATCCCAAGCTCCACCCTCATCAATACCTTGCTTCTTTATGAAAGAGATTCTGGGCTATATGTAATCTGTTGGGACTTATTTTCCCCTTAATATTAAATTGCTAATGGCCATCTATACTATTTTATGTCACTGTTGTTCATTTCTTTTATCTGAAGCATGATATTTTAGTGTGCAACTATACCATATTTTATTGAAGGCTGGTCTGATTCTAAGTCATAAAACTGAGGAGGTTCATGAATTTTCTCATTCGACAAATATTTAGTCAACACTCACTCTATGCTGTGCCTTGCAGGAGACATGGGGCATGTTGTGATTAATAAGACAGTCATATTCCCTGTAGTCCCAGCATACAGTGTTGAACTGGTTCATTTTTTTTTTCTTTCTCTATTGTTTGCAAATGGGTGGGGAATGTTTTCCACAACTGCTCTTCTGTGAACAGAAACTAGACATTAGCCACTGTTGGGGACTGAGCTCTCAGCGAGGAGCTGAGGCCTGGGGGTTGCAGATGGTAACCTTTCTGCTCCCTCTGTGTCAGTGTTGAGCATAATTCCTGGTCCATCAAAGGGTACAGCAGATGCTCACTGAATTAACAATAAAGAAAAAAAGACTCGTACTACCTACCTTAAGTAATCCAGTCATGTATGCACAGGTAGACTCTGTGGAAAAGAAGAGATGATGGGGAGGGCCACGAGATGGATACTCTGAGTATCCCACCAACCAGTCCTTCCTCTGGCCTTCACTATCTCAGCAAACACCCTTACTCCTTAATCAGAACTCAAAGGCATCCACTATGTTGGCAATGCCTACTGCCTTTATCTCCCAACTACATGTGGGATCGTTCTACCCCTAACCTCCTTCTCTCTCCTGACCTCACCTCACTCTCCATTCATTCCAATCTCTTTCTCTTTCTCTCTCTCCCCCCACCTCTCTACTGGGGATTGAACCCAGGGGTGCTGTACTACTGAGCAACCTCCCCAGCACTTTTAATTTTTTTATTTTGAGACAAAATCTTGCTAAGTTGCCAAGGGTCTCTTTAAGTTGCTGAGGCTAGTCTTGAACTTGTGATCCTCTTACCTCAGCCTCCTGAATTGCTGGGATTACAGGCTTGCATCATCTCACCTGGCAAACCCTACCAATTGCAGTTGCAGTTCCTCCAACTTCCCTAGCATCTGCTTGGCTCCTTCTCATCTGCTTGGCTCTTTCCTGTCATTCAGGTCCCAGTTCAGGTGTCACATCCCCCAAGCACCCTGACCCCTTCCCTGGACCTCCCTCTCTAAGCCTCCAGTCAGGAACTTTCTCCTCTTAGCCCACCTTATTGGGCATAGCTCCCACCACTCTCTGGTCCTTTCTGGTTTGATCTTTTTATCCTGCTCACTCTGGGGCACGCCCCTCTCCCCAGGGATGCAGTCACTGACAGATTCATTTGAACACTTCTCCCATCCTTCTGTAACGATTGTTTATTTGCCTTTGACTCCACAGCTCCTGAATCTGCCTGTTACAATGTGGATACCCCACTAATATTTGTTTAGTTTAGTAATTATTTAATGCTATTCACCTGGTTATCAGACACTTGGTACCAATCCTGTTTACCCTTGACTCTACTGAGTTGATGAAAGGCCTTTGTAAACTGTTACATGCCAATTGCATACTTCTGGTATTATTGTGACCTGAATCCAAAGTCACAGCAAGACAGAGTCTCATCTTCACCCTAGAAATTGTCCCCTCTCTCCAGCATGGGTGATGACTGAGAAGAGGCAGCTGGGAAACAGCTAAGGTGCAGAGTCTAGAGACCCATTAGTTCAAGTCATTTACTGACTCATTACTAGGTACGAGCCCCATCTCAAACACTAAGGGTACAAAGACAATAGGAAAGAGTGACAAATAGAATTATTATTTATCAATTAAAAATTAAATTAGGGGGCTGGGGTTGTGGCTTAGTGGTAGAGTGCTTGCCTAGCATGTGTGAGGCACTGGGTTGGATTCTCAGCACCACATATAAATTAGGGCTGGGGATATAGCTTAGTTGGTACAGTGCTTGCCTCAAAAGCACAAGGCTCTGGGTTCAATCCCAGCACTGAAAAAAAAAATTAAATTAAGGAAAATCAACCAAAAAAGAAGAGAGGAGAAACAGTTACCACCCATTAAGAAACGTGCTGTGATAAGAACGTGTACCAAATGCCACAGAAACACTGAGATGGGGGCGGGGCGGAGTCCCTGTGTGCACCTGGCACTTTCCACCAAATGACTCATTTCATCCTCACTGCTGCCCTCTGAGGGAGGTGTTTTGCCCCCCACTTTTCAGAGGGCAAATCTGAGGCTCAGGCCGATTAAGAATCTTTCCAAGGCACACAGTTAACAGGAAGTAGAGCCTGTATTCCAACTCAGTCCCTGCGGACTCCAGCCCCTGGACGTCTGCTACATCAGCCAGTCATCTAGTCATCCCTGGCTTAGTGACACCAAAGGGCGAGGTGTCTCGCTAGCAGGTCAGACTTGCGTTGGAGATGAAAGGAAGGAAGGAGCTTTCCCTCCAGTCGTTGTACCCGAGGACACCCCCACGTCCCATCTGGGACACCAGCCCAGGGCTTAGAAGAAGCCCTCTCTCTCCTAGAGGGGATTGGAAAAATTCCCAGCCAGGAATGTACAGGGACCTGCAGCTTCTCCAGCCACCACTGGGGCTGGCAATGACCTCAGCACCAAAGGGCAAGCCAGTTCCTGGGTAGAAACCCAGACCCAGACAGATCCCAGGGAGTCCACATGCTCTGCCAGGCTGGGAAAGGCAAGAAGGAGCAGGAAGGAAGGCTCCTGGGAGGCACAGAGAGTGAGGGAAGTGTTCAGGGAGCAGGAACCTGGGCAACATGCACACCTTGACCTTTGCCTGGCAGGAAAAGGGGTTGGTGTGCTCTGCACATGAGCCTTGGTGTGAGAGACTGTGTGCCGAGTGCACACATGGAGTGGCATGAGCAAGTGTGAGAAGTTCCTGTGCCTGTGCTTATGTACACATGTCAGTAGTGACCTAGACACTCTCAGAAACAGCATAGTTCTCTGGTAGATTTTTTGGTTTTGCTCGTCTCTTGTTTCACTAGGTTTAATATACATTCAATAAAGCCCTCAAATCTGAAGTGTCCCACTCAGTGAGGCTTTTCACACATAAACACTGGTGTAACCAACACCTAGGACAAGATGCAGATGTTCTCTAACATTCTAGAAGTCTCCATGGTGCTCCTTCCAATAATTGCCCCCATCTCCTCAGTAGTAGTCACTGTGCTGACTTCTATCATCCCTCAAACTCTATCTCTTATGTTCATACAAATGGAATTATACAGTGCATACTTTTTATGTCTAGTTTCTTTCCTGCATCTTTATGTCTATGAAATTCACCCATGTTGTTGCATTTAGCACTAATTTATTCTCATCATACTAAAACTGTATTATGTGAATAGATCATAATTTATTAATATGCCACACCACTGACTGACATTAGGGTTTTTCCGGTGTTTAGCTTTTATGAATGAAACTACTATGAACATTCATATATAGTTTTTTGTTTGATTTTTTTTGTTTGTTTGTTTTTTGTTTTGTTTTGTTTTTTGCTAGACATATGCATCCATTTCTCTCAGCTACATCCTGGAGCAGAATTACTAGGTCATTAAATTAAAAAATAGTTATATGCTTAACATTGGCAGATTTTCCCAAGTATTTGTTCTTATTTGCCCTCTTATAACAATGTTTGAGAATTCCAATTGTTCCATATCCTTGTCAACACTTAGGGTCATCAGCTTTTTTTTCTAGCCATTCTGGTGTCTATGTAGAAACATTTGATTGTGGTTTGAATTCGCACCTAGTTACTTGGGTATCCCCTTTTTTGAAGTATCTGTCCAAGTTTTTACAGAAATACAGAATCTATTTTAAAAAAATAGACAAGTGGTTGGCAAAAACAGACCATAAGGAAAAATAATCTTGAGAATTCAGCAGTACCCATAACAACCCAGTAACCAGTTGTTTCTATAATTGCTAACTAGCTACTATAATTAGCTAGTTGAACCAGGTCAAAGAGGTGCATAACTGAATTTCTTCCTTTTTGGATCTCACAGAGAACCCCAACTTAGGTCTAGCAGGAAGAAGAGAATGCAGATGAACCAAGAATCTCCCCTAAGCTGTCAGCTCTGTCTGAGAGGTTCCCCCACTCAACTCAATGTTTTTTCCTTTAATTCCAGGATCCTGACAGTGACCAACCCCTGAACAGTCCTGGTAAGCTCAATCTGGCTTTCCTATGTCTCCCTCAGCCTCTGCTTCAGTTCACAAGTAGACACTGAGCTACTCTTGCATGGCCCCCACCACCTGCCCCAAGTGCTAAATGTTGTAGGCATCCTCCATCCCTCATCTATCCCTCATCCATCCATCATTCCACGAACATTAAGCACCTATGAGTTTCAGGATTCATTCTAGAAATAGGAGGACTAGTCTGGGAAAATAGAACCAACAAACCACAGCTCCAGCAGTAATGGCCACCCAATTCATTTGCTGTGGCAGGCCCTGGGATGATGCTGGGCTACGGCAGTAAGCAAGGTCCTTGCCCTCATGGAGTTCACAGTGTGTCCATGCTGCCAGGAAACAATCTGGACAACAGTGTTTTCACTTGTCGGAAAGAAAGTGGCAATTTTTGCCTAATTTATAGGAGAGAGATAAGTTAATAAATAGAATGTTCCCAAATCTAAGGATTTTTTTCCTTCCATTACATCTTCTTTTTTAAAATATTTTTTAGTTGTAGATGGACACAATACCTTTATTTGATTTATTTATTTTTACGTGGTACTGAGGATGGAACCCAGTGCCTCACACATGCCGGGCAAGCACTCTGCCACTGAGCCACAACCCCAACCCCCCCAATTAAATGTTCTTAAACCATTGATACCCACTCCTGATAGCCCACCAGAGCAGCAAAACAAATGAGCAAGAAACAGATTAATATGAACAGATCAATAAGAAAATGTTCAATCCTACTTACTGAGACAGCTTTTTTTGTCAGTTCAGGGTCACAAGTTAATAATGATCACAATCAATGGAATCTTCAGCAAATAAAAATAGCACCTAGTTCATACTTTGGAATTAATGTATCAGCAGACCACGGTGTCCCCAAGGAATACTACCAGGCTTCCCAGTGAGTAAGCCTGAGAAATACCAAGTCAGAATGATCCGTGCTGCTCCAGTGGTCAGGGAGCGTGTCTGGGCCAGTCCCTGCAGGATGAGTAGCCTCTCGGGGGCAGAAGAGAGTGATGAGTCTCAGTGGAGGAAGGAAGGGCTGAGCTCTCAGTTGCAGAGGTAAGAAAGAACTAATAGCAGTCATTCCAGGATCAGGAACAACCCTGCCTGTGCAGAGCTGGGAGCTGGCGGGGACTAGCAGCGGAAGCCCATTGAGCTAGGAGAACGAGGCCAAAACACCCTGGTTTTGAAAGCACACAGGTGCACAGTCCAGATGTGCAAGTTGTAGGGATCCCTTTTAAGCTCTCGAGGGGAAAGCGACAGGACAAAAGTCATCTTTTAGGAAGCTCTGTCCAGCAGCGATGGGCGAGGCAGACTGAAGGAAAGAATAGTGGCCGGCAGGGAGGACCATTCCTAGCTCCGTGGGTTCTGGAATTTAAACTAAGTATGAAGACCCTTCCCTTCCTGACAAAGGAAGCAGGATCTTCCTGAGAATGCCCAGGAGGCAGAGGCCTTGGACCCCGGACATAGGGACTCAGGGCCCCCAACAGGCCATTCACTCTCCCAGAAAACAAACCATCTCCTGCCTCCAGAAGTAGGTGCTCATAAGTAAATCATGCACGAATGAATGAATGGCTCCATGAAACATTGCCATGGCCACAGAAAAGAGGAAGTTTTGGCTGCTGGAACATTACAAAATGGTATCAGCTAACATTATTGATGACCTACACCCTGCTAAGGAGAATACGTTCTTTTATGGAAACACAAAGTTTCAGCATTCCCATATCAGCAGATTCATTAATATCAGCACTTATGGGACACTGACCAGTCAGTCTCTGGTAGGATGCTCTTTGCTTTTGAAGAGCTGAGGAAAGGGGTGGAGCCAGACACGTGACTAGCTACCATCAAGGTAGATAAAATGGCACCTGGAAGAAAGACATAAGGGGTGTGCTTACAAGAACAGAGTCCAGAGGGATTCCTTTGTTCACTGCACAAATACTTGAGTGTCTGGGGGCAGGCACCCTTCTAGGTCCCTCGGGCTCATCAGTGCACAAAACAGACAGAGTCCTACCTCGTGGAGTCTTCATTACAGGCACAGGTAGAAAGAGACAGAAAATACACAGAATACATAAAGTGTAGATTATGTTAGAGAGGATGAGTGCTTTCAGGAAACAGGAAATAGGGAAAGAGGATGGAAAATGCTGGAAGCTTGCATTTTAGGGCGAGAGATCAAGAAAGACCTCACTAAGATCGCAGACCTGAAGAGGATGAGAGTAGGCCACGCAGGGCCAGGGCAGGAGGGCGGCCCCTCACTTTCTCAGGGTGGCCTAAATTCCTGCTCCAGCTCTCCTGGAGGGGAGGTCCCTACACCCGCTCAGCTTATGGCCCACAAGTAGCGGGGACTGAAACGGGCCTATCTCTGCTGCTTCTTACTTCCGGAGAACCAAGCTTTTCCCAGCGGTTCCCAAGTTCCATCTCCTTGAACAGCCGTGTGAAATGGACATGTAGTTGTTATTACCCCTGTTCTAAGCAGCGAAGGGCTCCTAACTCTGCCCTAATCCCGGACTCTTCTGTTCCAATCCACCAACTCCCCAGTGACAGATTCCTCTGTCTAAATATTAATTTGATCATGTCTCTCTACTGCTCAAAAACTTTCCATGGCTACACACTGCCTTCAGGATAAAAATTTGAACTCCGAAGCATGGTTGACTTTGTTTTTTGTTGTTGTTGGTACCAGGGACACTTAACCACTGAGCCACATCCCCCAGCCCTTTTTCTATTATATTTTGAAACAGGGTCTCACTAAATTGCTGCGACTGGCCTCAAACTTAGGATCCCTGCCTCAGCCTCCCAAGCAACTGGGATCACACGCATGCGCCACTGCTCCCAGCCTACCCATGGTTTCAAGAGTCTCCAGAAACTGACTTCACTGTCCTGCCTCCTAACATGCTTTGGCCCACCTCATATTCCAGGACCCCTGTCCTCACAGTTCTCCACCTTCATGCCTGTGCTGGGGCTGGCCCAGGGTCCAGGGCCCCCTCTGTACCTGCTCAGGAAGTCCTCCCCAGTCTGCCTTTGACGGTCTCTCTAGTATAACACAAACCTTCTTCCACCTGGTGGCACTGACATCTGTGCCCCATTTGCCTCTTCTCCACGTTATAATCTCCTAAAGGCAAGAAGGGCCACACTGGGGACACACTGCTTGTTGGATTAACTTGAAGATGGAGTGCACAGAATTTATTTATGAAGCCTCCATTAAGCATTCACTGTGCTAGAGGCTCTGCCCTCCTGGAGCTTCCAATTTAATCCGAAGATAAGTTGGGTGCAGCTGGCTAGGAGAAATAATGTCTAATGTTCTCTAGTCCCTTAGGGTAAGTGTGGCTGACAACAATTACATTTCAAAAGAGCTAGTAGAGAGGATTCTGAATGTTCCCAGACAAAGAAATGACAGATACATCAATTACTCCAATCCGATCATTATACATAGCACGCATGTATGGAAATGCCAAGCTGTATGTACCCCAAAAACACGTACAATTACTACGTGTCAATTTAAAATAAAAAGATATTCAAAAAAAGACAAGTCAGGGAAAGGGTAAATGGTAGCACAGTAAATGAGGATGTGTTCAAGTACGTGCCCTGGGGATTGGCCTCCCCTAAGGCAGGCACGGGTCAGACAGGACAGGGTGACGCATCGTAGAACAGGTCAAGGCAAGGCGAGGGGCAGGCGCAGGGGCTGCAGTCTCATTTCAGGAGCACTTGTGAAAGTTGCTAAACCTGGGGACGAGGAGGGCGGTGAGCATGTGCTGAGGAAGCTCAGCCTAGTCTGCAAGAACAAGTCCCCAGCATTCTCCAAAACTGTCCCCAAGGCCTTTCCACCACAGGCCAGAGGGTGGGAGCTGTGGGCCTTGGCAGGGGCGGGCTCTGAGCACTGACTGAACGCTCTTCCCCTCCTCACGCCCCCTTACAGATGCCACTGCCCCGCGCAAACCCCGCACTCCCCTGGAGACCTTCAAAAAGGTGGGGATCCCCATCATCGCGGTACTGCTGAGCCTGGCGACCATCGCCACTGTGGCAATCCTCAGTAAGTGACAGCCCCTACCCAACTTTCTTCCCCTAAGCAGGTGACAGTACCCTCCCTCACTTCCTCTGTAAGTGGCAGCCCTCACCCCTTGGTAAGTGACAGCCCCACCCACAGCCTCCACCTTCCCACCCCCATAGTTAGAAGCAGGTGATCTGCATAAAGCTGTGCAAAAAAAAAAAAAAAAAAAAAAAAAAACGCCTCCACATGCATCCACCCCTGCTCTGAAGAGAACCTTCTTCCAAGAGTAAAGGGGGAACTGAACTCAGCCCCCATCTCTCCCAGAAGGCTTCTATCCTGGAGAGAAGTTGTGCTGCACACGTGGCCTTTGTTACGAACCCACGCAAGCCCTGGCAGGGGCGCCCACCCCACCCCTTCCTTCCCATCTCCTGCAGCTTAATACTGAGTGGATCTGAGCAGCCTCCCAGCTGGAAGGACAGAAAGCACCTCCTGTGAGGAGGGAGGAAGGGAGGAAGCCCAAGGGAAGATTGCCTAGCAGGTGCTCTTCCCACCTAGAGTTCTATCTTCATCATGGCCAGGGCCTGAGACCCAGTGTGACCTTGAGCAGACCACTTGGTGACAAAGACTAACTGAAGGAGCAGTGATTCCCACAGTCTCCTCTAGTTCCCACACTCTGTGACTGAGTTCTTGCCTTCACCAATCCCATGGTCACAATAGGGAACTGACCACAGCTTTCACAACAGGGTGTAGGGCACCAGAGATCAGAGTAGAATCAGGACACCCAGGACAGTGATTCCCAACTCTGCCACTTGCTGCTGTGTGACCATGAATATAGATGCCTCAACCTGCCTTAACCTCAGGCTGTCACCTGTAAAATGTTCTGCCTTTCTTCAAGCAGTATCGTGAGCACCAGTGAGATCACACGCACAAAGGACCTAGATAAAAACCAAGTTGTACAAATGCATGTGTCACCACCCAGCAGGCAGAGACACAGGCCATGCATTTGCTAACTAGGGCAGGACTGTCTGGGCAGCCCGGGAATGGCTGGCCTTTAGGGACTCTGCACTTTTAACCATGGTGGCATTTGCACTAGCAGCAGTCACCAGTCCTTTGGAGACATTCAGAGATGCTCTGGTCTACCCCCCAATTCTCTACTGAGGGTGAAAGAGGAGGTGTAACAATCAGGGGAAAACTGGAGCAGGACCCCAGTCCTCTGACTGAGCAAGTTCACTTCCATCGTGTGGTGGTGGAAATGCAGTTCCACAACATAACACACCCAAATCACTGGGAGCCTTAGATGGGTATGAGATGCAGAAAACCCCTAAACATCTCTTCTTGACCTTGGCTGGCCCAACATGATAATGATTCCATAGTAAGTTTTCCATCTCCATAACAAAATACCCAAGATAATCAACTCATAAAGAGAAAAGGGTTATTTTGGTTCACAGTTTTGGAGGATCAAGTCCACGATCAGTTGTCCCCACCATTTTGGGCCTGTGGTGAGGTAGCACACCATGGTGGGAGCAACTGGCAGAGCAACACCATGTACATCATGATCCAAGGAGCAAAAGAAAGAGGAAGGGGCTTGGACCCCACAATTCCCTTCAAAGCCATGCTCCCAATGACCTAAAGACCTCTCACTAGGCCCCACCTTCTAAAGGTTCCACCACCTCCCAATAGCACCACCCTGGGGATCAAGCCTTTAACATAGGGACCTTTTGGGGGACATTCCAGATCCAACCTATAGCAGTGGTTTTGCAGTGGTATCAGCAGATTTGCCAGTCTGTTTTATTCAGACTAAATATTAAAGTGAGCATATATCCTGCCACAGTGGAAAGAAGAGGCCAGTTTATCCACAGGAAGCCAGGCAGGCAACAGAGCATAATTCAGAATGGGGCTCTTGCTGTCCCAGGAGACACTGCATGGCTCCCATTCCCTGAGCCCCTCCAAATTCTGCAATCGGAGATAGTAAACCAATCCTCTACCTTGGCCTAGGCTCTCTCAACCATTGGTGTTTGGGTTTTCAACACATGACCCTGTCTCTTGGCTTTGCCCCAGAATACTGGTGTAACCCTGTCTTACCCTGGCTCGGGATCATGAACCCAACTCTGAAGGTCTAGGAAATACCTGACCTGCTCCTTCTCCCTCACTTCATTCAAACCAGGAGCATCAGGGCCAGTCACACCTTGTGGGACTCCTGGGAGGTAGACAGCAGCTGGCTGAACCATAGTAGCACTGCACGGCCTGGGGGAAGAAGCTCTAACCCTTCCGTCCTCAGTTTCCTATCAGTGAGGAGAGACAGTAATGGACCTGCCTCCTAAGGGTGTAGCTGGGATTTATGATCAACAGTTTGGAAGACTCCCAATAGAGTGATAAATGGGAATTGTCACAGAATCACTGTCACCACTCTCAGAACCAGCCAGGATGGATGCCAGACTGGAGAGAACTCACCTAGAAAAGAAGAGCTCCTCTCTGCCTGCGTGTCTGGTAGTGAATCATCACCAGAGAAACTTCTTGAAATATCTGTTCCCTAAGAGGTTAATAACGAAACACATTTCTGTCAGCCCAAGAAGGCAAAGGAGCAACAGAAGTTGAAGGCAACTGGTAGAATCCTAAGACAGCAGGCAGAAAACAAGACAAAACACAGACCTCTTCACAGGTCTTTCAAACCCGGGATAAAAACACCCACCTCTAGACCCATACTTGAGAGTTACAAGGCACTTTCACAACTGTAGCTGGCCCCGTGTTCTCGATGGCCTGAGATAGGTGTTCTCATCCCATTGTGTGGAGGAGGAGGGGGGAGATTTGCGAGAAGATATACAGCAAGTGGCAGAACCAAGGCTCAGAACCAGGTCTTGGAACCCCAAGTCCGCCATTCTGTCTCTTCCTTTATCACCCACGGGGTAGCAGGTTGACAGAGTCAGATTCTCAGGTTCCCCCACCCACATTCTCACTGGACTCCGGGGCCATCACATCGACCTGGGTTGCTGTTATCTCTGCTTTATAGATAAGGAAACAAGTATTTTTGCTACTGTGCAGCACAACTGGCCCCAAACCCCCATCTGCCTGTCTCTGAACTCATAACTACTTTTAGAACAAAACAGCCTCTTCCTGCCGGGGGCTGCCTGCTTGACCCTTAGTTTTCTGTCCCTCTCCCTGCATTTACCTTCCAGTCAAGGTGATTCTGGATAAATACTACTTCATCTGCGGCCACCCCCTGCACTTCCTCCCGAGGTCACAGGTGTGTGATGGACATCCAGACTGTGCCTCGGGAGAGGATGAGGAGCCCTGTGTCAAGGACTTTCCTGAGAGGCCTGCAGTGGGAGGTGAGTCCATGGGCTGAGGAACAAGAGGAGTGGGCACACAGGAAGTCAGCTCATGTCCCCATGGTCACCATATAGCACCTGCCCACTCATTTGTCAGTGTCCTTTAGATACCAGCACTAAACACCTGGTGTACACTCAGGAACTATTTGATGGACAAATGTGGACCAGAGGACATAAGAGATTGTCACTGAGCCTGCTCATTCCTGCAGCACCTGCTAGGTTTTGACCAAATTTCTACAAAATCGGTTATTTCAAGGGAACTAGAAAAGAGACTGACAGTCCATTAAACCAACTAATGATCCCTCTAGTCATTCGTGTTTATTGTAACATTCTATATAACAGGACAGATCCCAGTTCTTGAAAGGAGCAAAAGCCTACGATCTTTCTTGGTCTGGCCTAGCTCAGCTGCATGCATCTGGTTCTTAGGCCCTGAAGAGAAAAAACCCAGGAGATGAATGAGAGGGACTTTTGAGGGCAGAACTGAGTTGTGTCCTGTGTATTTGCTTTTTTTTTTTTTTTTTTTTTTTTTTTTTATTAAAGTCAAATGCCTCTAGGCACCTGGCACCCTACTGCCAATAGAACTTCTCACTCGACCTCCCCTCTGACCTTATGTGGAGAAACATCTAGGTCCCTGGCTAGGAAGTTTCCCCAGACCAGGCAAACTGTGTGGCTACAGAGTGACCATACAACTGATCATCAAACTGATACCTAAGCCAGGTATGGTGGCACACGCCTGTAACCCCAACAACTCAGGAGGCTGAGGCAGGAGGATCATGAGTTCAAAGCCAGCCTCAGCAAAATCAAGATGCTTAGCAACTCAGTGAGACCCTGTCTCTAAATAAAATATAAAATAGGGCTGGGGATGTGGCTCAGTGGTCAAGTGCCCCTGAATTCAATCCTCAGTACCCCCCAAAATAAGTAAATAGATAAATAGATAGATAAATAAATAAATAAATAAATAAAATAAAAAGGGCTTGAGATGTAACTCAGGTTAAGCACCCTGGGTTCAATCTCTAGCACCAAATAAATAAATAAATAAATAACTCGATACCTATAAGAGCAAAAGGGTGTGCTATTAACCATTGTGCCAGAGCAACAGGGCAGAGTGAAGATTGACCCTGGGACTTGTGCACACCCTGGCCATTGTCAAAATGAGGCTCAAGCAGTCAAATGGAGGAAATTCCCAGGATGTTAGAAGCATTGATACTCACAGTGTCCCCGTTTCTGGGTTGGGTGGCTTGGGCTGGTCTCATGAGTTCTGAGGGGCTGGGCCAGAGGGGTCCCACGATCCAGCTGACCCAGGTTCCTCCCCTCCCAGTCCGCCTTTCCAAGGACCGATCCACCCTGCAGGTGCTGGACCCGGCCACAGGGAACTGGGCTTCTGCCTGTTTCGACAACTTCACAGAAGCTCTGGCCAAGACAGCTTGTGGGCAAATGGGCTACAACAGGTACCCAACCTGGGCCACCAGAGGCTGTCACCCCACCACAGCCTCCTCTCTCCTTCCTTCCTCTTGATCCTCTTCCTCCTTTCCTAAAAAAACAGTCAGATGGAACTGCTCTTGAATCCCAGTCCTTTCACCTACAAGCAATACAAAGTGAAAGCTCTTACGCCTCGCCTCCCTTCCTCAGGAGCTAGTTGAGGCCAGGTGTGGTGGAGCAGGCCTGCAATCCCAGCAACTCAGGAGGCTGAGGAGAAAGTTGCAGGTTCAAAGCCAGCCTCAGCAGCGTAGTGAGGCCCTAAGCTATTCAGCAAGACCCTGTCTCAAAATAAGAAATAAAAAGTGCTGGGGATGTTACTCAGTGGTTTAGCACTTTGGGTTCAAACTCCAGGACCAAAAAAAAAAAAAAAAAAAGAGTTAATTGAGGAAAGTAATGCTGACATCCTAGGATGATTAGGGGGTGCCAGTGAGAGACTGAAAGCTGCCCCCCAGCACACATACACACACTCACTTTCCCGCAACACACACTTTCTCACACATGCACACACACAGAGTTCCAGCTCCCCTGCATCTTCTCTTTCCCTTTACTCCTCAATCTTCATTCCTTTGCCCTTTGCAAGAAGCCTCCCCTGTCCAGTAATCTAAAAGCCTGATCTACTTACACAAAGTCTCCTTGGTTAAAATTTCATTTAAATAAGCCTGATTTCATTGGGGCCCCATCATTAGCAATCCCAGCTCTCTCAGCAAATTTCAAAAACAGTTCCAAGTCTGGAGTGAATGGAAGGTGCATAATTATAAGAGGGTAATTAGCATGATATATATTTATATTCATTTGATCCTGGCAGAAAACCAAAAACACGGTTATTATTTTAGCTAAATTAGAAGTAGGCTCAGAGAAAGTAACTTGCTTGGGTAGTAGCTGAGAGGTAGAGGGCTAGAATCTCTGCCCCAGAGCCCTTGTTCCTGGGCATCCTTGTCCTCAGAGTGTTTCAGCTGTATGTTGGGCAATGCTCTCTTTCTCTCGCCTCATCTGTACAGGAAGGGGCCTTTGGCCACTCAGGGCCTTCCTCGAGGATGGAAAGGAACCTCGTATTCGGTTGCAGAACAGGATACCCTCTCCCTGGCAGGCCCAGACTTATTCAGGATTCTAAGAACCTTGGCCCAGCAACAAGGCAGATATTATAACCACTAGGCAAATATCACCAGTCAATCACAGAACTCTCTCCCATGGGTCCCAAAAGCATCCTCAAAGTCCTTTTCAATAAATGCCCCAGGCAACAATTACGAACCCATCTGACCCACATGCCCTCGATGCTCTCCAGTTACCAGGCTTCTGCTGCTCTCTACCTTCCATGGGGTGCAATGCCCAGACCCTCTAGGAAAGACCCCTGCCACCATGGTTTGGAGGACAGCAGGGACAGCACCTGCCACTCCCCCTTCCTCCCGCTGCCGTCCCAGCCCAGCCTGGACGCAGCCAGCCCCTCCTCCCCCTGCAGTCCAGCCAACTGCAGTGTCAGCTCTACCTAGTGCAGCAGGCTGAGGCTTGATTATGAAACCCAGATGTCTCCTGGGGTTCTTAAGATGATAGGTTCCTGGAATCTCTGTCCTTCTGGAGCTCGCCAGGCCACCTGGCTCTTGGGCTGTACAAAATCAAAGTTCATTAATCGGGGTGTAATTGGTTAACTTTCCGGGGAATGTTCATTTCTAGCTTTGTCCCTCCTTTTGGAATTGATTACTCAGATTTCTCCCCTTTCTTCCCTTCTGTAATGGAAACCTTTCTTGTCCTAGGACCACAAAACCATAGGGGGTCCAGGTAGGATGACCCTAGGGATCATGTGATCCACCTACCACTTTACAGAGGAGAAAAGTGAGATTTATAGAATCCCAGAGAAGGAATGTGACCTGCCCAAGGTCACACATCAAACTAGTGTCAGAAGAACTAGTTCATAAGAACTTCAGTCTTGAGGGCTCTTAAAACAGTCTCTTGATCCGTCCAGATCCAGCACCTGGGTCCACCCAGGGAATGGCAGCATTCCTGACCAAGCATGTATCACTCAACCAGGGCCATGGCTTGACTCCGCCCTCGGAGTAGAGCTTGTAGTAACAGGACAGGGCAGGGAAGGAAGGGGAAGATTTGGAAGAGGCAGATTCAGCCAAGGAACAGTCAGAGATGGGAGTGATCAGGGAAGGCTTTCTGGAGGAAGGAAGACTTCAGCCCACAATCTGAAAGAAGACACACATGGATTAGCAGAAAGAGGCAGGGTAGCTCAAGTTGGAGACTGTTGTCTAGTTTCATGTCAAGACAGATCCAGGCCCGTCTACCTCCAAGGGGCTGTACATGTACACCCAATATCAAAGTCAGATCAGATGCCCTGCCTGGAAAACTGGATATCCACACTCCAATCCCTTCCAAGATGAGAGGGGAACTCAGCTGGGTTCCTTTGCTTCTTTCATCCCCCTGATGTGAACCGGAAGAGACTCCTGGGACATTTGAAATAGGCACAGAGCTGGGAGCTAGAAAAGGAGATCCCTAATATTTCTCCAGAGCTCTAGATTCTGGACTAGGAATCCCTGCCACAGAAGAAAGTCAGGTCAGCGTTGTGCTGAGGACGGAATCCTGGGATACCACGGGAATGCCTCTTATTGCACAGCAAATCATCCCACCCACTGACCAAGACCACCTCTACTCCCCACTGCCATTCTCTGCCACCCTCTCTCCTGAGAGCAGGACTGCTCCTGCCATCTCGTTATGGCCTCCGCCCCAGCTCACAGCTCTCTCTCCTCCACAGTCAACCGACTTTCAGAGCTGTGGAGATTGGCCCAGACCAAGATCTGAATGTTGTTAAAGTGACAGAAAACAGCCAGAAGCTTCAGGTACAGAACTCAAGTGGGTAAGTGAGAGGATATCTCTGGCTGTAAAGGCTAGCACCTGAGCCAGCCCAGCCTGAACAGACTAGCAGCAAAAAGAATGTAAGCCAGACAACAGGAAGAACTCCCCACCGAGTAGATCATTCACCACTGAGAGCTATAGAATCACTTTTCCAAGAGATTTTCTGTGTTAACTTTTTTAATAAAATGCATAGCTGGACAAAGTGTGCTCTCCTACCCAAAGGCAGAGGGGTGGATAAAGTGACCTTCCTATCAATCCGAATGGTAAAGTCAAATGTTTTTCCTACTGCCCTAGGTGCCCTAATAAATTGCCCAATAGGCAAGATTCCAAAAGTCACATCATCCTTCCCCACAACTCACCCAGGCCCGAGTAGGACCTCCACATGGTCCCTAATGCTCCATGACCCTGGTCTCACCACCCTACATTAGAGCACAGCATCTAAATGAAATCTGCCACACTGCAGCAAAGTGGTCAGACAGGATGCTGGCTTCTTAACATCCAGAGAGTTACTGAGGGCTGTTCATTCATCAGAGTAAATCTTGAAAAGGACAGAGTTGGTAACAGAGTGATGTTTGCCTAGAATTCCATTGAAATCCGATTTCCCTTCCATTTGGAAAGCCCACGGTGCCGCAGACTCTGCTCTGGGCTCTGCCCTCTTCTTGCTCGGCTGCCAGGAGCCTAAGCTGGGCTTTAGAAATGGGCAGGGCCCAGGGCAGGGTATGTGTTCAGCACTGAACTGTTGGATCAAATCAGGTTGCACTGAGTGTTGGTGCAGTTTCTATACAGACCCCTTTATGCAAGTGCCAGATTTCCCAAGTACTGGATGGGGAATCAATAGTGCCAGAAGGCCAGAGTTCCTGCCTTCCAGCCAAGGGAGAAGCAGAAGCCACAGGACCCTGCATCTCTCTTCCAGACCCTGTCTCTCAGGCTCCCTGGTTGCCCTGCACTGCCTTGGTGAGTATGCTCCATCTCTGAGGGGTTAAGACCTGGGCCAGCAATGACCAGGGAGAAAGACCTTTCTCCTCATTCCTAAATCTGGGACACTTGGAGTCTCCAAGTTTTACTCTATTTTAGCCCAACCTTTATTCTTTAGCCTTTTAGCTTATAGGTCAGAGCTCCTATAAGTGGTCGATATTAGTAATTACCTTCAACCGCTACTTACAGACCATGACTTGAGGATATTAAGTTTTTCATTACTGTAATGACATACCTGAGGCAAGCTAACTTTATAAGGAAAAGAATTTTATTTAATTCACAGTTTGGGAGGCTGAAGGTCCACTATTAGGCAGCTCCATTGATTTGATCTCTGCTGAGGATCTAATTTCAGGTGATGGCTCATGACAGGAGACTTGCATGAACATGAGATCACATCACAAAACAAGAAGCCCGAGAGTCATTCAAGAGTCAGCTTTGCTCTTATAACAAATGACTCTGACAAGCACTCAGGGAAACTACCAGGAAAACTACCCTGGTCCCTTCTGAGGACAGCCTCTCCAATGACCTAAGAGCCATGAGGTCACACCTCTTACAGTTCCCCCCACCTCAGCACTACTACACTGATGGCCAAGCTCCCAGACGTGGACCCCTGGGGGCCTCATTCAAATCGAACCCAAATCATAGCAGGAAGCTACAGACAGATCAATTTGGCTAGACAGCAACTTTATACAAATACAGCAGGAGGCTGCCAGGAGAAGGAATTTAAACTCTAACCTTGCCGACAGAGGGGCTTTAGGTGTGTGAGCAAGGTGGCAGGTAAAAGCAGTGTTTGAAACCAGACGTAGTCCTAGAGGCCCACCTGGCACAGTGCCAGACATGTAGGACAGGGGCTGCCCAAAGGACTGCACAGGCAAAGAACAGAGCAGGGAAGGGGCTGGAGATCTCAGCAGGAGTTCAAGGGTCAGATGTGAAAACCAGGTCAGGGGAAAGACAAGATGGCAGATTGGGAGCCTCCCTTAGCAGGGGGGGCCAAACTTGAAGAAAGATGAGTTTGAATGGGAAAATCCAGTTTCTGGAACTTTCTTCCCACTTCCGGGTGCCAAAGTAGCTTGTGTGCATCTGTTTACTGTTACTCAGCAGGAGCAGCTGGGGACACTCGCCTGGGCGGGACTTTCATAACTCTGCATCCCTGTTTAGTTTGAAGGTCATAAATTCCCAGCACAATGCACACGCCCAAGTTCATAACATAAACTCCTAAACACACCTAAAGTCAAAAAAAAGGAGAGGGAGACTTGAGGGGAAAGCCTGTTGTCTGGAACACTCAATATCTCCCCAAGAATAATTCCAAATTGCCTGGTCCTCCCACCTTTCTGGTACCTGTCCTGAGGACCCCGCTCAGGTTAAACCAGGGGCTGTGGGGAGGCGGTCCATTCCCCCAGAGCCTGACTCCCCCTTTTCCCTCCTTCCGGTGGAGTCCAGCCTGTGGGAGGAGCCTGAAGGCTCCTCGGGTGGTGGGTGGAGAGGAGGCCTCCGTGGATTCTTGGCCTTGGCAGGTCAGCCTCCAGTACAGTAAGCAACACGTCTGTGGAGGAAGCATCCTGGATCCCCACTGGATCCTCACGGCAGCCCACTGCTTCAGGTAAGGCCCAGCTGCAAGGGGTTGGGCAGCCAGTGCCAGGGAGGGGCTGCGTCTCCTGGCTAGTTTGCTGATGCCCCCCAGCCCTGACTCTACCCCTAGACCATTTCCAGGATGTGGTCATCTCAGTGAGACACTGGCCAGGATGCCCATTGTTAAGCACCAGGGACCTGAGCAGAGGGTGCTGGGCACTAAGCTAGATTTTTCTGGGTAGAAAATATCTTCAGATACCTCACCTCATCCCCCAAATCTTCCACTCCACAAAAGCTCTTCCCACTTACATGGGGTCCTGAAAATTCACTTCCTCCCTCCCGCTTTACAGGAAGTGGTACCAGGGTCTAGAATCATTGTCAACTTCGTTATGTCCAGAAACTTAAATAGGTACAGGTTCCCTTCTAGAGCAGCAGGGAAAGGCCTGGAAAATCTCTGGGAAAGGACCACACTAGGTCCCCTTCACTTTCATTCATTCGTTCAACATCTCATGAGTATCTAAAAGGAACCAAGTTCCAGATTATGTGCCCTAGGACATGAGATGGACTCCATTGCTACCCCGTCAAGCATTCCCAGTCTAGACCATGGGTTCTCAGCCTTTTTGAGAATTTAACAAAAGGTATAAATCATTTCCTGGTGGTGGTGTTGGCGGACCCACATACCAAGCTGTGTCTGGTGTGGGAAGCATGTAAGACAAGCCCATAAGTTACTTACCACAGTATGAGTACCACATGAGTAACAGCCAAGAACAAGGGTAGAAGAAAGAGTGCCAGGTCCCCATGGCTCAGTCACAGGGACACCCTTTCCCCAGCCCTCTAGGTAGATGTTTTCTTGGACATGTTTCACCAAGGAAAAACAACCAAATCCCACACTAGAATTTGGTTTCTGGAAAGTGATTCCTCAGACTGCCCTTCCGTACAACCCCACCTCCACCATTAGATTACCTCCTAAGGCAGCGACAGCAGCCCTCCAATCCCCAGGGCTCAGGACTCAGCCGTTGACAAAGCCTCCTCATGCTTGGCTCAGGCTTGAAGGCAGCCTTCTCTGCCCCCAGGAATTACCGCGATGTGTCCAATTGGAAGGTGAGGGTTGGCTCAGACAAACTGAGCAGCTTCCCATCCCTCCCTGTGGTCAAGATCTTCATCACTGAGCACAACACCTCGTATCCCAAAGAGAAGGACATTGCCCTTGTGAAGCTACAGTACCCACTGGCATTCTCAGGTGAGAGTTAGTACCTGGGGACAGAGCCCTGAGGGTGAGCCCAGTTCTACGGGATTCTAAACAAGTGTCATAGAAATTCTGGTGGGACTGTTTCAGAAGGCTTAGCTGCCAAGCTCTTGTGTTTCAAGATTTGTACCCGAGATTTGTTTTCATCGGTAAGGTAAGGAGTCAGACATGGCAATAATTGCCTTGGAGCAAAGAGTTTATTTCTTACAGTTTCTGAGAGGAAGGGACCTGCCTCGCCATGCAAAGCCACATGGGAAAGCACCTGGGTCAGTCAGGAGGCAGAGGGAGAGAGTGGGCGAGGCCAGAGCCCAGGCTGGGTAGGCAAGTTTGAGCAAGCTTGGGATTGGATAGTGTGAGGATTCCCTGGGCTATAGAAGTTGATCTCTAGACTTCTAGCACCTGGCCCCAGAGTGATTTAGGAAGGGGAAAATGTTGTTTGGTGCATGAGAGTTAGATAAAGGAGATCAGGGACTAGGCTTCACGTTAATTGGTTTGCATAGTAAAGGCATGACCACAGGCAAGAGCTTTATTATCTCTAGGAATCAGCTAATTCAGTCTCTCCCACACTGGCAAGATTCCCCAGACAAAGCATCATAAAACAGGGGAAATTTTTTAAATCATGAAGATAGGATCTCCTTCTTCCTCTCTGCTCCTGGCAGGCACAGTCAGGCCCATCTGCCTGCCCTTCTTTGATGAGGAACTCGCTCCAGACACCCAGCTCTGGATCGTTGGATGGGGCTTTACGGAGCAGAATGGCGGTAAGTCCTGGGCTCAGGAACACAAGGCAGGAGATAACCTTGTAGGAGGGAGCAGCTCCTAGGAGTGATGGGATAGGGCCCATCCTTCAGGAAAGTCCATGCTGGGGGACCAAGCACCAAGGTTCCGGGTATAAAGCAAAGAGATCTGGCGATGCAGAGAATCAACTTGGGCGGGGGTCCGAAGGCAAGAATGAGAGTGTGAGTGTGTTTTAACCTCCCAGGGGAGATGTCTGACACACTGCTGCAGGCGTCAGTCCAGGTCATTGACCACACACGGTGCAATGCAGAGGATGCTTACCAGGGAGAAGTCACTGAGACGATGCTATGTGCAGGCGTCCCAGGAGGTGGCGTGGACACCTGCCAGGTGGGGCCTCCCCGGATCCTGTGGAGTTCTATGGATGGGGGTGTGTGTCATAGAGAAATGTGAAACCCCAGAGGTTGAAGGCCTCACACCAAACCTCGAATGTGGTAGGAACTCCGTGTGATGAGGGGAGAAAGGGAGACCAGCAGGGAAGGAAGGAACATAAAGATATAAGAAAGGGTAGGTGGATGGACCGACGGACCAGGTACACAACAAGCTTCCAGATGTCCATCTCACATCCAAAGGTGTCATTGCTCACCCTCCCCACCCACCCTTACATATCCTCTACAGGATTATGAACCCCTTGACGACAGGACCCCAGGTCTCCTCTCTCTGTGATTCTTCCCCAGGCTACTGGACTTTACTAGGAAAAAAAAAAATCTCATGCTGGATGAACCCTGGAGAATGTCCCTTGCCCCATCCCCACTGGTCACCAGGACTCTTAGCAATTACAGGATACAGTCTCACTACCCCACACATCTAGAGGGTCTTCAGATCATTTTCATTAAAACTCCAATCCCATTCCCAGTTACCAAAGTCCTTCCTTCAAGAAGCTTCTCTTCGTCATCTCTTGTGGGCCACAAACATGGCAGGCTTTAGGGACAGTGTCTGCCCTCAGTGAGTTCACAGTGGTGGACTGCACAAACAAGCTGTAGAGTTACTGGGTTCAGAGAGGGGATATTTTCTTGTCATTTGTTACTTGCTTGCTTATTGGTGCTCCTCATCCCACTTGATCCTAAGCTTCCTGAGGGCAGGGATCTCTCTCTCACTTTCTTTCTTTCTTTCTTTTAATTAATTGAAACCCAATTGCCCAGAACAGTACCTTGCACAAAATAGGCACTCCATAAGTGGTTAATTAAACTTAGGAACTACCACGTTAAACAAAGATAACCAGGCTTCCTTCCCCAGGGGCCCTCTGCAGCCTTCCATTTGCTGGTGTGAGTTATGATCCTGGGAGAAGGTTAGCTGAATGCCCACAAGTTACTTGACTACAAACAGAGCCTTTTGCTCCAGGAAAGAAGAGCATTTCTGGATGCAGGAATAGCATGAGCAAGGGGCTGAGGGCGGAACAGCAGAGAGTGCTGGGAAGTGCAGGATCAGGTGGAAGGAAGTCGGCCCCTGGTCCACCCTCCCCAGCAGTCCCTGTTCTGGCCTCTCACAGGGTGACAGCGGTGGACCCCTGATGTACCAGTCCATCCAGTGGCAGGTGGTAGGCATCGTGAGCTGGGGCCATGGCTGTGGGGGCCCGACTACCCCAGGAGTGTACACCAAGGTCACAGCCTTTCTCAACTGGATCTACACTGTGTGGAAGGTGAGCGCGTTCACCCCACCAAGGGTGCCCTCCCTCCCTCCTCCACCATGAGGGCACCAACCAGCCTTAGATTTGGTTTAAGTGGCTGTGACACCCTTTTCCATCCTAAATATTTTCCCCTCCCAACAAGCTCATAGTCTGAGATTCCTCCACTAAGGCTGAAATTCCTTAGGTCAGAGATTCCTGCTAAATGCAAGTTCCTTAGGGCATGGAACACATCCAGCTTTCTCAAGCTTTATCGCTCTCTGTTTTCTAACAGAAGGAGACTATCAGATCCTTTCCAGGGAGAGACTGTGATAAGGAAGAGGGTGGAAAGGTTGATGAGACTTCCTGCCCCGGGAGAGTGGGGAGAGAGCGAAGCGCTGCAGAAAGGAAGATAACTCTGCTCCTGTCACCACTTTGTCTAGTGTCACCCCATCTGACTTTCCCTTTGTCATTCTCTTTCATTCTAGTCTGAGATGTAAGGCTGCTGTCCCTCTGCAGTGTTGAGAGCTGCTGCTCTTCAGTCCTGCCCGCTGAGGATCCCCCAGAAATCCCACACCAGGACTCATCTCTTGGCCTGCATCTCAGCATTTCCTAGAGCAGCAAAGGGACTCCGTTTGCAAGACCCTCACACCTCAGAGGCACCCAGAAGGAAGTCAGCTGCCCTAGCTCAGTCAGCCCCAGTGCTTCCAGAATCCCAGGAAGAGGTGCAGCCCACTGAATGGAGCCAGCTATGGACTCAGAGGCACTGTTAACCAAGGAGGAACGTTCCCCCTCTACTGAATGGAAGAAGCCTCTTTCGCAAGAACCCAGATAACCAGGGCTGGAGAAGAGGAGAAGAGGGTCTGACTAGCCTTCTCCCTTCTCCTCCCAGTCCCAAGCCCACTGGACCAAGAGGCCAGGTGTAACGGAAATGCATTGCCCTGCCGTTGGCATGACTACTGTTGCCTACAGCTGCTATCATTGTTACTTCTATGCGTCGTTGTCATTAAACAGTGAAGTCTTTGGTACATGTTTGCTGGGCTGCTTGATGAGAACTGAGCTAGGATCATTGGGCCTTTATTCTTTGGCCTGGGGATAAAAAGGTCCTGGGGTGGCAATTATTCTCAAAGTAGAGGCACAGAGATACAGAGACATGGAGACCAGATCTGCTAAGTGGGGGCCACAGTGAACAGCAGACTGGGGAAGCCAGAGTGTCTCCTTCCCACACAGGCTTCTCCTGCTGCCCTCCTTCCCTCGCTGCCTGCCTGATGTCAGCCGTGGGCTAAGGATAACCTGTGACTTGGGAGAAAGCCAATTTAAGCATTCAAGGGTGACATTCAAGCAGGGCTCCCCAGATGACTGGAAAGGGATATTACACCTCTGCGGCCTCCTTTCTTCTTTCTATAAGGCCTTCCATGAGGTTCTTCTATTTAAAAAAAAAAAAAAAAAAAAAAATAAGAGTAAAGTGTCATCTGCCAGGCATGAGGCAGTCCCCAAGCTAAGTTCTGGAAATATAAGCACAAACAAGTGCCTGTACTTAAAATGGTTGGAGAATTAAGCCCCATGGATTTCTCTGGAAGTATGAAGGCTCCAGTCTTCTAAGAACCCTCTTGTTAAAGTTGAGTCAGATTCTGTATCAAATACACTGGTTAATGTTTTTCTAGGGTCTTAGGATATAATGGAAATCCTCAACAGTAAAAAAATAAATAAATAAACAAAATTAAAATAAACAAAACCATTGGAATCATGAGCAGAAATTAGAGTGGTGATCTGGGAACAACAAACTAAAATCTTGAGTTACCCTAGGGACAAAGACCTCTATGAAAGCTAGATAAGAACTAAACCCGGACCCACTGCAGGGGAGCCAAACCCAGGACTGGTTGGGTGGAACAAAGGGGACAAATGAGGTCCCAGATAGCCAATCCTCTGAAGGACAATATACCCAATTTTTAGAGCCTCAAGATTCCCAAAGATCTTCAAATACGAGCTTGCAATTGAAGATCAGAAAGATGTTTAAAAAGAAAACGTACCATAAGTGGGAATCATTATAAACAACTAATTTAGAACCCCAAGGACCTCAGATGTCAGGATGGTCAGATAATTCTAATAAAATTTTAGAGGATTTCTAGGTGCCAGACACTGTTCTAAGTGTACTGATTCATTTAACATTCACACAGGGGCTGGGGATGTAGCTCAGTGGTGGAGCACTTACCTAGTGTACATGAGGTCCTGGATTCGATCACTGCAAAACAGCATACCCTCGCACAGACCTACAAGGTAGTACTATTCTTATCCTCATGCTTTGGATAAAAAAGACAAAGACACAATGAGATAAAATACCTTGCCTGAGGTTACAAACTAATTAATTTGCTCATAAGTGTTTTGACTACAAACTACCATACTCTAAGGATTCCAATAGGAAAACTTATGAAATGTTTACTAAATGCTATTTCCACATTTAATTGTTTTAGATTGTAGTAAAATACACATAACCTAAAATTTATCATCTTTACCATTTTTACATGCACTGTTCAGTGGCATTAAGTACATTGACATTGTGCTACCCTCACCATCATCCATTCACAGAATTGTTTTCACCTTGCAAAACTGAAACTATATCCAGTAAGCAATAACTCATTTCTCTCTCCCCCAGCCCCTGACAATCACCATTCTACTTTCTATAAATCTGACTACTCTATGTACCTCTCATAGTGCAATCATACAGTGTTTGTCATTTTGTGCCCAGTTTATTTCACTTAGCATAATGTCCTAAGGCTTATTCATGTTGTAGTAGGTGTCAGAAGTTCTTTTCTAAGGTTGAATAATATTCCATTGTTTTTAACTTATTTTGTTTATTCATTCACCTGTTGATGGACCGTTGAGTTACTTGTACTATTTGGCGATTCTGAATAATGCTATTATCAGAACATGAATATATAAGTATCTCTTCAAAGTCCTGCTTTCAATTCTCTTGAGTATATGCCCAGAAATAGAATTGTAGGATCATCTGATAATTCTATTTTTAAGTATTTGAAGAACCACCATTTTGTTTTCCATATGATTTGCACAATTTCACATTGATTTCTACAAACATTAACAGCACACAAGAGTTCTGATTTCTCTACCTCCTCTCCAACACTTGTTTTCTGTTAAAAATATAATAATGTGACAATCAAGAAAAAGGACAGGCAGATTTAAAAAACCAAGTAGATCTCTCATAAATTAAAAACTACAATCATTAGAACAGAAAATTGAATGGATGAGATAAAGGGCACTTAAGACACAGATTGAGAGAGAATGAATGAACTGGAAGGTAGATTATAGAAGTTATTAAGTTTACAATAGAAAGAGATAGAGAGCCAGGTGTAGTGGCACATGCTGTAATCCCAGTGACTCAGGAGGCTGAGGCAGGAGGATCACAAGTAAAACCAGCCTCAGCAACTTAGCAAGGCCCTAAGCAACTTATCAAGACCCTGTCTCTAAAAAATAATAAAAAGGGCTGGGGATGTGGCTTAGTGATTAAGTGTCCCTGAGTTCAATCCCAGTACCAAAAAGGAAGAAAGGAAAGAAAGAAAGAAAGAGAGAGAGAGAGAGAGAGAGAGAGAGAGAGGGAGGGAGGGAGGGAGGGAGGGAGGGAGGAAGGAAGGAAGGAAGGAAGGAAGGAAGGAAGGAAGGAAGGAAGGAAGGAAGGAAGGAAGGAAGGAAGGAAGGAAGGAAGGAAAAAATATGAAAAAAGGGTGGAATAGAAAGGTCTAACATATTAATAGTCCTATCAGGAGAAAAAAAAGAGAGAAAGATAATCAAGGAGATACAACACCCAAAGGTATAACAGTTGAGAATGTTCCAGAATCAATAAGGCATGAATCCACCAGATACAGGTATGTGCTACCACAGTGTACACCCATACAACCAAAGTGGAAAATTAGAATATATCCATACCCAGACACATTATTAGTGAAACTGCAAACAACCATGAACTGAAAACTGCACATTGTGAGCCAAAATAACTCCCTGTTAAATTGATTGTTTGTTACTTTGCTACAGTAAAAGAACAGTAATATAAAAAAAAGGAAAATCAAACTGTGCACTATTTGTAAGAGATATGCCCAAAACATCAGCTTACAGAAACATCAAAACTAAAATTACAAAAAAAGATATAGAAGGCAAGCACTTACCAAATTTAAGCTGGGGTAGCTATCTGATATTTTTTAAAATAGGGAGGGCTGGGAAGATAGCTCAGTCGGTAGAGTGCTTGCCTTGTAAGCACAAGGCCCTGGGTTCGATCCCCAGCACCAAAAAAAAAAAAAAAAAATAGAGAGTTAAGACGAAAAGACAAAGCTAACTTTAGAATAAAGAGAGACACCATATATTATAAAAAGTACAATTCACCAGGAAGATATAGTAAGTTAAAACTTGTAGACAAGAAGAAGAAAAAAGAAAAGAATACCCAGACAATCCTTTTGTAATTGCTAGAGTTCACTATCACACCAAATCCTTACTCTGAAATGGCATTTAAAAAGAAAAAATAGACTCAACATTCTTCTACTTTGCCATAAGAATCTACTTCCAAGTAACAAGATGGCACCAGGTGGAAAGGTAAGCTCTTATTTTCTAAGTGGCGCTAATCCATACGAATGAGAGATCAAAACCCAATCTTTTCAACTTCTAATGAAATCACTGATTCAGGCAAGAATCATCCATGGATGTTAAAATCCTTTTGTGGAAGGTCAGTCTGTCTGATCCTTGGTTGAACTCCTATCCCAGAAGGAGATGGTATTTGGAGGTGAGGCCCGTGGGAGGTGAGTAAGCCCGGAGCTCTCCACCCTCACCAATGGGGCCTGTTTGCCCTTCTGCTTGTGAGGACTCAGCAAAAGGCTGATAACAACAAATTTTTCATCTCATTGAATGTGACAATGGTTTCACAGTTAAGTAAGAAAAATATCCTTAATTTTGGGAGGTACATACAGAAAGAAGTACGTAGGGTAAAATGATATGAAGTTGTAATTTACTTCAAAATGCTTCAGAAAAAAATCGTTGAAGGAAATACAGGAAAATGCCAACAAATGCTAAAGCTAAGTGATAGATATTTATTATTCTTTGTATTTTTCTGTATATTTGAAATTTTTCTCAGTAAATAATTTTGGGTTCTTGCTTTCATGTTGTTTTGTTTTGTTTTGTTTTGTTGCAGTACTGGGGATTCAACCAGGGTGCTCTACCCCTGAACTAGGTTCCCATCCATTTTTATATTTTATTTTGAGACAGGGTCTCACAAAGCTGCTCAGGCTGGCCTGGAACCTGTGGTCTTCCTGCCCAAGTCACTGGGATTATGGGCGCACACTAGGGTACCTGGCGCGAATAATTTTTTAAAATTCATGCAAACAACACAAAATAGCCTCAAAAATGGAAAGAACTACAAAGAGAAGCTGAAAAATCCTTTCTGTGGTTTGGATGTGGTTTGTTGTGCTGGGTGCTTGGTCCCAGGGTGGCAGTGTTGGACACTTTATGAGGTGGGCCTAGTGGATGGGGGTCAGGTCACAGTGGCACCCTTGGGAGGGATTGATGTGCTCCTGAGGGACCATCGTTAGTTCCCGCAAGAGTGAGTTTTTATCAAAAGAACAAGTCTGGACCCTGAACTTCTCCAGCTTGCTCCACCCTGTGATCCCTCCCTTCTGCACACAGACAGTTCCCTTTCTGTTTCTCCACCCCGTTGCAACATAACCAGTCAGTGGGCCCTGACCAGGACACCAGAGCAGTGTCATGCTGTTAGAGCCCTCCAGCCACCAGAACTATGACATAACCAAACCTCTTCGAGAGGGGGAGGTGGTACCGAAGATCTAACCCAGGGTCTTGTGTATACTAGGCAAGCTCTCTGCCACTGAGCTACACCCCCCTCCAGCCCTTTTATTTTTGAGATAAGGTCTCACTAAGTTGCCCAGTCTGGCCTTGAACCTTCAGCCTCCGAAGATCCTCCAGCCTCCCCAGTAGCTGTAATTACAGGCATACTACATCACTCCTAGTTTTAAATAAACCCATTTACCTTATAAAATTCCCAACCTCAAGTATTTTGTTATAGTAACACAAAACAAACTAAGATATCCCCCAACACAGTAGAAGATTTCCACACACTTCTCTTTGAGTATTGACAGGACAAGCAAGTAAAATATCAGTAAAGTACAGATCAAATAATGCTATTAACATGCCTAATTAATAAACCTATGTAGAACCATGCACTCAATACTTTGCAAATAAACATTCTTAGACACTTTCATACTAGTTCATGAAGGCTTAACAAATTTCAGAAGTAGTATAGACACCAGACCTTGTTTTCTCATCAGTTTCCATGCAATCTTGCCTTCATCTTCTATCGACCCACCTCTGAGTTTAGTCACCCAGCTCTGGCCCCTTCCAGCCCCACAGTTATAAAGTCCTGGTTGTTGCCATCACCTCCCCTCCTAACACCACCACTGGTCTCAACCACGCTGAGGGACAGGACAAGGCTTTGGCTTGGTGGCCTTCATCACATGCATCACAGTGAAAGCCACAGCAACTCTGCACCCAGAAGCAGCTGATCTTACCCAGACAGCTCTAGCTTCCTCAGGGCTTCCTGGAAAGACTGAGTAACAAAACATGTCTATGGGTAAATGTTGACTAATAGGAGACAGGAAGGAGCCAACAAATAAACTGCTCATCCGTCTTCTCCGGGATGAAACTATTCAAAGAAGCTGCAGATCTGCAGGGTGCAGTGGCTGGTGAGTAATCCCAGCAACTGGGGAGGCTGAGGAGGAGGGTTGTGAGTTCGAGGTCAGCCTCAGCAACTTAGTGAGTCCCTAAGCAACTGAGTGAGCCCCATCTCAAAATAAAACATAAAAAGGGCTGTGGGTGTGGCTCAGTAGTTAAGCACCCCTGGGTTCAATTCCTGGTACCAAAAAAAAAAAAAAAGAGAGAGAGAGAAACTGCAGGTCCCCAGGTCAGTCCTTATGATTTGCAACCAGCTGTGATGGAGCTGAGGTCAGATCGGTAACACATCGCCTTGTGTTTGTTTTCTCACGTACCCGGCCTCAAGTCTTTTCTCCACTACTCTTGCTTCCCTGAGATTGAATCTCCCCCCAATAAAGTGTTAAGATATAAGTTTAACTTAGAAAACTTCCATGGGTTTACATCCTTAGAGAAGTATACAATAAACAAGTAAGCAAATACATGTCTGATGGAGACCAGTGCTTTGAAAAAATAAAGGAGAAATTTTTTAAAAGGAGAAAAATAAAGAAGGAGAAAGTGACTAAGTGGGCCGATGTTATTATTATAGATATGGTGACTCTGTTGACCAGATTCCATCACTATAACAAAATACTCAAAATCATGAACTCATAAAGAGAGAAGGTTTACTTTGGCTCACAGTTTGGGAGTTTCCGATCCATGAGCTATTGGTCTGTGGTGAGGCAGCATGTCATAACCAGAGCACATGTCAAACACAGCTGCTCACTTCACCACAGGAAGCAAGAGTGTGAGGAGGGGACTGGGGTCCGACAGTCCCTTTCAAGTGACCTAAGGACCTAAGTGACCTAAGGACCTCGCAGTAGGCCCACCTCTTAAAGTTTTACCACTCCCAATAGCACCACCCTGGGACCATGCCTTTAACACATGGGTCATACTGCAGCAGTGACCAAGGAAATCTTCTCTAAGGAGATGACATTTGAGCAGGCATCTGACTGAAATAGGATAGTGAATCCTGTGGTTATATAAGGGAAGGCCATTCTAGTAGAACAGCAGCGTGTACAAAGGTCCTGAGACAGGAGATGATATTTGGAGGAACAATAAGGACAAGAATGAGGCTGGAGTGGAAAGAGTGAGCAGAAGAGAATCAGAAAGAGAAGCTATCAAAGAGGCAATAGGGGCCAGAGCGGTAGTACCTTCTGGGCCACTGCGAGGAAGTTAACTAGAAGGTTCTGAGCAAAGGAGTGACATCATCTGATTGTAATTTTTCTAAGTATGATTTACATGCAATGAAATCCACCATTTTTGGTGTAGAATTCTGCCAGTTTTGACACATGTACATGAGGAGGCAACCATCACCAAGAGTCCATCATCCCCAAAAGTCTCCCTTGCCCTTTGTTGCCAACCCTCTCCCAACTACAACCCCGGCAACCACTGTCCTGCTATTTGTCCCTGTGGTTTGCTTTTCCCAGAATGTTATATAAATGGAACCATATAGTAGATAGCTTTTTTTAAAACTCTATTTTTAGAGCAGTTTTGGGTTTATAGCAAGATTGAACAGAAGGCACAGTGAGCTCCCCAACCCCCTCCACACATGCTCAGCCTCCCCTCTATCAACATCCCTCACCAGAGTGGGTCCCTGGTCGCGGCTGGTGAAGTAGGCCCCTCTTTGAGTCTGAATCCTTTCACTGAGCATAGTGCAGTTGGGATTGATCCATGCTGATTCCTGGAACTTTTGTTACTGAGGAGGATTCCACTGTATGGATGTATGACAGTGTTTATCCACTGCCCTGGTTCACATGCTGCAAACTTAGTCCCCAGTGTGGCAGTGTTGGGATGTGGTGGAATCCTTAAGAGTCTGGGCCTAGGGGGAGGCAATTAGGCCAGGAGGGTACCATCCTCATAAATGCGTTAATGCTACCTGAGGGGACTTCCTGATTAGTACCTTGAGAGTCAGTTGCTATAAGCAAGCCTGACACCTCCTGAGTCACTCTTCCATACATGCTGCTTCCCTTTTCTGCACACATTCTGGCCACTGTGATGCCATCTACCCAAAAGCCTTTACCAGAACCCAGCAGATGCCAGGGCCATGCTCTTGGACCTCCAGAACTGTGAGTTAAATAAACCTTTTTTTCCTGCATAAAATACTTGGCCTCAGGTATTTTGTTACAGCAACACAAAATAGTCTAATACTTCCACTACCAGTCAAAGAACATTTAGATTGTTTCTTGGTTTTGACAAAATAAAAACTCTATTAACATCTCTGTACCTGTTTTTGCATAACGTAAATTTTCATGAATTTCTTCTGACAAGGATGGAGTAAGAGAGAATGGATTTACTTTCCCATCTAAAACACTGGATAAAAATACATGAAATGATTTTCAGACATAGAACATCAGGCCGCACAGGCCAATGATCCCTGAAAGAGGAGAAGAAAATAAAGGAAGCTCTACAATTGCTACAGTTAAGGGAGGGGATTCCCAGGGGGAGCCCCACAAATTCTCTGAAACAAAGAGATGGAGTGAGAGTCCAGGAAGCCAACATGGATAGGGATCACCTGGCAAAGCACTTAGAAGAAAGAGCGTCACACAGAGAAAGCTCCAAGGACCTAAAGGGGTCCCCTTGAGACTTGGGCTACTGATTGAAGTGTGCATGAGGAAAGAACCACTAGAAAGGATTAGAAGGAACAACACCTGGAGCTCACTTAGGACCAAGCACAGTTCATTCATGTCGCCAAAAGCTAAAATGGCAAAATTCATAATTCATGGGCGACGAGGAAGAATATTCAAAGGATATCCCCTCAGACGTGGAGCAAGTCAGCCCAACATAAAGGCTGTCCTGTGTGAGCTTCCAGGATCCTCCTCTTTAATCCTTTCTGGTGGTCCCTTCCTGGCCTTAGGTAGTTTCCTAACACATCTGCATTTAAATGCTCAGCTGAAGACTTGGCAGGGACCCACTGCAGATTTCTGGCCCTAAAAATTCTTACTGCCTTAACCTCCCCGAGGTTCTCAATGCTCTCCCAACTCAGAGAGAGTGCTGGGCTTATCTTGGATCCCCTTCCCACACTGACGCCTAGAAAGTGCCTCCAGGAGCAATAGTAATGCTAACTTCATTTGTTCTCCCTCTCAGGAATCACAGTTCTCTCCTTTGCCCATTGTCCAATGCCCTAAAGCCACTGTATCATATCTTTTCCCAATTTTTTAGTTGTTTAAGGTGTAAAGCTACATGGTCCCTATGACTCCATTTTGGCCAGAAGCAGAGATGACATCATCTAATTCTGTTTGGAAAGGATCCCTCTGGAAACTAGACTAAGGATAGCCAAGGTCAAAAGCAGGAAGACCGGTGAGAACTATTGCAGTGATCCAGATGAGAGTCAATGGCGGCCTGGCCCAGGACTGCAGGGTAGTTGAGTTCATGATATTTTGAACATAGAGCTGATGGAATTTGCTGCTGAAAGGGTGTGAAAGAAAACAGGAGTCATAGTAAACTCTAATGTTTTGGATCTGAATGACTGGATGAGTGGGGAATACTGGGAAGGAGCAGAATTGGGCTCAGAATGAGGTAAGGTTTGGTTTTAGTTGACAAAATCGTGTCTGTCAAGACATCACAAACCATTCCCTTCCCAGATCTACTCCATTCAGCTGACAGCCCCTCCCTACCAGAAACAGAAGGGTATGAGCTCAGGGGGCCCACGAGGGCCTGCTTCTCCTCCCACTGGCTTGCCTTCAGTGGGCACTTTCCAAGAACCTGGCTCAGACACTCCCTATATTTAGATGGCCAGGACTACCACAACCTGCACCGCCATTAATTCAGAAAGCAGCGAGAGGCAATGGGGGAATAGAAAAGACAAACAGACACATAGAGAGAGAAATCTGAGACCAGGTGGGACATTACACCCGGAGGGCAATGCAATGACCCAGAGCTGGCTCCACACATTTATTATATAGGTTTTATCATCAAAAGGTTATTTGTGGGAAAGTTTTTGCAAAGCAGGCAGGCTGGAAGTTCACAGCGCTGACAAGACATTATGGTTATCTTGCTATGCTCAGAATCTTCTGTCCCTGGGAGCCCGTGTCTGAGTTTCAAAGCTAAAACTGATAACCCTGCACTTTTGCACAAAGTGACCATCGGCTGGCATTGCCATAGCACCTAGGCAATGTTAACCTGTACTTTGGCACAGGGAGACCCCAACACAAGCACATCACAACCACAAGGCAATCAGACACCTATCCATATCACGACAATATACTTTTTAAAGTATTTCACACCTGTTGCCTCACTTGACCCCGAGAGCACTGTGCAGTAGATGTAACCATCCCCATTTTATAAGTCAGGAAACTGAGGCTCAGAGAGGTGAGCTGATTTGCAAGGACATTTCACTGGTAAATGAACCCAGAGTCCTGGGATTCCAAGTTCAAGATTTCTCTTTTTCACATCTGCTTATAGGCAGTGGAAGAGGCCCCACATCTCACTGTTGGCTCTCTGGATACCTTCATTTAAGCCATGAGCTGTGAGAGACACCCTGCTGCGGCCACGTGTGTGTGGGTACAAATGGGATGCCAGGCAAGGGGCTGCCTGCACCCCTGGGGAAGTGGGAGCACCCTGTCCTGAATCAGAAGGTCTTTTCTGCCTTACAAATGACCTGATAATGTAGTCAGAGCTGAGTCTACAACACAAGGTCTCTCAATCTCTTGGCCTGCCCCCTCTTCGGTTACCTGCATTCCTTTCCCCTGGACCTCCTTTCCTCCATCTCCAAAGCAGAGGTGTGACCTCACCTGTCTAAAGTCAGAAGCTCCAGCTGACTTCCGGAGCTCGTCTCCTCAGGTCCACCCAGCAACTCTTCCCTCTCTCTCTCTCAGCTACCCAGGGTTCCCTCCCCGTTGTCTCTTCCCCCATCCATATTTAACCTGGATTGATTTCTCCTTCTTTAAAGGGATACCATCCACCCTACCTCTTACCTGGGCCAAAGCCCTTCACAGCCCAGTTTCCTGACACTGGTGCCATTTCCCCTCCCCAACCCAACAATGCAATCAAGCTTCTGCCACCTTCCTAAATAGCCATCCCATTTCATTTTGCTGGCTTGCTGGGGTCACCAATGACTGTAGTAGTGTCTGATCTGATTCTTATCCATGTTCTTAATGCTTCTGGATACGTTGGTCTTAAAGACATCACTCACCTTGACCTTGGGCCCTTCCTCAGCAGCCCTCTTCTGGCCTCCTCTGCCTCCATTCAACACAAGGAATGCACAGCCCAGGATTCCCCCTATGCCAGATGAGCCCACCTGCCCTGTGCCCTGAACAGATCATTCCTCCTAATGTCCAGGCTTCTTACTGGCAGTTGACCACTGTTTGGGAGCAGACACACTGTGACATTGTAACATTCTTCTGCTTGGTACCCACATTTTTACAGATGCCCAGCCTCCTGGAAAGCTAAAAGTTGGGAGTTAATTTGACTCAGTTGCACTCACTGGGGGTCAATTTGACCCAGTCTGGGGTTTCTAAATGCAGGGAATTGACCAAAGAGAGGAATTAGAGGAGAAAAGGAAAACTGGGCCCAAAGGTCTTTCAAAAGAAACCCTTTTTGATCCTTTAGAAGCAAAGGTTTAGGCTCTTGGAGGTTAGCAAAGCCCACATCTCTCTCACGAGCATCAGAGGGAGGACAGCAGGCTTGGAGAAGAGGCGAGGGGGGCAGCCAGCTCCTTTCTTGACACCAGTGCAAAGGGCCTTTCACAAAGGCCCTTCCGAAAGGTCCACTAAGCACTTACATAAACTTTGATCTTTACTTCCAGGTTTATAGACCCCTAACATTCATCTGATAGGGTGCTTGCCACCAGCTCAAATAAAAAACACTGACATCATATGTATTTTAATCCTGGCCGAGTTTGCCTGGAGCTGACAAGGGGCTTAACAAATAGGGTGACTCCATGTCCAGGTTTGCTCAGGCCATTCCCAGTTCCTAATTTGGTTCTGAGGCATTAGGTCACCTGTCTGTTATGATTACTGGGTATGGAAAGGAAGTAGAGATGACACAGTGGTGATAGGGGTGTGACCAGGCCCTGGGACTGATTCTTGCAGCGGTAACCATACAGTCGATGCATAGCATCACAAGATGCTGGGCTCAGCCCAGGAAACCTCAATATCCAACAGGTGTATTGCTAACAAGGAGGTGTCAGGAGGTCCCAGGCAACAAGCAGCACCTGCAGACAGGTGAGGGGCAGCACAGAAACTCCAAGTGATGAGCCCGTGTCGGGGGTGCTGTCGGGCTCAGAGCTCTGTTCTTCCAGCTGAGGACTGCAAAGGAGCACTGGCACCAACAGCAGCTGAAATCAAGGACCTCGGTGCCTCTGCCTTCCTAGGGTCCTTGACATGGGAGGAAGAGTCTTTCAATGAGACCTTTTGAGAACATAGCATCTGGAACCCGTTGAAATGTAATATGAGGTGAGTCCATTGAAGAGAGAGCTCAGGTATAGTGAGAAGAATGTGAACAACACACACAGGTTTTCATTGGCCATGATTTCAGTAACCCAATGTCAACCGCAGTCTGAAAATACCATTATTTGGGCAAGGCACAATGGTGCCTGTGATTCCAGCAACCCTGGAGGCTGAGGCAGGAGGATCTCAAGAGCAAGGCCAACCTCAGCAACTTAGAGAGACCCTATCTCAAAGTTTAAGAAAAGTAAAAAGCAGCTTGGTGGTCAAGAGCTCAGGGTTCAATCCTCAGTGCCAAAACAAAACAAAACTAACATTTGTCTTGATTCTTTCAAGAGAGAGAGACCACATTCATGTAACATTTATTACAGTATCTTGTTATAATTGTTCATTGTATTATTGTGGTTGTTAATCTCTTATTGGGTACACTAAACTTAATCATAGGTGTATATGTGTATATAGCAAAAATGCAGCATATGTAAGATTCTGCACTATCTGCAATTCCAGGCATCCACTGGGGGGTCTTGGAACATAGCCACTGCATAGAAGGGAGCTTACGACACCCCCAGCTCCTTCCCAGTATGGTCTTATGCCCAGAAGCTAGAAATTCCTTTCTGAAGGCAGGTGTTCATTTGCAGCAGATTCTACCCGGATACAAATGCTAAACTCGGTGGGAGGAGATGGGCCTGCGAACAGGGATGTTATGGCATTGGTGATACTGGAATCATCAGCATACAGGGAGGGTCCTGGCATTGACTCCAATATGAAAAGGACAACTTTCCAGCTTCTACAGAGCAGGTACCAGAACTATAAAACCTAAATGTCTGTGAATATGCCAGAAACTCCTGGGCATTTTACATGTGTTATCTCACCTAGACAGGTAATGTTTTTAGACATAAGCAGGCCGAGGCTCAGAGAAGGTAAACTTTTCCTAAGTACAGCTGGCAAGAAATAAAACATGCTTTGGGCTGGGGATATAGCTCAGTCGGTAGAGTGCTTGCCTTGCAAGCACAAGGCTCTGGGTCCAATCCCCAGCACCGCAAAAAAAAAAAAAAAAACTGGGTGTGGTGGTGCACGCCTGTAGTCCTGGGATGGGGGTGAGGCGGGAGGACCGTGAGTTCAAAGCCAACCTCAGCAACTAAGCAAGGCCCTAAGCAACTCAGTGAACTCAGTGAGCACCTGCTTCTAAATACAATATTTAAAGGGGTTGGGGATGTGGCTCAGTGGTTAAGCATCCCTGGGTTCAATTCCTGGTACAAAAAAAAAAGAAAGAAAGAAAGAAAAAAGGAAAGAAAACAAAAAACAACTCTTAATTAGCCAAAAATGAAAACCCCAAACCCCAAGTATTAAACATAATTTTTATTTCATCCAAGGCAAAGCTAAATACAATTCTATAATGCAAAACATGTTGTAGAGGCAAGACAGTCTGATCACGTCCATTCTGTGCTTGAACACGAGTCAGTGCAGGGTGTGTGCACAGCTGTGCCTCCCAGAGGCACCCTCAGACCCTAAGGCCCTTCACTGCATCGTTTGATCTATAAAGTTATATAGGAAATTGACTATGGGTATTGTCATCCAAGCCAGAGGAATAAACCATGCATAAGATAGTCGAAGCACTGCATATCAGGTGAGAGGTGGAGGGTAGGGACTCCAACCTGGGACAAAGTAAAGTGCAGCAAGCTATAGGATTTTCCCCAGAAGTCCCTCCTCTTGGCACTCCCTCCCCCCAGCCCTCTGATGGCAGCTGTCTGCAACAGAGATGGAGTCAGAGAGAGATGGGATCCAGGAGCATGGCTGGCCTTTCCCTCACTCTCATTCACTCTCGGTCTCCAGCTCTGGCCAGGAAAGATGGCTCCTGAAAGCTGCAGTCTCCCCCATCACGCACCACCCCTTTCATGCACAGCTGCCCACTCCACGGTCCCACTTGTGCACCTGCTCTGCCTGCACAGGCAGGTCCACATGCACATGCACATCACTGCACACGAGCACACGGCACCTGGCACCAGCTCAGGAGCACGCCCTCAAAGCTCCATAAGAGCTGCCAGCCAGATGTGTGCAAAGCTGCACCCCATCAGCCCCTCTCCCAGGCCTCTCTAGCATCATAAGATCATTCTGGCTGACTTCTGCTTAATCCCTACATGCAGGAGACCCAAGGCATCCAATGCAAACATCCTGTTTTGAGGTCAAGGATGAGGGACTCTGAACTTTGTCTTTGGTCTCACTGATGTCATCGTAGCACAGCTGCATGCTCCCAGGGCTCTCAAGAGCAGCTTTGTAAACGGCTCTCTCAAGCCCACAAGCCCTCACCAGCCCTGACCCACCACTGGAGACCTTCATGTAGCTAAGGTCTGCTCGGGGAAGACCACTGTGCCCATATGCGCCCGACTGCAAATCCATGCAGATACTTCTCCCTGGGCATAATGCTGTCATTGAGACAGGACATTCTTTGTTGTGGGGACTAAGTTAAGCACTCTCAGCCCCCACTCACTAAAAGCCAGTAGTGTCCCAGGCATTGGGATAACCAGAGATATGCCCCTTACAGTCCCAATCATCTCTATTGAAAAACCCCCAAACAAGAGCCATGTGCAAGAAGCTTCAGACATCAGTCCGAATCAAGGTTTCTAACATTACAAAGACTAAAGAATTCCAAAGGGGAGGAGTGGAAAGAGTGTGTGTGTTTTGTAGGGACAGAGATGAGGACACGACAGACTTGGGACAATCCCTCCAATTACAAAACCTGCTTCCCAAATTCCTTTCCAAGCTAAAAAGATTTTTGTAAAACAAAACTTGCCAAGTCCCACAACAGTCCTGTGAGGTAGGTAAGTAGTATTACACCCACTGGATAGATGGAAAAAGCTGAGCCCAGAGGAGCTGCAAGACCTGCCTGTAAGTCAGCAGAAGACCCCAAAGAGGGAAGAAGAGGTCACCCTTCCTCTTCCACTGCTCTATGCCTCGGCTTCCTCTCAAAAGAGCAAGAGGAGCCCCCAGGCACTCTCTTCAAAGGTCGACACTGGGAAGGGAGAGGAAAGAAGTTTTGCGTGAAGGCAGCTGGCAGCTGGAAGAATCTTTCTAGGTGGCTGGGGGCTCTGATCTGTCTTCTCCCAAAGTCAGGAAATCTGACCCCCAGTCCTTGAAGAAGGATGGAAGGGGAGGGGGCAGATCAGAGTGGGGATCTGCAAACCCATCAGGTTGGGCAAGGGACACTGACCATGGCCATGGGCAACCTGCTGGTGCCACTGCTCCTCAAATTCCTCCCAAGTTCTACCCTCAGGGAAGCTGCTGGCTGCCTCTGGGCAGGAGAGTCCTGAGACAGCCCACGTGTCCTCTGGAAAAGACGTCTACTCCTCTCCATCCCTCCTGTGGACCCGAAAGACAGAGTGTCAGAAGCCCAAAAGGGAGAGAGGGGCTGGGAGCAGATGGTGGAGACCCCTGTTATCACATCTGCATCAAACCCACAGGGACCCACACAATCATGAGGCCCCATCAGACATCTTCCCATTAGGGTCCTGGATGGGAGCATCTGGCAGGTGTCTCCAAGACTTGGTCACTGACCAAGGGGATGTCAGTGACACAACTCCAGCTTCACGGCCTCCTCATTGACACTGGGGAGGAGAGGGCTGAGGACCACGCCAGAACGTGCAGTTCAATAAAGGCGGGAACTGGCAAGAGCAGCGGGTAAGAGCTGGGACTCCAGGAGCTAAGGCACAGTCTAGCCCACACTCAAGGGGTGCTCGGACCAATTCACTGAAAGCAGAGGAAAAGTGTGGGCGCCCTCTCCCTGCTCCTTCCCAGCCCCAGGGTGGGACTGGGGTGGCCCAGCTGAGCAAAAAGCAGCTGGAAAACTCCAGGACTCTCTCATCCAAAGAAGAGGGTCCCTGAGGCAAGGCAAACAAGGGCTGGGGATGAGCAACCCTGGGGTCAGGGACAAAGGTGTGATGGAGGAGCCCAGGGAGAGCAAGCCAATGAGATGGAGGTTCGAGGGTGCAACGCCCTCAAGCAAGATGACATCACCTGCTGTTTCATGGGAAAGGGAGGAGCAGAGGGGAGCTGGGCTCAGGAGTGCCTAGGGTGGCGATGGTCCTGCCATGCCAAGGACAAGGGCTGCCAGCATTGTGGGGCTGGGGTGGGCATTAAAATGACTGAGAGGACCAGGACATTGGCTTGCCCACCTCTGCAGCCCGATTCCCCAAGGAAAATGCTAGGGAAAACGTAGGTTAGCACTCTAGTGCTCCAGAAAGACTGGAGGGGCCCCTCCATGAGCCCCCTTAGCAACTCAGAGAGCAGAGGGGCAGGCTAGGTGGGCTGGGACCCCTCAAGACCAAGATGGCCAGCCCTCACTCAGAGGATTTAGAACTCAGAGCTAGGGACAGGATAAGGAGCAGAGACAAGGCAGACAGGCCTTGTGGGGTGGGGGAAAGGGTACCTCCCCACATCAGGGTCTGTGAGAGACCAGTTATCCCACAAAATCAAGTCTGCCTCACATTGTGGCCCACCTCCACCAGTACCCCCACCCCAAGGTCTTCTCCAGAGTCCTCTAGCCCACTCCCATCAAAAGGGTTTGTTCCCAGGACGAGGCTCCAAGGTCCAGCTTCTGGGGCAGCCCTCACTGATCTCCCAAGTACCTCTTGATGACAAATCAGTAGGAAAACCAAGGTCCTGCCCATACAGTGGGGGAAGCCAGAAGGAGCCCCCATCTTCCCAGGCATCAGGGGACCAGCCCCTCCTTTCCCTTTCCTGAACCTTCCACAGGCCCCCTGCCCTGGCCAGCCCTTGTCCCTGGGAAGCCCTGGCTGGGGAGGGGGTAGGGCAGCTGGGCAGGACACCAGTTTCTCCCTGCCCGGGAGGACTACAGTTTGAGCCAAGCAGCAGATGTCTCAGGCACGTGGGTTCTACGGACGGGCTCAAGCATCAGTGTCGGGACAGAAAGTCAGGCTCCCTGCAGCTGCTTGGCCTGAAGCGGGGCCTCACACTTTTGTGGGTGGTTTCTCTTCCGCCTTGGAGCCAGGCAACCCGTTCTCTGTATTGTCGTTCCCCGAGGAACTCACAAGACACTCCTTCCTGGGGAGGGAGAGAGAGAGGTGCACTGGTGAGCAGAATAGGGGATGAACTGGGGAGGGAGCCAGGACCCCTGCGCCCAGCCCTGCACCCCACACCCTGCCCCTGGCCTTCTAAGAACTAAGATACCAAGAGGCCAAGTCACCTAGCCTCTCGATGCCTCAGTTTCCTCATCTATAAAACAGAGAGAACCCTGACACCTTCTTCATGAGATGTGTGAGGGGTAAGCACATTTAAAAGGGTGGATGGACTCAGGAAGGCCTCGCCACCACCTACTTGTCTCAACATGGCCATGAGGGTCACCAGGGTCATCTGGGTCAGGCCCAAGTTGTGCCACCCAGGGGGAAGGGTCCATGCTAGCAAGGAATATTCCGAGGACATAGAGCTCTTTCCCTCAGTCCCACCAGGACCTTCTCCCTGAGCCCTGTGACCAAAGGTAGGGCCATGGAGGGGCCGAGCAGCAGTTGAGTGTGGCCTCAAGGGTGGCAGGTTAGGGCAGAGGGTGGTGGGACAGGACAGAAGGCAGAGACAGGAGACATGGTCAGGTGGGAAGACCTCATGCGACCCTCGTCCCTGGCTGCCCTGGGCTGGAGGGGCTCCGATTTCAGTTTGCCCCCTGTCCATGGCAGAGTTGTGGAGGATGGACAGAACTCATGCAAAATGTCTCTTGGACTTTGACTGTAATGCAGCCTTTCCTTGCTGTTCAAGGGATGCCTCAGGCTTCCCTGAGGTCTGTACTCAGGACCCCCAGCCTCTCCCCATTTGCCCCCATGGCCAGACATTTTAATCTTGAGGAGTGGGACTTGGGGCCTACAAGCCCTCACCAGTTCACCAGTCAGATGGAAAGCCACTTGCAGCCCTGGGCTCCCAGTCCCCCCAAATCTGACCTCAATCTCTTTGCAGGCTGTTCTTCTTCTCCCCCAAATCCTCCCACTATTACAGAAAAGGCCTTGCCCTCCAGACACACGCCCACTGCCGGGCTCTGCCTTTGCTCTCGATGCTCTTTCACCTGGAACACCTTCCCCTCACTATCCCAGGCATAAAATTACACCCACAACCAACACCCCAAAATCACACCTCTTCCAAACCTGCAACAGCACCTTATCACACCTTTTTGCTGGGATCCATCCCCTCTGTGTCTGGTATTACATTTACCTGTGCACACGTCTTGTCTCTTTCACCAAAGGGCAGAATCGTTCCTTCCAGAATGTCCTACAGCACCTGGCACAATGCCCGGCACACTGTACCTCAAAAATAGCCACCAAATGAAAAAATGGATGGATCGACTCTAGAGTCAGTAGGACATGGTGGCAACAGTTTTAGGGTAGAGACCAAATGAGTTGGAGTTCAAATCCTAGCTCTTTCACTTACTAGCTGTATGACCTTGGTCTTGTCACTGAACCACTCTGAACCTCACTTTGTTCAACTATAAAATACAAGGGATGCATATTGTATAAAAATGCCTGGTGGAATACTTAAAGCATGGTAGACATTTGATGAATGATAAGAATTATAATCTGTAGCCATCTTCTGATCTACCAGTGTCCCAGCAAGAAAATGTTTTGCAGGTATTTAGGCACATAAAAAACCCAGTGTGTTCAGTTAATACAGACTGGGAGAATGGAGAGACACCAGGAGAAGGGGACAAGGGCTGCATGGGTAGCGAAGACGGAGGTGAGACCAGGAAGGGAAGGAGGATGAGGAGACAGGAGGGGAGATAAAGGTAGAATCAGAGGAGCAGATGAGGGGGGTGGTGGGCTGGGGGCACAGAGCCTGCAGGAAGGTCAACTCACTTCTTCTCCCGGGTCTTCTTGAGGACAAAAGTGATAAACTTCTTTAGCAGCAAGATAAAGATGAGGAGTCCAATGACTCCACCCACCACGGCCAGGATGATGAGCGTCACTGTGTTGTCCACTTCTTCCACTGTGAGGCCAGAGTAGAGAGGGGAGGACGGGGAGAGGGGAGGAGGAGTCACCTGGAGCCAGGGCCATGCAGCACCCACCCACAGGCCACTGACCCTCTCCAGGTCTTCAGCAGGACAGAGGAGAAGTCAGAACATCCATCAGACTAAGGAACAAAAGGAGCCCTGTCCCCTCACCCTCCTCATGAACACCTTCCCAAAAACTCACACACGAGTTTGGGAATGAATCTGAATTTGAGGTTTAAGCCACAACTTGGCTCCCAAATTGCCATGTGAGAACTTCATTGCCTCTTTCTAAGCAAAAGACATCCTCACAGCCTCCCGCCTTGCCTTTCGCCCGGAGCCCTTCCCTGCACACCTGCAAACCAGCCCCTGCCTCGCTGTGTTAACTTCCTCTGCAGCACCAGTCATGTTCTCTCACACCACACCCACATCATCTCGTTAAGTTACATGGCTCCCCCGACTAGAAGAGGGGAAGGTAATTTCCCAACGAGCAGGAATGTGTCCATCTTGTCCCTCTGTACACCTTCAGCATCGAGAGCATCAGCCGCCACACAGTCGGTGCTCAGCACTCCCTTGTGAATGGATGAATGACTCAAAAGGGAGACTTGAAGGGACTTTGTGAGCAGCAACGAAGAGAAGGTAAAAGAGAGCTCTTCACCCAGTGCCTGGCACCCAGAAATGCTCATACATGTTGGTCCCTCCTCTCCTCTCCCCTGAAAAGGCTGAGCACAAAGCAGAATGACAGGAAGCCAGACAGAGAGGAAGAGACGACACCATACCAGACCCCCCCAGATGACTCCAGGCTCAGAAAAGGCTGCCCAGATGGCCTCTGGCTCTGCCCTCGGTACAGCCAATATTGAACCCAGGGTGTCCCTCTTTCCAGGCACTCTATGTCCTCCAGGAGAGCAAGGGACCCCCAGGTACACACAAAAGGCAGCAGAATCTGAACCCTGGAGTCGCTGCCCTTCCCCTTTGCTCGGGTCCTGAGCCTCCCTCGTTCTGTGGGCTCCTCCGCAGTGTGAGGCCCAACCTTGCTTCTCCACTGCTGCTTATCACCTCCTGCTTCTCTAACCACCTCCAACCTTAGGGTCTGTGACCACCTGGCTCCTTACCATGTGCACCCTTGCTTCTAATTGGTCCACCCACCATCAGACTGGAATTCCCTGCTAGGAGATAAGCTCCCAGAGGGCCGTGTTTTATTCCATCTCCATTACAGGTGCTGCCGCAGATCTATATATATGCTCCACATTCCAGTTATTCATTTGCTTGTCCTCTGTCCTACCCTGGACTGCACATGCCTCAAGAATACTGTGCATCATTCATGGCATGTTTTAGTCTAACCCCTGATGTTCAACCAATATTTGCTAACTGAATACACCATAGTAGCTATAATCGGCATTTACAGGGAGAGCCTAACTAGCCACCAAACACTTCCAGATAGCTCCTCTAGCCATCACAACAACCCTAGCAGAATGCAGCCATGTTCCCATTTTACAGACCAGGAAAACAGAGGGTCAAAGAAGCTAAGTGACTTCACAAGCTACTCAGTAGCAGAAGTATTTAAGCTCCGAGATGCAACTCAGATGTAACTCCAGTAACTCACCTTTTTTTTCTTTTGTACTAGAGATTCCATCCAGGGTCACTTTACCACTTAGTTTACCCCAGTCCTTTCTATTTCTTTATTTTGAGACAAGGTCTCAATGAGTTTCTGAGGGTCTCACTAAGCTGCTGAAACTGACCTCCAACTTGCGATGCTCCTGCCTCAGCCCCCCTGTAGCCTCTGGGATTACAGGCATGCACCGCCACACCAGGCGGCTCCAGTAACTCTGGGAAGTGTAAGGTCAAAGAAAGCAGCAGTGCAGGCCACCGTGCCCTTTCTTTCGCTGTACCACTGAGGCACCCCCAGCCCGTCCCACTCCACTGCCCTCACCCTACTGCATACGTTTATCAACAACTTGGAGGAAGATGGTGGCCTGGTGCTGCAGGTCATTCTCCTTGGGGTTTTTCACATGACAGGTGTATTTGCCCGTGTCGCTGAACTCCAGGCTCCTCAGCAGAATGGAAATGTTGTTCATCTTCTCCTTAGTGGAGCCCTCCAGAGTGATGCGGTCATCATCTTTCAACTTCACCTTAGGGTCAGACTTCTCATTCTTCACGGTTCCATCTATGAGCTGGGTCACAAAAGAATCAGAGTGATCAAAGGTCATGACATCGCTCCAGCCCCATCCTTGGGGGCCTTCCCTGTCCAGGTCCAGAAAGAGCCTGCCATGCATGAGAGGTGTTGCACCTCCCCGATTTCCTCTGCCAGAGTCAACAGCTCGGCCTGCCAAACCTGAATTTTGCCTGTTTCGGGCTAAACCCAGTTCCTTTTATTAAAGGAATGCAGCACATTCTTACTGCTCTCTTCATAAAAGCCTGTTACATAATGCAGATGCCACGTGCATTTCCCTGTGCACTTCCCACCCTGACTTTCTGACACTGAGTCCCCTGCCTGCCTTAATCCAGGTCCTCCATCAAAACCCAGATCAAGGCTGCAGCTCTGTTCTTCAGCACCCTCCGAGGTCAGGTTCCATTCCATCCAGATGGAGGCTACTGTCACTTCCCTTGGGTCAGCCTGGGGCCAGATCCCCTGCTAGGTCGCACACAATTCAGCACTCGCCTGCTGGCTGGTTCACCCCTCCCCCCACCGCCATCTCTGCTCCTGCAGTGGCCCTGCTCCTTGGTTTTTTTCACACGACAGGTATATTTGCCCATGTCACAGAACTCCAGGTCATCACTGTTCCTGCAACAGCCCTGCTCCACCCCAGCTTCTCGGCTCCTTCCCTTCCAAGTCCAGCCACCCCTTCCTCCTTTGTACCCTTCTCATTCCCTCTCTCCAGGCCTTCTGATGGTCTTTCTCCTGTTGGGTAAATTAAGCTATTAATTTTTACATGAGCAATTCATGTTCCAGATATTTCATAAGATCAGACAGAAAACTCTAGCCAGGAATTCCAACAGACCCCAAATTCTGGTCCCACCATCTAAACATCCCTCCCACCCAGAGTCTGTCTGGAAAAAAATACTGGGGGAAAGGGTAACAAAAGTTGGTCTCTGGTGGAGGTCATCACAGTGAGGTTCAGCCCAGAATGGATCACAGTCTAGGATGGGAGACACCCGCAGGCCAAGGATAAAGAAGAGAAGGAGAATCTGGACTGCCCTGACAGTCCCTATAGCACTTACAATCTTGAATGTATCCGTGCTATTGTAGGACCACCAGAATCGGAGGTTCTCGAAGCCAAAGCAGCTGGAGAAGGTGCAGGGCAGCAGGATCTCCGTGCCATTGACAGCATAGATGGTAGTGGCCTTTCCCACAGATACCTCCAGCGACAGGGACATGGGGAGCAGGAAGAGACCTGTGTAAGGAGTACACTCTCTCTTAATAAAACCCCACGGGAATCTCCAGGTTGGAGCTTTGGAAGCGGACCTCAGGCTGGGCAGAGTGGCTTGGCCAGGCAGGGAGGCCTCAGTGTCAGCCTCAGACGATGGTTCTTTTTTACTCTAATTGAAACTACTTTGGCCACCTGCCATTAATTTTCCCTCTCTCCCCTTCGCGTAGGTGGGACAGATTTGGCACCGTGGTACCTCTTGTGGCACTCTAAATGACCACCAGGGGTCACCCCAACCCCAAAAAAGGAGGGTCGGCCAGTGTACCCGGGAATCCGCGCCCCCGCCCCGCCGCCTCATCCGGATACGCAGTCCCCGAAAGTGCCCAGGGAGCGCTGGCTGCGTGCCCCTCTCTCTGCATGGGAATCGCCCTAGGACGCTACGCACCTCGTTATGTTTGCGGAATCTGGGGGAAGGGGACAGCGGGATAGGGTAATGAGGAGAAAGGAAAAGCGGCCGCTGGGGTCCCTGCACTGTCCGGCAGCCTCTCATCGCCCAGCCATGGAGACTCCTACTGAGCCCCGAGGAGCTGAGAGATGACCTTGCTTGGTCATCTGAGGCCAGCGCTTTCTCCACCGAACCGGATCCTTACAGAAGGATGATGGCCCGAGCCGGGATGGAGGGGTGCGCACAGCCTGGAATTAGGCAGCAGCGAGGGCGGAGCGAGTAGAGCGAAGATGGAGAGAAAAGTAAGCGGGCTGAGACGCTGCGGAGGCAGATTCGGGACGCACTGCATGCACGCCTGCAGGGTGGGGTGGCCCGGGGTGACCTGCTGTTCCCTCCTCATCCCAAGAATCGGGGCCTCCCCACCGCAGCCACGCTCCGCCCCCTCATCCCGGGAACAACCGCGAAGCCCCCGAGGCTCCTCACACTCCCTCCGCAGTGCGTCCAAACGCCCGCTGAGAGGCGTTTCCACTAGCGGCCGGGATCCCTCCTCCTGAATCCTCCTAAGGGAACCTGCCCTCCTCCCACCCTGCACATTTCTCAAGGAAACCCGTCTCCTCAAGGTCGTTGGGAAAAAGGGATCCGCCGCTGGACGCATACCTCTTCGTGCCCCTAGAGGCATTCTTCCATCCTAACTCTCGGAAAGCCTTCAGGAATTAAGTTAGACAACTCCTGCTGCATCATACAGGAGAGAAGGATGTTGCTTGGTACTACTGAACATACTTTCTAAATGACAGCGAAGGTGCTCCAAGGAGAGCTGGCAGCCCTGCTCCTGCTCTCGAAGGTCCACTCATCTTCGTGTCCCCTTTGCTTCTGGCGACACAGTACCCCACCAGCTCAGAAATTACACCCATGGCCCAGTAACCCAATCATGACCCTTGCCGCTGTCAATAAATGCAGTAATGGCTGATATTTATTGAGCATTTATTATGTGCCTGGCACATTCCACCCTCACACCTCTCCTAAGAATGGTATACTATTATGAATCCATATTGAAAATGAAACAAATGAGACTCCAAAAGTTGGGTAACTTATCTAAGGTCAAGGAGAGAAATATTTGCACCATCCCGTAGTCCCAAAGTAAGAAAATTCCTCCTTGCATCCTAATAGAGCCAGGTTTGCCCACCAGGACTCCAATTAGTGCTGGGATGTTATTTCAATTAACTCTCATTTTTTGGTCAGCTCCTGTGTGCCAGGAATTGTTTCAGAATAGTGGTTTTCAAATTGAGAGGTCTCCAAATCGCCTGAAGGGCAAGAACAGTCAGCAGGGTCCTGGAGCTACTGATTCAGTAGGTCTTCAGTGGTGCAAGACACTTGGCATCTCAGGGAACTCTGTGGGTGTGAACCACACTTTGAGAACCATTGTGCTAGAGGACTTATACTGTACTAACCACAACTTTTATTAGGATTTCAAAAGGTAGGTATAATTTTTTCTCATTTTACAGATAATAAAATTGAGGCTCAGAGAGTAGTGACTTGCCCGTGGGCCACATGGTAAATGACCAATCCAGAACTGAGCACTTACTATACTACAGGATAGGTATTTTTAATATAGTGTCTCATTTAATCCTTTAATAATCCTATATTAGTCATTATTTTTATTCCTAATGAACAAATTAAGAATGGGTTCAAAAAGATTAACTTGCTAAAATCACACAACCAGGAAGTAGATAAACAACTTTCAGAAATGTCTGCTTTTCACCTCTCCAAAAGAGCAATTGTCAAGGCTTAGCATTCCTTGATGCTCCTGGTTTTCCCTCCCTTTTGCCCTCCCCTACTCCTGCTTCCCCCAGAGGTCTAGGGACAGGAGCCAGACACAAGATTCCACCCTCCAGTCTGGGGCCAGCACCAGAGGATGGTTTTCTAGCCGGAGATTCCCACTCTTTGCTTCTTACCCCTCCAACAGCCTCCACAAGGCTTGAGATTGAGAGAAAGACAGCTTCCTGCTAGCTACAGGGTTTCCTCAGGGGCCCAAGGGCGGCTGCAGCTCCCATTCCAATGTTCATTGACCCAGGCCCAAGAACCTGGGTCATGGAGAAGATGTGAGGACTCAAACCGGAGGCCAAATTCCCCTTCCCCAATCCTAGCCAGGTATGAGCTATTCAAGAACACAAAAGATGCACATCAAAAGGGAAATGCTTTTGACCGCTCTAAATAGAAGCAAAATCGAGCAAAAGAAGGGTTCAGAAGAGAGGATAACGCTATTTCTTTAAGGTCTGGCTCACAACAGGGTATGCATTTCTGCCTGATATGGATGACTTAACTCTAATACACTCAGGAGTGAAACACTGCCCTTTCCTCCTTAGCCTGGGGGCGGGGGTGGGTATAAAGGAAGGCTGCAGAGATGGCTTCCACTGAGTCCAAGGCCCTGCCCAGGTTAAGACATCAGAACCTGACTTCTCCACCACACAGCTCTCCCACCAGGGTGTCACCTGTGAGGCCATGCTGCAGGGAAAAGAGGGAAGAGGGGTGCGCGATTCCCCAGAGTCTCCCAGAGGGCTGTTTCAGCAGATTGACCAGGCCAGGAGATGACTGGTCAGCAGGTACCAGGCAGGACCCACTCTGCCTCTAGACCTTGAGAAAGTCAGAAGTACCACATCCAGATCGCACATTCCTAAACCCCAGCAAGGGATGGCTATAAACTTTCCTACCTCCTGAACTTGGTGTGAAGCCAAAAGAGGAAATTCTAAAACACAAGAAGGGTTTCAGTGAGTAGGCACCCGGTGGGTAGAGGAGAACGGTGTTCGAGTGTGGAGAGGGGGCAGGGCTGTCCCCATCCTAGACTTGGGTATAACCAGGGCACCCCTAGCTTCCCTTAATGACCAGGATCAGCCAAGAATGTCTCCAGACTACTCCCACATTGATTTACACCTTCACCATGTACCACATCTTAGATTATTTCCATAAGACTGTTCCCCGAAGTAAAGGACTTTTTGCTTCAAACTCAATTCTTTAGAATGTCAAGGTGCATATGTGCATTTGGGAGTGGGAACTTCTTTCTGACCCTGAGCTGGGGTTTGGTCTGGGATTTTCAACTTTTACTAAAGTAAAAAAGTATTCAGCACATTAAACATTCACACCAGCAGGAGTCTGATGGCAACGACCTTACAGACCAAGGCAAATGCCAGACAGGAAACATTCTGCCTGCTTTCCCCACATCCAGGGATCAGTAACACCCCCTTCCTGGGGTAGGGGGAGGAAAGAGGACAAGGTACCCACTCTAAGTTTAGCTCTGAGGACTCAGCTGGCATGGCGGGTGGAAATTCGGCTGAGACACTCTAGCCCTAGGGGAGTCAGAGAGGCTGAGTGCAAGCTGGGAGGCAGAAAGTGGGCCGAGGACAGCAGGACAGGACCCTCCTGGGGTGGAGGCCCCCGGGGCTGTGGAGGCAGGGCTGGGCCAGGCAAGGCCCCTGGGCCCAGCGACAGAGGAAAGATTACAGCTTCCTCGCCCTAGGCAACCTGCCTGCTTCCTGCCCACCCCCAAGAGCTTTGCCAGGATAGAAGCATGCCCCTGAGACAGCACTGGATGCTCCGTGAAACCAACTTTGCAAACAAGTCCAGACCGTGTGCATGTCCCTCCTCTTACAACTGCGTTGGCCCAGACCATCATGGCTTATGCGGATATCCCCTACCTCCCCTCAATGACCAGCCTCAGGGCAAGCTTGTTCACTGAGCCCAGAATCTACCTAGCATGCTGATCCCACCAGGAGGTCAGAAGGGCTTAGGGACACAGCCTTCTCTCTGTCCCCACAGGTCTGTGCCTCCAGAAGCTTTAGAAAGAGAACCAACCATCCTTTCCACATCAAAACCCACCTTCTCCTTCCACTGCGCCCCTTGCCTCTCCTCTTCCCTAGGAACCCTGGCTTACCCTTGCCGTTTTCTTCCTCTGGATGGGAATGAACACCCTCTTCTTAATTGCGTTCTCATTAAACAAGCCCTTAATAAATACATACCAAGGGAAAGAGGGTTGTGCAACACAGCACCCTCACAAGTAATAATTAAACACAGATCACAGCAATTAAGCAAATCAGGGAACAAGGAAGGGGTGGGCAGGACAGATATATTACCAGTTACATGCTTAGGAAAAGACTGGAACCCACATAAACCTCAATTGCAATGATACAGCCTTGGAAACCGCTTCTCAGTTTAAGAAAGGGCACCTTGCTGGGTCGTCCAAACTCACTGTAGTCTCAGTCTATGGGACTGAGTTTGGTGTGGTGAGAGGGGAAGAGGACTTCTGGGAATTGACTGCTCTGGACCCAATCTCCCCACTTTGAAAACGGCAGCTCTGGGCCCCCAACACCTGCATCCTTCTACACCATGCAGAGCCTCACTTTTCCCCAGCCCAAAGCCCAATACCTACTGACCTTGCCCCTCACCAGAGTTCTGGTAAAGGGAGGCAGGTCGGTGTGCCAAAGCCCAAGAGGCCTGGATTCTGTCCCATTGGACCATCAACTGGTCATGCAGCCTTGGGCACGTCGCCCTCCCGCTCTGGACCGTGGCTTCCTCATCTACAAGAGAGCTTCGTGCTGTGGTTTCCAAAGTCCCTGCCTACTCTGATGCACCCAGGCAACAGCTCCAGCTGGCTGACCCATCCTTTCTGCATCTCCCTCACAGGACTGACAGCATGGATGTCCACAATCTCAAGCTCAGAGAAATGCCTCTGTGAAGGTTTAATCAGTGACTGCTTTGGAAAGCCCAAAGGGAGACCCCATTTGAAGTCCATCTGCAAACCAGAGAGGCAGGGGGCAGAGTAGATGGGACCTGCTGGCCTCCAATGGCCCTTGGAGGAAGTGGGGGCTTCCACCTGGAGAAACGTACAAGATTCTGCCTCACTTTCCCCAACCCTTCCGCATGCACGCATGCACACACGCACACACACAGTTCCATGTCTCCTGATTTCCCACAGAAGCCTGGAATATTCTAACAGCCCTGGGCATGACATCCCACCACCAAGCAAGCATAGTTGGGCAAGGAAGCCCACAATGTAATGTGAGGTAATTTAGCAACTGAAGGCGTTCCGATGCCTCAGTGACCCCTCATCCCTGCTATAGTCACAGTGGGAACCTGGGCTGATCTGAGAGGGAAGGAGGAGGAATTTGTGTGGAGTGGCACTGTCCATTCCATGAAGAGAACCCTCAGGTGTCAGAAGCCCACTACATTAGGGTCCCTCTGAAACCCACATGACATCTGTACCAAAGGTCTTCCATCCAACTGCAGGGTGGTCTTCCATCCAGTTTCAGGGTTGTAAATAAACACTGGCTCCTGAGTAAAGACATCCTCTGTCTCCCTCCACCACCAGGTACTGACGTAACAGATCTATATACAGTTTACAGGTACAGAAACAGTAGCAACTTCCCTTCCAGGCTTCTGTCCCCTGTTTTCAGCACAAATACCTCTATCATGTGCCTGGCCCAATGAGGGGGGTGCTGCCCAAAGCCAAATCTAATGAATATAAACAGGAAGAAGTACAGGTGCCAGTGATGGAGTCGGCTTACATTGAAGTCCAACTGTGATTTATGAGGAGATTACATTCTAGACTAATAAATATCATCCTCCAATCTCTTGGCGTTGTTTGACCCTCAAAACTATCATGTGCATATTAATAGATATTAATAATATCCCATTCCCTCTGTGTCCTCTGGCATGTCTCTTTAATCTTCCTAGTCACCCAAAAATGAAGATCCAGGAGCAGGATAAACAGGTCCCCCCTACAGAATATCTTAACAGGAAGAGAGACAAGGCCCTTCCTAAAAGCTGGCTTTTGACTGGTCCTCCAAACCCCTCCAAGCTCTTCCAGCACCTGCTATGGAGCTGTGGGGGAAAGCAGTAGCATAGGAATAGGTAGAGGGCAGGGGAGCCTGGCAGAAAACAAAAAAGGCCCAGGAGGAAGGAGAGCCCCCTGGTCCCCATAGCATGCCTGACGCCTGGGAAACAAGCAAACCACTCTAAGCAGGGGTGGAAAGCACCATCCCAACAATCACACCTAAAACCCACCTGGCATCCCCTACCCAAGGCAAAGACCCCCTCCCCTTGCATGCCTGAGCCTCCGAACTCTGGAGAGCCCCGCTGCAGTCTCAATACCCAGCTCCAAAAGCCGGGAGCTGAAAGCGCCGGAGACAGGGAAGTAGGGGGGCGGGGGGAGAAACTCATAGCGAGGCTGACAGGCTGATGGGTTCTTAGGGGGAAGCGGGGGAGACGGGGACGCACGGTCCCCAGAGCCACTGCCTCGAAGCCAGGCGACCGGCGGGAAGAGGGTGGCCACCGTGCTCATTCTGAGAAGCACTCCAACGCCCACCCTGTCCAAGGCACCCCTCTTCTCCAGTGTCCCTCCTCTGGGTGGGGTCGGGGAAGGAAGAAACGAGAGAAGAGACCAAGCTGGGGCTGCCTTACCCAAAAGCCCAGTGCCCAGCCATTTCGCCAGGGCTTTGCCTCGATCTCCAGCTCCGGACATGGTCCTGTTCTCTCCGGAGCGCGCCGAGGGCGCGGGGATGGGAAACTGGGCACCACCGCGCTCTCCGCCCGAGGTCGGCAGTCGGCCCCGCAGCTGCCCGGGAGCTCTGCGCCGCGGGTCGGGGCTCGGGAAAGTTAGCTGGCAGAGAGCGGGAGGAGGGGGAGGGAAAGAAGGGGGAGGCGCGCTCGCCCGCCTCCTGGAGCCGGCTGCGGGAGCAGCGGCTGGAGCGAAGGAGGAGGAGGAGCCGGAGCAGGAGGGGGAGGACGACTGAGCGAGAGCCGCGGCAAGGGAGGCTGCGCCTCTGCTCTGGAAGCGCTCCAGCCGCAGGAGGGGCGGTGGCCGCGCGGAGCCCAGGGTGCCCCCGCCTACTGCGTACCCTACACGGCGCGCCTAGCCTCGTGGTCCTGGAGCCCCAGGACCAGGCTGAGCACCCTGTTCCCTATCCATTCGGGCTAGGCGGTGCAGCTTGGCACTGCAGGGCCGGCCCGCAGCCGCCCGCATCATTCCATGAGCTGAACTGCCAATTAGAAGCATAGTTTAGGGGGAGTAGTGGTGAAGCTTTTCGTTTGTTGGAAGGCTATTTGGTTATGCTTGGTGAATTCAGGTACGGTAGCAGTTCCCTCTCCCGAGACCGCCGAGGGACCCCTAGATTGCCCGCAGTGGACGCTGCCGCAGACGGTGGGCGTGTGCCGGCTTGCCCACTGCAGCCGCGCTTCCCAGGCTGCCGGGCAGACGCGGCGCGCGTGCTACCCCAGGACCCGCGCCCGCTGCCCTCTACCACGCTGCTCATCCACTCCGCGGGATGCTTAAGGTCGCTAGAAATCCTTTCCTTCCCATGGCAAACGGCGCCTGGTCACCGCCCACCAACCTCCCGCATTTCTTCAAAGACTCCCTGGAAATCACCATGATCCTGGTGAGAGAGAAGGCCAGGTGCTATCCATCCAGCCCCTTCTAATCTGTGCCTAGCACACCCCTTCACCCTCCCACAGCATCCCTACTTCTAATTTTGCCCACCTAGCCCACCCCATCACTCACTCTTCTCCAAAAGCTTCTGGTGCTTTCCTTCTGAACCCAACTTGTAGAGATTCCCTTTTGCATCCTTCTTGGGGTGGGGATGGAAGACCCCAGGCTTACTACCAGCTCAGAGGGCTAAGGTGACACTTGGAACTTCGGCGCTTTTCCCCACACAGTTCTGAGTTAAAAGTAAGCAGTGCTCTGTGGTGGGTGTCTTCTTGGTGCCCCTGACCAACCATCCAAACCTCCAGTATGGATGCTCTTTGCTCTCTCAAAACAGGTTTAGACTTGGAAATCTGCAGCCTCCATGCCTTTCAGGGCCTGGCCCCTGCTGCAAGCACACCACAGCACCCTCACCTCACCACCCACCTTCTCAACCTTGATAGGTTTCAGAACCATCAGGGACCCCTGGGGTTGTGTGCAAAATGCTGAATACCAGTGTGGTTGTTGCAGTTTTGCTTCTTTCTTCAGCATCACTGTTGCCATGGTATGGTGGCACAGTGGCTCTGGCAGCCCCACAGATACTAAGGACCCTCACCCAATCTTCTGGAGAAGACTATGCTCCACACCTGCTAGATGGTGAACACAAGATATTTATCTGGTAGGATTGTCAAAAGCAATCTGACCCTCAGCTCTTGGTCCAGATTTTGGAGGACCTCATGCTGACTCTCCCTGGCTATGCCCCTCCTCATTGAACAATAAATCCTTGGGAACACAGGGAGATGAGTATGTAGCTCCTCCCCTTCTAGACAGTATCAAGAATCCAGGACCCTGGAATTTGCTCCTTAAACACCCTGAGGAAGTCTCTTTCCCAGGTCTGTCTATCCTCTGATAGCTGACCATACCAGACCTACATGCACCCAGACACCCAGGAAGTGACCAAGGGGCAACTGTTTGCAAGTAATGGGGAGTGAAAGGACTCTGTCTTACAAGTGGAGTGTTCCCAAGCCTGCACAAGAACCCCTTTTGTTTCAGGACCAGAGGAAGAAGGGGAGGGGGCTCCAACCCTGGGTTTACCAGAAACCTTGGGTTTCTAGGTGACCTTGGGCTACATATTCTACCTCTCTGGGCCCATCTCTTCATCTGTGAGGTTTGGAGATTTCCTAAGAACGCTTCCAGCCCTAAGAACCACTGAGCAAAATGGTCTGAAAATCTCATTTTTGTACTGGTCTTCCAGGTCATTATGAAGGAAAACTAAACACAGAGAATAAAAGGTAAATTTTAGCAATTTATTATCCTAATTCACAGTGTATATTTAGACTTATATGTCATTTCCATTTGTAACTCTTGCCCAAGCCTCAAAAACCTCAAAAGTGGACCTGGCTGTGAAGACTGAATGTGCTACCACTGTACGGAGGAGTGCTTAGCAGAATGTGAGGCACACGGTGAACCCCGAGCTCAAAGAGGTCTGTGGCCCCAAAAGGGGAGGCTGTCTCCAGGTTGGCAGGCCTGCTCCTGCTTCCCCCGGAGGTCCCCACGCTACATTAACAGGCGGGCATCCACGCTGGCTGGCTTTATTTTTACAACAAGGTCGTGTTTCTCAGAACAGTAGGCTGAGGTAAGAGAAGAGGTGAGCCAAAGGGAAGGATAGTGACCCTGCCCAGAGAAGGGGGAGGGGAGAGAAACAGAGCTCCAGAGATATCTTTAGATCCGGGTGACAGAAAAAGGTTGCCAGTTTCCTCCAGTGCCCTCTTCCCCACCTTCCCTGCTGTCTCCCTGCTCACTGGTTCTTAGGGCTGGAAGGGACCTTAGGAAACCCCCAACCTCACAGATGAAAAGATGGACCCAGAGAAGTAGAAAATGTGACTCAAGGTCACCTAGAAAGTTCCTGGTAAACCCAGGGCTGTAGCCTCCACCATTATTCACTCAGTTTTCCTACTTCAGAGCCCCAACTTTCTCCTAAATACCAGAAAGGCTCCACAGCTGGGCGAAGAAATGTGATTGGGAGATGCATTAGTGGCTAGAGGATTCTTAATTTATAGAGCACTTTCCTCAAAAATTCTCAGAAACCTAGTCCATTAGCTGGGCGTGGTGGCACACGCCTATAATCCCTACGGCTGAGGAGGCTAAGGCAGGAAGATTGTGAGTTCAAAGACAGCCTCAGCAATTTAGCAAAGCCCTAAGCAACTTAGTGAGACCCTGTCTTCCATATATAAAATAAAGGGTGGGGATGTGTCTCAGTGGTTAAGCTCCCCTGGATTCAATCCCCGGTACCAAAAGAAGACAACAACAGAAACCTAGTCCATTGATCTAGCTTAGAGGCTACTCCTGAGGATGCCAAGGGAGAGGGTGTCAAAGGTCAGAGGTGCTTCTCTCCTCTGGAAAACCCTTGAGAAGCACTCCTGAATTGAGCCCCTCTTCACCCAGTCCAAAAGCCCCTAGTCATTGGCGGGGAGCGGAGCGGGTGGGGCGGGGTGCAGGGGGTAAGGCGCGGTGGGAAAGCACCTTGGTTCCTGCTGAAAAGTCTCTGAGACTTTGCATGAGTGATGTCTGGGAACATGTCCTCCAGCTGTGGCCCCAGCGGGCCTGATTCCTGGGGATGGGGTAATGCACTCAAGTCTGGGTGGCCTGGCTCAGAAATACCTTTAAGAGCAAGTTTTCAAGGATGCAGAGATGGATTGGGCCCTTGCCAACAATCTGCCAGAGAACTGTCTCAGGCTGGTGGAGACAGTCTAGATTTAAGAGGGAGGAGATAGTTTTCTTGGGGATTCAGGTAGGGTACTTTGAAGCAGATTGCAGGACAGTCTTCTCTGAGACCAGTTGGTTGCTTCCTCCCCTGTCTTCCTGGGGGCTAGATGAGGGTGGGGCTGAGGGAGGGAGGGAAAGGAGAGCAGGTCCCTGTTTCCCAGGTGGGAGGCAGCTTAGAGAGGAGCAGCATAGGGTTGGAGGTGGGGAGGGCAGTCCTGGGGGCAGAGGTCCAGCTGCCAGCCTCAGAATTGCTCTTACACCAGAAGCAGGATCACCTTCTACAGGTGACCAGGACAGGAAGATGGAAGGCTGCTTCCCCCATCAGCTCTCAGCAAGCCAGCCAAGACCCCATACAGGGAGGAAGGGAAGCAGAGAGCTGGCTGAGGTCTCCAGAGCTATTTTGAGAGGAGTTCCTCCTAAGTAGCAGGAGCCTGGCAGGGAACCTCCTCCCCCTGTGGCTCCCCCATTGCCCTTGCCTGCTGCCTCCCTCTCCCGCCTCCTCCCCCAGAAACCCTAGCGCTCCGGTCGGGGCATTGCAGGTAACGAGGCAGCTCAGTGGCGCTGACTCGGCTCTTGGAGCCAGAGGACGTGGGCTCTGCAAAGAACTCTTCCCACACCCCCACCGACCTCCAGCCTCCGATCAACACCAAGAGTCGCTCCTGCACCTCACCTACCCTCCACTTATAAACAGAGTCCCAGTCTCAGGACAGTGAACCCAGAGGCTCAAGATTCTCTGCATTGAAGTTAACTGCCTGCAAATCCTTCTGCCACTCCGGGCAGGGTTGGATGGACACTACCTGGACCAATGTTTGGGATCCTCCTTCTAGCACATCTAGGTCTGTTCTCTGCCTCTCCCTACTTGCCATCCCCTGCTCCAGCTCAGAGTGCCCACTGACCCCCAGCCATAGTCTCAACATTCACTGAAGTTTGGTAGGTGCTGAGGGGGTTAACAGGACAGTATGCAGCAAACCAACCCGCAGGCACTCGGCTTAGCAGTCTAGTAAGGAACACTGCATGGCCACCTCAGCCTCAGTCCTGGCTCCCCTGAGCCCCTCTGGCATCAGGAAGTTGGTGTAAACATAAACTTTCTGAACCCTACTCCCAGGGAGAGTCCTTCATTTCTTCTCACCTAGATTAACTTTCTAAGGGCTCTGCGCACAGACAGGTAGGCAGCCACCTCCTCCATCCCTCCCTTCCTCTTTTGCTGTTTTCTGCCAGGTTCTGTCCAAACATCCTTTCAAAGGGGGATGGGGAGCCCCAGACAGATGAGCTCATTGGAAGGAAGAGAGCAGAGGGAGGAGGGAGCTGAAATATCCTGACCAGAGAGATGCTTGCTGGACAGTCCCGAGCTGGAGAGGGGTGTGTGCCCACTTCCAGGAGCAGGCATATGCTTCCCTGGCTGCGGCTCAGACATAGGGTGAGTCCTGGGCATCTCTTTATTCTGGGCCACGTTGGGGTGGGATATGAAGCCCCCTGGTACACAGTCTTGGTCACTCTACCCAGCACCCTACAGCTGTGTTTACCTCTCTGCTGTGTGGGTCACCATGTCCCCCTGCCCTCTCAACAATAGAGGTGGGGGGCTCAGGAGGGCTGAGGGATGAAGCTTTGGAAATGTTTGTCATCCATTGCAGCCTGCTGCCCATGGAACTGCCATGTCAGCTGAATAGCCAGCTGTCCTCCTGGAACCCTAGCCCCGGTCCTGCCCCTGAATTGGGCACCTGAGACAGAAGCACAGAATGGTCTGGAGCACTGGGCAGAACTTCTTAAATGCTCTGGTTCATTTGTTCCCCGTGAACATTTTAGTGTGGGGGGGGTCTTACAAGGTGGGGGGTGGGCTAGGAGAGGTGGGGGAAGAGAATAGGGAGAGAGGGGAATCTGAGAGGGAGGGAGAGGGAACTGTAAGAACAGTGGGGAGTCTTCCTGGGGTAAAAGGCAACTTCAGGAAGTTGGAGTGTGACTGAGGAGGAGGCTTAGGGACAGGAAAGACCAGGCCAGAGGTGAAGAAGATTCACAGTCTTTTAAAAAGTAAGAAGGGAGAGGAGCCAGAAGCCATCAGAAGAGAACGTGCCCAGCATAGGCCACAGCTCTGGGCATAGAGCCACAGGGTCACAGGGCCAGGCTATGTAGAGGTGAGATTTTAGAGACCCACTGGGAAAACTTTGCCTCTGCTCCCAGACCCTTTTACCCTTCTGTCCAAGGCCTTGATCATTTTGAGTTTGGTTCAATCACCCTTCCCCCACCCACCTCTAAGCCTTTGGAGGGCAGGAAGTCAAGCCACTGTCCTTTCTCATGGGGTGATGTGAGGCTCTGGCCCTGGATTTGAATCCAGCCATGTCACCTTGGTTATACATCTGCTTAGTCCAGCAGAGCAGAACCTCAGTTTCCTCAACTGTAAAAATGAGAAAGGAATGTGTGTTTGGGGGGTTGTTCTGAGGACTTGGTAAACTAATAGATATAAAATAGCCAGCTTTGTGCCAGTCAGAGTACCAGCCCTCTGGCTGTTCCAAAAGGGTCAGCTCCAGTGGCACACGTGCTACTATGAGTATGCTAGGGGGTGGGGGTGGGGGAAGTGGGGCAGACTGGCAGAGCTGAGGGTGTTCAGAGAGGAAGAGGCAGAGAGGACTTTTATCTTTAGTGTCTAGTCTTGCCTGGAAAGACAGGGGAATCTTTTCCATGACTGGTGGCCAAGGAAGGCAAGATAAACTGGGCCTGATGTTTAGAAAGAAGCTCCCCGGGGGCACTGGCTTCTAATTTCCCACCCTCTCCCAGTTCATTTCTTACTATAGGTAGGGGTTTGCCAACATGTCCCACCCCTGCCATTGATAGATCGGGTAAAGAATTATGTAAAGGAGTCCAAGGGGTACCAGAGGTGACTCGGGGTTGGAGAGGGGGACCAGGACTGAGGAAGATGGCAAAGGACAGGCATGAGGCATATTTGTTTTCAGGCAAGCAAGAGTTAATCTTGATTCTATCATTTGAGTCCTAAAATAAGGGCTGCTGAGGGCCATTGTCAGTAATCTTAAAGTCCATTTAAAAGTATGATCTGATATATGAATCTTAACAACACCCCTGAATTATGCTTAAATACCTTCCGGGATGGGGATCTCATTACCTTGAGAAACTCAACCATCAGCACAGCTCTGACTTACATTGGATCAATACCTGCCTCTGCAGCCAATCCTAATGTTTAGGATTGTGGGGCAGATTGGGACAAGTCTAATCCCCTCTCCCCTGTGGCCACAGCCAGGCCACTGCATTGGCAGCTATGCTGCACACTTCCCCTCCTGGCTGAACACAGGAAGGCTTGCCCACAGGAAGGGCTCTCAATCTGTGAAGACAAACATTCCTCATCCCTTTGCCACCTGTTAATGGGGAATTTGTCTCAGTGGAGAAGCAGCGACAGCTGTAGTTGGAATAAAGGTGACTTTGCCAGAGCTATAAGGGAAAGCCCCTCCCATGGAATCCCAAGTAGCCAAGCTGAGTGTCCAGTGTCCATTTGCCCCCCTTTGCCAGCACCTCCTGAACTTTCAAGGTCATTACTGCTAAAGAAAAGGAAAAACTGGTCAGGCATGGTGGCACATGCCTGTTATCCCAGCAGATCAGGAGGCTGAGACAAGAGGATCATGAGTTCAAACCCAGCCTCAACAACTTAGCAAGGCCCTAAGCAACTCAGCAAGACCCTGTCTCTAAATAAAAATTTTTTTAAAGGGCTAGGGATGTGGCTCAGTGGTAAAGTGCCCCTGGTTCAATCTCTGGTAGCACAAAAAGAAAAAAGAAAGAAAAAGAAAAAGAAAAGGAAAAGCTGCCTCCTCGGGCTGCCTATCCTCTCACCTCCAGTTCATCTATCCTTCTACTCTCTGTTCATCTGTTTCCACCACCTCCATCCCCAGGGATTCTCCCCCTTTTCTAACCAGAGGTCCCCTCAGTCCTGCAGATTGGAGTTCTAGGGCAGACCTCACTGACCTCCCCTACCAGATCTATGTGCCACGTCAGGATACCAAGATGTGGGTCTCAGCTGGAGGTCCTTCCCCCAGACCCTCCAGAGTTCTCATCCACTAGGTGGCCAGAGCCTCTTCTGAGAGGTAATTGGCACCCTGCTCATCAGCAGGGTTTCAGGGAGAGAATCTACAGGAAGGGTAGAGGACAAGCCACCTGGGGCCTCTGAGAAGCATGAGCGAGTGCATCGTCTAGATCAACCCATGCCAGCATGAGACGGGCAGGGCAGGACCCTGGACTCTGTGTTGCTGTGTTGTGCCAAGAGCTAAGCTCAGCCCTAAGTGTAGGCTGTGGAGGAACAGCAAATTGGGAGCATGCTGCAAGATCTCAATTTTGTGCTGGATGCAGCATGTGACCTTAAACAAATTATCATCTTCAATTTCTCCTTCAGGGCAGAGAGGGGTGCCTGGGGTATTCCCTGGGGCCCTCCCATCCCTGATGTTGTAAATACCTACTTTCTTTCTCCTTTCCTTTCCCCCAGATTCCTATCGCACTCTGGCTATTCCACTGGGACAAGGACAGAGAGGGGGTTTAACTCCTCCTTAAGTCAGGGACACAGGAAGGAGATGACCAATTCTGAGCACCAGGGCGAGAGCTCATCCTTCCCCAACAAGGCAGCTCACTGCAATGAAAACTATGTAGCTATCCCAGTGGCTCAGGAGGCTGAGGCAGGAGGATGACAAGTTCTATGCCAGCCTCAGAACTTAGTGAGACCCTAAGCAACTTCACAAGACCCTGTCTCAAAAAATAAAAATAAAAAAGAGCTGGGCATGTGCTCAGTGGTTAAATGCTCCTGGGTTCAATCCTTAGTACAAAAAAAAAAAAAAAAAAAAAAAAGAAAAAAAAAAAAAAGAAAACTATGTAGCTCAGTGGTAGAGCATTTGTCTAGCATTCATGAGTCCTTGGGTTTAAACCCCAGCACTACAAAAAAGCAAAAAACAAAACAAAACCATCCCACCCAGCCCCAAGCAGACCAAAGAACATCATTTCAGGGGATATGTCTGAGCAGCCAAATCCAACTCCCAGAAGCCAGGCCCAGCCCAAGTTCTCCAAGTATTCTTGGAGAAAAGCCCAATGAGTAAGTTGCTGTTGGCCTGACTGAATAGTGGGGACCTGGGTCCACCCAAGAAGGAACCAGAGATTCCCTGGCATCTTCTCTGTTGTGTTTATGTCTCTTGATTCAATTTCTGGACTTGAATCCAGAAATTGGGTACATAAGTCCTCCCTGACCTCCCACCCTTGGAAGGACTTGGGATTCCAGAGAACAGACATCCACCTACAACTTGTTGAGCACCAGCCACCTTTGTTTGACGCTGCCACCTCCTTTCTGTCACCTTGCTCAGGGAGCCACTGTAGTCATTGCAGGTGTTAGAGCTACCAGTCCTGAGAGGCTCCTGGAGTATTCCTGACCAGTAACCACTGGGTTACCAGGGTCTCTGGGTCACCAGGGAGCAGACAGAAATGGAAGACAGGAAAAAGTGTGTCCTTGCTGTTTAGTAAGTTGAAGCTTTTCTCATCCATCAAGAGGTGTGTGTGTGTGTGTGTGTGTGTGTGTGTGTAAGGAAGAGAAAAAGAGGGAGAGAAAGAGAAATATGCAAGAGACTAAGATCCAGGAGGGGGCTGGGGAGCCCTGGGATAGTGGAGCCCCTAGCCAGAAGTCTGGGCTTTGGTCTTGGACTTCTTAAGGCTGACTCAGCACTGTGTAAATAGGATATAGCCATGCATATGTAGATGGAACAGGAGCAACCTGATTCTTCCCATCAGCCACCCTCCTCGTGAAGTTGCACGAGGGCAGACTCTGACCAGCTGTCATCTATTTTTCCAGAGTCCAAAGCAGCCATAAGAGCTGTCTGCCTAGTCAGACACTGTTGAGAAACGGGGAGCAGAAAGGATGGCCCATCTGTTCATGGAAAGAACAGGCAACATCCATGTACCAGTTAGCCTAGTGCATTTAAGAGTTGACTCAGAAATAATCAAGAGCCCTCCCAGAAGTGGCAGCTCAGCCACCCTGTACCAGGATACTTCCCAGGGTGAGCAGAGTCCTCTAGGATTCTGGAAAGTCAAAGGGTTGAAACATTTGTAGATAACAGGAGAGTAGATTGACATCCTTGTGAGGCAAAGGCTTTGCGGTCCTCAGATGCAGATCTGGCAGTGTCAATGAAATGACCAGGGAAAGAGCATCAGGCTCCCCATCAGGCATCTGCATACTGCACCCCCGAAAAAAAGCTATACTCAAGAGATGTTGAGGGGAGACAGTGTGTTTATTGTAGCCAACAGATCCAAGCAATCAGTCAAACTGCCAAAGAAACTCAGTCTGCTCCCAGAAGCAGAAACAGCCCTGCAGTTGGGTCCCAGAGGACCATTTAGACTTCTCTCCCCTCCCAACCACCACACAGCACATAAACCCTAGAGGTGCATAAGTACTGCTTATGCAGCCAGGTTTCCCCCTCCATGTGCACAAAAAGCAATAAGAACATTCCATAATTTGCCTTTGGTGAATCAACTCAAAACATTGAGAAGTGATTACACCCTCTCCCCGCAATGTAACTTTTGGGGTGGGTGTAGTGAGATGTTTTAGATTTGTATATATAATATATCTATACCTATACAGAGAGCCTATGTACAAATGCATCAGCAAGCTTCAGTAAAGGAAGACATCAGCAAGAGGCACAGCAAGGGACACAGGCTGTCTATCCTTAAGACACAAGTAGGAAGGAAGATTTCTTGATTTATCACCTGTTCCAATTTCCTATGTCCTGGGACTATCTTTTTGGACTTGATCAGTATTTCCAATGATTAATCTGCTTAACCTAACCTTGTAAATATTTACCAGCCCAACTTCTCCAAGGAGAGTCACAGAAAGAAATATAGATCCAAACAACTTTCCTTCTTATAAATTGGGAATAACTGTGATGAGTCCATAGCTAGAGGGGCAGATAGCTATTTCCAAAGCCAGTTCCAAGGCACCTCGAGGCATTTCAGTCCTGAAAAATTGTGCTTTGTTCTTATAAGCTAAATCCCATGAGTTAGCCAGCCCATCTTCTTTGCAGTGGCCCTTAATTAGGAGGAAGAGACAGATGGGGGGGAGGTGTGAGAGAGCAGGAGAGGCAGGGGCGGCTGAGAAGCCAACAGACTGAAACCAGCAGAGCACAGTGGTGGGAACATGCAGCCGGAAGTGGACCAGCTTGCTGGCCAAGCTAGGACGCAGGGCAGAGCAACGGCTGCTGTGGAAACATCTCACTGGTGTCCCACCTCGACTCACAGAAGCCCCAGTTTGCTCCCAACCTCACTGCCCTCGGGGAGGCAGCTCAGAGACCCCCTGAGGAAGGTCTAAGAGCCTCAAGAAGAAAGTGCATGTGAGGGCAAGCACCTGGGACAGAGATGGGTCCTGACCCAGCCCCATCTGCTTGGGCCTCTGAGCCCACGGATAGGCATTGCTTTCCCTGGGCTCCACTCTGTCAGGGAAAAGAAGGAAAAGACCCCAGGAGTCTTGGGTTTTTTAAAGAGGAGTTAGGACTTTTTTAATGAACCTAGGGAATCTTGCAAACGATCTGCCTAAATGTTATGAGTCCTGAAAAAAGAAAAGTTCTCAGCATCAGAGCAGATCCTCACATCATGGGACAGGGGGACATGTACTAGATGACCAAAAAATGGTATCTGCAAGCTGCAGAAGTATATCCCACCACCCTTGGTCTCAGTTGGCTGAGGTACCCACGGCCCACCTTTCCACTCCCAGCTGAGTGGCTGGAAGGATGGGTAGTATCACCTGCTCCAGGCGTCCTGGTGGCATGGCTCACCCCCATTGGCAGTGTGTTGATTGGCAGTTAGGTACTGAGCTGATGAGTTGGGAATTTCCAGAAGAGCTGGACTCACCTCACCTGGGAGTCCTCTGGCTATTTGCCCGTCCCTCGTCCTGTGCCCACACCCTCCCTGGCCACTGTGCTCTTGTCCCAGTTGTACCTTCCTTCCTCCCTTCCTAAGGCTCAGATTCTAGAATCCCTTCCTTCTCCCCTAACTCTAATTCTGGAAGAAGTGGTTACAGAGGTGGAAGTAGATGCACCAAAAAACCTTGGTCCTTACAGTGCTGACCTGGCAGTCCCCAACTCTGTTATGGCTTTGTGTGTGCCCCTGGCACCCAGCATGGTGCCTGGCACAGAGCAGATGCTCAATAAATGGTTGTTGAAGTGAATTAAGCTGAATCTCCCACATGCTATTGCTCTTTCCCCAAAATGGCCATCTCATGCCCAGAGGCAGGGATTGGTCCCTGAGACTGTCATGATGCTGTCTCCACCCCCTTTCCCCAGACTCATCCCCTGCCCTGGACACCTAACTCCCTGAGCAGGGCGGGCTGAGCTCCTGGGAGAGGAGCAGGGCTGAATGCCTCCCCTCTAGCCGCCCCCTATCAGGCCCCAGGGGCTCCACCAGGAAAACCACCAGGGGCTCTGTTGATTCAAACTGGAAACCAAAAAGCCAGAGAAGGGGGCAGGACCCTCAGTTTCTGTCACTTGAAACCTCAGTTTCCCCATATGAGAGACTTGGTTAGTTGACCTCTGAGGATCTTCCAAGGTCATATTCTCTGAGTCAGCAGTTTCTGTCCCTGGCTTTCTCCCTCTCTCCAGGCCTAAACCATTCCCTTTTAAGGTGAGTAAAATGGCAGTGAAAGTTGGCTTCTCGCTCATGCTTCTTCCTTTCCCACAAAAGGAGCTGCTGGGGCTGGAGAGCAGGAAACAGGGCTCCAGATGGACCAGGCAGGTCACAGGGCTCAGCAGCTCCATGGCCTCCTCTCTCACATCCCTCCAGCCTTCCCTCCCTTCCTCTTGCCAAAAGCTAGATGGGAACCCTGCTGGGGCAACTGGAAAAGTCCAACCCAAAGCCCTGAAGGAAGCTGCCCTCCTATGCATACCGCCTGGGATCCTGAACCTGGCTGCTCCTGGCTCAGGGGAGGGCCATGGCCCTGTTGGAGCAGGCACACTGCTGCCAACCCCATTCACAAGGGAGCCCCACCCTCAGTCCCTCAGCCGGCCTTGGTGGGTGCCTAGGGTAGAGCACAACCCTGCCTGGAGCTGCTTTTCCGGTACTGTCCTCACTGTCACCGGCAATGGATCAGTAGCGAATAGCAAACCGCCAGCCTCCTGGGGCAGCAGCTAGCGATGGAACCCAGGGCCAGCACAGAGCTCCCTGGGCCGAGGCTGAGTCCAGGTTTGTTCAGCCCTGCTCTCCTTCAGAAATGCACAATCACCCCTGTCACATGCCCCCTCAGTGACAGGACTCCATCCTCACTCCCAGCCTGACGGGTTGCTCTGGGCTAGAGCAGCCAGGGGAGCACGGCAGGGCCACAGCCCAGGCCTTCTCAAGGCCCCTCTGGTCACCTCAGGAGAGCCCACCCTCCCCCCCAGTTCCTCTCCGAAGCCATCACCAGACCAAGCCCCAAGCTGCACCACCACTGCCCGCCTTCCCCATCCTCTGTGGGACCCCACAGGCCTCCTGCCTCCTCTCAGAGACTGTCCTCTCCCCTGGGCCCACACATCCCAGACGCCATGGCAGGTTCTCAGATGGAAGAGAGGTGGGTCACTCCTGGTGCAGGGTGGAGGGGTACGAAGTGAGGGGTTCAGGAGGCCCCAGGTCAGCCCTGGGGTCCTGCTCAAGAGAAGCACACCAAGAGGGCAGGCAGGGTCACGCTGTACAGGGCAGAGAGTGAGAGGAGACAGGACGCGGGGAGGGGCTGCAGGGCCGGCTGCCCATTACTTGGCGCCATCATCCGCGTTGCCCTCGCCGTCCGTCTTGCCGTCCTCCTCAGTCTTCAGGTCATCCGTGCTTAGTTTCTGCTCCTTTTTCCTCCTCACACACTTGACCACCATCAGCACTAAGATGACCACAGCCAGGAAGCCCCCCACCGAGGCCCCCACGATCACCGCTACCGTGGAGTCCCGCTCTGGAGGCTCTGGAGAGGGAAACGAAACAGACCCACTAGCTGGGGCTAGAGAAGGGGCCCCCTAACCAAAGCAGCTCTCCTGCCTGTGTGTGTTATGGGGGTCCCGACTTCACTCTCCTCTCTGCACAGGAATTGAGTCCAAGCCAAAAATCAACCAGGGCAACTGACCACTAAGAACCATACCAAATCCCAGGTCACCAAAAAGACCCCAGAGAAGGGAGCTTTTATCTAAGAGCGTGAACTTCGAGAACAAACTGACCCAAATTGAGTCCTAAATATACTTATGAATTGTATGACCTTAGGTTAACTTATACTTTCTCACCTTGGTGTCTTCATCTGTAAAATGGGGATAAGAATAGTCCCTCCCCAAGAGGTTTTCATGCAGATAAATGAGATAAAGCATAAATCATGGAGTTCAGCCCTATGATTGGAATGCAGTAAGTGCTCAATAAACCAGAGGTCAGGATGGTAAGGGGGTGGTCATGATCCACACCATTCTAAGGACTTTCTCAACACCTGTTCCCTTGGAGACCAGAGAAGAAAATAGATGGCTTCCACCCCACGCAAGGACTCCCCATAGTGCCCTGAGCTAATACTGCACAGAAAGATCAGGGGCCCCCACAGCAGACTGACTCCCACCCCTCACCTTCCAGGAGGACCCGCAGCTGTATCCTGCCATGGCCGCGGTGGCGGTCGGGTGGGTTCATGACATAGCAGTTATAGATGCCCTCATCCTCGAGTTGCACATTTCTCAGCGTCACTGACACATCATACTTGCTGGGGTTCCCCGAGAACTCCACACGGTCTCGGAATCTCTCTAGCTTCAGGTTAATGATCTTCATGCGAAACTGGAGGAACTGGGGAGTGGGAGAGGGGACAGGATGGGCAGCTGCACAGCAAAGAACTGCAAGGACAGTGGAAATGTGCCCTACTCCCATGCACCCTTTCACCAAGGTAGAGAGGCAGTTACCCCCAGAAAGGCCACAGCAGGTATGGCGACGTGCCTCATGTCAAAGCCCTCTGGAGCAGACAGCCCACCCAGGTCCTCTGGGTCCAGTGCGCCCGCAGGGGCAGGTGAGGGGAAAGGTGGGCTTCATGCTGCAAGCTCCTGCCTCCCCGACCCCCGGCCCACCCCAGGGACTCACCATCTCCTCCGAGCAGTTATTACACTCCTGGTAGGTCCAGTTCAGGGAGAACTGTTTATGGTTCACGGTGTAGCAGGAGTTGAAGGTGCAGGACAGGCGGGCATCAGATCCATTGAGAATATTTAGGGTAGTAGGGACTGTGACTTCCATGCTCTGCCCTGGTGGCACTGGAGAAAAAGCCACAAGCTGATGAGGGTTCTGGCTGACAGGGCCAGGGGAAGGACAAGACTTCTGTAGCCAGTGGGGAAGTAGAAGAGGTGAGGCAGTCTTCCACCTGCCCCAGTCCTTTTGCTACCATTTGCCAGCCGAATGAGGGACTTCACTATCCTTGCCTCAGTTTCCCCTTCTTCTTCACCACCTTTAACCATCCTTGTGGGCCAAAGAGCCCTTTCGGCTGAGGCTGCAGTGACCCGCCATGGGGCAGGCAGCTGAGGATCCATGGAGAGTCAGAAGGCCTCACTTGCTCTCCATGCTCAGGGACAGGGCGAGGCAGTGCCCCAGCCCAACCAGGTCCCTCATCTTCCGCAGGCTGACAGGCAGAAAAGAGAGCAGACCAGCAGTGGGAGGGGAGAGGTGCCCAGGAAGAAGAGGCACCGTTCCAGGGACCAGCTGATGGGTCTATGGGGATGGGAAACCAGGCCTGGAAACAGCACATCGAAGAGCTGCTAGAGGCTGACAGGTGGCCCAGTGGGAACCAGACTCGGACCTGGAGACTGGGAGTCAGGCTGTCACAGCTGAGAACAGTCCCTCCCAAGCCGGCATTCTAAGCAGGGCAGAGTCTAGGGGAGGTGCGTAGGACATGACATTGGAGGAGGCTTCTGCTGTCAGGATCACGGAAATACCTCCTAAATATCATGACCCAGACATGATGCCTCACCTTAGCCCTGGCCTTAACTGCCAATATTGTCAAATCTTCACTCCAAAAGATTAACCTAATATTTTTTATTATTTTTTTAATTAAAAATCATAAATTTACATAGGGCAATATTGTTTGATTCATTCTGTTATTTTTTTCCTTCCCCCCACCCCTCCCATCCCTCTTTTCCCTCTATACAGTCCTTCCTTCCTCCATTCTTACCACCCTCGTTATCCCTAACCCTAAACCTAACCCTAACCCTAACGCTAACCCCTCCTACCCCCCATTATATGTCCTCATCCGCTTATCAGTGAGATCATTCGTCCTTTGGCTTTTTGAGATTGGCTTATCTCACTTAGCATGATATTCTCCAATTTCATCCATTTGCCTGCAAATGCCATAATTTTATCATTCTTCATGGTGGAGTAATATTCCATTGTATATATATATATATATATATGCCACAGTTTCTTTATCCATTCATCAACTGAAGGGCATCTAAGTTGGTTCCACAATCTGGCTATAGTGAATTGAGCAGCTATGAACATTGATGTGGCTGTATCTCTGTAGTATGCTGATTTTAAGTTGTTTGAGTATAGGCCAAGGAGTGGGATAGCTGGGTCAAATGGTGGTTCCATTCCAAGTTTTCTGAGGAATCTCCATAGTGCTTTCTAGAGTGGCTGCTCTAATTTGCAACCCCACCAGCAATGTATGAGTGTACCTTTTTCCCCACATCCTCTCCAACACCTATTGTTGCTTGTGTTCTTGATAATCGCCATTCTAATTGGGGTGAGATGAAATCTTAGGGTAGTTTTGATTTGCATTTAATATTAACATGCTGGGGACGTAGCTCAGTGGTAGTGTGCTTGCCTAGTGAGGCCCTAGGTTCCATGCCCAGCACTGCCAAAAGAAAAGAGTAATGTTCAGCATCACTCACTCATTTATTAGATATTTTAATTTTTAATTTTTTTATGTATTCATTTTTGGTACCAGGGATTGAACCCAGGGGTGCTTAACCACTGAGCCACATCCCCAGCCCTTTTTATATTTCATTTAGAGACAGGGTCTCACTGAGTTGCTTGGGGCCTTTCTAAGTTGCTGAGGCTGGCTTTGAACTCTCAATCCTCCTGCCTCAGTGCCCCGCCTGCTGCAGAGGCGTTGGGATTACAGGTGTGCGCCATGGTGCCTGGCTTATTAGATATTTATAAATCATCTACTATGTGCCAGGCAGTTAGTCTAGGCCCTGGGGATTGCCATGGGGCAGAGTCACTGCGTCGTGGAGTTTGTATCCTGGTGAGGGAGACAGTCACAAGGAAAAGAACATGAATGCCACTGTAGGGAGTACTCCATGACAGGAGCCTTAAGGAGTAAAGTATGGACAGGGAGCTGTTTCATTCGTGGTGTTTGGGTGTTCGGGGAAGAGTACCCTGAGAGGGGGACAGCTGGGCCGCACCTAACTCAAGGGAGGGGGCAAGCCTCTTGATGTCTTGAGGGAATGAGTTCCAAGGCCAGGGGAACGCCAAGGGCAAAGTCTCTGTGGCTGGAATGACCTTCACACATCTGAGGTAGAACAAGCAAAGTGACCAAGGGGGCGAATGGTGAGACCTGAGGGAGTGAGGCAGGGACCAGGCCGCAAAGGGTTGTTATGATGATTAACATAAGCCGTAAGTATTCAGCTAACAGTGACTTTTATTATCCTAAATTCTCCTTAGTTCTGTGGCTGGAATAGCAAGGGCTTCAGAGATGGGGCAGCAGGGTGCCTCCAGGCCTGAGGGTACTTTGGAGACTGACCCCTCAAGCCAGTCCCTTGCAATTCCCCCAGACCTGGCAAAAGACCCAGACTGCAAAGCTTCTAGTTTTCTGTTTTGTTGCACAATTTCCCCCACCATCAAGCCCAGGATGGGGGAGTGGGGATAGCTGCTCAAACCTCACCTGAAGGGCCAAGGATTCCAGGTGAGCATTTAAGTGCTCTTTAGGGGAAGACCAACTAGGAAGGCTGAGCAGGCCCCAGTCGGGAGGAGAAAAGCCCAGTGCCCATAGCCTGCACTTTCATAGCCATTTTGAATGATGTGCCAGGCACGGAGGGGGTGTGCAGGAGACATCAACACCACCCCCACTCTGCAGAGCCTGAGAAATCTGAGGGAAGGCGCCGATGGCGGCTTGTCCTGAGTTCACCTTCTGTCCCAGGAATGCCCGGCTTCTCTAGCCCCTTACCTTGGAAGGTCTGCCACCTCACCAGGGTCCCTGACCAAAAAAAGGAAATGCTTTGTGAAGCCTGGCTGGCCCTGTGGGTTCCACCCTCCTTGTTCCTCTGCCCCACCCTCAGCCCCAGGCAACATGCAGGGTTCAAACTGGACCCCACTGGACAGCCTGAGGGATTTGGCACTCCGCTGCAAGCAAGGCCAGCGCTGTGGGGAGAGACGCCTTTTCTGGCTAACAGCAGGGGGCAGAGAGAGGTGCATTGCAGGCTCCCTGCTCCACCCTCCCTGCACCAGGAGGCAGCAGGCAAGATGCATGTGCCCTCTAGCGGTCACAGGGGTCAAACGTTAAGTCCCATCTCCAGAGAGAGAAGGGACATGGGGGTCACGAATCCAGAGCTGGGGGGAACCTCAAGGGTTGGAGATCTAACACCATGGTTTTACCTGTGAGAAAAGAAGGGCCACACAGAGACACACAGAGAACAGGGACAAGCTGAGGCCAGAATCACAGTACCTGACTGCTAGTCCAAGTGGCTGCTGAGGCCTCACCAGAACCACCCCCAGCTCCACAGTTTGGGACTGGGCTCCCACCAGTCCAAGATCTATTAAAGATCGGAAAACTATTGCTCGAGATCAGAGCTGTGAGCAAAATTCTGGTGTCAGGATTAACTCTGCTGCTTCAGGAAAGTAGCTCATCCAGGCCCACACAAGCACCAAAAAAGTGTTGTGGTACCAGGTGATGCTTTAGCACAGGTGAAAATCCCCTCATTTACTACTGACAATGACCCGTCATCACACCATTTTCCAGATGAGGAAAAGTAGCACAAAGAAGTTAAGTGAATAGTCCAGGTTGGCAGCTATAAACGACTAAGTTAGAATTTTAGTTTATGTGGTCTGGCTCCCGTGTTGAGGGGTCCAAGCTGGGTGGGGATGTGATTATGTTCCAGGTCTTCTGATGTCTACATGGTAGGTCCAGCCCCGTAACTTCCAGCCCGCAGCTCCAAGCAGCTTCATCAGAAGGGAATGGACCTGTTTGAAGCAACCTCCCTACAAGAAGAGTCCACAGTCTTCCTATAGTCCCTCTTGGGGACAGGACTGGGGCCTGGGTCTCCTGATCTCCAAAAGACATAAAGGAAATAACAATCAGCAGGGATGCAGTAAGGATGTGGCTTTTGATCTTTGCTCCAAAACATCACCGGTGATGGGCACCCCCTCTCCAGGGCATATCTGACCCCCACAGGCCACTTGTTATCCACGATTCTGACTGGCCCATCTTGCTGTCACCCTGAACATTTTCTCATTTGCCAGACACTATCTCTTAGAGAGACTGAAAGTGAATGCCCTTCACTTCTTTCCAACCCTATAACATCTTATAATGTAGGTTTGTTTTATTCTCAGGTTTCAAAAAAAGAGTAAGCAAGCAATTGCCACCTGGGGCGGCCCCTGCAGCCACCAGGCGGCCTGCGCGCCTCACCATTCAGACCCTCCCTGGCCAGCTCTTGCCACCAGGCCAGGATCAGTGTGTCCTCATCCTTCCTCACTTCCAAACCTCCCATGGCTCCCTGCTGCTTTCAGGACTGAGTCCAGGTTCCTGTGCTCATGGCTTCCAAGCCCTTTGTGCCATCTGGGACCAACCTACATCCCAGCCTCTTCTGCCAGCCTCCATCCTACCATGCAATGCATCTTTTATACGGTGACCTTGGTGTTCTGTTTTTTCCTGAAACCACCACCTTATTTTCCTCCTTCAGGCCCTTGCCCATGTTCCTGCTTCAGGTTGGGAAGTTCATTCACCCTCTCTCTGGGGCTCACCCACGCATCCCTCAGATGCCAGCTCATAAAGCGTAGCCTGAGTGACAGCTTCCCCAGTGTTCTGGTCCTCTCCCCAGGCCTGTTCCTATCTCTTCCCCATAACAGGGAGGCAGAATGGCATAGTGGCCAAGACCAGGGCTCTAGTGCCCCTGTCTGATCTTAGGCAAGATAGTTAACCTTCCGGTAGCTCAGTTTCCTCATCAAACATATAGGGGCCATCTGTACCATAGGGCCTACCTCTTGAGGTCATTTTGAGGATTAAGTGACCTCCCACTCGTATAAAGCTCTGTACAGTGCCTGGCACACAGCCCTTGACAACAGGTGGCTGCTTTGTTATCATTATTACGGATAGTATGGCACACACAATTTTGCATAGCTGTTGTTTGTGTGTGTGCCTGTGTCTCTTAAGAGGCTCTGGGGAACTGATTCTTGTTCATCTTGGTATCCTGGGCACCCGGAACAGTAGGCACTCAATAAAATTCTGGGTCCCTGATGCCAGCAGTGGGCTTGAGTGAAGACCAGATTCTACTTCATGGGCCTCCAGTAACAGAGCTCAGACTTCAGTAATCAGGTCAGTGACTGCAGAGTCAAGGATCTTGAGAAAAACTCTAGGGAGCCCAATCATTCAGAATGTTTTGAGCTAAAAAACCAGCCTCCTGTGCTTCTGTTGTGGGTACCAGTTGCCCAGTCAGCCCTTCCTCTTCTCAGCTCTACAGGCATCCCTATGAGCCCCGCCCCGTACAGTCCCCTCCATCAACACTTGTGGCATCCCTCCATCCTGGTGATCCATGCTGCTACAACCACCAGTTCTGTTGTTCACACAGCCCTCAGCCTTGGAGTATGGGGGCATGCCTCAACATAGGCCCAGTCAAGTTCAAGTTCAAAGTCTTCATCCCTACATCCTCCCCACTCAGGAGCTTTAGCTTCCTCCTGCAACCATTCACACCTCCTACACCAGATCTTATCCCAGAATCCACCTTCCCCTAAGCTGCAGTTCCTTATCCTATTCACTGAACCCTTACTTTCTTCTCTGAGGTATGGTTCTACAAGGCTGCCTCCCCTTGGCAGGAAGCTCTCCCTAACTCCAGAGGGAAGGTGCCTCTCCTTCACCTCTGGTTTCTCAAATGCAGCCTACTCTCCCAAATCCCCCTTTTAGTCTGCACTTGAAATTCTACCAGCATGATTGGTACTGCAGTACCATTTCTTGAACATTGGGGGCAGTAAAGCCCAACATTTAAGATGAGGTACTGCAGTCAGACCCCCACAGAGTTCAAATCTCTGCTCCCCTTATGTTACTCATGTGACCTTATTGGGCAAGTTACTTCACTTCTCTGTACCCATTTCTTCCCTGTAGTGTGAGTATAATAATCATATCTAACTCATACAATTGCTGTGAGGATTAAGCAAGACGCTCTGGGTCTGGGCTCATGGAAAAGTGCTTAGAAGGTTAACCATTATTGAGACCCTGCTATGTGGCAGATCCTTAACATCCAGCCAGAGGGAGCCTCCAGTTTACCCCTGAGACAACTGCAACTCAAAGAGATTGAGTAACTTGCCCATGTCATTAAGTAAATAATTATGTTGGCTTCAAACCCAGGTCCAATTCTAAGCTTCCACAACATAACTGTACTGTTGTTAATATGCCAAATAATTCAGCACAGCTAATAGGACTTATCATGCAGTCCTGTCGGGGGCTCTGAATATCTCTGCTTAGCACTCCTGCCGGATATCATGGCATACACAGAGAGACAGACAGACAGACAGAAACTTGGTGACAGGGAACATTCCCACTGACAATCCTTGAACTTGACTCGGTCACTGCACCAGCAATGAGTAAGTTTAGGAGCAAGAATGAAACTATCTACGAGGCAGGTTTACAGCTAACCTTCTAGCCCACTTGCCCACCAGGAAGTCTACGAGTGGTCCGATATGAAATTGACATTCGGGACCGATTTGACAGGGCAGTCCATGAGACTGCTGGACAGTTCCAAGCCTAGTTTCAAAGGGCCATACTCTTGCTTGGCCCAGGGGTTCCATTTATTTTTCTCTGTCTTTCTCCTGAATCTCTTCACCTGACCCCTCCTCATTCCATCTGGCCAAGCCAAAGGTGCCTCCTCCACCATCCCCCAGTGCCTGCTTCTGCAGTTTTCCCAATCCAGAGATCATTCCTCAAGCCTGCTTCCCACCTACTCCCACACACATTCCAACAAATCAGTGGGGCAGATTTTCAGGACGCCAGACCCAGACTCAACTTTCCACTCCCAGCTCTCCCTCACAGTGTCTCTACCCTGAGTCCACCAGGATCCAAAAATCAAGGTTTGCGAAAGAAACCTTTTAAAGAAGCCATAAGCCCCAGGACCCCACATCCGCAGCAACTAAAAAAACAAACAAAACAAAACAAAAAAAAATCTCGAAGAGACTCCGCAGATCAGCCTACCCGCTGCCCCACCCCCACATCGGTCCACTTCAGGGAAATTCTTTAAAACATCACCTCCCTTGATAATTTTCATCCATCCCTGAGCAACACTCAGATACCCTGACCAACATCTCTGAGACCAAGCTGTCCCAGCATTTTGCAGTCCCAGCAACGTCCCCCCAGTCCCCAGCGCCTCCTTTCCCAAGGACACAGAGGGAAGCGCTAACATTGTCTTCCTTCCTGCCCCCTGCCCCCTCCTCCTCCAGCTGCAGCTGCACTTCTGAACCCTCAGGAGCATGCAGATGTGGGTCTAACTTACCCAAAGTGAAAAAGAGACTGAGCCCCGTGAGACTGAAGGCAGGGCGAGGTAGCCAGGCATCCCTGTGCATTTTCAGAGACTGAGATGTTAGGCGGGTGGGCTATGGGAGAGGGTGATTTGAGGGACCAAGGACTACAAGGGAGGAATGGTTAGATGCTAAAAAAGAAAATGCACGGATGTACTTCAAAGACATATACAACATTAAGGAAGCTTTATTTCCATCTCTCTAATATGGCCGACTTGTATGTTGCTGCTAAAAAGAGAGAGAGGGGGAGTGTGGAAGGGAGAGAGAGAAAAAGGGGGATGGAGTAAATATTGTGGTTGGTGGATTTCAAAAAGCAGGTGGGAGGGCATAAAAAAGTCTTTCTGAAAAGAACAAAGTTTCCAGAAAGTTTCACCTTCTCAAGTAAGAACTAAAGCAAATCCTGCCTTTCTACTTCTCTTGGAATGCTTTTTAGATTTTGAAAACTGTTAGAGGAATACATTTATTTCAAAGCTGCAAACAGGAGGGAGTTTTTTTCATCATTTAACGCCCCCTCCAAAAAAAAAGACCTAAAAAGGAAATGCTTGTTTTTATGTTGTTTGGGAAGGGTTCAGGGAAGTGAGCTGGAGAGACTTTTCAGGAAGTAATGACCCTCATCGTGCCGGCATTTCCACGGAAAACAGAACATGCAAGGAGGTTGGTGCAAAAACACCGAAGAGATCCTACAATCAGATGGAACCCAACGGCTTGGGGACCCAGATGCAAACAAATCAACAGGAAAATGACATTTTTGAGACAATTTGGAAAATGAAAATATGGAGTGGGTATTAGATACCCCAAATGAGAAATTCTTCATTTTGTGAGTTGTGATAATACTACTGTGGTTATGTTCTTTAGCGTCTTTGTTAAAGATACACACAGGAGTGTTGATAGGGGACATGATATGACTGGAATTTGCTTTAAAATATTTCAGGGGTTAAAATCAAAAAGGTGGAAGAAGTGTGTGTCAACAGCATAGACGAGGCTGAAGGTGGTCTTGCTGACTGGAGATGGCTGTGAGGTGTTCATTGTACAGTCCTCTCCTCTGTTGTGGAGATTTGAAACTTTTTTTTTCTTTTAAAGGAGAAAAAAATAGGCTAATGTCACAAGTAGGTGAACTTGGAGAGGGAGTAGCAAGGTAACCCTGGACAAAAAAGGAAACATGGTCAAGTGGAATATAGAGTCTCTTGAGGCAATCCCAAGCATTTTTAAAGGGCCATTTGTGTGTCATTATGTGCCAAAGAGGGATTGAGGAATATGAATACCTAAGAGGCTATGAACTCTGTGCCAAGTACTTGATATGTGATATTGCAACTTAATCTTAACTCTAGGAGAGGTTTTTTTTTTTTTTTTTTAGTTGTTGATGGGCCTTTATTTTATTGATTGATTGATTTACATGTGGTGCTAGGATACGAACCCAGTGCCTCATACATGCTAAGCAAGCACTCTACCACAAAGCCACAATCCTAGCCCGGTGTTTTCTTTCTCTCTTTTTCTTTCTTGCTCTTTTAAATTGTAAATGAAGAAGCAGAGGCTGCTAGGGCTTAACCCACCCCAGTTTACACCTGGTTAAGAGCCAGGATTCAAATTCAGATCTTTGTGAAGCGCTGAGTCTTCCTAGTGTTCTGTATTGCTTATCACCCAGGGAGGGAGATGGGCCAACACTAGGTTGTTTTAAGAGACACAGGGAAGGGCAAGCGCTCGCCCAGCATGTATGAGGCCCTGGGTTCGATCCTCAGCATCACATAAAAAAAAATAAATAAAGGTATTGTGTCCATCAACAACTAAAAATATTTTTTAAAGAGAAAGAGAGAGGCAGGGAAGAGACTAGGGGGACAGGTGAAGCAATCAGCCTTTGAAGATTTATGTAAACAGAGGTGCTAAGGAGCAGGAAGTGGAGGAGGAGGGAGTCCTGCACGGTGCCTGGCTGAGAGTAGACAATCCGTACCCAGGAGGTGACTGACTGCGTAGGGACACGCCTGAAGGAATGAATGAACTTGAAGACTGAATAGGAGAAAACTGACATCATAGAGAAAGTGAAATCTAGCCAGGCCTCTGAAGTCTTTCTAGGCAGGGAAGGAGCAAAGGGGGCCAGAGCTTGGAGGCAGAGCTGCCAGGAGGCAGAGAGGCGGAAGATCTAGGAGATCACCGCGCTTGTCCGTGCCTGGATCATGCACAGTTCGTGCCTGGATCATGCACAGTTCGTCCCCAGGTGCCTCTGTCTCTTCAGTAGGGTCTGGCTCTGGAGGCTCACCCCAGAGTGCACAGCCCAGGGGAAGGAATTCAGGGAAAAGAGAGCTTAGCCCTGGCCCCACTGCCCCTCCAGAACTGAGGCCTCCTCCACCATCAGCAGCTCACAGATGTGCCCAGAGGGCTAGACTGGCACACACAGGACCCCAGCTCCTGCTCAGGCCCGTCCCGCCAAGTCCCGGTCTGCAGCACCGCCATCCACGCTGCTGCAGACACTTTTCAGCCTAGCCCTGTCGCCAGAGATTTTTGGTTTGGCGTAGCCGGCTCCCTCCTTTTTCTTAAAGCAACCAAGGGTGCTGGTGAGGCCCAGAAATGGAAAGAATCTGCTTCCTTGTCTCATTTGATCTCACACTTAGGTGCTGAAGTTTCTGTCTTGGAGGCAACTGAGGCAAGAAATGGACCTGGAAGTTTTTATGCTTCTATTCAGAATTTGGCTAAAAGAAACTAAGTATCTGAAATTCAAATAACCTTTATCCAACTCAGCCCTGCAGGACCCCAAGGGTCAGTAGAAACCAGATCAGAGGTGAGAGCCTTGGCAGGGTAAGAGCAGGGGAGATGGGAGAGAGCTATCTCGGCAACTCCCATAGCCCACTTGGGTCACTAGTTTCCCATTTGCTTCAAAAGAGTAAGCCATCCCTGGGAGCCAATAAAAGCTGAGGAAGCAGAAATTTAAAAGAGGTGTTTTGCAGTATGGAGACATCAGATGGGTTTCTTTTTGAAGGGGGTGGCAGGGGGTAGGGGGTAGTGAAGCTCTGTGGTTTTGGCTTTTCTGCCTGGTGCCATTTACCACTGAAGATTTTACTGGACAAAAATCAATTACCTACCCTGCTGAGAAAAGCAGTGTTACACATAATCTAAAGGAAGGCAGTTTCCTTTTGCCTTTGGAGTGTCTAGTCAAGGCTACAGAGAGCCTCCTACTTTACTTTTGCTTTAGAGTCTAACTTCTCAAAGTACAGTTCCTAGGCCAGCATCATCAGCATCACCTGGGAACTTGTTAGAAACGCAGAGTCACAGGCCCAAGGAATAGAATCTGCATTTTCCAGGTGTTTTCTTTCTTCCTTCCTTCCTTTCTTTCTTTTTTTTTTTTTTTTTTTTTTTTTTTTTTTTTTTTTTTTTTTTTTTTTTTCCTTCTGGGTGGTACTGGGAATGGCACCCAGGACCTCACACATTCTAGGCAAGCACCCTGCCACTGTGCTACATCCCCAGCCCCTCCAGGCTCCAGGTAATTCTTGAGCATGTTAAAGTTTGAGAAGTGCTACCTTCAACCAATATTAAATAGTTCAATGAGAAGCCAGGTTTGGGGGCTTGGGGAGAGGAGAATAGTACACAGGAACAGGCCTGGGATTAAATGCCAGCATGATTGATCTACAGAGCACACAGCAGACTGCTCTTGGGTTCAAGGTAGGGATTCGTCGCACCCCTCTCCTCCCCACCTCTCTCATCCTTCTCAAGCCATTCCATACCAAGGTTTCTTTGACCCTTCACAGCACTTAGCATCTGTCTTTTCCTTTGCACTTTCCTTGTCTAGGAAAGCCCTTCCTCTCTTGCTTGCTTAGAAGGCTCATGGTCTGTCTTCAAACATCTGCTCCAGGAGGGCATGGTGCTACCCTGCTGTAATCCCAGTGACTCAGGAGACTGAGCAGGAGAATCACAAATTTGAAGCCAGTCAGGGCAGCTTAGCAAGACCCTCTTTCAAAGTTAAAAAAATAAAATAAAATAGAAAGGATTGGGGGTGTAGCTCAGGGGTAAAACACCCCTTGTTCTCCTTCAAAGTCATGTATTCCTAATCTTCAAATTACTTCTTTCTTCTGTGCTCCTGTGACGCTGGGTACATTTACTCATATATAAATCAAGTCACTCATTCGACAAGCTCAAATACTGTCGTAGGAAGATATGTTCTAAGACCCTTGCTGATGCCCGAAACCATGGATAATACCACTGTGAATTCCATGGCAGTGAATTCCATGGCAGTGGATCTGACACCCAAGAACACTACTAAGTAACTAATGGACAGGCCACATACACATCATGGATTTGCTGGACAAAGAAGTAACATATATGCTGCTTGGGAAGAAGCTGGAAAGTACAAGGTTTCATCACACTATTCAATTTAAAACTTATGAATTGTTTATTTCTGGAATTTTTCATTTAATATTTTTAGACCACAGTTAACTATGGCTAATTGAAACTGCAGAAACTGAAACCAGGGATAAGAAGGTACTACTACACCTATTTAATGGCCCTATGTACTTCACACTGGGCTAGAAACTGTAGACCCAGATATGACTGAGACACAGCTCCCCGTGAGAGCTCACCTTCTAGACAAGGAGATGAATGTACAAATTCAGGCACAGCGCAGCATGACAAGTGCAGTCCTGTCTGAAGGGAGGATGGGAACAAAGCTCTCCTGGTGTTGTGGGAGCCTCCATGCTAACAGGATCAGAGAGTATGGTCATTATTTATTTCCCAACTCACCTCCCAACTTATTCTGAGTATGTGCTGAACCTCTGATGGTCCCTGAGCAGAAAGAGAATGAGCAATGTCTAAGTCATGTCCCAGGAAAGGACAGAAATTCCAAGAGCCTGACCTTACCCAGGCAGGGTGTGGGGGAACTTACCCAGTGGCCTCTGTGCAGGCTGCTCCACTCTGCTCCCTAGGACTTCCATGCAAGAGGGATTGTCCCTTGTGGGGGCAGAGGCAGCAAGGATCACAGAAAACTCCTAAAGCAGGGTCTCTAACAGCTTAAGATCTCTGAGAGAAGATGAAGTGCCACATCTATGAAATTAGAGGGCAACAGAAGATAAAAATCTGATCAAGTGTGAAATATCTTGGAAGGGGCAAGAACTCAGAGATCACCTCGGCAGGACTTGAATGTAGACTTGGGCAGGCAAGAAGGGAGAGGGCAGCTTGGGCAAGAATGCACCAAGAGCAAAGGCTCAAATGCAGGAAAGACAAAGATAGATAGATAGACATATAGATATATAGATATATAGATTTTATTTTTTATAAAAAAGTAGGGGGAGGTATAGATGGGCAGACAAGGTGGCACCAAACACAGAAGGCCAGGAACATGACTCCGGAAGAGGTAAATCACCAGTGCTGTCACAACATAAGAAAGGTCTTAGCTTTGTGAGAAATCTCTGAGTTCCTTAATTTTTTGATAAAACAAAGATGTTCCAAGAGTCTGGTTTTGCGGAAGTGGTCATGAATTGCCTGACCTCCCTTGAAGAAGCCTAAACCACATCTGCAAACCAGCTGGTCAGAAGGTCAGTGGTCCTGAGAAGCTTTCTTTCAACATAGGAAGAGGCTTACTGGTCTGTGTTGGAATACAACTTATAGCCTAGGGCTCCTCGGCTCTGAGAAACCACAAATTCAATGTCAGCATGGGTCCCTCCAACCACACGCACACATGCACAACTAGGATTTTATGAAAGGAAGTTTCCAATGTAGACACGTGAGCACACTTCAAGCCAAATTGGGGGAAGGAGTGAAGTTGCAAGGAGCAGCAAGAGACAAAGGGTTGGCAGGGTCCTAAAGAAGACTCATCCATCTGCTGGTCCGGTGGACAGGCTGGCTGTTTCCAATTCCAGTAGCCACATTCTGTTTGTTTGAGGGTCTTGTTCTGTTTTGGTTTTGTTTTCTTGCTCTGTGTGTGTGTGTGTGTGTGTGTGTGTGTGTGTGTGTGTGTGTTGTTTCTGTTTGAAATGGGGTGTGGGGCGGGGCAGGGTCTCGCTGTGTTTCCTATCCGGCTTATAACTCACAATCTGCCTGCCTCAAGCTCCCAAGTAGCTGGCACCACACGCTTGTGCCGGCCTTCCACAGCCAAATTCTGGAGCTGCTAGATCCTGCATTATTCATGGGCAGCCCACCCCCTCCACCCTTTCTCTTGGCAAGGACCTGTGTGCTTCTGGAAACCTTCGAATATGGGAGCATCTGGTGTTCTAGGGAGCTAACATGCTGCAAATTCAAGTAACAAAAGTGTTTGCTGAAGGATCTCCTATATGGAGATACCTTTCCAGCAGTTTTCCTTCCCTTCAGAATGTCACCCCTCAGAGACACTTGAAGCCTTTGCCTAAGCTCAGCTTCCTAACTCTCTCTTTGGATGGTAAGAGGGACTTAGGTGTCTTAGTTTGTTTCCTGCCCATGGAAATAAAAATCAACAAGAGAGGTGGCACTGAGTCGCCAGAAGATATTGTCCGTACTGCTCAATTTTGTTATTAATGGCACAGACTGGCTAGCATGACATTTTAAAAAAATGAAAGAGCCAGTTTCTGAATGACAAGAGCTGGAAAAGATAAATCCAACTGAGAAAAACACATTTGAAGTGATTGGAGGGCTCAGACCCTGCTTTAGGAGTTTCAGACCAGACACTGTGGTCTAAGCTATCTCATTTAGTAATTGCAAAAAAATAAAAGAGAGCGAAAGAAAACCTACATGTCTTCATTTTATATATACAGTCCCCAATTTACAATGGTTCCATTTATGATTTTCAACTTGACAGTGGTACAAAAGCATACGCATTCGGTAGAAACCGTACTTTGGAGTTTTGAATTGCAATCTGTTCTTAGGCTAGTGATCTGTGCTAAGATCACTGTCTTGGTGCTAAGCAATGGCAGTGAGCTGCAGCTCTCAGCCAATCACATGATCCCAAAGGGGAACAACTCATCTTCCTACGTTATGAAGTTCTGCGAGTTAAGTACATTGAATGCATTTTCAACTGATGATAATTTCAATTTATAATGTATATAACCACATCTCAGATGAGAAGCATCTGTATAGGGAAAACAGCCTCAGAGAATCTAACTAAACTTTGCAGTGTTGAGTAAGAGACAGAGCCTGGATTTGAACCAAGCCATTTGATCTGGAAGCCTATTCCCTACCTCGTCCACCTTTTTGATCCTGGATTTAATAGACAGTCCCCTATAGGAAAAGGAGGTAAGAGAACAAGCAGATCTTCTCCATGGGCTCCTACAGGGCTGTTCTGGTTTTAAGCTAAGTTAGTATTGAATGACCATGGATTCCACCCTCAGCTGCAATTTCATGCCTAGGCATGAGAGGAAGGTTTGTGGGGAGACAGGTGGCTTTCTCTTCCTCCTCCCCAGCCTCAACTGCTGAACCCAGAATGGAATTAAATTCAAATGTGGGTGTGCCCACCCTTCCACAATCAAAGTGCCCTGTGAGGATCATGTGGACAAGCTGTCAAGCCCACCTCCAGCTCCTAGTCGAATGATTCTGTATCTTGAAAACCATCATTCAATGCACCCATCTGGAGAAGTCAAAAGGGGTCCCTTAACCCAAGGGAAAAAAAAATGTGATTTAATAGCCCAGAAATGAAACAACTTCCTCTCCACAAACACTTTGGTTATGAGGAGTCCTTCCCAAGAAAAATTATTGTGCCAACATGTGTCCCTGGTATGTCTTGGACAGGACAGGGCCTTCTATTCGCGTATTGACATACTACTTATTTAGAGCAAACAGAGATTCATTGCTAAAGACGAACAAAAAGAGAACAGTCAACAACTCTTCTTCAGAGTTAAACAAGAAAACTGGTACAAGAGAAAGAGCCCATAATGCCATGAGAGGGCCCCAGTGCTAGGAGAGTTTGAGGAATCATCCCAAAATGGACGCTGCTTAAGACTAGATCAGAAATCAAAGACGCAAGAAAGATCTCTTCTTTATCTGAGCCCTGAATGGCTCAATGGAAAAAAAAGGGATGCAGAGAATGAGAAAAGGCCTGTGGTAGTTGAGGAAGGGAGACTGAAGCTGAGTCTACTGATCCCTAGAGACTAGAAGTCAGAGTTCAGAATCAAAGGATCTTTAAGACCAATCTTATCAAATATTATGACAGTAAGATCTCAAATGCAAGATGTAATACAAATCTCACATTTCAGACCAAGAATTAAATCAGGGATTGTCCATTTTGGAATCCCAAAGCATTGCCTTTGAAAAAGATGTCCAAGCTGGGCACGGTGGTGCACACCTGTAATCCCAGTAGCTTGGGAGTCTGAGGCAGGAGGATCAAGAGTTCAAAGCCAGCCTCAGCAACTTAGTGAGGCCCTAAGCAACTCAGTGAGATCCTGTCTCAAAATTATAAAATAAAAAAAGGACTGGGGAGGTGGCTCAGTGGTTAAGCACCCCTGGGTTCAATCACCTGTACTAAAAAGAAAAAAGGCAGCTCTGTGAGAAATTAGGAGGCCTATGGTGAGGCCTGGCAACGACAATGCCAATGCCCAAATGGAAGGAAGAACCACTGGGTTAGATCCCAGATCTGCGCTCAGACCTCACTCCCGACACCTTGACACCGTGAGCCTTTCCCAGGACCAATGTGAGCCCAGCGTGCAGTCACCACGAGGCTCTCCTCCAGGTACTACAGTTGTTCCAGGAGTTCCAAACTATCGATTCCTTACCCAAGCTCCACTCATCCCTCAGGCAGGGCATAAAAAAGAATGATTTCCACAAACCACAGTTATTTAGGGATAATTTATTGATGGAATCATTTGCTTTGGTTTTTATCTCTGTGATTCTTCTCAGTAGCTCAACCACAAAGCACATTGTCCACATGGAGAGTCTGATCCGATGGAGTGCTGGAGGCCACCACAGTGGCTCAGCCAGCTTCCCCGTGCCCCTCCAGCCAGCCACGTCCATTCTCTCCCTCCCCTCAGCAGGGTCTGCTCCTCCAGAACTGTTCAGTCTTTCTGCCAGGCTCCAAACCCTCCATCTTCAGCCCTTTGATGAAAGCCAAGGATATAGGAGAGAGCAGCAGTCTGAAATAACTGGAACAGCATCTCAGCACACACAGAGGGAGGACAGAGTCCCTGCCACAGCTAGTTTGAAGGAAACTCTGCTTTCTTCTCAAAAAGTATGCTCTGTTTTTGGAATTCCCCCAGCTGGAACTGACCTCAGAGAGGGCCGAACTGGATGCTGTGGGGGAAGAGAAGAAAAAAGCAAAGCACACTTGTAAGTAGTTCAGGGCTAGAGAAATAGCTCAGGGAAAGTGTTAAAGCACTTGCCTAGTGTGTGTGAGGCTCTGGGTTCAGGCCCCAGCACAGGAAAAAAAAAAGAAAAGAAAGGGTAGTTCAGTTATATTAGCTACCCTTCCTCCAGCTCCTTTCATATGCCTGGCCTATACTGAATTTCACATGCTTTGTTCTATTTGGTCCTCACCCCTGGGAAGGTAGGAATTGTTATTTTCATTTTAAGGATAAAGAAATTGAGGCTCAGAGAGGCTAAATGACCTGCCTCTAAGTTAGCCTCTTGCTGCTAAGGAGCTGGAGCCAAGCGTGCCTAACTCCAAAGCCTCAGATCTGACCTACTGTGTGTCCAGCCCTAAAAAGGGAGATCAGCATGGTGCTGTCTCTAGGTACCCATGGGAGATCCGTTCCAGGAATCCACAGATACCAAAACCCACAGTGCTCAACTCCTTCCTATAAAATGGTGTAGTATTTGCATATAACCTACACACATACTCCTGTATACTTCAAATCATCTCCAGGTTACTTACAATACTTAATGCAATGTAAAAACTATGTAAATTGGTGCTATACGCTTTTGTCTAGGGAATAGTAACAAGATAAACAGTCGGCGAATGTTCATTATAGATGCAACTTTTCCCCAAATACTTTCAGTCCATTGTTGGTTGAATCCATAGATGAAGAAAACACATGCAGAGAAATAACTATATGTTTAAGTAAATGTAATTGAAGTCAACAACAACAAAAATCAAAGGTTCTTAGCCAGACATAATTGTGCATGTCTGTAATCTCAAAAAGTTGAGGAAGATAGCACGTTCAAGGCCAGACTCAGTAACTTAGCAAGACCCTGGCTTAAAATAAAAAAATAAAAAAAATTTAAAAATAATGGAATGAATCAAACATCATTACTCTATGTAAATATATGAATATGCAAATGGTATGCTGTTACTCCATGTACAAACTGAAACAACATGTATCCCATTTGTTTACAATAAAAATAAATTAAAAAAAAATAAAATAAAATACAGTCAAGACTATCAAAAAAAAAAAAAAAGAAAGAAAGAAAAAATAGCAACCTTTATGAAGGGTGGTAGTAGCAAAAACTAATGGTCTCAGCTTAGATGAGTCAGGGGTTCAACAGACCTGAAGTTCACAGATCCCAGCTGAAGGGAAATTTCAAGGTAGATTTAAGCTCTTTATGACAGTTGATAGACTAGAACTAAAAATGAAAAACAGAAAACTTTAATTGCTAATGAGAGGACTCCTACCAAGCACTCCTCACTTGGAGGAGGAACAAAATGAATAGGAAATGAGCGATAACTACATATATAGTTTGGTACACTCAAATGACACTGGACTTCCTCTCAGGAGATATGTCCTGCTGCTGACTATTTGATCTTGGGTAGTCACTTCTCTTGGTCTCAATTTCTTCATCTGTTGAATGAAACTTAAGAATGGTCTACCTATTTCACAACTTGTTATAAGGGTAAATAAAATAAAAAAATTAAAATAAAATAAAAAAATAAAAAGGGTTGGGGATGTAGCTCAGTGGTAGAGCACTCCTGGGTTCAATCCCTGGCAGAGAAAAAAAATCCGAGTTTCTTTACCCTCCCTTGCTCCCTATAGAGAAAACCTCTGCACTTGAGGTCTCATACAAGTGTCCTGCAATCCAGAATTCATCCACAGGCTTTTTAGCTCAGCATAGAGTGTTTTAAAATAACTTGAAGGCCTCCGAGTTTGTGGCCCTGGCCTCTCCTCACCCACCCTCTATTTGATGGGTTTCAAGGAGTCAGAAGTGCTGTTCTCCACAGGAGCCGGTACACAGGAGCTGTGAAGAGCACTGCCATTCTTACATCATCTCCACCTCAAGACCTACTGCAGACCGTGTCACAGCCACATCAGCAGGTCTCTGAGGGCCAGGATGAGGCCCGGCCAGTTACTGGAGCATCACGTGGCAATAACGGGAGGAGGATGCAAGGATGCGGGAGAAAATGAGTCTATTCAACAGCAACTTGAGAGCAGGGCCAATGTTTCACTTGGTGGATGCGGGCCAGGTCCCTGATCTCACACTCCCCTGATCTCACATTTTCTCTGCTGCAGTCAGCTGGGAATCATGTGTCCTCTGGACGGAATGACAAGAACAAACACAGCTCGTCATTCCATAGCACAGGAGGCCAGGCTTTCTGACCCCAGCAGAACACTGCTCCTTCATAGGCCAGGTGCCTATAATTAGTCTACAAATAGCATGGAGCTATTGCCAGCTGACTCCTTTTGTCCCTAACCCTATTCACTGCAGAGCCACAGAAGTCTGAGCCAAGAAAAAGTAGGAATCAGACTCCATGCTATTCTCTGAAATTCAGCATGCAGACTGCACGGCAGTTGGAAAAGGCAAAAGCATTAATAAGGCACAAAATTGAAAAATCTAAGGGTCAAAAAGGACTCTACTTCGACTTTCTGATAGAAAAAAATAATCCCTTGTATTGCAATACTTGTCCAAGGAACTAACACACTCTCTTTATTAGGTCTTATTTAATCAGGGCTGTGCTAACGAGGCAGAGACCTCTCCCTGCTCCCAGTGAAGGTCGCTCGTCACCTCTAGTGATGACTTTAATCCTCAGAATTGGGCATGAAGACAAGTTGATAAGACGCTTTTATCCAGCAGAGTTTATTTTCTCTGACTTCCTATTATTTAGAAAAATCTCTGCCCACAGCAAATAGCCTCCCCAGGTAACCTAACCACATCCGCCACCCACAGTGGCCGTACCCTTCCCAGCCCTTTCTGGGGCCCAGAACCATCCTCACCATGGTCATGTAGGTGGCCTCTGATTTTCCACTTGGTTCTACTTCCTCGCTCCCCTCCCGCATAGTTATTGAGGAGTAAACGTGTTTCTAGAGGGAGAAAAAAGTGTACAAAATTCCTAAAAAATCAAGCAAATCTCACATCCAGGAATAAGTCCACCCACTCCCATACACAGAGCATCAGCCACCAAACCCTAAGTTCAGAGGGTTACTGAGAGCCAGAGAACGGTCATCAAGAATGGTGATTCCGCCTTCAGTCCTGAGATCCCTCAGCACCAACGGGTCCACCATCTTCACTTCGACGGGCATGGAGTTTAGCAGTGGGGAACCTTTATCTTGCTGAATTACTTGTATTATGTGGACATTTTCTTCTAATTAGAGTCATAGCAGGATGGAATTAATTAATTAATTAGCAGCTAATTGTCATCATCTCAGAGGGTTTATATGGCGGGACAACCCTCACATCTGTGAGGCGGTAGCACTTAGTGATTCACAATTCTATCACTCTTTGGAAAAGCAATATCATCCAGTGACAAATTCTGGGCTTCTAGAGGCTGCTGCGTTATGTTGGGAAAAATATCCTCTTGCGACAAAACTAACACAAAAAAATAGAAAGGTAACTATTCAAAGAGTTTCTAAAAGTTGGAGAAAAGGAGGGAAGGAGAAAGAGAGGGAGGAGGAGAAAAAAGAGAACAGTAGTTCAGAGCTATTAATCCATTCTCAGTCCCTGTTCATAACTCCATTACATACCAATGTGAAGAAGAAAGTCTCTGTTGCTCCTCTTTTTTCTAATGGTCCCTGAATACTTAATCTTAACCATTAACTCCTCAACTGCTGAGGCTGGCCTCAAACTCACAATCCTCCTGCCTTAGCCTCCTGAGTGGCTGGGATTACAGGCGTGCTCCACCAGGATTGGCTGCCGATCATCATTTTATCTGAGCCTTACAACAACACAGAGGAGAAGGCAGGGTGGCACCTTGGTCCTCATCTGAACTTGCTGAGGCGGCTCTGGGAGGTGGTGCTAGTTTCTGGCCCAAATTCAGTGCCCCTTCCTCAGCCCGATGCCAGCACCTGCCACCCAGGACTGGTCTGGCCTAGCCTTCCCCATCCAGTCACTCTTCAACAACCCCTTCTGCAGTGACAGAGGCTTCCTGGGTTGCTGCTGTGCGCAGGCACTGGGCTGTGAGCTGAGACATACAAAGGGTAATACACGGCTCCCAGGGGAATGACAACGATAAGGACACCCTGCATCGACCCAGTGTTTCGTGTCCAACACACACACACATCCAAGTCCCTCCTGGGGAGCAAAAATCAGAAGTCTCTTACCTCTGGATTGGCCTTCTTCGTGTTCTCCAGGGTTTTAACAAAGTCTGTAGAATTTATGGAACTGCAAGGCATGTGGAAAGCACAAGGAACACGGTTAATTCACGTGGGCCTACAGGAGACCCCACCCCCAATCCCGCCCCACACTGCCTTGTGAGGACAGAGACCCCAACAGAGGAACCATTCTCTCCAGACTCCTACACTCAGGGCGTCTCTTCTACTGCAGAGCAAAAAAGTGTCCTGGGGCTGGGGCTGTAGCTCAGGGGTAGAACGCTCGCCTAGCACGTGTGAAGCACTGGGGTCGAGCCACATAAAAATAAATAAATAAAATAAAGGTGTCGTGTCCATCTACAACTAAAAATATTTAAAAGGAGGAGAAGATGAAGAGGAAGAGGAAGAAGAAGGAGGAGGAGGAGGAGCAGGAGGAGGAGGGGAGGGGGAGCGGAGGAGGAGGAGGAGGAAGAGGAGGAGGGGAAAAGGAAGGAAGGAAGGAAGGAAGGAAGGAAGGAAGGAAGGATGAAGGAAGGAAGGAAGGAAGGAAGGAAGGGGAAAAAAGAAAAAGAAAGGAAGGAAGAAAGAAAAAAGGAAGAAACGAACAAACCATTCTGGAGATAGTTTAGCTGATTCTGAAAATCAGCTTCACCTTCTCTATTATCACTCCAACAATTTTGTGTCCCTAATGGGAGATACAATTTTGAGTGAATGAACAGAGAAGGGCGGATTCAACTTTTATCATCCTTTTGGCATTTCTGAGACCAGGAAGATGTATCTGAACCAGCAGGGGGCAGCACACACTAAGCAAGACCCCAGTTCCAAGGACTTCTGGCCTCTCCCTAGGTGGGCACTCCACCCAAGCTGTGAGCCCTGGCCACTTCATAGTCTGGGGCCTTTTATCTCCGATCTCTTGACCATTTGCCTTCTGCAACTGCCACTAAAAGTACTTTCTTTAATGTTTTGACCTGAGGTAGAGATTTTAAAAGAAAAGAAAAATCAGGCTATAAGCTAGAAAAGAATATATATATATATATATATTTTTTTTTTTTCCTCAAAGTAGAAAATTTTTAATCACTTTTCTGACTATAAAGTTGTATATTCTCATTGTAAAATTAATCAAATAATACATAAACATAGACAGAAGTGAAGTTCACAGTAAACCCTTCACTCCCATGGAAATCCATCTCCATTGTCTTAAATACCATACCCCTGTTAACAGCCATTGAATCATTGCCTTGCCTTTCTGATAGATAGTGATGATGATTCCAAATTTTTATTGTAAACAATGTTTCAGCACTTTTTTTTTTGGGGGGGGGGATGGGGATTGAACCAGGGGCATTTAACCACTGAGCTATATCCCCAGCCCTTTTTGAAAATTCTAGATTGTTAAAAAAGAAATAATATCTGCAGTACAGTCAATGAAAACTAGAAATATCAGTCTATAAAAACTTGTCTTGGCCTAAACTCTTAAATGTTCTCTACCCTTTAAACAAACGTTACTATAGCTTAAATTTGGAAAGGCACAGGTAACTAGACACGTTCGTTTGTTTGGGTACTGAGGATTGGACCCAGGGGTGCTTAACTGCTGAGGCACATCCCCAGTCCTATTAAGTTTTTATTTTGAGACAGGGTCTAAGTTGCTTAGGGCCTTGCTAATTTACTGAGGCTGTGATCCTCCTGCCTCAGCCTCCTGAGTCACTGGGATTACAGGTGTGTGCCACTACATCCAGCTGCAGTACCCATATTTACGCACAAATTCAGCAGATCGATCTGATTATTTCCTTAGAATAAACTACTAGACAGAGAAATGCTGTCCTTTATCTTGAGAGAAACTGAGGCCAAGAAGGGGTAAATTAAGCTGATAATGAAACCCACATGTGTAGCTCTTGGTTCTATGTTCTCAGTATGCTCAGAGGAAAGACCTTCAGAGAAGTCAACTAAGTTCCAGGCCAAATCAGAGAGGCATGGGGATTGTCAACCTAGCAGGCACAAGTAATTTCTGTAGAATCCACATTCTACTGGGAAATGTTACTCAAAAGTCAGCATTATGTGTCTGGGGTAGAACACTTGCCTAGCATGTGCCAGGTCCTTGGTTTGATCCCCAGGATTAAATAATAATAACAACAAAACAAGTCAGTATTACTTGGTCTTCCCAGGGCCCTTTCCCACTGACGTGATTTCAACAAGAGAATAAACTTGCCTTACCAACATATTTCAGTGGGTAAGCTGACAGAGACAAACCTGCCAATAGCCAATGAAACTCTAGAATCCATGTTAGAGTCTATGGGGTATTTCTGTGACCCTGATGAAATTCAGGCCTTTAAAAACACATTTTGGGGCTGGCTCAGTTGGTAGAGTGCTTGCCTCGCAAGCACAAGGCCCTGGGTTCGATCCCCAGCACCGCAAGAAAAAAAAAAAACATACACACACACATTTTGACAATAATTTATTTAGAATCTAGGGTCACCCATTCAAAGGTAGCTTCTCAGAATTAGAATATGGTTCTTTAAATAAAACCACCAGCAACTCTCAAGATCTGAACTTCAATATAAAGCATACAGTGGGGATAATGTAAGAATCCTTTCTCTTTCTTTTAGGCAATGAATGAAACAGTTCTTGAACAAGCTTTATATGTATGTTTTTTCTTTGCAGTGCTGAGGATAGAACCCAGCATGGCAGGCAAGTGCTCTACCACTGAGACATACCCCCAGCCAAGATTGATATTCTAAATGATGCTCCACTTAGACCTCCATTTGTAGGGGAGTTTGCCTCTGTGTAATACCAAAGTGAGGATGATGTAAGAATATCCAAATCTTTCCAGCTGAGCAAAGAGAACAGAGCCACCTATGATGAAATCTAAAGTGACAATCAAGATGATTTTATAAAAATACCTACTCCTTTGAGAATGGCCCAGTTTGGGTCCTATCACTTCATTTGCACTTTGAGTTAGAGGCAGTCCTGCATCCCTCGCCTCCCAACCCAAGGGGGAAAGCCCTGTACCTCTTATTCCAGTGGGTCCTCTTCACAATCAATATCAAAACAGGGAAGAGCAGCAGAGTGGCACAGACGATCCCCACAATGATCACCAGCTGATTCCCGCCCAGGACCTCAGGTCTAGGGATTTCCGGAATAGAGGCTTGAGAAAGGGGAAAAGCAATGAGAGGGTCTCAGTGCTCCAGAAGAGAGCTGAGAACCCCTTCAGTTCCATGCCACGCAGCAGCAGCTAGGCCAGGAAGCAGAGGGAGAGGGCCAGATTCCACCTCACATCAGGACACGGGGGACAATGTCCCGATTAGATTGAGAACCAAAGTCTGACCCCCACCCTTGCTTGCTTGTCCCTGATGTGCAGACTAAGGTGGGTAGGAGAAGAGGCTAGCACTTCACCTACATTCAAGTTCCTTTTCACATCAGCAATTCTATTCTAAATTTTGGCTTACAAAATGACCTAGAAAAAAGAGGCTTTAGATTCTGCCGTCTTTTTTATGGGCAAGTGAGTTTTCGAAAGAAACATGCTATAACATTCCGCTCTATGTGTAATCATGATGCCAAATAGGGCCTCCAGAGGCACTCTTGTCTGTAGGGTACCTTCACTCGTCTCTGTTCACTCTAAATACATATATCAAACACTTTCTTGGTGCCAGGCATCACTAGGCACAAAGGATGCCTATGAAGACAAATGATAAATGGTCCCTGCCTCCAAGAGGGAAACATGGAAAAAGAAAACCACGGGCTGCTTCAAGTGCTATGACAGATGTCTATATGGGGTTCAGAGGGGCACGGAGGAAATGATGCCTGATTCTAAATGAGGCAGAATGTGCGAATTGGCCAGCACAAGTTTTAAAGTTTAATCTGAGTCTTAAAGGAAAGGAAACATGTACCAGCTAGCTGGGCAAACACTATGGCCTGGGCAGAGGGGATGCTATGCACAAGATGTGGGGGCCTGGCAGGATGTTGCCTTTAGGAACTGGAAAAAGCTCAGCAGGTGTGGTACACAGCTTGGATCTGGGGCTGGAGAATTAATAAGAACCAAGTCAGGAAAGATTTGATCAGCTCAAGCAAGAGTTTGCCTTTTTCTTTTTTTCTTTCTTTTTTTCTTTTTCTGTAATCAGCAGAGAAACCACTGCAAGATTATAAGCCATAGGACAGAAGTTCTGATTTGTGACTTAAAAAGATGGCATTGGCAATGGAGTTTTATTCAGTCATGATAAAGAATTATGCTATTTGCAGGAATGGATGAAACTTGAGAGATTTTTGTTAAGCAAAATAAGCCAAACTCAGAAAGCCAAGGGTCATATGTTTACACAAGTAGATGATGTAGTAGATGATGATGATGGGATTAACAGGTTGGGGAGATGGGCTTTGAAGAGGTACACAGGGCTAGGTTTGGACATGTTGTATTTGAAGGATCTGTGGAAATTTTTGGTGAAGTTGAAGTACACACAAACACACCAACCCTCTATACCCCTGAGGTTTCCATCCATGGACTCAGAGCAACTGTAGACTGAAAATATTTGGGGAAAACTGCATGGTATTGACATGTATAGACTTTTTAGAGTCATAATTCCCTAACGAATATAATATAACTACTGACATGGCATTAGATATCATAAGTAAGCTGGAGATGAATTAAAGTACACAGGAATAGGTGCATAGGTTGTACATATGCAAATACTACAATATTTTATAAAAGGAATGGGGCATCCACAGATTTTTGGCATCTGGGGGGAGTCCTGGAACCAACTTCCGACAGACACCAAGGGACATACATACATAATTGTGTTTACATACCTGGATAGGTATTTATGCATAATTATGTCCACCACAGAATGTATACAGAATATAGCATCCAACACTCCATGGGAAAGAAGCTGAGGATGGCTAGAGTAGAGATAGCTGGAGCCAGAAGGTGGTGCAGCGAGGAGTTAATAGGAGGTGAGCCAGGAAGATGCCCACTGCAGCCCCTCATGAGCTATTTGGCTATGCTGAGAAAGAAGTAATTGATTGTGGTGATGGTCGCACAACTCAGAATATATTAAAAACCACTGAGTTGTACGCTTTGGGTGAATTACACAGTATGTGAAATATATCTCAATAAAGCTGTTTTAAGAAAAATAGAGATACAAGATGAGAGCTAGAGTAGGTAAAGACTCAGTTAAGAGGAAGACTCAAGCACATTTATCTGCCGAAAACAACAGAGGCAAGAGCCCAAAGAGCCCTCCCCAGTTCCTGGGAGGGAGGAGAGAATCACAGGAACACAGGACAGGATAAGCCCGGGGCAGAAGGGCACTTCCTCTGCTTTGGGACAGTGGGTAGAGACAAGATGGAGAAGAGACACGGCCACTACCATGATTTTCTCTGTGAAGGGGAAGTAAGAATCCTGAGAGTGAAGCACACGTAGAGATGGTGGTTCTTTAAGAAATCCATCTGTCCTGTTTTCCTCTCCAGTTGGGACCCTTTGCTGTTATCAAGAAGGTGGCTCCTCAGACTTAGGCCCTGGCCTGAGGTACCGGAAGTACTATCCTACCCCCACCCCTCTGCCACCAGCCAACCGCAGCCAGCTCTTAAAGGCCCCAGCAGAGGCAGAGTCCACAGGCCACATCCTGACTGCTAACTGAGTTATGTTTTAACTTTAACCCTTCACTACCAACCTCTCTCAGTCAACACAATTGAATCTTTCTTTTCCTACACATTACTGGTCTGGATGCACATTGTATGCCAGAATACAAAGCCCTTGACCAGGGCTTTGATCCCTCCATTTTTGGTTCTGGTACCTTCCTATTTTCTCTCTGTTCCTTGCTGTCTCTCACCAGCTCAGGATCATTTTCCCTTCCATAACAGAGCATGCAGAGACTCCCTTAAAGCCAAATAAAAATGACCGTGGACCTCAATTTCAAGCTACCTCTGAATTCTTGAATCTTTGCAGTAGTAGACTACACTGGCTGTGAGTGAGGTTTGGCAGAGGGTGGGTGGTCTCTACATTAGTTCCCTTTTCATCAGCCTAGCAGCAGTGCCAAAACCAAGGCAAGGCAAGCCTGGAGCCTAAGGAGGCAGGGTGAAGGAGGCAGGGTGAAAGAGGCAGTACTTCCAGGGCAGAGCTGGCCCAGGGTGTACCTGGGAGCAAGCCCCTTCCATTTTTCAGCCTAGGAACCTCTCTGACCTCACTCTGGTCCTGGCCCTGTTATCAGTTAAGGTCCCTCAGCCCTCCATGATCAAATGTTAGATACTTTGAGGCTTTTCCATGATCACATGCAGCACAAGAGTTTTCCTGAACACCAGGTTCCCCAGGTGGATACTGCAGTTGTAGATTCCTCCGTCAGACTCTTTCACTCTTTGGAGCATGATGGAGCCATCATTGTGGGAAATGTCCCCCACCAGGTTTAAACGGTTCTGATAGCGACCCTGGTACTGGGAGTAGCCCCCAGGAAAGTTGAATTTGAGGTCATAGCGTAAGACAATCTCCTCCTGGAAGGGAAAAGCAAAAGCATGAACTTTGGAAGACTGGCAGCGAGGGTGTGTGGGGAAGTGGGGAGGGATGATCTCCGGCCTCAAAAGGCCCTTTACATGAAGCCAGTAAAGGCATTTTCAGAAAGTGTTAGGTAACTCAATGTTGTGGACACACAGGTACATATCTGTGTTAGGCAACAAAGTTGTGTGCACACATGTGTGTATATGTGTTAGATAACAGCAAGTCAAGTGCACATATATAGTTGCTTATGAAAAGCACCACTAAATCATGCACAGCTATTACTCAGAAGAGAAGAATTTTTTTAAGTGAGAATAAAGGGTTTTCATTTTTTGCACTTCTCCAGTTTAAAAAAAAGTAAGAATGTATGTTCACTTTTTTTTTTCCTTTTTTTTCAGTACCAAGGATTGAGCCTTAACCCCTGAGCCACACCCCCAGTCCATTTTACATTTTATTTTGAGACGGGGTCTTGCTAAGTTGCTTAGAGCCTTGCTAAATTGCTGAGGCTGGCTTTGAAATTGTGATCCTCCTGCCTCAGCTCCTAAGCCCTGCAAAGATTACAGGCATGCGCCACCACGCCTGGTCACATGTTCACTTTTTATGGCATTTCCAGTTGGATTTCCAATAGGTACCTGAAACACATTTAACACTGAACTCCTGGGCTGGGGGGATAGCTCAGGCAGTAGAGTGCTTGCCTTGCAAGCACAAGGCCCTGGGTTCGATCCCCAGCACCGCCAAAAAAAAAAAAAAAAAAAAGAATGGAGTCCTTAACACTGAACTCCTAACTGTTCCCCTAAACCCGTTCCTTCAGTCTATCACGCTCTGGTAAACAGCACTGGTTTCTTCTAGATGTTCAGGCTAAAAATCTCAGAGTCATTCTTAATTTCTTCTCTTTCTTGGAGAACTCTCGTCTAACTCCTTAGTAAATCTGATCACCTCTACCTTCAAAATATATTTCAATCCCAGCCTCTTCTTAGTAAATCTGATCACCTCTACCTTCAAAATATATTTCAATCCCAGCCTCTTCTCACCTCCCACTGTTCCCCTTCTATCCAAGCCACCTTCGCATCTCTCGCCCAGGTTCTCACAGGGACTTTCTTACTAGACTCCCTGCCTATTCTTCACTACAATCTATTCTCAGCAGATGAGCCTTTAAAAATGTAAGTTACAGAGCTGGGGCTATAGCTCAGGGGTAGAGCGCTTGCCTAGCACATGTGAGGCACTGGGTTCAATTCTTAGCACCATATAAAGGTAAAAAATAAAGGTACTGTGTCCATCTACAACTAAAAAATATATATTTTAAAAACACCTCCTCCAGACATACATGTGGTTCGCCCCCCTCACTGTCTTCAGACCACTGCTCAAATTTCACCTGCTTGGTGAGGCCACCCACATAAAATAACCACAGAACTCTGGTTAATGGTTCTCTATAGCTCTTACGATTATTTGATGTACTATATATTTATTCTTTGTCATTTTATTGTTTATCTTCTCATTATCTTGATTCTAAGTTCCCTATCAGAACAGGGGCTTTGAGTATTCATCACGCAGGAAATGCTTAAAAAAACACCTAAGTGAAGGAATGTAGATTTCTTTAAGCCTTTAAGAAAAGATATTGGGTATATAGGCACAAACACAAATGGAGAGACCTGACCCTTAAACCTCCCATCTCCTCCTGCTGTGAATCATTTGATGGACAACATTTAAATGCATGACATAGCCAGTGGGGCGCGGTGACACACACCTGTAATCCCAGCAGCTGAGGAGGCTGAGGCACGAGGATGGCGAGTTCAAAGCCAGGCTCAACAGTGAGGCCTTAAACAACTCAGCAAGATCCTGTCTCTAAATAAAATATAATAAAGGGCTGGGAATGTGGCTCAGTGGTTAAGTGCCCCTGGGTTAAACCCCTGGTACCAAAAAAAAAAAAAAAGGCATGGCATATAATTCCCCCTACTCCATGATGCCACCCTTTCTGACCCACTCAGCATATAGGAATGGAGGGAGTGCAAATGATCTTGCTAAAAGGATGACCAGCATATGTTTTAATTTATAAAAGTGAAATCTTTTATAAACCTTGTATCTTAACTTTTATTAGTAATGAGTTACCCAGAATGTCCCTCACAACATACCTTCATCCATAAATATATCACCACATATCATGGTGAAGATCTACTAGTCTAATGAACTAACTTGCTGTTTACGCTTACCAGGGTCCCCATGAAACATACTTCACCTGGCCCCCAGGACCCACCAACCCCAATACTTGAAAAAAATTCACAAAGAAAAGGAAAATTCCTTCCATCACAAAAAAGGGAGCAATGGAGCACAAACCAAAACTCACAAAAACAATCCAAGTAAGAATAAGAATGTAACCAAATTGTTATACCTAGTCCATAGCTTTCCTGGCTAGGCCACAGAAATCATCCCCCTCATTCTCTCACGGACTCTACAAAGAGGAGAAGAAAGTAGGAAACCTAGACGCTTCAACTAAGTCATGTGCAGAATGCTTTACGTCTATGCACTCACACCAGTGTCTTGACAACCTTAAAAGTTAAGCATCATCCTCATTATCTTCTTCTCCATTAGTGTCACGTTTCCCACTAGGAAGCCAAAGTGGCCCAGTCAAGTGGCCAGACTAGGAAGCCACATTCTGACAAGCTCTAAAGGCCAAGCTCTTACAATACCACCCACCTCATGCATCTGACAACTGACTGTCCCTGTCCCCACTCTATCCTGCCACCAGCCAGAGGTTTCTACTACATGGCGATGTTTCTTCCTCCTACCTTGGTATGCTCTCGTGAAGAGAACATCCAGTCTACCTTGGTCAGGCGTTTCTTTTCTGTGCTGTAGAAAATACATCTCATCAGAGCTGAATCACCCACATGGACCATGATCTCTGGGGATAAAACAGTAAATTGGGTTAGGCTCAGAGGTATAATCTGTAGAAGTCAAAGAACTTCTAGAGAATGTTAGCCAAAGACCCTTAAGAGCAAAAATCACTGTCACCACCAAACACTACATATTCTCTCCATAGATAATCCAGATGATTCCATGTGAACAAGTACGCAGAGGCCTTCACTCAAATCAACATGGCAACCCCAAGAGTAAGAAACACCACGTCTAACTGCCTATAAACACCAGGTCTGAGGTTTCTGCTGTCTTCATACTGTAACAAATTCTTTCTGGTGCCCTTTAATTCCTTTCTCTTTCCACTCTTCCAGAATTCCTCCCACGAACTCTAACTGCACATAGAGTCTGTACTAAAGGAAGTGCAAAAAGTCTTAAAGTCCCACTTTCTGTTCATCAACTTAGATACCCACATCTCCTTAGCATAAACAGGAAGTGGAAAGTTATAAAACCTTCATCTTATGTTTAACCCACTGGTTCTCCTAACTGAAAAAAATGAATCATGGGTAACTTTCCTCAAATTCTTTTATTCTTTTACAAGTTATCTTAGGACTTGCTCAGGACTTAGTTCTGACTTCAGTATAGGTCATTGAACTCTTTACAAATTAGGACATGAGAGTAGACAGTTCTCCCCTTGACTTTTCATTCTGTTCCAGCCCTGCCCTCCCCTGTCCCCACCTTCTCTACTTGACCCTTCTCTACTGCTTCTTGATTTCCTACTCCTAGGCTCTTTCTGTTACCTATTTGTATGAGCAGCTGACCCCACCACATGCTCATTGGGAGTCATTTCAAGAGGTCCCTGAAAAGAAAACAAGTAGACACATGTTTCTGATTTTTCCACAATGCCCTACACAAATCAACCACAAAGTTGATTAAGAATTAATTAAGGGCATACAGAGAGACACGAGCTTATCTTACCTAGACAGAGTTCCTTCAAAGGACCATTGAGCAAAGCTCATGAGGGTATAATCCACTGTTCATCTAAACCCTTTCTTGGGAGAACATGAATTTCCTGCTCAGCAGGAGATGTGCACAATGAGAGGAAAGCAAAAGAAAATATTATGAACTCTAAATTCAATAGGGGAATTATTTTGAAAGCAATGAAGTGATTCCAAAAAAATACCAGTAGGGAAGGCCTCTGAATTCATCAGTACATTAGGAGCTGAACTTTCTTTTTAAATAATATTAACTGAACATTCTGAGTCCTTTTAATGCACCAGGTAAGTGCTAGACACTTTATATCTAGTATATCAGTCATAACAGTATTTTGAGGCACATCTATATTACCCTTCCATTTTGCAGAGGAGAAAAGTAAAAGAACCCAAAGTCACTTGGCCAGTAAAGGATAGAACCAGCACTCAGATCCAGGCCCAGTAAATGCAAACAAACTGTGTTTTTCACTCATAGACTGTGCTATCTCACAAAAGTGGAAGGATGGCTTATTCTAGAAAATCACGGGAAGCTAATATTTTAACCTACAGTATTTAAAATAACTGAAAAAGGGACATAAAGTAGTAGAATCATTAATAAAAATGATAAACTGAAGGATTAACTTTGCAGAAAAAATTATAGATGACTGGAAAAAGGAGTTTCCACATGGGAGAAGACAACCTCCATAAAGCAAGTTTCTACTGGGACACAGGGCAAAATTGTGAGGGGTTGGATAAGTTCCCATTTTAATCGGAAGGGAATGATAAATGCAAGCTGCTTTACCAATTCCTGGGGAAATACCTGACTACCCCTAATGTTGTTCTAGCATGTTTTCATGGCTTCTTCAACTCTTGACACTGGCTCCTTTCAGTTCCCAATATATCTCTCCTAAGCGGGAAGAGGCACCCATTTTGAAGGCTATGCTTGTATAGACAAGTGCTCAGGCATTAAATAATAAAGACAGAAAAAGGAAGCACAAAAGGTAATCCTTGGGACCACGCATGTTGGCCCATGCCTGTAATTCCAGAGACCGGGAGAGTCAGGAAGATCACAAGTTAGTGAGACCCCGTCTCAAAATTTAAAAAACACTGGGGATGGGGCTCAGAGGCAGAGCACTGGGCTAGCATGTGCAAGGCTCTGGTTTCAATCGCCAGCACCACAAATCTTTTTTTGAAAACAGAGAAAGTACTTGAGGAATACTAGCACCTAACCTTCCTCCTCTTCTTGGAGAACCATAGGTTTGGAATTAAGAGAAAAATGTAGGAAATATGAAGGGAGGTGCCAGACTACCTTCTATAACTCTTTTTAGAAATCAGACTCAGAGGAATGTTCAATAAGGAATCTCATCTTCACACAGATGTTTACTGATGTTTACTGATGTTTACCTGTACCAGGTGCTGTGCTCAGGGTTGGTCAGAGATGAAGAACAGAAACAGAGAAGTAGGGAAGACACAAGTGAGCGGGTGTGGTGAGCGCTCTGCAAGTGGAAGGCAGGTACTCCAGAGGAGCTCATTCATGGAGCTGAGTAGCTGAGGACCTAAGATTGCAGCAGAGGGAGGCCCAGATCTTGCTTCCCTGGGGCCACAGACTATTCCTTCTACCCTAAACTCAGTAAAGAATGCATCTCAAGGGCTGGGGAGATAGCTCAGTTGGTAGAGTGCTTGCCCTGCAAGCACAAGGCCCTGGGTTTGATCCCCAGCACTGGGGGGTTGGGGGGTATGTGTCTTATCCTATGACTTTGAAACATTTTTAATTTACATATTTTTGTTTAGAGATCATCACAATAAACTAAATTTTAGAGACATCAAATCTTATTAGTTTGGATATCATTAGTTTATTATAAAAGAGTGGAAATTTTTTACATGATGAAAGATTTCAGAACGTCAGTGGAATGGATAGCCTCACATGATGCTGTTTCAGTAGTGATGTATTCTAGTCTACCTACTTTCCAAGAGTGTTGCTATCTCTAAATAAGAAGGAATCCTTGGCTAGCATGTCATTTACCATTACTTTGGTGCCATCATGCTCTTCTGGAGAACTTAATCTCCAGCTTCTACTCTACTGGTTGACCCTCTCTACCTGTGCTTTAGAGACCAATCCAGCAGCTACTGCTGCTGCTTACAATACTTGTCCTTGAGACTTTTCTGGAAGCATAATGCCTTCTTTGGTTACAGTCTCAACTGCTTTCCTTCCATCTAATACCTCATCAGAGAGAATAGGAAAACTTTCTAAATGCCTGTCCTGCCATGACTTGGGCCACCCCAGATAACAATCTCACTTTCAGATTGATTTAAAGATGTAGAATTCTTTCTTCAAACAAACTCTGACCTGGCTGCTCAATGAAAAAAAAAAAAAAAAAAAAAAAAAAAAAACAAGATAAGGAAAAGGATTTGGGTTGCAATGGAGGTAGAACTGGGATCCTATCTGAGTAGGTATTCTACCAACCCATGCCCCACAGATAGCAGCCTCTGTGCTCTCTAAGGTTCCTTGCTTAAGGCATCTACAATGGAAAAATTAAACAAACAAAAACACTGATCTACTGAAGCCACTTCCTCCATTCACAAGTGGGAAAATGAGATGTAAAAAATTTAGAGAAATCTGTTCACTTCTTTTATAACCCTCAGAACACATAATGTAGGTACCTGTGAAATATGGCTTGGCATTGAAGTGGCTAACGGATAGGAAATGTCAGGGAACAGTGCAAGGAACGTGGACTTTGTTAGAGGCACCAGAATTTGTTGTTGTTGTTGTTTTACAGCTGCATTTTGATTCATTGTACACAAATGGGGTACAACTTTTCATTTCAATGGTTGTACATAATGTAGGCACCAGGGTTTAAGTACTGCTTATGACATTTAATAAATATATGTCCTTAGGCAAGTCACTTAACCTCTCTGAGCCTCAGTTACCTCATCTGTAAAATGGAGAGAATAATATATCCTTCACAGGATTTTTGTGAGGAGGAATATGTTTAAAGTATAATTATCAAGATTTGTATTTAATAAAGTAATTATCATTTATTGAAGACTCATTCGGTGGTAACTACTTAGCCAAAGGCTGGCACTTGCTCAATTAAATCAGTCCCCTGCCTCTTGCCCTTGGCCCCATCTAAGCATCCCCATACCTTTGGGCTCCTCTGGTAGCACATGCAGAACCACCTCACTTTTTAACACCTTGCTCTTGTTTTGAAGGCGGATTTCACAGGTGTAGATTCCCTGGTCAGCCTCTTGCACATCTTGGAGCAGCAGAGAACCATCATTGTTTAGGATGTCCCCCACTAAAGACACACGGTTCTGGAAGCGCCCCACAGGCACACTGAGGTTGGCATAATAGTATAGCACATATTCATCCTGGAGGGCAACACAAGCGGTATTAGAGAAATCCAAAGAGGAACCAGATCTTGGAGTCTGTATTGAAAAGACCCTGGAGGCAGCCTAGTTATCATCATCATATTATGATTAAAATGTTCTTTGTACATTTTACCATCAGTTGATGGTAATAATGTGCCAGGCAACATCATAGCTTGTACAAGCTCTGACTCATTTTCCACAAAAACAAATGGATAAATACAATGCACACATTTTTATTCCTTACAGCTAAAGGAATAGTGCAACGCCCACTCTGAAGATCACTCTGGAGATTTAAACTCACAACTTTTTTAGTGGGGGTGGTACAGGGGATTGAATTTAGGGGCACACGACCACTGAGCCACACCCCCAGCCCTATTTTGTGTTTTATTTAGAGACAGGGTCCCACTGAGTTGCTTATTAGCACCTCTCTTTTGCTGAGGCTGGCTTTGAACTCGCAATCCTCCTGCCTCAGTTTCCTGAGCCACTGGGATTACAGGCGTAACCCACAGTGCCAGGCTTCAAACTCACAACTTTTGAAAACCACTTTTCATTTTCACTCTGTTTTCTGTCACAACCCCCAGATTAAATGGCATTCAAATGCATGATGTAATTCCTCTGGTGTTGTGGGCTGGTGTTCCCAGAATGCTGGCTGCCTTTCCTCTCATTTCTGCCCTCCTCCAACCAGTGTATCAATAACAAAAAGGATTCACGAGTGGGAAATGGTTACAGGCTAGGAGGGGGACCCCTGGGAGATTTCCTATTTCTACTTACATCACAGCTATATCCCTCTTAGGATAATAAATGGTAATAAAAATTTGAGTGAGAGTAGCATTGCAGGAATAATAGGGAATATGCTCTGAGTTGCAAAAACTGTTTCATTTGCAAGCTTTGGAACTAGTGGCAAACTACCTGGGATGTATTTCACAAATGATTCTGACATCCAAGTATCTCCACAGACTCTCTAATGAAGCTTAATACTGTTTTCTAATACAAAGAGCTCCATGAGACCCTCACCCAGCCATGCTGCAATTGCTAATCCCGATATTTCAAGCAGCAAAATGCTGAAAGAATCTGTCCCTATCCCCCACCCACACCCGAAGACAAATGTGACATCATTCTCATGCCTAGCTCAGAAGTCTTTTGTCTAAACCACAAGAATTATCCATGTCACCCACATTCACTGTTTTACAAAGACCAGAATATAGAAGAAGGAAACTAAAAGAACTTCATGTGCATATCTCCCATTAGCCCTTGACTACCTGAAAGTTAAGCATTGCCATTATCATAACTACCTTCCTGTCCACAGATCAGGAAGTTGGAGCTTAGCAGGGCTGAGTAATCTGCCTCACTGACTGCACAACCAAGTGGCCGAGGTATGAGGAGTCCCATTTAGGACTCTTCCAAAACCCAAGCTCTTGCAACACCTTCCCTTAGTACTTGATGAGTGATTCTCCTACTGCAGTACTAAACTGACAACCACAAACCTGGGGCTTCTAGGACATAGTGAGGTGTCCTTCTCATTACCTTAGCATGCTTTCCAGATGAGAACATCCAGTCTACTTTAGTTACGCGTTTCTCTTCTGAGTTCTGGAAAACACATCCCATCAGAGCTGAATCACCCACATGGACTGTGAGCTCAGGGGAGTAAGCCATAACGTCCTGCAGGCCCAAGGAACAAGCTATACAAGTCAAAGGCAAGAGGATGAATCATTTAGACAAATAACCTTCAGTAACAAAAATCGGCATCAATCACCAAGTACTATCCACCTCCTTCCCTTGATGGTTCAACAGGGACCCAGAGCTCAGAGTCCTCTCACTTGAACCAGCATGGCCACCCTAAAGGTAAGAGACGTATCCTCTAGTTATCTGCATGGCTTAAATCAGAAGGGTTCCACAATCTTCATGCTGCAATAAATGCTATCTGGCTCCTTTCTCCTAGCTAGTCTCTTCCCCTTTTCTAGAACTCTACTTCCCAACTTTCTAAAGAAACAAAGGAAACCCAGAAGTCCCTCCTTTCTGATCACTAGTCACCCACATTCACTTACCACAAACAGGAAATGGATGTTTCTTGTTCTTAAATTTCCTAATAGTTCCCTATCTGAATGGCCAACTCACAGTATTTTGTTTGTTTTCTTCCTCTTTTCCCTTCCTTTAGCGCCTTCACAAAAGTTTACCTCTGCATTTGCAGGCTGATTCTGACTGGCAAGCAGGCCCTTGTAAGTATGCCAGTGTGGCACACAGCTTTCCCCTTGAATTCCTTTGTGTTTGCCTTCTCCCCACCTCACCCCCTCCAGCTTTGTCATCAGCACTAGCTTTTCCTCTTCTAGGCATTTGCACACATGGGCATACACCCCCCCAAACACACACGATCATCTGATGCTACTCAAGGAATTCCAAGAGGTCACTAAAAGAGAATATGGATATTTCTGTTTTCACAAGATATGCTCCATGCATAGAGACAACAAAATCAAGAGGGACAAATTTAGATGCTGCCCAGTTTATATCAAAGAAGAGCCAAGAGAACGCATATGGAAATGAACAGAAAATGTGCCAGTCTTTTCATCCAAGCTGTTTCCCTGAGAGAAGAGAGCTAACTTCCTGCCCAACAGCAGGCTCACACAGTAGGGAGGACAGAAAAGAAAACATGAACTCTAAACCCTTTGGAAAGAGTTATTTTGAAAGAAATCAAAATTAGTTTCAACAACCATTTGGAATTTTCCTGTGAGGAACAGTTGAGCAATTGCATTTGTGGTTAAAGGTACAAGAAGTGAATTTAGTTTAATTTAATATTATGTAGAATTAAGTGAAGGACAGCAAGAAAGCAATGGCAGCAACCAAAGCAAAAGGAAACTGCTCCCTGGAGGTCTGAGGGGTGATCTTAGGAGAGGAGTAGCTGAAGCGAAGGAGATATTCTTAGGGAAGGAAATCTCTCCACACAAAAGTACAAAACCCCATGATGCCTCCAAGCCGCTACATACAGAGGTTGGGTTGAAAATTTGCTGGAAAGAGAGCAAAAGTCAGCAGGTTGCTTCACAGTTCTCTGTGGAAACATCTAAGACCCCTCTGAGATACTTACAACCCTGTTTCTGTGAAAAAATTCTCTAACACATACCATTTGTGTATGTGGAGTATGTGTGTGTGTAAAAGTGGACATGCACCTATTTGTGCACACTCTATGTTGCCTAGAACTGAAACAAGGTCAACCTGTTCTTTGCTAAGTCAGTGTCCAGTTCACTGTCCAGAGTTCAAAAAATAATAATAGAAAAACAAAAATGCTATGAGAGCAAAGCACCTAATTCATTTCTATCTGTGGAATAAGAAGAAAGACATGGGAGTAAAAAGGACTTTTAAAAAATTAGCAGTGGAGATGAACAACAGGAAGCAACACTGAGCACTTGCATAAGGTATAAATATGGCCTGAGGAGAAGTCCAGAGCAGGCTGCACAGAAGGAAATGGATCTAAAGGGGAAACCTGAAGGAGAAGGAGGTAGGCCTGCTAGTGTGAGGTGCCAGAGAGAGGAAGGGAAGCTTCCAGGCAAAGGAAACCACCATATTGGGAAAGAGCTCAGGGCATTTGAGGAACTGCAAGAAGGCTGGCGTGACTACAAATGAAGATGAAAAGGACTCTGGGCCTCTCTCTTCATTTCAATTCTGGATCTAAGACCAGCTGTGGTTTTAAGGACAACAATCTAAAGTGCAGGAATGCCACTGAGAAACTTTTTTTATACACACAAGAAGGTCCTAGAACATCCAGGATGAACCCAAGACATTCTGTGACTCATAGAAACAGGAAGTTTCAGCTTCCCAAGAAAGATTCCACTACCTGCTTCTAACACAGCTGTTTCAGCTAAACCATGAACGCAACGGGAACTGAAAACTACCCAAAAAAATGGCTTTTAAAAATGCACAAGACTTATGATAAATCAAATACCTCCTGTAGTTTCTTGGCTTCTACTTACCCAGTAACGTTAGAGTCAGGACCAGCTGCAGTGGGCAAAACATGCTGCTCTCGACTTTTCAATTCTAAGATAAAAATTAGAAAATCATGTCCACAGAAGTTCATTAGTTTCACAAACAGTAAGTCCCTGTGTGGGCCAGCCTCTGAGGCACTGGGGTGCAGCATTGCCCAAGAAAGACAAGGTCCCAGCTCAACTGCAGTTTACATGTGGGGCAGGGTGGGCCAAAAAGAAGCAGATGAATGCACAAACGAGAAAACACCAGCTGTTGATATGTGCTGTGATGAAACAAAACAGGGTGATGTTTGGAGAGTCACCTGGGGGCTGCTTTAGATTGGCTGTAATGGAAGATTAGATGCAAGTTGCTTTTCCAGAAAAAAATAAAAAAGCAAATGATTGCAGGATTGCCCTGGAGATGACAACCCCAGACATACCACAACCTGCACATTCCACACAAACAAAAAATTACAAGATACTCAGTCTGAAATTTTCACCCGCCCTCCAACTAAATCAGAACTACAACTTCCAAACATAGGAAGAATATTCAGCGCATGTGGGAGAGGAGATACATAAATATGGGAAAAGTTTAAACTCACTTAAGGAATTGACCAAATTTAGGACATGAAGCCACGTGAAAGGTCCACGGTGAGGTTTTCTTTGTTATTTTAAAAGCAGAGCAGTGTGGGTAGATCAAGAACTGGACCATGGTAGGCAAAAGTATTTCTCTAATGTTTATATTATCCCTGGGGTATTGATCTCACTGCACTCACCAGTTCCTAGAAAAGGACTCACTGTTGTACACAATGCCCCCAGGTTCTCTCAGCTTAACATAAGAACCATAATGCCAACAAGTTACAATTCATCCAGTCTTGGGCTCCTCTCTACTGCAATGCCTCGTTTCAGCCATAAACCCTGAACACCTAGCCACCTGGCACTATAGAAATTCTACCTCCAAAGAGGAGAGATCTGTAACAATAAGGTAGCTCATCTGGCACATATGGTGGCATTTTAATTTGTAAAAAGTGATTGCCTAAGAGAGTTCTTACCTGTATTCTAATCAACAAAATCCTCCACCTGGAGAATCTGGGTCCAACTGCTCAAGGAGGTTCCTGCCTTAGGTCCCACTTGACCTTATTGAGCCTCAGTTTCCTTGCCTGTAACACAACACAAGGATCAAAATTAACAATGTGGAAAACAGTGCTTTGAAAAATAGGAAGCATTACCATAGAAGATTCTATTTTTTATACTTCAAGAGTCAGATGGAAAATGATTTGTAGCTTCAGAGAAGATTCTGGGTTCTGAATTTCCACCTTTATAAGAATGGCAAATGATGATTCAGAATGAACTGGAAACTTTTCAGTTTGCATTCTGAACCCTACATAACAATGTAGATAATAATTACACTGATTTAGATATAAAGCAAGTCATACTGAGTTCCCCTAAACAGAAGTACCTCTCATGAAAATCTCTCTATAGCCACAGCCCTATTCCTGTTCCACAAAACCCACCTCACCCCACACATACACAGATGACAGTCATAAAAACAACATGTCTTAACTTCAGTTCATCATATTGGGACATGAAATCCCTGTCACCCTCTGAATGTATCTTTTTCCAGAAAATCGGCTGTGCTCCCTCTGCTGCCCAGCAAACAGTACTCAGCACTAGAACATTCTCCCAGCAGTGCACCATTTGCATGGAAGAGAAATGGTTGATTTACATGTCTGTCACCAGGTCTGTGTACTCTCAAAGACAGCATCATCCATGTCTTGCTTATATTCGGGCCCCGTTCCTGAACTGTGACACCTGTAAAGTGTCTGGTACATACTGGAAAGATGTCATAGATGTCAATGTGACCATTACATTGAAATCAACTTCAAGGTATCCTAGAACCTCATCAACAACTCAAAAAGACTGAATGTAGTCAACAAGCCCAACTCACTCAGAACAACACCCAACCACTTTCAAATAAATTCTTTAAAATCTGATGAATAGAATATACCCATCTTCAGCCCCAAGTACTCAAATGCACCATTAGGGTTCTGAGGGAATGAAGAGAGAAGCAAAGATCTTAGCAGAAAAGCACTAAAGTGAAGTTAAAAATATTATCTTCTAGGCTCAGACCTTCCATTGACTCACTCTGATCTTTGGGAAAATCACTCAAATTTCCTGGGCATCATCTTTAACATTAAAGATCAGACTTATTTTCCTAGTTAATGAGCACCACACTGGAAATCAGGAGTTGATGTGCAATAAATCAGAGAAGGCTATATGTCAGGTACTATCTAAGCAACTAACACATTCACTCCTTACCACCTGAGAGATCTAACAGATGAGAAAACTGAGGCACAGATTGGCAAGGTGACTTCATAAGAACACACAGCAGGTGGCAGAGCCAGGATCCAAACCCAGGCACTCTGGAACTGAGCCTGTACCCTTGTCACACTAAACTGCTTTTCCATGTTGGTGAAAGTAATCAGTATTTTAGAGTGAAGCTTCCCTGAACTTTATATGTCAAAACAATATTCACAGCTGGGTTTGGTGGTATACACCTGTAAACCCAGCAACTCAGAGGGCTGAGGCAGGACAATCATATGTTTGAGCCCAGCCTCAGCAACTTAGCAAGACCCTGTCTCCAAGTGAAAAGTAAAAAGGTCTGAGGATGTAGCTCAGGGGTAGAGCACACCTGGGTTCAAAGTCTAGTTTGGGGGGGGCAGTACTTGTCTGCTCCCCCTGACTAAACCCCCATTACTCATACCTTCATCCCACTAACTCTATTCATCTTTCTAATGTCACGAAATGTCATTTTCAAAGGGAAATCTCTCCTCAATCATCAATCCTAAGTCAGATCCCCAGCCACATGTCTTAATAGTATGATATATCTTTTCAGGGCATCTGTCACAACTTCTAATTATTTATTTGTGTCCTTATGTGGCTAAAGTCCTGCCTCCACCACATTCACCATAACTACAAGCTCCATGAGGCCAAGAGCTGTGACACTGAACCTCCAGTGGCAGCACAGTGCAAGGTGCAGAGGAGCACTCAGTAACTACTTACCAAACCAGTTCATGACACCTTGAACATTAACCAAGAACTCTCGAGTCGAGTTAAATTTCCTAGTTAGAAAATATCCAGACATTCTTTCATATACATTTATATACACGTACACATATATACACACGCATCACTTAACAATGGGATGCATTCTGACTAATGTGTCACTAGGTGATTTATTTCATCATTGTGTGAAGGATCATAGAGTGTACTTATACAAATTGAGATGGCTACAACACCACGAGGCAGTTTAATCTTATGGGACCACTGCTGCACATTGTCAGTGACTGAAATGTTACTTGGCACATGACTATATATAAATACACACACACACACATACACATGCACACATATATGCCCATACACACGTATTCTGAATATATATACAAAAATACCTGAACACTAACATTCTGAAATAAATATACAAATATTTTTAAAAACATACTTTACATATAAATATAAAATTTTTATATATGTGCAAATTTTATATATAAATATATGAAATCTGTTTTTTAAAAAATCCTACAAAAGTGCTGGGCACTGTGGCACATGCCTGTAATCCCAGTGGCTCAGGAGGCTGAGGCAGGAAGATCACAAGTTCAAAGCCAGCCTCAGCAAAAGCGAGGTACTAAGCAATTCATTGAGATCCTGTGGCTAAATAAAATGCAAAATAGGGCTGGGGATGTGGCTCAGTAGTTGCATGTCCCTGAGTTCAATCCCCAGTACCAGAAAAAAAAAAAAATCCAATAGAAACATTCAGAAGCACCTTGATAATATACACCATTTAAACTCTCACTTCCACCTTACTTCCTTCTCTTTCCAGATACTGATTTATCTCAACAGTATAATTCTTGAGATAATTCTGCCTAGGAAGTTCATATGTCAACCAAACATTTGAACCTGAGCTCATAGTTTTTTCACAATATAACTCCTAAATAATACCTCCTATTACTCCTGGGGAGGGGCATGCAAGTATCAGGATCCTTTTCCTATTACTAATAGGGTAGGAAATCATATATAAATAGATGACCAATATAATTCCTCATCACATACAACCACAAGAATGGGAAGTTGTACTCCATATATGTATAATATGGCAAAATACATTCTACTGTCGTGTATATTAAAAAAAAGAACAAGCTGGGAGTGGTGGCACATGACTGAGATTCCAGCGGCTCGGGAGGCTGAGGCAAGAGGATGGCGAGTTCAAAGCCAGCCTCAGCAAAGGTAAGGCACTAAGAAACTCGTGAGACCCTGTCTCTAAATAAAATACAAAATAGGGCTGGGGATGTGACTCAGTGGTCAAGTGTCCCTGAGTTCAACCCCCAGTAACCCCCAAAATAAAGAGCAAATTTAAAAATTGGCTTAAGGAAAGAAAAAAAATAGTGTAGGAAAATTGTTACCTGTGGCACAATTATGACCAAAAAAAAAAACTTTGGAAAAGAGACTCACGATGATGAGATTACCACACAGGATTTGAAAATGACCCCCAAATATTGCAATACTATGAGACAAAATAAGGTCAAGTGCTATTTCTCATTGCTTGTCCCAAGTAAGGGAGACCACCACTGAGCAAGGTGACCACTGCACAGCCTCCCCTCACTCACGACCGGCTCTGCTATGATGCCAAGACTCCTCAACCTCCCTGCATGCTTCTGTGTACCTCAACAGGCCTCTCAGGTATTTGTAGGTGTACATGTCCACATAACCACTCTGAGAGATGAACCTCTTAAAATGTGCCCTGTGTTCCTCTCTGAGACCACACAACACCAACTGCAACCCAGTCTAGGCTCCATTAGTCAGACCTTGGAAGTCCTTATGTACTCCTGCTCTCTCCTTCAGACCAGTTATACCTCGACCAGCCTGCATCAATCTTTTCCAAGGTCAGGTCCATGCCAGGCTGTGACAAGTAAGGACAACAGCCTTGCCCTCTTGGGAGGTTTGAATTCCTGCCTTTGAAAGGTTAAGTGGCTTGTCTAGAATGGGGAGAAAAAAACAAAATAGCAAGGGAAGAGTCCTGCCACAAGCTCAAGGACAGCCACTCAGCTCTGCTCTGAAGCAACTTGACAGTGGAAGTCTTACCATTGCCCTCCTTGCTTGCTCTCTTATTACAAGCAAAATTTACCCTTTTCTCTCTGAGGAGCTTAACATAAATTACTGTGCATTACAGAAACTAAAACTGTACTCACTGGACTACCTTATGGCAGTTCCCCTGCTGAGAACAACAGTCCTACAATTGGCCCCACAATGATCCTTAAGAGTCGCCAATTAAACCAGTCTTCCTCTGAGTGAGAACAAGCCTTCTGAGAAAAGTTCCAATAAAATCACAAAATACAAAGCAGTATCTTACCTAAGATGAAGGCACCCAGGACGAGCAATGCACTGAAGTCCCCCACGGCTGCAGTTCCCACACCAGACTGAAGAGACTTCTGCCAGCACACTAGGTCAAGCTCCAAGCAAATCACATGCACATGTGTAGGCATGCATATGTGTCCTGAGGTGGCTGCAGAGACACAAACAGGAACCTCCAGATCAAGGTTCTCGTTTCGGTCATCTGGCCCACTACCCAATTTTAATTTGTATTTTCATTCTCAAAAGCATTCTGAATTCAACTTACTGAGGTGGGCCTCACATTCCAGATCTCTGCAGGGATCATCTCCCCTTTCAGATTACAAACTCTCTGAGGGTAGGATCTTGAGGGTCATCAGGCAAACTTGCTGAGAAAGAAATCAGTTTCGTGAAAACAAAATACAATAAAGATTGACACAAAACATCTGACTGATCAGGCTCAGGGGCGCATGCCTCTCATCCCAGCAGCTCCGGAGGCTGAAACAGGAGGATCACTGAGTTCAAAGCCAGCCTCAGCAACTTAGCAAGGCGCTAAGCAAGTTAGCGAGACCCTGTCTCAAATTAAAATACAAAAAGAGCTGGGGATGTGGCTGGTTGAGTGCCCCTGGGTAAAATACCTGGCATAAAAAAAAAAAAAAATCTCAATTCAGAGGCACCACATAGCCAGGCAATTATCCCATCCCTGCCCAGTCCTCCAACTCACCATCCAGCTATGTAGATCTCCTCCGATGGTGAGTTATCAGCATTTCCAGCATACACCCAGCCAGTTATTCTCCCAGAAAACCCCTTGGGTGACTTGGGCATCCTAGAAAAGAACTCAAAAATCTTCTTCAGTGTAAGAGCTCTCTCAGTCTTACTAACTACTTAAAAATAAGCATTCTTCATGTAGCCACAGGTTTGACTGAGACCTGGACAAACTTGCCTTATGGAACTTGTCTATATCACATGTTTGCTCTCCTCAAGGACCATGCTGTATGGTCCTTGAAAAGTGATATGCTGGTAAGCCAGCAATTTCTGTAGTATGAAAACTTTCACCATAGCCAATTTCAAGTCACCAATAGCTTACAAATAGCTCACAAATTTTCTAAAAATTTACTATCAGCCCCGGCTACATGAGCTGCAAGTTCTTGCTGGGTTTCAGCTCAGACAAATCTCTTACTCAATGCTGAAAACCACAAAACCCCCCTTTTCCTCACATAACAACACTCATTTGTAAGATATACACCAAAAGGTAGCCAGAAGATACAAAGAACTTTATTATCTGTGATGGAATAAAGATACCCAGGAGTTACAATCCTGTGCACATGGCCTAACAGTGCATACCCTCCTACAAAACAAATGAAAACAAAAAAGGCAACAATATGCAGCAGTGAACAGTCCAGTGCTGCAGACCAAAAAACACAGCTGCTTCTCAAAGTTTTGAGTTGTGCAATTAAGTAATAGTCTTGCTCCATGCCAGTAGGTATTCTTTAAGCTCCCCTTTATAACTACAACTGAATAGTTCATAAAGGAACATTCAAGTTCAGGATGTGGTCCCCAGAATTTTGTTGTTATTGTCTCTGTCGTTTTAAAAACAAGCACATGCAACCTTCTTTCTTGAAGCAATAGCACCCAATTCAGGAGCTGCAGAGGACTAAGATGCTCCCCAAGTGACCTGCTGTAACAGATTAACAGGGGGAAATACAAAGCACTTTATATGCTCACATTTGGTAACAGAATTAAGAAACCTAAGGCATAAAATCGGTAAGATGATGAAACCACAAGAAAGCTTGAGAAATCAAAGAAAAAAATCTGAAAGGCTTTTAACCCCTTTTAAATTAAATTCCCTCTCTAGATAAGGCTGGTCTCCATATGGTGCGACAAGTGCCTACAGAGCAACAAAAAGAAGAAGAAAGAGCCTAGGACCTTAGAAGTTACTAAAACAGTACATTAAACAAACAAAAAGAAAACACTTTATCTTCCTTCATCCTTTAAGAAGGCAGGGGTCTATACACTTTTCTGCTCCTTTGGGAGTAAAAAGCAGCAACTCAAATGTCAATACATGGGGTAAAGAAGGGAAAAGGGCAGTCTGCACTGGGGTGTAACCATAAACCCATGGAGCAGAATAAATTACCAACTTACTGCCTTATCATGAAGGACTCTATTATTCTGACATTTAAAATAAAGGGACTGGGTCAAATCTTAATTAAGGCTGCAAAATAACACATCTGAGTATTCACAGAGCACCATTTACCTAAAGCAGCAAATATCCAAGACGGACTAATCTTCACAATATATTTGCAAGAAAACTATAAGACCTAACCCAAACTGGTTCGTCCTTCAATGAGATGTGGCTTCACATGGGTTCCTGTAACATGATATTTCTCTCTCTCTTTCTCAACTCCCCCTTTCTCTCTGAGAAATAAGACCCACAAAAAGTCCCACTATTTCATCTCTATCTTTAAATCTACAAGATTAGTTGCTCAAACTTTATTCTCTTTTAAGGTGCCAAAAATGGTCATATAAAATTGGCCACAGACAATTACATAATTCACAATTGGCAAAGAAAAAAAAAAAATTGTTAAAGTTTAACCACTGGAAATGTAAACCACCAGTCCTGTCTGCCTCTTCTACAGATTGATGCAACCAGAAACAGCTCACAAATAGCTATCAAGTAACCAGATTTTCTAACCTGTGCACTAGGTTAACAAAGGAGGTCAGGCCAAATCTTTAGGATGAAATTAATAGCACAAATTTTAGAAATTAGATCTTGGCAGAAAATATAAAACTGATTTTTTAAAATAATATACATGGCATATAATGCTACATATGAAAGTCTCCTGAGCCACCTAGGGAAGAACCATGGAAAGGGACCATTCTCTGCTGCAACAACAAAGATGGGGGAAGGGATAATAAAAAAGTCAACCCTATTACTCTTGTAAGAGAACTATATAAATTAAAAGTTGAAGGTAGGTTGCTGTAGAATGGAGGAATGTGTTATGAGGTATGGAGAGAAGTGAAAGGGGATATAGATGTTGTATATAACCTCACTTCCTCATGCCCAATATTATGCAAAATAGCTTGCTAATACCATAGTTCACACATGATATACTTTAGACCAAAAAAGTTTTGAAGAACTATACAAGTGAAAAGATTTCATTGCAAAGAACTGCTTAATATGTTCTTTAAGTCCCCACTGAAAACCTTCTGAAGAGTTTTTCTTGCCTCTGACCTGAAAAGTTAAGAAGGAAACCACAAATTAGTCAGCTATAGGAAAGAAAAATGACAAAGCTCCTTGGCCCAAATTGCACCTAGCAAGGCAAACAAAAACAAGTCCTCTACCTCACCATTCCTTTCCTTAATTGTAAATGAAAATACTTTAATAGTTTAGAAAGCCAGTCAAAGCAAACCAATGACTCCTGATCCTACCAACTCCAAAGAAAGTAGGGGCACATTCCAACTCACCCAAATATAACCAGTGATTAGATCATTAAACCAAATAGTGTATGTTGTAGACTCGCAGCTGAAAACGTTCACGAAGCAAAAAACAAAGGACATCTATCCCAAATAAGCACTTTGTCTGGTAGCCCATCATCAGGAGCTATAAACTCTGCTTCAGTAAAAAACAGCACTTTGGCATCAACAGTGTGGCACACATTTAGGAGTCTCCTTCAAACAATTGGAAGAAAACATACATGCAAGAGCAAAGGTAAACCAAAAAGTTATCTTTCTCTTCAGGAAAAGAATTTCTTCAATCAATTCGAGTATAACTTTTTAAAGGGGGAATCATGAGTCTCTTCTGAAAGTTTCTGAACAGTTTATAAATATAAAAAGAACATTTCTTCAATAAATAAATGGTTCATAGTCTTTACTGAAGACCTCCAGAATCCTCCGTCACTGCTGTGCTGGCCAGTTTCACTCCTCTGGAAAAGCTATAGCTCCCAGCGGAATGTGTTTTCTGTCATTAGGTAATTCTTCTTAAGTTATGCAGACTTTCATCAGTATGTCTCTTCATAGTCTGAATCCTAAAGAGCAAAGAACAGCATGTGGGGTGTATAAGTGAAGTACAATGCCACAGTTAGAATGTAGGCAAAGATCACACATTTGGATCCTCCAATGAAAGCTGACTCCGGCCAATAAGAGTGAAATGCCACTGACTCAGCCCACCTAAATTCCCAAGAAACTTCACAAGACCACAATGCAATGTGTCTATTGGGATAATTTCTGCTTCAAAGCCCTAATGGCTCCCTTGGTAAATATTTTTTTTTCAGTCTTTGATTTTATTATAATTGTAACTCCATTGTTGGTGGATTTTTTTTTTTTTTTTTTTTTTTTTAATGTCAACACATAAGAAAAGGTGTCTGCCTTCAGCAAAATGCACAAGACCAGGGTTAGGAGTTTAGAGTAGGAGGAGTCACTCTACCTCTGAGTTCCACCTTTTGCGGGCTGTGTGACTTTGGATAAAATTCTTTGTGGGTTTTTTGTTTTTGTTGTGTTTTTTGGGTTTAGTTTTGTTTTTGTTTTTGTTTTTGGTACCAGGGGTTGAACCCAGGGGCACTTAACCACTGAGCCACATCCCCAGTCCCCTTTTTATATTTTGAGACAGGGTCTCACTGAGTTGCTTAGAGCCTCACTAAATTGCTGAGTCTGACTTTGAACTTGCAATCCTCCTGCCTCAGTTGCCTGAGCTGCTGGGATTAGAGGCATGCACAACCGCACCTAGCTGGATAAAGGTCTCCAACTTCTCTAAGACTCAGCTTCCTTATCTATGAAATGGGGATAATAAAAATACACCTCACAGAACTGTTAAGAGAAGTGAATGAGACAATAGATGTAAATTACTTAGCACTGTGCCTGCCACTTTGTAACACTCATTCAAGCTTAGCTCCTATTACCCTAACTCTTATTCTTATTATGGAAACTCACATACATTACTTCAAACCTCAAGTGGGCTATTAGTGTTACCTGGCACATCATATCTTTCCAGGCCATTAATTCTCCTATTTTCCCAAATCAGCATTTCATACCATAACCTCTTTTCCCTATCTTCTAACACCTCTTCCCATCATTCTCAGCTGATGGCCTTGCTTTCTCCTATCACTGGGAAGAGAGAAGCAGTCTCCCATCATCGTATTTACCACTTAAATGCGCACTGCCCCATCTACTTGGCCTTCCCAACTCTTCTTACACACTCCCATTGCTTTTGCCTCTGGCCAGCATCTCCACTTGTGCACTAGATTCTGGCATTAGCCCAACGACCCTCCCTTCTCTCTTCTGCAGAATCAATTTTTCCTTCTTGACTGGATCATTCCCATCAGCATATAAATTTGCTCAATTTCTCCCATCATTAAAAAGAAAAGTAATTCTGAACACATTCCTCCTTCCATGCACTGCCTATTTCTCTGCACAGGACCACAGCAGAATTCCTTGAGCAAGCTGTTCACACCCACTTTCTCCAGTGTCTGTCTTCAGAATCTTTCTTAACCCTCCCCAAGTCAGGCTTCTACTCCACCATTCCACTGGAGCCACTTTTACAAAGGTCACCAGTGACCCACACGTCATCAAATCATCAATCACTTCTCAGTTCTCATTTTATTTGCCCTCCTTGAAACACTTCCCTCCCTTGTCTCCGGGATACCAAACTTACCCAGCTTTTCTTCAACCTCATTCACTATGACTTCTCAGCCTCCTTGGCTAATTTTTCTTCATCTCCCCATCTAGAAATGCTCTTCCACAATGACCATATGGCTTGCTATCTACTTCTTTTAGGAATTGCTTAAATATCATCTTATTGAGGGTGTCCCCAGCCATCCCATCTCCCTTTCCTGTTCTATTTTTCTCCATAGCATTAAAACCACATGGTATACTATGTATTTTACTTATTAAGATTTAGTCAGTGTTTGTACCCCAATTTAAGTGAAGGTGACATTTCAGTTGGATCTTGGAAGATGAGAAAGTTTTTCAAGCAAAGAGCATAAAGTTCTTTCTTTGAGGGGAGGAGTTTTGTTCACTGCTGCTTCCTTACCACCTAGAATGGTGAACGTGACACGTGTCAGATGTTCAACAAATAATAACCATAAGGACACTAACTTATTTTGTATTATGAAAATATTTGAAGCTTGAAGGGTTGGCATCAGGTACTCCCTCTTCCCTGGCACTAACAATCTGTCTCTCATCTCACTTATGTTACTCAAGGGCCTGAGAGAAGGAGAAACAAAGAATACTGCAATGAGTAATTGGGCTACTCTCACATGGTCAAATGCCGCACTTGGCAGTAAGTACAAAGACGGCTCAGGTTTGCACCCTGAAATGACAGGTATGTTTCACACTAGATCACAAGTTGCTTTTGACCTGTTTCCAACTGTACCACATCAGAGAGCTTTCCCTCCTCCTTAGATCTTAGGACAGCCATGAAAACCTATTAGTCACAGCAACTGCTCAAAAGGGGAGGGATGACAGTTTTTTGAAATTTAAGTGAAAATTTGAGCCTTCCAATGTAGTATTTCTTTTTGATCAAAAGATATAAGTTACCTAAAAGATTATATCACTCTAACTCCCTGGAAAATATCAAAGCTCAGCCTAAAAGTTAAACTCAAGGTTCTGGGTCCAGTGAGTCAAAGTGTCCTAGTATAAATTCGGTGGCATAAGACACTCCTCTTCCAGGACTTCCTGTCGGTCAGCAGAGACTGCTCTACACAGCCCCATTCCTAACCTAAGAATACCACTCTATGCCCATGAGAAGGAAAATAAAAATCATGTTTAGAATTGGCAGGGGTCCCCAGAGGGGAAGACCGGCTCATACCTTCCTTGGACCTACCTGCAAATTCTCTGCTGCCTCTGAGGACAAAGGGTCCCCTTAAGCAGGGAGGAAGGTGAGATATCAACAGTCAACAGAAGAAATGGCAAGGACTTACCAGACACTCGGCACAGCGGACACAAAGCCTTGTCATGCACTCATCTTTCTCCTCCTGGTCAGTGCTGTGGAAAGAGCACAAACCAAATCCCTGTTGTCACTATCCAGTATAGCGCGCCAGTTAAAAGCTCAGGTCTTAAAGTCAGACAGGTCTGGGTTCAGACCCCAGCTCTTCTACTTACTAGCAAGGTAACTGAGCAAACTACTTCAGCTCCAGGAGCCTCTTTCTTCATATATAAAATGTAGATATTACCACCACATGTCCAGCACATAGTAAGTGCTCAATAAATATCAGGTGGCCATAATCATTCATTCACTCATTCATTCATTCAAAAAAGTACTACGTACCAGCAATGTCTGAGACATTGTACTATGCTAGGGATAAAAAGATAAATAAAACCTGGTCCCTTGAAGAGCTCATGATTTCATGGGGGATGAGAGGCCCCCATGTGTATTATATCACACAATATGATAAATGTTTTAATAGAGTTAAGGTGAAACTGCTGTGGCAGTAAAGGGCAGAGAGTGACTGATTCATCCTTCAGAATTCAGGAAGAATCAAGGGAAGGGGATATTTCGGCTCGTCTTAGAAGATAAGAAAGAGCTTCCCAGGAAGGAAAAGAGGGAAGGAGGGCATTCCAGGCAAGGGAAAAGAAGAAGGAAAAAACTACATCTATGCCAAAATGTGGGATGTTTGGGGAAAAAATAAGCTTACTATAACTGGAATGTGGGGTGAATGAGAAGAAATGGTAGGAAGCAATGTGACTTAGAGTCAGATCATGAAAGCTTTTGTACATCATATTTGGAAACAGACGTTGGTATTTTTTGTCAATAGTTCTTTATTTTGGGGGGACCACACATTACTTATAAAGGGCATTCTCTCTCCATGAAATAAATGTATAGACATAGACAGAATGAAAATTTTGGACCCTCTCAGGGTGAGACTTTACTCCCCATAATATAGAACCCCTAATATAGAAAATAGAGAACTCACAGCATTTTTATGTTAATTGTTGTTACTCTTTTTTTTTTTTAGTAGACTTCTTTTGAGGGAGAATACTGGATCATGACTGCTTACTGGCAGAATGATGTTTAATAAATGCTTTTGATAACAACAATTCATTTAGCCCCTTCAGAGCATCTGCTGACCAAGAATAGATCTTGCTTATTTAAATTGTCCTTGCCCTCCACGGCTATAATTAAAGCCTCCCTCATTGTGCGTGTATTTTCTGTCAGAAGAAATTAGCTCAGTGCCAAAAAGAGAGAGAGAGCGAGAGGGAGCCAGACACAGAGAGACAGAGAGAGAAGTGGGAAAAAAAAAAAACTGACTTGGCATTGCCCTTTAACTTTGAAAAAAATGAGATATCTACTTTAAAATGAATATTCCCCAGAACCACAGTATTGCACAATCTGATTTCTAAAGCAGAAGACGAGAAGCATACTATCAATCCCTCCAACTCTCTCCAAATCAAATCCACAAGTTTCACTCTTAACCCTCCTTCCTGGACTCCGCAGCACAACCATTCTGTCCAAAAGAAAACTTCACCAGCAGAACTAAACTCAACACGAAAGAAAAGAAGGCGGATGGATGGGGGGGCGGGGCTCTGAAGAGAAACGGGCTTCCCGCTCAGGGATCAGCGGACTTACTCATCTGAAACTTCGATAGATGACTTCTTATAGCCAGACTTGCTCCTCTTCTTCAGCCCCGCTGCCTTCCTCCCCATTCTCAGCAGCAGCAGAACCACCACCACCACTGAGGGAATGAAGACGAGAATGGAAAGAAGGGCCACAGAGGAGAGCATGGTGCCAAAACCTAGAGGGAAAAGAGAAGCATGTGTAAACGTGCTTCCTCTGACAAGAGGGTGTTTCTGTTTTTGCACTTGCACTTTTTTTGATTACAAAAGGGATAAATTCATTGTGGAAAATGTAGAAAATACACAAAAGTACAATGAAGAATAAAAATTCTCCCATAATTCCACTACCTAGGAATAACACATTGGTATCTACCAATTCAATCTTCTTACAAAGGGTATTTTATATGGGAATGCATTTTGGGGGTGGGGTCCCTATTCTTAGAACTAGAAATCATGTTACATATCATTTTACCATTTTTTTTGCTAAATATGATAAATGTTTTCATGTTATAAAAATCCCTTCTAGATGTGATATTCAATGGCTGCATAATATCCTGCCATATTGAAAAAAATGTATTGAATCAATCCTCTAATGCTAGACATTCAAGTTATTTCAAATAGTCATATTAGGAAAACCTTCCTTACACATAAATCTTCATGTTTGGCTCTATTTCCTTAAAATTAAATTTCAAAATGAAATTATAGGATCAAAGGGCATATACTTCTAAGAATCTAATTCCTATTCTCAAAATGCTTTCCAAAAAAAAAAAAAACAGAATCAGTCTCTATTCGTTCCAGCATTATGAATGTGTTCATGTCTTTGAAACCTGTCAGCTATTGTTGAAGAAGACGAAGATAAATAAAGAGGGAGAAGGAAGATGAGGAGGAAGAGAAAGGGAAGAAGGGAGGAGGGGAAGAAGGAAGGGAGGAGAAAAACCCAGGAAATGATGAGGCAACTATAATGAATCATCATGTGTCTTTAAGTCTTTGGTTTAAATTCAATTAAGAACTTGAATAACCACTTAATAGTCACAAAGGAAAAATGTGAAAAAAAGGTCAGACTTCAACATCCTCTCAACCTGTTTCACACTAAAAGGAAATTGCCGCCTGTGGCAGCATAAAAGAAATGTATCACATCCCAACAGGAGAGGAAGTACCCTTTCAGGACATAGGCAAGAACATTGTCACATAGCTGGGACTGTGAACATATTAGGGAAACTCAAGTGACTTCTATCACACAGAGATGCTAAACTTCCATTCACCCAAGGGTCTGTCACATATTCCACAAGACCTTTGGTTACCTAAAGCTAAAATGAAAAGGGGATAATGGAGAAACTATGACACTATTTGAAGAGAAAATTCAGTTTTCAGAATAAAGATTAAAAATCCACCTTAACATATACATCAGGACAGTAGAAAAATCACTTTGTCACAATGATCCAATGACCCAAATGGATTACAAAGATAGATGGCTTTGCTTTTCAATGAGCCCTCCAGAATAATCACAGAGCACTGCAGAAGGCTAGTGGTCTTCAGCTTACCCCTTTCTGTGACTGTTAGCTCTGTCAAGGGAATATTATGGTGCACGTCTGGGGGATTCTTCACAGCACAGCTGAATGTCCCATTGTCCTTTAGGGTAGGGTTGCTTATGCTTATGGATGCATCCCCTTTGTACACATTTCCAACCCAGGAAATCCGATCCCGAAATGTGCCTGCTGTGGTTGGGTACTGGAAAGACTGATAATGAAAAATCTAAGAAAGCAACACCATGAGAGAAAATGTTAATTTGGAAAATGCAACGAAAAGGTAAGGCTAAGTAGATCCAAAGTAAAATACAACTGTAAAGTGGGTTCTTGTAGTTGGGCAAATCTTACATGCTTTTTTTCACAAAAGAAAAAGGACTAATGAAAGAATCCTGGAATGCTAACCCTTGAATCTCCTCTAATAGGTAAGTAACGAAAGGGAGATTTTTGTTTATTCTCAAAATCACTGGCACGGTATAATATAATCCACTCTCTCTTTCACATTATCTACCCTGGAAGTTAATATAAACCCAAGTCAAATGCATAAAAAGGACTCAGTGAATGTATGTTGAATTAAAACAGTGCTGGATTGGAGCAGACACTTCATCACCAAAAGCCCCTGTTTACACCTGTAGGTGAGCCAGCCAGGTTATTACAAAACAATATGACTTTTCTCTCTTATGCAAGATACAAGGCTTTCCTCTTTCTTGGTTGTCTTCATACCTTCCCACTTAAGAAACTAGGCATTTACAACCACTGAATTTCCCAACTGAACACCAATTTCCCAGAGAAGATGCTGACTCACTTATTGATTCATTTGTTCATGCATTCATTCAACAAATACTACACACCTAATATGTTCTAAGCAGTATGTTAAGAAAAACAATACACTGGGAGCCACACAGGCTCAGTCCCTACCTTCATGGAACTTACATTCTAGTAGTAAATACAGATATCAAGAAATAATATGTGAGACAAACACTGATTACTAGCATCAGGAAAAAAGGGTTTGAAAGTCCTGATTGACAAAACAAGGCTAAGGTAGTGATACTCAAATCCTTGCTGATTGATCAATCTGAAAGAATATTAACTGCAACATTACATTATGTGACTTTAAAGGTCTACTAATTCCAACTTGAGTGAGTTTGCTGGTTTTCTATCAGTCTCACAGAGAACAGTACTATAAGAGATCTGCTGTTTGTCTATAAGGTTTCTGACCCAAGAAGCTCACTGCTTACTCTGTCCTACTTTTGGCCAAGGAGGCCGAGCCAAACAAGGGCAACCAGGGTTTCCTGACTACTCAGAATAAAGTGAACTGTTTTAAATTTAAAGAAAAAAGAACCACAACTGCAGCCTAGCTTCCTTCACTGCCTAGCTCCAAGCTACATGGCACTGAAAAATGGCTCCAAAACAGAATTCAAAGTTTATACATAAAAATGAAAGGAAAAGTTTTTTCAACAAAGGAAAACAAAATAAATAAGTTAAGAATACTTTCAAAAACCGGCTCTTACATATGACTGTGACATTCACATTCTTGAATAACATCTATACTGAGATAAGGATATTGCTGGAATCATAAAGAGAAAGTGTGTCTTATAGTATTCTCATCTTCAATTAGATACCCACAATGGTATTTGAACCATAAATATTTTTTATATGTGTGAATAAAGTATATTGTATCTAATATAACAAGACCGTCTGTCACCAATAACATCTGTCACCAACACAAGGTGCCACCATTTCCTTCAAAGGCAGCTATATAAATCACTGCAGATGTTCACATGCTGGGAGAAGAACCCAAGCTAAATGTACAAAGTACAATTATACAAACAGATACACCCACTGAGACAACTTTATTTGACAGGAAATGAGCAGCTAGCTTTCAGAGAAAGGATGTCTGTGACTGGGACCTATAGAATTCTTCTAGTCAGCGGTCCTGGAGATACCCTTCTTAGACATCAAACCTGAAAATGAAGCTACGAAAAAATTAGACCATATTTCCTCCGACTTTTGGGCCTTTTTTTCCTGCAAGTTATATGCAAGATTTTTTTTAAAAATTTTTTTGGCATCAGGGATCGAACCCAGGGACACTTAACCACTGAGACACATCCCCAGCCCTTTTTATTTTTTATTTTGAGACAGGGTCTCACTAAGTTGCTTAGGATCTTGCTTAATTGCTGAGCCTGGCTTTGAACTTGCAATCCTCTTGCCTCAACCTCCTGAGCTCTGCTGGGATCACAGGCATGTGCCACCACACCTGACTTACATGCAAGATTCTTAAGTGGAAGAACAAAATGCCCTCCACGATCAAATGAATGTCATTCAGGGCAGAAACTCATCTCCTTCCATTTACACAGAAGCTCATCTTCTATTCTAAGAGGAGAGGGTCTTGTGCATACCTGTGATTTGCAATAAAAAGATTCCAAAACTGTTGACCCAGAAGACTGAAAAAAAGCTTTCTGAAAAGTACACACTTACAGATTCTGTGCGACTGCTGCTGGGAGGGCGGTATGTCCAATCTATGGTCAGTTTGTCAGTGACATCTGAAGTTGACTTGAAGGTGCATTTCAATTTGATCTTTTCTCCAACATAACCTCGGACATGAGCATCTGCATTAATCTCCAAGGAAAGGACAATATGAACACCTAATCAAAGCAAGTCCAAACATTTAAAGTGTATTAATTTTGGTGGAATATACAGATGTGAGTGAATAACACAGAACATGCTATTTATCATTTTTAGCATTCTCATCAAAAAGTCAGAGCAATCAATATCTTCTCAGGCAATCCCACAAGGGACATAACCACATTAATCAGCATATCCACATTAATCTAGGGTAGCATTTTTATCATTCTGAAATCTTAAATCATAGATTGAATACTTGGTAAAAATTTAAAAGCTGGTCACACAAACGTATTTTCCAAAAGCAAGTTTGTGGTTAAATTAAGTATAAACAAGCAGGGCTGTCCACAGAGGCAAAAAGGCAACATCATTCACCCCCCCTTCCATTCCCCAACCCCCCACAACACACACATGCTCCAGGAATATGGCAGCTTTCATGGGGTCTAAGAGACTTACCCCAAGTACAGCATGAATGCAGCAAGAAGCTATCACTGCCTCAGTCACCAGCAAAATGAGAATAGGAAATAAGAACAGGAAAAAATTTTAAAGAAATTTTTTAAACTATGCCAAGGCCTATCTAGTTTTCCCCCTTATTAAAGCTGATTAATGAATCACACATTTGTTAAAATTAACTTATGGGGAGGAAAACAGAAAAACTGGATTCATTCTACAATGTAAAAATAAAAGTGCATTTTTAAACCTTCCAGAGACCTACAGTTTCCAAAACCACTCATATTCAACTTTGACACTACATCTCCCCCAAAAGAGCTGGCATTTTCTTCTGATTAATTCCTGCTTTCAGAAAATAGTAAGTAGAAACTTATCTTCAACTAGAGAGTCATATTTTAGAAAATGAAGTCTCTAGCACTTTGTTTTTCCTGCTTCCTTATCCACCATGATTCTTCTGCTAGCCAAAGGCAAATAGAGCAGCAAGAGAGTTCAAATCCCAGTCCTATGCTTGGCTCTGCAGCCTCAGCAAGTTACTTTATTTGACCCATCTCCTCAGCCTTATGGGAGGACATTATGGGAAGGTCACTATATGAGAATTAAATGAGTTAAAACATATACAACACTGAGAAGCCTACCAAGAGTTACTGGGTTATTGGTCAATTCTTCTTGGTACCATCATTATCATTATTCACCTCTTCGGTTCTCCTACACTGTCTCGACCTTTCCTACCACAGACAGTTCTGAATCATCAGTTCCACTGCCTCTGCCTCTGTCTGCTTTGAATCATTTTTCTCACTCCTCTCTAGACAATCTAGTCTGATTGCATTCCTCTTAAAAGGAGGAGTCCAAGATTGAGCTCACTAATAAGAACTTCAATGACACTTCAATGTGAAAAAAAATCCTCATCTAAGTCTAAAAACTGGAAGGTGAAATTAATGAATAATCTATATTGTCCCCTTATCCTATTCTATTATCCTAAAGCACAAGTATCACAAGTATAGGACAGAAATTTAAAGCACAGATTAGAATTAGTCAGACCTGAACTTAAGTTCTATCTCAGCTCCTTTCTGTCTGTGAGACTATGATCAGATACCCAACCTGTTCAAACTTCCTCACTTGTTAAGTAAGAATAATAACCAGAATGGGCTGAGAATATAGCTCAGCTGGTATAGTGCTTGCCTTGCTTGCACAAGCCCCTGGGTTCAATCCCCAGCAACACACACACACACACACACCAAAGGGCAGGGAGGAGAAACAGACCTACTTTATTGGATCACTGTGAAGATTCAATATAATTAAAAATGATAACACCTGAAATGCTTATCAATAAAAACTTTTAATAAATAACAATATTATTTCAATGAATATTACATATATTAAAAAACCTTCAATAACTCTCTGTTGCATCATGGACTAAAATACAAACAACATTCTGGCCCCAAACTTCTGCCACTCTGCCACCTACCTATCCCATTCCCTTCACCATGCCTGGAATGTCCTTCCATTTCCCAAAGGCACAGTATCCTTTCATGCCCTGTCTTTCTTTGAATATGTGTCTGGAAGGCTGTCCCCATCTCTACCAATCCTGCCTAGGTTTTTCTCCATCACACCACACCCACAATACTCACACACCTTAAAACCCAGCTCAAATATTAGCCCCTTTTGTGATACTTTCTTAAGTTTTCTGATAAAGTTCATCACTCTTTCTTCAACATTCTCCTAACACTTAGTACACAGCACTATTCAAGCACATATGCCATTGATTGTGCGTAACTTATAAATGCTATTTATTTCCTCCATTAAATACAAGCACCTCTGGAGCAAAAATTCAGAGGGAGGGGAGCAGACAGAAAAAGAGGGGAATGAGTCACCATAAATTCTCCGTATAAGAACAAAATACACTTATTAGTCACCCACCCAACCCCTATCACCTTCTTCACAGTATTTTCAATACTCTTTAACTCCCCTATGCTTCTATCTTTCCATTGCACCCATTCAGGAAAAGCTTAGCTCTTGATGACCACTTCTAAACTGGGCTGGTATAACCTAAAGGAGAAAAATCACACAATTGCACCATGGGAAATTAATATAGAAAAGGTGACACCACCTGAATTGGTGATGCCATTCACTAGAGAGGAAAGACTAGAAATATACCAGGCTTGGAAGGGGAACATGAGTTTGATTCTGAATGAATCTGGGGGTCTGTGAGATATCCAAGGGATACCGTCAAAGGAGCAGTTGGTTTAGGATAAGGTCAGCAAACTATGGCCCATGGGCCAAATGGAAACAAATGGATCTCATAAGAGAAGATCAAACTAAGAAAAACTAGCAACTGACCCTGCTCTGTGGGTGACCCAGATGGAGGTAAACCAATTATAATCTCTAGAATTATCCTGGTAAACAGATAAAGAAATTCAACATATTTATTTAAACAAAGTTTTATTAGAAAACAGTCATGTTCATTCATTTATATATCTTGTCTATCACGGTGTTTTGCACTTTTTGCAGAACCAAGTAGTTACAACAAAGACCATGTGCCTGCAAAGCCTAAAATATTTACTCTCTATCCCTTTATGGAAAGTTCACCAATGTCTGGTTTAGAGCAAATAGAAAATGTGGATTAGAGTTATAAATCAGAATCCCTTTATTCTCTCTCCAACCAACACTCCACACTGATTGTGTTGCATGGGTGTACACATCCACATAAGTGCACGCACACACACACATGTAAACTCCACATCTCTCACAGTCCTTATCAAATCTCCTTCTAATCTCTTCTCTTTTAATTCAATGTTATATTCATTCAGAAGTTTCTACCTTAGACCATCTTTACAGATATTTATCTTTCTACCTGAGTTAAAGAGCATTCTGCACCAGTAAAAACAGTAAATAAAGAAATATCCACAATGGGGCTGAGGTTGTGGCTCAGTGGTAGAGAGCTTGCCTGGCACGTATGAGGCACTGGGTTTGATCCTCAGCACCACATAAAAATAAATAAATAAAAGTTACTGTGTTCATCTACAACTAAAAATTTTTTTTAAAAAGAAATATCCACAAAAAATAACCAAAAAATTTAATTGGGGAGAAAACAGGAAAATCACATTTAGCATAATTTTATAAAAGGAAGAAATAAACATGACAGAATAAAGTTCCCAATTTTATACACTTGATTTTCCAAAATATGCGTCTGCCAATCTTTGATTCATATAATGGCACATTTATATACAAAAAAGACTAAACTACCTACTCTATTATTTCTGCACACTTCAACAGCTGCTAAAACATGACCAGACTTATAATTTAAGGAGAATTTGGACAAACTAATAATTTAAGATGTCCCGTCTGTGAAGAGAGAAGGCAAATAAAGTCTATCACCTAACAGATTCAAAAGTCAAACCAAGAAAAGAAAGACAAAAGATGAAACATCAAAAACACAATAAGTGAAAGAATCCAGTCACAAAAGAGAATACATTGTATGATCCCATTTATAGGAAATGCCCAGAATAGGCAAATCCACAAAGTCAGAAAGTAGATTGGTGGTTTTCAGGGGCTGGTGGAAGGTGGGAATGGGTGTGGGATTTCTCTTTGGAGTGATAAAAATGTTCTAAAATTGGTTGTGGTGATGATTATGCAACTGTATGAATCCTAAAAACCACTGAATTGTACATTTTAAATTTATAAATTGTAGAGGATGTGACCATATTTCAATAAACCTGTTATTTTAAAAAGGCAACATAAATCTATTCAATAAGTACACAAAGATTATAAAATCAACTTTTAATGTTTGAATTATTTGGTCCACTGAATTTGAAGGAATTCTTCAATATGAAATGCCATTAAGTTTAAGAAAACACCTATCACTTCTAGAAAATTTTTTCACAATAGAATATTTGACATTTCTTGTGTGTGTGTGTAGGAGAAAGAGAAAGACATCTAGGTATATAAGAAGTTACAATAGGTCAACCTAAATATTGTATTGCAAAAAGAATTCAGATGAAAAACTGGACACTTATGATGACACAGGCAGCTGGGAGGGATCTGGGAGTGTGCTTGCAGCAAGAATATTAGTCACCAGATAAATGAAAACTTTCCAGCCTTACCTGCTGAGAATTAGGGCACCCTATTTATATAATATTAATGGTCCCTTTCAAAAATCCCCATCACAGGGACATTTTATGAAGTAAAAAAAAATTCACTCTAATGCTGCTATAATAATATTTGACTTCCCCCAAAGCCACACACACAAAAATCAAGAAATAATTACACCCTAAAATGAAATTAATTAGGTTGGACTGAAATTTATGCAATTTGAAAATTGCATGAAAGCAAAACATATCCAAATTTAACAACGTGTCACTGTGTCAGTACTGTATTTCTGATTTTAGTCTGATAATTAAAAACTGATATGCCCTTTCATATTTTTAAAAACTAAAAATTTTTTAAATGCTAAGGCAATTGCTGCTTCTTCAACAATATGCTTCTGTTATAAGAAAATCACATCACAACCTGTGACAAACGTTTTATTTCATAGCTCATGATATTCATTTACAAAAAGTAAAATTATCAAATCGTGATTTTGTTTTCCAAAACGAATGGGACACACTACTGACCACTAGAATTTCCCTTCTGTAATCAGTGTACACAGCACACAAACCACAGCAGACAACCACTGATGATCTCCTACAAGATAACACCGCGCGCCCCCAAAGCCAGAGCTTTGTGGTTCCACCTAGTCACGTCATCACCAAAAATACAGTGCCAAGGTGGTCGAGCTCAGGGAAGGAGTGACAAGATACCCAGTCTCCTCTGTGGGTGGCGAGAACCAAAAGAGCACCCTCCCCAGCACCCTCCCTTCCTTCCTTCCTTCCTTCCCAGAAGCTGAGCGGGGGCTTTGCTGAGATCCCCCCAACACCCGGAACCGGAAAAGCGACCATCTTCCCTAACCCCCCCGGCCGGAAGTAGGGCTCAGCCAGCCGGCGAACTCACCCTGGAAAAATAGGATGCTCAGCACTGAAAAGAGCGCGCAGCCACGGCCTCCAGCCGCTCCGCTCTGCTGCATCCCGACAGCTCTTCAGATACTTGTACACCCTGTTTACCGCTCCGGGTAACGACTCAGGTAACCCCGGAAGTGACGTCAGCGCGGGAGGCAGCAAGAAAACTTAAAATGGCGATCCGGAGATGCCATAGGATATCGCTGCTTTCCAGAATCTTACCTGGGTTTGCTGACCAGTGATTCTTTAACTCTTAAGTGTGGGCTGGTTGTTCTGGGAAATTCACGATTTTATTTTTATAGAATTCTGCAGGACTAAAATCTTGAGCAACTGTGTTCCAGATGTTGCCTATACGTCTAGAGATTTTAGTTGAACTATCTCAGAATAGATTCTCATAAATTTAGAGTTCAAAGAGACCTGGGAGAGCATGCAGGATCAGTCAGTAGATAAATATGTATTAGGTCTTTGTGGCCAATACTTGCCCTAAGTCTCTGATTCTTGTCTTTTTTAGTGTAGCTATTATAGCATCCAAAATTGGGTGTTCATTAAATCACTGTTTACAGCCTTAGTGATGATCCACATAATTATAGCATATATTAGGGGTGAAGAGGAACTAGGGTTTTTGTGTGTTTTGTTTGGGGGAAAAAAGCCTTGTTATCAAAGTATTGAAATGAGATGTCATCACATCCTCCTGAAAAAGATATTACAGGATCTTGCTTTAATCATGCTATCCTAGTCTGGATTGCACATGGTTAATGAAAACAGGAGAGAGCAGAAAGTATGTTTCAGCTTTTGGAAATATTTAATAACTTTCCACTTTTTAGCCACCTTCTCTTTACCAGACTTGAAAGCTAGTAGTTTATTGAGAGAGTAATGCAGGAGTAACAAATAGAATAGTTGATAACTTTCCTTCAAGAGTCTACAAACTAAGTAGTGTTGTAATGCCCAGTTCCCAGTTATCTAAAGCAGTGTGACAATTCTTTGGAAATCCATATACTTTTACTTACCCACTAGAAACTAATTCTATCCATTATTGACTCCCAGGTTGTCTCTACTAAGAAAACTTTCCAGTAAAGATAAAATCTATACCTATGTTATGTAAAATTTTCAAATTTGTATATAAGCAAATCATTTAATTTATAATTCTTTATTACTGAAGGTTCATTTACATGGTATTTAAGGCATAATAAAAAATAAATTACAATACAAAAGTTCTCTTTAAGAAGGAGACACTGTATTACCCCTTGAGTATTCAGCCAAGATTCAAGCTACAAGTTTGCCGGAAAAACTCTCCATGAGTTTTGGGGTAACTACTTTTTCATTATACCTATAGAACATGCAGACCATCAGTTTGAAGAAATATACAGTTGTAATATTTTCAAAGTTGAATTATGAAGAAAAATATAAACTGTGGATTAAAGATAATATAGACTTCAGATCTAATTTTTAGTTGCAAAATTGACACTGAATATGGAGAGACTTTTTTAAAGGTACCTCTTCTTTCCATGGCCCACTTACAAAGTTTACTTTATCTACCAACATAAGGAGGAAAAAAATAAAAGTTTGTATCATTCAGTTAAACTAGGTTTGATATTTCTTTGCTATGTACCCAGTTCTCTCTTCCTTAAAATAAGCAAGTGACTTACAACCAAAAAAAGGAAGAAAAAGAAAAATTTAATCTCTTCCAGTTCTCAGAGCTTTGCACAATACTGCACAAAATTATCATTTAGGTTGACCTTTTCTCACCATCCTTAAATTTTTAAGAGTTGTAATATACTATTTCAGAATACTTCTATTAAACTGCTTAATGATTCCAGTCTGCAAATGAGCTTAGCTTTGCTCTGCCGTAATAGATATTGAACTGAAGGTAAAATATAGTAAGCAAAACAGTCATTGCTCATGAAAGATCTACATTGTTGATTATTTTTCACAATGTAGAAAAAAATTGACAGGTGAATCATCCTGAGGTGGCATTTGCCAATGTATTAGCATTTATGTAACTTTTGTAGATATTGTGATTTAGACTTATACTATTGTAAACCTTGGATTTATTACAAAAACCAAACCAAAACAAAAACACCCCATCACCTGGAATACTGAAAGAAATTCAACAAAGCAAGATGTGTCTCATACTTAAGGAGAACCATTAAAAACAAATCAAACAATAGTTTGGATTTGGGATTTACTGTTAATCAAAAATAGCTGGGAGACCTTTTAATTGAAAATGTTAGAAGGAAAGAGAGTAAATTTTAGTAGCAAGATTACTGGTCTAAAAAACAAATGTATGAAAGGAAATGTCATGACAGACAGGTTGGCTTTTATTCCTTTTGATACAATATATGTGTATATAAGTCATACTCAATAAGGAGTATTTGAGAGCAAAACTATAACTCCTTAGTTTACAAAAGCTAAAACTCAATTGAAAAATATTTGCACTCTGAAATTAAATAAAACCTTAATAATAAGACTGTATGTGAGTCTGACGGTATCTGCTCAAGGGGAGCCCTGTGCTGCCTACAAAAGATATTGCTTTTATAGTTGGGTATTTGCTGCATAATTCGTTGGAAAACAGGGCACAAGTGGAAAAGCCAAAGAAAGGTTTCCATTAACTTCAGGTATCTGTATCTAAGGTTCTTGTTCTTGAAAATCTTCAGCTTCCTAAAATAGAAAACAAAAGTTTAAATGGATAATGTATTTGGGGAGAGTGTAAAGAGTGCAGTAGGAATACCTGGCTTTATGAATTTCGTACATATTGTTAATCAATTCTTTTTTTTTTTTTTTTTTTTTTTGGTATTGGTTATTTAACCCAGGGATGCTTAACCACTGAGGCCAATCCCCAACCCTTTTTTATTTTTTCTTTTGATACAAGTTCTCACTAAGTTGCTTAGGGACTCCTGTCTCAGCCTCCTGAGTTGCTGGGATTACAGGCTTGTGCCACCATGCCAGGCTCTCCTCCCTTTCTTAAGGAAAATATCCTTAAATTTATTTCCCCCAATTTAATTCTTAATACAAGAAGTTTCCTGATTCTTATTACATGTTTCTCAAAGTCAATGTCCTTTATTCATAGCATCCTAGTACTTGGCATGGACACTTGGAGGATCTACAGCTCACTCACATATATTTTATACCCACCTTCATTATAAACAAAATCAAACATACAGAAAAGTAAAGATGGTGTATGGAATTCATCCACCATCTAATTTTAAAATATATTTTTTTTTTATTTACATTTTTTGGCTGAAGTTCTTACAGCAATTTACTGGTATTTACCCTTATTTACTCCCATATGTGTTTTTTTTAAGGGGGACATTTTCCCACATAACTACAATATCATTATTACACTTTATAAAAACTAACAATTTCCTGATGTTATCTATATGCAACATTTTCATATTCAAGATTTCCTCAGTTGCCCTCTCCAAATTGTTTTATGTCTAGTTTGTTCAGATTTGTATCCATCCAGTCAGGGATCACACATTGCACTTAATTGTTTTAGTCTCTTAAATCTCTCAAATTTCTTTTAATCTAAAACAGTCCCCCATCTTTATTTTCCATTACACTGACTTGTTAGAGAATCTGCTTGATTTTAAAAAGACATAGCCTTTGGTAAGTACTACGATACAATCGATTTTTGCCGATTGGTTTGGTTTGGTTTTGCAACACTTAACCACTGAGCTACATCCCCAGCCTCTGATCCGCAATCATCCACCACAGCCTCCTGAGTAGCTGGGATTACTGGTATGAACCACCACATCTGGCCAGTTTTGGTTTTGCAATCCAGTCACTTTTATTCATCTCCAATTTTATAAGTCCTTGAGGTTTTTGGGGTTTTTTTTAATGCTCTGTAATTGTAGATGGACATGATATCTTTATTTATTTTTATGTGGTGCTGAGGATCGAACCCAGTGCCTCATACATGCCAGGCAAGTGCTGTGCCACTAAGCTACGACCCCAGCCCCCTCCTTGAGGTTTTTCATTGAAGCTTTAGCATATATAATGTGACTCTCTTTGCAACTAATAATAGTCTATAAAAATTTTCTCCCATTTAGGAGACCTGAACAGAGTTTTACAGATTAAAGTAATTAATGTCAAAAATATTCTGCTAAGTATAAAATTCAGTTTACATGTCTTAATTTACAACATCCAGAAATTAAATATGTGGTCCTAATTCAGAGAACGGGAGAAATTCTGAGCATGGGAAAAATAACCATCCTACCTTTTAAGCCTGATAAACCTGAAAACTGGAAAGACAAAGTTATTCGCTAATAAAAAAAACTAGATTTATAGAGCAGTAACTAATTTAGAGGAGTGAAACCAACTCCAAATAATTCAAAAGTTCTTTAGCAAAATGCCAGGCAGATCTTTAAGTCACTCTCTTAATGCCATATTGGTTTACAATAAAAAAGAAGAAGAAAAATCAGATGATTAATCATTTATTTAAAAAAAAGATTTATTTACATGTTGAAAGTTTATTCATGGGGAAAAAAGCTTATTGGAAACTTTTGGTAAATATAACCCCAAAGCTTTAAAAAAAAAAAAAAAACTTAGTATTCTCTCAGCTTTAATGACAGTACAGTCAAGCTTCTTAATCCTTTGTACTAAATTCAGTCAAAGGGATAGCCATTCATGAGACTGGAACCCTGACCCAGAACCTCTAATTTCATCTATGAAATACCTGACAACCATATAAAGTAATCCAGGCAATCCATGTTAGAGGTGGACCAGACAGGTCAGAAAACTGAGGAAAGAGAGCAACCCATTTGTGAGCCTCACAATCTAGAAATGTTAGTCTGTGCCTTCTAAATAAACAGAGACCTTTTCTTGGTTGAGCCTTTCCTCTTCTTTTCTGTAACAAAAAAGCAGAAAAAAATGTCAGGTGAACAAAATGGGGGGTGCAAATATTTTTCAGATAGTGTGTTTTGTCCCACATTTTTTTAAGAATTGCATTCACCTGGGAGTGGATCCAAGCTTAGCAGTGCTATCTGACTAGAAATACTTATGCCTCCACATGATCCTGGGTAAATGAACCAAGGCTCTTTTCAGAATATAAGGGAATACAATTTGGTAATCCCAGCAGCTCAGGAAGCTGAGTCAGGAGGATCTCAAGTTCAGAGCCAGCCTTAGCAACTTATTGAGGCCCTAAGCAACTCAGTGAGACCCTGTCTTAAAATAAAATATAAAAAAAGGGCTAGGGATGTTGCTCAGTTGTTAAGCACCTCTGAGTTCAATCCTTGGTACCCCCACAAAAAAAAACAAAAAAAAAAGAAAAACAATCTCTGTGAGATACCACTTCATGTCTACTAGATGGCTATAATTAAAAAAAGACAATAACCCTTGATGGTAAGGACGTGGAAAAATTAGAAGCCTCATGAATTGCCTATAGGAACGTATAATATGGCCATTTTGAAAACAGTCTACCAATCCTCCTAAATTAAACAATGTTCTTACATGACCCAGCAATTCCACTCACTCCTAGGAGAATTGATGTGTCTACAAAAAAAATTTATAGATGAATGTTCACAGCAACATTAGTTACAATAGCCAAAAAGTAGGAAAAAACCTAAATGCCTATCTGTTGATTAGTGGATAAACAATATGTGATATACCCATTTCAATGGAATATTATGTAATCATTGAAAGGAATGAAGTACTGAGCTGGGGTGTGGCTCAGTGGTAGAGTACTTGCCTAGCATGTGCAAGACCCTAGGTTCAATCCCCAGCACCAAAAAAAAAAAAAAAAAAAAAAAGAATGAAGTATTAATATATACTATAACAATAACATGAATGAACTTTGAAAACATTATACTAAGTGAAATAAGCTGGATGTAAAGACCATATACTTTATGATTCCATTCATAGGAAATGTCCAGGATAGGCAAAGCCCCTCCAAGACAGAAAATAGATGAGTAGGTGTCAGGGGTTGGTGGGAGGGGAAAATAGAAAGTGATGGCTAAAGTATATGGTGTTTCTTTGGAAGGCTGTTCAAAAGGTTCTGGAATTGTTAGTGATTGTTGAACAAATTTGTGACTATTAAGAAGGTGAATTTTATGTTAAATAAATTTTATGTTGATTTTAAAACAGGTTTATTGAACACTTACTATCAGCACAGCAGACTTTCTAATGTACTGATCCATAGGGACCCTGCCAACTACCTAGCCCATTATTCTTAAGCATTCATGCTTTACTTAAAAGTAAAGGATATTTTAAGTTGGAAATGTTGCTCAGTGGTAGAGCACTTGCCCAGAATGCTCAAGGTCCTGGGCTTATTCCCTAGTAACGCCAAATTGAATAAAGTAAGGGATATTTTAGAAAAGCTTTACATAAGCAGGTTTTTATGACATGAAATTCCACATAGTAAAGAAATTCTGTGATGATATCTTTTTGTAAAATTAAGAAAGCCTTTGTCAAGTTCATATTCACAACCTAATTTATCTGTCCTGTGACTAAGAAGTCTTCTACGTAGGATTTATTCAACAACAAGAACGTGTGTTCAACAATTATTTAGCCACATTGCAAAATACCAGGAGTCACAATAAGAAAGTATTAGAAAGAGTCTTTCCCATAACTTCCCAGCCTTACAATTTTATCGCCACCACTTTATGAGCTCTTTCAGCCCATCGCTTTTTCCGGAAATGCTGGAAGAGGACCACCACAATTACTATTATCACCATCAGTGCACAGGCAGAGCCGATAGCCAGAGCCAGGAAGTAGATCTCCGAGAACTGTACTATGAGGAGGAAAAGATCAACTGATCAACTGAGGATTGTAAGAATAGAACTGTGAAGAAATCTAAAGACATAACTGGGATGCATTTCATCATTAAATGAAATCTTCCTTTCTCCTACCTTTATGTAAAAAGTACCATATGACCTTGTAAATGCTAGCAGCAGTAGGAAAGCCACACAGACTACTTTAGTGCTTCTCAAAATGTGATCCTAGGAGTAGCAGCAACAGTATCACTTGAGAACTTTGGAATGAAAATTCTCAGGCCCCACCCCAGACCTATTGAGCTAGAAACAATAGGGGTGGGGCCCAACAGTCTGCTTTTAAAGTTGTCCCCCAGGTGATTATGATACATACTAAAGTTTTAAGAAAATGAGTCAGCTAACTTCCTAGTGGGGTAGGATTATTGCTAACATAATCAAATCTAGAACCTAACCCATTTCTCCTGGACCCCATCTTACCTCTGCCCTTGAGTCAGTCAGTTATTCAATTTATTAAGGTCCTACTGTGCTCCAGGCACTGTGATACAAATGAAAAGTCAAAAAGACATTATTCTCAAGGAGCTGTTGCCCTCAGAAGATAGGCAAGTAGATCAGTAACTAGTCTAATGGTTAAATGGTGAAAGAGAGGGAGCCCAGGGGGAAGGGTCCCAAAAGATCAAAGTCTGTGAAATCTGGTTCTCCTGTTCCTTAATTTGATTTATAATTGAAACTTCAATAAACCCTTAGAGCCAGGAAGGACATTAGAGAATGTGTAGCTCAGGAGTATCCAGCCTGGAGCCCATCAAGAAGGACCGAGAATGGGGAAATGATCACAGTCCCAAAAACTTGTGTCTCTGGTGTGTCTCCACTTTTTGTGGGAAACAGGGCTATGACTTTCATTAGATTCTCAAGAGTAATGATTCTGATATGTTAAAGAACCAATGATTTCTTATCTAATCTGCTCATTAGAAGAAGCTGAGATCCAGAGGCATTCTGTTACTTCTTTCAATACCCAAATGACCTCTCCAGATTATATAGCTCTTTACTGATAGGACCTTGAGGGACGGTTTTCAAGTGTACTCGGAATGAAAGAAGGAAATCCTACCACTTTATGGACTTACACATTTGGAGTAGTAATGTGTGTCAATTAAGAGGTACACAGAGCTAGGTTATAATACCCCTTCTACTAGCTGTTTGATTTGGGGTAATTAACTCTCTTGAGCCTCAGTTTCCTCCTGTATAAAATAGAGATAAAAATATCCATTTCTTGAATTCTTATAAAAAATAAAAACAATTCATGTAAATCGTTCCATGCTGTACCTGCCCATAATAAGCATTCAGTTTATGGTAACTGTAATTTTCAGTACAGGTCAGAGTATGGTGATTTTCACATTTATCATCTCAGTTTGTCCTCACCATAGTCACCATATTATTTCCAATTTACAGATGAGGAAAATAAGATTCATGTACAGTTACAGATGGTAGCTGTGACTCACACACAGTTCTACAGCATTTCAGAAACTGTTGTGGTTTTTGTTCTTTGCAACCTGGCACCGTTTTCCAGGTTGTTCTTTATAAGGGTGCAGGCAATACAATGCACTAGTTCACAGCACAATTTTAGAGTCAAAGATGGTTGGGTTTGAGTCCAAAGTTACTCCATTTGCCAACTACATGATTTTGGGCAAGTGACAACCTCTATGAGCCTCAATTTCCTTGTTGGTAAAATGGGAGATACTAAATGAAAAATAAACTGATGAGATATGTAAAGCACAAATAAAATGTGTCATGTAAAGACAGGCGGGAAGTACTCAGTAAACGTCGCTGCCATTATTGGTGTCTGTGTCCGAGGGTAGTGAGGATGAAGTGAGATAGGACATGTTGGGCCCTTTGGACAGTGCCTCGTACACTGCAGGAACTCAGTAAGTGTCTTGAATAAATAGAATGAACAGACCTATTGTTGGCCTCTTATCAGAGAGTCACTTCCTCTCCCTTTCACCATTTCAATGCCGTTTTTGTAAAAGATTCCCCGATCCTTTTGCTTTACTTTCTGTTTCTTTCCACAACCAAACAAAGCCTTTCTCTCTTTACCCTAGGATTCCTAGTCCCTCTCTGTAGTTCCCTCTCTACCCTTTCAACCATAACAAGAGATTGCCTCTCTTTTCTACCAGCTTTCACGTCCCAAGCCCTCTTCCCCCACATAACCTACCAGTGTGCACAACGCTGAGGCGGATCGCCCCTACCAGCCCATCGACATCAGGTGGGTTCTTCACCTGGCAGGTGTATGTCCCATTGTCATCAAACTGCAGTTTCCAGAGGATAATGGAGACATCGTACCTCTCAGGATTCCCATCCCAGACCACCCGGTCCTTGAACCGCCCACTCATGGGTTGGAAGGGATCCACATGGTAGTAGAAGACCTAGAGAGGGGAAATGGCAAAAGTCTGTCATTCAGTACCCAGGCAAGGAGGCTGCAATGAGGGGGCGGAAGAGAAATGGCAAGCCCAACTGTCCCATCCACAGCTCTCTTCCTAAGAATCTTGCTTCCCCTCCCCTGGTCTGTCCAGGTCTCTATCCCAAAAATGTTTCCCAGCTTACCCCTGTTCCTGTTGCTAAGAAATTTACAGGAAGAGTGAGGAGAAATGCACTGGTTTAATGTTTTCCTAACCAGGGGTCCCCTAGAAACTAATGACAATAATCTACTTACAAACTGTTCAGGCCCCCCATCTCGAGGACGGAAATTCCAAGTCACTGTTAGTGCATTACCCACGGGAGCAAAGCTGGAGAAAGTGCATTTTAACCGAACATCTGTCCCATTCACAGCCTCCACTGCCCCAGAGGTGTAGATTTCCACAGCTTCTGTGAGCCAAAGAGCTGCAATAAAAGGAATAAGAAGGGTTAAAAGAAGATGTGGCCTTGAGAGAACTATGGCACTTTCAAAATAAATGTCTGAGTAGGGAACAAGCAGAACCGTGATGCCCAGCTTGCTTACTCACCCAGTCTGCACAGTCCGACCCACCTACATGCAGCCCTGACACTCCCATGCCCTGACAACTCAAATACCACACAGTGAACCTTCCTAGTGCTTTGACTTTCTCCAGCGCCTCATGGCACTGACTTCAGAAGTGCTATAACAAACTACAAACACTAGCAAATAAAAAGAAGTCAGAAGCGCAGAATTAAACTTCCTAGCAGGTAAGTTTTCCAGAAAGAGTCCTCATTAGGTAGGTTTCCTACAGTTACTAGTCTTCTGTAGAAATTGGATTAATCAGCTTCCATCAGCCTGTGTTTGCCTGCATCTGGGACCTTTATACCATGTGGCGTATTTTACCATATTGACGTTTAGAATGTGTGTGTTGGGGCAGTTTCAAAACCACAGTGGGTCTCTCTTTAGCAATCTGTTTTCCTGGTGCTGCACAGAGTTCCAGACAAGATCCACACACAGAAATCAAGTGCCAGTTCCTACCAGCAGCAGGAGACTGAGAACAGACACACAAAAATGGTGTGTAACCTGAGATTAGAAAGCCCTCTCTGTACTGGATCACTGGCAGCAAACACACCGAAACCTGTTTGTCCAAAGCAATCCCCCCCCCGAAACAACTAGTTTCAGTAAAGTCCAAATTAAACCACTGCAACTGTGTCTCAGGCTCCCACACAAAACTCTTGCAACTTTTCGACAATTAACTATCTCTATCGTGTACGCAATAAAAGAGGAAATGCCGAGAGGAGCTCGCCAGGTCTTACCTGTGAGCTGTAAGCCAAGGAGAAGCGCCACACGCCCAGGACTCTTGCCATACATGAGGGAAACCCAGCCCTGGTCCCAGAGACCAGACCGGGCAGACACGGGGCTGCCAAGATGGGTCCAGGAAGAGTGGGAGCCGCGTTTTCCCCGAGAGGGGAGTCTCAGTCCCTCACCTATGGGAATCTGAGCTCCGAAGCAAGCCAGTCGTGACTCATCCCGACCGGCCGGTGCACTGTGCTGGAATGAAAGGTGGGGACTCCTCTCAACGCCCTCCTTCCCTTCCTCCGTCCCGCCCTCCACACTACCAGCACGTCTGCACAAAGGTTCCAAACTCTACAGTCCTCTCTTTACTTTTCAGTTCATCTGACTGGGCTCTGGCCTCTGGATGGCCTCGGAAACAGCCAGAGGAGGTGGTGCCATTCCACAGCGTCCCAGGTTGCTTTGGGTTTGGCCCACACGCACCCTTTCAAAACAGGCTTGAGGTCGCCCTGGGAAGTGAACAGCAAAGCCACCTTGCAGTGATTCCACAACCCACAGCACCGCCCGGGGCCACCTTAGCGTAGGGCTGGAATCTCTGCAGCTCTTCAAAACAAGAGTCTGAATTCCTTAGGACCCTGAAATGACAGAGAGTCTTAACACCCTCATTTTTAGCCAAGTGTTACCACAAGAATTTCTGCGCCTTTTCTACCTCGTCGTTTTCACTGACACCCAGCTGAAGCAAATCTCAATGTCTAATGATTCTTTTCCTTTTAAGGATTTAAAGAAGAATCAGGACAATTACGAAGTGTTTTCCTGCTCCGCCTTTCATCTCCACAACCCCCCACGAAGTAGTCCCATTTTACCAAGGAGGACTCGGAGAGCCCAGGGAAGGTAAGTGATTTGCCCAAGGTTGCACAACCAACCAAACAAACTTTAGCTCTCCAGTGTAGTGCTCTCGCCACAAAATACCCGCTGATATGAATAATCAGACAGAGACTTCTCAAGGCAACATCTTATAATACCTTTTCGTGCTTCACATTTTATCTGCCATTTTTAGGGCAGCCATCTGTCTGAGAAGTCTGAAGAGTTGAGGAATTAAAATGAGAAAAAAGGCCTCCTTGTCTCAAGGAGGCACAGCTTAATGAAGCAGCACTGAACTGGGATGATGAAGACTTCACATGTGGCAAGAAAGTCTTAGACCAAGGGTAAAATCCTAGCAGAGCTGAGTTGCCCTTGTGCCCAGATTAGCAGTCTGGAAACCAGTGATTCATAAAGTCTCCTAGCTGAACCCCAGAACAGAGAGGTTACCAGGAGTGGGAGCAAGGAGCAGGATAAGTAGAAAAATAAAACTTGAGGCTGGGGGTGTGGCTCAGTGGTAGAGCACTTGCTTAGCATGCAGTAAGGACCTGGGTTCAATCCCCAGCTCTGAAAAGAAAAAAAAAAAGTAAAACATCATAAAGAGAAGAAAAGAGAAAATTTCACCAAAAGAGAGGCAAATTACAGAAATGAAGAAAAAAGAGAAAGATGGTGTTGGTATGGAGGAAAAACCATGTCGGCACCAGCAAAAATCCATTCTGTTAGAACCAAGAAGCCCAGGGGCTGCCTCAGATGGAGAAGAGTCATGTGGGAGCATGAATCTGTTATCATGATGTTTCTGATAAAAGAGTGTCTGCCTCCTTTATCAGCTTCTAGGTCATTCTGAGCAACCTGAACTCAGAGTGCTGGCATACTGGTAGACCTTTAAAAATGGTTATAAGTAAAGTACAACCCTTTGGTATTGTAGGTCAGAAGAGGTCAGCCATGGGGTCTAAACAAAAAAGAGATAAAAGAAATGTGATCCTCTTTGGTAGGTTTTTACTCTGCAGGAATATGCAGGAGAGGTAGAGGGTTTTGAAGGCCACAGAAAATTGCAAAATTTGGTGAGAGGTAGAACTACTGAAGAGGTGAGGGACACAATGAAACGCAGCAGGAGAGAAACCAGAGCAGGGAGATCTGAACAGACTGGCTGTTGTGGAGCAGAAGAACCCCTCCCACCACCAGACGCCCTGAGAGCTGGCTGCCAGCCCTGCTCTGAGGGCACAGCTGCCCGGATCCCATTCCTCGGCAGAGGTCAATTTCCTGGCTTTGTGCTTGGCAACGCCCAATTCCTTACAGTTAACAGGAGAGGATCCAAGACACCGTCCCCTCCCTGGGTGACGAAGGAGGCCAAGGGCTGAGCTCTTCAACAGAAAATGCTAAATAAAAAGGGTGATTGGCCCTCAAAGTTCCCAAGATGCCAATCAGCAGCACTTTAATCAAAACTGGAGGCATCTGCATACAGCTAAGTAGTATTCACATCTAGGCAAATGAGAGAAAAGGAAAAGGAATTCTGGAGATTTAAAAGAAGGAAAATGAGGGTCTGAAGATGAAGCTCAGTGGTAGAAAGCTTGTCTAGCGTGCCTGAGGCCCTGGGTTCAATCTCCAGGGGGGCAAAAATGGAAAGTTCAATCTTCAGAGACATCAGTTTTTTTACGCACTTTACTAGAGAAAAACCCTAATTGTCATTCAGATTTGTGACATACCCATATCTTTGAAAGCATCTCATCTGGATAAAGGATATTGCAGAGGAGGCTCAAGGGGCAGACCAAGCGGGAAGGGGTGCAGAGCTTCTATTCTCTTGCTGTAACATCTGGTCACATATTAGCCACTCTCAACTGGGATTAGTCAAGACCAAGTTCACACTCCTTAGATGACTAACGGGGCCCTGCCCACTTGGACCCAGTCACCCACTGGTCTGCTGCTCCTCCCAGTAGAGAAAGAAGTAGAGGATTTTGAAGACCACAGCAAATTGCAAAACTTGGTGAGAGGTAGAGTTACCCAAGAGCTGAGGGACACAAGGAAATGCAGAAGGAGAGTAACCAAGACAGGAAGATCTGAACAAACTGCCTGTCTGGAGCAGAACCCCTCCCACCAACACCACCTACCCCCCAGAGCTGGCTGCATCTTCCTCCCATGCTTTAGTTTGAGGGTTGCTCTGGTCCCTGTGGATACCCATTTGCCCAAACATTTCACAAAAATATTTCTGATGGGACATCTAGACCTCAGCCAGTGCTAAACTCACTGGGGACTCAAACATAAAGGACAGCTGACCCAAATCAGCATTTGTAAAAAAAAAAAAAAAAAAAAAAAAAATTGTCTTTTTCAACATCCTCTGCAAAAATGTGGTGTCTTTTGTTTGTTTGTTTTTACAAGATGAAATCAGCATTCTGCGAAGCAAGGAAACATAATTTACCATTTACGGTGGTTCAAATAAAGCACTTGTGTACTCAAAAGTTGCTGTCCACAGGTCCAGTGTATTAGGAAAAATTTTGTTGAATGTCTGATACATGCTGGGTGAGACATAGAAAGTAAAATAAGGCATTTCTGCTGGGAAGGAAACGATAGTCTAAAAGAGGATGGGAGGAGGAGAGTGTGTATAAACAACTAATTACCATATTTATGACTCTGGAATTCAGTTCTACAAGGATAAACAGGAATTCTGGCAGGAGGAAGGAGAAACAATCGCTTTCCTGTCAGGGGAGATGGGTATTCACAGGGACCAGCAGTGGATCTCAAAGCTAGGGAGGGCATGGGGAGGAGCAGCAGGCCAGTGGGTGGCCAGGTCCTTGTGGGCAGGGCCCCCGTTGGTCATATAAAGTATGTGGACTTGGTCTTGACTAATCCTGGTTGAGATTGGTTAATATGTGAGCTGATGGTTCACCCAGAGAGGGCATGGAAGCTCTGTACCCCTTCCTGCTTGCCTTCCCTCATCTCCTCCTCTGTACCCTCTGCAATATTCTTTATCATAAACCGGTAAACATGAGTGCGTGTGCCTTTGTGCATGTGTGTGCACACATGTATGTGTAGTGTGTATATGAACCAAGAAGAGTCTCCCTAGAGTGGAATTACTTTGTCCCAGAACCATTAAAAAGGAAAAAGGAAGAAGGGAAAGGAGAAGGAGAAGGAGAAGCCAGAGATATCTACCACCACGCACTCTCCTGGCTTTCTCATGGGCCCCAGGCGAGGAGCCAAACTACAGACTTAATACCTGTTTCAGAAGGCTTGGGAACTCCCAGCCTTTCCTAATCAACAGCTCCAATCTACAGCATCCTTTTTTGGTTTAGAGAGCTTGTTAAAGAGAAGAAGGGAGGATGGCAGAGTCCTAGCTGAGAGGAAAGGTGTGTTCCCCGTGTTCCTCCTCCCTCGCCTCAAGTTTCCTAGACATACTGCAGATCAGATCTGGGTCCTATGAATTTAGAGAAAGAGCCCGTGGGAGGGAACACTCTCCTGCCTCCTCATCTCCTGGCAGCTTTCACCCACCTCTCCAGTGAAGCCTGGGGCTCCTCTCCTAATTATAGAGGAGAGGTGGCAGCCCTCATTTAACAAGCCCAGGGAAGAGACTCTGAAGTTTAACCCTTCACTTACTCTCAAGGGAAGCTAGACAGATTGCACAGGGCTGGAGAGGGGGTATTTTTGAAGATAACTTTGAAGAATCTCTCAGAGGCTAAGGTACTTTACCGATGCATTTATCTATCTTCCCGAGAACCACACATGCCACACCCCAAATTTGGTGGCACAATTTACATTTTTATTGTTTATTGATGAGCATAATATTTCCTGTTATTCTATTACAGTTATCTCTTGTTAAAATTGGTTACCATGACCAGTTTTCCTTCTTAAGAAATTATCTCCAGAGAATGAAAAGAGTTGTTTATTTTTGTTTGTTTGTTTTTCCTTACTATACTCTAGGAGGCATAGCCAAAGAAGCAAGAATCTAACCAAATCCAAGATCCAAATCCAAGCTCAGCCACTTACTGGCTGTGTGACTTTGGACAGTTGTTTAATTTTCTGTGCCTCAATTATCTAATGTGCAAAATGCAAATAATAGCATCTGCCCCATAGGCCGAGTATGAGAATGAGGTGAAATACTGTATTTGAGTAAAGTTCTATGCACACTGCTCACAGAAAATATTCAGTAAATTTTAGTTGTCTGTGATTATATTTGGTTAAAACCCCTTTGGGGAAAGATCTGGCATTTTCTTTTCTTTTTCTGAAGATTGTTGAAGTTTATTAACAATATCCATGGATGTAGAAATGTGCAACATCACTGTCATCATCATAACCACTACCACCAAAACCATTACCCCTACGCTCCTCCTCACAACCAGCAACACTCCCACCATCATTATCCCCAGTGTCACCATTATCTTCATCATCATCATCACCTGGCATTTTCTTATATAGCTAAACATATAACCACCCTAGCAATTCCACTACAAGGAATCTACCCAAGAGAAATGAAATCATACATCCACAAAGAGATTTGCAGAATATTCATAGAGGCTTTGTTCATAACAGCCCAAAGTTGGAAACAACCCATCTTCCCATCAACAGAAGATTCATAAATACACTACAGAATATTTTCACAATACTACTCAGCAGTAAAAAGGAATTAATTGCTGCAGCCAAATGAATGAACTTCAAAAATACGCTGAGCATAATTACCTAGTCATAAAATTGTGCATACTCTTTGGTTCCATTTATACAAAGTTCTAGAACAGGAAAAAAACTACTCTTTGGTGGGAAAAAGTCATAAAAACAGTGTTTGCTCTTGGAGAATAGGGGCAGGAATTGACTGGAAGGGCCCAAAAGAAGATTCTCTATCATATGAATGTTGCACCTTGATAGGAGTTTGGGTTACACAGACTTAACACACTTGTCAAAACTCGTTGAGTGGCATATATTTAAGATTTCTGCATTCTACTGAGTGTAAATGTTAATATTTTTAAACAATTGTAAATAAACATTGAGTTCTCATTAATGTTGGAGTATCTTTGGGGGAAGATCCTGATTTCTTCGATTCTGTTTTTTGTTTGTTTGTTTGCAGCACTGGAGATTGAATCCAGAGCCTCATCATGCTGTGCAAGCACTCTACCACTGAGCTAGATCCCCAACCCTGCAGTTCAGTTTTAACATGCATCCAAAAATAAGATGGAACCAAAGTGGTGGCTCACACCTGTAATCCCAGCAACTCCAGGAGGCCGAAGGATCACAAGTTAGAGGCCAGCCTCAGCAACTTAGTGAGAGTTGGGATGGGGGTGTGGTTCAATCCCCAGTACAAAAATAAATAAATAAGTTAAAGAAAACTGGGGAGGTAACTCAGTGCTTGACTAGCACATGCAAGGTCCTGGGTTCAATTCCTAGTACCACACACACAAAAAGAGATGGATGGGTAGGTAGATGAGTAGAGGAATGGATAGATACATGATAAGGCAAGTATAGTAAAGTATTATTTGAAGAATTTGAATGGTTCATACAGGTATTCACTATCAAATTTTTGTACATTTTATGCACACTTCAAGTTTTCTAAAATAAAATATTGGAGGGAAATCTATTCCATCATTCACAAAGTTTCCTTAGCATTACATAAATGATAACATCAAATTTAGTAACAGTGTTTGAGTTTCGTTATTTCACCTTATTCTAATCAGAATACTGGTAGTACTTATTTATTTATTTATTTAGGTACTGCAAGATTAACCCAGGGGCGCTTTACCACTAAGGTACATCTCCAGCCTTTTTTTTTTTTTAACCAAAGAGTAATGTGCCAGGTGCAATGGTGCATACCTGTAATCCCAGCTCCCTAGGAGGCTGAGCCAGGAGGATCACAAGTTCGAGACTAGCCTCAGCAACTTAGCAAAACCCTGTCTCAAAAAATAAAAAAGGGCAGGGAATGTAGCTCAGTGGTAAAGCACCACTGGGTTTAATCCCTAGGACACCCCCCCCCCGACTTAAAAAAGGAGTAATGTGTCTATGTGTCTATTTCACTTAGAGTCTTAAAAATGCTTTTTTTCTTTTTTTTTTTTTTTTTTTTTTTTTTTTTTTTTTTTTTGACATTTTGACACACAAAATGTCCTAATGGTAGGAAGGAAGAAAGGGAGGAAGGGAGGGAGGGAGGGAGGAAGGAACGAAGGAAAGGTCATTAAAAGGAATAGTATGACCGGCACAGTGGCACACACCTGTAATTCCAGCAGCTTGGGAGGCTGAGGCAGGAAGACTGAAAGTTCAAAGCCAGCCTCAGCAACTTAGCAAATATAAAAAATAGAAAGGGCTGGGGCTGCGGCTCAGCAGTTGAGCACCTTGAGTTCAATCCCTGGTACCAATAAAAAAAAAAGGGGGGTATGAAGAAACACACCCAAAATGTTAAGATTTTACTTACAAAGCTCTTTTGTTGTACAAAAAGTAAAAGTGCTGTTACACTCTTGGTGTAACTGGTAGTCACAGATGGTTGACTCACCAGTCACAACTATCCATGCTACAGCCAGAGTCTTACACAAAATACTAACACTGTTTATGGGTTTCTTGGGGCAAAGTCCTATGCTTGGTGGTGGATTACCAAGAGGGACTAAAAAGAGGAAGGCAGAATGTCACAGGAACTATTCTTTGGCTCTTGGGTGGATGGATGTCCTGGGGTTTGCATAACAGCTACCTTTTTTTGATGTTGTTGTTTGTTTTATTTTGTTTTGTTTTGTTTTTAACAGATATCAAATCTATGAGTAGACCAGCCATGACTGAACAGATCTGTTCTTGCAGTTTATTTGGAGTCTGATCTCTTCTCCTTCATCATCTGCTTCTTTCTTCCTCTTTTCACCTTTCCACTTTCTTCCTCCTCTTATCCTCACCTTCATCAGCTTCTCCATCACATCCAAATTCTTCTTGCTCCCCACTGACTTCATCTTTTTCCCCTTCTACATATTCATCATCTTCATCTTCATCCAACTCTTCCTCCTCACCATCCTCATCCTCCTGGTCCTCATCTTCCTTCTCGTCCTCCCTCTCTTCAGCCACACCATCCACCTCCACATCTGAGTTGGGGGCTTCCCTGTCTTCTCAATCGTAACCATCTAAGTAGGTCAGCTGGAGCAGGAGGCTGAAGACATTCTTGGTAGTCATTCAGGTTAGTGACCTCACAGTTAAATAGATCCAGGCTTTTCAGAAGGTCCGGCTTTTTCAAAGATTCCAAGGTACTGATGTCTTTTAGTTTATTTCCATTTAAATATAGAGGTGTGGAATTCAAAAGTTTTTCTTCTAACATATCCAGACCTCCAACGATTCTGTTATCACTGAGCTCAAGCTTTTTCAATTTAGATAGCTTGAGAGATGTGAAACTGAAGTCAAGCCTACGTTTATTAAACCAAAGAATTCCGAGTTCATAAATTAAGCTGTTAAACCCTCAATTTTTCCATCATTTATTTGCAATTGTCCTAGGCAAGTTCTTGAACAGCTTCTGGGGTCCTCCTCCTTAGCTCCAGGAGAATCTCCTCTCTGTGTCCAAGTTCCCCTTGTCCAGCTCTTCAGACTCAACCTTCAGTGGTAGAGTGGAGCAGGAGAAGCATCCTGGCCTGCACAGTGAGGACCATCAGAGGGGGTCTGCTCCAAGGGGATCCCATGTATCATCCCAACAGGACCCCCAGCCCTTTTCATTTTTTTATTTTGAGACAGGGTCTTACTAAGTTGCCAAGGCTGGCCTTGAACTTGCAATCTTCTTGAGTTGCTGTGATTACACAGCATACTGCACTCAGTCAGGTTTTTTGGTTTTTGTTTTTGTTTTTTTTTTTTTCTAATTGGTTATACATGGCAATAGAATGTATTTTGGTACATTGTACACAAATGGAGCATAACTTCTCACTCCTCTGGCTGTACATGGTGCTGTCACAACAGTAATATAATCATACATGTACATAGGTTAGCAATGTCTGTCTCATTCCATTGTTCTTCCCATCCCCATACCCGCTCCCCTCTCCTCATTCCCCTCTGCACATCCCAAAGTCCCTTCATTCTTCTCTACCCCCTCAACCCCACTATGGATCATCATCCATTTATCACAGAAGACATTCTGCCTTTGGTTTTTTGGTATTGGTTTATTTCAGTTAGCATGATATTCTCTGGTTCCATCCATTTACCTGCAAATGCCATCTTCCTGCCCATCTTCTTCTTTAAGACTGAGTAATATTCCATTGTGTATAGGTACCACATTTTCTTTATCCATTCATCTGTTGAAGAGCATTTAGTTTGGTCCCATAGCTTAGCTATTGTGAATTGAGCTGCTATAAACATTGATGTGGCTGGGCCACCGAAGTATGCTGATTTTAAGTTCTCTTGGGTATAAACTGAGGAGTGGAATAGCTGGGTCAAATGGTTCTATTCCACGTTTTCTGAGGAATCTCCATACTGCTTTCCAGAGTGGTTGCATCAATCTGCAGTCCCCCAACAATGTATGAGTATACCTTTTTCACCACATCCTCATCAACATTTAGTATTCCAGCAAGTTTTTTTACAAATAAAAATTGTCATTATTAAGTGGAAATTGCCATTTATCAAGGGTTTACTCTGTGCCCAGCAGCACGGTAGGTGTGTTACATATGTTGTTTCTGATCTCCATAACTATTCCATTTTATTGACAAGGAAATTGAAGTATCTTGGAGGAAGTACCTTGATTTCTATAATTCAGTTTTGTTTGTTCATTCACAGTACTGAAGATTTATTCATTCTAATACCCACCAAACCCTGCCATTAGATATTGTGCTAAGTGCTGGAAAAGAAAATAGTTTTTGGTCCCAAGTTGCTGTCTGTTGGGAAACATAATCAAATAAATAGGTGATTACAATGCAGTGTGACAAACGAGTTGTGATAAGAGAAGCACAGAAGAGGGACACTCAGCCAGCTAAGGAAGGCTTCCCAGGAGAGAGAACCTCCAAAGTGGTTGGTGGGAACCAAGGGCTCTGAGGTCAGATGAACAGGAGTGTGAGTCACGGATCTACATCATTCACTCGTTCTCTCAACACACATGCTTGCAGCATATGACATGCCAGGCACTTTGTAGGCACCAGGAGTACGATAGTGAATGCAGGAGCATGGAGTGGTCAGAGAAGGCCTCCCTGAGAAGAGGGTGCTTAAGAAATCTGGAGGAAGTGAAGAAGAAGAATATTCCAAGCAGAAGCTTCAGGTGGGCGCATGCTTGGAGTCTCTGAAGAAAAGCAAGAAGGTGACTGTGACTGGAACAGAGCGAAGGGGCAGTGGCCAGGAGATGAGAAGGGAAGGACACAGGGAAGACCAGACCACATGAGACCTGGAGGCTCCAGAAAGGTCTTTGCCTTTAGCCATCAAAAGGCCATGAAAAGCAACCCACAGAGTGAAAGAAATATTTATAAATCATATTTCTGCTAAAGGATTATTGCCCAAAGCATATAAAGAGCTCCTACAACTCAACAACAATAAAATATAAAGTTGTCAAAGGACTTGAATAAGCATTTCTCCAAAGAAAATATAAAATAGCCAATAAGCACAGGAAAGAATGTTCAACATCACTAATCATTAGGAAAATGCAGACCAAAACCACAAATAAAGACCACACCCATTAGGATGGCAATTATTTAAAAAAAGAAAAGACAATAACTATTGGAAAGAATATTGAGAAATTAGAATCTTTGTGCATTGCTGGGGGGGGAATGTAAAATTATTACAGTCACTGTGGAAAGCAGTTTGGCAGTTCTTTGTAAAATGAAACACAGAATTACTATATGATCCAGCAATTCCACTTCTGAACATAGACACACAAGACTTAAAAAGCAAAAATTCAAAACAATTTTGTACACTCATATTCATAATAATCTTAATCACATTAGCCAAAAGGTGAAAACAACTCAAATACCCACAAAAGTATGCATAGATAAGCCAAATGTGGTATATACTTATGATGTAATATGTTCAAGGAATGAAGGGAATGAAGTTTTGGCACAGGCTTCAACACCGATAAACCTTGAAGACATTATGCCAAGTGAAATAAGCCAGTCACAAAAGGACGAACACTGTGTGATGATTTCACTTATGTAAGGGCACCAAGAATGATCATATTCATAGGGAGATAAAGTAGAATGGGGCCAGGGAGGTAGAGGTTAATGGGTTCAGAGTTTCAGTGTGAAAAGATGAGAAAGTTCTGGAGATGCATGGTGGTTACAGTTGCACAACAGTGTGGGTGTGCTACCACTGCTGAACTTATTACAATAAAAAAAAAAAAAAGAAATCCTGAGAGTAAAGTCATCAAACTCATAAAATGATGGCACTGACTGCTGTGTGGGTCTCTGGGTCTTGGTCTCTTCACCTCATCAGTGAGGATAATGAAGACTTCATGGAGTGATTGTAGGACGGAAGAAGACAATTCCAGAACATCACTTAATAGCACACAATATTACCAATTATTATGCCACGTTCTGATTGAGGTGGGATAGAAGACATAGGGATAGGTAGGAAGGAAACATTCAGGACAAAACAAGAGTGTTCTTGATTTCAAGTCCACTTGCACATGGGTTGAAAGTCTAGATTTAAAAGTCACTTTAACATATCTTGATCTCGAACTGCACTATTAAATCAATTACTCAACCTTATCCACAAGTTCACCAATGTAGTACTGCGTTCACAAAGCAGAAAGCATCAAAAACAAAGAAGAAAAGAACCCCCATCCCGATAATGGTCAATGTGTCAGTAAATAACCTCCACTCCTATCCTGGTAACTTGTCCAGTTACCAATACAAAGGAGAACTGAACACCCTCTTAGGTCAGGTCCCTGTACTAATCTTATGTGTATAGTGCCTCTCCAACGCCTGCACCCTGCCCTGGGTCTCCAAGTGTGTATTTCTTTTTCTCTCAATAAATTCAATCTGTGGGGCTGCCATTGTAGCACAGTGGTAGAGCACTTGCCTACCATGTGTGAGGCACTGGGTTCAATCCTCAGCAACACATAAAAATAAGTAAATAAATAAATAAAATAAAGGTATTTATCCATCAACAACTTAAAAAATTTTTAAAATAAATTAATTCAACCTGTGCCTCACTTTGACCCATCCTTTAATTCCTTTAGGCAATGAAGTCAAGGACCCTCGTGACCTGAATTGAGGTCCACCTCCCTTTTCAGGGACCTCCTCAGGACCCACGTCCTGGTGATGTGAAGACATGTGCAGGGTAAGCAATGGCAAGGGGAGCATTTGAGAGGTAATTCCAGGTAAGGGACAGAGTAGGTGCAATGCCCAGGAAAAAAGAGAAAGCATGGCCTTTCTGACAGTTTAAAATGTTGAGAGCAGGAAGAAAGAAAAGGGCACAATGGAGAGTAAATGACCAGGGGTGAAGCTGGAGACCTAGTCAGAGGTTAGACCCCAAAGGGCCCCTGATAAGGGTTAAGGAGTTTGCACTTTATCTTGCAGATACATGGAAAATGTTTAAGTGAAAAGTGACCTCGTCAGATTTGTGCACTGAAAAGTTCACTCCACTACGGTATGGAGAAGACAGGGAGAGGAACACGGGAGGCAAGAGGCCTCTTCCAAGAGTGGCAGCCCAGCAGGCTGGCTCTACCACCTCAGAGGAGAAAGAGAGAAGCTAAGGAATTGTGAGGAATCAGGGAGGTGGAACGCGGAAGTGGAATGGAAGGGGATGGGCACGGGATTAGAACCGGAAGTGAGGGAGAGCAAGTGTTGGAGACAATTCTTCAGGTTCTAGCACAGGTAACTGGGTGGAAGGCAACTGCTTTTCACTGATATAGAGAAGTCGAAGCAGAAGAGTTGTTAGAAGAGTTGTTTCATTTGATGTTCCTGTGGGCCAGCCAGGCAGAGGTATTCAAAGTTTGAGAAGCCATTGTTTTGGACTGGCCTCTTGCCACTACACCCCACAGACCAGAACAAACCAGAATGGAGTTGCTTCTGCAAGGTGTCATGTAATCAAACTCAACTCTGAAATGGGGCAGTTTAAAAAGACCAGGCCAAGCATAGTGGCTCATACCTGTAATCTCAGTGACTTGGATGGCTGAGGAAGAAAGATCATAAGTTAAAGGAGACCCTGTCTTAGGAGAATATCATGCTAAGTGAAATAAGCCAAGCCCAAAAAAACCAAAGGCCGAATGTTTTCCCTGATAAGGGGAGAATGATATATAATGGGGGTGGAGTGAGAGAAAAATGGGGGAACTTTAGATTATGTAGAAGGAAATGAGAGGGAGGGGGGTATGAGAAATGGTGGAATGAGACATACATCACCCTATGTACATGTATGATTACATGAATGGTATGAATCTACATCGTGTACAGTCATAGAAACAAAATGATGTACCCCATTTGTGTACAATGAATCAAAATGCAGTCTGTAAAAAATTAAAAGATAGATAAAATAATAATTTAAAAATTTTTAATTCAAAAGACTAAGGATGTAGCTCAGTAGTAGAGCCTCCCTGGATTCAATCCCCAGTACCTTAACAAACAAACAACAGCAGCTGCCGAAAACCAGGAGATTAGCAGCAACAAATCAGAAGGAATACAATTTACTGAGTCAGGATAAGGAAGTCCCTGCCCTACCCAGGTTCTAACCCTACAAGGAAAGAACCTTCAAAATGATCAATCTGCTTTTTGTTCCTTGTTTCTACTTTCTTCAGCCCTTTTCTGCCTGTAAAACCAGCCTCCTCTCCCTCATATGTGGAAGCTAAAACAGTGGCACAGCAGCTCAGGAGGCTGAGACAGGAGGATCACAAGTTCAAAGCCAGCCTCAGCAACTTAGCAAGACAATGTTTCAAAATAAAAAGGACTGAGGATGTAGTTCAGTTGTTAAGCACTCCTGGGGTTCAATCCCTGGTATACACACACACACACACACACACACACACACACACACACACCAAACGATGATTACTAGAGGTTGTAAAGGGGGATGGGGCATGAATAAAGGGATTCTGGATTTGATTAGTGCTTCCTGAATACATGTGTTGAAATATCACACCAAACCCCATTAATATGTACAACTAATACATGTTAACAAAATGTAAAGTAACAACAACAACAAAAAAGAACCTCTAGGATGTTTTCCACTTCTAGAATCTCAAAAAAAAAAAAAAAAAATAGCCAATCCAAGGGGCAGGGGCTGGAGATGTGGCTCAGTTGGTAGAGTGCTTGCCTGGTATGCACAAGGCCCTGGGTTCAATCCCCAGTACCACAAAAAAGAAAAAAAAAAAAAAGCCTGTTTGATCTTCATGCTAAAGTTGTTTATCATCCTGTCTTCTTACAGGACTCAATGGGACAAATGGATCTAGGTTTTACAGACATCTCTGGGTTAGAGATGCCTGTCCAAGATCTTTAGTCCTTCTAGAAGGTAATTGAAGAAATGAGAATAAATGAGTAGAGTGGAAAAAGATAAGGTCCCAGGATAGAATCTAGAGATTGCACAATTTTTAAAGAGGACAAAAAGAGGAGCTGTCTTAAGAGACTGGATAAGTATGTCCAGATGAATGGAAAGGAGAAGGGAAAATCGATTACCAGGAGAAAATGGTGTCACAGAAGCCAAGGAAAGAGGGGTGTTTCAAAGACAAGCAAAATATACAAAATGTCAAATGCTGCAGAGTCTATGTAGTCACTAAAAGATCTTAATATTGGTGACTTTGGAGAAAGCAAGGTCCCAGAAGACTCACAAAGGCAAAGCCATCTCACAGGAGATTTGGGGACAAAAAGAAGTGTCAAAGAAGTAGTTTTCTCTTTATATCACAGACCTTTTAAAGGGGATCAGAGAAGGAAGTAACCTGAAAGAGACATAGATAGGGAGAGATTTTCTTTATTTTTTGTTTCATTTTTGATGCTGGGGATTGAACCTAGGGCTTTGTGCATGTTTGGCAAGTGCTCTACTGCTGAGCTGCACCCCAGCCTTTATTTGTTGATTTTAAGATAGGAAAGAAGCATGCACAAAACCCTAGGTTCAGTTTTTTAAATGATTTTTAAAAAGAGGGGGAAGAAAATGTTCAAATGCTTACAGATGGGGAATGAGATGGATCAGCTTATGTTATCTGCATCTACAAAAATGGCATAATGAATCACACTCTTAATGGGTGATTATAATGCATATTTTATTTAAATGCTTACAAAGATGATCCAGTAGATGGAGAAAGTGCCTCTTTATTGTTAGCAAGAAGTAAAGAAGGCTAGGGTGGTTCTGACTTGTACCTGTTATTCCATTGTCATGTTTCAAGTAACTCTTTCACAGTCCGTCTGTGAGTCCATCTGAGGTGTCACCGTTTGGAAGATAATTCACATGGCCAATGTAGATAAAGGGGATCCGAGGATGGGCACAGATATGGCTAACTTTGAGGAGGCAAAAGTGTTGGGATAGAAAGTTGAACTCTGTGTTTGTGAATAGTTTTTCCCTCTTCCATGAGGGCACACTCAGCTTATCTAGAGGTTTCCCCTCTATCTGTATGATAGGAAGAAAGTTCCTATTATGAGAAAGGTCCAAGAATGAAGGAAGGAGATGTGGGAGCAGAAGTCCTGAGGAAAGAGGAGGACAGGCACAGCTGTTGACAGGAAGGAGAGGGGAAACTGGCCAAAACCTAAGACGTGGAGATCAAGTAACACAATCATGTCTACCTAGCTAGTGATGCAGTTCAAAACCAGGCCTGCCAACTCATGAGTCAACTTCCGAGCCAACTTTGCCCTTTCTCCGCCACCAGCCTCCCTTCCCCGTTGGATTCCACCAGTCAGGTGGCACAGGTCACCATTGACCAGAAGCACCTCCCCATCCTCCCCACCACTACGAAGACACTTGAAGGAAAAGTAAATGAAATAAACATTAGGAGAGATTCTCTTCTCAGCATCTCTTCCAAAAGAAAAGGCTTGGTGGGAAAACACTTGGAAATTTTATCTCAAAATTTAGATAAAATTAACTTGTGCCAAAATATCATTTTGTTCCTTCCTCTTCCTAATATATTTTTTAAAAAATAGTTTTGAGCAACTACTGAGTGTCGAGCACTGTCTTCAGGAATTGAAGGGTGAAAAATGATAAGACCTTAATCCTCAAGGAGCTCTTAAACTAACAAAAATGATAATAATAAATAAGTCACATTTCCAGGTGATGTGCATAATGAAGTACATACCAAGTGAAAATGACAGCCCAAGAGGAAGGACAACTCTGTGTGAGAGCAGTGGGAAACCTTCTCTGAGAAGGCTAAATGCATATGCATCCTGAAAAATGAAGACCAGATGACAAATGAGCAGGTCCTGGGACCAAGTCCCAGAGTCAGGGGTGAGCTTGGAGGCCTGTGTAGGAACTTCAGGTCCTGTGCTAGAACATGGGAAGAGCATTCACTACCGATTTGTTAAATAGCTTCCTTTTAATATTTTTATATCTCATGACAACTTTAGAAAGCATTTTATTAATATTCCCATTTTACAGAGGAGGAAAATGAGACAAGGACACTCAGGAACTTGCCCAAGGTGACATGCCCAGAAAGCAGCATAGCGGGACTTTAATTCTGAACCCCATGATTCTTCCTCTACAAAACAAGCTTAGGATGAAAGAGGTAGCCAGGCATGGAGGCACACACCCGTAATCCCAGTAACTTGGGAAGCTGAGGCAGGAGGATCACAAGTTCAAGGCCAGCCTCAGCAACTTAGTGAGACCCCGTCTTCAAAAAAAAAAAAAAAAAAGGTCTGGGGATGTGGCTCAGTGGTTAAGCATCCCAGGGTTCAATCCCTGGTACCCAAGGGGGGAAAAAATGATGCAAATGATGCAAGAGGTAGAACTGCCAGGAAGAGCTATGGAAGGTGAGAGTCTTTTATCTCCATCGTGTTCAAGGTTTTTCATGAAATTCTAATAATTCCAGGGAAAGTCTAATAAGTTATGAAAATTTTTAACAAGAGTGAAAGGGGAAGGCAATGAGACTTATCAGTACTTTTTTTTTTTTTTTTTTTTCTAAAGGGAATAGGGATTATTACAGGGGTTTACACATAAGGATTTCAGCCTAGGTAAGCAAAAGTGGTTGCATGAAGCAGTCGCTGAATCAGATCAGTAAGAGGGGTGGAGGAGAATGTTGGTTAATTAATAGATGGAATCTCAAGGGCCACACCGTGCTAGGCTGAGTGGGGAAAAAGCTTCACTTTTTCCAACACCATCAAACGCCTTGCTCCATAAATACCACTGTACCTACCTCTGAAAACAGACATCAGCTTTAGGAGGAAAGCTGAGCTTGCAATTAGACAGCTTACAGGCCAACAGCAAGGGGAAGCGTACTATTCCAGCAAGACCTGACTTGCATCTCACCAGCAATTCTGTTTTCCCTGGCTCCACCTCAGCAGCTCTCTGTGCAGGGTCCTTGATTTACTGGAACTCCTCCTCCCATTCTTTATTTTCACAGCAGTCAGGGAAGAAAAGGATTCCAGACACACTGGTTTATGGTGTCATGGGCAGGTTGACATCACAGGTGGGAGAAGTGTGGAATCTAACTCAAGCAATAGGAAAGGGAGGCCTGTTCCCAGGCATAAAGGTGGACAAGAAAAAAGCACCACATCAGGGGTCTGATTCTTAAAACTGCAGAAAACCTTGGGGACCTGTTCCACTAGCATCTCCTGAATTGGCACTGGGACAAATGCCACTCCTTAAATGGGAAAAGCAAAAAGTTTCCAGACTCAAGAAAAAATGCTAGATTAAACAAAATGAAACACAGCTTGTTCTGTTTTTAGCTACAGTACATCTCAGAGTCTTTAATAGTTAACATGATTTTTCTACACCTTCCCTATTAATCTTTTCAAAACTTTCTGTTCACTGAAAATCTTGGGACAATATATCTCTTAGTGTGGTGTGCAGACTACCCAGGAACTGCCACTGATCCTCAAGAGATAAATATAAAAGCTGAGGGGCTGGGGAGATAGCTCAGTCGGTACAGTGCTTGCCTTGCAAGCACAAGGCCCTGGGTTTGATCCCCAGCACCCAAAAAACAAATATAAAAGCTGAGAGTAAGCATTTAAAGTTATTGTAAATATGTGACATTGCCACAACACTTAAGGCCACATCTGAGGATTCATTGGACTGGGTATAGAAGAGTATGCTTTTTGCAGATTGTGTGGCGGGAGGCATATGGCATGAGCCTTACACTTCTCATGCATATCTGAACCACTTATCAGTCCACCAGGAGTGGGAAAAAATTGGTCCTACACCAGAGTTTGCTGAGCACTGGTTTAGGAAACACAGATGGCCCCCATATTCAGTGTGCACAGGGGATGATGCCACCCACAGAGATAGTGACTTCAAAGTCAAGGTCACAAAGCATCAGTAGCAAAGGGCTTGACCCTAAGGGTTGCCAACTGGGAGCTAGACGGAAGAAGAACCAATTAAGGAATTCAAAAAATAAGAAAATAGGAAACTAATGTCAAAATGATTTCATGATGGTGATTCTGATTTTAAATGGCATCCAGCCTAGCAGGCTCCACCCAGCCCCGCCCATGATCCCAGCAGAGATGTAAAATGAAAACCAGAGTCAAATAGACAAAGCTAATGCCAAAATCCAGTAGAACTCTCCATGGTGAACTGGATTGAGGAAATCCAATCCTGAAACAGCACATAGATGAAAAAAGTGCAGATACAGTGAGTACCATGGGCGTGGCATTGCAGGAAGCTGAAGCAGGAGGATCACAAATTTGAGACCCATCTCAGCAACTTAGAAAGACCCTGTCTCAAAAAAAAAAGTTTTTAAAGACTGGGGACGTAGTTTAGTGGTAGAGCACCCCTGGGTTCAATCCCTAGTACTGCAAAACAGAAAATAAAAAGAAGCAGTTTGTAGCTCCCCACTCTACCTGGCATTGACTCAGACCTGGAAGTAGGCAGGTAACAAATGAGCAGCACTGGCCAAGTGTGTGACAATAAGTGAGTGGGGACTGTAGCAAGCGAGAGCACGTGTCTCCATCCACAGACCATCAGCTCCCCAGCTCCAGCCAGCTGTTGCTATGAGAAAAGGCAAGCCTAATATTTGTTCTTTCTTCCTTCCTTTTTTTTTTTTAACTTTTTAGTGTTATTTTTCATTTTAATAAAACTTTTGGTTTTGAGATACTTGTATTTTTATATGCAGCTATGAGAAATAGGCTGGGTGTGGAGGGGATTGTGAACTGAAATAGAATTCCATGCATGTATGATTTTGTCAAAATGAATCCAACTACTAATGTATAGCTATAAAGTTCTGATTTTTCTAAAAAACTAAGTAAATAAATAAATGAAAATAATAAAAGAAAAAGAAATTGACTGGGTGTTGTGGCACATGCCTGTAATCCCATCTACTTAGAAAGCTGAAGGAGGAGATAGCAAGTTCCTGGCCAGCTCACAACTTGGCAAGACCCTATCTCAAAATACAAACAAAAAAAAATTTTTTTTGTTTAAGAGTCAGGGTGTAGCTCAGTGTTGGTATACTTGCCTAGCATGCAGGAGGCCCTGGGTTCAGTCACCAGTACCTGGGGTGGGGGGAGGAGGGCAAGAGAGAAACGGAGGAATTAATTCCGAGAGGTCCCCTGTGCCCTTTACCCATTTCCCCCCATTGAGAACATCTCATAAAATCTAGTGCCATATCAAACAAGGACATTAACGTTGATTTAGTCAAGATACAGAACATTTTCATCACCAGAAGGATCCTGTCACATCTTTTTTAAAAAGCAGCAGAAAATCTGGATCTTTATGTGAGAAACCCCACTCTGTAAACATTGGCAATGAGTTCACATGTTTGTAAAACCCTGTGAATATTCATTATGTGATGTCACTTATATTGAGTTCAACACAGGCTAAATTAATCTCTGATGATAAAAGATAAGATAGTGGTCGTCCTTGGGGTGAGCACAGTGACTGAAGAGGGCACCAGGGTGGCTTCTGGGGTTCTGGACCTGCGATTTCTTGATCTCAGTGCTTGTCACACATGTGTGTTCAGTTTGTGAAAGTGCATCAGGCTGAACACTTCTGATTTGTGTACTTTTTTGAGGTATGCAAATAAAAACTTGACTGGAAAAAAAAAAAGATGCCATCTCTACAGTAATGATTTCATATTTTAATGAAAGTACACCAGAACAAAGAGAATTCCAAGCCATGAGACAGATGTGACATTCATATAAAACATTTATAAGAGTTTGCAGAAACAGTCATTAGACATTCACTGACTTCTTGAAAAAGGGTGCCCTCATCTGCCTTGCTCCACACAGTATGTGACACCCTATAGGTATTCAGTGGACATGTGAGGGAGGAAACAGCTCCGTCAGCAGAAGGGAACTGGAAGTGGAAGTGGAAGTTTTGCCTAAAAATGCTTGTTTCTTGACAAAGCCAAACCCAGGTTGTTACACCAAAAAGCACTCCCATTTTGGTTTTGGCCTACTTTATTTCTTTAGTATTTTTACAAAAATGGTTTGTAGTGATTTGTTTGTAACAGCCAATAGAATTTAACCATAGTACAAGTAATAAGAAACCCCAAATTAGCCAAGACTTTTAAATTTATGACTCTAGCAATAACCTATGAAAGACAATAGAATTTAGCAATAAAATCATTGGAAAAAGACTGAAGTGCTAGATTCATTTCTATTTTTGCATTTATATATGTTTTGCATTCTGTTTCTTTCCTCTAACATTTCTTCCTTACAGGTTTTTTGTTTGTTTGTTTGTTTCTTTTGGCACAAGGGATTCAACCCAAGGGTACTTTACCACTGAGTCACATACTTTTTATTTTGGGACAGGGTCTCACCAAGTTGCTTGGGGTTTTGCTAACTTCTTGAAGATGATCTTAAAGTCATCATCTTCCTTTCTGAGCTTCTCCAGGACACTGAGAGTACATGCACGGGGACACCACACCCTGCCCTACACTTTTCTTTTCTCTTATGGTAGGGTGTGGATGACCATATAATTTATTGTACAAATGGGGACATTTTGAATGTGAAAGTGACATTTTGCTATTTACTCTGAAAAAAAAAAAAAACAAGCATAAACCAGGGTTGTCCCAGACACAAGGGGGTACGATATCACCCTATTTTAAATATTCAGGTTCTCATTTCCATATTTATATAACAATGGGATAGGACCAAGTGACTTCTAAGGACCCTGCCAGCCCTTTACATTTTAAGAATCGACTGTTCTGATTTAAAATGCTTCACAGTAGCAATTAGGGAGACTGAGTCAGGAAGATTCAAGTTCAAGGTCAACCTGGGCAACTTAGAGAGACCCTGTCTTTAAAAAGATGGGGGCGGGGGTGCTGGGGATGTAGAGCGCCCCTGGGTTCAATCCCCAGAACTAGGGGAAAGGATAAAACAAAAAGCAAAGAAGTTTCACAGACTAGAAACCCCTATCCTCCTTAAAATCCAGCCACACTGAAATCCTCCCAGGGCACAGTGAGCGCTTGGCTTCCCGGTGAATCTGTTGAATGCTGCAAAACCACCTAAGTGCTGAGCCGGCGTCCCAGCCTGGCCGCCCTCCCCTCCATTTCCCTCCGAGGCCCGTGCCTTCGGGGCAACAAGCTGGTTGGACTCGTCGGCTCAGAAGTGCTACTGGGTGGAAAGGGAGTCAGCTGCCTGTCGGAGCGAAGGAGGTGTGAGTTTTCAGGTGAGTCAGGGCGGAAGCCCAGCTTCAGAAAGGGAGACTCGGGAACCCTCTCAGCCTCAGTGCTCAGTTCTTCCAATCGTTCCAGGGGCACCTGGCACCTGTCCTCTGAATGTCAGTCCTGCTGAACTACACGCTATACCCTAGCCCAGAGGAAAGCGGGAGGGAGGGTTTAAAAACAGACAAAGAAAAAAAAAGTTATTTAAAGTTGTTGTCAAAAGTTTTTATTCCAATGATGCTGACATTCTTTCAAACATTCCTAGAATGACTCTTTTGAATTTGCCTTAGAAGCTTGATTTTTTTTAAATCCTTCATGATGGCAAATCTTCATGCTTTGAGAGTGGGCTCGATTTTCTGATACATTGAAAAGTCAGATCCAAAATCCAAATCCAAAAGCAGAAAAGTAAATGACCAAACTGGGCACTGATTATAAAATCTTAAGAATGATGACCTTGTGAAGTATATAAATGGTCCCTGAGGATTATTTAAAAGATAAATGCCCTAAAACTTATTTTGTGCATAACCAAGGTAAGAGTATAATCCCCTGGGGCTGGAGTTGTGGTTCAGTGGTAGAGTGCTTGCCTAGCACATGTGAGGCACTGGGTTCAGTCCCCAGCACCATATTAAGAAAAAAAAAAAAAAAAGAAACCTACATAAAGAGGGTATTGTGTCGTATACAACTAAAAATATTTTTTTTAAAAAGAGTATAATCCCTCAGAATTATCCAGTTATAGGTATACATTAACTGACGCTTTTCTTTTGTGGCTTAAGTCCTTTCATGATCTGGCTGCTGCCCACTGTCCAGTCCCTCTTCCCCTATTTTCCAGGCTCTTTAAACCTTATTTTTTATCATGCGAAATTAATTATTTGCTTATGCTTACCTCCACGTATTTGCACATACTGTTCTGTTTACTCTGTCCATCTGGTAACCTTCATTTGTCTTTCAAAGTTGAGCTTCCATTCAGGGAAATCTTCCCTCACCCCTGGAGCAAGAGTTAATAGTTCCCTTAGCACCTTGCGACACTTTTATTATAGTCCTTGCAATACACTGTCATTATTGTTTACGTGTCTGCCTCCGCTCTAGACTGAGTCCCTTAAGGGCAGGGCCTACGTCCTGTTCTGTGTATCCCCAGCAACTGACACTGCTAACCACACAGTAGAACCTCCCTATACCTTTGTTAAAGAGTCCCGGCACTCAAGGAACCTTGTCTCCTGGGTACCCCACACCTCAGCGACACTAGCAGCATAGAGCGCCCTCTAGTGGAATATAGAGGAGCTACAAGGATAAAGACCTAAAACAATCGAGCTTTCACTTGATTTATTTTTGCACTCAAGTGAAGATATGGAGCAAGAGCTTCCCTCTTTCCACTGCTTTCAGTCTAGGAGCAACCACTAAAAAAGGGGAGCAAAGAGAATCTGTAATACACACTATTTACAATGTATACCATATATTTTAAATAATAATTTTCAGAATGTGTCTCCTAATTTGATTCATTCACTTTAAGTTTTAATTATTGAATCCATGACCAAGAATGGTACTGTGTTGGAGTGTGAAACCTAGAATGTGGGACATGCCTATTCATTCATTTATTTGATAAATACTGTTTTAATTGAATAATAAAACAGGTTGAGGGCTGGGGTTGTGGCTCAGTGGTAGAGCACTTGCCTAGCATGTGTGAGGCACTTGGGTTCGATCCTCAGCACCACGTGAGTAAGTAAATAAATAAATAAATAAAGGTATTGTGTCCATCTACAACTAAAATAATTTTTTTTTAAAAAAAGGCTGGGGCTGGGGCTGGTAGAGTGCTTGCCTTGCGTGCACCAAGGCCCTGGGTTCGATCCCCAGCACCGCATAAAAAAAAAAAAAAAAAAAGGCCGAATACTGTTGAAAAAACATCAGAAGATGTCATGTTTGACTATAAGGGACTCACAGTCTGGATAATAGAACCTTCCATCCGCAAAGGATTGGAATACATGACATCACTTAATTCTCACTACTTTATTTTACAGATGAAGAAAATGAGGATGGTAAAGATGAATAAACAGAAAAACTAGGGCTTAATGTGGGAGTAATGTCTCTAAATCCAAAGTATTCCTTGCAGATTCACATTGTGCCCCACAATATCAAAGCGAAAAATATTTTAGCATTTTACTATGGAAAAATTCCAAACATATACAAAGGTAGACAAAATAGTATAATAAAACCCATGTGCCCATCATCAGTCCTAATTACCACCAACCCCTAATTTCCAATTATATATATATTCTTTTTTTTGAAGCAGCAGAAATTTATTGGCTCATAGTTCTAGAGACAAATATTCCAAAATCAAGGTGTCAGCAAGGTCATGCTCTATTTGACAGCACTACGAAAGGATCAGTCCCATGCCTCTCTCCTAGCTTCTGGTAGCTTTAGGTGTTTCTTGGCTTGTAAATGTATAATTCCATTCCAAAGCCACCTTCTTCTTATATGTTTTCACATTGTCTTCATTCTATGTGGGTATGTATTTCTGTATCTGTACTTCCCCCCACTGAGAGCAGGTGGCTGTAGTTCTCCAGCATTACATCTTGATACAGGCATCTCTGTGTAGAGTCCAATTGCTGCCACTCCTCTCTACTGAAGTCCACAGTCACATCCTCAAATGACACTGGTATCTCACAGGCTTTGCCATGTCTCCCTTGCTGGGGCAAGTCCCGGCTGGCTGCCATGTTCACACTGAACTTCAACCTTGGGGTTCTCTTACTGACAATGCCACTCTTCCAAGGATCTCCAAGTTTGGTAGGATCCATAGACTCAACTGGAGCTGCTGGGATCAGGAAGATGATCCTACAACCTTCATTAAGGGGTCTCGTCCAGGGACACTGCAGAGGCTCCAAGAAACCTGAGCCTCAGTCATTTCTTGTTCTTCTTGGGAAAAGACAAATTCAGAGATCTCTTAAGTCAGAGCTGAGGGAGGTATGGGACTATGAGGCTGCCACGCATTGTCTCTACAGGCTCCACGCTTGGCTTTACAGTTCCCCATTGTCCAATTATATTTTTATCTACCTGTCCAGCATTATTTTGAAACAAATTGAAGATGTCATATCATTTTGCCCATAAATATAACATCTGTTAAAAGATAAGCTTTGGGCCAGGTGTGGTGGTGCATGCCGGTAATCCCAGCAGCTTGGGAGGTTGAGGCAGGAGGATCGAAAGTTCAAGACCAGCCTCAGCAATTTAGCTAGGCCCCAAACAACTTAGTGAGACCCTGTCTCAAAATAAAAACTTAAAAAGGGCTGTGGTTATAGATCAGTAGTAAAGCTCCCCTAGGTTTAATTCCTAGTAAATTATTACATTATATTATATTACATTATTATATTATATTACATTAATTATTATTACATTATTAAATCAAATACCTAGTGCCAAAATTGTCAATTGTATTCCTCAGTATCTGTGGGGAATTGATTCCAGGACTAAAATTCATGAATGCTCAAATTCCTTATATAAAATGGCAAAATATTGGCTTATAACCTATGCACATCCTCCTGTATTTTTTAAATCATCTCTAGATTACTTATAATACCTAATACAATGTAAATGCTATGTAAGTAGTTGTATTGCTTAGGGAATAATAACAAGCAAAAAAGTCTGTATAGGTTCAGTACAGAAGCAATTTTTCTTTTAAATATTTTCAATCAGCAGTTGGTTAAATTTGTAGATGCCAACCTGGGAATACTGAAGGCCTATGATAGTTCATAAATGTTATAAAATATTTTTAGCCTACTCATTTGAATTAAGATCCAAATAAAGTCTAAAATGTGCAGTAGGTTGATATATTTCTTCTGTCTTTGTAAGTTCCCTTTCATTTCTTTTTTATTGCTTTGCAATTTACATTTAAAGAAACTAGGTCATAGTCTGATAGAATTTTCCAAGTATGTTTGTTTGTTTTATCCAAATCATCATGATGTTAATATGTTCCTCCATACTTGCTATAAATTGGCATTGGATTGGCACTGAGTGATTCTCAGTCATTAGCAGGTATTAGAATCACCCTATGGTTGTTAGGACAAGTTGCAGAGCCCCACCCTCAGAGTTTCTGATTCTTGTCTGGGATGAATTCCTAAAATTTGCATTTCTAACAAGTTTCTGTGAGACAATGACCACGCCTTGAGAACCGCTGATGTAAACTAGCCTGAAGCCCAGTCAGATTCCAGTTTAGCTTTTCCAAAGCATGACTACCTCAGATGGTGTTGTGTTTGTCCTACTGGGGTACGTAGTGTGATGTTTTTATACATACCGATGTGTTCTTTGTGATGTTAGCAGACTTTGATGCTCAATGCCTACACCCATTCATTCATTCATCAGGTGTTGCAAAATGCTGTTATTCTATCGTTCCTACTTCATTTACCAGCTAGATTATTTCTAGGAAGAAAAACTCTCTCATCTACTAATTTCTCCTACATCCCACTTGACATACAAATGGCCCATGTGACATGACATGCATGGAGCTCATAGATGGCTTAAATATACGTTCAATTTTCCAGGAATGAAACTACCATACAATTTGAAGAAAGATTGATTCATTCAGAACTTCATCGATAGTTGTTCAGTTTGGAAAGTCACATCACATCACTAGATCCCCTGTGGTATTTGGGATCCCGGTGGGATAGTTCATACAAGAAAGTTGGTTTATTAGCAACTTCCAATGATTAGCATACACTGTGTGAGTGCAACTTGGTACAACTTTTTAGGAGGGCAACTTGAAAATATTTGTCTTAAATTTCAACTGCACATATCCTTTGGTCTGGCAGTGGCTCTTTCTGGAGCTCACCTGCAGATGTACTTGCTTGCAGTGTATCTGATGGATGTTTGTTACATTAGAGTTGGGAGGGGTTGTTTGGTGACTACAGAATTCAGTTTGGCAAGATGAAAAAAGCTGTGGAGGTTGACTTCCAATAATGTGAATGTGCTCAACACGACTGAACTGTACACTTAAAATTGCGAAGATGGTCTATCATTTGTATTTTACCACATTTTTTAAAAATCTGAAAAAAAAAAAAAAAAAAAAAAACAGGCCACTGCTTAGGGATGACACACTGGCTAGAACCTGAGAGGAGATAGCAACCATTTGGGACTCCAGAGGGGAAAATATGATTCGGTACAGTTTTAGTAAACAGGGCCTCAGACAGGCTGGAGGTTTGTGGTGCAGGTTGAGTGAGGGCAAAATTTGGAAGAGCAGACACCTCAAGTCAAGAATACACACGTCTAACCAGGTACGGTGGCACACACCTGTAATCCCAGCAATTCAGGGGGCAGAGGCAGGAAGATACAGAGTTCAAAGCCAGCCTCAGCCACTTAGAGAGGTCCTAAGCAACCCAGAGAGACCCTGTCTCAAAATAAAACATAAAAACATAAAAAGGGCTGGCATGTGGTTAAATGTCCCTGGGTTCAATTCCCAGTACCAAAAAAAAATAAATAAATAAATAAATAAAATACTTGTGTCTATAATGCTGATTTCCCTGTCAGTTGCTTCCTCCTTCTGTTCATTTTAGGAAGAAAGTGAAGTGAACCAGGAAGGAGGAAGGCTTCAGAGTAATGACTCTCAGCTGAGAATCTCAGCTATTCACTAAGGGGTATTTTGGAAATGTGAGGAATTATTTGCGTGGGATGCTAAAGCAGTTGGAGGCTATAAATGCTGGCATCTAGCGATGCAACAGGGCAGTTCAATTCAAAGAATTCTCCTGTATTCCACATGGCATTCAAATGGCCCATGGGACACGAGTATTAAGCTTATAGATGGTTTGGGTTTTTTTCTTGTTTGTTTTATTTTGCTTGTTTGTTTGTTTTGTTTTTTTGGTACTAGAGATTGAACTCAGGGGCACTTGACCACTGAGCCACATCCCCAGCTCTATTTTGTATTTTATTTAGAGACAGGGTTTCACTGAGTTGCTTAGCTCCTTGCTTTTGCTGAGGCTGGCTTTGAACTCCCAATCCTGCCTCAGCCTCCCAAGCTGCTGGGATTACAGTCATGCGCCATCACGCCTACCTCATAGATAGTTTTAATGTTCATTCAATTTTCCAGGAATGCAATTACCATACAAGTTGAAGGAAGATTGATTCGTTCAGAACTTCATCAATAGTTGTTCACCATTTTGGAAAATTACATCACTAGACCTCCTGTGGTATTTGGGTTACCTGCCTCACCCAGTTTTCTGCATTTCTTTGAAGCAGAGTATTCACATTGATTACACATATGCAGGTGAGCACCTGACACTTTTATTGTCTTCTAATGTAGTCACACCAAAGGATTTGTTTTGTTACGACCTTCTTTATATTTTTCTTTATTTAGAGCATCATCTGGATCAGGGTAGAAGCTACGTGTATGGGTGGGTTTTCTTTTCTATGATTTCCATTCAAAACAATAAAAGAGACATAATAAAATAGTTGTTATAGAAAGGGACACTTGAGTGGAGCAGCCAAATGTCCCTCTGGGATAACCTCTTATTATTTCAGGCTGTGCCATCCCAACTGACTGGGAACTATTTGGTGCTGGAGAGGAAAGGACCCTAAATTAAGGACAGACCTGGGTACAGAAATATGAAAGATAACAAAAGCAAGATGGGTATGTCGATATGCTGATATTAAAAAACATACAAATTATATGTATACCTATTTGAAAATTGGTATTAATTATCCTGTCTTTTGAAAATACTATCTTTAGCTGGTTATATAAGTTTTACATATTCATTACAGAAAATTTCAAATATGTAGAAAAGTATAGGAAGAAAATTCAAATTGCTCTATTTATATTCATGGGCCATCTTTGTAGGCATTTTGCAATAAATTTTTTCCAGTCATTTTCCTAAATATGCCTCATAATTTATTTGGCAAAAATTCTACTGAGAAACTCTATGTTACATTGTTAAATAGAATTGATCCTGAAATTTCATTTACATTTAACTTGTAAATTCCTTTTGGTTTATAATTATATAAGAGATATATAACGGATCCATGCCTAGTTTTATGTATTATTTAAGAAATAACTCCCATGAAATCACATCTCTTCCAAATAAATCAAAGCTCCACTCTCTGCTCTCCTTCACTGCAAAACTTCTCAAAAGAGTTTTCTATGACTCTACCTCCTTTCTTTCCTCTCATTATGTCAATATTCTTTAGTAAAGAAATGTAAGGTGGCACATGCCTGTAATCCCAGCAACCCAGGGGGCTGAAGCCAGGAGGATCATAAGTTCAAAGCCAGCTTCAGCAACTTAGCGAGGCCTTAAGCAATTTAGCAAGACCCTGCCTCAAAATAAAAAATAAAAATGACTGGGGAGGGCTGGGGCTGTAGCTCAGTGGAGGAGCACTTGCCTCACACATGTGAGGCACTGGGCTTGATCCTCAGCACCACATAAAAAAATAAATAAAGATATTGTGTCCATCCACAATTAAAAAAATTTTTTTTTAAAAAAGGAGTGGGCTGGGGATGCAGCTCAGTGGTTAAGCACCCCTGGGTCCAATCCCTGGTACTAAAAAAAAAAAAAAAAAAAAAAAAAAAAAATATATATATATATATATATATACACACACACACACACACACACACAAATATATATACATACACACACACACACACACACATATATATACACGTACATATATATATGGTTTTTAAAAAATCAATTTTATGAAGTCTTAGAATGAAAAACAAAATCCAAAACCAATCCTACGCCTCTTCATTTTACTGGGTGGGTATGTATTTTTCTTTTTTAATTTATTTGTATTGTAAACAAATGGGATACATCTTGTTTCTCTGTTTGTACATGAAGTAGAGGCATACCATTTGTGTAATCATACATTTACCTAGGGTAATAGTTTTTGATTCATCTGTTAATTTTTTTTCCTTCCCCCTCACCCCTCCCTGGGTGGGTATATATATGTGCATTTCTTTTTTAGGTACCAGGCATTAAACCCAGAGACACTTAACCACGAAGCCACATCCCCAGCCCTTTTGTATATTTTATTAGAGACAGGATCTCCTTGAGTTGCTTACGGCCTTGCTAAATTGCTGAGGCTGACTGAACTTGCCATCCTCCTGCCTCAGCCTCCCCAGTCACTGGGATTACAGGCATAAGTTGCCGCACCTGGCTTCATTTCTTTTTTAAAGCATGCTTTACATACAATAAAATGCACCCATTTCAACCATACAGTTCACAGGAGTTTTAATAAATGCATACACTCATGTAGCTACCACCCCAATCAAATTACATAACATTTCTATCACCCCTAAATTCCCTCAAGGCTCTTTGCAATAAATCCTCCACCTACCTCCTGCCCAGGCAATAAATAATCTCCTTTTTAGAACTATAAATTAAATTTTGCCATTCTAGAATTTCATATAAATGGAATTATGTAGCACATGCTCTTGCATCTGGCTTCTTTTGCCTAAAATAAGGTTTTGAGATTCACCCATGTTGTTGCACTTATCAAAGTTTTGCTCCTTTTCATTGCTTAACCATAGTCTATTATGTGAACATGATGTGATTTATTTATTTATTCATCTGTTGTTGGGCTATTTTCAGGTTTTGGCCATTATGATAAAAGCAGCCATGAACAATCATATGTGTATCTTTTTCTGGATATACGTTTTCATTTCTCCTGTGTAAATGTGTAGAAATACAATTGCTGCTGAGTCAACATAAAAGCATATTAACTTTATAAGAACTGACGGTTTTGCCATTGTCACATCCAGTAGCACTGCACACTCCCACCAGCAATGTACCAGAATTCTAGTCACTCTACACCCTCTCCAACACTTACTGTTGTCAGTCATCCTAAAGTTTAGGCATTCTAGTGGATAATTAGTGGTATTTCATTGTAATTTGAATTTGCATTATAAAGATATTGAGAATATTCTCGTATGCTTGTTGACTATTTGTGTGTCTTCCTTTGTGAAATGTCTATTTATATCCTTTGTCCAATTTTCTTTTTCTTTTTCAGCACTGAAGATTGAACCCAGGTCCTCAAACATGCCAGGCAATTGTTCTACCACTGGACTTCATCCCCAGTCCTTTTTATTTTTTATTTGAGATAGTCTTGCTGGGATGTTCAGGCTGGTCTTGAGCATGCAATTTTCCTGACTCAGACTCCTGAATTACTGCAATTCCAGGCATGTGTCCTTTGCCCAATTTTTAATTGGGTTATTTGTCTTTTTATTAAGTAGTAAGACTTGTTTATATATTTAGGATACAAGCTTTTTGTCAGACATATAAATTGTGAATCCTTTCGCCCAGTCTCTTTTCCTTTTCATTTTCTTATGTCTTTCAAAAAGCAAAAGTTTTTTAATTCTGTCAAAGTCTAATTTATTCTTTTTCCCTTTTATGATTACTATTTTTGTGTCCTAAGATATCTTTGACTACTCTAAAATCATAGCGATGTTGTCATATCTTTTCTTCTAAAAGTTTCATAGTTTAAGCTTTTACATTTAGATCTGATTCATCTCGGGTTAATTTTTATATACAGTTTGAGGTAAGGGTTACAGTTCATGTTTTTTCCTTACAAATATCTATCTAGTTTTTCCAGGACCTTGTGTCAAAAAGACTATCTTTTCCCCCATTGTACTATCCTTTCACCTTCACTGAAAATCAGTTGATTATATGTGTTAGTACCTATTTCTGAACCCTTTATCCTGCTCTATTAAATTAAATTCCATGCATGCTAATTTCAGCAATGCACTTTGAAATATCCCAAAAATCAAAAATAAATCAGTGGAAATGAGAATACATATTAACTGAGTAAGTAGAATACAACATACTTAAATTCATGGAATGTTGCACTTGTCTGTAATCCCAGCAATTCAGGAAGCTGAGACAGGAGGGTCACAAGTTTGAGGCCAGCCTCAGCAGTTGAGTGGGACCCTCAACAACTTAGCAAGACCCCATCTCAAAATAAAAAATGAAAAGGACTGGAGATATATCTCAGTGATAAAGCATCCTAGCAGCAATAATAAAATAAAATTAAAATAAATAAAAATTTAAAATTCACAGAAAGTTGTCAAAACAGTACCTGTTTATAGGTCCAAATGCATATACAGATGTTCCTCGATGTACGTTCTGATAACCCCATTAAGAATTAAAAAATCACTAGTTAAAACTATATTTAATACACCTAACCCACCAAGCACCTTAGGTTAGCCTAGCCTGCCTTAAACATGCCCAGAAGATTTGTGTAGAAATTTTGTCCAATTTCAGGCTAATGCAAATCTTCTGTATTGAGTATCTCATGTACACACCATAAACAGGTATTTTGTAGATGGGATGGGATGTGAAAACATAAAACACACTATCCAAAAACCACTAGCAACACAGTATACTGTGCAGTTATCAGTTGGGCAAGTACTCATTTCACTGGCTCAGGAAGAGATCAAAATTTTAAATTTGAACTAAGTACCTTGGTGCATGCCTATAATTCCAGGGACTTGGGAGGCTAAGGTAGGAAGATTACAAATTCAAGGCCAGCTTCAGCAACTTAGCAAGGCCCTAAACAACTTAGGAAGACCCTGTCTCAAAATAAAGGGAGACTTAGCTCAGTAGTAAAGAAAGAATACCCGGGTTCCATTCCCAGTACAAAAATTTTTTTTTATTTGAAATATGATTTCTCCTGAATATATATTGCTTTCACATTATCCTAAATTCAAAAAATTATAAGTCAAATGATCATAAGTCAGAGATAGTCTGCGTATTAGGAAGCAGTCTTCACGTGGAGAAATCCGAGAGCCCAGATAGCCTCCCCGGTTAATCCAATTAATCAATGAAAGCAACAACCTCATAAAACCTTTCCATACTTTAACAAAAGAAAGAGCATTTCCCCACTAATTTTATGAATCTAATTAAACTTGATACCAAAACTTAACAAGGACATTCAAGAAAAGGAAAATTACAGGCCAGTATCACACATGTATGTACATGAAAAATATTAAAAGAACTATTAAAGACAAAACCTAGTAGTACACAGAATTTATTTATAGGATTTATTCCAGAAATACAAGGTTAGTTTAACATTAGAAAATCAAACAATATACTTTACCAACTCACAGAATAAAGTAGAAATATCATTGATTATCTTATAGCAAAATAGGCATATAATGCATTTGCCTATTTATGATTAAATTCTTTGTAAACCAGGAAGAGAATGGAACGTGTGTGTGTGTGTGTGTGTGTGTGTGTGTGTGTGTGTGTGTGTATAACACACACTGGGGATCAAATCCAGGACCTTGTGCATGCTGGGCAAGTGCTGTCTCACTGAGCCACACTCTCATCCCTGGAAGTGACTTTCTCAATATCCTAAAGATATTTCTATGAAAAAGAAGAGGGAAAACCCTACATCGAACATCATATCTCATGATGAAATGCGATCAGGAATGAGACAGGAATTCTTGCCCTCATCATTTTATTCAACATGTGGTATAGTCAAGAAAAAAAAAATAGAGTGGAAAGTTTCTCAGATGACATGATTCTGTACATAAAAAATGCATCATAATTTAGAGTTAAATTATGAGAATTAGTCAATGAATTTAGTAAAGTTTCTGTATGTAAGGTCAATATGTTAGAGAGAGGTTTGATCAGTGTTATGGTCTGGATATGAGGTGTCCCCCTAAAGCTCTTGTGTGAGATGATGCAAGAAGATTTAGAGGAGAAATGATCGTGTTGTGAGAGCCTTAATATAATTAGTGTGTTAATCACCTGACAGGGATTAACCAGATGGCAACTGCAGGCAGGTATGTTGTGACTGGAAGAGGTGGGTTGCTGGGGGCATGCCTTTGGGCTATGGATTTTGTCCTTACTGAGTGGATCTCTCCCCCTCTCTCTCTCTCTCTCTCTCTCTCTCTCTCTCTCTCTCTCTCTCTCTCTCTCTGTCCTTCCTGGTATGATATTCTGAGCTGCTTTCCTGTGACGTACTCTTCTGCCATGATGTTCTGCCTTACCTTGAGCCCTCAGCAATGGAGCCAGCTGTCTATGAACTGGGACCTCTGAAACCATGAGCCCCAAAATAAACTTTTCCTCCTTTAAAATCGTTCTTGTCAGGTCTTTTGGTCACCGCAGCAAAAAAAAACCTGACTAAAATAATCAGAGAAGAAAAGCCATAGGAATGACACAGAATAAATGATTTATTTTAGAGGTTTGACCTTATACAATTGGGAGCTAATAAAAGAGTATCCATTTGACTGCTTCTTCTGCAACTGGTTCTGAGCCTGTACTCACAGAGGAGGTGGCCAGGCAGGAAAGATGGACATGAATTGGAAAAGAGAAAGGACAACTGGAACCCACAAGGATAAGTCTAGAGCCTATTTTCTCTCACTCTCACCAGAACTCACATTAACCTTATCCATTCTCCAAGCCTCCAGCCTCACTGCCATAGACCACCTGCCATGGAACCACAGTCACGCTTAGCCCAGTATCTGAAGGAGCCAAAAGAAAAGATCCCACAGGAACTCAAGGAGATGTGCTACTAGCTGCCGCTCAGACCAGCGAGGCAAGCCAGTAGATCTGCAAAAACTGGCTTGAGCTGCAGAAAGCCCTGATCTACGTCAATCTTTGGAGTAAACATCATTACTGCTTTACTTTTGCCTTGGGAAATTGGGCCAATCTTCACCTGTGGCTAACCATAACCAGAAATCTTTACTCACAGTATGCAGAACTTCAATTTATTTCTATATACTTGAATCGAATAGGAAATGAAAATATTTTAAATATCACTTATAATAACATCAATAACATAACATGCCTAGGCCTAATTCTAACAAAAGGGATTCAAAAGCTCTACAAAGAAAGTTATAAAACGTTAAAGACATGAAGGACTTCTAAATAAATGGAGATTCTAAATAACATGTTCATGGAACTGAGGACTCGGTATTATGAACATGTCAATTTTCCCCAAACCCATTTTCAGATTCAATGTAAAACTAACAAAATTGTCAAAAAAGAAATCTCAACAATTTTTTTAATTATTAGAATGTAACAAGCTGTTTCTAAATTTTTTTTGTGTGTGGTGCTGGGGATTGAACCCAGGGCCTTGTGCTTATAAGGCAAGCACTCTACCAACTGAGCTATATCCCCAGCCCCTGTTTCTAAATTTAAATGGGAATGCAAAGGGCTGAAAGTGCCAAAGAAGAAGAAGGAGGAGAGGAAGAAGGAGTCTAAGAAAGAGAAGAGGGGGAGAAATGATAGGTTCATATCAATTAATCACGAAATTCCATCAAAGTGTGAGAGCTAGAGGCCCTCCTTCCTCAGCAGCATGTAAAGAGGACCTCATCTCCCTCAGTCAGAAGACAGACTGAGCCCCCACAGAAGTTTGTTTGTTTGTTTGTTTGTTTGTTTGTTTGTTTGTTTGTTTTGTACCAGGGATTGAACCCAGAGTCACTTAACCACTGAGCTCCATCCCCAGCCCTTTTTACTTTTTTATTTTGAGACAGCAAGTTGCTGACACTGGCTTTAAACTTGTGATCCTCCTGCCTCAGCCTCCCAAGCTGCTAGGATCACAGGCATGCGCCACCACCCCCAGCCCCACACATGTCTTAATTTAAAAGTAGAATTTCAGAGGCAAGATTAAAATCTTCAGCCTAGAAAACTTGCTTATGCCAAAGTCAGATACATAATAAGGAAGAACAGAAACGCTGAGACTGGTCAAATATGATTAAGATCCTTGATCCTCCTGATTCCCTTGAACCTTTAGCCCTACAGAATTGGCTCATTCATTCAGAGGCCTCATATAAGCAGGTGCCTTATAAGACACCATTAGCCCTTCTTATGATCTGCCCTCACTCCCCTCCTGGCCATCAGAGCAGTCACTAGAGTAAAAGCTCATGATGACTCAACTGAGGAAGTGCTGGGCCTGCTAAAAGAGAGAGATTAGCATGCCAAAGCACTCGCCAGACCTGGCTGACATGTAGTGGCAAGAACCGGGAGAGTCTGCCTGTGAGTGGCACGCAGATCAAGTTGGGCAGAATGAAAAACTGGGTAGAAGAGGCTTTATTACTGTGGGCCACTCTTATATCCCAGGATGTAACTGGGAGGTTGATCTCATAACTGCTAGGGAGGCTATAAGGGAGTTTGGTTAAAGTGGTGGCCCACATTAAATGAAGCAGAGAATCAGAATTGCTTTGGCAGATTGTTCACCAAGTACTAAAGAGGCTCAGAGAACAGGCCATGCTAGAATGAATCCTCTGTATAAGACCAGAAAATCCACCAGCTGACTCTGTTCTTCAGGTGATTACCTAGAGGATTTGCCAAGTGCACTTGGGTGAGGGGGCACTACTATTGTTGAGGGGTTCAACACTGGCCATGTTCTGTAGGCCAGGTGCTCTGACAGGTCTGGTTCCCTAGTTTGTAATGGGAATGATAGGATCCCAGTAAGATGGCCAAAAAGTCTAACTGCCAGCCAGGAGGCCTGACTCACAAGGATCTATGGAAATGGCTGGTAGGCCATGGAAATCCTAAAGTCAATCTGTCAGATTTAGCAAATAAAAATATAGGCCATGGCTGGTGGTGTAGCTCAGTAGTAGAACACTCGCCTAGTATGCCTGAGGCCATAGGTTTATCCCCAGGACCAGAAAAACAAAAACAAACAAACAATATATATAATATATCTATCTATCGACATATATATATTTAATTTACATAAAATATTTAAATATTTAATATAATTAAATATACATTTAATGGCAGACAAACAAGTAATTTTTTAGTATAATGACATTACCAAAAGATATCCAAGATTGGACAAGCAGATGGCTGAGGTGAGCTTCCCCAACGGAAAGTCACAATTTCCTGTTGAGTTTCCAGAACTGAGCCAGTTCTTACACCAGGACCCATCAGCTAAACTCAAGGCCAGATCCCCATAAGAAAGGTCATTTCAACACCATGGCATGCACGTAAAATACAGTACTGATTCTCACGGTGTCCTTCCCCCCAAGGACCTGCAGGATCCATATATTGGTAGAAGCTGAGTGACTATGGGACATCAACTGACCATTAAACCCTAACTGCCTATTATTAACGAGGCACTGTCAGACCCACCGAGTCATAAGGTCAGATGGATGCAGTGATAATCCATTGTAAGATGGAGTGAATAAGATCCAGATCAAGCATGAATGAAGATAGAAGCTTCAGCCACTGGAGTTGCAGGCTGTCTCCTATGTCATCCACCACTGCTGCCCCACTACTCTGCCTATGGCTGTGTGGTGGGCTAGACCAGCTGACAGTAGAGAATAAAGCCTGAGCTTTGTTAACAGATGGCATCTCCGTATGTGGATGCAAGCTGAAACTAGAATGCTACAGGTCTGCAGCCCCCCTCCCAACCCCAGGATGGCCTTAAAGATAGCAGTAAGGGGCTGGGGATGTAGCTTGGTGTGTTCAGTGCTTTCCTGTCAAGCACAAGGCCCCAGGTTCAATCCCCAGCGCTGCAAAAGGAAAAAAAAAAAAAAAAGATAGCAGTAAGGGGAACTTCTCCCAGAGGTCAGAGTACCTGGCATCTCACCTGGTCATCCACTTTATGTGGAAAAAGAAGCAACCTGATGTTAGAATGTATAAAGATTTATGGGATTTTTAGAATGTATAAAGATGTATTGATTTATTGATCAACAGCCCAGAGCAAATAATCATGGAAGATTGGGGACAGAGAAGTCTGGGGAAGGGGCATGTGTATGGGCCCATGGGAGTTGTTATGAAGTGTGAAGGTCTTTGTGTCACACGTTAACATCCACCAGAGAACATCCATCATGAAAAATGCCAACAACGCAAAGTAGAAGAAAATGGCTTGGCCAGTTAATGTCAAGGAGCCTCTGTCCAGAGCCATCTCAACCGTGATGGAACAATGGGGTTATGAACTGTAGTCCCCATGGTGGCAGTGGTGGAGGTTATGCCTGAGCATGGCAGTGTGGGCTCCCACTCACCAGATCTGACCCAGCTACTGCCACTAGCACAACAGTGTCCAATGTTGAGTCCCTGATTTGGCATCATCCTGGGGAAAAACAACCAGTTACTTCTTGGTAAATGGGTTACAATGGATCCTTTCCAAATCAAACCTGGTCTCAATTCATTTGATAGGACACATCAACTCATTTGACATATTCTGGGTATGGGTTTGACTTTTTTCCTACAGTGCCTCAGCTTGCCCTACAATCCAAGAGTTCACATGCTGCCTGATCCAGCATCATTGGATCTTACATAGCATCACAACAAGGTGTCTACGAATGTAGGACATGGGATCCACTAGTACCATGCTGCGCTGAAGCTGCCAACCCAATAGATCAGTAAAATAGCCTTTTAAAGACATAGCGAAGGTATCGACTCAGAAATAACCCTCTTCCAGGATTGTGCACTATCCTTCAGGATATGTTATACATCTTACATTAATGACTGTTATAAGGCAGTGTGTCCCCAGGATCAGGGGTAAGAAGTAGAAGCCTCCATGCTCACCATTACTCCCAGTGACCCACTTAGGACATTTGTACTTCCCGTCCCATAACTCTAGGCTCTGAGTTTCTAGAGGCCATAGTTTCCAGAGGCAGAATGCTTGCACCACAGCACACAGCAAGGTTCCTAATAAACTTTAAGAGACTGGTAGGCACGAGAAAAAATTTTTAAAAAGATTTTACCCTCCCAGTAGAGCGCATCTCTCCTTATCATCAGGAGGAGACAGGGCTGCAGGGAGCAGGGAAAAGAGCACCCAAGGGCTCTCTGGGACACCTCTGCAATATTGACAGTGAGTGAGTAATTAGCAGCCACAGCCTGAAAGGCTGTGGGGACCAGGAGCTCTTCCATGTCTTCCCTTAGGTCAACGGAGGTGCCAGTCAGGGGCTGGGAATGATCCAAATTGGGTAACAAAGGCAGGATCAGATGGAGCCCCCAGGAAAGCTGTGGGAGTACAACTGGAACTTGTCCCACTAACTCCTTTTATAAGATTTCGGGTAAAGAGATCAACCAGGATCCTCAAAGAGCTGTTTATGGATGGAGAGAAATTATTATAGAAAGTCAATGGATTCGAGTGGTGCAGGAGTGAATCATGAGGCTATGGTGTGACACCACCCAGGCGCCCCCTGTAGGACCACTCCCTCCCCCGTCTGCTGGGATTATTGTGCCCTGAGGACTCACAGGTGAGCCTTGTCAGGTACCGACCTCAGCGGAAGCAGCTCTTCGCCCCACTTGGTACATGTCTCTGGGAACAAACAGCTTCCATCCAAGACTGGATGGTGTGCCCCTCACCCCAATTCAAGACAGCTCAAAAAGGTCATCCCAGCCTGAGAAGTGATGATATAGCCTTTTCTCTTCCTCATCTCCTGACTTCAAACATGATGCTTCCTCTGGAAGAGGTTGCCTGTCCTCTTCTCGACCTGGTTCACTCCTGTTCACCCATCAAATTTCAGCTTGTATGTCACCTGCTCAAAGAGACCTCGACCCCCAGGCTCTTTTGGGCCCCCCTTCTGTCACTCGCACAGCACCAGTGTGTCCTCTTTCTTAGCATCACTCTCCTGAAGTAAGTCCTTACTTTCTTACTTTCTTACCTTACTTTCTTCATCTACAGAGACTACAGATCTCTTTACTGTCGTCTTACTATCACCCAGCACAAAACTACAGCACAGTAGGCACTAAATATTTACCAAGTGAACTTTGCTAAAATGTTTTCTAATGTGCTAGCTCTGTAATCTGCAACAAGTTAGATGATATGCCTGAGATTTGGTTCCCTCAAGTATGAAATGAGGGGGCTGGATTTGTGGCTCAGTGGTAGAGCACTTGCCTGGCCTGTGTGAGGTCCTGGGTTCGATCCTCAGTACCACATATAAATAGGTAAATAAAAGAACTGTTGACAACTAAAAATAAAAAATTAAAATTAAAAAAGTTTGAAGTGAGACTAAATATAACACCTAACTTGGAGGGGTTTTTGTTTTGTTTTTCGTTCTGGGGATTGAACCCATGGGCACTCTACCACTGAGTATGTCCTCAGTTCTTTTTATTTTTGAGACAGAGTCTCACTAAGTTTCTAAGGGTCTTGTTAAGTTTCCCAGGCTGGCCTCAAACTTGCAATCCTCCTGCTTCAGTCTCCCAAATCACTGGGGTTACAGATGTGTGCCCCTGCACCTGGTTAGAGGGTCATACTGAAGGTTAAATGAGATGTATCAGTAAAGTCCTTAGCATAGTGCCAGGATGTAGTGAGCATTTGATTAATGAATGCTTAAAAACGACTCACCCTTGAACAAGCAGATTTTCAGGCTGCCACTCTTCACTCTTTCTAATTTGAGTATTATGTTTATTTTTGTAAAGGTTATACAGGGAAACGGCGTCTCATGATTTCAAACCAACATGTTTTTTCAAGCCTAAACCTCTGGTTAATAATGGATGGCTCCATCCTGCTACTCCATGCCAGGGACACCATCAAGAAAGCAAATGTTCAGCTTCTCTCTCTTCCTGTAACAGTTGGTAGGTGGGTGGGACGGCTATCTGAGAAAGGAGTCTTGGATGTAGAGGAACATTGTGCGTGGTCCAGGCAACTAAATGGCAGGTGTTTCTCACAGCTCCTTCAGGGTTTGCCCAGAGTCCTCTTGCTCATCCTTTGGAGAAGTCTGTGGGGCCCATCTTTCCTCAGCCAATCCAGGTGGAGGCCTCTGCCTTGAACATTTCCAAGTGACGTAGAACCCACAGACCCAGAGGCCCCTCTGTACTTCCTGTGTGGTGTTCAGAAACCCGCCTCCCCTCTCAGCCTCAGGTGCCTGCTTCAGAAAATGGTGAGTCTACTCGTATAGTGCCTCCCTTTTTCATCCTGGCATTGGGAACAATGGCTCCAGTGTCCTTACATCCAGCAGATGTTTTGAAGACATCCTCTGGTTTCCTTTTCAGAAGTAATAAGCCGACTCTTCACCATCGTAGTCAAGTGAGCATCCAGTGAGAGAAGGATGCAATCGAACACTCTCTGGAGAGTTCTGGGACTCTGCCTCCTATCAGGTGAGTAGGACAGAATAAGGAAGGGTGGTGTTTCTCCAGTCCATCAGAAGCCTCACAACTTTGCCTCATGTAGCCCGGTTGTACCAAAGAGCCTCATTTACCAGAAGATATAAGGAACTGTGCTACCGTTAGGGTCGGGGATTAAGGTTGGAAACAAACAAAAGAAATGTGCCCCAGGTGCCTAGGACATCATTCAGGGAACAGCCAAAGAGAAGCAGATGGCAGGATCATATTGACCAAGAGCAAAACGTCTCTCTACCACCAAGAAACCCACCTTAGTTCTTACTAAGCCCTTAAGAACTAACACAAGAGATCAGAAGAGCTAAGCCCCAGTCTTTGTTTTGGGAAGATCAGACAATTAAACCTAAACTCTGCACAGAGTACAACAAAATTAATATCTTTGAAACAAGCACCTCATAATTTTCAGTCCTTTTCAGATGCCCAAGAGCTTTCAACTAGATTAGTCCTTTCTGAAGCAAGGCAGGACATGAACTGATAAATAACTAAGAGCATTTGCATATCTCATGAGATTAAAAAAAAAAGATTGCCATTTATTGAGTGCCTGTACTATACAAAGAAAAATCCTTTACATGTGTTAACTGATTTAATCCTTACCTCCACCTTGGAAGAAAGATGTTATATCCTCTATTTTATGAAGAAATTAATACTCAAAAAGTTTACTATCATTTAAAACCATACAGTTAGTAATTGCAGAAGTTGATCCGAGAGAAATCCGGGCTGTCCGTCTACAGGGCCTGCGCTCAGAATGGCCACACTGCATGAGGCAAAATGGCTTCTGATGGCTTTATTTCAAAGGCTTAGGAAATGCTGTCACAGGTGGAGCTCCTTCTCAGAGACACAGCCATGGTATCTTCGCTTCCTGCTTCGCCTTGGGTTGTTTTCTTAAACTTGAACACAAAAATCACCTGGGAACCCTGTTAAAATGCAGCTTTTACTTCAAGAGGCCTGAAGTGGAGACTAAAGAGTCCACATTCCTAAAAAGCTCCAGGTTTATTAATCTGTGACTGGTCCAAAGAACGTACTCTGAGTCCCAAGGTGTAGGATGTGACTTCTACAGTGATTGATTAGGCATTTTCCTAGAGGCCTATGGTATAAACTCTATTCTTCCTAAGAAAAGAAAAAAGCAATGTTAAAGATCCAAACACCCCTAGAAATTTGGTATCGTGAGAATGTGCCCAAACTGCTCTTGTTACTGGACTGCTAGCAGAGGCCTAACTCCCAACAAATCAGTTCTAGCCACCTGCCCCAAAAACCAAATGGAAAAAGTTATGATGAATAGCAGGAAAGGAACTTTAATCAATATGACCATATTGGGAAAGCAAATGAGATCAAGCTTCTCAGCCCTGTCTTTGGGGTACTGACATGAGTGTTAGGTTTAAATAGAGAAAAAGTGAGGCAGGGGCAAGCAGTATGCATAATTAGTCTTGGTCAAACTGCGTTCTGGTTGATTATTATCTCAGTTCTGGTTCTACAAGGTGGCTCCAGAGAAGTCCTTGTCCTTTGAAGAGACAATCTCCTTTGGTTCACAGCATGTTTATCAGACCATGATCCTGGATGGGGGTGGGGACAACTCAGCTCCCAGAAGATGATTACTCTTGCTTTGGAGTAGGGGGCTGGTTTCATCAGGGAACTATCTGCCTTCAAGTTTCTGCTGTTCCTGGAAAGAACAGAAGAATGACTGAAGACTTCTAGGCATTGCTCCAGGGAGTCTAAAACAGGATATTGTTAAAAGCTAGTAGTTGAATGTCCCTGAAAAATCTTGAAAATACTTTAGTTTCCTTTATCTTCAGCCTTGAAGGGGACAGAATGCCAGCTTTAGATGAACACTCCTTAAATGATTAACATACCTATGTGCAAAATTGAGCAGGAGTCTAACACAAAGCTTAATAAATAAGACTGGAGCCAAATGCAGTGGGGCCTGCCTGTTAATTCCAACAGCTTGGGAGGCTGAGGCAGGAGGATCACAAGTTCAAAGCCAGCCTCAGCAAAAGCAAGGTGCTAAGCAACCCAGTGAAACCCTGTCTCTAAATAAATACAAAATAGGGCTGGGGATATGGCTCAGGGTCAAGTGCCTGGTACCAAAAAAAAAAAAAAAAAACTAGATACAAAATGAAGGTAACTTTTAGTTACCCATAGGGCATCTACAGCCCCAAGTAAAGAGTTGGTACTTTTTAGGAAAGGCAACCTATCTAAGTACCTATTATTCTCTAGGGATGAAAGAATATCTCACCCAATGTAGAGGTTGTTGGTAAACAGGAAACTCTCCGGCAACACCAGGGAAATTGGTCACTGTAATGAATTCAAGTCCTAGTTGATTGAGGGGATTTGGGAGGGTCCAGAGGAAATATGATCAGGCTCTTCAAAACATGGGCTCTAGTTTATGAGTAATCAGGGTTTCAAATATTTCCTCTTGTCTCAAGTAGAAAACAAATGGAAAAACTGAACCATCCAACAAGCAGAAGCCAGAAATGTAACAAAAATCCCAACATTTACACCCAACCAGGAGCTCATTTTTCTTCCACAGTCAGAGGCCAGTTTTCAAAATGGAGGCTTGTTTGCAAAATTCTTTTGCTATTTCTCTAGTCAGGCAAAAAGCAGCCCCAACTTATTCTAACTTCTGTTTGTTGAATATCGTGTTCTCATATTTAATGCTAGATGTTTCCTTTCTCTGTTTCTTCCCAAATTGACTGGATCAATCCCCAGCAATAAATGGCACTTTTCTAAGATATAGAAACAACTGTGATCAGGCAGTGACTGGAAAGAACTTTAGATGCTCATTAATATAATTCATTATTTAGAACCGCATGCTTTCACAATATTTTCTAACTTTTTTTTTTTTTTTTTTTTTTTTTTTTTTTAACTATTTTCCAGTTGGTGCTTGGGGGCAGGAAGGTAAGATATGCTTTCTTTTTTTTTTTTTTTTTTTTTTTTTTGCGATGCTGGGGACTTGAACCCAAGGCCTTGTGCTTAAGATATGCTTTCTTTGCTATGATATAGGTCTGGGATTCTTGGTAGAGCCACATGCTGAAAAACAATGTTTCAGTCAACAACTAACAGTATATACAATAGTGGTTCCATAAGATTGTAATGAAGCTGAAAATTCCCTATCACCTAGTATTTTTACTGTACACTTCCTGTTTAGATGTGTTTAGATACACAAATACCATTGTGTTGCAACTGCCTAGAGTATTCAATAGAGTAACATGCTATAGGTGTGTAGCCTAGAAGCAATAGGCCACACCATATAACCTAGGTGTGTAGTAGCTATACCGCCTAGATTTGTGTGAATACACTCTATGATATTCACACAATGACAAAATCACCTAACATCATATTTCTCAGAAACTGATTGTATTTGTGAGGGGAGAGCTCTCTCTTGGCCTCCCACAGAGCTTTCTTAGAGACCAGTGAAAGGGGTTTCTACTATTCTCCTTTGCTTTTTCCTGATAAATCTAGCCCAGAATAGGGAATCAGAGATTATAGTAAGAAACTAGTCTTGATTCCAAAGGAGAATTGAGACTGTTAAAATTTGAAAGTGCCAACAGTTTTCTTTCGCTTGCCTCTCCTATTTGATGTGTAATTTTGTAGAGAATATGTGACGGACCAGAATGCATGTCCAGGATTGTCTGGATGAACCTCAGGGCAGCCTTTTGCTGCACATTCAGAATCACATCTGAAGACTCTGAACGTGTCTGTACATGCATCTAAGTGTAGCAGGCCTGGACTTACCTTCTCAAGCACAGCAGTAGAGTCCAGAGTGTCCCAGTACTGGAAAACTCTATTCAGTAGCTCCTCCAAACTGAGAGAACCACTACTGGGTTCAAAAGCAGCAACTGTGCCAGTCTGCTTTCCACTGTGCTGCCTGACTGGTGGCAGCCATTTTTACAAAAGGCCATGAGGTATTTAAGGTAGAATGTAAGATCCAAGACAGCTTGTGATACACAGCCAAGGGACTTGAAGATCCATTGTTTTCTAAGATTGAGGGAAGAGTCCTAACCCTTGAGGGAGGGGCTTATCTTAGTTGCTGATTGGAATGTTGCTCATGGTTTCTTATTGTTTCTTTTTCAGATAATGAAGAAATCGGTAAGGGCATTTTCCTTTTGTACAACCCCTCTTCATATGTGAAACAACATAGTCATAGAGGACACTCCCAGTAGTAAACAGTGAGAACCAGAACCATTAGCAGGAAAATACAATTACCTCTCAATGGGATCTGTATAACATGTTCCTGTATTTGTTGCTAGCTGTCACACTTGATTATAATAGCTATGCATGCATGTATACTCCCTGAACTTACTGCCACAGGTTTTTTCTTATAAAAACCCTATGAGGTGGGCATTTATCTCTATTTCCCTGATGAAGAAACAGGTTCATAGAGGTTAAATGACTTTCCCTTGCTCACACAGCTAGGGCAGATCTGAGATTTGGACACAAGATTTCTGTCTCAGAGCCCAGTGCTCTTTCTCCAGTACCACACTGTCTGAGCACCCCACCACTCCTCTCTTCCGGTTGTCATGTGCCAGTCTAGCACAGCCTAGGACGGCCCAGTGTCCTACCCACACTCTTCCAGGAAATAAGGAAAGAGAGCTGCCAGTCCTACACCACCCCCAGGCAAAACTTCCTGCTGTGAGGAATGTGATTAGATCCCCAAATTACATGATTGGATTTCAGTTGTCCACACCAATGGTCCCTCCCTCCAACAAAAATAATTGGGAGTTGATTATACTCAGAGATAACATAAAGTCACTTTTTATTGGAAGAACAATTTTCTTAAAATGTGTAGAGTGATTCACATCATTTAAAGGCAACAACAGAGAATGTATATGGAATAAGAAGAAAGATATTTGATCTCTATTACAAGGGATTCTGTTATAAGAAAGAATTTCTGGCTGGGCACGGTGGCACACGCTTATAATCCCAGTGGCTCGGGAGCCTGAGGCAGGAAGATCATGAGTTCAAAGCCAGCCTTAGAAACTTAGGGAGACCCTGTCTCAGAATGAAAAATAAAAAGGATTGGGAGTATAGCTCATTGGTAGAACACCACTGCGTTCAATCTCTAATACCAAAAAAAAAAAAAAAATTAAACCAGGATTTTTTTCTTACCAATCTTTCTTCTTTCTATTTGCAGATGACCTGACACAGAGGCGTGAGTTTATGGTCCTTTATTTATTTTTGTCTAAGGATACAGTTTGGTAAATAGTGAAGAGAGTAATAGAGAGATTAGACCCAAGAACTGAGGACCCCTCAAACATTACATGCCCAACCCCCATTTTAGAGAAGTTCCAAATAGGGATTTTTGTGGGATTTTCTTTACTTCCATCCTTCCCTCCCCAAGGTCCAACATTCCTGCCTATAACTGAAACCACCTTTCAGAGAGTTCTCTGGTCCCCTCCTCTCACAGCCTCTAGCCAGTAGGCCTCTATTCTGATGAACAAACCTAAAACCAGGATGTGAGTGCTTATGTTTGGTTGATTCTTTTGTCATTAATTTGCCTTTTCAGGAATTTTCCTGTTTTCTCCCTCCAATTTCCCTTCTCTTCTCTCCCATTCCTCAGAATACAAAGTCTCCATCTCAGGAACTGATGTGGTGCTGACGTGCCCTCCGATGGTGCAGGGACAAATACATTGGGAAAAGAATGGCCACAAAATATCTGATGAAAATGAGGAACAACTATTCCTGAAGAATTTTTCAGAAATGGAGAACAGTGGTTATTATGCGTGCTACGCAGACGCCCAGGACAAGAGGAACCATTATCTCTACCTGAGAGCTAGGGGTAACACAGGAGGGTCATTTCAAAAGGGCATTCTCAATGACCTCTCCAACCCAACTCAGAATTCCCTGCTGTCACAGGGCTTCCTTCTACTCAATCCTGGGACTGGGACTGTCCAAGGCCACACAGCATCAGTATTTCCTGGAACACAGATAAAAAATCAACATGGGTCTGTCTGGATATCCTCAGTCAGCTCTAGTCTTAAAAGAGCAACTTCCCAAGAGACAGGCTGGGGTCATTTAGATTGTGTCACACCCAGAATTACAATATGAGTTTATCTGATACTTTATCCAGAGACACATTCTCTAGAGAGACTTGCAAAGAAAACCAAAATCACTGTTTTTAAACAGTCTAAACTGTAGTATAATAATGAAATCATAAGGAAAGCTAACATTTATCAAGTGCTTATAAAATTTCAAGCACTCTACCCCAAATCCCTGTTCTTGCCAGGGATTTGTTCATGTATTCCTCCCAGAAGCTGTATGAACTAAGTACTACTTTATTTCCATCTTGTAGATGAAGAAACAGAGACTCTATGGGTCAAAATCACATTGCACAATTCCCATAACTAGTGAGTCATGAAGCTAAGACTCAAACCCAGGACCGTTGGACTACAGTTTGCTAGTTATTATCATTGTTGTTATAAACATATTGAAGGGCAGGGCTCCGGCCTGTGGCAAGTGCGTGAGTGTTGAGGGGAGAATCGCCTTCATTCGTTCCTTCCTCTTCCCCTGTGCCCTGATGTCGTCCCTTCTCTGTCGTTTCTCTCCACCCCCGGCCCCTGTAGTGTGTGAGAACTGCATAGAGGTGGATCTGACGGCTGTTGTCACAATTGTCATAGTCGACATCCTCTTTACTCTGGGTTTGCTGATGGTGGTGTTTTGCTGGAGCAAGAATAGAAAGGCCAGATCCAAACCTGTGACACGTGGAGCAGGTGCTGGTGGCAGGCCCAGGGGTAAGACCACCAAGCTGGGTCAGACAACATTGCCTCCAAGGGGGCATCCAGCCGGGGGCAGGGTGGGCAAGTTCAGGGGAAGGTTGAAATGGTTTCCTCGGAACATGTACTACCGAGGTCTCCCCATCCAAGACCACTCCGCTCCTTCCCACCTAGAAATGTGTGACCACACTTATGAAAATGAAGGGCTTCCTCAAATGCTCATCGGTAATCAGATTCCGCCCTCGAGCTGTGAGAGGAGAGACTTTGGGGTATTCCTGCCTTTTCCCTTCTGTTCTCCCATGGAAAGAAACAATGGGAGGACGGGGCTAAGGAAAGTCACAAAATGCTGACAACGGTGTGAGGGTCCTTAGGGATGGGACTGAAGTAAGAAAATGAAAAGGGCCCTGGATGGAAAAAGAGAGATGTGGAAAAGAGGACAAAGGGGACTGTCAACCTTGAGCCAGGTCTTATTGGGGCAGTCAGCACTGCAACATCGGTGTTCCCCCTGGAAATGAATACTTCTCCTTTCCCTCCTCTGTAGGGCAAAAGAAGGAGAGGCCACCACCTGTTCCCAACCCGGACTACGAGGTAATAGGGATAGAGTGAACAGGAAGGGGTGGGAAGGAAGAGCATGCCCTTCTAGGGCAGATGGGAACAGGTAGGACTGTCTGTCCTGTCCTTCTCATCTGCCAGAGACTCTGAAGGTCCTTACTCAGGGTTCCTAGGACAACCCACCATGTGGCCACCTCTGCCTCTTTTATGGTAGAATAGGCTCAGAGGCTGCTGGCTTCCGCAACCATGAAGAGGCAGGAGGTACTCTGGGTACAGCCCTGGAGAACATCACATATGCAGAGTCTAACATGATAAATGCAGGACTGATGTTGCACCAGCACATACCAATGTAATCAACCAGTTATTAAAATATGAAAATGCTTCCTTGGTAAATAGCCCCAGCCTCCCCCATCGCTCCTGCTCATACGCTGTCAGATACCACAGCCCATCCCGCTGCCTCTTGATTTGGTAACCTAGCAGTTAATGCCTGGCACAGGGGAGGACCACCAGGATTGTTCCTATTGGTTGGTGGGTGTGTACTAATAGTTAGCACATATTTTCACTGTCACACCTGGACCAATTCTACAAATATTTATTGAGCACCAGTCAAGCAGGTGATATTTACTTTCCCATGAGTGACTTCATTTAACCCTGCAAAAGCCCTGAGAAGGCTGGGGTTGGGGCTCAGTGGTAGAACACTTGCCTAGCATGAGCAAGGGCGTGGGTTCAAAACCCAGTATCACACACACACACACACACACACACCCCTGAGAGGTGAGTCTTTAGACTCCCATTTTTGAGATAGGAAAGATGAGACTCACGGAAGTACGGAATCCAGGCCAGTCTACTACCTGTCACAGCCAACTTGGAATCCCCAGGTGCCCCCTGACTCCAAACCCAGCATATTTCCATTGCACTACATCTAGATCTCCAGGGCCCTTCTACTTTATGAACTACTTCCTCCACCCTACTAACCACCCCCTCTCTGTTCCACCCCTAGCCTATCCGGAAAGGCCAGCGGGACCTGTATTCCGGCCTGAATCAGAGAGGAATCTGACTGCTCTGGAGGATTGCCTATGTCTGCCTCTCCCTGGGCACTCTGCAGTTCCTTGTTCCCTGGACAAGTTTTGGACCCCACAAGAGAATTGTTCCTCAGTCCCCCAGAGAACTCACAAAATCCTGCAGACTTGTCCCTGGCACGCTCCTTCCTGCCATCTCTACCTGTGGCCCGATTCTAGGATTTTGCTGCTTTGTTGTCCTTTGAAACATCACGGCTAGTCAGCCTGCCCTCTTGTCAGGATATTTATTTCTGTTATTCACTCCTTGCCAATTCCTCCCTTCCTCCCCACCCCACACAGATATTTCTACCTTCAATTCCCTCCTTCCTCTGCATAAAATTGTCCCTCATCCTGTAATCCCAGCAGCTTGGGAGGCTGAGGCAGGAGGATCTCAAGTTCAAAGCCAGCCTCAACAATTTAGCAAGGCCCTAAGCAACTCAGAGAGACCCTCTCTGTAAGTAAAATATATTAAAGGGCTGGGGATGTGACTCAGTGGTTAAGCGCCTCTGGGTTTAATCCCCACTACCAAAAAAAATTGTCCCTGGGCTGGAGTTGTGGCTCAGTGGTAGAGCATTTGCCTGGCATGTGTGAGGCCCTGGGTTTGATACTCAGCACCACATATAAGTAAAATAAAATAAAGATCCATCGTCAACTATACGTACATAGACAAAGTCCCTCATTCCTAACAGTTCCATATAACTTTCTGTTTTCCCAGCTCTCTCTTCTGCAGCCTTCATTGGGAATGGACAGGGCAAATGTTGGCAGAGGCCCTGTCCCATTCACAGATCCTAGTCCACAGCCAGCCCTGAGCCCCCTTCCCTGGTTCTTACTGCAGGCCACTGGATGGTCATTTGCATCTCCATGAATGCATGTAGGCTCCTCTCCACTGACAGAGAAAACCAATAAAGTGTGTTTGCCTGAAAGAGTTGCGGTCTCACTTTTCTGGGATGTCCTCAGAGGTCACCTTGCTTCCTAGGACAACTCAGGTGCTCCCCACTTTTAGCTCCATTTAGTACGCACTGTAAGTGCAAGTACTGTTATTCCAGCTGGTAAAGGTATTACCTGAAACTCTTTGAAGAGGGCAATGGGGTCAGGGGTGCAGAGGCACGGATGCAGAAAGTTTAATACCTCCTGGAGGAAAACGCCAAAGGTGGCAGAGAGTGACTGATGGATCGCTGATGAAGCAGTCAGGTCCTAAAATGGGCAAGGTAAAAGTAATCCCAGCAGCTTGGGAGTCTGAGGCAGGAGGATCATGAGTTCAAAGCCAGCCTCAGCAACTTAGCAAGACCCTTAGCAACTCAGTGAGATTCTTCTCTAAATAAAATATAAAAAAAGAACTGGGGATGTGGTTCAGTGATTAGGCACCCCTGGGTTCAATACCTGGTACCAAAACAAAACAAAACAAACAGTCCATAAAAAGGCAGATGGAGGTAGCAGAAGAGAACAGTGGCAGTGTAAGGGGGCCTTGAAGATGGGACACAGGAAGAGTTGCTGAGCTGGGCTGGGGGCAGTGGAGGAAGGAGGCACCCCTCCCTCCTGCTCTAGAGACATCTGCCTGCAGTTAGAAGCACTGCGGTTAAGCCGCTGCACAGGATGTGGGCTGCCCTGGGATGGGAGGAGGGCAACAGCCAGGGGCCTGAGGCCAGTGTGGGAGGGCTCACCCTCAGCTTGCTGAGAGGAAGCAAGAGCATGAATAAACTGCTAGTCCAGCTCAAACCAGCATGCTCTTCTCTCCCTCTGCACTCAGAAACCCCCATTGACCAAAGAGCTAATTGCAAGTATGACCACAGTCAAAAATACCTTTGGTGATTAGCACAAAAGCATGAGCATACTGCACATGCTCAGCCTTGGGCTGTGGCTGCAGGTTCTGATTGCTGGCCCCTGTTGAAGTGTCACTGCTTTCCCTGTAAGCATCAGCATTTAGGTTCAAAGTCTTGATGTTGCCCATCACTAGATACTGATCAGCAGGCTGGTCCAGGGATGGCAGGTGTTGTCCCAGGTATACTTGGTTGTGCACAGTCAATGGAGGACATAGCTCAGCATGATGAAGACAATAATAACAGCTCATATTTACTGAGCACTTACTATACTCCAGAACACTGGGCTTAACCCTTCATAGCTGTTCTCTCTCTCTCTCTCTCTCTCTCTCTCTCTCTCTCTCTCTTTTATTTTTCCCGTGTGTGTGGTGCAGGGGATTGAACCCAGGGCCTTATGCATGCGAGGTAAGCACTCTACCAACTGAGCTATATTCCCAGCCCCTGTTATCCCATTCAATCTTTAGAATGACTCCACAAGATAGATACAACTAAAAATTACATTAAAAAAAAATAGGCTGAGGTTGTGGATCAGTGGTAGAACGCACACGTAGCATGTGTGAGGCCCCGAATTCGATCCTCAGCACCACATAAAAATAAAATAAAGGTATTGTGTCCACCTACAACTAAAAAATATATTTTTTTAAAAATGAAGATAGTGAGGCTACGAGAGGTTAGGTCATTAGCTCAAGTCACAGTTAGTGAAGGGCAGTTCTGGAATCAGCAACCAGGGCTGTCCAACTACGATGCTCTCAATATCCACCCAGTCCTGACTACAATCATAAGAAGTGCTCTCCATCCTGTCAAATGTCCCTGGAAAGATAGATGAACAGATTGCATGTGAAATTAAAATCAAGAGCAGGATTCTTACTTGGGGTAGAGACAGAGTAAAACAGGATAAGGGCTGAGGTAAGGAAGATAAGTGGGATGTCAGGGTTGCAGAAGATCGGAGGGACATGCTTTTTAGAAGGACCACAGATTGCAATAGGATGCTCAGTATAAGTGGGGCACAGTGGATAGAGGTAACATATAATAAGGGAAAGATTAAAAGGAGAGAAGATCAATTTCTGTCACTGGCCAAGATGGAGTAACAAGAATTGAATTTACCCTTCTTCCTGAAACAACTGAAATGAGATGAAAAAAAAAATTAAAACAGTTTTAAAGGCATTGGACAACAGGCAACAGTGGACAATGATCCCTGAGAGATAGGAAACAAGGTGAATCCTAGGATTGCTCCAATTTATGGCCTAGAGATAGTTTCCAGTCTGTGTGGCACAGGAAGGAAGAACCTAAGTAGAGCCAGAGATCTCCCTGACAGAAGCTGAGGAAGATGGGAGGCCAGAGTCTGGAGTTTGCAGGAGAGAGTATAGGAGAAGAAAAATGCATAACAAGAACACCAGAGACCTCAAGAGGACCCCCTGCGGTCTTCATCCGAATAGTGATCAATACATGCCAGAGAGGAAACCGCAAGAGGTTGAAATAATCAGAGGCATGGTCTCACACAGAGCTGGAAGTAGTTGCTATGATCTCATAACTCAAGGGACATTAGCAAGAACTGTGTGCTCACATGACAGAAGAGGCGAGCGATGTCTCTAGAGTCTCTTCTATAAGGTCACTAATCCTGTTTATGACCTACTCACCTCCAAAGGTTCCACATCCTAACACTAACACCATCATCTCAGTGCTCAGAATTTCAACATCTGAATTGCAGGGGTATGGGAAGGCAGGGGTGACGCAACATCCAGGCCATATATTTATGAATAATTATATGCCAATAAATTAAACAGCTTATATGAAATTGACACACTCCTTGAGAAAGCTCCTTGAAGATGAAATAGATATCCTGAGTAGCCCTTTATTTATTAAATAAGTTTGAATTTGTGGTTAAAAACCTTCCCACACACAAAACAAACTCCCAACCCAAATGGTTCACTGGGGAAATTTATCAGACCTTTAAGGAAGAAATAATATGAATTCTATGCAAACTCATGCAGATAATTGAAGAGGCAATACTTCTAATTCATCCTATGGAAACCATACTTACCTGTATTGATTAACTTAGTTGGTTTCATGTGTCAACTTGGGTAGGCCACAGTGCCCAGATATTTCATCAAATATATCTGGATGCAGGAAATAACTTTCTCAATAGGATCCTCAAAGTTCAGGAAATAATGCCAAGAGTTAATAAACGGGATGGCATCAAATTAAAAAGTTTCTGCTCAGCAAAGGAAACAATTCAAAATGTGAAGACAGAACCTGCAGAATGGCAGAAAGTCTTTGCCAGCTACTCTCACGACAGAGGACTCATATGTAGAATACATGAAGAGCTCAACAACTTTACACCAAAAAATCAAATAACTCAATTAATAAATGAATTAAACGGATACTTCTAAAAAGAAGAAATACAATGGTCAAAAATACATGAAAAATTTTTCAACATCATTAGCAATTAAGAAAATGCAAATCAAAAAAACTACACTAGATTTCATCTCACACCAATCAGAGTGGCAGTCATCAAGAATGCAAATAATAGTAAGTGCTGGAGAGAATGTGGAAAAAAGGAAAACTTTTACACTGTTGGGATTGTAAGTTAGCACAGCTACGATGGAAATCATTTGGAGATTCCTCAGAAGTTCCTCTTAAGGAACCACCATATGAGGGGCTGGGGTTGTGGCTCAGTGATAGAGCGCTTGCCTAGCGTGGGTGAGGTACCGGGTTCGATTCTCAGCACCACATATACATAAGTACATAAAATAAAGGTCCATCAACAACTAATAAAAATAATTTTTTAAAAAAAGGAACCACCATATGATCCAGGTATACCACTTCTCAGTATTTATCCTGAAGAATTAAAGTCATCATCCTACACTACAGTATACGGGCATACCCACGTTATATCAGCACAATTCACAACAGCCAAACTATGGAACCAACCTAGACTCCACCAATGAATAAAGGGATAAAGAAAATGGGGTATATGAACACATTGGAGTTTTGTTCAGCCATAAAGAAAAATGAAATTATGTCATCTGCAGGAAAACAGATGGAACTAGAGACCATTATATTAAGTGAAATAAGTCAAATTCAGAAGATTAAGGGTCACATGTTTTCTCATATGTGGAAGCTAGAGAGGAAAAAAGAAAAGAAAAATGAGGTAGAGCTCATGAAAATCAAAGGGAGATCGATCAGTAGAGGAAAGGGCCCAAGGGGTGGAAGATGGGGAGGGAGAGAGAAATGCTGGGGAGTGATATTGGCCGAATTATTTTGTTATTTTGTGTATTGTATCCATGTACAAACATGTAACAACAAATCTCATCAGTATGTACAACTATAATGCACCAATAAAAAAAAAAAAGCAGGAAAAAATAAATATCTGGATGTTGCTATGAGGTGTTTGTTTTTAGATGAGATTAACAATTCTAATCAGCAAATTTTGTGTAAAGCAGATGACCCTCCATAATGTAAATGGACCTCATCCAATTGGTCAAAGGCTTTAAGAGAAAACAGACTGAGGGCCTCTGAAAAGAGGAAATTCTGCCTCTAGACTCTCTTTGGACAGCTAGGACATCAGCTCTTTCCTGGATCTCCAGGCTGCCAGCATACCCTGCAGATTATGGACATGCCAGCCTCTACAAATACATGATCCAATTTCTCCAGGAAACAGAACCAGTAGGAGGTGAATATATGTAGTTGCCTGTTCTTCGGAGAACCCTAATATACCCTGAGAGTTAAAGGAGACAAAGACATAAGAAAACCACAGACCCAAATCCCTTGTGAATATAAATCCACCCCCCATTTTTTTTTCCTTGCCAGTCAGCAACATTTATTGACTTAGGCTGATCACTGTTTCATGAAAACTGAACTTAGCAGGATGACCAAAGAAGGACATGCAATCTCTGCCTTTGTGGAGCTTACTGTCTCACACACATGCAGCCTACACACATGAAAAAATCTCCAACAGTGACCAACGATGCACAAATGAAAATAAATATAGTAAAGATGTGTTCATTAAATGAGGTGCAATGGCTGAAGAGTCACTCAAAGACTAATTCTTTGAAGATGTTGAGTATTAAGCCAGAATTTGAAGAAAGAGGCAAAAAGATGGATGAAGATGAGGAAGGAAGGAAGAATACTCACAATACAAAAGGAAATGACACTGTGGATGTATAATTTTGTCAACAGGAACCCAACTACTGTGTATAACTATAATGCTCTAACAAAAAAATTTTAAAAAGGAAATGACAAATTAATGGATGTAACTTCATTGGTTACCCAGAGAATTTAAACTTTAAAACTATGAATTTGGCCTCTAGCCTCTCCTTTCTTAGTTATTCACTTTATTCTGTGCTTTCCCTTGAATCTATTCTGTCTGTTCTATTCTGTGCAATGCTATGTTGCTATTCTGAATTCAAGTGCTTCTAACCTTAAATGGCATGGTATAGAACCTTCCAACTTATCTGCAGGTCTCAACAGAAATGCCATTTCCACAGAGAGCATTTTCTAGTCACTTAATCTGAAATAGATGTGCCTTACTATTCTCCATCTTGGCATTTCTGTCTTAGTCTTTGTCTTATTTTATAATTATAAGTTTATTCCTGACCTTATCATTTGTCTCCATTACTAGATTATAACTATTCAGAGGCAGGGCATTTGTTTTACTTTTCATTATTTAGCATAGTGTCTGGCACTTGATATGCGTCTCTTGAAATGGAATTAAATAGTACACATTTCTGTGAAAGCCAGAAATCCACATATAAAATTGATTCCAAAATCCAAAATAGTTTTATTTTAAATACCAAATATAAATTGTCTTAACTTTTTTTTTTCAATACCGGGCCTTATGCATGCTATGCAAGTGCTCTAGCAATGGGTCACATCCCCAGTCCGTTTTACTTTGTGTTTTGAGACAGGATCTAAGTTACAAGTTGACCTTGAACTTGTGATCCTCCTGCCTCAGATTCCTGAGTAGCTGGAATTTACAGTTATGTACCATCAGGCCCAAATCTAGCTTCTTTTTATTTTTTTAAGTGTTCTAACTTCTGATGCATACAAAGGTATAACTATATACATGTATAGTTATACATGCTTACTTGACTTACATACATGGTAATATTTTGAGCTTTATCTATGAAATTAATTCAACCTAGGCCTCACATTTCACCTTTCACAATACCTAATTTGTTCATGAGAATTGTTACTCTATCCAAGGTAAAGGAATATAATCCTGGATAAGACTGGAGTACCTGAGGTCTGGGAACAGGATGGTCAGGAGGACACTAGTCCATGCAAAGTGCTTTGGTGCAAATTAAAGAAAGGAGTCACGTCCTCTGGGTAAACACAGCCAAACATCAATTCACACTACTTGTTGAGTGGCACCTGGGAAGGATTTGAGCCCCGACTTCAGGTGCCACTGTGTAGGGCATGACCTGCAGGCAGTGGCAGTCCTGAAGGGTGTTGCTCATAGTGGTGTTAGCAGAAGATGGTGACTTGGCCATTCTAGTGTAGCTCCTTTTCTCGCTCCAAAGGGCTGGTTTGATTCATCCGGATGAGTTCCAGTGGGAAGGATCTCTTCTCACCACTTTTGAAGGTTTAGGTGAAGAGGGAGAACTCTCTGATGGAAGATCAACTTTCATGTCCAAGTGTGTGAATGGCTGTGCTCCCCTGCTACAGCTTCCAAGTGGGCTTTCATGGTTCAACCTTAGAAAGGAACTCGGTGTTGATTCTTAATTCCTAAAAAATATGTCATCAATCTGTCTGTAAGTGGGGTTTGCAATTTCTCTCTCAATCCTCACCAACTTTCACATTATCTCGGTGCAATCTGTATCCAATAAGCAAAGCAAATGCAAATGTGGTGAGCATTCTCCATTATCCAAATGGGCAAAACCGCCTCATCTCTTCATCAAAACCCATCCACCAGGAAATCAGCTCCCTTTCTCAGAGCCACAGCTTTAGCACAGGCAGTATAGAGAGTCTGCAAGCAGGAGAGAGGAGCTGGCAAGAGGCAACCATCAGGCAGCTCCAGCCCTTTTCATTTTTTATTCTGATACAGGGTCTCACTAAGTTGCTTAGGGCCCTGCTAAGTTACAGAGGCTGTTTTTTTTTTTTTTTTTTTTTTTTTTTTTTTTTTGCAGTGCTGGGGATTGAACTCAGGGCCTTGTGCTTGCAAGGCAGGCACTCTACCAACTGAGCTATGTCCTCAGCCCACTGAGGCTAGTCTTGAACTTACCATCCTCCTGCCTCAGCCTCCTGAGTCACTGGGATGACAGGCATGTGCCACCACATCCAGCTGGTCCCAGGAGTTTAACAAAAGTTCTCATCACAACTTTAGCAAATTTAATTCAATAATATAAAAAAGAATAATACATAATGACTGAGAAGAACTTTTCTCAGGAAAGCAAGATTGGTTTAACAGATCATGCTATCAAAATAATTTATCATATGAACAGATTACAAAAAGTAAAATCATAAAATCAACCCTATGGATGCATAAGAAACACTTGACCATTTCCCCACATCTGGTTTTTTTGTTTGTTTTGCTTTCTATTTTTTAATTTACTTTTTTATTTGTTCCAATTAGTTATACATGACAGTAGAATGCATTTTGACACATCATACATAAAAGGAGTATAACTTCTCATTTGTCTGATTGTACATGATGTAGACTTACACAGGTCATGTAATCATATGTGTACACAGGGTAATAATGTCTGATTCGTTCCACTGTCTTTCCTACCCACATGCTCCCTCCCCTCCCTTCACTCCCCTCAGTTTAGTCCAAAATATCACTTTTCTTCTCCCTGCCCCTTTATTGTGCATTAGCATCTGCGTGTCAGAGAAAACATTCGGCCTTTTGTTCTTTGGGTTTGGCTTATTTCACTTAGCATAATCTCCAGTTCCATTCATTTACCGGTAAATGCCATAATTTCATTCATTAAGGCTGAGTAATATCCCATTGCGTACAGTTTCTTTATCTATTCAACTGTTTGAGGGCACCTAGTTTGGTTCCATAGTTTAGCTATTGTGAATTGAGCTGCTATAAACATTAATGTGGCTGCATCACTATAGTTTGCTGATTTTAAGTCCTTTGGGTATAAACCTAGGAGTGGGAGACTGAATCAAATGATGGTTCCATTCCAAGTTTTCTTAGGAATCTCCATGCTGCTTTCCACAGTGGTTGCACCAATTTGCAGTCCCACCAGCAATGCATGATACCTTTTCCCCCACATCCTTGCCAACATTTATTGTTGCTTATATTCTTGATGATTATCATTCTGACTGGAGTAAGATGGGATCTCAGTGTAGTTTTGATTTACATTTCTGTAATTGCTAGAGATGTTAAACATTTTTTCATATATTTGTTGATTGTATTTCTTCTTCTGTGAAGTGACTGTTCAGTTCCTTAATCCATTTATTGATTGGGTTACTTGTATTTTTAGTGTTAAGTTTTTTGAGTTCTTTATATATCCTGGAGATTAATGCTCTGTCTGAGATGCATGTGGCAAAGATTTTTTTCCCTTTCTGTAGGCTCTCTCTTCGTGTTATTGATTGCTTCCTTTCCCGTGAAGAAGCTTTTTAGTTCCCCACATTTATTTTTTGATAAAATTCTCAGCAAAGTAGAAAGAGAAAAGAACTTCTTCAATCTGTTAAAGAATGTCTAAGAAAAACCTGAAGCTAGAGGCTTTTTCCATGGGGCGATCCAAGATGGCGGACTAGAGGGTGACTGCATCTCCAGTCGCTCCAGAACCCAGGATTCAAGAAGGGGAGGCATTGAGAGACTTGGACTAAAATAGAGCCACGGGTGAGTCTCCCCCACCCAGTAAAGCTCAGCCCGGGCAGCAGGCTATTAGAGTAGGGCAGGGCAGCTAGAGTCTTCCCCAGGCAGCCCTGTGCACTCCAGCGGTGGGCTTCTCCCACAGGGCCAGATTCTCCAGCTTCTCGGAGTAGGCCCCCCAGTGAGAGCCTTTCCACACAGAGCCAGCTCCAAGCCCTGGAACCAGTAGCGGGCTAGGGGCAGCTTTCTTTGGAAGCACCGCATTATCAAGTTCCTCCAAGACTTCAGGCTACTGAAGGCTGGGAGGTGATACACTAGAAAACTACAGGGACACTATAAGCCAATAGAGGAAATCTGCAATATCACTCTAGCCAGAGCAATTAGACAAACCCAAAAAATTAAAGGGATACCAATGGGAAAAGAAGAACTCAAACTATCCCTGTTTGCTGATGACATGATTATATATTTAGAGGAACCTGGAAATTCCACCAGAAAACTCTTAGAACTCATAAGTGAATTCAGTAAAGTAGCAGGTTACAAGATCAATGCTCATAAATCCAATGCATTTTTATACATAAGTGATGAATCTTCAGAAAGAGAAATTAGGAAAACTACCCCATTCACAATAGCATCTAAAAAAATAAAATATTGAGAATCAATCTCACAAAAGAGGTGAAAGACCTCTACAATGAGAACTACAGAACACTAAAGAAAGAAATTAAAGAAAACCTTAAAAGATGGAAAGATCTCCCATGTTCTTGGATAGGCAGAATTAATATTGTCAAAATGGCCATACTACCAAAAGTGCTATACAGATTCAATGCAATTCCAATTAAAATCCCAATGATGTACCTTACAGAAATAGAGCAAGCAATTATGAAATTCATCTGGAAGAATAAGAAACCCAGAATAGCTAAAGCAATCCTTAGCAGGAAGAGTGAAGCAGGGGGTATCGCAATACCAGATCTTCAACTCTATTACAAAGCAATAGTAACAAAAACGGCATGGTATTGGTACCAAAATAGACAGGTAGATCAGTGGTACAGAATAGAGGACAAGGACACAAACCCAAATAAATACAATTTTCTCATACTAGACAAAGGTGCCAAAAATATGCAATGGAGAAAAGATAGCCTCTTCAATAAATGGTGCTGGGAAAACTGGAAAACCATATGCAACAGAATGAAATTAAACCCCTATCTCTTACCCTACACAAAACTCAACTCAAAATGGATCAAGGACCTCGGAATCAGACCAGAGACCCTGAATCTTATAGAAGAAAAAGTAGTTCCAAACCTTCAACTTGTTGGCTTAGGATCAGACTTCCTTAACAGGACTCCCATAGCACAAGAAATAAAAGCAAGAATCAACAACTGGGATAGATTCAAACTAAAAAGCTTTCTCTCAGCAAAGGAAACTATCAGTAATGTGAAGAGAGAGCCTACAGAGTGGGAGAATATCTTTGCCACTCATACTTCAGATAGAGCGCTAATTTCCAGAATCTATAAAGAACTCAAAAAACTCTACACCAAGAATCCAAATAATCCAATCAACAAATGGGCTAAGGAAATGAACAGACACTTCACAGAAGAAGATGTACAAGCAATCAACAGATATATGAAAAAATGTTCAACATCTCTAGTAATCAGAGAAATGCAAATCAAAACTACCCTAAGATTTCATCTCACCCCAATTAGAATGGCAATTATCAAGAACACAAGCAACAATAGGTGTTGGCGAGGATGTGGGGAAAAAGGTACCCTCATATATTGCTGGTGGGGTTGCAGATTAGTGCAGCCACTCTGGAAAGCAGTATGGAGATTCCTCAGAAAGCTTGGAATGGAACCACCATTTGACCCAACTATCCCACTCTTTGGCCTATACCCAAAGGACTTAAAATCAGCATACTACAGAGATACAGCCACATCAATGTTTATAGCTGCTCATTTCACCATAGCCAGATTGTGGAACCAAACTAGATGCCCTTCAGTTGATGAATGGATAAAGAAACTGTGGCATATATATACAATGGAATATTACTCCACCATGAAGAATGATAAAATTATGGCATTTGCAGGCAAATGGATGAAATTGGAGAATATCATGCTACGTGAGATAAGCCAATCTCAAAAAACTAAAGGACAAATGATCTCGCTGATAAGCGGATGAGGACATATAATGGGGGGTAGGAGGGGTTAGCGTTAGGGTTAGGGTTAGGTTTAGGGTTAGGGATAAGGAGGGTGGTAAGAATGGAGGAAGGACTGTATAGAGGGAAAATAGGGGTGGGAGGGGTTGGGGGGAAGGGAAAAAAATAACAGAATGAATCAAACAACGTTACCCTATGTAAATTTATGATTTTTAATTAAAAAAAATAAAAAATTAAAAAATTTAATTTAAGAAACCTGAAGCTAGCATGCTTAATGATGAAGAATTCTGCTTTCCACTACATTGGCCAACAAGGAAAGGATGTCTTCTCTCCACCTCTGTTCCAGTGCTGCTGGAGTGTGTAGCCAGCTCAGTAAGCCAAGATACAGACATAAATCACAAAGGGAAAAGTTAGACCATCTTTATTAACAGAGGACATGGTCATCCATGTGGTATACCCAATAGAACCCAATAGGAAAAGCAACTAGAATTAATGAGTGAGTTCAGCAAGTTTTCAAGGTCCGAGATCAATACACAGAAATCAATTTAGTGGATAACCACTAGCAATGAACAGTTAGAAATTGAAAATTTTCAAATACCATATACAACAGCTTGAAAAATATGAAATACTTAGTAATAAATCTGACAAAAGATATGAACATGGATTGGAAGACTCGATATTATTAAAATGTTAATTTTTCCCAAATCAATCTATAAATTCAGTGCAATCCTGATCAAAATCCAGATAGGCATTTTTGTAATAATTGAAAATCCAAATCAAATGCAAGAGCTAAGAATCTAGAACAGTCAAAACAACTTTCTTTTAAAAAAGAATGTAGGGGCTGGGGATGGAGCTCAGTGGTAGAGCACTTGCCTAGCATGTGTAAGGCACTGAGTTCGATTCTCAGCACCACATATAAATAAATAAAATAAAGGTCCATTGGCAACAAAATTTTTAAAAAAAAATTTTAAAAAGAATGTCCTTGTCATTCTACTCCTGAGAATTTATACAAAAGAAATAAAAGCATATATTTTGCACATTGACTAGCACATGAGGGTTCATGGCAATTTTATTTGCAATAGCCCAAACGAAGAAACAACTAAAAAACTATCAATAGATGCAAGGATAAACAAATTGTGGTATATCCATACAATGAATACCCCTGAACAATAAAAAGGAATGAACAATTAATGCATGGGACAAAATGCATGATTTTTCTAAATAATTATGCCAAGTGTAAGAAGCCAGAAAAAAGGGCTACATACATTACTTCATTTATATAAAACTCTAGGAAAATGAAAACTGCCATAACTGAAAGCAGATCAGTGGTGCCTGGGGATAGAGGGGTGAGGAGAAGGATGGTTTCAGGATGCTAAATATGTTTCTTTATCTTGATTGTTGATATTTCACAAGTACATATATATGTCAAAATGTATCATATCTTGGGCTAGGGTTACTGCTCAGTGGTAGAGCTCATTTTTAGCATGCATGAGGCCCTGGGTTGAATCCCCAGCACACAAAAAAATGCGATTCATATTTGAAATATGGACAATTTATTCTTGTCAGTTTGTTTTCTGTTGTTTAAAAGGAAACAGAGAGAGAGAGAGAGCAAACACAAAAGGGACACAAATTTCCAAAAAGCTCAGATGGAGGGTAGTGAGGGTTTCTAAACCTTGGCTTCACATCAGAATCACTATAGCAGCTTTAAAAGACCTGGGGCCCATGTGGCAGTGAGGGCAGAGATGGAGTGAGAATGGTTAATGGTTGCAGTTGGATAAAGGGAATCATTTCTAATGTCCTATAGCACAGCAGGATAACTACAGTTGACAGTACTTAATTATATATTTTAAAATAGCTAATAGGATTTTTTTTTTTTTTTTTTTTTTGGTACCCGGGATTGAGCTCAGTGGCACTCAACCACTGAGCCACATCCCCAGCCCTTTTTATATTTTATTTAGAGTTTAGAGACAGGGTCTCACTGGGTTGCTTAGTGCTTAGCTGTTGCTGAGGCTGGCTTTGAACTCAGAATCTTCTTGTCTCAACCTCCCGAGCTGCTGGAATTACAGACAAGAGCCACCGGTGCCCAGCGCTAATAGGATTTTGAATGTTCACAACACAAAGAAATGATAAACATTTGAGGCTATAAGTAAACCAGTAACCTTCATTTGATTGGTACACTCTGTCTACATGCATTGAAACATGCTGTATCCAAATTTTACAATTATTATGACAATCAATTTTTTTTTAATTTTTAAATTCCTAGGGCTCATCTGCACCCCAGACCTGTAAATTCAGAATCTCTGAAGGTGGCATCCATATTTTTTTAACTCCCTAGGAGATTCCATCATGCAGTTGGTGTTGAGAACTGGTGGATGTGGGATATAAGCAAATTTGAGGAATGCAAGGTGTAAGGAAGCATGCAGGGGATGAAAAGGATTCGAAGTGGAAGGGATGCCCAAGGCAGAGTGTTGAATGGGAAAGGAGGATCTAGGGAGAATTATAGTGGCAGAATTTAAAAGTAGGGAGAAAGCGCAACTACAAATGAAGCATGGGTAAATTTAAACTTCATTCTGTCTCTCATGAAATTAAGGTCTGCAAATATCTTCAGGAAATGATGAGCAGAATCATCTAGGTTTCTGGCTAAGTGGTTGTTGGTCCTCTTCTCCTTTGGAAACCCTGGTCTAGAAGACTCCTACTGTCATTAAACTGTTCTGAAGTTCCCTAAATTACTTGTGTACTCAGAGAACAAAAAAGACAGTACCCCAGCTCTGGAATCCAGGAACAGGTATAAAGGAAACAAGAGCGTAAGTGTTCTCCATTCTTCCTCTAAACCAGAGATTCTGGATTTGGGCTGCTTCAAAATCACCCAGGAACCCCATTCCTAAAGTGGGGCCCAAGAATCCATATTTTTCAATAAATCTCTCAGCCTCCAAAAATTTGAGAAACACCCCTAACCCACTGGCTGAAGATGATACCTATTGAAAATTTCCCAAACCCCGACCCAGTCTCAATCCAGCAGGGAGAGAAGGACAGTGTGTTTTAATTGATGAAAGGTTTCTGATCCAGTTTATCATGAAGAAGGCAGGGCAGGGACGGGTCTTGAGGAAGAAAAGATATGTATGCTGGGAAAGGGGGACTGAAGGAACCTAGGCCAGACCTCCCTCCTCACAGTTCTGGCAACCACTCCACAGGGTCCTAAAGCCAGTCAGACCCTTAGTAGCACTGGGACTTTGTGACACATACTCTGTGAGTCTTGGTGAGAAGTGAGTCCCTTGATGTCTCTGCCACCCCCACTTGTGACATCATGGAAACGTCTTTGTGGCTGGCTCCTAAACACAGCAGCCAACCTTCATCTGTGGTGAACAGCTGAAACAGTGGAAGGCTTGTGATAAGGAACTGAGTGGCAGAGGAGGCTGGTAGGACAGAACTCCCACCCGGGAAGCACCATGGACTAGAAACAGAATGGCTCCCTGAGATGTGGTGGGAGATGGCACTTCACATTGTCGGTGTGGGACAAAGAGAAGAGACGAAGGTGCAGTGACGCACAGTTGGGCAGGGAGGATAAAATTCCAGCCAAGTCAGGACAACTCCCATCCCCTGCCCAAGTGCCTTGAAAAGTGCAGACACCTTCTGAGTTAAAGACGACATCTTTATTGGTTGAGCAAAGGCAGAAGGCACCGTTAATAGTGAGGTTTCTAGAAGCCACCAGTCTCAGGGTCACTTGTTCCGAGCCCAGTTTCCTCCTAGACGGCTGTACTGACCATCATCATGGTCTCGGAGGGGCTAAGAGATGAAAAGGGAGACAGTGAGATAGGGTCAAAGCTCTTCTGGGGAAGGGAGTTTATGCCTGCCCTCTGCAGACACCCTCAGTGATGACTTGCCCTCTAGAACCCTCCCCGAATGCACACAGCACATAATGTCAGCTTCTCCGTGCCCACTCACTCCTCCTCCTGATCACGCGTCCTTCCCCTCAGGGCTCACCTGATAGAGCTGCTCATTCCTCAGTAGAGCTTGAGTGTCTGCAGCTAGAAAAACAAGGGAAGGAGTGTCACTAGGGGCCAGGGAGGAAGGGATAATGATACCCATGAATGCTGCAATGCTGCAGAGGGGTCTGCAGCTGGTCACACCATCTCATGCCCTCAAAAGTCTGCATGAGCAACATGGGTACACAAGTTCTTTCAACATGCAGTGGTAGGACACTGCAAGAATGACTCCCAGATGAGACCAAACCTACCACCAGCCCCATTCTTCAGAATCAATCTCTCTCTCTCTCTCTCTCTCTCTCTCTCTCTCTCTCTCTCTCTCTCCACTAACCTCCAGACAGCCTTCCAGTAGTCTCATGGCCTGCAAAGCAGTAGACTCCCAAAGAAAGGAGCAGAGTGGCAATGATGTCAGCAATGAGAATGCCAGCCAGGGTGCCTGGGTCCAGCTCCACACAGTTCTGGCACACTGCAGAAGGGGATGGGTAGGAAGCTTCCGAGGTCAGGAACCATCTCTGCCTCCTGGGGAAGTCCTAGGATCTCTCATGTCAACACCCAAACTTCAGTGAGATCATACTGAGGGCCTTGCTATATCCACTCTACCCTATCCCAGGGAATTCCCAGAGAGACCCAGGAAGTAATCTCAGATTGGCGGAACCTTAAACTAGGTGATGGGCGTAATTCCTCTACCAACCAAGCCTATGGTAACAAGGCCCCTACCACTCTGCCTTACTAGGTCAAGCTTTCTTTCCCTTTCGGAAGACCCCCCAAATTTGGCTCATACTAAGGGTGACCCCAGCTTATTTAGAGAAAAGATTGGTTCTCAGAAAGTTTCATTTCAGAGGCCCACCATTCCAACTCAATGGGCCCAGGAGGCACATACTTCGATAATATATTTGCACTGTGAACGGATTCTTGGTCGGTTCATTTTCCCCCTTACACATATACATTCCTCGCGGGTCCAGGACGCGTTTTCCCAAGTCCAGATATTTACTGACTGGTAACTCTGTTCCCACTGTGCCTTCTAGCCACACGACACTGGCATTGCAATGCAAAAACACTTTGTTCTCCATTTCCTCCACAGTTATATTTGAGGAGTTCACTAAGGGAAAGAAAAATACCATAATCAGAGACAGCTGTTTGGTCTACGCCACATCCTAGTTCTGCTGGGGATGATTGTGGGAGTGAGGCACAGTCATGGTTCCCAGTGAGAGAAGCAGAAGAGATAAGAGAAAGGGTCCAGAAAGTGAAGTGCAGGTCAGGAAGGACATGAAGCTGTAGTCGAAGCTGAGAGCAGGTCCTGAGGGACTTGGGGCAAAAGAAGAAGCCATGAAGCTGGGTTGATCCAAGAATATGCTCAGACCACTGATGAGAAGGAGAGAATAGATTGCTGCAGCCCCCAGGAGACATGGAAAGGAACAAGAATGTTCCTAGGTTGGGCAGGTCTGCAATTTTTCTTCTAGAAGTCTTGTAATTCTACTTCCCAATCAACTACCACACTATCACTTCAACTTCTCATCCTCTTCCCTCCCCATGATCTCTGTCCCAGAATCCACCAGAGGACTGAGATGCTCACTCCTTAAGCTTTTCCCAGCCTTTAGATGATGGCTGGAGAAGGGAGGTGCTGATATAAACTACCAGCCCAGTGGTTCAGAATTACCAGAGCAAATCCCATGTAAAGATTTTCAGTTGTTTCACACTTGCTTATGAGGAGGGGGACAGAAAGAAAAATTTGTCAAATTTGTTCTTGAGGCTTCACATACGAGTCTCATGGGGAGTTTAAGGGCCAGAGGTAAGTCCAGCATCTTTCTAGATTCGCTGAATTTCTTTGACAGCCTGAGAGCACCTCCACAGCCTACAGAGGCACCTGGAATCTATAACACCCATCCCAGGGAAAAGTGAAATGTATGTTCTCCCTTAGTTTCATATTCAGGGATTTGGATATAAGAAAATTCTCTAGAAAACTCCCAAATAGCTATTTCTCTTACATCTGAAGCAAGTAAGGAGTATATGTGTGCACACTTAGGGAGGCACATGTACATCAAATACTTCACCTGCTACAGTCATGTCTTCCTTGAAATTGTTTCCATTGGAAATGCTGGGCATTCTAGGATTGCTGAGAATTAGGATAACCATTTGACCCAGTCTCCCGAGAGTAAGAGGATTCTGGGACATGGAATTTTCCCAGTTTTCTTTTGTTTGGTGGTGCTGGAGATTAAACCCAGGCCTCACACATGCTAGCCTAGTGCTCTATCCCTGAGCTACATTCCCAGCTCCATTTTCAGTTTTAATTTTTCTTTTTTTCTTTTTTTTTTTTTTTTGAGACACGTTCTCACTATGTTCCCCAGGCTGGTGTTGAACTCCTGGGTTCAAGGGATTCTCCCACCTTAGCCTCCTGAGTAGTTGTGATTCTGTTTTAAAACCAAACTGGGATGAGTTTGATTTTACTGGGTGCAGTGATACACACCTGTAATCCCAGCTGCTACAGAGACTGAGGCAGAAGGACAGCATGTTCAAAATCAGTCTCTACAATTTAATGGGACCTTCTCTTTTTTGGGGGAGGTGGGTACCAGGGATTGAACTCAGGGGCACTCAACCACTGAGCCACATCCCTAGCCCTATTTTGTATTTTATTTAGAGACAGGGTCTCACTGATTTGCTTAGCACCTCACTTTTGCTGAGGCTGACTTTGAACTTGGGATCCTCTTGCCTCAGCCTCCCAAGCCAAGGGGATTATAGGCATGTGCCATTGCACCCAGCAGGACCCTCTCTTAAAATAAATAAAAATAAAAAAGGGCTGTGAATGTAGCTCAGTGTTAGATCACCTCTGGATTCAATCCCCAGCACCACAACAGACCGGGATGAATTAGCATAATACTGACCATGTAATTTTCTCCACACACACCAATCTGCCCTTCCTCTTTCTCAAGCTAAAATCAATTTTTCTCTTAAAGCAATCCCTTGAATCCTGGAACATGACGCCAGGTGGCATAACGATGGTGAAATAAGAGCCCTGAAGGAGTACATATAGCTCTGCTCCCCTTACCAGCACTAGGCTCAGGCACGTATACATACTGAACCATTGCCTACAAAGGCATAAGGTCTTTGAAGAGAAAGATTCAGGGCCAACATGTGCCCTGGCTAGAGTAAGTGGAAGCTAAGCACCTCCTTCCTACATCTCAACCCTGCCCTCCTGACACCTGGGGTGCCTGGCAAATTGGAACAGCATTGAGAAGCACTTTCCAGTGGACCTCACTCCCAGGAGTAATGTCCCTTCCTCCACCTACCCTGGAGAAGCCTTACTTACCTTGATAGAGAAGGGCAGCCAGTATCAGATGGGCCAGGAACCTGCTGTGTTTCATTTTTTGGTGGAATTCATCTAGCAGATAGAACCAGGTCAAGGAACTATCAGCCAGAGTGAGAGCTACCTCCCCCCAAATGATTCACGGGTATACGGAAAAAGTAGAGTGGGGGAGGAACTATAAGATGTCTGCCTCTCTGCTCTCTGCCTTTGATGATGAGAAACGTCAAGACAGGAGTAGGTCAGGGGTGGGGTAAGAAGGAAGCAGTTGCAAACTGCTCTTTCTCTGAGTAGGGAGCTTGGGGCTAGGGGCGGAAGTCAGAGCAGAGAATATGAAGAAGATTGCCTGTACATCTAGGAGGTAAATGGAGATTTAGAATAGCCTCTCCTGAGTCAATGGTGAAAACTGGGACCTTCACAGTCCCTGTTGACAACCTAACTACATTTACTTACCAGCTAAAAACTGCCAGCTCTCACAGCCCCTTGAGAGAAGGTAGGACCCCCATTGCACAATCCTATCAGCTAGGTTCCTTCCATTCCTGGTCTTTCTCAGGATCCTTCACTGGGCAGACTGGGACATTAGATGGAACAGCTTCTAACCAGTGGGAAATTGGACTTCAGAGCATCACCAGCCAGAGACTTGAACCCCAGTTCCACTACTTGGTACCCACAGAGCCAGGCATAGAATTCTTCAGAGCCTCATTCCCTTAGTATCATTATAGGATTTGAAAAAAGGTGTTTGTATGGGGTCTGCCATATCAGATGTGCTCAGTAAGAGGTAGTTATTAGTAACAATATAATTGACTCACTGCCAGAATTGAGCCTTCCCAGGAGGGAGACAATGTGCTTTTTTTCCCTTGTGACCTGTAGGGATCTGAAACTCCATACTTCCATGTTAGGACTGTCATTATCTGAGGACAGAGTCATGGCTGTCTTGCTCACTGCTAGGACCTCATGACAGGCACCTAACAGATCTCTGCAAATTTCTGTTGGCTCACTGATTGACTAAATGAGGGAGACAGGGGCCTCACATGCTGGAAGCACAATCCAGACTTACCCCTAGAAACACGCTGACCATCCTGTTGAAATTGTCCCACCTACTCTTTTCCAGGCAGGCAGCTTTAATGATCTCAAAAGAACAGTGACAAAAATCCCTGAACGAAGGCCTAGATAGAGGTGCTTTTGCACGTGGAGTTCCAACTCCAAGCACCTGAGAATCCTACCTAAATTCATTAGTTATAGCGTCAATTGACAACTGGCTGCAATACTAGCAACACAGGAAGCAGGATGTTTGTACTCCTTAACAGAAAAACAAGAGGCATCTATCTGCATCTGCAGCCCTGAGGAAGCCCCTGCTACCCACACTTGAAGCAGAGGGTGGAGGCACCAGGTTCTTGCCTTTGTACAGGGGCCCTGGGTTGCTGGGTGGAGCCAAACTAGTGGCTGCTCAGGCTGGCTGGCTGCTCAGGCTGGCTCCACACTTCTGCTGAAGAAGGGTAGAAGCTGACATGGAGCAAGGAAAGGGTCTGACTCGCTTCATCCTGGCTGTCATTGTTCTTCAAGGTAAGAGCCCCTAGGGGGTCTCCTACCCTGGGGAAGGGCTCACTAGAAGAGGCCATCACCAGGAAGACAGGGGGGATATTGGAATCCTAACCTTGAACCTACCCCTAACCTTGAATGTACCCCAGCGGTCACCTTTTCACATTCAAAGAAGGAAAGGCAAAAGTGAAACCGCTTACTGTTCTGAGCTGGAGAGAAGCAATGTTCCCTTAGGGGTTCTTGTTTCTGAGAAATCAAAACAGAGGACTTAACTGAGAAGACCCTGCTGCCGCCATCTTAGGCTTGAATGTAGCCCAAAAGGGCACAGGCAAGGAAACTGAAAGGGAAAGGTTCATGTTCTCTGATTCAGAGCTGGGCTTAGCAGTAGACCTGTGAAGCATTCACTCATTTGCTTGGTAAGTTGGCCAACTGGTCAACAAGCATGGGTAAGATCATATATGCGGATAATCCAGAAGGATAAAAAGATGAATAAAATGCTTCTGCTTTAAAGAGCTCATGGTCTAATTGGAGAAGTAAATTTTATTGTTGCCACACGGAGTGTAAGGTGCAGTCAGGGTTGCCTGTATGAATGTCCAGTTTAAAATATCCAACAGGAAGTAGATAACTGGGTTGACACCTAGAGTCTGAACATATGGAAGGAAGCCAAAACCATCAAGGTTGTTGAAATCGCAAAAGTACCATGTGTTATGTGAGGATGGAACTGTGAGAGACCAACTTTTATGGGGTAGTTAGAGAAAAAAAAATCTCAAGAAAACAATGAAAGAATGTCAAAGATCTGAAATAATCACAAGAGTGCAATGCATGGAATAGAGAGCTTCCAGAAGGAGAGAATTACCAAGAGTATAAAATGTTAAAGAGAGTCCACCCACATAAGAACATATTTAAAATTTAAGTTTGTGGGATCTAGCAAATAAAAGTCATGGGTAATTAATTCAGAACAGTTTTGATGGAACAATCTGACAGCTGAATGGACGAGGGCAGAAGACAAAGGCCAGTAAGTATAGACTACTCTTGAAAGAAACTTGGATGAAAAGGCAGGAGAGATGGAGCGGGAGGCAGAAGTGAAAGTAGAGTCTAAGAAGAAGTTTTTGAGGGTAAGAGAAACTTGAGCACATTTTGGGCTCAAGGAGAAGATGGTAAGCAGAGCAAGGTTGATGTCAGAAGGAGGGAGCTAGGAGAGGAGACAAGGGCACGTCAGAGAGGGCAATATGACCTGCTGAACTAGCAGAAAGGAAATGCAGATAGCCTGGCCATAGGTAAGCTTGGAAGGAGAAAGGAGCTGGAGAAAGAGCCATAACAACACCTGTGTGCTCAAAAAACTAGGTGGGAGGCAATACCAACTGCTGAAACTGAGCTGGTGATGGCCAAGTGGGAAACTTGAAGAAGACAGGGAGAGGGCCTGGGGAGATAGCTCAGTTGGTAGAGTGCTTGCCTTGCAAGCACAAGGCCCTGGGTTTGATCCACAGCACCACAAAAAAAAAAAAAAAAAAAAAAAAAAAAAAAGACAGGGAGAATGTGGGATTATTTCTAAGAGAAAAGGGATAAACAGCGAGGCAACACAGGTTAGAGGGCAATGCTGGAGCTGGAGGGAGCCAGCTGGATATAGTGAAAAGAGCTTTGGATCAAGCATAGAAACCTGAGTTCTGGGTTCAGCTCAGACACCAATGAGCTGTGGGATCTGGAACAAGGTCTCTAACCCTCTGGGCTCAGTTTTCATAACAGTCAATCCTGAAATTTAGCTACGGCAACTCTCAAGTTCTGAAAGAAAGCAGCACTCAGACATGTACAATTAAAAGATGTCAGCAATTAGTTCCATTTTTTTCCTTTGGAATCTGAGTTTGAAGCAAGAGTCTCTGCCCTCCCCTGGTGACCAGTACTTGGGGAGAAGGGCCACTAAGAAATCTATTTAACTGTTATGCCTTTTTTCTGCATTTACTCCTTTATGCATTCAGGCATTTGTCCAACAATATGAAGCTCCTACTTGGTCTAGGCATTGTTTTGGGTACCACTCATAAATAGTCAGCCCTGCACAAAGTTCTAAGACAGTTGATTCTGTCCAGTAATTTCTATCATATTTTAACTCCTGACCAGGTCTCCCCATCACACACTCTACCTCTAGCCACACTGCTTCTCCTGTCCTTTTCCAAATCTGTATCTTCATTCATCAGTTTTTTTCTACCCTAAATGTCTTTGTCTGATGAATTCTTATTCATTCTTCAGGGTTCAGCCAAATTTCATCGCCTCAATTAAGCTTTTCCTGAACCTCACCCTTGGGCAAAATCAACACCTTCTATTCCTTTTCATCTGCATTCATACTAGTACTAAAAGATAAGTTATAAGTTCTATTACATTAATTACATGTGCATATCTTTCCACTTCATCTTAAATTCTTTGGAAGAATAACTGGTTCTGTATATCACCACCCTTTTCCTTCACAATACTTAATCATGTTAGGTTGTCATAGTGCTCAGTAAATGCTTGAATTAAACCCAATTGAATTAATTCCAGTATTAGGTCTCTGTAGTACACTACCATGCAACCCTTTTACTAGAGACAGATATGAGGGCTAATTGAATAGCTCACTTTTTCTGGGACAGTCAGGGTTCCTATAAGAAACAGATTGCCAAGACTGAAGATTTTAGAAATAAGTCAACTCCAAAGGCTTTGGACATACTCACCTCTTGATAGGGTTTTAGTTGCTAACAGAGCAGAACATTCTGGACTGTATAATCAATACTTTTACATATACTGCAAAACAATTTGACTGAAAATCCCTCAGAGTTAGTGGCAGATCTCACAAATTAACGGTATAGCCCTTAACAAAATTGTCCTCACTGTAAAGATCATCCCACAAATGCAGGAGTCCCCAGACCTTACTAGCTGACAAATTAGCTGTACATCCAGAGGGTTCCCATGATCCCTCATGTCTGATCATGTACTAGAATGACTCACAGAACTCAGGAAGGTATTACAGCTTTAATATTGAAAAAAATGAGGGTCAACTAAATGAGGAAATAGGGCAAGGTCTTGGGGAGTCCTGAACACAGAGTGTCTATGGTCTCTCCCTGGGGAATTAGAACATATCATGTTCCCAGTACCTCAAAGTGTTCACGAACCAGGAAGCTCCACCATGTTGTTCTCGAGGTACCATCACACAGGTGCGGTTCATGGATTTGTTGGCCAGTTAACTGAATTCAGTCTCAGCCACTCCCCTCCCAGGGTTGGCAGCAGTGACTTCAAAACCCCAATCCTCTAGTCATACGGTTGACCTTGACCAGGCCCATCCTGAGTCATCTCCTTAGCATGAACTCAGGTTCATCCAAGGGTACACCAAGAATAGCAAATGTACTGCATCACTTATGAAATTCAAGGGTGTAGAAACTCCCATCCGGGAAGCTGGGACAAAAACCAAAAAATTATTCATTATAATTTTGACTCTGATTTGGTGATTTTAGGCTACATCCAGGAATTTAGGTACAGATTCTCTCATTCCCATGGGTTAGAATCTCTCTTGATCTTGACCTGAAAGGACCATGGGAATACTTCAGGGCATCACAACAGCTCCACGCCCACCTGATCCTCTCTCTTTTGTCTCTACAGGTACTGTGGCCCAGTCGAAGCAAGGTAGGAAAAATGACTTCTTTCTGTCCTCGAATTCTGAGGAAATTCATAGAAATATGGCTTTCTACAAAAGGAGTACACACCTCTAAACTCAACTCCTTGGAGAGTAAGGCAGGAGGATTACAAGTTTGAGACCAGCCTCAGCAACTTAGCAAGACCCTAAGCAACTTAGTGAGAACCTGTCTCAAAATAAAAAAGAAAATAAAAAGGGATGTGGCTCAGCGGTATAGCATCCCTGGATTTAATCCTCAGGAAGAAAGAGTTTAGAAAGGATGAGATGAAGAGTGAGAGATAGCTGCTATTTCCATTATCAACCTAATCAGTCCTGCTGCAACCTGTTCTTGGCAGCTTTCCTATAGCTAAGGACCATCTGGTCCTTGCAGGAGAAATAGGACCCTGGTAAACAGACATGTCTCAAACTGTGATCTGTGAGCCAGCAGCATTGGCATCACCTAGGAGTATGTTTGGAATGCAGAATCTCTCCTCACCAGGACTACACATCAAAGTCTGAGGCACTGTACACTAATAGTCTTCTCCTGGTACCCTGAGGTGGGGAGAATTTCAGAGGCAAGATCCTTAACAGAACTACAAGCTTTTCCCTTTCAGGAAAACATCTGGTACGAGTGAATGACAATCAAGAAGATGGTTCAGTACTTCTGATTTGTGACTTGACAGACAAATACATAGGATGGTTTAAAGATTCTCCAAATACAGCTCTCCAAAATACAAGTAAAAACACATGGAATATAGGAAGTAGTGCCAAGGACCCTCGAGGGATGTATTGGTGTCAAGGAGCAAAGGACACTTCAAGGCCTCTCCAAGTATATTACAGAAGTATGTAATCCCCTTTGGTTTGTTCGTTGTGAGATTAAGTGGTGCTTACTCTTCTGGTGAGATTACTGTCTAGGGTGAAGGTAGAAACAGATGCTAAGCCATGACTACATTAATAGCCAGTTCTCTTCATCTCAGCGTGCTGCTTTTTGTGTGTGGCGGGGTGGGGCATGCTGGGGATTGAACCCCAGGGTCTTGAGCATATGAGGCAAGCTCTCTACCAGCTGAACTATATCCCCAGGGCCCTGCTTCTTGCTTTTTTAACAAGACAGTTTCCTCATCTTTTTGAAAAAGCATAATTAGTGCTGTAAACTCTGGCTTACTTTCGGGTGGGTCCTATGGATTGAAGAAGTTCAGCAACTCTGGTAAACTGAGTTGGCAGGGAGAGAGAATGCAGGGAAGATTACAAGGTGAGCAGGAGTGAAGAGAAGGCTACAGTTGGGTGGGGAGAACAGGACCTGAGTCTCCCCAGGACTTCTCAGTGAGGAACATTGAGTTCTTAGTCCAAGGATCTCCCCTTACCATACCCCTAAGAGGGAGGAGCCTGCTGCCCTGGACAGAGGCATTGTTGCTGGTAGGCAGGAGAAAAAGATTTTGCCTACAGCATTCACACCCTGTGGGAGGCTCATCCTCACCCTGCCTGCTTTTCTCCAGTGTGTCAGAACTGCATTGAGCTTAATGCAGCCACCATATCTGGCCTTGTCTTTGCTGAAATCATCAGCATTTTCTTCCTTGCTGTTGGAGTCTACTTCATTGCTGGACAGGATGGAGTTCGCCAGTCAAGAGGTAAGAGGGCTGAGGGTATGGCTCAGTGGTAGAGCACCTGGCTAGCATGCATGGTCCCTGAGTTAGATCCCCTGTACCACATAAACAAAATGAGGAGAATGTTCTTAACTGAGATGTGGAACCACCCAAGACCTTAACCTTCCTTCCTACCAAAAGAGACCTAGTAGCAGAGACTGTGCTGGCGTGTGTTGCTAATGTGCAGACTTGGGTGAGGCTCTGCCTCTGTGAGGCAGGAAAGAGACACATTTGGTTTTATCCCAGCATATTTACCTGTTCCAAGATCCAACTCCCTCTGATTTGTTCTATATTTTGAAACTCTTTATTGAAGTAAAACCTACATATCAAAAAGTGAATCACAAGGTTACAACTGAAAACATTCAACAAAACAACCATCCAGCACCCAGTTGAAGAAAGAAAATATTAACATCACCCTAGAAGCTCTTTCAGTCACTACCCATCCCCCAAAGTAAGCAATATCCTGACTTCTTTTTTTTTTTAATTTTTTAATTTAGTTTTTATTTTTATGGACTGCATTTTGATTCATTGTACACAAATGGGATACAACTTTTCACTTCTATGTAGATTTGCACCATTCATGTAATCATACATATACACACTATCCTAACTTCTAACAACAGAGATCAATATATCCTGTTTCATTGTGGTTGTTCTTCAGGCAAACGGACTCATGCAGTAAGAATTCTTTTGTATGGTTTCTCTCACTTGACAATATGCTTATGAGATTTATCCATGTTCATGTGTATTGTTGAGGCTTATACTAATTAGTATCCCATTGTGCCAATATGGTCTTTTTTTTTTTTTTTTTTTTTTTTTTTTTTTTTTGTACAGGAGATTGAATCCAGGGGCACTTAACCACTGTGCCGCATCCCCAGCCCTTTTTAGATTTTTTTTAGAGACAGGGTCTCACTGAGTTACTTAGGGCCTCACTAAGTTGCTGAGGCCGGCTTTGAACTCACGATCCTTCTGCCTCAGTCTCCTGAGCCACTGGGATTATAGGAATGCACCACCATGCCCGGCTGGATCATTTTTTAAAATACTAAACCTCAATATGCCTTTTGTTTTTATTCTTCCAAAGAATGAAAAATAATATGAGATTGAATAACTTATCAAAATATCAATGTCAATTTATCATTCATTATATCTTATGTATGTGTATTTTGTTTATTTTTCGTGTAGCTTCAGACAAGCAGACTCTGTTGCCCAATGACCAGCTTTACCAGGTAAGAGATGAGGAATGAAAGTCACAATGACAAGGAAGGGTGAAACTTGGAGATAGGAGCAAGTCATCTGAAAACTACTATAAGATAAGGAACTGCTTATAGCATACCAAATGATAAGATGGTTGTACTATCAAGCAGAATAAGAAAAATAAAGAGAAGGAAATAAGAAAGAGACTGGGATCAGGATCCATTGAGGAAAAGTTGAAGAACACACTGAGAGGGACACACAGGGAAGCTATACACAGAGCTTCCCTCTCCTCATCTTCTTTTGGTCCCTAGAACCATAAAGCACCCACTCCAAATCCCTGCACAATAAAAAGCATTCAGTCAGCCAGGCATGGTGGCACACACCTGTAATCCAAGTGACTCAGGAGGCTGAGGCAGGAGGATCCCAGTTTGAGGTCAGTCTCAGCAATTTAGCAAGATCATATCTCAAAATAAAAAACAAAAAGGAATGGGATGTAGCTCAGAGGTAGTGCGCCACTGACTTCAAGTCCCAGTATGAAAGAAAGAAAAGAAAGAGAGAGAGAGAGAGGAAATAGGCCAGGTGCGGGGGTACACACCTGTAATCCCAGCAGCTCTGAAGGTTTAGGTAGAAGTTCAAAGCCAGCCTCAGCAACTTATGGAGGCCAGAGCAACTTAGAGCCGGTCTCAAAGTAAAAATAAAAAATGCCGGGGATGTGGTCCAGTGGTTGAGCACCCCTGGATTAAATTCCCTGTACAGAAAAAAATTAAAAGGAGAGGAGGAGAAGAAGGAGAAGAAGACAGAAGAGGAAGGAAAAATAATTCAATCAGTATGCACCAAATTAATCAAAAGGAGGTGGGAAAGATAGGTTTACTACTTTACTATCCTCTTCAGCCCCTCAGAGATCGGGAAGATGACCAGTACAGCCGTCTTCAAGGAAACCACCTGAGGAAGAAGTGAGCAGGAGTCAGAGCAGGTGGTTCTTCAACACCTGTTCAGAGTAAGTGCCTTTACATCTCCATCTCCTCTCCCCCAAATGCTACCAAGTCTGTCTCTCTTCCCCAAGTACAAGGATCAGAGTGTGTGTGTGTGTGTGTGTGTAGACAGAGAGATGAGAAGTGGTTGATTGTGTAGTCCCTTTTCTACAAATACTGGGACCAGTACTGGTTGCCTTGACCTAAGAAAATATGAATGTTATATTTAAATCCTCTTAGAGCAGGGCCTCAGGCCATAAAGATGCTGAATATTAACTTTGTTAGGGTGTCTCCATATCCACACTATTAGCGTTTTGAACTAGTTGATTGTTTGGTTGTCCTGTACCTGACAGCAGTTATAGCAGGGTCCTTAGCCTCTATCTACCAGATGCCAGTAGTAGCCCCATTATTATTTGGGGCTTATGGAAAGCATTATTTGGTTTTCCAACCAGTTGCATTTTTTTCTTTTTTCGATCCAGGTGTTCTCCCTTCTATCTACTTCTCAGAATCAAAGCAATTTATTTTGGAAAGCTCTCAGCAGAGAGATTTGCAGCCCTAATTCTAAACTCCAGGTTTGCAGAGATGACAAATGGAGAAGAGGGGGCCACCAGAGCAAATTTGGGTTTTTCTCAAAATAAAAGTCAGGGCTGGGGATGTATCTTAACAGCAGAGCACTTGTCTAGCTGCCGAGGACGTGGGAGATGTGTGAGGCCCTGGGTTCAATCCTGGGGCGGTAAACCTAAGAACATGGTGTTTCACGAGCGCCACCTATTGGTAAAAATGTAAATGAAAAATAAAAAGGTCAAATAAACCCTCTACTGGAACAGAATTTTTTTTAAGTTTTAATTTTTACTGAGTTTTTGTATAGGTCATAATTCACATGGTTCAAACATGCAACTTCCACCTCCATTTCAAGCCACCAGTTGCCTTCTCCAGCTGTAAACCAGTTTCCTATATACCTTCCTGAAGGTACTCTGGGCATTAACAAATTCTCAAATACACATGATTCTCCCTTCTCCTATTTTTCACACAAATGATACCATACTATTCATATTGCACTTCCCCAATAAAACCTGAAGATTATATATTGAAGTATATAAAGAACTTTATAAAATGCAGCCACATTGTAAAGATTCATTTTAAGTTACCTCACCAGTCATTTATTGATGGACATTTAAGTTGGTTCCAGTCTTTCCCTCTTACAACAATGCTACAATGACTAACATATAAATGTCATTTTAAGACAACTGCATTGAACTGAAATTTGTGCACCACAAAATTCACCTATTTTAAGTGATTCACCTTTTCTCAGAAATTTTAACAAATTGACCCTTCACACCATTACCATAATTCAGTCTGTCTTCTCTCTTAAGATGTGCTGTTTTGTCATCTCTCTGTTCTCACCCTCAGCCCTAGGTAACCCACAAATCTTTTCTGATTTGTTTTGTTTTGTTTTGTTTTTGTTTGTTTGTTACCCGGTACTGAACCCAGGGATCATTAACCACTGAGCTACACCCCCAAGTCCTTTTTTGTTTGTTTGTTTGTTTGTTTTGTTTTGAGACAGGGTCTCTCTAAGTTGCTTAGGGCCTCGATAAGTTACCACCCTCTTGTCTCAGCCTCCCAAGTGGCTGGGTTTACAGTGTGCACCACCACACCCAGCTTTTCTGTCTCTTTAGGCTTGCCTTTTCTGGACATTTCATACAAATGGAATCATACAGAATGAGATCTTTATATCTTTTAGTATGTTTCCAGGGTTTGTCCACATTGTAACATATGTCAATATTTTGTTAACTTTTGTTGCTGAATAGCAATTCATTTTATGGATACTCCACATTTTGTTTATCCATTCACCAATAAATGGACATTTAGGTTGTTTCTATTTTTGCCTATTATAAATAGTGCTAATATGAACATTCTCAGGCAATTCTTTGTGTAGACAGATATGTTTTCATTTTTCTGGGTTAGATAACTAGAAGTGAAGAATTGCTAGATCATATGTCAAATTTATATTTAACATTTTCAGAAACTGCCAAGTTTTTTTCCAAACTGGCCATACTATCTTACCTTCCTATCAACAATGTATAAGGCCCGCTATTTTTCTGCATCCTCACCAATATTTATCACTGACCATTTTAAAATAGCCATTTTAAACCAGGGGCAGTTGCGCACACCTGTAATCCCAGCAGCTCAGGAGGCTGAGACAGGAGGATTGCGAGTTCAGAGCTAGCCTCAGCAATGGTGAGGTGCTAAGCAACTCAGTGAGACCCTGTCTCTAAATAAAAGACAAAATAGGACTGGGGATGTGGCTCAGTGGTAAAGTGTCCCTGAGTTCAATCCCCGGTACCAAAAATAAATAAATAAATAAATAAAGTAGTCATTTTAGTAGGTGTAAAATAATATCATATTCTTTTTTTGTGTGGCGGGGGAATAATGGGGATTGAACTCAGGGGCACTCAACCAGTGAACCACATCCCCAGTCCTTTTTTTTTTTTTTTTTTTTGTATAATTTATTTAGAGACAGGGTCTCACTGAGTTGCTTAGCACCTCGCTGTAGCTGAGGCTGGCTTTGAACTCACAATCCTCCTGCCTCAGTCTCCTGAGCCACAGGGATTACAGGCATGCATACAATATCATAGTTTTAATATGCATTTCCTTAATAGTTAATGAACATGTATTCCTTAATTTACTAGCTGTTCATGTGTCTTTAGTGAAATGTATTTAAATCTTTTGCCCATTTTTAAATTGGGTTGTTTGTCTTCTTACTGTTCAATTGAAAATGTTCTTTACATATTTTTGGATACAAATCCTTTACCAGATATATAACTTGGAAATATTTTCGGTAGTTCGTCATTTTTTTTTTTTTTTGGCACTGGAAATTGATCCCAGGAACTCTACCACTGAGCTACACTCCCAGCCCTTTTTAAAAAAATTTTGAGATGGAGTCTGTCAAAATGCCCAGGCAATTTTATAGTCTTCCTCCTCAGCCTTCCAATTACCTGGGATTACAGGTATACACCATCAAATCCAGCACTTCTCACTTTCCTCCATGGTGTCTTTTTAAGTGCAAAAATTTTAAATTTTGATGAAGTTCATCTTATCAACTTTTTATTTTACATATTGCACCTTTTTTTCTGGCAGTAATAGAGATCACCCCCAGGGCCTCACACATATTGGTATAAGCCAACACTCTGAGTTATATCTCTAGTCTTTCCCACCTCCCTTTTTTAAAGCAGGGTCTAAATTGCCTAGGCTGACCTTGAATTTGTAATCCTCCTGCTTCAGTGTCCTAAATAACTGAGATTACAGGTTTGTGCCACTACTCCTGGCTGTGTTGCACTCCCCCACCCCCATCCCCAAGGACTGAGGACTGAACCTGGGACCTGCTAGGTAAGCACTCTACTGTTGAGCTAGACCCCCGGTTCTAATGATCATACTTATGATGTCATCTTTAAGAAGTCTTCGTCAAATCCATGATCACAAAGATTTTCTCCTCCATTCTTTTTATAATTTTTGGTGTTTTATTGTTGTTGTTGTTTTTTTTTTTTTTTTTTTTTTTTTTTTTTTTTTGGTACCCAGGGGCCTTAACAACTGAGCCACATCCTCAGCCATTTTATAACTTATTTAGAGACAAAGTCTTACTGAGTTACTGAGGGTTTCAATAAATTGCTGACACTGGCTTTGAACTCACCATACTCCTTCTTCAGCCTCTCAAGTCACTAGAATTTCAGTCATTCACCAATGTAACTGGCAATCCCCAGCTCTTTTTTATTTTTAATTTTGATGCAGAATCTCACTAAATTGACCATACTAGCCTCAAACTTGCAATCCTCCTACATCAATTTCCCAAGTAGCGGGATTACAGGGATGTACCACAGCACCCAGCTTGACCTACTTTTAAGTCAGATAGATAGTTAACAAGTTATTCCAGAAATATTTATTTATCTTGTGCCCATTGATTTATTTTATTTTGCAGTGTTGGTGATTGAACCCAAAGCCCTGTGCATGTTAGACAAGGGTTTTAACTACAGCTACATCTCCATTCACTTCATTAATATTAAATAATATATTACAACTCTACTCTCAAAGAATTATAAGGTTCAGGAAAGGATTGTAAGTTTCAAGAAGGAAAAGACCTGGGTTTTGTTCACTATTTATCTCAAGGAACCAGAACAGTAGCAGACTTTCTAAAGATTACATAGTTTTTTTGTGTGTATGTCGTTAAACTTAACATTTTAACAAGTCTTAAGTGTACTATTCAATGACATTAAATAACCTTTGCATTGTTGTGCAGCCATCAACAATATACATTTCCAGAACTTTTTCATCATCCTGAACAAAAATCCCATACCCATTAGAAAACAATTCCCCACTCCCCTCTCCACCAACCATTGGTCATCTTTATTCTACTGACTGACTCTATGATTTTGCCTGTTATGGGTACTACACATAAGTTGAATCATATAGAATTGTTATATCTGACTAATTTCACATAGCATGATGTTTTCAAAGTCCACCCATGTGATAACACGTATTCATTCCTTTTAAAGATCAAATGATAGTTTGTTGTATGCATACATTTGTCTATCCATTCATCTGATGGTAGACATTCAGGGTTGTTTCTTTTTGTTATTATGAATAATGCTACTAAGAACACCGGTGTACAAGTGCCAGTTTAGGCCCCTGTTTTCAGTTCTTTTGAGCATCTGTTTTGAAGTGGAATTGATGGGTCACAAGATAATACTGTTTAATTTTTGAGAAACCATTGTTTTACATTCCCATCAGCACTGCATAAGATTCCAACTTCTCCACATCTTTACCAACAACCCTGGTTTTTTTTTTGTTTTGTTTTGTTTTGTTTTGTTTTGTTTTTTTTTTTATAAAAGCCATCAATAGTAGGAGCGAAGCAGTATCTTATTACGGTTTCGATCATTTCCTTAATAACTAATGATGTTGGGTATCTTCTTTGTAGCAATGTCTCATCAAGTCCTTCACTCATCTGTGAATTAGACTGATATTGTCATTGTATTGTATGAGTTCTTTATATATTCTTGATATTAATCCTTTATCACATATATGGCTTACAAAAATTTTCTCATTCCATAAATTGTCTTGCACAGTTCTTCTCTTTAAAAAGTATGCCACTGCCCTGGGGTTGTGGTTCAGTGGAAGAGCACTTGCCCACCATGCGTGAGGCACAGGGCTCAATCCTCAGCACCACATAAAAGTAAATAAATGAAATAAAGTATTGTGTCCATCTACAACTGAAAAAGAAATATTTTTTAAGAAGTATGCTGCTTCCATTACTTCCACATATTTCAAAACGAACCTGTAGGTTACATATTGTTGCCACTGTACAGATAAGAAAAGTGAAATCCAATAAAAAATAGCACATTGCCGGCACCTAATACATGCTCAAATATTCGTTGTTATTGCTGTTATTGTTACTGCATCATAAATAATAATCTACGAAAAGTTATGGAAGATGCTTCGGAAAGGTATGGTATAAGTGGGAAAATCTGAAAGCAGAAACCGACAGAGTTTACGACCAGAGCCAGACATCACAAAGTTATATCTGCCCTAGGTGCTGCGATTTCCAGAGACAGTCTTATATTCCACTAATTCCCAAACCACTTCGCCCACCATGCCCCCACCTCCAACCCCAAGCCAATCCCAGGGCCTCTTCCGGCCACTTCCGCCCCGCCCCAGCCGGCTTCAAGCAAACTAGCGCGTGCGCTCTGGGGGTGTTTGCGTGCCATTGGCCCACAAGGGCGGACGCATCCCACTTCCGGCGCGGAAGTTAGCGTTCACACGCCCGGGTGCTTAGTGATGATGTCAGCTCCGGTTGCCATGCTGAGTCGGAAGTGGGAACCCTTTGGCCCCTGAGACTGTCGTGTCGTCGCTGCTGGCCCTTCAGGCTCTGGTAAGAGAGAATGTAGCTTGAGGGGAGGGGACTGTTGGGTCTACAGTGGCAGCTTTTCTCCTAGTCTAATGCCAGTACTGGCCTCTTTAAAAGGCCTTCTCCTGTGCATTTCTAACTAGGGACCCTCTCTCCTTCATGAACTTCAACCCTGTCTGAATCGGGAACCCATACATTGCTGCAGCTTCTAATTTCTCAGTACATTTCTCTTCCCCTTTGCTATACTGCTCCTGGAAAAGGCCAGAATATTATCCTTGTGTTTCTTTTGACTTCTTTTCTCTAAAACATGCTCCGGGCGGGTGGATCTCCCTCCTCCCAGTGAATCCCTTACGGAATCCAGAGGGATAAAATATAAATTAGACGACAGGTAGCCATATGCCAAGAGGGTTAAATTAAGCACGAGTCATAGTGATGAAATCATTTGAGTGCTTATGGCAAGATGTTGACAGTTCTTAAGGCAAGTGATGAGCTCCTGGCACTCTGCTTCATGTTTTCTTGGGTTCAGAAGACACTCGTAAAATTGATCTCAGCTCAGGAGCTTATATTTAATGGATATTCCCTTTGGAATCAGTTTTTGTACATCCAGAGCAGGAATGTGTTTAGTTTCGCCATTATTAACTGCAGGGGAGCCCATCTGAGATAAACAGGGCCCAAAGAGGAAGACTGTCTGCCTTCTTACTTGGTGAGATCCTTCTAGCTTGCAGACAGATGTGCCGAAAAGATTTATTGCTGCATTAATGGACTTAAAAGTATTATTGGGTAGGATATATTACACTGGTAGCATTTTTATTCCCATTTTTTTTTTTTTAAGTGGTTTTTTTTTTTTTTTTTTTTTTTTTTTTTTTAATTGTAAACAAATGGGATACATGTTGTTTCTCTGTTTGTACATGGCGTAAAGGCATACCATTTGTGTAATCATAAATTTACATAGAGCAATGTTGTTTGATTCATTCTGTTATTTTTTTCCCTTCCCCCCACCCCTCCCACCCCTCTTTACCCTCTATACAGTAGTTCCTTCCTCTATACTTGCCCCCCTCCCTAACCCTAACTCTAACCCTTCCCTCCCCCCTATTATGTGTCAACCTCCACTTATTAGCGATATCATTCGTCCTTTGGCTTTTTGAGATATTCCCATTTTTATTTGATGTATTTCGTTTATTCTTTGTAAGGACAGAGACTTTACAGGGCATGACTTGATAGAATGTGATTTTTTAATTTTTTTTACTTATTTTGTGGTGTTGGGGATTGAACCTGCTAGGTCTCACACCTGCTAGGCAAACGCTGTACCTCTGCACTACACCTGCAGCCCACAAGACTTGATTTTAACAATTCAAGTTTTACAAAGTATTTCAGATATTTCTGTTTAAAAAACAGTGTCAACTCGGATTTTAGCACATTTTTGTGCTCATTTAGCTGACAGTGCCCATTAAAGGACTAGCTCTGCTTATTAACAGGAGCTTGACTCTGAAGAGGGTGAGAGAAATCTTTTCTTTTCCTGTGTGTGTGTGTGTGTGTGTGTGTGCGTGTGTGTGTGTGTTGCTGGGGATTGAACCCAGGGTCTTGTGCATGCAAGGCAAGCTCTCTACCAATTGAGCTGTATCCCCAGGCCAGGTGAGACAATTCTGTAGAACCAGAGGTAGATATCTCTTATAGATGTAGACCCTTGCAGTGGGTATAGAGTGTAAAATTTGTTTTCAAGGAGTACTTATTCAGAAAGAATCAAATCCAAACCCTTCCAAAGATTATTGGTAAAAAAAAAAAAAAAAAAAAAAGATTATTGTTTATACCATCCCAAAGACTGACAACAGGGTACTGTTGTATCTCTGTAAGGAAATTGAAAATAAGGGGTTTAAAATAGGACATTATTGAATACTAAAACAAAATATCAAGGTTCCATTTTATCAGCCCTTTCTTTTGGAGTTGGTAATATCTAGGTACTCTTATTTGCTTTGTAAGTTCATTGAATCGATCTAAACTGGCATTCCTGCAAAGGTTCCCATTAAGTGATTATTCCTCCTTTTTCCTGTAAGTGATTATGCAGTTTAGCCTTTTTTTCTATGAAGAGTTTGCATAGATATTAAGTGCATAAAAAAAAAAGATGAACTCTCCAGGCACAGTGGCATACACCTGTGATACCACCACTGAGATAGGATACCACCACTGAGATAGGAGCAGTGCAAGTTCAAGGACAGCCTCAGCAACTTAGTGAGACCCTAAGAAATTTAGTGAGATCCTGTTTCAAAATGAAAAATGACAAGGATTGGGGAATGTAGCTCAGTGAGGTGCCTCTGGGTAAATCCCCAGTATGCCCCACCAAAATAAAAGAGATGAACTTAGGGCTGGGGATATAGCTCAGTTGGTAGAGTGCTTGCCTTGCAAGCACAAGGCCCTGGGTTCAATCCCCAGCACCACAAAAAAAAAAAAAAAAAAAGAGAGAGAGAGAGAGAGAGAGATGAGTTTAGAGAGTTAGGCATGGACCTTTTTGTTTTCAGCAGACTTTTGAGTAACAGATATATTTCCACTCTCAATTCTACACATACTTAGAAACCAAAGAGCCATAGTGCCTGGTCTGGTAACTTGACCTTCCACTGCATTCCCAAGACAAGTAGTAAAACCCTTACCTTGAAGTAGGATAATAAGTAATGCTATTGATGACAAGGGGTTCAGGAACAACTACATGTCTAATTGAGTCATTCAATAAATATCTACTTAGGATTTTGTGAGTGTGAAGCGTAATGCCAAACATGAAGAAAGAATGATCAGATATGAACCCGTAAAGCAGAAAATCTGCTTAGAGATACAATATAGAAAGTCGAAACTCACAGGGAAAAATATAGATAAAAATGTAATAGAAAGCTAGCTTTTTTATGTAATGGGACAGAGAAGTGTTGAGAAAGAAGGAAGTAATGCCATTTATGGTGATAATCCTCTGTCTCTATGATGTTGAAAGCCTGTGCCATATGTTCTATATTCCTGGCATTCAGATTCCTTTCTGCACATTGATGCATCTCCTTTGCAATAATCTGGACTCATCATCTTTTTCTTTTTTTATGTGCAAACTGGCTTATGCAATTTAAAGTAACTTATTTATTGACTTTTATAACTGAGAAGTAGAAGACTTTCTCTTTCCATCTCTCAACTGTTTTTCTATTTGTTAACTTAGTAAGGTAAGCCTTTTCTAGATAGTATGAAGATGGCAACTCTAGATTTTATCTTAAAAATCTAGCAACCCAAACAAGAAAGAAAGAGTTCCCTTTTCAATAAGTTCAGTCAAAGGCCTGAAGCTGGTATTCACTGATTCTTGTAGGCCTTGATAAGGTCTTATGCCAACTCTTAGATCAGTCACTTTGCCATACTTTTTAGAAGACCAGACTCCTTTGTGCATCCCAGAGCTAATAAATGAGGTCAACCCCTTTGGAATCCATAAACCGAGCAGAATTAATATCCAGAGAAAAACTTAAGTGTCTTATGTTGAAAAAAGGGGACATTGTTTTTGGAGACCAAAAATAGCAGATGCTTACTGCACTTTTTGCATTCCCTTGGAATTCACAGTACCTCAGATATTAGCCAGCTAACACAATTTATGCTACCTCCTCTTGAATTAGAAGTGATAATTAAGCCTGTGCAGTGATTACATTGGGGAAAGCCCTCCTGAAGACTGTCATTAATTCCAACACTAAGTAGACATCCTTTTTTACATTTACTTCAAATAAAATATACATGGTAAGTGGGATGTAGTGGTGCATATCTGTAATCCCAGCAATTCAGGAGACTGAAGCAGGAGGATCATAAATTCAAGTCCAGTCCAGTCAACTTAGCAAGTCCTGTCTCACTAAGTAAAAAGTAAAAAGGATGGGAATGTTGTTCAGTGGGAGAGGGGCCCTAGGTTTAATCCCCAGTACCACAAATATTAATTAATTAGCTAATTAAAATATACATGGCAAAAAATAAAATACATAGAGAGCAGTATTTGACATTTCAGTTCCTTGAGGTAGTAAATTCCTGTGCCATACTGAAACAAAACTAGACATTCTGCCAAAATGTGACAACTAATTAGCTATTAGCTCTTATGCAGAAAAATGGCAGATGTGAAGCAACTGGTGGAGATGCCTCAGAATTGTTAAGAAGTGTTACAAATACTCTTCTTCCAGTAATTAAGGGTAACTTTATGATTTGCCTTAGCTTTTGTTAATGTGATTCTATAAGGAGTCTTTCCTCAATAAACTAAGTGTAGATCAAGTGTTTTTTTTTTTTTTTAATACCCCTGTCCACGTTCTTTCTAAGGCTTCTGTCCTTGTAGCAGCATCCTTATAAGCAGAATATTCATGCCCTATGTCTCTTCCCACCCTTTTCAGTGTTGTATTTTTATGGGGAAAAGCCTTTCAGAGAGCTCTGTTCATCCCATTGTACCACTGAGTCCACTTGACCTTGAATGAGGATATGTAATCAGAAGAGTGCAAATGCAGGCTCAGTCAGCTCCTCTAAACACCTTTGAGGTATCTAACAATTTCATGTTCCACAGTACACCTCACAGTTGAAATTTGTGTTTCTATGGTAGTGTAAAAAATCAGATAAATAATGAAATGTAGAAAAAAATTAAGCAAAGACCCTTTACATTTTAGTTGAATAAATATATGTTTTAGGCCTATTAAGAGAGATGAATTGCTTAATATATATTAAAAACTCTCAACATATAGCTCATGTAGTTCCAATCCTGATTTGCCATTCCAAATCCAAGAGTTTCTCTGTAGCTGAGGAACTCCCAGCTTCAACCCAAAGTCATGGAAGTCTGAGCAGGTTCAAGCACCTTGTCCTCCCATGGTGAATGAAAACTAGTCTGCCAACACAGAGACTTACCAGAAATCCATAGGTCTCATTATTTCTAAGTACCACATTGTTGTTACAGTTAATAGAGAATTCTCTCTTTCACTTCAATAATTCTGTTTAACCTATTTTCTTAAAAGTATAGCAGATGGAAACGTGGACAGATAAATGCATTCCAGCTGAACATTTTTTTAGACTTTGGTTTTAGCTGTCCCCAGATCAGGCCATCATGTTCACTTGGCAGTTTTGTAACCATCTTGCCAAAAACATCTTGAGTTTTCAAACAGAAATTGACAAATCTTGAGCCAAAGCCTGTTCAAGTGTATTTTTTAAATGGGGGTGGGGGACAGGGGGAACATAGGTATGTTATGGCTGCTGTGTTGTCTGTCCTTCTGAGTCTAACACCTGTCCTTTGCATAGCCCCTCCCCCTAGGTCTGGATGGAGGATACCTTAAAGTGAAATGACAGACCAGGAGAATAACAACAACATCTCAAGTAACCCCTTTGCTGCTCTTTTTGGCTCCCTGGCTGATGCCAAGCAGTTTGCAGCAATCCAAAAAGAGCAGCTGAAGCAGCAATCTGGTAAGTAAAAGAGTCAATAGCAGCAGATGAGATGACCTAGAATGGAGTCTTCCCAAATTAAGTATTCTTTGGGCACTTAATTTCAGTTGGAATTTAAGTTTGGGCAGAAGTTGTCTTTTTATCTGTCTGTCTGTTTAGGGCAGAAGTGTGTTTTTGCTGCTGGTTTTTGTTTGGGAGGCCTTCCCTTCTCCTATCCTCCTTGCTTAAAAAGAAACCAGATAACAGGTGGTTACACAGGAACAGATGCCAGTTGTAATCCTAAAGCTGTCAAGCTGTTTCATTTAAAAAAAAAAAAACACAGGGGCTGGGGTTGTGGCTCAGTGGTAGAGCGCTTGCCTAGCATGTGTGAGGCACTGGGTTCGATTCTCAGCACCATGTATAAATAAATAAAATAAAGGTCCATTGACAACTACAAAAATATTAAAAAAAAAAAAAAAAAACAGCCTAGTAAAAGTTTTTTTTAGATAAATTTTCTTTTTGACATAGGAAACAAGGTGATAGGTATAGGTGTGGAAAACAAGTCACAAATGTAAAGGAAAGGTTATAAAAACTTTTTGACCTATAAATAGATTTGTTCTTAAGCTTAATACTTCAGAGACTCTCTCAGTTAAGTACTTTTTCCATTCCTCTCTTTTGTAGCTTAGAACTGTTAGAACAGACTTGTAAGAAAATCTAATTTGAAACAAAATTAGAATAATCACTCTCTTATCAGAAAAATGGCTTACCGAATCTGAAATCAAATTTAAGGTCAAGTCCAGCTTCCTTCTCCTATGAGAAGACATAGACTAGAAGAATTAGGATATTTCTTAAACACTTCAGTCTCTTGAGGACATTCACAATCTTTAAAGTAGAAACTTCTCCCCTTCTCCTCTGTTCAGAAAGAATAATGCTGTTTCTCTTTTGAGAAATGTTTATATTTTCTTTTTTTATTTTTTAAAAATGTTCAGTTTCATAGGTGAGTTGTCCTTGCTTTGTGATTAAAGTTGAATAAAGAGGAGGTAAAGGCAAGACAGATCTGTTGTAGACAGGGTGATGGATGAAACAAGTGCAATGCTGACTTTTTTTAACTGGCTATAGACAGATATAAGGCTGGCTACAGTGGAGAGTGTTGCAAACGGCAGGCAATGGGAACAAGGCAGAGGCACATGCCCTTCTGTTACTATTTCGGCACCTCATCATTTTAGTTTGTTTACACTGAGTTTATCATGCCACTATGTCCAACCTGTTTGCCACCAACAGTTAGACTCTGCCAAAACCTTTGGCCTCCTAAATTGAACTTCACTTTTACTAAACTCAGAACTCACCATACTGAAGCAACTCATACTTCTGAGGGTTTTGCCTGGACTTTCTGAATACCCATCCTGTCAAGAGAAAAGCAAATATGGATTCATGTGGCTTTTAGTGAATAACACTTATCGTTAATAATCATTCAACATGAGTGCCATTGTAAGAGGCAGTCTTTTAAGTTGCTTTATGAACAAAGGGATTCAGTCAGTAGGAAAAAGTAAAATCAGGGAGGAAAAAAAAGAATAAAAGATGTGACAAACAACTTATATGTGATAATCAAATGAAGAACAAAATTCAATCTTACTTTTTTTTTTTTTTAAAGTACCGGGGTTGAACCCAGGGGTCCTTAACCACTAAGCCATATCCCCAGCTTTTTCATTTTTTATTTTGAAACAGGGTCTCGCTAAGTTTCTTAGGGTCTTATTAAATTGCTGAGGCTAACTTTGAACTTGTGATCCCCCTGCTGCCTCAGCCTCTGAGTTGCTAGGATTACAGTGGGATTACAGGCATGTGCCAATCTCACTTTTTAATGCTTTTTTTTTTTTTTTTTTGAGATGATTTTTTTTTGATACTGGGGAGTGAATCCAAGGGCACTTAAACAGCCACATCCCCAACCCTTTTTTTTTACAAAGGCATCATTTATTTATATATAATCTCTGTGCGTGTGTGTGTGTGTGTTTTAGTTGTCAATGGACCTTTATTTTACGTACTTATATGTAGTGCTGAGGATTGAACCCAGTGCCTCATATGTGCTAGACAAGTGCTGTACTTCTGAGCTACAACCCCAACCCCCCAGCACTTTTTTTTTTAATTGTTTTTAGATGTTGATAGAGCTTTATTTTATTCGTTTATTTACATGTGGTGCTGAGAACGAACCGAACGCCTTACACATGCTAGGCAAGTGCTCTACCACTGAGCCACAACCCTAGGCCCCCAGCCCTTTTTTGTATTTTTTTAAATTTAGAGACAGGGTCTCACTGATTTGCTTAGGGCTTCACTAAGTTGCTGAATCTGAGTTCTAGATCCTCCTGCCTTAGCCTCCCAAGCCGTTGGGATTACAGGCGTGTGCCACCACACCCAATTTGAGACAGGGTCTAAGTTGCCCAGGCCAAACTCAAACTTGTAATCCCCCCACCTGAGCCTCACAAATTGCTAAAATTACGGACAGGAGCCATTGGTATAGGCCACTATGACCTGCTGAGCCTACTAAAACAATGATTATGTCATTCTTATTTTATTTTATTTTTTGTACTGGGTATTTAACCGAGGACACTTGGCCACTGAGCTGCATTCCCAGTTATTTTTATTTTTTTTATTTTGAGACAGGGTCTGAGTTGCCTAGGGCCTTGCTAAGTTACTGGGGCTAGCCTCAAACTTGTGATCCTTCTGTCCCAGCCTTCTGAATTGTTGGGATTATAGGTGTGCATCACCTTATCTGGCTTAAATTAGGTCTTTTTTTATCTGTGAAATTTATGAAGATTTATTGGGCACAGTGGCACATGCCTGTAATCCCAGCAACTCAGGAAACTGAGGCATGAGGATTGCAAGTTCTAGGCCAGTTGGGGCAACTTAGCAAGACCCTATCTAAAAATAAAAATGAAAAGGGCTGGGGGTATAACTCAGTGGTAAAGCCCTCAGGTTCAGTCCCCAGCACTGAGGGAAAAAAGAAAAAGAAAAAGAAGAAAGAAAAGAAAAACAAAATTTATGAAATTCAAACACACATCATTAATTTTTTTTTCCCCAGTGTTGTGACTTGAACCCAGGGGCTCTTAGCACTGATCTACTTTTGCAGCCCCAGACAATCTCTCATATACTAGTGGTAGGTACATAAATCAGAGCATCTCTGAGGGCAACTTAATAGTATATGTTAACTTTTTTAAGTGGTCAAGCTCAGGCTGGAGATGTAGCTCGGTTGGTAAAGCACTTACATAGCATGATTGAGACCCTGGGTTTGATCCCCAACACTGCAAAAAAGAAAAAAAAAAAAAAATATATATATATATATATTGTTCAAGTTTTTTGAGCCAGCAGTTCTGCCTGTATGAGTTTATCTTATAGAAATATACAAGTGAGCAAAAGTTACATTCAATACACTATTATTTTAAATTATTAAAAAATTGGAAACAACCAAATCAGGTGATGAATAAACCTGTAGTTTTAGTAGCTACATTCGTTACAGTGCATGCAAAAAAAAAAAAAAAAAAAAAAAAAATTGCATTATAGTGCAGCTGCTGAAAGGAATGAGAACTGGGCACAGTGGCACATGCCTGTAAAATCCTAGCTACTGAGAGACTGAGGCAGGAGAATCTCAAGTTCAAGGCCAATCTGGGCAACATAGTGAGACCCTGCCTCAGTGGGGTTGCTGGAGGGACATGTTAAAAGGCCAGCTAAAGAGCATTATGTATTACATTATCCCAATTTTTAGAAAAAATAAAAACCACAGTAATGAACACAAGAGGAAAAAAGAAGTTTATAACCCTGCTAAGTTGAGTGGTTAACTGAAGGGAATTGGTTCAGAGGAGACTTCCTATACTGTATTTCCCTGCACGGTTTTGAATTATTAAAACAATGTGTCTCCAGGAAAAAGCCAGACATTTAAAATAATTATATGCATTTTGATCTATTAGGTAATTCTTTCTTCACTAGGATTCAATAAGGAAGGTAATGTTGCTATTTTGGGGGAGTGTTAAATACAATTATGGGTAGAAGTAATAAAACATTTGCTTTGAGAAATGTGGTAAGGAATTTCAGAATCCTGCACTTAACTTGCCTGACTTGCGATGTTCACTAATTAGATGATTAACTTGTTTCATATCTGAAATTATCCTACTCTTCATTACATTTATCATTTTTGGTAGTATCCTAGGTTCTCTCTAAAAGAAAGGGATATGATGTTTAACAGCTTACATGTTCTGGCAGATGAACTCCCAGCTAGCCCAGATGATTCGGATAATAGTGTGTCAGAGAGCCTGGATGAATTTGATTACTCTGTGGCTGAGATCAGCCGCTCATTCCGGTCACAGCAAGAGATATGTGAGCAACTCAACATCAATCACATGATCCAAAGGATCTTCCTCATTACTCTGGATAACAGTAAGTCATAGACTTGTAGCCATTCTACTATCCTTCCAGCTTGGGCTAAGGACTTCTTTGGCTCTTAGAAACGTATTGCATCTAAGGTTAAACTGTCTCACTGTACTCCCTGGAGCACAGTATTTATTTTTCTGTAAAGCTTTTGGTATGACCTAAAAATGGTATTTAGACAGATCTAATTTTTGTTCCCTTTATGATAATGACTGTACCATGTAACTACTTGTCTTTACTACCTTCAGAAAAAAATGGAAATAGTAACCAAACACATTTTCTTTGCACATGGAACCCTAAAGGACATTAGATAGTAATTTCCACCTGTTCTGTATCTATAGTTAAACCCTAAAGTTAGCAGAATGCCTGGGATCTACTCTTTAAATTTCATGATAATAGGTTTATAACAAACCCAGTGCTCAGTAGCTAGGGAGAGAAGATTTAAATCTTTAGATACTGCTTTGCGTATCAGGATCACTCTGTATAACCTGAGTCAAACCTGGATTCAAGAGAAATGCTGTCAAGATTGTCAGGAACTGGGTGTAGTTACCTACACCTAAGGTCCCAGCTACTTAGGAGACTGAGTCAGGAAGATCCCTTAAACCCAGGAGTTTAAAGCCATTCTTGGCACCATAGCAAGGTCCTGTCTCAAAAAAAGACCAAAAAAAAAAAAAAAAAAAAATAGCGGTCTGTATAAGACTAGGAGCATTGTCCCATTGTCCTTAACCTATCAGGTTAAAACTACTTCCCAGGTGATCCAAGCTTGAAAAGTGGGAATGGCATCCCTAGCCGTTGTGTGTATTTGGAAGAAATGGCAGTAGAATTGGAAGATCAAGACTGGCTTGATATGAGCAACATTGAGCAGGTACCATTCTTATGTTCCTAACAGGTGCCCTCAGCAAAAATTAACAGGCAGCCAAACTGTGCTCACCGTTCTCTAACCATGACATTGCTTACCTCCATCTCTTACATTGTTTTTGGTTTCTTCTTTAGGAATCCTCTCTACTATGGCCACATACCAAATATACCCCTTTGTTTACAAACAGTTAAAATGCCATCTTATTTGCAAAGCTTGCCAAATAGGAATCGTTACACCCTCCTCTTTGTTCCTAACCTCTTTGTGTATCTGAATGGGAATTGTCACTTTCTGTCTCATGTTGTGGTTTTATATGCACGTGTCCGATCTTACTTATTAGACTGTTCAGTTCTTCAGGACAAAGCCCATCTCTGTCTTCTTGGGTTTTTTTGTTGGTGTTGTTTTGTTTTGTTTTTGTTTTGGTGGGGGCAGTTTTGAGATGCTGGGGATCCAACCCATGACCTTACCCCTGGTAGGCAAGTGCTCTACCACTGTGCAATATCCCCAGCCCTCTTTCTTCTTTGTATCCTTGCAAAATCAAGAGTTCTGTTAGCTTTCCATCACTCTGATGTAATGCCAAAGAGAGGTAACTTATAAAGAGAAAGTTTATTTAACTCCCAGTTTTGAAGATTCCTGTCCATGATCCATTGGCTCCCACAGTATATCATGGTGGGAGCATAACTACTTTTATCATGAACCTTTGATTAAAGAGGAAGAGACTAGGGTCTGACAGTCCCATTCAGGGGGCAGGGCAATGATCTAAGGACCTCCCACTAGGCCCCACCTCCTAAAAGCTTCCACCATCTCTCAACAGCACCAACCTGGATATCAAGTCTTTAACATACAGACCTTTGGAGGATCCACACCATAGCAAATGCATTTTACCTTTTAAGTACCCGATTAACATTAAAGAGATAAAAGCTTGATAGGGAAGACATTTAACAACTTGCACTTTAACTTTACACATTTTAAGTATCTTCTGAGTGAAGCCAGAAATCACATAGAATAATAGATTTCACATATAGGTTTAATCACTGATTCCCAATACCATTCAACAAATGGTCTTTACTTCCTGTTCTGCACTGGTTTTATGCCAAACATTTGAGGCTTGATTTAGGATAACTTTATATATATGATTATTTTCTAACATTTTTTAAAGTAGTAAGATACTGGGTCCTTTTTCCCCCTTCACTCTAAACCTGATCTGTGATTCTTTCAATAACCTATTGTCAAAATTACTTTTTACCTTTTTGTGTTCTGAGATTAACTTTGAACTTGTTTAATTTGTTTGTTTTTCTTAACAGGCCATCTTTGCTCGCTTATTACTTCAAGATCCAGGAAACCACTTGATTAACATGACTTCTTCTACAACATTAAATTTGTCTGCTGATAGAGATGCAGGAGAAAGGCACATTTTTTGTTACCTTTACTCCTGCTTCCAAAGAGCCAAGGAAGAGGTAAAAGAATAATTCTATTCATTGCTATATTATCCTCTTGGTTATGACTTCAGCATATAAGTCAGAGTTGGTTCAGTGTCTTTCATATCGATTTATATACATTATAATATATCCACAACTGATTATGAGAGGCCCTATGAATTTGTCTTCTAATTGATTCTCCTTTCTATGGCTCTCTCCCCAGTTAACCAATACCTCCTATTCCCTCTACAAACTTCTTTACATATCACACCCTTAAAAAAAAAAAAAAAAAAAAAAAAAATCTGATTAATTCATTTCCAGTGAGGTGTAAGCTTTAGAATAGGCACTTGACACTTCCAGATTGGAATTTTAACAGGTAGGTGATTTTAAGCCAAAGAACAAGTCTGTCATGAATTTGCAGACATCCACAAAAGAACAGTTGTTTTGGGACACAGTGTGTTTTTCATTCTGTTTATATCTACTCTTGTTTCAGGTCCTAAAGCTGTACTCTTTCTTCTCTTCATTATGTTTGCAGATTACCAAAGTTCCAGAGAACCTGCTACCCTTTGCAGTGCAGTGCAGGAACCTCACGGTGTCCAATACCCGAACAGTTCTCCTCACCCCAGAGATATATGTTGACCAAAACATCCATGAGCAACTGGTAGATTTGATGTTGGAAGCCATCCAAGGAGCCCGTGAGTACATAAGCAAGATCTTTGACCTTCTGCGTTTTAATTTCCAAACTTAAAATTTCTCTAATTTCATTAGAAAGCCTCAGAGCCATTATGGTTCTGGTATAAATTAAGGAAGAAAGCTCACACTTTGATCTTTGGGGTCAAATAACATTAGAATTATCCAAGAGTATCAGAAGAATAAAGAGCCATTGTGTAGCTGATGTGGTAGCACAGGCCTGTAATCTCAGCAACTTGGGTAGCTGAAGCAAGAGGATTACAAGTTCAGGGACAGCCTCAGCAACTTATCAAGACCCTGTCTCAGAATTAAAAATAAAGTGGGCTGAGAATGTAGCTCAGTGGTAAAGTACCTGGGTTCAGTCCATAGTATAAAAAACAGAAAAAGAAAAAGAGTCAGTGTGTGGGGCTAGGTATATAAATCAGTGGTAGAGTACATGCACAAAACTCTGGGTTTAGTCCCCAGCACCTCAAACAAGAAGGAGAGGAAGAGAGAGCACCAGCATGTAAAGCATATAAAAACTCCTATGGCCTCCTTTCTCTTTCATGTGTTCTGCTAGATTTTGAAGATGTAACTGAATTTCTAGAAGAGGTCATTGAAGCCTTGATACTAGATGAGGAAGTTCGAACATTTCCTGAAGTCATGATTCCAGTGTTTGATATTTTATTGGGCCGAATAAAAGATCTGGAGTTGTGTCAGATCCTGTTGTATGCATATCTAGATATTCTTCTCTATTTCACTAAGCAAAAGGATATGGCAAAGGTAGGTCTGAAAGGTGGTATGTATTCGTGTGTTAGAGATTTACTACTTGATGCTTCCTTGTCTTGAGGATTCTATAATATTACTCATAGAATAAGATAAAATTGGATTGGTTGTTGTATAGATTTAACTCTTTGAGGCCCTCTCACTTCATTTCTTTATCTTACCATGCAGACAATAGAACTTATCTTCTCCTACAGGTTTTTGTAGAGTACATTCAACCCAAGGACCCTAGCAATGGGCAGATGTACCAGAAGACTTTGCTGGGAGTAATTCTGAATATCTCCTGCTTATTAAAGACTCCGGGTGTGGTAGAAAATCATGGCTACTTCCTGAATCCATCTCGGTCCAGTCCTCAGGAAATCAAAGTACAGGAGGCCAACATCCATCAGGTGGAACTATTTCCTGGGATATCCTACCCCCTGATCTTAGATTAGTATCCTTAAGAACCACATACACATAAGGTTGCTTGAGCCTCTTTGGGAATGTAAATTGGTATGGTTGACTTTTTCCATAATGATATAAAGAAATTGCCCTCTTAGTATGTACTAAGAGCAGAAGGTAAAACCATTTAGGGAGAATACAAAAATAAGCTGCTGTGACTCTTGTCGTATGTGGTAACACTGCCGTTCCCCTCAGCCCTTGCTCTTCTCACCAAACTATTTCTTACCACTTAGTTCCTAAAATCTTTTGACTGAACCTCAGCTTATAACCCCCTTTCTCCATGACCCGTTTCTTTCCCTTGACATATGCCCTTTCTGTTTGGGCCTCTTACCATAAATTATAGTAGAGATCTGGCCAACATGAGGCATTTTAATAGTTGAAGTGGGGATAGTTTAGGTTTGCCATTTAATCATCACAGCTTTGTCAAACAAATGTTGGCAAACTGTAGCAGTGGGCAAACCCAACCTGTCACCTGCTTTTTTTTTTTTTTTTTTTTTTTTTTTAATTTTATTAGACACAGCCACGTCCATTTATATATGTATTATTTATGGCTTGATTTCATGCTACCATGGTAAAGTTGAATAACAGTCTCAAGGACCATATGACAAGCAAAGCCAAAACTATAATCTAGTGCTTTGCAGAAAAAGTTTAGCAAATACTGCTATGAAACTAAGTAATGCTCTCTGCAGTTTGGCTACTTATCAGAAAATTTCTCCTAAAGGCCCAGAAACATATTTTTAAAAATTAAATCCAGAGGATAATGCACAAGGAGAGTAAGGGGAAAGATTAGGATTAACATATTTTTAGAAACAGCCTGTTACTAAGGTTTGGGAGTAAGAAAATAATAGAATGTGAAACTGGAATGTTCTGTGGTTGTGTTTTCTGGTTAAACAGTTCATGGCTCAGTTCCATGAAAAGATCTACCAGATGCTGAAGAACTTACTCCAGCTCTCTCCAGAAACCAAACACTGTATCTTGTCCTGGCTGGGAAACTGTTTGCATGCCAATGCAGGCCGCACCAAGATTTGGGCCAATCAGATGCCAGAAATCTTCTTCCAAATGTATGCCTCGGATGCCTTCTTTCTGAATCTGGGTGCCGCTCTCCTGAAGCTATGCCAGCCATTTTGCAAACCCAGGTCCTCTCGGCTCCTCACCTTTAATCCTACTTACTGTGCCCTGAAGGAGTTGAATGATGAAGAACGAAAAATTAAAAATGTACACATGAGAGGTAGGGGGAACTAGCCTTCTCAGAACTGTGTATGTGTAATTTTCTAAGGCATTCACTCCCTTATCCTTTTTTATAAAGTGGCTCTTAAAAAAGATGAGGTGCAATGAAGAGCTATTTATTGTTGTTTAAAAGCAGATTTTTAAAAACAACAATTTAGCTTTTAAATGTTGTGCTTTAGTGAGACCTCTCTGGATTTGGCAGCCTTCACTATTCATTCATTCATCCTTTATAAAAATGATTAAAACACAGCTGCTGTCCTCTTTGAACTCAGAGGCTCCAGAAAAAGGCAGATAATTATAATGTGCCATAGAACTAAGCTGTGGAAGCACAGAGTGAGTAATCAATTCTGCAGAAGTTGGAGGTCTTCATAGCTGCGTCTTGAATGGCAAGTTGGGTTTTACCAGGCAAAGGAGCAAGGGAGTCTAAACAAAGGGAATAGCAAGCATAGAAGTACAAAGCTGTGGAAAGTCATGACTGAGGAATGATGAGAAATTCCATGTGTCTAGAGCAGGGGGGATGAGAAGTGGGTGGTAGGAAGTGGAGAAAATGGATCTGGGGAAAAAGAAGGTTAGGGCCAGATTGGAGAAAATTTGAACAATTCAGAGAAATGAAGAGAAGAAAATAAATGACTCATGATTCTGCCATTCAGAACAAATCACTTCTTAATTTTTATGTATTTCTTTCCAGCTTTATAATTCTTGTGATTATAAAAATGATACTGCCCAAAAGCAAATAACCTTAAATACAGAACAGCAAAAAAATAAATACAATTGGTTTGTTGCCTATCACTTGGAAAAATTACAGTATTTTGATGATTTCATTGATTAAGCAAGAGATTTAACTCTTTCCATAGACAGAAAAAAAGATATTTTTAGACAAGGAAGTAACATGATGGGATTTGTTTTAAAGAATTTATCACTGGTGTAGTATGGAAACTGAACCAGAATAAGGGGAGACTGGAGACCAAGATTCATATCTGTGTCAAGCCATTTATCATTGCTTTTAACTTCTTTGAGGTTTGGACAAAGAAACCTGTTTGATCCCAGCTGTGCAGGAACCAAAGTTTCCCCAGAACTACAACCTTGTAACAGAGAATCTTGCACTGACAGAGTATACTTTGTACTTGGGATTTCACAGGTAATTCTTTCACTGTCACTGGAAAAGAACTATTTGGGAATGAACTATTTAGTTGTGTCTACAACCAGAATGTTGAAAAGTGAGTCTTAAGAGACTTATTCTAAAGGTTGGCATTAGAAAATCTAGCAGGAAAAGAGCACTGTATGAGTTTATTTTTTTTACATGAATCAGCTTTGTCCAGTTAAATTTATCTTTAATAACTTTTTTAAATTAAGGATATGCTATTTTTCTCTACATTTTGCAAATTTTTAAATCATTATCTTCCTGTTGTCATCTAGGAATTATTTTCATTTTCTGTTTCATTTTCTACTCTTGAGTTTTCATTACTTACTACTCCTGATGAAAAATTCAAGTTCTACTCTATAGCAAAGAAACAAAATTGGCAAAATTTAAGAAGATGTTAATAAGGGATTTCAGTAAGACCATCTATGTATCTAAGATAAAGAAGATTCTAGAAGTGTGAAAGTTTGAGAACTGGAGTTTATAATTTCCCAAAGGGATCTAGTTCTGACTAGCCTAATGCCACTCTGTAATTTTTTCCCCCTTTTAGCTTAGGTGGGAAAGTAGCAACTCAGTCATAGTTCTTGTCTATAGGACGGGGTATAATGAATAGCAATTTTTAATGTCTTCTCTGGATACTTAAATTAATACAGGGCATTTTTCAAAATCAGCAAATTATCGAAAAATAAAATTTTATAAGAGAGTTTTCTATGTCCACCATTGACTTTTTTTTTTAATTCCCTACATGTTAATATACCTTTATTTTATTCATTTGTTTATATGTGGTGCCGAGAATCGAACCCAGTGCCTCACACATGCTAGGCAAGCATTCTACCACTGAACCACAATCCCAGCTCCAACCATTGACATTTTAAATAAGACAATATATAGAATTTCAGCATGCGCTTAATCTATTTAACCATCTAAATTCAGACACGAAAATGAATGTCATCTAGTTTCTTAACTGTCCCTAGACATTACCTACAGAATCAAAAGAAATGATTTTGGATTGTACACATAGAATCAGTTAGCCATAGCTTTAAATTATAGGTCTTCCTTTCAGTAGAGAATATTTGGGTGAACGTTCATGAAGAACAGTTTAATTTTATTTTAAACATCAGAGAGCGGAAGACTAACTGTAAGACCATCCTCATAACCCATCAAAGCATGATTGTTGTACTTTTGTTGTGTAAAAACACTTTTGTTGTGTTGTGTATCCTGTTGGGCTTCTTGTACTTTGCCTAATAATTATTATTTTACATAACAGCCCACTTTATACCCTGCTCACCTAAGCTGCAGCTCTTTGGAAGGTACACTTGAGCTGAAGGCTACTAACTATTTGTAATTAGCTTCAGTTGTGTTGAATACTTGGTAACATTTTCCCAGTGCTTTGCACCTTGCCTCTGTCCTCTCAGTAACTTGTGAGTGCCTTTTGTGTCATTCAGACTGCAACTCCATACATCCTTAAAGGGAATGCTAGAACAAATAAATGAGGATTTGCTTCTCTAGAATGCTCTATATTAGACTGTCTCCCTATGAGCCTTTCTGACCTAGTCTCTTCTGCTTTCTTGGGGGCAGGTTGCATGATCAGATGGTAAAAATCAACCAAAATCTGCATCGGCTACAGGTTGCCTGGCGGGACGCTCAGCAGAGTTCTAGCCCTGCTGCTGACAATCTCCGTGAACAGTTTGAACGACTGATGACCATCTATCTTTCAACCAAGACTGCCATGACTGAGCCACAGATGCTACAAAACTGCCTAAATTTGCAGGTGTCCATGGCTGTTCTGCTGGTTCAATTGGCCATAGGCAATGAGGGCTCACAGCCAATAGAGCTAACTTTTCCTTTGCCAGATGGCTACAGCTCTTTGGCTTATGTGCCAGGTAAGTAGGCTCTCCCTTGGGAACTTCCTATTTTTAGCCATCTAAGTTTAACTGGGTCACTTTGGAAGTTTAGTCCTCAAGATACCTTCCTTAGTTATCATTTGTGTTTGGAGAAACCAGCTCAAGCTTATAAATATCTACTGATCAAAGTATGAAGTTACTAACAGTATGTTCTCTGGCCTTGTGACTCTATTGCTATGCATGTCAGAAAACAGTCTTCAAAAGATTAAACAAAGCCAAGCCTGGTGCCACACATATGCCTGTAATCCCAGCAACATGGGAGGCTGAGACAGGAGGATAGCAAGTTCAAGGCCAGCCTCAGCAACTTAGGGAGACCCTGTCTCAAAATAAAAGATAAGAAGAACTGGGAATGTAGCTCAGTGGTAAAGCACCCTTGGGTTCAGTTCCCAGTACCAGGGAAAAAAAGAGATTAAATGAAGCCAGGATTCTCATAACTGTTAGTTTCTGTCATTAATATGTTTTGTCATTCAACTTACAAATTTCTCTTTTAATTCTCTGAGTGCTTTTTTTAGAAAGAAAAAAATATCTATCCAGAAGGGAGATTGTATGTATTTATGTCATTGAGAGGATCAGCAGCTATTATTCATCAAATCAGGTTAAATGCTCTTGATCACTGTATTGATCAAATATTGCTGTGTAACAAATTACCCCAAAACATACCAGCTTAAAACAACAAACATTATTTCAGTTACCATGGAACAAGAATTCCGGCACACTAAGCTGCATGGTTCTGGCTCAAGAGTATCTCCTGAGATTGTATCCAAGCTGTCAATCAGCACCATAGGAATCTGACGACCCAACTAGGGCTAGAGGATCTACTTACAAGCCCAGTCATGTGGTTGTTGACAGACCTCAATTACTTGCACTTGTGGCCAGCAGCCTGTTCTCCAGGGCCCACACATCTCTCCTTAGTACCACTAATGATGAGGCAGCTGGCTTCCCCCAGAGTGAGTGATCACAGTGAACACCAAAAGCTTTTATAACCTAATCTGAGCAGTGATATACCAACACTAATGTATACTGCAGTATGTATCTTCTACCCTAGAAGAATGTAGGAAGGGAATGTGTAAGGGCATGAATACCAGGAGATGAGGATCATTGGAGGATCATCCTAGAGGCTGGCTGCCATAGTCACCTAATGTAAAAGTCTTGAGGAGCAATTCTTCAGACACCTAAAGGATTGTTTAAATTATGGTTAACCTAATGTGTTAGCAATATTCTTTGTCATTACTATTCATATATTTGCTTGGATAAAAATAAAAATTGGGGCTGGGGAGATAGCTCAGTTGGTAGAGTGCTCGCCTTGCAAGCACAAGGCCTTGGATTCAATCCCCAGCACTGCAAAAAAATAAAATAAAAATTGACATACATTTGAAGAAGATCCTAAGACCAATAAGACCTTTGAATTCTTTTTTTAACCCTTCATTATGTAGCACGAAAGAGATAGAGATGGGCTTTGTCCTAAAGAATTGAACAGTCTGATAGGTGAGGTCAGACAGGTGCATAAAAAGCCACAACATGAGACAGAAAGTGACAATTCCCATTAAGATACACGGAGAGATTAGGAACTAAGAGGAGGTGTTGCTTAGTTCCAGCAGACAGATGTTTGGCTAATTCCAGTGAATATTGTCTTTTTCAGAATTTTTCGCAGATAACCTGGGTGATTTCCTCATTTTTCTCCGCCGCTTTGCCGATGACATCTTGGAGACATCAGCAGATTCCCTGGAGCATGTCCTTCACTTTATCACCATTTTCACTGGGAGCATAGAAAGGTGAAGTGCTGAAAGCTTGGCTCTGTCACTGTTTAGAGCTGCAAAACATTCAGAAGACTTCTAAATCAAGAAATAAACAAGCCTGAATCATAAGGGGTTGCCTTCAGAAGTTATGTTAACATTAATGAATCACCTGAGCATCCTTATGGGTAGCCAAAAATCCCACTGTTGAGAGGCACAATAAGCAAAGGATTTTTTCCACAGAGAATTTGAACCTGCATATAAGGTACCTGATGGGAATTCCACTGCTAGTCCCTGGTTAAAATAATTACCATACTGCCAGAAACCTTACCAGTGGCAGCCAGGTGCTAATGTTCTACTAATTATATGGTAACAAAGTTTGCACTTGCTGTTCAGAGTTGGATTAGCAGTAAACTTAGGTTAATGTTATTTCTGGTTTTTTTTTTTTTTTTTTTTTTTTTTTTTTTGGTGTGTGTGTGTGTGTGTGTGTGGTGCTGGGGATTGAACCCAGGGCTTTGTGCTTGTAAGGCAAGCACTCTACCAACTGAGCTATATCCCCAGCCCTTAATGTTATTTCTTATCTCAAGTATTCTCACTTGTAACTTCCAGCCCTCTTTCCCAAAGGAAGATACTATGGCTTCTAGGATTGCTTCCTTCATTTTCTGATATGTAGGCCAAAGGAAACAAATTCTGTGTACAGAAGTACACATTGCTTCATAATGAAGAGAAAGACCCAAAATTCCCTGAGAAATAGGTAGAAGCCAACCCTTCCCTGAGCTGAGCAGACCTAATTAGTCATAAGCCATTATAGCATTGTGGATAATATAAGTATAACCTAATCTTTACCCTCAGAAGGCTTGGCAAGGCAAGTTTATCCAAGATGAAACTGTACTTACTAAATAATGCCTTATTACAGAGAAGAAAGTTGAATGACTAAGCATTAAATAGAAACTTAAGTACTCATCCTCATACTTGGTAAGCAGTCATCTCAAGAGTTAAATGGTACACCCTGCATCATCCCAATATTGACAAATTTAAAACTGCAGAAGTGCATCTCTTTTTTTCCTATAATGATAGTATAACATGTGTTGGTATCTCTTGTGGAGAGAACGGAGTAATAATTTTGGGAGTTAAGTTTATCTACTCATCTTGCCTTCTGCCCTGTTTTGCAGAATGAAGAATCCTCACTTAAGGGCTAAACTAGCTGAGGTACTAGAAGCAGTGATGCCTCACCTGGATCAGACCCCAAATCCCTTGGTATCCAGTGTGTTCCACCGGAAGCGTGTGTTCTGCAACTTTCCACATGCACCCCAACTTGCAGAAGCTCTAATCAAGGTTTTTGTGGACATCGAGTTTACAGGTAAAGCAGTCAGGCAACCAGATCCAGAACTGCAGAACTGATACCCGTGGAGTTCCATAACTTGATCATTTATTGAACATCAGAGAAATGTCAAGCCATCATTTACTTAATACCTTCTGTGTGCCAGGCTTGGTGCTGAGTGCTTTTTTTATTTTACACTATTAATGTGTTACCATTTGACTTTATTATCCCTATTTTTCACATGAGGACATGAATGACAAAAAGAATACATTATTTGTCCATATCATGTAACTAATAAGTGACAGAACCAGGGCCATCTCACCAAAAATAAAAAAGCCTATATACTCTTTTCAAGCATATATTGCTAGTCATATCATACTCCCATTAGGCTGTCTGATTAAAACCTGACTGTATTTTTCTGTGCCTCAGAATGGTAAAATAGTATATAATGAGACTGTAATGGTTGAGAGATTTCTTTATTTTAACCGTACCATCTAACCTAACAATCTAATTGTTAGATTAAGAATACCAACAAACAGCATTCCTTTTCTCTCAATCCCTGAACCTCTGTGTTTGATTCAACAGTATCCTCTTTCAACTAGTAGGCAAAATATGTTAAACAATTGTATAAGACCCCTTTCAAGGGAATGTCCTACTATACAATGATTCATACAACTAACATTTAAAGGGACTGTTAATATTTTACTGCCTACCTTTCCATATTTTCTTTTCTGTGTGTCTGAGATTTTGTGGTGTTTTGTTGATATTTTGATATTGAAAATTGAATCCAGAGGCTCTTTACCACTGAGCTATATCCCAGTCCTTTGTTTACTTTTTATTTTGAGACATGGTGTCACCAAGTTGCTAAAAGTCTTGCTGAGTTACTGAGGTTGACATTGAATTTGCAATCCTCCTGCCTCAGCCTCCCAAGTTGCTGATATTACAGGCATATGTCACCATGCTCAACAACCTTTCTGTGTTTGGTTTCTGGCTTTTACTTGTTCACCTCTGGGTCTTAGTTTCCTCAGATAGAAAATGGGTCAAAGCAATGATTCAGTGAAATAGTACATGTAAATCTCTATCATACGTAAGGAACTGAACAATAAATCATTGTGGTTATCTCATTATGTGACCGTATAACCAAAGAGTTGTCATATAGTATGATTTCTTTTTTTTTTTTTTTTTCCCAGAGTAAGTGGAGTTAATGTTAAGAAACTTAGGGCTGGGGTTGTGGCTCAGTGGTAGAGCACTTGCCTAGCATGTTTAAGGCACTGGGTTCAATTCTTAGCACTGCATGTAAATAAATTTAAAAAATTAAAATGTCCATCAACAACAAAAAAAATAAAAAAAAAAAAAAAAAAAAAGTTAAGAGACTTGCATTTAGCAGAGCCAAAATGAATGAACTCCAAATCTTACACCCTTCACTATATTATCTAGACTTTGGTACTTCAAAAGCAGTATAGGCTCCTGACCTGATATTTCAGTATAATCAAGCACTAATTGGTACACAATTGGGGTATTGTCTAGAAAGAATATGGGGATTATGTAGTGTCCCACTCTGCACATGACTTTTCAGCAACACCATAGTCACCCCAGAGACCTCATTTGTGCACTCCACATTGAGGTGAAGAAGATCTGTTTCCCTTGGCTTTTATTCACCCTTGCTGAGTAAGATATCTTTTACATCTGTTTCCTGTTGTTTTTTTTGTTGTTGTTGTTGGTAAGCAAATGAGCAAACACTTGTTCCAACTCTAGTCCTTTTGAAACTCCCATGGAAGATTTTGCCAGTAGCCTTGACACATTCAAAATAGAAGAAAGTGACTGCACACAGGCATAAACTCCTAACCACTCTCAAACAGACCACCCATGCTGATTCCTTGCTCTTGCCTAACTCCAGGAGACCCCCATCAATTTGAACAGAAGTTTAATTACCGCAGGCCCATGTATCCCATCCTAAGATACATGTGGGCAACAGATACATATCGGGAGAGCATTAAGGTGAGAGAATTTTTGGTGAAACCAGTTGCTTCAGATGAGTCCCAGTGATATGATTCATTACTGACACAGTTTTCTCTTGGGCTGGAACTTATAGGATTTGGCTGACTATGCCTCTCAGAATTTAGAAGCAATGAATCCCCCTCTTTTCCTCCGCTTTCTTAACCTGCTGATGAATGATGCCATCTTCCTTTTGGATGAAGCTATACAGGTAAAAAAAAAAAAAAAAAAAATTTAACTACTCCTGCGCCACCAAATCATACATATTTTTGATCTTCGAATCATGATAGGCCAATCCTACAATCCTATGCCCTGAGTATCTAGTCTTGAACAACAAAAATTTATGAGCTTCCCATTATGGAGCTTTCTAGGTTATTGTTCCATCACGGAAAAGATCAAGTTCATTGAAACTTCATGGGCTAGGATGGGTACTTTGGCAGAGTTAAGAAGGTGGTATGATGAAGGCAAACCAAGGTATACCAGCAAGAGTCATCAGGCCAGCATCACTGAAAAAAAAAAAAAATCAGAGGCTCTTGTTTTTGGTTGTAAGTTTCAACCATTTTCCATCCAAAGACATCATTAACAGTGGTACACTAGACAATGATTTTTAATCCTCTGTTCTAAAAGATTCAGATTTTTTTCATCTCTACTTAAAATGTCTCTGGTTTGTGTTTGTGTTTTGGGGGTTTTTTATTTTTTGTTTTTTGTTTTGCCTCCTAAATCTTTGGCTATATTGTGAAACATGGGTTTCTTGAAATGTAAAATACATCTGAGTGTCCCAGCTCCTGCAGTGCATCTTTTCCCGAACCATCTATATGAAACTGTTTATTACTCCAGTAAAAGCATGGATACCCAGACACAAAAACTTCCCTTCCCTGAAAGCTACAACAATAACTTAAAGGAAAATGAGACAGGTAAAGCCTATGGGACAGTCACAAGCTCCTCTAATTGATAAACAGACCCTGGGTACCTTGTGTTTGGTTTATGAGAAAGGTTTGATCTCTTGCTCTTTTCATAAAACTATACTCTTAAGATTTAAGATGGATCTTCTGAGAAAATGAGAACAGGTTCTATTATAAACAGACTCCAATAAGCAAGAGCAGTAGAGCACAAAGAATGAAGCTGATGGCATTTTCAATGAGACTATGTAAGTTTAACTTCTGTGCTTAAACAGTAAGGATGATGAGAGGTAGAAGTTTAAATAATTGTGGTTCTCCTTCCAGACATCTTGCATATTTGATAGAACTTTCATTTTTAGTAAATAGGTTTTAGTTTGTGGGTTTTTTGTTTTTTGTGTTTTTTTCATTTTTCATCTTTCAGGAAGGATTTATTGTTTCTTCACTGTAGCCTAGTGTTTGGACCTGGGTTTCTTGTATTATGCCATTTTTTCTTCCTTTTATATTTTTTGGCACTGGGGACTAAACCCAGAGGCACTTTACCACTGAGCCACATCCCCATCCCCTTTCTATTTTTTGAGACAGAGTCTCACCAAGTTGCCTAATGCCTTGTTTAGTTGCTGAGGCTGGCCTCAAACTTGCAGTCCTCCTGCCTTAGCCTCCCAAGTCACTGGAATTATAGATATGTGCCACCACACCATCTATCAGAAGTTCTTTTTAGGCTTCAGAACTTGTGACAAATAAAGGCTTATATGTCTTGTACGGTCTCTGGCTTTCCCAGCTAAGACTGGATTTTAAATAAGACCTCTTAAACATCATGTTCCTTCAACTGCACTTTTCTTCTCTAATGTATCCCACTTCTGGTTTCTATAGTATTTGAGCAAGATAAAGATTCAGCAGATTGAGAAGGACCGAGGTGAATGGGATAGTCTGACCCCAGAAGCCCGCCGAGAGAAAGAGGCTGGCCTGCAGATGTTTGGGCAGCTGGCACGTTTTCATAACATCATGTCCAATGAAACAATTGGTACCCTTGCCTTCCTAACATCAGGTAAGGACACAAAGGCTTGCTGTTGCAAAAAAAAAAAAAAAAAAAAAATGGAGTTAACAAGATCTGCTTCACCTGCAACTAAGAATGTGCACTCTGGGACAGTATCCTCTATGTTTGAGAGGGAAACAGATCACTAAGGAAGCTCCAAAAAGAAGATCAATGCTAGGTGGGCATAGTAGCACACCCCTCTAATCCAGTCTATTCAGGAGATTGAGGCAGGAAGATCACAAGTTTGAAACCAACCTGGGCAACTCAGCAAGACCCTGCCTCAGAATAAACAATGAAAAGGGCTGGAGATGTAGCTCAGCAGTAGAGGACTTGCCTAGCATGTACAAAAAGCCCTATGTCCATCCCCAGTACTGCAAAATATATAATAGCTCATGGTGCAATCACAAACTGGAACACTATGTAGCCTTTAAAAATTATATAAATCATTGTTATTCTAGAAAACTGTGATGGTGGAAATGATTCTGGACTTTCCAGTGTTACACATATCAACCACATATGACTGTTGAACACTTGAAACTTGGCTAGTGCAACTGATAAATTGAATTTTTAATTTTATTTTAATTGATTTAAATTGCAAAAGTATGGGCCAGGGTTGTGGGTCCATGGTAGAGCACTTGCCTAGCAAGCACATCTACAGTTAAAAATAAACAAATAAATAAATAAATAAATTATAAAAGTACATGTGGCCAATTGGTACCCTATTGGACTGTACAAGGACCTATGTTTACTAAAATGATAAGATACCTCTGAAGTAGTTATTGAAAAAGGTTACAGAATATATACAATATAATCATTTTTTGTTTTAAAAACGTATGTTGTATGTTACAGTATAAATATGGACAGATAAACTAGGATATGTAGCAAAATGATAACAGTGTCTCTGGGTGGTAGTTTTGTTGTTATTGTTGTTTTTCTTTTTGCTTGTTTTTTATTTTTCTTACCTACTACTTTCTGTAGAGAAAATATATTACTTATGTAATTTAAAAAATGGTAATCCCCACAGATCTCCAAGTAAACAAGACATAAGTAAAAGATTACTAAGTGGATTGAGTTTTCAGAAACCCTGACTTTTTTTTCCAGAGATCAAATCACTCTTTGTGCATCCTTTTCTGGCTGAGCGCATCATCTCCATGCTGAACTACTTCCTGCAGCACCTGGTTGGACCCAAGATGGGTGCCTTAAAAGTCAAGGACTTCAGCGAATTTGACTTCAAACCCCAGCAGCTTGTATCAGATATCTGCACTATCTACTTAAATCTTGGGTACCTGAGATTGCAATTGGGAAAGCAGAAGGGATGCTGATGTTTTGATAATAGAATGACTGGTTGGCTATTGCATGGAAGTAGAAAAGAAACATTCACTTCTAGTTGGTTGATGAAGGAATCCTCTATAATTTTAAATGACATTTTGTATGATCTGTGGGACATCGTTGAGGATTTTCAACATTATGCCTTGATCTGTGCTAAGATAAACTTTACTAGTTGTACTATTGTTTGGGAAAGTAGTATTCCTTTACAGCCATGGGATACTTGATAGATGTCCTACCTAGAAAATTAGAAGTCAAAAGTACATTGTAAGATAAGTGATGAAAATAATTGTTCCATACCCATCTGCTATCTTCCCATCAACCTACCTTCTGATGCTCAGTTTCTTTCTGATTCTGACTTTCCAGGGATGAAGAGAATTTCTGTGCCACTGTACCCAAGGATGGACGTTCCTATTCCCCAACTCTCTTTGCACAGACAGTTCGAGTCCTGAAGAAAATAAATAAGCCTGGGAATATGATTGTGGCTTTTAGTAACTTGGCAGAGAGAATCAAGGTAAGAAAGAGGAGAATTTGTTTTCTCGTATGTTCAATAAAGAACATGTTGTCACAGCTCATGGGGCTAAACAACTGTAACACCAGCTAATTGGGAGGCTGAGGCATGAAGATCCCAAATTCCAAGCCAGCTTTGGAACTTAATGAGACCCTACCTCAAAATAAAATAAAAAGGACTGGGGACATGGCTTCATGGTAGAGCACTTGCCTAGATCCTTTGAGGCCCTTGTTCAATCTCCAGTACCACACATACATTCAAAAAAGATCACTTTGACAGGGGCTGGGGTTGTACCTCAACGATAGAGCACTTGCCTAGCATGTGTAAACCCTAGGTTCAATTCTCAGCACTGTAAAAAAAAAAAAGTTGATTGCAAAAATTCAACTATGCTTAGTTTTGCCTTATCTCAGGAAGAAAAAGAATATTGCCTTGAGGAACTAGAAATAGGTGATTCTTCCTTGTCAGTCAATAACTAGAGCTTCTTATTAAATATTACTCTTTTTTGCCCAGTGCGTATTCACAGGCTAAGGCAGGAGGATTGCAAGTTCAAAGCCAGCTCAGCAACTTAGGACCTATCTCAAAAAAAAAAAATAAAGTGGGTTAGGGTTGTGACTCGTGATTAAGCAGCCCTGAGTTCAATCCCCAGTACCAAAAATATATATACATTTATTTTATATATTAATATATATAGTATATATAACATTTATATATGATAAATATTTTGTATAAATTTATATATGATGTATATAATATGTATTTATATATTTTTATACATGTGCATATATGTGTGTGTGTACCCAAAAAATTACTCTTCTTCACATAAGAACAAGAACAGAAATTAAAGAGGCTGCTTCTAGAAGAAAAGAATATACATTTTTGGAGACTGTTTTTATGAAAACTTGCTAGAGTTACTGGTAGATTTGAAAATCTAGAATATTAGTACAGAAGAACTTTTTAGGATGAAATTCAAGATGCATAGTAGTCACTGATTTTTGTCTTCTCTGTTCTGTATATATGTAGTTGGTAGGTAAATTACACTGAAATAGGCATACATTTTAAAGATTAAAGTACTGCATTGTATTCACTTATTCCCTTTGGTTGGAATGTGATAGAGCTCCCTCAGAAGTGGTGAAGAAAGGAAAAATCATGGCGCAGAAGTCTCATAGAAAACCTTTTTTTTTGAGCTGGGCATGGAGGAGCATGTTTGTACTCCAGAGGCTGAGGCAGAAAGATTGGAAGTTTGAGACCAGTCTGGGCAACTGAGTGGGACCCTGTCTCAGAGAATACAGCTCAATGGTAGAGCACCTCTGGATTCAATCCCCAGTACTGAAAAGAAAGAGAGAGGGAGGGAGGGAAAAGGAAAAGAAAATCAATATCCTTATTGATATGAGTCTTCTCTCACTGAGTTTCCTTTATTTTTGGAGTTGGACTTCATTCTTAGCCTAGAGCTTAGCCAGATGAATCCCTGAGGATTTAGAGTTGCATAGGAATCAAATGTTTAAGCTGCTGTTAAATTCCTCTATCTGTTTGTATCAAAATCCAGAACTGTTTTTCTTATACAGTCTGTGTGACTAACTCTAATTATGCAAATAATAACCCTCCTGCCCATCCCCTTTTGATTATGGCATTTACAACAGAATTGTTGCCTGAAAGATGCTATATATGGTATAGTTCTTTTCCTGCATTTAATACTTAAATCTGTTTCCAGTCATGACTGCCAGCAGGTGACCCAACTTGAAATTCAGAGTTGGGGTGCAATAGTAAATTTGCTCCTGAAATACCAACTTTGGCTGGTTTGAAAATAATAAAGTAAAGAACCTAGGCATGGTGGCACACGTCTATAATCCCAGTAACTCGGGAGGCTGAAGTAGGAGGATCACAAGTGCAAACACAGCCTCATCTTAGGCCTTAAGAAACTTAGGGAGACCCTGTCTCAAAATAAAAATAAAAAGGGTTGGGGTTGTGACTCAATGGTAAAGCGCCCTCAGGCTCAATCTCTAGTACCAAAAATAATAGTAATAATTAAAAATAATGATAATAAATCTAAGGTTTGTCATTACTGTCAAGATTTATTAATGACTAAGATTAAGTTATAGCCTTTTTAGCATTATGAATTCAGCTGCACTGTGAATTCACTTTAACTAACAGGTGTTGTGTTCTCAGTCTCTTGCAGACCTCCAACAGCAAGAAGAGGAGACCTATGCAGATGCCTGTGATGAGTTCCTGGATCCTATCATGAGCACACTGATGTCTGACCCTGTGGTGCTGCCATCGTCCAGAGTCACTGTGGATAGGTCCACCATTGCCAGACATTTGCTCAGGTAAGCCATTCCCAAAAGCAGCCTCAGGAGCAGAACTTATATAAGTTATAAAAAATTATAAAAGACGAAGTTTTATTTTTTGTTTTAATTCAGATTTTATACTATATGAGTTAACTCTGTTGTTCTCTTTGGACTCCACCATGGTAATTTTCTCGAGCTTGCCTGCTGTTTAGATAGTTGCCTCCTGATACCTATAGAAAAGACAGGAAGTAAGTAAGAAAGGTAGCTTATTTGCTACCAAACAGCCCCTTTAACTTTTTTTTTTTCCTTTATGAGACAGGGTCTCACCATTTTGCCCAAACTGACCTCAAGCAGGATTTCTGCCCTGCCTTAGCCTCCTGAGTAACTGGAACTACAAGTACATTCCACTTCCCTTGCTGCCCCTTAACTTTTTTAAGTACAGCATTAAATAGCAGTGGATAGAGAGACTATTCCTGTTTTACAGTTAAGTTGTGTAAATTGACCCAGATTTAAGGAAATTTTTAAATACCGAAAAAATAACTGGGTATGGTGGCACACAACTATAATTCCAGATGCTTGAGAGAATGAGACAGGAAGGTCACAAGTTCAAGGCCAACCTCAGCAACTTAAAATAAAATTTAAACTGGGCATGGTGGCACACACCTGTAATCCCAGTGCCTCAGGAGGCTGAGGCAGAAGGATCTCAAGTTCAAAGCCAGCCTCAGCATCAGCGAGGCACTAAACAACTCAGTGAGAGCCTGTCTCTAAATGAAATACAAAATAGGGCTGGGGATGTGGCTCAGTGGTCGAGTGCCCCTGAGTTCAATCCCCAGTACCAAAAAATAAAAATTAAATTTAAAAAAAAAGGACTTGAGATATAACTCAGAGATAGAATGTTACGAAGTTCAATTCCCAGTACCACTAAAAGAAAAAAAAATAGATGAAATGAATTTTCTGCTTCATGGTATTTGGCATTAAGCTTACCCTGTATGCATGATGCTGTATGAGGTGGTATGTGTTTTCTAAAGTGTCAGTGAAAATTTTTATGATATAGTGGTCTCAGAATACAAACAGAAGATAAATCAGCCCTTAATATATGCCATGAATCTTTTCTTATTTTTTGCATCTGTCACTAAAACTACAAATAGTTAGCCAGGCATGGTAGTATGCATCTGTAGACCCAGCTACTAGGGAAGTTAAGGCAGGAGGATCATTTGAGGCCAACCTAGGCAATAGTGAGACCCCCCATCTCCAAAAGGAATAAACAACAATAACAAAAAAAGCTACAAATAGTGTTTTACATTGACATGAATGTATGGGGTCTCTGTCTTAAACTATCTAAAGTCTGGTAATAGCAAGTTAGCATTTTTCAAGCCACTGGAATCAAATATCATTTGAACAAGCGGTTTTGAGATAAAGTTTATTAAGAGGAAGAGAGACAACTCCTGAATCATTCTTTTTCTCATCTCACTCTTTCTAATCCCTAGGTCAATATATGACTTGAAGTTACAATGAATGACTAGCTTCAAAATGCAAGTAAGATGTTCTGTTTTTGGCATAGGGTGCAGAACTTAAAAGAAGTAACCCCCTTTCCCTTTCTCTCTCTGTCCCAGTGACCAAACAGATCCTTTTAACCGCAGTCCCCTCACCATGGACCAGATTCGGCCCAACACTGAACTGAAAGAAAAAATACAGCGGTGGCTCGCAGAGAGGAAACAACAGCAAAAGGAGCAACTTGAATAAATACTGTGAACTAAGCAAACCAAAAACCAATCCCAGAGTGTAGATAAACAATTAGTTTCTCTCTTTCCAGTTCTGTTCTGTTCCTTTCCTTCTTCTTTCTTCCTTCCTTTTCTTTCTTTTTCATTTTTCCCTTTATTAAACTTGAGAACTGCTTTTGTTTAAATTATGATAATTAAAATTTCTGAGAACTTGTCAATGCTCCCCCAGGCTTGCAGGCAATTATATTTCTTATAATCACCCAGTGATTATAAATCATCACTAATTTTCAGCCTTTGTTCTCTCTTCCTATTTTTTCTTCTTCCTTTTCCTACCTTATTAGTTCAACTGCTAAAACTTCCTATCACTCTATTTTTCTCCCCAAGTAATTCTCAGACATTTTTAGTTGAGCACTACTTCTTAAGTCTTCGGTGTCACATGTTTCAATGACAGTTGATATAACCAGAAAATCCTGCATTATCCTGCATATTTACTAGTCCTCATGATCTAGACTTAAGCCCTCACCCTTGTTATAACTCTATGTTATTACAAAACAACATTTCACATAAAGCAGGTACCTTGATGTTTGTGTACACTTTTGAATAAGTGATAGGTTAGATTTTTTTAAAAAAAGGAATCTTATGCAACTTCTGTTGGTGGCTCTTAATTTTGTGTTATCTTGTAATGCAAGATATTATCGCAAACACACACTCTCTCATGGGGTTGTCACCACCAAAAACTCAGCCCTGCAGCCTTTTTATGAGGATTAGTGATTGGGCAAACTTGGATTTTTGACACTTTAGTCAAAAAAATTCGTGGGTGAGGGGATTAAAAAGACCTTTTTTCTCTTATGAAAATCTGTTGTTACAAAGACTAGACCTGAATGAAAGAGTTAGGCAACAAATATTTTAACCATAAAAAACATTGTATAAGACACTAATATCAACAGTATATCTCGCACATACACATCTTGTTCTTTTTATATTGATGTAATATAAACTGAGTGCCACTTTCTGTTGTCTCTTCCACAGTAAGATGTATGCAGTGTGTGGCCATGTTTACTCACATACTCATTCTAGACAGGTAAAATTCTGAGACTATAAAATGTATATAGTTAATGTTTGTTTGGGCTTGTGACCTGGCATCTAAGAGCTGCTTCTAACATAGCCTTGGGTCATCAATTAATAAAGTAGGAATTTGAGCAAAACCTTGTTCACAAGCCATTTAATATCCACTTAGCCCCAAGTAGTTAGTAAGTGAACGTACCCCACTTTTACAAGTTGGGCCAGAGTTCCCTACTTAATTGTGTAGCTTAACATGCTGAGTGAGGCACATTCCCCTATGGATTGTCTTTATATTAGTATCCATCTAAGCCCAGAGATATCATAAGGGAGATTAAAAGTGATACAATTTAGAAATAGGGATCATTGCTTTCTTTAGAGGACCTTGTTAACTATAGCCTCTTCCAAATATGATAGTAGTTTTATGATATTCCAGCACAAGTTGCTATAAGGAGTTCTTTATATGTTTTTGATAATCAGCTAGAGAACTCAAATCATAGCAGGCCTACTACCCATGATAGAAACTAAACATCTGTTGCTGCACTTACAAATGAAAAGGAAATCTGGGACACCTGCCATTGCCAGAATGTAAGATTAATTCATTATGCTCCTGGGTCTTTAAGGTATGGGTTGATAGGACTTATAAAGTCAGTTTCATTTCATATTTATTCTCTCCTTCTCTGAGAACGACCTGTGTATAAAATAAGCTTCTGTGTACTTGCATTTATCTTCCAAACCCAATCTAATAGTATGTTTTCATTTTAAGAAGGGGGGAAAAAGTTTTGTAGAATAAAAAGGAAAATGGGCACAAAACCTCAGAATGCAGTTGTTTGCAGAAGCTTTCTCGCTAACAACCTCTATGCTGCCTCCAGTATCTTATTGTACTTCTGTACTTAGCCTTCAGATTGTAAGCCTTTTCTGGCAAACTTCTTTTTTTCCCCCAATATATGAAACTCTTTTCCTGAGCCTCTTTACGAATGGCTATGGCACCGTTAATGCTGCTGAATAGCTTTAAACTCATCACAAAAGCAAGTGTGTAGCTTAAGGCCACTATTGGTAAGGAAACCAAGTGTCCTCTGTGCCTTCTTTCTTTCTGTGAAGTAATTTAGGACATCAAAAAAATTGAGACTAAAAGTTATCATCTTGGTACAACATGGTGCATATGCATATATATGCATTTGGAAATGTAAGGAGGTGCTTTGTCTGGAACTCAGCAGCAGCTCTAAATCTTAGAGTACATATGTGACGTACATAGTCTTATGTGTTTGTTTTGCTGGTGTATGATAGGAAAATGAAGACTCAAATCAGCTCTGGTATTGCTCATAACTTACCAAGAGGCTAATACTAAGAAAACTTATTTAAGTAGGTTTTATCAAGCAGTTTTTTTTTTGTTTTTGTTTTTTGTTTTTTGTTTTTTAGTATAGTTTTTAATATGTGAGAGCTGAAGGAAATTAGAGGTGTTTTAATGGTGCAGGTGAAGGCACCTGTTGCTGTTTGGTATCACACCCTACAAAAGCTTCATGACTTTATTTGATGCTGGTTGCTAAGCAGCCACTGCACAGAGTGTAAGTCTACTGGGTGCCTTTACAAGCCAGAGGCTAATGATGCAGCATTGTCATGCAAGGAAATAATGTACATGCTCTAACAGCAAAACAGGAAAGGAACCTAGAAACAAAATGAAGAGCAAAACAACAAAATGGTTGACGAAAGAAAAACTTGATCAACATAACTATTTTGAAACATTCCAGGAAGGTTACTTCTTGTCATACTTGCCTGGGGGTGTTTGTTCAAACTTGTATTTAATAAATGAACACCTGACTTAACACCTTTGTTGTCATTTTATTACACAGTATTAAAAGCTAGTGGCACTTTCAGAAATTCCTCTAAAATTCTAGAGGACTCTGACTTTCACTGTGTTTTAGGTAGGTGTTATCAAACGATGTGTGACCTGGCTGACCTAACCTGCTTCATTAGACCTCTTGCGGAGGAACCTAGGGTTATCCTCAGAAAATGAGTATCAAAACATGTTTTTTCTCAATTAGCTCCTGTTTGACTCCATTTTTCTTTAACTAGCCTAAACCTCAGGTCTTTCATTTTAATCATTTGCTACCATGTTCCCCTTTCTTACCCCCTTTTTATTCTATACCCCTGTCCATGCAAGACCTCAGCCTAGATTAATCCAGCCATTCCCTTCTGCCCAATATCCAAGAAACAGACCACTGTTGGATGAAAACCAACCCAATCTTTTTAAAGTGATGTAACCACAAACTTGTCTCTAGCATTTCTTGACAAACCTGGGTCCTTAAACCTCTTTCCTCAAATTCTCTCACCCTACCCATTACCAGATGACTGTTGCTTTCTATTTCCCTGGGGACATAAGACTTCAAAGTCTCCACTTTCACACTTTTCTCCAGTCACCCCATCTGTAGGAAAAGTCCCACTGTTCCCAGGCTAATCCTCCACCTCCTTTCCTGCCTCAGGGCTCTTGTCAATTTCCCTACTCTACGTTCCATTTTCTTCCTTGAGTTCCACATTCCACTTTGGTTTTCTGACTTTATTCCTTTACAGCCATATTTCTTTGCTCATTCACTGGCTTCTATTGTGTTTTTGAAACGGCTACTTAATGTCAAAGATTTATCACATTGCTAAGTTAACCTTTTCTTTGTATCTCCAACCATTTCATTGGTCAGTTTTACTTTTGCTGAGGCTTCCCCTGGATACATCACTCATAGTAGTTCTGTTCATCTCATCAAATATAACATTCTTATTTTTTTTTTATTTTTTATTTTTTAGTTGTCGATGGACCTTTATTTCACTTATTTATATGTGGTGCTGAGGATCGAACCCAGTGCCTCACACGTGTTAGGCAAGCGCTTTACCACTGAGCTACAGCCTCAGGCCTACATACACCTTTTCTTCTTCCAATCGGACTCAACTACTATGTTTCAACCATCCCTCTGTATTACCTAGCTATTGTTATACATTAACTCAAGGATCTCTAGGTCTGCACCATGCCTATCTGATACTGATGTTCCCCCTCTTTGCGTTTACACTGCCACCTCTTCAGATCCGGACTCTGCACTCCCTAAATATTCATCGATCGCATTCTCGATGAAGATAATACATAACACACCCACGCTTTCGTTAAATTTCAAAAATGCTTGGCATACAAGAGGCCCTCAATAAACGTGATTTTGTCCCTCCTATCCGCACTGCTCCTTGTGGCTGGTTAAAGAATTAGGGAAATCGGATTCCAATATAGATACAAGACGCGGGACAATGAGATTAGAAAACACCAATTAAAGAAGGGCTGAGTCCAGTGACTTGGGTTTGTAGTGTGCTCGGCCCCTAACTTTTTCACGTTTGGCCTTGGACTCTGCCTCTAAACGACAGTGTAGATCTAGGAGCATATTAACGAAGCCTTCCAGCCCTGACTTCCCATATCCTCAGAAAAGCTGCCAAAACACCCAAAGCTAAACTGTGCGGGTCCGCGCCAAAAAAAAAAAAAAGGCACGGGCGCATGCGCATTTCCTCACCTCGCCGGCCTTCCGGGCCTCCGTTAGTGGCTGCCCAAGAAATGCCTATTTATCTGAAAATTCCCTTTACTTCCCAGTTGTCCTCTAGTCTCGTCTTTTCATATCCACTTCTGTGTCCTCGGCTGAAAAAAATAAACTGATTAACTAAATTCCGCAAAGGCTGTAGAACACCTAAGTATCTTGGACCGGCGCGGAAAGGGGCGGCCTGACATTGGAAGTGGCACGGGGTCCTGCAGTGGGTCCTTCCGGGGGTGACATTCAGCCGGCCTTTCGGGGCGACGGACCTTCCACCCTAGAACCATGGCTCAGTTCGTGCGTAACCTCGCAGAGAAGGCCCCGGGGCTGGTGAACGGTGAGCGCGGTGTGAGGCTGCCGGGGCGGGTACACGGGCCACGGGGAGGCTCGCCAGGTCCCGAGGGGAGGAAGCGGGCTGTGGTGACCCGAGGGGCCTGCAGGAACCGGGGCGGGACGGCCCGGCGGTGCAGGAAGCGGGTGAAGGATTGTGACCCTCTAACCCGCATCTCGCCTCCTCTGCAGCTTGGTTACTTTTTACCACCTAGAAGGTGCTGAATTCTAACTACGACGGTGAAGAGGAGTAGTATGAAGGAAGCCTGGAGCCCCCCTGCTATCGCCATTACGCCCCTTTATGTCCCCCAGAACAGGAATGCAGAGGGGTGGCTCTACTAGAGTAGGAAAAGGAAGAGCAGAAACGTGTACAAGTATATATATTTGACCACGTCGGGTGGTTTGGTTCTCAGTGGAGAGTATTGAAAAGTCAATAGCAATGTTTAAGCACGGGTGAGCTTTTGAACGGTGCCTTTGCTTTCTGGCCTGACCAGTGTTTTAAATACTTCCGCTTTAACCCCAGAGAAATTTTAGGCGGAATTAGACTTAATGGAGGAGTATCCGCCTCCCCATAAACGTAAAAAGATTTTCATATAAACAATGCATTCTTTGTTATTATAACAACATTCATAGACATCTTTTCAGTTCCAAGACCCTCACTTGCAGCCGCCTGTATTTCAGAACAATCCCGAATATTCACAACCCTGAGTAATAGTCCATTCTGTCAGTAAACATTCAGCTCTTTTCTGTAAATTATTCATTTTTATTCCTAAAGTGAGATGAGTTAAATTGACGTTTCTTCACCAGTTGTGGAATATTGTAGTAAGTGGTTGAAGGTCAGATTGCTAAATAGTTTTCATTCAAATTTGATGATGAAATATGACTGAAAAGCAGAATTTCGAAAAACACTTGTGATATTTTTAAGCCTATTGTGCTGTTTGAGTTTCTTATTCATTCTCTCTTCACTCCATTACCAAACAGTTAATGAAACTCTTACAGTGCCAAATAGTGTACTTGATTCCCTCTTCCTGTGGTCTGTTAGTGAACCCCACAGTCTGTTAGTGAAACTCGTTACACATTTTCCCAATTTATTTGCAATGTTTTCTTTATGAGATCCTTGAGTTATCTGTTTAAAAAGCTCTGCACTCTTGTATAAATATAAAGGGGGGAGGAGGCTTCAATCTTTGAACTTTGTCGATAATTTGAGGCACAATTTTTAATAATTTCAAATGAATTTTTTTTCTTGGTGACTTCCACATCTCTTAGGTGGTACATGTTTGGGAATAAACTAGTTTTAGTGATAAAATAGGAAAGGAAAAGTATTACCAATATAAATTTTTGCTACAAAATATTTAATTCATGTCCAGTATGGTGTGCATACCTGTAATCCCAGCAACTCTAGAGGATGAGGATGGAGAATCACAAGTTTGAGACCAGCTTTGGCAACTTACCAAGACCCTGTAGCTCAGTGGTAGAGTGCCCTGGGTTCCCCAGTGCCACCAAAGAAAAAGGAAAATGTGTGTGTGTGTTTAAAAAAAAAAAAAAAATTATACACACACATAAAATAGGAAAATCCCTTTCCGCTATTATCTTGAAAAATTGAATAATAACTTTTTAATTCTTCCAAAAGTACTCAGAAAGGAGGAATTCACTGGGCTCCAGATGTTGAAATGGAAATATATTTTTGCTTTATTAGCATAGGCCTGTGTGTTAAATATGAATGTTAAATGTAATTTCAAGATCCAATTCAGAATATCACATCACATTTAGTTGTTACGTCTCCCTAGTCTCCTCTGATTTTTGAAGTTTCCAGTCTTTTCTTGTCTTTGATGACCTTGACTATCTTGAGGTGACTATCTCTGTATCCTGAAGAATATTATTCAATCAATCTGGATTTATCTGGTGTTTCTCTTGTGATTAGTCTGGGACTATGGATTTTGAGAAAGAATACCGTGGAGATGAGATGCCCTAGTAATATATAGGGAGGTGTATTCATATGGTATTGCTGATAAGAGCTTTCATTGCTTGATTAAGGTAGAGTTTTATATGTTCCTCCTCTGTAGGGTTATCATTTTCCCTTTCCATATCTTTGGGTTTTGTTGTTGTGGTAGTGCTTTTTTGCTTATTTTTCAGTACTGGGAATTGAGCCCAGGGTTGGTCTTCCCAGAGCTACATTCCCAGCCCTATTTATTTATTTATTATTTATTTATTTATTTTTGCGGTGCTGGGGATTGAACCCAGGGTCTTGTGCTTGCAAGGCAAGCACTCTACCAACTGAGCTATCTCCCCAGCCCCAGCCCTTTTTATTTTTAATTTGAAATGGGTGTCACTAAGTTGTCCAGGCTGGCCTTGAACTTGTGACTCAGGTCCTGCTTCAGCCTCCTGAGTAGCTAGAATTACAAGCATGTGCCATGGCATGCCTGGCACTCCTACCTGGTCTTTGGAAGCAGAAGGGTTTTCAGCCAGAAACCAAGGTGGTAGGTGGTCCATCTTCTGTAGGAGGGAATATCTGCAAATATTAAATGGAATTCTTCTGTAAGAAAGATTTGTCTCTTCTTGACTTATTTATTCAATCACTTATTGTATTGACTCGTTTACATTTATTTCATACATTGTCTATACAATATTCTTTGTTGTTGTTGTTGTTTTTTGTGTGTTTGTTTTTGCTCAAATTGTTCCTGCCCTGGCCATTGGGAACTGTATTAAGTTGGCACTTGTGTCCCTTTGACATGCCCCCTTACTTTCTGAAGTTTCCAGTCTTTCTTCATCTTTCATGACCTTGACCATGTTGGGGTGTCTATCTCTATCCTGAAGAATATCCCTCAGTCGGGATTTATCTGGTGTTTCAGACTCATCTTGAGTTTTGTTATTCTGCTCAACCTAGTACTGGCCATTTCTCCAAGGAACCCTAGTTTATTTTCTTGGATAATGAAATTTAGAAACAGATCTAAGTGCTTGGTTTGTTCCTTGCTACTAGACTCTCAGTGCTTCTAGGTCCTGTCAGTGGACAGGGATACAGATACAAATCCATGGGGCAGGGTTCATACTAACCCCATGTATACACACAACTGTTTCTGTATCCATCTGTACATGTATATTAAAATGAACATGAGTTCATGTGGATTTTTCTAACTCTTAATCCAGTAGCACTAAGTTTGTTTTTGTTTGTTTTATGCTGGGGCTTGAACCCAGGACCTTATACACACTAAGCACTTGATGCTCTACCCTGTGTGCCACCAGCCCTAAATAACCTCTCAACTTTATTGTGTTTTTTACTTTTTGTTTTCTTATATGAGATGGGGGTCTCACTTTTTGCCTAGACTTGCTCTGAACTCCAGGGTTCAAGTAACCGTCCTATCTCAGCCTTCAGCGTCGCTGGAACTACAGGCGTACATCACCACCCCTGGCTATTCTTATTTCTTTTCTTGCTCATCTCTAAATTCCCTTTCCTTCAGTGAGAAATCTGGTTTGAATCATCCACCATTCATGTATTTATGTTTTGTTCATCCCTTGTATACATGTAGTTTCAAGCTTATTGTGCTCCTAAGAAACATTTACCAACTCAGATAGTAGTTTATGTACAGTTAGCAGTGCTGGGATCAAACCCAGGGACTCATACATGCTAAACAAAGGGCTCTACCTCTGAGCTACATCCCCAGACCCCAGTTATTTGGGTTTGTGTGTGGGTTTTTGTTTGTTTTTAAAGGACAAAATATCTGTGTTGAAGGTAATTTTAAAAAGTTAGTTGACTGTTCCATAAGACATTATACTTTTTGATTGTTCCATTTTGCAGATACTGGCAGTTCTCTTTAGAACAGTCTTGTAGTGCTTTGTGTCTACCTAGTGTTACTGCATGGCTCCAAACACAGGATAAGGAAGATGTGATTCTTTTTGTTGTTTCCCCGCTTTGGTAACAGGGATTGAACCCAGAGGTGCTTAACCACTGACCCACATCTCTAGCCCTTTTTATGTTTTATTTTGAGACAGAGTTGCTTAGAACCTCAGCGTCCCAAACTATTGGCATTTCAGGTGTGTGAGGTGAGCATCACTTCATTCAGTAGGAAGTTAGTGATTCTAAGAATAATGAAATGCCCATATTGAAAATAGTGAAATAGTGAATACAGGCATTTAATAGAAAAAGCACCAAAGACCTTAGATAACCCATCTTTAAATACTAGACATTTTATGAATATCCATGGATTTGTGTCTTTTTTTTTTTTTTTTTTTGCACTGGGGCTCAAACCCAGGGCTTCATGCATGTTAAGCAAGCACTCTTCGAGCTACACCCCCCCCAACCTCTTATTATTTTTGTATTCCTCTTATGATTTTATTTTATTTATACGGGAACCCAGGGGCGCTTTACCACTGATCTGTATCCCAGGCCCTTCTTATTTTTTATTTTGAAACAGGATTTGGCTAAATTGCTGAGGTCTCACTAAATTTCTGAGGCTGGTCTCAAACTTGTGATCCTCCTACTTCAGCCTCTCAAGTTGCTGGAATCATAGGCATCACCCACATTTGGCTTGATTCCTCCGCCCCCCACCCCTTGCTGAAGTCCCTAGTGTCAACATCTACCCTGGTTATTAAAGTTCTCTTTTCTTGCCAGACATGGTGGTGCACTCCTGTAATCCCAGTGACCCAGGAGACTGAGGCAGGAAGACTACCAGTTCAAAGCCAGCCTCATCAACTTATTGAGGCTCTGAGTAACTTAGACCTTGCCTCATAATAAAAAATTAAAAGAACTGGGGATATATATAGCTCAGTGGTAAAGTGCCCTTAGGTTTAATCCCTAGCACCAAATTAAAAAAAAAAAAAAAAAAAATTATCTCTTTGGATATTGATGCCTTGAGGAATTTGAGTTTAGAAACAGTCTAGTTAGGGCTGCTCTTAACAATACATGTAGGTTTTACTTTTAATATTTGTGGTGTTTTTGAAAGGGAGCAGCTGTGCCTTTGTTAAAGAAAGATCTAATCCAGCACATATTGATGAGGATACCAAAATGGATACTAATTGGTATAATTCTGTCTGGATTTGTAGCCAATATTATGATAAATTTTAATCTTGTTCTTAAGGGTGCTGTTCTGTGTAGCTCCTTCCCTCCCCTTCTGGACCTCTTCCCTTGACTTTCTAATCTCTCTAACCAATAAAATATGAATAAATTTCTGCTGTTTTCTTCTGTTTGAATCCAAACACTGGTACCTTTACAGTTAATTAGATTTGCCATTCATAAGTGAAGTAGCATACTAGCTGGCCACTAGTGAAATCCCAGCATAATTGAATGTGCTTATAGTTTCCTGCCTGATTGAACTTCCCTGTGACACAGGTGTTCTGCATCTTTAAAAGCCTCTTGTTACCAGGGAGCAGCTTTGACTTTTCACACCGGGTGCACATTTGGTACAAGCAGTGAATGAATGTGATGCATGAATAAATTTTTGTGTCCAACCCACACATCTGCTTCTTTCAGTCTCTAGTGAGTTCATCCTGGTTTTTTTGTTTTGTTTTGTTTTGTTTTCCAGCTGCTGTGACTTACTCGAAGCCTCGATTGGCCACATTTTGGCATTATGCCAAGGTTGAGCTCGTTCCTCCAACCCCTGCTGAGATCCCTACAGCTATTCAGAGCCTGAAGAAAATAGTCAATAGTGCTCAAACTGGTAGCTTCAAACAGCTCACAGTTAAGGTAACTATGGGCTAAGTGAAAATGTATGTACATAACAGAAAATGTCTTCCCTTGGGATTTTTCTGATTGTTTTGATTAATATGTGTGTTTTCAGTGAGACTGAATCCAACATAATGAGAGATAATCTCTTTTTGTCTCCCAAGGAAGATATTTACTTTTGCGGGGGTACCAGGGACTGAACTCAAGGAGGGATACTCAACCACTGAGCCACATCCCCAGCCCTGTTTTGTATTTTATTTAGAGACAGGGTCTCACTAAGTTGCTTAGTGCCTCGATGTTGCTGAGGCTGAACTCTAGATCCTTCTGCCTCAGCTTCCCAAGCCACTGGGATAATAGGTGTGCGCTACCGCGCCCATTGGGAGATATTTACTTTTCTAATTTTGTTATCTATATAGAAATAATTTGGCTATTTTATTTCTTAGTTTCCTAGTAGTCTTATACTATAGCAGAAAAGTAAGTGTCTTTTAAAACTGGAGAACTTCTTTCCAATTTTGGCTACTATACTAAAATGATTGCTTACTTTGCTGATTTATACTTTTTTATTCATCTTTAGTCATTCAGCCAAAATACCTCTTGAACCGTATTAGGAAGCTAACACTTAAACAAAGGTGGGGAGGAAATGCTAAAATCTGGGTTATCATGTTACATGAACGTTAAAGACCATAAAAACTAGAACTGAAACCCCCCCTTCAGGAAATAGTTTTTGTTTTGGTTTGGTTTGGTTTTTGATTCATTGTACACAAAATAGGGTACAACTTTTCATTTCTCTGGTTGTACACAATGTAGAGTCACACCATTTGTGTAATCATACATGTACATAGGCTAATAATGTTTTTCTCATTCCATTTTCTTTCCGTCCCTCTGCCCCCTCCCCGCCCCTCAGTTCCCTCACATGATCCAGCGTTCCTCCATTCTTCCCTTACTCCTTCCCTGCCTAGAACTTAAATTTTATGTTCACTTAAATTTGCCATTCACAAGTGAAATGAGCACAGGATATAAAAAGCCTCAATAATAGCTATTGACTTTAGAACCTATATCCTGGGAAATATGTTTATTTATCAGAAGAATTCTAAAAACCTCTGGTCTAATTTTGTAGGGGAAAATTCACTTCCAGAGCGCTAGAAGGAAAAGGCTCAATTTTGTAAAGTTATTTTTCTCAACCTCTTTCAAGGTCCATATTTGTGCTTGTGTGAGACATTGCTTTCTGGAACCATAATTTTTTTTCTTCAGGGCAATAAAATGTTGATTTGTGAAACTGAGAACTGACTGGAAAGGGTTAAACGAAATAATATGTGAATAAAAAGGAAATATAATGGGAAAACAGTCCATCTTTAACCAGATTATCTTCAGCCAGACAGAAATGTCTTTTCAGAGATTTGGCTTTCTTCTAGCCATTCTTTCATATCAGTGCCCTGTCTAAATGTGTCAGCTATATCCAGGATGTGGGTCATTTTAGGGCCCATAAAGTGTCTCATAAACTAATAATGAACGGGTTAAGTCAGTTCAGGTCTTTAAAGAATGCTTTGAAAGAATTTATAAGCTCTGTACTACTTAACTTACAGAATTGAAAGTTCAAGTGTTCTCAGCAGTTAAGCAAAGTTAACATTAGTAAATTCTCAGCTTTGACTAAAATTGCCCTCTAGTTTGAATAGTGCCCTTATGTTCTCTGTCACTTAATCCTGGAAAATAATAGTTTTAAATATATACAGAAAAAAGGGTACCTTAAAATGTTTTTGTTTTTTTTTTTTTGTTTTGTTTTGTTTTTTTCCAGGAAGCTGTGCTGAATGGTTTGGTGGCCACTGAAGTGTGGATGTGGTTTTATATCGGAGAGATCATAGGCAAGCGTGGCATCGTTGGCTATAACGTTTGAAGACCAGTCTTTAACATCTGATTATATTTGATTTATTGTTTGAGTTTTCTTGGACCATATATGATCAGATTGCTATCTGAATAAAATAAGATGTGTCAGATATCAGTATTTTCTCTGTCAAATACTATATAAAAGTCACAGTTTTTTTTGTTTTTTTTTTTTGGGGGTGGGGGTTGTTTGGGGTTTTTTTGTGGGGGGAAGGGTAGGGAGTCTCTGAACCCGGGAGGCACCCTACCACTGAGCTACATCCTCAATCTTTTTTTATTTTTTGAAACAGGGTCTTGCTGAATTGCTGAAACTGACTGTGAATTTGTAATCCTCCTGCCTCAGCCTCCTTAGTGACTGGGATTAGAGGTCTGCACCACTGGCACCCAGCACAGTTTCTCTTGATATTCAGTTTCGTTGTTTGGGTGATATATTAATATAGTTCTAAATACATGTCTATTTATGCTGAAACTGGAAAAGATATGTGAATATACCAACCTAGTACATCAATATATGAGGATAACATATTAATTGATAAATTAAAATATATGATATTTAAAGCTGGAAGTGATGGCACACACCTACTCCTAGCAATTTGGGAGGCTGAGGCAGGAGGATCACAAGTATAAGATCAGCTTCAGTGACTTAGCAAGGCCCTAAGCAACTTAGTGAGACCCTGTCTCAAAATTATAATTAAAAAGGACTAGGGATGTAGGTCAGTGGTAAAGCATCCCTAGATTACATCCCCAATATCAACAGGAAAAAAAATGATATTTAAACTTTATTTCCAGAAACCTTAAGGGGAAAAGTCTTGAGAAAACTGGAACACTACAGTAGTAGAAATAGTAATACCAAGTGCCAGAGTAATGTAGTTAAATCATATTGGTAAAAGCTGGGGTTGGTGGCACACCTACAGTCCCAGCAACTCGAGTAAGGCAAGATTGCTTGAACTCAGGTGTTTGAAGCCCACCTGGGTAACATGATGAGATCCTGTCTTAAAAGAAAACATGTTAACAAAGAAAATATGGATTGTTTGTCTGTGCTATAAACAGTGACCCTTTTGACAACAGTTGTGTCTGTAAATGTTGGAATACTTGTCTACTAAAATATTTGCTTTCCCAAGAGAGAATAACAATGATGGTGTTCTAAATATGAATGTTCATAACATCTTTAAAAGTAATACAGAGTGGTGACCTATATTTTTAAGTATAATTTTCACATGTATTGTTAATCTCTCTGGTTTTATGATTTTTAGAACTTATTTTTGCAAAAATAGAGACCCCCACAGATAATTACACAAGTTTATGACAATATCATCTATGGGTCTAAATTAGTATATTGTGTCTTGAAATAAATGCAAGTGATTAGTGTCAGTCTGTCTTGAGCCCTTTGTGTTTGTGTGTGGTTCTGGGGATTGGGACCCAGGGCCTTGTGCATGTGAAACAAGCACTCTACCAACTGAGCTACATTGCCAGCCCTATCTTGAACCATTTTATTGGGGATATAGGAGATAACTGATCATTATGTTTGCCTGGGAACCTTAAAGTCCTTGGTCGACTCATTGATATGTTTCTAATCTATTCCTAATCTTCACTGCCATAGCAAAACATGCAGTGCCATCTAATGATAGCCAAAAGGTTTTTTCATATTTATTGTGAAAGTAGAATGGCTCACAATATAGTATTACTCCTTTAATAGTGTTAGCCTTTATCCTGTAAATCCCAAATTTACCCACCACATTTAGAACACTGCTTCTTTACCCTAATAAGGGTCATAGCTTTTCTAAAAAGCAAGTTTCCATAGAGGGCTGGTGTTATAGCTCAGTGATAGAGCACTTGCCTAATGTGAGAGGTACTGGGTTCGATTCTCAGCACCACATGTAAAATAAAGATACATCTACAACTAAAAAAAATTTTGTGAAAAGGAAGTTTCCATAGAGATTTCTCCTGAAAATAATGCCCAACTTAACTGCATCTGCAGTAAACACGGATGATCAAAACTGAAACTAACCTTTTTAAAAAGTATTCCATAACTTAAAATATGCAGAGCAAAAGATTGCAGAAGTACAACCATGATGATGTGTGTTTCTCTGTTTCAGGTAGTGCAGAAGTATTAAACAGAAAAACAAAGGTATGAAATCAGCTAGCTCTCCTTAGACACACACAGGCCTAGTTGATTCATGATATATAATGTTACTTTTTTAAACCACAGTCACACCAGAAAGTCCTCAAAGTAAACATTACTACTCACTTCACTGCTACTTCCTCCTCCTTTGCCCTACAGAGCACCTCTAATCTCCCTTATGACTAATAATGCATGTACAGAATTTTCTTAGGAGGTTAAAATAGCAGTGGGCTCCTTGAAGTGGCAACGACTTCACCAGTCTTGTTTCTTTTTTGCCTTGTCAGTTCCATATAACTTATCTCCTAGTGGAGAACTGTTTAAGCAATCTTTCATTCAATGTGGATGCCAAGTGTTTGTCATTGGCAACTTAAGTATGACTCAGATGTTCAGTGTACATCTCCTAATTCTGGGCACTATCTAAATGGTAGAAACATGAATAAGACTGTTACATGTTCAGAGTTTAGTCTGGTGCTATGAGGAAGTGGGGGATATGCTTGAAAGAGGCTAACCCAGACTTGAGAAGAAGGTTCACGGGAGGTTGTCAGAAGAGATGTGTATTTAAAGTAAACCAGGAGAGAAGAGCCAAGAAGAATGGAGTGAGGTATCCTAGGCAGTTGGAACAACCTCTGCAAAAAGTATTAAGTCAGCCAGCCAGGTAGCACACACCTGTAATCCCAGCTACCTGGAAGACTGAAACCGAGGACCACAAGCTCAAAGACAGTCTGGGCAACTTAGTGAGACCCTGTCTCAATAAAAGAGCTGGGGCCGTAGTTTAGTGGTAGAGCACTTTGCTAGTGTGCCAGAGACCCTTGGTTCAGTCCCCAGCACTGCAAAAAATAAATGTGTGAGTGTGTGTGTGTGTATGACTATCTTAAGCACAATGAAGAAAAAGCCATTAAAATGTGCGGTATGAGCAGGCAATTCAATTCCACCTATCAAGCTAGGAAAGAAAATTCATGGGGTGAGTCAGGTGTGGCAGTGCATAACTGTAGTGTCAGCTACTCAAAAGACAGGCAGGAAGATCACTTAAGCCCATGAGTTCTGAGACCAACCTGGGCAACAGCAAGACTTCGTCTCAAAAAAAAAAAAGAAATCAAGAGCATATGGTCCTGTGTTTTTCTCAGTAAGTAACGTAAGTATAGTAGTAGACATGAAGCAAAGGGACATTATAGTTACAAATATTAGTCACTATGATCTAGAAGTATGATTCCTAAGGAAACTAAAAATAACATTCAACATAAGTGTCAATAAACAGCAAAGGCTTTTTGTTGAGTCTTTCATCATTTCAAGATTTAATAGGTAAGACCAGGGGGATACAATTCAGTGTGAGAGTGCTTGCCTAGCACAAATGAGACCATGGGTCTGAACACCAGCACCACAAAAAGAGATGATAGGGCAAAAGTTAATGTGAAACTGTTCACATTGCATATTTAATCTTTTGCTCTATATCTCCTCATTGTTCTAGTTCGATAACAAATTCTTTTGGCCTGTATTTCTAGCCCACTGTTTTTTTTCTTTTTCAATATTTCATATTGTATAGCTCTTTATATTTTCAAGGCACATGCACTATCTCATTTAGCCATCAACTTTCCTCTGAAGCGCATGGCATAAATGATATATACCCATTTAACAAGTCAGGAACTGAACAAAAGAAATAATGATTTGGCTAGAACCCGGTGAGTAACAAGTGGTGGATGCACAAGTAGGGCCCAGATAATGATCCCTGACATTTGTGCTCTTTACTCATGACCACTTTGTAGACCTCCCTACTTTGTATTTACACAGTTCATCCAATATTATTTTTCTCATATTCTCAGTCCTCTTACTCTACTACCAAGTTAGTTAAGTTTTGTGGGTTTTTTTTCACCTGTGGAACTGGGTATTGAAACCAGGGCCTTATGCATACTAAGCAAGAACTCTACTACTGAGCCACATCTCCAGCCCCTAGATGTTGAAGATTTACTGTCCCTTTAGATGTCAGCCTCCCTATTTTTTTTTTTCAGCTGCTTTTATTGGTATATTATAGTTGTATGTTGTATGGTTGTATGTAATGATGGAAGCCTCCCTTATTGCCATATATTTATAGTCATATGTATGTAGTCATATACATATATATGATAACATATATCTCATCTTCTATAAGAAAATTTATAATTTTGTGGAACTTCTTACTATTTCCTAATTAGTGTGGTTTTAATTTCCCCCTGCACATGAACTGGTACGATTGTGATCACTCTTGTGATGAGTATAGTAATAGTTCTTCCTGAGATAATACCTTAGCAGGAAATGTATACAAGACCTACTCATCAGACAAATGTCCCCATGCATAAAATATTGCCATGCAGGGCTCTTGACAGACTGCCTTTGGCCTTGCCTTAATCTCATTTTGTTACCAAACATTGGTTGAGCTACACAATTTCTAACCTGCCTCCATAAAAAAACAAACAATTATCATGTAATTAGATTAGATACCCACTGGTCCTGATTGTTGTAGTTTTCTACCAATCACCAGGTTCTGCCCCACCCCCACCCCCGCTCTTTTGTCTCCTGGTTTTCTCTCTATAATACCAATTCTATCTTAATTCTTGGCAATTTCAACATACACATAGGTCAGTAGTTTCAAAAGTGTGATCCCTGCACCACAGCAGCAGCAGCATCACTAGAAATCTTAGAAATGAGAATTTTCAAGTTCTACCCCAGAAAGCCTGGGGTGGGATCTTGCAATCTGTGTTCTAATTGGCTCTCCATGTAATTTTGATGCATATTTAAACTTGAGAACCGTTGACATAAATGATCCTTTCTACAGCCTGACCTCTCAGTTCTTTTAAAAACTCCAACAATTATGTCTTTCACCCTTCTTGATCACTGAGTCCCATGTAGTACCAAAAGTATGCTCTCAATCTAACCACCGATTCCCTTGCCAACTCTTTCCCTTCAATATCCTGACTACATTAATTCGGTTTTGCCACAACCATCAATTAATTGATCCAACAGTCTCCCTCAACCACCCCATTGATCTTTTTCCTCCTTACCCAACTTATTTGTAGTCCATAGTCAATCATGATCATTCTCTTGAATATGTCTTCCACTTCCTTGCCTCTCAATCACCATGATACTCATTTGTCAAAATCACATCCTTGGCATAAACCAGCTCTACCTGCTCTGTACTTGCACCCATGAAGTTGAGTGTAGCTAGAGAAAACAATCAAGGTGACCAGTCTCATTTTATGTTCAGAATCAGAACTTTAAGAGAGCATTTCATACTACTTGCCAGTCATACTGTATTTCTTTGGGCCATGAATATTCCATCGACGGATAATCTTACTTCCTACTTAACTAAGAAAATGTAAGCAATTGGAGAACTTCCATCACATCATCTATGCGCCTACCACTGTTTGCACCCATATATATAGAGATGTGGGAGTGACTCAGCTGGCATCAACTCAAAGCAGTCAGCCTGGAGGCCCTCAGGCAGTGAGTCCCCTAGGCCTGCATCTCCCTCTGGCAAACTGCCACTAAATGCTGCTGTTTACCAACCTCATACCAAATACAGTAAGTAGTATACCTTATTGGAACTAGATAATTTGGATCCCTAGTTCCCAGTACACAGAAGTCACTTAATGCAAATGTGACAAATAAAATTAACTTGTCCATTAATGAATCTCTACCTTTATAAATGCCGTTTCCTGTGCCTTTGTTCCTGGCTCCTTCTACCTGCCACATCTCAGCTCCACATTCAACCCAGTTAATCACCTCTTTTGAGAAGTCTTTTCTGATGTTCCTAAACTGCTTCCCTTTGCCCTCCTATTGATACCCCTTATAGATACATCATTGAACTCTAATGCTATATTTACATTTATTTCCCTTGCTAATCTATAAGCCTCTTAAGAAAGGTATTGTATCTAATTCACCTTCGTAATCCTAGCCTATCACATTAACTGGCTTGTATATAGTAAATTTTCAAACAACAAAACAGCAGACTACTTACTGTGTTTGGTACTGGGCTGATAAACAGCAGGGTTTAGTGGCAGTTTGCCACAGAGGGAGATGCACGCCTGGGGGACTCACTTCCTGAACTCCTGTAGACGGAGACTGCTCTGAGTTGATGCCAGCTGAGTCACTCCTGCATCTGAATCTCTCTCTGAAACAGAGATTTGGATCCCTGATGAGCTATCCTCTCCCCAGCATGGTGACTGCCTTTGCATTACAGCTAGGAGGGAAGAACCAGGAGGTGGACAGCAGAAGGTCTTTTTTAATTTTAATTTTAATTTATTTATTATGGTCCTGAGGATTGAATCTAAGGGTGCTCTACCTTTGAGCCACATCCCCAGTCCTTTTTATTTTATTTTGAGGCAGGGTCTCTCTAAGTTACCCATGATGGCCTCTATCTTGAGATCCTCCTGCCTCAGCCTTCTAAGTAGCTGGGAGAACAAGGATGCACCACCGCACCTGACTCAGCAATCCATGGCAGAAGTTCTATGGAACAGTCAGAAACCTGAGAATGCCAAGAACTCCTTAGGAACTTACCATCTCCCTTTTTTTTTCTTTGCAAGTCTACATTTCAAAATATATATCCTCAGTACAGGTGAAAGAGGTACATTATAAATAGCCTTAGCACACTGTTCCCCATGGATTTTACACATGCAACCTATACATCTTTTTAGAACCCAGAGTTGGTCTACCATTGAGCTACATCCACAGCCTTTTTTATTGTTTACTTTGAGACAGGATCTCACTAAATTGTTAAGGCTGACCTTGAATTTATGGTCCTCCTGCCTCAGCCTCCTGAATTACTAAGATTACAGGATTACTCCTGTATTACCTCCTGAATTACTAAGATTACCACTAACCCTGGCTTATAGATGGATTTTGATGAGAATTACACCTTCAGCTTCTTGCATGAAGTTAAAAAGTTTACCTTCAGAGGCTCCAAATTTTAATGCATTCCAGTGCCATCAAATCCAAAAACAACCAAAGCATTATTATGTGGTTTTGAATTATAACCTATTTGTTAAAACAGCTACTGTTTCCCCTAAGGACAACCTGCATTTCCACCTCACTCTAGTGCATTGTCATTTCATTCTTGGGTCTCAAGAGGGTAGGGAACTCAATAAAACGAATGAATATAGTTCTCAGATGTAGTAAATGATAATGTGATGGTAGAAGAGTGAGTGCCAGTAGAGCAAAGGAAAGAAATCTGTGTAAACCCAGGACTGACAGAAAAATGAAATCAATGATGAGCAAATAAGCATTAACTTATGGTTGCTTTATCTTGAACCCTGTTATGATCTCATCTACCTTGAATATGCTGATATATTATATGATACCCAAGTTACTACCACAACTTACAATGGAACTAATTTCCACTTTACCCTAAGATTCAAATTTCACCCCTACTGCACTAAAGGTAAACACTGAAGCCAAATGGTCCTTGATTTGGGACTCTTGAGTTTGTTTGCTCTGCCATCACCATCTGACCCCACTACCCAGTAGCCACCATCCCAGAGGGAAGTTGCCTCTAAGGTCTGAGTAGTAAATCTCTCAAAGTTATTTGCAGAAAGGCCTAAGAATACAAATCAGCAACAAAATCCTCTCCCGCCCCATTTAAAACACTGTCTATAGTTGCACGTTTCCTTCATTTTTCCACTTCAAGTACAGCCAAGGCATCTTGCAGGTTAGAAGAAGTCACTCATCTAAAAAGATATGAAGCAAAATGTTACCCTCCTCATTTTCAGTACAAAATGAAATGAAGTGGAACCATTTGCCTGGGGTGAATGAAACAAGGGTAGAGGGTTGGAATGCAGGACTTGATTCCTGGTTTCCTACTTCTAACCACATCCTCCCTACTCTGGGATATGTAAGTTGGTTATTATACCGGGGGACAGGAATGAGGAAGGGGATGGTTTCCTTTTATGTTTCTATTGGGAAACTTACATTTGAACTCTAAACCATGTATAAAACACTCCATTTCAACTTTAATGAGAGCAGATGATGACTCAACATGTAGTATGTAGCAGAGCCTTGGATACCATGACTTCCTGGGTCTTAATAGGATTGGCTATATATTGATAGGGCTCTGAATAGAGACAGGAATAAAGCAAAATAGAAGAAGTTAATGCCAAATTCACACATTTTAAGCCTAATTAGTCAGTGATAATTTACTAGTCTCTATTTATAATGTTTCAAAATAAATTCCATCTTTACTGTTTTTATTTATTTGGAGGTGCTAGGGATTGAACCCAGGTTCTTGCATGTGCTAGGCAAACACTTTACTACTGAGCTACATCCCCAGCCCAAATTCTAGGTTTTAAAACTTGATAGCTAATATAACTTCACATGTGAAAGACAATAAAAATTTAGCTTTTAATTTGTCTTACGTTTTTATACTAGAGTATGAATTCTTCGCTTTGTGCAGTGATGGTCAAGTTCTCATGGTTTTGTTTGTAGGTTTTCTTTTTTTTAAATATTTTTTGTAGTTTTAGATGGACATAATACTTTTATTTTATTTCTTTATCTTTATGTGGTGCTGAGGATTGAACCCAGGGCCTCACATGTGCTAGGCAAACGCTCTACCACTGAGCTACAACTCCAGCCCTTATATGTTTTTTTTTTCTTATCTACCAAAAGATGTACCTTATTTTTGTACAGTTGTTCCCTGTGTATTTTTTGATAAAATTTATTCTTAACCAATATGCAAAAACATAAAAATTATAGATATTTATGAAGTACTACATAATGTTTAGATGCACATATACATTGTGCAATGTTATTATTAATGGTACTGGAGATTGAACTCAGGGCCTTACGCATGCTAGTGAGCTACACCTCAAGCCCTTTTTATTTTGAGAAAGGATCTCACTAAGTTGCTGACTCTGACCTTGAACTTGTGATCCTTCTGCCTCAGCCTCCAAGGTCACTGGGATTGCAGGAATGTGTCACTGACTTTATTTTTATTTTGAGGCAGAGTCTCACCAAGTTGCCCAGGCTAGCCTCAGGCTCATGATCTTCCTGCCTCAGTCACCTGAGTAGCTGGGATTATAAGTATGCACCACTGTGCCCAGCTAATATTAGTATCTTCTAAAGTCTAGGAAAAATATAACCTTTGGGAAGTCTTTCAGGCCAGTCATGATTCTTGGCGAGGAAATAACCAAACCATTACTCAAATTTTTTTTTCATGTGACATAGTTTTAGAATTCCTAGTCTTTCAATACTGACACCTTCACTTGTGGAAATTCATCAGAACTCAGAAACTGGTAGCTTCTAGTTCCTCTAAGAATATCCCTCAATCAACAAGTTGTCCATCTAGCTAAGGGACAGCTTCCTGGAATTAAGACTGCAGAACCTAGGTTATAATTAACTCAGACTTCCTCCTCCTCTTGTACCTTGGATATGACCTTAATCCTCACCTAGATTTTCCATCCCGTCTATGGATAAAAATTTGTTCTAAATTAGATCAACCGAACTCTAGTCCTGTTAGCCTAAGATAAGTTGGCACTGATGGTTCAAAGGAATCTTAAACCAATTTTAGATCATAGAGTTAGACTTAAGCATGACTAAAGTCTACATTACACAAAGCTAAACATTTTAGTGGGGGATGATATTCCTCAGTTTTTATCCTTTTTCTCCCTATAATAAAAAAAACAGACATCACTTGGTAATGCTAGGGTCTAGTGAATTCTTTCAGAGTAATTTGGAGGGAAACATGTTCCCAGTTCCAGGACCTGCAGCATTGACAATATATAGAAAGAATTAAAAGGAATGAAAACATGGACAGGGCTTTGGAATGGAGCAGTTTTCCATTGCATAGATTTAAATTCAGTTTGAAGTGATGATGGAAAGTTCCATTCCTACTTATCTAAAAACCTCGAAGCCCTATTCTGTATGATCTTCTTGGTTCTCACACCTTGGATGGGCTAGAGAGTAGAACCAAGGGACTGGGTGGGGGGCGGGGGATGTGGCTCAGTAGTAGAGCTTTTGCCGAGCATGTCTGAGGTCCTGGGTTTGGTCCTCAGTACTGAAGAAGAAGAGGGGGGGGCGGGGAGAGGGGCAGGGGAGGGAGAGAGAACAATCAAGAATTTTAAAGTTATGAAATTTGAGATTCAAAGAAGTTGTTATGTACCTTCACTGGTGTGCAATGTCTTTCAAAAAAAAAAAAAATAGGCACCTATTGTGTTAAAGAGAATATAAACCATCAGTGTGAACTCCTTTAATTTTCTCCCCTTCACCTTGAACTGATCTGCTTCTGATTATCTCTCCTCCTACTGTCACTTCCCTCCTTCCTCCTACCCCAGAGGAACACAACTAGTAAATTCCTTCCCAAACTATCCTTCTACATTTACACTTGATTCTCTTCCTTCCTACTCTTCAGTGATCTCTTTATATCTGTTCCCCATATTCATTTGTTCATTTACTTACATGTTCAACAAACATTTATTGAGTTCTTGTTAAACATCAGATTAATTGCTTGTGTTTCTGAAATTTTAAAAGACATGTTTCCTGTCTTTAAGGGGCTCATAGTCTACTGGAAGAGGTTATAACAAAATTTTTTAAAGTACAAACAAACCATACCAGTGCAATACAGTGTGTAAAGTTCAACAAGAGAAGGTGGCATCTTTTTGTGGTACCAGGGGTTGAACCCAGGGGCACTTAATGATGGAGCCACATCCCCAGCCCTTTTTTTTAAATATATTCTATTTAGAGACAAGGTCTCACTGAGTTACTTAAGGCCTTGAAACATTGTTAAGGCTGGCTTTGAACTCAGGATCCTCCTGCCTCAGCTTCCTGAGCTTCTGGGATTACAGGCGTGTGCCACCAGACCTGGGTAGAAGCGCACATCTTATGCTAGGGTGGCACACACAAGAAAGACTGAGGAATGCTTGAGTGGAGGGATAGCACTGAGCTGAGTCTAGAAGTCAACTAAGATTAACAGGGGAGAGAGGAACATTTTAGACAGAGGGAACATGCACCAAAGTAGGATCAGACAAGAGAAGTCAAGGAAATCAATAAAATTGGTTCGATAAGTCAGGGACACAAGGAATACATGTGTTTTGGAGACAAGGGATGAGGGAGAGTTAGAACAAATTATAAAGAATCTTGAAGGTGATAAGGAATAGTAAAGTATTTCAAGAATGGAATTAATAGATTTGCATTTTAGGAAGTTCGATATTATATCTATGCATAAGACTGAGAACTATTGCAGTAATTCAGAAGAGAAATAAGCCAGTGTGGGTATTCGGAGGCAAAATTAGAAGAAGGAATACAGGCTGGGCATGGTGGCATATGTCTGTAACCCCAGCTGAGGAAGGCTGAGCCAGGAGGATCACAAGTTTGAGGTCAGCCTGGGTAACTTAGTAAGACCCTGCTATAAGTAAAAATAAAAAGTCCTGGGGATGTACTTCAATCATGCACAAGGGTCTGGATTTAATCTCCAGTATTGCAAAAAAATGAAAAAAATAGAAAGAGAAGAACAAGAAATGCAGAAAGACACAAATTTCAGAGTAAAGAAGAATTCAGTTTAAGAACATACAAGTGAAGATGCTCAAAGGAGTACTGGTTACATGTGGCTGAAATTCAAAAGAGGAGTTAGTGCAGGAGATGTCCCTTTGGAAGTCACAAGTACCCAAGAATAGGTGAGATTACTTAGAAGGAAACCCCAAACTGAGAGAAGGCAGGCATTTTTTTGTGGGTTTTGTTTATTACTACCTTCGCAGCACCTAACACTGCCTGACAGTGGTAAGCATTCAGTATTTGAATAAACGAATGAAATAATGAAAATAGAGAGGGCTGACAACTGACTCTGAGAAACCATCATTTTAGGGGTTTGAGATGGAAAATCAGAGAAGTAGGAGGAAGGGTAGGAGAGAGTGAGTGAGGTCACAGAAACCAAGAGCTTCCAGAAGATTAGCCGTGCTGCAAAAAGGCCACATACAATATGAACTGAAAAGTATCCACTAGTTTTGGTAAGTAAAATATCATTGGTGGGCTAGGGTTGTGGCTCAGTGGCAGAGAGCTTGCCTAGCATGTGTGAGGCACTGGGTTCAATTCTCTGCACTGCATATAAATAAATAATTTTTTTTTTTTTCCTTTTTGAGGTGCTGGGGATCAAACCCAGGGCCTTGTGCTTGCAAGGCAAGCACTCTACCGACTGAGCTATCTCCCCAGCCCCTCACTAGTGTCTTTAGTGGCAGTAGTTTCAATGGAGGCGGCAGTCAGATCATAGTGGCTTGAATAGTATATGGAAGAGTCACCTGTGAATATAAGTTACTCCTTTTAAAAACCCAGCTACATCTTTATTAAGCCATTTATATTTCCCTTTCCATTGGTCCAAGCTACTAGATAGGCTCAAGTCTCCCTATCTTTAAAGTTAAAAAAAAAAGTTAAAGAAAACTTCCCTTCATTCTCATGCTAGTGACCTTTCATTACCCTTCTTCCCTGTCAGTGGATGGAAGTTGTGAGAATAATTTTGAATCCTTTTTCTTCAATTGGTTCTACAATGCTTCCCTTCCATTTATTTCCTGACCTCAGCAGTCTGGTAATATATCACTCTATACATATACGTGTGTGTGTGTGTGTGTGTGTGTGTGTGTGTTGTGCATGTGTTCAGTGCACTTATTCATTTACTGATCCAGTTGTTCTTGCCTCCTCTCTTTCTCTTTTGCCCTATAATTAATATCTCAGCAAATCTTTACTCTGTCCTTGAAATAGATCTTGAATCTGGCAGTTTCTCATTTCTACCAAAAGATTACCCAAGGCAAAGGCACCATCAGCTCTCACCTAGACCCCTGCAGTAAACTTTTGACTGCTCTTTCCACTGTCACCCTTGTTTTTCTATGGTCTATTCTTGGTAATGACCCTGGGATGGAACTCAGAGCTAAATGCATGACTAGTGTCTACCCCTGAGCAACATCCCCAACTCTATAATCTATTCTTTTTCCTGTGTGTGGGGGGATGGGTACTGGGAATTGAACCCAAGAGTACCTACCACTGAGCAACATCCCCAGCCCTTTTTAAATATTTAGAAACAATTTTTTTCTGAGTTGCTTAGGGCCTAATTTTCTGAGGCTGGCTTTGAACTCACAATCCTCCTGCCTCAGCCTCCTGAGCCATTGGGATCTATTCTTAACAATAACCAGAGTGATCCTTTCAAATACAAAGTTGTACTTTATATCACTCCTTCATTCAAAACCTTCCAATGGCTTCTCAACTTTATTTTCTTGCGATATTGGGGATTGAAACCAGGGGCCTTGTGCATGCCAGGCACATGTTGTGTCACTGAGCTACATTCCCCAGTTCTTTTTATTTTTTATTTTGGGACATGGCCTCTCTAAGTTGCCAGGGTGGGTTGTGAACTTGTGACCCTCCTGCCTCAGCTCCTGAGTCACTGGGATGATAGGCCTACACTACCTGACTTTCTAACCTAATTTTAAGTCCTTGTATGATCTGAAACCATCTCCCCATATCTCACTGACCCTACCCACTTCATTCCCCTTCCTCCAGCTACACTGGGCCTCTCTGTTGTCCCCCAAATCTTCCCCCAAACACGCTGCACCTCAGGGCTTCTGTATTTGCTGATTTACACTTAGAATGCTCTTCTCTTAGACATCAGTTAGCTCACTCTCTTACTTCCTTCGATACTCTTTTCAAATATCACCTTAACCCAAAGCATGGCCAGCTTTTATCAGCTGCACCCCACAGCTTTTTCAGCTCTTTACTTTTATCCTACCTACATAGCACTCATCTCCAGCTGATTTCATCTAGTTATTTATGTATCGTTTGTTTCCTTCACTAGACTGTGAACACCTACAAAGCGGACCTACCAAGAACACCTGCCTGGAGGAGCAGAGATAAAGATAACCAAGAAACTATTCCTGCCCCTGAGGAACCCACACTTTAGTGAGTCATGTAACCTACCAAGTAATTAGAATGGAAATGCTCAGAGCAGTTGGATGCAAGAGTCTGAGGCCCCAGGGAGCAGTGTGGTTTGGGTGGCAGTTATGGCACTCTGCAGCCTGGGTAGTAGTTAAAACTGTGAGATCATTCTAAGAGAATGAGAGAAATGACAAACACTCTGGAGACACCAGTGTCTAAGGGTGAAAGACAGAAAGAAAATTGAGAAGGAGGCATCCAAGTGGTGAAGAAGAACTCGGTGAGTGGGGCCATGGATGGAAAGCTTCCAGGCTGCTTTTCTAGAAAACTACCAATAGGACTGGTGGGTGTGGTGCAGTGGTAAAGCACTTACCTAGCACGTGTGAGGCCCTGGGTTACAACAAAATAAATAGATAAGCGGAAGGAAGGAAGGAAGGAAGGAAGGAAGGAAGGAAGGAAGGAAGGAGGGAGGGAGGGAGGGAGGGAGGAAGGAAGGAAGGAAAGAAGGAAAGAAGGGAGGAAGGAAGGAAAGAAGAAAGAAAGAAAGAAAGAAAGAAAGAAAGAAAGAAAGAAAGAAAGAAAGAAAGAAAGAAAGAAAGAAAGAAAGAAAGAAAGGGAAAGAAGGAGGGAGGGAGGGAGGGAGGAAGGAAGGAAGAAAGGAAGGAAGGAGGGAGGGAGGAAGGGAGGGAAGGAAGGAAAGAAAGAAAGAAAGAAAGAAAGAAAGAAAGAAAGAAAGGGAAAGAAGGAGGGAGGAAGGAAGGAAGGAAGGAAGGAAGGAAGGAAAGAAAAAGAATACTACCAATAACAGCAATGAACATTTTTTGGGGGGTTGGGTACCAGGGATTGGACTCAGAGGCATTCAGCCACTGAGCCACATCCCTAGCCCTATTTTGGATTTTATTTAGAGTCAGGGTCTCACTGAGTTGCTTAGTGCCTGCCTTTTGCAGAGGCTGGCTTTGATCTCGAAATCCTCCTGCCTCAGTCTCCCAAGCCACTGGAATTACAGGCACACACCACCGCACCCAGCTTGAGCATTTCTTTTCTTTTCTCTTTTTGGTGCTAGGGATTGAATCACTGAGCAACATCCCCATCCCTTTTATTTTTTATTTTGGGACAGGGTCTTGCTAAGTTTCTTACAGGCTTACTAAATTGCCAAGGAAGGCCTTAAACTTAAGCTCCTTTTGTCTTAACTTCCTAAGTGCTAGTAGTACAGGCGTGTGCCACCACACCTGGCAAGCTTGCACTCTTAATCACTATGTTGTCATCCTTAAGACTGTACTATGGCAGCTCTCCATGCTTCTGCATATTTGATTGAGTATCTATTAAGGGTCCCCTTCTGTTCTAGACTCTGGGTGCAGAAAAAGACCCCCCCCTTTGTGGAGCTTCCACATGGGAGACACTGATATTAAACAAATATGCAGTAATAAGTGCTGTGGAAGAAAATGAAGTGGGATGAGGTATTATGAATGACAGAGGTGGCCTCTGAGGAGGAGACATTTAAGCAGAGATCTAAAGGAAGTGAGAGAGTGAGCCAAGAGGATATCTGGAGGAAGAACATTCCAGGCAAAGGGAACAGCAAGTGCAAAAGCCTTAAGGTGTAAGTGTGCCTGCCGTGTTCCAGGAACTGCAAGGAGGTCAAAGCAATAGGGATAGAATGAGCTCCATGACAGAAAGGCAGGAGATAAGGACAGAAAGATAAGGAAGGGCTACTGGGACACATTGTCAAAATGATTAAGAAACCAAGCATAGTGGTTTGTGATCATAGTGATTAAAAAGATATAGGTGTACACATGTAGGCTTTTTTCTTTATTTGTTCTTTTTAGATATACATGACAGTAGAATATATTTGGATATTTTTAAAAATATTTTTTATTAGTTGTCGATGGACCTTTAGTTTTTATTTATTTATTTATTTATATGGGGTACTGATAATTGAACCCAGTGCCTCACACATGCTAGGCAAGTACTCTACCACTGAGCCACAACCCCAGCCCTGTTTGGATATACTGAACATACACGGAGTGAAACTTACTCTAATTAGGATCCCATTCTTGTGATTGTACATGGTGTGGAGTTTCACTGGTCGTGTATTCATATATGAACAAAGGAAAGTTATGTCTGATTCATTCTACTGTCTCTCCTATTCCCATCCCCCTCCCTTCCCCTCATTCACACATACTTTATTCTGAAATACCAGACAACAAACTTATTAATGACTGCCTCTTGGAAGTTAGACTACTGTTGGAGGGAAGAAAGGGATATTTAGACTTTTTACTTTGCTCTTCCATAAGATTTGAAATTATTACCTTACATATCTCACTATTATAATAACAAAAAATTAATTTAAAAAATAAACTTGCCAGGCGTGTTGGTGCACACCTGTAATCTAGAGACTCGGGAGGCTGAGGCAGGAGGATCACAAGTTTGAGGCCAGCCTCAGCAACTAAACAATGCCCCAAGCAACTTAGTGAGACCCTGTCTCAAAAAATAAATAAATAAAAAGGGCCGGAGATGTGGCTCAGTGCTAGAGTGCCCTGGGTTCAATACCTAGTACCAATAAAATAAAATAAAATAAATCAATTCTTAACCATGTGTTAAAGAGCTCCAGCTAAAAGTTCCTTCCTTTCCTTCAACAACACCTCCTCAGAGTTACCTCCCCTGCTCCTCCTCGCCTTCCCCATTCCCTCCTTACCTAACAGTCTGACTTGGGACTTCACTTTTCCCCTACACCTGCTCTTACAGACATCACCTGTGGCTTCCCTCTGAACACATGAACACTCTTCACCCCCTTTGCTTCTGGACCTCTGTGCTGCATTTGACGTTTATGGTTCCTCTGAAGCTCTTTCTCCTTTGGTTTCCCTCCTGCCCCTTCTGCCTCACTGGGCCCATTCTTTCTCCACCTCCTTCCTCTGGGTACTTTGGGCTAACCCTTCCCACAGATCTGGGCTTCTTATGGTTCTATGCTTGATCCTTTGCCTCTGTGTGCTATATACATTCTTGTGGGATCTCATCCATGCCTGTGGATTTAAGTGCTATCTCTGTGCTGCTCAGTCTCAGGTCTTCATTTTCTTCCGAGCTCTCTTCTGATTTATCCAATTGCCTATTAGACAGACCCCACTACCCCGTAGGTCCTGCAGGCATCTCAAACTCAACTGCTCCAAACCAAACTGATCACCTCTAAGCAAAAACCTCCCCTTCCTCCTATTCTTTTCTTAGTTGGTGCTACCTCCATCATCCCTGTCTACCCTAGTTGGTAACCTGAGACAGGCCCTCTTCTGTATCCCCTCCATCTCAGCAGACACCAGAAGTCATTCTGTTTGCCAAATTTCTCTGGACTCTGTCCTCATTCCTACGCATTCATTTCCACTCCATTCACTATCCACGCCTGGATTAGTGCATATGGATACATGGGTTTGAGGCTCTGGAAGAGGTCAGAAATACCCTACCTGCATTTCTGCCTCTAGTCTCCCTGTCAGCCTGCCTTCTTACACACAGCTGCCACCATGCTGTCACACTAATTCTCAATTTGGACCCTGCTTGAAATTTTTCCATATTTATAAGATAAATCTAAACTCCTTAATGTGACCTGGCTAGTTGCCTTTTGATACTAGCCTACGTGTACCTTATATGACATAGCACTGAAGTACTCTTTTTGAGAAATCAAAACGTTTTTTGGGTTTCTGTGGAAGTTTTGAGATAGCATACTTCTTTATTTATTTTTAAATTTTGAGTCAGAGTCTCTCTAAGTTGCCGAGGCTGGTATTGAACTTGAGATCCTCCGGTGTTAGCCTCCCAGGTTGCTAGGATTACAGGCATGCACCACAACGTCCAGCAAGATTTGTGTCTTCAACTCTAATAGTACTTGATATAGAGTACGTGCTTGCTGAATAAATAAAACAATGAAAATTAGAAAGGACAGAGGTTGAAGGTAAAGATACCCATCAGAAGTCTGTTATGAGAGTATAATTTATAGGCAACTGGGAAGAGAGGGGGAAAAATGCTTTAGTGCAACATTTCCTTCAAGTTTCTGCAAGGTGAAACAACCATAATTAAATAATAATTATGCCTATCATATTCTTTCCTTGAAAAATGTGAACTTGATCACTGGTACAATTTCAAATGGAGACAATTTAACTGATTTTAAATAAAATGTAAAACAACAGCAGCAACAACAACAACAAAAAAAACGGCCTAGTACATGCAACTGCCAAAATCCTCTGATAAAACCAGACCCCTGGGGTATGAATCCCAAGGTCCAAGAGTGCAGCCAGGAAGGGCCATTTATTCTACAAACATTAATTGGTCATTAATTGTGACTCTGAGCCCATGTTAGTTCCTCTACAATATTGTTTTGCAATGAGAAATCTTGGGGGAGAGGAAAAAGTAGCAAACATCTGGAGGTCTCTTTGAAGCCAGAAATAATTTGGGAATTTGCAGAAATGGGCAAAATTTGGGATTCTGTCTTAAAAGTTTAGTTGTGTTATTTGGAAAAAATTTAAAATATGTGTATTTTTATTAGGTTGGCAACAATCAAGAAGGTTAAAAAATGCTTTCAGGAAGGGAGAGGAGAAAAAGGCACTCAAACATTGCTGGAGGTTTTATGAATCAGTAAAACCTTTACTGGGGACAACATGGTAATATCTACCAGGATTACCAATGTACACATCTTTTGACTCAGCTATTTCACTTCTAGAAATATATACTACAGATATATTTGCAGATTTGCAAAATGATATATATTCAAGGTTGTGCCCTGCAGCATTGTTTGAAATTCAACATATTGGAAACAAATTTAGTGCTCACCAATAAAGAACTGGTTAAATTAAGCTACCTTTATTTCAAACAGCCTTAAGAATAGAGAAAGTGTCTACAGATAAATGATTTACAAGTTATATAAAGTGAAATAATTGAGATACATGAAGTAGATTTAATACGCTTTCTTTTACAGAAAAACTTCTATGTGTATTTGTTTGAGTAGGCATAGATTATCTCTGGACATATACAACTGATAACATTTCCTGCTACAAAAGGTAAGATATGAGGATTGGGGGAGATGGTTCAAAATGGTTTTAAATTGCTTTAAATGGTTTTAAAATTTCAATCATTTGAATGTATTAGGTATTCAATAAAAATGAATTAAAATAAATACAGTCCCTATAATTTAAGGCACCTTGTGAATAAGTCTAGAATCCTCTCCCACCTTTTTTTTTTTTTTTTCCCCCTTTGGTGCTGGGGAGGGAACCCACCTGAGCAAGCTCTCTACCAATAAGTCATGCTGCCAGCCCCAAGAATGTTTTTTCATGATCAGCAGTATGATTAGCGGATATTGGTGTCAGATCTTAGTGAGTTTTGGTCCTACTAATTATTTGTGTGGCCTTGGACGCTAAGGCTTGGCTTCCCACTTGTAAAATCAGAATTTCATAGGATTGGTGAGAATTGAATGCACATAAAATACTGAGACTCACATCCACTGTGATAGAACTTTGTGTCACCTGTACTGGGTATGGATTTTCACCTGGATGCTGAAGTAAAATGGGTGGGCCCTGATAGAAAGCTTCAATGTTCCAATAAATTAACTTTTCTCTCTTCTCAAAAAAACAAATAAAAAAAAAACCCAAAACAACAACAACAAAAACCTGAGGCCCACAGAGAGCACTCAACAAGTGTTAGTTGCTATTGTTATTTCTGCCCTAGAAACTCCAACAATAAAACAAACAAACAAACAAAAAAACCTTTTTTTTTTTCAGGCTCCTTTTGGACTAGTCTAGAGGCAAAGACACAAACTAGATGATTTCTCAAGGAGTTTTTCCTGCCCAGAGGGTTGCGTCTTCACAATCTTCAAAGACATTCTTCCTTCTTGTTGCTGCCACCCAACCTGCAGACCTCCCACCTGTGCTAAATGAAGCGAGCCTGAAGTGAGGTTACTCAGAACCCAGTCAGTTTATGTTTTCTCAAGGGTGGAGGGCGGGAAGAAATCCTGTTGACACAGTTATATAAAGCCTGTCACTCGGTCCCCTGCCTACTACCTCTGCAGACCGTTATGCATATTAAAGAAGGGGGGGGGGCGGCAAATACAAAAGAAAAATAAGCGAGACAGAGTGAAAGAAGGAACAAATCAGGATGCTTGAGGGAATCCACGTGGTCGCCAATCTGTAACTGATCAGTGCAGCTACACTGAAGCAGAAACCCCAGAGCCCAACGTTAAATACATTGCAGTGGAGAAATCGTCCACAATGGGGTGTCTATGTCCAAGCTGAGTCTTGGGACTGCCGTTTAATACTCTCCCGCTTCTCCCACCCTTTTTGCACCTAGTAAACCACGCGATGTAACAACGGAATCTGGTTCTGTGCGTGCGTTGTGTGAGTGTGCGCTTTGCAAACCAGCTGGGCCCCATCCTGCCCTGCTGGAACGATGATCGATCCGGGACGAGTTCGGGGAGTTGGGGTTTGCTTGTGTCTCCTCCCTTTATCTGCTCCCCTCCATCTCCCACCCCATCATTCGCTCTGCACAAATGTTGGAAGGACGTAGGTTTTCAGCACCAGGAGGCCGTGGACCTTCTCTGGAGGCGTGTAGCGCACCCTCCAGAGGGCCAGAGCTGATTGCAACCTGCTCACCACGACCCTCCCCCTCCTTCCCAAATTCGCCGCCCCAGGCTGTAATATTACAAGCAGTGCGCTGTCCGGGTGCGGGAGTCCAGAAAGGCTGCGTGACCTTCCAGCGAACTCCACCTCAACTGCGGGGGATTGAGGCTGCCCCGGGGCCTGCTGGCTGTGTATCGATCCCCCAGCTTCAACCAACGCAAGTTCTCCCGGCACAAACCCCTCCCTCCCTTCGCGGCTTTCCCAGCCTTGCAGGCTTCTAACGCCTTGCTACAGGCGCCCTCCCCTCTTTCCCGCAATAAAGTAAATCCGGTGGATATTCATCCCCCGCCCTATCCCTCCTCCTTCCTTCCCCCTCCCCCCTTCAGCAAGCTAACCCCGCGCACACAGCTCGCCGCCGGCGGGCCCCTTCCATCCAGTGTATCATAATGCCCAACGCTCTTCTCCTCCCCCTCTCTTAATCAGAAACGTGCTCGCGAGCCCCCCTCCCTCTGCGTGCATACATTAGGGTCTGCTTTGCATGCAGCGGCAGGCAGGGACCGGAGGAAGAAGGGGCGGGGGCGTTTTTGCCCGCCTCTTCCCTCCAGGCCCCGTTAGCCACCCAGCTTCAGCTTCGTTGTAACACCGCGTCGTTAGCGGAGCACGCTGTGGCCCCAATGTCTGGACTGGAGAAACATTACCCAACTCCGCAGAAGGGCACGAAAGCCAGAAGCTCCTCGGCCCCATGTGCACAGTAGGGCCAGGAGGTGGCGGGAGACCTGCCACTTGGTGTGCATTTTGGAGAGAGCTCCAGCACGAAGATGGGAGGGGTTCCTTTTTCTTATTTTTTAAGGCGCGTTCACCGAGGGCCTGCCTATTTTGCATATAGTAAACTGGGCAACGCTTCTGTTTTGCATGTAGTACAATAAGAGCTCTTTTATTCCAGTGGCGTTCGATTCGGGCTAACCCCGCTCGTATCCGTGCCCTGAGGCGGAGGAGAAGGCTCACTCCTCCCCGACCCAGCAGCCGCGCTATACTGGAAGCTGCCCTCCCGGGCGGTTCGATTCCCAGCGCGTCCCGGGAACGTGTGTAATCGGCCTCTCGGCTCTCGAGGCTGCAGGCGGCCCGGCTCCCTCCGCCTCCATCCTCCCAGTTGCCCTCGCCCCCTCCCCCTCTCCCCGGAACCCGCGCGCCGCTCCGGACTCCTGGGCTTCCTTCCCCCCTCCTTTTCCCTAGCAATGCCGCTCCCGGAGGGCGGGGCATACAGTTATCCAGGTTGCGGGGCGGGCGGGCGGGCAGGAGGAGGCAGCCCGGGCCTCGGCATGGAGTAGCAGCGGCCCGGCGTCAGAGGCGGAGGCCCGCGGCCTGTATACAGATTGCCGGGCTGGCGAGCGCGGCCCGGCGCTCTGCATAGCGGCGGGCCGGGTGAGGGCGGTCGGGCGGCGCCGAGCGGGTTAGGCAGGTTCCGGGGCCCTCGGCACCCCCCCTCGCCTCCCCGCCCCCCTGTGTTGTCGCCTCTCCCTCTCGCTGCTTCACTTCACGGGGCGAACATGGCGCACAGCTGTCGGTGGCGCTTCCCCGCCCGACCCGGGACCACCGGGGGCGGCGGCGGCGGGGGGCGCCGGGGCCTAGGGGGCGCCCCGCGGCAACGCGTCCCGGCCCTGCTGCTTCCCCCCGGGCCCCCGGCCGGCGGTGGCGGCCCCGGGGCGCCCCCCTCCCCCCCGGCTGTGGCGGCCGCGGCGGCGGCGGCGGGAAGCAGCGGGGCTGGGGTTCCAGGGGGAGCGGCCGCCGCCTCAGCAGCCTCTTCGTCGTCCGCCTCGTCTTCGTCTTCGTCATCGTCCTCAGCCTCCTCTGGGCCGGCCCTGCTCCGGGTGGGCCCGGGCTTCGACGCGGCGCTGCAGGTCTCGGCCGCCATCGGCACCAACCTGCGCCGGTTCCGGGCAGTGTTTGGGGAGAGCGGCGGGGGAGGCGGCAGCGGAGAGGTAAGGGGGCGAGGAACCCCCAGGTCCGGGGTCTCGACCCTCTGCGGAGCCCCTTCCCCTCCCCCATCCATGTTTGAGGAGCATCCCAATTCTGGAACCATCCTGGGGTCCCTGACCCGGGCAAATGGCCCTCCCATCTTAGGACTCCCATACAGGGCTGCAGACCCCAGACGCCCCCACCCCGGGCTTTGAACCCATCTGGCTAAGGGCGTTTGCCCTCCACCTTCCTCCCCCGGACCCTTTCCCAAATCCCTTGGCACAGACCCCCTCGCCGGGGTTTCCCATCCCGGGCCTGAACCCCTCCTCCCTTTCACAGATTACCTCATCCGAGCAAGATTCCTCCCTCCCTCCCTGCTAGAGACCTGATCCCGCCACATCCCCGCCTCCCTCTTTGGGCAGATGTGTTACTCCTAGGGCAGTTTTCCTCTCGGGCATCTCTGGGATGGTAGTCTCGTCCAGGGCCACGTTCTTGTAGCCCCTGGGAATCGAGGTCCCTTCCCAACACCTTGCTTCCGAAAACCTGACGAGCCCTCGCCTCAACCCCGGCCAGGTCCCTACCTTGCCAGCCACTCCCCCTTCCTTCACCTCCACCCCCACCCCACCCCCAGCAGACAGATCCTCCCCCGTCCCGCCCTACCCCATGGGGAAATCTCCTTTCCTCTCCACCTTGCCAACCCTCACCTCCTTCCCTTCGAAGATAACGGTGCTCTCCTCCTGCAGTGGTCTCTTAGCCCATCTTCCAGAGCTAGTTTCTAGCCCACTGGTAGCAGGGAATTACTCTACCTTCACTCCACCCAGTCCCTCCTTCAGAATGAAGGATCAGTGGCATCTTTGAGGGGAAATAGCCCGGCGTCCCCTAGGCTTTGAGAAGAGCAGCTTTCCAGCACTCCCTTGGAGAGGAGCAGACTTCCCTCCAGCTCTGGGGAAGGGGGCCCTGTGATGGGAGATGTTTGTAGGGGTACTTGGGCTGCATCCTCCCAGGGGAAGCAGCTGCTCTCCTACCCCACCCACTGCGCCTGAGAGCACGCAGTCTCCAGCCCTAGCTCCCTCCCACCCTTCTTTTTCTCGTCATTTCATTATTGATCCACCTTTTCCTAGGCCAATCCTGGGGCTTGCAAGGGGTGGGGGAAGCCGGGTTAGGCTGAGGAGAGTAGGTAAGGGACAGTTTTACTTTAGTGTGGTGCTGGTGGTTGCTTAGGGTTGGGAGAAAGAGGAGGATTATGAAGCTAAGTTATTCCTTAGAGGGAGGCGTTAGGTTTATCTCTCTGATTCTTAGAAGGGAACCCATGTTGAATGAAGGGCCAGATCTTTGCCCCTTCCCCATTAATAAAGGGGCTAGAATGGGGATGCTTTGATAGTCATTATGCAGCCTCCTTCAGCAAAATGGAAAGTTGCCCTGGGAAGGGAAGTTGAGTTCAGGTTCAGCCAGTGGCGTTGCGCATTTGTTTTCCATTGGATGCAGAAGGGGGAGTTTGAAACACAGGGGAGGGGGGAAGAACGGGATGGGGGATGCTAGGAGGAGGAAGAGCAGCTGCTAGGGGCTGAGGAGAAGGGGGGTAGGGGGTTGCTGCTCTGGAGTGCTCTTGATTGAAACAGAAAGGGAAAGATAACAACCAGCCGTTTCCTGCGTGCTCTGCCGTTGGTGCACACAAAATATCCTGGGCAAACCCCTTCGTGTCTTTTGTGCCCTGCACCCCTTTAGATTTACCGAAAGATCCTGGGAAGACCGGGAGGGAGGAGATCCCAGGGACCCTGGCCCCTTCTTTCAAGGAGCTGACATTTTTTAGTGTTAGTCTTCCTGCCTTCTTTTTAAAAATGTTTCCAAGGCAGCCTGATCAGGAGACTGACAACAACCGCCTTCTGACAGAGCAAGGAGGACATGATGGGGGCGTGTTCCTTGCTATGTAGCTAGCTGCAGCGTCCCCTCTCCCTGCCTCTCTGCTCTATCTCCACCTCCTTTTCCCAGCCTTCAGAAGGCAGCTGCAGTCAGCAGGGTTGTTTGAGACTATTTATTGGTTGCTGTAGATTATTATTTTTTTTTGAAAGGCCAATTCTGTATTTTTTAAGCTAACAACACAGATCCCATGTAGTTGGAGAACCAAAGGCCTCATACATGACAAAAAGACTGAACCGTTCAGGTTACTTGCATGGAGTTGGTGCTTAAATGTGAGTTGATTTTGCTTTTTTAAAAGATACAGCAGCAAAAAAAAAAAAAAAAAAAAAAAAAGACTTACATTTCATTTACCTGCATATTTTCGAAACTGAGACTTGCCTGGTTATTTGTAGAATTTTAGCCCCATGTATATTTGAGTATAATAAAAAAAGTCTCTATTAGGGAAGTTAGTCTGTTTTAAGGGGATCCTAAGAAGCATTTTCTTCTTGTTTAGCATGCTTATATACTTTGTATTGAAGGACCAAATTTCACCTTGCAAATGTTATCACATATTTTATCTAAAGCAAAGTTTTATGCTGACAGTGTCCAATCATAGCTTTTCAAGAGACTGGTTAGAAAGAGACATACCTGGATTCAGGGACCTAATGTCTGGGCACCAGAATATTTTATCTGTTGGTCATTGAAAATTCACCTTAAAAGTTCTAATCAGGTGCTAATATTTCCTTATCTTCTTGTGGTATGAAATGATTGAAAACTGATGATATATTTTGCTTCACGTTAGTGTATAATGTAAAGCTTGTCAAGGAGTTGCAGTTAACTTAAATATTAATAAGAGGGTTTTTTTTTTTTTAAACTTTTGCCTGAACAGTAGTTGCAACTTAACTGTGAGAAAAGTGGTTGACTCCTTATATTAATCTTTAGTATTTTTTCTGAATTGGGCTTGAATGAGCTCTTGGTAAGCTTTTTATGTGGTAGTTGGGGGCAATCTAGTATAGGTTAATGTGTCGTTAATGCTAAATCAAAGTGATGATCTCCTTTGATCTAATAGTTTTCAATGTAAAAACTAAATATTAGTCTTATATAGTCTTGCAAATCAATGATAAAGTTCCATAAGGGCAGTTTAGGACTCACCTGGGTTGATATAGAATTCTAAAGATTGCTTCTCAGAACTTGCTTACAGCTCCATATCAACTCTTGTCTAGATTCATGAAGAAGAAATGGTTATATAACCCCAAATGATCCTGACCTCTTTAAATTGTGGTTTCTTTAATTAAATAATGACTTGAAGTTGCCCAAAACAAAACCTAAGTTAATACTTCTGAAAGTAGGTGACAGAACTTCCATATCACTTCCTCGTTGCGACTCTGTTAGCCAAAGGAGACTTATCCTTTACTGCCATTGATCCTTAACTTCACTTGTATTGAATTACTCTCTGGTAACAACTATATGTAAGAATTCCTTGTGACCAAATTTTGTTAAGACGGGAATTTTTTTTTTTGGGGGGGGGTACTGGAGATTGAACTCAGGGGTGCTTAACCACTGAGCCACATCCCCAACCCTTTTTGTGTTTTATTTAGAGACAGGGTTTTGCTGAGTTGTTTAGGACCTCATTAAGTTGCTGAGGCTGGCTTTGAACTAGTGAACCTCCTGCATCCTGCCTCAGTCTCCAGAGCCTCTGGGATTACAGGTGTGTTACCCACCCTGGCTAGATGGGATTATTTTTAAAAATACATAGGTGTTGCTGGTCTCCTATTTGGGCTTTCTGTATAATAGGAGTAGAATTTATTTTATTACATACTGTGAGAAATCAGAGGCCCATTTTTAGCCTTTTCTCTTCCCTTTTGTGTCATTGGCTAGTTTGGAAACCTTGGACAATTCACTTTTGTTTTTGGTACTAGTGATTGAATTCAGGGGCCCTTTACTACTGAACTATATCTACAGCCGTTTTTATTTTTTTATTGTGAGATAGGGTCTCACTAAGTTGCTCAGAGCCTTGCTAAATTGCTGAGGCTAGCCTCGGAATCACTGTGATTACAGGCATGCACCACTGTGCCCATTGACAGTTCCTTTTTTTTTTTTTTGGTACCAGAGATTGAACTCAGGGGCACTCAACCACTGAGCCACATCCCCCACCCCATTTTGTATTTGTATTAGTTACTTAGCACTTTGCTGTTGCTGAGGCTGGCTTTGAATTGGGGATCCTCCTGCCTCAGTCTCCCAAACTGCTGGGATTACAGACATGCACCATGGTGCCTGGCTCATTTTAAAAATTATATATATATATATATATATATATACACACACACACATATATACACACACATGTGCTAGGTAAGGGCTCTACCACTGAGCTACAACTCCAGCCCAACAATTTTTTTTAACCTTAAATTTCTGATATGTAAAATGAAAAGTTTGCACAAAATAGCTTATGAATCCTTTTTGTTCCATTATCTTGACTTATATTAAATTTTCGATTAGGTCAGAATTTATTCTGTGTTTATTTCAAGAGTGAGAGTCAGTGCTCCCGTTTGATGACTTTGTTTGTTTGTTTGTTTTTGTTTTTGGTACCAGGAATTGAGCCCAGGGATATTTAACCACTAACCTCCAGCCCTTTTTATTCTAAGTTGCTTAGGGCCTTGCCAAATTACTGAGGCTGGCTTTGAACTTGTGATCTGCCTGCCTCAGCCTCCCAAACTGCTGGGATTACAAGCATGAGCCACTGTAATTTTTTTTAATATCAGATTGTACATTTGCCCACTTAACTGGCATTATTGTTAGGAGAAATTCCAAGTTGGTGGGGAGTTTTGATTTTTTGGAAAAAATATAAGGACTTCACTGAAGTTAGCCAATTTCATTTATAAGAAAAACGTAGGGGCTGGGAACGTAGCTCAGTGGTAGATTGCTTGCCTAGCTTGGGCAAGGTTCTGGGTTTGATCCCAGCACCAAAAAAAAAAAAAAAAGAAAAATGAAGAATTTTTTTTTTTTTAAGAGGTGGGGTCTGACTATGTTGCCTAAATTGGCCTTGAACTCCTGGGTTCAAGCAATCCTCCTGCCTCAGCCTCCTGAGTTGCTAGGACTATAGACATACACAACTGCCTGGCTTGAAGGTAAAGTTGTTATTGTTGTTGTTGTGTTTGTCTTTTTTTTTTGGTCCTGGAGATTGAACCCAGGGCCTTGTGCTTGCAAGGCAAGGACTCTACCAACCGAGCCATATCCTCAGCAAAGGTAAAGTTCTAAACATAGTTCTGAGAACCTGTAGGAACCCCCAACATTATCTGGTGTGAAGAAGCCATCTTTCTTTGGCTAAATTTCTTGTTTGGCTCTTCTTTTCATTGTTTGTATAGTCTTAGCTATCCAAAAGAGTAGTTATTTTCAGTCTAGGTAGTATATTCCTTAAGTTTTTAAATGAAAAGAAAAATTCAGTAGATCAGTGTATTTATTAGTCCAAGTGATAGTACCTACTTTGTGGGAAGAAGTGAATATGTTCTAAAATGAAGTACTTTGGTTTGTACTGAGCATTAGAAATTCAGTCTTTAGAACTTCTCTTTACCTCACTGAAAACCATGTGAAATGCCTCCATCTTTCCCTTCCATTGAATTATTTTAAGGCACATTCTCCTTGTGGGAGTCATTCATATAATAGTGATTTACCTTCTGATTGGAAGTTAAGAAAAAATACTCCCATTTTGACTTGTTCTCATCTCTTTACTCACCTTGAAGCTGTCCTTCCAGAGAACAGCTGTGCAGACTCTATACCAGTTGCCTCCCTTGCCCTGTGGCTAGAGGAGGTGGCAGCCGTGCTTTGCTTGCTCAGAGGCATAACAGACTGCAGTGCATCTCTTTTTTGGATACTTGCTGTGTTTTAATTGTAGGTCTTCTAATTAAGATCTCTTTGAGCCAGCCCACATTCCACTAGTGTTGGCACAGCTTCCTTCTAGCACTTAACTGAAGGCCTTCAATTGAGCCTTTTGTGAATATCTTGTCTTTTCATTCTTCTTCTGCCAAGGTGGAGAGCCCAGTGGCTTGGACCTTTGAGAAGTGGGGAAACTTTGTGACCATCACTACTTTGGGAGGAACTTATTTAAGGATTGCTGGGGTGGGACCTTCCTTTGTTTGAATGTTATTTTCAGGGATTAAGAAAGGTTAAATTACTAATGAGTCTGGCATGATACACCTACATTTTAATCAGATTCTTAACCCTGTAGGCACTAGTAGGAAAGAAGATACTCAAGTGTTCACTAGTATAAAGCACTTGACTTGGATCTTATCTAGACTGGTTTATGAAGCTTGATGAATGAAATCTTACCATGGAGTAAATCACAGACTTGTGATATTTGTGAAGACAATCAAATAAAATTATTGATTGCTCCTAAATTACATCAGATTTTTTGAAACAGAATAAAAGTTAGCTTTGAGATTTGAATTAACTTCTTAGATTAGAACAGATTTTAGGAGGTTGTAGAAATTGTTGAGCTAATTAAAGAATAATCTTGTAGTGCTAATATTTCTTGAGAAGTGAGAAATTGGCCAGCTTCTAGAATCATTTCAGAATTTTTTTTCTGGAAAAAGTAGTTTGACTTTAGTTTCTGTTAGTGCTCAAAATACAGCACATCCCTTCATGATCCACATGTGACATGCTAGGGGAAACAGGGAGTCTTTTATTAAGAAAAGGTTCTTAAATCCTTCACCTGGGCCCAGATGGTTTCATTGATCACATCAGTATGAGGTAGGCAGACAAAGGACTATTTTTTTGTTGTTATTGTCATTTCATTGGTTGGAAAGAAGGCCTGAAAGAAGGAAGTACAGGATCTTTTATGGCATGCATTAAATAAAGCTGGAGGCCTGCACTCTTATACCTGAGTGGGTGGTTTTATGGCTTTATTCTCTAATTGCTGGCATTTATGACAGTGTAGATGCTACTGGCCTCGTGGCTGAGGTAGATTATGCTGGGAATAAGGAGAGAAAAGGGGTCCTTTTGTCAGCCTTTTCATTTCCCCCCCTCAATAAGGTCTCTGAGAAAGCCTTGAGGAAATGCACAGACACTTGGACTGAGAGAATGACTTCCCATAAAATGGTTCTTTATGTTTTTAAAAAGAATGATCTGCTTTTCTTGACCTATCCAAAGAAATCCATACCACCACTGTTAAATATTTCAATGCGCTTTTTACCTTGTCAGGTTACACAACAGGGGAAGTTAGCCATGAGGCTGGAGCCACTGTGAAACAGTTGCTTCTAAAGACTAAGACATTTGAAAGGAGAATTTTGTTGTGTGAATTGTAGTTGTTGTAGGTGATGTAAGTCTCCGTGTGGGGTTAGTACAAAACTTCCTAAGAGACCAAGTTTGGCTTAACTTTTTTAGACATTGCATATACTACCTGGTGAATTTTAGCTTTAAGGAAACAGTTAACAAAGATGTAAATGTATAGTTGGCAGTTTTATATACAGTGTATGAAAATTCCCCTTTCCTTGAAATGAGTAGTTGTTTTTCTATTTGACAAATAGACTGAAGGGATTTCCCCAGATATATTACCTTTAATTATTGCTACAGCAAGACCTTATTAGGTACCAGGATCTATTTCATTGGCATTTATTTGAGGAATTGGAGTTTCTTGCATATATTTTACCTGTTTCATGGATTTTTGTTGGAATGTTTGGGTGGAGATATTTTGATGTCTTTCAGCAGTGAGAATTGTGACTGTTTCTAACTTTGAACTGTTTGAGAGATCTAACCCTTGTCTGTGCTTTGCTGAAGCATCATTGTTTCATGCTCATTTTAGAGTACCAAAATAATTATGGTTTTCTGTTTTGAATCAGGAGAATATAAGACTAATGAGGAGTGTTGTTTTTTTTTTTTTCTTCCCTAGTTGTTGATGGACTATTTATTTATTTATTTATTCATTTATATGTGATGCAGAGAATTGAATTCAGTGCCTCACACATGCTGGGCAAGCGCTTTACCACTGAGCTATAACCCCAACCTGTGAGGAATGTTTTTGAAGAAAATTTTTTATTAGGCTCTCCCTTGAACTATCTCAGTTCTAAAAACTAGGGAGAAGTTAGTCACACATTCATAATAAACATCTTATTCCTAGAGGAACAAATATTTATACATGCCTGTATTCAGCTTTTGTCCATCTGTGAATATTGGCTAATTTTTAGATCAAACACAACATTGTCCCTGGATTATTGCCTTTAATTATAAGCCTTAAAATCTTGGGATAACATCTCTTTAAGCTTAGTTAATGAGGAAATCCATTGGTAATCTCTGGCTAGGATTTTTTTATTCATGCATATATAAACATCATTACAAAGGAGAAGCAGAATCTCATAATCTAATCTGGAATAGTGTGAGACAGTATAGCACAGTAATTAAGAGCTAAAACTTTAGGCTCTGAATTTAGACTGCCTGGATTGAAATCTTATCTTAGCCATTTATTAGCTGGATAACTTTGGAAAGTTTCTTGACTTCTTCATGTCTCAGTTTTTTTCATTTGTAAATTAGGGATAATCTAGTTTCTAGGTTATTGTGAAGCTTAATTGAGACCAGCATGCAAAGCACTTAGCACTTTGCCTGGTGCATGGGAAGCCCTAATTATTATTAGAATAGAGAAATTGAAAGGATGTGAGTTCTGTAATTTTTTTCTACCAAGATAATTGTTTTTTATTACTTTGAGGTATACCTGAATATGTGTGCCCATTTGAGTACTGCAATTTCTGTTTGCCAATGTGAATACTACACAACATCTTGACTTGAGAATGTTCTTAATTTTGCTTTGGGTGTCAATTTTTTTTTTTTTTTTGTACCGGGGTTTGAATCCAGGGGCACTTTATCACTAAACCATACCCCCAACCCTTTTCTTTATTTTATTTTTGAGACAGGGTCTTGCTAAATTGCTTAGGATCTTGCTAAATTGCTGAAACTTCTCTGAACTTTTGATCTTCCTATCTCAGCCTCCCAAGTCACTGGGATTGCAGACGTGTGCCACCGCGCCCAGTAGGTATCGAGTTCTTCAGTAAGTTTAGTGGAACCAAATAAAGGCCGGCCTCTCATCTTGATAACATTGATGTCCAACTAAAAGGTAATTAGAGATAAGGCAAAAAGGGAGAAGAAAGAATAAGGCCAAGTAAACAGGCAGGTAGGATACCAAGAAATAGTGCCCCCATGAGTTGCATAATTGTCAGGGAAGAGATGGGGAGGTAGCTCTGAGGCAGAACTCTCCTGGGTTCAATTCTCAGTACTGCAGAAGACCTCCAAATCCTCAAATAGTCAAAGCAGGTTAAAGTTTAAGAATAACTAGTAGAGGACAGTATACTGTAGAAGGCAAAATACAGTTCTGCTGTACCTTTCACAAAAAAGAAAAAAATTATAGGTTGTGGTGGTAAACAGCTGTAATCCCAGTTACTTAGGAGGCTGATGCAGGAAGATTGCAAGTTCCAGGCCAGCCTGGACAATTTGGTGAGACCCTTTCTTAAAATAAAATTAAAAGGGGAGCAAGGAATGTAGCTTAGTGGTAGACTGCCTGCCTAGCATGCACTTGGCTGTGGATTCAATCCCTGGTACTACCAAAAAAAAAAGTTTGTGAATATACTCTACACCATCATTTACAGATGAAGAAACTGAGGCACAGACAAGTAGTTTTCCTAAAGTCATATGGTTATTATGTGGCTAAACTGGGGTTAAAATCTTAACCTACATCTACTTGACAGTTCATTCTTGCTCTCCAATCAAGTCCTTCCTGTTCTTACCCCAATCCAATGGATTTCTGAGTCACATCCATTAGACTATTATAGCATTTCTTTAATCTGTCCCTGCTTTTCAGTTTCTGCAGTCCCAATAGAAATTCATTACTTTTGCATGGATTATTATGGTAATCTTCTAACTAGTCTCTCTGCTTTAAAACCCTACACAGTATTGCCAGTGGTTTTCTTAAATATAGGTCGATTAATGTCACTGTTTTTCTAAAACTTTGACTTTTCACTAATGTACAATTTAAAATTCTTAGCCCTTCATAGTCTAGATGGGCCTTCATTTCTACATTTTGAACCTTATCTCCTCAACACACACTCTTTTCTGCTATACTTATGTTGAATGCCAAGCTGTTAGATGTTCTTAGTCTTTGTGGACCTGCCTTTCTACATTTTAAAGCTTCTCTTTGCCTTAGAGTCTTTCCCTCTTGACCTGCCCCTAGCTAATTCATCTTCTATGGCTCAACTCAAATCCCCACATAATTCTTCCATGAAGCTTTCACAGATGCTTAGTGCTAGTTGAAACTCCACGTCTCCTTTCCTCCTCTTATTGCATTTTATACCTGTCCTCAAAGAACGTCCAGACTTTCTTTCATCGTGGACACTTTTGAATGTCATTCTCCTTTTAGTTTGTGATTCTCTCAAGACATAGACAATTTCTAGGTAATCATTTTTTTTTCATTTATGTTTTACATTGTTTACAGTGGTGACTTTTTTTTTTATAGGAGGTGATTGGTGACTGCTAAATTGAAAATTAAATGTGCGTATGACTTATAAGAACATTTTGCAAGGATATATTACATAAGCTAGAGGAACTAGAACAAGACAGAATAATTTTGACTGATTTTTAAAAAAATATTAAATTCATTTAGTATGGCAGAGGAAAGCCAAAGAGCCATTATAAGACATTTTGTAAAGCTACTGATTAGGGTTCCGGAAGTGATTTTGAGGTATCTTGATGGGATGGCATTATCTTTTATGTAGAGAATACTTAGCACTGATCATCCCCTTACTTGAGTGTTGTTTCCATTTCTAGGTTCCTCAACTTAAAAGGGATGAGGAGACCTTGGAGACGGTTCTGAGGAGACTCAAAAGATGATTTTATGATTGGAATTCAGTCCTGTGAGGAAAGGTTGAGAAAATGAAAGGTTAAGAGGCAACTTATAACTTCAGAAAACATGAATGGATCCATTATTAGGAATGGTAACCAGCTGTTTCTAGCTCCACTGGTAGGAGAATAAGAGAAAATAGGCTTAAATGAAAGTAAGGGGTAGTAGGTAAAGAACTTGTTGCTAATGATCATTGTCATTACAGTGATGATAAAAAAGTTATCAAAATAATTTTATCTTCTCTGGAGGTGAATTTTTAAAGTACAGTCTTGCCTACATATATATAAAATGACCTCTCAAGTGACCTTCCCCTTCTGAAAATCAATAAACGTGTTCTTCCTCAGCTCCTTGAGGACTTGGATCATGTTTTATACTTTTTAATATTCCCCAAGGGGGCCTTAGGGCCTCATTGGTTCCCTTAAAAGTATTTGATTTGAACCGTCAATTTGTGGCAATAATTAATTTTTAGTAGTAAGTTTCCAGAGAAATGCCTTTATGAAATAAGGATTTTTGTCTTGGTTTTATAGGAGAATAAAAATTGTGTTAAGTGGAGCTAAGAGAGAAATCTTAAACATCAAGAGAAACTAGGGAAAACCAGTGATGTGGACTCAATGTAGGAAACAAGTATTTGTAGCTTTTCTGTCCATTTTTAGTTTTCAGTTAAAGAGAAACACTGCAGAATGTCCCTTGTTAGGATTATCACTGACTGTGGATACATTATCACAAGTGCTTGCAAGTCATTTCCAATCTTGCTTCATGTGAATTAGTCTTATAAAAGCCTCTGACCCTTGGCTTTTGAGGCTGTGTGGAGGACTTGCATCACTCAGAATGAAACCTTTTTAGATGTGTTGGGTTGCAGAAAGCATTTCCTGTACAGTCAGAATGAAAATTGTGAATTGGGATTATTCATATAGATTACCAAAACTCTGGGCAGAGTTGATATTAACACCAGCCAGTTTTCCTACCAACATTTAGCTCCAAAACCTTGATTGGGTTATTGAAGCATTAGAACTTTTATACTGGCATTGTGTATGAATTTTTTCTTTTAGATGAATCAACATTTGGTTTATTTAAGGTATATGTATCAAATATTTAAGTTTCTTATAATAAATGGAGTCCACTTTTAACCAGTCGTTCTCAAAATGACTGGAGTTCATAGATGAAGCTGGATTGTTGCAGAATTCTGCAAGTGGTAGCAAAATGAAGGGCAGTTTGACTCCCTGATTGTAAAACTGGCCATCATCTGAGAAACTCTGGGAATTGGAAGTGGAAGAGATTCATACTATTCCTGTAACTTTTAATTATTAATCACGGAGGTATAACTTCAGAAAGTAGGAAAATAAGAAAACAAAGACTAATTATGATTTCTTTATTTTTCTTGAGAGTCTCTACTATTAGGATAATAAAAAATACCAGGGACTTTTTTAATGGGTTAATGCCACCTAATGTGGTCTTCTCAGAATGTGATGGCAAACTTCCAAATATGACAGGGTAGTCAGAAGACACCAATTGGCTTTTCATAATATTAAGAACACAAAATTTCCCACCTTCTATATTTGAACATTAATTCCTAAAAAAATTAGATCAAAATCATGTTGGCAGACTTGGTAGTCTTGTTTTTTTGCCAAGGGGAATGTTCATGTTTGTCATTCTAACTTCACAACTGCTCCTTCATGAAACTGACTTTACGAAGAGGTAACCCTATTTACTTTGAGAGGGAAGAAAGTTATGGCTTCTTCGGTGTTACCCCAGTTGCTGTTGGTCATCCAACAGTCCATCTTCCCAGAAGGAAAGATGCAGCTTGACTTTTGCACCAGAATGAGGACAACAAGCTGAAAGAGAAGAACTGAAATTTTATAGTAGAAACTTGTAGTTGAAATGAGGATATGGCTCAAGATGAAGTTAACCACTTAGAGCTGGCATTTGAGGGACCAAATCCTCTTGTAATAAAAAGAACCATCTCTGAAAACAAAGTTGGTGTTTGATTAATTTTTTCATCCTATACAAATAAATCTGGTCATTTTGTGGTACATTTTCTGTTGAAGAAGAGTAAACCTAAGGATTATGATTACTAGCCTAATTTTCTACGGTTTGCCTGTTAGGTGGGTTTATTTCTTTTGCTTTTGCTAATAGATTAATCAGTTTAAGCTTAGAAACTGAAGAATCTGGAAATATACCTTCTTGATTTTTTTTTTTTTTTTTTAATGACTCTGGAAAGTAATTTGGGACATTGCCAAGAATCTGAATAGCTTAATATCTAAAGACATTCATTTTTTTGTTTTTGTTTTGTTTTTAAAGACAGATAAGCTATGTTATGACTACCTGTCCTTTCTGAAATTTTGTGGTGCTCATAATTGAATCGGTTGGCTTTACCACTGAGCTACACCCTTGGTTCTTTTTATTTTGAGACAGGGTCTCACTAAGTTGCCCAGGTTGATCCCAAACTTAGGATCTTCCTGTTTCAGCCTCCCAAGTTGCTGGAATTACAAGTATGTAATCTCAAGTTGAATACCTCCATTTCTGAAACAGAATGGGTAAAGTTTACCTGTCTCATTTGTTTAGCTGTTTTGAGCATCTTTAGTGCCCCCCCCCCCCCCCGTACTGGGGATTGAATTTAGGGTCACTTAACCACTGAGCCAAATCCCCAGCCCCTTTTATCTTATTTATAGATAGGGTCTTGCTGAGTTGCTGAGTCTGGCTTTGAACTCACAATCCTCCTGCCTCAGTCTTCTAAGCTGCTGGGCATCTTTGCTTCTTGATCTTGTTAATGTGGAGTAGGCACGAAGAGAACTACTACTTCCTCTGATTACAAAGTAGACAGCATTTTTGCTTCTTCGGCGATAATTGCTAGGTAGAATTGAATTAAATATTTGAATACTGAACTTCATTTATATCTAGATGAAAATTTTACCTTCTGGTTTTATTTAAGAACAGTGTATTAATTGTCTTTGCACTCTTTAATCTTTTTGTGTTAATATTTCTCAACATCAGGCAGAGAGCATATTTAAAGCAGTTCAGATCTCTTCCTCTCTATTAATGCATTCAGACAACCACTCTTCCGTTTGATGCACAGTGACCCTAGAGAAACAGCCCTTGCCCCTGTCTATCTGTTCACAAGAGACTATGATATGTTTAATAACTGTTACATTTCTCTTTTTAAAAATTTTTTTTAAGTTGTAGATGGATACAATGCCCTTTTTTTAAAATTTATGTGGTGCTGAGGATCGAACCCAGTGCCCCACACATGCAAGGCAAGTGCTCTATCACTGAACCACAACCCCAGCCCCCTGTTACATTTCTTGACTAGTTAAATTTCAATATCCTTGGTGGCTTAAGAAGTTTGCCTTTCAATATCTGCATATCTGACCATGCTTGAGTATATTTTTCTCTGTTGATCCCACAGCATTATTTTTATATTTCAGTTTTGAAAACAATTTACAGGTGTCACTACATTTTCTTCTATTGCAAATGATGAAAAAAATACCTGCAAAAAGGCTCATTTTCCTAAGTGGCAGTCATAAATATTATACTCTATAAAGTAAGAAAAGGGCAGCGATTGGAAAATAGAATTCATGTTTGAAAGATTTATCTTTTATGTTCCAGGCACATGATTAAGTGCTGGGACTTTAGCACTGAACAAGCCTCTCCTCACAGGGAGCGTACTATCTACTTTTTTTTTTTTTTTTTGGTAGCTGGAATTGAATTGGGGCACTCAATCACTGAACCACATCCCCCATCCCTATTTTGTACTTTATTTAGAGTCAGGGTCTCATTGAATTTAGGTCCTCACTGTTACTGAGGCTGACTCTGATCTTAGGATCTTCCTGCCTCAGCCTCCTGAGCTGCTGGGATAACAAGTGTACGCCGCTGTGCCTGGCTCTGCTTGCTTGCTTGCTTTCTATTTTTTTTTTTTTTTTTTTTTTGGTGGTGCTGGGGATCGAACCCAGGGCCTTGTGCTTGCAACGCAAGCACTCTACCAACTGAGCTATATCCCCAGCCCTGCTTTCTTTTTAATAAGCTCAGCTTAAAAAATGATGTGAATATGAGCATAAATACTAAAATTATAGTACTTTGCAAGATATTTTGGAAATTGGTAATTTGAAAATCAAAGCTCTCAAAACTAATATTAACAGAATTGTCCTTGGGAGCAGTTTAACTACTAGTCTTCATTTACTGATGTACTGACTCTTGAGAGGTAGTTGTATTATACTAAATATAGGAATGAGTGAAGGCATTTAAAAAACATATAAAATATTTAGTAGTATTCCCTTCCTGTTCAAAGGAAACTTTAGTACTTCTACATTATCTGGCATCTTCTACAATCAAAGTGCCCTACTCCTATTGAAGACCAAAGTCTACATTCAAGCTCTGGATTCCATTGCCTCTCATCTGCTCAGGATTGTACATGCAGTTATCCTCTCTTCCTTCATCTGCAGTTTCTCTCCCACAACTGGATTGGTGCCATCACAATATAAAGGTGTCTGAATATAATTCTTTTAAAAAATTCTTGAAAAAAACAGGCACAGTGGCACATGCCTGTAATCCCAGTGGCTTGGGAGACTGCGGCAGGAGGGTCACAAGTTCAAGCCAGCCTCAGCAACTTAGCAAGACCCTGTCTCAAAATTTTAAAAATTAAAAAGGCCTGGGGATATGACTCATTGGTTAAACACCCCTGGGTTCAATCCCTGGTACAAAAAAAAAAAAAAAAACAAAAAAAAAAACCCAAAAATCCTTGACCCCCACGTCCTCCTCTAGCTACTACCTGATCCTTCGTTCCTTTTCACAAGGCTCTTTCAAAGTGCTATGTGTAATTGCTATCTCTAATTTCTTACCTCTCATCAGCCTTTCCTTTATTCCCAGGGCTCCACTGAAATAACTCTTTATCAAGGTGGGTTTTTTTTTTTTTTTTTTTTTTTTTTTTGGTGGTGCTGGAGATCAAACCCAGGCCTTACACATTCAAGGCAAGCACTACTACCAGCTGAGCTATATTCCCAGCCCTTATCAAAGTTCTTAAGGACCTCCATTTTACCAGGTTGAATAGATACTTAGATTTCATTCTGGCAGCATTTGCACCAGCTGATAACTCTTAAAACACCTTTTTTATTTGGGTTCTGTAACACTGTACTTACTATTTCTCTGTTTAACTCATCAGTTATTAATTTTGAGGATTCTGTGTGGTTACCCTCCTCTGCCAAATGTTGGAGGTACTCAGGAGTTCACTTTTGGCTGCCTTCTCTGTCTACACATTCTTCCTGGTGATCTCATCTAGCCTTCATCTATATGCTGAGGACTGCCAACTAAATCTTTGTCTCTGATACTATTTGGTGGAGTTCCAGACCTGTGCAACCAGCTACCTGTTCAGTATTTCCATTTGGATAGCAATAAGTGTGACTAATATTAACTGAGTATTTATTGGGGACCAGACTCTACTCTGAACATTTCACATGTATCTCACCTAATCTTCATGATCACCCTGTGAGGTGCCAGTATTTAAAATATTTTTTTTTAGTTGTCAATGGACCTTTATTTATTTATTTTTTTTATTTATATGTGGTGCTGAGAATTGAACCCAGTGCCTCACACATGCTAAGCAAGTGCTCCACCACCGAGCCACAACTCCAGCCCAAGGTGCCAGTATTATTCCCAGTTTACACATAAGAAGACAGGTATGTCTTGAACCACTTGCATATCTGATAAATACCTTGCACTTAAACCATGTAAAATTGTTTTGATAATTTTCATCAAAGGATGGGGAGTAGCCCAGTGGTGATGTGCTTGCCTAGAATGCATAAAGCACTGGGTTTCATCCTTAGCACCACCACCACCCAAAAAAATAAAAAATCTATGATATTCTCTCTCAAGCCTTTTATTGTTTTCAGTCTTTTTTGTTTTGGAATGACTCCAGCATATATCCAGTTGCTGAGGCCCAAAGTTTTGCAAGTGTTATCCCTGATTTCTCTGTTTTATTCACATCCCAAACGTAAGCCATCAGCAAATTCTGTCTGCAATGCATTAAATATACCCCAGCTCCCAGCTTCCTCTCAGTAACTCAGCCACCAAAACCCTAGACTTATCCATTATAATTTCTTGACTGAACTACTTTCTCCTTGCTTGTGTTCTTCTCTCACTAGAGTTTGTTCTTCACACAACAACTATGAACTCCAGTATCACATCATGTTATTTATTCACATTAAACCTGGCAGTGTCTTTCCTGTACCGTTAGAAAAAATTCAGATTCCTTACTGTGGCCAGCAAAGCTGTATGTGAGCTGGCCTCTGATCAAGACTGCTTCTCATTACCATCTCTTTTTACTCTCATTCATTCTGGTGCAGAGCCATGCTGACCTTTTCTGTCTGTCATGCATGCTGTGCTTGTTGCTGTCTCTGGGCTTTTGTATTTACTATTGGACTAAAATACTATTCCATTAACATACTTTACATACTATTCCATTAACAGCCTTTACATACTGTTTTTTTTTCCCCCTCATTTAGGTATAACCAGGTTTGGCAAGTGGTTTTCTGTAAAGGGCCAGACAGATGGTCTCTGTTGTTGTAGTGCAAAAGCAACCATGGACAATATACGTAAATGAATGAGTGCATCCAAATTTTATGGACACTAAAATTTGAAGTTCATATAATGTGAATGAAATATTCCTTTTATTTCTTTCAAACATTTAAAAATGCTAAAACCCTTTTTAATCTTAATTCATGAACCAAAGAAAAATGGACCAGATTTGGCCTGTAGTGCTTAGTTTATCAATCCTTGGTAAACTTTCACCTTAGAGTGAATAGTTCTGGATCACTCTCATGAATACCATCCTGCAGTAATTGTTGTCTATCCTTATTGCTCTAGTGTCATTTATTCATTTATTAAGTATTTACTTTATCCAGGTTGTAGTCATCATGGAAGAATTTTTGTCAGTTCTTCACCTGTGTACCTTAAAGGTTTAGGATGGTACCTGGCAGTACTTCCTGAGTGATTGAATGCCAGCCACATTTGGCATTTCTCCCTTTTTAAAATCTTTTTCCTAGTTTAGTTCATTATATTCATTTCTGGAATAGGCTTCAATACAGTTAGAATTTTTCTACATTTAAGAACCAGTGGTATCGCCCTGCTCTGACCAGACTGTCCTGGAATTAAATTAACAAGGTTTCAGTGTTTGATTTATCTTTCATCTTGGTCCTGCTGTGGCTTCCTCTGTCCAAGCAAATAAAGTTTTAACTAATCCTTTCGTCTGATCCTCCTCTTCTTTCTCTTCTTCCTCCTCTTCCTCCTCCTACTATTTTGGTACTGGGGATTGAACCAGGGTTGCTTTACCACTGAATTCTATTCCCAGCCTTTTTAATTTTTGAGACAGGATCTCACGAAGTTGGCCAAGCTTGATCAATTTGCTATTCTACTTCAGCATCCCTAGTTGCCAGGATAACAGGTGTGCACCACCATGCCCAGCTTCTCCCCATTATTGTTTTTTTTTTTTTTTTTGAGGGGGTGGGTACCGCGGATTGAACTCAACCACTGAGCCACATCCTCAGCCCTGTCTTGTATTTTATTTAGAGACAGGATCTCACTGAGTTGGTTTGGTTAGCACCTCAGCTTTGCTGAGGCTGGCTTTGAGCTCACCATCCTCCTGTCTCAGCCTCCTGAGCTGCTGGGATTACAGGCATGAACCACTGTGCCCGGCCTACCCATTATTCTTAATCTGCCATTGCCTATTACCACCTTGTGGTTTATTTTCTTCAGAAATGTATTCTTAAAAGGAGGTTGTGAACCTCCTTGAGACTCTGAAGAAATTTGTTGTTTCACATGACAGATTCGCATATACGTTTAAACTTGCCTGTGATTTCAGAGTTTTACTCCTGCCTGTGAGCTTTACCCTTTCTCAAGAGAAGAGCACTGCCCTCCATTGTGCTTTGTACTCATTTCCTCCCACTACTGTACTCACTGTCACCTCCACTTTTCCTTTTATTACTCCTTTGCTTTTCAGGAGTTTCAGTTCCATCTTTCCTGCTATGTCCCCCTTTAGCATAAAAACATAATCAACTCCAAAAATAATCTTTTCCTGTGATGGTCTTTCCCTACCTTATGCCTTAGCTTTTCTTCCTCATAATAACAGTATTTCAAGTGTAGCCTATACTTATTTTCATTTTCCCACTTTCTAACTACACCTCAATCCACTGCATTATGCCTCCTCCTGCTTCTAATAGCATATTGAAATTGGCTTTGGTAATGTCACAGGTGACCTCCCAATATTGATATGCTACTTTATGTTTCAGTCCTTACCTAGCTTGAACCATCCCTTGATATGTGTTCGTCCCTTGGTGCATGGTCAACTTCTGTGACCATTCCATGTCTGACTCCTTCCTTGGCTTCCCCTTCTGCATGTTGTTCAGTTGCAGCTGTCCTCAGAGCTGTCAGCACGCTTTCTTCTTCTCAGTATCATCTCCTCGGGTAGACTGCATTCATTTGCACAGTTTCAGCATTCATATATTCATCAAGTCAGATGTGTTTTCTCCAGATCATTGTTTCCTGTAGACAACTTAGATAGACATTTCTAGTTCAATGTCCAAAGTGATCTCCTTTCTCACTTCTATAAACCTACCTTTCTGTATTTCCAATCTTGATAAATAGCACCATAAACCTAGGTGTCAGCCTAAGCCAGACACCTGCATGTCTTTATTGATTCTTTCCATTCTCTTAACCCTTCATAAGAAAACCTTGTTCATTTTGCCTCCTAAATATCTCTGGAATGTGACCTTTCCCCTCAATTCTTGTAGCCATCATGGTCATTTTATAACTACCTTTGACTTTAAAGTCAATCTCTACTTCTCCACTGTGTCAAAATGATCTTTTGAACATCCAAATTGGACTTCTCTTCTTCCTAGAAAGTCAATGACTCCATAGAACCTTTAGGGCACCATCTACACTTGCTCAAAAATAAACTTCAACCTCATGAGGACATATAGGCCCTTTTATCTTTTTTTTTCCTCCCCATTCTGCAGTGCTGGGGATTCAAACCCCGGTCCTTCCGCATGCTAGGCAAGCACCCTCTGAGATGGGCTATATCGTCAGCACTTGGCCCTTTTATGATCTGCCTCCTGACTCCATTCCCCATTATCTTCCGTGCCTTTCCCATGTGAGCTGAGCTAGGACCTTGGCCATACAGAACTGTTTATAATTTGCTTTATGCTGTGTTCTTTTGTGCCCCTGTGCCTTTGTGTTTTTCTCTCAGCCTGCACCACATTCATCCCTACCCACCTGGTTTTATCAACCTTCAAAAGCTAGGTAAAGTTTTCACCCTATCTATAGTGGCTCTCCTGGCCCCTTTTCCTTGACCGAATTAGTTGCCTTTGTGCTCCCACATGCATTTCTCCAGCAGGTATCTTCCTCTACACACTATCCCATTAATTAACTTATCCGCGGTTGAAAGCAGAAGGATTTTTTTTTTCCCCTCTAGTTTGGGGAATTGAACCCAGGGGCACTCTTATCAATGAGCTACATTCCCAGCCCTTTTTATTTACTTATTTATTTATTTTAGAGTCTTGCTAAATTGGCAGAGGCTGGCTTTGAACTTGAAATCCTCCTGCCTCTGACTTCTGAGTCACTGGTATTATAGGCATGTGCCAGCTTGCCAGGCCAGAAGCTTATATTTCTTGTCTTTGTCTGTTACCCAGTAATCAACTCATATATTAGTGAATGAGTGAATGGATTGACTTTGTTTGTCTGCCAACCTAAGAATATTCTCCCTATGCATTTTTTGGGGAGGTACCAGGGATTGAACTCAGGCATCAACCACTAAGCCACATCTCCAGCCCCCTTTTTTTTTGTGTGTGTTTTATTTAGAGACAGGGTCTTACTGAGTTGTTTAGCACCTTGCTGCTGTGAGGTTGTCTTTAAACTCGCTATCCTCCTGCCTCAGCCTCCCGAACTGCTGGGATTACAGGCGTGCTTTACGGAGCCCTGCCTCCCTATGCATTTTTTTGAGGGTAAAAAAATTTTCTTTTCAATTGACAAATGATAATTGTGTATTTGTGGGGTACAGAGTGATGGCTTTTGTTTTGTTTTGTTTTGTTTTGTTTGTGGTGATGGGGATTGAACACAGGGCCTTGTGCCTGTGAGGCAAGCACTTTACCAACTGAGCTATATGCCCAGCCCTAGAGTGATGTTTCGATCTAGAAAGATTCAGTCAAGCTAATGAACATACTTATTACCTCACCAGCTTACTTGTTTTTGATGAGAATGTAAAAGTCTGCTTTTTCAGCAATTTAATTATTACTTAATATTATTTAATTATTAACTGTGATCTACCACTAAAACTCATTCCTTTAGTCTTAATTGAAACTTTGTGTTCTTTAAGCAACATCTCCCCTTCTTCCCACTCTACTTTCCCCCAGCCTGTAGTAACCACTTTTCTACTCTCTTTATATGAGATCAGCTTTTTTAGATTCTACACATGTGATTGATTATACAGTATTTATCTTTCTGTGTCTGACTTATTTTACTTTGTGTAATGTATTCATTTCCATTCATGTTGTTGAGAATGGCAGAATTTCTTTTTAAAGGCTATATAGTATTCCAATGTATATGTAGACCATGTTTTCGTTATATAGTTATCCATTAATAGATACTTAAATTGCCCCCATATCTTGGCTATTGTGAATAGTGCCGGAAAGAACTTGGGAGAATAGATCTCTCTTCAGCATGCCAATTTCAATATCTTTGGATATATACCCAGAAGTAAGATTGCTGGATTATATTGTAATTCTATTTTTGTTTTTTTGAGGAACCACCATACTATTTTTAAATATGGCTGTATTAATTCTTGCATCCTAACCAACACTTGGTATCATTTGCCTTTTTGATAATAGCCATTCTAATAGGTGTAAAGTGATATCATTGTGGTTCTAATTTTGTCCTATGCTTTTTTTTTTTTTTCTTCCCAGTGCTGGTGATTGAACCCAGGGCTTTGTGCTTGACAGGCAAGCACTCTGCACACTGAGCTATATCCCAGTTCTGCCTTTTTTTTTTTTGGTGCTGGGTATTGAACCCAGCTCCTCACACAGGCTATAAGCATATGCTCTGTCACAGTGCTAAGCCCCGAACTGCTGGTCCCTATGCATTCTTTTTTTTTTCTTTTTTTGCAGTGCTGGGGATTGAACCCAGGGCCTTGTACTGCAAGGCAAGCACTCTACCAACTGAACTGTCTCCCCAGCCCCCCTACACATTCTTAAAGTGAGAATCATATTGTTGAATTCTTCTTTGAAGTCTACTACAGTTCTGTTACCATAGTAGGTATTTTAATATTTTTTTAAACAGTATATTGCAGTTCCTTTATTTTCATTGTACAGACAGATTTATGTCAGATACAAGAGTACAAAAATGGGTAGGGAAACTGTCTCTCTCCTCCAAGAGGGCATACTTTGAAAAGGAGACAAACGTGAACACATTTCTCTCTCTCTCTCTTTTTTTTTTTTTTGATACTGGGGATTGAACCCAGGGCCTTGTGCTTGTGAGGCAAACACTCTACCAACTGAGCTACATCCCCAGCCCCAAATGTGAACACATTTTTTAAAAAATTCCTTCCACTCATTAAACACTAGTAATTACATGCATGTGTCTCTGAAATGCAACATCAAGAACTTGGTATTTTAGAGCATATAGCAGGAGACACAAGGGAACTGTGCCAACAGAAGTGATAGCTAACTGGAATCAATTCCCACAGGGGAGGTGTTACTCTTACAGCTGCCAAGACGTGCAGTTTGCCTCCTGGATGTTTTTTCAACTTTAGCTGTTCTTAGTCATTCTCTTCGTTCTCCTGTGGCCTGCTCATCTCGTTGAACCATATTTGATGATGCCAATAATTCGAGCTCTTCATAAAGAGAAATGAAAAATGAGTGCATTAGGAGCAATTTTTAAAAATATCTTTTTTGTTTTCAATGGCTCTTTTTAAAAATTTTAATTTATTTATATGTGGTGCTGAGTATTCAACCCAGGGCCTCGCGCATGTCTGGCAAGCACTATACCACTGAACCACAACTCCAGCCCCCCATTAGGAGCAATTTTGGTACTGTCTCAGGTTATTGATGTTATTTTCAATTGATTTGTTGGAGTTAATTTTGTAATTGAAGGAATTTGAGCTTTTAGACTCTTGAGACTAAAGATTTCGGAGACAGAAGAATGCTAAGATACGGTCACTGAAGGGCATATTTGAGTTACCTACCATTTAATGAAGTGCTCTGAAGTGTAGAGGAGCCTCTTGAGAGAAGAGAAAGAAGGACATGAACAGGGTCACAGCAGGCCCTGTCCTTGAAGCCAAGGTTGGCTAAGCTTAAATTTTCAAAGTGTCTTTGGAAACTCCACCTAGCTCAGGAGGGAAGAACTTGAAGTGGGTGTTTTTTTCCCCTTTGACTATGGTAAAGTGTGAAGTACTTAAGGGAGGAACTGAAAACTATTTTAGCTGGGGATAGAGAGGAAGGAGCACTGAGGCCCATCTATTGAATTTTTTTTGTGGGGGTTACTGGGCATTGAACTCAGGGGCACTCAACCACTGAGCCACATCCCCAGCACTAGTTTGTATTTTTATTTAGAGACAGGATCTCACCAAGTTGCTTAGCTCCTTGCCATTGCTGAGGCTGGCTTTGAACTCACCATCCTCCTGTCTCAGCCTCCTGAGCCAATGGGATTACAGACGTGCCCCACTGTGCTGGCCCATCTGTTGAATTTTTATCAGATCACTAACATCAATAGGAATTGTGTCACATCTAATCACTGCAGATGAAATAATTTTCCAATTGCTAACTCTGGAGTGGTACTTAGTTACAATGGTGAGGAATAATGATATGTATACATCATGATCCTTTCAAAGGATTTTGAAATTTGTTGAGTGTTTCTCCATGAACCAAATAAGAGGAAAAATAAATTATTCCCAGATTTAAGCAAAATTTTTCTTCTAAAATATTAATTTTATGGTATTTATTCTGTAGTGATTTTTATTTTTTTATTTATTTTTATTTATTTTTTTTTTTGCTGAAGTGGGGATGGAACCCAGGGACACTCTACCATGTAACTACATCCCCAGCCCTTGTTATTTTTTAATTTTGTGACAGGATCTCACTAAGTTGCTCAGGCTAGTCTCGAACTTGCCATTTTCTTGTCTCAGTCTCCCAAGTTGCCACAATTACAGACATGTACCACTGTGCCTGACTCTTTAATGACACATCAATGAGTTTGGTTTTTAAAAGAAAGACTGAAGTAGTATACATACCACTTTGTTTTAGATACTACTAGGAAGCAAGAATCATGTCTTTTTCAACTTTGCATCTGGAACATATAGCCCTGGGATAAGGATGTAAATATTCTTTGAAAGAACAAGTAAATGAAATATTGCTTTGTTTGAAAAACTGTCCAGTAGTATATAATTCCTTGAAATGAAGAATTCCTTGTATTTTTCAAAAATGCTTTCAATATATTTTACCTGTAAACATTATTATTTGTAATACTTATTTTGAGTTCAGTTGTGTACTTTAAAAAAATATATATAGATAGATAAATTTAGTTATAGATGGACACAGTGCCTTTATTTAATTTTTTTTTTTTTATGTGATACTGAGGATCGAACCCAGGGCCTCACACAACCCCAACCCAGTTGTGTACTTTTATAGAAGAAATAGTTCTACTGCTTCATCACAAATATAATGAGCCACTAAAGAATTCTGCTCGTAAAACAGAAATCCCAAAGATATTTATAAGTAAAATGATATTTACTAGAAATTCTTAAATAATTGGTTACCCTAGAGTTATGGGTAGGAGTAATAAATTTTATGTGTATTATTTTTATAATTAGATTGCATTTAGGAAGTAACATTAGGTAGCTTAATTTACTGTATTAATCACTGGAAGCTAAATATGAGCAATTTGTTGTGTCCAACACAGCAAGGGTGTTTTTCTGTCTTTGGAGGTAAGAAAATGTTGGTCTGGTCTCCCCAAGAACATTATTGGAAGGAATAGGTTTCAGGGCTCTTGCCTATATTCTGTCTTGGAATGCTGTGCTCATCAAGAGGCCATGTCAAAAGGAAAAATAGGTGTGATGAATTGCTGTCTAGGCCCAGGTTCCAGGATTCCTTGGTCAAGTGTGGCATGTCTCCTGGACCCTCTTGTCTTCAGGGCTATCCAGGCTTATGATGACATAGTGCCAAACATGGACTTAATTGCAGCTCTCTCTCTCTCTCTCTCTCTCTCTCTTGTATAGGTATTACCTTAGTCCTTTGGCTAAGAGGCAAGTCTGAATCCTTTGGACTGTTACCTTGTTTGCATTCTCCAGGGACCCCACACGTTTAAAGTGGAGCCAGATGACAAGCCTGTTGCTGATGATAGTGCAGTGTGTGCAACAGGGAGGGTTTATTTATCCAGATAAGATTCTTGGACTAATTAGGCTTTTCTGTGTTTTGTCTTTTTTTGGTAATACCATAGCCTATAAGTATAAATCTAAAAAGTTATTGCAGGAATTTATTTGGGGTTAATTTCCTAGGTTATGTCTTAATTTGTTTTAAATTAAGAGATAGGATTTTTTTTTTATTCACAAATAATATTCACAATGAGTTTACTTTAAAATTTTTGAAGTAAAAATAATAATTTTATTTTTAACTTGATACAGGAAGAAACTATGTGGACAAGTCCTCTAGTATGTATTTCTTAAATTTAGGTTTGATACATTTTTAAGATTGTGATTTTTCAAATCTGTTTTAAGAGAATTTTAGCTATTTCTTAAATACTCTTTAATATTAGCAATCTCAGAGCAAAAACTTTTTTTAGAGTTTAATAAAAACCGTGTCTCAGCCAGGCAATGGGGTCTAGCTACTCAGGAGACTGAGGAAAAAGAACATTGCAAGTTCAAGGCCAGCCTGGGAAACTTAAGAAGACCCTGCCTCAAAATAAAAATGGGGGCTGGGGATGTAGCTTAGTTGGTAGAGTGCTTACCTTGCATGCACAAAGCCCTGGCTTCGATCCCTAGCACCACCAAAAAAAAAAAAAAAAAAAAAAAAAAGACTAGGGATGTAATTCAGTGGTAGACAACCGCTGGGTTTAATCCCCAGTACTGTACAAACAAAACAAAACAAATTGCGTCTCAGCTACACAGTGTGCAGAGGCTTGTCCACAAATATTTTGTCCTCCAAAGTATTTAAGAGCTAAACCTGCTAATTTATCTAAAAGCTTGCATTTACTTTTTAATATGTTCCTGGTTGATAAGTGGTTAAACTGATTAGCACCTACCTGACTCCAACTTTAAACTAACTGGGAAAGAACTAACTCTTCAACAGAAAATCCACCAGTTTAGCTCCTAAAAGGAAAATTTGGAGACTTTAATTGATGGAACTTAGTTTGGGATTTACCAAATAAATTGGAGGTTCAAATAAGTCTGTTCTTCGTTCCTTATTTTGATCTTGTTTTATGTGGATTTTGTCTCTAGAATCTGTCATTCTTTATATAGACAAATATTCTTTATCTTTCTCTCTGGAAAGAACTTCTCTGAATCAGTGAATTTCTGTAATCAGTTTGTTTTAACAGAGAACTTGTTCAAAATAGGTTAAATGAGTCCTTAATGGTTTTTTTTTTTTTTTAAGTTTTGTTATAAGTTGGAGGTAAGAAATTTTTGCTTTTCTGTCTTTTCTAAGTAGATCTGAAAATAAGATATTTCCCTAAGTTATTAGCAAAAGAATTTTCACCCTGTATGTGGTCAATTTATGATCCCTTCTCAAATGCTGCTGCCCACCATTAAGTCTCTTATCACAGGGCATTTTAAAATGATGCCATAAAATGCATGTTGAGAATCTCTGGGTCTCAAATGTACATATAGATGTCAGTTCCTGAGTTAAGGAACTGACAATTATGGCACTTTCAGTCTCTATTAATATTTAGCAGACAGGAAATTATTGTATTATTTATGTTATTCCTTATGTGTCTATAGACTTAAATATTTGTTGAAAATCATTTGTTTTATTGGGGCTGTATATTTTTTACCATTGTACTGATTTGCTTACCTGAATTAAAGTTGTCCTTTAATTGTTTTGGACTGTATCTATAGTTTGAAATTTAGGATTATCCCCTGTGTACTATGTATCAAAGATAAAATTTCAGTGCATTACTACACAGTTCCTATTTGTCTATAATGAAGCTATATGACTGGGCCCATGTATTTCAATAATAGTTATATTATAGCTTCCATTTGGATGACTATTAATATGTAGAGGATAATTTTCCAAATTCATGTTTCTCCTCTGGGTATTTCTTTGGGATATGTTCACATTCGTGTTTTTGCTTCTGATTTTAAAATAATTTTCCTTTGTTGTAGGATGAGCAGTTCTTAGGTTTTGGCTCAGATGAAGAAGTCAGAGTGCGAAGTCCCACAAGGTCTCCTTCAGGTATGGCCATTTAAGCTTACGGTGTCTTTTAAGTTTTGTTTGTTAGGATATTGAGGTTTCCTTTTGTCTTCTTTGAGTGTAAAGGATGACCTATAATCCTGGGGACAGGAAATGGCTTATGAGCTAGACTTTTTGGGTATGCTGCTCTGTCAGGTCACATTTGGTTCATTCTTTAGTGTACTCCTCTCTGGGAGCTACTTGGGGAATGAGAGTAGGTTTTCACAGAATGATTGGGAAACCCAATACATTTGAAGATAACCTACTAATTGCTTCCTCAATTATGCATTTCATATTATGTACTAGGATATACATCTTTGGAATAATTTGACTATTATTTTTCACAAGTGAAATTTGGTCTATTGTTGTCAAGGAACCGAAAACAAAATTGGCACTATGCGAAACATTACCTGGTTCTTGAAAAACTGTATTAGAGAAAACATTGTAGTTAGCTCTTTTGCTTCTATGACTAAAAGACTTGACAAGAACAATTGTAGAGTAGGAAAGATTTATTTGGGGGCTCATTTTCAGAGGTCTCAGTTTATGGACAGCTGGGTTCATTCCTTGGGGCTTGAGGTGAGGCAGAACGTCATGGCAGAACAGTGGCAGAGGGAGGCACTTCAGATGATGAGGAAGCAGAGAGAGAGACTCCACTCACCATATGCAAAATGTGTACCCCAAAGGCACGCCTTCAGTGACCTACCACCTCCAACCATACCCTACCCACCTTCAGTTACCACTCGATTAATCCTATCAGGTAATTAATTCACTGATTGGGTTAAGGTTCTCATAACCCAATCACTTGTCCTCTAAGCCTTCTTGCATTGTTTCTCACATGAGATTTTGGAGGACAGTCCACCTTCAAACCATAGCAGAAAATAAAAGCTATATGAGGTGTTTTCATTTATTTAGCAATATATGTCATTATTCTCACCAACAAAATATCTAGAATAGATTAACATTCTAGACTTATTAGAAGTTTCCTAAGAGAAGATCCCCAATGTAAATAACATATTATGACTTGCATAATTCAATTCTATATAGAAGAGGACTAAAGATTTCTTTGGAGGAGGGGTACCAGGGATTGAACTCAGGGACACTCGACCACTGAGCCACATCCCCAGCCCTGTTTTGTATTTTATTTAGAGAGAGGGTCTCACTGAGTGTTTAGCACCTGGCTTTTGCTGAGGCTGTCTTTGAACTTGGGATCCTCCTGTCTCAGACCCCCAAGCCGCTGGGATTATAGACTAGTGTCATCATGCCTGGTTAGGGCTAAAGATTTTTTGCTGGAACATATATACCCCCATCCCGCTGACTGACATTCTGACTTCTTATATGACTCTCTTGGATATTACGTGAATAGACAATCTATTTATATCTGAAATAGCTGGTTTTGCTCTTTGTCACTGACTTAGTTTGTGATGTTTGCTGGCATTTGGGTCTCACTTAAAAGTCATCATATGTTATATCTCAATCTAATTCTAATATCCAAGTTGATGATTTTTCTTTACCCAAATGGTGTTGATATTGCCATTCTAGTTGGGAGGAGTTTGTCAATACTGCCTGAGTATCTGTGCCATTTAGACTATGGCAGTGGTCTCTTGAAGATGTGTGTTGAATCCTTAAAACTTCATATAGGAAAAGGATTTTAGGGATCATCTGTTCTAACCCATCATTTACAGAGGACAAAAGGAGGCCAAGAAAATACATGATGAACATTTATTTATAACCAATGTGTGAGTTCTTTGGATATGTTGTGGACTAAGGAAGTTCACAGAGCTGGGACTCTCTCTGTTCTGCTTTATTTTATTTATTTACCAAGAAATTTTTTTAAAAGTAGGGTAGAAGAGGTTTTCTGAATTGATTAAGCTCTCCGAATAACCCTGTTTAAGTCTACCAAAATCAGGAATTTCTTAATGTACTTTTGGGTATGAATTTTTAATTCACAACTCTTTAATGATAGTTTCTTCTAAAGTTTTTTTCTTGACTATCAGTTTACTTTGAATCATGTACTTTTTGGCCATATGGATATCCTTCATTGTTCACAAAACAAAAAGTAGTTTCTCTGCTGTCTTCTTATCTGTTACATTTGTTGTAATTAGTATAAGTTGAGAATGGATTCACAAATCTTTATTAAGGGAAGTCTCATAAGTTAATTGATGAGGAATGAATTTATATTTAAAAAACTCAACAATAAGACTTTTCTAATCTGTTAGAAAGTGGCTCCACAATAAAAATGTTCATAATGGCCTATCTCTCTATTCTTGTTCAGGGAAATTTTAGTCTCAGAAGAATGTTTTCCTGTAAAACACTGAGTGTTGGGAATGTAGCTCAGTGGTAGACCACTCACCTAAGCATGCACGAGGAATCCGGTTCCATCCCCAGTACCACAAAAACCAAACCAAACCTATAACACACTGAGAAGTCAAGAGAAAAGATGTGATATCATAGGCAACTTTTAATACATTTTAAAATTAAGGTTTATGTAAGTATTTGAGAGTTCTATTTCCTTAAGTCTGTTGATAAGTAGCAAATCAACCTAGTTTATAAATTGACAAATTCCCTTTATTAGAATAGAAGTAATTTGATTTAATAAATTGCTGATTTGTTCTTAACATTGGTAGTTCAAGAGCCACTAGATAGGAAAGTAGATTAGTGGACACATCATTATTGTCACTTCACTGATTAGTTCACATACTACGGAGTTCAGTGACCTATTCTGAGATATTTTTATATATATATATATATATATATACATATATATATATATATTTAGATGTTGATAGACCTTAATTCATTTATTTATACGTGGTGCCTCACACATGCTAGGCAAGCTTTCTACCACTGAGCTACAACCCCAGCCCTATTCTGAGATCTTATGAATGATTTTTTTCCTATTCAATAAAACTTTTGTAGTTTACTTTGATAAAACAGATTGAATTGTAGGATGCTGAGCTGCCCGGGAGACTTTTCCTCTAAAAGTTAGTATGTTGTTGTTTGAAAAGCACCTTGTTCAAATTTATTCAAAGCCAAAATGCTGGTAAAAAGGTGGGATGATTTACTGGAAGCGTGTTTTTAAATGTTACTGTTAATGGCTAGAATAAGGTAGTATAGATTTTAAAAAATTGTTTTTGAATTCAGAAAAGAACTTGCTCATCTGAAGTTGTAGAAAAATTAGTTTGCATTTGAAAACCTCTTATTATATTGATTTCTGTGTCAAAAAGTAATTAAATGTTCTTTCAGGTGGAATGTTATTTACTTGATTTTTTTGAGACAAATTTTTGGTGAAAAGAAACTAAGCATAATTAAGATGTTCTGTTGACTCAATAGACCCAGTTGAGTTCAGTACAAAATGGCCTGTGCTAAATTATATTCAGCTTAGCTAAGACCTGAACTACACAGCTAAATATATGCTCTTCATTGTTTAATTTCTATACACAGTTAAAACTAGTCCTCGAAAACCTCGCGGGAGACCTAGAAGTGGCTCTGACCGAAATTCAGCTATCCTCTCAGACCCATCTGTGTTTTCCCCTCTAAATAAATCAGAGACCAAATCTGGAGATAAGATCAAGAAAAAAGATTCTAAAAGTATAGAAAAGAAGAGAGGAAGACCTCCCACATTCCCTGGAGTAAAAATCAAAATAACACATGGAAAGGACATTTCAGAGTTACCAAAGGGAAACAAAGAAGATACCCTGAAAAAAATTAAACGGACACCTTCTGCTACATTTCAGCAAGCCACAAAGATTAAAAAATTAAGAGCAGGTAAACTCTCTCCTCTCAAGTCTAAGTTTAAGACAGGGAAGCTTCAAATAGGAAGGAAAGGGGTGCAGATTGTACGACGGCGAGGACGGCCTCCATCAACAGAACGGATAAAGACCCCTTCGGGTCTCCTCATTAATTCTGAACTGGAAAAGCCCCAGAAGGTCCGGAAAGAGAAGGAAGGAACACCTCCACCCACGAAAGAAGATAAGACAGTTGTCAGACAAAGCCCTCGAAGGATTAAGCCAGTCAGGATTATTCCTTCTTCTAAAAGGACAGATGCAACAATTGCTAAGCAACTTTTGCAGAGGGCAAAAAAGGGGGCTCAAAAGAAAATTGAAAAAGAAGCAGCACAGCTGCAAGGAAGAAAGGTGAAGACACAGGTCAAAAACATCCGACAGTTCATCATGCCTGTTGTTAGTGCTATTTCCTCACGGATCATTAAAACCCCTCGGCGGTTTATAGAGGATGAGGATTATGACCCTCCCATTAAAATTGCCCGGCTAGAGTCTACACCGAATAGTAGATTCAGTGCCACATCCTGTGGATCTTCTGAAAAATCAAGTGCAGCTTCTCAGCACTCCTCTCAAATGTCTTCAGACTCCTCTCGATCTAGCAGCCCCAGTGTTACCTCCACAGATTCTCAGGCCTCTGAGGAGATTCAGGTACTTCCTGAAGAGCGGAGTGACACCCCTGAAGTTCATACTCCACTGCCTATTTCCCAGTCCCCAGAAAATGAGAGTAATGATCGGAGAAGCAGAAGGTATTCAGTGTCGGAGAGAAGTTTTGGATCTAGAACAACTAAAAAATTATCAACTCTGCAGAGTGCCCCCCCGCAGCAGACCTCCTCCTCTCCACCTCCACCCCTGCTTACTCCCCCTCCTCCACTGCAGCCAGCCTCCAGTATCTCTGACCACACACCCTGGCTTATGCCTCCAACAATCCCCTTAGCATCACCATTTTTGCCTGCTTCTGCTGCTCCCATGCAAGGGAAGCGAAAATCTATTTTGCGAGAGCCAACGTTTAGGTGGACTTCTTTAAAGCATTCTAGGTCAGAGCCACAATACTTTTCCTCAGCAAAGTATGCCAAAGAAGGTCTGATTCGCAAACCAATATTTGATAATTTCCGACCCCCTCCACTAACTCCCGAGGATGTTGGCTTTGCATCTGGTTTTTCTACATCTGGTACTGCTGCTTCAGCCAGGTTGTTTTCACCACTCCATTCTGGAACAAGGTTTGATATGCACAAGAGGAGCCCTCTTCTGAGAGCTCCAAGATTTACTCCAAGTGAGGCACACTCAAGAATATTTGAGTCTGTAACCTTGCCTAGTAATCGAACTTCTGCTGGAACATCCTCTTCAGGAGTATCTAATAGAAAAAGGAAAAGGAAAGTGTTTAGTCCTATTCGATCTGAACCAAGATCTCCTTCTCACTCTATGAGGACAAGAAGCGGAAGGCTAAGTACTTCTGAGCTGTCACCTCTCACCCCCCCGTCTTCTGTCTCTTCCTCGTTAAGCATTTCTGTGAGTCCTCTTGCCACTAGTGCCTTAAACCCAACTTTTACTTTTCCTTCTCATTCCCTGACTCAGTCTGGGGAATCTCCAGAGAAAAATCAGAGACCAAGGAAGCCGACTAGTGCTCCAGCAGAGCCATTTTCATCAAGTAGTCCTACTCCTCTCTTCCCTTGGTTTACTCCAGGCTCTCAGACTGAGAGGGGGAGAAATAAAGACAAGGCCCCTGAGGAGCTGTCCAAAGATCGAGATGCTGACAAGAGTGTGGAGAAGGACAAGAGTAGAGAGAGAGACCGGGAGAGAGAAAAGGAGAATAAGCGGGAGTCAAGGAAAGAGAAAAGGAAAAAGGGATCAGAAATTCAGAGTAGTTCTGCTTTGTATCCTGTGGGTAGGGTTTCCAAAGAGAAGGTGGTTGGTGAAGATGTTGCCACTTCATCTTCTGCCAAAAAAGCAACAGGGCGGAAGAAGTCTTCATCACTTGATTCTGGGACTGATATTGCTTCTGTGACTCTTGGGGATACAACAGCTGTCAAAACCAAAATACTTATAAAGAAAGGGAGAGGAAATCTGGAAAAAAACAACTTGGACCTCGGCCCAACTGCCCCATCCCTGGAGAAGGAGAAAACCCTCTGCCTTTCTACTCCTTCATCTAGCACTGTTAAACATTCCACTTCCTCCATAGGCTCCATGTTGGCTCAGGCAGACAAGCTTCCAATGACTGACAAGAGGGTTGCCAGCCTCCTAAAAAAGGCCAAAGCCCAGCTCTGCAAGATCGAGAAGAGTAAGAGTCTTAAACAAACTGACCAGCCCAAAGCACAGGTACTCTTTTGCACCTTGCCTTTAAAACTATCAGTTTACTGAGCCCCTTCTATGGGCTAGATTTAGTTAAGCCAAGTGTTTCAGTTGCATCCAACTATATGAAAAGTATGATGGAGGGGTGGTGTTTGCAGTGGTTTTTCACAGACTGGTAAGATTTTGATAATTAGAAAATGGGAAGGCATTAACATTCTAAGTGGAGGGAACAGTGTGGGTAGAGATGTAAAAGTGTAAAATAGTGGATAGCTGGATTGGTACAGAGAAAGTGGTGAACTAAGTAGCTGAAAGATAGGGAGGAATCATAGTATGGAGATTGCTAAGTTGAGGTACAAGCCGTGGCTTAAATTTGAAGGTACATGTTTATAGTCATGTTTTAATATCTGTGAAAGAATGGAAAACTGGAGAACATTCTCTTCTGTGTAGGGAATGATTAGAGCAATAGATAATAGATGTTTGTGAGATACAAATGAGAACCTTAGCCTTAAATCATGAAGCAGAAAAAAATGTAGAATTCAGTTCATTAAGATGACACCAAACAAATTTTTACCAAGTATAGCCATTTTTGTTATGTAGTAGATGTATCTTCATTTATTCTAACATACTGTGTTAGGTTAAGATGGCCATAAACTTAGATTTTATTGTTGTTGTTGTAATTCCCCTTAGGGCCATATTTACACTTAAATTCTACCAATTAAGAGTTCAAGTAGGGGCTGGGGAGATAGCTCAGTCGGTAGAGTGCTTGCCTTGCAAGCACAAGGCCCTGAGTTCGATCCCCAGCACCCCCCCCCCCCCCCAAAAAAAAGAGTTCAAGTAGCAGTGTATTGGGACTTATTTCTGACACCATGTTGGATTTTTTGGATACTTATATTTGGAGGCATGGTCTTTCATACTTCCATTTGTAGACTGTTTCCCCCCACTTTTCTGTTGATCAAGGAAATATAAGAAATAATCTATAGTTAGAATAGCACTATTGACACCAGATTGAACTTTTTCATAATATAGATTGGCAGCTTGAATTGTGAGGGGAGTTGTAAAGAATTAGTATAATTGGGAATGGAAGATTTCTATTTTTTGATGAGAGGCCTTTTTGCTGCCAATTTCTGAATGCAGCAGTAGTTGATGTCTGTGTACTGATAGGGCTTATCAGCTGGAAATAATTAGTGGCATGTTTTGTTGATGGATCATAATGAAGTACTCAAGTATACCTTGGTTTTAAGGTATACTTTAATTATATTTGCAATATGTATGATCATCATTTTTTTTTTGTCCTTCCTTGTGTTCAGGGTCAAGAAAGTGATTCATCAGAGACCTCTGTGCGAGGACCCCGGATTAAACATGTCTGCAGAAGAGCTGCTGTTGCCCTTGGCCGAAAACGAGCTGTTTTTCCTGATGACATGCCCACCCTGAGTGCCTTACCATGGGAAGAACGAGAAAAGATTTTGTCTTCCATGGGGAATGATGGTAGGTCAGAGGGGTTAGTGTTGGGATATAAGCAGTCTTTGGATTTGTTCACCAATCTTTCCAAGATGCCCAGTAGGTTGTTCATAAACTGGGTCTTTCAAAAAACAGATAATTAGGGCTGGGGATATAGCTCAGTTGGTAGAGTGCTTGCCTCATAAGCACAAAGCCCTGGGTTCAATCCCCAGTACTGCAAAAAAACCAAAACAAAAAAACAGATAATTAGAGGGGATTAAATGTGTAAGGATTTTATCAGGGGAAATGCCTGAGAAAGAAAAGGGGGAAGTAGCTGGAAAGACTGGGAGAGCTGTCAGACTCTAATGCAAGAAGACAGGGAAGGGAGGTTGGGCAGAACCTTCTTAGATTGCCATACAGTGTAAGAAGTTTGGCAAGACTGTCAGGGAGTCCTTGAACAAAGTTGGCTGTCAGAGGAGACTTGTGTTTCTCAGGAACAAGCCTACCTTGGTATCTTGATGCATCAGCTCACTCCCTGGGAACAACCATGTGGCCTCTTTTCATCACTGATTTCAGAGGGACCTTTGGTCAGTTATAACTCCCTGGAATTGGAGGTCTATGAGGCACATTCTCATAATTGCCATATAGTTCTAAAATGTTGGGTTGCAGCTTTTAACAAATTTAGACTTAGAGAATCTTTAGAAGTGTTCGATTCATATTCTTGATTCTAGGTTAGACTGTTTTGTTTTTAGTATTTGGATTTTTGCTTTCATCAAGCTGCAGGGTACAGGTATTTTTAAACATTTAAATAATTACTTAGAACAAATTCTGAGTTCTATATATGAATATTTTTGCATGGTAGTGCATACTGGTAATCCCTGAAACTTGGAGGCTGAGGTAGGAGGATCATGAGTTCAAGGCCAGTCTGGACAACCTAGCAACCTAGCAAGTCACTCTATGAAAATTTTAAAAAATAATAGTAAAGAGTTTAAAAAAATGGGGGGGTGGGAAAAGAAGGAGGTGGTGGGGAGAGGAGGACTGAGGCCTGAGGCTGTAGCTTAAGAGTAGAGTGCCACTGGGTACATACAGTCCCCACTACCCCAGTTAAAGTGAGGTTTGAACGTATCAAATGATTCAAAGGGATTTTAAGGGTTTCACCCTCTACTCCCAAAAAGGAAATGGGGATACTCCCTTGGAACTAATGACACATTTCTTTTAATAGACAAGTCATCAATTGCTGGCTCAGAAGAGGCTGAACCTCTTGCTCCACCCATCAAACCAATTAAGCCTGTCACCAGAAACAAGGCACCTCAGGAACCTCCAGTAAAGAAAGGACGAAGATCAAGGCGGTGTGGGCAGTGTCCTGGCTGCCAGGTGCCTGAAGACTGTGGTGTTTGCACTAATTGCTTAGACAAGCCCAAGTTTGGTGGCCGCAATATAAAGAAGCAGTGCTGCAAGTAAGTGGGTCTTACTCTGAGGTATTGGCCTCCCAGTCATGAAGGTTGCTTATTTATCTCTGGTTTGTTGCAGAGATGCATTTTTTGAAACTGAAAGTGGTTGTGTTGAATCTCCTTGAGCTGTAAGATTAGTTGCAGAGTTGGATTTTGTGATGTGCTGTCCTTAAATAAGAAATGCCCTAATAGAAGATTCTAGAATGATGGAAATGTTCTGTGTATGCTCAGTTCAGTATGGCACTCATTAGCTACATGGGCTCTTGAGCACTTGGCTTGTGGTTAGGGTGACTGAGGAATATATTTTAATTTCATTTCTTTTAAATTAATTTAAATATAAATAGCCACATGTGACTGGTGCCTGCCATATTAGTGCAGCTCTGGAGGGGTTCTTCTTAAAAATTGACAAATTTAAGCATAATATTTATTGAGCCAATTGAAACCACTTTTATCTTTATGACATGCAGGAAACTTTGGAGATATCTTACCTAAATTTCTGTGCTCTCTGATTCTAAGAATACCCTATCTTTTTTCCCTTTTTCTGCCTTCTGTGATTATTTGTTGAAAATGAACCAGGAGAGTCCAATAGACAGAAATTTTTGTAATTGAGCATCTTACAAAGTACCTGACACAAGTAGATATTTGCTGAATGAATGAATGACACGAAAGTAATTACTATAAAGCATAGTTGGAGGAAATACTCTGTCAGGGGATATAGTTTCTGTGCTTTGGTTTGGTCTGTCCTTAAGCAAGAATTTTGTCTTAGGCCATTTGGGGGAAAAAGTGAGTATATTCACATATTACAAAAAGGTACATGATAACAGGATATAATTGCACTGAAGGGTTGGAATAGACTATAGAATTTTAGACTTCATATTGAAGTTTGAGTTTCATTAAATTTATTTTATTTTTTTAAATTTTATTTATCTATTTTTTATTTTTACAAACTGCATTTTGATTTATTATATACAAATGGGGTACAACTTTTCGTTTCTATGGTTGTGCACAATGTAGATTCACACCGTTTGTGTAATCATACATGAACATAGGGTAATGATGTCTGTCTCATTCCACCATAAGGATGAAAGTTATCAAAGCCATGAGATACACCTATAGCATTACAGTGACAGACAAAGCACTTGGCTGATTTTTAGACCATTTTGGATAAATATGAATATTAAATCTCAAAAAGGAGGCAGCACTCATTTGACTTCAAGAAATATTAATTAATCATTTTGTGTGGATGCTAGTTAGTATTAAGTTACAAGAAATTTGAGGCCCATTTCTGAAATAATTGGCATCTTTTAGATTCTAAAGGTAGGTAAAATTGCTTATCTAAGGATTTTAAAGGCTCATATTTAACTTGAGAAATGAGCAGTCCTTGTTTCAGCTGTCAGAATGAACTTGAATAAAGATTCGCTGATTTTTGCAGACAAATGATCACTTGTTTCAGTTGCTTCTCTTTTAAATGCAAATTATTTTATGGTTTATCCCTTGTTTGCCTAGGATGCGAAAATGTCAGAATCTGCAATGGATGCCTTCCAAAGCCTACCTTCAGAAGCAAGCTAAAGGTAGTGTTGTGAAAAGGCCTTCCCCCCAGATCTCCCTCCTTTTATGTCATTGTTGTATACTTTCAGCGTAAAGAAAATACTAGGGGTTTTTTTGTTGTTTGTTTTGTTTTTTCTTTTAAAGTTCTACTCTTTCCCGGGGAGTTGATGGTTGTTGAAGCTAGATGATAGGTACGTGGGGGTTCATTTGACTATTTGACTCTTCCCTATATTTGGGGGGTATGTTTGACAATCCACAGTTAAAAAAAAAAAAACTTTAAAAAAATTCATATAAAAATTATAATTCATCCCATTTCCTAGAGCAATAAAAATACAGCTACTTCACCTGATCAACTTGGCATTGTTTCTTGAGTCTTTCAATGCCAACTTTAGCTGCAGGAAACAGAACAAGATGATGTTACATTTCTATTCTTCTATTTTAACTAAAATTTTTCTCATATTTATAGATGATCTTGTTGTGTTGTTCTCCTAGCTGTGAAAAAGAAAGAGAAAAAGTCTAAGACCAGTGAAAAGAAAGAGAGCAAAGAGAGCACTGTTGTGAAAAGCTTGGTGGACTCTAGTCAGAAACCTCCCCCATCAGCACGCGAAGATCCTGCCCCAAAAAAGAGCACCAGTGAGCCTCTACCACGAAAGCCAGTGGAGGAAAAGATTGAGGAAGGGAATGCCCCTGCACCTGGGCCTGAGCCCAAACAAGTCACCACTCCTGCTTCCAGGAAGTCCAGCAAGCAAGTCTCCCAGACAGCACCAGTCATCCCCCCTCAGCCACTTAGCACAGCACCACTGAGGAAAGAAGTTCCCAAGACCACTCCAAGTGAGCCCAAGAAAAAGCAGCCTCCACCACTAGAGTCAGGTAAGCAAGGGAGGCAGGAAGGAATGATGAACCATAGTGCCGTACAGTGTGGTTCCACTGGTGTCTGGAACAACATTTGTTTTTGTTTTTGTTTTTTGCGGTGCTGGGGATTGAACCCAGGGCCTTGTGCTTGACAGGCAAGCACTCCATGAACTGAGCTATATCCCCAGCCCTGTAATAACATTTGGAAACCTAAAAGTGTTTGAAGTATTCAGTTCTAGAAAATTAACTTTCTTTTTAACTATTAGGTAATAACAAAGAAAGAAAAGCAAAAAAAAAAAAAAATAATAATAATATATATATATATATATATATATATATATATATTCCTGTGTGATTCTTGGAGTTCTTTGTTTTTTTCTAATGCCCCTTTCTTCACAGGCAGTTGAGCCTAAAGTATTCATTGCCAGCATTTGACCACACTCTATTTTCAATTCTTTAGGTCCAGAGCAAAGCAAACCGAAAAAAGTGGCTCCCCGCCCAAGTATCCCTGTAAAACAAAAACCAAAAGAAAAGGTGAGGAGAGATTTGTTTCTCTGCCATTTCTCAGAGATGTGTCCTGTTCTGTAGGTCCTTGACATTTTCATGATTAACTGAAAATTATGTAAATTAACCAATTTCGTTTGGGTCTAGGCTTTAGCCTATGTCTTTTTTGGTCTCTTTTTCTTGTGTTTGCTTATTTGTGAACCCCACACCTTGTAGCCTAAGAATTTGCTTATTCTGCAGGTCACTTTCTTTTCTCAACATACAACATACTGTAGCAAGATTTGCCTGTAAAAATCACCTTTACCTGTGTCCAGTATTTTTATTTATTATGGACAGAAACAGAGGATTTAATTGTTTTTGTTTTTTGAGATGCTGGAGATTAAACCTGCTTCCTGCATGTGAGTCTAGTGTTATACCACTGAGCTACATTTCCAGCCCAGTTAAGAATTTTCTGAATATTACTTCTGTGTTGTTATAGAATACTTATGTTGTAAACATATGTTCCAGATTTATTAACAAGGTGTGGCATTTACATTATTGCCTGTTGAAAATGTGAAGGAAGTAGGGTGTGGTTTTGTTCTATAATCACCTTTTGTCTCCTTAGGAAAAACCTCCTCCAGTCAATAAGCAGGAGAATGCAGGCACTTTGAACATCCTCAGCACTCTATCCAATGGCAATAGTTCTAAGCAAAAAATCCTTGCAGATGGAGTCCACAGGATCAGAGTGGACTTTAAGGTAAAGGTATTTAGTGATGGTGCAGTTTATTCATGGCCTTTAAGTAAAGAAAATGGTGCTGAAAAGTGTTGAAAGAGAGGAAATCATCACCAACTTGAAGAATGAATAATAGCTGTAGGTTAGTATATGGGTTCAGGTGTGTAAGAACTTTAGTCACTATTGTGAGGCCACTTTTTAAAATTTCCTGAAGAACACAGCCATTGAAAAACCTGTCCATCCTAAGCAGTATCTGAGAAAGTAACTCACAAACTGATGATTGCTTGAATTAGCAAAACTAAGGAGATTTCAGTCAAAGTATATCTTGGCTGTATATGTAGTAAGACTTGATCCAAGAGGTGATAGTTTGTGTCTGAGATTTTAAAATTTATGATATCACTTTGATTTTGTGATTTTTTTTTTATCCTCATTTTGTCATTATAAAATTTTCTTTTCTGCTTTTCTGCACTTTTGGGGATCAAACCCAGGGCCTCATGCATGCTTGACAAGTGCTTTACTACTGAGCTACAAATCCAGGCCCTTATAAAATTTATATAAGTAATCTCTCTCTTTGCCTACAGGAGGATTGTGAAGCAGAAAATGTGTGGGAGATGGGAGGCTTAGGAATCTTGACCTCTGTTCCTATAACACCCAGGGTGGTTTGTTTTCTCTGTGCCAGTAGTGGACATGTAGAGGTAAGTATCCTGCTTCTTTGTACCCTAGAAACTATAACAGTGGATTCTTTTGCTGTGGATAAAAAATTATTCTTTTTGTTGGTATTTAGCAGGTACTATCCCTGTTCGAATCAGCTAATGAAATATTTTTTGGAGATTTCAGAAAAAAATCTGCTTTTTAGAGTAGTAGTCTCTTTTCTTAAATTCAATTTTTATTAGAGTTCTGATTTTTCTATTAGAGGTTTAAACATGGGGAAAATGATAATGTCCTTTTATAAAAAGGAATGTTGTCAATCGTTTATTCACTTATTTAATTTTTTGTCTTTTTTCTCTTCTTATTGGCATAATTATGTATAATAGAATTTATTGTTACATATTTATACAAACATACAATGTAATATTGATGATTGTTTCATATTGACTACCAAAGCCCCCTTATTTATAAAAAGCTCTTTTTGACAATTAATAAGAAAAAGGAACAAAACCTAGTGAAAAATAGACAAAGAATAGAAACAGATAATTCACAAAATGAGAAACAAAAAATGTGGCCGTGTAGGGAGGCGGGGGTTTAACCCTTCCAGTAACTGAAAACTGGAAATTAAAGCATGGTAGAAAGAATCATGCAGAGATGGGAACTTTTGCATGGTAGAAATATAAATTAGTTACAATCTTTCCTTCTGAGGGAGTTATTTGGAAATAAGTATTTTTGTTTTGGATGAGGTCTTTCTGTGTTGCCTAGGCTGGCCTTAAATTCAAGGTCCCCCTGCATCTGCTTCCTGAGTAACTGGGTTTACTGTCATGGGCCAGTGTGCCTGACTTGGAAATAACATGTTTATCTTTAAAATGGGAATATCCTCTAACCCAGAAGGGGCTTGAACTCAGGAATACTCTACCACTGAGCTATATCCCCAGCCCTTTTCATTTTGAGACAGGGTCTCGTTAAGTTGCCCAGGCTGGCCTTGAACTTGACTGTCCCCTTGCCTTAGCCTCCCAAGTAGCTAGGATTAAAGGTGTGTCCCACCATGCCTGGCTCACATGTTTGTCTTAAGGAAATACTTAGAAAAGTTAACAAATTGTCTAGCTATCTATTTATCTGTCTATATCACTATCTATCTATATATGAGTTTATTTCATGTGTTTCATGATAATAAATAATAGAAACAACTCCAGAGTCCATCAGTAGGGAGCCTGGGTTAAAATAATGATAGGACATGTATATAATGGGCAAATATGATAATATAGTCTGATATTAATATAGATGTCCATGACATGTCACCAAGTGAAAAGAGCAGGTTACAAAGTATACATATCACATAACCTCATTTGGGTTCAAATAAATGTTTTAAAAATATATACATAGGGCAAGGCGCAGTGACACATGCCTGTAATCCTGTGATTTGGGAGGCTGAGGCAGAAGGATCACAAGTTCAAAGCCAACCTCAGCAATTTAGCAAGATTCTGTTTCAAAATAAAAAATAAAGAGGACTGGGGATGAGGCTCAGTAGTAAAGCACTCCAATAAATAATAAATGAAGTAAAAATGTAGAAAAATTGAAAGATTTATTTCATATTAAAAATATAATTGGATTATGGGTGACCTTGGTTTTCTATATTTTTATCTTCTTGAGGTTTCTGCAGTAGGATGAGAAAGGAAGGAAAAAGCACAATTTTAAATAGGAAGTGATATTTTATAATTCATAAGGGATAAATTTTAAGACCAATACAATTCTGAAGTTCCTGAATACCTACTTAACTTTTTAGTCATCACAAATGTATTCAGTAGTCACAAAACAAAATCCAAGGCCTGGTTAAAATCTGAATGTCGAGCAATCAGTGATACAACTAGCTGAGAGACTCAGTTCTGCCTACTTGCTATTTTAATTATGCATTAGCAAAATTACAAGTTGTTGGCTGGTATTCATTATTAAGTAGATAGTTCGTTTCTGCTTCATATGAACATTGTTATAAGTGCTTGGGTTGCTTCAAATGTCACTGAGACTAAGAATATTGGGTTTTTAAGTGCCAGTCTCTTTTTTCCTCCATGGACTAATGCTTTGCATCCACACATACACTACCCACAGGGATAACTTAATTTTTTGTAGTACCAGTCCTTCAACTTCTATGATTAAATTTATGTTTTTTTCAGGGTGGTAGCATTCTAATCGAAATTGTGTATAGATGTGTACAACAGTCTCACAGGATTCCTAAAATGAATTATTTCCTCTTTGTTTCTCTTTGTATGAATATATTTTAAAGAATGAGAAATGAAATACTTCACGTTTTTGTTAGATATAAATTTTTTTCTAAAAATTTGAGAGTAAGTTGCTGATGTAAGCCCTTTTGCCAATAACTATTAGTTTGTATTTCCTAAAATCATGGATATCCTCTTTATAACCACAGTATAATTATCAAAATCAGGAAATTAATGTTGGTGCATTACTGTTATCTAATATGTAGACCTTATTTAGGTTTGATCACTTGTCCCAATAATTACTTTATGGCAAAAATTTCGGGGTTCTCCTTAGTATTTTTGACAATGCTTTATCAATTTGGAAATAACTTTTTTTTTTGGGTATAGGGGATTGAACCTATGAGCACTTTATCACTGAACTACACCCCAGTCCTTTTTATTTTTTATTTGAGACAGGGTCTCACTAAATTGCTTAGGGTCTTCCTCAATTGCTGATACTGGCTTTGAACTTTCTATCCTCCTATCTCAGTCTTCCAAGTGTTGGGATTACAAGTGTTCACCACTGCAGCAATTGAATGTTATTTATTTTAAAAATTACAGATAGAAAAGATACAACTGTGCAGTCGTTCAGTGTATTGTAAAAGCTTTTAAAGCCCTCCTACAACTCCTTTACATTCCCACAGCTTTTATGTCTCCTGTGGTACTTGGCACTTGCTGTTAAATCTTAGGTTATATTTATTTCATTACTTTGTTAATTCTACTGTCATTAGTAGTTTAGTTCCCTGAATTCCCTGCATTGCCCATTGACTATATTTAATTCACTGTGTTGAATTAAGTACAGGTTGAGTATTTCTTTTCTAAAATACTTGAGATCAGAAGTGTTTTTGATTTTGGCTATTTGCATAGGTTTTGAAATATTTACATATACATAATGAAAAATCATGGAGATGAGACCCCATTCTAAACATGAAATTCATTTGTTTAACATATATCTTATACACATAGCCTGAAGATAACTTCTTACTATTTATAATAATTTTGTACATGAAACAAAGTTTGGGTATATGGTGAGCTGTTGGAGATCAGGTATGGGATCTTCTCCTCATACCAGCACTCAAAAAGTTTTAGATTTTGGCACATTTTGAATTTCAAATTTTGGGGTTATGGATGCTCAACCTGTATATACCAGTGAACTCCTAAAACTCAAAGTATGTAAGTGGGGTAGGGTTGATATTTTTTCCCGCACTGTTATTTGACACACTTCTGTGTTGCCTTCTTCTTGCTTAGTTTGTGTATTGCCAAGTGTGTTGTGAGCCCTTCCACAAGTTTTGTTTAGAGGAGAACGAGCGCCCTCTGGAGGACCAGCTGGAAAATTGGTGTTGTCGTCGCTGCAAGTTCTGTCATGTTTGTGGAAGGCAGCATCAGGCTACCAAGGTACAAAACATAGTAACAGAACTATTAGAGGATTCCTCTCTCCATTTCTGCCTTCTTCTCTGGGGTTTTGTATCTATATTCTTTTCTCCTCTGACTTAATCTGTTTTGACTTTAATTGAGTATAATCAGTTGCCTGATTCTGTGGAAATGAATTTTGGAATCATAGAGGAGACTATGATACTGGAAAAAAATTCCAAAAATAAGTAAAAATTATCTGATAATATTACCTATTGAGTACTTTTGGTAGGAAATAAATCTCTATATTTTAGTTGGGAGTAAGTGGTGTATGAGGAAATTTTAAGCTGTTCAAATGGTGCACTATACTCACTTAAAGAAAAGTATGAAATGCTAAGTAAAAGGTATTTAATGAAGGTGTCGTGATGCCCACTTTTTGCCATTATATTTTCCTACAGCAACTGCTGGAGTGTAATAAGTGCCGAAACAGCTATCACCCTGAGTGCCTGGGACCAAACTACCCCACCAAACCCACAAAGAAAAAGAAAGTTTGGGTGAGTATGCACATTATGCTGTTTCAGAAGAATTGTCGTGGGTTATAAGTTAGGCTTGTATAAATTTTAATAGGTATATACTTACTTGAGGATGTCAGTGTAACAATTCTTTTTACCTCGTTAGGAAAAGTCATCTTAATAAAGAAGTCAGATCTAGAAATGAGCAGCATTTGTGATCTTTTTAATTTTTATTTTTATTTTAAATAAGGAAAGATATTAAACTAAGAAATTCTTGTTGAATTTCTTTTCCAGATATGTACCAAGTGTGTTCGCTGCAAGAGCTGTGGATCCACAACTCCAGGCAAAGGATGGGATGCACAGTGGTCTCATGATTTTTCACTGTGCCATGATTGTGCCAAACTCTTTGCTAAAGGTACCCAAAAAAGCCAATTTTGTCCATATTTGGTGTCTTGAAAGTTAATTGACCTCTCTAGGAGAATAAAGTACAGAGTCTTACTCATTTTGTCAAGGATGCCATTTAGACACATTCCTGTGTTCCTATTGCTGCTCTTTCCTTTGCAGAGACTACTTAGAAACTGGAGTATTTTGTTCACTTCCATAGGAAGATAGAAGGGGAGTTTTCATTATAACTAACTGCAAATGAATGCTCTAAGCCAGTAAGAGCCAAAGTGTGATACACATACATTTGATTTTTTCAGAAATGACCCCAAGTAGTACTCAAGCATTTTATTTTGTAATTTTATTAAAATTTTTTTTGGTACTGGGGATTGAACCCAGGGGTACATTACTACAAAGCTATATATCCCCAACCCTTTTTTAAATTTTATTTTTATTTTGAGATAGGGTCTCACAAGTTGCTTAGGGCCTTGCTAAATTGCTAAGCCTGGCCTTGAACTTATTCCTTCTGCCTCAGCCTCCTGAGTCACTGGGATTATGGGAGTGTGCCACTGTGCCCAGCAAGCATTTTATTTTAATAGGTATGCCAGGAAAAAAATTAAACCAATACATTAGAACTGTTATTTTATTGAATTAGACTAATAATGATATAAAGTCACTATTAGAATTATTTTAAGTAAAATAAGCAGATTAAAGAACTCTATTATGTAATAAATAATAGAGGGGATACACAGATAAAGCAAATAGATGAAGGTTGTATATAGTACTGAATTTTAGATAGTGCTGCTCTGAGCTCTAATGTAAAAACACTGGGAATAGAAAAAAGTTAAATTAACTGTTCTGTACTCCTATACTGCCATCTGTTTTTGAAAATTTAAACATTTTTTAAGTGTTTAAGAGATTCTCTTCTTTTTCTATTATGTTATCTTAAATCTATCTCATGACCCTTATTAATGTGTCTAAAGAAGAGAAATAATGGCACATACATATCTTTCCTAGGAGTATTCTAGAAGTCCAGAATAATCTTAATACTTAGCAGATGTGTCAACAGTCATTGTAGGTCCATACTACTGTTCATAAATGAATGCTAGTCTGGAAGAATACAGATATAGATTAGGTTGAGGGCCTTAAAAGCATTAGTGTATGAACCAAGGCACTATTGCAATCTCTACTCTGCTTTCAGGAAACTTCTGCCCTCTCTGTGACAAGTGTTATGATGATGACGACTATGAGAGTAAGATGATGCAGTGTGGGAAGTGTGATCGCTGGGTCCATTCCAAATGTGAGAATCTTTCAGGTACAGAAGGTTGGAGTCTTTTTATTACAGTTTCTTTCTCCCTAGGTACTGCTGCATTTATAGCCCCCAGAGCACTATAAACCTGATTTTGGTAGAGCTATTTGAAGTCCTTTTAAAGTTATTGTTTGGTCTCTAGAATAAGCAGCATTGTGTTGTTTATGCTCATTTCTCCTGAACATATCCCTCTACTTATTGTTTGTCCTTTGTGGGTACCATAATCTATTGATTCTCCAATAACCAAATCCTGGGTTAGTATTAATAACGTCCCTTTGGGAGATCAGCGTGTATGAGATGCTACGGTATAGTAGCATCTCAGGTTGGTTCCTACATACAGCTATAGTGAGGTCAGTGGCGTAGTTTGTTTACCTTCTCTCTCTCTCTCTCTCTTACTCTTTAGAGGACCTCCTCATTATAGGTTTTTGTTTTCCTAGATGAGATGTATGAGATTCTATCTAATCTGCCAGAAAGTGTGGCCTACACTTGTGTCAACTGTACTGAGCGGCACCCTGCTGAGTGGCGACTGGCTCTCGAAAAAGAGCTACAGATTTCTCTGAAGCAAGTTCTGACAGCCTTGTTGAATTCACGGACTACCAGCCACTTGCTGCGCTACCGGCAGGTAAACTGAAGTTGCATTTTGTTTTCTGAGAGCTAGTTCTTAGGTGGTTTTTACCTAAAAATAGAAAGGGTATTTTTTTGTTGTTGTTGTTGTTGTTTGTTTTGTGTCATTTTTCATTTAATTTATAGTTACTTCTTTTGGTGATAACCATTGGGGAAATTTTTTAGAGTAGGTTTTTCTGTGTAATAGGCCTCACTGCTATAGTAAGGAATTTGGACTTTTAACTCTGATGATAATGGGGAGACAGTGAAGGACTTTACCCCAGAGTAAAGTTGTTTTTTAGAGGGGAAAACAAAATCTCCACTGGAGTAAAGAAGAATTAGAGCAAGAGCAAGAATTAGAATTAGAATTAGAGCAAGAGCAATATTGGGAGCAGACACAGTAATCTACTTGAAAACTACTACTTTTTGTCCAAGTTGTAAACTATACATCTATAAAGTAGTCAGTCATTGGAAAAAGGTATAATGTTGAAAGAACACCTAGATAACTTTAACTCAGAGTGAGGCTGCTATTTCATCTTTTAATGATGCTTCTTTTTTGTGTTTTTGAGTAAAATAAAGAGTTGTCATCTATGTCATATTCCAAAGGAACTAGACACAGTTTTAGTTTTTTATACCAGGTTTGGAAATTTTCAAGGATACTCCTAAGCTAGCCTAACTAAGCTATTAGGTAACAGGCTTGTTTTAACTTTTCTATTTGAGAAATCTCTGGTTCTTTTCATGCTCTCTGTTTTGTAATATGAATTACTCAGTACCATCTTCGTTAACTTTAGTAGAATGTGCATGGGATGCCTCATTTTTAGAGTTATGTTAAAGAAATGTCTGTTTTCTGGCAACAGGCTGCCAAGCCTCCAGACTTAAACCCTGAGACAGAGGAGAGTATACCTTCCCGTAGCTCCCCAGAAGGACCTGATCCCCCAGTTCTTACTGAGGTCAGCAAACAGGATGATCAACAGCCTTTAGATCTGGAAGGAGTCAAGAGGAAAATGGACCAGGGGAACTATACATCTGTGGTATGTCTGTACAGCAAACCACCAATCTTTCAAGTTTAGCTTTCTTAGATCTTTGTGGAATGAGGCTGGGTATAAATAAATTTAAAAATTATTTGTATTATATTTAGAAATGTCATGTAGCTTTAAATAACCTAAAAGTATGTAAGTTATTTTAGCCCTGTGTTTCATAAGAAGGGTTATGATATGGTAATGTCTTAATTTTTTTTTTTTTTTTACTTTGGCTTTCATCTGAGTTCTCTGAAAATTATTTTTATAAGAGGAAGCACTAAAAACTGTTTATGGGAAAAATGCTAATGTGAAGTTAATTAGTTCTCTTTTGTGCTCATCTGAATAATGTGTCTTTCCTTAGGATATTATTTGTAGATAGATGCCTTTTAGTTTTATGATTTTAAGAATGTATAGGAGGGGGCTGGGTCTGTAGCTCAGTGGTAGAGCACTTGCTTAGCACCTGTGAGGCACTGGGTTTGATTCTCAGCACCACATAAAAATAAATAAATAAAATAAAGGCATGCTGACCATCTACCAAAAAAAATTTTTTTAAGTTAAAAAAAAAAAGAACATATAGGAAATGATCATCTCATAGTCTATATTTGCTATTCAATTCTATACTTACTTTGTTCCAAATAAAAAATTGTGAGTCTGTCTAGATTGTCTTAAGGCAATCTCTTGATTGCCTTAAGTTAGTTGTGAAGTGAATCCCACAGGCTTCAGCCAAAGAGAAGTTACTCTGTATTAAAATAGGGTATAAGTTTTTAGTTGGATCTCTGTACTGGATGATTAAAGAGGGAAGAGAAAGTGATTTTGAGAGCTTGCTGTTTTGTGAATAATTAATGTTTTATTTTTGTATACAGTTGGAGTTCAGTGATGATATTGTGAAGATCATTCAAGCAGCCATTAATTCAGATGGAGGGCAGCCAGAGATTAAAAAAGCCAACAGCATGGTCAAGTCCTTCTTTATTCGGGTGAATGATATTAATAGTTCTGTTTTTATTGCTTACCTATGAGTAATTGCTCCATGAATACAATGAACTTATTCTCTTTTACTGTTTGCTTTGCCACATGTGCAAAATATCTTTTAGTTTCTTTTGTTCCTCCACTTCTTGGGGAGGATGTGGGTGAAGTTGCCTGAGTAGATGGAACTTTGCCTTGGTGGCCTGAAAATATTCTCATATTAACAGATGCTGGTGTGAAGTTGTCAGCTTTTTGACGTTTCCAAATGAATGTTCACATGCTTACTTTATTTGTTTTTCTTTTAGCAAATGGAGCGAGTTTTTCCATGGTTCAGTGTCAAAAAGTCAAGGTTTTGGGAGCCAAATAAAGTGTCAAGCAAGTAAGTTAATTAAGTACTACGCTTTTCTATTCCTTGTCAGTTAGATATCAGAGTTCTAGGAAGTTTTAATATAATATGAATCAGTTGAGATGCCTTTTTGTGCTTGTTTGGAGCCAGCATTTTATGTTCATTGTAGACTCTTGCCTCTTTTTTCACTTACATATTTGTTAAGTTTAAGGGAACTTTATTTTGTGGCATAGGGGCAAGACATATGTGGTACGGCCACATAGTTGGACTTGTTTTAATTGGGTTCTGTTTTACTTAGTTCAAATGGTGCTGTCTACTACTCTTGAGTCTTCATATTTAACCTTTAATTTTATTCCTGTAAATTCTTTTGATTTTTTTTCTCAGGGTGGGGGTGCAGCAGCACAGCTCTGTGAATCAAACCCAGGGCCTCAGACATGCTAGGCAAGAACTCTTATCAGTGAGCTACATCCCCAGCCTGCTTTTGATTTTCAAAAGGGTTATCATTTATTTCTAGAAATTTAGGTGACTTATGTTGAGATTATGATATTAAAATTAAAGTTCTGTGTATTTTGGCAGTTTTCAAATTCTGTGACTTATTCTTACATTCTGTAAATAGCTCATACATGGGTCCAAGACCTGATGATATCAAGATTTTGATTTTTTGTGGTTTTAGATATATTGTAGGAGTTCAATAAATACTTGTTGAATCAATTATTTTCAGCAGTGGGATGTTACCAAACGCAGTGCTTCCACCTTCACTTGACCATAATTATGCTCAGTGGCAGGAGCGAGAGGAAAACAGCCACACTGAGCAGCCTCCTTTAATGAAGAAAATCATTCCAGCTCCCAAACCCAAAGGGCCTGGAGAACCAGACTCACCAACTCCTCTACATCCTCCTACTCCACCAATTTTGAGTAAGGCACCAAAGAATTTCCATTTCTTGCTAGGTGCAAATATTTGACATTGTGAATCTAAATTTAATGTACTTGAAAAAAATTTAATATACCTGGATATTAAAAAGGAATTTTCAGGTCATGCTTAAATGTAATAGCATCATTGTTTTTGCATACTTGAGATGTTAACAAGGCCTTGATGTAAAAACACAGTATCACGTAGGTGGAGAGGTAGCATAACTTTGAACACTTTTCCCAAAGTATTTCTTTTACACACTATTTTAACTGAATTGTTTCTTTTTTCCTGAAAATCAGACTTAGTACTGATAATTTTAACTGAATGTCTTTTGGGTTCCAAGGTACTGATAGGAGCCGAGAAGACAGTCCAGAGCTGAACCCACCCCCAGGCATAGAAGATAATAGACAGTGTGCATTATGTTTAATGTATGGTGATGACAGTGCTAATGTAAGTACTTTGGAACCTGAGGTCCTAGTTAATAGGCACTTCACGTGAATAGTTTATAGTTTATCCTTTGTGTCAACATGTGATGACTGCATCCCATTTATTTAATGAATGTCCCCTTATCAGTTTGTGGCATTTAAAAAAAAATTATAACTGATTATAGTTGATTCAAAGCCAAATTAATCGATTTGCCTTAAGTTAACCTATTAACCTGTTGTTGTCAAGTAATTTTGTGTGTATGTGTGTTTGGTATTGGGGTGGAACCTAGGGCCTCACACATGCTAGGCAAGTGTTCTACCCCGAACTAAGCCCTAGCCCTGATGTCCAGTATTTTCTACTGAAAGTTTCTCAAAAATTTCACAAAAGTCAGTAAAATATAAGTTACATATTGCATAGCTTGTTCAGTTTAATGTAAGTCAGCAGAGTGGTTAAGAGCTCCAGTTGTTGTGACAGGCAACCTAGGTTCTCTTCTGGGCTTTACTACCTACCCTTTGACCTTAGTCAGTGGTGTAAACTTTCTGACCCTCAGTTACAGCTTTAAAATGAAGATGAAAATGCTTACCTCAGAGTGGTTATGAGGATTAAATGAAATAATATATGCAAGGCCTTCACTTAATGTTTGGCACAGAGTAAGCTTTCAATTTGGGCTGGCAGGGTGCAGGGGATTTAACTCAGAGGCAATTTATCCACTAGCTACATCCTTAGTCGTTGTTTTTTCTTTTTTTTTTTCTTTTTTGGGGGGGGGGTCAGGTGGGGTCGAGGGCTTGAACTTGTGATCCTTTTGTCTCAGCCCCCAAGTCCCTGGGATTATAGGCATGTGCCACTGCACATGACTAAGCTTTCAATTTTTTCAAAAAGTATTTAATGCAGGCTGAGAAAATTGGTTTTGAAATACGGTTTTAAAGAAGTCAATGCATAATTATATAAACTTGTCACATATTGCTCATTTTTGTATTCTTCAGATTTATAAAAATTCCCAATCTACAGAAAAAGTAATCTAGAAATAAAAGAAGTAGAAAACAGAAATATTGAAAGTTGAAGTAGAAAACAGAAATATTGTGATTTTTGTGTACATCCCTAAATTAAAGAATTTTATTTGTTTTCTTGAGGTAATCTTCTCTAGGTAAAGCTAATATCAAGGAAAGCCTCCTTTGACATTTTATTCTTCAAGAAAAAAGAAATCTCTTTATTTCATAGGATGCTGGTCGTTTGCTATACATTGGTCAAAATGAATGGACACATGTAAATTGTGCTTTGTGGTCAGCGGAAGTGTTTGAAGATGATGATGGGTCACTAAAGAATGTGCATATGGCTGTGATCAGGGGCAAGCAGCTGGTAAGAGCTTAATGGGTAAATTTTATGGAAGAGATGTCCTTTTGATTTATAGATATTCTTTCTGTGGGTAAATGCTGCTTTGCTGGGATTTTTCACAGTATCTTCAGAGTAGTTATCCAACAAATATTGACATACATTGTAGGCAGATTTCTTGATCCTTGGAAGACAGATACAAAAGAAATAGAAAAGTATTACCTAATTTGGGAGATAATTTATATATGTGAGAAAAGTATCAATGTATTAGGGGATCATTTAGTCTAAATGATCTCTGAAACCTCAGTTGAGTCAACATTCTGAAGTTCCAAAGAATAAAATCATACAAATACATGAAGAAGAGATATGGGAAGTGATCAGTTGCAGTTGAGAGTAATCAAAAAAGGCATTGAAGGAGTAAAAATTTAAAAGCTGTTTTGAAGGAGAGGAGAAAATGAAGGATTGTAAAACAAGCCAGCCAACAAACAAAATAGCACTTGCAAAGAAGCAACAGTAAATTGTGTGGTGAGCACAAAAAGAAATTCCTGCCTTGAGCAGAGTCAGATTGTGACTAACAAAATAAGGTGGTGACATACAGGACCAGTTGAAGAAAATCTTTGAATCATTCCATAAGTTTGTTATGTCAGTCTAGTAACTGAAGAACCATTATGTTTCTGACTAGTAAAATCCTTGTAGAATATCGTTGCTTTGGGATATAACTTTCTTGCAAGGTGATGTTTTTAGAATTGATCTTTAGAGTTTCATGTCTTATAAGTCAGACATTAATCCTAGAAAAACTATGTTTTAGACCAAGTACTAAATCCAGTTGTAATATTTAAATGTATAGCTAAAAGACTGTATGGAGAATGGGAAAGGACTTAAAGCTTTTCTGCTCAGGATTTTTCTGTAGTTTAACAGATTACCAATCAACAAAATTAATTTGAGAAAAGCGAGAATGGGATGATCTATATATATGTTGAGATGACAAACATTTAAAAATGTCTGAAAGTCTAAATAGGGCTCTGTTTTTTTTTAGAGATGTGAATTCTGCCAAAAGCCAGGAGCCACTGTGGGTTGCTGTCTTACATCCTGCACCAGCAACTATCATTTCATGTGTTCCCGAGCCAAGAACTGTGTCTTCCTGGATGATAAAAAAGTGTATTGTCAACGACATCGGGATTTGATCAAAGGCGAGGTGAGATAACTTTAGTTGCTTTTATGTATATGTTTGACTATTTCTTTAGAGCACTGTTAGGTCCACTGCAAAATTAAGCAGACAGTACAGAGATTTCCTGTATACTCCCTGCCTCTACACAACATGCAGACTCCCCCATTAATAGCTTCCCCCTCTAGGCAGTTGATGAAACTCCATCAATACATCATTATCACTCAGCATCCACAGCTTACATTAAGTTTTCACTCTTTGTTATTGTACATTCTGTGGGCTTAGACAAATGTATGATGACAGATATTTATCACTGTAATATCAAGCAGATATTTTCACTGCCCTAGAATGTGTTCTGCCTATTCATCTGTCCCAGTGATCTGGGAAATCACTGATCTTTTTACTATCTCCATGATCTTGCCATTTCCAGTTTCCTGTAGTTGGAATGCCATATTATGTAGCTTTTTCAGGCCAATGTATTCCAATTCACAATATACCTTTAAGTTTCCTCCAAGTCTTTTTTATGACTTGTTTAGTTGCTTTTTTAATTTTGTAGGAATTTAGGAAAAAAATACTAAAAAATAGCAAAATGGTAAATTCAGTTCTGCCTTCCTACTAGGCATTCCTAGAGTCACCTGTTTATGAAAAATAAGAGGTGCTTCTAGTAAGACTGAAGGGTGATTTTGAGATACTCTGTATATTCCCTCTGAGAAAGTCAGTACCATGAGTATAATGTGTAAAGGGACAGCCTATTAACAGCAATCTTGGGTTTTTATTTAAGGTGGTTCCTGAGAATGGATTTGAAGTTTTTAGAAGAGTGTTTGTGGACTTTGAAGGAATCAGCTTGAGAAGGAAGTTCCTCAATGGCTTAGAACCAGAAAATATCCACATGATGATTGGTATGATGTAGGCCTGGATTATTGGGGAGGATTGTATTGTCATTATGGCACTTTCTAGTCCTCAGTTATAAAATGACCCTCCCCATTACATCTTCTAATCACTTCTTTCCTTGGTCAGGCTCAATGACGATTGACTGCTTAGGAATTCTGAATGATCTCTCTGACTGTGAAGACAAGCTCTTTCCTATTGGATATCAGTAAGTAAAAAGAAGACATTAACCCTCACAACTTGAGCACTCTGAAGCTTTGTATGTACAGATCATTAATTGCAGAGGCATTGCTTGTTAGCTAGTTTTAATTGCTGCAAAAAAAAAAAAGACCTTTTTTGTTAGTTCCCTAGTTCATTAGCTTGTAGGACTAACCCTTCAAGTCTGGTAAATCCTATATAGGAGCAAGATGTTATTGGTATAATTTTAGAATAATTTCCAAATAAAACCTAAATAGAAAACACAGGATCAGTCTCTTAAGATTCCTCTAAATCCCATTCATCTGGATGCAGAAGTCCAGATGTTTTCATGAATCAAGCACCTCAGATCCTGTTTCCAATCTTACTTTTTTTTTTTTTTTTTCTTTCTTTCTTTCTTTCTCTCACAGTGCTGGGAATCCAGCACAGGGCTTTGCACATACAACATGAGCATTCTACCACTGAATTGCACTCCCCTAGTTTTATATTTTATAGGTCTTTATAAAAATTTAAGTCCCCAGGAGCTGAGGAGATAGCTCAGTTGGTAGAGTGCTTGCCTTGTAAGCACAAGGCCCTGGGTTCAATCCCCAGCACCCAAAAAAAAATAAATAAATAAATAAATTTAAGTCCCCAAATAATAATCAGATTCTCCAGTCAGAACCTATAATCTTTTTTATGAAATAGTTTAAGCATCCAACAAGCTGACAGTATAAATTGAGAATTACCTGTGTCTCCCTCATTGGAGTCTCATTTTGCAGTATATGCTTCGATTTATTCTGTATTCCAATTCTGATAGTGCAGCTCATTGTACAAACAAGTCTCCACCAGCATTCAGCAGATTTGAAGCAATTACATTTCCAAACACCTCTGGTTTGTCCTTTATTTTAGGACTTCACTTTGTATACATTTTGGAACAATAGTCACTTTTTTTTTTTTTTTTTTTTTTTTTTGTGGTGCTGGGGATTGAACCCAGGGCCTTGTGCTTGTGAGGCAAGCACTCTACCAGCTGAGCTATATCCCCAACCCATTAGTTACTTCTTGAAGGTTAATAACTATTTTTAGTAATAGTGTTTTCTTTTTCTGAGTTTAGAATATTTTTCTGTTTTGTATGCCTGCTTACAATTCAATTAAAAAAAGATCTTGTTCTATTTATGGGGAGGCTAAGAAATAGTAAGAACTTCAAAACTTGGAGCAACCTAACTAGAGGAATCTATACTGAGAACCCATGAAATAAAGGTAAATTCTCTAAATCAAGACAGAGAACTAGCATGAGGAGAGGTTTTGACATATGTCAGTTTCTGCTTCTGACCTCTCATATGTGATTTTTCCTATCTGTTTGCCAGGTGTTCCCGGGTGTACTGGAGCACCACGGATGCTCGCAAGCGCTGCGTGTACACATGCAAGATAGTGGAATGCCGCCCTCCAGTTGTAGAGCCAGATATCAACAGCACTGTTGAACATGATGAAAATCGGACCATTGCCCATAGTCCATCATCATTTTCAGGTTAGTCTTTAATTGAGACAGGACTTGCGTTTTGGGAGTATGTACTGAGATCGAAAAGGGGAAAGAAAAGCCATTTATTTGCTTGGGAGGTCTTCTTTGTTTCTAGTTTGACATTTACCGAATAGCTTGCTTTTTATTGGTTCATTTGTTTGATATTTTACTTTAAGCTTTTTTAGTTAAGAGTTTTTATTTCCTCCCACAGAAAGTTCATCTAAAGAGAGTCAGAGTACAGCTGAAATTCTAAGTCCTCCATCACCAGACCGACCTCCTCATTCGCAAACCTCTAGCTCCTGTTATTATCATGTCATCTCAAAGGTCCCTAGGATTCGAACACCCAGTTACTCTCCTACACAGAGATCCCCTGGCTGTCGGCCATTGCCTTCTGCAGGTAAAGGACTTCATTGACATACTTGACCCAAAGTCAGTCCAAAGATTAATTTGTAATTCTTTCAGGCAACCTTATCTTGGCGACTTTTGCTACTGAAAAGATATTTTCAATTACCTATAGATAGATGTAATCAAGTCATTAAAACCAGTGACTTCCACATATTTGTTCTCTCTATGATAGCCTTTCTTGCTTTTTCTCTTTTTTCAGGAAGTCCTACCCCAACCACTCATGAAATAGTCACAGTGGGTGACCCTTTACTCTCCTCTGGACTGCGAAGCATTGGCTCCAGGCGACACAGTACTTCTTCCTTGTCACCCCAACGGTCTAAGCTCCGGATAATGTCTCCAATGAGAACTGGAAATACTTACTCCAGGAATAGTGTTTCCTCAGTCTCCACCACTGGGAACCCTACAGATCCCGAGTCAAGTGCCAAAGCAATTGATCATGCCTTAGGGCCACTGAATTCAAGTGCTAACGTAGGGCACAGCACTCCCACCTCTTCAAGTTTGCAAAGGACGGTGGTCACTGTAGGCTCTAAAACCAGTCACTTGGATGCATCTTCATCTTCAGAAATGAAGCATTCAGGTCCTTCAGATGTGGCATCCAAGAACTCCTCGTTAAAGGGAGAAAAGACCAAAATGCTGAGTTCCAAGAGTTCAGAGGGATCTGCACATAATGTGGCTTACCCTGGAATTCCTAAACTGGCCCCACAGGTTCATAACCCAGCTTCTGGAGAATTAAATGCTAGTAAAATCAGCAATTTTGCTGAACCTCCTTCAGTGCCATTTTCTTCTAAAGAGGCCTTCTCCTTCCCACAACTTCATTTGAGAGGGCAAAGGAATGATCGAGACCAACATACAGATTCTACCCAATTGGCCAGTCCTTCTCCAGATGAAGATACGGAAGTCAAAACCTTGAAACTTTCTGGAGTGAGCAACAAATCATCCATTATCAGTGAACATGTGGCATCTAGCTCCAGAGACAGGAGACCAAAAGGGAAAAAGTCTTGTAAAGAAACTTTTAAAGAAAAGCATTCCAGTAAATCCTTTTTGGAACCTGGACAGGTGACAATTGGTGAGGAAGGAAACCTAAAGCCAGAGTTTGTGGATGAGGTTTTGACTCCTGAGTTTATGGGGCAACGACCATGTAATAATCTTTCTTCTGATAAGATTGGAGATAAAGTCCTTTCTATTTCAGGAGTCCCCAAAGTTCCATCCATGCAAGTAGAAGGACCTGCCAAGGAAGCACCCCGGAAACGCACAGTCAAAGTGACATTGACACCTCTAAAAATGGAAAGTGAGAATCAGTCCAAAAATGCACTGAAAGAAGGTGGTCCTGCCTCCCCTTTGCAAATAGAGTCAGCATCACCAACAGAACCAGTTTCAGCCTCCGAAAGGTCAGGAGATGGGCCAGTGGCTCAACCAAGCCCTAATAATACCTCATCCCAGGATTCTCAAAGTAACAACTATCAGAATCTTCCAGTACAAGATAGAAACCTCATGCTTCCAGACGGCCCCAAACCTCAGGAGGACAGCTCTTTCAAGAGGAGATATCCCCGTCGCAGTGCCCGTGCACGTTCTAACATGTTTTTTGGGCTAACCCCACTCTATGGAGTCAGATCCTATGGTGAAGAAGACATTCCATTCTATAGCAGCTCCACCGGGAAGAAGCGAGGGAAGAGATCAGCTGAAGGACAGGTGGATGGGGCTGATGACTTGAGCACTTCAGATGAGGACGACTTATACTATTACAACTTCACAAGAACAGTCATTTCTTCAGGTGGAGAGGAACGGCTGGCATCCCATAATTTATTTCGGGAAGAGGAACAATGTGATCTTCCAAAAATTTCACAATTGGATGGTGTTGATGATGGGACAGAGAGTGATACCAGTGTCACAGCAACAACAAGGAAAAGCAGCCAGATTCCAAAAAGAAGCAGTAAAGAAAATGGAACAGAAAATTTAAAGATTGATCGACCTGAGGATGCTGGAGAAAAAGAACATGTCATTAAGAGTTCTGTTGGCCACAAAAATGAGCCAAAGATGGATAACTGTCATTCAGTAAGCAGAGTTAAAACGCAGGGACAGGATTCCTTGGAAGCTCAGCTCAGCTCATTGGAGTCAAGCCGCAGGGTCCACACAAGTACCCCCTCAGACAAAAATCTATTGGATACCTATAATACTGAGCTTCTGAAATCAGATTCAGACAATAACAATAGTGATGACTGTGGGAATATCCTGCCTTCAGACATTATGGACTTTGTGCTGAAGAATACTCCATCCATGCAGGCTTTGGGTGAGAGCCCAGAGTCATCTTCCTCAGAACTCCTGAATCTTGGTGAAGGTTTGGGTCTTGACAGTAATCGTGAAAAGGACATGGGTCTTTTTGAGGTATTTTCTCAGCAGCTGCCCACAACAGAGCCTGTGGACAGTAGTGTCTCTTCCTCTATCTCAGCAGAGGAGCAGTTTGAGTTGCCTCTAGAGCTGCCATCTGATCTCTCTGTCCTGACCACCCGAAGTCCTACAGTCCCTAGCCAGAATCCCAGTAGACTGGCTGTCATCTCAGACTCAGGGGAGAAGCGAGTAACCATCACAGAAAAGTCTGTAGCCTCCACTGAAGGTGACCCAGCACTGCTGAGTCCAGGAGTAGATTCCACTCCTGAAGGCCACATGACTCCTGATCACTTTATCCAAGGACACATGGATGCAGACCACATCTCCAGCCCTCCTTGTGGTTCAGTGGAGCAAGGTCACGGCAACAATCAGGATTTAACTCGAAATAGTAGCACCCCTGGCCTCCAGGTACCTGTTTCCCCTACTGTTCCCATCCAGAACCAGAAGTATGTGCCCAATTCTACTGATAGTCCCGGCCCATCTCAGATTTCTAATGCAGCTGTCCAGACCACTCCACCCCACCTGAAACCAGCCACTGAGAAACTCATTGTTGTTAATCAAAACATGCAGCCACTTTATGTTCTCCAAACTCTTCCAAATGGAGTGACCCAAAAAATCCAGTTGACCTCTTCTGTTAGTTCTTCACCCAGTGTGATGGAAACAAATACTTCAGTATTGGGACCCATGGGAAGTGGCCTCACCCTAACCACAGGACTAAATCCAAGCTTGCCAGCTTCTCAACCTCTCTTCCCTCCTACTAGCAAAGGATTGCTCCCCATGCCTCATCACCAGCACTTACATTCCTTCCCTGCAGCTACTCAAAGTAGTTTCCCACCCAACATCAGCAGTCCTCCTTCAGGCTTACTTATTGGGGTTCAGCCTCCTCCAGATCCCCAGCTTTTGGTTTCAGAAGCCAGCCAGAGGACAGACCTCACTACCACAGTAGCCACTCCATCCTCTGGACTCAAGAAAAGACCCATCTCTCGTCTACATACCCGAAAGAATAAAAAACTTGCTCCCTCTAGTACCCCTTCAAACATTGCCCCTTCTGATGTGGTTTCTAATATGACACTGATTAACTTCACACCCTCCCAACTTTCAAATCATCCTAATCTATTAGATTTGGGGTCACTTAATACTTCATCTCATCGAACTGTCCCCAACATCATAAAAAGATCTAAATCTGGCATCATGTATTTTGAACAGGCACCCCTGTTACCACCACAGAGTGTGGGAGGAACTGCTGCCACAGCGGTGGGCACATCAACAATAAGCCAAGACACTAGCCACCTCACTTCAGGGCCTGTGTCTGGCTTGGCATCCAGTTCCTCTGTCTTGAATGTGGTATCCATGCAAACTACAACAACTCCTACCAGTAGTGCGTCAGTTCCAGGACATGTCACCTTAACCAACCGGAGGTTGCTTGGTACTCCAGATATTGGCTCAATAAGCAATCTTCTAATCAAAGCCAGCCAGCAGAGCCTGGGCATTCAGGAACAGCCTGTGGCTCTACCACCAAGTTCAGGAATGTTTCCACAAATGGGGACGTCACAGACTCCCTCTACTGCTGCAATGACGGCAGCATCTAGCATCTGTGTGCTTCCCTCTCCTCAGACTGCGGGCTTGACAGCTCCATCACCAGCTGGGGAGGCAGAAGAACATTATCAGCTGCAGCACGTGAACCAGCTCCTGGCCAGCAAAGCCGGGATCCTCTCTTCCCAGCGTGACCTTGATTCTGCGTCCGGGACCCAGGTATCCAACTTCACCCAGACAGTAGATGCTCCTAATAGTGTGGGGCTAGAGCAGAACAAGGCTTTACCTTCAGCCATGCAAGCCAGTTCAGCCTCTCCAGGGGGCTCTCCATCCTCTGGACAGCAGTCAGTGAGCCCCTCAGTTCCAGCTCCCACTAAACCCAAACCAAAAATCAAACGGATTCAGCTGCCCCTGGACAAAGGGAATGGCAAGAAGCACAAAGTTTCCCATTTGCGGACCAGTTCTTCAGAAGCACACATTCCAGACCAAGAAGCCAACACGGCGTCCCTGACCTCAGTCACAGGGTGAGCCATGATGTATTGTCTCTGTTGTGTCTGCAGGATTTTGTGCTCTGGATTAGGGGCTGTTGAAACAGTAGTCTTTGGGGAGGGACTTTTGGAAGTAAGTTACATTAGTTGGGTTTCCTGGGTTTTAACTTTAATTTTTTTTTTCTTCCAGTGATTATTAATAGAGCAAAATTTAGCCCCACAGATGGACGGTTTGGATAGAACTATCTCTAAATGTTCTTAGTTCTGATTGCAAACAGTGTTGCTGTTTGCTCCTGTGCTGAGTTTTTAGGATACTAGAAAATGCTTATTCCTGTCTGGTGGGCTCACGTGGTATGGTAGCTTCAGAGTCTTTAAAATGTCCTTGTTGTGATGTATGAAGTATACAAGTGATTCTTTTCTTAATATTATTTTTTAGTTGTAGATGGTCACAATACCTTTATTAATTTATCTTTATGTGTGCTGAGGATCAAACCCAGAGTCTCATACATTCTAGTCAAGCACTCTACCACTTGAGCTATAAGCCCACTCCAACAAATGATTTTTTATTTTATTTTATTTTTGGTACCCAGGATTGAACCCAGGGGCACTCAAACCACTAAGCCACATTCCCAGCCCTTTTTTTATATTTTATTTTGAGACAGGGTCTTGCTAAGTTACTTAGGGCCTTGCTAATTTGCTGAGGCTGGCTTTAAATTCAGGATCCTCCTGCCTCAGCCTCACAAGCCACTGGGATTACAGGCAGGTGTGATGGCACACAGACTACAAGTGAATTTTTACATATGTATATACTACGTGACCACTGCTCAGATAAAGATATAGAACACTTCTAGAGCCCCAGAAGGCCCCTTGTGCCCTCTCTTGGTCAGTACCCTTCCAGGTAACCATTATTCCAACCTTTATTACCCTAAATATCTATTGTAGCCTCACAAATTTTATCAACTTTTAAAAAAATTTTTTTTTAGTTGTAGATGGACACAATACCTTTATTTATTTGTTTTTAATGTGGTGCTGAGGATTGAACCCAGTGCTAGGCTAGTGCTCTACCACTAAGCTACAACCCTAGCCCTTTTATCAACTATTGATAGAGTCATTTCTTTAGATTGGTCTCCATATTTAATTTGGAACATATGTACTTGGGGTTTCATGCAAAGATATAAATGCTTCTCTGTTCCAGGACTCCAGGAGCAGAGGCTGAGCAGCAGGATACAGCTAGTGTGGAACAGTCTTCAGAAAAGGAGTGTGGGCAGCCTGCAGGGTAAACTTAAAAATTAGTTCTCTAACATTAAGTCTTTGTCATTTAAAAAATAGTTCCTCCCAATTTGCATTGGCTTCGGTTTTGTAGTCCTTTTTTTAATGGAATTAACAAAAGCTTATAAAAAACCATGGCATAGAATCATTTGGATAATGGTTCTCTATTTGTCCTGCCCACCCCTTCCCAATCTATTCCCTAGAGGCAGCTATTGATAATGATTTGGTTTTATGCATGCAGATGTGTATATTCATATGCAGATATACATGGTATATATGTGAATATGTATTTACTTATTTATGTAAGAGGAATAACAACATACCTACCATCTTTTACTTGTTTTTTTCACTTAGTGAATTGTTTCCTGTATATCTTTCTGTGCCAGTAAACTTCACTTTTTGAGTTACTGCCTCCAATACTATTATGTGGATCTACAATGATTTATTTAACTTGTTTGTTTAATATATATGGATACACATTTGGATTTTTTCAGGATTTATTAATTTTACAAAGTGAAAATTGATGATGGTTTACTAGTTCATGCAGCTTACTTTTATTTTTAGTTAAACCAGCTAATTTATTTAAGTAACTGTAGAATAGCTTCTGAAAATGAAAAATAAAAGTATCCTTTCATTTTTTCCTAAAACTAAGGGTATGAGAAGAATTTCAAGAGCACAGTCTACAACTTGGAAAGCAGATACCTAATGTCAGTATTTGGAAAGGAATCTCATAAGATAGTTTTTTAAAAAAAATTTTTTTTAGTTGTCAGTGGGTCTATTTATTTATATGTGGTACTAAGTATTGAACCCAGGACCTCACACATGCCAGGCAAGTGCTCTACCACTGAGCCACAAATTCAGCCCCATAAAGGACAGTTTTATTTTGTGTGCCATTCAGTAGTGTGGTGCTGGTGGTGTTCATTCAGCAAGTTTTGTATAACTAACAACTGAATGATGTTCAAGGACAATGACAGTATATAATGCCTAGATGAAAGTTGCATCTCACATCTGGCTTTATTTTCATTTAGACAAGCGGCTATTCCAGAGATTCCAGCAAACCAAAATCCAGCAAATGAACAAGAAAGTACAGGTATGTGGGTTGGTAATTGGTTAGTATCAGAATTTTAAAGCTAGGAGGATTAAAATTACCTACTTTGCCTCTACGCTTCAAAGTAGTTAAGTGATCGGTCAAAGTTACAGACAGAAACTCACCACCTGTCTTCTGGTGTTCTTCCACTACATAATTTGTGATTATCTGTCAGCTACGGGACACAAAACATTGCCTGTAAATACTCTTCTGCTCTACTGGCTTTAAAGGTGAAACTTAAATAGCTAGAGATAACCTGGCTTTATCCCTTAGTTGTTGCTATAGGAAACCAAGAACCATTTATATTAGATGGATTTTGGTTACACCATCAGATACATCTTCTAGCATTTTTCGTCTATTGTAACGAATTTGGTCAGGAAACAACTGGGCACTGCATTTAAGATCAGAAGCCATGCCTATAAGGCCTTGCCCTATTCTGTAGAGGGGACTTCCAGAAGAGAACCAGGTGGAGAAAGGCCAAGGCATGAGATTTATTGTCACATCCTGATGATTTGCTGATATTGCTAGAGGGCTGATACATCTGTTGATGGAGGAAGGCAAGGGAGGTGGAGGCTGAGAGTGCAGACTCTGGAACCAGGTGTGTTGGAATCCCAGCTTGGCCACCCAATAACTCTGTGAAATTGACTAGTTAGTTCCCTTCTCTTTGCCTTTGTTTTCTTACCTTTAAAATGGAGATTATAACAATACTTACCTCACTGGGTTATTGTAAGGTTTATATGAGTTCATCTGTGAGGTTTCTGAAAGAGTATCTGAGATATAGTACTTCACACATGTTAACTATTATTACTTTTTTTAGTCTTTATTGAGAACAATTACTTATGGAAAAACTGTCAGATTATCATATGAGAAACTACCAGAGAAGCTGCATAACTTTATGCTCAAAACAAAACAAAACAAAAAAACAGTTGTAGTCACTTTAACTATAACCAAGGGCAAGCTCTTTGAGCCTCAGTTTGTTATTTGTGAATGAGAATAGTAATACCAACAATGACAATGTTGTTAGCTTAGAGATAGTGCATGTACAGTACTCTGCACAGAGTTGGCGTTTAGTAAGCATTTATCATTGCAACCATTTGGTTCCTGTTTGCCTCCTCATAGAACCTAAAGCGGTGGAAGAAGAAGAAAGTAATTTCAGCTCTCCACTGATGTTTTGGCTCCAACAAGAACAAAAGCGGAAGGAAAGCATAGCTGAGAAAAAGCCCAAGAAAGGACTAGTTTTTGAAATTTCAAGTGATGATGGTTTTCAGATCTGTGCAGAAAGTATTGAAGGTGAGTAGTTTAAATTAGGTAGACCAACCAGCAGAAGCCCTGTTTCAATTATCTCTGTACTTAATGTGTATTATGTCATTGAGGTGGGTAATTTTGTGCCAGATAGTATGAAGGATCCTAGGAAGCAATGTATATTTTCTTTGTCCTTGAAAAGTTTATCTTAGATAAATATCTGTAATTCATGTGAGAAATAGATTATGTATCACTGCCACTTGCTCCTTTCAAATTTTATATGTTCTTCTCTCATAGCATAAAACTTTTACTTTGTAAATTTTTTATTTTTATGTCTTACTAACTCAGTGTAAAAGAGTTCAGATTTTACTTTCCTATTCATCTTGGTATCCCTGGCAATGTAGGTGTTCATTAGCTATTGAAGGAGTAGGGAATGTTCTCTAGGTTATAAGTACTAGAGAATTTCAAAGGTAAGAAAGGTCACTATGAGTAACTTAGGGTTATCTAAAAACCCATGAGATTTATAGGAGGTTGAGTTTAAGGAGATAATAGAATTTGGGTTAGACAAACAGGAATGGGGAGGGCTTTTGAAGAAGGGATGTGAACAAAGTTAGACGTCATAATAAAACCCATGTGGGAAAAGAAAGGAAAGGAAAGAATGGACATATCTGGTGACTGCTTAGATATGAGGAGTAGAGAGGAAAGAGTCAAGGATGACCCTTCTAAGCTAGGTTTGGTAGTATATGTCTGTAATCCCAGTGGCTTGGGAGGCTGAGACAAGAGGATTGTGAATTCAAAGCCAGCCTCAGCAAAAGCGAGGGCACTAAGCAACTCAATGAGACCCTGGCTCTAAATTAAATACAAAATAAAGCTGGGGATGTGACTTAGTGGTTCAGTGCCACTGGGTTTAATCCCTGGTAACCCTCAAAAAGGAGGTGACTTCTGAGCTGCCTGTATTCCTAGTGACTGAGGCAGGAGGATCACAAATTTAAGACTAGCCTTAGCAATTTAACAAGACCCTGTCTCAAAATTTAAAAAAATAAGCCAGGCACAGTGGTACACACCTGTAATCCCAGTGGCTCAGGAGGCTGAGGCAGGAGGATTGCAAGTTCAAAGCCATCCTCAGCAATGGCAAGGTGCTAACCAACTCAGTGAGACCCTGTCGCTAAATAAAATACAAAAATATAGGGCTGAGAATGTGGTTCAGTAGTCAGATGCCCCTGAGTTCAATCCCCAGTACCCAAAAAAAAAAAAAAGAACAAAAGGAATGGGAAATGTTCTCAGTGGTGAAGTACACCTGGGTTCAATCCCCAGTACAAATAATAATAAGAAAAAAATAACTAGTTTGAAAGTATGAGCTCTTCCTCCCCACCCCTTTGGTATGGGGGATTGAACCTGGGGCATTAACCACTGAGACACATCCTCAGCCCTTTTTTATATTTTATTTAGAGACAGGATCTTGCGAGTTGCTTAGCACCTTGCTGAGTTGCTGAGACTGGCTTTAAACTCTCAATCCTCCTGCCTCAGCCTCCCAAACCGTTGGGATTATAGGCATGTGCCACCATGCCCAGGCAAAAGTATGAGTTCTACAAAAGAAATAATTGAGTTGTAGAATGGCAATAAGAAATCCAAGTATAAATGTCTAGCAGACAGTAGTAAAAGATTATAGAATCTTAGGTTAGAAATCAAAGGAATTGTAAAGGTTTTCTAGTCCCAGACCTTAATTTTAAGGAACTAAGAGGTTATGACCACTCCACATTCCTGGTTGCATCTTTGATATTAGCATTATTTAGGTTAGGGTCACAGGGAATAGGATTAATTCCAAATGTTTAGGTGTGGCACCCAGACTTCCACCAGGGAGTGTGAATGCTTTGGGGACTCAGAGGGCAGGAATCTCCTGACTGCTTCTGTGACCTCTAAAAAGGAAACACTGATGGCCAGTACACCTTCCAGCTGCTTCCTCATGCACCCAATTGATTGAAACCATAAAAAAACAACAAAACACTGTCTGAACAGGTTATGTGCTCCAACTATAGGGTTTCTAAGTATAATGCCTGTGCATACTGTTGGTATTAAGAGATGTTGGCATGAATACTTTCTAGCCTACAGTTTTATTTTCTTATAGATGCCTGGAAATCACTGACAGATAAAGTCCAGGAAGCTCGATCAAATGCCCGCCTGAAGCAGCTCTCATTTGCAGGTAATGGCTAGAGCAATTATTGTACTGCTCCCTCAGAATGTTCTGGCAACTTGTTAGTCTCAGTTATAGAGTTGATTCTATAAAAAGAAAACCTTTTTTTAAAAAAATAATTTTTCACAGCTTTGAGGTATAATTCACATACCATATGATCCATCCATTTAAAGTATATAATTTGGTGATTTTTAGTGTGTTCACAGAATTGTGCAACCAACATTACCTTATAACTCCAGAACATTTTCATAATCCCTGAAAGGAATCCCATACTCATTAGTAGACAATTCCCCATCTCCTGGCAACACGTTCTAGACCTTTCATATAAATGGAAATCATATATTTGTGACTGGCTTTTCACTTAACCATGCTTTCAAGGTTCCTTCTTGAGCTGGGGGTATAGCTCAGGGTAAGCATGGGGTTAGCATTTGCGAGGTGCCTGGGTTTGATCCCTATCACCAAAAGAAAAAAGAAAAGGCAGAGAGAGATTCCTGACTGCTATAACATTGCATTCATATATCACTCCTTTTCGTTGCCAAATTAATATTCTGTTTTGTGAATATACCACTGGTTGCTTATCCATTCATCAATTGATGGATATTTGGAATTGTTCCCCCAAACCACTTTCTTATTCTTACTAATGATTGCCATGAATATTCACATACAAGTTTTTGTACAAACCTATTTTTATTTCTCTTGGGTCTATACCTAGGAATGGGCATTGCTGGGTCATATGGTTACTTTCCTTAACTTTTTGAGGAACTACAGAATTTTTTTTTTCTTTTCCAAAGTGACCACACCATTTCATGCTCCCAGCAGTGTACAAGGGTTCCAGTTTCTCCATATGCTTGTCAACACTTGATATTGCCTATGTTTTATATTATAGCTATTCTAATAAATATGAAATGGTATCTCATGATGTGTGCATGTGGGGTGGTGGCGGGTACTAGAATTGAACCCAGGGCTTTAGGCATGGTAGACTAGTGCTCTACCACTGAGCTACATCTCCAACCCCTCATTGTGGTTTTATTTTACCTCCTTTTTAAAGTTGTAATAGTTTCTCATCAATACTAGGCTTTAAACTTAATTTATGTAGCCTAAAACTTATTAATACTTTTGTTTTAAGTGAACATGAAGGATTTTAATTAATCTAACACAGAAACCTTCCATTGACTGTTTCTTCTACATCTGTCTACCCCTCCTACCTTCTTTCAGATTGGTCCTGGGAAGGTAGATGAAGGAATATTTAAAAGAATTTTTTGTTGAGTATGGTGGCACATGTAATCTCAGCTACTCCAGAAGCTGAGGCAAGTAGGATTACAAGTTCAAGGCTAGTCTGGACAACTTATTGAGATCCTGTCTCAAAATAAAAACTCTGTGGTAGAATAACTCTGAGTTCAATCCCAGTACCACAAAAAAATTTAAAAATAGAAGAACCTTATCTATGATACTTTAGTTTTTTCTTTTAACAAGGAAGACAGGGAAGGTATTTGAAGTACATATTATAAAATATTAATATTTATTCATTTTCGATGGCAGGTACATATGTGACTGATATAACAGTGTATTTTCTTGTTTTAAATTTTTCAGTTTTTTTTCTTGTGCAGTACTAAGGATTAAATCCAGTCCTGCCTTGCACATATTAGGCAGATGCTTTACCACTGAACTAATCTTCAGCCTTCAGGGATTTTTTTAGTTTAAAAAAAAAAAAAAAGAGCAAAGACCAGGGGCAGTGGTGCATGCCCATATTTCCAGCAACTCAGAAGGCTGAGACAGAAGGATTACAAGTCTGAGGCCAGCCTCAGGAAGTTAGTAAAACCCTGTCTCAAAATTAAATTAATAATAATAAAAAGGGGTAAAAGTTAGTGGTAAAGTGCCCTTGGATTCAATTCTCAATACCAAAAAAAGAGCAAAGAACCTAATAGGTGACTTATCTCCCACAAAATACAAATGGCCAATAACATGAGAAGGTAATCTCACTCCATTTTAAAACACATATTAAAATATGATTACCTATTTCTATCTTGATTAACAAAGATTGAGAATTTGGAAATAGTATAGATAACAATGAAGAAGTTGAGCCCTCTCTTACATTAATGGTGGGTATATAAATTACTGGTATACCATTTGGGAGAGCAATTAAACAATAGCTATTAAAATTTTCAAATTACATCCCATCCAGCAATTACATATTTCAGAAATTATCCTATAGGTAGCCTCAGCCAAGTCATAAAAATGTATAAGGATGTTCATTACAGCATATAATACTGGAAGCAACTCAAATTACTCTTCAATAAGGGAATTTAGAAAGAAGTTCAAAGTTAACTAATTGAAAAGGCAAGTTTGTAACAGTGTGTATCTAGTATGATCATAGTTCCTTTAGATTCTTTTAAGTTGTATTTGTAATAGTGGTTGTCTCTGAGAAGTGGGACCTGGACCTGGGGAATTAGAATGGGCAACTGTACTTCTCTGAACCGTTTCACTTATTTCCATGATTATTTTACTTACAAATTTTTCTTTCTTTCTTTCTTTCTTTTTTTTTTTTTTTTTTTTTTTTTTTTTTTTTGTGGTGCTGGGGATTGAACCCAGGGCCTTGTACTTGACAGGCAAGCACTCTACAAACTAAGCTATCTCCCCAGCCCCTTTACTTATGAATTTTTTAAAAAACTAGCTCAACTATATTTAATTTTTTAAAAGAACAGATGGCAAATGAGTTAAGAAAAGGGATTCTCCTGGGTGCACAGCTTCTTCCCCTCACTCTGCACACTCCCTAGACTTATTCAGCAGTTCCCATGTTCTCACATTATACCTTGTGATTCAACGCTGAGTGCTGATCCACCATTCCCCAGACAACTCCAGTCAATCCTGATATCCTTCTTTCCTTCATTGTTCCCATCTCTTGATTCTACCCCAAAAGTATCAGTCACATCCTTTTTTTCTTTCTTTCCTTCCTCAGGTATAGCCTGTGTTGTTTTTTCACCTGTAATATGAAGGCACCTTATAACTAGTGCCTGAATCTCCCATTTCTCTTCCTGTATAGTGTTTGGTATCATCAGAGGTACCTCAAAACCCTCTTACTGTTGCCTACATACTGGTTGTAGAACAAAATCCTCATCTCTTTAAGCATGTTAGTAAGTAGGTATTGAATACCTGTGATGTGCCCGAAGTAGATTGGTCCTGCTCTCCTGAGGTTTCCAGTCTGAATCTTCACCTGACAAGGTCCTGTTCAGCCTCAGCTCTCACCACTTTCCTTACCCTTCAAGGTCCTCTGTTCAGATCCATCAGTGTGTCTTTTTTTTTTTTTAAGTTGTCGATTGATCTTATTTAATTTATTTAATTATATGTGGTGCTGAGAATCAAACCCAGTGCCTCACACATGCTAAGCGAGTTCTGTACCACTGAGCCACATTCCCAGCCCCCAACAGTGTGTCTTAATGTGTGGTCTGTAGATATGGATCAGAATCTCAGTCCTCAGAGCTAAGAAAGCTGAATTTTTAACCTGTGCACCCTAGTCATTGTTAATACTTACATTATGTGTTTTCACATTAGCATACCGTGGTTCATTCAGTTCCCTCACCAGGAATGGCCTGCTCCCCTCCATGTCTTGTCCTCCCCAGTTTCCCTTTTCTGCTTGACAAATTCCTATTAATCCTTTAAGTTTCTGCCCAAAGTCACCTCTTTTCTTTATCCTTTTTTGACCATTCTCTCCTGTGTCTATGGAAACTCCAACTCTTAAGTGATATGAACAGTAAAATAATTTATCATCTTGCATAACAAAAGTGCAGAGGTAGGACAAATATCAGGATTGATACAAGCCTCTGAGTGGTGAGTGCATGTAAAGGCTTGGGACATGATTGTGGATATTACAAACTCTGTACACTTAGTCTATACTGATTTTTTTTTAAGTATTTTTTTTCTTAAGCAGGGGGTGAAGCTTGGTTACAGAACATATGCTTACCATGTGTGAGGCCTTGAGTTCAATCCCCAACATTAAAAAATAGAAATAAAAAGTACTTTTCTTCTATAATAAATTAACCTTACCTTAACTATAACTTTTTTTCTTGTCATCTATGCCAGATTGCTGTAACTTTTTTATTTTAACATTTTTACTTTTTGAGCTTAACACATAATCTTGTACAGCTGTATTGAAAATTTTTTTCTGGGCTTGGGGATATAGCTCAGTTGGTAAAGTGCTTGCCTTGCATGCACAAGGCCCTGGGTTCGATCTTCCAGCACCACACACACACACAAATAAATAAAAATAATTGTTTTTCCATATTCTATTCTGTAAACTTTTTTCTATTTTTTAATTTGTAAGGTTTTCTATTTAAAACTACTATATAAACACACACATTACCCTGGACTGTTTTCCACCTTCACATCTTGTCCCTGTGGAAGTACTTAGGGGTACACACAAAGCTGACCTTTTTTATGAGAGCAAGACCTTCTGGAATGACTTCTGAGGGGCCTGCCTGGGGCTGTTTTACAGTTAACTTTTTTGTCTTTAAAGTAGGAGTCCAGTCCAAAATAACACTAAAAAGTATAGTAAAGGAAATATATAGGCCAGTAATATAGTCATTTATTATCAAGTATTCTGTACTGTACATAATCGTATACGCTATACTTTTATGTGACAAGCAGTGCAGTAGGTTTGCCGAGAGCTGCTTTGGAACATGGCACTATGATGGATGTTATATTAGCTGCCATGCCATTAGGGGATAGGAGTGTTTCAGCTCCTATGTAATGTTAGGGGACCACCATCATATTTGCCATCAGATATGTCTGTTGTTGACTGAAGCATTGTTATGTGGTTTATGACTATAAGTTGTTCCCTCTTAAGAGTTCCCACAGTACTTTCTACTAAAGCTGGACAATTTTCAACTTGGGTTGTTTGTGTACATATCTGAAACTGAGTAAAATAAAGCAGCTATTAAGGGTATTACTCCCTGCATTCACTGTAACAGCATAGGAGAGTTCTGTGTTAGGGGTGTGGCTAATGTTCCTTTCAAAATTATTGAGACACCTGTGTGCATATCAGCTTACGGAACTCCTGTACTCCATTGCCTATAAACAAATATGGAATTGTATTTGGAGTTTTACAATCTAAGTTTTAAATCTTACACACTAGCTCTTTGATCTTGGGTGTGTTAAATTCTGAAACTAGATCTATCCCCTTAAAATGAAGTTAGTAATGGGCTGGGTGTGTAGCTCAGTGGTAGAGTACTTGCCTGTTACACACAAGTCCCTGGGTTCAATCCCTAATACCACAGAAAAGCAGCAGCAGCACCTAGTAGCTTCTGCCTTGGGTGGTTATTATGAGCATGAAATGAAATAATGCATGTGGCATTTCTGTGTGTACATCATATAGAAAATAGTTGAGTTTGGTGGCATACTTTTTCACTTAGCTATCTATCATGAGTGTTTTCTGTATTGCTAGATCTCTACCAGCATTATTTTAACAGCTATCTAATGCTGATTTCTGTTTAATAGTTGATATCATTCACCCTTGAGCCAACTCTGGCAGAGTTTTTCTCTACACAAGCATTTCATTAGTACATGTTGGCTGCATGCCTCACCATCCAGGTGCCTTTTGTTCTACAGGTGTTAACGGTTTGAGGATGCTGGGGATTCTTCACGATGCAGTTGTATTCCTTATTGAGCAGCTGTCTGGTGCCAAGCACTGTCGGAATTATAAATTCCGTTTCCACAAACCTGAGGAGGCCAATGAACCCCCATTGAACCCTCATGGCTCAGCCAGGGCTGAAGTCCACCTGAGGTAAGTTTCATTCTTTTTGGAAACAGTTTGAAGTTATGATTTTATTATCTAATGATACAATTATTTTCTCATACACTCTTTGAGATTTCTAGTGATGATGCCACATACTACTTTAGTATGTGATGTCTTACATACTACTTTATCAAAGCATTTCTCTAAATATGTTTTAATCTTTTGACTCCAGGAAGTCAGCATTTGACATGTTTAACTTCCTGGCTTCTAAACATCGACAGCCTCCTGAATACAACCCCAACGATGAGGAAGAGGAAGAGGTACAGCTCAAGTCAGCTCGGTAAGTCTTATATAGAGAGGGTCATTAAAAATACCCTTCTTTCCTTTCACCCCAGAATTTTAGGCACTATGTAGTTTTGCATGGCTCACAATTTCCTGGATACATTGAAGAAGACTGATACATAGTTTACACTGAAGTAGTAGTAGCAAGCTGGAATATAAGGTAGAAGAAGTTTAATAATTATAAGGTACATATTTTCTTTCTTTCTTTCTAGAAGCATATTTTCTCTATAATCTGCACTGTCGGTTTGGGATGTATCACCATAGTCATTATGGTCAGAAAGTACTGTTGTATATATTAAAAATGGGCCTCAGCCAGGCATGGTGGTCCATGCCTGTAATCCTAGTGTCTTGGGAGGCTAAGGCAAGAGGGTTGCAAGTTCCAGGTCAGCCTCAGCAACTTGGCAAGACCCTGTCTCAAAACAAGAAATAGAAAGGGTTGGGCATGGGACTCAGTGGTAAAGCACCCGAGTTTGATTCCCAGTACCAAAAAGCGGGGGCTCACTTAATAAGGCATTTGTTATGTTTGGCATTGACCAATCAGTGTACTCATATTCTCCAGGACACTTCAGTTCAAGACTGAAAACATTATTGCCTGAAGAGAATTCATTAATAATATGTCTTATCTTTTAGGAGGGCAACTAGCATGGATCTACCAATGCCCATGCGTTTCCGGCACTTAAAAAAGACTTCTAAGGAGGCAGTTGGTGTCTACAGGTATGACTAAAATCCTAGAAAGAATTACAGAAAATTAATAAAGTTTTCTAAAATAAAGAGGATCTAAAATAAAGGACTTACCTTCTTCATTCAGCGAGGGTTTTATAGGTATTTTTAACTAAACCTGATATCCTGGGACCTGGCACTCCTTGTGTTGAACAAGGAGCTCGACATAATAAGCATTAAACTACTACTTCTAGTGGGGTACAGAATGGAGAAAGTTTTAATCTTTGGCCATCCGTCGTCATAGTTAATATACACAAATCAGGTGGGATCCAAATCTTTTTTTTTTTCTTCTCAGGTGTCTGTCCTTCCCAGAGAACTAACAGGTCTAGAGTACCCATTTGTTTGTTCATGCATCGCAGTTAACCTTACTTGAAACTCTGCCTGCTCTTTGTTCCACCTTCTGTCCTAGGTCTCCCATTCATGGCCGGGGGCTTTTCTGCAAAAGAAACATCGATGCAGGTGAGATGGTGATTGAGTATGCTGGCAATGTCATTCGCTCCATCCAGACTGATAAGCGGGAGAAGTATTACGATAGCAAGGTGAGGCTCTCGTGGATATTTTCTCAGTTCTTTGCTTTGCTGTAGAAAGGCACTATCAACTCTTCCATAAGAGATACTGTATACTATCAATTCAGACTTTATTTAAATTTTTCTTTTTTAGTTGTTGATGAACTTTTATTTTTATTTATATGTGGTGCTGAGAATTGAATCCAGTGCCTCACACATGCTAGGTGTTCTCTACCACTGACCCACAACCCCAGCCCCTCAAAAACTTTTTAAAAAAATATTTTAAGTCTATGAAACTTGTAATGGGCCCTGTAAAAGTTCAGAATTCACTTTAAGGATTAGTACACAAAGATTCTCTGAATATACTCTGAATATATATATTCTCTGAATATATATGTCTGAGTGGATCCCAGGATTAAAAGTACATAGCTAGGTGGACACAGTGGCATACACCTGTAATCATAACAATTCAGGAAGCTGAGCAGGAGGATTGCAAGTTTGAGGTCAGCCAAGGCAAATTAGCAAGACCCTGTCCCAAAATAAAAAGTGCCAGGGATGTAGCTCAGTGGTGAGCACCCCCTGGGTTCAATCTCCAGTACTGGGGGTTGGGGAACACATAGCTACATGAGTTTAGATTTCTCTTTCCTGTGAAGACATTAAGAAACCTCTAGTCCAGTGCCTGTAGTCTGGAGACCCCTCCTGGAAGTATCGAAGGGTAGGAACAAGGAGAAGTCTAGAAGTTAGTAGAAGAAGCTGCTCATCAGTAGGTATGGCTACTAACATTAGGAGAAGGCTTGGAAATGGTCTTAAACCTAAGCTATAAAAAATAACAAGTTCAGCGGCACACATCTGTAATGCCAGTGACTCGGGAGCCTGAGGCAGGAGATTACAATTTCAAGGCCAGCCTCAATAACTTAGACTATGTCTCAAAATAAAATTAAAAGGGCTGGGGATATAGCTCAGTAGTAGAGCACCCCTGGGGTTCCATTCACAGTACCGCCAAAAAAAAAAAAAAAAAGAGGAAGAAGAAAGAAAGAAAAAAAATGGGAATGTAGCTCAGTAGCAAGAATGCTTGCCTAGCATGTGCAAAGCTTTGGGTTCAATCCTAGCACCAAAAATAAATAAGATACCAAATTCTTCTTTCTCCTATATATATAGGGCATTGGTTGCTACATGTTCCGAATTGATGACTCAGAGGTAGTGGATGCCACCATGCATGGAAATGCTGCACGCTTCATCAACCACTCTTGTGAGCCTAACTGCTACTCTCGGGTCATCAACATTGATGGGCAGAAGCATATTGTCATCTTTGCCATGCGTAAGATCTACCGTGGAGAGGAACTCACTTATGACTATAAGTTCCCCATTGAGGATGCCAGCAACAAGCTGCCCTGCAACTGTGGCGCCAAGAAATGCCGGAAGTTCCTAAACTAAAGCTGCTCTTCTCCCCGTGCTGGAGTCCTCAGACCCAGGGCCATCCAAAGCAATGCTAAGGCCTTTTCCAGCATCTAGGAGCTCCAGGATTGAGCGGGCACAATTGAGGGGCCTCCATGATGGCTTAACACCCTTATGTCCCATATTCACATCATATATGTGATCACAGTCCTGGGGAAGAGATGAGGTCTTGAAGAAAAGATCCATGATTGGCTTTTTGCTGGGGCCCCCTGTTTGCTATTAAAAGTGGAAAACAGGTTCCCTGGGGGTTTTGTCTGGAAGGAGCCTATAGAGGGTTAGTTATGTGGTAGATGGGGCCTGAGCATCTCAGTTGTCATCCTCATTTTGGCCCTTTCCCAAGCACTATAAGTGAGGGGTCAGGCAAGACCCCAGATGCAGGGCTGGTTGGATACCTAACAGTTTGCCAGTCAGGCCCCACCTGTGGCCGTCTGTTGAACAAACAGAAGGTCTGGTGATTTTCCCTACTATCCTCCCACTTGAGAGTTCACTTCCATTTGGGAGATAAGATTCCTAGCACCTCTGGTGTCAAAAGGCTGTCTTGGGGTTGTGCCAATTAATTACCAAACATTCAGCCTGTGGGCTTTGAGTGGGAGTGTTACCCCAGTGAGCCTTATCTCAGCCAATTACCTTTCTTGACAGTAGGAGCGGCTTCCCTCTTCCATTCCTTCTCTTCACTCCACTTTCTTCCTTTTCCCTGCCCTTCATCCCACTGCTTTCCATTTCTTTCTGGGTGGTAGGGGAGATTGACTCCCTGCTCAAGGACACTCCCTGTTGGGCATAGGATGTGCCTACAAAATGTTTCCTGAGCCTGTAAGCACTCCAGGTGGGGAAGTGGACAGGAGCCATTGGCCATAACCAGACAGAATTTGGAGAAGTTTTCATAAAACTCCTCTGAGAGTTTTAAAGAAATATATGTAGCATGATTTTTTAGAAGAGGATAAAGGTTATTTAAATAGGATTTGATCATGCAACAACCAGAGTGTCACAACCAGGACAACCCCTAGGCCCCATTCCTAGGAAATGGTTCCTTTATTTTCCCCTTGTTAAGACATAGGAAGACTTAATTTTTAAATGGTCAGTGACCAGTTGAAGGCAGAACACTAATCAGATTTTCAGGCCCAAAACTTGGGGACTAGACCACCTAGTGTTGAGGGGCCTCAGCCACCTGTGCGCAACCCATGGATGAAGCAAATTAAATGACACTACTGCCCTGATTACTCCTTAGGATGTGGTCAAAACAGCATCAAATGTTTCTTCTCTTCCTTTCCCCTAAGACAGTCCTGAACCTGTTAAATTAAGTCATTGGATTTTACTCTGTTCTGTTTACAGTTTACTATTTAAGGTTTTATAAATGTAAATATATTTTGTATATTTTTCTATGAGAAGCACTTCATAGGGAGAAGCACTTATGACAAGGCTATTTTTTAAACCGCGGTATTATCCTAATTTAAAAGAAGATCGGTTTTTAATAATTTTTTATTTTCATAGGATGAAGTTAGAGAAAATATTCAGCTGTACACACAAAGTCTGGTTTTTTCCTGCCCAATTTCCCCCCTGGAAGGTGTACTTTTTGTTGTTTCATGTGTAGCTTGTTTGTGCCCTACTGACTAAATGTTCCCTGGGTCTGCTCTTTGACAATAATGGAGAAGGAAGGTCGCCCAGCTCCATTAAGCCACTCCCCTCCTTCCACATTGAAGCTCCTCAAAAGGCTACTGTAGTATCTGAACACACCAGTTTCTTCTTTTCTTTCCCACACTGTCCCTCTCTCTCTGGCACTGGCCCCAGAGTGGTGAGAGGCAATGCTCTTTACATTTCCCTCATCTTAATACTTCAGAGTTAACAGCTAACAAGTTGAATGCTTCTTGACAGTCTCCATCACCATCTGCCTCATAGATCACCTCCTTTCCTTTCCCTCTGCCTGCCAAGTCCTCATATCTGTAAGGAATCCACTGATCCCCTCATGCCCTCTTTTGGGGCAGCCCGTTGAAACTGAAGCACAGTCTGACCACTCACGATAAAGCAGATTTTTCTCTGCCCCTGCCACAAGGTTTCAGAGTAGTGTAGTCCAAGTAGAGGGTGGGGCATCCTTTTCTTGCCACAAGAAGCCCATTCCTCTGTAAGTCTAGCAAAGCAATACGACTCAGCCCAGCACTCTCTGCCCCAGGACTCATGGCTCTGCTGTGCCTTCCATCCTGGGCTCCCTTTCCTCTGTGACCTTAAGAACTTTGTTTGGTGGCTTTGCTGGAACATTGTCACTATTTCCACTGTCATGCAGGGGAGCCCAGCACTGTGGCCAGGATGGCAGACTTTTTGTCATCGTGGAGAAGTGCCAGCAGGGGACTGGGGAAAAGCACTCTACCCAGACCTCACCTCCCTTCCTCCTTTTGCCCATGAACAAGATGCAGTGGCCCGAGGGGTTACACTAGTGTCTGGTTTCCTTTATTATTGCACTGTGTGAGGTTTTTTGTAAATCCTTGTATTCCTATTTTTTTTAAAGAAAAAAAAAAAAAAACCTTAAGCTGCATTTGTTACTGAAATGAATAATGCACTGATGGGTCATGAATTCACCTTGAGAAAGACCCAAAGGCCAGTCTGAGGGTGGGGGAAACTCAGCTATATAGACCTAGTTACTGCCCTGCTAGGCCATGCTGTACTGTGAGCCCCCTCCTCCTTTTCTTTCTACAACCCCAAACCCTGAGGACAGGGGAGGAACCTACACCTTTCCTTCTGCCAGCTGCAGATGGTTTGCCTTGCCTTTCCACCCCCACTGTCAACCACAGAAATGAGAAATCCCTCTTACAGCTCAGCCTTGAGTCCATTGCCAAAATGTCAGCATACCTGCCAGCAACTTGGGGGATAAGCTAAGGTTTCCCTGTGGGAGGGAATGGAGGCAAAATGGCATCTCCAAACCATGTCTGAGTTTGTTTAGAAAGTGACCAAGGGAATTTTCGCACAGAAGTGCAGATTGAGGAATTGTGGTGGGTCATTCCCAAGAATCCCCCAAGGGGCACCTCATATCCCTAAGGAGTTAACAGCTGCAAACCTGGTCAGTTCTCAGTGAGAGCCAGCTCACTTACCGCTTTGCTGCTAGAACCTGTTGTGGCTGCATTTCCTGGTGGCCAGTGACAACTGTGTAACCAGAATAGCTGCATGGCACTGACCCTTTGGCCGGAACCTGGTCCCTTGGCTCCCCCCGTTGGTATCCACCACATCCAGCACAACCCCTCTCCTGTTTTTAGACCAATAACAAGAATTAAGGGGAAGCCCTGGCAGCTATAAGTTTTCATCCATACTCCTTTGCCAGGACCCAGCCCACCACCCTGCTTTCCTCTCTCAACCTCCCTGCCCCCCAGGCCAAAGTAGTGAGCGCCATGCAGCAACCTTGATTTAAAAAAAGAAAAAAGAAAAAAAAAAAAAAAAAAAAATACAACACCACACACACACACAAAAACAAAGCAAAACAAAACAAAAAAATACTTTTAATGAATGTATCTTTCTAAAGGACTGACTTGTTCAATCAAATATCTGAAAATACTAAAGGTCAAAACCTTGTCAGATGTTAACTTTTAAGTTTGATTTGGGATTCTTTTTCATAGAAATTAAGTTGCTTTTGTTTTTAAGGAAAAGCGGGTCATTGCAAAGGGCTGGGTGTAATTTTGTTTCATTTCCTTCATTTTAAAGCAATACAAGGTTATTGAGCAGATGGTTTTGTGCCGAATCATGAATACCAGTCAAGTCTCACACTCTGAAAAACTTGCAACCTTTTTGTTTGTTTTGGTTTTCAAGTAAATATAAATATGATATATATAGGAACTAATATAGTAATGCACCATGTAACAAAGCCTAGTTCAGTCCATGGCTTTTAATTCTCTTTAACACTATAGATAAGGATTGTGTTACAGTTGCTAGTAGTGGCAGGAAAACATCAGGCCAGCGTTCCTCTGATTCCCTAATGGGGAACCCTGAACCACAAAGGGACGATAAAACAGGCCATTCCTAGGATCAGAGTGCAGAAATGGTGTCACCTGGATTTTCCTGCCCATGAACGTTGCCAGTCAGCACCTGTGCTCCTTGTTTCTCTATTTTTGGTTATGAATGTTGGGGTTGCCACCTGCATTTAGGGGAAAATTGTGTTCTGTGCTTTCCTGGTATCTTGTTCTGAGGTACTCTAGTTCTGTCTTTCAACCAAGAAAATAGACTTGTGGTGTTTCTTTTATTGAACTTTTAACAGTCTCTTTAGTAAATACAGGTAGTTGAATAATTGTTTCAAGAGCTCAACAGATGACAAGCTTCTTTTCTAGAAATAAGACATTTCTTGACAACTTTATCATGTATAACAGATCTTCTGTTTTGTTTTGTTTTGTTTTGTTTTTTTTCCTTGTGTTCTTCCAAGCTTCTGGTTAGAGAAAAAGAGAAAAGAAAAAAAAAAAAAGGAAAATGTGTCTAAAGTCCATCAGTGTTAACTCCCTGTGACAGGGATGAAGGAAAAGACTTTAATAGTTCAAAAAATAATAATGCTGAAAGCTCTCTACGAAAGACTGAATGTAAAAGTTAAAAAGTGTACATAGTTGTAAAAAAAAAAAAAAGGAGTTTTTAAACATGTTTATTTTCTATGCACTTTTTTTTATTTAAGTGATAGTTTAATTAATAAACATGTCAAGTTTATTGCTGCACATGGTTGCACTTCCTTTTGGCCTTGATGGGTGGAGAAAGGGGGAGCGGGTGGACTGTGACCTGATCACAAAGTACCTTCCACAGTCCTGTGTTTTAAGATGGAGTCATCTTCAGGTCCCACCCACACTGGTTCTCTAACTGCAGAATTTTCTTCCCTTAGCAATGATGTATGTTTGGGACCCGATTTAAGATTCTGGCAATGAGGAAGGGGTCAAGAGGACATGAGAATAGTTCTTTACCTTCTGCATACCCTCTTTTATCCAGGAGAGGTCAAGCAATGACTTCTAAAACACTGAAGGGGCTGAGGTCGTGGCTCAGTGGTACAGAGCTTGCCTCACATGGGTGAAGCACTGGGTTTGAGTCTCCACACCACATAAAAACAAATAAAATAAAATGCTGTGAATATAAGAAAACCATTTCAGCACTTTCTCTTTGTTCCATTCCACCTTAAGGCTGAAACTCGATTTGTTTATTCTGTGTTGGAGACTAAGTTCAGTTGAGAAATAATTATACATATTCTGTCATGCCAGGTAGGGGTCGATAACCCCAGGCAAAGGGGGGTGAACTGACACACCAAAGCTAAGGAATGAGAGACATTCCTCATGGGGGTGGTCCCCAGGCAAAGCCTCCCCTTTTATATCAGAGGCCTGCTGGAGACTCAGCCCTCATTTCTTCTTCCTCTTACCTGAGTCACCTTTTGGAGCTTTGGAGTTGAGCATCATGGGAACTCCAAATGATCAGGCTGTGTTGCAGGCCATCTTCAACCCTGATACCCCATTTGGAGATGTTTTTGGGTTTGACCTGGGAGAGGAAGTAGAGAAGGAAGAAGCAGATGAAGGTGAGCATTTGACCTTGATGTGTAACTATGCCACATAGCGTGGCCCACTGCCCCCACCCCCTGCCCATGGTAAGAGAGGGAAGTGGTGAGGCAGGGCTGCTTGTTCCACCCCTTGGATTATGATTGAGATTGAAATCAGAGGCTGACAGATCCTTAGTGTCCAGAGCGGGGTTGGTAAGAGATTTTCTGTCAAGAGGAAAAGGCCAAGGCTTGTCTCTCAAGTCCATTACCCCTCACACCTCTGAACTTACCACTTAATTCTTTTCCATGTCCAGGCTTAATTGTCTTGGGTGATATTAAATTCTCAAATCTTTGTCATAAATGTCATCCTCCAGAAGCGGGGCAGTGGATAGGGGATCAGTTGCATGATTCTGACAAGCACTTGTTAAACGTTATTACAAGCTACCTCTTCTGCTGAGGGAGTGCTTTGTCATTGGCCTCCAGTGGAGAACTGTTCTTATTTCTAGAGGAGGAAGCTTAAGCCTTACTGAAACTTCAGGCTAAAAATCAGAGTGATTTTCACCATCTGGTAATGTCCTGGTGGCCTTTGTGTAGGAGGCAGTGACGCAGAACTGAGGACAGACTGAAGAGCCAGAAGGACCAGGGTTCAAATTCAAGCTCTGTAACTTAGGGACTATGACCTAGAGCAAGTTACTACAGGTAGAGGAGTTTGGGCTTCAGGGCTTTATTCTCTTGGCCATGGGGAGCCATTTGAGGTCCTTTGGAACTTAAGTGCTAGGCTTACAGCCTTGGTGACCTCAACTCCACTTGCCACAAACACTGAAATTACTCCTGCTGTGACACACCCAATCATCTCTGGCTCAGGTCTCAGGATTCCGAATCCTGAGGTGTTTTGTGGTTTTTTTTTTTTTTTTTGCTCTCAACTGCATACCTATCCTGTATCCTCACCTGGCTTCTTCCCTGGCATGGATGGAGTTTTCCCTGGAGCACAGCTGGAGCAGTCCAAGGCCTTTGAGCTGCAGGGGGTGATGGCAGCAGAGGCTGGGGACCTCAGCACAGCCCTGGAGAGGTTTGGCCAAGCCATCTGCCTGCTGCCTGAGAGAGCCTCGGCCTACAACAATCGCGCTCAGGCCCTGCGGCTCCAAGGAGATATGGCAGGTGAGGGGTAATACCCAGGAGCCTCTGCAGAAGGGGTCCCTGGAGGGCACAGACAGATGAATTGGTTGATGGGGAAACAGGGACCAGGGGTCACTAAATCCCTCTGGAGTGTGTGTTCTTACTTATAAAGCCTGAGATATGGTGTGGGCTCTAATCTCAAGGCCATTGTGAGAGAAGAGATTGTACTCCATTCATTAAGGAACATTTAATGAGAGCCTTCTATGTGGCCATAGGCTGTGTTGAGAACATAAAAGATGCCCTATCTGAGTCTGTGCATTGCTGTATATCTGTAATCCCAGCTACTCAGGAGGCTGAGGCAGAGGGATCACAAGTTTGAGGCCAGACTGCAATTTAGAGAGCCCCTGTGTCAAAATAAAATTTTAAAAGGCATGGGATATAATTCAGTGGTAGAGTGCTTGCCTAGCATGTGCAAGACCCTCTGTTCAATCCCCAGTACTATAAAAAGAAGGAAAAAAGGATGAACTATTAATAGCTAACATTTATATAGTAGTTACTACTGCCAGGCATCAAACACTTCACACATAGGCTATAGTAACTCCATTTTCACAACCACCCTGAAAGGTATGTGCTATTGTTATCCCCATTTTCAAGATGAAACTAAAGCATGCGGAGATTAAGTAACTTGCCCAGCATCCCTTAGCCAGTGGCAAAGCTGGGACTTAATCCTTGCATGATACTGCTCAAGGAGCTCAGTCCAGCAGGTAGAGCAGATGTGTAATTAGGTTACCAGCTTGGAAAATTTGCGAAGGGCCGGCATGGGACCTGTTCCTGAAGGAAAGTTTTGAAGAATGAGTGGGAGTTGTGGGAGTTAGCTGGGCAAGTGGGAGGGCTTGGGAAAAAGTTACTGTCTGTAGGAACACTGAAGGCATGTATAGATCCGGTCTGAGGAACTTCAAATCTCCAGGCTGGCTGGAGCAGGGCGCTGGCTGGAGCAGAGAGCAGGCTGGGAGTGTCTGACCAGCCCTAATGGGACTGAGTCTTGAAAACATGGGTTTCACTGTAGGAGGGTTGTTAGTAGTGACTGGTTCAAACCTGCTGCATTCAGATTACTCTGGCTGGAGTGGGGACAATGGGACAGAGTGGGTCATGTTGGGGACCAGAAGTCAGGCTGATAAAAGGTGAAAACCACAGAAGCCTAGCAGGGAGTTAAGTGATTGTTAGGATAGTGATGGTGGAGGAATTCCTGGGGCCAGGAATACCAGGTTTGAGAATTTGAATTCCATTCTGGAAACAATGGAGAATTCCCCAGGAGCCCCCTTTTCAGGCTTCAATTCAAGTACTTTATGAGGATAATACAAAAACACTGCAGGCTAGGTCTGGCTCCATGACCTCCTTCCAAAGAAATTAAGTACAAAATGAAGATCATAGAGATAATCAAAGAATGGAAATAAGGAAGCAAGCAGTTGATTGTTTTGTTATTGTTGTTTTGTGGTACTGGGGATTGAACTAAAGCTTTGAACATGCTAGGAAAGTGCTCTACCACTGAGCTACATCCCCAGGAGCAGCTGTTCTGAAACCTGCAACGAAATAGAGGAAAAAAGCCATTAAAAGGACAAGCCTATGAAACAGTTGTGCAGCTATTGACAACGTTTTTGAAACCTGGGATTTAGAGTCGGTCACACACACATTGAATGCTTAGTAACATTGAAATGAACAACCCCTACTTGCGGGGTCAATGGGACAGATTCATTAATGTGAGCAAAGTCCTCCAGGCAGCATTCATGCTTTGGCGAAACTATGGTGGAAAATAACAGAAGCAAGGCAAGACCTGACTTCGTATCAGCTCTGCCCCTAAGTGGTGGTGCAGGACTCCAGGACGAGTCTTCCCAATCCTTCCAGGCTTCAATCTGCGTAGTGGGAATAACAGTCCCCTCCAATCACCTCAGACATCTGCAACGTTCAGGAGGGTGGTAAATAGCCCAGCCTCAGAGATGATCCCCGGGTTTTTTCTCCCAATCGCGCTGAGCAGGTGGGCGGGGGCTCGCGCGCCGTGCTGCCAGGCAGCGCCAGTAACCCCTGCCCGCCCACCCGCAGGTGCCCTGGAAGACCTGGAACGCGCCCTGGCGCTGAGCGGCGGCCGGGGTCGCGTCGCCCGCCAAGGCTTCGTGCAGCGCGGGCTCCTGGCGCGGTTGCAGGGGCGGGACGACGATGCACGCAGGGACTTCGAGCAGGCGGCACGGCTGGGCAGCCCCTTCGCTCGGCGCCAGCTAGTGCTGCTCAACCCGTACGCCGCGCTGTGCAACCGCATGCTGGCCGACATGATGGGGCAGCTGTGCTGCCCCCGCAACGGGCACTGAACGCGTCAGGCCGGGGACGGGAGGGGGCCTGAACCAATAAAGCTGCGGAGTCTCACCGACTGCGCCTGCCTCTGCGTCCTGCCCACGCGCCCACGCATGGGGGAGCCGGCACTCAGATGGACCCCTCAAGGGGCCTCCGCGCGCGCGGGGTAGTGAAAGAAGAACCTCCCACCTGCCCGAGGTCGGGCATTGATTGGCTCTGCCTGGCGCAGCCCCCGCCCTTGCAGCGGAATGCGGTGCTCTTCAGACCTGAGCAGTTGCTCGGGCTGCACTCTGGGAGGGAACCAGGTGAGCCGCCTGGGAGGCAGGGGAAGGATGCATCTGCGCCCCTAGCCTCGGGATGCCCTTCTCCTTGCCCCGAGTCCACCTGAGCAGTCCGAATGGGGAAAGGGGAATAGGACGAGAAATGGGAGGGGGAAGGCGGCAGAAGAGGACAGGGTCGGGAGAAGGGCGATCCCTTTGCGGGAGGGGCATATAGAGACTGTGTGTGTGTGTGTGTGTGTGTGTGTGTGTGTGTGTGTGTGTGTGTGTGTGTGTGTGTGTGTGTGTGTGTGTGTGTGTGTGTGTGTGTGTGTGTGTGTGCGTGCGCGCGCGCTTGTATGCATGATGCGGCTGCACGGTTGATCTTTGCTTCTGTGTATCTGCGGATGTATGCTGTTTGTCTCCTGCAGTCAGTGCTGGGTTCTGCACCCTCAGGGTATCCAGGTATGTGCCTTTGGGCTTTGCTGTTGGTGCCGCGCCTTGGCCGCTGAGGGCCAGTCAACATTCATGTTTCCGTGCATGGTTCTTTTTGGTTTTGGAAAGTAAATTCCTGGAGAAATTGCTAGGCCTGTCTGCTTTTACCTGGCTAACACCAGGCCTGCCCAATTCTCTCAGCAGCCTGGGCCCAGGCCCTGGCCACCATGGGGCTGCCTCCAGGCCCAGCTACCCTCCCGCACACATTGCTGCTCCTGCCAACCCTTCTGAGCTCAGGTACACCCCTGTTTATTCCTTGGCCAAGCACTTCTGGAAGTTGAGCCCTGTCCCTCCCCCTCCTTGCCTGCACCTAACATTTGTTTACCCACTCCAGGCTCCAGGCTCTAGAGCCAGATGCCCCTCTCCCACTGACCCACCTAAGTTCAGCCAGTCCTTGATTAGAGAAACCAGGTGCCCTGTTTCTTGGCCTGTTGCCCCTCAGGTACTGAATCTCATCCTAGTCACAGCACAGTACCAGCCCCTCCCAGAGGCTGCCTGCTGTGTTCCAGGTTGGGGGGAGTTGGCACCACAAATTGATGGTCAGATCTGGGCTGAACGGGCACTTCGGGAGAATGAGCGCCACGCCTTCACCTGCCGGGTGTCAGGGGGCCCCGGCACCCCACAATTGGCCTGGTACCTGGATGGACAGCTACAGGAAGCCAGCACCTCAAGACTGCTGAGTGTGGGCGGGGAGGCCTTCTCTGGAGGCACTAGCACCTTTACTGTCACTGCCCAGCGGGCCCAGCATGAGCTGAACTGCTCCCTACAGGACCCAGGCAGTGGCCGGTCAGCCAATGCCTCCGTCATCCTCAATGTGCAATGTGAGTGTCCCTGAGGGGGGCAGGGAGAAAGGTTCCTGGTCCCCCAACAGCCATGGGGCAGGTGTTCCACCGGACATTTTAACAATCACTTTGCAAATATTAACTCACTTTATCCTCACAACAATCCTATGAGGGGATTACTATTTTTATTACCATTTTGCAATGGGAAAACTGAGGCACAAAGTGGTTAAGCAGTTTGCCCCAGGCTACTCAGGTTGTAAGAGGCAGAACCAGGACTGAAGTCTAGGCCTGGCTCGAGAGGTTCAGGCCTCTGGCTCCCATCTGACTTGGGAAGAAAGGGCCAGAACAGGAGCGGCTGTGGTGAGAACGTCCTGTACTCTGCTTTGCATTAGTTAAGCCGGAGATTGCCCAGGTCGGGGCCAAGTACCAGGAAACTCAAAGCCCAGGCCTCCTGGTTGTCCTGTTTGCCCTGGTACGTGCCAACCCACCTGCCAATGTCACCTGGATTGACCAGGATGGGCCAATAACTGTCAACACCTCTGACTTCCTGGTGCTCGATGCTCAGAACTATCCATGGCTCACCAACCACACTGTGCAGCTGCAACTGCGCAGCCTGCCACACAACCTCTCAGTAGTGGCCACGAATGATGTGGGTGTCACCAGTGCCTCGCTTCCAGCCCCAGGTGAGCTTTGCTAACAACTCACCCAGCAAAGCTGCAGGTGGGCACAGGGATCATGGTTCAGAAATGGGAGGACTTTTTGCCCTTTGGGTGGGTCCTGTGGATGAGTTGTTCCCAGCCATCTTGGGTAAGGAGGACAGAGTAGTTCAGCTTGTGGTGTCTTGATGTTGGGGGTACTACCCACTTGGAACCTAATCAGTGGACAACCTGCAGGACTCCTGGCCACCCGGGTGGAAGTGCCACTGCTGGGCATCGTTGTGGCTGGAGGGCTTGCCCTGGGCACCCTAGTGGGATTTAGCACCTTGGTGGCCTGCCTGGTCTGCAGGAAAGAGAAGAAGACCAAAGGTAGGGCCAGGGGCAGTGGGGGCAGAGGGTGTGTGGAAGAGTGGCAGTGAGGTTGGGTGGTAAGCAACAGGGGCAGCAGGTGAAAGTGGGCAGAACAGGTCACCTCTGGCAAGTCGCAGAGCACTTGCTGGGTGTGGCTGTCAGAAAGACAATATGTATCCCTGACAGCAGGAACAGGCACTGGCAACCATCTCTGGTCCCAGGGCCAAAATTGGGCATTGAGATCCCTTTTCTGAGGGTCAGTGTGAAAGGGCAGGAGCCCAACAGGGCGAGTACACTGAAAATCAGTGAAGTTGTTTCTTTCTCCGCAGGCCCCTCCCGGCGCCCATCTCTGATCTCTAGGTAACTTCATGGGCTGGGTTGAATGGGCTGAACCTAAATGCAGGCTGGGGACTGGTGGGGACGTGGAGTTCCTAGGAGGTCTGGAATGGGCCTGAAAGCAGGAGCCGGTGGCTGCTGATACCAGCGCATATCTCAGCCTTTGTCCATCCTGTAGCGACTCCAACAACTTGAAACTCAACAATGTGCGCCTGCCACGGGAGAACATGTCCCTCCCATCCAACCTTCAGCTCAATGACCTCACTCCAGACTCCAGAGGTACACCCAGGAATGACCCTGCTTTATCTTCAGAAGCGCTTTGAGAGAAAGAGAAAACCTGGTACTTAGGAGGGGTTAGGCTCCATGAGGTGCACCCCTCGTCCTGGGCACCACTCCCTTTGTTGTCCAACAGGGAAACAAGCAGACCAGCCAATCGCTCGCAACAGCAGCCGGCCAGAGCTTCTGGACCCTGAGCCTGGCGGCCTCCTCACCAGCCGAGGTATTGGGGAAGGGTCTGCTGTCTTCCTCCTCTGTGCCTGAGCCCTGTACTGTGCCAAAGGCCTGAGTGCCAGGGGCCAGCCAGAGCTGAGTCCTCCGGGCATCTTTGACCCCACAGGCTTCATCCGCCTCCCAATGCTGAGCTACATCTATCGAGTGTCCAGCGTGAGCAGTGATGAGATCTGGCTCTGAGCTAAGGGTGAGATGGGAGTGCCCCCACCCCCACCCCAGCCTCTGGACACCCTGAGCACCCTAACCCCCTACTCCTCTTCCAGGTCATCCTCTGCCTGGCTATATTGCCAGCATGAAGAGGCCATGCAGCTGCCACTTGCTGGGTCTGCTGCCTGGGGTCCCCTGTTGTTCATGCCATATTTCACTGGGATCTGACCCATGGGGCCCAGGTGTCATCAGCAAGATTGCTAGCCAGAACAAAGCCCCTGTGCTAACCGAAGTTGGGCGCCTACACGTGATGACTGGGCCCCAGCAGATGGAACTCTTTGGCCGTATGTGTTCAGGTATCAATCACTCAGCATCCAAGTGTGGCTATATGCCCCATATCAGTACTCCTTAGCACCTTATACAGAAGGCATGGCGGATGCCCTGCGAGGGGGACAGGGAGGGACCTGCACGTCTTGGATGTCCTTCCTATGCTACGCAGCTTTGTTCCCTCAGGAACATCTAGTACCCTGCTAGCAGTATAGAACCAAACTGCTCTTTGCACAGGAGCCAACCCCTGGCCCAGGGGTCCTGGCCAAGCACAAATTAGTCCCTTTTGCTGTGTACTGCTCTGCTCTTCTTGGCCCTTTTGTGCCCACCTCCTCATGGGCACCATAGGTTATACACTGGACCCTCTTCAGGGGGCACTAGACTTCCACATTGGCCTGGCTTCCAGTGATGTCAGTGCCAGGTGTTAGCACAAATCAGGAAGGAGGAGAGTGGTCCCCAGGATAGCAAGTATTGTGGTGCCCAGGAGAGCAAGAAGCTATGCATCATTTTCAGTGTTAGCACTTTAAGCACATCCCCTAGGGGAGGGGGCAAGAGAGGGCCCCAGAGCCCTCTTGGATTCCCCAAATTTGGCCTTCCTGTGATTCACTGTGAGTGCCCTGAGCCCTCAGGATTGACAGTTTTCTCTCAGCACATCTCCCGCACCTGTGGGACCCTGGCTGTGATCAGCCCCTGGCTGCTGTAACAGAAGGCATTCACTCATCCTGCCCAACCTCTGTTCTTTAGGGAATGGTCACATTAGGCACAGAAGCTTTAGGGGGGATGGGAGAAAAAGGGAGCCCACATGCCCCAAAATGATACAAGAATGCTTTAAAAAGCAATATGGAAATAACCAGAAATTAATAGGATACGAAATATATTTTTCCCTTGTTGCTATCTTGTTTAGTAATTTTTCTCATGTTACTGCCTGGGACTGTGCTTGGCACACAGTAAAATTCAATAAACTTGACTGAATGGACATGTCTCTGTTTTATTTCATTTCAATTTTTTTCCTTTGGTAGTATGGGGGATGGAACCCAGGACCTTGCACATGCTAAGGAAGTGCTCCATCTCTGAGCTACATCTCCAGTCCCTCAAATATTTTTTTTAAAATATTTTTTTAGTTGTAGATGGACAATACCTTTATTTTTATGTGGTGCTGAGGATCAAACCCAGTGCCTCACACATGCTAAGCAAGCACTCTGCCACTGAGCCACAACCCTAGCCCTCAAATGTTTTATGTGATCTATAACTTAGCCATACCCCTAGCCCTTCAATGAAATCTTTAAGTCACACAGTAGAGAAAATACAGCATGTACCTTTGTATGCATCAGGAACAATGGTTCAGGATCTGCTAATTCAGTGTCTGCAGTGACTTTATAAAAGGTAAAAACCACGAGTAAGAGAAATGACTGAATTTATGTGTGCTGAGCCTTAGCTCTAACTAAGGACATTTGATTATTCCTTAAAAAAACCTAATGGAGCTCCAGGCATGGTGGCGCACACCTGTAATTCAGCTGCTCCGGAGGCTGAGGCAGGAGAATGGCAAGTTTGAAGTCAGCCTCAGCAATTTAGTGAGTCCCTAAGCACCTCAGCGAGACCCTGTCTCTAAATAACACACAAAAAAGGTCTGGGGATGTGCCTCAGTAGTTAAGTGCCTCTGGGTTCAATTCCTGGTACCAAAAAACCCCCAAAACCTAATGGAGCATTTGAGTTCCTATCAAAGGGTACAGATGAAGAGAGGCAGAGGGTGAGGGACTGGGGAGGGCTGGAGAGCTTCCATGCCCTCTCCAGGCATGCCATCTTCCAGGAATCTCCAGGTGTTCCAATATCTGGAAGCTTTCTCAACCCTGTCCTTTGGGTTTTTATGGAGACTTCATTGCATTGGCATGAGTGAAGCATAGACAATTGTGCTGAAAGTGATTAGACAAGAAAGGTATGATCTGCTGGCATGGTGGCACATGCCTGTAATCCCAGTGACTCAGGAGGCTGAAGCAGGAGAATCGCAGGTTTGAGGCCAGTCTCAGCAATTTAGTGAGAACCTAAGCCTCACTAAAAATAAAAATAAAGGGGGCAGGGGTGGCTCAGTGGGTGAACTCCCCTGGGTTCAATTCCTGGTACATAAAAAAGAGAGGGGGAGGTAGGATCCAAAGCAAACAGACTGGGTGTGGAAACCCAACAGGGCCTGTCTTCAGATTCTTCAGTATTCCTTTCTTGTATGGGGTAGAACCCCCTTCGGAAATGGGGGTTTTAACATTTCCCATCAGCCAAGGCAGGTCAAAGAATTTATGACTACATTTTCATAATCTGCCTTAGGTAAGAGAAATTCAGTTTCTGTGGCCTGCCGTGGAAAGAAAACGGAACGGGAAAGGAGGGCAATAGGAGAAATGAAACAGGAATCATGAATAAAAACCAAAAATATGAATTATATCAAAACCTGACAGAGCATTTTATTTGTAAAATCATTGCCAACTAACATTTAGAATAAAAGAAAATAATTTCATCCCTAGCCCCAAAATAACACCTTTTAATCTTTCCTCCCAACCTGCACTCTGAGGGAATTCTCAGAAATTCAATTTTCTAACAAATCCCCAGAGTGGTAACTCCCCTGGGAAGGCAATTTGAGACAGGAAGAACAGTTAGCAAAGTGTGAAGTGCTCTCTGGCAGACAGATAGCAGCACATGCCTGCCCCTGAGCCCAGTTGCAGAGCAGGTGGACACCAGGTGGCTGACAAGGCTCTCTCCCTCTCAGTTGAAGGTTAGTGTCTCCACTATATCTCCAGCTTGGGAGGTGGAGTTGGACGGAGGGGTGAACGCTTTCTTGCCCTCAGCAAGAGCTTTAAAATGCTATGAAAAAAGGGGAGAGAGAATGTTAAGTATTTGGAATATGTTAGTTGCTACATTTTAGTAAGAACTGATCTCTCTTAAAAGTTGTGTTACAAAAAATAAAAATAAAATCCTCTATTTAAGCTTCTAATTTTCTCCCAGTTCTGCTTACAAACCAATAACTTGTGTTGTCTTTAAATAATAGATAGAAATTTGCCCACCTCCTTCAAAAAGGAACCCCTCTCTCTTTTTTTTTTTTTTTTTTTTTTTTTTTTTAACTTCTTTCCTGCTTCATTCATTGGGCCACTTGCTTCTCCTATAAGCACAGTTATCCTCACCAAGCTCCACCATCTCTGTTACATACCCAACCTCTGCCTCCTTCGTAGCTATCTTACTCATTCAGGAGGCAATGGTAACTCCCCAGCTGCCACAGGAAACAGCTGCAACAGGCCCAGGCTGGCAGAGACGCCACACTACAGCTTGAGTCCTGTCCTGATCCTGGTCTTACCTGTGAGTTCTTGAATTCTGAGTAGAGAGAGAAGAGTAGGTGGAGGGACTGAATCCGACTCTTGTAGACAGGGATGTCTAGAATGGCTGGAACAAAGAAGAACTCCCAAGAACGGAACCAAACTAACTCTGGGATTTAGGGGGCATTTCTGTTTAGGATAGCCAACCCCGCTCCCACATGGGATGTGTTATTATGATTGGGGATTAAATACCCAGCAAGTAGTCACATAGGCCTGAACACCCCTAGGAGGCGCCACACTGCACAAGTGAAGGTTGTAAGTCAAGATGCCATCTTCCCAGAGTCAGCAAGCCCTTCTGAAAGTCTAGGATGTAGCTACCCAAAGGAGGGACTGGGAAAGAAGAGAGAACCTTACCGCAGATCATGTCAATGTACTCAGCCAGGCTACAGTCGATTTCTGCTGTGGGCAGGCTCACCTGGAAGAAGTGCGGAACAGACCATAGTCAAAGGCTCAAGTGTCAGTGGTCCCAGCAGTGCCACTCTCTGAAGGAAAAGAGCTCCTAGCATAAGACATGAATTATAGCTCAATTTGGGTTCCCCTAAATTCCTATGTTGAGGTTCTAACCCTCAGAATGTGATGAACCCTCATTCTGTTCCTCAAAGGTGCAGATGATGTAGGAGAGAGGCCCTGGAAGAAATCAACACTGCCAATTTGACCTTGAACTTCCAGCCTCCAAAACTGTGAGAAAAAAAATTTCTGTTGTTTAAGCTACCCACTGAATGGAACTTTGTTACAGCAGCCCTAGCAAACTCAAACTACATACTCCCCCACCCTACCACCAACCAGTGAAATGAAGTTAGTCGTGCTAATTAATTACCAAGGAAGGGCCAAAAAATTTTGTGGATAAAATATACTGCTAAGCTGTTTTCTAGTGTGACTTCAAGAAGAAACTGGTCCCAGGTTTACAGGCAAGTATTTAGTGATGTGGTATTGTAATGCCTACAGGTCCTGGGACACCATAGGAACAGAGAAAATGGAAAAAGCATTTCACTCAGATGACAGGCTTTGAATTTAAACAAGGTGTATTGTAAATTTACTTTTTAATTTTTTTTTTATTTTTTGGCATTGGGGATTGAATCCAGGGATGCGCTACCATCGAGCTACATCCCCAGCCCTTTTTAAAATATTTTATTTTGAGATAGAGTCTTGCTAAGTCGCTCAGGCCTCACTAAATTGCTGAAACTGGCCTCAGATTTTTTATTTTCCCAATTTAGCATTCCAAGTCCCTGGAATTATAGGTGTAAGCCACCGCACCCAGCTTGTAAATTTAAAAACCATTAGCTTCTTAAAACTTTTTTACAAAAAAGTTAAGAGCATATACAGTTCTGCAATTTCCTTTTTTCATTTAACAATATATCATTGCTGCCAGGTGTGGTGGTGCTTGCCTGTAAGCCCAGCAATTTGAGAGGCAGGACCACAGATTCAAAGCCCGCCTCAGCAATTTCAGTGGGAGACCCTGTTTCAAAATAAAATAAAAAGGGTTAGGCGTATGGGTCAATGGTAGAGGGCCTCTGGGTTCAATCCCCACTATCTCTCTCTCTCACACACACACACACACACCACACACACACACACACTTACACATACACACAAATCACTGCTATTTTAAAAATATTTTTATTAGTTATTGATGAACCTTTATTTATTTATATATGGTGTTGCAGATCAAACCCAGTGCCCTCACATGCGCTAGGCAAGCGCTCTATCACTGAACCACAATCCCAGCCCCAAATCATTGCTATTTACTCATATCAGAGCAAATAACACCAAATAAAATTCAATTGCATAGCATTTCACTGAATGGAGGTACTACAATCTAGCTATTTAATCCCCTGATCAAGGACTGGTGGTGTGGTTCAGTAATAGAGCACTTGCGTAGTATACATGAGGCTCTAAATTCAAAATCCCCTGCACCACAAAAAACAAAACAAACAAAAACAAAAACTATTGTTCTTCTATACAAAACTCCAAAATATACATGGGTTTGTTTCTGGATTATTAGGTGCCACTGACCTATTTGTCTGTTTCTATTTCAGTACCTTTCTGTTTGATTTACTATAGTTTTTCTATATTATTTTAGTATTATTGGTACATTATAATCACACATAGTAGGGGGACACAGTATGCCATATTTATACAAGTACATAACATCATTTGATCAATCTCATTCCCCAGTATTCTGCCTTTTCCTCCCCTAATCCACTTACTCTATTGATGACCTTTCTATTATTATTTTAATTAGTCTTGCCTTATAATTATGTGTGTGAGTGTGTGTGTGTGTATGGTTCATTGTGTTACACTTGTTCATAGACACAGCATAATTTGATGTTTCATTCCCCAAGACTTCCCCATGCCCTCACCTTCTCCCTCCCTCTCAATCCCCTTCCTCTGCTCTATTGGTCTTCCATTTTTATGAGATCTCCCCCTTTTTTGTTTTTTAATATTCCTTCTTTTCTTCTATCTTCTGCATATAAGAGAAACATCCAATCCTTGATTTTCTATATTTACTATAGTTTTATAAAATGTTCTGGTCTCTGACAGGGCAAATCCTCCATCCTTTTTTTTCCCTAAAATTTTCATGATTTGTCTTAAAAACCTAATCTAGTACATAAACTTTATTACGAATTTTGCAATTTCTAAAAAATACAGTAAATCCAGACATGATGACTCATGTCTGTAATCCCAGCTACTCGAGAGGCTGAGGAAGAAGGATCACAAATTTGAGACAAACCTGTTCTACTTAGACAAACTTGAACCTTGTCTCAAATTTTTATTTTATTTTTTGGTACTGGGGATTGAGCCCAGGGGTACTTTGCCACTAAGCTATTCCTAGCCCTTTATAAATTTTCATTTTGAGACAGGGTCTCACTAAGTTGCTGAGGCTGGCCTAGAACTTGCAAACCTCCTGACGCAGCTCCTGAGTTGCTGGGATTACAGGCATGTGCCACCATGCTGGCCCCCCTGTCTCAAAAAGTTTTGTTTTGTTTTATTTTGTTGGTATGGGGGATTTAACCCAGGGACACTTTATCACTGAGCTACATCCCCAGCACTTTTCATTTTTTATTTTGAGACAGGGTCACATTAAATTGCTTAGGGCCTCACTAAGTTGCTGAGGCTAGCCTTGAACTTGCAACCCTCCTGTCTCAGCCTCCCTAGTTGCTGAGATTATAGGCATGCACCATGGCACCTGGCCTTTTCTCAAAATTTAAAAAGGGGTGGGAAAGTTGCTCAGTGGTAAAGTACTTGCCTAGCATGCAGGAGGCCCTAGGTTCAAGCCACAGTACCAACCAACCAACCAACAAATCAACAACAACAACAACAACAACAAAATTCTAATGGAATCGACATCGCACTTATACAGGAAATTGAGGAGGACTGGCAGCTCTATAAGATTGAATCCTGGGGCTGGGGTTGTGGCTCAGTGGTAGAGTGCTTGCTTAGCATGTGGGAGGCACTGGGTTCGATTCTCAGCACCACCTATATAAATAAATGAATAAAATAAGGATCTATCAACATCTAAAAAATATTAAAAAAAAGAAGTTAAAAACAAAAAAAGATTGAATCCAGGAACACAGTTTGAATCCTCCATCATTCAGATTTCATTATGTCCTCTATTAAAGTTTTACTGTTTTCAAAAGGGTCTTACCAGTTTCTTCTTGATTCTTGGGTATTTTTTAAATACCAGGGGTATTGCTCAGTGTAAAGCACTTGCCTAGCAAGCTCAAGGCCCTAGGTTCAATCTCCAGCACTTGGGGGAAAAAAACTGGGTAATTCTAAATAGGATACAGCTTCTTAGAATATCAAACACTCCTGTGGAGGCGGAACCTAAAATAATAATGCAGGAGGTACATATGTTCACTAAAGATATGTTACATAAGAATGTTCACACTAGCACTATTATAATAACCAAAAAATCTAGAAACTACCCAAATGCCTATTACCGAATGGATAAACTGTCATATACACATATGTGTTAAATGGTGGAATACCCTACGGTTACAAGAACAAATGAACCACCACACAAAACAATATGAATGCATCTTTCATGTTAAGAAAAAGAAGGCACAAAAAAGTACTCTTAAATTCAGAGAAAGTACAAAAACAGGACAGTGGTAACCTCAGAAGCAGGGAGAACAGAGGCTCTGAGAATGCTGGCAATGTCTGTTTACTAATGCAATGTGCTGGTTTCCAAGTGTGCTCAGCTGAAAACGGATCAACAGTTAGAAGATATATACCTTTGTGACTGTGTATTAAACTTCAATTAAAAAGTCAATGATGATAATGGTGGTATAGGAATAGAGGAAACACTGGGCCCTAGAATGAATGTTACACTTTCTTACCTCCTGCTATTTTGCACTCACCTTGCCCAAAAGTTCTTCGAACTCTGGGGACCACTCCTGCATTAAGGTGTCAATATCAGGCATGGGCCTAAAGGTGTAGAGGTAAATATGAACAGAAAACACAAGCAAATAACAGCAGCAACCTCTGGATCAATATATTTTAGGGTGAAGGGGAGATCCTCAATCTGGCACATTAGGATTTTAGGCAAACCTAGACTGAGCAAACCAAATTTATCCAGGGCTTGGGGTTCAGAGGAGCTGGCTAAGTAATAATAATAGGGAAGTATAAATCTTTATGTCTGCAATGTGAGCCAGCAACGGCCTACTTTTCAATTTCTAAAAAGTACAGTGAAAACACTTTTTTTTCAGGATGTTAGGTTAATTAAATCAGACTTTGGGCCTCTTCTCAGGAGTAATGGCCCATCGTGGTGAAAGCTACCAGGGATTACTGTGGTGAAGAATGTGCTCTCTTACCTGGTGTAGTGCACCGTGGCCGGGGGCTTAGAACGGTGTAACTCGGAGATGCTCTCAATCCACGTGTCAATGGCTTTGGGATTCTTTTCCGCATCTTCTAGGCTCTTTACTTTCATGTGTTGCTAGAAAAATAAAGAGAAAGATGGCTGACAATATTAAGGTAGCTCTCTTGTTCTTTATGCACTGGATTGGTCTGGGAATGTAGAACACTTTCCTAGCATGTGTGAGGCCCTGGGTTCAACCCCCAGTACTGCAATAAATAAATTAATTAAAATTAAAATTTTTTTTCACAAGCTCATCATATCTGTTACAATTGCATATGTAAGGTAGCTGACAAAAAGGGAGGCCTGGCAGTAGCCAAATGCAGGTTAAAGGAAACTACTATAGTTTGGATCTTAAATGTCCCTCAAAGGGCCAAGAGGTAAAGACTTGCTCCCAGGGTGGTGCTATTGGGAGATGATAGAACCTTCAAGAATTGGTGCCTAAGTGAGACTTCTTTAGGTCATGGGGAGTGTGCCCCAAATGGGATTATGGAACCTCAGTCTCTTCCTTTTTGTTTTTTCTTTCTGGCCATCAGGAAGGGAACAGTTTTTCTCCACCAGGCACTTCTGCTATAATATAAAGCTTCACCACAGACCTAAAACAATAGGATTGAACATGGATCGAACCCTCCAAGACTTGTGAGCCAGAATAAACCTTTTCTCTTTATAAATTATCTACACTGGGCTGGGGTTGTGACTCAATGGCAGAGCACTTGCCTAGCATGTGGCACTGGTTTCAATCCTAAGAACCATGTAAGAATACATAAATAAATAAACAAAATAAAGTTGTAAAAAATTATCTATAGTGACAGTTGACTAAAACAGAAACCCTAATTAAATTTTCTAGAGCCATGGGAAGGGGGAAGGTCAATAAAATAGGACTGACCACAGTAAAATGCCATTTCATATCGACTAGGAAAGCTAGAATTAAAAAGGCAGGGGCTGGGGGGATAGCTCAGTCGGTAGAGTGCTTGCCTTGTAAGCACAAGGCCCTGGGTTTGATCCCCAGCACCCAAAAAGAAAAAAAGAAAAGGAAAAAAAAAAAAAAAGGCAGACAATAGTAAGTGTTGGTGAGGATGTGGAAAAACTGAAATTCTCATTCATTGCTGGTGGGATTGTAAAATGGTGCTGCCACTCTGGAAAACTGTTTGATGGTTCCTCAAAATGTTAAACACAGAATGGCCCTGCAAATCCATTCCCACATATACATCCAAGAGATATAACAATATATACTTAAGCAAACACTTGTATGTGAAGGCAGGCATGGTGGTATACACCTGTAATCCCAGTTACATGGTAGGAGGATCACAAGTTCAAATTCAGTCTGGGTAACTTAGTGAGACCATGTATAAAAATAAAATTAAAAGGGCTGGGGATGTAGCTCAGTGGTAGAATGCTTACCTAACATACACAAGGCTCTGGACTTAATCTTCAGATCACAAAAAGAAAAAGCAACAACAAAAACACCTGTATGTAAATGTTCATAGCAGTATTATTAAATAAAAGTGGAAACAATCAGTAAATGGATATACAAAATGTATATGCAGACAGAGGAATATTATCTAGGCATAAAAAGTGATGATGGTTGTACAACTCCATGAATATTCTAAAATACAATCATTTTTATAATTTAAAAGGGTGAATTTTATGGCATGGAATTATATCGCAATAAAACTCATAAAAAGGGGCTGGGGAGATAGCTCAGTCAGTAGAGTGCTTGCCTTGCAAGCATGAGGCCCTGGGTTTGATCCCCAGCACCGCCAAAAAAAAAAAAAAAAAACACATAAAAAAATAGCTGGCTTGGTGTGGTGGAACACAACTGTAATATCAGCTACTTGGGAGGCTGAGACAGGAGGACAGCAAGTTTGAGGCCAGCCTGGGCAACTTAAAAACCCTTGCCTCAAAATAAGGTTTTTAAAAGGGCTGGGCTCAAGTAGAAGCTTGCCTAGTATGCATGAGACCCTGGGTTCAATCCCTAGTACTACCAAAAAAAAAAAAAAGGTTCGTGTGGGGCTGGCTTGAAGCCATACCCATTCCTTTTAATAGGTGGTAAATCAGTTATACAAATGCTGGCGAGGTTTCTGCTCTTGGCCCACCCTCTTCAGTTGGGCTCTGTACAAGGCTAGTTTCTTACTGTGATGTTGTGCTGCTTGGAATTCTCTGTTAACCAGAGCGAGAGCACCGTAGGGTCCGACTGCTTTGTAGAAGGTTCATCCAATACCAACAAACCAAGGTTGTCAGGCTTTCCATCAGGACGTGGGACCTGGTTAAGGAAAAGGTAGGAAAGTAGAAGGAAAAATGTGAGAACCATAGAAAGCCATACCGGCTATTTTCAATAAGCCGAAAAGGAAGTAGTCTTCTGGTTATTTATTATTTATAGTATTAAAAAGCATACTTGTTTTCATACTATACTAAGTACTATCTAGAAAAAAACATGGTCTATGGGAACTTAAATACAAAGCTAGATTCATAGATAAATTAGAAGGCAAATACATGACAATGTTTTAATATAATGAGATGATACAGTATTACTTAGCAGTAATAAGTATAATTTGGAGAAGAGAGCAAGGTTAAGAATGCCAATGAAATGACATATATTAAGGTAGTAAAAGAATTAGCAGGAACGTTAGAAGACAGGGGTCAGAACTAACACCTAATAAGTCATTTTTAGAATGCACCGACTATACCTTTAAGAATGCATCAATATCCCCAACTGCTGGGATAAAATCAGGAATGAAAGGTTTCAGTTTGTGGTCCAGGTCAATCAACTGAGGTGTGTACCTAAAAGATATTGTCAAGGGAAGGTGAAGGCAGGTAGAGAATGTTACCTTACTATTCAGGCTTTAAAAAAACCTAAGAAACTCGTCTTATTTCAGACTATAGAGTGGAAAGGGTTGGGGGCAAGGTAGTAGGGATTGCGGGGTTCAGTGGGAGGTCCTAGTTCTCACCTATTGATGTACTGGAAGAGTTCCTTAATCTCAGCAGATACTGGCAAATGCTCATAATCTGCAGGATCATAGGCCCTGGGGAAAGGAAGATACCATTCATTTAAGGTGGCTCAAGCAGAGTAGAGGTGGCAGAACCCATGGGTCAACATGTGTGTTACTGTGACCACACATGTTGGTGATTTTAGAGAAGTGACCCTGAACCTAGCTTCTGCCCCTCACAAATCTTCCTTTTCCTGGAGGCTTGCAAGGCAACTTTAAAGTCAGTTATAATTAGCTCTCAATTGTCTTTGACACCGAAAGACAAAACTGAAGAAAATCTAACACTTTTGTTTTTTTTTTTTTTTTGTACAAGGGATCTAACCCAGGGTCACTTAACCACTGAGCCATATCCCCAGTCATTTTTATATTTTATTTAGAGACAGGTTCTCACTAAGTTCCTTAGAGCCTCGCTAAGTTCTGAGGCTGGTTGTGAACTTATGATTCTCCTGCCTCAGCCTTCCCGGCTGCTGGAATTACAGAGCTACACAACCACATCTGGCTCTAAAACATAATTTTTGATGTTAAAAATAGCATAAATTGTTCTTTTTAATTTATTTTAAAATTTTATTTATTTGTTTGTTTGTTTATTTATTTTTGGCAGTGCCAGGGATTGAACCCAGGACCTTGCACATGCCAGGCAAGCATCTACCCCTGAGCTATATCCCCGGTCATTTTCCTTTTTTTTATATGAAAGGTATAATGAGAAAAGATGAAAGGTAAAACAAGATTCTTTTTCCTTGGTAGTGCTGGGGATTAAATACACAGAAACATGCATGCTAACACTGAGCTATTCCTCCAGCCCCCTAAGATTTTAATTTCTGACATACAGAATAGTTTGCACCAAAAAAAAAAAAAAAAGGAATTTGTATCTTTGATTTTGTTTTTGCAGTATTAGGAATTGAACCCAGGAGGGCTCTACCACTGAGCTACATTTCCAGTCCTTTCTATATTTTTATTTTGAAATAAGGTCTTGCTGAATTGCCAAGGCTGACCTTAAATTTGCAATCCTCCTACCTCAGCCTCCCAAGTCACTGGAATTGCAGGTGTGTGCCACTGTACCCAGTTCAGAAATGTTTTTAGCTGTGTGTGTGTGTGTGTGTGTGTGTGTGTGTGTGTGTGTGTGTGTGTTTAGCAGTGTTATTTGTTAAAGATGGGGACAAATAAAATATCCATCATTTGTAAGATGGTTAATTATGTCAAAATGAATATTGCACAGTTATTAAAAAGTACTTGTGTTAAAAGTATACAGAGTAAAACAACAGAACACATAACATTAATTGTAATTAAATAAAATGTAATGAATGTAATGAACACTGGCAAAGTATATAAGTAGCTCAGCAAGACCTTTCTCAAAATAAAAAACAAAAAGCACTGGGGATGTAGCTCAGTGGTAAAGAGTCCCTAGGTTCAATCCCTACTACCAAAAAAAAAAAAGAGAGAAAAAAAGAGATGCTGCAATTTGACTTCTAAAGGATGTCCTCCCAGCCCACTATCTTGAAGATGATCCCCCTGGGCTTGGGTATTCTTGGCAATGGGCCCTTCCTCACCCTTCCAGAGGGGCTCCATGCTCTTCATCATCATCATCATCGTCAGAATCAGTTTCAGATGAGTCATCATCATCATCGTCATCGTCATTTTCACTAAAGCCCCGCTGAGGTGTCAACTGCGAGGTCTTCTTCTTCTCCTGGGATACGGCGGGGTAGGCAGAGAAAGGTTCATATAAAGAGAAACTTAATGTGCCTCAGAGGCCTGGTTCTAACCTGTACCCCCTGCACACTGGCACCTAGTCACCAGGAACTTCCAGAAGGGGCATCAGAGTCTTTTGTTTCTGGTTAGCTACAAACTGGGTCCCCACTTTCTATAGCCATATTAATCTACCTGAAGCTAGGGTACAAATTCTATCCAAATTATACTTATTACTTGGGAGATCCTGAGAGGTCTGTATAAACTTTATCCAAAGAGCCTTGACCCTAAAATTTAGGGACTTTCCAAGAAGAGGATGGCAACTCTAAATAATTATTATAGGAGAAAACGGGGGAAGATGAAACAAGGAAGACAAACTAGAAGGGTTTAATACTCACAAAGATCACAAGGAAATATAGCATTTAATTTGCAAGACTGCCCAGAGTAATCTGCTTGAAACTATCAAAAGAAGAAATTTCATAATCAACCCTGAGCCTGAATTCTGACCAGCAATTTCAGAGACTATGGGTTTTCCACTTCTGCTCAGTGGTATTTTGCTTCACGGGGTATTTGACCTATTCATATTTCCCTTCCCTTCCCCCATCAGTTAAGTACAGTAACTATATATTCTATCTCAGGATAAGGGATCTTTCGTTCTTGGTAATGTGACCTACCTTTCTGAGCTTCTGGCTGTCTATGTACCATCCCACCCTCTCAAGTCCATGAGAAGGGGTCTGGTGACGCTTGGGACTTGCAGGGGCAGTTGGGATGGGGTCCATGTCTTTGCCTCTGTGGCCTGGAGCCTGTGGCATGCCCTCCCTTAGGACCTGAAGGATGACCAATTGGCCCCCTTTAAAAGTACGTTTTGAAAGCTTGGTTTCCATACACTATATGGCTTACGCTGATTCCAGTTTTTAAAAATTAATATTTCTTCTACAGTAAAACAGTTATTGGCACATAAAACTATTGCACATTACAGGACACCAAAAATTTTTTTCAGTCACATTTTCCTCTATGAATAACAGATTTGTTATAAATAAAAATATACTCTAACTTATCTTTAATATTTATGACAGATAATAATACACAGTTGCAGAATTCACTCAATGACTATACCTAGTGGTATACAATTGATAAGAACATTTTAGAATATTCTTTCTCAACATTTGCCAAAATTATCCTTGGTCACAGAGGAAGCAGTTTTAGCAAAGGAAAATTTTAAGAGCATTGACTACTGATTTAAAGATCATTTAAGCCAGGCTTGGTGGCACACATCCAAAATCCTAGTGAGTTGGCAAGTTAAGGCAGGAGGATTACAAGTTTGAAGCCAGCCTGAGAAATTTAAGGAGACCCTGTCTCAAAATAAAAAATAAAAAAGAACTGTCAATGTAACTCACTGGTAAAGCACCCCTGGGTTCAATCTATAGTACCTGCCTCCCCCCAAAAAAAGATTATTCGAAAGTAGATGGCTTTCTGCTGATCTGGGTACATACTAAACTGGAAAGATAAATGAGTGTTAAATACTGACTACGGCACATAGACTAGGAGAACTGAGGGTGGATATACCAAATTTGGAGGTCAACTGAAGAAAACTGTTCACTTTTCTTTTGTCTGCTTCTTGAAAGTTGTGCTTTACAAAACTCCTGAAATAATGGGGAGGACTTTTTATAGCCAAATGCCTAAGAGATAACATGCGTATAAGATGCTAGAATGGTGTACTTAGTCATGGAGAAAGACCACCTTAAAATATTACCTTTTAGTCTTTTTATGAAGTCAGCCTATATCTCTACAGCTTAGAGTGTCACTTCAAATATTCTTCACCTGAATTTCCATAGTTTCTTTTCTTAAAGGAAAATTAAAATATGAGCACTAGGCGGTGTGGTGGCACATGTCTGTAATCCCAATGGCTCGGGAGGCTGAGGCAGGAGGATCATGAGTTCAGAGCCAGCATAAGCAACATCTGCCTGGGCCAGGGATGGTGGTATCTTTCTGTCTTTCTTTCGGAAGTGGGGTGTTTCCCTGTTTGAGGTCTTAAGACCTCAAAATTAAAATCTCTTTCACAAAATATTTGCAATATCACAAGTGTGGATGATGAAAAAATACACAGACCAATAATTCTTGTTTTAACATAAGAAGTACATGAACAACTTACTAAAAATATAAATTCTCAGGCTTTTGTTTTTGAAGTTCTAGGAATCAATATTTTTGAAATATAGTATCCCAGGGCTGGGGATATGGGTGAGTTAGTAGAATGCTTGCCTTGCATGCACAAGGCCCTGGGTTCAATCCCCAGAACCACAAAAATAATTAATTAATTAAGTACCCCAATTGATTCTGTAAAGTTTGTGAAGCACTGGCCTACTTTATAGCAAATTCCACCAAAAAGTCATCTGTAATAGTAGGCTTGCAACAGGGATGTAGTTCAGTGGTACAGCATTTGTGTATCACATACAAGACCCTCAGTTCCATTCCCAGGACAGCAAAAAGAAAAAGAAAAGCCAGGTACAGTGGCGCACGCCTATAATCCCAGTGGCTTGGGAGGCTGAGGCAGGAGGATCACAAATTCAAAGCCAGCCTCAGCAATTTAGTAAGGCCCTAAGTAACTGAGTGAGACCCTGTCTCTAATTAAAATACGAAAAGAGTTGAGAATGTGGCTCAGTAGTTAAATCCCTGGTACAAAAACAAAAAACAGAAAAAAAAGAAAAAAAAGAAGACTTTACTTCTGATGAAATCAATATCTCAAGGCTCTTTGCTCATGAATTTCTTCCATGTGCACAAACGCACCTAACTACTGGCACTGAGTGTTCAGGAAACGTTTACCGGTGAGCTAGTATCATTTCAAACTATCTACTAAAAACCTAAAGCAGAAATTCTACAAGAAGCTGTGGGGTTATACCGCACCTTGTTATTTTCCTCTTCGTACTCATCACTGCTGTTATCAGCCATAGTCTTGTTAGGAAGATAGCCAGAATGAGGAAGTCCTTAGAAGAGAAATTTCCCCTTTAGGTTACTATGTAAGTGATCTTTAAAGACAAATAGTTTTAGTTCACAATATTTTGTGCTCTAGCCATTCTATGGACAGGTTTTATAAGAACATCAAGGTAAAGGAAAGGAGACCAAATTCTAGTCATGACTTTATTAATATCATTCGAAATATATTTACTAAACATTACTGTGCTTAAAGCACTGGGTTAGATGTTATACTAGTCGATTATCTGCCACTCTACAATTATTAAATTAGTATAATATTTATATTAGTATAATATAACTATTCTTATATTATTAGTTGTTCCATTGGTAAAATGAGATATGTGATTAGTAAAGTGAAAAGAGGGATAGATTAACAGTCAGAAGACTGGGTGTGATGGATAACTCTATCACTTGGACAAAATGCCTTAACCTCTCTCAGTCTGAGTATTCCCATCTCTAAGTAGGGTCAGTAATATTTCTTACCCAGGACCCATTATAAGGATCAAGTGAGAAAACTTACACACAAGGAAGTGAACTAGAGCCTGGCAAATAATGGATAGTTACAAATTTGAATCTGAATCAGTATCTGTAACAGTAATAAAAATATTCTGAACAATTAAAGTATAATCAGACATAAGGTATTAACTGGCATGACAACATGTTAGATGACTTCTAAATAAAATAAATGCAAATTAAACACCATTTTCTGGCTTACTAAAATAGCCAACCGAAAAGAAGTTAAAATTTCCACATCTGGCAAGAGCATAAAGATGCTCAAGTCAAAAACCTGGTGGCTAGATACATACCCCATATAACTGATAACAGAGACTCAAACAGACACTTGTACACCTCTGTACATAACAGCATTGTTCTCAGCAGCATAAAGGGGAAAAACAACCCTAGGATCTATTAAGAGATAAACAGATAAAGTGTAGCATATCCATACAATGGAATATGATCCAGGCATAAAATGGAATGAAATCCTAAGACATACTATAGCATAAATGAACCCCGAAACATTATGCTACGTGAAATGAGTCAGCCACAGGCTAGGTGTGGTGGCCCGCACTCTAATTCCAGGTACTTGGGAGAGTAAAGCAGGAAGATTGTGAGCTCAAGGTCAGCGCGGGCAATATGATGAGACCTGCCTCAAAATAAAATGAAAAGGGATGGGGGTGGGGTTCGATCCCCAACACTGCAAAAAAAAAGAAAAAAATAAATAAAGAAAGAAGTCATAAAAGGACAAATAAAATATGATTTTACTTAGGAAGTATGCACAATAGGCAAATTTGTAGAGACAAAGTGAACAGTGGACCAGGGGCTCAGAAGAGAGGCATCAGGAGTTATTATTTAATAGGCTGGCATGATGAAAAAGTTCTGGAGAAATAGACAGTAGTGACAGTTATCCAACACTGTGAATGCACTTAATGTAATTTGATTTTATACTTAAAAAGATTAAAGTGGTAAATTTTATGTTATGTATATTTTACCATAACAAACAAAATCCCTGGCGCACACCTATAATCCAGCAGCTCAGGAGGCTGAGGAAAGAGGATCCCAAGTTCAAAGTCAGCCTCAGCAACTCAGTGAGGCCCTAAGCAACTCAGCAAGATCCTGTCTCTAAATAAAATATGAAAAAGGTCTGGGGATGTGGCTCAGAGGTTAAAGCGCCCTGTGTTCAATCCCTGGTACCAAAAAAAAAAAAAAAATCCCGAGTGGCATCATTTGTTCCTAACTCAAGAGCCAAATCCGGTATACCAACAAGTCTCAGTGATTCTATAACAACAGTTTAGTTTATTTTTGCCTCATGTCTTTACTTTTCACTTCCTCACCATGGTCCAAGTCACTATCATCTTAACTCAGCTATTGTAATAGTCCCTCCAACTGCTTCCCCACTTTCACCTCTTTAACCTTCAATCATTCCACATAAACAGCAACATATTCATGTATGTGTAATAAGTCAAATACATTCTACTGTCATGTATATCTGAAAAGAACAAGTAAAAATTGTTTAAAAAACAGCAACATAAACCAGGCAAGGTAGCACACACCCATGATCCCAGCAGTTGGGGAGGCTGAGGCAGGAGGATTGGGAGTTCAAAGCCAGCCTCAGCAGTGAGGTCCTAAGCAACTCATTGAGACCCTGTCTCTAAATAATATATTAAAAGGGTCTGTGGATGTAGCTCGGTGGTTAAGTGCCCCTGGGTTCAATCCCTGTTACCAAAAACAAAAACAAAAACAAAACAGCAACATAGCTGCTAAAATGTGCTTGTTTTGCTTCTGCCTACCTCTCTAATCTGGCCATATACCACTTTCCTCTCCCATATGATGGACTCTTCTCCTTTCATCTTCCTTGACGACCCTATCAAAAATACATCCCCTTGACAGGCATGGTGGTATGCACTTGGAGTCCCAGCAACTCAGGAGGCTGAGGCAGGAGGACTGCAAGTTCCAGGCTAGCTTCAGAAACCTTGACTTTGTTTCAAAATTTTCAAAAAGAGCTGGGGATGTGCCTCAGTGGTTAAGTGTCCCTGGATTCAATCCCTGGTACCCAAAAAAGATCTCCTTCCTCACCATTATTTTCCTTAACAGAAATTTGCCTCCATCAATGCACTTATCACATTTGTAGCCATGTTTATCTGTTTATTCATTTGTCATCTGTCTCCCATGATTACGAGTATCAGGATGGCAGGGACAGTGTGTCTTTTAACACTGTATACCCAGTGCTAGGCATAAGGTTGGCATGACAAAGAGTAAGCATTCAAAAATGTTTGTTAATGCCACTATTATATAAAATTATAATGCATCAATAAAAAAAAAAAAACTTTGTTGAGCCAGATGTGGTGGTGTGCACCTGTACTTGGGAGGCTGAGGCAGGAGGATCCATTTGAACCCAGGAGTTTAAACCCAGCCTGAAAAACAGAGTGAGACGCCCATCCCAAAAGAAGAAAAATGTAGGCTGGGGTTGTAGCTCAGTGGTAGAGTGAGCGTCTAGCACACATGAGGCACTGGGTTCAATTCTCAGCACCACATAAAATAAATAAAATTTAAAAAAAGAAGAAAAATGTTTGTTGAATAAATGAATGGTGTCAAATCCTCTAAAAATAATCTGTTGTTATTTTGGCTGCAGTTGCTGATTAAAGGGCAGAAAGAGTGTAAAACATAGTTCGTTTTTTTTTTTTTAATTGTTTTAGTTGTAGGTGGACACAATACCTTTATTTTATTTTTATGTGGTGCTGAGGATCGAACCCAGGGCTTCACACTTGCTAAGCGAGCACCCTACCACTGAGCCTCAACCTCAGCCCCAGTAAAACATAATTTTGACAAGTTAAAACAACTACAACAGGGACTAGAGGTGTAGCTCAATAGTAGAGTGTTTGTCGAGCATGCAGGAGGCCTGAATTCCATCTCTAGCATCACAAATAGCCAATGCTTAACAGACCAGACCATGAGCAGAATAATAACATCAAGTAAAAGTGATAGGGTTGGGTTAAAGGAAGATCCTGCAATTAGCAAGCTGTGACTTCTCCCCTCTTAGTTAGAAAACAAACAGTGGCAAGTGAAGTAACTTTGACTCTGAAAGTAAAAATTTGTTACTTCAAATTGGGAACTTAAGACAAACATGAAATCATCCTGCTATTTGTGTTTTAAGAACCATTTCTCTTCTTTCTTCTTCTTTCTTCTCTTACCTTGGTGTCCTGGGGTTGGAGTACAAATACTTGCAACCTCTTCAGGGTCGATAACCTCTAGACGCTCATCATATGCCTGATTCTCAACAATCTTGGTCTAAGCAAAAGGAGATATGATTACACATCATGGAAAGTACATTAAGCACTCTGCCGGGAGATGTGTTCCAAACCATTATGGTTTCCTCTTCCTCACCCAAGGCACCAATGCTATATAAAACCTTCGACCCCAAACTTTCCTTAAGGCTGCTTGGCCCCAGGTCAAACGACTCAGTCATTCTCCTGTAGCCCTTATGTAGGAACTGCCAGCAGGCTGGCTGAGGACAGAGGGACTCTTGGAGGGAAATGACTTCTCCAGCAGCTCCCCCAAAGCTGTAAGATACACATGCAAAGGTAGATGGTGGCTTTCTTCAGTTTTTCCAAAGCTGTTGGGATTTCTCAGGGCAGGTTATAGAGGTGTCTGGCGGGGGGTAGGGTCGGGGGGGGGTGTCACTTCTGGAACGGGCTGGGGGTGGGGGCGGTGTCCCGAAGAGAGGGTAAACTCCAGTCTCTATAGAGGTCCCATTCAGTAATCCAAAAGCGTCACCTCCATCTCCACTCGTTTTGCAGATCGAATTCCATATAAATTTCGTGGGAGTAAAAGAAGCAGGGCAGTTGGTAGTGGGGTGGGGAAAGGGAAGAAGAGTTGTCATGGAGATGGGAAGAGGCATCCTCTTGGGAGGAAGGTAGTTCCCTTCCGCTGGGGTGAGTACGAATTACCTGGAGCCCCTCTGAATCCGTCTCCTCTATGTGAAAAGAACCCCAGCCTAGGACTGGGGTCTCACTCCAAACTCACACCAAGGCCACTTCACGGATTCTACTTGGAGCAACCGGCCTGTTGTCAGTCGCTAGGCAAAAAGGAAAAAAAAAAAAAAAAAAAAAAAGAGAGAAAGAAAAAACGCGAGACTTGGTCCCACTATCGTGAGATCTCCCCCACTCACCTGTACTTTCTCCTCTTCCAACGTAGGATCTCTATGCGCCGGAAGAAGATCAAAGGGCCCAAATGGAGCCTCTCTGGGCGCTTTGGGCGGCCAAGTCTCCTGTTTGTCTATGGTTTCAGTAAATGCGTCTGTTGCACCATCTAGCGGCCGCAGTTGGTAGAGCCGGTTTATTAATTTAGACCCTTCAATTGGAAACCGTGTTTTTCCCGGTTTAAGGACAAGGATCATCCCGCATGCGTTTTCTCCTAGATCTGTCTAATCAGAATTTATACACACTTTCCAGGGAATATTCCAAACACTTCTTTCTTGGCGGTGCTGGAGATCAAACCCAGTACTTCACCCGTGCTAAGCAAGTGCTCTACCTCTGAGCTACAATCCCAGACCCTCCACTTTTAGGGTCTTTTTATAACATTTATGTTATTTTTTAGTTCTTCCCTTCCACGGTATCCCATTACAGCGGCATACTTATACTAACAAATTATTCCTTCTTTATCTGAGTTTCAAACTTAACCGTATCCTGTATTTTTATTTACTAAAAATTCATGTGAGCTTAAGGCAGAATCTTCGTGTGTGTTTGATTTTTAAACTCTTTCTAGCGCATTATTTTGCATAAATTACGCACTTTTAAAGTGCTCATTGAACAGGCCGAGGTGCCACACGTCTGCAATCTCAACTACTCTGAGGCTGAGGCAAGTTCAAGGCCAGCCTCAACTAGTTAGTGAGACCCTGTCTCGAAACAAAAAGGGTTGGGAGCCTGGCACAGTAGCAAACACCTGTAATCCCAGCGGCTCCGGAGACTGAGGCAGAAGGATCTTAGTTTCAAAGCCAGCTCAGTGGTTATGTGCCCCAGGTTCAATCCCTGGTACAATAAATACATTAATTAAAATAAATAAAAAAGGCTGGGCTCAATCCCACTACCAAATAGAAAAGCTTTGGCGAGCAGAGTGTAGCTCAGTGGTGGGTTCAATCCCTAATAATCAAGGAAAGGGAGAGAGAGTCTTAATTTTTGTTTTTGCAGGGGTGTGGGGGTAGCAGGGATTGAATCCAGGAGCCCTTAACCACTGAACCACATCCACGGTCATTTTTATATTTTATTTTGAAACAGGGTCTTGGCTAAGTTGCTTGTGTCCTTCCTAAATTGCTGAGGCTGGCCTTAAACTTTCAATCCTCCTGACTCAGCCTCCTGAGTCACTGGGATTACAGGCATGTGCCAGATTTAATTTTTTTAATTGGTGCATAAAAATTGTACATATTTATGGAGCACCAGGTGATGTTTCCATACATATGTACATTGTGTAATGTTCAAATAGGGTAAGCATATTTATCTCAACATTTATCATTTCTTTGTTGTAAAAACATTCAAAATCCTTTTCTCCACCTTTTTTGGAGTATACAGCCCACAGCACATTATGGTTATCTGTAGTGGTTCTACTGTGCACTAGAACACCAGAATTCATTTCTCCAAGCTGTTGTTTAGTACCCATTGACCAATAGTTCCCACTCTCTTTCTTCCTCCTATAATTTCCAGTCTCTGGTAATGACTCTTCTACCCTCAACTTGTACAAAGTCAGTATTTTTAGATCCCAAATGTATGTGAGATTATGTGGTCTTTGTCTTTCTGTGTCTGGTTTTTCACTTAATATAATATTTTCCAGTTTCATCCATGTTGTAGCAAATGACAGAATTTCATCCTTTTTATGGGTGAATAGTATTTCAGTGTGTGTGTGTGTTTGTGTGTGTGTGTGCATGCATGCACGCATATGTGTTTGCAGTACCAGGGATTGAACCCAAGGCTTTGCACATGCTAGGCAAGTACTCCACCACTGATCTACATCCCCAGCCCTCATTTGTATATACGTACCACATTTTGCCTGGCATTGTGACACAGGCCTATAATCCCATCAGCTCAGGATGCTGAGGCAGCAGCATTGCAAGTTTAAGGCCAGCATCAGCAACTTAATGAGGCCCTAAGCAACTTGGTGAAAGCCTGTCTCAAAAACAAATATTAAAAATTAAAAAAAGGCCTGGTTATGTGACTCAGTGATTAAGTGCCATTGGGTTAATTCCCCCATACCAAAATAATAATAATAATAATAATAATAATAATATGTACCACATTTTACTTTATATATTCACTGGTTAATGGATACAGATTGATTCCCTTTCTTTGCTATTGAGAGTTACCTCTTCTGAGACTTCTAGTTTAAAATGGAACTGCAGGATTGGGGATGTATTTCAGTGGTAGAGCACTTGCTTGCTGTGCTTGAGGTCCTGAGTTCAATCCCCAGCGCGCGCACACACACACACACACACACACACACACACACCACACACACACACACACACCCCTAAAAACTTTTTCTTTTATTTTCGTAATGTGTTATTGCCCATAATAACAGATATATAATTAAGCATTTACTATGTGGGAGCACTTAGAGATTATATAATCTATTTCATATTTTCTAACACAAGTTTATGAGATAAATGTCACTGCCAATTTACAGATTAGATAATTAAGGCCTAGTTAAAATAACTTGCCTAGTTGCTCAGCTAGAAAGTTCTGAAAGCAGGAGTCAAGCACAGGACTAAACCCAAGGCTGTTCTAACACTGAGCTACATCCCTAGCCTTTCTGACCCCTAAGTCTTTGCTTTAAACCATTCTAATATAAGGCACTCCTTGCAAATCCTGCTTGCAGGGTTGCATTTTCTCCTTCAATCTACTTCAGCTAATATCATATTTCAAAAGAATAAGCATCAAGTAGTCTTTTTATTTATTTTTTCCATTTTTTTTTTTTTTCCTGGTGCTGGGAATTGAACCCAGAGTCTTGTGCTTGTGAGGCAAGCACTCTACCAATTGAGCTATATCCCCAGTCCCCCCACTTTCTTTTTTTTTTTTTTTCTTTTGTTGTGGGGATGGAACCCAGGGCTTGGTGAATGTTAGGCAAGCACTCCACCATTGAGCTGCATCTCCATCCACCATCAGTTGGTCTTTGCTGATCTGAGTTCTATAGTGAGGGCTCTGCAAATTGCCACAACAAGGCAATAATTCTTAATAGAATTTTACTTTTTAAAAAATAAGAATTTATTTATCTTTCTTAAAATATGTGAATTTTGGGTGGGTGTGGTGGCTCATGCCTGTAATCCCAGTGTCTCAAGAGGCTGAGGCAGGAGGATTGCAAGTTCAAAGCCAGCCTCAGCAACTTAGGAAGACCCTGTTTTGAAATAAAAAATAAAAAGGGCTGCAGCTATGGCTCAGTGCTTGAGCATCCCTGAATTCAATCCCTAGTAAAAAAAACAAAAACAAAAACAAAACGCGTGTTTTATAACAAAAATTAAAATACAGGTTGACATAAATCCTTTCAGAAATGCAAAGTTTTTATTTTATCATTCCATTGGAGATGGAATTTAAATGAATGAGAATTCGAGGTCTATAATGCAGTGCTTAAGGGTACCAGGTTCTGAAGATAAGCAGACTTCAGAAGTTGGGATTTTGAAGTCATTTGAATTCTGCCTTTTTAATTTTCTAGTCATGAGAACTCTAGAAGAATTTTTCCTTTGTACCTTGATTTCCTCACAGGTGAAATGGAGATAATAATGGTACCTACCTTAGAGAATTCTTATGAGGAATAAATGAGATAATTTGTAAAGAAGTTAATGTCTGGTAACTTTTATGTGTTTAATAAGTATTAAGGAATACATGAATGAAAAGAGGCAATGTGTTATAATGAGGAAAGCTTGATTTGAATCCTGGCTTCACCACTGACTGCCTGTGTGAATTTGGGCAAGTGTTTAAGTTCTTTGATTTTCAGTGTCTTTATCTGGATTGTTGAAAGAATTATAGATAACATATATGAATTATTGACACAAAATAAGTACTCAAAAAAATTGCTGTTTTACTTTATTGCAGACATGTAGGTTTAATATGGGTGAGTGCTTTTGGGTTGAACCAGGAGGAATATGGAATAAAATGATAAAGGGAAGAACTGCTGAATCAATTATATTCTGAAAAACCTGAAATTTGGCATGAGTGAACTTCCAAAAGAATCAGAAGACTAGATTTGAGTTCTAGTCTAGAAACTGGGTTAATCACTGTGTTAATCACACTTGTCATCATTTTATTCACAAGCAGAATGGTCATAAGCATAACTACCCTACTTCCTGCACATGGCTTTTGTTTGTTTGTGGCACTGGGGACTAAACCCAAGGCCCAATGCTGTTCTAACGCTAAGCTACATCCCTAGTCTTTTTTTTTTTTTTAAAGACAGGATCTTGCTAAGTTATTCAGGCTCCACTTGAACGTGTGATCCTCCTGCTTCAGCCTCCTGAGTAACTTGGATTACAGAAATGTGCAACTACAACCGGTTTTTATTCCTTTTTTATGGCTAAATAATATTCAATTTCATTGCGATACTACTTTTTGTCCATCTCTGTTATGAAACCATCTGTTTGGATGGTTTCTGCTTTTTTTGCTATGAACATTAGAGTACACATTTTTGTATTGACTTATATTTTATATTTTCAATTACCTTCATATGTAGGTACCAATGGATTTGCTGATTTGTGTGGACTTTCTGAGAAACTGCAGGACTGTTCTAAAGTGGCTGCACTATTTACATTCCCACCAGCAACTTATGAATGTTCTAACTTTTCTGCATTCTTGCCAAAACTTATAGCCATCCTAGTGGGTATGATTCTCACCATGTATTGATTTGCATTTTCCTTACGTCTGAGGATGCTAAACATTTCTTTTGTTCCTGAGTTTGAACCTAGGGATCCTAACCGCTGAGCTGCATCTCCACCCTTTTATTTTTCAAGACAGTCTCGCCAAATTGCTTAGGACCTCGCTAAATTGCTGAGGCAGGTCTCAAATTTGTGATCCTCTTCCCTCAAACTCCCAAGCTGCTGGGATTAGAGGCATGTGCCACCACGTCCAGCGATGCTAAACACTTTAAAATTTTTTCTTAATCAGCCATTTGTGTATCTTCGCAAGACGATATATGTATATATATTCAGATCCTTTGTCCATTTTTAGATTGGGGTTTTTCTTTTTATTGTTGAGTTGTAAGAGTTCTTTATGTATTCTGGATACTAGTCCCTTAGGCGCACAGATTATTTTGTATATTATCCAGTGACTGTGAGAATGGCTTTATATATTGTAAGAAGTGACGCAAAATGAAGAAAGGCGACGACAGACAGTAAGCACGGACAGAAGTATGAGCTTCCACAGCTGGAGCCAAGCTCCCCATAAGTTGTGGGTCAAGCCGGCGCAGCATCCCGGTACCCATGCTTTCTCCCCCTCGCCGGCCCGCCCTCCGCCCTTTGACCCGCGCCGTTTCCGGTTGGAGACGTGGCTCGGGGCCGCCATCTTGGTAAGAGGCGAAGCGGCAGCCGCTCCTGTCAGGGGGGCAGCAGGTCCAGAGCGGCCGGTGCTCCCCTTGCCCTGGACCCGGCCCTATCCTCGGTGGAGCCAGAGCGCGGGTGCGCGCCACCACCGCCTTCACCATGGTAAGACGCGAGCCAGGCCCGAACTCTGGGGGGCCGGGCCTCTCTCGACCCCTCGCCCTGCCGGCGGGCCTGGCGCTGGGGCCGGAGGGGCCCCGCCCCGAGGGTCTGGAGCGGCTGCTTCTCCTGGGACTCCGGGCGCTGTGTGGCGGTCCGCGCCCCACGCCCAGCCTCCCCGGAGACCCGAGGGAGCCGACTCCAGTCCCTCTCGTCGTGGCCGCCGCACCCCACCCCCAACCAGCTGGACCGCCACCTCTGCCGGGACCGGCCCCTCGAACGACCCGGGGATTTTTGCCCTGCGGGAACCTGGTGGTGGTTGTCGAGTGGCGCTGATGTCCTGCCGGTTCCCTGAGCGCTCGGAAGGCTGGGCCTCTCCCGGGAGGTTCTCGTCCTTCTGTTACCAGCTCGCCTTTTGTTTGTTCGGAAGGGGGAAATGGAAGCCCAGAGCGGGGAGTAACTTCTGACACTCATTCCTAAGACTCCAGTGTCGCGGAAAGCTTCCCCTCCGGTAGGGCTTACCGTGTGCCCGCTTGTTCGTGTGACTACGTGTACGCCGTGTAGGGCACACTGGGAAAACGTGAGTTCGGAGGACACAGGGCTCCTCTCTTCCAGGAACACATTGGTCATGTGAAGTAAAGTGTGGATGTGGCATGTAGTAATCGGGTGTCTCAGGAGGAGAAGGGGTGGCTCAGACTCTGGGACCTGTTACTTGCCTTCGAATGCATTATCTTTGCAGAGATAGGAAAAATTAATGTGGGTAAGGATGGGGGAAACACAACTGTTAACTCCACTAACTTGCTTTATCACTATGATTTGTGGCTCTTCATGAAGTAGAAGAAATTCCTGGGTTCAGAAGAGCTAGTAATTTTTTTTTTTTAGTACACCTTATGCCCTTCAGTCGTTCGAAGATGTCCTTTTTTTTTTTTTTTTTTTTTTTTTTTGTCAATAGATATTTTGATTTAAAGTATCTTCCTGTATACCTAAGAGGTGATAATGTAATTTGGTGCCACTCTTACTAAGTTCTACTGACAGCCCTTTAGGTGTCAACATGGATGGATAGTGGGAAGATTCATGATTGGGCTTGAAACCATTGAAAAAAATTTTTTTTCAGCTTTAGATATATAAATTACATCAAGCAGGTTTGCCTCCTACCACTTTTGTTTTAGATGGAAAATTGCCAAAACCTCATTTTTTCAGTTCAGCTAGGAGGCTTAGTATTTGGACAGTGATTGTTTTTAAAACCTCCATTTCTTTTTACATCCAGAACGTATTAATAGTGTATTTTAGACCATATTACAATTTTTTAAAAACCTTCATTTTATTTTTATGTGGTCCTGCGGATTAAACCCATTGCTTCACATGGCTAGGCAAGCACTCTACCGACGGAGCTATCTCCCCAGCCCAAAAATTTTGATTTTAAAAAATGTTCTTGAGCCAGGTGTGGTGGCACACACTTGTAATCCCTGCAGCTTGCAAGGTTGAGGCAGGAGGATCTCGAGTTCAAAGCTCAGCAAAAAGTGAGGTAAGCAACTCAGTGAGACCCTGTCTAAATAAAATGTAAAATAGGGCTGAGAATGTGGCTCAGTGGTCGAGTGCCCCTGAGTTCAATCCCTGATAACCCCTCCCCCCAAAAAAGATGTTCTCCATCTAGTTTTTTTTTGTTTGTTTTTAATTCATTGATAATCCAGGGATGGTAAATTACTGAGTAATATATATATATGATTATATATATGAATAAAAGTAGCCTGTATGTTAAAATATATGTAGTAAATTTTGAATGTTTTTTTGACATGTGTACATACAAATTGTGTCAAGTGTTTCTGAATTATTTGGGGCTTAGCATGACCCAGATACCCACGATTTTATGTGCTCAGGAGAAGAGTTTATATCAGTACATTCTGCTGTGTTGAGTCTTTTTTTTTTTTTTTTTTGGTACCAGGGATTGAACCCAGGGGTGCTTAACCACTGAGCCACATCCCAAACCCTTTTTTATATTTTAGTTAGAGATAGGGTCTCACTGAGTTGCTTAGGGCCTTGCTAAATCACTGAGACTGACTTTGAACTCAAAATCTTCCTGCCTCAGCCTTCCAAGCCACCGGGGTTATAGGCATGCGCCACTGCACCTAGCTTCTGTTGAGTCTTGATACATGGTATTATTTCTGTGTAATATTCTTGGATCTTACTGTATTACAAAGAGATCTCTGTATGGTAGATAAGTCCTATAGAGTGAAATTTTTTATCTGTAAGTTGTATTGAAATTTCTAAAAGTTGATTTTCCTTGATATGGAATTTTCAAACGTGGAAAAGTTGTAGAGTTTTACAGTGAACAATTATATAACTACCAGCTAGAATCTATAATTAACATTTCACTATATTTTGTCATACGTGTACTCATCCATACATTCCATCTTTATAAAATATACTTCAAAGTAAATTATAGATACATAAACATTGTTTTTTGAAAAATAAATTCCCTTTGGATTTAGTTTTTGAAGTTAGTGTAAAATATCCTCGATTACAAAATCTCAATGGGTACATACATGAACAAATGGAAAAACAAATGGTTTATGGACTGAGGGTATAGCTCAGTGGTAGAGTGCTTGCCTACCAGGCACAGGTCTTGGGTTCAATCCCCATTACTGCAAAAAAAAAAAAAAAAAAAGAGGGGTTATGATGACTTCATTATAACATGAAATTCAAAGAACTGTTTTTGGTTTTGTTTTGAATTGAACCTCGGGGCACTTAACCACTGACACGCTTCCCCAGCCCCCCCCCCCCCTTTTTTTTTTTTTTTTTTTTTAAGAGACAGGGTCTTGCTAAGTTACTTAGGACCTCACTAAAATGCTAAGGCTGGCTTTGAATTCGGGATTCTCCTGCCCCAGCCTCCTGAGTCACTGGGATTACAGGCAGGCTGCCTGGTAAGAAGGGTATTTCCTTTTTTTTTTTTTTTTTTTTTTTGCGGTGCTAGGGATTGAACCCAGGGCCTTGTGCTTGTGAGGTGAGCACTCTACCAACTGAGTTATCTCCCCAGCCCTGAAGGGTATTTCTTAATTTGATTCTTCTAATTTCTGCAAAGTGAGAGAGTGTTCTTACTTTCTTAATATTTGTCAAATATCATTATACACAGTTCTTTTTCTCACTAAACTTATATTTGAATAAACTTGATGTTAAGTCTCATGATAGCACCCATCTTTAAAATTTTTACTTGTCTAAAGAATGCTGTTCTCATTTACCTAAGTATAGACAGCAAACCTGTTGTGGTGACATTAAACATAAATGATCATGGTAAATTCAGTTCCCCAAAATTATTAGTTATTAATAACTAGATTTGAGTGGACTGGGGTTGTAGCTCAGTGGTAGAGTGCTTGTCTAGCACACGTGAGGCACTAGGTCTAATCCTCAGTACCGCATATAAATAAATAAAGGTATTGTGTCCATCTACAACTAAAAATATATTTTTAATAAAAAATTAGATTTGAATTTATGTGGCTAAGTCTATATATGATGGAGGAGAAACTGAAATCCTATCCGTTAATAACAGGTCCTAATTAAGGAATTATTGCTTTTCTTTTTTCCTTTTTCATATATAATACTGCAGCTGCATGACTATTATATTCTTTATGTATTTTTTTTATTATTGATTGAGGGAACTTTGAGAATGAAAAGGATTTTCCACTGATAGGCCATCTACCATGTCTTCATATAGGAAATCCATTGAATATCCAGTAATGTCATTTAAAAAAAAAAATTATCTACAAGCTTTTGTTTTTTGACTGAAAAGTGATAGATTTAAAATCCTGAATGTTACTTTTCAACTTTCAGGTTTTATTGGTAGTCTAGATTTTATTATAATGTTCACTGTTATTTTATTTGTAATTAAGTTCATATAGATAAGGAAAGACAAAATAGTCCTTTGTGACAGTTGGAGAAAATAGCCTTAATATAACCATGAATTGTTTGTGTGTGTGTGTGTGTGTGTGTGTGTGTGTGTGTATGTGTGTATGTGTGTATGTTTAATTCTGGAATCCTGAAACATTTAGAAGTTCAAGACCTTAGCCAGATGCACACACGTATAATCCCAGTGATGCTGGAGGCTGAGGCAAGAGGATTGCAAGTTTGACACCAACCTCAGCCACTTAACAAGACCCTGTCTCAAAATAAAAATAAAAAGGACTAGGAGGACTACAGTTGTGGCTTAGTGGTAGAGTGCTTGCTTAGCATGCGTGAGGCACTGGGTTTATCCTCAGCACCACATAAAAATAAATAAAGGTACTGTGTCCATCTGTAACTAAGAAAATAAAAAATTAAATTAATAAAAAAAGGGACTGAGGATGTGACTCAGTGGTAAAATGCCCCTGGGTTCAGTCCCCAGTACCAAAAGAAAAAAAAAAGACTGATGACCCTTTTTTTAAGAGAATTGTTTATATTTATGCTGAATTGCCACCTGCTATTCTTCTGTCTATTCTTCTGTCTCTTATCACATGCACACAATTTGTTTGGATTAGGCAATTTGCCTTCAAGCAACTTAATATAAAATATTGTTCCAAAGTATTGCTTTTGGATCAGTAGATGTGAAATAGGAGTTTTGTGCATTTTCTATTATTGTAAAGTTTTCAAATGCTTAGAGTTAGGGTGGTACTGGAGATTGAATCCAGAGCTTTACACATGCTACACAAGCATTTCACCATTGAAGTACACCCTCAACCCTTTTTATTTTATTTTGGGATAGGGTCTCATTAATTTGCCCAGACTGGCCTGGAACTTACAGTCCCTCCTACCTCAGCCTCCCCAGTTGTTGACTTATAAATCTTATTGTTGTTGTCGTTGTTATTGTTGCTACTGGGGATTGAACCCAGGGGCACTTTACCAATGAACTAATATCCCCAGTCCTTTTTATTTTTTATTTTGAGGCAAAGTCTTGAGGCTGGAGATGTAACTCAGTGTTAGAGCACTTGCCCAGCATGGCATACTGGATTTGATCAAAATAAAAATTAAAAGGGTTTTGCTATATTGATAAGGTTGGCTTCAAACTTGTGATCCTCCTGCCTCAGGCTCCCAGGTTGCTGAAATTATAGGTGTGTGCCATCCTGCTTAACAACTTATAGAATATTAAATATTAAAAGGTACTTTTAAGCTGGGTATGGTAGCACAGCTTGGGAGGCTGAGGCAGGAGGATTGTGAGTTCAAAGCCAGCCTAAGCAAATTAGTGAGGCCCTAAGCAACTCAGTGAGACCCTGTCTCCAAATAAAATATAAAAAAGGGCTGGGGATGTGGCTCAGTGGTTAAGCACCTCTGTGTCCAAAGCCCGGTACAAAAAAAAAAGCACTTTGAATTTCATATAAACTAACTAACTAACTATTTTAGGGATATTTCAGTAAGGAATTGACTTACTACCCAAGATCATATAATTAGGTAGCATAATGAGGACAGAAACCTTATTCTCAGGTTCCTGAAGGTACTTTCTGATCCATGTGCTAAATCTGCACAAATAATAGTGTACTCAAACCATGTAAATATTAAGAGAAATGTATTTGACTGTAAGGAGTGTTTTTGAAAGGAGTAGGATTTATTCAAGTGAGAAGAAAAAAGAATTCCCACAAGGCATGAAGGGACCTGATAGGGGTTGCCCCTATCAGGGGTTCTTGAAAGTTTCTTTTTAAAAAGTCTTTTTCTAAAATTTTTTTTTAAAAATTGAAATCAAGTTTATAAAAAGTCATATGCTTGGGCTGGGGAGAAAGCTCAGTCGGTAGAGTGCTTGCCTTGCATGCACAAGGCCGTGGGTTCGATCCCCAACACCGCAAAAACAAAAACATATTCTTCATCAAAGAAAATTGCAATGGGAAAAATTAACTTGCTTTTAGTATATGCCATATTTTAATAATTGTTAGACATTGGTAAACATTGATATGAAGAGAAGCTTTTATTATGTCAAAGCATTTAAGAAGACAAATGTTGTCAGGTGCAATGGCACACACCTATATTTCCACTGGCTCAGAAGTCTGAGACAGGAGGATTGAAAGTTCAAAGCAAGACCCTGTCTCAAAAAAAAAAAAAAAAAAAAAAAAAAAGGACTGAGGATGCGGCTCAGGTTAAGTGCCCTTGAGTTCAATCCCCAGTACATTTCCCCCCCAAAAAGGACAAAAGTTAACTTACTGTAGAATAAAATCTTATTTTGAGGTGATCATGCCTTTGAGCCATATTAGTAACTATAATATAGTGAATAGAGACCTGTGTCAGCTCTGTGAACCCTGTGATTGTAGTGTCCTGGGTGTTTAGAGGTTTATGCCACACCTAGTATGGGGAATTTTGGTTCTACTTTGGGAGCCTTATTTTGCTTATATGTAACTAATGGAATGACTCAAAAAGAGTCTCAGAGTTTTCCTGCTTTAGACCTATTTTACCCTGTGTTTATCTTTTTTTTTTTTTTTTTTTTAAGTATTGGGGATTGAACCCAGGGGTGCTAAACCTCTGAGCCATATCCCCAGCCCTTTTTGTTTTTTATTTTATTTTGAAACAGGGTCTCGTTAAGTTGCTGAAGACTGGCTTTTAACTTATCCTCCTGCCTCAGCCTCCCAAGATGCTGGGATTACATACCTTGCCCTACTGTTTATCTTTACATGATGCTCAGATCCCAGAATTCATTGAAGTAGGATTCAAGCGCTGTTTTTTCCATCAGATTGATTTTACCAGCTAGAGATGATCTCTTTCTCTGACTTCCCATATCATTTTATCAGTGATCTCTTAGGTTACTTACCATAGTCTGCCCCATATTACAGGTTTTTTTTCCTCATTTTACCTTTACTACCTTTTTTTTTTTTTATGTTTTCTACTGAACTTCTTGTGATTAGAATGCCAACCTGTTTCATCTTCATTCCCAGAGAACATCGAGTAAGTGTAGAAGATATTCAGTAAATAATTATTCAGTTTATTCGTGGTTTTTTTTGTTTTTTTTTTTTTTTTTTTTTGCGGTACTGGGGATTTAACCCAGGAGTGCTTTGTCACTGGCTACATCCCTGCCTTTTTTATTTTGAGGCAGGGTCTAACTAATTTGCCTAGGCTGACCTTGAACTTGGCATACTCCTGCCTCAGCCTACCAAGTAGCTGGAATTACATATATAAACCACCACACCCAGTTAATTCAGTTATTCTTATAATAATATTGCTAAAATAAAGATTATTAATACCTATAATTAGCTTTTGAACATGCCCAGTCAATAAAGTAAGGTGGATGGGTTGCCCCCTTCATAGCATATCCCTTTTTGTTCCTTTTTCTCTCTCAAGTTGTCCTTTATGTTAATTTTTAGCCAAATTCTGTCTGCATGGTATAGAGGTATTTTTATTTGCAGCTTGAACCTTAAAAACTACCTTTGAACTTGTAAGCACTGTTTTTTAGCCCTTATTTTTAGATATAAATCTGTATGCTCCTATAGGTCTGAAGTTTTTTTTTGTTTTGTTTTTTAATATGCGGTGCTGAGGATTGAACCCAGGGCCTCACACTTGCCAGGCAAGTGCTCTACCACTGAGCCGCAACTCCAGCCCTTAGGTCTGAAGTTTTGATCTTGCTCTAGATACACATTTGATATATATATCTTTACTCATACCTTTAAGACACAAATTCTAATGTAGTGGACTGTAACTTCATAGGGCTGTTACTCTCAACCTTTTGGAGTGAGAGTGGAGGCTGTACAAGGATTGAATTTACAATATGCTCCCGTTTCTTAATATTTCTCACTGCTATGAAGTGATTATGGGCCATAGGAGAATTACTATTCTAGAAGAGCTATACATTCCTTGAAATAATATGTAAAATTTTTTCCTAATTTTTTTATGGAAAAATTTGTTATTTGAATATAAAAATATGAACAGACCCATAAATGTACAAATCCTTTGCCTTGAAGTGGTATAAATTGTTTTAATGAGATGCATTTTTATTATTAGTTATGGTACTGCTTTATAGTGTGAACATGTGTGATCTAAGTGTATAGTATTTCGGCTTATAATTTCTAAGCTTAGAATATTTGCATCACCCAAAAAAGAACTCTGTACCTATTAGTAATCACTCCCTGTTTCTCCTGTCTCATCCCCTGATAGCCACTAATGTATTTCTTTCTCTATGGATTTGTCTGTTCTGGATATTTCATATACATGGAATCATGTAACATGTAACATATACCCACTTTGGGGGGAGGAGCACTGTGGTTGCTGGGTTTCAAACCTGAGGCCTTGCACATGCAACTCTGCCATTGAGCTGTATCACCTAGCCCAAGAGGTGGACTTTTGCATCTTATTTCTTTCCCTTAGCATAATGTTTTCAAGGTTCATCTTTGTTAGCATGTAACAATACTTCATTCCTTTTATAACTAAATAACTTTTCCATTGTATGGATAATCTATATTTATCAATTCACCAGCTGACAGACACTAAAATTTTCACTTTTTAACAATTTTGAATAATGCTAAGTATGAATATTCATGTACCAGTTTTTGTGTGGTTGCATCTTTGAGGGAATTTTGGGATAAAATCTACCTTATATTTGGAAATACATGGCATTTAAACCCTTAGTGAACCAGCACAGAAGGTTACCTGCTTGTTGTTTGTAAGGTCAAGCAACAACCACATTTTAATTTTGTTCTTTTTCTTTTTTGCCAGACATATATATGGTTGAAACATGAACTTTCTATGATAAAAATTAATGTGAAAGCAAATTCTTGATTATGTTTGGTTTTCAGTTTCTAAACAAAACTCATGGGTGTTGATAATTTTAGGTTAATTTTTAATAAGGGACTAGGATATTACCAGTATTTGCCAAAAAGTATAAGAAACATTATTATTATTATTTTATTTTATTTTTTTTTTTAGTACTGGAGAATGAATCCAGGGATGCTTAACAATGGAGCCACATCCCTGGCCCTTTTTTGTATTTTATTTAGAGACAGGATCTGACTGAGTTCCTTAGGGCCTCACTAAATTGCTGAGGCTGGCTTTCAACTCTCAATCCTCCTACCTCAGCCTCCCTAGCTGCTGGGATTAAAGGTTACAGGCATGTACCACCATACCCGACTCAGAAACTTTATTCTTATTTGAAGAAACCTTTCTTTTATCTCACACAGTTAAAGACATGAGTGGATGCAGTGGTGTGTGACTATGATCCCAATGACTTGGGAGCTGAGTCAGAAGGATTAAAATTTGGAGGCTAGCCTGGGCAACTTAGTGAGATCCTGTGTCAATAAAAAATAAAGGGGCTGGGGGTATGGCTCAGTTGGTAGAGTGCCTGCCTCGCAAGCACAAGGCCTTGGGTTCAATCCCCAGCGCCACACACACACACACACACACACACACACACACACACACACACATTAATTAAATAAATAAATAAAAAGGGGACTGGGGATGTAGCTCAGTGGTAAAGTGCCCCTGGGTTCAACCTCTAGTACCATGGAGGATGTCTTTTGAGAAATATGTGTCATTATTCTTTTAATTTTATGTGGGGCAGGTAGGGATTGAACCCAAGGTGGTTTGCTACTGAACTATATCCCCAGCCCTTTTTTATTTTGCAACAGGAACTTGCTAAGTTACTTGAGGCTAGCATGTGCCACTTCACTAAGCTCTTTTTTTTTTTTACATATTTATTCTTTTCCTGGAATCCTTATGTATCCTCAGTTTTTGTTTTTGCTTGTATTGGGGATTGAATCCAGAAGGATTTATGCACCAAGCCACATCCCCAGCTCTTTTTATTTTTTTATTTTGAGACAGGGTTTTGCTAAGTTGCTGAGGCTACCTTTTGAGCTCATGATCCTCCTCTCTCAGCCTCCCAAGTCACTGGGATTACAGGCATTTGCTACCACACCTGGCATATCCTCAGTATTCTTGCTTCTTACTCAAGTGATGGCAAAAACCTCCAAGTAATGATTGTGAAAGATACCTTTCTCTTTTTTTTGCATAAAACTACTTATTTATTTATTTATTTATTGCAATGCTGAGGATGTAACCACTAAGTCACATCTGCAGCCTTTTTTTTTCTTGGAGACATTGTCTCAGTACGTTGCTTAGGGCCTTGCTAAATTGCAGATACTGGCTTTGAACTTGCAATTCTGCTGCATCAGCCTCCCTCCCAAGTCACTGGGATTATAGGCTTGTGCCATGATGTCCAGCTGGTTGTCCAGCTGGTTGTTTGTTTCTTTGTTTTTGGTACTGGGGATTGCTGTTTGTTTTTGAGAGGTGGTCTCATTGTATTGCTTAGGCTGGCCTTGAATTCCTTGGGCTCAAGTGATTGTCTTACATGTTCCACTGTGCCCATGAACTTTTTTTTTTTTTTTTAAGTGCTGGGGTATACCTACATCCCCATTCCTTTTTTTTTTTTTTTTTTTTTTTAAAGTTGTCAGTGGACCTTTATTTTATTTATATGTGGTGCTGAGAATTGAACCTAGTGCCTCACACATCCTAGGAATGTTCTCTACCATTGACCCACAATCCCAGCCCTCCACACTGTACTTTTTTATTTTGAGATAGGGTGTTGCTAAATTGCTTAGGGCCTCGCTAAGTTACTGAGGCCAGCTTCATATATGCGATTCTCTTGCCTAAACCTCAGGAGTTGCTGAGATTACAGGTGTGTACCACTGTGGCCAGCTTTTAAACTGCAATTAGTGACTTACAATTTAAAATCAACTTTAGTTGGGATAATTCAGGTAAGTTTCAGAAACAGAAACAGAATTGTGTTATTCCTAAGCCTACTTCTTTTTAAACTTAGGTTATTATTTGGGAAATGGAACAGTTGATAGTATTATCTTTTTTTTTTTTTTTTTGGGGGGTGGGGCGGGTGCTGGGAATCGAACCAAGGGCCTTGTGCTTACAAGGCAAGCACTCTACTGACTGAGATATCTCCCCAGCCCCAATAGTATTATCTTTTGAGATTTCACACAAGAAAACCTGGATCCATTTGAAGTAAATCAATCTTTAAAAGTAAAAATCTGTTCAATAGAGGGAAATTACTTGTGCAAGATACAGATCAAACATTTTCTAGTATGACCCCCCCCTCCCCGCCGGGGTGCTGGCGATTGAACCCAGGGCCTTGTGCATACTAGGCAAGCACTCTCCAACTGACCTATATCCCCAGCCCATTATATATGAACTATTTTTTATCTTGCTGCTTGGAAATAAGTATGCTGATCATTGTCTCCCAAATATCCTAATTACTACTTCTTTTTCTTCTTCCTTTTTTGATACTTCAGAGGTCATATCCTAGCATTTAGGCTTCCCAAATGTGTAAATAATCTGTTTTTTGTTTTTTGTGCTTATGAACTCTTGAATTCTAACACTTAAGAGACTGTAAACTCTGTCTTTAATTTTCTTACTCCTCTGTATTGGCATCTAAGGTCTCCCTTTCTTCCTTTGGTGCTTCATTTCGTTTAATGAAATGCCAGATGCTGGAAGAAGTCTGCTGGGTCTTTTTCATTGCCCCTATCAAAACCTATATGCAATATTGGGTTATTTAAGTTTTCATTATACAGTTGTTTGTCTAGGAATAGGATAGTGGGGGATGGGAATGCAGACGATAAATTTAGACTCACTGGATTGGTTTCATATTCTAGGTAAAAATGAAAGGTCAGGGTCTTCTTAAAAGCCTGCTTAAATGCCTTTAATCTGCCTGATCACACTTCTGCTTTTATTTTTTTATTTTAACTTTAATTTTTAAATTAAATTTTAATTGTTATTATTATTATTTTTTTTGGTACTGGGGATTTGACTTCTGTTTTGACTGTGGAATTCTCTGAAATTTTTTTAGAAAAAAACTAAAGTTATTCTTTATGGGTGTGCCAAATCAGAGAGTAACTGAATTCTGGAACACAACTAACCCATTAGTAATATATGTATAGAATTGGAAAGATTATTTACTAAGTTTTCCTTAGGTATGTTATCGAGAATTGGAATAATAGTTTAATTTTCCTCTACTTTACGTCTGTCTTGTAAATTACATACCACAATTAAAGAAGCACTGGAGTTTGAAAGCATTTTAATAGTAATTGTGTCACTAAATAACTTGAATGTGTCAATATATTTAAGATCCCTTGAGACATTGAGAAAACAGATATGAAGAAATATTAATTAGTACTTACTTACAATGTGTGTTCCCGGCAGGTGCTGTTGGCAGCAGCAGTCTGCACAAAAGCAGGAAAGGCTATTGTTTCTCGACAGTTTGTGGAAATGACCCGAACTCGGATTGAAGGCTTATTAGCAGCTTTCCCAAAGCTCATGAACACTGGAAAACAGCATACATTTGTTGAAACGGAGAGTGTAAGATATGTCTACCAGCCTATGGAAAAACTGTACATGGTACTAATCACTACCAAAAACAGCAACATTTTAGAAGATTTGGAAACCCTAAGGCTCTTCTCCAGAGTGGTAAGAGTCCTTCTGTTCCACCCTGTTTTTGGTACTGGGGATTGAACCCAGGGGCACTTCACCACTGGGGTATAGCCCCAGCCCTTTTTATTTTTAATTTTAAGACATGATCTCACCAAGTTGCTTAGGACCTTGCTAAATTGCTGAGATTGGCCTTAAACTTCCAATCCTGCCTCAGCCTTCAAAGTTGCTGGGATTACAGGCTTGATACCACTCTTGACTGGGTTCTACATTTTTTTGTGTGAAACTAGTTTTTTCTCCAAGACAATTTATGCTTATCAGTTTGTAGGCTCTGGTTCTCCCTTTTCAGCAGCATATTGTTACAACTCCTCTTTCATTCAGCAGACATTTATTGGATCCTGTCATAGACAGTAAGTATCCCAAAAGAGAATGCAGGAATTTCTTCCTTCCTTCTTTCCTTCCTTCCTTTTTTGTGGTACTGGGGATAGAACCCAGAGCCTCACGTATACAAAGCAGGCAGTCTACCACTGAGCTACATCCCCAGCTCACCTGCTGCTCTCTTTTGAAACAGTCTTACTAAGTTACCCAGCAACTGGTCTCAAACTTGCAATCTCCCTGCCTCAACCTTCTATGTAGCTGGAATTACAGGTATTTATTATCACACTTAGCTAGTATCCTGGTTCGTAAGTAGTTAATCTGCCTTTATAGTTATGAAATTTGTTTGGCCATGTATTTTAGATAAGTCTAAATGATGCAGGCACAGAAACAAAGACTTTGTGCCAAAGTGTTGCTTCAAATAAAGAGTGGACAGCAGCACATGGAACCTTCATGAAAATAAATCATATGTTATGCCACAAAGCAGCCTTTAGGAAATGCAAAAAAATAGAGATACTGCCTTGTGTTCTATCAGATCATAATGGACTGAGAATAGAAATCAATGACAAAATAAAAAAACAGAAATTACTCCAACACATGGAGACTAAATAATATGCTATTGAATGAAACATGGATAACAGAAAACATCAGGGAGGAGATAAAAAAATTCTTAGAGGTCGATGAGAACGATGATACAACATATCAAAATCTCTGGGACACTATGAAAGCGGTACTAAGAGGAAAATTCATTGCATGGAGCGCATTCCAGAAAAGAATGAAAAGTCAACGGCTAAATAACCTAACATTACAGCTCAAAGCCCTAGAAAAAGAAGAACAGAATAACAGCAAAAGTAGTAGAAGACAGGAAATAATTAAAATCAGAGCTGAAATCAATGAAATTGAAACAAAAGAAACAATTCAAAAAATTGACAAAACAAAAAGTTGGTTCTTTGAGAAAGTAAACAAAATAGACAAACCCTTAGCCACACTAACAAAGAGAAGGAGAGAGAAAACTCAAATTACTAAACTTCGTGATGCAAAAGGAAATATCATGACAGACACCACTGAGATACAGAACATAATGAGAAGCTACTTTGAAAATCTGTATTCCAACAAAATAGAAACTTCCGAAGACATTGACAAATTTCTAGAGACATATGCTCCTCCCAAACTGAACCAGGAGGACATACGCAATTTAAACAGATCAATATTAAGCAATGAAATAGAAGAAGCCATTAAAAATCTACCATCCAAGAAAAGCCCAGGACCAGACAGATTCTCAACCGAGTTCTACAAGACGTTCAAAGAAGATCTCATTCCAATCCTTCTCAAAGTATTCCGGGAAATAGAAAAGGAGGGTACCCTACCTAACTCATTCTTTTTTTTTTTTTTAATCTTTCTGACTCATTCTTGAAGCTAATATCACCCTCATACCCAAACCAGGAAAAGACACATCAGGGAAAGAAAATTTTAGACCAATATCCTTGATGAATATAGATGCAAAGATCCTTAACAAAATATTGGCAAACCGTATCCAAAAACATATTAAGAAAATTGTGCACCACGATCAAGTGGGGTTCATCCCTGGAATGCAAGGATGGTTTAACATCCATAAATCAATAAACATAATCCATCATGTCAATAGACTTAAGGATAAGAATCATATGGTTATTTCCATTGACGCAGAAAAAGCATTTGACAAAATACAACACCCCTTCATGCTCAAAACACTAGAAAAAATAGGGATAGTAGGAACTTACCTGAACATTGTAAAGGCTGTTTATGCTAAGCCCATGGCCAACATCATTCTTAATGGAGAAAAACTGAAACCATTCCCTTTAAAAATGGGAACAAGACAGGGATGTCCTCTTTCACCACTTCTATTCAACATTGTTCTCGAAACTCTAGCCAGAGCAATTAGACAGATTAAAGAAATTAAAGGGATATGAATAGGAAAAGAGGAACTTAAGCTGTCACTATTTGCTGATGACATGATTCTATAGAGGATCCAAAAAACTCCTCCAGAAAACTTCTAGATCTCATCAATGAATTCAGCAAAATAGGCTATAAAATCAACACGCATAAATCTAAAGCATTTTTATACGCAAGCGTGGAAACAGCTGAAAGGGAAATGAGGAAAACAATTCCATTTGCAATAGCCTCAAAAAAAATAAAATACTTGGGAATCAATCTAACCAAAGAGGTAAAAGTTCTCTACAATGAAAACTACAAAACATTGAAGAAAGAAATTGAGGAAGACCCTATGTAAATATATGATTACGCAAATGGTATGCTCTTCCTCCATGTACAAACAGAAACAACATGTATACCATTTGTTTACAATAAAAATAAATTTAAAAAAAATAGAGTGGAAGGAGCTAAGAAAGGTATTCAGGTTTACTGAAGTTTATGTACTTTAAAGAATAAGACTTGGAAAAGCTGCTAATAAATACAAAATCTTTCTTTTCCATTACTGTCCACAATTAGATTCCAGAGTATTGCCGAGCCTTAGAGGAGAATGAAATATCTGAGCACTGTTTTGATTTGATTTTTGCTTTTGATGAAATTGTTGCCCTGGGATACCGGGAGAATGTTAACCTTGCACAGATCAGAACCTTCACAGAAATGGATTCTCATGAAGAGAAAGTGTTCAGAGCAGTCAGAGAGGTAAGTGGGGTCTTCATTGCAACTGCTGGTTTGAATGTCTTTCTTTTAACTTTCCTTTCACTAATCTGATTTTCCTGTTTTTACTTGATAATGTAGATTGTACTCAAAGTTATATCCACATGTCTCTTTTCATAGACTCAAGAACGTGAAGCTAAGGCTGAGATGCGGCGTAAAGCAAAAGAATTACAACAGGCCCGAAGAGATGCAGAGAGACAAGGGAAAAAAGCACCAGGATTTGGGGGATTTGGTAGCTCTGCAGTATCTGGAGGCAGCACAGCTGCCATGATTACAGAAACCATCATTGAAACTGATAAACCAAAAGTGGCACCTGCACCAGCTAGGTATAATCCAGTGTATTACCAGCCAGAAGAAAGCTGGATGTGTGTACTTTGGGGTGATTAGCGATTAGTGAGGGCCTTGATGAAGTAAGATGTGATATAAATTTGGCTACATAAAATATGAGAATAAAGGAGATATAGGAATATGATATTATTCCTTTTACGTAAAAGAGAGTTATTTTACAAATCATGCCATGGCCTTAGTTTCCTCCTAGAATTGCCTTATGTGGGGAAGGGAGGGGATATTTAACTGTGGAACGTGGATTTTTAGTCTTAATGTTTAAAAGGAATTTCTGAACTACTTGAAGTTATATGCAAAATTTTATCTGAATGGAAGTTACAGTCTTCATCTGATCATATATGATTATAAAAATGCATATTTGGGAGGGCTGAGGTTGTGGCTCAGTGGTAGAGCGCTTGCCTGGCTCGTGTGAGGCACTGGGTTTGATCCTCAGCACCACATATAAATAAATAAAACAAAAGATCCATTGACAACTGAAAATATATAACATATATATATATGTTATATATATATATTTTTTTTATTTTTAATGCATATTTGGGCCAAGTGCTGTGGTGCACACCTGTAATCCCAGCAGCTCAGGAGACTGAGACAGAAGGATCTTGAGTTCAAAGTCAGCCTCAACAACTAACCAAGGCCCTAAGCAACTTAGCAAGATCCTATCTCTAATTAAAATATAGGAAGAGCTAACTAAGGATGTGACTCAGTGGTGAAGCATCTCTGAGTTCAATATTTGGTACCAAAAAAAAAAAAAAAAAAACCCCACATTTGGTCTGGGTACTTGAAGCTTACATATTAATAATGACTATCAGTTTGGTCAGGTTCGTATTAGACATAGTCTACTTGTCCACCAGCACTAGGATGCTTAGATTTTATTGCCTTTTTTTTTTGGTGGTGCCGTGGATTGAACCTGGGGCCCGATGCATGCGAGACAAGCACTCTACCAACTGAGCTATATCCCCAGCACCTTAATATTTTTTTTAGATGTTGATAGAGCTTTATTTTATTCACTTATTTATATGTGGTGCTGAGAATTAAACTCAGTGCCTCATACATGCTAGGCAAGTACTCTACCACAGAACCGCAACCCCAGCCCCAGAAGCTTGGATTTTCTATTTAAAGTCTTCATATTCCTCTTAAAGAATAGCTTCAGGAGCCAGGTGTGTTTGCACATGCCTGTAATCCCAGTGGTTTGAGAAGCTGAGGCAGGAGAATCAATGAGTTCAAAGCCAGCCTCAGCGAAAGCAAGGCGCTAAGCAACCAGTGAGACCTTGTTTCTAAATAAAATACAAAATAGGCTGGGGATGTGGCTCAGTGGTCATTTGCCCCTGAGTTCAATCCCCAATACCCCCAAAGAAAAGAATAGCTTCAGGGAAAGCTTCTTTGATATGGGAGCCATTAATGTTTTGGGCATGTGTGTGTGTGTATGTATATGTTCTTATTTTGTTTTCTTCCACCTAGGCCTTCAGGCCCCAGCAAGGCTTTGAAACTTGGAGCCAAAGGAAAGGAAGTAGATAACTTTGTGGACAAATTGAAATCTGAAGGTGAAACTATCATGTCCTCTAATATAGGCAAACGTACCTCTGAAGCAACCAAAGTGCATGCTCCGCCTATTAATATGGAAAGGTAAGTATTAATTCTTTCAATAAGTTCAGAACATTACATTTTTTAAAAATCCTCTTTCAGTGTGCTATAAATTCTTTTTTTTGGGTCAAGGGTAGAGTGGTATACTAGGGATTGAACCCAGGACCTCACATATGCTGAGCAAGTATTCTACCACTGAGCTACACCCTCAGTCCCATATTTTGTGCCTTTTGGGATTTCCTGATTTGAAAGATGTATACAGAATATATTCTAGGTATTAACCTAAGGTCTTTTTTCTTTCTTTCTGTTTTAACCATGATTGGGGGCTGACTCTAAGTCACCCATTTTATACAAAGTTTAGAACTTACGTTTTATTGGGTAAATTAAAAAAATGACTTGTCTTCATGTCTCGTGTGTAGCATGTCTCTTAAAATGAGCTTGAATTTACTGCGTTTGGTAAGCCCAGAAACTCAGGAGGCTGAGACGGGAGGATTCCAAGATTGAGGCCAGCCTCAGCAAGACCTTGTCTCAAAATAAAAAATTAAAAAGGGCTGCGGTTGTGGCTTAATGTAGAGTGCTTGCCTAGCATATGTGAGGCACTGTGTTCATTCTCAGCATTGCATATAAATAAATGAATAAAATAAAGGTCTATCAACAACTAAAAATAAATATAAAAATAATTAAAAAAAAAAAAAAAAAGAGAACTGGGGATGTAACTCAGGGGTTAAAGCACCCCTGAGTTCAATCCTTAGTACCAAAAAAGTTTGAAAATGGATTTGAGAGAGAAGTCTAGAGTTATGATGACTCTACACTATATTTTGGCATGTCTTTCTAATTAAACTGTAAGAAAAACCACTCTTCAATCCAAAATTTATAAGTAACTTCAACAGCAGGTTAACATATTTTGCCTTTTTAGTATTCGAGCCCAGTGTAGAATACTTTGGTTTGTCTTTTATCTCAGGGTTGGGCCAGTGGTTTGTAACATTTTTAAGTGGCAGTTAATCAAGTTCACATTTTCATGACTCAGATTTCTTCTCTTGAGCCCAGACCTTCTACTGTTGCTGATGGTATTGAGGTCAAGTGAAAGATGAGTCTGGGAGGGTACCTCAGTTAGGTCTACATAAAAGCAGAGTATTTACTCTTTAGGTGTTCTGTTCTGTGTGAAAATGAATAGTTAACGTCCAGATAATTCTCTTGGCTTACTAAAGTGCCTGTACTATTCCTCTTGGCTGCTTTGAGTGAAACAAAGGCATCATGCTTTTAAACAAAGGTTGGAGACCATCAGGTATTAGAGATTGAGGCTCTTTTTAATCATGAAGAACCTCTTGAATGCAGAAAAGCTTGTGAAGGTCAAATGGGACCCTGCATTATCTTAAGACACAGTCCTTTGTGGTCTTGAGTTTGAATTGAAACCTTTGTTTTGAGGAAAATGAGGTGGAAATAGAGAATGAATATTCATTGTAGCCTCAGCAGTTCTTTCAACTAAAAATAGTTTTATCACAGAATTTGGGTAGGTTGTACTTAATAGTCGCCCATACAGCAACACTTTTTAATTTTACTTGTATTGTTATTAAGTTATATATTTCTATAGGACAAATTTCAAAAGGTTCAAAAAGTGTTAATATAAGATGTCTTCCTCCCATCTAGACATGTAAGTTTTTCATTGTGGAAAAACTGACATTACCTAGCTTTTTGTGTATCCTTTTGAAGAGATCTATGATGTATAGAAGAATAAAAATGTTTATGAATCTTTTTTGTTCATTTGTTTTTGTGGTATTGGGGATTGAAACCAGGGGCATTCAACCACCAAGCCACATCCCCAGCCTTTTCTATTTATTTTGAGACAGTCTTGCAAATTTGCCCAAGCAAGCCTTGAACTTATGATCGTCCTACCTGAGCCTTCTAAGTAGCTAGGATTACAGACTGTGCCACCATTCCTGGCTTCTTTTCATCTTTTTATACAAAGCAGCAGCATTCTAGCCAGGTGCCATGGCTCAGATCCCAGCAGTTTGAAAGGCTGAAGCAGAAGGATCAAGAGTTCAAAACTAGCCTCGGCAACTTAGCAAGTCCCTGAGCAACTTAGTGATGCCCTGTCTCAAAATAAATGTAAAAAAGGGCTAGGGATGTGGCTCAGTGGATCAGCACCCCTGAGTTCAATCCCTGGTAACAAAAAGAAAAAAAAAAAAGAAAAGAAAAGAAAAACAGCATTCTAGATACATTATGCAATTGCTTGTTTGCATTTAATTATTTTGTAAATAGTAATATCCTCATTTAGGGTTTACTAGTAGTAGTAGTAGTAGTAGTAGTAGTAGTAGTAGTAGTAGTAGTAGTAGTAATGCTGGAGTACCCATGGGTGCTCTACCACTCACTGCTCTACATCCTCAGGCCTTTTTAGTATTTGTTTTGAGACAGGGTCTCTCAATAAAAATAGGCTGGCTGGAACTTTGGATCTTCCTGTCTCAGCCTCCCAAGTAGCTGGAATTACAGATGTGCTGCACCACCATGGCCTGCTTATTTTTTAATTTCTTAAGGTTTATTACTATTATTTTTAACCAGGGATTGAACCCAGGGAGGCTCAACCACTGAACCATAACTCAGTTGCACAGGGTATTACTAAGTTAAGGCGTTGCCAGATTGCTGAGGCTGGCTTTAAACCTGCAATCCTCCTTTCTCAGTTTCCCAAGACTCTGGGATTACAGGCATATACCGCTGTGCTCAGCTAATTTTTTAAAAGTTTAGAATTGTTTTCAAGGAAAAAGATTTTTCAGTTTTTTTCTCCCCCCAATCCATAGCTGCCTAGTACTCATTCATGTGGATATCCCTTTATGTATTTAAACATACATAAAGATGGACATTTCAAGATGGACATTTAAACTTTTCTTATTACAAATGATTCTTTTTGTTGTTGTTAATAGTATTTGTTGTTGTTGTTGTTTTGTTTTGTGGCACTGTTAAACCACATCTCCAGCCCTTTATACTTTTTATTTTGAAACAAGGGTTCACTAACCCTTGTTATTGTCAAACTTGCATTCTCTTGTCTCTGCCTCCAAAGTTGCTTGGGTTATAGGTGTATACTACCATACCCAGTCTACAAACAATTTTTCAATAAATAACAATACATTGCTTTGCACAGGTGAAAATATATTTTTAGAAAAAATTTCTAGAGAGGAATTGCTGAATCAAAGAGAATAATGCTTTAAATTTTGATAAAGAGCAGCATCTTAAAAATGGTTGTTGGGGGCTAGGGTTGTGACTTAGTGGTAGAGTGCTTTCCTAGCTTGTGTGAGGCACTGGGTTCGGTCCTCAGCACCACATAAAAATAAATGAATAAATAAAATAAAGTTGTTATATCCATTTACAACTAAAAAAAAATTAAAAAATATTGTTGGCTAATCACCATTAAACCCTGGAGAAAGAGTGTTTTGATTTCTACCTTTCTCAACAAATTAACTACTTTTTCTTTATAGCGTGCATATGAAGATTGAAGAAAAGATCACGCTAACCTGTGGACGGGATGGAGGATTACAGAATATGGAATTGCATGGCATGATCATGCTTAGGATCTCAGATGACAAATTTGGCCGAATTCGGCTTCATGTGGAAAATGAAGATAAGAAAGGGGTACAGCTACAGGTATGTATTTAGACTTTGGTAAACCCAAAACAGTTGTCATAATCTTAATTTTTTTTTTGTAGTGCTAGGGATTGAGCCAGGCCTTATACATAGTAGACAAGTGCCCCATCACCAAGCTACATTCCTAACCCAAACCACAGTGTTTCTCAGCTAAATTCCTCCTATGAACCACAGAATACAGAAAATTATTGAAGTAATAGAGCTAGTGCCATTGTAGATGCATAGGAAAGAAGTTAATATATTACATACAGTGGTTCCTGAGAGTGATTGACAGTAGAAATATTAGAATGGCTTTTTAATATTGGGATTGAATGAAAGATCATTTTGAAATTTAGTAGGTGACTTCATATCACTAACAATAGAGAGATAGAGATGTTTAACTATATAAGTAAAATAATACATTTAGGTTATTACTTAAAATATAGGGTTTTTTTTTTGCCAGACGTGGTGGCACATGCCTATAATCCCAGTGACTCCGGAGGCCTATACAGGAGGATCAAAAGTTCTAGACCACCCTGAGCAACTTAACAGTACCTGCCTCAAAAAGAAAAAAGGGCTGGAGATGTGCCTCAGTGGGTTAAATTTGTTTAAAAAAAAAAACAAAAAACTTCATAAGGAGGTATTTTATTAAAACAGGTATGACAATAAATTTAGTCATACTGTCTTTTATAAACTGCCAGTGTTTATTAGTTGAATGGCAGTATCTAGTAATGGTATATTTGAAAAGTGCATAAGATCCTTAAAAAATAAATATGTGTTCCAAGTATTAAAAGTATTTGAGCCCTTTTTATCTTCTCATTATGGTGGTTCTTGTCACATTTTATTTAGGTGGTTGATTTTACATCTTGTTCAACAGCAAAACCTTTTCAGAGAAGAGGGTATTTTTGCCTGTTTCCCCCCATAATCAGCAGAGTTCTCTTCTGGACGTGATGGTTTTATAATTTTACAAGATTTGCTAGCTATTAAAGTATATGTGGACTGCTACTCCACATATGTGGTTTACTTTTCTTTTTTTCTCCTAATATAATTTATTGATTTCTTTTAAAAAGGTGACACTTTTTTTTTCCAAACCAGCGATTAAACCTAGGTGTACTTAACCACTGAACCACATCCCCAGCATTTTTTATTTTTTATTTTGAGACAGGGTCTGGCTAAGTTGCTTAGGGCCTGGCTAAGTTGCTGAAGCTAGCTTTGAATTTGTGGTCCTCCTGCCTGAAATTACACACTTGTGCCACCATACCTAGCTAAAAAGATCAGGCAGTCTTAATGACCTGAGCTTGAATAACTTAAGTTCTCTAAGGCAAAACTGCAACTAGACTCTGTAGAGCTTTTCCCTCTCTTATCTGTTTTATATAAGGCCAAGACTGCTATCTGATCCTGGCAGCTGATTATCATCTGACCTCAGTCATCCTTTGTGTATGTGCATGTGTGGTGCTAGTAATCAAACCTAGGTCTTTGTGCACTTGTTTTTGTGCTAGGCAAGAGCTTCACCACTAAGCTACACCCCTATCCCGTGATTTAGTCTTCTGCTAGAAACAGCTCCCTGTGAAGTATTTGGAAAGGACTTAGTTATTGGTCTTTGACTTTTTCAGTTATAAATTGTTTCATTTTTTTTTGGTACTAGAGATTGAACCCATGCTTAACACCTGATCCACATCCCCATCCCTTTTTTATATTCTGTTTAGAGACAGGGTCTTGCTAAGTTACTTAGAGCCTTGTTAAGTTCTGAGGCTGGTCTCAAACTTGCAATCCTCCTGCCTCAGCCTTCTGAGCTGCTGGGATTACAGGTATGTACCACTGTGCCCAGTTTAGACACCTTATGTTAAATGTTTAGATTATGGGCCACATAAGCCCAGAGGGAGTTTATTTCTTGTCTTATCCTTTCTGAACCTAAGTTTTCCTTCCTGTCTCATTTCAGACCCATCCAAATGTGGATAAAAAACTTTTCACCTCAGAGTCTCTAATTGGCTTAAAGAATCCAGAGAAGTCATTTCCAGTCAATAGTGATGTAGGAGTGCTAAAGTGGAGACTACAGACCACAGAGGAATCTTTTATTCCATTGACAAGTAAGTGCCTCTGACCATTTCCATTTAGCCATACACTGAGAACTTGAAATAATCCTATCTTGTATACTTTTATCATTTTGCCATAGCAAAGTTATTTTTAACAAAATGATCTTCTTTCAAAATTGTTTTTAATTTTTGTTTTTGTTTTCTTGTGGTACTGTATATTGAAGCCAGAGGCACTCTACCAGTAAGCTATATTCCCAGCCCCTACTTCCCTATCCCACCCCTCTATTTTGTGGGGACTAGGTACTGGGGATTGAACTCGGGGCACTTGGCCACTGAGCCACATCCCCCACCCTGTTTTAAATATTTTTTTAGAGATAGGGTCTCACTGAGTTGCTTAGTGCCTCACTTTTGCTGAGGCTGGCTTTGAACTTGAGATCCTCCTGACAGCTTCTCAGGCCACCTTGCCTGCCCCCCCCCTCCCCTGTTTTTCCCCTCCATTTTAAACAGGTTCTCACTAAGTTTCCCAGGCTGGCCTTGAACTTGCAATCCTCTTCCCTTGGCCTTCTGGGTAGCTGGGATTACAGGTGTGCACAACACTGTGCCTGGCTTCACTTAAATTTTTCATGGCTTTGGTTTTGGGACCATTATGTTTAATATAGTTTATATTAGGAAGTTTTAGGCCTGCAGATGTTAATTAGCTTGGATTTGCTGTCTCACCTTTTATCCACTCTTTTTCTACACTTGATTTTAGTCAAAATGTCAAGAGGCAGTTTTGCTTTTTTTGATGTTCTAGTATGACTGCTTTGTTTTACTCCTCAGTTAATTGCTGGCCCTCTGAGAGTGGAAACGGCTGTGATGTCAACATAGAATATGAGCTACAAGAAGATAATTTAGAGCTGAATGATGTAGTTATCACCATCCCACTTCCGTAAGTGGTGTCCTCCTCATGATCATGTTCCCTATGTTAGCTCATAGAACTGGTCTTTTTAGAGGAAACACCTTGCTCCCAGTGTATTCTAAGATATTTGCTTTTTAAAAAGACCAGTTGTAAAAGAAGCAGGACACAAAAGCCTGCCTATAATATGATTGTACTTCCAAGACTTTCTGGAAAAGGTGGTACTCTTGGAATGAGATCAGGAGGTAAAGGGGAAGGTATTTGGCTACGAAAGCACAGAAGGGAACTACAGGGGCTGATGGAAATGTTCTGTGACTTGATTTTGATGGTGCTTACAAGACTGCATACATTTGTTAAAAGACATTGAGTGTACACACTTCAACTTTCAGACCAAACCAATCAAACAAAAAAGCCAGTTTTAGTTCTGGAGCTGGGCATTACCTCTTAGCTTCTTCATGTAGTAATGAAGGTTTCCAGAAGGAGAAGCCACTTTTGAGTCACATCTCTGTTTTGTTTTGTAAGTTTCAAAGAAACTGAGTCTGTCAGATTGAATTTTTATTTTTCACTTGCTTTCTGAACTATCACTGAAGATGAGAGTATGTTCAGTGAAATTGTTGATTTTTGCTGAAACAAAATATCTACATTAGTTTCAGTAAATTTTCTAATTGTTTTAAAAATGATTTACATATAATAAACTATACATATTCAAGTTGTGCATTGTGGTTAAGTTTTGACACATATACCTTTGAAACTGTCAACACAATCAAGAAAAGGAAAATGTCACCCCCCCAAAATTTAATTCTAGTAATTTTTTGCTGTGCATTTAAGTGTCCTACTCTCTAGGATCATCAGGAAATACTCTGTACCTCAAGTTTATTTCCTCAGTTATACTTTCTTTTTTTTTTTTTAATATATATATTTTAGGTGCCAATGGACCTTTATTATTTTATTTATTTTTTTATATGCGGTGCCGAGGATCAAACCTAGTGCCTCACACATGCTAGGCAAGCATCCCACTACTTCGCTACAACCCCCGCCCCCTCAGTTACATTTTCAATGAGTTGTACATTTGTACTTCGCCAGTGAATCCAGCTGCCCTACCCCCAAATAAGTACAAGGTTTGATTATGAAAAACAGTGAGTATATTCTTAGAGGATCTTTACTGTTATTTTGCTTAACTTATTATTGTAGAGAAAATGGTACTAACTTGATTTATAATTCTGTTCACTTTTTGATAATTCAGGCCTTTATATTGTCACGTCTGGTTTTAGTCATTATTATTTCCTTTTTTTTTTGTACTGGGAATTGAACCCAGGAGCACTTAACCACTGAGCCAAATCCCCAGCCCTTTTTTATATTTTATTTAGAGACAGGATCTCACTAAGTAGCTTGGGGCCTTGCTAAGTTGCTGAGACTGACTTTGCTCTCACAATCCTCTTGCCTCAGCCTCCCGAGCCTTTGGAATTACAAGCATGCACCACTGTGCCCTGCTCTTATTTCCATTTTTAAAGATATACTTAATTACCAATATCCCCTTTAATGGGGTAACTATCTTATTTACAACTCGGTTATTCTTGTAGAACAATATAGATGGCCGCCTCGAACCATCGTAGGATTTGGGCGTTGGTAACATATGGGGTTTTGTTTGTGGAGATTTATTTTACTAGACTATTTTTAGGTTGCCACAATTTTTAGGCCTCTCTGTCTACACTATAATTGTGGTTATGGTGGTTTCCTGTGTCTTGGTTCAATTTTGCAATGGTCTCTAGAAGAGACCCTTAGATGGCATTTTACTTCTTTGTCTACAACTGATCAAAGTTGAAGAGATCAGAGTTGGAATAAGGGACACAGAGAAGGGATATAAAAGAACTAGGACCATAAAATTGATAGGGAAGAGTTAATAAATGTCTTATGCCACCCTTAAGCTTTCTGTGTCTCCCCGTATTTACCCTTCCCCTAATACAAGCATTGAATGTCACTAGTGAATTAAAAGATGGTATATTTAGAATGTGTAGGAGTTGGTGAAACTGCCTGTTAGCCATGGGTGGGGGTACAAAGTACATCCTAACTAGCCCTGATTCTCTTGTAGAATAAAAACAACCATATATCTTTTTCTCCCATTATGTTTTCACTTGCCCAGGAATAATTGTGCTTCCATTTATCAAATAAGAGTCCAGTTACTGGATTATAAATGAAATAAACCCATTGGCATCAGGTTAAGTCAGTTTTGAAACTTCTGCAATTTACTGAAAACAGATTCTCTCAAATCAAAATTCATCTCTATTATTGGTGTTTAAAGTACTGCCACCCCCTCAAACTGTTATTAACCTGCTTTATTTTCCATTGTTACCTTTAAAGAGAGTTGAGTTGTGTAAATTATAACAAATCATTAGTGTAGGATTTTTGGAAACATACCCTGCTTCACTCATTCGTAGTCTCAGACCCCTACTAACTCGCAGGTCTATCTGCCAAGTACCTATTGTTGTGTATACCTGCATCTGTAGAGAATTGAGGGAGAGCCTTAGCCAGGGTGCTAGGACTTTGATCCTTGAAGTTTTTATTAGGGAGTCTCTTCTAGGACTGCATGAAAACTGCAGTCCTAGAAAATTTGAAGCTGAATTTGAGAAGCATAATCCAGTTTGGGGTTGATTTTCCTTAGAGTTCTTCAAGCTCTGGACACCTAACTTGACCAGATGTTTCTCACAACAGATCGGGTGTTGGTGCACCAGTGATTGGCGAGATTGATGGGGAATATCGACATGACAGTCGACGAAATACCTTGGAGTGGTGCCTGCCAGTGATTGATGCCAAAAATAAGAGTGGCAGCCTGGAGTTTAGTATTGCTGGGCAGCCTAATGACTTCTTCCCTGTTCAAGTTTCTTTCATCTCCAAAAAAAATTATTGTAACATACAGGTACTCCATTTTAATAGATTGCATATATGAGAAAATGAGTGGGATAGAGGGCTTTTGGGTAGTATGGCTTCATGTCAGAGCAAAAATCAGAAAAGCTAATGTCCCCTGCAGATTCCATTTCTGACTATTTATGGTCAAATTTCTCACCTGCTTCACCTAAGATTTCCTGTGTAGATCAGACAAAAAAAATTGAATATGGAATGTGCATTAAAGTACTTGTGGGGTGTACATTTAGTTGTCTCCTTAAACCTCATATATTTAAAATCCACTTGTTAGAACACTCGATGCATGATTTTGTAATGCCTTGTTATCAGTTCTACCCAAGAAATGAAAGAAAGTTTTAAGAGTGGGGCTGTGGCTCCTTGGTAGAACACTTGCCCTAGCATGCATGAATCCCTATGTTTGATCTTAGCACTATGACCCCCACTGGGGATTCCGCCCGGACCCCCGGTGTTGGGGATTGAATCCAGGACTTCATGTATGCTAGGCAAGTGTTCTACCACTGAGTCACATCTGTAGCTCAGGATTTTTTGTTGTATATTATATAAAATAGTGAGTTTCATTGTGTCATAATTTGTACTTGCCAATTTTCAGATTTTTTATAGCATAGCTCCTTTAATCATGAACCATAGCAAATAATCATGAACCATTTCTGTTGCAAACTTTGTCTTATTGTTCTGGCATTACCTTATCTTCCCATGGGGTCTCTGTTTCCCTGGGAAGTGCTTGGGAAGTTACAGCTTCATCTTTTGAATCTAAAGAGTAGTACTCAGTCTTTCTCAGTTAGTGGCATAATCCCATCAGTATTGGGAGATACTTTTTTTTTTTTGTACCAGGGATTGAACTTAAGGACACTTGACCACTGAGCCACATCCCCAGCCCAATTTCATATTTGATTTAGAGACAGGGTCTCACTGAGTTGCTTAGTGCCTTGCTTTTGCTGAGGCTGACTTTGAACTTGCCATCCTCTTGCCTCAAGCCTTCTGAGCTGCTGGAATTATAAACATGTACCACTATGCCTGGTGGGAGATTAAACCCAAAATGGTTTTCCTATTTGGGACCATTCAATGATTAGGACAATATGATTGCTCTCTCAGAACCTCATTAGAAAATATTAAATCAGTGGTTCATGTATTGTGTTTTGTTTGTGTATTGTGTAATGTATTGTCATTACAGGTGTCATTGTTACAGGTAATTAATTAAACTCAAATTTATTATTATTAGAAAAAGAATCTCATTGAAAGAAGCTAGCCATGCCTTAAAAAATCAGTATCATGGGATAGCTTAGTGGATTATACATTGAACACAGACTTTTTTGAACAGATGAAATGAATAATGTTAAAGAATTAAAACATCAAAATTTGGGTTAACATGTTAGTTGATCATCCTGATAGAACGTCAGTGATTTCATAGTTTCTCTTGGGTAGGGCCTGGGCTATGGCCACTCATTCTTTAGCTTTTACTTCCTATTATTAATTCTGCTGTACATCTCATGACAACAATTGTCCTTTCTCTTTCTAGAAAGCAAATGAGTCATGTTGAAGGGGAAGGGTTACACAGTGAACTGCAGTTATGAATTAAAGAATTTTTAGTATTTCTAAGCTACTTCTAATACTACTTTTAGGGAATTTGATCTGTAATGAGGATTTGGTTAGCTTTTTGGAGACTAGAATTATCTTCCTTTTGCTTGACAATACTTTTTGTTTATTTTCCTAGGTTACCAAAGTGACCCAGGTAGATGGAAACAGCCCTGTCAGGTTTTCCACAGAGACCACTTTCCTAGTGGATAAGTATGAAATCCTGTAGTACCAAGAAGAAAGAACCAGAAAGGAAAATTTTCACATTTATAAAGAAGAAGCCAAAAGTGGCTGAAGAATTTTTCCAAATTTACAAGCCATTGGAGACCCTTTTTTCTGATACAGTGCACGTTCTCTGCGCGCAAGGACCCTCAACTCACCCCCAGTGTTTCAGTGTCATGGAGACATTCTTCGATAAAGAAATGACACAAACATAAAGGGAAAGGCTGCTGATTTCTTTGGCAGATTTTACTGGCCAGCAGTAAAGCAAGCTCTCCAGAGAATGCCCCTGTAAACACCTTGCCTTCGCCTAAGTTGCTCCTTTTAATCCCTAAATATAGTTATATTTCATACTTTGTTTTTAAAAGTTTTCTCTGTAGAAAATTTTAATCTTTCATACTCCTTTCCTTTACCATTAGCTTTTCTTTCTGTACATTCAATCAAGCACTGGGATCATCTGTACATAGGCATTGTATATGGCACTCCTGGAACAAAGGTTATCTAACCCATTGATTTTTTGGACAAAACAGGTGAACTATTTAAGGGGTATGGAGTCTAGAAGTTAAAAAGATAAGGTTGTTTTTTATCCTTTTCCCATGGCCATCCATCCCTCCATTATTTGCCAAGTTGTTTTCCTTTTAAGGCCCGTTCCTTCCTACTTGTGTTAATATTAAAAATAACTGAGAAGCAGCTTTCAGATGGTGCAGTCCCCTCTCCAGGATGTCTAAGAGAAGAATGGTTATGTTCAGTTATGAATTTCACATCCACATGTAATCATGTCTGCTGCTAGTACAACCCTTCAAGCTTCCAGTTCTCTACATTTTGGGTACTTGAGCCAAAACAACCTTTATAATCCACTTACATTCCTCAAGTTCATCACCTTCCTCTTCCTGGTTGCTCTTTCATCAGTCCTCTCCTTTCTTGCAGAAAAGAGGTTATGATTTTGTGGACTGTGGGTTCAGAGAGTCTTTGTGCCAGTCCATTTAGCCCTGAACTATCAGAGAAACTCCATCTCACCACTGAAGTTGTAGTATTTCAAGAGGCAGTTGATTATATTAGCTGTGTAGGGATTATTCTTGTGTACCATATTTCCTTGCAGCCAACCCAGCAGTTTCCACCAGCCTGTCTGTCCCTGTCTCTGAAATCTTTTTCCTCCCCCTAAACCTTGTGAGTGTCTCATGTAATGATTGTTTCTCAGCTCCATTTCATCCATTACTTTTTCAATGGAGAACATCAGCCAGCCCAGCTTTGACCTTTAACCCAGTATTGCACTTGGTAGGGTGGGCGTTGAGTGGCTGCAGGCCTGCAGCCCCTGGCAGTGTGAAAAGGCAGGTGACCATAGATGACCTCCTGCTCTTTGTGTTTGGAGAGCACTGCTCCCTCTGAACATCTGGCCCTCCCTGCAAAGAGTACTGTACTTGAAGCAAAGCAGTCACAAATGGCCATGGCTGGAATTGCTTGCCAAAGAAATTTCTGGCCTTTCCCTTTCCCCTAACTGCATCAGGGAAGAATCCTTATCTCTAGCTTGGTTTCCACATGAGGTTTTTCTGAGGAAGGGGACTGGGACAAGAAGTCTGTCATGTAGTTAAGTAGGCAAGAAATCTTATTAATCCAGTTTTGTTTGAGAGTTGCTTGTCTATATGATTTTTAAAAAGTCAAGTTTAATTTCACCAATTTTTTTTTTCTGAAATTACTTTTGGGGTAATATTTAAAATGAGAGACATTTTGTAACCCTGTAAAATACATAGGGAATATAACATTCCAGTGTACACAAAGAAAGTAAATTCTTTAATCAAATAAAGAGTATTATAAAATGAGATGTTTAATAGGCTCTTGACTCACACTTTGGTGTCTGCTTGCTGATTCAGGATGCTGTAATAGGATCTGAGATTAAAGATTAATGATACTTGTTTTTAAGAGAAAATAATCTCTATCCAAGAGTATTCATTGCCTTTTCCTCCATTTTATAGGTATCGTGCCTCGTGTGCTTTCTACATTTGAGTACATAACACACATATACACATATATTCCTGACAACATAACTCTTTGATGCTATTTTTTACTTGGGGGCGGGGGGGTGGGGGGGGTTTGAAATCTTGTTTTTGTCAGTGGCAATTGTACAATCAGAAACAATGTATCCTATTTAAAGAATGATGTTATTCTGCATCCTGGAGCCTTCTCCTTGCTAGGCAGTGTAAGACATGAACCAGGAGCTGGGCACAGTGGCACACCACTATAATCCTAGATACTTGGAGGCTAAGGCAGGAAACTTAGCAAGATTTGTGTCTCAAAAAAAGGCTCAGGATATAGCTCAATGGTAGAGTACTTGGCTAGCATGCATGAAGTCCTGGGCTCAAATTCCTAGTACAAAAAAAAAAAGTGAGTCAGGGAGGTACAATGAATGCCTTGGGAATTGTTGGTAAATCCCTCAGAGAAGGTGTCTTACTTTATTATGCCTCTTATTTAACTTGGAAAACTATTGAATGTTAACAAATTGTTAGGAAAGCAGATATTCTCCCTATGAATAATAAATGTCTGAAATGAAAAAGTTTTAATGGTAAAAGCCAAGATTATGAATTTTTTTTTCTTAGATAGTATCTGATTTAATGGTGCTAAAATGTGGCTTGCCTTGCTGAGATTGTAACCTCAATCTAATGAAGAATACCAAAATTATGCCACACCTGGCATGATTAGGATTGCTAGTCCCTCTATGGTATCACATGGACTTTTCTTGGGCCTTTTGTGAGGGAGTCTAGCAAAATAGATCTAGTCAAACATTCTGTTTAATGTAGGAGGCCTGTGGTTCATGCTCTGGATTAATTAATCCCATGTAGAGAAGGTAGGGATCATACCTCTATGGACAGGAGTTCCATCTTAAAAAGATTACTCCCAGTAGCAACAAACCCCAAATCTCAACCTGTGCCATCTCTGATGGAAATTTTGCTTTTAAATTGATGGGTAGGATCTGAGAGATTTCCAGGGTTGGTGTAGAATAGCCTTTTGTTTAAATTCACATCTGGCAGGGCTTATTTTAAGGAGATATAGTCCTCATCTTCAAAAAAAATAGAAGTCCAACTGGAAGCAGTGATTACCTGCTTATGAAGTTCTTTTCTAAGCTAGACCTGTGTTAACCACAACTAGTGATAACGGGTCTAAATGAGAGTGGGGAGTATGGTTTCTTTTCAGGTAGGCTTTAGAGGAACCAAACTGAAACAGGGCTGGGGGATGTTGCTCGGTGGTAGGGCACTTGCCTAGTATGTGTGAAGCCCTGCGTTCAGTCCCCAGCACTGGGCGTAGGAAGGAGGCAAAAACTCAGAATTGACTCCTCTATACTATGCACATCTGTCTTCCAGCAACACTCCCCACACGTGTCCATTTCTTTTTACCTCATTGGGCAATTACATTTACAACTGTAGAGCTTTGAAATTCCTATTGGATCTACAAGTAGGTTGGTTGCCGGTATTCCTATTACTCAAGGGCAGAGCCCCATCTCTGCAAGCTCTCCTATCTTACCCTGGGGAGTTAGTGATAGATACAAGGCGAGCTTTTAGGGAAATTTGACTAACTTTCCCATTGCAGGCTGTTTTCCCTCTCACAAATACAAGTCAAACTACCAGGCACTTTTCAGAAACTGAGGTCATTCCTCCCACCCCCCACCAAGAAAGGTTTTTGTCCACCCATTTGGAGGGTAGGCTAACTGTTTAACCCCTAAGTGGTATAATCCAGTTCTGGAAAGCACCTCTAGATGTATTCTGTGTGATCAGGTTGGTTTCCAAACCAGGACAAGAGCTGTTTGAAAGAGGCATTACAAATTCAAGGCAAAGAGAATGGAAGCAGGTCTTGTCTCCCATTCTTTTGTCCAGATGTATGTGATGCTGGGAATTGAAGGCAGGCCTGGAGCTAATGCAACAGACTCTACCACTGACTGCACCCCCACCCCTGAATCCTTGTTCTTTTCCACCTACAGGAAGAGCCTAAGCCACAGACACAGGACCAGTCATCTGTCCTACCCAAGTCTCTCACTCGGTTTGGAGTCATTAGATTTGGGTAGAAGTGTGGATTGTGCAATTTTTCTAAGACAAGCTGAGAAGCTTCTGCTTCTTTGCAGCTACTGAGACAAAGTTTGAACATTTTCCCAAGTCGAATGTGGCGAGTTATTTGGCATCATTGCTGCTACCACACCTACACTAATGATGCCTGAGTTCAGGATCTAAATAAGTCAGAAAGGGGTAGCTTTCTGGGAGAGGGTGTGTATCCACAGGAACTGCTGGTTGTATGAGCAACAATCACCTCTTTTTGGGGTAGAGGGAGTACAGTTTGAGAGGAGGGACAGAGTGGGAAATATGCCAAGCAAAGGCAGGAGGAGTGTGGAAATCCACTCCTGACATTCATAGCCAAATGCAGAGGCCTTGGAGAAAAAAAATTCAGTCTTCCTTCCACACCCAGTCTTTGCCCTCTCCCCCTGCTTCCATTTCGGAAAGTCTGAAGCATGCCTGGAAAGCTGTTTTCTGCTTTCTTCTCTCTTCCTCCCCCTTTCCTGAGCTCCCAGCTGCTCCACCTCTTGCGTAACTGTGAGAGAGCACTGAGTTTTTTGATGGGCTCCAGATGTGGAGTGGGAAGAGGGTGGAGGGGTGGGGGCGGTAGGTCTTCAGTCCCCTGAGTGCTCTCACTGTGGGAACATAGAGACCCGACACAGCAGGAGAGAGGACACATTGCACAGAGCCTTCATCACAGGGGTCAGCTGGTCCCTGGATTGGGAGGACAGTTAGGGTGCTGTTTCAACCTCCTGCCTCAGCAGCAGCTGCCTCTGTGACCAGCTTGATTATTCCTTGAAATTCTTCCTTACAGAGACAGAAAAGAGGAAGTAGGGTTGGAAGTGAAAAATTCTGAGGTGCCCCAACCTGAGCCCCTCCACAAGTGTTGGCATATGGGGTACAACAATTTTGTTTCTTTTTCTTTTTAAACACACCAGAATAGACTGAAAATTACTGTTGTGATCTGCATCATGAAGACTTGCCAGAGTTAAAATCCTTTCATGAACCTCAAGCTGTATGAACAGAGGAAGAAAAAGAGGCTTGCCTCCCAAACCCTTGAGTTTCATGGTACCCACGGTGTGTCCAGGAACCTGACTGTCCCACTACAGGTAGCAACAGAGAGCACCCTCTCCCCTCCCCCATCTTGTCCACTACTTGGCTGGAGTCAGCCTCTGGCCCTAGAGGGCCCCCTGCTAATGCTAGCCCTGTCAATGAGTGACCAGAGATTCCTGCTGTTCAGCCTCCTGCTGTTTCTGGGTTAGGGAGAGGGGGCATAAACTAAAACCACCAAATCAAAACAAGGCTTCTCCATCTAAAAGAGACAATTTATTTTTTGCTCTCCACTCAGCTGGAATTTAGACCAGACTTGGGGGTTTCCTGCTCCTTCCTTCAGCCAGGAAGAGTCTCTGGAATCCCTCTATAGCATTCAGGTTAAAGAGGTCCAGTCTAGCTGAGTTCAGCTCCCTGGGGCCTCCCAGCCAGTCTCCTGGGGCAAGAATTGGCTTTGCAAGTTAAGGATCCACTGTCAGCATTCGATTTCCAGGTGGGGGTTGAGATGGAGAATGACTTCGAGCAGGCTCAGTTTCTAGGTTGCTCTTAAATGCTAAGTGCACCTCTTTTTTTTTTTTTTTTTTTTCTTATTAACTCCCACTCTTCAAAGACCCAAACTACTATATAGGCTGGTATGTGTCTCTAGCCTGCCTCCACCCTGACCATCTGTAATCCAGTAAATCTGTGGTGCGGTGGAGCTAATCGGGGAGCTGATGGTAACTCCACTCAGTTTTCCTTTGCTTTACAGATTGCACTTTGACATGCCTTCTTCTTTACCTATTCTTAGGAAACTCCGTGAAGCCTGATGTACGGGATTCTCAACCTCACTTACGGCTTTTCGTGATGAGGCTTGGAATAGGCTGAGGAGAGGTAGTAAAGGGGGAAGACCTGAGTGTCCCCAGTAGATGTTCTGGAGGAAATGTCGAATTCGGAGTATGTTGTCCGGGCTGCGACTAGGAACTTCACTGGGAACCAGTGGAGGTTTCAGGCATGTAAGGAGAGAGGGGGCGGAAGGATAGAGAGAGCGCTAGCTGTCAAAAACTCCCTCTCAAAACAGCGTCAAAGTTTAGGGGTTCGGGTGGTCTAGGAGGGTCGGAAGGGGGAGGGCGGGAGAAGAGGCTGTGCGTGCGCTGTGGTGGCGGTGGCGGTGGTGGTGGTGAGCCCAGCTGTACAGATGAACAAAGCGGGCGCTGTGCAGGCGGGGGGAGGTGCTGCTGTGGGAGAGGGTGGGTGGGGGACCTTGGGCTTCAGCCCCACAAGGGCGTCTTCTCTGGCTGGTCAGGCTGACAGGACGGGGTGGGGGCGGGGACTAACGGGGGGGGGGCGGGACAAGCTCGCTCTCCTCCTACTCAGAGGACTCCCAAGGAAAAGTAGCAGTGTCCTCCCCAGCTTGAGGCCGCCGCGGCGGAGCCGGGCCAAGAGACCGGTGTCCCCCTCACCCCTCGAGGTAAGCGCTCCTCCTCCACTACTCCAGCTGGCTACTACTACTGCACGGCTGGGACTGCATAAGGGAAAGTCCCGGGTCGTGGCGAGATCAGCTCTAGGGTAGGAAGCTCGGAAGAAACCCGAACGGGAGGAAGGGCATCTCAGGTAAGTGCGTGGGGATGAAAAGGGCTTTGTGGGAGTCCGCTCTCCGGCTTTCCGTGAGCAGATTGATTTTGTCCTCCGGAGCCGCTGCCAACGCTACCGCCAGAGGGGACCCTTGTGGACTACCCCGGGGAAGGACTCTGAGACTTGGGGATCCAGACTCTCCTTTGGGCACCTTATGGCTAGGCGGACACTCGCGGTGGCGTGTGTGCGCGCTTGCCCTAGTCTCCAGCGCCCCACACCGCCCTCTCCAACAACAGCAGGAACACAGGAAGGGGGATCCCCAGGGGCGTATCCATTCCTGTCCCGGAGTTAGCCGCCTTGATGGATAAGGAAGGGATGAGGAGTCCTGCTCGGAGGAACGGGAGTCCAGGAGGGATCCTTGGGGCTGTCCAAGAGATGGGAAGCGCGTTTGAGGTTTTCCAGGCACTCTTCAAGACCCCATGTCTTTTGGGGTCCCCGAGTCCACATGGGGCACTTTGGAAGAGTAAGTCGCAGGTTCTCGCCACGCCTTCGCGGTCTGGATTCGAATGCCTAGCGGAGTTCCCCCGAGTCGAGGCTGAGCCAAGTCATCGGGCTCCCCCGGGATGGGGAAGTGCCGACGGGCGACTGGGTGGGGCAGCCCGGCGCAGGGTTGCCGAGGCGCTGCGGACGCTTCCGCCAAGGCGGACGCTAGCGGGGAGTTGGCCGGCTACCGCACCGCCCGGCGGGGGACCCCGGGCGCCGGGGCGGGGCTGCATTCTGGGTCCGTTAGCTCAGCGGTCCCGAAGGCTCCCGGGGGCTGACTCATCCGACTGCGGGCTGGTCCCACGGCGGTCACACAAGCACAAGCTCCCACCACGTCGGGCATCCACACAGCACACACGCTCCCCACCCTCCACTCCCACGCGTTGCACACACACACAATCCCTGTGCTAGGGCCACCAGGACACACGCAGATGCCTAGACCTCACCACTCACTTCATACTGCACGCTCCACGCGCTCACGCAGCCCCATTCACACGCAGCCCCGCTGACACACCTAGTCCCCACCCACACAAGCAGCCCCACTCACACGCGCAGTCCCTACACATGCCAGTCCCCTTCCTGCAGCTGCCCAGCTGCAAGCTGCGGTGTGTGGGGGCCATTCCCTTTCCCCACCGCGCAAACAAGCGACTCCTTCTCCCGGTCCTACCAAAGAAAGGCCTCTTGTCCCACAGTCAGGGCGGGCGGGGCAGCCGCGGCCGTCGGCCCAACACTGCGGCCTTGTCCCACCCGGCGGCCCAGGGAAGGGCAGGCAAGAGGGTGACAGGGGCCTCTAGCGTGCGGAAATGCCACGCGACAAGCCGGTTTCGGAGAGGTGAACGAGCTGAACCTTTCCCGCACCGCCCCCCAACTAAAAAGCACACCACGAAACTACACTCGCATCTCCTCCGGCGGCTATCTCCTCTGTCATCTGGCTGTATCTCCTCTCCCCCACTTGTGGGGCCGCTGGTCTGCCCCTAGTCTCCCTCTTTTCCTCCACCTCGCCTACCTACCGCTGTCGGGTCACTCCCTCCACGATCCTCTGCCTCCTCCGGCCTCCGCGATCTTGCCACCGTCTGTCCTCAGGCTCTCCCCGCATCCTCTGCACTGTCTTCTTCCCTGATTTCATTTTTCCCTCATCCCCCGGTCTCCCGTTTAAATGTCCCCCTCCAAATCCCCTCGTGTCACTTTCCCCTCCCAGTCCCTACGCAGACGCCTTTCTTCAAGTTTTCTTCTTGCGGTGGCATCTTGGACACCCCCGCCCCGCCCCGCTCGGGCGTCCCGCCCTCTGGGCTCCTAGCCTCAGTTTCCTTCCCGTCCTGACTCCTTCCTCTGACGGTGGCCCTTCCCCGAGGGCGGATGTGCGCCGGGAAGGCGAACGAAAGTCGCAGCGGGCCGAAAGGACCCCAGCTCGGCGCCAGAGCCATGCGACATTGGGGGCGAGGCCTCGGCTGGCCCCCCGGGACCCAGGTGAGCGCCGAAGCGACCCGCAAAGGCTTGGGGAGCACGCAAGCAGTGGCGCCACGGGGGTGCCGCCTTTCCTTCGGGGACTGGCTTTAGATCTCCCATCTTGGGCGTCACTGGGAGCCCGGGGAGGTCCCTTCAGTGTTTGCTGGGGACCGGTGTCCCGTGTTGCCCAGCTGCTCCCGCGTTCCCGCTGGGCGAGGAGGCCAGAGGGGTCAGGCCGGAGTCAACTGCCTCGCCTCACTCGGGGACCTTCTCTACAGGTCGCCAAATCCGGCCAGTCGGGCCCCTACCACCTTGCTCCGGAGGAGGCGTTTGGGCATCGGTGCGAGGGTGGGGAGCCGGCTCCATGCCCCAGAGCCGGACTCACACCGCAGGGGCCTTTTTTTGGCAGCGGGGCGGGACAGGGTTTCCCAGAAGGGCCGCGGAGGCCCGGGCGGGCGGCGCGGGTGGGTAATTACAGCCGAGGGTAGTGGGTAGCGGCCGGGCGGGACGGAAGCTGGCCAGCCAACTGGGGGCGCCTGGGCGCAGAGCCGCTTCACCTCCCCCGCCGGGGTTGGGGTCCGAGGAGGGGCGCCCCCAGGTGGCAGCTCTCCCCGGCGCTGCGAGGCCCCTATGTCAATGCAGCTCTAGTGCTGGAACGGGTTGGTTTGGTGTCTTGCGCTTGACTGGGATTAGGTTTCTGAGCTGGGGCCACAGCCTAGCACCTCCCAATCTCTACATCTTTTCTTATCTTCTCCCTACAACTCTCTCCTTATCTCTCCCTCTCCTTTCACCTCCTTATTCCCGTCTCTCCTCTCTTCTAATCACTCTTATTCCCCATCAACATTATTCTTTTATCTCCACTTGAATTTCTATGGTGTAAATAAATGAGCACTCCCAAAGGCTTCAGAGTGACACCGACAAACACTCCAGGGTGACAGATGAAGAAACTGAGGCCCAGACAGGTGACGTGCCTTGCTCAGGGTCACATAACTCATAAGAACTGGAATTTTTATAGTGCTTTGCACTTTGTAGAGTGTCATTTAGTATAATACCTGAATCTCCAATCTTTTTTTTTAAACCATCAGTTTTATTTGATGTGTGATTTATATACCATAAAATCTGCCCAATTTAAGTGTGCAATGTTTCTTTGTATATTTACAGAGCAGTGCAACATCATCACAATTTAATTTTAAAACATTTCTATTGCCCTTCTAAAAAATCTTTGTGCCCATTTAGTCACTCTCTATTCTACCTTTAGCCTCAGGCAACCACAAATCCAATCTTTTAAAATTATTATTATTCTAGTTTTATAGAAGATTGACTTGGCAATCAGAGAAGTTAAATAACTTGTCCAAGATTTTATAGGTAATAACTAATAAAGTCAGCATAGAATTTAAGGCTTTTGTATTCCAGTATAAAATTTTTTCCAACTCAGTGTGGTGGCACATGCCTATAATCCCAGCAACTCAGGAGACTGAGGCAGAGGGATTACAAATTCAAGGCCAACCTCATCAATTTAATGAGACCGCTCTCAAAACAAAAAAATAAAATGGACTGGGGGTATACCTCAGTGACAGAATGCACCTAGGTTCAGTCTTCAATACCACATCCTTTTCACTGAAGGATGATGCCTTTTCTTCATCATTATTTACTTTTATTTTTTTCATACCCATTCTTTAACATAAACTTCCTATTCCCAGTCCACTCTCTTGTCTTGGCTCCCTCAAAAAATGCTGAGGGATTTTCCCAAGTCTAAGGAAGCAGGACAGCAATCTGTCCCTGGAAACTTCCCCGTGGCCAGGATGCCTGGGCAGGTGCCAGGCCAGCTTGGGGCTTGGTGTGGGTTAATGGCCTTTGCTTTCCCTCTTCCCAGGCAGGCTTAGGGTGGGCCCCAGGCACTGTTCCGGCCTCTCTTCCGCCAGCTTGGTTGGAAATGGTGACGGAGATGATGTAGTCCTGGCCCGGAAGGGTGGAAGCTAGGAGGGTAAATTTAGTAACTCTGTGACTGAGGCCCTTGAGACCCTCTGCCAGGGTAAGACATTCCTTGGAATGCTGGCTCCTGCCCCTACTTCCTCTGCAAGTCACCCGGTAGATGGTAGCAAGAAAGAGCGAAGGGAAACCCTGAAGTCCTAGCCTATCTCCCTAAGTCCTTAGCTTTCCCCGGCAAAATGTCAGCAGCCAATGAATGTTTCTCACTTTGACATTTTGGTCAAAGGATGGACATGTAGACACACAGTAACAAACAAGGTTATTCCTCACATTTCTTGGGTATCAGAAACATAAAGCAGGGATGGGTGGTGGTGATAGGTAGGTGAGGATTCAAGTTCTGGTTCTGGAATCTAAGCTTCCTAAAGCACCAAGCCAGGTAAGAACGAAACACTCCTATATTCTCAGTAATATTCAGCGTTGAGACTTAGCTGATTAGATTGAGGTGAGGTTGCTTTCTGGGGAAGGGAAGGTGCAGGAATTGAGACATATGGAGGTGGCAAGAATGGCTGTTTTTCCTGTGTCTTTTTTAAGAATACATCCTGCTAGCGGGGCCAGGGGCTCATGCCTATAATCTCAGCGACTTGGGAGGGGAGATTGAGGCAGGAAGATCAAAAGTTTTTTTTTTTTAATTATTTATTTATTCTTAGTAAGTACACATCAATTTCATTTGGGAACAGGAAAAATGTGACCATTTCAGAGTAATCTTCCTAAAGTAATATGTGGTATTGAAATGTTTTCATTATCTTTTTTTGACAGTGATAAGTATTTTTTTTAATTTTTTTCATACATGTATATAGGGTAATAATGTCTGTCTCATTCTATCATCCTTCCCATCCCCACCACCCCACCCTTCCCCTCACTCTCCTCTGCATTCCTTTATTCTTCCCTATATACCTCACACTGTGGATCAGCATCTGCTTATCAGAAGAAATATTTGGCCTTTGTTTTTTTGGGATTGGCTTATTTCACTTAACATGATATTTTCCTGTTCCACCCATTTACCAGCAAATACCAGAATTTCATTCTTCTTTATTACTGAGTAATATTCCATCATGTATATATACCACATTTTCTTTATCCATTTATCTGTTGAAGGACACCTAGGTTGGTTCCATAGTTTAGCTGTTGTGAACTGACCTGCTATAAACATTGATGTGGCTGTGTCACTGTGGTATGCTAATTTTAAGTCCTTTGGGTATAAACCGAGGAGAGGGATAGCTGGGTCAAATGGTGGTTCTATTCCAAGTTTTCTTAGGAATCTCCATACTGCTTTCCAGAATGGCTGCACCAATCTGCAGTCCCACCAGCAATGTATGAGTGTGCCTTTTCCCCCACATCCACACCAACATTTATTGTTGCTTGTATTCTTTTTTTTTTTTTTAGTTAAGTGATCACTTAATTGCTTGTATTCTTGATAATTGCTATTCTGATTGGAGTGAGATGAAATCTTAGGGTAGTTTTGATTTGCATTTCCCTAATTACTAGAGATGTTGAACATTTTTTCAATTTGTTGATCGATTATATTTCTTCTTCTGTGAAGTATCTGCTCACTCAATTCCTTAGCCCACTTATTGATTGGGTTGGGTTATTTGTTTTCTTTCTTTCTTTCTTTCTTTTTTTTTTTTTGGTGTTAAGTTTTTTGAGTTCTTTTTCTATGCTGGAGATTAGTGGTCTATCTGAGGTGCATGTGGTAAAGATTTTTTTCCCATTTTGTAGGCTTTCTCTTCATGTTATTGTTTCCTTTGCTAGAAAGCTTTTTGGTTTGAATCCATCCTATTTATTGATCCTTGATTTTACTTCTTGCACTTTAGGAGTCTTGTTGAGGAAGTCAGGACCTAAGCCGACATGGTGAAGATTTGGGCCTACTTTTTCTTGTATTAGGCACAGGTCTCTGTTCTAGTGCCTAGCTCTTTGATCAACTTTGAGTTGATTTTTGTGCAGGGTGAGAGATAGGGGTTTAATTTCATTTTGTTACATATGGATTTCCAGTTTTCCCAGCACCACTTGTTGAATAGGCAATGTATATTTTTGCTACTTTGTCTAGTATGGGGATAACTGTATTTATGTGGGTTTGTCTCTGTGGAAGATCACAAGTTTCAAGGCTAGCCTGGGCAATTTAGCAAGACCATGTCTCAAAAAATAAAAAGGGCTGGGAACAGAGCTCAGTGGTAAAGTGCCCCTGGGTTCAACCCCCAGTACCTCCTCCCCTAATAAAAGGAAGAAAGAAAAAACATCCTACTGAGACCTCTGAGAAAGAGACAGAGAGAGAAAAGGAGAAGGAAAGGTGGGGAATGGAGCCCTTTTCAGCTCTGCTACCCACCTGGAGACCCTCTGGCTACCGGTGTCCCTGGATTTTGCTCCTCCTCCCATCCCTTAGTAGAATTTCCTCCACCCTACTTAAGACTCCAGATGGTTGGGGGTCTTCAGCTGCTAAGACCTGGGATTCTGGGTAGCATAGAGCAAGAATGCACAGAAATACAGGCCAGACCCTATTGGGCTATTTGTGCTTGCCCTGGCAAGAGCTGGGACTGGTGCGGTGTGTGAGCTATGTTGTGGCTCACGAGGAGTGGGTGGCTGCTGTTGCCCCTGCCTAAGAACCCTGTCACAGAGCCTAAGCTCCCCATCTCACCCTTATCCTGTGTCCCCAGGAGCTCTGGAGTCCTAGGACCATGGATGCTCTCAATAGAAGCCAGGTAGGCCCTGGATGCAAGACCCAGGCCGTAGTGCAGGTGAGTGGGTTTGGGGCTTGGGGCAAGAGGGTTGTTGATGGGGATGGGTTCTGTGGCTCTAGCCCAAGGATGAGAGCAGCAGTTCTGTTCCTCTCTGTCCTTCCCCAGGTCCCAAGCCTATTAACAGCTCAGTCTTTATCTGAATCAGGTTAATTGGTTCACCTAGAAACTCCCCTTTGAAAGTCAGAAAGCGGTTTACAGGTTGTCCCTGGGCTGGTTCACTGGGCTGGATCCTGGATCCATGCCTCCACCCTTCCTTGTAGCTTAGTTTAGCAAGGGCAAGCAACAGCCAGGTGGAGAGCCGTGGACAAAACTGAAAGGAGCTGGGCTGGCCCTCCTCTGCAGTGCCCCCTTCCTTACCCAGTGCCTGTCCCCACCCTCTCTCCTTGTTTCTGTTTTAATAGACAAAAGGGGCAGTTGAGCCAAGACTTGAGATAAATCCAGTGGGGCGAGTTAGTGGCCTAGATTCAGATCTAATTACAATTTAGTGGAATAATGCTTTGTGTAAGATTCTGTGCTAAGCCTTTCAGCACCTCGGAACCTTTGGAAAGAGAGGGACAAGGGCTGGAGAGAATGCTGGTGTGACTGGGACTAGGGCAGTAAGGTGCTGGCCCAATGTCCCTAATGATGCTCATCTCCCACCCCCACCACCTGCAGAAAGGACCTTTGGACCTCATAGAGACGGGCAAAGGGCTGAAAGTACAAACGGATAAACCGCATCTGGTGAGCTTGGGCAGCGGGCGGCTCAGCACAGCGATCACCCTTCTGCCACTGGAGGAAGGTAAGCAAGGACAGGGAGCCCCCCAACCCCATTGTTACTGGCATTCTGTTGTGGAGGCCATTCCCTTGCATGTGTTGGGGGCCCTTCTGCTTCTGCCAGCAATGCTGGCCTGGTCTCAGCAATGCTTCCCCAGACCGCCTGTCTTCTTTGGTAGATAATCTGGCTCCATTCTGGGATTAAAGATCAGTTTAGAAACAAGAAGGAGAACGCTGAGAAAAACAGGAGAGCACATTACTCTTAGCAACTAGTATGTCCCGGGGCAAAAAAGGGGTCCCACCCAGGATGATGCCTGCATGAGGGGCAGGATGGTAGAGAATGGAGAGATGGAAGGGGGGCTTGATCTCCCAAGAGGACGCCCTGGCATGGCTCCCTTCCACTCTCAGCTTCTGCCCTCCCTCTTCTCTCCTGGCTGCACCTGTTGCCTGGGTGATAGTACATTCCCCACATTCTCCAAATACCAGTCCCAGGGGCTCTGCCAAGGAGGGGCCAGGGGGGGAGGCTGCTCTAGAAGGAGAGGGAGGAAGGGTGAGGATGGGTTGCAGGTGGCAGAAGGAAAGGGGAGATCAAGATTTAGAAGAAAAGGGGGACAGCAGGAAGGGAAAAGTGAAAGGGAACTTAGGGAGCGGGTGGTAGGGGACTGGAGGTCTACAGAAGAGAGACCCTCCTTTTCTACTCAGTGGAGTCTGGCTCCTGTGCCCTTTGGGTCTTCCCATTCCAAGGCAGAGTTTTTCTGCTTGAGAAGAGCTTCTGTCACTTACAGTCTCAACCAGGCTCAGGGACCCAGTAGGGATGAGCAGTGGTGGGCAGAGTGTCCCTGGAGTAGCAGGTGAAATATATTTCCACGGTGACCCTCCTTGCCCTCTGTGCCTGCCTCCTCAGCCTGGGCAGCCCCCTGACTTAGTTTGCCTCCTCTCTCCAGGGAGGACAGTGATTGGCTCCGCAGCCAGGGACATCTCACTTCAGGGCCCAGGCTTGGCTCCAGAGCACTGCTACATTGAGAACCTGCGGGGAACCCTCACCCTCTACCCTTGTGGCAATGCCTGCACTATTGATGGGCTCCCCATCCGGCAGCCTACCCGGCTTACTCAGGGTAAGGTTTGATGCCCCTAAACTGAGGAGGGGGCCTCTTTGTCACAGCTTGTGCATGTTGGGAGCAGGGGAAGCCTCATGTGGAGGTTACCATGGTAACTGCCTGAGTGGTCATAGTCAGGTGCACCTGGACTTACAGAATCTCAAACCCCTCCAGCATCCAGAATTGTCTTCCGCCTGCTTTTCCTTTCTGGGCATCCTTACCTTGCCTCTCCATACCATGGGGAGAGAAAGAGGCTCTAATTCCTGCCGTCAGGGGGCCTGGGAGCGGGGTGGCTGTTAGTGGTCGTTGGGAGAGAGCAAGTGGAACAGCAGTATTGAAGGGATCAGTAGCGGTGTTCCTTGATGCCATGCGGGAGTTGTTCTGAGAAGACGCTGAGGAGGATGAAAATCCCCGTGGAGATGGGGTAAGGGCTGAATCTGATGCAAAATCTGAGGACATGCCTGCTCTTGCTACAAGACTGTCATGAATATGGTTACCACTCTGTTTCCCAAAGCACCGGCAGTTCTCTTATGCAAGGGAGACCCTGTTGTGTAAGGACCCCCAATTACCATGGTTACCAGGCAGCTAAAGCGCTGGCCAGTGGCGCTTTGACAGGCCAGGTGTGTTCACTCTGGAAACAAGGTTCTGGGCCCCACTTCATACAGTGAGTTGTTTGATTAGAGGGATGAGAAAAGCAGATTTGGGCGGGGTCAGAGGTGAGGTTATAATGAGGATGAGAGCTTTGGCTGAGCCTGGCTCTGCACAGAAGGGCTGACAGTGGCATCCTTTTCTGGGGACTCTCACTGGTTGGCAGTCCCTTGGCAGGGGAAATCCCACTCATTCCCTTGTTTCCTAAGCTCCTTCTGTTCACACCCTGGGGCCTTTAAAGTCACTCTCTTCAAAGTTGACCTAGGAATGACCGTACCCCACTCCTTCCTCCTGCCCTTGGGGTGAGCACAGGGTAGGAAGACAGACCTTAGGGAGACAGGTCCTCAGCTGCAGGAGGCAAGTCCTTGCCTTCTTCAGGGCTTTGGTCATGATGCCATGTACCTGATGGTCCCATTCAGTCTCAGAGGGAGCATCTGCTCCGGGATTTGGGTGCATGCAGGTGATACAGCAAAGCAACAGAGAGAAGCAGGGCAAAGTTCAAAGTGACCCAGCTCTTACTCCCCAGCCCCAAATCCCATTGCTTCCATGGTTAAGAGCAAGTTTGCCCTGTGTGCTGAGCAGGGCGGAGGATGCCGGGCGCTACTGCGCGCCCCTGTTGGATCTTCCCAGCATCTTCACTTCTGAGAAGAGGGAGGGCCTGAGGCCATGATGGAATTCTTAAGCATTTCCTGTGGCCTCAGTGACCCCCCTTCCTCAGCCAGAAGCCCACCCTGCCAAGTATGTACCCTCCCACTCTCTTCTGACCCTAAACTCCCTTGGCCCCCCGCCCCCCAGTAGCCTTCTTGTCTGGGCTCGCCTGTCTCAGAAGCTTGGCAGCCTGCGGAGGGGTAGGCGGAGGCACAAAGGAATGGGTGTTCTTCTCTGCAGCCCTCCCCCTCCCTGGGCTCCAGGAGCTGAGGGTTTCCTTGTCTCATCTCTGGAGCAAGGCACCAAGCCCAGCCTTGCCTGGCCCCACTCCGGACATTCTTGGGAGTGCGTTTCCTTGGGAACTGGGTGGCTCGGGGGTGCATGTGCTATCTGTGTGTCTGTGTAACAGGAGTGTGTTTATGAATCTCCGGATATGTTTGTGACTGTAGGCTTGTGTATTTCTGCATTTGTTTGTGTCTTTCCTGGTGTTTATGGATCAGTGTGTTCAAGTGGGCGTGGGGGTGAGCCCAGGACTGATGGTACCGAAATGCCTGCGAGTGTACTTCTGTGTGTATGAGAACTCATGGGCCATATGCCTTTGGGTGGGCAGATGCACAAGAGGACTGTTTAGGGCTGGGGGTTGTGGCTCAGTGGTAGAGCCTTTGCTTAGCATGTGTGAGACCCTGGATTCCATCCTCAGCAAAAAAAAAAAAAAAAAAAAAAAAGAAAGAAAGAAAGAAAGAAAAGGAAAAAGGACTATATTCCCTGTCTTATTTCTCTTATTTGGCCTTGTGGAGTGGAACCTCCTGTTTGAAAAACAGAGGGTATCTTGGGAATAACAAGGAGTCTGCTCTGGCTGGGCCGGGCCTTTGAAACATCATTCTGGGCACTGTGCCCAACCATGGGCAACTTGGAGAGACACACTTCATGACAGGCAGAGATGGCAGTGACAGGCTCTTCCAGCAGGAGTATGCTTGGGCCAGGGGAGGGGGAGGGCAGGCAGAGAGCGGATGCCAACCTTTATCCTACAGCTAGGAACATGGGAGCATGAAGTGAGAGAGCCAGGGGGACCTTGATTCCTCCCCTGTACCCGAGCATCTTGGCACATCCCGTGCTGCCCTTTCCTCTACAGAGCAAGAGGTGGAGCTGGGACTAGGACCAAGGAAATAAGGCAGGATCTCAATCTGGGTCTAGGCTGCCCCACCCTGGGATCACAGAGCCAGACCACATGAAAGATCAGGGAGGGGACTAAGAAGGGGAGGATCCAGAAAGCCACACAGCTCAGGGCCCTGGCTGTCTAGACAGTAGGTCCCCATCCGCTCCTGCTGTGCACTGCCAATCTTGGCCTCCAAGTGTCCTTTACTTCCTAAACCCCTCATTGGTGGGTAGGGGCTTGTGTGGGGCCAGCAGAGGAGTGTGCTGCCTGGGATCCAGGATATTGGGCCTCTTCTTCTCCCACACAGTTATCAATTATTGGGAGGGAAGACAGGCTTTCTGATAAAAGACTGATGAAGCTCTTGACTAATAAGGCTCACAGGAAGGAGAGCACAGGCGAAGCCTCCGAGGTGTCCCACTCCTTGTGTCTGCCTCCGGCTCTGGTTCTCACTGGCGGGCATCCTCTGCCTGCCTGGGTCTGTCCAGCCGGCCATCACAGTTTCCAGACTGATGAATCACTCTTCCTGAGGAGGTTTTGTTTTCTAAAACCTCCCCTCAGTTTGCACTTGACCCTATATGGGTCTTCCTTTTTCCTTCAGAAGGGGAATAAATTTCATATGCACATGTGAGTGAACTTGTGTGTGTGTGTGGTGGGGGGGGCACATGGCAGTGACTGGGTGTGGTAGAGGGGCTATTCAGCAAGGGTGGAAAATTTCCCTCATTATTTTTCTAAGGAGTCTAGTATGTGTGTGTGTGTGTGTATGTGTGTGTGTGTGTATACACACACATTTTTTAAATACTAAGGATTGAACCTAGGGGCACTATACCAGTGAGCTATAGTGGTATTTTGATTTATTTTTTGGGACTGGGTCTCTCTAAGTTGCTGAGGCTGGCCTCGAACTTGTGATCCTTCTGCCTCAGCCTCCTGAGTTGCTGGGATTACAGGTGTGCACCACCATGACTGGCTGTATTTATTTATTTCTTGTTTTGAAGTGGGGGTCTCACTATGTTACCCACATTGGCCTTGAATTTGAGATCCTCTTGCTCAGCTTCCCAAGTAGGTGGGATCACAGGTAAGCACCACTGGATACTGACTTTATTTCAGAGTCTCTCCAGGGTCTAAGCCAAAGAATAGCTGTGCCTGAGTGAGAGTGAAACTAAGACAGGGAGTAGGGCCTGGGAGGATGTGTGCATGAGAATAAATGTGCTAGAGACAGAGTGGTCTGTGTGGAATGAGGTGTTTGTGAGACCCTGTGCCCAGCTGACGTGGTGTCAGTGTGACTGAACAGTGTTGGTATGTCTCTAGAGATGGTGTGGGTTTGTGTAAGCTGCCTAACACGTTTTGTGTCTCAGGGTGAATGTGGTGTGTCTCCTAAGGGTCTAGTGTCCAGGGTGAGGTCGTTGGGGCAAGAGCAACTCTCTGGGGCTTCAGCTGTGTGGTAGGTACCAGCATGGCTCAGAATCTTCAGTTTGGCTCTGGAGGCACCAGAGACAGGTGGCACTGTTTTCCAGAAAGGAAGGGTACCTTACTGGGAGAGGGCACTTGGGAGACCCAGGAAATGGGCTGGCTTGGAAGGGGCAATGCTTTGGTTCAGCCTGGGTCAATGGGGGTGAGTTCTGGGGAGTAGGGACTGGAAGAGGAGGTATTTAGGATAGTGACAAGATCTGGACTGTGCTGCCTGCATTTCAAGGAGTACTGCCTTGATCTGAGTTCCCAGCTTGGGTGACCTTGTTCAGTAGGGACTGAGGTCCAGAGTTGGTGGACCTAGTGACCTACCTGGATCCCATTGGGTCCTCACTCTTCTTCTCCTCAGTGGAGCCATGCAATGTCCTCTTGTGGTCACTGAGGGCATCCTCCTCATTCTATGGATAAGTAATCCCAGACCAGAGGGTGTGACTGGCCCAAGGTGACACTGGTCTGAACCCGAGAGGCCTCTGCCACAGACCTGCCCCAGAGGGTTCTGGGCGAAAACTGCACTTGGCATCACTCCAGCCTCCTGGCTCTTCAACCTCTGGCCTCTATATTTACCTCTCACTTTTCCTTCCGGCGTCACCTCCCTCAACCTCTCCTGCCTCTCCGCCCCACTTTTCCTCCTGCCCCCGGCGCGGGATCCCCAGCCTGCTGCCTGTCTGCATCCTCCCTTCCCGCCCCGCCCTCCCCATCCAGCTCCACACTCGCCTCCTCCATCACTTCCTCTTCCCCTCCTCCTCGCCTTTGTCCCTCCCTCCTGGCTCCCTTCCCCCGCCGCTGGTGGCCGGCCCGCCCCTCCCCGGGCATTGGCGGCTGCTCGCTGCCTGGCTGCTCGCTCGGAGCCTGGAGCCGGCGGCGCGGGAGGTCGGCCCGCCCCCTCAAAGGCCCCGGGCGGGCCGGGGACCTGCGGGGCCCGCGCTAGCCGGGGCAAGCGGTCCGGAGGTCCCGGTTCAGCGGTGAGTGCTCCACCCGGTCAGCCACAGCCCCAGCTGCCTGGGGCGTCCTGGGGAGGGTGGGCGCAAGGAGGGGGATGGGGTGCTCCACCTCTCTTTGGGAGCTTGAGGCTGTGAGACTCCTTGGTGGTGGGACCCTGACCATGTCTGAGTGGGGTTCGGGGTTTGGGGGCACTTCTCGGCTGTGCAGACCTCGTCTCCCCTAGCCCTGGGCAGTTCCCTCCTGGGATCCGCCGCCCAAGGGGTTGAGGGGTCCTGGTTAGGATGAGGGGAGCCTTGTTATGGCCAAGGGGGGTCTCTGGTGGGAAAGACCAGGGCTCTTGTTCCTATCCTCCCTTCATCCATTCTCCCTTTGGCCAGTCCATTCTGTGTGTGACCAGCAGGGCAGTGACTGTCGCTCTGTGTGTGTGAGTGAGCATGGCTGCCTAGGATTCTGCATGTGTTCCTGTGAGTGTGTCTGTGTGTGGTGTTTTCCCAGTGCATCTCTCAGAGGCAGGATCCACCCTCTCTTTTGCCCAGTGTTTTCCCTCCAGATGTGCAGATTTTCTATCCACCTGCATACAGCTTAACCTTAGTTAGGTGCTCTGTGCCTGGGGGTCAGGGACCATGACTTTAGTTGGATAGGTAGGGGTTTCTGGGCTTCCAGAGAAGGCTAGCCTTGTGGGTGTGGAGCAGGGGTGAACTGAGAGGCCACTTCCCAGAAGCCCCCTGACCAGGTCCCTGGAGGCAGTAGGTGCCAGAGTTGGGGCTATGCCTGAGGCCCCTGTGTGCAAATAGAAAGTTAATTTGGGCAGGAGCTGGGCTACTCTCAGTCCTGCTGCCCTCCTGCTGGCTCTATTAATACAGCTCCAGCTCTGCTGCCTGGCATCACTATTTATAGCCCGGAGGGAGCGTGGCCACACCCCCGTGTGGGGGAGGGGGAGGGGCAGGTGCCTCCAGTCCTATAGGGGCCAGGGTAAGAGGGTCCATAGATACCCACAGCCTCCTTGGGTGGGCCTGACACTGCAGGGATGGGCTCCACCTAGATTCCCCACCTCCTTGCTAGTTTGGACTGTGTGGTCAGGCTCTCCCTAACCTCTATCCCCCTCCCTCCATCAACCTAGTGTTCAGTGGGTCTGTCTAGACCCTGCAAACTCATCATTAATTAGTTTGTTAAATGGCTGAAAGGAAGGAGAGGGGCCAGGCAGGGCTGTTTCTGAAACAGCTGTGGTTGTAATTAGGTGGATGGTGTGGTTGACTAGCATTTATTTCAGTTATGATTACTCTGGGATCAGCTTCTGTGATTGGTGGCTTGGCAGGGAAGGCTATCCCCTTTCCTAACCACCCATCACCCTGGGCGGGCCTGTGGGTGTGCCAGGGTAGTGAGCGGCTTTGTCTGCTATGGGCTTCTCAGCTAGTCTTCTGCCCCATGGCAATGCCAGGGGTCTTAAGAATGGACTCCTGAGCTTCTCAGTAGGGGGCCTGCCAAAGTACCCACGTGGCCTGGGGTGTCCTTTACCCTTGCTGCCTCCCTGAGCTGAACTGTCTCAGCGTCGAGGAATGTAGACTTCCCTGCCAGTCTTAGCTCAGACTGGCATGAAGTTCGGGGTGCCAAGTGGCACTGGATTGGGTAGACAGGAGGCTGAGACCAGGAGTGTGGACAAATTGGAATGGTGAGTGGTAAAGAGCAGGGGTCTCTGACTTCTCCTAACATAGTGTCTTCTGCTGGAGCCCTCTAGCACCTGGTGTGGCAAGGAGGTGGAATTCTGCCAGTCAGGCTTATGTGCCTGTGGGCACACCTGCCACTGTGCACGCTCCTGAGCCCTTGGCTACATTTTCTGGCTCCCACATATCCTCCCCCTTCCATGTACTCACACTTCCTGGGCAGGACTAGGCTTGTGTCTACCACCTGGGAATGGGCTTTACTGAGCTGGACCCAGTGGCCTACGCCTGACTAGATTTTAGGGGAGACTACAGGAATAGCGATAGGGTGCCTTGTCAAAAAGAAACAGGGTGGCAGACACAGTGGTACACACCTGTAATCCCAGTGACTCAGAAGGATGAGGATGGAGGATCACAAATTTGAGGCCAGCCTCAGCAATTTGGCAAGACCCCAAGCAACTTAGTGAGACCCTGTCTCAAAATAAAAAAAAGGGCTGGGAATGTGACTCAGTGGTAAAGTACCCCTGGGTTCAATTCTCAGTACAAAAAAAAAAAAAAAAAAAAAAAAAAAGAAAGAAAGGAAACCGGGTGATAGTCACTCCTGAGATTCTCAGAGAGAATGGTAGCTCTCCTGAGGCCACAACAAAAAGGGGTCAGAGTAAATTCTAGGCCCACCAAGGTATCTGACCAAACCATGGCTTTTCTGTTGTCCACTACCTCAGAGCTTTATTTGTGACTCTGGAAGTTGCTGCCTTACATACTCATTCTTCTAGCTGGGCTCAATGGCTCATACCTGTAATCCCAGTGATTTGGGAGGCTGAGGCTGGAGGAAGGGCTGGAAGGCTGGAGGGCTGGGGATGTGGCTCAGGGATAGAGTTCTTGCTTAGCATGCATGAGGCCCTAGCTTCAATCCCCACCAGTGCAAAAAAAAAATAAAATAAAAAGGCTGGGGATGTGGAGATGTGGGTTCATCCCCAGTACTGGAAAAACAACAAAAAACAGACTAACCCTTCTGTTCAAAAGGCAATTAGATATATATGAAAGTAGGTTGGGGGTAGGAGGATGTGGTGTTCATGTTCTCTGAAGAACATTTTCCACTGATGATATTTTGCACACATGGTCTTATTAGCCTGGCAACCTCAGCAGGATGGACCCATTTTTCTAAGGAGAGAACTACAGTTGGAGGTTAAGTGACTTCACTCGAAGATCTTACAGAGTGGGAGGGAGTGGGGAAAGATAGTAGACTGAGATAGACAGTACTACCCCATGTATATGTATAATTACGTGAATGGTGTGAATCTACATTGTGTACAACCACAGAAAAGAAAAGTTACACCCCATTTGTGTACAATGAATCAAAGTGCAGTCTGTTTAAAAAAAAAAAAAAAAAAAGAACTCACAGGTAGTAAGAAGAGGAATTAGGAGGATATGGTTTTGGGGACTCACCCACCAGTGTTCTTTCTACTCTGCCCTGTGCTGTGGAGTCCTGGAAGGGCCCAGCTCAGGGACCTGCAGGGTCAGGTGTGCATTGTGTGGACACTGTAAGTGTAGGTGGGAACTGCTCTTTGGAGCTGGGTGAGAACTGACTAGTGCTGTGGGCTGCGGTGGCTTCGGCCCTGCATGTCTCTTGTGAGCATGTGCTTTCTCTGCAGGCTGCATGTTGTGCCTTGGTCAGTCCACCTTCCTCCGCTTTAACCACCCGGCTGAAGCCAAGTGGATGAAGAGCATGATTCCAGCAGGGGGCCGGGCCCCCGGGCCCCCCTACAACCCTGGCTCTGGTAGGTGTCCAACCTGGGCAGGGAGAGGGGCTGGGTTGATGGTACCCCTCTGACTCCTTCTTGCCCACTCCAACCACTCTTGTAGTGTTAGAGTGGACAGTACACATGGTCTGGGCTCGCTGCCCACTACCATGGTCTGCTGGAGAAGGACAGGCAGAGGGCCTGCTGGGAGAGATCCAAGACAGTGCTGCTTGGCTGAAATTGGGAAATCATGTTCCTTGAGGGATAGAGGGGTCTGCCAGTCTCACCCTACTGCCCTAGAAGGTGCCATTCAGTGTCTGGGACCCTGCCTTCTTGTGTTACCACCAGGAACCTCACCCACAAGAATGGCCTGAGCATTAGACTGGACCCCCAGTAAACCCTGGTAGGTCCCACCTGCTGGTGATCATGTCCTTGGGCGCTGCCCAACCCTCAGGCCATGCCATACTCGTGGATGACTCAGAGGAGCAGCTGCAGTTTGTGTGTGAATTATTGATCCCCAGAAGAGAATCGGTGATTGTTCTAAGAACCAACACGGCCCTCCTCAGCCAGCTGCCTGGGGGTAGGGTGCAGATCAGGAGTCTAGCAATGGGTCTACCACTGTGGACTTTGTAGTGGCATTCCGATGGCTGCAGGGCTTCGGGTATCAATGTAGCACTGTGGCAGATGGATACATGTGTGGTACATCTGGTGGAGTAGTTATTAGTGTGCAATCTGGGGACCCAAAGAAAATTGGGTGGTCATTGGGATCACCACTATGCATGGCAACCCCTCTGACAGTATTGCATACAGTCCCAGAATTTTGGACCCACATTCGGTCTTGCATAGGTGTACCCTTGTCCTTTCTCATCCCCAGTCTCTTTTAGTCCCCTGGGGGCCCATAAGCCTAAATTCCCAGTCCACTCCCTGGTTAATTTTACCCTGGCTCCACCCAGCCTTGTCATGCCACTTTAGCTGTTTGGGGCAGTGGTTCCAGGGACTCCAGTCCCCTGGTTGGTTGACAAGGGGCCAAGCAAAGGCAGGCTCTTGCCGGCGTGGCTTAATGGGATAATTGGAGGCATTGAGCTGCACCTCGTGGCTGGCCAGCGGGGCTTCCAGGAACCAGCCATTAACACTGGATCCCTCCCCTGCCTCTGATTGGACAAAGTGCTACAGCACACACCCTCGCCCAGCCCTGAGGCTTTGTTTTCTTCCCTGAGTCTCTGGCTGCTGTGTTGGGAGGAAATGATGTTCTGTTAGAGTCAGAGTCGGAGGCCCTGGAACTTCTGGCTCACTCCACAGTAGGGCCTGTCTCCTTTGCAGAATGCCCCCTTACCCTTCCTGAACAGAGGTGTAGGATGTTGAGAAAACCAAGGCAGGAAGGAGTCTAGTCTTGGGGTGAGTTGGCAAAAACTGGGCTTAGATGTGTCCTGGCATTTTTGCTAACTCTGTCCTAAGTCATAAAATGTTAGAGCCAGGAGGGCCCTACCCATCCTCTTCCTTTACAGAAGGAGAAACTGAGGCAGGTGACTTGGCTAAGGTCGCAGAGCCCATCAGTGGCAGACTGGCTGATGTCAGAACCTGATAAAGAACCCATATCTCCTGGCTTCTTCAGATCTGTGCTAGGAAGAGGTGGGGTGTGCCCTCGCTCCTGTGCATACAAAAAAAGCTGAAGGCCAGAGCCTGAGGCCTTTTTGCATTTTCCTTCAGCTGAATCAGAAAGTCTGGTGAATGGGAACCACACCCCACAGCCTGCAACCCGGGGACCCCCAGCTTGTGCCAGCCACAGTTCCCTGGTGAGCTCTATTGAGAAGGACCTGCAGGAGATCATGGACTCACTGGTGCTAGAGGAACCTGGAGCTGCTGGCAAGAAGCCTGCTGCAACCTCCCCACTGTCACCAATGGCTAATGGTGGCCGCTACCTGCTGTCCCCTCCAACCAGCCCTGGGGCCATGTCTGTGGGCTCCAGCTATGAGAACACATCTCCAGCCTTCTCTCCACTCTCTTCACCAGCCAGCAGTGGGAGCTGTGCCAGCCATTCACCCAGTGGGCAGGAGCCAGGACTTTCCGTACCCCCACTGGTACCTGCCCGTTCCTCCAGCTACCATTTGGCCCTGCAGCCCCCACAGCCTCGTCCAAGCGGTGCCCGTTCCTCTGAGAGCCCCCGGCTGGGTAGGAAAGGGGGTCATGAGAGGCCTCCCAGCCCTGGCCTCCGGGGTCTGTTGACTGACAGCCCTTCAGCCACAGTCTTGGCAGAGGCCCGCAAAGCCACTGAGAGCCCCCGGCTGGGTGGGCAGCTGCCTGTGGTGGCTATCAGCCTGAGTGAATACCCAGCTGCCGGTGCCCGCAGCCAACCCACCAGCATTCCTGGCAGCCCCAAGTTCCAGTCTCCTGTCCCTGCTCCTCGCAACAAGATCGGCACACTCCAAGACCGCCCTCCAAGCCCTTTCCGTGACCCTCCAGGCACTGAGCGTGTGTTGACAACGAGCCCCTCTCGCCAAGTGGTGGGCCGAACATTTTCAGATGGGTCGGCCACCCGCACCCTGCAGCCTCCTGAGAGTCCCCGCCTGGGCCGGCGGGGCCTGGACAGTATGCGAGAACTCCCTCCCTTGAGCCCATCTCTGTCCCGACGAGCTCTCTCCCCACTGCCTGCCCGGACCGCCCCAGATCCCAAGCTCACCAGGGAGGTAGCAGAGAGTCCTCGGCCCCGGCGGTGGGCAGCCCACGGAGCTTCACCAGAGGACTTCTCTCTGACTTTGGGAGCGCGAGGCCGCAGGACACGGAGTCCCTCACCCACCCTGGGGGAGTCCTTGGCACCCCGCAAGGGCAGCTTCAGTGGCAGGCTGAGTCCAGCCTACAGTTTGGGTTCTCTTACTGGGGCTTCACCACGCCAGAGCCCCCGCGCCCAGAGGAAGCTCTCCAGTGGGGACTTGCGGGTGCCTGTCACTCGGGAAAGGAAAAATAGCATCACGGAGATCAGTGACAATGAAGATGACCTCCTGGAGTACCACCGGCGGCAGCGCCAAGAGCGGCTCCGGGAGCAGGAGATGGAGAGGCTGGTGAGCAGATGCCAGGGAGACTACCACCATCCAAGGCAGGGTCTTTGCCAGGGCCTGGGCAGGCCAGCTGGCAGAGCAGGAGGGGCCGTGGATAGGGCCTGGGCTTATGCATCCCCAACTTCAGGATACAGGTTAATGGCCAATATCTCATGGTCCTGGTACCCTGAAGAAGAACTTTGAAACCTCATAATTCTGGCTAATTATGCATGTATTCTACAAAAGAGTGTTTGTTTTAATGTATAACTTAAGTTTTGTATTATTTACCTGAGCACAATGAATCTCTGGGAGAACATACTACTTTTATTTTTTTCTCTCAGTTTGAGAAGCAGGTTGTGAGGATGAAAAGGCTGAGGCTCAGAGAGGGAAATGGATTTTCTGAAGTAATGCAGCAAGTTTTGGCAGAGCTGGATTGGAATTCAAATCTACTGTCTTTCCATCTGTCTTGGGCTTTTCCCCACCCCGCGTTTTGGTACTGGGGATTGAACCCAGGGGCACTTAACCACTGAGCCACATCCTCAGCCCTTTTTATTTTTATTTTGAGACAGGGTCTTGCTGAGTTGCTTAGGCCTTGCTAAATTGCTGAGGCTGGCTTTGAACTTGTGATCCTCCCGCCTCATCCTCTGAGCTGCTGAGATTCCAGGCGTGTGTCTTGGGCCCAGCATTGAGGCTCGTTCTTTAGGATAGCTCCACCCACATCCTTCTTTTTTGCTTCTCTCTGACCTCTACAAATGGAAGGCAGCTGCTCATCTCAGCCCCAGCAGGATAAACTGGAGTATGGGTGGCAGGGAATAGGGAAAGAACAGGGTGGGCAGCTCCTGGCTGGCCTGTGTGCTGGTGACCTATGTGTCTGCATGTGTGCATGTGGGTGCATGCAGGGCTGGGTGTGGCTCTGGGCAGCTGTCCTGGAGTTGGCATCTGAGCTGGTTGGGGGCCAGGGATTATCCAGATAGTGCAAGGAGCTCAAGGGGCTCTGGCCAGTGTATACATACTTGAACCCACATACAGGAAAATGGATTCTGCTCACTTTCCCTTGAGGGTAGAAGCATGGGGTTTCTGAGGGCCCAGGAACTCTGGGATTGATTTGAGGAGGGGAACTGGAACTGGAGACCCTTTGGGAAGAAACTGGACAGTTTGGGGTAAGGGCATGGGACAGTGTGCTTGTGCTGGGTGGGAAGTGGGATCTCCAGTCTTTCCCATTGCTACATCTAAAGTCACTGTTTTGCCTTGGCCTCCAGCATAGTGCTTGGCCACCTGGGGTCTCTTCCTTCCGGGGCAGTGAGCCTGGGCCCAGCCTTCCCCAACTCTCCCACTCAGCCTCCCCTCCCCCATCCCCACACACAGGCACACACCTCACCACCAGCCCTGACCTGCCCCACCTGCCACTTTAAGTCTTGGAGGCTGCCTGCCCTGCCCCTCCCACCTCAACCAGGCTGCTTATCTGGGTCCTGGGGCGGGGGCAGGGCATCGGCCCAGCCTTCTGGGTGCTGGGATTCTGTTCCTGCATTTTTTGCCATGGAACTGGGCAAGCAGCAGGAGGGAAACTGGGTGAGTGTTGAGAGGTGAGGAGTCATGGCTGAACTGTAGGTAATGAGAGGCCCTTGAAGAGATTGACAGACCCCAGAGGACCATGGGAGGCTCAGGGGATGGGAGTCAGGGCTGGAGTGTTATGAATGGGGACTGGGACACCGATCAGGAACATGGTTGCACTGTTTGTCCTCACCTCCCCATCTCCTGAGAGGTGACTACTTCTGGATGTGTGTAGGGAGGGGTGGATTAAGTGCCAGGGCTACAGAGCACTCATCTGGGTCTGGACATTCAAGGACTGGCAGCAGCCCACCCCGCTGGTAAGGAGTCAAGGGCTTCCTGAGGGTGGCTTAGAACTGAGATGGGGATAAGGAGGCCTGTGTCTCAGGTCCGCCTCTTTTCCATGTGTGTCTGGACTGAGCCTTAAGTCCCCATGGGCCCATGGGTCTGCTCCCCAGCCTGTCTGCCTGCCTCGGTGCCCACCCAGCTATATGTGGACTGTGTTTATCTGCCTGAGTATGCATTTGTGCATGTTGGGGCTGGTGTCTTTGTGTGTACCTGCCTGTTAATGCAGGGCCAGTTTACACGTTGTGTCTGCACCTGCCTATATGGGAGTCCCTGTGTGTCATTGTGCCCTGTGCCTATATATGTATGTGTACCTGTGTCAGCATGAGCACCTGAATTGACATGTGTCTCATCATGATCTTCTGTCTGCCTATCCATGTGTCTCTGTGTATGTTCAGGTGTGTCCTTGTGACCATATAGAAGCCCCATCCTGGGACAGAATGAGAAGGGAGAGGAAACAGGAAGATGGGAGGGGCTGGCCACATGGACAGGTGACACACAGGCTGGTTTCTTATGCCCACTTCTGGGGTACTCATCTTGCCTTGGTCTCCCACAGCTCTGGGGTTGGTGCTCTCCTGACTTGACGCTGAGTCCCAAGCCCCTAGTGTTCCAGCTCTCCCTCCCCTGCAGAGCTCAGCCTGTCCCCATCATGCCCTGTTCTTTCTATTCTCCCCAGGAGCGCCAGCGCTTGGAGACCATCCTGAACCTGTGTGCTGAGTACAGCCGGGCTGATGGGGGACCAGAGGCTGGGGAGCTGCCCAGCATTGGGGAAGCCACTGCAGCTTTGGCATTGGCAGGTCGGAGGCCCTCGAGAGGCTTTGCAGGGGCCATTGTGGCCTCTGGACGGAGCAGCGAGGAGCCTGGAGGTGCTGCCCAACGCCTGTGGGAGAGTGTGGAGCGCTCAGATGAAGAAAATCTCAAGGAGGAGTGCAGCAGCACAGAGAGCACCCAGCAGGAGGTGGGGTGGGCTGAGGGACTGGGCTGGTGAGGGGCAGGGCCAGGCACTGGAGGGAGACTGGTGTGGTGAGTGGGAAGGGAAGAATGAAAGGCTTGTGCTGGAGAAGAGACCAGAGACCAGAGGTGTAGAAATGAGGAGGCAAGGAAAAGCAGGGAGGTGGCATTGACTTCCTCAGGCCATTAATATGCTTTATCACCTGCCTTTCCTTGGGGCCCCACCCAGGCCTGGCACTCTGGTAAATCTTTATTCTCTGTAGCTGAGCCTTTATGGCTCCCCTGGCAGGGAGGCGGGTAGCCTCCCGTCTCAGTCCAGCTGCTCCTTCTAAGTGCCCTGAAGAATATGCGGTTTGGTCTCTTAGTCTGATCTTGGAAGGTGCTAGGCGTCTTTGGCTGATGGCTGCTCTCCCCTCCAGCATGAAGATGCACCTAGCACCAAGCTCCAGGGAGAGTTGCTCGCCCTGGAAGAGGAGCGGTCTCAGGTGTTGGGGCGCGTGGAGCAGCTCAAGGTCCGTGTGAAGGAGCTGGAGCAGCAGCTACAAGAAGCAGCCAGAGAGGTGAGCTGGCTGGGAAGGGGCAGGTGCCTTACAGGGGCCTGAGCTCACTGTCTTAATGGGGACATTGGTGTCTGCCTCCAGGCTGAAATGGAGAGGGCACTGCTGCAGGGGGAGAGGGAAGCAGAGCGGGCACTGCTGCAGAAGGAGCAAAAGGCGGTGGACCAGCTGCAGGAGAAGCTGGTGGCCTTGGAGACTGGCATCCAGAAGGAGAGAGACAAGGTAATCCACACCTGGCCCAGCTTGGTGCTGGGTACCAGTAGCCCAGGAGAGAAGGAGCATTGCCTTCCCTGGGGCCCTGAACCCCTCACTTCATCATCCACCCTGCATAGCAGGCGGTTTCTGTGGCTCTCCAGGGCCAGGGGCCTTGTCCTCTCTGGAAGGTACCAGCTTGAAGGGTGCTGCCTGGGCCTGGGCTGGTGTCTGTGATCTCATCTGTCTGGGTCTCTGTGCTACCTCTGGGTGTCTGGGTTCCTGCCATTCTGGGCCTTTCATGGCCTTTTTAGGAAGTGCCAAGGCCCCTTCTTGGGCAGTGAGTACAGCTGTAGGGACCGGTGCTGGGGGTGATTCAAGTTTGGGTCCCGCCGCCTGGAAGACACTTCCTTCGAGCATGCATCAGGTGCTTAGGTTGTGGTCTTTGGGAGATGGCCCACAGGCCTCTGCTTCCCAAGTCTTCAGAATTTGCAGCCTCCTATCCCAGATGGTCCCAGCTCTTGCCCCTGCCCCTTTCAGATTTCGTGCCAGCCTGCAGGGGCCGCTTCATCCCACAGGGGCCATGCCAGCCATGTCCAAGATGCCCAACAACGTGCCAAAAGCTCTGAAGTGGAGAGGGGTCATCTATTTCTGGATTTGACAGTATTTTTCCAAGAATTTAATTTCCCCTTTGGATTTTTTGAGAGTATCTTCCTCTTGCCCTCAATTTTGAAAATCCTAAACATTCTTTGACCTTTTTTTTTTGGAGCTTTGGCTCTGGCCCCCAAAACCACACTCCCAAATTCTGTGCCAAGTTAACTCCATGCTTGCCAACCAGGCCTGCACTAACGCCCTATCTAATCACTGTCCTGGGCTCTCCGCATGTCCCTAACTGCTGGGCCACCCAGGCAGGGCTGAGCCATGCCTGCTTTTGCACTAACTCCGTGGGTGCCTTCGTGCCCTGACCTCTCCCTTCTAATATTGCCTCCTTCTTTTCTTGGTGTGGGATCCCAAGGTTTTGATCAGAGAGGAAGTGGCAGGAGGGTATAGTAGCTAAACTTTTCTCTACGGGCATTGGCAGGAGGGCTATAAAGGTGGGCGGGCAGGAATGCTTGGCTCAAGAACTGCTCAGCCTGAATGGCCTCCCGCATTGGACAGGCCTGGATGGTTAGCAGCTTCCTGCAGAGCAGGGGGAGGCAGACTGTGCTCCTTCAACCACCTGGCCCCTGGAGCCAAGATGTAAAAGAGGTCCAGTTGTGGGCACGACCTTGGAGGGGTTGGACAGGGCCTCTCTGCCAACTCAATGGCTCCCCATCTAGTTTTCCCAAATCAAGATACCCCAATCAGGGAAGAAGGAGTAGCCTCTCCCATCCCTCCCCCAGCCCCTGGAGGCCATCTCGAACCCAGGTTCTTTTAAAGTCAGCATCCAAAAATGGGGATGTGCCTGGACCGCAGGAGCTGTTCTGATCACGGCCTTCTCTCTGGGGATGGGTAGGCAGGTGGTGTGCAGGGGTGAGGGTGGGTGAGCGGTGGGGTGCAGTGGAGGGGCTTATTCCCAGTGATGAAGCTCAGCATTTCATAAGGAACTTGCCTGACCTCACTTCTCATTGATTTGAGATAACTTGGAGCCTGGGCTTTGCCTTCCCTCTGGGCCCAGCTGTTTGAGGTTGTGGCGGTGAAGGTGCTGGTGGTGATGGTGGTCGTGATGGTGGTGGCAGAGAAGGTTCATTTGGCTTCCCTTCACAGCTCTCAGCCCATGGCCCCACTCTGACTTTGGTATCAGTAATCACAGTTTCTCCTGCGTCTGTCCTTCCTGAGGGGTGACTCACCAACTCCTCCCCTCGCCCCTTGCCGCCCTCAGAGGTGTCATCTCGCCCCAGACAGAGCCATCCACCTCCTCTGTACCCACTCCTGGGGCTCCTGTTACCATGGCAACAGGCCGAACTAATTGTAACCCTCATCTCTGCTGAAGTTCAGGCTGCAGAGCTGGCACCCCACCCCCACCCGGAGCAGGAGGGGAGGGCAGCCAGGGTGTTGGGCTGGGGTCCCCTTGCTGCATTGCTGTGGCTATAACATCCTCCCCATTGACCCTCAGCCCCTGGATTTAACTCTTATCACTCCTCTTTTTCCCTGGGTTAAATTTTGGTCTTCTGGCAATGGTGGAGCTTGGGACTCTGCTTTTGCCTGGTGGCATCAGCTTTGACCTTGACTGGTTTGGAGAGGAAACAAGGCCTTGTGTTAGTACCTACTCAGACATTCCTAGTTCAAGGGACTCCGAGAGACCAAAATTTCTACCCTGCCTATCTTACACCATCCCCGCGCCACTGAGCCCTGTCTTACACCTCTGCTTCTGGCCTCTCTCCCTCTCCCTCCACCCTGTTCACTTTCCCTTTCTGCCCTCTTCTTCCTTCACTGTGACTTCTCGCCCGCTCGGTCTCGCGCTGCGCCCGCGCCCCTCCCCGCGCCGGGCCGGAGTTGAGGAGTGTGTGTTCTCTCTCCCCTGTGCCCCGCCTCCCTCCCCTCCCGCCGACCAGGAGAGGGCGGAGCTGGCCGCGGGACGGAGGCACCTGGAGGCCCGCCAGGCGCTCTACGCCGAGCTCCAGACGCAGCTCGATAACTGCCCCGAGTCAGTGCGGGAACAGTTACAGGAGCAGCTGAGAAGGGTCAGTTCCACCAGCCCCCTCCCCCGGCCCCCGCGGGCCACCGCCCAGACAGAAGAGAGGAGAGCGGTGGGACGGGACCGCCTGGCCCCTGCAGTACCTGCCGGACACCAGGGTCGGTGCTGTGGCTTGGAGGGGACCGGCAAGGTTGGGGGGATCAGCGCTCCAGGCCGTGATGCCCGCGAAAGGCGCACAGCCAAGCAGAGCAGAGGGAGTCGGGTGGGGGCAGGTGCCTTCCCTATTTTCCCCGGGTGCAGCCCCCCAAACTTAAACCTCTGTGGCCTGGCCTTCTTGGCCCAGAGTGGCGTTAGGAGCACAACCCAACTCCCAATGTACCTGTCTTTGAAGGAGGCTGAAGCCCTGGAGACCGAGACAAAGCTCTTTGAAGACTTGGAGTTCCAGCAGCTGGAGCGTGAGAGCCGCGTGGAGGAGGAGCGCGAGTTGGCGGGCCAGGGGCTGCTGCGGAGCAAGGCCGAGCTGCTGCGTAGTGTCGCCAAGAGGAAGGTGTGCCCCATCCACTCCTGCTGCCGGCAGCGGTCGGGGAGGGCGGTTGGAGACCAGTAACCTGGATTTAAATCGTCGTTGGTGACTTAATTTTTGTGCCTCCGTTTCCTGTCTGTAGTTTCAGAACTATAACGAGATTCGATGAGAGTTAGTTTGTAGATGCAGAATAGTACATGATGGTAGAAAATGCTCAACAAAGGACGTCTAAAATTAAGACTGACTCCCCTCAGTCTGCCTGTAGAAAGTGGAGTGGGCTCACACTGAGAGCTGGGCACTGATGGGTCAGAGAATTGAAAGATGGAGGTGGAGAGCTGGGCATGGTGGAATGAGCCTGTGATCCAGCCAAGGCAAGAGGATCATAAGTTCAAGACCTGCCTTGGAAACTTGGTGAGACCCTGTCTTAAAATTGAAAAATGGAAAGGGCTGGGAATGTAGCTTAGTGGCAGAGTGCCCCTGGGCTCAATCCCTAGTACTCACCCACCCTACCGCCCCCCCACCAAAAAAAAAAAAAAAAAAAGAAAAGGAAAGAAAAGAAAAAGAAGCAAAGACAGATGGAAGTGGAAGAAGCTTGCTCCTGTCCTTATTGTTTATTCTGGTTTGGGGCATTGAACCGGGGCACCTGGTGCGCGATTGCTAAGCACACGCTCTACCACTGAGCTGCATCCCCAGCCCTGCCCCTGCCCAAGAAAGGCTGGGACACATACAGAGACCTATGATCTGAATATTAGAGCTAGCTGGGGGCCCTAGGGTAGGCATCTTCTGGATTCCATCCCTGGTTCAGCTCTTGCATGGCTGAGCTGTAAAACAAGGGATTGAGTATTGTGTTCTGGTGGGTTCTGCTGTACTAGTGCTGTGATAATCTGCTCCTGATCTCAGCCAGATCAGGCACGAATGGTGACAGGATGATGGGGCAGGTGTGTGTTAGGCGGTGTCAGGGGAGGGAATGGGGAAGATGGCCCAAGTGGTTCACATACCCATGGCTGAGCCTTGAGCTCCTGCGTCCACATACATGCATATGGCAAGTTGAGGAGCTTGCTGGTTTATGGCAAGAGGGGAGCTGTTGGACCACACAAGTCCAGAGAGCCCATGTTTCCCTCCCTGAGCTGCTCTGCCTTACAAATGCATCCACTTTCTAATGTAAGACTGATGCAAGGAAAGAAGAAAACTGGCGTTTTCCAAGCTTACGGGTGTGTGTCAGGTGCATTGCCAGGAGGCCTCCTGGGGTTCTCTCATGTTGTCCTTAGGTCTCACAGGTGCTCTTATCTCATTTTATAGACAAGGAAACTAGGACCTGCAGAAGCCATGTTTGCCCTAAGCCTCCAGTCTATGAACTTCAGAGTCAGAGTTGGAACCCAGGCCTACCTGGTCCCACAGCTCATGTTTCTTCTATGGTGTTCCACAGGGTCCCTAGACCCTGTCACTTCTTCAGCCTCTTTTTCTTTCCTCCTAGAGGAAAGAGCCTTAGATCAACTGATCTTGTACCTTTGAAGCCCTGTTGAATTTGAGCTTCAGGGAGTCTGAGAGGGGTCAGCAGTAGTGAACTCTGCTTCACTCCTCTCCACACCCACCGTGGCTCCTGGGTGCCCTCAACCGGTGAGGCCCTGAGGGGTCACATTCTTCCCCATGCTCCTCCTGGTGAGCCTTGCCTAACCTTCATCCTTGGTGTCCCACCCCAGGCTCTGTCTGCCCTGGAGCTCTGCGCTCCTCTGTCCACTCTGGTTCAGAGTGGTTGAAAGTACTGGCCTTGGAATCCAACAGATCTGGTTCTAGCCGTAGCACTTACTAGCTGAAAGATGTTAGCTCCCCAGTATGTCTGTTTTCACTTATGAAATGGGCATAAGAGCACTTGCCTCATAAGATTAAAATGAGGTAACAAATGTAAAACATTTAGCAGAGTTCCGGGCTCCTTCTACATTCCTGGTAAATGGCAGTTCTGCTCTGAGGGACTGCTTGGCTTGCTTCAGTGCTGTCTTGGGCTGAATCCAGGTTAAGGACAACTCCCTTCTTCATGCCTTCCTCTCCAAGGTAGTGCTTTAAGATCACCTCATCCAGAAAACCCTCTTGGGAATAAGCCAGCCCATTGTCCCTGACCTTCATGCTTCCCCCTCACTAGTGTCTTTTTGTTTCCTTTCAGCACATGATTGTTGAGTGAGGCATGGTGCTAAGCCCTGTTGGGGTGGAAAAGATGGAAAAGACATGGGTCCTGCCCTTGGATCTTACAGTCAGCATGGGTGATGGCAGAGACAAATATATTCACAAATAGCAATATGACAAGGACAGTGATGTGGAATCATATGAGCACAGAGAAGGGAACAAAGAAATTGATGATCAAGGAAGGCTGGAGGAGGGCAGCATTTGTTCTGGTAGGATGAGGAGGCTCAGGATGGGTGGACAAACCTGGGACAGTCCTCTAGACTAAAGAAGGCCTGAGTTCAGAGGTGCACAGCTGAGTGTACAGCATGCCAGGTTGGGGGTACAGAGGGTCAAGCAGGCAGGGAACTGCAAAGGGTGGGACCCGTTGCCAGATAAGAAGTTTGTGTTTTAACCTGTGGGTAATGAGGAAATACTCTTAAGATTTTGAGGAGAAGTAGTCTGACCTCAAGTTGTGGATTAAAAATTAAAAAATTGTTTAAGTAATATGTATTCTTTTAAAAAAGATTAGAAAACTCAGATAAAGCCAGAGACCATTTTATGGAAGACATTTTGTGGCAATGAAGAGTAGATCAGAAGTTTGAGAGGTAAGAGGGCCTGGCTGCGTAGTGACCCTGGGACCATGAACTATTCAGTGTCCTCAGGCTTTGGGAGCCATTGGCTGTGCAGTAAGGGATGGGAGATTTGGGAATGTGGGTTTTAGTGATTGTGCCTGGTGGCACAGGGTCACTGGTTGAGGGAGGCAGGAGTGAGGGAAGGAGCTGACCACGCAGCCAGGTCTTCCTGGGTTGAGTCAAGGCTAAGTGGAAGAGGTGGTTGAGTCCCTTCGCTGGAGCTTGCGGTCTCTGGGCAGGAGAGAGACAGCCATGCCTCACCTTGGGCATAGCCTCATCTCCTGAGGACTGGACTGACCACCCCATCTCCTTAGGAGCGCCTGGCCATCCTGGACAGTCAGGCTGGGCAGATTCGGGCCCAGGCCGTGCAGGAGTCGGAGCGCCTGGCCCGGGACAAGAATGCGTCCCTGCAGCTGCTGCAGAAGGTAGCTCCTTGGGTTGGGTGGGGCATGGGAGTAGGGTGAGTGCAGGGAGCACAGAGGGCTGGGGTTGAACCTTTGCCAGCATGGAGCCGTGGTCACAGGTTCCCCTCCATCACCTTTGCTCCCTCTTTCCTCTAACTCTGCCACTTTGGGCTCACAGGAAAAGGAGAAACTGACTGTGCTGGAAAGAAGGTATCATTCACTCACAGGGGGCAGGCCTTTCCCGAAGACCACCTCAACCCTCAAAGAGGTAACTTTGGGTCAGTCCCCAGTTTCTGGCCAACGGGGGTCCTGGGAGGCCAGGAACAACATGTACCACCTTCATCCCAGTGGCATCTTCCTGAATGGAGTGCCCTGAGGTCTGAGATTGGGCCCTCCATGGCCACCAACTTGCTGCCTTTCAGTTACTTTCAGGAACCACCAATCTCATCATTTTGGGGGCTGAATGTGTGTGAGGGGATAGGTGGACAACTCAGAGGTTTGGAATGGTGCAGGCTGTGTGGACTTATCTCGGGGGGCAGTGTAGGGATAGAGAGGTACTGATCCTCGGGCTCCCTGGGCTCCAGTCTGGAGACAGATGCTCAGCTCAGAAGTGGGCATTGAAGCCCCTCAAGCAGTTCTCTCCCCAGTCTGCACGTGCTGTGTGTGAAGCACACGTAGGCTAGGCCTGGTTTCCCGACCTCTCTCCCTCCCTCCCTTTCTCATTCCAAGCAGTTTAGGCCTGGCTGGGCTGACCCGGCTGAGCCCCTCACCGTGTACCCTCCCTGTAGGCTCAGCTGCTCATCTCCGAATCCTCAGAGATGGGGCTGGGGACCAAGGCTCTGGGTCCATTCTCAGGGTCTTCTCAGGCCGGGGTCTCCTCTGTCCCCTTCACCCCATCTGCTTCCACTCCACTCTGCCCCAAAGCACAAGAGGTAATCACAGCCAACTGCCTGCTCTGCTTTGCCCGCTGCCTGTCTGCCTGCCTACTGAGCTCCTGCCTACAGCTCCTCCCCAGGGCCCAGCTGAAGGGTGTGGGATGACAATCCTTTGGCTGGGCAGAGTGTGGGAGTTTGTGTGAGTGTGCCATCCTTCCATCACAGAGCGCCTGATCAGCCCTTGCGAAATGAAAACATTGATCTGCACATTAATTTGCATGTATTCTGCATGCCACTCATCAGGTTTCACAATACACTGGACCCTCTGGCTCATTTTCCCTTTCTGTGACCCCCAAAGGACAGACAGTCTGGCTGTGGAGCTCATCCTGGGTGGGCGCCCTGCAGAGGGCAGGCCGAGGATTCTGTGCTTTGATCCAGCATACATTGTGGGTGCCTGCTGTGCCCTCAGGACCTAGATAAGCTCAGATTCTAAGTTATATGATGAGTATGACAGTCTTTGTCCCCAAACTCATAGTCAAGTGTGCTGGCATCTTTGCAAGTGTTGACCCTGGGCAGTGGCCCATATTCCTGCCAGGACTTTTAATTGCTCTTAAGGCCTCTTTCTCAGAGGTTGCCTTGCTGAGGCCCTAGTGGGGTCTCCACTTACCCAACTCACTCTTTTCCACTTCTGCCCTGGTGAGTGGGGGTGAGGAGCCCTGGGGAGTAGTGTGACCAGTGTTCCATGCTGCATGTGTGTGTCCCACTGGGGATGCCCCGGTGGTGAGACGAGTGGGGTTTCTAGGAACTGGGTCCTGCTCCTCAGTGGGGCTCTTATAAGGCCTTCCCTGGGCTTCTTCACCTGCCTAAGCCCAGGGCCAACTCAGGGATGGGCTTTGGGTCTTCTGGGGGCAGCAGCTAAGTGCCAGAGTGGTCCCTCAGTGGAGGTCAGGAGGAGCCTCAGCAGTCAGCCCTTTCCAAGCCTCCTCACCCTCATCGCCCTTGGTGGCCACAGTGAGCACGCCACTCCTGCGCTGGGCTTTGTTTTGACATGGAGTGATGGCTCTGTGCCTGGCATGGAACATGGGTGTTGGAGACCTGGTTCAACCCTGTTAACCTTTTCTCTGCACTCCCTCCTGCCCCTACGGGCATCCTAGGAGTATGTGAGCCTGGCAGAGGTTTTCCAGCTGTGCTTCCGCTTGGACTCTTATGCTTCTGCCACCTCCCCCAGCGTGCTCACACAGCCCCTGCCTGACAGTGAGGTACCAGCCACTGAGTGTGCCCAGCTATGCCCAAGGGCCTCCTTGTGGATGCCCTCCATTTCCCCTTGGATCTGGGTGGAGGAGGAACAGCAGGGTCTGCCTTCAGCAGTGAGGGAGAAGGACATTTGGCATAGTGGGGTCAAAACTGGTTCCCCTTCTTCCCCGGAGCCTAGGTAACTGTCCTCAGCTCCTGATTGCCCTGAGAGGAGCTGGCCTTCTGCTGTGGGAGGCATCATGCCCAAGGGACTCTAGTTGTCCTGGGCTGGACTCTGCTCGGCGCTTCCTCCCTTTCCCTCCCCTGTGGGAAGGGCATCTTTAGAGTTCCAGTCCCATTAACCTCTTATATTCCCTCCTGCGTCTGGCTTTCCCCAAGTACGTGACGCTTGAGCAGCTAAAGGTGCTATGGGGCACCTCACCCACACCCCCAGCCCCCACGCCGGGCCTGCCTCCCTGGGCCTCTGCCTCCCGGGACCTGGTTCCCGCCTCCTGCCTTCCTCCCGCGCTGCCCTCCTCCTTCGCTTCCATCACGCCTTCACCCAAGGTCGGTGGTCTGTATGTTCTTGCCGCCCCCTCGTGGCTGTCTGGCTGTCTGAGTGTGTGCCACCCTTGTTTGCCAGCCCGGCCCTGGGCTGGCCGGAGGGGAGTGCTCGCACGGGGCCTGAGGCTGGCTGACTGGCTGGCTGGCAGGCTCGGCTCTGTGCTCTGGGAGCTGTGTCTGTTTCTCTTTTCCCCTTTAAGGGCAAACTGTCATCTCACTGTTTTTCTCTTCCTTCTCTTTATGCTCTCCGTTCTCCCTACCTTCCTTCCTTTCTTCCCTCACCTTCCTGTCCATTTCTCTCCATTGTGGCCTTCCTTCATCCTCCCGCCAACCCTCCCCTCCCTTCGCCCTCTTCCTCCCATCGTCCTTCCCCTCCTCCTGGCCCTTCCTCTCCGTCCCCACCCTCCCCTTGCCCTTCAGATGGAGAAGCTGCTGCTCCCTGCTGTAGACTTAGAGCAGTGGTACCAGGAGCTGATGGCCGGGTTGGGGACTGGTCCCACTGCAGCCTCCCCTCGCTCCTCCCCCCCGCCTCTGCCCGCCAAAGCTTCCCGTCAACTGCAGGTAACCCCTTCGCCATCCAGCCTCCCAAGTCTTGCTCTTGTCCACACCAAGTGCCTCCTGATAATCCCTCAGCCATACAGTACATTCTGGGTAGTGGGTGATCCCAGGACAGCAAGGAGGGCCTCTGGGCCCCAAGACAGGAGTGAGGGTCTCTCTGTAGGTAGCTATCTTGGCATTTAGGACAGCTAGAGGATCAGCCTCCTAAGTTCTAGGGTGACAGGATGGTAGGATGGAAAGCTCCCCAGAGCTTTTCTTCCAGTCTGAAGGCCTGACACACTCTTGGAGCTGTTGCAACTAGAACCAGTGTGTCCTTGGAGAACAGTCAGTATTTGTTCTCGTGGTTTCTCAGGGGTGACTCTAGGAGGCAGAAAAGAAGGGGACATCCCCTTCTGAAGTTGCATCCCCAGACACATGCCCAAGCTTCCTTGGAGTTGCCAGGGAGGGCAGGGCCTTCCTGAATTTACAGCAAGCTGGTGACCATGGGGGCAGGGGTGCTTGGCAGTTTCCTCTCTAAGCTCTGCCCCACCACTTGCTGCCCTGCCTGAGTGCTTGAGATTCTACCATACATTCAGCATTCCTTCTCTCTCTCTCTCTCTCTTTTTTTTTTTTTTTTTTTTTTTTTTTTTTGGGGTACCGGGGCACTCAACCACTGAGCCACATCCCCAGCCGTATTTTGTATTTTATTTAGAGACAGGGTCTCACTGAGGTGCTTAGCACCTCCCCATGGCTGAGGGTGGCTTTGAACTCACCATCCTCCTGCCTCGGTCTCCTGAGCTGCTGGGATTACAGGTGTGTGCCACATGCCTGGCCAGCATTCATTCTTGAGTGAAGGCACTGCACCTCTAAAGCTGTGTCCTGGGGATTGAACTCAGGGATGCTTAGCCACTGAGCCACATCCCCGCCGTTTTTTATGTTTTATTTTAAGACAGGGTCTTGCTAACTCCTTAGGGACTTGCTGAGTTGCTGAGGCTGGCCTGGAACTTGTGATCCTCCTGCCTCCGTCTCCTGAGTCACTGGGACTACAGGCGTATGCCACCCATCTGGCTCCATGTTCCTTTGGAGAAGTTTGATTCATGGAACATTTGTGGCACCTGTCCTGTGCCCAGCTGCCTTGAGACTTTGCCATATTCTCATTTAACCATCACTACAGGCCTTTGGGGTGTTGTTAACTCCAACCTCTCACCTTTGAGATGATGTTAACTCTCATTTTACAGATCAAACACTGGGGCATGGAAAAGATGAGTGTTCTCACCAAGGCCACATAGCTAGGAAGTCACAGAGAGTCAGGTCTTTGGACTCCAAAGATCATATTCTCTGTGTTAGTGTTGCAAGGGAGCTTGGCAGTTATTTAGTCTAGAGCTGCCCCTTCCTTTTGCAGGTAAGGAAGCCAAGGTCCAAAGTCGAGAGGTCATGGCTTGAGGTCACACAGACTGTTAGTGCAGAGCTGGGACTAGAGAAAACCTCTTGTTGGTCTCCTGTGCAGATCTGCCTGCCTGACATGAACTCCTGGATGGGTCAATTGACAGGTCCTTTCTCAGACCCAGGGTTGAGGCCAGGGATTGGCCTAGGGAGAAATAGCCTGCGAAGGAGGCTTGGCAGCTGCAGAGAGCCTCTGCCCACTGGCCTGGCTGAGGAAGCTCAGTCTCTTGTCAGCTGGAACCAGAAGGTCTCAGACCTGGTGCCAGGCAATACCTTGGACCACAGCCTGCCTAGGTTACAAGGGATATGACCAGCTGGGGAGCCTGAGGTCACAGAGCAGTGTCTTTTCCCTCCAGGTTTACCGTTCTAAGATGGATGGCGAGGCCACCAGTCCTCTGCCCCGGACTCGCAGTGGCCCCCTCCCCTCCTCTTCTGGCTCTTCCTCCTCATCCTCACAGCTCAGCGTGGCTACTCTGGGCCGTAGCCCTTCTCCAAAGGTCTGAGGACAGGGTGGTGGGAAAATGGAGACTGCTGCGTTGGGGAGAGGCCAGGACCACCCATGCAGGCCTTGGGGGTGAGGTTGGGGTGCTGAGCCCCAGATGACAGCACTCCATTCCCTCTGCAGAGTGCTCTACTCACCCAGAATGGCACTGGCAGCCTTCCTCGCAACCTGGCGGCCACTTTGCAGGACATTGAGACCAAGCGCCAACTGGCTCTGCAGCAGAAGGGTGAGTGGCTGCAGTGCCAGCCCCACTGCTCCCTGGGGGACCCCCCATGCCCACCTTTCACAGGATGTTTTTCCTTCGCTGGGTTCTGGGCGAGAGCAGAATGGAATTTGATTAGATACCTAAAGAAGAGCTTCCTGAATATTAAGAAGATTCCAGAACAGGGAACAAAGGGTCTGGGGGTTGTGACATGTTCTTCCCAGAGAGCCCAGCCAATAAGGGAAGTGTTTGTTGACCTGAGTAGGTCTCTACATTGCCCTGTCTGGAGGCAGGGGGATGGATTGGATGAACTCCAGAAATGGATTCCTGAGACATTGGTTCTGGGGACCCAGGAGTCCCCGTTGCTTATGTGCATTTTGGTTGTTTTGAAAAGCCATGTCTGTGCCTCTCTCTCCTCTCATCCCCTGTGTCTCTCTTCCGTACCCTCTGCCTGGGGTTCCCCACGCCAGTCGAGTTGCTTCCTGCCGAGCCCCTCCCAACTGACGACCCAAAAGGTAGAGCGTTGGTCACTGAGGGCATTGCTTTGGCCAGGCAGCCCCTGTCCCGGCATCAGCATGATGTGTCCTGCCCAGGCCCCTGCTGCCTGCAGGCAGGCTCCCAGGCCGAGCTGGTCTGGGTGCCCGCTGGCCTTGCCCCTCCAGCTCACCCTGGGCTGCCCTCAGCTCTGCTCCTTGTCTCTGGCACCTTTTGTCCTGCTCTCGTTGCTCTTGCTTCCGCGTGGCAGGGGCCTGCACTGGCAACCCGACGCTCCTAGGCTTCTGCGTTTCCTTCCTCCCTCAGCAGGCAGGGTGGGTGCATGTGTCCTGCTCACCCGTTCAGGCCTTGGTTGTGAGCTAGAGCCAGCTGGCCATCGTGCTGCCAGGGCACCACCTGGACAGGTTTTGTGCCTGTGTGGGCTCAGGATGCAGAAAGAACGCTGAAGCCAGACTGCGCTGTGGCCAGTTGTGCAGGCGACTGAAGCCTTGGCGGGGTTGCTGGCCTGGAGCTGTGGGGGCCTCAGGGAAGCTGGTGCAGGGAAAGGGCTGCCCCGGGTCAACCTGTCCCTGCTCGCCTCCTCCCTCTGTCTTGATGATTTGTGATGATACCAGTGTCTCTTCTCCTGGGTGGGTGGGGAACCCACCGTGACTCCCACCTGTCCCTCCTGCAGGGCAGCAGGTAATAGAGGAGCAGCGGCGGCGGCTGGCTGAGCTGAAGCAGAAAGCGGCGGCTGAGGCGCAGTGCCAGTGGGATGCCCTGCACGGGGCAGCGCCCTTCCAGGCAGGCCCCTCCGGCTACCCGCCACTCGTGCACCACTCCATCCTGCACCACCTGCCAGCCGGGCGGGAGCGTGGGGAGGAGGGCGAGCACGCCTACGACACGCTGAGTCTGGAGAGCTCAGACAGCATGGAGACCAGCATCTCCACAGGGGGAAACTCGGCTTGCTCTCCCGACAACATGTCCAGGTACCTCTGCGCTGGGCCCTTGCCTCCGCCATGCCGCCTGGGCTCATTGGTGCAGCCCCTCTTCCCTTTCCCTCCCCAGCGCCAGCGGTCTGGACGTGGGCAAGATTGAGGAGATGGAGAAGATGCTGAAAGAAGCTCACGCAGAGAAGAGCCGGCTCATGGAGTCCAGGGTGAGGCTCACTTGGGCCAAGAGGCCAAAGGCAGTGGGGCCCAGAGCTGCCCTCCCGCTACCAAGGACCTGTGTTCTGTCCCAAGCCCTTCCACCCCATTAACTGCCCAGTGTTCCATTGGGGTAGAGTGTTTTCAAAGTCTGTTTCCTCCAGTGGGCACGGCAGGTTTGTCCAGGCTTCGTCGTCCCAGCTCTTCAGAACAGGGAAGGCAGCACAGTCACCCTGCCCAGCTGTGCATTTCTTGTATGGGAACTTCAGCTTCCTTCTGGACTTTTTGGGGACCATGGGAAGTTCCTCTTGGGGATGGTTAGGAAAATCAGGAACTGGGGGTTGAGGCTGGGGGTGGGAGAGGAGGCAGTTGTCCAAGCCAGAGCAGAGGTGTTGGCAGGGGAGCTCTGAGAAAGTCACATCCCCTTTTCTGGGACTCAGAAAAGAGGGACTAGTGGTTTATCCTGGGCATAAATAGGCAGAGGAAGGCTGTGCCTGGGAGAGAAGTTCAGAACATCTGCAGACCCTGCCTAGGTGCTCTGCATCTTTGTTTTTTTTTTTTTTTTTTTTTTTTTGTGTGGTGCTGGGGATTTGAACCCAGGGCCTCGTGCTTATGAGGCAAGCACTCTACCCGTTGAGCTATAGCTCCAGCACCCCCCCCCCCCCCCGCTTTTTTTTTAATGGATCATGCTGTGTTGCCCAGGCTGATCTTGAATTTGTGGACTCAAGCTCGGACTACAGATGTGTGCCACGACTCTTGGCTTACTTTAAAAAAATATTTTTTTTTCTTTTACTCTGCATCTCTTGAGATGCAAGTGAGAGTCAGCAAGTAGAGATTTTTTTTTTTTTTTTTAAAGGCACTAAACATTTAGATGGCTGGCTAGAATAGAGTGCCTCTCAGTCTTATATCAAAGTAGAACAAATTTACAATCATCTCTTGGTGAATGGAAGGGAAGAATGTTCTGCTAAGTTTTAAGCTGGGAAGGAAATTGCAAATGGCATAGTCTTTAGCATTGATTAAGACATGCAAAGTATTGCAGACATGCTGTGTACTTATGAATTGTTTTAATGACCCTAATACCTTTTGGAATGACTTTTATAAGTTCATTGTGGCCTTTGTGTCCTATCGTGGTTTTTTTTCCCCATAAAGTTTAAAGTTCAACAACAAATATTACTAATTTGAAGTTTTCAGGGGACTTAAATCAGTGATTGGGGAAGGATTACTGAATATACTAGTTTTCCAAAAAAGTTGTTAAATAATCCATGTTCTAGGAATTAAGGTAAAATTTTAAGAGCCCCATTTATTTATTGAGTGCTACTTTACTGCCAGGATCAGTGATGGGCATTTATATACATGATCTCATTTAATTTTTACTACAATTCCAGGAGTAGGCAGTCTTTATTTTTTTATTTTTATTTTTATTTTTTGTAGCAGGGATTGAACCCAGGGCCACTTAACCACTCAGTCACATCCTCAGCCCTTTTTATTTTTTATTTGAGACAGGGTCTCGCTAAGTTGCTCAGGGCCTTTCTAAATTGCTGAGGCTGGCTTTGAACTTGGGATCCACCTGCTTCAGCCTCCTGAACCATTGGGATTAGAGGTGTGGCCACCGCGCCTGGCACATGTAGATATTCTTTTTGCGGTGCTGGGATTGAACCTAGGGCCTTGTGCATGTGAGGCAAGCACTTTACCAACTGAGCTATGTCTTCAGCCCAAGGTGTAGGCATTCTTAAACCCATTTTCCAGATAGGCAAGTGAGACTTAAAGAGTTTAATGACTGCATTAGGGTCATAGTGGTGGCAGAGCCAGCACTGGAAGCCAGGATAGCCATGCTTTAAAGGCATTTATCCTTAGCCAGCAGGGCTTTCAGAGGTGGGCTTTGAAGACAGTGCCTCCTCTGTCCTGGCCACTGTTGTTCCAGGCCTCCTGCAGTCCTGTGCAGGCCTGAGGAGGGCCAGTAGGGAGCTCAGAGGGCTTCCTTGAGAACTGACCCGATTCTGGGACAGGAGCGGGAGATGGAGTTGCGTCGGCAGGCCCTGGAGGAGGAGCGGCGGAGGCGGGAGCAGGTGGAGCGGAGGCTGCAGAGTGAGAGTGCTCGGAGGCAGCAGCTGGTGGAGAAGGAGGTCAAGATGCGGGAGAAGCAGTTTTCCCAGGTGAGTGGGTGCCAGGGGATGTGGTGGTGGTGGTTGGCTGGATGGCGAAGGCCGTGGAGGAGGGTGAATGTCCTCTGATGGGCTGGCAAACCCGAAAAGATTGCTGTTGGCCCCCCAAACAGACCCGCTGGGCTTGTTCAAGTCTGTGTGTGTGTGTGGTGGAGGCGAGTGAGTTGGCAGGCCATCTCCAGACCTCTGAGGTCAGGGAAGAGGGTCTGGAAGCCCTCTCAGATGTGGGAGCTGAGAGTCAGTGTGGCTGTCCTTGGCCTCTCTCCAGGCCCTCCTAGCCACTTTGTGAGTTTGTGCTGCCCTTTCTCGCCCACTTCCCCTGCTGCTCCTCTTGCATGTGGCACTCCACAGCGTCCTGACCCTCCTCCCATGGGACCCTTCAGCTCCAGGCCCCCTCGTTGGTGGATGAGCTCACTCTGACTTTTGCTTCACAACTCCAGGAGGCTTGCAGTAGCTTCTCCTTGGACAGAGACCCCTCCTTGCCCAAAGCCAGCCCTTACACAGGGAACGTGAGCACATAGGAGAAATGCGACTGAGAAAGGACATCTACCTGTGTCCCTAGTCCCAGCCCCTGGCCCTGTGAGGACCTGTGGGACTCAAATGAGCTGTCCCTTCTGATTGGTTCTCTGCAGGCCTCCCCAGATGGGGGTCCTCTGGGATCTCTCTGCAGCAGTGACAAGTAGTCACAGCTCCCATTTCCTGCAATGCAACAACATGATTTCTAAAGGACAAATCACCTGGGTGGTTTGGGAATTAAGAAACAATCAGGAACTTGATGAGTTTACCTCTATGGTCAGAATCAATCTTTCTTTCTTTCTTTCTTTCTTTCTTTCTCTTTCTTTCTTTCTTTCTTTCTTTCTTTCTTTCTTTCTTTCTTTCTTTCTTTCTTTCTTTCTTTCTTTTTTTTTCTTTTTTTTTTTCTTTTTTTCTTTCTTTCTTCTTCTTTTGGTACTGGGTATTAAACCCAGGGATGCTTCACCACTGAGCCACATCCCCCAGCTTCTTTTTTATTTTATTTTTTATCTTGAGACAGGGTCTTGCTAAATTGCTGAGGCTGGCCTTGAACTTGTGATCCTTCTGTCTCAGCCTCCCAAGTCGCTGGAATTCCAGGAGTGCGCCACTGCGCCCAGCTCGGAATCTTTGTCAAATGCCTAATTCTCTTTTCCTGCCACAGTTGGTGACTCCCTCTTCCATTCCCTGTGTTGAGGCTTAGGCACGCTGCAGGGGCTGCCAGCGTCTGGTTGTAGAGGGGACTGGAATCAGCCTATCTTTGGGGTTCCTCCTAGAAGTTGTGTGTTTTGTGTTTCTTTAAATAATTTGTGATGTTTCCTTTTCCTGCCATTTTAAGATTCTTTGAGGAAACGAAGAATAAAAAAAAATTCCAGTTGACTGAGAATTCTAGTTAGTATGGGAAGTAGAGGAGACCTTAGTGAGTATCTAGTGCTTTTACACGTAAGGAAACTGAGGCCCAGATAGGATATGACCCAAACAAGGTCCCATGACGTGAAGTCAGAGAGCAGATTTATTTATTTTGAGGGGTTCTAGGAATTGAACCCAGGGACTTTATCACATTCCCAACCCTTTTCACTTTTTATTTTGAGACAGGGTCTTGTTAAGTTGCTTAGGGCCTTGGTAAATTACTGAGGCTGGCTTTGAACTTGTAATCCTCCTGTCTCAGCTTCTTGAGCTGCTGGGATTACAGGTGTGTGCCACATGCCCAACTTTATTGTTTTTTGCATTGCTTGGGATTAAACCCATGGCCTTTCACATACCACCAAGTTACATCCCCACTAAGCTCTAGAGAGCAGATTAAAAAAAAAAAAAAATTGTGATTGTAGATGTACAGCATGCATTTATTTTGTTTATTTTTATGTGGTGCTAAGTATTGAACCCAGTGCCTCACACATGCTAGACAAGCGCTCTGCCACTGAGCCACAACCCCAGCCCCAAGAGCAGATTGCTTATTGGACTGCAGATTGCTTATTGGACTTCTTAGAGGATATTCACGTCTGGTCTCTCTCTCTCTCTCTCTCTCTTTTTTTTTTTTTTTTTTTTTTTTTTTTTCTTTAATATATTTTTAGTTGAAGATAGACACAAGACCTTTATTTGATTTATTTGTTTTTATGTGGTGCTGAGGATCAAACCCAGCACCTCACGTGTGCTGGGCAAGCACTCTACCACTGAGCCACAACCCCAGCCCACATCTGGTCTCTTGTTCATCCCAGGAGGGAGGAGGGGCAGGAGCAAGGTGAGGATGACTATCTGCACATAGGTGGGGAAACTGAGGCTAGGACCCATTTATTATTAAGTAGAGTTAGCATGCTAGGTCTCCACTTTATCTACCAGCCTGTGAAAACAGAGGGACAGAGTGGGGGTTGTGAGAGAATGTCAGATTGTAGGGGATACAGGATGAAGCCTCAGGGCCAGGACAAAGGAATGATGGGAAAAGAGAGGCGACTGCTGACCCTGTCCCCTGCTCCTAGGCACGGCCCCTCACTCGCTACCTGCCTATCCGGAAGGAGGACTTTGATCTAAAGACCCACATCGAGTCATCAGGCCATGGCGTGGACACCTGCCTGCATGTGGTACTCAGCAGCAAGGTACTGAGCTGGTGTGGCCCCACACTCCTCGGGAGAGGGTCCTGTGGTCAGAGGTACTCCCTAGAGCCTTGGAATAGTGGCCTCCGTTCCTGCCCCAACCTGACCATGTCTGTGTCCCAGGACCTGCTGTGCTGGCCTAAACAGGTTTTGGGGGCTGAAGAGATGTTGGGGACAGCCCTTGGGGATACAGGCACAGGGGACAGCACACACTTATGGAGGCTGCTCAGGAAGAAGGGCTTAGGGGCTGTGCTTTGGGTCCTTTCTTACTTCTGCCTCCCACCAGGTCTGCCGCGGCTACTTGGTCAAGATGGGTGGCAAGATTAAATCTTGGAAGAAGCGCTGGTTTGTCTTTGACCGGCTCAAGCGCACCCTTTCCTATTATGTGGGTGAGTACTGCCCAGGGCCCCCTAGAACTGGGCCCCCTGGGGTCTAACAGCTGGCCTCCCCTCTCTGAAAGAGTATAGAATCTACGTGGTTTGCCTCCATTTAGTTACTCATTCATTCATTCGTTCGCTCAGTGTTATTGAGCACCTAATAAATTCCAGGCTCTATTGTAGGTTCTGGTGATAAGCAAGATGGCCACAGCTCTCTCCCTTGGAACTCACTGTCATGAAGACAAATACTGAACAAAGATTAAAACAAAGCACAGTGAGTTTGCTGATAGGAGATACCCACACACTGCAGGTGCACATGTTGGACGGAGGACTCCCCCTTAATGATCAGTTAAACAGCACCAAGGGGCACTTACAGGAGATTGGGCATGTTCAAGGTGGTATGGCCATAGACCAAGGGATACTCAGTTCAAGGACAGGCAACTGGCCCCAATTGCTCCCTCAGTTCCCTCACTCTTGTCTCGTGTAGTTTCCACCCTGGAACTCCTTTTGGACTTTTATCTCTTGGAGTGCATCCTAGTCAGGTTAGGCAAGAATATGCTGCAGTAAGAACCAGCCCTCAAATCCTGGTAGCTCAAAACTGCAGTTTTTCTTTTATTCCCAGTATGTATCTGGTGTACATTGTGGGTTGATAAGGGCTCTGTATCAGTGTTGTCATTGTGGGTTGGTAGAGGCTCTGTATTATTGTTGTCTTTGCTTTAGAATATGTCTTTCTGGACCATTTCTGGCCACAGTGGTGGAGGGAGAAGAGAGGCTTAAGTGGGCCTTGCATTGGCATTAAATGCCCCAGCTGGGAAGTGACATACATCATAACTGTCCACAAGTCATAGGTGGGGCCTTCCAATAAGTCACACAGTCCCACTGCCACAAATCCAGGAAGAGCAATCCTACTAGAAACCTGGAAGGGGGGAAAGGAATGCAGGATTTGGTATCAGAGAGGCCCAGACCTGGAGCACCCCACTTCCCCTCTAACCTGGTCCCTTAACAAGTATCACTCCCTCCAAGAAGCTTTCCCTGACCTCCCTGGGCCCTGAGTGTAGAGAGGCAGAGGCAGTGTCCCCACTTTCTTCCCAGGCTGGGAAGGAGGAGGGACTTTGTCTGGAGAGACAGAAACGCCTGGGGAGATGAGCCCCATTTTAGGCATTTGATGTTGAGGTCCTCTGGGACATCTAGGTTTAGAAAAAAGTGTTGGCAGAGTGACAGCCAAATCTGTTGGACTAATAGTAGTAAGTCACAGTATAGCAGATCCTATTCATCAGGCACCTGTATGAGCCAGGTGCTAGGCTAAGCACTCTATATGCATCGACTCAGTTATTTAATTTTTGTTGATGGACCTTTATTTTTACTCATTTGTTTATATGCAGTGCTGAGAATTGAACCTCACACATGCTAGGCAAGTGCTCCACCACTGAGCCACAACCCCAGCCCCAGTTATTTTTGTAATAAACATATGAGAAAAGCACTAAGTTTACACCCATTTTACAAATAAGAAAAATGAGGCCCAGAGACATTGGGTAAATTTCCAGGGTCTCACAGCTGCTAAGAGGTAGAGAAGAGGAGAGAGCGAGCCGTATCCAAGGCAGGCCTCCCCTTGTGGAAAGGGGGAGAGACCAGCAAAGGCAGGAGAGGCAGGCAGCAGGAAGTCGTTACTAGCCCACGTCAGGTGCTGTGGGGCTGGCCCTTGGCATATGTGACCTTACTTACTGTCTATGAATAAAAGGGGACCAAGTTCAGGCAGGCGGAGGATACAGGGAAGAAAGCCAACCAAAGGGGCAGGCATTTGGAAGTCGGAGGTGTCACCAGCAATACTGGATGCGGCACAAGAGGCCAAGAATGATGTGGCCAAAAGGCCATTAGATTCTGGGACTAGCGCTTGTGGAGAGAAAGCTTTCTGCCGTGCTTGGGGCAGGAGCCAGATTGCACAAGATCGAGGATAGGTGGGTGGTAAGGAAGTGGAGGCGGAACGTGTTACTATTTCCAGTGAAGGAAGGAACAGGAGGACTGGCCAGGCCTGGAGCCAGGGTCCTTGTCCTGAGGAAGAGATGGAGATGGGTGTGAGGCTGGACCAGGACCCAGATGGGCCTGGCCTGTTCAGCCTGCACCCGGCCCCCCCCGCCTCCTGCTGCAAAGCCCCTGCACAGGCCAGATCAGACGAGACCTCTGCAAAGCCTTCGTGGCTTCACCTTACCACGGTGGTTCCCACCCTCCTCTGAGCTCCTGTCATTATCCAGGGTCTGTCTGCCATGTGACATCAGCTCATGGCATAATGATGCCGTGACAGATGCTGCGTTATGTGCCAGACACCACACTGCTACTTTGTGTGTTCTCACATTTAATGCTCCTGGCCACCTGGGACGCGGAGGTGCGGGTGGACTTCCTAGGCTGGCTGAGCCTTCTTCCCCACTGCGCTGTAGTTTCCTAGGAGGGCAATTTCTGACTTTGCTCTGGGTACCAGGCCCCGGGCTCATTCACTCCATGCTGACTGAGTGCCTGCTGTGGGCCTGGAACCTAGTGTTGGTGTTGGGAGGTGGATTTGTGAATGGATAAAGGTCCTCCGACTCAGCAGGGTGAGTTCCATATGGAGGATGCAGCGTGGTGGTCACACGTGCAGTGGGTCTTGAAGATGGCATAGGAGTTTGCCAACGGAATGGCCTGGAGGCCATTTTGGTGCGCTGTTCAGGGAACAGTGAGAAGCTGGCCAGCTCTGGGGACTTGACCTTGCAGGGGAGGTAGTGCTGGCGGGTCGCGTTGGCTCGTCTGTGAGAGGCCTTTGCCAAGCCGAGGAGGCAGCTGGCTGAAGCGGAAGGCTTAGATTTGCTTGGAAGGTGAGTGGTGGAGGGTGGGCAGGCAGCGAGGAGGCTGGCGCAAGGAGGCAGCGCAGCCATGATGATGACCAGGCTCAGAGCAACCCCGGGGTGGGGAGAGGCGCCCACAGGGAGGAGCTTACTGTCAGCTCTGAGTTAGTGATTGGCGTGACCTCTCCTGCAGGACGCAGGCTGGTGGTCGGAGGATGTCAGTCCCAGCGCCTGAGCAGCGTTTGTCAAATACAAAGGACAGCCCAGGCCCTGAGTTTTTGCTTCACAGCACTCCTGCCCCTCTGCATCCAATGGCTACCCTCCTTCCTGCCACCCCTGACCTCTGGATGCTGTGTGCTATGGAGCACATCAGGGCTCTGTGTTGTGCCTTCTTTCTTTTTTAACATGAAGTAAATATATCTATGTGGTTCAAGAATCAAAATATAGGCCAGGTGCAATGGGGCATACCTGTGATCCCAGCCACTCAGGAGGCTGAGGCAGGAGGATTGCAAGTCTGAGGCCAGCCTCAGCAGCTTAGCAGTGCCCTAGGCAACTTAGTGAAAACTTTTCTCAATAAAAAATAAAAACGAATGGGGGATATAGTTCAGTGCTTAAGCAGCATCCCTAGGTTCAATCCCCAGGACCCCCCAAAAAAAGAAAAATCAAAATATAGGACTGGGGTGTAACTCATGGTGGAGTGCTTGCTTAGTATGCCCAAGGCCTGGGTTCTAACCCTAGCACTCAAAAAAAGAAAAGAGAAAAATAAACCATGAAAAAGTTTAGATTGAAACCTAGTATGGTGTTGCATACTTATAATTTATAATTCCAGTGACTTGGGAGGCTGAGGAAGGAGGATCACAAGTTCCAGGCCAACCTGGGCAATTTAGTGAAGCCCTGTATCATTTATTAAAAAAGTAAAAATAAAAAGGGCTGAGGATGTAGCTCAGTAGTCGAGAACCCCTGGGTCAACCCAAGTGGCTCCCTGTCGTGGGTGGGGGCATATTTCTCATCTTAAATTTTTTCTTTTTTTAGTGGTAGAGTGCTCCTGGATTGAATCCAGGAACACTTAACCACTGAGCCACATTCCAGCCCTTTTTATTTTTTATTTTGAGACAGGGTCATGCTAAGTCATTTAGGGTCTCACTGTGTTGTTGAGGCTGGCCTTGAACTTTTATGATCCTTTTGCCTCAGCCTCCTAAGTAATTGGAATTACTGGCATGTACCACTACACCTGGCTTGACTTTCTAATTTTGATCGACATGAGCGAGTTGTCCATTAAGTATTTTACTAGTTTATATTCCCACTGTCACTTATTAGGCTGCTTCTTTCTCCATAGCCTCGCCAAAAGTGTGGTATATATTTTTTTGTATACTTTGCCATTCTGATAGGTGAGCAGTGGCATCTCTCTAGAATTGTAATTTGCATTTCTCCAATTATTTGCTGAGCGTTTTCCATGTCTTCAGGGCTCCATTTTGGGCACTGTTGTGGAGTCCAGGAGGCTAGGACCATCACCCCATTTCCCAGATGGGGAAGTTCAGGCCCACGTCCTGAAGCATGAGGCCTCCTCAGCCTGGCCCTTATTCCTTTTGCAGACAAGCATGAGACGAAGCTGAAGGGGGTCATCTACTTCCAGGCCATCGAGGAAGTGTACTATGACCACCTGCGCAGTGCAGCCAAGGTCAGAGGTGGAGGGCACTAGAGGGGGGAAGCGGGGACCGCCACAGGGAAGGGGGCCCAGCGGGACTCTGGGAGCAAAGGCCTCCAGCCTGCCCTCTGCGGAGGCTCCGGCCCAGTCCCTGTTCTCTTTGTCACCTTTCTCTTCCTTTCTCCCTCTCCCCTTCCCAGAAGAGGTTTTTCCACTTCACTATGGTGACTGAGGTACCCCTCCCCATGTGCCTGTAACCCCAGCTACGCACATTAACACCTCGGGTCCACCCATCCCACCCTGACTCTCCCCTCCATCGCTCTAACTTGCCCAGGCCTGAGGGAGGAGCGGGAGCCAGAAGCCCGTGGCCTTGAACGCCGTGGCAGCAGGATGTTGCGTTGTGGGGCGGGCAGTGCAGAGGGGAGAGCTGAAGGGGGCTGAGGGGCCTCAGAGACTAGGTCTGAGAGGGAACCCACAAACAGGCGTTGTCTGAGGCAGGGGCCAGTGGCCCTACTGCACGCCACCTTCCTCCCACCAGCCCCTCCCGCCAGCTCCAGCCTGACCTCTGCTAGTTGGGCTCCCTCCCAGCGTCCTGCTGACGGCTTTTTCCTGTCGCTTTTTTGCTGAGAAACTCTGTTCCTCACTGAAAGAGCTATTTGTGATTGATTCTTTCATACTCCCTTTAGAACCTGGGGGGCCAAGGAACAGTGTCTCCAGGGGGATGGTCCCCTGCCAGGGGTCAGAGGGCACGGAGAGCCCAGGACTGCCATGATGTGAGAAGGAGCATTGCAGCCTGGGGCTGAGTGCACCTGGGGACTAGGCACTGTGCCCCTTTAGGACATAACCCTAAGCTCCGGGGTTTCCCTGGGGCCCAGGGAAAGGCAGACAGGAGTTAGGTGAGAATAATATTCCAGGCTGGTGAGCACTGTCTCAGCCCTTCCTCTCTTCCCTCGGCAGAGCCCCAACCCAGCCCTCACCTTCTGCGTGAAGACCCATGACCGACTATACTACATGGTGGCCCCATCTGCAGAGGCCATGCGCATCTGGATGGATGTCATCGTCACAGGGGCTGAGGGCTACACTCAGTTTATGAACTGACCGCTGTGGCCTCCTGGACCCTTAGGCTGGCCCCAGGACACGTTGCACAGCCCCTTGCTGCTCTGCTGGTCCCTGTAGGTAGGTGCACAGCAGGCGCCAACCCTCACAGGGGCAGATGAAGCAGAGCGGCCAGCGCCTTTGTGCAAGAAGACTTTGTAATATTCTGTAAGTTCAGTCCTGTGAGTTTCTGGGCGCAGAAGAGGAAAGGTGGGGAGGGGATTTGCTGCTTCCTGGGAGCCCAGAACTTGCAGGATCTGTTCAGGATGCTGCTGGGTGCTAGGCCTGCACAGCTGGAGGAACTGTCACAGAGAGAACCTCAACTTTGACCTGCTCTCCCCAGTCTGTTGTCTCTTGGTAAAGGACAAATTTATGGTACCAGATTCTGCCAAAGATCCTCTCTTGCCTCGCCCCCTCTGCAGGGGCCTTGGGGGCCAAGCAGAGCCACATCCAGAGGGGCAGCAGTGCAGGCAGCGCACTGCTCAAGCGCCCTCTGCCTCACCGTTCTCCCGCATTTCTACGTTTTTAATTTGCTTGAGGGACAGACACCTCAAGTGTCATCCTTGAGGTCCCAGCCCCATTCCTTTGTTGGAGAACCATCACCATGGTCTCCTTGGTGATCGCTTCATTGCCATGGTTACATACTAATTGCAGCGGCTCCATGGCTCAGCCCACAGCTCAGCTGTGGGCCATCTGAGGGTACGTGCCATCATCTCTCCAGCCCAGGCCTGGGGTCGTCTCATGCAGGGGATAGGACTGAACACTTCCCTGCCCCCTGCCTGTGTCTCTGGTCCCCAGATGCACAGCCTGCGGCCCCCACTCCAGCCCTCTCCCTTCCACTCGTGCCTTGCTTAGAGCCAGAAGGGATGATGCCGGGGATCCGTGACCGGAGGAACAGCGACGCACATGGGAGAGGAAGCAAAAGGACGTCCTCTGGGTCCTGACAGGGTTGAGTTCCGGACAGGAAGGAGGGTGGCCCAGAGCTCCCAGAGGGAAAGACTGGGCAGGAGGGAGCCACAGAGGGAGGGGCCTGAGCTCTACTGCCCTCCCTTCAGCCTCCGAAGGTGATGGAAAAGGAGAGTGGAGGACCAGCCTCCAGCTGTCTGGCCTCAGCCCTTCGCCGCCTTAACACTAAGCCCACCTCCCCTACCCGCCTCCCCGGCACGGGCCCCTGGTCGCCTGGGGCCTGGCTGGGTGTTTTTCAGTATTTGTAAGCATTTACAAATAAGCAGAACAATAAAGCATTTGGACTATGTAAGTGTGTGGAGGACCAGGATGTGGGGCACGGGGCTGGGGGGACATGGGTGGTAGGGCGGCCTCTTCTCTGAAGCAGGATTACACCCATTAAAGGTTTCAGAAGGGCCCAGGCCCCATCCCCTGGCCTCCAGGCCACTGCCCTGCCCCACTGCACTGTGAACAGAGAGCATGCTGGGAGATGGGCAGAGGAGGGGGAAGGAGGTCGGTGCAGGGGTTCAATGGGGCAGGAGCTGGAGCCAGATGAGGAAGTGCAGCAGGCAGTGCGGCCACTCTGCTGGTCCCTGGTCACCATGGCAGGAAGCTGAGCAGGAGCTGGAGTGGAAGGGCAACCACCAGGCAGTGGGGCACCTGAAGAGTCAGCTGGGTCCCCGAGGTCAACCGGTCACCATAGCGGTCCAGGAGCATCAGGGCCATTCCATTGGTCCAGCCAAAGCCCTCCTGGAAGAGGCAAGGTCTGTGGGGCCAGATGTCTGGGGAGCGCAAGCCCCTGTTTTGGGGGTGTGGGGTTTCATATCCCAGGAGCTCTGGCCCAGCCCAGCCCCAGGGGGCCTGCTCACCTGAACTTCATACTCCCCTCCACCACCTGGCTGTCCACCGTTGCTGATGTCATACTGGGGAAAAGAGGGCCAGCCCTAGGTCAGGAGCTGTCCCCAAGCCACCACTCCAGACCCAGGCAACCAGCAAGGGAGCTCTTGGGAGGTGCCCTGGCCTGCTGCTCGGGCCCCTGCAGTGCCTGGGAATGGCCACTGGGCACTGCCACTGTCCTGACTGTGCAGTCCAGGGCCTGGCCAAGCCTGACTCTTCCCCACCTCACCTCTGGGAGAAGGCCCTGCTGGGATAGAGGAAGTCCTCTCCAGCTCACCTTCTCATACATGGCTGACTTTTGGGAGTAGACGTCAAAGTTGGTTTGGATCCAATTCTGGGCCAGCTGGAAAGCCACTTCCTGGGTCCGAGGCGAAGAGGACTTGGCCAAGCCTAGACCCCACCCCAAGCAGGACCTGAATCTCCAGAGCCCCCTTCCCCTACAGATCAGAAGCCTGGGCCTTACTGTCCCCATGGAGGGAATGAGGCCTGGCTGGGCCCCAAAAGGAGTTTTGGAACCACAGGCCAACCTGCCCTTAACATAAGCCCCAGGTTTGGAGGGAGAGAGGAGGGCTGGTTATACTGGACAGGAGGGAGGATGTGTTAGCTGAGGGGGACAGAGAAAGCAGAGGAGCCAGAGAAGGGACCAAGGGCCCTGCATCCTTTACTCACACCTCCCCAGTACCAGGGCAGCTGGGGTCAACCCTGGCACAGGTGCCCTGCCTGCCTCCCTACCTCTGATGACCAGATCCTGCAGGGGGGCCCAGGCATTGGGGAAATCCCACTGCTGGCCTGTGTTCCGGAGAGAGGCTGGAATCCCGTGCTGGTAGGTCAGGATCTTGCTGTCCTAGAAGGTTCCAGACATTGCTGGGACTGTGGGTGGAGCCTGGGCAGGGAGCCAGGATGCTGGGCCCTCAGGGAGCAGAGGGGCCCTTCCTGTCCCTTCTCCCCTTGGCTCACAGCTGTCCCCTGGTGGCCCGAGTGGGATCCGCAAGCAAAGACAGGCAAGGACAGCAGAGGATGGCTGGCCTGCCAGGTCCCTGCTCAGTGAGTAGAGGGCAGTCCTGTCTCCAGGGGGTCAGACGGGCCAGCTCTCCCTCACCTCCAGGTATTTGAGAGCCTTGTCCACAAAGCTAGGGTCAGAGAAGCAGCCGGCCCAGAGCGGGGTGAGGTTGGATGGGTAAAACTCCAGGTTCTTCCCGTTCTCCATGTCGTAGTCGAACCAGGCACCTTTCTGCTCGTCCCACAGGAGGGCATTCAGGGCGGCCATGCGCTGGGTCCTCAAGCTTCTGTACCTTTCAGCCTGGGCGTCGTTCCCTGGGGGTGGCATTGCCTTACTGAACAAGCAGGGCCCTGCCCGTGGGTCCCTGTACCTTAGATGACTCTACTTTGATTTCCGTTATCGTGTCCTCCCAAGGGCTAAGCAGTCCTGGTCAGGGGTCATGCCTCCCAGAGCCCACCGCTTTTTAAGCCTCTTAGTCCTAAAGTCTCTGAGCAAAAGGCTCTGCATGGCTCCTTGGGCCTGCCCCAGTCTCTGTGTGTTCCCCTGGCTCTGAGGGGGCCAAAGGCAGCTTTGGGCAAAGGGAGTGTAGGGAATTTCGATTTGTGAACTAGAGTTCCCCTCACAGGCCCTAGAGACCCTCATAGAAAGGGGAGTAGGTAGATGAAGGGGGCCCAGTACTCTGTGCTAGTGCCCAAATGGCACTCTGACCTCTGCCATCAGGAGGGTCTGAGCAGGCAGGGCTACCCTACCTCCAGGCCACGAGCCAAGGCAGGAACCCAAGCTGGTCATCCCCTCCCTGCCTGGGCGCTGTGCTCACCCAGTCTGGAGTAGAAGTTGCTCATCAGCTCCTCTGCCTGGCACAGGAAAGCATTCAGATCAACAGGTATCAGTTTGCTGGTTCGAATGCTGCTGAGTGAGTTGGGGTTTGGGCCTCCAACCAGCCAGCGTGAAGAGAAGTCCCAGCCAGATTCAGCCCCAGCCTTGAGCTCGGCCCACAGAACATCTCGGTCCTCTGTGTGGACAGAGCAGAACGAGGCAGCGGCAGACCAAGGCCTGACACACTCTGCAGAGGCCCAGCTGCCCTCCCCCAGCCCTCCCTCACCCTGCTTCTGCTCACCTTCGGGCAGGGTGTCTGCCAGGTCTGCGTCTTTGCTGTAGGACTCGGGCCTGGCAAAGAGGAGAGGTAGGCAGACTGGCACTAGGAGGCGCTGGCCCCTCTGCTCAAGCAGGAGACTGAGCTATTTTGACTAAACCGCCCTTGGGCCCCACAGCCCTGGGTGACCCAGGGCTCTCAACGTCACCTGAGAGGCCAGGCTAAATGGTAGCTCCTCCAGTCCTGGCTCTGGGATGCTCAAACCAGAGTGAATGGACAAAAGTGGGGTTCAGCTCCTTACCTGGGTCCCCCATAAGGGACATGATAGCGATTCAGGTTATAGCTCTTTCCCCCTAAGTACACAGAGATGGTCCTATTCACAGTCCAGAAGTTCAATTCCAAAGCCAGGGTCTCGATGTTCTCCCTGCAGTGGAGCCGGCAGATCCTCAGCCCAAGCACAGGGCTGGCCCCTGGCCCTGGGAGGTCTCAGGTAGGGGGTGGGCATACCCACCGTAAGAAAGTGATGTCGTTGGTATGAGCCACGTATCGATCCATCATGAGGGTCAGGAGTGGGGGTTGACTCCGCTGTAAGTAGTACACGCGTCCTCCATTGGGGATGTGCCCATAGCTGCCAAAAAGGGCCTGGTGAGATGGCCTCTTCCCTGAAGCTGGAGCCAAGGCAGATGCAGCTGCAAAGCAACTTCCCCCAAGCCCATCTGGAGACTTCTTACGTTTTCACCAGGTCCAGGAAGTTCTGCAGCATGCCTTTTACAGTCTCAGCCATCTCAGAGAGGAGCAGACCCTCCATTACCCAGTAGGAGTCCCTGGGAAAGGGAATAATCAGGCATCAGACCTTGGACCCTCCGCTCTGCACAGCCGTGCGACTGGGCGCTGTCCCTGTGCTCTCCACCACTGCCGGCCCAGGGGGTTCTCACCAGTAATAGAACTCCACAAAGCGCCCGCCAGGCACAATGAAGGGGTTCTTCGAGTAGATCAAAGAGAATCGCTCAGGCTGGCTGAGAACCTCTGGCTTTATCTGGAGTCGGGAGAGAGGAAACAGGGGAGCCTACCTGCCACATGAGGGTGAGGCTGTGGTGGCTGGGGCAGAGGCCCTGGCAGCCATAGCTGAGGAGCCAGGATCTGCCTCTGTGGCTGCTTGGCCCTGGGGTCAAGGTCTAACCTCTAGGAGGTTGTCACTCTCCCACGGCCTTCGGGGTCCTGGCTCAACTTAGTAGTGTGTAGAAGCTCCAGCCACTCAGCTTGGCACCCTCAGGTGACCACCAGGCAGCAACACTTAGTGTGACCCCAGGGCCTGAGCGGGAGAAGGGTGCTGGCCCTCATCTCCCTTCCACTCCCTCATCTCTGGTGTTACCACTAATTCAAGTCAGGCCCTGCAGTGGGCTAGCCTGCCACCCCCAGATCTGGCAGGTGGGAGCGAAATCCCAAATGCTTCCCCAGCTGTGGCGAATGCCTTTCCCCAGGAACGAGGCTGAGGGACAGCAAGGCAGGAGCAGTGTGGGGCTCGCACAGGGCCATCAGCTCCTTCCTCCGCCTATTTCTGCCAGTTCCCGTGTGCATGGTATCAGTAGGAAGTTCAGGTCGCCTCAGTCATGTTGAGGGACTAGCAGACCAGGGCACCGGTGTGTTTGTCGGGAGGAAGGCGGCCAAACTGTCACGGGTGCCCTGAGCAGCTCAGTGCCAGTGAGCACCAGGCCACCAGGGGCCCAGTGGGAGGAGAGAGCTCAGGTGGTCCTGGATGGACAAACTGCGAGCCTCTCCGAGCCTCAGAGAAAGGGGAGAAAGTTCACTGGGATTGTGCTGAGGGCTCCCCACACACTGCAGAGCAGTTACTGCCCCCAGGCAGAGGCTTAGCCCAGGAGCCCGTCTCCCATTCCCAGTGCTGTGGGCCAGGCCCTTGGGCAGCCCCAGGACACTGCTACCTGCTTCCCCAGCTTCTTCCAGATCTGGTTCAGCTGCCCTGCCCAGACACGCAGCCTGGCATCCGCAATCTTCTGCAGGAGCTGGGGGCTGGAAGAGTGCCGGCCCCACAGGGTTCAAGGAGACAGTCCTGTCGAAAGGTCCTCTCCCATCCCCTGTGCAGAGTCATACCTCTCTTTCCAGTCCCCGGGCGTCCAAGGCTGCAGCTCCTGCCCCACAGCCCGGAAGTGTTGCTGTACGAACTCCTGCAGCTGCTGTCTGGGGATGCTGTGGTTGTGGGCCTCAGCCAGCTCGCTGAACCTCTGCAGGACTTGGTCTGGAGGCACCAGCAGGGAGGGCTCAGCAGGCTGCCGCTCCGCCTGCCCTCTCCCCTCTCCCCTTCTCCCCTGCCTTTTTTTTTTTTTTTTTTTTTTTTTTTTTTTTTTGGTACCAGGGATTGAACCCAGGGGCTCTTAGCCTCTAAGCCACATCCCAGTCCTTTTTTATATTTTATTTAGAGACAGGGTCTTGCTGAGTTTCTTAGGACCTCACTAATTAGCTGAGGCTGGCTTTGAACTTGTGATCCTCCTCAGTCTCCCAAGTCGCTGGGATCGCAGGCCTGGGCCACTGTGCCCTGCTCTCCCCTGCCTTCTTTGGGTAGGAGGATCAGAAGAAGGTGAAGTGGCCTCACCTGGAGCTGTGGAGAGCGACATGTCTACAAACTGCTTGTCGTCCGGATAGAGCTTGGCCATCTGAACCTGGTGCAGGAGCTCCCCGTAGCAGTAGATCTGGCTGTAGCCACATTTGCAGGTGAAAATGGTCAGAGAGAGGGCTAGAGCCTGAACAGGCTCAGGGCGTGTTCCCTGGGCCTGGACAAAGACCATGCGTGCGTGCGTGCGTGCGTGTGTTTGTGGTGGTGGCAGTTTGTGGGTGGTGGTGATGTACGGGGCTGGGAGAACAAGCAGAGTCTTTGTGTAGTGAGGGAACTGCTCAGTGGCCTGGGCCCAGGCTGGTTGTTAGTTGGGCACAGTACAGGACAGCTGGTGAAGACGGAGGCGAGCACTTCTATCAGCGATGTATTAGAAGCTGGAGGGCCGGTGTGGACCCAACCAGGACCGGGAAGTGTTATCACAAAAGCCTGTGGGTTGCACCCAGTGGAAACTTGAGATTTCAGACCAGAAAATTTCCAGACGTGGTGTACAATGGATGGCATTTGAGAGAATTACTAGTTTGATCTTGGGTGCTCATTGAACCCGCGCCATGATTGCAGGATACAAAGTGATTCTGAAGTCTGAAATGCTCATGATCTCTTGATGTCAAAGGAGCATTCTGATGGAGAAGGCAGAGCCCAGAAGAGCTTCTCATGCAATGGCTATGGCTCGCTCAGGAACCAGCTACTGCCGAGGGGATGCCAGGAGGGGCCCCTGGATCTATGAGCAGGCAGCTTCTTTTCCCCCATGGCCAACTTTGGAAGGCCCCTGGGGATTGATGGATCCCAAGGCCACCTGGGAACTCTCACTTGACCAATAAGAAGCTGCTGGGTTTCTGGGTTTGTTTAAAAGGCCACTCACTCTGACTCTTACCTTTGAAGAAAGTAAGAACAGATCAGCCCAGTGGACTAACTGACCTGCATGCTGTTGTCCTGCAGTGAAGGCCAAGTTGGATGATTAAACCCCCTGTGCTTGGGTTTTTGCTGACTCACAGGCAGTGGCCAATGGCCTGGCAGATGGACAGTGAAAAACTGAACTATCAGAGATGTCCCTATGGGGCATAACCCAAGGGAAATCACTATAGACATTTAAGAGGGGGTACTAAAGTGGCAGTGCACACCTGTGTGTAGATGCAAAGCTCAGAATTCTATAAAATGCTATCTTGGAACAGAAGATCCTGCACTGCTGGGTGATTTTCCTTCAGATCAAGAAAGACAGGGTAAAGCTGGCACGGTGGTGCATGCCTGGAATCCCAGCAGCTCCAGAGGCTGAGGTAGGGGAATGCAAGTTCAAGGTCAGCCTCAGCAATTTAGTGAGGCCCTAAGCAACTTTGAGAACTTGTTTCAAAATAAAAAATAAAAAAGCCTGAGGATGTAGCTCAGTGGTAAAGTGTCCCTGGGTTCAATACCCAGTCCAAAAAAGAAAAAAAAAAAAAAAAAAATCAATGGGAAATGGAGAGGAGAAATGTAGCTGTGGGTAAAGAAATAAGTAAAGGAGTTGTGCAGGGGGAAACCTAACATCATGTTGGTGCCTGGAGAGGAACTTGGAACCAGAGACTAATACCAATACCAGCTCTTAGCACAATCATAGCAGATGCCCGTGGGCGGGGAGCCGAGCATTTGCCAGGAGGACTCCTGCTTTTGGAAGCTGAGTGGCACTGCTCTGAGACATTTTGGTCATACGATAAGCTGATGAGCTGGACCAATTGCTGAGGACTGAATGTAACTTGAGGAATGTGCCAGTCTTTTGACTGTTAGGTTCAAGTTACATTTACTACACAGAAAGCAGAGCATTTGGGAAGGAATTTCCGGAAACTGCTGCCTACTGGTCCTTTGAACTGGGTGGTTTACCGGGTGGCAGACAAATCACTGTGTAACTGTAAACCTTGATGATCAAATGCTCAGAGAGTCCCTGGTTAAAGGGAACAAAATAGAGCAGCAGCGTCAGCAGCAGCATGGTCGAGCCACCACTGCATGCAGTATGCGCAAAGACCACCTTTGTTTTTGTGGACAGATAGTTACTCAACAGAATAGAGGAAGATGGGTTTCTAGGGAGGTTGAAGTGTGATAGCAGGTGGACTGTCCAACTGCTCCTGAGGAACAGCCCCGTCCTGAGACAAGGAAGGCTGTGGGACACCCGGCAGAGTAGTCAGTTACATCTCTGTGACGACCATGCCTCTAATGCTAGGGTGGGGAACCCACTGCTATTGTTACAAAACACGTATTCTAGCTGCACTCGGGCCTTTAACACTCAAAGGCAATACCACACGTGATGGATTAAACAACACTGGCCCAGGAGACAGAAGGGGGATTTGAGGGAGACAGGTTCCCCTATTGTGGAACAAGCTGAATATACTTTTAATGAGGAGGAGCACTCAGAAAAGGGTTTGTTAACTACATCAAGCAGGATGGGGAGTCGTCTTCCAGGAGGGGATCAAGCGGTGGGAGTCAGCCTGGAAAGACGATGAGGAAGCTCTAGGGAAGAGTCGGGCCAAGGCCTCCAATCATGCTGGATTATGCCTGGATCCAGCATGGGAAAGGGCCCACGCACTGCCCCAGCAGGGTCTCTTTAGTGAACACAGATTCAAGAGCAAAGAAGCCGTGGGGCAGCATCCTCCATTCAGCTGCCGGGGCTCAAGGGGCACAGCTCTGGGCATCTATGGGCCTTCATACTTGGGGACATTCTCTGGGGCACCTGCAACGTGCACTGATGCACTATGTCTGTCTTGTTCCCGGAACACCAGAAGAAGACCTACCCTGCAGGACAGTTAGCAAGGATAGGACTATTCTGAATACCACCCACGTCCTCCCTGTAGGATGGGTCCTGAAATTTTGTGGCACACAGTAGAACCAGTCTCAGTACAAGCCTGCAAACTAAGAGGGTAACTGGCCTTGTCCCCAACCAACTAGGAACCCAGAAAATTTCCAAGTTGTGCCACCTGCAAAGATGCCTGTTTATAATAATATTTGATATATAGGCAAGATCCCTTTCTACTGGAAAGGCTTTATAGAAAATGCCTCTGTAATTTTCACAGACTCGTCTATAATGAAGCTGAATTGTTCCATGAGCATGCTATGATCTGGCATAATGCTGGCATTGTTGGTAAGATTTAACTACCTTACATAAACAAGTCATATGATAATACCAATAGTATGACTGAGTTAAAGCTTCCTGAGGATGGACTACCCATGGAAAATGACTGGCCTGAGGAGGAATTTTTGTTTATTCCTTTTTTTTTTTTTTTTGGTACTGAGGATTGAACACAGGGGTGCTTATTCACTGAGCCACATCCAAGCCCTTTTAAATTTTAAAAATTGCTAAATTGCTGAGGCTGGCCTCGAACTTGCCATCCTCCTGCCTCTGGATGTGCCACCACACCTGCTGCTAATTTCTGTACTGTTCTGATGCAGACCAGGTACCCACACCATAATTAAGCTACTCCAGAACCTCCACTGTATTTGTGACATATAAGTTTCTCTCCTAGTCAACAAGATCTTTACAAAGGATCTCAGCAGGATTTCTGCAGAGAGCTCAGTGTGAGTTGAAGCTTCCTCTTTCTTGTAAAGGCCAGGTTTCTCTTTCTTGTAAAAGTTAGGACTGCAGTCAAGCTTGCTGCTCTGCTAAAGATACTATCCCTGTTTTCCCTGATAAAAACTTGTAAAACCTCTGTCTAGTCTAAAACATGGGACAAAGGGTAACTGTCCTGTACCCACCCCACTAAGTATAAATCTAAGAGAATTTCCCGACTTGGGGTCCAGAGATTTGTAGGCATTAGCCCCTCTGAACTGCTGCAGCTTTAATAAAACTGCTTCGAAAATCCCTTGGGTGTCCAGACTCATCTGTCCTGCATCAGTTCTGCACAAGTTGGTTTTCTTCTGGGGCGGTGGTACTGGGGATTGAACTCAGGGACACTCAACCACTGAGCCACAATTTTTTTTTTTTTTTTTTGTATTTTATTTAGAGACAGGGTCTCACTCCTGGCTGTTGCTAAGGCTGACTTTGAACTTGTCATCCTTCTGTCTCAGCCTCCCAAGCTGCTGGGATTACAATTGTGCACCACCATGTCCAACTAGTTCTGCCCAAGTTTATCATAAGAACAAATAGATCACATTAGTTGTTTCTTTAAATCTATCCCTAGCCATTGTTGATTCCTTCAAATATTAGGCCTGGTCAGACTGATGCTATTGCTGTATCTGTCATTTAATTCTATTCTAAATGTAGAGGACGCGGCAAATACAATGGTTTTGTTGTAAGAGAGCACAGACCAAGGGCCAGAGCAGTGCTGGTGTATGCAATTCAATTCTGATGTTAAGTGAACCACACAGGTTTAAGGGCACAGCCTAATAAAACCACACTCATTTTGGATGTCAGTTGTATGTTTGGGGGTCCCCAGGTTGCTTGCACTTCAGACCAGCTCTTTCAGATCTGGGGTTTCCCACAATCCCTTAAATTTGGTAATTTGCTAATATGGCTCATGGAACTCTGGGAGGGCTATCCTTACAATTCTAGATGTATAAAACTCATTACAGTATACAAACTATACTTAAAATTGTAGTTTTGTTAGGGGACAGAGAGATGAGGATGGTGGGAACAATAAGATAAGAATTCTATAAAATGGGCCCACTGTGCGTTCTTTGCCAAAGAGCAATTTACCTGCAGCCCTATCTGGTCTAAGTGGACAGGATATGTCACATTCCTCAGCAAACTACCTGTTATCTGCAAAGAAATGTAGGCAGGAAATAACATTGATAAGAGGAACCCAAGTGACTGACGGGAGAGACATTTGTGATCTTTTCACAGAACAGATCCTGGAAGATGAGAATAATTCCTCCCAACCATAAAACCTGTAAAATGATTCAGAATCCAATAGAACCAGTCACCATGGGCCAAGGTGACGTAGAGTTGTCATGGTATAGGGACTTGAAAGTATCACCCTGCTGTCAGTCAAAAGTCAAGAGGTAGATCTGGGTGAAACTCTTTGGGATTCCCAAAACTGGAGTGTAGCACAAAGTTCTCCTCTCTGAAGGGACCCATTTTCTCCCCTGCAAGTGTCCCTTCTATAATATAAAGCTGCTCCCCAGTCCATTACACTGCAGCTGTTTCTCCCCCTCCCACCTTACATCCTAGATTGTCAGTCTGTGAACATCCTAGCTAGTTATTGGTCCACTAATCAGTCCCCTTCTCAGTCACTGGTCCGTTGTTAGCCCGCAAAATTCCACTACTTAGGAGAAGCTCCTGCGCTCTCTCTCTCTCTCTTTCTCTCTCTCTCACTTTCCCAGTCTCGAGCGGACGCTCTGGTCACCCGCCTAATAAAATCTCTGGTGTGAGTTCCCACGTCCGGATGGCTTTCTGGGTCTGTCGCTGGACCACGACTCAGACCGGGCACCCCAGAGTGCTTGCTCCCCTGGATTCAAGGATCCGAGCTGCCTTGGGACCTGAACTGAGCCACATTTTTCTTATACCTTCTATAAAACTCATTACTGTGACTCTGAGCGACATGTCTGAAATCTTTCTGACTTGATCACAAGAGTCAGGGTGTGAAGCCGGGTCTTTGCCCGGCCCCAGTTACTGCAAAGGCCCAGGCTCCGGAACTGCTTTACCATAATAATGAAAGGATGAAACTCATGGAGAGGAAGAAGGGCTAGGCAGTGGGCAGGGTGATGGATGAGGAAGTCAGGGCGGGTCCAGGCCAAAGGCGTGCCCAGATGGTCCTCCAATGAGGTCAGCTTGACAAAAGCGCTCAGGACACAGGCCGGGGACCCAGTCAGATAGACGCTTGTGTGCTTGTGCTCCTAAGCAGAGGATCCAACAGACAAACTAAAACAGACCTGTGGACAAGGAACACCAACAAACAACAGAGAGGAGAGCATGGGCAGGGGAGAAGATAAGCAAAGGAGGAATTCCAGACACCATAAAAATAACTATCCAAACTTCTCTAACGGACTCCAGTCCCTTCTTGAATCTGTTGCTATTGCGTGGAATAAAATCTCTGTTCACCTGCTATCTCTGTGTCCTGTTCTTCAATTGGTTGCTGAGCAGAAACACTGAACCCCAGACGCCTCGACAGTAACAGTAACACACAGGAAGGTGTGGGAAGGTCCTCAGTGCAGAGCTTCCACGTCTTTTCCTCATGAAATCAAGACACATGACCCTCCCCACACACTGATGCGGCGACTTCCCAGGAAGCTCCACCAATCTTCAGTATCCAGAGTTTGGGGTTTTGTTGTGTAGGCACGACTGACTGCGTCATTGGCCGTAACTGGAATCAATCTCCAGCCCTTACCCACAACCCAGAAGTGGCAGCCTTGGTACCACAAGGCTCAGAGCCCTGGCTTTCCAGCCACATGGTCAGACTCCCCTCCCGACCCCATGGCCTGACCCCCTGCTGAGTCATTTCCTTAGCAAAAACTATTTAGCATAAGATGGCCATGAATACCAAAGACAGTCCTATCATTTGGGAAATTCCAGGGGTTTAGAGGGCACCTCCCAGGAACTGAGGTCAAAGAACAAATTGTTAATTATACAACAGTCCACCCCCTCGTCCTTGGCCACCCATCCCCTGCAGCAAAAGGGTCATACTTCTCTCAGCATTTACATTTGGTGTAGCATTTTTTTTTTTTAACACATAAAGAAATAGTATCAATGTGCTCCAACTAAAATTTAGAGGAAGTAGCAAGGAGGTAGAGATGGGAGGTTTTTTACTCCATTTCCTAATATGTGTGACCTTTCATATTAGCATTATAATCTTATCAACAATGCCAATGTTCCACAGTGTCACTGTACTGGCAGATAAACCCAGAACAATAAAAGTGAAAATATGTTGACATTACACTAGAGCCCTGTTGTCCTAAATGACTAGTCCAGCCTGTCATCCTATCACAGGACAAAACATCCTCCAGGATAAGTCCACTCAGGTGTGCAGGGTTCCATCTGCTCTCATCAGGAGCCAATGCAACCCCCTGGTGTTAAGTGACTAAGAGGCGATGCCATCTCCTCTGAGCCTCCTTCAGGACGCTAATGGAACAGGGGAATTCCCCCAATGCACTTTTCAGTGGAGCCAGCCATTCATTCCTTTACTCTCTCAGCTACAATTCCTCATTCTCTCCATTTACACCCAAACGTTTCTTCCTTTGGAAAGGACATTAGGTTCTGCCATTGTGCCTGTGCAGAGTGCAGTTTGCAGTTCTGGTCTAGCAAGGGCCCCTCCCTCAGCCCCTCCATATAGGGAGGCTACATCCATCCAGAACAGGCAGGCTAACCTGGCCATCGGTGCTGCAGCAGCCTCCACTGCCAGCCCCTATCACCAGATGGAGTGAAGGCCCAGCCCACCCCGCCGGCCCTTAGAAATTCTCACATGCAGGTTTAAAGATTTAGTTACATTTTCTTGCTTAGGAATTATGACTGCTTCTTGCACTTGGTACTGGGACTGTTGTATCAGGCAGGAAAGAGAACATTTAGGTGATGTGGGTAAGAAGGGAAAAAGTACAGTCACACTGTCGTCTCCCACCATGGGAAGAACTGGATAGTCACACCAGCACCCCACCCCTCTTAAGTCCCCAGAAGAGCTGAGCCCTCAGGGACCCTCCTGTGGCGCTCCCCAGGTTGAGTGTGAGCACATCCGTGTGAAGGTGTGTTAGCCAGCCTTTCACACCTTTATCTCTCCGTGTTGCAGACAAGAAATGTTTCAACTTCCTGTCCAATGAAACTACCACTCCAAAGATGAGAGTGTGTCTCTTACTCTGTGTCTTCTGTCCTGGTCCTCTTACAGTACTTTGAGCATTTCCATCCCGCTGACTAAGAGAAGCCCTGTCTGTTCCTGTTAGGACACACCTGCAGCCTTCCAGAATGACCTCAGTCCAACTTGCCCCTGTGTGAAGGGCCTTCCCCCAAGGGACTCTGCCCTATAGCCAGGGGTCTATGTTGACAGACAAACAGCTCCAATTGGCATTTGATGCCTCAGATGGAAGTAAAGACCTATGTTTACATTCCGCCCACCTCTGCATGGTTCATTTGCTTTTTTTGGTACGCGGGACTGAACCCAGAGGCACTTAACACTGTCTTCTAGAATAATAAAGTCCTGAGAACAGGCCTGTGGTTCAAGGGGCAGCTTGGAGGGCAGGCTCTGGTCAGCAGACTCCCGGACTATATTCAGGCGATTCTACGGCAGCTTCACCTTGTCCTGGGGCTGGAGGCTTGGCGCCTGGCACAGAGCCTGCTGCACAAGGAAACCTAATTTCTTCCCTCCCTCTGAAGAGCTGACCCTCAGAGCTGGAGGCCTCACTCCAGCATTCCAGCCCAGCTGGCCTCCCCACCCCCAGATGCCTCTCCCACAAGCCTACCTCTCACAGGGTGGCGGTAGGGCCCCCTGGGACCTTAATCCCAGCCCCAGCAAAAGCAGCAGGTGCAGCTCCCAGGTCCCCCTGGCCATGGCAGCGCTGACTGTGATGGAGGGAGCAAGCCCTGGCACCTCCAGCTCCCTGGGCACAGACTGGCTTCTCTACCTATCCAAGCTAGCCAAAGTCCAGGCCCTGAGGTGTGGCCACCTGAGCGGATGTGGCCTGGTCTCCTGTGGCCTGCCTGCCCCCACTGCTCTCTGGCCACAGTGCTCACCGCTTCCTTGTACTTCTTTGCCTCTTCTGTTTCTGTCTCAAGCAGTGCCACCAGCGAGGCCTGTCCCTCAGAGTCATGTGGTTGAGTCTAGGGGATCAGCACCTGAGGGCTGGGGAGTTGGTTAAGGCCACACGTCCATGAGCTTGACACCAGTTCCTTGTGTAGCCCCCAAACCACCAGCCTCAGAGGGTGACCCTTTCTTCATCAGTGTAAATAGAATGGCTGAAGAATCTACCCTCAGTGCCGCATTAAACACAGGGACCCTGGTTATCTACAGGAGTACTGTGGGAACACAGGTCAGCCTAACCATTCTGGCAGGGAGGGCTCCGGAAGGACCCAGCGTGGTGGTCACATGTGCGGTGGGTCTTGAAGATGGCATAGGAGTTTGCCAACGGAATGGTCTGGAGGCCATTTCGGTGCGCTGTTCAGGGAACAGTGAGAAGCTGGCCAGCTCTGGGGACTTGGCCTTGCAGGGGAGGTAGTGAGACAAGCTGCGGGTCGCGTTGGCTCGTCTGTGAGAGGCCTTTGCCAAGCCGAGGAGGCAGCTGGCTGAAGCGGAAGGCTTAGATTTGCTTGGAAGGTGAGTGGTGGAGGGTGGGCAAGCAGCGAGGAGGCTGGCGCAAGGAGGCAGCGCAGCCATGACGATGACCAGGCTCGGAGCAACCCGGGGTGGGGAGAGGCGCCCACGGGGAGGAGCTTACTGTGGGCTGTCAGCTCTGAGTTAGTGATTGGCGTGACCTCTCCTGCAGGACGCAGGCTGGTGGTCGGAGGATGTCAGTCCCAGCGCCTGAGCAGCGTTAGCCACCATTAAAAACTTCAGCTGCATTTGTCAGTATTTGCGCAAAGCAGCGATTCATGAATCAGGCAGCACACGGAATCAGCGCAGGCTCGCAGAGCTCCACCTAGCAAAGGGCAGGCGGTGCTTAGGGAAAAAGGAAGTGCCATACGGAAAGAACCTGATTGGTTGCCGCTGGGGATTTGCTTTATTTGGACCTGTCGGAGAGGTCTGCAGCCTGTGATTGGCTGAAAGCTCAGCTGCAATGATTGGCTGAGACTCGGCCACCTGTTAGGAAACTACTCTCCAGTGGGGCTGCAGTTTACTTGGGTATTAAGTTTGGTCGTGGTTTGCAATGGTATGGAGGGAGCTTCCGGACACATTTAATTGTTCTCCTGTTTTGGTCAGCTTCTCAGTTTTAAGAGATTGGCTAAAACCTTGGACACTGACACCACTTTCTGCCACCATCACAATGGACTTGTTTTGTCTCAGTATGGAATTCACAATTCACAAAATCAAATTTGTTGGGTAGTGCTTTATGCTTTCTTCATGTGTTTGTCGTTCTGTGCATACAAAGGAGGAGCGGTTAGGACTCTTGAAGGGATGTGACACCAGGGAGATGATTACAGTGGCAATTTGCAAGAGAACCCCAACCAAACTGAAGTCTGCTGCTGCTGCTTTTTGAATGTGGTGTTGAATGTTTATCACTTTTGCGCCACTGTAAAGTCAAAAAACCGTAAGTGGAACCATGTTAGGCGGGGATTGTCTCTGTTATTTCCTTTAAAACAACTATTTAATTATTATAGGAATAACTTTTCATTGACTTATTTCCCATTTTCATTGTAAGAATTAATTATTTCCCTGAGGAAAATATAAGTCTTTTCAAAAGTAAGAAACATCCCAAAAGGTTTTGAGATTTTTTTTCTAGTTTCAGTATATGTAGCCACGTGACCCTGTTTCAAGCACGTATTCATTACCGTACACGGAAAGGGTGAGTTTCGAAAGGTTATTTGTAAAAGTGTATTTTTTTTTTTTTGGAAGTATGCTTCTTGACATGCATCTCCATGAACTTAACTGACAAAATCAAACCAAAGTTCAGACAATAAAGATAGTTGAATACTATTCTAGTTCAATTGGTCATAGTCTTTGTTCCAGGCATGACTGCAATTAAGGACCATGGGTCACTATAAAATGGTTTGATTTAAAGGGGCATCCATTTTTGTCGTTAGCGTGGTAACATAAGTCATGGTTACCTGGATAGCCCACCAAAAGAATCATGAAGATTGGAAAACGACCAGGAGTGATGGCATGCACCTACAATCCCAGGACTCGGGAGGTTGGAACAGGAGGATCACAAGTTTGAGGCCAGCCTCAGCAACTTAGCAAGACCATGACCAATTTAGTGAAACCCTGTTTCAAAGTAAAAAAACACAAAGGGCAGGGGATGCAGCTCAGGGTTCAATCCTCTGTACCAAAAAATTAAAAAAAATTTTTAAAAGCCACCAGATTGGCTACAAACCAACTGTTAGCTGCTCCCAGAAATACCTCCTGTGTTCTTTCCTCCTGAGAAACTTCCTTAGTGTATCCAGGAGCAGGATCTATAGAAAAAGTAGTCACTTTTTAAATGTAGTGTTTGTAGTAGTAAAGTCAGGGGAAAGACAAGACAGTGTTCAGTTTTGTTCAGCACTGTTTGTAGGTCTCCAATGTGGGCAGAGAGACCTAGAGCTTCATGATGAGCCATTAAGTGCTTTTGTTGGTCACAAATGTTCTCTTCCACATCTTCTACCCATCTGAATGCCTGGGAGGTCTGAATGGTTACAAAACCCAAGATTTTCTCCAATTTATGGAATAGCTTTAACTTCTGTACCAATGGCACCCTACTACCAAGAGTGAGCCCCCAGGAACACTCTTGGGAACTTTTCTTGGTGGAACTCACTTATCTTTATCTACTTTGAGATTAGTACTAATTCTGATTATCGACCACTTAGACCTCTGATTGTAGGAGGTATCTTGGGAGCTTTTAGGGAAAGCTATTTGGAAGGCAAGAGAGAGCCAGGTCAAATGGCAAGATTCTCCAACCAGACAGGAGACAGAATACATACAGTAAGCAAATTCTCCCTATGCCCAATAGAGGCCCTCAGAGGCTGGAAAACAGCGCCACCTGGTGGCACTAGAGCAAGGTTCAGTTAAATTTGTTTGCCTGTGATTCTGCGCTGATCTTGAACAGGGTTCAGTAGAAAACTTACTTTATGGTGGTTTCTTAATATCATGCTATAGGGATACCTAACCACAGTTAGTGGAAAGGGATCTTATTGGATTTAATACAGTGAAATCATAAAGCAATTACTCGGACCCATGTAGATAGTCCCCAGGTCATTCCTGGAAGCACAAAATATCTTCTGCATCACTCAGGTTTTGTACATTTGATAGTAATTAGGTTATAATGGAAAATGTCAGGGTATTGTATTAGTTGTGTTTGCATTACTATAATGAAATACTTGAGGCAATTAACTTATAAAGAAAAAAGGTGTATTGTGGCTTAAGGTTCTGAAGGTTCCAGCTTGGGGCCTCTGATTGAGGGAGGGTGGCACATCGTGGTGGGAGCATGTGGTGCAGCAAACCATTTACGTCATGTGCCAGAAAGCAGTGACACTGAGAGGTTGGGAACTCACAATCTCCTTCTAAGGTACAACTAAACCTGACCTAAAGGACATCCTTCCAGGCACCATCTTTCAAAGATTCCACCACCTCCCAATAGCACCCTCCTGGGGTGAAGCCTTAAACACATGGATCTTTGGGAAACACTCGTCCAAACCATAACAGGATCCATTCCCAGCAAGTGCAGGAAATCAAGAAGCAGTGATGTTTAGAATTTAAAGGTAGCTTTCCACTCTTCCTTTGGGGCTTCAGGGTGGCTCTCATTGGATCATGGAGAGGCCCTGGCATTAGTGAGATTGTTTGACTTGGAGGCGTTACCCTACAAACCCAGCAACTGCTCTGGTTTCTTGCTAGAGCATAAGTATAGGAGGCCTGTTCTGTAATTAAACCTCATCTCTCTCCTGCTCATAACCGCTGAGATGACTCTTTAGCGCAAAGCGTTATGCCAAGCATATTTCACCAGGTAAAAGAAGCCCTTTGTGAATTCAAAAAACTAACACCACAAAACCAAAGAACCCAATGAATAAATGGGCAAAGGAACCAAACAGGCACTTTACAGCAGAAATACGAATGGTCAAAAATATATGAAGAAATGAAGCAGAAGCCATTACTCTCGAGAGGCAATTACAGTAAGACATATGGGCAAAGGAGAGGTCTACGGCTTCTCCCTTCCATCTGCTGGGGACCCTCGGCTTCCCCGCAGCATATGGGGCCTGTCCTATGAACTTCTTATCCCTCTGGCAGCAGCTTCCGAGACCTCTGCTCCCTCGATTGTACCCCAGCCCTGTACCTGTGCTCCCCACCCAGCCCCAGTCTTCCCACTGTGTCTCTGTGTCCGGCTTTTGATGACTCTCATTCAGCACTTGATGAGCTGTGAAAGTGGCAGTCATTAAGATGCCAGCTTGCAGAGTGCTGTGAAATCGGGAGATAGCTTCCTGCTTCCCCAGTGCCCTGCTGCTTAGGAAACTGACTCATTGGCACAGGATGGCAGCTCTTGGTTTGTCTTCCACATTTGCTGTGCCCACCCAGGACCCTGCGTGTCTCCAAGAGTCAGAATTTCCACTTTCTTCAAAACACCGTTCTTGTCCCCAGAATTTAGACCTGTTTGCTTGCCATGGTTTGGAGCCTGATACACCAACCCATGTTTCTTCTCCGGAATCCGTGACTTTCCAGGATGCAGCTGTGGCCTTCGCTGAGAAGGAGTGGCCGCTGCTGGGTTCCTCTCAGAGAAAACTGTACAAGGCTGTGATGCTGGAGAACTAGAGCAACCTCACTTCACTGGGGTATCAGGTTGGAAACCCAGCCCCGTCTCACACTTGGAGCAAGAAGAAGAGCTGAGGACAGAGGAGGGGGCATTCAGCAAGGCACCTGTCCAGACTGGGAGACTCCACCTAAGACCAAGTGGTCAATTCTCATGGAAGGTATTTTGGGGAATGAAACATCCAGTGGTGTGACACTGGACAGAGCTCCTTGGGGAGAGATCCACTTCAAGCACCCACTTGTCTGAAGTCGTCATCAACATGGCTGCTCACTTACGCAGCACACGGGGAGGCACCCTGGCAAGAGGCCCTACCACCAGCAGCTTTGGAGAGCAGGATGCCTCTCACCCAGCATGTGCGTATGGAGGGAGGAAGAGGCACGAGTGTCAGCAGTGCCAGGAGGCCTTCAGCAGGGGCGCCTCCCTCACCCGGCACAGGAGGATACACACCGGGAGAGGCCCTACGGCTGCAGCGACTGCGGGACGGCCTTCAACAACGCTTGCGCACTCAGGAGCCATGTGCGGACACACCGCAAAGAGAAGCCCTTCGACTGTAGTCAGTGTGGGCACACCTTCCGCACCCTCTTGACCCCGAGGGTCCACACTGGCGAGAGACCCTACAAGTGTGACGAGTGGGGCAAGGCCTATAGCAGGAGCTGCCACCTCATTGCACACAAGCGAACACACACCGGGGAGCAGCCCTGTGAGTGTCAGGGCTGTGGGAAGGCCCTCCAGCACCCCTCACACCTGAAGGAACACGTCAGGAACCACACGGGGAGAAGCCCTATGAGTGCACACAGTCGGCAAAGCCTTCTGCTGGAAGTCTAACTTTCATTTGCACAATGGTGGGGAAAACCTGTGAATGCAAATGAATGTGGGAAATCCTTTGGTGACCTCTTGTCACGGAGGAAACACGTGAGCATCCACAATGTGAAGTAGCCTGTGGAATGTCACCAGTGTGGGAAGGCCTTCCGAAACCAGTCCATCCTGAAGACACATGAATTTTCACACAGGAGAGAAACCCTGTAGGTGCGTGCGATCTCTGTGGGAAAGCCTTCGGCGCCAGCTCAAACCTCACTGCACACAGGAAGACGCACGCTCAAGAAAGACGCTATGAATGTGCAGCCTGTGGGGAAATCTTTGGTGATTATCTGTCACGGAGGAGACCCACGAGCATCCATCTCGCAAAGACGCGTGTGGAGTGTCGGCAGTGTGGGAAAGCCTTCAGGAACCAGTCCACCCTGAAGACCCACGTGAGAAGTCACTCGGGAGAGAGGCCCTGGGAGTGTGACCATTGTGGGAAGGCCTTCAGCAACACTCATGCCTCGGGAGCTACGCAAAGACTCACCCGGCAGAGAAGCTCTTCCCGGCCTCAGTGTGGAAAAGGCTCCAGTGAGCACTCTGTTAGGAGATGGGAACACTCAGATCAGAAAGCAACCTTTGGACGTGAGGGAGGAGGAATCTTTCACAAGCTCTCACACAGACACAAGAGTTCATGGAACGCAGGAGGAAGCCAGTGTGTGTGAAGCCTGTAAGAAGACAGGTTTCTTGTCGCTTTGGAGATGGGGGAGAACACATGCCGCAGGGATGGATCTGGTGTGGAAGAGCCTTCAGCATCCATCTAGATTTTAAACTTGGCATTGACTGTCAAAATAACTTCAGCAGGCCGGACTGCAGCCTGTGGTCGAGTGCTTGCCTAGCACGCCTGAGGCCCTGGGGTCCACCCCACAAAACAAGCAAACAGAAAACAATTTCAGCAACACTTTCTCAACTTTCTGGACACACTAGGGAGAATTTTTGTCAGTGCAGTGATGGGGGAAATCTTTTTGTTCTTGCGCTCTATTCCTCATGCGAGAAATCACACTGAAGAGAAAAATCTATGAAGCGAGGAATGTGTGAAGTCCATAAAAGGGGTGAGCAAACTGACCAGCTGTCTGTTTTTGTACAACTCACAAGCTGAGAATAGTTGTTTCAGTTTTAAGGAGGATGAGTTTGTGCAGAGACTCTCTGTGGCCCTCAAAGCCTGAAATACTTGCTATTTACAGAAAAGCTTTGCCAAGCCTTGGTCCACAGCAGTGGTCCTTGACAGGGAGCGGTTTTCTTTTCCAGGGGACATTTGGCAGTGTCCGGAGCCATTTTTGGTTGTTACTGGGGGAGGAGCTACTGGCATGTAGTGGGAAGACATTAGGGATGGTGCCAAAGGCCCTGCGGGGCACAGGAGCCCCTGCCCCCACTTCAAAGAATCATGTGCCCAACAAGCCAGTATTGCTGAGGTTGAGAATCATTGCACTTATTGTGAGCACTCAAACTAGCAGATATTTCTTTAAATTTTTTAAAAATTACCATTGTTCTTTGAAGAAATGTGTGAGAACTTAACATTGCCGATAGTCCCTGTGTGTTAATGATGTCAGGCAATCCCCTCACTTGTGCGCCTGAGAATTCTCACCTGATGGTGTTGTCCAGTGAATGCAGGACTGCACTTATCTGTCCCTCTTCATGAAGAGGTCAAGCTCATGAATTTCTAATTTTTATTTTTAAGATGATGCTCCTTTAAATAACCAGTAAGTCTCATCACAAAAGGTTTGTATATAGTATTTTTACTGTACCTTCATTCTTGATATGTCTAATTTTCTTTTGGTTAATTTACTTGACCAATGGCATATTTAGAATTGTGTTACATACTGGATAACGTGAGTATTTTATAGTACCCGTTACTGGTATCTGATTCCAATGCATTGTGACCAAAGCATGAAGTCTTTATCACATAGATTCTTTGGTATGATTGTGGCCTGCTGTCCAGCTAAGAATGGCATAGACTTCTAGTTGCTTCCCCAATATCCACTTCCATATTAAAAGAATCCAAATCTCAGTTAGGTGTGCTATTTTTTAAAACCTCTCCAACAGACATCCCACAACCCTGGCCATTGACAAATAAGCAGAGGCCACTGTGTGAGTTTCTGAGAAAAAGCTCTTTTTTTTTTTGGCAGTGCTGGGGATTGAACCCAGGGACTTGTGCTTACAACGCAAGCACTCTACCAACTGAGCTATCCCCCCAGCCCAAGGAAAAAGCTCTTGAAAAATGGTCCTTCTTACCTAGATTCTTCCCTCCAACATGGTTCTTTTTTCCCTACATCTCATCTTGCAAGGAGATCCAGCACCTAGTGTTGAAAGATCTTGTGGCTATGAGGACAAAAGCCAGTCTAAGGAGAACACAGCAGCAAAGTCACAGTGAGCAGGGCTTCCCGGTGGCCTTTTGTGTCTGTACTAGCTCTGGGTTTCCTGGGTTTGTTACTTCCAGACCTATTTCATGAGAAAAAAATAAAACTAATTACTGGTTATGAAAAAAATATGAAAAAATGTTCAGCATCTCTAGCAATTAGAGAAATGCAAATTAAAACTGCAATGAAAGTCCATCTCACTTGAGTCAGAATGGCAATTATCAAGAATACAAGTAACAATAAATGTTGGTGAGGATGTGGGGAAAAGTTCACTCATATGTTGCTGGTGGGAATGCAAATTGGTACAACCATTCTGGAAAGCAGTATGGAGAGTCCTCAGAACACTTAGAATGAAACTACCATTTGACCCAGTTATCCCACTCCTCAGGTTATACCCAAAGGACTTAAAATCATCACACTACAGTGATGCAGCCACATCAATGTTTATCACTGCTCAATTCACAATAGCCAAGCTATGGAACCAAACTAGGTGCCCTTCAACAGACGAATGGATGAAGAAAATGTGGTATATATACACAATGGAGTATTATTCAGTCATAAAGAAGAATGAGATTCTGGCATTTGCTGGTAAATGGGTGGAACAGGAGAATATATCATGTTAAGTGAAAGAAGCTAGTCCCAAAAAAACCAAAGGTGGAATGTTCTGTCTGATATATGGATGCTAACCCACAACAAGGGAGGGTCGGGGAAGGAAAAATAGAAGTTCACTGGATTAAACAAAGGGCAATGAAGAGAAGGGAACGGGGATAGGAATAGGAAAGAAAGTAGAATGAATCTGATTTAACTTTCCTATGCTCATGTATGAATACAGGACCAGTATAATTCCACATCATGTTCCATCACACGAATAGAACCCTAATTAGAATTAGTTATACTCCATGAATGTGTATGTCAAAATACACTTTATTATCATGTGTATCTAAAAAGAACAAATAAAAAAATAAAAAGAAGCCCTTGGCGACCCACCAACTGATGACAACCAGACCTGTCATGATCTAGACCCCAGAGAGACCGAGGCTTTTGGGAATAACACCAGAGAAAGACTGCTCTTGAACTCCATTAGAAGCAACCATATCAAATGCTATCACCATCCACAAGCTGTGGTCCCTCGGATTTTCCTGTAAGGAAAGGGAAGGGAATGGAACAGCAGAAACTAGGAAAAAGGGGAAATATTTTAGACTTTCATGATGTCAGAGAAGTCTTGATCCACAATCTTGGGAAAGCTGCTATATCTAGGATGTTCCTGCTCCCAGGAAAGTAAACTTCCCTGGCGAGCTTTATAGTAAGGCCTCTAACAGTGTGCAGCTCAGGGATCTGGAGGGGTTCTCTGAGTTAAGAGACACGGATCCAGGACTCGAGGCCCTGAAGTTCTGATGCGGAGAAGCATTTGGTATGGTCCTTTCCAGTGGGGTTCAAGGGCAGTCTTTCTCTGGTTTTATTCCTAAAAGCCTCAATCTTCACCTTCTAGATCATGAAAGGTCTGCTGGTCATCAGTTGGTGGGTCACTTCTTTGCCCTGGTGAAGATCTGCTTTGTCATAACGCATTAGAACTTTGCACTACAGAGTCGTAAGGGGTTATGAGTGGGAGATAACTATTTCATAAGGTGTCAAAGTTTTTCCAGCAGGAGGGAATCTGAAGGTTATCAATGGGTAATACCTTTGACCGAGGCAATCCAATCCATTCGGTTATCTTTGCCTCATGCTAATGTTTGTGATATTTTACTTAATTGCTTTACAGTTTCATATCTCTATCAGTGAGGACTTTGCCATTAGCGCCCCAGAAGGGAAATATATTACTAATTACCTGTCACTACTATTCGCACCAAACTTCCTTCACAGGAAAGCTTCTATTCAGCCAGAAAACAAGGTAACAGTTGAATAAAAGCCATCTGTATGTGTTCAAATGACCCAGCAGGTGCTAGATATGTGTCCTCTAAAGCTTGTTTTGCAGTTCTGGGTATTGAACCCCGGGCCTCGCACATGCTAGGCAAATTATCACTGAGTCACATCCCCAGCCCTTTTACTTTCTTTGAGACAGGGTCTCACTAAGTTGTGCAGGCTGACCTCAAACTTGCAATCCTCCTGCCTCAGTCTCATGACAACCTGGGATTACAGGTGTGTACCACCACGTCTGGCTTACCTGAGGTTTTTAATGTCTTACCTGAATTAAGGGTTTGACACACCAAACATTGGTTATAAACCATTTTAGTAATTTTAGAACAGTCACCCCAGCTATGTTTTTTCATAATTCGGGTCATTTTGCCTTTCCCATGAGGAACTGTTTCACAGAGAACTTTTAATAATGGAAATTTTGAGTGTTCACGGAAGACCAGGCAACCATCCAGCCCTCCACGGGTTCATGTTTACCATTGTATTTACATTCAATTAAATACCAGTTTTTTTTTTCCTCCAACTCAGGTGCATAGCACCATTTAATAAATAGGTTGTCATAGGCAATTTGACTTGGCTGTCACTCACATTGCCTATCTTAATTTCAGTACTGCCTGACTTGGCATGAAAATCTGCCAAATCATTTCCTTATTATTTAATTGATTCTTGTTTTACTTGATGTTGAGTTAGCCATTTAATGAACCAGTTCATCCAATGGTGTGACTTTTTTTTTTTTTTTTTTTTTTCGGTACTGGAGATTGAACCTAGGGGCACCTAACTACTGAGCTACATCCCTGGCCTGTTTTACATTTTATTTAGAGACAGGGTCTATCTGAGTCACTTAGTTCAACTTTGAACTTGCCATCCTTCTGCCTCAACCTCCCAAACCTCTGGGATTACAGGCCTGTGCTAATGCACCCGCCCAATAGTGGGATCTTTTTTTTTGTTTGTTTTTTGGCGGTGCTGGGGATCGAACCCAGGGCCTTGTGCTTGCAAGGGAAGCACTCTACCGAATGAGCTATCTCCCCAGCCCAATAATGTGATCTTAAAGTGATCGGAAACATGTGTCAGAGTCCTTGCTGTGACTCTCCTTGAAGATGAAATACTTTAGGCTGATGCTTGTGCAGGAATATATCAGAGTAAACAATTAACCATCTGTGACAAGGCCCAAAACAACCATGGTTAAATATCTGATGAGAGATCATTACAGTGATATGACTGAAAAAGACATTTGATTATTTCTGTTGCATACAATATTTTAAGATAATAACTACGATTATGAGTAGATAGTGGCATATCAGGACAAGCAGATTTCTATGAGTTTCATATAACTTCTGAAAGTTGTTAATAACCTATCCATACATATATAATTCGAAGAAGGCTTAGCATTGCTTTTTTTTTTTTGGTACTGGGGATGAACCCAGGGGTACTTAACCACTGAGCCACATCCCCAGCCCTTTTTCATGATTTTTTTTTTAAATTTCAAGACAGGGTTTTACTAAGCCTGAGGCTGAGGCTGAGGCTGGCTTTGAACTTGCAATTCTCTTGCCTCAGCCTCCTGAGCTGCTTGGATTACAAGTATGCACCACTGCACCCAGCTTAGCATTGCTTATTGACAGTGCTTCCCATATAATTTCATACACCAAATAAGTCCAGTTAGTTTAATATTTCTCTTATTATAGAAAGTGGTATTCTTTTGAGGTATCCCAGAGGCTCATCTAAAAAATCCTAAAACTAATTTGAGGTCAAGAAAGAGACTAATTTAGAATTTGATTTGGGGAAGTGTGTAAAAAGTTAACACTGGTTTAAAACACTTGATCAAAGGAGGGTCACAGGTCAGTGTGAACACTAGTCATTCCTTTAGACAAAGGGATAATTAAGACATCAAAGACAAATACGGAAAGTTACATAATTGTAGAAAAACCTTAACTCATTTAACTCCACTTTTGTAATTGATCAAAAAAGACAAAATGAAGAGCCAGATGCCGTGGCACACGCCTGTAATCCCAGTGACTTGGAGGCTGAGGCAGGAGGAGGGATAGTTCAAAGCCAGCCTTAGCAACTTAGGGAGACCCTGTCTCTAATACAATACAAAAAGGGCTGGGGTGTGACTCAGTGGTTAAGCACCCCTGGGTTTAATCTCGAGTACCCGCCTCTCCAAAAAAAAATTAAACACTTCCTAATTTGTCCTATGAGGCTAGCATTACCCCGGTACCAAAGACATAACAAGAAAAGAGGATCACAGTCCAATGTCCTCTTTGTATATGATGTGAAAATCCTCAAGAAATACTAACAAACCAAATCCAACGGTTTATTAGGAAGAGATACACTAGGAGCCAGTGAGCTCTATTCAAGGAACTCACAGTTGTTGCATTGTGAATGTAATATAAATAACTGAACTGTATGCCTCAAATGGTTAAAATGCCACATTTTATGTATATTTGACCATTAAAAACTTTTTTTAAGGAAGGAAGAAGGTGTATGACATCTGGACATCAGGGGTGGCAGGAAGGTGACAGTGCAGTGGGTGGGTGCAGGAGCCCTGTCAAGGGGCAGCTCAGGACCAGGTCACCTTGCCTGTGTTGAGAAATTAAACCGAGCCTTAAGTGGCAAACTAACTTAATATGTTATTAAACAATCTGCAGCCTGACTTGAGAAAAAAACTTGAAACAAGCAGCGAGTCTCAACAAGCCATGGAGCTGAGCTTTCCAATCACCACAGGCCGCAAACTGCTCCGACGCATTCGAATCAGAAGCAGCAAACACTGGATGGAGACCCAGCAGGCTCCTCTCTTCTCCTTGTCCCTTCCTCCCTCCCTCCCTCCCTCCTTCCTTCCTTCCTTCCTTCCTTCCTTCCTTCCTTCCTTCCTTCCTCCCTCCCTCCCTCCCTTCCTTCCTCCCTCCCTTCCTTCCTTCCTTCCTTCCTTCCTTCCTTCCTTTCTTCCTCCCTCCCTCCCTCCCTCCCTCCCTTCCTTCCTCCCTCCCTCCCTCCCTTCATCCCTCCCTCCTTCCTTCCTTCCTTCCTTCCTTCCCCCCTCCCCTCCCCTCCCCTCCCTCCCTCCCTCCCTTTCCTTTCCCTTCGCTGGGCCTTCTCCCCATCCCCTTTCATCCTTCATCGTGAGACAGGTCTCACAGGTCTCGGTAGGTTGCAGGCCGTGTGCTGCCCTTCCCAGCTCTGTAGTCAGGCGATTTCTGCGTGGCACTTCCTCTTTCTCCCTATGAATACTGACTCTACTGGTTCAATGTGCTGCCTGACTCATGAATCACTTCTTTGCTCAAATAAATGCTGCTAAACTTTAATCTGTTTAAGAATTTTCTTCTGGCAGATTGGTATCAGAGGTGGAATCGGAAGTCGACCTCCAGAGATCCCCCAGGAGCACCAAGCGCCCCAGCAAAGTCACCACCAGGGCCCGTGGTGCCCTTCAGTCTCTTGCAACACCTGAGTTCATGGGTGAGTTCTCTCTTAGACTCCACAAATTTGTATTTTAAACTCTCTGGCTTTAAGCAAAAGAAAAATGACTCATCACAAAAAAACCTCAACAAAAGTAATATCTGTCTTTTCATCAGTAACAAGGAGGTCAGTGGCATATTCAAAGTACTCAAGGAAAAACCTGCCAACCAAGAATCTTTTTTAAAATTTTGTTCTTGTGAGTCGTACATGACAATAGAATGTGTTTTGACACATCATACATACATGGAGTATAGCTTCCCATTCTTTTTTAAAAATATTTTTTGGATGTTGATAGACCTTTATTTTATTCATTTATTTATATGCGATGCTGAGAATCAAACCAGTGCCTCACACGTGCTGGGCAAGTGCTCTACCCCTGAGCCACAACCCCAGCCCGCCTAACTCCCCATTCTTGTGGTTGTACATGATGTGGAATCATACTGGGCGTTTACTCGTATATGAACATAGGAAAGTCATGTACGATTCCTTCTTCTCTCCTTCCCGTTCCCGTCCCTCCTCCCTCCCTCCACTGTCCCCTGTCCAGTTTGGTGAACCCCCACTTCTCCCGCCCCACTGCCTATTGTGTGTTAAGCACCTACATCTCAGAAAACATTCAATCTTTGTTTTTTGGGGGATTGACTTATTTTACTTAGAATGATCGTCCCCAGTTCCATCATTTACCAGCAAATGCCATAATTTCATTCTTCTTTATGGCTGAGTAATATTCCATTGTGTATATATACCACAGTTTCTTTCTTTCTTTCTTCTTCTTCTTTTTTTTTTTTTTTGGTACTGGGGATTGAACTCAGGGGCACTCAACCACTGGGCTACATCCCCAGCCCTAATTTGTATTTTATTTAGAGACAGGGTCTACTGAGTTGCTTAAGGCTTTGCTGTTGCTGAGGCTGGCTTTGAACTCACAGTCCTTCTGCCTCAGCCTCCCAAACTGCTGGGATTACTGGTGTGCACTACCACACCCAGCTTATACCACATTTTCTTTATCCATTCATCTGTTGAAGGACAACTAGGTTGGTTCCATAGCTTAACTATTGTGAATTGAGCTGCTGTAAACATCAATGAGGTCATATCACAATAGTATGCTGATTTTAAGTCCTTTGGGTATATGCCAAGGAGTGGGATAATTGGGTCGAATGGTGGTTCCACTCCAAGTTTTTTTTTTTTTTTAAGTTTTTTAGTTGTAGATGAACACAATACCATTACTTTATTTGCTGATGTGGATCGAACCCAGCAGATTGAACCCAGTGATATGGATTGAACCCAGTGCCCCATGCATGCAAGGCAAGCGCTCTACCACTGAGCCATAACTCCAGCCCCAATCCGAGTTTTCTGAGGAATCTCTATACTGCTTCCCAAAGTGCCAACCAAGAATCTTAAGTCCAAAAAAGTTAAAGCTGCACTGAGCAAAAATCTCATGGAGCCATAGTAGTATATGTGATCCATCGCGGTCTGAATTATTTTGTTGGTTTTATATTCACATCAAATTTTGAACAGGACGTAAGAAGAATCCCCAGACTCCTAGGATTCTGCACAGGCACCATCTTCCCCCGAGTCGGCACTGGGCCCATAAGAGCACCTTTGTTACCAACAGTAGAATCCCAGTGCCACATGATCGTCATGCACAGGCCAAAGCACACATTGGAGTTCACTCTTGGTGTTGCACGTTCTATAGGTTTTGAAAAATGTAAAGTGGTGTGTATCCACGACTATGGTGTCACACAGGATAGTTCCAAGGTCCTAAAAATCCTCTGTGCTCTGCCTAATCATCCTCTCCGCCTCTGACTCCTGCCAACCACTCATCTTTTTTCTTTTGGTGGGGATTGAACTCAGGGCCACTTAACTCCTGAGCCACATCCCCACCCTTTTTAAAATATATTTTATTTAGAGACAGGTCTCGCTAAGTTCTTTAGGGCCTGGCTTAGTTGCTGATCCTGGGTGCTCCTCCTGCCTTAGCCTCCTGAGTCACTGGCTTTACAGGCCTGTGCCACTGTACCTGGTTCAGCACCCCCCAAACCCTTTTTTACTTTTTATTTTGAGACTGGTTCTCACCAAGTTGCTGAGGCTGGCTTCAAACTTGCGTTCCTCCTATTTCAGCCTCCCGAGTTGCTGGGATTACAAAGTATTTTGCCAAATACTTTTTCTACATCTGTTGATGTAATCATGTGACTTTCCCCTCTAGCCTGTGCATGTGTTGTATTATGTGAGTTGACTTTCAAATGTTGAACCAGCCTTGCGTAGCAAGGTTAAATCCCGCAAGGTAATGGTGTATAATTCCTTTTATGAATTGTTGGACTCAATTAACTGGTAGTTTTCATGAGGAATTTTGCTTCTATAATTTTGAGAGATATTGGTCTGCTGTTTTCTTCTTCTGCGATATTTTGTCTGGTTTTGGTATTAGTGTAATGCTGGCTTCACAATGAGTCAGGAAATAGTTTCTGTCTCTGTCTTCTGGATGAGATTGTAGAGAATTTGTATTTCTTCCTAAAATGTTTTGTAGAATTTATCAGTGGACCCATCTGGGCCTGGTGCTTCCTTTTTTAAATTATTGATTCAATTTCTTTAATAGCTATAGTCTATTCAAATAGTTTCTTTTTGCTTGTGTTGGCAAATTTTGTCTTTCAGAGAATTCCATTTTATCTATGTCATCAAATTTGTGAGCATAGTGTTGCTCACAATGTTCTTTATTATATTTTTAATGTCTGTGGGATCTGTAGTGATGCTTCCTATTGCATTTCTGATATTAGTAATTCATGCCTTCCTTTTTCATACCGGGATGCTTTTTTTTTTTTTTTTTTTTTTTGTAATAAAGGATTGAACTCAGGGGTGCTTAATCACTAAGCCACATCCTCAGCCCTATTTTGTATTTTATTTAGAGACAGGGTCTCACTGAGTTGCTTAGTGCCTTGTTTTTGCTGAGGCTGGCTTTGAACTTTCCATTCCCTGCCTCAGCCTCCCAAGATGCTGGGATTCCAGATGTGTGCCATCGTGCCTGACTTGGGCTACATTATCAATTTTATTAATGCCTTCAAAGAAACAGCTTCTGGTTATATTGATTTTCCCTGTTGCTCTTCTGTTTTTCATTTCACTGATTTCTGCTCTAATTTTCATTATTTCTTTTCTTCTGCTTATTTTGTTCTTTCTAGTTTTCTAAGGTGAAAGCTTAGATTATTGATTTTAGATCTTTCTTCTTCTCTAATAAATGCATTCAGCACTACAAATTTCCCTCAATCACTGATTTCACTGTATATGACAAAATTTGACAAGTTGTATTTTCATTTTCACTTAGTAAAAAATATTTTAAAATTTCCCTTGAGATATCTTACTTTACCCATGTTATTTACTGTGTGTTAATTGGTCTTCTTGTATTGAGGGATTTTCTGGTTCTTTATTTTATTGATACCTAGTTTTATTCTACTGCAGTCCGAGTGCATAACTTGTATGGTTTGCGTTTGTGAAGACGTGTTGTGGCCTGGAATATGGTCTATCCTGGTGAACGTTTCATGTGGACTTGTGTTCTGTGTGAACTTGAGAGTAATGTATGTTATGCTGTTGTTGGGTGAAGTAAGAGAGTTACATCCAGTTATTTGATGGCATTTTGAGTATCAGCTAGGTTCTTACCTATTGGATCTATCCATTACTGATAAAGATGTGTTGAAATTTTCAACCATCATATGAATTTGTTTACTTCCCCTGAAGAACCATTGTTTATTTTTATTTATTGTCACTGTTATTGTTATTCTTCTTCTTCTTATTGTTTGTGAACTAGGGATTGAACCCTGGTGTTCTATCATTGGGCTACATCCCCAGTCCTTTTATATGTTTTGATACAGGGTCTCACTAAGTTTCTGAAGCTGGCCTCAAACTTGATCCTCCTGCCTCAGCCTCCTGAGTAGCTGGGATTATAGGTGTGCCTCATCATGCCCAGTCAGGTCTCCATCTTTTTAATTGTTGTATTTAGGCACTGACATTAAAAGTGATTATTGATGCAGTTGGTTGACTGTCTGCCATGTTTATTACTGTTTTCTTCTCATTGCTCTTTTTCTCTGTTCCTGTTTTTTTATTCAACTCTTTTCTGCCTTTTACAGTTTTAGTTGACTATTTTACATAATTCCATTTTTCATTCTTTTCTTAGCACATCAGTTATATTTCTTACTTTTAAATTTTTGTCATGGTCATATTGGTCTTTTCATCCTCTTTTTTAGCTTTATACATCTACAATTAATTATAGTCGCCTCAAATAACACTGTCCCTTTTCATGGGCAGGGCAAACACTTTATAATAACAAAGTGGTCTTAATTCCTCCCTCCCGTCATTGCTGCCTTCCATTTCACTTATACACTGACTAGAATCATTAAATACAATGTTGCAATTGTTATTTTGAAAAAAGTGTTCTCAGGTCAGAATAAGAAAAATAGGGCTTGGGGTCGTAGCTCCATGATACAGCGTGTGCTCAGCATGTGTGAAGCCCTGGGTTTGATCCCCAGAACCACACACAATATTAAAGTTTTGATTTTGCGGTCACTTACTCCTTCTCTAATGCTCTCACCTTGTTAATATTTGTCCCAGGCCTCTGGCCTATATGCCATTCCTTCCCCTGAAGTTCTTTTAACACTTCATGGAAAGTAGCTCTCCTGCCCCAAGCTCAATATTTTGTCTGTGAAAGTTCTCATTTTGTCTTCACCTCTGAAGGAGGTGCTCACAAGATACAGAATTCTAGTTGATGGGGTTTATTTTTTCTTTACACTTTAAATATTTCACTCCTCTCTCTTGGTTGATGGGGTTTCTAAGAGTTCCTTTTTTTTTGCAGTACTGGGGATCGAAGCCAGGGCCTTAGTGCGTGTGAGGCAAGCACTTTACCAGCTGAGCTATTTCCCTGTCCGGGTTTCTAAGAATTCTGATTGAATTCTTATCCTGGCTAGGTGGGGTGTTTCCTTCCTCTGCTTCTTTTAGGATTTTTCTCTTTAACCTTGGATTTGTGAGTGTGAATCTATAGTCCCAGGTGTAGATTTTGGGGGGCATTTATCTTACTTGGTGTTCTCTGAGCTTCCTGAATCTGTTGTTTGGTGTCTAACATTAATTTTGAGAAACTCATTATTGTTTGAAATATTTCTTCCAGCTTCTTCTCTCTTTCTTCTTCCAAAATGACTACTTTTTGTAGTCATCCTGCAGTTTGTGAGTATTTTGTTCTGTTTCAGGCTTTTTTCTTTGTTTTTGAGTTTTGGAAGTTTCTTTTCTTCCAAAAAAGAAAATTGTTTAGACCATGCAAAAGAGATGAAAGTTACTTCATCTCCCTTGTGGTTAACTGCTCATGTCACTGAGAGACTATAGCAGCAAATAAATGGGAAGGTGGGTTTTGGAAGTTTCTGTTAACATATCTTCAAGTTCACTGATTCTTAGCCACGTCCAGTCTAATAAGCTCATCAAAGGCATTTTTCATCTGTTATAGTGTTTTTTAATTTATTGTGTTTCTTCTGTATTAGCTTTTTGTTACTATAGTGAAATACCTGAGGCAGGCCAACATTATAAAGAAAAGAGCTTTAGCTCACAACTTTGGAGGTGGAAAGTCCAAACAGCATGGTGCAGGTTCTGGCAAGGGCTCCCAGGTGGCAGAGTACATGTGGGAGGAAGAGATCATATCATCAAACAGGAAGCCAGAGAGAAACTGGGGCCTCACAATCCCTTCTAAGGGTACACCCTTCAGTTACCCTGAGGACCTCACCCTGGGTTCTACCTTCAACAACGCCACACTGAAAATCAAGCCTTCGGCTATTTTGTGCCCTGAAAATGAGCCACACCAGGTTTCCACCAATTGACTCCCTTGCTGACTACTGAATAAAGAAAAGCGTGCTGATCCGAGAAGGTATTTTATCCATGTTCGACTAAATTTTCCAGACAGATCTTAGCTTGTGGAGTGTTCCAGGACAGTTCTTTCAATGTCTGCATGGAGAAGAGCCTGGTGACAGGCCCTGACAACTACGTCACCCACTGTGACTGGCTCAACTTCCACCCCAGTTACAATGTCAGTAAGCCGTCCATCTGTGACTGAGGGGGCCGAATGCCCCTGCCTGAATCTTCTGATCCAGCTGCCGCCTTCTGGAGCATCATGGTCCTGATCCCTGACAGTTTGCCTGGCTGTGAGATGCAGATTTCACTGCTTTCCCTGAAAATATTTTCCTTTCTGGAATAAAAACATGTGCATAGGCAAAAAAAAAAAGAAAAAAAAAAAAAAGAAAATCAAGCCTTCAACACATGGGCCCCTGGAGGGACAAAGCATGCCATCACAGCATCTTCTTATTCTTTCTTTGAATTTTCTCCTCTGTGTTCATGTTACCTAAGTGCTTTTTATGTTACCTCCTTTCTCCACTAGAACCCTTAGCATATATTGTTTTAAATTGCCAGTTCAATAATTCCAACACCTGCTATATCTGAGTCTGGTTCGGATCCTCATCTGTCTCTTCAACTGTTTTTGCTTTTAATTATGCCTTGTTATTTATTTACTTATTTATTTAGGTGCTGGGGATTGAACATAAGACCTTGTCCTTATGCAAGTGCTCTGTCTCTGATGCACATCCCCAGCCCTGCCTTGGCATTTTTTTGTTTCTTCCTTTTTCTTTTCTTTTTTGGTGGAACCTCCCCCCTTCCTTCCCTCCCTTCCCCTCCCTCCCTCCCTCCCTCCCTCCCTCCCTTCCTTCCTTCCTTCCTTCCTTCCTTCCTTCCTTCCTTCCTTCCTTCCTTCCTTCCACTTTAACTTAAAAGGAATTTTATTGCCAGATTTTTTCAACATTTATTTATTTTTATTTTTTAAACTTTTTTTTAAAAACATTTTTTTAATTGTAGATAGACACAATACCTTTATTTTATTTGTTTATTTTTATGTGGTGCTGAGGATCAAATCCAGTGGCTCCATGTGCTTGGCAGGCACCACTGAGCCCCAGCCCTATTTTTTTAGAACCCAGAGTGTACAGTAACAATAATCACAGGTCTGCATGGGTTGACAAAAATCAAAGGATAGCCTTAAACCTCTTACACGTTTAGCAAACAGTTTTAATCATCGGGAATTGATGTAGTCAAAGCAAACAGATCTAGGACAGTGTGGCCCTTCCATGTCAGACACAATGTGGAAGAGAGCACTTAGTGGTTGTCTTGCCAGGAAACTTATATAAACTTTCATTTTATAAACTTTTACATAACACTTAGACAAGGCTTGCACAATTCTCAGATGAGTACATTTACCTAATCACATATATTTTGGGTGTCAACAATATCCTTATAACCTAAGTAACAGTTGTTTGTTTAACTAGTTTCAAAGTAATCATTAAGACTTTAAAACAGGGGCTGGGGTTGTGGCTCAGTGGTAGAGCGCTCACCTAGCATGTGTGAGGCTCTGGGTTCGAGCCCCAGCACCACGTAAAAAAAATAATAAAGGTATTGTGTCCACCTACAACTAAAGCAAAAATTAAACAAAAAAATACTTTAAAGCAGGTGTAAACCCTAATTCCTTTAAAACTTAGTTTCCCCAAGTAATAAAGCCTAACAAATACAAGAAAATTATTGATACATTTTCATATCTATCCAGTTACATAATCATAAACTATAACTAAAACAAATTGTAAATATCCATCTCAGAAGAAAAATAACTATATACAAATTTATATCCATTTAAATATTTTCATGTACATTTTTACATATATACTCATATTTGTATTCCTATATATGAATAAAAAGTTCAATCCTGGGCTGGGGAGATAGCTCAGTTGGTAGAGGGCTTGCCTTGCAAGCACTAAGGCCCTGAGTTCAATCCCCAGCACCGCAAAAAAAAAAAAAAAATAAAGTTCAATCCCTAAACTAACTACATTTTTCTACATTAGTCCTATACCTACCAATATACCTCAGAGAAACCCCTATATGTATAAAACTGTAACATTTTACATGAATGTACCTATGTATTTGGGGATATAAATTCATAAATCCAAGTACAAACCCATAGATAGTTTATGTATATACTAATTTCCATAGATATAACCCAGATTTCACACATAATAATATTGCTTACCTTAAAAATATCCACAGGGCAGGGAGATAGCTCAGTTGGTAGAGTGCTTGCCTCGCAAGCACAAGGCCCTGGGTTCAATCCCCAGCACCACAAAAAAAAAAAATATCCACAGATAAGGGGCTGGGGTTGTGGCTCAGTGGTGGAGCGCTTGCCTAGCATGTGTGAGGCACAGGGTTTGATTCTGGGCACCACATGTAAATAAATTAGTAAAATAAAGGTCTATCAACATCTAAAAATATTTAAAAATCCATAGATAAAAGTATATATATAAATTTTGATATATAATATCACCTCTGTCTTGATATTTATATTCATATATAGATATATATGTTCCAAAGCTAACTTATCCCCTAAACCAAAGCTGTAACTCAAAACTAAACTTAACCCTACCCATAATTGTTAGCCTTTTAAACAAAAATTATATTACTTTGAGTATTATAAATATTACTTTGAAATTATAAATATAAATATTACTTTGTATGTACCCCAATGACAACCAAAATCCCACCCATAAATTTTCACACATATTCAGTTACATAATCATATCCTATATCTTACCAAAATTGTAAGCATCCATTTTAAAAGAAAAATAACTATATACAAATCCATATCCATTTAAATATTTTCATGTATATTTTTACATATATATTCATATTCATATTCATATATATGGACAAAAATGTTCAAACCCAGTATTATTGTGTTGTGCTCTATTTGGTTCTTGAAGTCGACAAGGGTTTGTTTGATGTATGTAGATGCTCCATTGTTTGGGCATAAATATTTATGACTGTTATGTCTTGTTGATGTATAATTCCCTTAAGCAACATGAAATGTCCTTCTTTGTCCCTTCTGATTAACTTTGCCTTCAGGTCCACTTTATCTGATAGGAGGATAGAAATCCCAGGTTGTTCGTTAGGCAACGTCCTTGGTGTCTACACACTCTGTACCCAGACATGCCTTGGGCCTCCCCAAAATGCGGGTTCCTTTAATTCCCTTATCCCTCCACTGTGCTCACAAGGGACAGGGACCGCTCTGGCTGGAGCTTCCTGCTGGGCTGTGGCAGCAGCTGTCCCTCTGGAGATTTTTTCCTTATTTTATTATATCCAACGTCCTGTGTCCCCGGTCTGTTTTGAACGTCCAGTTTTAGGTTCCAGTAAAGTCCCCCCCAACACACACACTTTCTGGGGGGGTTCACCCACCTTGCAGAGAAGCTGCCTGTCTGCTTTCTTGGTTTCACCCACGGAGCAGCCAGGATCGTGAGCTCCTCTAGTCTGCCATCTTGGATCTCCCTCCCTTTTTTTTTTTTTAATTTAGAGCATTATATTTATATAAAGTGTCTGGGTTCCTTCTGACACAATTATACATACAAGGAATTTGATTTTGATCCCTGTTAGCCCTCTCCTTTCCTCCCCTCCTCCCTCTGCCCTGCCTTGGAAGTTTTGGTTAAAAGATAGACATGATCATCTTGGTAAAAGTAACCCAGTACTGTTTCCTGCGAGGTTTATGGTCTGCTGAGCTGTGGATCTCTGTACCTGCCAGTCTGTCCCGCCAGCATTGGAGGCAGTGCTTTGCCCTGTGACTTTGATTCTCTGGCAGATCTAAGAATGGTTGGTTTTGAATTGTTCAGATGCTTATTTGTTTTGATGGGCTGACGACTTCCATGCCCCTTAGGTGCCAGATCAGAAATAAAGCACCCCAACTAGCTTCTTCCTCATACTTTATCTTCTCATTAATACTTATTTGATGTAACATTGCCATCATTTTATCTATAAGGTCACCTTTCTTACTTTTCCCAACATGGCACTGGTCAGCCTTCTCTTCTGGATTCTACCTCCCATCACTGTCCCTCCGGCGCCACGCCTCACCCAATCAGTATTCAACACCTCCACTTGAAACCCGGGGCAACGGGACTTGTCCTATCAATGCTCCCCGCTTTCATGCCCCAACCAATCAGCCCACACCCGGCTCTATACAAACACACTCCTTTCTGAATACAGCGGAACTGCTCCTGCGCTTAGCTTTGCCCCGTGTCTCTGTGTGAAATTCTTTCACTATCTTTTATTTCTTTAAGCACAGTTTCCTTTAGTATCCAACATTTGATCAACATCCCAGTTTCTATTGCTTGAATGAGTGTGTGTTGCTATGTGTGTGTGTGTGTGTGTCATTCTTTCCTTTTTCTTGGCGTATATCACAGGTTTTTGTTTTTGTTAGAAAATAGACATTTTTAGGCCTTGCATGGTGGTGCATGCCTATAATCCTAGCAACTTTGGAGGCTAAGGCAAGGAGGATCACAAGTTAGAGGTCAGCCTCAGCAATTTAGCAAGACCCTAAGCAACTTAGAGAGACCCTTTCTCAAAGTAAAAAATAAAAAGGGCTGGGGATGTTGTTCAGTGGTAAAGCGCCTCTGGGTTCAATCCCCAGTACCAAGGGGGAAGAAAATTGGCATTTTAGGTAACATATTACAGCCATTCTGTGTATTTCTTCTCCCTCGAGTTCATTCTAATTCGCTTCCTTATGTGTGGATTATAACAGTCACTGATGTCGTACAGGCAGCTTCCTGAGGTTAAGGCCATGGCGTGAGGCCTCAGGGGGGCCAGAGCTTTGGGCGTGCCTCTCACTCCAAGGTCTTGACAGGCTTCCTTCCCCCTGTCCCTGAGCACTCCCAGCAGCTGGACTCCACTAATTGCCAGCTGATTGCTCAGAGGTCTTCAACAGTACTTAGAGGCATAGACTGATTTGGGAGAGCTGTCCATTCAAGTCTGGAGTTCTCTGAAGGAAGAGTTACTAGGGTAGAGTCATGTTTATTCTGACAGCACCTCCCCTACCCGCCTCCCCGGCACGGGCCCCTGGTCGCCTGGGCCTGGCTGGGTGTTTTTCAGTATTTGTAAGCATTTACAAATAAGCAGAACAATAAAGCATTTGGACTATGTAAGTGTGTGGAGGACCAGGATGTGGGGCACGGGGCTGGGGGACATGGGTGGTAGGGCGGCCTCTTCTCTGAAGCAGGATTACACCCATTAAAGGTTTCAGAGGGGCCCAGGCCCCATCCCCTGGCCTCCAGGCCACTGCCCTGCCCCACTGCACTGTGAACAGAGAGCATGCTGGGAGATGGGCAGAGGAGGGGGAAGGAGGTCGGTGCAGGGGTTCAATGGGGCAGGAGCTGGAGCCAGATGAGGAAGTGCAGCAGGCAGTGCGGCCACTCTGCTGGTCCCTGGTCACCATGGCAGGAAGCTGAGCAGGAGCTGGAACGGAAGGGCAACCACCAGGCAGTGGGGCACCTGAAGAGTCAGCTGGGTCCCTGAGGTCAGCCGGTCACCATAGCGGTCCAGGAGCATCAGGGCCATTCCATTGGTCCAGCCAAAGCCCTCCTGGAAGAGGCAAGGCCTGTGGGGCCAGATGTCTGGGGGAGCGCAAGCCCCTGTTTTGGGGGTGTGGGGTTTCCTATCCCAGGAGCTCTGGCCCCGCCCAGCCCCAGGGGGCCTGCTCATCTGAACTTCATACTCCCCTCCACCACCTGGCTGTCCACCGTTGCTGATGTCATACTGGGAAAAGAGGGCCAGCTCTAGGTCAGGAGCTGTCCCCAAGCCACCACTCCAGACCCAGGCAACCAGCAAGGGAGCTCTTGGGAGGTGCCCTGGCCTGCTGCTCGGGCCCCTGAGTGCCTGGGAGTGGCCACTGGGCACTGCCACTGTCCTGACTGTGCAGTCCAGGGCTTGGCCAAGCCTGACTCTTCCCCACCTCACCTCTGGGAGAAGGCCCTGCTGGGATAGAGGAAGTCCTCTCCAGCTCACCTTCTCATACATGGCTGACTTTTGGGAGTAGACGTCAAAGTTGGTTTGGATCCAATTCTGGGCCAGCTGGAAAGCCACTTCCTGGGTCCGAGGCAAAGAGGACTTGGCCAAGCCTAGACCCCACCCCAAGCAGGAACTGAATCTCCAGAGCCCCCTTCCCTTGCAGATCAGAAGCCTGGGCCTTACTGTCCCCATGGAGGGAACGAGGCCTGGCTGGGACCTGAGACCTCCTTTGGGAACCACAGGCCAACCTGCCCTTAACCCAGGGCCCAGGTTTGGAGGGAGAGAGGAGGGCTGGTTATACTGGACAGGAGGGAGGATGTGTTAGCTGAGGGGGACAGAGAAAGCAGAGGAGCCAGAGAAGGGACCAGGGGCCCTGCATCCTTTATTCACACTCCCCAGTACCAGGGCAGCTGGGGTCAACCCTGGCACAGGTGCCCTGCCTGCCTCCCTACCTCTGATGACCAGATCCTGCAGGGGGGCCCAGGCATTGGGGAAATCCCACTGCTGGCCTGTGTTCCGGAGAGAGGCTGGAATCCTGTGCTGGTAGGTCAGGATCTTGCTGTCCTAGAAGGTTCCAGACATTGCTGGGACTGTGGGTGGAGCCTGGGCAGGGAGCCAGGATGCTGGGCCCTCAGGGAGCAGAGGAGCCCTTCCTGTCCCTTCTCCCCTTGGCTCACAGCTGTCCCCTGGTGGCCCGAGTGGGATCTGCAAGCAAAGACAGGCAAGGACAGCAGAGGGTGGCTGGCCTGCCAGGTCCCTGCTCATTCCTGTCTCCAGGGGGGTCAGACGGGCCAGCTCTCCCTCACCTCCAGGTATTTGAGAGCCTTGTCCACAAAGCTAGGATCAGAGAAGCAGCTGGCCCAGAGCGGGGTGAGGTTGGATGGGTAAAACTCCAGGTTCTTCCCGTTCTCCACGTCGTAGTCGAACCAGGCACCTTTCTGCTCGTCCCACAGGAGGGCATTCAGGGCAGCCATGCGCTGGGTCCTCAAGCTTCTGTACCTTTCAGCCTGGGCGTCGTTCCCTGGCGGTGGCATTGCCTTACTGAACAAGCAGGGCCCTGCCTGTGGGTCCTCAGAAAGAGCTTCTGAGGTCAGAAGTGGCACATCTACTGCTGACCCCTCATCTCAGCCATGGAGCCTTCCCAGCCTCCTCAGGTGAACCTAGACTGTCCGGCTATCTCCAGGCTGCCCAGTGCTGCTTCCAGTGCCACATGGCCTACACTCGCTTCCCACCTGCTCTCCCCTTCCTGGGCTCCTGGGCCAGGACTCTGCCTGGGGACAGTAACTGCTGCTGCTGTGTGCAGGGAACTTTCTCCCCTTTCTCTGGGGCTAAGAGAGGCCAATGGTTTGTTCAAGTTCACTGAGGACCTGGCACTCCCTGGCACTGAGAGCTGCTCAGCATGTCCTTGCCAGTAGAGCCACCTCCCTCCCTGACCTGAGAACACCTGTACCCTCTTCTGCTGGTTCCTCAAAATGGCTGAGCTCCTACTGATGCACACTAGAACTAGCAGAACCAGGCAGAGAAGGGACCCAATATGCAAGCCCCACACCGCTCCTGCCCTTGCTGTCTCTCGGCCACATTCCTCCATATCCACCACACCTGAGGAAAGTGTTTGGGGTTTCTTCCCCACCTGGGCCAGACACTGGGGTGGAGGCTGGGCCTCAGGATCTGGCTTGGTGGATGTGAGGCTAAAGGGAGATGGGGGACAAGTCAGTCGCCTCCTAGCCACTGCCGGGTGGTCACTTGCCTGATGCCAATTTGAGAGGTTAGACCTTCTACTCAGTACCAAGTTAAGTCAGGTCCTCAAAGACCAGTAGGCAGGGGGCTGAGGACACCAAGGCTTGGTGTGACCAGGCCTGACCACAGGGACAAGCAGCTGCTGACCTGGAGCCTGGCTCCACAGCCTGCTGCTGCCAGGGCAGTGATGTGCTTGGATGCTGCCAAGTATGGAGTGTCCTGGCAGGGCCAGGAGTGCCAATGTGATGTTCCCAGGGACTGGACGGTCTGGTGTGTTGGTGTGCGTGTGTGAACATTTGTATGTGTTTGTTGGGGGGCCTTAGGAGTCTAGTGACAAACATGGCTGAGAGAAGGAGGGTCCTCTTTCCAGACATGCCAATTAGCTCAATGGAAACGCTCGCTCTCTTAAGTCCTCATTACGATTGCTCAAGACAAAGCCTGATTGTCCCAAATACCTTCCCTTCAGGCTCCACCACTGATCACCAACAAGGCTTAATAGTTCAGTCCTCAAAAATAAATCCCCTTTTGGAAGCACTCGGCATCATCCCAGCCTTACCACTGGAGACAAGCCCAGGTTCCCTCTTCCCGTGTGTGCCATCCTCCCCCTCCCCCCAGCCTGTTCTCACTTCTGTCCTGGCCACGTGGGCCTTCTTCCTGATCCTTGAAAGGTGCCTCAGGGCCTTGGCATGCATTTTCCTTGCCTGGACTGTCCCCTCCTGATCCACTCAGGAACAGTTCCTTCCACTATTCTGCTCCTCAGAGACACGCCCTTCCTCTTGTCCAACAGCCTCTGCTCACTCCTGAGCAACTCCCCAGCTGCACTTTCCTGTGACTTGTGCTCTCCCTATTTAGCTTCCATTTGTGCTCTTTTGGCAAGAGCTGGTGAAGCGGTCAGGGCGGGCGAGAGCTCCGCAAATCCAAGTGGAATGAAGAGTGGTTGGTGGTCTGCGTGCCGGAGGCAGGACGGCTTACTTGGCTCTGTATTTGGCTATGGAAGTCAAGGCTTAGGAAGGAGGTTTGACTAGCCCTGGGGCAGAGAGAGTATCACCCAGGTGCTCTGGATGGGCCCAGGGCCCCATCTCACACCAAGGCTGGGAACATTAGGTATGATGTTTGCTAGAACAATCCTGAGAACAGTCCTGTGGTTTAAGGAGCAGCTTGGAGGGCAGGCTCTGGTCAACCAGCTCCTGGACTACGCACAGGCCATTCTCAGACAGCTTCACCTTGTCCCAGGTCTGAAGCCTCGATGCCGAATACTGTGCCAACTATGCGAGGAAACAGGGCCACTTTCTCTTTCAGGCTACGACTGCATCTTACAGAGAACCTCACAGGGCTGCAGGGGAGACGTGCCCAAAGATGGTGACTTGGCGACAGAAGCAGGCCGGGATGCCTATTGGTAGACCCTCCTAGAATTCTAGTCTCTGCTCTGAGCTGTCCCTGAACCAAGAGAGACCAGAGGGCAAAGAGTCATGGGTCTGTAGTGGGGGGGATGTAGCAGAGCTGTCTGGACCAGAGGAGAGGAGTGGGCCAGGGAGAGGGACAGGGACAAGGGCAGATACATGGGGCTTGCTCCTCTGCAGCTTGACCACTGCCCTGTGTACTGTGGTGCTGCCCTCTCCTCCCAGGGCAGAGCCCCCCACTTGGCCAAGATCTGGTACAAGACAAGGAAGGCTCAGCTCCCCTCCCCCTACTCCTCCACTCAAACCACAACCACCAAGGCTGGGGTGGAGCTCAGAGGCAGGGTGCTTGCCTAGCATGTGTGAGGGCCTGGGTTCAATCAGGACCACAAAACAAAACAAAAAAAAACCTCATCTACAGTCAAACCACAGCCACCTGTGGATCAACAAAACCTCCCTCTTTTAAAAATTTAACCCCCAAATTGCCTGAGCGATATGCATGCCCGGGGCTGGGGTGGAGTCATGCGCCTGCACATGCAGAGGACTCAGCGTGCTCACTCTCAGCAGCTGCGTGCTTCTGCATTTCAGCACATGGCAGCAATTTGTGAAGCGTGCCTCTGGGCCAGCCGCTGGCGGGCTGCAGCTGCTGCAGCTGCCTCTACCCACCGACAGGGCCGACCTCTTGTTCTCACCTCAACCACTGTGGCTTCCTCTCTCCCCGTGGGAACGGGGCCGGGAGTCAGGGACACCCACTGTGCTCAAGCTACTGGGCTTCTCCCTGCCGACCCTGCTTGTATCAGCAAAGTCAGATGTCGCTGGTGACCCCAACTCAAGTCACATGTTCTGCACTTGCCCTGCAATCCCTGGGGTCACGGTGTTCCCAAAGGTCCACAAGAGATGTTTTAGATCAGAACTGCATCCCAGGAGACCCAACTGACTCAGCTATCACATCACAGGCTGTGTGCCCTCGGGCAAGTCCCTCTTCCTTCTTAGGTCACTTATTATGAACTGAATGAAGGCTTTGCTCATTATCTGTGGTTAAAACTCAAATTCCAATTTGTCTGTGAAACAGGATGGGTGTAAGGAAGCCAGGAGCTGGGAGGCGATGAATGGTAGGGTATGCTGAAAGTGACGGAGACTGGTTGACCTGGACATACGTTCCTGTGTGTGGGGGGGGGCGGTTCAGCCACAGAGGATGGTTGCTGTAGGGCATGTGGATTCCTTGTTTAAAGAAGTTTCTGATTTGTTAGGGGAAGGCGAAAATGCATATTTCTAAGTGTTATCGTCCCAATTTTCAATGTCTCAATGTCTCAAATTCTAACTGTAAATCTGACAGCAATTACTGTGTGTGGTGGGGGGTACGTGTTTAAGAGGGGGCATGAGGAGAGGGTTCTACATGTGGGATCCTCTCCTCCCACAGTGCTCAGGGCTCTGCCCTGGAACCCATCCTGAGCCTGGAATTTTTTTTTAATTTAATTTTTATTTTTTTAGTTGTATATAGACACAATACCTTTGTTTTATTTATTTTTTTCATTTGTTCAAATTAGTTATACATGACAGCAGAGTGCCTTTTGATTCATTGTACACAAATGGAGCACAATTTTTCATTTCTCTGGTTGTGTACCATCCGTGCAATCATACATGTACAAAGGCATTTATTTTATTTTATATTATTGCGGTGCTGGGGATTGAACCCAGGGCCTTGTGCTTGCAAGGCAAGCACTCTGCCAACTGAGCTATCTCCCCAGCCCTCTAAGGCATTTATTTTTATGTGGTGCTGAAGATTGAACCAAGTGCCTCACACGTGCTAGGCACACACTCTACCACTGACCCACAACCCCAGCCCTTAGCCTGGAATGTTGACTGGATCATTGGTGCCCCCTTAAATCTATTATACTTAATAGGTAGAGATCTTTTACAAATTTAAAAGGGAGAAAACAGTGCTTTCACACATATAAAAAGTGCACAGAAAACATTTGAATGGTCAATAAACAAAAGTTGTGTTTATTCTTCTCTAGATATGGACTAGGCTTTGGCCAAGGACCCAGCTCCTGGCCACCCTTTGGGTTGTCTGTGCCCTGATCCTCCAAGGCTCACCCCTTTTCTTCCCTGCATTTTACATATTTATAAGCAGATACATCACTGATGGGAAAAACAGCACTTTAAACTATTCATTGAGCTTTGATTTTTTTTAAACTTGTAGACGGATACAACACCTTTATTTGATTAATTTATTTTATGTGGTGCTGAGGATGAAACCCAGTGCCTCACATGTGCCAGGCAAGCACTCTACCTCTGAGCCAAGCCCCAGCCCCGAACTTTGATATTGAGATGACATTGCAGGCTGGGTGGAGAGGGACTGAGATGCCACCACCACCCACCCCAAGCTGGGGTTCAGGGCTTTGTTAATGAGGCCTAAGTGGTTAGCTTTCCCTTCATCCTCAGTAACAGAATCTGATCCCAAATTACCTGGCATATATGAGCCATCAGCAATGGCTTTGGGACTTACTGGGCCCAGCATCCTTTGACAGCATCTTGGGGTGTGTCTCATTGTCTGCTACCTCTATTTATAACCAAGGGAAAACCTAAGTAAACCCTCTAACTTCACTTAAAAATCACTAATTTTGAAGGTTACACAACTTGGCAATACATTATTAGTCTCCTACTAGTTTTGCTATTGGTAACAACTCTGATATGTGGGTAACGATAGTAACGGTTGCCTAGGTTACTCTCTAGGGACCTGACAGCCACTTTTTTTTTTTTTTTTTTTTTTTTTTGGTACCGTGAATTAAATCCAGGGGCACTTAACCACTGAGCCATAAACCAGCCCTTTTTTATATTTTATTTATAGACAGGGTCTCACTGAGTTGCTTAGGGCCTCACTAAGTTGCTGAGGCTGGCTTTGAACCTGTGATGATCCTCCTGCCTCAGCCTCCCAAGCTGCTGTGGTCACAGGCATGCACTACTGCACTCGGCCTGAAGGCCACTTTTGCCGAAAACATACTCTTCACTTGGCCTGAGGTGTTTGTTGCTTGGGAAGCCGGAGCAGGATGAGACGCTTGGCATCTCTGCCTTCATATTGTGTCTGTCTCCTTTGCTGCCTTAACCTTCCAGTAAGATCCTATTCAGCTCTGCATATGGACATCTGGAACATTTGAGAAATGTTTTGTCCAAAATTATAATACAGGGTTGACTTAGGCTTACCGAGTCTCCCTACCCCCACCACTCCTTAAGGTTAAAGACACCTCCTAGCTACCATGAAAAGAATGAAAAGAGGAGGCACCTGAGTTCCGGGAAGATCTCCACCTATTCCCAGAAAAGGCATGAATATCCCTCCCCATCCTTAGCTTCTCTCTCCTACCTTGTTCCTATCCTGCAAGCCCTGCAGTGGAGCTGAGTTGTGAGTCGAGATTCCTCTTCTTCATTCTTTGGCTACTGAACGGAGCCTTTCTTTCTCCCCAACACTTGTCCCTCAGACATTGGTTTTTCCATAGGATGAGCAAGAGGACGTCCCTTTTGCTTTCCCTGAAGAGGGTCCAGAGAAAGATCCTTAAAGAGATTTATCTGTTCCAGGCTGTCGCGAGCAGTGAGTAAGAGAGGAATCAAGTTTGGTTCCAACAAGTGGAATTTATTCACGCAATGCACGCTCAACTTAACATTCCTAATAATAACAAGTCACAAATTCATTGAAGATTCATTCCCTTGCTCACCTAGAGTCCAGTCCCCATGGACTTACTCAATGCAACATCTCTTAGCCAAGAAGTCAGTCAGCAAGACCGAGGGGATTCTTTTCAGCCGCAGCTTCTCTCAGCTCCTCGGATGTCTTTGGATGTCCTTGGGTGTCTGATAAGCTGGAGGCTGGATGGCAGTCATCATCGCGGGACAGGTGGTTAGTTGTCTGGCCTCAGTGACAATGGTCGATCAGCAATCAGTGATAGTGTGGACAGCAGCCGGGGCAGTCAAGAGACAGAGTGACGTGGAGTTCTCTGGTCACAGTGCTGCTGACAGTTTGCTCCAACAGTCCAGGGGTTTAAGTAGTGATTTTCAGCCCAGTCACGCTCTGGTCTTCATTGAAAAGACCAGAACACGACTGGACTAGGACCCACCACTCAAATCATAGATAAAGGTTCATATCGGCATTGTTCAGGAGTGTCATCCTGCCACACAGCAAGTTTGTCACCAGTCACCTTTATTTTAGTTTTACAAGTTCTGGCAAATACCAAATACAGCTTATTATTACTACATAACACACAACTACAGCAATTCCTATTATTTCCTTGTCTTATTACACAGGCGCAGTGCACACACCCATGATCCCAGTGACTTGGGAGATTGAGGCAAGAGAATCACAAGTTTAAGGACAGTCTCAGCAACTTAGTGAGACCCTGTCTGAAATTAAAAGAGGGAGAGAGAGCTTCATCTGACTTCACTGTTTTCCACCGTTTGCCCCTCCCCCTTCTGGCAGCCTGAAGGACAGACGAAATGTTCTGGAGCTGCAGAAGCCACCTTGCAACCAGGAGGCAGTGGGCAGCTGCAAGCTTCAGATGGCAGAGCAGAAAAGTGAAAAGAGACTGACTGGGCCCTTGATGGTCTCTTTGAGTCACCATAGCCCTGGGATCCTGCTACATGAAAAAGAAAAACCCCTTGGTTGTTTTCAGATTGCTCTGATGTTGTGGCTGAAGGAAGTCTCTAACAGAGCCTTCTTGGAGGCAGCTAATGTTCTCTTCCCCAGGTGGCTTCTGGCCATGTTCCTTTATCCCCAAGACACTTTCAGCCAGATTCCAATGTCCCAGTACTATTGTAGTGCTCCTGCCTGCCTGTCCTAACCCCAGCCCAGCTCTAGGGGTACAAGGAGAAGGTAAAAGGAGGGAGAGGATACTTTGTACCACACAACCAACAAAAGCCTAATATCCCTATTCACATGGATTCAAATATCCATGTAGCAGGTACTGCTGAGCATGGGCATTGGCTGCCTCCCTAGTTTGCCCCAACATGCGGAAGCAGTTCCAGACACCTGAATTTTTCATCAGCACTCCTGTGCAAACAGCTCCTGGGTATACGGAGGGGCAGTGAGGCCAGGACTGTCTGGCCACACATTTCCAGCTCTGGGTGCTGGTGATGCTCAATGTCACGATCCTTCAAAGAGGTGTCTGCATACAATGATCTGTCTCACTGCCACAGCCTTATGCATCTTCCTGTGTCATGCTATGTATAGCTGACAAGTCCATCAGATTACATGGTTTGATCCCATTTGGACAGAGGGGAAAAGGCCTGGATGGCCAACAGCTGGCCTTGGGATGTGGACAGCCGTGCCTGGCCGGAGGGGTGGTGTGCCGCCGCCTCCTGTCTGATTGGCCTCTGGGGTTGGGCTCTCACTGACCCTGGAACCCTGATGGGAAGCTGCATGCTGCTGGCCTCTTAGAATAGCTGCACACCTGCAGGTAAGCAGTTTCTGCTGTGGTGAGAAATAGTGAAAAAACTAAATAAAAAAGCAGAAAAGGACAAGCTCATCCTCACAGACAGTTCTTTGCTGCTGTGAAACTACTACGGTCTAACACCTCCCACGCACTATGCTCAATCAGTGCCCTGGTGACAGCAGCGGAACTTGGCTAAAGCCACCTGCAGTGAAACTGTCTGCCCACCCCTGGACTGCTCACCCTCGACCGCCAGGCTGAGGTTGCCTCAGTGGAGGTCTTGGGGACACGTGCCCGGGCTCCTGCCACATCTGGTCTTGCCACATCTGGTCTCACGAATGCAGGCAAATCGTGTGCACAGCCCACACAACCTAATTACTTCTTAAAGGTCCCACCTGGTCATATCTCTCAGTACCTCTCAAGGGGATTAGATTTCAGCATGAGGTTAGGTGGGACTTTCCCAAACATAGCAGGGTTTTGATGGGGAAGGAGGAAGCTCAGGCAGTAGACACTGACCTGGAGCATGGACACCTTTCCACGGCATTGCCTGCTGGCTGAAAAACACACTTCCAGGTTTTCCACCGGAACTAGGCAGCCTTCCTTGCCCCGCCCACCTGCCATGGCTTGTCTGGCAGCTCAGTTCCTCTGGCAGTTTCTCCACCCTCCATTCCTGGGGTTTGCCAGTGCTGATGCGACTGGCCCACTTCAAGAGGGGTGGTCAGGTGAGGTCTTTTGACATGAAAACTTCCAGGAGACAGCAACAGACAGGAGGCTTTGCCCCAGACTGGTCAACAAGATCCCCAAAGTAGTGTGGGCTGCTACAGGCTCCAGAAGGAGGCAGGAGTCTGTCTATTACCAAGGAAGAAAGAACGAAAGAGAATAGCAAGGGCTCGAAGGAGTGAGTTCAATCCTCTGCCCTTTCAGTGGCATGGGGACATGGCAACAAGGTACCACGTTAGAAGGAGAAAGAGACCTCTCTAGATACCCAGTCTCCTGGCACCTTGACCATGGACTCCCCGGATCCCAGAGGTGAAAGCAGTCAATTTCTGAGGTTCCAAATGATCCAGCCCAGGCTATTTGGATAGAGCAGCTTGAAGGGACTGAGGCATCTGGGATGCCTCCATTGCTTTGCACTCTGGGAAGGACACTTGCTAGCCATAGGGTGCTTGGTTGACAAATGCACCCTTCATCACTTTGAAAATACGAACCCACTGCCTTCTGGGTTCAGGCAGGGTTCTGGTGAGCAATGTGGTAGGTGGGACCTTGTGAGGGAGTGATGACGGAGGTGCCCTTCCTCTCAGCCCCAGATGTTAGGAACGTGCTCGGGGATCAGAGCATTTTGTTCCAGTGTGGTGATGTGAGCGAAGTGCCACCACACGGTTGGTACCAGTCAGTCTGAGTTGGAAGGAGGAGGAATTGAATCGCTTGAGAGGACATAGGATGGGGTCTTTACAAGGCAGAAGTTGTGACAGATTTGTGTGCTCTTGATGAAAAGGCCACCAGAGCCCGGTACAGGTTTCAATTTCCAAATATGAAAGTATCAGTGTCCGGAACGCACTGAAGCAACACAACCAAGGTTGTGTTGACCTGCCACTGAGGGTGTCCGGTTGCCATTTTCAGAAGGGGACCATCTACAGGAGGAGCCATCAGCCAGTGTAAATCCTGCGGATACCAGCCTGGAGGAGGGAGGGGTGGCAAGGAGGGGCTGTTTTCCAGGACAAGTTTTTGGAGTAAAATATTTGAATTTCCATTCCTTGAACTTGGGATACGTGCTCTGGCCCTTTGGCAAACAACCAATCGGGAGCTAACAAGCCAATGCCTAACATTCCAAACCATATATGTCAATATGTTAAGACCTGGGTACCCTAAGCCAATGGAAACATGCCAAACCCTCACATGTTGGAAGATCAGCCAACTGTGTACTTTGCTTTGTTCAAATTTCCCGCTCTACTGTGGAGCTCATAAAAATCCCACTGAATGGAGACTTGGACTCTCAGCCAGTACCCTGCTGTGTGGGTGAACGCTGTGAGTCCAAGCTTGAGCTTGCAATAAAGACCCTTTGCTTGCATCGGAGACGGCTCCTGGTGATCTTTGGGGATTCGCGATCTGGCCACAACAGCACAGTTCCCTGCTGCTGCCTGGAAGTTCACTGTTACAGTACCTGCAGGTTTGATTACACGTGGCCTGCTGCCATTTTGAGACAACAGCCAGGTCCTATAGTCAGTCTCTGGCCGGACTGACTGAGATCCATCTCCAGGATCCCTCAGCCCGACCGATCACTCTCTGCCTCTGGGGCCCTCACATCGACTGACTGCTCCCTGCTGCCAGGACCCCCAGACCAACTGACTGCGCCCTATCACCAGGACCCCAGACCGACTGATTGCACCCGGCCTCTAGGATCCCACAACCACACCAAACACCCCGAACTCCAGGACCCCTGCCTGACCAACTGCACCCCGTCTCCATGACCTCCAGCTGACCACGTCCACACCCCAAGCTGCAGCTCCCCATTTGCCAACACATTTCAAAGCCAGAGCGGCCATCTTGGATAATCCTGAAGCCTTAGCTCTGATCTTTGGGTGGGGCAAATCCATCCTGAGACACCTGCTGGAGGCTTGAAGCTCATTGTCAGGTACTTCTCATGCCATCAGGCTACTGAACACTGGAGGTTTCATTACTATATGACTGTTATACTGTAGATTTTCTTTTTTCTCCTTATAAAAAAATTAAGTTTTTATTTCTTTACTTTTCTTGCTCTCTTTTCCTTTTGTTTACCTGTTCCCTCAGAGTCTCTTTCTCCCTTTTTTGCATGCTAACATCCAATTTCTTTTGATTACACTCTCACCCTTTCTATTTTCTAGAACTTCTGTGTATTCTTTTCTTTTCCCATTAACAGCCACATTCTACATCCCTCTGCATCCTTTGTCCTCCATTAGAAACAGCAGACCTTATTGCAAATCTGTTTGTTTTACTGAAGATAATATTTGAACTCATTTTGTTTATTATGACAATTTTGTTATTGTCCTCATAGGGGCTATTTGGTCTAGGATTGCATAGTGTCTGAATTGGGCACTGCTAATATTGATCTCCCCTTAAAGAAAACGTTTTGGAAACCTATAGGGCCACTATAAGCCTACAGTGGGAAGTCTGCAATACCCCAGATCTGCACTGCTAGAGGGGAAGATACATGAACAACATGAAAAAACAAGGGAAGAAAATGATCCAAACAAATCTAGATTCTATAGTAATAGAATCCAATGACAGTATGTTAGAAGAAATGTCAGAAAAGGACTTCAGATTACATGATTAAGATGATCACAAAGCAAAGGATGAGATAAGAGAACAAATGCAGGCAATGAATGATAATAACAATAGCTGAAAGAGCACCTACAGGAAGCAAAAGATCATTTCATTTTCAACAAAGAGATAGAGATTCTCAAAACAACAACAACAACAACAACAACACAACAAAAACGGAAATCCTTGAAATGAAGGAAACAATAAACCAAATAAAAGACTCAATGGAAAGCATCACCAATAGACTAGACCACTTGAAAGACAGAACCTCAGACAATGAAGACAAAATATTTAATCTTGAAAATAAAGTTGCCCAAACAGAGAAGATGGTAAGAAATCATGAACAGAATCTCCAAGAACTATGGGACATCATGAAAGACCAAATTTAAGAAATATTGGGATTGAGGAAGGCACAGAGATACAAACCAAAGCAATGAACAACCTATTCAATGAAATAATATCAGAAAATTTCCCAAGCCTGAAGAATGAAATGGAAAATCAAATACAAGAGGCTTATCGAATACAGGTGCACAAAATCACAACAGATCCACACCAAGGCACATTATAATGAAAATGCCTAACATTCAAAATAAAGATAGGATTTTGAAGACCGCGAGAGAAAAGGATCAGATTACATATAGGGGGAGACCAATACGGATAGCAGCCAACTTCTCAACACAGAGTCTAAAAGCTTGAAGGGCCTGGAACAAACACAATTCAAGCTCTGAAAGAACATGGTTGCCAAACAAGAATCCTATACCCAGCAAAACTAACCTTCATATTTGAAGATGAAATAAAATCCTTCCATGATAAACAAAGTTAAAAGAATTTACAAATAGAAAGCCTGCACTACAGAATGTTCTCAACAAAATATTCCATGAGGAGGAAATGAAAAACAACAATGGAGGTCAGCAAAGGGAGGAACTACCTTAGAGAAAAACCACTCAAATAGAAACCAAGCCAACTTAAAAACCAAAAATAAGCCCAATGACTGGGAATACAAATCATTTCTCAATAATAACCCTGAACATTAATGGAATGAACTCATCAATCAAAAGACATACTGGCAGAATGGATTAACAAGAAAGACCCAACAATATGCTGCCTGCAAGAGACTCATCTCATAGAAAAAGACATCCACACACTAAAGGTGAAAGGATGGGTGAAAACCTACCACACACTTGGACCCGGTAAAAAAGCGGGGGTTTCCATCGTTATATCACATAAAGTGGACCTCAAGCCAAAGTCAGTCAGAAGGGATAAAAAAGGACATTTCATACTGCTTAAGGGAACCATAAATCAGGAAGACATAACAATAGTAAATATTTATGCCCCAAACAATGGTGCATCCCTGTACATCAAACAAATCATTCTCAATTTCAGGACTCAAAGAGACCACAACACAATAATTCTGGGTGACTTTAGCACACTGCTGTATAGATCTTCCAAACAAAAACCAAACAAAGAAACCACCAGAACTCAATAACACAATCAAAAATAAAAGGGCTGGGATGTAACTCAGTGGTAAAGCGCATCTAGGTTCAATCTCTGGTACAAAAGAAAAAAAAAAGCACAGGGTATTTGTATCATTTGGCAGTTTGCTGCCTTTTTTAAATGCTGGTATGTTTTTGAGATTTAGCTATAGTAATACACAGATTCAATCTGAGATAATGCCTTCTAACGTATGAGTTTAAATGATTCAAGGTTATTTTGATGCTATTATTATCTGAGTTTCATTTTCCCTTGTTCTGAGTTTGCCTTCTCTTGCTGAGACTCTTACCACTTAGTTTCATTCATTCTTCATGCATCTGTTTGCATCCTTGACTTCAAAGTGCTGGATTTCATTCCTTTTCTAAGTGATTTCGTCTATTGACATGACTAAAATTAATCAGAAACTCTTGTCCTGGGGGGAAGAAGTCCTGAGGGGGCGGGGGAGGGGCTTGGCCCTGTTTCTCCTCACTTCTTCTGTCCCCCAATCACGGTCATGTGGTTCTCCACCGTGGTGCTCACATTGATTTATCCACAGGTTCAATTTGTTTCTATGTCTCACTTCTGAGTTCCATTTCCTTTCTCTTGCCATAAATATGCCAGCGTTCTGCTGCTGGAGATGCTGGGAAGAAACTCTTCCGGTCTTCACCTGAAAAGGTTCTTTTTGACTTGCACTCGATGTGGTGACCTGTCAAGGTTATGATGCCCACAGTTTTGCCCAAACCAGCACTGTGCACGCCCCCACTCCTCCCAAGGAGAGGCGGGATTGATTTCCCCTCTCCTAGTGTCTGGGCTGGCCTTGTGACTTGCTTTGACCAATAGGAGGTGGACGTGACACCACGGCAGGTCCAGGCTTGGCCTTGGAGGCCTGGCAGCTTCCATTTCCACTCTTGGAATCCAACCAACATGAAACCAAGTCCAGCTGTCCTAGTGAGAGAAAGTTAGGGGACCTGAAGGATAAAAGGCAACAAGGGGAGAGAGATGCCAGCCAACCACCAGCTGCTCCAGCCCTTTCTGCTGAGGATCATGCTTGTGAGTGAGGCTGTCTTGGATCTGTGGTCCAGGTTGGGCCAAACCGGCCAAAGCCACGCAGAGCACAGCCAGGACGTGCCAGCCGAGCCCAGACAAGACAAGTGATCGTGCCCTGAGTGAGGAGGTGGCGGTAGCATCTTGGAGTGCGTTCATACACAGCAATGGGTAACAAAAACCTTCCGGAGTGGTACTGTGAGGGGTTGAGTTCCAGCATGAGTTATTTTTTGTCAGCGCTTTGCATTTGAACCCCACTGGCTCTGCCTTTCTGTAAGGAACAAAGTTAAATGTGTAACATTCTGTGTGCTGTGTAAATTGCAAAAAAAAAACAACTTGTTTACTCTGTGTTGTGTAACTTATAAAAAACAACTTGTGCTGTGTAACTTGCAAACAATAACTTGAGTGCTCTGTGCTGTAATGAGGTAATGATGTGGCATTGCCCCAAGATAAGATTGACGTTGCCCCCAAGTTGGAGACACGTGCATCTGACCCCGAGTAAGATAACTAACTTCCCTCGGACCAAGACCGGCTGGCAGGGTCTCTGATAAAAAGAGTTTAAAAAGGACTCATGATGAGCCTAGCTCCAGTCCCTGGTTTTACACCAATGACGCCCAGTGTTGCGCCAAGCCTGAAGGGGACTCACTGACTTGCTCGTTGCTTGATAGACTGTCCATCATAATGACCGTGACCGAGACATTCCTGTGGAAGTGACAGCGGAGCTGCCCGTGTGCATCCTGCCTGAGACGTCTCTGCCCAGCCTGCCCTCCTTTGCTGTCCAACCATCCTCACCGATCAGGACTCCGGCCGGAGGGAGCTCCCCAGCGAGATCTCCTGCGCTGTCCTCCTGACTGACCTCTGGGAGTCGCTGCCCTTCGACTCAAGGCACATCACACAGGAGTGGACCTTAGGAACGGGTCTCAGTAAGGAGTGAGTCTTGTTTATTCGGGGCTTATAATAATTTAGAGATTAAGTTATGTGCGATATTGGCGTGACTAAAAGTTAGAATAACTATAAATAATTGTGTGATTAGTATCAAATAAAAGCCAATTGATTTTGGACCAAATTTACTCTCACTGACTCCTTGCCGCTCGTGACACTTTCTCTTGCTGCTATCGAAGATTTCTGCTTCTGGGCGTCCCCCGCCCCGCCAGGTGATCTGTCAGGTGACTTTTTAAAATCGTTTCTTTCATCCATGTTCTAAATGTATCTAGTTCAGGCTTATTGTTATTTATTCTGCTCAGGAATTGGGCTGCTACTACTACTTCCACCTTCTGCTCCTTTTCCTTCCACAGGTATGTTTTGAGAGTCTATTACATGCTAAGTATTATTCCAAGCATTGGGGATTTTATTGAATTTTACATTTTAGCAACTCTATCTTTCACTTCTAGAAGTTCTATTTGATTCTAAGTCATGCTTCACTTAGCACTGAGGATACTTTCTGAGTAATACATCATTAGGCAATTTAGGATATTTGTGTAAATATCATAGAGAGTACTTATACAGACCAAGCCATTACCAGATACCTCTATCACATACGTAGTTCACGGGAGACTAAAACGTCAACAGCTCGTGATCACATGTCCTTATCCTTTGTGTTCTACTCTTTTCCTTTCTTTGTTTTTTCGTTCCTCTCTCTCCTTTTTTCCTTCCTATTTTCCTTCTTTCCTTCCTTCCTTCCTTCCTCTTTCCTCCTCCCTCTTTATTTTCTTTTCTCCCTCTTCCTTTCCTTTTTAAAATATGTTTTGGTTGTCTCTGGGCTTTTCTTTTATCCATTTATTTATATGTGGTGCAGAGAATCGAACCCAGTGCCTCACACATGCGAGGCAACACTCTGCCACCGAGTTACCACCCCAGCCTCTTTTTCTTTTTTATGGTACTAAAACTTGAAACCAGGGCCCCCCACATGCTAGGCCAGCCCCCCACCACTGAGCTACATTCCCAGTCCCTATTCTTTTTTTTTTTTATGCTTCAATGCTCACATGCACCTATTTATATTAAAGATATAAATATAATTTTTATATAAATAAGATATTTTATAGTATCTTTATATAACTTGTATACTTTGGCATCGTTCTTTCTGGGTATTTTTCTTAGTGTATATCAAGATTCCATTTTCTAAGTAAAAAATGGGATCTTGCCATGTGTATTGTTTCATAACCAACTTATTTCTCAAGTAAACTGCCTGTTAATTTTCTATTGCTCTGTAATAAATTACTACAAAGTTAGCAGCTTCACACAACACACATTGCCTCTTTTTTTTTTTTTTCTTTTTGGTACCAGGGGTGCTCAACCACTGAGCCCCATCCCCAGCCCTTTTTTTACTTTTTATTTTGAAAGCAGGGTCTTGCTAAGTTGCTAACAGCCTTGCTAAGTTGCTGAGGCTGGCCCTTTAACTTGAGATGTTTCCTACTTCAGCCTCTTGAGCTGCTTGGATTATCAGGTGTGTACCACGGCACCCAGCCATTGCCTCTTTCTGTGGGTCAGAATTTGGGCACAGCTTAGCTGGGTTTCTCTGCTTCAGGGCCACTCTGGCTGCTCTCAGGGGCTGGCTGGGCTGCGTTCTCATCAGAGGCTCAAGTGGAGAGAAATGTTCACCTCCAGGCTCCCTCAGGTGGTTGGCAGAGTTCACTCTCCTACTGCTGTAGGACAGAGCTGGGGTTCCCACTCTCCTCCTGGCTGTCAGCCAGAGATGGCACTCAGCAACTGGGCACTGCCGCAGTTCTTGCCTGAAGCCCTCCACCACAGAAGCCTACTTCTCCAAAGCCCGGAATAGCAGGAGCATCGCTGACCCTCTGAGAAGACCGGCCCCTCTTTCAGAGCCTTCCAGCTGACTTCCTGAGGCCCCCACCCGCAGAAACCCTCCTTTTGGATCACTTCAGAACCAGCTGACCTGGGACCTCAATCACATCTGTAAAGCATCCTCATCTGTTGGCTGGAAGCGAGTCCCAACTCGAAGAGGGGATTGCAAAGGTGTAAACGCCAGGCAGTGGGGGCCAAGGTCTGTCTACCACAGGTTCATTTTTTTCCCACATCACTGTGTATTTTACGATGATACAATATTAATGCCCTCACTGCATTCCACTGTGCGGATGCACCATAATTTATGAAAGTACTTATTACTGAACATTAAGTAAATATAGATAAATTCATTCCTTCTTCTCCCTTTTCTATTACAAACAGTGCTGGAGAGAACACCTCTCCCTGTCTTTATTTGTTCAGAACAAACTCTAGAGGACTGGGCTGTGGCTCAGTGGTAGGGCGCTCACCTTGCATGTGCAAGACTCTGGGTTCAATCCCCGGCACCAAAAACCAAACAAACACCCAAACGACATCTTCCACTGGAAGGATAAAATTGTTACAATTGATGAATCTGTATCACCATAATCACTCCAAGTTCACAGGTGACATTAGGGTTCACCCTTGGTATTATATATCCTATGACAAGTATATGATAACATGCATTCACACTTATAGTAACACAGAAGAGCTTCCTTGTCCTAAAAATTCTGTCTTCACTTTATTCATCCTTTCTTCTCTGCTAATGCCTGGCGGCCACTGATCTTTTTAATATCTCCAATTTTGCCTTTTCCAGAATGTCATATAGTTGGAAGTTGGAATCTTTCAGTTTGTAGCCTTTTCAGGTAGGTTTCTTTCACTCAGTAAAATACACTTAAGTTCCCTCTGGTTCTTTAATGGATTGCTAGCTCATTTCTCTCTAGCGCTGACCTGTCTATTGTCTATGTTGTCTCTTTTCTGTACATCCAGTCCCGTGTGGATGTATCAGTTCCTTTATCCATCATCTGCTGTAGGACATCTTGATTCCTTCCACATTGTTCATGTTCTTATTGTTGAGTTTTAAGAGATCTTTGCATATTTTTGGAAAACAGATCTTTATTAGATGTGTCTTTTTTTTTTTTTGCAGTGCTGGGGATTGAACCCAGGGCCTTGTGCTGCGAGGCAGGCCCTCTACTAACTGAGATATGTCCCCAGCCCTAGATGTGTCTTTTACAAATATTTTCTCAGCCCGTGGCTTGTCTTTTCATGCTCTTAATGTTTGCTTTGCAGAGCCAGTTTTTATTCAATGAAGTGCTAGCAATGATTTCTTTCACAGATGGGACTTGGTGTAACTAAAAGTCATCACGAAACCCAAGATCAGGTGTTGGTAGAGCGCTTCTTAGCATGCACAAGGCCCAGGGTTCAGTTCCCCAGCACCACTAAAAACAAACAAACAAACAAAAACAAAAACCCAAGATCATCTTGGTTTTCTCCTCTGCTTTCTTCTAGCAGTTTTATAGTTTTGTTGTTTTATATTGAGGTCTATGCTCCATTTCAATTTAATGTTTGTGAAGGGTTGTAAGATCTGTGTCTAGATTTGTTTTCTCACCTGTGGAATTTTGCCTTCGCTCCTTTGTCAGAGATCAGATGACTATACTTATGTGGGTCTATTTCTGGGCTCTCTATTCTGTTCAATTGAGATATTTGTCTAATTTTTTTTTCTAGTTCTGGGGACCAAGCCCAGCACTCTACCATTGAGCTACATCCCCAGCCTTGTTGTGTATTCTTTTTTTTTTAATTTATTTTATTGTAAACAAATGGATACATGTTGTTTCTGTTTGTACATGGAGTAACAGCAAACCATTTGCATAATCATACATTTACATAGAGTAATGATGTTTGATTCGTTCCATTATTTTTTCCTTCCTCCCCACACCTCCCACCCCTCTTTTCCCTCTATGCAATCCCTCCTTCCTCCATTCTTGCCCCCCTCCCACCCCCCATTATATGTCATCATCCGCTTATCAGTGAGATCATTCGTCTTTTGGATTTTTGAGATTGGCTTATCTCACTTAGCATGATATTCTCCAATTTCATCCATTTGCCTGCAAATGCCATAATTTTATTATTCTTTATAGCTGAGTAATATTCCATTGTAAATATATACCACAGTTTCTTTATCCATTCATCAATTGAAGGGCATCTAGGTTGGTTCCACAATCTGGCTGTTGTGAACTGAGCCGCTATGAACATTGATGTGGCTGTATCTCTGTAGTATGCTGATTTTAAGTCCTTTGGGTATAGGCCAAGGAGTGGGATAGCTGGGTCAAATGAGGTCAATTCCAAGTTTTCTAAGGAATCTCCACACTGCTTTCTAGAGTGGCTGCACTAATTTGCAGCCCCACCAGCAATGTATGAGTGTACCTTTTTCCCCACATCCTCTCCAACCCTATTGTTGCTTGTATTCTTGATAATCACCATTCTAATTGGGGTGAGATGGAATCTTAGTGTAGTTTGATGTGCATTTCTCTTATTACTAAAGATGGTGAACATTTTTCCATATGTTGTTGATTGCTTGTAGATCTTCTTCTGTGAAGTGTCTGTTCATATCCTTAGCCCATTTGTTGATTGGGTTATTTGTATTCTTGGTGTAGAGTTTTTTGAGTTCTTTATATATTCTGGAAATTAGTGCTCTATCTGAAGTATGAGTGGCAAAGATATTCTCCCACTCTGTAGACTCTCTCTTCGCATTGCTGATAGTTTCCTTTGCTGAGAGAAAACTTTTTAGTTTGAATCTATCCCAGTTATTGATTCTTGCTTTATTTCTTTTGCTATGGGAGTCCTGTTAAGGAAGTCTGATCCTAAGCCAACAAGGTGAAGACTTGAACCTACTTTTCTTCAATAAGATGCAGGGTCTCTGATCTGATTTCAAGGGTCCTTGATCCATTGTGAGTTGAGTCTTGTGCAGGGTGAGAGTTAGGGGGTTTAGTTTCATTCTGTTGCATATGGATTTCCAGTTTTCCCAGCACCATTGTTGAAGAGGCTATCTTTTCTCCATTGCATATTTGTGGCACCTTTGTCTAGTATGAGAAAATTGTATTTATTTGGGTTTGTGTCCATGTCCTCTATTCTGTACCATTGATCTACCTGTCTATTTTGGTGCCAATACCATGCTGTTTTTGTTACTATTGCTTTGTAGTACAGTTGAAGTTCTGGTATTGCGATACCCCCTGTTTCATTCTTCCTGCTAAGGATTGCTTTAACTATTCTGGGTTTCTTATTCTTCCAGATGAATTTCATGACTGCTTGCTCTATTTCTGTAAGGTACGTCATTGGGATTTTAATTGGAATTGCATTGAATCTGTATAGCACTTTTGGTAGTATGGCCATTTTGACAATATTAATTCTGCCTATCCAAGAACAAGGGAGATCTTTCCATCGTCTAAGGTCTTCCTTAATTTCTTTCTTCAATGTTTTGTAGTTTTCATTGTAGAGATCTTTTACCTCTTTGGTTAGATTGATGCCCAAGTATTTTATTTTTTTTGAGGCTATCACAAATGGAGTTGTTTTCCTCATTTCCCTTTCAGCTGTTTCATTGCTTGCATATAAAAATGCTTTAGACTTATGCGTGTTGATTTTATAGCCTGCTATTTTGCTGAATTCATTGATGAGGTCTAGAAATTTTCTGGAGGAGGTTTTTGGATCCTCTAAATATAGAATCATGTCATCAGCAAATAGTGACAGCTTAAGTTCCTCTTTTCCTATTCATATCCCTTTAATTTCTTTAGTCTGCCTAATGGCTCTGGCTAGAGTTTCGAGGACAATGTTGAATAGAAGTGGTGAAAGAGGACATCCCTGTCTTGTTCCCATTTTTAAAGGGAATGGTTTCAGTTTTTCTCCATTAAGAATGATGTTGGCCATGGGCTTAGCATAAATAGCCTTTACAATGTTCAGGTATGTTTCTACTATCCCTACTTGTTCTAGTGTTTTGAGCATGAAGGGGTGTTGTATTTTGTCAAACGCTTTTTCTGCATCAATTGAAATAACCATATGATTCTTATCCTTAAGTCTATTGACATGATGGATTACGTTTATTGATTTACGAATGTTGAACCATCCTTGCATTCCAGGAATGAACCCCACTTGATCGTGGTGCACAATTTTCTTAATATGTTTTTGGATACGGTTTGCCAATATTTTGTTAAGGATCTTAGCATCTATATTCATCAAGGATATTGGTCTAAAATTTTCTATCCTTGATGTGTCTTTGTCCGGTTTGGGTATGAGGGTGATATTAGCTTCATAGAATGAGTTCGGTAGGGTTCCCTCCTTTTCTATTTCCTGGAATACTTTGAGAAGTATTGGAATGAGTTCTTTGAAGGTTTTGTAGAATTCACCTGAGAATTCGTCTGGTCCTGGGCTTTTCTTGGATGGTAGGCTTTTGATGACTTCTATTTCATTGCTTGATATTGATCTGTTTAAATTGTGTATGTCCTCCTGGTTCGGTTTGAGAGGAGCATATGTCTCTAGAAATTTGTCAATGTCTTCGGTACTTTCTATTTTGTTGGAATACAGATTTTCAAAGTAGCTTCTCATTATGTTCTGTATCTCAGTGGTGTCTGTCGTGATATTTCCTTTTGCATCATGTATTTTAGTAATTTGAGTTTTCTCTCTCCTCTTTGTTAGTGTGGCTAAGGGTTTATCTATTTTGTTTACTTTCTCAAAGAACTAACTTCATGTTTTTTCAATTTTTTGAATAATTTCTTTTGTTTCAATTTCATTGATTTCAGCTCTGATTTTAATTATTTCCTGTCTTCTACTACTTTTGCTGTTATTCTGTTCTTCTTTTTCTAGGGCTTTGAGCTGTAATGTTAGGTCATTTAGTTGTTGACTTTTCATTCTTTTCTGGAATGCGCTCCATGCAATGAATTTTCCTCTTAGTACCGTTTTCATAGTGTCCCAGAGATTTTGATATGTTGTATCGTCGTTCTCATTGACCTCTAAGAATTTTTTAATCTCATCCCTGATGTTTTCTGTTATCCATGTTTCATTCAATAGCATATTATTTAGTCTCCAAGTGTTGGAGTAATTTCCTTTTTTTACTTTGTCATTGATTTTTACTCTCAGTCTATTATGATCTGATAGAATACAAGGCAGTATCTCTATTTTTTTGCATTTCCTAAAGGCTGCTTTGTGGCATAACACATGGTCTGTTTACGAGAAGGTTCCATGTGCTGCTGAGAAGAAAGTGAATCCGCTTGTTGATGGATGGAATATTCTATATATGTCTATTAAGTCTAGGTTATTGATTGTGTTATTGAGTTCTATGGTTTCTTTGGTTGGATTTTGTTTGGAAGATCTATCTAGTGTTGACAGCAGTGTGTTATAGTCACCCAGAATTATTGTGTTGTGGTCTATGTGATTCCTGAAATTGAGAAGGATTTGTTTGATGTACAGGGATGCACCATTGTTTGGGGCATAAACATTTACTATCGTTATGTCTTCCTGATTTATGCTTCCCTTAAGCAGTATGAAATGTCCTTCTTTATCCCTTCTGACTAACTTTGGCTTGAAGTCCACTTTATCTGATATAAGGATGGAAACCCCCGCTTTTTTACTAAGTCCATGTGTGTGGTAGGTTTTTTTGCCATCCTTTCACCTTTAGTCTGTGGATGTCTTTTTCTATGAGATGAGTCTCTTGCAGGCAGCATATTGTTGGGTCTTTCTTTTTAATCCCATTCTGCCAGTCTATGTCTTTTGATTGATGAGTTTAGGCCATTAACGTTCAGGGTTATTATTGAGAAATGATTTGTATTCCCAGTCATTTGGCTTATTTTTGGTTTTTAAGTTGGCTTGGTTTCTCCTTTGAGTGGTTTTTCTCTAAGGTAGTTCCTCCCTTTGCTGACCTCCATTGTTGTTTTTCATTTCCTCCTCATGGAATATTTTGTTGAGAACATTCTGTAGTGCAGGCTTTCTATTTGTAAATTCCTTTAACTTTTGTTTATCATGGAAGGATTTTATTTCATCTTCAAATATGAAGGTTAGTTTTGCTGGGTATAGGATTCTTGGTTGGCAACCATGTTCTTTCAGAGCTTGAAATGTGTTGTTCCAGGCCCTTCTAGCTTTTAGAGTCTGGGTTGAGAAGTTGGCTGCTATCCATATTGGTCTCCCCCTATATGTAATCTGATGCTTTTCTCTCGCAGTCTTCAAAATCCTATCTTTATTTTGAATGTTAGGCATTTTCATTATAATGTGACTTGGTGTGGATCTGTTGTGATTTTGTGCACCTGGTGTTCGGTAAGCCTCTTGTATTTGATTTTCCATTTCATTCTTCAGGCTTGGGAAATTTTCTGATATTATTTCATTGAATAGGTTGTTCATTGCTTTGGTTTGTATCTCTGTGCCTTCCTCACTCCCAATAATTCTTAAATTTGGTCTTTTCATGATGTCCCATAGTTCTTGGAGATTCTGTTCATGATTTCTTACCATCTTCTCTGTTTGGGCAACTTTATTTTCAAGATTAAATATTTTGTCTTCATTGTCTGAGGTTCTGTCTTCCAAGTGGTCTAGTCTGTTGGTGATGCTTTCTATTGAGTTTTTTATTTGGTGTATTGTATCCTTCATTCAAGGATTTCCATTTTTTTTTTTTTTTTGAGAATCTCTATCTCTTTGTTGAAATGATCTTTTGCTTCCTGCAGGTGCTCTTTCAGCTTATTGGTATTATCATTCATTGCCTGCATTTGCTCTCTTATCTCATCCTTTGCTTCATGAATCATCTTAATCATGTATAATCTGAAGTCCTTTTCTGACATTTCTTCTAACATACTGTCATTGGATTCTATTACTATAGAATCAGTCTAGATTTGTTTGAATCATTTTCTTCCCTTGTTTTTTCATGTTGTTCATGTATCTTCCCTTCTAGCAGTGCAGAACGGGGGTATTGCAGATTTCCCACTATAGGCTTATAGTGGCCCTATAGGTTTTCAAAACCCTTTCTTTAAGGGGAGATCAATATTAGCAGTGCCCAATTCAGACACTATGCAATCCTAGACCAAGTAGCCCCTATGGGGACAATAACAAAATTGTCATAATAAACAAAATGAGTTCAAATATTATCTTCCGTCGTCGTTGGCTCTTTGTGGTTCCAAAATCCATGGATATTTGTCACCGCCTGCAGCAACAACTTGCACGGGTTTTATGGGTGTTGGAGTGGAAACTGAGGCTCTTCTATCTTTCTCTTTATTGCGCTGCTTTCTTGCTTATTCATAGAGGATAGAGGAAATGAGGTTTACTTGCTTTGAGAGGAGAGAGAGAGAGAGAGAGACTTTGCTTATCAGAGAGAGACTTTGCTTAAGAGAGACGTTGAGAGAAGGACAGGCTTTGCTTAGAGCTTCCGCGATCTGCCTTCCGCTGCTGCCCCTACTCACTGCTGTGTTCTTTCTTCTGGCTTTTCTGCTAATGGCTGCTGTTGCGTATGTCCCTACTAGCTACTGCCGCGTGTTTTTCCCTCTGGCTGCTGCCACGCATCTAGCTGCTTTTTTGCTAATGGCTGCTGTGGCGTGTCTTCTTTTCTGGCTACTGCCACGCTGCGTGTCTTCTGCTGCTTTTCTGCTAATGTCTGCTGTGAGTGTGTTTCCTTTCTTCTGGCTGCTGTTCGTGTTTTTCCCTCTGGCTGCTTCTAATGGCTGCTGTGTCTCTGTCTCGCTCCGCCTACGCTTATATCACCTCCAGGTTGCAGAGAGCAGGAACACGCCTCTTACACAAAGATTAGGCCAGACGCTCCGAGCAGGCAATTAGTGCTCGAGAACACATGTGCATACATTGTGTGCGTGGACGAGAAAAATCACCTGAGTGTGCTTATGTCAATTAACCTCCTCGCTGCCGATGTGATCAGGCGCCATCCCGGCGCCGCCAACATGGCACAGCCCCCAACATTCTGTAAAACAAACAGGTTTGCAATAAGGTGCAGTTTCAAATGGAGGACAAAGAGGATGCAGAGGGATGTAGAATGTGGCTGTTAATGGGATAAGAAAAGAATATACAGAAGTTCTAGAAAACAGAAAGGGTGAGAGTGTAATCAAAAGAAATCAGATGTTAGCATTACAAAAAAGGGAGAAAGAGACTCTGAGGGAACAGGTAAACAAAATGAAAAGAAAGCAAGAAAAGTGAAGAAATAAAAACTTAAATTTTTTTAAAAAGGAGAAAAAAGAAAATCTACTGTATAACAGTCATATAGTTTGAAACCTTCCAGTGTTCAGTAGCCTGATGCATGAGAAGTACCTGACAATGAGCTTCAAGCCTCCAGCAGGTGTCTCAGGATGGGATTTGCCCCACCCAAAGATCAGAGCTAAGGCTTCCAGGATTATCCAAGATGGCCACTCTGGCTTTGAAATGTGTTGGCAAATGGGCAGCTGCAGCTCGGGGTGTGGACATGGTCAGCTGGAGGTCATGGAGACGGGGTGCAGTTGGTCAGGCAGGGGTCCTGGAGTTACGGTGTGTTTGGTGTGGTTGTGGGATCCTAGAGGCCGAGTGCAATCAGTCGGTCTGGGGTCCTGGTGATAGGGCGCAGTCAGTTGGTCTGGGGGTCCTGGCAGCAGGGAGCAGTCAGTCGATGTGAGGGCCCCAGAGGCAGGGAGTGATCGGTTGGGCTGAGGGATCCTGGAGATGGATCTCAGTCAGTCCGGCCAGAGACTGACTATAGGACCTGGCTGTTGTCTCAAAATGGCAGCAGCCATGTGTAATCAAACCTGCAGGTACTGTAACAGTGAACTTCCAGGCAACAGCAGACAGCTGATGCTCCATTGGTAGTTGGCGATCAGTTTGCCTATTGTTGTCAATGATCGGGAGGTGAACCTTGAGCTTTGGATGATGGATAGGAGTAAGGCAGGTGATGGACAGGCGAGAGGCAGGCAAATGGCGGATGATAGACGCCTGACAGTGAGCAATCTGCACTGAAAAAAGGTGTCAATATGCTGGCAGACTGCAGGTCATCACAGCAGACAAATGGGTAAACAGCAGGGGATCGATAAGCAGCAAAAACTGCCTCACCGAGAAACATATCCTCTGCTTGAAACCGGAGTTACAGAGCGACAAGGAACACAGCCTCCCTCTAGTCCGCCATCTTGGATCTCCTGGGTGATACTATTTCATTCTCTTGGTCTATTCTTTAGCTAATACCACACTGCCTTGGTTACTGAAGCTTGATGTCAGATTTTGAAGTCTGAAAGTATCAGTCCTCCAACTTTGTCCTTCAATATTGGGTTGGCTCTTCTGGGTCTTTAGCCTCTTCACATAAACTTTAGAATCACATTGTCCATATCCACAAAACAAACTTTCCCTAGGATCTTGACTGAGATTGCACTGAATCTAAAGCTCAGTTTGGGAAGAACTGACTTCTTGACAACACTGAGTCTACTGATTCATGAACATGAACAAGAATGTGGTTCCTGCTCATGCATCTTCCAGGTGAGCTGGGATCCTGGCATTTGCCATCTCTCCAGTTTGGAGGCAGGAGTTCATCCTGTGTCCTTACTTCTCTTGTGGATTTTTTTTGTTTGTTTGTTTGTTTTTTGCCTGTTCTCTCTCTCTCTCTTTTTTTTAATTGTAAACAAATGGGATACATGTTGTTTCTCTGTTTGTACATGGCGTAAAGGCATACCATTTGTGTAATCATAAATTTACATAGAGCAATGTTGTTTGATTCATTCTGTTATTTTTTCCCTTCCCCCCACCTCTCCCACCCCTCTTTCCCTCTATACAGTCCTTCCTTCCTCCATTCTTGCCCCCCTCCCTAACCCTAACTCTAACCCTAACACTAACCCTTCCTCCCCCCTTTATGTGTCATCATCCACTTATTAGCGATATCATTCATCTTTTGGTTTTTTGAGATTGGCTTATCTCACTTAGCATGATATTCTCCAATTTCATCTCTTACGGTTTTAAGACGAGTTATTTTTTTCAGTCTGTTCAGCTTTTCACTTGTTAGGACAGTGTGGCAACTATCCAGGCTCCTTACATGTCAAACCAGAAACCCTGCTTTGTATTTTTCTTCACAGCTTCACTGAAGTATAATTGACAAAAAATAAACTGCACATATTTAAAGTTGCAATTTGATAAGTTTCAATGTATGTATATACCTGTAGAACCATCATCACAACCAAACTAATAAACATCCCTCACACCCAGAAACTTCCTCATGCACATTAATAATTCTCTACTTCCTTCCACCTTCTCCCCTCAAGATACCAGTGATTCACTTCCTGTCACTATAAGTCAGTTTACATTTTCCAGAATTTGACTTTTATAGGAAATGATGTCTGTGGGAAGCCATCTTTATTTATCAGAGTTGTTAGGTGTTAAGCGTGGTTATGGTTCATCGCTAGCTCCCAGAAATGCTCCACAGATACAGGTCTCACACAAGGAACTTTTGTTTTATGCAGACAATTCACATCTGCATGGGGGAAAGGGAAGAGAGAGAGAACATGGCGCAAGGTTCCTCTTAGACATAGGAATTTTGCAGGCTGAGAGGAACCAATCGCGGAGGAGAATTCTTACAGACTGACGGATGGACCAATGACATATTAGAATGGAACGTGGGAGGCAGGAAAATTATGGCAGCGTAAGCCGGAAATTCCTGTAACGTGAGAGGCGGGAAGAACGCAGACTGACAGGTGATGGGGAGGCTGGAAATTCCTGTAACCGGAGAGGCGGGCGGACACAGATTGACAGGTGGTGGGGGAAGCCAGATTCCTTGCAAAAGTCAGACTAGGTTGAACCATGGGACGCAGAGACCTGGCTTCTAGGAACTGCCAGGAAGCATGTGGTACTGCATGGGAGTGGTTCCCTCTCTCCTTCTGGAATATTCCCCCTTAAGACAATGGTTCCTCTAACTCCACCCTATCCTGTCCATCACAGAAGAAGCTCCTCCTGTCCTGGCCCCCTTTACCTGTATGTTATAAATAAAAGAGAGCTGGGCGAGTTGCTGTTGTTGTAAGAGGCCAGAGCTGGCATGGCCAGACCCGTGATACCCCCTCTCATTTAAAAAGAGTATTGGCTCTTGTGTGTTTATTGAGTAGATAAGTTTTTTTGGGTAATTGGGTGATATACAACCAACATCATCCTCTGGCAGTTAACCCTTTTCTCATCCACGTGGGATGTGGCAGAAAGGAGCCCCACATTTGGTACCTGAACAGGGGCTGTTCAGAAGGATTTTAGAAGGAAGAATAAAGATAAGAATGTTGGCTCTTTTCTGGTGGGAAGTGTGTAAATGTGGATAAGTTTAGTAGCAAGAAAGGAAAGGGAACTCGCTCTCTACAGAGAGAGAAATAAGAATAAATCTATTCAGTTATATTCAGTATTTAACCAGAGTGAAAATTCCGTGGGATGAATGTAACTCCTACAGTCCTTGAAATGTAAATGGAGTCCTGGTCGCTTTAAATACCGCAGACTCACGCAGGCAGGTCTGCCTGGTCTCTGACTGTATGAGACTGAGAACTAACCTGGCTTAGAAAGGTACAAACGTTTAGGATCCTGAGAAGAAAACATCCTAATCAGGAATTCAGAGAAAATCTCTAACTTAAGAAGGGAATTCACTCCGCAGGTTTCCTAGTTGCCGCCACAGCTTCCAGTCCTCCAGAAACAGCATGGTTTCTGCTCCCTGGTGAAAGGATGGAAGCCTACAGAACATGGCTGCTCCTGCTCAGGCAGAGCCCCTCAGGACCAAGCCTCTTGAGACGAGAGCTAGCACGGGGATTGGAAGCACAATGGCAGGCTATGGGAATTTAGTTTGCACTGTAATAGAAACTTGCTGTTATTTGGACCAAGATGTTTTATGGACTTTGGGAGATTCAATCACCAGACTTAGAAATGCTATGAAGAATTGTAGATCTGGGGGCTGGGGAGAGAGCTCAGTTGGTAGAGGGCTTGCCTTGCAAGCAAAAGGCCCTGGGTTCAATTTCGCAGCACCGCATTAAAAAAAAAAAAAAAATTGTAGATCTAAGAGTCAGAAATGCTTTTCCAGGACCTCTTGGTCTTCTGGGAAATTGTTCCTCAATTAAAAAAGAAAAGGATTCAAAAACTAACCCCAAGCATGTCTCTATGGAAAGAGGGACACCTGATAGCGGGGGTGGGATTTCTATGCAGAGGACTGAAAGGCATTCAGATGTAGCGGAAGATGAGTTAGCGGGGGACTTCTGTAACTTACATTTGAAAGGTCCTGCTCCAGTGCTGCTTCTTTCTCTTAGGGAAGATAAATTGAATGGAGTGCAGATTACCTTGGATATGCTTACCAGCACAGGACAATTTGCTGATTTGGAACAACAATTGACTTAAGATTTGCAAACTTGTGCTGGAATAAGTGCATATGTACAAAGAACATGGAGAGAATTACCTGCCAGGGAGAGAAAACCTTAAACCCCAGCCCAATTCGGCAGGGACCAGAGGAAAAATTTTCAGACAACCTGGACAGTGTTGCCTCAACGATTTGGAGATAACCCTCAACTATTTGAACAAACCCTAGCTAAGGACTTAACAAAATTCAGAGATAAAACATTTAGAATTGTGCTCCAATATGTAGATGACATCCTTTATGTGCTACTCACAGGAGAAATATCAAGGCAATTCAGAGGCTTTCTAGGGATAACTGGATACTGCAGGCCCTGGATTCCTGGTATAGGGAATTAATTAAGCCTTTTTACAACCTCCTTAAAAAACTCTACACCAAGGAACAACTGCGCTGATGTGAGAACCAAAACATACTAAAGGTTTTTAAAATATCAAAAAGGGGCATTACTTCAAACCCCTGTTCTCAACTTACCCGAGGAACAAGATTTAACCTGTTTGTCACTGAGAGAAAAATAACCCTAAAAGTATTCACCCCAAACTGCTGAACAGACAGCCATGGACAAATCAGGTCAGTAAGGAGCTTAGCATAGTAGCTTCATTCTCAAAAGTAATGAACACCTACTAGAAAAAAATACAGGCCCAACTTTCCATCATGTTGGCATAGGAACCACTTTCCTCAATAAGACTCCTAAAGCACAGCAAGTGAAATAAAGAATCAATAAATGGGGTGATATCAAACTAAAATGCTTCTTCACAGCAAAGGGAACAAGAATGTGAAGAGAGAGCCTACAGAATGGGAGAAAATCTTTACCACCTGCCCCTCAGATAGAGTATTAATCTCCAGGATATATAAAGAACTTAAAAAACTTAACACCAAAAAAAAAAAAAAAAAAAAAAAAACCAGAGATTTAAATTATAAGATACAAAATTTTATAGAAAAAACAGTTTATAGACAAAAAATTATATTTGTAGGGTTATCTACTCCTGTCAAAATAATTAAATAAATATGTGGATAAAAATATATAAGAATACAGTAGATACACATTAAGAATCAGTCACTTGACCTGGTTGTTATTTATCGCAAACTATAAAAGCAAAATAACCTCTACATTATTTTTTAAACAAAATATTTTATTTGAATATTTATACATTCTGTTAGACTATACTGGGAATGAAATTACTTTAAAGGAACAATAACACTGGCAGCAATACAATTAAAATGAAATAAAAAGAAAATTTCTGATATAACACAAGTGACAAAAAGCTACGTTAATATTCTATGAAGACCACTTAGGGAATTCCTTTATTGGATAAGTCATAGTTTAATTTAAACTTACTTGAGTCATAAGTATTTTAAATTGTCAAAAATAATACCACAGATATAGACACAGCAAATAAAAGAGCATTTTGGAATTCATTAAACACCTTTAATGAAAACAGTACTTGACAATTAGAAACAGTTGAAGTTTTTGCTGTTAAATAAAAACTACCCCCAATTATTGTTCAAAAAAAAAAAAAGTAATGAAAAATAAGGTCTCATAATTTTCTTTGACATTCAAACCTGTCCTAAAAATAAGAAATGGTTACAATGCCCTCTGCATCAAGTTTTTGCTGGAACCAATAATTTTTCTTTTATCTCCTTACAGGTCTCAGTGAAGGCTTACATGGAAATGTAAATGGGGAATCTGCAGGCTCACTACCATTCAAACCCAAGGTGGAGGGGGGATAAAAAAAGGGAAAGAAAACATTTTCTGAAGTTGATAAAAGATGTTCAAATTTTGCTTTTCGGTGGATTAATCTTTTGCTTTTTAGGGATGATTTTAGAGGTGAATAACAATCATCAGGATAAAAGCCAGCAACCCGAATTGTTCTGAAGTTTTTCTTTTAATATCTTAAATTCTTAGATGAATTAAATCAATATTTAATGCATATTTGTTCATTGCTATGTAGCTTCACTTATAATAGATTATAAAAATTTCCTTTTTTTGACTGATCTATAAATGTGTGCACACAATGACTATATTTTTAATTATTAAAATCTTTTATTTTTACAGACTGCATTTTGATTCATTGTACACAAATGGGGTACGACTTTTCATTTCTGATTGTACACAATGTAGATTCACACCATTCATGTAATCATCCATATACATATAGTAATACTGTCTGTTTCATTTTACTTATCTTTCTGTCCCCCACCCAGTCCCACCCCATTTTCCTCTACACCATCCAAAGTTCCTTCATTCTTTTCTTCCCCTATCACAGCCCCCCCCCCTGTTATATATTGTCATGAACTTATCAGAGAAAACATTCCGCCTTTGGTTTTTTGGGCTTGGCCTATTTCACTTAGTATAATATTTTCCAACTTCATCCATTTACTAGTAAATGCCATAATTTTATTCTTCTTTATGGCTGAGTAATATTCCATTCTGTACATATACCACAGTTTCTTTATCCATTCATCAATTGAAGGGCATCTAGGTTGGTTCCATAATCTAGCTATTGTAAACCGAGCTGCTATGAACATTGATGTGGCTGCATCACTGTAGTATGCTGATTTTAAGTCCTTTGAGTATAAACCAAGGTCTGGGATAGCTGGGTCAAATGGTGGGTCCATTCCAAGCTTTCTGGGGAATCTACACACTGCTTTCCAGAGTGTCTGCACCAATTAGCAACTCCACCAGCAATGCATGAGTGAGACTTTTCCCCCACATCCACGCCAACACTTATTATTGCTTGTGTTCTTTTTTTTTTAATTTATTTTTATTGTAAACAAATGGGATACATGTTGTTTCTGTTTGTGCATGGAGTAAAGGTATACCATTTGTGTAACCATACATTTACGTAGGGTAATGATGTTTGATTCATTCTGTTATTTTTTCCTTCCCCACACCCCTCCCACCTCTCTTTTCCCTCTATACAGTCCCTCCTTTCTCCATTCTTGCCACATTCCCACCCCCCATTATGTGTCATCATCCGCTTACCAGTGAGATCATTCGTCCTTTGGTTTTATGAGATTGGCTTATCTCATTTAGCATGATATTCTCCAATTTCATCCATTTGCCTGCAAATGCCATAATTTTATTATTCTTTATAGCTGAGTAATATTCCATTGTGTGTGTATGTGTGTATATATATATATATATATATATATATATATATATATACCACAGTTTCTTTATCCATTCATCAATTGAAGGGCATCTAGGTTGGTTCCACAGCCTGGCTATTGTGAATTGAGCAACTACAAACATTGATGTGGCTGTATCTCTGTAGTATGCTGATTTTAAGTCCTTTGGGTATAGGCGGAGGAGTGGGATAGCTGAGTCAAATGGTGGTTCCATTCCAAGCTTTCCGAGGAATCTCCACACTGCTCTCCAGAGTGGCTGCACTAATTTGCAGCCCCACCAGCAATGTATGAGTGTACCTTTTTCCCACATCCTCTCCAACACATACTGTTGCTTGTATTCTTCATAATTGCCCCATTCTAATTGGGTGGGGGATGGAATCTTAGGGTAGTTTTTTTTTTTATATAAAATACTTTTATTTTAGATATGCAATAAAGCTATTTCAGGATCTGCTAATTTAAAGCAAGCAACTGTATACAGATAACAAAAGTAACAACTTGCTACAGCTCAGCATACAACATCCAAAGCAAACAGGCATGAGAAAATGCACATTTGTGCAGCATTAAAACCAGATAACAATATATTGCAGGGCAGGGGGAGGGATGGAGGGAAAAACTGTAAATGAAACATCAGAGTTCCCCAATGCTTTAAATGTAGTGCATTACAGCAAGAATGGTAAGAATAGAAATAATAGATCTATAAACCTACCTAATACATAGTTTGTTGGTAGGTCTTTCAGTGGTAAACAAGTTGAGTATCTTCTGTAATTATTCTGTAAAGACAACTTACTGAACTCAGTCTTAAAACTCTCTAGATATAAATAATGAATAATTTGGTACTTTTCCTTTTATAATAAACTTTGTTGCAAGTTTTATTACAAGCATGTACAGTACTGATCAATGTTAAAAATGTTTATATCCAGAAATATAAAACTATAGTTAATAAAGTACTAAATGTTTAAATGAAGACAACATATTAGGAATCCTTTAACTAGGAAAATACAAACATTTAAGGGATCTAACTTTGGGATACTCTCTCTTGGGACCTGATGGCTCCTGAACACTATATGGCCCACTGGGAGCAGGTGGGGTGGGACAGTGCCTGGGCCACTCACTGTCCCCCAGCATAGCTGGTACAGGGATTGGGCTATCTGCACCAGGAAGCTCTGGACCTTGGAGCATGTCTTCAACCACCCATAGGAAACAGTTATAATAGCTGAAATGCAGAAATATCCAAACCCTATGAACTTCAATGTAGTTAGAGTTGATATGCTGGACAGACATATAGATCCTTCTGGAAAGCTGTGTAGCCACAGACTTCTCAGCATACCATGGGGAATTTCTTCCAACTCGAAGTCTCTCATTGATGTAACAAGAATCAAAACATCTGCAAGAACATTCTGTAGTTGATCCTGGAAGGGTTGATGGCAAGCACGATATCTCCCAGTGCTGGTAAAGCATTTATCCTTAGCACTGGTAATGACATGTTGACAACTTCACTGCTGTATCTGAGTTCTTTCTTAAAGTGACCAGGTAGTTCACTTTGGGCCAGTCCAAGAAAAAGGATGTTACAGAATTGATGATGTCTTCTTCCATTTCATCCACAGCAGTCCACGTATCTGTTAGTTTTATTTTTTTTTTTTTCCATTCAAGTTGTTTCATCTGATATTGGGCTGTTGTTGTGGAACTTTATCCAGGATAAAAAATGGTGATTTCAATTTCATTTCCTGGTGCTCAAAAACCAGGCCTGCTCCCTGGGGATCTTCAGCGCCCCCACAGTAGAGCAACCTGGGACTACAGAAAGTGAGAGTGAATCCAAGTACTGACTCCTTAGGGTAGTTTTGATTTGAATTTCTCTTATTGCTAGAGATGTTGAATATGTTTTCATATATCTGTTGATTGCTTGTAGATCTTCTTCTGTGAAGTGTCTGTTCATTTCCTTAGCCCATTTGTTGATTGGGTTATTTTGTATTCTTGGTGTAGAGTTTTTTGAGTTCTTTGTATATTCTAGAAATTAGTGCTTTATCTGATGTATGAGTGGCAAAGATATTCTCCCACTCTGTAGGCTCTCTCTTCGCATTGCTGATAGTTTCCTTTGCTGAGAGAAAGCTTTTTAGTTTGAATCTATCCCAGTTATTGATTCTTGCTTTTATTCTTGTGCTATGGGAGTCCTGTTAAGGAAGTCTCATCCTAAGCCAACAAGTTGAAGATTTGGACCGACTTTTTCTTTTATAAGATGCAGGGTCTCTGATCTGATTCTAAGGTCCTTGATCCATATTGAGTTGAGTTTTGTGCAGGGTAAGAGACAGGGGTTTAGTTTCATTCTCTTGCATATGGATTTCCAGTTTTCCCAGCACCATTGTTGAAGAGGCTATCTTTTCTCCATTGCATATTTGTGGCACCTTTGTCTAGTATGAGAAAATTGTATTTATTTGGGTTTGTGTCCATGTCCTCTATTCTTCCTGTCTATTTTGGTACCAATACCATGCCGTTTTTTTTTTTTTTATTATTATTGCTTTGTAGTATAGTTGAATTTCTGGTATTGCGATACCCCCTGTTTCATTCTTCCTGCTAAGGATTGCTTTAGCTATTCTGGGTTTCTTATTCTTCCAGATGAATTTCATGACTGCTTGCTCTATTTCTGTAAGGTACGTCATTGGGATTTTAATTGGAATTGCATTGAATCTGTATAGCACTTTTGGTAGTATGGCCATTTTGACAATATTAATTCTGCCTATCCAAGAACAAGGGAGATCTTTCCATCTTCTAAGGTCTTCCTTAATTTCTTTCTTCAATGTTTTGTAGTTTTCATTGTAGAGATCTTTCACCTCTTTGGTTAGATTGATTCACAAGTATTTTATTTTATTTTATTTTTTTGAGGCTATCACAAATGGAGTTGTTTTCCTCATCTCCCTTTCAGCTGTTTCGTTGCTTGCATATAAAAATGCTTTAGATTTATGTGTGTTGATTTTATAGCCTGCTATTTTGCTGAATTCATTGATGAGGTCTAGAAGTTTTCTGGAGGAGTTTTTTGGATCCTCTAAATATAGAATCATGTCATCAGCAAATAGTGACAGCTTAAGTTCCTCTTTTCCTATTCATATCCCTTTAATTTCTTTAGTCTGTCTAATTGCTCTGGCTGGAGTTTGGAGGACAGTGTTGAATAGAAGGTGAAAGAGGGCATCCCTGTCTTGTTCCCATTTTTAAAGGGAATGGTTTCAGTTTTTCTCCATTAAGAATGATGTTGGCCAGGGGTTTAGCATAAACAGCCTTTACAATGTTCAGGTATGTTCCTACTATCCCTATTTGTTCTAGTGTTTTGAGCATGAAGGGGTGTTGTATTTTGTCAAACGCTTTTTCTGCATCAATTGAAATAACCACATGATTCTTATCCTTAAGTCTATTGACATGATGGATTACGTTTATTGATTTACGAATGTTGAACCATCCTTGCATTCCAGGAATGAACCCCACTTGATCGTGGTGCACAATTTTCTTAATATGTTTTTGGATACGGTTTGCCAATATTTTGTTAAGGATTTTAGCATCTATATTCATCAAGGATATTGGTCTAAAATTTTCTATCCTTGATGTGTCTTTGTCCGGTTTGGATATGAGGGTGATATTAGCTTCATAGAATGAGTTCGGTAGGGTTCCCTCCTTTTCTATTTCCTGGAATACTTTGAGAAGTATTGGAATGAGTTCTTTGAAGGTTTTGTAGAATTCACCTGAGAATTCGTCTGGTCCTGGGCTTTTCTTGGATGGTAGGCTTTTGATGACTTCTATTTCATTGCTTGATATTGATCTGTTTAAATTGTGTATGTCCTCCTGGTTCGGTTTGGGAAGATCATATGTCTCTAGAAATTTGTCGATGTCTTCGGTATTTTCTATTTTGTTGGAATATAGATTTTCAAAGTAGCTTCTCATTATGTTATGTATTTCATTGGTGTCTTTCGTGATATTTCGTTTTTCATCACAAATTCTCATAATTTGAGTTTTTTCTCTTTGTTAGTGTGGCTAAGGGTTTGTCTATTTTGTTTACTTTTTCAAAGAACCAATTCTTTGTTTTATCAATTCTTTGAATTGTTTCTTTTGTTTCAATTTCATTGATTTCAGCTCTGATTTTAATTATTTCCTGTCTTCTACTTTTGCTATTATACTGTTCTTGTTTTTCTAGGGCTTTGAGCTGTAATGTTAGGTCATTTAGTTGTTGACTTTTATTCTTTTCTGGAATGCACTCCATGCAGTGAATTTTCCTCTTAGTGCTGCTTTCATAGTGTCCCAGAGATTTTGATATGTTGTATCATCATTCTCATTGACCTCTAAGAAATTTTTTATCTCCTCCCTGATGTTTTCTGTTATCCATGTTTCATTCAATAGCATATTATTTAGTCTCCATGTGTTGGAGTAATTTCTGTTTTTTATTTTGTCATTAATTTCTAATTTCATTCCATTATGATCTGATAGAATACAAGGCAGTATCTCTATTTTTTTGCATTTCCTAAGGGCTGCTTTGTGGCATAACTGATGGTCTATTTTCGAGAAGGTTCCATGTGCTGCTGAGATGAAAGTGAATATGCTCGTGATGGGTGGAATGTTCTATATATGTCTGTTAAGTCTAGGTTATTGATTGTGTTATTGAGTTCTATGGTTTCTTCGTTTAGTTTTTCTTTGGAAGATCTGTTTAGTGGTGACAGCAGTGTGTTAAAGTCACCCAGAATTATTGTGTCATGGTCTATTTGAGTCCTGAAATTGAGAAGGATTTGTTTGATGTACAGGGATGCACCATTGTTCGGGGCTAAATATTTACTATCGTTATGTCTTCCTGATTTATGTTTCCCTTAAGCAGTATGAAATGTCCTTCTTTATCTCTTGTGACCAACTTTGGCTTGAAGTCCACTTTATCTGATATAAGGATGGAAACTCCTGCTTTTTTACTGAGTCCGTGTGCATGGTAGGTTTTTTGCCATCCTTTCACCTTTAGTCTGTGGATGTCTTTTTCTATGAGGTAAGTCTCTTGCAGGCAGCATATTGTTGGGTCTTTCTTTTTAATCCCATTCTGCCAGTCTATGTCTTTTGATTGAGGAGTTTAGGCCATTAATGTTCAGGGATATTATTAAGATTTTATTTGTATCCCCAGTCATTTGGGCTTATTTTTGGTTTTAAACTTGACTTGGTTTCTCCTTTGAGTGGTTTTTCTCTAAGGTAGTTCCTCCCTTTGCTGAACTCCATTCTTGTTTTTCATTTCCTCCTCATGAAATATTTTGTTGAGAACATTCTGTAGTGCAGGATTTCTATTTGTAAATTCCTTTAACTTTTGTTTATCATGGAAGGATTTTATTTCATCTTCAAATCTGAAGGTTAGTTTTGCTGGGTATAGGATTCTTGTTTGGCAACCATGCTCTTTCAGAGCTTGAACTACATTGTTCCAGGCCCTTCTAGCTTTTAGAGTCTGGGCTGAGAAATCTGCTGATATTCTGGTTTCCCCCTACATGTAATCTGATGTTTTCTCTCACAGACTTCAAAATTCTATCTTTATTTTGAATGTTAGGCATTTTCATTATAATGTGCCTTGGTGTGGATCTGTTGTGATTTTGTGCATTTGGTGTTCTGTAAGCCTCTTGTATTTGAGTTTCCATTTCATTCTTCAGGTTTGGGAAATTTTCTGCTATTATTTTATTGAATAGGTTGTTCATTCTTTGGTTTCTATCTCAGTGCCTTCCTCAATCCCAATAATTCTTTTTTTTAAATTTATTTTTATTGTAAACAAATGGGATACATGTTGTTCCTGTTTCATGGAGTAACAGCATACCATTTGCAAATCATACATTTACATAGGGTAATGATGTTTGATTCATTCCGTTATTTTTTCCTCTCCCCCAACCCCTCCCACCTCTCTTTTTCCTCTATACAGTCCCTCCTTCCTCCATTCTTGTACCCCTCCCACCCCCTATTATGTGTCATCATCCGCTTATTAGTGAGATCATTCGCCTTTTGGATTTTTGAGATTGGCTTATCTCACTTAGCATGATAGTCTCCAATTTCATCCATTTGCCTGCAAATGCCATAATTTTATTATTCTTTATAGCTGAGTAATATTCCATTGTGTGTATGTATATATATATATATATATATATACACATACACCACAGTTTCTTTATCCATTCATCAATTGAAGGACATCTAGGTTGGTTGCACAGTCTGGCTATTTTGAATTGAGCAGTTATGAACATTGATGTGGCTGTATCTCTGTAGTATGCTGATTTTAAGTCCTTTGGGTATAGGCCGAGGAGTGGGATAGCTGGGTCAAATGGTAGGTCCATTCCAAGTTTTCTAAGGAATCTCCACACTGCTTTCCAGAGTGGCTGCACTAATTTGCAGCCCCACCAGCAATGTATGAGTGTACCTTTTTCCCCACATCCTCTCCAACACCTATTGTTGCTTGTATTCTTGATAATCCCCATTCTAATTGGGGTGAGATGGAATCTTAGTGTAGTTTTGATTTGCATTTCTCTTATTACTAAAGATGGTAACATTTTTTAATATGTTTGTTGATTGCTTGTAGATCTTGTTTACTTCATTTCAAGGATTTCCGGTTTTTTTTTTTTTGTTTTGTTCTGTTTTATTTTTTGAGAATCTCCATCTCTTTGTTGAAATTATCTTTGGCTTCCTGCAGGTACTCTTTCAGCTTATTGGTATTATCATTCATTGCCTGCGTTTGCTCTCTTATCTCATCCTTTGCTTCGTGAATCATCTTAATCATGTATAATCTGAAGTCCTTTTCTGACATTTTTTCTAACATACTGTCATTGGATTCTATTACTATAGAATCTAGATTTGTTTGGATCATTTTCTTCCCTTGTTTTTTCATGTTGTTCATGTATCTTTCCCTCTAGCAGTGCAGATCTGGGGTATTGCAGATTTCCTCCTATAGGCTTATAGTGGCCCTATAGGTTTCCAAAACCCTTTCTTTAAGGGGAGATCAATATTAGCAGTGCCCAAATCCGACACTATGCAAACCTAGACCAAATAGCCCCTATGGGGACAATAACAAAATTGTCATAGTAAACAGAATGAGTTCAGATATTATTTTCGGTAAAACAAACAGGTTTGCAATAAGGTCTGCAGTTTCTAATGGAGGACAAAGAGGATGCAGAGGGATGTTGAATGTGGCTATTAATGGGATAAGAAAAGAATACACAGAAGTTCTAGATAATAGAAAGGGTGAGAGTGTAATCAAAAGAAATTGGATGTTAGCATGCAAAAAAGGGAGAAAGAGACTCTGAGGGAACAGGTAAACAAAAGGAAAAGAGAGCAAGAAAAATAAAGAAATAAAAACTTAAATTCTTTAAAAAAGAGAAAAAAGAAAATCTACAGTATAACAGTCTTATAGTAATGAAACCTCCCAGTGTTCAGTAGCCTGATGCATGAGAAGTACCTGACAATGAGCTTCAAGCCTCCAGCAGGCGTCTCAGGATGGGATTTGCCCCACCCAAAGATCAGAGCTAAGGCTTCCAGGATTATCCAAGATGGCCACTCTGGCTTTGAAATGTGTTGGCAAATGGGGAGCTGCAGCTCAAGGGTGGACGTGGTCAACTGGAGGTCCTGGAGGCAGGATGTGGTTGGTCAGGCAGGGGTCCTGGAGTTACGGTGTGGTTGGTGTGGTTGTGAGATCCTGGAGGCCGGGTGCAATCAGTCGGTCTGGGGTCCTGGTGATAGGGCACAGTCAGTTGGTCTGGGGGTCCTGACGGCAGGGAGCAGTCAGTTGATGTGAGGGCCCCAGAGGCAGGGAGTGATCGGTTGGGCTGAGGGATCCTGGAGACGGGGCTCAGTCAGTCTGGCCAGGGGTCCTATAGGACCTGGCTGTTGTCTCAAAATGGTGGCAGCCACGTGTAATCAAACCTGCAGGTACTGTAACAGTGAACTTCCAGGCAACAGCAGACAGCTAGTGCTCCACTGGTGGTCGGAGATCAGTTTGCTGACTGTTGTTGGATGATCGGGAGGGGAACCTTGTGGGTTGGGTGATGGATAGGTGTAATGCAGGTGATGGACAGGCGAGAGGCAGGCAAATGGCAGATGAAAGACGCCTGACAGTGAGCAATCTGCACTCAAAAAGGCGTCAATATGCTGGCAGACTGCCAATAATTCTTAAATTTGGTCTTTTCATGATGTCCCATAGTTCTTGGAGATTCTGTTCATGATTTCTTACCATCTTCTGTTTGGGAAACATTGTTTTCAAGATTAAATATTTTGTCTTCATTGTCTGAGGTTTGTCTTCCAAGTGGTCTTCTCTGTTGCTTTCCATTGAGTTTTTTATTTGGTTTATTGTTTCCTTCATTTCAAGGATTTCCTTTTTTTTTTCTTCTTTAGAATCTCTATCTCTTTGTTGGAATGATCTTTTGCTTCCTGCAGTTGTTCTTTCACCTGCTTACTGGTATGATTATTTATTGCCTGCATTTGCTCTCTTATCTCATTCTTTGCTTCCAAATAATTTTAATTATGTATATTCTGAACTCCTTTTCTGACATTTCTACTACCATGCTGTCACTGAATTCTATTAATAGAATCTAGGTTTGTTTGGATCATTTTCTTCCCTTGTTTTTTCATGTTGTTCATGTATCTTCCCCTCTAGCAGTGCAGATCTGGGGTATTGCAGTTTCCCCTATAGGCTTATAGTGACCCTATTTCCGCAATCCCACAGTGCTGGGGACTCGAACCCGGGCCACGAGCATGCAAGTCAGGCACTCTGCCAGATGGGCTATATGGCCTGCACTTATAGTGACCCTATAGGTTTCCAAAACCTCTTCTTTAAGGGGGAGATCAATATGAGCACCACCCAGTCCAGACAAATATGCAGCACCAAACCAAATAGCCCCTATGAGGACGTTAACAATATTATCATAATAAACAGAATGAATTCAATTATTATCTATACTATAATAAATAGATTTGCAATAAGGTCTGCAGTTTCTAATGGAGGACAAAAAGGCTGTGGAGGGGTGTAGGATGTAACTGTTAGTGGGATAGGAAAAGAGTACATAGAAGTGCTAGATCGTAGAAAGAGTGAGAGTGTAATCAAGAGAAGTTGGTTGTTAGCATGAGAAAAGGGAGAAAGAGACTCTGAGGGAATAGGTAAACAAAAGGAAAATAGAGCAAGAGAAGAAATAACTTAAAAATTTTCAAAAAGGAGAAAAAAAATCTATACTATAACAATCATATAGTATGCAAACCTCCCAGTCTTTAGTAGCCTGATGCATGAGAGGTACCTGACAATGAGCTTCAAGTCTCCAGCAGGCGTCTCAGGATGGGATTTGCCCCATCTAATGATGGGAGCTACCACTTCTAGGATAATCCAAGATGACCTCTCTGGCTTCCAAATGTGTTGGCTAATGGGGAGCTGCAGCTTGGGGTCAGGGTGTGGTCCACCGGGGTTCCTGGAGGCGGGGTGTGGTGTGTTGGGCTGAGGGGTCCTGGAAGTTGGGGCTCAGTCAGTTCGATCAGGGCTCCTACAGGTCCTGGCTGTTGTCTCAAAATGGCAGCAACCACATGTAACCCAACCTGCAGGTTCTGTGACAGTGAACTTCCAGACAACAGCAGGCAGCTGGTGATCTACTGGTGATCTGTGATTGGTCTGCAGGCTACTGGCGGACGATTGGCAGGTGGACCTTGGGGGGTGAGTGATGAGTAGGTGAAAGGCAAGTGATGGGCAGGCAAGAGGGAGGCAAATGCAGATGATAGGCACCAGTGAGCAATCTGCACTCAAAAAGTAGTCGATATGCTGGCAGACTGCAGGTGATTACAGTGGACAAATGGGGTAAACAGCAGGGGATCAATAAGCAGCAAAGACTGCCTCATTGAGAAACAGATATCCTCTGCTTGAAACCTGAGTTACATACAGAGCAACAAGGAACGTAGCCTCCCTCTAGTCCGCCATCTTGGATCTCCCAAGAAGTCTTTAAAATACTAGATTTACAGAAACATTTTATTAAGCTAATGCTCCCCAAATTAAAGCATTTTCAGTAATGGTCTGTTACAAACTTACATAATAACAACAAATTAGTTAATAAATTAATTGTCATTTAATATTTTAAAATTAAATAAATATGTTATTCACTTTTTGTTACTCTCTACACTAAGAAGTAAACTTAGCTATATTTTTAGAGGACATTCAGGAGATACTGGCTTATTTAAAGGCTATCAATATGGGATATAGAAGTATTTTGACACCTTCTCCCAAGAGGGATGGAAGCTCTTGGCTTGTAAATTTTCATGTTTCAGATGTGAGATTAGATTATGCTACTTAATTTATATTAATCCAAAGAATTACATATGGAAGCTTTATAACATATTTGGATAAAGAGGCTAAAGATGGTTTCAAGATTAAGGTACTTTCCCTAGATTTTTGTCAAGAGACCCACTTAGGAAAAATTAAGTACACATAAAAAAAAAAAAACAAACAAACTTTTTTTTGAGGTTCTAACACCTATTACTAACATTTACTAAATCTTCTAAACTGCTTTCCATACATAAGCTCAGAGATAAACATATTTTGTACATACACAATTATATTATTCATTTTAAAGTTATAACATTGTTTTAGATTGCACATAATTAGTATTCTTTTACATTTCTTTTATTACCATAATTTTGTCATATAGTTCATTTATCCAAAATCCTATGTTATGTTGGACATTTGGATTATTTTTACTACTTTAAAAACAAGGTTATTGAAGATATTCATACAACTATATCTTTATACATAGACATTGTCTTTCCATAGACCCCTTAAAATACAATTGCTAGATCAATAACATAAATTCTAAGATTTTTATATAATGTATTAAATTGCTATCCTGACAGATACTACCAATTCTAATATAATAGCTTAAGTTAATTTAGAATAACAAGGTCATTACCTATAAAACAAATAGGTCATGAGACTAATTTTCAATGTCTGTAGTTACTGCATTTTATAGCTTTGTAACTTAGCCCACTACTAGAGACAAAATCAGATCCTATAATTGGTGGAAACTGGGCCTTCTTTTATTGTAATGCCCTTTTCAACTCAACATTGACTTTAACCATAGGTAACGTTTATTAATCTTCCTGGCCAAATAGAAATATTTATTAAGTCACTTCTTATGATTTAAATATTTGTAAAATGCTAGGCCATTGTCTACAATTTAAGGTTAATAATGCTCCAGTTTATGGATGACTTTGTTCTTTGCTTGTGTTTTTGTTTTTCCTGTAATTCACACATTAACATTTAAAAAATAAATGCTATTTTAAAAACAAAACAAAAAAAAATAATGCTCCAGTTTATAGCAATCTTTTCTACAATTTAAAAAAATAAAAATAAAAGGGGAGAAATAGATCCCTATGTAAAACCTACTTAATTTCAGAAAATATTGTCTAAAAATTGTATTAGGAGTTTCACTGCTGCTGAGTGACATAATAGAATGCCCCAGATTTTACAATAAGAAGATCTTAAATCTCCAGCCACAATACTTATATGTTAGCTCTATTGAGCTCTCAGGTAAGTGAAATATATGGGAAATCTATTAGACCCATTTCCCAGATCCACCTTTTATACATCCAATGATGTGGACTGGAGACTCAATCCCAGTATTTACTGCTGATATTCATATGATGGGAGGTTTTGCAGATACTCACATTACACCCATTCATGTGACTGGATTTGACTCTACTGGCTGCAATGGAGATTTATCTATATGCTGGTTCCATGATAGACTCTCTGGCTGTCTAAATATAACCTTTGAGAAAAACACAGCATAAGGAATACCTAGGCCAGTCTTCAAACAGTTATTAGAATGGGACTTTCTCATATAAAGCCAATCATTTCTATGAATTATCCACCAATATCTTACTGCCTTAATTGTTCTGCAATAGAATCTGATCCTTTTCCTAAATGGATAAAATATACAAATGTCTTGCCAATGCTATGTATTTTCTCTAAAGGTGAAGGATATGCTTTTGGATTGACCTTAAAAAAATTGATGAAAGACCATTATATCAAGATATTTTCCACTAGAAGATTCAAAATCAGAAAGGCCTTAATGTGGCAACATTGCCACTAAATATATTTTGCTTTTAATTCTTGAAAAGAATTTACAAGCAACCATGTGTAATCTAAATCTTTAATGCTATGAAAGATTTAAGGAACTAGGCAAATAATTGAGTTGTTTAAAACTATTTTCAGAATACAAAATAAAGTCAGATACACAATCATTCTGATTTTTGAAAACTCCATGTAATTTGGACTATTCCTTGTTATTTGGATATTACTCTGCACTACTGGTAACCATGTAATTAAGACCAAATTTGAATCTAACAAACTGATATTACATTAGAAAGATGAATAATTCACATTTATATTCTAATAGTTATTTCTTTGATGATAATTTGGTTCCTATATGTTTTAATGTATTCTTCTAGGTTTCTATCTGTTCCCATATTCATTACATCTAAGGTCATGATTTTTTCTGTTAAGATGGTTTGGCCCCTGAAAGTTAAGTATTAATAGAATGATTGAGATTAAATTAAATCCTTTAACAACTACTATTTCAAATATTGGTAATGAGACTTTTGCTCTCCCATTAAACAAAGGCCTAAAGGCCATAATGATTGTAAGCATGTATGTTGTTACAAGTAAATATCATACTTCCCAATGGGACTAAGAGATAATTATCATCTAATGAATATTTGACATAGCAGTAATAATAGCCTGGATTTTGTAAAATCATATCACCACATCCAGGACATTCAAAAGATAGAATTGATCTCATGGACTCTGCATTTTTGGTTAATCAGATATTTCCTAAATTGAATGGTATTGAAATGATATGTTTGCTACTAATTCTTTTTGTATCCTGATAATAGGTCACCATACCCTCGGAACCAAGAGCCGGGACCTTGGAGCAGCTCTCAGAACCAAGATCTAGAACTGCAACATAACTGCCCATCATTTGCATTAAAAGATTAAAAAGGGGGAGATGTGTTCAGCCATCCTTATTTAGCAGAATCAGACTAGGTTGAGACATGGGATGCAGAGGCCTGGCTTCTAGGAACTGTCGGGAAGCATGTGGTACTGCATGGGAGTGGTTCCCTGTCTCCTTCTGGAATATTCCCCCTTAAGACAATGGTTCCTCTAACTCCACCCTATCCTGTCCATCACAGAAGCTCCTCCTGGTCCTGGCCCCCTTTACCTGTATGTTATAAATAAAAGAGAGTTGGGCGAGTTGCTGTCGTTGTAAGAGGCCAGAGCTGGCATGGCCAGACCCATGATACCCCCTCTCCTTTAAAAAAGAGTACTGGCTCTTGTGTCTTTATTGAGTAGAAAAGTTTTTTTGGGTAATTGGGTGATATACAACCAACATCATCCTCTGGCGGTTAAGTCTTTTCTCATCCATGTGGGACATGGCAGAAAGGACCCCCACAGATGTATTCTTTTCTTCTTCTTTCACTCGTCACAATTATTTTGAGATTCATTCAAAATCATTATGTGACACATTCATTATGTGTCAATAGTTCATCCATTTTTATTGCTGAATGGTGTTCCATTATATGGTATACCACAATTTGGTTATCTATTTAAGTTCATGGTTATTTGGATCCATAAGGGAAGTGTCCTGGCATTAGCACACAGGACAAACTCCCAAGACTTGAGAGACAGACAGGAGAATATGGCGTTTATAGGTACCTGCCACAGGGGAGCATGCTGGTGGTAACTCCTGAAGATCGAGAGCCCTCTTGTGACTGGCACAGACCTGTTCTACCCATTGTCTTCATCTTCCTCATCAGGATGTCGCCAGCCCCCATCCGTTTTTTTGTTTGTTTGTTTGTTTGGTTGGTTTTTTTAGTAATAGATGGACACAATACCTTTATTTTGTTTATTTATCTTTATGTGGTGCTGAGGATCAAACCCAGGGCCTCACGCATGCTTAGGTGAGCACTCTACCTCTGAGCTACAACCCTAGCCACCATCAGGTCTTTGAAACAGTGCTGATATTTTGGGCTTGGGGTGTGGGGAGCCGTGTGGAATCTCACTGAATGCCTCAAGGCTCCTTTTGAGTCAGTTCTCCTAGGGGTGTGTCCTCTAGGCAGACATTTCTGTTTTTAGTTTGATAAGGAATCTCTGGGAAGATTCTGCTTTCTGCATCTCTTGATTCCTATATAGCCCAAAAGAGTTGCTGTGCCAAAGTGACATATTTTGGGGGTGACATCTTTTTATTTGATTTCCTACAAGTTCCACCTCCCAAAGCTTTTGCAAATTTTATTTTGTTGTCAATTCTGATGCAGAAACAAACAGGGAAGGGGATTCTGGGGAAAGCAGTTTTAGCTTAGTAAAGTTAGCAAACTACCAATCCATCAGAGTAGAACTTTAGAGGACAGCAGATTTTTAGGAAATGCAGTTCCATATGAGCTACGTGGGCAAGTTACAAAACCGTCATATTCTACCACTTGCTAACCTGGCATTTAACCACATCTCTCTCCCTCTCTCCCCTTCTCTCTCTAGCAGTACTAGGGATTGAACCCAGGACCAAATGCACTGAGCTACATTCCCAGCCCCACCCCCATTTTAAATTTTGAGACTGGGTCTTTACTAAGTTGCCCAGGCAGACCTCAAACTTGTGATCTTCCCACTTGAGCCTCCCTAGTCCCTGGGATCGCCGGTATGCACCACCATATGGCCAATCACATCTCTTTCAAAGCCATTTTTAATTTCCAAACAAGACAACAGCAAAATGTTTCTGAATAATATTCTCCAATGTCGATCAAAAAAATCAAACACATGCTAAACCTCTCCCTAGAAGAGGATACCAATTTCTGTATGTCACTTTATCTTCAGGTGATGTTCAAGGCTTTTCTAACTGGCTCAAAACCCCCTTTGTGTAAGAAGTAAGGTTAATCTCTATTAATAGTTCTTAGATGGTAGGACAATGCAAGAAGGGAGAAAGAGAAGAAATGGTTAATAAATAAGGAAGAAATACTCCAAACTATAATGGTTCTCACCTCTGCTGATCATGTAGTTAAAATGGTTATTTACAACTTCCTTCTCTCTCCCGCCTCAGCCTCCTGATTGCTGGGATCACAGGTGTGCACCAACGGGCCCGGCTATGCTCCAATAACTTTTATCACATTATACAGTTGCCCCGAGAGATATGCATTACAGACATTATCTTCCTTATCCTCTTCATGTAGTCACAACCCGAGTCCACTATTCAAATCAGGATTAATCACCGCGAAGTGGTTCTTTATCTATTGGTTCATTAGCTGGAGAAGCTCGAAGTAGGCAAGTGACAGTCTCAATTTCCTGTTAGTGGAACCACTGCTGAGCTCCTTGGTGGAGGCATTCCTCTCTTGGGAACTAACACCTCTGGGCCAGAAGAGCCCAAAGTTGCCTGATGGTGTGGTGGGTCAGGCAACACATGGTTCATGATGGGCAACTCGGGTCACACATGAACTTGGTGACGCTCGGTGGTTTCACAGTCAGGCTCTGTCTACCCAGGTCTGGGTGGCAAACCAGAGCTGTTTTTCAAGAGGACCAGTATTGCAGAGGATGGCATAACTTTTCTTTAAAATCCTCAAGGTCTATGCAGTCATTCACCTAAAGAGGTATAGCAAAACCTCCACAAAGCATCCCTATCTGCCATAGGGGCTTTAAGATCAGAAGACCCCAAGTGACAACTACCTGTGATGATGGCCTAGATATGTTGTAAAGCCTTCTCTTGTTCTGGACCCACCTCAAAAATTTGCACAAGTCAGATTTCCCAGCGAATGGGTTCAAGTAGCACACTTACCATCTATTGCTACCAAAAGTTAAAGAAGCCCACTGGGTTCTTAACAGTAAGAGGCACCAGATGCAGCAATTTGTCTTTCACATACAATGGGATATTTGCAATATGCCCAAGTCCATTGAAACCCTGGAAATTTCACCGAGGATGCTAGACCAGGATTCTCTGTGGAATTTATTTCCTATCCTATGATATGCTTGGGTTTTAGAAAAGTAGCCAGGGCAAATGGTACATCCTGCTCTGCATTTCCATAATAAGTTTACCAGCATGATAATTTGTAGCATTCAGAGGTGATTAAAGTGATTAAATTAGAAGGGAACAGAGCCCCCATAAAGGACAATAAAGTTACAGTGGGTTCTGCCAGCTGAAAGAAAATTGTTTTCACAGTTACTGTCACATCTGAAGAATAAAGGTCTTCACTACAGCAATAGCTGCATATAGGTGGTAGGGGACATGACGATTTGCTCCAGCAAAATGAACATCTGGAACAGCAGTTGGGAGTCACCTCCTGATTTATGATAATCTGTCATTCTCTTAGCCTCTTATCTTCTGCACAAAAACAATTGTGTGCATTGAGTGGAGACTGGTGGGAATCACCAACCCTGCATCTTTTGGGTCCTTGTTGATAGCACTCATCTCTTCAATCTTTTCAGAGAATGTGATATTTTGGCTATTTTGATAGAGGTGCTTCCATTTAGCCTTTTCTGTCACAATGTTCCTTGTTCTGTTGGCCAGGGAACTTATTTGTGGATTCTGCCAGTTGCTGAGGCTCTTGATTCTTCCTAATGCTGTCTGGATCTGTTTATATAGATCAAGTAAAGCTTTCCTAGGCTGCTCTTTATTTCAGTCCTAGGGACATTAGCCCAAGATGAGGGCCCTTCAACCTCCCAAGGAAGTCTTCTTCAAACTGTCGATGCCTGCATGTTTCTCTTATTCTGCAAATGCCTGAGGACCTACTGTTGCTGTAATAATCGCCACAGCCCCATTTTCCCATAACTTCCATCTACCTGCACTTCCTTCTGTGATACCCCCAAGCAAAATCTGAACTGATATCGTTTGCCATGAATTAGTCATGTTCCATCCCGTTCTTCCACCAACCCTCATAAGGAGGACATCATTGAGCTCACCAGATTTTACTAAGTCCACCCCAGAATCTCATTTTAAAGGAATGTTTCCTGGTGCCACTTCTGGTACCACTTCTGGTACCAATTACTCTGTCAATCTGGGTTCCAATTAGAAAAAGATTACACACTTGCAACAAAGCTTATTATTACACACGATCTATTTAGGATGTATCAGGTGTAGTAGAACCTAGCAAGAGGAGATAGTAAACAGAAAATGAGGTAAAGGGTCATGTTGATTGAGCTTCCTTCAGAGCTCTTGAGAGGCAAAGCAAAGGCAATTTTACAGGTAGGAAACTAACTCTCATTAGGGAATCAGAGGATCTTACTCTTCCCTTTGATTTCTACAGAGAAACCCCAGCCAGCAAAAAATGGAAGCCAGGGAGCAGATGAAATGTTAACATAATTCATACAGGTTAATTCTAGAGACTGAGCTGAAAACTGACCTGAGAAGGCAAACAGATATATCTTGTAATTAGTGTAATAAGAGAATGGAAATCAGAAACAGATGTAGAACTGTCTCCAAGGAAATCTGACCCTACACCAGTTGTACAATAATCCTAAGTGATTTTCACATCCATTCTCCTTATGCCTTAGAAAGGTTGGTGGCATGTCCCCCCTACATGACTTCATAATCTAAATGAAGTCTAAACTCAATTTGATGGCAGGTTACCCAATTTGACTTTCTCATGTCCAAGTGTGCATCTTGGACAATCTCCTTAAATACTGAATTTACTGGAACTCTTAATTCGTTATCCTAAGACACTGTTTCTTCTATATTTTCCATATCTGTCCATATAAGAGCACGCTCAGCTTTCTGCAGAACCCAAACAAGGTCACAGAGATTGTTTTTCTAAGTGTCAGTTATTTTATCTTTAGGTAATTTTTTTTTTTTTTTTTTTTTTTTTTTAACAGATGGGGGTCTGTTACCCAGGTTATCCCCAAACTTCTGGGTCCAAGGGATCATCCTGCTTCAGCCTTTAGAGTAGCTGGGCCTGTAGGCATGTGCCATTGTGCTTGGTTGGCTATGATCACTTTAGAGCTTTGTGTAAGGTGCAAAGAATAGCTGAAAGATGGTTTTAAAAATACGGACAGCCAGTTGTTTCCAACACCACTTGTGGAAGGATTTCATTGAATTGCCATTGTAATTGTTTAATCATCAATCATTAGCCAGTAGTAGTTGCACACACTTGTAATTCCAGCAACTCAGATTAAGGCAGGATTCCATGTTCAAGGTCAGTCCCAGCAATTCAGCAGGGACCCTGTCTCAAAAAAAAAAAAAAAAAAAAAAATCCCCAGTACAGCAGGGAAAATATTTTTCAATTGTTTGCATCTATTTTGTTCCATTCTCATACAGCTCTATCCTTTTGCTAATACCATTAAAACTCTTGACAAGACTTCAAATCAGGTAGTTCTTCAATTTTCTGCTTTTACAAGTTAAGGCACAGCTTGCCTCCCCATATAAGCTTAGAATCATCTTGTGGAAATGTACAAAAAGCCTGCTGAAATTGATTGAAAATGCAGTTTAAATAGATCATATTTAACCTCACCTTAGCATTTTCCCAATCCATGAACATTACCTCTCTCTCCACTCTAGTTTCTTTCATCGGCATATTTTATGGTTTTAGATACCTATATATCTAGGAATCTATTGAGGGGAGGGATGGTAAGGTCTGTGTGAGAAGCTTTGTGTCTGCATTCTTTATTTAGGTCTCCTGATTTCTTTTAATCAGTGTTCTGTAGTTTTGTGGGTGTGCTCAGCTTTTCATCTGAAAACAGTTTTTGGGAGGTGATGGTATAAATCCTTGACTTGTAGACATCTCCCTCCTTCCCAACTGATTACTGGGTTCTCTATTTAGGCTATGAAAACTGTGAATGCACTGTGACAGTACTTAGGCTAGATGAACACTCAGATTTTAGTTATCTGGGCTTACAGAAATACTGTTGGAAATGTGACTGCTTCACTGTATGAATTATTTAGTAAATGCTCTCAGACTCCTAAACATGCAGCCTGCTGCCAAGGATGTACAGTACACACACATTTGGAGTTCCAGTGGGCTTTTATTGAGATAAATTAACAAAAATCAAGATTTTACCAACCATCTTTTCTGAACCTTATAAACTCAATTAAGACTCTGGTCTATATACGTGTACATACAACATAACACATCCCATCAAAAACAGAGTCCCACTGGAACACACTTGCCAATTAACAGAAAGCCAATTTTCCCTTTCCCCAAATGTTTTCAAATTTGAGTTTCCACTGTTTACTTCTCAGTGGAACTGGTCCCTTGTGGCTAGGGACATTGAAATTTTCTCCTGTTTTTACCAAACAAAAATTATTTTTTCAAGTTTGTTTTGTTTCCAAAAAAAAAGGGGAAGTGACTTTGTTTTGTCCAGGCACCCCTCCCCAACAATCACTGGTTAAAATACAGTAGCCTGTATCTTAATAACCCAGCCCTACCCCCTCCCTTGCCCTGCCCAGCATTGTCTACTGGAGAATTTAAATACACTTCTGTTGGAATCTGTCAGCTGTGGAGGGGCAGAGTCCAGGTGCCAGGCTAGCTCCCTCTGACCTCATGAACAGTTAAAACCTTTGGACACTTCTTTACCCCAAAGATGAGTTTTTAGATCAGAGAGAATAGCTTTTCTTTGGGAGTTAAGAAAAACAAAAACAAAAACAAAAAAACCCTATCTTTATGAATATAAAGCAGAACTACACAAGCTCACCAAAGTCCACATTAAGTTCAGCAAAAAGCTGACTTAACTTCAGCGTCCACAAGGCCAATAATTTTGCCTGACAGATATTTGGCAAGAAAATGATTCCACCATAACAACTGTAAAGATACACAGAACACTGGAAGATGCAGCAAATTAAAATAACATGGCTTAATTCCCAAGAACTTATTTCATCTTTTTGTTACTCATCTAGAAGGTCAGGAGTGCGGCTAAAGGCAGTTTCTGATGAGGTTATGAGCTTCCAAAGTGTTTCTAAATCCTTAGTGCAGACACCCTCCCCTTTGGGACACAGTACCCTCCCCTCCCACCCACATTTAAACAAAAACGAAACAAAACAAAACAAAACAAAACAAAAAAGTTATCAGAATGAGATGTTTTGATTCCAACAATTTATACTCAAGGCTTTGTGCTGAAGTGTCTTGTTTTAACCAAGCACGATGGTATCAAACACAAAGCAGAGGAAAGATGCTCCCATCTCATTCTGAAAACAAATAATGATTAACTATCCACCCACCCCAACCCTTTGGGACCAATTTGAAAATAATTTAGAAAAATATTTTGGTTTTTCCTCTCCCACTTCTTTTCATCAAAGATCACTTTAGGATAAATTTATCCCACACCAAAGGGAAAGGCAAGAGAGTTTCACTTTAGAACACAAGAGAGAAAAACAAAACAGGCTCAGGAGGCAGCAAGGTGTGTAAATAAGTGATCCGTAACCCATTACACGACTACATGACCAGAAAGCTAAACCACAAATTGGATGTAGTTTCAATATTAAAACGGGGTCTAGTTCTCATCCAAATGAACCACTAGGAAGGAAAATAACCATTACTAAAAAAAAAATAAAAATACAAAACAAAAAACTGGAAAGAATCTGAAGACAATTTCCAATAGTAACAATGCTCCTTATAAGGGATTAAAAAAAAAAAAAAAAAAGGACTAGGCTTTGACCTAGTCTTTAGAGCATCTTTCCATTTAACAATTCCTATTCAAGTCAAGCACCAAAACTGGACAGCTGCCTCTCTAAAAGACAGTGTCCAATTGTGGTGTCCCAGATAGTTTAAGTGCCACTTCCTCATCAGAGGCCGTACTTCAGTAATACTTTCAATTTAAGTCTGTGCTTTAAGAGGGACCCACAGGCATGTGGCACCAGGCAGCAGTCTAAGATTGACAAAGGAGACTGCTTTTTGTTTTAGTTACCCACAGGCTCTCTGGCAAGATGCAAAATTGCATTTATACTCCTTTCTGTTCTACATGAATGATCCCTCTTATCTCACCAGAGGCGGTGGGAGCAGGGGTGAGGGGTATAAGAGAGCTGCATCAGTACAAGGCCAAGATATGTTGGTCAAAAGATGACACCTTTAAAGTTCCCTCCCCCACCCCTCCTTGGAAAAAAGTTACTTTCTTAGTATACTGTTTGTATTTAATAACCAATGTGACTGGACATTATGTGACTTGGATGCCAAATAAAGGAGCTTGCTCATTTTGGGTTTGTACTGTGCAGCTCTTGCTACAGCTGTTAAGGAATTAGGGCTATGTCTGATCAGGAGGCATCTGCAGGATTTGATTCCCCAAACAATTTGGGGTGAGTCACAAATAGTTTTGCTTAGAATTAGGCAAGAGTCAAAAAAGCAACTTCAAATAATTGATTCTTTACCCAGAAATTCACTGAGCATGAAAGCATATGCAGGATTTATCTAATATTTTAGGGTTTTGAAAAACAATGGAAGATGGAAATCAATTTTTTTTAAAATTTGTTTTTTGCTTTTTTTTTTTCTCCCCAAGATGCCTCCTGATTAACCTAGTACACCTGGGTTAAAAGGGAATTAAAAACATTAAAAAAAAAAAAGTTCACTGGTTTTGATTCATCTCACTCCTTTTGCCTGGAGATCAGGCCAAACATCAAGCATGTTGGGAGGGGCACAATTTAAAGCAACACTACTGACTGTAAAGCATTTGCCAGCAATTTACAATGCAAAATGACAGATAACAATTCTTGTCACAAACGGAAGAGGATGGCAAGCAGCTTTCTGTAGCATGGAAGTTAACAGCTCTCAAGGGTTGCCCATTTCTGCAGAAGTTTATTTACCAAGATGGGCAGAGGGCAACACATTTACACATTACAAGAGATGATCCACAGAAATTAAGCTCCAGAACTGCTAACGCTATCAAAGCTGTACTGGCTAATATTCTGAAATGCAAATCCGTGCTTCGTACACATTTTGCTCAAAGACACTGGCTACTCCATGTAATTCCCACACTGCACAGATTAATCTTTACCCCTTTTGTAGAGTTTGAAAAGTTCCTCACACTTTTAGAAAGGAAGAAGCAAAATCAGAGAGCTTCTCAAAAAATCACCTTGAATTAGATTTTGAAGCTTCCTTGCTCTCTGATGAAGACTACTCCAAATGTACTATATGTGACAGTGTGGCAGCAAAACAGTGCATTTCCAGACCTCTGGGTCCCTTTTCTAACACAGGGTCCCCATAGATGTCTGCTCTCTACAGTAAGAGGCAAAGTACTTGTTTTAGAAATTTAGTGTTGCAGAAAACTGAGCCCCTCTCATCTTTAGCTGCTCCCATAATCACTCTAATCCCCTTAATCCCAGCAACTTCATCAAAGAAAAAAATAATATATATATGTATATATATATATATAGAACCCAGAAAAAAAACTTATTTACAAAGTTTATACAAGTATACACACCCATTTCTATGGGACACGCTTTGCCACAGAGGAAAGAGGGTGCAAGGCTCTGACATGTCTACACATCAAGTGCCATACTGCTAATGGAGGCGTATGTAACCAGTCTTTAGTGTTCTGCTATAGAGCACAAAGGCTTGTCATAGGCTCCTGCCAATGATAGACTGCTCTTTCCTTTGGGAGCGATGATGTTGTATCTACTCAGCCCAGAAGAAATTTTTTACTTGGGATTGTTTTTTTAAATACATGTATTTACAGTGCGGATGAACTGCAGTTTGCATATCACTCCTCCTCATAAAGAAAAAAGAAAATGGTGGTTTACATTACTAGTAAGTTTTCATCTTTCAGCCCTGGGTTTCAGTATTGGGTAGAAAGGGAAGAGCGAGACTTCTACTTGAAAACCAAGAATGAAGAACAAAAAAAGTTTAAAAGAGGGGTGGGGGGAAAAAAAGAAGGAAAATTGTTGATTCCGGGCTGTGTCCTAAAAGATGATATTCTGAATGGTCTCATAGCATAAGGCACTTCGCACAAATAAGTAATAAGCTCTCAGGCTTAAAAAACGGATGAGTAATTAGGGAGAAGTTGAAATGCACCTTGAAGAGTCCAGCTGTTGGAGAATTTTGAAAATTGTAGACAAGCTTGTGTGTTCAAGATTCTTCTCCTTTTTAGGGTTTCTCCCCTTCTCTTCTTTTTCCTCCTTCCGTGTCCCCTTTCCCCAAAAAACCAATTTTTTTTTTTAAAACCAGTTAGTGCACTAATGTTCAGTCAGCACACAGTGCAAACAGTGGAACAAAAAAGGTATATTCCTTCTTTTTCAGTTTTTTTTTTCCTCTTCACCAGTTAAAAAAGAAAAATGTCTGAGCTCTTTTAAGTCTTCATAGCTCCAAAATAAAGAAGATGAAAAACCCACAAAGAGGAAGAGCACCCCCCCAAAAACGAGTGTCACAGATCCAAAGGAGCATTCTGGAGTTTGTCAAAGCCTACAGAAAGAGCGAAGAAACCTGAAATTAAATTTGTGAAAGCAATGCAAAGCTAGGATACACACCATTTCAACAATTTTCATCCCAAATCTCTGTCTAGTAGTTTTCTACTAAGTCTTTGTCTACTGAGAATGTAATTAAAGAACTTCTCTAAGGCATCACTGAGACAGAATGGAGATCCTAAATGTTCTTGTGGCAACCCTCATTCATGATAAACTAAGTTAAGGAAAAAATGTTTAGTAAAGGCTGGGGTTGTAGCTCAGTGGAGAGCTTACCTACTGTGTGTGAGGCACTAGGTTTGATTCTCAGCACCACATAAAAAATAAAGGTCCATCAACAAACTAAAAAATATTTTAAAAAAATGTTTATTTAAATAAGCTGAATAGTGTGCCAAAGTACTAACAAATATTTGTAGTTTTGTTTGTCTAAGGGTTTTGCATTTGATATTTAATTTAGGAAAAAAGTTAAAGTGAAAAGAGTAATTCAAGAATTCTTTAAGCTTAACATAGTCACTGTAATTTCAAAATTACTGCCACATTAAATCGGATATTCCTAAGGAAAAACTTTGAAATATTCTATATTGGGTAACATGGAAGCCTTATTTTTATGCATTTCCTAACAGAGCCCAAGTGTCACCAAAAGATGAAGGAAGACGGTGTTTCAGGAAATTAGTGTGCATTTAAAATGACAGCCATCCTTATAACTGATTACGCACTTGTAAAATAATTTTACTGCATTTATTATTGCACACTTTGGAACTGAACAGTGAATGGTGAAAGCAAATTACTTTGGGTGAAAAAATAACAGTAGAAAATCTTTTTGCGCTCCAAACTGCCAAAAAAAGAAAGGACATTTTCTTAAACTTTATTTTTGGAATCTAAATGTGTGTTAAGTACTGCTATCCCATTAATTAGGAAGCTACATTCCAGAACATTCAAATATTCTATGATATTACTGCCTCATCCAAGCGATGCCTGCTTCTGACTGTCATTATGCTATTTGCTATCATACATGGTAGTACATCAAATTTCCCCTAGGAAAGAGAATTTAATTTCTTTCCTTTATATTTAAAGGTTCTGCTCACTTCACTATTGTCAAGTACTTACATGCTTGTTAAGGTTTCTCATCTTCTACAGGCTCGCTGTGGTATTCTGCCACATACAGGCTCTTGTCAATGTTGCTTGGAATAGGTTTAATTTCTGTTCCCAGCTGCTCCTCAATACTTTTCAGGTTGAAACGATCATCATATGTGATCAAGTTGATGGCTAAGCCAAGATGACCAAAGCGACCTAAAAAAAGGGGAGGAGTTCAATATAACAACATGCAGGTGACAAGTCTTTAACCTGACAAAACCACAAAGGATTATATCTACATTCAGCACCATCTAGTGTAAGAAAACATTTCTTATGGTCTCCTCATATACATACTACCCATTATCTTTCAGGTCTAAATCCAACGTAGTTACAGTTGGCCTTCTGCCATTCGTGGATAAAACCACACTGTGGATCGGAAAAAACTTTTAGGTTGGATACAAAGTGTAACTGTCCTGAATTGTTTACAGACCATTAATTTGGCCTATAATATAATTACAGTATAACAACTACTCCCATTGTATCAGGTATTAATAAAGCAAGCCAGGGATTCCATTTCTACGTATTAGGTAGCAATGTGCATTAGGTTATGTGCCAAGTAACATGCCATTTTATACACAAGAGACTTGAGACCACCCAGATTTTCGATATCCCACAAGAAGTACTGAACCAAAAACCAACGGATAATTGAGAGACAGCTATATTTTACTTCTTCAAGTGACAAAATAGATGCTCACTTGCATCAAAAGTTGCCAAAACATACACACTGAACAGTACAGTCACATACTGTACCATTTAACAAGTCAAGTTTTCACATTAATTTCATCTCAAATTAAGTAGCTATTTTAAACTCTTCGTAATAAAGTCGAAATTATAAGTCAATCAAATAAATCAATTATTGTAATTTCACCGTTCTAGTAGATACTGTATTTTTTTAAATAATTACACTTCTCAAAAACCAACTCCCATCAAACCATCCCCTTCCTCTTCCTCACCTGATCTTCCAATACGATGAAGATAGGTCTCTGCCAGCTTTGGGAAGTCAAAATTTATTACCACATTCACAGCTTGTATATCAATACCTCGGGTAAACAGATCTTTAAAAAACAAACAAAAAGATAATTTTCACTATACCTTTTAATTTAAACATACTTCTTCTTGACACCATACTTTAAACACTCATTTCTAGTGTAACCTTAAGTTTTAAAATTTTCAGTTATTAACACGCAACCTGCAAATTAGCAACACCTTTCATGATTTACAGTCGACATAAACAACTTTCTACTTTAGGTTACCTTTTTCAGTTCTACAAGTAGGTTTTAAATATATAGCCAAGGTAATTGGGCAAATGCAGGAAGAAGACATGACTGGCTACACTATAGTTCATAAACGAGCTTCTCAAGGAGTAAATATTTCCTTTAAAGTCTAATTTCTAGCATTATCCAAGGTAATAAAAGCTAGAATACTTCAAAAAGAGGCAATTTCACTAATCAGCATGTTTAGTTTAGAATTCATTCATTCCATTCTGCTAAATGATTCACAACAGACCTAAAATAAGTTAATGTGTAAAATTCCTTCTACTCCTTTCTAATCCAGAATTACTATGCTAGTTTGAATTTCTGGGGGAGAAAAAAACTCCAAAACACCTAGACTGAGATAACCGTCAGGTTTTCTTGTTTCCATCCAGCTCCATACTCCAAAAGAATCCACGAAAGCTGGGCATGGTGTCATGTCTTTAATCTTAAACTACTTGGTAGGCTGAGTCAAGGGGATGGCAAGTTTGAGGCCAAGCTAAGAAACATAGTTAGGACCCTGTTTCACAGTGAAAATAAAAAGGGCTGGGGATGTAGTTCGGTAGTAAAGCACAAATGGGCTCAATCTCCAGCACCATAAAACCAAAACAAAACCATGATACGACTGGGTTTCTAATATACTGCTTTAAATCTGTAACAAAAAAAATTGCTACTTAGAAGCCAGGTCCGGTGGTTGTAAGCCTGTAATCCCAGCTGCTTGGAAGGCTGAGGATCACTAGTTCAAAGCCAGCCTCAGCAACAGTGAGGCGCTAAGCAACTCAGTGAGATTCTGTCTCTAAAAATATAAAATAGGGCTGGGGATGTGACTTAAGTGTCCCTGAGTTCAGTCTCTTGTACCCACTCTCACCAAGTGCTACTAGATAAAATTTAAATTGAGAGTTGAGGTCCTCTACTCCACTTCGGTTCTAATTTAATTCTCTAATACTTTTCTACCAAACTCATTCACATATTCCTTCTCAAACTTATCTTCAAGGCCCTCTATGGATCATTTTTTTAAAAATCCCAGTCACCTAACTAAATATTTCTTCCTCTATAGATCTAAAACTTACCTGGGTTATAAAGCTAATTAAAATTCCATCTCTTCTCAAACCACCTCACAGCTAATTATTCACTTTGCTCTCAATGAACACTTAGGATTTCTTACTATGTACTTCATATGTGCTAATCACGTTTACTTTACCTCTTTTGAATTCAGCCCAACTAATTTTTTAAAAAAGTTTGACTGCAATATGATTATGCCCTTATCATTATGTACTAAGGCTGCTTCAGAGAGCTACAATGACAGAGTTGAGTACTTGTCTAAAATATTTACTATCTGGCACTTTATATAAAAAGTGTGGAAGACTTGCCTTAAAGTAGTTTATCTTTGGGTCTGATTAAATCACGGCTCCCTGAACAAAGGGTGGAAACGTTTATTTGTACATTTCACACCTATATGTTATGCAGAACTTATTTACATAAAAAACCTTATCTGAGGGCAACCATGTAATTAACGATTAAAAATAAAACCAATTAACCAGTGTAACAATTCTTCTCAATGTGCAAGTACTAAGAACTTTTACTGTTTACTTTTTGGGTACTAGAGATGGAACTCATGGCCTCTGAGCCTCAACTTCCTTTTCTTAAAGAAAGAATAATTCATTGTCTCATAAGGAAATGCCTGATGGCAAATGGCACCATGTTCCTATAAATTCTCATTAACTCCTCTAAATGTTTTACTGATTAACTATTTCTTCTTCTAGATTATGGGTTCCCCAAGTGTAGTGAAAATACATATAATGTGTACATAAATTTTAAAAACCATGTATACAAATACATATCTTTACCATTTTCAAGTGTCTATATGTGATATATAGATATATGTCGTAAAGGTTAATACTTGTTGAATATCAATAAACATCTGTTTGAAAGAACTACAACATATTTAGAATCTAGTTTATAAAGCATCTCCATCTTATTAAAAAATAAAAATAAAAAGCATAAAGAGAAAATATGACTTGTACCCAAGTCACAATTAGAGGGTTTAAAAAAAAAAAAAAGTGAAGATTGGAACCTAATCTCAAAACTCTAGGTGTCTATATCTTTTCCACTAAATCAGGTATTTTATATTTTAAGTACTATACTTAAAGGTCAAGTTGCCAATAAAAGTAAGCAATTAGTAAGCAAAAGTAAGTATTAATTCCTAGCTTAATTAATCGTCCTTTCAGAAGGCAAAGAAATAAGACTATAAATATGTATGATATTTTATAGTCATTTTCTTACTTTTTGTCGATTACCAAATTTAATAATCCAGGAAAAAAGTGTTGAAGTTTATTTCTAGAATAGCATTTTTCAAAAAATCCAGATTTTGAAATATTCTAAACCTTTATCTAAGTGATTGTTGTTTTAGGTGTATATGTATGCAAAATTAATCAAGTAATATACAAATCAGTGTATTCTTCTGTATGTGTATCTCAAACTCCAAGTTCTTCATTTTACATTAGATTATTAATCTCATACCAATAAGATTAGATTTCAAGTGTAGAGATGGAAGGGGTACTGAATCCATTTGTCTGACTTGACTGTCTACCTGAGTTTTCAGTTTGTTTTTTCTTTATGTAAGCAAAATAAAAGAAAGAGATTAGTCTGTTTCTGGGAAGAAAAAAAGAGAGAACTTCAAAATCATAAGTGATTTCTTAGTATTCATTTTGTGTTAGCTCATTCCTGTAGGCTAAAACTACTCAGAAAACATACAAATTCCAAAATAATTTAAGAGATGAGTTATGAACCACAAAAATGGGAAGTTATATTCCGTGCATATACAATAGCAAAATACATTCTACTATCATGTATAACTAAAAAGAACAAAAATAAATAGTTATGAATTCCAGAATACGTATTCTGACATTCAGATAAGGAGGACCAACTTTGGGGTTAACTCAAGTTCATTCTTAATTTCAGAAATTCTCCAAGTGGTACTATGGTTTGCAGGTCTACATCACAAGATGCACTACACGACAAGAGAAAGCAAGCAGAAGTAGGGAGAAAAAAAAAATAGATAAAATATAAAAATCCTTACCAGTGCAAACAAGATTGCGGCATAAGCCATTTTCGGAATCATGAAATACACGATTTCGATGTTCCTAGGAAGAAAAGCACTCTATTTAATTAAAGCTAATATACAGCCTGAATTTTTCATCATGTTTCCCCTAACCCACCGTTCTTTTTTAAAAAATTTATACTCTCCGTGGTACTGGGGACTGTGAACCCAGGATCACCCTACCACTGAGTTACAGCCTTTTAATTTTGAGACAGTTGCTGAGGTTGGTCTTGAACTTGGGATCCTCTTGCCTCAGCTTCCTGGATCCCTGGGATAACAGGCAAGTACCATTACCTTAGGCTTCAATCAGTTCTTTATACCCCAAAATGATCCATATTAAGCTTATTTTCTCTTTCTTTTTTGTGATACTGACCCAGGGTCTTGCACATGCTAGGTAAGCACTCTACCACTGACCTACATTCCTAGGCTACATTAAAATTTCTTTCAAACCAAATTTAAGTTCCTCATCAGTCTATAGAAAACTTCTATGAAATTTCAGTGTTTGTAGACGGCACATTAAAAAAATGCAATATTGTCAGAGCCTTAAATTATTCCTATTAAATCAAATTATGACATTCAAGAAATTGCTTCCTTTTCTTATAGGCAAATAGTAAAGAAAAAAAACCAAAAAAAACCTATCAGGTTAGGGACCATATACGGTAGTTCAACCTTTTCCTTTGTTTTGCTTTCTATGGTCTGTTACCCATAGTCATCTCAGTCCAAAAATGTTAAATAAGACACTCCAGAATAAGTGTAAGTTTTACATGCCATGCTCTCTGAAGAGCAAGAAATCTTGCACCATTCCATCTGAGAAGTGAATCATCCCTTTGACCAGTATATCCAACCATACATACTATAGGTATATACTACCCATATCACTAGCTATCTCAGTTATCAGATCAACTGTCATTTCATAGTGCTTATGTTCACGCAGCTCTTATGTAACAGCCTAAAGTTGCATCATTCATAATGCCTATGTGATTCACCTCACTTCATTTAATCATGTCAACACTGTATTCACCTCCATCCATTATAAGAAGGACGAGTACAGTATAGTAAATATTTTGAGAGGGATCAGTCACAAACATTATACTCTACTATTATAATTATTCCATTTTATTAGTTACTAATCTATCACAATGACTAATGTCAAATTGTAATGTTGGTAATATATAGAAAAAATAGTATTTATGGTTGGGTTTTATGACGTTTCAGGCATCCACTGAGGATCTTGGTACCTCCTCAGGTAAGAGAAAAGTATTATAGCAATAAGTTAAAAATCTAGACCACAGCTTTCCGTAATAAAGGAAATGTTCTTTATTATACTGTCCAATATGAAAGTCACCTAGCCATAGGTATTATCTGAGCACCCAAAATTGCTGATTTGTCTAAGACACTAATTTTTAATTTTCACTTTAATTTAAATCGTCACTATGGCTTGTGGTTATTGTAAGAAACACTGCAAATCTAGAGCTTACCTAGGAAAAAAGAAGAAAATTTCACTTCTGTTATCATACCCCTTCTAAGGTATGATATGCACCATACCCTGATTTATTTTAGATAACTGAACCTCAGCAGTGTTGTAATGAAGAGTCCCTTACTACTAAAGAATGATACTAATTTTTCCCTCCTCTAGTGCTGGGGATTGAACCCAGGGCCTTCTCTGTCACTGAGCTACACTCTCAGCCAAGAACAGGTTACTCTTAAATCCGGGGCACTTGATTTAAAACAAAACAGCCCAGTGCAGTGGTGCATGCACTCTAATCCCAGCAACTCAGAAGGCAGTTGGCAGGATTGCAAGTTTCAAAGCCAGTCTAGGCAATTTAGCAAGACCTGTCTCAAACAAAAAATAAAAAGGACTGGGGATATCATTCAGTGGTAAAGTGACCCTAGGTTCAATCTTTAGACATGAATAAAAGAATAGCTAAGAAATAATTAGAAAGTTTTTTTTTTTTTTTTTTTTTTTTTGTTAAATCTGTTCAAGTTTTAATTTTATACTTACCTGCCTCATTTTAGCGTGGATATAGAAGCAGGAATAACCCAGTTGAGAAATCTTCTTGGCTAGCAATTCAACTCGCTGAGAAGAGTTACAGAAAATGATCGACTGGTTTATCTGAAGCTGAGCACAGGAAAAATTAATTGGTATGAGAAAGAAAAGCAAAGATCTTCATTTGTTTTGCCTATTAACTAGCAATCAAGAACTGTTGAAAATGTTGCCTAGCCAGGCCCGGTAGTAGACACCTATAATCCCAGTGGCCAGGGAGGCTGACACACCTAAGTAATGCAGCAAGAACCTGTCTGTAGATAAAATATATTTAAGAAAGGGTTGGGGATGTGGCTCAGTGGTTAATTACCTCCGTGTTCAATCCCAGGTACCAAAAATAAATAAAAAATTACCTAAAATTTAGAATCTCATGATAGCAGATGGAAGGTATAAAAACTGTAAAATGTTTTGTTTACTTAATAATTGCAGATAATTATTGTAGAACAACTGTAACTCATGTTTGCCAAAAGCTTATCCAACCCACATTTTCTCTACAAGGCAAATCAGTCTTGTGTTTAGGAGAAGTGAGCAAATACTTCAGCACTACATGCAGGGGCCATGGGAAATAGTCAATCATCAACACAAAAACAAAACAGTCAGAAACACAGAAATTGAAAAATATGGCATAAGAGTGCAAAAAGGACACCTGTTTATAGTATGAGAGCTATAACAAGAAGGAGGAGTGTCCTCTTCCTGGACCTCCGTGAGGAAATGTACATCTAGTGAGTCAAATATTTTGAAAAAATTGCACAATCCACAAATGATCATGAAAGTGCATTCAGCATTAATTTTGGAGTTACAAGTAAATTTTAGTGACCAGGCAAATTCATAAACTGACCGTGAATAATAAGGACTAACTATAAGCAAGGTTAACATTATTGTAGACTAACATTAAAGTGCCTGTGTTGACAATAAAGTTTCAACTTCAGATCAACTAAAATTGCTATTTAATGAAGATCACAGCAGAAGTTGATTTAACTGGTCTGTTTTACTGGCATTAAGGATAGATAATATTCAGCAACAGACACCGACTACTTACCCTGGAGAAAAGTGTGTTGAGGCAGTGTACTTTTTGGCGCTCAGTTACATATGCGTAGTACTGGGTTACTCCCTTCAGAGTTAGTTCCTCCATCAGGTTTATCTCATAGGGCTTCTGCAAATGGGAATTCTGAAAATAAGAAGAGACAACTTAAATGAAAGCAGAATTTTTCTAACTCAAAAAGCCAAAACATGAAATAAGTGTAAGCATATACTCTAAGATGTAATTATGGATAAAGCACTGGATGGCCCTGATTACAAGTACAGATTTATACTCACCATGAACTTTTGTACACTAAGAGGGAAAGTAGCAGACATACAGTAAAATCTGCCTGTTTTTAGGTTAGCGTGAGAATAATATCCTCCATTATCTGAACAAAATCTGTGACAGCAACTTATCCGCCTATAGTATAAATAGAAGACAATTTTTAAGTGTGGACAAAGAATAAAGAATAAACCAACAAAAACATCCATGGAATGTTCCAGGTTATAAATAAGTTAACTCCACTATTGCACAGAGCACAATGGCACCAAGACAAATTCCCATTGATTCAGAAAGGGATAAGTCTACAATTCCCATTTTTTAGGAAAAAGAAAAAAATTCCAGATGAATAAAATCAACCACTACTCTCCCCCAGAACAGAATTTTTCAGGTGATTCCCATTAAAAAGTTAGTATGGTACAGTGGTTAAAACAGGTTTTAGAGTCAACCACCTGGGTTAAATGTCTCCTTTATTTATTAACTAATGTGTTGGGATATTACTCAATCATTTTGTACTTTGCTTTCCACAACTATTAAGTTATCTTCATACTGTAATAACTGTATTATATATGATACCCACACCTTACTGGGTTGTTATAAAATTAAACAAAAGCCTGATCAGAATTACAATAAGATCAGTGACATAGTTTATTCAAAACACAAACCAAATGGGAAAGGTAACTATACTAGAACATTAACAACCCTGATTCTACATTTATAAAAAACTATCAGATTCCAGTGATAGCAAGCTGAGTAAGTTTTTAAAAGGTACTTATAACCTGTTCAGACAACACACATAATGGAGACAAAAAAAGCAAACAATATAAAGTGTTATAGACTAATCAAATTTAGAAACATTATATGCTTTTAAAAATGTATCACTGAATATAAAGAGTTATATGAACTTGGTTTTGAGGTTATTCAGTAGCTCCTCATCTTAAAAAATAACTATCTGGTATCCCTAAGAGAAAAAAGGCTGAATTCTTAAATGCCCATCATACACTACCTTGAAGGATAAACATGCTTTCATAAGCAAACCAGTTTGAACTGCCTAATCATGTTATTAGAAGGTCATAAACAAAAAGTCTCTGCTGTTTCACTGGAAATATAAGCAAAGCATAGAACAGTACAGAAAAATATCTTTCCAAATGGAGACATTACCTCATCCAATACTATCATCTGGACATGATCAACCTTTGCTACTCCTTTCTTGATAAGATCCAGGATTCTGCCAGGGGTAGCAATCACCACATGCACTACAACAAGATTTAGAAAACATTCTCATTGATTTTAGTTTGACCAAAAGGATATAAAGGCTTATAATACATACCTTTTAACATAAACACTGATGTAGAGACAGGAATAATATAAAAAGGCATAAGGATGTGTTTTAGGATATGTATTTCCATTTTACTTCAGGACAGTTAAAAAAAAAAAAAAAACCTGTTGCACCTCTACACTGGGTAAGCTATAGCTTCCCAGATCATCTGCTCCAAATAGGGAACATACATCCTTGTCTGAGGACAATCCACAATAAGCAAAAGACATACTAGGCTTCAGACATAGTAGAAATGCCTCTAATCTAGAGCAGTAGTGTTCAGGAAATACTATTAGGATAAAATAATTTTTAACAGTTGTGCAATATGAAGAATGTATTGAAGTAAACAAAGATATTATATATAAAATTCTGACAAAATCTATATGACCTTATTTAAGTAATCTCATTCTTGCTTGAGGTACCTTTTCAGTACTGTACATGGCGCTCTCTTCATGGAAGTGAATACAATCAGTTATACTCTTTTTTTTCTGCCCTGGGAATTTGAACCTAAGGCCTCGCAAGCACTCTACCAACTAAGCTATATTCCCAGCCCAGCTTTACTCTTTAATGGCTAAATGGAGTCCATTCACATCAAAACCCAATGTATTTAGTTATAGCCAATTAACTGATTTTTCAGCACTATACATCATTTAGTATACATACAATCTTATAGTCTTGTATTTACCCAATTATTTCTTTAGGAAAAGAATCTTGAAAACATACATTTATAATATTGAAATATACTGCCAAACTGACTACAATAGAGATCAATTTATACTTGCTAATTGTAAGATAGCCTATATTTCCAATAACTGATGTTAACCATTACCAGTATTTTTTCGCCTTACAAATTAGATCAATATAAATTTGCTATTTTCAGTTACATTAAAGGATAGGTTGAATATATCCTTTAATTATCATCAATTTGCCCTTTATTTTATAAAATGGTCATTTTCTTCTTTTAATTTTTTTTAGCTGCAGATGGACATACCTTTATCTTATTTATTTTAATTTGGTGCTGAGGATCAAACCCAGTGTGCTAAGTGAATGCTCTACCATGGAGCCACAACTGCAACCACTCTTTATTCATTTTCTACTGCAGTGTTTCTGTTACTTAATTCTTAAAAACATTTTTACTAATTAATTGTAAGGAAGCGGCGACATGACTAAAATTATAAGATACCTATATTACCTTATATTAACCATTTCCTACCTGTATCATCAAGCCTCATTATGTCATCCCGTAAATTGGTTCCTCCTGTGGTTGCCATTACTTTGGCCCCTCCCATGTGTTTGCTGACCTGGATGCAAATTTGACTGACCTGTAGAGCAAGTTCTCTAGTGGGAACAATCACCATTGCTGGAAAATAGCAAAGAACAGAAAATGGAAAAAAGATGTCATACTTTAAGAGTTTAAGAAGCTATAAAAATATTGTTCTTTGTAAATCAGATACTGAGAGATATTAAAAGTCTAATTATAACAGGCTTAACAGATATATTAACAATATTTTTAACAGTTCTAACTACACTTGTCTCACAGGGAGAGAGTCACTAATCTTAGCATACAAGTAGGAAACTCCTACTACCCAGGTTATTTGTACCATGTAAAAGGATGGAAAAATGATAATTATAGATCAAGAAAGCTGAATATTTATATGCTTTAGAGGTGAAATCTTAATGCTATTAGTTTACCCTGGGTACAACTACAGAAATTTATTTTTTCTCTACTAAGTCTTAAAATCTCCAAATCATGACCTTTAAGTAAGACTGTTCAGGTTTCTACAAGGAACTTTGCAGACACACAACTATGACAGCACAATTCAGTTCTATAGTTTACAACAGTGTCCACTAATTTCCTATCAATAGGACTTAGTTTGCCTATGGCACTGAAATGTTGTCAAATTTTTATTATATGAAAGTATTCTGAAGCCAAGCACAGTGGCACAGGGTTGCCTATAATCACAGTGATTCAGGAGGCTGAAGCATGAGATCACCAAAGATGAAAACGAGAATTCCCTTTAAAAGTTGGGATGGTTTTTATAAGATAATGGGACCCAACGCTATGAAAACAAGAAAGAATAACTCCAGATTATGTAAATTCTGTCCCAAAAAAAAAAAAAGACAGGAATTACCTTTTACATGGTTCAAAGATTTAAACTGCCATGTTTACTTTAAAATAAAACATACTTTTCTCCAACTAACCTTGTATATTGTCCCTTCTTCAGGTCTAGCCGTTCAAGTAAGGGAAATGAGGTAGGCACCGCTCTTGCCTGTTCCATTTTTTGCTCTAGCTAAGATATCCTACCAGATAAAGCAATGGGAATGCTCTCCTCCTAAGAAACAAGATAATGCAAAATATTTTTGAAATAAAAGCAGTAGCTTTAGCTAATTATTCTCTAAAACATACCAAAGTATTCCTCTTTTAGTATTGCTTTAAGTGTCTTACATTTCCAGTTTACATGAATAACAAAAACCAAGTAAATTAACAAAACCGGTGAATATCACTTGTCAAACAATATCCACTGCTCATAGGATACATTTTCAGCTGCATCCTAAAGTAATAACTGTGTGAATAATATATGTGTTGTGTACAAGGAAACAAGAAATTGGAGGAAATACACAGGGCCATAAAAGGACTGAATATATGGATTAAAAAAGCAAAGAATAAGTCTATTAAAAATTGGGGGAACCCAGTGCCTCGGGAAGCTGAGGCAGAAGGATCATCAGTTCAAAACCAGTCTCTACAAAAGCGAGGCGCTAAGCAACTCAGTGAGACCCTCCCTAAATAAATACAAAGTAGGGCTGGGGATATGGCTCAGTGATTGAGTGCCCCTGAGTTCAATCCCCGGCCCCACCCCACCCCAAATGGGGGGAAAAACACCAACAATGTCAAGGAATGACTACAACAGATAATATTTCAAACCAGTAAGCCAGTTGACTTGTAGGTTGGGTTAGGGGTATAGCTCAATGGTTAACAGTGTGTTTAGAAATGAGGGAGGCCCAAGGTGCAATCCCAGCACCAAACCCAAAATAGTAACGTGGATAGCTATATTGCATAAAACAGAAATAGGCTGGAAATGTTTAACCTAAGGTTCTATCTGGCATTTGTTTATAAATTAACATAACCTCCAATGTCTGATATGCCTTACACCAAACTTATTTACCCTGAAATGTGCTCAACTGGGAGCTCAATCCTATTTGGTTACCTCATCCTATGTTCCTATCTTTGATGACTTCTCATTTTTGTATTTAAGCTTACTTTATTCATGTGGGTTTTGCAAAGACAACAATACTTCCTATTAACTTGGGACATAGTAAAGGATTCCTAACAGTTACTGAAAACTAATATATTTATAGAGAGAAAAGTAAAAGGGTGAAAGGATACAAATAAGCATAAAGAAGAACATACAGATAATTTCAGCTAAAAAGTCTCTATAGAGCTAGGTAGGTTACACATGCCTGTAAAACCAGCTACTTGGACAGAGGGATGCAAGTCTGAGGACAGCTGGGAAAACTGACGGGAAAACTACCTGTCTCAAAAAAGGGTTGGTGGGCTGGGGAGATAGCTCAGTCGGTAGAGGTGCTTGCCTTGCAAGCACAAGGCCCTGGGTTTGATCCCTAGCACCGCAAAAAAAAAAAAAAAAAAAAGGGTTGGAGATATAGATCAATACAGAGCACCCTTGGGTGCATCCCCAGTACCAAAACCAGCATCTCAAAGACATAAACCAGTCACACGATAATGGGCTTTTGTCTTCACAAGAGTATTGGGAAACGGGCTGGGGAGATAGCTTAATTGGTAAAGTGCTTGCTTTACAAGCACAGGGCCCTGGGTGTTCCATCCCCAGTACTGCACCAAAAAAAAAAAAGGGGGAGGGGGGTGTCTCAGGAAACAATATATGTTGGAAGGATATTTCATCTAAAAACAACTAAGGTTTTATACCTCTGAAAATTGTCTTTAAAAAAAAAAAAAAACTGTAATCCTTTATCTTAAGGCAAATATCAAGTCAAAAACAATAATTCTGCCACTCTTCCCCCACAATTTGACTTTAAGTTCAGCTAATTAGACAAAATTAGCCTTCTCATTCTAATTTAATGTTAAGATACTTCAGAGACAAAATAATCATCATCAGACTCCATGTACTTCCTATTAAAGAAAAGATCTGTTGATGTTGTGATAAAAGTACTAGATTGTAATCCAAATTAGTTATTTTGAAAGTCTATGCCTTGTTTATGAAAAACTAGATAAAGCAGGCATGTTGATACATGACTATAATCCCAGCAGCTTGGGAGGCTGAGACAGGAGGATCACAAGTTCAAGGCCGGCCTCAGCAATTTAGCAAGACCCTACCTCAATACAAAAATAAAAACAGCTAAAGATGTAGCTCAGTGGTAAAGTGCCCCAGAGTTAGATTACCAGTGCTCAAAACCAAAAACAAAAAACAAAAACACACCCCCCAAATCTAGATAAGACAGTGTCAGTAGTTCATATAAGAAGGCAACTGCCTGCTTGTTTACCATTTATTACATCAGACATATTTAGCCTGAAAACTACTCATTACAATTTTAGAGAAAGAAACCTATTTTTTCTTCTAAGGACTTCTTTTGACTTCTCAAAAACTAAAGCTTGAGAACATTTAGAATTTGATTTTTAGATGAAATGTTTTAGAAAGGTGTTTGTATACACATTAAGACTTTTACCCCCCCAAAAAACAAAAAACAAAAATAAGGTTAATTGTTATTATTAAGTGAAAGAACTCAATACCTTTCCACTTCTAGAATGGATCATTTTGTACCACAAAACAGAGAAAAATAGATTTAGTGCCTTATTTGCCATTGTTTTGCTTATGGTTGATAAATTCTGAACTAGGGCATGACATGAACAATTTAGAACCTAGTTATAGGTTCCAGTTCCCGAATTTCAAATAAATTAATTACAAATATTTCTTTAAGGCCAAATATAATGCAGCAATCATATCTATATTTTTATATATCTAAATTTAGTGGGTGACAATCTGCCACTTTAAAAAACATTAGACATACTTAAAATGTTAGTGTTTTCTTCAAGTCCTCCATACAATTCATAATAAAAGGAAGGCTCCTTTTCCTTTCAGTTTCAAGAATACAGAAAGTTTTCACTACTCATTACTAAAATATAAAGCATATGCGTTAGCATGGTAGATCAGTACTATATCAGTACTGTTATGTATTTGAGAAAGGATTTACTAAACTGTTCATTCCAGTCTGCTGCTTAAAAATGTCACACACTATCATTTCGCAAAATACACCATGCCCCTGTAAAAACAGAATACTAACACTTTGTTTAGGTAAGAAAAGATCACAAGAATCACAACTCTCAGTCTTAAACAGGGATTTTTGGGGGGAGCAGCAGGAGTACTAAGGATTAAACCCAGGGTCTAACATTAAACTAAACTATATCCCAATCCTTTTTGAGGCAATGTCTTTGCTAATTTACCCAGGCCAGCCTCAGATTTGCAAACCTCCTGAACAAGAACTATTTTTAACACGCCTTCTTAAAAGCTACAAAACACTATTCAGTGAATTTTAAGTGTCTTGTTGACACCGACAAAACAGTAACACAAGGTCCATCCCCTGTCTGAAGTTAAAATTTAACTATAAAGTGAATGACTGGAAAGTTCAACTGTCTGTTAGAAGGAAATGAGATGGAATTTTTAATTTGCAAAACTATAAAAAATTAGGAAAATAAAAAGAGAATTCACAATCACTAACTTTATTCCTTTTATGCCTAGGGATAATGATGGAATATATCTCTAGCACTTTAATTATAATATATACATAATTCATAAGCAGCAATAACTTCCCTCTCCCATCATAATACCCTTTCTACCTAGAACCCCAGTCATAGGAGTCAGATGGGTTCCAGATGGGCAGAATACAGCTGTTGACCCATGAAACTGTTCCAGTTCCAATACTGTTACCTAGTCTTACAGACAGATTAAATAATCTGCTAATTAGGGTAAGGCAATCAAAAGTCAAAAACCCTTGGCTTTGACCTTTGGTCTGTCTTACTTCCTTCCTACAGGATTTGAGTCAACTTCGTTAATCTTCAGTTGTTTCAGAGATTCCAACTACTCCCACAGATTCATCCTCTTCTGTGGTTGTGGTAACTGTGGACTGTGGTTTTTTAACAAGTTAACTATACACTATTCAATTCCATAGCATTAAAAAAGTTAAGATTGATGGTCTCTGCTGGGTCAGGTTGTTTAAAGGACAACACTTTTCAAGAAAATGAGGGTAGAATTAGGAGTGGGAGGACTGACACTTGCTACAACATACTAAAAACATTACCTTAATGAGAGAAGCCAGCCACAGACCACATACTATGATTCTACTTAAATGAAGTGTCCAAAAAAAGGCTCCCTTCCCCTTCAGGACTGGGGACTGAACTCAGGGGTACTCTTATCACGGAGCTACAGCCACAGCCTTAGTTATTGACTTATTGTTTTGAGACAGGGTTTTCCTAAATAGCCCATGCCTGGCCTTGAATTGTGATCCTCCTGCCTCAGCCTCAAGAAGCTAGGATTATAGGCATACACCACCGATGCCCAAAGATGCAAATGTATAGAACAAAAAGTATATTTATGATTGGGGATGCAGCTCAGTGGTAGAATGCTTGCCTAAAATGCACAAGGCCCCTGGTCCAAACCCTAGTACTGCCCCCGACCCCAAAAGATTAGTAGTTGCTTAAGGTTGTAAGGAAATGAGGAGTGACTGCTGAAAATGTTTCTTTGGGAAGGGGGTGATGAAACATTGCGGAAATGAATCATACAACTTGACGCAAAACTAATGAATTGTTTCCTTCAAATATGTGAATTGTATGACATGTGATTTATATCTCAATAGAGCCATCACCTCCTCCCTCCCAAAAAACACCACCACACAATTTTAGGTCTCTAAGTCTATGTTTCACTTTCAGGTTTAGGGAGGGACTGATCCATAGGTGTAATTATCGTGTGTGGGCGCTTTCTTTTTTAACCTAGTAGTCCTTTCCTAATAGAAACCCAAATTCCCTCTAAGAAATCCCTTCTTCACCCACCCCAATATATCAAGTTTGGCCAAACTCCTAAGCCAGGTGGTAAACAGATAACAAAACTGAGGACCATCTTAAGGTTCCCTCCTAAGAATCTACATTGTTGTTAAGCATTCATTACAGTTTCCTAAGCCGTTAAGACCGCCTCAGTTCTTGGTCATCCCCAAGTATTTCAGGCAGAAGCACATGCTCATTTCTGGGCAACCACTACCACAGGACATCTCTGCCTAGAGTTAAGGACTGCTTCTTACAGGTTGTCCCACCATACTCTACTCTAATGGCTACAATCATATGCCAGTTACAATTAGAAAGGTACACATCATATTATATTAAAATTATCCATACAAATAGTTAGCTGTCCCACCAGACTTTACGACTGAAATCTTATTTATCACAGAATTTTCCAGTATCTAATACTAAGTCACTCAATACATGACTTGTTCAATGATAAAATACTCAGTGATGTCATAGTATTTGTCCTTAGCACAGCATGGATTCAACTTAAACTTGTATCTCTAGTCTTATCAAACTGGTATATGTTTAGTACGTGCTTTTACATAAGTAAATGCAATATGCATTTCCTTGTTCTTTTCACTGAAAAGGTTAAGTAGCAAAATGTGTACCCAGTGCCTGGAATGTGGTCCCCAATACTATTCCCCACTAAAAGAAAACAGGGCTCCTTGAATTTCAAGGAGTATAAGATAATACTGGTGTCACATTATGCCAAAAAAGTAAGAAGTGCTCGAGAAAAATGAAAGGAGTACATCACAAAAACACAGGAACTGGCATGAAAGTGCTTTTTTCCCCCCCCAATCTTTTTTTTTTGTATGTGGACACAATACATTTATTTTACTTATTTATTTTTATGTGTGCTAAGGATCCAACCCAGTGCCTCACATGTCCTAGGCAAGTGCTCTACCACTGAGCTACAATCCCAGCCCCATGAAAGTGTTTTTAATGGCCAAATCTTTAGGCAATCTGAGCATGAAACCGCCATAAAAAAAAAAAAAAAAAAGGAATTCATGAATTCATATTGATAACAGATAACAAGGTGGGGGAAAGAGAAGGCTCTTCTTTATAAAGCGTCAAATATGGAGGAAGTGCTAGAGCTGGAAACTCATTTTAACCCAGAAGAGATGAGAGCAAGCAAGAATCATCAAAAGATGTTTAAAATAAGAAAATTTTGATGAAGAATAGAATATTTGCATGGCCCTCGAATGTGCCCTAGACCGCTTGTCAGTTTTAGGAAAAGTAGGGGGAAAGTAGTAATTAGACATAGCAAAAATAAATAAATAAACAGACAAATGAGTAAATCAGACAACACTCTGACAAGGTAATGAATTAACTACAGGGACACTCTGTACACCTTCAAATGCAATACCTTGAGAAGACTGTAACATGACTTCTGCAATATTCTGAGAAAACGTAACTTGAAGTTAATCACATGGAACATCAGACAAACCCACTTGAGAAACCCCTTTTTCCTATCAGAAGAAAGGAAGGGGCTGTGTTTGAATATGTTAAAGTCATAAAAGGGGGGGGAGAAAAGACTGGGGAAATGTTCACGATTAAAACAGGTTAAAGAAACAACAACTAGAGAGAAAATGGGGACCAAAATCAAATTCCCAATATGTATGATATGTATAATCATGTCAAAAAGAACCCAAATACTATGTATAAATATAATGCTTTAAAAAAACCAGACCAAACAACAAAAAAAACCCCATAACACCTACAATAAATACTTGATTCCAGATTAGATTCTGTACCAGATAGGAAAAAATGCTACTAAAGGCATTTTGGGGCATTCAATTAATTAGAATATAAATGATAGATATGTTATTGACGTTAAAATGATTAATGGTACTGTAGTTAGAGAATATTCCTATTCTTAGGAAATATCCACGGAAAGATTTAGAAATAAAAGAACATAATTCTATAACCCAACCTTAATTTTGAAAAATAGTGTGTACAGGTATGTATATATGATCTGCCACAGATCAAAAAGTAAAGTATATAATGCATGAAACATAACCTCATATATAAGATAAAAAGGGTAAACATACCTGAATAGGAGATGGCTTTTCCCAGCCCATTTCAAAAATTCCCATCAATAACTCCCGTTTCAAACAGTAATCTTCAAACTCATTTCCTTTTGTGGAGGTCACATCCTAATCAAACAAACAATAAAAATATAATACAATTGTTCTTTGGTAGTTAGCAGGCTTAAAAAAAAATTATCTGAGAGAATTTACTTTGGTACTGGAGACTAAACCCAGGGGTACTTAACTGGAGTCACATCCCCAGCCCCCACCTTTTTAAAAATTTTGAGACAGGGTCTCACTAAGTTGCTTAGGGATTCACCAAGTTGCTGAGGCTGGCTCTGAACTTGTGATCCTCCTTCCTCAGCCCCTTGAGTCACTGAGATTATTATCTAGGAGACTTAACTCTTTACATACTTAATCTTAAACATATGTTGATTACTACTGTTTTAATCTATATTTCTATATTTCACCTTTTCCTAGAGAATAACTACTTTTACTTCAACACAAAACAAGCAACTTTAAAATTATGCTTTGGGAAAAGGTACTCTGTGGTCACAGTCTTCTAAGACTGGTGGAATACTGTTATTTCTAAACAGGTATCAATGCTGTGAATTGTGAATCACAAAATGTGAAGCCAAACCCTAGCTCTACCACTCTTCGGCTACATCTAGATTTTTAAAGCTCAGCACTACTGACATTTGGGGCTGGGAAATTCTGTTTTAAAATGGTGTCCTGTTGCATCCACCAGGGGAGATAACCAAAAATGTTCTTAGCTATCTAAATGCCCCATGGGAGATAAAAAGCACCCCTGGTTGAGAACACTGGGTTAAAAACACTAACTTCTCCAAATTTCCAAGTTCTTATCCACAAAGTGGGCATAATATCTAACCTGACTATCTCACTGGGTTGCTGGGAAGAAAGGAAATTTTTGAGAAAATTAGGTAAAATGTGCATATTTATGAACACATTATATTCTACAACATGATATATAATTTCACCAAAGAATGATAAATTAAACATTTTGGCAGTCCAACATATATAACCTATATTATTTCAACCATTTTCACTTTAGTAAACTCAGTGACTACTGCTATTACAAGGAACTACTTCACTTCTAGTTAACCCACCATTTTTACACTTGAATTCTATACCCAACTTACCGAAGTTTTGATTCTTAGATCCTTTGGAGGGAGTTTTAAAGTCTTTTTCCAGTCATCACACAGGTCTAGAGGGAAAATATAGTACATGTGAATATCATACTTCATAGCATCCAACTTGATAGTATGATAATACAAAGATAATTTATTTAGAATATAAGTTCTAAAAAGCACAGTAATTTCGTGTATTGTCATGTACTTGTAGTCAAGAATATAGTTAACAAGAGACTTAGTTAATTTCGGAGAAAATGATCTCAGGAAAAACAACAATCTAGGAAGGATCAAAAATCAAGAACAGGGCTGGGGAGATAGCTCAGTTGGTAGAGTGCTTGCCTTGCAAGCACAAGGCCCTGGGTCTGATCCCCAGCACAGCAAAAAAAAAAATCAAGAACAGAAGAGCTTAAAGGTATCCATTCTTGCTGGGCACTATAGTGCATGCCTGTTAATCCCAGCTACTGAGGAGGCCAAGACAGAATGATCACAAATTTGAGTGAGATCCTGTATCAAATTAAAAAATAAAAAGGGCTGGGAAGGTAGCTCAGAGGTTCAATCCCCAGTATCAATCAATCAAGGCATCCAACCTTTTAGAAGAAGCAGTGTAGTATACAGAGCAACTACTGTCAAACATATTTTATCTATCCTTGTGTTTTAATCTAAATTAGCTAACATTTAAAAATTAGGAGATTTCATATAAACCATCCGATTCTTGACTTTCTTTAGAAACTGAAAGCTTCTCTGGGTTTAATCCCTAATACCACCAAAACCAAACCAAACCAAATCAAAACAAAACAAAACAACCCCTGGAATCTTTAGCAACACTGTTCCAAATTCTTAACACAGTAACAGTTTAATAAAGTTTAGTAACTAGAGTTTAAAATCAAGCAGTTGCCCCTTTAAACATGGCAAGTACCTTCTAATTTGGCATGCTACTCTGTAGGCACCTTAGTTTGTAACTTTTGGTGACTAATTAAAATCAAGGGTGCCTATAATCCCAGCTACTCAGGAGACTGAGGCAGGAGGAGCACTTAAACCCAACAGAGTTCCAGATCAGTCCAGGCAAAATAGAACTCGGCTTAAAAAACCCAAAAGCGGGGCTGGGGCTGGGGCTGGGGCTCAGTGGCAGAGTGCTTGACTGGCACATGTGAGGGCCTGGGTTTCCTCCTCAGCACCACATAAAAAATATAATAAAGGTATAGTGTCCATCTACAACTAAAAAAATTTTTTTTTACAAAAACCCCACAAGTTCAAGTTGTGACTTTATTAGTTCTGTAACCTTTTATCAATTACATAGCCAAATCTCTCAAAAATGAGTCACTAACAATTTTTTTTAAAATAACTCATATACTCAATGTAGTGCCTGGCAACGTAAGAACTCAGTATTTGTTGTTCAAAACATCTCAAAGGATTAATTTATTTTGCTTAAAGGTAGAGCCAACATAATACAAATACTGTAACACAGGTAACCCTTGTTACCAATTCCAAAGCTACGAAAGACTTTCATCTCGGGATATACCATCAAACTTTCTATGAGCAAAAATGTCAATTCAACATCCTAGTGCAGACTAGCCTGCACACTGTCAAATTCAACAGTAAATAATGTTGTATAAGATACAATGCAAAACCTACCCAACAAGGTATTTGTAATCTTAAAACGTAAAATAACAATTTAAAATGAGAAAATAAGTGATAAAGTACTAGAAGAGTTCGAATAGTTGTAATTTTAGAATGCTTCATTAAAGAGGTGGCACATAAAACAGATCTGGAGAACTGACAGAACTAAAAGAGACCATTACTTCTAGGGAGAAGAAAAAGATTAAGACCCACTCTTATCTCATTTCAGAATTTTTAAAATTGAAAATACTTTCATAATGAAGTAGAAAAGCTTTACATTTCTAGCCTCAAGACTAAAAGCAGTCTAAATTTTGCTAGGCTATTTATATTTTGTCAAAACAAACTACAACTTAGAAATATTCATTTTCATACAACCAAGCATACATTTTTCTTTTTCAAATTTTTTTTGTAGTTCTAGATGGACAGAATGCCTTTGTTTACTTTTAATGTGATGCTAAGGATCAAATCCAGTGCCTCAAACTAAGCAAATGCTCTGCCACTGAGCTATAGCCCCAGACCCAAAGCATACATCTTAAAAATAAAATGCACAAATGCCAATTCTCCCAGTGAGCATACCAGTTCTGTGAGGGAAAATACACACATACACACACACACCCCACACACATTTTTTTGATCCCAGGGTGCTTTACCACTGAGCTACATTCCCATTTGCATTTTAAAACAGGGTCTCCCTAAGTTGCTGATAGGAATTAATTCTTATATGTAACTAGTGAGCCATACAGCAGTAATCACCTTTATATATTCTGAAGCTTATAAGGACTATTTTGCCCTAAGAATAAAAAGACCTAGGTTATGAGAAAATACATATTTCAGTAAAGTACCATCACCTTATGATCATTTTATACTAGATTTTTAACAAACGACAAACCTTGATTGGGATCAAGAGTCTAAGACATTAATTCCTTATACCTGAATCTTTAGAGTGGCAGTTACCATTCAAATAATTTAAAGTTAACACTTAAAGAGGATAATAGCCTACAGACACTCAGTTTTAAAATACTCTGTAGTGACCTGAGGCTTTCAAACCTGAGTCAACAAATGGGTTTGAAACTGTTCAAAAATGTGTTTCTAAGAGTTGAAATATTCTGAGTTCTTGTGTATTCATAAAAAAAGAAAAGTGAATTTCCATGAACTAAAAAAAATTATGAATATTCTCTGAGTGAATATATAAGTTCAGAAGGCTAGTCATGTTTTAGACTGAGTCTTCAAATCTGCCTCTGAAAAAAATTTCCAATTGGTTTTAAACTGCTATTTAAACCAGGGTAAGATGTAGTGTTAACACTAGAAAAACAGTATTGACAAAAACAAGATGAATCTGATAATTTAATTCATTTGTAACAAATTCAGCTAAAAACTCATATAACAATTAGGCAAGTCAGTAAGGTTTCCAAAAAAAAATTTATACAAAATTAATATATACTATCAGTGCCTATGCACATTACTTGCTGAATTATGGCAGAAGTACATTATTCTACTTAAACATCTACTGACCAAAAACAACCAGTCATCTTCCTCTTTACAATCAAAGTGATTAAATTAAGTTCTAAAGTACCCAACAGTAGAAATAACAAAAAGAAATCTTGGTTCCAAAAGTGGAACCATTATTTTCTAACACTTACTTAATAGTGGTGGTCATACTCTGTGCTTGCTGCTGAGTGCCATTATTGATTGTGTTGGTATTTTTCAACTGGTTCATCTGTTGCTGTGACTGTGTGCCCCCTCCTCCGGGGCCACCACTGGGTTTCACAGGGCCCCTCAGCTGACCATTTTGACTGGACAGACCCATTATAACAGGGTTCTCTGTTCTGGCCGTGCTCATGCTGTGTTAATTGCAAAGGTGTCTCTTTCAAACTTCAAAACTTTTGAAAGTCAGTAGAGAAACTGTAATAACAGTTTATTAGGCTCTCCAAAATGAAGAGATAAATAAGTCTTGCTCAATATATGAGTCCTTTATTGCAATGCAGGCAAGCACCTGTAAGTCTCTGAACGGTAAGCAGCAGTAACTTGCTGTCATGCACCGAATCAACTTTTTATTTTTAAAAAGCCCTCTAACAAGCTTGAGTAATATCTGAATTCACTCACTTCAATCTGAAACAAAGAAAAAATTAAATTAGCACACATAGGAAAGTTAGGAAGCAAACTGTTTCCCTTTTAAAGAATGTCTTCAGAACTACTATCATCTTTTAAAAAATTAAGAATACTGCCATACGTAGGTCAAATCACTAGCCACAGTAGAAGAGACAGTGATGAGCTGCCTCAAAAAAACCAATCAGTAGTGACACCAATCTTAAACCTCTAAAAATGTGAGAGCAAAGCAACCCATAGAAAATTATGTGGAAAGATACTGATTAAATTAGCATTAGCAATCAAAAGACATCTGAGCCAGGCACAGTGGCCCACGCCTGTAATCCCAGCAGCTCAGGAGGCTGAAGCAGGAGGATCACAAGTTCAAACCCAGCCTCAGCAATTTAGTGAGGCCTAAGCGACTCGGTGAGACCCTGTTTAAATAAAATTAAAAAAAGGCTGGGGATATGGCTCAGTGGTTAAGTGCCCCCGACTTCAATCCCAGTACCCCCCCCCCAAAAGTATCCTCCCTAATGAATTCTCTACAAGTCTCTGCCACCTTTAAAAGTTAATGATTCATTATACTTAATTGTATTACAACTCAGTGAAATATCACTTCATCTACTTAATGTAAACCTAGATTTAAACAAGGCAAGACAATTTTTTTTCTCTTTTTTCTGACAGCAACCAGGAGTCTTTAAAGAGTTAAGTTGGTTTTTGACTTGGAACTGTGCTTTCAGAAAAACTTTTGTTTCTTTTTGAATTTCAACTATTAAACTTTATGAAGAAATAGACTTTCTTTTTTCCCTTACGATTTGTACTTTAAAACAATAAACAGGATATGGACTTGCCTATACATCAAAATCTTTTGCTTGAAAAACAGCCAAGAAAATCTTTAGCTATCTTAATAAAACCTGAAGACTAAAAAGTTACTAGCTACTTTTCAATAACTTTTCAAAAATATATCCTAATTTAAAAAAGCATATTAAAAAAGTAAATTTCCCGTGTTAAAAAAAAATTCTTTAAAAAGCCTAACACACTAGTGACTTTTATAAAACTTTCCAAACAACCTAGAGTAGTAAATCTAGTTACTAGTCGTTTTTAAAAAGAACTGGTCAATTCCTCTATTTTTCAATTGTTCCCAAAATCGAACTGTTATTTTAAAACTTAATATAAACTTATACCAGAAAAACTTTATATCAGAAAACAAAGTCCAACAGTTATTTTTTAATCCCCTTTTTTTTTTCTCTTACCCCCAAATACTAGCCAAATCAGCGATGGGTATTGCCATACACCAAAATATCTCAAATTGTTAAGGCCAAAAAAAATCTCAAAATTAACGAAAAATGTTCCTTAATTACATCTTACTTTTAAAAATATTTTTTTAACATGTTGCTCATAGGCAAAGCCTGATTTTATCACATACCCTGAACTGTTTATTTAGAAGTTTCCCTGACCTCTGTTACCGGTATACTCGGTTAACAGCTACTTTTCTGTATTGATAGGTTTATATTATGATCAACAATATCACGTAGTTTGTTCAGGGAAACCTACTTGTTTGCAAAACACTTAGAGGATGAAGAGGGCAACCTCTAAAGACTTGGGAGACACCGTCATCACTGCCCATCATGCACAATAAGACCTCCTATCTCCTTAAAACCAAAATGAGACCGTGGTAACTGCTCCCTTCTTAAACTGATACCTGCATTGCAGTTTTATGTCTCAGGGAAAGAACTCTTCCTCCTACCCCTTCCCAATTTAGAATTCCAAGTTACATTTCTACGTTTTCAAAAACCCGAAGGAACGTAGACTACTTGGGAGGAGTCCCTGGCGGAGTTAATTACGGCACTTCCCAGATCGTAGTTAGCAATTGACAGTTTCACACCCAAAACAGTATCGTCATCTCCAACAAGAGCTTTTGTTTGCAAATGCAACGCAATTTCTTCTCTGAGCTTTGGCAGCTAGTTGGAGTGACTGGGATTTATTTTGAAGGGAAAAGGAGGTTGCAGAAGAACAGGGGGAGATAGGGGACAGAGACAAGCCAATGACTGAAGCCCCATAACTATCGGGCAATAATTTCTTGGCCCCCTCCCCCAACCACACACACTCAAGTCAGCTTCCTCGGACCATAAACACAAAAGGGTTGGGGCCCTGCAATCCAAACTGCGCAACAAGAGCCAGGAACGAGCTCCGCCGGTTGGAAACAATAGGAACTCCCCCGATAAGGTCCCTAGGAGACCCCTCAAACCCGAAAAGCCCCTACTTTCCTCCACGACTCGGGGACTCCCTAAGCACCCAGTTGTTACTGACCTACAAGGCCTCCTGCAATCGAGCAGCTGCAGGTCCTCTTCTGAACCAAGCCCTTCAATACGGCATATCCCTGCCGCCCCCTATAGGGCCGCCTCGTACCCTATAACCTCCACCATCAACCCCCACCCCCGCCAGCCCCTTTTGGCACCCTATCCCCTCATCTTCACCAGGCTCCTGCGAGCTCTTGGCCCGCCTCTCCTCCCGACCCCGCTGCGCACCACATTCCTATATCCCACTCCTCTCAGGCGCCCCCACCCCACAGCTGCCGCCCGCTTTCCTCCCCAGGCCCGGAGAGGCCTCAAGCCTCCGCCCCAGAGAACCCCCCACGCCGGGCCGAGGGGCTCCCCGCAGCCCCCAGGGCACCGCTGGCCTCGACCCCACCGCCTCACCCCACACCCCGCGGCTCAGGCCCGACTCCTACCACCGAGGCCACTCCCGCTCGGCACCCTCGGTCCTTTATTGTTGACTCGAAGCTCCCAAAATGGCGGCGGCTCCTTCCTCCTCGGAAACCTCCGCCCGCCCCCACCCGGCCCCTCGCTAAGGCCTCCCCGCCCGCCCCGCCCCGCCCCCGCCCGCTCCGGGGGCCGCGCCCCCCCCCCGCGCCGCGGGCTCCCGGCCCTACCTCTGCTGCTGCCCGCGCTCGCGGTGCCGCCGAAGTCGCCGCCGGGCTGAGCTAACTCGGCTCCTCTGCCCCCTCCCTCGCCGCCGCCTCCCTCCCTCCTTCCCAGCCTTCTCCGCATGGCGGCGGCCGCGGCTCCTCCTCCACTCAAGATGGCGAGAGCTCGGCCGCCGCTGGTGCGGCGTCACAGCCTGCCGGTTTGGCGGCAGGAGCAGCCCGGCCGGGGACGCTAGCTGAGGAGAAAACGGGGGCCCGTTCTCTCGCGCCGACGAGAGAGAAGCACAAGGGGAAACCCTGGCTCCTTCCGGAAGGAACAGAAGGCTGCTTTTTCCACAGCTGAGGAGAAGTGGTTGGGGAATGGTGGCTGGGAAGAGTTGCCCAGTCTTCACCCCAAAGTGAACTTCAGAAGGACCTGCTCAGTCCTGGCCAAGGACACGTTCTGACAACGGCCTGATCGGGCTCAGGGACGGGAAGCTGACCTGACATCTCCTGCGGGCCGGGGAGGCAGCTGCGGTGCCAGGGCCGCGTCCGAGCCCCTCGGGGCGCTATTAAATTGCTATCCTGACAGATACTACCAATTCTAATATAATAGCTTAAGTTAATTTAGAATAACAAGGTCATTACCTATAAAACAAATAGGTCATGAGACTAATTTTCAATGTCTGTAGTTACTGCATTTTATAGCTTTGTAACTTAGCCCACTACTAGAGACAAAATCAGATCCTATAATTGGTGGAAACTGGGCCTTCTTTTATTGTAATGCCCTTTTCAACTCAACATTGACTTTAACCATAGGTAACGTTTATTAATCTTCCTGGCCAAATAGAAATATTTATTAAGTCACTTCTTATGATTTAAATATTTGTAAAATGCTAGGCCATTGTCTACAATTTAAGGTTAATAATGCTCCAGTTTATGGATGACTTTGTTCTTTGCTTGTGTTTTTGTTTTTCCTGTAATTCACACATTAACATTTAAAAATAAATGCTATTTTAAAAACAAAACAAAAAAAAATAATGCTCCAGTTTATAGCAATCTTTTCTACAATTTAAAAAAATAAAATAAAAGGGGAGAAATAGATCCCTATGTAAAACCTACTTAATTTCAGAAAATATTGTCTAAAAATTGTATTAGGAGTTTCACTGCTGCTGAGTGACATAATAGAATGCCCCAGATTTTACAATAAGAAGATCTTAAATCTCCAGCCACAATACTTATATGTTAGCTCTATTGAGCTCTCAGGTAAGTGAAATATATGGGAAATCTATTAGACCCATTTCCCAGATCCACCTTTTATACATCCAATGATGTGGACTGGAGACTCAATCCCAGTATTTACTGCTGATATTCATATGATGGGAGGTTTTGCAGATACTCACATTACACCCATTCATGTGACTGGATTTGACTCTACTGGCTGCAATGGAGATTTATCTATATGCTGGTTCCATGATAGACTCTCTGGCTGTCTAAATATAACCTTTGAGAAAAACACAGCATAAGGAATACCTAGGCCAGTCTTCAAACAGTTATTAGAATGGGACTTTCTCATATAAGCCAATCATTTCTATGAATTATCCACCAATATCTTACTGCCTTAATTGTTCTGCAATAGAATCTGATCCTTTTCCTAAATAAAATATACAAATGTCTTGCCAATGCTATGTATTTTCTCTAAAGGTGAAGGATATGCTTTTGGATTGACCTTAAAAAAATTGATGAAAGACCATTATATCAAGATATTTTCCACTAGAAGATTCAAAATCAGAAAGGCCTTAATGTGGCAACATTGCCACTAAATATATTTTGCTTTTAATTCTTGAAAAGAATTTACAAGCAACCATGTGTAATCTAAATCTTTAATGCTATGAAAGATTTAAGGAACTAGGCAAATAATTGAGTTGTTTAAAACTATTTTCAGAATACAAAATAAAGTCAGATACACAATCATTCTGATTTTTGAAAACTCCATGTAATTTGGACTATTCCTTGTTATTTGGATATTACTCTGCACTACTGGTAACCATGTAATTAAGACCAAATTTGAATCTAACAAACTGATATTACATTAGAAAGATGAATAATTCACATTTATATTCTAATAGTTATTTCTTTGATGATAATTTGGTTCCTATATGTTTTAATGTATTCTTCTAGGTTTCTATCTGTTCCCATATTCATTACATCTAAGGTCATGATTTTTTCTGTTAAGATGGTTTGGCCCCTGAAAGTTAAGTATTAATAGAATGATTGAGATTAAATTAAATCCTTTAACAACTACTATTTCAAATATTGGTAATGAGACTTTTGCTCTCCCATTAAACAAAGGCCTAAAGGCCATAATGATTGTAAGCATGTATGTTGTTACAAGTAAATATCATACTTCCCAATGGGACTAAGAGATAATTATCATCTAATGAATATTTGACATAGCAGTAATAATAGCCTGGATTTTGTAAAATCATATCACCACATCCAGGACATTCAAAAGATAGAATTGATCTCATGGACTCTGCATTTTTGGTTAATCAGATATTTCCTAAATTGAATGGTATTGAAATGATATGTTTGCTACTAATTCTTTTTGTATCCTGATAATAGGTCACCATACCCTCGGAACCAAGAGCCGGGACCTTGGAGCAGCTCTCAGAACCAAGATCTAGAACTGCAACATAACTGCCCATCATTTGCATTAAAAGATTAAAAAGGGGGAGATGTGTTCAGCCATCCTTATTTAGCAGAATCAGACTAGGTTGAGACATGGGATGCAGAGGCCTGGCTTCTAGGAACTGTCGGGAAGCATGTGGTACTGCATGGGAGTGGTTCCCTGTCTCCTTCTGGAATATTCCCCCTTAAGACAATGGTTCCTCTAACTCCACCCTATCCTGTCCATCACAGAAGCTCCTCCTGGTCCTGGCCCCCTTTACCTGTATGTTATAAATAAAGAGAGTTGGGCGAGTTGCTGTCGTTGTAAGAGGCCAGAGCTGGCATGGCCAGACCCATGATACCCCCTCTCCTTTAAAAAAGAGTACTGGCTCTTGTGTCTTTATTGAGTAGAAAAGTTTTTTTTTTGGGTAATTGGGTGATATACAACCAACATCATCCTCTGGCGGTTAAGTCTTTTCTCATCCATGTGGGACATGGCAGAAAGGACCCCCACAGATGTATTCTTTTCTTCTTCTTTCACTCGTCACAATTATTTTGAGATTCATTCAAATCATTATGTGACACATTCATTATGTGTCAATAGTTCATCCATTTTTATTGCTGAATGGTGTTCCATTATATGGTATACCACAATTTGGTTATCTATTTAAGTTCATGGTTATTTGGATCCATAAGGGAAGTGTCCTGGCATTAGCACACAGGACAAACTCCCAAGACTTGAGAGACAGACAGGAGAATATGGCGTTTATAGGTACCTGCCACAGGGGAGCATGCTGGTGGTAACTCCTGAAGATCGAGAGCCCTCTTGTGACTGGCACAGACCTGTTCTACCCATTGTCTTCATCTTCCTCATCAGGATGTCGCCAGCCCCCATCCGTTTTTTTTGTTTGTTTGTTTGTTTGGTTGGTTTTTTTAGTAATAGATGGACACAATACCTTTATTTTGTTTATTTATCTTTATGTGGTGCTGAGGATCAAACCCAGGGCCTCACGCATGCTTAGGTGAGCACTCTACCTCTGAGCTACAACCCTAGCCACCATCAGGTCTTTGAAACAGTGCTGATATTTTGGGCTTGGGGTGTGGGGAGCCGTGTGGAATCTCACTGAATGCCTCAAGGCTCCTTTTGAGTCAGTTCTCCTAGGGGTGTGTCCTCTAGGCAGACATTTCTGTTTTTAGTTTGATAAGGAATCTCTGGGAAGATTCTGCTTTCTGCATCTCTTGATTCCTATATAGCCCAAAAGAGTTGCTGTGCCAAAGTGACATATTTTGGGGGTGACATCTTTTTATTTGATTTCCTACAAGTTCCACTCCCAAAGCTTTTGCAAATTTTATTTTGTTGTCAATTCTGATGCAGAACAAACAGGGAAGGGGATTCTGGGGAAAGCAGTTTTAGCTTAGTAGTTAGTAAAGTTAGCAAACTACCAATCCATCAGAGTAGAACTTTAGAGGACAGCAGATTTTTAGGAAATGCAGTTCCATATGAGCTACGTGGGCAAGTTACAAAACCGTCATATTCTACCACTTGCTAACCTGGCATTTAACCACATCTCTCTCCCTCTCTCCCCTTCTCTCTCTAGCAGTACTAGGGATTGAACCCAGGACCAAATGCACTGAGCTACATTCCCAGCCCCACCCCCATTTTAAATTTTGAGACTGGGTCTTTACTAAGTTGCCCAGGCAGACCTCAAACTTGTGATCTTCCCACTTGAGCCTCCCTAGTCCCTGGGATCGCCGGTATGCACCACCATATGGCCAATCACATCTCTTTCAAAGCCATTTTTAATTTCCAAACAAGACAACAGCAAAATGTTTCTGAATAATATTCTCCAATGTCGATCAAAAAATCAAAACATGCTAAACCTCTCCCTAGAAGAGGATACCAATTTCTGTATGTCACTTTATCTTCAGGTGATGTTCAAGGCTTTCTAACTGGCTCAAAACCCCCTTTGTGTAAGAAGTAAGGTTAATCTCTATTAATAGTTCTTAGATGGTAGGACAATGCAAGAAGGGAGAAAGAGAAGAAATGGTTAATAAATAAGGAAGAAATACTCCAAACTATAATGGTTCTCACCTCTGCTGATCATGTAGTTAAAATGGTTATTTACAACTTCCTTCTCTCTCCCGCCTCAGCCTCCTGATTGCTGGGATCACAGGTGTGCACCAACGGGCCCGGCTATGCTCCAATAACTTTTATCACATTATACAGTTGCCCCGAGAGATATGCATTACAGACATTATCTTCCTTATCCTCTTCATGTAGTCACAACCCGAGTCCACTATTCAAATCAGGATTAATCACCGCGAAGTGGTTCTTTATCTATTGGTTCATTAGCTGGAGAAGCTCGAAGTAGGCAAGTGACAGTCTCAATTTCCTGTTAGTGGAACCACTGCTGAGCTCCTTGGTGGAGGCATTCCTCTCTTGGGAACTAACACCTCTGGGCCAGAAGAGCCCAAAGTTGCCTGATGGTGTGGTGGGTCAGGCAACACATGGTTCATGATGGGCAACTCGGGTCACACATGAACTTGGTGACGCTCGGTGGTTTCACAGTCAGGCTCTGTCTACCCAGGTCTGGGTGGCAAACCAGAGCTGTTTTTCAAGAGGACCAGTATTGCAGAGGATGGCATAACTTTTCTTTAAAATCCTCAAGGTCTATGCAGTCATTCACCTAAAGAGGTATAGCAAAACCTCCACAAAGCATCCCTATCTGCCATAGGGGCTTTAAGATCAGAAGACCCCAAGTGACAACTACCTGTGATGATGGCCTAGATATGTTGTAAAGCCTTCTCTTGTTCTGGACCCACCTCAAAAATTTGCACAAGTCAGATTTCCCAGCGAATGGGTTCAAGTAGCACACTTACCATCTATTGCTACCAAAAGTTAAAGAAGCCCACTGGGTTCTTAACAGTAAGAGGCACCAGATGCAGCAATTTGTCTTTCACATACAATGGGATATTTGCAATATGCCCAAGTCCATTGAAACCCTGGAAATTTCACCGAGGATGCTAGACCAGGATTCTCTGTGGAATTTATTTCCTATCCTATGATATGCTTGGGTTTTAGAAAAGTCCAGGGCAAATGGTACATCCTGCTCTGCATTTCCATAATAAGTTTACCAGCATGATAATTTGTAGCATTCAGAGGTGATTAAAGTGATTAAATTAGAAGGGAACAGAGCCCCCATAAAGGACAATAAAGTTACAGTGGGTTCTGCCAGCTGAAAGAAAATTGTTTTCACAGTTACTGTCACATCTGAAGAATAAAGGTCTTCACTACAGCAATAGCTGCATATAGGTGGTAGGGGACATGACGATTTGCTCCAGCAAAATGAACATCTGGAACAGCAGTTGGGAGTCACCTCCTGATTTATGATAATCTGTCATTCTCTTAGCCTCTTATCTTCTGCACAAAACAATTGTGTGCATTGAGTGGAGACTGGTGGGAATCACCAACCCTGCATCTTTTGGGTCCTTGTTGATAGCACTCATCTCTTCAATCTTTTCAGAGAATGTGATATTTTGGCTATTTTGATAGAGGTGCTTCCATTTAGCCTTTTCTGTCACAATGTTCCTTGTTCTGTTGGCCAGGGAACTTATTTGTGGATTCTGCCAGTTGCTGAGGCTCTTGATTCTTCCTAATGCTGTCTGGATCTGTTTATATAGATCAAGTAAAGCTTTCCTAGGCTGCTCTTTATTTCAGTCCTAGGGACATTAGCCCAAGATGAGGGCCCTTCAACCTCCCAAGGAAGTCTTCTTCAACTGTCGATGCCTGCATGTTTCTCTTATTCTGCAAATGCCTGAGGACCTACTGTTGCTGTAATAATCGCCACAGCCCCATTTTCCCATAACTTCCATCTACCTGCACTTCCTTCTGTGATACCCCCAAGCAAAATCTGAACTGATATCGTTTGCCATGAATTAGTCATGTTCCATCCCGTTCTTCCACCAACCCTCATAAGGAGGACATCATTGAGCTCACCAGATTTTACTAAGTCCACCCCAGAATCTCATTTTAAAGGAATGTTTCCTGGTGCCACTTCTGGTACCACTTCTGGTACCAATTACTCTGTCAATCTGGGTTCCAATTAGAAAAAGATTACACACTTGCAACAAAGCTTATTATTACACACGATCTATTTAGGATGTATCAGGTGTAGTAGAACCTAGCAAGAGGAGATAGTAAACAGAAAATGAGGTAAAGGGTCATGTTGATTGAGCTTCCTTCAGAGCTCTTGAGAGGCAAAGCAAAGGCAATTTTACAGGTAGGAAACTAACTCTCATTAGGGAATCAGAGGATCTTACTCTTCCCTTTGATTTCTACAGAGAAACCCCAGCCAGCAAAAAATGGAAGCCAGGGAGCAGATGAAATGTTAACATAATTCATACAGGTTAATTCTAGAGACTGAGCTGAAAACTGACCTGAGAAGGCAAACAGATATATCTTGTAATTAGTGTAATAAGAGAATGGAAATCAGAAACAGATGTAGAACTGTCTCCAAGGAAATCTGACCCTACACCAGTTGTACAATAATCCTAAGTGATTTTCACATCCATTCTCCTTATGCCTTAGAAAGGTTGGTGGCATGTCCCCCTACATGACTTCATAATCTAAATGAAGTCTAAACTCAATTTGATGGCAGGTTACCCAATTTGACTTTCTCATGTCCAAGTGTGCATCTTGGACAATCTCCTTAAATACTGAATTTACTGGAACTCTTAATTCGTTATCCTAAGACACTGTTTCTTCTATATTTTCCATATCTGTCCATATAAGAGCACGCTCAGCTTTCTGCAGAACCCAAACAAGGTCACAGAGATTGTTTTTCTAAGTGTCAGTTATTTTATCTTTAGGTAATTTTTTTTTTTTTTTTTTTTTTTTTAAACAGATGGGGGTCTGTTACCCAGGTTATCCCAAACTTCTGGGTCCAAGGGATCATCCTGCTTCAGCCTTTAGAGTAGCTGGGCCTGTAGGCATGTGCCATTGTGCTTGGTTGGCTATGATCACTTTAGAGCTTTGTGTAAGGTGCAAAGAATAGCTGAAAGATGGTTTTAAAAATACGGACAGCCAGTTGTTCCAACACCACTTGTGGAAGGATTTCATTGAATTGCCATTGTAATTGTTTAATCATCAATCATTAGCCAGTAGTAGTTGCACACACTTGTAATTCCAGCAACTCAGATTAAGGCAGGATTCCATGTTCAAGGTCAGTCCCAGCAATTCAGCAGGGACCCTGTCTCAAAAAAAAAAAAAAAAAAAAAAAAATCCCCAGTACAGCAGGGAAAATATTTTTCAATTGTTTGCATCTATTTTGTTCCATTCTCATACAGCTCTATCCTTTTGCTAATACCATTAAAACTCTTGACAAGACTTCAAATCAGGTAGTTCTTCAATTTTCTGCTTTTACAAGTTAAGGCACAGCTTGCCTCCCCATATAAGCTTAGAATCATCTTGTGGAAATGTACAAAAAGCCTGCTGAAATTGATTGAAAATGCAGTTTAAATAGATCATATTTAACCTCACCTTAGCATTTTCCCAATCCATGAACATTACCTCTCTCTCCACTCTAGTTTCTTTCATCGGCATATTTTATGGTTTTAGATACCTATATATCTAGGAATCTATTGAGGGGAGGGATGGTAAGGTCTGTGTGAGAAGCTTTGTGTCTGCATTCTTTATTTAGGTCTCCTGATTTCTTTAATCAGTGTTCTGTAGTTTTGTGGGTGTGCTCAGCTTTTCATCTGAAAACAGTTTTTGGGAGGTGATGGTATAAATCCTTGACTTGTAGACATCTCCCTCCTTCCCAACTGATTACTGGGTTCTCTATTTAGGCTATGAAAACTGTGAATGCACTGTGACAGTACTTAGGCTAGATGAACACTCAGATTTTAGTTATCTGGGCTTACAGAAATACTGTTGGAAATGTGACTGCTTCACTGTATGAATTATTTAGTAAATGCTCTCAGACTCCTAAACATGCAGCCTGCTGCCAAGGATGTACAGTACACACATTTGGAGTTCCAGTGGGCTTTTATTGAGATAAATTAACAAAAATCAAGATTTTACCAACCATCTTTTCTGAACCTTATAAACTCAATTAAGACTCTGGTCTATATACGTGTACATACAACATAACACATCCCATCAAAAACAGAGTCCCACTGGAACACACTTGCCAATTAACAGAAAGCCAATTTTCCCTTTCCCCAAATGTTTTCAAATTTGAGTTTCCACTGTTTACTTCTCAGTGGAACTGGTCCCTTGTGGCTAGGGACATTGAAATTTTCTCCTGTTTTTACCAAACAAAAATTATTTTTTCAAGTTTGTTTGTTTCCAAAAAAAAGGGGAAGTGACTTTGTTTTGTCCAGGCACCCCTCCCCAACAATCACTGGTTAAAATACAGTAGCCTGTATCTTAATAACCCAGCCCTACCCCCTCCTTGCCCTGCCCAGCATTGTCTACTGGAGAATTTAAATACACTTCTGTTGGAATCTGTCAGCTGTGGAGGGGCAGAGTCCAGGTGCCAGGCTAGCTCCCTCTGACCTCATGAACAGTTAAAACCTTTGGACACTTCTTTACCCCAAAGATGAGTTTTTAGATCAGAGAGAATAGCTTTTCTTTGGGAGTTAAGAAAAACAAAAACAAAAACAAAAAAACCCTATCTTTATGAATATAAAGCAGAACTACACAAGCTCACCAAAGTCCACATTAAGTTCAGCAAAAAGCTGACTTAACTTCAGCGTCCACAAGGCCAATAATTTTGCCTGACAGATATTTGGCAAGAAAATGATTCCACCATAACAACTGTAAAGATACACAGAACACTGGAAGATGCAGCAAATTAAAATAACATGGCTTAATTCCCAAGAACTTATTTCATCTTTTTGTTACTCATCTAGAAGGTCAGGAGTGCGGCTAAAGGCAGTTTCTGATGAGGTTATGAGCTTCCAAAGTGTTTCTAAATCCTTAGTGCAGACACCCTCCCCTTTGGGACACAGTACCCTCCCCCCCCCCCCACATTTAAACAAAAACGAAACAAAACAAAACAAAACAAAACAAAAAAGTTATCAGAATGAGATGTTTTGATTCCAACAATTTATACTCAAGGCTTTGTGCTGAAGTGTCTTGTTTTAACCAAGCACGATGGTATCAAACACAAAGCAGAGGAAAGATGCTCCCATCTCATTCTGAAAACAAATAATGATTAACTATCCACCCACCCCAACCCTTTGGGACCAATTTGAAAATAATTTAGAAAAATATTTTGGTTTTCCTCTCCCACTTCTTTTCATCAAAGATCACTTTAGGATAAATTTATCCCACACCAAAGGGAAAGGCAAGAGAGTTTCACTTTAGAACACAAGAGAGAAAAACAAAACAGGCTCAGAGGCAGCAAGGTGTGTAATAAGTGATCCGTAACCCATTACACGACTACATGACCAGAAAGCTAAACCACAAATTGGATGTAGTTTCAATATTAAAACGGGGTCTAGTTCTCATCCAAATGAACCACTAGGAAGGAAAATAACCATTACTAAAAAAAAATAAAAATACAAAACAAAAAACTGGAAAGAATCTGAAGACAATTTCCAATAGTAACAATGCTCCTTATAAGGGATTAAAAAAAAAAAAAAAAAAGGACTAGGCTTTGACCTAGTCTTTAGAGCATCTTTCCATTTAACAATTCCTATTCAAGTCAAGCACCAAACTGGACAGCTGCCTCTCTAAAAGACAGTGTCCAATTGTGGTGTCCCAGATAGTTTAAGTGCCACTTCCTCATCAGAGGCCGTACTTCAGTAATACTTTCAATTTAAGTCTGTGCTTTAAGAGGGACCCACAGGCATGTGGCACCAGGCAGCAGTCTAAGATTGACAAAGGAGACTGCTTTTTGTTTAGTTACCCACAGGCTCTCTGGCAAGATGCAAAATTGCATTTATACTCCTTTCTTGTTCTACATGAATGATCCCTCTTATCTCACCAGAGGCGGTGGGAGCAGGGGTGAGGGGTATAAGAGAGCTGCATCAGTACAAGGCCAAGATATGTTGGTCAAAAGATGACACCTTTAAAGTTCCCTCCCCCACCCCTCCTTGGAAAAAAGTTACTTTCTAGTATACTTTTTGTATTTAATAACCAATGTTGACTGGACATTATGTGACTTGGATGCCAAATAAAGGAGCTTGCTCATTTTGGGTTTGTACTGTGCAGCTCTTGCTACAGCTGTTAAGGAATTAGGGCTATGTCTGATCAGGAGGCATCTGCAGGATTTTGATTCCCCAAACAATTTGGGGTGAGTCACAAATAGTTTTGCTTAGAATTAGGCAAGAGTCAAAAAAGCAACTTCAAATAATTGATTTCTTTACCCAGAAATTCACTGAGCATGAAAGCATATGCAGGATTTATCTAATATTTTAGGGTTTTGAAAAACAATGGAAGATGGAAATCAATTTTTTTAAAATTTGTTTTTTGCTTTTTTTTTCTCCCCAAGATGCCTCCTGATTAACCTAGTACACTGGGTTAAAAGGGAATTAAAAACATTAAAAAAAAAAAAAGTTCACTGGTTTTGATTCATCTCACTCCTTTTGCCTGGAGATCAGGCCAAACATCAAGCATGTTGGGAGGGGCACAATTTAAAGCAACACTACTGACTGTAAAGCATTTGCCAGCAATTTACAATGCAAAATGACAGATAACAATTCTTGTCACAACGGAAGAGGATGGCAAGCAGCTTTCTGTAGCATGGAAGTTAACAGCTCTCAAGGGTTGCCCATTTCTGCAGAAGTTTATTTACCAAGATGGGCAGAGGGCAACACATTTACACATTACAAGAGATGATCCACAGAAAATTAAGCTCCAGAACTGCTAACGCTATCAAAGCTGGTACTGGCTAATATTCTGAAATGCAAATCCGTGCTTCGTACACATTTTGCTCAAAGACACTGCTACTCCATGTAATTCCCACACTGCACAGATTAATCTTTACCCCCTTTTGTAGAGTTTGAAAAGTTCCTCACACTTTTAGAAAGGAAGAAGCAAAATCAGAGAGCTTCTCAAAAAATCACCTTGAATTAGATTTTTGAAGCTTCCTTGCTCTCTGATGAAGACTACTCCAAATGTACTATATGTGACAGTGTGGCAGCAAACAGTGCATTTCCAGACCTCTGGGTCCCTTTTCTAACACAGGGTCCCCATAGATGTCTGCTCTCTACAGTAAGAGGCCAAAGTACTTGTTTTAGAATTTAGTGTTGCAGAAAACTGAGCCCCTCTCATCTTTAGCTGCTCCCATAATCACTCTAATCCCCTTAATCCCAGCAACCTTCATCAAAGAAAAAATAATATATATATGTATATATATATATATGAACCCAGAAAAAAACTTATTTACAAAGTTTATACAAGTATACACACCCAATTTTCTATGGGACACGCTTTGCCACAGAGGAAAGAGGGTCAAGGCTCTGACATGTCTACACATCAAGTGCCATACTGCTAATGGAGGCGTATGTAAACCAGTCTTTAGTGTTCTGCTATAGAGCACAAAGGCTTGTCATATGGCTCCTGCAATGATAGACTGCTCTTTCCTTTGGGAGCGATGATGTTGTATCTACTCAGCCCAGAAGAAATTTTTACTTGGGATTGTTTTTTTAAATACATGTATTTACAGTGCGGATGAACTGCAGTTGCATATCAACTCCTCCTCATAAAGAAAAAGAAAATGGTGTTTAACATTACTAGTAAGTTTCATCTTTCAGCCCTGGGTTTCAGTATTGGGTAGAAAGGGAAGAGAGAGACTTCTACTTGAAACCAAAATGAAGAGACAAAAAAAGTTTAAAAGAGGGGTGGGGGGAAAAAAAGAAGGAAAATTGTTGATTCCGGGCTGTGTCTAAAAGATGATATTCTGAATGGTCTCATAGCATAAGGCACTTCGCACAAATAAGTAATAAGCTCTTCAGGCTTAAAAAACGGATGAGTAATTAGGGAGAAGTTGAAATGCACTTGAAGAGTCAGCTGTTGGAGAATTTTGAAATTGTAGACAAGCTTGTGTGTTCAAGATTCTTCTCTTTTTAGGGTTTCTCCCCTTCTCTTCTTTTTCCTCCTTCCTTGTCCCCTTTCCCCCAAAAAACATTTTTTTTTTTAAAACCAGTTAGTGCAACTAATGTTCAGTCAGCACACAGTGCAAACAAGTGGAACAAAAAAGGTATATTCCTTCTTTTCAGTTTTTTTTCCTCTTCACCAGTTAAAAAAAAGAAAAATGTCTGAGCTCTTTTAAGTCTTCATAGCTCCAAAATAAAGAAGATGAAAAACCCACAAGAGAAGAGCACCCCCCCCAAAAACGATGTGTCACAGATCCAAAGGAGCATTCTGGAGTTTGTCAAAGCCTACAGAAAGAGCGAAGAAACCTGAAATTAACATTTGTGAAAGCAATGCAAAGCTAGGATACACACATTTCACAATTTTCATCCCAAATCTCTGTCTAGTAGTTTTCTACTAAGTCTTTGTCTACTGAGAATGTAATTAAAGAACTTCTCCTAGGCATCACTGAGACAGAATGAGATCCTAAATGTTCTTGTGGCAACCCTCATTCATGATAACTAAGTTAAGGAAAAAAATGTTTATTAAAGGCTGGGGTTGTAGCTCAGTGGAGAGCTTACCTACTGTGTGTGAGGCACTAGGTTTGATTCTCAGCACCACATAAAAATAAAGGTCCATCAACAACTAAAAAATATTTTTAAAAAATGTTTATTTAAATAAGCTGAATAGTGTGCCAAAGTACTAACAAATATTTGTAGTTTTGTTTGTCTAAGGGTTTTGCATTTGATATTTAATTTAGGAAAAAAGTTAAAGTGAAAAGAGTAATTCAAGAATTCTTTAAGCTTAACATAGTCACTGTAATTTCAAAATTACTGCCACATTAAATCGGATATTCCTAAGGAAAAACTTTGAAATATTCTATATTGGGTAACATGGAGCCTTATTTTTATGCATTTCCTAACAGAGCCCAAGTGTCACCAAAAGATGAAGGAAGACGGTGTTCAGGAAATTAGTGTGCATTTAAAATGACAGCCATCCTTATAACTGATTACGCACTTGGTAAAATAATTTTACTGCATTTATTATTGCACACTTTGGAACTGAACAGTGAATGGTGAAAGCAAATTACTTTGGGTGAAAAAATAACAGTAGAAAATCTTTTTGCGCTCCAAACTGCCAAAAAAAGAAAGGAAATTTTCTTAAACTTTATTTTTGGAATCTAAATGTGTGTTAAGTACTGCTATCCCATTAATTAGGAAGCTACATTCCAGAACATTCAAATATTCTATGATATTACTGCCTCATCCAAGCGATGCCTGCTTCTGACTGTCATTTATGCTATTTGCTATCATACATGGTAGTACATCAAATTTCCCCTAGGAAAGAGAATTTAATTTCTTTCCTTTATATTTAAAGGTTCTGCTCACTTCACTATTGTCAAGTACTTACATGCTTGTTAAGGTTTCTCATCTTCTACAGGCTCGCTGTGGTATTCTGCCACATACAGGCTCTTGTCAATGTTGCTTGGAATAGGTTTAATTTCTGTTCCCAGCTGCTCCTCAATACTTTTCAGGTTGAAACGATCATCATATGTGATCAAGTTGATGGCTAAGCCAAGATGACCAAAGCGACCTAAAAAAAGGGGAAGGAGTTAAATATAACAACATGCAGGTGACAAGTCTTTAACCTGACAAAACCACAAAGGATTAATATCTACATTCAGCACCATCTAAGTGTAAGAAAACATTTCTTATGGTCTCCTCATATACATACTACCCCATTATCTTCAGGTCTAAATCCAAAGTAGTACAGTTGGCCTTCTGCATCTGTGGATACAACCAACTGTGGATCGAAAATAGTTGGATAAAAAGTGTAACTGTACTGAATGTGTACAGACATAATTTGGCCATAAATAATACAGTATAACAACTACTTCCATTGTATCAGGTATTATAAGCAAGCCAGGGATCATTTCTAAGTATATGGTAGCAATGTGCATAGGTTATGTGCCAAGTAACATGCCATTTTATACAAGAGATTGAGCACCCAGATTTTGATATCCACAAGAAGTACTGGAACCAAAACCACACGGATATTGAGAGACAGCTATATTTTATCTTCTTCAAGTGACAAAATAGATGCTCACTTGCATCAAAAGTTGCCAAAACATACACACTGAACAGTACAGTCACATACTGTACCATTTAACAAGTCAAGTTTTCACATTAATTTCATCTCAAATTAAGTAGCTATTTTAAACTCTTCGTAATAAAGTCGAAATTATAAGTCAATCAAATAAATCAATTATTGTAATTTCACCGTTCTAGTAGATACTGTATTTTTTAAATAATTACACTTCTCAAAAACCAACTCCCATCAAACCATCCCCTTCCTCTTCCTCACCTGATCTTCCAATACGATGAAGATAGGTCTCTGCCAGCTTTGGGAAGTCAAAATTTATTACCACATTCACAGCTTGTATATCAATACCTCGGGTAAACAGATCTTTAAAAACAAACAAAAAGATAATTTTCACTATACCTTTTAATTTAAACATACTTCTTCTTGACACCATACTTTAAACACTCATTTCTAGTGTAACCTAAGTTTTAAAATTTCAGTTATTAACACGCACCTGCAAATTAGCAACACCTTTCATGATTACATCGACATAAACAACTTTCTACTTTAGTTACCTTTTTCAGTTCTACAAGTAGGTTTTAAATAGTCCAAGGTAATTGGGCAATGCAGGAAGAAGACATGACTGGTACACTAAGTTCATAAACGAGTCTCAGGAGTAAATAATTTCCTTTAAGTCTAATTTCTAGCATTTATCCAAGGTATATAAAGCTAGAATACTTCAAAAAGAGGCAATTTCACTAATCAGCATGTTTAGTTTAGAATTCATTCATTCCATTCTGCTAAATGATTCACAACAGACCTAAAATAAGTTAATGTGTAAAATTCCTTCTACTCCTTTCTAATCCCAGAATTACTATGCTAGTTTGAATTCTGGGGGAGAAAAAAACTCCAAAACACCTAGACTGAGATAACAGTCAGGTTTTCTTGTTTCCATCAGCTCCATACTCCAAAAGAATCCACGAAAGCTGGGCATGGTGTCACATGTCTTTAATCTAAACTACTTGGTAGGCTGAGTCAAGGGGATGGCAAGTTTGAGGCCAAGCTAAGCAACATAGTTAGACCCTGTTTCACAGTGAAAAATAAAAAGGGCTGGGGATGTAGTTCAGTAGTAAAGCACAACTGGGCTCAATCTCCAGCACCATAAAACAAAAAAAACCAATACAGACTGGTGTTTCTAATATACTGCTTTAAATCTGTAACAAAAAATTGCTACTAGAAGCCAGGTCCGGTGGTGTAAGCCTGTAATCCCAGCTGCTTGGAGGCTGATCACTAGTTCAAAGCCAGCCTCAGCAACAGTGAGGCGCTAAGCAACTCAGTGAGATTCTGTCTCTAAAAATATAAAATAGGGCTGGGGATGTGACTTAAGTGTCCCTGAGTTCAGTCTCTTGTACCCACTCTCACCAAGTGCTACTAGATAAATTTAAATTGAGAGTTGAGGTCCTCTACTCCACTTCGGTTCTAATTTAATTCTCTAATACTTTTCTACCAAACTCATTCACATATTCCTTCTCAAACTTATCTTCAAGGCCCTCTATGGATCATTTTTTTAAAAAATCCCAGTCACCTAACTAAATATTTCTTCCTCTATAGATCTAAAACTTACCTGGGTTATAAAGCTAATTAAAATTCCATCTCTTCTCAAACCACCTCACAGCTAATTATTCACTTTGCTCTCCAATGAACACTTAGGATTTCTTACTATTGTACTTCATATGTGCTAATCACGTTTACTTTACCTCTTTTGAATTCAGCCCAACTAATTTTTTAAAAAAAGTTTGACTGCAATATGATTATGCCCTTTCATTTATGTACTAAGGCTGCTTCAGAGAGCTACAATGACAGAGTTGAGTACTTGTCTAAAATATTTACTATCTGGCACTTTATATAAAAAGTGTGGAAGACTTGCCTTAAAGTAGTTTATCTTTGGGTCTGATTAAATCACGGCTCCCTGAACAAAGGGTGGAAACGTTTATTTGTACATTTCACACCTATATGTTATGCAGAACTTATTTACATAAAAAACCTTATCTGAGGGCAACCATGTAATTAACGATTAAAAATAAAACCAATTAACCAGTGTAACAATTCTTCTCAATGTGCAAGTACTAAGAACTTTTACTGTTTACTTTTTGGGTACTAGAGATGGAACTCATGGCCTCTGAGCCTCAACTTCCTTTTCTTAAAGAAAGAATAATTCATTGTCTCATAAGGAAATGCCTGATGGCAATGGCACCATGTTCCTATAAATTCTCATTAACTCCTCTAAATGTTTTACTGATTAACTATTTCTTCTTCTAGATTATGGGTTCCCCAAGTGTAGTGAAAATACATATAATGTGTAATAAATTTTAAAAACCATGTATACAAATACATATCTTTACCATTTTCAAGTGTCTATATGTGATATATAGATATATGTCGTAAAGGTTAATACTTGTTGAATATCAATAAACATCTGTTGAAAGAACTACAACATATTTAGAATCTAGTTTATAAAGCATCTCCATCTTATTAAAAAAATAAATAAAAAGCATAAAGAGAAATATGACTTGTCCCAAGTCACAATTAGAGGTTTAAAAAAAAAAAAAAGTGAAGATTGGAACCTAATCTCAAAACTCTAGTGTCTAATATCTTTTCCACTAAATCAGGTATTTATATTTTAAGTACTATACTTAAAGGTCAAGTTGCCAATAAAAAGTAAGCAATTAGTAAGCAAAAAGTAAGTATTAATTCCTAGCTTAATTAATCGTCCTTTCAGAAGGCAAAGAAATAGACTATAAATATGTATGATATTTTATAGTCATTTTCTTACTTTTTGTCGATTACCAAATTTAATAATCCAGGAAAAAAGTGTTGAAGTTTATTTCTAGAATAGCATTTTCAAAAAATCCAGATTTTGAAATATTCTAAACCTTTATCTAAGTGATTGTTGTTTAGGTGTATATGTATGCAAAAATTAATCAAGTAATATACAAATCAGTGTATTCTTCTGTATGTGTATCTCAAACTCCAAGTTCTTCATTTTACATTAGATTATTAATCTCATACCAATAAGATTAGATTTCAAGTGTAGAGATGGAAGGGGTACTGAATCCATTTGTCTGACTTGACTGTCTACCTGAGTTTTCAGTTTGTTTTTTCTTTATGTAAGCAAAATAAAGAAAGAGATTAGTCTGTTTCTGGGAAGAAAAAAAGAGAGAACTTCAAAATCATAAGTGATTTCTTAGTATTCATTTTGTGTTAGCTCATTCCTGTAGGCTAAAACTACTCAGAAAACATACAAATTCCAAAAATAATTTAAGAGATGAGTTATGAACCACAAAAATGGGAAGTTATATTCCGTGCATATACAATAGCAAAATACATTCTACTATCATGTATAACTAAAAAGAACAAAAATAAATAGTTATGAATTCCAGAATACGTATTCTGACATTCAGATAAGGAGGACCAACTTTGGGGGTTAACTCAAGTTCATTCTTAATTTCAGAAATTCTCCAAGTGGTACTATGGTTTGCAGGTCTACATCACAAGATGCACTACACGACAAGAGAAAGCAAGCAGAAGTAGGGAGAAAAAAAAATAGATAAAATATAAAAATCCTTACCAGTGCAAACAAGATTGCGGCATAAGCCATTTCGGAAATCATGAATACACGATTTCGATGTTCCTAGGAAGAAACACCTCTATTTAATTAAAGCTAATATACAGCCTGAATTTTTCATCATTGTTTCCCCTAACCCACCGTTCTTTTTTAAAAAATTTATACTCCCGTGGTACTGGGGACTGAACCCAGGATCACCCTACCACTGAGTTACAGCCTTTTAATTTTGAGACAGTTGCTGAGGTTGGTCTTGAACTTGGGATCCTCTTGCCTCAGCTTCCTGGATCCCTGGGATAACAGGCAAGTACCATTACCTTAGGCTTCAATCAGTTCTTTATACCCCAAAATGATCCATATTAAGCTTATTTTCTCTTTCTTTTTTGTGATACTGAACCCAGGGTCTTGCACATGCTAGGTAAGCACTCTACCACTGACCTACATTCCTAGGCTACATTAAATTTCTTTCAAAACCAAATTTAAGTTCCTCATCAGTCTATAGAAACTTCTATGAAATTTCAGTGTTGTAGACAGCACATTAAAAAAAATGCAATATTGTCAGAGCCTTAAATTATTTCCTATTAAATCAAATTATGACATTCAGAAATTGCTTCCTTTTCTTATAGGCAAATAGTAAAGAAAAAAACAAAAAAAAACTATCAGGTTAGGGACCATATACGGTAGTTCAACCTTTTCCTTTGTTTTGCTTTCTATGGTCTGTTACCCATAGTCATCTCAGTCCAAAAATGTTAAATAAGACACTCCAGAAATAAGTGTAAGTTTTAAATTGCATGCTCTTCTGAAGAGCAATGAAATCTTGCACCATTCCATCTGAGAAGTGAATCATCCCTTTGACCAGTATATCCAAACCATACATACTATAGGTATATACTACCCATATCACTTAGCTATCTCAGTTATCAGATCAACTGTCATTTCATAGTGCTTATGTTCACGCAGCTCTTATGTAACAGCCTAAAGTTGCATCATTCATAATGCCTATGTGATTCACCTCACTTCATTTAATCATGTCAACACTGTATCACCTCACATCATTATAAGAAGGACGAGTACAGTATAGTAAATATTTTGAGAGGGATCAGTCACATAACATTATACTCTACTATTATAATTATTCCATTTTATTAGTTACTAATCTATCACAATGACTAATGTTCAAATTGTAAATGTGTAATATATAGAAAAAATAGTATTTAGGGTTGGTTTTATGACGTTTCAGGCATCCACTGAGGATCTTGGTACCTCCTCAGGTAAGAGAAAAGTATTATAGCAATAAGTTAAAAATCTAGACCACAGCTTTCCGTAATAAAGGAAATGTTCTTTATTATACTGTCCAATATGAAAGTCACTAGCCATAGGTAGTTATCTGAGCACCCAAAATATTGCTGATTTGTCTAAGACACTAATTTTTAATTTTCACTTTAATTTAAATCGTCACATATGGCTTGTGGTTATTGTAAGAAACACTGCAAATCTAGAGCTTACCTAGGAAAAAAGAAGAAAATTTCACTTCTGTATCATACCCCTTCTAAGGTATGAATATGCACCATACCCTGATTTTATTTTTAGATAACTGAACCTCAGGCAGTGTTGTAATGAAGAGTCCCTTACTACTAAAGAATGATACTATTTTTCCCTCCTCCTAGTGCTGGGGATTGAACCCAGGGCCTTCTCTGTCACTGAGCTACACTCTCAGCCAAGAACAGGTTACTCTTAAATCCGGGGCACTTGGATTTAAAACAAAACAGCCCAGTGCAGTGGTGCATGCCTATAATCCCAGCAACTCAGAAGGCAGTTGGCAGGATTGCAAGTTCAAAGCCAGTCTAGGCAATTTAGCAAGACCCTGTCTCAAAACAAAAAATAAAAAGGACTGGGGATATCATTCAGTGGTAAAGTGACCCTAGGTTCAATCTTTAGACATGAATAAAAGAATAGCTAAGAAATAATTAGAAATTTTTTTTTTTTTTTTTTTTTTTTTTGTTAAATCTGTTCAAGTTCTAATTTTATACTTACCTGCCTCATTTTAGCGTGGATATAGAAGCAGGAATAACCCAGTTGAGAAATCTTCTTGGCTAGCAATTCAACTCGCTGAGAAGAGTTACAGAAAATGATCGACTGGTTTATCTGAAGCTGAGCACAGGAAAAATTAATTGGTATGAGAAAGAAAAGCAAAGATCTTCATTTGTTTTGCCTATTAACTAGCAATCAAGAACTGTTGAAAATGTTGCCTAGCCAGGCCCGGTAGTAGACACCTATAATCCCAGTGGCCAGGGAGGCTGACACACCTAAGTAATGCAGCAAGAACCTGTCTGTAGATAAAATATATTTTAAGAAAGGGTTGGGGATGTGGCTCAGTGGTTAATTACCTCCGTGTTCAATCCCAGGTACCAAAAATAAATAAAAAATTACCTAAAATTTAGAATCTCATGATAGCAGATGGAAGGTATAAAAACTGTAAAATGTTTTGTTTACTTAATAATTGCAGATAATTATTGTAGAACAACTGTAACTCATGTTTGCCAAAAGCTTATCCAACCCACATTTTCTCTACAAGGCAAATCAGTCTTGTGTTTAGGAGAAGTGAGCAAATACTTCAGCACTACATGCAGGGGCCATGGAAAATAATCATCAACACAAAAACAAAACAGTCAGAAACACAGAAATTGAAAAATATGGCATTAAGAGTGCAAAAAGGACACCTGTTTATAGTATGAGAGCTATAACAAGAAGGAGGAGTGTCCTCTTCCTGGACCTCAGTTGAGAAATGTACATCTAGTGAGTCAAATATTTTGAAAAATTGCACAATCCACAAATGATCATGAAAGTGCATTCAGCATTAATTTTGGAGTTACAAGTAAATTTTAGTGACCAGGCAAATTCATAAACTGACCGTGAATAATAAGGATAACTATAAGCAAGGTTACATTATTGTAGACTAAAATTAAAGTGCCTGTGTTGACAATAAAGTTTCAACTTCAGATCAACTAAAATTGCTATTTAATGAAGATCACAGCAAAGTTGATTTAACTGTCTGTTTTACTGGCATTAAGTGATAGATAATATTCAGCAACAGAAACCGACTACTTACCCTGGAGAAAAGTGTGTTGAGGCAGTGTACTTTTTGGCGCTCAGTTACATATGCGTAGTACTGGGTTACTCCCTTCAGAGTTAGTTCCTCCATCAGGTTTATCTCATAGGGCTTCTGCAAATGGGAATTCTGAAATAAGAAGAGACACTTAAATGAAAGCAGAATTTTTTCTAACTCAAAAAGCCAAAAACATGAAATAGTGTAAAGCATATACTCTAAGATGTAATTATGGATAAAAGCACTGGATGGCACTGATTACAAGTAACAGATTTATACTCACCATGAACTTTTGTACACTAAGAGGGAAAGTAGCAGAATACAGTAAAATCTGCCTGTTTTTAGGTAGCGTGAGAATAATATCCTCCATTATCTGAACAAAATCCTGTGACAGCAACTTATCCGCCTATAGTATAAATAGAAGACAATTTTTAATGTGTGGACAAAGAATAAAGAATAAAACCAACAAAAACATCCCATGGAATGTTCCAGGTTATAAATAAGTTAACTCCACTATTGCAAGAGCACAATGGCACCAAGACAAATTCCCATTGATCAGAAGGGATAAGTCTACAATTCCCATTTTTTAGGAAAAAGAAAAAAATTCCAGATGAATAAATCAACCCACTACTCTCCCCCAGAACAGAATTTTTCAGGTGATTCCCATTAAAAAGTTAGTATGGTACAGTGGTTAAAAACAGGTTTTAGAGTCAACCACCTGGGTTAAAATGTCTCCTTTATTTATTAACTAATGTGTTGGGATATTACTCAATCATTTTGTACTTTGCTTTCCACAACTATTAAGTTATCTTCATACTGTAATAACTGTATTATATATATGATACCCACACCTTACTGGGTTGTTATAAAAATTAAACAAAAGCCTGATCAGAATTACAATAAGATCAGTGACATAGTTATTCAAAACACAAACCAAATGGGAAAGGTAACTATACTAGAACATTAACAACCCTGATTCTACATTTATAAAAAACTATCAGATTCCAGTGATAGCAAGCTGAGTAAGTTTTTAAAAGGTACTTATAACCTGTTCAGACAACACACATAATGGAGACAAAAAAGCAAACAATATAAAGTGTTATAGACTAATCAAATTTAGAAACATTATATGCTTTTAAAAATGTATCACTGAATATAAAGAGTTATATGAACTTGGTTTTGAGGTTATCAGTAGCTCCTCATCTTAAAAAATAACTATCTGGTATCCCTAAGAGAAAAAGGCTGAATTCTTAAATGCCCATCATACACTACCTTGAAGGATAAACATGCTTTCATAAGCAACCAGTTTGAACTGCCTAATCATGTTATTAGAAGGTCATAACAAAAAGTCTCTGCTGTTTCACTGGAAATATAAGCAAAGCCATAGAACAGTACAGAAAAATATCTTTCCAATGGAGACATTACCTCATCCAATACTATCATCTGGACATGATCAACCTTTGCTACTCCTTTCTTGATAAGATCCAGGATTCTGCCAGGGGTAGCAATCACCACATGCACTACAACAAGATTTAGAAAACATTCTCATTGATTTTAGTTTGACCAAAGGATATAAAGGCTTATAATACATACCTTTTAACATAAACACTGATGTAGAGACAGGAATAATATAAAAAGGCATAAGGATGTGTTTAGGATATGTATTTCCATTTTACTTCAGGACAGTTAAAAAAAAAAAAAAACCTGTTGCACCTCTACACTGGTAAGCTATAGCTTCCCAGATCATCTGCTCCAAATAGGAACATACATCCTTGTCTGAGGACAATCCACAATAAGCAAAAGACATACTAGGCTTCAGACATAGTAGAAATGCCTCTAATCTAGAGCAGTAGTGTTTCAGGAAATACTATTAGGATAAAATAATTTTTTAACAGTGTGCAATATGAAGAATGTATTGAAGTAAACAAAGATAATTATATATAAAATTCTGACTAAAATCTATATGACCTTATTTAAGTAATCTCATTCTTGCTTGAGGTACCTTTTCAGTACTGTACCATGGCGCTCTCTTCATGGAAGTGAATACAATCAGTTATACTCTTTTTTTTTCTGCCCTGGAATTTGAACCTAAGGCCTCGCAAGCACTCTACCAACATAAGCTATATTCCCAGCCCAGCTTTTACTCTTTAATGGCTAAATGGAAGTCCATTCACATCAAAACCCAATGTATTTAGTTATAGCCAATTACTGATTTTTCAGCACTATACATCATTTAGTATACATACAATCTTATAGTCTTGTATTACCCAATTATTTCTTTAGGAAAGAATCTTGAAAACATACATTTATAATATTGAATATACTGCCAAATGACTACAATAGAGATCAATTTATACTGCTAATTGTAAGATAGCCTATATTTCCAATAACTGATGTTAACCATTACCAGTAATTTTTTTCGCCTTACAAATTAGATCAATATAAATTTGCTATTTTCAGTTACATTAAAGGATAGGTTGAATATATCCTTAATTATCATCAATTTGCCCTTTATTTTATAAAATGGTCATTTTCTTCTTTTAATTTTTTTTTAGCTGCAGATGGACATACCTTTATCTTATTTATTTTAATTTGGTGCTGAGGATCAAACCCAGTGTGCTAAGTGAATGCTCTACCATGGAAGCACAACTGCAACCACTCTTTATTCATTTTCTACTGCAGTGTTTCTGTTACTTAATTCTTAAAACATTTTTACTAATTAATTGTAAGGAAGCGGCGACATGACTAAAATTATAAGATACCTATATTACCTTATATTAACCATTTCCTACCTGTATCATCAAGCCTCATTATGTCATCCCGTAAATTGGTTCCTCCTGTGGTTGCCATTACTTTGGCCCCTCCCATGTGTTTGCTGACCTGGATGCAAATTTGACTGACCTGTAGAGCAAGTTCTACTAGTGGGAACAATCACCATTGCTGGAAATAGCAAAGAACAGAAAATGGAAAAAAGATGTCATACTTTAAGAGTTTAAGAAGCTATAAAAATATTGTTCTTTGTAAATCAGATACTGAGAGATATTAAAAGTCTAATTATAACAGGCTTAACAGATATATTAACAATATTTTAACAGTTCTAACTACACTTGTCTCACAGGGAGAGAGTCACTAATCTTAGCATACAAGTAGGAAACTCCTACTACCCAGGTTATTTGTACCATGTAAAAGGATGGAAAAATGATAATTATAGATCAAGAAAGCTGAATATTTATATGCTTTAGAGGTGAAATCTTAATGCTATTAGTTTACCCTGGGTACAACTACAGAAATTTATTTTTTCTCTACTAAGTCTTAAATCTCCAAATCATGACCTTTAAGTAAGACTGTTCAGGTTTCTACAAGGAACTTTGCAGACACACAACTATGACAGCACAATTCAGTTCTATAGTTTACAACAGTGTCCACTAATTTCCTATCAATAGGACTTAGTTTGCCTATGGCACTGAAATGTTGTCAAATTTTTATTATATGAAAGTATTCTGAAGCCAAGCACAGTGGCACAGGGTTGCCTATAATCACAGTGATTCAGGAGGCTGAAGCAGGAGATCACCAAAGATGAAAACGAGAATTCCCTTTAAAAAGTTGGGAATGGTTTTTATAAGATAATGGGACCCAACGCTATGAAAACAAGAAAGAATAACTCCAGATTATGTAAATTCTGTCCAAAAAAAAAAAAAAGACAGGAATTACCTTTTACATGGTTCAAAGATTTAAACTGCCATTTTTACTTTAAAATAAAAACATACTTTTCTCCAACTAACCTTGTATATTGTCCTTCTTCAGGTCTAGCCGTTCAAGTAAGGGAATGAGGTAGGCACCGCTCTTGCCTGTTCCATTTTTTGCTCTAGCTAAGATATCCCTACCAGATAAAGCAATGGGAATGCTCTCCTCCTAAGAAACAAGATAATGCAAAATTATTTTTGAATAAAAGCAGTACTTTAGCTAATTATTCTCTAAAACATACCAAAGTATTCCTCTTTTAGTATTGCTTTTAAGTGTCTTACATTTCCATTTTACATGAATAACAAAAACCAAAGTAAATTAACAAAACCGGTGAATATCACTATTGTCAAACAATATCCACTGCTCATAAGGATACATTTTCAGCTGCATCCTAAAGTAATAACTGTGTGAATATATATGTGTGTGTACAAAGGAAACAAAGAAATTGGAGGAAATACACAGGGCCATAAAAAGGACTGAATATATGGATTAAAAAAGCAAAGAATAAGTCTATTAAAAATTGGGGGAACCCAGTGCCTCGGGAAGCTGAGGCAGAAGGATCATCAGTTCAAAACCAGTCTCTACAAAAGCGAGGCGCTAAGCAACTCAGTGAGACCCTCCCTAAATAAAATACAAAGTAGGGCTGGGGATATGGCTCAGTGATTGAGTGCCCCTGAGTTCAATCCCCGGCCCCACCCCACCCCAAATGGGGGGAAAAACACCAACAATGTCAAGGAATGACTACAACAGATAATATTTTCAAACCAGTAAGCCAATTTGACTTTGTAGGTTGGGTTAGGGGTATAGCTCAATGGTTAACAGTGTGTTTAGAATGAGGGAGGCCCAAGGTGCAATCCCCAGCACCAAACCCAAAAATAGTAACGTGGATAGCTTATATTTGCATAAAACAGAAATAGGCTGGAAATGTTTAACCTAAGGTTCTATCTGGCATTTGTTTATAAATTACATAAACCTCCAATGTCTGATATGCCTTACACCAAACTTATTTACCCTGAAATGTGCTCAACTGGGAGCTCAATCCTATTTTGGTTACCTCATCCTATGTTCCTATCTTTGATGACTTCTCATTTTTGTATTTAAGCTTACTTTATCATGTGGGTTTTGCAAAGACAACAATACTTCCTATTAACTTGGGACATAGTAAAGGATTCCTAACAGTTACTGAAAACTAAATATATTTATAGAGAGAAAAGTAAAAGGGTGAAAGGATACAAATAAGCATAAAGAAGAACATACAGATAATTTCAGCTAAAAAAGTCTCTATAGAGCTAGGTATGGTTACACATGCCTGTAAAACCAGCTACTTGGACAGAGGGATGCAAGTCTGAGGACAGCTGGGAAAACTGAGGGAAAACTACCTGTCTCAAAAAAGGGTTGGTGGGCTGGGGAGATAGCTCAGTCGGTAGAGTGCTTGCCTTGCAAGCACAAGGCCCTGGGTTTGATCCCTAGCACCGCAAAAAAAAAAAAAAAAAAAAGGGTTGGAGATATAGATCAATAACAGAGCACCCTTGGGTGCATCCCCAGTACCAAAACCAGCATCTCAAAGACATAAAACCAGTCACACGATAATGGGCTTTTGTCTTCACAAGAGTATTGGGAAACGGGCTGGGGAGATAGCTTAATTGGTAAAGTGCTTGCTTTACAAGCACAGGGCCCTGGGTGTTCCATCCCCAGTACTGCACCAAAAAAAAAAAAGGGGGAGGGGGGTGTCTCAGGAAACAATATATGTTGGAAGGATATTTCATCTAAAAACAACTAAGGTTTTATACCTCTGAAAATTGTCTTTAAAAAAAAAAAAAAACTGTAATCCTTTATCTTAAGGCAAATATCAAGTCAAAAAACAATAATTCTGCCACTCTTCCCCCACAATTTGACTTTAAGTTCAGCTAATTAGACAAAATTAGCCTTCTCATTCTAATTTAATGTTAAGATACTTCAGAGACAAAATAATCATCATCAGACTCCATGTACTTCCTATTAAAGAAAAGATCTGTTGATGTTGTGATAAAAGTACTAGATTGTAATCCAAATTAGTTATTTTGAAAGTCTATGCCTTGTTTATGAAAAACTAGATAAAGCAGGCATGTTGATACATGACTATAATCCCAGCAGCTTGGGAGGCTGAGACAGGAGGATCACAAGTTCAAGGCCGGCCTCAGCAATTTAGCAAGACCCTACCTCAATACAAAAATAAAAACAGCTAAAGATGTAGCTCAGTGGTAAAGTGCCCCAGAGTTAGATTACCAGTGCTCAAAACAAAAACAAAAACAAAAACACACCCCCCAAATCTAGATAAGACAGTGTCAGTAGTTCATATAAGAAGCAACTGCTGCTTTTACCATTTATTACATCAGACATATTTAAGCCTGAAAACTACTCATTACAATTTTAGAGAAAGAAACCTATTTTTTCTTCTAAGGACTTCTTTGACTTCTCAAAAACTAAAAGCTTGAGAACATTTAGAATTTTGATTTTTAGATGAAATGTTTTAGAAAGGTGTTTGTATACACATTAAGACTTTTACCCCCCCAAAAAACCAAAAAACAAAAATAAGGTTAATTGTTATTATTAAGTGAAAGAACTCAATACCTTTCCACTTCTAGAATGGTATCATTTTGTACCACAAAACAGAGAAAAATAGATTTAGTGCCTTATTTGCCATTGTTTTGCTTATGGTTGATAAATTCTGAACTAGGGCATGACATGAACAATTTAGAACCTAGTTATAGGTTCCAGTTCCCTGAATTTCAAATAAATTAATTACAAATATTTCTTTAAGGCCAAATATAATGCAGCAATCATATCTAATATGTTTTATATATCTAAATTTAGTGGGTGACAATCTGCCACTTTAAAAACATTAGACATACTTAAAATGTTAGTGTTTTCTTCAAAGTCCTCCATACAATTCATAATAAAAGGAAGGCTCCTTTTCCTTTCAGTTTCAAGAATACAGAAAGTTTTCACTAATCATTACTAAAATATAAAGCATATGCGTTAGCAATGGTAGATCAGTACTATTATCAGTACTGTTATGTATTTGAGAAAGGATTTACTAAACTGTTCATTCAGTCTGCTGCTTAAAAATGTCACACACTATCATTTCGCAAAATACACCATGCCCCTGTAAAAACAGAATACTAACACTTTGTTAAGAAAGAAAAGATCACAAGAATCACAACTCTCAGTCTTAAACAGGGATTTTTGGGGGGAGCAGCAGGGAGTACTAAGGATTAAACCCAGGGTCTTATACATTAAACTAAACTATATCCCAATCCTTTTTGGAGGCAATGTCTTGCTAATTTACCCAGGCCAGCCTCAGATTTGCAAACCTCCTGAACAAGAAATATTTTTAACAAGCCTTCTTAAAAGCTACAAAACACTATTCAGTGAATTTTAAGTGTCTTGTTGACACCGACAAAACAGTAACACAAGTCCATCCCCTGTCTGAAGTTAAAATTTAACTATAAAGTGAATGACTGGAAAAGTTCAACTGTCTGTTAGAAGGAAATGAGATGGAATTTTTAATTTGCAAAACTAAAAAAATTAGGAAAATAAAAAAGAGATTCACAATCACTAACTTTATTCCTTTTATGCCTAGGCTAATGATGGAAATATCTCTAGCACTTTAAATTATTAATATATACATAATTCATAAGCAGCATAACTTCCCTCTCCCATCATAATACCCTTTCTACCTAGAACCCCAGTCATAGGAGTCAGATGGGTTCCAGATGGGCAGAATACAGCTGTTGACCCATGAAAATGTTCCAGTTCCAATACTGTTACCTTAGTCTTACAGACAGATTAAATAATCTGCTAATTAGGGTAAGGCAATCAAAAGTCAAAAACCTTGGCTTTGACCTTTGGTCTGTCTTACTTCCTTCCTACAGGATTTGAGTCAACTTCGTTAATCTTCAGTTGTTTCAGAGATTCCAACTACTCCCACAGATTCATCCTCTTCTGTGGTTGTGGTAACTGTGGACTGTGGTTTTTTAACAAGTTAACTATACACTATTCAATTCCATAGCATTAAAAAAGTTAAGATGGATGGTCTCTGCTGGGTCAGGTTGTTTAAAGGACAACACTTTTCAAGAAAATGAGGGTAGAATTAGGAGTGGAGGACTGACACTTGCTACAACATACTAAAAACATTACCTTAAATGAGAGAAGCCAGCCACAGACCACATACTATGATTCTACTTAAATGAAGTGTCCAAAAAAGGCTCCCTTCCCCTTCAGGACTGGGGACTGAACTCAGGGGTACTCTTATCACTGAGCTACAGCCACAGCCTTAGTTATTGACTTATTGTTTTGAGACAGGGTTTTCCTAAATAGCCCATGCTGGCCTTGAATTTGTGATCCTCCTGCCTCAGCCTCAAGAAGCTAGGATTATAGGCATACACCACCGATGCCCAAAGATGCAAATGTATAGGAACAAAAAGTATATTTATGATTGGGGATGCAGCTCAGTGGTAGAATGCTTGCCTAAAATGCACAAGGCCCCTGGTCCAAACCCTAGTACTGCCCCCGACCCCAAAAGATTAGTAGTTGCTTAAGGTTGTAAGAAAATGAGGAGTGACTGCTGAAAATGTTTCTTTGGGAAGGGGGTGATGAAACATTGCGGAAATGATCATACAACTTGACGCAAAACTAATGAATTGTTTCCTTCAAATATGTGAATTGTATGACATGTGATTTATATCTCAATAGAGCCATCACCTCCTCCCTCCCAAAAAACACCACCACACAATTTTAGGTCTCTAAGTCTATGTTTCACTTTCAGGTTTAGGGAGGGACTGATCCATAGGTGTAATTATCGTGTGTGGGCGCTTTCTTTTTTAACCTAGTAGTCCTTTCCTAATAGAAACCCAAATTCCCTCTAAGAAATCCCTTCTTCACCCACCCCAATATATCAAGTTTGGCCAAACTCCTAAGCCAGGTGGTAAACAGATAACAAAACTGAGGACATCTTAAGGTTCCCTCCTAAGAATCTACATTGTTGTTAATGCATTCATTACAGTTTCCTAAGCCGTTAAGACCTGCCTCAGTTCTTGGTCATCCCCAAGTATTTCAGGCAGAAGCACATGCTCATTTCTGGGCAACCACTACCACAGACATCTCTGCCTAGAGTTAAGACTGCTTCTTACAGGTTGTCCCACCATACTCTACTCTAATGGCTACAATCATATGCCAGTTACAATTAGAAAGGTACACATCATATTATATTAAAATTATCCATACAAATAGTTAGCTGTCCCACCAGACTTTACGACTGAAATCTTATTTATCACAGAATTTCCAGTATCTAATACTAAGTCACTCAATACATGACTTGTTCAATGATAAAATACTCAGTGATGTCATAGTATTTGTCCTTAGCACAGCATGGATTCAACTTAAACTTGTATCTCTAGTCTTATCAAACTGGTATATGTTTAGTACGTGCTTTTACATAAGTAAATGCATATGCATTTCCTTGTTCTTTTCACTGAAAAGGTTAAGTAGCAAAATGTGTACCCAGTGCCTGGAATGTGGTCCCCAATACTATTCCCCACTAAAAAGAAAACAGGGCTCCTTGAATTTCAAGGAGTATAAGATAATACTGGTGTCACATTATGCCAAAAAGTAAGAAAGTGCTCGAGAAAAATGAAAGGAGTACATCACAAAAACACAGGAACTGGCATGAAAGTGCTTTTTCCCCCCCAATCTTTTTTTTTTGTATGTGGACACAATACATTTATTTTACTTATTTATTTTTATGTGGTGCTAAGGATCCAACCCAGTGCCTCACATGTCCTAGGCAAGTGCTCTACCACTGAGCTACAATCCCAGCCCCATGAAAGTGTTTTTAATGGCCAAATCTTTAGGCAATCTGAGCATGAAAACGCCATAAAAAAAAAAAAAAAAGGAATTCATGAATTCATATTGATAACAGATAAACAAGGTGGGGGAAAGAGAAGGCTCTTCTTTATAAAAGCGTCAAATATGGAGGAAGTGCTAGAGCTGGAAACTCATTTTAACCCAGAAGAGATGAGAGCAAGCAAGAATCATCAAAAGATGTTTAAAATAAGAAAATTTTGATGAAGAACAGAATATTTGCATGGCCCTCGAATGTGCCCTAGACCGCTTGTCAGTTTTAGGAAAAGTAGGGGGAAAGTAGTAATTAGACATAGCAAAAATAAATAAATAAATAAACAGACAAATGAGTAAATCAGACAACACTCTGACAAGGTAATGAATTAACTACAGGGACACTCTGTACACCTTCAAATGCAATACCTTGAGAAGACTGTAACATGACTTCTGCAATATTCTGAGAAAACGTAACTTGAAGTTAATCACATGGAACATCAGACAAACCCACTTGAGAAACCCCTTTTTCCTATCAGAAGAAAGGAAGGGGCTGTGTTTGAATATGTTAAAGTCATAAAAGGGGGGGGAGAAAAGACTGGGGAAATGTTCACGATTAAAACAGGTTAAAGAAACAACAACTAGAGAGAAAATGGGGACCAAAATCAAATTCCCAATATGTATGATATGTATAATCATGTCAAAAAGAACCCAAATACTATGTATAAATATAATGCTTTAAAAAAAACCAGACCAAACAACAAAAAAAAACCCATAACACCTACAATAAATACTTGATTCCAGATTAGATTCTGTACCAGATAGGAAAAAATGCTACTAAAGGCATTTTGGGGCATTCAATTAATTAGAATATAAATGATAGATATGTTATTGACGTTAAAATGATTAATGGTAACTGTACTGTAGTTAGAGAATATTCCTATTCTTAGGAAATATCCACGGAAAGATTTAGAAATAAAAGAACATAATTCTATAACCCAACCTTAATTTTGAAAAATAGTGTGTACAGGTATGTATATATGATCTGCCACAGATCAAAAAGTAAAGTATATAATGCATGAAACATAACCTCATATATAAGATAAAAAGGGTAAACATACCTGAATAGGAGATGGCTTTTCCCAGCCCATTTCAAAAATTCCCATCAATAACTCCCGTTTCAAACAGTAATCTTCAAACTCATTTCCTTTTGTGGAGGTCACATCCTAATCAAACAAACAATAAAAATATAATACAATTGTTCTTTGGTAGTTAGCAGGCTTAAAAAAAAATTATCTGAGAGAATTTACTTTGGTACTGGAGACTAAACCCAGGGGTACTTAACTGGAGTCACATCCCCAGCCCCCACCTTTTTAAAAATTTTGAGACAGGGTCTCACTAAGTTGCTTAGGGATTCACCAAGTTGCTGAGGCTGGCTCTGAACTTGTGATCCTCCTTCCTCAGCCCCTTGAGTCACTGAGATTATTATCTAGGAGACTTAACTCTTTACATACTTAATCTTAAACATATGTTGATTACTACTGTTTTAATCTATATTTCTATATTTCACCTTTTCCTAGAGAATAACTACTTTTACTTCAACACAAAACAAGCAACTTTAAAATTATGCTTTGGGAAAAGGTACTCTGTGGTCACAGTCTTCTAAGACTGGTGGAATACTGTTATTTCTAAACAGGTATCAATGCTGTGAATTGTGAATCACAAAATGTGAAGCCAAACCCTAGCTCTACCACTCTTCGGCTACATCTAGATTTTTAAAGCTCAGCACTACTGACATTTGGGGCTGGGAAATTCTGTTTTAAAATGGTGTCCTGTTGCATCCACCAGGGGAGATAACCAAAAATGTTCTTAGCTATCTAAATGCCCCATGGGAGATAAAAAGCACCCCTGGTTGAGAACACTGGGTTAAAAACACTAACTTCTCCAAATTTCCAAGTTCTTATCCACAAAGTGGGCATAATATCTAACCTGACTATCTCACTGGGTTGCTGGGAAGAAAGGAAATTTTTGAGAAAATTAGGTAAAATGTGCATATTTATGAACACATTATATTCTACAACATGATATATAATTTCACCAAAGAATGATAAATTAAACATTTTGGCAGTCCAACATATATAACCTATATTATTTCAACCATTTTCACTTTAGTAAACTCAGTGACTACTGCTATTACAAGGAACTACTTCACTTCTAGTTAACCCACCATTTTTACACTTGAATTCTATACCCAACTTACCGAAGTTTTGATTCTTAGATCCTTTGGAGGGAGTTTTAAAGTCTTTTTCCAGTCATCACCAGGTCTAGAGGGAAAATATAGTACATGTGAATATCATACTTCATAGCATCCAACTTGATAGTATGATAATACAAAGATAATTTATTTAGAATATAAGTTCTAAAAAGCACAGTAATTTCGTGTATTGTCATGTACTTGTAGTCAAGAATATAGTTAACAAGAGACTTAGTTAATTTCGGAGAAAATGATCTCAGGAAAAACAACAATCTAGGAAGGATCAAAAATCAAGAACAGGGCTGGGGAGATAGCTCAGTTGGTAGAGTGCTTGCCTTGCAAGCACAAGGCCCTGGGTCTGATCCCCAGCACAGCAAAAAAAAAAAATCAAGAACAGAAGAGCTTAAAGGTATCCATTCTTGCTGGGCACTATAGTGCATGCCTGTTAATCCCAGCTACTGAGGAGGCCAAGACAGAATGATCACAAATTTGAGTGAGATCCTGTATCAAATTAAAAAATAAAAAGGGCTGGGAAGGTAGCTCAGAGGTTCAATCCCCAGTATCAATCAATCAAGGCATCCAACCTTTTAGAAGAAGCAGTGTAGTATACAGAGCAACTACTGTCAAACATATTTTATCTATCCTTGTGTTTTAATCTAAATTAGCTAACATTTAAAAATTAGGAGATTTCATATAAACCATCCGATTCTTGACTTTCTTTAGAAACTGAAAGCTTCTCTGGGTTTAATCCCTAATACCACCAAAACCAAACCAAACCAAATCAAAACAAAACAAAACAACCCCTGGAATCTTTAGCAACACTGTTCCAAATTCTTAACACAGTAACAGTTTAATAAAGTTTAGTAACTAGAGTTTAAAATCAAGCAGTTGCCCCTTTAAACATGGCAAGTACCTTCTAATTTGGCATGCTACTCTGTAGGCACCTTAGTTTGTAACTTTTGGTGACTAATTAAAATCAAGGGTGCCTATAATCCCAGCTACTCAGGAGACTGAGGCAGGAGGAGCACTTAAACCCAACAGAGTTCCAGATCAGTCCAGGCAAAATAGAACTCGGCTTAAAAAACCCAAAAGCGGGGCTGGGGCTGGGGCTGGGGCTCAGTGGCAGAGTGCTTGACTGGCACATGTGAGGGCCTGGGTTTCCTCCTCAGCACCACATAAAAAAATATAATAAAGGTATAGTGTCCATCTACAACTAAAAAAATTTTTTTTTACAAAAACCCCACAAGTTCAAGTTGTGACTTTATTAGTTCTGTAACCTTTTATCAATTACATAGCCAAATCTCTCAAAAATGAGTCACTAACAATTTTTTTTAAAATAACTCATATACTCAATGTAGTGCCTGGCAACGTAAGAACTCAGTATTTGTTGTTCAAAACATCTCAAAGGATTAATTTATTTTGCTTAAAGGTAGAGCCAACATAATACAAATACTGTAACACAGGTAACCCTTGTTACCAATTCCAAAGCTACGAAAGACTTTCATCTCGGGATATACCATCAAACTTTCTATGAGCAAAAATGTCAATTCAACATCCTAGTGCAGACTAGCCTGCACACTGTCAAATTCAACAGTAAATAATGTTGTATAAGATACAATGCAAAACCTACCCAACAAGGTATTTGTAATCTTAAAACGTAAAATAACAATTTAAAATGAGAAAATAAGTGATAAAGTACTAGAAGAGTTCGAATAGTTGTAATTTTAGAATGCTTCATTAAAGAGGTGGCACATAAAACAGATCTGGAGAACTGACAGAACTAAAAGAGACCATTACTTCTAGGGAGAAGAAAAAGATTAAGACCCACTCTTATCTCATTTCAGAATTTTTAAAATTGAAAATACTTTCATAATGAAGTAGAAAAGCTTTACATTTCTAGCCTCAAGACTAAAAGCAGTCTAAATTTTGCTAGGCTATTTATATTTTGTCAAAACAAACTACAACTTAGAAAATATTCATTTTCATACCAAAGCATACATTTTTCTTTTTCAAATTTTTTTTGTAGTTCTAGATGGACAGAATGCCTTTGTTTACTTTTAATGTGATGCTAAGGATCAAATCCAGTGCCTCAAACTAAGCAAATGCTCTGCCACTGAGCTATAGCCCCAGACCCAAAGCATACATCTTAAAAATAAAATGCACAAATGCCAATTCTCCCAGTGAGCATACCAGTTCTGTGAGGGAAAATACACACATACACACACACACACCCCACACACATTTTTTTGATCCCAGGGTGCTTTACCACTGAGCTACATTCCCATTTGCATTTTAAAACAGGGTCTCCCTAAGTTGCTGATAGGAATTAATTCTTATATGTAACTAGTGAGCCATACAGCAGTAATCACCTTTATATATTCTGAAGCTTATAAGGACTATTTTGCCCTAAGAATTAAAAAGACCTAGGTTATGAGAAAATACATATTTCAGTAAAGTACCATCACCTTATGATCATTTTATACTAGATTTTTAACAAACGACAAACCTTGATTGGGATCAAGAGTCTAAGACATTAATTCCTTATACCTGAATCTTTAGAGTGGCAGTTACCATTCAAATAATTTAAAGTTAACACTTAAAGAGGATAAATAGCCTACAGACACTCAGTTTTAAAATATACTCTGTAGTGACCTGAGGCTTTCAAACCTGAGTCAACAAATGGGTTTGAAACTGTTCAAAAATGTGTTTCTAAGAGTTGAAATATTCTGAGTTCTTGTGTATTCATAAAAAAAGAAAAGTGAATTTCCATGAACTAAAAAAAATTATGAATATATTCTCTGAGTGAATATATAAGTTCAGAAGGCTAGTCATGTTTTAGACTGAGTCTTCAAATCTGCCTCTGAAAAAAATTTCCAATTGGTTTTAAACTGCTATTTAAACCAGGGTAAGATGTAGTGTTAACACTAGAAAAACAGTATTGACAAAAACAAGATGAATCTGATAATTTAATTCATTTGTAACAAATTCAGCTAAAAACTCATATAACAATTAGGCAAGTCAGTAAGGTTTCCAAAAAAAAATTTATACAAAATTAATATATACTATCAGTGCCTATGCACATTACTTGCTGAATTATGGCAGAAGTACATTATTCTACTTAAACATCTACTGACCAAAAACCACCAGTCATCTTCCTCTTTACAATCAAAGTGATTAAATTAAGTTCTAAAGTACCCAACAGTAGAAATAACAAAAAGAAATCTTGGTTCCAAAAGTGGAACCATTATTTTCTAACACTTACTTAATAGTGGTGGTCATACTCTGTGCTTGCTGCTGAGTGCCATTATTGATTGTGTTGGTATTTTTCAACTGGTTCATCTGTTGCTGTGACTGTGTGCCCCCTCCTCCGGGGCCACCACTGGGTTTCACAGGGCCCCTCAGCTGACCATTTTGACTGGACAGACCCATTATAACAGGGTTCTCTGTTCTGGCCGTGCTCATGCTGTGTTAATTGCAAAGGTGTCTCTTTCAAACTTCAAAACTTTTGAAAGTCAGTAGAGAAACTGTAATAACAGTTTATTAGGCTCTCCAAAATGAAGAGATAAATAAGTCTTGCTCAATATATGAGTCCTTTATTGCAATGCAGGCAAGCACCTGTAAGTCTCTGAACGGTAAGCAGCAGTAACTTGCTGTCATGCACCGAATCAACTTTTTATTTTTAAAAAGCCCTCTAACAAGCTTGAGTAATATCTGAATTCACTCACTTCAATCTGAAACAAAGAAAAAAATTAAATTAGCACACATAGGAAAGTTAGGAAGCAAACTGTTTCCCTTTTAAAGAATGTCTTCAGAACTACTATCATCTTTTAAAAAATTAAGAATACTGCCATACGTAGGTCAAATCACTAGCCACAGTAGAAGAGACAGTGATGAGCTGCCTCAAAAAAACCAATCAGTAGTGACACCAATCTTAAACCTCTAAAAATGTGAGAGCAAAGCAACCCATAGAAAATTATGTGGAAAGATACTGATTAAATTAGCATTAGCAATCAAAAGACATCTGAGCCAGGCACAGTGGCCCACGCCTGTAATCCCAGCAGCTCAGGAGGCTGAAGCAGGAGGATCACAAGTTCAAACCCAGCCTCAGCAATTTAGTGAGGCCTAAGCGACTCGGTGAGACCCTGTTTAAATAAAATTAAAAAAAGGCTGGGGATATGGCTCAGTGGTTAAGTGCCCCCGACTTCAATCCCAGTACCCCCCCCCACAAAAGTATCCTCCCTAATGAATTCTCTACAAGTCTCTGCCACCTTTAAAAGTTAATGATTCATTATACTTAATTGTATTACAACTCAGTGAAATATCACTTCATCTACTTAATGTAAACCTAGATTTAAACAAGGCAAGACAATTTTTTTTCTCTTTTTTCTGACAGCAACCAGGAGTCTTTAAAGAGTTAAGTTGGTTTTTGACTTGGAGCACTGTGCTTTCAGAAAAAACTTTTGTTTCTTTTTGAATTTCAACTATTAAACTTTATGAAGAAATAGACTTTCTTTTTTCCCTTACGATTTGTACTTTAAAACAATAAACAGGATATGGACTTGCCTATACATCAAAATCTTTTGCTTGAAAAACAGCCAAGAAAATCTTTAGCTATCTTAATAAAACCTGAAGACTAAAAAGTTACTAGCTACTTTTCAATAACTTTTCAAAAATATATCCTAATTTAAAAAAGCATATTAAAAAAGTAAATTTCCCGTGTTAAAAAAAAATTCTTTAAAAAGCCTAACACACTAGTGACTTTTATAAAACTTTCCAAACAACCTAGAGTAGTAAATCTAGTTACTAGTCGTTTTTAAAAAGAACTGGTCAACTTCCTCTATTTTTCAATTGTTCCCAAAATCGAACTGTTATTTTAAAACTTAATATAAACTTATACCAGAAAAACTTTATATCAGAAAACAAAGTCCAACAGTTATTTTTTAATCCCCTTCCTTTTTTTTCTCTTACCCCCAAATACTAGCCAAATCAGCGATGGGTATTGCCATACACCAAAATATCTCAAATTGTTAAGGCCAAAAAAAATCTCAAAATTAACGAAAAATGTTCCTTAATTACATCTTACTTTTAAAAATATTTTTTAACATGTTGCTCATAGGCAAAGCCTGATTTTATCACATACCCTGAACTGTTTATTTAGAAGTTTCCCTGACCTCTGTTACCGGTATACTCGGTTAACAGCTACTTTTCTGTATTGATAGGTTTATATTATGATCAACAATATCACGTAGTTTGTTCAGGGAAACCTACTTGTTTGCAAAAACACTTAGAGGATGAAGAGGGCAACCTCTAAAGACTTGGGAGACACCGTCATCACTGCCCATCATGCACAATAAGACCTCCTATCTCCTTAAAACCAAAATGAGACCGTGGTAACTGCTCCCTTCTTAAACTGATACCTGCATTGCAGTTTTATGTCTCAGGGAAAGAACTCTTCCTCCTACCCCTTCCCAATTTAGAATTCCAAGTTACATTTCTACGTTTTCAAAAACCCGAAGGAACGTAGACTACTTGGGAGGAGTCCCTGGCGGAGTTAATTACGGCACTTCCCAGATCGTAGTTAGCAATTGACAGTTTCACACCCAAAACAGTATCGTCATCTCCAACAAGAGCTTTTGTTTGCAAATGCAACGCAATTTCTTCTCTGAGCTTTGGCAGCTAGTTGGAGTGACTGGGATTTATTTTGAAGGGAAAAGGAGGTTGCAGAAGAACAGGGGGAGATAGGGGACAGAGACAAGCCAATGACTGAAGCCCCATAACTATAGGGCAAGAATTTCTTGGCCCCCTCCCCCAACCACACACACTCAAGTCAGCTTCCTCGGACCATAAACACAAAAGGGTTGGGGCCCTGCAATCCAAACTGCGCAACAAGAGCCAGGAACGAGCTCCGCCGGTTGGAAACAATAGGGACTCCCCCGATAAGGTCCCTAGGAGACCCCCTCAAACCCGAAAAGCCCCTACTTTCCTCCACGACTCGGGGACTCCCTAAGCACCCAGTTGTTACTGACCTACAAGGCCTCCTGCAATCGAGCAGCTGCAGGTCCTCTTCTGAACCAAGCCCTTCAATACGGCATATCCCTGCCGCCCCCTATAGGGCCGCCTCGTACCCTATAACCTCCACCATCAACCCCCACCCCCGCCAGCCCCTTTTGGCACCCTATCCCCTCATCTTCACCAGGCTCCTGCGAGCTCTTGGCCCGCCTCTCCTCCCGACCCCGCTGCGCACCACATTCCTATATCCCACTCCTCTCAGGCGCCCCCACCCCACACAGCTGCCGCCCGCTTTCCTCCCCAGGCCCGGAGAGGCCTCAAGCCTCCGCCCCAGAGAAACCCCCCACGCCGGGCCGAGGGGCTCCCCGCAGCCCCCAGGGCACCGCTGGCCTCGACCCCACCGCCTCACCCCACACCCCGCGGCTCAGGCCCGACTCCTACCACCGAGGCCACTCCCGCTCGGCACCCTCGGTCCTTTATTGTTGACTCGAAGCTCCCAAAATGGCGGCGGCTCCTTCCTCCTCGGAAACCTCCGCCCGCCCCCACCCGGCCCCTCGCTAAGGCCTCCGCCCGCCCCCGCCCCGCCCCCGCCCGCTCCGGGGGCCGCGCCCCCCGCACCCGCGCCGCGGGCTCCCGGCCCTACCTCTGCTGCTGCCCGCGCTCGCGGTGCCGCCGAAGTCGCCGCCGGGCTGAGCTAACTCGGCTCCTCTGCCCCCTCCCTCGCCGCCGCCTCCCTCCCTCCTTCCCAGCCTTCTCCGCATGGCGGCGGCCGCGGCTCCTCCTCCACTCAAGATGGCGAGAGCTCGGCCGCCGCTGGTGCGGCGTCACAGCCTGCCGGTTTGGCGGCAGGAGCAGCCCGGCCGGGGACGCTAGCTGAGGAGAAAACGGGGGCCCGTTCTCTCGCGCCGACGAGAGAGAAGCACAAGGGGAAACCCTGGCTCCTTCCGGAAGGAACAGAAGGCTGCTTTTTCCACAGCTGAGGAGAAGTGGTTGGGGAATGGTGGCTGGGAAGAGTTGCCCAGTCTTCACCCCAAAGTGAACTTCAGAAGGACCTGCTCAGTCCTGGCCAAGGACACGTTCTGACAACGGCCTGATCGGGCTCAGGGACGGGAAGCTGACCTGACATCTCCTGCGGGCCGGGGAGGCAGCTGCGGTGCCAGGGCCGCGTCCGAGCCCCTCGGGGCGCGCCTCCATCCAGGAACGCGCGGAACTAATGGCCCGGAGGCGCCGGCGCGCGCCTGCCGCGGGGCCGGAAGGGGCCCGGCCGGGACCCGAGGGCGCGCGGGGGGCCGCTTGTCGGATGGGGGCGGAGAGGGTGCACTGGAGAGGGACTGGGCCCTGAAGGCGCGCCTGGGGGAAACGTGGGAGCAGGGGCCGTGCCGGCAGTTTGCCCCTGGTGGGGGGCACCGAGCGCAGAGGGCACGCCCCTTCGCTCTGCCCCCACAGAGCTGTGTGTGGAAAGGGGCTGAGTCTCCCCTGGGGGAGGAATACTTCTGAGAAGCGAAAGAGGAGTTCCGCAAGGAAATGGGGAACCCGAAGGCGGGTGGTGCTGGTTCTCCGCCTGAGCCTCACTATAGTTATTTATGCATTCGTTCCCATCATTTCAGGTGCTGTGGTCTGTTTATCCTTAACAAATGCTGTTTTGTTCCAAGTAAAACAAAAATTTGAAGGTAGAAGCCAGGTCAAGGGAAAGTAAGACCCTGGGTCTCACCCAGCTGGGACTGAATGTACTAACGGACAATGGCCAAACCGTATGTGACAATAGAGCTCCGACCTAGTACCTCTCCGTAGCAATCGGCCCAGGATGGGCAGGACTTGGTCTTTGGCACCTTCCATATATTTTTAACTGCGACTTCCAACTCGGGACCAATCAGAGGAAGCCAAATATGCTGTCTAAGCCAATCACAAAAGATGCCTTATCTCTCAGCCCTCCTCCAACTTCCTGGTGCCAACACGCTCCAATCGCAGCAGACCTAAAGCCTTCCTTCCCCCGCCTCCTCTTCCTTATTAAGCTTCCAAGTTCCTCGTGTGCCTGAGCCTTTCGCTACCAAATCAAGTTTTGGCATCCGACCCCTTTGCGATAGCAAAGTTTTATTAACCTGTTTTCACTTGTTGGTCCTCATTTATTTCCACACAATGAAAAGGCGGTGGAAAATAGAACATTTTTGGGATTGAAAAGTTTCCCTTGAAAAATATAAACATTCTGAATATAAAGCATGTCATCTCCCACCCATTTTTAAAAAATCCTTTTTGGGGTGCTGGAGATTGAAACCAGGGTCTCACACATGGCTAAGCAAGTGCTCCATCACTGAGTCCCACCCAGATTTTAAAATACGTACTCGTGCAAGGGAATAACCCTGTACCATGTGCTCATACTAGAGAGAAGGGCACTGAGTAGCTTCTCAATGAGATGATAATGTGTGAGATCTTGTTTCCTCTACTCTTCCCAAGTAAAAGACATGTGAAGGGGAGGTGGGCCAAGAAATGAGTGGAAGGGTGAAGAGCCTAAGTCTTCTATCTGGTGGGGTGTCTCCTAGGCCACTTAAGGAATGGGGTTCACATTCACAGAAAAACTGTAACCTTCAAAAGAAATCAGGTTGAGGTAATGACAAAAACAATACTTAAGGAGCTAAAGCTTTTAAAGATTCTTCATAATGTTTTTGCTTGTTTGTTTTGTTTTGTTTTGTTTTGTTTTTGATACCAGACACTGTACCCAGGGATGCTTAACCACTGAGCCATATTCCCAGCCCTTTTTTATATTTTATTTAGAGTCAGGGTCTCCCTGAGTTGCTTACAGCTGGCCAAGTTTCTGAGGCTGGCTTTGAACTTAGTATCCTGCCTCAGCCTGGGATTACAAGCGTGCACCACCAAGCCCAGTTTTCATAAAGTTCTTTTAAGATAGTCAAATGCCCTCACTACTTACTCATTTATGTCAGCCCTTTTCAGTTTTCTGGTCAGAATCACAAATGACTTAGAATTAAGCTATGAATGCTTAGATCTTTTGGGTTGCATTTTAGTGGTTGATAGGTCCAACTGTCAATACATTTTTCTCTCTAGTTCAAACAGAATAGCAAGAATCACACAAAATATGACACTTTAGAAATACACATAAATTATTTGCTAATGCACATGGTATTCTTATATTTATAAAATGTTATAGAAATTCAGTCCTTTGGCCTCTTAGTTAACATTGAGTCTAATAGCTGTGGGTGGTCTGTAGTAAATATTATTTCTGGAGTGTGTGCTATACCCAGTGAAGTTACCTATTAATTGCAGTTCTCTAAAATGTATTGGCCATTTTCATGTTTTGTTTGTTGTGTGATACTGGGAACTGAACCCAGGGGTGCTTTACCACTGAGCTACATTCCAGCCCTTTTTATTTTTATTTATTTATTGATTTATTTATTTTGAGACAGGTCCCAAAAGTTGCTGAGCGCCTTGCTAAGTTCCAGAGGCTGGCTTCGAACTTGCAATTCTCTTGCCATAGCCTCCAGAGCCACTGGAATTACAGGCATGTGCCACTGTGCCTGGCTTCTTGGTATTTTCAGTCAATCTAACTCTTCCCAATTCCTACTCCAACCCATCCCACTTTTTGGACTTTGAACTATGAATTTGTTAACTTCATAGTTGGGCTTCTATAGAACGTGCCTGTAGGAAGGACATTTTAAAAAGAAAAAAGATGAACAGGTTTGAGGTATTCAATATCTCTGCTTGAAACAACAAGATTCTATATATTTATTTTTCCTAAAAATGAGATGGGACTAAAAATGCTACCTGGAATCCAATCACAATCCTGGGTCTTAGAACATATTATTCACCAATCTCACATCTTGACCTTATTTGTTTTCCTAAAAATAACTATAAGAAAAAATTATAGGTTAGTTTGTGCTTAGTTTCACTTTTACTTCAATTTAAAATATTTAAAACTTAGAATTCCAAGTGGTTTGGACCTGGAAGGTTTGGTTTTGTGATAATATCTAAACATTCAACTGTGTGGGGATTTTTTGTGGGTTTTGTGTGTGTGTGTTTGTTTTTGTTTTTAGGGGGGGTTGTTTTTTGTACTAGGGATGTTTTTTGGGTTTTGTACTAGGGTTGTTTTTTGTACTATGGAACCCAGGAGCACTTTACCACTGAGCTATATTCTCAGCCCTTTATTTGTTTATTTATTTTTTAAAAAATTTTTGATGGACCTTTATTTTATTAATTTATTTATATGTGGTGCTGAGAATTGAAGCCAGTGCCTCACATATGCAAGAAAAGCACTCTACCACTGAGTCACAAGGCTAGCCCTTGTGTTTTATTTTGAGACAGGGTCTTGCTTAGTTGCTTAGGGCCTCACTAAATTGCTGAGACTGGCCTTGAACTTGAAATCCTCCTGCCCCAAACTCCAGAGTCGCTGGGATCACAGGTGTTTGCCACCATGCCCAGCTAAATACCCAAATGTTTTTAGTGTGCTGAAATGGAATCCATATACTTTCTAGGATTTTTAAAAACTAGTTTAACTCAAATTAAAAGCAAATGTGTTTATTACCTAAATTAAAAAAAAAAAAAATTGGGGATGTGGCTCAGTGGTAGAGCACTTGTCTGGCATGTTCAAAGCCCTGGGTTCAATCCCCAGCACTGAAAAAACAAAATTTAAGCAGAACCCAGTGGCACATGCCTACAATCCCAGCTACTGGAGATTGGGAGGGATGAGACTGGAGAATCACAAATTGGAGGCCAACCTGGGCAACGCAGTGTGAGACCCCCATCTCTAAAGAAAAAGGTCGGGGATTTAGCTCTGCTATAGAGTACCCTGAGTCCTGCTGGGTTTGATCCCCAGTACCACAAAAGAGCGTACCATGCCATGTCCTTAATAAAATGATTATATGCCACCTGGCTAAGCTTTATAGTATAACATTTACCCTCTTTAGTTTCCAGTATAATCTGTTTTTCCAAAAGATGGTTCTACATGTGAAGTTCTTTTCCAAATATGATTGAGTAACATCTGATGGTCACTAAAAGGCAAATGAGTTCAAGGAAGCAAATCCTGTTTTCTTTGGACTCATAGCAGGTAAATATTGCCTTTTCAGCTTATACACATGAAGAAAGTAAAGCAGCGTCAGTCACTGAGGGCTGACTAAGGTTGTCCTTAGAGAGAGGTGACAGACTGCACTGAAGAAATACATTGTAGGCAAGTGTCTCTAATCCCTGAGAGACCACACCAGGCACTTTTTGCTGGAATAAATGTTCTACCTCCAGAGTAAGCTCAAATTGAAAAGTAGGAAAGCAAATAAGGAGAGAAGTAGGTGGGTTGAACATATTTTCTCATATTTTCTGCAGTTTCCTTTTGACAGATAACAGCTCCTCACTGTGACCAACTAGCAAACTCAGCTCACCAGGTGTTTTTCAGTCTCATTAGGTCTCAGCGTTATATATGTTCTGGTCATCAAAGAGAATTCTAACTACTCATTTTGCCTTTTCAGTTTTCCCAAGATTATTGTGCATCAGCACTTTTAACTTATTTATTAACTTGAAAATAGTGTGTGCCTGGGAAGTTACTGAAGTCTGGAAACTAACTCTAGGCATAAAAATACTTTGGTCCACTCAGATCAAGGAAAAACTAATGCCATTTTTGTCTCAGATGCCTTGATCCCCTTGGGTACTTTGCGAGTTAATTCAGGGGCAGCTATAGACAAGTAACATTGTGATCTTCTCAAATTGCAATGTCATTGATATGTTTACCATGTCCCCTTTTACCCAAGACTCTGTGACAAGACTCTAATTTCTCAATAAACTTCTTTGCAGGGAACCTGAAGAGTCATGAATACTGCCCAGCTCTGGCATCCTGCCACTTGTTTATCTGTAGAACCTCTTATTAGTCCTTGAAAATAGAACTGTCATCTTAGGAATGAGCCCTGTGAAGGGGGCTTATAGCTAAGAAGTGGGCAATTCCATCCTGAGAGTGGACGATGGATTGATTATCATCTGTGGAATCTCTTCAGTGCAGAGATATCCATATTGACCTTCCTAGCTCTTCATCTGTTTGATCAACTTTAAAGACTACTTTTTATTACGTTATCCATCCTTTAATTATGCTCTATATCCCCCTTTAGTGTATCCCAGTTCTTTTTTTTTTTTTTTTTTTTTTTTTTAGTACTGGGGATTGAACCCAGAGGCACTTAACCACTGAGTCACATCCCTAGCCCTTTTTATATTTTATTTTGAGACAGGGTCTTGCTAAGTTACTTAGGGCCTTACTAAATTGCTGAGGCTGGCCTTGAATGCACAATCCTCAGCCTCCTGAGCCATTGGGATTACAAGTGTAAGCCACTGCTCCCAGCTATGCCAGAGTAATTTCCCCAGTAATGTCACTATCCACCTCAAGAGTCTTCAGTGATTCTCCATTACCTTTAGAATAAAATGTAAACCCCTCCCATCTCCCTTCAGAATAAGTAGGAGGCCCTTAGAACCCCCTCCTCCTAAACCCCATGAATGGAAGTTAGGGATCCTGGTCTCTGGGTCCTGTTTTTGTTTGTTTGTTTGTTTGTTTGAAGTATCCTACAAATTTTAATTTCTAAACAAGTAAATATCAGTCTTTATAACCCACTGAAGCAATAAGCTTCAGGAGTCCTTTCTCATGAAACTCAAAAATGTCCTGAAAGCCAAAAAGTGAGATCACCACTGGGGGTTATGCCCAGTGACAGGGCCATTTCTTGCTCTGACCTCAGAAGGAGCCATTGAGAGGAAATTTCAAACACTGGGTATTTAAGAGGCTGACTATAGCTGGATTTTTGTCCATAAATACAGGAAGCTCTTGGTGGTGACACTTTTGGACTCCCAGATAGCACGTTTGGCGGTTGGTGGCTGGTAGCTGGTGGTTATGGCCTTCTGACACTGGTTTTTTTGTTTGTTTGTTTGTTTGTTTTGTTTTGTTTGGACTTTTGTCTTGTTTTTAGTTCGCATCCTCAGTTGTTGTTTCATCTTAGGATGTGTAGTGAGAATAGTCACTACTATTGCTGCAGGGGCCCAGCTCCTGCAGAGACCACCTTCATAGACCATTATCAGGTCCTGAGGGCCATCAGGCAGGCGGGTTTTGCCCAGGTGAAACTAGCCTGCCATCTCCTCACTGGGACAGAGGTGGCAGTGAAAGTCCAAACAAAGGCAGCTGAACTTCCCTGTCCTATCTGAACGGGATGGATGATGGCCATGGAACACTGAAATGTGATCCAGCTCTTTCAGGTCATTGAGACCATGGAAAATATCTAAATCATCATGGTGGGGGACAGCTACAGCACCAGAACCCGGAGGCTGGTGGCATGCAGGAGGAGGAGGCCCAGAGTTGAGTTAGATCTTGAATGCCATGTGCTACTGCCATGAGAAGGGCATAAAGCACCTAGATCTGAAGTCAGAGAACATCCTGGTGGAAGCCAGAGGCAACATCAAACTCATTGACTTCAGCGTGAGCATCAGGTTTACAATTGGGCAGAAACTGAACAAGTTGTGGGGCACTTTTCCTGGCCCTTGCCCCTGCAGTCATCCAGCGGAAAGAATATGAGGGCCCTCCCAGTGCATGTCTGGAGCCTGGGTATTACTCTATATTTTATGGTCATAGGGAGCCACCCATTAATGGAAATGACATTCCCCCACATGTTTCCAAGGGAGCATGAAGCCTCATAAATGAAATACTGATGGTGGACTCCATGCTGAGATTCACAGAGCAAATGATGGGGCACCTGTGGTTGAGCCAGGGTGAAGACTATTCACCCAGTCATGCTAGTGAGCCACTCCCCGAACACCTGGACCTCACAATTATGACAATCATGTTTGACATGGTCTGTGACCCCTATAATACCTGGGTGTCCCTAGCAAATCAAAACCATGATGAGGCCATGGCTATGTTTCTGATACTCCAGCACCAGATAACTCAGGGCAGCTGCACATTCCAGATGAAGCCTGTGTCAGAGGGTTGAGCCTTGCCCAGGCCCTACAGATACTTCCAGGGTTCACCGAAAAGAGGAGTGCCAGCGAGCCTGCCCTTCCCACCTTCCCCTTGCCCTGAGGAGGCCAAGCAGTCAGGGCAGAAGGGCAGTGGAAGCATCACCAACTTCACTTCCTGCATTCAAGGACACCCACTTCCAGCATAGCCTCCCCACATGACCTTATGTCCCACAGTCCCTACCCCTGGACAGTCCTCACTAGGTGGGTCACAGGAGACAGCAGCATGTTCTCCCAAGGTACTTCCACAGAGCAATCCCATGACAACAGCAAAGGGGATCAGAGGATCGCCACCTTCATTCAATAACTGTTATTACGTGCCATGTGTTAGTGGGCCAGCATTCAGGAAAAAAGTGGTCCAATGGAAGGAGGGCAGAAACATGCTAGATTCAGAGACAGGGCTCCAATGAAAGTGCAGAGCTGAGACAGATAAACCAAAGGACAGCCAAAAGACTGAGCTCTTGGATTCTGACATCATGACTTGGGCATTTGTCAGGCATGAACTCAAACAGCAGCAGGAGTGAGGTGTGCAAACTGGCTCAGGCTTCTCCACACCAGTTCTAGCCAGGAGCACATCTGGATCCACCAGGAATCTCCTCTGCCTCCACCTTGAGTCTTTGTAGATGGAGACTCAATCCCCTCTTCCTATGGGAGATGGAGATTCTCTCCTTGAGCCAGTGTAGACTTGATTATGTGCAAAACAAAAATATTCTCCTGCTGAGTGCAGTGGTACATGACTGTAATCCCAGCAGCTCAGGAGGCTGAGACAGAGGATGGCGAGTTGAAAGCCAGCCTTAGCAACTCAGGGAGACCCTGTCTCTAAATAAGATATAAAAAAGGGCTGGAGATGTGGCTCAGTGTTAAGGACTCTGGGTTCAATCCTGGACACACACACAAAAAAGTATTCTCGAGATTTGTCTTTGAGAGCTGGTGTGGTTGAATATACCTGTAAACCCAGCTGCTCGGGAGGCTGAGGCAGGAGGATCAAGAGTTCAAAGCCAGCCTCAGCAACTTAGCAAGGCCCTGAACAACTTAGTGAGACTCTGTCTCGAAATAAAAAATAAAAAGGACTGGAGATGTGGCTCAGTGGTTAAGTGCCCCTGGGTCCAATTCCTAGTACCATAAAGAAGAAGAAAAGGAAAAATTGTTTTTGAATTTTTTGATCTCATCATTTCTTTCAGCTCCTCCTACATGCCTTCCCTGATGGGACACTACTTAAAATAGTGTCCCTCCCCGCTTAATCTGTATCCATTAGATTATCTAGAGTTATTTTGTTCACATTTATTGCCTCTGCCCTCCCAAGAAGTACACCCAACTCAGATCCACTTCCCCAGTGAGCTTTGCCGATTCATCCCAAATGCTCCATTGGGTTCTCACAACTCAGACCTCTTTCATTACTAAAGTGCTACAACCAGGTTTGTTCAGGACAGACTGGGTTTTTTCAGGATAATTATTAATAGTGCTCCTGCTTATCCTCGAAAGTTTCCCAATTTGGACAATAAATTATATAATAAATTATAGCTTTGAATCATAAGCCATTTGTAAACAGGTTTTATTTCTAAGCTCAGCGAGGACAGGAACAAAGGCACATTCATCTTTAACCAAAAACACTTAGTAAAATATTTTATATACACATAGAATTCAGGAAGTGTTTGATGAATGGATTGGATGATAGATTAAAATAAGATAATGTGGGGCTGGGGTTGTGGCTCAGTGGTAGAGTGCTTGCTTGCATGTGTGAGGCACTGGGTTCGATTCTCAGCACCACATATAAATAAAATAAAGATCCATTGACAACTAAAACATATTTAAAAAAAAAGATAATGTATGTGAAGAGACTAACATAATATCTACACATAGTAAATTTGTCAGTTTTTTTAAAAGTTCAATAAAATTACTTTCCCATCTCTCAGAGGACTCCAAATGTTGTCTCTCAAGGTCTTTGTTTATTGGCCACGCTGTACAATATAATACCCGAGTATGGACTGGCTTGTTTGCCCCTTTTTTTTTTTTTTTTTTTTTTTTTTTTTAGTTTATTGCGTTCCTTATACAAATCAAAAGCTTGTTTAAAACAGGTATCATGTCTTATAGTTCTCCATTCTGCATAGCAGAACTGATTTGTAAATCAGTTGATATAGAGATGTCAATATTTATTGGCTGGCGAATTTGCAGAAGAGTGAAATTTTAAAGTGGTATCAGGTGATATGCTACAGTCAGTGATGGGTCATGATCACCTTCTCTATTTTGAAATGCATATCTCCATGTTTTTCCAGGCAGCTTCAGATATTTTCACTCCTATCATTTTCAGTAACTACAAGGACACAGGTACAAATGATCAAGTAATCTTTATACAAAAAGCACATTGTCTTTTGGAAGTAGGAGAGGAATGACTTTGGAATAATAGGACCTGGGTTTGAATTCCTAAGTTATTCAACATCCCTGCACCTGCTTTCTGATCTGTAAAAAGGATGACTGTAAAGGATGACTGGGGAGACTGTAAGAAGAGTAAATGAGAAATGCATATAAAATGCTTAGCATAGGACCTGACTCATTGCAAGCCTCAGTAACAATAGTTATTTTTACAGTACGCATTCTAGGCAACTTCAAAGCTTGTTTCGATGCTAGAGGTGAAGCTAGCTAATGTAATTAAGTTCTCAAATTTTTACTTAAATCTTGTTTCTAGTGTTAATGACAAGCTATAATTCTTGTTTATTCAACTACTTATCCTTTTGTTTATTCATTCATTTTTCATTAATTTATTCAATGCCAGGTACCCAAATAAATGCTTATTAAATACTATTGAGTGAATAATAAGAAGTATCTTGAGGGAAATTAAGATTTGGGGGGGCCTATGCCCTCAGTGATTCCTCCACATGAGCACAAAATGCCTTGTCATCAGGACCAGGTCATCGTGCTGGATGCTGAAAGTGTAAACCCTGTCACGTCACCTATCTGGAGCACAGCCAAGAAGACAGAGCATTCCTTTAAGCCTTCTAATCTATACCTACTCACAGCAGCTGACGGCCTCATACTTAATGAGAAAATTCAAGGTCACAGAACTCTGTGGCTCAACTTCCCTTCTCCACCTCTTCACTGTCCCCCACAGACTCTAGCCTTACCATCTTCCCTGGTATCTCTTCCCTCCACCACCCCAAGCACAGTTAATCACTCCCACCTCTCTGGCACTATTGAGCAAATTTCTATTCCACTGTACAAATCACTTGGTATCAGAGTTAATTTGGCTGTGAATTTGCCCTTCACAAGGACTGAATCTATCTGGGTCTTTTTCCTTATATGTCCAATACATGGCCTGACAATTGGTAGGTGCTCAGTACACATTTACTGATTGGGTTCTTTTTTCCTTTTGTTTTTTTGGTACTGGGGATTGAACTCAACCACTGAGCCACATCCCCAGCCCTTTTTAATATTTTAGTTAGAGACATGATCTCACTGAATTGCTTAGGACCATGCTAAGTTGCTGAGGCTGGCTTTGAACTTGTGATCCTCCTGCCTCAGCCTCCTGAGCCACTGGGATTACAGGTGTGTGCCACTGCGTCCAGCCTGATGGGTTCTTGGATCAACTACCCCTTCCCTTTAGTCTCCTCTTCTCTCTTCCAAAAGACCTATACATTATCTCAGTCTCCACTTCCTTATCCTAGACCTTTCCCTCTTCTCCCACATCCAATCTCTCACCAAGTCCTATGGGTTTAACCACTAAAATATTTTCTGAATCTATCCACTCCATATTCCCACTGCCTCCACCCTGTGCAGACAGAACGTCTTCCCTTGTTTCCTGCTGTAGTGCCCTAACGGGCTATTTACCCTCTTGCCTTACCCCAGTCTATTCTGCAGGGAGCTTTTATGTTATTTTAAAAATGTTAATGACATCACTAACCTGTATTTTCAATAGCTTTCCAGTGACCTGAGAACATGCTCCAAATTCCCCATCCTGATCTAGAGGGCTGTACATGATCTGAAGCCTGTTTTCCTTTTCTACTTTATCTCATGCCACTCCCCTAGTTGCTCATTCTGCTCCAGCCACAGTGGCCTTTGGGAATTCTGACAGTTAATTCTCTCTCACCTCAGGACCTTTGCACCATGTATTTATCTGGAGGACACCTCCCTGCTTCTCCTTCTTATTCTTCAGGTCTCCAAGTAAGTGTTATACTTCAAAGTCACCCTCCTACCATCTCTCCCTGCTCTCTCTCTCTCTCTCACAAGACCTATTGTTTTAAAATCATCTAATTATTTTATTTCTTCATTTGCTGACTTGCTTATTACTTGTCTCCTGTTAAAATATAAACTGCAAGTGAGCAGACACCAAGTATATTGTCTTCTCCATTGTGTCCCAAGTACCTAATATAGACCCTAGAGCAAAGAACGAACTGCACATTCACAAGTGCATATATGAATGTGTACTCTTACTATCTTTACTTTTTTACTAATTAAAATTTATTAATTAATTTTGGGGGATTGAATCCAGGGGTGTTTTACTACTGAGCTACACCCCAGCTCTTTTTCTTTTTTATTTTGAGATAGGGTCTCACTAAGTTGTCCAGGCTGACCTTGAACTTGTGATCTTCCTTCCCCAGTCTTCTGAGTAACTGGGATTACAGGCAAGACTACCACTTCCAGCACCCTCATTATCTTTAACTGCAAAGTGCCTAGCTCTTTCGATTTCATCATTTTAATTTGCAAATAGTTTGATTTCTCAGACTGAAGACATCTTTCCCTAGACCTTGTCTCCTCCTGCCCCCCAAGTTCCTGCTCTATTTCTTCTGCCAAAGAAGAGTAAGTTCTGGCTAGACTTCAACTTCTCCAGATCTGTAAAACAGCTTTCACCGTATCATGGGTGACCTTTATTGTTAATCCAGTGACATATGCTCCCATCTCAGCCCACTTGACCTTTCCACAGTCACATTTCCTAAATTTTGTTCTGCACAACACTTGTCCCTTGAGCTGCTCTGGTAAAAAAGTATATTCTTGTTCCTTCTCTTACACACTTTTGTAGTACCCTGTGCTTCGATGCCAACCACTTAGCACAAGTGCAATTAATTCATGTCTAACTTACCTGAGAGTTCTTGAGGGAAAGAACCCTGTCTATTTTGTTACTGTGATGATCTCATAATTCCAGGCATCCAAATGATGTGTAATATTTGCTAAACCGAATGAATGAAGGAATGAAAGCGTTTCCCTATGTGGAATTCACAAGGTGAATTAATAGGTAATGTAAGTTCTTACATAAAAATAAATGTGTTCAAATCTGTTTAACCCAAACTCAGTAGCCCTTATCTCTGTTTGTTCTCTCAGAGCCCCAGCAGAATATCACCTAGCATCCTGAGGGACTTTTAAAAACACACATTAAACATATTACTCTCCAGCATAGTACATTGATGAGTGCTCACTGTTTCTCTGTATTTCTTTCCTTGGCTTCCAGAACTTGGGGGGTCCTCTCTGCCACATCCTGCATGGATGAGAGAAGAAGGGTTAACTGCCAGAGGATGATGTTGGCGATTTTTCTATTACCCAAAAACTTATCTACTCAATAAACACACAACAGTCAATACTCTTTTAAATGAGAGGGGGTATCACGGGTCTGGCCATGCCAGCTCTGGCCTCTTACAACAACAGCAACTCGCCCAGCTCTCTTTTATTTATAACACACAGGTAAAGGGAGCCAGGACCAGGAGGAGCTTCTTCTGTGATGGACAGGATAGGGTGGAGTTAGGGGAGCCATTCTCTTAAGGGGGAATATTCCAGAAGGAGAGAGGGAACCACTCCCACACTGTGCCACACGCTTCCCGGCAGTTCCTAGAAGCCAGGCCTCTGCGTCCCATGGCTCAACCTAGTCCGATTCTGCTAAATAAGGGCAGCTTCCCACACAGAATTCCACCTTTCTTGGTTCTTTCCTTCTTCGAAGGTAATCTTATCCCCAATCATGGCAGAATCGACCATCATTAGGATGCTGACAACGACCAAGTCTCATAGCCCCCCAAGTTTGGGGTCCCATCTTATAACTTTGTGTACATCAAACAAAAATTACAAGAAAGTATTGTTTAGGACTAATCTCCAAACTAAAAATCTTCAGACTAAAAATCAAATTGGAGTGACTCATACTAAAGTTCCATGTTGTCTAACTGATACTAAGTTGTTACTTGACCTTCTGAGAAATCAAGAGATGAGCGGTAAGAGTCGAATTTCCCAAAAAGTTCGGTTTCCAATGGCATAGTGAAATTCCCTGTTTTAATTCTTACAGAAAAGGAAACTGATATGAATTTTCTATTATTTTGGATCTCCTATTCCCCCTTGCAAGGAAAGTAACTTTCAAAATGAGCGATTTACTCTTTCTTCTGTGTTTGTTTTCTTCACCCCTTTGCAGTCTATAAAACCAATCATTTCCGTTCAGCTCATTGGAATACATTCTGTTTTATGCAATGAAGTGTTGCCTGGTTCTAGAATCTCAAATAAGCTATTTAAGATGTTTAAACTAAATTGGTTGTAACTTTGCCTTTTGACCTGTATATCAATTCTATCTCACTAGTCCTTCATTTTGAGCACCTCCAATCTCCTGCTCTTCTTTTATCATGTATATCCTAGTATCACAAACCACCCAAATCAGAAATCTAGGGATCTTACTTATGATGCCCCTTGTCTCACTCCTTGAATTACACTGATCAACTTTACAAGTACTATAATGTTACAATTTAACCCTTTAGTTTATATCCACTGCCATTGTATTATTATTATTATTATTATTTGGTACATCCCCAGTACTTCTTGTTTGAGATGGTCTGGCTGAGGCTGGCCTTAAACTTGCAATCCTCCTTCCTCACCCTTCCAAGTCCCTGGGATTGTAGACATGAGTCACCACACTCCACATTATTTAAAAATAGTAAGAGGACTGCACAGTTAGAAGCCAGTGTTCCTCTGCATCCCCTGTGGGGCATGTGCTGTTGCTTCTCAGCACATTGCTTACTACCAGGTTTTTCAATAAGTATGTTCACCCCTTGGAATTGGTCCTAGGACCTCCCTCAGATACCAAAATCTGGGGACACTCAAGTCTCCGATACAAATGGCATAGTGATTGTATATAACCTATATACATCCTCCCAAATCCTTTAAATCTAGATTACTTATAATAGCCAAAACAATTCAAATGCTAGGTAAATAGGTATTATTTTGTTTAGGGAATAACGACAAGAAAAAAGTCTGTGCATGTTCTGTATAGATGTTGTTTTTTTCTCTAATGCTTTTGACTCAGAGCAGTTGAGTTCAAAGATGCAGAACATGCTAATACAGAGAGAGAGCTAACTACATGTAGAATGAACAACGGATAGATTGCAGTGAGTAGGACAGTTAGAAATAAGAGGGACTTTTAGAGAAGGTGGAAGGGCAGTGGGGCCCGCTTGCCAGATAACATGCAGGACACCCCGTTCAATTAAAATTTCATGTATACAAAAAAAACTTTTATATAAGTGTGTTTCAAATATTGAATTTGGGGCCTGAGGATACAGTTCAGTGGCAGAGCACCTGCCTGGCAGGTGAAAAGCCCTGGATTCTATCCCTAGCACTGAAAAAAGAAAAAAAAAGATTGAATTAGGACAAACTAAAAAATTATTTGTTGTTCATTTGAAATTTTAATTTGTTATTGTTGTTGCAGTACTGGGACCTCACAAGTGCTACACAAGCACTCAAGTGCTGAACTACACCCCTAGCCCTTATTTTTAAACTTTGTTTTGCAATAGGGTCTCACTATGTTGCCCAGGCTGACCTTGAACTTGTACCTGGTAAGAGCCCATGAAAGGGGCGCATAACTGGCATGACTTCTTAGAGGAAATTATGTCTAAATTGAGACCTGAAGAGTGAGTCAGAATTATACAGATGCATGGGAGGGGGAGAAATGAGAATATATAAAATGAGATATAAAAAAGCCCGGAGACAGGATGGAAGTTTGGTTGACTTGAAATACAAGTAGCTCAGTTGACTGGAGAATAGTTATGCAGGAATATGAGGCTGTAAATAGGAAAAGGGGGGCCACATCATGGAGGGTTCTGTAGGTCAGGTAAGGAGTCTGTGTTTACCTGATGGTACGGACAGTCAGTAAAACAGGTGATCAAAACACAGAAGCCTGCAGGGGCAAGGCAGGTGAAAGAAAGGAGTGTCATGCAAGAGTGGGAACTGCAAAGACTTTGAGAGCACATAGTTTCTTAGAAGCATTCAAACTTAAAATTTAAAATCACAATCCTGGGAAAGGGTTTTAATAATGGGGTGCCATGATCACATTTTTATTTTAGAAAAAGAAATGAGGGGGCTGGGGATCAAGGCCCTGAGTTCAATCCCCAGCACCGAGAAAAAAAAAAAGGAAATGAGAATACCTAAGAATGGAGCTGAAGCAGAGGCAGGAAAACCAGAAGGTAAACCAGGTGAGAAGGGAGGATTTGATCTAGGATCAAGTGTGTTACAAGACAGTAGCAAAATGTAGAGATATTTAAAAGGAAGAATCCAATAGCCCTTGGTGATAAATTCAAGGTAAGCCTGAAAAAGTCAAGATTTCCTACTACTACTGCAATGGGGATTCTATAAAACAGAGTGAAAGAGATGGCAAAGAGGTCAATGGTAAGACCTTCTTTCTGCAATGGAAGAAAATACAAAGAAGTAAAAGGATGAGGAGCCAGGCACGGTGGCACATGCCTGTAATTCCAGTGACACAGAAGGCTGAGGCAGGAGAATCCCAGGTTTAATAACAACCTTGTCAACTTAGAGAGGCCCTAAGCAACTTAGTGAGACCCTGTCTCAAAATAAAAAATAAAAAGGGCTGGGCATGTGACTCAGTGGCTAAATGTTCCTGGCTTGAATCTCTGGTACCTAAAAATGAAAGAAAGAAAGAGAGAGAGAGAGAAAGAGAGAGAGAAAGGAAGGAAGGAAGGAAGAAAGAGAGAGAATATGTGGGTCAAAAGCATTACATTTGACCCAGGACACTGGGGACAGGGACATGAAGGCAGTTAAAAGCCTGGAAGTTCACACTGGAAATCCAGTGAAAAGGCAGGTTAAACATGGCTCAGGATAGAAGGGACAGAGAAACTCACAAAGCAACTTCTCGCTGGGGTCAGAAAGTCATAGATACAGAGTAAAAGAAATGAGGGTTAGGGAGAGGCTAATTGAGGGAGGGATATTCATGTATCTTACTATAATGAAGTTAGAGTTCTCTGGGGGTCACTCTGGAAGCCCTCCTTTAGCCAACCAGTTTCAGGCAGCCCACCAGAAGAGGAACTTCCGGCCTTCAGGTATCTTGTCCTTAAAGACAAGCAAGATTAGGGCAGGGTAGAAATTCCGCTAGGCCACCCAGGCAGTGTAAGACCAGGGTATGGTAACAAGCTGACGGAGAGAAACTCAAGAAGCAACCTGATTTTTACCAAAGAACTTCTCAATAGCTCAGGAACTGGTACCTGATTCATCTTTAAATTCTTTTCTGCAATGGATTCAGGAGCCTGGAAGGTCTGAGTGAAGGCCTCCTCCAGACCTCCTCAGACCCTTACAAGGTAACACTTTTAGTGCTTCCAAGTAACTCCTCCTTCATCCCTTCTCCCAACAATAGTAGTGGCTGGAGCAGGTAAAACTGACAAGACTTAAAAGATTCTGCCTTTGGACATTTCTCAGTGCAATAGCCCTGCCAGGTCAATGAAGTGCCCAAATGATAAGCAACCCTCCTCCCACAGAGAAAGTGAGAAAGTCAAGAATCACTAGGTATCTGAGGAAGTCCTCTTAATATGAAGAAGATAGTAAAACAAACAAAAAGGAATACTTAAAACAGACTGCAAAAGCCTGCTTCCTGTCTTCCTTCTCCCTTCCCTTCCTCTTGACTAATTTATTCCAAAAGCCTAGAACAAGGCGAACATCTAGGGGTTATGAGAGCTGAAGGATGAGAGCAGCTTCTGGGATCTGGGGGACAAGTGGTGACAGTAGTCAGTGAGGAGTGAAGTACTGGAGCCTAGGCAGGGTGAGGAGAAAGCCACACAGGTGTTGAGCCTGAATGGAGCAAAGAGGGCAAGTGCAGGGGTGCAGGGGCAGCAGCAGCCTGGAAGGGTATTAGGGCCCATGGGAGTTAAGGAGGGCACCCAGCCTAGGGGAGGAAGTCCTTTTAATATGAAGGAGACAGCAAGGCAAACAGAAAAAAGGGTACTTAAAACAGACCACACAGGGCTGGAGCTGTGGCTCAGTGGTGGAGTGCTGACCTGGCATGTGTGAAGCCCTGGGTTTGAGCCTCAGCTCCACATATAAATAAATAAAATAAAAGGTCTATTGACAACTGAAACATTTTTTTAAAAAACCAGACTACACAAAACAGACACTATGCTTCTATTTTCCTGTCTTCCCTTCCTCTTGACTAATTTGTTCCAAAACCCTAAAGCCAAGTGGACATCTGGGTGGAGGTTTTGGGAGGCTAAGAAGGATGGGAAGACCTGGGTGCCAGAGACTGAGCAGGGCAAGCAGAGTATCTGCCAAGGGAGCAGTGGCAGCCACGCAGCTTGGGAGATTATCTGAAGAGAGTGAGGAGTCTTCCCTGCAGTCGATGTGGTGTGTTAGAGCCCAGGTAGGGGCTGTATGTGACAGTGGCCCCCAAATGGATTATAGGTGCCAAAGCAGAATGAGGAGTGTCCTAGGGAGCAAGTGTCTGCAAGGGGGTTTTAGAGTCAAATGAGATGAGGCAGTCCTCAGTGCAGGCCAGGTTGAAACAGCAAAAATAGGACATTGGTTATACACAGGATGGTTGATCAAATAAATGCATATATTGAGGACAATGGGAGCCAGGTTTCTCACTGAAAAGGAAGAAATTTACAGCTATGAAAATGAAAAAAATACCATGGTGCTGGGTGGATAAATAAATACAGATGCACGTGTGCATGTGTACACATACACATATTCCCTAACTGTCTTCACTAAGAGATCTTGGAAATAGCAGCATTTCGATAGCAATGAACACCACCAGTGCTCAAATTTTGGTCTCTAAATGTCATTATCCACCAAAAGAAATCAGGGATCCTCGGGGAAATAGGTTAATTCCAGGACTGAAACAGAAAGTATGAGATAAACTTGGACTATCTTGCTGTGGTAAAATGTAAAGAAATACTTAAAGAAAGAATGTTGGAAACATGTCACAAAGATGTAGAAGGGGCTTAAAGGGGATTCCTGCAACCAAATCTGAGCATCAAAATGAATAGAGTAAAAAGGTATAATCTATTTTTAAAAGAATACATATGTCCAAATTGATATAAATAATTTATATAAAAATTAAGAGTTTCAAACTAAATGAATAAATAAAGAGAACATTTTTCTTTATAGTAGAATGAAAATTAATAAATTTAGAAGGAATAGTAAAATTGAAAAATCACCATAAGGTAATCATCACAATAATAATCACTCAGTTAAAAAATAAAAACTAAAAATAATGAGTAAAGTCTTGATGAGAAACAAGCTATATACATAGCCTCAAAGTACCTCTCCACAAAATAGATACTAATTACAAAATTTACAGTGGAAAAACCTAACAGAAACCACTTTAATCAAGTGGTGGAAATTAACATTCCCAATAATGGAGCACATTAAAATCAGGAACCACCAGACAGACAGCAATAAGAACACAAATCACTTCTGTATTATTCCTGCTCCTTCCCAAAAAATGTATGACCAGGATTCAATCACAAGGAAACTCAAACCCAGGGATATTCTACAAGCAACTGACCTATAAAAAACTATTATCAAGGTCATGAAAAACAAGGGCACCTCAAGGAACTGTCCAGATTAAAAGAAGCAATAAATACAATGCACAGTCTTGGATTGGATCCTTTTACTGTACAGGGTTGTACTGGTTAAACATCCCTATTCTGAAAACCCCAAATCCAAAATGCTCTAATATCTGAAACATTTTGCGCACCAGTAAGACACCCCAAGTAGAAAATTTCATACCTGCCCTTATGTGATGGATTGCAGTCAAAATTCAGGCATATCAAAAATATCGTACATTAACTTCCGGGCAGCAAAAGTTTTGCAGAAAAGGAAAGGTAATCATAGCATATTATATAACTCACTTGTGAAAGGCATTCACATGGTCCTAATGACTTAATAACCTTACTTAGACTTTTAAACTGACAAATTTGTTCTAAGTCTTTTTCTATTCCTGAGTGATAAAATTTGGCTCAGTGCTACCTCTTTGTGTTAAGCAACAGCAAACTAACTTGGTATTTAAACAAACTACAAACTAACTTACATTATGTTCTTGTAACAGATAACTGAGTCTCAGCCAATCACAGACTGCCAACTTATCGCATCAAGACCATATAAGGCAAACACTGATTGAAGCCAATCAGGTTGTTTCTGTATGTTACTTCCCTGAGCTCTGGTTATAGATATAACCTACACATGTGGTGGGATAGGGCATTCTAAACCAACTTCAGCTGGGAATGCTGCCAAGGTCTAGAACATTTTTCTGGTTCAAGTAAACTTTATTAAATTTAATGTATCTCGGATTTTTCTTTAACAATTTAATAACCAAAATTATGATATAATTATGTTTGGAATGGTGGATGAGACATATAAACATATGGTAGTGGTGGGGTGGGTGTATGTGTTTGTGAAAGAGAAATAAGTCCTCATCTAATATAATGTGGAATCCAGTAGATAATGTCTGACACAGAAAATTCAGTAAGTAGCCATAAAATTATTTTGTTCAAAATATTCTGGAAGCCAGGCCCAGCGCCATGCTTTCAGCTACTCTGGAGGCTGAGGCTGGAGGATCACCTGAGCCCAGGAGGTAAAGACCAGCCCGGGGAACATAGCAAGACCCCATCTAAAACACAAACAAACAAACATAAAATAAATATGGTAGAAAACAAAAGAATCAGTTAAGAGTGGAAAGTGTTGCCCATGGGAAAGCAAGAGAGGTAGAAGGAATGAAGAAATACTGTTTTTGATTGTGTGTGTAAGTTTGTGTGTATGTATAAGTTTTATAGTGTAAATTCTTTAAACATGTGGGGGTGGAGGAGAAGCAAAGTTTAAGAAAGAAAAACCATTATCCGCTAGGGAAAAAGGTTTAAATTCAAACTGTTGAAAACTTGTTTTGAGGGGTCCTTGGTTTTAGAAATTTTATTCCCCAGGTAGTCCTGGGGCCCCTACCAGCTGAAATCATTCATTGAATGTTGAAGGTTCTGGCCTGTTGTGGGGTTCAGTGAAGGGAGATGGGCCTCAGCAAATCTGTTTGTCAAGTGTTGATGAAATTTTGAATATTTAGACTTCATCATGTGTGTGGGCCCTTTTCAGAGCATACTTTCTCTAGTTTTATATGCAATTTTAATACATTCGATTATTTGAAAAGCTATATAGTATAGCAATTTCTATATTAAAAATGTGAGACAGGTGAAGATCTTTTTTTTTTTTTTCAGTGCTGGGGATTGAACCCAGGGTCTTGTGCTTGTGAGGCAAGCACTCTACCAACTGAGTTATCTCCCCAGCCCCAGGTGAAGATCTTTATTTATGATAAACTATATTCATTTTTGAGGTAAATCATTAGTTTCTTAATCTATAAAACCAATAAACTGCTGGGTGCAGTGGTACTCACCTATAATCCCAGTGGTTTAGGAAGCTGAAGCAAGGGGATGGAAAGTTCAAAGCCATCCTTAGCAACTTAGCGAGGCCTGAAACAATTCAGGGAGACTCTAAATAAAATACAAATAAGGGCTGAAGATGTGGCTCAGCAAAACAAAACAAAAAACCAATTAGCTGTGCATGGTGACTCATACCTATGTTCCCAGTTAGTTAGGAGGCCGAAGCAGGAGGACTGCAAGTTAAGGCCAGCCTGGGCAACTTAATGAGGTTTTATCTCTTAAAAAACAGGGCCAGGAACAGGAGCTCAATGGTAGAGTGCCTCTGGGTCAATCCTGCCAAAAACAAACAGGTAAACATAATCCTGTTATCTTAAATCATTGATGTAGAGTTTCTGTATTAGTCAGCTTTTCATCATTATAACAAATACCTGAGATAAGTGAACTTACAAAGAGAAAAGGTAGGTTTATTTAGGCTCACAGTTTTAGAGATTTCAGTCCATGACTGATTGATCCCATTGCTTTGGACCTGTTGTGAGATAGCACATCATGGCAGCAGTGTGCAGTGGAACAAAACTGCTCACCTCATGAAAAGAAAAGTAAGAGACTGGAGTCCCATATCTTTGCCTTTGAGGGTACACTCCCAGTGACCCGAAGACTAAAATTCCTATCAACTTCCACTAGCCCAAGCCTCTAACACCTGGGCCTTCTGGGGATATTCATGATCCAAACTAGCCAGGCACAATGGTGCATGCCTCTAATTCCAGTGGCTCAGGAGGCTGACGTAGGAGGACTGTCAGTTCAAAGCCAGCCTTAGCAATTTAGCAAGGCCCGAAGCAACTCAGTGAGACCCTGTTTCTAAATAAAATTTTAAAAAGGGCTGAAATGTGGCTCAGTGGTTAAGCGCCTATGAGTTCCATCGCTGGTGTGGAGGAAAATAAAAGGATTCAACCTATAGAAGTGTTAATGTAAAGTTTGTATTTGTCAGAACTCCTTGGTTACAAATAACAGAATCCAACTTCAACCAATTTTTGAAACTAATTTAAATAAAACAAAAATGTAAACACCAAGTCGATGTTGGGGGAGAGCATGCAAGCTGCAAAGTCCAGGAGTAACCTGCCCCTCGTCTTCTCTCAGCTGTTTTTCTCTGTGCTAGACTTCATTGGCAGCAACATGGACTCTGGCAGGTCAGGTTTACCTGGCTTTTATAGCATTAAGGTAAGTTCAAGAAAACTGCTGTTCTGATCACTCCCTCTGTTGAAAAGCCCAGGGCAGATTCTAACAGATCCACCTCGTGTCCATTCCTGAACCAATTATTAATTAGTAATGGAGTTGGAATATTCTGATTGGGCAAGCCAGGGCCGTGACCCATAGGGTTGCAAAGGTCAGATAAGCACTTTATAACTTGGGATGAATGTTGCAAATGTAACAATTATCTCCTGCCGGTGCAGATTAGGAACTATATGAGAGGGAAGGAGAGTCTAATAGAAAACTCTCTTCCAAGAGCTAAGAGCAGAGAGCTATGGGGGTGAATCACAGGGAAAGTGAGAGGAAAAATTGTAAAAATCCTACATAAAAACTTAAGAAGTACAATTTTCTGGAACATTTTGGATACAGTCAAATAGTTGTAAACACATCATTGTATCCCCTTATTATCTATTTTTTAAAAAGATTTATATGTTAAAAAAATAAAACTAGTGATTAGAGAAGTCTCTCCAGAATGACTTTTCCCAAAGTTCGCAGGTGGGTGATTTAGCAGGGACTCTTTCCTAGTAGAGCATCAACCTTCTAGGGAAGATGGTGTATGTTTATTACAAGACAGAGTTTAATGAGAATCAAGTTAGTTGTTCATACATTAAACTCTACATAATAACTATGTTTTCGTTTCCGCTCTCAAAGACAGAATATTGAGTTGGGTGGGTCTACTAAAGTAGGGCGGTCTTCATATTTTCATGTTAGGCTTGCTTGGCTAGAACATGCTACTCTAAAAATACACTCAATCTACTCACTTATAAGATGTAAACACATTCCTCTCTATACATCTGTGTTGAATCTCTTTGGTTCTCTTTTGCAATTTCCTCCTTAGTAGGGCGTGTGTTGGAACTTGTTGTGGGCAACACAAAAGACAAGCAGGTGCTTAGCTTGTTGATTTTCATGCTGACAGCACTTGTCCCACAAGATGAAATGTTTCCCCCCTTTTCCCATCTTCCAAACAGCTCTGACATGAGATCCTTCTGTCGCTGCAGGACATTTCAGGAGCTTCTGTTTAGAGTCAACTGTCCTCCCCCGGAGCCATCAGGAATGTGGCCATACTCCAGGAAGTGTGTCACCACACCCTTCCCCAAGCCACAACTATACTAGAAAGAAAAGGGGAGAAGAAGGAAAGAGAGAGAATAGTTAATACGTAGTTCATTTATGACTTTTCCAGACTTTGATTGCTCCCCCCAATCTCTTTCCTTTGCACTTGGGCTTCGTGACAACCTAATCCTGAATTTTACCTAGATCACTCATTGTTTTGGATCACTATTTTGTGCCTATATGTATACATCTCACTGCTTACTTGAAGCTCTGTGCCTATGCATGAAAATTACTAATTCCTAAGCCAATCCCAAAACACCAAAGGCCAAATGTTCTCTCTGATATGCGGATGCCAACACACAATCGGGGAATGGAGAATAGAAATTCATTGGATTAGACAAAGGGGAATGAAGGCAAGGAACAGGGGATGGGAAGAGGAAAGACAGTGGAACGAATCAGACATGACTCTCCTGTGTTCGTATATGAATACACCACCAGTGAAACTCCACATCAGGTACAGTCCCAAGAATGGGATCCTAATTAGAATAAGTTATACCCCATGCATGTATAATATGTCAAAATACACTCTACTGTTACGTACATCTAAGAAGAACAAATTTTTAAAAATTCTTTTATATATAAAAAATAACTGTTTCCTTATGTAGCTATTTGATAGGAAATGAAACAGTAATACCCAAAGTTTCCCTAATTCCTAATTCCAATCAATACAGATCTACACACACACACACACACACCACACACACACACACAGACACACAACTTTACAAAAATCAATCTTAGTCATGGGAGGTTCCTTTGCGCACAGAATATACAAGTTGGGAGGCAAATACCCATTCATTCAAGATTGGATCCACACCAGAGAGGGAGATTGGGAGGGAAAGGTGGGAGGAGAAAATAGATTTATGGGAAGATGTAAAAGGTAACTAAGCTGCGCCTTGCAGCAGTGGTCATGAGAGACACCAGGGGCAGAGCTAAGGGTGAAATTCAGCAGTCCCACTAGAGGAAATGAGTTGTATTTGTTTATGTTTCCATGGCAACCAAAGTACCTTAGAAACAGGAAATAGGCCAGGTGGGGAAATAAAGAGAAATACAAATCCCCAAATTATGACACTCTCAACTGAACCTTAAGACAGCAGGTTGCAGAGGTTTTTTTGTAAAAAATTAATCTTTATAGAAATGACTGGTTTTTAGATTTAATACTTTAAATATATTTTTCTTCTGCAGTAAACATATTTGAGGACATTAGATGCTATCTTTGAAGTCAGACACATACAATGACTTTTCAATCCTTTTTAGTTTGTTGGTTTTGTTTTTCCTTTTTGATACTGGGATGGAACTCAGGGCCTTGTACATTTTAGGCAAGCACTCTACCAGTGAGCTACACCCGAGTCCCACACCCAACCTTGAAAGTCTATAAAATAGATTGAAGACAAAATGGAGAATTCGCCTTTATTCATCTCCTTTTTCCCCCTTTTGTTGGGATTTATTTCCACTAGAAACCCTTTCTAGATCAGAGAAAAGTGTTGTAGCCATGCTACTGCCAATACATTGATATCAATACACCCTTATCAACTCAGAATTAAACTGTAATCTAGTAGGTGCTATCCATTTTTTCACTTACCCTATACCCTTTCTGGGGTCATCCACCCTTCACTCTGCCATTGGAGTCATCTTACACAAACTCTCTTTTTTAAAAATATTTTTTGTAATTGTGTATGGACAGCATGTCTTTATTTGTTTATTTTTATGCGGTGCTGAGGATGGAACCCAGTGCCTCACACATGCTAGGCAAGCGCTCTGCCACTGAACACAGTCCCAGCCCACACAAACTCTTTAATGACACTCAGGTGCCTGCAGATAAAGGACCCCACACTATTGTTTTGTTTGAATTTTTTGTTTGTTTGTTTGTTTTGAGATGTGGTCTCTCCGTGTTGCCCAGGTTGGTCTCAAACTCATGGGCTTAAGTGATTCTCTTGCCTCAGCCTCCCCAGCAGCTGGGACAATAGGCACATGCCACTGCATGTGGCCAGCACCACACTGTTTAAATGCATTCAGAGCCCTCCTCGGTCTATTCTTATATTCTCATCTCCTGTTTTATTCTTCATCCTTTTTCTCTATCGATTAATTCTCAAAGTCTCCGTTTAAAAACCACTACATTCATGAGGTCTTTACACACCTGTTTCCCCCATTAGAATAGAGGTTCCATGATAGCGACTTTCTATGGAATCGATTTTTAAATGACTCTTCCATCTTTTCCCTGAACCTATCATTCATTCACTGACTCATTAATTCATAAATATGTATCAATTTCTTACTCTATGCCAGACAAGTATGGCTGAATAATTCTCTTATTATAACAATGAAAACAATGAAAAAGAATAATAATTAATGTGTATCAAGCATTTGTTGCATGTCATTACTATATTTTCCATTTTTTAATTGTAATATTTTGAAAAAATTATGATTCACAAAAAGTTAAAACAATAGTACATAGAGGTCTGCTTGCCCTTCATGCAGTTTTGCCCAATGGTGACATCTGCCAGAACTGTAGTATAATCTGAAAACCAGGAAATTGACAATGGAATAGTACTTCAAACCACAGACCTACAATTTTTGCCATTTTTTGTATACATTCACTTGTATACATGTATGCATGAAATTCTGTGCAATTTTAAACTGTGTATAGATTTGTAGACCCATCACAATTAAGATAAGGAACTGTACTATCACAACGGAACACACTTGTGATCTCTTTCATGTTTGTGAGCAACACAACCAGGCACAAAAGAGGATCCCCCTGATGATTCCTTTTGTCTATTATTCCAAAACAGTCAAAACTAATCTATGGTGTTTGAAGTTAAGTTGGTGATTGTCATTGGGGCTAATGACTGAAGGGGGCACAGGGACTCTTGGGGAGTCAGTAATGTTCTGTTTCTTTGATTTCGGTACTGATTATATGAGTGAAAATTCTTTGAGTGAATGCCTGTGATTTGTGCACTCTACAGTACACTTCAATAAAAGGTTTCTTAGAAAATAGTGTAAAACAAACTGATTTCCTGATGATTCTATAACTAGCATGCTCATAAGTTAGGTTTGAATGATCTACAGTCCATTCTCAGAGACTGAACAAATGCCCAAGCATTTTGCATATGTTCCTATTTTCTCAGTCCCTTGAATACCTGCTGGGAGCAGGTGTGGTGTTATTTCCTACCACACAAGAGCTAATGTCTAGACAGCTCTGTCCCCTTGGTGTACTAGCTCACTACTTTCCTGGGTCTTTCCAGGTCTTATCCTTCCCTCAACATTTTTTTGGTGAGAGTTCCACTTTTGTTGCGTGTAGCTCTAGTTTGTTTGTTCTTGTGCCACGTGTTATTATTCCACTGTGTGAAGATGCTCTAATTTATCTTTCCTATTGCATATGGACACCAAGGCTGTTTCCAGTGTTCGGTTTTAACAAATAGTGCTGCTATTAACATTCTAGTACATGGTTTTGGTGAACAAATGTATACACACAAAAAAAGCACATTGGACATACTCCTAAGAGTAAAACAGCTAGCTCATAAGGGTCATATATGATTTGATCTGTCTTAGTAGAGACTACCAAATAATTTTCCAAAGTCATATCATTGTTTCAGAGTGCTTTCAAAAATGTTCTCTTTTTCTCCCTTTTATTTAGTAAATATTTTATTGGGAATTCCAATCTGTTTCATCTACAAGCAGCAGTTTTTAAATCTGTGCTTGGGCCAGAGAGGAACAGCAAAGACAGGAAACCTGAGGGAAGCAGAAACCAGGGCAGCTTCAGGATGTTCTTCCTCTCTGGATGCTGGAGGTTCTTGTTTTGTTGAAATAAAGCACAATATTCCCTTACATCATTGAGTTGAATTGAATTGTTTTCCAGTGAATATGATTCAAATTTGTCTCATCATTTCCTATGTGGAAAGGAACATTGTATGTTTTTTGACACCACAGCCTTAAACATAATAGATGTTCAGTAAATGTTTGGGCAAATGAATGAACAAATAATTAATGTTTCCTAAAGTTAGCAACTATATATCAGAGCCTGATATAGCATTGTGTGTTCATTACACAGGTGTTAATCTTATGACTCAAATTCGATGACACGATCCCTTTTCTTGAATCTACCCCAAATACCATGGGGGGATATCTGAACTCTCTTGGGTATATGAATGTGAGATCAGTCAACTGGGGACTCCACTCCCACTGGGAGTCATTCTGACACCATCCTCATCAAAATCATGATCAAAAAGCAGAGATGCACAGAGAGAACATGACAGACATGTCCATACACTCAGAATGTGCAGCCTAGTCTATAACCGTTCAGCATGAACACATGGCTCATTTACATACAGTATCACATTTAATCCCCTCAAAAGCCCTCTGGGACATGTTATTACGATTTTCATTCTATAGATAAGGCAGTTCAGAGAAGTGAAGTGAGTTATCCAAGGTCACAACCAGTAATTAAAGCCTAGTTTCAAACTTGGGTTTGTCTAATTCAAGAGTTGGAGATTTTGATAATTATGTGTGCATTAATAATTTAAAATTAAATTTTCCTTGGCTCTCAAGTACACATAGCACTTCTGTATTTCATTTCTATTAAGTTCAAAACATTCAGAGCCTACTATGTGCTGATGACATTTGCATAATTTAAGCTAATATTAAAATTAATTCACTTGTTCTAAATATTCCTTCTGCTTTCCTGGTTAGGAGGCAGCTGTCCCTGAATGAAATTTTTTCTTATGATGATAGGAGAGATGAACAGGAACCTGAGTGAGTAGGTCTTGGTCAGGGTTGGGGAGGGCTTTCCAGAAGGGGAGATGAGCAAGAGTAGCAGGGAGAAAGGACAATGACTTAGAAGGAAAGAGACCGGAAAAGTACTTTGTGAGAGAACCTTGGGAATTCTATCAGAGCTTTCCATGGTTTGTTTAACAAAAACTATCCAGTTCTTGAGGGCCAAAGAAAGCAGAATAAACTCGAGGCACGTTGGCAAATCCTGGCATCACTGGGCAACTGAATGCATAAACACTCCAGCGAACAGATGACGTGGCTGGCCACCTCAGGCACAGTGCTGCCCCCAGGATGGGTTATGCCAACTCCCTGGCAACACAGCAGGCTGACCTGACTCTAGGCTGGGAGCTGGAAGAGGCTCTGCACCAGGTTACGTGGCAGCAGTGCAGTGAGAGGTGAAGCAATGCTGAGACGCTGTCCCACTGTCCAACAGTCCTGTGGCAGGCAAGGGGACTACAGGAAGAGGACAGAAAGAAAATGATTGTGTCACTGTTACAGGGCTCTAACACAGAAGAAAATACTGCAAAATTCTGCTTCCTAGCCCTCTTCCAGCATAGCTAGTGATTGGAACTGTCCCATTGCCTGGACAGTTTCAATTCTTTGTCACATACAGCTCATGCCTTGGTGTTTGGTTTCCTTCTGCCCCTCAGTTTCAGATGGCCCACTATGGCCCCTGCTCATGATTCAGACTGAAATAGCGACCTGTTTTGCATGCCCGTCCAGGCTGCATTTCAGTTCTTGTTTCTGTGAAAAGGATCTAATAGGGAAGCAGTATGAAATGTCAGGTTCCGGTCTGGTATTCCCCCGTTACCTACGATTTGTAGATTGACCTCTGTGGGATTCCCAGTCATGCCCAGAGTCCCTGCATGTTAAGAGGAGAGGCCTGCCTGATTCAGAAGTTGCTGGATGATGTGATGATGTCACAGTCCCGTGAGATCATACTTTTTCAACTTCCATCACTTTCCATGGAATCCCCAAATTAGTTAGTCCATCCTATTCTCATTTAAGACATGCCTATTAAAGACACAGAGTTATCAAAGAATCATCAGTTTTCTCCTACAAAATAACTGAAGAAGGGCTGGGTCTATAGCTCAGTGGGTAGAGTGCTTGCCTTGCAAGCACAAGGCCCTAGTTCAATCCCCTGCACTGCAAAAAAAAAAAAAAAAAAAAAAAAAAAAAAAAAATTGAAGAAGCATGTATAGATGGTTATAATGGTCTCTTCCAGAGATTCAAATTTCTGAAAGGTAGATAGTTCTTATTAGTATCTAACTCATACTTGTCTAAAAACATTTTAAATTTAATCTTTCTTTTCCTGTCTTGGACAAATACAGATCATGGTTTCTCATTTGTGAGATCCCTCCTTCTCTTGAAGTCTCTTCCAAATACAAGACCACTTAGTTTTTTTTTCTTTTTTTTTTTTTTTTTTTTTTTTTGGCAGTACTAAGAATTGAGCCCAGGGCCTCATGATTGCTAGGCAAGCACCCTACCATAGAGCTACACTCCCAGCCGGCCCTTTCTTTCCTTCTTTCTGTCTTTCTTTTTTGGTACCAGGGATTGAACCTAGGAAGTTTAACCATTGAACCACATCCCACACCTTTTTTTATTTTTTATTTTGAGAGAGGGACTTGCTAAGTTGCCTGTGACCTTGCTAAATGACTGAGACTGGCTTCAAATTTGTGATCCTCCTGCCTCAGCCTTCTGAGCCACTGGGATTATAAGTGTGCACCACCATGACCAGTGTCCAACCCTTTTAAAAAAGATATTTGTTTTGAGACAGGGACCCACTAAGCTTCCCAGCTTGACCTTGAATAGCAAGCCTTCTGCCTCAACCTCCTGAGTAACTGTGATTATAGGCACACTCTGAGCCTTGCAGATCACTTAGATCTTTATCATTATCTTGAGGAGTTCAAGGTTATATGTAAGACATGGGGAACTTGAACTTGGAGATTTTTAAGTATGAAAATTCTCAAGATCATAGTGTGCTGTGACCTCTGAGGGCTGTATTTGTTAACTTTTCTGACTATTAGAACTGGTCAGAGAGGGCAAATATTCCTTTCAGAAATGGATAACTTTACCCTTGATCCCACATATTCATCCCTCCACTTTCTGAAGAAAAGCCCCCTCTCTGGTTATCTATATATTATTTATTATCCACTTTATTCAGAAAGTCTCTTTCCATATATTCTGAGCAAAAAACCCACATGAGCTGAGTTGAGGAGCTAGGATGTGGAGCAGTTAGGATTGATCAAGGACTCACCTACAGAAAAAGTAAATGAACTTGAACAGTTCACAAAAGAGGAAATATATCAGGCTAAAACACACGTGGGAAAATGTTCAACTTCACTAATAACAAAAGAAATGCAAATGTAAAAAACCCAGGTACTATATTCACCTACAAAACATGCAAAAGTTAAAAAAAAAAAAAAAAAAAAAAGCCAGTGATGGTGAGCATGAAACTAATCAATACTAATACTTATTTTAGGGAAATGATCAGGTGATACATATCAAGTATATTTCTGTTAAATTGTCCTAAGAAAATTATCCAAAATAGGTACAAATATTTATTCACAAAGATTTGGTGTTTTCATAAGACTGAGATAGATGGGAACTACTTAGGCATAAAAAAAATGCTTTTATTTAAATAAGATATTATCTTAAATACAGAGTAATAGAAGTACTATTTAATATTCTGGTTAAATCATTTACAATGGGGGCTGGGGAGATAGCTCAGTCGGTAGAGTGCTTGCCTGGTAAGCATAAGGCCCTGGGTTCGATCCCCAGCACCCCAAAAAAAAAAAAATCAATTACAACGTAGTCCCACGTAGAACACTAATGCAACCATAGAAAGATGTTTTATAGTTTCTAGTACCATGAGAAAATGCTTTTATTCCAATGTTAAGAAGAGCAAAATATAAGGAGTTTATGTACCGCTGATCTCAGATATGATAGAAAATGAAAAGAAGAAAGGAATGAAATACTGCTTACTAATTTAATAAGAGTGAATGATGAAGCAGGGTAGTGACACATCCCTGTGATCCCAGCGACTCAGGAGGCTGAGGCAGGAGAATTCCAAGTTCAAAGCCAGCCTCAGCAACCTAGCAAGGCCCTAAGCGACTTAATGAGACTCTGTCTCATCTGGGGTTGTGGCTCAATGGTTAAGTGTGTTTGGGTCCAATCCATGGTACCAAAAAAACAAAAAAAAAAAATTAAAAAATATATATTTTTAAAGGACTGGGGGTGTGGCTCATTGGTAGAATGACCCTGGGTTGAAGCCCCAGTACTGTTAAAAAAAGAGTGAATTGTTATCTTGTAATATGGGAATAACTTTTTTCTTTTTTCCCCCTCCTATTTCCCTCTAAAAATAATATATTACCTTTATAATAAATTTTTTATTTAAAAATAATAAGTGGCTACAGTCATGAAGACTGTGTGATACTGGCATAAGAAAGGACACATAGATGAAAGGAACTATCACAGAATCCAGAAATGAACTATTATCTTTTTTTTTTTTTTTTTTCGAGCTTCCAACCAACTGTGAACTATTATCTTTAAGGTCAATTGATTTTCAACAAGTATTCTAAGACAGTTCAGTGTGGAAAGAAGAGTCTCTTCAATAAATAATGCTGGGACGAGTGAAAAACCACAAGCAAAAAAATGAAGTTGGACCCCTTCCTTATACCACATTAAAAAATTAACTAAACTGAATTATAAGGCAAAATGTAAAATATTTTTTTTTTTTTTTTGGTACCGGGGATTGAACCCAGGAGAACTTTACCACTAGGCTACATCCCCAGTACTTTTTACTTTTTATTTTGAGATAGGATCTTACTAAATTGGTGAGGCTGGCCTGGAACTTGGGATCCTCCTGCCTCAGTCTCCCAAGTTGCTGGGATTACAGGAGTGCACCACCACGCTTGGCTAAAACTGTAAAATTCTCAGAATAGAGTATAGGAGTAAATCTTTATGTCAGGGAAAGCCTTCGTAGATATGACATCAAAAGTACAAACAACAAAAGAGAAAGTAATAAATTGAACTTCATCAAAATTACATACTTTCATTCCTCATAGGACTTGGAAAAAAAAATGAAAAACAATTTAAGTAATATGGGAAATATGTGTTAATCATATCTATACTAAAGAATTTCTATCCAGAATATATGAAGTACTCTAATACCTCAACCATAAAAAGGTAAACAATTCAATTGAAAAACAGGCAAATATTTGAACAGACATTTCTCCAAAGAAGATATGCAAATGTCCAATAAGCACTATTTATTTCTTTCTACTGCCATAACAAATTACTACAAATTTAGTGACTTTAAACAATACAACTTTATTATCTCATAGTTCTGCAAGTCACGAGTCCAACATGGTCCAACATGGGTGGAAATGGAGAGTGATGCTCACAGGCAGATGGTTTCTTCAGGGGGTCATGAAAATGTTCTAAAATTTATCCTGGTGATGTTTACACAATTCTAAATAAACTAAAAGTCATTTTGTATGTACACTTTAATTGGATGGATTACATGGCATATGATAAAGATCATTAAAGCTATTTTGAAATTGTCAAATGGGTTGGGGGCGTAGCTTAGTGGTAGTGTGCTTGCCTCGCACGCACAAGGTCCTGGGTTCCATCCCCAGAACCACACACACACCAAAGGACATATGAACACTAAATAGTGTGCCATGTCACTTTAACAAAAAATCCAACTCAAACTGGCTTAAAGGAAATTTATTGGCTCCTTTAACTGAAATTATAGAAGAGCTCTCTTGGGAAAATCAGAACCCAACTGCCTCCCCTGAACCAGGAGCTGGAGCTCCAACTGTGCAGGCTGCTACTTAATTAGGGGAGAGTGGCCCATTCAAGGTGATCCTGCAAGCAAAGAGAGGCAAACAGAAGGACAAGTTCAAAGGTAAATATCAGAGTGTGTGCACAAGTCATAGGCGCATTCTAGGGAAGCTGAAGCCTTCTTCAAACTGAGACGTAAGAAACCAGCTGAGAAAGGGCTAGAAACACAGCTTAGTGGTTTAGTACTCACCAAGCGTGTGTGAAGCCCTGACTTGGATTTGTGGGGTAGAAGTGGGGAGAAAAACAGTCAAGGACAATAATAAAGACACTTCACAAGTGTTTTTGGATTGACTACTAATGAGTATAGGATTTCTTTAAGTGGGCCCTAAAAGTGCTCTAAATTTAGATTGCCATGATGATTATACAATCATGTGAATAACTAAAAACATTGGAAACTCCTGTTTAGTGATCCACTAAAGAGAATGAAATTAAATGTGAACTGAAGGCCAGCACAGTGGCACACACCTGTAGTCCCAGTGACTCAGGAGGCTGAGACAGGAGGATGGCAAGTTCTAAGGCTAGCCTCAGCAATATAGCAAGACCCTCAGCAATTCAGTGAGACCCTGTCTCAAAATGAAAAATAAAGAAAAAAAAAAAGAGGCTGGGGATGTAACTCAGTGTTAACCCCTGGGCTCAATTCCCAGTACCAGCTTCAAAATATGCCCAAGATGTGGGAAAGATAATAAGTGAGCCTCAGTATTTTCCAGGAGTGTAGATAAATTACCAAAAGAATTTGTAGGTGTACTCACTATTCACCCTAATCTGGAAGAAATGTGGAGTATTTGGGAAAGAGGTAAAGTTTTCACACACACGGATTTATTGAAGGTGGTATGTGTAGGACGAAAGTGAAAGGAATTTTCCTGGAACCCTTAGTAAAATTAAGTTCATTTTCGAGAATGTGAATTCTCAAAAGGGCCTCGTCTGCTCATCCACAAGTGCATCCTCAGTTCCTAGAACAGTGTGGAGCCCATTATAGGACCTCTAATTGCTGTTTAAGGCTGAGAGTTGACACCTCTTGGTTAGTCATGGAAAAAGAAACTTGGTGCACCATGGAAAGCATGGAAGTAATGCTTCAAAATGAATAAGGGACAAAAAGTCTTAGGTAGAGTTTGGGTGTCTTTGGATTTTTTTTCTTTTTTTTTGTAAATTTTGGTTTTGATTTTTGTTAAATGCTTTTTATGTATCTATTGAAATAATCATATAGTGTCTCCCTTTATTCTATTAACAAGGTGAATTATATGAACTGATTTTCAAATATTAAGCCAATCTTGTGTTCCTAGATTAAACCCACTTTGAAATGCCATTATTATCCTTTTTACATATTGCTCAAAACTAAAACTTTTTAAATGATGAATCCATCTGGGCCTAAGGGAAGAGTTTCAATTATAAATCTCAAATAGCTATTTAATTAAGTGGTTTAGTTTATATAGGATGAGTAAGATATTTTCTTTCATCATGAGTCAGGGTGGTCTTTTGCACTTTTCAAGGTATTTGTCCATTTCATCTAAGTTGTTAAATTTTTATTGATAAAGTTGGGTGTGGTGATGCACACCTGTAATCCCAGCCGCTTGGGAAGTTAAAGCAGGAGGAACTCAAGTTCAAGGCCAAACTTGAAACTTAGGGAGACCCTGTCTCAAAATATAAAATTAAAAAGGAGTTCAGTAAGAGAGCACCCCTGTATTCACTCTCCAGTACCAAAATTTTTTTTTCTTGATACAAAGTTTTTCTAATGTTCTATTGCTGTCTTCTTAATGTCTGTAGGAACAAAAATGATGTTCCTCTTTTATTTATACCCAAAACCAAAACAAATAAGGTCCATACCTTGTCTTGGGTGACCACATCTCTTAGGTCTCCTCTGCATATCTTTCCTGCATTGCCAATCATTTGGGATCAGTTTCAGATTTAAATAGGCCTGTAAAGAAGAAAAGGAGACTTTAGAAACAATATATGGCAATGCTGACTTCAGGCAGAATTCTAGAAGAGGTTTGTGAGCAATACAAAAAACTTGGTGATCCTGAAAGCTGTCACACATTCACTAAGAACAATTGTGTTGAGCTTGATTTCCCAATGGTTACAGTATCTGTTGCCAGTGCTTAGCAAGGGCCTACTTTGTACCAAACATTGTTCTAAGAGTACAGATAAAACAGCAGTATGAAAGGCAGACCCACTGCCTGCCCTTACACTGTAGTTTGAACAATAGTCATCAAACCAGTGTGTACATGAGTAATTATATAACTATGAACAGTGATAAGGGCCCTGAAGGAACAGAAAAGATGGCGGGGCAGCTGGAAACCTAATTTATATTTGGTGGCAGCAGCAGGGAGGAGTCTGGTCTAAGAAAAACCTGTAAGAGGAGCTCATATTTAATTTAAAGGTGGGCAAGCGTTAACCAGAAAAGTCGGGAGAAGGGTGTTCTCAGCACAATGAAGAATAGGGACAAAGACCTGGAGTCAGAAGAGGGTGTGGTATGAAGAATTGAAAGAGGGCTGATGTTGCTGGAAGGTGGTGGGAGAGTGAAGCCAACTGGGGGTGGAAAAGTGAGAGGATCCAAATTATGTAAGCTTGAAAGGACACGCACCGCAGTTTACCCAGGCACAGTGGTACATGCCTATAATCCCAGTAACTTCGGATGCTGAGGTAGGAGGACCCCAAGTTTCAGGCCAGCCTCAGCAACTTAGTGAGACCCTAAGCAATTTAGTGAGAACTTGTCTCAAAATAAAAAAAAAAAGACCGGGGGCTGTAGTTGTGGTCCAGTGGTAGAGCACTTGCCTAGCATGTGTGAGGCACTGGGTTCAATCCTCAGCACCACATAAAAATACATAAAATAAAGGTATTGTGTCCATCTACAACTAAAAAAAAAAATAAAAGCTGGGGATGTGGCTCAGTGGTAAAAGTTCCTCTGTGTTAAATCTCCAGGACAACAACAACAAAAAATTTTTATTCAAATACCCCCATGGTTTAATGGCAAGGGAGGGATGGGCTTAACCTGAGATGCCAGGCTGATTGTAAAAGTAAATTGACAGTGGAAATTAATAGGATCCTACTCAGCATCATATACCCATACATAATTTATTTACAAATATGCATAAAGAATATGGCAGAATATCTAAACTATTAGGGTTTTTTGTTTGTTTGTTTGTTTGTTTTTTATCGTAAGCAGGATCTCTGTTGAGAGGAGACCAATTAAGACATCTGGGTTCTAGTCAACGCCTCCAGTGAAATAGGCCCTCTAATGAGAAACACGCCCAACGTTTTGTGTACACATTTCTGCCACTCTCCAGTGGCTGATCTCACACCTCACTTTGGTAATTCAATCCCCAGCATTGCAGTTATCAGAAAGAAAGCCTGTTTTGGAGATAGGCCTTGTAGCTTAAGTGCCAAAGCCAGACTGCCTGGGACCAAATTCCAGGTCCACCACTTACTAGCTCTATGACTTGGAATCAGTTACTGCACTTGTTTTTATTCATCTGGAAAATGGACACAACGAAAATGTCCACATCTTAGGGTTTGTGTAAAAGGTACATTTAAGGTACCCAGTACTTAGTAATCCCTCTGTAAGTGCCAGCTATTAGAATTATTATTTGAACCATAGAAATTCTTCCATAATATTTTTCATAATAGAAATTGAATAATAATTTTTAAAATATTTGCCTTCAACTTTCTAGAGTTGTAATTGACATAGAAATGGTATATATTCAAAGCATGTAGATTTAGTCATTTTACAAAGTATATATATAATTCAAAACATCACCTATACAATACAATCTGTTAATTTAAAAATATTTTAAAATGTGAAAAAAAAGGGCATGGCAAAAATGTTGGCTCTGTGTGTGTGTGTGTGTGTGTGTGTGTGTGTGTGTGCTGCATATTGAACCTAGATTCAGCCCCACCCAGGTTGGCATGATGAGCACATGCCCTGCCACCCCCTGAGCTATATACCCAGCCCCTAAGCAGTATTCTTCAAATGAAAAGTGTAAACACACAATGCAGTAATTGCCCTGTCTCGTAGTCTTAATCTTTGTTTCACAACGGATGCTACCAATGTAAAAGAAATTTTTTTCATTTTCACTGACATCAGTTGAATGACTAAAAATAACATACAAAAGCATCAAGTTAGGCATTAAACTATATGTTTCTTCATGCAAGTTCATTTCCTTTTATAAAGCTTGTCCTGATTCTGGTTTTACTGTTGAAATTGATAATACTTCTGAAAATTCAGATTTTTGATCACTTTCTAGTTTTACATCAGTGTATTTTACAAGTGCTCTCATCTCCTCTCTTTGCATTTGTTCTGTTGAAGTATTTACAAATGACTACAGCCCATAGCAAAGGTTCAAATACTAAAAAAAGCCAATGAACGTTGAGTAGTATTCAAATAACGTAACATTGGGATTTCCTGCAGTACACAGAATCCCACATTGAAATTGCCAATATAAGTACTCACTTTGCCTCCAAAACTAATTTGTTGGATTAGCACTCGTTATATTTATACAAACTGTGCATATAAACTGATTACTATTGACTTTGTTTGCAAGGAAACTTGCTGTTATCTGTAGACAGGATCACACACACACACACACACACACACACACACACACACACATCTGACATGGCAGTGAAGGTAAATCAACGTGGATGGGCTCGTGCCAATCAAGACATTATAGCCAATTTTCATAGCCTCAATGCCATCCATCATCTTTTTGTCAACCCAGTGACAGTCTGAGCAGGACACAGATGGGTACTAAGAATTAAGAAGGAAAGGAGATTGGATAATTGGTGTGGATGAGGACTCTCAGAAAGGAGGGAGGGCTCCGGGGCAAAAGAGGCTTGCTTTTGTGCTTGAGAAATGCCTGGGAAAGTGAAAGGGGTAACTGCACCAGGGAGAGATGGCCCGCCCTAGAAACACTAGTGGGATTTCATCGACACGTGCTTGGGTAACTTTCTGTTGTCACTGGGAAACCAGTGGGACTTTCTCCTTCACGATGAACCCAGCCTATACTCATCACTTTCGCTTGTTCCCTGGCGGCTGTGGCTCTGTGCAGGTTCTGGATGAGGGGACCATGTTAACCCCATGGGAGGGAATCCCATGCACACAGCTCAGGGGCTCACAGGGTCTCATGTTCATCCATTGGTTTGATTCAGTTTCACTCTTGGATCTTTCTCTTCTGTACTCCGTATTTTGTTCTTTGAACAGTGGAAGTCTTTCTGTAAGCTGAGACGTTAGGCAAAGTCCCTTCCTTGCCTGTTTACCATGACTTCAGACTCATGGTTCAAGGCTGAGCTATCACACTCCTCTGATCACTGGAGTGGCCAAATCCCTTTTGTCTGGGCTACTGTTTTTCTAGGAACTGCTCCTCCACCTTCTTGCTCATCCAAAGGCAGTAATTAAATAACCTAATGCACGTTGCACGTTTATATAATGAATCACTATGTAGCCTGTGCAGAGAAGGATGTAGACCTACGTATGCCCTGATGGGGTAAATTCTATGATATATCATTATTAGGCTAAAATGGTGGGGCTTGGGGTCTAGCTCAGTGGTAAGGTAAATGCTTAGCATGCAAGAGGCCCTGGGCTCAATCCCCAGCACTTACAGAAAAAGGAAGTCACCCAACACCTGTAGTAGTAGGAGTGTGTGTGTGTGTGTGTGTGTGTGTGTGTGTGTGTGTGTGTGTGTGTGCACATGCACATATGTGTTTCTAATTGCACAGAAATAGTTCTAGAAGGACAGGCTAAACTCTCTTTTTCGTTTTTGTTTTTTGTACTGGAGATTGAATCCAGGGGCGCTTAACTCCTGAGCCACATCCCTAATCTGTTTTTAAATTTTTTAAAAAAATATTTTATTTAGAGACAGGGTCTCGTTGAGTTGCTTAGGGCCTCACCTTGCTATGTTGCTGATGCTGATCTTGATCCTCCTGCCTCAGCCTCCCAAGCCACTGGGATTACAAGCATATACCACTGCACCCAGCCCAAGCTAAACTCTTGAGTTCAGTTAGAGCCCATATATGACTGGAATGAAATAGTGATTTCATCTTTTACTTTGATTCCAAACTATTTTAATTTCCATCTATTATCTTTGAAATTCAAAACCAAATATTGAAAACCCCAAAACTTCACTCTCCTTAGTTTCTCTTGTACCTGAATTTGGTGGTAGCCCTGAAGAAAATTTCCTAAATGTGACTTTCTTCTGTTCTTCACTGAAGGGGGATGACTGGGTCACCTATACTGTGCCAGGAACAGGAATAAGTACTGGGGAGTTAGACCTGAAGAGAGCCTCTTTGTCTTTTAGAGACTGCAAAGTTTAGGCAGGAAAAGAGACCCAAGAACAAGGAATTACAATGCAGTGTGATCAATGCCGCAGAGCTACAACTGGGAACTTGGAGAATGTGGAACAGAGCCATCCTTCTAGGGACAACGGGGGGGGGGGGGGGGGGGCGGGGGGGGGGGCGGGGGAGGCCCCAGAGGTGATATTAATCAAGAGCAGCCTTTATTTTCTCTATTAGTTTAGAATCTTTTAAAAATTGAGAGAAAAGTGGAAACATGCAGATCCACCACCTAGATTCAACAATTGTTAACATTTTGCCATGATAAATTATTAGATAATACAGAGAAACAAATGCTAACTCATTCAAAAGTTCTTCCCTAAACTTTTAAGCATAATTTTTTTGTGGTGGGGGCGTTTCTAGGGATTGAACCCAACTCTTTAATTTTTTTTTTAAATTTTATTTTGAGATGGGGCCTCACTAATTTCTTAGGGCCTCAGTAAGTTGCTGAGGCTGACCTTGAATTTGCAATCCTCCTGCCTCGGTCTCCCAAGTTGCTGGGATTATAGGTATGTGCCATTGCTCCAAGTCTAAGCTTGTTAACTTCTAAGAATGACATTCCTTTACACTGTGGACATTCTCCACAATGCTATTAACAAACATAAAAATTAACATTAATCCCTTTTAATCATCTAATAGCTAATCCATTTAAAAATCACCCCCATTTCCTTCCATACCAGACGGGCAATGTACTGACATCATTACAAGGTTTGACAGACACCTCTCCCACAATATCGTGGAAACCCAACCAGCACATTTATGAACCACAAAAAGATTCCTCAGTGGTTTTTATAGGTTGTTTTTCTCATAGTCCAGGATCCATTACTGTGGTTTGTAGAATGTGAACTTGGTTAAGTGGAACTATGTTTCCCAGAACCCCCTCCCCTGAATGATTTCAGGTTAGACTTGGCCAAAAAAGGAATTTGCATAAGATCTGGAAGGCAGAAATGAAGCAGCAAGTATTATTCCCTGAAGGTCATTGTGGTTAGATATGATGACAGAAACATTGGTGAGCGTCTCCTAGCTGTGCTCCCTGATCAGTGTTCAGAAACTTTCAAATTGCTGACCCTATTGCCCGTGAGTGGCCCCAGACCTACCACCAGATACTTGGTGATGGACCCACAGAGTGGTGGCTACGCACACCCTCCAGAGCTTTCCCATTACAGTCCCCCGTTAGTAGCTAGAGGTGCTTGACTTCCCCCATTGGTGGTTCCTTTTCTGATCCTCTGATGGCTCTCCTGGTCCTTCACTTCCCCCACTCCTACCACAATTATGTAAGGACTCATCCTATAATAAATTTCTTATCTCATCATTCAGAGTGCTTCTACTTCCCTGACGGAGACATTTACTGGTACTGGCTGTGGTTTCAGAGCAGACTCTCGAGGATGAGACTTGGATATTGTTCTCTGAATTCTGATTAAATTTAAATGCATTCGTGCCTGTCTCCAGTGGTAAATGATTACTTAAATTCTCACCTGTAGTTCCCTGTGATAAATGTTTATGGAAGGCAAGACTTTGGGTAACCAAACATTGGCTGCCATAGAAACATTTTGGTAGAAATAGGAATGTAATGAGGAATGTCAGTTGCTTCTAAGTATGGGGAAAGTTTGGAGAAAGAAAATGATGAGCTCAGGGCTTTAAATTCCTATCTCAAGCTCTGAGTAAGGGACCAAAAAAATTAAATTGCTGCCCTAAAAGAAACTCTTACCTTCTGTACCTCCGGATCAAAATTTCTGATAACCAAACCTTAAAGAAACTGAATTTCAATGCAAATTAAATTTACAACCTAACAGGGTCTTCTGTGTTAAAAATAATAGTAATAACACAGCAACTGGGTAAAAGACCCAACATCTTAGAATGGCGATATTGGGATAGATACCAATGAAGCTGAAGATTTTAACCCTGAGCATTGCTGATCCTACTTCACCAAAAAATTTTAAAAAATAAAAAGTGGCCCTTCCTCTCTATCTGTCGTTAGTCTTCCCTTGGCTGCAGAACCTGTAAAGACCTCCCTAGAGGTAGTGCCTTCGAGGGGACAGCTGGTCTTCCTGGAACCCAGCATTACCACTTCTTTTTTTTTTTTTTTAATTAAATTCTTTATTTTTACAAACCGCATTTTGATTCATTGTACACAAAGCATTTTGATTCATTGTACACAAATGGGGTACAGCTTTTCATTTCTATGGTTGTACACAATGTAGATTCACACCATTCATGTCATCATACGTATACATAGAGTAATACTGTCTGTTTCATTCTACTATCTTTCTGTCCCCACCCCCTCCCACCCCATTTTACTGTACGCCATCCAAAGTTCCTTCATTCTTCTCTTCCCCTTGCCCCCCCCCCCCCCCCGCCCCATTATAGATTGTCATGCACTTATCAGAGAAAACATTCGGCCTTTGATTTTTTGGGTTTGGCCTATTTCACTTAGCATGACATTTTCCAATTTCATCCATTTACCAGCAAACAGCATCACCACTTCTTTTAGATTCCAGTCACAGCAGACCCCAGCATGACCCATTAGAAGGCACCAAATACGCCAAAAGAACATTGAGAGTTGGTCAATGTATACATTGTTTCCCTTTTTATCTTGACATAATTTCATACTTGCTGAAAAGTATAGTGCAAATGATTCACTTTACCTTCCATCAAGATCCCTGCAATTCCTGTTTACACTGACAAAAATCCAGGGAAGGCCAGGTATGCGATGTCGCACCCCTGTGGTCCCAGCAACTCAGAAGGATGAGGCAGAAGGATTGCAAGTTTGAAGCCAGCCTCAGCAATTTAGTGAAGCTCTAAGCAATTTAGCAAGAACGTGCCTTGAAATAAAAATATAAAGGAACTGGGCACATGACTCAGTGGTTAAGCACCTCTGTGTTCAATCCCTGGTACAATAAAAAGAAAGGAAGGAAGGGAGGGAGGGAGGGAGGGAGGAAGGAAGGAAGGAAGGAAGGAAGGAAGGAAGGAAGGAAGGAAGGAAGGAAAAGGAATTCAGGTAGTCTGTATGAGAATGGACCCTAAGAGTGTTAGATTAGGATTAAAGGAATGTAATTTGGATTTGACTGAATTCTTTAATACGGGCACTGTATTAGAAATATTTTTAAACCCTTTGTATATTGTGATTTTTTTTTTTTTTTTTTTTGCAGTGCTGGGATGGGACCCATGCTGGTTAAACCCTGTACCCTGGGAGTCACATTCCCAGCCCTGTTATGACATTTTGACATGTTAAAAAAAAACTTTTCTGGCTGTGGAGAGACTGTCACTTCCTGGACTAGGCAATTCTTAGAGACAGCAAGGTGCCCATCTTGGAGGAGGTTTTGATATGCACACAAATCAGCCCAGAGTTGACTCTATCTGGCCCCTACACTCCAAAATGCCACTGCCTTATCCCAGGGTCAAGTGCCAGCCAACTAGGGACCACCCTGTAACCCAAAGCCACCAAAATTATTCAAACTAGCCAGTTCCAAACTGTCCGTCCTGCTCTTGCCTTTCCTGCATATTTCCCTATAAAGACCTGTTCCTTCCCCTCACACCTGATGCCACCTGACCATCCTGCCATCTTTCCCATGTGATCCTGCATGGAATGCCCTGCTTCCTGCTTCTAGCACCTGTGAGTATAACAAGCTTTATTTCCCTGAGTTTCTCCTCTGCCTCTTCTTATGGCTACACCTCACTGACCATCTCATCAAAGAATGCAAAATAGGTGCACTAAGCAGAGAGTCTGGGGTTACTGTATTTGCACAAGGGAGGTGAGAAGGGTTTTAGAAGTCTGCTCTTAAATCCAAAGATGGCTTGCACTGAAAGAGGCTGAGATGTCAGGACTCCAGTTATGGTTCAGATATGAGGTGTCTCCCAAAAGCTCCTAGGTTAGTGCAAGAATATTCAGAGATGAAGTGGTTGAATTATGAAAGCTGTAACCAAATCAGTCTATCCTAGTTTGAATGGGCTAACTGGTGATAACCGTAGGCAGCTGGGGCATGGCTTCCAAGGCATGCCCTCTTCTCCCCCTCTACTGCTGATTCCTGACACACACCATGAATTGAACAGCTTTCTTTCTTTCTTTCTTTCTTTCTTTCTTTCTTTCTTTCTTTCTTTCTTTCTTTCTTTCTTTCTTTCTTTCTTTCTTTCTTTCTTTCTTTCTTTCCTTTCTTCTCTGGGTCCATCCCCCATGATGTGTCTACCACCTCTCCTTGGCCCCAGAGCAATGGAGTCAGTCATCTATGGACTAAGACCTCTAAAACCATAAGCCCCAAATAAACTTTCCCTACCCTAAGTTGCTCTTGTCAGGTATCTTGGTTGCAGAGATACAGAAGCTGACTAAAACAACTCCCAATAGTGAAGAGGAAGGTATGAAGAGGCTAAAATGGATTTATAATGTGAAACCAGCTACCTCTATTCTCTGGTAGGGTCCGGAGAATACTCCCTTCACCAGTTCCTTGATGAGAAGAATACCAATGCTCCTAAAGAGCTCTGTGCTGACTAGGCTTGAAAGGCAAGTTGAAGAGCAGGAAATGCAGTTATCAAAATGGGCTTCCTGAATGAATGCAATGGGAGCCACAGGATATTGATGTCAGGAGCTTAGCGGAGGCACTTAGTAACCAAGACAAAGGTGGTGTAGTACCTGTAGTGGGCCACAGTCAAAGCAGGCATCAGAGTGGCTTGGCCTGCAGAGCGTGGCTTTGGCTCACTGATCATGGTGCCCCTGGGATGGAAATGGCCTACTAGAGCCTTATTTGATTCGTATAAGTGAGAGATGTCCAGCAATTGTGAACAGAAGTCTCACTCTGACAATAGTCAGGGCCCTCCAACTAATTCTCACATTGTAGATGGTTCTCAGCCCCAAGTCCCTTAGGTGAAAGGAGGACTGGGCTCATCTGAGGAAGGACTTGCTCTTCTACAAAACGTTAGACTCTAAATATTCTTTTTAGCCTCTCTCCAAAGAGACCTATAGTCATTACACAGGGGGACTATGCACTGGGAAAGGGAAATGATTTCTAGGAATCACTAAAACTTGGCTCTGAACTGATACTAATCTCTAGAGACCCCAAATGCCACTGTGTGCTATTGTCGAAGTAGGGGCTGATGGAAGCCAGACGGTGTATGGAGTTTGGTTTGACTCCATCTCACAGCAAGCCTAATGGTTCCCAGAATCCTTTCTGTCATTATCTCCTCAGTTACAGAATGCATAAGTGAATATTCATTTCAGCTTAGGTGCTATGGTTTGAGTACGGTTTGTCGCCTAGAACTCATGTTGAAATTAAATCCCTATCATGAGGCACTAAGAGGCAAAAACTTAGTCCAACTATGGTATTGAGAGGGGGGCTCTTGGGAGGTAATTAGCCTTAGATAAAGTCTTTAGGACAGAGCTGCCAAGAGTAAATTCTGGTGGCTTTATAAGGAGAGAGAGACCAGGTCTCTTGACACATGATGCTCTGTACCACCTTGTGACTCTGCCGGCAAGAAAGCCATCATTACTTCTGGAGACTGTGTCTAGAGACACTCAGAACAGTTCAGCATTTCTCAGACACCATAGGCTTTCCTACAACACAGCCTCTAACAAAACTCAGCTGTCCAAAACTCCTGGTAATAGAATTATTTACCTTTATACCAAGAAGGTTGGGAAAGTACCCAAACCTGCACATGGTGTGCACACAGGCAGACTTCAAAGGATTTGTGCTGTGAGACCTGAAGTGCTGATGAGAGTCCCTAAGACTTGAAACATGCCAGCAGGGCCTATAATGGTTCCACATGTACTCAGTGTGTCTGTGACAGAACCAAGCATGCCGCTTTCCTTATTGAGGAGCAGAAAATCATTGTGAAATTATTGAAGGCACAAGTGCAGAGTCAGAAAGCTAAATTAAAGAATGAAGCTTTTTTGAGTAATAAAAGATCAAAAGTCTCGTTCTGGCTGGGCGTGGTGCACCCCACACCTGTAATCCCAGCAACACAGGAAGCTGAGGCAGGAGGATCAAAAATATAGGACAGGGCTGGGTATGTAGCTCAGTTGGTAGAGTGCCTGCCTTGCCAGCACAAGGCCCAGTGTTCAATCCCCAGCACTGCAAAAAAAAAAAAAAAAAAAAAAAAAAAAAAGTTTAGAACAGCCTGGGTAACTAAATCCTGTCTCAAAAGTAAAATAAGAAGGGTTCTAGGTGTGACTCAGTGGTAGAGGACCTCTGGGTTCACACCCAAATACTAAGGAAAAAAAAAAAGCTTATTCTAAGGATCCTCAATCTTGTACCTGAAGAAGCATGCGTCAAAATAAACTTCCTTTCTTTATAAAGTAGCCTGCCTCTGGTACTTTATTATAGTAACAAAAATCAGTCTAGTACAATAGGTATCTGAGCAGATACATTCAGCAACTTGTAGACTCCCCACATTGGTTCTCTGTTCCATGGAATGAAGTCTTTCATAATAGAAAAGGCCAAGTGAAAGTCACTAGAACTGTGTCTATATACTAAAATGTAAACAACAAAAGTATCTTGTTCTTAAAGGATCAAAGAGATTAGTGCCATGAACAAGGTCCTAACAGACACAGAGGCGGTGACTCCCATCATATCCTTACTCAAATCACTTGTTTGCCTGTCAACAAACTGATGGACCTCAGAGAATGACAACAAACTATCTGAACTTTGATGATTCCAGTTATAGCTGCTGTTCCAGGAATGATTTCTTTGCTAAAACAAATCAATACATCCATGGCATTGGTTTGCTAATGATCTGCAAATGCTTTTTACTCTGAACCTTTCATGCCCTTTTCTTCTAGTTGGCAGGCTGCACCACACCATCCCTGGGCACCTCAGGCCTCTATCAACTCTCACAATCTATCTGCAAGGACCTTCAAACACTTTTACTTCACTTGGATGCAAGCTGGTGTTGCTTGTTGGCAGGGTGCCTCTGTTTCTCACTGCATGTGAATCTCCACAAGGGTACTTAATGTCTTCATCATGGTGACTGTCTTTCCCTAGAGCAATCTAAGAGAGAGCAAGGCAGAAGCCACAATGTCTTTTAAGACATAGTCTCAAAGTCGCCTATTTTCATGTCAATGATATCCTGTTGTGCTCACACAGGGGAGCACTACTGAATGCAGGTGGGGACTACCCAGGGCCAAGAATATCAGGAGGCAAGGATTACTAGGCCATCTTGAAGGCTGGCTACCATGGTATGAAAGTTCTGAAAGTTTTTTTTCTGTCCATCCCAACTTCTTTAAGTTTAGAATTGTTCCAAAATAAGGATTTTTTTTTTTTTTTTCAGATTTTGATAGACCTTTATTTTATTCTTTTTTTAAAAATGTATATGTGGTGCTGAGAATCGAACCCAGTGCCTCACACATGCTAGGGAAGCGCTCTAACACTGAGCCACAACCCCAGCCCCAAATAAGGATTTTTTAAATGCTATGCACATGCAAATATTATTATTAACATTATCCATTGTGAGGACCAAGTCTAAGACCGGAAGGCAGGACCTTGGCTTCTGTTCGTGCATCTGATGCTGACTCAGAATGTGTCCTTGAGCAATCCTTTCTCTTAACATTTTTGGACCTTAACTTCCCTTTCCGTAAAACAAAGAACAAATTCCTGCCCCTTCCTTCCTCCCACAGAGGTTTGTGAAAGTGTTTTTACCTATTTAAAACTCAAACGTGGACCTCAGAGGTCCATCCCCTAAAGACTTTCATTTTACACATGCAGAAACTGGTTCCTAGAGAAGGTAAGAGGTTTATCTAGAATTACACAGCCAGTCAGGGGCATAGTGAGGGTTAGAACCTCAGTCTTACATTGCCAGTGTCTGCTCAACCGTATTGCTTCTGCCTTAGATTGAGTGTCCACTTCTGAGAAGAATTCCTGCAGAATTTATGACAACTCAGAGGGTAAGCACTAGCTGCCAGCTTGTAGGAAAAGCTCTGGTGTCCTGGTTCTTAAACTGTGGTCTTAGGATCCCCTAACACTCCTGAAAATTATTGAGGTCCCTAAAGGACTTTTGTTTATAGAGGTTATATCAATTAATATGTATTCCTCTCATACTTCAGATAGAGCACTAATTTCCAGAATCTATAAAGAACTCAAAAAACTCTACACCAAGAATACAAATAACCCAATCAACAAATGGGCTAAGGAAATGAACAGACACTTCACAGAAGGTGTACAAGCAATCAACAGATATATGAAAAAATGTTCAACATCTCTAGTAATAAGAGAAATGCAAATCAAAACTACCCTAAGATTCCATCTCACCCCAATTAGAATGGTGATTATCAAGAACACAAGCAACAATAGGTGTTGGAGAGGATGTGGGGAAAAAGGTACACTCATACATTGCTGGTGGGACTGCAAATTAGTGCAGCCACTCTGGAAAGCAGTGTGGAGATTCCTTAGAAAACTTGGAATGGACCTACCATTTGACCCAGCTATCCCAGTCCTTGGCCTATACCCAAAGGACTTAAAATCAGCATACTACAGAGATACAGCTACATCAATGTTCATAGCGGCTCAATTCACAATAGCCAGACTATGGAACCAACCTAGATGCCCTTCAATTGATGAATGGATAAAGAAACTGTGGTATATATATACAATGGAATATTACTCAGCTATAAAGAATAATAAAATTATGGCATTTGCAGGCAAATGGATGAAATTGGAGAATATCATGTTAAGTGAGATAAGCCAATCTCAAAAATCCAAAAGGCGAATGATCTCACTGATAAGCGGATGATGACACATAATGGGGGGTGGGAATGGGACAAGAATGGAGGAAGAAGGGACTGTATAGAGGGAAAAGAGAGGTGGGAGGGGTGGGGGGGAAGGAAAAAAATAATGGAATGAATCAAACATCATTACTCTATGTAAATTTATGAATGTGCAAATGGTATGCTGTTACTCCATGTACAAACAGAATCAACATGTATCCCATTTGTTTACAATAAAAATAAATTTTAAAAAAATTAATATGTATTGCATTAGAAGTTAAAATTAAGTGAAAATGTCAAATGTTTTATTATTTACTTTTTAAATAATAATACACTCATAGTATATTAATATTGTATATTAACAAGACATGTGTATTTTGCTATGGTCTGGTGACGTTGGTGTTCCAGCCAAAATTCATACACTGAAACTCAACTCCATCAAGATGTTCATTCAGGCACAGTGGCGCCTGCCTGTAATCCCAGCGGCTTGGGAGGCTGAGGCAGGAAGGTAACAGGTCCAAAGCCAGCCTCAGCAACTTAGCAAATCTGTAAGCAACCTAGGAAGTCCCTGTCTTTAAGTAAAAAAAAAAACAACAAGGGCTAGGGATGTGATTCAGTGGTTAAGTGCCCCTGGTAACAAAAACAAAAAAAAAAAATATATATATATATATATATATATATATATATATACATATATATAAAATAAAATAAAAATAAAAGTTGTGGCATAGCCTAGGGGGTCAGTGGTGGAGTGTTCACTTAGCAGGCCAGACGCCCTGGGTTTCACTGCCATCACAGAGAGAAGAAAGAAAGATTAAGAAGTGTGGCCTTTGGGAGGTAATAAAATCACGTAGGCTCCACCCTTATGAATTAATGTCCTTATAAATGAAACTGGGGGAGCTTGTTCTTCCCTCCTGCCACATGAAGACCCATAGAAGTTGCCTTTTATGATGAGCAAGTAGACTTGCTAGTCCTGTGTCACCAGACTCTGAATCTGTGGGCACCTTAATCTTGAATTTTCCAGCCTCCAGAACTGTGAGAAATAAATTTCCACCTATAAAATGACTCAGTCAGAGGTATTCTGCTATAGCAACCTGAATGGATTAAGACAACTTTTTATGAAGAATAACTATATTTCCCAAAAGGAAAAAAAAAAGTGAAAAAGGAGTGGTTTTGTTTTACATTTTTTGCAAAATCTCTTTAATCTCTGGCTTCATAGAATGCAGTTGGATTGCATTGAAACTGTTTTTTTCAGATAGTCTATTACATCATGCAGCCTCTGGTAAACCCGTCTGTTCATGATAGAATGAGAGTGAAAAGTTTGTTTTAACATTATTAGTAAAATACTTCTGATCTCACAGATCCTCTGAAAGGTTCTCAGGGACGTTTAGGATTCCTGAACCCCACTTTGGGGACCTCTGTTGTAGCATCATGCCACAGGACTCTGTTCAGGACAAAACATTATTGAGTAGGACAGAATAATGCTGAACAGTGTTGCAGATGATATGAAGCTGGGAAGGGGAGTATCACAAAAGGTGATAGAATTAAAAATTTTAGCCAATCACAGTGGCACATGCCTGTAATCCCAGCTATTTGGGTGATTGAGACAGGAGGATCAAAAGTTCAAGGCCAGCCTGGACAATTTAGTGAGACTCTACTCAAAATAAAAAATAAAAAATAAAAAGAATTGGAAATGTAGCTCAATGATAAAGAAACCCTGAGTTCAGTTCCCAGTACCAAAAAAAAAAAAAAAAATTGTTTTTCAGCAGATCAGAATCAAAATTACATTTTAAGTGGAACGTCTTGTATTTATATACTGCTTTATTTTTAATCAGATGCACGTGCCCTGGAAGGATAGGCTGGGAAGAATTGACCTGATAGCCATTTGTGTGAAAAAGATCTGGTGGTTTGTGGATCTGGTCAACCACAAGCTAAACATGAACCAAGATCTTAAAATGTTAGGAAGCATCAACAGACACGTAACCACTGAGCCGGGACTGACAGACAGGGCTCCTTGGAGACCGGGTAAGGAGAGGAGGGCTTAATAATGTTTTCTTTGCTCCAACCCCTACCCCGATACCCAGAAAGTTGAGGGGAAGGGATAGAAGGCACACATTTGCACTCTGGCTAACAAGGTAACTTGGAAACCTTTAAATAAGTGAAAGCTAAATCCACAAATTTCCCTCAAGTCTTATAGGCTTCATAACCAAAAGGTCAAGGATGACCACCCATGCCGGGTTCACTGCTTTCCACCAGGGTCCAACCCCAGCCACCTGCAGAGGAGGGCAGCCCTGTCTGGGGTGCTGATTTCCCCCAGCTCTCAGAATATTACTCACCCCAGCCGTTCGCTCTGGCAGGAGGTGTCTGATCAGCGGCCAGCATCACCTAACCTTCTTCAACATCACTCTTCAGAATCTAGTTTGTCACCGGGGACTCTCTTCCTGGCCTGGCCTGGAGGAGAAAGGGTCTTGGCTTCTTGGGGCCTAATGCCACAGTAGCATCTTTGTGCCCTTGTTGTGAAGTCAATCCATCCCGCCCCCACTGGGTTAAGAAGTAGGTTCCTCCCAAGGAAAAGTTGGCCCAGAGTGACCCACACTTCACAGAAGACGGTTTCTCCTATTCTGTTCCAGTGTGAGTGGATCTTTGAGTGCACTTGAATTTCTGCACTCCATGTCCAGGGATCATGAACAATCTGGAAAACTTCCAGAATGTGACAAAGATGATAGAGGTGGAATGCAAGCGATGGAGCCAGACAGATGTTCAAATCCCAGCTCTGCGCTTATTAATTGCATGACTTCTGCACAAGTTACTCACACGCTGTGAACCTCAGTTTCCCCATCTACAAAATGAAATTAACATTGGGTATTACAAAGGTGTAGCTTGGTGGCAGAGCACTTGCCCAGCATGTGTAAGGTCCTGGGTTCAATTCCACTGGCACCACGTGCACGTGCACACAAACTGGGTCTTAGGAAGACTGAGTGCAATAATGCATGCAAAGTGTTTCGCGTGGTGTCTGGCACGTGATAATCATTCATTAAATGTTAATTGTATAAATTAAATTTTGTATCATAAAATCTTAAAGGAAAGCATGATCTGAAGTGATGCTTTTCTGCTTATAGCTCAGGCCCCTATCACTCTCTGACCAGAAATGGCGCTCCAGGGAGCCCCAGGGCCGCACACAGACACCTCCATTAAACAGGAGCTCGGCTCTCTATTTGCATAACTAAAAGTCCCCTCAGGCAGTTTTCCTCGAATGACAGTGGATTAACAATTGCTTTAAAATGACAGTTTTTCATTTTCTTTTCGTTTCTAATGAAGTTGTAAAGATTTTAAGAGTGGAATTTCAAGTTTCAGAGTTGAGACCCTGAGGGGCTGTGTGTGCCCCAGGCATCTCACTGTCCACCTCCGTCATCTCATCTGCCAACATCTAAAGCCAGGGCCATAGAACAAGTAGTTAAAAGTTATAAGGAGGGATTGGGGAGATAGCTCAGTCAGTAGAGTGCTTGCCTTGTAAGCACAAGGCCCTGGGTTTGATCCCCAGCACCCAAAAAAAAAAAAAAAAAAAAAAACTATAAAGAGACTACTAGAGCAAACAACCAGGAAGTTCCAGCTGCAATTTGAATTCCTGGACTCCTGAGTTTCTGCCCAGAATGTGGAGGTGCAGGAATGTGAAGGTAAAGTCGTGGGAGAAGAGATGTCTCTGGAGAAGGGTCCAAGGAGTCCCCAGAGGGGAGGGGGAATTCAACTCAAGACCTGCAGAGTTCTTGGCGCATGTGGCAAAAATTTTTCAGCACGTGCCAAAGGCATAGATGGTTTTGTTTAGAAAGTAGACACACATTCAAGGGAGAATGTGGGCCATCTCAAGAGTAAGATGCCGCTCCTTGGGTTGGGGATATAGCTCAGTTGGTAGAGCGCTTGCCTTGATTGAATGCAGGGCCTTGTGCTTGCAGCCTGGGTTCAATCCCCAGCATGGTGAAAAAGAAAAAAAGTAGACATCCCTCCTTGGGTTGGGGATCCTATATTTATATGATATATTTATAAATGTATTTATATATTTAGAGGAGCAGTAGTTAGGACTGGATCCAGGGTGGTGCACAATTTCAAGCCAATTTTCCCTCATTTTACAAGTGGGGAGCGGGGGAAGAGCATGTCCCTCAAGATTTACAACTGCACTTTCTGCATCTCAGTGGCTCATGAGTATTTCTTTTGAGACTCAATCTCTCCCTTCATCCTAAATCCCTACAGCACAGGGAGGCCTATCCCACCTCCCTTCCAATCCCACGCCTGGGTCCATCACTTAACAGGGCCTGAAGGGCATGCACATGGACACTCCAACCGGAACATCCAAGTTCCACCCTACCCTCCACCCTTGGCTACCCGTGGGGCCTAGGATATGTTCAGAGGTGACTCTATTTCTGGGATGATGGGCCTGGGGAGAGACCCACAAAGGTCTTGGAAGTGGGTTGGGGACATTTGGGAAAGGAATTCCAGGAACCTAGAGGTAGCTCTGTGGCAGGAGCTCCTAGTGGGGCACATTTTCTGTCCTCCCTTTAGGGAGTGGCAGGACCCTAAGAGGGTCAGAGAATCAGGAGCCTCCTACTCTTGCTCTGGTGTTAGGGTGTTCTATACCCAGAAAGTATTTATTGACCACTTACTATGTGCCAGACACTGTGTGGGGTATTAAAGTTATTAAGACTAAAAGGGAGGTGAACAAGTAGTGAGCAAAGAATAGCAAATATGTACATATTTTGAAAAACCACTGAGGGGTGCCCACTCTATTTAGAGACAGAAGTTCAGAAGAAGTCAGGGGAATGGGGACTTGGAGGGAAGTTTGTTCCACGCAGATAGAACTGAGAAAAGGCCAGCAGAAAAGGAGGCTGCAGGGACCAGTGGGGTCAGGCTTTGAAGCCACATTCAGGAGTTTTGAGTTTATACGAGTAAGATCAATTTACGGGGAAGAGACCAGAATTTTCTTTTTAATAAAATAGGGATAGGGTAGGACAGAAGAGAAGACAAGACAAAATAGAATCCCTCTAACATAACAAGGATAAATATTACTTTATTTTTAAAATTTTGCTTTAATTATGAATTTATATTTATGACTGTAGCTCCTTTCCCAGGCTGAAATGTTTCGCTTATTTCTTACTATAGGTCACAGTCAAAAAAGTTTGCAGGCCCCTTCATAGGTTAAAATGATAAAGTTTGATTATTTTAGTCCGAAACTTAAGTGATTCTCCCAGCATCATTCAAAGAACAGTCCTTTCTTCCACTTCTTTAATATGTATTAAATTCAAAAAAAAAAAAAAATTCCAATACAGTCAGCCAATAAATATTTTTAAGCACCTCCTATATACAATTCATAAGTTAGCTGTGAGGGAAATCAGACAATGGTACATCAAAAACACAGTCCTTCACCTCTCTCCTGGAGCCTCTAGGAATGCTGAGGTGAGTCCATGGGTCATCTGTCACATTGGTTTTTTATAGTTCTCGCCCCTGCGCCACAGCTATTATCATTGTAATTGTCATTTATTGAACACATAGTGCTAAGTGCTTTACCTAAGGCATCTCATTTAATGTGCATGCTATGTGATAAAGGACATTCTTACTCCCACTTGGCAGAAGAGGCTGTGAGATGTTAGCACGCTTTCCCAAGGTGACTATCTTAGTCTGCTCACGCTGCCATAACAAAATACTGCGGACAGCATGGCTCGAACAATAAAAATGTGTCTTCACACAATTCTGGAGGCTGAAAAGCCCAAGATCAAGGCCCCAGCTGGTTCCTTTGTCTAGTGAGGCTTCCCTCCCTGGCTTGTAGATCACCTCCTTCTTGCTGTGTCCTCACATGGCCTTTGTGCTCTGAGGGGAGAAGGCATTAGGAACACGAATTTTAGGAGGACACAATTCAATGCATAGCAGTGACATGTCCAGGAAGTGGTGGAGCCAGATGTAAACTCCTCCTCCTCCTTTGGGACCTGAAACCTTATGTAACACCTCCCCCCACTGCAGTCCTGGGTATTGAACCCAGGGCCTTGCGCGTGCTAGGCAAGCGCTCTACCACTGAGCACATACCCTATCCCTTAGCGCCATTTCTGATGGGGCAAATCCCACTTTGTTATTTTTATTTCTTAAAAGAAAATAATGAACTATTCTTGTCCGTTTATTCTTCCAAGTGAACTTCATTGATCACTTTGACCTGTTCCATGTTCATGAGAACTGACATCTTCACCAACCAAGTCACCCATGCCGGCACATGTTCTGTGCCGTCTCTCAGAAGTTACCTGGCTTTCCTCTTATAGATCCCACACACATTTCTTGCCAAGAGACTTCTGAGCCCATATTTTTTCTGTTGTTTTGTTTTGTTTTAGTTCAGTGCTTCCCAAACTGTAATGTGCATACAATCACCAAGGAATCTTTAAACACAGACTGATCAAATAGGCAAGGGACTGAGCCAGGGGTCAACTGGGGCCCCACCATCCTAACCAGATCGCCAACCTATGGACTGTACTTTAAGCAGCAAGGTCAGAGTTGTGCTATCTTGAGTGGGTAGTTTGGTCTTGTACTTTAGAACTTGTTATTGGTATTATCTAGAAAAGCTCATAATTTTTATTTGACCAATTTTGCATACAGTTCCCTTTCTGAACCCAGGAGTTTTGCGTGTTGCTGTGGAGATTAGTTCTAGCTGCCAGGGGTGGGGAGAGAGTTTGGGGAGAAAGCACTATCACATTGGTGCTAACACAGGACCGGTGGCATCTGCGTGCAGAAGTCTAGGCAACAGGTACTTGTTGCTACAAGTACCTGTTTCCTGGCAGCAGCCCCCTCCCTCCCACCCTGGCCCTTACTTACCATGCTGCCCTATTGCATGACAGACTCAGATCAGTGACTCCCAGAGCCTGTCAGAGTTGGTGCTCAATAAATACTTGCCTGTTGACTGAATTAGGACCACCTGCCCAACTCTTCTTCAGATGAGGAAACTGAGACCCAGAGTTTCTCTTATACTTGCAGACTTAGGGGTAACTTGTTGAAGCTGAATTATTGGTGTGGCTGGAAATGACACCTCAGGGGTTTTTTTTGTTTTTGTTTTTGTTTGTTTGTTTTTGCCTTCTGCTCAGAGTCCCACCTCGTGCTGGGCCCTGAGAGAGATAGCAGAGAAGCACAGCCCAAAATGAGAACCTAGAAGCACAGCATGTTAGAACCGAGAGAACTCCAAGATCATTTTTGCTCAGGGCTTCTTAACCAGGATAGTCAGAACCATATCGTGTGTGCCTGGGCTGCACCCACACAGAGTCTGATTCAATAGGTCTATGGGCTGTAAATAAGCCCTGGACAGGTGACCAGATATGCAAATGGATTTGGGAATCACTGTCCTGTCCCAATCTCCTCATTTTGCTGAGAAGAGAAAATTAAGCTGGCAAGGAAAGCAGTTTGCAGATAGACACACAGCTGTTCCATAGAATTACCTCAAGACCTCAGCTTCTGGAAGTCAGGAGCCATGTCCAACCATGGACTTCCTGCCCAGGGGAGGGAGAAGGTAAAATGGTGCAGGAAGTGAGACTGACTGGGCACCTAGACCTGGTGTCCCATTTCTGCAAGAAAGCGACCCAGAAAAATCTTTTGTATGAGTGGGAAAGGCAATTGTCTAAGGGCCTTGAATTGAGAGAGGCAGAAGCCTTTCACCCATCTTCTAAATGTCTTGCGAGTCATACAGCAGAGTGAATGAAAAAGCAAAGATCTTGTTGGACACAATAGCCCATGACTGTAACCCAGCAACTCAGGAAGCTGAGGCAAGAGGATAGCAAGTTCAAGGCCTGCCTGGGCAACTAGTGAGACCTCGTCTCAAAATAAAACATAAAAAAGGACATGGAGTGCACCTTAGTGATAAAGCAGTTGCCTGGCATGTGTGAAGCACTGGGTTCAATCCCCAGTAGAGGGGAGAGAGAAAGAAATAAAGAAAGAAAGAAAGAAAGAGAGAGAGAGAGAGAGAGAGAAGGAAGGAAGGAAGGAAGGAAGGAAGGAAGGAAGGAAGGAAGGAAGGAAGGAAGGAAGGAAGGAAGGAAGGAAGGAAGGAGAGAGGGAAAGAAAGAGAAAGAGAAATAAATAAATCAGAGATCTCTCAAAGTAGAAAATCAGTGAGAGTTTGTATCCCGGCTCTGCCACGAATATTAGCAGATTACTTAACCTAAGAATCAGTTTCTCTACCTGTAAAATATGCCCATTTGACAGAGTCAGTCCATATAGCTCAGGGGTTAAGCATTTGACAGTTGGAGCTGGACTATCTGTTCAAATCCCAGTTCTGTTGTGTGGCTTTTGGTGAGTGATTTAGTTTTCTTTAAAAAAAAAAAAAAAAAAATGCTTACTATTATATTTGGACACAAAGCCTTTATTTTATTTATTATTTACTTTTGTGGTGCTGACGATCGAACCCAGTGCCTCGCACATGCTACACAAGTGCTTTACCACAGAGCTATAACCGCAGCCTCGACTTAGCTTCTTTATATCTCAGTTTCATCACTTGTAAAATTATGACAAGAATAGCAATTCCCTCAGAGGACTATTGTGAGGATGAAATGAATTAACACCATTCTGTCACCTCTGAACCCTGGCGTGCCTTAGGCCATTATCTCTAATCTCATCTCTGCCTACACTCACTTTCTTGTCTTTCAATGCCAACTACATTTGGCCAAATTTACATCTTGAGGGCTGGGGATGTGGCTCAGAGGCAGCATGCTTGCCTAGCTCATGCTGTAGGTTCAATTCCCAGTACTGAAAAAAAAAAAAAAAAAGGTTGCCAAATGCATAGCTAAAAGCATATTCTTTTTCTCTGAACTCTTCAGACATTCAACTGCCTAATAGACTACTCTACTTGGACATCTGATCTCTTAAGACTAATCTGCCAAAAACTGGTCTCACGATCTCTGTCCCTAAACTTGTTCTTTCCAAGGCCTTTCCTATGTCCCTCACTATATAGCTAACCCTGTCCCTGGGCTGCTCAGGTCACAGTCCTTGGAGTCATCTATCTACCCCAAATTCTTGGTTCTATCTTCAAAAGATACCTCACTACTCCCACTGCAACACCCTGGTACAAATCACCACCATCTTTTACCTGGACTACTGAAATTCTTGGTTCCCTGCTTCTTTTTGTAGTTCCTTGTAGTCTATTCACAGCACAGCATCCAGAATGAGCCTGTTTCAGCAAAAGCCAGGTCATGTCACTCCTGCCCCCAACACCCAGTATTTCTCAATTTAGAGCAAAAGTCAAGTACTTGCTGGGGCCTGTGATACCCTACAATCTAGCCCCATCTTCTCTTTGCTGTCATCTCTCTTTTACAACCCCTGACCTTCTTGCAAGTTCCCACACCTCAGAGTCTTTGCTTGTTGTTCTGCCTGGAATGCTTTTGCCGTAGATATTCTCCTGGCTCATGTTCTGAACACCTTCAAATTTTTTGCTCAAAAGTTCTCTAGTAAAAACCAGGTGCAATAGCACACTCCTGTAAACTCAGCTACTGGAGAGGTTGAGGTAGTAGGATCTGAAGTTTGAGGGCAGCCTGAGTAACTTAGTGAGACCCTGTCTCAAAATAAAAATATAAAATAAAAGGGGCTGAAGATGTAGCTCCTGTTTGCTCGTTTTAAAGGTCCCCTCATAAGTACTAAGACTTTCCTGATAGCTCCAGTTCTCCCTATCTTCCTCTCCTGTGTTACCTTTTTTAAGAGCATGCCCTCCTGATACACTGTTTTTGTTTTTGTTTTTGTTTTGGTGCCAGGGATTGAACTCAGGGGTGCTTAACCACTGAGCCACATCCCCAGCCCCTTTTAATTTTTTATTTAGAGACAGAGTCTCACTAAGTTGCTGAGGCTGGCTTTGAACTCACAATCCTCCTACCTCAGTCTCCCAAGCAGGGTTGTTTATTTGGCTGGTTGTTTATTGTCTGTCCGTCCCGTTAGAAAATAAATTCCATGAAAACTGAAAGACAGGAAGCTTCATCGGCACTCACTACTTCATCCTCAAAACCTAGACCAATACCCAAAACACAAGAGATTCTTCATAATAAGCATCGATTATATTGAATGAATACATACAGACTCTAATAACTATTTTAACATTTTGGAGACGTAAGGAGCAGAAGAAGAACAATCTTGAGCATTGACATTTCATGGTGAAAACCTCCAATGTTTAGGAGCTAAATGAAAAGGCATGCTTAAAAAAATCACATGTATACTATGATCACAATTCAAAAGACATATATATAAGAAAAAAGAGAGCACACAAAAATTAGTTGGGGATCCAAGATGGCGGACTAGAGGGAGGCTGCGTTCCTTGACGCTCCCTAACTCTGGTTTCAAGCAGAGGATATCTGTTGCTTGGTAAGGCAGTTTTGCTGCTTATCGATTCCCGGGTGTTTACCCCATTTGTCTGCTGTGATGACCTGCAATCTGCCAGCATATCGACACATTTTTTGAGTGCAGATTGCTCACTGTCAGACGCCTATCATCCGCCATTTGCCTGCCTCTGGCTGGTCCATAGCCTGCCTTACACCTATCCATCACCCAACGCATGAGGTTCACCTCCTGATCATCCGACAACAGTCAGCAAACTGATCGCCGACTGCCAGTGGAGCTCCAGCTGCCTGCTGTTGCCTGGAAGTTCTCTGTCACAGTACCTGCAGGTTTGATTACATGTGGGCTGCTGCCATTTTGAGACAACAGCCAGGCCCCATAGGACCCCTGGCCAAACTGACTGAGCCCCGTCTCCAGGATCCCTCAGCCCGACTGATCACTCCCTGCCTCTGGGGCCCTCACATCGACTGACTGTTCCCTGCTGCCAGGACCCCCAGACAAACTGACTGCGCCCTATCACCGGGACCCCAGACCGACTGATTACTCGGCCTCCAGGAACCCACAACCACACCAAACACACCGTACCTCCAGGACCCCTGCCTGACCAACTGCATCCTGCCTCCAGGACCTCCAGCTGACCATGTCCACACCCCAAGCTGCAGGTCCCCATTTGCCAACACATTTGGAAGCCAGAGCAGCCATCTTGGATAATCCTGGAAGCCGTCCTGAGACGCCTGCTGGAGGCTGGAAGCTCATTGTCAGGTACCTCTCATGCCTCAGGCTACTGAACACTGGGAGGTTTCATTACTATATGACTGTTATACTGTAGATTTTCTTTTTTCTCCTTATAAAAAAATTTAAGTTTTTATTTCTTTACTTTTCTTGCTCTCTTTTCCTTTTGTTTACCTGTTCCCTCAGAGTTTCTTTCTCCCTTTTTTGCATGCTAACATCCAATTTCTTTTGATTAGACTCTCACCCTTTCTATTATCTAGAACTTCTGTATAATCTTTTCTTATTCCATTAACAGCCACATTCTACATCCCTCTGCATCCTCTTTGTCCTCCACTAGAAACTGCAGACCTCATTGCAAATCTGTTTGTTTTATTGAAAATAATATTTTACCTCATTCTGTTTATTATGACAATTTTGTTATTGTCCTCATAGGGGCTATTTGGTCTAGGATTGCATAGTGTCTGAATTGGGCACTGCTAATATTGATCTCCCCTTAAAGAAAGGGTTTTGGAAATCTATAGGGCCACTATAAGCCTATTGGGAGAAATCTGCAATACCCCAGATCTGCACAGCTAGAGGGGAAGATACATGAACAACATGAAAAAACAAGGGAAGAAAATGATCCAAACAAATCTAGATTCTATAGTAATAGAATCCAATGACAGTATGTTAGAAGAAATGTCAGAAAAGGACTTCAGATTATACATGATTAAGATGATTCACGAAGCAAAGGATGAGATAAGAGAGCAAATGCAGGCAATGAATGATAATACCAATAAGCTGAAAGAGCACCTGCAGGAAGCAAAAGATCATTTCACCAAAGAGATAGAGATTCTCAAAAAAAAAAAAAAAAAAATTGAAATCAAGTAAAAAACTCAATGGAAAGCATCACCAAAAGACTAGACCACTTGGAAGACAGAACCTCAGACAATGAAGGCAAAATATTGAATCTTGAAAATAAAGTTGCCCAGAGAAGATGCTAAGAAATCATGAACAGAATCTCCAAGAACTATGGGACATCATGAAAAGACCAAATTTAAGAATTATTGGGATTAAGGAAGGCACAGAGATACAAACCAAAGGAATGAACAACCTATTCAATGAAATAATATCAGAAAATTTCCCAAGCCTGAAGAATGAAATGGAAAATCAGATACAAGAGGCTTACAGAACACCAAATGCACAAAATCACAACAGAGCCACACCAAGGCACGTTATAATGAAAATGCCTAACATTCAAAATAAAGATAGGATTTTGAAGGTCGCAAGAGAAAAGCATCAGATAACATATAGGGGGAGACCAATACGTATAACAGCCGACTTCTCAACCCAGACTCTAAAAGCTAGAAGGGCCTGGACCAACATATTTCAAGCTCTGAAAGAACATGGATGCCAACCAAGAATCCTATACCCAGCAAAACTAATCTTCAGATTTGAAGATGAAATAAAATCCTTCCATGATAAACAAAAGTTAAAAGAATTTACAATTAGAAAGCCTGCACTACAGAATGTTCTCAACAAAATATTCCATGATGAGGAAATGAAAAACAACAATGGAGGTCAGCAAAGGGAGGAACTACCTTAAAGAAAAATCACTCAAAGGAGAAACCAAGCCAACTTAAAAACCAAAAATAAGCCCAAATGACTGGGAATACAAATCATATCTCAATAATAACCCTGAACGTTAATGGCCTAAGCTCACCAATCAAAAGACATAGACTGGCAGAAATGGATTAAAAAGAAAGACCCAACAATATGCTGCCTGCAAGAGACTCATCTCATAGAAAAAGACATCCACACACTAAAGGTGAAAGGATGGGAAAAAACCTACCAAGCACATGGACCCAGTAAAAAAGTGGGGGTTTCCATCCTTATATCAGATAAAGTGGACTTCAAGCCAAAGTTGGTCAGAAGGGATAAAGAAGGACGTTTCATACTGCTTAAGGGAACCATAAATCAGGAAGACATAACGATAGTAAATATTTATGCCCCAAACAATGGTGCATCCCTGTACATCAAACAAATCCTTCTCAATTTCAGGAATCACATAGACCACAACACAATAATTCTCAGTGACTTTAACGCACCGCTGTCACCACTAGATAGATCTTCCAAACAAAAACCACCCAAAGAAACCATAGAACTCAATAACACAATCAATAACCTAGACTTAATAGACATATATAGAATATTCCATCCATCAACGAGCGGATTTACTTTCTTCTCAGCAGCACATGGAACCTTCAAAAATAGACCATATGTTATGCCACAAAGCAGCCCTTAGGAAATGCAAAAAAATAGAGATACTGCCTTGTGTTCTATCAGATCATAATGGACTGAGAGTAGAAATCAATGACAAAATAAAAAACAGAAATTACTCCAACACATGGAGACTAAATAATATGCTATTGAATGAAACATGGATAACAGAAAACAAAACATCAGGGAGGAGATAAAAAAATTCTTAGAGGTCAATGAGAATGATGATAAAACATATCAAAATCTCTGGGACACTATGAAAGCGGCACTAAGAGGAAAATTCACTGCATGGAGCACATTCCAGAAAAGAATGAAAAGTCAACAACTAAATGACCTAACATTACAGCTCAAAGCCCTAGAAAAAGAAGAACAGAATGACAACAAAAGTAGTAGAAGACAGGAAATAATTAAAATCAGAGCTGAAATCAATGAAATTGAAACAAAAGAAACTATTCAAAAAATTGACAAAACAAAAAGTTAGTTCTTTGAGAAAGTAAACAAAATAGACAAATCCTTAACCACACTAACAAAGAGAAGGAGAGAGAAAACTCAAATTACTATAATTCGTGATGAAAAAGGAAATATCACGACAGACACCACTGAGATACATAACACAATTAGAAGCTACTTTGAAAATCTGTATTTCAACAAAATAGAAACTACCGAAGACATTGACAAATTTCTAGAGAAATATGCTCCTCCCAAACTGAACCAGGAGGACATATACAATTTAAACAGATCAATGTCAAGCAATGAAATAGAAGAAGCCATTAAAAACCTACCATCCGAGAAAAGCCCAGGACCAGACAGATTCTCAGCTGAGTTCGACAAGAACTTCAAAGAAGATCTCATTCCAATACTTCTCAAAGTATTCCAGGAAATAGAAAAAGAGGGTACCCTACCAAACTCATTCTGTGAAGCTAATATCACCCTCATACCCAAACCAGACAAAGACACATCAAGGAAAGAAAATTTTAGACCAATATCCTTGATGAATATAGATACAAAGATCCTTTACAAAATATTGGCAAACCATATCCAAAAGCATATTAAGAAAATCATGCACCATGATCAAGTGGGGTTCATCCCTGGAATGCAAGGATGGTTCAACATTCATAAATCAATAAACATAATCCATCATGTCAATAGACTTAAGGATAAGAATCATATGGTTATTTCAATTGATGCAGAAAAGCGTTCGAAAAAATACAACACCCCTTCATGCTCAAAACACTAGAAAAAATAGGGATAGTAGGAACATACCTGAACATTGTAAAGGCGATTTATGATAAGCCCATGGCCAACATCATTCTTAGTGGAGAAAAACTGAAACCATTCCCTTTAAAAATGGGAACAAGACAGGGATGTCCTCTTTCACCACTTCTATTCAACATTGTCCTCGAAATTCTAGCCAGAGCAATTAGGCAGACCAAAGAAATTAAAGGGATACAAATAGGAAAAGAGGAACTTAAGCTGTCACTATTTGCTGATCACATGATTCTATATTTAGAGGATCCAAAAAACTCCTCCAGAAAACTTCTAGACCTCATCAATGAATTCAGCAAAATAGCAGGCTATAAAATCAACACACATAAATCTAAAGCATTTTTATACGCAAGCAACGAAACAGCTGAAAGGGAAATGAGGAAAACAACTCCATTTGCAATAGCCTCAAAAAAATAAAATAAAATACTTGGGCATCAATCTAACCAAAGAGGTAAAAGATCTCTACAATGAAAACTACAAAACATTGAAGAAAGAAATTGAGGATGACCTTAGAAGATGGAAAGATCTCCCATGTTCTTGGATAGGCAGAATTAATATCGTCAAAATGGCCATACTACCAGGGGGGCTGGGGAGATAGCTCAATTGGTAGAGTGCTTGACTCCCAAGCACAAGGCCCTGGGTTCAAATCCCCAACACTGCAAAAAAAAAAAAAAAGTTAGAGGCAAAAAATGACCATACTACCAAAAGTGCTATACAGATTCAATGCAATTCCAATTAAAATCCCAATGACATACCTTACAGAAATAGAGCAAGCAATCATGAAGTTCATCTGGAAGAATAAGAAACCCAGAATAGCTAAAACAATCCTTAGCAGGAAGAATGAAGCAGGGGGTATCACAATACCAGAACTTCAACTATACCACAAAGCAATAGTAACAAAACGGCATGGTATTGGCACCAAAATAGACAGGTAGATCAATGGTACAGAATAGAGGACATGGACACAAACCCAAATAAATACAATTTTCTCATACTAGACAAAGGGGCCAAAAATATGCAATGGAGAAAAGATAGCCTCTTCAACAAATGGTGCTGGGAAAACTGGAAATCCATATGCAACAGAATGAAACTAAATCCCTATCTCTCACCCTGCACAAAAATCAACTCACAATGGATCAAGGATCTTGAAATCAGACCAGAGACCTTGCATCTTATAGAAGAAAAAGTAGGTCCAAATCTTCACCTTGTTGGCTTAGGATCAGACTTCCTTAACAGGACTCTCATAGCACAAGAAATAAAAGCAAGAATCAACAACTGGGATAGATTCAAACTAAATAGCTTTCTCTCAGCAAAGGAAACTATCAGCAATGTGAAGAAAGAGCCTACAGAGTGGGAGAAGATCTTTGCCAATCATACTTCAGATACAGCACTAATTTCCAGAATCTATAAAGAACTCAAAAAACTCTACACGAAGAATACAAATAACCCAATCAACAAATGGGCTAAGGATATGAACAGACGCTTCACAGAAGAAGATCTATAAGCAATCAACAAACATATGGAAAAATGTTCACCATCTTTAGTAATAAGAGAAATGCACATCAAAACTACACTAAGATTCCATCTCACCCCAATTAGAATGGCGATTATCAAGAATACAAGCAACAATAGGTGTTGGAGAGGATGTGGGGAAAAAGATACACTCATACATTGCTGGTGGGGCTGCAAATTAGTGCAGCCACTCTGGAAAGCAGTGTGGAGATTCCTTAGAAAACTTGGAATGGACCTACCATTTGACCCAGCTATCCCACTCCTTGGCCTATACCCAAAGGACTTAAAATCAGCATACTACAGAGATACAGCCACATTAATGTTCATAGCTGCTCAATTCACAATAGCCAGACTGTGGAACCAATCTAGATGTCCTTCAATTGATGAACGGATAAAGAATGGAATATCACTCAGCTATAAAGAATAATAAAATTATGGCATTTGCAGGCAAATGGATGAAATTGGAGAATATCATGCTAAGTGAGATAAGCCAATCTCAAAAATCCAAAAGGCAAATCATCTCACTGATAAGCAAAGATAAGCAAAGCAAAGATGGTGGGAGGGGGGAAAGAATGGAGGAAAGAGGGACTGTATAGAAGGAAAAGAGGTGTGGGAGGGGTGGGGGGAAAGGAAAAAATAACAGAATGAATCAAACATAATTACCCTATGTAAATGTATGATTATGCAAATGGTAAGCTGTTACTCCATGTACAAATAGAAACAACATGTATCCCATTTGTTTACAATAAAAATAAATTAAAATTTAAAAAATTAAAAAGAAAAAGATGTAACCCCTTAAAAAAAAAAAAAAAAGTTATGTTGGTTCTTGTTATAGGACTCTAAGGGATTTTTACTGTTTTTTTCCAATTCTATGTGATGTTGAGTCTTAAATAAAATAAAATTTTAACTTACTGCCATTTGAACATGATATCCTTAACATAAAAACAAACCCAAACTGTATCTTATCTTTTCTGTGGTACAGAGAACAGGTAATACACTAACCTGTCTAAGAAGAGTGGAGAGCAAGATTGTAGGTACTGATCAAAGGACATTTGCTACAATGTTTAAATCATTTACAAAAATAATGTTTTTATATTGTGTAATTAGATTTTTTTTTAATTGTAAGGTTAGAAGAACCATTTGAAAATCCTGAAACAAAATGAAGTGTGAAGGTGGTGGAATGAGACAGACCTCATTACCCTATGTACGTGTGCACAAGCATAGAAACGAAAAATCGTACCCCCTTTGTGTACAGTGAATCAAAATGCAGTCTGTAAAAATTAAAAAACAAACAAATTAATAAATAAAAATAAAAAAATAAAGTTTGAACTGGCACTTTGGAGCTGAGCGCTTTGGTGCACACCTGTAATCCCAGCGACTGGGGAGGCTGAGGCAGGAGGATCGCAAGTTCAAAGCCAACCTCAGCAACTTAGTGAGGCCCTAAACAATTTAGTGAGACCCTCAAAAAGGCTGGGAATGTGGTTCAATGTGTGACTGCCCTGGTTTCAATCCCTGTTACAAAAAGAAAAAACAGGTGTGTTCTATAACTAAAGGATCCCAAAACAACAAAATTTTCTTTTCCTGTCCAGGCTCAATTTGCCTTCACTCAAGACACAAATGTGGGGAAAAGAGAGAGGCCTGGAATGTTCCCCCTCCCTTTGAGAACATGGTTCCTGGTGACACACCCCAATGTCTTCTGCTTGCTCTAGAAGTGGATGGGATACGGAGACCTCTCCCCTTCTCCCTGGGTCCAGCAACTTCCCTCAGAGGCGCCCAGCTCCAGAAGGGAGGAGCAGATCAGCCTCCTGCCAGTGAATTACTCACAATTTAGTTTGCTTGGTTGGAGAGAGGCTGGCCTCCCAAGGGTCATCTGACTTCAAATTCCTCCAGCTCAGTGACCCACTACTGAGCAACTGCAAAGCCTGTTTCTCTCAATGACACACCCACATGCGTCCCATCACCCTGCAGTAGCTTTGGATTATAGAGAGAAGTCCTTCATTAGCCTTTTGTGCCACTGTGCATTCCTCAGACCCTTTTTGTGATGGCTTCCAAACTCTGCCTACCTCAAAGGAGAAACTAGGTGTACAGGAAGCTGGTGCGGCCAATGTGGGGCCCCTTCCTTCCTGTCCCTGGACACCTTTCCAGCCATTCTCTTTCCCCACTGCCCAGACCAAGGAGTCTTCTCTGCCCTGGTCAGCCCCCAGAATCTGTCTCCAGAACAGCAGTATCCACAGCCAGGAAGACTGGCCCATGTCCATTTTCCAGACACTGGGCTGGTTCATGGTGATCAGTCCATTGCCCCTTTCTCTGCCCCACCCCACACCTGGGAAAGGCCAAAAAGCACTGGGTGGTTTCTGGGTCAGTCAACAAGCCAAGGGTGACTGTTCTCACAGGTGAACTGAACTCTCTGAGCCACTCTGTCCTTGCAGGGCACATCCCCTCAGCACCAGTGGGACTCTGGAGGGTCTTGGGGCTGGATCATCGACTGGAGGTCAGATTTCTTCCTGTCCTGAGGCAGGCAACAGGGACAGCAGCAGCTTATATTCATTTAGTTTCCTGAGTAGGATTTTAGCAAGTTTTTTTTGTTTTGCCATGCTGGGGATCAAACTCAGGGCCTCGCACATGCTAGGCAAGGGCTCTACCACTGAGCTACACCCCAGCCCCAGGAAGTAGGATTATAAACTCCAGAGACTACTGATTCAGTCATTGTATGTGTTCATCCATCCAGTCACTAATCTTCATGGACTATAAGCCCACCCTATGTGCCTGGCACTGTGCAAGGCCATAATCCAGCAGGAAAGAAGGTGAAAGTATTCAGACATCTGTATGACAAAGAAGAGTCAGGTCAATGTCCACACACCCCCAGCCAAAAACAGAGACTTGGTGAAAGAAAAAAAAAAAAAGACTATCAGGTACATAATTTGTCAACATTCTTTATTGAGCATCTACTACGTATTGGATGTTTTCATGTAGCGATCCCATAACGATCTCACGGTAACCTTTGTAGGCAGCAGTTACACCATGAGAAAGTACTCATGAGAAAGAACACGGAGACTTGTCAAATGTCACAAACCTACTAAGCACCAAACCCAAGATCCATAGTCTGTGTCCTGTTTCTTGACCTTGCTGGCAGCCCCAGCGTGAGCACAGCAGGCCCGGGTCATGGAAACGCTCAGGAGAGCGAATGTGGCCCTACCCACCTTCTCCACCAACCCCAGCTCGCAGCCTCTTCGTGCCTTCATTCATACAGGTCCGTGACAATTGCTGAGCATCTACTTGTGCAAAAGTTTTGGGGAGAGGAAGAGGGGGAGGAATCATGAATGGCTTGTCATTGATGGTTCCGATAAGAGCTGATGGTCATAAATAACTACCGTGCAGAGGGACAATGGGAAATACGGTGAAGTATTTGCTCAGGTTGGGGTGGATGTTTGATTTCATGGACTTTGTGGAGGAAGGGACACTGAGATGAGCCTCAAGGACATTTAGATTTTGGTTACACAGAGCTGTGGGGGAAAGGGCTGCCCGAATTTCAGAAACAGACCCTAAGCGAAGGTGTGGGGGAGGGAGAGGCATGGAGGCGCAGGCAGAGGGGAGGCCCTGGGTCTGTCCTGTTGGAGGGGAGCGCTGGGAACACACCAAGCTTCTGTAAATGTCTGTCACTTGAAAAACCCAAATGGTAAGTTGAGACCAGACGACAGAAGACTCAACATGCCGCGCTACAGAGCTGGCCCTTCTTTGTGTTCATCCCCTGCCCTCCTTTGGCAAGGAAGGACAGGTGGCCGTACCCGCTGCACTCTCGGAGCTGGTCCCACAGTGTCAGCAGCCCCATCTCCCCTGCTGTGTCATCACTTGCCCTCTTTCAAGTGCCTAGCCCACACCCAGCTGCCCCCACTGTGTGGCCCAGAACGTTTCCTTCCTGGGGCAGCAGGGCCAAGTCATTTGGAAACCTCTCTCTGATGAGCTCCGTGATCAAGGTGCTGATATGGCAGGTGGGCCGCCTCACTGTGTCCCCAATCTCGGAGGTGAATGCGGTGGGGAGTTTCGTTGACCTATCTCCTCTGCCTTGGGCCCGGTTCACTTTCACTGCAGGGGACCGTGCGGCTTCACCGGAGGATGCCACAGGCCACATCACGATCCTACTTAGGCCGTTTCCTGCCTTTGTCCTGCCTGTCCCATTCTGGGCCACCCAAGGCCATGCCTCTAACTAACCAGTCACTGACCACAGTTCCTCACGCTAGGACTCTAAGGACTGAAATTGGGGAAGATAAACTTTGTACCATTTGACTTTTGAGTTTCTCCTCTAGAACCAGCAGGCTAGCTGTCCCTCAGGGGATAGTTCGTCTCTTGCTGCTTGGAGGGCAGAGTACAGCGTCCCAAGTCAGAACAAGCTGGAATTCCCTTCTACCTGGATAGACTCCTGAGACCTGCGGAGGCTTACTTTTCTCATAAATAAAATAGGTTAAGAACTCCAGGCTGGCTTTCATCCCAGGCTGAGATGAGACCCTGGTGAGACAAAGGATGTGTGAGAGTTCCACAAACTGTATATTAATCTGGAAGCATTATGGTGGAGGTTATTAGTTTATGAAGATTGAGTTCACATTCTTATTCGTTCTCCTAGCACCCTGTTCTTTTTCTTCATAGCATTTATGGATTTTTATAACTACATTGTAAGTTCCTATTATCACTAGGCACATGGTTTATGTGTTTTATGCCGGCCTCCTCAGCAGGGCATGAGCTACGGTGGAGCCAGAGCCACTTTTAATTTTGTTTCTCATTACTCTCCCAACACCTAGTTCAGTGCCTGGAATGTCACAGAGGCTCAAGGAATAATTAACTGAGAAGTTATTTCAGGACCCACCACCCATCCTCACTAGACATTTTTTATTAGGTTAGTCTGCATTGCTCACTGCTGAAGCCTGCATGTCATAGGCAATTAATAAAGGCTTTTTTGGAAGTGGGAATGAATAAAGCTCTCTAAATGCCATGGTCATTGTCAGGTTCTGTTGCTAAAAGCTCTGCTATATTTCCCAGTTTCACCCTCTGTGATCCCAGCACCCAGACCGGCTTCTGGGGCCTCTCAAACCTGCCCTCATGGCCTCCGGTCCTTCTCCTGCAGCTTCCTCTGCTCCAGCCCAGACTGAATACTCACCATCGCTCACCAAGGTGTGCCATACCCACTGCAGACTCTGCTGCTGACCGGGTCTCCCCGAAGTTTCGTCTCAAGTTCCTTCCTTTCCAACTCCCCCTTTAAAAGCATGAGTGTGTTTTCAGGTGTGTGTATGTTTGTAAATATGTATGTGTGTGCGTGTGTGATAGTACATCGTACCATGGAGAATTTCTTCTCAGAAAAAAGGCTTTCATGTGCACAATATTATTCAAGACAAAAAATACTGAGATTGGCCATGCAAACAGTCTGCAGGTTAGGAAACTACAAATCAGAGAAGTTATATTTGGCTGTGGTTTTGTTGTTGTTGTTGTTGTTTGTTTCATTTTGTTTCTTGGTACTGGGGATTGAACCCAGGGGTGCTCTACCACTGAGCTACGTCCCCAGCCCTTTTATTTATTTATTTATTTATTTATTTTTATTTTGAGCAGGGTCTTGCTAAGTTGCAGGGGCTGGCTTTGAACTCCTGAGTCACTGGGGTTACAGATTGTGTCACTATGCCCATGCAAAGAGTTATATTTGTAATTTTCAATCTGAAGATTGCACCTTATGTGGATCCAGGAAGATAATTTGGTTGAGTGGCCTGAATTCAAAAAAGAGAAAAGAGCAAGAGAAAGAGAGAGGAAAGAAGGAAGGGTAGAAAATAGGAGCATATCACATATACTATGTATTGTTCATGATATTTGGTGTGTGTGTGTGTGTGTGTGTGTGTGTGTGTGTGTGTGTCCTAACTGGTTGTGATATAAAATATATCTCTTATTATGAGTCATGATCAAAGTGGCAGGATTATGTGACATGCTGAAGGTTAACTAGCAGAACTTAAGTTCCACCAATTATAGTGGGGACTGAGATAAATCAGAGAGGTACTGGAGTCTGGGAGGCATAACAGAAACCTCAGCTGTGCCAATTAGGCCCCAGGGAAGCTGGCTGTTCTGGGGAAAACCAACTGTGGGCTGTGCTGGGTGTGGGAGGCGCTGTCCATTGTTCTGTAGAGGCCTCAGCTCTGGCACTCTGCGTGAAGGGACCCAGAGACTTGCTGGGGTGGGATGGGCACTCCAATTTAGGATATCAGCTGTGCCAGGGCAAGTGTACCAATTGATACATCCATGCGAACCAATCCTGTGTGGCCTTGGGGCAGTGGTTCTCAAAAGGGAATTCTCAGGCCAGCGGATAAGCATCACCTGGACACTTGTTGCAAATGCAAATTCTCAGGGCCACCCAGACCCTGAGTCAGATAGTCTGGGAGTGGGCCCCAGCAATCTGGTTTACCATGCCCTCCTGGTGATTGTAGCCTAAAGATGAGACCACCATCTTCCGGATGCCCTGTTTGGCATCCTGTGTTCGTATGTCCTAGAACATTAAGCAGGGCCTGGTCTACAGAGCCCTGCTGACCAAGGATGGTGCCTGAGCCTCTTGATATCAACTCCACATTCTCTCACCCACTCAGCCTCACAGTTTACCCAGCGCTTTCACACACAGCACTTGTGTGAAAGGATGCTGCGTGTATCCTTACTCCACGTGCTTTCTGGACTCAGCCTGTACTGTTTTCATTGGCATGGTTCAGTTTTGTACAGAGCTCTGAAAATGTTCTCAGGAAGCACGTGCATACGAGTGTGCAAACTTGCATATGTGCATCTGTTCTGCCTTCTCTATTGGACACTGTGCTCTTGGGTTAGTCTCCCTTCTTGTTGGTGCTCAGCTTGGTACCCAGCAGACAAGCACCTAACCCTGGCCACACTGCCTGCTCCCAGACACACTCATGGCCCAGGTTACCTTGAAGTAAACTTGATGTGCCTACCCAGCACCTGCAGCCCATTTCCTCCCTGTGGACTTCTACCTGTTACCTAATGACAGAGGAGCTGTGCGTGGGTGCTGCCTCCCAGCAATGACAGCCTTCACCACCCACTTCCTGTGTTGACTTGTGCTGTTGGGTCCCTGTTGCCTGAGTGAGCTGTTAACATTTATACTACTTCCCACTATCATCCGAAACTCAGTTTCCACATCTGTAATGTGGTAAGACCAATATCTAACGCTTAAAGACGGTTCGGGGGATGAAAGGAAATGATAGTGTGAAGAACTTAGCTCAGCTCATGGCACATAGTAAGTACCTGAAAAATAGCCCATAAAGAGTTTAAGCCTAGTTTTCCTGTTAGATAGGTAAGCGCCTATCACGTACAAAGCAGTCTCTTCTAGAAGGTCACATGGTCTTGTACAGTAGCAGATTTGGTGTCTGTAGAGCTGACTTTAGACGGTAACTCTGCAAGCCACTCTCCATAATCATTAGCAAAATAATGAGACTGTTTCTCATCCTCTCAAAAATATGGCCAGGGATGGTGCTGATGTATCCTGTAAGAGGTGTCTTGAGGATTTTATATAATTAAATGTAAAGAATTAGTGAGGTAGGAAGCCAGGTACACTGGTGCACACCTGTTATCCCAGTGGCTCCGGAGGCTGAGAGAGGAGGATCGTGAGTTTAAAACCAGTCTCAGGGGCTGGGCTGTAGCTCAGTGGTATAGCAGTTGCCTAGCATGTGTGAGGCACTGGATTTAATCCTCAGTACCACATAAAAATAAATTTAAAAGAAGTATTGTGTCCATCTACAACTAAAAAAAGAAAGAAAAAAAAAAAAAAAAAAAAGCCAGCCTCAGCAACTTAGCAAGGCCCTAAGCAACTCAGCGAAGCCCTATCTCAAAATAAAAAGGGTTAGGGATGTGACTCAGTGGTTAAGCGCCTCCAGGTTCAACCCCTGGTACCAAAAGAGAGAGAGAGAGAGAGAGAGAGAGAGGAAAGACTGAGGTGTGAAGGTTATTGAGACTCTCTTTGGGGACCTAGAGGGACACCCCACTCTTCCTGAGGTTGATGAGGTGGTGACCTGTGGAACTCTGTTCTGCATTGTTGAAAGAGACACAGAGAAAGAAGAGAACAAGTTCTCTGCCAACATAAGAGGGAGACCATCCCAGGTTAAAGAAAGGAACAGAGGCAAAATCCCAATCAATTCCCTATAGCAGCACCTCAAACCTCTGTGAAACAGTTGAATTTTTCTATAGACCCAAGTGATTATAGCTGATATCTAGAACAAATAGAAATTTAATATAACCTATGAACAGCAATGTATAATGACTGAGAAAACTCCACCTGAGCTGATGTTAAGCAGCCACCCACACCAGACACAAACCCAGTCTTGGCAAAGCCACCAATGCTCATTTCAGTGGAAAGCCGAGAATACAATTCGGTTTCAGTGAAGATGCCCACTGATTGGGTGTTGGATTCCCACATAGATGAAACATAAACAAGTAAAAAACTTAAACAGAATTTGGGCTGCCTTTCCTGGAAGGGTCGCACCCCATCTGATTGTCACACACAGGAGGAAGCCCAGTCATTGCATCTTTAAAGTCAGAATTGTAACTTAGGCATTGCCCTCTCTATCTTGAAGAAACTAGTCTGGTTTTATGGGTTTAAAGATCACAAGATCATGTGTTAGTCAGCTTTCTATTACTGTAACAAATACTCCAAATCATCTGCTTATAAAGGAGAAAGGTTACAGAGCACAGTGGCACACCCCTTTAATCACAGTGACTCAGAAAGCTGAGGCAAGAGGATTGTAAGTTTAAGGCTAGCCTCAGTAACTTGGTGAGACGTTGTTTAAAAATAAAATATAAAATAAAAATAAAGAGAGAGAGGAAGAACAGTAGATACCTAAGGGCATGAAGCAGGGCTTATCTTGACTTTGTCCTATCAATATTTTCTATCAGGACTTGGATAGGCCCAAAGGAGTCTTTTGTATGTTGTCATCATATCACCAGATGACTGAATCAGGATCATACGTTTCCTCTATGAACTGAAACAATGAGCTTAAACCATACAATTGAAAGCCATTGATATTGTTGTCTAGGTGCGTGGGAGCCCACAGAAAAGCTCATGTGAATTGCAGTTATATAAGAATGGCGTCTTAAAAGAGGAAAATCATACCTTTCTATAGTTTTTCTTGGAGGAGGATTTCCGGACCATTATCCAGAAGTCACCCAGAGACCAAAGAATAGGCTGACGAGGCGCCCAAACCAAGTGTTTGAAGAATAGTTGAAGGCAGTTGTGAGGGGGTGTTTGGGGGCCGAGGAGACTCACGGGCATGTGATATCTGTCTTCAGAGGCACTTATTGGAAGAGGAGATTCATGATCTGGACCAAGGCACAGCCAGGACCCCTGGGGATGAGTTACAGGAAACAAATTTTGACTCAGCATGAGGAATAAGTTTCAATTCATTCAACCATCCAACGCTGAATCATGAAAGGAGCAAATTTCTCACCCTCTCCCTGAGATGTTTGTCCTGTACTGAGTGATCATCTGATGACACAGTGACAAGAATCTTGTATTTGCTGAGAATGGGGGTGGTTTGAGGATGGTCTGATTTGTCTTTCAAAATCTCTTTCGATTCCATGAGACTCTATGTTGTATCCTTCCTGATCAATGCCAAAGCTACGTTGAATATGCTGATGGTGTGGAGGGGTCAGAACATGGAGGTGGAGTGCTGAAGGATGAGGAGGCCCAGAGAGCTTTGGACCCGGAAACATGGAGGAACTTTCTCCCAGAAGGTTTTAGGACTGGACATGCTGGAAGGGATCTCTGACCCTTGTCCTGGGATTCTTACTCTGTTTTTTTTTGGGTTTTTTTTTTTTTTTTTTTTTTTTTTGTTTTTTGGTTTTTTTTTTGTCCTGAGGATTGAACCCAGGGCTGCTTTCCCCCTGAGCCCTTTTCATTTTTTACTTTGCAACAGGGTCTTGTCAAGTTGCTGAGGCTGGCCTCGAACTTGTGATCCTCCTGCCTCAGCCTCTCAAATCACAGAGATTGTGGGCATGTGCCACCACACCGGGTTTGGAAAGTCATTTCTGAAGGAAGTGAATGGAGAAGAGAAAAAGAAGACTTCAGACAGCATAGAGGCTGAAAACTATTCACACCTTTGAAACTTGAAAAAGACGCATGTGTCGGGGGTGAGGTGGGACCAGAAGCAAGGAGTGTAAGTAAGAAAAGGGAAAGGTGACCATGGAGAAGGTGAAGGAGGACACTCGAAAGGGTAGGGTCTTAACGAGATTTGGCTGGAGGGGAGTGATAACAGGGGAGGGGCGGCAAAGAAACAGTATACTGTGTGCAGGCCCCTCTATGTGAGCAGACATAATTTTTACATCATTTTGGACCAAACCATCCATGTGTGAAGGACCTCTCATGGAAGAAAAACCATAAAAAGGACACCTGGAGGGAACATGATCAATGTCAACGAAGGAGCTCCATAGAAGAAGCCCAGGCCCACAGACAGGGCAGAGCCAGGGTTTCCTTGAGCCTTGAAGAGCAGCAGCCTGCATAGCAGAGAAATGCTGAGTGTGGAGTTAGGGAACCTGACTTCAGGTCTCTGCTCTGCTGCTGGTTAGCTGCAGGATTCTGGTAAGATACTGTCCCTCTCTGGACCACAGAGACCTCTTGCACAAAACCCAGGGATTGGACTCTGACATCCTCCCAAGCCAGGTAGTCTGTGATGTTAATAATTATCTACATGCCAACCAAGTTCATCCATAGGTAGAACATGATTATTTGTGAATCAGAAAATGACTCTGTGACCGTGTTTATGTTGTGCTTTCCTTTGGTAATTTCATCTTTGCCTTCCAGTATTGTTTTAGGATTGAAAAATGCTAACCCCTCTCTTCCAAACTTGAGCTGGCAAGAGAAGGGGCTTTGCCCCTGTCTGGGCAAAAGGGTGGGGTATATTGGTTAACTAAGTGTCCTGGTGTGTCCAGGACTTGGGGTTCCCCGGGACAGGGGACTTTCTGTACTGGACAAGCTGAGATGTTTGGTCACCATGGTGGTAAGAAAGGTGAAGAAGGTCTAGAGGTGGCTTGGAGGACAGGTGGCTGGAAGGACACTTCCTTGCTTTTCCTTGGGGAGTTTCCCTTGTCAGCTGTGGTTTTTGACACAAGGCACAAGTCCCTTCAGAGGTGCAGGGGCAGAAGGGAGGGACAGCCTTCTCATCAGTCCCAGGCCCCGGTTGAGACAGCAGTTGCCAGGAAAGAGGCTGAAATGCTTGATGAGCACTGGTGCTGTGGGGGATTTTCCCTTTTTATTCAAAAAAACAGAAAAGACCCAGTGGAAAAAAAAAAAAAAAGATGATTGGTGAGGCCGGCAGCGGGCCGTAGGCAGCCCCAGGAGACAGCGTGAGAGTCATTTGTTTAAATTTGCAGCTGACGCCTGCCACCTCTCCATAGGCACCGGACGCAGAGGCTCTCAGCCTCAGACAGTGACCAGTCTGGTGACGCACAGCTGCGGCCATGAACTACCCGCTGACCCTGGACATGGACCTCATAAACTACAACCTGGAGGACCTGGTGAGTAGGGGCAGTTAGCTCTCTGTTGCCCAGGCAGGCCCTACTTGGAATTCTAAATATTCTGTGCCAGGGTCCACAGGAGAGGGGACAACTTGGGAGTTCCCTCCCACTGTAGATCTATAGAATCTAGACAGGTCCATCAGCTCCTGCCTTTTAATGTTTTATTTCCCATTCTAGTGGATAAGTAAAGCTGCTGCCCCTTAATAGACATCTTTTAGAAGGAGTTTCAGACCCTGCAGCCTCCCCTGACTTGCTGTATGACGAGGAACCCAATACTCTGCCTTTCCATTTTCAATACAGAATCCTCTCCTCATCTCTTTGGGTTGGAAGAAGGGACTAAACAGGAAAGCACTTTGGAGGTTGTCCTTACGTTGGGGGGACTTGCACTGCTATTCGATCAATTGATGTATAGCTGTTCATCTCCTGCTGTGTAATCATATCATCAGGGCATGACATTCTATGTTGGATGGAGAAGTAAAAGACCTAATCTTTGCCCTCAAATGGTTTATGGTCCAGTTAGGAAAAAAATAACCTTTGGAAGTTATTAGACAATGATTATGTTCTAGACTTGAGGAAGTATGAGACCAGATGGTAGCAAAGGAGAGGATCCCCAGGGCCAGAGATGGGAACCGTGGGTGCAAGGTTGGAGAGAGAGCCCTGTGTTAACCTAGAAATGTCTTAGAGCATGTTGTAGCCTTCTGCAAAGAACTGGAATCTCTAGAGGTGAGGTATTCTTGGAAGGGTTTCTTAGGTGGGTAAAGAAAGGGTCCCCAGCAACAACAACAACGAATGGTCTGGCACCACTTGAGTTTCTACAACGAAGCATCACGGTTCAGTTGACTTGGTTGTCACTGGACTCCCAAAGGATGTATGTGGGAGCAGCTCGGTTGAAGGACCCCCCAAGGATCTGGTGTGCACACAGCAGAGGACTGGTTAGGAGGGTTTCTTGGAAACTTGGTCTTGATCTTTTGCTGTCTCTGGTGAAAGGACTTCTCTCTGAGCTGCTCTCCAGCCTCGGTCATAAAGAATCCAGACCCTGGCTCCTGACCGTAAATTCACCCCCAGCAGCTGTTCGATTCCCTCCTTTTATAACTCTACCCACTGTGATCCCAGACTCGCTTGGAGAAGCCTGCCTCTCTTCTTGCCCAGGTCACAGACTGGGAAGTGTCAGTGGGACATGGGCAGAAGTGAAAGGAAAAGTTCTTTATGCCAAGTCTGGCCTCTGGGATCTAACCTGTTAAAATCAGACATATAACTAATCCATCCCTTAATCAGATCCTGCTCAAGATTTTGTGGGTTCAGTGCCTGATGGAAATGCAGGGCCCCTTGCTAAAAAATGTTAGTAATTTCAGGACAGCAAGAGCAGAGCATTAAATCAAGTGTGAGGTCCTTCTAAGCGCAGGCCCTCTGTGACTGCCCAGGGGCACGCCCACACAGCCAGCGCTCAGTCTAACTACAGGGTCTGGTCTGTGCCCCAGATCAGACTAAAACCTCACTGCCCTCCAAGGCAACATGCCCCTAACCTGGCCCCCGGGCCACCACTGGCTGCACCTTCTAGGCCACTGGGTGTCTTCTAACCCACAGCTTCATGCTGTCCACAAGCCCTGACCCAGTTGGATGTTTTAATAACCACCTGGAGAACTGGCCGTTCCTGGCTTCTGAGAAACCTCAAGAGTTTCCCCTAACTGCACACCTCACTTCACTGCGTGACCTACTAGAGACAGGTGGTGGCAGGGGGCTAGCCGGGCATGTTCCATGTCACGAAGAAAAGCTACATCTGGAGGAGACAGACTGGCAACTTGCTTCATGCCACACCTTAGGCCATTGGTCCTCAGTCAGGCATCTGAATGTGCCTGGACCCCTCCATCAGGGTCTAGCCAAGAGCCCAGGAGTCCTGGGACCCTCCACGCTCTGGAGCCCTTCTTCAACCTGCCACCAACGCCCCCTCCCTCCTTCACCTACCTCCTTCATACTCTACCCAGGGCTGTTGTCCTTGGGAATGCAGACCATCCCGCTCCGTCCTATTCTCTCCCTGCAGGGTCCTGAGCAGCACTGGTAGACTGCATCACAGTCACAGCACAGAGACTCTGGGGTGGAAGGGCAGGCAGAAAAGTCCTGCCGTAGTGCCTTCTTAATAAGTTGTTTCGGGTTTTTCGCAGTACTGAGGATGGAACCCAGGGCCTTGTGTATATTAAGCCACTTCAACTGAGTCAACTGAGCCAACCCCCAGCTGCAGTAAATATTTTTTGGTACCAGGGATTAAACCCAGAGCCACAACCCCAGCCCTTTTTTATTTTTTATTTTGAGATAGGGTCTTGCTAAGTTGCCAAGGGCCTCTCTAGGTTGCTGAGGCTGACTTTGAACTTGTGATCCCTGCCTCAGCCTCCAGAGCCGCTGGGATTACAGGTGTGTGCCACCATGCCCAGTCCCAGGAAATATTTCTTGACTTGTGGTACAGGTGAATCCTTAGCTCACCGTTTCCCTCTGGGATCCATTCAGCTTTTCTATTCCTTTTGCTTCCTACTCCCCTCCTGCCCTTGTCCAAACCAAGTACTGTTCCATTTTCTCAGATTACTTGGTTCTACACTCCAGTGTTGGGGTTGGAACTGGGTTTCTTGACCATAAACCAAGGACTGGCCATCCCGTGTTCCCTTCCTCCTCTTGAATTCTAAGATTAACTCTGACCATTTAAAATGCCTACTTTCAGCCAGGCACAGTGGCACAGGCCTATAATCCCAGCAATTTGGAAGTCTGAGGCAGGAAGATCATAAATTCAAGGCCAGCCTCCCAACTTAGTGAGACCCTGTCTCAAAATAAAAAATTAAGGGGCTGGGGAGATAGCTCAGTTGGTAGAGTGCTTGCCTTGTAAGCACAAGGCCCTGGGTTTGATCCCCAGCAGCCCGCCCCCCCCCCACAAAATTAAAAGGAGTTAGGATGTAGCTCAGTGGTAGAATGCCCTTGAGTTTAATCTCCAGTACTGCAAAAACTGCAAAAAATAAAAATAAAATAAAACGCCTGCTTTCCTAAGGTGGGCTGTTAATTTTCATGAATGGAGGTTACAAACAGGAAAAAAAAAAAAAAAAAAAAAAAAAAAACTAAATGGCTAAGAACTGGAAAGAAGGATCAGGACCCCCGGGGTGAGCATGCCAGGGACCCACACTGCTGAGAAGGCAGGTTTAGACAGACAGAGAAAAGACCCTGTCAGAGGAACCTTGACTGGAGAAAGGACTTTCTCTGGATAGAACCAGGGCCTGGTCATGAACTATACGTCCAGCCTGCCCTGCACATCAGCCAACTGCCACAGAGCAGGGAGAAGCTGGTCTCAGTCTCAGAGCCTGGTTTGCTCTGACCTCATTAATGATCACCACCAGCCATGACCTCAGTGTGACCAGAGCATCACAGGCTACAAAGCCAGTCCACATGCACTGTCGCGTTTCACCAAAGAGGTGAGAAGAAGAGGAACTAAAACCAGCTCAGGCTTTTCTGGGCTTTACCTAGGGGGAGGGAAGGATACCCCCACTACAACCAAGTCAAAAGTCCCAGAGGAACCCAGTGGAGGGCCCAACTGCGGGGCCCCGGGGGGTCAGAAAAGAGGGAGAGGCCTGAGTTCATCCCAGGAAGGGATCAGCATTGGGGGGAATCTATGTTCAGGCACATAGACCACAGAGACTCTGTCAGTTGCTCTTGCCTTCCTTGGTGACACAGACTGGGTCTGATCCCACTCTTGGCAGGATAGCTTTAAAAAGTGGCCATGTATTTGAAAAGGAGACTCAGGACACAAGAATGAGTATTCTTTCAGGAATGTGGGAGTGAAAGAGTTCAGATCAATTCTATGCCAGGAGATGGTTTTAAGAGGTCACTAAGAGACATGTCTGCACGTGCCTTGCAGTCCCCAAAGTGCCATCAGATGTTGAGGTGCGAATCAAACAACATTACCCTATGTAAATTTATGATTACACAAATGGTATGCTTTTACACCATGTACAAACAGAGAAACAACATGTATCCCATTTGTTTACAATAAAAAAAAAGTCATTTAAAAAAAAAAAAGATGTTGAGGTGCAAGGTGGGCATTCCTCTAAATCTAAAGGTTCAGTGCAAAGGTGATAGATACTAGCTTAAAGTCTTCTGCAGAACCATAGCCAGAGCAGTGCCACACTCCTAAGGGCCAAAACCCTTGGGTAGAGGTGAAAGAGGGGTCTGGCAGCTTGCTCCTGAAAGAGGGGCAGGGAGAAAGGCAGGAGCTGGAACAAATGGCCCGCCAGAGTCTCAGATGGTCTTTAGAGTGTGGGTCTTCTGAAAGAGGAGTGGGGCAAGAGGTACAAACCTGTACCCACACCAGGAGCCCAGTCTCATCCCCAGACCCCTGAGCCTTCACACTGCTGAAGGCTGAAACAAGAGAGGCCCTGGCTGCCCCGCTCTCTGCTCTTGACTGTGCTAGGCTCTCCACACAGGGACACATGTGTGGTCCTCATGTCCAGAGCTACGATCCATCAGCTTGTGTGTGTAGATGCCTCCCTAGGCCAGCGTGACTTAGTCCTTGGAGTCCTGAGGTTGGGCCTGAGTAAACCATGTGCTTGGTGGACAGCCCTATCCCCTCCTCAGGACTGGGAAGCAAGGTCAGGCTGGGAAATTCACTGGATGCAGGACAGGCTGGAGAAGCAAAGCCTCCCGTTACTGAGTGGGAAAAGATCATGCTGAGAACCACTCGTCCTGGGCAAGGCGTGAGAGGATTGGAGCTGGGGGCTGGGAGCAGGAGGCATTTGAAGGCCGTGTCCCATACTCACCAGGGCAGGCAGGAATTTCTTTCCATGAACTTGCGCGCAGACATTTCTCTCCCTCACTGGGGCTCCTTCCCATTGTTAGACAGTTCTACCTGCCGGAAAGCTATCCCTCCCTTGACTGAAATCCCGCCCCTTAATTTCTGCCCATTTCCTTTCAGGACAGTTTTTCAAACCCCTCAGCAAAGTGACCACCCTCAAACCTTGTCCAGACCAACCACTCTGGGTTGGTGTCCAGTGGCTACCACAGGCTTCTGTTCACCTAGAGATAACGTCAGCTCGCTATCAGCCACATCACTCTAGTGAGTCATTTTAAGCTTTCAGTCAACAAACTCCCAAGTCTTTTTTCTCACGAACTGTTGTCACCAGATCTTCCCTAGCTTTTCCCTGGACAGTTGATGTTTTGAATCTCTCTCTCTCTTTTATTGGTTCTTTTTAGTTTTTTCCTTTCTTTCTTTCTCTTTAGAAGAACTAGAGTTTTTGTTTGTCTGTTTGTTTTGGAGCCAGGGACTGAACACATTGAGCCACATCCCCAACCCTTTTTATTTAGAGACAGGGTCTTGCTAAGTTGCTTAGGACCTCGTTAAATCACTGAGGCTGGTTTTGAACTGGCTATCCTCCTGCCTCAGCCTCCCGAGTTGCTGGGATTACAGGCATGTGCCACCTCACCCGGCTCCATTTCTCCCCATACAATTCCACCTGATTAGTTTGGTGCCGGCTTATGGAGAACTCTGCGTTGTCCAAAGCATCCCCCAGCCATGTCTCCATCTGGGGCAGGACTAAGAGTGCTAAGGAGGAGAGAATCCAGGGTCGATCCCTGAGGCATGCCCTAGACCCCCCACCTCACCCCACAATACCTGCTGACAGAGAATTCCAGCCAGCAGATGCTGGCCAGCACAGGGCAGTAAAATGGCCCTGTTATTCAAAGAAGTCACATGGGGTTTGGAGACCTTAATTGCCAGGGAGAAGCCTGGATTCTAGGTGGAGGGAAGAAGAGGAACACTTGTGGACCTCACCTTGGGCCAAGCACTTTGAATCTCTGCACCCCACCCTCCCTACCCCACCCTGTTACCAGGATGCTGCCCTGGCCCCTACCCCACCCCATCCTCAGCTCTGTGCCCAGCTTCGCTGCAGTCATCATGTTTTCTTGCATCTTTGGGGCAGGAGTCCCTGGTCTGTGTGTTGGTTGTGGTCTGCTAGGTGCCTGCCAATGACACAAGCTGCTATGGCCCCAAATTGGTGCATGTCCTCCTCTGTACAAGGTGCCGTTGCCATCAGAGTGGGCACGAGGGCCTTGGGTTTCTGCTGCTTTTTATGGCAAAGAATGAGTGAGCCTGTCAACAGCTGTCTGCACAGACTCCCTTGGTTGTAGGTCATGGCTCTCCCTTCGGCAGCACAGGCCCCACAGTGTTCCTGACCCCTCACCTCTTCCCACCAGGGCAGAGCCAACCTTGCTTTACTAAGGTTTTGTGGGGAATGGGTGGGGAGGACCAGAACTCCTCTGTATGGGAAGTGGCTTTAACACATGACACTCCCAAGCCCCCAACATGTCTGTTTGACACCTCCCACTGATGTCAAACATCCCTGCACCCCTCAAACCAGCTAGCTTTCTCCTGTCTTCCCCTCCTTCTGAGCGCTTTGCAAAACCAATACCTGTTGTCAAGGAGAAAAAGGCAGACCTTTCCCTACAAAGCTGGGTTCTCTGGAGATTGGGTCCCTGAGGAGATGTTCCACTGTGTTGACCTTAAATTGTCAATAAATCAGCCAGGTACGGTGGCACACACCAGTAATCCCAGCGGCTAGGGAGGCTGAGGCAGGAGGACCATGAGTTCCAAGCTAACCCCAGCAACTTACCGAGGTGCTAAGCAACTCGGTGAGGCCCTGTCTCTAAATAGTATACAAAATTAGGGTGGGAATGTGGCTCAGTGATTGAGTGTCCCTGAGTTCAATCCCTGGTATCAAAAAAAAAAAAAAAAAGGGGGGGGGTATAAATAGTCAATAAGCCCATCAGCTTAGATACTCTGAAGGACAGGTAGGAAGTTGAGCCTGTGGGCCAGATAGGCTGGCTGGACCTGTGCCCTCCCCTGAGCTGTGGGGCAGCCAGGCTCCAGCCACTGTCCAGGTAGGTGGAGTCCAGCACCACCAACTGCCTCAAGCTCAGCCTCTCCCCTCTTACTTGAAGCCTGTGCTCAGCAGGGGGATGGCCCACCTCTGTTTCCTCTTGACCTCCTGCTCAATTGCAGTAAGACTCCAATGGTTATATTAAACGACTCTTGGAAACATATCCCAATAAGGCAAAAGAACCCGAGATAGGTAGGTGCAAGAGATAAGAACTGCAGAAGAATACAAAAGCAACTGTGTCCTGTTGAGCCCCAGCAAAGCTGTAATTTCAAGTGGAAGAAATTAGGAAGGACGTAGGAGGCTGGATCTTGAAGGAAGGGCAGGAATTATGTAGGCAAACTTGAGAAGATAGGCCTGCCAGGCCATAGCAGGAGTTTGGGCAAAGATTTGGTGGAAGGAATAAGTGGAGTGTTGGGACAGGCAGATGGTAGAATGGTTTCCCTGGAGTACAGGGTGCTTAACACAGTACGGGGAAGATAAAGTTTGACAGATCAGAGGGATATGCATTGTGGAGAAATTAAAAGGCCCTCAACTAAGTTTAGATCTCACCCTACAGGTTCATGGCTTTCAAATGAAAATAGAACAACTTTCTTAAACAAAATCCTGTGTGTTAGCTGGAGATATAGCTCAGTTGGTAGAGGGCTTGCCTCACCAGCACAAGGCCCTGGGTTCAATACCCAGCACTGCAAAACACAACAACAACAATAACAACCACCACAACAAAAAACTATGTTTTTGACAACACAGTAGAGGCAAGGAGAACCTGGATCCCCAACTCCAGGGAACCCTGCTATATATAATCAAGAATGACCTGCCACTGGTTCTGAAATTCAGCAATGTGTTTTGAACATCTTTCCCTACGAGGACCTGCCAGAAAGCCTCATTTCTTTCAAGTACGCACTGTCTTTATTGTGTAAACACAAGGAGTTTAACTTACTCCTTTCTTCTCCTGATAAACCTTATCACAAAAATGACTTTTTCTTCTAATGGTCTTGCTATTAAATGTGAAATTGAAAAAAATAAAGACAAAATGAAAAACAGGTGACAGGGAACCAGTAAGGGAAAGGCAGGACACTGATGCGATAAGATTTGTGGGGGGCTTTTTTGTTGTTGTTTTGCTTTTGAGACTGTGTTGCCCAAGACAGTCTCAAATTTGTGGGCTCAAGTGATTCTCCCACCTCAGCCTCCAGAGTAGCAGGACGACTGGCACGCGCCAGCATGCACAGTTGGAATTTATGTGTTAGAAGATACGCCCTGTCCTCTGTGCAAGAAGTGGACAGAAGGGCTGGGGATATAGCTCAGTTGGTAGAGTGCTTGTCTTGCAAGCACAAGGCCCTGGGTTCAATCCCCAGCACCGCAAAAAAAAAAAAAAAAAAAAGTGGACAGAAGTGAAGAAATTGGCAGGAGAGGGACCATAGAGAGATGGTAGTCCTGAACATTAGGGTGAAGAAAGGCTGGACCCAGGAGATACAGAGAGTGCAATGCTGGAGGGAGTGGCAGATGGCCTTGTTGTTGCATTAGTATATGTCCCCATCCCTGTCTCATGGAGTCATCTTCTCCAAGGACCAGAAGGAAAGACCCCAGGGGGGAATGGGTTTTCCCACCATTGGGAGTGAGGGTGTGAACCATATTTCAGCTCCTATGTAACAAGAAAATCCTGTGGCAGCCAGTGAACAACCCACTGTTTATGGAAGACCCTTGTCCCCCTAAAAGGGGGTTGTGTGATACCACCCAGAGTTAGGGGACAGAGTACTCCATCCCATCCTCTCACTTCCTGGGGCTAATCACATATAGAATTGCCTTTAGAACCCACATAAGTTGGGCATTATGCCAGGCAAGGTGGTGCATCCTGTAATCCCAGCAATTTGGGAGGCTAAGGCAGAAGGATCACAAGTTTGAGCCTTGGCAACTTAGCGAGACCCTGTTTCAAAGTTAAAAAAAAAAAAAAAAAAAAAAAATCAAAAGGGCTGGGGATGTAACTCCATGGTAGAGTGCCCCTGCGCTCCATCTCCAATACCACAAAAAAAAAAAAAAAAAAAAAAAAAAAAGTTGGGTATCATTGGTTTTGCATTGCACTGGATGGGGGTTGATGGGGAGGGTGGGAAGAACGGATCTGGGAGGTGAGGAGGAGCAGGTGCAGGGGCAGCTGTGAGTGAAAGGTATGAAAACAGGCACCATGTCTTCCTCTGTGGTTAGCTGGTAAACAACCTGAGCGCTGGGGGGTGGGGGGTGAGCTGTTGGAGAGAGGAGGAGGATGGGGAGGGGGAACTTCCGGAGACATAGTGGGCACACCCCCTTCAGTTAGAACAGGCTCCTTCCCTCCGCTGGGCCTGATCTGATGCATTCTTCACTTCCTTCTGCCCCTCCCGGTTCCTGGCTTTCTTTTCCTGGGCTCGCCTTGCCGCCTTGGCACCTTGCGGAGAGAGTTTGCTAGGGATGAACGGGGAGCTCCGCATCTGTCACTCGCCAGGCATCTTCCAGGCAAGCCCAAGCGGTGCTGCTCAATGCTGCTCATTGGCTCTAGAGTTAGATAAATGTGATTCAAACACACCTGATCCTCAGCAACACTCCTCCATAAAATAAGAGTCATATGGCATGCCTTGAGTTTCTTGTGTGGATTCAACTAGACGGGAGGTCACGATTTCAATGATAATGAATAGGGGCAGAGATCAGGAAGAGGCCAGCAGACCACATCAGCACCCACTCTCCCTCCCTGCCGGTGGGTTCCTCAGTTTCAGTGTCCTCCGTTCTGTTCAGAATTGGAACAGATATTTCCTTGTTCCAATCAGTTCCAGTCTCTAAATGGCAATCCTGACTCCAGTCCCCCAGCCTGCAGCCTTCCATACCTAAGGACACATAAATACTAAATAAGTCACAGGTACACAATCCGTCAGAGTTCACAAAGCACATTCGCAACATGTATCTCCTTTCATTCTCATCACCAACCTGTGAGGGATTAGTCCCTTTTACAGATGAGAAATGGAAGCTCAGAGGCTGGGGACGTGGCTCTGTGGTGGAGTGCTTGCCTAGCATACATGAGGCCCTGGGTTCCGCCCCCAGCATCACAATAAATAAACAGATAGATAGATAAACAAATATTTAAAAAGGAAGTTGGAAATGACAAAGTGATTTGTTCAAGGACACACCAAAGAAATTGGAATTTCATCATCAGGACATAGGAGCGAACAGGGACAAAAGCATCCCAGAGGGATAGAAAACATCTACAAGGAGTTAGGGTTCCTCTGGAAAGATGAGCTCCTCAGTTTCTCACCCTTCTGTCTCCTGGTCCTTGCAGTACAAGGAGTTTGCCAACTACAATGACAGCACAGAGACCCCCCTACCAGAAAGTCACTTCTGCTCCACAGAAGAGGGGCCCCTACTGACCTCCTTCAAGGCTGTGTTCATGCCTGTGGCCTACAGCCTCATTTTTCTCCTGGGCATGATGGGCAACATCCTGGTGCTGGTGATCCTCGAGCGCCACCGTCAGACGCGCAGCTCCACGGAGACCTTCCTGTTCCACCTGGCTGTGGCTGACCTCCTGCTAGTCTTCATCCTGCCCTTTGCTATAGCCGAAGGCTTTGTGGGCTGGGTCCTGGGGACCTCCCTCTGCAAAATTGTGATTGCTCTGCACAAGATCAACTTCTACTGCAGCAGCCTGCTCCTAGCCTGCATCGCCGTGGACCGTTACCTGGCCATTGTTCATGCCGTCCACGCCTACCGTCACCGCCGCCTCCTCTCCATCCATATCACCTGTGCAACCATCTGGCTGGCGGGCTTCCTCTTCGCTTTGCCAGAGATGCTCTTTGCCAAGGTCAGCCAACCCCACAGCAATGACTCCCTACCACGTTGCACCTTCTCCCAGGAGAACCAAGCTGAGACCAATGCCTGGTTCACCTCCCGCTTCCTCTACCATGTTGGGGGCTTTCTGCTGCCAATGCTGGTGATGGGCTGGTGCTACGTGGGGGTGGTGCACAGACTGTGTCAAGCCCAGAGGCGCCCTCAGAGACAAAAAGCAGTCAGGGTGGCCATCCTGGTGACGAGCATCTTCTTTCTCTGCTGGTCACCCTACCACATTGTCATCTTCCTGGACACCCTGGCCAGACTGAAGGCCGTGGGCAACAGCTGTGAACTGAATGGCTCTCTCCCCGTGGCCATCACCATGTGTGAGTTCCTGGGCCTGGCCCACTGCTGCCTCAACCCCATGCTCTACACCTTCGCTGGCGTGAAGTTCCGCAGTGACCTGTCTCGACTTCTGACCAAGCTAGGTTGTACCGGCCCTGCTTCTCTGTGCCAGCTCTTCCCTAGCTGGCGCAAGAGCAGTCTGTCTGAGTCAGAGAATGCCACCTCCCTCACCACCTTCTAGGTTCTAGCACCCCACCCCTTGTTTCTGCTTTCTTTGGGGCAGGCAGTGGTGGTAGAGCCCCTTCCAACAGGAGCTGGGGTCCTAAGTGTTACCTTGACTACCTCCTGGTAGGGGGGTCAGCTTCTCTCTAGGACATCCCCACAGCTCTTTTGCCAGCCCTGAGGCTAGGCTGGAGTCCAAGGAGGGGAAAGCAGACAAAAGGCAAAGCAAAGGATATCTGGACCCATCTGCATCACCCTGGGCTGAGAGAACTCCACACACCTCCCACTCTAGCCAGCCCAGGCCTGGCCATTGGGAAAGTCAGTCCCCTTCTGGAATACACTCATCCTCTTAAGGGTCGCTGACTGCCACAGATACTCACCTCTCCTCCTATACCCCTGCCAAATGAAGCCAGAAGAAGCTGGCACTGGGGGATGAGCAGAGATTGAAGCTGAGGAATGGCCAGCTAGCAACAGAGTGTGGCCTTAACGTGTCTTAGTTCCTTAAATACGGACATTCTGCCAGGCCAACCCTGCAGCTGTCTTGACCAAGAAGGAAGCTTGGACTGATCTACTTTAGGTAGCTGCCCCGACTGTGACCAAAACAGCACTGGATCAGTCCCATGCCAAGGGGTCCTGGATTACAGATGGAAGACAGACTCCAAATGCTCCTGGAGGCCAGCCAGTGTCCTAAGGAACAGCAGAAGGCAGGCCAGCAGAAGAGGAGTGGAGGAATGGAAAAAACTGCTACCCCAGCCCCCACAGAGGGACAATCAATCAAATCCAGCTGTCTTCTCTCCCCAGGGAGCAGATGGAGGTGGGTGGAAAGCTCCCAGGTTGGGCCAGGGGAGGCAGGATCTAGGGCCCTGGTGGGCTCCGGGCATTGATGGAAGGAGGCAGGCTCATTCTTTCCCTGGCACCCTTCTACAACCTACAGAGCCATGGAAACTGGAACAACAGAGGGTCCTGGTCACAGCAGAGTGAACCTTAGCCAAGAGTCAGAATGGAAACAGAGACCCCCTGGAAAGGTCCTCTGGAAGTCATCTCATCCAGCTCTCCACTCTATGGTGTCCCCTTAGGCAGGGCAACGTGAGAAGCAGACCTGGGCAGGGAAGTCCCCAGACCCCAGGAAGCCATGCCCAGCCCCTCAGAGGATACTACTCAGATGGAACCAGAGGAAGCTGCTCCTCGCACACTCGGGGAAGGCCTGTCAGTACAATCTGGGCTCTCCCTCTCAGCCTCCGGTCGGGGGTGGGGGATCAGGAGTCTCTGCATCACCCCGTTCCACTGGAGTCAGGCAGGCCCCTGGAGGCCTCCACTGGAAATCAGCACTGTGGCCTGGGGGGGCTGTGCCCTTGCCACAGAATGAAGGGGAACCCCTGGCATCCCCCCTCTTCTCCCAGCATCCAAGAGCAAGCTGGGCAGTGGAGGAGCCAGACACAGAAGCAAAAAGGCAAAAGGTTGGATTCTGAATTTTCTTTTTAATAAAAAGGCACCTATAAAACAGGTCAATACAGTACAGGCAGCACAGAGACCCCCAGAACAAGCCTAAAAATTGTTTCAAAATAAAAACCAAGAAGATGTCTTCACATATTGTATTTATATATTTATATTTATATATATATATTTATATAATGGTACAAAATGGCTGGGGGTATGGCCATGGATGGAGGGAAGAAGGCTGACCTGTGGAGTTCACCTTGGGAAGCTAGTGGCGGAGGTGACAGAAGAGGGGACCTGGAGGGCCCTGGGCCCTTTGAGGTCTGAGCCCTCTCCTCAGAGCAGGAAACACTTAGAGAGTAGGATAGTTTGGGCAGTCTTGGGACAGGGGTGGGGGCTCCAGGGCCCAGGTCGAGGCAGGGTGGGCAGAGTGCCTGGCAGGATGGAGGACAGGTGCACCCCCACCCAACGCAGAGGGCCTGGCCATGGCCCCTGGGAGGTGCTAAGGGAGTCAGGAGCCTGCTGCCAGCCCCAGAGGAGGAAGCGGCTTGGCCTGGCTGATGGTGGACCTAGAGGACAGCACCAGACTGGGAGAACTGGGCATGAATTCCCTTTGTGTTACAGCTGCCAAGGTGAGGCCAGGCCCTGCAGGTCAGGAAGGCTAAGGACTAGGACCTGGTAGAAGACACCCTGTCTAGAACGACCCTTGGCCCTGGAAGCAGGGCGCAAAAGGCTTCAGTCAGGGAACTGCCCTGCCACCTCACAAGGCAGGAAAGGAAGTGAGAAAAGGAGAAGTATTTTACTCCTGGGACCAAGGGGGGCAAAACACCCAGTTGTGTATGGCTTCAGCTCTGACCAGTGGCGGGTGAGCAGCTCTTCTGGGAAAGAGCAGAGGGGGCGGGGGAGGCAGTGGCTGCGCCTGGGTGGCATAGACAGATCTGGTCCACAGCCCTGAGCCTGGGCAAAGGAACCTTGCCAGTGAGTGGGCAGGCAGAGACAAGGCGGCAGGTTGCTCCCCAGCCCCCTCCAATACTTCCCCCATTCCATCCTCAGAGGGTGGAGGTTGGACGGGAGCAGACTGACTCAGCCAAACCCTGTTCCTTCCTTCTTTGGTAAGAAGTAGGTGGCGGCCTCTGGAAGAGTCAGAGCCCCCCACCCTGGGTTACCTGGCCCAGGGCTACTGTAGCCATGGGTTCCAGTGGCATTATGCCACCTCACGTGTGGCTCCACCCAAGGGAGCCACCCAGACACTGCCCCTTCTTCCTTTCCTTCATCCCAGATTGGGGATAAAGGGTTTCAAGTTCTGGCTAAGATGTAGCAGCAGGGGCACCCAGACATCCACAGCAGGAGGCCGGGGCCCATGTCACCGGTGCGGGAGAACACATGCACACGTGCACGTTTTTCCCTGAATGACTCAGCAGCGGACAGGCTGCCGCCCTGGGGTCTCAGCCCTGCTAGGACTCACCAGGTGGAAGCCTCGGTGGTGTGACCTCAGTTTAGGTGTGGGCATCTATGTTGTCTGACCATTTGGAGAGGGGACAGAAATGGTATCCTTTATGGACCCAGACACTGCAAACAGTGGGGTGGGTATGGGGAACTGCATGTCCCTGGGTCCAGGGGAATGGAAGGGGCAATCATTTGAAGAAGGGGGAAGGGTTTCTTTTATCCTTTGTTTTTTTTTTTTTTTTTTTTTTTTTTTGTGTGACTTCTATCAAAACACAGAAATACAGCACACGCACAAACCAGCACAAAAGCGCAGCGCTCTATTTACAGCCCCGGCTGGCACCTGCCCACCTGGCCAGCCGCCTGCAGAGGGGGTTGGGAGAAGGGGTCAGCCACGTCAGCAGAGAAAGGAAATGAGGCAGGAAAAGACAGAAGGAAAACCGGGGAGGAGCAGAGAAACCAAGAGGAGAGAAGTGGAGCTCAGGCAATGAGGAGACAGTGGCATAAAGGGACAGAGGGGAGACCCTTCCTCTCCTTCACCCCTCCCCCAAGGACCCAAAGCATAGTTGAAAGTGGGGGTGGTGCAGAGAAAAAAGGGAAGATAGAGGTTCCATAGGAATCGGGAGGGAAGGGAGGGGCAGTCCTGGAGGCAGAAATGGAACAAACCCCAATCCCAAACCCCCCACCCCACTCTGCCACTTCCCCCTAAGCTGCCAGCACATCTGGTTTCCACAAATGCCACTCCCCACACAAGCCCCCTCCCACCCCTCCACCCCAACCCTGGACCCAGGCCATCCCAACACTGGAGGGAAGAAACTTTTTTTTAAGGTTAGCATATTTGCAATATTGCCCAGCTCTAGCCCCCAAGGGGACTGCTAGAAGGGCAGGTTGGCCATGCTGCCCGGCGCCGGGAGGTAGCCCATCTGGCTGTCCAGAGACACACTGCGCTGCCGCAGGGGGTGGGACACCATGAGGTTCTGCTGGGGTGGGGGGCCCATGAGGGAGCCCTGTGGGGAGAGCATATGGGGGGGCTGGCTGTAGACCTCGCCCCCCACACCCCGTTGCTTCATCAGCATGAAATTCTGCTGGGTCATGAGGCCTTGTGGTGGGGACATGACCCCCTGGTGCAGGCCATGGGGCACCATGCCCTGCTGTGGGGGCACACCTGTCCTGCCCAGCAAGGACATCTGTCCGGGGTGGCACATGGACATGTTGAGCCCCCGCTGGACGCCCTGCTGGCCCGGGAGGTTGGGGGGCCGAGAGGGGGTCTGCTCCGCCATCATGTTCTGCAGGTTCATGAGATGCAGATTGGGGGGCTGGGCCTTGGGGGGCTGGTTCTCACTCTTGGGGAAGTACTGGAGGGTGCTGCTTGGCTTCTCAGAGGGGATGATCCTTGACAAGTCGAACTCAGGGATCCCCGTCGGGGTGGGCCGGATCACCTCGCTCAGCTCAGGGTCGTTCAGCACTGATGCCACCCCAGGGAGTACCCCCGGTGGGTATGCGTCTCCCATGCGCCCAGCCATGCCTTTGCCCATCAGATGCTGTTGGGGAGGCATGGGACCCGGCGGCTGGGTGGGCAGGTCCTCTGGAGGCAGGGGCATGCCTGAAGGGTAGTGCTGCTGCAGGCCAGGCCCCCCGCCCCCACCCGCAGCAGGGGCCATGGCACCATGGGGCTGCTGCAGCCGAGGGGGGAAGGGCATCATTTGGGAGGAGCTGGGCACAGGGCCACAGGGGGCACTCAGGGAGTCTGGGCCCCCTGGAGCTATCATCATTGAGTTTTGGGGAGGCCCTCCTGTCCCCTGTGCGTTGGGGTGCAGTGGAATGTTGGAGCCCAGAGGGGTGGGAGAGGGCAACATGGTAGGTGGGGGCTCATGGGACAGGGGCTGCTGGCCTGGCAGATTCATGCCCATGGGGCTCTGGGCAGCAGCAGAGTTCAGGTGCATCTGGTTGGGTTGGTTGTTGCTGATACCTATAAGAAAGAGGACGAGAAGGTCAGAACTGCGTGCACCAACTGGGGGAGACAGAACCAGTCCTTCCCCCCACTCCCCACTTTTTACCACTGGTTACCCTTGGCTGCAAGGGAAGAGACTGGAAGTGTTTGAGCTGGAAGCCAAGAGCCCAAGACCTGGCCCTGTGTTGCCATGGGCATCTTGTGGGATCCTAAAAAGGCCACTTGAGTGCTCTGGGCTGGGTTCCACTAAACGACTACAGGAATGGGAATAGGGCCCCAGACCTCACACCTAGTGCCCAGGGCCCTGTGGAAGCATGGGGAAGCCAGCTCCACCACAGGCGCAACTCCCGGCATGCCCGCTCTTCCCATTCCCAGTGGCCCCTGCCTGTCCTCGCACCTGGCCCGGAGCCCTGCGGTGGTGGTGGAGGGGGTAGCAGGGGCCGGTCAGGCAGCAGCTCGTCGTCTGAGGTGGCGATGGTCTTGATAGCATTGTGGTAGAGCGGGGTGGAGCTGGGCATGGCGTACTTGGACATCTGGGACATCATCAGTGACAGGGGGTTCTGGGAAGGTGTGGGATCAGGGGAGGAAGTGAATGGTAGGCTGGGGTTCATGAGGCCGCTGGGAGGATTGGCGGGAGGCGCTGAGGAGCTGCTCCGGGGGCCGCTAGGCGGGAGGGCACCTAAAGAAGCAGGGAAACAAAGAGAGTGGGGGGGTGACTGGGTAGGGAAAAGTGACTTTGGCTGCTCACATTGGGGGGTTTAGGAAGAGGTCAACCGTCTCCACCTAAGTCCACCAGGCACAGCCACATCCCACTGAACACAGGCCCCTGATGACCACCACCCATGTTCAAGCAATTCCTATAGCCTCAGGGCCCCAGGCAGCGGGGAGATCCCAAGTCCCAAGGGCTACACCTCAAAATGCCTGGGTACATGGTGCCTCAGAAAAAGTACAACACTGCTGCCACCACCTGACCCAGTCCAAGCCTACTGACCATAGAAGTGCCCACCAGGAATCCTGCGACCCCTGGCCTACCCGGTTGACTCACCCTGTTCCATGTTGCCCAGGGTGGAGGAAGAGTTCATGTTGAGAGGCGGCTGCTTATTCTGGGAGACCCCAGGGCTGGGCATGGCTGTCTTGGGCGAAGCAACCCAGCCTGGAGAAGGCACCGCCATGGAGGGAGACTTGAGCCTGCTTGGTGAGCCAGTGGGTGAACGGACATTGAGGGAGGAGCTGAGGACCTGGGGCGACTTGAGAGGTCCTGGAGGGTTGGCGGAAGGTAAGGGCACCATCTGCGAGGGAGTCTGGGGTGACTTGAGGTTGGCGGAGGGTGAAGTGACCAGGGGTGAGTGCACCTGGCTAAGAGTAGGTGACTTCAGGTGCCCCATCCCTGGCGAGCCCATCTGATTAATACTGATGGTGAGGTCGGAAGGCCGTCTGCCCAGTCCCCGATTGGGGGCTGAATGCACAGACCCAGGAGGAGGATTGGATGCAGGGGGCAGAGGCATGTGGCTGAGCCGAGTGGTACCCACAGTGCCCATGGGCATTGAGCTCTGGTCAGGGCTGAACATGTCTTGGGTATTGCCCATGTCCTGGGGCATGGTTTGGTAGGGTGCCTGGCCCCCAGAGAATCCCTGCTGGCCCTGGTTGGGAAACTGTGAAGGCATTAACATCTTCTGTGGGCCGCCCATCATGCCACTGCTATTCTGAGCCCGAACCCGGGCCATCTCCTCAGGACTGAGGCCCTGAGGCCCCATCATGTCCCCAGGACCCCGCATCTTCTGCGACATCAACATCTGCTGCTGCGGGGTCATCTGCACGTTCAGGTTCATGTTCATGTTCATGTTTACGTTCATGTTCATGTTGAGGTTGCCTGGCCCCATGGGTGGGTCCACCTCCCTCAGCCCAGACTGCCCCATGGGGGGGCTCAGGAGGCCCCGACCTCCACCGAACTCCATGCCCATGGGTGTTCCTGCCAGGCCCTCGCCACCAGACATCTGCCCAGGAAACATGGCAGGATCCATCTGTCGATGTGCTTGCATCATCCGCTCCATCTCCATGCTTTGCCCCATGCTGCTGCCAGCCATGCCAAGGGGCCGCTGCATGCCCATCGATCGCTTCTCCAGCAACTGGTGCCGCAGCAGCTCCTCCCGAACCCGAGGGGTCATGAATCGCTCCGCCTCACCCTGCCCACCTGGGTAGGGTACAGCATTCTGGGCAAAATTGCTGGGTCCCCCCATAGGGGGCAAGTCTTCAGTCCAGCCCATGCCTGGCCTCACAGGCCTCTGCATGGCATTCATGGGCACCTCCATGGGCATACTCTGCATGCCCCCAAACCCAGGTACCCGTTGCATCTGGTTGCCTGGGAAACGGGGACCAGGGAAGGGAGGTCCGCCCCGAAGCTGCATGGGATCTTGGACATCCATGGGCCCCCGCAGCTGTGCGCCCATTCCAGGTGGCCACTGGTCCCCAGGCTTGCTGTGGTAGGGAGGCGGGGGCCCCCTCACCATCATGCCTCCCATGCCCATCATGTCCTGCAGAGGGCGGCCCCCATGCAGTCCAATCTGCTCCTCTTTCCGCCGCTTCTCCTCATAGTACTCTTCCTGCAGCTTCCGCCACGCCACCTGCTCGGGCGTCAGGCTATCCTGGCCTAGCCTCTGCATCATCATGTTCATCTGCTGCCCCATGTCCCCTCCTGGGGGGTGCCCAGGCACTTCATGCTCCAGTGGTGGACCTCCGAGGCTCTGTGTCTGTGAAATCATGGACTGCAAGGGCTCCTCATATTTCTTTAGCCCACTGGGAGGGGCTGTGGGTGGCTGCTGGGGGGCAGGAGGGGCTTGTGCTGGTGGGCCCCCCTCGCCGGCTGCTCCTGGGGGCCCCTTGAGGAAGGGCTCAGTCTCTCCACTGCGGAGCAGCAGCCTCTCAATGTCTCTCAGCGTCTGCAGGGAACGCTCACGATGCTCCAGTTGCTCTTTGGACAGGCCCTCGGAGCCCACCAGGCTGCGCTGCCCATTGCCGGTGGGTGCAGCCTCCCCCAGCAGGGCGGGGCCCGGGGCACTGCTGGGGTCTCCTCCGGGAGGCAGAGGGTTGTTCGTGGTGGCAGCCGTCGGGGTGTTAGGGTGGGTGCCCCCGGTCCCACCACCTGTGCTGGCAGCTCCCACTGAGTTGGGGGCCAGGTCCTGATTGGTGTCCTCAGGAGGTCCCTCCGGGGGCAGAGCAGGGGGTGCACTGCCAGGGGCTGGGGGTGGTGGCGGTGGCAGTGGAGGTGGCTGGGACTGTGGGGTACCTGCTGACGGTGTGCTCAGGGGCAGCGGTTCTGGGGTGGGTGGCACTTTGGGGGCCTGCAGGTGGACAAAGGCAGAGGGTGAGATAGGTAAGGGACATCCCAACCAATCTCAGAGCCAAACAGACACCACACTCACCTGGTCAAGCTTGGCCCGGGGCACGTTCTGCTGGTGGTAGGCGAGGATGGAGTCTGCCCGGCCCTGCAACACCGCCTCCGCGGCCCTGCAGCAGAGAAGCAGGCATGGTCAGCTCAGAGTTGGGGGCAGGAGGGAGCCCCCGACTCACCGACCCCACCCTGCCCCCTGCCCACACACAGAACCCCAGGCCTAGGGGCGCTGCGCAGACACAGCAGACCTGGCCTCCCCTGAGGCACTTACGTGTTGGCCAGGTGTGTGGTGAAGACATACACGAACTGCGAGGGGGGCTTTCCAGGGACGCCCCCGCCCCCACCCCCAGAGGCATCAGGACGAAGGCCTGGTGGCGGGCCATGTGGAGGGCCTGGTGCACTGCTCTCACTGAGGGGCAGTTGGGCAGTTTGGCCAGGACCCAGCTGTGGGGCCGCCATGGCTGGGTCTGCTACATTACAATCTGCAAGAAAAGAGAGAAAAAGGGGTGAGCGGCTCAGATACAGGGGGAACCAGCTGGCGTCTCTTGCCCAGGAATGTCCATTGCCTCTCAGTGCCTTTCTGAGGGTCCTCTGTTGCTGCAGTCTGGTATCTTCACCAATCTGGTTTGCCCAAGACCAGTCCTTGCCCAGGATGACAAGAATAATATCCATGGGGAGACGGGGAGGGAAAACGTGGCCCTTACCAGCAGGCTCCCACGTGCCTGGCTTTCTGCTGGACACTTAGAGATGTGATTTCAAGTCATCAACACATCCCTGGAAGGAACGCGTTGCACTCCAGTTTACAGAGGAGGAAACAAGCCTGGCAGGGATGAACTGGCTCAACCTTAGGTCACACACCCAGATAAGGCAGAGCCAGGATTTGAACCCAAGGTAGCATGCCAAAGCCCTCCTTAGCTCTGTTCTGACCCTTCCTGCTGTGGTGTGTGTGTGTGTGTGTGTGTGTGTGTGTGTGTGTGTGTGTGTGTGTAGTAAGTCAGGCAGGGAGAAAGCAAAGAAGTTGCATGAACTGATGATTCAAACAATGATTCACCCTAGCCCCACCACTAACTGACTTTATGTTTATGAACAAGACATGTTCTCCCTCTAAGCCTCAGTTTCTTCATCTACACAATGGGAATACTAGTTTAGCAGCCTTTACAGGGGACAGATGAAAGAAATATATTTACTATGTCACAAAGTAAAAAATCAATTTGAAAAACAGAAGGTTAGAAAGGCTCTGTAGAAAAACAAACCATTTTCCTCTCCTCTCATACAACAGTCAACACAACATTCAACACAGACGTCTACGACTTCTGGTCACCGAGAATTATGTGGGGATTTCTCCCCACCAGCAACCTATCAATCAATTCTGCAGCAGCAGACTCCGGCTGGGTGGCCTCTAGTTCAATTCAATTCTGACATTGTCTACCTGCAATAGCATCTGATTGCACAGGTTAAGGGCTCTGGCCCACAATACCACCACCACCACTTCTGCCCCCACCTGCTTCCAACACCAAAACAATTGCAAGTCCTGAGTTGTTTATCTCTGAATGACCTGCAAACCCACTCCTGAGGTTCTACTAATTTGCTAAAGCAGCTCACAGAACTCAGGGAAGCATTTTACTTCCTTTCACTGGTATATCATAAAAGATATTACAAAGGAGACAGATGAAGAACTGCAGAGGGCAAGGCATGAGGGAAGATCTTCCACACCCTCTCCAGGGATGCTAGCCTCCAGGAATCACCATGTTATATAACTACATAACACTGTAACTCCCCAAAGTCAGTCTTTTTGGAATTTTTACAGAAGATTGCTTAAACATAATTGATTAACTCATTGGCCACAGATGGTCAGCTCAACCCTCAGTTCTTCCCCTCCCCCAGGCTGGAGGATGGGATGGAAAGTCCAATCCTGACGTGGTCTGTCCAGTGACCTGTCCCCATGCAGAAGCTACCTAAGAACTGCCAGCCACCAGTGAATTCATCAGCATATAAAAACACACATCACTGTGGAGATTCCAACGATTTGAGGAGTTGTATGCCAGGAAATAGGGCAAGATCAAATACATATTTCATAATATCACAGGCTGACATACTGGGAACACTCCCAGAATAGACCCGCTACTCTCAGCACCAAAAGTCCGATTCCATAACCACAAACTTGATTCTCAGTCCTAGTCTAGAAAAGATCCACAACTGCACATCAATGGGTCTAGGTAAGTGGGTGGACTCAGTCCCATGCCAAGATAAACCAATCAAAGGCCCTGGCCTGCAGACAGGAACAGTACTGTCAGTAACAAAGGACCACCGCCTAAAGCTGCCTCCCTGCACCAGGGCAGGGCTCCGGCTCATCATCAGTATGCCTCCTTGGATAAACCTCTGAATGACCCACCCCATATTGGCCTTGCTCTGGACCCTGTCTCTCCAATTACACAGAGAAAAGCAGAGACAGAAGTTTGGCCTGGGGGAGACCTGAGAACAGACCTCAGTGCATGAGGACTGCCCGGGGAAGCAGACAGTATAAATTTTGCACACATAACAGGTTCCTGGCTACAAGCTATGGGGAGGGAGGCAAAGCTTACTTCAATAAAGAACTTTCTAGTACAATGATAAAAACACAAGTTAACGCTGTTCTAAGTGTATTGCATATATCAACTCACTCCTCTTACCTACCCTATGAGATAAAGATTATTTTTATAGAGGAGGAAACTGAGGTCCTTTCCCAAAACTTACACAAATAACAAGTGGAGACTCTGGGATGCGAACCAAAGCAGTCTGATCTCTGACCCTGTGCTATTAATGTCTGCATTGTTCTGCCCCTCCATTAAGAACTCTTCAAGAATCCAATAGCAGTAAAACTAAAATAGTTACTGTGGTTTGGTATGGGACCTTAGCAATATCTTTGCGTCTCCCTGCATTTTCCAAAGTTTCTACAAGGTGTAGTCTAATGTTACAAAAGTGAATGAGAAGTACAGGAAGGGTCCTACCCTAGGAAGCAGTGAAGGTTCTACCATTGAAGGGTTTAGCCAAAGGTCATGGACCACCAGGCAGTCCCACCTGAGAGAGGGGACCTGGGACTAGATGGTCTTTGAAGTCCCAGCCAGCTTTTTCCCTCCCCAGCATGGTGCAGTCATTCCGCATTTGCTGCTGTTTCCTCCTCTGCAATAAGGAAGTAAGGATTCAATAAAGTAGCCAGCATATTTTTTTTCTTTCTCCTTTCTTCAAGCAGTTCACAATTTAACACTCTCTGACTAGCTTTTCTTTTTTCCTATCTCTTTTCTTTTTTGTTACTGGGGATTGTACTCAGGGTACTTCACCACTGAGCTACAACCCTCAGACTTTTTTCATATTTTATTTTGGACAGGCTCTCACTAAGTTGCTGAGGCTGTCCTCAAACTTGTGATTCTCCTGCATCTGTCTCCCAAGTCACTGGAATTACAGGTGTGTGCCACCATGCCCTTCTGGCTAGTTTCTTATGCATTATGTTGCCCCAACCCTGTCAAAAAAAGATGTAAGCTTTGAGGAAAAAGCACCAAATAAATGAATGCAGGTTTCCTAAGGGCAGTGGTTGTACCTGTTCTCCCTGTTACTCAAAGAAGGTCCAGGTATACACTGATCGATAAAAGAACGTGAGGAGTGGGCATCTATCCACAACCACTCCTCTTCCTAGTAACACGCCCCAGGCACTTGCTGGAGTCAATCAGAGGTTAGGGAAGGGCACCAGAGATCCAGCCAAGTGTCAGCTCACACCCAGGCTTAGCACTGCTTTGCAAGCAGAGTCAACTTGTCCTGCTCCCGGGGAGGCTGGACCTTCACCTCTCACTGCTGACCAGTAGGTGGCAGCATAGGCCAGGATTTCATGGTAGAGGTTCAGGTGAGGTGGACAGGAATGAGGCCACCTGAGAAAACCCTTCTCCACAGGGGTCCCTAAGAAGAGATGGCCACTTAGCATTGGGAATGTTGGGGCTGGACTGTCACAGTACAGAAGGAGACCTTCTACGAAGTAGACAGGAGAGAGGAAGCCTGGAATCCTGGCCCTTGCCATCTCTTGCCCAGACTCAGTGAGAAGGAGGTTGCCCTAAGGAAGCCATCCCTGGGGAAACCATAGGCCACAGCATCATGGCATCAATGGACACTCACTGTGGGTGGCCCCAATGGGCTTGTCATCCTCTTCGCTGTCAGGTCCAGAGCACCATTCGTCCCCGCTGTATGGCTGCTTCCGCTCCAGGACACAGCGCCGCTTACTCCGGGGTGCCACCTCTGCCCAAGCAGAACGCAGGCAGGCAGGGGTAAGAGTGAGTGCCCAGAGGTCCTGTCCCCCCACACCCAGGTTTCCTCCCAGGTCCATTCTCTAGGATGCTGCACCCCAGAGGGCACTGCCCAGGCCATGGTGGGCACTTTGCCAGTTCATGGCCCCCACCACACCACCATTTGTTTCTGATTTCTCTCTCCAGCCCCAGCTGCCTGTCTCCCCTCCCCCCCCAACACCAAGCACAGCATAATCCCCAACCACAACTGGTTCTAATTAGGGCTGGGGGGGGGAGGGGGAAGCCGCATCCACCCTTCCAGGCCCCAGTGCCTGTTCCCAAACAGCTCCCACTAGCCAGGAGCCAGGCGATCAGGAGGCTTGGGGAGGTGTGAGGGTCTGTAGTGGGAAGGCAGGACAGAGAGACCAGAAGCTCATCACTCTGTGTGACACTTCATGGGTGGGATGGGGATAAAGGAAAGGTGCTGGTGCATACTGGAGACATGGAATGAGGGTCAGGCAAGGGGACAGAGAAACGGTCTCCTGGCCAGTTTAGGTCTTGGGGATAAGGAAATGGGGTACCTTTGGCCTCTGAATCCAGGGATGGGGTCCCAGCCTCCCGCTGCTCTCCAGAGTCCACAGACACGCTCCGCTCCCGCTTCACCTTGCCTTTGAGGGAGCTGAAAGGGGGCACCCCTGCTTGGGGGTTCTTCAGACTTGAGTTGCTAGGTGAGATCTGGTTGGCTTTGGCCCCATGGCTCCCCGCCCCCACGCCCTTCGAGCCCAGGTTGCAGGTGGGTCCTTGGTTCACATTCTGGTGCTGGGATTGGGCCCCGCCATTCCCTGTCTTGCCATGATTGGTCAATTTATTTTCTGGGTGCATTGGCTTGGCTGGGGCAGGGGGGCAGTGGCCGCGGGGAGACAGCGGCGGGCTCCCTGGAGCTTCTCTCCTCCTGGGGTGGGGTAACCTGGGAGAAGGTAGGAGAGACGTGAAAAGTTAACTTTACTAGAGGCTAGGTATGTCTGGATTTTAATTGTCCCATCCTACCTTAATTAGTGATGGATATGAGGGGGTGCTAAGTAACATCTCAAGACCACCTGCTATTCCCTATCTGCCTCCATGGCTCCTCAGACAAGGGTTGATGCCCTTGCCCACCTTGGGGAGGGGAGATGGGGCACCCTCCTAGCCAGCCCCCACAATTCAAATGGAAACCAGGGTCTGGAGTTGACAGAAATTACCCACTACAGCCCCTGTATCCATCAGACTGCAAGCTTCTCTGGCAAACCTGCCCCCCAGCACCTGACCAATACTTTAGCACCCGCTCTTCTAGGGTTTGTTGTCTTCAGGCTCTTTCCAAGGTCCCAAACCTCAACTCCCAGGTGTCCCAACACAGGCAGAGAAGGGACACAGGACCTGTGAGTCACTGCTCATGTCCCAGCCCTACTCCCCAGGGGAGATGGGGAAAGCACACTTGAGAGTGGTACCCACTGGTCCAGACAGCTCCTCAGAGCAGGAGGGGAAGGCCTGAAGAGGGTGGGCCGGCAGGCCTGGCGGGCAGGCAGGAGCAGGAGGGGGAGGGGAGCGGCATGTCAGGCAGACGGGAGTGCAGCTTGAAGCCAAGGATTCCTGCAGCCTAGGCTGCGGGCCCTTTAAGCTCCAGCCCGCTCCCCCCACCGCCTCCCCCTCCCCGGAGACCTATTAATAGCCGCTGGAAAGATCACATCACGGGAGAGGATATTTATCCCCCCTCATTCCACACCAGCTCAGATTTATTTCAGCTCTGCTGTCCTGCTGCTGCCGCCTGGCCCTGTCTGCCGGCTTCTCCAAGGGAGGAGGAGGGAGGCAGTCACCACCCCCACTCCAGCCTCCATCCCCAGCTAGACTGAGGCCAGGGGGCGCCATCGGACCCCACAGTAGGGTGGGTGGGGGTCTGCTCTAACCGTTTTTGGAGGGAAGAGCTAGGAGGGACCAGAAGCAGCTGCCAGTCCCTGCTGCCCCCTGGGCCTGGGTGCTAAGGCTGGCAGAGGCTCCTGCCTGGGACTAGGCCTTCCCACTCCACCCACCCCTGTAGCCCGCTGGTGGCTCAGGAGCCAGGTGTCCAGGTGGGCTCGTTCCCCAAACCAGCACAGCTCGGTCCCATCACCACTGGACCCTTCCCTTCCCCGCTCTCCACACACACATCCCGCCCTCCACGACACCCACACACCTTGTCTTGTTAGCCAGGATCCTCATGACTCCCACACACAGTGGGGCTACGGCCCCTGTGCGTGCCCAGGGCCCAGCCAGGTACTCGGTACTGGAGCACGGACTGCAGCAACAAGCCCCAAAGAGAAAACTTGTGACTTGGGGAGGGGGTATGAAAGGGGGAGGGGAGAAGGGAGGACCCAACAGCCCTGGGACTAGGGAACTGGATAAGGAAGGGTGGGACTGGAAGAGGAAGACTACGAGACGGGGTCTCGATCCTAAAGACCAGTCCTATCCCCATCCCTCCCGCACCTTGCCCTCAGGGAGCTTGCAGTCTCCAGCAGGCCACCCCGGCCCCCCACGGGCTGCAGACGCAGAATTCACTAATAGGCTAGGTTGCAAAGGTGCCGCGTGGGGCGGCCGTGAGTTCTGCCCTGGGCCCCTGGGGGACTCCCGCTCCCTGACACGCCCCTCACCCTGGGCTCGGGAATCCCTCACGCCCCGCCCCAGCGCTGCGCCCTGCCCCTAGGCGCTCCAGCCGCCAAGGGGCCCGGGGTGGGGGGCAATGCCCCGCCCCCAGCTCGAGGCCTAGCCCGTGCCCATCCCAGCAGGCCCGGGCGGGCAGCGAGAGGCCTGGCGGGGCCCCGGGGCTGCAGCTGGGCTCTTCTGGAGACCAGTAACGCTGGCTCAGATTCCTCCCCGACCGCAAGAATGCAGGAGCCTCCCCTCCCCCCGCCCTGCACCCCCACCCCGCCCCCTTCGGCAGAGCCCCAGCGGAGAGGCAGAGCGAGCGAGCGAGCGACAGAGCCAGCGAGGCAGGGAGCAGGGAGCAGGAGACGGACAGGGCTGCAGCGTGGTTCTTCGCGGCCCGCGCGCGCGCGCGCGCGGACAGACACACGGACGAGTCCCGCGAGGGGCTTTGCGCGCGCCGGCCGGACAGAGGCGCAGCAGGCTCTTGGCGCGGCGGGGCGGGGGCTCAGACCCACAAGTACCCGAACTCTGACTCACACACTCTCACAGCTCACACGTGGACAGGGAGACAAAGACACGCACGGAGCCCAGGAAACTAGAGGCGCGCTCACGGCCAGCCCGTGGAGGTGTGCCGGAGGCCCCAGCAGCGCTGTCGGGGCCGGAGCCGCCGACCAGCCTGGGGCGCACAGACACCCCGGCCGCCAGCGAGCCGAGTAGAAGTTCAACTACTCATTGAGCAGATGAGAAGACTGAGGCCCCGCTACAGGGGAGCCATAGAAAGTTGAGCTTTACAGTCACAAAGAAACACACAGGGCCATAGATACACCAACAAACAGACTTACACAAACACTGACGCCTCACCCAACCACCCCCTGCTCTGTCCCCTCCCCCTCCCCCACCCCCAGCAGCCGATCCCGGTAAAAGGTGGGGGAGGGAAGGGGAGGAGTCTTGGCCCCAGGAGCGCCGTCCGGTGACAGGACCCACTAGACACACCCGTGCACACTCCCGCAGCTCCCTGTGTGGCTGCGGGAGCCTGGTCTGGGACCTCGGGTGGAGAGGGCCCCACCCGCCACCCTGTGGGAGTCTAACCCTAACTTAACCCAAGAACACACTGACTTTCCCCACTCCCGCCCTGTCTCTGGGGAGAAAGGCTCCTCGGGGAAGGTTCCAAAGTCCAGGGCCTAGCTGGGACGCAGCCTCCCCTCACCCCTCATCACAATCAGGGAAGATCAGAGGCAGAAGTCACTGGAGACACCTGGGCTTAGGGGTGGGTGGGCCTATGGCTGAAAGGTATCCCAGGCTCTCACCTCACCCGCTGGTGGATTTTCAAAACTATCCCATTTCTCAATGAGGAAAGTGAGGTCTGGGGTAAGGAAATGATGTGCCTTTGGTTCAGGTGACAGCATTGGCATTGTCATGACCACAGGCACTGCAGTGTCACCTGGGAGCCATGATGCACATCTGAGCCTACACCAGATAAGCAGGCTTCTTACATTCCAGGTGCTGTGTCCAGTCCAGTGTAAGGGTCAGGTCAGGGGAAAAGCCACCCACTACCTTCTGTTAACAACCTCAAAAATTGGAGACATATAATAATTTGGAGAGGGACCCGTAGAAATTAGTCCTCTCCAGTGGCCCCAGTGAGGCTAAGGCTCCTCCCCAGGAGAGTCTTTGAGTTGCCCTCCCCTCTAGGACTCCACTCCCTGCTCCCACCCAGCCGCAGTGCGAGCTGAGTCAAGCACGGATGAGTCAGGACTTTCCCATCTCACACCTCCCCCCTCCACCCCTCAGGAGTTGGCCCCAGCTCCCAAAGACCCCCTCCTCCTTCACACAGTCCCAAAAGACACTGGATAGGCCTGGCCATGGAAGGCAGGAGGGCTGATTTTTGGTGGGGAAGTTTTTAAACAATAAAGGAAGGGGCCTTCCTAGAAGCAGGTCTGGAGCCCCTAAGATGAGTGAAAAGAAAGGGAAGGAACTCTGGGAACACATCACTTTTGGGCAACAGTGGGGGGAAGAGATGACATGTGCTCCAGAACAGGGAGCAGGTGCAAGTCACCTGAGTGAAAGGCCAGTAGCATACCCAGGAGAATGTGCCTCAAGGCAAGGTGGCTGAGAAAGCCTGAGCTCACTGCCCTGGCTGTGTAACTAGGGGGTGGGAAAACAGCTGCCTAAGAGTCAAAATGGGCCTGACCCCAGCTAGAGGAGGGAGACCAGGAAGCCTCGGTGCCCAGAACGTCCAGGTGGACACTGTTACAGGCAGGGCAGATATTCACACAGCAGCAGGAACCTGCTTGCTTGACCAGCTGGCCCACAGGTCAGGGTCAGCCGCACTGCTCTCCTGGAAACCACCCCCAGGTTGGAGATGCAGCTCAGTAGTAGAGCCCTTGCTTCGCATGCCCGAGGCCTAGGTTCCATCCCCAGCACCACAGGGGAAGGAGGGGAATACGCCCCAAAAAAGTAGCAGGAAAATGCTGTGAAGGGACCACGTACCCACATGCAGCGTGAAGGCACCTCTATAAGCGGAAAATGAGCAGCTAGGAACCCCATGATGGGGAGAAGGCCAGGGCCCTGCTGAGGGCAAATGGGATGAGATCCTTGGCCTCTGGCTCAGGGAGATACAGCCCCCAGGACAAGTTCCCAAGTCTCCTTTCTCCTGGGTATCAGGACTCCCTGGTCCTTAGACCTCTCCTCCACCACTCAGGTCACTTCCTCTTCCTGAGGTGGTGACTCAGCGGGGTGGGGAGGTCAAGGATTCATAACCCAGCAGGAAATCTGCTTAAGGACCAAGGTGTTGCTCTGCGACCCTCTGTATGGGGACTTCCAGGCTCTGAGGGCCTTCCCCTGACCCTGGTTCCTAGCAACTTTCCCCACTCCGCCCCCCCCCACCCTCTGCCAAAGGAGACCATGCAAATCAACCATTTTTGCTAAGGAGGTTTTGCCTGGGAGTTTCCAGCCCCACTCCACCTGTAGCCCCAGGGTAAGGTCAGGCAACCCCAACCCTGCAGAACCATGGTAACTCCTGGTCCTAGACCTTTCCAGTCTGGGATCTTTGAACAGGATGCCTGAGGGAAGGCAGTTCTGCCAATACTGGTCTACGGTCCCTTCTGGAGTCTGCAGGGACAAGTGGCATTGCCTGGACAGGCCTGAGGTCACCTCACTTCTCTTGGCTCCTTTGACCATTACCAGTGTAGCCAGGCCTGGGGAAGTAATCATGGCCTGGCAGTGGGGTGCCCCCAAAGGCTGCTGCCCAATCCCTGGCTGATCCCTCCCCCCGAGGGGAGGGGTGGGGAGAGGGTGGGGGGCACAAGGAAACAAGACAGGGCAGGAAGCCCAGGCAGGCGGCGGGCACTCTGGGCCAGGCACAAACAGCCAACACAGGAAACCACAGCCCACCCCCGCCCACCCCACCCGCCCAAGGCTTTGGGAGAGAGGAGTGCCAAGAGCCTGGTACCCCAACGAGGCCAGGGCCAGAGGTTAGCCCTGGGGAAGGGATGTGTGCGAGGCTCTCTGGCCCTCTCTCAATCCCAGATCCTACCTGGGGAGGGGGAGAAGAAGCCCAGCTGCCAGGGATGGTGCTGCCTCTTTAAATCCACCGAAATCCTGAGCTAGGCCCAACCCAGCTCTGGTTTCACAGGAAGGAAAGGAGCTCAGGAGCCAGTAGGGCAGGCGGTGGTAGCTGGAATTAGCCCCACCGGCCCAAATATATCTGGTCTCCGCCTGCCACCCCATTGGCACTTCCTGCCCCTGGCACCTGTAGTAAAATGGGGGTGGGAGAGGGTCTAGGTGCTACTTCTACTCTGTGTGGGACCTGTATCTCAGGAGGTGGCCTCTTGTAGGGTACACATGGGTAGGAGGTGACTTCCCAAGCCTGGATTCTCAGAACAGGGAGAGAAGGGCTGGGACGCTCCCTGTGACCATCACCTGGCCTCAGTCCTCCAAGGGGTTAATCTGGCCCCTATTTAGGGGGGTAGGGGTGGCCGAGGAACCTCCTCCAAACTGCCTGGCTGCTGGGAACAATGGGGCCATTGTGGGAGGAGTGGAGTGCGGGCAGGCTGCTGGCACAGCCAGCGCACCACGGGGCGGGACCTCACCCAACGCCTGCCTGCCGGGCTCTGCTCTCTCCCCCAGGTACACATCCTTCCAGCACCCTCACCTTGCCTGCCTGGCCTTAACTCTTGGCACCAGCAGCACCTAGAGGGCAATCGAGCTCTGCCCACATTGACATCCAGACTGCCATGACCCTCCAGGAAGCAGGGGCATGTGGGCCAGGACAGGGTGGGGGTGGGGTGATGAGACAGGATGTATGCCTGTGATCCTCCTGCAGGGGAGACAGGAAGGCCAAATGGGGTTTCTGGTGTCAGTCCTGGCACCCTCAGGCAAGAAGGGCTTTAGGGGATTGTAAGAGCAGTGACAGGCAGGGTCCCCTGCCCCCAGGCCTGCTTTTCCACACCATTCCATAAACCTGCACTCTGAGGTGGGCTAGTGCTCTCAGCAGCTTCCAGACTGGGGTCCTGGTAGGCACTGTGGTGCAGTGGAAAGAGAACTGGCTTTGCAGTCAGGCAGACAGGGTGCCAATCACACTCTGCCCCTTCTGAGCTATGGGACCTTGTCTTTCCCTTCATCCCTCCTACAAAATGAAGATAAGTGTGTGTGTGTGTGTGTGTGTGTGTGTGTGGTGGTTGGTTGCTAGGGTCTCATACATGCTAAGCAAACACTCTACCACTGAGCTACATCCCCAGCCCCAAATGAGGATAAGTTTAGAGTAAGATAACAGCAGTGAAACTACCTAATAACTAAGATACTCGAAATCTCCTCTGACCCTGATGGCCCTTTTTTAATCTCTTTCAATGGCACCCAAATATGTGGGCATGTGGTAAAAGTAGGCATCATCCAGATATTTGCCCTTTGAGTATCCAAGTTAGCAGGGCCCATGAGCATCATATTAGTGTTACCAAGTACAAACTCAGCTTTTCCTTTGCCCTCCCTGAAGAGGCCAGCTCCCTCTGCTACCATGCCCCTGGGCACCACTAAGCTCACAGACATACTCCAACCCAAAGCAAGAACCTAGAGAGCAGTTGTTCACCCCCTTAGCCTCAGGTTTGTGTCTAAAACCCCAGGAGGCAAGTGAAGGGGGATTTCCCTTCCACAGTGACCTGCATCCCCCCCACCAAGCACCCCTCTCCCTGCCTGACCTCTTGGCAATCCCCTGTGGTGTTGGGTGGGAGGAAGCATGGCCTATTCGCTCACCATGAGCTTCTTTAAAGAGTGGAGGGCCTGGGAGCAAGAAAAGGGCAACTGACAAAGAGTTCTGGAAAGTAGGAGATCCAGGGGAAAGACCTGTTCTCTTCTAAGCTAGAGAGGGCTGTACCTCTCAGGGTGGCCCCACAAGCCCCCAAAGAGTTAACAAGTCCCTAAAAATAACCTGCTCCCAGCAGGACCCGCTGATCAGAACCCTCCAGCCATCTGTTCCCATTTTCTCCTGTTCACATTGGAACATCTGAAACCAGCCCCAGAGCCCCAGCCCAATCCCAAAAATAGCCCCAGCCTGCCCAAGGAACAGGCCCCAGAGGCTGAGCACTGCAGGCATGGCCAGCCCAGCAGTGAGGCATGGCCCATGCAGACAATGAGCTCTGACCACCCCCACCCCACCCCAGGCTCACAGAAGCAGGAGATCCTCTCTGTTCCACAAGGAAGTAGGGAGCATAGCCAGGGGCTCTGGTCCATCCCTCTTGGTACCAGACCAGAGAGGGCACCTGCTAGCAAGCCTAGGCCTCAGACCAAGGCGCCTTGGTATCCCAGGCACTTCTGCCACATCTTAATTCCTAGATTTCCACCCATCTTTTTGCATAGCTCTCCTCATTGTGAGGGGCACCATCTACGTCAGGGCTCCTCAAGCAGAAGTTCCCAAGCCTGAGTCCCTCCACCATCCATTCTCATCCCAGGGCCTTTGGGAGGTCTGGGCACCCAGTGGCATTCAGCATTCTTTGCTCCAGGGCACGCAGGCTAAGGGAGAACTAAAATAACCACTGAGCTTCAACCTCCAGCCCCAAAGCATGACCTTCTCTAGCATGGCCCACACTCCCCCACGCAGCCCTGGGAGAATTTCTGGACATCATGGATGCTGATATGACCCTGCTTCCCTCTAGGCTTAAGGATGCCCTCGACCCTCTATGGCTAGCAATGCCAGGCATGCCCACCTGGGCTTCTGTATGCATCACAGTCCTGGGCATTGACCCTCCACACTCAAGGAAAATGCCCAGGCAGGGAATCCAGGGAATCCAGGGAACCCAGAGACCTGAGGCAGACATAACAGCTGCCATCCACAGTACAGCTCCACACTACCACTTTTCTCCCCAAGGAAGGTCCCTGACCCCTAGGCCAGGAAGGAGAGGAGGCAGCCATTGAAGTCATTTAAGGACTAAGTGTCTTGTTCAGCCTGATGAAAGAACAGAGCAGCAGGGGATGGATGGTAGGAGGGGTGCTGAAGCTGAATGGAGCAAACAGCCTGGGGGAGGGAGGCTCAGCCCTGAAAAGTGTTGGGAGATAGGGAGGGAAGCAAGTCCATGGCTCCTGTTCTTCCCCAGACCTGGTGGCCATCCGGAAACCTTGCAATCAAGGTGTCATCTGACACCAACCGTGGGAAAACTGAGGCAGCAAGAAAGTGGGCCTGGAAGGTATTAGAGTTGAGGACTCAGGAGTGCTGGAAAGGCGGTCTCCGCCCCACCCACACTCCAGCCTTCCCTGCTAAAGCCCCTGGGAAGGTCAAGAACTCCTGTGAACAGCTCTGGCAAATAACCATGAGGGAGATCCCAAACATTTTCTGAGCATTTACTCAAGTCCTTCACTTGCATTATACAATTGAATACTCAGAATAACAACTAAAAAGTACTTATTAGTATCACTATTATTATTATTATTATTATTATTACTGTTGAGACAGAGTCTCATTATGTTACCCAGGCTAGCCTTGAACCCCTAGACTCAAGAGATCCTTTTGTCTCTGGAGTAGTTGGGACCAAAGGCACAGGCCGCAATGCCCAGCCCTAGAAAGCAACTTCTATTATTCATATCTTACAGGTAAGAAAAGGGAGGAACAGGAATTAAGAAGCTTGCCCAAGACATACAGCCCACAATCAGAAGAGCTAGGTGAAGCCAGCAGTTGGGTTCTTCACCAATGCACAATGCAGATGCACCATGGTATCGGTCTTCCTGCTGTGATGAAAGAATGAGCTTCCCAGCCTCACATCCTCATCCACATGCCCTCCCTCCATTCCTGATGAGTCCAGGTCCAGCACTCGAGGTCACAGTTCCTGCCAGGGGAGGAGATCAAAGTGTGCCTCGCCCCCTTTATACAGGTGCCCTGCCTGGCCTAAGCTACCAGAGAGCAAAGTTCTAGGTACCAGCCACAGCCCCACCCACTCCAGTCCGTTACCTCCTCACCCATCCAGGTCCCTAACAGTCAGCAATGTCACAAGGCAAATTTCCAGGTCAACAGAACACAGCCCCTGCTGTGAGATGCCCTAGACTAAAATGAAGTCTGCTGCCCCCTCACACCCCAGGAGGGGGTCAAAGGTCAAGTTTGACCTGCCAGGCAAGGGTGGAGTCCAAGTCCTGCTCCCCACCCACCTGCTCAGCCACACCTGTCTACTGATCCCCACTTTTTTTCATTGCCTGAGTTGGAAGCAGGTCCACTTCCTCCCTGTCCCTCGGGATAGTGGCCTCCGGCAGGGAAGGGGCGATTAGGTGAAGGGACTAGAAGCTTCTCTTTCCTGAGGAAGGTCCAGGAGAAGCACCTCCCTATCCCTGGCTTCCTTTAGCTTTCCCTAGTCCAACAGGAGCCCACAGGAGTGTTTGTTGTGAATTCAGGGAGTTGTTGCTAAGTAAGGAAGAAGGGGAGGGAGGGAGGCTATGCGTGTGTGTGTGTGTGTGTGTGCGCGCGCGCGCGCGCGGCACACATGTGCCTCTGTTCGTAAGCTGCACCTATAGGGCCTGGGCAGCAGAAACCACACTAGGGTGGCTGGTGGCCACCCTGGCCTTGACTCAGTCAGGAGAGGTCAAAGCCAGGGAGGGGGAAGTCTACCTTGCCCTCCAGGGGAACTGGGATGACTCTCCCACCTCCCCAGAGAAAGATGCAGCTTAGAAAAGCTGTGGCCCTTCACTGGAATCCAGCTTTAACCCTTCCTGTCCCAGCCCTGCCCCCACTCCCTACCAGTTCTAAGTTGAAGGCTATTTGCCCACCAGGAGCCAGAGGAGACCTCCCTCCTCTGCGGGGAGGGGAACACAGAAGAAGTCGGGGCAGAAAGCCAGGAGGAGGGAGCCCAGAAGACAAACAGCCGAGCAGGAGGCTAAGCCAGGATGATGCCACTGCGGACAGAGATCAGGGAGGCCAAGAAGGACACACACAAGCACATGGACCTCTCACCTCCGGAATAGTGTGTGTCGGGCTCAGGCTCAAGGGTGTGGTCTGGGAAGGGGGCTCCCTGTGGAGAGAGGGTCACAGCTAGAAGCCCCAGGCCAGCAACCTATGCCCCTGCTCCTCCCAGAACCCCAGTCCCAGCCCCCCCACGACATAAACACGTATACACGTACACTCAGCCTGCAGCTCCAGGAAGTCTCTGAGCTGCTCAGAACCCCCACCCCCCAGGACTTCTGTGGACTGGCTGGGAGCCAAGCCTGACCCAGTTGCCCCACATCGCCACTCCCCTCCCTGTCCTGGAAGCAGGAAAGGAGAAGCAGCACTGGAAGAGCTTAGGGCTCCCTGAGAGCTTGGCCCCACAGGGAGAGGCGAGGCGGAGGACTCCCACGACCTGGCCTAAGGACCCTGAGGACCCTGGCTTCCAAAGGCAGCCACCCCCAGGTTACCCTATGTCAGGAAAAAGAATAGCTGCAGGGCCGATGTCCCTGTGTGGTCTCTTTGGCTACAGCCCTGGTTCCCTGAAGACACAAAGTCCTGAGGACCTGGTCTGGGTGGGAGGGCCTGGGGTGAGCAGTTCAGCAGAGGGGGGCTGGGTGAAGCTCCCACAGCAGGCGGGAGGAAAGCTGGTGGCTGGGCTCAGTTTGTACTGGGGGTCAAAGGGGAGTTCTTTTCCGAAGAATTCTGGGAGAGACGCCAACTAGAGCAAGCTGCTAACCACCCCTCCCTCTCTCTTACTGCACTGATGTGTGTTGGGGGGGTCTCTGCCAACCGGATTTAACCCTCTCCAGCCTGTGTTGCTCCCAGGCCCAGAACAGGGCTGCTGGGAGCGGTCCTCTGGCTTTCAGAGTTAGGGGACAGGTAGCACAGGGCATCAGTCTGCAAGAACACAGCTGGTTCCACATGGCCCCATCTGGCACCACCCTGCCCTACCAACACCTGGGTGACTTTTCTGGGCTCATCTCCTGAAGGTGTCTGCAGTGACGTGTGTGTGCGTGTCTCAGAGACAGATTGAGAAACAAACTGAAAAGTCCTTGCCAAGGCCCTCCCCCTGCTGGGTTACTGAACACTGTGCCAATCTGTGCCTCTCTCCCTCCCTTCTTCCCACTGTGCCCTGGACCAGAGGCCACAGGGAGGGGGGTTAAAAGGGACAGCCTATCCTCATGCTCACCCCTGCCGCTATCTCCACAGGTGTTCAAATCATACAAACAGCCCCTGCCTCAGCCCTCTTCTTTCCTCACTGGCTTGCCACATGTACTTCTAGAGGAAAGCATTGCCTGAGATTCCAGAATGGGAAACTGAGTCAGAGCAAGATATTAGAGCTTCCAGTGCCCGTAGCCCACACAGACAAGTCCGCCATCACCACCCCTGCTTTGGTCAAAAGAAACAAAAAATAGCTAGGCATGGTGGCTCATGCTTATAATCCCAGTGGCTCTGGAGACTGAGGCAGGAGGATCACAAGTTCAAAGCCAAGCCCCAGCAACCTAGCGAGAACCCACCAGTCTCAAAATAAGAAATATAAAATGGGCTGGAGATGTGGCTCAGTGGTAAAGTGCCCTTGGGTTCAATCCCCAATGCCAAAAAAAGAAACAAACAAACAAAAAATAAAACCCTTGGACCCTCCCCTCCTACAGAACACTGTCTAACTGCAGTAGAGAGAACGAGATTAAACATCGAGAAGGACTTCCCTGCATCAAAGATACAATAGCAGCTGGTCCCACCCCAAATGCCTGGGCCTGGATTCCATGGCCCTGTCTCTCGCTCAGGTTGAAAATATGAACATCTTGTCTTATTTTGTTATTTGCCCCTAGCTGGGGAAATCAACTGTTCTGAACCTTAAATTTGCCACCAAGCTCCCAGTTTCCATGTGGTTGACTGCTTCCTGTCCCCAAAGAAGCAAGTGATTCTAGGAGCGAAGGGGTCACTTTCCGTTCCCCAGCCCTTCACTTCAGAGCACTGCTGAATCAACCACCGCTGTATCAAGAGGGTGGGCTGGTGCTGTGGGGCCCCTGGCGGTGAAGGGCAGAGGGAGAGGGAAAAGCAGAGGCTCACAAGGCAACAAGGGTTCATCCCAAAGTCTCCCCACTCCAAGGACCACAGAATTGCCAGAAGCCTCGGCCCTACTCCAAGAAACCTCCCTATCAAAGGGCAGAGGACTCCATGTCCCAGGGAGCTGCAGGAGACCTGTGACTACACACCCCAGACATGTTCCCAGGGAGGGGGGTATGCAAAGCACAGGAGTGAGTGTGTGAGCACGTGCACATGCACACATCACAGACACACCCCAGCACACTCTCCTCAGGATACCCCCAGATGCATGCAACCAGAAAACAAGCACATTCAAGGTATCTCCTAAAAATATACCCCAAACCCTTCACAGAGACTCCCAAATTTCCAGGCAGCTCAAGAAAGCTCAGGAAACATCCAGGATACTGGCCAGTCACACAGAACTGCCAGCAGAAGATACACCTACTCTGGGATACACACACAGTCACAGGCACACAAAGTAGTACGTGGCCATGTGCTAGCACACAAACTCAGAGGAGCCACCTCTCAAGGCACAGCGTGAAGTCAGATTAGAGGACAACCCCTGGGGGCCAGGAGTCAGAGGGGGTGGAGAAGCACTCAGGGATTTCAAAACAATCCTGGTTTCGAAATGCTAGAAATGCTGGATTCAGGGCCATTCCCAGTTGAGGCTGGGGGTGGAGAGTGGGGGGGGAGGGGAAGACAGGCTCACCCAGGGCTACCGCAGGAGAGAACTGGATAGAGGGAGTCCCAGACCATGCGAAAGGGGGCCCAGAAAGAGACACCAAGGTTAGGAGGTACGGCTGGCCCACAGCCAGACAGGGAGGGCCTGGGCTGCTGGACAGGAGGCAAAAAAGGAGAGGCCTTGGCTTTTGCCACTGACAGAAAACTAAGGAGGCAGAGGAAGGCTTCCACTCAGCCCTCAGGACTGAGAGTAAGGGGGAACCTGACAGTGTCCCTTCCCCACTCATGGGTGGCAGTGACTACTTTCTCTTCTCCGACACAGCCCATGGCTCTGCTTCCCAGCCTACTAGCAGAGCCCCAAAATGGGTTGAAAACTAAGGGGTCAGCCAGTGGGGGGCAGCCCAGGCCTGCAGAGTTAGGCGTTTCCAGGACTGCCCACAGCCGGGGGCAGCCTCCTGGCAACCCAGGGCTTCCCTACCCTCCACAAGAGACCTCTAGGGGAGACTGAGGCAGTGAAACACAACATACCCCACACCCAGGAAGTCACCCCTCCCATGGCAGCCAGGATGCCCTTACTGCCCCTCCCCCAACCTCTAGGGAAAGTCAGCAGAGCTCACAGAGGGAGGGGGGAGAGAGGGGAGGTCAGGCCAGGCTGGGGGCGGGGCTCTGGAGGCCTGGCCCTGGCACCCAGCAGAGGAAATTCCAGGCTGTAACTCCAGGCTGCCTTCAGGGCCGCCCATCCAAGTGACATGCAGCAGCTCAGCTGCTCCAGGGCTGTGGCCTTCTTCACCTAGCCCCTCAGCTCAGAGCCCTGGCTATGCAGCTCTCAAGCCTCAGCTGTGGGACTTAAGAGGATGGGACCTGGGGAAACTTAGCACTCCATGGAAGAGATCCTCAGCCCTGACAAGAGCCCCTACCTGATCCCTGGAGCCAATCTGAGTCTCTTCCCCAGGCCCCTGGTGTGAGCCTCCACAGTGTAGCTATGGGTGGGCAGCTGTTGGGTCTGGCACGCAGGGGCACAGAAGCCAAGCTAGAGCAGCCAGGTGCTCAACAGGTTGAGCCAGTCCCTGGAACGGCCAGCCCCACCCCAGGGAGAGCGGGCTGGCAGAGGCTCCCTGCCCGCGGCACCCAGCCTGTACCCGCTTCGCTCCCACGGCTGCCCACTTTCCCACGGTGCCATCCCCCTTTTTTGACTCCCCCCGGGGTCAGCAACAGGGCAGTGCCCAGGGCTCTGGTACAAGGAAGCAAGGGATGCCATTTCCCTGTCACCCTTGGGTGCCCAGGCTCTTGAGGTTCCTCACTATCAGCAACCAAAGAGCTCCCGGGAAAGGAACACAGCATCAGGCAGCAGGAACCCCACAGTGCCCTCCACCTCCTTGAGGGCCTCTTGTGATCCTGGGAAGACTGGACACAGACACCGTGGCTCCCCAGAGCTGCCCCAGGGCACTGGGACAGAACTTCAGCCTGCAGGCGCCAGAGGCAGTGTGCGTGTGTGGTGGGGGGTGTCCCCAGCTCCTCCTCTGACTCCCTGGAGAAAGGTCGGAGAGCTGGTGCATGTTGCTCCCTTCACTCTTGCCAGAGCTGCTGCTACCTGCAACCCCTAGCACCTTCCTCCCCACCACCCTCCTGGGCTCCCTGGAGCTCCATCCCAGCCACACCCCCAAAGACAGCAAGCCCCCCTATGCACAGCATCTCCTTTAATCTAAAGCAGGTGCCAGGCATTCCAGCCCTTGCTGAGTCGACACTGCCACCGGCTAGGCCTCTGCCCAGAAGGCTACTGCCCTTCCTGGTCATGGAAGCTGAGCCACTAGCCTAAGGCTTCTGCTTAACCCAGGTACCAGGAGGTAGGAACTAGCTAAGCAGAGTCATGGGTATCCAATGTACTTCCAGCAAGCAAGATCACTTGTTTCCAAATTAGTACAGATGTGCTAGCCCCAGATTTCTGTAGCTGGACCACCAATCCTTCTCTAGGACCCTGGCATATCTGCCCACTCCCAGACTTTCCAACCTAGTAATTAGAGACTCATTCTGAGCTTTCCTATGGGCCTCCAGAACCCATTTCCAGTTATACAGCCCCTGCTACCCTGGGGTACAAGAGGCACTCTGGACTCAAGATTATAGGACTACTGCCCTTCATCCGCACCTCTCGCAACATGAACCCTTATCCCAATAAGGGTAGCTGAGACTCCCCTAGAAGGAGATGGCCAAAAAGCTGGACTTCCAGGCCTGGTCATCCAAGGCCAAGGAGACAGATCCACCTGGGGAAGGCAGCACCTTCCTTCCTAGTACCAAATCCCTGCTGCCCACTTTGCCCCTCACCTTCCTCCTCCATGCTCACTCAGTCCTAAGGCGTCTATCAGCGGGGCCTCAGAACAGACATCAGGAAGACAGGGCCTCAGCATGCTCTTCCCCTGGGGCCATGAAATTGTGGTCCTGACCCAGAGAAGGTAGCCAAGCCTGTGCAGGGGGATAGCAGAGGAATCCCTGCCCTGAGGAAGTGGCTGCTCCCTGGAGAGTCAGCAAGAAGAAGGAGAATGGAAGCCCTCCCCACCCCTGGTCTGTTTTGAAAGCTGCTCAAAGACACCGGTGGGATTTTGGCAGATACAATGCAGACAGCCTTCCCAGGTAACACAGTACACCAAGGCTAGAAGGGAGGGAGGGCAAAAGATCAAGGGGGCCATAGAGCCCCTTTCCCAGCTCACCTCTGTCAGAACAACACTTTTCTTCCTGTAGCAGAGGCCCCCCAGACAGGGACACAGACACACACTCCAAGCAGCAGACAGACAGAAGGAGGAGGGAGGGAGGGGGTGTCAGAAAAACCCGGAAGGAAGGAAGCTGGACAGACAGACAGAAGCTGATCCTGGCTTCACTGCTCCAAGGAGACATGCTCCAGACTCCCAGACTTTAAGGGACATTCCCCTTCTCAGCCCCCAAGAGGGAGAAGGGGAGACCCAACTTCCCTGTTGCCTGAAACCAAATTCCAGCAGCACTGGGGTAGTACTACCCCAGTCTGGAAAAAGGCCTAAGTCTCACTTTTCTTCCTCACATTCTTCCCCAAAGGCTCCTTTGGACCATGGCAGGGGCCACCTCCCCTTAGCAGTACAGGGACACCTCCAAGGAACTGTGACTGCCCCACCCCCAGCCAAGCCCACAGCACTCAAGAATCCTTGGCAAAGAAGGCTCCTTCAGTCTCGGGGCTCCTGCTGCTCAAAGGTAGTGCCTGGGGGCAGAGGGTGACCCCAGCTCTCTCCAGCCCCAACCCACCTCCTTCTGGAAGCTCCCATCAGGCAAGAGAGGAGTGCTGGGGTGCTGGGACCCACGGGGTTGGTGAACCTGGGAGGGGGACTACATCTCCCAGAAGCCCCCAGGGCAGGGTTCGCTGCTCCAGCTGGCCCAAGGCCGGCCTTGTTCTCTATGCTAGGGTGGCAGGGTCCCCAGGCTGCCCCTAAGCCTTTCTCTCTCTGTTTTGGGGCTGCCAACCTAATTGGGGGCCTAAGAGTAGCCTCCACTGACCCTGGGGGCGTCCCCCGCCCCTTGAACAGTCTGGGGGTGCGTGCCAGAGGGCAAGAGACAATCAGGCTGTGTTTCCCCTCCCCGATTCAAACTGGATCTCCCTCCTCGCACTGCTGCTGGCCTGGCATGACTTTCGCCCTCGCCCCCAGCCCACCCCTCACCTCGCGCGGGTCGGGGGTCGTCACGCCAGGCCGGAGCTGGACGCCATGACCAGGTGAGGGTCGGCGGGTAGAGTGGGGTCCTCCTGCTTGCCACTTGGAGGTGCGGAGAGGGCGGGCAGGCGGTGATCTTTTGATCCTGGACGCCTTGATCTCAATACCAGCCCGGCCCGGGAGAGGTTATCCTGGGATCGCTGGGAGCCTGGGTTCCTGTCTCCCGACGGCGGAGCATGGTCGTGGGCGCCGGGCAGCGGCGGGAGAGGGCGCACACCCGCTCCGGCCGGGGCTCTGGGCTGGGGTCTCGGCCCCGAACCTCACGGCTCGGACTCCTGCTCCAGCTCCTCCTCCCTTCCTTCCTTCCTTCCTTCCTTCCTTCCTTCCGTCCTTCTTCCTTCCTTCTACTCCTCCTTTCACTTTCCCCAAGGCCCGCGGGGACGGCGGGCGCGGGGCGGGGAAGGGGCTGTCTAGGCGCTTATTGTTGGTCGGACGCCGAGGGTCCGGGTCTCAGCCCCCGGGCGGCGCGGCGCCGGGGGACCCAGGCGTGCGGGCGTCCGACCGGCTGGCTCCGGGCGGCGGCGGTGGTGCAGCGGCCCCGGGTCCGGGGCATGTCCGGCCACTGGCTCCGCCGCGCGCCGCCGCCTCCCCGGGCTCCCTTGCACTGCCGGAGCCTCGCTCGCCCCTCCACTCGGTTCCTCTCCCCAGCCTGAATAAGCATCGGGGCTCTCTGGCTGCCTCCTTCTGCCTTCATACCAGAGCCCGGAGAGGCCCCTGTCAAAATAAGAGCTCCCCCATCTCGCTCGTCTCCTCGCCCAACCCGGCTCCCCCAGCCTCCCAGTGGTCTGACTCGGTAAGGCGCCCAGCCGGCTAGCGCGAGGCAGGTTGGCCTGGGGGCGGGGAGGGGGGGCTTCTGTCTTTCTCTCCTCCCCATTCCTGAGGACTGGGGAGGAGATGCACCGACAGCATCCCAGGCTAGGGAGAGGTCCTACAAATCTACCCTTCTATATGTGCGGACTGGAAGGAGTGGGAGTTGCCTGGACACACACACACACACACACACACACTCACACTCACACAGCGCACTGGCTTCCCTCTTCAATGTACCCACCCACATCCATTATGCACTGAACATCTCTTTTATTCCTCTTCCCACCGCCCCCAGTACACCATGAGGACATAGACTGAATTTTCATCTCAAGCCTCAGCAGGAGTGTAAAGTGGATGCTAAGAAAATGTTTGTGGAAGTGAAACCTTTGTCTTCTCAAAAGAAATTTCCCCTAACCTTAAAAGGCTTCTCTCTCTCTCTCTCTCTCTCTCTCTCTCTCTCTCTCTCACCACCCTATGGGATAGTAGATACACTGAAAAAGAAATTATAAGGCACTTTTTAAAAGCATATCACATGTTATTTCAGTGTTCACCAGGACCCTGCAAGAAAGATGTTTTGGCCCCATTACACAGGTGAGGAAACTGAGACTTGAATTATGTAAGGACTCACTCAGGGTTAAACAGCTAGACCATGGTAGACCCAGGACTAGAATTTGAATCTCCTTATCCCAGGGCACTTTCCCCACCCACCCAGAATTAATACTAACAAGTGACAAGCATTGACTACTTCAGAAGGGAAGAAAATTAACAAGTCTGTTTGCTCCTTTCTGTTTCCACTGTCCTCTCTCCAGAAAACTCTAGCTTCAGCAACCTCCTTCTCTTCTGACCATCTATCATTTGTATACCACCCACCTGAATGCTTATTTGTATTTTACCTTGTTTCTCCTGTGTGTCTGTCTAGTTGGCCCCAAAGATTCCTGAGGGCTCAGGCTATGCCTTGTGTCCTCTATGTTCACCTCAAGGTAGGCTCAAATACTGGCTAGGTTCATAGTAAAACTTCATTAAATGTTGATTTGATGGATTGACAGTGCCAGAAATTAGGTACTGAGCAAGGTCAGGGGAGGCTCAAGTGCGTGCGTGCGTGCGTGCGTGTGTGTGTCATGAGGATGAAGATACCCTAATAGACAGAAGATAACATCATAACCCCTCATGTGTGCCTAACACAGTTTACAAAGCACTTTCACACACATGATCTCATGGTCATGTTTTAATCCAATCAACAAAACTTTCCCAAGTGCCTACTAACTGCTGTACCAAGCACTGTGCTAGGTTAGGGGTTGAATCATCATAATTCTGAGTTAGGTCTTATCTTCATTAAAAGAGATGAAACTGAAATCCAAAGAGACTAATCCCAGCATCTAGGATAGTACCTAGCTCAGGGAACTAGGTTTTAATTTCTTCTCCTCCTCTCCCAGCAGAAGGCCATTTCTAAAACAGAATAGTATTTAGAAGGGTCCACTCCATTTACAGTATCACATATATGACAAGCCACATAGGCTTTTTGTGATCCTTTTGGCACAAGTTCAGTTCATAGTAGGTCTGGAAAACAATGTTTGTAGGGATGCGTGTGGACGCATTGCAAGGGGTCTCAAATGTGCTACACAGTCAAGTTCAAGAGTGTTCGGTATGTCCTGTTGGAGCAACCATGTGGAGCGCTCCCCAGGGTGGGGCTGTGACTCATTCCCCTAGCGTAGGTTCCAGGTCGGGATGCCGAGCTGAGCTCTGGGCAGCCACGAGTTCTGGGTGGAACCCTGGAGCGAAAGAGGAGGCAAGCGGCACGTTGCTGGAATCGAGCAGCTCCCTCTACTGGAGAACTCGGGGAACTACTGTATTTCCGTATATCTGTGTGTCACTGTGTCACGCGGGATGTCACAGGTGTGTCAGCGAGAGTCGTTGTAGGCATTTGTGGGTGGAAGTGCCGGCATGGGCAGGGGTGTGTTAAGTTGCCTATTCGGGCTCACTGTGACTGTGCCAGCGCCATGAGGGGCTTTTTCTGGAAATACAGTGTGTATCCGCAACCACATCTTGTGTTACAATTTATTTACTTTGGGGCTGGGACTGGGGGAGGCCATAGCGAAGCGTATTATCGGAGATTACGCATCTTTCTGTTGCTGGAATTACTGAGACGAACGGATCTTCCAGCTGGCACTCCTCACCTGCTCGTGCAGTAGCCAGAGAACGTGGGAGCTGTTCGGGCCAGGGGAGCAGTTCCTGGGAAGCGACTCTATCAGCTCAAACAACTAGAGACCCAAGAAAGGGTTAACCTGGAGCCCCACAATGACTTCAATCATTGGTTCAGCGTGCTGTCAGTCAGCGTCCGAGGGCGGGGTTTGCGAGGCCGCAGTCGGATTGCCCAGCGCCCCTCACTTGCCCCTCGACCCCCCACATCATTTCATTGCTGGGCTGCGCCCACACCCCCATCTCGGTGGAGACACCTTCCTGGGCCCTGGAGGAGAAGCAGATCCTGGCATCCTGGCTTCCCCACTCTCTCCAGCTGCCTGGCTTCCTGATAGATGGTGATTATTATATAATAGACTTGCTGGACAGAACCGTGCCAGCGCTCGGAACACTTTGCCCCCTCCTCGAAGCCTGCCGTAGGGCCTGGCACCTGCTGCACTGAGTCTGTTTCCCAGCTTTGCCGACGCCCGCGGCACCGCCTCCATCCCGGGGCGGGAGACCCCAGAGCCACCTTCCTTGGTGGCCTGGGGCCGTGTTCTGGGATGGTGCGGGCGCCACGCTGGGGAGTCTCTCCGGCGTCCCGCAGGTCTCAAGGTCGGCATGTGGAGTGTGGCTTTACCAGCGCCTAAGATTATGGGATCCACTTGATCCCCTCCAACCTGAACTTGGAACTTAGGAGCCAACAGAGGTGGGGCTAGGGGGCGCAGGGGCCAGGGTTGGAAAGGGAAAGGATTTTGGGAAAGGTGCGGGGGCAGGAAACGGGAGGCTGAGAAAGGGGGCTGACGGGGGCAGCGGGGGAGGGACTCTTATCCTGACAGGGCTCCCGCCTTCCCCGACTGGAGGGTTTGGAAAAACTGAGCAGGCAGCCAAGGCTTGGCTGGAAATCCTGCAGCCCACCCTCCTGGGGACACAAAGCTGGAGGGCGGGGGCAGGGCGAGGGAAGAGAGCACGACCCCGGGTGGGCAGGGCCTCATTTGGGGCTGGGGGCCCAGGGGCCAGGTCCCTGGGGAGGGGGTTCCTGGCGCTGTCTCCCTGCAGTCTGCTTCCCCCTTCTCCTTCTCCCCCCTCCTCCCCCTCCCCCTCTCAAGCTCCAGTCTTGCAGATTGCGGGCAGACTTAACTCCTTGCATGCCAGCCCGGTGGACTCCGAGGTGGTGACGCCGCGAAGGAAGGAAGGAAGGAGGGAGGGACTACGGACCCCACTCCCACTCACAATTTAACACCTTATGGCCCGGAACGCAATCCCGGAACTTGGGCTGGTCCGACCCTGAGAGGCCGCCTGGTACAGGAGGAGAAGCACTCAAAGCTGCGCGCCTGGGAGCTGTGGAATCCAGTCCGCTCTCTTGCCCAGTCTTAACCATCTACCCTCCCCACTCCCATCTTCTGTGTCTGTTTTCCACTCTTTGGCTACCCTACCCCCGCTTCACCCACTAATTGGGGCCGGGGCCCCTGACAGATAGAAGGCTGCAGGGAGCCCGGAAGTCTGGGTTTGGAAACTACCTGAACTTTCTCCTCTGTATCCCTCTTCTAAGACCCCCCCTCTCAGGTGACCGCAGCCCTTGCCTCTCTCGTTGCCAGAGGGGCTTTCACCCATTTGAGGGCCTGGCTACCCAACTGAATGCTTGCCTCCCCCAGGGAGAGGACAAGGACCTGAGTTCCTGGAAAATCCTTCACCTCTACCCAGCCCCTCCTCTAAACGTCGCCCCCTCCTCTGTCAGATGTCCCCCAAGTTCTGCTACGAATGATTCTGCCTGAGAGGTACTGCAGACTAGGCAGGAAGGAGTTAACGAAGCTACCAGGCTCAACGTGACAGCCAGGTGAGGCACCGCCCATCTTGGCCTCAGGTGCGAGTAGGTGGGAAAGACCAGGGACACTGACCTTATGGGCTGCTTTTCTTTTGCCCCCTGGTGGCTCGATGAGGCTTAGCAACGGTTGGCAAAAGTATGTTCACGTGGGGGTTCGCGGAAGAAGGACGTTGTAGACTGCTAGAGGCTAGGGTGCTCCTCTTCCAAGGGAAAGAGGTCCCTCGAGGGGGTGGGTGCAAAGAGGGAGCTCCCACCATCCCTGCCTGTCATGCCGTCCCCACTCAGCAGGCTGCCATATCCTTACCCTAAGAACTCTACTTATGACACCCAAGTATTGCGGACACCTGAAGGAGGGCATGGAAAAAAGCAGAAGACCCAAGGGCCTGTCCTCCCAGGCTCTCCATATACTAGAGGGGGTAGTAGGAGGAAGCTGTCCCCCACCTTCTTTCCTTTTGTGCCCCAGTTCGTCTCAAAGTTCTCCTCCCTGCAGATCCCAGCACCAGATACAAACCTCAGGCCAGGTTCAAAGCTCCTACCAGCTACCTTGTTCCTTAAGCTTCCCTCCCCTCTAGCCAAGCTGTCTTCTGGGTCTCCCCATAAAAAGACCCTTCATGTGGGATTCTAGGAGCTCACAGCCACTTCCTCTTATCCCTAGCATGGCTGAAACTCTTCCCATCTAAAGCCCTCTCAGGTTAGCAAGGCCAATGATTTGAAGGGTTCCCTTCTTCCTCCCCACCCCCATCTTCAATTGCCTCACTTCTCATTTCCTACTATCCTCTAAGATTTGCTTTTGCATAGGCAGTTCACCCTATAGGGGACGATTCTGTCGTTTTGTACACTGTGATATCTGATGTAATATTTGACTTTTCCTCCAGGAATTCTTTTCTGACCAACTCCACCTACTTATTCATTCAACAAATATTTGTTGAGACCTACTGTGTGCCAGGCACTGGACTAGAACTGGATATATGTTAGTGACAAAATAGATAAGGTCCTTCCTTCACACAGCTGACACCCTAGCTGGGGACAGACAGGTAAGGAGAGGATTCAATTCAGTGGGACAAAGGCTTGGGGAACACTTAGGAAAGACCCTACCCTGTTTTGTGGTGTCTGAAATGGAGTGAACTGAGACTTCTTACAAGCCTCAGGTGTGGTTCTATCCAAGCAGACAGTACACATCTCACTGGAGGTCTAAAGGTAAGAGGGCTAGACCGGATGTCAGAAGAGATCACCAAGGCTTAATTTCCATAAAATCCCTTGCTAATAAATTCTCCTGGTCCACAAAGAAAGAAGATGGGCCTGAGAGTCCACAGGATGTGACATTGGCCTAGTCACTCCTACTCTGTGGGCTTCACTTCATTCTTCTTCTCCTTGTTTGTTTTTTTTTTTTTTTTAATTAAAATCTTTTTTATTTTTACAGGCTGCATTTTGATTTATTGTACACAAATGGGGTACAACTTTTCATTTCTATGGTTGTACACAATGTGGAGTCATACCATTCATGTCATCATACATGTACATAGGTAATACTGTCTGTTTCATTCTACTATCTTTCTGTCCCCCACTCCTTCCCACCCCATTTTCCTCTACACCATCCAAAGTTCCTTCGTTCTTCACTTCCCCCACCACCTTCCCTCGTTATATATCGTCATGCACTTATCAGAGAAAACATTCGGCCTTTGGTTTTTTGGGCTTGGCCTATTTCACTTAGCATGATATTTTCCAACTTCATCCATTTACCAGCAAATGCCATAATTTTATTCTTCTTTATGACTGAGAAATATTCCGTTCTGTATATATACCACAGTTTCTTTATTCATTCATCAGGTGAAGGGCATCTAGGTTGGTTCCACAATCTAGCTATTGTGAATTGACCTGCTATGAACATTGAGCTGCATCACTGTAGTATGCTGATTTTAAGTCCTTTGGGTATAACCTGAGAAGTAGGATAGCTGGGTCAAATGGTGGTTCCATTCCATGCTTTCTGAGGAATCTCCACACTGCTTTCCAGAGTGGCTGCACCGATTTGCAACTCCACCAGCAATGTATGAGTGTGCCTTTTTCCCCACATCCACACCAACACTTATTATTGCTTGTGTTCTTGTTAATAGTCATTCTAATTGGAATTAGATGAAATCTTGGGTGGTTTTCATTCACATTTCTCTAATTACTAGGGATGATGAGCACTTTTTCATATATTTGTTGATCACCTGTATATCTTCTTCTGTAAAGTGTCTGTCCATTTCCTTAGTCCATTTATTGATTGGGTTCTTTGTATTTTGGGTGTAAAATTTTTGAAGTTCTTTATAAACTTTGGAGATTAGTGCTCTGTCTGAGGTGTGTATGGAAAAATTTTTCTCCCACTCTGTACTCTTCCTTGTTGTTGTCTTTTAACCTATCTCTCAGGCAAGGTCTCGGTGTTCTTCAAACGTTAAAAAGAAGGATTGGATTTAGCTCCAAGATCTTCATTCTGAAGACAGCAATTAGATAGCAGGCTTGTTGAGAGAGAAAAACACTCGCTTAGCTTTGACCAGCATTGGGAGGGAGCGGAGTTCTTAAGCCCAGAGGCAGGTAGCTTGGTGGTAGAGTGCTTGCCTAGCTTGTGCAGGGGTCTGGGTTTAAATAAGCATAAAGCTAGGAGAAGTCATCAGAGGCAGGGCCCCCAAAATAAGTCACAGCCAGTCACCTCCTGCTCCTTGCCTGCTGCCCAATTGGTCTGGCAGTTCCATCCTGGGAACATAATTCTTGCCACTTAATTTTTGTGTTAAAGGCAAGAGCCTTTCTGAAATGCTTCTGGGCGCAGGGTGCATTGGGGGGCAGCGTTCATAGAATAGATTTAGTTACTGCATTAATTTTCTCTTATATGTAGTACGACAGAACTGATATTTTTGAGTGGAAGGCTTGCACACAGGTGAAAGGACTTGTCTAAGATCACATGGCTGGTGAGTGAGAGTTGGAGGAGAGACCCAGGCCTTCTAATTCCACATCCAGACTCTTTCCACGACACCACCACAACACTTGTTTCCAACTTTCCACTGGACTTTTTCCTGTGTCTGGCTCATTTCCCTGTGAGGCCCTAAGATCTGGGAAGGCAGGCTTGGCTTCTTTATCTGGACCTACCCCAGAGCCAGGAGTGGGTGCTCAGAATTGCCAGTCTCCCGGGTCCCCCCTTTTCTCTCTTATCATGACCCTATTTACATGCATGTAGAGTCATTTTAAAGATTGACAGAGAAAAACACTTGTGGACAAAGCCCTAGACCAGGCATAGTCACATTCCCAGTCAGACCTAAAACCTGCCCTGTGACTTGAAGTAAACTGATGGACTCCCCTAGTCTTCAAGTTCTGTTGAGACCTACAGCCTAACTCCTAGGCCTTTGCAACTTGAAATGCCAGCTTGGGAAGTGTTTAAGAGGTAGACTCAGAGGCCTTTTTTCAGGATTCCACAGCCTCAGGACCATATGTGCACTATCTGCAGGTACCAAGATGCTATGGGCTGGGACACCCACACCATGGCACTATGCTTAGCCTTATGAAAGTTACCAGATGTGTGAGCTGAGTCTATTCCTGGCCCCCACAACCCAAGACTGATCATAATTGTGAAAAGGGATTCCAGGTTTTACTCGTATCTCTGAAGGCTGTCCAGTTCATAACCTACAGCCACGTGTGTTCAAATTCCCTTTCCTCTGCTGCTCTGCTACACCTTGCAACAGTCTTGGTCACTTTAACAGTCTTGGTCATTTTGGAAAACTCCCAATCAGCCCCTCTGTCTTTTGTAGCCAACAGAGTTTTTGTTTGTTTGTTTGTTTGTTTTTTGCGGTGCTGGAGATTGAACCCAGGGCCTTCTGCTTGCAAGGCAAGCGCTCTACCAAATGAGCTATCTCCCCAGCCTCACAGAGCTTTTCTGTCTCCCTTTGTCTACTGTCATCTCCCCACTGTGTGGAATGGTGGAGCCACTTAGCTTTCATTATTTTCCTCTTTTCTTCCCCCTCTCACCTCCTGTCCTGTCCTCCCAGTTCTGTATTACAAAAGCCCTGGAAGGAGCAGGCCAAGACAAGATTTCCAGCAACAGGTGAGGGATAAAATTATCTTGGGGGTAAGAGGAGGCGGGGCAGAGGAAGGCTGGGAGCAGTCAATTATTAGTTTTTTTGTCTGTCTGTTTTGTTTTGTTTGTAGTACTGGGGATCAAACCAGGGTCTCACACATGCCAGGCATGCGCTCTCCCACTGAGCTACCTCCCCAGACCTTTTTATTTTATTTTGTTCAGCATTTCACTGAGTAGCTCAGGCCGACTTTGAACTTGTGATGTTCCTGCCTCAACCTCCCAAATGGTTGCATTACAGGTGTGCACTACGGCATCCAACTAATGATTAGGAAGCTTTTATCCTGTAACAGATAACATAGGTATCTACCCTCTGGGGGCAAATGAGATGGAGGCAATGAAAGAACAATAAAGAATGCTAAATAATGTAAAGGTGTGGAGGTTATGCTGTCAGTTCAGGTTGCAAGCTTAGATAGATGGAGAATGAGAAAACTGACCTGAGTCTGGAAGGACAGGCCAGGTGGGTACCAGGGAGCACAGAGGGCTGGGTGAGGGGCACGAAGAACACAGGCAGGAGCAATCCTGTTCTTAGTCCTGGAACTGGACCTCAAAGACCAACTACCTAGTTCAAATTCTTTCTGGTGTGGAACTCCCTGCCAACATCTCTGGCAAGCAGTCTCCCGGAATGATCTTGAACACCCCCAGGAATGGGGAGCTTATTGCCTCCTGAGGCAGCCCATTTCATTTATGAGCATCTGCTTTTCCTTCCTCTGAGCTGAACTCTGTCTCCCAGTGGTCTCCACTGAACTGAACTTCGCTTTGAGCTGAACTTCGCTTTGAGCTGGACTTCACTTTGAGTTCCTAGTGGTCCATGTACTACATCATGGGGGTCACACAATGTAAGTCTAATTTCTCACATATTTGAGCTTCAGTGACCCTGACTCTTATCTTCTTTAGCTCAAACATTTCCAGTTCGCTAAACAGTGACTCCCATGAAAACACCTGACCAACACAGAGTAAAGCAGGAGTGTCTGTCCTGTCCTTTATTCCAAATGTCATATCTCCAGTAAAATACTTCTTACTGAAACCCCTGATTCTTTTTCACCAAAACTACCTCTAGGTCATGCCTGACCATTATATGCTATTAAGGTCTTGCTAGCATCTCTGATCATTTCATCTTATTTGGTTTACATACCATTCTATACCTGGAACTGATTTATGGATCATTATCCTGTATTTCAATGTTTATTATCCTTCCAGGCTTGTATCTGTGATTTGTGATATTAGATCTTCACTTAAGGTGTCAATCAAAATAGTTAACAGGACAGAGATGAAGACAAAACCCTAAAGCACATAAATGTTCTTCACTGATACCAATTTATGTCACATTGAGAAATAGCAAGCTTGACTCAGGAGGTTGAGGTAGGAGGATCACTTTTGAGGTCAACCTGAACAACTCATCGAGACCCTGTCTCAAAATAAAAAAATATAATAAAATGAAAAGAAAAAGGGCTGGGAATGCTGTTCAGTGGTAGAGTGCCCTGGTTTCAAAAAAGAAAATGAAAGAAAGAAAAAGGAAGAGAAGTAGCAAGATATATGTATTAGCAGGTAGGTAGGAGACATGTTTATTTGTATGTGGGTCAGATCAGAATAAGCCTAGAGAGCTTAATGGAAGAATAAGGAAATAGGCTCAGAAGGTTTTTGAGAAGAATAATATGGGCAAAAAACACTACCTTTGGAACTTTACAAATCTGGATTTGAGTTCTGGCTCTATGGCTTACTAACTGAAAAGCATGGAACAAATTAACCACTCCAAGCACTGATATCTTCTGTAAAATGGGATAATATCTCATTTATAAAGTATTGTGAGAAATGGGATACCATATATGAAGAGCCTAGAACATAGCTCAATACATGAAGAAGAAAACAAAGGAAGGGTGAGGAGGAGGGGAAGAAGGCTGTCCTTAAGACAGGGCAGGTTTCTGAATAGGGGCTGCAATAGCCCCAAGGGAAGCATCTACCTCAGTGACCGCAGTGAGGGCCTGCAATGACTTGCTGGGCATTTGGTATAGGGTGATATATTTGGAATGGCAGAGGAAGAGGCAGATATGAATGGCATTTCACAAGAAGAATTGACAACACTCTGGACTGTGGAGAATGACAGAGAGGGGTACCTACACCCTGGCACCCTGACACCATGCTGGGTCCTGTGAAAGTTATAAAACATGAAGGCGAATATATTCAAGGGCCTCAACCCCGATACCAACAGGAAGCTCCAAGATTTTTACACTGGGTAATGACAGGGAAGTACAAAGGGGTGATGGTTTAGGGTTATTGAATTAGGCACGATAGTTGGACATTCCAATGGACATGACTGGCGAGGTGGAGAGATTTGATTGAAACTTGGGAGAGAGAGAAGTTGGCCAAAGTTTTTTAGGTTTTCAGGAAGCACCCCATGTCAGTGGTACTTGGCATTGGCTGAGGTCTCCAAAGACGAGTTGGGAAGCAAAACAAGGGCACTGCCCCATAGGACACCTCCGTGCTATCATGAGTCTGACAAAGGACTGTAGAAGAAACTGCCCACTACTGCTGTCCCTCCCCACCATTCCCAGCCCCCTGGCCAGATGAACAGACCACCCACCTACTGCATCACTGCAGACAGACCCTTGTCCAGATCCCCCTGGGACTTGAACTCTGTCTCTCCATGACTCTTCCTTCTCTGCCCTGACAGCAGAAGGAACACAAGTTCTTGTCTAACAACAGACCCCCACTGGCCGCTACTTGAGAAGGAAGAGACAGGAGCGGGGTTATAGGAAAAGTGTGGACAGAGGATTGGCAGGGTGTCCTTAAGGAGCAAAGGAGAATCAGAGAAGCTGAGAGATAAGGAGACAGGTGAGCACCCTGGAAAAGCAGACCCACAAAGGAGGAGAAGAGAGAGATTGAAGGAGGGGGCAGAAAAAAAGATTTGCCGACAAGCTGATGAAGTGCAACTGAGAAAACTGTTGCCATGGTTACAGGTCCAGAGGAGGGAATGGGAATATAAATCGGATTATGAGTTGGGGGAGTCTGTGTGTGGGGTGTTGAAGGCCCAGAGGCAGTCCACCACACCGGGCCTCCCACCAAACTTCCTTCCACCCATGAGGAACACTTTTCCCAAGGGTCTCTCCCCATCCCAGGCCAGGCAAGGAACACAGTGAGCAGCAGCACAGGAGGGACCAAGGGCTCAGGCACGAGCTCATGCCTTCTCCCTGGAGTGAAATAGAACAGACCTGTGTCCCTAGCCCCCAAGGTGCCCCTGCCTCTTGGAGGGCTCTCTCCAAGAGCCCTGGTTTATTTCATTCTACCTATCCTTCAGAGGTTCAAAGAGCAAGAGAGAGGGGAGGAATGTGTTTTAAGCACCTACTGTGTGCCCAACTCTGTCCTGGGCACTTGCTGCCTCCTTTAATTGGTCCTTGCCACCACCCCCATTTACAGACAGGAAACTGAGATCAAGGTCACTAGCTGGAAGTAGCAGACTGCAAGGTACAGCCCTAGCCCATCTATTCCAGAGACATTTGCTCTCTTAGCCTGCTGCCTACCGCAGGAGCCTGCCTCCCTCTGCCTGGCTTTTCCTGTCCCCTTATGGTAGGACAGGTATCATGGGAGCTGCTCAAAGAATGGACTAGGGCAAGTTCTGCCTCTATTCTTAGAAATAAAGAGAAGTGGAGAGACATAAGGCAAATATGCCAGGCTCAGACTCTGGGAGGCACAGAGGAGCTCTGAGCTCAAGGCTGGGGAGCAGGCTGGGCTGGGGTTGAGAGGCCCTGCGGTGGGTAGTGGAAAGCTCAGAGGCCAGGCTGTTTCCGGCAGCTGAGAAGAAACTCTGAACGCAGCCGCCACGTGGGGAGCTGGGGAAGTGGCAGCCCTGTGTTTGCCAGTCTGGAGCTAGCCAGTGAGAGTGACTGGGGGTTGGTATTTGCCTGCAGGTCCCTGCAAGTGGAAGTGGCAGGAGGGAGGAGGGAGAAAAGAGGAGGCAGCGCCTTCTTTCCCTCCCCCTCCTCGGGCTTCTGAACAAATAACAGTTTTGCAAAGGGCACCATATCTGATGTGCATATCAAACAGGGCCTGGGAAGGTGGAAGAAGGCCAAGTTCAGGGCTGTGGCCTGGGAAGGCGTGCCAAGACCACCTACCCACCTCAGGAGGATGAAATGGGACCAGATTTAGAAGCTTTCTTGGCCCCTGCCCATCACGCCTTGCTCTTCTTCCGGGTAGCTCTCATGAAACATCTTCCTGTTCACTCTGGGGACTGATTTGGGTCAAACCAGGACTCTAACCTGGAAGTTCCTGTTTGGATTGGAAATGCTGGACTCTTAAGAGGGGTTAAAGGTCACAGTTCTGTTGGGTCTTTTAGCCACTGGATCAGAGACCCCAGGTCTCTGTCCTCACACCCCTTCTGGGAAGGAGCTCCATGATGGGCTCACTTCTTCGGCATCATTCAGGCCTTCTCCACACTCCACCCATCTCTCTGGAAGCCCCCATCCTCCCTCCCTATACCCGCCAGATAATCCATACAGGGCCCAGCAGGAGCCAAAAGGGTCTAAGGACCTTTCCCTGTCCTTCCCCTTCTGCTCTGCTCGGGCTGTCTAGCTTAAGAAGCCTTTCACGGAGTCCACACAGCCAGGTAGTCCCTCCGCCTCCTCTTGCCCAGCCCCGTCCCTGTCATCCACGCACCCTCCAGTCTGAAGGGATCTCCAGTGGCTCCCACTTGCCAGATCTAAGGAGCACATTTCAAATCCCTTTGATTCCCTGAGGTCCTGATGCTGCTGTCCATATCTTCGGCAAATGTTCTTCTTTGGGCACCTGGGAAACCATTCCCTCCTGGTTCTTTTCTTTTTTTCTTTTTCTGGAAGCTTCTGGATCTCCTTTGCAGACTCCTTTTTTCCACTGTCCACAAATGATGGGGTCCCTTGGGTGCTGTCTTGACCTTGTCTTCTCAGGGGCATGCACTCCTCTCTAAGGCATCAGTCAACACCTGTGCTGACAGCCTACCGTGCTCCCCAGAGCACGCATCCAGCAATCTTCCACAGTGTCCGTCAGGCACCTCGACTGGCAAGTTCAAAACTGAAGCATCTCCACCCCAGGCTCTGCCCAAGGTCTCTTCCCCAGCTAGTGGCAGTGCCATGCTCCACCAGCTGCCCAAGCCACATCCTCGCAGCTTAACTATCACCAGAGCCACAGCACTACAAGTGACAACAGCAACCACAAGCACAAAGCGCACACACACACACACACACACACACACACACACACACACACACACTTTCTTAAAGGGACTTTAAATCTCTTCATCTTGTCTCAGCTACTTCTCCAGTGACTTCTCCAAATTCTCCTCTAAACCTCCCATGGGCCCATCTCTGACTTTGAGCCTTTGCAGTTCCTTCCGCCTCCCCGCTTAGTTCCTTTAGGTCTCCCCGCTCCACCTCTCCCTGCACCTTGCTCTTACTCAACTTTTAAGTCTCCACATTCACCATTCCCTCCACAAGCCCTTCCAGAATGTCCACCCCACATCCATGTCAATTGCCCCTTTGGTAAAGAGCCTCTTTGGCAAGTTTACTTAACTTTTCTGTGCCATGGTTTCCTCACGAATACAACGAGACTAACAGTTCCTACCCCTCAGAAGTTGTTATGAGCGGGGCTGGGGTCGTGGCTCAGAAGTAAAGTACTTGCCCAGCACTTGTGAGGCACTGGGTTCGATCCTCAGCACCACATAGATAAATAAATAAATAAAATAAAGGTATTGGGTCCATCGACAGCTAAAAACACTTTTTTAAAAAAGAAGTTGCTATGAGGATTAAGCAAGGAAATATACGTAAACTCAGACATGATGGTGCACGCCTGAAATCCCAGCTATGCAGAAGGCTGAGGCAGGAGAATCACAAGTTGAGGCCAGCCTGGGCAATGTAGCCAGGCCCTAAGCAATTTAGCAAGAACTGGTCTCAAAATAAAAAATAAAAAGGACTGGGGATGTAGCTCAGTAGTAGAGCACCCCTGACTTCAATCCAATACCAGAAGGAAAGGGGGCGGGGGAGGAAGGAAGGGAGGGAGAGAGAGAAAAGATAGTATATGCATAGGACTTAGTACAGTGTCTGGCACATGGGAAGCACTCTGTAAATGATAGCTGCTCTTATTCTCCTCCTCCTAAACTCTGGGTGCAGTGCGGTAGTGAGTGGAGTCTTCTCAGCACTGTATTTCCCATTGGACCCTAATTTCAGTGACAACTATGTCTCCCTCACCTCCGCATGTCCAGTGAGTGCTTAGCACACAATCATTTAATACGCATTTCCTGATTGAATCAATTCATGTGAACTTGGACCATCGTCTTCTCCCCCTACCCCCTGCAGTGCTAGGTATGGAAACTAGGGCTTTGTGCATGCTAGGCAAGCACTCTACATCCTAGCCCAATCCTTATTTTCTGTATGGATGACATCTGCTTTAGGCTCAATTACCCCAAATCAACTCTCCACTTAGTTTCAGGGTAATCTTTCAATAATCAAACTTGATGTCACTTCCCTGCTTAAACCCTGTCGGAGACCCCTGGTGTCTGCAGAAAACACATGGGTCAAACCTTTCCAGAGCAAATCAGTCTTCACCTCCTCCACAACCCCACCCCATTCTTCTGCAATCCCTTCTTACCAGCACTCTGTTCTCTGGCTACAGTGGACCCTTTGCTACTTCTAGAACCTTCCATTCACTTTCCCTCGGGTCCAAATGTCCTTCTTCTATGATTTGGATATAGTTTGTACCCCACAGGTTCATGTTCTGGAAGCTTGGTTCCCAGTGTAGAGGTATTGAGAAGTGGTGGGGTCAATTAGGAGGAGATGAGGTTATGGGAGTACTACTCTAGGAAGGGTTTAATTCCTGTCTCCTGGGAGTGGGTTAGGCATCATGGGAATGAATTACTTCTCTCAGGAGCTGACTGCTATATATAAACACCACCTTGTGTGTTGACTTCTGCACATGGTTGTTTCCTCTTCTACTTCTATGCCATGAGCATGTGACCCTCACAGAAGGTAAATACATGCTGGTGCCACGATCTTGATTTGCCTGCTTCCAATACTGGGAGCTAAATGAACTTTTTAAAAAAAAATTTTATTAGTTGTTGATGAACCTTTATGTATTTATTCGTATGCGGTGCTGAGAATCCAGCCCAGTGCCTCCTACATGCTAGGCAAGCGCTCTACCACTGAGCCACAATCCCAGCTCAATAAACTTATGTATATATATATATAACTTACCAAGCCTCAAGTATTTTGTTATGTCTACACTAAATAGACTAAGACACCTTCCTTCCTGCTCACTTGGCAAAAATTATCCCCTTCCAACACCCTGTCCCATGTGGCACAACCTGGGGTCCCTGAAGGTCTCCAGATCTATATATATTTATTGAAAGTACATTTTAATAATGTGTTAAAATTGAGAATAAGGACATTTTTACCTAAAAAAAATCCAGATTTCTGACACTTCTTGAAACAATGAGGCCAACTAGGCAACAGTAAGGTCCCCCTTACTGCAATACAACTTTTCAAGAGCCCCCAGGAATGGGCCCTTAGACAGCTTGTGCAGCTACACTCACTCCAATTGGCCCCTCTTTCCACTCTTCCTGTTTTCTGCCTGGTCCCCGGGACAGCTGGATCCGGAGCCCCTTTCCTGGCCTCACAATTTTTTTTTCTTTTGGTACCAGGGATTGAACTGAGGGGCACTCAACCACTGAGCCACGTCCCCAGGTCTACTTAGTATTTTTTTTTTTTTTTTTTTTTTCTTCTTTAGAGAGTGTCTCACTGAGTTGCTTAGCACCTCACTTTTGCTGAGGCTGGCTTTGAACTCTCGATCCTCCTGCCTCAGCCTCCGGAGCCGCTGGGATTACAGGCATGCGTCATCGCGCTGGGCCTGGCCTCACAATATTTTGATCCACCCAACTGCAGTGAGGACCTGGGCAGCCACCAGTTGGTCACCACTCCGTGTCCTGTGTCAGGCCCCACTCCTCTGCTCTGTGCTCCTTCCCCTTGGGTCTACACTCCTGTCCATCACTAGGCTGGATCTTACTCTCCATTCCATCACTCTCACTGATACCCACAATTTCCTTGCTTTGAAAATCCCAACCCTAAGTCAATACAACCTGACAGTATTATCATTCCCTCACTCAAGTTGTTAAGTAATTTAAAAAACTCCCAAAATGTCAAGGTTGATGTGATGGTTAATTTTTTTCATTTAAATCTTTATTGCAATAGATGTAAGCATTTCAGATTATATAACTTGAGAAGTATAAACAGAAATGAGTGATTAGCTTGCTTAACTTTTTGACATGTAGAAAAACATACTTCATTATGAATTTTATAACTTGGTTACCAATAGAAATCTCTCTCTCTCTCTCTCTCTCTCTCTTTTTTCGGTAGCAGGGATTGAACCCAGGGGCACTTAACCACTGAGCTACATCCCCAACCCCTTTTCACCTTTTTTATATTTTATTTAGAGACAGGATCTCACTGAGTGACACTTAGGGCTTCACTAATTTGTTGAGGCTTTAAACTCACAATCCTCCTGCCTCAGTCTCCCAAGCCGCTGGGATTACAGGCATGCATCACTCTTCCCTGCAAAAAGTATGGTTTATTTTCAAACCACATCCATTGTTTTCTATAACTTGAAATTTTCTTTACTTTCACACTACTTCAAATTTATGGTTGATTTAGGTCTAGTGCTAGATCACATCAATTATACATTTAAATACATTGTGAAGAAACACAAAAATCATACATAACAAAATTTAAAAACTTTTGTAAATGTATTCAGTATAATTGGTTTCCTTTCTAAACCTATTTTTTCCATGCATTTAAAAACATATTCTAAGGGCTGAGGTTGTGGCTCAGTGGTAAAGCACTTGCCTAGCACATGTGAGACACTGGGTTTAATTATCAGCACCACATTAAAAAAAATAAAGTTATGTTCTGTACAACAAAAAATATATATAAAAAATATTCTGGAAGCAAATCTATAGAATATAACAGATTCCTATTCAAGTAGTCCATGATACAAGAAAGGGTGCCAACTACTTTTTTCCCCACATTTTTCTTGGTGCATTATAATTGTACATAATGATGAGACCTGTTGTTACATATTTATACATACACACAATATAACAATATAATTTGGCCAATATCACTCCCCATTACTTCCCCTTTCCTCCGTCCCTCCTGTTCCTTGGTCTCTTTCCTTTGATCTCCCTTTGAGTTTTAGGAGATCCACCTCAATCTTTCTTTTTCTTTTTTCCTTTCTAGCTTCTGCATATGAAAGAAAAATATACAACCCTTGGCCTTCTGAGTGTGACTTAAGTAATTTGAAAAAACCCCAAAATGTCAAGGTTGATGTGATGATTAATTTTACATCTCCACCTAGACGGCTGTTTTAGTCAACTTTTTCACTGCTATGACAAAGGGACCTGACCAGAACTGTAGAGGAGGAAAAGTTTATTCCGTGAGGGCTCACGGTTTCAGAGATCTGTCCATAGACAGCAGGCTCCATTCCTCAGGGTTCATAGTGAAGCAGGACATCATGGAGGAAGTGTGGCAGAGAGAAGCAGCTCATGTGATGATCAGGAGGCGGAGAGAGAGAGACTTCATGTGCCAGATACAAAATATATACCCCAAAGCCACACTCCCAATTCCCACCTCCTCCAGCCACACCCGCCTGCCTCCAGTTACCACTCAGTTAATCTCTATCAGGGGATTAATTCACTGATTGGGTTAAGGCTCTCACAACCCAATCATTTGTTCTCCGAACTTTCTTGCATTTTCTCACACGTGAACTTTTGGGGGACACCCCACATCAAACCATAGCACTGACCCGTGGTGTTCTGAAATTGGATTGGGTCAAACATCATTCTGGATATTTCTGTGATGGTGTCTTTTGGTTGAGATTAATATTTTGATAGATAGACTTTGAGTAGAGCAAATTACCCTTGGTAACCTGGGTGGGCCTCATCCAATCAGTTGAAGGTCCGAATAGAACAAAGACTGACTCTCTCAAGAAGAAAGAATTCTGCTAGCAGACTGACTTTGGACCTGAACTGAAGCTCTTCCTGAGTCTCCAGTCTGGACTTGCCAAGGCTCACAATCATGTGAGTCAATTCCTTAAAATACATCTCTATACACACACACACACACACACACACACACACACACACACACACACACATATCCTATGGGATCAGTTTTTCTGGAGAACTCTGATTAATAGAGTTGATGCTTCTAAAGACCAGTCAGCCCCAAACTCAGCTAGATCATCACCACCAAGTGTCTTTGGAGCCCCTGATCCCCAAAACAGCTATTTCAAACTCACAGCTCTTTGCTCCCAAACTCCTCTCTAGTAGAGTTTCTTATCTCTCAGAAAAACCAGAAGCCTTCAGGAGGGCTTCCTTCCTTTTCCACCCAGCTCTTCCAAAACATGGCATTCTGGGGGCATTATTTCCCCCATTGTTCCTTTCATGGGAGAAATGTCACTCCTAGGACCAAGGCTAATGCCTCCACACTCCTGATCAGAACCCCATTTTCTTCCTCCTCCAGAAGGCTCTCCACTAATTTTATCCATCTTTCCTCTGTTTTTAAATTAAAAACAAAACAGACAAGGCTTTCCTATACCCCAAATTCCCCTCTGGTTGACTATACCCTTCCTTTCCTAGCCAAGAGCTGTCTGCACTGTTCTAACCCTAAATCCTCACCTCCCTGTCTCCACCAGGATCTTACAGTTTGGTTTCTGCCTTCCTCACCTGCAGAAAGCTGCTGTCTCCAAGGATATGTGGATATGCAGAACCCCCAGATGCCAGGCCGAGTGGACATGTTTCCTCTCCTTCCCTTCAATCCTTGATCTTCTTGACACTTTTTCCCCCCAGTGCTAGAGATTGACCCAGGGCATCCTGCATGCTAAGTGCTCTACTACTGAGCCACATCCCCAGGCCTTTCTTTAATTTTTTTTTTTTTTTTTTTTTTTTTTTTTGAGACAGGGTCTTGCTAAGCTGTCAAGACTGGCCTTGAACTTGATCCTCCTGTGTCAGCCTCCCGAGTTGCTGGGATTACAGGCATGCACCACCACACCCAGCAACAACTCCTTTTTAAAACTCTCCACCCAATTCCTGCTTTTCCTAGTTTTCATTCTTCCTTGACAGCATCTCTTCCTCTGTCTGTCGTTTATCTTTTTCTTTTCTTTCACACCCTGCTTCTTTACCTTTTTTTCCCAGAAGCTTGTCCATGGGTGCCTTCTCCTTCCCTCAACTATTCTTCAAGGAGTATTCTTCCAAAGTTATGATTATAACCATCACCCCGCTTCCCTCCCTAGCTCCCCGTCTCCTCTGTGTTCCAGACTCAGAAGCTCAATTATGAACATGACCTATTGGACATTTCCCAAGGCATTTGCATTAGTTACCTATTACTGCATAGCCAATTACCCCCAAACTTAGAGACCTGTCAACACAAACATTTATTCAGGGGGTCAAGAACCTAGGAAAGACAGCTGGTGGTTCTGGCTGAGTGTCTTGGAAATCTGCAGTGATGGTGTGAGCCTAGGTGCAGTCATTTGAAGATTTCACTGTGGCTAAATGGAGGACCCCATACCCCTTGTATGTCTTGGGGCCTCAGCCTCTTGCCACAGGGGCATTACTTCTCCATGTAGGTCCTTCCAAGTGAGCAAGGGACAGGTGAGCTGCCTCTTATGGCTAGCCTCAGAAGTGAGGTCTCATCACTTCTGCTGTATTGTTTTGTTTTGGTTTTGCTTGAGGTAGGGTCTGGCCATGTTGTCTAAGCTGACCTCAAACTCCTGGGCTCAGGAGCTCCTCCTGAGTTCTAGGACTACACATATGAGCCACTGCGCTCAGCTACTTCTACCCTATTCTATTGGCCACACAGACCAACACCTGTGCAAAGTAGGAGGTGGCTACACTCAGGGTCACAAGTATGAGAAAGCAGGATCAAACCAGATGTTTTAGTCAGTTTTTTTTTTTTTTTTTTTTCTTGCCACTGTGACTTAAAGACCCAACCAGGACAATTATAAAGGAAGAAAATTTTATTTGGGGGCTCAGGGTTTCAGAGGTCTCGGTCTATAGATGGCAGGCTCCCTTCGTCAGGGCTTGAGGTGAGGCAGGACATCATGGTGGAAGAGTGTGGCAGAAGGAAGCAGCTCACATGATGATCAGGAAGCAGAGAGAGAGAGAGCTCTCCACTTGCCAGATACAAATATATACCCCAAAGTCACTTCCCAATTCCCACCTCCTCCAGTCACGCCCTACCACTTCAGGTACCACTCAATTAATCCCATAGGTGATTAATTTACTGGTTGGGTTAAGGCCCTCACAATCCAATCATTTCTCCTCTGAACCCATTCACATTGTCTCACATGTGAACTCTGGGGGGACACCTCACATCCAAACCATAACACTGGGCATGACGGCACACACCTATCTATAATACCAGTGACTTGGGAGACTGAGGCAGGAGATTCCCAAGTTCAAGGCCAGCCTCAGCACCTTAGTGAGACCCTGTCTCAAAATAAAAAATAAAGAGGTTTGGGGATGTAGCTCAGCGGTAGAGCGCCTCAAGTTCAAACCCCAATACCAAAAGAGAGAGAGAAGAGAGAAGAGAGACAGAGCAGGCAAGCGCAGATCATTAGGGGCTCTCATGAAGCTTGGCAATCACAGCACCTCAGACTTAACAGATAGATCCAGTGAACTTTCTTCTCCCCACCCTCCCTTCAAATCTGTTCTAAGCCATAAGCCTGGAAATCATTCTTGATTCCTCCTTCCTTAAACATATTCTTCGTCAGTCTCTGATTCCCGTCCACCTCTCCTTAACACCACTGCAATCTGTCTGCCTCTCTCTATTCCCGTGCTTACTGCCTGGCCATATTTTTTCTTTTTTCACTTGGATTCTATTACTTCTCACCCAGTCTCCTTGCCTCCTGTCTTACCTGCTGCCAACCCATCCTCCACACTGTTGCCAGAATGATCTTTATACAACTCAAACCCCTCAAAGGCTTTCAATTTTCTTGAGGGTCAAAACTAAGCTCCTTGGCATAGGATCCAAAGCCACTGATGACCCAGCCAGGCCTATCTTTGGATACTTCTTTTTTAAAAAATTGTTTTTAAATTAATTATTAGTTGTTGATGGACACAATAACTAAACAATTTATTTATTTATTTTTATGTGGTGCTGAGGATTGAACCCAGTGTCTCACATGTGCTAGGCAAGCGCTCTGCCACTGAGCTACAACCCCAGCCCTGGATACTTCTTTCTTACTAAGAGACGTGTTTTACCGTTCCCAGAAGATGTGAGGATAACGTATATCTCTGAGCCTTTTCATATGCTGCTCCCTCTCTTTAGATTATCCTCTTCCCCTTACTTGAGTTCCACTAACTCTGATTCATTCTTCAAAACTCAGCAAGTTGGAAGCAGGAATCATCTCGGTAATCTCAGTACCTAACATGGTACCTACCATAGAGGAACTGTTAAATGAATGGACAAGCAGTTCCTATGTGCCTGGTACCCTGAGGAATACTTGGTGTTACGGTTTGCATCTGAAATGTTCCCAAAGGCCATGGGGTTGAAGCTTTGGTCCCTGATACAACCATGTTCAGAGGTAGAGCTTTTGGGAATGGACCGGATCACGAGGGCTCAGACCTCATTGGTGGATTAATCCATCCTGACTGAATAGACTACCGGGAGGTGGTAGAAACTGTGCCTATTGGAGAAAGTGGGTCACTGGGGGTGTTCCCTGGAAAGGCTTATCTTGTCCAAGCCCCTTCCTCTCTTGCTGCTCTCTCTCTGCTTCCCAGGTGCCATGAGGTGAACAGTTTTCCTCTCCTGTGCTCTTCCACCATGTCTCTGCCTTGGAGACAGCTGACCATGGACTGAAACCTCAGAAAATGTGAGCCAAAATAAATCTTTCCTCTTATTTTTTCCTCAGGTATTTTGGCTACAGCAACGAAAAGCTAACACACTCGCTGTATAAGGTCCACATCTCAGCCATTTTCCCCTTGAGCTAGTTCCCCAATGCAAACCTTTCTTTTTCTTCAATGACAAGGCTGGAAAAGTGAATTCTGAGTTATATCCCAACTCATTCCTATTTGCTCGGTGACACTGAGAAAGTCATTTATTGCCTCTGTGCCTCTAGTCTTCATCTGCAATAAGGGTTAATAAAAAGGAGAGGATAAGATGAATTAATTAAATTAGTATTTATTGAGCCAGATAGGGTGCTAAACACTTTTAAATAAATTAGTCTGAGTGATAATCACAATATCCCCACGAGACAGATTTGATACCCTTTATACAAAAGAGGAAAATACAGATCAGAGCAACTAGGTGGGTAACCTGGCTCAAATCTCAAAGCTGGAAGACTTGGAATAAATGGCTAAATCACAGGCTACATTAGAAAAAAATGGACCATCCAGGTCTCTTCCAACCCTGAAAGATGAAGAGTTTGTTTTTGTTTGTTTGGTTTTTGTTTGTTTGTGTGGAACTGGGGATTGAACCCAAGGGCACTGAATTACATCCTCGGTCTTTTTTATTTTTATTTTGAGGCAGGGACTCACTAAGTTGTCCAGGTTGACCTTGAACTTTCCAATCTTCCTGCCTCATCCTCCCCAGTAGCTGGGATTGCAGACATGTGTCACCACATCCAGCCCCGATGAAGAGGATTTTCTTATTGTCACAGCCTTTTCTAGCCTTAGATGTCAAGGAGAGAGGCCCCACATTCCCAGCAGACCAGCATGGTGAATACCACATCTGACCTCCAGATCCAAGCCCTCAGTTCTCCCCTGAGTACTCTTACAGATCTTGACCATCATCTCCAACATTCCTTCTGCACCTTTATTTAAAAGTATTTTAACATATATCATATCTTGATAGATCTCTTGAGTAAGGGAGGAATGAGTTTTCCCATTTTTGAGCTGGAAAAAATGAGACTCACAGTGACTTGCCTAAAAAGTCATATGACATTGTTCCTCAATAGGACAATAGTATCATCAGAGACTGGTATGTCCAAGGAGCCAAGTTGACATATTTTTCTAATTGAGAGGCAGAGAAGAGGCATTGTGGAAAGAGAACCATGGACATGTCAGACAGATCCGAGGTGTGTGTGTGTTTGTTTTTTGTACTGGGGATTGAACCCAGGGGCACCTAACCACTGAGCCACATCCCCAGCCCTTTGTGTTTTTTATTTTGATACAGGGTCTCAATATGTTGCTTAGGGCCTCACTAAGTTGCTGAAGCTGGCCTCAAACTTGAGATCCTCCTGCCTCAGCCTCCTGAGCCCCTGGGATTGCAGGTGAATGCCACTGTGTTGGGCAAGACCTGAGTTTTGATCCCAGTTCATCTGGTTGCACAGCAACCATACTTCAAACCGGGGACGGAGGTACCATAGTCCAGAAAGAGGAGGTCTATTTTAGGAGTTAATCTTCTAGTCTGAGCAAAACAGAGAAATCAAGAGTTCCTTGAGTTCTTTGAGGGCAGAATGCATCTTACCTTTATATTTCTGGTCCTAGTACAGTTCCAGTGACATATTTGGTACTCAATAAATGTCTGTTGCCTTGATTAGGAAGTTTGGAAGGAAGGAGGCAGAGGAGGGAACTTGAGAGAGTTCAGAATCAAGAATCAAGGTAGAGACAGCCTAGGAAGATGGGGTCTAAGAGAGATTCCAGACGTGTGGCCCTGATTCCCTTACTCCAAGCCACTGGGGAATCCTCCAGAGGAACAGGGTGCTGTGGCTTTAAATGACTTCATCATTGTCAATGAATCTGCTTTGCTAAAAGAGTTATCCTTTTGCTCCTGCGCTTGGCCTCCCCCTCCTCTCAGCTCCCCAAACCCTTCTCTGTGCTGTGATGGGATAATTAGATGCGAGAGCTCAGCACAGATGATGCTCCAGTTGCTTAGCAACTAATGGTTTCCATGGAGACCGCAAAGCACAGCCTCCAGAGCAGCCAGTGAGCAGCTCGGCAGGGCAGGGAGAAGACGCAACTCTCTGCTCCTCCAGAAACCTGGGGAGGGTTAGGGTGGGGAAGGTAGGGGGGATTGGAGGGAGAAGAGAGGGCTTAAAGGCACAGGGCCCTCATATCCCTTTAAAATCTTGCTAGAGATCTGCTCTCCCCTACCCGAGTCTGTCTTATAATTTCAGATGGGGATGGGGGCTTAAGAGTGGACCCGATGCAAACTGCCCTGCAATAAACTCAACCTCTTCTCCTTTCTGCTTCCTGGTTATGACTGACATGGAAAAAGATACCTCCCAAACCCAAGTGTAAACATCCTGCCAGTGGGTCATGGAAGCTGAGAGGTGTTGGGAAGATCCCCTCTCCCAGGCATTCCACCATTGATTCTGTTCTCTCTCCCAAGTTCTCCTGCATGTGCAAAAGATCCTCTTTCAGTTTGTAGAGTCAGGGTAGGATCTGAACTAAAGGGGACAAAAGCCAAGGAGCAGGAAAAACAGAATTTAATTTCCACCCAAAGGCAGCCAGTCCTGGCAGACTGGGGGAAAAGCCCCGCCCCTGCCCTCCATCAGAGAGGAACTAGGGTGTGCTGCAGGGCAAGTGTCAACACCAAACCTCTGCAAGTCCAAGTGAGCACCTGTCTGTGTTACGTTGCCTGAAAACTCACTGCAAATGCAGAATTCCAGGCTTCACCTCAGACTCTGAATCAGAAACTGCATAACAAGAGTTCTCTGGTCATTCATAAGCACAATGAATTTGGAGAAGCTCTGGCCTAAGACCCTTCTACACTCAGCCTGGGTGCTCTTTACTGTTATCTTCCACTCACACCCCAGGATGTGAGCCGACCCTTCCCACCATGGGGGGTAAGAACACAATTCCACCGGCCCCTCACTATCCTACGAGGATCCTGGCCTTCTCTGGGACTGGGGAAGATAACAGGGTCATGGAGCAGAGACCTACAGCACAGCCTCTGTAGAGCACAGGCCTTTGTAGAATTCCACAACCTCTCCTGACAGTGTTCTACTTTCCACAGGTGACTACCAGAATCTGTTTCCACATTTACAAGCCAGAGCCAGTAACATCCGGTACTCAGGATGGCTGTAGCCTATGTATGTGGGAACACAGAGCCTGCCCCATGCCCAGAGTGGGGGCATCCTTGTCTCCCTCACGCCCCCACCCCTGCTCTGCTGATGGTTCTCCTTCACTTCCCTCTCACTGAGCCCAGGGGAGGGGGTGGTCATAAGTTGTGCCATTTTTTTGTTTGTTTGCTTTTGTTTTTTCATTTTTCTTTTTCTTTCTTTCTTCCTTTCTTTCTCTCTCTCTCTCTCTCTCTTTCTTTCTTTCTTTCTTTTTTAAATTCAGCACTCAGCAATTTATAGAAAGGGTAATGTACCATGGTTTTTCATTTTCTCTTACCAGGTCTCTTCCCATTTTATTTGTTTTGCCACGCCGGGGATCAAACCCGGGCCTGACATGTCCGGCACGCTCTCTACCTCTGAGCGGTAGCTTCGGCCCTCCTTCTCTTCTTTATTCTCAACCAATTCAACAAATGTTTGCTGCCCAAGGCTGACTGTGTCCACCCCACCCATGCTGGTCTCTCTGGAAGTCCTCCCTGGCTTCCCTTGTTCCCACCCACCAGAGGAATCTGAAAGCCTGCATGACAGGTCACCCCTGCCTCTCCCGAGCAGCAATAGCTGGGCCTCAGTGAACCCCAAGAAGTAAGACCCTCGGCTCTGCCACCCACTCGCCGTGATTGGTTTCTTTCTCTCCTCAGGGTTACTCTCCTCTTCCTACACACCAGGGCAACTTCAGAATTCATGACCTTCCTGGGAAGACCCCCACCACCAGGAAGAGCAGCGCCTGCACCCCCAGGCCCAGCTCCAGACCCACACATGTGCCCATAAGAACACTGCTTCACATGTGGGAGGCCCAGAAGGAGGGGTGATTTACCTCGTTCCTCTGCAGTTGGCTAATCACCAAGACCCAGACAGGGCACCCCCCCCCCCCCCCCAGATATACACACTTCTGGCCTGGAGGCCAGCTCTCCAGCCTGAAAAACCTGTCCCAAACTCCCCCCAGGCCATAGGGCCCGAGGGGCAGGTTGGACTGGATTCCCCTCCAGCCCCTCCCACCCCAGGACAAAATCAGCCACCCCAGGGCAGGGCCTCACTTGCCTCAGGAAACCTCAGCCTGCCAGCACCTATTCCAGGTTCCAGGTTTCAGTCCAGGATGGCATCCCAGAGGCCTGTCCAGACCTTGCCCTTGATCCTGATTCTGCTGGCTATCCTGGCCCCAGGGGCTGCAGGTCTCTGCCATCTCTGGCGAGGGTGGGGGAAAGGTTCAGAGGCCAGACAGGGGGCACTGCAACTTCCAGGTTCTCAAAGGGAAGCTGGTCTGGCTGGTTGGGGGTGGAGGTTGGTGATGGCAGTGACCAGGCATTAGACATTGAACCCAGGGCACATTCCTGGGCTTCTTCCAGACCCAGGAGGCAGAGAAGTATGGGAAAGGGTCCAAGGCTGCCTGTAGGGATAAAATTGGGCGCTGCCTGGCTCCTGGCATCCAAAATCTGGCTCCAGGGCAGCTTGGAAGAGTATGCAGCTTCTACGGCTCAAGCCTGCCACCTGGTGGTCAGGCCCACTCAGGCCTGGCTGTTCTACCCTCCCGTGGCAGAAAGAGGAGATGGACTTCTCTTCCTTTACAGTGGCCCCAGGTGGATGCACCGGATCTGACGACTGGAAGGGAACTGATCCCCATCTGAACTCCCTTCTGTCCTCCCAGCAGACTTCAACATCTCAAGTCTCACTGGTCTGCTGTCCCCAGCGCTAACGGAGAGCCTGCTAGTTGCTTTGCCCCCCTGTCACCTCACAGGAGGCAATGCCACACTGACTGTCCGCAGAGCCAATGACAGCAAAGGTCTGCCTCCCACTCCCCAGGAATCCCCCTGGTTCCCAGGGACCTCTTCCCAGGACACCACCGGCAACCCTTCCCCTATTCACCCCTCCCTGCCTCTCTTGGGCATTCATATTCAAAGCTACTCCTTCTCCCTGGGGCTTCCAGAAACTTGACCCTGATTTTCACTCCCAATTTCCTGCTCAGTGGTGAATTCCAGCTTTTTAGTGCCTCCATGCCGCGGGCGTAGGGAGCTGGTGAGTGTGGTGGACAGTGGGAATGGCTTCACGGTCACACGGCTCCGTGCATACCAGGTGACAAACCTCCTCCCAGGAACCAAATACTAGTAGGTACCTGATCCACACCTGGAGCAACTGAGGGATGGGGGTGCCGGGAGAGAAGCTGGCAGGGGCCTGGTTAGCATGGGAGAAGGAGGCACGGCCAAGGGTGTGGAAAGCAGCCTCTCCTGGGGAAGGCACAGCCAGGAAGCTGGGGTGGGGCAGGCTGGAGCCCCTCTTTCCCTAAATCCCAGATACTTACTGAAGGTTCTCTCCTCTCTCTCTCCATTCCCATCCCAAAAGCATTTCCTATCAAGTACAGAAAAAGGCGTCCACCGAGTCCAGCAGAGAGATCCCGATGTCTACGCTTCCTCGTAAGTAGCACTCTGCCCCCGTCTTTGGTCCACCGATCTTCCCAGGTTGTCCCACCGATCCCCAGTGCGGATTAGCCGCCCCTCAGTGCCCCCTCAGCACCTTTGCTTACCTCCCTCCTACCATGGAGCCCATGGCAACTTTCGGTTGACTCATCTGCTGCACTACCAAACTAAAGGCTCCTCATGGGTATCCACAGGGACTCACATAGAAGATGCTTCTCCTTTGTTGGTTTGATGGGTGTTTGGGTCCGCTGCTTGGCTGGTCGAATGGATGGATGGACGTTGGTCAGGGGGTGAGATGAGGACTAAGCTGTGAGCCTTGGGTAGCCTTGGGCCCCTCCTGCCTACAAAGGTGCCCCTTTCTCTTTTCTGACAGGAAGGAATATGGAGTCCATTGGGCTGGGAATGGCCCGAACAGGGGGCATGGTGGTCATCACAGTGCTGCTATCTGTCGCCATGTTCCTGCTGGTGGTGGGTTTCATCATTGCCCTGGCTCTGGGTGCTCGAAAGTAAGGACTGACCTGTGCGGGGCTCCTCCAGGAAGTCCAGTCACCCCATGACCCAGTCTGCCTCCTCCTGGGTCTCAGCCACCAACCTCTGGCTCCTTCACTGCCTTCATCTCCCTCTTCCTGCCCTCCACCCTGTCCCCAGAGCCCTTTCCTCCCTCATTCTCCCTCCCTGCCCCCAGGGCCTCCCCACCCAACACTCCCTACCATTCCCCTTGCTCAATCCTGTGGGAATCGACATTCCTCCCATTTCACCACTCTGACCCCCGTCACAGTCCACCCCTTCCTCTGTGAACTTGGTCTCTATAATAAAGGCTAATTCACATCTTCCCTGTGTCCTTGCTTCCCTTTAGTGGGCTCCTCTTGGAGGCACCTGGTCCTCCCCTCCCTGCCCCAAGCCTCAGAGTGGCCTTTCTCATGAGGGAGGCAGGCAGGGACCAGAGCAGATAAGACACCAGGAGTCAGAGTTCTCAGACCCACACCTGGGCTGTGGCTTGTACATCCTGCACAGCACGAAGAAGTCCCCCAACCAGGGGCCTGAGGGCCTGGGGGTGGCTGGCAGAGCAAGAAGCACTCGGGGAAAGAGTCTCTGTCTGGGAAAGACAGGGCCACCAGGGTGAGACCCAAGGATAGGTTACTGGAGGGGGAAGTGGGAACGGAAGCGGAAGGACCATGGCTGGAGAGGGACAAGAGAGGTACAGTATGGTAACTAAGGGAAAAGGCAGGAGTGGTCACTTCTTTTTTTTTTTTTTTTTTTTTTTTTTGGTACCAGGGATTGAACCCAGGGACGCTTAACCTCTCAGCCACACCCCCAGCCTTTTTATATTTTATTTAGAGACAGGGTCTCACTGAGTTGCTTAGGGCCTTGCTAAATTTCTGAGGCTGACCTTGAACTCAACAATCTTCCTGCCTCAGTCTCCAGAGCCACTGGGATTATAGGCAGGCGCCACCACACCCGGCAGGAGTAGTCACTTTAATTCACTTATCCAGTACACATTCCTTACAGGGATCAGTAATCTTTACATTGTTCTTTCTTTCTTTCTTTTTTCCTTTTTTTTTTTTTTTTCTTTTTTTCTTTTCTTTTCAGTACTGGGAATTGAACCCATGCCCTCAAGCAAGCACTCTTGCACTGAGCCACATTCCCAGCCCTTTTTATTTTTTATTTGAAGACAGAGTCTCACCAAGTTGCCTAGGCTGGCCTCAAACTTGAGATCCTCCTGCCTCAGTCTTGAGTCACTGGGATTATAGTTAAGGCCAGGCCTAATATATCCCATAACTTCCCTGCAATTTTCACCATTTTGGAGCCATCCCTCCAAAGTGTTCCTGCTTGCCTGAGGATCTTTCCACAGAAGATTCTATAAGCCAGAACTGCTCTTGTGACTGCTCCCACCCCGACTCCTATTCCTATTTGCATAGTTAGCTTCCGATCCCTTCTCAAGAGAAGCCTCTGATAGTAATTCCTTCCTATTAGGTTGGGCTTCCCTATCCTGTCTCCTCGTGTTACCATGAGTTTATAACATACAGTTCATAACAGTGTTTGTGTGATTATTTGATTGTCTCCCACATCAGACTGTATGTTTCCTGAAAGCAATTGCTTTGCTCCTTGGAGTCTGCAGTATCTCTGTTCCACAGTGCCTGGAACACAGTAGGCGCTCAATAAGTACTTGTTGAATAAGTGAATGAATGAACAAAACTGTAAAGAGAAGGAAGGATCTGAGAAAGGACCAGAAATCATGTGAAAACAATCAGAAAGGATTCACAGGAACAATGATCTTGATGACCCCTATATTAGTCAGAGTTCTCTAGAGGAACAGAATCAACAGGAAGCATGATTATAAAAAGGGGATTTATTAGATTGGCTCACATGATCGGAAGCTGGATAGTCCACAATGGCCATCTTGCAGGCTGGAGAGCTGGAAGAACCAGCAGCTGTGCAGTTCAAGAGGTGGAAGCCCCAGAACAAGAAGGATCAACAGTGCTACCCTAGTCTGAGACCAAGGCTTCTGGAAACTACCTGGAGAATCACTGGCAGAGTCCCCTTTGGAGGAGTGAAGAAGTGAGAGCCCAATATCCTCAGATAATCAAAGCAGCGATCAAGAACCCGCTCAAGAAGAGCTGAGCTTGCATCTGCATCTGCTTCCTTGTTCTTCCAGCTTTTATTCCATCCTATTGGGCGGTGCTGCCCACACTTAGGGAGGGGCTCCACTTCAGTTCACTATCCCACATTCCAGTCATTCCTAGACACACCCTCAGGGACACACCCAGAAGCCTTTTAATCATCAGCATCTCTTAATCCAATCAAGTTGACAAGTCAAATTAACCATTACAGCCTCTCTCTAGAGTGACCCTAGAGCTTGAGACAAGAAAGCAATGGAGAAGGACAATGATCTTTCTCATTCCACAAATAATAATTGAGCATGTGCTATGCACCAGGAGTTTCTGAAGGCTCTAGGCTCTCACCATGAAAAGACTCCTTTCCTCTCATGGAATTCACATGGAAATCAGTGGGAGAGACAGAGTCCCCCAGAATGCCAACAATTAAGTAGGGAATGTGGTGCATGCTATGAATCATGGAAGAAGAAAAGGCCCTGGGCCCTTCTTTCATTGGAGTAGCTAAGGCCTAAAGTTGGGAAAGTCAGGGCTTTCTCCCCAACCCTCCTGCAACAACCCAGGAAGGTTTGGGAGCCCAGTCTTCTTGTGCTGTAAGAGGACACTGGATTGGAAACACAATGCTTTATATTAACATCATCTAAAAGACTCATTAAAGAGTTTAATAAGCCAGCATGGTGGTGCACACCTGTAATCCCAGCAACTCAGGAGGCTGAGGCAGGAGGATGGCAAGTTGGAGGCCAGCCTGGGCAACTTAGCAAGGCCATGTATCCAAATAAAAATTAAAAGGGGGTGGCGATGTAGCTCAGAGTTAAAGCAGTCTTGAGTTTGAATTTCCAGAACAAAAAAAAGAAAGCCTGATAATCAGATGGCACTTCTTACTAAAATCAAAATGACAAGGTGCTGGGCATTTAGCTCAGTCCCTTAGCACTTGCCTAGGATGTGTGAGACCCTGAGTTCAATCCCTGGCACCACAAAAATAAATAAATAAAAAAATTCAGCCGGCCACAGTGGCATACACCTATAATCCCAGCAGCTTGGGAGGCTGAGGCAGAGGATCCCAAGTTTGGGGTTAGCCTCAGCAACTCAGCGAGGCCCTAAGCAACATAGTGAGACCTTGCCTCAAAATAAAATATAAAAATAGCTGGGGATGTGGCTCAGTGATTAAGCATCCCTGGGTTCAATCCCCAGTACCAATAATAATAATAAAAATAATAATAGTAATAAATTTCAGAATAACTGCGGGTGGGAGCCAGTTATTAGTATTCATTTGAAGACACCCCCACCAGGAGATTCTAGTATGCAGCAAAGTTTGGGAATTGCACAAAATTTACTATTTCTTTCCTTCTCACCCTCACCCCCACCTGTTCTGGATTAACTCAGGGGCACTTTACTACTGAGCCCCATCCCTAGCCCTCCTTCTCCAACCCCTGAAGTACTAGGCATTGAACCTCGTAAAGACTAGGTGAGTCCTCAATCAGTGAGCTACATCCCCAGCCCTTCTAATTTTATTTTGAGACAAGTTCTTGCTAAGTTGCCATGCTGGCCTCAAACTTGTGATCCTCCTGCCTCAGCCTCCCTAATAGCTGGGATCACAGATGTGCACCAATACACTACCCTATCATACACCCAGCTAAAATTTACTATTTTAATCTTTTCTTTTTTTGTATTGGGGATTGAACCCAGGGGCACTTAACCACTGAGCCACATCCCCATTCCTTTTTTTTTTTTTTTTTAGCCTTAGGCATGGTCTTTATTCATTTGGACACTGTACAAATATTACAATTTCCTTTTGCTGCAAAAAGTATAAAAATAATCTTTATATAGGAATCCATTCGTTACTGTAAATCTTTCTAAATCTCTGCAAATGGCTCTAAATGAGGGTAAATGAATAAATGGAAATGAAGGGGAGCTATGGGGCATCAGGCCTCAGGGAATGACCTGCAAGGATTCCTAGCTAGAGACCTCAGTTCCTTCTTGTTAGCACCCCCCACCCACCACTGCCACCTGCAGGTTCCCAGGGCTCAGGGCCCAGCAGAAGTAGGGTGGGCGGGGTGCACATGAGAGGTCCAGGAGAAGCTGAAGGTAAGTGGGTGGTTAAGGAAAACTAGGATGTTGGCTGGCAAGTACCCAGCTCCACCCCACCTTTCCCTCCTTTTGGGGGGAAGGGCTGGCAGGAGCAGGGCAGTGGGCTGGACAAGTTGCCCTATGGGGACAATGGTGGGTCAGTGCCACTGGGTGGCAGCTAAGCCTGGGATGGGGAGGCTCCAGAAAAGAAGAGGCAAACACTTTGGCTCAGTGGTGAAGCGGGCTGAGCCCCTTTCCCTTGCTCTGCTAGCACAGTACAAGTGCCAGTGCAGGAGAGGGAAATGTGGCCAGAACTGCAGTAGGGGAAGGCTGGAGAAGCCAGGAGTCTGTGGCTCTCAAGCCTTGTAGGGGCAGGGTGGGGGAAGGTCCCCAGGCAGCCCCCAACTCAGACAGTCTGGGTCCCGGCCATTCAGCGTATGTCCCTGTCAGTCAGAGGTTGAGAACAGGCACGTCAAAGAGATCACAGACACCTTCACTCTCGTCCAGGTTGTAGATGTAATCGTGGTCTCCAGGGGGTGGAGAGAGACGGAGTAGGGGGGCAAACACTTCTGAGGACATCAGCTCCTCCAGCAGCTCTGAGCTCATACACTCTCGTGTGGGGTCGAAGATTTCTGACAGCTCTTTGGGGAGTTCCAAAACACCTGTCGGTTCCACCTTGATGGGGTCAAAGGAGGTAGAAGGATTAGGTCCAGATGAACTGCTAGTGCTGCTGCTGCTACTGCTGTCCAGCAGGGCAGTGGCCGGGTGTCCAGTGCTGTTGGGCCTAGTGGGAGTGAGCTGAGCTCACCGTTGTCCTTGCTCTCAGTTCCAGAACCACTGTTGTTCACTGTGATTTCAGCTGCTGGACCCGTTACCCCTGGGACTTCTGTGCTGCCAGGAACATGGATGGGGTGGTATGCTGGGGACTACTTGGACGTGAAGCCTCCTGGGGCTGAGCTAAGGTAGGCTTGGGCAGAGGTGGAGGGGTAGGAATAGCAGGTGGGCTCTGAAGCAGATCCTCAGGTGGTGGCACAGGCACAGCCACAGGTGGCGAACTCAATGCCTCCTTATTCACAAGCAGTACCTCAATGGGGCCACTCATACTCTTCAGGTGAATCTGGTACTTCTTCTGCCCATTGAGACCCTCTGGGATGGGCACCTCTAGGCTGGTGCCTGATGGGGCACGAATGGCCAGGAGGGTGTCTCCAGCAAAGCATCTGCAGATGTCCTCATAAGTCACGTAGGCCAAGCAGCTGTTCTGCACGTCCTCTGTGACATTCCGGATGCTCTGCTGCACTCACACCTTGTGCTGGTCAAGTTCTTGCTCCCGCTGCTGCAGCTCTTCGATTTCTGCCTTCAGTTTAATCAGCTTGTCAGCAATCTCCCGAGTATTGCAGCCAGGCCCCACACCCTTCCACTGGATGCTGTTCTTGGATTTTTTCTCGATCAGCCCAATACCTTCTAACACGTTGGTAATGTCGTAAATTCGCCGCTTCTGGCGCACAGCTAAGGTGTCAGCTGCTTGGTGGTGAGAAGTCCCAGGCTCTTCTCATGCCGGCTTGGAGTGCCCGCGGCGCCTGTGGCCCGGCCTCCGCCACCGCGCCCGCCCGCCGCCTCCCCTCAGCCAGGCAGGCCAGGCCGGCCCCCATTCCTTTTTAATATTTTATTTAGAGACAGGGTCTCGCTGAGTTGTTCTGGGCCTCACTAAGTTGCTGAGGCTCGCTTTGAACTTGTGATCCTCCTGTCTCAGCTTCCTGAGAGGAGGGGATTACAGGTATGCGCCACCATGCCCGGCTATTTTAATCACTTCATTTCAGCATCATTACCCACTTCTTTGATTAAGTGGGGCTGGGGATGAACCCAGGGCTCTGAGCCTGCAAGGCAAGCACTCCACCACAACAATAACATCGTTATGCCACCGTCACCACCATCCACTGGCAGAATTTTTCACCGCCCTGAACAGAAACTGTGAGTCCATTAAGCAATTACTATCACCTCCTCCCCTAGTTCCTGGCAGTCACCACTCTACTTTCTGTCTCTATGAATTTGGCTGTTCTAGGTACCTCTGTCACTGAACTATACAAAATTTGTCCTTTGGTGTCTGCCTTATTTCACTTTAGCATAATATCTTCGAGGTTCATCCATGTAGTAGCATGTATCAGAACTGCGTTCCTTTCTGAGGCTGAATAATATACCATTGTGTGTATTTACCATTGTATTGTATTTGTATTTATCCATTGATGAACACTTAGGTCATTTCCAAATTTGAGCTATTGTGAATAATGTTGCTGTGAACAATGATGTACAAATATCTGTTTAAGTGTCTGCTTTCAATTCTTTCAGGCATATACCCAGAAAAAGAGGCAGGGGACTTGCTGGATCCTATGGTAATTCTATGTTTAACTTTTTGAGGAGCCACTGTACTATTTTCCACAGTGGCGGCAGCTGTACCATTTTACCTTCCCAGCAGTGATGCACAAGGTTGGAATTCTCCACATCCTCATCTGTACCTGTTTGTTTGTTTTAGAATGGTCATTCCCGTGACAAGGTGCTGAGCATTTAGCTCAGTCCTATAGCACTCGCATCTCATTGTGGCTTTTTTTTTTTTTTTTTTTTTTTTTTTTTTTTTGTAGTATTGGGGATTGAACCCAGAGGAGCTCTACTACTGAGCTACATCCCCAGTTCTTTTTATTTTTTATTTTTTTGGTTTGTTTGTTTGTTTATTTATTTATTTTTGTGGTGCTGGGGATTTGAACCCAGGGCTTTGTGGCAAGGCAAGCACTCTAACAACTGAGCTATATGCCCAGCCCTGTTTTTTTTTGTTTTTTTTTTTTTTGAGGCAGGGTCTTGCTAAATTGCCCAGACTGACCACAGATTTGTGATCGTCCTGCCTGTCTCCTGGTAGCCGAGATTGTACACTAAATGTGGTTTGGATTTGCATTTTTTTAATGATTAGTGAGGTTCAGCATCTTTTCATGCGCTTATTGGTATGTTTTCTTTGGAAAAAATGTCTATGTCCTTTGCCTTTTTTTTTTTTTTTTTTTTTTTTTAATGGTCTTTCTATGTTGATCAGGCAAATCTGGAACCTCAGACTCCTGGACTCCGTTATCCTCCTGTCTCAGTCTCCTAAGTAGCTGAGATTATAGAAGTGTACCACCAAACCCAGCTGTCCATTTTTAAAATTAGATTTTTTTTTTTTGCTGTGGAATTATAGGAGTTCTTTACAGTTTTTCAATATTAACTCCTTACCAGATATGATTTGCACAATAAAAACATTTTAAATAGTAGACTACTTAGAAAGGCTAATGTATTTAATAGATATATTAGAATAACACTTTTTTTTTTTTTTTTTGGTACTAAGGATTGAATTGAGAGATGCTTTACCACTGAGTCACATCACCAGCCCTTTTTAATTTTTACTTTGAGTTAGGGTCTCACTAAGTTGTTGAGGGTCTCACTAAATTGCTGAGTCTGGCCTCAAACTTGCAATTCTCCTGCCTCAGCTTCCCAAGTTGCTGACATGACAGGTGTGACCACCAAGCCTGATTAAAAACTTTTTTCCCCCACAATTTGAACCCTGGGACATTCAACCACTGAGTCACATCCCCAGCCCTTTTTATATTTTATTTAGAGACAGGAACTTGCTAACTTGCTTAGGGCCTTGTTAAATTGCTGAGGCTGGCTTTGAACTTGCGATCCTCCTGCCTCAGCCTCCTGAGCTGCTGGGATTCAGGAGTGGGCCACCACTGTGCCCAAATCCCACAATTTTTTATTGGTATATTATATTTGTACATACTGATGGGAATAAAGGATAACAACTTTAAAATTTTTTTTTGTAGTTGTAGATGGACAGCATACCTTTGTTTTTTTATTTTTATGTGGTGCTGAGGATCAAACCCAGTCCCTCACATGTGCTAGGCAAACACTCTGCCACTGAGCTACAGTCCCAGCCCAAATAAGACTTTTTAATAAAACAAAAACTGGGGCTGGGGATATAGCTCAGTTGGTAGAGTGCTTGCCTCCCAAGCACAAGGCCCTGGGTTCCAACCCCCAGCACAAAAAAACAAAAAGCATATGAAATAAAACAAAAACAAAACATCTATGAAGAAAATGTAATCAATTTGAGGCTGGAGTTATGGCACAGTGATTGAGCACTTGTCTTGTATGTTTGAAGGCCATGGGTTCAAACCCCAGCACCGCAAAAGAAAAATATTTTTTAAACTATACTTTAATTAAAATATAAAGTTAAATATAAAATTAATATATATTTTATGCTTCATATAAAATATGTATATATATTTAACTCTCCATGATACAAAGAATAATTTTTGTTTTCACTTTCTGTATTTTCCAAGTTTTCTACATCAAACATGATTATTTTTATAATTAGGGAAATTATCCTTAAAATGATTACCGGAATTGGTATTACAAGTAATAATCTTAGCAAACTGTTAAGAAGGAAGCAGTTGCAATCTCAGCCACTTGGGCAGCTAAGGCAGAAGGATCACAATTTTCAAGGCCAGGCTCAGGCACTTAGTGAGACTCTATCTCAAAATAAAAAATAAACAGGGATGAGGATGTAGTTCAGTGGTAGCGATCCCCTGGGCTCAATCCCCAGAACCACACACACACACACAAAAATTTGTCTAGTAGGCAAGCAATAAGCAACATAACACAGAGCAGCAGGCCTCTGATGGGGAACTCAGGGGAGGCCCTTTCAACCAAGGGCCAAATTTGGGACAATTTCAGGATAAGAACAAAGATTAAGTAGGACACAGTAGTGCACACCTGTAGCCCCCCAGCTACAAGGGAGGCTGAGGCAGGAGAATCACTTGAACCCAAGAGTTCAAGATCAGCCTGGAAAATGTAGAGACTCTGTCTCAAAAAAACAAAGGCAATGGCTTATAATCTACTCTAATCCACTCTTTAAAAAAATCTAAGTCAATATTGATAATAAATAAATAAAAATATAAGGGCTAGGGATACAGCTCAGTTGGTAGAGTGCTTGCCTAGCATGCACAAGACCCTGGGTTCAATCCCCAGCACCACACACACACACAAACAAAAATGTGAAAAGAAAAAACTCTTCTTTACAATTGTTTTTAAAAAGTCCTTAGAGCCAGGTGTGGTGGCTTACATCTGTAATCCCAGCTACTGGGGAAGTTGAAGCAGGAGGACAGGGAGTTTGAGGACAGCCTGGGCAACTTAGTCAGATCCTATCTCAAAATTTAAAAATAAATTAATTAATAAATAAAACAGGACTGGGGAATGTCGCTCAGTGGTAGAGTCCTTGAGTTCAATCCCCAGACCACACCTCCATCCCTCAAAAAAAAAAAAAAAAAAAAAAAAAAAAAAAGACCAATTAATTTAGTTGAGTTTACCTAAGCAAAGGAAAACAAAGTAAAAGATAATTTGGGAATCTGTCAGCTCCCAGACCCAAAGAAGGTCCTTCCAGGCACGGTGGCACACACTGTAATCCCAGTGGCTTGGGAGGCTGAGGCAGGAGGATCGAGAGTTCAAAGTTCAGCCTCAGCAATTTAGTGAGGCCCTGAGCAACTCAGCAAGACCCTGTCTCTAAATAAAATACAAAAAAAATGTGGCTCAGTAATGAGTGCCCCTGAGTTCAATCCCCAGTACCCGTCCCCACAAAAAAACCCAAACAAAAAAGAATGTTCTAAGAATTCCAGTCAACTAAGAACTCCAGTCAACAGCATGATCTGACAACATTTATAGAAAGAAATGAGGTAGAGAGACAACTTAATCTGTTACAGCTTAATTGGTTAATGGGCTACAGAGTCCCCTGCAATTATCTAAAGCTCAGTTTAATCAGTGATTAAACTCTGTATTCGTTTGGTGAATTGGGTCCAGAGTAGGAGCCTAATCAATGGTCTTCTACACAATTTTATTAGCCCAATTGAATGCCAACTAAATGAAAGGAGAAGAAATGATAGATTTATAAAAATCACCATTTAACAACCATCATAGTATTGATTCAGGCAAGATTCATAAACCATGCTAGTGGTTTCAAATTTGATGAACAGGATTTCAGGTAATTTCAAAGTGTCTCCCCACAAATTGCTTACTAATCACAAAAAAAAGCAGAAAGGTAACCTTACAGTTAAGAAAACCTGGCAGATACCACTAAATCAAGTGATTGAAATTTGTATCACAAATAATGAGAAAACTGACGAGCCTTTTGAAGCAATATATTAAGAAGCATTACCTCTGATATTCTCGTTTTTTAAAAATATGCATATTTTAACTCTGATTGTAAACAGACACCAGCCAAATTCAAACTGAAAGTCATTCAGTTATAAAACAGTCTGTGGTCTTCAAAAATGCCAATGATGGGCCTGGCATGGTGGCACACGCCTGTAATCCCAAAAACTTCGGAGGCTTAGGCAGGAGGATGGCAAGTTTAAAGCCAGCCTCAGCAACTTAGCAAGTCCATTATAAAAATAAAAAGAATTGAGGGTGGTAAACACTCCTGGGTTCAATCCCCAGTACCAAAAAAAGTGAATTTTATGAAAGATTACAAAGGCTGAGTCTGCTCTAAAGGTGACTAAAAGAAAAAAAGAATAAAAAAGATGGGCTGGAGATATAGCTCAGTTGGTAGAGTGCTTGCCTTATAGGCATATAGGCTCTGGATTCAATCCCCTGGTTTTAATCCTAGCAACACACACACACAAGATGGTGCCATAAAAATTGGGGCTCTTTGAATAAGATCTATACATTAAATAAACTATTGAATCAATTGTTAAAACTTTGGGTTTCTGGTTTTTTTCTGGTTATGTAAGTCAATATTCTTGTATTTAGGAAATACACACTGAAGTGCTTACAGGTAAAAAGGCATGGTGTTTGCAAATTATTCTCAAACAGTTCAGGAAAAAATATAAATATGGGTACTGGGGGTATAGCTCAGTGGTAGAGTGCTTTCCCAGCATGCACAAAGCCCTCAATCCCCAGCACTGTAAGATAAATAAATAAATATATTATACAGATGAAGAGAAAAACTTCAATGGATGAAATGTTAATTGATGAATCTGGGTGAAAGTGCATACAGAATTTTTTATAGTATTCTTGGGATTTTTCTGTGATTTTGAAATTACTAAAAACAGTATTTTAGAGCTGGGGTTGTAGCTCAGTGGTAGAGCACTTGCCCAGCATGTGTGAGGCACTAGGTTTGATTCTCCGCCGCACATGTAAATAAGTAAAATAAAGGTCCATCAACAACTAAAAAAAATTTTTAAATGGTATTTTAAAATATCAAATCATCATTCAATCTAATCTTATCTTCATCATCTACCACAAGATGCAATCTTGAATAAGCCATAAAACCTATGAGAACTTCTAGAAAGTAGCTATTAATACGCTCACGGGATCGTTACGCCTTTTAAATAAAATAAGTTTTATGCAAATATCAAGGAGGGTAAACGGTCTGGGACACATTGCTTCTGGGACCCTAATCCTCCCAAACCCCCAAAGGCGAGGGCAGCGGGCGGAGGAGGCTTCGGGAGGGCCGTGGGTGGGTGGGTGCAGAGGGGCTCCGAGGCGTCGAGCAGGCTCCGCACACCTGGGCAGCCTCCCGCCTACAGCCGGCGGAGCGCGGGGATTTGAGGAAGCGCCGCGAGGGCGAGCGTGGTGTCGCTCTCCTCTCCCACTCCGCGCCGCTCCGTGCCTCCTCTCCTTAAAAGTGGACCTCAGACTCCAAGATCTCGACTTCTGGGACAGCCTCCATGGCCAGGTCCCAGGATTGTTGGACTGGGACATGGGGAACGAGTCCTTTCTGGCCTTTACCACGGCGCACCTGCCCCTGACGGAGCAGAACCGTGAGTACCGCGTGGGGGGCGGGGGATGGGCGAGCCGGCCGGCGGGCGGGGGCCGTGGGCGGCCAGGCTGGCCCCCAGCCTCGCGCCTCGCTCTGGGGGCAGCACCCCCAGGCTTGGTCTCGGGGTTCCGAGCTCCCCACGCCTGCCGGACTCCCCGGCCGACCCCAGCGCCCACGCAGCGGGCACCACGCGGCAGGGGGGCTGGGCTCCAGCCTGGACTGGAAACCCACCGAGGGCAGCACGTCCACCCAAGGGACAGCGCCTTCCTGCTCGTCCAGAGCCCAGCTCGCGGCAAGTCCTAGGCCTCTTCCCAGCCTTTCTCCTTGGCTCACCGTCCTCGCCATTTGTCGAACTGTAGGCTTTACTTTTTATGCCTCTTAAAAATATCTTGTAAATTATCATTTTGTTGATGTCTGCATCTCACCTCTTACCGCGTTGTCTGGATCTAAAAGTGCTCGGTATTTGTTGAATGGAAGATTGGTCATTGTGGCCTTTTAAAATTTCTTTTCCTTCTTTGGACCTCAAAGTTGAGTTGAAATCATCTGTGTATTCATGGTACCCTTTTGCCATCTGATAGAACACGGTGCTTGGATTAACTCTTGGTTTTCCCCCTTCAACTTCCACCTCCCACGTCCATCATCTCCAGATTGATGTACAAACCCTAATCCATTTAATATGGTTTGGTTTTGTTTTGGTACTGGGAGTTGAATCCAGGCGTGCTTTATCACTGAACTACACCCAAGCCCTTTTTACTTTTTTTTTTTTTTTTTTTTTTTTTTGAGACAGGGTCTCACTAAATTGCTGAGCATGGGCTTAAATTTAAGATCTTCCTGCCTCAGCCTCCCAAGCCACTGGGATTACAGCCTGGCCCCTCCCACTTTGTTTTCCAGAACTGTTGTGTGTTACTAAATGCTGTCTTATTTGATGTTTCTGACAGTTGGGTAATGTTCTCTCCTCTGTGTATATTTCCTTTGACTTTCTAATTCTACTTACATCCAAATTGCTTCCAGCACTTTGCCATAATTAAAGATGGTGAACTTTCATGTGTGTTCATTTATTCAGGAGTGTTAGGGCCGAGGATGTAGCTCAGTTGTCCACCATTTGTCTAATAAGCACCAGGCCCTGGATGCCATCCCCAGCAGTTCTGGGTGAGAGAGAGAAACTACTTAGGCCATGGTAGTAATCCAGACAACACATGATGATAGACTGGACCAGGGTGGTGACAGAAAAGGTGGTGAGAAGGTAAGACTAACTAGATATGCTGTTGGATAGAATGTGTGGTGTAAGAAAAACAGAATTTGGTATCTGAGAATGTAGCTCAGTGTTAGAGCAAGTACCCAGCAGGAATGAGGCCCAGGACTAGATCCCCAGCACTGCAAATACAAAAGGGAAAATCCCACAGACTCTTCAAAGCTGGGTGTGTGGCAAATACCTGTAGTCCCAGCTACTGGGGAGGCTGAGTTGCAAGAACTGATACAGCCCAGGAGTTTGGGACCAGTCTGGGCAATATGGCAAGACTTCATCTTGAGGGAAGAGAAAAAAGAAATTGGTGAATTGGAAAGAGAGAGTTTGTTGTTGTTTTCCCCCAAGTGCTGGGTATTGAATCTAGTAATACCCTACTACTGAACTTCCCCAGCCTTTTTAAAATTTTGAGACATGGTCTTGATTAATTTTCCAGGATGGCCTGGCTTGAACTTGTGATCCTCCTGCCTCATCCTCCCAAGTAGCTGGGATTGCAGGTGTGCGTAACCACACCCAGTTTTAGAGTTGTCTTATACTGAGATGGGAAAGGTTTTTTTGAGGACAGGTTTACAGAGGAAGATGAGAAGTTATGCTCTGGCCATGTTGACTTGAGGATAGTTAATAGGCATCCAAGTAGAAATGAGTAGATAGCCAGGTAAAGTAGCGCATGCCTGTAATTCTAGCTACTTGAGAGGCAGAGGCAGGAGGATTGCAAATTCAAGACCAACCTGGAAATTTAGACCCTGTCTCAAAATTAAAAAAGCTGGGGATGTAGCTCGCTGGTAGAGTATTAGCATGTACAAGGTCCTGGGTTCAGAAAAGTTACGCTGACTCCCTTGCATACAGGGACAAGTCCCTGGCCCCTCCATGGCTTTGGAGCACTTGTTTGGGCAAACTATAACCCAGATTAAATTCAACTCTGCCAAACAAGTTTTCTGAAGCCCTAGATGGATGAATTGGTGATGTCAGTGGGATCCTAGTTGGGGTTGAGAGGGAGTTACCTGGAAAGACAAGACGTGGTGCATTTTTATGGAGGACATAAATGAGTTTGTGGGAAGATTGCAGTTTTTTGTTAATTTAGTTTGTGACTGAGAGGTACTGTATAAAATAGGGTTCAGCGAAGAGAGGTGGTTTGCCTGTAAACCCAGCGATGCAGGAGGCAGAGGCAGGTAGATCACTTGAACTCAACAGCTCAGGACTCATAGGGAACCTGGACATATAGGGAGTGTCTGTCTGTCTTTTCCAGTGCTGGGGTTGAGCTCAGTGCCTCCTGCATGTTAAGCACGTGCTCTGTCACTGAGCTACGTCTCCACCCTATTCTAGTCTTTTATGTTCCTGAGTAGTGATTACATTTTTTTCCCCATAAAGGTCTAGTCCATTCTTTTATGAGTTAAGTCCTAGATTCTTTATAAGTTTCGTTGTTACTCTAAGCAGTACCTTTGGAAATTTATTTTTCACTTTTAATACTGGTATAAAGAAGTGGTATTGATTAGTATGTTCTTACATGCAGCAAAGTCGCTGTATTCTTAGTGGTTCTAATAATTTATATATTAATATTATAATCCATATTAATCATTTTTTCTTCAAATAACAATAGCTTTGCCTTTTCCTTTCCAACTTTGTTTTGCTGTTTTTTCCTTTATTTCTGGTAGTACTATGTTAAATATTAGCAATGTAGTGCACATCTTTTTATTTATTTATTTATTTTTTTGTACCCAGGATTGAACCCAGGGGCACTTAACCGCTGAGCTACATCCTCAGCCCTTTTTTATGTTATATTTCGAGACAGGGTCTCGCTGAGTTGCTCAGGGCCTCATTAAGTTGCTGAGGCTGGCTTTGAACTCAGGGTCCTCCTGCCTCTGCCTCCTGATCTACTGGGATTACAGGCGTGTGCCACCACACCCAGCAGTGCACATCCTTTCTAATTACTGAGCTTTTCAATAAGTATATCATCATTTTCAAAATGAAAATCCAGATTTGTCTGAAATATGATGACATTTATGGGAACAGCAAAGGGTGCAAAATAGGATCTGCCCTGAACGTCTGGTTGGAAGGTGGTACCTTTTGCTGAGACAAGGAATGTAGTAGGAAGAGCAAGAAAATGGAATGCAGGGGCTGGGGATGTAGCTCAGTGGTAGAGCACTTGCTTAACATGTGCCAGGTCCTGGGTTCTATCTCTAGTACTATTAAAAAAAAAAAAATTGGAATTCAGTTTTAGAAATGTTGAGTTTGCAGTGCACACAGACTACTCAAGTAAAGACATTCAACAGGCAGTCCTGTTTAGGGATTAGCAGAGAAATCTGAACTACGAGTACAGATCGCATTTATAGAGGATGGCTGAAACCATGGCATGAGATAATTTGGGGACAGTATATGTGAAAAAAAGAATGCAGAAGGCGGGGCTGGAGCTGTAGCTCAATGGTAGAGCGCTTGCCTCCCAAATGCAAGGCACTGGGTTCAATCCTCAGCACCACATAAAAATAAATAATAAAGATATTGTGTCCATCTATAACTAAAGAAAGAAGGAAAGATAATGCAGAAGGGGTAGGGTGTGGTGGTGCACGGCTGTGTTCCCAGAGACTCAGGAGACTCAGGCAGGAGGATCACAAGTGCCTCTGCAATTTAATGAGACCCCATCTCAAAATAAAAAATAAAAAGGGTAGGGATGTAGCTAAGTGATAAAGTGCCCCTGAGTTCAATCCCCAGTACCAAAAAAACAAACAAAAGAAAAAAAAGAAAGAAAGAAAGAAAGAAAGAAAGAAAGAAAGAAAGAAAGAAAGAAAGAAATGAGGTGGTTAGAAGTTCAGAAATGAAGGAAAAACCAATCAAATGCAGTGTCATAATATTCCAGGTTGTGCCCACACCTTTTGCCAAGAGACCTTCAATGCCCAAGATACTGGAGTCACAATGGAAATAATTGAACATTTTGATTCTCTTCCATCTTTTCTTCAGTTGCCAGATACAAACTTCGAGTAGTTGAACCACCAAAACTACCTTTGGAAAAAAAACCCAATGCTGATGAAGATGGTAAGTCACAGGTTCTCTGACATGGCTCTGTGTCCTCGGACACCCAAAGCCAGTGAACTGTGGCACACAGTCTCCTTTTGCTCCGCACAGGTCCAGATATTGAGCCCAACCTGTGGATGTGGGTAAACCCCAATGTGGTGTATCCCCCTGGCAAACTGGAGGTTGCAGAATCTAAGAAAGGGGAGGAACTGATGAGCGAGCTCCCGTCCCCTCAGCCACCCCCAAAGGAGGAAGATGCCAGCTGCTCAGAGGTCTCCAGGGCAGAATCATTGCTGCATTCCTCCAGTGAGCAGTCTCCCCCTCGGAAGCAGCTCGCCTCTTCCCCCAGCACCTGGGAGGTATGGATTGCTGGGGCTGTGAGCCAGCCCTGGGCAGCAGCAGGGTGGGCTCAGGGATGAAGTGTCACTGTTTGGTTCCCCTACGGACAGCAAAAGGTTAATGGGTTCAGAAGAGACCAGTACCCTTGGGTTGGGGACAGGCCCAGATGGTGGTCCTAGACCGCTGCACCCTGGAGTTGAGGCCAAGGAGTCAGGACCAGTTCCTACTCTGTGCTCCTCTAGCTCCCAGAAGAGGAGGAGGCTAAGGACCAGGATGACAGCTCCTCTGTGGCTCTCCCGTCCCCTCACACAAGGGCCCCCCTCCAGAGTCGGAGGCTTCGGCAAGCCATCAGCCCGGAGGGGAGGCTCTGGTCCCGGCCCCCTCTCAATTACTTCCACCTAATTGCCCTGGCACTAAGAAACAGTCCCCCCTGTGGCCTCAACGTGCAGCAGATCTACAGTTTCACTCGGTATGTGCGGGGGCCCCCGTGAGGAGGGGGAAGGGAGGGGTCAGGGCCCTGGGTCTGGGCTTGCTGACTCAGTTTCCCCATCTGGATCTGAGGACGAGTGACTTCCAGTCCTCTTTTCCCAGGTGACTACCTGCCACCCATGTACAGGAACATAATCACTCCTACCCTCTTTCATTTCTAAAAAAACTCTAGCCCTTTATGTCTCAGTTCTCCTTTAAAACCCAAATTCACCTGGATCGACTAACAGTTTCTCCCACCTTCCTCAAGATTAGCCAGTATAAAATTTGGTTACCCCAACGGTGCTTTTCCTAGGACTGTCCTGCCTAACGTAACTCTCTGTGCCCCAGGGGTCAGGGGAGCCCAGTTGAGAAGGGATTTATGTTTAGTGGCATGAGTACGCGTGGGATTGAACCTGGCGCCTCGTGCATGCAAAGCATAGGCGGCACCACTGAGCTACACTTCCAGCTCTGCATTCAACTGTTTTTCCCCTTCTTATTTTTTATTTAGAGACAGGGTCTCCCTAAGTTCCTCAGGGCCTCACTAAATTGCTGACGCAGGCTTCGAACTTGTGATCCTCCTGCATTGCTAGGATTATAGGCGTGCGCCTGCATTCAGTTTTGATAGTCCTGTACACAAGTGTCTGAGGGAGTTTCTTGGGCCCATCCCCAGGATTAGAAGAGCCTGATGTCTCAATATTAATCCTACAGTGAATATATCCCCTTGACCAGGGGCCTGATTCTGCTTTGTCCCTGCTTTGTCAAAGTCCTAAGCCCTAAGGGAGCGGGAGGGAAAAAGAACCTAGGGTCAGGAGGCAGTGAACTGGATCAAAAGAGGGGGTCCTCCTAAGCAGTGCACCAGGTGCCGGTTTTGCCACATGCTCAAGCAGCAGAGGGCAATGCCAGGCCCCCTTGCCATTTTCCACCTTGTGGCCCCCCAGGGAGAACAAGCTGGAGAGTAGGCCCACCCCCAAAGAAACCATGACTCTCCTTATCTTTCCTCCCTGTCCACAGACAACACTTCCCTTTTTTCCGGACGGCTCCAGAAGGCTGGAAGAATACTGTCCGTCACAATCTCTGTTTCCGAGACAGCTTTGAGAAAGTGCCGGTCAGTATGCAGGGTGAGGCCAGCACCCGGCCTCGATCCTGCCTCTGGAAGTTGACTGAGGAGGGACACCGCCGCTTTGCGGAGGAGGCCCGTGCCTTGGCTTCCACTCGGCTGGAAAGTATCCAACAGTGCATGAGCCAGCCAGGTGTGAAGCCTTGTCATGTGTGGGTCCAAGGGGGGGACCCAAGGCTGAGTTTGCATCCTGTGTCATGCTCTGGGGGGCATCTTCTGTAGGAAGCAGGGAAAAAAGCACCGGTCTGAGACCCTCTGGTGATGCCTGTCTGAAGAGAGACTTCCCTGCCCTCAGGAGTGTGGGACTTGATGTACAGAGTCCATGGGGAAATGACTAAGGTGCACTGCCCCCACTCACTGAGGAAATGGTGTCCGCACAGTGTAACAGGAGAGACCTGCAAAGGGGACTTTCACTTTTCCTGGAGCAGTTCAGGGAGGCCTCAGAAAAAGCAGCATTGAGCCTTGAGGAGGAGTAGATGCCCCGCTGTGAGACAGCATTCCAGACTCAGACGGCTATTGCAAAGTACAAGTTCCTTTGAACTCTCTCCTTTTCTTACAGATGTGATGCCCTTCCTTTTTGACCTTGAACTCTAAGAAGCAAGAGTCAGCCATGCCCTATTAAAGTTTCTCTCAGCAGCCATGTATGTCTGTGTGGTATCTGAGGATGGGACCCGGTGGGGGGCGAGTGGAGATCAGCCCTAGGAATGAAAATGGAGGGACTGGGGTTGTGGCTCAGTGGCAGAGCACTTGCCCAGCACACTTGAGGCACTGGGTTTGACTCTTAGCACCACAAAACAAATAATATAAAGGCACTCTGTCCATCTACAACTACAAAACAAAACACAACGAAGAATGAACATGGAGTGCCCTCAGAGCTGGTATGGCTGCTCCTGGTTTGCAGGTGCCTGGTGGGCAGCATGGGGAGAAGGAAAATACTCAACCCTCTTTAGGATCCTGGAGCAGTTTCCAGTTTTCTGGGTCAGGAGGATTACCCTGGGAGATGTTCTTGTAGCAGCCAACCCTGGAAACACCAACAGCTCACTCAACTGACATTCATGAAGCATCTGCTGTGTACCCAGCTCAGGACAGAAGATGGGCCTAGCCTTGGCTGTAAGGGTGGTGAGGACATATGCTCAGGGAGCAGGGAGCGGAGCACCATAGGGAAGGCATTATGATACCAGGGAGATGTTGCCTTTTTTGTGCACGTGGTAAGCATGTGCTCTACCACTGATCTACGACCTGCAGCTCCTGCTCGGCTTTATTTTTCACAGTACCAGGGAGTTTAAGACCAGCCTTGGCAATATCCCGAGGGATATATATAAAAAAAGGGGGTGTGGGGTCTGACACAGTGGCACACATCTGTAATCCCAGCAGCCTGGGAGGCTGAGGCAGGAAGATGCAAATTCAAAGTCAGCCTCAGCACTCAGCAACTTAGCCAGGTGCTAAGCAACTCAGTGAGACCCTATCTCTAAATAAAATATAAAAAGGGCTGGGGATGCGGCTCAGGGGATAAGTGCCCCTGGGGGTTCAATCCCAGTACAAAAAAAAAAAAAAAAAAAAAGGTAGTGTTGGAAGGGTACCCACATTCCCACAGATGGAATTCAGAGGGAAGTGGGAGGGGTGGAAGCAGGCTGCACTTGGTAAGCTGGGGCCAAATTCCTTATCAGCCAATGGGGACCAACGGGTGAGCTGAGCAGCTCCCTGGTGTTGGTGTTTAAGGTTACAGTATCCTGTGTTGTGGATGATGAACAGGAAAGGGGTGAGACTCAAAATGAAGACCAAATAGGAGCTGATGGAATGAGCCAGTAAAAGGGGCTGCTCTAAGAGTAAATAATGAAGCTGGGTGCCATGGTACACACCTAAAATCCCAGCTATGTGGGAGGCTGAGGCAGGAAGATCACGAATTTGAGATCAGCTCAGCAACTTAGCAAGACTCTGACTCAAAAAAAAAAAAAAAGAGAGAGAATACTGGGGTTGTAGCTCAAAGGTAAAGCACCCCTAGGTTCAATCCCTGGTACCATGCAAAAAAGAAAAGAAAAAAATGAAAGGGGCATTCAGAGTTCTAGGAAGTGAAATCTGCTGCTTGGGATGCATACAAGAGGTAGCAATCTACGTTGATTGTGGTTTGGGTGGTAAGGGATGCAATTCAAAGAAGAGTTAGAATACAGTTCTAATTTGCGGCATGCTGAATTTGGGAATCCCATACACCATCTTGGTTGTGGTTGGCAGACTTTAGCAGTTGGAAAGGAGTTCGAAATTCAGGGAAAAGGTCTAGGCTAATGGGGTAGATTTGGGATAATGGGGTGATTTGGAATCACTCAGCTGAGGCTGAGTGAAGGGAAGGAAGTCTAATACTGAAGGTGCATTAAAAGTAAGCTCCTCAAAGGCCAGGAAGAAACAGCAAGAGAGGTGAGAGGAAACAATTTCTTGAGAAAACAGTTGAATTCAAAGTCATGCTTGCCACCCTTTACCTTTGATTGACATTTAGTCTCTTCTCTGGGTAGGGAATACCAAATTGAATTTTGCTCAGTGCTAGTAGGAATGAATAGGTGGGAGAAAGACAAGGAGGGAGGATCACTGGGGGAGGATGAGAATTCAGAGCCTGAGATTCCTTACGCTTCCTGTAGCAGGTTCATCAATCGTTCAGGTGAAGCAAGAACACTTGTGGAATAAGAGTCCTACAGGCTCCTGTCTCAGTGGGGCTTCTGTGGCCTTCCTGGTTGCTGAAATCAGTCTTCAGAGCAGCCTCAGGTCTGAGGGGGAATAGGGAGAAGCCCAGGAACAATAAAGGAAGGAGTGGGGGTCCAGGCTATATTAGGATCCCATAGAGGCCCAGACAGTGCTCACGGACAATGCCACATCTCCCACAGGACCAAGATGACTGTTCTCACTCCCTCCCCTCGCTTCCCCACCTGGCAGACATGCCCAGCCCCTGGGCCTAGGTGTCACCTTTTTTAGAGATGGCCATGCAATGAACTTGCTGTGAAAATGTATCCTAGGTACTCCAGAGTCTGAGGCAGGAGGATTGCAAGTTCAAGGCCAGCCTCAGGGACTTAGTGAGACCCCCAATTAAAAAAAAAAAAAAAAACAGCTGGGGATGTAGCTTAATGATAAAGCACCCCTGGAAGTACAATTTGCTGCTTGGGATGTGTAGGTAGGGAGAGATAGCAGTCTAAACTGATTGTGTCCTGGGTAATAAAGGATGGAATTCAAAAACAACTAGAATATAGTACTAATTTGGGGCATGCTGAGTTTGGGAATCCCAAAACCCAGGTCTCTGCAGCTAGTAGAGTTGAAGTGGTCTCACCTCTTCATCTTTCTTCCCTTCCTCCTCACTGGGTATCCACTTTGAGGTAGCTCTTGTCTCCCTATTCCAGAAGAATCGATCACTGGCAAGATGTTTTCTCTTTGAGTCCCAGGGTTCTGATTAGGAAAATGAGCTAATGAGGCCTCTTTCTTAGTCTTACCAGAGTCCTAAGTCAGAGGCCTGACTTGGGGGCTCCAACAAACCAGGTCCACCACCTGCCCCAAAAACCAAACAGAAAAGGTGATGGTAAGAAGAAGGAAAAAAAATTGAGTCAACATGACTATATGGGGAAGGCAAAGTGAGATCCAGTATCTCAGTCCTGTCTTCAGGATGCTGACAAAAGCTTTAGGTTTAAATAGAGGAAAAATTGGGGCAGGGGGTGAGAAGTCTGTATAAGTAAACAGTCTTGGCTAGCCTGTGGTCTGATTCTGCTAAGTGACTCCAGAGAAGTCTTTATCACTTGAGGGGAGCAGTTTCCATTTGTTCCTCAGGATACTTATCAGACCTGTGATCCCAGAAGGGAGCAACTCAGTTCTCATAGATGACTGCTCCTGCTTAGGAGAGCAGCCCCATGTAGGGTGATGTGTCTGTAAGGATTGTCTACGTAAGGCAATACCTGAAGCCTTTTAGGTGCCTCTCCAGAGGTCTGCAACAGGATGCTGCAAATCTTGCCTTGGTCTTCAAGGAGGACAAGATAGGATAGGTAAATGGAGGGGTAATAACCCTTATATTACAGGGGGCAGCATGGCACACACCTGTAATCCCAGCGACTTGGGAGCCTGAGTTAGGAGGGTCACAAAGTTGGAGACCAGACCCAGCAACTTAGCAAGATTCTATCTCAAGAAATAGAAAGGGCTGGGTATATAGTTCTGTAGTAAAGGGCCCCTGAGTTCCATCTCCAGTAACAAAAAACAAAAACAAAAAACTTGTATTACCAGTTTTTAGATGAATACTCCTTCAATGATTAACATGCCCATACACAAAGTTGAGCAGAGGCCTGAAGACAAATACAAAATAAAAGCCGAGATGCCAAGCTTTATCCTGTTACCCATGAGGCATCTACAGGCCCAAGTAAAGAGTCACTTTTAGCAAAGGCAGCCTCTCCAAGTCCCTATTATCTTAACAAAACTGGAGTTTCTTTGCTCCTGCTGATGGAAGGGTCTTGCATAAGCTGCATGCCTCTGTAGCCAAGAAACATGTTGCAGTTCTTAATAGTGGGCTATGGCCGCCAGTGTTGCAACAGACCCAGCAGCTCATGACCAATTTCTTCTTTCTGGGTTCTTGTCTCCCAGATTCAAAGAATGAAATCCACAGACAAGGATGAGTAAGAACTGGATTTATTCAAGTGTGATTAGAAACAGAACTCCCACAGGGCGAGAAGGGACCTGTGAGGAGTTGCGGCTTGAGTGTGCTAACCCAGGGGTTTATGTAGCAGTTGGGTCAATGCTATTAGTACAAATATACGCTAATCAGTGTTTGGTAAAGTGCCAAAGCTTTTGGTTAGCCCTGCAATCCCATTCAGGTCTGCACCACTTCCGTTTCCTGTGGAGAAGTAGAAGGTTGAGGTCATTGGACCCTGAATGTTCTGGGGTCCCAAGATGCAGCATTATGTGGAACAGGCATCCACACTTGCCCCAGGCAGACCACTGTCACATGACAGGTAGGTGCAAACTGGTTCTCCTGGGTGCTGGCTCAGTGGACCTCAGGAGGACAGTAATGAGTCTTCTCCCTGTTCCAGGAGGTGTGTGAACCAGTAATGGCCTGGACCTAATTTTAGTCCTTGACAACTCTTACTGGTAGCCTGGACCTTCCTGCTACTTAGCAACACTTATTTTCTATCTTTGACTCCCATCCTGGCTCCCTCTGCAGATAACCTGACCTGAACCAAGCTGTGCTGCAGTCAGCAGAAGTTTTCTTAATATTTCTAAACCTAAGTTTTCTTGATATGCAAAATGGAGATACGCAGAGATTTGATCTGAGAACTTAACAAGAAATGGACAGGGTATAGTCTGATGCACTAACAATCATAAGTAGTCTGGTGACTACAATCATATCAGACATAATTCTATATGCATTTTCAGGTTTAATCCATTCAGCCACCTTAAGGAGTAGGTACTATTATTCTTTTTCTGTCTTGGAGTGTGATGGTCATTATATTTGAGGTGTGTTTTAGTGAGCTTTTTTGTTGCTGTGACTAAAAGCTCTGACAAGAACAATTTTAGAGCAGAAAAAGTTTATTTGGGACTCACAGTTTCAGGGATCTCAGTCCATTGCTCTGAGTCCAAGGTGAGGCAGAACATCATGGTGGAAGTGTGTGGCAGAGGAAAGTAGCTCAGGACATGACAATCAGAGAGTTCACTCACCAGGGACAAAAATAAACCCCAAAGGCAGGCCACCAGAGACCCACCTCCTTCAACCACACCCTACCTGCCTACGGTTAATCCACCCAGTTAATCCCTATCAGTGGATTAATGCATTGATTAGGTTAATGCTCCCCTAACCCAATCAATTTACTGTTAAACTTTCTCGAATTGTCTCACACATGAGCTTTGGGGAACACCTCATATCTAAACCATAACACGGAGTAACCTTCGTTTCCTGTCCACTCACCATGGCTTAATCCCTTGCAGTCTGGCTCATTGTGAAATCCAGCTGTCTCTTCCCAGCTCTTTGAAACATGGTACTCCTGACAACCACAGTCCATGCACTCCTAGACCAAAATATGCACCTTTGAAGAAAGGCCTCAGTTCTTGATTTGCACATTTCTGTGGCAGACGTGAAATGCCCATCCCATCACCTCTCCAACATCATCACCTTTTTCTTTTCTGTGGGAGGTACTGGGGATTAAACTCAGGGGTGCTTTACCATTGAGCTATGTCCCCAGCCCTTATTATTTTTTATCTTGTAACAAGGTCTTGCTAAATTGCCGAGACTGTCTTCAAACTTGTGATTCTCCTGCCTCTACCTCCCACATCACTGGAATTATAGGCACGTGTCACCATGCTCAGGTGCGACATTATTTTAATATAATGAATACACTGAAGGGGCTGGGGATATAGCTCTGTTGGTAGAGTGCTTGCTTCGTAAGCACAAGGCCCCAGCACCGGGAAAAAAAAAAAAAAAATGAATACACTGAACTTTCCAGGAATTAACTATTATGTAAGGTGAAGATGGTACTTCCCCCCCGCCCCTTTGGAAGCCAAGAGTTTTTTCCCATTTTACCACATGCTCTGGTATTTAAGTCAACAATACCACATGCCTGTGTCAATCTGTGTGTGAATCTATTCCATTTGGAGGGATCCTGTAAGCAAAATATACATCCTTAGCTCTTATTTCAAGGTAGCTAGCATAAAGAAAAAGTATTTTCAGTGTTTATTTGAATAGCATTTTTACTTTAAGTATTCTCAAATTTTCAGCTTATCTCATGTTTTCAAATACAGTTTATTCATTTCAATACTTTATCATATTTTTTCTCCCTTTATTCTTCTGTTATATCGTGGTTAGAGCATTATAGTGAGCTTTTTAAAGTTACTTGTGTAAATAGGTTATTTTACCAGTAAGATTTATTTCAGGGAGATAAAGTATTTGCTCTCTTCCTAGGGTGTGAAGACTGATGGGGTAGAGAACCCCTGAGCCAAGCATCATATAAAATACAAGCCCCACCCCACAGGGGCTCCCTTTCAGTGCTGCTGGCAACCAGGGAAGTCAACACAAAGGAACAAGGGATGCTCTCATCCAAACCCCCAGAGCCTAGCATGGGGCCTGTTAGGTAATGAGGCTGCACTGTTTGCTATGAATAGTCACTTCTGTAACCAGCAGATTCCATATTCCCTGGAAGCACAGAGAAAAGAGCAATTAGCTCTGGCTGGAGGAGCTGGGGAAGGCTTCTCACAGGAGGAGGCTTCAGCACGGATTGTTTTCCAGACTTCTCCCAGAAGTGCCTTAAACCAGCCCTGCTCTGTGGGGATCCGCTGATGCCCCGAGGAGGCAGAAGTGAAGACTGGGGAGATAGGAGAGGCAGGACCTGGAGGGGGAGAGTGAGACTACAGATGCTTCTTGACTTATGTTGGGGTTAAGTCCAGATACATGGATCATAAATTTAGAGTAAGTAAGTTGAAACTACAGTGAATACACCTAACCTGCAGAACATCTCAGCCTACACTCTACAGTACACTGTAGAGTATCAGTTGTTTCTTCTTCTCATCCCAGGGATGATTGGGATCTGTGGTTTGCTGCAGCTGCCCAGCACTTGAAAAGAGATGCCACGGCAACTTCCAGTGACTTGGGAGGCTGAGGCAGGAGGATCATGAGTTGGAGGCCAGCCTGAAGCAACACTGTAAGCTATCTCAATAAAATAAAAGAGCAGGGTGCGGTGGTGCACACCTATAATCCCAGCAACTAGGGAGGCTGAGGCAGGAGGATTGCGAGTTCAAAGACAGCCTCAGCAACAGCGAGGTTCTAAGCAACTCAGTGAGATCCTGTCTCTAATAAAACACAAAGTAGGGTGGGGGATGTGGCTCAGTGGTCAAGTGTCCCTGAGTTCAATTCCTGGTACCAAATAATAATAATAATTTTAAATAATTTGTTTTTAATAATATTTTCCCTCATTTATACACTTTATCATAGGTATTATGTATAGGAAAAACAGCTCTTTTAGGGCTCAGTGTTATCCACAATTTCAGTCATGTTTTTGAATGTGTCCCCCAAAGAGAAACCCTGTGCCAGGTGTTAGTGATACAGTGAAATCCAAAATGATTTCTTCTTCATGGAGTTTTCAGTCTTGGTGGAAAGATATATTGAACTAACATGCTAATTATGTACAATGCACAATGGTAATAACATTAGTAAGGTAAAGGTCACGTTGGTGTGAAAGAAAGTGATATAGGTATCTAGGTATCTAACTTAGATTAGTGGGCACATCAGAAAAGACCTTTCTAAGAAAGTAACATTTTAACTAAGACCTTTATAGTGAGTAGAAGTTTGCCAGGCTGAAGAACAAAAAGGAAAAGTGTCATAGCAGAGCAAAAAAAAAAAAAAATTTCTTTTAAGAGACACTATGTTGCCCAGGCTGGCCTTGAACTCCTGAGTCCTAGCAATCCTCCTGCATCAGCCTCCCAAGTAGCCAGGACTATAGGGGCCTGCCACTGTGCCAGACTTAGTGGAGGAGATACAATGGACCATGCTCTGGCCTACTGATGAGACTGTGGAGGACAGAACACAGAGAGCTAGGGGAACAATCCAAGGTGAAGCTGGGGAGGGAGGAAAGGGATTGGACCTTGTAGGTTTTCCCAGGTTATGAAAAAATTTGTATTTTTTCTGAAGCAGAGTAGAAAGCAGCAGAAATAACTGACATAACCTGTATTGTTATGTCAACAAGTTGCTATCACAGTTAATCACTTCGAGCATGGGGGAGCAAAGGTGGAAGCAGGAAGACCCATTGAGAGAGGTGTCAGTAGTAATCCAGGGGGTCTGGGGCAGTGGGGCAGAGATGGAGAGAAGCACAGCAACGCAACCATGGATCCTGAAAAAACTAGTCACTGGGTTGACTGGAGGCAGAAGGAGACGACAAGAACAACTTTGAGGTTGTTGACTTGAGCGCCTGCATGATGGTAAAGAGAGGGAGCCTCTGGGAGCAGCAGGTTTGAGCAGTTCTGTGTCTGGAATCTGTGAGACATCAGGGTGGTTATGTCAAGTAGATAGTTGTTACGAGGCCAGAGTTCAGAAGAGAATTCTGAGCTGAAAATGTAAATACAATCAGCCTTCAGTATCCCCGAGGGACTGGTTCTGGGGACTTCATACGGAGACCAAAAACTGCAGATGCTCAAGTCCCTTATATGACATGACCTAGTATTTGCATGTAACCTACATAATCCTTCTGGATCCTTTAAATCATCTAGATTACTTGTAAGACCTAATTCAATGTAAATGCCATGTAAATAGTTGTACTGTATTATTAGGGAATGACAAAAAAAATGTCTATACAAGTTAACTATGATGCAGTTTTTTTTCTGAATTTATTTATTTATTTATTTATTTATTTATTTATGGATGCTGGGGATTGAACACAGGGCCTCATGTATGCTAAGTATGCACTGTACCACTGAGCTACAGCCCTGGCACCCTGAATATTTTTGATCTACTGTTGATCAAATTCACAGATTCATGGATACAGAGGGCTCACTATACAATTTGACAGTCATCAGCATATAGATAGTATTTGATATCATGCTCTATATACTGATATAGAAAACCATCCAAAATGTATTTTGGGAGGTAGGAGAACAGTGTGTTCAAATGTGATAGAAATTATGTTCATAGATATAAAAATGTTGTCTAAGCATAGACCAGGTCTTGAAGAATACAGACACGAAACAGCAGTAGTCATCTTTTGAGGACTGGGTGGGCAAGAGAAATGAGGGAAAATCACTTTTATGTATAGCCTCTGTACAGTTTTTGTTTTTCTTTATAAGAAATTACTTTTTACAGGCTGGGGTTGTGGCTCAGTGGTAGAGCATGTGCCTAGCATGTGGGTTCCATCCTCAGCACCACATTAAATAAATAAATAAAATAAGACTATCATGTCCATCTACAAATTATATATATGTATATATATATATATATATATATATATATATAAATTACTTTTTACAAGTTTTTTTTGGTACTGGGGATTAAGACCCAGAGGTGTTCTGCTACTGAGTTACATCCCCAGCCCCAGCCCTTTCTACTTTTTTTATTTTGAGACAGTTTTTTTGAGACAGAGTTTTTTGTTTTTGTTTGTTTGTTTTGAGATGGGGGGCGGGGGGGGGCTCACTAAGTTTTCCAACCTAGCTGTGAATTTGTGATCCTCCTACCTCAGCCTTCAGAGTTGCTGGGATTACAGGCGGGTATCGCCATGCCCAGCTCATTTAAAAATGGTAAGAAGTGCCACACATCTGTCATCCCAGTGGCTCAGAAGGCTGAGGCAGGAGCTTTGCAAGTTCTAGGCTAGTCATAGCAACTTTGTGAGGCGGCCCTAAGCAATTTACTGAGACCCTGTCTTAAAATAAAAAATAAAAAGGGCTGGGATGTAGTTCAGTGGTAAAAAAAAACCTCTTGGTTTAATCCCCACTATCCCTGCCCACCCCACCCCCTCCAAAAAAAAGTAAAAAGTGCAGCCCAGTGGCACATAGGGCATCTCAACTCCAGCTGCCTGAGTTTGGATGATATTAACTTAATTTGACAAACACACCTAGAGAACCTAGGAGTCAAGCATGCCTACAACACAATCTCTACACTTGAGGAACTTTTCAGTTCTTGGTTTTCAAACGACTAATACACAAAAATGATGACAGGAGAAACAAAGGACCCTGGAATCAAGAAATCAATTCTGGGGCTGGGATGTAGCTCATTGGTTGAGTGCTTGCCTAGCAGCATGTGTGAGGTCCCTGGTTCAATCCCCAGCGCTGTGATAATAACCAAAGCAACAACGACAACAACACAACTCTGGCAGGCTATATAAAAAGGGATAACATTTCATTCTTTCAGTAAGTTTTATTTGAGATTACCATGTGCCAGAAAAAGCCACTAGCTTCACAAAAATTACATTCTAGTTCAGGGGCTTATAGAAAAGAAAGACTTAATGAGGCAGAACTGGAAAAAAGTAAATTCCAGGCAGAAGGCACTGAGGGTCCAAGATGCTAAAGTGTATAGGAGTGACTCAGGAGGCCAATGTTTCCTGGAAGAGGGGGGTCTGAGGTCAGAGAAAGAGAAGCGGAGAGCCAAGGAAGTTGGGAACCCTGTGGTAAGAGGCTTTGAATAGCATGCTGAGGAAGTTTAGGTTTGTCCTGAAGGCAACTGCAAGGTATTAAACTAATCCTAACCCTAACTAATCAGGAAAGTAATTTGGGGGACTTTCTTAAGCCTGGAGTGTGGTGAGTAAGTGGAGCTGGAATCAACCAGACACTTGTAAACCAGTTTAAAAGTTTACATATATCCAAAAGCAAGAAAGGAAGGGAATTGAAATGAGGTACGCTCTTAGTATTGCCAAAATGGAAGATAGGCCAGGTGCAATGGCGCACCTGAAATCCCAGTGACTTGGAAGGCGAGGCAGGAGGATCACAAGTTCAATGCCAGCCTTAGCAATCTAGCAAAACCTTGTTTCAAAATACTGCTTTATCACCATTACCCTTTGTAAATGTATGATTACACAAATGGTATGCCTTTACTTCATGTACAAACAGAAACATGTATCCCATTTGTTTATAATAAAAATAAATTTAAAGAAAAGAAAAAAATGCTGGTTTATTAAAAAAAAAAAAAAAAAAAGAGCGGGTACTGGAGATGTAGCTCAGTGGTAAAGCATTCCTGGGTTCAATCCCCAGTTCTGGAGGGAAAAAAAAAAGGAAGATAGGCTTTCAACTTTTGGTGGGGGAGTGTCAGGGATTGAATCCAGTGTCACTTAACCACTGAGTCACATCCTCAGTCTTTTTTGTGTTTTATTTAGACAGGATCTTGCTGAGTTGTTTAGACCTTGCTAAGTTGCTGAGGCTGCCTTTGAACACATGATCCTCCTGTCTTCGCCTCCTGAGTCACTGAGATTACAGGTGTGCACTATGGCCCCCAGCTAGGTTTTAAACATCTCAAAAGTCCAATGAATAGGCAGGTTGGGTGTGGGGTTGAGACAAGGGGTGTGTCTAGGATAACTAGCCCCTAACCTCCAGGCTTTAACTTGGTGGCATCATTCACTGGGAGGATGAACTAGGGGATGTCATGGAAAGGAAGTGTTAAGTTCCATTTCACACAGGCCAGGTTCAGATGGCAGCTGCACACTTAGTGGTGGAGAACTTTAAGGACTTTTTCATAAGCCAAATTTTAAGGGGCTAGTAGTCAAAGCAGATTTTGTTGACTACTCTGAGCAACTCTGCTGTGCAGAGGAACAAATCTAGAGCTCATGAATGCTAGACAAGGGCTGTACCACTGAGCTATACCCACAGCCTGGGCAGCTTTGAACAAATAATGGAAACATATGCCTGGGTTGATTGAGGGCTGGGGTTTGACAGCGTGAGAGGTCTTGGAAGGGTAAGTGAAGTAAGAAGTTGCCTCGAGCCAGGTACAGTAGCTCATGTTTATAATGCCAGGGACTCAGGAGGATCATAACTTTGAGGCCAGCAGTCACAACTTAGGGAGGCCCCACAGCAACTTAGTCAGACCCTGTCCCAAAATAAAAAAATAAAAAGTACTGGGGATTGGGCTGGGGTTGTGGTTCAGTGGTAGAGTGCTGTGTGAGGGACTGGGTTTGATCCCCAGCACCACATTAAAAAAAAAAAAAAAAACAACCTAAATAAACAAAATAAAGGTATTGTGTCCACCTACAACAAAAAAAAAAAAAAAAAAAGAAAAAAAGAAAAGAAAAGAAAAGGAAAGGACTGGGATGTAGCAGTGGTAGAGTGCCCCTGAGTTCAATCCCCATTACTCCCCCCAACCCCCCCACAAAAAAAAAAAAAAAAAAAAAACACAAAAAAAGTTGCCTTGAAAGTGTCATTAAAATATCCCTGCTGGGCTGGGGATATAGCTCAGTTGGTAGAGTGCTTGTCTTGCAAGCCTGAGGCCCTGGGTTCAATCCCAGCACCTCAAAAACAAAACAAAACAACATATCTCTGGAGATAGGGGCAGTGGTGCATGCCTGTAATCCCAGTGCTTGGGAGTCTGAGGCAGGTGGATCACAAGTTCAAAGCCAGCCTCTAAAACTTAGCAAGACACTATCCCAAAAATAAAAACTAAAAAGGGCTGGGGATGTGGCTTTTTGGTTTAGAGCCCTTGGGTTCAACCCCTGGTACTAAGAACAAAAACTAAAACAAGATCCCTGGGATCCAATGGATAAAGGGAAGCCAAAAGGACCTAAGAGCTAGTTCAGTGCTTCTCAAACTTGAGCAGACGTCATAATCCTCTGAAGGGCCAAGCCTATCCCCCAGAGCTTCTAATTCAGTAGGTCTTGGGAGGGCCAAGAACCTGCATTGCTAACAATCTGTGGACCTGAGGGACCACACTTTGAATACCACCGCCTAGAGTAAAGCACCTGGCAGCAGGCAGATATTAAATAATTTTCTGAGTGAAAGGATGAGAAGAGGAGTCTTCTTCAGGAATGGAGGTCTCCCTGTAAAGTCCAGGATGAAGATAAGTCCACATGGGAGGATGGAAGGTGGTAATCAGAATAGAAATTCAGAGTCTGGATTCAGAGAAGGAGCAATTTTGTTGGACAAGATTCGGGATTGACCCTGCCAAAGGAATGATAGGAGCTCAAAAAATCTGATGCAGAGGTCATGAAAACAAATCACATCTGGGGCTGAGGGTATAGCTCAGCAGCAGGACTCATGCTTTCCATGTTCAAGGCCTATTTCAATCCCCAGCATCAAAAGGAAAACAAAACAAAACAGCAATAAAAAAAGAATCACATCTGGAAGAAACTGCAGTTTAGAGGGCAGTTCCAACAAGGAGGCAAGATTCACAGGGAGCCTGGCTATTTTCTGGGCCTGACTTCTGTAGAGTTGACCACGGGCAGCCCCACAAGCATGGCTGTCCATCCCGGTTAGTATACTAGTAACAAAATCTAAGAGAAATTGGGACACTGGACCAGCTCTGGCTGTTTATCCTATAAGTAAGGTCTGGGCTAATTTTCAGGCTTTGTGGGGAGCTCGAGGATGGACATTTCAGGCTTGTGAAGGGACAATTCACTTATGCCCTAAGTTTTAGGGAAGCAGGACAGACAGGCTGCTGATTCCAGAAGAAGTGCCTTGCAAAGAATTAATAAAATTCTGCACATTTTATTGCTTTCCCTTTACAGAAGTGGTGTTCCGAAAACCCCTGTAGGGTGACTGTGATTAGGTATTAGATCATGGTCACCTCCAGCAGGTGCTCCCCCGCAGCCTGGCGAACTGATGAGCACGGAAGCTAGAGCTGCTGATTCTGCCACTTAACACCTGTGCAACCTTCCACAGAGTTCCCGACCTTCTTCACGCCTCAGCTTTCCCACTGGTAAAATGCCAGTAATGACACACCATATAGCGTTAGTGGGAGGATTCAGTGAAATAACTAATGCAAAACCCAGGACACACCAAGTGCAACCAAATATCAGTTATGATTTGTTACGAAATGAATGTGGTCTGTGGTCCTAACTGGCGTGCCCTCCTTCCCGCGCACCTGCAAAGTAGTGCTGGGCTCTTTCGTTGGCCACACAGCATCTGGGGATGTAGTGATGACTCCCCTGGGTTGCACAGTCGAAAGATGGAACAGTCCGCGCAACCGCAGAACGATTTGTAGTGGCGCTTGCCGGCCGCTAGGGGCCTCAGGAGCTTCTGGGTTCGCCCCGCCCCGAGGGGTCAAGGGTCGGGGGTCATCGGATGGCGAAGGATCGGCTGCAAGGGTTGGAGATCCCAGGTTTTGGGCCCATGGCGCCGCCGCAGCGCTGTCCTCTGTGCCGCCAGACCTTCTTCTGTGGTCGCGGACACGTCTACAGCCGCAAGCACCAGCGGCAGCTGAAGGGGGCATTGGAGCGGCTCCTGCCCCAGGTTCGGACGTGGAGCTGGAGGGTTGAGGGGCAGTGCCCCGAGGGCCGGAGGGGGTGTGACTTGGGCGTCCCCCTCGGGGTCCAACCTCTTCTCCTTAGGTGGAGGCCGCCCGCAAGGCCATCCGCGCGGCTCAGGTGGAGCGTTACGTGCCCGAGCACGACCGATGTTGCTGGTGCCTGTGTTGCGGCTGTGAGGTGCGGAAACACCTGAGCCACGGAAACCTGACGGTGCTGCACGGGGGTCTGCTGGAGCATCTGGCCAGGTGAGAGCCAGGCTGGGAGCCTTTTTTGGCATATATGCATGCGTGTGTGTGTGGGAGGGAGGGTTTGGGGTGAGGGAGGGGAAGAACACTTTGTGATTTGATCAGGGTAAATGGATTGACAGTATCGCCAACCTTGGTGATAAGGAGGGGTCTAATGGCTATCATGGTTCTAGTGGTGTGGGTGGTTTAGCTGGGAAAAACAGCTTGCTCACCGCCCATCACCTCACAACTTCATGGGGGGCGAGGAGGAGACTGAAGATCTTGAAGAGTGGTAATAGTATTCCTCTCCCTGCCTTGCCCAAGGCAGAAACCAGATGCAGTTTGCGATTCTGACCTAATGCTTAGATACCAGAGTACTATTTTATAATCTATAGTTAAGATTAATCATCCTATTCACTCTCAGCCCAGAACACAAGAAAGCAACCAACAAATTCTGGTGGGAGAACAAGGCTGAAATCCAGATGAAAGAGAAGTTTCTGATCTCTCCCCAGGATTATGCTCGGTAAGTCATTGGTTATGCAAGATGAAATAGGTCTGAGAACTTTATATAAGAAAGTTCAGCAAGGATTACACAAGTATGTACTGACTTCATTGCACTTATTACTCTAAGCAGTATATTGAACACATAAAAATGTGATGGCCATGTAGTGCACACCTGTGGTCCCAGCTACTCAGGAGCCTAAGGTCAGAGGATTGCTTGAGGCCAAAGGTTTGAGACCAGGCAGGACAATAAGCTAGACCTGAAGGGAAAAAAAGTCATATATGGTGGCGTATGGGTGTAATCCCAGTAACTCAGGAGGCTAAGGCAGGAGGATCACAAGTTTGAGGCCAGCCTCAGAAGACCCTGTCTCAAAATAAAAAAAAAATAAAAGTCCAGACATGATGGGCCACAACCTGTAAGCCCAGTTTGAGGCCAGCCATGGTAACCTTTTTTTTTTTTTTTTGGTACCTGGGATTGAACGCAGGGGCACTCAACCACTGAGCCACACACCCAGCCCTTTTTTGTATTTTATTTAGAGACAGTGTCTCACTGAGTTGCTTAGGGCCTCACTAAGTGGCTGAGGCTGGCTTTGAATTTGGGATCCTCCTGCCTTAGCCTCCAAAGCTGGGATTACAGGTGTGTGCCACCACGCCTGGCATCAGCCTAGGTAACTTAATGAGACTGTTTCAAAATGAAATTAAAAAGGCTAGGGATGTAGGTCAGTGCTTTCCTAGCATGTGTGAGGCCCTAGGTTTAACCCGAGTACCACATATACAGAAAAAGTGTAACAGAGTTCTTGGGTTTAAAATCTAGTTAGGAGATGGGAGTTAGCAAATAGAGTATAGAATTGACTATACTCAAATCCATTAACATGAGGCACAGAAAATACTAAAGTTCTGTAGGAATGGAAGAGGCTGTTCTTCACATTCAACAACTGGGACTCACCCAGTGCCTATTTTGAATAGTTTTAGACTCTATTTTACTACACTGTGGAGTGTCCTGTGCTGCTGATATGCAGGAAGATGGTCCATACAAAGGGAGCGTGAGCCCTGAACTGCTTCAGGAAGTACACTTCTAATTGGGACCCTGCTGAGATTATGAGGCATGGGACCTAAAGGGATGTCAGAGCCAAGAGTTTACAGAAAAACTCATGGTGTCTACATTCTTATAGATACCATGGAGAATAATGAGGGGACCATCAGAAATGCCTGAGTTCTACTACCTTGCCTTCAAATCTATGGTTCAAATTGGGAGGAGGCAGGAAACTGTAGACAAAAAACACTTAATCCTCACACCATGACCTGGATCCGTATGATGATGATGATGATTATTATTATTATTTTTTTTTTTTTTTGTACTGGGGATTGAACTCAGGGGCCCTCAACCACTGAGTCACATCACTGGCCCTATTTTGTATTTTATTTAGAGATAGGGTCTCACTGAGTTGCTTAGTATAACATGGAACTACATCCCCAACATTTTTTCACTTTTTATTTTAAAAATCCTATATTATGTTCCTTTTTTATAAGAAAGAAAATAAGAATACATATAGATATGCACCATATAAAATTGCCATCAACAACAGACCACATATACAAGGATGGTCCCATAAGAGTATATTGCCTAGTGACTTTGTCGCTATTTTAGTTTGTATAGGTATACCCTATGATATTTGCACAGTGACAAAATTACCTAATGACACAATTCTCAGAACATATCCCCCTCATTAAGTGGTATGTATATATGTATTTGCTTATTTTTTCAAAAAGAAATAAGGCATAATCAAGAACCAGTAAAATTGATTACCTCTAGTGGGTCCATGGAACAGTGCAGAGGTGACAGGAATAGAAACCAGATCTCTAGATAAACTTTTTAAAATAGGTTTCAATTTTGGAAACTTGGAAACTTTCAGTCACACACACCACAAGGCAAGACCAAGACTTGAATGATTTTATTGATAAAGATACAAAAGGCCACCTATAGATTTGGCAATTTATTATTTACATAGTGAAAAAAAGAATTAACCCAACGTCAGCTTCCTAGGTCCTTGTCCTATACACTAAAAAGCACCACAATGAAACAAAAAAGAATAGACAACTGCAGTGTGAGTTGTGGGCATGCTGTTGCCCATCTAGACTGTAGCTATGTGAGGGGTTTTCTGTTCTTGATTTTGTGGTCCTAGGAATTGAATCCAGGACCTTGTGAATGCTGGGCAAGCACTGTACCACTGAGCTACATTATTAGCCCTCTATTTGAGACAGGGTCTCAATAAATTGCCCAAACTGGCTTTGAACTTGCAAATGGTCCTACTTCAGCCTCCTGACTAGATAGGTTTACAGGGGTGTGCCACCACACCGACTTTTTTGTTTTAAAAGTTTGGTTTGGTGACAGTTTTTTTTTTTTAGTTTATTTTTATTGTAAACAAATGGGATACATGTTGTTTCTGTTTGTACATGCAGTAACAGCATATCATTTGCATATTCATACATTTACATAGAGTAATGATGTTTGATTCATTCCGTTATTTTTTTCCTTCCCCCCACCCCTCTTTTCCCTCTATACAATCCCTCCTTCCTCCATTCTTGCCCCCCTCCCAGCCCCCATTATGTGTCATCATCCGCTTATCAGTGAGATCATTCGCCTTTTGGATTTTTGAGATTGGTTTATCTCACTTAACATGATATTCTCCAATTTCATCCATTTGCCTGCAAATGCCATAATTTTATTATTCTTTATAGCTGAGTAATATTCCATTATATATATATACACCACAGTTTCTTTATCCATTCATTAATTGAAGGGCATCTAGGTTGGTTCCACAGTCTGGCTATTGTGAATTGAGCAGCTATGAACATTGATGTGGCTGTATCTCTGTAGTATGCTGATTTTAAGTCCTTTGGGTATAGGCCAAGGAGTGGGATAGCTGGGTCAAATGGTAGATCCATTCCAAGTTTTCTAAGGAATCTCCACACTGCTTTCCAGAGTGGCTGCACTAATTTGCAGCCCCACCAGCAATGTATGAGTGTACCTTTTCCCCCACATCCTCTCCAACACCAATTGTTGCTTGTATTCTTGATAATCGCCATTCTAATTGGGGTGAGATGGAATCTTAGGGTAGTTTTGATTTGCATTTCTCTTATTACTAAAGATGGTGAATATTTTTTCATGTTTGTTAATTGCTTGTAGATCTTCTTCTGTGAAGTGTCTGTTCATATCCTTAGCCCATTTGTTGATTGGATTATTTGTATTCTTCGTGTAGAGTTTTTTGAGTTCTTTATATATTCTGGAAATTAGTGCTCTATCTGAAATATGAGTGGCAAAGATATTCTCCCACTCTGTAGGCTCTCTCTTCGCATTGCTGATAGTTTCCTTTGTTGAGAGAAAGCTATTTAGTTTGAATCTATCCCAGTTATTGATTCTTGCCTTTATTTCTTGTGCTATGGGAGTCCTGTTAAGGAAGTCTGATCCTAAGCCAACAAGGTGAAGATTTGGACCTACTTTTTCTTCTATAAGATGCAGGGTCTCTGGTCTGATTTCAAGGTCCTAGATCCATTGTGAGTTGATTTTTGTGCAGAGATAGGGGTTTAGTTTCATTCTGTTGCATATGGATTTCCAGTTTTCCCAGCACCATTTGTTGAAGAGGCTATCTTTTCTGCATTGCATATTTTTGGCACCTTTGTCTAGTATTAGAAAATTGTATTTATTTGGGTTTGTGTCCGTGTCCTCTATTCTGTACCATTGATCTACCTGTCTATTTTGGTGCCAATACCATGCCGTTTTTGTTACTATTGCTTTGTAGTATAGTTGAAGTTCTGGTATTTCGATACCCCCTGTTTCATTCTTCCTGCTAAGGATTGCTTTAGCTATTCTGGGTTTCTTATTCTTCCAGATGAATTTCATGATTGCTTGCTCTATTTCTGTAAGGTACATCATTGGGATTTTAATTGGAATTGCATTGAATCTGTATAGCACTTTTGGTAGCATGGCCATTTTGACAATATTCTGCCTATCCAAGAACATGGGAGATCTTTCCATCTTCTAAGGTCATCCGCAATTTCTTTCTTCAATGTTTTGTAGTTTTCATTGTAGAGATCTTTCACCTCTTTGGTAGGATTGATTCCCAAGTATTTTATTTTTTTTGAGGCTATTGCAAATGGGGTTGTTTTCCTCATTTCCCTTTCAGCTGTTTCATCGCTTGTGTATAAAAATGCTTTAGATTTATGCGTGTTGATTTTATAGCCTGCTATTTTCCTGAATTCATTGATGAGGTCTAGAAGTTTTCTGGAGGAGGTTTTTGGATCCGCTAAATATAGAATCATGTGATCAGCAAATAGTGACAGCTTGAGTTCCTCTTTTCCTATTCGTATCCCTTTAATTTCTTTGGTCTGCCTAATTGCTCTGGCTAGAGTTTTGAGAACAATGTTGAATAGAAGTGGTGAAAGAGGACATCCCTGTCTTGTTCCCATTTTTAAAGGGAATGGTTTCAGTTTTTCTCCATTAAGAATGATATTGGCCATGGGCTTAGCATAAATAGCCTTTACAATGTTCAGGTATGTTCCTACTATCCATAGTTTTTCTAGTGTTTTGAGCATGAAGGGGTGTTGTATTTTGTCGAATGCTTTTTCTGCGTCAATTGAAATAATCATATGATTCTTATCCTTGAGTCTATCGACGTGATGGATTATGTTTATTGATTTACGGATGTTGAACCATCCTTGCATTCCAGGGATGAACCCCACTTGATCGTGGTGCACAATTTTCTTAATATGTTTTTGGATACGGTTTGCCAATATTTTGTTAAGGATCTTTGCATCTATATTCATCAAGGATATTGGTCTAAAATTTTCTTTCCTTGATGTGTCTTTTGATGACAGTTTTTTAAGGAGCTGGGAATTGAACCCAGGACATTGTGTATGTTAAGCATGTTCCACCAAAGCTAAGTGGTTTTTACAATCAGCTCTAATCTCTCAGTGGTTCAGAAAGCCCCATGCCTCATCAGAGTCTAGGAGTTGATGGAAAACTCTCATACGCCAATCTTCCAGGGGAGATAAGAAGGCAAGTGAGAGATGGCCTCATAATAGCTTCTTATAGACTTCTCATTCTCTCATATACTGGGAATGTCATACAAGCCCTTCAACCAGGACTCTGATAAGCACTGGTTAAAGCTATTGCCTCTATGGATAAGTGCTAGACTGCCAAGGCATTGTTGGTTGTAGTCTTGATATTATTGTGAAAACTTTTTGTGTATTATAGGACAAAACAACTGCAGCTGGCTGTGATAATGCACACCTATAATCCCAGCAACTTGGGAGGCTGAGGCAGGAGGATCACAAGTTTGAGGCCAGCCTGGGCAACTTAGCAAGACCCTGTCTCAAAGTACAAGATATAAAGGGCTAGGAATGTCACTCACTGGTAAAGTGCCTCTGAGTTCAATCCCCAGTACACAACACACACACACACACACACACACATATTTATATATAATAAATTAATTAATTTTAAAAGTTTTAAAGGTGGGGGGCCCCGCTGGGTTGTGTAGTTCAGTTGATAAGAGACCTCAGAGTTCAATCCCCAGTTCCAAAAAAAAAAAAAAAAAAAAAAAAACTCGGAGGGAAACAGTAGGACTGTTCTAGATTAGAGGAAGACTAGAGAGACCTAGTAGCCAAATTCCATGTTTGACCTTTTACTCAGCCTTGGGGTTTTAGAGTTAAGAGAAGTTATAAAGTACATTTTTGAAATCGTGGGGGAAGTGTATTTCTGTACTTATTAGCCAAATATGGGACAATTTGAACATCAAAAAGAGTAATTTGATTTTCTTAAGTGGAGTAATAGTATGTGGTTCCAAAGAATGTTCCTGTTCTTACAGATGCATCCTGAAATATTTAGGGTTAAGATTCATATCTAAACCTATTTTTGTTTTGGCAGACAAGAACAGTATCAAAAGACCAAAGGCCAAATGTTTTCCCTGATAGGCAGATGCTAACACACAGGAAGGGGGAGCGGGAAGGAGTTAGAAGTTCATTGAATTAGACAAGGGAAGCAGGGGATGGGAAAGACAGTGGAATGAACTGGACACAACTTTCCTATGCTCATATATGAATATACAACCATTGTAACTTGACATCATCTACAGTCACAAGCAGGGGCAGTTATACTCCATGTATGTCAAAATATATTTTACTGTCATGTATAACTAAAAAGAACAAATAAAAAATAAAATTAAAATTAAAAAATAAAGAAAAGAGGGTATGTGGGTGTGTATAAAAGAAATGGAGCCAGAGCCACGCAGGGTGGCACAGACCTTTAATCCCAGTAGTTTGGAAAGCTGACGCAGGAGGATCGCAAGTTGAAAGCCAGTCTCAGCAAAAGCAAGGTATTAAGCAACTCAGTGAGACCCTGCCTCTAAATAAAATACAAAATAGGGTGGGGATGTGGCTCAGTGGTTGAGTGCCCCTAAGTTCAATCCCTGGTACCCCCCCACACACACTAAAAAAATTGCTGTGTGTGGTGGCACATGCCTGTAATCCTAATGACATAGGAGGCTGAGGCAGGAGGATCACAAGATTGGGGCCAGCTTCAGCAACTTAGTAAGACCATCTCAAAAAAGAAAAGGAGGTTCTGGGGTGGTGGCTCAGTGGTAGAGCACTTGCCTCACATGTATGAGGCACTGGGTTCAATCCTCAGCCCCACATAAAAATAAATAAATAAAATAAAGGTACTGTGTCCATACACAACTAAAAATATTTTTAAAAATAAATAAAAGGGGGCAAGGGGTGTAGCTCAGTGCTAGAGTACCCTTAGGTCTCCCAGTACTGCAAACAAAATAACTCAAAAATTAAAAATAAAAAAATCCTACTTGGGAGGCTGTGGTAGGATAGCAAATTGGAGGCCATCCTGGGCAACTTAATGAGACTTGTCTCAAAAATAGCTACTAGGTGTTATCTGGTGTGGTGATGCACGCCTGTAATCCCAGCAACTCTGGAGGCTAAGGTAGCAGGATCAAGAGTTCAAAGCCAGCCTCAGCAATTTGGCAAGGCCCCATGCAACTTACCAAGACACTGTCTCAAAATTCAAAAATAAGCTAGGGGTGGTGGCACACCCCTGTAATCCCAGAGGTTCAGGAGGCTGAGGCAGGAGTGTTTGGAGTTCAAAGTTCAGAGCCAGCCTCAGCAACTTAGTGAGGCCCCAAGCAACTCAGACCTTTTCTCTAAATAAAACACAAAAAAGGCTGGGGATATGGCTCAGAGATTAAGCGTCCCTGGTTCAATACCCAGTACTTAAAGGGGAGGAAAAAAAAAAAAAAAACACAGGTGTGATTGCCTGTTATTCCAAGCAACTAGGAGACTGATACAGGAGGATACCAAGTTGGAGGCCAGCCTTAGCAACTTAAGAAACTCACTAAAGGGCTGGAGTGTAGCTCAGTGGGGTACAGCACCCCTGGGTTCAATCCCCAGTACTATAATAAATAAATAAAAATAAAAAATAAGAAGGGATGGGAGGGATAGGATGTGACTTAGTGGTAAAGCACATTCCTATTATGAACAAGAACTTGGGTTCAATCCCTAGTACCACCAAAAATAAAAATAAAAATTTTAAAAATATGTTATCTTTTCACTGGTAGGGGCTGGAGTTTTGGGCTTATTTGTCCTTTTGTGTGTGTTCCCTTTATCAGATTCAAAAAATCCATGGTGAAAAGTTTGGATTCCTATGAGGAAAAAGAGGACGAAGTGATCAAAGAGGTAAGTTAAAGGACTTCTGAAGGACTGCTCCCCATTATCCTAAACCTGTCTAAGCAGCATTTTTCCCACAGATGGCTGCCCAGATTCGTGAGGTGGAGCAGAGCCGGCAGGAGGTGGTCAGATCTGTCTTAGAGGTTGGTTTCCCTCGGAGGATCCAGAGCAGTATCCAATCCAAATCCACTGATCCCTCACTTCCCCAGGTCCAGCATATCAGCAATCAGCTCTTCTAAGACAACTCAAGGACTTCATTCCACATCTGCTTGGCTTGAATTCCTTACCTGTCCACCAGGGGGCAGGTCCAGTCCGTGGAGAGGATGTGGGCAGGGCTGGGAGGGAGTCTGCAATTTGGGTAGTACCCTTGGTGATACTGGGATCTGGAGCATGGGGGCATGGCCTAGGCAGGCTCTTAAGCACCTTAGACACATTTATTTTTCCTGAATCAAACTCAGCCTCAGGCAGAGCCAGACTCAGAAGAGAGCTCCTCAGCACTTGGAAGCTGGAAAGGGAGAAACAGGTAAGATCGCCAGGAATGTCTGGAGTTAGACATCTTAGAGCAAACTGTAACCTTTTGACTGGGAAATGGGAATGGATCTAATCTTTGCCTTCCTCGTGGCTCAAGGACCTCATCTGCCAGCCTGAGCCTGTTTGTCTTTCAGCCAAGTAGCCTCCAGCTCACAGCAGCCCTCATTCTTGGACCAGCCACCAGCTCCAGACCTTGACTGGATGGAAGCAGTACAGCCTCTAACATTCATTGGCCATCAGGTACAATGGACAAGCAAGCCTGCAGAGGGCCCGTGTCTGCTCAGATCCCAGGACAGCCTTCTTTTCTGCCTATTCCTCTGGGCCCATTCCCATCTCCTTTGTAGGCTTTCCCTTTACCGTTTCTTAGTACTGTGTCCTTAGACCTCTTTCCTCACCTTCCAGAGTGATCTTATCCATACCTGTTGCCATCATTGTCAAAGAAATCCTAACCCCTAGTGTTTCAGCTCAGTACAGGTCATTTATACGTCAATATCCACAGGCATCTGAAGGTAACTCCCACCACTCTATTTTCACTCATGAAATTTCATAAGTGAAAATACAGATCCTTATTCTTCTCTTCATCTCCCATTCCTCAGTGAGTCTGTCTATCATTTTTACCTCCTATCTGCCTTAGTTCACCTTTGGGACAGTTCCTACTCCCTTTGCAGTCCTCCCACAAAACCACTGCATCCAGACTCTGCTGGAGCTGCTTCCTCGCCTCACCTAGTTAAGGCTTACCTTCCCTCCAGTCCTTAGCTCACATCTTTTTCATACATTTATCTGAACAGGCCATTTCTAATAATATGTTAATACCACATAAAGCCTCAAATGTAATCTGTAATATATGCATTCTCTTCACCCAGTGCATGTGTGCTGTGAGGGCCAGGATTTTACCTTGCATGTGGCAGACATACCACTTTTTGGACTCATCCACCATTAGGACCATTAGCCTTGCTGTGCCTGTAATCCCAGCAACTAAAGCAAAAGGATGGTACGTTTGAGGCCAGCCTCAGCAACTTAGACTGTTGCAAAGATTTTTAAAAAGGACTAGGAATGTAGCTCAGTGGCACAGTTACCCCTGGGTTATATCCCCAGTACTCCCCACACCTGCTGCACTCATACACAACCCTAAGCCTCTTGAAGCCAGGATTACTTCAATGACTTAGGTCACTTTTGTCAGGTTTGATGTCCCCAGAGTGCAGTCTGCATCCTGGTAGGGGTTGTGTCCACCTCCTTCAGTATGTGTCTAGCTATGAGTATCCTATCGGCTCTTTGCTTTCTTATCTAGGTTTTTTTTTTCCCTCCATTTCCACTACAGGATACACCTGGAGTTGGTAACATTCACTCAGGTAAGGTCTTGGGAAGTGTTTCTAAAACAAGAGACAGTTACTTTTTAGTTTTGGTACTGGGGATTGAATTGGGGGGGGGGGGGCACCGTAACACTGAGCCACATACCTAAACCTTCTAAAGAATAAAATTAGGATAAAGCATGAGTGTCTACTTAAGAATTTGCATCTAGAATATATGAAAAGCCATTAAAAATAAGGGCTGAGGACACAGCTCAGTGGTAAAGCACCCTTGGGTTTAATTACCAGTCCCACCAAAAAAGGGGAGAAAAAGACCCAATAGAAACATATAAGTAGAGCTGGACATGGTGGTGTCCACCTGTAATCCCAGGCATTCAGGAGGTTCACAAGCTTGAGGCAGAATGGGCAACTTGGGGAGAACCCTGTCTGAAGTACAAGCAGGGGTGGGGGCTGGGGATGTAGCTCAGTGGTAGAGCTCTTGCCTATCCCACACTAGGCCTTGGGCGCAATCCCCAGCAGTTGGAAGGAGGAGCTATTATGCTTCCAAGCTATTTTTAAATAAGTGTATCCCATATAAGGCATGTCACTTTAAATCAGCCTAGGGTCTTCCATCTCCCAAACTCCAGAATTCTTATTTTTGAACATCTCTAGTTGTTAATAATGTGAGGTAACAGTGAGGGCATGTTCCCTAATAGCTTGAAGATTTTTCTTTTAAAGGCACTTTAGTTTCTGGTAAAAAAGAAATTTTTTCTAGGTGCCACACCTCCCTGGATGATCCCAGATGAGGAATACAGCCCTGGGAACCAACAAATAGGACCCTCCTATGAAGAATTCCTTAAAGAAAGTGAGTAAACTAATTCAAGTACCTAAGGTTCTTTAAATCTTCACGCTCAAAATTATTTCCCTGTCAATTATAGAGGAAAAACAGAAACTGAAGAAACTACCCCCAGACCGAGTTGGGGCCAATTTTGATCATAGTTCCAGTACCAGTGCTGGGTGGCTGCCCTCTTTTGGCAGAGTCTGGAATAACGGACGCCGCTGGCAGTCTAGGTATGTGCCAGGACTCTTAATCCACCATCCCTTTGGCGATATCACCCTTCATAACCTTTCATATTTCCTTTCAGGCATCAATTTAAAACTGAAGCTGCAATAAGGAACAAACAAAAGGAAAAAAACTAATCATTTCAAGAAACTCTTCCAATCACCATAAGGCTTGTCAAAGTAGTCAACAAACCCTATTATTCCTTCCACCAAATCCTTTCCTAATCCCTTTTTTAGAAAACAGACATACCCATTCATTTGATTTTAATAAAATTTTATTTTTCCAAATGTACAGTTGATTGGACCTGTGAAAAAAATTAAGAGAATCAGAATCCTTCTAATGGAAAGGGAATATATACTTCCTTTGCCGTGTAACCCTGTGTTCCTGCTCACCTGTTCATGCATCTTCACCAGCAGCAGGGGCATCTCCCCCCTTGGTATTTCTGGTGTAAATTACTTGAGCTCTGTGCTTTGAAACCAGTTTGATAAGTCCTAGGAAGGAAAGATAAGGTTTTCACATAGTATCTCTATGAAGTACTTAACAGATTAAAATATAGAGGGTGTTATACCTCCAGTTCCTGATTATCATTTAGTTTTACTTACCTTTTAAGCTTATGTTTTAACTTTATTTGCTCTTAGGATTTACTATATTTTTCCTTTCCTCTTTTTTAACGACTGTAATTTTAATAACCATTTCTGGGGAGGTGGTGTAGCTCAGTGATACAGCACTTGCCCAATTACAAGGCGCTAGATTTAATCCCTAGCACCATTAGAGGGGAGAAGGGGGTGAAGCCAGTGGTGCATGCCTATAATCCCAGCTACTCAGGAGGCTGAGGAAGGATGATCCCAAGTTTGAAGCCAGCTTCAGCAACTTAGCAAGAACCCTATTTCAAAATGCCCCTGGGTTCAATTCCTGATACCCACTCCCCGCCGGCCACCAAAAAAAAAAAAAACAAAAAAACCAAAAAGCATTACTTCCATAATATACTATATAGATTCAGTTAATTTGTACTCATGCCCAAAGTAAAATTATGGCAGTAAGACCAACCATTCAACCTTAAACTTAATTTATCAATAAGAATGACTGTTTAACCCTAAATGTTTTTTTTTTTTTTTTTTTAAACAAGAACCATAACCATATTTTCAAAACATTGTGAGCCAGGCCCAGGAACACATGCATGTAATCCCAGCTAACTGGGAGGCCAAGGCAGGAGAACCACCAGTTCAAAGGCAGCCTCAGCAATCTAGTGAGACCCTGTCTCAAAAAGGGCTGGGGATATAATTCAGTAGCACAGTACCTGTGTTCAACCCCCAGTACAAAAGTAATAATAATATGACTAGGATCCACAGCATAAAAATCAAAGCCAGTGGTCAAGTATTCCTCCTCCTGCCCTTAACTGTTTTTCCAGTAAAAGCACTTAGCATGGCTAACATGAAGACAACTCAACCCCTAAAGTACACCATTACAACACATCCCTCACCTTTACTGAGGAGCTCCTGAAGGGCCGCCCTGGCTAGGGAACCTCGAATCTTCAGTCTCTCTGAGACGACAGCTGGGGTTATAAGCTTATAGTTGGGAACTTCCTTACAGAGTTTGTCGTAAGTAGCTTTGTCAAACAAGACTAGATTGTTGAGCTTGTCCCGAACTTTTCCTTTGGACCACTTCTGCTCACAAAGACAAAAAGAAAAACTAGTTAAATTCTGACAGACGCACCTATCCTTTCAAAGCAACATCCGTCAAGGGTCTGAGAAATCTCTTATGTTGTTTACCACCAGGAAGCTGCAGGCTGCAAACTAAGATATATATTGAGGGGTATGGAATATGGGCAGAAGCCCAGAGGATCTGTTAAAAAGTAACGTGCTAATCAATGGGATAAACCCTTTATACACATTTACCACTCTATCCTTCAAATTTAAAAAATAGCGATGGAAACGTAATAAACGTGGCTCTAAAACCCACAACCCGAAAAAAACACTTCCTACACAAGTCATTGATTAAGTCCGGGGATGTGACTCAGTGTACAGTGCTTGTCCAGCATGCATTATGGCCTGGGTTCGATCCACAGTACCACAAAAAACAGGTCACGTTTATCACTAGCATGCGGCGGAGGGCGCCCCCACTGTCCCAGGAAGAGTTCACTCCTACCTTCTTTTTGGCTTTGCCCCCAGATTTGTTCACTGGGTCCTTGTCTTTCTTGGCTGACTTTCCGGCATCTTTCTTCTTCTTGTCATCCTTGGGCGGCTGCAGGACAAAAGCAAGCAGGTCTAACGTAGTCCCATACTCTCCAACTACACTCCATCTCCCAACGCCGCTCAAACCAGAGCACATGGGGCAAGCAATTCCGGCGCCCAGCCCGGCGGTGCAAGTCCTCCCGCTCAGAGTCACCTCCACTGCGCCCCAGCACCGCCCGGCTGACAAAACCCCGCCGCCCTCACACCCGCGAAGCTCACCATCGCGAAGACTGGAGAGCAGCGGCAGCTACTGCAACCTCGTCAAGATGTCGGACAAAAAGGAAGCTCTGACCACCAACAGGCCCAGAAACCTCCGCCCGCCGCGACTACTTCCGGGGCGGGGGGCGGAGCTACGCCAAGGAAGTCCTGGGGCTGCGCTCTCGCCCTCTCGCCAGATGCTGGATGGCGGAAGTGAACGCCAGTGTCTGAGCTGCGCACTCTAGATACTGCCCCTTGATTGTTGGACTGCAGCTAGTTATGAAGCAAAGGGCTGTCCTGGCCCTGAGGAGTACAGCAGTCCTGATGACTAGCTGTCCAGTACCACTAGCCCCAGGCGTGTAGCTTCGAGTGCGCAAGCGCCGCAAATAGCAAGCTGCGGGGCTAGGAGGAGAAAGCTGGGGTGCTGGCCGAGGCGGGTGCTGTGACGGCGGTTCCGGGGCGGGATTTCGTGAAGAGGCTGGACCCGAGTTTCTGAGCGACGGGGGCTGCAATGGCGATTTTCAGCGTGTATGTGGTGAACAAAGCTGGCGGCTTGATTTACCAGTTGGACAGCTACGCGCCACGGGCTGAGGCTGAGAAAACGTTCAGTTACCCTCTGGATCTGCTACTCAAGCTACATGACGAGCGTGTCCTGGTTGCCTTCGGACAGCGCGATGGCATCCGGGGTGGGCTAGGCGCAGGCCCGGGGGGCGGGACCCGGTATTGCGGAAGTGGGCTGGTGCGTAGGTGCGGGATGGGTTTTAGGGTGTTCCCGGGTCCCTGTGCCCTGCTGGAATCCCTGGCTTGGAGCTTCGCTGACCCTTGGTCTCAACTCTGCAGTGGGCCACGCAGTGCTGGCCATCAATGGTGTGGACGTGAACGGCAAGTACATGGCCGACGGGAAAGAGGTGCTGGAGTATCTGGGTAACCCTGCTAATTACCCGGTGTCCATTCGATTTGGTCGACCCCGCCTCACCTCCAATGAGAAGCTCATGCTGGCCTCCATGTTCCACTCGTAAGTTCCCTCAACCCTTCTTAGAGGGTTGGCCTTCATCTGGCTGTACGCTGGCTGGCTTAGTGTGGTTCTGTGGGCACTTTGGGCAGCAGTGCTAATCTTTCTGTACCTCTTCATAAGCCATTGGTTCTTGTATTATGAAAACTGATCCAGTATGTCTGGTTTCTAGGTAATACTGACAGTCGTGTGACCTTGCCTAAGTCAGTTTCTCTTTTCTGAACCATAGTTTCCTCATCTATAAAGCAATTGAATTAAATGACCTTTAAAAATCTTGCTTTCAGCTGTGGTATGAGATGTGCTGACTTGAGCCTAGCCACCGGCTAAGCAAGCATTCCCCAGTGTTTCTTTTACCCGCAGTTTTCAATGTAAACGTTTTCTAGTCAATATATAATGTAAATTGGGCATGGTGCACACGCCTATAATCCCAGCTGCTAGAGAGGCTGAGGAAGGAGATTGCAAGTTGCAGGCCAGTCTCAGCAACTTAGTGAGATCCTGACTTAAAAGTACAAAGAACAGGGGGCATTGCTTAGTAGCAGAGCACCTCTGTGGGGGGAAGAGAACAATACAATATATGCAGAAGTCAAATTAAATTTGACACTGCTGCCAGGCAGTTCACACTATCTCTCCTGACTATTCTAAGCTCTAAAGTGAACTCCTCCCTTACAGCATTGGGGGGATATTCCCAACTTTGCCTCCTTTGCATATAGGCTTTTTGCCATTGGCTCCCAGCTGTCTCCTGAACAGGGAAGCTCAGGCATTGAGATGCTGGAGACAGATACATTCAAACTGCACTGCTTCCAGACACTGACAGGTATGTGTCTCCAGATAGGCTAGATGGATAGATGGGACAGGGTGGGCCAAGGGATTGTCCAAAGACTGCTTTGGTAAGCAAGGATGAGGGTGGTGTTCAGTTTTCTGGGACAGTGGTACACATATATTTAGTTTTGAGAATCCAAAGCCAATATGCAATCTGAAGCTGATTTTGTCTACATCATCTGGCATTCTCTGCCCTGGTTGTCCCTGGTTCAGATAACTCACCTGAATGTCATGTTGCACACATTTTGGGAGGTGTATTGTCTAAAATGAAATATAAAATCCAAACGAAAGTAGCCTTTGGATCATACCATTGCTTCACTCCCTTAATACAGAGTTTGTACTCTGCATGACAGTTTCTGCTGAAGGATTCCAAGACTGGAAGGAAGTGGCAGAGCTAGACCTCAAAGCCTGATCTCTCAGTTACCTGTGTAGATGCACAACTTTGACTTTTCTGCTTTAGATGGCAACAATGATAAAATAGCTTTGATAGTACTTTATAAAATTGAAAATACAGCATGATGATTGCTGCATTCTCTACCCTTTAGTAACCATTCTTGGTTTCTCTCCAGGGATCAAGTTTGTGGTGCTGGCAGATCCTAGGCAAGCTGGAATAGATTCTCTTCTTCGAAAAATTTATGAAATTTATTCAGACTTTGCCCTCAAGAATCCATTCTACTCCCTGGAAATGCCCATCAGGTAAGTAGCTTCACTCCCCAGATACTGATCAAAGCTTGTGCTCTCCCCAAAGTCTTTTGAAGTATGGCAGAATATTACTTTTAAATAAGACAACAGTAACTAACCTTTGGAGAATCCAAAAATTTTCCTTGGGTTCATGTCCTGAAAGTGTAGTTTTCACTGATTCTGCTTCTATATCCAAAATGGGGAAAGAGCATCACAGTTTTGTTTTTGTTTTTGTTTTTGTGTGTGTGTGTGTGTGTGTCTCCTGGTTCTGACCTAGGTGTGAGCTGTTTGACCAAAACCTGAAGCTCGCTTTGGAAGTGGCAGAGAAAGCTGGGACTTTTGGACCTGGGTCATAGGTTAAACCTGTAGTGGACCCCGCAACCCCCAATTCTGAGAGATCCTGTAGTATGGGTTCTATTGTTTCCACTCCAGCAGAGGTCCCAGCAGCCTTGATAGTGTACTTGAGAATGGGAGGATGCTGATGTCTTATACTGATCCCTGAGCCTTAATGGTATGCTCTCTTCCTTTCTGTATATGTTATGGTCCTACTTCCCAACTCTGTACAGATTTATTTATGGAGGAGGTAGTCCATAAGTGCTATAATAAACATTCCTTTGATCCAGTGTTTGCTGTCCTGCCTGATAGTCTTGGGGGAAGGGCTCAAGGAGGCAGAAATGGTAAAGGAATTCTGGGAAGTTGAAATCCTATATTTTGGCAGAAATTATAACATATGTGTTGATGCAACACTTTGAATCACAAACCTTGATTCTAGTCCCAGAATTGACTATCAGTGAAACACTGTCATACCGTCCCCCTCCATCAAGTTATATAACCTGCCTGCAACCACCAGTTTCATCTCTAAAATGATGATTAAATTACATAGTGTTCAACCGAAGGCATCGGAGACATAAGCTTAATGGTATCCATCTGTGCTTCAGCTTTCCCACTCCAGGGAAATGAAATCTTTCCATTTGGGATGAAAAGAGCAGGTACTGATGAGTAATTTCCCAAGAAAAACCACCTCAGCTTTTATTACCCCTTTTGAAAGAATGAGTTAACTGTTTAGTATCAAATCTAGTTTTAATCTACAAGTCATCTGATCCTTCCATCCGTATCCTGTACTTTACTCGAGCTATTGATGAGAATGGCGGCCTTCTGTCTTTCACTGGGACTTGAGGTATTGGTTATAGCTACTGCCCACTGCTGAGAGGCCTCAGGGCAGAGCAGAAGTCACAGGTTATTGGTGCCTTACAGCTACAGGGATAGCCTCACTTTTGGTGGGGATGGGCAGGACAGGGACAGGGTAGGGCTCAGGAGAGGAAGAATGATACAGGAGACACCTGACTGCAGGAATTTCCTGTTCCTTTGAAGGCAGGAAATAGGAGCAAATGGAGTCCAAGAACAAAAGTTATGTTTTAAATAGAGCATAGGATGGGGAGCTGGGACCTCATTAGCTACTGATAACTTCCAGTGCCACCTGGGTGAGAGAGAAGGCGCAGAAACAAAATCAAAGCTTGAGTGCTAGCCAAAGGGAACACTCCCTTTCTGTACCCCACTATACAAAGGGAGGCCATTGATGAGAGGGTGCTCCAGAGCCTGCACTCTCTTCACTCTGCCTTCTTGGGCACTCGGCCCATCTTGGTGCGGATGTTTCGGAGCAGGAAGAATGCAGCTGTGCTGGCCGTACATATCACTTCAGCTACCCAGAAGGCTGTGCTCCAGCTGTAGTGCTTAGCAATGGTGCTGAAGGGTAGCCCAGCCAGAAATCCGCCCACTGTCAGAGAGGAGGGAAAAGCCTGAGCCATTCGTAGAGGAAAGCCTGTGCGCTGCCTCCTGCCTCTATCAGGCCTGTGTGCAAGGCACAGCGGGGGCAAGACAGATATTCTAGAGGGTATCACTTACCATTGGCCATGAGTCCCACAATAGCATGAGAGGTGCCACACAAATTGGGAGGGGCACTCTCATTGGCTATGACTCCAAACAAGGCAATGGGACCATAAGAGGAGAAACCAAAAACAGCTCCCAGCACCAGGATCCAGATCTGCAAGGGTCAAGTGGAGTGCATGAGTCATAAAACCTGCCTGCCTAACTACCTGCCCACCCCAGGAACAATAAGTGAAAGGACAATAAGTGACCCTCCTCACCCTACTCCCCAGTACAACTGACAATACAGAGCCAGAGTACCAGAAGCCATCACTGAGCCAACCTAAGGACTTAGGTGGGCAAAGGAAGGCAGTACAGAAGTCATCCCTTCAAGTGGGCTGCTGTCTTTTTCAGAATTTATGCAAGCTGGATTGGCTAGGGGCAAGGCAGAGGGACAGGACAGAGGTGAGACAGACCAGGAGAGAGAATATAGGCACCTCATGCTCCGTAAAGCCTGTGAGCTCAGCAAGAGGGTGGAGAGCTGGAGTCCAGAAAGCAACATCCTAGAAGCAGAGAAAAGAAAACCAGACCCAGAGTGGAGGAGGGGAACCAAAGTACAGAGGAGAACTGAGGTACAAACAGAACTGAAAACAAAAATCAGAAGCAGAGAAAGGGCTGGCGCCGGCTAGAGCCAGAGAGGGAAAGAGCACTCTCTCCTTGTGCCATGCCTCCACCAGGCCCTCTGTGTTTACCTTGGGGGAGTCACTGGTCACTGTTACCCGGAAGAGGTACATTGACACTGTCATGCCAGCCATCATGAACAGCAGTAGGCCATGGCGAGGGTTCCCATAGACAGACAGCCCCGCCTATGGATACAAACACAGTGATGTCAAGCCCTTAAAGCAGGGCAGAGCACCCCCATTCTGGACTCTGACACAGCAGGGCCTCTGCTGGCAGCTCTTTGGCAATACCATCACAGTTCTTGGCCTCAGGCAGCCCTGAGAGGCCCTAGGACCTGCTCATTGTGTTCTGAGGCCAAATTCCATCATCCCTTCCTCCACCTTTGGGCAGGCACAGGACACGTGCTGGGGAGCTGCACCCAATCCACCCCCACCCCCAGTTTTCCTGTAGCAGTGGAGAAGCGTATAACTAGGCTGAAAGAGAATCTGACTCTGGCATCGGTTAAAGCCCTTTCCCCTTCAGCCTTATTTCCACATTCCTAGAGAAGGGTAACCTGGAATCATTCTAACCTCACCCAGCCCAAATACAGCATGTGCCAGCCAGCCTGTATCCCAGGGTGTCCTATCCCAACCACGCAGGGAAGACTCAAAAGGCCTTTTGCCCACTCACCTTTGCCATCGCCCGGTCTGACAGGTAGCCAGCTGCAATGCTGCCTACAAGTCCCCCAACCTCCAGGGCACTCACATAGGAGCTACCTGCAGGGGGAGTTGTGGGAAGAGAAGGGTGGGAAGGTGTTACATGTTGGGCTTGTCCCATAATGGCTTAAACCCAGAGGGGTAGAGAGTCCCCAGGGGTTACCAGCCAGTGCTGCCAGAGTGGTGCCCAGCCTCAGGGAAAAAATAAAGAGGGTAAAGGGAAGTAGAGTCTAGATTTCCCGTCTTCTGCATTGGTTCCTGTCCTGATGCCCAGCCCTATCCCAGCGCTCATCTTACCCACAAGGGCAGACTGTCCTTTCTCCTGAATAAGGAAGAACTGGCCCCAGTCTGTACAGCAGGTCTTTACTCCAAACACCACAAGGTAGCCAGTGGAGAGCACCCACAAATAGGGGGACAGCAGCAGCTCCTGTAGGGTACTCTCTTCCTTCGAGGAGCCTGAAGGTAGGAACATAGGAACGGGCCAGGCCTCAGGCTCTGCTCTTGCTGCCCCGCCCCCATTGCACCCCCACCATTCATTAACCAGCCGCAGGAGCAGAGTCCATGGCATAGCAGGATCAGTGAGTGGTATCCCCTTAAGCCTCTGCTGTTCTGTCCCTGACTGCTACAAGCCTCAACAAATGAAAGAGAAACTGAGGACTACGGCAGATGGCGGAAGGCACCCAAACCACTTAAATTGAGGATACTATCCAGGATAGGGAAAGGTGTGCTGTCGTGCAGAAGTATCAGGATATAACATGAGTCACAGTATCTGTTGACTCTGCCTCTCTGGACAGAGTTTTAGTTATTCCCTAGAAAACCTCCATTGCCACCCCTTCCCCTATTCCATTGGCTAGCACAGAATGAGGCATAAGACTAGTCCTGAACAAAATTCTGCCAAGTGAATGGTGAATGAAGGTGCCCGGTGGTTGGTTTGGGTGGATGCAGGCTCACCCTTCTTGCCCTTGGAGGGGGTAGGGTCCAGGTTACGAAGGCCAACATCAGCAGGTTCATTGTGGATGAGCAGGAGACAGAGGAAGGAGACAACCACACACAGTACCCCAGACAGGGCCAGCGTGCTGCGCCAGCTGTAGCTCTGGGCGAGGATGGTTGCCAGGATAGGGCCCAGCCCTCCAGCCAGGTTCATGCTGGTTGACAGAATGGCCCACCAAGTGCCAAACTGAGATGGCTCAAACCACTGTGAGGCAGAGGAGGGCAGAATAGGTGCCTGACCTATAGCCCATGTTGATGGTGGGACACAGGGCAGGCCCAGAAGCTCACATTACAGGGATGAGGGAGAGGGTGCTTCTACTTGGCAGGGCCAATTCCTTCGTCTGCCACCTGATCCCACCAGGCTCCTAAAATATCTTGACAAGCAATAGGAGCTGGACGGGAACTCCTGAGGAATCTGCTGTGGGTTAGGGGCAGAGCGGGTGGGTAAGAAGGGGTGTTCCCACATGCTCTTTAGAATCCTGTATGCCAGTCCACACAGGCTTGCTGGAAGCACTTACCTTCCGCAGGATCTTCCCACAAGGGGGCCAACCCAGCCCCTGTGCCAGGCCATTAAGGAACCAGAGTGCAGCAAAGACAGGTACTGTGGAGCTCCAGGAAAAGACTACGTTGACCAGGCCAACCAGGAGCAGCCCCGAGGAGAAGAGCCAGCGAGCACTCATCTGGTCGGACAGCACCCCACTCACAAACTTGCTGATGGCATAGGCTGCTGACTGGCTGCTGGTGATGAGCCCTGCAGCGGAGGGGAGCAGGGAGCAGGACACCTGGGGGGTTAGGGCAGAGCAGAGGCACAGGAGGGATGGAGGAAGGCATGGGGTCAGGTGTATAGAGGTGCCCAGCAGGGTGAGACAGGTTCTTTCCCAGAGGAATAGGAGGAGCTGCGCTGTAGTCTCGACATTCACGGGGCCAGCTACCTCTTCTGCCTGCCCCAACAACCTCACTAGCCCCAGGCTGACCCCTGACTTCTCAGCCTCTTGTTGAGTTCCAGTTGCAGCTATCAGGGAACAAGAAGGGAGCATCTCCCCTCCCTGGGATCTGCATATGCACCGTGACCCAAATGCCAACCCAAGTCTTTAGCAGTACTGTTGCCCCACCACTGAACCCGTACGGGGTGATGGGCTCAGGATTAGAGTCAGGGGCCTTGCTTCATGCCAGGCCACATGAAATCAATGAGCCAACTTCCTAGTGCTCAGTGTCAGTAGCGAGCTCTCATGCTGCAGCTTCTGCATGCATCCACACAGGTGGTGGAAACCTTGCTTAGAGCCCCCAAACAAACAGTGCCTCTGAGGGCACCTCTGGGTTACAGGCACCCATACCCCAGATGGGCAGTCCTCCTCAGTCCTTTACCCACACTATGTACACAGACCTCAGAGCCTTTTCATCTGGCACATGCCCGCTGCCCCAGCCCTGCTTTGCAGACCCCTACACACATACTTGATACAAGCCTGCACACTGCACTGTCACTAATTATGTGCCCCGCTGTTTTTTTGTCCCCAGCCCACCACCCTGACCTTCCAGAGCTCACCCAAATCATCCTTGTCCAAAGGGATCTCTTCCACCAATGATGGCATGACGAAGGAGAAGGTCTTACGGTTGAAGTAGTACAGGCTGTAGCCCCCAAACATGGCTGAGAAGATCACAGCGCGGTAATAGCCATAGCTTTGGGCTGCCATGGTAGAAAAGAGCAGTCCCTGTCGGCCAGGACACAGCCTCCGACCAAGCTCTTGCTTGCAGCTCTCAGTGCTCAGATCTGCTGAGTTGTGTATTTTTTTTTTTTTTTTTTTTTTTCTGCTCCCTCCTCCACCCGGCCTCCTAGGCTCCCTTTATAGCTGCCTTCTGGACAATCATTAAGCCAGAGGTGGCTCCTAGGGAACCCAGTGTCCTGAGGGAGACAAGAAAACAGGAGATTACTGAGTACCAAACTGGGGAGTGGGAGGGTCCCAGAAGGAGGCATGCCTGTGAGCCAAGCCAGCACCCTGTGTCCTCAGAATTTCTGCCTTTCCTCTTTTTCTTTGTCAGCTTGCCTGTGCAACCAGCTGTGATTAAAGGCTCAAGCTAATTACTTTTGTCTGCAGGAGCCCAGGGGAGTCAGGGGCAGGATGAACAGAGCTGCCCTCTCTAGCCCTGCTCCCTCAGTCACTGAGCCTTCTCATTCACTCATAGAAGGTTCATTGAGGGCTTACTGGTTGGGCACTGCAGTAGATGCTAGATTAGTTTCTGCTTTCTCTACTTCCCCTCCAATCAGACATCCCCCAACAACCCCACTTTCAAGCCTTGTAGAGCTGACCTCACTCAATGCTTAGCACACAATGGGGCATAAAGGTTTCCTGATATAATAGTACCCCCTTATCCTCAGGGGATTCATTCCTAGGCACAGTACTCTCCCCTCTGACAGTAATGAACCTTATATGTACTTTTCTTTCTTAGACATACCTATGATAAAGTTTAATTTGTTAAATGCAGCAAGATATTAACAATAATAAAACAATTCTAACAATATAATAAAAACTTAAAACTTATTAATCGTTTTCTGAATTTTCCACTTAATGTTTTCCTACTGCGGCTGACTTCAGTTAACTGAAAAGTGAAAAGTAAAACCCTGGATAAGAGGGGACTCCTGTAGTTGCAGAATTTCAAGCAGGGGAACCCCCCCCCCCCCAGTTCGACCCACAGTGTCACGCAGAAAGTCCCACCAAGAACCGAGGTCTTAATGGGGCCCCTTCAGAGCTGCCTCTCGGTCCCCATTACCCTGCAACGTCAGTCCGGGATTCCGTCTGGCTGGAGTTTGCAGGGGAACTGGGCGGTCTGTGGGCGGAAAGGAGCACGGCCAAGCTCCGGGTGCAGTGCTGAAGCGCTCTGCCTCCCGGGCCCGCAGCTTGCCCCGGCTTTTCCGCTCGGTTGGGGCGGCAAGTGGAGCAGAAGGCGTGGGCGCGAGCTGAGCCGGCGACCGCACGTAGTCTCCGGAGGCCCCTCGCTCTGGCAGTCAGAACCTCGGCCGGGCAGGGCAGCCAGGCGGCGAGGACGGGGAGGGCAGAGGCGGCGGGTTCTCGGCACCTGCCCAGCTCCAGTGTCCTCGAGCTACCCAGGACACCCGACTCCCGGGCTGGGAACCACCAGGCCCGGGTGCAGCAGCAGAAGAGATTGGCAGTATAAAAAGGGGCCGCCAGCGCCTCGGCAACCCCCAGACCCAGGAACTTTCCCCCACCCCGGAAAGGGCAGCCGCAGGGGCAACCCGGGTTTTAACAAAAGTTAGGGTTCGCCAACAATGGGGACCCAAGACCGAAGATTCTGCCTCCCGCCCCGCCCTCAGGTGACGCCCTTCTCCAGCATACCGCCTCCTACCTGCACAGAGGCGGGAGCCCCGCTAAGACGGGCGGGGCCAGGCCAGCCGGCACTGCGCGTGCGCCGCGGGTGGGGCGGAGCCTCCGCCTCCACCTTCGGGCGCCGAGCAGCCAGTCTGCCCCTGGGATGTTGTCTTAGCCACGTCGGTCACGCTGCTACTTGTACCGGGACAACGCCCCTTAGGAGCTGGGCATCGTATGTCCACTTCTTAATTGGTTACATTCGGCAAACCAGCTTCTAGTGAGTGCCTCCCACTACCAAACACACGCGGAATATTAAGGTAAAAATCATTGTTCCCAAGTTGCTCACAGCCTGCGATGCGAAGGCTTGTAGGAATACTCGGAAGAAGTTAGTGCAGTCCTCAGCACAATTTGAAATTTTATCTTGTGGTCAGACAAGAGAGAGAACAACATGGCCATAGTGTTCAAAGGACCCGTCCTTGAGTAAACCTCAAATTCTAATCCTATATATTCTAATCTGTTGTCTGTAACCAGGGTCAATATCTATGATTCCCGTTTTTGCTTGGTGTTTTGGTATTGGAGAGTAAACCCGAGGGCGGAGGTTTTACCACTGAGCTACGTCACCAGCTTTTTAAATTTTGAGATAAGCTTGAACTCGCTAAATTTTTAAGGCCAGCCTCGAACTTGCAATCTTCCTACCTCATCTCCTGAGCCTGGGATTACAGGCATAGCCACCAAGCCATGATTGTGATCTTGTTTCTTAACCAACCTCATAGTTCTTTGTGAAGACTTAACAGATGATATGGATGAGAGCTCAGAAAGTTGAGGTAAGTGTTCTCCACAACAGTGACTTTCACCTGTTAAACCAAATTCGAGACCAAGAGATTTCTGAAATAAAAGGGTTTATGCTAGGTGGGCACGTGTCGCACGCCTATAATCCTAGCGGCTCGGGAGGCTGAGGCAGGAGGATCACAAGTTCAAACCCAGCCTCAACAATTTAGCAAGGAAAGCAACTCAGTGAGACCCTGTCTCTAAATAAAATACAAAATGGGGCTGGGGATGTAGCTCAGTGATCAAGTACCCCTGAGTTCAATCCCTGGTACCAAAAAAAAAAAGGTTTATGCTAGCCAGGAGGAAAGACCCATCCTGGGACAGCCACCAGCAGCAAGATTAGGTAGCACTTGGAAATATGTCTCCTGGATCTAAAAAGTCAGAATATTTTATAATGAAATCTGTGGAAAAGAAGGCTTAAATTGTTTGCATTGAATCTACATTGGCTGTAGTAGATGTAGGCCAACTCAAAGTCGTCAAAATTTTGGGATAGTGTATACAGTCTACAAAGAGAAATATTTATTGTTTCTGGATTGGTTGAGGTTGTAAGCAAAATGCATGGACCTTAATGTTAGATCTCTAGGAATTTTGTTTGTTTAAGGTATTGGAGAATGAAACCAGGGGCTACCACTGGGCCACTTTTTTTTTTTTTTTTTTAACACAAGCTCTTACTAAATTGCCCAGGCAGAACTCAAACTTGCTATCTTCCTGCCTTAGTCTTCCAAGTCACTGTAAGTAGCTGAAATTACAGTCTTGCACCACTATGCCAAACCTCTGGGAATTTTGTTTTGTTTTGTTTTGTTTTGTTATCAGGGATTGAACTCAGGGGCACTTAACCCCTGAGCCACATCCCCAGCCCTTTTTTGTATTTTATTTAGAGATAGGGTCTCACTAAGTTGCTGAGGGCCTCACTAAATTGCTGAGGCTGGCTTTGAACTCATGATCCTCCTGCCTCAGCCTCCAGGCAGCTGGGATTACAGGCGTGCACCACTGTGCTTGGCTATCTCTGGGAATTGAGTCGTTTTCGACATTAGTTCAGGAATGTGGAGCAGTTTGGGGGAACTATGTCTTGTTTTGTCCTGAAACTTTTGAACTGTTGACTGATTAACTTGTCTTATCTCTCCTCTCGATCTTCCTACCTTTGTAGTGGAATTTAGGACATCTCACTTTTTCTCTTATCACACCAAGACCACAGAAGAATGGCTGAAGGAATTGTGTTTCAAAATTGAAAGCAAAGATCTTTTAGACTAGGGCAGGTGGTCAGGGATGGCAGGAGGGGGAGATGAGATAGAATGGGAAAGAATGTTGCTGGATTTCATTACTTCATTATGTATCACACATATTGAGTGGGAGCCTAGTATATTCTAGGCACTCTATTGTGAGTGAGGTACAGGAAAGGAACAGGGACTGTTTCTTCTAAGTAAAAAAGAGGACTGGGGAGCTAGCTCAGTGTTAGAGCTTTACTTAATATGCTCAAGACTTGAGGCTGAACCCCAGTGCACACACAAATTAGAAAAGCAACATGGTATGAACACTCCCTACTTTACCTACAAAACGTGGGAGCCATTGAGCTTTTCCTCCTTTCTACCTTTTAAGGTTTAACATACACACAATAAAGTGCAAAAAGTGTATGACTCTTATGTGTAACAGCTCAGTGAGTTTTTTGTTGTTTTTCAGTGTGAGGCATGGAGCCCACGGTCTTGTGCATGCTGCAAGCACACTGAGCTACACTTCCAGCCCCTATTTTTTTAAAACATAGGTTAATACCCCTGTAATTACCACCCAGATCAAATTAACAGTCCTGTCGTTTTATTTTGGAAATTTTCAAACCTACAGAAAAGTTGCAAAAATACTCTTCACATTTCCAAAAATTTAATGTTTTGTCAAGTTTACCGAATCTCTCTATATGTATGTATGTGTGTGTGTGTGTGTGTGTGTGTATACATATATGTATTTGTTGTTGAACCATATTATGCTCAATAAAATCTATTCATTAACATGTAGTCCATATTTAAATGTTTCTAAATTTCACAAAGATGCCTTTTTAGAACCTCTTTTTTTTTTTTTTTTTTTTTTTGTACCAGGGATTGAGCCCAGGGATGCTTAACCACTGAGCCACATCCCCAGCCCTTTTTATTTTTCATTTTGAGACAGGGTCTCACTAAGTTGCTTAAGGCCTCTAAGTTGCTGAGGCTGGCCTCAAACTTTCAATCCTCCATGTCAGCCTCCAGAATCACTGGGATTACTGGCATGCACCACCATGTCTGGACCCTTTTAGAGCTTTTTTAAAATCCAGAATCTGTGCTTGCTTTGGCAGCACATATACTGAATTTGGAATGAGACAGAAAAGAGTAGCATTGCCCCTGTGTAAAGACGATACACAAATTTGTGAAGCATTCCATATTTTTTTGATGATGGTAAACTTTTAATAATCTGGATAACACTGGCTGACTGGCACCATTTTGGCCATCAGTACTGCAGCTAAAATGGAAGAAGATGGCCACGGTGTTCCTTGTCTGGAGATTGTTCCCCTATGAATTCCTGGGCTCTGTCTTCTAATTTACATTTGCTTGAAATTATATGAAAATAGTTTAATGAAAAAATTAAAATTTTGGTTTCAAATCACAACAAATTAATTAAATAAATAAAATCCAGAATCTAGCCAGGCACAGGTGCACATGTGTGTAATTCCAGTGACTTGGGAGGCTGAGGCAGGAGGATCTCAAATTTGAGGTCAGTTTCAGCAACTTAGCAAGACTTTGACCTTGTCTCAAAGTAAAAAATAAAAAGAACTATGGATGTAGCTCAGTGATAAAGCACCCAGGGTTCAATCTCTAGTACTAAAAAAATAAATAAAAAGACCTGGGGCTATGGCTCCGTGGTAAAGCACTCCAGGTTCAATCCCTAGTACCAAATAAAAAAATAATATAATGATTAGTATTATTGTAGATTTATGCATTTTTGGTAGTTGCACAATCACAGAGGGCTGGGGACTCGAACCTGGGTCTCCAGCATGACAGTCAGGCACTCTAGGAGATGAGCTGTATGGCCAGCACTAGATTTATGCATTTTTAAATTCAATATATTATGCCTATCACTATCTATACTAATGTTCAAATTATCCCATATTTGAACATTAATGTTCAAATTATCCCATATTTGACCATTAGGATTCCTGTGTATGTTTAGCTTTTAAGTGTTTTCCATTGTCAAAATCATACATTATCATTAGAGTAAATTTGGAAAAGACAAAAAAAATTTAAGTACCAGATAGAGGTTGTCACTTAATATTGAGTATTGGTGTTTTTACCCTTTTTTTGACTACATTTGTGTGCATATACATGTAGATATATTGCTTATATGTGTGTATGTTAGAATATATATATTCTATAATTTTTCCATTAAATTGAAACTATCCATTTAAAACTTGTCAGCCTCCAAAGTTCAATCCCTGGTTACCCCCCCTCCAAAAAAAAAAAAAAATGCAGATTGTAGCTTGTTGAAGGGCTACTACATACAATTAGATTTTAAAGCTTCTAATGTTGAATGTTCCTAAATATTCAATGGTTTCTTTAATTTCTTGTGTGGTAGCACAGCAAACTGGTAGAAATTAGTATCAGTAGTAAATTTGGGGTTTTTGAGGATGTTGCATTTTGTTTTCTTTTAATTTTATAATAAAATTTTTTAAGAATTTCAAAAACTTAAAAAAAAAAAAAAAAAAAAAAAAAACTTGTCAGCCTCCTCCCTAAGAAAGGGCCGTGTATGAGCTAGGTATGGTGGCACACAAGCATAATCTGGAGGCTGAGGCAGGAGGATCACAGATTCAAGGCCAACCTGGGAAACTTAGTGAGACTGTGTCTTAAAAAAGAAACCAAAACACAAAGAAACCAAGACACAAACAAGAAACTACGTACCTTTTGCCATTACACCCAGCTACTGTTTGGTATAGAACAGATGCTCTGTAGTTACAGAACAAACATTCACACCATCTCCACAGTTTTTTTTTGTTGATGTTATTGTTTGTTTTGTTTTGTTTTTTCTTCTTTTGTAGTGCTGGGAATTGAACCTCGGGCCTCATGCTTGCTAGGCAAGTGCATACCACCAAGCTACACCCCCAGCCCTACACACTTTTATATTTTGATTTTTTTCCCACTGTAGCATAAACCTTTTTTTTTTTTTTTTTTCCCTTTTGGCAGTATTGTGTATCAAACTCAGTGCCTTATAGGAAAGAACTTTACCAATAAACTACACCCCCTTCCTCTAGCACAGATTTTTTTTTTTTTTTTTTTTCTGTTACTGGGGATTGAACCCAGGGGTGCTCTACCACTGAGCTATATCCCCAGCTTTCTAAGTTCTTATTTTGAGGCAGAGTCTCACTGAGTTGGCCAGTGATCCTTCTTCTTCAGCCTCCCAAGTGGCTGGGATTACAGGTGTGTGCCATTGTGCCTGACCCTAATGTAAACATTTTTTAGAGTTAAGGACTTTGAGCTCAGCGGAGTGAAATACTCAAAATACTGTTTGCTAAGTGTTTGCTGTTGAGCAATAGACGGAAGGGGCAGAACCTGGGCAGAGCTGTGGTTCCCATGTGAAGGGCTTAGAGTTCCATCTAGAGGGAGAGGAAGGGAGTGCACTGACAGGGTTAGGTCCTGCCTCCATCACGATTGATGTCAGTAGCGGGGTGAGGGGGAGGGACAGGGTTTCACCTCAGCAGGAGCTCGAAAGTCTGGAGGTTCGCTGGCCACATGTGAGAGGGCAGAGACACTGCCATAGCTCTGAACACATCCCAGAAACACAGTTTAACAAGGCTTCACTCATGCAGCATCAATGTAGGTACAATCCTCAACCTCCTTTCAGTTGCAAGTCATGCCAAGGTACTTTCCTTCAGTTTCCTCAAGTAAAATACGGACTATATGACATGAGTATGTTTGGCTGAGGGAATTAAATGAGAAAACATTCCAAACTACATTATGGTGAGGACTTAGAAGAAACTTAAATGTTAGTTTGCTCCCTTTTTTTTTTTTTTGTACCAGAGTACCCAGAAGTGTTTAACCACTAAGCCACATACCAAACCCTTTTTATTTTTTATTTTGAGACAGGGTCTCGTTAAGTTACGTAAAACCTCCCTAAATTGCTGAGGCTGGCTTTGAATTTGCAGTCCTCATGCCTTACAAGCCTCTGGGATAACAGGCATATGCCACCATACCCAGCTACTACTTTGCTCATTCTTTTTCCCCCCAGAAAGTTAAGGAAAAGAAATGATGACATTCCAAAGAAGTAAGGTCAACTTTAAAAAAGGATAATAAAAGTTAGTGTATGAGCAGGCACCTGCTTGTAGTCTCCACTATTCCAGAAACTGAGGCAGGAGGATCACTTGAGCTCAGGAGTTGAAGACTAGCCTGGGCAACACAGCCAGACTTCACCAAAACAACAACAAAAAAGGAGCGAGCTAATATGAATAAATGTAGTTCATGTCGCATACCTGAAAAAGAAACTATCATTTTGGTACTTATTTTCTTAATAGAAAAGTTTTAATATTAACCTTCAGTTAAAATTATGAAACTGGGAATTATACCAATAATATTTTAAAATATACCTACGTCTCAGCTACACTCTGCCATATATTGTAAAATAATTTTCACACTATAATAATCCCAAGTGGTGGCATTTATGTTTAAGAGAAAAGCACAAAGATAGCTTTTAGAAGAAAACAAAAATATCTGAAGTTGTGTCCCAATGTCGAGTTACCATATGCACTTTGCAAACATATACTCATTATTAACTCAAAGCCAGTTATTACTACAAGTAGATATAGTAAGAAAAATTTTCAGTGTAAAAATACATACCAATTTGTAATCAACTGATTTAAGACTATTTTAATAACAATTTGGGGCTGGGATCGTGGCTCAGTGGTAGAGTGCTTGCCTCGCACATGTGAGGGACTGAGTTTGATCCTCAGCACCCCATAAAATGAATAAATAAAGTATTGTGTCCATCTACAACTAAAAATTTTTTTTAAAAAATAAGATTCATAATTTGAATCCCATAATGTAAAACGATCCTACAAAGACATTAAATTAATTTCGAATAGAAATTTCTACAACAGTAACCAAACTTTCCTTCTGTTCCTATTCTCTAGTAAATGCTTTCTTTTGCTTAGCTTTTACAGTGGCATCAGGAGATACTGATTTGAAGTCAAATGGTGTTATTGCTACAAGAAGACTTTTTCTTTGTCCTTTACATCTTGAACTTGTCTATTATAAAGAAAAGTCATATAAAGGTCAAGGATGCGACTCTTGCAGCTTTTCAATGGATAATGAAGACACAGGTTTGAAACAAAAACTGAAGGTCTAAGCAGGATATTTTCGTGGCAGGATGTCTTTGTGTATTACTTCTATAATTAAAAGGATCAAAGAAATTCTTTCTCCTGAGCAAAGAGCTCATTTCTGCGCTCATGAGCAAGAGTATCAGACCAGGAAGCACTGGGCACCACGAATAAATGCAGGTAACAGAAACGGCTCACATGGCTTGATTCCCTCTTGGCGAATGTATCAGTTAGAAATAGATTCAGCTGCTGGTGACAGGAAGCCAAATGACAGAGCCCTCCCTAGCAGAGATTTCTTTTCCTCCCATGTCAATAAGTCCAGAGCGAGGCAGGAAAGGACTGGTGTAGCTGTTCCACTGCCAAGGAGAACTCAAGTGCCTTTTGTCTTTGGGTTTCATCACCACACATGAAGCGCTTCTGTGCTTCCATATTTGTCTCATGGTTCAAGATGGCCCCTGCAGCTCTGGCCATCACATCTAAGTTCCAGGTAGGAAGTAGGAAGAAGTGAGATGGGTACAGTAAAGAAAAAAAGCACAGCTGAGTCAGCCCCCTGTACAGAACTTCCCTGGAAGCCCCACCTACGGCTTCTGTTCTGTCTCACTGGTCATCCCTAGCTGCAAGGGAAGCTGAGAAATGCAGTGTCTTCAAGGAACACTTGTCCCCAAAAATGGAGGCATCCCATTCTAAAGGAGAAGGAAGGGGTGAAACTGAATCACAGCTTCAGCTACTGTGAGAGGAAAATGCATGTAAAACGGAAACTCAGGGGGCAGCTGAGGACGGCCACACATGGAGGCCTCTGGGCAGTCACTCGGCCCAAGTCCACCTGTCACATCCTCACTGAATGTTCTGAGAACCGTCACCATCCCCTCGTCACAGGCAGGGAAACGAGGCCCAGCCAGACACGTTCACTTGCCCACATTACACAGTCAGGAGGTGGTGGGTTTGCACCCGGAACACAAGTGGCCTCTTCCAGCATGTGTGTCTTACAAGTGGTGACAATGGCAGCTGCCGCATGCCCTGCACCAGCACTGGTTTAGGCACATCATATAGATGAACTCAGTCCTCACCGCCGCCCAATGAGGCAGGTGCTGTAATTGTCCAGAGAGGTGGAGTGACCTACCTAAGGCTGCAGAGCAAGTCTGCAGGTTTCTTTGTGGGTGTCGGATCGATGGGTGCTCTTTACTTCCTTCTCCTGGTGATCCTCCACATTCTCTGACCCTCCCACCACAAACCTGCATTACTTGGGAACTTAAATAAAAAGACAACACCCCTGGGGAAAAAAAAAAAAAAACTGAAGGTCTAATAGCAAAGGCCTTTTGCTGTCTCTCCTATAGATGTGGCTCTCCCACTCTTGTCCTTCAAATTCTGCATGGTATCTTGTTCCAGAACCACTAACAAAACCTTCTGCACATCACACTTGTTCTTCAGAATTGCTTCAATCAATATTTCACCTGGCACAGCATCTCTAAGTAACTCTCTCATGATCAAGGCATGAATAAAGACAAGCTTCATCAATTCCACTTGGTAGATGGTTCAGAAGGGAATTGGAAGAATCTTTCAGGTCTTCATGATCATACTGTTCTATAGGCTCAACAACTGAAGTCTTGTCATGTCATGAGTAAACAAAGTTCTTGATAAAATAATCATCCTCTACAGACTGACCATAGAGATCATCATCCTTAAAATCTCCATAATAGTTATAGCCTCAGACATTCCCCTGCCAGGCTATGGCCGCATGTAGGGTATTAGCCACAGCACCTTCCAAAACACCCCACTCAGATATTGATAAGGTACCAACTGCAACCTAAAGACCATTTATGTGCCACCGTGGCTTCCAGCAGGCCTGTGCACCTGATTTTGGTACTTGTTGATAGAGTCAAAATGCCAATCTCTTCCAAGTTCATCTGGAGTCTTAAAATAATTCCAGTCAAAATCCCAACCTAGGGGCCTGGGGAGATAGTTCAATTGGTAGAGTGCTTGCCTCGCAAGCCCAAGGCCCTGGGTTCAATCCCCAGCACCGCAAAAAAAAAAAAAAGAAAGAAAGAAAGAAAATCCCAACCTAGGCAGGCTCAGTGGCACACTCCTGTAATCCCAGTGACTCAGGAGACTGAGGCAGAAGGATAGCAAGTTTGAGGCCAGCTTCAGCAACTTAGTGAGGTGCTAAGCAACTTAGCGAGACCCTGCCTCAAAATAAAAAATGAAAAGGGCTGGGGATGTGGCTCAGGGGTTAAGTGCCCCTAGGTTCAATCCCCAGTACCAAAAAATAAATAAAAATTAAAAAACACCAGCCTAATTTCTTGGAAACTGAACTTTAAACATCATCTGGAGGAATAAATAAGCATCCAAGCAAGAAACTTGACCAAAATAAGAAAAGCATAAAGAAGAGAATTTCCACTATCAAACATGAACAGTTCTGGGGCTGGGGTTGTAGCTCAGTGGTAGAGCACTTGCCTAGCATGTGTGAGGCACTGGGTTTAATTCTCAGCACTGCATATAAAGAAATAAAATAAAGGTCCATTGACAACTAAAAAAATATTTTAAAAAATATTTACAGTTCTAAGGTTTTATAATTATAACTGATTTGGAGCACAGGTAGATATGTAAAAGGAATAAGATGTACTAGAAACAGACCGTTATACACATCTGATGTTATGATAAGGTAGACATCCCAAATCGAACAGGTAAATGAATTCATTAATAAGTGGTATAAATTGTCTAGCTATTTAGAAAAAAATCAAGTCAGATCTTCACTGTGCATCCCACACAGAAAAAATCAGAGAAATTAAAGAGTACCATTTAGCCAAGTGTGGTAGTGCACTCCTGTAATCCCAGTGACTCAGGAGACTGAAGCAGGGGGATCACAAGTTCAAAGCCAGCCTCAGCAATTTAGCAAGGCTGTAAGCAACCTAGTGAGGCCCTGTTTCAAAAAAATAAAAATAAAAAGGAGTGGGGGTGTGGCTCAGTGGTAAGCATTCATGGGTTCAATCCCTGGTACCAAAGAGGGAAAAAAATAGTACTATTTTTAAAAAATAAGTTATTGGGCTGGGGAGATAGCTCAGTTGGTAAAGTGCTTGCCATGCAAGCACAAGGCCATGAGTTCGATTCCCAGCACCACCAAAAAAAAAAAAAAAAAAAAATTATCCAAATGAGTCATGAGTCTCTGGATGAGAAGATACTTTCCAATCTTAAAAACAACTGAAGAGCTAAGTATGGTGGCACACACTTACGATCCCAACTGGATGACTTGCTGAGGCAGTAGGATTTGAGTTCAAGTCTAACCTAGGCGATTTAACACAAACTTCTCTCAAAATAAATAAGGGTTGGGCTGCAGCTCAGTGATAGAGCACTCCTGGGTGCAGTCCCCAGTACCACATAAAAGACAAAATAAATATACAACATCCACCAAAAGCCCTAAAGAAATCACTGGGGAGTAGGGATATAGCTCAATGGAAGAGTGCATGCTTAGTATGCTTGATGGTCTGGATTCGATCACCAATCCTGAAAAAAAAAAAACTAAGAAAAGAAAAATAAAAAATTGCCACCCAAGAAAAGAACATTAGCTTCAACCATTAAAAGAGAATAGTAATAATGAGTGAAGATATTTTTGATAAGATGTAAATAGCATGGGCTGCTGGCTTCTAGTCCCAACCCAAACCCTATGTCAGAAGAAGGGCAGGCTGGGGTTGTGACTCAGTGGTAGAACACTAGCCTAGCACATGTGAGGCACTGAGTTTGAGCCTCAGCACCACATAAAAATAATTAAGTAAAATAAAGACATTTTTAAAAAAAGGTAGGGCTTGGAGTTGTGACTCAGTGGTAGAGTGCTTGTCTGGCATGTGTGAGGCCCTGGGTTCAATAACAGCACCACATATAAACAAATAAACAAAAGATACATTGACAATTAAAAAAAAAAAGTAGAAGAGGGAGCTAGACCTGGACGTGATGGTGCATAGTCTTAGCTATTGAAGACAGACACAGAGGGACCAGTTAAGTCCAAAAATTTGAGGCCAGCCTGGGCAATTTAGTAAGAGCCTGTCTTTAAAATAATTAAACAATAGGAGGAAAGATGGTGCACCTGTCATATTAACATCAAAACGTGGAGGCATTCCTGGAAAATGGACAATAGGTTTCTGTTTGTGGGGTGAGGGTAGTGGGGGACAGCCCAGAGTGACAGGGATGAGATAGGGCAGGCTAGGAGACCAGGTAGGAAAGAGTGTTTAGGTCTTCAGCCCTCTCTGCTCATGACCTTGGGCACTCCATTGTTTCCCCTTGTTACCATTTAAGGATAGAAAACAGCAGCCACTGAATGTCAACAGGTAGGTGGCTTCTAAGCTTTCAACCAGGTACTGGCTGACTGGCTAGAACCTCGCATTTTTTCCACTAACACCTGAAAGGCAAACCTGACAGGAAAAGTGATTCTAAATGTGAAAGACAGCTCTCCCAAGTGGGAGCTGGGATACCTTAGAGGATTTTAATATCAGAAGAATCTCTGCCTTAATTTCATATCCCTCATCCAAACACAAACCTAATTCACAAGGAACCCACATGCTAGGACCTGGGTTTTAGCCCTTCTTCACAGGTCCACCAGCCAAGGTGGAGAATATCCAGGGGGATATGACATTAAAGGGTAAAGTCTAGATATCTTGGGAAAGGAATCAATATGAGATTAAAATCAAATTGAACTGTTTATAATAGACAAGGTAGATTAGTGGGCCAAGAAGTTAAAATTCAACCAATTCATATTCTCAGGTAAAAGATTCATTTAAAAATATGAGGAAAATCATTAAGGACACTTTCTTTTCTTTCTTTTTTTTTTTTTTTTTTTTTTCTTTTCTTTTTAATACCAGGGATTGAACCCAGGGATACTTTACAAATGAGCCACATCCCCAGCTCTTTTTAATTTTTGTTTTGAGACAGGTCCTTGCTGGGGCTGGCCTCAAACTTGCAATCCTCTTGTGTCAGCCTCCCATGTCACTGGGATTACAGGCATATGCTATTCTGCCTAGCCAGGATAATTTTTAAGGAGTAAAATGGTCCTGAGATAGCTGGAGATGGTCTTCCTCCACTCTAGCTGCCTGCTATGAGAGCAAAAGTCGGGGTTTTTTGTTTTGTTTTGTTTTGTTTTTGCAGGGTACTGGGGATTGAACCAGGCAAGCACTCTACCAGCTGAGCTATATCCCCACCCCAAAAGTTGTTTCTTTCTGAAGGAAGTTAACATGATCCAAAAACTCAAATTATTTCAGCTTTTTACATATTGTGCTTGGCATTCAAAAATAAATAAACCAACATGGATTGAAGAAGACAAGAAGTAAGTGAACATCGAGGAAAAAGTACGAATTGAAACATAACTAATGAGGGTCCAGAAAATGGAGTTATCATACACAATGTTAAATATGAATTACAACTAGGGTGAGGATGTAATTCAGTGGTAGAATACTTGCCTAAAATGCACAAAGCTCTAGGTTCCATCCCCAGCATTATAAAAAATAAAATAGCAATTGTGATTAAAATGCCCCCAAAAATCAAATGTCCAGCAGAGTAGAACTATAAAAGAGACTACCTTTGTCCATTCTCTGTTGCAGATAACTCGGTACTACAGACTGGCTAAGTTATAAAGAAAAGAGATTTATTTTGGCTTATGATTCTAAAAACCCAAGGACCACATCTGGAAATGAGTTTCTTCAATATAGGGAAAGACAGGCATGTGTATCTTTTTGTCTTTCTCCCTTTTATAAAGTCACCAGTATTCAAACATAGGACTCCACCCTGATGACTTTATCTAATCCCAATCAACTCCAAAGTCCCCACCTAATAGGTCATAATTATAATGACAGTAAAAGTAAATGGGTTACACACATCTATGATCATTGAATCCTTAACAAAGGTGCCAAAAACATACACTGGAAAAAATACAGGTTTTTTTATTGCTTTTTTTTTTTTTTTTTGTACTGGGGATTGAACTCAGGCAATTTACCACTGAGCTATATCCCCAGTCCTCTTTTATTTTTACTCTTTATGGGATTGGGGATCAAAGCCAGGGCCTTGTGCATGCAAGGCAAGCACCCTACCAGCTGAGCTGTATACCCAGCCCTAATTTTTATTTTGAGACAGGATCTCACTAAGGTGGCTAGGGTCTCACTAAGTTGCTGAGACTGGTTTCAAACTGTGATCCTCCTGTCTTACCTCCTGAGTAGTTGGGATTACAAGTATGTGCTTTTCACTGCTCCCAGTGAAAAGACAGCTTTTTTAACAATTGGTGCTGGGACGAGTTATCCATATGTAGAAGAATGAAACTAGACCCTTATCTCTCACCCTGCGCAAAAATCAACTCAAAATGGATCAAAGACCTAAAAATTAGACCGGAAACTATGCAACTCCTACAAGAAGACATAGGGTCAATACTCTAGTATATAGGCATAGGCAATGACTTTCTCAGCAGGATCCCTAAAGCTCAGAAATAATACCAAGAGTTAATAAATGGGATGGCATTAGATTTAAAAGCTTCTGCATAGCAAAGGAAACAGTTTGGAATGTGAAGACAGGACCTAGAGAATGGGGAAAAATCTTTGCTAGCTATTCTGACAGATGATTAATAACTAGAATATATAAAGAATTTGAAAAACTGTACATCAAAAAAATCAAATAACCCAATTGACAAATGGGCAAGTAAATTAAGCAGATACTTCTCAAAAGAAGAAATACAAATAACCAACAAATATGTGAAAAAAGGTTCAACATCATTAGCAATTAGGGAAATGCAGATCAAAACTACACAGATTTCATCTCATGCTACTCAGAATGGCAGCCATCAAGAATACAAATAAGGGCTGGGGATATAGCTTAGTTGGTAGAGTGCTTGCTTCGCATGCACAAGACTCTAGGTTCAAGCCCCAGTGACACACATACACAAAAGAATACAAATAATATTAATTAGAACAAGTAAAAATATATATTAAAAAATACAAATAATAAATGCTGGAGAGGATGTGGAGAAAAGGGAACAATTTTACACTCTTGGTGGGATTGTAAATTAGTATGACAACTATGGAAATCAATATGGAAGTTAGGCACCAAAAAAGGTTAGGCATGGAACCATCATAGGACTCTTACCACTCTTCAGTATTTATCCTGGAGAATTAAAGTCATCTTACTATGGTGATACATGCATACCCATGTTTATAGCAACACAATTCACAATAGCCAAAGTATAAAACCAGCCTAGGGGTCTGTCAACAGATGAATGAATAAAGAAAATGTGGTGTATATACACAATGGAGTTTTATTCAGCCATACAGAAAAATAAAATGGCATGGCATTTGTAGGAAAATGAATGGAGCTAGAGACCATTATGTTAAGCAAAATAAGTTAGACTCAGAAGGTTAATGGTTGTATGTTTTCTCTCATATGTGGAAGCAAGAGAGAAAAAGGAAAAGAAAGATGAGTGCTGATTTCCTGAAAATCGAAGGGAGATGAGTAGAGAAAGGGACCAGAGAGTGGGAGGTGAGGAGGGAGTTCGGAAGTGCTAGGAAGTGATATTGGTCAAATTATGCTGTTATATTTTGTATTATGTGCATGAAGTATTACCACCAGCATGTTTGGCCCCTAGTGGCCAGAGTTGGCAGGGAGTGTGTAAGAAGGAAATCAGCTGCTCTCCAGGGAGTGAGATGTACAGAAGTGCTGAAGCCCCTACCTACGGGCTCTTGGGCCCAGGAAAGCCATGTGGAGTAGCTGGCATGGATAACAACAACAACAACAACAACAAAAAAAAAAAGGTCACATAAAAATAAAAATGGATGAAATATAGGGATCTAAGGAACGTTATGGTAACAACAAATCTCATCAGTATGTACTACTACAATGCACTAATAAAAATGTGGGGAAAATGAGGAAAAAAAAGTAGATGGGTTAAATTATGAAAAACAAGTTTCTCAGAATAGTTAACAAAGGGGAAATGCAGTCTCTTGACATTCAAGCAGAAAACTGCTGCTAATACTATTAATCCAGAGAAAAAGATTTTTTTCTAAGAGTTGGTGTGGTGTATTCTTGGTTATCAGTTTCCTTTTATGGCTAAATATTGTATGCATATACTATATTTTGTTTATCAAGTATTGATGGACACTAGGGTTCTTACCTTTTGACTGCTGTGAATAATGCTGCTAATATTTATATGCTTCAAGGATCTGTGTTGAGTTCGTTTTCAGTATATATCAGAGTGGAATTTCAGGGTCCTATGATAATTCTGTAACTTTTTGAGGAACACTTTTCCACAGCGACTTCCCATTTTACATTCCCCCCCACCGGTATGTAAGAATTTTAATTTCTCTTACCAACATCAGTTTTCCATGTACAATCTTCCCCCAGGAACATCCCACACCAGTTAGTACGTCTGTTACACTCAATTAACCTACCTGGCAATCATTAATGCCCAGTTTGCAGTTCACATTAGTGTTTTGTCTTAGTGGTGGACAATCAATGGATTTTGACAAATATATGACATTACCCAGTGTTCCAGTATAATACAGAACTCTGGGTGACAAAAAAGTATAGGTTCATGTTAGAGCTAAGGTGGCAGCACTTGGCAGGCAGGGGGAGGCCAAGAAATAGAGGGCAAGAAATAGCTCTTTGCTATCAACCTAAAACTCTTCTAATACATATCTATATACATATGACATATGACTTCCAGGTCCAAAACTGGACCTGCTCAACCTTCAGAGAAAAAAAACAATTCAGCAGGGTGTGGTGGCACACGTGTAATTTCAGCGACTTGGGAGGCAGAGGCAGGAGGATCATGAGTTCAAAGCCAGCCTCAGCATCTTAGCAAGACCCTAAGCAACTTAGTGATACTGTCTCTGAATAAAATATAAAAAGGGCTGGGGATGTGGCTCAGTGGCTAAGCGCCCCTGGGTTAAATCCTGGTACCAAATAATTCAACTGCTTAGACATATGATTAAAAATAGTAAGAGCCATTTTCCTTTGGTAAATGACTATCTCAACTAATGAACAACCAATTCAGCTGTGCTACAATTGATAAACCTCATCAGCACATTCTTGTGGCAGAGTAAAAAGAGCAAGGACTTATGGGTCAGAATTTCAAATCCTTGATGAAGTCCTTAACAGATTGCTTGGACCAATTATTGATCCTCTATAACTGTAGTTTTTTTTTTTTTGTTTGTTTGTTTTTTTTGGTAAAATGGGGTTCCTATCTTCAAAATGGATGTTACAGGGCAGGCACAATGGTGTACACCTGTAGTTTCAGCTACTTGGGAGGTTGAGGCAGGAGGCTCACTTGTGCCCAGGAGTTTGGGGCCAACCTGGGCAACATAGTGACCCCCTACTGTAAATAACAACAATAAAAAAAAGGTTACATAAAAATAAAAGTGGATGAAATATAGTGATCTAAAGAATGTTATGGTAAAAGCCAAATTTTGTTTCCATGAAAGAAAAATTAGATACACAAATTTCAGTTAAGTTCAAAGTATTAATCTTTGGTGATAGTACTACAGGTAATTTTATTATACAAACTTCTATCTTAGTTTTCTGTACTAAACATGCATTATTTATGTTCAGGAAATAAACATTTTTAAAAAGCAAAGCACAAAAACTGTAGAAAAGAATATTTTATTGAAACAATTTCTCAATTAACAATGGAGCAAAGTACGATTTGATTCAAACCTGTCCAACCAGCCTCAACTGCTAATGAAAGAACTCAAACATACAGAAGAGGAAGGGATGGGGGTGGGGATGGGACCCTTAGAGGCCCCTCTCTGCCAATGTGGCAAAAAAAAAAAAAAAAAAAAAAAGTGGAGAGGAAAAATAAAATGAGAGACAAAACGACTGACACAACCAGGTTTGCCCTTGACCTAGAGCTGGGGTGGCAGCCCTCACTCCTGCTACAGACAGAATACTGGAGGACAGGCTCCCTAGGCCTCAGCATAGTGGGGAAAGGGCCCCCATCCTAGCAGAGCAACGTGTACAAGGCAGGTCAGTCCTGTTCTTCCTTTACCCACAAAGCCCTCCTCAAAGACTGAGGTGGCATTTTTACATTCACACCATGTTCTCTCCATCCCCCAGGGTCTTGGGACAGGGGCTCACAGTAGAAAGCACATTTTGGTCAGCCCAGAGGGGCAGGGGTAGAGGGAAGGCTCTGTCTGGAAGGGGCAGAATAGTAGGAGAGATGGGGGCAGGTAGTCATAAGAACCTGTAGCACTAGGCTATTGGGAAGGTAAGGATTTTGAGTGCCTGCATGATGGTGGTATCCATGCCAGCTACTCCACATGGCTTTCCTGGGCCCAAGAGCCCGTAGGTAGGGGCTTCAGCACTTCTGTACATCTCACTCCCTGGAGAGCAGCTGATTTCCTTCTTACACACTCCCTGCCAACTCTGGCCACTAGGGGCCAAACATGCTGGTGGTAATACTTCAGATTTACTCCAGCCAATTCAGATGGTAGGCTTTGGGCAAGGGGCAGAGAACTGCCCAACTTGTACCATGAAGCCAAGGAAAAGAATGAAAAGAGGAGCCAGATGGGAACTGGGGGGAGGAGTTATGGGAAGAGAAGACCTTGGAAGAGGAGCATAGATAGGCACTTGGAAACCAAACCTGGTGACCAAGGCCCTGTAGACACTGGCCCAAATGGGACATTGATTTCATGGTAGAAGGGGAAAGGAGGGAAAGATGCTCAGAGAGCACTGTCCCAGGACATCCTTCCCACTACCACTCCTGACTGTTCTCTCACCTACCCACAGGCAAATAATTAAGACATAATAGTGATTTTTCCCAAATGTAGGGCCAAATGGGTAGGGAACCAGGGGTAGGGCTGGGGAATCAGAATTAAGTTCAGGTTTTAAACGCACAGCTAACCCCAGAAGGAACTGGTGAGTGGCCCATCCTGCCCCTTCTCCACACTCCCATCCATGAGAAGGAATTTGAGCCCCTGAGGGCAGGACCAGCCCCTTCCCCCACCCCGATGTGTAATAAATAGAGGTGGTAGGAGAAGGGGCTGGAGATGAGTGGGGAGACTGAAAGTGGGGGTTATAGCTCATCATTCTTCAAAGGCCTCTTCTGTCCTGCCTTCTGCTTCTGTTCAGAGTCTGCTGGGAGTTGGGAAGAGCAAGGAAAGGATGACAAGTGAAACTGAGGTAAGTGGGCCCCAATTCTTTGCAGGTATTTTCCCTCCAAGCTCACCACGCTACCCAGCATATCCCAGTTCCATCCTTACCTACTCCAGGACCTCCTAACTCCAGAGGCTCAGTGTCTTCTGGTTCAGATCCTGTGTTTTGGAAGGAATAGATTAGTGTCTACAGAAAAGAGGGAGAAGCTAATGGAGAGACTACAATTTCTGCAAAGAGCCAGTTAGGCTGGGTATGGTGTCGCACACCTGTAATCCCAGCAGCTTGGGAGGCTGAGGCACGAGGATCATGAGATCAAAGTCAACCTCAGCAATTAGGGAGGCCCTAAGCAATTTATTGAGACTCTGTCTCTAAATAAAATACAAAAAAGGCTGGGGACGTGGCTCAGTGGTTAGGTGGCCCTGGGTTCAATCCCCAGTACCAAAACCAAAAACAGCCAGTTAGTAAGTATTTTAGAGTATGTAAGCCACATTTGGTCTCTATGCCTTCTTTTTTTAAAAACAATACTTCAAGTATGAGTTTGTTGGGATGAACACAAGTACTATGTAAAACTATAAGCTTTAATAAAAATAAAGAAAACAAAATACTTCAAAAGAGTAAAGGCCATCCACAGTTCACAGGCTATCCAGAAACAGGCTGTGCTTTTCATTTTCCCTACTTCTAGGCTAATGCAACATTCCCGTTCCCAACCATAGTTTTCCCAACTCACGAGTCTCTACTTTCTCAGGTTCTGAAATGGGCTTCGCATCCTCAGTGTGGCCTAGAGGAAAACCAGCAGTAAGATGCAGGGAGAGGAGGCCTTTTCCCTTCCCACCAGGACTTGGAGCCAGGTACGCTGCCCTCACCTGCTGGTGGGATGACTTTCTCCCCCTGGTCACTGGCACTGGCATTGAGGGGAGGCTCTGTTCGGGTGCCATTCTTGTCCCTGGGCCGGGGCCGGGGCTTAGCAAACTTGGCCTTATTGAGCAGATATTGCACCTCGCGGTCTAGGGCCATCATCTTGGCCTCGATGTCTTTTGAGAGCAACACCGGCTTCTCTGTGGCAGGAAGCTTGGCTTGCTCGGCCATAGTTGCATTCTTCCAGGCCTGTGGGTGAGGCCAAAACAGGCTCAGAGCCACACATGGAGAGAGCAGGTGCTTCTGTCCCAGATGAAATCACAGCCCTACCCAGCCTCACGCTCTTCCCACAGTCTGGAAGTCACTCTGCCACCGTTGGCCACCAGCCCCACACACCAGCTAAGTGTCCAGTTATGTATTCACCCAGTGATTACCCAGGTCTCATTGATGACTTTCTCTAAAGTTGTCATCTCCACTTCAGTAAAGATCTGGTCCATTTCTGGGATGAGTCGGGCGCCCCTGGAGCCAGAGAAGAGAAAATCAGCCCTGCGGCATGGGGATTGGTGTGTGGGGAATATAAAGTGGATGGGATGTACAAACAGAAACAACATATATCCCATTTGTTAAGAAAGAAAGAAAGAAAAGAAAAAGAAAGAAAGAAAGAAAGAAAGAAAGAAAGAAAGAAAGAAAGAAAGAAAGAAAGAAAGAAAGAAAGAAAAGAAAAAGAAAGAAAGAAAGAAAGAAAGAAAGAAAGAAAGAAAGAAAGAAAGAAAGAAAGAAAGAAAGAAAGAAAGAAAGAGAAAGAGAAAAGTTTAGAATTAAAAATAAATAAATAAAGTGGATGGGAATAAGCCATGGCCGTGGCAGAACTGAACAGTCAAGAAAGGGTACAAGGGTCACTCACTTGAGAAACATGCTGGAATGGTTGAGGAGATTGTCAAGGGCAGAGAGCCGTTCAGGCCACTTCCTGCGTTCTTCCACTCGGAAAAATAGCCCTTGGCACAACTTCCTCAGTTCGGCCAGCTTCTCCTTCAACATCTGAGGGAAATGGGATGGGTAGAGGGGATGACAGGAGAGCTCTAGAGTCAGCCCTGGGTCCTTGTTTTGGTTGGTACTGGGAAATGAACCCAAGGACTCATGCATGTGGGGCAGGTGCACTATCACTGAACCCCCTTATTTGCCTAGGCGGGCCCCAAACTCCTGGACTCAAATGATCCTCTTGCTTCAGCCTCCCAATTAGCCAGGTCTTCAGGTGTGCACCACTGTGCCCAGCCTACATCCCTGCTTACAGCCTTGCACCCCAGCTCTTCTCATTCTCTCTGACCCTGGGAGAGGAAATTTCATCCTGCCCACCACTTCATGGGAGGCCCCTTACCACAGTGGTGGCCCCAAAGCCCTCATCCTCCAGCCAGGTAGATGCAGCACTGAGTTTCCCAGAGATCTCCTCACGCTGTTCCTCAGTGGACACTTCCTGGTACTCAGGCTGGTACAGCTTGTCCTAGCAAGGGACACAAATGCATTCATGCAGTGAGTCCAAGGGCAAGACTCAGAGACAGGTGCCTCCAATCCAAGTGCCAGGGGGAAGGGGATGCTGCCCCGGCCTGCCAACCTGGGTCTCAAAGATGAAAGCTTCCAAGCTATTGGCCGCTTTCTCCCTTTCCTGCTTCTCTAGGTCTCGGAGAGTCAAGTCCTCAAGTCTGTGGGTCAAAGAACCAGGGATGAGGGAGAGGTAGGTTAGAACTCAGACCCTGCCCAGTACACATTCCACACCCTGCCTACCTTACACATGCACACGCAGTCTTTACTTACTTCTGCACTGAACGAGCCAGCTCATCCTCAGGCAAGTCAGGCAGGTCCAAAACTACCAGCTCCACCCCGATCTCCTCTACCATCCTCTGCTTCCGGGCAGGCTTTTGCTTCTTCTCCTCAGGGGCTGGAGGGCCACCCTCAGGTCCTGCCTCCGCCTTCTCACTGGACTTCTGGGAGGGAAGAGTTGGGGATATCAGAAAAGGCCTCTGCCTTCTCCACAAGGTAAGGAATAAAGAGGAGTTTATCCACTCCCTTTGTTCCTGGGTCCACTGGCCTTCTGCAACCTGCAGTTCACCTGGGCTTCAGACTTGTCCCCACTTTCTTTTTCAGGAGGCTTTTCTCCCTCAGGGGTGTCCTCTTTAGGCTCAGGAGGTGGAATCTGAGAGGTATCCTCCACTGGGGGCTCAGCTTCTTCCTTGAGCTCCGCCTGCTCCCCAGGCTCATCCTTGCTCCCCTCTGCAGGGCTCTCCTCTTCTTCCTGGGAAACAATCACAGGCACCTCACATTACAATCACTAGAAGAGCCTGTGGACCAGGCCTGGTCAAGTCACAGCAGCTCCTCTGCTTTAAAAGGGATCATCCCGGGCTGGGGAGATAGCTCTGCTGGTAGAGTGCTTGCCTCACAAGCACAAGGCCCTGAGTTCGATCCCCAGTACCGCAAAGAAAAAAAAAAAGGGGGGGGATCATCACTCAGAACACAGCTTGGGGGTAGACGGATGACAATCACAGGCAAAGAGTCTGGACTCTTTAGTCAGTAGCAGTCTAGATGGACAAAGGGAGAACATCTGGGCATGAGAGAAGTGAGTTTGGGTTCTGGGACAGAGAATGGCTCCCAGTTCAGAAGAACAAGAGGAGGAAATGGTAAACTGGCACAGGCTGACGGGGAAGATGAGGTCCTCTGAATCCCACCCAGGTAGCTGGGATGTCCACCTGTCTCCCTGCCTCTGCTGGCCCCACACTGCTCTCCAGGCTCCCCTCGTCTCCATCCTGATCTTACCTGGACAGCATCAGTCGCATTCTCTTTGGTGTCTGGTGTAGTACTACCTCCAAAGAGGCTGGAAATGGTGTTTCCAAGTTCTAGGGGAAAGGAAGCCCAAAAGATCAAAGGGGAACCACACAGTGACTTGATCCCTGACCCAAGGACAATGCCCTGTCCACCCTCCCCAAGCTGCACATGAATATGTTCCCATTTGTGCATGCACACATGCATATACAGACATGCTCATTCTTACTGGTAAGAGTAGATTCCTCCTCTGGGCTGTCCTCCACCAGGGTCTCAAACACAGACTCCACCTAAAGACGGGTTCAAAATAAATGCACATACCAACCCATATTTCTCCACAAACACCCTGCCATGATAAGTACCTGCTTATGCATGCTCTGGGCCTGGCAGCTGTGCTGGCCTAGTCTCTCACCTACCTTTTCTAAGGACTCCTGGGTGGTTACCCTACCCCCTTTTGATTATGAGCTCTGAGGACAGGATCATAGTTCCTCTTTTCTCCTCACAGCCTCCATGTCTCCATGGGTCATCATTTCCCAAAGTTATCTGCTAGAAGACATTAAGCCCAGAACTGATCTTCAAAAATAGGTTTTTCAGGCCAGGGCCCTTACCCAGTACATCAAGGCTACAGGCTGGGTTCCATCATCACAGGAAAAAAAAAAAAAAAAAAAATGTTTCTTAACCATGCTTTAGTTCCCTCTAAGCAAGTTAAAATGTCCATAAGCATGTATAGGTCATGAAAAAGGCCACAAAAGAGGGCGTCAGAGTTTGCTAGCCCTGAAGAGTTAGTTTTTGTCTAAGCCAAGAGTGTCCTGTTTATCCTGTAAACCCACTTTTGGAAAGGCTGACAGAGCCAGGCCCCAGCCCTGCACACAGGGTCTCCTTTTGCTCTCACCCTATCTAGACTGAGCACACCACTCTCATCCAGGTTGAAGTGTGCCTTGATGCCCTTGGACTCGTAGTCAGGATACTTTTTGAAGCTCTCACCCACACCTTTTAGCTTCACTGTGGTCAGATTTTGGGAGCCAAAGACCCTGGTTGAGAGGGAAAAAAAGAGTTTGAGGAGAGCCACCCATCTCACCTTCAATACCAGGTTATAGAGCCTCAGGGTCTGAGAGGTCATGGGCCCAACCCTAGGATGAGCCGAGGATGGAAGCACTCCTAGGAGAGGCTGCTTACAACCTCACCCTAACCCAACTACCTGCTTCCCACTTCAGCCTGCAGGACCCACATCCTCCTCCCCCAAATCCTCAGGTCATCTGGCAGCCACACCACCCTTCCCTGGAACTCCCATCCTGTCCCACCGCCCCTCACCGAAGATCCTCAGGCCCCAGGAAGCCCAGGTCACCGTAGTTGATGTGGAAGTTGAAATCATGGCTGTAGCGGTTAAAGGTGATGACTTTGCGTTGAGGGTAAGGCCCCATTCTAGAGAAGAGCACACGCTTATTGTGCTTCAGACTGCGAACCCCGGGCTCATCCTCGACCTCCCTTGTGAACTCCACCTACACAGCAGGCAGAGAAGGCACACTGGAGAACCAGAACAGGTTCTGGGGTAGGGATGGTGGGTCTCTCTCAAGGTAGGGAATGGAGGGGGTCTCAGTTGAAAAACAACAGGACAGGCTAGTGTAGGCAAGTGAGATTGCACTTGGAGAGGCAAAGGGAACTCATCTCCTGATTAGAACGGTTCACTCACCAGAATGGGGTAGACCACTGCATCACGGACAACAAATGGCTTCACTTTGAAGGCTTTGCTCAGTGCAGCTGCCTGATACACAGCCCCCATGGCAGCAGCTTCATCTGCGTTGATGTTCTTGCCCAGCTCCTCCCTAAGAGAGTCCCAAGCTTCAGAGCCACCCACCCAGGAGCCTGGATTTCCTCTCCTCCTCCCTCTAGCTGCCCAGTCCTGCAGAAATGCCTGCCCCCACACTCACTTGCCCACAGCCTTCAGCAGCACCTCCTGAACCTTGGGAACTCGAGTGGCCCCACCCACCAGGATCACCTGTTCAATCTCATCCTACAGTGAGGAAAGAAGAGGTGTGACTGTAAGTAGTTAATGCTCTTCTTTAGCACTGACCCTCCCCACTTGATATCTACCTGTCCTGCCCCACCTCCCCCTGCGTCCTCACCAAGCTCATTTCAGCACTCTGCAGGGCCTGCTGGACAGGTCCAGGCACCCGCTCAAACAAGTCTGCACACAGCTCCTCAAATTCCACTCGGGTCACTTTTGCCTTGAAATCCACATCGTCCATCAGGCCCTCGATCTAGGGGAGATGAAAGGGTTCATGCCCAGGTCCTGCTATCTGGGTGGGCAGGGCAGAATCCATAGGAATAGGATTTTGGGAGAATGGCAGGACCCTCCATTCTCTGGGTGGGGCAAGTTTGTCCCCAAGCAGCCCCACGTGAGCACCTGGGCCATGTGGTCAGCGTTGGCACTCAGGACAGTTTTGAGTCGATTGGCCTCCCGCAGCAGCTTGGCCATGGCACGTGGGTTCTCCCGCACATCCTTGGCTCTCTGACCCTTGCGCTGTTCATTAAAGAGTCCAGCTAGGTGCTCACGTAGCCGGAGCTCCATCTCCAGGCCCCCCAGGGTACGGTCAAAACTATTAAGGAGCAGAGATGATGTGAGGAACACAATGCTCTTCATTGGTTCAGGAGCCTAAATCTCATCCTCGGGTGGTACCCTGTCCTTGTTTCAGGGACCCTGTTCACCCTCAGTGCCTCAAGTGTGGACACATACTCCATCCTCAATTCTCCACAGCACACTTCACACCTTACAGTGGCAGTTCATCCACCCACTCATTCAACAGCATTCACTGAGCATCAACTATGTACTTGTTTCTGGAAGTACAAATGTGAGAGGAGGAACTGGGGGAGAAACATGGTCCCTGCTGTCAAGAAGTTTCTGATCTAGCATTTGAATGGCCCTGCTAATATGAAATCATAAGCACTCATGTGCTATAAAGGAGAAACAGACAAGGCTAGTGGAACATGCATGAGGAGATCTGTGCTATTCCAGGATGTCAGCTGTCCTGAAGAACTGAATTTGACACTCTGCATATGTCCTGTAGCCTCATGAATTTTCTTAAGTTCAGGAACCTCCCTGCGTTTAGTATCCCCAAACTGTCCTCCCCTTACTCTTTGGGATAGCTCCCCTACCATGACTGATGCTTTACCCAGGAGAGGATTCCTGACCTGAGGATCTTAAGTTCTCCCAGCTCCCACTTACCCTACCCCCCGGATCTGTAGCTGTGGTTGCATCCCAGCTTCCTTGGTTTTCACAGTCTGGTAGGTCACGATGGTGCACACGGTGCTGCCTGAGCCCATGTCATAGAACATGATATTCTATGGAAACAGCAAGGAAACTGTCACAAGAACCTTATCAAAAGCCAAGGGCATCCAAGAAGCTGCCCAACTCTCAAAAAAATCCTGAGTAGTTTCAGTGGTGACTGAGAGGAGGTTGCTGTATGGACCAACCATGCAAACAAGATGCAAAATGAGCCAAGTGACTTCCACCCTCAAAGTCAGTCACCTTGCACGCGGTCAAGAGGCCTCCCTGGCTCACCTGCGCAGTGGTGTTGATATCCTTCCGACGGAAGACACCATAGCTGAGGGCAGTGGCAGTGTTGTCATTAATCAGCTGCAGTACTTTAAGGCCAGCCATTTGGGCAGCTTGCAGCACAGCTCGACGCTCAGCCTGGTTGAAGAAGGCTGGCACAGTGATGACGGCATCCTTGATGGGCTGCTCTACAGAGGACAACAGAACAGGGTCCCAGCTGCTATATACCTCACATAAGGTGTGACATTTGGGGTCAGATAATTCTGATGTTGGGGGCTGTTCTGTGCAGGCAGCATCCTCCACCCACTAGAGGCCCTTGTACCATATCCCTTGTTTTGACAACCGAGTATGTCTTCAGACACTGACTAATGTTCATTGGGAGGCAAAAGTGGCTCTGTTTGAGAATCAAAGTTTTAGAGCCCAGGGAGCCCGACTCCTGCTGTCTCTACCTTGACACTCACCTGCAAAATCTTCAGCCAGGGAACGGGAGTAATTGAGAACCATGCCCAGAACCTCCTCAGGTGAGAACCGCAGCTGCCTAAGAGGAGGGTAGTTGGAGGAAAGGATAGTCAAACACTAAGGCACGACAATCATGAATGATGCCATCATGGAGCCCAGTAGGGCTGCTGAGCCCGCCTTTCACAACAGAACACTCACGGGCTGATCTGGAAGTACACAGTCTGCCTCTGTGGGTCAAAGTTTAGCTCATGCTCTGGAAAACGGGCCCGATACAGGGCAACATGGGGATTATCTGCCTGTTTCCCTAGAAGGTGCTGGAAGTATCGTAATGTAGCCTTTGGGTTCTTGATGGCCTGGAGGAGGTAAAGAAGGAGCAAAGTGTTAGATGCCCAGACTTAGCATGGCTGCCTCTTATATCACAGAGATCAATAAGTAAACATTTGAGTCCATCATTCTGAGAAGGGGGCTGCTGACTCACCATCGCTGCTGCACTGTCTCCAAAGAATCTTTCATTTTCTTTTAGGGTCACAGTTACTGGGGTTTTCCTCCGAGATTCCCTGAGGAAAAGAGACATTAGGCCTTGGTACCTGATGCAGGGTAGGAACCCAGGAGTCTCACTACTCCACACTCATTCACTAACTCAGACCCTAAAGTCTGTTGTGAGCACCATGAGGAACATACACCCACTTGGGAGCCCAGCCTCCATTGCCCACCCTTGACAGTGGGGCTCCCCTCACTTGTTCAAGACAATCTCCATGGGCACTCCAGGTTTGACGATGGCCACCTTCATGGACTCACTGCCCAGGTCCACAGACATCACTGCCAGCGTGTCTGACAGGAAAACAGTTTGTCAGTTAGCCCCCTTATTCCCCACTTCCTTTGGGCCTTCTAATAACAGCATTCCACTTTCCACGGAGAAAGATAGCACAAAACAAAGAAAAAAAGGACTGGGTACAGCAACTGTAGAAATTTCTGACCAGGAGCCTCATGCCCCTTGCACCAATCATTTTTTCTGTTCATCCCTCAGCAGGGTACATACCACTCAGTGCCAATAGGTCTGCCAAGAGGACAGCCATCAAGACCCAACAGGCTAGCTTCCTTGGCCTCTGCCTTCTGACTGTGGTTGCCATTATGCCCCTGGAGGAGGAAAAAAACACTTGCAACTGGATGCCTTCAGCAGAACTGACATCCCAGAACAGAGCAGTCTAGAATCCCCTCCTTCTTGATGAGTTCCAACTGTTCTAATCATCCCAGAAGTGTCCACTGAATGGCCCAAAGAGCATAAATTTTGGCTCCATCACATCTCTAAACAGAGAAGGTAAGAGGACAAGAGGAACGAGATCAGGGCCTTAGGGCCACTGCTCAAGCAGTAACTGGTGCACCACAGCGCTGTGCCTGCTGTCAGGCTCTCCGGGTGGGGCCAGGAATCCTTGCGCCCGGCTTAACTACCTCCTCACACCTGGAGCTCCCGGTGGTGGGGAAAACCAGGCTGGGCCAGGGCAGGAACTGAGAGGCGATGACGTTGGAGGTGGCTGGGCTAGACGGGCCCGTCTACTACTCGGCATCCCTGCGGGTGGTCCTGCCCGCTCCTCTTTCCCATTCCACCCCACTGCCCACACAGACGCTGTGCCCGGAGCTGTAAGGTTACTTGTCGGGTGGGTATCGAGTACCCGGTGTTCGCCTAAGTCTCACCTGACGAAGGCGGCCGCTCTTACTCCCGGAAACGCATCCCGGCCCACCCCTAGCGCGTGGGGGCGACCCAGGGCCCGAACTGCTGGGCCCAACGCACCTGCGGCCCTCACTCCCGCGACCGACCCGCCCCCGGAGGCAGCACGCTACCTCCCCTAAGAGTGGTGGCCGGGCCCCCTCTCCATCCCCACCCCAGCTACCTCTGGCCTCCGCTCCTGTGGCCCCGTCTCTGGGACAAACGCAGCACGGGCGTACCCACGAGGCCGGCTGCGCGCCCCCAGCCCGCGCCCTTCACAACTCCCCTCGGTTTGCAAACTGTTACATTAGCCACCAACCTCTCCGCGGCGTCTCGCGCACCAGCCGGCCCCGGACGCGGCGCGCGCTCATTGGCGCCGCCGCCTCCAGGCCCCGCCCCCACCGCCCCGGCGCGCGCCTCCATTGGGCCACGTCCTGGACCCGCCCCCGTCTCCGTCTCCCGTACTGCCCCTGAGGCGGCGGAGAGGCCAGTCCACCAGTCTGGGCGAAACCGCCGGCGTCCGCCACGGATTGGACCACGTCACGGGCCGGCGCGTTTCGCTCCCTCTTCCCCAACACCGGCCCCGAGGCGCCCACGGGACTTTCTCAGGCCTCGGAACTGGGTGCATCACTGCGGGTACCCTGAAGTGACCTGAGTCTCGAGAGAATCGGGCGCACGGTTCCTGTGGCACTCGGACCTCTTTTTCTGGTCACCTGGGGAACCCGGACCGAGCAGTGGGAATGCCTGGCCTCCCCTTCGCAGCCAGGAGGAAGAGGCGCTTGCTTGTGAGTTGGTACTGAACTGCCCTAGGCTTTGGCTAAACATCAGAGAATGGCTGCGCTTCAGGCTTAGTCATCCCGACCGTCTCGCTTTCTTGAGGAAACTTAAGCCACAAAAAAGGATGTTCACTGATGGATCGAAGATAAGCAATGTACTAGTGGCAGAGCTTGGCCTGGACTTTGAGCTCCATTTGTATGAGAATGAATATTCCAAACTGTAAAGCGCTACACACAAAAAGACACTTTTATCTGTGAGGCAATAATTGGTTAAGTGTAAGTGCACTACCTTCTGTACATTTGTTTTCCATTGAATCTTGTGCACTTTCCCTGCTCTTTAATTTTTTGTCACAGTATTAAAACTCACTCTCCTCTGCTATTTGGCACTTCTCAATCTTCTCTTGCTGCCTTAACCCAATAGAAAGGCGCAGTTCTTGGAGAGACCATTTGTCTTAAATTGACTGCCAGTGCTTCTTCCCCAAGTTAGTGCCTGGCTTCACTTTACAGAAGACTCTCTTGAAAGCCCTGGCTGTCACTGCCAGGACTTTGTCAAGCCCGAGATGTTTAAGGAACTCATCCAGTCCTATCTCTTCCTTTTTTCATGATGCTTGCTTAGGTGGGAAGAGAGTGATCAGATGTCTATATTTAGAAAGGAAACCTACCAGCAGTACCACAGAGAGGTCTGTTGTGCTTCCTTTTAGGATAGTTCAGTGTTAAGGTAGTAGAGAAACTGGTAGAAATAAAGAGAAGTTTGCTTAAAATCTTAGCACAATTTAATTACATAAACTACACACAAGTGTAATCTTGGAAAAAATTCATTCTAGATAAAGCTTAAATCCCTTTGACACCCTACAATCTCCTGTTCAGTCCTCTGGAGGTAACTGCTGATAACAGTGTGGTACTTAATCCTCTAGGCCTTTTCCTCTGAATTTGGGGTTGGGGTTGTAGATCAGTAGAGTGCTAACCTAGCACATGCAAGGCCTAGGGTTTGATCCTTTGCATCAGAAAAGAGAAAAACCTGAAACATGTAGTTTTTATCTTCCTTAAACAATAAAACATTATGCAATTATATTGTTTGCAATTTTTTCAAACTAATAATGCCACGGAGTGACTGACTTCCATGTCAGTGTGTGATTCACCCCATTGTTTTTGCTGTAGAACATTCCATAGCATGGGATTTAACTATAATGATGGACATATAAGTTGTCAGTTCAGTCCCACAGAGAAGATTGCTTCTCAATAATTGACTTTACTTTTGGCCAACTATATATCTGGTATATTCTTTCCATTCATCTCAAACAGGCAGCATGCATTTTAACATTTATTGGGCCTCTGTAATATGCAGTCTCTGTGTAAGGTGCATATAGATGGGTATGAGAAGTCACAATCTTCCAGGAAACAAACACGTTCATAGATTCATACACCTATTAAAAACCTATTGGATGACTGCATTTTGAGAGGCTCAAAAGTCTTCCTTGTTCCTAGAAGAGTTCCCACTCCCAGAATACCCTTGCTGGGAGCAGTTTGGCTGCAGTTACAATTCTCGGCTTGAGTATTGTCCCCCTGGGAGGTGTAGCAGGTGCAAGTCCTCTGGGGAATCACCTATTTTGTTCTCTAACCAGAAAGAATAGTATTTCACAAGAACAAATTGTGGAACAATAGGAAATGTTTTATGTAAAACTGATTTAGATTGACCTTGGCAGGTGAACTCACTCATTTTGTTTCATTTTGTTTTGGTACTGGGGATTGAACCCAGGGGTGGTTCACCACTGAGCTATATCCCCAGCCTTTTCTTTTTAAATATATATATTTTATTTAGAGACAGGGCATCACTGAGTTGCTTAGGGCCTTGTTAAGTTGCTGAGATGCTTTGAACTCCTGATTCTCCTGCCTCAGCTTCCTGAACTTCTGGGATTACAGGCATGCCCCACCATGTCCAGTTCACTCATTCTTGACTGAATAAGTTGTTAATGATATTTGAGGGCTACATCCCTTCATAACACTGCAGAACCCAAGGAAAAGTTGCTGTCTTGCAGGACACTGGCAGAAAAATAAAATGAATAGTCAGCGAAGGCATATGTATGTTATAAACCACACAAATTACATCATGAGCTGAGGGCAGTGTTGATCAGGAAGGATATCTGCATTATAAGAATTTATTTTCATCTATCTACTAATTTATTTTTGTGGCCCTGTGAATTTAACCCAGGGCACTGTATAACTGAGCTATCCCCAGTCCATTTTATTTCTTATTTTGAGACAGGATCTCCCTCAATTGCTATGCTGGCCTCAAACTTGGAATCCTCTTGTCCAGCCTCCCAAGTAGCTGGGATTACAAATATGGGCCCTTGTGCCAGCAGGTCAGGAGAATTTATTTATTTAAAAATATTTTTTAGTTGTAGATGGACACAATAGCTTTTTATTTTATTTTTATTTGGTGCTGAGGATCCCACATGTGAGAAGCAAGAACTCTACCACTGAGCTACAGTCCCAGTCCCTAGGGTCACGAGAATTTAAACAAACAAAAATAGTTGCCATTCAATAAATCTATTCTGATTTATATCTAACAAATGCATACTATACATATGTTTGCCAACAAACTGTTAGTAACAGCTTTACTGGCAACAACTGAAAACTACCCAAATACCATCAACAATTGGATGGATAAATTGTAGAGTCAAACGTGGCAATTTTATACAACTGAGAATGAGACCATTACATAACAGAACTTAAATGAATTCCACAAACAAAATGGAATGAAAAGAAGCTAAAGGGTACATACTGCATGATTTTACTTACATAAAGTTGAAAAGCAGGCAAAACTAAGTTACAGTGATAGGGAAGGTAGCATTTCAAAGAAGGCATTAGGCATGCTTCTGTGGGACTTCAGTGGGCTGTAGCATGTGTCCTCAAAGACAATAGAATATTAATTTGTTTTTAAAGTCTTGGTATTATGAAAAAAAATTTTGTGCCTGGAGGTATTGTGAATTTGAATAGGACACAGGGACAGATGAGAGACACTGAATTAGGAACATCCCCCAGCTTGCAATGGGGATTGTTGTGTAAAGAGGAGAAAATAAACGGGATCTGGTGATACACAACTGTAATCCCAGTTGCTCAGGAGGCTGAAGCAGGAGGATCACAAGTTTGAGGCCAGCCTCACCAATTTAGGGAGACCCTGTCTTAAATAAAAATAAATAAATATGAAGCCCTGGGGATATACTTCAATGGTAAGAGCCCCTGTGTTCAATTCCCAGTACCAAAACCAACAACAAACAAACAAAACAATGTTTTCAGCCAGGTGAAGTGGCATAGGCTTGTAATCCTATGAGGAAGCTGAGGCAGGAGTCTTGCAAGTTCAAGGCCAGTCTGGAAAATTTAGGGGGACACTGTCTCAAATTTAAAAGGGCTGAGGATGTAGTTCAGTCGTACAGCGCTTGCCTAACAGGCAATGAAGCCCTGGAGTGCTACAAAAATAAAAGAACAAGAAACATGTCCATTAGGTGCCACACGCTCTGACAGGGGTACACAAAAACAAGATACTGGCTATGGTTTGCAATGTCTGTTTGGTAACAGACACAAACTTCTATTTCTTCTTTGCTACAGCTGAAAAACTGTTTTCCCATTTGTAACCTAAAATTATACTGTGAAGTCAAAAACAATTTACTTATTCATAGCGGTTTACATTTCAAATACATGACATCTCTTAAAGCCTTCGGCGCAGGGGCATTTTATGGAGCAGGAAACTGACGTTCAAAAAAAAGTGAAAGGGCTGGTGCAATGGCGGCACGCCGGTAATCCCTGCCACTGGAGAGGATGAGGCAAGGAGGATCGCAAATGTGAAGCTAACCTCAGCGACGTAGCGAGAACCTCGTTAACGGCGACATCCTGTCTCAAAAAAAAAAAAAAAAAAAAAAAAAAAAAGGGCTGGGGTGCAGCTGACCACGTTCATTCCCACGTACCAAAAAACAAAACAAAACAAAACCCAAAAAGTGAAGGGTTCAGGTCTTAAGCATTTCCAGCCGCACAATCATAAGATCCGGCAAACTGCGGAGCAACTGATGCGCGTGCTAGTAAACAGCTCGCAGCCACGCCAGCTCTCCCAGCAGCCCGAGACAGTGCCCTGAACTCGAAGGTATCCGTGAACTGAAGCTGCCGGAAGGAGCTGGTCACATGACCAGATGGTACCGGTCACGTGACATGGTTTCCGGAGGCGGGGGCACTCGTCCAAGATGGCGGCTTACCTGCAGTGGCGGCGCTTCGTTTTTTTCGACAAGGAACTAGTGAAGGAGCCGCTGGGCAATGATGGGGCCGCTCCCGGAACCGCGCCTGCCTCTGGATCTACGGTTTCCAAGTTCCTTTGCCTCCCTCCTGGAATCACTGTCTGCGACTCAGGCCGAGGGAGCTTGGTCTTTGGAGATATCCTTCCTCTGGAACTCTTCCCGTTCTGGATCCCCGAAGAGATCCAGCTGGGAGAGAATCTGCCAGTCTGAGTGGTTCGTGCTTGGTTCCACTTTCCTTTAGATGGCTGCCTAGAGCTCTTCTGAGGTCTGAGAGAAGAAGGAAGGAAGTCCATTTTCTAACTTGTCAATCGAGCAATACTGGGCAAGTCATTTAACCTCTCTGGGCTTCAATTTCATCTGTGAAAGGGGTGTGAATGTCAGTTTGACGAGGTTAAGATCAGTGCCTCAAAATGGATGCAAGTTGCCTTTCAAAGATGAAAATGTAAGGTGTCATCTTCCCTGACTAATATTGTGGAGGAAGCGGTAAATGAGGCCAGAAGTTAGTTGCTTTGTTCTTGGAGTGACACGTGGGAAAACACTTGAAAATTTTAAAGGTGTATATTCATGTTAGTTGTCATATGGGTTCCCACCTAAATATAAGAGTAGACCTCTAGTGGATGCCTGAAGCTCTGAATAGTACCAAACCCCATACATACTATGTTTTTTTCCTACCCAGATGTTCAACTTATGATGGGTTTATCCTTAAGTTGAAAGTATTTTAAGTAGAAAATGTGTATAATACACGTAACCTACAGATTATTATAGCTTACCCACACAGTACATTATAGAATATTCATTCATCCTTGTGATCCTGTAACTGACATTATCATATTGATATCATTAGCCCAGGAAAGGATTAAATTCTAAGTACAGTTGGGCCTAGTGGCCCACACCTGTAATCCCAACAGCTCTGGAGGCTGAGGCAGGAGGATGGCCAATTCAAAGCCAGCCTTAGCAACTTAGCAAGACCCTGTCTCAAAATAAAAATAAAAAGGGCTGAGAATGTGATTCAGTAGTTATGCACCCCTGGGTTCAATCCCTGGTACCAAAAAAAAAAAAAAAAAAAAAAAAATTTAAGTACAGTTTTTTCTTCTGACTGCATATCATGTTCCATACCATTGTAAATGAAAAATCATTAATTTGGGGTATATCTGTGCATACATACCTACGATAAAGTTTAATTTGTAAATTAGGCACAGTAAGAGATAACTAATATACCATAACTAATAAGACATAGTGTAAGAAAAGTTATATGAATGTGGTTTCTCAAAACACTTAATTTCTCATTGCACTATAATAACATTTTCAGACCACAGGTAACTAAAAGCACAGAATGCAAAACTACAAACAAGTAGTTTTCTGTATCTCTCCTTGGAAAGGAGGCTCCTTGACTACCCTGTACATATGGAAGGCCAAATATGGTTCTTGCCACGTTCCTTACAGCTTACAGGTTTTCAGGCCTACAAACTACGGGTGACGCACCTGTACCAATTGAAGCAGCACAATATTCTAGCATCTGTTGGTGAGGATGAAGAGGGAATCAATCCTTTGGTGAGTCTCAGAATGGAAACAGGAAAGATCCAGGATATTTTTTTTTTTCCCCCTGCTGGAGGGAGACTAGCATTCACACTTCTGAGGTCTGTCCACAGGTCAAGATCTGGAACTTGGAGAAGAGAGATGGTGGCAATCCACTCTGCACTCGAATCTTCCCTGCGATCCCAGGAACAGAGCCAACTGTTGTGTCTTGTTTGACTGTCCATGAAAATCTCAACTTTATGGCCATCGGTAAGCAGAAAGAACACTCTGAGATTCTTCATAGATTTTCTTCAGAGTTGTTTCCACAGCTCATGTTTATTGTTTCAGTGGGATCATTTCATACTGACATGAGGCCTTTGAGATATTAAGATTGGGAGTGGGAAGGTGTTTAGTTTTATTTGAAAATGAGTCAGTGAGTACCAACATTCAGGTTAACCATTAGAAAAGCTGGGTATGAGAAATCTTGTTTCTAATGAGCGCCTCAAAAGATCATTTTCCCTGATCTTTTCTGCCTCACTGAAATGCTGTTTCCTGCTCTCCTACAGGATTCACAGATGGCAGTGTTACATTGAACAAAGGTGACATTACTCGGGACCGACACAGCAAGACCCAGATTTTGCACAAGGGCAACTATCCTGTTACTGGACTGGCCTTTCGCCAAGCAGGAAAGACCACTCACTTGTTTGTTGTAACAACAGAGAATGTTCAGGTATGACCAAAGCCACTATTCTCAGGGATAGACAACAGGGCTTCTCCATTATGCAGAGGGCTAGGGCAAGAAGAAGATTGTTTTCATCATATAGCCTTGAATCATTTGCCTAGCTTAATATTTTAATTTTTCCCTTGGGAGTCTTGGAAGCGCTAGACTTAGAAAAAGAACTCTGCTTTTAGTGAAAAGACATGATTTTTTCCCCCTAACTTGTTAAGTGACATGTAGTAAGCAGCTTACCTCTCTGGTTCCTGGTGGCTCCTAATTTTAATGGTCTACTCTCCCAGAAATACTCTTGATAAAACAGTAAAATATAAGTGCATTTCTCTTACTTGCTGAATTCCTGTGCTATGTAGTGATAATATGTATGGAGGAAGAAAATATGAAATATGACCTCTGCTTACATATTTATTTAATAGACAGGTGATAGCTAGGTACGCACCTGCAATCTCAGTGACTGAGACAGGAGGATCACAAGTTCAAGTCCAGCCTTCAAAATTTAGTGAGACCCTGGCTCAAAATAAAAATATAAGGGGCTGGGGTTGTGACTAAGTGGTAGAGCATTTGCCTAGCACGAGTGAGGCACTGGGTTCAATTCTCAGCACCACATATAAATAAATAAAAATAAAGGTCCATTGATAACTAAAAAAAAAAAAAAAAAAACTAAATAAATAAATAAAAAAGATGGGATGTAGCTCAGTGATAAAGTGCCCCTGGGTTCAATCCCCAGTATTAAAAAAAAAAAAGCCTGGGGATGAAGTTCAGTGGTAGAGAGCCTTTGGGTTCAATCCCCAGTACCAGAAAAAAACAAAAACAAAAACAAAAAAAGTGAGTGATAATAGAGAAGATAGGCAGCCAAGGCAAAGTCTTAGAATGCTAAGCTGAAAAGAAGTGAGAGAGTTAGTGTAGAGATAGGAATACTCTTGTAAAAGCTTTTGTGCTATCTCTTATTTTAAAAAATTTTAAATTTGTTCAAATTGATTATACATGAAAATGCATTTTGACACATTGTACACAAATGGAGCATCACTTCTCATTTCTCTGGCTGTACAAGGTGCTGAGTCACACCAGTAGTGTAATCATATCTGTATATAGGGTAATAATGTCTGTCTCATTCTTCTGTCCTTCACATCCCTACCACCCCACCCCTCTCTTCAATCCCCTCTATATAATCCAAAGTTCCTTCATTCTTTCCCACCCACCCCCCACTATGGATCAGCATCTGCTTATCAGAGAAAACATTCAGCCTTTGGTTTTGAGGGATCAGCTTATTTTACTTAGCATGATATTCTCTGGTTCCATCCATTTACCTGCCAATGCCATAATTTCATTCTTCTTTAAGGCTGAGTAATATTCCACTGTGTATATGTACCACATTTTCTTTATCCATTCATCTGTTGGAGGGCATCTAGGTTGGTTCCATACTTTAGCTGTTGTGAATTGAGCTGCTGTAAACATTGATGTGGCTGCATCACTGTAGTATGCTGATTTTAAGTCCTTTGAGTATACACTGAGGAATGGGATAGCTGGGTCAAATGGTGGTTCCATTCCAAGTTTTCTTAGGAATCTCCATACTACTTTCCATAGTGGTTTGGTGCTACCTCTTTAAAGGGACATTGTTAACCCTTTCTTTCTTCTGACAGTCTTACATAGTTTCTGGAAAGGACTACCCTCGTGTGGAGTTGGACACTCATGGTTGTGGCCTGCGCTGCTCAGCCCTAAGTGACCCTTCTCAGGATCTGCAGTTCATTGTGGCCGGTGATGAATGTGTCTACCTTTATCAGCCTGATGAACGTGGGCCCTGCTTTGCCTTTGAGGGCCATAAGCTCATTGCCCATTGGTTTAGAGGCTACCTTATCATTGTCTCCCGTGACCGGAAGGTTTCTCCCAAGTAAGGATGCCAGGGAGAAGGGAAAGGGAGAGGGCTGGACTTCTTCCCCAGAATTAGCCAGAGTTTAAAATCCTAATGCTGGGATCCTGCCAATCTCCTACTTTGGTTTTATGTAGATTGCACTTCCACCTAGATTATTACACATTTTTATTGAAAAACATGTTTTTTGCACAGACATTTTCTACATACCCCTGGTATACTAGAATGCTCCAGAGTTTGGACTTGATATTGGATTTTTTATCTTTTTGTCAATATAAGGGGTTGGATGGTGGAAAATTCAAAGTGTTGCAAAGTGCAGGATACCATATTTGTTGTCGTTTTCCAGAGCTACCAAAAGGGGGAGGTGGGGTCTTCTGCATGATGTAAGTACTCTGTTAGATGTTGGTCTGTCTTCATTTAGAACCAAGCAATTTTACATATACCGTGCACTGGATGATTATTTGTTAAATGGGTAGGCATCTAAATGTCCTGAATTTTCTACTCTGTTGGCCTGAATTAATTATAAGTTCCTGCAGGGTAAGATCAGGATTATGCGTTCTCTTCCTGTAGCTACCAGCACGGTGCCTCATGTTATAGGATGAACAATTAGAAAAGCCGAAAGTGATTTATTCTGGGTAGAATGGGTAGCACCAAAGCTGTCACAGGAAAGGAAAACAAAGGGGAACTGACAGAGGTGGTGCAAATACTTGGTTCTTTTTCTTTTCTATGCAGGTCAGAGTTTACCAGCAGGGACTCACAGAACTCTGACAAGCAAATTCTCAACATCTATGACCTGTGCAACAAGTTCATAGCCTATAGTGCTGTCTTTGAGGATATAGTGGATGTGCTTGCTGAATGGGGCTCCCTGTACGTGCTGACGAGGGATGGGCGGGTCCACGCACTGCAAGAGAAGGATACACAGACCAAACTGGAGGCAAGGCCACCAGGTTCCCAAAGTTGACATAGGCACATAGAAGCAGCTGCAAGGACAGGTTTCCTAAATCACCTGGACCCAGGGTGATTCTTGCTTTGGATCACAAACGTGCTTAGTTTCCTTGGGGTATTATTATAAGGTAGATGGCCTGCTAGGTGTGGTGGCACATGTCTGTAATCCCAGTGATTTAGTAATCTGAGGCAGGAGGATTACAAAATCGAGGCCAGTCTCAGCAACTTAGCAAGACCCTAAGAAACTTAGTGAGACTATGTATCAAAATTTTTAAAAAAGCATTGGGAATGTAGCTTAGAGCACTCAGTTTCCATCCTCAGTACGGAAACAAACGAACAAACAAAAAAAACCCAAAGGTAGATGGCCTGGGATGAGGCTTTGGAGGGAAGGGATGTTTGGGAGCCTAAGCTAAGATATTGGGAACTCTAGGGGTTCATTTTATTTGCAGAGATCCTTATGAGTTGAGGTGATGTTGGTCTTAAGAGAATCTGAAAAGTCTTGTTCCATCTAGGATCTAGACAGATTAGGACTCCATGATTGTCTGGCTATGTGCTGTGGGCACATTTTGAGGTGTCTTCTTAGGACTGCTTCTACCAATTTTATAATCTCCCTCCCCTTCTAGATGCTGTTTAAGAAGAACTTATTTGAGATGGCTATTAACCTGGCCAAAAGCCAACATCTGGACAGCGATGGACTGGCCCAGATCTTCATGCAGTATGGAGACCATCTCTATAGCAAGGGCAACCATGATGGGGCCGTCCAGCAATATATCCGGTCAGTCTGGTGGTGCCAAGGGAATAGCCCTAAATACAGATTCAGGCAGCCAGATAGCTGAAATCTCTGCTCAGGGGAGGAGCTTGAACTCAACCAGGAACTTTGTTTTTTCTATACAAACTGTGATGCCTCAAATGAGAGGACAGGACATCTTATTGGAAATGGAACGTTTAGGGTTAAATATAATATGACCAATATGCAGCCTAGCTAATGCTTACCTCTCACTTTAAACTTTAGGTTGGCCTTTGTAAATAACATTCATTTTGACCTGGTTCTTTAAAGAAAAAAGGTATTCATCTCTTGCTTCCATACTTCTTCCCATGGTACTAATTCTTGGAATTTCTACCCTGATAAGTTTTGGAAAACTGTCTAGCCTCTTTCCCAAACACTCTAGAATCCCTGTTGTCAACCAAGTTTAAATGCCAGTGCTCTGGAACCTCTTGCTACTCTTTGTGGTTTGCCATCTAGTAGTACTCAAATTACCTAGGACTTTGTTAGAAATGCAGAGTCTTAGAACTCACCTAAGATCTACTGAAACAATGTGCATTTTAAAAAGATTTGCAAGTGATTGCTGTGCATGTTTCTTTGAGAAGTAAACTGATGCAGATGATGATAATGCACATCTCTCTAGAACCATTGGAAAACTGGAGCCATCATATGTAATCCGCAAGTTTCTGGATGCTCAGCGCATCCACAACCTGACAGCCTATCTGCAAACCCTGCACCGACAATCCCTGGCCAATGCTGACCATACCACCCTGCTCCTGAACTGCTATACCAAGCTCAAGGACAGCTCAAAGTTGGAGGAGTTCATCAAGGTGCATGGTGATGTTGGGGGGATGATTCCTTGAGGGTTCCATTGAGCATGAAGTGCCTCTACCAGGGCTTGCCCTTCTTCAGCAGGGCACAGGGTAAGGGCAGCCCTTACCTGGGAACCAGCACGTTCTATTCTATAAATGGGGAAGAGGATTAGCTATTTGTTGCTAGTTCTCACTCATCTCCCCTCGTTTTATGATGCTAGATATTTCCATGGTATCTAAGCCCAGGGAAGTGGCTTTAGGGAAGCCCTGTGTCACCAGATGTGTTTCTCTAATGGTAGGGACAGAGGGAGGCCTATGGCCATTAGTCAAACTCTGAGAGGCTAGCAAGCATGTTTTCAAAGCATGGACTTCATCAATTAAGGAATGTGTCTTATCATAAGATGCCTGTTTTCTCTCCCTTCTCTAGCCACCTTTGTGCAAATGATTTTGTCTTCTGTCTTCCTGGCAGACAAAGAGCGAGAGCGAAGTCCACTTTGATGTGGAGACAGCCATCAAGGTTCTCCGGCAGGCTGGCTACTACTCCCATGCCCTCTATCTGGCTGAGAACCATGCACATCATGAGTGGTACTTGAAGATCCAGCTAGAGGACATTAAGGTGGGTGAGACTCTTGACTCAGAGTCCTGTTCTTTTTGAGGACATCCTGGAATGATGAAATTGCTTCCTGGTGGGTGAGACAGTAATGGGCACTAGTCACCCTTTACCTCTCCACAGAATTACCAGGAAGCCCTTTGCTACATTGGCAAGCTGCCTTTTGAGCAGGCAGAGAGCAACATGAAGCGCTATGGCAAAATCCTCATGCACCACATACCAGAGCAGACAACCCATTTGCTAAAGGGACTTTGTACTGACTATCGACCAAGCCTAGAAGGCCGAGGAGACAGGGATGCTCCAGGCTGCAGGGTAAGGCTTCAAAGAGAACAACTCTGGATAATAGGTATTACCTTAGGGGCCTCCTGGGTACCAAGCCCACTCACTCAGGCCCCTCTCTCCTCCCTCTATGCTAGGCCAACTCTGAGGAGTTCATCCCCATCTTTGCAAACAACCCACGAGAGCTGAAAGCCTTCCTAGAGCACATGAGTGAAGTGCAGCCAGACTCGCCCCAGGGCATCTATGACACACTCCTTGAGCTACGGTTGCAGAACTGGGCCCACGAGAAGGACCCGCAGGTGAGGCTTGGCTAGATCTGCAAAGGTTCTGGAGAGAAAACAGTTCTCGGGCAGGGTGGGGTGGGAACAGTGTATGTAGCTCAGTGGTAGAGCATTTGCCTGGTATGTATGAGGCCTGGGTTCCCCCAGCACTGAAAAATAAAAACAAAGGTAGTTCTTTTTTTTTTCTTGGTAACAGGGATTGAATCCAGGGGTGCTTAATTTAATTAATTAAATGTAATAATTGTGTGTGAGAGTGTGTGTGTGTGTCTTACTGGGAATTGAATCCAGGGCCTTGTGCATGTATGGCAAGCACTCTACCAACTGAGGTGTATCCCCAGTCCTTAATTAATTTTTTATTTTGAGACAGGGTCTCACTCAGTTGCTTAGGGCCTCGCTAAATTGCTGAGGCTGGCTTAGAACTTGTGATCCTCCTGCCTCAGCCTCCTGAGTGGTTGGGATTACAGGCATGCAACACCATGCCCAGCCCAAGATGGTTCTTGCTGTCTCCATTCTTCCATCCTTGTGGCTGCCTTTTGTTGCTTTCCTTATGCTAGTAGTACCCAGCCTCTGGGGCTAACTGGTTTTCAGTGAAGAGGAAACTGTACTGAAGGAAGGAGATAGTCAACTAGCCTATCAAGAGACTTTTTGATTTTTCCTTCATGCCCAGCAGCCCTATCCTCCTTCTTCCCTAGATCAAAGAGAAGCTTCATGCAGAGGCGATCTCCCTGCTGAAAAGTGGCCGCTTCTGTGACGTCTTTGACAAGGCGCTGGTCCTGTGCCAGATGCATGACTTCCAGGATGGAGTCCTTTACCTCTATGAACAAGGGAAACTGTAAGAGTTTGGAGACTTCCAGGGAAAGGAAAATCCAGGTAATTTTCCAGGGACAGTCAGTGAGGTGTGCCCTTGCCCCTGCCCTAGGTTTCAGCAGATTATGCACTACCACATGCAGCATGAACAGTACCGGCAGGTGATCGCCGTGTGTGAGCGCCATGGGGAGCAGGACCCCTCCTTGTGGGAACAGGCCCTCAGCTACTTTGCCCGAAAGGAAGAGGACTGCAAGGAATATGTGGCTGCTGTGCTCAAGCATATTGAGAGTAAAAACCTCATGCCACCCCTTCTAGGTACTTGGGAAGACCGGATGGGTGGGCAACAGGCAACTGACAGTCAGGGGTCCTGTAGCAAGAGCCCTTGAACTCGATCTAGAGGAGACTGCTTGGTTCATTGTCTTGTTTCCTCTTGGATCCCAATCTCAGTGGTGCAGACTTTGGCCCACAATTCTACAGCCACCCTGTCTGTCATCAGAGACTACCTGGTCCAAAAACTGCAGAAACAGAGCCAGCAGATTGCACAGGATGAGCTGCGGGTGCGGCGGTACCGAGAGGAGACCACTCGCATCCGCCAGGAAATCCAGGAGCTCAAGGCAAGGTACCAGCATCTGGATATATGGAGGGGTACAGGGGGTAACTGTGTTCTCACAGGGTGTCACTATGTACTTTTTACAAACCAGAGGATTATATGGAGTATTTTTATCCTTTTTTTTTTTTTTGGCATGGTGCTGAGGCTCAAACCCAGGGTCTTGTATGTTTCAGGCATATGCCATATCTACCAGTAAGCTACACCCACAACCCCTTGAAGATCTATTTTAATGGAAATTCCAAAGAATGGTTTATTATTTAAATCATTATGCCTGTTTTACCTTTTCTTTCTTTTTTTTTTTTTTTTTTTTTTTTTTGTGATGCTGTGGATTGAAACCATGGCCTTGTGCATGTGAGGCAAGCACTCTACCAACTGAGCTACATCCCCTGCCCTCTAGTTTACCTTTTCTAAACACTTCTAAGTTGTGGTTGGAAGCCATTAAGTAAAAATCTTGACTTTAGAAAATGCAGAAAGTACTGGACATGGTGGCACATGCCTGTAATCCCAGCAGCTGGGGAGGCTGAGACAAGAGGATCATGAATTCAAAGCCAGCCTCAGCAATTTAGCAAGGCTCTAAGAAACTCAGCAAGACCCTGTCTCTAAATGAAACATAAAAAAGGGGTGGGGATGTCACTCAGTGGTTAAGTGCCCCTGGGTTCAGTCCCTAGTACCAAATAAGTAAATAAATGAATGAATGAAAGAAAATGCAGAAAGCAGGTAATTTAGAATTACTTATGATAGGCATTATTCCCAAGTCTTAAGTCTTATCTGCTTTTAACAATGTAAAATATTTTTAGACAACAGTTTCTTCATTCTACAAATACTGAGTCCCTATTATGTCCTAAGCCCTGTTATGAACCTTGTCTGTGTTAGATAAGAAGACCTGCCTTTACAAAGCTCACATCATAGAGGGAGAAGTAAACAGTAAGCATCTTAAATAGGCAACCTAGTATAGTGTGTTAAATAGTGGTAAATTCTAGGAGAAAATTAACACGGGGGGGGGGGGCAGGAATATATGTTTCAAGGTATTTATGTATTTATTATTTGCAGTGCTGGGGACAACCCAGAACCTTGTGCATGCTGGGCATGCACTTTATCACTGAGCTACACCTCTAGCCCCAGTACCGCCTTTTTTTTTTTTTTTTTTTTAATGTAGTTAATGTTGCAAAGATAAATCACAATTTTAGATCAGGTAGGTCAGAAAGGCCTTACTGAAAGGGTCACATCTGAGTATATACCTAAAAGGGAATTTAGTGGCATTTTTGAAAACTCAAAGGAGGGAAGACTCCCTCTGGGTTACTAGCACTTGCTGAGCCTCACTCCAAGTCTAGGACAGTTGTTCTCATTTGACTCCCTTTAAGTGATAAGAAGAGCAGGCATGGCCTATAGTACCTTCATGAGGAACTCTCCTGATCCCACTCTAGGTGCCTGCTCTCTCCAGGGACTCTTGGTCCTTACTCTGTGCCACTCATTTCTGATATCCCTTCCCCTTAGTCCAAAGATTTTCCAGAAGACCAAGTGCAGCATCTGTAACAGTGCCTTGGAGTTGCCCTCAGTCCACTTCCTGTGTGGCCATTCCTTCCATCAACACTGCTTTGAGAGTTACTCTGAAAGTGATGCCGACTGCCCCACCTGCCTCCCTGAAAACCGGAAGGTCATGGATATGATCCGGGCCCAGGAACAGAAACGAGATCTCCATGATCAGTTCCAGCACCAGGTGGGGATGAGTGGGCCAGGTGGGCCAGGGAACTCCTACCAGCACAGAATTTGCTTGTTTCCTTTTTTTCTCCTCAGGAAATGTGCACTTTAGTTCTGATTCTTACTTCTCTGTTCTTTCCCTGCAGCTCAAGTGCTCCAATGACAGCTTCTCTGTGATTGCTGACTACTTTGGCCGAGGCGTTTTTAATAAATTGACTCTGCTGACTGACCCTCCCACAGCCAGATTGACCCCCAGCCTGGAGGCAGGGCTACAGCGGGATCTGCTGATGCACTCTAAGAGGGGCACTTAAGTAGCTCACGGGAAAGCCTGTGACAACGGGGCACAGTGGACATGGGACTGAGGAAGGCTGTGGCTGCACAGAAGGCAGGCAGACGTGCTCATAGCTCCACTCTGATTTGATGCCATTGCCCTCATGATCTGAGGGGACTTTCTTTTAATGCCCCTTCTTTTGCCAGCCTGCTGTCCCTCCTGTTGAGTAGCAGAATAGATTATTCCAGACTAGAGGGGGAGGAACCTCTGAGTGTGGACAATAGCTGCTTTATTCTCTGTTCAAGAGCACCAGGCTGTGCTTGGGTCCCTGCTCTGAGTCTATAAATAAAAGAATATAATAATTTGAGAGTTGAAACATCTTTTCCTGGGAACTTTCTGGATTCTTATCTGTGTATAATATACTTTCCTCTGTTCTAGAGTTCAGTTCCTTTCCTACAGACTTGGAATCATGTTGACTCAACCTCATCCCAGCAGTCAGTGGGGCCTGGGGCATCTAGCACAGGTTCAGTTTACTGAAGAAGTTCTTCAAAAGGCATAATGAGCTGGGCACTATGGCACATGCCTCTAATCCCAGCAACTCAGGAGCTTGAGTCAGGATTGCAAGTTCAAGGCCCTAAGCAACTTAGGGAGACCCTGCCTCAAAATAAAAAGGGCTGGAGATGTAGCTCAATGGTAAATTGCCCCTGGGTTCAACCCCTAGTACTAAAAAAGAAAAAAAGGCCTAATGACCTAAGTTTCAAGGTACCCAAAAGAATTCTTTTTTTTTTTTTTTTTTTTTTTTTTTTTTTGAGGGGGTGGGTACTGGGGATTAAAGCCAAGGGCACTCAACCATTGAGCCACATTCTCAGCCCATTTTTTAAATTGTGATAGGGTTTAAGTTGCTTGGGGCCTAAGTTGCTGAGGCTGGCCTTGAAATTGGATCCTCCTGCCTTAGCCTCCCAAATTGCTGGGATTACAGGTGTGTCAGCCAAAACAGCTTGATCTTTAGTTTTGCTGGTCTTCCTGCCTCATGTTTGGACAAAATATTCAGGCAGGAGGCAGATTCAGAGGGAGCCTTGGGTTCAGCCTACCTTCATAATACGGAGGCGGGTATTTTGCTGTACTCATACTAGATGATAAATGGGTTAGATGACATAGCTTCCCTCCTCCCCCACTAATGGTACCAGGGATTGAACCCTGTTGAAACATTTTCCCTTTTTGAAGTGGTCAGCTAAAGTTTATGTTCGTGGGTATTCCTTTGTAATTTGGGTTACACTTCCTGGCAGACAATTCTTCCTATGGGGTTGTTTAATTGAAGGAAGTAACATGGACATTGTGATTTAGGTAGTCTTTAAAAGTATTTGAGATGAGGTCTTGCTATGTTGCTCAAGCTGGTTTCAAACTCCCAGGCTCAAGTAATCCTCCTGTCAGCCTCCTGAGTAACTGGGACTACTCTCAGAACCTCAAGTTTTTTCATCTGTACGTTACCTTGAACAGCTATTATGAGCTACAGAGCAAATGGCTGTACACTTCTTTGTAAGGTGGTTGGCATATGGGTGCTTAGTTTGTAACTATTAGTAGTGTTAGCGGGAAAAACATTTTTTCTAGTAAACCCTTTTCCCACCATTACTAATGTGGTGTTGGCACTCACATGTCAGTTCTTTGGGCATGACCTTTCATCTCTCTGAACCTGTGTGCTCATTTTAAACAAGAGAACTGCTGCCTACTTCAGGGTTATAGCAAAGCTAAGTTTGACCACAGAAAAGGAAGTGTCACCTACGCTGCGCTAATCGCTTGTGCAATTGTGCTGGGAGAGGAAACTATAGAATTCTGAATGAGAAGCCTTCTGGAGTAGCCCTTTTATCTGTCAATGAGAAATGCAGCCCAGCGGGCATGGTAACTTGCTTAAGTACCTTGCACTTAGTCATACCCGACATTTTAGGGTTAACAGATCCTCCCTGTCCTCTTGGGCATGGTTAACTCTGGCTTAATTGGCTACCCTTAGGGTGGCCTTAGGAAAGGACTACAAAGACAATTTATAGGTAAAACGGAAGACTCTCTTAGACCAGATATTCCTGGTTCAGAAAGAGGTGGTAGGCCTGGGTCCCAAAACGGAAAGCCCCTGGGACAAAAGGGAACTCACGCTCCAGGTGAGCAAGCAGAACGGGGGCGGTGAGGTCGGCTCTGTGGCAATAATTCTAATTCCCCTCCAGAGGAAGGTACCTCCCCTTCGAGGGAGGGCGCCGGACGTGACGCTGAGCCTTTCGCGGTCCCGTAGTCAGGCCGTGGGACGAGCTCAGGCCCACGTGTCCTCAGCTACCGCCAGCTCGAGTCCCCGGCTTCCACGGACCTCAGGGGACTTTAGCAGCACCACCCGCCCTACTTCCTGAGCAGAGTCATGTCCGGCAACGGCAACGCGGCTGCTACGGCGGTGAGTCCTAAGCCGGTGACCGGCACAACTTGAGGCTTCCGGGAGAGCCATGCACCGATTGGCCCGAGGTCGCCATCCTCCGTCGTCTATTGGTTGGAATGGCTTTCCGTCATTTTTTTCTCTAGTTTTTTTAAAGGGCCAGTAGCTAGGTTAGCCTTAGGAAGGAAAGGGAAAATTAGTGGGAAGTGGGGGAGGGGTTAGGAGTGGAAGGACTATCAGCCGTGGAACCCTCATCCTTGAGGGCTTATGAATGCATCTTCGTCTAGGCCTCGTATACCTGGCTCTAGGGTTAGTAAACCAGCCCGGGTGAAGTTCATCTACACAAACTGCGTTCTTTCATAAGATAAGGCCAGTGCGGCCACCTTCCAAGGTTCCACTTCTGATTCAGAGGAGAGCACATTCCCAAGTCTCCGAACTGCGCACAAACGTCTTGAAAGTGGAGCCTTTTCCCTTTCTCCTTTGTAGCAGTAATCCAGCCCTAGCCTACTTTTAAAATCCCCAACTGAAACCCACCACTGAATTAACTACCGTGGGAGGTGGGGGCAACCCTGGATCTTCCCGTTCTTAGCCTGCTTGCCGACCCATGACTGATGCACAGGCAAACTACAGAGCCATGGAGGCTACTGCCCGCCTGAGATAAGACAGCTGGGGCAGCTGCTTATCTCCTCCTATTTAGCCTGCTGTTGAACAGTGGGTTTCTTTGCTAGTGCAGACATGCCAGAACACTGAGCTAGAAGGAAAAGTTGATTCCAGCACTCGCTCTCTTTCCAATATTAGTTGTGTGACCCTAAGCAAATCATTTCACATCTCAGTGCCAGCCTTTACTTTTGTAACATCCTCCGATGGGTGCCCACCCTGTCTACCTAGTAGAATTGTTATGAAGGCAACAATATGCAAAAGCAGTAGAGCTAACTGTTCAACCCATGCTCGTCCCTAACTTCTCACCCCAAGTAGTCCTCCCACCTTCGCCTCCCAAGTGTTGGGACTACCAGTGGGAATCACTGAAACCTGCTTGGTGTGGTTTGGTACTGGGGATTGAACTCAGGGATTCTTTATCACTAAGCAATATCCCCAGTCCTCTTTTATTATTATTTTAAGACAGGGTATCACCAAGTTGCTGAGGTGCTGAGGCTGGCCTCAAACTTTCAGTGCTCCTGCCTCAGCCTCCTGAGTCTGTGGCATTACAGGCATACTCCACTCTGCCCAGCTGCAAATACATATTTTTTAATGGAACAATTTGACTTGAATATGTTTTGCAGATTCAGTGAACTTGAAGGATTGTTTGAACCTTGCAGTTCTGGGACCTTAGATTCCTGTCTCTAGGCTTCCTATGATGTATTATTTTAGAGTCCTGTTTCAAACTCAGAGAAATTTGCAAGGGGCCTTCCAGAGCTGGTTTATTGAAGGAGTGATCACAGTGGAATAGACTTGAGTTCAAGAGCATCAAGCTCTTACCTTCTGCAACAACAGAAGCACCATATGTATGACTGCACAAGAACTTAATGGAATAAAGATCCCAGAACAGGGAAAGTTGAAGTTTTTACAGTGGCTCCTGTTTAATGTAGAAAGAAATAGGACTTCTGACTCAGACTGAAGAACCTAGTTCTAACTGCTTGGCACTGAACACCTTTATCCCAGGTGGCTGACAGGAAGAAGTGTGTCCCATTGAATTTTTGGCTTGAGATCTGACACCCTAACATTTACTTGGTGCGACCAGAAAGGAGCACCCTGGGTGAATGAATGTTAGGCAGTTCAGCCTCACAGTCTTATAGGACATTGAGGCAGAAGTAACATCATCATTTCATAGATGAACAAACAGGCCTGGTGGAATAATACGCCCAATGTCACCCAACCAAGAGGATGAGCAGACTGTACATCAGATCAGTTGACCCAGTCCAATAGGTGCATTCCAGCCAGATTAAGGGACCCTTAGTGTGGCAACTTCCATGTAGTTCTCAGCATCTGGGTAGCACTGAAGCTTTCTGGAGTGCCTGCACTGTGCTGGATAGTAAACCTGTACTCCAGTGATGTGTGACTCCAGCTGCCCTGCCCAGCCAGCTGCAGACCCCACCCTCCCTGTGGCCAGGCCGATGGGCTTATCTCTTTACCCACATGGTTATGTGCAGCACTCCCACTGAGAATTGCCTTGGCCAGGGTTGGCTTTGAGGCTCAGTGTCCTGGTTACTGCCACAGCAGTAGTAGCAGATCCTACCATTGCATCCCTCTGGCCTGTTTCTCTGGATCCTTGAAGAGGGAAGAAGGTACTGAGGAAGGTCAAGGGACTAGTTTTCGACTATTTCTCCACTCTGAGGCGCAGCTGGTCACACATAGGCCAGGGGCTGATACTTTCTTCTGAGTTAGTGATTCTGGTTCTTGGGCAAGTTATTGAGGAACACAAGGATCAGAGGGGACTGTAACCCAGGGATTTTTTTATACAGGAAGAAAACGGCTCAAAGATGAGAGTAATTCGAGTGGGTACCCGTAAGAGCCAGGTAAGTGTGGACATCAGGTGGAGGAGATTTGTCAGAAGAGTTCTGGTGCTCACAGGATGACAAATTGAGGGAGCCCAGAGGGTCAGTTCCCAGCATAGAGGAAATGGGGGTGATTGGGGGTTAAATCCTGTGGGGAACAGCAGATAGCTTTCTATGGAAAGTTACACCCTGAGCTAGGGTGCAGAGGACTCCCAGGCGAGGCTCCTCTCTTTCCCAGGTGGGAATTCCATCTCCCTGACCTTATGAGGATCTGAGCTTGGGGCAGTGGCCAGGGAAGGGCAGGACTAATCCAAATCTCTGTCCTCAGCTGGCTCGCATACAGACAGACAGTGTGGTGGCAATGCTGAAAGCCTTATACCCTGGCCTGCAGTTTGAAATCAGTAAGTTTTCTGGAGAGGACTGGAAGTTAATGGGAAGCCAGTATTAGCGGAGGGGAGAGTACAGGGTTCCTGGCTTTGCCTATGACCAAAGACTGGCCCTGCCTCCAAGAACCCTTCTTGGCTTCTCCCAGTTGGAGGCCTCTCCTCTGAACACCTCTAGCTCTGACTGCCTGGGCTAATCTGGTATTTAATATCTTCTGCCTTGGATCTTCTTATGAGTGTGTCTGTTCTTCCTGCTAGATGGTACATTCCCAGAAGGCCAGGACTGGAGCTTATGTGACTCTGTTCTACCATGAATGTTAGCACAGTGCTGGGCACAGTAGGGGCTCAATAAATGCTGATTAATGACATAATTGGTTGATTCTCTTCTCAGTTGCTATGTCCACCACAGGGGACAAGATTCTTGATACTGCGCTCTCTAAGGTAACACCTACTTCCCTCCAATTCCTATGCCCCTTTGTTCTTCCTTCCCCTAAAAGATTCACTCTGAGGCTCTTCCTTGCCTGGCAGATTGGAGAGAAGAGCCTGTTTACCAAGGAGCTGGAGTACGCCTTGGAGAAGAATGAGTAAGTGGAGACAGGAGAGCATGGCACAGTTTCTTGCTGGGATCCCAGTGTGCTTCAGATCAAGATGTCAGTAAAGCTACTAGCTTAGGGCAGGTAAACTGGGGGGCTCATATGTGGGGTTCAGGCTTCAGACAGTGTTCTGGTTTGGAACCATCTGGTTGCCTGGAGTGCAAGAGTGACTGGGAAAATGGGGTAGAAGGTAAGAGGGGAAGAGAACACATCTGAAGGTCCTGAGGCCGGGGGAAGACCTGTTTCCTGAACTACCCTGGACTTCACTACTGAAGCAGAGGCAGGGGCCAGCTTCCTCAACCCCCTCTCCTCCCCTGATCCCCAATCTCTCTAGAGTTGACCTGGTTGTTCACTCCCTGAAGGACCTGCCCACCATGCTGCCTCCTGGCTTCACCATTGGAGCCATCTGCAAGTAAGAGTCCTGGAAGCAAGGGGACCTCATGGGTGACTTGACTTTTCCCTCTGGGACTTAGTCCTCTGCTTTGAAAACTCAGAATGTGCCAGTTATTTTTGGCTACTGAGAGAGAATGGAAGTGACCTGAACTGAAATTACTCTCTCATTCCATGAACTTCCCTCCTCCCCCAGGCGGGAAAACCCCTGTGATGCTGTTGTCTTTCACCCAAAATTTGTTGGGAAGACCCTAGAAACCTTGCCAGAGAAGAGGTAAGTGGGGCCTGGATGGACATCCTGGTGGGAGGAGCAGGAAAGGAACAGTGGCTGCCTAGTGTTAAATTTCATTTTAAACACTCTTCTCTGAGCAGCACTGTGGGGACCAGCTCTCTGCGGAGAGCAGCTCAGCTGCAGAGGAAGTTTCCACATCTGGAGTTCAAGAGTATTGTATCCTTTTAGAAGGAGGAGTCAATGACCAAGGAAGAAGATAAGACTTAGATGACCCTGGAAGTCCTGAGAGTGGAAGGGGCTTCCAGTGCAGATGGCCCATAGAGACGAAGGACTGTCTGTCTTTCCATCCACCCATTCACTCATCCTTCCATCTATCTATCCATCCATCTGTAATCCTTTAATGTTTTTTTAGCCCAAAGTATGTGCCTCACATTGGGGATAATGATGATTAAGAAACCTTGTCCTTGCTTATGTTGAATGTAAAGTTTACATTTTAGTTAGGTTGATAGGCAGGCATTGATGATACAAAGTGATACTGAATAGTGGTTATTTCTGGGGGCATAGAAAGTGCTTCCTTTTTTACTTTATATATGCTACTATATTGTTTTTATTTTTACAATAACTGTATAGAGTTTTTTGTTTGTTTGTTTATTTGTTTTGTGTGGGGATTGAACCCAGGGGTGATTAAGTGCTTACCCACTGAGCCTCATCCCCAGCCCTTTTTATTTTTTATTTTGAGACAGGGTCTCCCTAAGTTGCTGAGACTGTCCTCAATCTTGGAATCCTCTTGTCTTAGCCTCCCGAATTGCTGAGATTACAGGTGTACACCACCATGTCTGGTGAATATGTAGTTTTATAAAACTAATTTTTAAAATGGTATATGCTAAGTGCTCAATGGTAAAGTTGGGAATTCTCTGGAAGCATCTAGCTGGAACATCTAAACAGACTTAGGGGTCATGGAAGGTTTCTCAGGAGTCTTATAACCTTGGGCAAGTTATTTAACTTTTCTGTATCATTGTCTTCATCTGTACAGTTGGGATAATGATAATACCTACGGCACAGGGTTGTCAGGAAAATGAAATGAGTTGACATGGGAATGTACTTTAGAACTGCATGGTACTGTACATGGTAGCTGTTGTTATGAAGCTGAGAGCTACTGAATGGGTAGATAGAGAAGAAAATAGACTCCAAACAGCATGTGGCTCCTGTTAGTCCTTAGCATCTCTCCACAGCGGGGAAACCTCAACACCCGGCTTCGGAAGCTGGATGAGCAGCATGAGTTCAGTGCCATCATCCTGGCTGTAGCTGGCCTGCAGCGCATGGGCTGGCAGAACCGGGTGGGGCAGGTAGGGGCTTCCAATTTTTCCTCCCCAGTTCATCTGCTTCTCCCTCCTTCCTCTACTTTCTTCTTTCTTCTTCTTTTTGTACTAGAGATTTAACACAGGGGTACTTTACCACTAAGCTACATCCCCAGCCCTATTTATTTATTTAAAGACAGGATCTCACTAAGTTGCTTAGGGCCTCACTAAGTTGCTGAGGCTGGCCTTGAACTTATACTCCTCCTGTCTCAGCCTCCTGAACTGCTGGGATTACAGATGTGTGCCACACTGCCATGCCTGGCTGAACCTTCTTATTAACTACCTGACCTCTAATGCTGCAAACAGATTCCCAGAATGGAGAGATTGGAAAGCAAAGGCTAGACTCCTGCTTGTGCCTCCCCCAGCCTTTCTAGATGATAGGCAAAGTACATCTCACTGCTGGATGCTTTTGGTGTCCCCCCTATTCCCACCTGTTCTGCCTCCACAGATCCTGCATCCAGAGGAATGCATGTATGCTGTGGGCCAGGTAAGCTTGAGTGGGGAAGCCAATTGTTGATTTGCTCCCTTCCCTTTGTTCTCAACCAGGAATCTGATCTTACAACTTTCAATATCTGCATTCCCCAAAATAAAATCCTCAGGGAGGGGCAGGCCTTGGGCTGCTACTGGCCCAAAAGACCCTGGGGAACAGGAGGAAGGGTGGTTACCATCCTTAGCTCCATTAGTTGGGGGAAGATCAGGCCTGAGGTTCAAGGCTGTTTTTTCATCAGGGGGCCCTGGGTGTGGAAGTCCGAGCCAAGGACCAGGACATCTTGGATCTAGTGGGTGTATTACATGACCCTGAGACTCTACTTCGCTGCATCGCTGAAAGGGCCTTCTTGAGGCACCTGGTAGGATCTGTGCTTGCCCTGGGGGAGGGGAGTGGGCAGCCAGGAATTGCTCTGTATGTAGTGATAACTCATTTTTTTGTTTGTTTGTTACTCATTCTTGTTGAATGTTGTATATGTGGAGGATGCAGGTCTTGACCCAGCAGCCTTTTCAGTTGTGTCCTCTGTATCTCTGAGGGATGTGGTCACAGGGTTAAGGACCCTTGGAATTCATAGGAAATTTTCATTGCAGGAAGGTGGCTGCAGTGTGCCAGTAGCGGTGCATACGGTGATGAAAGATGGGCAAGTAAGCAGTGGAAAATGGGCGGGAAGACAATGAAGGACTGGCATTTCTCCCTATGCATCCCAGGTTTCTAAGCAGTCCCCTCTCAGAATATGCTGAAACAACTATTTTCTTTCCCAGTTGTACTTGACTGGAGGAGTCTGGAGTCTAGACGGCTCAGATAGCATGCAAGAGACAATGCAGGCTACCATCCATGTCCCTGCCCAGGTAACAAGGATGGAGGGTGACAAGGGAGTAATAAGTGCATGTAATCTTGACATTCCCACCAAATCTCACCTCCTTCTTTCATCCAGTATGAAGATGGCCCAGAGGATGACCCACAGTTGGTAGGCATCACTGCCCGGAACATTCCTCGAGGAGCCCAGCTGGCTGCTGAGAACTTAGGCATCAGCCTGGCCAACTTGTTGCTGAACAAAGGAGCCAAGAACATCCTGGATGTTGCACGGCAGCTTAATGATGTCCACTAAATGGCCTGTGGGGCAAAAATGCTTGAGTTGCCACTTTCCAGTGCCTACATCTGGCCTTCAGTACTCGTGATCAATGGGAGTGATTGCCCCAGATTTAACTGCAGGGTCTGAGACTTCCAGGGACTTGCCTCTCCTTGGTTCCTTGACTGCTATGCCTTCCCTATAAGTGGGGGCTTCATCTCTTTTTAGAGAAATCCAAGACAGTCTTTGAATGTAACCAACTGTACTTTAATAAACCAGCTCTGAAAATGGTTGTTTTAGTGGACGTAGGGAAAATATATTACCTCTCCCGCTTTGTTGTACTGGGGATGTAACCCAGAGGCATTTTACCACTGAGCCACATCCCCTGCCCTTTTTTATTGACAGGGTCTCACTAAGTTGCTTAGTGCCTTGCTAAATTGCTGAGGCTGGTCTCAAACTTGTCATCCAGCCTCAGCCTCCTGAGTTGTTGGGATTACAGGCATGAGTCACAATGCCTGGCAAAACCCTTAAACCTTACTTTGGAGTCTAGGACCAACGTTTTTGCCCAACATTCTCCTGGAACATCTTTAATGTTTATGCCTTGATAATTATTTCAAACAAATCCACTGTCTCACAGGGAACACCAAGAAAGCAAGAGAATAGCTTTAAAATCCTATGGCTTAGGGCCTAGGGTGCAGTTCAGGGGTAGAGCACTTGCCTAGGACAATGGCCCGGCACTGCCCCCCCCCCCAAAAAAAAAAAAAAAAAATCAGTGAAAATCTAGTTTGTCCCTACTCCAATTAACAGTAGTCTATTTAACATTAGTCTCTGCTACCCCACTTCAGGAAAGCATACAAAGTTATCAGTCCTACAACTCTTATAAAAAATGAAAACCAGACACTTCATTTTTTAAAAAAGAATCCTTTAATAAACAAAATTAGACCATCTGAAACTCCCCAATACTTAAGGTTCTAGTCGTGGATGGGTTAGCTGCAAAATTCCAGTTCAGAAACCAAGAGAGGTTCAGTCCAGAGATTAACTGACATGTGCTGGTATCTAGGTGCTTGGATTGCCGAGTTGAGTGGCTGGAAGGGGAAATGGGGTTGATAGGCCCGACAGGCCCAGTTTTCAGTCTCTTTCAGCGCAAACAACTCTATTGCTATCTACACAACCAGCTCTAAGTCCAAACTGGAGGCCTCTGCCATCTCCCAAACTTCTTCCTAGGAGTCATCTCAGGAGGAAAGATCGGATTTGTCCTGGCCACACCACATAGGCCTATGAATGAAGATGGAGATGACTGAAAATCCTGGGACTTGGCATCAAGGGGGCACCAAACCAAAACAAGTGATCGATTCTCTCAAAGCCTGGAAATCAACAGTCAACATCTGAAGTCCTGGCAAGAACTAAGCACCACGCTGAAGAACAGACACATCCAGGCTGCAGCAACTGAGGAACTCACCTGAAGGGCTACCGGCTTCTGGCCTTGGCTGCCCACTTCAGCCCTACGTAAAAGCGGAAAGAAAGCCAAGTGTTCCAGAAGGTGCTGCGGCCTCACCGCAACCCACCAGCAATTCTGAGAATGGGGTGGCGCCTGAGTCACCCACACCAAGGCGGACAGGTGCTGCGCCTCCAGCCCCGTCCCCCGTGGCTGAAGGGCCCGAGCCGGAGGAAGACGCCAGCCCGCCCCTCCTCCCAGTAGCCAGGACAAGGACCGAGGCCCTCTAGCGCCGCGGCAGGCCGTGCGGGCGCGGGGGAGGGGAGGGCGGGAGGCGGCGGGGACGCGAGGGGAGGGGGCCGGGCGCCGCGGTTCGCACGCCTAGCAGCCCGACGTGGCTCAGCTCTTTCCGTGAGGGCGGTGGTGGCCCTTAAAAGGGCCTTTGTGGTAGCATGGGGAGGGCTGGACAGCCGGTCGCAGCGCGGGCACCCCTCAGTACTCCTGAGAGGCCTGGGTGGCCTTCTTGCCACCCGCCGGCGCCTTCGGCCCCACGGTGGCGCTGGTCTTCTTGGGCAGCAACACGGCCTGGATGTTGGGCAGGACGCCCCCTTGAGCGATCGTCACGCCGCCCAGAAGCTTGTTGAGCTCCTCGTCGTTGCGGATGGCCAGCTGCAGGTGGCGAGGGATGATCCGCGTCTTCTTGTTATCGCGAGCCGCGTTGCCCGCCAGCTCCAGGATCTCAGCGGTGAGGTACTCGAGCACCGCCGCCAGGTAAACCGGCGCGCCGGCGCCCACCCGCTCGGCGTAGTGGCCCTTCCTCAACAGCCGATGTACTCGGCCCACAGGGAACTGGAGACCCGCGCGCGAAGAGCGCGACTTGGCCTTAGCGCGGGCCTTGCCGCCAGTCTTGCCGCGGCCGGACATAGTGCGCGAGGTAGAACAGTGAAGAACAGCGCCTCCGAAGACCTTCCAACCGCCGCCCGCCGCAGTCCAACTGCTGCCGCGCGCGCCGCAGAGCCGCCCTTATAAGCCCCCAGGGCACACCCCCGCGCCCTCCTGATTGGTTCTTTTCTCCAATACCCGCCTCCGGTTGGTTGCGCTTAACCCTTCCGTAACGTGCCCCAGCTGGGGAAGCGCGCCTGGCGATTGGCCGAATTTGAAAACCTTTTGCCCGGGGAAAAAGAAGAGGAAGAGCGGTAGCATACAGCCGGCCTCCCACCTTCGGCTGTAGCCAATCCGTGTAAAGCGCGGGAGGTTTAAACCCTACAGCCGGAGACCAGAACCGGAAGACAAAAAGGGTAGTATCTGAATCCACCTGGATGACCTCTGATTTTTTTTTTTTGGTAGACAGACACAATACCTTTATTTTTATGTGGTACTGAGGATCGAACCGAGTGCCTCACACATGCCAGGCAAATGCTCTTACCACTGAACCACAATCCTAGCTCTGGCCTATGATTTTTAAAGGAAAGGAGTCAACTTTACAAACTATCACTACCTCCCCATCTAGGTCTGTTCACTCCTCACTCCCTCCTCTTATCTGGCAAAAAGAATGTAAAAGGAAAGAAATAAGACCTCTTGAAAGTTCCATCCTATGCAAGAACACAGATACGGTGTCCCTCCATGTCACCTGAAATGTCAGTTCCAATATTTATTCAACATGTTCTGTTTGGGCTCAGTTCTGTTTACTGCTTGCCAAAAAGTGTCAGAGAGATGGGCATCATCTTGGAAGAAGTACCCCCACCAACTCTCCCTATCTTTCCTAATCTACTCATAGAAGAAATATACCTACAAGGAACAAGAAAAAAAAATCAACTCTTTATTGTCACCAGTGAGAACATCTGCCCCCACCTTACTAATCAGAACACTTAATTTAAAGTCAAATGTCATCGTAGTGGCCCTTCCTCAGTAGCCCATAGACTTCACCCACAAGGAACTGGACACTGACCAATATTCTATGTGGAAGCCCAGCATATTCCTTGAGTCAGGACTCTGAATGTTGAATTATAGGTATCTGAATAAAGCTGCTGCATCCCACCTTAGGAGACTGCAAAGATCAGATGAAAAGGGAAAGTGGCAAGATGAAGAAAGTCATAGGCAAAGTTCAATTAATATCACTGGAGGGCAAGAAAGGCCCAGAATGTCACTAATAACCTGTGAAGGGAAATGCAACAAGAAAAGCTGGAGTATAGTGAAGAGTGGGAGAGTCCTGGGCCTAGAGGAAGTCTTGGACATGAGGTTGGCCCAGATTAGGACCCTGGAGTCCACGCTACAGTAAAGATCAATCTTCAGGGAACTCAGACATCATAGAAGAGTCGGACCAGCTGGTATCGAATGGAAAATGTGACAGCACTGCCCAGGATCTGCAAGGAGAAATGGACTGGAATAAGAACTAGGGAGAATAGGAGACAAAGAGGTGTAAACCCCATCCCCAACCTCACCTGCAGCAGTAGCAGGAGCAACGTGAGGTTTCTCTCATGTATGGGCCCAAAGATTTTAAGTAGCAAGTTGATGAGGGTCATGTTGTTACACTCGGTAAAGTCACCATCCTCACTCTCACTCTGGCGCACCGTCACCAGCCTAAGGCTCTCTGCTACCTGGAGGGACCAGAGGTGAAGAGAAGTTCAGCTTCCCATGTTTCAGGAGTGGGGATCTACTTAATGCTGCCAACCTCCCCTTGGATCTGATGTAGGCCTAGGATCCCCATTTCCTGAGTTCAGAATGGTGGCCTGGGGCCTTACCTCCTTGTTACCTTGTTACCTTTAAAATAAAGGTGCCCAAGAAAGAAAGGCTCTTGGTCTTGAACTTGGAATAGCTCATCTCCAGTTTGCCTGTTTTGGTATTGAGTCTGCAGGGGGGAAGACAGATTCATGTGACTGAGCCTCTAGTCAAAGAACTCTCTCCTGCCAGTGGTTAATTGCTAGGAAAAGCACTAAATGTGGAATCAAACAACTTAAGATCTATTTCTGGCTCTGCTGTGTGAACAGAACTGCAATGAGCATTAAATGACATGATATAAGTAAATGTGCTTTATAAATTGTAAAGGCCACCTACATGGAAAGAGTTAGCTCTGCTCTGGGGTACATCTACAGAGTAAATGTATAGGCTGGCTTTAGATATCCCAAATGAAAGGCAATGATGCCCCAAAGTGGCTACCTGGGTATACGATGGCGAGGGCAGGGGATGATATGCAGGAGCTGAGGCAGTGAGTAGAGGAAGTTGAACACCTGTGGCATGAAGAAGAGTAGCATGGTCTTGCTGAAGTGTCCCAAGATGCCCACCACGGCAAAGGTCATGCCAGCAAAGTAACAGAAGGTATCTCCCACAAACACTCGTGATGGGTACCTGTGTGAGAGAGAGCATCTGAGCCAGTGGCAAGAGACATTACCAATCCTCTCTCCCACATCACACACTCTGGGCACTGAGCTCATCCTGACCCTATGAACCCATCTATTCCTGAGGGCTCCACAGCATACACCCCCAACTACTGTTCAGCAAAGAACAATTTCAGAATACTACCAGGCTCGGTTGTAGAGTACTTGACTGGCATGTGCCAAAGTCATGGGTTTCCTAGCACCACAAGGGAAAAAGTGACAGAATGATACCACCAGAAGACCCAGAAAATACTCAGTAAAGGTATGCATAGATTTAACCTCTCCATTAAGAGCTGGGTTGTTATCAAGACCATCTTTGCCAGGTATTCAGATAGTTGTCTCTCTTATCCACCAGGCTACTTACCAGTTATGATAGAATAATCCTAAGGTGGTGAAAAAAAAGGGTATCATGAAGTAGAGGGAAAATACATGATCATCTCTATAATCACCTTTGGAAGCAAAGAAAAAGGAAAAGTTAATACCCATACTCCCTGTGTGCCCTCATCCTATTTTTGTCTGTATTCAAGTTCTGTTCCCAGCTATATTATCCACCTTACCCAAGTCACTTTTAAGAATCCACTACCCGTCTTTTATGTTCCTTAGGCAATTTCAAATATTCCACCATTTTTATAAAGCCTTCAAAAACTGGTTAATGTCTTAAATTTGGTTTAGCCATTCTGACCTTGGTTGAATACCAGCTTTACTTCCTAGCTATGTGACCTTCCCTGTCACATATGTTGACTTTCCTCATCTGTAAAATAGGACTAACGATAATACCTGTTACACTGAGTAGTTTCAAGATTTAAATGACATTTTTAAAAAGTATTTAACATTAATAAGCACTTGTTGATGTCCATTTGTCAAAGACCATCAGAAAAACACTGATAGTCAAAGTTGGGTTTACTGACTTATACAAAGGGTGACTATGGAGAGTACACACTATGGGGAACCCTAGAATGTTTCTGGTAGGGTATTAGGAGGGACTTTTTATAGGATTCATTTTGGACATTCTGGGGAGGTGGAAGGAAAGAGAGTTGTCCTTTGGCCTGAATGCTGTCAGAAAGCAGGATTAATTCTATGATTAAGCATATATGTATGTGTGTGTGTGTGTGTGTGTGTGTGTGTGTGTGTGTGTGTGTGTGTGTGTGTATTTTTTTTTTTTTTTCAATTTAAGCAGCAGGAGGAGCCATTGTTACTGGTAAGAAGCCATGCTGAGAGGTTCTCGGTCATTTTTGTGGGTTTCTCAGTGTACTCATGGTTTTGTCTGTGCTCAGACATGATTGTGAGGGAAGAGTGGTTTTTGCTGTGTTCCTTCATGGTCAGAGAGTGATCCTGATGCTGGGGTCTGTGAAATTATTTCTGTACAATAGAAGAAGATATGGCCTTGCTATTTGTGCCACTCCACAGAGCTGCTATTTTTCTTTCTCAAATCCAATAACTCTCAATTGTTATTTGCAAAGTAAATAGCTTTCCTTACCTTTTATAATTACTCACATATTGTTTTTTTTCCTCTTGAACTCCCCTAAGCCCATACATAAGACAACCCCCTAAACACTCAGACTTCTCTCTCTCTCCCTATCCCCAATCCCACCTACCTTCCAGCTCCACCAGGTTGAAGACAATAATGGAAGCAGAGATAACTAGAGACTGGCCAGCCTCTAGGCCATTAATCCCTGCTAGGATATTGATGGCATTGGTACAGAACACTGCAAGCAGCCCCATGTAGACATAGTAAAGGATCCCTGGGGGGAGACATGGTATGAAAAGAAATTAATGCCACCTAGGGAGGGAGGATTTAAGGATATTCTTTTGAGAAAAGTAGTGAGACACAGCACAGGATTAAAAGCCACCAAAAGGGATCTGAGTAAACACAGGGGCAGAACAGGAACACTTAGAGAATATGGAGCACTAGGAAGTGTGCTGTATTGGATATCTCACATGGGGGAGGGCGTGAAGTAGATGCCATAGGGGCAGTATTGTTAGTGCTACTCACCTAAGTCCAGATGCAGGCCAAGAATTGGTCGTAAGGGCTTGGGTACCACAATGGTTGTGTTGCCAAAGTTGGTGAAATAGACCATGAGTAGAGGTAGCGAGGCAGCTGTGGGCAGCAGCAGCTTATGGCGCCAGCGCAGATTGAGTACATCATCAGCAAAGCCCAAGAAAATCATGCAGCAGATGGCAAGAAGGGCACCTATCAGGGCCACAAACTGGGGGAGGCTCAGGCACGTTATAATTTAATACTACTCTCATTCCTCTTTCCAAGAATTCCCGTTTTTTCAGTTCGTTACTCAGCCCCCTTCCCCAAGTCCAAATAACCCCAACTCTTTCACCTCCCAGGTTCCAGCCAAAGACCCCCACTAACTCACTTACTTCATGATGGGGAAATGCCTTACATTGCTCCTCCACAAAGCAATTCAGGAAAGGGAAAGGGATGAAGCAGAAGAGGATGATAAGGAAAACTGCACCACTGATCACTCCCTGGGACTCTGGGCTGTGGTCCAGCAGCAAGGGTTCGGGAAGGGGGAAGAAAAGAGGGCGTGGTCACTCACTAGTGCAGACGTTACGGAAACCCATAAAAGTCTTCCCAGTTCTTTGGCGGGGTGGGGATGAAGAAGGCACCGATGCTGGAGTTCCGGATCCACCCAAGGGTCTCCCATCCATCCTTTCCCGATGCTAACCAGTTTTTTCCATCACTTCCCAGAGTCCCGGGGCTCCTGGGTTAGCTCTCGGTCGCGCGCATAGTCAAGCACCTCAAGTCCTCGCCCCTGCCTGCCCACCCCTGACCCCTGCCCGGGACACCGTGTGCCGCCGCTCACATCTGCTGCCGAGTGGTTTTGTTGAGGTCTTGGCCACAAAGGCGCGCGGCGATAAAGTGGCCATGGAAGGCTGGGATGATGGTAAGTGTAGCCACAAATCCCAACAACGAGCCGATCAAATTCACCAGCAGCGGCATGGGCAAGTCCGGAAAGGCCCACATGTTAACCCGCTAGGGGCTCCGCTCCGCCGCCTACTCAGCTAACTGGCAAGCTGGGCAGCAGCCCTGAGACCTCAGCATAAGGAGTGGCCGCTCCCCACGAGCAGGGTCTTCTCAGACCGGCCGGAGGAAAACTCAACAACTCTAATTTGACCCGCCCTCGGGATCCCCAGAAGGCTCTATAAAGCAACCTCGGCTCTGCTCTGCTCCAACAGCATACACAGTTTCCGCCCGGATCTTGAATGCAAAAGAACTATCAACTCCGAAGGAAGCGGCGCCATTTTTAATACGGGCACTAGCGAGGGAACAGAAGTGTTAACTTAAACTACACTTGTTCGAGAGTAGAGTCATGACAAGAATAGTGGAAAAACAATTAAAGAAAGACAAGCAAGAGCGGATAGTCTCCTAACATAATATTAAAGATGTACACCCCAGAGCGGAAATGCCTCCTGCCCGGTTCCAAGATGAACGCCTCATTGTACCACGTGCTCGACACTACTCACACTCTCTCCACGTCAGTTTTAGCTCGGTCGCCCCCGCAGGTCACGTTTAAAGGGCCAGTACCCGGCGCTTAATCTGGGATGCCTTGGAGCCAGGAAGGTGGCTACTGGAAGCCAGGGGTAAGCAGGAAGGACGAGGGTGTGGAACCTCACCTACTACTTGTAGGAAACCTGTTGTCAGCGTAGTCGGAAGTCAAGGTAAACACAATTTCCATAAACGCAGCTGCAATTTAGAAGGATGATGTAAGTTCTAAAGCGTAGACTTTTGAAAAGCCCCTCCCACTCTGTACTTTTCCCTCAACATCCCACCCACCTTCTGCCCCCACTGTAACAGTTCGTTGCCTGGCAACCCAGGGCGGCACCTCATCACTGAAGGAAATGGAGTGACTTTAGGTCTTGAATTTAACTCGGGACTTGTACTTACTCTTGGATCACTACATTGTGCCAAGCTTCCAGAACAAGCAGACAGAAGATCAGACATGGGAAAGAGCTAAGGAGGCAGGAGAACCAGACCCACACCTAGCTTCTTGTGAGCCTGCCCATCTCCCTCCTAGTCAGGCTTCTTTCTCTATATCGCTGTGCTTTTGTTTGACACCTGTTCCCCTGCAATTAACAGTTTACCTACATTTTCATTCCCTTACACACCCCACAAGCAAATTGCTTACATTCTTCAGAGAAGAAATCACCACCTGGGAGTTAAGGAGATGACTAAAATAGTCTGGCACTTTGTCCATCCTTTCCAATATGGCATACTTTAGTTGTTAGGATAGGATTGGCTCTTTTTAGGCCAAGATAGTCTTTCCTTTCCCTCCATATCAGATATAAACTGCCCCTTCTACTTGAAGGGTAACTATAATTAACAACAAAAAATGTATAAAATACATAAATACGTACACACATAAGCCCTCTAATTTACTGGATAGTATTCCATCAAACTTTGTTTTTCTGTGTTTCTGTCTGTGTGTGCAAGCAAATTCTCTGGAGGCAAGTGTTTTCCTTTTCACAGGGTGTCCCCATGGGGCTAAGGACGCAAGGATATGTGTGTGCAAGGCATCATCACGTGAGTCTGCATCTGGAAGATGAATAGATGGTAATCGGTGCTTATGGAGGGTGCAACAAGTTGTGACCAGAGAAAGTGAGAGGGCCTTGAAGAAGAGTATTTCTCAAAAGATTTCAGTAAGTGGTAAGAGTGGAAAATCCTTTCTTTCAAAAGAGGAGAGTGAAAGTGAGATGCCGGGAGCAGGTGGAAAGGAGGAGCTTGCAGGATCCCCAGAGAAGGTAGCACTCAGTTATCTTGTTGATCAGGAGCAGACTGAGACTCCCTGCAGTCTGAGATACAGTCTATATCTATTTATTATTATTATTATTATTAGAAGGCCAATCCCCATAAATTTTCCTTCCTTCCTGGCTTAAGCCCTAAAATTTCCTTACTCTTTCTTCTCCAGAGATCATCAGCCTATTCATCCCTTTGAATAAGTAAGAGAACTTATTCAAAGATAAGGCATTAGGGATTCATCATCCACATATACATATTACTATCAGAAAATGGTTACCTAGATATTTGTCATATAATTTGAATAATTTTGTTCCCATAATAGTAAATGCCCAATTAATTATCAGACTAATCAGAGAGAGAGAAACAAACATGTGATTCACTTGAAAATTTGGGTCTTTTCTAGTAAAAGTTCAAAGCAGTAGCCTGAATATTGAAAAACATTCATTAGGACTCACAAATCATCTGAGTTGTTCCTAGTCTTGGGGTTGAGCAGGCAATGTCTATGATATACATTTCCTTCTGAGCAGCCCTGAGCACCTCCAAATAAGTCAAGCCAAGCCAATCCACTTCTTTCTTTCTTTCTTTCTTTCTTTCTTTCTTTCTTTCTTTTTTGGTATGAGGGATTGAACTCAGAGGCTTTACCATTGAGCAACCCCCCTAGTCCTTTTTATTCTGTTTTATTGTTACTGGGGATTGAACCAAGGGCTCAACCACTGAGCCACATTCTCAGCTCTTTTTTATATTTTATTTTGAGATAGGATCTCACTAAGTTGCTGAGGCTGGCTTCAAACTTTCCATCCTCCTGTCTCAGCCTCCAGAGCTGCTGGGATTATAGGCATGTACCACCATGCCCAGCCCCTTTTATTTATTGAGACAGGGTCCTACTAAGTTGCTGGGGCTGACCTTGAACTTGTGATCCTCCTACCTCAGCTTCCCAAGTCACTGGGATTACAGATGTTCCCCACTGTGCCCACTCCAGTCCAGATTATTTCCAGACTAAGCCTGTCCTGAAAATATTTCACAGTACTCAAAAAGACCATGAGACTGCTCTTGATAGTCCAGGACTGTGACACTTGCAGGACCCTAATTGTAGCTCTGTCTAGGCAGCTGAATTGCTCCTTTTCCCCACCAACAATCTGGGAATTGAATGCAGAAGTATTCTAACACTGACCTATATCCCTAGCCCTTCTTATTTTTTTATTTTGAGACAGAGTCTCAAAAAGTTGCCCAGACTCATCTTGAACTTGTGATCCTCCTGCCTTAGCCTTAAGAGGCATGATTACAGGCATGTGCCACTGTATTTGGCACCGAGTCTTTTTCCTTGTCTTTTTACTTCTCCCCTAGCAGAAGTCCTTAGCTGAAAGCAAGCCCTAAGATCTCCCATTCCACTCCAAAGATGGAAACAGTACAGAAATTCTTAGTGTTCACACATATATTAGAATTTTTTCTGTTACACTTCTTCAAATTACAAGCAATTTGCAAATCCATACTTATGTGCATAGGAAACTCTTAAGTAAAATAGGGAGCACAAAGTGGTATAAATGCTGTTGCTTCCCCTTAGGAGAACTTTGGCATATTTAAAGTACCTTGATTGAATATGAGGGAAGAGAGATGAGTAAGACATGGTCCTCACTCTTAGGCAATTTCCTGATGAACAGAAAAAACAAACATGTAAACAACCAATTAGAATATAAAGCAAAATGAAATGAGGTGGAAGGAAGATTGGAGGCCTAACTAAGAAGATTCATGTAAGACTGAATTCTGAGGCAGATCTGGCAGCCTAGGACCAAGCACTTAGTGGAGGAGTTGAGGAAATAAATCCAGGAACTCAGAGAACTGAGATCCTTGGGAGATCCAAAAGTTCCTAAGGAAAGATTCTTGGTAGAAGAAGCCCTGCATGCGGAGGTTTCCTGCAAAATCTTTTCCTCTAACCCTGGCTGCTCTGCCCATCCATCACTTCCTCTTGGGTTCTGGCTCTGAACTTCTCCTCCCTTGATTTCACATCTTCTGCTCCCCTGATATTAGAAATGGAGACTCTAGGAATCCCCATTGTTTTTGGAGTTTGGTGATATTGTGTGAGTAGGGCCATAGCAAGGTTACCTCATCACCCATCTCTCCCCATCACTTCTTACAGTGAAATTTAAGGATATCTCAGGCTACCCCTCTGCCTTCTCTGGCTCACATGACCCTGCTGCTGACCTGCCAGGTCCTTCCTAGCCTTGCAACCCATGCTTCAGAAGGCATTGTTGACTCTTTTGCACTCATTCCTTAGACAACCAAATGAATTTGGAAAATGTTTAACACCTCCCCTTCTACCTCTCTCTGGAAGGCACTATGTGCCAGAGACCTTCCCATGTGTGTGAAGGGGCTCTTGGGGCATAGAAATGTCTTTGAATTCTTCTGTATGGTTTTCCTTCCCCATCCCCAGAAAGCAAAAATGAGCCCCAAACCTATAAGGATGGAATACACTCCCTGAATCTAGAAAAAAGGTAGATCCTGAGACCAGAAATTGGGCAATATACCTATAACACCATTTTGGGGAAAACTTGTTGGGATAGCACATATTTGGGTTTGGATTTTTTTTTTTTTTTTTTTTTTTTTTTTTTTTTTTTTTTTTGAGGCCGGGGATTGTTTTTGAAGCTCTCACCACTGTGTTGTCCTTGAACTCCTACTTGATCTCCAACTCCTGGGTTGAAATGCTGCGCCCACCTCAGCCTCCTGAGTAGCTAGGACTGTAAGTCCGCACTACGGGATGGGTGGGATATCCCCCACATATTTGGATGGCGCGGTCAACTGGCCAAATCTATTGATAGTCCAGTGCTACATTGCCAGCTCCCTTCTCATTACCACCCTCTCTGCATGTGCTCCATAGGCAGGAGCTGTTACTATGGAAATATATTATTTTTAAGAACAGATGCATCCTAGGGCTCGGGAAATATCTCCAGAACAAACCCACACGAGTGAGGAGGTTAAATGGAGGTGTTCCTGGGTCCAAGCCCCAAGGGGAAGGGAGTTGATGGGTGATGGAGGGAATTCAAGGTTCCATGTTCTATTCTCAACCTTTACCAGGTTCAGGTTCCGCTTTCTGTCATATCAGCAGGACACCCTGCCAGGCACTTCTGTCTGAGAAGGATGCCCTGCGCCTCTTACCCCGGGCCTAGCTTCAACCACGGAATGGGAATCTAGAAGCGGCAAAGCCTGGGGGTGTTGGGAGAAGGGGGTATTGATTTCCACAGGGGTCACCGCCTTCTTAAACCCACAGGCGCCCAACCTGAAGAAATCTAAGATGCGTTTGGGAAGACGGAGGCGGCGTCTCAGATAAGTGAAGTTACTCTTGCCTTGAGCTGGGGTGAAGGGGTGCATCCCGACTGCAGGATGGGGCGGGGCAGTCAAAGAACCCGCCTATTTTTCAAGTCAGGAACCCTGTTTGCTCGCTGCTCATCCTCCGCCCTACTCTAGCTCGGAGCGCCAGGCTGGCCGGGCCCCTCCCCGCGCGGGATGCGTCTCCTTTAAGGGCGGGTGGGGGCGGGGCGCCGGCGGTGTTGTCAGTGTCAGCTCTGCGCACGCAGACCTCCCGGAGCTGGTGCCGGTCCGCGAGCTCCATCGTCTCCGCAGATCAGTCCCCGCCCGGGTCCGGCGGGGCCCGCGCGGTAGGAGGAGTCGGGCGCTGGCCCGCTACTAGTCCAAGTCGGACCGCTGGACCAAGCGACGAGGAACCCGGGCCTCAGAGAGAGAGCTCCTGCGTCGCGACCCCTAAGGACCTCTTCTCGATCTCTGGCACCCACTAGTCCCAGGCACTCTGCTCAGGAGAGCCCCCGAGCCCGCGCGCCCAGCCCCGGGGGAGCTCGCCCCCGCCCCGAGGCCCGCCCGGGCCATGCTCCCCCGGGGCAGCGGCTGAGCCCAAGCCCGGACCGGGACCCGAGCCCGCGCAGAGCATGGCTCTGGGCTGGGGGCAGCAGGACGTGGGCTGGGCGGCCCTGCTTTTCCTCTTCGCTGCCTCGCTGCTCACGGTATTTGGCTGGCTACTGCAATATGCCCGGGGTTTGTGGCTGGCGCGGGCCCGGAGGGGCCGGGGCCCGGGAACCGCCTTAGCCACGGAGCCCGGGGGTTCCCTGCGTGAGCTGGGCGTGTGGCGCTCGCTGCTGCGGCTGCGGGCGACTCGAGCCGGCGCCCCTGAGGAACCAGGAGTCCGGGGCCTCCTGGCGTCGCTGTTTGCCTTCAAGTCTTTCCGGGAGAACTGGCAGCGGGCTTGGGTGCGAGCGCTGAATGAGCAGGCCTGCAGGGACGGGGTGAGTTGGACGAAACCCCTATGAGGTCTCTTTAGCTTTCCCTTCCAGTAGAGGGACTGCTTATACTAGGAGGGCGAGATGGGGGTCGGGGATCAGCTGGGGAACCCATGACTTCTCTTCCCTCCCAGATCAAATGGTGCAGGTGAGGCTGGGGGTTGTAGAAATCCAGTTATGTCCCAAATCTATTTTTGTGGACTAGGTACTCTCTGGCTTCAAACCCAGGCACAAGTTACTGTTCTCATAGCAACGCTAATCCCTGTGCCTGAGGGCACTTCCGCCTAGCCTGAGTGCTGGTTGGGCAAGGGGAGACAGGTGCACCTGCAGAGGGAATTTGCCTGGTTCTCATACCACCACACCCAGTTAACATTTCATGCCCCAAATCCTTGATGTGGCCAGGCACATCCCCCAGGGAACACGAATTACCCCCATGCTCATCAGTAATTTCACTGCTACAAACATCTCCTTTTCCTCCATGCTAGTCTGCATTGTATTTGTTGGGGGGCGGGGGGGGGGGGGGGGGGGGGGGGGGGATATGCAGGCAAAGAGCAGATTGGAAACCCTGTCCTTTCCAGTAAATGAACTTGGAGTTGCTCCTTGAGGGTCAGGCACTAACCAGCCCAGCCTACTTCCTCCTATTGCACCATGAGCATCTGGCCTCCCAGGAAGTGGGGCAGGAAGCATGATCATGAGACCAAGGTTAGGTGGAAGGCAGAGGTCTCCCTCTTCTGGGCCCTTTCCCATCCTGGCCCAGCAACCTCTCCTTACCTTCACAGTCTATCAGTGACTTACTCAGAGGGTTCTCCATTTCCAGACACAAGTCTAGAGGTTTTACCCTACTAGCTCCCTAAATACCTGGAAACAGAAGTGGCCACAAGTTGCTTTGTTTCCTCTTCCCAATTGGTCAGCTGAAAGCCAGATGACACCTATCAGTTTATACCTTGAACCCGCCCCTCTTCACGCACCTTGTCCCTAGGTCAGAAGCAACTCCCTGGGACAGCTGACTCAGCTGGACATTGGCCTCCCTTGCAGGGGGTGGGGAGATTGAGGTTTCAAGCATCCATTTTCCTGTCTCCCTTGGCCTGGTCTTTGAAGATGGGAGCTATCAGAGCAAAAAAGTTGGCTTTCCCTGGTTTGCCAGGCATGTGAGCCCTGCGGATTTGTTTCTTCCATCTCAAGATTCAAGAAAGAGTTGCCACCCGTTCTGTGCCTTCCCATCCAGTTCTTCACAACTGTGGATGAATTAGGGAATGACTCTTTCAAGACCTAAGCCAAGGAGCTTTCTGCTCACCAATACCATCCTGTTGTCTGCTTTGAGGAATTAGCCAGGACCCTGGACGCTTGAGCCCTCTGAACTTGCTTCTTTTCCCAGTACTTCTGGTGAAGTTTCCCAAAGCCATGCTGAGCTGTTCTTCATCTTGGAGAGTCTAGATAGAGTCATACCCTTGAGCTTTCTTATTGAAGGTCTGGCCTCATTTCTCCAGCTCTTATCTTATAATAAGTGACCCTACTGTTTTCACCCTTAACTCAGTTCTGTCCCTCTCTGCCCAGCTTTTATATAATATAGTTGATAATGAATACCTTATTTTTTCCCCCTGTGTACACTTTTCTTTGGATCTGTGGTGGGGGGGAGGAGGGAGGCTCCTGGTATTCCAGGAGGGATCCAGAATCTTCAGCTTAAGACTATCTAGTCTCAGGAGTGGTCTAGCTATGCAGTTCTCACCAGCCTCTAGAAGATGCAAACCCCTGGAGAGGTAGGTCTTGAGGGAAAATACCTCTTGTCCTAAAGCCCTGAGCCAAGGAGAGGCCAGAAGCCAGCCTGCAGCTGAAGAGTCCGCAGTGCCAGGGCCCAGCCAGCAACTAAGCAGGCCAGCCATGTGGGGGGTAGCTCCAGAGAACTGATCCTGTGCCTGCATTACTTCCTCAGAGCTCTATCCAAATTGCCTTTGAGGAGGTGCCCCAACTCTCACCCAGAACCAGCATTAGTCATGTGACCTGCGTAGACCAATCAGAGCGCACCATGGTAAGGGATGGGCAGTGCCCTCTTTGGGGCCTGAGCCGGGCTGATCCCAAGGGTTCCCTTTAGTCTTGAGGGTTCTTAACCTGGAGAGTCTGTGAATGCCTTAGCACTCTAAGGATTGATCTGAGCATTCCACTAAAGTTATGGGCAAAATGTTGTGTGTATATATCTGTATTTGTCTGGGGAAAGGAATCTGGCTTTTGTCTGATTCATTTAGGTGCGTAGGGTTCCAAAAAGGTGAAGCCCCAAAGAAAAGGGGAGGGCTCTGCTGAACCATCACAGGGCAGGGTACAGCAGGGTGAGCACACTGCTTCCATGTCTGACCCTGCCTCACCGGTCCTCAGGTGCTGCGCTGCCAGCTCTTTGCTGAGGAGGTGCGGTTCCCAGTCTCTGTGACCCAGCAGTCTCCGGCTGCTGTCTCCATGGAGACCTACCACGTCACTCTGACACTGCCACCAACACAGGTGGATAGAAATGTGGGCAACTGAGTTGGGTAGGATGGGCAGTTCAGTTGGCCCAGCATTTTCTGTTTGGTTCCTCTCTGGGGTGGAATTTATGAAGGGAGGGTCCTAGAGAATTGGGAGTGGGGCAAGTCAACCCAATCCTTTTGACTCTGTTCCCAGTTGGAAGTCAACCTTGAGGAAATCCCTGGTGAAGGGCTGCTAGTGTCCTGGGCCTTCACTGATCGCCCAGAACTCAGTCTGACGGTGCTTCCCAAGCTGCAGGCCAGGGAGGTAAGTAGGCTGGCAGAGAAGAGGCAGTATAGGGAGGCAGGCAAAGCAGGAGCTCCACCTTTTCATTCTCCTTTCTGCAGAGAGGTGAGGAGCAACTAGAGCTCTCAACAATTGAGGAACTGATCAAGGATGCCATAGTCAGCACCCAGCCAGCCATGATGGTCAACCTCAGGGCTTGTTCTGCCCCAGGAGGCCTCGTGAGTAGAAACCCAAAAGCAAAAGGATTCCATGCACCCTATCCCCAGGACACTGTATCAGGATTATTACTCTTTCTACCTCCTTTTAGGTACCCAGTGAGAAGCCACCCATGATGCCCCAGGCCCAGCCGTCCATCAACAGACCTACCCGGTTATTCTTACGGCAGCTTCGAGCATCTCATCTGGGAAGTGAACTAAGAGGTGAGAGGTAGAAGCAGTTGGGGGACTGCCAAGGCCACAGTCACAGGTACTCCCTTGCCATTCTTCCATAGCTTCCCATCTTTGATCTGAGCGTCTTCTAACTTCTCATTACTCACAGGCAATGAGGAACTGTGCTGTGTAGCTGAGCTTGACAACCCCATGCAACAAAAGTGGACCAAGCCTATGAGGGCTGGTCCTGAGGTGGAATGGACAGATGACTTGGCTCTGTAAGGAATGACCCTGGCCCGAACCCCTGCTCCCATAGACTGAGGATGAAACCCTTCCAGCCTAGCCCTAGCATGAATCAGCTCTGCTTTCAGTAGACTTTGGTGTGAGCCTCGATCATATGCCAGGCCCTGGCCTAGGTCCTGGGATAAAGACATGACCAAGATACAGCCCCAACCCCTGGGTTAATCACAGAGGTATGCAGAGAAGATAGTACAAGCATGCCAATGATGTTTACACACATGCCATGGAAGTGTTTAGGTGGGGGTACTAATTCTTACAGTGGAATAAGGATCAGAGTAAGCTTCATGGAGGAGGTGGCATGGAACAACAGAATGTGAAAGTATTCTTGGCAGAGGGAACAGCTTGAGCAAAAGGAAGAGGGTGGTTTGAGACTGTGAGTGACCAGCTAGACAGGGTAGAGTGGGGTTGGGGCATTTGAATGCCTGGCTGAGGAAAGCTTTCTCCACTCAGATTCTGCCCTGTTCTCTTGGAAAGAGGGAGGAATTTAAGGTCAGGATAATCTGATTAGAGCACCAGTACCCTTTCTAATTTATGTATATTTCTCTCTGCCTCTGGCCTGTGATGGACCAAAGAGTGGGTTCAGTGTACTAATCTTTCCTTTCCTGGGTGTATCTCCTCTTGGTCCACAGGGATCTGGGCCCCCAGAGCCGGGAGCTGACCCTCAAAGTGCTAAGGAGTGGCAGCTGTGGAGACAGTGAGTGTGGGGCAGAAGGGGCACCTCTGGGTGGGTGCTGAGTGGGGCCTGGTCATGGGTCCAGCTCACAGTGCCACCCCTGTCCCCAGCTGAGCTCCTGGGCCAGGCCACACTGCCTGTGGGCTCCCCCTCCAGACCACTGTCTCGAAAACAGGTGTGCCCACTCACCCCAGGGCCAGGGAAAGCCCTGGGCCCAGCAGCCACCATGGCAGCAGAGGTGAGAAGCTGATCCCTGGGGGGGAATGGGTGGACACAGGGGCTGGGCAGTCTCTGAGGCCCTGACCCCTTGCCCTCCCACCCCTTGGCAGCTGCAGTATGAGGAAGGCTCCCCTGGGAACCTGGGCACACCCACTCCCTCCACTCCACGCCCCAGCATCACACCTACCAAGAAGATTGAGCTGGATCGGACCATCATGCCTGATGGCACCATTGTCACCACTGTTACCACTGTCCAGTCCCGGCCCCGTGTAGATGGCAAATTAGGTAAAGAGGAGGAGCCTGGGAGCCCAGCTCTAACCAGAGGCAATATACTATAAACCTGTGGCAGAACAGGGAAAGGGGGAACCTGTTTCTTGGCATTCTGCTCCCATCCTGCCACTTCTTCCTCATGATCTCTCAAACTTTTCCTTACATCCCTCCATTTCTCTAGCTACTCCTCTCACTCTCAATCTTTCTGAATCTACCAGCCCTCATATAGAACTCTTGCTTTTCTACCTGCTCACATTCCCTTCTGTCTTTTCATGGGTCTCTTTCCTCTGACTCTGGCCTCAACTGACAAGTTGTCCTTTGCTCCATTTTCAACCTTCCAACACCCTGGGGTCTTCCAACACACCCAGTAGCCTCTGTGGCATTTCTCTCCCAGTGGACCTCCATCATACTTCTTTCATCTACAGGAGTCCCATGGCAGTTCCCCTACTCACATGGACCCCTGTACCTCCTCTGTACACTCTCCATATTTTTATGATAACCCCTCATACCCTTAAATGGGCCCCATGGCACTTTCCCACACTTTGGTTCCTGTGGTATCTTTTTGTCCCCATGACATCTTCTTAATCACCCTTGTGATTAATCATTCCTTAATCATCCTTGCCTCTGAGTCGACCAAAGTTGCATCTTGACAAAGATAGTAGGGGGGCCACTCCAAAGCACCTCTCAGCTCACTGACACTCCCCTACCCACCAGACTCCCCCTCCCGCTCCCCGTCCAAGGTGGAGGTGACTGAGAAGACGACAACTGTACTGAGTGAGAGCAGCGGCCCCAGCAATGCCTCCCACAGCAGTAGCCGTGAGTGGGGAGTGGGCATGTGTGACTGTTGGGCACTGGTGCCCTATAGTCAAAAACCACTTTGGGTGGGCAGGAGGAGTTTCAGCCCAAGAAGATGCCAGGGAGAAGTCAGAATATCTATTCTCTGGGCCCCCAGCAGGGGAGAGCCACCTTTCCAATGGCTTGGACCCAGTAGCAGAGACAGCAATTCGCCAGCTGACTGAGCCCAGTGGGCGGGCAGCCAAGAAGACACCCACCAAGCGCAGCACTCTCATCATCTCTGGGGTTTCCAAGGTAACAGAGCTCTGGGGAAAGGAGCTGGGATAGGGAAAAAGCCCTAACGGGTCACTTCTGCACATTAAAACTCATCCCTTCTGCCAGGTGCCCATTGCTCAGGACGAGTTGGCACTATCCCTGGGCTACGCAGCCTCCCTGGAAGCCTCAATGCAGGATGATGCAGGCACCAGTGGAGGTCCCTCTTCACCTCCCTCTGACCCACCAGCCACATCCCCAGGACCCCTAGATGCCCTCTCTAGTCCCACGAGTGTCCAGGAAGCAGATGAGACAACTCGTTCAGACATTTCTGAGAGGCCATCGGTGGATGATGTTGAGTCAGAAACAGGGTCTACTGGTGCCCTGGAGACCCGCAGCCTCAAGGATCACAAAGGTGGGAAGATATTGGAAGGACATTCCCTGCTTTTATACCCAGTATTGTGACCTGGGTCCTACTAGACAGTTAGGGACATGAGAGTCTCAGCTGACTTGACTTCTTCCTTCCCTAAGTGCAGCTAAGCTAGAGAAGGGAAATTGGTGCTTCTGTTCCTGGCCTGGATCTGACAGGCTTAGGTGACAGGAAGGGATGCCAAATGATTTCCCTTTACCCCCATTTTTCTTTCTTCCTAGGTCTGAAGGCCTGTGTGCCTTCCTTTTTTTCTAAAAAAATTTCATCCCCTGTGCACTGAACCTACCCATCCCCCATAAGTATGAGACATTCTACCCTGGCCAACCTTAGGATTGTACCTCTGGTGGTAACACAGGCTGTGGACAGCTCTGGTAGACCTAACGTTAATGGATGAAGGACTTACCCTGAAACATCTGTTGACTAATGAGCTTATAAACCATGAATCTATTTATGATTTAAGCCTGTATCACTTTTTGGGATCATGAGATTCCTAAGTTCAAAGCCTGCTCTATAAGCACCTTCTTCATCCTCTTCGTCCTGAATTTACCTCATTGATGTTTCCAGATGCGCCACGTCCTATGCACACCCTGGAATGCTGTAAATAAGTTAGTGTCAACCTACGTTTGGGGAACACCATCTACATGGCCTTTGTCTCTCCATAGGAAAGAGGCCCAATTCCAGGCTGTCCTCTCAGAGCAGCTGACCTGTGACATTCCTCTTTGGGCCAGAGTCAGAGGGGCACATGGAACCCTATGAGTTCACCATTTCTTCCTCAAGATGGATAAAGCACATTCTACTTTCCTAAGAAATTCTGACTTTAGGCCAGGGGACTGGTCCTGTTCCTCATCTTCTGTCCCTCCATCCTTGGTTCTTTCTCTGTCCCTCACCTCACCCCACTCCATGCTATTCTCTCTGCCTCAGCTACACATTCTTTTCCCACAGTGAGTTTCCTGCGCAGTGGCACTAAGCTCATCTTCCGCCGGAGGCCTCGACAGAAGGAAGCTGGTCTGAGCCAATCACACGATGACCTCTCCAACACGACAGCCACACCCAGTGTCCGAAAGAAGGCTGGCAGCTTTTCTCGCCGCCTTATCAAGCGTTTTTCCTTCAAATCCAAACCCAAGGCCAATGGCAACCCCAGCCCCCAGCTCTGAGGGCCCTCCTTACCTCCTGAGCTCGGAGAGGGCAAGAGTTCTCTCAGCCCATTCCCCACATCCCTTTCTGTACCCCTTCCTGGATTCCCAGTGCCAGGGCCAGGAAAGGCCTTGGGTTCCAGGAAGCCCTGTCTAGCCTGGGCTTTGGGGCCAGTTGGAAGGGTACTTGCAATGGGAAGCATTCAAGAGGTGGGCATCCATTGCTGTGGACATAGAAGAAAGTTCATGGCTGGGAGTAAGAGATGGGCTCTGTCCTGGCATGTGTGGACATTCCTCAGAAGCCTTGGCCTCCTGCTGACACTGGCCCCCAAGAGGAGTCCCAGGGTGCTCAGTTCCTCAGCAGATCCTCCCTTATTTATTCTCTTTTCTATTTATATATGTGGTCTAGGACCCTCAGCAAACAGATGACAGAAGGCATCTCTCCCAGGTGACCCTTCTTTTCTGTACCAGGAGAGTAGGTAATTCCCAGGAAGGGTTCCCACACCTCCCTCAGGTCCCTACTCAGACCAGCACCAGTGTCTGCCTCTGAGGACATTGGCAGCTCATAGGAAGCCGGGCCAGTGCCCAGGATGGGGGGCAGGTACTCCCCACCTCCCTGCCTCCCCTGCTGCTCCTCATCCCTCCCTCCCCCTTTATTACCATTTTTGTACTTGATGCTTTCTCCCTGAGCAGTGACTCAGTTTGAAGGAGGGAGCCAGGAGCTTGGTGGGAAGCCTTCCCCAGAGAGATGGTTTGAGGGGCTTTAAAGACTGTGTGATGATGGAGCAAGAGCAGGGCTGCACCTCTGTATGTTGGGGGATGATGATGTCCATTGCTGTGTGATGGCTTGGAATTTAATTTATTAAATTAAAGTTAAATTGGAGTTTATAAATTGGGCAATTGTTTGTCCTTTTAAAAGCTAATAGTGAAGCCATGGATTGATACCATGGATTGGGAGGATGAGAGATAGGGATCCAGTTAGTGAGATGGGACAGATGTTCCTGCAGGGGAAAAGGTACATGTAGAGAGAAGATAGAAGAGGCAAGAGGCTCGGAAGGGTGACGTTGCAGCAAAAACATCAATCAGCTAGTCCATCCTCTCTTCTTCAGCAGGCTGCTCCCTCCAGGACAAAGTACAATTTAGAGCGTGAACTCTACAATGAGACTACCTGGATTTGAGTCCCAGCTCCACTAGTTTACCCATGTGACTTTGGGCAAGTTATAAAATCTCTGGGTGCCTCATTTTAAAGTTTTCGTCTCTGTAAAATGGGGACTGTGATAATAGCAGCTACCATTCAGTTATGGGTGAGATGGAAATGAGTAAAGTGCTTAGAAGTTGGTTGCACATCGCCATTGCTGAGTAAGCATTAATTATTGCCTCAGAAGAAACCCAGGAGGGGGAAGTCTTTCAAGTGGTTCATCATAATAAAAACCCTTTTATTCCTAATTGTGCGCAAGTTTTAAGGAGCTATAGATATTAGCAAATTCTGTCCCTGGTTTCTGTCTTCTGGGATCTTACACAGACCTTAAACCAGGTAAGCTGCTACAGAATGCTGGGTAGAGCTCTGGACCAAGAGGCAGGAAAACTGAGTCTGCCAGGAACACACTGAGTGACCTTGAACAGGCTACTTCTCCTTTCTGGACCTCAGCTTCCTCATCTCTAACATAAAGGTGATCTGAATAATCACTCAGGTTACTTTTAGCCTTGACATTCTATGACTTGCACCACAGAGGGTTCAGGCTATGTGCCTTTGGGTAGACAGCATGGCATTGTTAATATTCCCCATGCTCCTGTCTATTCTAGTCACAGAATATGGGATATTTAGAAACAGCAAATATTTGGATATTTGGTTAATTTTTATGTAGTAAAAGGTTCAAATCTAGGTCATGAAAACTCAAGAGATTTTTCAAGCTGTTTCCCCTGACCTGATAAATGTGACTTATGGTAGTTACAGAGGAGCAGTTTGTTTACCAGTAAGACAGACAGGCAAACACAATGAACTTGTAATTTCATGGGAAATTTTCGTTGATGGAGGGCAGATTTCCACCGGACCTAGGATTGAATAGATGGTAACTAGAAATTGTACTCAGCTTGTAGTGCTGAGCTGCCCAGAGATCAATGCAATCACATATTGTTATAGTGAAGATAATCCTGATCTCATTTCAAATATAGGCATTTAAAAAATTAATGCAGGGCTGAGATGGAGCTCAATGGAGTACTTGCCTAGCACCACAAAAAAAAAAAAAAAAGGAACAAATGAAATAAGAAACAATTTCATCAACTTTATCCATTTCACACTTTCAAAAGAGATCCACAGCTTTTATTGAGAATGAATTACGCTTTAATTTTTTTGGTAAGAGCTTTTAAAGAACAAATCTCAGGATATGTCTGGATTATCCAGCCAAAATTGTGACTTGCTTTCAACAGAAGCAGATTGAGATCGAAGTAAACTATGCTAGACAGCAAGACACTGCCTTAAAATTGTAGAAACACAGAGATGGAGCCCAGAGCAATACTGAAACTTCTGCTCTGAAATCTATGTTGAAGTTCACACAGCTCTATAACTGAACTTTTTCTTTCATGAAAATGCTAAAATAAAGATAATAGCCATTTTCAGTGATGAAAATGGAATTAAAATGAACTTGGCATTTCATGAAGTACTATTATAACTATATTTCTGAATGAATAACAGTATTTTGTTATTTTGAATTATATTTTAAAAAAAATTTTAATTGTCAATGAACCTTTATTTTTTATATGTGATACTGAGAACTGAACCCAGTGCCTCACACATTCACAGGCAAGCACTGGAACATTGAGTTACAACCCCAGCCCCTAATTTTGAATTATATTTTTAATCCTATTTTTAAATAGGAATCAAGCACCAGGTGCAGTGGCACTTGCCTGTAATCTTAGAAATTCAGAAGGCTGAGGCAGTAGGATCACAAGTTTGAAATCAGCCTTGACAGCTTAGCATGACCCTGTCTTAAAATAAAATTAAAAACAACAACAACAAAAACAGGACTGGGGATGTAGCTCAGTGTTAAAGTGCCCCTGGGTTCAACTCCCAATACCACAACTGGGTGGAGAAAAAGCCACACACTCTTGCATTGTTTTTGTTGTTGTTGTTGTTTGATACTGGGGATTGAACTCAGGGTCACTCAACCACTTAGCCACATCCCCAGCCCTTTTTCTTTTTTTGTATTTTATTTAGAGACAAGGTCTCACTGAGTTGCTTAGGGCCTGGATAAATTGCTTGCTGAGGCTGGCTTTGAACTTGAGGTCTTCCTGCCTCAGCCTCCCAAGCAATGGGATCACACATGTGCACCACCGCACCTGGCTTCACTCTTACATTGTTAAAAACAAAACACATGCACAAACAGTAATTTTTTTTTTCTTTCAGTCCTGGGGAACAAACCCAGGACTTCCCATACACTAGGCAAGCATTCCACCACTGAGCTACACCCCCAATCATGATCTATTTTTAATGCATCTCTAAACTTATTTATATTGAACATTTAATGTGTTTTCTGATTGTATACATTAGGTTTATTTGGAGGTTAGAAGATATAGAAAACTATAAGGCAATAAAATATTAATCTAAATGAATGTTACTAAGGTACATGATTTGACATCTTGAATTGAGTAAATTACTAATTTTCAGTCACTGGACTAAGTGATTGGGTTATAAATGTGAAGAAACAGATACAATCCCTGACCCCCATCGCTGACTAGACTTACTAGGATGCAGCCAAGTAAACAAGCAAACAATATAACGTGATGGAGCTGTACTGGGAAATACTGGAAAGGATTGTCAAGGAAAACTTTTGGGTTTTAAAAGAAGTAGCTTCACTGAGACCAGAATGAGTAGTAATCAAAAAAATAAATGTGAGACGGAGAAAGGAAAGATTATTTCAGGGAGCAGAAATAGCAGGTACAAAGCAGGAGAAGTAATAGGCGACTAGATGTGGAGAAACTTAAAAAAAATAAAATAAAAAAAAAAATTAGGGCTCTGGAGCAAGCAATGAGGTGAAGGATATGATTTCAAAGGCTTCGTTTGGTTTAGGGGCTTTGCCCTGAAGGCAACAGAAAGGCTTTGACTTGTTTAAAGGAGCGTGGTGACTTCATCTGATCCGTTTTTTTGTAAAGATCATAGTGAGTACGTGCTCCGTGGAGGATGCTTTGAAGCGAAACAAGAGTGCACGAGAAATCTGGGCTGGACGTCGTTCATGGACTTAGGATGGAGGCTGCAAAGATAAACGGGGGTGTATGTAAGAGATCCTGAGTTTAAGAACATTAAATCCGCAGAACTTGGCAATGTGAAGGGTAAAGGGAAAATAAGGAGGACTACAAGGTTTCTGACCCGAAAAAGTGGATGGATGGCATTGTCGCTTACTGAGCCTGCAGACAAGCGAAGCCGAGATTTGGGGGAAAGAGAAGCGGGCACAAAAATAACAATATTTAAGACATGGGGCCATCAGTTTGTGCCGAGTGGGTGGCAGCGCTGGGCAGCTAGCCTACCGCACCTCCTTAGTGCTGCCCACGCGGCCAGCTAACTAAAGCAATAAACCAGAGGGAGACCCCACAGGGCGCCAAGCTCCAGCTACGCGCATGCCCATTGGTCCCGAGCGCCGAGTCTGCGCAATAGGGGAAATTCAGGCCCCGAGGCTCCCCCGCGCCCCAACCCCCGACCCCACAGCTTGCTCACAGCCTGGACCCCGCAGCTCTGACCGACGCTATCCTCACCCGCATCCGGTAGCCCCCTACTCCCGCCGCGACGGCGAGCACCACCCACCGTTTCCGCCCCTTCCGTGTTTTGGTGCGCACGGGTTCCGTCAGGGGCAGCGACTATTGGCTGCCAGTTTGTCCGAGAGCGGTGATTGGCTGCCGCTGGCCGTCGCTCAAGCGCCTTCCCGGTAGATGGTGTGAGGTGGAGCATTGGAGAGCCCTGGAGCCGACGCTGGGTAAGTTTCGGCTCGGTTCTCCGCGGGTTTGGTGGCTGGGTGCGTTGTGCTGGGGCAGCAGAAGGCCAGGCTCTTCCTGAGCCTCCTAGCTGAGGCTTCTTCTTGCAACTCGGTCAAGCTGTTCTGCTCTGACCTGGATCCCTCACCCCGGCTCGAACCTCCCTGCTTTCTTTTCTGGGGGCTTTGCTGCCGCCAAGACTCGGTCGCCGCCACGCTTTAAGGGGAAGGATTCCGGGAAGCCCGCAGGGCCGCGAGCGAGAGGTTTGCCCTCCTGAACGATCTCTCCGAATTGCGCCTGTCCTTCGAGGCTCGGCTCGGGCCTCACCGCTTAGGCGAGCCTTTCCTGTTTCGTCTGCCCACGGGGATTTCTGTCTGTCTTGATCACCCCCGTTGGGCGCTTTGTTTTGGTCGCTTTTTTCTTAGGGCTAAACTGTGAATCCTTAGGAGTTTAGGACCTCTTTTTCTTTATATCATTCAGGGTTCATTCAGTGTCTTGCTATACAGCATATGCCCTCTTCAAGGTTTTGCTGATTGCTTCTTAATGGAGATGTGTTAGGAATCCCCTGGATTGTCTTTATTGACCTTTTACCATAATTTGTGCTTAGAACATCTCACCTTCAGAAACAAACATACTAATAGCTAACACATGTTAAGTTCTCGTGGTGTGTTAGGCTAAATGTTTTAAGATCCATTGTCTAATTTAGCTTTCTTTTTTTTTTTTTTGTTTTTTGTTTTTTGTTTTTCTCTGGTGGGGAGGGGATACGGGAATTGAACTCAGGAGCATTCAACCACTGAGCCACATCCCCAACCCTATTTTGTATTTTATTTAGAGACAGGGTCTCACTGAGTTGCTTAGCGCCGCCCCATTAGTGAGACTGGTTTTGGCATCACGATCCTTCTGTCTCAGCCTTCAGAGTCGCTAATTTAGTTTTGAATTCAGTGAGATGCGTATAATTTTTCCTGTGCTGCACGGAAAACTGAGGCTAAAGTAACTTGCCCAGATCTGTTGAATCCAGTACCCATGACTGAAATATTAGTAAACTGTTTTACATTTAAAGAAAGAGATTCAGAGAAGCTAAGTGATTTGCCCAAAATAAAGTAGTAATTTATAAGCTTCCTTAAACAGGGCAAAAGTGGTTGCCTAACATGCTTAACTACGAGTTTGGTTCCCAGTTCTGCAAAACATTTCAAGAACTTCTAGTAGGTATGTGCTGGCCCTAAGGGTAAAACTGAATAGGGCACAGGCCAGGCTTTCTAGAAGTCTACAGCTTAATTGGAGAAAACTGACAAATAACTATTTAATTAAACATATTCTGGCTATTGTGTCTGCAGGTATGTTTGTGTGGAGAAAGACTAGGACAGGAGGGTTAAAACAGGCAGATGTAGGGGAACATGGAGCCAAACCCTTTAGCTTTAAATTGTTTCATCACTCCCTAGTTTTGTGACCTTGGGGTAACTACTTACTCTATCTCAGCCTATTTCCTTATCTTAAAAATGGGGTAATAAGGGCTGGAGATGTAACTTGGTGGTAGAGCATTTGCTTAGCATGTGCAAGACCTTGATTTGATCCCCAGGAGAGTAAAATAAAATAGAGGTAAAGTAAAATAGGGTAATAGGCCGGGTGTGGCGGTAGACGCCTATAATCCCAGCCTCTCCGGAGGCTGAAGCAGGAGGATTGTGAGTTCAAAGACAGTCTCAGCAACTTAGTGAGGCTCTAAGCAACTTAGTGAGACCCCTGTCTCAAAATTAAAAAATAAAAAAAGGGCTGGAGAGGCCTGGGGTTGTGGCTCAGTGGTAGAGCACTTGACTAGTATGTGTGAGGCACTGGGTTTGATTCTCAGCACCACATGTAAATAAATAAAGATCCATTAACAACTAAAAAATGTATGGAAAAAAAGGGACTGGAGATGTGGCTCAGTAGTTACATACCCCTGGTTTCAATCCATGATACAAAAAAAAAAAAAGTGGGGTAATAATAGTACCTACTTCAGTAAGGTTGTATTAATGAAGGTTTGTTGTTGTTTGTAGTACTAGAGATTGAACCCAGGGCCTGGCACATATGAGGCAAGTGCTCTACCACTGAACTGCATTCTTAGCCCTTCTTATTTTAAGATAGGGTTTGCCCAGACTTGACCAAACGAGATTTTCTTGCCTTAGCTTTCCAGTAGCTGGGATTACTGATGTGTACCACTTCTCTTGGCTTAATGAGTTTTTGTGCTTATAAAACACCTAGGAGGCTGGGGAGATAGCTCAGCTGGTAGAGTGCTTGCCTCGCAAACACAAGGCCCTGAGTTCGATCCCCAGTACTGCAAAAAAAAAAAAAAAAAAAGAAAGAAAGAAAGAAAAAAGAAAAGAAAAAGAAATTTCCATAAAACACCTAGGATTGTTTTGCATATAGTAGATATTTAATAGGCAGAACAAATTCATTGAGACAGGAAGCTTGAACCCTGGTCCAGTGCTGGTCCAGTGCTCTCAACTAGTATACTAATTGTTTCATTTGAATTCCTTGCCTGCAGATACTCTTGCACATCTCCCTAGTAGAAACAGAGACACAGAGAGAAAAATTAGAGGCAGGGGGACAGTGAAAGGAATTGAAGAGCTTTGCTTACGTTTCATATTGTTCTAGATCTCTAGGTAGCTTGCCTCCCAGGTCTTGTTCACCAGTCTAAACCAGGTAGGTGTTTAGAATATTCGTGCTCAGCACTATACTTAGCATAGTGTACAGATATAGGCTGCTCAGAAGCAGCTTATTGCCCAGTTAGGTAAGCAGAAATAGAATACTTAAAAGGACCATGAGTGACTATGGGCAGCTTAAAAATAGGGTTGAGGTTTTATGGTGTTAACCCTTCCAGCCATAGAACAAAGAGGCAAGAATAATCACTGAAGGATGAGGTCATTTAGGAAGGCTTCCTGAAATGTTTTCATAACCCAGTATTTATTGAGCATATCGGGTGTGCAGAGCTCTGTGCTTACACTGGGAATGAGAAGTGAATAAATAATAGTCCCTTTCCTGAACAACTGTTAACTCTAGTGGAGGCAGATGTTCCATTGCTTTGGAACAAGTACTGTAATGAAGGTGTTTACAGAGTGTTATGGACAGAAGAGATGGAATGTTCCAGATATACCTGGATGAAATGGGAAAGAGGTCACCAAGGAAGGGACGTTTAGTTTGAATGGTGAACAGAAGTTGCTTAGGCAGAGAGTTTTAGGAGCATGTAGTACATTCAGGGACAAAAATGATTGAACCAGAGAGGAAGAGAGGAGGAATGGGTGGGTGAGGAAGCCAGAGAAGCAGTATGGTACATGGGAGAGAGCATGATCTTTGGATTGGAATTGAAGCACTCCTACACCAAATGAAGTGTGGAGAGAGTTCACAGGGCTAACGTGACAATGTAGGCCTTCAATGTGTGTTCCTTTCCTAGGCTATTGAGGTAGTTAGGTCAGTGTGAGCAGAGGGGTAGGAGAGTAAGAAAGTTAGCAATTTTATGTTCTGGTTTCGGAAGGCTTTCCCTACTTTTCTTACTTCAACATTTTCTCCTAATGGGTTTCACTGTTAGTCTCTGAGAAACCCAACAACCCTGTGTTCACCCCAGTGTCAAAAGTGACCAGATTCTTCTCTGAGGAGGAGAAAAGACTAAGTATGTTCAAAGTTTTCATCTGTTTCAGAGGAAGCAATGCCCTATTCCCTTTCAGGGTCTGTCCTTGAAAATACAGTGAGATGACTGGGACTGTAGCTCAGTGGTAGAGCACTTGCCTAGCACTTGTGAAGCACTGGATTTGATCCTCAGCACCACATAAAAATAAATAAATAAAGGTATTGTGTCCATCTACAACTAAAAATTTTTTTTAAAAAAGGTGAGAGGGCTGGGGCTATAACTCTTGTAGAGCTTTTGCTTCGCATGTGTGAGGCACTGGGTTCGATTCTCAGCACCACCTTAAAAAAATAAATGAATAAATAAAGATATTGTGTCCATCTACAACTAAAAAAACATATATTAAAAAAAAAAAATCAGAGTTCCCAACAAGAAGGTGACCCTCGGGGTAAAAGGTCAAGACCTTTTATCATTTTTTTCTACCACTGTACTATAGCCCTGGCCCTTTTTATTTTTCTTATTATTAATTTTGGTACCAGGAATTGAACCCAGGCTTCCTTAACCACTGAACCATATCCACAGCCCTTTTTATTTTGAGAAGGGGTTTTGATAAGTTGCTTAGGGACTCTCTAAGTTGCTAAGGCTGGCTTTGAACCTGTGATCTTCCTGCCTCAGCCTCCTCAGCATGCACTACTGTGCCAGACTGTGCCCAGCTTTTTATTTTTATTTTGAGACAGAGTCTCCACTAAGTTGCCCAGGCTGGCCTTGAACTTGTCATCCTACTACCTTAGCTTCCATAGTAGCTAGGATTAATAGGCATGCACCACAGTGCCCAACTTTGTTTTCATCTTTCTTGAACACATATTTATTACAAGCCTAAGCACACCCAACATTATATTTTTGGTTTTCTTTTCCTTCCCTCCTACTCTCCTTCCTTCCTTCTTTCCTTCCTTCCTTTTGGGGATTGAACCCAAGGCCTTGTGCGTGCAAGGCAAGCATTCTGCCAACTGAGCGATATCCCCAGCCGCTTTTTCTTTCCCCTTCCCTTCCCTTCCCTCCTCTCTCTTTCTTTTTTTTTTTTTTTTTCAGTGCTTGGAATCAAACTCAGTCAATCCCAGGGCCTCACACATGGCAGACAAGCACTCTACTAATAAGCCACATCTCCAGCCCCCTGGGACGAGACACCTAAGGATGCAGTATAAATGAGACAGATATGGCTTCTTACATTCAAATGGAATTTTAATAGAGGGTGTGAAGGGAGTGGTGGAGTCAACCATTGGATAGGTTAGGCAAACAGATTATATGACACTTCAAAAGACTGGTAGGGGATTTATGAAATAATCCAGTAAGAAATAGAGAACTTCTGGGTTCATCCGAAGGCTATACTGAATAGAAAAAATATGAACTTTGGAGTCAGTCTGACCTGATCCTAACACACAAGTATTATGTGACCTTGGGCAAATCAGTTAACCTCTCCTGGCCTCAGGTCCTTATCTACAAATGAGGTTAAAAACAGTGCTTACCTCACAGGGTAGTGTTGCCAATTTAATGTCATAATGCAAACAAAACGTTTTACATGGTACTTGACATATGGTAAGTATGTCAGAATAAAAAGATTTGTCATCCCTGTTCTGGCCAAAGTCACATAACTAGTAGGTAGTTTACAATGAAGCCTGGATTTGAGCTCTGGTCCTTCTCCAAAGTCATCTCTTTGAACCTAAGCATTGTTCTGCCTCCCATAGGAATAATTGTTTCTTGGCAGGTTGCTCTGAGGCTTCATGAGAAAATGTCTGTTAAAGTGTTTAGCTCAGTACCTGGCACACGCTCAACAGTGTTAGTTTTTGTTCTCCCTTCCCAGGAACACAGGGCAACTTCCTGGGGTTTGAGGAACTGCTACTCCATCCTTAGTGAGGTTTTCTTACAGGTCACTGGCAAAATCCTCACTGATTCTCAGCAGGCTGCCTGCCTAAATGTTTGCCCCCAGCAGCTCTTGGGTAGAATCTTTGCAGCTATGGATTTCTTTCTCTTCCTCTAGGGTGAAGGTCATGTCGCCTCCTGGGAAAGTTCCCCGGAAGGATAACCTGGGGCTCCAGTGTGAGTGGGGGTCCTGCTCCTTTGTGTGTTCAGCCATGGAGGAGTTCTGTGAGCACGTCACCCAGCACCTGCAGCAGCATCTGCATGGCTCTGGGGAGGAGGAGGGAGAGGAGGAAGAGGATGACCCGCTTGGTAAGGGAGCAGGACACAAAGGGGAAAGAGCTTAAAGGGCAGGTGGAAAGTCTGACTTTGCTTTCCCAGAGGGAGAAGGCAGCCTGGGAAAACGGTGGTTTATTTCCTTAACTGTGCTTTTTTGTTTATAAAAGCGTTGTAAACTCATTGTATAAAATACTCAAGTCAACAAGAATATAAGGAATAACTCTGCCATCCTTCCATAAGAGACGAATACCATTGTTGGTTTTGTTGTTGTTGTTTTTGTGGTGCTGGGTATTGAACCCAGGGCATCATACATGCTAGGCAAATGTTCTACCTTTGAGCCACAGTCCCAGACTCAAGAGGCAGTTAGTGACAGTACTTTATTGAGCATTCTTTTTGACCTCCCTCTGTCTTTGTATACGTGTATTAAAAACAGATAAATGCACTTTTATATATTGATTGATTGGTTTTGTAGTACTGGGGATATAACTCTACCACTGAGATATATCCTCAGTTCTTTTATTTTTTCTTTTGAGACAGGGTCTCACTAAGTTGCCCAGGCTGGGCTTGAACTTGTAATCCTCCTACCTCAACCTCCAGAGTCACTGAGGTTATAGTTGTATGACACTGTACCTGACTGCTTTTATATTTTTTAAAAAGATCACATTGTGCAATCTATGGCAGGGTCTCCCCAAACACACTTCTTTATTTAAACTACAAACACCATTTAGGTGTATTTTATATATCAACCTTGTACACAAAAATTTAAAAATTCTTGAAACAATACTTATTAAATGATCTCTGAAATGTTTCTCTTTTATTTAAAAAAAAAAATGTGGTCCACAGTCCACTTAATTGACTTGACCCACTAATGGGTCACAGAACAGTTTGAAAGACTATCATACAGAAAATGTGGAAACAGATTGGCAATGGTCTCTCAGCGCCCTGTAGGCCTGTAATCCCAGTGGCTCGGGAGGCTGAAGCAGGAAAATTGCGAGTTCAAAGCTACCCTCAGCAACTTAGTGAGGGCCTAAGCAACTCAGCAAGACCCTCTCTCTAAATAAAATATTAAAAAGGGCTGGGGATGTGGCTTAGGGATTAAGTGCCCCTTGGTTCATTCCCTAGTACCAAAAAAGAAAATGTGGAGAGAGCTCTCATCCCACAATCTGTTCTCAGTCAGGAGACTCTGAACTATAATTGGTAGTTTTAAAGTCAAATATGTTTATACAAAAGAGAAATTAGGAGATGATTATATTTTCTAACTATCTACTTTTCAAAACAAGCAATTCCTAGAAAGCTGTGAAAATATGGTGCTTAGAGGAGCAAGAGATGGGAGGTGGGTTGGAAGAGTTAATGGTGCCTTCCTGGAGAAGGCAGATCTTCAGCAGAATAGGAGAAAAAGGAGGACTGAAGGTTTCCAAGGTTGAAAGGCTGCATCTTTCTCAGGAACTGGTAGAAACTCTGAGCAAAAGTCATGCATGCCAGCCAGACTTGCTGTCTCTGATTTTCTGTTGTAGGTCTTCCGTACGGTTACTCCTACCTAGATCGTGTTTTCTTTACCTGTTTACAAATATTCATCCTTTAACTCTCAACATGGGGACAGTTCCCATGACACCTCTGTATACATAAAATTACTTCTGTTTAGTACTTTTATAATACCATGTCCTTCCCATAGCACTTATCACTAGTCACAGTTCAATATTTAGTTGTGATTCATTTGATCAGTATTTTTATTCCCTGACTGAAAGCTATGAGGGCAAAGACTAGGACTCTTTACTTGTTATATTCCCCAGTGCCTAACACACAACAGTGGTCATTAAATACCAGTATTTGTTGAATGAACTCATGATAACTTGATCAGAGTCATACTACGTGCCTTAGGTGGAAGGCAAACTGAGCCTTGGAAAGTATCAGACTCTTCCTTCTAAACCTCCTTCTGCAGAGGAAGAATTCTCCTGCCTGTGGCAGGAATGTGGCTTTTGCTCTCTGGACAGTTCTGCTGACCTCATCCGCCATGTCTACTTCCACTGCTACCACACCAAGCTGAAACAGTGGGGGCTGCAGGCCTTGCAAAACCAGACTGACCTCAGCCCCTGCATCCTGGACTTCCAGAGCCGGAACGTCATTCCTGACATCCCTGACCACTTCCTATGCCTATGGGAACATTGTGAGGTCAGCCTCAGTACCAGAAATAGGGGTGGAAGGAAGCTGGGGATCTTAACTGAAGACACTTTGCCTTGACTCTTTCTAGGGTGCCTTGTATTTCTGCTAGTATTTCTCCTCTAATTCTCTGTAGCTCCTTTCCTCAGTTTCCCATCCCTACCAAGTTAATTTGGGAGAGAGCTGAGAAGTCCCCCTTTGGACACATAGGGGTAAGAATCCCTCTACCCACCCTCCGTCCTCACCCCAAGTTGCCCTGGCACAGAGCTCCTTCGACAATCCCGAGTGGTTCTATCGGCATGTGGAAGCACACAGCCTGTGCTGTGAAAACCAAGCAGTCGGCAAGGACAACCATGTGGTGCTATGTGGCTGGAAAGGTAGGGCCACCTCTTTGCTCTGCTCTGCAAGAAACCTGGGGGTGCTGAGGTGCTAGAGGAGCCAGGGGTAGAACCAGTCTTGCAGATAAACTGGGCTGCTGAGACTGAAGAGCCTCAGGGAGGCGAGGCTGCACCTGACCAGGCCTTCCTTCCTAGGCTGTACCTGCACCTTCAAGGACCGCTGCAAGCTCCGAGAACACCTCCGTAGCCACACCCAGGAGAAGGTGGTGGCCTGCCCCACCTGCGGGGGCATGTTTGCCAACAATACCAAGTTCTTAGATCACATCCGTCGACAGACCTCATTGGATCGTAAGCAGCCAGAGAGAAGAGGGTGGCTGCAGGCTGTCCTGCTTGGAGAGGGGTTGAGGGCATTTTCCCAGGGGAGGTGGCCACTGAAGAGATCTGCACCTTGACTCCCTTCCTATTTTGGGTTCAGGCACTTCCCACAGTCTATGCTTAGACATTGTTATACAGTCTAGGGAGTCCTCACAACAGCCCCATGAGGTAGGCTTCTTATCCCCCTTTTTGCAGATGAGGAAACTGAGGCTCAGAGAGGTTAAATCAGTTACCTGAGATCACACAGCTAGTAAGTGGTAACACTGGACTTCCAACTCAGGTTCTTGACTCCAAGTCCCATCCATAGCTCCCTAAGCTCCCTTTTGTTCCTCGGGTGGCTCCTTTCTGCTGGGATGGTTCCCCTCACCTCTCTGTGCCTCTCCACTGCTCCCCATAGTCCTCCTTTCTTCTGCCCACCCCACCCAGAGCAGCGCTTCCAGTGTTCTCACTGTTCCAAGAGATTTGCCACAGAGCGGCTGTTGAGGGATCACATGCGCAACCACGGTGAGTGGCCTACTGCCCCAGCCTCCCTGCCTGCTCTAAAGTTTCCATGAGTCCTCAAATCTCAGCCTCCTCTGTTTCTCTTAGTGAATCATTATAAGTGCCCTCTGTGTGACATGACCTGCCCACTGCCTTCCTCCCTCCGCAACCACATGCGCTTTCGCCACAGTGAGGACCGACCTTTTAAATGTGACTGTTGTGACTACAGGTAAGGGGAACCAGGGGCCAGAAAACAAAGAGCTCATGTTCCATGGTCTCCCACACCCTCCAACCCCTTCTGACCTCTCCTGGCAGCTGCAAGAATCTGATTGACCTCCGTAAACACCTGGACACCCATAGCAAGGAACCAGCCTACAGGTGTGATTTTGAGAATTGCAGCTTCAGTGCCCGGTCCCTCTGCTCGATCAAGTCCCATTACCGCAAAGTGCATGAAGTGAGTGGAGCTGGTGGTGGAAAGGGCTAGGAGCAGTGTGGGGGGACCTGGGGTGAAGAGCTAGCCTCACTTCTCCCTCCCCTCCCCATCAGGGAGACTCAGAGCCAAGGTACAAATGTCACGTGTGTGACAAATGCTTCACACGGGGCAACAACCTCACCGTGCACCTCCGCAAGAAGCACCAGTTCAAGTGGCCCTCAGGGCACCCCCGTTTTCGGTATGTCTTTTAATCCCCACCCCAGATTCACATTTTTTTTTTCATACATTTTCAAGTTAAAAACCTTGAACTTGTTGGCTTATTGATGTGTACTGTCTCTGATAGGCTAAATCCTGAGACTAGAGGTGGGGCAAAGATTATTTTTCTGATTTTTTTTTTTTTTTTTTAATCCAAGGCACAGTGCCAAACAGTAAATGGTAAATAAAGTCCTGCAGCCAGAACTAGAATTAGAGACCAAGGGTCTTGACCCTTAGCTCCATGGCCTCATAAACACTTTGATGCTCTCGCCCTTCCACATAGTAAATCTCTCTTGGATTGGGTTTCTACATAGAATTTTCGATTTTGAGTAACGATTCTTCCCTTTTGCCTTTACTTCTACATAGTCCAATTTTTGCCTTTTATCCTGTCACTTTGAATTCCAGGACTTCCATCCCTCATGTCTGTCTCTTAACTTGCCTTGTTCAGGCCATTTCTGCATCCTCCTGCCTATGTTTGGTGCTTCTCTTTCATCAGGTACAAGGAACATGAAGATGGCTACATGCGGCTGCAGCTGGTTCGCTATGAGAGTGTAGAGCTGACACAGCAACTACTGCGCCAACCACAAGAGGGATCAGGCCTGGGAGCATCACTGAATGAGGGCAGCCTGCAGGGCATCATTCTAGAAACAGTGCTGGGGGAGCCAGGACTTAAGGAAGAGATGGAAGAGCAGGGTGGGGGCAGTGGGGGAATAGCTCTCTCAGCCTCTCAGGACACCCCCAGCCCTGTCATCCACGTGGTGAATCAGACCAATGCCCAAGGCCAGCGAGAGATTGTCTACTATGTGCTGTCAGAAGCCCCAGGAGAGCCCCCCCCAACTCCTGAACCACCCTCGGTGGGCATCATGGAAAAGCTCCAAGGAATAGCTGAGGAGCCAGAGGTCCAGATGGTATGAATGCTTCAGAGCCTATCCATTCCTACCCTGGGCCTCAGGGTTGAGCCAGGCAGGTGGCAGTGTACCTAGTGGGCAGCCCTTGCCAGTGGATGCCTTTAAGAGTGGTGCTGAGAGCAGTGTGGTCCCATCTGGCCCAGGCTTGCATTATTCTGCAGACTGAGGACTTTGTGTTTTTGCCACACTGCATTTTATGGGGGATCCTGAGGAGTTTGGGTTCTTTGAGGGGATCCTGGATGTGTGTGTTCTTAGAGCAGGTGTTATCAGGCTTAACCAAGCATGCTGGACCTTGGTTAAAATCCTTTGTAAGGTCTCATTCATTCTCATATTTAGGGATCCTTAGGCCCAGGGATGGTGCGTGACTGGTCCCTACAAGGGCCCCGTACTCATCATCAGCTAAGACACTGAGAACCATGCAGCCTTTTTCTTTTTAAAGGGTTCCTCCTACACCCCAGAGACATTAATGGTTATCCTCAGGGACAGGATTGGAGGCACTGAGTGTGACAGTTGCTTTTGATAATAAAAGAAACACTTGGGCTGTTACTCATTTCTTCTTCCTTAAGTTTGGTGGCAATTAACTTAGGTAATGAAGAGATACAGCTGCCAAAGAAGAGCTGAGTAATTAGGCTTCTTCCCCTTTTAGTGAGTGGGTGGTTTGTTTTCTAGTCATGTGTTGTCCCCCTTTGGTGGAATTTGTCCATTCCTTCTTAGAGCACCTGTCAGCTCCATGGAGGCCCCCCAGCACTTGACCATGAATGGGCAGTAGCAGTGCTATCAAATGGATAAGAATGGAGCTCACCCAGGAGGGTAGAGCAACTGACCAGGACTATACCCTCAGTCCTAATTCAAAACCTCTAGGGTAGGGTTCTTTACCTGTGGGACTGCTAATGAAGCTGGGAGGAGGGTGGATTGGGATGCCTCCCAGGGAATGCCACATATTCAAGGGGTCCAGGAACCAAGTTAGAAAATTGCATCTGACTGGGCATGGTGGTATATACCTTTAATCCCGGCAACTCAGGAGGCTGAGGCAGGGGGATCATAAGTTTGAGACCAGCCTCTGCAGCAAACCAAGACCCTGAGCAACTTAGTGAGAACCCCATCTCAAAAAAAAAAGGGTTGGGGATATGACTGTGGTTAAGTAGCCCCAGTACCTTCAAAAAAGGAAAGATAATGTGTCTCAATACATTTTGCTGGGGAAAAGATGTTTTTTATTAGATTCTCAGAGAGGTTGAAACCTTTCAAAGTAATGATCTCATATCCCTGTTCAGTCATTTCTCAGCACTCTGTTCCATTTTTGTGGTCTCTGCCAGTCTAGAGAGGTTAAGGAAATACTCTGAAGAGATTGTGGATGAATAGTAAGCCACCGAAAAAAGATTTCTGGGCCTGTTTTCTGTTTATTTAAAGGACCTAATCTGCTGGGTTCTGTGGTGCATGCCTCTAATCCCAGTGACTCAGGAGGCTAAGGCAGGAGGGTTGCAAGTTGGAAGCCAGTCTCAGCAACTTAGACCCTGATTCAAAAAATAAAAAGGGGGCTAAGGCTGTAGCTCAGTGGCAGAGCCCTTGCCTAGTATGTGTGAGGCACTGGGTTCTATCCTTAGCACCATATAAAATAAATAAATAAAATAAAGGCATCTACAACTACAAATTTTTTTTTTAATTAAAGAAAAAGGGCTGGGGATATAGCCTACTGGGAAAGTGCCCCTGGGTTCAATCCCTAGTACCAAGTAAACCAAGGACTTAATCTAATTCTCACCACAAAACTGTGCCTCTTACAGCCAGAATTAGGAAAGAAGAATATTAATTCCATCATCCATTTACTGAATTTCCACTGTAGTCCAAGCACATGTGCTAAGGGTATAAAGATGAATAAAACCCAGGACCTCCCCTGGAGGAACTTGCAGTATAGAACTCAGGAAGCAGTAGGTAAGCAGAGATAGAAGCTGACATTTAGAAAGCTCAATATCAGTAGAGGGTAAGAATGTAATTCAGTGGTAGAGAATGTGTGAGGCCCTGGTTTGATCCCCAGCACTACACACAAGTGCACACACACAAACACTGGAATAGACAGTATTACTCGGGCACCAGATTAGGGATCAGGAAAGACTTTTACCCAGAAAGAGACTTCCTCCTGACCAAGACCAAATTAAGACTTTAAAGACAGTCCTGAAAAGATTGTGGTGACATATTTTTTTATTTTTAAATTTTTTATTTTTTTCATACATGTACATAGGGTAATAATGTCTCATTCTGCTGTCCTTTCCATCCCCACCATATAGTGACATATTTCATCTTTGTAATTTAAACAAAATATTAAACCATGAATTATATAATATCTGAAGATTAACCCTGTCCTACACTTTCTTAAAGGGTGTCAGGAGAGAGGGAGCAAAGGCAGGGAGCTCAGGAGATGGAAGTGGTGCCTATTTTCATCTTACTTGGGGCAAGTCCACAATCTCAGAGAAGAGCACTGAAGTGCTAAGTACATATGAAAGAAGTGATTCTCCAAGGTGAGATGAGAGGAATAAGTCATGGGGAATGTTATTTCAAATCTTAACATTATGACAGTGAATATGGATACTTGATGAATGTTAAATGGATGAAGGAATTTTGCTCAAGATTGGGAACTGAATGAGGAACACACCATTCCCTGCCTAGTAGCGGGAGTTAAGGCTGAGAGGGAAAGGTGGGGGGAGATTGTGAACACTCCATATTATGCTAAATAGCTTAGATTTCTTGGTTAGGAAAGGAGTATGGAGGACAGGCAGGTAAATAAAGCTTGGAATGAGAATGTCACCGTGCCCATGGAGCTTGGGTTAAGTTCCCAAGGGGAAGGAACAGGTATTTTTGTAGATTGAGGAGAAGCCAATGAGATTTAGAAAATACAAGAGAAGGAATATTTGATAGAGTAAGGTGCTAGATTTTAAGTGGGAAAGAAACAGGTAAAAGATAATGGAAAGGAATGAAGATCCCCCCGTGAAGAGAAGGAAGGAGAGGAGAATGGGAGTGAGCAGAGTTAGTGTGTAGGAGGTACGAACAGAATGTCAAGCTTGGTTGTCTCTTTTTTCTTGATAAAGTTATCAAGGGGTCATCTGTTGAATTAAGATTATAAGAAATGTCAAGTCTTAGAAATGCCATTAAAAGATGAGTGACTGGTATGGTAGCACATACTTCTAATCCCAGTGATTTGGGAAGTTGAGCAGCAGGAGGATCACAAGAAGGAGGTCAGCCTGGGCAACTTAGACCCTATCTCAAGATATAAAATAGACAAAGGGCCAGGATTGTAGCTCAGTGGTAGCATGCTCCTGGGTTCAGTAGCACCAGAATAAAAAAAAAAAAAAAAAAAAAAAAGTATAGAAGTGGGCTGGGCATGGTAGCACATACCTGTAATCCCAGCTAGTCAGATGACTGAGGCAGGATCACAAGTTTGAGGTAAGCTTGTGCAACCTTAGCAAGATCATGTCTCAAATTTTTTAAAGGGCTAGGGGTATGGCTCAGCCCTAGAGCACTTGTCTAGCTTATGTGAAACCCTGAGGTTCAATTCCCAGTACCAAAAATAAAAAAGTAAAAGGATAGAAGAAGACCCAGCTAAGGTTGAAGACCAAGATCAGGCAGTGGCAACTTCAATACAACCATACAATTTCTTGGTAGCAGGTACCAACACCTTTGAAACAAAATGGAAGATACACTACAAGGTAGATCTGTAGCAGTGGCCAGGACATGAATTACGTGGTGCCAAGGAGCAGGGCAATTAGAGCAGCTGGAGAGGGGTCATTAGGTCCAAACTGGGCAGGCAGAGTGTCTGGGAGACTGAAAGGTAATAGTTAGAACCAAAGCATGGGAGGTTTCAAAAGGCTTCTAAAGCTTAGCAGGCAGAAAGGGAAGTTCATAGTCAGAAAGCAAACATTTTAAAATGGAGCTATTTGGGGGCCACATGATGTCCACCGGGAAGTAAGTTGCTGAGTGAGACAGGGGTCTCTGGAGTAGAAGAGACCAAGGGAAATAAGGCTCTTTGAACATCTACTGGCAATGGCCTCTGTCTCATCTGTGCTATTTTAGGGGAAGGGTAAGAGGCCATAGAGCAAAGCTAGAAAAACACCTGATTTGAGGCTGGTTCCACAAAAAAGGTAACAGAAGGGTGTGGAGGGAGTTCAGGTTCTTTTATTTCAATTTTTAAGTTTTGGTTTTTGGTACTGGGGGTTGAACCCAGGTGTACTTTACCATTGAGCCACATCCCTAACTCTTTCTATATTTTACTTTGAGACAGGGTCTCAAAAGTTGCTGAGGCTGGCCTCAAACTCATGACCCTCCTGCTTCAACTTCCGGAGTTACTGTGATTACAGGCATATGCCGCCATGCCCAGCTGCAATGAAGTTTGTTTGTTTGTTTTGAGAAGGAATTTCACTATGTTGCTCAGGATGACCTTGAACTTCTGGGCTCAAGTGTCCTGTCTCAGCCTTCTAAGTAGCTGGGACTACAGGCATGTTCCACTGCACCCTGCTAATAAAGATTGAAAAAGAAAAGGAACAGCAGAGCCTGTCTAGTCCCTGAGAGATCAGGAAAAAGAATCAGTGGTTCCCCCTCCACAGCCCCTACTGCCTGCCTAAAGTCCAGACCCTCTAGACTTTGCTGCCTGACCCTGGGATGGGCCTGGAAAAGGAGAGGACTGTCAGTATCCTTTATCCAGCCCACCTTAGCTGTCCTAGGCTGCACATCCCAAAATGACCAGTAGAGGGCCTTCCCACTGACAAATAACTTCAAAATCTTTCCGTCTAGAGATGAAATTCACAGTGGGCAAGGGATAAAAGACCTAGAGTGGTGGAAGCAGAACTGGACTAGTTCCCAAGTCCCCAGTGGAAGTCCTTTCCAGATCCCGTAGGACTTTCACCCTCTTTTTTCCCCCCACAGGCCTTTAAATCTCCTTACTAACTGCTGCTGCCACAAATCCCTGCCCAGAGCAACCTATTAGATTAGCTCCTGGCTCTAAGCTAAGACAAGAATTTTCTCTTGCCTTGCTTCTCTTAAGCCAATTATCATCAATCCTTGCATGTTTGGATCCAGGGAACCTGCCCAGGAAGAATGTTCTGCCTAGTGGTGGGGTCTGGTGTAAGAGTTGCAACCATCTTTGAGAAAAGGGATAATCAATCTAAGGGAATGGGAGGATTTCTATTTAGGAAAATGGGGGAGGGTCCATCTGGGCATTAGGGAAAGTGGTGGGACACAGGATTTATTCTGGGGGTGGTAGGGTCTAGACTAAGGAAAGTTCTTTTGAACAATGTTTCTCATTGTGGTCCCTGGACTAGCAGCATCAGCAGCACTGAGGAACTTATGAGAGATGTAGATTCTCTAGCTCTACCTCAGATACTGAACCAGAAACTCTAGGAATGGAGCCCAGCACACTGTTTTAACAAGCCTTCCTGAGGATTTGGATATGCCTTAAAGTTTGACAATCACTGCTCTTGTGTCACAAGATCTGTCCTAGAATTAGAAGTGCTTTCTCAGGAATCAAAAGAGGATATATGGTGGGAATGGGGAGTGTATCTAGAATGGGGAGAGTCTCTTTTAGTGGACTTTGGCAGGTTACAGAGGTTCTATATCCTAGAATGGAAAGGGTCTGCTCAGGGGATTGGAGATAGATCTGCTTTATTAAAATGGCAAGGGGCTGGGAGTGTAGCTCAGTAATAGAGCACTTGCTTAGCATGTTCTAGACCCTAAGTTTGAACCCCCAACACTGAAAAAAATTCATTTTAGCCTGGTGCAGTGGCACAAGCCTGTAATCTCAGCAACCTGGGAAGCTGAGGAAGGAGGATTGCAAGTTTGAGACCAACCTCAACAATTTAGGAAGACCTTGTCTTAAAACACACACACATGCATATACACAAAAGACTGGGGATGTAGCTCAATGGTAAAGACCCTCTGGGTTCAATCCTCAGTACCAAATAAACAAAAAAATCCTTTAAAAAATAAAGTGGGAGGTGATAATAAATAGGGAATAAGGAAGCTCAACATAGTGGATAAATCCATGGTTTAAAACTACTAAGACTTGGATTCAGATCCCTGGGTCCATTACACTACATATATGATCTCGCAATTAACATTTCCAAGCTTCTGTCTCTATCTGAAACATGAGAATATACTACTAACCTCATAAAAATTTTGTGAAGACTGGTCAGAACTTTTAGACAACAAATACTTATTGAGTGAATTTTCTTTTTCCCTTCATCCTTCTCTTCCTCCTCCTTTATTCCTCCCCCACTCCGTACTGGAATTGAGCCAGGTGAGGTCTAAACTAAGAAAGCACTCTACTATTGAGTTATTCTCTCAGTCCTTGAGTACATTTTATTTTTATTTAAGTTTGACACCTATTGATAAATCATTTTTTAGCCTTTGTTTTATTTATTTTTATGTGGTGCAAAGGATTGAACTCAGTGCCTCACATGTGCTAGGCATGGGCTCTACCACTGAGCCACAACCCCAGCCCGTGAGTGCACTTTCTATCTACAAGTTCCTGGAATACAGGAGGAAAAGAGTCAGAAAGACCTAGCCCCTTCCTCAGCATATTTCAGTGCTAAGTGCCTAGCATATAGTAGGTATGCAATAAACAGTTTATTTCCCAAAGAAGTGGGAGGTTCTTCTGGGAAAAGGAAATGATCCTGAACCATGATAAATGTGACCTGGCAAGTAAAGATGTATGGTCCATTCTTTTTTTAAAATTTTATTTTAGTTGTAGATGTACTCAATACCTTTATTTGATTTTATTCATTTTATGTGGTGCTGGGGATCAAACCCAGTGCCTCACGTATGCGAGGCAAGCACTGTACCACTGAGTTGCAATCCTAGCCTCTTGTATAGTCCATTCTTGAGGATAAAAAACCCTTATCTAACCAGACTCAGTGGCTGTAATCCCAGTAACTTGGGAAGCTGAGACAGGAGGATGGCAAGTTTGAGGCCAACCTGGGCAACTTAGCAAGACCCTGTCTTAAAATAATGTAAAAAGGGTTGGGAATGTAGGTCTGTGGTAGATTGTTACTGGGTTCAATCCCCAGTACCACCAAAATTAAAAAAAAAAAAATTGCTAAACACTTAGGTACTTGAACCTCATTAGAACCTCTGGAGGCAGATATGCAGGGTTTAACTCTTGTTTGTTTATTTCTGGTACTAGAGATCAAATCCAGAGCCTCACGCCTGCCTAGAAAGTGCTCTACTACTGAGTCATATCCCCAGCAGATATGCAGTACTTGGGGAGGGGTCTGGGGATTGAAACTGTGGCATTCTACCACTGTAACATTCCCAGCTCTTTTCTTTTTTTTTTTTTTTTTTTTTTAATTTTGATACGAAGTCTTGCTAAGTTCCTGAGGCTGACCTCGGACTTACAGTCCTCCTGCTTCAGCCTACCATTACTCAGAGGAGGCTCATAGAGGTGAAGAAATTCGTTTAAAAGAACAGAACGGGTGAGAGTGGCAGAGGAATAGAGAGGGCATGATTAAGGGATGCCAGATGCAATTGGATAGGACAGATAACTTCTAGAGCATGGAAGGGTAGCTGTGGTTGACAGTAACTAATCGTGTGTTTCAAAATAAGTAGTAGAGGGAATTTTGATTGTTTCCAATACAAATAAATGTGTAGGTGATGCATATGCCAGTTACTCTCATAATTGCACATTGTGTACATGTATGTGAATATCACACTGTACCCCCAAAATATGACAAGTATGTGTCCACTAATTCTTTTTAAATGGGAAAAAAAGTATATAGAACTAGTAAGAGATAGTACCAAGGTCACAAAGCATATCTTTGTGGGGTTTTCTCTCTCTCTCTCTCTCTCTCTCTCTCTCTGTTGCTGGGGATTGAATCCAGAACCTTGTGTATGTGAGGCAAGCACTCTACCAACTGTGCTATATCCCCAGACCACAAAGCATATCTTTTGACTGCAGTTCAGGATGTGGAAGATCTGTCCACAAAATGGGGAGAGGGTGTCCTAGAGAATGGAGGGATTTGTTCCAGGAAAGAAAGGTCCTTTAGTGAGACACAGGCATATGGCAGGGGATCTAACCCAAGAAATGGAAGGTTCATCTAGGACACTGGCTCTTAGCTTTGCCTGCCCAGCAGGATCACTGGGGGAGCTTCTAAAAATACTAATGTCTGGGTCCCACCCTTGGAGTCAGAATGACTTGGTCTGGATGGTATCTGGACTACTTTTGAAAGCTTCCCGAGAGATGCCAACTGTCAGCCAAGGCTGAAGAGCACTGCTCTAGGGTATGGAGTGTAAATCCCACAGTGTGGAAAACTGACAGAAGACTTGGAAATGTTGGTCTCAGAAGATGGGGAATGGGAGACAGTACATTCCTCAGAAAGGATAGGAACTTTCTGGGAATTAGAAAGTTACATGATAGGGAATGGGAGGGGTGGCATTAAGAGGTGGGGAGAGCTGGGAGCAATAGCGCACACCTGTAATCCCAGCAGCTCCAGAGGCTGAGGTCGGAGGAGGATCAGGAGTTCAAAGCCAGTCTCAGCAAAAGTGAGGCGCTAAGCGACTCAGTGAGACCCTGTCTCTAAATGAAATACAAAATAGGGGATGTGGTTCAGTGGTCAAGTGCCCCTGAGTTCAATCCCTGGTACCTGCCCCCCCCCAAAAAAAAATGAGGAAGATGAGAAGTTTAGAAAATGAAGGGAGATTGTCCATTTGAGTATAAGCCTCTGAAAGGACCAGTTAACAGAGTGGGTAAAAGCAGCATCTTTGGGGTTCAAGCCTAGCTTTGCTACTGACTAGACATTCCCCTTGGACATATTGCTTAACTTGCCTATGCTTTAGTTTCTCTAAAGAAGGTCTGTAAAACCTACCTCATAGAGTTATTATGAAGATTAAATGAGAAAAATGCCTGGTGTGTCCACAGTAGTTGTTAAATAAATCCAATTGTTGGGAGATCAGGGCTTCTATAGTAGAGCATTGAAGGTTAACTTGGAGAATGCAGGGTCTATCTAGAAAATGGGAAGGTTTTTCTAAGGAATAGTTGTGATATGGGGCAGTGGGTAGGGTAGTTAGGAAAAGAAAGACCCAAAACCCACATAAACTTCACAGTTACAGGGTGGGGCCTGGAGATGCCCTGTAGGGGCCGCTAGCCTACCAAGCTGCAGAGGAGCTGCTGTGGGGGAGCGGGGAAGTTTGACTGCTAGTAACCTCTCTAATGCTGCAGTCTGGAGAAGCCTCAGTGGTGGAAGCAACGCCAGCAGCCTCCCTCCCATCCGTCTCTGCTGTGTGACAGGTGGGAACTTAAAAGCTCAGGTCACGTGTCTTGGCTGGCTAACCTACTTACCCCTTGAAGACACAGGCTGGGGCAGGCAGGGGCGAAGAGGAATTGCCTGAGAAATGGGCAATTGGCAAAGCTGGGACCAAGGGAGAGGGTGCTCCAAGAGTGTTCTGGGGACAGAGGACTGCAAGCTTCTAGGGTTGAGGGAGAGAATGCACATGTACATGAGAAGATGTCCCAGGCATTTCCGTAAGCCCTGTGCCTGTCCTGGCACACAGATGTCTTCAGGATCAGCCATGTGCTTGGTTTGGAGGCCTGAATGGGGCTGGCAGAATAAAGATTTCTACAGTCAGAGCAGGCCAAGTCTGGGTACCAGTTTAATATTGGAGCTGCCTGCATCCTCTCCCTGTCCAATCTTAACTAGTGTCCTCACCCTCAGGGAGGGAAAGTATGAATGGGGTTGGAGGAAGGATATCCCAATGTCCCAAGACTCCGCTTCTTTGAAACACTTTGTGCTTGGTTTGGGAGTGGGAAGGGCTTGAGCTTAAGAGCTAGAACCAAGGGAATTGATAGGGATGGGTTCCATGTGCGTAGACTGACAGCTTCACAAGCCCTTAAGAGTGATGGAATGTGTACCCCACTCCCCTCCACTACCATTGCCTGGACTATATTCCAGAGACCTGTCCCTACTAAATCTTCGCCCCCATGTCGATCCTTCGCCGCCAACCCCAGTCCTGGGTCCACAAACGTCTCCTCCGGCCTCCGCGCCGCGGGCACTGCTCTCGCCTTTGCCATCCTCGCCCCCCGCGGGCTGTGGAAAGGCTCGGGCCCTTTAAGAGCGTCGGGACCGGCGAGCTGTAGCTTGGAGGAGAACGCAGTCGCCTGGCGGGTTTGGGAGGACACCAGCGCCGGAGACCAGGCTCAGGGAACCCGCTGGGCGCAGCCAAGCGAAGTCGGGGCGCGACCCCAGCCGCCCTTCCCCACAACCTTGTCATCTCCTCTGACCCGGGTCTGGGCCCTCCCTTGCCGCTTGTCCCGCCCCGGCCCCGCCCCGGCCCGGGCCACCGGGACCCGGAGCTGGGGCGCGGGTGCCGCAGCCCGAGGCAGGTAAGGAGAGCCCGGAGTCTCCATCTCCGGCCCGTGGCCGCGCCAAGCATCTCCGCCCGGCCCTGGTCCCGGGGCGCGTCAAGGTGACTGAGCATGCAGGAGTTGGGGCGGGGGTCTCGCCCGCCACAGGGTGCTTAATTAGCTGTGGGGTGCGTCTGTCTTTGGGGACAGTCTGGGACGCCGGGGGGGTGCCGGCGGGAGGGGTTGGGGGAGGCTTATCGCCAGGCTTGGGGAGGGGGACGCAGCAGGAGGCGCAGAGTCGCCTCCTCTCCGCCTCCGCCTGGTCCACCCAGTGCGCACCCTGCTACCCTGACCTCCTAGTGGGCAGCCTCCGCCAGCGGCCTCCCCCACTGCCCCCAGTCATCCAGTCCCCAGGGGGGCTGCTGGCCTGCGGGGTAAGGAGATTAGAGGCGCCGCGGGGAGGGAGGAGCAGCTCAGGGCTTGGAGGGGCCGGGCTAGGGCCAGGCGGGGGCTGGGGCCATCCCAGACTGGGAAGAGGTTGGGACTGATCATCGCTGAGTGGGGAGTGTGGGGCGGAGGGGAGGCAGATGACCGCTCGAAGAGAGGGGTGCTAACAGTTGGGGATCTGTCCTGGGAAGCAGGTGAGGGGAGTGGGGGCTGGGCAGCATTAGACAACAAGGGAGCTTTGAACTGGGGTTGAGGGGTCTGCCCTAAACAGAACAGGCCCTCTCTCTGCAGGCCGGTCGGCGGGCGGTGTGATGGCGGAGAAGGCATTGGAGGCCGGGGGCTGTGGACTAGGGCCAGGGGCTGTGGCCATGGCTGTGGCACTGGAGGATGGGGCGGAGCCCCCTGTGCTGACCACGCATCTGAAGAAGGTGGAGAACCACATCACAGAAGCCCAGCGCTTCTCCCACCTACCCAAGCGCTCGGCGGTGGACATCGAGTTTGTGGAGCTGTCCTATTCCGTGCGGGAGGGGCCCTGCTGGCGAAAAAGGGGTAGGGAGCAGCCTGGTGGGGAGCTGTGGGCCCTTGAGGAAGTGCCTCTCAAGGAGTAAGGAGGCCTGGATAGTCCCTGTTCTGCAAGTTTCTCAAGTTGGGTGCCAGCGGGCCCTGAAGGAACGCTAAAATCTGGGCCCCAGCCCCTCCCCCCCTCACCATGCACACAGTTGGGATACCAGGATCCCTGCTCCTCACATCTGTGAGCACTTGTGGGCACCAAGTTCAATTAGTTATTGAAGCTTTCTCTTCTAAATAGGCCCTATGTCCTCTGATCCTTGAGAGGTCCTTGATGAGTTTTCCTTTATTTGTTTATTCTGGGGATTCCTGCCTGTGAGGGATGGTATGAGAAGGGTGTCTGCAGAAGTCCTCAATTTTTAACAATCCCCTTGCACCTATTTTTTTTAAAGATGTTCTTATTCCTGTCATCTTACTTCATTCTTGCCACAGTCTTCCCAAGCGGAAGGGTGAAGGTTTGGCAGGATAGGTGTCATCCTCATGATATTAATAAGGAAACTGAGGTTCAAGGAAATTGAGTCACTTAACCAATATTGATTTCCACAGTTAGTAGTGGCAGAGCTGAACCAGAAGCCCAGTACAGGAGTTCTACCTCCTTCCCCTTCCTTCCCCTCAGGACCGGTTTCCCAACCCCGTCCATCCCCTGCATCCCTACTCTGAGTATCTTGAGCCTCAGCTCAATGGGAAGGCTGGGTTTGTTTCCCAGAGCTGGGTGTGGGCCTGGGGTGGAGCGGGAGTATTGTTCTCTGAGATTTAAGAACTGGGTTTGGGGTGCTTCAGAGCTGAGCTGTCTCTGCACTCTCCACCCTTGCTTCCATGGGTGACCAAAAGGCTACAGGGTGTGAGTCGATGGAAACTGAGGCATCTGGGCTCCCTGCCCAGTGCCTGATCCCTGAGCAGTCTCTTTGTGTCCTAAGATCAGCTCTGGGCAAAACGATGAGGTACTTGTCATTTCCTTAGCCCTCTCATTGCTTCATAACTTTAAGCAGAATAAATTAGAAAGGTGGCTAGATGGGCCTGTTCTTGGCTTGCTGTACTCACCAGCCACATGTTGGGTCCCTGACCAGAGCTTTTCTCCTTTTGACCTTGCCAACCTCATTTCTGCTCCACTGTCCACCCCTTCCCTTTGCCCCTTTTTCTGCCCTCTCCTCTCCTCTCTGACTTCTCTTTTCTCTTAACTCCCTCTTCCCTTCTGCAGAGGACAGAAAGCAAGTAGGGGTAGGCAGAGGGGGAAAGAAAGAGGAAGGGGTGTGGAGGGGGTCAGATTTCTGTCTCTCCCAGCTAAGGCTTATCACTGGTCTTCCCTAACTGTATATGGCATTTCTTATTTTTCAAAACACTTTCCTAGTTATTATTATTAATGATTCACTTAATATTCAAAATAACCCTATTAAGTCCTTGGGAGGAGATATTACTATCCTTCTTTTACAGATAGGAACAGGAGGCCCTAGAGATTAAGTGACTTGACAAAATTGCAGAGTTATTGACCAGGACTAGAACACTGATGTCTCTCCAGCCCGAAGGCCTGGCAGGCCCCTTGCAAACTGAGCAGCTGTAGTACAGCCAGAGTCTAGACACCTGCGTTCCCAACCACTTGGAAGCTGTGTGACCTTGGGCAGGGAGCTTACCTTCTCTTGGCCTCACTTTCCCCATCTGTAGATAGGGTTGATAACACTACCCACTGCACAGGCTTGTTGGGGAGCTCTGCTGAGTCGGTTTCTGTGAGAGTCAAGTAAGTATAGGATGATATTTATTCTGGGCCTCTGTGGTAGAACAGCACCTGGCGGTGATCGAATGAGGGAAAGGTTCATCATCATCAATTCTTCCCTTTCACAAGAAATCACTTCCTGTGAGTGACTCCGAAAAGCTTATGCTAGTGTGTGCTACCCACCCAGCACCTTTTTTGTTTCTTTCCCCTCCTTTCCTTCCTTCCTTCCTTCCTTCCTTCCTTCCTTCCTTCCTTCCTTCCTTCCTTCCTTCCTTCCTTCCTTCCTTCCTTCCATCCTTCCTTCCTTCCTTCCTTCTTTTGGTTGTTGTTATTGGGGATTGAACCCAGGGATGCTTTGCCACTGAGCTGCCTTCCCAGCTCTTTTTATTTTTTATTTTGAGACAGGATCTCACTAAGCTGCTTAGAGCCTCACTAGGTTGCTGAGGCTGGCCTCAAACTTGTGATCCTCCAGCCTTAGCCTCCTGAGTTGCTGGGATTACAGGTGCACACCCCTATGTCTGGCTTACCCAACATCTTTCTGTTTGACAGTGAGGATGACTGAGGCAGAGGGTTGAAACCCATGACTTTCTCACCCAGTAAAGAATTTGCACTGTGACCTTAGGCGAGTCACTGATGTGCCTGGTCCCAATTGCCTCATCCATGTTGTTGAAAGAGCCTCTGAGGTACTGAGCACCATCCAACCAATTGGTGTGGTCAGGCCCATGCAGTGGGCAGGAGCTTATCTCCCTTCTAACAGGATGTACCCAGAGGGACAGCTGGACCCCTGCACAGTGCTAATGTAGTAATGATGAATTAAATAAGGTATTCATTCACTGTCTCTTTTATAGAGGTAGAGTGAGGAGGGAATTAGGCTATGTAGGGTTGGCAGAGGGTATTTCGAGGCAAGTGCTAGGTGAGGGATGAGGGATTGGTATCTCCTCCTCACCAAGGCAGGTCTGCAAGGTCCTCCATATTGGCTTCATCTTTCTACTCCCCTCTCACCAGGTAACTCCATGCAGTCTCTGCCCTCTATTCTCTGGAATGAATATATATATTGTTGTTGTGTTTTGCTTTTCCTAGTGCCTGGACAGCCTCTGCCTTTTGAAATTTTGCTCATCCTTAACTTAAATGCCACCTCTTCCAAGAAGCCACTCCTGCTTTCCCCCTTCTTCTCTACCTTTATCAGTTCCATTTTCTGTAATGTTGTGGCACATTATTTATACTTCTTTTATAATCCTTACTTTACTTTTCCCTAGACTTACACGAGTTCCTGTCCATCTCTTACCTAGACTCCAACCGTCTTGAGTGCAAAAAACTGTCGTTCCTTATTTTGGTGGGGGGAGGTAGAGAGCTTGGTATATAGCAGATCTCAATAAGCATTTGCAAAATGAAATTAATGATACAATGTCACCGTGTGTGTGGTACTAGGAATTGACCCAAGGCCTTGCACATCCTAGGCAAGCACTCTACCACTGAGCTACATTCTCCCCAGCCTTCTTTATTTTTATTTTTGAGACAGGGTCTTGCTGAGGTGACCAGGCAGGCTGCAAATTTAAAATCCTCCTGCTTGAGTCTCCCCAGTTGCTGGGATTACAGTTGTGCACTGCCATGCCCAGCACAATGTCACTTTAAAAAGGCACTCTGTGCCAATCACTGTGTCATATGCTTTACATAATCATTTAATTGAATCTTTCCAACAACCCTATGAGATAGGCACTATCATCCTCATTTTACAGATGAGGGACCTGGAGCTCAGAGAGGTTAACAACTTGCCTGAGGTCACACAGCTGGTAAGTGTAGAGCCAGAATTTGAACCTAGATCTGCCTATCTCCATACTGGTGTTCTTTATGCATATGCTACCTCCCAATGAATAAATGTAAGGTGGGATTTTACTGGGCCATGTTAGGGCTGGAGAGATGAGCTTGGAGGAGAGAGAGAACACAAAGCAGTTTTTCAAAAATGAGGTAAAAGCTCTGAGAACACATACTTACAGAAGGAACACTTATTGAGTGTCTACTACATGCCAGCCAGTTAAGGTTACAAAATGAGTAAGACACAGACCCTGCCCCTAAGGAGCTTACTGACTAAGAGATGGGGAGGGGGGCAAGTGATAAGCACATCAGGTGACAAGTATGCTGGTATACCGGAAGTGCTGTGGGAACCCAGAGGACAGCCAACCAGCTCAGACTGGATTGGTATGAAAACCTTCCCAGAGGCCATGAGACAGGGAAGAGGAGCAGGGTCTTCTAGGCTTTGATTCCCCCTCTGCAGGTGTCTGTGAGATGCATTGTTATCCCCATAGCCTTCAGAAGATTTTTGCCTCTGGGACTTTGACATTAGTGTATATTATTTCTGAAGGGGAAGGATGAGGCTTGGGTCACTGTTGGGGCTCTGGGGGGTACTCTTCGCTTTAACCCTATCATACTGAGCAGGAACTACCTATTTCACTGACAGCCACAGGGGTGCCTCTGTTCACTGCAGCCCTGACCAAAAATTCCTCCTTTCCTCACTGCAGGTTATAAGACCCTTCTAAAGTGCCTATCTGGTAAATTCTGCCGCCGGGAGCTTATTGGCATCATGGGCCCCTCAGGAGCTGGCAAGTCCACATTCATGAACATCTTGGCAGGATACAGGTGAGGACAAAGTTGGGGAAGGATGGGGACAGAACTCAGGAAGAAGAGTCCCTTGGGGAGCACAGAAGGTATTCTGAAGTGCCTTTGGCCCTTGTCCTCAACGGATGTCCCTGCAGAGAATCTGGAATGAAGGGGCAGATCCTGGTCAATGGGAGGCCACGGGAACTAAGGACCTTCCGCAAGATGTCCTGCTACATCATGCAAGATGACATGCTGCTGCCACACCTCACAGTGTTGGAAGCCATGATGGTGAGGGCTGGATGGCCACCCCCTCTTCCTAGTGTCCCCTTTCATCTGCTGTCTGCATCCTCCTCAGCTGAGGGGTCAAGGCAGGACCCTCTCCCACACATATACCTCTTTTCTACCCTTTGGATCCCAGGTCTCTGCCAACCTGAAGCTGAGTGAGAAGCAAGAGGTGAAGAAGGAACTGGTGAGTGGGACAGGGGAGGAGGCCTAGGGACAGCTGTCCTCTATGGGGCTAATGAATTCTAGGGCCCTGAGTCAGGGGTGGAAGTGTGGCAGACAAGTGGGGACAATGGGCTTAAGGGAGATTCTTTGTGAAATCAGGGTGGTGCCTGGGGGAAACAAGACTCTGAAGCTGACCTGGGCTGGGTGGGGGTGGGTCCAGGTGACAGAGATCCTGACGGCACTGGGCCTGATGTCCTGCTCCCACACGAGGACAGCCCTGCTTTCTGGCGGGCAGAGGAAGCGTCTGGCCATCGCCCTGGAGCTGGTCAACAACCCGCCTGTCATGTTCTTTGATGAGCCCACCAGGTAGTTCTTCCCCACCTCCCACCTGGACTTCCCCCACCTCTCAGCCTAAGCCAGGACCCAAGCTGGAGACCACAGCCCCTGTTTGCAGTCTCCTGGGGCCAAGATAAGGGCTGACTCCTCATCTCTATCCTTGCCAATCCTGTTGCAGCAAGCAGCTCCATCCTTCGCCCAGGCAGAGATCTGAATGTCCCCCTTGATTGATGCCTCTCTCTCCTCTCCCCCACAGCCATTAGTCACCAAGTCCCGTTGTTTCCACCTCCTTTTGGTAGCTCTCAAATTCGCTCTGCCCATCCCTGGTGCCAATGTTTGAGTTCAGGACATCATCAACAGACTGTCATCTCCTTATCTCCAGTCTCTCTCAGGCGATCCTTCCTCCAGCCTGCAGCCAGAGTAGAATTTCTGAAAGACAAGTCTGGCCTGACTCCTCCCCTCCCCTTCAAAACATGCAATGAGTCCCATTTACCCTCAGAATAAAGACAGGCGGCTTACCCGGTCCTGCTCCAAACCTAATTCTCCAGCCTCCTGTCTTGTATTTTATGCTCTAATAACACTGAGTTGCTTGAAACTCTCATCAAACCACGTGCTTCATGCCTCTAAGCTTTGCCCATGCTGTGCCTTCTGCTAGAATGCCCTTCACTGCTACTCCTCCTCTTCCACCTTCACCAGTTTAGCTCTCACTTCCTCCAGACTCATTCAGGAATCTTCTCTGACTTCCCTCCAACTCCCTGCTACTGCATGGCTGATCCCCACCCCTCACCTGCCTCTTTCCCCTGTTGCTACAGCACTTTCCACATTCCCTAAAATCATCCATGAGCTTGTCTTTCTCTCCCTCCAGACCAGCTTTGTATTTATGCATCATCATAATCATACAATAGGTGCATACCACAGACACTCAACATAGGTTTGTTAAACTGAGGGGTGCTCTGGGCTTCTGGGGGTACCTCCAGACCATGTGCCTGAGTCATGTAGGTTGGATGGGACATGCCGGTAGACAGAAGGGCCCTTTCCTCCATTTCTGTCCCCTTCACAGCAGCTTCCCCACCCTGAACACTCCCTCTGCTTGGCCCCACCCACCTCACCAGGCCCCCTGGTGGCCTCTCTCTGCACAGCGGTCTGGACAGTGCTTCTTGTTTCCAAGTGGTATCCCTCATGAAGTCCTTGGCCCATGGGGGCCGTACCATCATCTGCACCATCCACCAGCCCAGTGCCAAGCTCTTTGAGATGTTTGACAAGGTGAGTGTCTCTGGGCATCCATGAAGATTGACCTGAGAAGGAGGGATGAAAGGGGGTCAGTGGAGCTGGTGGCAGGGCTCCTGCCGGGACCACTGGTTGTGTTTCCTTCACCCTTCTTTTCTGCCTCAGCTCTACATCCTGAGCCAGGGTCAGTGCATCTTCAAGGGCGTGGTCACCAACCTGATTCCCTATCTGAAGGGGCTTGGCTTGCATTGCCCCACCTACCACAACCCGGCTGACTTCAGTGAGTGGGGACAATGTGGGGGTTAGCATGCTGTGCTGGGCCAAACCTGGGGGCTTTGGTCATGGGTTCGGGCCTCCTGGGGACAGAGATCTCACGTCACCTGCTTTACCCACACACCCAAGAGGGGCTGACTTGCCCTTGGGAAGCAAGGGTAGATCTTATCTGAGCACTCTACTCTGTGTCCCCAGTTATTGAGGTTGCCTCTGGAGAGTATGGAGACCTGAACCCCATGCTGTTCAGGGCGGTACAGAATGGACTTTGTGCCATGGTTGAGAAGAAGAGCAGCCCCGAGAAGAACGAGGTCCATGCCCCCTGCCCCACTTGCCCTCCGGTGAGTAGGGTGAAGAGGACAAAGAGGGCAGAGCGGGGAGGAGAGATGGGACCGTGGGTGATGCTCTGCCACAGAGGCTGTCCCCCAGAGGCACTGGGTACCAGGGGGAACCCAGGAGTTGGAATGGACCTACTATTCACGGCTTGTGTGACCTTGGGCACTTTGACCTCGTTGAGCTTCGGTTTCTCATCCACTTACTCATTCAGCAAACTCTTTCTGAGCATCTGTCTTGTGCTGTCCTCAGTGCCAGCACAGGGCCCTCCTGGTAATCAAAACCAACACAGTCACTGGCCTCATGGGCCAGTGTGGCTTTCGGCCATCTCTAACTTGGATGGGATGATACCTCACAGGGAGGCTGGAAGGACCCCACAGATATCATGTAAAGCTCTTAGCACAGCCCAGACATTTGTCCAATGCCAGATCTCTTCCTTAGATGAGATGCCCTCACCATTGAAAAACAGTGGCTTGGTTATGGTTGTCATTTTTATATTATTAAATATTATTGTGAAATTGGTGGCCTAAAGGAATTAGCCTTTAGGGTCAATGTTAATGGATTAGAGAAGCAGCAGAGCTACCTTGGTGAGCCACCACAGGTGTCCTAAATGCCTTTCCATCTCCTCTCCTCCAAGTTTTTATCCCCTCCTTGCCTCTCTCACAGTCTCTCTCTGAGCCCCACGTCCAGGTGCGTGACTCAGTGGTGGAGGGTTCTCCTACTGTAGCCTGAGCCCCCTGCCCTGGGAAGGGCTCAGGGGATTCCCGTGCACTGAGCAGGGTGGGCAGTGGGTGGGTGGGTAGGCTCACCTGGTCCCATTTCCTCTCCCCAGGAAGCGGATCCTATTGAAAGTCACACCTTTGCCACCAGCACTCTCACCCAGTTCTGCATCCTCTTCAGGAGGACCTTCTTGTCTATCCTCAGGGACACGGTGAGGCATCAAGTTGGGGGACAGGAAGCATAGGTCTGGCCTTTGGTGCTATAGGACAGCAGCAGCTGGAATGGGAACTAGGGGGCCTGCCCACAGGCCTCCAGTGCACCTCTGGGTCTGTGTACCCCCCCAAGGCAATTCCAATCTCCTACCTTAGTGTGGCCTGCCCTGTGGCCCACCTATCCCCAGCCTGGGACACATCCCTCTCCTTGTGATGACTCCTCCCACAGGTCCTGACCCACTTGCGTTTTGTGTCCCACGTGGTGATTGGTGTGCTTATTGGTCTCCTCTACCTGCACATTGGTGATGATGCCAGCAAGGTCTTCAACAACACAGGCTGCCTCTTCTTCTCCATGCTGTTCCTCATGTTTGCTGCCCTCATGCCAACCGTGCTTACCTGTGAGCTGAGTTGCCTAGGGTGTGGAGTGTGGGTATTGGGGCAAAAGGCAAAGGGGCCAGTGGGTCAGTCAGTGGTGCCTGATCTTTCTGTGCCTGCAGTCCCCTTAGAGATGGCAGTCTTCATGAGGGAGCACCTCAACTATTGGTACAGCCTCAAAGCATATTACCTGGCCAAGACCATGGCTGATGTGCCCTTTCAGGTGAGCCTCTTATTCCCATCTGCCTACTGTCTCTGAGCTCTCTTGCCCCCTCCTTCCTTGCTTGCTGGGTCCCTTAACCTTGTGGCCTTCCACCCTTTCTCCTCCTTCTATTCACTTAGCAAATAGGTGGTGCCTACCTGCTGTGCACCAGGCTCTATACCAGCCACTAAAAAGATACAGCAAGACTCGACTGATAGAATCTTTGTCCTGTGTAACTATGTTTTAGTGAGAACAACTGGCAACCAACAGAAAATGATGAAAATAATAACCCTGCAAATGACTCTAAACCTTCTTAAGGGCAGGGAGTGTATCTAAGTGGTGAGCACTTTCTTAGCATGTATGAGGCCTGGGTTCAATTCCAAGCTCTGCAAAAACAAAGCAAAACAAATCTTACTAGAGACAGTAGAGGCTAGTGTAGGCTCTGGACCCTTACTGCTACTTGCAAGATATTGGGCAAGTCACCATTGCTTCAGTGTCCCCATCTATAAAACGAAATGACAGTACCTACCTGGGGATTGTTTGAGAATGAAATGACTAAATGCATACAAGTTCTTAGAATAGCACTTGACACATACTAAGTGCCCAAGAAATGTTAACTAATTTTGTTGTTGCCACTACCACCTGGTTCCAACCACATTTGAAAAACAAAAACAAAAAAAACTGCTCCTTCCTCAGAGTGGATGCTGCACCGTGCCAGGGGTCAGGAAGAAGAATACAGACTGGATATTGGCTTCTGGATGGGCACCTTTATGCAGGGAACAACCTGTACAACTATACATAGTGGACTCAGTCCCTGCTTCTAGGAATTCTCTAATTTTTTTTTTTTTAAGCAATCTAAGAAATTCACATTTGCAGTTTGCAATTCAAAACTCTAGAGAATTTCCAAATCACACGCTTTAAAAAAATTCGGGCTGGGGATGTAGCTCAGTTGGTAGAGTGCTTGCCTCACAAGCGCAAGACCCTGGGGTTCAATCCTCAGCACCACAAAAAAAAAAAATTCTTTTGGGGGACTGAGAAGGTAGCTCAGTGGTAGAACGTTTGCCTAGCATGCATGAAGCCCTGGGTTCCATCTCCAGCACTGGAAAAAGTTATTGTTTCCATTTGAAGTTTACAACATGATTTTATGGGACACATAATAGCAAAATGAGGCAAATCGACATATCTCTCATCTCATAGTTAGCAGCTAGAATGTATTCATTTAATAAAAAAATCCTGATACAATGTAATTTTATTAAGTCTCCAGGTTGTATATTAGATCTCTGGACTTGTTGATCCTACGTGTCTGCTTCTTTGTATCCACAGAGTTGATAGACTCCAGGGGGAACAAAACTCTCTCCAAGGGAGAAGTTAATTCATTAATAATGTAAGGAATAAGCTGGTGCAGAGAAGGATTTTAGGCACTCAGAGGAGGGAGAAGTCACCATTCCAGAACCAGTTAAAGAGGCCTAACCAAAGAGGTGGTTTAGGAAGATGGGTGAGGTTCATATGATCAGGGAGAAAGGGGACATGAGTCCATCTGGGGGACAACATGGATAAGAATGGAGGCAAGGTAGGCATGGGGCACTGTGGGAAAAGGTATTCTAGGGGCTCATTGCCAGGTGGAATGGAGGGTCTTGGCCACCATGCCCCTGGCTCCAAGTCCCCTTCCCAGCTCTGTGCCTGTTCCCTAGGTGGTGTGCCCGGTGGTGTACTGCAGCATTGTGTACTGGATGACAGGCCAGCCAGCTGAGACCAGCCGCTTCTTGCTCTTCTCAGCCCTGGCCACTGCCACTGCCTTAGTGGCCCAGTCTTTGGGACTGTTGATTGGGGCTGCCTCCAACTCCTTACAGGTGGGAAGGTTGGCATGTGGGGACTCTCAAGTGGGCATGGGGTATCATGTGAGAAATCGAGGGCTGGCAAAAGGAGTGGGATGGACACTTGGGAAACTGGGCCACCCTAGTCCTGGTTGCCCCTGTGATGGCCTGGTTCCTTGCCTCCTCCCTCCAGGTAGCCACCTTTGTGGGCCCAGTTACTGCCATCCCTGTCCTCTTGTTCTCTGGTTTCTTCGTCAGCTTCAAGACCATCCCCACTTACCTGCAGTGGAGCTCCTACCTCTCCTATGTCAGGTCGGTGTCTCTTTCCTCCTGCCCCCGTCTGCCCCTTCCCTCTATGTAGAAGGGCCTGCCCAGTACTTACTAGGCTATACTGTCTGGTGCCCACCCCACCACCTTTTGGGTGGGGGCACCCTAGTTGGCCCCCAGAGATGAGAGCATTGCCTTTGGGGTCTGGTGATTTGCATGAGAGCAGGGTTCTTGTGCTGTGTCCTGCTCTGATGCCCCTGCTTGCCTAGGTACGGCTTTGAGGGTGTGATCCTCACCATCTATGGCATGGAGCGAGGAGACCTGACATGCTTAGAGGAGCGCTGTCCCTTCCGGGAACCGCAAAGCATCCTTCGAGCGCTGGATGTGGAGGATGCCAAGCTTTACATGGACTTCCTGGTCTTGGGCATCTTCTTCCTGGCCCTGCGGCTGCTGGCATACCTTGTGCTCCGTTACCGGGTCAAATCCGAGAGATAGAGTCTTACACCTGGTCTGTACCCAGCCCTGGAACAGAGAGCCCCCAGCCCTTTGGGACTGTTTTAACCTTGTAGACTCGGGCACTGGTTGCTGGTGCAGCCACCTCCCCTTCCTCAGCTGCTCTACAGGCTGGCTGGAGGACTGTGCTCCCAGCCTTGGCCCTGGGGGTGGGGGCTCCAGCCCACCCCACCACACCCAGGAGTCTTCCCAAGTCAATGCGGTTTGTAGCTTCCTCCCTACTCTCACCAACACCTGCATGCAAAGACCGGGAGGCTGTCCTCCTTTCTGCCCACAGCACCCTCTTCTGTTGTCTGTCTGGGAGCCCGGGAGAGCCTGGAGCTCCCGATTAACAACTGACCAAAGTGGCTCCCTCTGGGGGGGGGGGTCCCCACCACATGAGTGTTTGTAAACCAGGCTGCTGTAAGGTTAGAGTTCCAGGGCTAGGCCCTGTGGGGGGTGGGAGTGTCCCCTGGGAGTCCCATTATGAACATTGGGTTGGAGGAGGGAGGGACTCTGGAAGTCTCTTTCTCCTCCCACCCCAGACCCTGGCTTATGTGGACAATCTGCTATGACAGAAGCTGGGTTTTCTGTCTGGGTCACCACTCCTAATCCTGGAGATTGGAGAGGTCATGGGATATCTCATCCCCCCTCCCTATAGCTTTGGTTGGGGCAGGGCCTGGCAGCACCTTTGCAATAACGTCTGTGTTTCTTTCCCACCTGTCACTGGAACTGGAGAATGCACTTTATTCTGGGGGGTGAATAGGCGAAGACCCAACCCTCCTTTCTTGCTGCTGCTGACACACACGGTTCCACATGCTCCCTCCCCTCTCCAGAGTTACAGGCACATAAACAGGCAATCTCAGCCCCACACATGTGTCACCCCCTGTGGCTCAGAGGAAGAGTGGTGGGGGGGGGCAGTGCCAGCCTCCTTCCTGGGGATCCCACTTTGGAGACTCTAAGGACAAGGCTGATTCTGCCCAGGGTGACTCCAGAATCTGTAGGAATCTATCCTCCAGTCTTCTCTCCCTCCAAGCCAGGGGTGGCACATGACACTAGCCTCCTGGAGTTGAGGACCCAATAAGCACAAGCATGGGAATACATTGGCTTGGCCACCACCATCCCACAACCCTCCTTTTGCACTCCAGGCAGGCATTCCACTGTCTTACCCTTTCCCTGGCCACTTGCTGCTCATTCAAGCTCTGTCTGTGTCTCTCCACCTCCTTCTCATCAGCAGGTGGCCCCTGGGTATCAGAACACTGTGCCCTGGGCACCAAGGTGGCAGACATACCTCCAGCATGTCTGGCTTTCCTGGTGGGTCTAGGCTCATTCTACTTCCGGTTGCCCCTTCCCCCCTTATTCCTATATGCAGACCTCTCTATCTTCCCTCACCCTGCCACAGATTCTTCTCATTACACAGAGATGCCAGTTGTATTTGTGGGATTTCACCCATTATTAATAAAACCTATATTTATACAGTATGCAGTGTGTGAATGTGTGTGGGTCTGACACCTAGTAGTACGGACTGTCAGAGGGTCTTCAAAGCACTTGGTAAGATGTCTACCAGGTTTAGGGAGACTGTGGCAGGGGATGGTAAGTCCTGGGTTATGTCAAGCTAGTGAATGTATATCTTTTGAAATATTTGCATCATGCTTTCCATCTTACCAATGGTTCATGTTCCTTATTTCAAGGGAGGCCCATGCCAACCCGGTACTATCTATCCTTCATGACAATCCACTTTGTAGATGACAGAACTGAAACTTGGGTTAAGTTACTTGCCAAGGACCTTCAGGTAGTAGAGGTGGAAGTAGGCCTAGAGACCAGATCCTGTCTCCGGACTCACTCTTGGCATTGGTCAGACTCCTCGTTCATGGTGGATTTGCATGCCAAATGTGGGTGCCCTGTGCTGCTGCCTGGGTGTGTTCTTGTCCTGGTGATGCATGACTCTCTTCAGAACTCACGGAGCTCCAGCTGTGCTTCCAGGGGAAGGGATGTGGAACCTCATCCCAATGTGGGAATGGCAGAGATCTCACTGGGCTTAATTCAGCTTCACCTTTTCTTCCTACTCGGTGACCCTTACCAAGACTGAACCATTAGCCACCAGGACTTCAGACCAGAGGTTTGAAGTAGGTAAGATCTATAGGGCCTCCAGTGCTGGTGGCAGGACGACCTAAGAAGCAGCACATTTTCTCTCCCTCTTCTCTCCTTGCCTGAAGCCTGAGGTTTGAAAGAAAGCACTGGCATCAGTCCTGCCAGCTGCCTGGCACCCTAGTTGTGCCACATGTAGAGTAAGTGCTCTGGGCTGGATTATGGTCTAATATGCTCAACTAGAGATGGACTCACTCTATTTCTTTTTTTTTTTTTTTTTTTTTGCAGTACTGGGGATTGAACCCAGGAGTATTCTACTTTTGAGGTATATTTCCAGCCATCCATTTTCTATGCTTTATTTTTGAGGCAGGTTCTTGTGAAGATACCCAAGCTGGCCTTGAACTTGTGATCCTCCTGCCTCAGCCTCCCAGGTGGCTGGGATTACAGGTGTGCACCACGGTGCCCAGTTTAACTATTTCTTATGGTGGTTTGGGGCAAGAGTGGGAAAGGGAATGTATCCTGTGTCCTGAAATTCTCATTAGATTTTCGGGATATTCTGGAGACTCCTTTTATCCCTGGAGTGATACCAGTAGATGGCTCCTTACAAGTCAAAAGGCATCAAGTTTCAATGTCGGGTATTCATCTTAGCTGGGAACAGTGGTACGCACTGGTAATCCCAGCAACTCGGGGGCTGAGGCAGAAGGATTGCAAGTTCAGGTCCAGGCTTCAGCCTTAGCAAGATTCTGTCTCAAAATTAAAATTAAAAAGTTCTGGGATATAGCTCAGTGGCAAAGTGTTAAAGTGTCCCTGAGTTCTATCCCCAGTACAGCAAAATAAATAAATAAAATAACCTTTACTGTGTGTGTGTGTGTGTGTGTGTTGCTGGGGATTGAACCCAGGTCCTTGTACATGTGAGGCAAGCACTCTACCAACTGAGCTATATCCCTAGCCCCTACTCTTTCTCTTTTAAAAGGCAAATTTAACCCTGAAAGGGTTAAAAATTCATATATTCACACATTTATAATTCCTTCAGGAACTAAAGAAGGCAAATGACCATTCTGGACCCTGCAAGGGTCATTCAGGCCCAGAGAACATTTGTTGAATGGCGCATATATTTGCAAAGAGAGCTCTTTGGATTCCCACAGCAACCCCATGAAGTGTCTAGGATGCGCATTATCATCTACTCTTTTATAGAAAAGGAAACTGAAAGGAAACTGAGATGAAGAGAAACGACTTGAGCAAGCTCTCAGAACCCTGTGCTCTTTCCACTGTGACCCATCTGCTATGCTTCCCACTAGTCCTAGTAGCCTGCTAAGTTGGGGAATAAATATACCCTGCCCATGTAGGTAGGTTTGCAAATAGGCCCTCTTTCCCTAAATGCCTACCTTCCAGGACTCAGAGATCATGTTCTTTAACACAACCACCTTCTCTGTGTCAGGGTCTGTGCAGAGTGCCGGAGGGCAGAGTTGATCAAGGCAGTTAGTTCTCCATGCTGTGGTTCTTAGAGACCTGGCACTCCATCCTGAGGCCAGACAACAAAAGACATGCCCACAGCATGACTCATGGTATTTCTGTCTACAAGGGGCCAAATTATATGTTATTAATAAAACCTACATGACTGTCATACCCTTGGGGGAGGGGAACAGCTTGCTCTGAGCTACATCCAGTAACTGCGTCTAGGTGACAGTCTGCCTCACATGACTAGGTAAGTGGAATGGTACTAGAGGAGTTTTCCAGGAAAATGTCACCCCTGGGACAACATTCATAGGGCTGTTCTACTTCTCCTTTCCCCAACCCTTTCAACTCCCCTTGAAGAACTTCTCTTAAAGTTCAAGTATGCTATTTTCCCCCACAGTGTGGAATGCTGGTCCCTTTCCCAACTTGTTTTTTAACATGCAGTTCAAATGTCACCTCCTGTGCCAGCAGTAGTAACTTCCTCTTTCACACTTTCCTGATGCTTTGCCTCTGCCTCTGAAGTACATCATTTGTGAACATACTGGTCTGGTCCCTGCATGCCTTCTTCAGATTGGCAGCCCAGGATCTAGTGCTGGGCCAGGTAGGTAAGGGTGAAGTGCTCAGTTCGCTGTTCAATGAGTGGACAGACATCTACTTGAAATCTTAACATTGTCTTCAGTTGTTCCAGGGGGTAAACCACAAAGCCCTCTTCTCATCCCTGCCCTGGGGAGCCTTTCTCAAGTTCCTTGTTGCACATATCTGTTCTGTGCATATTGCACACCTATGTTTGCATCTGGAGGTGTGCCTTGGCTGGGGGTGATGGGTGGTTCCTCCTCTGTCCTACGTGAGTCCTGGGTGTTCCTCCTGTGAAAGCACAGGGATAAGGGATAAGAGTTTAGAGGACCCGGAAGCCCCAGAGCTAAAACCATGACTGGATGTCAGACAGGATTTGCAGGTTGGGGTGGGAACTGTCCACCAGCCACCATTCTTTCTCCTTCCTAACCAAAATGACCAGAGGCCACACACAGAGGTCTGGGACCTGAAGTGGGCCAGGTACAAAAGGGAGGACCCAAGACGGGCTGGGTTCTCTGCCTGGAGATAGGCTGAGAAGGTATAGAGGGAAGGATGCCCTGGGGGATGAGGTTCTCAGGAAGGCCCAGGGGTGAAGTAAGAGGATCCAGGACCCAGATCGTCCTGTTTCCTGTGCTTTCCAGCTAGGTCAATCTGTGCAAGTCATTTCACCCTTCTGAACTTCAGGGTCTTCGTCTGTAAGATGGGCGAATCAACAAGCCCAGCCTGGGAGGTGGTTAGTGAGGTCATTGGACAGGACTGGCGCTTGGGACCTGCAGGGGGCAGGACAGCTGCAGGGCCCGCGGGGGTTGAGAGCCGTGCCCACGGAGGGGGCGGGGGCAAGCTGGGTGGGGCAGGAGTCCCCGCCCCGCGCGGCTCTCAAGGGCCCCCACCTCCAGAACCCCGCGGCCCCAGCGCCTAGGCTCGCCTGCTCAGGTCCTGGCTCTGGGGCTGCTGCCAGGGCCGGCCGGGCTCCGCGCAGGCGGGCGGAGGCGGGCAGGAAGCGCCGCGCCGCATCCAGCGAGCCAGGGACTCTGGGAGCCAGCGGGAGACGCCGGCGTCCGCCCCGCCGGGCTGCGGCGACCGGGCGCGGGTAAAGGCCTAGTTGGCTCGAGCGCCCCTCCGACCCCGGCTGAGCGGCTGCCCTTGGCCAGGGCACAGGCGGGCGGGGAGCCGGGACCGGCAAGTGCCACTGGGAGTTCGCGGCCGGAAACAAGTAGGACGGAGTTGGGTCGCTGAATGGGGGCATGTGGCCTTTTTCCCCCCTCAGTCCCCGAAGCCACCTGAAACTAGGAGCAGGTTGTGACCCAGTCTGGTGGGGGACCTCTGGACTTACAGGAATACGGTCCCTGTTCTTTTCCTGCTGCGCCCCCTCCTTTTCTTACTGTCTACAGACTTGGATGATCATCAGAGAATTGCCTCCCCTCATCCCTCCTCGCGTCCCACGTTGCCTCAGTGGCCCTGGATCTAATGCTCACCCAGAACTTTCCCAGGTTTCCAGGACTCCCTTAATTCTTCCCCAGTTCCTGGAACTCCTGTTTGAGCCCAGTCAACACCCCAGCCAGCTCCTGTGCTGGTTGGCTCTGCTAAGAACCAGCCCCCAATGCAGCTCCTGAGTGTACCCTCCTCCTAAACCCTGATCTTAGGGAAGGAGACTAGGCTGCATGTAAGGGCTCAGGAAGGACTTCTCAGGAGTGAGAATCTTTGAGCAGAATCTTAAGATTGGGTGGAATTCTGCCTGGGCCATGGCACATGGCCATAATCTAATAACTTAATAACTTTGTTGAGGCAGAAGGATTCAAGGCAGGATGTTCCAGGCCAGCCTGGGCAATTTTATTTTGACCCTATCTCAAAATAAAAAATAAAAAGGACTGGAGAAGGTAATTTGGTGGTAGAGCTCCCCCTGGGAAAAACAACAAACAAACAAACAAACAAAAAACCTGAGGTGGGGGAGAAAATTGGATGGGATTCTGATAAAGGAGAAAAGCCATTCCAAGCTGAGAAAAATGTATGAACAAAGTTAGAAAAGTGAGAGCAAGAATCACGTGAACCTGGAGAAGGAGGTGCCTGCTGGGGGCAAGCTTAGAGGAATAGCTTGTGTGGGCCAGGCGTTTGTACTTTTAAATAACCTAGACTTTAGGGAGGTGATTAGTGCCCGGAATGAGGGGTTGGAATGGGTGAGACTGAAGGTAGAGAGGTCAAGAGGAGATGGGGGGTCCAGTAGATCCTGGGAGGTCCCTTTTAACTCTGGGATGATGCACTAGAGAACTGGAAGGCAAAGCAGTGGGCAGGAGTTGCTGGAACTGTTCCCACTGCCTGGAAGGGGCTTAGGAGTATTTAGGGGGGAAAAAAACAAAAGACCAGGTTTCCAGTGTAAACCCAGTGTTTGGGAAGATCTGTAGCCAAGCACTCAAAGGAGAGGGGAATGATGGTTCAGTTTTGCCTGGGTGAAGTTGAAGCAGCAGCAGCAGCATATCCTTTTGGATATGCCAAGTAGGAAGTTCATTCACTCACTCATTTATTATTTATGCCAGCCTCAAAGACAGCTTACATAAAAGTCACAGGGAAGATAAAATGATAAAACCATTAAAACTCAGCTAAAAGGACCTGATGGCTAGGGAACAATAGCAGAAGGGAGTTATCATTACTGGGAAATCTAGGCCCAGAAAAGCTACTGAAAATGAACATAGGACCCCTGGGTAAGCTTGCAGGTAGTCGAGGGGGTGGGGGAATGCAGATTATTGGGGGCTGGAACTCAGGACAAAGGTGTTTGTGAAGCCTCAGGGAAGAGACAAGAGGTGGTAGGAGATAAAATGGAATCACTCTGGTGGGATTTTTCAGGGGGAGAGCTGAAGCTGGGCTTCTATAGTGCTGACATCTGAGAAAAGGCTGAGTCTCTTCCTAGGAGGTGGTCCCTCCTTAACTGGCATGGGGCAGGGGTATGTAGGGAGTATGGGAGGACAGCGGTGGGGTGGCAATTCATTCACACTATTCTTTTTGCAGGGGAACTGGATAGAAGGTGGTGGTAAGTCTCCCAGGTTCTGAACTTCTCTCTCAGGATGAGGTGGAGATACCATTTGCCCAGGGCCTCTTGGTGCTCTGGTCTGGGAAGAACATCCCGGCCACCAGGTGAGCAGGAAGCTGGGGTTTGTGTTTCTGCCTCTCTCTTCCTCTTCGGGGTCTTGATGGTGCCTCTAAGAGAGCTGGAATCCAGACACCAAGTGATCTATTTCCAGCTCTGAGATTCTCTAGCTGTTGACCTTGGGCATGTCACCTTACTTCCCTGAACTTCCTTTTTCCCTATCCTAAAGTAAAGGAGCTGCACTAGATGATTTTCCAGGGCTTCTTATAGCTGCATAAATCCAGGAATATTTATCTGATTTCCTTTTGTGTTCAGGAGATATTTGCTGTGCTGGCCATGTGCCAGATCCTGGGTTAAGTTTTAGGTATATAATTGTGACAAAAACAGATGTAATTCCTGCTTTCATGGGGTGGGGGGGCAATGTATGTTAATCAGTCACATAATGAAATATAAGATCGCATAAAAATTTCTAAAAGGGGGCAGTGTGTCCTACTTTAAGAGCAAATAAGGGGGGATTTGGTATAGACATGGGGTCTGTGTATTGGTGGGGAAATGTGGATGGGATCTATAGATGCTGTTTCTTCTTTCTCTCTGTAGATGAGCGTATCCCCTTCCTGACCCACTGGAGTTGGTCCCTTAAACGGGAGCCTCCCCTTGACCCCCTTAGGTGAGGCCTGGGTGTCATGCCTTAGAATGCCTCTGGGCATGCCCTGGAGACTGGGAAGGGCTGGGACATGGTGCTAGCTTGATCTGCTGAGAGAGGGGGTTGGACTTCTGGGGGTAGGGAGGGTACAGAAGTTGGCTTAGGTCATCTAGGTAGAAGTCCTAGTGGAGGGGGTGTGGAGACCTGTGGGTAGTGGCTGGTTCTGGTGGTGGCCAGCCTGAATTCCAGGCAGGCCGTCAACAGTAGGGGCTGGAGGGCCAGGGCCATGCCCTCGGTCCCTTTGAGGGTTGTGAGAGTTAGACTAGGCTCTCAAATTGGATGTCCAGAGTCTCAGGAAACTGGAAGTCCAGCAGTGCCGACTGGTCTGGACTCAGAGCCTGTGCAGGGACTGAGCTCTGTATTCTGATCCCAGTCCATCCCCTCTTCTCACTCCTAGAGCCTTTACACGCCACCATGGAAGCTCAGCAGACAGTGCTCCCCCATCAGGGAGGCATGGACAGGTGTTCCGTAGCATCTCTGCAGCTGGTAAAGGATTGTCTGGGATCTTGCTGGGGAAAGGGGGACAAAGGAAGAGGGAATTAGAAGGAGAAGCAGGATGAGGAGCCACTGCCATCCAGTAGTGGTCTCTCTGTCTGTGTATCCCTTCCTGCAACACTCACACAGTGCACATGCACCATGTACAATGCACTTGGAGAGACACATTCTCCCTACCTCATCTGATTTTGGGTCCAGCAGCCAGTTAGGACCATGCACAGATAACCCTGCAGCCAGGCTCGCATTATGTGTCTGGAGGCTCCCCACTTTCGGCCATAGGTATTCCAAACTTTCCAGACAATCTGCATTTTCTGGTGCAGTCTGATACACCTAGCAGCATTCTGGTCCCAGCATCTCTGTGTTCTGTATCTTGACTCCCAGCTTGACCTACCACCATCCTGACTGGCCCTAAGCGCCACCATCTCCAGTCCCTTTCCCTGACCCATGTGCCTTGTCTTCCCATCCAGAAGCTATCCAGCGGCACCGCCGGAATCTGGCTGAATGGTTCATCCGGCTGCCCAGAGAGGAACGCCAGTTTGGTCCAACCTTTGCACTAGACACAGTCCATGTTGACCCTGTAATTCGTGAGAGTACCCCCGATGAGCTGCTTCGCCCATCTGCTGGGCTGGCCCAGGAGCATCAGCCACCTCCAGCTGGGCTCCCTGCACTGGCCCTGTCTCAGCTCTTTGACCCGGATGCCTGTGGACGCAAGGTGCAGACGGTAGTGCTATATGGGACAGTGGGTACAGGCAAGAGCACGTTGGTGCGCAAGATGGTCCTGGACTGGTGTTATGGGCGGCTACCAGCTTTTGAGCTACTCATCCCCTTCTCCTGTGAAGACCTGTCATCCCTGGGACCCACCCCCACCTCTTTGTGCCAACTTGTGGCCCAGCGCTATACTCCACTGAAGGAGGTTCTGCCCCTGATGACTACTGCTGGATCCCGCCTTCTGTTTGTGCTCCATGGCTTGGAGCGTCTCAACCTTGACTTCCGATTGGCAGGCACAGGGCTTTGTAGTGACCCTGAGGAACCAGGGGCACCAGCTGCCATCATGGTCAACCTGCTGCGCAAATACATGCTGCCTGAGGTGGGTGGTCCCTTACCACATCCTTCCATGGCTGTCCCTTAGCCTACCCCCTAAGGAGTTTTGTCTTGGGCCTGTATGTTTGTTGAGTAGGATAGGCACTGGGTTAGTTCAAGTCCTAGCCTCTCCACTTCCCTATTCTGTGACCCCAAGCAAGTCACTGATTTCCCTGAGCTTTTGTTTCCTTCTGTCCTTGAATTGCACTGATCTAATAAGATGCTGCATATAGTGCGCAGGACCATAGTAGATACTCAGTAATTGGTATAGTTATTTGTAGTCATTGTCCCCTTCATCCTTGAACACTCAGCCTTTCAGGGAGTTGAGGCCATCAAGGCGCTAAGTTCTTTCTGTCTGTCTTTCCTTTCTTTTTGTTACTGGGGATTGAACCCATGGACTCTTTACCACAGAGCTACATCCACAGTTCTTTTTTCCCTAAGTTGCTGAGGCTAGTCTTGAACTGTGATCCTCCTGCCTCAGTCTCCTGAGTCTCTAATTACAAGCATGAGCCTCTGCTCTGGACTCCTCAGGTCTTTCTTAACTCTCGATCATGCCTTTTCCAGGCCAGCATTCTGGTGACCACCCGTCCCTCTGCCATTGGCCGCATCCCCAGCAAGTATGTGGGCCGTTATGGAGAGATCTGTGGTTTCTCTGATACCAACCTGCAAAAGCTGTATTTCCAGCTCCGCCTCAACCAGCCGGATTGTGGACATGGTGCGGGTGTCTCAGCCACACCAGCTCAGCGGGACAACCTGGTGCAGATGCTCTCCCGAAACCTGGAAGGGCATCACCAGATTGCCGCTGCCTGCTTCCTGCCCTCCTATTGCTGGCTTGTCTGTGCCACCTTGCATTTCCTGCATGCCCCCACACCTGCTGGCCAGACCCTCACAAGCATCTATACCAGCTTCCTGCGCCTCAATTTCAGTGGGGAAACGCTGGACAGCACTGACCCCTCCAATTTGTCCCTGATGGCCTATGCTGCCCGAACTATGGGCAAGTTGGCCTACGAAGGGGTGTCCTCCCGCAAGACCTACTTCTCTGAAGAGGATGTCCGTGGCTGCCTGGAGGCTGGCATCAAGACAGAGGAGGAGTTTCAGCTTCTGCATGTCTTCCGTCGGGATGCCCTAAGGTTTTTTCTGGCCCCATGTGTGGAGCCAGGACACTTGGGCACCTTCGTGTTCACTGTGCCTGCCATGCAAGAATACCTGGCTGCTCTCTATATTGTACTGGGTTTGCACAAGACAACCCTGCAGCGGGTGAGCAAGGAAGTGGCTGAGGTCGTGGGCCGTGTGGGAGAGGATGTCAGCCTGGTACTGGGCATTGTGGCCAAGCTGCTGCCTCTGAGAATTCTGCCTCTGCTCTTCAACTTGCTCAAGGTAACAGCCCCTGAGCCCCAACCCTTTCTCCTTCCGTGTCTGTGATCCTGTGTGCCTTCCAGCTTCACCCCTTCTCCTCTCCTCTTGCACAGATGGCTCTGGTTCAGCTCTGGATAGTTTGTCTTATAGGGAGATTGGGGCCTAAGGAAAAAAGACAGACTGGGAAGGCTTGGGGGCTATGGTGGGGGTGGAATTTGAGGGCATAGGGACCTAATAACAATCCCACAGGATTCCTAATGACAGTTTCCCTTTTGCACTTCTCCTCCTAGTCTTTGTTGCTGGGAGGCAAGGGTCACTACAGTTCAGGGTCTGTCCTCTGCTTTGGAGACCCAGAAACTCGATTGTATCTCTTTCCCCAGAGGTGATTAGGCTCTGGAGCGATGACTCATCCTAACCAAATCACAGAGACAGGTTTATAAAGCAGATGCCGTTTTATTCATTTATTCTGGAAGGATGAATGGCATCTGTAATTGGTTTAGGATAGTCCATCTGGGTGTAGGTCCACTCCAGAAACCAAGCATCAGGCCTGGGGGCTGTGCTAGGAACAGGGCAGAGGCAGGAAGTTCCTGAGGGATGGAGGAGCTACTCTGCTGAGGTCTGCCGTGCGCTTCATCAGGGTTCTTGCTTTTGTTTTTCATGTCAACCTTGGAAATGAAATACTATTATGATCCCTTTTTGAAATGAGGAAACTGAGGCTCAGAGAGGAGGAGGAACTTGTCCCAGGTCACCCAGTAAGCAGAACAACTAGGATATGAGCTCAGGGTTTTGTGATTCTGAGTCTTCTACTCTTTCTGCTTAACTGTCCTGATGGTATTGGGAATATTTCTATCAGGCCATGGTCCTTTGCTGCGGAATCTGGGTCTTCTAGGACATGCTGGTAACTAGTCTTGAGAAGGCAGATCCCTAGTTAGAACATCAGTGTGTTTTCTATTATTATTATTATTATTATTATTATTATTATTTACTGAGGATTGAATCCCAGAGGTGTTTAACCACTAAGCCACATCCCAGCCCTTTTTATACTTTATTTTGAGACAGGGTCTTGCTAAGTTGCTTAGGGTCTCATTAAGTTGCTAAGGCTGACTTTGAATTTGTGATCCTCCTGTCTCAGCCTCCTGAGCCACTGGGATTGCAGGCATGTGACACCATGCCCAGCAAGTTTTCCATTTTATAGACAACAAAACATAAGGGTAAAAATAGGGATCCATGAACCCATTGACCTGGCTGGGAGTCCCAGGCTCTGCCATTTACTAGCTAGGTAACCTTGGTCATGTTATTTAACCTCTCTGTGCCTCAGATTCCTCGTCTGTTAAATGGGGATAATAATAGAATTTAAATCATTGACCTACCATGAGGATCAAATGAATGGGTACTCAGGGTCTGGCACATAATAAATGCTATTCAATTGTTTAACATAAAACACTCTTACAGCTTACCCCAGACCACAGCATTGCCTCATGGGAGGATATAGGCACTGCTGAGACCACCCACCCCTTTGAAGCTGTCCTTGCTTTATCTGGATTTCAGGGAGAGGCTGTGGCCTCTCAATGGAATCAAGAACTCCCCAATTATCTTGAAAACCTACTGTACACCCAAGCCTTCTCAGAGGGAATATTGCCCTAGTAGAGGACTGGTCTGTTTCTTTATGATCCTATTTCTTGTGTGTGTTTGTTTTTCTGTGCTGGGGATCTAACTCAGGTCTTGCACATGATAGGCAAACCCTCCCAGACATCTTCACAATCTCATTGACTCAGCGTCACAGGGTGACATTTTCTGATCTTGTCCCCAGATTAGTATTTGGAAAAGGGGTACTATCACTTTCATTGTAGGAACCACACATATAAAAAATGAAAAAACCCTGACATGAGGGGAAATGCTATCAAGCAGTCTCACAGTTCAGAGGAATAGACCCTCCCTTTTACCTTTCAGAACCCCTGCAAAGGGGTTAGGGGTATGGCTCAGTGGTTTGCCTAGCAGGTGCAAGGTCCTGGGTTCAATCCCCAGCACCCAAAATAAAACAAAAAACTCAGAACCATTGCGGGGATGGGAGGTGACATCTCAAACTTCCCAGACATTCATCTCCTCGCCAAATATTTGAGAACCTGCCATGTTCCAGGGACTGTGTTCGATTGTGAGAAAAGGCAATTAACAAAACTTCAGGTTTCTGCCTTTTCTGATCTTACAATTTGAACACAGAAAGTCAGCATAACTGTATAATGAGAAATTATGATAAAGGTCTAGAAAGAAAAGTTTCAGATGTTATGAAAGTGTGTGATGGGGGAACCTGGATTGGAGGGTCAGGAAAGCCTTACTGTGGAAGAACATTCGCTCTGATCCCTGTAGGGATTAGCTGAGAGAAGAGTTGGGAAACACCCCAGACGAGGCTGCATCATGGAGCCTCTGATGGAGGGGAACCCCTGGCACTGTCAAGAAGATGAGAAAAGCTGACAGGATGGGGCATAGTGAGTAGAAGCGGGAGACTTGTGATGGCACTGTGGTTGTCAGGACCTCAAAATAGTAGAGATACATCAGTTGTAGTCACTGTGATAATGAGGATGTTGAAGAAGGTAATGTATTTATAACACCTAGCTCAATCTCAAAATAAGGGCACAAGATAGTCGGCCTTCTGCATACATTGATTCCACATTCATGGACTCTGGCAACTACAGGTTGGAATTATTTGGAGCTAGGCATAATGTAATCCCAGTTATGGGAGGCTGAGGCAGGAGGATCACAAGCTCAAGGCCAGCCTGGGCAAATTAGTAAGGTCCTAAGCAAGTTAACAAGACCCTGTCTCAAAATAAAAAAGGACTGGGGATGTGGCTCAGTGGTTAAGCACCACTGGGTTCAATCCCTGGTACCAAAAAAAAAAAAAAAAAAAATTGCATCTTAGCCAGGCAGTGCTGCATGCCTGTAATCACAGCAACTCAGGAGGCTAAGACAGAAGGATTGGACGTTCAAGGCCAGCCCAGTCAACTTAGTGAGACCCTATCTCAAAGTAAAAAATAAAAAGAGTGGGGGTATAGTTCAGCGCCTTCAGTTCAATCCTCAGTAACACACATACACAATGATACACAATGCATCTATATTGAACACATATAAACTTTTTTCCAATACTATTTACATAGTATAGTTACACTGTAACAATGATTTACATAGTCTTTACATTGTACTAGGTATCATTAGTAATCTAGAGATGATTTAAAGTATGAAGGAGGATGTGTGTAGGCTATATACAAATACTGTGTCATTTTATATAAGGAACTGAACCTCCATGGGTCTTTGGTATACATGAGGGGTCCTGGAATCCATCACCTGTGGATACTGAGGGACAACTGTGTATGCTCATTCCTTTTCACCATTCGAAAATGTGTGGGTGCTTGAAAAAAATTAAACAGTTCCTAACGTCTGGAGTGTGTGAGACAAATGTTTGAGAGATGACCCTGGAAAAATCAGCCTAGGGCCACATTATGAAATGTTTCATGTTCCACACTAAATGCCTGGAGTTTGCCATACAGGCAGTGGGGAGCCATGGAGAGTACTCTAGCAGGGGGGTGGTGTGATCAGGCAAATTGTGCTGGGAGTTCAGGGAGATCAGGAGGCTAAAGCAGCCCAGGCATACCTTAAGCTGAGTCTTGAAGACTGAACAGACACATGGGAGACCACAGCAGCCACCCCTGCTTCTTTTCCAGGTGGTTCCACGAGTCTTTGGGCGCATGGTAGGTAAGAGCCGGGAGGCGGTGGCCCAGGCCATGGTGCTAGAGATGTTCCGAGAGGAGGACTACTACAATGATGACGTGCTGGACCAGATGGGTGCCAGTATCCTGGGTGTGGAGGGCCCCCGGCGCCACCCAGATGAGCCCCCGGAGGATGAAGTCTTTGAGCTCTTCCCCATGTTCATGGGGGGACTTCTCTCTGCCCACAACCGTGCCGTGTTGGCTCAGCTCGGCTGCCCCATCAAGAACCTGGATGCCTTGGAGAATGCCCAGGCCATCAAGAAGAAGCTGGGCAAACTGGGCCAGCAGGTGCTGCCCCCATCAGAGCTTCTTGACCACCTCTTCTTCCACTATGAGTTCCAGAACCAGCGCTTCTCTGCTGAGGTGCTCAGCTCCCTGCGCCAGCTCAACTTGGCAGGTGTACGCATGACACCTCTCAAGTGCACAGTGGTGGCAGCTGTACTGGGCAGTGGCAGACATGCCTTGGATGAGGTGAACTTGGCTTCCTGCCAGCTGGATCCTGCTGGGCTGCGCACAATCATGCCCGTCTTCCTACGTGCTCGGAAGCTGGGGTAAGGACTGATCCTCATGCATAGGCATGAAGAGAAGATTGGAGCTGAAGAGGGGAGGAGAAATTGCCAGGGAAACAGGTACTGAGGTTCTGAGGAAGGACCAGAGAGTCTGAAAGTGTGCTCTCTGTTGCTATAACAAAATACTTGAGGCTGGGTACTTTATAAAGAAAAGAGATTTACTTATAATTTTGGAGGCTAAAATCTAAGATCAGGCACCTGCTTTGGTTCAGCCTCTGATGAGGGCCCCTTTGACCCTTGCAATATGTCAAAGGAGCTGAAAAGGCAATAGCTGTATGCAAAGGAGACCAAGAATATGGAGTGGCTTTGCTTTACAACAACCCACTCACATAAGAACTGACTCTCTCTATGAGCCCAGCATTCATCCCCTCCAGGAGAAGCACCCCAATAACCTAATTACCTCACACCAGGCCTCATCTCTCAAAGGTTATACTCCCCCCAGCACCTCATATTGAGGACCAAGCCTCCAACTCATGAACCTTTGGGGGACAAACCACCCAGTCCACAGCAGGGTAGGATGGTGAAGTCTGATGTGGGAGGAGGTGATAGGAACAACAAAAGAAGGGAGGGCAGGTGTGGATGGCAAGAGGCAGGCTGGTGAGGAAGGGGCACAGTAGATAGAAACATTCCATCTGAACTCCCTCCTTGGCCTCTCACGTCCCCTCTGGCCACCTTCTGCTCCAGATTGCAGCTCAACAACCTGGGCCCTGAGGCCTGCAGGGACCTCCGAGACCTGCTACTGCATGACCAGTGCCAAATTACCACCCTGAGGTGAGTGTCCCGGAAGGGGGCTGGAAGGAGGTTCTGGCTAGTATGTGGCCAACTCAGGTCAAGGGCGAGCTCCCTGTTCTACAATTTACCTGGCACAGGCCCACCCATGCTGTAGTAAAGGGGGTGGGAGTTGAGGCCATTACCTGTCCCTCCATCCCCAGTCAGGTCCATTATAAGCCACAGGACAGGGGTAAGGATGCTGCGAGTAGTAGGTGCTAAGAAAGCCTCTCAGGTGGCTAATGTTAGCTTGGGGAACAGGGAGGCTGCTGTAATACCTAGGCTGGTTGCCTGGTAACAGAGCCACGGATTCCCTCCCAGAATTTTCCCTGCAGCCTGACAAAGCCTACTGTAATGCTGGGCAGTTTCTCTAGAAGGTCTCAAAATGTTGGGCAGTTTACTAGGAACCCAGATGTCTGGGTTTCCAGTTTCTGGATGGAGTAAGAGGAGGTGAATGAGGGAAGAGAAAGGAAGGAGGGACAGAAGGATGGGGGGACTAGAGGGGAAGGAAGAACAAGGGCTGGGAAGGGGATGGGAAAGGGCCGAATAAGGGAAATAGTGTGAAGAAGAGGGAGGGGATGGGGAAGAAGAGAGTCATGGAGAAAAGGAGATGGAAAGGACAGAAGAGAAGAAAGGAGGAGCCAGCCTTCCCCTACTCTCCCCTCTCTGCAGGGACTGCACCTGTGTTTATCTGTCTCCTTCTCCTGGGCCTACACTTCTCTGTCCAGTCTTGTCTCCACCCCAGGCTGTGCCCCTGCAAGACTCAAAGCCCTGAAGCCCAGCACAGGGCATTTGCAATGGGTCCTTATAACATGAGGTTGCTTGTGACCCTAGGTTGTCCAACAATCCACTGACTGCGGCGGGTGTCAGCCTGCTGATGGAGGGGCTGGCAGGAAATACTTCACTGACACACCTGTCCCTGCTGCACACGGGCCTTGGGGATGAGGGGCTGAAGCTGCTGGCTGCCCAACTGGACTGCAACCAGCAGCTGCAGGAGCTCAATGTGGCCTACAATGGTGCTGGTGACACAGCAGCCCTGGCCCTGGCCAAGGCTGCCCGGGAGCATCCTTCGTTGGAGCTACTTCAGTGAGTCCTGTCGGTGGTACCATGGGTCCCTAGCTCCTTGGTTTCCTCTGTCCACTGTGCTCTTCCTACCTCAGAGAGTATGCTGGGCCTGGCGTCTATCCTCTCTTCCTGGATTCTCACTGATTCTTATCGATCCAGTTCTGAGCTGGTTCACCTCCTCTGATTGACTTTTACCCTGCCCCAATTCCCTAGCACCATTTCTCTTAAGGGTCTGTTATCCTGGGTCCTACTGAATTCTCATGTCAGTCCCTGCCTCCCATTGGCCACCACCCTTCTTTGGTTTACTGCAGACTGTACCCCATCACATCTAGTGGTAGGAGAGGAGCTGTGGGGTTCCTGACTGTCTGTCTTCATGGGCCCTCCTTCCCAGATCCCTGATGAATGTCTACCCTTCCCTTTCCTGACAGCCTCTACTTCAATGAACTCAGCTCAGAGGGCCGCCAGGTCCTGCGGGACCTGGGAGGCACTGCTGAAGGCAGGGCCCGGGTTGTGGCATCGCTGACAGAGGGGACAGCAGTGTCGGAGTACTGGTCAGTGATCCTCAGTGAAGTCCAGCGGAATCTAAACAGCTGGGATCGGGCCCGGGTTCAGCGCCACCTTGAGCTTCTGCTGCGTGACCTTGAGGATAGCCGAGGCGCCACCCTTAATCCTTGGCGCAAGGCTCAGCTGCTGCGAGTGGAGGGTGAGGTCAGGGCCCTCCTGGAGCAGCTGGGAGGCCCTGGAAGCTGAGACATGGCAGTTGAAACCCAGCTATGGGACCACTGGCTCCAAAACTTCCTCTGTGACCTCCCAGCTTGCACTACTCCTAGAATGATCCCTTCTGCACTGGTGTCAAAGCAATGGGCACAGCTGTGTAGGATGGGGGCATGTCCAACTAAGTCTGGAATTCTAGGGTCAAATATGGTCAATCAATACTGTGGTCTTGAAGATGGAGTGTGCATCCTTTCTCTTTGGCTAGAAGGACTAAGGATGACCAGGCATTTGGGTGACCAGATTGCCCCGAGGACCACCACCAACTTTGGTTCCCCCTCTGCTCTGGGAGCCTTTGATTGTACCACCAAGGGTCATACTTCTTACATCTGCCATGCTGGTGGTGTTGCCATCCAGGAGGTATGCTGGAGGGCCTCTCTTCCTGCCTGTGCTCAGCTGTGGACACTAAGGATGCCCTCACGTTGGTGCTTTCCCTCACATTCATGCTCCCTATCACACTGGTACCCATGGCTGGGTGGTCCATAGGGCCAGGTGTACCCAACTTGTTGCTATTAAAAAGCCCCATGTCTCCCACCTACTGTGGCTTCCTCTTTCTTTCCTGATGCTCCCAAGAAAGGGCACTGTTCTTGGCCATTCTGGGTAAACTACTAACCATTTTGTACAGGCTGCCTAACAACCCACTGCTGGCAGCAGGCGTCTCCTTGTTGATGGAGGGGCTATCGGGAAATGCCTCACTGACAACCCTGTGCTTGCCGCGCTGGGTCCTTGGGCATGAGGGGCTGGAGCTGCTGGACTGCAACCAGTAGCTGCAGGAGCTGAACATGGCCTACCTGGAGCTGGTGACACGATTCTAGGTTCAGAGGCAGCAGTGGCTAGAGGAACCTACATATAAGATATTGTAAGGCCCCCAAAAAGGAAACCCCAACTCTGTCCCATGGATCGACGGCAACCCCAATCAACCGCAGGAGGCGTCACTTGATGCAAACCTCAAGAGGTGTTTATTCCAGCGCGCTGGGACCCAACTCGAGGAGTCGAGTCCCTAGCAGAAAATCTTGTAGGTTTATAAAGGCAGAGACCACACATCGGGAGGGGTCGCACATGAAAGGGAAAAGGGGAACAAAGCTGCCGGGAAATTTCAAAGGGGGTCTGGGTTTGCTGATAACATACAACATGTTTTACAACAGGGCATAGATTCTGGTCAATAGTTTCTGGTAATCCTACTGTTTGAGCACTATCTAGCTAACTGGCTCAATTTACTCTTTTACTCTCTGTTTGGGGCTGTTTCTTGGAACAGCTTTAGGGGCTTTGTTCCCATTACTGGGAGGGTGACCTTAGGGAGTTGAGACAATGGGAGGGAGTCCTTAGGGAGTTGAGATGACTGGGAGGGTGACCTTAGGGAGTTAAGATAAAACAGCTTAAAAAAATGTCCATTCTTTCATTTTCCCATTTTCTTTTCTGGTAAGTTCTAATCATGGAACTTCTGTCTCTATATACTCTTCTCCAAAGCTATTTCCTTGGCAGAGGGACTGGTATGATTGCCTGAGCATTATTATTATTATTATTATTATTATTACCTGTACAGCACTTATTCTCTCCCTGATGAAGGTGACTCCGTGAAGGAGATGTTCAGAGGGTTACACCACCCTTGGTTGTTACATTTGGCTGCAGTAAGATTTTGCTGTACAGTTATTAAATCCCAGGAGGAGGTGGGGTGCCAATAAGTGTTGCCAGTAGTTTCATACCCTCATGCAGAGCAATAATAATGGTCTATACCTCCGCATGTCCTTGCCATATTCCGTGACCTCCCATCCCGGGGGCAGACATAGAAAGGGGTCTGTTTTAGATTGTCACGGGAGCATGGGTAGTTACATCCTGGGTTGTACCCTTCAACTAGGCGGTATTCTGTTCCCCCGAAAGGCCTGGGTGATGTTGGCCAATGTCTATGGGCCTCCTCAGAAGTCAGGGTAGGGATGTCCCAATTATTTAACCCAGCTACTAAGGTGCAGATGTCTGGGGTTAGGGACGGCCACCAAGCCCAAAGGGGTTTCTCCCTGGTGGTGCTCCATATTATATCTCCAGTCTGGGAGAGGACTTGCCATGTTAGTTGTTGGGAAGCATGAGGGTTGGGACTACTTATCGGCGGGAGGTGCGTCAACAGGAGCAGGAACATGGTGGATGTGGAGCTTAAGGGGGTTGTCCAATTTTTCCACTTTCCAGTTGGGGTCTGGTGGTGGTGCAGGCTTGACATGCAAAGTGTGAATCCAGGCGGTGATGCCATCGACTTTTCAGGCAGGCAAGGGCCCAGGGGGCGGGCCACCAATTAGCAGCCCCTTGTTTGCGGTCCGTGATAAACAGTCCTTGATAAAGGCAGGTAAATTTGGTAATCAATGGCCTCTGGAGATCCTTGACATTCCATTCTTCCAGGGGCAGTCTTCAACTTGCAGAGGCAGATGACTTTATGGCCTCCACTTCCTCGATTTGACCTGATCCCCTATTTCTACACTAACTACCTGTTCCCAATTCTGGCTTCATTCCCCCCTTTAGCTTTAGGAACCCATAACTGCTTGTTAAGGAAATGAAAAGGGGCGTCGGTCGTTCTGGCTGCTTCGAAGCTGAATGGGGGCAGCGAGGGGCAAGCAGTTTGGAGTTCCATCTTTTTAAAAATCGGGTCAATTGAGGGGTCCCAGGAAGAAGCCTGGTTTGTGAAGAGCAGGTTGTAAAATCATCTGGGGGTGGGTGCTTCTATGACAGAAGAACAAAAAGACATGAGTACTGAAATGAGATTAGTACAAAGTAAATGTTGCAGCATCTGAAACATGCCACTGAGTATCATGAAAATGACAGAAGTTAATCTCTCACCAGGAGGTGGAAGAACTGAGAAATTGTTCCCATAACTAGGCCTAGCAAAGGCTGGAGAGGACAAGGCCTTTATTTGGGGACTTTAACATTGTCCAGGTTATCAGGAATGTAAACACAACATTTAACTCTCTTTTTTTTTTTTTTTTTTTGCAGTGCAACCAAGTGAAATTTATTCTTCACATGCAAGGGAAATTTTACTTTTGAAAATAAATTATTATCATCCACCATATTAACAAGTTACAGAAAAAAACTCATATAATCAAATCATTTGACTCAGAAAAGGTATTTGACAAAATTCAAAAACTTTCCATTGTAAAAACTCTCAGTACACTTGGAATAGAGAGAAACTTCCTTTGTCTCATAAAGAGCATTTACAAAACAAATGAGCAAACAAAAACAGTATCACACATAATCATGAAAGGCTAAATGTTTTCCCTTTAAGGTAGGAGCAAGGTAAAGAAATCTGCTTTCACCACAAGTTTTCATCATATTGAAATTCTAGTCATTGCAGTGACACAAGAAAAAAGTTTTCTTATCAGTGTATCGTAATTATACATAATAATGGTATTTATTACATCTTATTTATACATGTACAAACCATAATTTGATCAAACTCATTCTCCAGCACCTTCCCTTTCTCTCCCCTTTTTCCTCCCAGATCTATTTGCTCTAGTATACTGTTCTCTCTTCTATTATTATTATTGTTATTTTAATTTGTATATAAGTCTATCTATTTACAGTTATAGATTTATCTATAGATATAAATCTATAGATTATCTATCTACATAATTATATATAGGATCCATTATGGTAAATTTGTACATGGATGTAACATAGTTTGGTAGATTTCATTCCAAACTACTTCCCCATGCCCTCTTCTTCCCACTCTCTTGATCTCCTTCCTTTGACTCTATTGGTCTCCTGATGATTTTTGTGAGGGTCTCCCCTAGCAAGCTTCATATAATATAGTAGAGCATACAGTCCATCCTCCTTTTCTCAATTCTCTTGTGTGGTAAGCTGTATAATTTCCACTCCAACCCCAAGACAGCCACATCCTACACATCCAGGAATCTTTAACTCTCATCAGAGTAAAATTAATGGCTTTCCAGGGGATTGACAGTCTTGTCCTTCCCTTCATGTCCTTCTTATGTCAGCATAATAAATTGGAAAACTCCTCACAACAGTGGTTGAGCTGCAATTTCATTAGTTTATGCAAATTGTTTAATCCAGGTATGAATCCACAAGACTCTGTGATCTAGTGACCTCCTGATGGAATCTGGTCTCCCCATTTCACAGGCAGGGAATGATGGTTGTGACATCTGTGCCCTTAATTTATGGACACCCATTATAAGTTTTTCAGAGTCACTTACTATTACCCCATGGACATTTCTCATCTGCCACCATGATCAGTAGATATTCAGGACCTTTCCCAACTCATTCTCCTTCCAAGCTCTTCACATTTAACTCTTAATGTCATAGATGTTCCCAGAAAATATAGTTAAGCTACTTAATGTCATCTGATTTTGTAAAATATCCCTTTATTGGTATAACCTGTGTTTAGTAGAGATCTCTATACTTCTGTTACTTAGGAATAGATAATCATACTAGCAAACATAGATTAAGTCTACCTGTGTAGCTTAGGAAGGTCTGCAGGCCTTAAACTGACTAAAAACTTCTGACTCTGGCAGTTTCTCTTGATAGTTATCAGGCACATTTGCTGAAGAATCTTTCTTTCATTTGTAGCTTCCAGTCTTTATTCTAGTGGGCTAATACAAGTGTATATCTTAAGTTACATTTAACTATTATTTCCTTTAAATGCCCAAGAATGGCTATATTTTGGTTTTAACTGTTTTGCTGGGTATCTAAAATCAAGCTGGTCAAATTGACCTGGTTCCTGTCTTGTTAAAGAGTCAGCTGAGTTCCCACAGGAGTCACTCGTACAGAACTTAAGAGCGGCTTCCTAGTTCCACCAGTGACTTTGGTTAGGCAGGGTCTCTTGATGGGGTGACTTCCTTTAGAAGCATCAAGGGATGTTTCCCTTTTTCCATGACCCTCCTCTGCAGGAGATGCACTGGGTGATTTTTCATCCTCTAGTCTCAACAATCTCCTTGATCAGGAGGTTGTGTGACCCAGAGTTGCAACGCTCCTTAGAGAAGTTCTCTTTTCCCTGGGTTCAGGCTGACGTTGAGGGCAAGACCCAAATATGGACTTTTCTTGACCTCTGTATTTAACTCCAAGTTTGATCTTAATTATCCAGCAAGCCAGTCTCACCAGTCATAAAGTAAGAGTACTGGGCTTTAACTTTCATGTCCATAACTTTACAGTTATTTACCCTTTTATCTAACTGGAGTCTGCATTAGTACTGGAAGTTACCACTATCTATTCTATAGGTGATGGCTTATTATCACAAGTTACCTAGGTTGTGTGTTCTTGAAGCAGCTACTTCTGCAAAACATTAACAGGTAACAATTTTGCAAAATGAAATTAGCAAGAGTAAAAATATATTCAGCTTGTATAATAGCTATCTTGAATTTTGATTGAGAACTACATTCTATCCCCTATTTGAGATCACAGTACTTTTACAACAAGAACCAATCTTTTGACTATAACTTTAAATAAGCTGAAGTCTGACTTATTTTGGAGTCACTCTAACATGCAGTAAGGTGGGAGGCAGAGCCTTATCTCAGGTAAGGCAGGGCTCTTTACAGATCTTAAGTGTTCTAATTCTGATTTTGATCTTTGCTTCTTCCTTAAATATCATTAAGTAGTTTACATATACTGATTCCCGAGTCTATATAAACTTTATAATTAACACAATTTAACATAGTATCTAAAACATGAATCAAAGAAAAGCTGAGAGAGCTTTTAACTTTCTTTTTGTGTGATAAAGTGGCAAAATGTTTTCATGTTTCTCTCATGTTTCACAATATTAACCTTTAAACAAATCAGACTCTAATGTTTAGAAATACATTTACATTTGAAATTCTTTATCTCAGTGTAAAAAGTAACAAATTTTACACATACCCTATTGATAGCAGGTCCTATAATAGAACATTAAATGATAGAAATAAATCCCCAATTAAAATTTACTCTTTATAAGTTTAAGATTACCATTACCGACAAGTTTAATCCGGAGAATAGCAGAGCTTAATAAATTCCTTGCTTTAAAAACTTGTGGTCCTGAAAAATATGAACACATTTAATATACAACTAGTGACCATTTCACAATTACCTTGACACTTTTATCTTACCAAATTTAGTTTTTAAAGAAAAATGTAGACTCTGTAACATAGTACAATACTTTAATAGTTGTTTAACCATAATTGTATAAACCCCAATTTTAAGACTAATTGTTCTAAAGAATAAAACTTAATAGACACAAAGTTAAGAGTAAATTAGTGTTTCAAATCCTTGTCATTTTACCATGTCATTCTACCATATAGATTAAACTTTGGTTTATATCAGAACATTAGTATTTCACCTTAGAAAAAACCTTAAATAGTTTTAGCTGTCTCACATACATATAACCAACTTTGTTACACACAAACTTGTTGAAACTTGCCCTTTACTTACACAGACTTTCTTAGCACTTACTTAGACCCTCATGTATTTCATCACACAAGCACTTTCTTACCCAGAAACATTTCCTTTTTCCTTTTACTAAATATATTTCCATACCCAGAACCTTTTATTTTCTCTTTCCTATTTGTTGACCCCTTTTTGTTCACATTCTGAAACAACTCTTATGAAATTTCTGAATTTAGATAAATTACTCTATTTTAATAAGATTAAATATTCTGTTGTTTATAGTACTCTAATTGATACACAGTTGAAACTTTTGGGACCCTTTGTATATAGAATTGCACTTGTTAGGACATAACTCTTAGTAACCTTGTTTTTAGTTTAGTGATGACACAAAGCAAGTTTAAACCCTTTTATTTACCAACCTATGAAAACACCAATAATGTTTAAGTATGATACCCCATGGAATTTAAGTAGTTAAAAGTACTCAATGTTATTTAACAATTAGCATTTTAACTTTGTAAATTAATCAGATGTCTCTACAAACACATTTGAGTAATCCCATACATGTTAACTCTAATTCACTTATTCTGTAAAAACCAAGATATCAGACAAGTGTCCTGTACAGTATTTGCTGTCTCTTTCCTGTTGAAAAAAAGTCCTAGAAACAATTGATATTAGACACTTTATTAACATCAGTATTTTATTAGCTTGACCACCTAAAGACTTGTGAGTTATTTTCAAAGACATTTTGCTTTTATTAGTTTACCCAATTTGAACCTTTTTAAATCACGTGAATTAAAAGTATCTGGATCCATTTTTGGATCTTAATTTTAGGAGCGCTCAGTTTTGATACAGACAAAACATGACATCAGACAGCACAACATACAAATAACATAAAATCAAGGCCTTGTAACTTTATAGGTGAATCTCTATTGCAATGTAACAGATGTTCAAAAACTCTAGTTGAATAAAAATAGAACTGATCAAAAAATCATGAGCTCAAAAAAACATATAATTAAAAAAAACAAGAGTCCTGAAAAAATGATACGGCCGTTAATTACTTTAGTAAAGCACCATAGCATTTACTTTGCTGGAGTTTTAAAGACTCTTTTTACCTTTTCTTTCCCTGGGTTTGAGACCGGTCTCCTACTGAGCCTTTAGGCTTCCTTTATTTATATTTCAATGTAAGCCTTGACTGAGATTTGGAAGGATCTAACAGGTTTTAACAGAAACTTTGTGTCTAAGGCATTTTAGCCATCTCATCAGGACAGGTTGGATGTTAAAGAAAATTATGAGACCTTACTTTTCATTACTTTTAAGACTGAAGCTACTTTACTAAGTTACCCTTCAGGGCTGTCGGGAGGGGAAGTCCAGAGAAGGAACCTTTGGGGTCCACCTGAGAGTAGCCCGGGCCGAGAACCCCGCAGTTGTTCCAACCCTTCCTCCACCTTGTCCGCCACAAACACACAACAGACCCAGATACAGACAGGTGCCAATCTCTGATCCACCAATTGAACCCAATCAGCGCCCTTACCGACGGAGACTACCAGGGACCCCTGGCTCTCCTCCACCCTTAGGGTGTCCCCCAGGGCTGCAACCTGTACCCCCCAGGCACGTCTACCGACCACTGTTCGGCCACTCTCACGAGTCACCAAACGGCTGCCACCGAAACCGAAAGCGCGCTCACAGAACCAGACCAACTAACAAAACACAAGACAAAGACAGACAACTTCGGGGTACCCCTTCTTACCTCCAAGGTCGACTCCGCGGATGAGGGGGGGCCGTCTTATCCCGGACGAGCCCCCAAATGTAAGGCTCCCATGGATCCCATGGATCTCATGGATCGATGGCAACCCCAATCAACCGCAGGAGGCGTCACTTGATGCAAACCTCAAGAGGTGTTTATTCCAGTGCGCTGGGACCCAACTCGAGGAGTCGAGTCCCTAGCAGAAAATCTTGTAGGTTTATAAAGGCAGAGACCACACATCGGGAGGGGTCGCACATGAAAGGGAAAAGGGGAACAAAGCTGCCGGGAAATTTCAAAGGGGGTCTGGGTTTGCTGATAACATACAACATGTTTTACAATGTTTTACAACAGGGTGTAGATTCTGGTCAATAGTTTCTGGTAATCCTACTGTTCGAGCACTATCTAGCTAACTGGCTCAATTTACTCTTTTGCTCTCCGTTTGGGGCTGTTTCTTGGAACAGCCTTAGGGGCTTTGTTCCCATTACTGGGAGGGTGACCTTAGGGAGTTGAGACAATGGGAGGGAGACCTTAGGGAGTTGAGATAACTGGGAGGGTGACCTTAGGGAGTTAAGATAACTGGGAGGGTGACCTTAGGGAGTTAAGATAAAACACACAGCTTAAAAAAATGTCCATTCTTTCAATATCAGGATGGATGTCGGCCATGCTAGGCCACAGAACTGCTGTCACCCCTTTCACACTTACCCCTCTCCCAGGCATGGGATTACAGTGGCCAGCAATCTGTCTTTCTCTGTGCAGAGAGGCAACTGGGTCAGCTGTAGGATCTCTGGAGAAAGTTGAAGCCCAGAGACTCAAGAGGCTGAGTCAGAAGGATCGGAAGTTCTAGGCCAGCCTCAGCAACTTAGGCAAGACACTGTCTCAAAAAAAACTAAAAGGACTGGGGATGTAGCACCACTGGGTTCAATCCCCAGTACCAAAAGAAAGAAAAAACAAGAAAAGAAAAGAAAAGAAAGTTAAAGACAGGAATGGGGACAAAAGAAATACAAACACTTCACAGAGGATAAGAGTCTCATCTCCGTTAACCATTACCCCATTGCTTCCATAACAGCGTCTTCAAGGAGGCGGGACTTGGGAGGGGGCAGGTGGGAGGGTCAACTGGTTATAATGGACCTTGTCCCTACTCTTGAACACTGGTTGCTGATCCAACTATGGAGGCAGCTGCAGGTAGGAGCCTGGGAGATATACTTAGAGGGGACTCTGGGGCAAGTCAGAGGGCTGATTTGGAGGCTCTGGGACTGGGGCATACTTGAAGTTGGGGCTTGGAGCCCTGAGGCAAACAGACGGAAGTTAGGGAGAAAAAGGTGAGTTGATAATGTTTGTCTTCCTGGTCCACACCCTGTACTGATATGCTCAGATTTGTGTATCACAGACTTGGGGGCAGTGAAAAGGAGAGGGACACACACCCTGTATATGACTTTAGTATGAAAGGAAGACTTTGGGAGCAGAGTGGAGGGCACAAGTCCTGAGTTTTGGGGTTCCCCTAAGTCCTTTCAGTTTATGAGGGTGGAAAAGGCATCTGGGGGCAGGAATGTGCCACTCCTCTTACCCACTTCTTTGTCCAGTAGATCTTCAGGACACGGCCTCACTAACTCTGTAAGTGGCATGAGGGACGGGCAAGGGGAGGGATGAATTGAAGGTGGGGAAGCTCCTCAGCTGCCATTAGTTCCTGAAATAGAGCCTGGAACCCAAGTCTAGCTGCCAACTTCCCCTACCCACTTCCCCTGCCTCCTTGCAGGAAGTTCAAATTTAACCCAAAGCTGGGCATTGACAATCCTGTCCTCTCCCTGGCCGAAGACCATGACTGCTCTGGTAACCCCCTCACCCCTGGGCAACCATTGCCTTTCCCTGGAGATACCGCAGCTCCATCTCCTTGGTAACCACTCTGCCTCCCTCTAATATCAGTAACTATGTGGAGAGGAGGGGGTCAGTGCTTCCTCTGTCCCAGCCACTCTGCCCACTGGGTGTTCAACCACAGTATTCCACCTCTCACTGGGTGAGGCAGGGGCTGCCAGGCAACTGATCTGCACTTGGGCTGTGCTCCCCTTCCCTTCCCTCTTTTCTGCTGCCCACCTCCCTTTCCAGATCCCTGGAACCTGGAGCGGCCTCGCTTCTGTCTGCTGAGCAAAGAGGAGGGCAGGAGTTTTGGTTTCCATTTGCAGCAACAGCTGGACAGGCCTGGGCATGTGGTATGCAGGGTGGAGCCAGGCTCCTCAGCCCAGCGCCAGGGTCTCCGGGAAGGAGACCTGATCTTGGCAGTGAACAATGATGTCGTGGAACATGAGGACTATGTGGTGGTGAGGCTGGGCTGGGACTCCCAGTGGTACAGGAGAGCATTCCACAGCATCTCAGGGAGGAAAGTCAGTCAGTCACCTCCTGCGACACTATGGCAACAGGGCCATAAATCTCCCCACACCCCAGGATTTAGGGGTGCCCAGGTAGGAAGGGTTGGGTGGAGGCATCTAGAGAGCTAGTTCTCCAGTGAATAATGCAGATTCCTGGGAGGCCCTCGGTGCTGGCAAGAGGAGCTGTCCCGTTTACCCTGACTTGCCCTCTGTTCAGGTGGTGCGCCACATCCGGGCCAGTGGTCCCCGGGTGCTTCTGACAGTCATGGCGAGGCATGTTCATGAAGTGGCCCGAGTTCAGCAAAGGAACGATGGCCACCTCTGTCCTGTCTTAGGCTCAGGGGTCCGGCCCCGGCTGTGCCACATAGTAAAAGATGAAGGTGGCTTTGGCTTCAGTGTCACCCATGGTGAGCTTAGAGGCTAGGAGTGGGTGATCAGGTGGGGAATATCAGTTCTTTTCCTGGGCAGGTAGCAGTCTGGAACTTGCTGTGTTTTTGTTTTTGTTTTTTTCTTCCAGGAGCTCAAGGTCCTTTCTGGCTGATGCTAAGTGCAGGAGGAGCAGCTGAACGGGCAGGAGTGCCCCCTGGGGCTCGGCTGCTTGAAGTGAATGGGGTCAGTGTGGAGAAGTTCACTCACAACCAACTCAGCAGGAAGGTACGGCTGCCCACTTCACTTCCCTCATCCCCCAGTCACTGGCTGGGGCCATCACAGGAAGCAGACTTCTCCCAATGGACCAAACCTCCCAATCTGATGGTCTGCATTTGTTACCATCCCTCCCTAGGCCCTCCCTTTAGTGCCTCATTCCTGTGCCTTGGGAGGAGGGACTGTGAGAAGGTACCCACCTTATTCCTCCCTACCCAGTTGGGTAATGCAGACACCCTGCTGGGTCCCCACAGCTTTGGCAGAGTGGAGAGCAGGTGACCCTGCTGGTGGCGGGGCCAGAAGTGGAGGAACAGTGTCGCCAGCTGGGAATGCCCCTAGCTGCACCCTTGGCAGAGGGCTGGGCACTGCCTGCCAAGCCCCGCTGTCTGCACCTAGAGAAAGGGCCCCAAGGCTTCGGGTTCCTGCTGCGGGAGGAGAAGGACCTCGAGGGTCGCCTTGGTGAGCAGGAGCCTGGGGGTGGGTGGGGAAGGTGCACCTTAGAGTAGGCACACAAGTGCATTTGCACACCTCTCAGTGCACATGTGAGGGGTTCCAGTTCTGGGTCTCTTCCTCCTGTGCACCCGTGGGGTTAGTCCCTTGGTTTGTACATGGTGACTTGGGATAGCACTGGGGGTGAGTTGGGGAGAAACAGTGAGAATGTCTATGTTCCAGGACAGTTCCTGTGGGAGGTGGACCCTGGACTACCAGCTGAGAAGGCCGGGATGCAGGCTGGGGACCGCTTGGTGGCCGTGGCTGGGGAGAGTGTGGAGGGGCTGGGCCATGAGGAGACAGTGTCCAGGATCCGGGCGCAGGGCTCTTGTGTTTCCCTCATTGTCGTCGACCGTGAAGCTGACCGCTTCTTCAGCATGGTGCGGGGTGAGGGATGGGGCTAGGGAGGGACAGGAATGGAACAGGGCTCAGGTGCAACAGGTGTGCTCTGTCGGTTGGTCTAGGTTCGCCTGTCCCCACTCCTCTTCTTGGAGGGCACAGAGGCTGCTGCCTCCCCCCAAGACACCAACTTGGCTTTTCTGGTTGAGACCAAGGACCTACCAGTTGAAGACACAGCCGTATCTCCTGGCCCTGTTGACTCCTGCAAGTGCTTGCTATACCCCGGGCCTGGTGGTGGCTATGGCTTCCGACTCAGCTATGTGGCCAGTGGGCCTTGTCTCTTCATCTCTCAGGTGACTGATGTCCCACGGACCTTGGATCCTTTTATTATTTATCTCCTGAATAGCCTTCCTCTATTTCCCTCCCAGAGCCTTAGAACACACAGCAAACTTATCCATGGTGTTCCATGTTCCGTCTGCCCCTTACTCCAACAGGTGACCCCAGGGGGTTCGGCTGCCCGGGCAGGACTGAAAATGGGAGATGTGGTTCTGGAGGTGAACGGGTATCCTGTGGGTGGAGATGGCCTACAAAGGCTTCAGCAGCTGGCTGAGGCCGAGCCACCCCTCTGCCTGAAGCTGGCAGCCAGGTCTCAGCAGAGCTTGGAAGCCTGGATTCCTCCAGGGATTGGAAAGGTGAGGAAAAAGAGACATATGGAGGTGTGAACAGCCAGAGGAGGGCATAGAGGAGCCAGAGAGAAGTGTGAATTGGGAGGACTGCTGGGTGACAGTGTGGGGTTTGCAGATGGGGACTTCGGGTCATGGGAAGTGAGGAAGAAGGGCCCATGAAAAAAGTTCCATAGCTGGGCTTTCCAGGGCAGATTGTGGGGAGGGTTAAGGAACTCTTCTGGTCTTAGAATGACCTTCTCCCTCCTCTATCTGTGTAGGACTGGACTCTGGCCTCAGATCTGCTATAGGACACCTCTGCTTGCCACAGTTCTGCCACGTGGTTCTCCTAACTTCACTCTGCAGCCTGTGGTGATGGGAGCAGAGATGTTTTCTCTAATCCAGAACTGGGAGTTGGGGAACTAGGACACCGTCAATCATAAGAATGGCCAGGGACTCCTCCCTTCCTGTGGCCTACCTCCCAGAAAAGGACATGGTCAGAGACCTCGGGAAGGCCCATGAAGGAGCCTGGGACAGCAAAGGATGCCATGTGGAAGCTTTGGAGAGATGCGTCCCAAGGATGAAGTTCTGCCTGAAAAGGGGATGCTGTGGGGCTAGACATGGGGATGGATTGAAGCCATCTGGAACTTGCCCTCGGTCTGACTCTAGTGTAATACAGTACAAGAATTTGGAGACCAGCTATCCCCTGGGTGGATGCCTTAGGACTGTGGGGACTGGTATCTGGTTACTAATGTATTTTATTATAGAAATGTACTTTCTATGTATCTGGCTACCTGTGTTTGTGTTGATGGGGACAAAAGGAGGTGATTTAACGGGACCATAAGGGCCCCAAACTCAAGTGGCGAAACCCAGATTCTGTAGGAGAGGGGTTGAGACTTCGTCAAATTTCTCTTCTAGCTCTTAGTCTTCAGGGCGCAGAGATGTTCCCATGGGATCCCCATCCCATTACTCCTCTCTGCCAAAGACCACAGCCTACTGCTCTATTGGGTTCAACATCAAACACTTTATTGCTGGGTCTCAGAGAGTAGAGGTTGGCAGCCTCAAAGATCTAGAGGGTTGAGGCCAAATTGGCGCAGCTGCTCCTCATGCCTGGTGTGGAGTCTCAGCGCGGCCCCATCCCAGTGAGGCTTAACAGCTCTCAGTTTGGCCAAGAGCTGGTCCAGGCTGCCCTGCAGACACCAAGCTTTCAGCTCCCAGGAAGAGAGGGTGGGGATAAGGGTTGCCCCAGGTTCCTTGCTTATAACGATTTCTTTTTTTTTTTTTTTTTTTTGCGATGCTGGGGATTGAACCCAGAGCCTTGGCTTGTGAGGCGAGCACTCTACCAACTGAGCTACATCCCCAGCCCTATTATAAGGATTTCTTAAAAGTTCTTATTCTGTGCTGGTAGGCACAACAGCTGTATCCACTCTGTCCAACTTCAGGCTACAGCAGTGTTCCCTTGGGGACACTTCTCCTTTCCCCCAGGGTTGTCAATCATCACACTAGCTGTGGGGTGTGGGGATAGAGGGGTGCTGGGTACTAGAGCAGCTGGGCTCTGGAGGGAAGTGCTTACATGGAAGATTTCCTCGTACTTGGCCTCCACATCTGCCAAACGGGCCCTAAGCTGAGTCAGGGTCTGGTCCCGCTCTCTGAGGGCTTGCTCAGCCTCTTCCCTTGCAGCCTTAGCCTCCTTCTGGCACATCTCTGGGGAGAGAAAAGGATGAGGGGACAGAATGGTGACACTCCATCCCTAACAGTCTCCAAAGGTACTAAAGAGGTCACCTTGAGTGGGATTATTCCAGACCCTCCCAAATTCATCAACTTTCCTATAGTCCCAGTAAAGAACTGAAGATCCAGTGAGGTATAATAGAGAGTAGAGGACTTGATACAGGAGATGGGTCCAAAGTTCGGTCACTACTTACTCTTTGTGTAATGTAGGACATGTCTCTTTCTGAGTCTCAGTTTCTTTCTTTCAAATCTCATGTGTGTTGTGACTCTTAAATGTGAAATGGAAGGCAAAGTGCCTCGTATACAGGAGGTGCTCTATAAATGTTGGTGAATTTGAAATTGAAATAAGGCAAATATTGGGGAAGGAACCTAGAGTCTAAACAGCTCTTGGGTATCTATAGTTAAACTGAAGATGAAAATATTTTAGGATTTAAAAAAAAACACAACAACTTGAGGTTGCTGGGGATATAGCTAAGGGGTAGAGTACTTGCATGGCAAGTGTGAGGCTCTGGATTCCATCCCCAGCACCACACACACACACACACACACACACGCACATGCATACACACGCACACACAAACAAAAAAAAAAAAAAAAAAAAGGAAAGAAAGAAAAGAAAAGAAAACTTTGAGGCTAGAAAGATCTTGTGTGCTCTGCTGAGATATTTCAACTTTGTCCTGTAAGCAAGGGGAAAGGAAAACAAAGGCTTCCTGTTTTTTTATATTTTTGTTTATTTGGAGCATAAGCTTTCATTTATTTAGTAAGGGTTATTTAAGACCTACCAGGTGCTAGGCCTTGAAGATACAGAAGTAAATAACTAACATTTTCGTTAGTTTTATTGTAAAAGATAGCTAAACTTAGGGAAAATGTTTTGCTCAGTAGAGACAATGCAGTGGAGAAGAATAAGCACGGAATTTGGAGATACCAAGCAAAAGGGGAAGTTGGGCAGGAGACCTTCTCTCTGTTTGTCTGCATTTCTTTCTTTCTTTCTCTCTCTCTCTCTCTCTCTTCCTTTCTCTCATTCTCTCTCCCTCCTTCCTTCTCCTTCTCCCTCTCTTTCTTCTGATTGAACCCAGTGCCTCTCACATGCTAGGCAAGTATTTTACCACTGAGCTATATCCTGAGCCTGAGACCTTCCCTTTCTTTACTTATATCTGCTCAGGATTTTTGTTTTTTGTTTTTAGTACTATGGATTGAGTCCAGAGGCACTTTATTACTGAGCTACATATCCAGTCCTTTTTATTTTTTGAGATAGGGTTTTACTAAGTTGCTGAGGTTGGCCTTGTATTTGTGACCCTCCTGCCTCAGCCTCTGGAGAAGCTGGGATTAGTCGGTGCCATTGCTGGGGCTTCTTTACTTACAACTTAGAATTTCGTGCCATCCTGAACCCTTTGCTCAGAGGAGAGTCCAGAGAAAGGCATCTAAATTCAAATTCAACTGACAGACTGCAGCCTTCTAGAGATGGACCCTGTTAGACTATCCCGTCATGCTGAACCTTGTCAGTGACCCTTGGAGAAAAAGAACTGGAAAGAACCTACCTAGCTGCTCCTGAAGACCCCTTACTTCCTCTTCCAGGTGCTTGCTTCGGGTCTCCAACTCCTGCTGTATGGCCTGGCGCTGGCGGCTCATCTCTGAAGTGGGAGCAGTGGGTGGCCAAGAACCCAGGGAGGCGTGGAGACATGGAGAAAGGAGTTGTAGATGGGGAAGACTTTGCTTGGTCCAGAGAGACAGGAACATAAGGACCTTCTTAGTTTTTCTTGGGATGATGGTGAGAAGGTGGGAGACCCTGAAAATCTGGGGAGGCATAGAAAACCAGCCCCCTGCCTGGAGCTGTAGTGCATGCTTGTAATTCCAGCTACTTAGGAAGCTGAGGCAGGAGGATCACAAGTTTGAGACCAGCCTGGGCAATTTAGTGTAACTCTGTCTCAAAATAAAAAATTGAAAGGGCTAGGGATATAGTTCAGATTAAAACAAAAAATAAGAAGATGAAGACAAAAAGGAAACCAGACTCCCTTCCCCCATACCAATTTAGGATGAGGAACCTATTCTTTCTTTCCACTTATTCTCATGGAATAATAGAGATAATGGCTGTGACTGCATTTTATACCCCATAAGGCAACACATGGCATTTGGCCTGGAGCGCCAGGGATCTTCCTTTGGTTCCTTCAGGTCCCTGCCTGTGTAGGAAGACTGACTGTCAGAAGTCCTCCTCATTTCCCTTCCTTCCTCTGACCCTTTTGGTTGTCCTCTTTCAGGCCCCTGTCTTCTGCTCACCTGCTCAACCCATCACACACCTGCATACATGGCCTTCTCTTCACTTCGGGCCTCTTTGAGTTCTGCCTCCAACACTTGCAACCTCTGCTTTAGCAGCTCCTCAGAAGCCTTGGCTCTGCGGGCCTCGTCCCTCCGCAGAGCTGTGAACAGCAGCAGAGCTGCCTTTAGGAATGGCTGTGACATAATCAGCCCCCATGGGCTGGATAAGCTCTTCCCACCTCTGAAGGGTGTCCAGCCCCTTATTCTCTCTGTTTGTTTCCCTGGAATCTCACAGGCTCTTTGTTACTAAGAAACAAAAAACTCTCTATATTCTGGCCATGAAAAAATAGCTTCCCTGGGATGTTGGCACAGCTCAGTGGTAGAGCCCCTGCCTAGCATGCATGAGGCCCTGGGTTTGATCCAGGCCAGGGGATTTGGGGAGAAGCATCCCTCAGCCTTCACTGCCCACCTCTCCCTCACAGTCCTTTTTCATTAGGGGCTGGTTAGAATTTGGCTTAGCCCTACACCATAGCTCCATCCCTCCAATTCCCCAAGGACACAGAAATGCCACTTATGTTTCCCCAGAGGCTTCGCCCTTCTCACCCAAGTGGTCCAGAAGCAGTTCCTTCTCCAGCACCATCAGCCTGTGCTTGGCCTCGGCTTCCACATCTGCCCTGGCAAATTGGCAGAGCCTTAGCTTATCACAATTTCAGTCCCATCTCCGACCTCATTCCACCCCTTGAATTTCTCCTGCATGAGATCAGAGGACCACCCAATGAGGGGTCCCTCCCTGACAGGACATGTAGAAGCAGGGGCCCCACTTGCCTCCACTGTGACTTACCAGCTCTCGAGTTCTTTTTCTTCTTCTGTGCTCCAGCTTTCCTTCCTTTTTCTTTGGTCTTAGGTGGCATGTCCTGGCTGACCTGAGAGGGAGGATTTTGTGTGTAGGTCTGGACACTGGAATGCTTTCCTGACCCTTAGACTGAACCAGGAGACTTGGGAGAGTCAGAATTCTCCTTTCAAGTCTGTCTTACGCTTTCCGGAAGCTTCGTTTCTTGGTTTCCTGGGAAACTTAGACAGGGCTGGAGTCTGTGGGAAGGGCTGCTCTATGTAGAGAAGTCATTCCTCCCAAGCCTCTTTTAGAGAAAATAAATCTCTGTACCTGGTTTCCTCCCTTTTCCCCTCATCCTCACCCCACCTTTTCCTACCTATAGGATGCTCTCTTGCCTGTGAGGGGGTCTCCCTGTGGAGTGACTCACCTACAGGGAAGGGCAGAGAGAGAGAAGCCCAAACAGAAAGGGCCTGAGGAGGAGTCTATGTCTTGGAAACCAATCAAGTCCTGTTTCAGAGGCAGGACTGAGAACTGGAAGGTTGGGTTTCTGGCGGATGCATGTTGTCCAGGTAACTGGAAAACACGGAGTTCAAAGGAAGGTATAATGAGCTGTCAGTTCACAAAGCTTAAAATACAAAGGTACTGGAAGGTCACTTCTCCCTTTCCCAAAATCCTAAGAATATTTTGAAGTGAAAGGACTTTGGAGCTGATTAGCTATGATGTACTTTCAGGTGGCCACTGCCTGCAATTTGGAGAGTAAGGAATTACAGATGTACACAGTGTTGTGCTGATACAGACTAAAAGGATTGATGGTGGCCATCTTGGCAGTTTCATCTCAAGGTCCCACTGGCAAAAAGATACTAAACTTACAACTGAAGATTCCCCTCAGAAGGCATTTTACAGAGTATGAGGGAAATAAATGCAGGAGTAGGTAGTTAAGAGTTTTTCCACTTCTGGGAAGTGAGAACAGAGGAGAAGTGGATCCATGGACTCCAGGGTACTGACCCAGAGGGATGCATATGTCAAGGAAAGGGCACTGGTTAGAAACAAGAGACATGAGTCCTAGTCCCTTCTTTGGCTGTATGAACTTGGGCAAGCTACTTAAATTTTCTCAGCCTCCTCAATCTGATTTTGTAACTCCTGAAAGTCCTGGATTTCTCCTGGGTATTAACAAGACCATTTCTCTCACAGTACTTAATCTATGCTCTTACTTCCCCTATTCCTGTATGTGGATGATCTGCACGCTGCTGTTGAGAAACTACTTCTTGAGGCTCCCTGCCATGGAGAGTTGGTTGGGGCTCCCTCTAGTGGACACACTTGGCCTCCTGAGTTTCCTCTATTTTTGCTTTTAAATTTATTGGACAATGTCCGGGTGATTTGGGGGAATGCTTCCTAGATTCCTGCCACAGTCACAAGTGGTTGGAAAGACAAATTTGGGGCAGAGAATATGAAGGGCGGCTTGCTCTTGGCAAGAAGCCCCCTCCCTCCCTCCAGCCCTGAGGGTGTCTGGAGCCTTACTGTCAGTCACCTGGATCTCTGGGCACCATACTGTCTAGAACAAAAAGAGCAGGAATTTTAGGGCTTTTCTCCTTGTGGATCAGGGGACCTGCAAACTCTTTTTATAGGTACTTGTCTCCATTCCTGTTCCCTTCAACATTTTTGGTCAATTGCCTATGTCAGAAGTAGATTTTCAGAAATGGACATGAGATCTGGGAATGAAAAGTCTTGGCTCTAGGGAGTAGGCAGATGCAGGCAGAGGCCAATGCATATGTATTTGACCCCTTCTGGCTGCAGGGTACTTCTCTGATCTTTTGGACATTTTATAGAGCAAAGGGAAGAGCCAGGCTTGTCTTTGCAAAGCTTACAGCTCCTATAACTCACGGCCAGTTAACCTTGTACATATTTCTCAAAATTTGAAAGTACTTTTCTTCTAATTTTGCAGCATTTCGTCACTTACTCTCCCTCCAGAATTCCCTCCCTCTGTTATGGAATACAGTGGAGGTTCTCAGTCCTTCTTCCTAGGAGGCTGTTTGGGAACTTCTTCTACGGAATGATTGTCTTTATTTATGCTGATGCATAGAATGACATATTGAGGATAAAAATTACAGAATATAAGCAACATACCATGCCTCAGAAGAGCATTTACTTTACAAGTATGTTCAGTCAACTGACTTTCAGGTGCAGAATGAGGATGTGGTTTGGGATGAAGGTGAAGTGGAAAGAAAAGTGCCACATGCCACGTGATGTGATACAACATGAAACGGCTCTAGCAAAACCCAGAATGGAAATGACATTATGTTCAGCAATCCAACCCTATCTCTAGTACATTTTCAAAAACAAGCAAAATACAGTAAAAAGGAAAAAAAAAATCATGCACCAATAAAAAGGAAAAAGTCAAATAAAAATTGTGAGTAAAAAGTCAATCTGTCTTTTTGCATTAACTTCAGTTTAGAAGGGACAAAAGGAAAGATCATTCCAGCAGAAGTATCTTCCTTTGAATAAAATCCCACACATCTGGGAGTTTTGAAGAGATATAGAGGACAGAAGGATCACCCTTTCTCCTTTATCCAAATGTGAAAGATAGGCCATTTGTATATTAAAAAAAATAGGACGTGCTCCAGCACAAACCAAATGCACATTATATAATTTCCTGTTATGCAGACCTCACCGAAGAGAACACAAATTGGACACCTTAAGCCAAGCCAGAGAGGAGTACCGTATACCTAGACGTGCACATGCACAGTTCCATGGGTTAAAATTTTACCTGTACTCTGCTAAATCAAGAATTTAACTATGAAAAATACCCTGGTGCACCTACACTGTGTTAAGTTCTGAGAAAGACCCAAAGTTGACAAGATAGTATAGCATAAATTAACATGTGGTATAAGAAATAAATGGATATGGACATTTAGAAGAGTGAAGGATTATTTCTAGCAGGAGGATAATATTGGAGCTGAGTTTTGAAGAATGAATTGGATTTTAGAAGTCCACTTCAGACAGAGGAAATGCTCTGAGTAATGGTGATGAAAAAAGAATTGTGGTATTTTGTGACTTGATGAGTCACCCAGCATAGGAAATATGTATTAGGGAGTAGTATAAAACTGTGAGGTAGTTTGTTTGTTTATTTATTTATTTTCCCTTTCTGGGGCTTGAACTAGGGTACTCTACCACTGAGCTACATTCCCAGCCCTTTTTATTTTTTATTTTTGAGTCAGGGTCTTGCTGAACTTTTGAGGTTGACCTTGAACTTATCCTCCTGCCTCAGCCTCCCCAGAAGCTGGGATTACAGGCGTTGCCACTGTGCTCAGTGCAAAAACTGTGGTGTACTTATTTTTATTTTATTTTTTTGCAGTACCGGGGCCCAAACACAGGGCCTCACCATGGTAAGCAAGTACTCTATCATTAAGTTACATTTCCAGCTCTGCAAGGGAGTTTGGTTTGGGGTTGGAACATGGCTGTTAAGTTTTATTCCAGAGGCAATGGAGAGTGTTTAGTTTTTATCGTTGTGGGGGTGTGATGCTCTCTTAACTATACTACAGGTAGTATATGGTAGCAGGATGGGATTGAAGGCAGGAGGGAAACCAATGAGAACACTTTCAATATTCCAGGAGAAAGAAAAGGAGGGACTGCAATTAAGGTGATGGCTCTAGGGATGTAAAGTTTTGACATTTACGATTTTGCCTACAGTCTCCTCTAACTTTTTGTAGGTAGGAATTGATAAAAGGACATTCTATTGGTAGGAAATGATAATGTAGGCTCCCAAATCAGTCTTAGATAAAAGCAACTGACTTGCAAACTCAGGATGACTGGCTGAATGATCCTTGAGTTCAGAGATATTTTGCTGTCTCGCAGAAGTACTTGAGGAATTTAATTTCCAAATCAGCTAAGGACTTTTTGTGGAAAAAGCTAGGAGGGAAATATAAGGCAGACTTAAGTACTTATTTACACACCTGGGACTGCAAACTCACAAAGTTGAAGCTCAGAATTAGCAAATTAGGGCAGGGCACTTCCTTCTTTGAAAAGGAAGTTTCTATTTTCGTAGTTCTTCCAACGGAACTTTTAGATTAGAGAAGTGGGAGTGACTGGGAACTACATTTCTGTTCCCTAGACCAAGCAAGAACCGCTCTGGCCAGCATTTGCAGAGGTTTCACGATTCTGTGGGCAGCGTCTCGATTCTGTAGGCGGCGCCTCATGCTGGTGGTGCAGACCAGCGGGGGATGCAATGAGTTGAGCAGGAGAATCTCAAGAACATGTTCAATTCCCAGAAAAGGACAAGCCTCCAGAAGCAGAAAGGGAACGTGCTTTGTTTTAAGAGGTCAAATGCATGGAAGAAAAGCTCCTGGCCTGAGTGTCCTACGCTTTTATGCCTTTCTGGGGCCTAATCAGGCTGGAACAATCTGCAGCATTCATATGTTTGTGCTCAACCGCGTCTTAATGAAGAATCTAAAATGCCAGGGGATGGAGAAATAACTTCCTCCCTCCTTCCAATGTACACGATATGAAGCAAATAACCCTAAGTTTAATGTCCACATCTATCAGGCGTGAAGGAAGGACTTGTAAAGATTTTTTCCACCGTTACCTGCTACCTGTCGACGACCCTCTCCTGAAGCACCAACCTCCAACCCACCAAGAACATGGAGGTCTCCGCTTGCGCCTAGTGCGCAGGCTCCACGTTGGAGCCTACCCGCTTCTTTTTCGCGCGTCTCCAGCAGAGGGCGCAGGCACTGAATCTCGCTGGCCCCGCCCCTTTCCCGCCCTCGGGAATAGGGGCGGGGGAGGCGGGCGCGGAAACTTGGCGGCTGCTTTCCGGGAGCTGTGGGCACGTGGGCGCTGGCGAGGGGTGGGAAGGGCGGGGGTTTCTCCCCTGTCCCGACACTGCCGCCTGCTTCCCCAGCTCGTAGGTCAGCAGTCAGTCGCCGGCGCGCGCCCCCGCGCTCCGCCCGCCGGGCTCGCGCTCGCCGAAGGGGCGCGCCCTGCACCCCGCGGCACCGCCCACTCCCCTCCCCGCGGCCGCTCCTCCCTCAGCTCCGAGAGCCGGCGGCTGCTGCGGCGGCCAGAGAGGCCCCTCCTTCACGCCCTCCTTTCCCTCGCTCGCAGCGGAGCGGAGCCGGCCGACCGGCTGGGGCCCCGACCCTCCCCGGCCATGGCCGGCAACGTGAAAAAGAGCTCTGGCGCCGGGGGCGGCGGCGGCTCCGGGGGCTCGGGCTCGGGCGGCCTGATCGGGCTCATGAAGGACGCCTTCCAGCCGCACCACCACCACCACCACCTCAGCCCCCACCCGCCGGGGACCGTGGACAAGAAGATGGTGGAGAAGTGCTGGAAGCTCATGGACAAGGTGACGGGCCTGCCGAGGACCCGCGGGAGCTGGGTGGGCGTGGGCGGAGGACCTCGGCCAGCGCTGGGACCGACGGAGGAAGCTGGGGGAGGGTCTGGAGGCCAGGAGCTGGGGTGACCGGTCGGCGGCGGGGGGCAGGGGGCCGGGGCGGTGGGTCGGTTGGGGGAAGGGCTGCCGTTGGGAGTTGGGGACGCTGAGGTGTTGGGGGATCGAGACAAAGATGGGGTGGGGGCTGGGGTGAGGGTTGACTGGGAAGCCACCGGGGCGGAAGTGCAGTGGGGGTGCGGAGTTTGGGGCTCTGTGCGGGGTGTAGGGATGTGGGTCACGGAATTGGCCCTGGGAGACCGGCGGGAGTGGGGTAAGGAAGCGTTTGATTGACCGGCTGGTTCTCCTGGCTGTATGAGGAGTCGACATCTGACTAGGGAATTGGGTTTATGGGCTCTGATTGGGGGACCTGGGGTCAGGACAACTCCACCGGCTAACTGTGCTTTTGGTGAACGTAAGGGTTTTTTTTTTTTTTTTTTCCCCCCCTCATTAGGATGTAATACCAAGATAAAAGAAAGAGGGAGGTTTAAATGGGGCAAGGAGGGAACTTTGCTCCACATCAAGCGCTAGCTCAAGTTTTTTGTTACCCTCTGAAGCATTGGGATGTGATCTGTTGCCAGTGCTGAGATATGCACTGATTAAACCACAAGTTCTGGTTAGAATCATTATCTTCTGGAAGGTGGAATGACCGAACATGCCAAGCAGCAGATTTTGACTTTTTCATAACTTCCTCCCTCCACTCACCGCTTTTAGCTGGGCTTTACTTTTTCTTGTAAGGGCCTAACTCCTTTTTATTGCAGGACCTGACTTTGAGTTTGTTGCATGAGTCTCTTTGATTAGCAAGTGCAAAAAAAAAAAAAAAAAAAAAAATTAAAGACGTTATATTTAATCATTTAAGTGTGTCATGTTTGAGAATTTTACTTCCTTATAGTTGTGTCTATATAATTAAATTTAGTAAGTAGTAGTCCCATGTACTTAAAAAGGGTATAAGCAGTCTCATGTTCTGTTAGAATTCAATAATATTCCTTGATATTTATCATTCATTAATAACATTTTGGCAAAATTTATACTTCGGACTAAAAGTGATTAGGAGGATCTGGCATATGAGAGAATGCTGTTATTTCCTCTAGGGTTAAATTGGTTTTCTTTGGTTCCTCCGCGAGCCTAGGTTCCTCTTCTGAAAGTTTTTCATGGGTTCTTTTGGACTAAAAACAGCTAATAAAATGATTATGAAGTACTTGGCGAATGTAAATGTTCTATATAAATGCTTAACAAGTCCTGTGTGAGAATTAACACTCATGTAGTGCATACAAGTAGTTTCAGAGCCATTTTTTCAGGGTGATTTTTCTCATGGTTAAATAATTGGTATTACAAGAAGCCCCAGGTTCCATCCCCAGCACCATACAGGGAGAGACAAATTGGTATTATAATTAATGACAAATATTTGTCGATTATATTGGTGGAGCAGTGCTAATTTTATTATTAGAAATTATAATAAAACCATTACAGAAATGTAGGTATGTGAAGGAAACTTTTTAACTATATTGACATCTTTTTAAAAACGATTGACTGTATTCGAAGTTCGGAGTTAGTAAGTTTGCATTTTGGGGATTTACTGTTAAAGACTGAAAGGGGAGCCAGGGGACACTGAGGCAGGAGTTCAAAGTCAGCCTCAGCAACTTAGCAAGGCACTTAGCAACTCAGTGAGACCCTGTCTCTAAATAAAATACAAAAATGGACTGGGCATGTGACCCAATGGTTGAGCGCCCCTGAATTCAGTCCCTGGTACCAAAAAAAAAAAAAAAAAAATGTCCCTCTGAGAGAAAAATTATTTGCATTACTAATCAGTTTCTTGTGTAGGCCATGTGGATGAAATGTATCAGAATTATGCTGATTTATGACTTCTTAGAAATGATGAACTTTTAATTAAACTTTTGTGTTTTAGTAAATAAAGGGTAAGTTATAGGTAGTGCTGTTCTACATGGTGATCCAAATAAAGTCTTCCCTATGTCTTACTTCTTCATCTCTTTATGCATATTTAATTTTGAGTTCTGCAGGATGTTTTAATTGTTTGGATGGCATAAAGAGGAACTCAAAAATTTTGAGTTAAAATGCTTTTAGGTAGGTATAGGTAGTTTCAAGGACAGTATGCTTCTAGCTTTTCCATTTCAGTCTAGAAAAGGGATATTTTATTCTTGTACTGCTTGTCTTGGAAGATGACTTCCATACTGTCATACATGTTGTGTTGAAATGAAAATTTAGTGTTTTCTGATGTTTTAGTCCTGTAGGTTCATACTGTTTTCTAGATTTTCTGAATACTTCTGGAAGGTTGCTGGATTGTACCGTCTCTTTTACCCTTGATGTTTTAAGCGTAGGGGGTTCTCTTTTTTTATTTTGTATTTATTGTTGTCTTTAGTTGGTCATTACACCTCCTTGACTTCATGTGGTAGTATACAAGTAGTAAGAATGTACTGTCACATCCACAGATATGTCCCCCATGTTTATTGAATTTAGTCCTAAGTCATAGTTTTATATCTGATTGATACTTGGGGTTGATTTAGCACTGGAAATTGTTAGTTTCTCCACCATTGGATGTGTGCTGTTGAAGTTGGTATAAATTCTGGATTCTGGTCACTCTAAACCCAGTTTACTGATTTACTAATCCATTGTAGGTTAGTTGGGAAAAATGATCATGCTAGAATGTTAAAATGTTTGTTATTAAACAAAAGATGGAGACTCTTAAGTTTTTCTGTTTTTAAGTTTTTTTTTTTCTTTTCCATCCCCAGGATATTGTAATAAATATTTGTGTAAATATGTCTGTGTGAAGAAAATGGCTAGTAAATAAAGAGACAAAGGAAAATCACGCACATTGCCTTAAATGTAATTTAAAAGTATAAAGATGTTTAGTGAGAGATGTAAAATTCCACTGTGAAGTTTAGCAGGGATTGACAAACTTTTTCTGTAAAGGGAGGGATAGTAAATATTTTAGGTTTTGCCAGCCACATACTTAATACCATATTCTTTGTTGTTACAACTTTTTAAACATGAAAGAGCCATTATTAGCTTGCTGATGTACTGGGGGAATAAAAGGCTTCAGATCATTTGCCCACCCTTGGAACTGAGCTGATGGTATTTTAGGCCCGTACTGTTTTTTTATTTGTTTTATTTTTATGGTGCTAGGGATTAAACTCAGGGTCTTACCATGCTGGCAGTATATCAGCGAGTATACCCTCAGTCCTGTTTTTATTTGAAATTAGCTGACATTAAAACATTAAGGTGTTGATTATTTTTCAATAGGGTATAATTTATTAGAAAAATTCTTTCTTTTTTTTTTTTTTTTTTTTTGGTATGGGGGAATTGAACCCCAACCAAGCATATATTTTGAGGCAGTATTCTTATTAAATTGGTTAAGGACTTGCTAAATTGCTGAGGCTGGCCTCAAACTTGTAATTCTCCTGCCTCAGCCTCCCAAGTCACTGGAATTACAGGCATATGCCATCACATCTATCTCAAATTCTTTCCTTTAAAGCATGTGTTTATTTTATTTTAATTTTAGTACTGGGGTTGAACCCAGGGGTGCTTTACCACTGAGCTACATCTCTGGTCCTTTCTTTTATCTTGAGACAGGGCCTTAATAAATTGCTGAGGCTGGCCTTGAACTTGAGATCTTCCTACCTCAGTATCCCAAGGATTATAGGCTTGTGCCACTGTGCGTGGTAAAACATTATTGTGTTTAAAAAAAAGTATTTTTAGGTCTGGGAATGTAGCTCAGTTGGTAGAGTGCTTGCCTTGCAAGCACAAGGCCCTGGGTTCAATCCCCAGCACTGCAAAAAAAAAAAAAAAAAAGTATTTTTAGCTGGCCATGGTGGCATGGAGGCCCACAACTCTGGGAGACTGAGACAGGAGGATGACTAGAGCCCAGGAGTTTAAAACCTGTGTGGGAGACCCCCTTTTATTGTTTGAGTGTTAGTTTTTCTTTTGGTACTGGGGTTGAACCCAGAGTGCTTTACCACTGAGTTCCATCCCCAGCTTTTTTGAAGTTTTTATTTTGAGACAGGGTCTTGTTAACTTGCTTAGGGCCTTGCTAAATTGCAGAGATTGGCTTTGAACATATACAATCTTCCTGCTTCAGCCTCTTGTGTCTTTGACTACAGGCATGTACCACCATGGCCATCTTGTTTGAGTTTAAAAATGTATGCTGAAAAGATTATTTTTGTTGGGCATAGTGGCACATGCTTGTAATCCCAGTGGCCTGAGACAGAAAGAGGAAGGCTACAGCAGGAGGCTTGAAAATATAAGGCAAACTGGGCATGGTGACACACTTCTGTAATCCCAGCAATTTAGGAGGCTGAGTCAGGAGAATTCCAAGTTTGAGGCCAGCCTCAGCAACTTTGAGACCCTGTCTCAAAATAAAAAACAAGGGGTACTGGGGATGTAGGTCAGTGGTAAAGCACCCCTGTGTTCAATCGCCAGTATCAAAAACAAAAAACAAAACCAACAATGGAAGTTTTCTCTTATTTGCAGAAAGTAGAGCAAAGTAGGGGGGAAAATGAGGCAGGGTGGATCCCTTGAAAATAGAGGAAAGCCAGCAGCAGGGTATGGTGGTGGTGGTACGTGTCTGTAATCCCAAAGATTTGGGAGACTTGAGGGAGACTGAGGCAGGAGGATAACAAATTCAAAGTCAGCAATTAGCAAGACCTTAAGCAATTTAGTGAGACCCTGTCTCAAAATAAAAAATAAAAAAGGACAAGGATGTGGCTCATTGGTTAAGCACCACTGGGTTCAATCTCTGGTACCCTAAACCAAACAAACAAACAAACAAACAAAAAAAAAAAGAAAAGAAAAGAAAAAGAAAATAGGGAAATTCAGTAGAGTAGAGGAACAAGATTGAGGGAGGTGGGACAAAATGGGGAATGAAATTGACGTATAGTACTTATATGAACATACCACAGTGAATTCCACCTTTATGTCTATCAATAAAGCACCAATTAAAAAAAATATAAATAAATAAAAGGAAGACCTGTGAAATAGAGGAAGGGGAATAGTGGGAGGGAGGGAGGAAGGGAAAGAGGAAGCACTGGGGACTGAAATGGAGCAAATTCTATTTCATGCATGTACGATTATGTTAAAATGAATCCCACTATTATGTATAACTATAATACACTAATAAAAACATAAAAAATTAAAAGGCAGCAGCCTGAGCAACTTAGTGAGAGACCCTATCTTGAAATAAAAAGGTCCTGGTATGTAGCTTTATGGTAGAGCATCCCTGGGTTCAATCCCCCATACTGCAGCAAAAACAAAACAAAATGATTTCCTACCTTATCTAATGCTTACCCTACCTGTGCCCTGTCCCCCAAAAAAACCTTAGGTAAATTCCTGTATTTTGGAAGTAAGAGATACTGAGTTAAGTTTTGTTTTGTTTTTGTACTGCAGATTGAACCCAGGAGTGATTTACCACTGAGCTACATGCCCTGCCATTTTTTATTTTGACGCAGGTTCTCGCTAAGTTGCTTAGGACCTTACTAATTTGCCCAGGTTGGCCTTGAGCCTGCAATCCTCCTGCCTCAGCCTCCCAAGTTGCAAGGATTACAGGCTTGTGCCACCTTGCCTGACACTTAGTTGAATTTATGAATAAATATTTCACCTTTTTTTTTTTTTTAATACTGAGCTTATTATTATTATTATTTGTGTGTGTGTGTGTTGCTGAGGATTGAACCCAGGGCCTTGTGCTTGTAAGGAAAGCACTTTACCAACTGAGCTTATATCCCCAGCCCCTTCACCTGACTTTTGCTCGCTCTTTCTTTCCCTCTCTTTTTATATTTCTTTCTTCCTGTTTGCATGCACACTGAGTCCCACACAGGGTATGAGGTATGTGTTCTTACATTCCAGGAGTTTGCGTTATAAGTGGTATATGTGATAAGTGACTACAGGAGAAGCATGTCCAAAGTGAGATGCCATCTTTTACGTTTACACATGGAGACACATTTCTTGTCTGTTTATCTTAACCTCTGAAGCTTGTAAACTCCTGAGGGCAGCATCTGTAACTGACTTATCTCCTGCAGTATCCAGTTAAGGGAGTTACACAATAGAAGGTACTTTTGGGGGATGGGTACCAGGAATTGAACTCAGGGGCACTAGACCACTGTGCCACATCCCCAGCCCTGTTTTGTATTTTCTTTAGAGACAGGGTCTCACTGAGTTGCTTAGTACCTCGCTTTTTTGCTGAGGCTGACTTTGAACTCGTGATCCTCCTACTTTAGCCGAGATGCTGGGATTACACCGAGATGCTGGGATTACACTGTGTCTGGCTTAGATGGTATTTTTAAAGTGTTTGTTAAATTGTTTTGTATGCCCCAGTGGAATTAACTGAAAGGAAAAGATGGGGTGAGAATTTATTTTAATCACATTAATTTTTTTTTTATTGCTGTAGCCAGTTATGGATGTCATCCTTGTTTTATAGATGAAGATACTTGGGTTCAGAGAGAGTTAATAGTGGAGCCTAAATTCAAGATTACCCACTTTCCAAGGCTTAGTAAATTCTTCCATCTATTTCCTTCTCACATATTCAACAAAGCCTCCCTCAATCACAAAAGCCACTACAGTCATGTACTGCATAACAACTATTTCAGTCAGCCACAGACCACACATACCTTGCTGGTCCCATAAGACATTAATGGAGCCAAAAATTTCCTGTCACCTGGTGAAATAACAGAGCAATACATTACTCCCATGCTTGTGGTGATTCTGGTGTAAAGATACTAGTGTATGCCAGTTGTACAAAAGTATACCAAATAAAATTCCTATAGTACATGATACCATATGATAATAAATGACTATATTACTAGTTTATGTATTTACTATCTCTTTATTTTAGAGTGTCCTCCTTTAATCTACTTATTAATATTTTACTATAAAACAGTATGTCCTGTTAGCCTTGCATCTTGTGTTTATTGTGTCTCCATTGTATCAAGAGACCACAATGAGTGACTGACCTACACCATGTCATCTAGGTCTGTGTAAGTATGTTCTTATAGTCATACAATGGTGATATCTCTTCAAGATGCATTTCTCAGAGGGTAGCCCTGTTAAGAGATCTATGATTGCATTTAGACGGTGACCTCAGCAGATAGAGAACAGCAGTCCTCATCCCCCCCCCATTTATTCAAGCAAAGTGAACATTCTCTTAAATGATATGTCAAGATAATGTTTAACTAGTACCATTTCATGTAATAACTGCTACCAAATGTATGTGTGTATGTATGTATGTATGTGTGTATGTATACATATGTATTATATGCATGGACCCAGGACCTTGCACATGCTAGGCAAGCACTCTACCAGTGAGTATGTCCCCAGCCCCAACTGTTGCTTGCTTTTAAGTTAAGGATTAGTGTTTTCAAATTATGTGTGCTGATTACTTTGGGTGATAAACATAGAAACTTGTACATATAATTTTCCCATTATAGTTAATTCATTTATCTGTGGTGGCATTTATTACTTTTTAATGTCAGTTTAGCAGTACATCTGTCTCTCCTCCCACTAGAGCTGTTCAAGACCAAGGCATTGTCTTAACATAGTCCTTCATTTTCCGTCTGATTGGGAGAATCAATCAGGAATTTGTTTTTGAGGGCGGAATTAAGGTAGCATTTACTTTATCTTATAAAGGTAGTATAACAGTCATCATAAAACATGAGTGTGTTGTTTTGTGTCTATTAAGAACTCCCCCCAAAGGATATAAAATTCTTTATAATTTCTTACTGAGTATGAAACATAAGTCAGTTCATGTGATTAGTGACTTTTTTTTTTTTTTTTTGCTGGAAATTGAACTCTGGGGTGCTTTACCATTGAGCTACATTCCCAGCCCTTTTTATTTTTTATTTTCAGAGTAGTGTTAGGTCAGGAAAGAACATAATTTGCTTTGTTCATTTGTGACTTTTGTTTTTGGTGACTGATTATAGGAAAACCCATTTTTGGTATGTTGTTACCTAGTAATATACTTATAGAGAGCTTATGATAAATCACGACGAGTTTGTTTCCTCAGCAGAGTTCATGTTATATTCAAATATATAATAATATACTCTGAAAAACCATTTCCCTAATGATTAATCTAGAGCATTAAGAGAATAATGAACTAATTATTAGTTTGAAAACTGAACCTAAATTTCACATCACATTTTCCAATGAAGTTGCTAATTCTGATCTGTATTAGGTTTGTTAGGGAGAAGGGGATTATGACAAGCAAGTCATTGTGAAATGTTTTCATGATTAGCACATTTTGTGCTGGAAGGAAATAGGTGGGAGTAGTCAACCAGGAGCACTGGAAGCCAGCCTCAACTCTGTCCCCACAATGTTTCTTCCTGTAGCAGTTTCCAAAACCAGGGGAAAGGGGTGCTAATGATGACATTGGCAGTGCATATGCCACTACCATGACATAGCCATCAGAAGAAATCAGTAGTGATTCTAAGTCTCTCTCTGCTGCTTTTGGAATGGGCAGTGAGTCGTGCTTAGCATATCTTGCTGCCTGAGTACCTTCTCACAGCCACTGTTGACTGCTTACCTGCTTTCCCTCTGACTTGGATCTGCCATGAAAGAATGCTTAAAATGAGGCCAGTTCATTGGTGCTTCCATTGAGTGGAATGGGATCCTGATTCTTGACTACTCTTGGTTTAGATTTATTTTGGATAGCAGTATGTAGCTGTAGCACTCTTTGAGAAAAACAAAAGGTATTTATGAATTGTAAAATCTATAGGACAGAATGTAAAAGTCCCCATTTACTGTCATATCCTCAAGTGACTACCCTTTCCAGACATATCCAGTATCTACGGTTGAGTGTCCATTCCTCCAGCCAGCCCTTACATCTTTTCTTAAGTGACTCTGAGAAATTTTGACAGCATCATCTTTGAGAGTGATTTATTAACTTTAGTAAGTAGTTGACCTTTTAGCATTTGCTCCCTAAGACTGACAAACAAGTATTAATAATTCATTATATTGTACCTGAGTTTACAATTTCACATCTGTTAATATATCAGGAATTTTAGTGTATCTTATAAAGTTCATATAGATTAAGTTTCCAAGTTGCTTAGCTTATACAAGAATGGAGAATCCGAGTAGGTCTGGGGTGGAGCCTGAGATTCTGCATTCCTTACTGGCTCCCAGGAGACATGAGTGCAGCTGGTCAAGGGACCATAGTTGATATACTAAGGCTCCATACTGCAGTTGGCTTTTATTTTAGAAAAACTTGGCAGTTTTTTTTTTTTTTAAAGGAAACAGCAGTAAAATATCTTATTTATGTTTAAGATTTTAAAGCCCAAGAGGTAGGAGGTTGGGAGGGAGGAAGGAAATGCTAGGAAATGATATTGGCCAAGTTATATTATATTGTGTGCATATACAGATATGTAACAATAAATCCCATCATTATGTATAACTAATGCATCAATAAAAAATGGGGAAAATATTTTAAAGCCAATATTCTTAAATTATGAAATTAATACATATGTAAACATTTTTAAGCAGAAGTGGGATTTTTTTTAAAACAAGGGTTCTGGAATTCTTTAAAAATTTGCTATATTATAGCAAATTAATATGGAAACATGTATGTAGGTCTCCCTGAAAAAATTTTTGAAAAAGGCTAGAATTTTATGATGTGGATATATGTAGATTTATTTAATAAATTAATATTGATGATGTTCTAGGTTATTTCCAAATTTTAATATTAAAAGCAGTACAGTAGTACATAGTTTCTTTTTTTTTTTTTTTGTATTGGTGATTGAACCCAGGGGCACTTTACCACTGAGCCACATCCCTAGCCCATTTTTATTTTGTGTTTTGTGATGAGGTCTCACTAAGTTGCTGAGGGCCTTGCTGAGTTGCTAAAGCTGGTCTTGAACTTGAGATCCTCCTGCCTCAACCTTTTCAGTCGCTGGGATTACAGGTGTGGACCATCATGCCTGGCAGAATACAGATTCTTATGAATTTCCTTTTCTCTTTCAGAATGGGCCTTGCATACTAAGTCCTTTTTTATTTACTTTGAGATACTTTTACTAAATTGCAGAGGTTGACCTAGAACTTGTGATTCTCTAACCTCAGCTTCCTGAGTAGATGGGATTATAGGTGCATGCCACCACGCCCAACTCTTAAGTATTTCTTTAGAAAATCCCTAGAAATGCAATTGCTGGGTTATAGGAATCGTACATTAAAATTTTAAAAATCTATAGTTTGACCAGGCACAGTGGTGCACACCTGTAATCCTAGCATCTCTAAAGACTGAGGAGGAGGATTGCAGGTTTGAGGCTCAGCATTCTAGAGAGTCGTGACTCAAATTTGAAAAGTAAAAATGACTGGGGATGTAGCTAAGTGGTAAATGCCCTGGGTTCAATTCTCTTACCAAAAAAAAAAAAAAAAAAAAAAAAAAAATCCATGTTTTGCCACAGTGCCCTCAAATAAATCTGCTTCCACCATCATTCCTTGTCTGGCTTATTGATTTAAGTAGAGTAGTTGGTTTGTTTAGTTCCTTTAGGTGAAAATTATGTTGGCACCTTTCCACCATTACAGGTTGGTTTTGTTTTGGTTTTTGGTTTATTTTGGTATTGGGGATTTAACCCAGGGACCCTCTACCACTGAGCTGTGTCTCCAGTCCTTTGCATTTTTTATTTTGAGACAGTTTCTCCTTAAGTTGCTGAGGCTGACCTCCAATTTGTAATCCTCTTGCCTTAGCCTCCTGAGTTGCTGGAATTACAGGCATTGGCCTAGTTCACATTCACATTTTTATTGAACACAAACTACATGCCAGGTGTTGGGGTCTTAAAGGTGATCCAGGGCTCACACTTAACAGTCTGTGTGATACTGAAGTGTGTAAACAGCTCTGGGGACCCTCTGTGGGAATCATGAGCCAAACCATTACTTAATCCCTGAGGAGATACGAAAGAAGATTGGGGAATGGAGAGGGACTTTACACCAAGTTGGCATGTATACTATGCCCTGATCCACATTTGTGTTGAAATTGGTGTGTGGTATCCAAAAACAATGCAAAATCATTTAATCTCTAGTTCATGTTAAGTATTTGATTTGAAGTTGTACTGATAACTCTGGAAAAAAATTATTTTTTCCTTTTAAAAATAGAATCGTATAGAGAAACAACATGTATCCCATTTGTTTACAATAAAAAAAAGTAAAAAAAAAAATAGAATCGTATAAAAACCACATGGTTAAGCTGTCAGAACATATCAGCTATTTAATTTCATACATCATATTGAATGTATTATTCTTTTCAGTTGATGTGATAAATGAAAGCAATGAGATTGATAATGAGTTATAAATGGCATGATATTTTTAATAAATGCTCTTGGGTAGTATTTGAGAAATATTATGTAGTAATTACTATTCAAGAGCCTGAATGGGATTTTGATAAATCAGTAATGGAGAATAATAGAGGTGTAAGGCTTTTTTCCTAGGGCCATTATCTAGTGATGATGTTTCTTTTTTAAAAAAAGTTAGTTTCTGATTTATCTTTGAAAAATAATCATGAGTTGTTGTTTAAAGGCTTTACTGTATATTTGTACTCGTAAGACTGTTGAACATCTTCAAGTTTTTGAGATGATGGAATTTCTAAAATTTGAAGCTTTAAAAGACATTAAGAGGGATGGGGTTGTAGCTCCGTGGCAGAGTGCTTGCCTAGCATGTGTGAGGCACTGGGTTTGAATCTTAGCACCAAATATAAATAAATAAAGGTCCATTGATAACTAAAAAAAATTTTTTTTTAAAAGACATTAGACATAAATTGATCTCTTTAATTTACAGGAACAGAAATTTAGATCTAGGGAGGCAAATAACAAATCTAAGGTCATATAGTTGGTAAATGCTGATCACCAGACTAGATCCCAGGGCTCTGGACTATTATCCTTTGCCCTGTTCCTCCTATCCTCTTGAGCAAGGTTGATTCTTTTGAAATGGTAACAAATTTTTACATGTTTTATATATAGCTCCACATCATGAATAAACATATATTTTAAATTTTTATTTCTTTGGTCTTACTAGAGATTGAACCCAAAGGCATTCTACCACTGAACCACAACCCCCAGACCTTTTTCTTTAACTTTCTTTTTTTTTTTTTTTGGGTGCTGGGGATTGAACCCAGGGCCTTGTGCTGGTGCGGCAAGCACTCTACCAACTGAGCTATATCCCCAGCCCTTAACTTTGAAATAGAGTCTTAGTTGCCCAGGCTGGCCTCCAGCTTGCAGTCCCTCATCAACCTCGAATCACTGGGATTACAGGAATGCGCTCCCATATCCAGCTTTCTTCTTATTTTTGTAGCATATTACTTTAATCATTTTTAGACATGTGGAAAACTTTAGATGATGAATTCTTCCATGGATAAGTTGGGGTCTACAGAGATAAAAGTATTATTTAAGGAAAAAAAAAAAACCACCTCATTCATGAATTATTACAAGTGCATATTCAATCTCAGAATATTTATTGAGGTAACGCTGTGTATCATATGGTTTTTGGAGCTGGCATGCACTAGTGAAGACAACAAATAAAAGTTCTCAACCTTAAAAAGGAGTCTTATAAGCATATAGTTCTGTGTAATTGGAAATAATTCCTTAGTATTAAAAAAAATGAAATAACAGTAACAATAAAAATAAAATAGGGGCTGGGGTTGTGGCTCAGTGGTAGAGTGTTTGCTTAGCATGCCCGAGGCCCTGGGTTTAGTCCTCAGCACCACAGAAAAATAAAATAAAGTCATTGTGTCCACCTTAAATAAATAAAAAAATAAATGAAAACATAATCCAATCAATAAACAGGCAAAGGAACTGAACAGGCACTTCACAGGAGTATGACACAGGAGAAGAAATGCAATCGGTCAACAAATATTTGAAAAAATGTTCAACATCTCTAGCAATTAGAGAAATGCAAATTGAAACGACACTGAGATTCCATCTCACTCCAGTTAGAATGGCAATTATTTTTTAAATTTATTTTTATTGTAAACAAATGGGATACATGTTGTTTCTGTTTGTACATGGAGTAACAGCATACCATTTGCGTAATCATACGTTTACACAGGGTAATGAGGTTTGATTCATAGAATGGCAATTGTTAAGAATACAAGTAACAGGGCTGGTGGTGTGGCTCAGTGGTGGAGCACTTACCTAGCGTGTGCAAAGCCCTGGGTTCCATCCCCTCATATCCGTCAGCTTCAGTGAATCCACCTAATTTGAGTCCTGATTGCAACAAACCAGTAATAATGGAAAAAGAAAGAAAGAAAGAAAAAAATAATACAAGTAACAATAAATGTTGGTGAGGATGAAGGGAAGAAAATACACTGCCGGTGGGACTGCAGTTTGGTGCAACTACTCTGAAAAGCAGTGTGGAGATTCCTCAAAAATCTTGGAATAGAACCACACTTTGACCTGGTTATCACACTCTTAGGTTTATACCCAAAGGACTTAAAATCAGCATACTACAGTGACACAACCACATTATTATTATTTTTTTTAAATATGACATATCTCTATTTAAGTGGGAGTTTAGTACGAAATAGAATCTCAGAGTAGCTGTCCGTATTCTGGGTTTTAACATTGATTTGACTAACTTAGCAATGTGACCACAGGCAAGTCACTGAGCACAATGAATCAGTTGTTTGAAGGTAACCACTTTACATTTGTATTTTGACATCATGCAGAAGATAACTAGACCTGTATTTCCCCAGAGTCACCACTTCCCTCACATTTTCTTTTTCCCTGGCTGTTGTGACTGCATCCAAGGGCTGTCTTTCCAAGCACTGTCTTTCCAAGCACTGCAGAATTATTAAGAGACTTGGGAAACTTCACTTGCTGTGATGCCTAGGCCAGCATAAACATTTTAAAAAACAATGAAGGGTCCGTGTTCTTGCTGAGAACTTCAGCATCCCTAACTAGCCCTGCATTTCCCAGTCAACGCAATGATACGTCAGAGACTAGTGTTTTAAAGGAGACTGAAAACGAGCCCGCAAAGAAAAGCTGCCATAGTTTACTGGAGAGTATAGCTCGAGGCACCAGTGTGAAACCCTTTTCCATCTCTGCCACTTCAGAAGCCAGGGCGGACATTGTCCAACCAGTCTAGCCCTTTTTCCTTAACTGCCCCTTCTCTGCCATTCCTGGGTCCCACTCCTCACAGAAGCAAAGTCGCGGGATTGGGAAGACAGTGTAGGTCCGATCAGCGCCGCTCATCCCCCGGAACTGCAGCCCAGGCCCTGCCCTGGGATCCTAACCCCTTTCACATCAGTGTTTCTAGAAGCTTAGTTCACAATAGCTAAGCTATTGAACCTAGCAACCTAGGCCCTTCAATAGATGAATAGATAAAGAAAATGTGGTACGTATACATAATAGAGTATTATTCAGCCATAAAGAAGAATGACTTTATGACATTTGCCAGCATATGGACCTGGAGACTACTATGCCAAGTGAAGTAAGCCAGAACCAAGAACCGAAGGTTGTTTTCTCTGATATATGGAAGCTAACCCACAATAATTGGGACGGGTAAAGGGAAGAATTGAAGTGCAGTAGATTAGACAATAGGGAATGGAGGGAAGAGAGAGGTGATAAGTAAAGCAAAGACAGTGGAATGAATCTGACATAATTTTCCCATATACATATATGAAAATACAGTGAATCTCACCACCATGTATATCCATAAGAATGGAACTCTAGAATAAAATATATTCCATGCTTGTGTAATTATATTGAAATGGATTCTGCTGTCATGTATAACTAAAAAGAACAATAAATTTTAAAAAGTCATCACTACCTGAAAATGGGTAAACAAGCCAAGCAATAACAAAAAGGGCATATTTTTAAACTGAAGATAATTAAGATAACATTATTGTCCCCTGTGTTGTTCGGTGATGACCAGCAGATATTTATTAAACATCTTTATGGACAAGGGAGTTGTGAAACACTTGTGATGCTTGGTTAAATAAAATGGAATAATTGTCCTTGAACTCACACATTCCACATGCATACACATATAATTAGAGGGTCTGTGCACTATAATGCTGATGAATGAGCTGGGCACAGAAAGTAAAGTGTCTACAGAACTTTTTCCTATGAACATCAAGTTTAGACATGTGATGTTTGTAAAAGCTGCATTATTATACCTTTTGTTTATTTTGGCATATAGTGATTATGTACTATATATTTATAATTTGCGTAAAAATATTCTGCTTTTAAAACAATTAGGTGTAGACACTGTTGCATATGTCCTTTTGCTTTTTTAAAATTTGGCACTTTTAAAGCAGTTTTATTTCTCTTCATTATGATCATAACAGTTCAGTTTTTTTCTACTGACCATTGAGCCTTGGCAGAAGCAAAGGGAGGGGTGAGGCCAGTGAGAGGCTATTATGAATGTAGTATGTGGCATCTGTACAAGGATACTCTTGGTTTCCCAGAGCTAAGCACGTTTCTTTTTTACATTGTTCTGAGTGATGCTGTAAATACACAGGCAGAAGTAAACAAAAGGCAGCCGTTTTTGCTACTATGGGACTTGGAAAATGAAATAAAGTTGACCAAATAGAGGCCAAACTAAGCAAGAAAATATTTTATGTTTTAGAAAATTTTTGGTAGATGTTTGTTAAGCTCAGAGTACACATTTGTGCTTTAGAGGTTAACTGACTGCCAATTTAAAATTCACTAAGTCAGAAAGGCAAGTCATTTTTGCTTTTGATGTTTGTTAACTATTCACTTGAATTACACAGGTCCTTTTTTTGCAAACTTTTTTTTTTGTTTTGTTACGAAAGGTTCAGCTTCCCAACCATGTTTTTCAACCATTTTTTTTTAAGTTGTTGATGGACCTTTATTTTATTTATTTATTTTTATGTGGTGCTGAAGATTGAACCCAGTGACTCACATGCCAGGCAAGCGCTCTGTTACTGAGCTACAACCCCAGCCCCTGCAACCTTATTTTAAAGGTTATAATTTACATTTTTTTCCCCCAGAGTACATTCATATGAAGAGTAGGCATACCTCTTTTCCTTCCTTCCTTTCTTTTTTTTTTTTTTTTCTTTCTTTCTTTCTTTCAGTGGGGGATTGAATCTAGGCCCTTGTAAGCACTCTGTTAATCCAGTGCCTTGTAAGCACTCTATTCACTGAGGTACAACTCCAGCCCTCCACCTTTTTTTTTTCTTTTTTGCCGTGCTGGGAATCAAACCCAGGGCCCTGTGCTTGCAAAGCAAGCACTTTACCAACTGAGCTATCTCCCCAGCCCGACACTTCACATTTTGAGACAAGGTCTCACTAAATTGCTTAGGGCCTTGCTAAGTTGCTTAGGCTGGCCTTGAACTTGGAATCCTTCTTTATCAGCTTCCTAAGTCACTAGGATTACAGGTGTGCACCACCGTGCCCAGGTCCAGCCCTTTTTTAAAGTTTTATTTTGAGACTAAGTCTCACGAAGTTGCCCAGGCCAGCCTTGAATTTGAAATCCTTTTGCCTTAACCTTTTGAGTAGCTGTTAAGATGTGTGCCCGCTGCACCCAGCTTATAGCTTTTTTATGGTCTGTGTTAGTGTTCCAGAGTTCAAGGCTTGGCACTGTTAGTGGAGTGCTGATTCCCTGGTCATGCAATGACTCATCTTAAAAAGATCTTGAGAAAAGTGGATAATTTATCTTCAAACCGATCTTTTCAAGGTCAATTCTAAGGAAGCACAATTAACATTTGTGGAAGGCACATGGTGTTATTTTCAAAATGCATTTGAATCAAGTGTTTTAGGGACATTTTGTGGTGTAAGGGCTGGAATTTTTTTCAATTTGTTGTCATTAAACACTGATTGCATATCGAAGGCCTTTCATTGTTTGTGTAACACCAGAGCAATTTTAGTGTAGTATTTTGGCGGTGTTGTTGAAGAAGGAAATGTAGTATACCTCTTTCCCAGAGATGTTAGACACATTTATATATAATTATAACTAAATTATCTGCATATAATTTAGTTGTAGAAGGATGCAATACTTTTATTATTTATTTATTTTATGTTGTGCTGAGGATTGAACCCAGTGCCTCACACGTGCTAGGCAAGTGCTCTACCACTGAGCCACATCCCCAGCCCATCTTAGACACATTTTAACTACATATTATGATGTTAACTGCATATTATTAGACTGTATTTTAACCTCAACTCTGGTGTTAATACATTAGGGAGAATATGGATTGGTATGTGTACCTCTGAATATAAATACAATTTTTTTTTTTTTTTAAATACTGGGGATTCAACCCAAGGGTGTTCTGCCACTGAGCTATATCCATAACCCCCTTTTTTTTTTTTTTATTTTGAGACAGGGTCTTATGAAGTTGTCCAGGCTGGGCTCCCAACTTGAGAGCCTCCTCCTTAGCTTCCTCAGACACTGGGATTACAGGTGTGTACCACTGTGTCTAGCTAAGTGTAAATCTTTTTATTAGGAGCTGTACTTCATTTGGCCTTTGAAGGGGTGGATATCCTAGTGTTTGTAGGTTGTTGGTCACCTTTTCTTGTGTTGCCTGTTCCTTGTTTGCCAGAGACTGTGTAGAGCCATATGCTGAGGCAGCGATCCAGAATGGTAGGAATAATGTCATCAACTTTTGAGAGTTGACAGAAAAGCTGATGTGAGGTCTATCATTTTACCTTATCTCTCTCTTCTTTTTTTAATGTACAATTAATAAACTCCTGAATACATACAAACCCAGAAAACAAACTTTTCCTAATTTTGAAGACATTGTTCACGCAAAGTACCCTACATCAAAGAGGTGCAAAAGAGATGGGTATTGCCATATTACTTGGGCTGGAGTTGTAATGGCTATTCACAGGTGCATTTCCACTATTGATTGGCACAGGAGTTCTGTTTTGCTTCTGACCTGGTCCAGTTCAACACTCCTTAGGCAACCAAGCGGTCCCCACTTCCAGGACCTCACCATATTGCTGCCAAAGTTAGTGTGGACATCCCTTCTGCATCTGTATAGCACCTGATAGCTTAGTAGTCTAGGCTCAAGTGGTCCTCCTGAATAGCTGGAACTATAGGTACACACTCTGCTCCTGGCTACTGTTTTCTCTTTCTCCCAGCCCTTTCAGATGAACCTGGTCAAGTTGTATGAAAATGGGGAGGGGAACTAACATTTATGGGGTCTACCTTATTGGAAAATTTGCAGAGTTTTCATAAACATTTTGTTATGAGGTAGGCATTCTTTCAGATAAAAGAACAGGCTCGGGTTAAGAAGTTTACTCAAGGTTAATGACTAAAATTTTGATGAGGCTGTTTGATGCCGTTTTTTTGGTTTGTTTGTTTGTTTTTGGTTTTGTACCAGGGATTGAACCAAGGGGTGCTTAACTATTGAACCCCATCCCCAGGTTGTTCTAAATGTTTTAAAAATTTTGGATAGGGTATTGCTAAGTTGCTGAGGCTAGCCTCAAATTTAGGATCCTTCTGTCTCAGGCTCCTGAGTCTCTGGAATTATAGGTGTGCACCAACGCACTGGCTGTTTGATGCAGTTGTCAGAATATTAAAACTTTATTTAGTCTTTTAAAATTTTAATTGGAAACTTAAATCTTTTTTTTTTTTTTTTTTGTTGGGGGATGTTTACTGGAGGTTGAACCCAGGGACAATTTACCACTGAGCTACTTGCTAAGTTGCTAAGGGTTTTACTAAATTGTGAAGACTGACCTTGGACTTGTGATCTTTCTCTTTTAGGCTCTTGAATTGCTAGGATTATAGGGGTATGCCTCTGAGCCCAGTCACAAATCTCTTTTAATTGACTCTTTCACCTTAACTGGCTGCTTAACTTAACTGACTCAGACATATTCAAACCTTTTTCCACTTGCGGACTATTGGAATAGTTGTTTCCTGTGTTGGGGCTACTCTTCGGCTGCTTCAGTGTAGCTATGTCTTTCCTGGAATTTCTTCTCAGCCTGATTGTCACTTCAGAGTTTTCCCTGTTTACTATTTTAAAATAGTCACCCAATACTTTTTGTTTCATTACTGTAATGCTCAGCTGAGAACTTGATATTTTTCTTGTTGATTTCCTTTTTATTGCCTGATGCCCCTCAAATTTGAGACCTTGTTTTTTCATGTCTGTGTCCTAGCCCAATATATATTTGTTAAATGGGTGTGTTGAGAAAAATCAAAGCCATCAGGTACACCCTTTAATCTACTGATCTCCATATGTGTCAATTATCTCTGTCTAAATGTTCACTCCCTTTTTTTTTTTTTAATTCTTTTTAGATATACATGATAGTAGAGTGTATTTTGACATACACACATGGATATAACTGCCCTTTTGTGTGGTTGTGCATGATGTGGAGTTACACTGGTCATGTATTCATATATGAACATAGAATTATGTCCAGTTCATTCTACTGTCTTTCCTATTCCCGTCCCCCCTTCCTTTCCTTCATTCTCTTGTCTGATTCGTTGAACTTCTATCCGCCCCCTCACCCTATTGTGTGTTAGCATCCACATATCACAACATTTGGCCTTTAGTTTTTTGGAACTGACGTACTTCACTTAGCATGATAGTCTCCAGGTCCACCCATTTACCAGCAAATGCCATAATTACACCCTTATTTATGGCTGAGTAATATTCCATTGTGTATATGTACCACATTTTCTTCATCTGTCCATCTGTTGAAGGGTATAGGTTAGTTCCATAACTTAACTCATTGTGAATTGAGCTGTTATTAACATTGATGTGGCCACATCACTATATATAATATGCTGATTTAAGAGTAACCTGTTCTTGGCTGAGAGTGTAGCTCAGTGACAGAGAAGGCCCTGGGTTCAATCCCCAGCACTAGGAGGAGGGAAAAATAGTATCATTCTTTAGTAGTAAGGGACTTTTCATTACAACACTGCCTGAGGTTCAGTTATGTCCTTTGGGAATATACCAAGGAGTGAGATAACTGGGTCAAATGGTGGTTCCAAGGGGATCCAAGATGGTGGACTAGAGGGGGGCTACATTGCTTGTTGTTCCTTAATTTAGGATTCAAGCAGAGGAAATACTGTTTCTTTTGAGGCAGTCATGGATCCCCTGCCATTTACCCTCCCACCCTACCCCCCATGTCCCCCTTGATAGCTCGCAGTCTGGTAGCATATCGCCTGCCTTTTGAGTGCACATCGCTTGCTAACTGCCACCCATCATCCACCATTTGCCCATTTGCCCACCTCTTGCCTGCCCATTACCTGTGTATCACCCACTGCCCAACAGCCTCTCCCTGATCATCTGCTGTTAGCCTGCAGACTGCCAGCAAATCACCTGCTGCCTACTGTTGCCTGGAAGTCCATAGTCACAGTACCTGCAGGTTTGGTTACATGTTTCTGCCACCATCTTGGGACACCAATCAGCTGCAGGTTTGCCACTGCCACCACTACCATATCAGGTCATGGCCACCTCCGTCTGGGAACAGAGTCCAGAGCCTGGAGATATATTGGGGTAACTGCAGGTCTGGTTGTACCTGAGGTCTTTCTGCTTGGTGTAGTAGTGGCTGCCACCTGGCTGCCTCTTTGCAGGGTCGCTCCTTTGAGCACATCCCTAGTGATCTCTCTGCAAGCTGAAAGGGCATTGAGATCTTGGGCCTGCAAGATACAGGACTGGGGAAGCTGAAGCCTGGGTCTCATAGATTGTAGCTGGGTTTGTGTGGGCCAGTCTGGGTCTGGCAAGCCTGTGGAAAGCCAGAGACTAGGAGCAGTTCCCTGTGGGGAGCACAGGCTGAAGAAACTGGAGAAAACTGAGCTCTCTCCAGCTCATTGAGTCCTGAAGTATGCAGGGATGGAAGGTGCTGGCTACTATAGGTAGGAAAACTGGAAGAGGGTGTGAGGGCATCTTACTATTGGCTCACCCACCCAATTGGTCCGGCACCCAGGGAACTGAAACTAACATCAAACTTCGGACAACCCCACCTATCGGTGGAGAAGGGAAGCTGAGAAAATTTTTAAAAGCCAGTGGAAGCAATCATTCATTTGTCCATTGAGACTCCTTTTTTTTTTTCTGCCCTCTTGCACACCTCTAACGTCTTTGAATCCAAATATTTTTCATGCATCAATTTATTGAGGAATGGAATATTTGAATAGTATATGGTAGTTTTGTTGTATATTCTTACCTTTTAACCTTTTTAAAAAATCCATATATATTTTTTTCTCTCACCTACCTGTCTCCTTGGATTCTCTTTCTCTCATACTAACAGTCAACCTCTGTTAATTCCTCCCTCACTCTTAGTATAAATTTTTACCTCTACTCTCCTTCTCCCTCATAAACATTACATCTTATACTACTTCTATTCCCTCATTGCCCATCATTTGAAATGATAAACCCTTTTAGCCAACTTACTGTTTATGTTATAGACAATAATTGATCACTTCCTTTCTGTTTATTGTGACAAAACTGTAAATGCCTTAGTAGGAACTATTTGATTTAAGGTGGTATATTGTTTGCATTGGGGCTGTTAATATTGGTCTTCCCCTTAAAGGTGAGGACTGGAATCCTTCGGGGACTCTATAAAACTACAGGGTAGAATCTGGACTGCCTCAGATCCATACTGCTAGATGAGAAGACACATAAACAACATGAAAAAATAAGGGAACAGAGTGCCTCAAGCAAACCAAGATGTTCCAGCAATAGAATGCATAGACAATACAGTTGAAGAAATGTCAGAGAAGGGGTTTAGAAAATACATAGATTCCTTTTCCAAATAAAGAATGATATCAAAGAGAAAATATAGGAAGTGAAAGATCACTTCAGTAAAGAGGCAGAGATTATAAATCAAGCAGAAATCCTTGAAATGAAGGAAACAATAAACCAAATTAAAAATTCAGTGGAAGGTATCACTAGCAGACTAGACCATTTGAAAACAGAACCTCAGACAATGAAGAAAAAATATATACTCTTGAAAATAAAGTCAACTGCACAGAGAAGATGGTAAGAAACCATGAATAGAACTTCCAAGAAATATGAGATAATGTAAAAAGACCAAATTTAAGATTTATCAGAATAGATGAAGGCGTGGTGATACAAACCAAAGGAATGCATAGTCTTTTCAATGACATATCAGAAAACTTACCAAATATAAAGAATGAAATAGAAAATCAACTCCAAGAGGCTTACAGGACCCCAAATGTACAAAATTACAGCAGACCCACACCAATGCACGTTATAATGAGAATGACTACATATAAAATAAGGATGGAATTTTAAAAGCTGTGAGGAACAAAAATCAAATTACATATAGGGGGATACCAATTTGGATCTCAGAACGCAGACCCTCAATGCCAGGAGGTCCTGGAATAACATATATCAAGTTCTCAAAGAAAATGGATGCCAACTGAGAATTTTATATCCAGCAAAATTAAGCTTCAGATTCTATTAAAAACAAAAGTTAAAAGAATTCACAAGTAGAAAGCCTGCTCTACAGAACATTCTTAGCAAAATATTCCATGAGGAGGAAATGAAAAAGAACAATGAAAACCAGCAAAGGCAGGCGCTACACTAAAGGAAAGGTCAGTCAAAGGAGAAACTAAATCAAGTTAAAAACCCAAAAATAAACCAAAATGGGCATACAAATCAGATAATCTCAAGAATAACCCTGAATGTTAATGGCCTAAACTCATCAATCAAAAGACATAGACTGGCACATTGGATTTAAAAAGAAAGACCCAACAATAGGCTGTCTTCAAGAGACTCACCTCCTAGGAAAAGACACCCACAGACTGAAGTGAAAGACTGGGGAAAAAACACCACTCACATGGATTGCGTAAACAAACAGGGCTTTCCATCCTCATATCAGACAAAGTAGACTTCAAACCAAAGTTAGTCAGAAGGGATAAAGAAGGACATTTCTTACTGCTTAAGAGAATCATACTCCAACAAGCCATAACAATCATAACTATATATTCCCCAAACAATGGAGCATCTATGTACATCAGACAAACCCTTCTCAATTTCAGGAATCAAATAGACCACAACACAGTAATACTGGGTGACTTTAACACACCTCTGTCGCCACTGGATAGATCTTCCAAACAAAAAGAAACTATAGACTTAATAATACAATCGATTTAGACTTAATGGTCATATGTAGAGTATTTCATCCATCATTGAGCAAATACACGATCTTCTCAGCAGCACATAGATCCTTCTCTAAAATAGACCATATGTTATGCCACAAATGTAACTCTCAGCAAATACTTAAAAACAGAAATACTACCCTGCATTCTATCAGATCATAGTGGAATGAAACTAGAAATCAACAATAAAATAAAAAGTAGAAGCTACTCCAACACCCGGAGACTAAATAGCATGCTATTGATTGATGAATAAAGAATGATATCAAATGTATTAAAGAAGAAATCAGGAAGGAAATTTTAAAAAGTACTTACCAGAGGTAAATGAGAACACCAATACAACATACCAAAATCTCTCAGACACCATGAAGGTAGTGCTAAGAGGAAAGTTCATTGCGTTGAACTCATACATTAAAAGAATAAAAAAAATCAACAAATAAATGACCTAACAATACATCTCAAAGCCCTAGAAAAAGAACTAACTAATCAACACCAAAAGTAGTATAAGACAGGAAATAATTAAAATCAGAGCTGAAATCAATGAAATTGAAACAAAAGAAACAATTTTAAAAATTGACAAAACAAAAAGTTGGTTCTTTGAAAAAATAAAATTGTTAAACTCAGCTACACTAACAAAGAGAAAGAGAAAACTCAAATTACTAAAATAATGAAAAAGGAAATATCATGACAGACACTACTGAAATACAGAAGATAATCAGAAACTATTTTGAAAGTATATATTCAAACAAAACAAAAAACTCAAAGACATCAACAAATTTCTAGAGACATACGATCTATCCAAACCGAAGCAGGAGGACATATACAATTCAAATAGATCAATTTCAAGCAGTAAAATGGAGGACGCCATCAGAAGCCTACCAACCAAGAAAAACCCAGGACCAGACGGATTCTCAGCCAAGTTCTACAAGACCTTCAAAGAAGAATTAACACCAATACTACTCAAATTATTCCATGAAATAGAAAAGAAAGGAACCCTTCCAAACTCATTCTATGAGGCTAGTATCAGCTTGATACCAAAAGTGGACAAAGACACATCAAGGAAAGAAAACTTCAGACCAATATCCCTGATGAACGTAGACACAAAAATTCTGAATAAAATTCTGGCAAATTGCATACAAAAACATAAAAAAAGATACTGCACTATAATAAAGTGGGGTTCATCCCAGGGATGCAAGGTTGGTTCAACATACGGTAATCAATAAATGTAATACATAAGTAGACTTAAAGACAAGGATAAGATGATTATCTCATTAGATGCAGAAAAATATTTGACAATATACAGTACTCCTTCATGTTCAAAACACTAGAAAAACTAGGGATAGTAGGAACATATCTCAACATTGTAAAAGCTACCTATGCTAAGCCCAAGGCCAACACCATTTTAAATGTAGGAAAATTGAAAGCATTCCCTCTAAAAACTGGAACAAGACAGGGATGCCCTCTTTCACCACTTCTCTTCAACAGAAGTTCTAGCCAGAGCAATCAGACAGATGAAAGAAATTAAAGGGATATACGAATAGGCAAAGAACTCAAACTGTCACTATTTGCCAATGACACGATTCTATATTTAGAAGATCTAAAAAAATTCCACCAGAAAACTTATAGAATTCATAAATGAATTCAGTAAAGAAGCAGGATATAAAATTAATACCCACAAATGAAATGCATGTCTATACATAAGTGATGAATCCACTGCAAGAGAAATTAGGAAAACTATCCCATTCACAATAGCCAAAAAACAAAAACAAAAATACTTGGGAATCAATCTAATAAAAGAGATGAAAGACCTCTACAATGGAAACTACAGAACACTAAAGAAATTGAAGAAGACCTTAGAAGATGGAAAGATCTCTCATGCTCTTAAATAGGCAGAATTAATATTGTCAAAATGGCCATACTACCAAAAGTACTATACAGATTCAGTGCAGTTCCTATTAAAATCCCAATGACATTCTTCATAGAAATAGAAAAAGCCGTCATTAAATCCATTTGGAAAGTAAGAGATGCAGAATAGCCAGGGCAATCCTTAGCAAGAAGAGTAAAGCAGGAGGCACTGTGCTACCAAACCTTAAACTATACTACAGAGCAGTAGTAACAAAAACAGCATGGTACTGGCACCAAAATAGACATGTAGGTCAAGAGTAAAAAATAGAAGACAGAGACAAACCCACATAAATATGGTTACCTCATAGTAGACAAAGGTGCCAAAAATATATATTGGAGAAAAGATAGCCTATTCAACGAATGGTGCTGTGAAAACTGGAAATACATATGTAACAAAATGAAATTAAACCTTTATCTCTCACCCTGAACAAAAATCAGCTCAGAGTGGATCAAAGACTTAGGCACTGGAACAAAAACCCTGTGCCTAATAGAAGGAAAAAGTAGGCCCAGATCTTCATCATGTCGGCGTAGGACCTGACTTCCCTAACAAGACTCCTAAAGCACAAGAAGTAAAATTAAGAATCAATAAATGGGGTGGATTCAAATTAAAAAGCTTTTTGTCAGCAAAGAAAACAATAAATAATGTGAAGAGAGAGCCTGCAGAATGGGAAAAAATCTTTACCACACGTACCTCAGATAGAGCACTAATCTCCAGGATATATTAAGAACTCAAAAAACTTAACACCAAAAAACCAAATAACCCAATCAATAAATGGGCTAAGGAGCTAGACAGACACTTCAGAGAAGAAGAAATACAATTGATGAACAAACATGAAAAAAATGTTCATCATCTCTTGCAATTAGAGGAATGCAAATCAAAACTATGCTAAGATTTCATCTCATTCCAATCAGAATGGCAATTATCAAGAATACAAGCAATAATAAGTATTGGCAATTATGTGGGGAAAAAGATACACTCATACATTGTTGGTGGGACTGCAGATTGGTACAACCACTGTGGAAAGCAGTGTGGAGATTGCTCAGAAAGCAACTTTTTAAAAAATGTTATTTTGTGGTGCTGGTGATTAACCTGGGAGTTCTTTACCATTGAGCTCATCTGTAAGAACTTTTTAAAAACATTTTATTTTGGGACAGGTTCTATGTTGCCCAGCCTGTCCTCAAATTTACGATCCTCCTGCCTTAACCTCCTGAATCTGAATAGGTGTGTGCCACCACACTTGGCTCAAAAGCAACTTTTTTAAAAAATTATTTTTAGAATATATTTTCTTTTAAATTAACACAATAATTGTTAATATTATAAAATATAGACATATTTATGGGGCACAGCATAGCATTTCATGTGTTATAAAATATAGCGATCAGATCAGGGAAATGGCCATATCTATCATTTCAAACATATATGATTTATTTTGGGGGGGGGAACATTGAAAATCCTCTTTTTTAATTTAATTATTAGTGTATATTTTACTAATTAATGGGTTTCATTGTGAGATTTTTTTTCCAGTTCTGACAGTTGAATCTAGTGGAGTTCTGCCTCTGAGCTATATTCTGAGTCATTTTCATTTTATTTTGAGACAGCTGTCTCTCACTAAGTTGCCGAGGCTGGCCTTGATCTTGTGACCCTCCTCCCTTAACCTCTTGAGTAGCTGGGATTATAGGCATGTGCTCTTGCCCTGGGCCATTGTGAGATTTTCATATATTTCTTTTTTTGTGGTTCTGGGAATTGATCCCAGGTCCTCATGTATGTTTAGGTACTAGGCAGGTGCTCTACCACTGAGTTATATGACACCCTATTTGTTTTTTTAAAAAAATGAGGATAATGTGAGATGTCTATATCCATCAATATTAGGTTAGGTCATTTTGAATCAAATACACTGACAGCTAGAAAAGCAGTGAGAAATTTCAAGGTCCGGTTCTAAAAGATGAATGTAACTGTGAGGGGTAAGTCTCTTATTTGAGGCTATCTTTCCCTTAAGTCATTGCTACTGCTGAAAGTGACAGCAGAGAAAATGAATAGACTTTGAAAATATTCATGTCAAGAGGACAGAACGTTGGAATTAGGACCTGCTAAGATGGAGGGCCCAGGGAAACATTCTAGGACTTGTTTGGTCCCAGAAGGCCTAAATCCTAAGAGTAAGGAAGAAATAGAGGTGGACCAGTTTATATAGGTAAATAAGCCCAGCGTTTACGCTTCTCTATTCTGAATTGAATTTAAACGATCTGGGATTCCTACTGTCTCTAGTCTAGCTTTGTATTAGAAGCAAAAGTAGATCCTTTCTTAATAACAACCACCCACCATAGCCTCGAATGTCTCTGAGTTTTTGTATATAATGTCCAATATTCAATAAAAATAACTAGTCATATGAAAAGACAAGATCCAGCAGAAAACCATGAGGAAAATTTGACAATAGAAACAAAAAGGGATGGGGATGTGGCTCAGTGGTAGTGCCACTGGGTTCAGTAGGCAGTACTGCACACATGCATGCGTGTACATACCAGAACAGAACAAAACAAAATATAGGTATAATTATATATTATCTAATATGTTAATCTTACATGTGATTATATACAATTGTATATTATCTAATACATACACATATATGGTACATATGAATATACACACATATACTTAAAGTCTAAATGTATAATTTTGACAGACTTCATAAAAAATGAAGTGGAAATTCTACAACTGAAAAAAAATGATCGAGCAGATGAATAGACTTTGCAGCATAGATATAGTTGAAGAGAATTGTTGAAGTTAGAAGGTTAAGTCAGGAAAAAATATTGATACTGAGGCATTGTGAGAAGGGTAGAGGATACTGAAAAGTATAAGGAGAACAGGGAATATTGTGAAAAGTTCTTAGGTATATGTAATTAAAATTTTGAAAGAGGATAAAAAGAATGGGGCCAAAACAATATTTGACGAGAATTTAGCTATGATTTTCTAAAACTGATTAAAGTCATCAAACCACAAATTAAAATCTGTGGTACCAAGCAGGAAAAATACCAAGAAAATCTACCTGGGCACATCATAGTAATACTGTGCAAAACAGTCAATGAAATCTTAAAGGCGGTAAGAGAATAAGACATTTTGCCTTCAATGGAGCACCACTAAGATTGACAGCCTGACTTTTCAACAGTAACAATAGCATCCAGAAATAACAGCATTTAAGTGGTGACACAATCACCAGTCTTTACCAGTGAAAATATCCCTTAAAAATAGAAAATAAAGCTGTGTTCAGAGAGAAACAAAAATAGGAAATATGTAACCAGAAAACCTACCCCTTACAGATATACTAAAGGATGTTTAGGCTGGAGGAAGATGATTGCAGATGGATGAAAGTGTTGGGAAGGACCTGTTCAGTGGGTAAATGAGTGAATTTTGACTGTATAAAATAATAGTAATAATAATGTTAAAAAACTTTTTAAAAAATTGAAGTATATCGGGGGCGGCGGCCAGCGGTCAGGGCGGTGGCGGGGGCGGAGGAGCGCAGTGCGCGGCGCCACCATGGGGGCCCAGCTGAGCATGGGGCTTCTCACCTGGCCGTCTCCAGCACCTGCTGCTCTGAGCGTATGCTGTGAGCTGGCCTGTGAGCAGCAGAGCCGTGTCTAGGAGTGGGACATCTTCACCAACCCCTGGTCTCATCAGTCCAAGGGGCGCCCGGGATTGCCCCTGCCTTGTGGTTCTGCTGGGATCCTGGCTTGGCCCCAGATGCCCACAGCATGCCTGGAGCCAGGCCTCCTGACCTGGCCACTGCAAGCATCCTCCATGCCCCGGTGGTGGCCCCTGGGGCTGGGTGCATGAGGAGTCTTATCTGGGTGGTGCAGGCACCAAGGGAGGCCTCCCGACACTGGGGGACCTAGGAGCTGGCACTAGAGTCTGCTGTCCCTCTGGAGAGAACATTGGGGTCTGGCCTGCTGCCCTGGATTTCCTGCCTTGCAGCCCAGGCTGAGCGCTCAGCAGGCCCCGACAGGCCCACACCACAGTTGGGCCACGCGGTGCTGTCCCCGGTCTGGTTCCTCTACAGCCTGCTCATGAGGCTGTTCCAGCGCTCCTCGCCTGCCATCACCCTCGAGTACCCGCTGCGGCTCATCGACAAGGAGATCATCAGCCATGACACCCGGCGCTTCCGCTTCGCCCTGCCATCGCCCCAGCACATCCTGGGCCTCCCTGTTGGTCAGCACATCTACCTCTCCACTCGCATCGACGGGAACCTGGTCATTCGGCCTTACACACCCGTGTCCAGTGACGACGACAAGGGCTTTGTGGACCTGGTGGTCAAGGTCTACTTCAAGGACACCCATCCCAAGTTCCCCGCTGGAGGGAAGATGTCCCAAGTACTTGGAAAACATGCAGATTGGAGATACCATCGAGTTCCGGGGCCCCAACGGGCTGCTGGTCTACCAGGACAAAGGCAAGTTCGCCATCCGTCCTGACAAGAAATCCAGCCCCGTCATCAAGACGGTGAAGTCCGTGGGCATGATTGCAGGAGGGACAGGCATCACCCCGATGCTGCAGGTGATCCGTGCCATCATGAAGGACCCGGATGACCACACCATCTGCTACCTGCTCTTTGCCAACCAGACCGAGAAGGACATCCTGCTGCGGCCCGAGCTGGAGGAACTGAGGAATGAACATTCTGCCCGCTTCAAGCTCTGGTACACGGTGGACAAAGCGCCTGAAGGCTGGGACTACAGCCAGGGCTTCGTGAACGAGGAGATGATCCGGGACCACCTCCCGCCCCCCGGGGAGGAGCCGCTGGTGCTGATGTGTGGCCCCCCGCCCGTGATCCAGTACGCCTGCCTGCCCAACCTGGAGCGCGTGGGCCACCCGCAGGAGCGCTGCTTCGCCTTCTGAGGGCCGCCGGCCGCCCTGCCCTCAGCTCCTGCCGCCCGCCCGCTGCGCTGGGCCCTGGGTTCAGCCTGGCCTGCCCGCGCCCTGGCGCCCATCGGCCCGGGGCCTTTTGGGAGCAGGGTTCTCTCAGGTGGGCCGCCGCTGGCCGCCGCGGGGACAGCTTGCCGTCTGGCATTAGCTGGCTGTTACCAGAGGTGCCGCCTGCCCTGTCCTTGCCGCCCCTGGTCCCCCCCCCCCCCCCCCCGCACGGCCATGGGCCAGGGTGGTGGTGGCCCACAGTCCACGGAGGCGCAGAGGAAAGGGCAGCCCGGAGCTGCAGGTGACCAGGGCGCCCCAGCCGCTGTCCTGGGGGCTGGCCTGCCCCCCACCACCTGCCTGAGGGACCCTACTCAGCATCTGGCAGAGGGGCGGGGGACCCCAAGGCCCCTCGGAGGGACGGCGGGTGGGAGGCTGCGCCCCCAGGGCCCCCAGGCCGGGGGAAGAGCGCCGCCCGGCCCGGGCTGCACACGGCCCTCAGGGAGCCCTGGCCTTTCCCAGCAGTCCAGACTCCGGTGGTCTTGGGTGGCCTTGGGTGGCCCTGGCCGTCAGCCTGGCAGGGGGCAGCAGGCCTGGATCAGGCCGTCTGGGGCCGTGCCTGCCCCTCTGTCCTGCCCTCGCCCCTCCTGCCTGCCCCTCAGCCCCGCAGGCTCCGTGGCCAGGCGTCGCCCTCGGGCACCGGCAGCCGCCTCTGCTTTTTGGAGTCGCCTCTGCTTTTTGGAGTCGTTTATTAGCATTGAAGTAAACCTGGCAGATGCCGCTCTGCAAAAAAAAAAAAAAAAAAAAAAAAAAAAAAATTGAAGTATATCATAGTAATAGCGCTTAATTTGAAAAGAAAGTAAATGGTGTTAAATGTGTTCCAGTGCCCTTATACTGTCTGAGGAATGTAAAAGTGCTCACTTACATAAGAATTTATAAGCGAGAGATACATGTGGATTAAAACTAACTATATTCTGTGTATAGTCACACATTAAATCTGAAAATACAGGAAAGTTGAAAGTAGAAAATGGAAGAAGGTGTATCATAGTAAACACCTGAGAAAATTAGTGTAGCTGTGTAAGATAACATAGACTTTAAGGTAGGAATGTTATTAGAGATAAAGGGGAATATTTAGTTGGTAAAGGGTGTATATAACTTTATAATTGGATTATTTTAAAAAATGAATGCAAAAATGAGCTAATTTATTAATCCTTACATGTTACCATGACTTTAAAGGATTTGTTTTGTTAGGCTATCAATTCTGGAGTATTGCACACAGGGCCTCTTGCATGTGAGGCAGGCGCTCTTCCACGGAGTTAGGTCCTACCCTTTTTAAATTTTGTTTTGAGGCACAGTCTTTCTTAGTTGCCTAGGCTGGCCTCTTAACTAGTCATCCTGCTTCAACCTTCAAGTAACCGTAGTTACAGGTGTATGCCACTGTACCTGGGATGATTTGTGCTGTTATAAAAATATCTTACTCTTGAGATATAAAATTCAACTAATAATTATTTTTTTCCTAAAAGCTTTAAAGTTTTTTCTTCTTTGTAATCTTTTAATTCATCTGAAATTTGTTTTATGTAATGCAAAACACACCTAATTTTATTTTCCATATGAATAACCAATTCTTACTAGTTTGTCTCTTGAATTTTTGATTTGTAATGTCTCTTGACATTTGTGCCTGGGTCTCTATCAGGGTTGTCTTTCTGTTTCATTTGACCATTTGCCTTTGGCAAACATCACACTAATTTTAATTATAGGATATAATAAAGTCTTGATAGCACATTATAATTTTTCAGTCTATTTTTTTCAGATGGGCTTTAGGATCACCTTCACTTTGTTTCTTTTTTTTCTCCCCCACCCTAAGTTTCATGGAAAAGGTTGTTGAAATTTTGATAGGAAGTACACTGAATTTATACATTAATTTGGGGATAATTGCCATTTTATAAAATATGAAGTCATTTTACCTATCAATAAGATTTATTTGTCTTTTAATCTTCCTCAGTAAAGTTTGAATTTTTCTTCATGAAAGTTTTTTTTCCTCCCCTGGTACTGGCAATTGAACCCAGAGGCACTTTTACCCCTGAGCCACATTCCTAGTCCTTTTTTATTTATTTATTTTTTTAACTTTTAATTTTGAGACCGGGTCTTGCTAAGTTGCTTAGGTTCTCACTAAGTTGGTTGCTGAGGCTGGCCTGGAACTTGTGATCCTCCTGCCTCAACCTCCTTTGTTGGCAGGAATTAGAGGTGTGTGTCACCAAGCTTGCATTCATGAAAGTCTTAAGTATCTTTTGTTGGGTGTATTCTGAGAATAAATTTAAATTTTAAATGACAGGGGCTGGGTTGTGGCTCAGTGGTATAGCACTTACCTAGCATGTATGAGGCACTGGGTTCAATTCTTAATACCACATATAAATAAATGAATAAAATAAGGTATATCAACATCTAAAAAATCATTTTAATGACAAAGCTATACTTAAAATTATTTATATAATATTTAGGAATGTTGATTTTGGTATGTATCTGAAAGTAAACTTACTATACTTTTATCATTTCTAATGTTTTGTCATTTATCTTTGATTTTCTTCATGATAAATTGTTATCCACAAATAAAATTTATTTTTCTTTAATTATAATCTTACCACCCTTATATTTATACCTAAATAACATAGTTCAGATAGATGTCTTTTGAAAAGTAATACAGTCATACATATGCAGATATTGTATGTATTTTCTTCCTGGTTTCTTTATTTTTTTGTGGTGGTACCGGGGATGGAACTCAGGGGCACTCAACCACTGACCTACATCCCCAACCCTATTTTTGTATTTTATTTAGAGACGGAGTTCTCACTGAGTTGCTTAGCACCTCACTTTTGCTGAGGCTGACTTTGAACTCGTGATCCTCTTGTTTCAGTCTCCCAAGTCACTGGCATCACAGGTGTGTGCCACTGTGCCTGGGTCTTCCTGGTTTCTTTAGATCAACTTGGAAGGAGAAGTATCTGTGTTATAGTTAGCACCTGCATATTTTATACTGCAATGAATATTCCACAGTTTATGTACCCCATTGTTAATGTGTGTTTGGGTAGTTTCCTGTTTTTATGATAATGCTGTCTGCATGTTCCTGGGTATTCTTTTATACATTTGTACGCAGGAATCTGTAGGTTCATAAGACAGTATGTTGCTGAACTGTTTTTCAAGCTGATTTTATCAATTTAGATTTCCACTGACAGTATTTGAATGTTCCTTTTGCCCCATATCCTTGCCAGTGGTTGATGTTGCCAATTTAGTGTTCATGTAACTGTGATCTTGGACTTGTCATTTTCCTGATTGTTTAATGAGGTTAATCACTGTTTCATGTGAATATTTATTGATTATTTGAATATCATCTTTTGTGATGGTCCCGTTCAAGTCTTTTGTCCATTTTTGTGTTAGATTATTTGTCTAAGTGATTTGTAGGTGTTTTTTTATGTATTTCACATACATATGTCTGGGTACATAATGTGGATATATTTTGCACATATCTTTTGATTCCATGTCTTATGTTTTTACTCTTTGTGATATCTTGATAAAAAGAAGTTAAATTATTTTTCTGTGTTTTAAAATTTTTGCCCTTTAAAGTAGTAGACTATAATATTTTCCTTTATGATTAGTGGGTTTTTAAAAAAAAATTTTAGTTGTAGAGGGACACAGTACCTTTATTTTGTTTACTCTTGGGGTGCTGAGGATGGAACCCAGTGCCTCGCACGTGCTAGGCAAGCACACTTACCACTGAGCTGCAACCCCAGCCCCCTGGTTAGTGCTTTTTATGGTCCTGTTTTAAAAAGTTTTATAATGAAGTGATGCAGATAATTTTCTTGTATTATCTGCTAAATCTTTCTAGATTTGCCTTTCACATTTAGGCCTCTAACATGTGGAATGTATGCACATATATATATATATGTATGTATGGTATAGGATGAGAGTTTGGTTTTTGTTTTTTCCCATATGGATACTCAATTGTTCTAGTACTGTTTTTTGGGGGGTGGGGTGGGGTGGGGTGGGGTGGGGAATAACATTTATTAGTCATAAATGTCTGTGCTCGCGTAGACTTATTTCTGGACTTTTCTGTTCTGGTAGTATCTGACACAGAAAAATCCATGTAAACAAAGCACAAACAAGAAGGTGGGAATAAATTTCAAATTATCAGTCATTATCACAGATATAAAATGGACTAAACCTACTAGTTTAGAAACAGATTTTACATTGGATTTTTAAAAATCTAGCTTTAAAAGAGACCCACTTAAAAACCTGAGAACTCAGAAAAGTTGAAAGCAAAAGATGGGAAAAAGAATTACCAGGTAAATTCTTTCTCTTATTTGGGAAGGAACAGGTGTCTCAGTTCAACTCTGTACATTGTTGGGTTGAAGACCTCTCTGCTTCTGTCCCCTAGTGTTTATTAAAACTGAAGCCCTCCCAGGTGTGGTGGCACATACCTGTAATCCAGTGGCTAGGGAGACTGAGGCAGGAGAATCACAAGTTCAAAGCTAGCCCTAGCATCTTAGGAAGGTCCTAAGCAACTTGGTGAGACCCTGTCTCTAAATAAAATATAAAAGGGTCTGGGGATGTGCCTCAGTGTTACGCACCTCTGGGTTCAGTTCCTGGTACTCCCCCCTAAATAATGGTAACAAGAAATAAATAAAATAAAACTCAAGCCCCGGTATCACAGAAATTTACCCCTGAGGACAGCCTTTTTTTCCCCCTGCTCCTGGAAATTTTCTTTATTGTGGGATCAGCCATGTACTTAAAGGTAATTTGCCATGTTTTATTTTATCTATCATGTTTCAAGTATTTGTAGCTGCATTTTTCTCCTGTTTACTTCCAATCGTTTATTCTGCTGTGCATTGTCTACACCATTTTGTTGCTTTATTTTAAACTCCTGTTGCTGAAGATCAACTCAAGTTCTTGTGTCTGAGAGTTTGAAAAACCTTCTGAGGGTACCACTAGAAATGTAGTGATTGCCTGTGGGTGGTAGATTATGGATTATTTCTTATTGTCCTTAGGATCCTTCAAGTAATAGTCCTTCTTTTCCATTTGTTGCAGGTGGTGCGGTTGTGTCAGAACCCAAAGCTGGCCCTAAAGAATAGCCCACCTTATATCTTAGACCTGCTGCCAGATACCTACCAACATCTCCGTACTATATTATCAAGATATGAGGGGAAGATGGAGACACTTGGAGAAAATGAATATTTTAGGGTGTTCATGGAGAATTTGATGAAGAAAACTAAGCAGACCATCAGCCTCTTCAAGGAGGGGAAAGAAAGAATGTATGAGGAGAATTCTCAGCCTAGGTAATGGAGAAATACTACACAAATATTATTTCAGGTTTGTGACTGCCTGAATGGATAACACATAGAAGTAGTCAAGTTTGTTTAATTTTACATTAACTGGAGTGGAAGATGACATTAGATTTAAAGGTGTGCTTTATGTAAAGGTTCTCTTGGAGGACACTGCACCATCCTTAGGTCTGGTAGACTTATTTTCCTCTGAAAAATCATTGACTTAAAGTCATGAAAATGGTTGTAGACAGTAGACCTTTGGAGATCCTGAAGACCATGAAAGTTAATTGTGTGTAGATGTCATTGTGTCCACTTTTGTTTAGTTGGAAATAAATTTTAACTCATCTAGAACAAGTAACAAAATATAAATTCCACTAGGATTTTTCAGTGAGTAATTTACTCTTGAGGGACTCTAATTGGGAGGAATAATAATTTTTAAAGGCATTAAGTTACTATGCATGACTCTAGCAGTAATGTACTAAGTGGTATCTGTGTAGTCTACTATGCCTTTGTCTCTGTTGACTTCGATTCTGGTAATTCTAGTCCCATTTAATGTTTTTTTCCACATCATTACTCATATTACCTTTACTTCAACTGATTACTCAGGTTTAGTTCAAATATCAGTCTTTTCTTCTTGAAAGGATTTCTGGTGACAAAATTCAGTCTGTAGGAATCTTTATAATTTCTGGTTTACTTGCAAATGAACTTTACTCTTATTAAATATAAAGGGCTGGGGATGTAGCTCATTGTCTAGCATGTGTGAGGCCCTGGACTTGTTTGGGAGGGTAGGGGGAGAAAAAAACTGGAAGAAAGAAATCTTGACTATATGGACCTCTCCGCTAACTAGTCATTTCATATTGCAGATTTCTTTTATTTCTTTTATAGGACTGGGTACTGAAGTATTTGAGAGTGCTTCTCTGCCCTCCCTGCCCCCTGTGCTAGGGATAGAACCCAGGACCTGGCACATGCTACGCAAGCACTGAACTATATACTCAGCCCTTTTTATTTTATTTTAAGACAGAATTCCACTAAGTTGCCCAGGATGGCTTCATACTGGTGATCCTCCTGCCTCAGCCGCATGAGTGGCTGGGATTACTGATGTGTGCCAACAAGCCTAGGAAGAGTTTTTTTTTTTTTTTTTTTTTTTTTTTTTTTTTTTGCGGTGCTGGGGATCGAACCCAGGGCCTTGTGCTTGTGAGGTGAGCACTCTACCAACTGAGCTATCTCCCCAGCCCCTTAGGAAGAGTTATTTAAAAAATAATCTCAATAATAAGCAAATCTTCATTAGCCAACAGAACTTTAAAAATTTACCAGCTTCTGTGAACTGTATTGTGTCTAATTCTAGGAATTGAAAGAGTTAAGCATTCAAATATGATGTTAATGTAACATCTAAATATGGTATAATATAAAATATAATATGATTCAATAGAGATACATACAGGATGCTACAAGAACACAGTTTTGCCTGGTGGCATTAGAGAAAGTAGCATAAAGGAAGTGTTATTTGAACTATATTTTGAATGATTTTGTAGGAATTTTCTATGCAGCAAAGTCAAGAGAAGACCTTTAACATCATAGTATAAAAATACAGACTGTAGTTTAAAGAACATGAGAAGTCTGGTTTGGCTAGCATTGTGGTAGCCAGTAAATGGAAATACAGTTGGAATCCTACTGGACTTATATACTTTCTCTCCTGTAGGTGATAGATTGTCATAAAAAAGTTGGTGTGTATGTTGAGGGGAAGGATTACTGGCAACTGAACCCAGGGTTGCCCTACCACTAAACTATATCTCCATACCTTTTTATTTATTTTTTAATTTAGAGACAGGGTCTCTCTAAGTTGCCTAGATCTCCCTCCATCTTGCAATCCTGCCTCAACCTGCCTACTTGCTGGGATTACAGGCATGCACCACTGTACCCAACCCTTTTTATTTTTTATTTAGAAACAGGATCTTGCTAAGTTGCTGAGGCTTGCCTTGAACTTGTGATTTTTTTTTTTTCTGCTTCAGCCTTTCAAGTCATGGAATTATAGGAGTGCCTCACTAAGCCTGGCCTTTTTTTTTTTTTTCCTCCTGGTAAGGGAAAATTTATGAGCTTTAGTTAGTGTCTGATATTTTTGGTCTGTTTTGGCTTCTTAGAAGCTTTTCTGTTTGTTTGTTTTTTTTTTTTTTTTTTTTTTTGTTTAATGTACATATAATTCACATAATGTAAAATTCACTCTCAAAAGTTTACAGTCCAATTGAAGTATACAATTCAGTGGTTTTTAGTTTATTCAGTCATGCAAACATTACCACTCTTAATTCCAGATTATTTTAATCACCACAAAAAGAAACCAATACTCATTAGCAGTCACTCCTTACTTACTCTCTCCACCTCCCCTATAGCCTAGTCGCTAATATCTACTTCCTCTCTCAGTGGATTTGCCTGTTCTGGATATATCATAGAAGTAAAATCATATAACATATGACCTTTTGGGTCTGCCTTCTTTTAGTGTGTTTTCACAGTTCATTCATATTTATAGTGTACGTGAGTACTTCGTTTCTTTTTATAGCTAAATGATTTTTCAGTGTACGGTTATATACATTTTGATTATGGATATTGGGCTTGTTTCCATTTTGGGGCTATTAAGAATAATGCAGCAGGGTACAGTGGCACAGACCTGTAATCTCAGTGATTCTGGAGACTTGAGTCAGGAGGATCAGAGGGTTGAGGTGAGCCTCTTGGCAGCTTATTGAGAACTTATCTCCAAAACTAAAAAAAAAGCTGGGATGTAACTCAGTGGTAAAGTGCCCCTGGTTTTGATCCCTAGGACTGGGGCAAAAAATAGAAAAGAATGCTGCTATTAACACGTGCATATTTTACATGGGTATTTATGTTTTCACTTTGGTCTATAACTAGGAAAGGAATTGCTAAATCATACGGTAATTCTCTGTTTAACATCGTGTGTGTCTGTGTCTTAACTTTTTGAGGAACTTCCAAACTGCTTGGACAGGTGACTGCAGCATTTTGCACTTCCCTAGCAATTTATCAGGATTCTAATTTCTCACCAACACTTGTTGTAGTCCTCTTTATTTATAACTGTCATAGTATGTGTGAAGTGGTATCTCAAGGTTTTGAAATGTGTTTTCCTCTTGAATAATACGAGTATGAGCATTGTTTCATGTGCCTATTAGATATCTTCTTTGGAGAACTGTCTGATCAAAAGTTGTGCCCGTTTTTTAATTGGGTTGTTTGTCTTTTTATTGTTGAATTGTAAGTTTTTTTGCATGTTCTGGATACTAGACTACTATCATATATCATATATACCATATATATAAATTGTAAAACTACTCCAATTCTGTGGGTCTTTTCACTTTTTTCAGTAGAGTGCTTTGAAGCACAAAAGATTTTAATTTTCAAAGTCTAATTTTAAGTCTAATCCCCATCCTTTTTTATTTTGAGACAGGGTCTCACTAAGTTTCTTAGGACCTTGCCAAGTTGCTGAGGCTGGCCTTGAACTTGTGATCATCTTGCCTCAGCCTTCTGAGTTGGAGGGATACAAGCATGCCATCCCCATGCCTGGCTTGAAGTCTAATATTTTTTCTTTGATTGTTTGCACTTTTAAGAAACATTTGCCTAATTTAAGATCATGAGGGTTATACCTTTTTTTTTTTTTTTTAAATTCCAGGAGTTTTATAATTTTAGCTCTTATATTTAAGTCTAATCTATTTTGAATTAATTTTTTTTGTACATGATACCCAGCAGAGTTCCAACTTCATTATTTTTCATATAGATAGCTCATTGTCTTGTACTATTTGTTGAAAAAGTGTCCTTCCTTCATTGAATGACTTTCTTATCCTATCACCATTTTGATGACTCTAGCTTTGTAGTAAAGTTTTGAAATCAGGAAGTGTGAGTCCTTCAAATGTGCTCTTCGTTTTCAAGATTGTTTTGCCTCTTCTGGGTCCCTTCAGTTTCTGTATGAATTTAGGATCAGCTTGTCAATTTCTGCAAAAAGGGCAGCTGGAATTTCAACAGATACTGCACTGAATCTGTAGATCAGTTTGGAGAGTAATGCCATCTAAATACTACATCTTGGGACTGGGGAGATAGCTCAGCTGGTAGAGTGCTTGCCTTGCAAGCACAAGGCCCTGAGTTCGATCCCCAGTACCGCAAAATACTACATCTTCCAGTTCATCAACATTGGAAATCTTTCCATTGACTTATATCCTCTTTCCTGTCTTTGGTAATGTTTTGCAGTTTTCAGTGTGCATGGCTTTTACCTCCATGGTTAAATTCGTGGCTGATTCTCTTTCTGAATTGTTCACTGTTTGCATATAGAAATATAATTGATCCTGTATTCTGAAACTTTGCTGAACTCATTTATTGGTTCTAGTAGTTTTTTAATGCATTCCTTAGGTTTTCTTGAATACCAGATCATCTCATGTGCAAATAGCGATAGGGTTTAGCTTCTTTTTTGCCTGTCTGTATGTCTTTTATTTTATTTTTTCCTGCCTAATTACCCTGGAGAACAGAACCTATGTTGAATAGGAGTGGCAAGAATAGGTATCTTTGTCTTCTTCCTGGCATTAGGAGAAAAACTTTTAATCTTTAACCATTGAGTATGATGTTAACTATGGAATTTTTGTAGGTGCATTTTTCAGGTTGAAGAAATTTCCTTCTATTTTTTGCATATTAGAGGAGCCGGGCATACCAGTAATCCCAGGGACTAGGGAGGCTGAGGCAGGAGGATCACAAGTTTGAGACCAGTCTCAGCAATTGGGTAGCTACTACAGTGGGAAGCCATTGAAGTATTTTAAGAAAGGAAAAGGACATGATCCAATTTGTATTTTACAGTAATGATGATATTGGCTGCTATCTGGAAAATGGATAAGGGTTTGTAGCCCTGGCAGTGATGGAAGTAGAAGCATAGGTTATATATAGGTTTAGTGCTGTAGTCCAGATATGAGATAGTTTAGATTAAGGAGGAGGAAGTTGAAAAAAGAAAAATGGATAGATTAGAAATAGATTAGAGCTAGAATCTGTCAGAATTGCTGGGGATTGAATAAGAGGAGGGTGGTAAAAGATGACAGGGAAGAATCAAGGATGACTTCTATTCTAGTTTTGTTAAGTCTATTGATGGTTTAACATTTATCAGAAGGGAGAATTCAGGATATAGATGTGGGAACAAACAAAAGTTCCATTTGAACATGTTTACATTTGAGGGGTTTTTGTTTGCTGATTTGTTTTGTTTTGTTTTGTTTTGTGGTACTGGGGATTGAACCCAGGGCCCTTTACCACTAAACTACATCCCCAGCCCTTTTTATTTTTTGAGACAAGTTCTAAGTTGCTTAGGACCTTGCTGAGTTTCTGAGGCTGGCCTTGAACTTGTGATCCTCCTACTTCAGCTTACCGAGTTGCTATGATTACAGGCGTGCACCACCATGCCTGACTTTAAGTTTGAGATATTCTTATGAGCCATCTAAGGAGATATGGTTGTGTGACTAGAATTGGGTTGTGTGACTAGAATTTGGAGTACAGAGGGAGTAGATCTAGAATAGAGGCAGAAATTTGGTTCAGTAGAATATTTAAAGCCATGAGAGTAGATAGGATCATCTGGGAGGAGGCAAGACGAGTCAACAGTGGAGACACAAAAGGAAGCACTACTGAGGGTGAGGAATAAAACCAGGAGAGAACCAGTAAAGACACACACACACACAGAAAAAAATACAAGAACACCCTCTGAAGTAGGTATTTGTCATAGGAAATGAATAATTCTCAGGGAATACAAAAGACTTGTGTGAATATGAAAATAACAATTCAGTTTGCTAGGCATAAAATAATTTTCTTTTGACTTAAAAAATGGAAAATTTATTGATAATTAGTGTTTCAAAAGAGGATGCAGGGAAATGAGTACTTTCATACCTGGTTGTTGTAGGAGTGAGATTGGCTCAACCTTTATGGGATATAGTTTAAATCAAAACATTTAGAATTTTGCTTAGTAGGTTCACTTTTGGGTATTTATCAAAATAAATTTATCAGTGATTTGGGTTAAAATATCACTATGGAGACATTCATCAAGATGCTGCCACAGGAAAAAGATTAGAAACCTTTATGTATAGCATCAGAAGATCCATCATATAAATAACAGAAGCTCTGGTATGCTGTAGACGTTAAACATTTTTGTTGATGAAAAATGACATGGCAAACAACATATTAAATAAGTAGGCTATGAAACTGTGTTTAATAAAATCCCTTTTTAATTTATAAGGTCCCATTTTTGTAAAAGTATTTTAAAATACAGCAGCTGTCTGTTTTAGTCAGCTTTTTCCCTGCTGTGATAAAAGATCTAACCAGAACAATTTTAAAAGAAGTTTATTTGAGGGCTTATGGTTTCAGAAGTCTTAGTCCATAGAAGGCGGGCTCCATTCCTTGGAGCTCCAGGTGAGGCAGAAGAGCATGGCAGAGGGAAGCAGCTCACATTATCAGGAAGCAGAGAGAGAGAGAGAGAAAGACTCTGTCTACTCTCCAGATACAAAATATATACCCAAAGCAACACTTCAATTCCAATCTCCTCCAGCCATACCATGCCACTTCAGTTATCAGTTAATTCCTATCAGGGGATTAAATAACTGATTGGGTTAAGACTCTTATAACCAAATCATTTCTCCTCTAAACCTTCTTGCACTGTCTCACAGCTTTGGGGGAACACCTCATATCTAAACCATAACACTATCTAAAAGGAATAATACCAAAATATCATCTATAGTTTCTATATATTAGGATTAGAAGTACATGATTTTAGTTTTCCTTGTGTTTATGTTTTTTAAATTATCTACAATAAGGGATTTGGGGATATAGCTCAGTGGTGTAGCACATCCCTAACAGGCCATGGGTTCTATCCCCAGCACTGCCAAAATACAAATAAATAAGTAAACAAATGTCCTGTAGTGAATATGTAATTGACCAAATTCTTATTCGATTCGCTACCAGAAATTAAACCCAGGGACACTTAACCATTGAACTATATCCCCTGCCCTTTTTATTTTTTGAGACAGGGTTTTACTGAGTTGCCTGGGGCCTTGCTAAGTTGCTGAGGCTGGCTTTGAACTTGTGATTCTCCTACTTCAGCCTCCTGAGTCACTGGGATTACGGGTGAGCGCCACTGTGCCAGGCCGTCAGATTCTTTTTTTGAAGATGAAAACAAATGGTATTTCTTAGGTAATAGCAAGGATAATCCTTCACAAGGATAATCCTGAAAAAATTCCTATTTGTTATTATGACTTACTTATTAGATTTAGGTGAACTCGGTGAACCTAGCCAGAAACAGGGCTGAGTCCGTATCTTGAGAAGCTGGAATACTTGGTCAGAATGAACATGATAAGAGTTTATGAAGGTGAAAAGTAATATTTAGTTCTGTACTTTTAGAAGATGGTAGTGCATATAGAACAGTAGATCATAAATTAACTATAGTCTTAATTGTTTAAACAAGGTCCTCTGTTTTTTTTTTTTTTGAAAAATCTCAGGGGTAGGAAATAGATTTGTGTTTCAAGGACTGTTTTCTTTTGTTGTGTTGTTGTTTTGTTTTGTTTTGTTGGTTTTTTGAGATAGGGTCTCATGAAATTGCCAAGATTGTTTTCAAATTTGGCGATCCTGCCTAAGCTTTCCGAGTTGTTGTGATTACAGGTATGTTTTACCACACCTGACTACTGTGGATATCTACTTGCATACCTGGAACTTTTGTTTAATAATACAGATTTAAAGCCTTTTTGGTTTCAAGGTCCTCTTATGTTCTAAAAATCATTAAGAACCTCAGAGATTTTGATATTAAAACTGAGAGATTTAAATATTTAAATTAACACTTACACACTTATATAACAGCAGCAAGCCATTGCATGTTAACCATGTTAACATAAAACCTTTTTTTTTTTTTGCTGGTGCTGGGGATTAAACCCAGGGCCTTGTTGTGCTCATGAGGCAAGCATTCTACTAACTGAACTGTATCCCCAACCCCAAAATAAAACCTCTTTAAATAAAACTTGTTTTTTTAAAAAAGGGTGGTGAAGATAGAAGCACTGTAAATGGTTTGTGTCTCCTTCCAAAATTCATGTCTTTTTTTTTTTTTTTTTTGATAGCAGAGATTGAACCCAAAGGCATTTAACCATTAAACCACATCCCAGCTCTTTTTCAATTTTTATTTTTAAATTTGTTTGGGTTTTTTTTTGGGGGGGAGGGGTACTGAGGAATGAACTTAGGATCATTCCACCATTAAGCCCCATCCCCAGCCCTATTTTGTATTTTATTTAGAGACAGACTCTGAGTTGCTTAGTGCCTTGCTTTTGCTGAGGCTGACTTTGAACTCTCAATTCTCCTGCCTCTTAAATTTTTATTTATGTAATTTTGGTACCAGGGATTGAACCCAGGGGCACTTAACCTCTGAGGGCACATCCCCAGCTCTTTTTAATATTTTATTAGAGACAGGGTTTTGCTGAGTTGCTTGGGGCCTTGCTAAATTGCTAAATCTGACTTTGAACTAATGATTCTCTTGCCTCAGCCTCCTGAGCCTCTGGGATTACAGACATGCCTGAACCAAAATTCATACCTTGAAAATCTAATGTGATGCTTTTAAGAGATGGGGCATTTTCATGATTGGGTCATGAAGGTAACATAGGAATGTGCCCCTATGAAAGAGATGGCAGAGAAATCCCTTGATTCTTCCTCTAAGGGTATTTACTGCAGGGCTATGTCCCCAGCTCCCCTCCCCAACAACCTTTTAAAAAAATTATTTTGAGACAGGGACTGGCTAAGTTTCCCAGGCTGACCACTAAGCCTAGCAAGTATGTTTCTTAAAAGGTTTATTGCAGTGTGAAATCTGAAAACACTTCAGTGAACTTCAATGAGAATTTTGTTACTTTCAAATCCATTGGTTTATCTAACTGTACTTAGAGTCTAATTCTGTGTTATGATTTTGTAACATGTAGGCATCACTTGGAAAATGCTGGTCACTAAGGTAGATTTTTCCCATTGTTGCTGTATTATTTTGCAATATCAAAACAGTTAACATTCATTAGTTAAGTCTTATTAGAAATCAGGCTCAATGGAGAGTGCCTATAATCCCAGCTACTTGGTAGCCAATTGAAAGTTCCAGCCCAGCAAGGGCAAATAGTGAGACCCTGTCTCAAAGGAAAAAAAAAAAAAAAAAACTTATCAGAAAAGTTTATTGGGAAACTGTTGTTGAGCACAATGGTGGTTGTTAGAAGTGTCAAAAACTTGAATTTAAGCTTGAATTTTATCATTGCCAACAAGACTTCTCAGTTGTTTTTCTTGAAGCAACAGGGTACTTCCTTCATGTTGGGTTGGAGAAAGCCATAGTTTGACAATAAGTCCTTTTTTTTTCCCAAGTAAAAATGGTATTCTGTGTCATATCCACAGTTAAGGTAACCCTTTATGATGGAGGAGTGAAAGCTTTTCCTTACTATCAGGAACCAGGCAAAGAAGCTCACTTTTGCCACTTCTTTTCAACCTACTAATGACAGTTCTGGTAGCCAGAGCTGTTAAGCAAGAAATAGAACTAAAAGGTATCCAGACAGGAAAAGAAGATATTAAACTCTATTGCTATTTGCACATGAGATGTATTCAAGAAAACCTAAGGAATGCATTAAAAAACTACTAGAACCAATAAATGAGTTCAGCAAAGTTTCAGAATACAGGATCAATTATATTTCTATATGCAAACAGTGAACAATTCAGAAAGAGAATCAGCCACGAATTTAACCATGGAGGTAAAAGCCATGCACACTGAAAACTGCAAAACATTACCAAAGACAGGAAAGAGGATATAAGTCAATGGAAAGATTTCCAGTGTTGATGAACAGGAAGACGTAGTATTTAGATGGCATTACTCCCCAAACTGATCTACAGATTCAGTGCAGTATCTGTTGAAATTCCAGCTGCCCTTTTTGCAGAAATTGACGAGCTGATCCTAAATTCATACAGAAACTGAAGGGACCCAGAAGAGGCAAAACAATCTTGAAAATGAAGAGCACATTTGAAGGACTCACACTTCCTGATTTCAAAACTTTACTACAAAGCTAGAGTCATCAAAATGGTGTGGTACAGGTATCAGAATAGATATGTAGATTAATGAATCAGAATTGAGAATCCAGAAATAGGCTCCTAAATTTATGACCAATTTATTTTTAAAAATTAACTAATTAATTTTCACAGGACTGGAATCAAACTCAGGGGTTCATGTGTACTGGGCAAGGACTTTACCACAGAATTACACTAGCTCATCAGTTTACTTTTTTTAAAAATTTGTTTCTAGTTGCAAATGGACACAATGCCTTTATTTTATTTATTTATGTGGTGCTGAGGATCAAACTCAATGAATGTCTCACGCATGGAAGGCAAGTGCTCTACCACTGAGCTACATCAGTTTACTTTTGACGAGGATAACAAATGCATTCATTGAAGAAAGGATAATCTTTTTTTTTTTTTTTTTTTTTTTTTTTTCTCGGTCCTGGGGATCTAACTGAGGGCCTTGTGCTTGCAAGGCAAGCACTCTACCAGCTGAGCTATATCCCCAGCCAAGGATAGTCTTTTGATAGTGCTCACACTAAGGGATATCAACATGGAAAAGAATGAAGTTGAACCTTCCCTTCTGCCTTTTACAAAAACTATCTCAGTAGATCAAAGACCTAAATTTAAGACCTAAAATTTACAAATTTTAGGTTAAAAAAAATAAGTGAAAATCTCTGTGACCTTGAATTAAGCAATGAGTTTTTAAGTGTGACAACAGAAGTATATGTTGTAAAAGAAAAAAATAGGTGGTGGAATGAAACAGACATCATTATCCTATGTACATGTATGATTATATGAATGGAATGAATGTACATCGTGCACAACCATAGAAATGAAAAGTTGTACATCATTTGTGTACAATGAATCAAAATGCAGTCTGTAAAAATTTTTTAAAAAGGTAGAAGGCAGAACAATAGGGTAAGGAAGGGGGATAGGGGAAGGAAGGTTGGGAGGGTAAAGGGGTGTTAGTAGAGACTGAATTTGATCAAATGTTCACATTTACCAGTATACCACAATGAAACTTACCATTCTGCATTAATATGCACCAATAAAAATTCATTAAAAGAGAAAAAAAAGTTAAAATAGGTACATTGAACTCCATCAAAATTAAAAGCTCTGCATAAAGTGTGAAAAGATAGCACCCAGAATGTGAAAAAGTATTTTAAAATTATATTTCTGCAGGGATTAATATCCATAATATATAAAGAATGCCTATATATAGCTCAGCAATGTAACAAACCAATGAAAAAATGCTGATGGCATTTAAATAGACATAGCTTCACAATAGACCTACAAAAAGATGCTCTGCTTATCATTGAGGAGATGCAGATCAAAACCACAATGATTTATTGTTTCATAGTCATTAATATGGATATTATCCCCCAAAGTATTAAGTTTTGGTAAACTATAGAGATACTGGGACCTTCATGCTTTGCCAATGGGAATGCAAAATGGTGCATCCACTATGAAACTATGGGCAGTTTGGAATTTCCTCAGAAAATTTCTTTATTTATTTTTTTTCCAATACTGAAAATGGAACCAAGGAGGGTCTCATTAAATTGTGGAGGCTGGTCTTGAACTTATGATCCTCCTGTCTCAGTCTCTTGAATTGCTGGGTTTACAGGTGTGTGCCACTACACCTGGCTTTTACTTGTGCATATTCTTATGTGCAGGTAGCATTTTGTTTTCAGTGTAAGTCAGTGTTAAGAATACAGAACTGACTACATGTGTAGTTTGGTATTATTATCTTGATTCAAGCTCAGATACCAGCAGTCTTAACCACCATGGCATGCATACCATTAGTGTAAATGTCCATACAGTGGAAAAGAAATTGTGTGATGTTTTAGTGCTATTACAGAAGTAAAAATTTTAACATTGTGGACTTCCAGAAAGAACCGTGTATCATATTTTAAAACTACTGTATTGATGTGCACATTTTTATAATGCTATAGCCATATTTTAGGAAATTAAAAAAGTAACACAAGGGAAAAGAACCTAATACTACTATCATTTGCAGGTAGTTCCTTCTAGTTTCTTAGAGAATAGCCTTTACGTGATGTTATACTATTCTGTATTCATAATTCTGGAGAATCATAGGCTAATCTTGTCTTTTTTGTGGTTGGACTATTGTGCATTTCAAAGAAATGGAGTATCAAGGCTGATACATAGATTTTAGTGAGTGTGCCAAATTCTATGGTGGAAGCTGGTTAGGTTGCTGTGTTAAAAGGTTCAGTAACAATCCTAGGGTAGATAAGAAATGTTTTCTTGTGGTCTTGTGAAGACAGATGAGAGGATTATCATTTGTAATCTGTACTTTCTTATAAAGTGTAGAATTTTCATCACATGTGGAAAAGATTTTACCTTATTATTTCTCTAAAAATTTCTTTGTTCTTTCTCTACTTTAAGAGACTCCATTTACATGTGTATTTTGCCTCTTGATGTCCCACTAGCCACTGCTACTGTGTTTATTTTTTTTCCAGCGTTTTATTTTGGGTAATTTCTACTACTCCTAGTTATTGTTACTTTCTTTTTTTTTTTTTTTTAACATTATCCATGAATTTATTATCCCAAATAGACTGAGTATTTAATTTTTATTTTTTTTAGACTGAGCATTTTGATAGTTATTATTTTCTAGAAATTCTAAAGGAAGACAAAAAGATCAATTTACCTACATTCATGTAAGGAATTTTATCTATTGTGCAAAGAGAGGGCCACGTGGCTCCCCAGAAGGTTCTGGGCCTCATTAAGGCTGGCAGTTTACAATTCTAGTTCTTCTCAGACATTAAAAGAGCTCCAAAGGCCTGTGATCACAGGCACTGAAGAGAGTCACAGACCTTCCTGTTCCGTTAAATCCTTGGCGGTTGAACTGTGTGGAAGCTGCTGAAGTTTGCTTTCTGGTTCTGGTGGAGGTCCTGCTGCAAACCCTGCAGAAGCTGGTTTAGGAGTGTAAGGTTGCTGTCTCTAGGAGGCAGAGGCAGGGGTGGGAGGCATTTCCCTTTATATTCAATCACTGCCATTTTGGCTCGATCTTGTTCACGGCTGTTTGGGATCCGCAACATTCTTGTGTAGCCCCCATTCTGATCTTGGAACCGAGGGGCCAGTACTTGAAACAGTTTTGGGATCAAATCCTTTTCTGTGAGCCAGAAGTCAGCCATGCGCATAGCTCGTTCGTTGGTGTCTCCCAGCTTTCTGTAGTCGATGAGCTTCTCAGCGTAGCCCCTCATCTCGTCCACAAGCGCCCAGGACGCCTCGATACGTTCATGTCGCACTAGTCCTCATGTGAGCAAGTTCCGCAAAAGGTGGATGCGGGACTCCGGGCCGAGGCCCAGGCGGCGAAACACACGGCCGTTGGAGATAGCAGCGGAGACAGAGAGCCGCATATTCCCCGTCCTCCCCGCCCCTTGGAGGCCGGAACCGGTCTATTGTTACTTTCAATATTTAATTTGCTGGTAATCCTTTCATTGACATTTTTATCTTTACAAGTTGGATTTTAATTTTTTATATCTTCCATGTATTTAACATCTGCAAGTGTTTCTCTGCCTTTGTACAGGAATATAGTTAGAATAACTGCTTTGTTATCTTTGCTAATTGTCATCTTTGTTGCTCATGGATTTTATTCTTTTGATTTATTTCTATCCTGAGTCATATTTTCCTGCTTTATTGTGTGCTTGGTAATTTTTTTATTGGATGTCAGACACTGTTAATTTTACCTTGTTGGGTGCTGGATACTTTTGTATTCTTTTTTCTTTTTTTTTTAATCTGTTATGACAGATTTTATTGGTTGTATTGAGGATTAATACACATTCTTTTTGGGGGGGGCGCTGGGGATTGAACTCAGGGCCTTGTGCTTACAGGGCAAGCACTCTACCGACTGAGCTGTCTCCCCAGCCTCCCACAGACATTCTTAATGCATGTATTAAAAACATAAAAAGCCTCATACTATGATTTTTTTTCACTTTTCCCAGTGACTTTCCAACTTCAAATCTTGAGGCAAATTTTCCTTAGGAGGATCAATTAGGCTGGTGGGGGGGCCTGTAATTCCAGCAACTCAGGAGACTGAAGCAGAAGAATGGCAGGTTCAAGGCCAGCCTTAGCAACTTAGTAAGGCCCTGAACAACTTAGTGAGACTCTGTCTCTAAATGAAATATAAAAACGGGCTGAGGATGTGGCTTAGTGGTTAATGGTTAAGCATCCCTGGGTTTAGTCCCTAGTACCAAAAAAAAAAAAAAAAAATGGATATCAAGGACCAGTATCTTCAAGTGTTGCTGAGCTGTTGCTTAGGTCTCACCAATTCACAACTTTGTTATATACACCACACACACAAATTTTCTTTCACAGCACATTAAAAAAATTACGAAATTATTGAGAAAACTGGACTTTTCACAACCAAAGATGTTACAAGAGTACACACATGATTCTGACAGGGCAATGATCCAGGAGTGGTCTTCTTTAGGACATAATTCTACTAAAAAACAACACAGGCATAGAGTAATTTAAAATATTCAAGACATTAAATATAGGACTATGACTTCAAACTGCCATTTAATATGCTTTGTTTCGTGGGATATGAAACTAACCCACACCATGGAATGTTAAGCTGATACCTAAGACAGTCCAAACCTTCCATAATGCAATATCCTACTATTTTCTGGTTTTACCCCAAAATAAACAACCAGCAGGTGATCTCCTTTCTAAACGGAATCATTTATACTAAAACAATGGGATAAGATAGGATTCCTTCTTTTTAAAAAATGCTTTTGGAGCTACAAAAAGACTTGGATTTACAAAATAGCTGATAAAAACATTCCTCTGTATTGTACAAGAAGGAAGACAGGGACCTCTGTTAAGACATGTTATGATTAATCAGACTTGACTTCTTTCTCTTCTGCTTCACCAGAGACTGGAATCTCCTCATCTTTAGTTTCTTGGTTAGCCACTTCAGCCTGTTTTCCTTTGCTCCCCTTTTCCCTTTTGTTTGCACTTTTTTGTCCGAAGTGTTATCTTTTCCCACCATCTTCTTAGGCTTGCTGTCCACTTTTGCAGGAGCAGATTTAGCCAACAACCTCACATGGGCTTCTCCTTTGCCGCTCCGGTGAAGCTGACCTTCCTCTTGGCCACACTGCACTGTTTGGCCACCGCTGCTCCTCTGGCTACCTGAGCTCTTCTTTTATATTCTTGCAAACATTCTTGAACTGTGTTCTGGGACAGAGCTATGTTACTTAGAGTACTTTGATCCTTTTAAATCTTAAGGCAGGACCAGAACAGCCTTTAATCTAGGGCAAATTTTCCCCAGTGTTCACTGAATTATAAGATTTTCACTTTTTTTGTTCCTGTCTGAGAACTAGGGATTATTAATATTCCTTTTGGTTGGTTCTTCCCTGACTCAAGTATTTCTCTGTGTTGATCAGTGCTTACCTGATGGCTTAGAAGGTCCCTTCTTTAGAACTCCAGTGGTGGCTCTTTGTATGCAGTTCTCTCCTCTGGTATTCTGCACTGTAAATGCCATCTGCTTTGGCTTCCGCAGACTTGCAGTTCTGTCTCATCCATCCAGATTGGGTTGCCTGGGTTCCCATCATAGAGCCGAGACCTGGAAACTCTTTAGGCAATAAGGTTAGGCCAGTCATAGGGTTTACCTCACCTGTTTTCCTTCTTCAGCAATCACTACCTCTGCTGCCTGATGTCCAGAATCTAAAAACCATGGTTTCATGTATTTGTTCAATATTTTTTGTTTTCAGGCAGGGTGAATCCATTCTCCGTAGGTTCATCTTGGATGAAAACAGAAGTTCAGTCTAAAATTTAACTTAAGGCAATTCCAAATTCAGGTGAACTGAATATTTATTACGTTCTTACTATGTGCATGATATATTCAAAACAGTCTAGCTGAGTGTGGTTGGACATACCTGTAATCCCAGCCCCTCTGGAGTCTGAGGCAGGAAATTGCAAGTTTGAGGCCAGCCTGGGCAATTTAGCTAGACCCTGTCTCAGAATTAAGAGGCAGAGCACTTATCTAGCATGGGTGAGGACCTTGGTTTAATCCTCAATACCAGTGGGAAAAAAATCCCATACTCAATCTAGTCTTCACACTCTAACTCACTGCACATGCTAGTTGAATGCTTTTGTAAGTCAGGCAGTGCTATTTATTGTTGAGCAAAATAACATGGCCTTTGCCTGTATATAACGACAATATTTTTCACTTTACAGATGGGAAAACTGAGGCTGAGTTAGAATTTCCCCATATCCATATAGCCAGAGCCTTTTGTTTTTAAAGCTGATCTCCAAAATGTGTATTACCAATTCTGTTTCCTTTGTTTGAATGTCACGGACTGTATTTTATTTCCTATTATAGAAATCATCCTTGAGAGGCCATACTTCAAGCATCACATCAAATGTTAAACTGCACAATGTAAGAGAAGTTAAAACATGTTTTAATAGGTGTGTATTTTGGATACAAAACCAGTAGTGTGACTTATACAGGATCATGTATTCACATAATGAGAAAATTCTACTCAAAATATTTCTAGTTAAGCCATAGGCTTGATTATGCAGGTTAAAAAAAGGAATGTAAAGACACTGTCCTACACCTACTCTGGAAGATTCAGTGATAACTTTTATAAAAGCAGAGCATTATAGAGAAGTAGGCAGTGAATATCAAGTAGAATGTGCAAAAGCTTTTTCTAATCACTTTGTTCTAAGAGTGCCAACCAAGATTTGGTCTAAATCCATAAGGCTTGTGAGGTCTACAACTGCATTTAAATGAGAACATCTTAAAGAAAAAGCTCCAAAGCTGGCTACAAGAATGGAAGACTTTTTTTTTTTTTTTTTTTTTTTTTTTTTTTTGCCAGCCTGTTGTATACAAAGCCAGCAAATGCCTGCTAGAGATACCTAGTAGTATGAAAATGTTAGCAGCATGGAGAACTTCAGTCCTGACAACTAATTTTTTTTGCTTTGATTTGCTGTGTATCAGATTTGAAACTTCTTCAGCAAACTTAAATTCAATGTCTTAAATTTGTTAAAGAAATGAAATTAAAAGCTTTCTTTAGCATTTTTTTTCTTCTCTTTAAACCTTCTCCTTACTCCTTTTACATGCAAAACATTCATCCAGCTTAGTGTCTAATAAAATGTATATAGATGGTTGAAATTCATGTTCAAGTGATTAGATTTAATGTTTCTTATCTAGTATTTCTGTTTTTGTGGTGCTTTTCTCCACTTAATTAGTGAGGTATTTTATTTTCTTTGTAAAGTTGGGCTAGATAATAGTGATCTCTTTTCTCTTCTGCTACTATAACTTGATTAAAAAGTCACTTGGGAAAGAAAAATCTTCCCTTGTTGTTTCTCATAGTGACCTAACTTTGGTGCATATTTCTTTAGACCTATGTATGACTAAAATATTACTATTTTGTTTTTTTAATCACAGTATCAGAGTTTTATAGATTATGTCCTTGCAGAACCTAAATGGTTAAGGTACTGCTTCAAAGCACAGTTTCTCAATTATTTTTTACTCAGTGGCACACTTACAGTGTCCGAAAATATGTGGTATTGAGAAGTTAGGCAAAGGCACTGTAGAATTAGGTCAAGTCCATGACGGTGGAGTTGGTTTGCTGGGATTTGACTTCATTGCCATTTACTATCTATACAACCTTAAACAAGGTACTTCTTTTAAACTCAGATTTCTCATTTTAAAATGTTCTCATCATTTGATAATTCCACAATGTAAATATATATCAAACCATCAAGTGTGACAACACATGCCTGTGATCCCAACTAATTGGTAGGCTGAGGAAGAAGGATCACAAGTTCAAGGATAACCTGGGTAACTTAGCAAGACCCTGTCTCAAAATGAAAAATAGAAAGGGCTAGGGATGTAGCTCAGTGTTAGAGTGCCCCCAGCTTCAAAACCAAAACCAAATATACCTTAGGATTGTTGTGCTATATAAATGTTAATATTTTTTAAATTATTTTAGTTTTTATGAGGTACTGGGGATGAAACCCACAACTTTGTACATGCTAGGCAAGCACTCTACCACTGAGCTATACCCTTAGCTCTAAGATTTTGTTTTTGTTTTTTCAGGCCTGAGTATTGAACCCATGGCCTTGCACATCCTAAGCAAGTACTCTGCCACTGAGCTTTTACATTCCAAGCCCTTCCCCATAAATTAATATTTAGAGAACCCTTAATATAATCCTTGTTTTATAGAAAACAGGACATAGATATTTGATTTAAAGAAAATCTAGAAGAGTGTTCTCATTGATGAAAAGTTATGGAAAAGCTGGATGTAGTAGCACATGCCTGAAATCCCATCAACTCTGGAGACCAAGGCAAGATCGCATGTTTAAGGCCAGCCTCAGCAGTTTATCAAGGCTCTAGGCAGCTTAGTGAGACCCTTTCTCAAAATAAAAAACAAAAAGGGCTGGGGATGTTGCTCAGTGGTAAAGTATCCCTGGGTTCAATTCTCAGGACAAAAAAAAAAAAAAAAAAAAAAATGGAAAGGAGAAAAATATTAAAAGAAAGAAATTATGTGTACTGAATTATACACTTAAAAATGGTGTAAGTAGTAAATTTTGTTTTATATATTTAACTACATTTTTTGAAAAGAAATGTCATAATTTTTTTTCTTCTTCTTTTTCTTCTTTTTTTTTTTGCATGACTAGAGATGAAACCCAGGACCTGGTACGTGTTAGGCAAGTGCTGTACTGCTGAGCTACATCCCCAATCCCTTTAATTTACTTTATTATTATTATTTTTAACTTAAAAAATTGTAATTGTAGATGGACAGCATGCCTTTATTTGTTTATTTTTATGATTAGGATGGAACCCAGTGCATCATGCATGCTAGGCAGGTGCTCTGCCACTGAGCTACAGCCCCAACCCCCATTAATTTACTTTTTAATCTTATTTTAGGAGTACTGGGGATTAAACCCAGGGCTTCGAGCATGTTAGGCAAGTGCTGTACCACTAATTTACATCACCAACTCTTTTCCTTTTCTTAAGGTTGTTGCATGGTGGCTTTAATATGCAAATTCATGTAAGTTTTCCTGGTGAGAAGTATGATAGATACCACTGAATGGATATTAGAATCCCTAGAAATTGAGAATCTATGAAGTGCTCAAGTCTGTGTAAAAGATAATGAAAAACAAAGGTTGATTTCAGAGATAGTGTTAATTTCTGCTTACATCAGAATAACAAAAAAAAGAGTTTTCGTATAAACATAGCTCATTTGGGACAATGATATTGGTAGTTCCAGATACTTCTTACGTGGATTTGTCCTGACTTTATAGTAGAAGCCTGCCAGTAGTCTTCCCTGTGCTTCTGATTCCATCCCATCTACTTGGCTCTCCTCCCAAATAGGAAAACTCCTGTTTTAGTTTGTCTTGTGCAAGGAAATAGCAGATTGACCATTTTATCCCTAACAGTGCCAACAGTCTTACACATGATTCACAAATCTGTTTCCCTACCTGTGACCTCTTTCTCAAGCTGCCTGCTTGTCATTGCCTGCTAATATTTTTCAAACACCTCACAGTCATCATCATGTCTGAACACACAGTGTCTCTCCTCCTTATTAGTAAACAAGCTCCCTCTTGGGTGTTCCCTTATTCAGTTAGTGTAATGTCGTGGTGATGAGCATGAGTTACTGTGATTGCTTGTTGGCTTGAACTTCTCTTTGTCTACGTTTTCTCATCCATAAATGGGGACAGTTAGTGCAATGTATCTTATAGGTTATAAGAAAAAAATTGAATAATATGTAAAGTACTGGTACCTGGTAAGCTCTTAAAAAGACTTTAGGTGGGGATGTAGCTCAGCGGTAGAGCATTTGGCTACCTAGGGAGACTCTGGCTATAAATAAATAAATCAGTCAATAAATTTTTTAAACCCAGAATAAACAACTAACCATTAGAATTGTTACCAAAACCGGGGGGGAGGGAAGGGTTAGTGTTAGGGTTAGAGTTATGGTTAGGGAGGGGGGCAAGTATGGAGGAAGGAAGCACTGTATAGAGGGAAAAGAGGGGTGGGAGGGGTGGGGGGAAGGGAAAAATAACAGAATGAATCAAACAACATTACTCTATGTAAATTTATGATTACACAAATGGTATGCCTTTATGCCATGTACAAACAGAGAAACAACATGTATCCCATTTGTTTACAATAAAATAAAAAAAATAAAATTAAAAAAAAAAAGAATTGTTACCAAAACCCACTTCCCATCCCTCATACAGACATACTCATATGTAAAAGTGTGCACAGGAACAAACATTAGCATGCATGAGGCCCTGACTTATTCTCCAGAACCCAGAAGAAAAAAAAAAGTATTAGCTTTTCATGTTATTGATAATACCCTCCCTTTAATTGTGCAGGCTCAAAAGTTTCAGGTTTTTCTTTCTTCTATTCACACTCTTGATTTTACTTCTTACATTGTTTCTCAAATTTGTCTTATTTTACTGTCCTTGTTTCTAGGACAGTTCAGTTCACTTTTCTTTGGCAATTCTATCCTAATTGCTCTCTCCACTTTTGTAATTTTCCCTCTAATTCATCTTGTTATAGTCTTAAAACAGATTAGAGGTCACTCTCCAGTTCAAATCCTTAATGACTCCCCACTGTATTTGTGCAGTCATTTCAGTTTCATATGCTACTGTGATTCTACCCATATTAGTCTTTTAACCAGTTCCTGGACTTTGGTACTGAGCCTTTGCTTTGCCTGGAATCTCTTTCCTATAGTGTCTATTTAAATCCCATCCATTCTTTCAAGTCCAAGAAACCTGAATATCAGTTGTATATTTAGTCTATTGGCACATTGCTATATGTCGAAGAAATGGCAGTGGTGAAGAGTTCTCTGGCTTTGATCCCCCCAAACAGATCCAGAAAAGATATGAAAAAATTACTTAATACTTTCCCAAGTTTTAGGTTTATTATTATTGTTTATTATTAATACCCTCTCTGTATTTGTTAGGAAAACTGTGTGTTTAAATGAAAATCCATGGGTTGAGGACAGTGGTAGAACACTTGGCCCTGGGTGTTCAAGTCTGATGTTTATATAGTTAGGAGTTAAATAATTAATGATTAACTATATAGACTATCTACACATTTGATCACTTTCTATTAGAGCTGTCTCCTGCTCTGTATAATTTGTTTTGTCTTTGTATTTATTTTTAAATTCGAGCCATGAGCCTTCTGAAAGGTGCTCAGTGGCATTTGTCATTTGTTCGGGGTGGGTTTAGAGTATGTGTATGTACCTCTTTAAGGAACTAGTACAAAGAAGTAGTAGCCAGTACTCTGGGTTAATATCTCTTAACTGTGGACAAATTCCACAAATGTATGTGATATTACTTATTGTAGTTCTTTAGAATTTGGGTTAAGTAAATTCAAAAGGTATGTTGAAATATTGAGCAGTCTTTATATTTTTGAACTAGGAAACACCATAGTATCATGGGTTGATGTAGCAAGTTAACAGTTGCTAAATGTTCACAATTATTCTTGAGCTATTTTTGTTGTTTTCTAACCACACCAAAAAACCAAGGGTATTAACTTAAAATATGCCTCACAAGTATGTGCTTTATTAAGACTCCTATCACATTGATCATTTAAAAATATAAGTGTAAGTGATCTGTTTAAAGTGAGGAATCTTTATTTGAAATTCTTCCAGCAATGACTTGCCAGTGGAGCAACATGACAAACTTTGATCAAGTGGTTGAGGCAAACATTCAGTGATAACATGGAGATGTCATGATATGATGTGATGAAGGACACTTCATCTTTGTGGTGTTTTTCAGAAACTTATAAACCCAGTCAGAACATGAAAAAAAAGTAAGTCTAACACATTGAGGAACATTCTACAAAACATAGGACCTCTCTTGCACAAAATACTTCTTAGTATCATGAGAACAAGGAAAGATTCTTAGAACTATCACAGACCATAAGGAGTTGAGTAAATGTAATGTGGTATCCATGATAGGCCCTGGAATAGATAAGGACATAAAGGGAAATAAGGACATAAAGGGAAAGTGAAATCCGAATAAAGTCTGGGATTTTATTCTAATTTTTTTTTCCTCAGTGGTACTGGGGATTGGACTTAGGAGTGTTCTACCACTGAGCTATATCCCCACTCCTTTTTATTTTATTTTGAGCAGGGTCTTTCTAAGTTGCCCAGGCTGTCTTAGCCTCCTTAGTGGCTTCATTTACAGGAGTATACTACCATGCCAGGCTGTAATGTTGATTTCTTAACTTTTTGGGTTTTGGTGCTGGAGATTGGTCTTGCTCATAAATGTGCTGTGCCACTGAGCTACACATTACCTCAGTTTCTCAGTTTTCACAAGTGTACTGCAGTAATACATGGGTAATATTCAAGGAAGGAAACCCAATTCAGTTCTATAAATTTATTTATTTATTTTTTGATGTTTTAGTTGTAGACAGACACAATACCTTTATTTATTTTATTTTATTTATTTTTATGTGGTGCTGAGGATTGAACCCAGTGCCCTACATGTGCAGGCAAGTGCTCTACCACTGAGTCACAACCCCAGCCTTTATAAATTTATTGAATTTCTGTTATATGCAAGGCAATGTGCTCACAGCCTCAGGAGATAAAGTACATATGAAGACACTTTCCTTGTCTCTGCCCTTAAGGATGTGTCATCCAAATAGGGAGAATATGACAAATGATATGAAACAAAACATGACAAAGCCTGTGAAAAGTATGAACAAGATACTATGGGGATTCAGAAACTGAGAATATACAGTTCAACGTAGACAAGTGAGTTGTCCCTCTTCCCCCAAGGAGCTATCATTTGAGAAGAACTTTGAAGAATGGACAGGGTTTGATTACATATTCTTTAGAAAGGAAATACCTGTCATATGAAAGAGCCCAGGCTCTTCAGTATGACCAGCTCTATCACTTGTTAACTCTGTGACCTTGGGCAAGTTATTTAATGCCACTAAGTCTTTTTTTCCCTCATTTGTAAGACTGGATTAGTAATTCCTGCTTCAAAGCATTCTTTTGAGAACTGAACATAGGTAATGTTAGTTTAGTAAAGTGTCTGATGCATTATAAATTCTTGAAGTTAGTTACCTGTATGGTAGGGAAGGAAGCATATCCCTAAAGGCATGGGACTTGGAAAACGTAGAGTGTTTGAGGGAGACACTGAGTAATAGTGTTTAGAAAGGTGAATTTTATAAATGCTTTATGGACTGAGCAACTTGAACTCATGTGAGAGGAGTAAGGAGTTTGTGTGTTTTAAGATTGATTTGGACTAGGTGAGGTGGCACAGGCCTGTAACCCCAGTGTCTTCGGGTGGGGGGGGCCACTGAGACAGGAGGATCACAGGTGCAAAGCCAGCTTCAGCAACTTAGCAAGACCCTGTTTCAAAATAAAAAGGGCTGGGGATGTGGCTCAGTGGTCGAGTGTCCCCGAGTTCAATCCCCAGTACTCCAAAAAAAAAAAAAAAAGAAGAAGAAGAAGAAAAAATCAGGACCATGAGTATAGTATTAAATACACTTAATTTGTTTTTAGTAAAAAAAAGGCTTTTGATATTTTTAGATTTATTGGCTGAAAACACCTTTCCTAGGTGATAGTTTTTGTTTTTCTTTTGACAGTTTAGTAGATAAGAGTTAAATAGCACTTCATTGACTTCCTGTGAAGCTTTATTGAAAGAAGTTCCGTTATATCTATTTTTAAAACTGGTTACTATGAGGAGAGGATTTTGCTACTGAGTTATAAATGTCATCTCAGTATATTCTCAGTCAGCATTCTTTGGAGGACAATTAGTATTTGTATATAAGGTTTTCGGAGTTTAACAAGAAGATCAGCAGTTACCATTGAAATGGTCCCAGTGAAATGAAGTACTTAAAATTAAAAGCATTGATCACAAGCCAGGTGAGGTGACGCACAGCCCATGATCCTAGCAGCTCAGGAAGTTGAGGCAGGAGGATCATTAATTCAAAGCCAGCCTCAGCAAAAGCAAGGTGCTAAGCAACTCAGAGACCCTGTCTAAATAAAGTACAAAATAGGGCTGGGGATGTATTTCAGTGGTCGAGTGCCCCTGAGTTCAATTCCCAGTACCCGGTACCCACCCCCTCAAAAAAATCACTGATCACTTTACCCTTCAGCAGTACAGTTAATTTACCATCACCTAAATGTGTCTTGAAAGGAATGGGTTACATTGTAACCTTATTTTTGGAATATTTTACAACCCTAAAAATGGTTTAATATTATGTCTAAATTATTGGGTTTCCCCTAATGTTTTGTTATGAAAATTTTCAGTTACACAGAAAAGTTGAAAGAATTTTACAACCACTGTATTACTAATCTACAGTTAACTAAATTACTGCTTATAAAAGGAAAGTTCTTTTTAAAAATCAAACTTCTTTGAATCTTTGAATCATTTTCATGTGAGTCTAATTTGAAATGGTTGAGGCAGTTCTTAATGTTTCCATGATATTTCTTCAGAAACTGTAAACTCTTCAAGTAAACTACTTCATGCATTCTGGGATTTAGCCAATCACTAGTGTACATAATAGTATTTTAGTGTAACAGATTAGATTCATTTTTCAGGCCTCAGAATAGGGTTCATGCAATTAACTGTTCATTTAAATTCTGTATGACATAAATTCACTTAAATCCTGGGCAGGCAATGCCTGACTATAGAAGGCTAACACTGGCTTTCACTGTGTCTTTTGTTTTCAATCCTCTTACGAAATTAAACCCAATTTCAGACTTCTTTCCCAGTTTGAAATCAATGGTATGGTGTACCATGGTTGAAAGAAAAAGAACTTTCCTTTTTAAAGTAGCAATTTAATTGAAGATTGGTATATGGTGGCTATAAAATTTTTCAATTTTTCTATATAACTGAAAAATTTTATAACAAAAATGGGGAAAAACCTCCAATAATTTAGGCATAAAATCTACTTTAACAATATTTGAGGACCTGTGATTCTCTTTTTCATTGGGAAAATTTCACAAAAAAATGCTTTAACAGTTTTAATACAGTGATTAACAAGCTGCAAAATATTATATATTATACCATTTGGGGTTGTAAAGTATTCTCTAAATGAGGTTATAGTGTAACACCCATTCCTTGCCAAGACACATTTAGGTAATTGTAAATGGAATGAGATCTTTTGAGAGTAATTGACTTCCTTTTATCATATCAGATGGAGAGGAGGCCCAAAGAGGTTAAAAAGCTGCCAAAGAAACAAAAGTTCATAGATGAGGAGATACATGTTAGTACTCTAATCTTCTTAATTATTATCATACATATGTCAGACACTGCTTTGTAGAAAGTAATAAGCAGATCTGGACAATCCCAGCTATTTGGGAGGTCAAGATTGGATGAGAGTAAATTTGAGGCCAGCCCAGGCTCTGTCTCAAAATAAAAAGGGCTGTGGGGTATAGCTCATGCTTGCTTAGCATGTGTAAGACCCTGAGTGATCCTCAGTATTGAAGAAGGGGGGCGAGGGTGGAAAGACTATAAACAGACCACGCATGTCAATTGGAAATTTACTGCGGTCAAATGGAGTTTCAAGAAGAATGTAACCTTGATGGAGAATTTCTCCGTCAATACACTGGATTCATTACTTTGTAAGTCATCATACCACTTTTTCTGGAGGATTTAAATCTCTTAATACTCATTTTTTAGCCATCTTTTTCTTCTTGGAACTATTATAGTACTTCTAAGGGATGAAACATTCTTATCAAAAAATGGTGATACTATTCTCAGTACTTAAGTGTTAAATAATAAACACATTTTAAATAGAAGGGGTTAATTTATCTTTTATATGTTCTTTTTTCCATTTCCCCTTTCTTTGCAAAACATTTTATAGTCAAGAGTTACTTGACAGTTTTTTCAATATTTTATACAGTAGTGGGTGCACTGGTTGATACCATTTGAGGAATTTTCTGTTTCTTTCATTATTCATACATAGGCTACTTTTCAGCTTCTGTCTTGCTTTAAATGGTGAGTATGGTTCCTGTCAAATTGTATTAATATTTTTACTTTTGAAGCTAAAACAGGAGCTATTATTATCCATTTGTTGTATTATTATCCATTTGTTTTTTAGTATACTTGTGTAGTGGCAACATATAAATCTTAACTCCTTATTCGCTGAAATTATACACAGAAAATGTGTGATGTTACTTTGGGCCTGCTATACAAAAGTGTGTTAGTGGGACTGGAACTGTAGCTCAATGGTATACTGCTTGCCTCGCATGTGTGATGCACTGGATTCAATCCTCAGCACCACATAAAAATAAATAAATAAAGATATTATGTCCGTCTACAAGTAAAAAATATTTTTTTAAAAAAGTACGTTGGTGTTAAGGGTAGGATTTGTGGTAGGAGGAAAGAAAACTGTCACCAGTCTTTTTTAAAAAGATACTTTTAATTGTAGATGGACACAATACCTTTATTTATTTATTTACTTTATGCGATACTGAGGATCTAACCCAGTGCTTCATGTGTTTGAGGCAAGCACTCCACCATTGAGCTATACCCAACTCCAAACTGTCACCAATCTTGACCTTTAAAAAAATTGATATTGCATGCAGAATCAGCAGTTGATTTGGGGGAAATTGTGAGAGTAGAAAAGACAGGTTGTATAATAGAAGTTGCAGTTGCTTAGATGTGGGTGTTTCAAATTAAAAAACGCAGAATGCTCTCTTTTCTTAAATGTTCTATACAGAAAAACATGTACTACTTGCTACTGTTGGAACTTAGGAAAGAAAAGTTCTGTCTTCCAGACATTTATAAAGAATTGAACAGTTGTGCTCCTTTGTGGATCTTTAAAGAATTGTCAGACATGTCATATGAACTGAAGTAACTGCTGACAGAATCTTAAAGTGTTGCTTACCTCATAACAAGGTCAAATGTCCATCATGCCTCATTGGTCTGTTCACTTGTTAACACAGATTCTGGTGATTAGATTCTGCCCTGTGCACTGGAGATGCTGAACCATAAGCCTAAGGTCTTAAAATGTTACTGAACAGAATTTCAACTCAGTTACAAAATAGTCTGACCCATGGACTTTAATAGATTCATTATTTCCTTTTAAGAAGTGTGGTGCTTATAGTGCCTGTCTCTGGTGGTTTTAAGAAATGTATGCTGGCTTTATTTGGGGGTGGGGGATGCATCCTAGAGTAGGAAATGTCTTAAATTGATTTTCACTATCTATTTCAGTCAGCACTTTGAACTGCTTTTAGGTACCTGGTGCCATTATATCCTTGTGATCAATAGCTTTCCCTTTTTTGTGGCTTACTTCACAGATTTAAAGCTTTCTGTCCATTATTATTTTGGTACATACATTTTGTCTCTGATCCAGAATAATACTAGATGCCTGTTAGATTTTTCAGTGGAAAATTACTTGAAGAGAAAAGATACAACGAGGCCCAGTTATTCCAAGATTTACTTCCTGTCTTTACTTCAGATTCAGCTTAAGCATCAACACTCTGAGACCTCTAAGACCTCCCTCCCTGAATAGCAACCCTGCTCTGCTCTCTTCTCAACTGTTTTATTCCTCAGCGCACTCTTCTTCTACACCCAATACTCTCTAATGATAGCATGAATGCCATGAAACTGAGGTTTGGTTTTGTTCATTACTTTATTAATCCCCAGAGCCTGTCACATAGTAGACATCAGATGTTTTCTGAAGGTATAACAAAGGTTAGAATTTGTGCCAGCATCCAGAAATGGATGTACTACTTGTAAACACAGATAACTGTAGCATGAGTTGGTTTAGATGACATAAGAGATATGGAGAGAAATGGCTGTGGTAGAGTTTAATCATGTCTAGCTGGCTTCTTAAGAAATGACATTTAAACTGGATCTTATTTCAGACTAGGGAAACAGATGAGACATGAGAAAGCAAAGAAGGGTGATAGGTATAAGAAGTGAAATATTCTGTGGGCTAAAACATATTAGTGAAGAGCTAAGAAATTAGTTAGGAAGTTAGGATAGATTCACATTAGTGGAAATCTTAAAATCCAAGCTGAGTTTGGACTTCGCATTGGCACTGTGGAAATTATTTTTTGTCCCTCAAGAGGCGTTTTGTGTGGTAAGATTTGATAACATAGGAAGCGACTGAAGACTAGAATTTAAATTATGGCAGGTGGAAGTAGCAAGGAATTTGTATTAGAATAATAACATAATTCAAAGGTAGGATTGACAGCATATTGACAAATAAATCAGATATAGAGAACAAAGGAAATACAAGAAGCCAAGCAGCTCATGAGATTTTTGAATTTGTGGAAAGACATGCTGTCATTAAATATGGAAAATAGGGAACATAAAGGTCAAGCAGATTTGAGAAGGAAGATTAGTTTAATTCTGAGCATGTTGTGTGGTGCTGGCATTCTGGTGGAGAAGTATGGTAGGCAGCTGAAAAAATTTACCAGGGCCCAAGATTTGGGAATTATTTGCAAAGTAGTTTTTGAGACTGCAGGGAAGAAAAGAAAGTACATAGAGAAATAATGGATAATAGCAGAGAACAAATTCTTGGAAAATACCTGTTAGATGGGAAGAAAAACTAAAGAAAGCTAGAGAGGACAATATCGGAAAAACCAAGGAAAGATAGTTCCATGAAGAAGTAAGATTCAAACCTGTTTTCTTCAGTTTTCTATAGCCTGAAAGCGTGATGTACAGTTGTCCCTTGATTTTAAGGGGATTGGTTCCAGTATCCCTACTGATAGCAAAATCTACAGATACTAAAGTCCCTTACATAAAATGGCTTAGTGTTTGCATATAACCTATGTACATCTTCCTGCGTACTTTATAAAGATCATTTCTGGATTATTCATAATATCTAAAACAGTGTAAATGTAACATAAATAGTTGTACTGTATCATTTATGGAATAATGACAAAAAGCCTGTGTTCAGTAGACACAATTTCCAGCCACCCGACCTTGTTTCTCTCCTTCCTTCCTTCATTTCCCCCAAAACAGTAAAATAATTTTATTTTAGTAAGAATGTTCTATTTTTTTATGTTGACTACTTTCCCCACCACTATAGAATATCTTCATGGGTAAAATGCAATCCATTTATTAAGACATACTCTTCTTAGGCAATTTTAACTTCTTCCTCTATTGTAACACCACTTGATATTTATCACTTGTAGTCGTCAAACACTTTCTTCAGGATAATTCGCATCATTGCCTCCATCTGTTTCTACTTCTTTGTTCTTTCCAGTGAGAAGATCCAGTGTATCTCCTACTTTCACTATTGGGCTTTTCTTCCATTATTTTCCTTGTTGAATCTGAACTCACCTTTGAATGCATCTTCTGCAATGTTTCTCCCAGTATTAAGGTCTGTCCTCAAGATAACATTGTACTGAAAAGACTACAACTTTTTTCCAGGTCTTTGTAGTCTTTAACACTAGGGTCATCCTTAAACTCCTCTTCTTGCTCACTCCTCTTGTCATGGTCACCCTCATCAGAGTCTTTTTCACTCTTCTACTTTTTGCAGCCTTTTTAGTGGATATTTTAGAGCTTATACTTCTTTTGAGTCTTATGGAAAATGGAAAAATACATTCTGGAGACATTAAAAGCCCTGGGAATCTCAGAAAATATTAAGGAAACATGTTTTATAATTTGATGCATTTAATTTTGTACTAGAAAAAGATAAATATTGATTCTAGGAAGCAGAGTGTGAGGAATGTGTCCCTCCAGTCCAGGTGTCTGGCTTTCTTAAAACACTGGTGAACAATGTGACACTATCACAACCACAGTGCATATGACCAGTGCATCAGGGTTGCTTGTCCCTCTCCAGGGCCCTGCTGACTGAACAGATGAGTTTTCTTTGTAATGTTTTGATCCTCAGTTGGATCCAGGTGTACGGAGGACTAACTATGTATGCTACATCTCATACATTATTCTGTTATACTATTTAGCATTGTTCTTTACTTATCATAGGTTCTCAGTTTCACATATCTTAAGGAATCATGAGCTTCTATGGGTCACCCCACCCCACCTCACCCCGCTCCATCCCACTCCATACTAGAGATTGTAGCTAATGGAGCTCTGCAAACTGAGCTACATATCTAGCTTTTTTTTTTTTTTTTTTTTTTTTGAGGCAGAATTTCACCAAGTTGCTGAGGCTAGCATCGAACTTGAGTTCCTCTTGCTTCAGCCTTCCAAGTTTCCAGGATTAAAGATGTACGCCACCATATCAGCTTCCTTCCCTATCTTTAAGGATTAACATTTGGCAGAATGTTGTATAGATATCTGAAATCCAAACCCCCAGATTATGCAGTTTAGTGTCCTGTTGCAGACTTCAAAGTAAATTCATTGAGAGTAGTTTATGCTTTGCAAGTTTTCTATCAAGTTGTTTCATATACCATTTGTGATGCGTTCTGCTTGTTTGTTTTTTTAAAACCATGCTAGGTGTACAACCTGGGCTTCACTCTCACTAGGCAAGCTACACCTCCAGCTCTATGGTATAATCTTGATCTTGTCGATATTTTTGTTTTCTCTTTGGTTAATGACAGAAATCCTGACAGTAATCAAAAGGGCTCAAGATGTGAGAAGGAAAAAGTTAAAGGGGGGCGCTGGGGAGATAGCTCAGTCGGTAGAGTGCTTGCCTTGTAAGCACAAGGTCCTGGGTTTGAACCCCGGCACCCCCCCCCCAAAAAAAAAAAAAAAAGTTAAAGGGGTCTAGGAATTGGATACATGCATGTATTTTGATCTTACACTTGAATTATTTTTAGAATATCTTCAAATAATATTACTTTTACCAGCTTGGTGGGTGCCTTTGGGAATAAAATAGGATCCTAAAAAGGAAATAACCTGCTTGGTGCAGTGGCACGCACCTGTAATCCAGTAACTCAGGAGCCTGAAACAGAAGAATCACAAGTTCTAGGCCAGCCTCAGCAACTTAGGGAAGCCCTTAGTAATTTAGTGAGACCCTGTCTCAAATAAAAAAGGACTGGGATGTGACTCAGTGGTAAAGTATCACTTATTTCAATCACCAGTACAAAAAAGGGGAATAGCTTGCTACAAGTAAGAAAAAGAGACAAAAAAATTCTGAAGGCAATTTATTGAAAAATTGATCAGAAAGATCTTAGCAAAATTTTACAAAGGAATCAGGGTCAGTTAATTGTCTGGTGCATTTTGTTCAGGAAAGATTCAAAGATGGCACTAATGGTGACCCTCTACTGTAACATTATTAAAAAAAAAAAAGATATGTTATTATCAAAGAGGATTTTTAGAGCATCAATAACTGATCATGACTTGATTTGAAATTTTATAGTAAGTCCACGTATGTGACAAGAATAAAGTTTTGGACACATAAATACAAATTGTTAAGACAAGGGAAAATAAGCAAGAATAATGGATAGCTGGTTTGCCATGTAAGAGTACATAAAGGCTTCTATATCAGTTCTGTATGGCAGCAGCATTAAAGATAGCAAAGTGCCGGGCTTGGTGGTGCATGCCTGTAAGTCCAGCCACTCGGGAGGCTGAGGCAGGAAGATTGAGAGTTCAAACCCAGCCTTGGCTGTAAGCAACTCAGCAAGATCCTGTTGCTAATAAAATATATAAAAGGGCTGGGAATGAGGCTCAGTGGTTAAGCACCCTTGGGTTCAATCCCTGGTACAAAAAAAAAAAAAAAGCAAAGATAACCGGTCATAGTACACATCTAAAAGTAAAAACATCATCTGTTAAATTGGTACTGTGCAACATCTTTGTAATTGCATCAAATAGGGGTTAGGACAAAATTAACCAATTATTCACAACACTGGTAGTATATGCATTTATGTTGAAATTTTTGTGTGGTTTGGATACTAGCATTTCATTTGGGGAGATAGGAGGAGGTATAGTGCTCTTCCATTATATTTGCATCATTTTTTAAGCATTAAAAAAAAAAAGAAAACACTTTATCTTATTTATCTTATTTATTTATTTTTTATGTGGTGCCGAGGATCAAACCCAGTGCCTCATATGAGTTAGGCAAGCACTCTACCACTGTGCCACAACCCCAGCCCCTATATTTGCATCTTTCACCTGATGTTAAAGCAAAACATTTTCTGAAACCCTTTGTTCAACAAGGATATCACTGAGTATTTAAGATTAGCAATAGCATATTCCATCTTTCTTCTATAGTTCTGTATATCTTTAAATAATATTGACTAGAAAGTATATTTGAAAAGTTTCTTTTTAAATTCATTTTGTTTGTTTTCTGTAGTACAAGATCAAACCCAGGGCCTTAACACATGCTAAGGAAGTACTCTACCACTGAGTTACACCCCCAGCCCTTTTTTATTTTAATATTCATGTTAATTAGACCTCTTATATGATGAATTCAGTGCATTTAAAATAAAAATAACTTACGTGTTTAATTATTGTACTTCTGATCATTTGTAGGCGAAACCTAACCAAACTGTCCCTAATCTTCAGCCACATGCTGGCAGAACTAAAAGGCATCTTTCCAAGTGGACTCTTTCAAGGAGACACATTTCGGATTACTAAAGCAGATGCTGCAGAATTCTGGAGAAAAGCTTTTGGGGAAAAGTAAGTCTCAAAATGATGAATTTGAATTATGAAAAACTGAAACTTATGAAGTTTTTGTTTACTGTTTTAACAAAATATTTAAAATGTGAAAGAACTTTGAGAAAAGTAAATTTGTGTATTTACTTCCTACTTTTGGTCAATATTATTTGCCCTAATCATTTTTTTTTTAAGAAATAAAACTTTGATTTGAAGCCCATGCTTTATGATTGATTAGTCGTCTTTTTCTCTCCAGATCTGTTCTGCTATTAGTGAACATTTACATTTCAGATTATTTTCTATTGTAAACAATGCTTCAGTGAGTGTTATCTTAGTTGTTTTCAACTAAGATACCAGTTTATATTCCTATAAGTACTTTGTAAGAGTTCTAGGGCTGGAGGTATAGCTCAGTGGTAGAATGCTTGCTTAGCATGTGTAAGGTCTTAAGTTTGATTCCTGGCACTAGTGAAAACAAAAATAGAAATCATTTATACATAAATATAGACTAGTTCATAATTTTAAAGACCTAATTGGGAGGTTGAAGGTGTAGCTAAGTGGTGGGATACATGTATATATGAGGTGCTGGGTTCCATCCCCAATCTTCTACCTGCTGCCCCATAAAAAGCCTAGTTGAAGAGGATGGGTAGAAATGTTACTTTATTCTTTGACTCAGTAACTGCATTGAAAAAGACATTAAGACATCCTAGGCTCTCTTATTTTCAGACAGGTGAATATATAAACTTTGCAAAGGCAATGAAACTATTTAAAGATCCTGAGAAGAGAAATTCATAATATTTCATTAGCCTTATCTGGGGTTTTATCACTCTTAGGTTAAATAATTTCTTCATCTCTATTAGAACTCTGTTCTTTCAGTAGCCTATTTCCCCCTATGTATGTACCTTGATAGTGTGGATTCCTTAAAGAACCACAGAATGTTTTACATGATTTTAAAAAGTTTGTTTCGGCTGGGTGTGGTGGCACACACCTATAATCCCAGCGGCTCAGGAGACTGAGGCAGGAGGATCTTGAATTCAAAGCTAGCTTCAGCAAAAGTGAGATGCTGAGCAACTCAGTCAGACCCTGTCTTTAAATAAAATACAAAATAGGGCTGGGGATGTGGGTCAGTGGTCGAGGGCCCCTGAGTTCAATCCCTGGTACCCCTCACCCCATGCCAAAAAAAAAAAGTTAGTTTAGCCAGGTACAGTGGCACTGGCCTATAATCCCAGCAACTCCATGAGACTGAGGCAGGAGGATTGCAGTTCAAGGCCAGCCTCAGGAATTTAGCAAGTTCCTTAATAACAGTGAGCCCCTGTCTCAAACTAAAATATAAAGAGGGCTGGGGATGTCACTCAGTGGTTAAGGGCCCCTTGAGTTCAATGTCTAGTACCAAAAAAAAAAAAAAAAAAAAAATTAGTTTCAGTACAAACTTTTTAAATAGTAAAAATCTGGCCAGAGATTACATTTATTATGTTAAAAGGATAATCTCATTTCTCTTCTTATGTTTGTCTAATAGAACAGATGTGCCAATAAAGATGAGAAAAGGGGATTAATTTGTGCCATTCTGCCAAAGTATAGTGGAAAAAAACTTCATCATTACTAATTTACTCATTAGAGAATTAAATATTTCTTACTCCTTTTCTACTCTCAATCCAAAATATAACTCAAAGAATTGATACTGAGAGCTTAATGGGACTTGCCTTCTTTTCCTTGTTTGTAGTGGAGTCTGAAATTATCCGTTATCTCACTTTGTGCTTTAACCCCACCCCCACCCCAGAACAATAGTCCCTTGGAAGAGCTTTCGGCAGGCCCTACATGAAGTGCATCCCATCAGTTCTGGGCTGGAGGCCATGGCTCTGAAATCCACTATTGATCTGACCTGCAATGATTATATTTCAGTTTTTGAATTTGACATCTTTACCCGACTCTTTCAGGTAAGATGCTAAAACATACACTAATCTTGCTACTGCCTCTTTTCTGAAGATAAACTTTTAAAAATAAACAATAAAATTTGGGGCTTGTCTATAAAGTGTTTTAATTCATTTAGTAACTATAAGCAAATAAATTAAAACCACCCTGTATTATACACACACATACACACACACACACACACACATTAATATATAGCCTACTTTTTTCCCTCATATCTATCTATCTTATTGAATATTCTTCTTTTGTATCACTTTAATGGTTATAGAAGTAGCAGAACATGGAGCTAATATATATATATATATATATATATATTTAGTTATATATATATTTAGTTCTCTGTTATTGGACATTTGTGTTAAATTTCCAACTTTTCTCCTACTGTTTTCAAATTCTTTACTGTTACTGTCAGTGCTTCACAAAGAATTCATTTCTTTCTCCTAAAATATTTTCTCTCCAGTGTGTGTATGTCAACTTGCATAAGCATTTATCTGGAACTTACTAATTGAACATGAAGGCCCTATTTTCCTGATTTTTGTTTATTTCTTGGTTAACCTAACTAATGGTAGTTAGAGCTGCTTTACAATTTCTTGAATTTCATTTTGTATAGTTAAGTTTTTCACTATAAGCATATATTCTTTTCTTCTTAGCTTTTCAAGGTTTTAATGTCCTAAACATTTGTCTTCTTCCAAAGTGGTAGAATAATTGAGACTTTGTGATGGTGAATTAAGAATTTATAGTTGAGAATTGAAGTTGTTGTTCTATATTCTGAGGACAGTTGTATGTCTGAATAGCCTGTGATTGATCTCTTGTTTCTTTAGCCCTGGTCCTCTTTGCTCAGGAATTGGAACAGCCTTGCTGTAACTCATCCTGGTTACATGGCTTTCCTGACGTATGATGAAGTGAAAGCTCGGCTCCAGAAGTTCATTCACAAACCTGGCAGGTCAGTGTCACGAAGCAAAGAGGTTTATTCTCTTCAATTTTTTTCTCTTATGACTTCTAGAATAGAAGAAACATCTTGTTTTAGTTTACTAGTGGCCAAGATTCTGCAGTACGATTCACGCCTGTTTATCAGAGGAATTGACTTGCTTAAATCCTGTTATTTGATCAGTGCTTTCAAGCCATTTTAGAATGGGGTATAGGACCAGGCACCATGGTACATGACTGTAAGTTCAGCAATTTAGTGAGATCCTGTCTCAGACTAAAACATGGAAAGGACTGAGGATATAGCACAGTGGTAAAGTGCCCCAATTCCATCCCCAGTACAAAAAGAATGGGGTTTAGGTGGTCTTTTTTCTGGCCTAGAATCATTGCTGTTTGTTTTTTGTAAATGGTTTTTTGGAGCTAAGGATTGAACTCAAGGCCTCAGGTATGCACATACCCTCCCATTAAGCTATACCTCTAGCCCCCTGAAGACACACACACACACACACACACACTCTCTCTCTCTCTCTCTCTCTCTCTCTCTCTCTCTTTCTCTCTCGCTCTCGCTCTCGCTCTCTCTTGGCAACACTGGTTTTGGGATGGAGTGGGGGGTTTGACTCTTTACCACTAAGCTATATCCCCAACCTTTTTTTTAATATTTTTGAGACAGGGTCTCACTAAGTGACCCAGGCTGACCTCGAACTTGTGATCCTCCTCTCAGTCTCCCAAGTAGCTGGGATTATAGGGATGTGCCACTGTACCAGGCTTAGAGAGTTGTTGTCTCTCCCCCCCCCGCCGCCCCCAGTACTGGGTATTCAGCCTAGGGGATGCTCTACCACTGAGCTACATTCCCAGCCCTTATTTTATTTTTTATTTTGAGACAATGTCTCACCAAGTTGTGGAGTCTGACATCATACCTGCAGTCCTGTCTCAGTCTCCTGAGTGCTGGGATTATAGGCATGCACCATCACGCGCTACTGCAAAGTTATTCTTGATATCCTTTTGATTTTTGTCTCTATCTTGCATTCCACCTTAATACCAGAATATATATTAAAACTTCTATTAATTTCTCTTCTCAGTTACATCTTCCGGCTGAGCTGTACTCGTCTGGGTCAGTGGGCTATTGGGTATGTTACTGCTGATGGGAATATTCTCCAAACAATTCCTCACAATAAACCTCTCTTCCAAGCACTGATTGATGGATTCAGGGAAGGCTTGTGAGTATTCACTACTTACTATCTCCTAGAGTCTAGAAACTTAGGGACTGTAATTTTATCATAAATGACTTATTCCATGTTTTTTCCTAAGATTTAGATTCAGGGAACATTAACAAGTTATATTGATTTGTCTTTCAAATTTTGTAGACCTTTTTCTTTCTTTCTTTCTTTTCTTTTTTTTTTTTTTTTTTTTAAGTATTTTTAGTTGTAGATGGACACAATACTTTATTTTTATGTGGTACTGAGGATTGAACCCAGTGCTTCACACATGCTAGGCAAGCACTCCACCACTGAGCTACAACCCCAGCCCGACTTTTGTTTTTATTTGATAGGAATTCCATAAAGTGAAATTCTTTCTCTGTTGCTTTAGTTATTACCATAAGTAAATTTATCTTTCTCCTTTTCCAGCTATTAACTTCCTTTGAAATCTGCATTAGATTTGAAAATACACAATTAGCAGGAAATTTTACCATTTACTTGACTAGCCAAAATTAAAGCGACTAGATATTCCTAATGAGAGTAGGCAGGATTCAGTGGCCTACATCTGTCTTCATTTTAATTTCATTTTGACTCAGCAGCTTTTCTTCAGGCTTTTGACGTTTGGTAATATATGTTAGTAAGTTCTTACTTATTCCAGAATAGCTATACCTTTGGGAATTCAAAGTACTTATCAGTAAGTTCTAAAAATACTAATTCTTGACCATGTATCAGAAAACTACTTTCTGTGTTTATAGTGATTACAAAATTCCATTTTCCTTTTTTTTTTGTTTCCCAGATTTTATTGGAGTTAAGGGGCAGTTTCCAGAGAGTCCCACACCAACACCACCTATTAGCCAAAGATTGACAGATCACATTTTTAAATCCCAATTGCCTATGTCTTTTTTTTTTTTAATATAATTTATTTTTATTGTAAACAAATGGGATACATGTTGTTTCTGTTTGTACATGGAGCAACAGCATACCATTTGCATATTCATAAATTTACAGAGTAATGATGTTTGATTCATTCCATTATTTTTTTCCTTCCCCCCCACCCCTCCCACCTCTCTTTTCCCTCTATACAGTCCCTGCGTCCTCCATTCTTATCCCACTCCCACCCCCCAGTAAGTGTCATCATCCGCTTATCAGTGAGATCATTCCTATTTTGGATTTTTGAGATTAGCTTATCTCACTTAACATGATATTCTCCAATTTCATCCATTTGCCTGCAAATGCCATAATTTTATTATTCGTTATAGCTGAGTAATATTCCATTGTATATATATACCACAGTTTTTTTATCCATTCATCAATTGAAGGGCATCTAGGTTGGTTCCATAGTCTGGCTATTGTGAATTGAGCCCCTATGAACATTGATGTGGCTGTACTCTGTAGTGTGCTGATTTTAAGTCCTTTGGGTATTGGCCGAGGAGTGGGATAGCTGGATCAAATGGGTAGGTCCATTCCAAGTTTTCTAAGGAATCTCCACACTGCTTTCCAGAGTGGCTGCACTAATTTGCAGTCCCACCAGCAATGTATGAGTGTACCTTTTTCCCCACATCCTCTCCAACACCTATTGTTGCTTGTGTTCTTGATAATTGCCATTCTAATTGGGGTGAGATGGAATCTTAGTGTAGTTTTCATTTGCATTTCTCTTATTACTAAAGATTTTGAACATTTTTTCATATATCTGTTGATTGCTTGTAGATCTTCTTCTGTGAAGTGTCTGTTCATTTCCTTAGCCCATTTGTTGATTGGGTTATTTGTATTCTTGGTGTAGAGTTTTTTGAGTTCTTTATATATTCTGGAAATTAGTGCTCTATCTGAAGTATGAGAGGCAAAGATATTCTCCCACTCTGTAGGCTCTCTCTTTGCATTGCTGATAGTTTCCTTTGCTGAGAGAAAGCTATGTAGTTTGAATCTATCCCAGTTATTGATTCTTGCTTTTATTTCTTATGCTATGGGAGTCCTGTTAAGGAAGTCTGATCCTAAGCTAATAAGGTGAAGATTTGGACCTACATTTTCTTCTATAAGATGCAGGGTCTCTGGTCTGATTTCAAGGTCCTTGATCCATTGTGAGTTGAGTTTTATACAGGGTGAGAGATAGGGGTTTAGTTTCATTCTGTTGCATATGGATTTCCAGTTTTCCCAGCACCATTTGTTGAAGAGGCTATCTTTTCTCCATTGCATATTTTTGGCACCTTTGTCTAGTATTAGAAAATTGTATTTATTTGGGTTTGTGTCCGTGTCCTCTGTTCTGTACCATTGATCTACCTGTCTATTTTGGTGCCAATACCATGCTGTTTTTGTTTCTATTGCTTTGTAGTATAGTTGAAGTTCTGGTATTGCAATACCCCCTGTTTGATTCTTCCTGCTAAGGATTGCTTTAGCTATTCTGGGTTTCTTATTCTTCCAGATGAATTTCATGATTGCTTGCTCTATTTCTGTGAGGTACGTCATTGGGTTTTAATTGGAATTGCATTGAATCTGTATAGCACTTTTGGTAGTATGGCCATTTTGACAATATTAATTCTGCCTATCTAAGAACATGGGAGATCTTTCCATCTTCTAAGGTCATCCTTAATTTCTTTCTTCAATTTTTTGTAGTGTTTTCGTTGTAGAGATCTTTTACCTCTTTGGTTAGATTGATGCCCAAGTATTTTTTTTTTTTTTTTTTTTGAGGCTATTGCAAATGGAGTTGTTTTCCTCATTTCCCTTTCAGCTGTTTCATCGCTTGCGTATAAAAATGCTGTAGATTTATGCGTGTTGATTTTATAGCCTGCTATTTTGCTGAATTCATTGATGAGGTCTAGAAGTTTTCTGGAGGAGGTTTTTGGAGCCTCTAAATATAGAATCATGTCATCCGCAAATAGTGACATCTTAAGTTCCTCTTTTCCTATTTGTATCCCTTTAATTTCTTTAGTCTGCCTAATTGCTCTGGCTAGAGTTTCGAGGACAGTGTTGAATAGAAGTGGTGAAAGAGGACATCCTTGTCTTGTTCCCGTTTTTAAAGGGAATGGTTTCAGTTTTTCTCCATTAAGAATGATGTTGGCCATGGGCTTAGCATAAGTAGCCTTTACAATGTGCAGGTATGTTCCTACTATCCCTATTTTTTCTAGTGTTTTCGGCATGAGGGGGTGTTGTATATTGTCAAATGCTTTTTCTGCGTCAATTGAAATAACCATATGATTCTTATCCTTAAGTCTATTGACATGATGGATTACGTTTATTGATTTACGGATGTTAAACCATCCTTGCTTTCCAGGAATGAACCCCATTTGATCGTGGTGCACAATTTTCTTAATATGTTTTTGGGTACGGTTTGCCAATATTTTGTTAAGGATCTTAGCATCTATATTCATCAAGGATATTGGTCTAAAATTTTCTTTCCTTGATGTGTCTTTTCGTGGTTTGGGTATGAGGGTGATATTAGCTTCATAGAATGAGTTCTGTAGGCTACCCTCCTTTTCTGTTTCCTGGAATACTTTGAGAAGTATTGGAATGAGTTCTTCTTTGAAGGTCTTATAGAACTCGGCTGAGAATCGTCTGATCGTGGGCTTTTCTTGGATGGTAGATTTTTAATGGCTTCTTCTATTTCATTGCTTGATATCGATCTGTTTAAATTGTGTATGTCCTCCTGGTTCAGTTTGGGAGGAGCATATGTCTCTAGAAATTTGTCAATGTCTTCAGTACTTTCTATTTTGTTGGAATACAGATTTTCAAAGTAGCTTCTCATTATGTTCTGTATCTCAGTGGTGTCTGTCGTGATATTTCCTTTTGCATCATGTATTTTAGTAATTTGAGTCTTTTCTCTCCTTCTCTTTGTTAGTGTGGCTAAGGGTTTATCTATTTTGTTTACTTTCTCAAAGAACCAACTTTTTGTTATGTCAATTTTTTGAATAGTTTCTTTTGTTTCAATTTCATTGATTTCATCTCTGATTTTAATTATTTCCTGTCTTCTACTACTTTTGCTGTTATTCTGTTCTTCTTTTTCTAGGGCTTTGAGCTGTAATGTTAAGTCATTTAATTGTTGACTTTTCATTCTTTTCTGGAATGCGCTCCATGCAATGAATTTTCCTCTTAGTACCGCTTTCATAGTGTCCCAGAGATTTTGATATGTTGTATCATCATTCTCATTGACCTCTAAGAATTTTTTAATCTCCTCCCTGATGTTTTTTGTTATCCATGTTTCATTCAATAGCATATTATTTAGTCTCCAAGTGTTGGAGTAATTTCCTTCTTTTACTTTGTCATTGATTTCTACTCTCAGTCCATTATGATCTGATAGAACACAAGGCAGTATCTCTATTTTTTTGCATTTCCTAAGGGCTGCTTTGTGGCATAACATATGGTGTATTTTCGAGAAGGTTCCATGTGCTGCTGAGAAGAAAGTGTATCCGCTCGTTGATGGATGGAATATTCTATATATGTCTATTAAGTCTAGGTTATTGATTTTGTTATTGAGTTCTATGGTTTCTTTGGTTGGATTGTGTTTGGAAGATCTATCTAGTGGTGACAGCGGTGCATTAAAGTCGCCCAGAATTATTGTGTTGTGGTTTATGTGATTCTTGAAATTGAGAAGGATTTGTTTGATGTACAGGGATGCACCATTGTTTGGGGCATAAATATTTACTATCATTATGTCTTCCTGATTTATGGTTCCCTTAAGCAGTATGAAATGTCCTTCTTTATCCCTTCTGACTAACTTTGGCTTGAAGTCCACTTTATCTGATATAAGGATGGAAACCCCCGCTTTTTTACTGGGTCCATGTGCGTGGTAGGTTTTTTCCCATCCTTTCACCTTTAGTGTGTGGATGTCTTTTCCTATGAGATGAGTCTCTTGCAGGCAGCATATTGTTGGGTCTTTCTTTTTAATCCATTCTGCCAGTCTATGTCTTTTGATTGATGAGTTTAGGCCATTAACGTTCAGGGTTATTATTGAGAAATTATTTGTATTCCCAGTCATTTGGCTTATTTTTGGTTTTTAAGTTGGCTTGGTTTCTACTTTGAGTGGTTTTTCTCTAAGGTAGTTCCTCCCTTTGCTGACCTACATTGTTGTTTTTCATTTCCTCCTCATGGAATATTTTGTTGAGAACATTCTGTAGTGCAGGCTTTCTATTTGTAAATTATTTTAACTTTTGTTTATCATGGAAGGATTTTATTTCATCTTCAAATCGGAAGGTTAGTTTTGCTGGGTATAGGATTCTTGGTTGGCAACCATGTTCTTTCAGAGCTTGAAATATGTTGGACCAGGCCCTTCTAGCTTTTAGAATCTGGGCTGAGAAGTCTGCTGCTATCCATATTGGTCTCCCCCTATATGTAATCTGATGCTTTTCTCTCGCGGCCTTCAAAATCCAATCTTTATTTTGAATGTTAGGCATTTTCATTATAATGTGCCTTGGTGTGGATCTGTTGTGATTCTGTGCATTTGGTGTTCTGTAAGCCTCTTGTATTTGATTTTCTATTTCATACTTCAGGTTTGGGAAATTTTCTGATATTATTTCATTGAATAGGTTGTTCATTCCTTTGGTTTGTATCTCTGTGCCTTCCTCAATCCCAATAATTCTTAAATTTGGTCTTTTCATGGTGTCCCATAGTTCTTGGAGATTCTCTTCATGATTTCTTACCATCTTCTCTGTTTGGGCGACTTTATTTTCAAGATTAAATATTTTGTCTTCATTGTCTGAGGTTCTGTCTTCCAAGTGGTCTAGTCTGTTGGTGATGCTTTCCATTGAGTTTTTTATTTGGTTTATTGTCTCCTTCATTTCAAGGATTTCCGTTTGGTTTTTTTTGAGAATCTCTATCTCTTTGTTGAAATGATCTTTTGCTTCCTACAGGTGCTCTTTCAGCTTATTGGTATTATCATTCATTGCCTGCATTTGCTCTCTTATCTCATCCTTTGCTTCGTGAATCATCTTAATCATGTATAATCTGAAGTCCTTTTCTGACATTTCTTCTAACATACTGTCATTGGATTCTATTACTATAGACTCTAGATTTGTTTGGATCATTTTCTTCCCTTGTTTTTTCATGTTGTTCATGTATCTTCCCTTCTAGCAGTGCAGAACGGGGGTATTGCAGATTTCCCACTATAGGCTTATAGTGGCCCTATAGGTTTCCAAAACCCTTTCTTTAAGGGGAGATCAATATTAGCAGTGCCCAAATTAGACACTATGCAATCCTAGACCAAATAGCCCCTATGGGGACAATAACATCATGTATATAAGGGAGAAAGCGACTCTGAGGGAACAGGTAAACGAAGGGAAAGAAAGCAAGAAACGTAAAGAAATAAAAACTTAAATTTTTTTTTAAAAAAGGAGAAAAAAGAAAATCTACTGTATAGCAGTCATATACTAATGAAATCTCCCAGTGTTCAGTAGCCTGATGTATGAGAGGTACCTGACAATGAGCTTCAAGCCTCCAGCAGGTGTCTCAGGGTGGGATTTGCCCCACCCGAAGATCGGAGCTACGGCTTCCAGGATTATCCAAGATGGCTGCTGTGGCTTCCAAATGTGTTGGCAAATGGGGAGCTGCAGCTCAGGGGTGGACGTGGTTAGCTGGAGGTCCTGGAGACAGGATGCAGTTTGTCTGGCAGTGGTCCTGGAGGTCGGGTGTGTTTGGTGTGTTGTGGGATCCAGGAGGCTGGGTGCAATCATTTGGTCTGGGTTCCCGGTGATAGGGCACAGTCAGTTGGTCTGGGGGTCCTGGTGGCAGGGAGCAGTCAGTTGATGTGAGGGCCCCAGAGGCAGGGAGTGATCGGTTGGGCTGAGGGATCCTGGAGACGGGACTCAGTCAGTCAGGCCAGGGGTCCTACAGGGCCTGGCTGTTGTCTCAAAATGGCGGTAGCCACGTGTAATCAAACCTGCAGGTACTATAACAGTGAACTTCCAGGCAGCAGCAGGCAGCTGGTTCTCCACTGGCGGTCTGCGGTCAATCTGCTGGCAGATGTCGGACGATTGGGAGGTGAACCTCGAGCTTTGGGTGATGGATAGGGGTAAGGCAGGTGATGGACAGGCGAGAGGCAGGCAAATGGTGGATGATAGACACCTGACAGTGAGCAATCTGCTCTCATAAAAGGCGTCGATATGCTGGCAGATTGCAGGTGATCACAGCAGACAAATGGGGTAAAGAGCAGGGGATTGATAAGCAGCAAAAACTGCCTCACCGAGAAACAGATATCCTCTGCTTGAATCCAGCGTTGTGGAGCGACAAGGAACGCAGCCTCCCTCTAGACCGCCATCTTGGATCCCCCTCCATTTTCCTTTATGCATCACCTTCTACAGTTGCATTGAGCAGCCCTAAATATCAGTGCAGTTTGATTCTAGAAGCTCCCTGATTGATGATCTCAAGTGCCTTAATTTGCTGCTGCTTTCATTCCTTTTAAATACATGTCTCAATTTTTTCAACCTGTACACAAAGATGTTTCAGGTCTTTAAAAAATGCAATTTAAAAATGTATATCTTGTGGCTACCCATTGATTAAAACAGGGGTAGGAAAACTGTGGCCTGTGGACCAACTGTTTTGGTACAGTCTGCAAGCCAAGGTAGTTATTTCTTTTTTAAAAATATGCTAGATATCATTTGTGTATATTAACAAGCACTGATAAAATGACTTCAGTAAAACCACAAGGCTGGTTACTCTTTTTGCAGTTATTTGTTTCCTGATGGACGAAATCAGAATCCTGACCTGACAGGCTTATGTGAACCAACTCCCCAAGATCATATCAAAGTGACCCAGGTGAATTGTGTTTTGCATTATAACCATATCACTGGAGCCAAGCTTTTGGATACACTTTCCAGACAATATGAGTTGTTGGAACATTTTAATTTTAAAATATTCACTGGATTAGTGAATTTATGTGATTTCTCGTTCTAATCATACAGCCTAAAATGGGACCCAAGATTAGATGTTTCGGGTTTAGTAGGAGAACATTGACAATAGTTGTGACATTTTTATTTGAACAAAATTTGTATAAAAAGTAACAGTCTTTAATTTTTTGTTTAGCATTTATAGTTACTGTCATTCCATCAACAAATAATTTAATTTTTTTAATCAAAGGAACAATATGAATTATACTGTGAGATGGGCTCTACATTCCAACTGTGTAAAATATGTGCTGAAAATGATAAAGATGTAAAGATTGAGCCCTGTGGACACCTCATGTGCACGTCCTGTCTTACATCCTGGCAGGTATTGATCCAAACCATGTATTTTCTCTGCTTTATAATTACTCTGAAGATTTGGGTATTATATATCCTTTATAGATATAAGGGTAGGCTTGGTTTGTGGGCTGGGTTTACATTTTAAATCTCTTTTTTCCTTCATTCTTTCCTCCCTCCCTTCCTCCCTCTCCCCTTCCTTCCTGTGCTGATAATTAAACTCAGGACTTTGCAAATACTAAGCATGTACTCTACGCTAGCTATACCCTCAGCCATTTGATTTCATTTTTTTGTCTAGGAAATATATTTACTAGTAGAAAAATATATTAATTACTTTCAGATGCATTCATTACTATTTTTTGCTTTCTCTTCAGGAATCAGAAGGCCAGGGCTGTCCATTCTGCCGATGTGAAATCAAAGGTACTGAACCCATTGTGGTAGATCCATTTGATCCTAGAGGAAGTGGCAGCCTGTTGAGGCAAGGAGCAGAAGGAGCTCCCTCCCCAAATTATGATGATGATGATGATGAACGAGCTGATGATTCTCTCTTCATGATGAAGGAATTGGCAGGTGCCAAGGTAAGACTACAGTTTCAAAGATTGGCAAATATCATTATGAACTATTTCTATAACCAAGGAGCACTTTATAACATCCAAACTACAAAGGGCACCTAGCTGATATTTATTGAGCTTTTGCTCTAAGATACTGTTTTAAGCACTTTACTTATTTTAATTCATAATCTTTACAACAACCCTCTGAGACTGTTATTATCCTCATTTAACAATGAACCAGTTGAGCCATAGAGAGATTAAGGAATTTGCAAAGGATCATACAGCTAGTTATTTGACCTAGGATTTGCAGCCAGCCAGTCTGGCTTTAAGGCCCACATTCTTAATATGTGTATCCTAGTAACTGGGTTTTAACTTATGTATCTTGATGGAGAAAATGAGAGGGAAATAAAGAACTAGACCCTATTTTATATGCTACTGTGACTAGTACATGTTTTTATTTTTTGTTTTTTTCTTCTATAAAGAAGTCTTGTCATTTGAAGTTAGGTGTTAGGTTGGGGAAGAACAAAAAGAGACAGCCAGATGGGTGGTAGGAAGTACTGTACCTTGTAGAAGCTAAACAACCTGGAAAGGCTGTAGTAAAGATAGGAAAAAATGAAGGTAAAGAAATGATGTGATCAAATTCTTTTAACCTCAGAGAGTAGGGAACAACAAGGATTTACTCATTAACTCTTACTAACGTAGACTTTGAAGATTTTAGTAAATAAAATCTTCAGTAAATAAAATGATATGCTTTAGAGTCTATAATTTAGAATGCTGTGTACTCATGGGATGCATTTCCTTGATATAAAAAGAAACTTTCTTTTATATTAACACCTGACTGCCTGGCATAAACATATTGAAAGAATAAATATCTCCCTTTATTTCAGTCTCTCACCATCCTCTATTCTCCTTGCTACAAGGTCATTGATCTAAAACACAGATCTGGCCACTTCATTCCTTGACCTCACATTCTTCAATGACTTCTCATTTCTTAGTGAGTGAAGTGTGTTCTCCTTTCTAAGCACCTGACCTTGATAATTTTTTTCCACTTTATGCTTTCTGGTCCAGCAAGGTGAACCCACTTAGACTTTCTCCCTGCTTTGTCTTGTCAATTTCTGTGTAATTTAGCTCAGTCTTCTCTCTTTTCAGACCACACCCTCCCTTTCCTCTCCTAGTTCACACTTGTTTACACATAGGTAATCTAGGCCTGACCATAGAATTTATCACTGTGTAATATTTTCTTTAAAAGTATTTTCTGCTAGGCACAGTGGCACACACCTGTAATCCCAGCAACTCTGGAGGCTGAGATAGGAGGATCGAGAGTTCAAAGCCAGCAACATCGAGGCACTAAGCCACTCAGTGAGACCCTGTCTCTAAATAAAATACAAAAAAATAGGGCTGAGGATGTTGCTTAATGGTTGAGTGCCCCGAGTTCAATCCCCAGTAACCCCTGCCCCCAAAATGTGTTTTCCATTGTAAATTCTCAGAAGTAAAGAGCCATGGCTTTTTCTTTGTTTTTATTTTTTTGTGGTCCTGGGAATTGAACCTCTGCCATGGAGTCATGCCTCCAACCCTTTTATTTATTTATTTATTTATTTATTTTTATTTAATTTTTTTGCAGTACTGGGGATCGAACTCAGGGCCTTTTGCTTGTGAGGCAAGCACTCTACCAGCTGAGCTATCTCCCCAGCCCCCTTTTTATTTTTTATTATGAGACTTGGTCTCACTAAAGTTGTCAAGGTAGCTTCCAACTTGGGATCTTCCAACTTCAGCCCCACAGGTCACTGGGATTACAAGTGTGTGCCACCATGCCTTGTATGGTATCTTATTTGTAATTAACTACTTGAGAGTTGAACACATGGTAATTACTTTGAAATCACATCAAGCAGAATTTGATAAATTTATCAATGGTAGATCAATAATGAGTAATAGAAAATCTGGTCTTTTGAGTGATACATTCTTGATATTTTGAAGGTGACAGTAGTCTTGGCCCATCATAAGACACTGTCAACATTTAAAGAGATTCATTTGACCTCTCATGCAGTTTTATATTTTTTCATAGAATATTGTCTATTTATTAAACGTTTACTGGCAGCTAGGGGAGATGGAGCATGCCTGTAATCCCCGTGGCTCAGGAGGCTAAGGAAGGAGGATGGAGAGTTCAAATCTAGCCTCAGCATTTTAGCAAAACCCTGTCTCAAAATCAAAACTAATGTGGGTTGTAGATGTGGCTCAGTGGTTAAGTGACCCTGGATTCAATCCCTGGTACCAAAAAATAAAGAGGTGTATTTGTATATGTGTTTATTTGAAATTAAAATGCCTTTTTTTCTTCATGGAATTATTATAGGCAGGTAATAACACTCATTGTGGAGAAACAGACATTCCCATTTGTTATTGAGATAGGTACAGGTTAGTTCCATCTTTTTTTTTTTTTTTTTTTGGTACCAGGGATTAAACTCAGGCACTTGACTACTGAGCCACATCCCCAACCCTGTTTTGTATTTTATTTAGAGACAGGGTGTCACTGAGTTGCATAGCACCTCACCATTGCTGAGGCTGACTTTGAACTCTCCATCCTCCTGCCTCAGCCTCCTGAGCTGCTGGGATTACAGGTGTGCGCTACTGTGCCTGGCAGTTCCATCTTTTTGATTGACAGTTTGATATCTGTTAAAATTTAATATTTGACTTGAGCTGATCATGGTGGTACACACCTGTAATTCCAGTGACTCAGATGGTTGAGGTAGAAAGATCCCAAGTTCAAGGCCAGCCTCAGCAATTTAGTGAGACACTGTCTCAAAAAAATAAAAGGGGCTGGGGATGTAACTCAGTAGTTTGAATTAGCAAATCTAAGAATTTATCCTAACAAATTACAAGGTACACAAGAATATAGATGTACTTATCCTTATATCCATGTATCCATTAGTGTTCTGTGGCTGCAATAATAAACCACAAATTTTGCAGCTTAAAACAACACATTTACTATTTTATAGTTCAACACATGTCTCATCTGGTAAAATCCAGGTTATGGACAGGCCTGCATTCCTCTCAGAAGGGTCCAAGGGAGGATCTGTTTCTTAACTCTTATGTGCCTGAGTTTAGTTTCTTGCAGTTGTGAGATTAAAAGCCTATGTTCCTTGGTGGTTTTCAGCTAATGGTCATTGCCATATTCTAGGGTCCAGCCACATTCTTTAGCTTTGGGACTCTTTTCTTCCTTTTTCAGTCCTTTTCGAGGACTGCTTTTAATAATGATTTATGGGCTTAGCTTAGATCCACCTGAAATGGGAGAGATTTCTCCCATATCGAGATTCAAATCCTTAATCAAATCAAGAAAGTTTCTTTTGTCAAGTTAAAGTTATATATTCACAGGTTCTGAGGATTAAGGGAATCATTGTTCTGCTGACCATATAATCCAATGCTCTGAAGAATGAGTTCCATTTACTTAAGTGGAAAGCAGTTTAATATGCATTAATTTTAAAAAGCACTTATAGGCTGGTGATATAGCTCAGTGTTAGCACTTACCTAGCATGTGAAAAGCCTTGAGTTCCATCCCCAGCACTGCAAAATAAACCTTAAAAAGGGGAGGGGGGCAACTATGTTTACCAGGTGTAATATGATCTCATTTCTCTAGAACAGTTTTTAGTTATAAATTTTTTTTTTTAGTATACTGTTTTAGTCTGCTTTTTTGTTGCTGTGACCAAAAAGACCTGACAAGAACAATTGGAGAAGGAAAAGTTTATTTGGGGGGTTCATGGTTTCAGAGACCTTAGTGGGTAGATGGCTTACTCCAATTCCTCAGGGCCCGAGGCAAGGCAGAACCTTATGGTGTGATGGAGGAAAGCAGCTCAAGACATTGCACCAGGGAGCAGAGAGAAAGCAAGCATGCTCTACTCTTCAGGAACAAAATACATACCCCAAAGGCATGTACCTAATACCCCACTTCCTCCAGCCATACCCTACCTGCCTGTAATTACCACCCAATTAATCCCTATCAGGGGATCAATGCATTGAGTAGGTTAAGGCCCACATAACCCAATCGTTTTACCTCTAAGTTTTCTTACATTGTGTCACACATGAGCTTTTCTAGCACACTTAATATCTAAACTGTAATATATACATAGGGGAAAAAATTGGATGACCACATATCAAATTATTATTTCTTAGGATGGAAGTTCAAAGGACTGTAATTTTATGGAATTCCGTATTTGAATTTTTTACAATTAGCTCATGTTACTTTTGCAGTGTGTTTATGGTCTAGATAAGTAACTTAATGTGAAGTGCTAAATGGAACCAGAAGGCCCAGACAAGGCTCTTAGGAGGAGAAGCTTTATTTGGGAACAGAATATAGATGCAGGTGAAACACTGTTCAACATAGGGAGACAGTAAACTTTGTTCAAAATTATTAGGTGTATAATCTTTAAGTATATAACCTTTTTGTTGAAGAAAGAAAATGAACACTTTTCTCCTAGCTGTGTAGAAAAAACAGCTTCATGTATGTATTGTCATTTGACTATTCCATAATTTAGTCTCTTCTTAAGGGACATATTGATTCTAGGCTCATATGTACTGACGTATTTTGCAAGTCTGTAAATTTCTAAAAGTGGAACTACTAGATAAAAGAATGTATAAAGCAGGATGCACTGGTGCACACCTCTAATCCCAGCTGCTCCTGAGGCAGGAGAATCACAAGTTTGAGGCTAGCCTGGACAGCTTTGCAAGAATCTCTCTCAAAAATAGAAAAAGGAGGACTGGGGATATAGCTCAGAACTACAAAACTCATGGGTTTAATCTCCAGGATCGACCCACCTCCCAAACAAACCCAAGTATGTGTTTTAAGTTGATGATGGAAAAGGGATGTAATCAGGGGAGGGGCACATAGGTATTTCACGAGATCAATGGTATTTATTTCTCAGATAAATGGTAGGTATGTAGGTGTTTTTATTATTTTTTGTACCTTATGGTTTATTATATACTTTGTGAATAAAATCTTTAAATGAAAATAATTAGCTTTTTGGATAGCTTTTAAAATTTGTTCCAATTTATTTGTCCGAAAGTCACTCCTAAAGGTGTATGAAAATATGAAAGTGCTTGTTTCTCCACATCCTGATATTTTCTTGTAATTGTGTGTGTAGAGGAGGTGGTACTAGGGTTTCTGTTCCACTGAGTTACATCTCCAGCTTTTTTTTTTATTTTTGAGACATGGTCTTGCTGTGTTGGTGATGGTCTCACTAATTTGCTGAGACTGACTTCAAACTTAAGACCCTCCTGCCTCAACCTCCTGAGTCACTGTGATTACAGACAAGTGCCACTATGCCCAGCTCCTATCTTCTCATTTCTGAACCATATGCCTGTACAGCTTTCTCTTGATTGTTATCTGTTCACCTCAGATTTCTATCTCTCATTATCTCCTCTCTCCTTTCTACTCCATAGCCATCGACTCTAGTTTGTTTGAATAGGTTATTCGAACGGTTTTGCCTAATTCAGTATTTAATGTGTAAATAATTTTGCTCCCTATTGTGCCAGTTAGTATGCTATACAGTGATTACTTTTGCTTTGTTATACAACCTTCTGCTTTTCCTGGAATAATTCATCTTTATTTCCCTACTTTTCATTTTGTACCTGTCACTACCAAGTCATATACCATGCTTTTAAGCATCCCCTCAATAGACTGGTCTGTGATGTAAATTCTAGTAGTGTTCTGTATGTAATAGATAGTATATAGTATAGTTCAGTATACTGACACCTAGTAATATCTCTGTTCCCAGGGCCTCACACATGCTAGACAAATACTCTCCCACTGAGTGCTGTACCCTTAGCCCTATCCTTTTCTTTTTATATGGGTCCGAGTTTTTAATTCTGAAAAAGATTGTTTCTTTCTCCAAAGATTAAGTGGTAGAAAATTGTTTTTTAATATTGTAAGGTAGGAAGTTTTCTGTAGCACTGTTTTTCTAGATGCAGTTACTTGTAGTTTTGCCATCTACGTGGTATTTCTGTGATTGAGAGTGCCCTCTTATGGTGATGCAAAAATAGTTCTGGACATGTTAGAATCTCAGGAAGTTTCTGAGTTTTTAAGAGAGGTTTGTGTGATCCTAAGCCTAAGTGTGGCCCATTAGTCATTTTATTTCATATTCACATAATATTTACCATCTTGGTTCCCTGAACAAGAGTAAACTGTTGAATTTCAATGGTCCTAGGTGGAACGGCCTCCTTCTCCGTTCTCCATGGCCCCACAAGCTTCCCTTCCCCCAGTGCCACCACGACTTGACCTTCTGCAACAGCGAGTATCTGTTTCTTCAAGTACTTCTGGTCTGGGAACTACTTCTAAGGTAAAGCATTATCTATTTCTATAGGTTTCTGTTTATTGGTTGTGCATTAGTGCACTTTGATTGATTTGCTTCCTCCTTGCTTCCACAGACTGTTTCTGGCTCCCTTCACAAGGACAAACCATTGCCAATACCTCCCACACTTCGAGATCTTCCCCCACCACCCCCTCCTGACAGGCCATATTCTGTTGGAGCAGAGGCCCGGCCTCAGAGACGCCCCCTTCCTTGTACACCAGGCGATTGTCCATCCAGAGACAAACTGCCTCCTGTTCCCTCTAGTCGCATTGGAGACTCCTGGCTGCCCCGGCCAATCCCCAAAGTGCCAGTAGCTACTCCGAGTGCTGGTGACCCCTGGACAGGAAGAGAATTAACCAACCGGCACTCACTTCCATTTTCATTGCCATCACAAATGGAGGCCAGAGCAGATGTGCCCAGGCTTGGAAGCACATTCAGTTTGGATACTTCCATGGTGAGTCCTAGTTTTAAAATTATTTATCCTATTAATGAATGTCAGTGAGTGACATTTTATAGATCTAAGTTTTTTAATAGATTTTGTACAGAATAACAAAGGTAATATAACATATAATCCTTGTCTTCACAAAATGTATATGTTCACCACTGAGCCACATCCCCAACCCTTTTATTTTTTATTTTAAGACAGGGTCTTGCTAGGATGCTTACAGCCTTGCTAAGTTGTTGAGGCTGACTTTGAACCTACAATTCTTCTGCCTCAGCTTCCTGAGCTGCTGGGATTGCAGGCACATGCCACCACTCCCAGCTTTTTACATGAAAAAGAAGAAGCAAAATTGATTACATGCCTAAGTCATGGGAGTGTGAGGATCTGGTCTGGGTATAGTTTTAAGACAGATCAGAAGCATGATAACAGAAATGCTTAAAGTATATTGTGGTATGATACATAGAGCAGAAAGTGTGTATCAATCAGAGCAGGGGAAAGGGCTCAAAGGGAGCAATAACATCATATTATAGGACCTTGAGTACTTCCTTCCAAAATAATTTGAATTTATTTCATAGGAAATGAGAACATTTGAAGGTTTTAAATTAGTGCAATGCTGTGACCAAAGTGATGGATTAAAGAGAATAATCTAATAGTAGTTTGCAAGATAGATTAGAAAGTAGATTGAAAAAAGACAGGTTAATGATCCTTTGTCTAAACATGCAATAAGGGGTTCAGAGCTGAGGGGAGAGGAGGAATATTTGTAATTTATTGATTCATTTGTGCACCCAGGAAAAAAAAATCTTGCTTTCACAGAGTTTATTTTCTATTGGGAGAAAGATAAAATAAACAAGTGAGTAAAATATATAGTATGTTTGCAATGATGAGTGCCGTGGAAAAGAACAGTTCTAAGAAGACTTTAGAGAGAGTTGAGTGGAGATAGGTAGTACAGGAAGGGATGGGGCATAGAACTGAGCAGTAGGAAGGTAATTCTCAGGGAAGACCATTCCAGGATTAAGGGAAAAGAAGTGAGTTTGAGAGGGGATGTTTAAAAAATAAAGGGGTATAGTATAGCTGGTGCCAAGCAAACAAGTGGAATTGTCCTTGTTTCTGAACAGAAGTGGGCAGCCAGAATAGGTGGAACTAGGGCATGAAATAGACTTAAAACAGGAAACCAGCAGTATGTGGAAAAAACAAGAAATCACATGCGCATGTACTCAAAGGTTTTGGAACTGGTAACGAGGAAAATATTGAATTTGAGATGGACCTTTGACGGAAACATTAACAACTAGGTTGTTGGTAATCTGAAGAGACAAAATGGGAAGGATGGAGTTGAGAAATGTCTTGGCACTCAGATGAATCTTTTTTTTTTTTTTTTAAGTGCTCAATGGACTTTTATTTTATTTATTTATGTGTGGTGCTGAGAATTGAAACTAGTGCCTCACACATGCTAGGCAAGTGTTCTACCGCTGAGCCACAACCCCAGCCCCAGATGAATATTTCTTGGTTGCAAGGAAAGAGGGGTGGTAATGCTTAAGTGGTACCTGAATACCTGACAGTCTTAAGTAGAGTGGATAGTCTCTGGTGGTATCAATACTGAATGACCATTTGAGTTCATATATCCATTATTTAAGCTAGAAATAATATTTGTGTAGATAGCAAATTTTCTTGAATCTTTGTAGAATTTCAACCCATTTCTCTGACTCTCTTGAAATCTGTCTCCCACTCCCTTACATTTGAAAGTTCTTCAGAGCCTGACAGCAGTGATGCTTTTGTCAGAGGTGATAACCTGTAGGCATGGCATTAATAGTGAGATCCATGTCCATGTTGTGATTTTGAAAAGTTTTATAAGAGGAAATACTTAGCCATCCTAAAGAAGTTCTTTTCAACACTTTTCTCTACTTTCCAGAGTATGAATAGCAGCCCATTAGTAGGTCCAGAGTGTGAACACCCCAAAATCAAACCTTCCTCATCTGCCAACGCCATTTATTCTCTGGCTGCCAGGTAAGTTTATTAAAGCTATAGTTCATTCACTGGAGTTAGTACTTTTAAACTGTTGGTTTATAGGAAACCCAGAAAAGCATAGAGGAAAATAAAAATTGATCTGTGTTTGTACAGTGTAAAAGTGATCATGTCTTATGTTTTGAAATTTGTCTTTCCATTCTCTTTTCTGTGTACTTGTTTATGGATCATTCTTGCTGGGCTTGTCACATGATCTTTTGAAGGAAGCAATTTTGGTTTTGTTTATTTTTTTCTTAAAAAAAATTTTGTTGGGGCTGGGGAGATAGTTCAGTTGGTAGAGTGCTTGCCTTGGAAGCACAAGGCCCTGGGTTTGATCCCCAGCACCCAAAAAAAAAAAAAAAAGAAAAATTTTTTTTTTTTGTTGGGTGTCAGCTTTCTGTTTCATTGTTTTCTACCTTTGCTCCCCCCTCCCCACCTTACTGGGCATTGAGTCTAGGACTTCACACACTGAGCTATATCCCCAGTCCTTTGTATTTTTTATTTTGGGACAAGATCTCACTGAGGTTCCCAGGCTGCCCTTGAGGTTGTGATCTTCCTACCTTAACCACCTCCCAAGTAGTTGGGATTACAGGCATACATGTACTACCATGCCCACCTCTTTTTTTTTCTTTTAAGATATGGTTTCAATATTTTGTCCAGGCTGGACTTGAACTCATAGGTTCAAATGATCCTCTTGCCTCAGCCTCTCCAGTAACTATAGGCTACAGAACTATAGGCTTTTGCCATGTTCCAAGCTTTTATCTTATTCTTCCAACTTTCTTAGACTTAATTTACTTTTTCTAGCATCATTAAATGGATACTATGTTATTCTGCTTGAGCTGCTATGACAAAACACCACAGACTGGGTACTTTAAATAGTGTAAGTTTATTTACTCTTCGTAATAGAGGTTGGAAATCTAGGATCAGGGAACCAGGTCAGCATGGTCAGTTTCTGGTGAGGGTCATCTTCCTAGCATGCAGACGGCTGCCATCTATTTTCATTGTGTCCTTATATGGCCTTCCTCAGTGTATATATACAGAGAAAAAGAACAAGCTCTCTGGGGTCTCTACTTCCTCTTCCTGTCACATCAGGGACCCACCCTTAGGACATCACCCAACCTTACCTCCTTAGAGGCTCCATGTTCAAATGTAACCACACTGGGTATTAGGGCTTCAACATGTGGATTTTGGGGAGGACACAAATATACAGCTTATAACAATTGTTTACCTGCATTCCACAAATTTTGATGTCATTTTCATTATCAATTTTTAATTGCCAATGGACCTTTATTATTTTATTTATTTATGTGTGGTGCTGAGAATCAAAACCAGTACACAAGTGCTCTACCACTGAGCTACAACCCCAGCCCCCATTTTCATTAAGTTCAAAATATATGCTTTTTCTGTTGTTAATACTTTGATTCAGGAGTTATTTATGTGTTACCTGATTTTAAAATATTTAAAAAGATTTTCTATTCTGCTTTCTGGCTTCATTCCAGTGTGGTAAGAGACCATCTTCTTTATTGACTAGTTTATGGTATGATCCAATAATTTGTGTCACCTTTGTCTTACAAGATTGTGTATTGTGCAGTTGGGTATACATGTTTGTCAGGTTACCATCAAATCTTTTATCACTCAGATTTTTAAAAACCTACCTGTTCTATTGGATAATTGAAATGAGTATGTTGAATTCTCCCCTATAATTGTGAATTTCTCTTTGTTCCTTTTAGTTCTGTCCTTTTGTATTACATGTGTATTTAGTCTGTGTAATAATAGAAATTTAAAATTATTTATAGTAAATGATAACCATTTATATTATCCTTAAATCTATTGTTTACTATATAGTTCTACTTCTTGCTTTCTTTGTTTTGTCTTAATGAAAATGGCTACATCAGCTATCCTTTAGTTAGTATTTCTGTGACCTTTCTCTACTTTTCTACTTTCTGACCTTTAAGGTATGTTTCCCCACAAGCATTGTATTTTGGGTTTTATTCTGTTTTTTTTTTTTTTTTTTTTTAACCCCTTAAATTCAGTCTGGCATTTTTGGTCTTGAGGTAATCAGAATATTTGTTCTTATTCTTGTCCCCATTTTTCTATTCTTTTCTTGGTTCCTTTTTTCCTCCTTACTTTCTTTTGAATTAAAGCTTTTTTTTTCCCTTAACCATATCAGCCCTTCTATTATTCTTTTAATAGTTTTTCTAGAGAGCTGGGCATGGTGGCACGCACCTATAATCCCAGCAACTTGGAAGGCTGAAGCAGGGGAATCAACAAGTTTGAGGCCAGCCCGAGCAATTTATGCAGACCCTGTCTCACAATGAAAATGAAAAGAGCTAACCACTGAGCAGTAGTTAAGCATCCCTTGAGTCAGTCCTTGATGTCGGGGAGCAGGGGGAGAGTTATCTTGGAGATTCCAACATGTACTCTTTTGGAGGGGAAGAACGGGGTGGTGAGCGGGGGAATCGAACTCAGGGGCACTGGACCACTGAGCCACATCCTCAGCCCTATTTTGTATTATATTTAGAGACAGGGTCTCACTGAGTTGCTTAGCACCTTGCTTTTGCTGAGGCTGTCTTTGAACTTGAGATCCTCCTGCCTCAACCTCGCAAGCTGCAGGGATTACAAGTGTGTGCCACCACACCCAGCTCCAACATGTACTCTTGACTTGCTAGATCATGCTTTAAATTAGTGGCTCCTGATACTTCTGGACATTTAAATTTCTCAGTGCTCCTTTTGTTCCTGATGTTGTCTGGACTCTTTCTAGCTCCCTAAAAAACTTCCTTGTGTGTGTGTGTTTACATGTGATATTGTGTGTTTAGTGCTCTTCTATCATTTGGTTCAGATTTTGTTTGACTCAAAATATTTTCATTTCACTTTTTCCCCACATTATGCTGAGGATTAAATCCAGGGTTGCTGTACCATTGTGCTATATATCCCTAGCCCCTTGTATGGCCCCCCCGCCCCCCGCCCCGCCCCAGGGCCGAGTACTGAACTCAGGACCTTGCTAGTGCTAGGCAAGCGTTCTGCCACTGAGTTAAATCCCCATTGCCTTCTATTTTATTTTGAGACAACATCTTCCTGAGTGTCCTAGGCTGGCCTCAAACCTGTAGTCTCCTGAATAAGCTGGGTTTTTGCCACCACACCCAACTTTACCTTTTTTTTTGGTGGAACTGGGGGTTGAACCCAGTGGGGTGATTTATCACTGAGGTACATTCATACTTTTTTAAAAAATTTTATGACATGGTTTCACTATGTTGCTGAGGCTGACCTTGATCTTGCAGTCCTCCTGTCTCAGCCTTCTGCGTAGCTGAGATTATAGGCCTATACCAGCACACCTGTCTCTCAGCCAGTATTTCTTACAACAGATTGAACTTTGCAGTCTCTCTTCATCTGGGACTTTTCTTTTTAATTTCCTGAACATCATCAGACTCTTTCAGTGTCTCTTACAGCTCATAATAGGCTTGGGTATTTTTCATTCTCTTTTCGTTAATCTGAATGGTTTTTACTATATTTCAGTTCCTGAAGTTTCTTTTGCTGTTTCTAATCTGCTCTAAATACAACCATTATATTTTTATTTTTAGGTATTGTGTGTTTAAGTTCTAGTGTTTCCATGTGATTTTTAAAATTTATTGATTCCAGTTTTCTAATAAAATTGTTTATTGTCCTGTTTCTTGAGCATATGAATTATAATTATTGTAAAGGCTGTATTTGATAATTCCAGCTCTGTCTCTTCAACTTAGCAAGACTACAACAATAACTGCTTGACTCCTCTTGTTGTTTGTGACTGCCCACTTGGTTTCTCAGAATCTAGCCCTATGCATGAAAAGTTTAGGGATTAGCAATAGCTCTAGAGAATTACAGGCAGAATTTTAGGCCTACTCCTTTCGAATATGAGGCCTCCTGGTTGTTCTCCAGTACTTTCTTTTAAAGTATATATTGCCCAAATGCTTTGTGACAAGAAAGTACATTTTGTACTTTTATGGACTTCATCAAAGAGATGGGGCGGGGAGAGTGCTGGGGTAGAACCCAGGTCTTTTGCATGCTAGGCAAGCACTCTACCACTTAGCTCTACACCCCTAGCCCTAAAGTACTCTTGGATTGCTCTTTTAATAAGACCTCTCTATTTTGTTAATTAAAAAGAAAATTTAGAAAATGTAGATAAGCAACACTGAAGGAGTTAGTTATCCATTATCTTACTATCTAGAGTCAGATAGTGATTATTCATAATTCGATATATGTTCATTGCCATTCTTATGTGTATGAAATCATCATTGATGCTGTTTTTCCTAGACATATTTGAACGTTTTTGCATGTCATTACATATTCTTCTACTACATTGATTTTCAAATTCTTTCAGATTATTGTCAAGCAGTATAACCGACTCTAGGGAGAACCCTGATTTGTAAGATAAGGATAGGTCTATGGTAGTGGAAGCAGAAGTAGGCTGTAGGCTCTTAGGTCCTGAGTACAACCTCTAAAGGCCTTAAGAGACACCATTGGCACCAGTTCTCTTACTCTCTGTGTTGGTCAAAGTCTGTTTATTCAGTACACTATTATTTGATTTGTAAGTTGTTACTTTTTTTTTTTTTTTTCCCCAGTTTTATAAGTAATGCTGTCATGAGTATTCTTGATTGCTTCCCAAGGGAAAATTCTTAGAAGTGGAATTTCTGAGACCCAAGATATGCACGTGATGAAATGCTTATGTTGAGTAATACTCCAGAAAAATTGTACCAACTTATTTCTACAGCTATATAAGAAAGTACCCATTTATTTCCCTGCACTTTTGCCGACAATTGATCTTTTCCCCCTCTTAAAAATTACAAATAGAGCCAGGTATGGTGGTGCATGCCTATAATCCCAGTGGCTCAGGAGGCTCAGGTCAGGAACATCACAAGTTCAAAGCCAGCCTTCCTCACAACTTACTGAGGCCTTAAGCAATTGCATGAGACCCTGTGTTAAAATCTGGAAGAAAGCGGGGGCGGGGGAAGGGATGTGGCTTAGTGGTTAAGTGTCCCTGGGTTCAATCCCTGGTACCATCAAAAAAAAAAAAAGGGGGGGGAAAAATTACAAACAGAATAAAAGTGAAAGAATTGTAGACTGAACACCCATATACCCACCACCTGGATTCAAATTTCAGTACTTTATTGTTGTTACTTTATCACATGCTATCTGTATTTCATCCATTGTGCTCTCTGTCTTGGTTGGTTGTATGTTTCAAAGCAAATTGTAGATACTAATACACTTCTGCCTTAAGTCTTCAGCATGCATTGCGTAAGTCTTAAGAGGATATTTTTTTCTCTGAATTTTTTACAAGCTATATACATAAGGGAAATTTTTCAATGATAAAAAGGATAGATGGGCTGGGGTTGTGGCTCAGTGGTAGGGCACTAGACTAGCATGCATGAGGCATTGGGTTCAATTCTCAGCACCACATGAAAAAAAAAAGACAGAAGGGATAGGAAAAAACCTTACGTGAGATTTAATCAGGAAAATTAAACATTAAATAAAGAAGGACAAATAAATGTAAGAGGTGATCTTTGTAGAGAATTTAGAATATGCTATGAAAAAGAGGATAAACACTGATAAATTCATACTCCATGAGGCAATTTGTGTGTGTGCATGTTTGTTTCTTTCTTTGTTTCCTTTTTTTTGGGGGGGAGGGTACTGGAAATTGGGGCCCTTAACCACTGAGCCACGTCCCCAGCCCTTTTTCATATTATATTTAGAGACATGGTCTCACTGAATTGCTTAGGGCTCAGCCCCCTGAGTTGCTGGAATTACAGGCGGGTGCCACCACACCCAGCAGTGTGTTTTTCTTACACAGTTGGTTGGTGTTTTGTCTTAAATCTCCTTTCATAGGGTAGGGTGGCAATTTGTTTCAAAAGCTTCATGTATGGGGGTAAGCACAAGATCTCTGAAATCAGAAACCTGGGGCCTAGTCCCAAAATTAATGGTAACTGCCAAGTTACTTTTTATTTTTATTTTAGACTTTTTTTTTAATGTCAAATATTGAAGAGAAAAAGTATTTATACTCTAAGGTAATATGTAAGAAAGATTTGGACCAGCCATGTGTTCTTTGAAACCATTTGTAGACTTTAGAATTGGAATTTGGTATACATTCCTAAGATATGAAAAAATGATGCCTACCATTTTTTATTTCATACCCAGTGAAAGAAAAACTAAAGTAGTAGCTTTCAAACTGAGATACTATAATGGAACTTATTTGGAGGTTGGAACTAACTGGAATCAGGTACCTGACTCAGACTAAATCAGGTGTGTTCAGGGTGTTACGGTCATAGACTCAGGTATCTATGTCAGTATAACCCATCTCAAATGTAAGAGTCATACCTTTGGTCATTTGAACATAGAGTTTTTAGTGTGCTTTTTGCTAATTTCCTATCTATACCAGTAGAAACAATAGTTCTCTAGGTGGCATATATTTGTTTTGTCAAATTTGAGTTGTGTCTGTTTTGGAAATGTTTATTTCATATTTGAAACTTTTCCAGCTGTTGATTCTTTTTCTTTCTTTCTTTTCTTTTTCTTTTTCTTTTTTAAAAAATTCATCTTTCAGGCCTCTTCCTGTGCCAAAACTGCCACCTGGGGATCAGGGTGAGAATGAGGAGGACACAGAATATATGACTCCCTCCTCTAGGCCTGTAGGGCTTCAAAAGCCAGAACCAAAACGGCCTTTGGAGGCTTCCCAGAGTTCACGGTAAGTTCACAAAAACTGGTACCTTTATGTGGATAATTCACTTGATATCCTTCACCTGCTAAACTTGTTACTTGTACACACTGTTAGAGAGCCAGAGTTAACAGCAGAAAGATAAATCTAGTCCCTAATGTTAAGTCTCCTGTAGCAATAAACAATTCCACTTATGTTTTCTTAGTGTCACAGTAACCTCCAAAACATGCATATCTGTAACTTGTAATAAGAGTTTATCTTAAAACATTTCCTAGTTATATTCATACAAAGAGAATATGTTGTCTTGAGAGGATCACGGTCTGATCCTAAGGTAGTCTCAATAAGTTTGCAGGTAACAGTTGTTTATAAAGATCATTTTGCCTCTTCCTTCTGGTTCAGAGTATGTGATTGTGACCAGCAAATTGATAGCTGTACCTATGAAGCAATGTATAATATTCAGTCCCAGGCGCCACCTGTCACCGAGAACAGTACCTTTGGTGAGTTGCTTCTCTGCTACTCAAAAATCAGTAATATGGGACTGAGGTTGTGGCTCAGTAGTAAAGTGCTTGCTTAGCATGTGTGAGGCACTAGGTTTGATTCTCAGCACCACATATAAATAAATGAATAAAATAAAGGTCTGTCAACATCTTAAAAAAAAAAAAAATCAGTGATGTGCCAGAGGAATGAGCCTATAATATTTAGCTGAGGAGATAGCTTGGCCTACAGAGAAAATTATTTTCAGTAATCTCATTTGGCAAAACATCTTTGATTCATGGGTGGGACAGCCCCTTTCTCTCTTTCATTTCCTTTCCACATAGCTAGTTCCTTTTGTGCTTTTTCATTCTCCCAAAGCCCGGAGACATTTGTATTATATGGCCTAGACCTACAGTGTTGGCAGATCTCCTTTATTCCCATTGCATTGATGAAATTTTTTTGTGGGTGGGTGGTGAGTGCTCAATTTCCATGTTAACTAGCTTACCAATTTGAAAGTTCAAATAAGCCTACACATATAGGACCCTTTGGCTGATCTCCTTGGGTGACATACAGGTGGAATTACTATAAAATGGTACTTGAGTCTTTGGCATCAGTCTTTGGTTACTACTCTTGCAAGAGTGACCTCTGACAGATTCAACAACAGAGCTACAGGATTGGTACACATTTTATTTTTTGTTTTATCTCCATCAATAGGGTCTCACTTGGTGTTCATCCTACAGTAATAATTGTAAAATGAAGTAAATGGGTGTGTTTGTATGAACGAATAGATGCTTCTGGATTAAAATGTTTTAGAAGTTGAGGTATGTCAGCAGAAGATAACTTTATGAATTTTTATTCAGGTGAAGGGAATTTGGCTGCAGCCCACACCAACACTGGCCCTGAGGAATCAGAAAATGAGGATGATGGATATGATGTCCCTAAGCCACCTGTACCAGCTGTGCTGGCCCGCCGAACTCTCTCAGACATCTCTAATGCCAGCTCCTCCTTTGGCTGGTTGTCTCTGGATGGTGATCCCTCAACAAGTGAGTCTCCAGGCTGCCTTGAGCCTGTCCTGAATTGCTGTCTATCTCCTAATTTATACCAAAGCAGTTGATGCCCTCTGGTGGCAGTAAGTCAGTAGGTGGTAGTAGTAGACTAAATAAATGCTATGTGTAAATGGAAGAAAAGCTGGCTCTAGCACTCAGATTAGGAAATGAAACTAGTCAGGCTCTTCAGGTTTTTGCCAGACTTAGAAATGAGGTTGTCCTTAAACCATGGCTCCTCCCATGCTGGGAGTAGGTAGAGTTTCTAGCGCTTCCGAGTAGACCTGTGACAGTAGTAATTGAGCTTGATGGTTCAGACCACACATTCCTTTTTCCTGGGCTCTGTCCCACTGGAAAGGAGGCATGCTGCCCTGGAAAACACACAGAATGGGCCAGGAGCCAGCCCAAATGGGCCTTGACTGTTGAGGGCTATTCTTCTTGCACCTGTGGCAGTAGCCAGAGTTGCTGTCACTTTGGAAGTTGAAAAGAGCTTTCAGGACAGCTGGTGAAAAAAGATCTACAGCATCCAGTTGCCTAAACAGGTGGTGATCACCACTCAACCTGGGGTAAGGCATCTTTCCTGTAACTTAGGCTAATTTCTGTTTTTTCATTTGTGAAAGGAGTTTAATAATCTGCTCTGGTCCATTAAGAATTTTTTAAAAAATCCAGATGATTATGTATGTGAAAACATTGCTAAGTATAAATCATGATGCAGATGTTTATATGCTCATAGCAACAGTTATTGTTGATAGAACAGGTGTGTATTTGGAAGGTGGCTCCTACTATGATAAGGAGATGGCTAGATCCAAAAGCCCTTGAACCTCTAAAACCCAGCCTAGTGACGGGAGAGTACATGTCCCTAATTAATAGGAGGTCAATAATATCTTGATATTAGCACATTGATGTTACTGTTACTGCTGCCATTAAATGGGAATTTCCCCCAGATCTGCAAATATTTTCTTTCCTATTTCTTCTAGACTTCACTGAGGGTTCCCAAGTTCCTGAGCGGCCCCCTAAACCATTCCCTCGGAGAATCAACTCTGAACGAAAAGCGGGTAGCTGTCAGCAAGTTGGCAGTGCTACCGCCACATCTTCTGCTGCCCCCTCTCCTCAGCTTTCCAGTGAGATCGAGAACCTCATGAATCAGGGTTACTCCTATCAGGACATTCAGAAAGCTTTGGTCATTGCCCACAACAACATTGAAATGGCCAAAAACATCCTTCGAGAATTTGTTTCTATTTCTTCCCCTGCCCATGTGGCCACCTAGCACATCCCTCCCTGCAGAGGCTTCAGAGGACCCACAAACCAGGCTCTTATTGAGGAGCACATAGGAGGGCAGAGGCTCCTTTGGGGACTTCACAGTAAGGTCCTGCCCTCTCTGTGGGTATCACACCTGTGGTTCCAAGATTTCAAAGCAGTGGAATGAAAATGGAGCAGCTAGTGTGTTTTATTATTATACTGGTCTTGAGAGTGCATTTGAAGGTGTCCTTCAGTCCCCACTAGGGGAGAGAGTGGATTTTTATTACATGGTAGCCTACCTGGGGAACAGTTGAGAAAGTAGTAGAACAGGTATTGTGCTATGAACCCTAATAGAGGACATAGACTTTCCTGGGTTAAGGATGTGACTGTGTGTTTGTGTGTCTGTCTGTCTGTGGTTATCTGTGTCCTGTGATTATGATGATCCTGCTGTGTGTGTTAATTCCAGGTGGGGAATTAGCACAAGAGGTTCAGGAAGGAATCTTTTAAAGACTTCTATCTACTGTGGTATTACCCCCAATTCTAGTGTGTATTACAACTTCAACACTCCACTTTGGCTTAGATTATCATGTGCATAGCTCGAGTCTTATATTTTTAAAATACCCTTCCTCTGTGTTCTTTCCCCTATCAACTTCTTCCTCCTCCTCCTCCTTGGTTTTGTGTCATTGTCAGTGAGCTTGCTATGGCCAGCCTTACTGAGGCCAAGCAGCTTTTATAGGATGTTCTTTATTATGTGTGATGGTGTTGGTTTGTTTGGTAGAGATAGTTGGGAGAGAGAGTATTGTTGCTACGTTGTTATAGTTTTGTTTGATACTAGGAGCTAACACTGGTCACTCCAAAGCACTGTTTCTATAGGAACATTGAATTTGTTAAAATAAGATGTTTAAATTATCCTAATTACATAATGACCGATTTGAGATAGAGGCCTTCAAATACATTCCATGTCCTCCCCAGAAAATAGTCTGGGGGAGTCTGTTGCCTTGGTGCCAGGTGTGTGTCCTGGTGTAGGTTATGAGTCTTTCTGTTTAATGGGAGGGGAAAAACATTTGTTTCCAGGATAACTTTCTGGCCCTAATACTATGAAGCTTTTAGAAAGCTTCACTCATATGCTATTTAGATGCACAAAATAGTAAGTTTTTCTTCCCAGCGTATTAATTTCAGCTTATCTGGGTATCTCCCTTTGAGCATGAGCCAGGTTAGATTTTCAAAAATGGTTTTATCTTTGCCCTTTAAGGAGCGCGGATACCACCTATGGTAGCACAGTGTTTTGCTGATAATCAGCATCTTTCCTACTTTGGTGCTGTCCAGTGACTTGGTTTTCTCTTGTGCCTAGGGCTAGGGAATGGAATGTCTCTTTCCTCCCTTCCCTTTTCTTTCCCCTTAAGTGTGTTCTTCATAGTAATTAGACATCATTTATTATAATAAATGACTATTCAAAGACAGTATGGGGAAAAGCTGACTGTTTATGTAGTTGCAAGTTCATAAGGAAGCTTAGGTGTCCAGTTGGGAGCCCTGCTCTTCAGTTCCTGTGGATACTGCTCTGTGGCCCCTTGAGTTCAGTTAGTTCTCTGTCCTGAGTTTTTCCTGACTTCCCTAATGGTTGTATCCTTTCTCCTGCCATAAGCAAGGCTTCTCTTAGATAAATTACCTTCCTTGAGATCTAAATTTTGCTTTTATCTTTAGGTTTAGACAAATTACTCTCCTTAAATCTGCTTTCTTTACAGTCTTGGTTTAGAACTGAAACCTTTTCTTTTTTTTTTTTTTTTTTTTTCAAGTTCTGTATCACTTGCTTGTGATTTATTTATTTCTATCATGAAGTTACCAGTGCTATTAAAATAATGTCAAGGACATAATGATGAATTTTTTTTTCATTCAACAAGTATTTACTAGCTCCCTACTTGGTGCTAGGCTTTGTTCTAAGTATCTGGAATGCATCAGAACAGAAATGCAACTCTCATGAAGTTTATAGTCTCGTGAGAATGAGATTGGATGAGTCATTGATCTTGCTTGGAAAATTTTGATTAATATTTGTTTTAAACTATGAAATATTTTAAATAAGAACTACTACAGAAAATCATTTAGATATTCATGCCTGTACTGATAACCAGCTTTCAAAGTGTTTCTTTATTTTTCTAATTATGGGCTTGGTAGAAAATTTGTAGGACACATAAAAGAAAAAAAATAAAAACTAGTCACTGTTCCTGGATGGGATGCTGGTCTGTGTTCATAGGACCTAGGTCAACCTTGAGCTTGCTGTCTCCAGGAAACCAAATTAACTATAATCCCTATACTAGAATATAATCATGAGTATCATTTGACATTCTTCTTTTCTTCCCTCTCCTTCTCCCTTCCTTCCCTCCTTTCTTATTTATTTGTTTATTTTTGGTATTGGGGATTGAACCCAGGGATCCTCCACCACTGAGCCACAGCTCCCAGTCCTTTTAAATTTTTACTTTTTTTTTTTTTATTTTATTGTAAACAAATGGGATACATGTTGTTTCTCTGTTTGTACATGGCATAAAGGCATACCATTTGTGTAATCATAAATTTACAGAGTAATGTTGTTTGATTCATTCTGTTATTTTTTCCCTTCCCCCCACCCCTCCCACCCCTCTTTTCCTTCTATACAGAGCTTCCTTCCTTCATACTTGCCCCACTCCCTAACCCTAACTCTAACCCTAACACTAACCCTTCCCTCCCCCCATTATGTGTCATCATCCACTTATTAGCGATATCATTCTTCCTTTGACTTTTTGAGATTGGCTTATCTCACTTAGCATGATATTCTCCAATTTCATCCATTTGCCTGCAAATGCCATAATTTTATCATTCTTTATGGCTGAGTAATATTCCATTGTATATATATACCACAGCTTCTTTATCCACTCATCAATTGAAGGGCATCTAGGTTGGTTCCACAGTCTGGCTATTGTGAATTGAGCAGCTATGAACATTGATATGGCTGTATCTCTGTAATATGCTGATTTTAAGTCCTTTGGGTATAGGCCAAGGAGTGGGATAGCTGGGTCAAATGGAGGGTCCATTCCAAGTTTTCTAAGGAATCTCCACACTGCTTTCCAGAGTGGCTGCACTAATTTGCAGTCCCACCAGCAATGTATGAGTGTACCTTTCTCCCCACATCCTCGCCAACACCTGTTGTTGCTCGTATTCTTGATATTCGCCATTCTAATTGGGGTAAGATGGAATCTTAGGGTGGTTTTGATTTGCATTTCTCTTATTACTAGAGATGTTGAGCATTTTTCCATATGTTTGTTGATTGCTTGTAGATCTTCTTCTGTGAAGTGTCTATTCATTTCCTTAGCCCATTTGTCGACTGGATTATTTGAATTCTTCGAGTAGAGTTTTTTGAGTTCTTTATAGATTCTGGAGATTAGTGCTCTATCTGAAGTATGATTGGCAAAGATATTCTCCCACTCTGTAGGCTCTTTCTTCGCATTGCTGATAGTTTCCTTTGCTGAGAGAAAGCTTTTTAGTTTGAATCTATCCCAGTGGTTGATTCTAGCTTTTATTTCTTGTGCTATGGGAGTCCTGTTAAGGAAGTCTGATCCTAGACCAACAAGGTGAAGATTTGGACCTACTTTTTCTTCTGTAATCTGCAGGGTCTCTGGTCTGATTCCGAGGTCCTTAATCCATTGTGAGTTGAGTTTTATACAGGGTGAGAGATAGGGGTTTAGTTTCATTCTGTTGCATATGGATTTCCAATTCTCCCAGCACATTTGTTGAAGAGGCTATCTTTCCTCCATTGCATATTTTTGGCACCTTTGTCTAGTATGAGAAAATTGTATTTCTTTGGGTTTGTGTCCGTGTCCTCTATTCTGTACCATTGATCTACCTTTCTATTTTGGTACCAATACCATGCTGTTTTGGTTACTATTGCTTTGTAGTAGAGTTGAAGATCTGGTATTGCAATACCCCCTGTTTCACTCTTCCTGCTAAGGATTGCTTTAGCTATTCTGGGTTTCTTATTCTTCCAGATGAATTTCATAATTGCTTGCTCTATTTCTGTAAGGTACCTCATTGGGATTTTAATTGGAATTGCATTGAATCTGTATAGCACTTTAGGTAGTATGGCCATTTTGACAATATTAATTCTTCCTATCCAAGAACATGGAAGATCTTTCCATCTTCTAAGGTGTTCTTTAATTTCTTTCTTTAGTGTTGTATAGTTCTCATTGTAGAGGTCTTTCACCTCCTTTGTGAGATTGATTCCCAAGTATTTTATTTTTTTCGATGCTATTGTGAATGGGATAGTTTTCCTAATTTCTCTTTCTGAAGATTCATCACTTATGTATAAAAATGCATTGGATTTATGAGCATTGATCTTGTAACCTGCTACTTTACTGAATTCACTTATGAGTTCTAAGAGTTTTCTGGTGGAATTTCCAGGTTCCTCTGAATATATAATCATGTCATCAGCGAACAGGGATAGTTTGAGTTCTTCTTTTCCAATTTGTATCCCTTTAATTTCTTTGGTTTGTCTAATTGCTCTGGCTAGAGTCTCAAGAACGATGTTGAATAGAAGTGGTAAAAGAGAGCATCCCTGCCTTGTTCCAGTTTTTAGGGGGAATGCTTTCAGTTTTTCACCATTTAGAATGATATTAGCCATGGGCTTAGCATAAATGGCCTTTACAATGTTAAGGAATGTTCCCACTGTCCCTATTTTTTCTAGTGTTTTGAGCATGAAGGGGTGCTGTATTTTATCAAATGCTTTTTCTGCATCTATTGAAATAATCATGTGATTCTTGACTTTAAATCTATTGATATGGTGAATGACATTTATTAATTTCCTGATGTTGAACCAACTTCCCTGGGATGAAACCCACTTGATCATGGTACACTATCTTTTTAATATGTTTTTGTATGCGATTTGCTAAAATTTTGTTGAGAATTTTTGCGTCGATGTTCATTAAGGATATTGGTCTGAAATTTTCTTTCCTTGATGAGTCTCTGTCTGGTTTAGGTATCAGTGTGATATTGGCTTCATAGAATGAGTTTGGGAGGGTTCCCTCCTCTTCTGTTTTATGGAATACTTTGAGAAGTATTGGAATGAGCTCTTCTTTAAAGGTTTTGTAGAACTCGGCTGAGAACCCATCTGGTCCTGGACTTTTCTTTGTTGGTAGGCTTTTGATGACTTCTTCTATTTCAGTACTTGAAATTGGTCTATTTAAATTGTGTATGTCCTCCTTGTTCAGTTTAGGCAATTCATATGTCTCTAGAAACCTGTTGATGTCTTCGAGGTTTTCTGTTTTGTTGGAGTGTAGATTTTCAAAATAGCTTCTAATTATGTTTTGTATTTCAATCCTGTCTGTTGTGATATTTCCTTGTTCATTCCGAATTTTAGTGATTTGGGTTTTCTCTCGTCTTCTCTTTGTTAGTGTGGCTAAAGGTTTATCAATTTTGTTTATTTTTTCAAAGAACCAGCTATTTATTTTGTCAATTTTTTGTATTGTTTCTTTTGTTTCAATTTCATTGATTTCAGCTCTGAGTTTAACTATTTCCTGTCTTCTACTACTTTTGGTGCTGGTCTGTTCTTCTTTTTCTAGGGCTTTGAGCTGTAGTGTTAGGTCATTTATTTTTTGAGTTTTACTTCTTTTATTAAATGCGCTCCATAAAATAAATTTCCCTCTAAGTACTGCTTTCATAGTGTCCCAGAGATTTTGATATGATGTTTCTTTGTTCTCATTTACCTCTAAGAATTTTTTAATTTCCTTCCTAATATCTTCTGTTATCCATTCATCATATAATAGCATATTGTTTAATCTCCAGATGTTGGAATAGTTTCTGTGTTCTACTCTTTCATTTATTTCTAACTTCAATCCATTATGATCTGATAGAATACATGGTAGTGTCTCTATCTTCTTGTATTTGCTAACATTAGCTTTGTGGCATAATATATGGTCTATTTTAGAGAAGGATCCATGTGCTGCTGAGAAGAAAGTGTATTCACTCTTGGTTGGATGGTATATTCTATAAATGTCCGTTAAGTCTAAATTATTGATTGTGTTATTGAGATCTATGGTTTCTTTGTTCAATTTTTGTCTGGAAGATCTGTCCAGTGGTGAGAGAGGTGTGTTAAGATCACCTAGTATTATTGTGTTATGGTCTATTTGGTTTCTGAAATTGAGAAGGATTTGTTTGACATACATGGATGAGCCACTGTTTGGGGCATAGATGTTTATGATTGTTATATCTTGCTGATTTATGCTTCCCTTAAGCAGTGTGAAATGACCTTCTTTATCCCTTCTGACTAACTTTGGCTTGAAGTCCACATTATCTGAAATGAGGATGGATATTCCAGCTTTTTCGCTGAGTCCATGTGCATGGTATGTTTTTCCCCATCCTTTCACCTTTAGTCTATGGGTATCTTTTTCTATGAGGTGAGTCTCATAGAACATCTAGATTTGTTTGCAGCATTTTCTTTCCTTGTTTTCTCATATTGTTCAGGTATCAGTGGACTGCTGAGATATTGCAGATTTCCTTTATTGACTTACAATGTCCCTGAAGATTTCTATATATATCCCCTCTTAGCCTTCAGTAGGCTGAAGTCTTGGAGGAAGTTGATAATGCGGTGTTCCACAAGGAATCTGCCTCTCTAGGAGTGGTGGCCTTCAGGTGGGGTATATTCCCCGCTAGTGGGCAGAGGTGTCTCCACTTGTTGACCAATGGTCATCCAAAGGGGAACTAGGCTGCGGGCTGAGGCAAGGCCTGTTTGGGCCTTTGTCTCTGGTTTTACCGTCCTTGTGGGGAAACCTCACCCGGCAGGGAAGACTCACCCGGTGGGGAGGTCTCGCTGGTCAGTTCCCTCCTAGAGGTTCCCCTCAATTTACAGCTACCGCCTGGGCTGGGCTACCTTCCTCTGCAAAGTTCCCAGGGTCCCGGCCCTACCTCCTGAGCCTGGGAGCCTCACCCTTCGCAGATGAATCTCCTTAGGCTGCCCCTCCTCAGAGAATCTGCTCGCAGGCCTGGAACCTTCGCTCCGCTCCTAACCCTGTCTCTGTGCGGCTCTTCCACCAAGAAGCCTCCTAGATCCTGGGACCCTGCTCTGCACCTAATCGCCTGGCTATGCAGCCCCTCCTCTGAGCAGCCACCTGGGGCCCTGTACAATCGCTCTGAGTCCCAGAGACCCGCCACACGCCTCTTCCTCCAGACAGCTGCCCAGTATTCCGGTGCGGTCACTAGGAGTCCAAGCAACTCACTGCGTGCCTCCTCCTCCCACCGACCACCCGTAGCCCGGGGCAATCAATCACTCCGAGTCAAAATGACCCTCCCTGTTCCTCCTCCTCCTCCAGGTAACCCCCCGGGTGTTCAGGAGCGGTCACTCTCAGTGGCTCTGAATCCACGTGACCTGCTGCACGCGTCCTCTGGGCAGCCGCCCGGAGCTCTGGTGCGGCCACTGGAGACCAAGCGACCCACCGCGCTTCTCCTCCAGGCAGCCCCCCTGTGTTCAGGAGCTGTCGCTTTAAGTCCAAACAACTCACCACTCGCCTTCTCCTCTGAGCAGCCGCCTGGAGCTCCAATGCAGTCACTGCGAGTCCAAACGCCCTGCCGCACTCCTCCTCCTCCTCCTCCTCCTACTCCTCCGGGCAGGCCCCAATGTTCAGAAGTGGTCTGAGTCCAAACAGCTCGCCACGCAGCCCCTCCTCTGGCAACCGCCTGTAGCTCTGGTGCAGTCACTTCGAATCCAAGCGGCCCCACTCCTCCTCCTCCTCGTCCTCAGGGCAGGCCCTGGTGTTCAGAAGCGGTCGCTCTAAGTCCAAACAGCTCGCCGCGCGGCTTCTCCTCTGGCAACTGCCTGTAGCTCTGGTGTAGTCACTCCAAATCCAAGCGGCCATGCTGCTCCTCCTCCTCCTCAGGGCAGGCCCCGGTGTCCTGAGTCCACACAGCTCTCCTCGCCGCTCCTCCCCTGGGCAGCCTCCGGAGCCCCAGTCTAGAACTGAAACCTTTTCTAACTCATCTCTTGATCTTTTATTTTTATCCTCTTGCTCCTGAACTATTTATATTCGTGGAGAAGAGCATAGAGTTTGCTCTAGTACAGGACCTATGTTGATTTGCATAACCCACCAGCAGGTGCAGGAGGCCCTGCTCTTGGGTAGAGAGAAGCAGAGAAAGTGGGCACTGAGTGGCAAACATTAGCCTACCATCCTTTTCTAAAAGCTGGCAACATTCATTTTGCATTTTGTTTCAATATTGAATGCCTAGACAAAGAACTAGAAGAAATGACAACAGTTTCCAGGCCTATCCATGCTGTAATTTTTCTTTTTCTACAGATACTGCCTATAGTCAAGATCTACCAAGAAAACCAAATTGCATCTCTTGCCTGTTCAGTGTATCCACATCTTTTCTGGAGGTTATTGCCGCCCATACTGCCTGGGTTAAGGGCCATTTCATACTTGATTTTCCTGGCACCTATGTGGCTCTTCAAGTCAACCCTGAAAAGAGTGTCCCAGTTGCATGTAGAGCACATGAATTGTTTACTGCTTTGGGTATGAGTTGTAGTTTGTCAGGTGTACATCTGCAGGCACTCAAGGCTTTGAACCATTTCATGAGGGCCTATTCTTTGGATTCTAAGGACATACTTGGGCTTGTGCCTCAAATTTGCCAGACAAGCTTCAGGAAGGTTTTCATATGACTCTTGTCTTGAAGATAGTAGTAAAACTTGAATTTCTTACATTTTCCTTTGACTGAGGCACATTAACCCATTTCTTTATCCTCCATTCATATTGCAATTTTTAATTCTTTGGCACTTGCTCTGAATTGAACTAAAATTGCCCTTTCATGAATGGGCTTTTGAGTTTTGCCATTTTGGGCAAGCTCATCCCTTTCCCCCTCCTAATTACATAGGGTCAATATAGTCAAGAAAACCACTTTAATGTTTTCCTTTTTCTCAAATTAATTAGACCATTTTATTTGACCCAATTTCCTGTTTTCCCTGTATTTTCCTGAATTGCTTTACATAGCCTGCCTTATTGCTGGGTCTTCCAGCTACTGTGACTGGACTTTTCCAGCTGCCTCTTCCATATTCCTTCTACTAAAATGAAAGTTTCTTAGAGTGGAAAAGACCTGTGAACTCTATAATATACCTCCCTTTAGTTAAATAATAGACTCATCTCAGCATGTATCTGTTAATATTTATTTAAATAGTGATCTCTACCTGTGGATGGCTATATTCCTGTACTAGGCCTCCCTCCCTTCCTCCACAACCCCACCCTATATATTCAGCCATTCTTTTGTTCGCTTTCTCTTTGTAGACTCTCATTGCCAGGGCCCAAGATGTGGGATACTGCTATTAGTATTATTAGCCATTCTGTGGATTAAAAAAAAAAAAGAAAATGGGAGTGGGAGGTTGCTATTCTTCATACCTAAAATATTTACTTCCTTTATAGGAAAGTAAAATGTGTTTTATGGTCCCAAGAGCCAACTTGCAAATTAATTTTTGTAATACAGCTTTCTTTTCAAACAAGGGATCAGCTATATATTCCCTTTAAAACATCATTAAAAAGATCTAGTCTTTTTTGTAGGTGATCAGCAGTGATGTTAGTGCAGAATATTCTCCTACCTCATGTCATGAAACTCAGAAGGTTACTGACCTTATACTTTGCTTTCACTGTTGGCCTTTTTGATTCTGGAATGACCATTGTCCTTTGAATAACGGTATTCTAACCATTGCCCTGGTTATAGTGGTTCAGTTGTTCACTTAGCAAATGTTTGGGTGATTAGCATGTACCAGGAATGTCAGCTGTATGTTATTGCCTTCCACCACGTAGTAGTTTACTGATGTTGGGGAATTGTACTGGGCTGTCTAGCACTTGAATTAGACCCTAAAATATCTTCTCTGAATAAGATTGTACAATTTTATTCACAGCTTTTGTGCAGACTTAACTTTTCTTAAAGAGTTACCCTAGCTAAAATCAATCTAAGACTTTCCCCTTAATCCCTGTTGTCTTCCTATAGCTTTGATAATGTTGGGGAGATTCCTTGGTCTAATTCTCATGGATACCCGCCTTTGTTGTATCTTTGGCTTAAGAGGTATGTTGGCTTAGAGTTGCATAATAGGGCATTAAATGTTTAAGCAAAGGCTCTGCCCACAGCCCCCTTTCAATCTAGTGCCTTCTTTGATCTTTTTACTGAGCTGCTTGTATCCCTAATCCCCATTCTTGGAAAGCTTTCCTTTTTACCCTTCTGTTACCTTTTACCATCCCTTACTATTTGGGATTTGTTTTCCTGTCCTTCAACAACCTTTGCAGCTGATTCCATGTCATTGAAGGAGTGGAGGTAGGAGGCATCTGTCTCTGGATCCTGATTTTCAGTGGGTTGTCAGGTCTTCCAAGAGCTGGTCAATAGTACAGATTGGACTCAGTGCTCTGTATTAGTTTTTCCTTCCAGAGCAGGGAGCTCAGAGATGCCAGAGCTTAGTACCAACATGTCATCATTCTCCTAAACCCTAAAACACTTCATTCAACCAGAAGTATTCTAACTCCAACTAAAGCATTACTGTTACCACTTTGATCTCAGTCTACATTAGCAATCTTTCTTTAGGAAATGCACCTAGCCACTTAATGTATAAAGGAAGGCAGATAGTGGAACCAGGTTCAGGTGGTATTTTTATCTCTCCTGGTTATGGATCCTTTGGATACAAGAAATATTCAAGGTAAAGAAAGGAGGGAGTCAGTGATAAGGATGCAGGATCTTTTCATGGAACCCAGGATAGGAAGTATGGTTGGTTCTTACATGGTGCTGAGACTGTGAAACAGCACTTAGTCCTTCCTGCTTCACAGCCTGTTTGCATGTGTGGCCTCCAAATAGTCACCCCAGACCTCCAAATAGTCACCCCCCTCCACATGGCTTTCCAGCTCTAGGGGTCACCATGAACAGATTCCCAGGTCCTCTTAATTCATATTCTTAAGAAAGGATATACTCAGCCCAGCACATGGATCCGGTGTCCATCCCTGACCATTTGGCCTTCCAGGAGAAACAGGGAGGTGTGACAAATGGCAGCAGCCCCTGAGTCCTTCTGCTGGGAGCTGGGGACTTCTACTCCAGTGGTAAAGCTGCTATTGTCCTGCTTTTTTGAGAGTGGGAAAGCAGACATCAAAATGTGTCTGGGTCATTGTCCTTGAATCCTTAGAATCTGCTCACTGTCTTTGTTTCTTCTTTATTTCTTAATTTTCTTCTCCTGATGAGTCTTGGCAACCAAGATTTCTTTCCTCCCTCTTGAGGGCATGCTAGTCTGTTCCTAGGTGGCATTTCTTAAGCCTCCCTTCAACCTCAGGTCTTTAACCTTCTTTCATGTCATTGAGAGCAGATCACAATTCCATTTAGCCACTGCCCTTGAATTTGTTGACTGTTCAGGTTTTAGTGTTGGTATCTATCCATCTGGTGAGCTCCTGGCTGTACTACATCCCTCTCCTCGTCCTCTTTGTTGTCCTATGTGAGGGAGCTCTACAGTGTTGTTCCTAGGCACCTCAGAAACTGCTTTGCTGGAGCCAGTAAGAATGGGTGAGAGTTGGGACGTTACCAGGGTGTAGAGATTCCAGTGTAGTTTAGAGCTTTTACTGTAAGCTTCTTAGATAGGATACCTGATCTTCCCTGTCCAGTTGCTTTTCTTTATATTAAAGCTTTTTTTTTTTTTTAAACTATGCTTCTGCTTGCCTGGATCTGTGGATATTATTTTTCCCATCCTGAGCCTGTTTTGCATTGTGTAAGGCATTTTATACTGCCTTGCTTATAACTTTTTTAAAATACAAGTCATTTGATATACACAGAGGTAACCTAATAATCCAAAGACATACATCAAGGCACATGGAAGGGTAGGTCAACCAGACTTTGCATTTGATAGTCTAGTCTAGGCCCCTAAATTAAGGATCAGAGGGACAGTAGTGCCATGTGCCTTCACAGTGTCCCAGGAAATCTGGGTTGGTTCCAAAGGGAAGAACCAGTATTCCTTGGTTCCAGAAAGTAGTACAAGAGTAAGAGATGGAGAAATAGGGCAAGGAGAGCAGACCCTGCACATTCATTCAGCCTCAGATGGAAAGCACCAGGCGGAAGGGCCAGCTGTTGACTAACAGACTAACAGCTGTTTGGAGATCTTGCCGCCCCTTTCCCTAGTAGTGTTTGAGAAAAATGTGGCTGACCACTCCCTGTGTTTTACAGAGTCGAGGCTGAAAGCCAGCCTCAGATCTCCTGATCTGGCAGTTGAACAAATCAGTAGAGTTCTGATCACCTGGCCCTATATTCCTGATTCAGTCCCAAAAGAGAAGGTGAGAGGCAACCCTCCACATTGCCTCACACAGGTTTTCTTCTGCCCTGAACCGGATGGAAGGCCAGAGAAGAGGATTGCTCAACACTGCTGCAAGCAGCTCCTCAGGCCTTGCACTGCCTCCCTGCACAAGCCCTGAAGTGGGAATGCTGAATGTCTGTGTCACTTCCTCCTCCCTGCCTACCTCTGACCCCATGGTGGGTGAGGGTAGCCATGCTTATGGCTGTCTTGAAACTGAAGAGGCAGAGAACTACTTGAGTCTGTAGACCATGTTTTCTCTCCCATGGCCTCTCTTTTCTGTCCTGTTGTTGGGGCGAGCGAGCCTTCAGTGCAATGTCTGTGAGAGTAGACGCCTCCTGACCTTCCCTGCTCAGTACTGTTTTAGTGTCTTGGCCTTGAATGACAAGCCCCACTTCCTGCTGAAACATGTGGCAGGGCATGGCAGCTATGAGGTAGCTCCTCCATCTGCTTTCTGGCTGTGGTTACTTGGGATTTTTAACCTTATATATCTTTTTCCTTTATTCAAAACAAAACAATTTTTAGCACACTGAAAAAAAAAAAAAAAAAAAGCCAAACGTTTTGTGCCTTTCTAAGGCAGCACTGTATCCAAGGCTGCATTTTAGGACTTAATATGGAAATACCAGAGTCTGAGCTCCTCTACCTTGAGTATCCTTAGCCCTAGAGTCTAGGGAACAGGAAGAGTCTCTGTGGCTGGAGATGTGGCACAGATACAGTATGCCAGTGGTCCCTTTGCCGTCATGAGGCTTGTTGGAAGGGAACAGCATTGTACCCTGGGATCATTTGGTTGGTTCCAATCAGCAGCTTAGTTATCAGATTGAATGCTTTGTCTCCTGCAAGAGACAAAATGTTCCACAATTTCCAGATATACTCTGGACCTTTCCAAGTGCCCCAGCCCCCTGATCATATCAATGACCCTGCTGCATGGAGAGGAGTAGGGTGGACTCTCCTGAGAAGGGGAAGCGGTTCATTTGTTGTCTTTTCTTTTTGCTGGATCCTGAGCCAGCCTAGACCTCCTGCTTCTTCCTCAGACTTGACTTTCCTTTCATTTGAAGTCTTTAAACTTAAAAGCATTAAGTAGCTAGTGCCCTCTACAGGGTCTGCTTTTCCCCAGGGAAGGGCAGCAAGAAATATGTACCCAGAAACCTGTCGGTATTATTATCGTAATAGGTTTCGGTGGGGGAAAGTTTTTATATAGAGTGACATTTTAATTATTTTTCCCTTTCCTCAGTTCTTCCTTGCCTTTAACTAATAAAGAATTGGGAGATAGAAACAATTCTTTATAAAGTCCTCCTTATTCAAGATTTTGAAATTCTTGACCTGGGTGGGGCTGGAGAGAACTTGATGTTTTCTCCAGAATGAAGAGTCCCAATTTGTGTATCAGTGTTAAGAAAACCCAACAGACACTTAGGTAAGATTTTCGTGGACTATTTTAAAAATGTGTCATTAATATAAAAAATTATATTAGCAGTATTTAATCATCCTCACCTGTAAAGAACAAGAAAAAACAGAAGGTAAATATTCTTACAGAGAATAGCAGAGCTTTAAGATTCATTTTCATTTTAAGTCCATTTTGTTTTGCCAATGTATTAATGTTTAGAGGTCTGTTATACTAATGTTATTTATTAATTTTTTTTCATTTCCAGACACAGTTAACTAAAGAGCTTTTTCAAGCACCCATGTCTGTAAAAAAAGTATTTTTAAATAAAGTTTCTTTTGTTGTAGCAGACTTGACTTCTTGCTCATTCAGGAGGCATCACATGACCAGATACAGAGGTGAGTTCTGCCTTGAGGGCAGCACCCAGTGTCAGACAGTGCCAGCCAGCAGCCTGCCAGGCCCCACATGCTGCTGAGAGGCAAGGGGCTATCCTCTCTGTGGCAGAGCTGAAACCGTTTACTTAGAAGGAATCCTGGTCCCCACTGGTAGCTGCAAAGGGTTCCGTGTTCTTTTTGGTGCAGGTGCCTAGGTTCTTGTGATAACCATGATGAATAAAAAGCACTGCAAGACTTCTGGGACAATTAAGCTTTATTTTTCTTACACACTTACGCACGCGCACACACACACACACACACACACACACACACAGAAACAATTTACAGATTTACAGACACCAAAACCACATGAGCGAGCATATGCATGTGCACGCACGCACACACGCGAACACACCCCAAAGCTCTATCCAGGCCCCTGGTTTTTCATCCCTAAGTACCATTCTCCCATTTGGGCCCTTGTAGAGTCTAGGCCCATTAGCTCAGTTTATAGAAACTTGGTGCTTGTAGAACTATAGCCTTAATCCCCACAAAGGACTGTTCACCTCATCTCTCTCGCCCCACCTCCCATCTCTCATTTTCACATGATCCCTTGAGAGGGCACTGGGAGCCATGTAAATGTAGGAGCTCAGGCTCAATCATCCAGCTTCCTCCCTGAGAGGACACATCCTTGAAGAAATAATACCAGTTCCCGATTTGTGCCTGAAGATAAAATGTCACAAGAGACTCAGAAGAGGCAGGCAGGAAGGTATAGCAGCGACTCTGCCACTGCTCCTGGATACTGTGGGGTACTCTCCAGAGCAAACATAAGTGACATTCTGTGACAGTGAACAGGCACCTGGGCTTTGATGCTTTCTCATGTCAGGGGTACAAAGCCAGCCTGGTGGCAGGTGGGGTGCAGAAAACCAGCTCAAAGAGGAGCTGGTAGAAGACAGGTGTTTATAGCCATAGCATGTTTATGGAGAAAACATGTTCTGCAAAAACTCCAATCCACTTGTGGGAAACTAAGGCCTCTTCTGAACATTGCATAAATGGAGACAGAGGTGGACTGGTCCCTAAAAGGGGGCCTCCAGGGCCAATTGAGGTCCTTCTCGGGACAGCTCTGGTCAGCCCATTAGCCCTCTAGAATGAGTCTGCAGGTGCACTGGAGCAAGGGTCTTCTCTGTAGTCCCTTTGGGGGCTTTGGTTGGGGAGAGGAGTGAGCAGGGAGGTGGAAACTGTCCAGGCAAGGAGAGAGCTGAACGTGATTCCATGGCTAATGCCTCAGATCGATGTATTTCTCTCCCTAAAAATGGGGAGAAGGGAGGGATACATGGAGATAGTTAGCAGGGTTCAAGGTGAGAACACTAAGAGGAGGGAGGGACTGAAGCAGAAGCTGATGAACTTGATGCAGTAGCATGGAGGGAAGAAGCAGGGGAGGGTGTGGGGCAAGGGAAGAAGGACAGACAGCCTGATTCTGCCTCTGCACTGGGGAAATGGAGGCCACACTTCACGGCTCCTGGCTGGAGTCACAGGCTTTGTTCAGGAAAGGTGATGGTGATGGGACAGGGGCTTTGCCCTCAGCCTTTCTGCAGGGTCTCTCCGCCACCTGCCTCACCCTGCCATTTCTAAGTAGCGTTTAGTAGGCAAGATGGGCCTGCTCCCTATCTCCAACCAAGAAGGATGAACGGCAGGAAGAGTTAGTGTTTGGGAACGAGCACCATTAGCCCCTGGCACCCCCAATCCCTGAAGACATATCAGGCACTGGTCATAGGAACTGCCTCCTACCTGGTCTCCTGGAGCCCTCTTGTCACCGCTGCTGCCCTGTAGGAGGCCCATCTCTTCTGGGAGCTTATCTGACTTAACTTCAACTACAAATTCGCTCTTACGAGACGGGGGCAGTGTGCTGGGAGGAGGGAGGCGACAGGTTGGCAACGGGGGCAAAAGAAGGGGCGGGCCTGTCAGGAAGGACTCTGGAAGGATGGTGGGCTCTTTGGGGACTCTGGGGTCAGCTCAGAAAGGAAGCAGGCAATGAAAGAAGGTGTGGTGGGTGGAAGCTGATGGTGGGCAGGAAAGCAGGGCATACCCAACCCAGGGTCCCACTCTTGCTCCTAAGGGGCAAGTGGGCCCTGGGGCAGACAGCATGTCCCTAAGGAGGAGGCAGGCAGGGCAGCAGGAGAGGGCAAGGGTAGCAGGGGCTCAGTCTTGCTTACATCTCTTGTTTGCCTGACCGTCCACACAGCAGCTTGCCCTTCTTGTAGAGGAAATAGAGGACAGCACCCAGCACAGCTAGGACCAGGATGCACACAATCACAGCCACGATGACCACGCCCTTGCTTTCCTGCTCTGGCAGCTTTTTCTCTGTCACATAAAGCCACTCTTAGTCACTCCTGGCCCCAGGCTGTCACATTGCCATTGCTGCCCCCCAAGCCCAGAGCTGACCGAAGATGGGCTGCTACTCACCTATCTGAACATTGCTCCCCACTGTGGGGACACGGCAGAAAGGGTGCCCTGGCACAGCCCTGTTCTCTTGCCAGGCCTGGCTTACCTGTGGAGGTGCTGTTGGCCCTGGCATGAGGACTGACAGTGGAGGTGCTGAGGCCAGCGGTTTTGCTGGAGTCTGGTGTGAGGGTAGTTAAACTGACTGGGAGGCAGAGGGAGGGGGTTAGGAGAAGCTCACGTTAGTGCCCATGCCTGGGCATGCCCCTGCCATCCTCTGCAGGGATGTGGCCCCTCACCCAGTTCCAGGATGATGATGGTGCTGTTTCTGCCCAGGGAGTTGGAGGCTGTGCATTCTGTGCCCCTCTCCAACAGCTCTGGGGTCACAAGGACATTCAGAGTGCTCAGTACCCTGTGTGGATCCTGGTATTGTTCACTTGCCTGTGAAGGAGGAGGCAGTTTAGTGGGTGGAGAGGATCTCCGGTCATGGCTGCAAAGCCTGGGCAGGGATTAATGAGCACACAGGAAGAGGCCCCAGGTCTGCTTACAGTGCCGTTGACGTTCCAGGAGATGGTGGGCCGAGGATGTCCTGATGCTTCACAAGACAGATTGAGCATTGTATTCTCTTTCACCCACACCTTCCTCTCCTTTGATGCCATCCATGGGGGTCCTTGGGGAGGTAGGAAAGGGTGTGGCAGCAAACTCAGCAAGCCTGCCTCCCCCTCCCCACAAGAGCTCCAGAGCAGCAGTGGCCTTCTGGCATCAAAGAGCTCAACACCACCCGACTTGGAGTGATCTGGTCTCTGCCCAAAGGGCCTCACCAAAAACGGCCACGTTGACTAGCTGTGTTCGGTTCAGGCCGGGTACACTGGGCACAGATGCCATGCAGCGATAGCCTCCTCCTATCTCCCGTTTCAGGTGGTCTAAATGAAGCACAGGCCCCTTTTCCAGCACCTGGCCTGTCTGGGGTGAGAAGTGTGTCAGAGGGTCCCAAGCCGTTGTGGCCCACAGCCCCAGATCCACATGGGTACCTTTTCTCTCAGCCACTGGAACTCGAGGGCCTGGTTACTCTCTGCCTTGCAGGTCAGTGTAAGGCTACTGCCTTCTTGGCCCTCGGGATCTGCAGGACTCACTTGAACATCAGATACATCTGGGGGCACAGCAATAGTGTCAGCCTGGGCAGGGCAGGGCAGGCCCAGTTCCCTGTTGCCCCAGCTCAGTCTCCCTGTTCTGGTCCCCCAGACCCTCACAGTTCACCAGCAGCTCCTGGGGTTCACTCAACAGTGGTATCATGGCTTCTAAGTCCAGGCCCTGGCATTCGTAGAGCCCACTGTGCTGCTTCTGGGCAGGCTCCAGCACCAGGAGGCCGTTGTCAGTGGATCTCTCTTCCTCCATCTCCCTGGTGCTAGGATTCTGGGAGAGGAGGAAGCAGTGAGTGGAGTGCCGCTCAGCCACTCGTGCATCTCAGCCTGCACCTGGGTGGCACCCAGCATGGAGCCCTCGCACCTGCTTGTTGATGTTGAAGTGAGGTGGGGGATTGCCATCAGCCAAACATCTGATTTCCACACGGTCCCCTTCCTTCAGCATTCCCGTCGGCTCCACTTCCAACCACACTTTTTCTGCAGGGTCTGCATAGGCAAAGGGGGTTGTTCTCAGCCCAAGAGGTGGCCCTGGGCTGGAAGGGAAGGGGCTGGCAGGAATTTCCACCAGGCCCACTCCAGTGAGCCGATGGACAGGTCAGTACTCACAGAAAACGGGGACAGTGACTTCCCTAGATTCCTTCATGTGGTTTCCACTGGGCAACCGGTAGCTGAGCTCACAGTAAAATTGGGCATCTTTGTCTTCCTTAACCAGCCGTACTTTCAGAACACTCTTCAAAGTGTACAAGCCACTTGACTCGACGATCTGCGAGGACTGAATGTGGATACCTGGGCAGGGAGGAAGGGGAGCAAGGCCTGGCCTCAGCCCCACCCTATAGTTCCCACCATGATGGTAGCAGAGCATCTAAAGACCCCCTCCCAGCTGGGCATGGTGGCACACACCTGTAATCCCAGCTACTCAGGAGGCTGAGACAGGAGGATCAGCAGTTTGAGGCCAGGCTCAGCAACTTAGTAAGACTCCGTCTCAAAATAAATAAAAGGGGTGGGGTCAAATGTAACCCGGCAACCCCTCAACCCAGCACTTTTACTGTTCAGCATCTACCCTAGAAAAACATTTACACAGCAGCACATGTACAAAGGTGTATGCCAGTGATGCTGCAGCAATATAAATGAGGCAACTGGGGGTGCAGCCAAGTGGGAGAGCATGTGCTTAGCATACATACAACGCCCTGCCTTTGTCCCCAGGGACAAAACCAAAATAAATTGTCCAAGGTGATAAGAAAAATGAGACACACTAGATGCATCAAGCACCAACAGCAGAGTCTAAAACTGGGCAGCAGACACAACAGGTACCTCTATACAGACTGAACTACAAAGGTTACACAAAAGAAACTGTAGCAATGCACACCACACTTCACCACCCAGGCCAGGGGTTGTCAACCTCACAATGCTTCAGGCTAGAGGTGGCCTTTGGGGTGGGGTATGTGTAGCAGCATCCCTGGGCTCTACTCACTAGAAGCCAATAGCACCCCCTATACTTTTGATAAACCAAAAACACCACCAGACACTGCCAAATATCCCCTAGGTGGGATGCAAAAGTCAACCCTGGACAGGGACCATTGATTTAAATAATAAAATGCCTGCATGCTTCTACAGATATATGTGTATGTGAGTAAATACCCAGAAATAGACCTGAAAGAACTGACAGCAGAGGTTACTTCTGGTAGTAAAGTTAGAGGGAACCTCTAACTTTTCTTTTTAATTAATGTTTGTATTTGTTCTAATTAATTGTATATGATGGTAGATCTCATTTATACATTTTGATAGATCATAAGTAAATGGAGTATAATTTCCCATTTTTCTGATTGTACATATTGTAGGATCACATCAGTCATGCAGTCGTATATGTACATGAGGTAATAGTAACTCTATTCTTCCCTATCCCTGCCCCCATTGTGAATTAGCATCTGCATGTCAGAGAAAACATTTGGCCTTGGTTTGTTCAGTTTGGCTTATTTCGCTTAGCATGATATTCTCCAACTCCATCCATTTACCAGCAAATGCCATAATTTCATTCTTGTTTAAAGCTGAGTAGTATTCCATCATGTATATATATATGGCATACATATATATATATGTGAGATATATATATATATATATATATATAAAACATATTCTTTAACCAGTCATCTGTTGAAGGGTACCTAGGTTGGTTCCATAGTTTAGCCAATGCGAGTTGAGTTGCTTGGGACTGGGGCTATAGCTGTGGGAGAGCACTTGCCTACCACTAGCAGGTACAAGGCCCTAGGTTCAACCTTAGCATGGGGTGGGAGTAGGGGAAATTCCTATGAAAATATTTCCAAACTTCACTTGTTTATTTATTTTTTTACTTTTCCAGTTCTGGGGATTGAAACCAGGGGCACTTTACCACTAAGCTATACTCCCAGCCCTTTTTACTTAATTTCTATTTTTGAGTCAGGGTCTTCCTAAGTCGCCCAAGCTGACCTCAAACCCGTGATCCTTCTGCGTCAGCCTCCTAAGTCATCCTTTTTTTTTTTTTTTTTTAAGTAAAAGCTAAAACAAAACGGGAGTTAGTCCCTGTGTGGTACCACAGGCAAGAAGACTACTCACGATTCTTCTCCTCCATCAAGGGCAGACCATTCTTGTACCAGATGACTTGAGGAATGGGGTACCCATTCCTCCCCACACAGGTGGCGACCTAAGGAGGACAGGGTATGAGTCTCCCTGCCTGACACCCCACCTGCCCACCCTAGCTCCTGCTTGCCCTTGGTCATCCCAGCACATCTCACCTCCTCAGGCTCTTCACTGTTCACAGAGATGCCCAGGACATTGGCCTGGATGGTTGGCTCCTCTGGAGCTTCTACAAGGGGCGGGAAATCAGCAGGAGAATGGGAATCGACTTCCCATGATCCACACTGAGGGGAAGGCAGGAAGGGAGGGGCACTCACTGTAGACACGGAGCTGGATGCGGTGCTCCTGGGATCGAGGGCGCTTGCTCTGGCACAGGAAGATGCGCTCATCATGGGGGGCCACCTGAGTCAGAGCCAGAACCCCTGGGCCCTGGAGGCTGAGCCGGTGCTGGTACTCCCCAGGTTCACTCTGGCCCTGGCCCTGGCGCACTCGGAAGATGAGTGTGGGCTTCTCCTTGTAGACCTGAGAGGATGGCACAGAGAGGTAAGGGTCCTGGGTGTACATGGGCGGCAAAGCTTCCCACCATCCCACTGCCCTCGGGAGCTCAGGAACTCACAGAAAACCAGTCCATGTGGCTGAGGTTGCCCGGGAAGTGTGAGGGGCCACACCTCAGAAGGGCCGTGTTGCCCACTTCCACCTCCACCAGCTCTGGTGTGGGCTGCTCTGCCTCTCCAGGAACACCTGGAGTGAAGAAGGGGTGCACCCCAGCAGCTGTGTCAGCTCCAGCTGCTCTCTATCCCTTCACAGGGCTCCCTGCAGCTGTTCTCCTGCCACTCAGGAGGGTCTGAAGAAGGCCCTGACTATTCCTAACCCTCAACCTTACACCGCCTGGCCCCTCACCCGGAGGCAGCCCTCTCCTGCTGCAGGGGGATCCTTAGAGCAGAGACTGAATAGGGGGCACATCCCAGATGAGGATGGCACAGGGAAGAGGGGCAACACAGATAGGCTCTGGGCCAAAAGGAAGGTCCCTTTCCTCCCAGGTCCCCTCCCCTGCTCTCTGGGTGAGCTCAGAGAATGGGAATGCAAGGCATGTGCCAGGCTGGGGCACACAGGCCCCTTTGTGTCCCCATCCCCAGGGAAGACGTCACTACTCTACCCTCTGACACTCCTCCCCAGTCTCCTCCCTAAACCCCCAAGAAGACCTAATGAGCCAATCTGGCCACACTCTCCAGTCTCATGCTCCCTAAGCAGTATGGCAATGAACATTCCACACACACTCAGGGGATCCCATCCTGGGAATCTGGTGAGTATGGAGGGTCAGAGTCCCCCAGGGGTCAGGGCAAGGGTCAGGAGTGGGCAGGAGTGACGTTAGTGGCATTAGTGGTGCCAGCGTGCTGCCAATCATGTGAGGAGGTTATATCACTTGACACCATCTGGCCAGACCCTGGGATGCCTGCCTTGAGCTGGCTCCCAGGCAGGGAGGGCAGGTGGAATGGTCTTCAACCCAGAGCAGAAGCCTCCAATTCTTGACTCTCTTTCCCCAGAGCTAGAAGAGCAGGGCAGGGTGCTGAGGGACCGACTGCAGTTATGGAGCCTGATTTAGCCCTTTCCCCAGAAATAAGGTCAGCCTAGGAGGCAGCAGACTGGAATACTCCAGGGACAGGGCTGGCACTGGGCATGAAGCCAACCAAGTGGGTAATGCCCAGTCCAATCCTTCCCAGGCGGATCGCGGCTGGGATCAGGATAAGGAGCCAAGAGTAACACGCGACACCGCTGCGGGCCATACAAGGGCAGCAAGGACCCCGGGAAGGCCCAGCTACTAGGCGGATCCAGAGAAAAGCTCCCAGGTGCCTGGGCACTTTTCTCATCAGAATGTTGTCCCCAAACTAAATCTACTGAAGCTTCTACCCTAGAATTCCTCCATCCCTTGTCTTTACCATCTATGCCGGTCACCGAGGAGTCGCGAAGCGACCCACACCGCCCATAGCCCCTGCCAACGCCCAGCCCGGCGGGAGCCGCCGTTCCCTCCTCTTGCTCACCTCCAGCCTGGCGCGAGGCCCAGGCGGGAGGGGGAGGGGTCGGCGCACCCCTCCAGCTAGGAAAGCTGCCTTTTCCAGCAACAGGCGGGCGCCGTATTCAGGGGTTGGGGATGCGCGCTGGTTGCGCCTCCCGTCCCGGTTACAACTGCGGGTCCCCAGAGTGGGCACCTGCGGAAAAACTCTCTCCGAGAGCCTCCAAGAGGCTCGGCTCCACCCCTTCTCCCTTGCGGCAGCAGCCTCCACCCGGTCTCCCCAGTTCGGCTCCCGGATACTCTAGAATCCAGACTGCAAACTGGATGCAAAGAAGAGTTGCACGCGCGCAAGGCGCCCGGGAGCCCGGCAGCCTGGCACCGGGGCAGGGGGAGCGCCCACTGGGGATCAAATCTCCGGCGCCACCGCGCTTTCAGCTCTACTCTCCCAAACTCTCCCCTGAAGACCCTCGGCCCGGGCGCTGCGGGGTGCGGGCCCTCAGCCAACTCACTCACCCGTGGCGCGGCGACAGCAGCAGCAGGCGACGAGCAAGAAGGCGCAGATGAGTCCGGGTAGCTCCATGCTTCCCGGCCGGAGGGCAAGAGCCAAGTGAGGAGCTTGCGACTGCCGGGGCTGACGTCAGGGGGGCGGGGGAGGGGGCCCAAGCGCCAGCCCGCCCCGCCCCGCGCAGCCCCCGGCCCCCGCCCCCGCGCGCAGCAGCCCTAGGGGGCGGGCCCCGGCGCGCCGGCCGCGAAGCTGCGCTCCAGAGCGCGGCCGGAGGTAGGCCGTAGCCCGCCTGCCAGCCCCCAGCTTGAGAAGACCACGGAGGCAGTGACAGGTGTCTTGGGGCCGGACAGACTGACCGAGGAAGCAGTGAGGAGAAGCTGGTCCGGATGCCCAGAATGGACCAGGTCGCAACAGCGGTGTTCCCCCTACGCCGCTTAGACCCTACCGGTGTAGCACTGGGGGACCTCCTGGCCGAGGAATAGCGGATCAGGTCCTTCGCGTCCCCGCTGGGGGCCTCCCATTCAGGCTCCTCTGCTCCTCCTCAGAGAAATTGGGCCAGCTTTGGACACCTCCCAGAATGATTGCTCCACTGCGCGGCTGCTGCCGGCCTGGCACTGCCCCCAGCCTGGCAGTCCTGGCAGCTTTGGGGGAAGAACCGTTCGCCAGGTTCCACAGACCCAGAGGTACCTGCAGGGGGGAGTGGAGAATGTGCCTTCTGGTCTGTCCCTTCAAACCCAAACTTCTGCAAATCCGTGTGTGACTAGAGAAGGGGACTGAACTCGGTGGCCAGAGGTGTTCATGCTTGTCCAACTCCAGGCCGTGAGAATTTTATTCCTGCCTCTTTTCTCATTAAACTGGACCTGGGACTCAGTTTCCTCCCACCTGAATAAGGGAAAAAGAGGGAAGAGTTAAAGGATGCAGGATCCAGTCCAGCACGGGTGATGGGTGACTGTAATCCCAACTACTAAGGAAGTTGAGGCAGGAGGATAACACGTTTGAGATCGGCCTGGGCAATTTAGCGGGGCCCTGTCTTAAAACAAAAAATAAAAAAGGCTGGGGATCTAACCCTGTGGTACAGCACCCCTGGATCCAATCCCCAGTACTACTGCAATTTAAAAAAAAAGAAAAAAAGATGCAGAGCCCAGCTTGACCCCTGGAAATCTCTTGCTTTTCCCGATGGTTGAAAGGACCCCTGCAGCAGTGCTTTACTGACCCCCCAAATCCCCCCCACCCCACTGACTGTGGTTCAGCACCTGGAGGAGGGGCACAAGGAGGAGGAATCAGATCTGGTTGCAGGCAGCCCTGCCTGAGCTGGGTCAATCACACAGCAAGGTGTGGGGAGCCCTACAGCTACCCTTCTCCCCAAAGCACAACTTCTCCCTGGGTCTACTGGCCTCTTGAACTAAGACTCCAGCACTCTGGCCTCCTGTAAGAATCCATATATATTGGGACTTCTTCACCAGGGAGGGTCAAATAGGGACCTAGATCTGGGGGTGAAGGTCTGTCTCCCACCAAGCAGTCTTTCTGCTGGCTGGGGGAGGAGCAGGGTGAGGCAGCAAACACTGCCGCTGGAGATGGCCAGGTGACTTGAGAGAATGCTCTGGGTGGCGTTTTGATGACGCAGAGATGACTGGCAAACCACATCAGCCTTGTCTTTCAGAGCCTTGCTGACCCCTCCTCCCTGTCCATTAGTCTCCAGTCAGAGGCCATACCAAGCCAGCCAGGCCAGGGGCCTGGAGCATAGGCAGGAAAGAGCAAGAGGAGGACCCTGGCTCCCCTGACCCCAGACTAAATGTATGGACTCTGGCCTAGGGCCCAGAGCAGAAAGGAACAGATGAACATTTTTGTCTGCAGGGCAGGAGTGGAAATGACTGAAGGTTGCTGTTTGCCCTGGCAGGCCAGGAGCTGGGCATGGAGTGGCTTCCCTGCCCCCTCCCCTTCACTTAACACCATTAACTAATCATTCTCCTCTCTGGCAGCCTGAAAACACAGCCAGCTAACCACCAAGGACAGTCAGTTCTGAATTCTTCTTCCGCCCTTAGGAGACAGAAGGGGGGGTGTTGGAGTGGGGGTTGGAGGAGTCATCTCTGCAGTGAAAGAGAAATGAGATTAGAGCCCAGGGTGACACCCCTCCCCTGCATGGCCCCAGCAAACAAACACATGTCCTAGGAAAAGTCCACTAAGGAATGAGTGGGAGAGGTCAAGGGATAGACAATATAAGGATGGTTCCACAAGAGGGTCACTTTGGGATTCCAGACCAAAGAGGGGTCAGGACCTTGGAGAGGATTCAGAGGGGAATGGAAACAGGAAGGACAGGAGCAAAGTCAGGAGTGCAGGGCAGGTGGATAGCATCACTCCCAGCTCCTCTAAGACAGAGGATACAGCTTTGGCAGCAGCAGAACTTCCAGCAAGTAAGGACTGAGACCCAGCACACAGGGAGATGGAGGAGAAGGCAGAAAGGGGCAGAGATGGGCTTTCCACCCAGCAGAGACTCATGCACTCAAAGAAAAGCCTTGCCCAGGAGTAGGTCAAGGGTAGAAGAATAGGTCCCCCTGGCAGGGGGTGTGTGTTGAGGGTGAGAGTCATAAATCTTTGCCTCACTTCTCTCCAGGAAGTGGGGCTAGGACTGCTGCTTTTCTCCACCCCCACGGTAGACTGAGGCTCCTGAGATGAGGGTACCCTCCTGTGCAGAATGCCTTTGTGTGTCTTTCTAGTATTGGTCTGATAACAAAAGGTGGAGAAACTCAAGCTGGGTGACCGGGGTGACCTCCTAGGCAAGTGGGACTTTGCATTCATTGTAAGAAGTGGGTAAGAGTAGAGTTGGAGGCAAAGAGTCAAAGTCACTCCACCACCACCTTAAAGTCACTCCACCACCACCTTAAAGTCACTCCACCACCACCTTAAAGTCACTCCACCACCACCTTGCCAGGGTGGGACTGGCCCCAGGAGTTCTCTCCCACCTAACTCTTGCATAGTGGTGCAGTGGCTTCCCACCACCTTTACCAGAAGGATATGACAAGGGCGGGCTGGACTGAGGAAGGAAGCTGATAAAGACGTGTTTGCAGCTTCCATGAGAAGGAGATGGGGGTGGAAGGGGTGGTTAGCAATCTTGGCAACAGTGGAGGTTGGGGAACCCCCTAGTCTGGCCTGGGTCTTGGAGGGGATGCAGGAGTCTTTCCGGGGGGAGGGGTCTGATTGAGACGAGATTGTGCTGAGAGAGTGAAAAACAGGGTGGGGGGGCAGTAGCGGGGGGGGGGGGCATTAGCGGCTGAGGGCATCATTGGGCCAGGAAACCGGATACTGGGGGGCTGGGTGGAAAATGTGGGGGAAGAGATTGAATAGGGGGAAGCAGCCCCGCTCCCTCCGGACGCAGTCTCACTCATGTCCTTCGCACCTGACTCAGGGCAGGGGGAAGGAGGTGCAGTCTGGATGGAGATGCACCCCAGCAGCACCACTGGAGAGGGTGGCTTTCTGGGGGGATGGGAGGGGTTATTTTTAAACTTGGAAAAACCGTGAGTTCATCTCCACCCTGGAGGCGGCAAAGGCCCCATTGTGTAGGGGTCCAGAGAAGGAGGCGAGAGCGGGGGAGTGGCACAAAGGCGAGGATTATGTTGGAGCAGGCAAGGGGAGCACGGGGAGGGGGAGGGGCATCGTCGTCACAGCTGGCCTACTGAACTCTGGGGTCGAGCCGGGCTGGGACTTGGGCTTAGACCAGTGGGGAGGCGAATTCCACCCTCACGAAGCCCCCGTTGGGAAGTTGGGGGTCTCTGACATCCGGTGGTTCATCCTGGGGAGGGGGCTGACGGTGGGATTCCCACTGCCTGGCTTTCCCAGGGACTGCAGGGTCTGTTCCCAGGCTCCCAGCATTCCGGGGACTCCCCTGGGAGCTACTGGCCTCTCCTCTCAGCCCCTTCACTGCCCGGGGCGTGGCGGGGGGGTAGGAAAAAGAGGATGTGGATGCAACGTCTTCCTGGGGACTGGGAGCCCTTACGCCGTACGGAGGGGCAGTAGTGGGTGGGTCGGGTATATTGAGGCGGTCACAGCCCTGCCATCCTAGCTCCCTGCGCTGTGAACCCTTAGACCAAGGCTGGGCCCCTTGTCACCTCTGACCCTAGGGCCTTCTCCGTAGGCCAGGCCACCTGCTCGACCTCAGCCCCCAACACCCAGGACTTCCTCCGGGGGATCCAGCCCAGGCCGGAGGGCGCCGGCACTAGCTTTCTCAGAGCGCCCCAGAAACCCTGCTCGGGAGGTCCTGCCCGGCGGCGGCCTGGGGGCGGGGCATCCGGCCGCGCACCAACCCAAACATTACCATAAATGCTCACGCCGCCGCCTCCGGCCGCGCGGGCCTGGCGCGGGGGGTGGGGACCCCGGGGCCCTCCTGGAGCCCTTCGTCCGGTCTTCTGGACCATCCCGGTGCGGCCCGCAGCGGTGATTCAGTCTGTCCTGTCACCCCTTGTGCAAACTAGGGTGGGCGCGGGGGAGGCCAGGGAGAGAACCAAGGCTGCACCGGGAACCTCCGACTGCCATCTGGATGGGCAGTGGGCTGTGACCCCAGGTCAGACTCTCCGAGCGGATTTTAGCATTCGCGCAGAGTTAAGGGCAACTCAGTCGCCTTCTGGCTCTGCGGGACCCACTCCCGTCGGGGGTGATTGCGTGGGTCTCAGTTCTCTAACCTCTGAACCCTAGATCCCCTTTAACTTCCTTGTCCCCGGCCTAGACTTGAAGAGTGAGGGATGGCGGGGGCGGGCCAGGATGCTGGGAGTTTACACCTCACCCCCTCTGGGAAGCTCACATCCGCTGCTCCCCAAAATACCACCACCCAGGGAGAGGAATGTCCCCAGAGGGCTGTTTAAGTTTGACTTTGAGTTGTCTCTGAGAAAAGGCCAGCTGATCTACAGTTGGGGAGGTTGTGGGAAACCTGGGAGTGCCATATTCTGAGTCCCTGGTCCTTTCCTCTCTAAAGAACACTTGTGCATTTCTTTTGACCCTGGCTTTGAGTAAACCAGGAGATGCCCTGAAGAATGGGTCTGGAAGCCCACCTGTAGCTGCCCAGGCTCTGGACTGCTCTCTCCCTGGACCTGGCACCCCAATGGCTGGGGCCCCCTAGGGAATATGAAAAGTGGAGAGGACACAGGATGTGAACACAAACTAGGTCAGACAGTGGCTGTACTCTCGCTAGCACCTTCCCTTCACATACCTGTCACACTGGAAACTGCTCCATCAACCACGAAGGAACTGGTGGTTTTGAGATAGCTTTGCTACCAACTTAATGTAAGTAACCTCTCTCTGACTGTTCAGAGGGGACACAGCAGTGCTATGAAAAAGGAAAGAAACTGTATATCTCAGGGTTTGTCTCATCTTTGCATCATGCTTTCCAGCTTAGACCTTTCACTTAGGGTCATTTTCATGACCAGTGCTTTATTTATTTATTTTTTTAAATTTTTTTTAGTTGTTGATGGACCTTTACTTTATTCATTTATTTGTATGTGGTGCTGAGGATTGAACCCAGTGCCTCACACATGCGAGGCAAGCGTTCAGCCACTGAGCTGCAACCCCAGCCCTCACCAGTGCTTTATCTTGATATTTAAACAAAAAAAAATGAGGAAATGGGAAGCACAAAGAGTTACGCAACTTAGCTGGTTGTGGCGGTGCACACCTGTAATCCCAGCGGCTCAGGAGGCTGAGGCAAGAGGATTGCAAGTTCCAGGCCAGCCTCAGCAACTTAGCAAGGCCCTAAGCAACTTAATGAGACCCTGACTCAATAAAAAATAAAAGGGGGTTAGGGATGTAGCTCAGCGGTTAAGTGCCCCTGGGTTCAATCCCCCCAGTACCAAATAAAAAATTAAAAAATAAAAATAAAAATTACTCGACCTAAACCTACATGGACAGTGAGTGATGGAATTACATTTTAAAAGTCATAGTTGGGCTGGGGTGTAGCTACAAAGCTCTGGGTTCAATCCTAGTACTTAAAAAGTCATAAAATGCACATAACAGAGTTTACAATTTTAAGCATTTTTAAGTGTACAATTCAGTAGTATTAAGTACATTCACAGTGTTATGCAACCATCTCCACTATCTAGTTCCAGAATATTTTTTTTTTTTTTTTTTTTTTTTTTTGGTGCTGGGCGTGGTGGAACCCAGGACCTCGAGCACACTAAGCACGAACTCTACCACTGAGTGACACCCCTGCCCCAGAACTTCTTCATCACCCTAAGGAACTGAAATTCGAAGGAAGATTTATCTAATCCAAAACCTGTGCACTGTGTCTGTAATTTTCATCGCTTAATGAAGAGCTGGATACTGTGGTGTAAACAGGAAGTGCAACAGGGATTCAGAAAAGGGAGTGTTAATGTAGACTTTGGGCTCCACTAACTAGGAAAATCTTTCTGGAAATGTGGAGGTTTTAATGAAAGGTCAGGTTCAGAGAGGGAAAGAGTAAGGACTTGTCATTCTGGGCAGGGAAAATGGTACAAGTAAAGAAAGGGAACAAAGAAAGGGACACTTTCAGTGATGACTGCAGAATTTCTGCACAGGTGGAGTTTCAGAGAGGCAGCGGCCTTAGAAGATGAGGGTTGGCAGGAGGCTCAGTGGCTTGTCTTGAAATGAAGCCCTCTACTTTCATTTCCATCATGTTTATTTGGAGGCCCCATCAAAATCTACGCACCTTGCTCAGGGAAGAGTGACAAACTAGAAATTCAACAGGACATGTCACCAGCAAGAATCCATAAATTACTGATAGCTTGTTGTCCTATCACCTGTTTATAGATGTTGCTTGCTTGTGAGGTTTAAAGACTGATGCCTGTTATGCATGGTGATTGAGGCAGGAGGTTCTCAAGTTCAAAGCCAGCCTCAGCAAAGTAGTGAGACCCTGTCTCAGAATAATAAATAGAAAGGACTTGGGGATGTAGCTCAGTGGTAAAGTGCCGCAGGTTCAACCCCCAGTACCAAAAAGAAGAAGAAGGAGGAGGAGGAGGAGGAGGAGGAGGAGGAGGAGGAGAAGAAGAAGGAGAAGAAGAAGAAGACGACTGATTCCTCTGGTTCTTGTAACCATATGCTTCCAATTGTCATCCACATGACCACCGAGTTTTCACTTTCTGAAAGGACCTCCAGGTGGGCTCCATACGGTTCTGGCATTGGGACGACACCCTGCATGACCTTGGACTCATTACAATGATAAAAAACATGCCCAGTGGTGCCATGACAGATCCTTCTGTGCCCAAATTTAGGGTAGAAGAGAGGTGGCATGCTGATTTCTGGAAACCTCCCTTGCGAAAAGCCCTAATGATACTAATGACAGCATTCATAACACACACCCCATCGCCCAGCCCTAGTACACACCCAAACCCCAGCCCTGCACAGGGAGAAGGTGCTTTTAGGGCATGAACTCCTTTTCTCCATTTATTCATTGGCCGTTGAATAAAATGTCCTGCCTGCTCCCGGGACTGTTTGGTTATTTATATGCAGTACTGAGTAGGAAAAAGACTAAAGATTCTAGAAAAGAGGGTGCGTGTGTGTGAGAGCTTGGGCAGATAAGGCAGGGTTCAGACATGGGGGAAGAACTTGGATTTTAGGATAGGTTAGGCAGTGCTGGGGGGAAGCTCACTGGTAAAGCACTCGCCTAGCATGTGAAAGGCCTTGTGTTCAATCCGCAGCACTGCCAAGAAGAAAAAGAAGAAGAAAAGAAGTTAGGCAACAGGGAGCACTGCAGGTTCTTAAGCAATGACAACATGAAATGATAAAATTGGGATTTAAGTTTACAGTGGTTTCTCAATTTCTTCCTGGCCTCGGAGCGCCCCCTGGTGCCCCTAGTTTTTTTTTTAATTTAAAAAAATTATTGGTGCATTATAATTACACATACTAGTGAGATTTGTTGTTCCTTGTTCATACATGTATATGATACAATAATATAATTTGGTCAGGATCGTTCTCCGGCATTTCCCCTCTTCCTCCCCTCCTCCCTCCCTTTGGTCCCTTTCCTCTACTGGTCTCCCTTTGATTTTTCATGAGACACCCTGTCCCTGCATAACTTTCTTTCCTTTTTCCTAGCTTCCACATATGAGAGAGAACATATGACTCTTGACCTTCTGAGTTTGGCTTATTTCACTTAACATGATAGTCTCGAGTTCCATCCATCTTCCTGCCAATGACATAATTTCATTCTTTTTTGTGGCTGGAGACTCCATGGATATTCTCTTTATCCATTCATCCATTGACAGACACCTAGGCTGAGTACACATGTATCTCTATAGTATGATGACTTCTGTTCTTTAGGATAAATACTAAGGAATGCTAAAGCTGGGTTATATGTGATTCCATGCATAGTCTTTTGAGGAACATCCATACTGATTTCCATAGTGGTTGCACTAATTTACACTCCCACCAACAGCATGAGAATCTTCCTTCTCTCCTCGCCACATCCTCTCTGGCATTTATTGCTTGTGTTCTCGATAATGGCATCCCTAGTTTGAATTGTTCCCTCATCATATGTAATAGGTGCAAAGATAGGGAGCTGGTTGCATTGAAAAGCTGGACTCTTGGGGTTCATTCCACTTTATCCTGAGAAAAGATAGCATGTAGCAAAACTAGAGGTAACTTGTGGACACAGACCTTTGAGGGTGAAGGAAGAGGGCACTGTAGGATTCCCTTCTTTCTGTGCCATAACTACATGTGTCTGTTGTGCTTTGGAAACTTTCACAGTAGTCACATAAGCTGGCAACTGAAGATAGATGATATTAGAAAAGTCCCTGTGTTTAAGAAACAGGCACTCTCATAAGGAGGACAGGTAGGTACTATGTTATAATACAATGCACCAAATACCAAAATGCAAATATGTACATAGAACAGTTACTTGGAGCCAGGTTCAGTGGTGCACTCCTGTAATGCCAGAGACAGGGAGGCTGAGGCAGGAGGATGGCAAATTCAAGGCCAGCTTCAGCAACTGAGTGTGACCCTGTTTCAAAGTGAAAAATAAAAAGGACTGGTGTAAAGCACTTCTGAGTTCAATCCCTAGTATAACAACGACAACAACAACAACAAAAAGGGCCGGGGATGTAGCCCAGTGCTAAAATGTACCTGGGTTCAATCCTCAGTTGAATGCAAACCCCAGTTACTTGGAGTTGGGGGTGTAGCTCCTGGAAGAGTTGCTTTTGTTTTTTGGTGCTGAGGATTGAACCCAGGGGTACTTATCATTGAACTACATCCCCAGCCCTTTTAATTTAGAGACAAGGTCTTACTACGTTGTGGAGGCTGGCCTTGAATTTGCAATCCTCCTGCCTCAGCCTTCTGAGTACCTGGGATTACATGCATGAACCACCATTGGCGGCTTCACCTAGCTTCATTTTAAGGGATGAATTATAGGTAACTATTTGAACGGGTGTGGGGTGTGCTGTTTAGAGTGTTGGCAAAGCCTGCTCTGTGCAGGAGACTATTAGCAGTTAGTTTGAGTCCTGCAAGGGAGGAAAGAGGTTAGTGAGATTTACGAACCATAATTTTTTTTTTTTTTTCAGTTCTGGGAGTTGAAACTAGGGGTGTTCTACCACTGAGCTACATCCCCAGCCCTTTTTATTTATTTATTTATTTTAATTTGAGGCAGGGGATAGGCAAATTACGGAGGCTGGCCTTGAACTCATCTTTCTTTGGCCTCAGCCTCCCCAGTTGCTTGGATTACAGGCATCTGCCACAGCCCTGGAAAATCATGATAAATTATTAACAGCAATAGAGTGTGTATGAATGGTTTTAAGCAAAGGAGCAATCAAAAGCCAGTTTAAATCCATTAGAGCTCAGGCTCCAGAGGAACAGAAATAAAGGTCCTCTTTCAAAGATTTCATTTCCCTTCTAAGTCCCAAAGGATCAATCCCTTCTCGGGAGGCCATCTTCTACACACAGGGTATGGCTTTATTTCAACCTTATGTCACCCGCATGTGACTGAGTTCCTTTTGGTGACCTCTTCTTCTTCCCACATCCAACTTCAAGTGGGACACAACATTTCTCTATGGTTTCTAAAAATTATCCTTGCATCAACTCCAGCTATGGAGTACTATGCAGCTGTTAAAAGAACAAGGACAATGTCTGCACTGGAGATGATTGTCAGGAAGTTGTTTTGTTTTTTGCAGTTCTGAGGATTAAACCCAGGGTCCCCTAAATGTGAGGCAAGTGCTCTCCCACAGAGCTACCGTCCCAGCTCTTTTTAAAATAAAACATTTTTTTCCCCATCAGTACTGGGGATTAAATCCAGGAGTGCTCTACAACTGAACTACATCCCCAGTCTTGTATTTTTTATTTTGAGATAGGTTTTCTCTAAGTTTCAAGACTGACTTCAAGCTTCAGATCCTCTCACCTTAGCTTCTAGAGTTACAGGTGTGCACACACCTGTGTGCACCATGCTGGACCAGGAGATATTTTTCCATGAAAAAGCTAGATATAGAATGCTATATATATACACACGTATGTAGAATGCTACCTTTGTGCAAGAAATGGACATTTCTCTGGACCTGGTGGTATGCATTTTTAACCCCAGCTACTCAGGTGGCTGAGGCAGAAAAATTCTGAGTTTGAGTCCAGCTTGGGTAATTTATCAAGGCCCTGTTTCAAAATAAAAAAGGGCTGGAGGGCTGGGGAGATAGCTCAGTCGGTAGAGTGCTTGCCTTGCAAGCACAAGGCCCTGGGTTCGATCCCCAGCACCGCAAGAAAAAAAAAAAAAAAAAAGGGGGCTGGAGATGTAGCTCAGCTTACCTAGCATGCATGAAGCCCAGTAGTGGCAGGGGACGGGAGAAGGTGAAAAGAGAACAAAGTCTTTACCAGACAACTTAGCAAAGACGATATATAGATGCAAATAAGTCTATGAAAAGACGCTCCAGTCCACTCAGGTGTGCCCTGCGGTGGGAGAATTGAGCCTAGGAGTTCTCAGCCAGCCTGGGCAACATAGCAAGACTCTATCTCTAAAATTAATTAACTAATTAATTAATCAAAAGATGCTCTACATCATATGCTACCAGGGAAATGTAAATGTAAATTAAAACAATATGAGATGCACTACGTGCCTGTGAGGATGGCCAGAGTGCACAGTACCACCACCACCCAGTGCTGGGGAGAAGAAAGAACCATGGGAACATTTTTTTTTTTTTTTTTAATACCCTGGAATTGAACTCAGGGTCCCTTAACCACTGAGCCACATGCCCAGCCCATTTTTTAAAAAGTATGTATATACTTTATTTAGAGACAGGGTCTTTGTGAGTTGCCTAGGGCCTTGCTAAATTGCTGAGTCTGGCCTTTTTTTTTGGGGTGGGGGGGCTGGGGAATCAAACTCAGGGTCTCGTGCTTACAAGGCAAGCACTCTACCGCCTGAGCTATCTCCCTAGCCCCTGAGTCTGGCCTTTAACTCTCGATCCCCTTGCCTCAGCCTCCCCAGCTGCTGGGATCACAGGTGTGGCACATGGAGCTCCCGCAAGGCTAGTGGGAATGCAGAAAGATACAGCCACTGTAACTGACAGGTGGTTTCTTACAGAATCAGACACCTCGCTTCCGTCGACACTTGTGCTCCTTGGGTGCTTACCCAAATGAGTTGAAAACGTGTGTCCACACAGGACCCCTCCCAGTGGCATGTGTCCTCCAGGCTCTGCCACTGTGTGCTGGTCACAATTCAGGCCGTCCTGCCCTACCTGCTGGACAAGGTCCTGCTGCCTCTGAAGCGGGAGTTGCAGGCCGATGGTAAGAGTGTGTAGCCCTCCCAGGGTAGCTTGGTGCCCAGTGGGCAGGACAGGGCCACAACCCTGGGTTCCTTGCCATGTAGCTACCCTAGCTGATTACAGAGGATACTTCAGCTGGGGGCCTTTATCCTCGAGCAGGACCCCATGTGCCTCATTGACTCCGAACTGCCTGATTTTACGTCCACGGCACCTTGCCACCTGGCCAAGAGGGATCACTTATGTAAGTAGCAGAGCCACGGGGGACAATCTGGCCACCCCCCAACCATATGCCTATGTTGATGATGTAATTACAGTTAAGTGTGCTTTGAAACTGGAACAAAACCCTCTACTTGGAAAATGACAAAAATATAACAAACAAACAAAACAAAGCAAAAACATGTCCACACAAATGCATGTGGATGATTAGAGCAACGTTATTCACAACTGTCCAAATTTGGAAGCAACCAAGATGTGTTATCCTTCAATAGGTGAATGTGTAAATAAGCTGGTTCATTCACACGATGGAGTATTATTCCTCAGGGAAAAAGAGCTCCCAAGCTCACCAAAAACGTGGAGAAATTTAAATCCAAATTGCTGAGTAAAAAAAAGCCAATCTGAAAAGGCTACATATGTATGATTCCCACTCTATGACATTCTACAAAAGGCAAAACTACAAAGACAATAGGAAGATCAGTGGTTGCTGAGTCTGGGGAGAGAATGGGACAAACAGGCAGGGCACAGAGCAGTGGACCTTTCTGTGTGATATTGTAATGGTGGGTGCGTGTCATTATGCATTTGTCAAAACCTACGGAATGTACAACAAAATGTGAATCCTAATGTAAGCTCTGGACTTTAGTTAATAATAATGCATCAGTATTGATTGACACTTGATTTTAAAAAAAGTAAAATGACCAAACTTACTTAGTTTTTAAATGTTACACTTTACACTTTTTTTTTTTTTTTTTTGGCAGGGGGGTATCAGGGATTGAACCCAGGAGTTCAATTTTATATTTTATATTTTATCTTGAGACAGGGTCTCCCTGAGTTGCTTAGGTTGAGGCTGGCTTTGAACTCTGGATCCTCCTGCCTCCCCCTCCCAAGCTGCTGGGATTACAGGTGTGCACCACCACCGCCTGGCTTACTTTAGTTTCTTGACTAAGTTAAATCTACTTGTTTTAGCAGCCCATAGCCAGCATTCCCGTCATGTATCCAACGGGGTTGTAAAGTCAAATTTGATATGGATTTTTTTCCCAAGATTTTGAGCTGATCCTAAATATTGCATTATAATCTTTTTATTAATCCAAAGAATGCTATCAGTATCAGCACAGTTAGGCTGGGTTTCCTAACAAGTTCAACTGGGTGCTATCCAGTCCACATGGCCCAAAAACTGATTCTGATTTGTTCATCTTTTTATTTATTTGTTTGTTTATAGTTCTGGGGATTGAATTCAGGGACTCAAGTGTTTTAGGCAAGTGCTATCCCATTGAACTACACCTCCAGCACTTTTTAAATTTTATTTCATGAAAGGGTCTTGCTAAGTTGCCAAGGCTGGGTTCAAACTTGTGATCGTCCTGCTCAGTCTTCCAAGTAGCCTCCTGAGCAGCTGGGATTACAGGGGGGTGCCATCATGCCTGACCACCTCTATCTTTTTTTTTTTTTTTTTTCAGGGTGGAGGACCGAATTCAGGGCCTTGCATGTGCTAGACCAGCGCTCTGCCACTGAGCTAAATCCCCAACCCCCACCTTTATCTTTATTAACCATGTTAGTGCCATTACCACAGACTTTCCCTTGATAATCTTTTAAAACAATGCCTAAAATTCATAGTAGCCTCCTCCCCAATCCTTCCTTTGAATCAAATGGGTAAAAATAGTTAAATACATATGCCTGTTTCATCTAGACCTACATAGTTATGAATTTTAAAATAAATAGGAGTTAATATTACAAAATGTTCCTTAGCTACTATTAAAAACACTGTATTAATTTTTGAGTACTTCTGGAGACACAAACTGAGATAGCAAGAACAACAGTGAGAAAGATTTGACCGGTTACTAATTTATCTCTCTTTTTCCCTCTTTTTTTGTCCTGGGGATTGAGCCCAGGAGCGTTTTACCACTAAGCAACATCCCCAGCCCTTTTTATTTTTTATTTTCATACAGAGTCTCTCCCCCGATTCTGGGAACTGAACCCAGGGAAACTCTATCTCTGAGCTACATCCCCAGCTCTTTTTCTATTTATAATTTTTTTCATAATATGGGTAATTTTATTAAAGGGTCCATCTTGCACACACACATTCACCCCTATGTATCAACATACTTGGCCATGTGACCTCACAGATTTCTTCTTGTACATGTTCCCATCCCTCAACTTTTGGATAGGCATGAAATTGGCTTAGGTCAATGGAATGTTACTGGGAAAAATATGGAATGCTTCACGAATTTGCATGTCATCCTTGCTCAGGGGCCATGCAAATCTTCTCTGTATCATTCCAATTTTAGTATATGTGCAGCTGAACTGAGTACTGTATTTTTAAATTTTGTGACAGGGTCTTGCTAAGTTGATGAGGCTGGCCTCAGTGGCCTTGAACTTGTCATCCTCCTTCCTGAGTCTCCTGAGTTGCTCAGATTACAGATGTGTGCCCCACACCAGACAGTTTTATCCATTTTCTTATCTAATCTCTTCTACTTTCCTAAAATATTCCTGGCACAACCCACAGACCTTTGTGGTATTTGGAATCAGTGACCTAGTGTTTCTAGGACATGGCTTCTTAGACGTGTGGAAGTGCTTCTCTGGGCCTGAACCATGTTATTACCAGAGATGATGTTGAAGGTCATAGGCTCTTCTGTACCAGTGCCTAGTACTGGATCCTGACGGATAGAGGAAGGCAGGAGGCATGTGTTCTAAGTTTTTTTTTGTTTGTTTGTTTTGTTTGTTTTTTGTACTGGGGATTGAACCCAGAGGTGCTCTACCACTGAACCAAATCCCCACCCCCCTTTTTATTTTTTATTTTGAGACAAGGTCTCACTAAGTCACTGAGGGTGTCATTAAATTCCTGAGGTTGGCCTTGAACTTGTGATCCTCCTGCCTCAGCCTCCTGAGCCACTGGGATTCTAGGTGTGCACCACTATTTCCAGCAGCCTTGTGTTCTTTTATGAAGACATTTTTGGTACATTTGTGATCTGTGGGGTCCTCTAAAACTTGGGTGTCACTGGGAGGAATCAGGGTGGAAGGGATTAGGATGAAAGCTATCCTGTGAACATACCTTCATATATAGTTTTTTTTTAAAGAATATATTTTTAGTGGTAGAAGGACACACTACCTTTATTTTATTTATTTATTTATTTTTATGTGATACTGAGGATCAAACCCAGTGTCTCACACTTGCTAGGCAAGTGCTCTATCACTGAGCCACAACCCCAGCCCATATATACAGTTTTGACTTTGGGACCCTGAAAATGAGCTGAATAATTTAAAAACAAAATTAAATTTAAAAGTAATCCAACTCTACAACCAACCTGTAATATAGATTTTTCCTGAATGCTTGAAGGGAAGATGAAGGAGCATACATATAACAGCACAAAACTCCTGAATTAGACATTCTTTCCTGGTTTTACCCCATCTCTTAACCTTCATCTCTTTAGAACCTCCAAAAATCTCTCCTCAGTTGGGCAGGGTGGTGCATGCCTAAAACCTCAGCAACTTGGGAGGCTGAGGCAGGAAGATGAAAAGTTCAAGACCAGCCCGTGCAACCTCACAATAAAATTAAAAAGACTGGGGTCCTCTAGATTTAATCCCTAATATCACAGGGATGGTGTGGGGTGGGATCCCTTCTTTAGCCCCAATTGGAATCTTTCACCAACCAAAACAAGAGCCCTGGAGCTAGGACAGCAAATACCCACTTCTACTGAATAGGTCCCTAGAGGGCCTTGGTTCACCCCACTGCATCTTCCCTTACAAAATCCTGCAAGGATAGCACTTCTAGGCATTCAGTTTTCTTAAAATCTGGTTTATGATTCCTGGATCTGACACTGGCAAGCAATTTGAACTTCCTCCCTGAGTCAGTTTCAGTCATTGTCCTTGCCCCCAGCTGGGTTTCCTGAAGGGCAAGAGCTGTGGCCCATTAGGGATGGTTTTAGCTTAATTAGTCTCAGATCACTCAAAAGGGAGGTTTTGGTCCCAAACTAATGAAAATACACTCTTACAAGATCCTGCCAATTCTGAGAATAACTTTACATGTCTCTTTTTTTTTTTTTTTTTTTGTACCAGGGATTGAACCCAGGGTCACTTAACCACTGAACCACATCCCCAGCCCTTTTTAATATTTTATTAGAGACAGGGTCTTACTGAGTTGCTTGGGGCCTAACCAAGTTGCTGAGGCTGGGTTTTAACTTTCGATCCTCCTGCCTCAGCCTCCTGAGTTGCTGGGATTACAGGCATGTGCCACTGTGCTCTGTTCTTTACATGCTTCTTAGTATAGAAAACTGGATGGTTAATTGTGTACTGTATAGGCATCACAAATTGGCCAAGTTTGATTTTTGGACAAATGGAGTGCAATTGCTGAAACCAGAGTTTTGAGACAAGACTAGATTCCCTGCTTTTCCAGTTTTCTTCTGTGTTCTTGTCTTGCAAATTTGAAGAAATTAAATCCCAATAATGGAAAGGAAGAGTAAACAGAACAGAATTGATTGAAGTGAGAAGAGATGGAACTCTGGAGATGTGGGATGTGGCTAGATAGCAGGAAAACTCATTTTGGTATGCCAGTTTAGGGGCTTAGATGGTTTGGGTTATGAGCATTGATCAAAATCTATGTTAAATAGGCATTGAAAAAATACGCATTGGGGGCTAGGGATATAGTTCAGTTGGTAGAGTGCTTGTCTTGTAAGCACTAAGGCCCTGGGTTCAATCCCCAGTACCACACACACACACACACACACACACACACACACACACACACACACACAAGTATTGGCTGTGTCCTTTAGCCTGAGTTTTAATCCTTCCTGCAACTCCCATTTGGGTTCACTCTCATTTTCATTTTCCTGCCTCTCTGGGACCAAGGATTTGGCTGGAGTGTTCCCATAGATGAGTCTCATGGTCTTTTACGTTTGAAATAAGTCTTGATGGTGCCCATTTCTACCAGTTAGCCTCTTGTGGTGGTCTCTGCCTCTGAATAAGACCTTAACTGGGGCCCATTATCTATTCTTATTCAGCACCAGTACAGTAGGATATCCAGGAGTGTGTCCAAGAAACAATTGGAACCTGAACTTTGCAGAACATGTCCAGGCTGAAGGCACAGATTTAGAAATGATGTGTAGAGGAGAGAAAGGCTATGATGAAAACCAAGGCCAAGGGTGGAGGAAGTGGTCAGTCCTGTCAACTGCTGCAGGATATTTGATTAAGAGCAAAACAGTGTTCCTGGGACAAGTAAGATCCCTGAAGAAGCTGGGCATGGTGGAGCATGCCTCTGAGGAACTGAGGAAGCGGAGGCAGGAGGATGATGAGTTAAAAGCCAGCCTCAGCAAATTAGTGAGGCCCTAAGCAACTCAGTGAGACCCTGTCTCAATATAAAATATAAAAAAGAGCTGGGATGTGGCTCAGTGGTTAAGCGCTCCTGGGTTCAATTTCTGGTACCAAAACAAACAAACAAACAAACAAACGCAACTTGGAAGAGGAGGATAGGAGTGGTGGGATCAAGTAGCTCAAAAGGGAGGTGCTCATATTCCCCAAGATCTGAAATTGGGGAAAGTGCATATTACACAATAAACACTACACCAGTCACAAGAATCACCACAATAAATTGGGAAGATGCAGGGAATAAAATGAATTCTTATATAATTTTCCTTTGTTTAGATTAACATTTTGTGCTCAAGAATTTGGGCTGGGGGTAAAAATACACTATTTAGTAAAATCAAATAACAAAAATTGGGGAGCTAGAGTCTGATGTTTAGAGGAGAGGAGAAATCATAAGAGAAAGAGAAAGAGAAGTGCCAGGGAATATCTTGAATTGGTGCCTAACCACAGTGTGTGTGTGTGTGTGTGTGTGTGTGTGTGTATGGAGGTTGGCAAATGGAGCTTTAGAGACTTCAGTCCTTGCTCTATACCATAGTGTAACCTCTACTGTGTCCCCAGTGCCTTAGTAAAGGTTTGCTTTGTATCAGTGGTGCTTCAGGGAATGAAGGACTCTGAAGGACTCTGGCAGCATTCAGGGTAGGGTGGAAGAGGAACACTTTCAGGAATCCAAGTCAGAGAGGAGATGAAGAATTCAATACAAGTAGGCAATTAAAGTAAAGGTGACCAGGGGAAGGATAAGTTACTAAAGTGTTCTTGGAGTTGGTGGAAAACACCAGGATTCCCGAGATATTTGGGATGGGGTTTCAAATACATTTCGAGTATGTATTTCTGCATTAAAGGGTCACTTCCTAAGGAACCCTGTAGCCTCTCAGATATTCAACGACAGTGTTCAAGTAAACAAAATAGGGTCAGGGGTAGGAAGCTTAGCTATTTCCAGTCTGTGGCCTCTTTTCTCAATGACAAGGTAATCTCCAGAGGACGCTGGAAAACCTGATGAGAAAGTTTGTAATCGAATTCTGGGAATCTCCTGTAACAATGTTTCCTCTTCTGAACTGCTTGAGAGCTGGAGGGTGTCTTAAAGGTTTTTTGTATCCCCAGAGCACTGCAGGAACTCAATAAATGATGGTATAAATGAATGAATAAGACGACGAGGCAGCGGATCTTGAGCAGAAAGCGGAGACGATGCTTTCCCAGAGGAGATGACCTACGACCCCGCGCCTAAAGAGCTCCCTCTCCATCTCTGGGGAAAACAGCAACCAAAGTCCGGCTCTTTTAGGGGGCGGGGCTGGAAGGGCGTATTCCGATACTTTCCTTCAGTGAACCAATCATCACCTCAAAGGGGCGGGGATGCTAGTAGGTCTCCGCCTGTCCTTTCGGAACGTAAATCTGTTTGGGCGCCCTTCAAACGGACCAATGAACGCTCGACGTTCCCGGCTGTGGCCCTCACCGATTGGCCGGAGGTCGTCCTCCTCCCTCCTGGTCACGCCTCTTGCCCCACCCCTTCGCACACAAGATGGCCGCGCCCAGCGAAGTAGAGGCCGCGCTCGGGGTTTGCTGAAGCCGGCTCCCTCTCCCACTACCCCTTTGGGCGCCAAGCGCCACGAGCGGGAGGACGGGGGCCGGGCGGGGACAGGGGCACCTGCGTAGCTGGACCGCGAGCCCGCGCCCAGCCTGCGCCGCCCCCACCCGGCCCCGGCCCGGCCCGATCCCATCCCATCGGTTCCCGGTCTCCTCCCGGTCTGACCCCCTGCCCGGCGGTGGTACGCCACCCCAGGCCGCCAAAGCCGAGGTCTCTCCTCCAGACCGTGCTCGCCTTCACTTCAGAGATGTTTGGCTTCTTCCCTTCCAGCCATCCCGCCTTCAAAACCCGGACTCTTGGAGAGGCATCTGGCCCCCTTTCCCTCTATTAAGACTCCACTTCTCTCTGACCCACTTTCCCCTTAGATCTTGGTCCCCCCTGAGTTGGAGACTACTCACTTCCTTTACAAATTAATTCCTGGTCTCCCAAAATATTGACAACCTTGACAACGCCCTCAACTGAGGAGCCAGCCTATCTTTTGGACTAACCTCAATATCCCTATCATGGAGGCTGTGTACCTGGTAGTGAATGGGGTGGGCCTGGTGCTGGACGTGCTGACCTTGGTGTTGGATCTCAACTTCCTGCTGGTGTCCTCCCTCCTGGCTTCCCTGGCCTGGCTCCTGGCCTTCATCTACAACCTGCCGCACACGGTACTGACTAGTCTTCTGCACTTGGGCCGCGGTGTCCTGCTTTCACTGCTGGCCTTGATGGAAGCCTTGGTCCGGTTCACCTTTGGGGGCTTGCAGGCCTTGTGTACCCTGCTGTATAGCTGCTGCTCTGGCCTTGAAAGCCTAAAGCTCCTGGGACACCTGGCATCTCATGGGGCACTACGGAGCCGGGAAATACTGCACAGGGGTATCCTCAATGTGGTCTCCAATGGCCATTCTTTGCTGCGCCAGGCCTGTGACATCTGTACTATTGCTATGAGCCTGGTGGCCTATGTGATCAACAGCCTGGTCAACATCTGCCTCATTGGCACTCAGAACCTCTTCTCCCTGGTGCTGGCCCTGTGGGATGCAGTTATGGGCCCTCTGTGGAGGATGACAGATGTGGTGGCTGCCTTCCTAGCCCACATTTCCAGCAGTGCTGTGGCCATGGCCATCCTCCTTTGGACCCCCTGCCAACTAGTATTGGAACTGCTGGCCTCAGCTGCCCGACTGCTAGCCAGCTTTGTACTTGTCAATCTCACTGGCCTGGTGTTGCTGGCTTGTGTGCTGGCAGTGACAGTGACTGTGTTGCACCCAGACCTCACCCTGAGACTGGCCACCCGAGCACTCAGTCACCTTCATACCTGGCCATCCTACCATCGGCTGCGAGAGGACATTGTGAGGCTGTCTCGCCTAGCCCTGGGCTTGGAGGCCTGGCGCCAATTGTGGAGCCGCAGCCTACAACTGGCGAGCTGGCCATACCGGGGAGGGGCACCAGGGGCCCCTCAGGGTGGCCCTAGGAGGGTATTCCTAGCCAGGACCCAGGGACAGGACACTCTTCCTGAAGCAGGTCCCAGATCAGAGGCAGAAGAGGAAGAGGGCAGGACCATCAGAGTGACACCTGCCTGGGGCCGGGAAAGGCTCAATGAGGAGGACTCTACAGCTGGGCAAGACCCATGGAAGTTGCTAAAGGAGCAAGAGGAGCGGAAGAAGTGCGTCATCTGCCAGGACCAGAGCAAGACTGTGTTGCTTCTGCCCTGCAGGCACCTGTGCCTGTGCCAGGCCTGCACTGAAATCCTGATGCGCCACCCCGTCTACCACCGCAACTGCCCGCTCTGTCGCCGGGGTATCCTGCAGACCCTCAATGTCTACCTCTGAAGACTCTCCCAGCCTGTCTACCCTCCACGCTCCACACAGGCACCTGCTCTAGGACATATTAACACCTCACTGCTGGGTCTTGGCCTGAAATCCCCTCTGCCCCCATGGTTGTCCTGCCAAGCCTCAAGCCATACATCCAGAACATGGAGATGGGACACTCTGGAAGACTTTGATCTGGGCGGGGGCAGGGCAACATAGCTTCTCTGTACCCATTGGGTCCCTTTGATGCTGAGGGTGGTGAGTATGTCACTATGCAAAGGTCCTGAGACTGTGTGCTGTGGGTTCTCCTCCAACCTGCCCAGGGCCCACCCACATACCAGCCTCTGGGGCTACCTGTCTGCTTCTGGTTTTCCTGTTGGGGATTTGTAGGCACTTCCCCTGCCTCCTTCCCACTTTTTCCCCAGCTTCTGCAGTCACAACATGTCAGTGTCATTTGGGTATTTTGGCAACTCAAGGGCCTTGGAATGATCTTGAACCTCTGTGTTCAGCCAGAGCCCCTATGCCCTGGTAGGTTTGGGGTGGAATCTCTCAGGTGCCCTTAGAGCCACTTCTGCCTGTCATGATCTTAAGAGGCTCCCTCCCAACCTGATCCAAAAACTGGGATCAGTTTACCTCTGGGAGGGATGTGCATCTGCACCTGATCTTGGGACCATGTGCCCTCAGGCACCCCAGCTCCACAGGGAGCCTCAGGAGGGATAACCAGATTTCTATTCATTCCCCTTTTATTCCCCATATCACAGAAAAATGGCATTCCTCTTTGTCTCTCCCTGACATTAGGGAGGGCAGACTGTGCACATTTCACTAGGGTCCAAACAGAAGGGGCCAGGGCCTAGGGGCATGCAGGTCCCCGAGGGGTCTGTCTGCCCAGTTTCCAATGAATAAAGTTCTCTTGACAGCTCTGACCGTGTCTGTGTGCATCCCTGCAAGAGGAAACAGTTGGTCAAGGTGACAGAAACTACAGAAGGATCTTTCAGTCCCACCAGAAACGTGTGCTGTCTGGTGGATCAGGCCTTAAACTGGGGCCTGGAGAAGAGGGGAAATAGGGTAGGAGGTCTGTGCCAAAGGGGAGTCTGTGCCAGGTGTGGTTGGGTTAACTCTCACCCCATTCAATTTGTCCTTTCACACACATGGTTCTGGAAAAGCCTTCCCTGTTTGCCAGAACTAAGTCTTGGTAGAGCTGAATGTGAACTTCTTATCCTTTGAGTTAACATTCTCAGCTTTCCCTCTGGTGCCACTCTTCCCAGGAGGAGCCTTGGGGTCTTGCTTCCTGGAGTACAGTGTATCCTTTGATGTCTGGAAGAACTGGTGCTTGTCTCTGTGTCTCTTGGCACAGAGCCTGGCACTGGGATGGGCTGGAGGATGGCTGCAGGGCCTCCTGGTGGAGAGCAGGAAGCTGAAGCTCAGGAGGCCTGTGGCCTATCTCTGACTCCAGTGTGGCCCAATGCCCATGATCATAACTGCCCTCACATGACCAGCAAGAGAGAAGGGCACTCCCCCATAATTGTATGTTCCCTCTAAGAGCATAATGCCTGGCCTGGGACTGTCTTCTGGAAGGGGAGGAGTTAGGTGGGTCCTGAAGAAACTGGGTTGAAGCCCCTCCGCCTTCTAGGTTGATAGGCTGAGCAGACTGGGGCTGGCAAGCGATTTGTTAGTCATTAGATTGGGGGTGGGTCCCAGGCTGGGCTGCCAGGTTAGAGGAGGGGAGCTTCCAAGGGGCTTTGTGTCCAGCCTCAGACTTGGTGGCTCGGCCCACCCAGGCTGTGCCCAGCACAGTGGGGGAGAGTTCCCCACCTCCTCAGAGGTGGGAGGCTGGGTTTGTCTCTTTTCCCTCCCCCCAACTCCGGAGAGGGAGCTAAGCAAGCAGAGGCTTGGCTCCTTCCAGTCTGTTTAATGTGGGAATAAACATTTTATGAGGGAAGATAAACTTCCTGAGATGGAAGTAAAGCACCCCCATTTCCTCCACCCTCATCAGGAATTCCTTTGGCAGACCTTGATACCCCCCTTCCTCTTCTTAACCATCACAGAAGTCCTGGGCTCAAGCTACCAATTCTTGCTGCATTCTGAAGCTGGGGCGCCCCCTTATGGTTATCTAAGAAATCACTTATCTTAAGGCATTCAAGGACATCCCTCACCTAGCATGGCGACAGAGAGCAATCTTTTCAGTAATCTAGGGACCAGGCAAGCAGCCAGAATAGCCATAAATGAAAATCCTAGCCTTCTGTTGGATCATGGCAGGGGTATGTGTGTTGAGGCAGTCCCATCTGATTTGGCATCTCTGAGTTAGAAAAGGTACCCCTTTCTCTGGGTTTCCAGAGCCCCACAGCAGGAGGGTACCCCCTCCCACATATGCCCCAGATGCTCCTTCTCACAACTTCTGCAATCCATTTCTGTGGAGCAGCCTCTCATTACTCTGGGCCTGCTTGCTGCATTTCCTACTCCATCCCACCCAAGAACCTCCATGGAGCACAGCTCACCACGATCCTTAGAAACAGGGTTATCTCCACCACTAAAGAAAGACTGAAGCCAGTAGGAGGGTTTCTTAGATTTATTGGGTAATCTCTGAGAAAAGGGTTGGTCCCTGAAGCAGGAGGGATGGAGGAGGATCCAGAGAAGCAGAGGACCAGGAAAAGAGCACCCCACCTTGGTGTCCTGGGCCAGAGCAACCAGGGGACCCACACTTGCTAGTGCAGTTCACTCCTTTAGTGTTGGGCAGAAATCCAGCCACTGCCCGGTGCTGGGGCCCCAGACCTCAGACAGCCTGAGTCTCTGTTCCTCAACAGCAACAGGACTGAGAGGCCCCTACTGCACTTCCCTCGTATTCACAATATTCCGGGGGGGCCAGCCCTCCCGAATGTGCGGCTATCAGTGTCACGCCCTTCTCTTATAGAAGCAAGAGAGCGGGAGCTCACTTTCCAGTGGACACTAAGCAAAGACTGGAGAGCTGTGCCAGTCGGAGTAGACAAGAAATCCAGAGAAGGTGCTATCTGTCTTGATGCTGGCATAGATGCCAATGTAATCACCCACGCCCACCTGCACCCACACCTGGTCCTCTGGCTCCAGCCTCACCATGGCACCCCCAGAGAGCGAGGCTGGCTTGGGCCACCCTCCGAAAAACTGGAAGAAAGAAGCGATGGACTCGCCGTTCTTGACCAGATCGAACTGCAGGCTGGCCCGGTAGACGGTGGCGTGGACCGCGAAGTAGTAGACCCCAGGCACTTGGCAGGTGAATTTGCCGGTAGTAGCGTCGTAATGCCCCTGCTCGTTCACCAGCACGCGGTCGAAGGGTAGGGGCGCATCGGCCGGCGGAGGCACCCTGCTCTCAGAGCGCTTAGCGCTAAAGGCGGAGCGCGGAGGCACCGAGCACTCGCCTGCAGGCCCGGTTGCCCCCATGGGTCCCGCCTCTCCTCGCGGCCCGGGCTCCCCACGCGGCCCCGGCAGTCCTGCGGGGGAAGGAGAGGGTTTAGAATGGTGGCTGTAGGTGGGATCAGCCCGCAGCGGGGTGCAGGAGGGCGACTTCAAGAACTCCCACCCTCGCTCAGCCTGAGCCTCTAAAAAGTCGCTTCCTTGACTACAGCCTCCCTCCGCCCCAGTTTCTCTGCCCCGGCTTCCGGCAGGGGTTGGGGTAGATCCGAGCGGCTGGGCAATGAGGGTTTCAGGAGTTCTGGCTCCTGCCTGCTGAGCCTCAGCTCCCACTCCACCCGGTTCCACCCCGCACTGCACCGACGCAGACTGCAGTGGCGGGCCATTAGCGCCCCCTAGCGGGAGCCCCGAACCCTGCAGAACCCGAGGCCACCGGACGGCCAGTAGCTCCCACGTTCCGTATGGACCGCAGCAAAGGTGCTTCCTTACCCGGCCTCCCGCCCTCGCCTTTCTCGCCCGGAGTCCCCGGCACGCCGTCGCGGCCATCTCGGCCGTCGCGGCCAGGCAGGCCCTGGCTGCCATGGTGGCCCGGCGTGCCTGGAAGGCCCGGGTGACCCGGGCACAAGCTGGGGATCTTGTTATCTTCCAGTGGGGGCGAGCCGGACGCCAGCCTCAGGAGCAACAGGGCGAGGAGAGGCCTCATGGTGCCCGCACCGGGAGCCCGAGCGCCTGTGTCCTCTCGTCGTCTGTAGGTCGGGCAGGACTGGAGTTGGAACCCAGAATTCTGGGACCCGCCTCGCTCTCCACCCTTGCGCAGCCCAACCGGTCCCCACCCCACTGCCATGCCCCTGAGGCTGAACGGGCGCGCTGGAGGGTGGAAAAGGGGCGCCCCAGATCTCAGAAGCCAGAGAACGCAGGCGAGAGGGAGAGGAGAGGCCGGCCCTCCCGGCCTGCCGCCCTCCCTCCCTCCCACCCCGTCGGCGCCCAGACTTTCCCACAGTCTCCTCCCTCACCCCTTTCCCCCTCCTCTGTCAGACTCACCCCCTCCCGGCTCCCCCAGCTGCTGGCGCTCTCAATGACCTCCTTTGGGGCACTCGCCACTCTGGACCCTCCTGTTGGCTTTGCTCCCGCCCTGCACTTCACCCCAACCAGGTACCCCCTTGTCCTCGTCGTTCCCCTGGTCCTGGTTCGCTCCCTGTCGGTTCTGCTCTGCTCCTCCCAGACTCCGAGAGGAAACCAGCTGTTCAAGGGCCAAGAACTCCCGGCCGGGAAATAGCAGGGAAATAACTCGTGGTGTCGCCCGGCGGCCGGCCAAAGTTTGGGAGGAGAAAGGAGGGGGACGGAGAATTTGAGCAGGGCTGGGAGAAGCGATCTGTCGGAGACACGTGATGAGGGCTCTGGTTCCCAGAAGTGGGAAGGAGAGATGGTGCAATGAGAGAGACCAAGGGCAAGACTCTAGACCATGGAGAACTGGACCAGCAGAGGGTGGAGAGTTCCAGAGACAGAGAGCCAGCAGGAACAGGGCCTGTTGAATCTATAGGCACTCAATGTAGTTTTGTTGACTAAATGAAAAGAACGAAGGACAAGTGACAGAGATGGAAGGGAGAAAGCAGAAGAGAGGAAATCTGGAATGGCAAGCCATCTAGACTGGCCAATGGCACAGTGTGAAGTGGGGTCAGCAGCTTTGGCAAGTAAAGGAACAGGGAAGGAGAGTGAGGGTGGGAAGGCTTCATTACCCAGGGATTGAGGACTTAGCCTCTCTTCCTCCCTAGGAGGACCCAGAGAGAATGGACAGAGCCCTATGCAAAGGTCCCCTCTTCCCTTGTCCTCTGCTGCCTGTCTGTACAGGCGAAGGCGTGTGGGCAGGCAGAGGCAGGGCCGAGGCATCCTGAGGGTCAGGGCTGTGCACAGGCTTCCAGACCAGCTGCCTCAGGCAGTCTGTTGCAGTTGAAGGGCCAGGGGGTGCCCAGTAGTGCCAGGCCAGATTGGCACTGTCGCTCTGCCTCCTGGCAGACAGAGCGGCAAGGGGGAAGGACGCTGCCCAGCAGGGTGCAGTGGGGCACGAGCAGCCCACAAAGGAGCCTCCGGAAATTCTGGTAGCAGGGAAGGCTTGTTAGGCTCTGTGGAGAGAAGAGAGCGGCCCTCAGGTGCTCAGTTCCCCCAGGTTCCCTCGCCTTCGTGTGGCCTCCCTCCTTGTTTCTGTCCAAAGCACCTTGTAGCCTCTGAGGACGTCTACCACCTCCTCCTGGGTGGCCATGCCCACCCAGACGTTAGGGAAGGCCGTGGTGTTGTAACTCAGGCCGATGCACATCTCCACCTGGACAGGCTCACAGGCCAGCTCTGCAGGGATGGGAGAAGGGGTCGCTGTGGGGCAAGTCACTTCATTGCTCTGGGTCCTTACATGGGTCAGATGGAGATTGTTGTGAAAATCCAAGGAGTTAACAAAGAGAGATGCTTTACACACATCAGGGATCCCTGTTCTCAAGAGCCATCTCCAATGCTGGGCGTCAGGAGGCCCCTCTTTGATCTCAGGGAACGTGGGGTGCCCATATTTGCAGGAACGATTTGTGCATCTGTAATAAACTCACCCACTCTGTGTAAAATCTCATCCTCATCTTTGAAGTGGGTTGTGGAGAAGGACTCTGTGTGACAAGGTGACTGATTCTTAAGCCCCAACCATTGATTCCCAGATTCCTGTGTCCCTTTGGCATGACACTAAGTACCACTGCCCCCACCAGCTGAGAGTATCTCCAGGACTGGGTGAAGTAACCCCACAGTCAGGAGAGTAAGACCCAGTTGGTCCCCCATCTCCAGTCAGGGAGGGGGGCAAGGAATATCGAAGGTGCTGGCAAGTTTTCTATGAGCCGGGCACCCTGCCTGCTCAGGCCTGAGGCCCTGCTCAGGGTGCAGGGGCAGGCTTCTTACCTGGGGGCGGGAACAAGGGACTGCTGCAGTTCTTGTCATTGTTGCCATCTACACAATCTCTCCACAAGTCACACATCCACCTCAGATCCCTACACCCTCCATCCTGGCAGGAGACCTCTCTGGGTCCACAGGGGTCTGTAGGCAGAGGGGGCATGGCCATACCCTAGAGCTGTCCCCCAGGTGCCCTGACCAGGTCCAGAGCCCTCCTCTGTTCCCTGGAGGTGTCTCTACTTCCCACACCCCCTTGCCCAGGGGCACCTACTCTCGGTGGCATTGAAGGCCTGGTAGGTAGCCGAGAAGCCCCCGCTGCTGATGCTATGATCTGTCCGAAAGAGCACAGTCAGTTCGTGATGTGAGGAGACGAGGTGTGGGGGTGACTCTGCCCCACAGAACCTGCCCGGAACAGAGAATTGTCTTGGGTATGTGACCCCAGGTCAACTGCTGGATCTCTTAGCTGGGGCTTTGGGACTTGCCAGGGGTGATTGGAAACAGTCACTGCTCTCAGGACTTAGGGTCTGGTGAGGAGGACATAGTCAGTAGACATCATATTAAATTCCTTGAGCTTCGGTCACTTCAAGATGGGAAAAATTCAGGAGGGTTTGTGGGGAAAGTGGGAAGGCCCCCAAGGGCGGTTGGAATGGGGGTGGAGAGAGTTTTGCTAAAGGACTTCCTGGGGTGGGGCAATTGCAGAGTGAGGGCTTTGAGGTGAGCATGCAGGAGCCATTTGAGGGTGGTGATGGAGATCTCTGGCTGGTGGAGTGGCAGAAGAAAACAAAAGTTGGGGAGTAAATTGGGCCCATGTGTAGGGAGCCTGGGTGGCCGTGGAGGATGGTTAGCCAGTCGGCTCCCCTGCCCGTACCTGCCCAGGAGGCTGAGGGCTCCTGAGCCGCTGGTCTCATACACCTCCACGTAGTCAAACTTGCACTCATCCTGTGCCTCCAGGCTGAAGTTCCAGAACTGAAGTTCTACACCATGTCCAGCAGGCACAGAGATGTGCCAGGTGCAAAGCTAGGGGAGAGTGCGGATGGAGAAGTTCATGGGACCTTCTCCTGTCCCACTCTGGGCCTACAGGACGAGCTCCAGAAGGCGCTTGCTAGCCATGAGCCAGCTTGTGCTGTGGTGGCCTCTGCCCACCCAGCTTCCATCAGTGCTGGCTCTTAAGAGAGGAAGGACCTTTAACGTGTCTAGTCTTAGCAAGAGATGAGTTTACCCAGCATAGGAATATCTGGGTACACGGTAGCTACTTAATAATGTTCCTTTCTAGTCTGCTTGAGTTTTGACCTTCCCAGGTCCCAGGCAGTGTCTCCCATGCTGTTCCCAGTAACACTAACCTGAGTGCCCCCAGTTCCCCGGGGCACCACACTTACCTGTTGGTGAGGGTGCTGCTGTAGGTGACTGGGAGTAGAGAATGTGCCCTGCAGCCCGGTCAGGTTCCCCCCACACCCTGTAGAGGCAGAGGGGCTCATGAGTTGCCAGGGCTTGTGCCTCCATCCAACAGGCCCTGCAGTGACTGCAGAGCGAGTTTGGACCAGCCTGCAGGCAAGCAGGTTCCAGTCAGAATGACCCGGCAGGGAATGTTGGCAGGGAATGTTGGAATACAGGCTTAGGGCTGGGCCAGGGCTGGGCCAGGGCTGGGGAGTCCAGCTTGAACCTAGGACAGTTACCTAAAGACAGTACTGCCCTGCACCTGGTGGGTCCATACCCAAGAGCTTGGCACTACAGTTAGTCTCATCACTGCCATCAGCACAGTTGGCAAAGCCGTCGCATACTGAGTCAGGTAGCAGGCAGATGAGCTGGTCACAGTGGAACTCGTCATGGGCACAGGTCCCTGGTGGAGGGCATCTAGGGTCAGAAATCTCCAGAGTCTCCAGACCTGGGAGTGACTGGAGTCAAGGCATGGGTGACAGGCAGCTAGGGACATGGTGGGGATGTCTCTCACCATGCCCAGGGGCCACAGCTTGGTACCAGGCCTGGAAACCAGATCCTTCCACACTGCTGTCAGAAACGAAGGCCACCTGGAGGCGGCTGGTGTTGGTGTTGAGTGTGGGGGGAGGCACCTTCCCACATACCCTACAAGAAGCCACGTCAGGGGTGATGGAGGCCCACCGGGCTCAGGGTGAGCCAGACTGGAGCTTGACTGAGTGTGTGCTCCTGTTTCCTCAACCCTAGGACGGGCTCAATAAGATGAAAAGGCTCTTTTAATTTTCCAGGAGACTCTTGGTTTTCCTGCACATACGTCCTCATAGCACTTACTCATGGGAAAGATAGAGCTCCATTTCATAGATAAGGAAACTGAGGTCAAAGAGGTTACACAGCAAGGTGGTGGCAGAGTGGGACCCAGTGGTCAACTCTCACCATTTCCTCTTGGCCCTGCCCTCCCGTGCAACTTCCTGGTTTTGCCCTCCTCCTTCTATCCTCTGGGATGGGCTCTCCTGGGGAAAGAGGGACTCACCTGAGGAGGGGACCTTCAGGCTCAGGAGAGATTTCCAAGCGGTCAAAAAGACAGGAGGCCACACCCTCCACGCTGAGGGCTTCAATCTTGAGCTGTATTGTATGGTCAGTGGCCACCTGGATATGCCACATGCAGTGGGCATTGGGTGGGTAAGGGTCTGGGTAGTTGGGGCTGCTGAAGAAGCCCCTTGGACCAGGAAGGAGGCCCCCACAGGCTGCAGGAATGGAGGTTAGAGTTCAGAGTTCATAACCAGGGAACCTTTATTCCCCATGTGGTTCTTCCTGGCTTCCCCTCCAAGCTGCATCTTGGGCTTTCTCTAGAGAGCTGCCCCTAGTACTCACTGGCCTCGTGTGTGGGCCTCATATCTGCCTCTCGCTGCCTCGTGGTAGCTGGGGAGGTGGTGGTGGTGCTAGTGGTTGGGGTGGTGCCAGTAGTGGTGAGGCCTCGGGCAGGCAGGGGGCTCCTGGTGGCCCCAGGTGGGGGTGCAGCCTGCAACTCTAGAGGAGAAGAATGAAGCAGCAGCGCGCAGAGGCGCCGGATCACAGGGGGTGGGTCGAGTGCCCCACAGAGTCTCTGTCTAAAGCCCTTCTACCAAGCAGGCCCCAGGTACTTACGGGACAGGATGATGGCTACCAGCAGTCCAAGTAGCAGGAGCAGCAGACTGGCAAGTAGGAAGATGCAGAGCCAGGAGAAGTGGCAGTCTGGCTGCAGCCCTCTGGGACGCCGGCCTGTGGGCAGCAGGATGGGGTTTTGAAAGCCCCTGCCCTTGGGCATCCCTCACGCTGTCTTCAGCTCTGGGCCCCTGTCTCACCCCCAGCTCACCCCGAGATGGTTACCGTGCCAGGGAGCTTGGATGTTGTGGCTGGCATCCTGCCGGAAGGCTGGGGAAGAGCAGGGTGCTCCGGCTTCAGGCTCGAAAGCAGGATTGCAGAACTCAGTCTGGAAGGCAGAGGCTTGAGGCCTGAGGGCAGGTGGTTGACCGAGGATACTGGGTCTTGGGAGGGTGCTTCCACGTGACCCTTACCTTGCTCAATTCTGTTGCCTCCACACAGAGGATGACATCTGAGTATTCCTTCATGGCCCAAAGCTCTGCATGACTTTCTGGAGTCTCTGTGACAGCCCTAGACCCGCCAAGGACCCACTGTCTGGCCACAGCTCCCTCTCGAAGGGGCAACCTTTACTCCCTGGGAGAGAAGGCTGTCTGGCTAGACCAGCTCTTGGGCTGCACTTGGCAGACTGGTTGGGGCTATGGCTACTCTGTCTCCATGTGGGGGAAGGGACAGCAGCCAGAAGGAATTCACAAAGGCACGAAATGGTCCCTTAATCCAACTCAGCTGAGGAGCTGAGGGCAAGACCCTGGCACAGGGTGATAGTTCTTAAAGGCACAGGCAGTGGCTGAGAAGACCCAGCAGAGGAAGCAGGTACCTGGTGGGCATGTGTGAGGGGAGCTCGCCACCCTTTCCCACCTCACCCCAGTCACCGAGGAAGCCCCTGGGGTGGCAGGAAGAAAACCCAGGGCTGCCTCAGGGGGTCTGAGAGAGAATCTGGGTGTAGGTTGACAGCTTCAAGGCCTGTGTGTCTCAAGGGCTCTGGACAAAGCCAACTGCCCACCAGGCCTCCCGTTCTGGGTGATGAGCATGAGCCAAGCCTGGGTCTTTGGAAGGTCTCTGTTAGATTACCTGTGTGATCAGGATAAGGAGAGGGGACATCATAGAATGAGCATGGTGTGAGGTGGAGGGGGCTGTTTGTCCCTGGGGCCCTCAGTCTGAAGGAGAAAGACAGAGAATGGGGAGGTAGGTACCCAAGGCCTTGCACAGGCCGGGGCGAGTCTTCTGGCTACTGCAGGCTGGGAAGCCTACACTGAAAATGAGATCATTTTATGTCTCTCCTCCATGAGTGAAGTTCTTTTGGAAAATCCAGTCTGGCCCAGCTGGAGAAAGAAAAGTGTTTGCTAATCTGTTTTGTGTTAGCCATGCTCAGACTAAGTTGGGTAGGGCAGAGGGCGTGAAGGCAGACCAATATTTATGGCTACTATTTGTAGAATGTCTTTTATGTTTTAGGCTCTGGGCAAGAGGTCTTACATGCAGTTTCTTTCCTTTCAAACTCTATGAGGTAGCATAACCATTTTACAAATGATGGTGCTAGGGTTCTGAGAGGTTCAATAACTTCCCTGGGGTCACACAGCTATTAAGATATAGAGAACAAAGTTGAACCTAGAACTGGGTAAATCCTAAATGCATGTTTTCTGTGACATTTTCTTCTTTTGCCCTGTGGTAGGGTGAGGCATGTTTGGAAAGAACAGGGGATAGGGAATACCACAAGGAGCAAAGTGAGGAACCTAGTGGGGGCAAAAGAACCAAAGGAGACAGATCCTGTGTTCCTAAGGCGGCTCTCCTTGCACTCAGGAGAGGAGATTCCCCCACCCACACATTCTTCCACATCCACCCTCTGGAGGGCCTGAGGTGCTCTGTCTGCAAGGGCAAACCTTTTCCAGGACCCTTGAGTCCAGCAGCACTTGATCTCTAAATAATTTTTTTTCAAGCAAGGGACTGAACCCCGGGCACTCTACCACTGAGTACCCCCGACCTCCCCACCTTTTTGAAAAATTTGAGACAGAGCCTTGCTAAATTGTCCAAGCTGGCCTTGAACTTGTGATCCTCCTGCCTCAACCTCCTGAGTTGTTGGGATTACAAGTGTGTGTGCCCAGCTTTAGGGAAGGTCCTTTTTGGTCACCGTAGGGACAAGTTCTCTTCTTACCATACTGGTTGGATCAGACCGAGTAGGGTTCCTTACCACACAGATCGCCTGGGCCGGAGCCCGGCAGAGTGGCCTTGTGCTGAGCTTGGCGGATGTGCAGTTGGAGGGCCACGCCCCTTGGCTCTGCTCCTGGTGGCCGTTCATTGAGAGGTTGCTGAGCCAGGCCTGGCTGGGTGCAGTGCTGACGGGGCGACAGTTATCCTCGTCTCAAGTAGCCCCTGGTTCAGTGTGGTGGTTCTCAGAGTGCGGCCCAGGGACTTCTTTAGAGGGTTTGAGAGGTCAGAACTATTTTCCTAATAACACTAAGATGTTATTCGCCTTTCTCAGTTTCTGCACTCGATGCAGTTTTCCAGATGTTCTGTGATGTGTGATTTGGTGACGCATGGAATGCAAAAGGGATGAGAGTCCAGCTGTCTTTTGTTAGACCAGATGTTCAGGAGATTTGCAAATGTGTAAAACAATGCTGTCCGTTTTAGTAATTTTGTTTGTTTGGTGAAATTTAGTTTAAAAAGGCATGGTGGTACATTCCTGTAATCCTAGCAACACAGGAGGCTGAGGCAGGAGGATCACAAGTAAGAGGCCAGACTCAGGAATTTAGTGAGACCCTGTCTCAAAACAAAAAATAAAAAGGGTTGGGGATGTGACTCAGTGGCAGAGCGCCTCTGGGTTCCATTCCCAGCACCACAAATGAAAGAAAACAAAAACGAAAACACAAAGGCCCAGCATGAGAGAGATTGAAGGCAGACCCCTCAGTTCTTCATCTTATTTGTTCCTCACACCAGTCCTGGGAGGTAAGGCCAGAGAGGAGATTTTGTTCCCATTTTCCACACGTAGCTGAGGCCCTCGAAGTTAAGCGCTTTTGCCCAAAGTTGTAAAGCTGTGGCAAAGAGCCAGTTTGAATGTCGGAGCTGGGTCTGTTGGACACCTGGTTTTCATTTTTATGTTCTTTCTCCTACCTTCGCCCCCCGCCCCATTTCCTATACTATTTCCCATGTTCTTCCTATAAACTTGTACAATGGGTTGAGGCCAAGAGGACTTGTGAGCAAGGACAGTTATCTGGAGCCTGTGTGAAGAGGTGGGCCTGGGCCCAAGGTGAGAAGTTTCTCACTTCTGTCTGGCTGCCTCTTGGGCCTTCCGACAGGTCCCGGGGCCTGACCTTCTTGCCTTTTCCTTAAGGTCTTCCCAGTCCCAACCTGTTTCAGCAGTGACACCTGCTGCTCTCTGTTCCTCACTGCTGTAGAGCTGTCCTCATGGGTTGTCTTGCCTATCACTGTGGATACAATTAACAAGCCAGGGGACATGGCATGCTAATGTGGTACCTGCATGAGGCTCCATCCCCAGAAGCTCCACTGGGCTTGCACCTTTATTCCTGAGACCATGGATCCCTGTAGCTCCCTCATGCTGACCGGCCACTGTTCACTCTCCTCCACTGTGAGTGGCCCTCCCCGCCAGCGTGTGGTCAGTGAGACTGTTCTAGTGCAGGACTCCAGCTCTCTAGCTTTCCCTCCAGTCAGTTCTCCTGCTCAAACCTTCCACTCCAGCCATGCTGGCCTCTTTTCTGTCTCTGGAACAGGCTGTGTCCATCCTGCCTGTCCATCTTCCTCCAGTTGGAAAGGCCCTCCTTTCTCCTTGCTACCAGGACCGGCATTATAGGTATGTGCTAGGTGTCCCCCTCCTTTTCTGCCAAACCTCCCAAATGGACTCTTCCTCCTCCTTGCTCACTGCCACCCTGGAGCTTGACCTCTGTCCCCTGGTTCTTGGGTCTTACCTAGTCTTTAGGGGCCTAGAAGACAGTAGCTCAGTGGCCCTGGCTCATCACCATCTCCAAAGGGCAGATCACCCCAAAGATCAGGAGATCAAGGAAGCTCATGCCCTGACTTTGAAATGTCCATTTAGTGACTCTAGCACACAATTTCTGTCCAGTTTGGGCAATGCTATACCTACTATGCATCCCTAAGACTATCCCTAAGCTGGTTAGAGGCTCTAAATGTAAGCCTCTATCAAGTAAGTGGTGCAGAAGAAAGGTGGCAGAGGTATCCAGAGAGTGAGGGGAATTAAACATTTGCTGAGGATCACTTGCTGGGAGAATCTCAACAGGGCTCAGATGGGAAATGGACATTGGTTGAGTACCTACTATGTGCCATACTCTGTTTTTTGTTTGGTACTGGGGATTGAACCCAGGGGCACTTTACCACTGAGCTACATCCCTCGCCCTTCCTATGTTTTGAGACAGAGTCTCACTAAACTGCTTTAGGGCCTTGCTAAATTGCTGAGGCTGACCTTGAACTTGTGATCCTCCTGCTTCAGCCTCCCAAATCGCTGGGATTATAGGCATGTGACATCAAGCCTGGCCATACTCTTGTTTTTAACTGAACTTCAACTTTAATATTATTGCTCAGATGATAGATGAGGAAACTGAGGCCCAGTGAGATTAAATAATTTGCTTGGATGATACTCGTTAGTCCTTTTCTGTTGCTTTTTGTATCTTGCACAGACACTTGTTTGTACTCATAGGGTGATGAGGGATGGGGACCCTCAGAAGTGTCCAGCTCAGACTTAGTAGGGCCCAGGTAGATGATGCTGGTTTTTCTACTGACACATGTGAATGTAACCTTGCTGTTTAGCTAAATTCCTAATGACATAGGGTAGGAAAAATTCCTGCAAAATGCTGTTGATAATTCAACCAAAAGGCATGAAACTGATGGAAAGACACCGGGGGATTTCCATCCTGCCTCTGCCACTGACAGGCGATGCTGCCCTTGAGCAGGCCTTCTCCAGTGCTCAGCATCCTCGCTGCCAAAATGAAAGCATGAAGAGTACCTTATTCTAATTCTAAATCTTCATAGAAATAGCACTGGTCACTTAAATCAATTCTATAAACTGGAACCAGGGAATCATCAGTATGTTAAGACCCAGTTCAAGGTCACACAAGAGCAACCGAAGGGGGAGCACCTCCCCTATGGGAAGGCCTGCAGGAATACCAACAAAGAACCGGGGAAGAAATCCTAGTTGCTGGAGGAGGAAGTGGACACAAATGTGGGGACAGATCTGTGTTTGGGGTCCGTGTGACACCAGGGCCTGCTGCCATGGGGATGAGAAAGCACAGAAGACTCCGTGGAGAGCGGGCAGCAGATGTGGAAGGCCTGAGATGGGTGCCTACCTCTTCATTACCATCTGCTCCCCAGTAGATGATAACGAAAATGCAGAGTGGCTTCTACCTCTAGCGAGAAGCTGGTTGGAGAGGTGTAACGAGTCCCATCCACTCGGCTACAAGCCTACTGTTTCCATTTTGAACAGGATCTTATCCACCTGTGGCTTGGGGGAAGTCACCGGCTTTAAAATCTTATCCTGGGGCTGGGGATATAGCTCAGTCGGTAGAGTGCTTGCCTCGCAAGCACAGGGCCCTGGGTTCGATCTCCAGCACCACCACAAAAAAAAAAAAAAAAAATCTTATCCTGGTTTGGGCCACACACTTTGAGGGAGGCCAAGGAAGTCTGAGTCCCTCAAGAAGTTGTAGGGGTTTGAGTCACTGCTTCCAATCCCCCTTCTCCACTCTTGGCAATGCCCAGAAAAATGGCCCCCCCATGAAGTGGGTTTAACAGCAATACATAGGCCTCAGCACACAGCTGGTGCTTGCCTCAGCAAGGGTGGACTAGGTAAGCTGTGGTTTTTCAAGTGTCTGGAGCAGGGAAGGCAGGAAGAATCTCCATGAAATCCTCACCTTACCTAGAGACTTCAGCTTCTCAGTTCTAAAATCAGGGATGGGGGTGTCGTAGAGCTCTTGCCCAGCATGCTGGAGCGTCATGGATTCAATCCCCAGATGACACACAAAGCAGTTGCTTAGTTCTAAAATCAGCAGAAGTGGAAAAGCTGAATAGCAAGAAGACCCAAGTGGAAAAAGATGAGGTAGAGAAGGTGGAGCACGCCTGCAATCTCAGCGACTCAAGGATGAGGCAGGAGGATTGCGAGTTTGAGGGCAGCCTGGGCAACTTAGAGACCCTGTCTCAAAGTGAAAAACAAGGACAGGGATTAGATCAGTGGTAAAGCACCCTGGGTTCACTCTCCAATACATGCACACACCAATATTTCTGAATGCCTCAAAGGGTTAATCCTTTTAAGGGGTTAAATCTGAAGTCTTGGGAAAAAAAAAAAAAAAAGCCTTTTAGGGGACTAGGGCATAGAGCTCAGTGGTACAGGGCTCCACTAGCATGTGCAAGGCTCCGAGATCAATTCCTAGCACCCAAAGGCCCTCAGGGAACAATGCCTTTAACACAAAGGTAGCCGTCTCTAGATTTTAAAGGGGAAGCCAAGGTCTTTATCCAGGACCAGGTCTGATCATTCCCATCCAGGTCAAGCCACTCTGCTCCAAGATGAGCGGCACCATATTCAACCCCTGCTGGGGAGACCTACTTTAGCGCACTCTAGGTCTGCATGGGCCCCAAACATTTTGGCAAAGAACTGTGTACCCAGACCAGCAGTTCATTTAATGTGTTTTAGATAATCTTCACAGGTGTAAAAAAGGTGTCATGTAGGAGAATGTCCTCATTAGAAGATGTATGCTGAGAAGTGTGATGACACCCCTAAATATTTTGGCCAAAAGAATAAAGTCTATATAAACAAATGCAGGAAACTGTCAATAATCCATGAATCCTGACGAATAACAGTGTTCAAAATGCATATTCTTTCAGCTTTTCTGTAGAACTGAAAAGCTTAACAAGTGGGTAACTTTTTCTAGAACTTACTATGGAGTGGTTGGAGCAATGAATTACAGGCCCTTAATATGCTAGGAGCCCTTTCTGCATTCAAACCCCTCCCAAATCAAGATTCCATCACTTACCAGCTTCTTTCTCAAAGCTATTATTTATTCTGTACAAGGTTCCACTGTACATTAGACATTCTTCTACTCTTGCTTACACAGTAAACAAGTGTACACCAGCCCTTGGGCTCAGATTCACAGGTCTTCCCTAGAAAAGGGTGTCAGGCCAGGTAAACTCAGGGTGTCTTTCTCTGGTGCCTGGTCCCAGGGGCACTGGGATGTCCAGGCTCTCTGGGGCACAGGCCAGGCCCAGCTGTGGGGGTGTGCAAAGTGCACAGTGCTCCATGCCTCAGTGCTGAACGACTGCTCTCTGGGACAGCATGGAGTTTTGTCTAACAACTTAGGGCAAAATCCAGCCCATGGGAAAATCATACAACAGAGGCAAGATGTCCCCAGACACCCAAGCTCCAGCTCCGAGGGAAGGACCAAAGACCAACACCAAGAGGAGCTGAGGGGTGGCATGGGCATCCCTGAGAAACTCGGTCCAGAGGGCCTGTGTCTAGGAGGCTCTGAGAAGGGGCAGGTGGCAGGAAGGCCAGGGAAAAGGGAGGTTAAGAGAGAATAAATTAAAGGTGAGAGAAGCTCAAGGGACGGGGGCTTGTGCTATCCTTCAAACAGCTGGGGAGTAGACCAGGGGTAAGTGAGAGGTGGCGGGCAGGAAGAACTTGATACACTATCGTAAGAAATCTTCTTACCTACTTCCCTCTTCGCCTCACTGCAATGCGCAACATACCAGGGGCTCAGGGCGGGACCCTATTTCCCCCAGTGGGTTTGAACATGGCACTGGGGAAAAGGGAAGGGACTGAGGGATATTTCAGGGAGGGGCAGTTACCCCCTGGTCCCCAAATGCTATAAGGCACAATTCTTGGAGGCAACTAGATTCCATCCAAAACAAAACGAAAAACCCAAAACAAAAACTTGTTTAGATCCCAGGTCTACTGTGGTATGCTTGGGCCTGGTCAACCCCACCTAGCACCACAGGGGGCTAGCGCTGGGAAGTTGTACTTGAAGAGTTAAACAAAAGGACCAGCCCAACGTCCCAGCTGCGAAGAGGTGCGGAGGAGAGGGTCTCCAGTCTGAACACTTCCATTACAGTAAGTAAAAAAAGCTGGGCTTTAAAAAAACCCAAACCAGCTTTCCTCAAAGACGTCCCCTTGCCTGTGCCCTTGGAGTGAGCAGCGTTAAGAGGGCTCTTGGCTCATGGGTGCTTCCTGCTCTGGACCGGAGAGCAGGTCCAGGTAGACACAGGCGCCAGCTCCTCAACGGTGCCATGATGGTGGCAACGATGCTCCCAGAAGGCTCCAGAGGGCGCTGTCTTCCCAGGAGGCGCGGGGGCTGGAGAGGACGGCAGGTGGACGAAGATCTTCTCCCCACAGACTGCTGTTGTTTATTACACACAGGAAAAAACCACAAGCTTAAAAATGCAAACAAGAGAAGCCGAGGGAGCACTGTGCTGACTCCGGTCTCTGTCCAGTGGATCTTCCCGCCAGGCCATGGCTTGGGGGCACCCAGCTCCTTGCTCCAGACCCTGACCAGGCTGCATCAACTCCTGCTCAGCAGCTTTATTTTAGTTTATTTTTCTCTTATTTGTCAGGTTTTTTTTTTTTTGTTGTTTTTTTGTGTTTTTTTTTTTCGTCTTTTTAAAAAACTTAGGGTGTGGGGCCACCACGGGGAAGGGAGAAGGGCTGTAGCTCCTCGCTGCTACATACGGGAGGGTGGACTGGCCAACTCGTAGAAGAGCAAATAGGCGTCGCTGGTGCGGACTTGGCTGGAGGACATGGGCGTGACACTGTGAAGAGAGCAGAGAAAAGTCAGAGTCCTGGTAAGGGAGGCCATCAGGTTCACAGAGCTGAGTGGCTGAGGAAGTGTGAGGCCCTGTCTCTAACTTCTCTATTACACACCCACAGCCACTCTTGGTCTTGTTTGGTTTGGTTTGTTTGATACTGGGGATTGAACTCAGGGGAACTTTACCACTAAGCCACATCCCAGCCCTTTTAAATTTTTAAAATTTGAGTCAGGACCTCACTAAGTTGCTGAGGCTGGCCTCAAACTTGGAATCCTCTTGCCTCAGCCTCCCAAGTTGCTGGGACTACAAAGGCATGCACCATGGCACCTGGCTCAACCTGTCTTTCGAGTCTCAGAATGAGCAGCAGACTGGAGTGTGTTAAGTAGCTTTGGGGCCCTGACCCTTTCTGTCCATTCAAGGAGGAAGCCTCACAGTGGTTTGGGTGGTCTGAGAGCAAGGAGCCCTGCCTGAGCCCCTCCCACACCTGGAGTCATTGAAAGTGTGCCATTCGCCTGTTACTGGACTTCGGCAGTAGGCTGTATAATGGCCGCCCATGGTGGTTCCGGAGTGATTGGACACAGCATACAGGTTGTAAACAGCGTGGTCTGGGGAGGAAAACAAGGTGTTGAGCTCTGGAGGCATTCCCTGCCCCCATGTTCCCTCCTCCTGCTGCTTCTTCCCAATCTTCTGCTAACTCATGTTAGCTTCCTGCCATTGCCTTGCTTCCCACCTGTATCTTAGACACTTGTGCCGTGATTCTTCACTTCTTGCTGAAGATACTCACTGGTGTTTTCTGAGGCAAATTCTCTCAAGTCCAGGTCTCTTAGTGGGAAATTCACAAATGTTGTGAGCTTGCTGGTTCGTATCCTGGATTCTGAGAACCGCTTCAGGTCTGGGATTGATGTGAGTCAAGGGCAGACAGAGCAGCAAGAACAGAGGCGACTAGAGACCACCACATAGGCAACTGCATTTTCCTCAGGAAGCACAAAAGCAAACACAAGGAAGTCTCCAAGTTTCAAATTTTCCTACTCTACTCCCCTCACCAAAATTTTGGCCACTTGTCATCAGTTACTCTCAAAAGTCAGGTCCCTGCCAGGTGCAGTAATGCATGCCTTTAATTCCAGTGGTTCAGGAGACTGAACTATGATTGCAAGTTCAAAGTCAGCCTCAGCAACTTAGTGAGACCATGTCTCTAAATAAAATACAAAAAAGGGCTGGGGATGTGACTCAGTAGATAAGTACCCCTGAGATCAATCCCCAGTATCAAGGAAAAAAAAAAAAAGTCAGGTTCCCACCCTGATGGACCATAAGGATACGGAGCACCAAGATCTTTGGGAACCTCTGGATGGAGAACTTCTTTATACATCTTTTTCTGGCTCGGCAGCGACAGCATGTCTGAAAGACAAGATAAACGGAGCTAGAAAGAACCTGTGGGAGAAATTAATGGGCAAGTGCAGTAACTCCTTGGCCAGACTTTTCCCAGAGAAGACTCATAGAAATATGTTGTTGCTGTCACCAAAGGATGACTTACTGGCTTTTCATCACCATCAAGCACATCCTCTTTGGTGAAGAGCCTCATGCAGTCCATTAGTGTTACCTCAGGATAACCTCGCTGGAGAGAAAAAAGTAAAGGTCGGCTGTTGACAACATGGAAGGACAAGAGGGTGCTCCAAGGGTGGGGCAACAGTAGTGCATACCTTAGCAATGGGCAGTGAGAGGTCCCAGAAGGGATCAAAGACCGTAGAGCAGTAACCACAGTCGGTGCACGTCAGGGAGCTCTTTAGCTGCCCGACAAAGAGATCTGCGAAGAGAAGGTCAAGAGATGCTGAACCCGGGGGTGCACACTTGGTCTTCTCACTGCTCCTGCCTCAGTCTGTTGGATGCGGGCAGAAGCAGGGTCCCCTGCAGAATGATTCTGAGGGTTTTTCTTTTTTGTAGTTCCTGGGGATGGAACCCAGGGCTTTGCACATGCTAGGCAAGTGCTCTCCCCTGGGCTGACCCCAGCTCCACTCAGGGCTTTTCATGCTCTGCTCAGGTAAAACAGGTTACAGCAAAGCAGGCACTTTCCCTATCTGTGCACTCACCCCCAATCCGACTGTCTTCTCGTTCTAGATATTTCCTCCACATCTGTCGCCCTTTTTCATCATCACTGGGAACCAGAGAGGAAGACAACTGGGTCAGAGCTCAAACCATGTTAAGTTTAAGGGTATTGTCAATGTGGATTTTTGATCTTCAAAAGCAAATCTGGTTCTCCCCAAAATCATTAACCCCAAAGAAGTAGGCTGAAAACTCAAGTTCACGGAAGTTTTGTTTCCTCACAGCATTCTCCCTCTACTTACGGGAGATGATCGAGGTTCTCCGGGTTGGACTTAGGCCTCACTGTTACTCGGTTCACCTCATTGTGGAGCCCATCCAGAAGAAAGCGGAGGAACTCCTGAGCATCCTGCTGACTGAACCCAGAGAAAAAAGTGGGAGCAACACTTCCTTATCAAGACTCTGCTCTTGCCACCACCCACCCTGGGAGGTCTGCAAGGACCTTACTTATAACCAACGAAGCGAGGTGCATATCTCTGGATCTGGGTCTTGAACTCAGAAGGGCTCACCACATCATTGGGGGATGAAGTCCATATGGTCTGAATTAGTTTTGCAAACTCTGTTGGAAGAAGAGGGCAGAGAAAGGGTGTGGAGGGCAGGTGAGATATTTTCTATAAGAAACTCAAATTGGAATCCCCAAAAAACTAGGTGAAGACAGAAAAGTAGAGAGATATGTTTAAAGCACAGGTATTCACACTATTCCAGTGGGTGGAAAAAGCATCAAGTGGGAGAGCAGTGCCATGACCATGCAGGGTTCCTCACCTTCCATGAGGGTTGTGTGTGCATTGCTGGTGTGGCTGAGATCCCGCATATAGAGCCTCTGGAGGCAGTAATCTCTCAGCTCTCGGGTGTTGCTCAGGCACTGCAGAATCGAGTTCATGAAGCACTGCAAGAGATGATCTGATCAGTGGGTGCTATAGATCTTAAATGTCCCCCAAAGGTTAGGAACTTGGATCCAGCCCGTGCTACTGGGAGGTGGTAGACATTTTAAGTGGGGCCAATGGGAGGTCTTCAGGTCACTGGGAGTACACCCCTGAAGGGGACTGTGGGACCCCAGTCTCTTTCTCTTTCATGTCCTGGCCATGAGGTGAGTGGTTTTGCTCCACCACATGTTTCTGCCATGATGTGCTGCCTCACTATAAGCTCAAAGCAATAGGGCCGGGCTGGGGATATAGATCAGTTGGTAGAGTGCTTGCCTTGCAAGCACAAGGCCCTGGGTTTAAACCCCAGCACCAAGAGAGAAAAAAAAAAAAAAAAAAAAAAAAAAAAGCAATAGGGCCAATTAATTGTTCATGGACTAAAACCTCTAAAACAGTGAGCCAAAAAACCATCGTCTTTATAAGTTAATTTATCTTGGGTATTTGTTATAGGGACAGAAAGCTACCTAATACAGTGGGGGAGATGAAACTTTCATCTGGCATCTCTGTTACTTAGCACCAAAGGCTCTTTGGTTCAACTACCCAGAAGTGAACTTCTTATAGTCTCAAGTTTCTCTTTTCCTATGTGAAAGGGTGAAGTGAAGCAAATCACTAGTACTGGCACAGGGGACATAACTGGTTGTTTACAACTGAGGTGAGCAAAACGGTGTGGGTATGCTGACCAGAGGGGTGGGAAGCAATGGGTGTCCCTGAGGAGAAGGATCCAGGAGAGAAGCAAGCTTACAGTTAAAAGGGCAACTTCCTTTTGGCAGTGCCTCTCACTGGGGGGTGGGTGAGGCAGAGCCTAGCAATTCCATGAAACACTGGCCAGAAAGGGCAGGTACCAACTGCCCTAGAGGGTAGGGAGTCAGATGGAGCCAGAAGGGACTCTGATCAGATTATCCCAGTTAGAAGAATAGGGGTGGCCCCAGGAAAAAAGTGGCTGGGAAGAACTCACCGTGTTCCCAAGGTTTCGAAGACCAGCCAGACCCTGGGCACTCTTAGAATTCTGTAAACAAAGAACACACTGCATGTAAGGATGAGGCAAAGTGGCTGGCCCTGTGCTACGCTCTCCCATGCAACTGTCAGCTGGAGTCATAAGCAGCAGGTCACGCCTGTTCTCTTTTCAACCTTAGTTCCTGTTCCTTGGAGGAAAGAGGGCTGAAGAATGCCTATTAATTTCAACATACAACAAAAATATTCTTCAGGGCTTTTCTTTCTTGTATGGACTACATAGTCCCCCATCTTTATGTTATTGTTCATTCTCTGCTACAGTGGTGACTGGAGATTAGAACTAGAGACTAGGAATTCATATATCAGGGTATTTAAGTCCCAAATCCAGGCCCTATCTCAAATGACCTACATTTGGACTAGTTGTCCAATATATAAAGCAGCTATCCTAACAGGCACTTCAAGGAGGTTATGAAAAGTTAAATGACAGAACACCCAATTAAGTTTCGATATTCAGTTGGGAAAAACTCAAGTCTGTCTACCATTCTGAATTGCCAGAGACAGGTGGAATTCCTTCCAGCTGAGCTCAGCTCCTCAGGGCTGATTAAAGGCTGGGAGAATCTTCCCTGCCTAGTTCAGGTTTCAACACCGACTGGCCACCGACTGGGAATCCTTCTGATGGCATATTGCAGCCAAGGATAGGTAAGCACCTGGCTGAAGGTGCCATTCTTGCTCTTGTCTCTGTTGTGGAGGTTGGTGAGGGGGTTGGAAAGAGAGCAGGTGCTGGATTGTGGACTCTGAGCATTGTTTGTGAAGGTCTCTTGGCTAATCCTGGGCATTACCTCCAATGAATCAGAAGACCTTCAGGCCCAAAGGGTTAAAGAAACAGTTTGCAGGTGAGTCTGCCGCCCCCTCTCTCAGGGAGGGCACCTGGGAGCAGGCAACTCTGGAGCAACACTGGCTGGGGCATGCGTGGGGCCAGCTCAACCCTGATCAGAACAGGAGCCTGAAATAACTCAGCTAAAATTACTCATGCCATGTGCTGACAGCCTCATAGGCTGTCAGCAGCTCAAAGCCCATGAGATTGTCAGTTGGTGGAGGGGGGAGCAGGTTGAAGGAGGGTTTTTCTCAAGAACTGCCTTGCCCATCCCACAAGTAAGAGGATCCCTCCTCTGGCCAGTTGTCAGGTGCAGTACTAATAGGTAAGGGAGAAAATACACCCAGAAGAGAGACCTGATTTAAAACTGGGGCTGGAGAGAACGCCTACTGGCAGCAGGTGGGGTGTGAGCATCCTGCTTGCTGGGCTGGCAGGATGCAGCCACAAACAAAATCTGAATTTTACCTTACTGATAATCTAAACCCTGATGTTCCAGTAAGAGGGCCACCAGAGAAGATTCCCCAGGACAGAGATCTTATCAGCATTTTCAGGCAGAACTCATGAGACTCCCCCAGGGCACAATAAAAAATGCTACAGAAGTCTCCATGTTGCCCATTTGGAACCAAACTTACACGTTAAAGCGTGCCCACACAGAATGCCCACTCTTACACCTATTTTTGGCAGTGCTTTATTAGTTCTTATCCCTTGTGCCTCAAACGACATCTGTCTAAACAGGCTGTAGATGCAAAGCATTCTACCATTGGTGACCATGTCCATGTACACCAAAGCAGGCCCTCAGCTACAATATCACCAAGCACTAGTGGGAGTGGGGAAAGGGACACCAAAGTCATCTGCCTACAGAGGTGCTCCTGTTTTCACTCTGACCTAGCAGTGGGAGGGTCAAGGAGGGTGTTTTATCCCTCAGGGTTACTCTTCCTGAGGATCTAATACATCTTTGGTCTTGGGGTGGAGAAATGGGAGAGAACCCTTTAAGGCATCACTAGACCCCTCTGCTATTTTCGATTTTAATTTTTTAGGGTGGGGAATTGCGATTTTTGTCTAAAATTTCCTGAGTTCAAAACCACATACCAATTTCTGAACACTCTGTGTGGAATGTGGGGGGTAGCAGCCAGAGGTAGAATAGAGGGGAGATCAGGGCTGCTCTATGCCCAGCCAGATATTCTTCTGCCATGAATAGGAAATCAGGAGCTCCAGGGAAAGTCAGCACTTTCCATTCCAGAGAGGAACAAAATGTCCCAGGAGTGACCTTTCTTACAGGGCAAACAATCCTACCTCAGTCTGGCAAGGAGAGAGAGGCTAGAACTTGAGGAGGTGGGACAGAGACCCTGCAAAGCCAGCCTTTTTCAGGGAAGGCAGAAGGAAATGACAGCAGCTGTTAGGCTGAGACTCATGTGCAAAGAGTTGAGAAAGTTTGGACCTTGTGCTCCCTTACACTCAGCCATCAACAAAACCTAGTTTTGACTCAGTAGCAAGCACTGTTCTAGAGAGCAGATGCCACCTCCAGAGTTGGTAAACAGCACTCCCTTTCCAGGGCAGGAGCCAGGACTCAAAGAGTCATCCCTGGGTTAATGCAGAGGTGTCATCTGGGGATGGGGCTAATAAGAAAGGCGTACTGAGGTTTGTGTCTTCATACTGGAGACCCCAGTCCAGGGCTCTCCTGCTTGCTTCACCTGCGCAGGGAGGGTCAGTCATGCGTCCTGGTTGCAGCCAAGGAGCCCAGTGTGGCCCTGGCACGGGGCAGGGCACGCACTGCCAACCACGGGAGCTGCTGCCTGTTACATAAGACCTGTCAAGCTCAGGCCCCTTCTCCCTGCCCCAAGGGGACCAGTGCCCAGCCTCAGTCCCATCATTACTTGGGGCAGCTGCTTCAATCGAGGGATCCCCTGCCTACTTCCCACAACTGGAGGGACTGGAAGAGAAAGGAAGATGCCCCCTTTTACCTGTCTGCAACTCCTCTGCCCTTCACGGGGTCAAAGGACCCCGTCAACAACCCCTGGGCGAGGGCCCTTTGGGAACAGAGTGGAAGGCGGCCCCTTTGACCAGCCTTCCTTGCTGGGGTCTGGCCTTGGAGGAGCCACCCGGCAGAGTCCAGCGTGCTGCTGGTTCCCTCACACACCAGCCCCAGTCAAGGTTACGCTTTCCTGCACCTGTCCTGATAGGTGCCCGGAATTAAGAGACCAAGAACCACCTGGTGTCCAGGTCACCGACAGGGAGGGTAAGGGGGACTCAGAGGTTGGGACCTGGACAAGGGGAGGGGGCCGCGAATAAGAGTGCGATCACCTGGGGAGGGGGCATTCCTTGCTGGGAGACCATGGGAAAGGAGGGGTGGGGGCTGGGAAGAATCGGTCCCCCCGCCGAGGGGCGCGTGGCGGTCCGGGGACATCCTGGGAAGGAGGCGGGACCCCAGACCCTTGGGGTGGGGGGTCCCGGGAAGGGGCCCGCGTACCTTGGCTTTGTTGAGCAGAAGCCCCACGAAGGTGGAGAGCAGCAGGGACGGGGAGAGAGGGGAGCGCGGCCTCAGCTCCTTGGCGAGGGCGGGAAAGGGGGCGGCCGGGGGCTCCTCGGGCAGGGTCACCGTGTACGAGGTGCGCATGCTGGGGGGCGGGCGGCGGGCTCGGCCCCACGTCTAACGTTGGTCAAGGGGGCGCGGGGAGTCCCCGCGCGGTGCCACAGCCGGCACACCAAGGCCGGCGAGGCCGCCACAGGACACCGTCCGCGGCCCCCGGCGGTAACCGTTACCGCGGGGCCGACCGCGCGCCCCTCCACCTCAACCTCCCCACAGCGCGCCGCCAACCGCCCCGGCCCGGCTCTCGCGCTCCCGCGGACTGCCGGCCCCGCGGGCGCCTCGGGCCCCGCGACGTCAGCGCCGGGGCGGAGCCAGGCCTGAAGACCCGCCCACCCCGGCACGCGGACTCGAGCGAGGCCGCAGGGTCCGCCCCTCGCCTCCCGCTGGTTCTCCCCCGCGCCCGGCAGCTCGCCGACCCCCGGCCCGGCACGGCCTGGCCCGCCAGCGGCAAAGGGCTGCCGGTCCCCCGGAGGGGCAAGACCGAAACACGCAGCCCCAACTCAGAACAAGTTGTTGTTGGGGTCCGCAGAGGACGCCTCCTCAAGACCCAGCGTCAAGCGGGTGAGCTTCCTCCTAGGCAGCATAGAATTCCGAACTTTTGGGGGGCTGCAGATCATTTTGAGACCCTCACGAGAGCTCCCCACTCTTTTCAGGGCAAAATATACAGATGGCACAAACTTGTGTTCAGCATTCAGGGGACCCAGGCCCTCATGATGCTCAGTCCGTCGGGGTGGATGGGCCCAGGTTAAGATGATAGAGTTCCACAGCCTTGGCACTGAGCTCCCCTCCTCCAAGCCTAGTTCGGTCCATCATCAAGAAAGGCAGTGCTCTTTTTATAAGGTACAATAGGTCACCGGCCCTTTTGGCCCCAGGAGAGAACCTTTTCTGGCGTCTTCTAACCAATTACTCAAATCCATCTCTTCCAGAATCTCAAATTTGAGTTATTTGTGGGAGGTGGGGTGAGCAGTCTGCTCTGACCCCACGGGAGCAGCAACACTTGAAGACCCAGGGGTCTTGAGGGGCGGGCTTTCCTATGCCCCGCCCCCTCACCTAACCGGGAAGCACACGAATCAGCCTAGAGAAAGTATCTTGTTTGGAGCTTGCTGGCTATTTTTAGCCCCTATCTTTAGCGTTTAAAAATACTCTTGAGAGGCAGCAGTGTGTGCTGTTACTCATCTGTGGGCTCCTTCTGTTCCTCCTGTCGTGTTCATCTCCACATGTACACGCGCACTGCACACATGACCACAGCCACATGGGGACTGTGTCCAGGACACATGTGTGGGCTAGGCCACCCACAAAACAGCAATTTAGTGATGAGGGCAGCGGGGAGAGTATCACCCCATGACCTCTTCCAGCACTGGTGATAGGAGGAGAGGGCAGGTGGCAGTAAGGCAGGCCGCTGTGCTGGGTGATCCTTGAGGGCAGGCATGTCTCAAGTGATCTCCAGACTGACCCAACCTGAACACAGCAACAGCCTTTTGCTCCAAGCTTCCCTCTTTCCAGCCACACCCTTTAGAGCAGGTCCTGCACTGTCTGCACAAAGCTTGAATTCAGTAGCATCATGCCTTTTCTGAAACAACTAGTGTCTTACATCCAGTCCAGAAGCCTCGGGTAGCGTCTGTAAGGCTGTTGTCCATGAGCTCCCTCCACTGTCACCAATCTCTTGCTTCCCCTATCCCTGCCACCAACCGAAATGCTCTTATCCTCTGCTTAAAAAGAAAACTGCCAAACAACAGACTTGCCACTGATTAAGTCCTTATTAAACGTCGGGCACTATTCTAAGGGCTTTATATATGTTATCCAAGTTAACTTCCATAATTACATGATGAAGTAGTAACTATTATCTCTATGTTATAGGTGAAGCCCAGAGGGGTTCAATGACTTGCCAGGACCCCAAAGCTAATATATGACACTGTTGAATTTTGAATCAAGACCTGTCTTAAAGCAAAAACTCAGGCTTTTAACAACTGCTAGGAAATTTTGGGAGGCCTTTCCTGCCCTCTACCAATTACCTACTTGTAAATTCTGCTCAAAACTGATGTCTTCCACAAAGCCTTCCTTAATTAACTCCACCCAGTTCTAAACACCCCATTACTGTATATCCTCAGTCCATTAGCATTCAGTTTGCATGCTATTAATTTATCTTAATATGTTTATCTTTGTTTTATAAGTGTCTCTAAAACTTCTGTAAATGGTCTTAGATTGCATGTGGTTTGTCTGGGTTGTGCCGGCACACTGAAGCCTCCTCAAGGGCAGGGTTGCGGGTTCTCTTAATGAGGTCTTAATGAAGAGGGTCAGACCAGGCTCTGCTGGGAATCCTGCAAGTCCCACTGAGCCTCAGAGGGTGGGGTGTGAGTCTGATTCTGCATGTTGAGCAAGTGTGCTGTGTCGGAGGGTGCACTGCCCGAGATTGTTCACCCACTGCAGCATTTGGCCTGTGTCCTCATGATTTAGATCCAGTGACGTGAGCACTCCTGCCCCAGGACACCTTGGCATTCTGCCATGAATGTTTTTCCTCTTTCCTGGGATGCAGGAGGTTGGAGCAGCTTGCTGGGAGCAGGGCAGGCCAGATGGGGAAAGCTCTAGCATTGAGTGCTTTGAGAAGTCTGGGGTGAGTAGGAAGACTTCACGTAGGGTGCAGACTTATTGAGAAGGTCTGACTGCTGCCAGACACAGCCAACAGATAATTATGCCTTGTTTCTCAACTAGCCCAGTCCCTGGGAGACCCTTTGTCTCTAGTGCCATTTCTTGAAGTGGGCTGTGTACAAAGGAGTTAGTCTTTTGGGATCTGAGTCTGGCCTAGGCTCTGTGACTTTCTGTGCCTTAGATATACCAAGATAATCTGAGCTAGATTCATTCCTGAAGCAGCCCAATACTGCCATTTCTCAAAACCTGGGCTTGCCCTGCCTCCTATGTAGGATGTCATCTTCTTCACCTCACATCCTTCCTGGCAGGAGATGGAGTATAAATACATTAAACTCCGAGTTAGCTCTGCGAGGGCAGGGCCTAAGATTGTCCTGTTTTCTCAGGTCTGAGTGGGAAGCTTGGTCCAGAGTATGGTGACACTGCTTGGGCTCAGGCATATGTCTTAAGGCCAGTGGCCGGGCTCCCAGCAGGTACCTGCAATTGCTATAGTACATGGACAGACTGGTAGTCTAATTGACTGACAGATGGAAAGATAGGGGCTCTGCATCCTTGTTAGGGGTTGAGCTTTTAGCCCAGTGTGCCTTGGGGAGGAGGGTCAGTCTGCTTCCTTCACTGGCTGAAGGAAGTTCTGTGTCTCTGTATGACTTGGAACCCCCCCCCCCCCCCCCCAACACACACCCAAGAGGCCAAATTCTCTGTACTCTTTCAAGCCCTGGGCAGTCTAGCTTGAACCAGCTGGATTCCAGAAGCCCACACACTTCCTTCTCTTGCTTTTACCTCTGTCCAGGGTGCCAGTTTTACTCATCCAATGCGTGGGGTGGGGGTGGGGGGGGCTGCAAAGAGCCACGTGTGCAGCTCTGGGCTTTGAACATGATGTTTATTTCTAAAGCTGATGGTCAGTGGAGCGGCTCCCCCAGGGGCAGGGAACATTTTGCCAGGCTTGGATTAACTTCTGCATTGCTGAGCCCCACCCCAGCACCATATTAACTCCTGCAGATGTTGTGGGGTGGGGGTGGAGGAAAAGGCAGGGAGGATGGGTCAGGCAGTGCTAAGGCCACCAACCAGGTCACAGCCCACAGCCAGTCTTCAAGGAATGGAGACATCAGCATCTTGCTGATTCTAATCACAAACCACAAACCAGAAACCAGCTGCCCTTTCCTTTTCAGCAGCTAGTACTGGCCCTCCCTGGCCATGAGAACTCTCCATTAATGCTTCCCCTGAGTGACCTTCTTGTGCTGGCAGCACAGATTCAAGTCCTCTGGAATTTCGACCTCCTCAGGGCAGCTCAGTGAGCCTAGGGTGGGTGTGGGTGAGGATGGGCCCCAGGGTCTCAGGCTGCCAAGCTGGACAAGCCAGCAGGAATGCAGTCCAGTGTGGCTGAGTCCACAGAAGCAAGGGATGAGAGAGGGAGTTGACTTCTCTCTCCATCAGGAGCTCTTGGGCAGCCCTGCCATCCTCAGCTTGTTCTCTCTGGAGAACCACCACTCGCTGCAGGACAGCATTCAAGTCCAAAGTCCCACCTGAGAGGAAAATCACGTGACCTCAGTTTATATAATCTCTCTGTCATTGAACAGCTGGAACCCAAGGCTTCAAAAGATGAGTCAGCAGCCCCAGGTGCAAATAGGACCCAGGTACTCAGGTTTCTGTGCTCCTAGAAACAGTTCTCCAAGCTCAGAGCAAAGGTGTGGAAGAGACTGTGCCGGAGAATAGGCTGGGCCAGGCTCGGAGCCTTGGTCCCTGCCTCTGTGGAGGAGCAGGTGCCCAGCCTGCTGACTGCTCAGGAGGGCCCTGGGCCAACCCCTGGCTCTTCTTGGGAGAGAAGGGGGAGTCTGGGCGGGACAAGTGTAGGGCTGAGGCCAGCAGGCAGAATGCCAGGGCTGGCAAGGAGCAGCTGGAGGGGTGGAGCGGAGGAGGATTAGGAAGGATTGTAGGGGTTAAAGCGCAGCCTGGCAGGGCTCAGTGGGAACAGCTTGTCCTTCCACAGGCCCCGGGAACAGGAGAGGTGGGGCGGAGTGGGGAGATGATGGGTTGGTACTCCAGCTCCTGGCTCTGCAGGGCCTAGCCACCTGGGCTGTCTTGTAGTCCCCACTGGGGGTAACTAGCTTTAATTTTTCGCCATCACTGTCCCTCCTGGCTCATCTGTCTGCATTTTTAGTGGAAGGTGGAGCCTCGGGGCAGACCCCTATTATCTGAGCCTGTGCTGCACCCCACAGACTGGCATTTTGTTGGTGCCCGCACAAGCACGGGAGGGGGTCATTCAGAATCCATGTCCCTCCCCACCAGTTCTTTACTCATACTCAGTGGAGTCTGTAATATTCCAAGTTCACGTTGGCTCTTACTGTTAACGAGGGAAGGAGTCTGGTCGGAACAGTTCTATTCCTGCTCAGGGCCTGTGTCTGACCTGCCTTTTTCTTTGAAAACCAACTGTAGTTCAGGTTAGCTACTTTGAGAGCCGCAGGGTATAGGACACACTTTCTCACTTCTGATCCTCCCACCGGGAGGCCTCTCCCCACCGCAAAATACAGCCTCCCTTATCAACTCCACCCCACCCCAGGTTTATTTTTGGTGTTGGGGATGGAACTCAGGGCCTCATACATGCCAGGCAAGTGCCGTACCATGGAGCCACATCCTCAGCCATGCCTCTTATGTTTAAATGAACTTTTCCTTAGCGTTTTACTGGTTTTAGATTCCCCGTATTCATTATTTGTTTTGAGCCTCATGGTATTCCTGTGAGGTGGGCAGGGCAGGTGTGACCATGCCCTTTTATAGATGAGGAAATGCAGCTCAGCTGATAGGTGTCCAAGGTTTACGAGGCAAACTGTACCTTCCAGAGGTCATGGGAAGCCTGCCTCAGCCTCAGATGACCTCTTCCTTAAACACACCCAGGGCAACCTCCTATTGCTATTATTTGAGAACTTATTTCCCCAAGTGAATTGTGAATACAGCAAGGGCGAACCCATGGCTTGCACATCTCTTACCTCCCAAAGCACCTAGAAGAGTACAAGGAGGATTGACATTTACTGAGCATCTACTATGCGCCAGGCACTTTCTCATATGTTACTTTCAGTTCCTCACAATAATGTATGAAGTGGAAACTATGAGCACTCTCATTTTATAGAACAGGAAAACAGATTCAGAAGTTGAGAAACCTTCTCAAGTAAGCTAGGTGCTAAGCACTCAGTACTAGGCACTGAGTATGGGGCTAGTAAGCTGAGCCCCACGAACAAACGGATGAAAAATAAGACACTCCCTCACCCCCACAAATGGAGATCTGACCAGGAACTGGACCTGGTTTTAGAAAGAAGTGGACCAGGCCACATGAGTAGGGTTGTTCTCACCTCTGTAGGATGCAATCAACTTCAAGAAGTGAGAACAAAGGGAGTGAGGTTAAACAAAGGTCTTAGGCCTCTGAACCCCCAGAAGCCACTGTAGGGAATCCTTGTCCATTTAAGAGTGTTGGGAGTTGCTTCTAGATGGGAGGGCGGGATGTTAGGGTGGCTGATTTTGTTTCAGGGCAAGGGGCCACTCCTCTGAGGTCCTCTCTCAAAGCTTCTCTCTCCCTGGTCCTGGGGTGGGGGTAGGGCAGCTGGGCCCTTGGGGAGGAGTGGAGAGCTGTCATATGCCTGTGAGGAAGGAGGCAGATTCCCAGTGGAGTCTGACTCCCAGTAAAGAGAGACCCTGCTCTCTCATGATTGGATCTTGGGGAGGGGTCTGTAATTCATTTCGCAGGGAGCAGGTGTTCAACTTGAATGTACTTAGAAATCATATGAAGAACTTGTGACAAAGGCAGATTCCCAGACACTATCCCCAGAGAATTTGAGTCAGTGGGTCTGGGTATACTGTTAAGTCCTGCAGGTGATTTTGATATGGGCAGTCTGCAGACCCCTCTTGAAGCCTGCTTACCAGAAAGAAACTTTCTGTTTTGAGCAAAGGGAGGCAGCTCTCAGAACCTTCTAGGACCCATGCCACCCCATGAACAACACCCGACTTGTTCAGGTGAATCCTGCTCCACCTTAAGTGTAGCATACGGTTCTGTGAGAGCAGGTGTTTCTCTTCCAGGCCAGCTCTCATGACACATTCTCCCACTTGCTTCTACACTAGCTCTACTAACTCTTTAATGCAGCCAGCTCTGCCTTGTGAAGGTCTGAATGTCCTGGGCAACTCCAGCTTTCCTGTCTTCCATGGCACTTCCCAGATGGGCCAATAAGGCTAAGGCTCTCTAAGTAGTCTTCAGAATTGTTTTCTCAAGATCTTTGGTTATGACACACTTTACAGTCCGTGACCCAGTGCCCTGTCTCTAGTCCTGAACCCTTATTCCATTTGACTGGACAAGTCCTCTAAGCAGCATTTCTTGCTGTGACACAGCTGTTGTTTACAAAAGGCACATGACCTTTGAGAGGGAGTAAGCAAGGTGATGGAGAACACAGCGTGCAGCCCTCTTGCCCATATGCTTACCTGTCTGCCCATCTACCTGTCCATCTACCTCTCCATCCACCCATCCATCCATTCATCCATCCACCAATCCATTCATCCATCCATGCAATCAGCAGGTCAGCTGAGTTCCACGCCCTGCGAGGCACAAGAGGGATCTAGAGATAGGATCTTTTCCAATCTCTGACAGCTTGCCATCTAATGGGTACACTAATAATTACAGAAAAGGTGGATTGCAGTTAATGCCTTAGGAGAGGTGCGTTTGGGAATTGGATATGAGGGAGACCATGCAAGTCAATTGGTCAGTCTCCAGCAAAGCTCCTTTCTTGGTTCCAGCCCACACAAGGCAGGAATATATAGGTATTAGATTGTCTCAAGCCCCAGAAAAAGATGTCTCCACAATTTTCTCCAAAGACAAATAAGTCCTGATGTCCAGACATGCTGGGCCTAAGCCCATTAGTGTCCATCAGAGGAGAGCTCTTCCCCTGATATCTTAGGCCCAAATGTAAAGCCTGAACAGGAGAGATGCAGCCAGAGCAGAGAGAACCCACTTGCCACAGGGAGTGCTGGTGGTCTGGAGGCCAGCATCCAGCCCAGGATGGAGCAGGGCTTTCTTGGAACCCTGGCATGTTGGCTGGAAAAGGATAGGTTGAGGATAGCAGTGTGGGTGTGTTGGGGGTAGCAGGTCATTTGGAGAGCACTGCTGAACCAGCCCCTAGCACGCAGGTCCTTGGGAGAGTGGGAACCCCCCTGCCCTGGCACTGAGTCAGGAGGGCACCAGACGTGCTGGGATGACTTTCCCTGCTTGTCTCCACTAGGGTTGCTATCCACCATCGGTTAGGTTGGGAGTCCTGACCCCAACCTGGCTCTTTGTACATTGGCAGCTGTCTCCCCAGCCCACCACTGGGTCCCCAAGGGTAAACTCACCATGGTATCTCGCCCTGGCGAGCTGGAACGGCTGGGCCCAGAGGCCTGGCCCTTGTTCTTCTCCCACAGCGTGTAGCGGCCACTGGGTCGGAAGGTGGGACTGAGGACTTCAGGGACTCGTGAGGAAGGGGCTTGCGTGAGCACCTGAGGTGCGCTGCCCTTGCGACCATAGTTCTCTAGATAGTCGGTCAGGTACTCCGAGCGGCTGGCTGCCTGGTAGAGCCCCTGCAGGGCACAGAGCTCCTTGCGTGTGCGGGCCAGCATAGGGCTGCGGCCTAGGTTCCCGGGGTCTATCCGGTAGCCATCTGAGGTCCGGTAGCTATCTGAGGTCCGGAGGCTGGAGAAATCCCGAGCCAGGTCTGATTGGCTATTCGATTTCTTCTGGGTCAAGGTTACCCCCTGGTCACGAGCATTCACAGGCAGGTAGCTGAGGGAGTTGCTGGTCACTCCGTAAGGGAATCCACTGCCCCCACTGAGTCCACTACCTGAAGGTCGCTCAGTGCCCCGTGTCTGGCTCTCTGCTCGCTTACTACCCCCAATGATGTCAGGTCTCAGCAGGGGGCGTCCCCGGTCATAGTCCAGGATGGAGGAGGGGCCATAGGTGCGGGGACGGGGGAGGAAGCCCGTGGGGGGGCTTGGCTTGAAACCAAGCTTCTCCTTCTCCAGAAAGGAGGCGGCCAGGTTGGCCCCATAGGAGGAGGGGGTATAGGTGCCATAGCCCGATTTGGCATAAGGGACATCTGTGTAGCGGGCCGATTCTGTGTAGCGCTTCAGGGTGGAGGAGAGCTGGGACATCCTTCAGGGCGGCACTCAGTGGGGTCTGGGAGCCTCATGGGCTGAAAGACAAGTAAAGCAGTTGTCAAAGGGCCCTGCCAGGTGTCAGGCCTCTGCTATGCCTACCTTCCATCCCAGATGGGCCAGAACCTTAGGGCTTAACAGGGCCATCCAGTTGGCTGACCAACTGCTGAGAAATGCACACATGCATGCCCGTGTGCACCATGCACTTGTATGGGCCTGTGCATTCACACCAGTGCTCTTGCATTCACACCAACACCCGTGCATTCACAAGAGAATTAGCATCTGCGTATCCTTGCTGCCCCTTGTCCTCACCTCAAAGACCCAAATATACAAGCAGGGGGCTGCACCACCTCTGCAACCTTCTAAGCCATACATCCTTCTCCAGCCAAATCCAATCTGGTTCCTCTACTTAGATTCTGCAGAAACTTCTGATCTGGGGATGCTAGTTTCCCAGCGTCTATCCTATAGCCATCCTAGATCTGGTAGCTATGTGAGGTCAGGAGGCTGGAGAAATCCCACTCTCACCCCCCTGAGAAAACAGGACATTTTTCAAGAGTCACCGTGGGTTCCCTCCCTCTGACTTAAATGACGAGCAGGAGCCCTTTGGCATTGTAGACTGTCCACTGGGATGACCTGAAGATCACGGGGTGAGATCACTCATGAGGAAAAGGAGACTCCGAGAGGACGTGATGGGGATCAGCGGGTAGGGGAGGCAGTGAAGGAGTACTCAGCAGAAGGGTTGGAGTCAGTCTCCTGACTCCACCCCAGAGCGCTTCCCTGGAAATGGACCTTTGCTGCTTGATCCTGCAGTGGGGATACTGCTATGGGCAAACCCACCTTCTTCACTGAGCTTAGCCTTCTGTGGAGTTAGGGCCTCATGGCCTCCCAGGAATTCTACTCCCAACAAGGATGCTAAATTGCTCCTGGTGAAACTTGATTTGAGCAAAGGGGCCCCCCTAGAGGCCAAAATCCTGCACTGCAGGTGGCACTACTCCCTGGCCAGGTGGGTCTGATGAAGGAACACAAATCACGCAATGTGGAGCTCGGAGGGCCCTAAAGGATCATGCAGTTTAACCTGTCTGTTGAACAGACGGGAAGAGTGGTGCTGGCTTGCTCAGGATCACACACTAGCAAAGTCAGGATTGGAATCCAAGTCTTTTAGAAGACCTGCTCAAGGTCCTGTGTTCTTTCCATTTGTCAGCCGCTTCAAAGTTGGGCTCAGGTGGGGATGCCCACAGTGCCACCATCCCTCAGCATGTGGCTTCATCTCCACTTTAGCTGGAGTGGCAGGAATGCTTTGGAGAGAGGAGCAAGTAAGCTCAGGCCCCTTTCCTCGAGGGTCCTCAGGGGCTCTTGGGGAGCTCCCTCCGTGGGGGGATGAAGACCCTTCTAAGACTGTCAGGGTATTGTGTGCAGGGGCTGATTTTGATTCCCCCTGTGGCAGACTAGCTGGGCAATTTTGTACTAGTCATTTAACCTCTTTGAGCCCCAATTTCTTCACCTGTAAATAACTATAATAATTACCATCATGATTCCTATCTCACAGGTTGTTGTGAGGAATAAATGAGATAATAACACGTAAAAGTGCTTAACAATGACTGGTTATTATCCCCTCCCCCAGCCCCTGCCAGGAAGCCTGGCTCGTCCCTATAATAATAATGTTAGGACTGGCCATCTCCCAGCCTGGCCAGCTCCTGACCTCAGCCTAGGCACCAGGCTTCCTCCTGCAGCCCCCAGTGAGATTAGTGGGCAGTGGGCAGACACCTAGTTGTTGAGCAGACACTGGCTCGGGCAGCCCACAGCCTGCCTGCCCTAGACCAGCAACCCAGCTCATTAGGGCAGAGAGGAGCTGGTGCCAAGCCCCAAATGCTTAAGGCTTGGCAGAAATCTCTAGAAACCTAATCCATGCAAGACTTGGGGATGGGTGCAGGGGTGGGAGATGAGCAAGTGGTGACTTCCATGTAGGACCCAGAACAGCACTCTCTGACTGCCAGAGGTCTCCAGCAGTTTTCAGTCCATGCTGGCCTCAGGAAGGGCCACCCACCTTACTGTCCACCCTTTTCTTGCCTGGCCCAGGGGACCCCTGCTACCTTTCATGTATACTCCCTTGTTTCCTGCTCCCACCTCCAGCACTGCTTTCACTCCTATCTTGGAAAAAGTAACTGGGGGACCATCTCATGCAGGGAAACCACAGGGGAGAGACAGAGGCTCAGGAGAGAGAGCTGGGGACTAAACCTGCTCTGTTTCACTTTGGAGAACTCCATCAATAATGCAAAGTCAAAGAGACTCTAGGTCTCAGGAGCTGGGCTCTGGGACACCCTGCAACCAATCAGATATTCCCTCACCCCCAGGGCATGAGCTCATGGCTAGTCCTTAACAGCTCACCCTCCCCTCCCTAACACTCCCGGGGAATTGGTACTCTGTGGCAGTGCCTTAAGCCCATGACCTCTCCAGCCCTGCTGATGACGCAGAAGCTTGGGGGCCAAACAAGGTACAGCAGACAGGAACAGACAGCCTTGGAAGGGTAGGGGTGGGGGAGGGGGGATGGAGGTGGAGCCACACCTTCTGACTCAAAGAATCCCAAGGGGGATCCCAAATCCTGGCTGTTCCATCTTCTCTAATCTGGCAGGCAACTGCCAGGCCTCTGCCCTCCCCCAGCAACCTGGGAGACATGCCATCACTAACACCCCCTAGAAGCCGCCATTCAGCTCTGACATCTGGCAAACAGTTCTTGTGTGGGGAGAGGGTCGCTACTGGGGCTTGAGCACATCCCCCTACCCCCACCAAACCCTAGTCTCATTCTTGAGAAAAGTTCCAGTGCTTTCCATGTGATAAGACAGCTTGGGTTGACATTACCTGGCATTGCTGTCCCTGAAGTCTGCAGAATGCACCACGGGGAGGGAGCTTGGGCTGGGGCCCTGGCGGTGGACTTGCTGCGCAAGACAGGGACAGAGCGGGCACTCACATGGCTGCGAGTCTCCCTGTTGCCACAGGAACAGCCTGGACTGAATGGCTCTTTCATGGGGCAGTGGGAGGCCAGCCGATTGGCTGGGATCCCCTGTACTCCTCCCTACCCAGTGTGAGGCCCCTGCTGCCCAGCTCCTTTCACTGTTTACCCAGAGCTGGCAAGTATAGGCATGCGGCTCCAGGCGGCACCTCTCCAGGTGCCCGCCACCTTGGACAACAGGGGCAGTCCCCTGCCCATGCTCCTCCTCCATGCCATCTTTACCAAGGTTCCCAGGTATTCCCTTCTCTCAGAGATTCCCCATCACTTTGCTCAGTTTCCCCCTCTCGGGAGGTGCACTAGCATTCCTCTGCACAGAGGCACTCAGCTTCCTGTAGGAGACATCTGATCCAAGCAGCTGTCACCTGGCCAGCTGGTGCTGCACACCTATGCAATCAGGCACCAAACACACTGAGGACTTCACATGCAACTTCTGAGTTCACCTTCTTGGCAGCCCTACACCAACACACATGGCCCTTGCCATGTGGCCAGCCTTCCTCTGAGCGTTCTTATCAGAACAGAGCCCCAAAAGTGTCAGTGCAGGGGTGAGCTGAACTTTTTCAAATACGGGCTGCCTCAGACTTCCAAACACCATGAAAGGTCAAATTATTTAAAAATCAAGAATTTATTCACAGTTCAAAAAATAAGTACAAGATTTTTAAGTAGTGAAACTTTTAAATGAAGTTTTTAGCATTATATTTGCAAAGATATTAAAGCATAAAATGGCATTAAGACTTGGGGCACAGTGTTACCTTGATCCTCCCAGCTGCCTGATAGCAGGAGGCGCTATTGGAATGCCCACTTGGGTTCCTGGAGTGATGTGGCTGTCCCAAAGTCGTGCTGGGAGCAGTCAGAGTAGGGTAAGACCTGTGCTCTTGTCCACTATGGCCACCCCGAAGCCAAGACCCCTACCTTGTTTCTTCCCTGGGCTGAGGTTTTGCTGGGGACCTGTGGAGTGGGGGTGGGGAGAGGATCACTGTAGGATCCAGGTGCTCACTATTCAGCAACAGAATGGTGGGCACAAACTCCCCCAGGAGCAGCCCTCTGGATTTTTTTTTCTGTTAATTTTTAAAAATTTTCAAAAATTTTTATTTTTACAGACTGCATTTTGATTCATTGTACACAAATGGGGTACAACTTTTCATTTCTATGGTTGTGCACGATGTAGATTCACACATTTATGTAATTATACACGTACATAGGGTAATACTGTCTTGTCTCAGGTCTCAGTCCACTATCTTTCCTTCTCCCACCCCATCCTGCCCCATATTCCTCTATACAATCCAAAGTTCCTCCATCCTCCCCGCTCCCCCGCCTTATGTATCATCATCCACTTATCAGAGAAAACATTCGGCCTTTGGTTTTTTTTAACCCTCTGGATTTGTCACTGCAGGCAAATGAAAATGAAGCCAGGTGCAACCTGAGCCCCAGAACAATACTGATCGGCCATGAGATGATCTAGGAGGCCTCCATTTCATCCGTGGTGCCAAGCTCCTGTGTGTCCCCTGGCACCAGCATCTACCCCAGCTCAAGGTCCTTGGCCCTGGGGCTATTAGGAACATGTCCCCCATCTTCTGACCTGACTGCAGTTCAGCCTATTCCCCAAGGTACCTATGCTAGGTGAGTCAAGGGTTAAAATGAGCCCTGACCCTTGAGGCAGCCAACTCCTTGCGTCAGCCACTGTCATTTCCTGTAGCTCACGTGAAGGGCTCCCTAACCTGCCCAGCCAGGGGAGGGACTTGCTCCCCAAGAATCCCAGGCACTCCTGGCCCTGGGGGCAGGGGATGAGTGATGCCCCACATCCCACCAGTCTTCATGGCCCCTCTTTGCCCAGGTCTGCTTGACTTTCTGGAGTGAAGATATGCTTGCTTCCTGGCCACAGAGCCCCCAGTAGCTTCAGGGTCTCACCTAAATAGGTTGTCTTTTCCTTCCTAGCCAGGTGCTCAGAGAAGGTGAGTGGAGTGTCCTAGTTAGTCTTGCTGGGTGCTCGGAAGCCTCCACAGTGATGACCTCAGAGCTTCTGAAAGCTGCTTGCTAACTGTATCAGAATGTGCTGACCCTGAAGGGTAAGGGGTGAGACAGGGCCCTGTTTGCTTCCACCTACACTCTCTGATCCTTACTTCTGGCTGCTTTGGTCCCCTGCTACCCTGTCTGGATACAAGCATCCAACCCTGGAAGGTGGGGAGGACATAGGTAGAGGATGGGGGTGGGGCATAGTTATCCTCCCACACTGTCTACTCTCAGGCCCTAGGAGCCTCAATCTACCCCCTTCTCCTCTAACCTGTCACTAGCAGCTCTCTCTATCAGGGGCTAGCACTGAATGACCCACTAGCTTGTCTGCCCTGGCAGGGGGTCACCCAAGGGAATTTGTCTCTTTGGCTCCTGGTAAGAGCCTAGGGGGTGGTGGTGGGAGGGGAGATAAAGAGGTTGGAGATTGAGGCAAGCATCCTGACTGGTGGAGAATAAGTGGGTGGGCCCAGGGCAGCATCTCTATAGGGTGCTTCTTGACTTGGGTTTGGGCATCTCTACAGGTCCAAGAAAAGGCAAAGAAATGGGCTCCAGGTAGTATTGGTGTCCTTACATTCTCTTTTGCACCTACTTCTGCCCAGGCACTCTCCAGATGCCCCTTCCCCAGGGAAGAGTTCTGTTCTGTCTTCCTCTCTCTCCTCTAGGGCTTTAGCTGTCCTCTCTCCTCACCTCTGGAGGAGCTTTTGATCTTGCCCACTGCTCCCACCAGGCCCAATAGGTGGCCTCTCATGAGCTCCCCCAGACTCATGTGAGTGAGCTGTCTTCTGGACAGCTGCCCTGTGAAGCTCAGACACCAAAGGGGCAGCTACTGACCTGTGTCCAGGGGCACTGGATGGGACCTGGGGGCTTCTTCCCCGGGAGGGTAGAGAAGGAACGCAGTGGACAGCCCAGAAGCTAGAGTCTGACTCCAGGCTGGGTAATCCGAGCTCAGGTTACGCTGGATATATATAGTATCTTATCTGACCTCCCAGAGAAGGCAACTTGCATTCCAAGCCCCGGGAGAATTAAAGGGGCAGTGGCATGCCCACCCTCCTGCGGCCTGGTTTGACTGGTGCCTGCTAAGGAGACCTACCAAGACCCTCGGGAGGAGGCATTTTGAAGTGCAATAGTAGGGAAATTCAAGGGGAAACTAAATGGTAGAGGGCTGGGGTGGAAATTGAGACAAAAATAGGAAGAAGCTGGATTCTCTGGAGCTGTCAGTCACAGAGAACAGGAAGAAGCCTTACTGCTAGTCCAGCTCCTGGAATTTTGAGATGGAGTAGACCTAGCTCAAGGGCACACAGACAGAGGCAGACAAGACCAGTGCTCAGGTTTCGGCCCGCTACTTTTTTACAATGGCCTTCTAAGTCTAGGCCTGAATTCTATCCCTTATTGAATCTGAGTCAGTGAGCAAGTCACTCAAGCTTTCTTTCTTTCTTTCTTTCTTTCTTTCTTTCTTTCTAAAATATTTTTAGTGCAGCTGGACATAATACCTTTATTTTGCTTATTTAGTTTTATGTGGTGCTGGGAATCGAATCCAGTGCCTCACAAGTGCTAGGCAGATGCTCTACCACTGAGCCACAACCTCAGCCCAATTAAGCTTTCTGAATCTCATTTAGTCTATAAAACAGGATTAATAAAATAGAATAATAATAACACTAATAATAGTATACCTCAAAGTTGTGAGGATGAAATAAAATAATACTTATAAATTTCCTGGCATATAGTAAGAGTTCAGAAAATGATGATTGTATTGAATACTTCCACTTCTTGTTTTAGTGAATAGCAGTATTAGTAGTAACAGGTAGGTGATCCTTTCTAGACGATTAACCTACCTAGAAGAAAAAGGCCTCAGGCTACCCCTCAAGGCGTGCTCTGTTTTAATACCAGAGAATAGCCCTGTGATTTTCTGAATTGGTCCACATCCCAAAAGTGGGAAGGGCAAATGCAGCTTGTCATCTGCCCCAGTGTCCAGTTCACCAAAGTGAGACAGGACAAGCCCATTGGGCTTCTTCCCCATTTATCTAGAAAAATATAGCAAGTGTAGGTTCCCCCAGGCTGCCAGGAGAATCCTTGGCCTCTCTGGAGTGGTTCCACTCTACCTGCTGGAAGGCTCAGGATTCCAGGGATGCAGAGCTGGGCTGGGCAGGGTCACAAGGAGGAGCAGGGTTCTTTGCCTCTCTGGCCTTGGTGCACCTGTCTGCTCTCAAGATGATTCTCCTGTTTCTCGATGGCTCTCCCTGAGGACTGGGAGGACCCGAGCTGGTGCCTCCACCCTGTCTCAGCATAGGCCACTGACTCAGCCTCGGTCCTGATGATGAACTTCAGAGGACGCCCTCATTCCAGTCCTCATTCCAGTCAGCATGCATCTATCTACAGCATTAAAAGAGCAGGGGAGTGCCCCAACCCTAGCTCATCACCCTCTCCTTTCCTCTGACCTTTGCAGGTGCATTTTGGGGATGGATGTTCTCATGGCCCACGTCTTGGGGAGATGAGCAGTCCCTACAGCTTTCCAGCCCCGTTTTAAAAGCAGCCAGGCCAGGAGCTAGAATGTTCACTCCTCAGAGAAGAGCAAGGATGGATTGGCGGGGCTTCCCTTGGCTAAGTTGCTTGCCTGGAGTACCACATACCCAATTCTGGTTTGGGATTTGTGAGAATTTCAAAGTTGCCTCTTTCTGATTTGGGATTGGTGGAAAACCTCTCCTTCCGCTTAACTGCTGCGCTCCCCAAACCCCCTCCCCCCTTTGGCAAACTGACCGGAGATAGCCCCCAGGAGCTTTAAGAGCAGGTAGTGGGTGAGCTGCACGCACACGTGGGGAGAGGGTCGTCAGAGTCCAGGCGTCACTCTCAGACTACATATCACATGGGGCACAGGGACCTGGACCCTCCGAAGCAGCATTTCCTTAGAACACACTGATCTGTACACAGATGGCTCTTCCTGGCACCCTGGGCTGTCAGCTGGCAGCCCCCCTTACATAGTGGGACCCACAGCTGGAGCTCCCCCGCACAGCTGGCCCTCGCCCTACATTTCTAATGTCCATTCTGCCCAGACTATCGTTGACACCTCACTTTCTAAGCCTCACACCGGCAGTGACCCCCCGCATCCCTCTTCCCAGATCTCCGACAGGTGGCACATACCTGCCTCTTCTCGGAGGATGGACGACGAGTCGAACCGGGCACAAGCATGGAGCTGCGGGTGAGTCCTGGCTGGTACTGGCGCGGCGCGGCGAGCAGCAGCTGACGCAGAGGGCTCCCTGGCCTCGGCTCCTGCCCGCCTCTCCCCCACCTCCGCCGGGGGCCCAGAAAGGACCTCCCCGGGAAATCGGCGCCACCCAGCGGGCAGCCGCCTCATCGCGCCGGGCCGGCAAAGCCACACCCCGCGTCTCGCGTCACTGACCAACGTCATGGCTATTGGCTTGTTCCTATTGTGGCGTCACTAGAGCCCCGCCCGGCTAGGGTCTCCCAGGCAACCGATATATACAGAGGACCACGTGGAGGAAAAGCACGCCAATTTGGAGGGCGTGGAGCCTGGAAAGAAGTGGACTGGAATGTGACGCGACGCGGCAGCTGGAAGGTATTGGAAACGAAGAGGTGTCACGGGAGAAGGCTCGGAACTTGAGCCCCGGGGCATAACTACTTTCAGATTTTAGAGGCTTCACGTTGTTTCTTCCCATCGGAGCCGAGGCAGATCCTGATCCTCATCCTCCTCTTTTTCCCTCTACTAGTCCTTTGCAAATTTTAGGATATCGCTGAGTTGTTGTGGCTGCCTTTGAATTTGTGAGCCTCCTGCTTCAGCCTCCTAAGATGCTGGGATTACAGTCGTGCTCCAAGACACCGCTCTTTTCCTCTAAAAAAATCTCCTTTTACCCTCATGGGACGGGTGGTTAGTGATGAGTGCTTGTATGGAGGTAAACGGAGGCACTGAGTCACTGGAAAGAATTTTCTTTGAAATTTTAAGAAAAAGCCGAGATGAAAATTGAATTTTCGCTGCTCCCCTTCTTAGTATATAGCCTCCTTCTTTTCCTGCATGCTGGCATACAAAACCACCCAACTAGGTAGGTCGGTGCCAAGGCAAATCCAGGTTTTCAGCTTCACTTGGACTGTCAATCCTTCCCTGTGCTCTTGGCTTCTCTTTTTCAGAGACTGGATGTCTCCAGGCACCACATCCTCAAGGTCTCCCTCTTGTATTTTCCAAAGAAATGAGAGGCGACTAGTAGGGAAATGCTTACATTTCCACCTAAAAACACATCTGAATCCATCTGCTCCAGGAGCAGTGAAAGAGGTGTCCGTCTTCTTGCCCAAGACTAATCCCTTCTGGGTCTCAAATCTTTGTTTCCTTGGGGCCGTCACTCCATTGTTTCATTTTTACAGATAGGCAAACTGGGGATACAGGAGTGAACTGAACAGGCATGACTCTGCCCTCAGGGAGCTTACATTCTAGTAGAAGCAGGAGGACAATAACCAAAAGTAAAATAGATAGTGTGCTAGGTGGCACTAAGAGCTAGGGAGGCCAATCAAGGGGGGAGGGGGATATGGAGTGTGTAGAGTGTAGTCGGAGATGCCCCAATGAGAAGGTGACATTTGAGTAGTCTGAAGAAGGTGAAGAATGATCACATACTACATATCTGGAGAAAGAATGCTGTAGGCAGAGGGGACAGTGAATGCCTGAGGTCCTGAGGTGGGAGCTACCTGCCACTTTCGAGGAAGAACAAGATTGGTGTGTGTTGGATACAGCTTGACATGACTGCAGCCATCCTGAGTCATAACTGCTATGATTGATCCTGAGTAACCTAGCTGGTTTCCCCTGTAGTTTGCCAGCAAACTGTAAATAGATGAAATCATTAGAGTCATATGTGGCCAGGAATGTACCCAACTCTTTGGTATTATCTTAAAAGAAACCTTGCTGGGCATGGTGGTGCATACCCATAATCCTGGCTACTTAGGAGGCTAAGGCAGAGCATTGCAAATTTGAGGCCAGCCTCTGCAACTTAGATCCTGTCTCAAAAACAAGTAAGTGAGTCAGTAAGTAAGTAAGTAAGTTGGCTGGGGGTGTAGCTCAGTGATAACAGCCCCTGGTTTCAATCCCCACTTCAGCCAAAAAAGAAAAGAGAAAAAAGAGCCGAGCATGGTGGTGCAAGCCTCTAATCTCAGTGACTCGGAGGCTGAGACAGGAGGATTGCGAGTTCGAAGCTAGCCCCAGCAAAAGTGAGGTGCTGAGCACCTCAGTGAGACCCTGTCTCTAAATAAAATACAAAATAGGGCTGGGGCTGTGGCTCAGTGGTCGAATGCCCCTGAATTCATTCCCCGGTTGCCACCCCCCCAAAAAGAAAAAAAAAAAAACCCTGTTATTTTGTGTACCTATATGAATATGTAACAACGCATCTCACTGTTATGTGTACTTTCAATGCACCAATAAAAAGGGGGAAAAAAAAGAGAGAAACCAGGGACATTGCAGCCAGCCACTTTTGTCCTAACCATTAAATATGCCCCAAATTGGGGGACTCCAACTGGCCTTGGCACCCAGGACCAGTCTCTGTCAGTAAATCTCCCAATGTATGGCATTCTGTGTGATCCTAGATCTGTCTGCCTCTCTTTATTCAGTCTCAAGCACCCTGGGGCTAATCCTCATACACTAGGACCTAGTTGGAGAGAGGTGGGGGAAGTGGGAGATGATGAGGAAGTGATGGGCTAGCCTTGTAGGACCTTGGCTTTTACTCTGATATGATAACCTTTGGAAGGTTTTGAGTGGAGGAGGGACATGGATCTGATTTTTTTTTTAAAACAATCTCTTTAGCTACTATATGGAAAATATATTTATAGAGATGCAGAATAGTAGCAGGAGGCCATTTAAGAGGCAACTGTATTCATCTGATGAGAAATCATAGTGGTACTGGGTTATCATGGTAGAAGAAAAGGTGATCAGACGTGGGATTCTGGATGTGATTTGAATATAGAACCCATAGGGCTTTCTGCTAGGTTAGGTGGTGTGAGAGAAAGGGAGGAATTTTTCTTCTCAACATTAGCTAAGAATGGGAAGGCTGTGGAAGGAGTGGGTTTTGGTGGTGAGTTCGGGAGGAGGAAGTAGATCAGGAGCCTGGTTTGATACAGCATCAGTTTGAGATGTCTATTAGGCATCCCAATGGAGATGTCACGAAGCAGGTGGAGCCCGTGGGGGTGGTGTACACCTGCACCCAGCTACCTGGAGGCTGAGGCAGGGAGATCACCCATTCTAGGCCAGCGGCTGCAACTTAATGAGACTGTGTCTCAAAATATAAAAGGGGGCTGGGGATGTAGCTCAGTGGTAGAGTGCCCCTAGGATTAAAAAAAAAAAAAAAAAAAAAAAAAAAAAGCAAGCAAGCATTTGGATGTGCAAGTTTGGTGTGGTCTAGACTGGGGATATAAAATTGAGAATTGCCAGGTACAGTGTGCATGCCTGTAATCTCAGGAAGATCACAAGTTCAAAGACAGCCTCAGCAATTTTTTTTTTCCTTGAGGTGCTGGGTATTGAACCCAGAGTCTTGTGCATGTGAGGCAAGCACCTACCCAGCCCAGCCTTAGCTGTTTAGTGAAGCCCTAAGCAACTCAGTGAGACCCTGTCTCTAAATAAAATATAAAAAGGGTTGGGGACATGGTTCAGTGGTTAAGCGTCTGTGGGTTCAATCCCCAGTACCAAAAAAAAAAAAAAAAAATGAAAATCATCAGTGTATGCGTGTTATTTAAAAGTATATGATTAGAAGAGATTACCAAGGGAATAAGTGTAGATACAAAAATATGCAAGGACTGAGTCCTGGTGCTCTCCAATATTAAGTAGTTTCAGAAATGAGTTGGAACCATCGGCGAGAGAGAGGGTTGATTAAGTGTAATGGGGAAAAGAATTCCAGGAGTCGGCAGTCTGCTGGCTACTAAGGGAAGGAGGAAAAGATCAAATGTGTCCAAAGCTCCCTGTAGGTTTCGATGAGTGTGAGAATTAGAAGGTTATTGGTGACCTCAAGAACACTTGATAGAGTGGTGGGGTGAAAATCTGTGGATGAGTTCAAGAAAGACTGGGAGGAGAGGAGGAAACTGCAGAGGCAGCTCTTTGGAGGAATTTTGTTGTAAAGAAAGGGAAGAAATTGTGTGGGAGCTAAAAGGAGAAGTAAGGTCAAGAGAAAATTTTAAATGGGAATAAAACTATGTGTTGTATGTTGATGGGGAATAGCAGAGAGCAGAAATTGAGCAGGGCGGGGTGGCACAATCCTGTAATCCCAGTGGTTTGGGAGGCCGAAGTAGGAGGATCGCAGGTTTGAAGCCAGCTTCAGCAATTTAGTGAGGCTGTAAGCAACTTAGTGAGATTGCTGAAAATAAAAAATAGAGAGGGCTGGGGATGTAGCTCAGTGGTTAAGCGCCCTTGGGATCAATCCCTGGTGCCAAAAAAAGAAGTTGATGCTGCTTGGAGAGAGTGAGGAAAATGTCCAGAGCTGTGTTCCTGGATTAGGTGAAGAGGGATGGGATTGTGTATAGAGACGGAGGGGCTGCTTTGGTTAGGGGCATTCGTGGTTCATCCAAAGTGAAAAGAGAAGTCATAGAATTTGGGGACAGGTGTGGGGAGGTGGATGGCACAGTGAAAGCTAGTGGGGGTTCTCTGTGGGTAGCCTCTGTTCTCCCACCCAGTGAATTAGGAAGCCAGGTCAGCTGAGTGAGGATGGAGGAGGAAAGGCTGGAAGCTTGCAAGGAGAGGAGTTATGAAATAGTTACCTAGAGCAGTGGTGTACCAGAATCACCTGGAGAACCTGTGAAAGCCTTCTCACCTGTAGATGTTCAGATCCAGGAGGTCTGGGGTGGGCCTTAGATTTTGCTTTTTTTGAGGGGAGGTACCAGGAATTGAATCCAGGGGCTCTTAACCACAGAGCAACACCCCCAGCCCTTTTTTGTATTTTATTTAGAGACAGGGTCTCACTAGATTGCTTAGAGCCTGGCTAAGTTGCTGATGCTGGCTTTGAACTCGAGATCCTCCTACCTCAGCCTCCTAAGACACTCGAGTGCACCACTGTGCCCTGCAGATTTTTCATTTCCAATAAGTCTTGGGTCACAGCTGCAACTGCTGGTCTGGGGATGAGACTTTGGGGATTACTGAGCTGGGAGAGTGAATGGACTGTAGAAATGCAGCACGGTCACCAGGCAGCATCAAGGGCCTGTTTAAGGTTAAGAATCATGACTCCAAAGTGTCTGTGATCAGCACTCTTTCGTCTCATCCACAATTACTTGGGCAGGCTTGGAGTTCTATTTCTTTGAAATTCCCGTTTTTGACTGATTTGCCCTTGGACGTATAACAGTCTCCACGTTCTTCCTCCTTTAAAAAAACAATTTTGTAGGGTGCAGTGGCACATGCCTGTAATCCAGTGGCTTGGGAGGCCGAGACAGGAGGACCTTATGTTTGAGGACTGCCTTGGCATCTTAGCCAGGCCCTAAACACCTTAGCAAGACCTTGTCTCAAAATAAAAAAGAAAAAGGCCTGGGGATGTAGCTCAGTGGTAAAAAAGCTTAGAGCACTGTACAACAATGCCTGGCACATGGGGGTGCCCTGGTTCGCTGTCCATCCGCCAGCTTCTGCCTGCCCTGGCTGATGATGCCTGACCTGCATTTTCCGGTAGACTCATTCCGAGCGCCAGGCGTGATTACCCGGCTGCGTCTTGACTTATCCTTGAAGGTTCCATACCCTTGGCATACCCTTGACGATCCCAATCTCAACATGTGTTCAAACCTTAAACTCGTCATTTTGCATTGTTTTTCCCCTTTATTCCCCATGTCCATTCAAGGTGCCACTATCTATCCCATTCCCTAGTCATATTGATAGTTTTTAGTGTCTAGTTTTTCTCACTTGACTAATTTTCTCTCTTCTTCCTCCTCCGCCCTCTCTCTCTTCTCTCTCTCTCCTCTCGATAAGTTGCTGAGGCTGGCTTTGAACTTGTGATCCTCCTGCCTCAGCCTCTCCATTTGCTGGGACTATAGGTGTGCACCACCACATTCAGCTCGCTCCACTAATTCTTTCTTTTTTTTTTTTTTTTTAATTAATAGAAGTTTACTTAGAACAGATGCAAATAATAGAAAGGTAGGGAACACACTTGTCATATGAAATGCTTTTAGTAACATTAATGTGTACATCAGAATGAATTTCTAAAGAAATTATATTTTACACATTTTCTTATTATATAACCAGAGACATTTTGATTACATGGTAGAAATCAACATTAAAAAATAAAACATTTCAAGCTGTGCATGGTGTTGCATACCTGTAATCCCAGCAACTCAGGAGGCTGAGGCAGGAGGATAACATGTTTGAGGTCAGCCTAGGCAGCTTACTGAGACCCTTTCTCTAAATAAAAAATAGAAAGGGCTGAGTCACTCCACTAATTCTTATAGAGATATTATCATAATTCAGATATGCAGAAAACATTTTATCTGTTTTCTGTGATATATCTACATCTCTATTTTGAATCAGTCCCTCTTCTACTGGAGTGGTGGACACTTCATTTCAGCCAGTTGGTGGAATCTTCCCTCCTCTTTCCAGGAATTGCCTTAATTCTAGAAGGATGACTCATATATATATTTTTCTAAAGCACAAGAGGAAGATGATCCTGTTACTAGAATGACCGTCTTATGTCCACTGAGGTGTCTACTGCCTGATCCTGCTCATGTGACCTCTCTAGGTCTGGCATCTCTTCACCATGTCACTCCTGGACACCCGGAAATCATCCTGCTGCTACTTTGCCCTGGAGTGGGATGAGGAGGCCCCTGATTCTAGCTGCCTTCAATCTAGGCTGCCTTCTGCAGTTTTTCTCTTTCTGGGCCTAGGCTCCTTCCTGAGGCTCTCACCAGGATACAGGCCTGGGACTCTGTCAGGTCTCCAACACCTGTGTGGGGATCTGCTGTCTTTCCATGCTCAGGAGACCAAGGACAGAGCCACCAACCCTCATGTGCTGCCGCTGCTTTCCCAAGGCTGGCTCCTGTCTGTGGTGCTAATATCGATGTGAGGCCTTGTTCACCCAAGATATTTTCTCCATATCTTTTGTCCAGGTGGAAATCCTGCCTGTTTTCTGAAGAACCTGAAGGGCCTAGGCAATTGGAATTTAAAAGCCAGAAGTGGCTTCTTTTTTTTTTTTTTCTTTTGGTACTGAATTGAACCTGTGCTTATCACTGAGCTACACCCTTAGCCCTTTTTATTTTTTAATTTTTGAGACAGGGTCTTGCCAAGTTGCTGATGCTGGCCTTGAACTTGAGATCTTCCTGCCTCAGCCTCCCAAATTGCTGAAATTACAGACGTGAGCCACCACACCCAGTTCTCTCCTTTTTTAAGCCCCCATGCTCTCTGAGGCTTCTGGCATCTGGTCATGCTACCAGCAGCCTTATTCATGGCTATCAACTGCTGGCTCCAGGGCATGTAGTATCTCACCACCCTTGTCCCTCATCATTCTCAGTGATTTCAGTCTCTCCCTTTCAGCCTGTGAACCTCCTGACTCCCCCACCCCCTTTGTCACTGTGTGTCATCTGCCCTCCCATGAACATTTTCACATCCTTACCGAGTCTGGACTCTAAGAGAACTCCCCCTTACTTTCAGTATTGGGGATTGAATCCAGGGATACTATACCCTAGCTCTTTATATTTTATTTTTTCTGACTCCAAGCCTCAGCTGCTCTTATTTTCTTGATGAGTGTGCAACACTCCTTTCTGCTGGATGCATCCAAGTACAGAATCTTTCCTTGCTTTCCTTGAGCTTCCTATGGCCCAAAGGACCAAGTCAAGACTGTTAAACTTCTCATCAGTAAACTTCAGGGTCCAGAAAACAATGGAACAACATATCTGAAATGCTAACAAGGTCATTTTGAGGATTCAGTGAGAATAGCTTTATAGCTTAGGAACTTTTATTTCTTATTTTTCTTCTGTTTGTTGCAAACAGCCTTCATACAGCAAGATGTACTCATAGGAAAATCTTGAGTAATTCCTTAAACTTCAGCTGAAACCCAGATGCATTGTTATTTATGATTTCCTATAGAAGACATTTCCTTAAGTTTTGAAGATGGAAGTCAGATATCAAGGTGCCGGCATATATAGATTCTGATAAGCACTTTCTCCCTGGCTTGCAGACAGCCAACTTGCCGTGTCTTTACATGGCAGAAAGAGGAGAAGGGGAGGCTATATTTTATTTTTTAAATTTTGAGACAGGTCTACATTTATGATAACAGACCTCCGATGGACACGGCGCTGCCCAGTGTTTCTATCATGTTTGGCTGCTATAATTATTTTCCCACTGAAGTAGCTTTCTTTTGCCACATATCACATACCCAGAAAGGTGTAGTGGCTTAAAACAATACTTGTTGCCTCATGGTCTGTAGGTCAGAAATCCAAGTGGGCTCTGCTGGTTCTCTGGGTAGGGCTCACAAGGCCAAAATCAAGGTACCAACTGGGCTGGGTCCTGTCTGGAGGCTCAGGGCAAGAATCCACTTCCACCCTTGTTCAGGTAGTTGGCAGAACCTGGTTCCTCAGGGTTTCAGGTGTGGCAGCCCTGTTTCCAGCTGGGTCTCTCCTCTGCTCCTAGTGGCTGCTAGTATCTCTCCTTGTGTGGCCAGCTGTGGCACATTGAATCACCTTTGTGCTTTGATCTCTCTTAGACCACTGGTCGAAGAAAGGGCTCTGATTTTAAGGGCACATGTGATTGGATGAGGCCTACCCAGATAATCTCCTTCTTTTAAGATCAACTATTGGATAAACACTGGGCATGGGGGTAGGATCTCATCTTATTCCCAGATTCCAGGGGTTAGGGAATATGTGATCATGGGAGGCTATTTTTAGAATTCTGCTACCACTACTACTTTCTGATATGATGATTTTCTGTTATTTCCTTTAAAAAAATTTAGGAGCATTGAACCTTAAGAGGTTAAGGTAACTTATCCAGGATTTGAAGCTAGGTTTCTCTGACTCCTGGAAACCAGCATTTAAGCTTTCTGTCCATGCTGCTTGGAGTATTATTTTCTTTTTTCAAACTGCCCCCACCTCCCCTTCATCTCTTCAGCCTCTTATTTAACTGTGACCTGGCATGTACTTCCTTGAGAAGATGGTGGCCTCTCATCTTATAAGCTCTGTCCTGTTCTGTTTTCTGCTGCTATGACTTAATTCTGGAAACTGGGTAATAAAAAAATTGATTTGGCTCAAGGTTCTGGAGGCTGGGAGACCCAAGTGCATCTGCTTGACATCTGGGGAGGGCCTTCTGGCTGCATGACAGAGGCCCTCGCATGGTGAGAGAGCAAGTGTGACTTCTTATAAAACCACCAATGCCATCGTGGGGTCCCACCCTCGTGATCTCATCTAATCCTGATCACCTACAGAGTCCCCACCTTCAATTACCATGAACATATTTGGGGATTAAGTTTATAATACATGAACTTTTGCTGAGACACATTCAAACATAATAAGCCCTGAAACTTTGAGTTCACAGACTTCCCACTTTCATACTTAGCTGGTGTTTATTTTTCTGGCTCTAGATCCCTCCCCTCTTGCCTGCCCAATGACTCCCATTTTTCATGTTCTTCTCTTTCTCCTTTCTCAGCATTTCCCTGTCTCCAGCAATCTCAGCATCAACATAACACCATGCTCTAGTATCGCCTGTCTTAGAAACAACCAAGCTGTGTGCAGTGGTGCACTCCTATCATCCCAATTACTCAGGAGGCTGAGGCACGAGGATCACAGGTTAGGCCAGCCTGGGCAACTTAGTGAGGCCCTGTCTCAAAATTAAAAAAGAAAAAAGAAACAAATGCTCCTGGACTCTACCTCCCACACCAGCCAGAGCCACACTTTCTGAAAAGAAGTCTACACTGGTCATTCGCTGTCACGCACCCTCTCCAATCTGGCTTCTTTTACCACCACTCCACTGAACTGCTCTTGACAAGGTTGCTCTGTTAGGTATCATCCCAGCATAAATTTAGTGTCTTTAAAAAACAACTTATTATTGTGTCTCATGCTTCTGTGGTTGGCTCGCTCAGCTGGGAAATTCTCACTTGGGCCTCTTTCTCATGAGGTTTCAATCAGCGGCTGGAATTGGAGTCATCTAAGGGTTCAGCCTGGCTGGATGTCCAAGGCAATTCACACACAGCTGGCAGTTGACCATGGCTGTTGGCTGGGAGTTTAGCTGGTGCTGGTGACTGGAGGACCTCCATGGTACTCTGTGTGACTTAGTCTTCTCAGAATGGCAGCCGGTTCTAAGAGGGAGTGTCCCAGGGCATTCCTGGGGAACCCACTGGAAGCAAGGCTTCTCAAGAGCTAGCGTTGGTGTCTGGTGAGAGCTTTCTTGCTGTACCATGACACGACAGAGACCCTCACCTGGTGAGAGAGTATGCCATCCTGGGGTCCCACCTCATGACCTCATTGAATCCCAATCATCTAATCACGCAGCATGACTTCTTCACAAACTCGTGGGCATAAGCAAGACAGAGTCCACACGAGATTCAACGGGAAGAGATTACACAAGGGTGTAGTTGATTTAGGGGACCATCTTTTGAGACTTGCTACCATAGTCACCAACAACTTTGCCCTCATCTTTTATTTTAAATTACTTTTTAAAAATGTTTTTTTAGGCATGATGAATGTTTATTTTATTCATTTATTTATATGTGGTGCTGAGAATCAAACCCAGTACCTCACACATGCTGGGCAAGTGCTCTACCCCTGAGCCACAACCCCAGCCCCTAGTACTCATCTTACTTGAGTTAACAGTAGCTGACATGTTGAACATTTTTTTTTTTTTTCAAATATTCCCTTCTCTGACTCTGTAGGCCCCTGGTTTTCCTCTTTCCTCACTGACGTGCTTTCATCTCCTTTCCTTCTCTTGCCAAAACCTAAAAATTTGATGACTTCAAATTCTAGGCCTAGGATTCTAGAATTATTTGTAGAATTATTTTTCTCAAGCATCTCCCTGCATGATCTTCCTAGTCCTGTGGTCAATGCCTACTGTCCAAATGCTCTCTTCTGCCAGATTTTATCTCTAACTTTGATCTCTGACCTGTGCTTAGGACTAGGATATAGGCTGTTCTTTTTGGGGGAGTAGAAATCATTTTTTTAAAAATACAAAATATATGACCACATATGAATCAATAACTATAAGTACTGATTGGCAAATAAGTATATATCATGTGTGTATGTTCTTTTTTCATTCCCAGTACTTTTCATCTCCCTCCCTCCTCCTCCTTCTCATCTACTCGCTCTATTCTACTGATCTCCCTTCTGTTATTATTATTCATATTGGTGCATCCAGCTGTCTTCTTTTTTGGAGGGAGGTAGTGGGGATTGAATCCAGAGGTGTGCTACCACTGAACTATATCCCTGACTTTTTGTTTCTTTTTTTCTTTTTCTTTTTTTTAAAGACAGGCTCTTGCTAAGTTGCTGAGGTTGGCCTTGAACTTGTGATCCTCCTGCCTCAGCCTCCTGAGTGGCTGGAATTACAGGTGTAAGCTGTGTACCACTGTGCTTGGTTGTCCTCTAGGTTGTTTTTTGTTTGTTTTTCTTTTTGCAGTGCTGGGAATTGAACCCAGGACCTTGCACATGCCATGCAAGTGCTCTGCCACTGAGCGGCATCCCCAGCCCCACTGTCTTCTTGATAGCTCCATGTAGATGTCTAGTGGCATTGCACATTTAATACATGCAGCTCTCCACTTTCACACCCTCTAGCCTTCCTCTCTCAACAGCTGCATCATTACTTACTCATGTTCAAGCAAATGCCCAGGGGATACCCTCCTAGATTCCTTCTCACTTCTCTTGACCCCCTTCCCCCAACATCCAAATCACTGCCAATAACCAAGTCCTCTGTTTTTATTTTTTTGGGGGGAGAGGACATTAATATATTTCTTTAAATATATTTGATTTAGATTGTTTAGAAAATTAATACATTTAGCTGGACATGGTGGTGCATGCCTGTAACCCCAGCAACTTGGATCGCTGAGGCAAGAAGATCACAAATTCAAACCCAGCCTTAGCATTTTAGGGAGGCCCTAAGCAACTTAGCAAGACCCTGTCTCAAAAGTAAAAAAAAAAAAAAATTTAAAAAGGACTGGGTTACACACCCCTGGGTTTAGTACCCCCTGCCCGAAAAAAGGTAAAAAAGAATATAAAAGTGATCTCTGACTGTGTCTTACATTCTCACCTGCCAAAGCAAACTTCCAGTTATTAAGGTATTTCTTCTACTATTTATTTCTATATTTAAAGTTTTCTTATATATATATATATATATATATTTTCTTGATTTTCCAGTGTTAAGTATTATCTATTGACTTTCAGATATGGAAAACATGGTGTTAGCTCTTTTATATGCCCATTTCTTCCCCAACCAAATATATTCACTTATCCTTTCCTTTCCTTCCCATATAGCTTTATCACAATTTTTGGTAACATCATTATTTAATGCTGTCTTAGTCCTTCAGGCTGCTATTGTAAAGCACTATGAACAGGGTGGCTTATAAACAACAGAAGTTTGTTTCTCGTGGTCTGGAGGCTGGGATGTTGAAGATGGAGGGCCCACTTCTGGTGAGGGCCTTCTTGCTCTGTGGTGACATGGCAGAAGCCATCACATGGTGAGAGAGAGAGAGAGAGGGAGGTGTGCCTGTGAGAGCAGGAGAACAATCTCGCACCCTCAAGCCCTTCTATAATCCGCTTGTCCCCACTCAGGAGGATGGGGCCCTCAGGACCTGAGCACCTCCCATTAGGCCCCACCCCCAACATGGTTGCATTGCGAATTAAGTTTCCAACACTTGCTTTTTGGGGGCACATTCAAATACTAGAACTTCCCAAGGGTCCCCTCTTCAAATCCTATCATCTTGGGTTAAGGATTTCAACGTAGGAATTTTAGAAGGATACAAACATTGGAACTCTAGCAAGCGTTCATATTAATATGATTATATAAATATTATTCACAGCTAAACCATGTAATGGGCTATGGTTATCTTTTTTCTGCCCTATAGAGTGAATATTTTCCATTTTGGGGGGATTTTGTTAAGAATTACATTTTTTAAAGTTTAAAATAATTACAGATTTATAACAAATTACAAAAATAGTACAAGAGGTCCTGTTTGTACCTTTGGACAGAGTTTCAAGGCTTCATGTATCCCTCACCCAATTTCTCTAGTGGTAACATCTTGATCAACTGCAGTCCACTAGCTCCAGTGGGAAACTGACACTGGTAAAATACACGGACCTGCCTCAGATTTCGTCAGGCCTCTTTTTCAGCTCTGGGTCTCTCAAAGCTACCACTTCCTTTTATTTTTACTTTTATTATTTTATTTTCCTTTTATTTTCACAACTTTGTTCTGAGCTGCCACATCTCTTTTAGGACTAGTGCAATATTCTCCTGATTTCTTGCTATCCTCCAGTGTGTTTCCACAAAGCAGCAAGGAGGAGCTTCTAATCACAGGAGTAGATCAAATCCTTTAACACATTCCGTTGCTCTTCGAATACAATTCAAACTCTTCATCGTGACCTCCAAAACCCTATGGGATCTGGCATGTTTACTTCTTTCTTTTCTTTTCTTTCTCGTCCCCGCTGTCTTTCTTTCTTTTGTTCCGGGCATTGAACTCAGGGGCACTCAACCACCGAGCCACATCCCCAACCCTATTTTGTATTTTATTTAGAGACAGAGTCTCACTGAGTTGCTTAGCGCCTCGCTGTTGCTGAGGCTAGCTTTGAACTTGCCATCCTCCTGTCTCAACCTCCTGAGTAGTTGGGACTATAGGTATACGCCACAGCACCCAGCAATGTCAGCTTCTTTACTGACATCTCAGACCACTCCTTGTCTTCAGCCCTTGAGTGGACCCTCACTGTTCCCTCTGCCTTGTGCCTCTAGCAGTTCTCCCTTTTTCTCCCTTTTCAGGTCTCAGACCAAAGGCAGCCCCTCAGGCTCTCTCTCATTAGCCTAACTAAAGTGTTATCTATTTTTTCAACATCAAATCTCTTAGTCCCGTTGGTTCTATTCCAAAATATATTCAAAACTGGATTGCATCATGGCCTGTCAACTGCCAGCTCTCAGCCCTAGCCTGGGCTGTTATCATTTCTGGCCTGGACTGCTGTGGTAATCTAGCTGATATCCTTTCTTATGTTCCCTACAGCACTTTCTCCACACAACAGCCGAAGTGGTCTTTAAAAATTCATATCACAAAAAAGAATACATATACATATAAATGGTCCCAATCTATAATTAGTGGATTTGTTTTCTTGTTTAATGTCCATTTCCAGTCTAGAGTCTAAGATTCCCCTACCCTCACTTTTTTTTTTTTTTAGATGCTGGGGCTGGAACCCAGGGCCTTGTGCATGCTAGGCAAGTACTTTACCACTGAGCCCCATCCCCAGCTCTTTAAAAAAGAGATTTTTATTTTGAGACAAGGTCTCACTAAGTTTCCCAGGCTGGCCTTAAACTTGAGATCCTTTTGCCTCAACCTCTTGAGTAGCTGGGATTACAGGGGTACATCACCATACTCAGCTAGAAAATAAGTTTAGTGGGTGTGTTATCAGCTTTTCATCACTGTGACAAAATAAGATAACAAAATATGATAAACAGCTTACATGGGGATAATTTATTTTAGCTCATGGTTTCAGCAGCTTCAGTCTATGGTCAGTTGGCTCTGTTGCTTTTTGGGCCTGTGGTGAGGTAGCACATCATGGCAGGAACATGTGGCTGAGGGAACTGTTTACCTCATGGTGGCCAGGAGACAAAGAGACAAGGAAGCGACCAGAGTTCCACTATCCTCTTCAAGGGCATGCTCCCAATGACCAGCCTCATCCACTAGGCCCCACCTCCTAAAGTTCCACCACCTGATAGCACCACAGACTGGGGACCAAGTCTTTACACATGGGCCTTTGGGGGACACATATCCAAACCATAGTCAGGGGCAGGGGAATTTCTGCACCATTCACTATTCTATCACTAACTTTGCAGGATATAGAAGAAATAAAATAAAATTTTGTTCTATGTATTCAGCTTACAAAATAAAAGAGGCTACTTTTTGCGCTAACTACTATTAATGACTCCTCCTCTAGGAACCTTTTGGTCTGCTGAACAAGTCCTATATATGCATCATAGCACTTTACCAAAGTATAATTTACAGTTACCCATTTTAAGTATATAGTCTGACAAGTTTTTCCTTTTTTTTTGGGGTACTAGGAATTGAATCCGGGGCCCTTAACCACTGAGTCACATCCCCAGTCCTTTTTAAAAATGTTCAATTAATTAATGTATTTATTTTTATATGGTGTTGAGGATTGAACCCAATACCTCATACATGCTAGACAAGTGCTCAACCACTCAGCCACAACTGCAGCCCATTCCTGCTCCCCCTCAAGCCTTTTTTATTTTTTCTTTTGAGACAGGGTCTTGTTAAGTTGCTTAGGGCCTCACTAAGTTGCTGAGGCTGGCTTTGAACTTGCAATCTTCCTGCCTCAGCCTCCTGAGTTGCTGGGGTTACAGGCATGAACCACCACATCCAGCTAGCTGCTTCTTTTTAATTGTGTAAAATACACTTAACAAAATTTTTTCCTGGGGCTGGGGAGATAGCTCAGTTGGTAGAGTGCTTGCCTTGCAAGCACAAGGCCCTGGGTTTGATCCCTGGTACCGAAAAAAAATTTTTTTTTTCCTTCTCAACCCTCTTCAAGAGTAAAGTACAACTGGGCATGGTGGCACTTGCCTGTAATTCCAGTGGCTTGGAAGGCTGAGACAGGAGAATCACGTGTTCAAAGCCAGCCTCAGCAACAGCGAGGCACTAAGCAACTCAGTGAGAGCCTGTCTCTAAATAAAATACAAAATAGGGCTGGGGATGTGACTCTGTGGTTGAGTGCCCCTGAGTTCAATCCCCAGTACCAAAAAATAAATAAATAAATAAAAAGGAAAGTACAGTGTGTTAGGTATGTCCACACTGTTGTGTTACCATTACCACATACCTCATCCACAGAACCCTCTTCTTCTTGCAGAACTACAACCCTAGAGCCTAAACCCAGTAACTCCTCATTCCCTCTCCACCCTAATCCCTGGCAACCTTCATTCTCCCATTTTGTCTCCAGGAATCTGACTTTAGGCTTCTTTTTTTTTAAATTTGCTATCTTACCCACTTTTAAGTTTAGGTAGCTATTTTTCCCCCCAGTACCAGAGATGGAACCCAGGGCCTCATTCATGCTAGCCAGGCACTCCACCACTGAACTACACCCGGCTTAAATGTTCAGTTCAGTGGTGTTAAGTAGTGGCTTCTTTTAAAGGTGTTTTTAGGTTTAGCTGTGAGTGTGAAAAACCTCAAATAATAGTAGCTTAAATAAAATGGCTCACTGTCCCATTGTCTCCAAGAAACCAGGCTCCTGATTTGCTTTGTCATTTGTAACACACAGCTTGCCATCTCATAGTTCACGATGGCTGCTCCAGTTCAAGCCATTAGCTCCACATTCCAGTTGACATGAACATGAAAGGGGAAGAAAGGCATACTTCACAGAAATCACACTTATTTTGTGCTTATGTGTCATTGGATAGAACCTAGCAATATAGGCCCATCCACAGCGAGAAAGTTGGGACATGTGGTCTTCATTCTGGGCCACATATTGCAGTTTTAATTTGTAGGCTACTGCTGAGAAAGAAGAGAAGGCATGCTGGGGACTCCCCCTCCGCTGCCCACCCCAGTGTTCGCCACGTTTTCCCTGCCTCATGGCACTGGTCACCCACTGAAACCAATTCCTTGCTTCCTGGAGTTTGGATTCCTTCAGCCAGGGCCTGTCTTTTATTCTTGAGTACAGAGACAGGTGCATTTTGGGTTGCACAAATAAATGATTCGAGCCTAACCGTCTTATTTTAAGAATTATTGAAAGGAAGCCCTGAAGAGTAGTGACGAGATCATCTAGGGTCGTCTAGTCCAAGTTCTGTGAATTAAGGAAACTGCTTCGCTGATAACTGGTGGTGGCTTCCACCAGGCCACACCCACTCCGGGCACTCCCTGCTCCCACTGCTGGGCAGGCTCTTCGTTGGAGCCACATGTGGCCTTCATGGAACTCTGCCATTGGTCCCATGCTGCCTCCATAGTCCGCATCCACTTCCATGCCTCCTCCTGCCTGCAGGCCTTCTCTTTGCAAAACTGCGCCCAAGTCTATACAAGCTGTTTCCCCTTGAGGGCTGGGGGTCGTTCTGGGCCTGATAGTCTCCTGAGGCCAAGAACCTGGACAGGAAATTTGTCCCACCTTTGTTCTGGAGCCCTCCTGGACTGAGTAGAAGAGAGTCCACAGCCCCTTACACCTTGCCAGGAATCTGGAGGAAACCAGACTCAGTGTTTTCTCACCAATGAAAGAGGAAAGGAGTTAACTTGGGATTTGCTTCTTTCATATGTAAAGACACATATATCCTCTCCAGCATGAAATGTCTCATAGAGATGCCTTTCCCTTCCTGAGGGAGTTCCTGGAAGTCAGAGAAAGCTACCCTGGCACCTTGTGTAATTGTCCAATCCAGAACTGGGAGCTCTGAGGGGCTTCTGATGCTCTTGGGCAAGAATTCTAGGATACAAGGTAGGAAATAATGTAACTGAGGAGCCAGATGGTAAAGAGTGAGGAGCAGCAAAAAGGTGGATGGGGACTGTGTCTGGGGCAAGTATCCGCCTCCATGAGACATGGGGATTTTCACTGGCCAACCAAGAAATGTGCACAGCATCAGGGGACCTGTGACGTACATGATCCTGCTTCCTTGGAATGATGTCCCTCTCCTCCCCGAGTTTGAAATTTTCATGCCCTTTATAAATGCCGTCACAATGACGTCCCACAGCCTTCACGAGACCTGCTCAGAGAGACCTGCCACTGAGAGCCTGTGGCCCCCCTACTCATGGCCTGGTCTTTCTGGGTCGGTTTGTGTTGTGAGGTCTGAAGACCTCTTCTCCCTTCCTGCCTTTCCATAGTCCATGGTCCTCTGCTGGCCTCCGGCCTCCTTCCTACCTGCTCCAGGCCTCAGGGTCTGCTCCCCTAAGAGGATGGCAGTGGGCAATCCCATCCCCTGGGCACCCGTCTAAGAGTGTAGCTGCTAAGCTGTCAGGGAGACAGTGTCAGGTGTGACAAAGGGCATAGAGGAGGCATCATGCACATGCCAGGGTCACACACTGGCCTCTCAGCTGAGACTTCATACCTGGCCTTCCAATTTTTTCCAGAAAGATCTTTCGACTTGCCCTTTCATCACCCTGAACTTGGCATCTGAACTCCATTCCCCCATGAAGCCTCTTCTCACCAAGTCTTCTTTCCTTGCCACAGTAGTTGCTGAGGCAGTAGGGGTTCTAGGCAAGAACCAGGGTCACAAGGGTGTCCCTCTCCCAGAGAGCTCAGGGCTGGCTGTACCAACTGATTGGCCTGTAGCCTCATGGTCTGTGACGGGAAGCTTCTGCTTTCTTTTGGACATGGTCACCAGAGGGGCCACTGCAGGGCAGACGCTAGGGTAGGAGGTAGCAGAAGAGTGGGAGTGAGTGGCATGAAGTTAGAGGTGGGCCTTTAAGAAAAATGCTCAGAGAGAACCATCCTATCCAGTGCTAGAGACCAAATGAGTCATCCTCCTCCCCCACGTTCCCCGGCAGAGAGGGACAGGCTGGAGAGGCTGCCTCCATAACTCACAGCCATGGGGCTCACAGCCACGCTGGAGTCCTGATGGAGCCCCAGTCCCAGGACGACCCCGACACTTGTTCACATTCTACTCATTACTTGCAGGGGAGGGAGACAGGGGTGAGGCCTTGTTCTCTCTCCACTTCAATGGGGACAGTATTTGTCTCTCAACCTTTCTTTTTCTTTTTGGTGCTGGGGATTGGACCCAGGGGCGCTTAACCACTGAACCACATCCCAATCTCTTTTTAAAATTTTATTTAGAGATAGGGTCTTGCTGAGTTGCTTAGGACCTCACTAAGTTGCTGAGGCTGGCTTTGAACTGGTGATTCTCTTGCCTCAGCCTCCCGAGCTGCTGGGATTACAGGCATGTACCACTGTGCCCAGCCCATCCTTTCTTTGGTTACGGCTTTTGGATTGGAGAACTCATTCCTGCTGGGTCACCTTGATGGCATGGACGGCTCCCACCAAACCTCCCTCCTGTGCTCCAGTGCTTGCCCTCTCAATGGTAAATGGGACTCGAGTGGGCGTTTCTGAACAACCAAGGTGAGAAGAATAAGCAGACTGCATGCCTCAGTGCTTGCTCACGCAAAGCTGCTTGCAGAGCCAGAGTCTCGTGGCTCAGCCTACACATTGGCAGGTGGGTCGTTATTGCAGCCAGGTGAGTCAGCAAAGAGGGAACTTCCATTTATTTGGGCAAATATGTCATATTAGATTATTCTGAAAGAAGCCCAGCATGCAGTGGGCTGCATGCAACCCCCCTGAGGATGGGGGTTGCAGAGAGTGGGAGGGGAGAAGACAAGGACAGAGGAAGGTCTTGTGTCCCCCAGGCTCTCCTCAGACTCTAGGCCATGGAGACCCCCAGCCAAGGGCGGAGGCGCCTGGGGACTGCAAGAGCAGAGATGGACACAAGGACAGACTCCAGAGGCTTGGTTTTATTGTGCAGTTTGCTTTTTCCTCAATGAGATGCCATTAAGCTGTGGTGGCACTATACACAGTCACAGGACAGGCAGAGCTGCCGGGTGGGGAGCTGGGTGTTGGGAAAAGCCGACTCCTGAGGAGTGTGCCACTCTGGGGTCTCATTCCATGGCCTGCCTTGGGCCCCCCTAGGTCCTTGAGGAGGCAAGCCTGCGGGGCAGGGGCTGTCTGGGGGCTCAGGGCCCAGTCAGCAGGGGCTGGCCTTGTTGGGCGAGGGGAAGAGCCCCCCTTAGGAACTTGGGCCAAACTCCATGAGGCTCTGGGACTCTATCTCCCTCCTCCCTCCTCCCTGCAGAGCCTGCTGATTAGTGATGTGGAAGCTCTTGGGAGCTTGGGACAGCCCAGGAGAGGGCTTGTCCTCTGTAACCCTCACAACGCTGGTTGAGCAGTGCGTGCCAGCAGTCTCACATTTTCATCTTCTTTCGTTGTGGAGGGGTGCGGCACCCTCACCTTCTGCGGGCTTCTGCACCCCCCTGTCTGGTGCTGCTGCTCCCTGGCTGACTGCATTGCCACTGGATCAGGCCTCTGGCCCAACGTCCCTAGGGGACTTATGCAGTGGCAAGAGGGTGGCTTTTTTGTGTGGCTGAGAATGTTCCTGGAGATGCTTACTTCTCACCCTCACATCATGGCTACACGTGCTTAGGTGGTGTGTTCACACCTGGGTCTTGGGGTGCCAGGTCTCAGGACAGAGCGTGTCTGCCAGACCCAGACACCCCCCACCTGCTCCCTGCCCAGGTCTCTCCCAGGCCTGTGGTTCTGGTGGGCCTGGATGGACCCGCCCAGAGACTGGAACCCTCTACCCGTCACATGCCCTCACTCTCCATCAGGTCTCCCACCCTGGCTTCCCTTGTCACAAACTCCCAAAGAAAAGGAAGGATAAACCCTAAATAAACCAGACAGAAGCAGCTCTGGAACAAAGAGTACAAAAAGACAGCCAGTGGCGTGCGGAGAGGGTGAAGTGGCAGTGGGTGGGTGGGTAGATGATGGCATGCAGTACTGGGATTCCTTATAAGGGGTGGGGTCCCCGTTTCTCCCCAAGGTGTAAGAAGGACTGGGGGAAGGGGATCAGCCAACTCAGAGAAGCAGGATCTTCTCTGCACTGGGCCTTGAGGCTTCCTGTATCCTCTGTGGGCCCAACCAGTCACAGGGAAATGAAATCCGTGGCCTGGAGGAGGGAGAGTGAGAGCAGGAGCAGCAGCAGCCATGAGGTATTCTGAGCCAGCAGGCTTATGCCCTCACACTTGACCAGCTTGTCTGTGAAGAGAGAATGGGGTGGGGGAGGGACCAGGACTCAGGCAGGCAAAGGCCCAAAGCAAGTGTGTGTCCCCTTCAGGGGAACAGTGCCATGACGTCTTCGCTAGACCAACTTGGTCTAAAAGAATCAACCATCTTTCCCATATGCAGATTTCTGAGCCCTTGAACACATATCTTATCAATATCTTGGTAATCAAAAGAAAACTGGGTGAGGGAGGTAATGTCACGGGAGGCCACGTGTCTGTAGTCACAGAAGTGGTTACTACACTGCTCTGCCTGTCTGGCTGGCCGCTCTTCCCCCATTCACACTGAAGGCAGTGGCTCCCCAGGGGACCAGGCAGTAGGGAGAGGGTAAGGGAGTTATGGGGCTCCTTGTCCTTCCAGCCTAGCTAAGGGCACTAACTGCTGTCCTCACTAGCTTGGTTGTTCCCAGCCTGGCTCTCTTGGCCATTTGGGGACTTGTCTCACCTCTGAGCACAGAGACGTTCTGGTGGGAGACTGTGGGAGGCTGACCGGAGAGGCGGAGTTCGCACGTGTAGGTCCCCTCATCCTTGTTGGTGAAGTCGGCTAAGTAGAGGACCTTGATGTTGTACTTGCTGGTGAAGTTGGTCCGGGAGCGGTATGAGTGCTCGGGCACCCCCACGGTGCCATAGAGCACGTGCTTCTTTTTCTCACGGGTCAGGCTGAACTCGTACTGGATGGGCATGGTGGTGGCATTCTCATGGCGGCAGTCCAGACGAAGGCTCTGGTTCACCAGGCAGGCCGTTAGGCTGGTCACCTTCTGCCCTCGGGACACCTGCAAGACTGGCACCAGCAGTGCCCCCTTCGAATTGGGGGGAAGCTGACAGAGCAGGGGGCCTCCCACCCGCATTAAGAGTAGGCATGGGCCAGGTTAAGCAGAACGTATGGGTCTGCTTGGTGAGTGACTCTTCCCAAACCAGGGGTCCCAAGTGGGGCAGACCCCAGCCTCCCTCTCTAGTCTGCGTGAGCCCTGGGTCTTGTCTGTGTGTTTCAAGGACAGGAGGTCTTGGGCTGGTGAGGGTCTTAGTCTCCATTGGAGATTCTAATTCACTAGTAAGGGACAGGGCTCAATGAATGTTTCTAAAGACCACCTCCCATAGCAGGTCACTAGGTTGAGTAGCTAACTTGGGGATGAAAAAAGCCCTCTCTCCTTCAGTCACCTGCACTTTCTGAGACTGTAAGGAAGATACTAGCTTCTCTGAAGGATAGAAGCCAGGATGCCTAGAACGCTAGCCCTGCCCCCTGCCCAGTACCTGCCAGCAGGACAGCGATACCGATGGCCGGGTTCATGGTGCCAAGAGCTCAGTCCTGGATATGGGGTGGGAAGAGATGGAAATCAGCCAAGAGATGGGGCAGATGTGCCCACACTTATGCCAGGACATGGGCTCCTGGGGAACATGGTGCACATCTAAGCCCCTCCCTCCATCCCTCCTCCTCTCCCCATTTCTCTCCGAAAGTGGCATTACCACAACTCTTTCCTCTTCAAGGATAGCAAGGGAGGAGGGACACACCCTGGAATGGTGTTTATGCTTGGCCATGAACACTTCTCAGCTCCTAGTCGAGCTTCCTTCTTTGACTTTAACTATTACTTAATTTTGTGGTACTGGGAATTTAACCAGGGGCACTCTACTGCTGAGCTACTCCCCTGGACCCCCCACACTTTTGATACCAGAGATTGAACTCAGGGGCTCTTATCCACTTCTTATATTTTATTTTGAGACAGGATCTTAAGTTGCTGAGGCTGGCTTTGAACTTGAGATCCTCCTGCCTCAGCCTCCCCAGGCTCTGGCATTATAGGTGTGTGCCACTATGCCCAGCCCCCACCCTTTTAAAATTTTCATTTTGAAACAAGATCCCACTAAGTTGCCACCTGCCTCAACCTAGAGTCGCTGAGATTACACCACACCCAGCTAGGTGACTTTATATTTACCACTCTTTTTTTTTTTTTTAGGAATGTAAGACCTATGAGGACAGGACTTACTATTTAATTTTTAAAAGTTTAATTTGATAAAATACATATAACATTTACTATTTTAACCATTTTTGGAAGTGGTATACTAGGGATTGACCCAGGAGTGTTTTACCATGGAACTATATCTCCAGTCTTTTTTTTTTTTTTAATTTTGAGACAGAGTCTCACTAAGTTGCCTATGGCCTCCAACCTGTGATCTTCTTGCCTCAGCACCTGAGTTGTTGGGATTAAAGGTGCATACCATGGTGCCAGGCTCTTAGTCAATGTTTTTCTTTTTGTGGTGCCTAGGATTGAACTCAGGGACTCAAGCCTGGTGGGCAAGCACCCTACTCCTGAGCTGCATCCCCAGTCCTCTTAACCATTTTTTTTTTGAAGGGTGCAATTCAGTCAAATTTAGTACATGCTCACTGCTGTGTAACAATCTCCAGAACTTTGGTTTTTTTTTTTTTAAACTCATTTTTTCTTTCAAAATGAAAACTGTAATGAGCAGTTAAAATTTTCTCACTCAGGGACTTATTTCTTGTTCAAAAAAATTTACCAATACCTAGAATATTTTCTGGTATATTAACAGATGTTGAAAAGATATTTATTTGGCACCAGGGATTGAACCCAAGGGTGCTTAACCACTGAGCCACATCTGCAGCCCTTTTTAAATACTTTTGAGAGAGGATCTTGCTGAGTTGTTTAGGGCTTTGCTAAATTGCTGAGGCTGGCTTTGAACTTGTGATCCTCCTGCCTCAGCCTCCTGAGCTGCTGGGATTACAGGTGTGAGCCACCACTCCCGGGAAAAGATAGTTATTGAATAAGTGAAGGAATGAGGCTCTCTGAGCTTTAGATACCCACAGGGTATAGTCAGGATTAGGAAAAATGACAAGCATTTGGCAGTTCCACTGCTCAAGGTAAATGATCCTGAAAGGTTAATGCCTAGGGATGATGCCAGGTGTGTCTGGTCAAGGCACTCGCAGATAGACTTCTACTGGGTGCTCAGTTAAGGTGTTTTCGGATGTGTGGAAGGGAAAGCGACAATAATCTATGCACATGAGCAAAAAAAAAAAAAAAAAAATGCTTCCAAACGTCAAGCTTTCTGGGATTTCAGGAGCTGCAGGTTTCTAGTCTGGCTTTAACAGGCTTCCTGCCTTATCTTTTAGACTGGACCAACACCTTGGCGAGGTGACAAGGAATGGGTAGTCTAGACTGTCCGCAGCAGGGATTGGGAGCGGTCACCAGAGGGGCGTGCGCTGGAGAGCGCGCGGGCCCCGCGTTGATTGCCTGTGCCCGGGTGCTCAGCTTCTGGGCTGGCGAGCTAGGGTCCCGCAGCTCTGTGGCTACGGAGAATGCCCTTTCCTTCCCGGGGACAGCTGCCTCCCGGAGCCGGATCCTGGGGCTCTGCAGCGGAGGAGGCTGGGCTATAGGTCTTTGATTTGAGGACACTGGATTACTGAGGAGAGGAGCGGGCTCAGGATTTAAAAAACGGGGAGCGGTGGCCAGAGCAAGAAAGGGAAGAAATGGGGCCGGGGCTCGGGGATGTGAAGCCAAAGGGAGGGGCAGAGAGTGGTTGAGGAGGCGCAGTCTAATTTTTTTCTCTGCCGGTGTCCCCGCATCCCAGACCCAGAGAAGCTCTGCGCTGCCTTCCTCTCCAGCCCCCGCTCGTCGAGCCCCACCCTTATTTCCTTTCTGTATTCCATTCCTCTCCTTTTCCAATTGAGGTTCCCCTTCCCCCTCGCTCACCCTTTTCGGTTCTCCCCTCCCCCGCCTGCCCGCCTTCCACCCAGTCCCCGCCCGCGGCACTGCGGTTTCCCTACCTCTGGTGCCCCACACCCAGCCCGCGGCGAGGTCGCGCGGCACAGATACCCTATGGCTTGCCACCCTCTGTCTTCTTCCCGATGTTCTCCCCGCTCCCACCTTTACGAACTGGGCTCGGGGATGTCTGGGTGGAGAACAGAACCAAAGGCTGTCTTCAGTGTCCTTCCTCCAGTGCCCCAGCCCCAGATCATCGTCAGCCAGCAGGCGAAAGCTACCAAGCGCCTTCCGCAAAGGGCGGGCTGCGGCGTGGCAGCTACCCTACCCTGCAGAGCGTCCCACTCTCGCCCCGGCCTGAGAAGCAGGTCCCTCCCCGAGCTCTGCGCTGGTCCTTCCCCGGCGCCCTCAGATCGTTTCCCGAAGACCTGGGCTGGGAAGGCTTGCACGGGTACCTGGTGGTTCTCCCTGAGACCCAGGTCCCGCCTGGCTCCAGCTCTCACCTGGGATCTGGGCTCTGCTGCTGCAGCCTCCTCCGGATGCACCGCCGCCTCCAGTTGCTGCACCCTGCAAGGAGCCCGCAGTTTTCACCAGGGGTGGGAGAAAGGGGGAGCAGGGAGGGCCCCAGGGCTCAGCCAATCAGAGGCTGAGGGGAAAGGATGGAGGGGGCGGGAGGAGAAGGGGAGGAGGAGGCGGTTGGGTCTTGGTGTGGGAAGGTGGCAGGCTGCCGCAGAAGGGGGACCTCCGCTCTGTGACTGGTCGGCTTGGCCAGGGACGGGAGGGTTTTGGTCCCTGAAATTAGGGTGGGGCAGTCTAAAGAACATTAGCCGCCTCCCAGAGCCCCCGCAATGATCCTCTCCTTTTAAGCCTGTAACCCCTTCTTCTGACCTGGTCTTCAGAAATCTGTGGGAAAACCAAGAGGTAAGGAGTGCAGGAGGGAGGTCGGCACACTTCCTCCTTGACTTCTGGGCTGGAGCCGTCTTCCTCCCGAGCCTCCGGTGAGAGGATTCTGTGTGGGAAAGTCCCAGTTTCTCCAAAGGAAGCGGGTTGGACAGCCCGTTGGAAGAAGGCAGGGTTTGTACCCAACTGGTCCTTCCCAGGTTCCCAGCCCAGCTGGGCCTGGTGTCTTCCTCAGCTCCTGGGCTGGCACCTCCCCACCCAAAGGACTGGTTTGTTCTTCTCACTTTTGTGAGTACTGTCTGGTCTTTAGACCAAGTAGCGCTGGGCACATTACATCAATGGTCACATTATCCCACAACAACCAGCTGTGTTTGTCACATTCTACCCCTCCATCCCACTTCTGGGTTGACCTGTTGTCTGGCCTTGGAACCCAAGCCTTCAGTGCTGAGCCACTCCACTCTGCTGCAGGCAGCCTCTTGGGAGAGAAAAAGGGGGAACTCTGGGAAAGGGGCGGAGACTAAGTCTGGAAAAAAGAATAGGCTTCAAACCTAGCTTCTGATTTCCTGGAGTTCTCTTCATCAGTTTTTTTCCCGAGTACTGGGGATTGAACCCAGAGGTACTTCACCATGCAGGTGCATCCCCAGCCCTTTTTATTTTGAGACAGGGTCTCACTAAGTTGCTCAGGCTGTCCTCAAACTCCGCCTGTGGAGTAGCTGGGATTACAGGTGTGCACCACCAGGCCTGGCTACCCCATCAATCTGGTGTCATCAGAAGGAGTCCCTTTTTCACATCTGGTGCTGATGACTTGTCAACCTACCCACAAGTATGCCAATTCATTTTTTTTTTAAAACAAGGATTTATTTGATTGATTTGATCCTTCTCTGTGAACGCTGGGCAGGATATATTGTAGGCTGACCCTGCCTTCCAGCTCTCTGCCTGCACATTCTTCTATTTCTTCACAGAAGTCAGCCCTGGCATTATAGTACTGTAATGGCACTGTTGGACTCTATCCCTGGATACACAAATGGGAGTTTCATTTTCTTCTCTGTCCCTTGGAGAGCGAGGTGGTCTTCCAGCACTTACAATGGTGAACTGCTCTAACTACAACGAGCCTTGCAGATAGTCAGTCCAAAGGGGTGATTTCACTTTGTTAAACCACAGGAAGTCCTGGGGCACTTAATGAAGATGGCCGCTGCCCACCTCCCTAGGCCCCGCTCACTGTAGTTCTCAGTCTGCACTTTTCCCAAGCCTTACAGGGTCTCAGACTATGAAACGCTGGTCTGGTAAGACCACCCTCTGCAAGGATGAACCCAGCTGGCTTCTCATTGTTCGTAGGGAAATTTTTAAGGCCCTGGATGTCCTGGCCTCTGGCTGCTGACCTCTACTACCCCATCTTTCCCGTTCATCTTCCTGCTGCATTCCAGACATGCTGGCCTCCTCTCTGTCTTTCCATGGCAGGGTGTTTCCTTTTGCTTGACAGTTTTCTGATTCTTCGATTAGGAATTTTTCCTGTTAGAACACAATTGCTTTAGCTTGGGACCTAACCCTTTTTTTGTTTTCTCTCTCTTGCACATGCATGCGTGTACATGCATGTGTGTACATGCACATACACACACGCACACAATACCACACCACAGCTAGGAGCTGGAGATGGCTCCTTTTTTTTCTTTTTCTTTTTTTTTGGTAGGACATGGGAATATCCAGAGGTCTCGTAACCATACCCAGAAGTCCAGCCAGTCAGGACTCTGGCTGGCCAAAGCCCTGGGTGCTCCATCTCCCACTCTGCTGCCTTGTCTCTGAGTGTTGCTGGGTGGAAGGCCTTGCTGTGCTACTTTGATAAAGTTGCAAGAACCTGGCCTATTTTTTGGGTCCCCAGGCATTTTGTCTTCAGGAAGGGGTGGGGGAGTGGCCTGTCATGGCGTGCAATTGTGTGTCTGCTAGAGCAAGGTCTCCAGTGGGATGGAGTGAAAGGCTCAAGTGAGATGAGACGGGGTCTGGGGACAGACCCAGGGTGATAAAGGGGAGGAGATTTTAAAACTCCCACTTCCTAATGGATAGGGTCAGAGTGCTGAAAACAAGGGGGAATCCAGCCGAAGGGATCGTTCCTGCCACCCTGGGGTGCTGCATCTATTTCCTACCACTCCAACACTTGACTCGGTTCTGTCGGAGCACAGGATTCAACACTTGACACAGTTCTGTTGAAAGACCATCCTCCCTCTTGGGGGCCATAGGCGTGGCATGTTTCCATGTGCAGTTGCTTTTAATACTAATAATCAATATATCCTTAGATTCAGAAGAATACTGGGGAGATTTCATGGTGATGGGGCACAAAATAACATACAATAAAGTTTAATATTGATACTTAGATGAAATCATAAATAAGCAATTATGATTTGCTCAAATTTGTAAGGAGCCTGTGATTTCTTTAGTATACAAATCCTCCAAAAGTTATATATAGGTATATGAGAATGTATTCCTCTGAGCTTTGATGTGGTGTTCGGTCTTCATTGCTTTCTTAGTGTTTATGATTAAGTTTAAGGATATTTTCCCCACTTAATAAAAAATAAATCAGTTAATCATAAGTACAATTTGTATTCTTCCTTTGTTTAGTTCTTTAAAGATCAGAATAGTTTTGGTCTGCCATTGAGTACATGAAATAGAATAAATATTAACTATAAGCTGATTCCTCTATTCTCTGTTAGTAATAACAAAATCTTTCTACTGTTAATAACTAACATTAGAGTTCTTGGAAAGGGTAACTTCTATTGAAACTTAATGACATATTCTTTCAGGGAAATTAAAGCTAAACAGAGCATGGAGCCCTCTACCTTGCTGGGAACTGGTTTTATTTATTTATTTATTTACTTAAGCTATCATACAGTAAGAACATGTTTTTTGAATAAGATCATTGATTATACTCTCAAAGATTTTTTACTTAACATTTCCTTGTATTAACCATGAAAAACATAAAAAAGATTCTGTGGACAATAAAGATTCAGACTCAGCCTCAGAACACTTGGTGTCTCTGTGTGCTGTTGCTCCACTGCGCCGACACCTCCCATCCACCTAGGACCCCCGAGCGCTGCTAGGGCTGGACCCCGGCACTGGGGCTGTCCTGCTGGTTCCTTAGCCTTCCCTTCTCCCACCGGCTCCTGCTGCCCCAGCTAGATTTCTGTAGGGCAACCAAAGGACGACCAGTCATTCCTTTTTCATTTTCACTGGCTTCATAGAATGTCCTTGTGGAATCACGGAGGAGTTAGAGTCGCCTCATTGTTTTATAGAGGGGATCTGAGGCCCAAGAAGGGAAATGATTTGTCAGAAGTCAGACAGATACTTCGGGAAACAGCCAGGCCCGTGGATCTCATCTCCTGACTCTACGTTTAGTGCTCCTCAAGGGCTCCCAGGGTGGGCCTCACACCCTTACTAGACTGATTTCACTGGTCCAATATGAAAATGGGGGGCACTCTGGGCATGGCTGTCAAGTTGTTACCTTGTCTGGATCCCCTCCTCTTTAGCCTATTCATGGGGGAAAGGTGCCAACCCTAGGATTATGGGGGTATCTGAATGCATGACACCACACCAGACAGATGAGATCAATAGCAGGTTATATTTCACATATTCTTAGTGCATAGGAGGACATCAGACCATGAATTATCACACAGGACTTGCACCCAGAAACAGGATGTGCAGGAGGCAGGCTTTGTAGTATCAAAAGGTTGGGATGCCCCCCCATTTCCTCTTGGAGGTGGGATTGGCAGTCTCAATAATTCTGAGGGCAGGTAGAAAAAATGAAGCCCACTGTTCAAGGATAAGCAGGAGCTGTGCCTGGACCTCTTAATAAAGAGGATTGTTTGACCAGGGTCTTGTCAACAGAAGGGGAGGGGAACTTGCAGTTCCCTTCTAATTATTATTATTTTTTTTGCAGTGCTGGGGATTGAACCCAGGGCCTTGTGCTTGTAAGGCAAGCACTCTACCAACTGAGCTATCTCCCCAGCCCTCTGCTTCTGATTTTATCAGATGTCAAAACATTTAAGACCCTCCTGATTTTATTAGATGTCAAGGCCACATGGAATATTGAGCCCCAGTTTTGGGTTAATTGACACCACACACCTGCTCGCTGGCTCTCTCTCTCTCTCTCTCTCTCTCTCTCTCTCTCTCTCTCTCTCTCTCTTTCTTTCTTTCTTTCTCTTTCTCTCTCTCTCTCTTTCCTTCCTTCCTTCCTTCCTTCCTTCCTTCCTTCCTTCCTTCCTTCCTTCCTTCCTTCCTTCCTTCCTTCCTTCCTTTCTTTCTTTCTTTCTTTCTTTCTTTCTTTCTTTCTTTCTTTCTTTCTTTCTTTCTTTCTTTCTTTCTTTCTTTTCCTTTCTTCTTTCTTTTTTTTGGAACCAGGGATCAAACCTAGGAGTACTTAACCACTGAGACACATCCCCAGCCCTTTTTATTTCCTTTTTGAGTCGAGGTCTTGCTAAGTTGCTTAGGGCCTTACTAAGTTCCTGAGGCTAGGATCCTCCTGCCTTAGCCTCCCTCGCCCTTGGATTACAGGTGTGAACCACTGCTCCTGGCCACACCTGCCCTTTCTGTACATTTATTCCAAGGTTGCATCTTCCATTTTTCTGAAGTGGCAGTGGCAGATGGTGTATATTTATGTGCACTTTTATTGTCCTTATGTGGGGGTGGGAAGAAAGAAAATGAGCCACTTTTGCTTGATATTCAATTTCTCCTGGAAATAGAGCCTATGTAATTAAAAACTCTTGGAACTGCCGCTCTCCACTCTGTGGCCTTCTAATCCTAGATGAGGTCAGCTCCCCAAAAAACTGGTTATTTATGTTTGAACAGAACATAAAAAATAAAGATTATTTCTTAGAATGCAGGACAGAAGTTAAGAGGAGGACGCACCAATGGAGAAACGGAGATATAACTTAATTTTCAACAGTTATTTAAAAATTTGATTCATGGATGTCTACATCATCAAATAATTAAAAGACATTGGCACCAACAATGTTGCAGGACAAGTCTCAACTCTAGGAATATGAAGGTCAAAAGAACACAAACTGGCCTCAAAGCCTTGTTCCAAAGTGAGAGACACAGGGGTAGATAAGTTCTGTGGGTAATCAGAGAGCCACAGGAAAAGTATCGAGGTAGAGATGGGGCTGTGGTACTATGGGAGTCCCAAGGAAGGACAACTGGTGGCCTACTCTGTCAGAGAGGGCTTCTTGGAGGAGACGAGGCATGGATTGACTCTTCGAGGATGAATGGGAGTGGCCCAGGTATCTCAGATTGTCATATCATGCCTCCTGGAATCCACCCCTTCATGTGATTCCCTTCCACACAGATTCTGGGTGTGGACATGGGCCTTGCCTTGACCATTAGGCCACCAGCAAATGTGATGCAAACAGAGGCCTAAGTCGTGTTTGTACATTGGGACTTGCCTTCTTGGAATACAGTTGCCATGTGAGGAAGTCTGAGCTAGCCACGTGGACAACTGAGGTGTCCCAGTTTACATCAGTCACCATTTGGGATCAGCCAGCCCCCAGGTGACTTGCTATATGATCACAGAAGCACGTGTGATTCTGACTGATGCCACACAGAACAGAAACGAATCACACCGGGTCAACCTGTCTGGGTTCTAAAACCGTGACACACATTCTTCGATATTCTTTCATCAGGAAGTGAAGTCTGTGTCTCCTCTTCTTGAATCTCAGTGACTCTGAATGCTTCAGCTAATACAGTAGGGCAGAGTGATGCTGAGTGACCTCTACATGTAGGTCTTAGAAGGTCATGTAGCTTTGACCTTGTTTGCTGGTGCACTTCTTCCTGGAGCCAGCATGGAAAACCCCTGACTACCCTTAGCTACCACGCATGGTTCCATGCTCTTCTCAAGGAAGAAAACTGCTTAGCAGTTGGGACAAGGGCAACTTGTGTTATGTGGTGGTGGAACAATTGGCAAGAATATTGCCCATGGTAACTTAGATGTTAGAAAATATGCCTGATATGGTTTGAGTGAGTCTCCCAAAAGTCTGTGTGCCAGATGCTTGGTTCCCAGCAGAACACTCTTTAAAGGTGGTGGGACTTTTAAGAGGTGGGGCCTAGTGACGGATAATTAGGTCAAAGGGCTCCATCCTCATGAGTGGATTAATGCTGTCTGTAGGGAGTAGGTCAGATTTCCTGGGACTGGGTTAGTCTCATTGCACCCTTGCTTCCTCTCTCATCATATGATCTCTGTTGTATACATTCCTGTCATGTGATGCTATCTACCACATTGTGACACAGCCACAAGACCCTCACCAGATGCTGACCAGATGGGGTCACTAATCTTGGATCTGCAGCCTCCCAAAACTGTAAGCTAAATAAACCTGTTTTGTTTTTTTTCATGAATTATCCAGCCTCAGGTATTTTGTTATAGCAACAGAATGGATTGAGATATCACCTGATAAATGTGTGGACTTGGCTAAAGGAATCTAGAGATGAAATGCTATTTGGATGCTTATAGGTGGCATGATAAAGTATAATAAAAGAGACATGAGCTAAATGGAACTTGTTCATTTTCTTGGTTTGGAAAAGAAAACCAGTCCTCATTTCCAGTCTGTCCAGCAGGCAGTGGATTCTCCAAGTTAGAACTGGCCTAAAGAGAAAGAGTAAATCAAAGGTATGTCTGTAGAACCTTTGTTGAGATGTCTGGTAGATTTAAGTGATGCCTAGTAGACCTTCTTAACTAAACAAAAGGGTTTCTAAAAATATTAAGGATATTGTGCCACAGCTGAAGTACTGTCTTCCTGAAATTAACCAGGTATGTGGCATCTCACACAGAAAGTGGACCTATAACATTCACAGAAAACCCATAAGGTTTTAAAGAATATTGTATTGGCAAGAGCTCCAGAAGTTGGACTGAAAGGTGCTGAGACAGTTTGAAATGAAAATGAGCCTCTGGGCCCCCAGCTTCCTCTGGGCAGGAAGGTCCATGCACACATGGGTTTTTTTCTTAGGGAAAAGATGGGCCTCTCAGAGGACAGGAGTGAGACTCCAGAGGGTGTAACTAAAAACCAAGCAGAACCAGACACCCTGCCTCTAGAGTAGCGGTGCCGATTACATGGTCTGGTTGTGGTGCAGAATGGCTTTGGGTCCGTGTTTGCTACATGCCTCCCATGTGTTCCCTTTGGACTGGAGCTTCTGTTGGATGCATGCTGCTCTCACTTCATTGTTGAACAGCAGGCACGTGGGGCAGAGAGCTTGGCTTAGTTCAGGGGTTTATGAGTCAAAAGGAGGCACAGCTGAGGAGCGTGCTCAAGAAGACTCAGCCATGTCCCGGCTTCACATTATGAGCTCCTGGACTTGGAGCCCAGTGTCATGATTGATAATATTATGGGTGTTTTGGGAAGGGTGGGGTATGTCAAACGTAGGAGGGCTGTGCATCTTCAGGAGGAGCAGGTAGACTGTGGCAGATTGCTATACTGATGGCTCCCAAGGAGTCATGCCTCCTGCACATTGACTGTGGGCTTGGCCATGGTGGGACTCCAGATAATATGATGGAACTAGAGCCTTCATGAGTGCCCACCTACTAGGACTTGCTTCTCCGAAACTGGTTACCATGTGAGGAAGCCCCAGCTAGCCACAGGGGCAGACATGAGCTAGTACTGTAGCCGACAGCCCTGCCAATTGCCAGATAGATTGCTAGGGAGACCCTCCAGGATCACCCAACCCCAACCCACCTGCCAGCTGACCACAGACACATGAGTAGCCCAGCCAACCCCATAGGAAGCAGAGACGAGCTGTCCCAGCTGATCCCTGACCAAACTGCCGACCCACAGAATTGTTGCCTTTGGTTCTTGGTTGGGGAAGTTTGTTAAAGAGGGGCTGTGGCTGTGGCTCAGAGGTAGAGGCTTGCCCAGCACGTGTGAGGCCCTGGGTTCGGTCCTCAGCACAACATAAAAATAAATAAAAAAAATAAAAAAGACCATCTACAACTAAAAAATTAAAACAACAACAACAAAAACAAACAGCAATAGATAACCAGGCAGGAGAGGGAAAGGAGTTTAAGACAGAGGTGACAGAAGGAGCAAAGGCATAGAGACAAAGCAAAGCAAAGTGGAGATGGGAAATGGGCTCTGTCTGGGCTGGGAGGGAACCTTGGAGAAATGGGGATGATCCCACAGAGGAAGCCCTGTCTGTTTGGACTGGGTAATGGGGAGTCATGAAGGTGTATGGGGAGGGCGTGAAATGGCCAGATAGACATACCCTTCGGAAGGTGGCTCTGGCAGCCGTGTGGAGGGCGACCGCAGGGCCCGCTGCACCCTCTCCCGCCCAGGTGGTCCTTTGCTCTTTAGATCAGAGGAGGGGAGGCAGAAGGTGTCTCCCGGGGAGGAGGATGGCATGATAGACTGTTCCCTGAGGTTAGGGTCCATGTCTATCTTGGTTACTGCTGAATCTCCAGGGGTTCCAGGTCTTGGCACAAAGTAGATTCTCAAGGAATATTTTTGAATGCATATCACAAGAAATAAGAGCAAACAAATGTTGTAGGTGCCGCACATGAGGCAAAGGCAGGGACTTTGAAGGAGGGTTTGGGGGAGAATAGTGGCGATTTCCGGACAGGGGAAGAAAAGTGTTCCCAACTGAGGGATCCTCAGACACAAAGGGATGGAGGTGTGAAGGGGGCCTGGGCTGCTGTGGTGTGCGTGCTGCAGTGTGGGGTGGGGGAAAGGACAGGACCTGAGCTGCAGGTGGGGAGGGAGAGGAACCAGTTATCAAAGACTGGAATTACCAGAGGTGGTGGCGCACAGCTGTAATCCCAGCGCCACTGGCTCAGGAGGCTGAGGCAGGAGGATTGAGAGTTCAAAGCCAGGCTCAGGAACTTAGTGAGGTCCTAAAAAACTCAGCGAGACCCTGTATCTAAATAAAAAATAAAAAGGGCTGGGGGTGTGGTTCAGTGGTTAAACACCCCTGGGTTCAATGCCTGGAAAAAAAAAAAAAAAAAAAAAAAAAAAGACTGGCTTTATCAATCTGAAGAGCTTAGACTCTCCAGTTAGCAGTGGGGAGCCGTGCAGGGCTCTAAAGAAGTGGAGATGTATGAGGAAGTGGTAACAGGATGGGGCTGGAGGGATGCACAGGAGCAGGTACAGAGAAATCAGAGCCAGGGCTGGAGTCCTATTGGAAGGTGAGGGTCTGACATAGGGCAGCCACAGTGGAAGTGGAGGTGAGGGGGCAGAGGATACACACCACCTTGGCACTCCCTGGCGCTTGGACCATCAACCAGGTGGGCTCCCAGGTCCCTGGTGTGGCTGCTCTGACGAGTGAAAAGAAAGGAGGCAGCTTTGGGGCAAAAGATCATGACTTCAGTGTTGGTGGTGTCGAGCCTGAGGTGCCCGCGGGAGGTGCGGGTGGAGCAGAGGAGCGAGTGGGTGTCCAGGGGTGGTTGGTGTAGTTGGTAATGAGAACCCAGAGTGCATGTGTGGACCAGAAGAAAACTGAACTCAGGCCAAGTCCCCATATTCAAGGGAGTGCCCTCCTGGCAGAAGAGTCTTTGAAGGAATGGCTAGAAGGATAGAACCCAGAGACGGACTCCACAGACACAGGAGCGTTTCAGCGAGGAAGTGGGGTGTGCTGTGATGTAAGGACCCCAGTGCATCCCTCAGATTTGGCAACAGGGAGGTTTGACAATCTGGTGAGGATGGTTTCAAGAAAGGACTGGAGCTGAAATCTGAGGTTGTTGTTTCAAAATCATTTATTATAATTTTCTTATAATGTAGGTATCATTTATTATTCATTATATATTATTATGAATAATATAACATTATAATAAATAATAAATTCTTCTTCTTCTTATAAATTTATTATTATTTGGAAATGGCAAGGCCAACAGATGAGAGGTGGCCACCACTGAAAAATAATGTGTTATACTCACAGATTCCAGAGGAGGCGCAGGCCTTCCGTGGGACCACTCTGGGAAGCAACAGGTCCAGCAGGAGACCCGCGAGGAGGAGGAAACGGGCCAGAGCCCTTAGTGTGCTCTTTGGCAAAGAAGTGGTCGTGGCGTTGTGGACAGGTTGGGGATTGGCTGGTTTGAATCACTTCAGTGGACTCTGGGGCATAGGAGTGGTCCCTGGTAGTCTGGTAGCTGGCCCTGAGGTGAGAAGGGTTGGTCACAATGGCCCAGAGTATGGGACCCCCAAGAAAGGATGTGATTGGGGTTTGTGCCCTGGATTGGTTGAGATGGGAAATTTCCTGTTTAGGAATTGGCTAGACCTGGCAGAGGTAGTCCACCCCAGATGTCGGAGCATCAGAACACAGAGACGTGGCTAATGTGGTTGAAGATGGAGGAGTCGGCAGGGAGACAGGATTGAAGGTGTAAAGCAAAGAGGAACCTTGTCCAGGACGTGCTGCTGGTATAGGCCCCTAGACCCCTTCTGTTAAGAGTGGTGGGGTGGGAGGAGGTGGGTTGCTGGCTACTACAGTGCAGGAACTGAGAGACAGTTCGAGTCTTTGGGGAAGGCCAAGACCTGCTTCTGGTAAGATCTTCTGTGGGCCTGTCTGCTGGGCTACAGCTCCTGGCAAAGATCCTTCAGAACATGGTCTATGGGGCTGCTGGGACCATCAGCCTCGACCTAAGGGCTTTGATTTGGCTGAGCTCAGCTGATCTGTCTGCACCAAGCTGGGGAGGGCCAGAAAGGGCTGCCCAAGGGCTGACTCAGTCTCTCCAGTTAAAGGAAAATAAATTAGCAGGGTTTTTGGCAGGGATAACTATGCCCAGGAATGAACGAGACTCATTCTTATGGAATGTGAGCAGAGCAGAGTAACTTAAATTTTTTTAAAAATTTGCTTTGGGGGAAAATGAAGGTCTGTTAGAAGCTACCTCCACCTGCACTTTCCACAGTCAGGGTCCATCACTGGCAGAACTGCTTTGTAAGCAAGCTGCTCCTCCTGATCTACATGCTCACGGTCTCTAACTCCTTGGGTAGAGGCTGACCGAGGGTTACCCGGCACCCCTTGCCAGCTGGCATCAGCCAGTGGCCTTGCAGCATGCAGATGCACCATCCTGCAGCTACTCTGGCTGGGCTGTGTCAAAGGGAGGGGCTGTTCGACTCTCAGGGAAGAGGAGAAAAATCCAAGGTATTTTCTTTATGTTGGAGGCATTTCTGCTGCTCATTGGCAGGGAGAATAATATTAATGAAAGTGCACAGTGTAGGAGAGCTTATAGTTTTAGTTTATCTGAGTGAAGGCATGAGGAACAGTCCATGGGTCCACATGACGGTGAGTGTGTGTGTGTGTGTGTGTGTGTGTTTGTGTGTGTGTGGCGGGGAGGGAGGGAGATGGAGACCAGGTGGTGGTGGTGGGGGAGTCACTGATCAGACTCTGTGTTCACGCAGGTATACCCTCAGCCCTTGACACCTCTCTCTTCAGTTTTCCTAGGCAGATCTTGGTCCTTCACTGGAGGAAGGGACAGATCCAAGTCACTCACCTCAAGCACGAAATCTTCCTCATCTAGAATCCTGGAGTCATCCTTTCTTATCTCCACTTACTCATCCATTTACTCATCCTAGTTTGAATTCTGTCTGCTAGATGCTCTTTGGAGTCTTTCCAACTTAAATGACACAGCCCTAGCTGTAGTCTCTTTCTTTCCTTCCTTTTCTTCCCTCAATATTGGGAATTGATCCCAGGGGCTACATCTTCAGCCCTTTTAATTTTTAAATTTTGAGACGGGCTCTTGCTATGTTGCCAAAGCTGGCCTTGAACTCATGATTGTCCTCCCTCAACCTCCCATGTTGCTGGTATTACAGGTGCGCTCATCTTCTTTTTTACTTGGACTATTGCAGTAGCCTGCCAGATGTCACCACCCTAGTCTTTAGTCTCTCCTTCCACATTGCTACCAGAGGAACTTTTTTTCCAAATCACTTTTTTTTTGTCTTTTAATTGAAGCTGGGTATGGTGCCTGCCTGTAGTTCCATATAGTTTCAGGTACTTGGGAGGCTGAGACAGGAGGATTGCCTGATGCCAGGTGTTCAAGGTTAGTTTGGGCAACATAATAAGATCCTAGTTAAAAAAAAAAAAAAATTGTATACACTTGTCCTTCAGTATCCAGTGGGGATTTGTTCCTGGACTCCTGTGAATACCAAAATCTGTAAATGCTAATGTCTCTTACATAAAATGGTGTAGTATTTGCATATAACCTATGGATATCTTCCTGTATACTTTAAGCCCTCTCTAGATTACTTATACAACCTAATGCAATATAAATACTATGTAAATGGTTGTTGGATTGTATTGTTTGCAGAGTAATGACAAGAGAAAATTCTGTACATGGTAAGTATAGGCATAGTTTTTCCCCAAACACTTTCATTTGGAAAATAGTTGAATCCATGGACACAGAAGCCATAGGTATGGAGGGCTGACTCTACTTTAAAAGGAGGGAACAGGAAGGAATATTACTCAGCTTTAAAGAAGAATGAAATTCTGGCATTTGCTGGTAAATGGATGGAGTTAGAGAACATCATTCTAAGTGAAATAAGCCAAACCCCCCAAAATCAAAGTCTGAATATTTTCTCTGATATGCGGATGCTAATTCACAATGGGATGGATAGGGAAGTATAGTTACATTATATTAGGTAGATGGGAGTGAAGGGAGGGGAGGGGTGGGGGAAGGAATGATAGTAGAGTGAAACACATTATCTCATGCATATGTATGACTGCATGACGGATGCGATCCTACAATATGTAGAGTCAGAAAACAGATTACACTTCATTTATGTATCATCTATCATGTAAAACTAATTAGAACAAATAAAATAATTAAAAGAAAAACAGGAGGGGATGGGAATGGAGAGACAGTAGAATGAGTCAGACATAGCTTTTCTATGTTCATATACGAATACATGACCAGTGTAACGCCACTGAATGGGGTCCAATTAGAATAAGTTACACTCCCTGTATGTATTCTATGCCACTCTACTGTCATGCATACCTAAAAAGAACAAATTAAAAAAAATTGTAATACATGCCTGTGGTTCCAAATACAATCGTGTGAAAGAACAAAGAGTAAAAAGTTAAACATTTCAACTCTCGTCCTTTAGCCATTACTACAGTTGTTAGCAACTGCGTATCCTTCCAGAAATACTCCATGCATGTAACAGTGTTAGCAAATCCTATGGGAAGCACACGAATGTACCCTTTATACATTTTGTTATATACCCTGCTCTTTTTTTTTTTTTTTTTTTTTAGTGTCTCTTGTGGGTAGTGCTGGATCAGGGCATATTAAATTGCGTTATTCTTTTATCAGTTGTGTATTCCATTTGTGGACCTATTACAATGTATTTAATCAGTCTCTAGGTGCTGGACAAACTGTGGTCTTACAGGCAATGCTTCAATGAATCATTGGCACAAATATAATTTTACACATATTTGTTCTATTTGCAGAACCAATTTCTTAGAATTTGTATGTTTTAAAATAGTATTATTAAATATCTGGTTCCAATTACATTGTTAAATAGTTCCTCTGCACAACATAAAAGTCAGGTTTATATCTTCAGTCTAGACCTCTTCCCTGAGCTCTGACCTGCCAATCAGCTACTACTTAGCGTATCCACAAGGATCGCTGGAATCTGCCATGTCCTAAGGAGACCTTCAACCTTTCCCATCCCAGAAATAGGAGCCTAATCTGCAATGCAGCCCAAACCCTGCAGCTGTCTGTGATGTCTCGGTTTCCCGACCCCTCACTGAGCGCCCCGCGCTTCCTCCGCGGCCCAGCTCCCATCCAGTTCTCTTTCGGGTCCGCTGGGCTCCAGGCTTTTGCATCTTCAGTAAACCTGTCCATTCCACAGCCCCGGGAGCTGCAGCCCTCCGCAGGATGGGGAGAGGCCATGGATGCTACTAGATGTCCTGCAATGCACAGGACAATCTCCACAGCAAAGGATTAACTGGCCCAATGTGCTGATTGACAGTCAATAAACCCTGTCTGGAAATCACTTCCCTTTATCTTTACACAGTTCCTTCATTTTCATACTGTAGTTGTTGGCTGAAAAATCTCACCTCCACAGAAATGTCGTCCTGACTTTCTATTGAAAGGAGAGTGGGTCTCAGGCCCCCCCAACTTATCTCCATCATTTTCCTAATTATTAGTACTTTTGTTTTCTCTTTTCTTTTTCATCCTAGTTTTCTGGGTTTGATGCTTAGGCTGCTGTTTCTTATCACAGGTTTGTTTTGTTTTGGTTTTGGTGCTGGAGATTGAACCCGGGGCCTCAGGCGTGCTAAGTAAGCACGTTGTCCCCGAGCCACATCCCCAGCCCAGGCCACTGGTTCTCATCTTCATTAAAAACAAAAACCCATGGTGAGCTTATTTGCGTCATTTATCATGTTTAGAAATTTATCCTAATAATATATTTTTGATTCTACTTTGATTGTGATCTAGTTATACTTTCTAACCTACCAATGGGATCGTTGAAATAGGTACGAGAGTCTGAGAAGTACGTCTATGGAACTGGAAAGATGCTGCCAATTAATGTTGAGTGAATGAAGTGTTTGCACAATACTTCCTAGATCTTCAGAATTTAGTACAGGAGCCATTAACCACATGGGATTATTTAAATACATTCAAATGTAAACTAATTAAAATGAAATAAAATTAAATTCAGTTACTTAGACACCCTAGCTACACTTCAAATGCTCAATAGGCAGTTGTGGCTAATGTCACGGTATGGACAGGGAAGATATATGATATTTCCATCACTGCAGAAATTTCTCTTGGACAGTGTTGTTCTAGAAATGGTTCCATTTAAATATAAAACAGAAGTCAGGTGTGGTGACATACCCCTGTAATCCCAGCGGCTCGGGAGGCTGAGGCAGGAGGATTGCAAGTTTGAGGCCAGCCTCATCAACTTAATAAGGCCCTGTCTCAAAATAAAACATGAAAAGGACTGAAAAGGAGCAGGGATGGAGCTCAGTGGCAAAGTACCCCTGGATTTAATTCCTAGGACAAACAAAAAGTATATATATCATATATATGTTCATATAGATGTAGATTATCGTGTAGGTTTCTGTTTGTTGTAATGTTACAGATTAAAAAAATTTTTTTTTTCTCTTTAAGGAATACATTTCTATTAACCAGATGGGAAGTGTTATATTGTTACATGGTAAAAATGACCACCTTCTTTGGAGATGTCCTTCCATTCAAAACATACACTGGGCCGGGGAGGCAGCTTAGTGGTGGAGCACTCGCCTAACACCACAAGGCCCTGGGCTTGATCCCCAGCCCAGGAAAACACCCTGCTTCATGAAAACTATTTCTCTGAGGCGTTCGTGTTTCATCCAAGGGAAAGTGACACAGTCTTAAACTCGGCCTTTATGACTCAAGGGTCCAGCTCCCTGGTGGAGTCCTCCGGGAGCATCACAGAAGAGGAGCACCCCAGGGTCCTTGCCGTGGGCTGGAGGGGCTGCACCTACCTTTAAACATTTTTTTCTTTTAAGATTTTTAAATTAATTTTTAAATTTGTTCTAATTGGATATACATGACAGTAGAAGGCATTTTGACACATTGTACACAAATGGAGCACAACTTCTCCTTCCTCTGGCTGTACATGGTGCAGAGTCACACCAGTAATGTAATCATACACGTATCAGGGTGATAATGTCTGTCTCATTCTACTGTCGTCCTTCCCATCCCCACCGCCCCACCCCACTCCCCCACTCCCCTCTGCACAATCCAAAGTTCCTTCATTCTTCCCTATCCCCTCACCCCCTACTATAGATCAGCGTCCGCTTATTAGAGAAAACATTCGGCCTTTGGCTTTTGGGATTGGCTTATTTCACTTAGCATGATATTCTCTAGTTCCATCCATTTACCTGGAAGTGCCATAATTTCATTCTTCTTTAAGGCTGAGCAATATTTCATTCTGTATATATGCCACATTTTCTTTATCCTTTCATCTATTGAAGGGCATCTAAGTTGGTTCCACAATCTGGCTATTGTGAATTGAGCAGCTATGAACATTGATGTGGCTGTATCTCTGTAGTATGCTAATTTTAAGTCCTTTGGGTATAGGCCAAGGAGTGGGATAGCTGGGTCAAATGGTGGGTCTATTCCAAGCTTTCTGAGGAATTTCCACACTGCTTTCCAGAGTGGCTGCACCAATCTGCAGTCCCACCAGCAGTGTATGAGTGTGCCTTTCCCCACATCCTCCCCAACACTTACTATTGCTTGTATTCTTGATAATCGCCATTCTGACAGGAGTGAGATGGAATCTGTGTCATTTTGATTTGCATTTCTCTAATTGCTAGAGAGATTGTTGAGCATCTTTTCCTATGTTTGTTGATGGATTGTATTTCTTCTGTGAAGCGTCTGTTCAGTTCTGCACTTACCTTTATCCTTTGGAAAACAAGGGGAGAATTTCGCCCGGAAGTGGGCGTTGCTAGGGGGTGACGGGAGTGGAGTGCGCCCTCCCCTCCAGGTTCTCCTGAGACTCCCCCTTCTGAGCTCCGCAGGCTGGTCCCTTTATCCAGCTCCTTAGCTGTTAGGTGGAGCCCTGGGCTGGCCTCTGAGGGACACAGCCCCACTCGGGCCAGGAGGCCAAGGGTTTGCAGGCTGAATGGAGTGTCAGGAAGAAGGTCAGGGGTCTTGATGTGCCACCCAAGGCCGAGGCAGACACTGCAGAAAGCCGCTCATGCTGCAGAAGTTGCCCCATGCATCTGTTTCTGTCATCTGTGGGCTTGGAGCCACTGGGAGGAAGATGAGGGCAGCAGGCCACTCCCTGTCCCCGTGGCTGCTCACACTGCCTGTGTTCATCTTCCCAGTAAAAATTAAGGGCCAGGTTTGGATCTGGGATGGTCCGCAAAAGCTCGTGTGTTGAAGGCTCAGTCCCCGGTGCAGCAGTGTGTGTGTGGGGGGCTTGGCTCAGGAGCTCCAGCAAGCCCCTTCCTGAGTTCATTCGCTGAGGGGTCCCCAAGTTATGGGCCACTGGGGGCGGGGGTGGAGACCTGGGGGTGGGGCCTCATTGGAGGAAGTTGGCGGGGTGCCCTGAGGCGTGTCTTTGCCTCTGGTCCCTTCCTCTTTCTCTCTTTCCACCGCCCCCTTCCTCTGCTTCCTGTATGAGAGGAGGTGAGCAGCCCTGCCCCACCGTGCTCTCCCGACCTGTGATCTGTCTCACCTCCCGCTCCGAGTGGTAGGGCCAAGTGACCACGGACTGAAACCTCTGAAATCCCTTTCCTCCTTTAAAATTGTCTCAAGTATTTTGTCACAGAAAATTGTCAGACATAGGAGGGGAATGATGCACTTGTCTGGGGTACAGAATTGAAGGGTGGTTTGGATATGGCATAGAGTCCCCAAAGGCTTCTCGTGTTGAAGTTTCAGCCCCATTGTGAGAGTGGGAACTTCATCTGTCTGCGGTGTTTAGAGGTGGGGCCTTGGAAAGTGATTAGGATTAGATAAGGTCATCAGCTTGAAGCCTCCACCACTGAATCCTGGTGACTCTATAAGAAGAGGGAGAGAAATCAGGCATGGTGGCCCATGCCTTTAATCCCAGCAACTCAGGAGGCTGAGGCAGGAGGATTGCAAGTTTGAGGCCAGCCTCAGCAATTTGGTGACACATTTTCTCAAAATAAAAATAAAGAGCTGAGGGTGTGGTTTCATGGTAAAGTGCCTCTGGGTTCAGTCGCTAGTACCTAAAAAATAAAAACAACAAAAACCCCAACTCTGTTCCCATCCAACACTCGCTTTGTATTCTCCCGACTCTGGCTCCTGGTAACCCGTTTTGTCTCTAGGGATTTACTGGTTCTGCATATTTCACATAAATGGAATCACCTTTTGCCTCTACTTCTTTAGAATAGTGTAATGTTTTCAGGGTTAGTCCATTTGTAGCACGTGTCAGCACTTCATTCCTTTTTGCAGCTGAGTAATATTGGTCATTTAAAAAATGTTTTTTTTTTTTTAAATTGTAGATGAACACAATATGTTTATTTTATTTATTTATTTTTATGTGGTGCTGAGGATTGAACCCAGTGCCTCACATGTGCTAGGCTAGTGCTCTACCACTGAGCCACAACCCCAGCCGGGCCATTTGTGTATATATATTTTTCTTTGTGTTTTGTGGTATTGGGGCTAGAACCCAAGGGTGCTTCACCACTGAGGGAGCCTCAGGTCTTTTTTAATTTTAAATTTTGAGACAGAGTCTTGCTAAGTTGCTGAGGCTGACCTTGAACTTGTGACCCTTCTTCTTTAGCCTCCTGAGTCACAAAGATTATAGGTGTGTGCCACAGGCCTAGTGCTCCATTTGCATATTTTCTTTGGAGAAATGTCTGTTCAAATTTTTGCCCATTTAAAAAATTGGGTTGTTTGTCTTTTTGTTGTTGAGTTGCAAGAGTTCTTTATCTATGATGGATACTAGACACTTTTCAAATACAGGACTCACAAATATTTTCTCAATTCTGTAAGTTATTGTCTTAGTCTACTCAAGTTACCATAATGAAATACCATGGACTGGATGGCTTAATGGAAATTCATTTTCTTACAGTTCTGGAGGCTGGAAGTCCATGATCAGAGCTCTGACCAACTTGGTTTCTGGTGAGCAGCTTTTAGATTGCTGTCTTTTCCCATGTCCTCATGTGGCCTTTCCTCACCTGGGGGTGGGTTGGGAGCAGAGAATGCTCTTGCATCTCTCGTCTCGTCTTATAAGGTAACTAATCTTATCAGAGCTGAGACTTATTTTTATGATCTCATCCAACTAGATTACTTCCTTAGAGCCCTTGTCACCACATACTGCTGCATTGGGGTTTAGATCTTTAACATGAATTTGAAGCTATACACACATTCAATACATTAGAGTTATCTTTTTATTTTGTAGCATGGTGTCCTTTAAGGCACCAAGGTTTTTAGTTTAGTCCAGTTTACCTACTTTTCCACAGTTGCTTATGCTTTTAGTGTGTCATATCTAAGAATCCATTGCCAGATCAAAGGTCATGAAAATTTATTTTATTTTATTTTGTACCAGGGATTGAACTCAGGGGCACTTAACTACTGAATAACATCTCTGGCCCATTTTAAAATTTTATTTAGAGACAGGGTCTCACTGAGTTGCTTAGGGCCTTGATAAATTGCTGAGGTTGACTTTGAACTCTCAGTCCTCCTGAGCTTCTGGGGTTACAGGCATGTGCCACCGTGCCTTGCTGAAGATTTATTTTTATGTTTTCTTCCAAAAGATGTTTAATTTTAAAATTGCTTTTGTGGTATTGAGGATTGAACTCAAGACCTCGCAAGCTAGGCAAGCACTCTACCACTGAGCTACACCCACAGCCCTTTTTATTTTATTTTGAGACAGGACCTTGCTAAGTTTCCTAGGCTGGATTTGAACTTGTGATCCTCCTGCCTCAGCCTCCTGAGTAGCTGAGAGTACAGGAGTGTGCTACTACGTCTATCTTCTAAAAACTTTATAGTCTTAGCTCTTACATTTAGATTGTTGATCCATTTTGAGTTAATTTTTATGCCTGCTGTGACATAGGGGTCCACTTCATTCTTTTGTGTGTGGATATCCAGTTGACCCAGCACCATTTGTAGAAGACCATTTTCTCCATTGGATGGTCTTGGCACCCTTGTTGAAGATTAGTTGGTCATAGACATATGGACATATGGGTTCACTGTAGAACTGGTCTGCATGACTGTGTCTGTCCTGGGCTAGAACCACACTGTTTTGGTTACTGTAGCTTTGAAGCCAGCTTTGAGATTGGCTCATGACAGTCTCTAGGTCTGACTTTCATATCATAGATCAATTTGCCTCACTGAGCAATTTATATCAATGGAATCCCATGATATGTAATCTTGTGTCTGCCTTCTTCCACTTAATATTGTGCTTGAGAGCCACCTTTTAAAATTAAGTTTAAAAAAAAATCTTTAATTAAATGACACATGTAAATGACTTTAAAAATTCAAGTGGGGGGCTGGGGAGATAACTCAGTCGGTAGAGTGCTTGCCTTGCAAGCACGAGGCCCTGGGTTCGATCCCCAGTACTGCAAAAAAAAAAAAAAAAAAAAAAAAAAAAAAAAAAAAAAAAATTTCAAGTGGGATGGGGAGATTTATGGGACAAGCAGTGCTGAGACAGCCAGCGTCAGTTTCTTAGGCACTCCTGGGAGACATTCAGCAATGGCAGTCCTCTGACGGACCCCGTAGCGACGGTACCTCAGGCTACGGATACAAGTTTTACTTCCTGAATGTTCCTGGGCGAGCTTACTGCCTCTCCGGCCATTGCCATTCTTCACTCCACTTTTTAAGAGTGTAGGAACGTCACTTTGTAGGCTGCCACTCAGTGTGGGGTGACTGACACGTCCTCAGGATCACGCTCAGCTTGTGCTTTAGAGGCAGTCGATACCACAGAGGTGACTGTGCCCTCAGCCCACCCCACCGCAGGCACTTCCTGTCAGCTTGTGCTGTTACCCGCCAAGTGGCGTTTGGTCGCTTGGTGAAGGTGGGATCTCAACGGCAGGATGATCAGTGTTCCTTTGATGAATAAGTACTCTGGGGGGTACTCTTTGAGGTGATGCCTGTCTCCTTATTCATCATTCACTTAACAAGTTTTAACATCCATGAGTGATTTTTGTCTCACTCAATTCCCTTGACGACGGCAAGATGGCTTGTTTCATTGTCTCTACATTGTCCTTGAGTTCCTTTGACTCCAGAGCCAGACTGGCTCAGGGAAGCTGTGAAGTGCCTGGCGGTGCTCCTCCCTGTCTCTGGCTCCTGACGTCTGGCCTGCACCTCCAGAAGGCTCCACTGTAGTTCCAGAACAATAGTGAAGACTCAGGAAGAGTGAAAGAGAGATTTAGGGTCGTGGGTGACAACATCAGAGCCACAGAACTTGTCTCTAGGCTCCATTCTTGACTCCAGATGGCTGTGGGTGAGGCTGGGGCCATTTTGGACAGTCTCTGCACCTTGAACCCTCTCGTGTCCCCAGTCCTATCTTTGTGGGAAGGCCTCAACAGGTTCTCTTTTTCTCTGTGCTGGTCTATTAGGGTTCTCTAGAGGGACAGAACCAACAGAATGTGTATGTAATTGCATGTATGGAATTTATTAGATTGGCTTCCATGATCCAAGTCTGGATAGTTCTACAAGGGCAGTCTGAAGGCTGGAGAATCAGGGAAACCAGCAGCTGCTCAGTCCAAGAAGCTAAGAACCTCAGAACAAGAGTCCAATGATGCAGCTCCAGTCTGACACTCCTGGAGAATGCCTGGTGTGACTTTGCACTCAAAGGCTGAAGAATCTGGAGACGTGTGTCTGTGGTGTGAAGGCAGCAGCAAAATACGCACCCACTTAAGAAGAGTCCCACTTCCTTGTGAGCTCCGAGCTTCCGGCTTCCTCTGCCTTTTGCTCCACCTGGGCTCCCAGCCTGTGGGATGGTGTCGCCTGCATTCAGGGCACTCAGTTTGCTGATCCACATGCCAGTGGTCTCTGGAAACACCCTCACAGCCACCCAGAAGTGTGCTTTGCTGATATTTAAGGTGCTTCCCAATCCAGCCAAGTTGACAACAAAGATTAACCATCACAACCAGGAATCTAGATCTTCAATTCTGACCAAAATTGAGCGTTGGTTCCAGAAGACCACTTTCTTGAGCAAGTTGTCCCTTGGGATCAATCCTAAAGCACAGGTTGTTCCTAGAGACCTTGAGGAGGGTGTGTAATTGGGAGAAGGTGGGTGCCATTTGACACCGTCTGGCTTCTCTCCCTTGAATCTTCTCTTCAAAGGTGATTTTGCCTGTGGTCTTGGCCTGGCTCTAAGGCCTCAATAGGGCCTGGTCTTCTCTAGAGTAGGTGCTCAGCTGCTTGACCAAGAAACTAAATTTGGATTTTAGACTCTTCAGTGTTGCTTTCTAAAGCGAGGTTTTGTTTGGAAGCATAACCTGGGTAAGGTTTTGGTTGAATAGATCAACAAGGCTTTTCAATGGATCCTCTGTGAATTTGGTGCAACTGTGTCTAGCTATAATCTTGTTTGGAGAGTTGTCCTGGGGATGTTGGAAGAGAGTCCTGGCATTCATCCTAGGATACAGCTAGCCAGAGTGATCTTTTTAAAATGCAAACATGACAAGTCTTGTGCCCGACAGAAGATCCTTAGATAGCTGTCCAATTCTTGCAACATTCCTCATTTACGGTCACCCATCCTTGGGATCTGTGAATTCATGGATGCACCAAGCAGTGGCACTTTGGCCTTTATTTAGCACCCAAAATATGGGATGTGAATAATTTATGTAGAGATCATTGTAACTAATAATCCCTACAAAAAGCATTGCTGGATTCATCATAGTTTTAATCTGTGGATTCTAAAAATGTGATTGCTACGTTAGTGGGATATTGAAATTATTTTGACATTAAAAAGGGATTCTTATTCAGACGATGGAATATTATTCAACACCAAAAAGAAACGAGCTATCAGTCATGTTGAAGTCAGGAGGAAGCGATAAGGCTGGGTAGATAAGGAATGGGCCCCTGGGTGACTTCCTAAGCACCAGAGCACAAACAAGCAGCTACAGGAGTTTTGCTGAAAAACTTGCTAAAAGGTTGTTTTTAAATTAGGACATGCGTGACCTCGAGTTCATAGGAAATGGGTACATATGTGATCTGGAGTCCACAGCCTCTCCAAAGAAGGAAAAACCCCTGATCCGATCAATATTTTGATTGGATGAAAGACTGCATGAATGCCTTACCCAGTACTGGGCTGGGGGCTGACTTCCTAAACCCCAGATCCATGTCAACCCCTAGACAATAGCCATCCCCTGGCGACCCTCTCAGGTCCCCTCCCTCCCAGCTGTGAGAGCGTTGCTTCACTTTGCTTTAATAAATTCTTATTCTTGGCTTTCACCCACTGCTGCCCATGAATCTCATTAACCCTCTAGACTCCACACTCTATATTACGATGAGAAGATACAGAGAAACCATAGATGGAATTTTTTGTACGTGAAAGAAGCTAACCAGAAAGGCGACACGCAATTCGATTCCAACCATATAGAAAAGGCAAAATTGTGGGCATGTTAAAAAAAATCAGTGGCTAGCAGGGGATGAGAGGAGGGAGGGATGAACTGGCAGAGCAGGGAGGGACTTTTAGACCAGTGCAGTCATTCTGTGTGATATTGCAAAGGTAGATGTGTGTCATACATTTGTGAAAACCCACAGACCTCCATGGCAAGCCCTGAAGGAAGCCAGGGACTTCGGGAGATAATGGCACGTCATGTGGGTTCACCATCTGTAAGAAGGGCATGCTCTGATGGGCGTGGGGACGGTGGGGAGGCGGCGAGTGGGGGCAGGGAGCTTATGGGAACTCTCTGTGCTTTCTGCTCCATTTTGCTGTGAATCTAAAATTGCTGTATAAAATAAAGTCAAATTTTTTAAAGGGATTTTTATCTTCAAAGAATATTGGGGAGCTCCCCTTGCTGGGTGCTGGGCCACACTGGTCCCTTGCTGTCCAGGTGTCTCCTTGCACGGAACCTTTGTCACCCTCTCCTGCAGGCTTGCCTCTCCTCTCCTCTCCTCCTCCACCTGGTGACCTCCTGCCCATCCTGTGGCTCAGCTCTGGTGTCTGGTTCATGGTGAAGGCTTCCTTGAAGCGTCCTGTTCCAGGTACAGTGCTGTCCCTGCAGCCTTTTTTGTCAGTGTGCTTTCGAGCAGCCTCTTTGACAGATACCACTGTGCTTTGAAGTCTATTCTTGTTCATTATCTATGATTTATGTACCTTTTCCCCAGCCGAATCTTTCATTTAAAGGGCGATGGCCTGGAATGAGACGGGGAAGTCTGAGTGCACGGAGCTAGGCCAGGGTAAAGTCTCTAAAACTCAGAGGCCCAGACTGCTCCTGTCTCTGTTTTCTCCATTTCATCTCATCCCATCCTTTGAGCAGCCTTCCAGTAGGCATAGTATCCCCATTAGACGGATGAGGAAACTGAGTCCGATGGCATTCAAAGGCTTGCCAAGTCATGTAGGAGTGAGATATGGATTCCAGCTCATGTTTTCTGACTGTTTCTGACCCCAGGGCCAACATACCATGTTGACTTTGTGTAGCAGAAACATAGCTAAGCTACTGGCCCCGTGTGAAGAGGTGGGGACGTGGTAGCACACATGGTCCAGCTTTGCTCCCTGGCTCCTCAGTATGCCAGGGGTGACGAGAGGACTCCAGAGCCTGGGTTCCTGCCTGATTTTCTCCCATTTCCTCCAGATGCAGATGCTTCCTTCCAGCCTGGGCCTGGATTTCCTGCTCCAACACCTGTACCCCCTCAGAAAGCTGGGGCAGCGGGTGGAGGTGGGGCCATGGCACTTAGGCCACTACAAACGTTATGTCTCCTTAGCTCAGAGGACAAATGCTTTCTCCTACGAGGCTCGTTCTGCTGCCCTCCCTTCTCCTGCAGCAGCTCTTGGCCCTGGGTGACCCTGGGTGAAGTCTGTGGACTCTGAGACCTCGGCGTCGTCCTCTGTAGTGGGCTGGGAGTCACTGTGCAATGAGGAGCTGTATCTGGAGCTGCCCTCTGGGTCCCCCACATGCTGGGCCGACAGAGAGCAAAGTGCCGGCCCGGGTATTTTCAGACACAGCTTAGTTGAATAAATCATGACCGGGGAGAAACAGCACAGTGGTGACTTCTCTGAAGACCTGGAGCGGGTTCCTGAAAGGCTGGGGACTGTGCTGCTCCTGTGCTGGCCCCTCCCTCCGCTCGGCTCCAAACCACATCATCTTCCTCTCCCCAGAGCTGGCCCAGTTGCCCTGCTGCGGGGAACTCTCCCCACCTGCCTCCACCCCTGAGCAGCTCTGAGTTTCTGTTTGTTTTTTGCCTTGACTCGGTGCCCACTTTGTTCCACTTTTGAAAACACCAACTGAGCCCTGACTGGGGTGGGCTGGGTCGGAGGCGGGGATGGGTAAGGCGTGGCTCTTCACTGGAGGCTGCTCAGCCTCTGTAGGGATTTTAAAGCACAGAACACACAAACAAAGGGAGGTGATGTATGCGTGATAAGATCAATGCCAGTTGGAGCTCAGCGGAGGGAAAGCCAGGCCAGCTGGGAACATGTAGAGGGGCTTGGTGAAGAGGTACTGGCGCCAGCTTTTCCGTGTTTATCATCTTTTGTTCTCATTTCCCTTTCCTCTGTTAATGTTTCTCAAACATGCTCTCCTCTACTCAAAACGGTGTTAGACACTGGGGGACACAAATGTGCTGATTTTAGTTAATAAAACTTAGAGATGCTAGAAATAATGCATTTCTTTATTTTCTTTAAGGCAACCGCATTTAGATTTAGATTTAGAGACCAAGCCATCTTGCTGGGTGGGTGAGTGTATTAGTTCATTTCCTGCTGCTCTAACAGAAGGTCACAGACTAGATAATTTATAAACAAAAGAAGTTCATCTGGCTCACAGCTCTGGGTGCTGGAAGTCTGAGAACATAGCACTAGCATCTGGTCAGGGCTTTTGTGCTGCATCATAACATGGCAGAAGGACAAGTGAGCATGCACGGGACAGAGAGAAAACGGGGCTGAACTTACACAGGAGCCAACTCCTGCAGTAACTAACCCACTTCAGCAATAATGACATTAATCCACTCTTGAGGTCGTAGAGAATGTAGAGGTCCCACCTCTCCACACGGTTAGAATGGCAGTTGGTCCCGAGTTTTGGAGGGAACATTCAAATTGCGGCAGTGGGAAATGCCTCTCCTGGAGCCCCCAGCCCCAGGTAGTACAAAGTTCCAGGTCACAGGAGGGCTGTGGGAGGCTGTGCCTATTGGCTGCCCTCAGGTTGCCCTTTGTGCTGCTGAGGATCTCTTGGGCTACTCTGCCTGGCTCTTCAGGGCTCAGACTCAGGGTGGGACAGGTGTCAGACTGGGCTGGGAAGGATGGCCCTTTCTCTGTGAATCTGGTCATCACTGGGACTTTGCCTGGGAGCAGGCTGGGGGCTTCACTGTTGGCCTTCTGTTTGCCTCTCTGGCTCAGGAGAATCTCCATGTTTCCAAGCAAGTTTTTTTTTTTTTGGCGGCGTGGTACCAGGGATTGGACTCAGGGGCACGCGACCACTGAGCCACATCCCCAGCCCTACTTTGTATTTTATTTAGAGGCAGGGTCTCACTGAGTTGCTTAGCATCTTGCCATTGCTGAGGTTGGCTTTGAACTCTCTATCCTCCTGCCTCAGCCTCCTGAGCCGCTGGGATTAGAGGCATACACCTCTCTGCCCCTAGCTCCAAGGAAGTCTTTTAAGGACACCTACCTTGTTCACTAAGGGAAAACCAGAAGCCAGAAAAACAAAGCAAAACAAAACATATGATTAGTGTTATGCCTGTATTATGCCCCTCACCCCCAGTTTGTATGTTGACGCCCTATGCCCTGCTATCTCACGGTGTAGCTATATTTGGAGATAAAGGTTTTAAAGAGGCAATTAAATTTTAATGAGGTGTTTAGGTGGGCCTAATCCAGCATGGTTGGTGTCTCTATAAGAAGAGATTTAGACCCAGATGTGTGTGTGCACAGGGCAAAGACCACGTGAAGATGGCTATCTACAAGCCAAGGAGAGAAGCCTTAGAAGAAACCAATTCTGCTGAGATTCAGATCTCAGATTTTCAGCCTCCAGAACTCTAAGAGAATAAATTTCTGTTGTTCACACCACTCAGTCGATGGTATTTTGTTATGGCAACCTGTCCTGTCTGTTTTCTGTTGCTATAACAGAATACTTGAGGCTGGGAAATTTATTAAGGAAAGAGGTTTGTTTTGGCTTATGATTTTGGAGGCTGGGAAGTCCAAGAACATGGTGCTGACATCTTCTTGACTTCCAGCAAGGGCCTTGTGTGGCTTCATCTGGTGCTGGAAAGCAGAATGGCAAGTGGGCACATGCAGAAGAGAGGTCACGTGGTAAGAGAGGAAGCACGAAAAGGCTGAGGAAGCTGAACACGCTTTATAGCAACCTGCGGTCATTGCAAAGCCCCGAGTCCTACGAGAGCAGGAGTTCCAGGAGAACGGGCTTCCTTCCTTCCTCTCAAATGCCTCCCTCTAGGCCCGTCTTCCCAACACTGCGCACTGAGAATTAAGCCTCACTGTGAGTTTTGGTGGGAACAAACCACATTCAAACCACAGTATGACCCTAGAAAACCAATATAGTTGGGATTCACATTTGGCAGCTATAACAAAAGAACCAGAAATACAGTGCCTTTAAAAAAAAAATAGAAGTCAATTTTTATCTCCTGCATTAGTCTGACTGTAGCCCTTGGGGCTGATGCGGGTCTAGGGAGTCACACTTCTGACTTGCTGCTCTGCCTTCCTTGGGATTTTGCTCTTATCCTTGTGAACCTACCTATAGAGCGCCCCATGTGATGTTCCTGGGTCCACATCTGACCAGCGGAACAGGGGAAAAGGAGAAGGGAAGGGAGGTTATGTTTCTTTTAAGGTCAAGATCTGAAAGGTAGGCCCATCACTCTGCTCACACATTCACGGACTAAATCTGGTTCCATGGACACATCTAAGCACGGGTGGGGGCAGGTCAGGAAATGTGGTCCTTACTTTGGCTCTCTGTGTGTTCAACTATTTGTGGAGGTTCAAATACTACAAAAATAAGAAGACGGTGAGTACTGGGAAACACCAGCAGCCTCTGCCCCAGAAGCAAGAACGAGCGGGAAGTGTCAATTTGCTGGAATGGAGGAAGAGAGAAGAGAAGATAGTGAGAAGGCTGTCACCCACTAAGAGCTCAAAAACGATCTCCAGGAAGAGCAAGAAGAGCAAGAGCTGCGTAGCCTCTGCTCCCAAAGCCTTCTCATTTCCAGAGCACGACACTGCACAAGCCGTGACAATACCACATGACAAAATCCAATGGGGTGAAAATTCTTAGAATTCCAGCTTCCGTTGGAATTGTTCTCGGGAAGAACCTGTGTTTGGAAAAGCTTCCTGATGTGTCATGCGGTGAGGGAGGGTAGGCACCGGGGAACGAGGACTGGCAGGATTCTGAGAAAGGAGAGCCAGGTCCCTGAATCTATTTAGGAAACATGCAGGAATCAGACATCATGGAGGGCGGCAGGGAAGCAGAGCCTTCAGTGGGAAGGTAGAGAGTGAATTGGCCGAGTTCTAAGAACAGGATGCCTAATACTGGCTTTTAAATTATCTGGGTTCTGGAACATAACTCCTACAAAGCTTCAGTCAAATCTAACATGAATTACAAAGTTGTGTGTGTGTGTGTGTGTGTGTGTGTGTGTGTGTGAGGATTTCACATCTGGAATCTTCTCCCAGGGGAACCACGTCTGCCAGCAGAAGAGAGGAGTAGGTACCCCTGCAAAGAGAAGAAGTTCCATCAGGAAGCAACGGGAGGTTTTCAGCAAGAATGACATGCCTGGCCCTGGGCTTTCAGAATGTGTTGAGGATTCAGATGTTCTCAGTGGACCTGAGCTCACATCTCGTGCCCTCCTCCGCTCAGTAAAGACAACATTGACTTTTTCAGAAGAGCTCCCCTATCCTGCTCTCTGGGGGATGATTGTTGCCCCCAGATTGGCTCCTGGAATTTTGTGAAGCAAAAAATCGGTCAGGGGATAAAGAGACAGAGAGAAGCCAGGATGGGGACACACCTTGGGAAGGGCGAGATGCACCCACGGAGAGGTTGGCCTATAAAGAAGGCCCTCTACACATGCCTCTCTTCCTTGCCTAAAGCAGGGAAAATGGGAAATTAGGCTACCGTGTTGGGCAGTTGGGGATGAAGCACTGATGTCATAGAGGAGCTGTTATTGGAGATGGTGATTTTTAATGCAGGCTTGATGAAGCTGAACTCCAAATTGAAACAGATCTGCTCATCTTGTCCTAGGCAGCACCAGAGCAATCTTGTGTAAAACTTTGATCATGGAGTTAGAGATGTGCACGGGGAAGCAGTTTGATCGTAGGTTAAAGGAAGTGGAAAAGTCAATGTCACACGTACCAGATTTTCCTTCTAAAATTTCCAATCAGACAAGTTCCTCCACCTCTTTGGAGCAGAGTATTTGGGAGGGCAGAGAAGTGGGAGGAGAGTAGAGTTGTGGGACCCCTTTCCCAGGGAAGGACAGGGGAAGAAGCCTGGCCCCTTGGTCCCTTGGTTTCTTTTATTCATGATGAGGCTTAACCTCATCACTGGAGGGTGTGTGTGAACCCTCTGGGTTGTTCCACAGTGTCATTTATCTATGTGTTCCCAGCACCCAGCACAATGTCTGGCAAACAGCAGGTGCTCAATACATATTTTTTGAAGGAAGGAAGAAAGGAAGAAAGGCAAGCATCACTTCTTCAGACAGAAAGAGGAATCAAGGGACAGTTTCCTGGCCATCCCTTGGACCTGGGCTAAACTATATATAACACATGCAGACTGGGGTACGCGAGGAGTTCATCTCTTTCTTCAGGATCTTGAGGAAGGCAAGCAAGTCACTCCTTTTGTCACTTCTCTAAATGTTTCAAGGTATAAATCAATTAATAGATTGTGACCATAAACTTTAAAAAAGATTATAATTGCATAAGATAGGATAGAATTGAAAAAATGTGAATGTGCATTATATGCAGTGAGGTAGGGATCATTTTGTGAAAATGGTTTTGTGGGTCTATTTGGACTGGGTTGCTGTGTAAATGGTACATGTTACTATGAGTTGCAGTAAAAAAAAAATGTTGAAAAACTTGACTTCCCCTACTCATCAGGATGAAATTGCAATTTCTGTTGCTTCTCCTATAAGGGAGTAAATTCAACAAGTGGAGTGCATCTATTCAAGGGAGGAGACAGGAGGGGGCACTTTATGCTCAAAGGAACAAACCCATTAGTCTTTCCTTGGGGGATTACAGTCCAAAAGCTTTATCTGGAAGTAATAAATATTTGCAGTAGTACGTGCCCAAGGTTATGAAATAAAACCATAAAATTGCTCTCGAGCAATTGGCCACCATTATGTCTCCACACCATTGCCAGAGCAGGAAACTCCAGGACCAGGTAAAGAGTTTGATTTTCCATCTTTTCTGCTTCTGTGGTCATTTTAGTAATAAATGATATTAACAATACTTTCTTATAAATTTGAGTTCTTTCTAGCTTTCAAAGATTTCACTTCTCTCTTCTCCTTTAATTCTACAACAATCCTAGAAGTAGTCAGTCCAGGTAGGATTACTTTAGAGGATAACAGTCTCAGAGGATGGGAGGGTAGTCCTGCTGTGCTTTTCAATCCTTCCCAGCTGAGTTCTTCCGGCAGTTTAATGGGCCCAATAAATGATATTCCTTTCCTTTCCTGAATTCGTAGCCCATTGAGAGGCAGAGACACAGGGCAGAGATAAAATTATCTCCATAGTTATGGGAAGCTGCTGAAGTAGACCAGAGCCATGACAACCAGGGGCTCTGAGAGATGCTTCTGCTCCACCATGACTTGACCCTGAATAGGATATCATCTTTGAGGCATCACTGGCCTCACAAAGTAGCGGTCTTTAGGGATCCTCTCTCCAAAACTAAACTGATCAACCAACCCTCCAGTAAATATGATCTGGTGCTAGAGTGTCTGAGGGCCCCATTGTGCCAGGTAGAAACTGGGATTTAATGGCTAAGAGTTGTGCAATGAGCTCTCTGCTGCTCCGAGTGGCTGGTGTGTTCGGGAGCAGGAAGTGGAATGAAGCAGAGGGAAGCTGAAGAGGTGGGAGTTAGTGTGAATCAGCAGACATGGGGAAAGAGCCTGAGGTTGCACCACAGAGCAACACTGTCACATGTTTACTAACTCATGGACTAGCTTTGAGACAAATGCTGGATTTATTTTCTGAGCCAAACTCTCAATGGGGGCTGAGATGGTCTTCATTGCAGGTATCTTTATCAAACATTCTCTGCAAGAGTTTCTCAAATCAAATAACCCTCACAGATTATGATCAAATGACTAGCTCACAATAAAGATGATAAAACTCATAAGAAATTATACCACTGTGCCAGAAAGTCAGCAAGAATCAACGGACAATAACATCAGATTCTGAGGACTGCAAATTATGGATGGTCACATATTAAATATAGAGTAGTTACATCAGAAATGTAAAAACTTAATGTATAAAAATTCAGTGCTTAAAGAAATATAAAACTGGAAATTATTGGGAATAAAGAGACCTTTAAAAAAGAAGAAAGGCAAATACGAATGCACTAATTACCACTAAATTGTTCATTTAAAAATGGTTGAGTTCATGTTATGTAAATGTCACCCATATTTTTAAAAATACAATTCCTATAAATGAAAAATATAACTGTTCAAATTAAAAGTCAATGGATATATTGAAAACAGTTTAGACACAGTTAAAGAGAGAATCAGCAAATGGAAAGATAGACATAAAGAATTTATGCTTGAGAAAAAAGGAGATGGAAATATGAGAGGATAAAAAGACAGAACATAAAAAGAAATGGTCTAATAGATATTGGTATGACTTGGATTTGATTTGTCTCCCCCAAAACTCATGTTGAAATTTTATTTCCTATGTAATGATGTTGAAAGAGAGTAGAAACTTTAAGAAAGGATTAGGTCATTAAGCAGGATTAGTGTTTTACTTGAGGAGGTGAGTTCTTGGACTTTTGGGACTGGATTAGCTGCTATAAGAGTGGGTTGTTATAAAGTGAGGCTGCACTCTTGTGTTTCTCTTCCATAGTCACCTGCTTGCTCTTCCATTTTCTGCCATAGATTAGAGCAACGCAAGGCCTTTCCCCATACTGTGCTCTTGAACTTTCCAGCCTCCAGAACTGTAGTCAAAGATAAACTATAAACCTCTTTCTTTATAAAGAACTTATTCTCAAGTATTTTGTTACAGCAACAGAAAACAGACTAAGACATATGTCTAAAGCCCAGAAGAAGAGAAAAGAAAGAGTGAGGGACTTTAATATTTCCTTATTTACTTATTGTTCATAATATAATAAAGAAATATTAACAAATATCCCATTATAGTGGAAAATTTTAAGACACCTCTCTTGATTTTGATCATATTCAAGTAAACAAAAATACATCAGTAATGATACAATGAATTAAAAAACATATCTAGCAAGTTTGTTCTAATGAACGTATATGAAATTTGGTATCTAATACTTAGAGGATACATTTTTTTTCTGGGCATATATGGTACATTTACAAAAATCATAAAAATTTCCCCTACATTTCCATTTGTCCATCCATCTGTTCATCCATCTGTTCATTTGTCCACGCATACATGCATCTATTTGTCCTAGTACCCATTCAACTACTAGTTTATAAAGATTTGAACGTCATTTCATATTTCATACTGCTAGGTAACAGGGGCCCTGCCAACAATGGTCCCTTTGTTCAGTGCTCCGGAGCTCTCCATAGAATACGAATTCTCCTGCTAACTGGTTAGCTCCTGGGAGGGGAGGAGGAATTTTTGTCACTTGGCACATCCCCATAGCTCTTTTGTTAATGGCCAACATGCATCTCTCCCATCTGGGAGCAGACACTCCTAGCAGCATCAGCCTCTTAGCTAAAGTAGCAATGAGTTAAGGACCCTTCCCGCTTACAATTTCTCCTTAATATTTTATACAGACAAACTTTCCACATTTTCAGACTCTCCAGAAAGTTCAGTGGGTGTTGTGGGCCACAGAGAATGTACCCTACCTGGCAAAAGCAGCACTTCGGAGATGATTTCAGCATTCAGAGCAGCTGCAAGCGCCGGGCTGGTCTCGCCAGCCCCTCCCTCCATTCATTCCATTAAGCAATTAACTGTATGAAAAGGTTTTGGAAAAACTTCATTCCACTGCAGGGAAGGCTCAGCACTCTGCTCACAGAGTGGCCCTCCTCCAGGGAGGAGAGGCAGTCAGGCCTGCGGCTGGGCCTGGGGCTCCAGCCCGGCAGGGCACACTCATGGCTCTCGCATTATCTTTCTTCCCCGTGTGTTCTCAGGTCTGGGAGACCCCAAGCCAGCGCCCTGAAGCAGACATGGTTCCAGGCCAAGGAAGGCCACACTGTTGTTTTAGTCCTGCCTGGAAGAGGCTGGTGTTCACTGGGCTTCAGCAGAGCTCCCTACCCCCAGCACCACGCGAGCGCCAGGCAGCCATGTCTGGCCTCTGGAGCTTGCTGGTAGCTCTTAGTAATCAGCTTCACAAGCAGGGTGTCAGGACAGGGTACATCTCAGTACTGATCGCCTACCCTGGTGGAGCCTGCAGCTGTGTGAGCTGCGATACTTTACCTCCAGCTCTGAGCACCCTGTCTGTTCATCTCACAATGACCTGAAGTGTTTTCTATGCATGTCTTGATACTGCAAGAACCCAGAAACCACTCTGGACGCGGGAACTCACGCAAGAGAGTTTATTAAGCAAACAGGCAAAGTGTCTCCCTGTAGGGTAAGAGAGAAAATGAGAGAGAGAGAGAGAGAGAAAACGTGAGAGAGAGAGAGAGAGAGAACGTAAGAGAGAGTGAAAGCCAGGAGGAGAGAGCAAGAAAGCGAGGAAGAGAGAGAGAGAGAGAAAATGGCGGGGGAGCCATGCTTAAGCAGTGGAAATCTGCATGCTAACAGGGGACCAATAACGGAGAGGGATACTTGCAAGCTGACTGATGAACCAATAGCTAGCTAGGATGTTCACAGACTGACAAGCTAAGTTGTAAGTTGGGAGGCGGAGAAATGACTGCAGTGTCAAGGGCAGGGCAGCTTTATATTATATTATAGATACCAAAAAATAAAATAAATCTGAGGAATACTGTCCTGAGAGTCTATAGTCAGATACCAGCAGTTGAGTGACTTATCCCACAGGCTGTCCTTGTCAAGGTCAGGGCCCCTGGTCCTCAGCAGTTCCTCCAGTGTCAAAGGGTGAGATGATCTCTTATCTTATTTGAAGTATAGAGCCCTGAGCTCACCCCCAGAGTCTGACTCCAAGACAGGTTTGAGCTGTCTTCTGCCACTGCTGGCCTGGGGACCTGCTGCCTGAAGTCCTTGTTCCATAGGTGGGCTTTTCCTGAGGCCTCTCTTGATACACATGGGACCTGTGTTGGCCCTGGAAGCTGCAAAGCTAAAAGGGACACTTAAAAGATTGTGCAAGTGGTTGCAAGGCAGGGTGCTGAATGCCAACTCTGCAGGCATGGGGTGTCCTGGGAGCTGCGGAGACTAGAGTTCTCCCTGGGAAGGCTACCCTTGGCTGGCTTTAAGGAGCAAGGAGAAGAGAGGGACCAAACTATCCAGGCAGAGGAGGCTGCTGTGCAAATGACCAGGCCGGAAGATCTAGTCTGCGGAGTCAAGTGTGGCCGTGCCATCTGGCTAGGGGAGGAAGTGAGCTGGGGCAAGGTGCAGGGAATCTTGGGTTGTGGGCTGATGAGCTCACATTGTGCTCAGAGAGCAATAGAGGTGCAGAACTGGTGTGATCAGGTCTGCATTTTGGGGGAGCAAGTAGGAAATGAATAGGGCTAATGCTTGGAAATCAGGCTGACGCAGGCTCCAAACGCACTAGGCTTTGCTTCTAACGACTTTAAAACTTGGGTAGTTTGCTTATGATCTCTGAGCCTCACCTGAGGCCCATAAAATAAATTGGGTATAGCCAGGCATGGTGGCACATGTCTGTAGTCCCAGTGACTCAGAAGGCTGAGGCAGGAGGACCTCACTGTGAAGGCCAACCTTAGCAGCATAGCAAGGCCCTACGTAACTTAGTGAAACCTTGTCTCAGAATAAAAAATAAAAGGGATAAGGATTTGACTCAGTGGCTAAACACCCCTGGGTTCAATTCCTGGTACCGAATAAATTAAAAAAAATAAAATAGAAAGGGTGTAACAGTATCTAACATACAGGGTCATTGGAAGATTAAATGGGGTGGCATACGAGAAAGTTCTTGGCACAGTGCTTGGTGCCCAGTGACCCTCAATAAAATAATGTCTCTTGCATCTCTACTGTAGCAGGAGGTGGGCAGAGTGAGGGGAAATGGGAGGATCTCTGGGCAGGAGCAGGAGCATGGCCGTCTTTCCAGGCCTGGAAAAAGGGAATGAGGCGGATGGAGGTTGGGGGCTCTGTGGGGTGAGGACTGGTGCATCAGGCAGGTGGGCGATGTGGAAGTTCAGGCCAGCGTGTGGGTGATGGGGGAGCAGGTGTGGATTCCAGGCCACCCTGGGGACCTGGGGCATAAGAAGGCAAGAGGGTCTAGGACAGATTTCGGGAGAACAACATATTTGAGGGATTGGCTGAGGAGAAAGTTTGAAAGGAAGTCAGAGAAGGAATGCGGAGGGAAGCAGGAGACCAGAGGCCACTTCATGAAGTCAAGAGGGGGTGGCAAGGTGGTGCTGAGGGTGCCGGGGACCAGACACCGGGAGGTCAAGGTGCTCTTCACGGTGCGGTGGGGAAGGAAGGGCCTGGAGGAAGCTGGGTAGGTTGTTGAGCAGATTCGGGGTCGCGGGAGAGGGCGCGTTTTATTTTTGTAAGGGAGCGGGGTGTGCAGGTTCCATGCAGAGGGGACAGAGCCTTTGGTCTGAGAGCGGCTTCACCTTCACCAGAGCGAGGTGGGCCTGGGCCTGGGCCTGGCGGTCCATCAGGAGGAGGAAAGTCTTTCCTTAGAAGAAGAGAGACTGAGCCGCAGAGAGACCACCCGACAGCGCGGGACTTCCGCGCAGTGAAGGAGGAAGCTCGTGGAGGGCCCTGCACCTGGGGCTGCTGGTGGCTCTGTGGGCTGGACAGAGGCAGGGAGGTTTCGGGAGGCAGGGACTGAGTACTGAGGGGCACTGACTGCTTCTTTCCTCCTGGATTTGTGCCCTGGTTTGTTGGTTGGTTGGTTCGTATTAGGGATTGAACCCAGGGACCCTTAACCACTGAGCACATGCCCAGCCCTTTTTTATATTCTTATTTAGAGGCAGGGTCTCCCCGAGTTGCTTAGGGCCTCACTAAGTTGCTGAGGCTGGCTTCGAACTCTCGATCCTCCTGCCTCAGCCTCCCGAGCTTCTGGGATTACAGGCATGCACCACTGGGCCCAGCTGTCTGTTGTTTTTTATCCCCGACAGTCTCTGGATACTGAGTCTGAGCCTCTCTCCATGTTGCCATTGCAGCTTGTGTTTTTAATTTGGTGCCTTTCACAAAAAGGGTGGGGTAGAGGCTGTGAAGGGAAGGACAGAATTAAAACCACATCCTGGGGGAATGAGATCTTCACCGAGCTCGCTTCCTTTTTCCCACTGCCAGATCCTGCTCCTCTGCCCTCCTCTCTTGGAGAGAAGCACATCTCTGCCTGCCTGATGGAAGTCAGCCGGAAAATCCAGTTCACACTCCCCATAGAACCTTTTGGGCACGAGCCCATTCCAGGGTGGGAAAGCTTTGGGAGAGGAATGCATTCATTTATGGTCCTGTATGGCTGACCACAGGCTGGCTCCCGGCACAGTGCAGCGGAGCTGGAGGGAGGAAGGGAGGATTTTCCTGACAATGGAATGGGGGGTGGGCAGAGTGCCTGCCTCCACTGGGAGTTTGGAAGGAAGGAGGCTGTGAGTGACATGGCCTTTGGGAGCCCTCCTGGGGGGAAGCCAGGGAGCAGAAGGGGACTTTGGAGGCTCCCTGCACAGGAGCTGCTGACTCAGAGTCCAGCCCCATCCCAGTTTCCCAGGGCGGGCACTGTCCTCTTCAGCTTGGACGTGGCTCCCTTGGCCCTCTCCCTACAGAGCCCTGGGCCCACTCCCCGCTGGCTTCAGGTGGCTGGACGGAGATCATGGCCTTGGTTTCCCTAAACACAGCTGAGTCAAGAATGAGGTGTTTAACAAAATATGTTCAGGATGACAAAGGGAAGTAAACAAAGAAAGTGGCACAAAGCAGCCTGGTGCCAGGTTCAAGGACAGCTTCCTCTCCAGCTGAGGCTGAAGTCGCCTTTCTCCAACTCTCCTGACCCTGGAATGGAGCTTCACTTTGGGGGTCCCAAAGGACAAGTACCTCAGACGTCAGATGGGTCCATGAAGGAGGTTACAGAGGAGGCCCCGCCTGAAGCCTGGCCTCCTTCGGCTGTTCCCCTGGACTCCTCCCTGGCTCCAGCAGCAACACAAAGTCTCCGGGCCCTCTTCTGTTAGGACCGGTTCCTGTTGTTATATCTTGGTGTTTTTTTTTTTTTTTTTTCTTCTTCTTCTTTTTTTAAATTCTTATTTTATTATTCAAATTGTTTCATAAACCAGATGAGGTGTTGCTTATTTGGGGCCCCACCAGAGACACTCCACTGAAATCAAGATCCAGTGTGAGAGAGAAAAGTCCTAAACCATCCAAATGGAACTTTATTCACTGTTATCCTTTTCAATGATCCCCCATATGTGTATATATGCTTCTTTTAATGGGGGTGGAACCAGGGCCTCACACATGCCAGGCAAACCCTCTGCCACTGAGCTACATCTCCAGCCAGCTGATAAATTCTTAAAGAGATTTCTTGGCAGGTGGCAGAAGGCAGGAAGCTGGTTACCAGGCTGCAGAGGTCACAGCGAGGACCTTAGGTTTTGTCCCAGGAGCAATACAAAGCTACCAGAAGGTCTAGGCAGGGGATGGCACAATTACATTTATGTTTTGGAAAGACAACTCCGGTGGTGGTATCCAGGACATCAGTAGCAACAGGAGAGTTTGTCATCGGTGGAGGTGAAGGATGGTGGTGGCATGGCCTGGGGAGAGGGGGTGGGCTGAAGAGCAAGGCTGGGAGGTGAGGTCCCTGGTGCAGGCAGAGGGGACAGGATGAGGAGGTGACCGGGTTGGGAGTGCTGAAGCTGAGGTACCCGGGGCCTGCTGTGGTCCCTCCCGGCATTTTCCTTGGTGGGAAGATCATGAATAGGCATGGAAATGGAAATCAGGAGAAGGCAGGTGGATGGAGGGTTTGGAAGCCAGGAGAAAGATCTGTGACTTAATTTGGGAATTAAGGTCAGGCAATGCTCTGGGGTCCCAGGTGGGCATCGGAAAAAGGGAACAAGGCTGGGATTGGGGGTGTGGAGGGAAGGGAAAAATCTGAGATCTTGGAATCAGGAGAGAGGGACTGTGGAAGCTCCGGGTCCACCATTCAAATCTCTTACACCTTTCAATGAGACCATGTCTGCTGCCAGTGAGGGAGAGCCCAGCTCCATCCTCTTTGGGAAGCTGGACTCCTGGCTCCCGGCGTTGGTTGGAGTAATGCCGCCCCCTTGTGTTCCTTTCTGCAAGTGCAGTCGGTTGATGAGCCCCACAGCTGAGAGCTGCCCTGGGGGACCCCACCCCACCTCTGCCCAGGGTAGAGGTGGTGTCTCAGGTTGCCTTTCAGTCGTCTGTTTTCCAGGCCCTGCGTATCCAGAGCTGTCCTTGGCTACCTGTCAGTCTGCCGCAGCTGTGTGTACCTGGGCGTGTGCTTTTGTTTCTGGCTGGGAGCTGTTCTCCCTGGTGAATCCGTCCATCTGTCCTGCTGGCTTGGCTGTCTCCTGCCTCTCCTGGCAGTCTCCACCTCTCTGTGCCTGGTTCTCTCTTTCTGTTTTTCTGTCTGACTGACTTGCTCCCTGCCCCCCTCCCTGTCCCAGTGTCCCTGAGCAGGGGTCACGTTTGCCCTCCCCGAGTGTTGGATCTCGTTCTTGAGAAAGACGGGCTTTACTGCTCATTCCAGAATGAGTCAGGAGCTCCTGGAGGGATGAGGGCTTGGGTTCCACCCAGCAGTGACCTTAAAGAGGGTGCACGGGGCAGAGGAGTCCGCGGAGCTGGGGACTGGGAAGATTTTCCAAATTATGTTTATGGGACTAGCAGAGGCATCCAGTGGGTGTCAGGGGAGAAGAATGAGCAGACTGGCTGTCCCCTGGATTGTGCTGTACTGTAGGCCCCAAGCTGCCTGTCCTGCCTCCTCTGGGGAGGGCTCAGCAGCCACCAGCTGGGAAGTTACTGCTTGTGGGTAGGGCTTGGCTTTTTTACTCTCCTGGGTCCTCACTGGGCCTTCAGTTGCCTCAGGGCATTTGCATATACACATTTCCTTCCTGGAACGGTTTTCCTCCTGATGCCTCACCTTAAAAAGTCCCTCTTTTAGGAAGTCTTCCCTGATTTACAGGAACTGTTCCTCAGTCACACAAGCTGCATTTCAGATGCTCAGTGTCCCAGGTGGTTGGTGACTATGGCTCTAGTGGACAGTGCGGACACAGGACATCAGCTTTATCACAAGTTCCATCCATCAGTTCTGTCTTACAACAATCTTTGGGAAACGTTCCATTCCTCAGATCCTTTCCTATCCTCAGAGCGAGCATGGTGTATTCATCTCAGGATCCCCAGGGCCCAGCATATGGGTAATTTGTTATCCATACATACATTTGTTGTATGTGTGGATAAATGGGTAGATGGAAAGCTGCCTTTCTGAAACATCTGTCCCGTGGGAGTCCCAGGGTGGGTCAGGAAGACTGTTGCATTGCCTGAGCTGGCTGGGAGAGCTCTCTTGCTGGTTGGTGGAGATGTTTTTCTGCTCTAGACTCTGAAAATGAACAGAGGGCTTCAGTGTAAAAACTTGAACCTATGTTGGCCATCAGGGGACTTGGGAATACAAGAAGCTGGGGGTCCCTGAAGATAAGGTGATGGACCGACGGGCCAGCCTTGGAGACCTTGTGCTTCTTGGAATGCAAGCCCATCTGTGTCCAAGATGGCTGGCAGTGGGTAAGCTGGGGAAGAGGGAACTGGTTCCCTGCCACAGGGACTGGTCATGGGTCAGACTTAAGCAGGGTGCGATGGTGCGCTTGAGTAATCCCAGGACTAGGGAGGCTGAGGCAGGAGGAAGACAAGTTTGAGGTCAGCCGGGGCAACATAGTAAGGTAAAATAAAAAGGACAGGGGACGTAACTCACTGACAGAGCACTCCTGGGTTCAATCCCCAGCACTGAAATAAAAATTGCAGAATCCAAGACACTGGGAGAGGGGTGGGGCAGTCGCAAGCCTAAAAACTGAAGTCCAGCCCAGTGCAGGGCAGAAGGAGCCCCGCTCCCAAGGCAAACCCTTCCCAGCAGCTGGGCCTGGACAGCCAGGGTGGGTGGGTCAGGGCAGGGGGCTGGATCCTGCAGAAGCAAGAGCTCAGGGTTCTGTCCCCAGGGATCGCTTCCTCTCAGTACGCAAGAGGCTCCTGGCAACTGTCCTACCTGTAAGGCCTGCTCTGAGGGGACAGCGACCTGCCCACCCCGGAGCATGCGCGTGCGCACACATGCACGCACGCACGCACGCACACACACACACATTCACAAACATTTGCACACATGCATGAACACATAGTGCACACCTACATAGCGTCACTCTCAAATGCACTCACATGCACGTTCAAACAGGCACATAGAAGCGCAGGGGCTTACACTCTCCCATGCGCGTGCACAGATGCACACACACCCTCCCCACAATGTGACTCCTTGTGTTCCCTGACTGATCCTCGCCTTCGTTGGGAAAGTTGGGAGTGACTTAAAGGAGACAGAATGGGCTGGGGACCCTGCATCCACATCTGACCCACGCCCAAGTACAGAACCAGCCAGCAGCTTGGCTGGCTTTGGAGGCCAGGATGGCTACAGCGGGGAGGGGAGGTCCCTGTTCAGCTGTGGTGGGCCCGGGAGGCCCTGGGGATGGAACTGGATCAGGCTTTGGAATCTGGGTGACTTTCAGGGGCCGGGGTGAGGGGCGGGCTGGGAGTTGTCAGGGAGACGTGGGTCGGGCCACCCCCCACCCGCCCCACCCATTCCTTTCCTGATCTCCCCTCTCCTGGTTTCTCAGCATCTTTGTGCCAGAGGCCCTATAAGTTCCTGGAAAATTCTCTGCCTGGCCCCTGGCCCAGGGACAGGCCCCAGGAGGCCGAGGGGGAAGGACTGTCTGCTCATCATCTTTTCTGTCTGTCCCATGCTGGCAGCCCAGGCCTGGGGAGTGGGGACTGGGTTTGGGGGTGCTTGTAGCCTGAGCCCTCTTTGGGGCGTGCATGTGTCTCGAAGTGGCTGGGGGCAGTCTTCGGAGCTGCTCAGGTGGCACTGGATCTGCTGGTGGTCGGCAGGTGTTCCAAGAGCCATGGATACCCAGCACTTTGCTAGGGGGTTCAGGCCCAGGAACTCACGACCAAGAGACCCAAATGTGTCCCCAGGGGAAAGGGGATGCGAAGGGTAACCTCTGGCATGTGGGAGGGAAGAGGGACCGCCCGCCTCCTTACTGTGAGTGGCAGACCTCCTTTTAAGGCTGAACCCTGGATGATGGCACTATGGGGTGGGTGGGGGCATGTTGTAAAGGACAAGGGGCTCTGCTTTGGGGGAGGCTGTGCCAGTTGGCGGAAGCTCAGGAGCTGATGGTGAGCCTGCCAGGGGGGGTCCAGGCCCAAACCCCTGGGATCACAGGACTGAGGCTGTCGCCTCAGGATTGAGGGTCAGCTCTGAGATGGTGACTGGGAAGCCAGGCAGGGGACAGGAGGGCTGGAGGCTCATCTGAGTCCCAGCTCAGGACTCTCTGCAGCGGGAGGGGAATGGGTTGTGGGCTTAGGGAGTGAGCTCAGGTCCTTGCTGGTGGCCTTGGCTCTGTCACTGGCCTCTCTGGGCCTCAGTCTCCCCATCTGTAAAGAATGGGGATGGTGGTACTTTGTGGGTCCTGCTGGGCAAGGGTGTGGAAGTGCTTGGCACGCAGCCAGCTCTGGAGGGCAGGGGGCCCTCTGCTCCCCTCCCCCTTTCTTCCCCGCCCCCTCCTTCCTCCCCTTACTCTTTGTTTTCATACTGTCCTGGATGTTTCCAGGCTGGGCAAATGAGGACCAGAGGAGGGCTGGGGTCACTTCCAGGGCCTTCCTGGCCCCTCCTCTCACCTACAGGCAGGCTCACCTAGCAGGCTGCACCCCAGGGAGCCTCTTGGAGTCACGTGGATGTTCATCTCACCTGCACAGTCCCTGTGACAGCACTTTTGACTTGGGGACAGGAGCAGATTCCTAGGCCCCCAGACACCCAGCTGGACAGGGGCATCCACTGTGGAGCCCAGAGTAGTGCATGGGCAAGGCACCGTCCCGGAGGAGCTGAGGCCTGTGGCGTGGAGTGAGGGGAGGTGGGTGGCCTGCATTCGCAGTGGGTCTGAAAGCCCAGGAGGGAAGCCGCCCCGCCTCTCCTGCCCCGCCCTGCCCGAGGCCCCCTGGGGATCTGCGTTCCTCTGGCCGCAACGCATTAGTGCTGGTCCTGACATGGTTGTCAGTCAAGCTGGAGCGCACCCTTCATTTCACAGATGTGGAAACCAAACCCCAGCGGGGAAAGCACAGCCCAAGGGGACACTGCAGTTGGGGGCAGAGGTGACAGAATGGTCAATTTAACAAGTCCGTGTCGGGCACTCCCTGGGTGCCAGGCATGTCTGGGGCTGGGGTCCTGTGCTGGGGATGCCACAGCTTGGCCCTGGAGGGGCCTGTCAGAGGTCACCTGACCCCGAGCTGCAGCAGAGCAGAGCTGGGGGAGGGAGAGGCAGGGAGGCGGCGGCCAGCACGGCTTCTTGGGCAGTGGCTCAGAGTCAGCGTGGATCTGCGCCTGGCCTGCGGTTCCATCTATGGTCGGTAGCATCACAGGCAAATGACTGAGCCTTTTGTGCCTTCTGTTTGTTTGTGCTTTTACTCCATTATAAAACGAGGACGGTAATGGTTTAGAACTCATGGGGTTGGTGATTCACTTATGGGAAGTGCTGAAGAGCATGCCTGGTCTGCGCAGGCGCTGTGCAAACCGCTAGTATTGGGCAGCCGCCCCTCCCCTTTGTTCCCGTGGCTGGACCAGCAAACCTCCCCAGTCCTCTTCATGTCCTCTTGCTGCTAGATAACATTTTGCATCTTTGCTCTCCCCTAAAGCCCCCACCCTCCCTGCTGATGACCTCACTTCCCATTTCACTGAGAACCTAGAAGCCACCAGGAATGGATGTCCATAGTTCTGCCATGTACCCACCCCACGGTCTGTCTGCTTTCTGGGCTGGGGCTACCCTTTCACGTCCACAACTGAATCTTTAAAAACATGTATTATAGGGTTATAATTTACACTCCATAAAATTTACCTTCAAGAGTGTACAATTCAGCAGGGTGTGACAGCACACACCTGTAATCCCAGCAACTCAGGAGGCTGAGGCAAGAGGATTGCAAATTCGAGGCCAGCCTCAGCAACTTAGGGAGACCCTGTCTCAAAATAAAAAAGTAAACAGGGCTGGGGATATAGCTCAGAGGCAGAGCACCCCTGGGTTCAATTGCTAGGATTGTAAAAACAAAAAGAAAAAGTGCACAATCCAGTAGTTTTTAGTATTTTCATAGAGTCGTGGAACTGTTGACACTCCCAAATTGCAGAAAATATTCACCCAGAATGAAACCCCGCTCCCATCAGCAGCCACTCCCCATTTTCCCTCCTCCAGTCCCTGGCAACCATGAATCTACTCTCTCTATGGGGAAGTCTAGTCCCTATAGGTCCACCTATTCTGGATATTTCATATAAATCACAGAACATGCAGTCTCTTGTGACCAACTTCTTTCACTTGGCATATGGTTCCAAAGGCTCACACATGTTGTAGCATGAATTAGTACTCCACTCCTTTATTATGGCTGCATAATATTCTACTGTAGGAATAGGAATAGACAGCATTTTGCTTATTCATTCATTGGTTGATGGACATTTGGGTTGTTTTCACTTTTTGGCTATTATAAATAGTGCTGTGACAAATAGTTGTGTGCAATTTTGTTACCAAGTGAGACCTGTTTTGTCTGCCCCACAGTGTGCCAATCGCAGTAAGCTTGAGTTCTACAAAAGAGAGTTCTGTCAGGAGGCAGCAAGGGTGAGGAGACGGAGACCCAAGCCTCTAATCAGCCGCCCCAAGGATGGGGCTTGGGGATTTTTATGGATCCAGGCGTGAGGGAAGGTGATCGGAGGACCCCCGCACCGGAGGTGTTAGGTGTAGTCAAATAAAAGCAAGGAACTAAGAGCAGGCGGGCGGTCATGGTGCAGAAAGGGCGCGACTGGAGGCTTCAGCCAAGAACTGGGAGCAGGTGGGTTATTCAGGGCTTCCCTCCATTTCTGTTTTTGGTGGCTTATGTTTTTGTAGCCAGGAGTGGAACTGTGGGCCCTGTGGTGACTGCAGGTCTGAGGAGCTGCCACTGTCCTTGAAGTGCCTGTCACCTTTTACATTCCCTCCAGCAGGCAGGTTGGGATTTCTCCACCTCCTCAACAGTGCTTGTTATTATCTGCCTATTTATTTACGTATATTTTAGTACGAGGGATGGAACCCAGGGATGCTCTACCACTGATCTATATCCCTAGTTCTTTTATTTATTTATTAATTTTTGAATTTTGAGACACTACTAAGTTGCTCAAGGCAACTGATTCTGGCCTCCTTAAACTTGCAATCCTCCTGCCTCAGCCTCCCAAGGTGCTGGGATAACAGGTGTGCACCACGACGCCCAGCTTATCACCAGCTTTTCATTGTAGCCATCCTTGAGGTGTGAGGTGCACGTTACCTGGAAACATGGTCCCATCTTCTCAGTGTTCTCCCCCGCTGCCCGCTAGCAGCTTTCCCTCCCCTAGCCACCCTGCCTAATGCTAGGAGGCTCTTATTTTCCCCACTTTAAAACAAACCACAACCCCCGCCATGAAACAGAACAAAAAGAGCTGCCTTGATCCACTGCCCCTCCCCCCTCACCATCTCCCTCCTCCCTTTTATAGCAAATTTCACAAAATAATTTTTTCAGCTGGTTCTCAATTTCTCTTCTCTCATTTTCTTTTGAACTTACTCTTGTCAGGCTTTTATCCCCACTGTGGCACCAAAACTGGTCAAGGTTGGTGACCTCTATATGGCTAACCCCAGGAGGCCTTTCTCAGCCTGACTGAGGATCAGCAGTTAATCACTTCCTTCTCTCTGACTTGGGATCGGGAACTGTCCTGGCTTCCTCTCCCTTTTTTGTTCCTGACATCTTCCTGAACTTGAGATGTCAGAGAACTTCAGGGTTTTGTCCTTGGTCCCTTGGGGTATCGGGGATCTCCTCCAGGCACACAACTTTATTTTTTTATTTTTATTTATTTTTTGGTGCTGGGGATGGAACCCAGGTGCTCTCCCACTGAGCTACCCCTCCAGCCCTTTTTATTTTGAGAAAGGCTCTCGTTAAATTGCCCAAGCTGGCTTTGATTTTTGCAATCCTCCTGCCTCAGCCTCCTGAGTTGCTGGGATCACGGATATGTGCCACCGTGCCTGGCCAATCTCATGACTTTAAATGTCACCCAAGTGCCGATGACTGTCAGAGTGTGGCTCCAGGCAGGGCCTCCCCACTGAGCTCCAGACTCCTGTACCCTGCTAGCCCCTGGGCATTTCCCCTGCTCTTCTGAGAGGCGACTCTGACCTGACAAATCCTAAATCCTATCCAGTTGCCAGTCCCACATCTCAGCTGAGGGGACACGTTCTTTCTGTGCCTGAGGCCTTGCGGTCATTCTCTCTGGTCTTTCTCTCCTTACTCAGAAAGCCCTGTCACTTCCCCCCACCACCCCGCTCCCCTGGGGCCAAGCCACCTTCTGCTGGGGAGTTGCGGAGGTGTCCCTGTGTCTACCTTGACCCCAGTCTGTTCTCAGCACAGAGCAGAGAGATCCTTTTAGAAGGCCAGCAAGTCAATGGCGTTCCTCTGCTCAGAGCCTGGCAGCAAAGCTCCGTGTCAGGAGGCAAGACCCTTGCCATGGGCTCCGGGTCACGCTGCAGGTTCTGGCTCCTTCCCTTGTAATCCCCACTGGCTCCTCTCTGTCCCCAGACACACCAGGTGTGACTCGGTCTTCGAGCTCACTGTTCCCCCTGTCTGGGCTGCTCTTGCTCAGAAATCTGCAGGACTCTCTCCTCATCTCCTTCCAGATGTTTCCCAAAAGTCACCCCTTGGGCGAGGCCTTGTCTGACCCCCTGGGTGAGGCCTCCCCACCTGCTTCTTGCTTGGTTTTTCTCCTTGGTGCTTTAGCCTCTGACCTGCCGTGTGCTTGTTTATTACCGTGTCCCCTGCTAGAATGGGGGCTCTGGGAAGGGCTCTCAGCCTGTTTTGCTCATGACTGTTAACCCAACGCTTAAAATGCTGCCTGCTACACAGTAAGCACAGAATAAATACTTGTTGGATGAATGTACGGAAGTCAGTAGTTGCTGCGGAGCAGCCCGGCGGCTATGCCACAGATGGCCAGCAGGTGGCACTGTGACTACAGAAATGAGAGGTCCTGGGCTCCCAGCCACTTTTCTCAGAAATCCACCCCGGTAGAAATTCCTGCTTCGGAGGTGAAAGGCTGGGATGTGCGTGTGACAATGTATGTGCCTCCCGGGTCAGCCTTCTGACCGTTCCTCATCTCCTGGAAAGACTCCAGAGAACCTGTGATTACTTCTGGACTGGTGAAGGTCACCCACCCGAGCTCCCACCCTGGCCAGCTCCAGGTCTAAGTGACAGTGAAGATTCTGGAATCTTTCCTGGAACCCTGGGATAGTCCTGCCTCCTCTGCTTCAGTCTTGGGTCCTGTCTTGCTCTCGCTCACTGGCTTACTTAGACATCTGTGCAGCGCGTCTCCCACAGGCAGGGCTTCAGGGGACTGTAGGGACAGAAAGATTGCTCCTGCGTTCAAGAAGCTAAGAATTAATGGAAGAGGCAAGACTAACCTACATGAAACAAAATGAAATAAAAAAATATGAGACAAAGTACAAGAGAGGTCAGCAGGCTGCTCGTGGTGAACGGTCCAGTGAGCAGGACAGACGGGAAACGCCGAGAGCTGGCCAGAGGAGCAGGGGGTGTGGGGTCCAGGGACATGGCAGGCGGCTTCCTGGAGCAGGAGGCAGGCTGAGGTCATGGCCGTGGCTGTGGAGGGAACCAATCTGGGATGATGCCCGTTGCCCCGCGTCTTCTCCCTTGGCCTGCTCTTGGGCTGGTTTCCAGAAGCTGCTCCTGACCATGAACTGTGGTTCAGAATGGAACAAAGGGACCAGCTGGAGGTGTCCTGCCATCTGGCTGGGGATGTGCCTGGCACCAGCTGAGGCCACCTGGAATCTGACCTGGCCCTGGCCCAGGGAACAGTTTCAGAGGTGGGTCTACGTCCATGGACACAGGGCAGAAGTGCCCTGGGTGCAGAGGGCGCCTGGTGCCGCTGAGGGTGGTTGGGGAGGAGGCTGAGGACGGTGCTCTTGCCCTGGGGCTCAGGACACTGCAGCGCCTGGAGCTGATGCCCTCCTTCAGGACCCTGTGGATGGGGAGCATGAGGATAGGTCTTGTCACTCTGTTCTAATGTCACCCTTAGAAAACATAAGAACCTGTGAAGCCCCTTCAGCCAGTGGATGACAAATAAACAGGCAGTGACCCATCTCCTGGTGAGACCTCCACTACCACGTCCAGGAAGCCTCAGCCGCTCGCCTCCACCAATGGGTTTCCATGTTGTCCTGAGGCAAGACCTTCAGGTCGGTCCTGGGTTGCCTCGGGCTGAGTGTGGAGAGGGCCCGAGTGGCCATCGCCCCACCCTGCCCTCCACTCCTCAGGAACAGAGCCCAGCGTCCTGTCTACACGGGAGCAGTGCTTGGCTCAGGGCCAACTTTCTACGCCCATCTTCGACCTGCTGCCCGCGATTATCTCCGCACCGACCCCCTCTTATCCTGGTTCTCTCATGCTCTCTGAGGAAGGCGACGCATCAGGAAAGGACGAGGGACTCTGGCCCTGGCAAGGATCATTCCCAGAGCAGCTGGCCTCTGTGGTCCCCATCTGCCAGGGATGCTGTCATCTTGGGTGGTCCCCTCAGGCACTGGGCAGTGGCCCAGGCTGGTCCTGGAAGGCTGGCCACCTCTGCCCCTCTCCCCGTTGCCCTGCCCACGGCCTTCCCCAGCTGTCTGCCTGGCACTGAGGACTCTGCTGGCTTTTCTGCATCTGGGTCCTTGGGCTGGGACAGTCTGTCTGCTCCAACCGCACCCCTCCCCCACAGCGAGAGCGAGCTAGCGCTCACTTAGATTAATTAATCTGCTGCCCAGCCTGCTCCTCCGACTTATCTTTTATTCATGGACAAGCAGCGTTCTCTGCTTTACCAGGACACGAGCATCAATATTTCATCTTGCTTAGCCTGTCAGCTCCTGGCTCCCTCCCCTCTGCTTTCCACTGGCTCTAGGACCCAGAGGGCTGGGCGTGCTGGCCAACCCGGGAGTCCCTTGCCAGGCTGCCTTCTTGGGCCCCTGACCTGTCCTGTCCTGCACTGCTGGCAGACCAGGGCCCAAACCAGACGCCTTCCTGAGCAAGTGAGTGGAGAGGCAGGCGAGGCAGAGCTGCTGGGTGGAGGGACCAAGTCAGGGTCCCAGGGGCCTCGGAGCCCGCCGCGGACAGGCTGTGGTCCTCAGGCCTGCCTTGGCTGAGGTGTCAGGATTGGAGCTGAGGGTTCCAAGCGCCTGGCACAGGCCTGGCGTGTAGTAAGTGCTCATTTTTCTTCCCCCTTTTGACCAGGGTCTTACTTGCTTTTTCCACCCTGTGCCCAAGCAGTTGAAGGAGGGGCTGCTGAAGGGAAGTGGCAGAGAACCTCAGGACCAGAGCTCCTGTCCTTCTCACCCCACTAGCTTCTAGACCCTCAGGCCTCCAGGTAGGTGCCCAGTACCTGAGGGCTGGACTTCACCTCTGCTGGGGCTCAGGGCTGGCAAGCCAGGTCCCTGGGGGCCTCTAGCATAAGCCCCTGAAATGCAAAATTGAGTGTAATCAGTGCAAATCCACACAGCGAGTGTGTGAATGTGTAAGAGTATTGAGTGTGCATGGGAGTGTGTGTGAGAGAGCGAGAGAGACACAGAAAGAGAGAGATGGGGTGCTTTTTCTGTCCCTGGCTTTTATGGGATTCTCAGTGAGGTCAACAAACCACAGAAAGTCACAGACTACTGTATTTTTTATTTTTTTCCCTTGGTTGTGCGGGGGATTGGGCCCAGGGTCTTGCACACGCAAAGCAGGTGCTGTGCCGTGGAGCCACACCCCCAGCAGCAGACCACTGGACTCTGGGCAGGCCAAATCTCTTCTCTTTATGTGGAAGGGAGGAGATTAACAGGATGACTGGCATAGGAGCCACCTGCAAGGTGTGAATATGGGCATATGGATGGATGAGTGTGTGCCTCTGTGCGTGTGCGCCTGTGAGTGTGTGTCTGAGTGTGTGTGTGAATGTGGCTCTCCTGGGTGGACTCTGGGGTTGTGAAGGAACCTGTTGCCATCCTGTGCTGGAGGCCCCTGGCCAAGCTGGCCCCTGCCACCCGAATGGAAGCAGTGACCCACAGCTGGCCTGTGGCCGGGCTCGACCACCCTTCCGGGGCTGGCGGCAACCCTCTCTCTCCAATCTGGGCTGGTGGCCAGAGGGTGCCAGCTGGGCTGGGAGGCAAGCTGGGGAACTGCTCTGGCCCTGGCTGCTGCGAGGGGCCTGCGGGGAGGTGGCCCACAACTCTCCCTCTAGTGTGCACAGTGGAGACTTTTGAAAGGGGAAGGTCACCAAGAGCAGCTCATCTGCTTCTCTCCTCACACCTATGCCCAGCCCCTAGGGAAATCCTGCCTGTGAACCTTGGAACACAGCCACTTCCCATCCACCCTGTCTCCAGTCCCCTCTGTGACCTCAGTCTGTGCCTAGCATCTTGTTCCCTCCTCAGCTCCTGGGAAAACCCAGCTCTCAACAGTCACCAAGCCCGCGCAGCCACTGCCCTGCTCACATCTCATTGCCCCCGCCCCCCCCCACCTTGCTCAAGTGCCAGCCAGCCCCCCGGACTCCTCGGCGGGCCCCACCTGGACCTGAGGCACTGCTCTTCCCCAGGTGTCTGCCTGGCTCACTCCCTCGCTTCCTTCAGTTCTCCGTTGGAGGGTTGTCACCTGTTTGAGGCCCAATCCCGCTCCTACTCTGCACTTTCTATTTCCGCCACAGACTCAAAGTCTTCCAGCACACCGGCGCCTCAGTCGTCTGTGCCCATCGGGCACTGCTCGTCCCCTGCCAGCGCAGTCAAAGCTCCCTGTAGACAGGAATTCTCCTATTTTGTTCACCACTTCATCTGCAGCAGTGCTTGCTACACAGGGGCATAATGAGCATCATAGTGTGTGTGAGTGAATGAGCAAATGAATTGCCCACCACGCTCCTCCGTGGCCTGTTTAGGACAACCCATGGATAATGGTTTTTCCTGAGGCCCAAGTGCCATAAAAATCTTAGTTTGGGTTGGAAAGCTGATATTCATTCATTTGTTGGATTTTTTTTTTTTTTTATTGAGCAGCTACTATGCGCCAGGCAACATCCTGGAAGCAGTGAAGGGTGTAATGAACACATAGGCAGACTACTTATTTTCTGCAGGTGAGTGTCTGTCTCATGGGTTCTGAGGATCTTGTCCTGTTTTCCTTGCTGCTGTGGCTGTCCTGTACCCAGACTAATTTAGTGAAATTTTCTAAGTATGAAAATGTCCTCTCTGATCTCACCTCATTGTCCCACTTTCCTTTTCCCTGTGTCTTGAAAGTTGTTAATAGGAAAGGGGCCCTGGACCTGGGCCAGGACCATGAGTAGCTGCTGGGGATGGAGGCTGTCTTGGTCTTTCCCTAAGTCACTACCTCCGCATCTCACTTGTCTCTGCCAGCTGCTTCCATCTTCTTTAGCCTGTGGATCCACTTCCCTACTATTGCTTTGGTGAAACTACCCTTTTAGATATTTAATCCTATAGTATTATATACATTCTTTGAAACTATTTTGATATATATTGTTTTGTACCAGGAATTTAACCCAGGGGCACTTAACCACTGAACCACATCCCCAGACCTTTTTGCCTTTTTATTTTTTATTTTTGAGACAGGGTCTTGCTAAATTGCTTAGGGCCTTGCTAAGTTGCTGAGGCTGGCCTCGAACTTGCCATCCTCCTGCCTCAGCCTCCTGAGTTGCTGGGATTACAGGTGTGTGTCATCGTGCACAACTTAATCTATTTCAAAATCTTCCGGCAACAAAATGTGCATAGGTTACTGTTATTGGTGAACGCACGTGCAAATGTGTGTGGTAGGGGGTCTGTGTGGAGGGAGGGGCAGGGCATGGATGGAGGAATCCCTGGAGAGGAAGTTTAGAGGGGACAGCTCCTTGTCGGGCCCCTTGGCTAAGAGTCAGTGTCACTTGCCCACCTATGGCCCAGCAATTACTGGATCGGGATGCACTCTTGTCCCCAACCTGCCATCTTTTGATGAGTTCTCTCCCCTCAGTCAACTTTGGACTTCTGTCTCATTCCCAGGGGAAGTGCTGACCTTTGTGTACCTGGCTCCCTGTCACCATCACAGTGACTGGGTGACTTGTCATCTGAAGTTTAGTGCCAGCAAAAGGGATAGATTGGGGTGGGCAGCAGCATTTGGCACAGGTCCAGAGGTAGGGACGCTCAGGAGGGATATTGAGAGCCAGGCAGACCAAGAGCCAAACAGTCACAAGCCACTGATGTCCCCTCTCTTCCCTCTTGGAACTACACCCCCCTCTTTCAGCACTGTGGCGTTAAACTAGATGGCTGAGGTGGGGAGCAAGGGTGTGGTAAGGACAGAAAGGGACTTCAGTCTGAAAGTCAGAGGCAGAAGCACCTCGGCCTCCCTGTGGCCCTGGTCTGGGCTCTCACTCTGCCCATAGTTGCCTTTGTTCCTTGTCCCCATCCCCTGACATATGTCCTAGTTTGGGAAGGGGAGTCATGGGAGGGAAGCGGCTCCCTCGTGTCCTGGCTGGGGCTACACCTCACAGCAGCTAATAGGACCTGTGCCTTCCAACAATTAAGTCACTTTTCTGTGCTTCAGTTCCCTCATCTGTACATCAGAGTAATAACAGTACCTATCTCAGAGGGTTGTTGTAAGGGTTAATGAGTTAATATGACAGAACATTCGGCAGAGTGCCTGCATGCAGAGGGCACTGGGTAGGTATTAGCCACCATTATTATCCTGTGTAGAATTCCAGAAGTCTCCCACACTATATGTTTTCATGCTCACCCTGAAATTCCTCCTCCACTTATTTCTTGGGATGGTCACAAACATGGATCAGCACCTCACAGCAGTGTTGGGGTCAAGAGCAGGGACCTGAGGTCTGGCTAACTGAGTGACTTTAGGTGGTTCTGTAGCCTCTCTGAGCTTGAATTTCTTTTCTTTAGATGAGGTAACAACAGGCCTTGTAAGATTCTTGGGTGGACAAAATGAGGCCATGTATTTAAAGCTCTTATCATAGTGAGCAGCCCAGCACGAGTGGTCAGTCAGCGGGAGTCTGCTCACCACTCAAGACACCTGCATACGAGTCTGGTCCTGGCTTCGACTCCAGAGGTGGCCGTGCAGGTCCATCTCGCCCCCTCCCAGGTGAGAGGACTGTGGCAGGGGAGAAGAGACGTTCCAGCAAGGCTGGGAGTTGGCCCAGACTGGCTGCCTCCAGAGAGTGGCCCTCAGAGTCCTGGCTCAGGTCCCGTCAATCTGGCAGGATGCGGGCACTTGTGTGCTTTGCCTCTGACCTGAGACCTGGAGGGACCTGCAGAGATTGGTGGGACCTTCCTGGAAGGGGAATCGGGACACAGTGAAGCCCCCACCCTGCCCCAACCCTGCCCTGCTCTCTCAGCTGTGGGGTCCCCTGATCTGCCCTCTCCCTCTACTCCCTGGGCCTGGCCCCTGGGGGAGAGCTCTGTGCAGAAATGGGACCCAGATGCCACCCTTGCCCCCTCTGTCACGGCCTCTCTGATATCTTGAGGCCTCTGCAGATCTCAGGAAGGATAAAGCCTGGCCCAAACAAGGGGATAAGCTTTAGCCATGTTTTCATTTTTTTTTTACTGAGATTGTAAGGGAGGAAAAAAAAAAAAAAAGTCAAGTAAAAAATAGCCCCATCTGCACTGAGCAGGGGAGAAAGCAATTTCCTTCTAAAATCTCTTTTTCTGATTCTCGAAAAATGCAATTTGGAAATGTCCTGGTGGCTCTGACTGGGGGGTGGACCAAGCCACCTACGAGGCCTGAAGCACCAACCCATCACCCATCCTCCAACTAACCCATCAACCAGTCATGTCCGCCAACCTGCCCACCACACCGTCACCCCACTAACCAACCCACCAAGCACCAGCCAACCTATTATCCCGCACCCTGCCACGCCACCAACCCAGCAACCTCTAAGCACATGCTGACCAGTTCACCAACCAGATAACCTACCAGTCAACCAACCTGCTAACCCACCACTCTGCTAATCAACCTATTCTTTCACTACCCTATTACCCACTAATTAATTGACCAACGCACCAATTAACCCATTATTCCACCGCCCAATCAGAAGACAGACACGGCACAGCAATATTAACAGAAAAGGTTTAATATGAAGAGCTATTAATTATGACAGGAGATGACCTACTATGAACACAGGGACAGAGCCAGGTATGTGGCCCAGCAGTAGAGCACCAACCAGCCCTGGGCTCAATCCCCGGCACTGGCACCGCAGAAACACAACAAAACTAAACAAAGCAGGAAGGCAGAGGTAGGGGCAGGGGCAAATCTGGAAGGGCTTGTCCCCCTGTCCCCCACCATGTCCCACTCTCCTTCCCAGGGCTGAGCCCTGAGCCTTTGCCAGAGAAGGCACAGCCCGGGCTCACAGGATGGCCGAGCCATTTGCTGCTGTGCTGGGGAAGGCAGGCCGCCCTCGGGTTCTGGAAGGACCTGTACTCAGCTGACACCCCCTGCAGGGGCCTGGGAGAGAAGCCATTCCCTCCTGCAGTGCGCTCCCTGCCCTGTACTAACAAGGCCTATCTGGGAGACAGGCAGTAAAGGAGAAGCATTAGAGGGCCCAGCTCCCTTGTCCCTGGCCAGGCAAAGAGGGTGGATAGAAAACTGAGTGGCAGAGGCCCTGCACAGGGTGCCTATTCCCCACCACTCCACTGGCCCAGCAACTCTCCAGCCAACACACCCTTCACCCACCAACCGGACGTCTACCCACCTGCCCCCTGTCCTGGCAGCCTTGTTGGTGTGGGTGGTAGGCCACTCCAGGCGCTGTGCTGGGTGGTGAGGGGGAGAGCAATGGAAGAATGGTCTTCACCCCCAAGGAGAGGCCCTCGGGGGGCAATCTGTCCAATCAGCAACATATGCAACCTATACCTATGACCAGCTGTGGGTCAACAGGGGCCTGTCACATAGGTGACATTCCTCAAGTGGACAAGCAAAAGGCCTAATGGTATAGAACAGCTTCCTGAGGAGGGGGAGGGATCTGGGCTTTGATGAGTGAGTGGAGTGGATGTGTAGACTTGGAATGGTAAAGGGAGGGAGGTGGGGACAGATGTCTCTGGGACCCTGGTGTCAAGATGGAGACAGGCCTGTGAAGGGCTCACTGAATGGGGCCCCCATCACACCAGCTCTCAGAGGCCTGCAGGAGAAGAGCATCCTTGTCCCATTGTCCCACTGAGAAGGATGCCAACCCATCATTAGTCTTCTTTCCAGCTAATGGAACTCCTCCTTTTTCTTCAAGGACTAAACAGGAATTAAAAAAAGTTTCAGCTGGACACAGTACAAGCCTGTAATCCTGGGGACTTGGGATCCTGAGGCAGGAGGATCACAAGTCCAAGACCCTGTCTGAAAATAAACTAAAAAGGGCCGGGGATATAGCTCAGTGGTAAAGTGCCCCTGGATTCAATCCCATTACCCCCACCCCAAAAAGTTTTACCTAACATGAGGCAGACATCAGAAAGAACTTCCAGTCTAGACCAGATGGAGGCTCAGGAATCTGATTCTCTGTACACCTTAAAGAAGAGAGACTCCCATCCATCTGGGCTCACTGAAATACTACCTGCACAGAAGCAGTAGGATAACTGTGATGACCCTTCATAACCTTGTTATAGGGTTTCCCAAGGCCCAGGTCCACCTGCTCCCATCAATGATTCAAGTGCCATTAAGTATCTTGAAATAAAAATCTGACTTTAGAATCAATTGATGGAGAAAGGTTCTCCAAACATTCGCCAGCGAAAGTAATTAAATTCCGATAGGAGAAGATGGAGCGGTCGGTGGCGACTGGTCGGTGGGGGCAGCATGCTGGCGCCGGGCTGCTGAGCAATGAAATCGCGGGCGTGCGCAGCCCAGAGCTGGCAGCGGCACAAAGGAAATTGGAGCAGTCAAATATTTCCCTCCTCGTTGAGTTCCATTTACATGTTTATAATAGAGGTTCTTAAGGCCCTAATGAGAAGGCTGCTCATTGCAGGGAAGAGGATGATTAAGGCTCTGCCAGACGAGATCAGGGACAGGAACAAAGGCCTGTTAATTACCACAGAGGGACAGGAGGAGAGCCCGGCCCTGCTTGCAGCTTCCCCCAAACCTCCCCAGACCAGTGCCTTCCTGTTCTCCCAGGCTCACCTTTGCCCCAGCCCAGGTGACTTCTTAGATTCTGGGAATCTATTGGGTAGATTCCCAGCACTAGAGTCAGTGACTCTGGGATATTTTCCACCTCTTCTCCCCAGGGATTAGCTTCAGGCTGCATCTGTGGCACACGCAGATACATCATCAGAGGTGTTTCATTGGGGACTGGAGCTCAGAGGAAGTCATATTGCTTGAGTGCTTGGCCACTGCCTGAGCACTAGGAGACAGCTCACGTGAACCCCTAGATCCTTGAGGGGGCTCACCCCAGGTGCATGACAAAGCCACTCTTCCCAGCCTTTGGGATTCCCAGGAGATGTGAAATTACCTTGGCTATCCAGGCCAGAGTTTGTGACTGGCCATGCCTTCTGATGCTAAGGTGGAGAGTTCTTTCAAGTTGGTTTCAAGGCCTTTTGGCAACCAAAGTTCAAGGTACAGTGGGAAAAGAGTAGGCTTTGGGTCAACAGACTTAGGTCTGCTATTGGACAGTGTGGTGTCCTGTGCAGGTTATTGACCTTCCTGGGCCTCAGGCTTCATCTGTAAATGGGATAGTCTCACCTGCCACCCTGGGTTAGTTTGATGACTCAATTAGAAAATGCTGACCAAATCTGGCACACAGAAGAAACTCAGTACATGAGGGTGACTTTCCCTCCTCACCTTCTGTGGGACTGGATTGGTGTTCTGAGGGTGAAGACCTTGGAAGTCTTTGCCTATGACTCACAAGGACATGAGGCTGAGTGTGTGCAGTGTCTACGGCCCTTAAGCTTGTACCCACTCCTGGCTTGTCTGCTTGTGGTAGAAGTGTCTGGGAATGTTCAGGGGTAAGGAGAAATCTTAGTCAGGCCAGAGAAGCAGGCACTGCTTGCCAAGTGTCCCTCACCTGCACCTGAGTCAGCCCTTAGGGGCTGGGAACATAAGGGGAAGGGGACACAGGAGATGAAAGCCATGGATTTGGGGAGATCCCTGATTTCTCCATGGGGAAGAGGGATCAGAGGAATAAGAGAAGTCACGTAAAGCAGAGTGAACCTGGGAATTGAGTGAAATTTGCTGATGATGGTTTTGTAAAGGTCCAAAGCAGAGGCTTCTCAACTAGAATCCAAGTTGAGAGCCCCACCCTCCCTGGAGAGTATGGTGTTGTCTTACTCTTCTCAGGAGTCAGTCTCGGGTGATTGAGCTCAGAGGCTGTGACATCAGGGAAGGACTTGGGGAACTGGGGAAACCACACCTGCTGTTTGCCCACAAGAGCGGTTTCCGTGGAGCTGTCCGTGGTGCTGGCCATGGATCCCACCTGGTACTGCAAAACTGGTTACAACTGTCCCCTCCGCCCTGAGGTCTGACAGACTTGACACTTGCAGGCTCTCACCCCAGCCCTCAGTGCCGATGCCTCCTGCAAGCACCAGAGCTTTCCGACCTACCTAGCACTAACCCCTGCCTGAGTCCAGAGCCCATCTCTAACCAGAACCCACCCCTGACCCAGGGCCAATCTGAATCACAGCCCTAGCCCTCATCCCTTCCTAATCCCTAGCATCACTTCTAACCTCAACCCTAATATTGGCCTGAACTTGAATTCTTACCCTGATCTCCCAATGAACCTGAGCCCCAAAGACTTGGGGTTGGGTTAAGGCATTGGCTTCTCCCTCCCTCTGTTTCCCTCTCTCTTCACTGTGATCATGGTGGAGCATTCTGGCAGGCTTGGAGGGCAGAGAGGTGTGTCCTGTACGATTCCTGCTCTCAAGGACCTTGGCCGTGATCTCCCCCTGCCCTCACTGACGGAAGGAGGAGCCCGGGCGTTAACAAATGCACGTCAATGTCAGCATGGGCAGCATTCTCCCAGGAGGGAAGGTCTTTGGAGAAAATGCCACTGTCATTTCCCCAAGGCAAAGGGAGTGGGCTGTGGAGAGCTTTCATAGATTGCTTTGGATTCTGCCCACTGTTCTGCCCCTGCTGTGTGCCTATGATTTCTGCATCCCAGGCTTTGGACCACTGCGCCTGCAGCGTGGGTGGGGAAGGAAGAGAAGAGGGTTCTCCCTCTCCCACAGGGAGAATAGAACTCAGGGAGGATACAGCTCCTCTTGTTTGTGTGTCAATTCTGAGGAGTCCTGAGTAGTAGGAAGTATCAGGTAGAGTGCCCACTGTGGCCAAGTCCCTCACAGATCTCCACAGCACTCTCTGAATGGGGTGAGGAAGTCGAAGGTCCAGAGAGGTCAGGTGACTTGCCTGTGATCACAATGATAGTAGATGGAAGAGTGAGGAATTGATAAATGCTTCTGGTTGTAAGTTCTAGAAACTGAAGAGGACTAAGGAGGAGACTTCCTGCAGGAGGTGAGTTTGGGGAATGGATACAGGGGAGGGGACAGGGACTTCTCAGCTGAGGGACAGTGTTAAGAGGGGTGGATGGGGGGCTGAGGTGGGAGTTGAGGAAGAGAGATGGGCTGAGACTGGGGTCCCTGGATGGGATGAATGGCTCTGTGGCCTGTCTGGACTTGGCCTCTGTCCAAGGTCAGGCCCTGGGGACAGCTCAGAGGGAGCAGAGAACATGCAAAGGGGATTAGCAGTCCTTCCTCCTTGGCTGGCTCCCCAGCGGGCCTGTTCTCTGATGAGATGGGGAAGGGGATGAGGAGAACGGCACCAGAAGAGGATGGGTGGCATTCTCAGGGCTTATGTAAGGCCCGCGTGTCACTGTCAAGGGACCCTCCATTCACTCCTCCCAGGTCCCCTTCCTCTCTCCCCACAGCCATCCTGGACCTGGCTGTGCCTGATCCCTGGCTGCAGCCTCACTTCTTCCCTCCTGTTCACACCAGAGGGACCTTCCTGAGATCCTCTTCCCTGCCAAATTCCACCCCACCCTTCTCCTTGGCTTCCTGGGTCCCTTGAAGCTGGGGTGAACACATTGCTCGCCCAAGCTGAGATACTACTCAAGCCAAAGGAGCACTGTGCATGGCAATGCAGGGGCAGCAGGCACACCGGACGCTCCCTGCAGCCCCTCAGGGCTTCCCCTGCCGCCCTCAGCTCCCTGAGGGCCTGCCACTGCCAGGCTCCGACTATCCGGCAGCTTCCCGGTCCTTGGAATGGGAGTCAAAGGGGCGGAGTCTGGCCCAACTTTCTACTTCCGGCACTGAGACCTCAGCCAGGGCACCTCTCTTCTGTAAAATGGGATGATCCTTCCTGCTCTGCTCATTTCCAATGAGACACAGAATACGATAGTCCTTGGTAAACAGGCACCGCACACATGGGGCTTGCTGGAGTTATTGCCCCCATTTCCCCAAATTTTGGCCCCAATATTTAATTTATTTTATATTTTATTTTATTTTATATTTTAATTTAATTTAATTTAATTTAATTTAATTAATTTATTTTTTGTGGTCCTGGAGATTGAACCCAGGGCCTTGCCCAATCTTTCACACTTGCGTTTAAGTTCCCTCTACCATGGAGCCTTGTTCCCTGTACTTGCTACTCTCCCCCTCTGCAGCCTCCAGGATTTGCAGGGTCAACCTGCAGCCTGGTACTCATTATCCCTCGCCCCATGCAGGGGAGGTGACTTCTTTCTTCCCTGCCTGCCACAGCACAACCCTGGCACCCAGAAAGAGCCCCATCATGTAGACTCCAGGTTGCTAAAATCCATCTTTAGTTCAATGGTTCTCAAACTTAAGCATGTTTCAGAGTTTCCTTGTGGTCTGGTTAAACTCCAAATTACTGGACCCCACCCTGGTTACTGACTCAGTAGATAAAGGGTGGGGCTTGCGAGTTTGCATTTCTAAGAAGTTCTCAGAAGTTCTCGGGTGATGCTGATGCTGCTGGTCTGAGACCACACTTTGAGAACTACTGGTTGCAAGACCTTGCCTGTGCTTCCAGGCTAAAGGGGCCGAGTGGAGACGGCTTCGTTGGGAAGGATGGGGGTGGGGTGGGGAGCAGCACTTCAGACATCCACTCCCATCTCAGTGATCGTAAGCGTTGGCTGTCCTCAGCCAGAGCTTCAACATTCAAGTTTAATCTGCGTGGAGCAATTAGAAGGTGGGAGCTGGGAAGGCGGTTGCATATTTCATGCTGTTCCCAGGCTTTGAAGGTCCCAGGAAGGCCGGTTCATGCGTGACAGTCGCAGTCAGTGACAGCTTCATCGTAATGAGGGATGGGGAGACGCACCCTGCTGGGACGGGGTGCAGAGCCAAGGGCTCATCAGAGGTGTAGAAGGATGGGTGTGGGGGGGTGGGGCACGGAGGGACCAGCGTGGCTGTGGATGGAAGATGGAGGAGAATCCGCTACTGATCTGGGTCTTGGTGTTGCTTCACCCCCTTCTCCCTAGCACGTTGGGGTGGTGGTGAGATGCCCAGAGGATCTTCCAGGGCTGCCTCTAAGGGCCTGCCTCCTTCCCCAAGGGCACCTCTGGAACATCCCTCCCCCTCCAAAGAGATATTTCAACACTTTTGATATTTCAAAACTCTGGCAAAGCCAAACCCTGAGGTTCCTAAAACTCTCCCCAGCTGGGTTCTGGTGGTACCAGGAGCCTCTGAGTCGCAAGAGAACAGGGATCATTACTACTGAGTTTCAGATCTACACCATTTTCCCCTCCCACTCCAGCCTCCACTCCAGCCTCCCAGCAGGGAGCGAGGCCCTTTCTAAAGAGCTTATAACTGAGGTCATGGGAAGAAGCTCTGAACTTTCTGAAACAGCACCCTCCTTTAGTACTATGTGCCTGGTGCCACCCTTGGCATAACGCTGACGGAGGAATTTAGCATCTGAGATCCAGGGTGTTGGGGAGTGAAGGAGGCAGGTCCCTGCTCAGGTACAAGGGACCCTTTCTGGAAGCAGAGTGGGGTGTGTGTACAGGTTCAGGGCCTCCTGTTTACAGCCTTTAGAGGCTCTGGCCGCCCTGAGTTGGTTGCAGTGATAGACGGGCCCCTTGGAGGCTCAGTAGGGACCTGTGACAACCTGGATGTGTCACAGAACTACTTTGCATTGGTGATGCTGGATTTCTTATTCACAGACATCCAAATTCACAATCTGGGAGAGGGTGGGGTCTGCACAGATGGGGCTTCTGGACAGGGCTTGTGCAGACTCTGCTTGCTCTGTGCTGTCCCGGTCCTGCCTGGGGCCTAGGGCTTCAAAAGTACCCCTAGTGGGCAGGACCCTGGAGGTGGGAAGGGAGGGTGGCAAAGCCACCTGACGTTTAATCAGATTCCAGATTGAATCCTGCCTTTGCTTCCTCATGTCTAAAGGTTGACCTTGGGCAAGCCATATGATCTTTCAGAGCCTCGGTTTGCCATCTTGAAATTGGGGATGATGATATCATTTTGCAGGGGCACCCGGCAGTGCCTGGCACCTGCAGACCCTAAATAACAACACATGCAAGACTTTAAGAGGGATGCTTCGGAAAGCTGTTTAGGGCCTCAGCTGGCCCCAGGGCCTCTTCCCTGTAGCCCAGACCAGGTGGAACCAAAGACCAGCCCTCAAGTCCCCTCCCTCAGAGTGGTTGGAGTGAGCATTCAATCTTGATTAGCTCTACTGGGCTCCCTCGTAACCTTTTCATTAGGAAATTATGTTTAATAGAAATTGTTCTGACACCTCTCAGCAGCGTTTCCCTGCAATTCATTACCACGGGGAGTGGGGAGGAGGCTGAGTGCTCTGGGGGAGGGGCCACCTCTCCCCACCCTGTCCCTGGTTCAGCGGTTGCAGTGTGTGTAGAAGGACAGAGGTGATCCTGCCTGGCATCCCCATGGAGAGGCAGGCCTGCTGTTGAAGCGCATCTGGATGGGCCTGGCTGCTCCCAGCACTCTCCCCTGGATCTCATCTGGGACTCCCCAGCTGTCGCCAATGGTGCTCATGTGCTAGGGCACACCCAGTTCTTGTTTTGTCTTCATACTGTCCCCAGAAGGTAAGCAGGAGGGCAGTGCTCCCAGTTGCTGCAGTGTAAGAACACTGGGCAGGGGGGCAGGCCTCTGCTGGGCTCCCTGCTGCTCCCTTCCTCCCAGGGCCTGGCTGGGTGAATCCCCTCCAGCTCTGCTCACGCTGGAATTTCCTGCCCCTTGCAGCCAGTCCCAGGGAGACATTGACACCAGTCTCTTATCTGAGCCAGGGGTGTCTGACTTGCCTTCCCTACCATCTGGGACCAGGGAAGGCAGAGTTAGTAATCCCTTTGTCTTATCAATCCATCTGGGGTCTTGGGATTTCATTCTAAGGCCTTCCAGAATCCTCCTGTCTCTCCCCTAGCTCTGGATGGTACTGTGTCTGTCCTCATCCTTGGTGGCCAGGGCCCGGTACAGGTGAGGAATGTTGATGGAGAGTCACTTCACGTTCCCTCTCTGCTCACCTTCTTCCAGATCTGACGACTGACTAGAAAGTTCTCTGTGCTCCTCCTCGTGGGTCCAAGGCCGCTGCTCCTCCCTGCATGGTGCTTTGGATTTTCTGCCTCTGAAGAGGACAGAGGAACATGGCTACCAAAACAGCGCTTGAGATCTGGGGCCAGCCCTTTCTGACCCAACGACTGCTGAGACCCCTTTGCCACTCACCACCCAGTGTCTGGAATTAGCAGCAGCCTAATCTCTCCCCGCCATATCACTCAGTGGTGTAATTGTGCAGAAAAAAAATGTATTAAAATGCAAAACACTCAGTTGTACTTCTTTATGTTAAATCCCTTCTTCGCTCTATCTCCCTTTTAATTTTACAAGGTTTTCTCTCTCTCCCCCTTTTATAAAGAGGAGAGCTGGGTATGCAGGGAATCATTTCAACTCCCCTATAAATCTCCAAAATGAATACTTAAATTCGAGGAAAAAAATACATTCTTACACCTTTAATTTCCCTGCTATGAAGTGTAATGAAAAAGCCTGATTATTTTTAATTCTTCCCTTTAATAATTCAGCGGCGGAGTGATTTAAGACTAGGATTCATAATTACCTTTCCGCTTTCTTGGCAAATGGAGTTTTAATAGAAATGAGAGCTCTGGCGACTGAAATGGATTTCAACAGGTCGCTGCGGGGGTCAGGCCTGATACCAATTGATAGACGAGTGTTCTAGGTCCCCCAGGATGTGAGGTCTGGATTAGACACCTGGCCCAGGTGGACGGAGGGGCAGTATGTTGCCTGCACTTGTTGGGAACCAGCTGTCAAAATAGTAACAGAAGGTCACAGTGTGGGTGTTGAATGACCCATGTGGCCTACAAGGTAGAAACTGGTGAAAACAGCCAGCTGAAAAGTGTTCTTGATTAGCAATAATGAGCTCATAACTGTGATGATAGTGATAGGAGTTATCGTTAATTGAGCAAATGCTATGTGCTTTGAAGTCATTCTCTCTCTCTCTCTTTTTCTTTTAAATTTTTGTTTTTAATGATGGAAATGACAAAAAAGTCATCTAAAACAGAAGCTTCTGGAAGAACCATTTGTTCTTGCCTGTCTTGTACCTCTCTTCAAACTTAACTTTGGCCTCTCGACGGGCCTTACGTTTAAGAACAGGGTCTCTGAAGACATCCTTGTTGACAATAGTTTTGTCCAAGGGGATATCCACTGAGTACTTTGTGGGCATGAGATGATTGTAGTTATAATCTTTCACAAAAGACTTGACCTTTGACCTTTTGGCAATTTTCTTCTTGCCCATGGCAGCAGTCACTTTGTGGGGATAGAGGTCAATTCCAGCCACCAGAGCATGGCTGTAGGGACGGTCTGATGTGCCATCATCAATGTTCTTCACAATGACAGCTTTGTGTCCCGAGAAGCGTCCCGTCAGGACCAACACCACCTTCCCAGGTTTCACGAACTTGCCCATTTCGACGGCAAACAGCCCCATCATTCTCTCTTCTAACCCTCACATAACCTATCTATATATGGGGAAACTGAGGCTCAGAGAGGAATAAACAAGACAAACTCAAGGAAGATCACAGAGATGCAGTTTGAGCTCACTTCTATATGACTGTAAAGCCACCAGGGCCTTTACTGACTACCTTCCCAAGCAGTGCCTAGAGTCCATTACCCAGACCTGGGACCTGCCCCAAGGAGCTCAGGATATACAGACTTGCTGGTGGGGTGGGGTCCTGGAGAGACCTGTGCAAAGGGCCCCAGGCTCTGATCCATTGTCCGTTAGCTTCCAGACACTGGGGAAATTACTTGTCTAAGCCTTAGTTTCCTCATCTATAAAGTGGGGATAAAAAAAAAAAAAACTGACTTGACTTGTCTAGTTAAAGCAACTATAATGAGATTCGAATGTGAAAATACACACGAAAAAGTCTTGTAAATCCCAAATTGCTGTACAAAACTGAATCAGAATTACTGTTTTTTGATAACAAAAGACTTAAAATGGATCCGTTCCTATCCTACCCCAAAGTTGTTTCTCCTACCATCTGCCCACCCAGACTTCCTACCAAAATCCAGCTCTGACTTCACCACCTCCTCCAGGAAGCCTTCTGGATTGACTGATTCCCGGACCCATCATTCCATGACCCTCCTCCTGCCCTCTTTCTCTGTATTTCACATTTGGTTGTTTGAGTCCTTCAGTTCTTTGACAGAGCACAGTTGTACATGTCTCTGTGGCTCCTACACACTGTCACAACCCAGGACAGGGTTTTTTTTACTCCCTTTATTTTATAAGCTCAAAATTGCATATCTGCCTTCCAGCTGTAACACATCTATACAATTGGTTCATTGCCAAAATGGAGACACAGGTGGTGAAAAGCCACAGGTGACTCCAAACCAAGAAATACTGGTACTGGGCTGCTGAGGCATGAAGTAAAAAACCTGTACAGATGTGTGCACATGTACACGCACACACGCACACAGGCACACCACCACTGCTACGCCTGTGCTTGGCTCCCCTGGACTTGCCTCTGTCATGGCTATCTGGTTAGGGACACTTGTACCCAGCACTTACTTGATAGCTTGTCAAGTGATTTCCTATACATTAAAGAACATGGTTCTCTAACAGCCTCCAGCAGAGAGAGGTGTGGTGGTGGGTATCATTGTTCTCTTTACAGAGCAAAAAAGTTTGGGTGACTTTGTCTGACCATTCTTCTGGGGATGGGGGAGCCCAAGCCATCAGACTCCCGAGTCATGGCTCTCTCTCTGCGGCTGCGGAGAGTGAGTTCTGGAATGTGTTCTAGGGGAGAAGCCTGGCTAAGGGGGAGGTGGCTGTCTGGGGGCTCCAGGACCTCCAGAGTCATGAGCTTGGGAGGCAGGGCCCTTCCTGGGTCCAGCAGGAATCCAAGTTCTGACCCAGTACATGTCCCTTTGAGCCTGGCTGTGGCCTGGCCTTACTGAAGACTGGGAGCTGAGCTTCCCACTTCTGGAGTTACCCTACTGTGGCTTCTGGTAGCTCTGCTCTGGGGGCCTCGGCAGGAAAGGAGGGGCTGGCATCTGGGGAGGGGGTGATGAGGACCTACCCTGGGTGGGTTCAGCCTCCCCTCCTCCCAGTAATGCTCCCTGGAATGAGGAGGTGGCAGAGGGGCCTCAGAGGCACTTGAGGCCTGATTGGGCGTAAGTGTCTGATAATGGCTCCCATCAAATGTCAAGCGGCCGTGCTGCGGCTCCCGGGTTGATTGCTCCCTCTGGGGGGTGGGGGGGTCTGGCCCTGGCTTCTCCGCTGCAGAGATCCCACCCCAGGGCTTTGTCTGTGAGGTGAGCTCTTCCTGGCTGTGATGGGCCCGTGCTCAGTGCTGCTGTCCCTGCGCACAGCTCCAGGCCTCTCCCCGCCTGGGAACTGCCAAGGGTTGGCAAGGCAGGTGCCAAGATGGTGGAGAGGGTGGGCTGAGGTTAGAACTGACCCTGCTGGCCCTGGGGTCCCAGGACTAGCAATTGGATAGTGGAGGAAGAAGCTCAATCGGGTTCTCTGAAGAGAATGTCCCTCTCCTTCAAGGTCCTGTGGGAGCACAGACCTCCTCTTCTTCCAGGCTAGGGCTTGGACCTGTTCTTAAGTACCACTGTTACTAGTACTTAAACCATCCCAAAATTCAGTTACTTAAAACAGTAAGATTTTTTAAAAATTTGTTTTTATGGGGGACTGAGGATCAAATCGCATGCCTCACACATGTGAGTCAAGCGCTCTACCACTGAGCCCAGCCCCAGTCCTCATTTTTCACTTTTGATGATCAAACTGTGTCTACTCTATGGATCTCTCTCTTTTTTTTCTTTTTTAATTAAGATTTTTGATTCCTCAAGAGACTCTGGATTAGCTGGGGGTTCTTCTAGTCTTAGCTGGGATCCTTCAAGAACCTGTGGTTGGCTGTGGGGTGAGGAGGGACCTATTGATCCAGGATGGGTTCTTGGGTTTGGGGGTCAACTGGCCCGAGGTTGGTTTAGGGCAGGGTGTTAGTTAGTTTTCTGTTATTATAACAAAATACCTGAAATAGTCCACTGAAAAAAAGGGAAGGTTCATTTTGGTTCATAATTTTCTAGGTTTCAGTCCGTGGTTGTTTGGCTCATTGCTTTTGGGCCTGTGTTGAGGCAGCACATCATGGCAGGAGCACATTGGAGAGAAAGCTGCTCACCTCGTGGTTTGAAACAAAGGTAGAGAAAGAGGGACAGACCAGAGTCCTACTGTCTCTCTTGAGGACATGCCACCAATGATCTGGAACCTTCCCTTAAATCCTCCCTCTTAAAGGCTCCATGCTTCCCAATAGCACCATGGACTGGGGACCAAGACTTTAACTCATGGAACTTTGGGGGACACTTTTCCACACCATAGCAGGGTGCCTTAGGACAACTGGGCTCTTCTCTTCTTGATTTCTCATCCTCAAGAGGCTAACTCAGGCTTTTCACATGGTACTGTGGGGTCCTAAGACAGAATGAAGGCCACAAAGCCTCTTGGGGTCTAGCCTTGGAACTGGCTCACTGTCTCAGTGAGTTACAAGGCAGCTCAGATTCCTTAGAAGAAGAAATAGATTCCCTTTCTTGCTGGGAGAAGCTGCAAAGCCACATTGTATAGGGATGTTGCTTTGTTTTTAGGGGATGCTTTCCTCACTTTTTTCTTTTTCTTTTTTCCAGGACTGAGGACTGAACCCAGAGCTTTACACACACTAGGCAAGCACTCTGCCACTGAGCTCAATCTCCAGCCTCGAGAGGGATGTGAATATAGGAGAGGGTTTGGGGATTGCTATGGCTAGGAAATGGCTTCATTGTCCTTCAAAGGGTCCATATTTGGGAAGCTTCATCCCAAGAGTGACAACATGGAAAGGTAGGTGACAGTATGGGGAGATGGTGAGACCTTGAAGAGATGGGGCCTAGTGGGAGGTCTTTGAGGGCCCTGCCCTAGGAGGGTTGTTAAAAAAGGAGCAAGCCTGCCCCACCAGGCTCTCTTGCTCCTTTCTGGCAATGTGACCACTTGCTCCTGCACATACCACTGCAATCCACCATGAGGCGATGCAGTCAAGGGGAAGCCCTGATCAGAACCTGCGTTTGACCATTTGGATATTCAGCCTCCAAAACTGTGAACTAAACAAGTCTCTTTACTTTTTAAGTTAGCTTTTCTCAGGTGTTTCATTGTGGTAACAAAAATTGACTAATACAGGGCCATTTCTGCAATCAGTCTGCTGTATTGAGCCTCTAATGTCTTTGTCTCCTATCCTCTGAGGTCTGAGTATGAGCACTTGACTTTGATTGCCAGGGAAGGACTTGGCAAGGTATGACCATGTGACTCCTAGGATTCTTCCTGGCCTGATATTCTGAGATGAGCTCATGTTCTTCTGTCAGCAGGTCCATTGTATCACCTTAGCTGTGTGACCTTGGGCTACTCACTACTTCTCTTTCTGCCTCAGTTTCCCCATGAGTGGAAAGAAGTAGTTGGATTAGAATTTATGATTAGGTTAGGTGGCTATTATTGGGAAGTTGCTCTGTAGTGGGCTGGGCATTGTGCCAGGCATTGGGCTAGAAGTTCTGTAAGGGCCTTTCATGCTTTCACAGGTGGACAGTGGCGTCCACAATGGATGGGCGGATGGAGCAGACTGGTTCCAGTGTAAGCTCACAGCCTTCCCTACCATTTCCTGCAAGTTGCCTTCCAAGTGTGAGCTACTTTCTCCTTGACCATTTGGATATTCAAGCACTTTGACAACTGGGTGTCAAAGTGCTTGGTAAGCCATCAAGAAAGCATTTGTAAGCTGTAGAGTACGGTGCACATGTCAATGGCTAGAGCCTCTAACCTCCTCCTCGACAATAGCTCTACTGTGGAGAGCTGCCCTTATCTTGGGGACTCATGAATTTTGCTCACTTCTGGTAATAGCTGATGTTGGTTTCTCACCATAAATAAATGCTGTTTGGGCTGAAGAAGCATCACCGAATTTGCTGAGTTAGATGTCTGGTGGAGGTTGTAGAAACCAGGTCATTGTCTCTCCTCAGATGGAGGAGCCTTCGGGGACTAAGTGTCACTCTCCAAGAGAGCAGGTTCCGATCGAACTAGCATCCCTAATCAACAGCACGTCCTAGACTTAGAGGTTATTGCATCTGACTTAATCCTCACCTGGCTCTGTGGGGAAGGTGTTCTGCCGTACAATCGAGGGTGGGAGAGAGCGGCGTGTGCATGTCCGCGCAGCTAGTGATCATGTATTTAGGATCTGTCTTGTGCCAGCTGGATTTAAAAAGAATCATGGCTAATAGCCTTGAGATGGGGCTTGAACATAACTCTTCTACTACCAGACCATTATTCTTCCTGCTACATCACCCTAGGGACTGGTGAGTTCTAGGACCACAGGGAATAGAATAAGCTGGAATGGCCTTAAAAGGCAGTGGGTAGGATTCAGATTAGATGAACCAAGAATTTCCTGACTGCAGTGAGCCACAATAATATCGCCATCATCATCATAGCGAACATTACTGAGACTTAGTCTGCGCTAAGCACCATTCTAAACCCTGTGCGACAGTGTCTCGCTGCATCCTCGGGAGAACCTTGGGCTGTAGTTACTGCTTGTGTAACTTGCCCAAGGACACACAGAGGGAGAGGCCACCAGCTGTGTTTGAATCCAGGTGCTGTGACACCATCTGAGGTCTAGCACTGAGGTCGTGGGTCACTTGCTTTCTGCCTTGGGCCTGCTGGGGCGCCTCTGCTGATGTGAGGCTGCGTGCTGCCAGGGGGAGGGGAAGTGCATTGGCTTGTTGGTGCCCAGGAAGGTGCAGCCAGGCTTCCTGTGAGTCTGCAACAAGCAGAGCAGTAAACAGAGGCAAGGTATGCAGAGCAGAGTGTCTGGGCCAGGTTGTTTTTTTTTTTTTTTTTTTTTTTTTTTCAGGGAGTGACACACAGCTCAGATACCCAAGGCCATTAACTCCACTGTGGGGCTGCTCTCTGCTTGGTGGTTCATCATGCCCAAGGGCATGAAATTGATTCCAGAAAACTTGTCCATTTTTTCTGGCTCTTCCTGCAGAGGGGTGGGGTGGGGATATGTGTTCAGGGCTGGCCAGGATGAAGGACACTCCTGGGTTGGCAACATATCCCATGTGGGCCTATCTCTCCAGGGATAGACATGTCTGAATGGACATGTCTGTGGCCGCCTGTGTTGGGGAAGGGTGGCAGGGTGGGAAGACTGAGATTGGACAAGTTGGATGGAAGATGCCAGTACAAGGCCTTCTGTCAAAGATGGTTAGGGAAGTGGGCCTGGGTGAGAGCACACGCCTGCTGTGGTGTTTTAAGGAACATTCTGAGGGGGGCTGCAGTGCCTGGAGCCCATGGAAGTGAACCTAGTGGCCAATTCTGGAGAAGGTAGACTTACGAACTATGGGATTTTCTATATATTGTTCAATCTAGAGCCAAGGTTATGTGGGCTTTTTGATGTCAAATAATGAAGACAGTGGCAATGATCATCAGCAAAAAAATTTAGTGAGTTTCTGTTGTGCTCCAGGTTCTGAATGAGACGTGACCTGAGATGTAGTGATGGAAAAGATGTGGTTTGGATCTCAAGGAGCCCAGGGTGGTCTAGCATGGGGCAGTGCGGGGAGAGGGAGAGAGTGTGTGTTGGTGTGAGAGGTGGTGGAGACTTGCACGGAGGTTTATATCCCTATGAAGATTCCCCAAATAGTGGCATGAGCAAAATACCTGGGCTCAGGGGAATTCAGACAAGGGGCCCCTCAGTCAGGGTCTTTGGTCTTGAACTTGTGCTCCTCCTGTCTCAGCCCCCTGAGCTGCTGGGATTACAGGTGAGGGTCCACACCTGGTCAGACTGGGTCCTCGGAATGAGTGTCTCTCACCAAGGTTGGGGCATTCTCTGCATCAGTCAGTGCTATGGTCTGAATGTGAACCCCTTAAATTCACACGTTGAAGTCCTCACCCCCAAGGTGATGATATATGAAGTGTAGACCTTGAAGGCGATGGGCAGGGCAGGGTCCTCATAAATGGAAGTGTTGTCTGTCAGAGTTTGGCTCATGTGTTGAAGGCTTGGTTCCCAATGAGGCAACGTTCAGAGGTGGGGCTTTGAGGTGGTGATTGGACATGAGGGCTCCAATCCGTTAATGAGTTCATAGTCAAATGGGGCCCAGTTGGGCGAAGTAGGTCACAGGAAGTGTAGCTTTGAAGTTCTTTGAAGTATCTAGGCCCTCCTTTTATTTTTTTTATTTTTTATTTTTTTTTTGTACCAGGGATTGAACTCTGGGGCACTCGACCTCTGAACCACATCCTGGCCCTTCTTTGTATTTTATTTAGAGACAGGGTCTCACTGAGTTGCTTAGCGCCTTGCTGTTGCTGAGGCTGGCTTTGAACTTGCGATCCTCTTGCCTCAGTCTTCTGAGCTGCTGGGATTACAGGCATGTGCCACTGGGCCTTGCCCCTTTCTCTTTTTCTCTCTGCTTCCAGCCACCATGAGGTGAGCAACTCTGCTCCATCATAACCTCCGTGCCATGTTGTTCTGCCTCACCACAGGCCCATAGCAATGGAGCCATTCAACTATGGACTGGAACCTCTGCAACCTCTAAGTTGATTTCTCTGGTATTTTGTCACGGTAACAAAAAGTTGACTAATATAGAGTCTTTATAAAAGAGGCCCAAGAGAGCCCCTTTGCTCCTTCTACCATGTAAGGACACTGCTCAAGTTGCCATCTATGAACACAAGAGCTTTCACCAGACACCGCATCTACTGGGGCCTTAATCATGGACTTTCTAGTCACTAGAACTATGAGAAATTAATTTCTGTTGTTTATGGGTTACCCAGTTGTAGTATTTTGTTACAGCAGTCCTAACAGCCTTAGACAGTCAGGGTTTGTTGCCATAACAGTAGGTGCTGACTCTACTCTGACTGACTCAACAGAAAAGGAATTTATTAGAAGAATATTGGATGGCTCAAATACCCATAGGGAGGGCGGGAGAATCAGATCAGAAGCGAAGTTTCCAGCCAGGATACCCACTGCACAAAGAACCAGACTGGTTTGGAACTCACAGCTGCTGCGTTGTCCCTTCAGTCATCAAAGGAACCTCTGCCCACATTGTCACTCCCTCTTTGATTGAACTTCCAGAAATTTAATCTTGCTGTCACTTCTACCCTGTCACCACCTCCATCACTACCCTTGCCAGCATGATGGATTCTTGGCACGGCCACCTTATTGACATTCCTCCCTTATAGAGCCAAGACTCTGATGGTGGATCTGATTGTACAGTCTGAGTCACATGCGTGTGTTCCAGCTGCAAAGAAGGCTGGGTAATTGAGCTTCTACTTTCTACCTTAGGAAAGGAAAGTGTGACTCATAAAATGGAAACTGCCAAACATAGCAAGGACCTTTTCTGCCAAATCAACCAATAACAAACATGGAAATGGAAAAATCCAATACAAGGATGGTAAGTTCACAGACCAGGACCAGGAGATATATATATATGTGTGTGTGTGTGTGTGTGTGTGTGTGTGTGTATGTATAAAATATATATATATATATATATATATTTTTTTTTTTTTTTGCCAATGAACCTCATGCTCTTAGCTATGTCTGTCATGAAGTAGACACTTCATACTCACAGAATGAATGAATCAGTGACAGAGAAAGTGGTAATAATGATGGTGGTGTTTGGATAAGTTTTATTTATGGATATCTTGGGAATGATTTAGTACATCTGGACAACTCTTTGTGCCTAGTATGGACCAGTCTTGCCAAATAACCAGCAATGTGGACCATCAGTCTGATTCTTTGCTCTGGTGTGTGGGGGGATGATCTGGCTCTACAATTAGGCAAAAGGAATTTACCCAGTTCAAGATGGGAGGGTTGGACTCACATGGCTAATGATGAAAAGATGTGTGGATTTCAAGCACCCGACATACTTACTGAGGGTCACTGCAGTGGGGACTGTTACCCAGCACCCAGTCCCACTTGCTCCTCTGCACTTTTGTTCTGAGACCCCTCAGGATGCGTGCTTGTAGGGGGGGCATTGCTTTCCAAACACTTGCCCCGGCCCCATCTGCAGTGCCTGAACAAACTGATTGGTCTAAACTCTTTGCCTGCAATTGGTCAGGACTGACCAATACGATGTAGGCAGAATGTTTTGTTGGGGGTGGAGGAAGAATTCTTTTCACAGCTGAAAGAAACTTGAATATTGCATCTTCTGGTTTTCTCTGAACATCACCGTGGGTCAATCTAAGGCCCTTGCCTGCCTCATGGTCCGGTCATGAAAAGGATCTCTTGGAAGCAAACCAGGCTTCCAGATCACACCAGCCCTGAATTCTGCTCTACCTGCGTTTCCAGAGCTAGCAAGTTTCCATACCATGGGAACCACTTCATGGGCTCTTCTGCCCTTTGTCCCTGAATACCCACAAACAACTTCGTGGCTCATTGGTTGCTCATGTGCACTCTGGTCTTGACCTCGAAGAGAGGCTAGCATTTGGGTGGTGCTGAAGGAGCTAAATAAAGAATGGTCCCTTTCCTCACCCTCAATGCCCTCTCATGGGCACAGGTGATAATGTCTGAGATTCATTAAGAGGGGCTTTCCTTTCAAGGTAGCCCTGTGTCTAGGGCTCCTGTTAGGACAGAAGTGCTGCAAGAATAGGCGACCCACAGTCTCAGCATCCTGGAGCGTGAAGGAGGTTTTAGGGAGGGGCAGAGTAGCTGCCCTCTGCCACTTGGGACTCAGATGGAAAGAGGTCTGGGGTAGAAGGGGAGGAGGGCAGAGCCCTGCAGGACAGGGCCACTCTCTGGCAAACAAAGATGGGGGTACGACTTTCTGCACATGTGCCCTGGCCCATCCCAGTTCACCTGGGATGAACTGGGGTGCCAGAGCCTTCCACGTCCCGTGACCCCAGCTGGGGCAGTGGTGGTCAGGGATATTTCTGCCTTCAAATCACTGTCCCCCAGGGGCGTGGATCCGTTCCACATTATTTAAAGAGAAAGGAGGGCCCCGTGCTCCAGAGGGCTCCAAACTGCTCCATATTTCCCTGGGAGGGGAGTCGGGCAGAACATAAATAAGACAATTTATTCAGAGAAACCATCTCCCCTATTTACATTTAAATTGAATAATTTAAAACACCTTTACCCATTTCCATAAATTATCCCCCGTTGGACGGGCAGCCCAACTGCGCAGAGGGGGGTGCCGTCCTGGGAAAGGCCTAATTACATTCCCTGCTACAGGCTGGCACGGGAGGGGAGCGTGGGGAGGTGGGCAGGGGCGGGCAGGCCCAGAGGGAGGGAATGCCGCAAGGAGGCAGATGTTTGTCTTGGAATTGGCAGGAAGCTGCAGGGGAGGCAATACCAAGAAGAGGTCCCTTTCAGAACTTCACACAGAGGGGTGAAGGAGCAAAAGAATCTTCCTTTACAGGGAAGCAAAGTCCCTGGGAGGAACCCCCTGCCAAGGGCACCAACCAAAGTTTGATCCTGGGTCATCTATCGTATTTCTACAACTTTCGTTGTCAACCTCTGGTAAGGGACAAAAAAGAACCAGCTTCCTCAGTGATTAGTCACAGGTATTTCCACGCACCTGATTTTTTTTTTTTTTTTTTAATTTTTTGGTACTGGCTATTGAGCCCAGTGGTGCTTAACTACTGAGCCACATCCCAACCCTTTTTTATTTTTAATTTAGAGACAGGGTCTTGCTGAGTTGCTTACTGTCTTGCTAAGTTGCTGAGGCTGGCTTTGAACTTGCCATCCTCCTGCCTCAGCCTCCCGAGCTGCTGGGATTTCAGGTACCAAGCATCTGCTACTTGCCAGGCTCTGTGCTGTGTGCTGGGGACATGGGGATAACCAGCCCTGTTCTGCCCACTGGGGCTCCTGGGGTCGGGCAGGAAAATGATTTTCATACAGGAGGCTTCGGGGGAGGAGCAGGTAATAGCCTGGAGAGGTGTGAGGGGCCCAGGGGCTGTGGGGGGCTTGGAGGGGCTGCAGGGGGCAGAGCGAGTGCCTGGGCTGAATGCATCTCCCTGGTGCCACTTTCCCTACAGCACACTGAGACTCCAGTGGATGTAGTGTGGCATCTGGATCCTTTGTCACTGTCTCCTTTTGGAGTGAGAGCTTCTTTGTGCCCAAGTGCCTCCATTTCCCCACCAAGGACCAGGCGAGGCTGGAGGGTCTTCCCAGGTCTTGCTGATGAAGAAGGGATTTGACTCCTGGCAACTGCCACTTGGGCCTCCCAGGCCCTGTTGTCCCTCTGCCTCCAGGATCTCCTGGGCTATCCCATCGCCTCTTCCAAGTCACCCAGACATGAGGGCTGCAGACCTTCCCACCCTCCCCAGGATCTCCTCTCCGTGGCCTTCCCAGGGATGAAGTTCTCGCCAGCTCCTCTCTTTTCTGGGTGCAGCTCCGAGCCCCAAGTGACTCCCCTCCCTCGCTGATTGGGCCCTGTGGTGATTTGGTTTAGGGAAGAGAACCACAAGGGGTGGCTTGAAGGGAGTGGGCGCAGGCTCTTAGATGCGGTGGCAGTCCCATGTGGCAGGTGTGACCAGCTCCGCTTAGGAGATGAGAACAGAGGCCGCAAGCTGGGGGGGCCCGGGCGTGGTTCTGTGTACCTTCCAAAGCTCCTGCTGCTGCTGGCAGGCTGCGCTGCGTGGCTGGTGGGGACACTGACAGCAGTCACTGGCGAGCAGAGCTGTGCCAGGGACTCTGTGAGCAGATGGGGCATAAACCTCTCTGGGAAAACAGATTAAAGTGGCCGTGGTGGTGCTTAAAAGCCGAGCAGTCCCCTTGCATGCTAATGGGATTTTACCCGTGTGTTCCTTTGCCATCTTCATGTGCCCTCCTGGGTGCTGAGGAACAGAACCAGCAGGAAAAAGCGTCTACGGGTCAAAGCACTTCCGGCCCTTCCCCTGTCTTTTCGAAGTTGAGGCTCCCAAGACAAGCACTCTCTAGGAAAGAGAAGTCTCCAGTGGTGGCCTCTGAGCTGTTTTTAGTCTGTCCCTTGCACCTGCTGTCCCCTTCAGTCAAGTCAGTGGTTTTGTCTTCTCCTGTTGGAGCCCCACGTAGTCCGGATCCCTAATATACCACCTACTAGGTGCGTGGCTTTGGGAAAGTCATTGCCCTTTCTGAACCGGGTCTCTTTATGGTTAGAACACTGGCCTCAGAAGAGCAGGTGGCAGAGTGGGCCCGGTGCATAGGACTCGGCATGCAGGTGCTGCCTAAATGCCAGCTTCTCTCCTGATAGTTCCTCCACCATTTAGTGATGCCTTCCCAGGTGTGCCTCACCTTTCTCAGTTCCCAGGGAAGCCTGTCTGGAAGAACTTCCAGAATTTGTTCCCAACTGTAGCAATGCGTGGGGTCCCCTGGATATTGAGTTGACAGTTTACAGGTGCTTGAGCCAGGCAGGGCAGGCCTGCTTCATCTCCTGGCCCCACCAGTTTCCTGCTCTGTGACTTTGGACAATCAACTCGGGACACCAGTGTCTCTGTTCATGTCTCATTCTCCCGCTCCGTTAGAAGAGGCAAAGTAATAACTAACTTACAATGAGGTTGTGGCATTAGATGGGAATGACTAGGGTTGAGAACCTAGCAAAGTGTGGACACAGAACTCACTCAGCAATTGCATTATTATTGTGTGTGTGTGTGTGTGTGTGTGTGTGTACACAGGTGCTCACACAGTTGTGGTGGGTAGCTGCTCCCTATCAGGCTGGGTCCTCCCAGGCAGAGACTGACTCTTCTCTCTCTTCTCTGTCCTGGGTGTCCCCAAGCATCAAGCAGAGCCAGTCTCCATTTTGGAGGGAATAAATGGGAAAAAATCTCCCAGAAGTACCCCAGGATGCCATCTTGCTCATGCTAGCCCAGCCCAAGGATGGACAAATATCACACTCTGTAGACCTGGGAATGGAAATTCAGCAAGGGGTACAGGGAGGTGCCATGGGGCAGTGCTGGATGATGGCTCAGCCACAACCAACTGACTTTTGAATGAATTTGCAGTTTCTCTGAGCCTCAGTTTCCTATTATAATAGGAGATTCCACTAGATGCCCAAGGTCCTCTAAATGTCCTAAAGTTCTGTATTTCTAGAACTCCAGGTTCTTTGGTAGGTCTAACCTGAATTCCTCTTGTTAAAGCTGGAGGAGATTCCATACTTGGTGACAGGGAATCACCACTGGGCAGGGTGACTTGACTTGGATCTTATTGCAGAAGGCTGCATGGTTTTGGTCTCTCATGGTGAGATAGTTCTGGAGGGATCGCATTCTAATTAAATATTTAATAAGAAGCATCTGCCTGTTAAAATCACTGCCACCACCTTGGGAATGCATCTCCTTTATGTTCTTATTTGCGGCTTGGCCAGCAAATTGCAGAACTAAGTCTAGCTGGAAATCTTCCTCTAAGATTATGTGTGATCCAAAGGTTCAAAGAGATTATCCAAAGGGCCAAGGAGGGGTTCAGGACTCTGAGCCCACCTTTTCTACCCCACAGCCTGTTAGGGCATCCCGAGAAGCAGCCAGGAAATGGGCTGAGCCTTGTGTTTGGGCCGCTCTTTAGTCTGCCTGCTTTCTGAGAGCTGGAGAAAAAAAGAGTGTGTGCTTTTTCTCTGCGTTAATAAAACCCGAAATGAGTCTTCATTAAGGGCTCCATTAAGAAGCCACTGTTATTCTTGGCACTCATTAGTGTTGCTGCTCACCACTAAATTGCCACACTGGCATTTCCCCGGGGCTTCACAGAGCCCCTTCCCGATGCTGGGATGCTGCTCTTAAGGTAGATCTGATTTGCTGTGTCTCAAGGATGGAGGAGGTAGCTCCTATTGAGTTCATCTCATCCATTCCCCTGCCTCCACACTCGTTCTTGTCTTCTCTAGCTTTGTAGACTTCTAGAGCTGCTCTCACTAGACTGTTTAAGAATTCAGTAGATTCTGTGGAAGTTCTTCCTCTTGTCTAACTGATGATACTGAATATCTAAGAATGCTTTCTTTCTTCTGCTGAGTTCAGCTCCTATTAATTTTGATTATAAACCCCTCCTCCTTCCTGCATCCCTGTGATAAGATGCAAAGCATTTACCTGGGGTTGGATTGTCTCTGAGTTCATGCTCCTTCCCCTGCTCGAGTCCTTTTCTCTGCTTCACTGAAGACCATCTTCACCCTTGTTCTCTCAAGGCTCCAGGCCCTTATCCAGGACCTGTGGCCACTCAGTATCTTCCCCTCAAGGAATCTACTAACATATTCTAAATGCATACCATGTGACAGGCACCGGACTAGGTCTTCTGTCACATGTAACCAGAATGACAATCCCAGCAGGGGAATTTTGCTGTTACCATTTGATGAATGAGAACAGAACAGTCTCAAGAGAGGTCACCCAGGCAGTAGAAGGCAGAGCCAGTCTCAAGCCCAGGGGTCCTGACTGGATGTATTTCACCAAGCCATCTTGTCTTCTTGCTTCCCTTGGATAATGATCTGCTAACATCAGAAAGGATGCTGGGATCCTCTTCTAACGGACAGCTGTTCACATGGCAATAAAAGGTTAGACTCAGGGCCAAGCACCTGGGTGCACACCTGTAATCCCAGTGGCTCGGGAGGCTGAGGTAGGAGGATCACAAGTTCAAAGTCAGCTTCAATTTAGTGAGACCCTAAGCAACTTAGTGCAGACCCTGTCTCTAAATAAAAATTAAAAGGACTGGGGATGTGGCTCTGTGGTTAAATGCCTCTGGGTTCAATCCCTGGTACCAAAAAAAAAAAAAAAAAAAAGGTCAGACTCAGTTCTCTCCTCACGTGCAGGAACTTTCACACCCAAGTGAGTGTGTTCCTTTTAGCACGGTCCACTTGGGAAGCCTGGCTTCACACTGTCAGGGAGGTTCAGAACCCCTTTGGAGATGGGTGGCCCTTGGTCCTGAATGTTGGCAGATGTCCGTTCCTTCAGGGTGGACTGTGTCTTTAACACCCCTGAAGGCATTTGGATCAAGTCTGGAGAATAAGGTGAGGCATCAGAGTAGGAGATTCTGTTTGGGGCCAAAAACAATTTAAAAAGATTTCTCAGTAGTACCCCCTTCCTGCAGCGGGGTCTCGGCTCTGGTGCAGTTTTCTCAAGTGTTTCCGGATCTTGCCGGGCAGTTTATTGGGGAGCCGAGGTGGGGAAAAGGGAGCACTGGTACTGAGATCCAAAGGACCGGGGACCTTTCCTCCTGTTTTAAGCCACTCTGGGGCCTGGGGAGTTGAGTTCCCCTGGCAGAGGCTGGCCCTCTGAATCCAGGTAGGCCAGGACATCAGAAGTTTGGCCAAAGGCATCACCTGGTCTGGCTTTACCTGGAGGACCCACCGAATGGAGCGGCCCTGTCTTCTGGCCGTTGCAGCAGGAACCTGGCTCAACCTTTTACAAAACCTTTTTCTGTTTTCTTGCCCATGCTGTGCTCTTCTGCCACGGCTATCACCGTTAATCTTCTTGTTCAACCAACAGAGTCTTTTACTTTCTTCAATATCTTCGTCCATCCCAAAGCGGGAGGAGAAGGAAATCTGGGCAGCTGTGACTGGCAGTGTCCCCGCTCTCCTCCCGTCCTTATACCTGGTGAGTTTGTCACAGCCTGCATCTTTCACTTCATTTCACCTGCACCACATCTTTGAGCTGCCCAAGTGTCCCCTTTGTAGGTGCCTCTAAATTTGCCAATGTTTGACCTTGATCTTAAGGTTTCAGAAATACTCTTATTTGTTAGAATCCTAAATCCCACCTTGTACTACAAAAGTGAACCCCAATCCTTGAAATGGACTTCTTGGTAGGATTTTTAGTAGCCAGCATGGGCACTAGGACCTTCAAATTTTCGGACTCAGCGAAGGGGATGGGTGTGGGTGTGGTGGCAGCTACCAGCACGGTCTGGTCACTCTGGATGGGAATGCCTTTGGTCTCATTCTTGGAAGGCTCATCCACATATTTCTGGTAAGAGGCCACCAGGGCTTTGGAGGCAGACTGATGGATGGATAGTGATAGCCCAAACATAGGCCATATCTGTACCACACTTCACATGGACTCCGGTGTCCCTGCCAGGTAACCACTCCTAGTCCAGGGGCTGAATAGGTTCCAGTTACTTGTACTGCAGCATGCAGTTCAGTTGTCTCCAGTGGACCTGTTCTGGAGCCAGTTCTTCTCAATGAGACCATTGTCCTGTTTCAGTGCACCATGGCTGTGACTATCTTCTTGTATCTGAAGACCTGCATGGACCACAGCAGGCCTTTGGACCACATGGCTGCGAGTGATCATGGAGAGATCCTCACTGCAGGGCACCACAACTGGAAGAGCAGAAATACTTTTTAAGGATCTAACTGAGCTCTCATTTCCTGTCTCCATCTTGCTGGCGGGGGCTGACTGCATGGAGACAGGAAGTGTGCCGTGGGTTGACATTGAGGAATTGCTTCCGTGGGTTGATAAGTGTCAATCTCTCTTCCTCTGCTATTTATTTATTTATGCATACATTTATTTATTTAGGTGGTGGTTGGAAACCTGTCTGGTGAAATTAAGTCATATTGTACATTGTGTATACAAATTACCATGAACTTTGGAGGCAGGCATCCTTGACTGTTCTTTAAGACGAGCTTGTTGAACACTTTTAGAGATGACCTCACCTCTAGGAACTTCAGTTTTGTCATCTGTAGAGTAGGAGTAGTAACATCCGTCCTGGGAGGTTGTGAAGACCAAATGAGATGATTCACGCAGAGTTTGGCTCATGATTGGTGCGTGGTAGGCATTCAAAATTGAAAGCGGTTATTATAATTCCCAGCGGACTCCAGCTGGCTGTGAGTGGAGCTGGGGCAGCTGAACTGGCTAACCTCAGAGAAGAGAGGGGAGGAGTGGAGTGGGAGCTGTCCGTGGTCCTGCATTCATTTAGCTGAGAAGACAGTTTACTCAGTAAGTATCATCAGGCACCTTTCTAGACACCAGTTTCCCCACGCAAAGGGAAGGTCCTTGATCTGGATTCTCAGAGTCCCACAGGCACATAGGTGGAGAGCATGTGGCCTGCTGTTATTGAGCACCAGGCCGTCTCATGTCCGTGCGTGTGTGTAGGCATGTTTTCCTGATACTGTGCGTGCCATGTGAGTGTACTCTGTGGGGGTGGAAGGCTGGCTGCTGCACGGCCACTCACCTGTGGGAACTAACCGGTAAGGGGGCTCCTGCTTGGCCCTGACAGAGGACGGCCTCCAGAACTGAAGAGACTGAAGGGTAGGCCGCTCCCACCCCATCCCCATCCTGGCCCATCAAAGCAGAGTAAATCTGAGCCTGGAGCTGAGCTGCCCCCCTGCTGGGCACTCCAAACTAATTTTCTGGTACATTATACACTTGGCCTTTTGAACAATCAATGGCCTTAAATGCTGTTTGGTTCCTGCAGCCAAATCCAAGAGAAATAAGACATAATCCATCTGGCTGATATGACCAGAGCAGGGAGCAAAGGCAAGAGAAAGACGGAGCCTGGAGCTGCTGAGGGGGTCTTTGCTTGGTGCAGGGAGGGTGGAGGAACTGGAGGGGCCTGCCAGCTTTCGGGAGAATGGGCCTTTAAGAGATATTGATGGCCGGCTAATCACAGCCCGTTTGTCTCAATGCAGCCTGCCCACTCAAGCTGTCACTCTCCTGAGAGCAGCTCTGCGGGGGAAGGGGGTGTGACTCAGGATTCAGGGTTCAGAGGCAGGGCTCAGCCCCTGCTGGGATGTCCTCTAGTCCCAGACTGATGGGTCAGGCTTGGGTCTGAGTCTGGAAGTGGATTTTGGGCAGAGCCCTGAGATACCACCACACGGGGAATCCCTGGGGGCAGGAGTCTTGGTTCCTGAACAGACTTAGGAGTGCTTGGGAAAAGCCACCCTGGCTTGTGAGAGGACAGAGAGGACAGCTCCATCCCTGTAGGCCCCTTCTTAGGGCCCAGCCTAGCAGAGGGTGGGGTGTGAGGAGGTTCCTGGAGGAGGAGCTTGACTCCTTTTTTCCCTGATGATTATTCTACATAGTCAGAGGGAAAGCAGAATCTGCCTCCTCTCCCAGCCTCTGCTCCCCATGAGGACAAAACTCCTGGAGGCCAAGCAGCTGAGCAGCTCAGGCTGCCCCCGCTGCCTCTCACAGCCCAGCTGGAGGGGCTGCACCCCAGGGACTCCCAAACATCCTTAGCTTCTCTCCACCTCTGACTTATGCCCCCTCCCTGAGGAAGAGGAAACTAGTCAGTGCCTGACCCTGGAGCTCAGTGCCCCCACCTTCCCTAGAAATGGTCATCATTTAGGGACAAGTGTGTGGAGGAGGCAGAGCTCTGCTGGACCCTGGGTGTGGGCCATTTCCTTTGGGAAATACTCCAAGGGTGGGAGAGATGGCGTTTGTGATGTAAAGCCAATCACGTCAGCAGCCTGGTGAGATGAGGTGGAGGCAGGAAAACTCACCTTCCCCAAGGCTGTTTGGGAGTGGGTCCTGGGGGATGCAGGTGGGTGCTGGGCAAGGTGCGGGGAGGCAGCCAATCTCGTGCCCTGCACCTGACTCTGGGGAATGGACCCACCCAGTACGTCTCCAAGCCCTGCCACATGCCCAGGTTGCTGCTGGTACCATGCCTGAGGCACAAGCAACACCCCAGGGGCAGGGGCGGAGGGTAAGGCCAATAAGGGACTCACCCCATGAGAGGGCAGAGGAGCCAGAGGCTGGGGGCCCTCCAGGTGGGTGGCGGGGGATGTGGCTGGAGGGTGAGGAAGGAAGAAGAGCTGGGCTCTGCCTTTACTTGGGCTATGGAATCCCTTCTCTCCAGGTTTCCGCTGGAGACTCTGAGCATCTTGCCTCCAGGACCTGGGGTCTGTGAAGCCTGGCCCTACCTGGCCCTCCTTAGCCAGAGAGCTGCTCCTGCTTCCTGGCGGCCCAGGGCCGCTCAGCCTTCAGCGGCTGCAGCAGCAACAATACTGCTATCCAGCGGTGGCAGCAGCTCGGCGGAGAGGGCGGAGCCTGCGCACCTCCCCGATGGGTAATTATGCTTACAGCATGTTCTAGGGAGACGCTGGCTTGTCTGACAAGGCAGGATCTTGTTCCTGCTGCTGTGGCAGCTGGGGAGCTGAGCAGGGGCTGAAGGTGATGGCGCTGCTTGGGGAACCCATTGTGGGCGGTGAGCTGTTGATCCCAAGGGATACCCATTCACCGGGGCATTCCTGTCCCTCCTCAGGCCGGAGGAAGGGAAGTGAGAAGGGTGGTGAGGTCAGAAGACCCCCTGAAAGTGGGAGTGGGGCAGCTGGGTGATGTCCTACAGGTCTGGCAATACCACGCTTAAGGACTATGACAAGACACCATACCTAACGTTCACACGACGTTGTGTGCTTTCCAAAGCACTCTCACATTTGATTCTCACCAGCATGCTTTGATGAAGGGACACAGCTTTATCTCCATTTAAATGATGAAAAATCTGGGTGTGGTGGCGCACACCTGTAATCCCAGCAACTCAGGAGGCTGAGGCAGGAGGATCATGCATTCAAAGCCAGCCTCAGCAACTTAGTGAGACCCTGTCTCTAAATTTAAAATAAAAAAGGGCTGGGGATATGGCTCAGTGGTTAAGCACCCCTGAGTTCAATCTCTGTACCAAAAAAAAAAGAAAAAGGAAAAAAGAAAAAAATGATGGAAAAAGTCAAAACCCAAGAAGATTCAATGGCTTAGCCATTGACACAGGGCCAGCTGGGTCCAGAGCTGGTTTCTTGGATGGCTGTCTGGATCACCATCCCTAGATCCCAGTGGGTAATGTATCCGCTGCACATGTGGGAGCCTCTGGGGCAGTTCAGAGGAGAGGTCCAGAGGAGAGAGAGGGGCTCTGTCCTGGGGCACCTGCCAGCACGGCAGGCCATTCTCACGAGGTGGAGTGAGGCTGCTGGGCAGGCAGAGGCCAGCGTGGGATTCCACACAGACACGACGACATTCCAGGAGGAGGCGGCTGACACTGATTGCCATCTGCGTGCCGGGTCTGCTGGAAAAGACTCTGCATGACAAGCAGCCCTTTGCGCACTGCACACACGTGACGATGGTGCCAATGAGCACCCTGCGTGTTCCACACTGAGAGCCCCGAAGAAATGACAGGAGTCTGCAACTGGCCTGGGGCTAACAGGAAGGTTTCTGGACAGACGCAGGTCTGGAAAGAAGGACAGGCCAGGCATCACTGCAGGCAGAGGCGAAAGTCCGGGCCCGAGCAAAGGGGCGACGGGTCTGAGATGGTGAACTGTTAGCTTGGATGGGCCTGGGATGGTGGAGATGGAAAGTCAGATGTGAATTTGCAACGCTAGAAATTAAGAAGCCCCTGAGGATCAATACAAGGGAAGAAAATGATCAAAACAGAGTATGAAATGGAGACAAGCTGCAGAGTAGGGCCGGCGGGGAGAGCCTTTGCCGTTAGCATTCCTTCTGGCGTGGATTCCAGGCGAGGCTGTGGAACCCGGGACCCTCTGGGAGGCTGCCGAGCTTTAGGACCCTCAGCACACTCTGTCGCCAGGTTGGGCCTCCTTGGTTGGGAAACTTGGCGAGATGCATGGCTCCGCAGCCCACTCCCACCCACGGTGTCTTCTCCCGCTGCCAGGCCCAGCCTTCCCTCTCCAGGACGCCAGTTCAATGCTGGATTCTGCCTTAGTCTCTGGGAGAAGTCTTGCTGTTCTGGAAGAAAGCCCTGCTGCTCCTTCTCCTGGCTCTGTGGTGACGGATGGCCGTGGGGAGGTGGGTGAGCAGCCGGCCCCCGTGGGGTCACTCCAGATGGTCAGAGCAGTGGAGGGTGGTTCCCAGAGTAGCCAAAGTGGGGTGCACGGGCCAGGGAGAGGGCCCAGGTGCTCCACAGGGTGGTTCTGGGTGTAGTGGCTGGTCCCAGGGGCCAGGAGATGGGTGCCAAGTACCATTATCCGAATCCCAGATTCTTCCGAGTAGTTCTGAGCAGGAGGAAGGTAACTTTTTGCTGCCTAATTTCTTGGTCTTTCAAGGCTTCCCTGGACTAGGGCCCTGGAAGACCCCTGGCAACAAGGGCCTAATATTGCTGTCCAGAGGAAATGAAAGCTCAGGGAAGATGGCGGTTTTTTTTCTCAAAAGATGTACATTGTAAGAGTCTTTGCTCAAGTCAGGCGCGGTGGCACACACCCGTAATCTCAGCAACTTGGGAGGCTGAGGCAGGAGGATCACAAGTTTGAGGCCAGACTGGGCAACTTTGCAAGACTCTGTCTTAAAATAAAGAATACGAAGGGCTGTATGTAGCTCAGGGGTAAAGGGCTCTCAAGTTTAATCTCTGGTACCAAAACCAAAACCAAAACAAACCAAATGCCTTCTCTCAACAACCTCACCTTTTCTCTGGGTCCCTCAGTGTGAGGAGGAAGAGGCTGCTTCTCTCCTCCTGTCTCCCTGCCAGGTCTTCCTGGGGAATTTAAAGGGACAACTCCTATTCTTAGGATAGGGGGTGGAGGAAACCCAGGAGCTATAGGCACCTGTAAAACCAATTTAAAAATCAGTCTAGCCAACCAGCCCCCCAAGGAACCAAAGGGAGCTATAGAGTAACTCAAAAGCAGACACTAATGGAGGAGAAAAGAAATGTAGTTACATATTCATCAGCTTTTAAATATTCATGAGGATTGTAAAGCAGATTAATTTTCATGCCTCATTTCTCCCTTGGTTCCTGCTGTCCATATTTTACAGCAGCAGCAGCAAAAGAAAAAGGAGCTATGGATCACTTGGCCACTGCTCTGACCATCACTTAAGAGCAGGAGGTGGGAGCATGCGTGTGCGGGGCCAGGAGAGCCACAGGGGCCTGAGCCACTGTGGGGAGGGAAGGTGCTGGTCTCCTGAGGCATAGCCCTCTCTTCTGCTGGGGCAGGACAGGGTGAGGACAGCAGGGTGCGGCAGTGGGCAGGGGCAGGGGCAGGGGGGCTGTGGGCGTGTCTGAGGACCAGGAAGCAGCGGGGAGCCCAGAGGACTCTGGGTAGTTTATGGCTTCCTCTGGGTGAAGAAAGGACCTTCCCAGAGTGAGCCAGAGTTCCACCGCCCCCAAGCCCCCAAGCCAACTGCCTGAGGTGAAGGACTGAGTGCGGGGAGTAGGGGCAGGGAAGAGACCAAGGGACAGACAAGCGTAAGAAACGGACAGAGAGAAACAGCATGAGGGGGCATGTGAAAGGGTGATCCTTCCAGATACGGAGCTGTTCGAATAAAAGGACATAGGGCAAAAGCAGTAGAGATAGAGGTCAGACATTTGGAAAGACTTTTGAATTTTAGGGCTATTGAAACTTCTCTCTATAGGGAATGGGAAAAATATCCCTCTGAGTCATACACCAGCTGTGAGGCACAGTGAAAAGAAGCTGAAGCCAGAAATGTGCCAAGGACTGCTTGAGAAACAGTCAACAAGTGTCCCCGCCAGCAGGGTGGGACATGCAGTGTCCATAGCAGGATGTCAAGGTGAGCCGTCCCAAGAATCACAGGGACCATGAGTGAGAACTTGGGAGTTATAAGTGAGCAGGCCCCTGGGTGACAGAGTCGCTAATGCAGCTTCTGGGGGCTCCTGGAGTGTCCCTGAGCATAAGACCTGGCTAGCAGCAGCTGACCACGCTTACTGCATTGGACCGACGTTCTTGGACTAAGGAGGAGCTGGTCTTGGAGATGGCCAGCTTGCTTGCCGGCCACTGCTGCCTTCTGTGCTGGCCGAAGCTCTTCCGTGGGGCGGGACACTCCAGTTGCCCTCTGGAGATGTTGGGCCAGGCAAGACCCCCTCCTGGGGGCTCCTCCCCACTTCATTCCCTCTGGGCTCTCTTGGACCTCTCCACTGAATTCTAACTGGTGTGCCCACCTATCCCTGATATCCCCGTTTGGATGACCAGTAGACGTCTCAAACTTCTCAAGTTCATGGTCAAGTTGGTGCCCACCTGCCCACAACCTTCCCTGTGGCAAGTCAACTGCAGCCCCCATCTCTCCAGCTGCTCAGGCCAGTCGACTGGGGAGCTGTGCATGACTCTACCCATCTGTCCTTCAACATGGCGCTTGGAATTCCAGCTCTCCTCACCACCTCTGTGGCCACCACCTGGGTCCTGCTTCTACCTTCTGTCGTCTTGATTATTTGATTATTGCAGTAACTGTCTGTTCTTCTTCCTCCCCTGCCCAATCCATTCTATTTTTTTTTTTAACTAGGAATTGAACCCAGGGGCACTTTACCATTGAGCCACATCCCCAGCCCCTTTTATGTTTTATTTTGAGACAGGGTCTTGCTAAGTTGCTAAGGACCTCACTAAGTTGCTGAGGCTGGCCTCAAAATTGTGATCCTCCTGCCTCAGTCTCCTGAGTTGCTTGGATGGCAAGTGTGTGCTACCACACCTGGCCAGTCCATTCTTGACCCAATAGCCAAAGCAAGGCTTTTGCCATGGCAGATCATGGTCTGTCTGTGCTAGAAGTCTTCCAAGGGCTTCCATCTCAAAGCCCAAGTCCTCTGTGGCCCATAAGGCTTCACAGTCTGCCTCCTCCGCTTTGTCTGCCTAGCCTTGTCTCTTTCTCACAAGCACCTTTGTAGCTATACTGGGCTCCTTTCCGTGCCTTGAACAAGCCAGACCTGCTCCTATATTGGGGCCTTTGCCCTGGCCTCACTGAATAAATCCTTCAGAGGTTTTCTACATTCACCTTCTCAGTGAGGCGTCCCTGGGCACCCTGTTTACAGTTGAGACTCCCTTCTCTCACTCTTTCTCACCCTGCTCTTTTATTGTCTCATAACACTTTTAATATGATACAGTTAGTTTTTTTGTTGTTTATTCTGTTGCCATCCGCTGGAGAGTTAACTCCTGAGGGTAGAGATTCTGTCCATTTAAATCAGGGCTGTATTCCCTGCACCCGGAGCAGGGCAGAGCACATCTAGAAATCCCCAGGAGAGTTCCCCAATAAATATTCATTGAACAGGAGGCCTCCCCTCCCACCCATGGAGGATTAACTGCCACGGGAATTGCTTACCTGGTGAAAACGACCCCAAACTTATAACATATATGAAACAACTCCTTTTGGATGGTGGCCAACAGGTGGTACAGGATGGTGGTCCCTAGAGAAGGGAAATAAATGAGGTCGGCTGTGACATGACATCAGTTTCCTGCCTGAAGAGTTTCCAGGCCACGGCAATGGAGGTGGGGCTCCAGGGAAGCCTGGTGGCTGCATGATGAGGCAGAGCTTGGATTAGGGAAGGCCAGCATCTGTGAGGGCCAGTGCTGGAGAGAGAGAACTGCACACAGAGTTCTGAAGATTCGTGGGAGGCTCTTTAAAAAACTTTGAGCCTGGATCTGCACGTGCTTGAAGTGACACTCCATAAGGTTGAGGAAATAACTGGCAGAAAGCAGGAAATTGGACATTGCCTGGTGTTCACCCATGGTGGGGAATAGTTCAGCACCAGCGGGTGCAGAGAGCTTACAGGACACCATGCATTGGATGGTCCTCAGAAAGACATTACTTTAGTCCTCAGTAAAGGCGGCCCTGGACCTATTCTAACAGCTTAAAAAAACAAGACTCAAAAGTATCAAAGATGCTGGCATGGTGGCAGGTGCTCGAAATCCCAGCTATCCAGAGGCTGAGGCAGGAGGATCCCAAGTTCAAGGCTAGCCTCAGCATCTTAGCAAGACCCTGTTTCAAAATAAAAAATAAAAAGTACTGGGATGTAGCTCAACAGTAGAGGACCCCTGGGTTCAATTTCCAGGACTTAAAAAAAGTCAAAACTGTTCCAAATAACTGAGCTAGAACAAAATCCAGCACTCGTTAAAGGAATACAACAAAATCCAGAGCTTGACAATATAAAATGGACATTATCTATCAGCCAATAAAAAATTAACAGTCATTCAAATAAACAGAAAAATATGATTCAAAACCAGAAGAAAAAACAATCAACAGAAACAATCTCAAAAGGAGAAAAAATGATGGAATTAGCAGACAAGGATACTAAAGCATGACTATAAATATGATCCATATGTTCAAAAATATAGAAGAAAACATGAACATAATGAGGATATAAACGGAGAACTTTAAAAAATGGAATTTATGAAGATGAAAATAGAACATCTGAAATGAAAAATACTGAACAAAAACCCATTCTGTTTCTGCTGCTGCCATTACCAAAACCACATGGGGGCGCACTTCTCTCCCTAAAGCATGTTCTCCCTGTAGCCAGTGCCTTGAGATTGTCGGGAAATGACTATATTCGCTTTCTTAGTTCCCCAGGACTCTGGAGAAACATACTTCTTTCCTATTTGGTCCCCAAATACAATCTGGATTTCAAAAAGCAAGCAACAGCTCTTTGGAGACTTCAGCTGTCCTTCTAAACCTGTCCTCCGTCCTCCGATCTGAGCGTTCCACCTCTAGCCTGCTCCACCACCATCTTCTCTCCATCAATCTCCCTTGGTCGCCAAATTAGTAATGGAGTGCTTGTAATGGGGTGATGAGAAAGACCTGGCTCCCGACACATGAAGCCCCAGGTCTAGACAGATTTGCACCATGTCAGCAAGAATGTGGTCAGGTTCCTGAGGTCTATGTGGATAAAGCACTTAGGGAGAAAGAAAAGATCATTTAGAGGTCAGGAAGACTTCATGGAAGAAGTGGCATTTGAAAGCAAAATGAAAGAGAAAGAAAAAGAAACGAACAGAGACAGACCACAGAGGACCAGTGATGCTTTATTAAGCAACAAAGGGGCACATTTTCAGGAGAGAAAATAGCAATTGGTTACAATAGGGGTCTGAGTTTTATGGGGTTCAGTGAGATTGAGTCATAGCAGAATGTGTGATTGGGTAGTCAGGAGAACCGTTGTAGATACAGGAAATGGTAAAAGTCCAGAGCCCACTGATTTCCTTCTCTCCATAAGGACCACCTGTTCTCCTTTTCTCCCTGGGGGTTGTTGTTTTCCATATCCTTCAGGGTTTGTACTGTATTTTTCCTCTTTCTGGTACCGGGGACTGAACCCCCACCTTGCACACCTTAAGGCAAGTGCTCTACCACTCAGCCACATCCCCAGCCCTTTTTATTTTATTTTGAGATAGGATCTTGCTAAGGTGCCGAGGCTGGCCTCTCACTTGTGATCCTCCTGTCTCAGCCTCCGGAGTAGCTGGGGTTGCAGATGTGCACCTCTTCTTCATCTTGTGCTGGGTTTTGAAGGGTGGATAAGGTCTGGGCAGGTGGGAATGCACAGATAGGCATTCTGAGAGAACTGAACTTCATCTTGAATTCCCTCACTTCTTATTTTTCCCTTCTTACTTCTCTTTTCCCCATGAGCTCTCCCCTTTCCTTAAGGCCTTCATCTGCCAGCTGCTGACACGTGGGGAGGCAGACTTGCCGGATCCACGCACCTGAGCGGTTTACTTCCACTTCTTGCCCCTCCCTCCACGCTTCCCTCCACTCTCCATTGTGAGCCCGGTGTGATCGGGCACTGAGTTTTTCACAACTGACCCCTCAGGGTGGCTCTGGGGCAAGGCAGGTGCATGCAACTGAGCAGGGCGGGGAGGAGGTTAGAAGTGGGTGGCAGAGGGGTCCCTCCTCTGGGCATGCTGGGACAGATAAGGATGAGCCTGTTAACGACAATGACAAAGCCCAAGGAGGGAGGCTGGGGAGGTTCCCCAGGGTGGGAGGTTGGAGCCAGATGGGACACTCAGATGCGGACTTTGGGTGACACATGCACTCTGCTCACCTCCCACCTTCCTGGGCCGGCCCCTCCCTGGGAAGGCCTCTGTGTCTCATCCTGCCAGGTGTCCCTCCCCTTCCTCCCCACACCAGGGCGGACAGGTGGTGGCTGCAGTGTGGCTGGCAGGGCATCTGAGGAGCTCCCAGTCCCTTGGAACTTCCCACCTGAGTCCTCCAGCCCAGCTGGGGGCTATGCTGGCCTGGGGCCTGGGCACCCAGTGAAGGGACAGTGTGGACGAGGGCACCACCGTGAGTGGCCGTGAGTACTGACTTTGGTGGAGGATGGAGTTTCATCTACTGAGCCTCCAATCTCCAGTTTCCTTATCTTATCAGTAAAATGCAGATAGTTCCCTCCCTCCCCCCTCCCTCCCAGCACTGGCCTGTTAAGTGCTGAATAGAAGGCAGGTGCTGTTATTATCATTATGATGTCCTTGTGACAGACCTGCCAAGAGAGAGGGTGGGCCCCGCCCGCCCCGCTGGTGCCCAGGTCCTGGCTCCCTCTGCCTCCCTGTCTTCTGGCTGCTTTTACTAAGTTCCCTGCTTCCTGATCCCTCTTCTGGATCTTTGTCTGAGAGCCCCCAGAGGGTCCCCTCATGTCCTTAATTGAAATTCTCTTGCTTGGCAAAATCATCAGCACCTAATGTCCCATGTCATTGCTGGTTCTCTGTCTGCAGACATCTCGCTCTTCGGCGCTGCTCAGCCACCCAGGGCAGCTCCATCTGGCCAAGAATGGCCACCGTGGGGGGCAGGGCCAAGACCTTCCAGGGAGGCATGGCGACGATTTGCTTATAATTTACTATGAGAAGGTGAAGGACCCCACGACTACCCTGGTGGACGTTCATCCTCTCTCCGCGACGCTGCCGAGCCTCCTCATTCCCAGCACCGGAGCTGTACCCACCTCCCTGCAGAGCAGGATCCTGAACCCAGAGAGAAACTAAAGTCCCCCCAGCCTGACTTGGCTCTGATGCCTGTGTTGAGTTTTTAAGGCAGGGCCAGCCCAAAGTCAGGGCTGGGGAAGGTGAACCTGGAGAAAGATTCCCAGTGGAAATCAGGATGGAGGGAGACCTGACCCCAGGTGTTGGAGATCCCCCTGCCTGGGCTCCAAGGTAGGGCCCCTCCCTTGGACAGCACCTGTGGGGATCCAGTCAGGCCACTACAGCCCCCTGCCTGACCCCAGCACTACAGGAGCATCCCGGGGAGCAGAGAGCAGCTTGTCAGTCTCTCTCCCAGCCTGGCCTAAGGGTGGCTTTGACCCCGCCAGGATAAGACCGGAAGGGGTGGGTGGTTTTACCAGCTAGCCCAGCCTAGTTTAGGATAACAGACTTTGTTTAAGGGAGCCCAGAGCAGGCCCAGGGAAGGAGAGAGAGAGAGAGAGAGAGAGAGAGAGAGAGAGAGAGAGAGAGAGGGGGGGGGGGGGGGAGGTGGGGGGGGGGGGGGGGGGGGAGAGGGAGAGGGAGAGGGAGAGGGAGAGGGAGGGAGAGGGAGAGGGAGAGGGAGAGGGAGAGGGAGAGGGAGAGGGAGAGGGAGAGAGGGAGAGGGAGAGGGAGAGGGAGAGGGAGGGAGAGAGGGAGGGGGAGAGGGAGGGAGGGAGAGAGAGAGAGAGAGAGAGAGAGGGAGAGAGGGAGAGAGGGAAAGAGAGAGAGAGAGAGGGAAAGCCCTTTGCTGGTTCCTCTCAGCACTCCTGGGATCCGCTGGCATTTCCACAAAGAACTTCCATAAATACTAAGGGAGAACAAAAGGGAAGTAATTACAGAAAATACAAACAGCACAAAAATAGTCAAGTTCCTAAAGTACAGGTTTCCCAGCCCCAGACGACCGCCCTGGAGCCTGGGAGACTGGCCTGCCTTTCCAGCAGGCTCTGGGCCAGGACTCCAGCCTCCCCAGGCCCACCTGCTGCTGCCCATCGGAAGCCCCCTGCTGGCCAGCTCCAGCCTCTCAGTTGAGAGTGTGCTTGGCCACAGCTGGCCACCTGGGCTGCAGTGTCTGGCACTGCTTGGGTGCAGGTCGAGGGTTCGACTACCTCATGGGCACCTGAGGTAGATGCACCCCGTGTCCACCCTGGGCTTTGTCCCCTGCACACCCCCATGCGACCGCGCCTTCACCGTTGGTGTGGACATTGTGTGGGAGCTATGTCTGACTCCCCACCACCCCGTCTGCCCTGCTCACACACAGTGGCAAGCACGTGGCAATGATTTGTCCCACTGACCCAACCCCTGTTGAGGTTGATTGGGTTAGAAGAGGCACCCGAGCCCGGCTGGCTGGCCAGAGCCAGTGCTTGGGTTGTGGGAGTCAGGGCCTCGGGAGAGTCTCTGCGTGCAGTGCTTTGTCTATTTCACACAGACGTGGAAGCCACAGTGGTCATCTGGAGTCTTGAGCCCTGTCCAGAGAAAGAAGGAAACCAGTGAGCAGAGAGAAGCAGAAGAGAGGCGGGGAGCTGGGATTCCTGTCCTTTGATACCAGTGCTCATGGAGGCTGGGTCACACTCGTACCCTTGGGTGTTACGAGACACTCCTATGTCCTTTTAAAATTGCCACTTTTTACCTAAGTGCTAGTTTGAGTAACTTGCAACCCCAGAGTCTCAACACTATAGCTGGGACAAACATGCCGCTGGGGTCCCAAGAGGACAAAGTTTGGTACTTTCCAAGGACTCGCAGGAGCAATGGAGAGGAGCACCTCAATTCCCAGCTGTCGGGGTGGAAGGGCTGGGAGCCCTTGAACCAGGCAAGGGAGACCCACTTGAGTATTGCTAACACCTTACAATCAATCAATCATCAATTTGTCCAAAAGCAGACTGCTGACCCAGGGGGATTGCGTAGCCCCGGTCCTCAGCTTTCCTTCTAGTTTCCCACCTTCTGGCCAGCAACCTTGTCCCCAGACCACCACCTCCACGGCAGTGTGATGCACCACACTTGGAGACTGAAATCCAGTCTGAGCCCCAGTTCAGTCACTCATGAGATGTGTGACCTTAGACAAGTAGCTTCACCTTTCTGGCTCTTGCTTCTTTTGTCCAAACAATGGTCACCAAAACCCCTCTGAACTGTTCCCCTCTCCCAGCTGTCCCCTCCCTCCTTCCATGTCCACCTCCTCCACCCCTTCTTCTGCTCAGTGCTGCATATCTGACCCCTTCCTGTGGTTGCGCTGGTGTGTATGGAGTCCAGATCTCACCTTTGGTTGCAATGCTCACCCTGTCTCCCGCTTCAGACTGAGATCTTCCGAGGGCAGGCATCCTGTCCCCTCTTCCTCCTTCTAGATCCCTCCATGTGCCCAGAGCCAGTGCCCAGAGAAACCCTGTCTGGTTAGCTTGCTCCCTGACCTCCCCACCTGTGCTTTCCCTTCCCTGTGGGTAGGGAGGAGAGTCCAGAGCCTGCGTTCTTCACTAAACCATAGTTATGGGTCCTCCAGTCACGGGAAGCTGCATTTCTGGCCTTATCTTCCCCACGCGCCTACACTCCCTACCCTGCACACTTCTCTCTGCAAGGAAGGCGGGTGCCTCACCTGAGTGGGTCACCCCCTCCATTGCAGCCGGCTCCCTCCCTTCCTCTCCCGCTCCTGGCACAACCTCAGAACGTCGTTCTCCCTCCCATCGCTGCCATCCGTAGTCGGCCCTTCGCTTCTCCCCGCCTTTCTGTTCCCAGACTTGCTCGTCTCCCCCAGGCAGCTGGGAGAAGGGCGCCTTCGATTTCTCTATTCAGTCTGAGGCATAGCAATTTTCTGCTCGCCCGTAATTAGGGGAATTTTAAGCAAACTCCCCGACGGATGATTACAGCAGGTTCAATCCCGGCTCCTTTGATCAGGGAAGAATGGGGACGTTGTTGGAATATTCCTCGACCTGCTGGCCAGACAGGCTCGGGAGCGCACGGCTGGCTCTCGGGCGCCCCCTGGAGGGCTCTGAACTTTCATCTGGGCACCTGAGTGGCCCTGGAGTCTCCGTAGGGGTGGATGGGGTTCAAATCCTGTTTCGTTAAGGACTTTTCTAGATGTGGCTTCTCTGGATTTGGGCCAATATCTGGACTCAGAATTAGGGGTGGAGGTGGTGACGTGAGTGACTTGGTGTTTTAGGGCTGCCTCCTAGGGCTGCTGTGAATGGTTGCGCAGGTTGCACGCAGCGCCCCCTAGGGGTCGTCATTCCCTCTGGAGCTTATGTGAAAGGGGACTCTGCACGACTCACTTGGCAGCTTGAACCTGCCTCCAGGAACCTTGAATGACTCATTTTCTACAAAGCTGGAGGAAAAGGTGAGTTGAAAGGGCCTCTTCTCTATTTATCTCATTTCCCTAGACTATAGTGTCTGCCAAAGGCAGTTCAGCATAACAGGAAGACCACCCTCATTGGAGCAGTTGAACCAAGGGATGAATTCCAGTACAACTATTTCCTGGCTGTGTGACCTTGGGTTAGTGAATGAACTGCTCTGAAATTTCATATCCATTTTAAAGGATTATTTTGAGGATTAAATAAGAAATAGAGTGAAACACTGCTTGACCCCCAACAGGTGCTCAGCAATTGTCACTCTGGTTTTCCTTTCTCTACCCACTTCACACATTTCCTCTTAAACATCATCACCCTCCAGGGCAAACCCTATTTTCCTCTGTCTGTCCCCCAGTCCCATGTCCCCCCTCAAAACTGTGCCAGAGAGCAGACTGAGTGTATTAATAGCCTACTAATGTCTCCAGCATTCCAGAGCGGTGGCCTGGCTTTCCCATAGGTTAATTAGGCCGTATTTCAGGATAATTACGACTGTATATTCCTACGCTAATTAAGTGGCTTTAAACCATCTCCACGATGCAGCTCCGTGAATCATAATTAAGCCTTACCACCGAGTGCCCCTGCCAGCCACGGAGCCCTGCTCCCAGGCACAAGAGCGGCTGCGCTGGAACTGTGGGCTTGAGGAGATCGTGTTTTCCTAGGACTGTGTCAGGAAGGTTCCCAGGGACTCCTGGGCGAGACACTGACCCTCTTCTGTTTCACAAGAAGAGGAAGAGATAGCAGGTTTCTTCCCTTCTCCCCCCATTGAGTAGATCTGAATGGATTCCTGGGGGAGGCAGGTGGGGAAGGTGGAGGGAGGTAAGGCACTCGTGCTTGGGCACAGGGGTGTGCGTGCCAGTCCAACGCCAGTGTTCGTGAGGCCGTGTGTGCCAGCGCTGTTGCCCACTTCAGTCTAACATTAGCTGGCCCAGAGAAGACAAAGGCACCCTCACACACCCGTTGCTGGATTGGCTTCTCCTTCCTAGTGGTTTGACTTGAGGTGTCTTGCAAGTGAAGCTGTTCACACCACAGCATCCGTTAGCCCTTCTGGCTAATGTCACCACCAGCTTGTCATGGAGGGAGTATTGAAATCATCGTCAGAAGGTCTGGTTTGGGCTCTTGGCTCCCCGACTCGCTGGGTATTACCTTAAGAAAGTCATTTGGCCTTAGGGTTTTTATCTGGAAGATGAAGACAATAGCCAACCATCCCATAGAGAAAAATTTAAAAGGCAATAGGCTTTTGTCAATGCCCCTATTTGAGAAGGCAGCACATTCTGATGTCCTTCCTATCATGGGGACGGGTTCCTGTGGAAAGAGCTTCCTGCCAGGAAAGTGTGATGACTCTTGGGCCCAGGGTACTGGATCATATTCAGGAGGTCACAGAGGCCCCTGGAAGGCCGGAATCCAGCACCTCACTGCAGGAGCCACAGCACGCACCTCTGGGGTCTGGGGATGCATGTTTTTCTCCTTAATGAGTGAAATCACAAGCTCTTCTTCCCTCGTCTACACCAGGAGCTTGGAGGGACCCCACAGTCATAATGTGAAGGCAGATAAAGGCCAGACACCCAGTGCCAGGAAGAGAACATTCTAGTCCCCTTTGGCTCTCTCTTCTTTCCTCCTGTCCTCTTTGCTCCCTGCAGTCCCGCCTCCCCACCTCTCCAGGGACCAGGCATGGCATTGTATGTGCAGGAACCTGTCCTCTCTCTTGCTCTCTTTCTGTGAAGAGAAGGCTTCAGGCATTTTGAGTAAGACGCTAATCAAATAAGGACAGGTGACAATACACCAACATCTGTGGAAGCCACGGAAACACTCAGCTGTCCTCAGCAACAGGACAGGGAGTTGGGGAAACGGGAAGAAGGCAGCATTTATTTAACCTGGTTGTCACACACAGCCTCTGGCTTCTCTGACAAGCGAACATCGTGTGAAGGTGCAGATAAGCTCGACTGGAAAATTGACAGCAACCAAGGAGGCCCCTGCTCCTCTCTCTCTGCTGTGGCCTGTGGGTTATGGCTCTATTAAAATAGAGGGAGGTGAGAGGCAAATGAGGTTCCCCTTGTGCCTACTGGGAAGGAGCCTGTTCCCTGAAAAGGGAGGGAAAGTCATCAGGTTAGCAGGAGGTGAGTGCTCAGAGGAGGCCCCCAGTTGAATCTAGAGAGAGAAAAGAAGCTGCATTCTTGGTAGAGATGCTAGTCAGATCCAGGGTGGACTTCCTGCTATTTGCACTAAGGGAAGTAAGAGAGGGCAGAGCAGAGGGCAGAGGCTCAGCACAAAGGAGTGTTGACTGAGCCAGTGGCCATGCGGTGCCCTCAGAGAGCTCTTGCAATAAAGCCTGTGGGAGATCTCGGCTGAGGAGGAGAATCTCCATGGGACAGGGAGACTGGGCAAGGGCCAGAGCAGGACAAGGACAGGAGTCAGCAGGTCATGAAGTACTTCCAGAAAACGGAGTCTGGAGCCAGGGTAGCCCAACTGAAGGAAGCAGCTCCTGTGCACCCGAGCCACACACTCACTTCTCGTGCACAGAAAAGCACATACAATGGGCATTAAAACACTTACACACCTGCACACACATCTGTGCATGCGCACCCCATGTTATGGAATGAATGTATGTCCCCCTAAAGTCACATGTTAAAGCCCCAAACTGCAATGTGATTGAGTTTGGAGGTGAGAGTGTTGGGAGTTGATTAGGGTTAGATGAGGTCATGAGGGTGGGGTCCTCATGATAGGATTAGTGCCCTTATAGGAAGAGATAACTAGAGAGTCAACTCCTCTCTCTCTTTCTGTCTCTCTCTGTCCCTGAACATGGATAGGGAAGTCCATGTGAGCACACAACAAGATGGCAGCTGTCTGCAATCCAGGAAGAGGGCCCTCACCAGGCCCTGCCTGTGAGGACACCCTCTCTAGATTTCTGGCCTCCAGAACCGTGAGAAAATGCATTTCTGTCTTTTTTGTTGTTGTTGTTCTGGGAATTGAACCCAGGGGGCACATTCCAAGTCCTTTCTTAATATTTTATTTAGAGACAGGGTCTCACTGAGTTGCTTAGGACCTCACTAAGTTCCTGAGGCTGGCTTTGAACTTGCGATCCTCCTGCCTCAGCCTCTGAGCTGAGATTACAGGCGTGCACCTGTACCTGGCCACATTTCTGTTGTTTAAGACCCCTAATACTTTGTTATGGCAGCTTGAGCGGACTTAGATGCCCAAGTACACACATACATTAATGTAGGTAGGAGAGGGAGGTCCTGGCTAGACCACTTATTCAAGGTCACAGTTAGCCTTGGGTAGATAACTGCACTCTGCTGGGCTTTGTTTTTTATCATCTACATAAGGGGAGTTCAAAATCCTTCCTGGTTCACTTCAAAGAGCTGTCAGGTAATGAAACAGAAGAAAGTATAGGAAATCCCTCTGCAGATTATAAAATCTGTTCTGGTGGTGAGGCTGGGGAAAGGTTGTACTGTTATCCTACCCAGGCCTATCCTGATGCAAGACTGGGTTTGGGGCGGGGGTAGTGACCGGTGGCAGCTCCCTGCACCAACATCCAGCTGAGTGGGGAGGAGGAGGACGAGGGGGCACACTTCTCTCTCTGTCCTTCACCCTGGTCAGTGCCAAAGGCTGTGTGGGAGGGGTTCCAGGGCAGTGGCTCTGCTTGCCTCTTGCCCGGCAGCTCTAGTGCCCACAGCTGTGGCTCTCTCAGGATGGGAGTTGGTCTTCTCTTTCTGAAGAGCTGTAGGAACAAGAGAAGGATGTTCTAGAGGACCAGAACCCCACCCCAGAGAGAGCAAGTAGAGCCAGCGAGGAGTGTTGGGCTAGGTTCTGACTGTGCCTGGGAACAGCCACCATCTAAATGTGGCTGGTCAGACATGACCAGGGTTGAGGACTGGTTTGCCTTTGGGAAGACTGAGCCTGTGGAATTGGGGAGATCATGGCTAAATGGTGTCTGTGGATAGGGAGGAGCTCAGGACTGCCTTCCTCATAGCTCTGGGCCGTCCGTGGGAGGAAAGCGGACAGCAGAAAGAAAAGCCCCAGCACTAGCCTCGCAGGGGCAGGCCGGTCACTGGCACTCTGAGGCATGCCATGCTCTCTTTGGTACTCCAGAGAACTTTGTCCTCCTGGGCCAGTGTCCGGGTGCTCTCAGAGAGCAGAGTGTGAACAGGGAGCAGCAGAGTGATATTTCTCCCAGTTCCTGTCTGCCAGATAAGGAGGTAAGGGAATGGTCCCTGGACCTGGGATCCTGGAAATGCTTTTTCCCAGGCCTCTTGCCTTCCTCAGTAGTGACAGAGACATCAGCTGGAGTGAGGACTGAGCTCTGGGGGGACAGTCAATACAACTCAACCCAATGCCGTGGTGCAGAGGAGGATGTATAGAGGCCCAGGAACTCTCCAGGGATAAAGAAAAAGAATAGGAAAAAATTAAGAGACATACAAGATAGGAAGGAATGTGAACGACTTTCTGAAGGAGATGAAATACATAGAAAAGAAAATATTTGAAGAAACAGTGACTTAAAATTTCCAGAAATAAACACATAAATCCTCAGAATTTGGAGAGTGCCAACAAGATAGAGAGGGAAAAACTCATACACATTAGAGCTAAATGAAAAGAAAATTTTCATACATGATTGTTTAGACCAATTTTAGGTCTGTAAGCAGGAAGTGGAACTTCTCCATGTAGTCTGTGCCCACCCCACTTGCCCACAGTCCACATCCCATGTCAGAGTGGTTCAGTTCTACAATGGATGAACCTACATGGACACATCGTGATCATCACAGTCCAGAGTTCACATTAGGGCTCACAAGTGCAGAATGACACACGCCCAACATTATGATATCACACTGAATCATTTCACTGCCCCCCAAATACTCCATGCTCTGCTTTCTCATCCCTGCCTCCCCACTCACCTCTGGCAAACATGATCTTCTCATAGTCTCCATAGTTTTGTCTTTTCTAGAATGTCACAAAGTTGGAGTCACACGTGCATAGCCTTCTTTCACTTAGCGAGATGCTTTTAAGATTCCGTCGTATCTTTTCATGGCTTGATGGCTCATTTCTTTTTAGCACTGACTAATAGTCAATTGTGTGGAGGTACCACCGTTTATCCAGTAGAAAGATGCCATGGTTCCCACCAAGATTTGACAATTATGAATAAAGTTGCTGTACACATCTGTGTACAGGCTTCTGTGTGAACATGCGTTTTCTACACTTTGTGTAAACACCTAGGAGTGAGATTGTTGGATGGTATGATAAGGATGATAAGGGTATGTTTTCTAAGAAACTGTCCAGCTGCCTTCCAACATGGCTGTATGGTTTTGCATTCCTGCCAGCAAGGAATTAAAATGTCTTCTGACTTCAAAGCCTCACCAGTATTTGGTGATATCAGTGTTTTGGATCTTTTTGTATATATATATATATATATATATATATATATACATACATATATATATATATATATTTTTTTTTGTAGTTGTCAATGGACTTTTAAAAAAATCTGTCTATCTAGATATCTATCTAGATAGACAGATATATTTACTTCTCAGGGCTGGGGGGATAGCTCAGTTGGTAGAATGCTTGCTTTGCAAGCACAAGGTCCTGGGTTCGATCCCCAGCACCGCAAAAAAAAGATATATTTACTTCTCAATGAACCTTTATTTTATTAATTTATTTATACGTGGTGCTGAGAATCAAACCCAGGGCCTCATATATGCCAGGCAAGTGCCCTACCACTGAGCCTCAATCCCAGCCCCATTGTTATGGATCTTGACCATTCTCATAGGTATATAGTGATACCTCATTGTTATTTTAAGTTGCAATTCCTTCATGATGTGATGTAGGGTATCTTTTTTTTTTTTCAATATTGGGGATTGAACCCAGGGGTGCTTAACCACTGAGTCACCTCCCTTTTTTATTTTGAGACAGGATCTCACTGAGTTGCTTAAGGCTTTGCTAAATTACTGAGGCTGGTCTTGAATTTGTGATCCTCCTGCCCCAGCCTCTCCAGTTGCTGGGATTACAGGTGTGCACTACCATGCCTAGGATATAGCATCTTTTAATATGCTTATTTTCGATCCGTATATCTTCTCTGGTGAGGGTGCCCGTTTGGATCTTTTGTCCATTTTTTTAAAAACAGGTTGTTTGTTTTCTTATTGTTCTTCATTTTTGTTTCACTTTCCCCATCCCCACCTGGTACTAAGGATGGAGCCCAGTGCCTTGGGCATGCCAGGCAAGTCCTGTACATCCCCACCCCTTGTTCTTTGTATATTTTGGGTAACGGTTCTTTATCAAATATGTCTTTTGCAAATATTTTCTCCCAGCCTGAGACTTGACTTCTCCTTTTCTTGACATAGTCTTTGCAGAGCAGAAGTTGTTAATTTTAATAAAGTCTAGTGTCTTAGTTCATTTTTGTCCTCCTACTACATAACACTTCAGAGTGGGTAATTTGTAATGAATGGAAATGATTCTGAGGCTGGGAAGGAAGTCCAAGATCGAAGGGCTGCATCTGCTGAGGACCTTTCCTTTTGCATCATAACATGGTGCAGGAGAGAGAGTGTGGAGCTCTTGTGATCTAAACTGAGGGACAACCATGGGGGGTGGGGGACCCTTTGAACCTAGAATTTTGTATATAGCTAAACATTAATTTAAATGTATAGACAAACACGTTTTGGGGCATAAAGACTATGAAAAATGTATTCTAGCAATTTAACAAAAGTGGATTTGAAAGACAGATGTAAAAGAAAAATAAGATTGGAAAAAATATATTAAACTTCACTGATGCTTGAATAAATGATCAATATATATTACAGTCTAGAACTAAAATCCAGATGATAACCAACATGGTAGGAGTCAAGAGAGAAAGGAGGTGGGGTGAGACAAAAAGAATAGCCAAAATATCCCATGTGTCTGAAAAATAAAAAATAGTACCAAAGTTCTTGAATTAAAGACAAAATCTTAAGAGAAATTATGAATTATTATCCCTATGTCAAATTTATTTATTTTTACTTTTTTATTTTTGGTGTTGGGGATTGAACCTAGGGGTGCTTAGCTACTGAGCCATATCTCCAGACCTTTTAATTTTTTGTTCTGAGACAGGGTCTTAATAAGTTGCTGAGGGTCTCGCTAAGTTGCTGAGGCTGACCTTGAACTTGTATTCCGCCTGCATCAGCCTCCCAAGTATCCGGGGTTACAGGCATGTGCTACCATTCCTGAATCTCTCAAATCTCTATGTCAAATTTATGTAATACAGCTAAAATAGTACCAAGAGGAAACTTTATAGTTTTAAAATACATTTGTTAGAAAACAAGGAAGACTGAAAATGAATTTGAATCTAGAGGAAGAAAAAAAACAAAGCAGTAGAGAAGATCTAATAAACAGGAAAGAAGGATACATTAAATATGAGAGCAGAAATCAATGAACATTACCAAAGAGCAGCAAAAACAGTGTAAATAATTAATAAAAACAAGTTTCTTTAAAATGGTGAATTAGCTGGGTGTGGTGGCACATGCCTGTAATTCCAGCAGCTTGGGAAGCTGAGGCAGGAGGATCACAAGTTTGAGGCCAGCCTCTGCAACTTAGCGAGAGCCTCACAACTTAAAAAGATCCTGTCTCAAAAATACAAAATAAGAAGGTCTAGAGATGTGACTCAATGGTAAAGTGCCTCTGGGTTAAATTCCTGGTACCAAAAACAAACAAAAAACTGTAAATGAGATAAATATTAAGAAAACAAGAAATTTTCATATAACCAAACTATAGCAGATAGTACTAAGATTTAAAAATATAAAAATAATAATTTGAGAACAACAATAAACATATACACAACTATATACACTTGAAAACCTAGATTAAGCTGGGTATGATGGTACATGCCTATAATTCCAGCAATTTAGTAGCTAAGTAAGGAGAATCACAAATTCAAGGCCAGCCTGGGCAAATTAGAGAGACCCTGTCTCAAAGTTAAAAAAAAAGAAGGGCCAGGGATATAGCTCAGTTGTGGAATATTTACCTAGCATGTGAAAAGCCCTGGATTCAATTCTCAGCACTGAAAAAAAGAAAAGAAAAGAAAAAAGAAAACCTAGATGAAGTATACACATTTCTGGAAAAACAGATAATGATGCTATTGGCACAAGGTAAATAGTAAACTAGCAAACAAATTAAAATGGTCATCATAAAAATATCTTTGCTACGCTGAATATCCAAAGACTTGGGCTATTTTAGAGGTCTTTATAGGTAAGAGATACTAAAAATTTAGGGAAAAGCTAATTGATATATTAACCATGTGCAGTGTTCAGTATACCAATCATATCCACGAATCTGGGCGTGGCAGAACCCAACTAACTGGCGTCCAACACAAATGGTTTCAAAAATAGAAAGAGGGAAAGCTGTTCAGGTCATCTCATGAACGTGATATAACTTGGTATAAACTTGACACCAAAAAAGAAAAAGACATTGTACAAAAAGGAAATTTTAGACCACTTTAAAATTTTTTTATTCTAATTAGTTGTACATGACAGTAGAATGCATTTATGCATTTTGACAATCATACATAAATGGAGTGTAATTTCACATTTTTCTGATTGTACATGTTGTAGGATCACATCAGTCATGCAGTCATATATGTACATGAGGTAATAATGTCTGTTTCACTCTACTATCCTGCCTACCCCCATACCCCTTTTCCTCCTTTCCCCTCTACCTTATCTAAAGTAACTCTATTCTTCCCTAGCACACCATACCTCCCCCCAGCCATTGTGAATTAACATCTGCATACAGAGAAAACATTCCATCTTTGGTTTTTTGGGTTTGGCTTATTTGGCTTAGCAACTCCATCCATTTACTGGCAAATACCATAATTTCATTCTTTTTTAAAGCTGAGTAATATTCCATCATATATATATATATATATATACATATACATACACACACACACACACACATATATATGGAATGTATATATATATATATACCACATTTTTTTTTATTCATTCATCTGTTGAAAGGCACGTAGGTTGGTTCCATAGTTTAGCTATTGTGAGTTTAGCTGCTACAAATATTGATGTGGCTGCATCACTGTAGTACGCTGATTTTAAATTTTAAGTCTTTTGGGTATAGGCTAAGGAGTGGGATAACTGGGTCAAATGGTGGTTCCATTCCAAGTTTTCTGAGGAATCTCCATACTGCTTTCCATAATAATTGCACCATTTTGCATTCCCACCAGCAATGTATGAATGTACCTTTTCCCCCACATTCTTGCCAACACTTATTGTTGCTTGTATTCTTGATCATTGCCATTCTGATTGGAGTGAGATGAAATCTTAGAGTAGTTTTGATATGCGTTTCTTTAATTGCTAGAGATGTTTTCATATATTTGTTGATCTATTGTGTATCTTCTGTGAAGTGTCTGTTAAGTTCCTTAGCCCATTTATTGATTGGATTATTAATTTTTTTTTGTTTTTTTGTGTTTTTTTTTTTTTGGTTTCTTGAGTTCTAACAAATGTAGGTACAAAGAACTTCCCAATAGCAACTGAATCTAATACCATATTAAAAATGATACATGATTTTTCAATAATATAATTCTAAATAACATGAAAAACATAAAATGTAACTATTGTTATATACGGCAATTGGATCTATAAGTTGAATGAAAAAACCAGTCACATTATCAAGAATACAAGCAACAATAGGTGTTGGAGAGGATGTGGGGAAAAAGGTACACTCATATATTGCTGGTGGGACTGCAAATTAGTGCAGCCACTCTGGAAAGCAGTGTGGAGATTCCTTAGAAAACTTGGAATGGACCTACCATTTGACCCAGCTATCCCACTCCTCGGCCTATACCCAAAGGACTTAAAATCAGCACACTACAGAGATACAGCCACATCAATGTTCATAGCTGCTCAATTCACAATAGCCAGACTGTGGAACCAACCTAGATGCCCTTCAATTGATGAATGGATAAAGAAACCGTGGTATATATATATATATATATATATATATATATATATATATATATATACAATGGAATATTACTCAGCTATAAAGAATAATAAAATTATGGCATTTGCAGGCAAATGGATAAAATTGGAGAATATCATGTTAAGTGAGATAAGCCAATCTCAAAAATCCAAAAGAGAAATGATCTTACTGATAAGTGGATGATGACACTTAATGGGGGATGGGAGGGGGACAAGAATGGAGGAAGGAGGGACTGTATAGAGGGAAAAGAGAGGTGGGAGGGGTGGGGGGGAGGAAAAAAAATAACGGAATGAATCAAACATCATTACTCTATGTAAATGTATGAATATGCAAATGGTATGCTGTTACTCCATGTACAAACTGAAACAACATGTATCCTATTTGTTTACAATAAAAATAAATTTAAAAAAAGAAAAAAAAGAAATAAACACACATACAAAAAAATAAAATTTGTAATATGTTTAAAAAAAAAAGAAAAAAGAAAAAAACCAGTCGCTTAAGACTACATACTATATGATTTCACTTATAAGACTGTCAAGACAGGCAAAATGAATTAGAGTGAGAGAGTTCAGAAGAATCTGAAGTGAGGGGCTTGGAAATATAGACCGACTGGGGAATGAGAGAGCCTTCTGCAGGGCAGGAAATATTCAAGATCTTGGTCTGAGTGATGTTTAAGTTAGAGTGTACACGTGTAAAAATCCATCAAGCTGTCTATCTAAGATTTGTGTACTTGATTGATATAGATTATATTCCAGTGAAAAAAATCTTAAAAGGGATTAGTTTATCCCAGTCATGTGAATGTGTTCACTATTAGAAAGTATATTAATATAATTCATCACTTTACAGTAGAAATGGACAAATTTTTCTTGTCAGGGGTCAGATAATAAATGTTTTAGGTCTTGTTGTCAGAGTCTGCCAGTGTAGTGTAAAAGCAGCCAGAGGCATGAAGTTAATAAATGGGTATGGATCTTTTCAATTAAACATCTTTAAAAATATACCTGATTTGGTCTATGGCTTATATTTTGTCAACCCTGGTTAAAAGGAATGAAGAAGGAAAATTATATCCTTTTAAATGAATGCAAAAAAACTTCTGATAATGCATAACACTAATGAATGATGTTTTTAAAAAACTCTCAGGAAAATAGGAACTTTCATTTGGTAAGGACCAGCTAACAAAATCCTGCAGCAAATGTCACACCTAAACAAGAATTTTTGATGTACTGTAGTTAAGATCAGGAAGAATAACATAATACCCACTATCACTACATATCATTTGACAAAATACTGAAGGTCCTGACCAATGCCATAAGATAGGAAAAAGAAATTAAAAAGATAAGATTGAAAAGTAAGAGGTAAAATAGTCACTAGTTGCAGATGATATGATATTTAATAACAAAACCCAAAGGAGTCAACATTCAAGCTTTTAAGACTATTAAGAAAGTTCAATAAGGTTGCTGAATTCTAGATCAACGAAGAAATTTGAATACAAAAAACATTAATGCCATTGATAATATATGGGAGAGAAATCCAGTAAGTGTGAGTGTGTGTGTGTGTGTGTGTGTGTGTGTGTGTGAGAGAGAGAGAGAGAGAGAGAGAGAGAGAGAGAGAGAGCGCGCGCCCAGGGGTGCTTTATCCCTGAGCTACAGCCTTTTTTTCTTTTCTTTTCTTTTTTTTTGAGACAAGGTCTTGCTAGGTGGCCCAGGCTGTCCTTAAACTTGCAATCTTCCTGCCTCAGTCTCCTGAGTCATTGGGATTATAGGTGTAGTGCCTTGTGTGTTATTTGGTTTTATCTTGCTTTTGTATTGGGGCTTGAACCCAAAGGCACTCTACCACTGAATTCAATTACCAACCCTTTAAAAAAAAAAAAAAACTAGCCATCCTCCTGCCTCAGCCTCCTAAGTGGCTGAGATTACAGGTGTGTATCACCATGCTTAGCTCCCAACTCCAGGTTTTGAGGTGTGGATGTTTATGCAATTTGGGGAGCTCTCTTCTCTGTAAGAAAACTAACAGTAGTTCAAAAGTAGGTGTAAAATAAATGTTTATTTCGAATGATAATTCACAACTAATTACAATTTTAAAAATCGAAAAGTATAATGAATGACAAACAGAAAAGTAGCTTTTAAATTGTTATTTATTTATTTTACTAATTAACTCTTTGACTTAATTCTATCTTTGCATCTTTGTTTCTAGATGTCTAGTCAATCAAGATAGGAGAGGGAGGAATTTTAGGAATTATCAGATGTCATTCAGACTCCAAGATACCTGGCAATAACTGAACTATATATGGAAATGATTATGAGCTACATGAATATGCTTCTCCTCTTACCTGGAGCTCCAGATTACCTGTGACCACTCTGGTGCTGTCCAACATTTGCACAGAACTTAGGATGGAAATAGGGCGGTCTTTACTAATTGTGATTAAAATATTCTATTTTTACTGTAACTTGGACATACTTCTAGGTCCCTCTCCTGGAAAGGAGTGCAAACCTGGTTCTAATAATAGCAAAGAAAACCACAAAAGTCCTAGGAATTAACATAACAAAGAGGGCCCAAGACCACAAAGAAAATCCATTAAATTTCACTAAAGGGCGTTAGCTGAAAGACCTAAGTAAATAGAAATACTATATCTATGTTTGGGATGATTTCATCTTGGGAAGAGTTCTCTTAGCCCCAAATTAATTTCCTACATTCGATGAAATTCCAGCAGGAATTTGGGGGAATTAAATTGATTATAAAATCTATACAGAAGAATCGAGATCCACAAATAGCTAATCCGATTTAAAAAGAACAAAGAGCCAACACTTACTTGCTCTGCTGATAATCAAACTGATCACAAAGTCATAATAATAAAAGCAGTGTGTTACTGGCATAGGAACAAACAAGCGGAGAGAACAAGTCAGAGACCAGAAGGATATAGACATACATAAATAGATGCAATAAACAAAAACAGTTCTAAACAAACCAAACCGCACAGGAACGCATCACAAATCAGTGAGGGAACGATGAATTATTTAGCAAAAGGGATCAGGAAAAATAGTCTACTTTTTCAGAAATGAATTAAGTTGCACTCATCCTTTTTTTTCCCCTTGCAGTGCAGGGGTCAAACCTAGTGCCTTGAGCATGCTATGCAACCCTCTATCACTGAGCTAAAACCCCAGCCCCTGGACTCAAACTTAATGTCCTATTTTTAAAATCTAAATGGATAAAGACCTAAATGTGAAAATCAAAATTATAAATACAAATAAAAGAGGATGTATTAAAAATAACTCTGAACCTCAGAGTATTTCTTTGAAAAGATTTTTTAAAAAAGGTGAAAAACAAAAACAAAACCCACGCACAAATCATAAGGCACAAAATAAATGGATTTGGGGACTAGAATTGTAGTTCAGTGGTAAAGCACTTGCCTAGCATTGTGAGGCACTGGGTTTGATCCTCAGCACCACATAAAAATAATAAAGGCACTGTGTCCATAAACAACTAAGAAAAATATTAAAATAAATAGATTTGATCATGTCAACATTATAGATTTCTGTTAAAAGAAAAACACTGTATAAACCAAGTTTAAAAAGGGGAAGCACAGTGAAACTTCACGTTTTTGAAGTCTAAAATTGACCAAGATTTAATATCCAGCACATATATAAGGAACTGCAAAGTCATAAGAAAACCACAAGACTCCAATAGGAAATAAAAAACAAAAAGCAAGGGAGAGGCTTTAAATAGGACATTCATGGAAGTAGACCTCTGAATTGCTAATAACCATATGAAAATTTGCTCCATCTTTTCACACAATTAAAATAAGAAGGCACAATTTTAACTCCTTGGATGGGCAAATATTAGAAAATTGGAATCGTGTCAGGTACTAGATGTCACGGGAGGCGTCTCCAGAGAGGGGGACCTCGACTCAGGATAAGTGGGGTCCGGGCATGGAAAAGAAATTCAGCAGTGCCAGTCAGAGACAGGCAGATGTACTTAGGAAAGTGGGTACATGTTCGAGGAGAATGTGGCTACCTCCAGAGGGAGAGACTGCAGCCCCCGAGTGTGGGGGTGTTAATATATATAGAGGGAGAGTAGTTAGGGACTGGACTAGAGGTGGAGCAGGGTGGAGTAAAGCAATTTCAAGCTGCTTTTCTAGTAATTGTGCATTGCCCTCGTGCAAAGGCATGGGCCAAGGGCACAGGCTAAGGAAGTGGGCTGGGTTGCTCAGGAATGCTTATTTTACATTTCAAATGTTCACAGGCATTTCTGCATTCTTATAGCCCCTGGGCAATTCTCTTCTGAGACTGTCCGTCTTTCCTTTTCTGTAGCCCCAAATTCCTCTCACTTGTGAGGCTGTGAGCTTGCCTGGTGTCCTTCACCAGGGGATGGGTAAATAAAACATGGAGACTGCGTTTGATGGAATACCACACAGCGGTCAGAAATAATGAGCAATTACTACGTCTACACTGAGCGATTGGGGAGATCTCACAGGCAACCCAGAGAGGAGGAGTGTGTGACAGAATGACTTGATGAAACCATTTATGTAAATTTCAAAAATAAAACAACACTATGCTTTTAAAATGTGCCCATACATTTAAGTAACCAACGCCCCAAACATTTGAATGAAAGAACATCTGGACCCCTCAAGTTTGACATGGGAGACATTTCGACGCAGCTGTGTCTGGCTGCTTACCCAGAAGCCTTCGCTGCAGAGACTCCTGCCACTTTATGGCAACCTAGTGCTGGGGCCTGGGGGTGGGGCCAAGAGCCTGCTTAGCATGTAACTTGGCAGTGAGAGTAAACTCAGGGCTTAATGGTTGCTTTTAGAGCACATGATGCCATATCTGGTGTCTTCATGTCAAAATGGTTTCATCAAGATGTCACTTACCCTCCCACAAATAAGTTAAAAGGCCCTGTTCTGGTAAATCCTCTGACTGTGGAGGGGATAATCTCATCTCTGTGAGAGCCATTTGCCCTGTGAATCTCTGCACTGCTGAAATGAATCACTTTTAATGGGCACAACAGTCTTTCCTGGAGGGTCACATTTGGAGGCCAAGACTCGGGCTCTGGGGTCCCAGGCCTGGAGGCCCAACTTCATCAGCCCAGGATCACCTGCTGGCCTCTCTTTTGTGATACTGCTGTTTCTGTCTGCATTTAGAAGCAAAAGATAAAAAAAGAAGTAAAATAAATAAACACCCTCGTTAAAAAGAAAAAAAAAAAAAAGCTAAAGGATTACTTAATAAAACAGTAGAGATCAGAATAGTAAAAAGACAGCTCCAGTAAAAAGACAAAAACTTAGTTGCCTGAAATCATAAAAGGCCAAGTGAGGTCTTTTGCCTAAATTAAAAATAACTAGGGGGGAGGGTGCATACCCACACACCTGTAATCCCAGCTATTTGGGAACCTGAGGCAGGAGGATAGCAAATTTGGGCAAACCTGGACAAGTTGGTGAGACCCCATCTCAAAATTAAAAATTTTTAAAAAGGATTGGGGAAGAAGTTCAGTGGCAGAGTGCTCCTGGGTTCAATTAAAAACAAAACAAAACAAAACAAAACAAACAAACAAAAAAACCCCCAAAACTCAAGCAGGGCACCACCCCAATCCCAGCTACTTGGGAGGCTGAGACAGGATTGCAAATTCAAGGCCAGCCTTGGCTATTGGGTAAGACTGTCTCCAAAACAAAGTGTTACGGTTGGGATGTGAGGTCCCCCAAAAGCTCATGTGTGAGACAGTGCAAGAAGGTTCAGAGGAGAAATGATTGGGTCGTGAGAGCCTTAACTCAATCAGTGAATTAATCCCCCATAGGGACTGAATGGTGACTGAAGTGGCAGGGTGTGGCTGGAGGAGGTGGGCACTGGGGCGTGGCTTTGGTGTGGATTTGTATCTGGAGAGTGGAGTCTCTCTGCTTCCTGATGATGTGAGTGTCCTCCCTCTGCCACACTCTGCTGCCATGATGTTCAGCCTCACCTTGAGCCTGGAAGAATGGAGCCGGTCTTCTTTGGACTAAGACCTCTGAAACCATGAGCCCTCAAATCAACTTTTCCTCCTTTAAAAATGTTCCGTCAGATCTTTTAGTCACAGCAGCGAAAAAGCTGACTAAAACATAAAGTTCAAGAAGGGCTGGAAGTGTAGTTCAGTGATAAAGTGCCTCTGGATTTAATTTAGTCCCAAAATAAGCAAACCCCAAACAACAGACAAACAAAAAAACTAAGGCCATAAAGTAGGGGGTTCCGCAATTAAGTGTGTGAAGTTTCCAGAGCTCACGCCAGCGGCTGCTGGACAGAACCAGGGACCAGGATATCTCCCTTAGGCTCTGGGCCCGGGCCAGGAACCCTGGGGCCGACTCAATGGGGCAGATCTGGTGCAGCCTCTCTCCCGCCCAGGGTCCATAGTTCTGGGCTGGGAGTCTCAATTCTTTCTCTCCCTGGCCTCTGCTTCCTCTGGCCCCTGGCCTTTGCCAGGTGGCATCTACTGCCTCTCTTCCACCCTGCTCCTCACTGCACCTGCCCACTCAGCGGGGCAGGGAGATGTCAAGACCTGTGGGCTGTAGTCATTCTATCACCTTTTCACTGTAGGACCTGGGCAAAGAGCAGAGTCTCAATTCCCTTATATTTCAAAAGGGGAGAATGGCCCCAGGCATCCTTTGGCATCTGAGGGCACTATGGAAATGTGAGGGATTTTTACTCAAGGAAGCTCAGCCCAGGGCCCTCTCCCCATGAGGATTTCAGGCCTCTTCAGTTTTCCTCCCTTCCACCAGACTCTGGAACACGTGGCGAGTACGCCAATTTATCCTTTAATTTAGTACTTTATACCTTCCATATCTCCTCTGTGCCCAGAAAAGTGTGGAGGTCTTTCGCCAGTACTTAATAGAGATTAATTGATTGGAAAGTCTTGTATTATCTTTGTCTTCCAGTCTTCTGGCCAGATCGTGAGTTCTTTGGGAGGTAATCTTCTCTCTTTTCCATTTATTGTATTAATAAACAAACACTTGGGCCTCGACTGTGTTTTGAGCCCTGCATTAGGCCTGGGAGACAACAGATAGACATGGTTCTGTCCTCCCCAAACCTACCACCTTCTGGTTGGGAGAAGGAGCCATTAAACACCAAGGGAACAAATAGGCAAAAATAATCACTCGATTTGAGAAGCGGCAATGGATACCAAAAGGAGACTGGGAGGGAAAACCCCTGTGTTGTGGGAGGGTCTCCTTAGGTGGCCTTGCTGGCCAGACCTGTCTGAGGAGAGGTCACTAAGAGGAACCCAAGGGTGAGGAAGATCTGGCTGGTGGCCGAGTAGAGCTGGGCAAGAGCATCCCTGAGAGAAGGGACCACTCTGTTTGCAGTGACCCCAAGGCAGAAAGCTCCTGAACTTTCAGAGTAGGAAAAGGAGGCCTGTCCACTGGAGCCGAGGGGACAGGAAAGACAGTGAGGAGGGGGAAATGAGGTTTGAGAGGGAATCAGAAGACAAGAGGCAGGCAGGTCTGTGGGCCCAGAAAAATGTGTGGATTTTCTTTTAGGGGTAATAGAAGTCATGGAAAGATTCGAAGCAGAAAAGCGATGTGATTTACTTTATACCTCTGGAAAGATCTGCAGAGGTTGGAATCAGTGAGTCGGAATGTAAAACACTTCATGGGACGAGATCTGTTTGCAGAAGGTGCTGGGGGCATGGGGAGTAGGGTGGGGTGAGGGATCATAAAAGATTTAGGAGACATCAGACAAATGTAGTGGACAGGCCTGGTTTAGATCCTGCTTTGCACAAACTTTCTGTGAAAAGGCCTTTTCGTAGGTGCCTGGGGAAATTTGAACATGGACTGAGAATTACATAATGTTAAGGAGACCTGGCTCATCTGGCTAGGTGTGGTAATGGTAGTAATTAGGTTAAAGGAAAAAAATCTTTATCTGTCAGAGATGCATCATGAAGTATTTACAGGTGACATAAAATGTCTGAGATTTGCTTTTTAAATCTTCAGGAAAAAAAGTACATGAGAGAGAATTATGAAACAAGATGGGCAAAATGTTGATGGTTTTGAAGCTGGAATTGGGTACTGGGGGTTCGTTAGACTAGTTCCTGAAATCTTCCATTAACAAGTATAAATTTTTTTTTTTTAAATTCCCTGGTTTGTCGTGGTGGGGCACGTGGTGCCATTGTGTGTAGTACCCAGACCCTTGGTTCGTGGCAGGGGAGGAACTGGTAGGGGACAATCTGGGCACACTGTTCCCTATCCCTGGACATGGGCTCAGCCTGTCCCCTGCTGAAGATAGTAGCAGGAATTGACCATGGGCTGTGGGGTCGGATAGATCTGGAGCAACCCCCAAGTTGGCCAGTGGCTTTTGGCTGCCTTGGCTACTGCCTCTGGGTCTGGCCTGTAAGTGGGAATAGCTGCCATTGTTTCCTGTGGGGTTGTCACAAGCATTCAATAAAGCAGTGCCTATATAGCTCTGGCATATTGCCAGGTGGTGGCGATTGTTCAGTTCTGGCACCCTTCAGAGGCCTGACACACACTGGGCTGAGGCACAGCATGACTGGGTTCCAGGACATTTTCTTTGGAATTAAGCTGCACTATCTAGAAAATTGAGGACCAATACACGCGTTGGAATACATGTGTTATCATGCGTGTGCACACTCCTCTGACTGAATTTGCATGCGCACGTGCACACTCACACGTGCTCATGCATTCTTGAGCAGGCTTGGAGTCTGACTTCCAGGAGGAGCTGGAGGACCCAAGGGTGGAAGTGAAGGAGGGAGATACTCTGAGGAGAGATGCAGCATGTGGCCTGTGAATCTGGTGGCCTAGAGGGGTCAGCAAGGGGCTGAGGTGTCTCTGTTGGAACAAGGAGGGAAAAGGCTAGGGCAAGAGGAGACTCTGGCTGGAAAGCCAACGGCAAGAGTTTCCCCTGGTCCTGCCTGTGGTCCTCGAGCCACCAAGGGCTGGATGACCTCATGGTTTCTAACTGCTCCCTGCAGCTCCAGCCCTTCTCTATTTGGTATCCAGTTCTTTTTTGTGGTTGGACCAAAGCTATGCAAGCTGACCAGGTGTCTTAAAATCTTTCCTCTCTGAAGAAGCTTCTGGAACTCAGGTCTGGGGGTGGCAGGGAGGATGTCAGGGAGAAATTTGCACCCGTTTCCCCAGAAGGGACACCAAGGAGGTAGGGCAGAGGGGACAAGCGCCCTCCCTTCACCCTCTCCCCTCACCATAGGCACATGGACCTCAGGCTAATTCAATTCTGTCTTCATCACTGGGAAGAGGCTTTTAATCAAACCCTGCATCAAGTGGTGGGAGAGAGGAGACCATTCTGCCTGCACTTGTTCTATTCCAAAGAACCATTTGGGATATACTAATCCTATCCACATCACATTAACACCAGTAATACACCCGACAGCTCCCACTGGCCCGAAGTCAACATTGATTATTCTACTTCAGAGTGGCCTCATGCTGCTGGGTCTGGGGGCGGAGGTGTGGAGAAGCCCTGTCCAGGAGAGCTGTGGTCCTCACCTGGGACCTGCCCTAACCCTGGGTAGGATGGGAGTGGGGGCTCTGGAGAGCAGAGGCTTAGGCGCAGCCCTGTGGTAGAAACTCTGGGGCCTCCATGTGCGAGGGAGCTTCTCTTGCTCCTCTTAATCCAGAGGAACTTGTTCCCTTTCCCTCTGCCTCATCCCAGGAAAGAATAGTTTCTCTGCTGGCCCAGTCCCCTCACTCCCCCAGGTCCCTCTCTTTAGCCTAGGAAGGAGTCCTGCTGAGGTTCCAAGGGGAGTGTGCTGGGGCCACCTCAGGAATCCCCAGGCCAACCAGGGCTGGGGACAGACTCCTTCACACAGGCTGGCGGCCAGACACCAGAAGCCGAAGTGGTCTATGGAGCGGGGACTCTGGGCCTGGAGGTCAGGTGAGCCTTATCCCGCCTCCCCCACAGCCCCCTCCTCTTTTGGGGCACCCCAAGAGCCTTGGGGTAGAAACACTTCTGGGAGGCCCAGCAGTTGCAGCAGCCTGAGAAAACACCTCCTACCATGTTAGTTTCCTTCTCAGGAACCCCTCCTGCAACCGGTGAAGCTGAGTACCCCAAAGCGGGTAGTTGTGTTGGGGGAGTCTTGTGGGCACAGCCCAAACGACTGTCACTTTCCTTTGAAGCTCCTGGGGAAAAAAAAAAATCAGACAAACTTGGTATTCTGACCACAACTCCTCCCTCTTTGTTGTAAATTACTCACCAGTGAAAATCCTTAGCTTTCTCCTCAGAATCTTTGAGTCAATTCATATTCCAGGAGGCGTTGGTCCAGCGTCTCCTGAGCTCACCCGAACACCAGGGACCACGGGTCCCGTGGAGGAGCACGGCTCTGCACGGTGGCGCGTCTACCTGCTCACGGGAGGCAGGGCTTTTCAACCGGGAGTCCTTTATAAAGGGGCTGTAAGGGTTTCCTAGGGCTGCCACACCACATGGCCACTGAAACAAATTCTCTCACAATTCCAGAGGCCAGAGGTCTGCAATCCACGGGCCAGGGCCATGCTCCCTCCAAGCTCCAGGGAGGCGCCCTTCAGGCCTCATTCCACTTGTGGTGACTCCAGGTGTTCCTGGGCTAGTGGCAGCGTCACCCCAGTCCCCGCCTCTGTCCTCACGAAGCATGGTCTGGGTCTAGGTCTCAAGTCTCCCTTCCCTTCCTCCCATAAGGACACAGGTGATTACATTTAGGGCCTCCCTAAGTCCAGGATGCTCTCATGGCAAACCTATTTCCAAATATGGTCATAGTCACTAGTACCAAGAGTTAGCACTAGGACATATCTTTTGGGGGGTATGACTCAGCCCACTGCAGAGGCCAATTCTACTAACACAGGTGGAGTCAGGAGAAGAAATGAAGCACGAGCCACACCCCCCAAGACTAAAACTAGATCTATCATGTGATCCAGCTCTCCCACTTCTGGATCTATATCCAAAGGAAATGGAATCAGCTTACTAAACAGATACCCGCCTGCCCATGTTTATTGTGGCAAATATTCACAATAACTAAGATATGGAGTCAGCCTAGGTGTCCATGAACAGATGAGAGGATAAAGAAAATGTGGTAGGCTGTGTGTGGTGGTGCACGCCTGTAATCCCAGCAGCTCAGGTGGCTGAAGCAGGAGAATTGCAAGTTCAAAGCCAGCCTCAGCAACTTAGCGAGGCCCTCAGCAACTCAGTGAGACCCTGCCTCTAAATAAAAAATAAAAAGGGCTGGGGATGTGGTTCAGTGGTTAAGTGCTCCTGAGTTTAATCCCAGTACCACCCACCCATCAGCAAAAAAAAAAAAAAAAAAAAAGAGAGAGAGAGAAAAAGAAAAGAAAATGTGGTATATATACACAATGGATTATTCAGCTAGAAGGAAAAATAAAATCTTGTCATTTATAGCTAAATGGATAGAACTAGAGGACATTATGTTAAGTGAAATAAGCCAGGCGCAGAAAGACAAGTACCTCATGTTCCTTCTATATGCAGAAGCTAAAAAACATCAAAATGAAAGCATGAGTGGTCATTAGAGATTGGGGAAGGGTAGGGTAGGGGTAGAAGGTTATAAAAAGGGAGGTTGGATTTGATGGGGGCATCTGTGTACATGTATGGATATACACACTGAACACCATTAATGTGTCCAAGTAATATGTGTTAATTAAAAAAAAAAAAAATACTCCGAAGTCAGACATGCTGGGTCTTCATTTCTTTCACTGACTGTCACCACTTGGCCAGGAGACTGTGCAAGTCATCAGGTCCTCTCTGTTATTATCTTTAAAGGGGGCTTAATAATAACCATGATTAGTTATCACACGGAATCAGGGTGAAGATTAAATGGCTTAATGAAGTGAGAGGTTGTGCAAAGTTAGGAAGCTCTGTCTATGGATATGGTAATTAGTGAACATCTCTGTTACTAACTGTGGGAGCTCCGGAAAGCCTCGCGCCTCTCTGAAACCATTTCCTCATCAATAAAATGGAATGAAAATAAATATACCCACATCACTGGGCTGCTGGAAGGATTAAATGGCACTACATGGAAGTCATGTGGACAAAGTGCTCTGGGGATAAAAACCCCAAGATGTACTGGGGTCTTTGTGGATGGATGGATTACCAAAAATGAAAGGGAGGTTTCTTCCTTCTCTAGCAAAAAATGTCTTGGCTACCTCTTAGACTGAGAGAATGGGATATTCCCTTGGGATTTCTGAGAGTGGCTTTCTTTAGACAAGGAGACCCAGGCAAACTAGACTCAGGGGTCCAGAAGAGGAGCCACCCTGAGAAGTTCAGCCCCACCCCTTGGAGTTGTTGAACATGTTAGGTGGGAAGAACATGGTTCCAGATTTAGGAGGAACCCAGTACCCCTGGGACCAGCTGCAACCTGAAAGATGGCTGGTAGTGAGCGGAATGAGCTGAGAGTGACAGCTTTCATTCTTTGGACTCAAGCCTAGTGTGTCCCCAGTGTTCTGCTGTTCTGACGTCACTCTGGGGAACTCTCTGTTCTGCAAGGGCTCTATGCCAGGGTAGTGGCATCAGTCAGGGTCTAAGGCCAGGCCCCTTCTGTCTTGGGACTCTTCCCTGAGCTTCAGGGACAGCTTGGCTCGTGAGGGGCTCTTTCCTTCCACAGACTGTGGCATTGGGGTGGTGATGGGATTGGGGTACAGTCTCCCTGAACTCAGCCCCTCTCCTGACTTTCTGCCCCAGCCATCCCAGTGAACAGACTGGAGTCAGCTCTAGGTTTCCTTTAAAGCACTGGAGAGTTGCCAGGAATCCCCGGATGCCTTCCAGAAAGACAGGATGGTGAGAGACTTTCCCCTCCAAGGACAGACGGGGCACTTTTTTGTCAACACCCCCGGCAGGGTGAAGGACACTCTGCCTATACTACCCTCTGCATTTGAATGATTATCATTCTGTGAAAAATCCCTGCTTCTGGGACAGCACACTCATGCTAACACCACCACGGTGACTCAGGGTGTCTCTTAAACTCCCTTTGGGCACTGCCATCAGAGTTGGTTTACAGCAACCAGATGCTTTGCTTTACAGCCACTCCTCATTGTTGGCCCAAAACAGCATCTCTCAGCCTGATCATTCCCCGTGTGCCAGACTTGGCTCAGAATTAGGCTTATTAAAAAAAAAAAAAAAAAAAAAAAAAAGCCACAGCTGGTATGTTCAGTGGCCTTGTGTTAGTCAGCCTTCTGTTATAATAACAAATACCTGAGACAAGTTGTCTTGCAAGAGGAAAGGCTTATTCTGGCTCACAGTTTTGGAGGTTCCAGTCTATGGATGGTTAACCCATTGCTTTGGGCCTGTGGCAAGGCAGCACACCATGGCCGGAGCACATGGCAGAGGGGCTCTTACCTCAGTGATGGGAAGCAAAAGCAAAAGAGAAATGGACTAGGCTCCCACAATCCCCTTCAAAGGGATGCCCAGCAACCAAAGACCTAAAATCTTCTACTAGACTCCACTTCATAAAGGTTCCCACACCCTTCTAATGGAACCAAGCTGAGGACCAAGTCTTTCACATCTGGGGCCTTGTGGGACATTCCAGATCCAGTCTGTGGCAAGCCTATAACACATCTTTGAAATTTTACTAAGGCAAAACTTATTTGCTGGTTAAGGATGGGCTTGAGTTTTGGAAATAATATTAGACCTTTTGAGTCAAGTCCAGAGATTTATGTAAGAAGAGGGGAGCTTTTATTTTGTACCCAGGATTGAACTCTGTCACTCAACCACTGAGCCACATCCCCTGTCCTTTCTATCTTTTATTTAGAGACAGGGTCTTGCTAAGTTCCTTAGGGCCTCAGTACTGTACCCAGATAAAGAGGGGGAGAGCTCTTGAGAGTGATGCTCTTGAGATGTGCAGGGTCATTCTGCCCCCTCAGCGTCAACCCTCAGGCTGCTGCTATTACATTTCTGGGGCACCACAGATGTGGAAAGGCAATTCCTCACTTCCTGTTGTCTGCCCAGGGTTTCTCTGCCGCAGAGCAATGCCCACCTCCTCACCTCAGGTGCATTTGCATGGTTCTTCAGTGGTTTCCCAGCAGGACTGAACCTCAGTTGCTCACAGTGGCAACCAGCTCAATTAGGAAAACTTCAACCGGATGTGGTGCACACCTGTAATTCCAGTAGCTTGAGAGGCTGAGGCAAGAGGATGGAGAGTTCAAAGCCAGCCTCAGCAATTTAGAGAGGCCCTAAGCAATTCTGCGAGACCCTGTCTCTAAATAAAATATAAAAAGGTGGCTGGGGATGTGACTTAACGTTAAGCACCCTGGATTCAATACCCTGTACCACACACACACACACATACACACACACACACACACACACACACGCTCACACACACATATGAAAACTCCAACCCGGACTCAGTGACATATGCTTGTAATTCCAGCTATTTTGAGGCTGAGGCAGGAGCACCGCAAGTTCAAGGTCAGCCTCAACAACTTAGTGAGACCCTGTTTCAAAATAAAATTTAAAAAGAACCGGGGGTGTAGCTCAGTGGTAAAGACTTGCCTAGTATGTGCAAGGCCCTGGGTTTGACTCCCAGCACTGAAAAATAAATCAATGAATAGTAAAAAAGAAAAAAAGAAAAAAACTTCCACTGGCCTTTCTCTTTCCGGGTTTCACTCTGCTCACCTCTTTCCTCCCACTGGAGTTTACTAGAATCTTTCCAAAATCAACCACCCGCGGGAAAAGCTCTGCGCTGAGGGAACGCGGCCAGGAGAGCTGTCCTGTTGTGTCTCTCACGAGGCTTGTGAGGGAGCTGGAGGACCATTTCGGCAGAGCTCGAGGACCGAGTAGGAGGTCTCGTGGGAGCTCGCGGTGTCTCCAGGCGTTCCTGTGACCCCTTTCTTTTGCTCTTCTTTCAAAAAGCAACTTTTTGAAATATGTCACATGCCATGCAATTCTGATTTTAAGTGTGCAATTCAAAGGTTTTTAGTATCTTCATGGAGTTGGACAACCATCACCTCAATTAACTTTAGAGCATTTTCATCACCCCCAAAAGAAACCTGGTGTCCTCCAGTCACTATTCCCACTTCCCCTCGACCCCTCCCATCCAGCCAGCCACTCCCTCTCCCCGTTGCTATGGATTTGCCTATTTTAGACACTTCATTTAAATGGAATTTGTACAGTAAGCGGCTGTTTGTGCCTGGCATTGTCTTGTTAACATAATGTCTTCATAGCTCGTCCATGTTATAGCGTGGACCAGTACTTCATTCCTGTTTAGGGCTGAATAATTATCCATTGTTTAGATACACCACATTTCATTATCCATCAGTTAATTAATGGACATTTCAGTTGTTTCCACCTTTGGGCTAGAATGAATAATGCGGCTATAAATATTTGTGTATAAGTTTTTGTGCAGATGTGTGCTTTTAGTTCTCTTTGTTCTACCTAGGAGTGAAATTGTTGGGTCGTGCCTCTTCCCTTTGAATGTTTAATTTTATTGTTAGATTACGTAATACATTCCCCATGCTATTTCTCAACTTATTTTTTTGTTTTATTTGATTTTTAATGGACACGTAATGATTGTACAATATGTTGTGTACTATGTGGTGTTATTTATGTACATTATGTAATCATCAGCTCAGGGTAATTAGCCTATCCATCGCCTTGAACATTTATCATTTCTTTGTGATGAAACATTCAAAATCCTCTCTTCTAGCTATTCTGAAATATGCAATGCATTATTATTGACTATAGTCACCTCCTGTGCAATAGAATACCCATACCGAGTCCTCCAAACTGTAACTCAGTACCAATTGACCAACCTCTTCCCATCTTCCCTGCCCCATTTCACTATTTAAAAGACACAAAAAGAAAATTCTTATGCTCTCTTCAGTGACAAACAATTTCCCACTTTAAATGTATTTTTGGAGACGTTTCTAGAATATGTAAGCAGTTATGAATGTGCTCCCTTTTTACATAAAAGGTGATATGCTATATGCACTGTTTAGTACCTTAATTTTTTCATGTAATGTTAAATGTTAGAGATTGCTCCACTTCATTGCAAAAAAGAACTCTTCGTTCCTTTTATAACCGTGTAGTATTTTCTTGAATAGAGGGAAATAATTTACTTAAATAATTTAAACAGTCCTCGATTAAAAGGTATTAGGTGGTTTCCAATCTTTTGTTATTACAAACAATAATGCAAGGAAAAACCTTGAACAAATATCATTTCCCATGAGTGTGAGGAACATTTTGAGAAGTAAAGAACTCTATCAAGAGGTCTGTGAACTTCAAATCTTGACATAATGCCAATTGCCTTCCATAGAGTCACTCCAATTTATAGCTTGTCTTCTATGTACGAACGTGCTTGCACATACCCTTGCCAATTTGATGAGTGAAAAATAATATCTTGGTGTAATTTTCATGTGCAATTTTTTTTTTCTTTCTTTAATTGCAGTACTGGGGGTTGAACCCAGGGGCACTCTACCACTGAGCTATAGCCCCAGCCCTTTTAAAAAATGTTGGCTTTGAGACAGAGTCTCATTAAGTTGCCCAGGCTGAACTTGAACTTACAAAGTTCCTACCTCAGCTTCCTGAGTTGCTGGTATCAGGGGTGTGTACCATGTGCCTGTACATGTATAATATTCTTATTATTGCTCAAACATTCTTCATTCCTTTTTCTGTAAAATGTCTGTCTATCTCTTTTGCCTATTTTCCTGTTGGATGTGATCATTTTCTTGATGATTTGTGGGTAGTTATTATTATTATTATTATTATCATTATTATGTAGTACCGGGGATTGGACCCAGGGCGTTTAACCACTGAGCCACATCCACAGCCCTTTTTCATATTTTATTTAGAAACAGGGTCTCACTGAGTTGCTTAGTACCTCTCTAAATTGCTGAGGCTGGCTTTGAACTCATTACCCTTCTGCTTCCGCCTCCTGAGCCACTGGGATTACAGAGGTGTGCCACCGTGCCTGGCGGGTACTTCTTATTTATCAGAGAAATTAGCCTTCTGTTTATAATAGGAGTGCCTAAAGCTTTTCCTAATGGTTTAAGCCTTTTGCTTTTGTGTATTATTGCTCATGAGAACCCTTCTCCTCCTTGAGAAGGAAGGCATGGTGTCCTCTGCCCTGTTGAACTAGGTGTGGCTGTGTGACTTGCTCTAGTGATTCAAATGCAAACAGAAGCATGTGTGTCACTTCAGGTTGGAACTTGCCTTGCTAGTGCCTTGCTTACTCACCTTCCCTCTGCACAGCAGTGGCTGTGGCTTCCACTTGAGAACCCAAAGTGAAGGTGGCTATACTGACAACGTGGGGATACAAGGCCCAGTTAATCTGCAAGAGACTAGGTAGCATGGGCAGGAAAGGGTATTTCGTTGCTGTTTCAGTCAGCTTTTTTGCTGCTGTGATTAAATGACCCGACCAGCACAATTATAGAGGAGGAAAGGTTTATTTGAAGGCTCATGGTTTCAGAGGTCATAGTCCATAGAAGAGCGGCTCCATTCCTCAGGGCTGGAGGTGAGGCAGAACATCATGGCGGAAGAGTGTGGCCGAGGGAAGCAGCTCACATTGTGATCAGGAAGCAGAAAGAGACTCCACTCTCCAGATACAAAATACACACCCAAAGTCATGCCCCAGTGCCCACCCTGCCACTTCAGTCACCACTCAGTTAATCCCTATCAGGGGATTAACTCCCTGATTGGGTTAAGACTTTTACAACCCAATCATTTCTCCTCTGAACCTTCTTACATTGTCTCATACGTGAGCTTTTGGGGGACACTTCACATCCCAACCATAAACATCTGCCTTATGCCATGACTATTTTGGACTTTTTCTTGCAGCAGCATGACAAATTTATTCTGACTGACATATGATTTTTGCCACAAATTGATTTTGATGAGGTTAAAATGATCAACCTTGTATTCGATGACTTTTGGGTTTATATCAGATCTTACTAATTTCTAGATTATTATTATTATTAATATTAGTAGTAGTAGTAGTAGTAGTAGTAGCAGCACCAGAGACTGAACCCAGGGGCACTTATCCCCAGTCCTTTTTTATTTTGAAATAAGGTCTCGCTAAGTTGCTTAGGGTCTTGCTAAGTTGCTGAAGCTGGTCTTGAACTTGCAATCCTCCTGTCTCAGCCTCCCTAGTGACTGGATTACAGGTATGTGCCACTGTGCCCAACTTCATTATTATTTTTAACATCTTCCCAGGGTTTGTTGAAAATCCCTTGTTTCTTTCCCAATTGGGCACCGGTCCTCTGACTGTGGTTGTCCCACACTTAAAACAGGTGGCTGCTGCTAACAGAGACTTGACTGCAGATATTTACTTCAATTAGAAGCTTATTCTCTCACAGAAGTCCAGGGACTTTCTTGGAAGTCTCACACACATCTTCTTTTTATATTTTATTGTCCAGAACTTGGTCATAGGTCATACCTTGCCTCAAAGGGACAAGAAACGCAGTGTCTGGGAATTTGGCATCAGGAAGCTGCAGGCAGCTGGTGGAGCAGGGTGATAGAGAAGTTCTCCAACAGTCAGGCTTTGGGGGCAGGGCCTGCTCCTAGGAGTTCCAACCAGTGACAAATCCCAACAGAAGACACTGTAGCCCTCGCCACTCCAGCTCTGGGGAGTCCCTAAGTGGCTGCACCTGTGTGTGGGAGAGAACAGCTGGAAGGGAGCTGGGCCTTTTCCCTGGGCGTTAGAGGCCCTGGGGCCTTGGAGCCATTGAGCCCTGACTGGCACTGACTGGCTGTGGCTTTAAGTCTCTGAACCTGTTTTTCCCACTCTGTAAACTTGGGTAGCCGGACAGCTTCCTGGAGTGTCTGTGATAAGAGCGAAATCACATTTGGAAAGCCTGGAGGAGAAGACGCCTGCAAATCCCTGGAGGCCTGGAGGAGGAGGCTTCGGAGCTGGGCTGCCCTGCACTTCTCCCAGCTTCCTCTTCCTCCTTCGGGACTTTTCACCAGCTCCGTGAACCCAGAGTCAGCAGCACCTCCCCCGTGTCCTCACCACAACTCCAGGCCTGAGCAGGCCTCTCTCAGGCAATGGATCCATCACAAAATCTACCAGCCCCCTTCCTATCTTCACTAACTCCACCCTACCACCTAACTTCTCTAAACAGAGCTCTCTGCTTCCTTTTTCTTCCCATCTCTACTCACCAATTCACCTACCTATTATTTGCTCAAACCATGAGGAAAGGCTATCCTTATGCCTTGGTAACAAAAAAGCCCTCATCAAAGTGGCTTGGTCTATACAAAATCCACATGACCCTCTAAAATAGCTGTCCTCTATGGTCTAACAGTTGCCATAAAGAATCAGGAGAGTCTGGGGGGGCGGGGCTCACAGTCTTCTATTCTCTTCCATACTTCACATGGGGAAGGATGCTTAGACCCATAACACATTGGTCAGAGCAAGATGCGTGTCTCTGCTGACATGCAGGCAGCTGAGAAATTGGGAAAGGCAGAGACAGAGTCTGCAGTGAAGTCCCAGTATAGAAACAAATGTAGTAACTGTGTCTACCAAGGGCCTGTTACAGGAACCCACTACCACCATGTCCAAGTTCCTGCCTGACCCTCAGCAAGCTCTGTGATCGGGGGCTGCCCGGCCCCTCCAAGCCTATCACCTGCTTCTCTCTAGTCTGATGTGTCCCAGATGTACCTTCAAAGTCCTTCTTCTCCCCCATCCTCAGGGTTTTCTTCTATTTTATCAGTTGTCACCACCTCTCGCCCAAGTTCCTTAGGACCCACAGCAACTTCATTCTCCTTCTTGGGGTCTCCTTTTGGCTCAACCCTTCCTGCTCTCCCTCCTTTGAGCTCCTCCTGGGCTTGTGTTGAAGCTTCTCACTCAACCCTGGGCACCTACCTCTATCTACTATAGGGAAGAAAGATAATAGTTTCTTTAACCTTCATAGGTCCTTATTTGGAGTGGATACCTGGTAAAAAGACAGATTAACAAGAGAAAAACAGAAACTTATTAACATTGGCATTTCACCTATATATGGAAGACATTCAAGGAATAAAGTTCTAGAAGAGGTGGCTTCAGATTGCCACTTAAATAGTATTTTCAACAAATAGTGGTCAATTTTTAGAGAAGTGACAAGATAAAGGAGTCTTTCAGTCTCCAGGGGTGGCAGCTTGTGGAAGGAAAATAACTGGCAGATAATAGCTAGTTAATATGGCTTGTCGGTGTAGGTTTCTCTGGTATCTTCTCCAGGCGGATGAGGGTGGGGAACCTGTGTTCCCGCTGGTAGAAGAGGAGCAGGTACCTTTTATCTTTGTAAATCTGTGTCCTGCTTCTAGTCAGCGGTGGGAAGTGCAGAAAGCTTTCCTGCATCTGCTAATTTGTTTTCAGCTCAATGGAGGTCGAGGGCTGTGTCTTACCCTCCTTTACTCTCTCAGGGCCCTACTCAGTAGGGTTCTCAATGACTTTAATTAACAAATGGTAATAAGTCATCTACTAAATACCAGATATCAAAGGGTGCAGTGGCACACACCTGTAATCTCAGCAGCTTGGGAGGCTGAGGCAGGAGGATCACAAATTCAAAGCTGACCTCAACAATTTAGAGTGGCCCCAAGCAACTTAGCAAGACCCTGTCTCAAAAAAAAAAAAAAAAAGGGCTGGGGATGTGGTTCAGTGGTTAAGCACTCCTGGGTTCAATTCCTGGTACCTAAATAAATAAATACCAGACACCAAGGTAGGTACTGGGGGTGCAAAGAATGGTAAAATATGGTCCTGGAAAGAGAGAAACTAGCATTTCTATGAGCCCGTGGCATATTATCTAAGGATTAAGAAAGAGAGATTTCTCTGTTGCCTGCCCAGGGTTGAATTTTATCTCTGGTGTTAAATTAGCTACAAGATTTTAGGCAATTTACTTAACCTCTCCAGCCTGAGATTTCTCATCTTAAATATGGTAATGATCACTGGGCACAGTGGCGTACATTTATAATTCCAGCTACTAAGGTAGCTAAGAAAGGAGAATTGCAAGTTCAAGGCCAGCATAGGGAGACACTGTCTCAAGGTAAAGAACGGAAGAGCTGGGATTACTTGGTGGTAGAGTTCCCCTTGTGGTTAGGTCTCTGACGTCACAAAGTAACGACAGCAGCAGCAGCAATCATAGAAGTAATGGTCATTACCATCATACTAGCTTCAAAGGGCTGTCTTATAATAACAGAAATGCATTCTCTCATAGCTCTGGAGGCCAGGAGTCCAAAATCGAAGTGTTGGGAAGGCATGCTCCCTCTGAAGGGTGAAGGGAAGGGCTCCTAGCTTTGGCAGATCCCAGCCATCCTTGGTGTTATTTGACTTACAGCCCCAACATTCCCGTCTCCGCCTCCGTCTTTACATGGTTTCTGTCTCTTCTTCTCTTTGTCCTCTTAGGAAGTCATCAGTCATTGGATTCGGGACTCACCCTAACCTAGTATGACCTCATCTTAAGTAATTACATCTGCAAAATCTTAAGTCTAAATAAGGCCTCGCTGTGAGGTTCTGGGTTGGTGTGAATTTTTGGAGGATACTTAGTCAACCCACTACAGCTACCTCATGAGATTATTGTGAGATTTAAATGAGGTGATGCCTATAAAACATTTGGCACGATGCTTGCCATAAAGCAAACCTTATGGAATGTTAGTCATTTTGAGGACAGTTTATTATCAGGATTATTTTATTTGCCAGTGTCAGAAACTCAACTCAGTGCTGGGTGACTCAATCTGGGTGCTTACTTGCAGTTGTGAGGAGTCTTTTCATCGCTCAGCTCCCTTCGCTGTTTTATCCTTCCCTAGGCACGTGCTCCCGATGAGCTGGCAAAGCAGGTCCAGGGCTTCGTCTGACCAGCTGGTCATCCTTGGAGGAAAAAGAACAACCCTTGTACAGGAATTCCACAAATGCCCCAGGATTGACTCTCATGCATCTAGGCTGGACCATGAGCCTATCCCAGAAGCCATCTCTGACTTGGGGATGGAGTATCCTGAATTGGGGGGTGGGGTGGGGGGGTCACCCAGAGCTAAACAACTTGAGTGGCAGGTGAGGGAGGGCTAGCTGCCAAAAGAGAAATCAGAACGGCGGACCATTGGATGCCAAGCAAAGCCAATAGTGCTGTGTGCCTGCTCTTTGCACGGTGCCTGGTACAGCGTGGGAGTTCAGGGAAGGCTTATTGAATGCAGTAAGGATGCAGGAAATAACATGTTAAGCATCCAGTAAGTTGCTCAGGTATTTCTCCCCCGCCATTTATTACATCCCACAATGGCAGATGTGGAAATTGAGACTCAGAGAGTTTGTTTATTTATTTTTGATTGTATTGGGGATTGAACCCAGAGCCTCGCATATATTAGGCAAGTGCTCTACCACTGAGCCACACCTCCAATCCTCTTGGTTTTGAGACAGGGTCTTGCTAAATTGCTCAGGCTGGCCTCGAACCTATGATCCTCCTGCCTCACCCTCCTGAGTAGCTGGGATTACAGGTATGTGCTACCAAACCTGGCACCCAGACTGAGTGATATGTTCAAGATGACAGAATGAAAAGGTGGTAGAGCTAGGATTCAAAGTCAGGTGGGTTTCCTTGCCGAGTCTGTACTATTTTCACTACACCATACTGCCTTTATCCACGGAACCCACAGTCAGAGAAGGAATTTGAACACACAGCACTGTCAGGTGTGACAACAAAAGAAGCATGTCCATGCAGGCACTGAGGAGGAGGAGGCTGGAGGAGGAGGAAGAAAAGGAGGAGGAGGGGGGAGAGGGAGAACCCGAGAGGATGCATTGGAGAATTCCCCCCAAGAAAATCATCTGCTAGTGGAGGCGGGGGACATTCCTGGAGCTCTGAGAGAGCCAACTAAGTGGGTGAATTCAGTGACTTAATCTGCCTGAACAGCTGCTGTGACCCTGAGAGGGAGGGGCACGGCAGGTCTCTGGGTTTCATCCATTATTGATAATTTGTTCTTTTTCATTGCTGGTAGCATCCCACTGAATAAATACGCCATAATCCTTTCTCCAGTCTCTTGTCGATGACATCAGGTTGTTTCTAGTGTTTGGCTCTTAGGAATGAAGCCACTACCAACATTCTGCATTTTCTTGGGTGGCCACAGCACTCGTTTCTGTTGGGTGTACACAAGGAGTGGAACCACAGGGTCATCCGCTCCCTGCGTCCGGCATTGGCTGCTCCCTGTTTAAAACCCCTCAGAGAGGGCAGAGCCCCTGTCTGCCTTGCGCTCCTCAGCCTCCAGGCAGGGGGTTGGATGCGATGATCTCGAGGCCCCCCCTTAGAATTCCTCGGAAGGATTTGGCATGGGCTCCTGGCCTCAGCTTCCACCGGCATTACTGTTTGCTTATGAAAACGTTTCACGCGATTAGCCAAGTAATGACATCTTAAAACTGTAGAGCTAATATATTACGTAATAAAACACAGGAGCAAATCTCTTTGACACATACTGGTGATTTACTCTGCCAGCCATAAAGATAATTACATTTCAGGTTGATATATAAAAGGCGGCAGGCAGAGCTTATGAAGAATTAGCATCGCATGGTGTCAGACCTCTCCACCCAGGTGGACCTAGTATCACTCCTCTTGAAGCCAGTCAGAACTGCCCAGCAACCGGCCACCACCGCTGTGGGTAGCAGCCAGTTGCATGATGGGGCAGGTAAAGAGGGCCCAGCTTGGGCTGCAAGCATTTATTCCTCCAGGCAGCTCTGTGACATTGCAGGAGAGCATTCTGGCCTAGGATATGGTGGGGACCCAGTTTCTGATTTTCTACCCCCAGTCTTAAGCAACTCATGATCTCTCTTAGAGTCCAAATATTCTCTGGGAGACAAGATGTTCTCCAACTCATTGCTCTATTGCTGGAAGAGGTTTATAGTGAGTGCTTGGAACTTCTAGGGTCAATTTTCCAAAGCAGAAGTCAACTCTCTCAGTCTTACAAGTATCAGTGCAATGACAAGAACGAGGGACAGAGTATTTGCACTGGGGCTCAGAAAACAAACTATGACGCTTGGGTCTGCTGATTACTTCAAACTGAAAGAGCTCAGAAAGCAGCAAATGAAGGACAGGTTCCTCTGAACTCCCCTCTCTACCTAGCAGTGGAATCCTCCAGAAGGTATTCAGTTGTTGTGAATCCCTTCCCCAGATGTCAAATCCATCAGGGGAGACAGATGTGTAGGTGTGCAAGGAAGTTTCCCTTGCCCTCTGCAGGTTCACTGGAATAGACTGACAGAGATTAAATAGTAGAGCAGATTTATTAATGAGTAAAAGGGGGAAAATCACAGGACAGGAGAAAATCACAAGAATGTGATTTCTGTTAGTCCCAAATTATTCAGAAACTTGTGCACTCCATTTCTACAGAGGAGAGGAAGACAGGAATGTAGACGGTCTTGAGGGATCTAGTAAATGACGTTTAGGGGAACTTAAGGGGCTTGTAGACCATAAAACAGCCTGGGACAAGTCTGTTTGGCCTGCAGAAAAGACCATGATTTGTAAGTGGTTTTGTATGGGATCTCTGAGGATAAGGACATGTGACAAAAGTCACTCTAGCATTGACAGACTCCCATCTATTTTCCTGTGACATTTACTGAAAGCTCAAAGAAAGGATCAGAAATCATTTTTTCTTTTTGGTGACCCCAACTTTAGGCGATTAAGTAAACTTTGGAGAAAGCTGTTCCCTGCACTGGGGTTGGGGGGCAGGCAGGGGGAGAAACAGGGGAGGTGAGAGGCAGTCAGATTCTGAGGTGTCAAAATGGCAGTCTTTGGGGTGTCTGCTACTGAGCCCCCACAGGTGCACATCACAGGAAGAAGGATTAGAGTTAACATGCCCGGAGCTCAGAAGGACTTTGTCACAAGATATCACTTGTTTTTCTGGCCTGTTCAGCTTTCCTAAGAATTATTTACCCTCCCTCTAAATCCCCAACATGCCCCACTCCCTCTTCCCAGGGGAAGAGGGTACAGAAGCTTCCAAATCTCGTCGAGTTACTGGGTCCTGTCTTCACTGTGTTACCTGGTGAAGATGATAAACATTCTGCTTTTTCTCCCATTAATTGTCTACTATGAGTTCATTTTCATAGACTCAGATACAGAACCATTGGAGGGTCAAAGGGGAATCCTCTGTGTCCCACTCTGACAACTGGGGCTGACTTCCAGGACTCCCTTCCCAGTGTTCCCTGCTGCCCCAGACCAGGAATCAAAGGCCCAGAGGGAGAACAGGACTCTGGGTAGATCTCAGGCATCAGTTTTCAAACTCCCTGCCTGTTTAGAAGCAGGAAACTGAGGAACAGAGTGTCTGCTTGGTTCTCCAGACTCTGCAAAAGAGGAAAAAGACCTTTTCCTTCTACTCCTCTTAGTCTCATGGGCTTTGTAACAAAAGACGATTAATAAGAGAAAAACAACACATACACTTCATGCATATAGGAGGCCATGTTAGTTAGCTTTCTATCATTGTAACAAAATACTTGAGAGACTCTATTTATAAAGAGAAAAATTTTATTTTGGCACTGTTTTGGAGGTTTCTGTTCAGATTGACCCTGTTGTTCTTGGCCTGTGTGTCAAGACACACATCATGGCAGGAGTGGATAGCAGAGCAGAACTGCTCATCTCGTGACCTGGAAGCAAAAGAGAGAAAGGGTCCTAAAATCCACTTCAGGGGCATACCTCCATGACCTAAAGAACTCTTACTAGGCCCCACCTCTTAAAGGTTCCACTACCTCCCAGTAGTGCCACCCTGGGGACCAAGTCTTAAACATATGGGCTTTTAGTGGACATCCCAGGTCTGAATTATAGCAGATGCCCAGGAAAAAATGAGTAACTCTCCAAGTGGTAGTTTAGAATTCAGACTAAAATACCATCTTCAGCAGAAACCAAAAAGGAGGACATGGGGACCCCAGTGATGAGGGGGAGACCCCAAAAGCACAGTGCATATGGGTAAGTTTTGTTAAAAAGACTAAAGTTGGCGCCTTCTCCACTGATAAGCTCCCCTGTGATTCAGTCTTGCCTCTTACAAGGAGACACCCTTACAAATGGAGATTTCTTTTATAGATGTAAACTTCCCTTACAAAAGGGCATGGCTCCTCTGTTTCAGAGCTTCCCGTGTCTGCTGCTTCTCAAAATAATCAGCTCAAAATAATTCTGCTGCCAAACAGTCATATTTTGGGGTGGGATATTCTGGTCTCCTACAGTCATATTCTGGGATGTCATATTTTGCTCTCATATAATTCACAGAGAAAATTAGACTAGAAGCCAGGATGAGACATGTAGAGCTAAAGCTGTGGAAATGTTGCTAGCATTCTGGGTGAAGGAGCCCAGAATCCAGTGAGGTATCCATTCCTTCTTTTTCCCTTGGCACAAACCAGGATTTCAAAGGAAACCTAGCCCCGCGCTGCTTCCTTCTCGTTTCTCCATCCCTTCTCTGTGGGTCCAGGTGGTGGAAGCCCATCTAGGGGAGGGTCCTTTTGATGGCAGCTGATGAACTCTAAAGAACTGATGGGTAGACTTGGCCAAAGGTGAAGCCTGGGAGTGAGCTGTGGGTGAGGGAAGCTCTGATGAGCCCTTGAACCGGAAGCCAGGCCCCTGGGGCCTCCCTCCCTCTCCCCTCCTCCTGATATTCTGAGACCTAGTCACCTTTGGTTTCGCATTAGGAAATGTCTTCACCTTCCCAGATATGGGGGATATTATTCATGAGCCCCAGGACCTCAGGACTTGGAAAGGAAACATGCAAATACGTGGTCATCAAAAAGCCTTTTCCTGCTGGGCCAGGTGGCACAGATCTTTAATCCCAGCTTCTCAGGAGGCTGAGGCAGGGGGATATTCAAGGCAAGTTCAAGCTCAGCCTCCACAACTTTGCAGATCTTGTTTCAAAATTTAAGAAATACTAAGGGCTGGGGATGCAGCTCGGTGGCAGAGTACCTCTGGGTTCAGTCCCCCTTACTAAAAGGGGCTCACATGCTTCCTCTGGCCCCCTGAACTCTGCCTCCTGGTCCCGCATGCAGAGAAGGCAGGTTTGAAGGCAGTTTTGGAGTCCCTTGCAGGTTCTAGAACGTGCACTCAGCCCGCCGCAGGAGGACCTCTCGGCTTCAGGACCCAGCTCCCTGCTGAGTCACAGAAGCAGACAATAGGAGTCGGGGTGGTGGAGTTCTAGAAATGCCCAAGCCCCTCTTCCGGCCCATTGTCTCCGCCCACACAGTCTCCTGGGAGTCCTTCTGCGGCAGGGCCTGGGAGGCAGTTTGACCTGCTGTGAATCGGAGGAGCACCGGCTGTGTGAATGACAATGGGGCGGGGGGCGGGGGCCCGCGGGGCGTCCATTTGTCCTCGGCGGAGGAGGCTGATAAACAGCCGCCACTGAAGACCGCATCTGCACGTCCACAGGCTTCTGGGAGCAGTCCCAGCGGGGATCACGAGAGAAGATGAATCGCGTTGAATGACACAGGACATGGCAGATTGGATGTTTAATTTGGGTATCTCTTTAGAGCACCCCCACACCCACCGCCTCGGCACCCACTTAGCATCCTGCCGGAGAGAAAGCCCTGCTCCTCACAAATTGCCTTGTCAGACGCAGGGAAAAAAAATCCCAAAGTGACTGATTTCTAGGTGGATTCCTCCAAGTGCGCGGGAAGGGACAGCACGACTGCATAATGTGTTCCTTCCTCTGAGACAAGGCGTTGTACCGGAGCCAGAGATTTGAGTCAGACATCAGGCTGGACAGACCGTGGAGGAGAGGGACAAATGGAGGTGTGGATTTACTTAGACTTGGGGAGTGGGGGTCGTCGGGGGGGAAGGACCCGGGACATTTCCTGGGGTCTGGAGGCTGTGGGGAGGGGCCTGCGGAGCTTGGAGGAGGCGACCCGCTCAGGGTCCACTGGCGCGCCAGCCTGGCAGAGGTGGAGGCAGCCACGGCGGGGAGACGGCTTTCCCTGACCGCTCCAGCACAGCGCCGAAGCCGGCAGGTCACAACTTGTCATTCCCGCTTCCCTTGCAGCCTCACCTGCCTCCAGATCCTTCCAAACACGGAGAGGAGCTGCAAACATGGCAGTCACCATCCTCAGCAGTGGCAGACAGCTGTGGGCACAGGGCCAGAGCCTGGCAGGGCCGGCTGGAAAAGGAGTGACGGACTGTGGCAGTCCCCCAGGCCCATCTGGAGCTCCCCCAGAGGACACCCTCAAGGATTGTTGGGGTGTCCACTGGGACGCTCAGCAGAGGCAGGGCTCAACCTTCTAGGACAAGCTTCTGAGAAGCAGCCTGCCCAGGTGGCACTTCCCAGAGGAACCCTGGGGAGGGTGGACCAGGGCTTCAGGTTGGACTAGGGCTCCTTGTTAGTGTTCCCTGTATGCCTTGGGCAGGTCCTCTGGCCCCAGCTGCTTCAACTGCTGCTGGTAAGGGTGAGGGTCTCTCACCCAGCCTTGTCCTTCTGTGGTTCTGGACATCCCTTAGGAGGAGCTAGCAGTGTCATCTGGCCCCTGAGGCTCAGGAAGCACACTTTCTAGGCTGTGAAGTGGCGGCACTCTCTTCCTCCACCGTCCTAAAGGCTGCTTGAAATCAACTTGGAGGAGCGGTGAGATGGCTGTATGGCTGGAGAGGGTCAGAGACCTGGCTCTGGAATGGATCTGGGACTTAACCTTTCAGGGGGCAGGACTGAAGGGGCTCCTCTGGTGATCTGACAAAGATATATCTAAAAGCCCTCCACCTTCTTTCCCATCAGCCCCCTGGTTCTTCTTGCGCATGCGGGGCCCACCAGCTTCCCCAGATCTGCCCATCATCATTTTTTTTTTTTTTTTCTTTCTTTCTTTTTTTTTTTTTTTTCTTTTTGCGGTGCTGGGGATTGAACCCAGGGCCTTGTGCTTGCAAGGCAAGCACTCTACCAACTGAACTATCTCCCCAGCCCTCTGCCCATCATTCTGTGAGCTGTCTTTCTGTTCTACATACTGAGGTGCCGCAAGAAATCAAGCAAGTGCTCGGAAGTGGGTCTGCAAGGCAAAACTGTACTTCTGCAGAAGCCAGGACCTGCAAAGGGAATCCTGCAAGCAAGCCATCTGCTTGCTTTTACCTCTTAGAGTACTGGCCCTGGCTCTGATAGGAGGAGTTAGGGGTTCCAATGTTTAGGATTAGCTGATTTAAAATTGGGGAGGGCACAGGAAAGGGCTACAGTTGTGACTGGATACCTGTTAGGGAATTTTTAAAATATCTACATTTTGACACATGGTTTCCTATCTTAAAATGGCTCCATTGTACATGGTGAAATTTAAGTTACAGTAATCATTTTGTATGTTTAACTTTGATAGACAAGGAAACGTTGATCTTACTCTTCTGAGGCTGCATGGTTGTCTCTGAGTTCTTCAAAAGCAGGAGGACAAACAGAGAGGGTGCTCTCAACACGAATGTGGATAACTGGCCTCCAATGAGGCCACAGTGCTGGTAAATTGTCTATACAAATCAAGAGAGATGCTCCCTGTGCAAGCCCTGGGTTCAATCCCCAGCACCATGGGTGGCAGCGTGAGGGTCAGGTTTCGAATCAGAAAACATTTACAGTCTAGCCCCCAATCCAAGTGACACTCTTTCACAAAGCCCACCTTCCCAGCTTCTTCCCATCAGGTAGTAGATGAATGCCACACAGAGAACAGGGCCAGCAAAGTGTCCAAGGACAAGAAAGCTGAAGGGAGGAAGGGGGGGAACCTACTTACTTAAAAACATTGCTTTGAAGAGCTGGGGGCATAGCTCAGCGATGGAACACTTGCCAAGCATGCATAAGACCCTGGGTTTGATCTTCAGCACTGCAAAAAAAAAAAAAAAAAAAAAAAAAAAAAAAAAAAAAAAATTAAAAAATTCCTTTGACTATGAGTGCGGTGGTGCACACCTATAATCTCCGTGTCTCAGGAGGTTGAGGCAGGAGGATCACAAGTTCAAAGCCAGCCTCAGCAACTTAGCAAGGCACTAAGCAACTTAGCAAGACCCATCTCAAAGTAAAAAAAAAAAAAATTTAAAAAAGGGCTAAGGATGTGGCTCACTGATTAAGCACCCCTGGGTTCAATCCCTGGTATTTAAAAAAAAAAAAAAAAAAAATTCCTTTGACTTAAAAAAAATGTAGGTGGGAAAATACCATGAGCTTATGGAAGTGAGGGTGGCAGAGGATGTCACCAGCTATCCTGCACATCACAAGAAAAGGATGGAATTGGTGCTGAGGCAGCTTTCAATGAGGCGTGTGAGGATGCCTGGCCGTTCTTTAGTACCAGGCTCTTTCTGTGTCTTCTGCAGGGACTGAATGTCCTCTGCACATCACCTTGTTTTCAGCGAAGTCTCCCTAGGAGTCATCTACACCAGAGCCAAGTTCTGGGTTGGGGAATGTAGGTTGGTTGTAAGGCGCTTGCCCAGCACACACGAGGGCTTGGGTTCAATCCAAAAGACAAGACCCTGAGCGAAATCTTGTGTAAATTCCTAGGTCGCCTTATCTGAAGGTGTTTGTGTTTAAGTGATCTTGAGACCTTTTATGTCTAACTCAGCACTCGTTCCCTGGTGTGAAGATCAATGTTGACAGCACGTGGGGCTTCAGACCCCCCAGTCAGCACTAGGTAGGACTCACTTATTCTGCCTTCAGCTGAAGTCTGGATGTACATGCTAAGATGTGAGAATCAGGCCTACGTATTCCTAGGGTCTTCCTCCTCCCAGAGGCAGTTAGTCCTCCCCTGGTTTTCTCTGCCTCATCCGAGTAATCTTCAGGGAGGCCTCTCTTCTTGGTTAGGGTGATTTTGGAGAGCAAATTGCTGGATGGAGAGAAGGTGTTGCCAATGCCAGCAGCTCCTCTTTACCAGTCCCTAGTTCTGTCCTCCCACAAGGGCTGCCAGTAATGGGTGCCCATGCTTTTAGCCTCTGGGTCATCCTCTGTCATTCCCACACCTCAGCAGAACTATGCTTAGCAGAGACACATGCCTGGCACTCGCTTGGGGGACAGAAAAAGATTGAGAAAGACAGGGGACCACTTAACCATTCTTTCTGCCCACCCACGGAAGCCCTGCTGTCTTCCAGTGGGTTATGGAATGGTGGAACAGAAAGCTCAAGGTAAATGTAATCAGAAAACCCTAGTCCTCTTCTTCATTTGGTAGCTATTGACTAATTTTTTTAGAAAAAAATAGATATATTTTTTGTACTTTTATTTATTCATTCATTTTTATGTGATGTCAAGGATCAAACCTAGTGCCTCATACATGCCAGGCAAGTGCTTTACCACTGAGCCACAACCACAGCCCTGTGTTGCCTAATTTTTAGCCTCAGTTTTCCCATCTGTAAAATGGGGATGATGGTGAGATAGACACCAGGTTGAGAGGTTTAAATGAACTCTGGTGTCAGAAGGGACTTGGGAGTCTGCGGAGTGATATCAGGTGCAAATTATTATTGTTATTCCTACTCCTATCCAGCAGGAAGTAGGGCACCTGGCCAGACCACTTCACCTCAGGGTGCATATCACTCATCAAACCACCTCCCACCTGTACAGGTGTGTGTTCTGTGGCAAAGGGCAATAATAACAACAAAACCTACAAAAAACGAGGGTATGATAGCTTTCTCTGTTTGTCCAACAGGAGACAGACTTGGGAAGGGGCCTGTAGGACCCAGGTCAGGCGAGGACCCTCTGAGCACTCATCATGGGAGGCTGCAGAAGGGAAGGAGCGTGGAGGAGGAGAAAGATTTCTTCAAAAAGCAAGTTAATCCACAATGTCAACCCATGCCAACCAACACTCAGCATCCCTGGGTGCCCGTGTCTGACCTGGACATTGTAAGAGGCCCTAAACAACTGTGAAGGGCTTTACCATCCACTTGAGATAATGAGGTAGACCTCCCTTCAAACACGGAGATAATAGGCAAAGGAAGTGTTTGACTTTCCCTCTATCCTCTGAAGTCTTGATGTGAGTCTCTGAAGCCCTTACTCTTTTTTGTTTTTGTTTTTGTACCAGGGATTGAACCTAGGGGTGCTTAACCACTGAGTCAGGTTCCTAGCCCTCTTTTATTTTTTATTTTGTGACAGGGCCTCCCTAAGTTGCTTAGGATTTCACCAAATTGCTGAGGTTGGCCTCAAACTTACAATCCTCCTGTCTCAGCCTCCGAGTCACCTGGATTAGCGTACAGCCAAACTGTTTGTTTTGGTACTGTGGATGGAACCCGGGATAGTTAACCACGGAGCCACATCCCAACCCCTTGTTATTTTTTATTTTGAGACAGGGTCTTGCTAAATTGCTGAGGGCCTTGCTAAGTTTTCTGAGATGGTTTGAACTTGCGATCCTCCTGCCTCAGCCTCCCCCCAAGTCTCTGGGATTATTGGCGTGCACCTTTGCGGTTGGCTCAGCCAAACTTTTTGATTATCGGCCAGGTCTCCCTATCTTCACCCTCCTTTCAGCAATACACAGCGTCACCCATACTTGAGATCTGGAGGGGTTTGGGTGAAGTGTGGATTTTTAGCTTCCCCTCTTTAGTTTAGTCTTCAGCTTTCCCTAGTCTGCTAAGTCCACTCACTCGTCAATTTCCGGTTTCCATACTGTGCTGCTGCCTGCTCTCTCCCATTCTCTCCATCTCTGTGACGTTCTGAATTAAAAAAAAATACGTATCCCTTTACAGTCGCTTTAGGGTTTTCAAGAAGCACAAAATTAATGATGTGTGTTCAATTCACTGTTGTTACCTAGAGATCTCCGTCTGCATTTCACCTTTGAACTGATGGGCTTAAGCTTTTTTTTTTTATTGGGTGCTGGTATCGAACCCAGGGCCTTGTGCTTATAAGGCAAGCACTCTGCCGACTGAGCTATCTCCCCATCCCTCGCTTAAGCTTTTTAATAACATTCTTTTCTGGTCATTTCCATGGGCTTTGAGAAAAGTGTAAACTAACTGATGGGTTTAATTTGCCTTACTTAACTGGAATTGGTTTGTTGTTTTTGAACTTCTTACTAGAGATAAATGTCTGTCTCCCCCACTCACTGAGCTGCTTAAAAAGAGATTTTATTTTATTTTTTTTTTTTTTGGCCTCAAAAGCCAGCACAACGGCTGGATGAGGTAGGTGCTTTTCAAGATTTATGACTGGGCATGTGCCTTCATGCTATTTAATCTAACTTCCCTTCTCTCGCCTTGACAAATGGGCATTCAACAAATAAATATTTACCAAATATTTATTAAAGATCTACTCTTGCCAGGCGATCTCCAGGCCCCAGGCCTACAGCAGGGAGCAAACCTGACTGAGTCACTGCTCACATGGAACTTGCATTCGGCTCTGAAAATACCCCCCAGGAGCTCCTCACCTGCCTGGGCAGCCCACCCCATGACCAGGCGGCCACAGCTAGAACCCGGTCCCCCATCCCTGTAGGTCAGCTGTCCAGATTCCTCGTGCAGAGCCTCGCTGGGCCTCCCTTCCGTCACCTGCCGATTGTGATCCTGTCTTCCCCCAACATTCCTCCTTCAGCCTCTCACCCTCTTTCTTCCAGCTGCTTCTCCCATGATACCATGGACAACCCTTCTGCACCCTCCCGTTCCCTTTCCTCCCTCTCCCCATCGTGGTCTGGACTTTCTGTGAATTAAGAAGTCCTGGCAAAAATTTCAAAAAGATATTTAGTTTTTGTCCCAGGTTCCTGGCATGGAGCATCAAAAACCGCTTGAATTTCCTGAATGATAGGCGTGTCTTTTGTTATTCGTAACTAGCCTCTTCCAACCATACCTGAGTTTATGCTAATGACACGAGTCATGGCAAGTATCCTAGACAGTTCCAGAACAGGAGCTGATGAAGGGTGGGAACTTTCACCCTTTGTTTCCAGGGAGAACACAGGGGCTGGAAGTGAGTCCCGTCATGTGGTCAATGACTTAATCAATCATGCCTGCGTGATGAAACCTCAATAAAAACTCGGAACCAGGAGGCTTGGACAGGTTCCTGGTTAGTAACATATTGATACTGATACACCAGGAGGGTGGTGCACCCAGCCTCCATGGAGACAGAAACTCTTGAACTTGGGACTCTTCCAGACCTTGCCATATATATAGCTCCATCAGGTTATTCCTTTGTGTCCTTTAAAATAGTGAGTTCTATGAGTCACTCTAGTGAATTATCAAACCTAAAGGTGGAACAGGAGGAGGTGTAGGAACCCCTGAATTTGTAGCTGGCCAGGCAGAAATGCAGGGGGCTTGGGAATACCAAGATATTGAGTTGGCATCTGATGTGGGGAAGCCTTATGGAATCAAATCCCTTAACCTGGAGGGTCTGTGCTGATTCTGGGTAGTTGGTATCAGAAGTGAATTAAGTTGATTTGTAGGACACCTAGCTGGTGTCAGTTGCTGTTGGAAGGTAGAACATGAACCTGCCATGATGCTCAGTACAACCATGTCCCTCCCTCTCAGCTGGACATGCTGTCTGTCCAACTGAAGAGGATTGTCTTCCTTCAGCACCATTGTTTGATAGAATAGTGTACTAGCCAGCTTTGCATCACTGTGACAAATACCTGAGATAATCAACTTGTGAAGAGAAAAGGTTTGTTTTGATTCAGTCTTGGAGATTTCAGTCTGTCGTCTGTAGGTGTTACTGCTTTGGGGCCTGTGTTAAGGCAGCCCATCATGGCAGGGAGCACATGGTGGAGCAAATTGCTCCTCTTATGGCCAGGATACAAAAAAAGAGAGGAAGAGAAAGGGCTGGGGTTTCACAATCTCTTTCAAGAGCACAGTCCCACAGGGTGTGGTGGTGCATGCACATCTACAATCCCAGCGGCTTGTGCCCCTGGGTTCAGTTGCTGGCACCAATATAAATAAATAAATAAACATAAAATAAAAGGGGATTATAACTCAGGGCTTGCCTCACATGTATGAGGCCCTGGTTTCAATTCCCAAAAAACTCTGCCCCCCAGAGAAGTAAAAAGAAGTTTGGCTGGGCGTGGTGCCATACACCCGTAATCTCAGATACTTGGGAGGCTGAGGCAGGAGTATACCAAGTCCAAAGGCAGCCTCAGCAACTTAGCAAGACCCTGTCTCAAAATAGAAAATAAAAGGGCTGGGGATGTGGCTCGGTGGTTAGGCCACCCATGTGGCTCATGTCTTCAATCCTTGGCAAAAAAAAAAAAAAGGAAAGAAAGAAAGAAAAGAAAAGAAAAGAAAGACGTTTGATCCCTAAATCTGTGCAGGTGGGTCATTGCTCACACCCTTCCAGCAGAAGACAGGTGTTCTCTTGGTAAAAGAGGATCTCTGAATTGGAGGCCACCAGGTTGAGGAGGGGATACAATGCTGAACTGGGGGGAGAATGAAACTGTTGGAAGGAAAAAAATAGCACCGAAGACAAACATGCAGGAACACTCAGGAACGAGGAACTCGCTGAACCCAGATGTAAAGGTTTATACATCAAGTAAACAAAGGGGTTGAGGGCTCCAAAGCACGGGAGGGTCTTCTAATGAGGATTTTTCTTTTACACATTTTGTTTTTTAACATCTTAGTGCCCAAGGTCAGTTGACCTCCCTGGAAGCTGGGAGTGGGTTTGCAGCACTGATTCAAGTAAAATTGTACTTCAGTGAGATGAGAAAGAGACATAGAATATTCTGTAAGCATTTGCTGTTGGGATTTGGGTCCCTTCAAAGCAAACTTTTGTGTAGAGGTTGCTGAGGCCTCACATCCCTCTTCCTAGACTGTTGACAGTCAGACTGGAGACTTGAAGGGCTTTTTCTGAGGAATCTGACCAGCTCAAGAAGAAAGACTGAAGATGTAGACATCATGGCTGTGGTGCAGCTGAGTGGCAGAGCGCTCGCCTAGCATGCAAGAGGGCCTGGGTTTCCTACCCAGCACTGCAAACAAACAACCTCTTCCCCACCAAACAAACAAACAAACAAACATGCAGACATCACTTTCCCTAACAGGCCATCTCTTTACAGGAAACTCACAGTCAACAAATCTCATGCATCTACTAAGAACTTCAATCAACGTTTGGTCCTCACACTGGGGACAGTGGTGCACACCTGTAATCCCAGCGGCTAAGGAAGCCGGGGCAGGAGGATCACGAGGCCCCGATCAACTTAGTGAGACCCTGTAGCAAAATAAAAAATAAAAAGGACTGGGGATGTGGCTCAGTGGTTAAGTGCCTCTGGGTTCAATCCCCGATACCCCCCAAAAATGTGGTCTCCAAGCCTTAAGTAGGAATTGAAAATCGGGGATTACTTCCTATATGAGGAAGGACATAACATGAATGGTAGGGACCAAACATACATAAAAAAAAACTACACAGCAGAAATAAGTGCTATGCAAGAAAACTTCACAAGAATTATCATTAATGTCCTTAGAGAGACGAGTGAAGATAATTGCATGAAATAAGAAATGGATGCTATAAAAAAGAACAAAAAGAAGAGCTCTTGGAAATTAAAAATGTGGTAGCAGAAATGAAAAATTTTACAGAAGCATTAGAGGATAGAGTTTAAGAAAGTAGAACAAGGAAGACAAAGAAAGAGGAGATAGGGAAGATAAGAAATTAGAGGAGCAAAAATAAAAAATAGAACAGACTGGGATGTGACTCAGTGGTTAAGCATCCCTGGGTTCAATCCTGGTACCAAAAAAAAAAAAAAAAAAAAGAAAGAAAGAAATCAGGGGAGTAGTCCAGGAATGAAAGGATTTCCAGAAAGAGCAAACAGGTGAGGAAGACCTAACATAACTCAAGAAAAGTCCTGTGCCCGAGCTGGGGTGATCTGGGAATGTAGCTCAGGGGCAGAGCACTGGCTTAGCATGTGGGAGGCTCTTCTTAACACCAAAAAGAGAAAAAGTCAAGTCCTGGGTCTGAGGTCATGTCTTTCCAGATTAAAAAAGCCCACCAAGTGGCAACATGGTGGAAAAATAACCCACACCAAGGCACAGCATTGTGAAATTTCAGTAGCTTGGGAATAGAGAGGATTCTGCAAACTTCCAGAGAAAGGGGGAGGGGCGAAGCAGTCACTTATAAGGAAACAGATATCAGAATAGCATGGCGCCTGCGCTCCCAGAAGCTGGGGAGGCTGAGGCAGGAGGATCACAAGTTCAAAGCCAGCCTCAGCAATTTAGCAAGGACCTGAGCAACTCAGCAAAACCCTGTCTCTAAATAAAATATTAAAAAGGGCTGGGGATACGGCTCAGTGGTTAAGCACCCCTGGGTTCAGTACAAATAAAATAAAATATTTTAAAAATAAGAGAATAGCATCTTCTTAATCCTAATCAGTAAATACTGACCTAACGGAAGGGTGAGACGTGTGTGTGTGTGTGTGTGTGTGTGTGTGTGTGTGTGTGTGTGAGAGAGAGAGAGAGAGAGAGAGAGAGAGAGAGAGAGAGCGCACGAAAGAGAGGGGGAGAGGGAGAGGGAGGGGGGAGGAGAACCAAATTCTCATTCTACACAGTGGAAAGTCAATAGATAATGCGAAAAATAAAAAAAAAACCAAAAAACAAAGAACTAGCAATATAAGCACATTTTAAAGAGACGGGAGGTGAATATCAAAAGAATCAGCTAAAAGCATCCACATGGTGGCCTCTGGGGAGTGGCTGCCTTTCCCTGGGGTGCGGGGTGGAAGACAGGGGTTGCTGTGTGTTGTATTTTTAATATCAAATGAAGTAGAATTGCATGACTCTTTAAACCATGTGTATGCATAACAGTGACAAAATAAAAAAAGTAAAACAACATAAAAGTTAGGTGCATGTCTTTTGTTACATTCTTATATGTATTTGCATATCTGTAATTTTCATAAAAAAGTTTTAAAGGAAAAACCTGAGGCTGGATGACTCTGGAGGAGAGGATTTCTGTGGGCTGGAGCTGCAGGAAGAATCTTTAGGAGTTGGGGTTCCTTCAGCTGAGTATTGAGCTTAGATGGGAGTTCAGTGGGGACTTCTGGGGAGGAGGAGGTGGCGGGAAAAGGCTCTGGGAGGTTCTAATGTAGCATGCTTAGTGTGTCCTTTGCCCTGATTGGGTGAAATGCTCACCTGTGCCTTGATCACAGGGGACACTGAAAACCAGGCAGGGGGACTAGACTTTACCTGGGGGCTGGAGTGTCCAGGATGAAGAGTGTGCCAGAAGAAGGTGGACGCCCTGGCCGTGGAGATAGGGAACCAATCAGGGACACCGCAGAAAACCTGTGAAGGGATTAGGTGTTGGCGGTGGGGATGGAAGCACCAAAGGCTTCACAGTTGAAGGAAAAGAATGTGCTGGTGGCCAGAGGGGAGCAATGGAGGGAAGAGTCCAATGTGGGAAGACTGGGTATGAGAGAAGGAAGAAGTCAGGACACTTGGTGCGGGGCACTGGGATGTGTTCGGAAGTGTGTAGTGGTGGGAGGAGGGTCCTGCAGCAGGGAAGGAAGAGGAATTATAGTTCTAGAAGAAAGGTGCATTGTGGGAACAAAGCCTGCTGTGGTGACCGACATGTTTCTTGGGTTTTGTGGCCTTGAAGTACTTTCTCAGACCCAGTCTCACTCAGCTCTGTGAGATGGGGACAGCAGGCTTTAGTACCTCTATTTTACCAGAGGGGAAACTGAGGCTCCCACAGGTTAAATGACTTGCCCCGAGGGTAATGACCAAAATACCTTTCACTTGCCCAAACTATCCTGGTGGGTGATGGCATGTACGTTGCCTCTGAAGGAGGTGTGGAGAGGGACCCAAGCAGAAGGTCCAGGCACTGAGCTCCCCCACGTGTAGGGCCAGCAGAGACAGGGGAGGAGAAGGCAAAGTGACAAGAGGAGGTAGCAGCCGGCACAGATGGGCAGAAAGCACGGGATTCAAGATGATGTGAGAACAACGGCAGCAGGTGAGATGTGTGGAGCTGTACCCAGCCTGGTACTGTGCTCAGCTCCTTATCTCATTTGGTCTTGATGACAACTCCGTGAAGCAGGTGAGGTGCGAATGAGGGAACAAATGCAGCACTTTCCAAGGTCATTGTCAACGAATGGTGGAGGCATGATTTGAGTTTAAGCTTCCTACTCAGTAACCTGAAGATTCCACTCTGCCATGTTACCCACAGGCCATTTGTCTGCCAGCCAGAGGGTAGGGGACAGGGGCGGTACATTTCATTGAAACATCTTTTTGGTTTAAAGAAGTTTTTTTTTTTTTGTGTGTGTGTGTTGGGTGTGGTGCTGCACGCCTGTAATCCCAGCAGCTCAGAAGGCCAAGGCAGGATCATAAGTTCAAAGCCAGCCTCAGCAATTTAGCAAGGCCCTAAGCAACTTAGGGAGACCCTGTCTCAAAATAATAAATAAAAGGGCTGGGGATGTGGCTCAGTGGTTAAGCGGCCCTGGGTTCAATCCTCTGTATCAAAAATATAAATAAATAAAATAAAAAATAAAAAGGGCTGGGCATGTAGCTGAGTGGTAAAGCACCCTTGGGGTCAACCCCCAGCATCCCCCCACAAAAAAAAAAAAAAAAAGAAAGAAAGAATGAAAGAAAAAAGAAATAAAAAACAATAACCAGTACTGAAAGGCAATGAGACTTCCCCCTCCACCACAACTACTTATATGTGTCTTGGGGCTGCTGTAACTCCCAGATGAGGGGACTTAAGCTTGGGACCTGGGTAGATTTCACAAAGGACACAAGTCCTTGTAATTATGTGTATTCTCATCTGTCTGGGGATGCGGCTCAGTGGCAGAGTGCTTGCCTGGCATACATGAGGCCCTGGATCTGATCCCCAGCAACTCAACGAAACAAAACAACAACAAATGGCATGGCTGTATATTTTGTATATAAAATAGCATGGCTGTGGGGAGCAGCCATCTATCCAGCTTGAAGGGTCCTTCAAATTTTGAAAAACTACAGATACTGCTTGTAGCCTGGCTAGCTCTGAGGTGGCTGCCCTGCTGGTGCAGAAAGAGAGGAGTATGTGTGAGAGCATGTGTATCATGTGTATGTGTAGCGGGTGCCAGGCTAGCTCAGGCACTGGAGTCAAGAGTCGGGGAGTCAAGACCCAGACCCCGGGAGTTGTATAAAAGCAGGCTTGTGGCGAGCAACCTGCAAACTCGTTTATTGTAGGAAAAAACATACATTTTATAAACTTTTTGCCCAATCACAATGTGCCACAGGGCATCAGACCACCAGGTCCCTATACAGGTTCCCTTGGTAACAATAGGTCAATTTGGGGGCAGTTATTTACAGTCCTAGGTGGTCAGAGCGAAATGCTCCTCTCTGCAAGTTTACACACTTGAGACATTAACAGCTGTGAGCCAAGAACTAGGATTTCTCCCAACATGTGTGTGTGTGCACAGGTTTCTGAGTTGCATTGTGTGACCGTGTAGGCTTGTCTGTGATTATGAATTCTATGCCTGTGAGCCAATAGTAGCATATGTGCCTGTAAATCAATATATGTATGGGGGCAGGTACCCTTGTACATGGGGAGCTTGAAGATGGATATGTGTACACATGTGTGCATTTACACAAGTTTGTATGCTAATGGAAGTAAGTTTTGTGGTTATGGGTCATGTATAAGAGGGCAGATGTGTATAAACATACATATAAATTATGTGAAGTTGTTTACAGATGGAAGTGGGAGGCATGTGTGGTTATAAATCCTGTTTCCAGGGCAGGTCAATTTTACATGCACACATGTAGTGGTGCCTGAGTGTGACTGAGTGCAGAGACACAGGTCTACAGATATACGTGTATGTGGTGGTGTTGTTTTTGGATGTGAGGGGTCCCCCAAAAGCTCACGTGTGAGACAATGTGAGAAGGTTTAGAGGAGAAATGGTTGGGTTATGAGAGCCTTAACCCAATCAGTGAATTAATCGCCCAATGGAATTAACTGAGTGGTAACTGAAGGTGGGTAGGGTGTGTTTGGAGGAGGTGGGTCACTGGAGGTGTGCCTTTGGGGGTTTATATTTTGTATTTGGTGAGTAGAGTCTCTCTCTCTGCTTCCTGATCATCACGTGAGCCACTTCCCTTCCATACAGTTTTCTGCCATGATGTTCTGTCTCACCTCCAGCCCTGAGGAATGGAGCCTGCTGTCTATGGATTGCGACTTCTGAAACTGTGAGCCCCTAAATCAACTTTTCCTTCTCTAAAATTGTTCTTGTCAGGTCTTTTAGTCACAGCAGCGAAAAGGCTGACTAAAACAGCTGGCGTGTGTGTGTGTGTGTGTGTGTGTGTGAGCGCACGCAGCACATTCTGTGTGTCCTAGGAGGAAGGACAGGCCTTCCACCCCAGTCCCCAACCCCCAGGTCCTGCTCCCATTTGGGTCTGGCATAACAAGTTTGGGAGATACAAGAATATTCTTTCACTTGCCTGTCACCAGCTAGGAGCGGTGACAAGAAAATGTGCTTGTTTATACCCAAATACCTTAATAACCACCAATTTCACGTGTGTGTCCGGTGCAGGGGCGGGGACGGGCAGCATTCAACTTGAAGGACACGCAGATATTAAACTCACTGTGAAAGTTAATTTGTGAGCCCAGCCAGCGCGGTGCTCCGACAGACTTCTAGGCCCCTGAGAGATGGGGCACCGTTTCCCTTTCCACTCTCTCTCTCTTGCATGCCTTTTAGCAGAGCCTTGGAATAACATTAATTTATCTAATGCGTGCACGCCATAAGTTACTTTTTTAATTATTATGATCAAAATATTGCTTAAAATTGACGCCAGCTGCATGTGTTTCTGTCGGAGATCATAATTGCAATTGTAAATTGGGGAGCAGCTCAGCGCCGGGCGCCTCCCTGAGTACCGGCCCCGATACCATTATGGAGAGGTGGATAAAAATAAACCGGCACGTAGCGCGTGGCAAAAAATACGCCAGCGCGAGTTAAAAGGATAATTAGCAGAGCAGAAAGGGAAGCGGAGACTGGAGCTCTCGCAACGGCTGGCGGGCCGGGGGCTGTGCCGAGCGCTGGCCGGGGCTGCGGGGCGCTGGGGGCGCAGGGGGAGGGTGCTGCAGGGGTGGTGGGGCGGCGTCCGCGCCCTTCTCTGCGCTGCAGTTTCTCCCTCTGTGAAATGGATCAGGGGCTCAAGCCAGGTGATGCATGTGAAAGTTTCCCAGAAACCAAGTCTAAGTGTTAATGGGGTCAGGGAGACTGGGTGGGGGTTTTTCCCTCTCCACCTTCCCCATTAGGAACTGTCTAGACTTTTTCTTTTCCTTTTTCCGTAGTGCTGGGGATTGAGCCCAGCCTTGGGCATGCTAGGTTAGGCAAGTGCTCTATCACTGAGCCACACTTCCATCACCGGTTTAAGCTGGCTTTATTATTGTTACAATTACTACTACTACTACTACTACTACTACTGGGATTGAACCCAAGGGCATTCTACCTGGGTTCCCTGGGTCTCACTAAATTGCTGAGCTGGACTTGAAATTGCAATCCTCCTGCCTCCGTCTCCAGTTACTGGGATTACAGGCACCTGTCATGGCTGTCTAGCTAAACTGAAGTTGAAGGGGGCCTGCAGGACTAGGACCAGAGGCTCCTTGGAGTATAACAGTCAAGAGCACAAGATTTGGAATTCTTTTATTCATTCGTGTTTTAGAACCTAACCAGGCATTAAGGATATAGCAGTGAACAAAGGGGGCTCCCTGGGCGGGGGAAGTTGTTTGCTCTGCAGAGTGCTTGCCTAGCATGCATGAGGCCTGAACTCAGGCCTCACACCACATGCACACACGCAAAAGAGATCCCTGCTCTTGTGGAACTCACTGTCAGTAGGATGATATAGAAGAGAACTATACAGCATGTTAGAAGCACACACATTTTAGTTGTATGACTTCGGAATGTTACTTGGCCCACCACTGCAGACCCTTTTGGATCTAAGGGCACATGTCATTATCATAGTGGTAATAGTACTAACAATAGCTAGAGCATATATAGCACCTACTGTGTACCAGGCACTGCTCGAGTGCTCGTGTGCATGTGAACCTATTTAATACTCACAAGGAGTCTATGAGGCCAGGAGTGAATGATAATATTTTAAGACTTGGTGGGTATTCGGTCAAAGCTGCCATCCTGTGGCTGAGCAGAATGGTCATGTCCTTAGTCCTGTCCTGTTTGCTGTATGTCTCTCCTAGTATGGATTTCCATGTCTCGGAAACGGGGACAATATTGATGCCCAGCTCACAGGGGTTGAGAAAATCCCCATGACGTGTTTAGCACAGTGCTTGTCATATAACCTGTTTTGGTGACTAATCAGTAAGACTTTGATGGGGAGATTCTGGATGCTAGTTAGGGGCAGAGAGGAAGGCCCCACTCGGCTTACACATTAGCTGTGAGCCCCGTTACCTGCAGAACTGATTGGCACATAAGATATTGCACGGAGGTGGACTGTCTGTGAGTGGTCATTTCAAAAAGGAAGAACCTTAGCCAGCTGTGGTGGTGCAGGCACGCCCGTAATCCTGGAGGCTAAGGCAGGAGGATTGTAAGTTCAAAGCCAGCGTCAGCAACTTAGTGAGGCCCTAAGCAACTCAGGGAGACCCTGTCTCTAAATAAAATATAAAAAGGGCTGGGGATGTGGCTCAGTGGTTAAGTGACCCTGGGTTCAATCCCCAGTACCAAAATAAAAAAAAAAAAAGGACCTTTTTTCCTTTTTCCTGTGCTGGTGTCAAAGAACAAAAATTAGGACTTAGATGAGAACTTTATTCCAGAAGAGAATTGGAATAGGGGGAAAGGAACTGACTAGTGCAATAGGGAGAATGTAAAGATCTGAGTGGCCAAACAGAAAGGGACTTCTTAAAATAGGGAGTGTTCTTTCTGTTTTCTTTTTTCTTTTGTTGCTGTGACTTGAACCCAGGGGCACTTTGCCACTGAGCTACACTCCTGTCCTTTTCATTCTTTTTAAAAATTTTGAGCTAGGGTCTCACTACGTCACTGAGGGTTTTGCTAAATTGTTGAGGCTGGCCTCAAACTTGAGATCCTCCTGCCTCAGCCTCTCAAGTCACTGGGATTATAGGTGTGCACCACTGCATCTGGCATCTCTTTTGAAATAAGCAAGGCTAGAAGGAACAAAGTGTGCATATGGTAGACTGAAGGGATAGTTTTCATGCATCTTTGGAGCGGGGTGGTGATGGCAATGATTACAGAAGTGTCATTCTGAGTTCTGGGGCTGGCCAGAGTTGAGGGCAGTTCAGTGTTCCAGGGGGAGAAGCCTTACTGAAGAGTAGTCAGGTCCAGTCAGTGGGCATTTTGTCCAGACTGGCCAGTGGCTCACCTGACGCTCACCTGATCATCTATGAGACAAAGAATGGACTTTGGAGGGTCTGTGTCTGGTCTTGTGGTCTGAGTCTAATCTCAGTCACATGAGGAGGGGATTTCTTTGCAGTGAGCCTGTTCCTGGAGCTCAAACGGGTAGGGGTGCTTTTTAGCTGGCGGTGGCTATTTGGAGGAGCATGGGGCCTGGGGCAGGTGTTACGTGGTCACAGTCCACCACAAGCTGACATGAAGTGGAGCAGCCAACTTGGTCCCCATCTTAGACATGGGAGGGTGGTGGAGGGTGCTCTTTGGAGTCCTTGTTCTGGCTAGAAAGAGGGGTGTGTGAAGGAGGAAGGCACCCCTGGGTCACAGCCTGGTGGGTCTCTCTGCCCTCCCCACTCCTGGGCCATCCCCGGCTTTGCCGCATGGAACTTCCAAGCCTCTGATTCAAGGAGAGCGCGGATGGGAGTCCAGGAGCGTGGGCCCTGTTCCTCTGGCCTGTCTTCCCTCCTAAGCTTTTCCCAGCCATCCTCTAGGAGGACATGCTGTGAGTTGACCCTGCCACAGTGTCTGTGGTTGTGGACACAGTGAAGCCAGACTAGGGCCTCTGGGGGCAGCCGGAGGGGCCCCCACGTTGTCTACAGCCTCCTGTTCCAGGCAGGCTGCCTCTTATGCCACCCTTGCCCGGGCCTTGCGGCTGGAGCCCGCCCTGGGCTGCTGGCAGATGGAAGCTTCCCTGCGGGGAGAGGGCAGGAGAGAGGCCCAGCCTGAGCCTGTCCTGCCTCCCCATGCATCGCCTCCCAGGCCTCCCTGCTCCACCCTCCTGTCTTCTTGTCGTTCAGGGTGACTCCCTAATGACTATAATCAGGGTGTGTGCTGAGAAGCAAGGGAGGGACAGCGAGCTTCCCTAGCTACCTAGTCCATTAGTGGGGCAGCGTCCTGTCACAGCTGTCCGGAGGTAGATGAGCCAGGACGGGCCAGAGAGCACTGTGGGGCGTGGGCGGGAAGCCCCTGCCTTTCCTACCGGTGTTTCTCTCCAACTCCCCAGTCCTCCTGCTTACCAGCTCTGCTCTAATTATAAATGGTTTGACAACTTTAGGCCAGGCCCTGTAATTAAAAATAAAGTGGAAGACAGGCAGCATTGTCTCCTAACATGCCTTTAATTGGTGGAGTTAATTTTAACGGGGCCTGGCTGGTGCCTTGGAGGAGGGAATTCCAGAATTAGGACTCTTGCTGGCATCCCCTGGAGAGCTGGCCCTGCCGGGTACCCGCCTGCTGTTTCCCCGCAGCTGAGAGCTCCTCGGGTGGTGTCTTTGTTTATTTATTTATTTTTATCCTCAGTGCCTGGACACAGGAAACACTTAATAGATGTTTGTGGACTGAACAAAGGAGCAAGCGGTCTGCATGAAGAAGACCAGACCTCCTGGTTCCCCAGCCTGTCTTTTTGTTTGTTTGTTTCTTTTTTACCCAGAAGGATTCTCACTTTGAGAATCACCCTGTGAGCTAAGATGTACTTCTAGTCAGGGGTGGTGACTTACAAGGAAGGGAAAGAAAGCCTTTCAGGTAGGCGGGCTCAGTGGCACATGCCTGCAATCCCAGTGGCTGGGGAGGCTGAGGCAGGAGGATCATGAGTTCGAAGCCAGCCTCAGCAATTTAGTGAGTTGCTAAGCAACTCAGCAGGACCCCGTCTCTAAATAAAATATATGAAGGGCCGGGGATGGGGCTCCATGGTTAAGTGCTCCTGGGTTCAATCCCTGGTACCACAAAAACAACAACAACAAAAAACCAAAGGGCAGGAGAGAGGCCCAGCCTGAGCCTGTCCTGCCTCCCCATGCATTGCCTCCCAGGCCTCCCGTACCCACTGAGTCAATGGCTTAGAGGGTGGAGCAGGAACCAGAGCAACCAGAAGCCCACCTCCTCTCTTCAGCTCCCAAGACCGCCTAAGAATGGCAAAAAAACCAAAACAAAAGCAAAAAAAACACACAAACAAAAAACAAAAACAAAAACAAAACAAAAAACCAAAACAAAACAATAACCCCATGAGATAACCCTTTCTATAAAACAAACCTCTTGGATCTGAGCCTCTTCTCATCCCTGTCTCCCATTAACCAAGCTTCATCCCTAAATCTTGCCAGTTTCATAAGAGGCTGAATAATGTTTTTGAAATATTAAACCCACGTGTTCCTATTGCCTGGTGTCCCCGTACCCACTGAGTCAATGGCATCGATGCCTCTGGGGAGAGAGCTATAGCCTGGAAGAAAGAAGTCAATTGAGTCGTTGAATGGATTTTTTAACTGGAGGGAGACGCAGATACAATAGTCTATGAGCAAAGCGATTTTGATTTGCAAGAGCTAGAGCTTAAGAGAGAAACAGTTTAGCTTTAAATTCCAAAAAAGCTTAGTTTAAACTCAGACCTGATCATTGAATTTTTTCAAGTTAACTGTAGAATGCCTAGGGATGTAGTAGGTGTTTAAGTGTTGATTGACTTAACCTTTCTCCAGTGTGCAAAAATCTATCTACGTATCTATACTTTTCTCATGCAATGCTTCTAAAATTAGGTTGCAGATTCAATGAGTGATAGTAATTAACATTGTACACACATAGTAGCTTACTGTGTGTTAGGTACTAGCCCTGCATTTGCTGTATCTCATTTAATGCTCATTCAACCTCATAAAGGTGGTATCATGATTATCTGGTATTAAAGATGAGTTCATGCTAGGTTCGGTGGTACATGCTCATAGTCCCAGTGACTTAGAAGTCTGAGACAGGAGGATTGCAAGTTTGAGACCAGCCTCAGCAACTTAGGGAGATCCTGTCTCAAAATAAATAAAAGGGCTGGGGATGTGACTCAGTGGTAAAGCCCCTGGGTTCGATCCCCATGACCCCCCACACCCTCCCCAAAAAGAAATCTCTTGCAAATTGCCTATGCTTCCTAATTATAACAGTGTGTCTCTGTCTTTAAGTCAATGCCATCACCTCAGTTTCCATTGCTGTTCCCCCATCCGGGTTCTTGCGTGTGTTCTCTCTGCTGGGAATATCTGTTGACACCTTGTCTGCTTGGGGAAATCAAACCTCTGAGTCCTGAGGCCTCCGGGAGTGGTAATCACTTCCTTTTCCAAGCCACAGCCAAGCCTGTGCACACGAAGGTTTTATTTTTGCACTTTATGTACAAAACTTCACTATAATTCTTCGTGTACGTTGGTCCCTCTCATTGCTTGCTCTGAGAGTGGTTGGGTTTTCTGTGTAGTTCTAGAATCGAGCAAATGCTTGGCATGTGTAGGGATCAAGGGTCGAGCAGGAAATGAATGAGTCCATGAATGGATGATTGGGGAAACAGTTCACCAAGGAGCAGGGACCTGAGGAACGTTGCCCTCCACGCATTCTTCCTGGGAAATTGGGGAGCCCAAAGACAGATGTGCAGGAGGATGCTGTCAGGCCATGCGAGGGCCTGGGGCCCAGGATGTACCCACTTGCAGCAGCCTGGATGGGGTGAAGAATATCCAGATTGGAGACGTGAGGGTGATGGACAAACCAGGGCTCCCAGGAGCAAGACGACAACTTGACAATGATATCTTATTACTTTTTTCTTTCCATGGTGCTGGCGATTGAACCCAGGAGCTTATGCATAGTAGGCAAACATTCTCCCATTTGAGTTACATCCTCAACTCTATTTTTTATTTTATTTTATTTTATTTTTGATGCAGGGTCTTGCTATGTTGCCCAGGCTGTCACTGAACTCCTGGATTCAAATGATCTTCTGCCCTCAGCCTCCTAGCTGGGACTGTAGACATGTTTCACTGTGCCCTGCTCCAGATAAAGAATATTTTAATATGATACAAAAAAAAAAAAAAAAAAAAAAAAAGAGGCATGGTTTGGTTGCCTGGTTTTGTAAATAAAGTTTTATTGGAACTAGGGCCAAGATTAGTATAAGTCAAGCGAGACAAGGGTTGTCTAAGTACAGGGTTGGATCCTGCCTCTGTGTAAAAATTTGACTTTGTTCTAATTTTTTTGCATGAATTTTGATTTTTTTTTCTGAAAATATTGCATTAAAATAGTATTTATCATGATTGCTGAATTCTGGGTCACTACTTTACATTTTGTTCCTGAAGAGAATGCCTGGATCTCCTTATCCTGGCGGTGTCCTGTGTCTGAGGGGCTGGGGGTCGGCCAGGGCAGCCACCTCTAGATGATGGCTTCAGAGCATGGTGAGGAGGGCACAGGCTAGATTTCAGTTCCCATTCACCTCTCAGAACATTCTGCACAACTCTATGGGGTGGTCTCATCTGGGGGAGTCCATAGGTTGGCTCAACCATCTGCTTCAGTGGCCGAACAGCAAGGACAGAACCAATGCCCAGGACCATGGGGGCCAAATTACTCTTCTGTGGAGGGCAGGGGAGCCCTTTGATTGGTACTGAGACATTGCATAAGCCTCCCCCCATGATCAAGGCATTCCGAGGAGGAGGCCAGGTCAGAAAAGACCAGAAGCTCTGCTGAGAAGTTTGCATATGGAATCAGCTGAGTGTTTACCCGCAAGAGACTTCAGTATTGAAAGGGAAGTGACTCAGTTACCCTTACTTGGCAAGATGAAATATTCTTTGCCATCTGTAAAAACAGGAGCTTTGGAACCAATAAAAAAGAAGAATTCTGAGATGTCCTAAATTGATTAAAATGGCAGGGAGGGGTAAATAAGCGAAGTTAACCAGTTAGCAGCTACTAGCCAAAACCAACAAAGAGTGCTCCACAGTTCTTCACATGCATTAAGACTTTGACAACCTGGAGGTGGTGGCGCACGCCTATAATCTCAGCGGCTCTGGAGGCTGAGGCAGGAGGATTGCAAGTCAAAGGCCAGCCTGGACAACTTAATGAAACCCTGTCTCAAAATAAAAGAATGGAAAGAGTTGGGGAGGTACCCATGCCTGAGTTCAATTCCCAGTACCTTACCCACACACAAGAAGACCTTGACTTCAAGCCCCTGGTGGCCACCACCTCCTGCCCCCATATAAACTTTCCAGACTGCAACCGCAACCACTGCAGAAGCAAGAACTTCTCCTCATGAACTCCTTCTTCCCCAGCTTCACCCATTTTGAGTCACCCTGTTCTTCATATCTACATCCAATGTAAGTTCAATGTAAACAATTTATGTTCTCCTTCTCCAAAGTTGGTTGTGAAAATGCTCTTGATTCTGAGTTCTGGTGAACATTTTCCAACTGTTATCTAGTCTTGCTGCTGCTGGGAGTTGCAGACCTGGTCCCAGGTCCTGGTCCTTTTCTGGCCAGCATCTGTAAGGGCTCAATAGACCTTTTCATTTCAGAAAACCCTAGGTTTCAAGAATTTTGCTTCAACAGAAAGGATTGTGTTGAGTGGTACGCTATGGCACACGCTTGTAATCTCAGTCACTTGGGAGGCTGAGGCAGGAGGTGTGGAAGTTTGAGGCCAGCCTCAGCAACTTAGTGAGACCCTGTCTCAAAATTAAAAGGACTGGGAATATAGTTCAGTGATAAAGTGCCTCTGGATTCAAATCCCAGTACAGAGAGAGAGAGAGAGAGAGAGAGGGAAAGGGGGGGGGGGGCGAGAGAGAGAGAGAAAGAGAGAGAAGGCGGGGGAGGGCAAGAGAGGAGCGAGGTAGAGAGAGAGCACCCAAAGAAAACCATATTCTTTTATAATGTACCCTTGGAAGTTATCCAAGCATCCCTTCTGCCATATTCTATTAGTTGGAAGTGAGTCACTAACTTCAGTCCACATTCAAGGGGAAGCAAATTAAACTCTTCCTCCTCCTCCTCCTTCCTCCTCTTCCTTTCCCTCATCTTCCTCTCTGCTGCCTCCTCCTTCTTTTTTTGGAAGTACTGGGAATTGAACCCAGGGCACTCTATTACTGAGCCACATCCCCAGCCTTTTATTTTCTATTTTGAGATAGGGTCTCCCTAAGTTGCTTAGGGCCTCACTAAATTGTTGAGGCTGGCCTTGAACTTGCTATGCTTCTGCCTCAGCCTCCTGAGTAGATGGGATTCCAGACATGCGTGACCAGCTAGATTCCACCTTCGGAAGAAAGGATCGTCAGAATATTTTGAGGACTTTGTTGGTTTTTGGTTGGGTTTTCTTGCAGTTTTTAGGATTTGAGCCCAGGGCTTCTCTGCCACTGAATTATATACCCCAGCCTTTGAGGACTTCTTTAAAACCACCACAAGGACAAAGTTAAATTCAGTCATGGAGAAATAAAGAAAGTCGTATTTTTGCATAGTTCATTTACGATCGTATATGTTTATGCCATCTGTCTAAATACTTTTTGGGCACTGGGGTGTCACTCAGTCGCAGAATGTGCTTGCCTAGCGCTGGCAAGTCCCTGGTTTGATCCCCGGAACTGCAAAAACAGATTAAAAATAAACTTCTTGGCTTTGACCTCTCTCCACCTCCACGGCCACCACTCAGTAGGGGTTGTTAGAGATACCAGGTGCTGCAAGGAATCAAACACGAGCTTGGAAGTAGCTGGCAAGGCAAACTTTACTTCTGCAGAAGGACCACGGCTGAATCCGATCCGGCAAGCAAAAGCACTAGGGCAGACAATCTGCTTGTTTTCACCCCTAATGCAGCACTGCCCCTTGCTCTGATAGGAGGAGCTTGGGGCTACAATCTCACGATTGGCTAATTTAAAAATTGGGGCGGGGGAAAGGGAGGGGCTATAGTTAAAATGGCTACAATTGGATACAGTTTGGAAAGCTCTAACTCGCTCTGATTGGATACATGTGGGCCATCCTCTGGAGATTGGATCCAGGAATTTAGATAGGCTGCAGGTTGCCTTTCTTATGTCCCAGTTTTATATTTAAGGCTAAATACTATAGCCTAAAAATGGACCACCAGACTTTCTTTTTCTCTCAGCGTCACCATTACCTCCCAGACTCTTGCGACAGCCCCTTCGCTGTCAGGGCTTCTCTGCCTCCAGTCTGTGCTCTACTCTCCAGCCGGAGCACATTCTTTCTAAAATGCTGACAAACTATCTCGCCATCCAGGTTAAATCTATTTCAAGGTTTAGCTAGGTGTGGTGGTTCACACCTCTAAGCTCAGCAACTCGGAAGGCCGAGGCAGGAGGATCTCAAATTCAAGGCTAGCCTGGGCAGACCAGTCTCAAAAAAAAAAAAAAAGCAAAGGACTGGGGATGTGGTTAAGTGAAGCACCCCTGAGTTCAAGCTCTAGTACCAAGAACCAAACCAAAACAAAAAAATCCCCAAACAACAATAATAAATAAAAGGACACCATTCATATTGAATCTAAGGTCCACTCTAATCCAGTGTGACCTATCTTAACTTTAGTATGTCTGTAAAGACCCTATTTCCAAGTTAGGTCATATCACAGGCTCTGGATGAACATGAGTTTGGGGGGACACATTATTTAATAATGCAAGAAACAAGTCCTCTCTCTAGGCTTTTTTTTTTTTTTTTTTTGGTACTGGGAAACCCAGAGGCACTTTACTCCTGAGCTACATTCCCAGTCCTTTTTATTTTTATTTTGAGACAGGGTCTCAATATTTATTGAGACTAGCCTTGAACTGGCAATCCTCCTGCCTCAGCCTTCCGATCTGGCACCAGAACCAGGCAGGTTCTGTACAACAAATTTTGCTCTTAAGGAGCTCAGAGTCTAGTCCAGGAGGAGCAGATGTATCAACATGGGAGATGTGGAGATGGATACTGGGCTTGTTGGAGCAGAGAGCTTGTATGGTGGAGGACGCCTGATCAAGCCTCCCACTGGACAGCAAAGCATAGTCCAGGCAGAGGAACCTGCATGGGCAAAGACACATGTGGCTTGAGGTGTGCAGAGAACTACCTCAAGTTGGTAGTGCTGGAGCTAACAAGGAGACCAGGGAGTGATGGGGACAAGGTTGGGAGAACAGAGTGCGATTGCAGATGCCTCGGGGCTTATCCAATAGGTGATTGGAAGCCAGCAGAAAATTTTAGGCAGGAAAAGGATAAGGGCAAATGTGTCTAGCAAGATGACTCTGGGATCATGCAGGGGTGAGATTGGGAGCTGGCCAACTGGGTAGAGGCTGGGGCTCATCTAGGCTTGATATGGGAGGCTGTGGCTGCCTGTGCAGATGCTAGCCAGTTTGCACTGACTGTTCTTCCAGAAATAAACACCATGGACCCAAAACACAAACATCATTTTGCAGGTAGAACTTGACCTTCATAAAAGGAAGGCAGAGAAAGACATCAGAAATTGTTTTCTCAGAGCAAAGGTTGGATGTTCAGGGAGCCCGAAGTCCAGATTGTATCCCAACCCACTAGCTGCGCTCCGAATGGCATTTAGACAGCCCGGGTTTGCTTTCCACGGATTTTCTTGTGCAAATCTCCTCCGCATGCCTGATCTTTCTCTAACACGATCAGGTCCTTGGCAGGTGCAATTTTTGGCAAAACCTAAAACTTTTCTACAGTGCCCAGTGGGTAAAGGAAGCTGTAGGTCTGAGCAGCCTGGGGAGGCCCTTACCTGGAAGACCGTGAAATGCCCCCTTTTGCAGGGCTAAGGAGATCTTCCATGGGTCTATCAAGGACAATGTGAGTGACTGAGGAGTTGTGGCACCTCAGGGCCCACCTCCCTGACTGGCCTGTTTCCTGGCTGCTGCCTGTTCAGTGTAGAGACCTCCGTTGAGGACACTGCAAGGCAAACGTCTTTCTGCAGTCCTAGACAAAGGAGATACTCCACTGCCTCCCATTAATGTGAGTTTGGGATGTTAGTATCACTGTGGGTGGGAGTTGATTGGCAGTTGAAAGGCCCCAGGGCCAGGCTTGGGACCACCCACTGTGGATGGGAGTGTGCAGGAGTGCCATCCAAGGAGATGGAGCTGAGGGGTGTCTGGGATCTTTGCATTGACTGATTTATTCAATAGGGAAAAATTACAAAAAGACTTTGAAATGGACTCAAATGGTTACTGGGTGCCCTGGCTAGCACGCTTCTGTGTGTGTGTGTGTGTGTGTGTGTGTGTGTGTGTGTGTATAATTATCAGGTTTTCATTGCCTTGAGCTATTTTACAGTTCTGGAAGTTGTAGAAGACTGGCTATAACACACCGAGGAAAGGCCACTGGAGAACATGGCAAGAAGATGGTCTCCTACAGTCAGGGAGCCAGCCCCCGCCAGACACAGAATCAGTGGGAATCTTGATCTTGGACTTCCAGCTTTTGGGGCTTATGTAAGCACCAAATTTCTGTTGCTTAAGCCACCTAGCCTAGGGTATTCTTTTTTTTTTTTTTTTTTTTTTTAATGGTAGGAGAGCTACGTTTGAGGTTCTTTGAATTTTTCTTTTTTTCTTTTCTTTTTTGTGGTGTGGGGATCAAACATAGGGGCACTCTACCACTGAAGTACATACCCCCAACCCTTTTGATTTTATTTTGAGACAGGATTTCACTAAGTTGCCCAGATGGGCCTCCAATTTGTGATCCTCCAGCCTCGGCCTCCCAAGTAACAGGGATTACAGGTGTGCACCACCAGGCCCCACTCTTTCTTCTTCTTCTTCTTTTTGCATGGGGATTAAGCCAGGGCTTTGGGCATGCTAGGCAGGAGCCCTACCACTGAGCTGAACCCTCAGCCATGTTTGGGTCTTTGTTTGAACCAGTCGTCACATTGTACTGGTTCCTCCTTTAATTAATGAGTTAAATAATTGGGGGGGGGTACTGGGGATTGGACCCAGGGGTGCTTAACCACTGAGCCACACCCCCAACCCTTTTTTTTTTTTTTTAATGTATATTTTAAATTTAGAGACAGGGTCTTGCTGAGTTGCTTAGGGCCATAATAAAATGCTGAGGCTGTCTTTGAACTTGTAATCCTCCTGCTCCAGCCTCCCGAGTCATTAGGATTACAGGTGTGCAGCACCATGCCTAGCCCTAAATAAAAATTTTTAATGCAGGTGGTTTTATATTTTTATGAGCGTCGTGATTTTATTCTTAAAACAAAAATTATTCTGTAACTATTCAATCATTCACCACACTCTGTTGACACTTTCTCTGGCCCACGCACCCGGCTGATGCTGGGAATCTAAAGATGAACTGAACACAGTCATGTCTTCAAAGAGCTCCTTGTCCCATGCAAAAGCAATCAGGAGGTGTATCAGTGATCCCCAAGGCAAGACTGTGGCTACTATAGGAGGAGATCACTCTCTGCAGATTTTGGAGGCAGGCTTGGGCTTTTCTTAGTGGGAAAGGGCTAAATTTTGGCACCAGACAATCCTCCCTTCAAGTCCTAAACGAATTCCTTCAAAGCTTGTGACCTCAAATAGGTTAATTTTCTTTTCTGTAAAGCAAAAACAGTAGCTGGCACCATGGCGCAGGCCCGTTAATCCCAGCGGTTTGGGAGACTGAGGCAGGAGGATCTTGAGTTCAAAGCCAGCCTCAGCAATTTAGCAAGGCCCTAAGCAAACTCAGCGAGACCCTGTTTCTAAATAAAATACAAAATAAAGGGCTGGGGATGTGACTCAGTGGGTAAGTGTCTCTGGGTTCAATCCCCAGTACCCCCCACCCCCCCAAAAAAGTAGCATTTGTGCCTTAAGGGTTTGTGAGAAATGAGGCACTGTGTGCAAAGAGCTTAGCCTGGTGCCTGGCAGATACTAACTGCTCAATAAATGTCAGTCTCCTCCTTCTTGGCTGTGATTTCAGAAGTGCAGGCAAGGTCCCTCATTGCCTTCTCTCTCTGCTGGGTGACACCTGAAATTCCTTCAGAAGAGGGAAACCCTTTCATTACACAGCCAGTGAAGGCTCCCGTGTAAACAGCCTGGGACAGGACACAGAGTGGCTGCCGTACACCTTACCGTGTAATTTGCTGATGCCAGGACTTGCGCTACGAGAGGATTGGCTAAGAATAGCCCCGCGCCCGTGAGTACCCCTGCGAGCACTCTCACTTCCCTGACCTCATTTCCTCTCCCCAGCGCCTCTCTGGGGAGGGTAGGGCTCCAGGTTGGCCTCATTTCACTGCCTGCGCTGGGCGGGGAAATAAGCGGCCAGGTCAGGCAGCTGCCAGCCGGCCAGGAGCGCTGGGCCCAACGCGCAGGAGCAGGGCTGCGAAGAGGTCCTAGACCCGAACTTGGGAAACGCAGACTCCGCAGCTCAGCGCCTCCAGCGGAGGCGGAGCAAGGGGGCGTCTACACGCTGTGTGGGTGTTCATCACGCAGGCCTCAGTTTCTTTTTGTCATAAAATGGAGGTCCTAGTGCCTATTTCATAGGGCTCCTGTAAGGAGAAAGAGGATAAAGCAAATAAAGCAAGCCAGGCGTGATGGCACATGCCTGTAATCCCAGCGTCTCAGGAGGATGAGGCAGGAGGATCAGAAGTTCGAGGCCAGTCTCAGCCTCAGGAAAAAAAAAAAAAAAAAAAAAAAAAAGCAGCAGCTGGCGCAATGCTAGGCGCCTCGAGGGCAGACTGGCCTCTCACCCGTCCAGTCTCCAGCAGCAGGAGCGGTGGGTGTGCTAGCTCCCTGAGGGTTTATGAATGCCAAGAGTGAGTAAGTAGCACGCGCTCCATAAATGGCCATGCTGGGACGCTGGCGTAGAACAGCACTGCAGAGGAGCTAAGCGAGGCTGGGGCCGGCGAGGGAAGCGGGAGGAGCCAGGCCTGCAGGCATCTTCCTGTGCCTGTGGACGGGGAAGCCCAAGAAACTACTCAGTTTCTTTGGGTAGGAGGATCTGGGACAACTTCTGCTCTGAATCAAGGAGCCAGAAGCCCTGTGCAGAGGCCCATACCCATAATTCCAGCTACTCAGGAGGCTGAGGCAGAAGGATCTCAAGTTCAAGGTCAGGCTGTGCATCTTAGTTGAGACCCTGCCTCAATTTTTTTTTTTTTAAAGGGCTGTAACTTGGTAGTAGAGCACCACAGTGTTTAATCCCCAGTATAGGGGGGAAAAAAGGCCAGGATCTTTGGCCCTTAGGCCTCCAGGTCATAGGTAGAAATTGTAGGCACACAGGTAAGCCCCTGAGGGTAAGGGAGACAAAAGTCCAAGTCCATACTAACTGCAGGGGTTGCACCATGGGAGGTCTGAAAGCCACAGAGGCCTCCAGGAGGGAGGGCAGAAAGCTTTGCTGTGGCCCTTGTGCTGGGGTTGGGGCGATGGTCCAAAAGGACCCAGGCTACTGTCACTGTATTTCCTGAGAACCTCCTCCCCTCCCCCTAGCTGGGTCCCACCCTCCAGGGCCCAGGATGCTTCTCTCATTAGGAGCCATTTCTGCTCTTCTGTGACCCTCCTGTCCTGTCCCAGATCTTCTAGTGGATTTCTATTGATTCTAATTTTTTTTTTTTTTTTGGTACCAGGAATTGTTTGAACCGACTCCCTGGTCAGGCATGGTTAGGGGGTGTCTAACCACAGAACCACCTTCCCAGTCCTTTACTATTTTTGTTTAGAGATAGGGTCTCACTAAGTTGCTTAGGACTTCACTGAGTTGCTGAGGTTGGCTTTGAACTTGAGATCCTCCTGCCTGAGCTTCCTGAGCCACTGGGATTATAGGCATGCTCCGCTGCGCCTGACTGATTCTGATTTTTTGAAGGGGCTTCTTTAGGGGAGGCCAGAGGGCCCCTCCATTTCTGGGCCACAGAAATCTCTGGTCTGTTTCTATCTAAATTCTCACTTTTTCTACAGCCCCCTCCATCCATGGCTGCCGGCTCCTTTCTGCTATCATTTAGGATTGTTTAACTTCCTCCTTAAACAAAGCCCTCCCTCCCTCTGGGCCCCATCTGCTCTTCAGATAACATCTTATCTTTGCCCCACAGGCTTAGGTGACAGAACTCTCTCCCTGCTTGCTGTTCTCCTCATTCACTTTTTTTTTCAGTGCTGGGGATCGAACCCAGGGCCTTGTGCTTACAAGGCAAACACTCTACCAACTGAGCTACCTCCCCAGCCCCTCATTCACTTTTCACACCACTTAAAATTGGTTTCCAAGTGGTATTGCTCTCCGTGGAATCACCAGTGGTTTCCAAAGTCACCACTGAGCTACATCCCCTGTCCTTTTAATTTTGAGACAGGGTCCTGCTAAGTAAATTGCCCAGGTTGGCCTCAAACTTATGATCCTCCTTAGGATCCTCCAGCCTCCTCAGCTGGGATTGCAGACATCTGCCACCATGCCCGGCACCCACCCATTCATCCTAATCCCAATGGCCATTCTTGGAATGTTTCTGAAGGACAAAACTACAAAAATTTACTTGAAAAGATCTTAACTAGCTTTATTTTCTAGAATCAGGAAACATTTCATTCCACAAAATAGAATAAGTATTCTGATGGTCCCAGCATCCCAAGGTGGTTGGGTTTATAGTCAGAGAACAGCTTGAAGACAGCAGGAACAGAAAACAGAAGTGGAGTGGTGTTACTTTCTTTGTATGGTGGGGACAGGGAGACAACAACAGCAAAATAACTGAATGGTTCATATCAGGCTTCTCCGATTTACATTTTTTGTGTAAGGATTAAGGCAGAGGGAACTTTATTATCATGTCAATTGAAACCAGTCTGTTTGGGAAATATGGCTGTTATCTCCCTAATCCTGATTTCTCAGAAGTTCAGGTAAACAGCTTAGTTTCAGCTTGGTGACATGGAACGTTAGCCTGAGTGACTCCATTTTGATTTTTAGCTTGGTCTGCTGGGGCCTAGTGCAGGAGCTTAGTCCAAAACAATGACCTCCTGTGATTTTTACTTAGCACTGACTTGGGCAGCACTGGACAATGGCGGCATCTGCTTGTATTAGTCCACCCTTTTGGGTTCTCCAGTGTGGGGCCTGCTTGTCCCCTTGGGTTGCTTTTCTGGTCACCTCCCTCAGCCTTCCCTCTCCTGTGGGTGCTCCTCAACTGTGTCCAGGGTCCCGGCCTCCTCTCGCTCCACATGTTCACCCTGCATGAGCTCATTCGTCCCCCTCATGGCTTTAATTACCAGCTACAGCGGCAGTGTGGGCTTGTCTTGGGAGCAGCAATCCATCAGCTTAGGAACATCCCCACTGGGATGCCTCCTGGGCCTCTCCACCCCAACATGTGTGAACTTGCTGCATTTAAACACCCCTCCCTGCCTTCCTGCCCGTGGTCATTATCTCAGCCAACACCCCTCACCCCCACCCAGTTGCTCATCGGAAATTTGGACTTGATTCTTGACTCTTCCTCCTGCTCCCCTCCCCCATATTCAGTCCTTCTGTTTTTTATTTGTGTTTTGGTACTGGGGATTGAACCCAGGGTGCTCTACCAACGAGCTCCATCCCCGGCCCTTTTTATTTTGTATTTTGAGGCAGGGTCTTGCTAAGTTGCTGAGGCTGGCTTTGAACTTGTGATCCTCCTGCCTCAGCCTCTCGAGTAGCTGGGATTACAGGTGTGTGCCAATATGCCCAGTTCAGTCTTTCTGTTTAATTATCCCTTAGTTCCCCCCTTCCCCCAATTAACTTCACAGTCTTCCACTTATGTCCTTTCTTATGGCCTCACCCAGGTGACAGAGGTTGACTTCTGTTGTGGCCTCCTGCCTCTGGTTGCCTCTGCTTACTCCGGTCAGCTGAGGCGGGGAGGGGCTTGGGCTCTGCCTCATATGATGGGCTTCTCAGGGTGTTCCCTTTCTCCAAGTTTCCTCAAGCCTCTTTGGAGATCAATGTCATCCTTAAAAGGGACAGTCAAGCCACAGACCTACTTTGTAGATGTCCCCACTTACCAGCCGTGTGACTTTGAGCAAACTCTTAACTGCTCTAAGGCTCAGTTTCCTCTAGGGCATCTGGTGCTCACTGTTTTAAGAAGCCTGTGGATCAAGCGCAGTGTCTCCTGCCTTGTGGATACTAGGAAAAGGCCCTCGCGCTACCTGGGCTCTTTGTTTTGGAAGATGACCCATCGATTGTGACAGATAGAACCCTCCAGTCCCTAGCTGGCGAAGAGATGGTGGCTGAACTGCTCTGAAGACAAAAGCCAAAGACATCAGAGCAAGAAGAGGGTGAGAATCCTGGAAATAGAGCAGGTGAGAGATGAGGGAGGGTCCACCGCAGGACTCTGGTCTCTGTTGGAGACAGAACAGATGGGGGAACTTGCTAGAATAGGAAGGCTGCTATTTGTGGTGGCACACACCTCTAATTCCAGTCACTCCAGAGGCTGAGGCAGGAGGATCACAAATTACAGGCCAGCCTGTGACTTAGGTACTAAGTAATTTAGACCCCGTCTCAAAAAATTGAAAATAAATAAATAAATAAATAAATAAATAAATAAATAAATAAATAAAAAGGTAAAGTGGTAAAGTGCCCCTGAGTTCCCTCCCCAGTATAAAACCAAACCAAACCAAACCAAACCAAACCCCCCAAGCCCCAGGAGGTCTGGTTTTAAAATCTGAGTCACTTGCTAAAAATAACCCCACCTCCCTGTCCCCCTGCCCCAATTATTCCCAACCTTCAGTAACATTCCCTTACAAATTCCACCTTATGTTAGTCATATTTTGGGGGGAAATTAAGGAAAAGGCACAGGACTCTGTCACCTGAACTCTTCTGTCTCCAAGTCTGGTTTAGGTATCCTCCCTCTGTAGGTCCACAGAAGAAATAAGAGATGAGTGAACTCAGTCTCCGAGTTAGAATAGGATGGAGAGGGGGGATCAGAGGGTAGGGAGTCATGTCAAGGCCAGATCCGGGCTAGTCACAGGAGTCTGGGAGAGCATGAGGCCAGGGGTGGGGAGCCGCTTTTATCTAAATATTAGGGGGAAGAGTGACTTCCCGAACCTGAAAGGGACATCAAGAGAGCACTGGCTTCTGAGAATTAAATTAGAAGATGTGCTTAATTAAAGCTTCTAGCCCCAGGCTCATACAGAGGAAACTCTAAGAAATTTGGGAGTTACTATTTTTAAAAAGCATTCTAACAGCCTATTTTATGGATAGAAAGACACAAAAATCTCAGAGGGTGGAGGCATACACCTAACCGCTTATGTCCTTGAATCTTTCCTTGGTACCCAGGCCCCCTTCAGGGAACAGGGGTTTCTGGTGATGGTGTCTAAGTACAGATTGTTCTTGTTTGGATTTTGAATGTCCCACAAAGGCCCATGTGTTGAAAGCTTGAACAGTGCCAGGTTGTGGCATTATTAGGAAGTGGTGGAATCCTAAGGAGGTGGGGCCTAGTGGAAGGTCCCTGATGGTGTGCCCTTGAAGGGATATTGGGATCCTGCTCCCTCCTCTTCCCCTCTATTTTCTTCCTGGCTGCCATGAAGTGACAGCTTCACCATACAATTCCCACCATGATGTGCTTTTTCACTGAAGGCCCCAAAGCAACAGGGCCAATGAACCATGGAATAAGCCAAAATAAACCTGTTCCCTTATTAAGTTGATTATAGCAGGTATTTTGTTACAGTAACAGAAAGCTGACTGATATCTGACCCTATCCAGAAATGTCTCTTATTTTTTTTTTAATGTGAATACTGATCGGAGCATCTGATTTATTAAAAAAAATGCAACAAATTTTTAAATGAGACAAAATATCATTTTCAAAAAGCATCAAGAAGTGAGTATATTTAACCATACTCAGCTCATAATAGAGCAAATAATTCATGCTGTATGCATTATTCTATATTCTATAGCATGTTTAGTGAACTGGCAATTGAGAAATTTGGTTGAAGGAAGGTAGAGGAACTTTTGTCTTGTAAGAATCAGAACTGAGGGGCTCCATAATCATCTGGCATACGCTTGATGTTGTATCTATGGTTAGAAATGTACATGATAGGAACTCCAGGGATCTTCCAGATTCTTTGTTTAAGGGCACAACTGTGGCCACAATGTAACACTTGTGCCGAGTTACTCTTTGTACTAAGCAGTCATCTGCATAGGTTCCTTTGTGTGTGCATGGTAATGGTTCAAATCGTGGATCCTTTGCAATCCTTAAAGCCACTTGATACTTCTGCCCCAATTTCTCAATTTCAGCCATTATGCAATCAGTTATACAAGGGATACACTTGGCATACAGACAGTCCATTATTGCACTAAGTCCAGTTTGGCTTTAATGGAAAAATTGATAAAGTTGGTATCAACAATGATATGATAAGGTGGTCCCAGTTGTGTATTATATTGGGAGAATAAGCAGGAAGGATGTTGGGGGACTTCTTTCCTTCAGTGCACTGGGGTCTTCCTTTGGTTTCTTTTTAGGTTTTAATCTATCCTTTTCTTTAAGCCTCTCACCTCTGAGACTAAGCATTTGATTCATAGTTGCATACTTCCTTGCTTTCTTTTGCTTTCCCATGTTCACGCTGCACACCCGTTCAGAAAATGTCCATTTTATTCATTTGTTTGTTTATATTTGCAGTACTGGTGATTGAAACCAAGGCCTTGCACATACTAGGCAAGCACTCTACCACTGAGCTACACCCCTAGCCAGTTTATTTACTCATTTGTTGGTCTGGGTGAAAGCACCCAGAAAAACCACTCGGACGTGGGAACTCGCACAAGAGATTTTAATAAACAGATGAACAGAGTGTCTGCCCTTAGGGACTAAGGAGAGAGAAGGAGAGCAAATGGCAGGGGAACTACCCTTAAGTAGTGGAAGCCCTCGGGCTAATTGGACCAATGACTGTGAGGAAGTTAACAATCTAGATTGTAAAATAGTATGTGTGTGTGGGGGGGGCAGAATCAGGGGAGAAATGGTTGCAGCCTTGTTCGCTTCATTCCCTGTTTTTGTTTTTATAAGAAGATATGGGTGAAGATCCATCTTCAGTGACTGCTTCCTGCTGGACATGGGTGTAGAACTGATTCAGGGGAGGGAGATGCCATTGCAGTAGGTGGGGCTGGGGACTGGATAGTTCCCCTGGGGAGTGCACTTGTAGCCAGGCTCTGATTCATCCTTTATGAGGTCCTGATAGACCTGTAACACAAGCTGATTAATAGTGAGAAGGAAATAGAGGTGGCTAGGATGTCTCTTTCCAGGAGGGAAATGGGACACACAGGAATTATCAAAAAGGAGTGAGTGAAGCAGATTTGTTCGATATGGCAACTTATTGGAGGGCTTTGTAGGGCATGGTATGATTTTCCCTCTACCCTGACAATAGAGGATTTGGCAGGGGAAGTGGGTCCCCGAAACTCCTGCAGCACTGAAGAGGTGGCTTCAATATCTATCATGAAAGGGAGCTGCCTGCCTGCCACCTATGGGTCACCTGGGGCTCCTGAGCAGTGATGGTTGTCGGGTGTAGAAGTCCCAGGCCCCTTCAGCCATTCATTTCCAATCCCAGTAAGTACTTGGAGAAGGGGTCAAGGGTGACCTGGCACTTCTGAGTACCAGGGCAATCCACTGCCCAATGTCCCTGTTGGTGGCATTTTGGACAAGGACCTGGGGGCTGCCGGGGGTTGGGGCAGGCTCATGCCTAGTGGCCCTCTTTTCTGCACTTGAAGCATGGGCCTGGAGGTCTTCTGGGAGCTAGGGTGCCCCTAATAGTGGCCAGCTGGCCAGGTCTAGCTGGCTGAAAGGCTTTGACTAGCATTAGGTATTTTAGTTTTTTTTTTTTTTTTTCTTCTTCTTCTTCTTCCCTTCCCTTATACACCCTGAATGCCACCACTAGAACCTCTGGCTATGGGGTAAGGGGCCTCCTGTCCAACCGCTTCAATTTAGCCTTTTTGTCTGGGTAGCTATGAGGGGGGAAAAAAGTCATGAGTAACTGTCATCCCTCCAAAGTTTCAGGGTCCTGGTTAGTATATTTGAGCATGGCCTCTGTGAGGTGACTCAGAAAGGCAGATGGGTTTTCAGTTTTGTCCTGTATTACTTCCTGAAGCGTATCGTAATTAATAGGTTTAATGGCAGCCTTTTGGAGACCTGCGAGGATGCAGGAACTCATCCTGCCTGGAGACACCTGATCCCTGTGTTATAGTCCCATTGGGGCTCCCTATCTGGTACTGCCTCAGCCCCAGTGGGATGGGTCGGGGTCAGTTGGCAAAACTTATCTGCATAATTGTGCACCTGTTCCCAGACTCTTCTGTGCTCCTCAGGGCCAAGATGTTGGACATGATCATATAAATATCATGCTAAGTAAGATCATAAGACTGAGTAAGATACTGAAATTCCTTGATAAGGTTTGTGGAGTTGGAGGTGAAGGAGTGTAGTTGCTTCTCTGTCTGGGAAAGACTGGAGAGTGAGAAAGGAACATGGACTCTGATCACTCCCTCCCCACCAGCCATCTCCCATAGGGGGGTTAGAACATGTGCATGGGACCAAGTGATGGGAGGACTAGGTAGGCTGGGGGTGGGTGGTGGAAGCAGAAACAGAGCAGGGCGAAGGAGATGGAGGAGCAGGGCCCAGAGGGCCCTCTGCTGCAAGAGACCTCTGCTGCAGGGTGGTTTGTTGGCCAGGTTGAAGTCGGAGGAGGAGGAGGAGGAGGAATTTGGCGGCGGAAAAGTGCATAAGAAAGAGAAAGCGTGAAGGTAAGGAATCTCTTTCCATTTGTCCGCTCGCTCACAGAAATTGTACAAGTCCTATAAAACATTGGGATCCAATTGGCCATCTGAATTGATTATCTAAAGGATACTGTGGCCAAATATCATTACACAAGCAAATAAGTTTTGGTGGCTCTAGGTCGGGATCAGGTGAAGGGCTTTAAGATTTTAGTAGACATCCCAAGGGTGAATCTGCGGGAATGGAGGACCCAGATCCCATGGTGGAGACAAAGAGCCAAGTCAGTGTCCAAGGTGTCCCGAGGTCACAGACTAGTTGGCTGGAGACGAGGAAGTAGCACAATGAAGGGAGTTGTCACCCCCATCAGTGTGTGCCGGGCAAAAGCCAAGGGGGTTGAGAACCTGGTGCCAGGATTTTTGAGAGGAAAAGTGAAGAGGAGGTTCAACCCAGAGAGGGAATCTCCACCATAAAGATCGGGGACCCACCCGTCAGATAAGGTCAACTAAGGGGGCCAGCCGTAAGTAAAAGTCGTGGCTGGGGGAACCCCACCTCAACCACCTCCAGGGTGCCACATGACCAACGGTGGTGTCTCAGGTCAGAAGAGGAGTGTTTAAGTCAACCTAGGGGAAAACTCACCAATCTGAAGGCTGGGGGTGGCTGTGGAACTGAGCTTCTGGGCAAATGGAAGGTGAGCCCAGTGTCCAGGCGTCTGGGGCAACAGGTGGGATTCCACTTGCCTAAGTGGCTACAGCAGAGCCCATCCGAGTCACAGCACCAATAAAAGCACTCAGAAACCACTCTGGACACAGGAACTCACACAAGAGATGTTAATAAGCAGAGGAACAAAGTATCTGCCCCTGGGGTGAGAGAAAGAGAAAGAGCGCTAATAGCAGGAAACTACCCTTAAGTAGTGGGAGCCTGCAAGCTAATTGGTCCAATGACTGACGAGGAAGTTAATAATCTAGATTGAAAAATGGTGTGTGTGTGGTGGGGGGCAGAATCAGGGGAGAAATGGCTGCAACTTTGTTCCTTTCACTGGGAATTGAACTCAGGGAGCTTTACCCCTGAGCTACATCCCTAGTCCTTTTTATTTTTTATTTTGAGACAAATTCTCACTAAGTTGCTGAGAAATGAGCTACTTTACTGAGGCTGGCCTCGAGCTTGTGATCCTCCTGCCTCAGCCTCTTGAGTCGCTGATATTACAGGCATGTGCCACCATGCCTGGTTGGAAATGTCCATTTAGAAAATTGTTATTCCATTACTATAATCTTAAATAACATTGCTCTTCTTCCTCTGTGTTCCCAGAGCACCTTCTGTCTGTCTCCACTCATCTGTCACTGAGTGCCAATCGTGGATTACTGTTTTTCTATTTAGATGTAAGAAATCTGGCTGATTTAACATGTGTTTTACAGAAATAGAATTGTTATTTTGTGGTTCCATCATGTATTCTGTCTCCCTTCCTCCAGTTTTGCTGTGAGCTCTTTGACTCCGAAATCAAATGGACTGCTCTCCTTTGGCTCCTGGGTCTCAGCACAATGGCTGCTCGTGGATGCGGATGCTGTTGCTGCTGAGGGTGTTAATTCTGCTGGGCTCAGAAAACAATACTCCAAAGCCAGGCGCTTGGACATGCTGAGTACTTTGAACTAAAAAAAGCAGCCTCAGAACCAAGGTCTCTCTGACTTTCTCCCAGTCCCCCTGTCTCTTGCTCCCTGCTTCCCCAAACACTGGGAGGGGCTGTCTGAAGCTCCCTGGGTGTCTACCTGAAGGCCGGATCCTCCCTCCCGAGGATCAGCTCTCAGCATAGAGGACTAGAATGACGTCACATCCAGAGTCCATGTGGGCTGTGTCCCAGGCTTTTTTTCTTTCTTTCTTTCTTTTTTTTTTTTTTTGACTCATTCATTTCCACTTCCGTCTGTGAGGAAGGTACAGAAGCTTCTAACTTGTATCAGGTTATTGAGTCCCACTCTCCCGTGATGCAATAAATGTGTGTACCTTTTCTACTAATCTATTGTCGTTTATTTAATCAGACTGTTACTGAATCTTCAGAGGGTACAGGGGATTCCCCTTCTGCCCCTGAAACTCAATGACAGTGGGTCTCGAGGGGCTGGGACTGGCTCAGAAGCCCCTGTCCTGTCTTCGCCTGCGTCTTCACTCTGGTCTCCTGGGGTGTCCGAGCTGCATGGATGTGGCAGAGAGGAGACAAGCTTTGGGAGAGAGAAGGGTGAGCAGCATCCAGCTGAGGGACACCTGGCCCACAGGGACTGTGTTGATTGGTCCCAAATCCTACTCATGAGATCTCTACAAGGGACATGTTTCCTTGTTAAAGAAATGTTTCTACATGTGAGTCACAGAGGATTATTGAAGTACAGAAGCTAGGCATCTTCTGGCCTGGAAAGGACCTCAAATTCATTACTTTCAACCCTTACCCACTGCAAGAATCTCCTCTGACATCTCTGTAAAGTTTTATCCAGTCTTTATTTCAATGCCTCCAGTGATGGAGAGTTCAATACCAATAGAACAAGGACTTTTGGTTACTTAGTCATCTCTATTCTCTCCACGTTTTCTTTTCGTCTTCCTAAATAAAATGTGATTTTAATCAAGTATCCACCCTCCTCCACTTGGGAAGGGAAAAATAAAACCGGAGTTTTATTCACAACTCACAGGAGTTGTGGCAAACTCGTTTCCCTTCCTGCTGAGTGATTTGGGCAAGGGCATGGGTAGATGACACAACTCTAACTGATGAGGTAGAGGGGAAGCCTACCAGGGGGCTTTTGGAAAAGATTTTTAAAAGATACAGAACAGGTCTCTCCTTCCTTTTTTTTTTTTTTTTTTTTTTTTTTTGCAGTACTGGGGATCGAACTCAGTGCCTTGTGCTTGTGAGGCAAGCACTCTACCAGCTGAGCCATCTCCCCAGCCCAGGTCTCTTCTTCTATTACAAATTTTAACCTAGATGTGATACCTGGAACTGTGGTTGTCGCCTTGTGATCAGGAGGGTAGCTAACCTGAAGGCAAAGTGGAGAGGCTGAGGCTAACGGAGTAGAAATAGGTGAAAATAACACACACACACACACACACACACACACACACACACACACACAAAACTGGGAACATTAATGTAATTCATTGAACAGCTAAGGTAACTGGCTCTTAGGCTGCATCTATCCTCTTAAGCAACCCCCAAAAGCTGTTAATTCATTGTAAACATTTAGTCAATGAAATAGTTTCCATGAACTGCAACCAAACCAGGAATCTCTAATCCCAAAGGTATGTGACTGAGTTTTGAAACTAAACAATAGACTTTACATTAATCTCTGTTCTGTTTTGTTTTTGATTTTCATCGAATCTTCCATCTTTTACAAATATTTTGGATTGCCAATTTAACTGTGTAGATTATTCCTAATTCCTCTTTCACCCACAGAGTTTGAGTAAGCACAATTTCTTCATTCAAGGAAACAATAAGAAAGTTGAAAAGAATCAACTGGGCGAGACCACTCTACAAACCTCCTGGCATGAGTGGACAGATGTTTCCAGTCCACTTCACTGTACTGTGAAGCCCACGTTTCTCTGTCTTGTCCACATTTGGACAAATGCCTTATTGAAATCAGGACAGAGTGACTGTGATATACTGTCTCCTTCCTTGTAACGAATGGAGTGATGTTAACAGACCGACGTGAGGTCTGCATGTTCCTGGGGTCTAGACCTTCTGTGTGTGTATGTGTGTGTGTGTGCGCACGTGTGCGCGCCCCCAGTTTGGGGATTAGAACTGAGCTGTGGTTGGCAGGGTCAGGCTTGGTGCCTCTTCAGCCCCTGGGAATCTGAGATCCGACTAGGAATTTGGAAGAAGATGAACCCCCTGTAGGAGATGGGGCTTTCCTGGGCTGCCCTAAGGCTGAGGTCTCTGCCCCACCCACCTGAGCCCCTCTGGTTTCCCCATAGCCTTGGCCCCCTCTGGCCCAGGTGCAAGGAGTTTTGCAGACTCCTCATGCAGTGCTCTGGCCACTGTGACTGCTGGCCCTGGCACTTCCCCAGCCCTCACGGGGTCTGCAGGCAGGTCTAAGGGAGGGAGGGCAGAGGCAGCCTCCCAGGGCCCTCTCCACCTGGCCCCCGGGCTGGCTCCGGAGTTGCCCCTAGCCTGAAGCTTCCTAACCCCCAGCAGGAAGAGGAGTTCACAATCTGGGAGACCCTAGGCCTCCTTTGGATTTCTGGGCCCTGAAGCTGGGCAAAGGGGCTTGGCCAGACCCAGGTCACCCAGGCCCTGAGGGGCAGGCAGAGGCTGTGGTCTGGTCCATGTTGCTGAACCCCTTAGGAGATCTACCATGATGGCTGAGATGGTAGCTGGTAGCAAGAAGGACGTTGGTTTTGAGCCTGGAGGTGATGTGGGGTGCTGGGGTCAGCTCATTTGCATCGATGGCTCGGCTTCCCAGAGGATAGGTAGGGGTCTCTGGCTTGGTGGCCTGGCTGGCGCTGAGCCTGGGAGGCCGAGGGGGAGTCTGGAAGCGTCTGTGAGAGGATGGGGAATATGTGGGGGTGGAGAGCACACCCACCTCCCCTGACCCTGACTGTGCTCACCCATGGGGGTCAGACTCTGTCATTCACTCTTGAGTTCACCCTGGCAGTGGGGCTGAAGGAAGTGAGGCTGAGAACCTGCAGGTTGGGAGCAGGGAACCCCCTGGCCAGCCTGCAAGCAGCAGATGGGTGCAGGGTACATGTGCAAGGGGCCCAGTGGCCTCTCATGGGTGCTGTGGGGGACAGCAGCCCAGGGAGGCCAGTGGAAGGAGGCTGGAGGAGTGGTCCCAGGCACAGGTGGACAGCCAGCTCCAGGCAACTGTCTTCCTGGTGTCAGCTCTGAGGTCCTGGGAGTGGAGTCCTCATCCTGGAATTCTAGGGAAAGAGAGGAGAGGAAGAGGGAGGCCGAGGAAGAGCACTGGGATATGGGATGCCCGGCCTGCTCCAGGCCCCGGAGCCAAACGCCCTCACTGCCCACCTCTGTCCTTTCCATCCTCTCCGTGAGCCTGGAGATGGTCCTTATTCTCCCCCTCCATGAAGGGCACACATGAATAAGAGGGAGCAGGGACCCGTTCCTCCCCTGCATCAGAGTCAGGGTCCAGAGGAGCAAGTGGAAGGGCAATCTCTCTGGAGAGGGAGTGGGAGGCTTGCGGGCAGCGAGTTCGCTCCTGGGGCCCTGAACTGACATTCCTTTGGCTTCTCACCACCCTGAGCCCTGGCGAGGATGTTTGAGGGTGCTGGCCATTCTGTTTTGCCTCCCGTCCCCACCGAAGTCGCATGGCAGCTTCCCTGTGGGAGCTGAGCTTGACGGAGGCGCCCCATCCAGGGTGTGGCGCCCCATCCAGGGTGTGGCGGTGGGTGCATTTCCTGGTCTTCCCAGCAGGGGGAGCGCTGCCTCCCACCTGCTGTTTTCCAGGGTCTGACTTGCCAGAGGGCCAAGGCAACTGGCGTCTTCATTGTCCTCTGAGGATGGAGGAGCAGAGTGCCTGACCTAATGACTGACCAGTCTGTCTGCCTCCCGGGAAGGCCTCCCAGTTGTCTTTTCTCGCTTCTTCTGTCTGACCTTTGTGGCTTCTAGCCTCCCATGAGGTTGAACCTAAGACTTGGGCCATTAGGCTATCAAGCCCCTCCCTGGAGAGAGAGAAGAGCATCTGAGAGGCAGAGGAGCCCAGGAGCAAAGGCCACCCTCAGGAAGGGAATGAAACCCTCAACCAAGGACTGGGATGGTGGGTCCAGCCTTCGGGGCTCAGTCTGCAGACTACTCAGGACTCAGGTGTTTGCTGGGCAAGGGGCCACTGGCTTCTCAGGGCAGCACTGGCCTTCTGCTTGTCCCCACTTCCCTGTGCCTGGCCACTTTGGGCAATGGGCTGTTTGGGGCTCCATGGATGCTGCCCTGGGCTGGGGGATTCAGGAACCAAGAATTTTTCTTGCACATCTTACCTTCCAGCATATCCCATAATCCTGTTTCCAAAATATCCACTGCTGTGTGTACATATGTGAGGGGAACAGAGGCCAGAGCCGCTAGGGTGACTCTATCTGTGCTGACGAGTATGGCAGCTTCTAGCCACCCATCTTTGAGATAAAATCGAATAACATTAACATGAGCGTAATTAATGACATCAGTTCCTCTGTGGCTCTAGTCATAGTTCAAGTGCTCAGTGCCTCATGTGGCCGAGGCTCCTTAGGGGACAGCACCGGTATGGCTCCCACCACTGCAGGCAGCTCTGCCGGGGCGCCCTGCACCAGCCTCTCAGGGCCTACGGTGCTGCTGTTGGATTGTGGATTGTGGAGCCAGGACGCTGCGCAGGATCAGGTGTGTGGGATGCTGTCACAGGGATCCCTGGCACCAGGGAGTCAGGGAGGGACACGGGAGGAGGAGGGGAGACATCCAGGCAGGCTCCAGGGAAGGGCCAGTACTGGGCATGTGGGTTGGAGGTGGGCGGGTCCCGGGCTGGGCGGCCAGCAGTATGGAGGTTTGTCTTTGTACCTTGGATCTGAGCGTCCACACACTCATTTATGACCTGGGAAGAACAATCCCGTCACTTGGTGCAAGGAGGAGAACCTGAGAAGGGTGTAGTTACTTCGTGGCTCTGCCCCTACTCAGTGCGTGACCTCCTGAGCCTGGGACAGTTGCTTGGTAAAACAGGACCATTGAGCTTCAGGGGCTCAGAGAAACAGTGAGTGTCTGCACCTGCCCATGGTGGGGGGTGCCCGGCCCAGGGTTCAGGGCCTCCTGTGTCTCTGGTCCTGTGGGATCACCAAGGTCCTTGAGATCTACCTCCTCAGTTCTTTAAAATTATAATGCATGTGGAGTCCGCCTCCTGAGGAGGATCTGAGGCAGCAGCTAACCCGTTATTTTACAAATGAGAAAACAAGCTCGGGAGGGTTAGAGACTTACTCAAGACACATTATCCCTTAAGTTCCCTGAAGTTCAGAGCCAAGAGCAGTTTTTAAGAGTAGCCTCCGCTTCAGCCCCACCTCCCACCCCATCCAGACGCCATCAGCTCCTAAGATGTGGGCTGGCTGAGGGAGGAGGAGGCCTGGGGCCAGAGGCTCTGGGAGCTGTGACCATGGGCCAGGAGTCCAGTCAGGGCAGAGTGGATGCCTGGCTGGAGATGATGGGGGCTTTGAAGTGGCCATGGTCTCCTGGGAGGCCCAGTCCAGAGAGTGAGTTCAGATGGAGCCTCTGGGTGGAGTGTGGCCCAGAACTGGGGATGTTAGGGCCCGTCCTTCCGACAGCACTAGGCCTTCCTCCTTGGCACACACTCTCATCTCCACAAACTCCCGAGTTGGAGGACTTTGTAATACTTTGTAATAAGACCAATGTTAAGAGCAACAGTTTAATGAGCACCTACAAACAGGCAGGGTACTAGACACCTGTATTCGTTCTCTCTTTTTTTGTATGGGGGATTGAACCCAGAGGTGCTTAATCACTAAGCTTCATCCCCAGCCCTATTTTGCATTTTATTTAGAGACAGTGTCTCAATGAGTTGCTTAGCCCTTGCTTTTGCTGAGGCTGGCTTTGTACTCACGATCCTCCTGCCTCAGCCTCCCGAGCTGCTGGGATTACAGGCATGTGCCACCGCGCCCGGCTTGCATTCTCTCTTTTATTTCACTCAACAATCCTGTAAATTTGATAATAGCCCTGTTTGAAACATGATGTAACCCTGGGTCAGAGAGGTTCAGTGCCTTGCCTAAGGTCACATCATCAGGAAGCGCCCGGCCATGTCAGATTTTTGGCTGATTCTCTGAACCCCCAACACTGGAAGCTTTCCACCTAACCTAGTGATCTCTCCAGTACTGGACTTTGGCTGGGAATGTGCTTCCCAGGGGCTGGGATGCAGGACCCCCGGCCTGTCAGGGAGAGTTACAGTCTGGCAGGGGTGGGGTGCTCTCGGCAGAGCCTGGGCTTTGATGGGGGAACTGAGCTTTGATCTTCTTTTGAAGTCCTGGCCTCTGGAACCAGCAACTTCAGGGGGGAGAGTTGGAGGAGGGGGAGATGAAAAGGCAGAGTGGGGGTGGAAAGTGTGTGTGTGTGTGTGTGTGTGTGTGCGCGCGCGCGCGTGTGCATAGGTAGGGGGCAGGAGATAGGAGAGGGAAACAGATGTGTGACGGAGAACAGGGAAGCCGGCAGCGGGGGAGAGGGGGAGCGAGGGGCTGGGGTAAGGAATTGCTGAGGGCAGACAGGAGAGCCAGGCCAGGCCAGGCCAGGTGGGAGACAGGAGGGCCAGGGCTGAGGGCAGGTAGCTGGGCCCCAGTTCCCAGCCCCTCCTGCCCAGGAGTCTGGGCTCCTGTTGAGCCTGCACAGTGACGCCCCAGCCTGAGGTTCCACCTCCTCTCCACCTTTGGCTGGCTGGCTCTGTCACAGGTTGCTTATTGGCGTCTAAGGGTCCAGAGATTCCAGCAAGTTCCTGGCCCAGGCCTCAGGGAAGGCATCAAATGGCCCTGGGGATGCAGTGAGGGGGAGGCGAGGAGCTCACACGGGTGCTTTTCTTGGGGTCTGTGGCTCGGCCTGCACCCCAATTGAGGGGGTGGGAAGGGTTGTGTGCTTGAGAGACTCTGCCGTGTGGCTGTGCACCTGTTCCTGTCTGACAGCCGAGTTCCTCCTGGGGGGCTGCCCCAGGCAGGCGAGGGAGAACGTGGTGGGAAGGGGCTCCCTGGCAGACAGGGCTAATCCCAAGCTGGGCAGCCTCCTCCCCTCCCCACCCACCCCACCCTCCGGCCCCCTCAGGTCCGTGTAGCTCCTCCCTCATCCTGGGCACCCTGCTCCACTCCCTTTCAGACTCTGGACCCAAACAGAGGCCCTCTCTGGGCAGGGGGCAGGGGATGCCCCCTCCCCACTGGCTCTGCAGAGGGTGGGAATGTTTGGCAAGTGAAAACCAAGAAGGGAGGTGGCCGAACGCTCTTTTCTTTGGGTTCCCGCCAGGAGCGCCTGGGATTATACCCGCCCAGCTCCGTGTACTTCAGAGAGACTGGGAGGGTTTCCAAATTAGGATTTATAGGATTAATAGCTTTTTTCTGCCCCCCTAGCGAGCCTCCCGCACCCTGAGCCTCAGGCCTTACTCCTACTGTTGGGCCCCTCCTGGGTCAGACCTCACAAGAAGCTGCGGTGGCCCATCCCTGGAAGGGGACATCACAGGCACCCCATAGAACCGCCTGAGAGGTGAGGAGGAGCTGGAGCAGGGAGGGACAGAGCCAGGGCTGGGCTCTCCTAGGATGGCTGTGCAGGTGACCTTGCTTCCCTGCTCTTTACTGTTGTGTCCCTAACAGGGTAGAGGCCAAATAGCCCACCTGTAGAGGTGACTGGAGACGATGCCTGCTGAGGCGTGGTGGCATGGGAACAACTGTGGGGTGCGGTGGGCAGAGTCCTGGCTATATGTGGGTCTCAGAACCAGACTGCAATGTGGGAGGCTGGAACATTCTTCAGGGGTCTCCAGAGGAGCCCCTCTTGGGCCATCCCCTGCACCAGCCCTCCTTCACACTCAGCACTGTCTATCCCTTCTGGCCAGTCCACCCCACCCCTGCCTGCTGTCCTTTCCTCTGTCCCCCCACCTACTCAACCCCCAAAACAGTTCAAGCACAAGCGCCTCCAGACAGGTTTCCTCATCAGTAGCCAGAGGGTGGAGCCGTTGACCTGAGGCGCCAGCCCTGTGGATCCAGGTGTTTGGTCCGAGGGACCATTAACTTCCTGTGATGTCTCCTGAGGGCAGGAAGTGCGTGTTTCCTGAAGCTCCCCTCATCTAGCCATCTCCAGAGTCAAGGTCTGGGTTCTCTGCTCTGTGGCCTCCAGGGAACTCTTGGTGTCTTCCAAGGCCCAGTTCACTACTCACCCTCTGCAGAGCCCATGAGCTCTCCTTCAGCCAAGGGCTTAGGGGCCCTGAGCTGACCACCTTACTGGGAATCCCTTGAGGCCAGGGACCTCCCTGGACCCCAAGTCCTCAGCACAGTGGCTGGTGGGAGCAGCTGCTCAATGAAGGTTGGTCTCATTTATCTGTTCAGCTGGACCAAGGGAGATCAAGGGGGGATGTGAGCACATAGTCTTGACCCTAGAGGCCCCTTGATAAGAAAATAAAGCGGAGCATCCGGGTGTCTGGTGAAGGCTAAGGGGCCACAGTGATGCAGGCGGTGAGAAGAATGGGGCCTGTTGGAGCAGGAAGGAGCCCTGGAGGTGACTCAGGTGGGGAGATGAGGCTCATGGACAAGGACACCATGTGCTTAGGGTGACACAAGTCAGTGGCAGAAAGGCCACTACTTTCCAGACCCCTGGGCTTCTGGTCCCCATTCCTTCCTCTGCACCCGTCTGGTCCCTGCCCACCTTCCCTCTTTCCATTGCAGGGCCCCAGCCTGGCCTCCCTCCAGCCGCCCACAGTCAGGCACCGATGGGAGGGCTGAGGAGGGCCAGCCGAGCAGGCAGGTGTCGGGCAGGGTGTACCTGTAGTCCAGAAGCAGGGTGGGCCACTAAGGGTCATGAGCTAGGGTGGGCTCAGCTGGATGGTGGCATATTCCACAACCTCACCAGGGCCCGGCACAGTAGTCCGTGGCCCTGGCATGAGTTCCAGGGCCGAGGTGTCCAGCTCTGCATAGTAGATGTCAGTGTCCTTTAGGCCAGACTCCTAGGGACGGGGTAGAAGGGAGAGAGGGCAGGGGGAGCATCCATTGTCAGGCCCGGGATGAAGCAGCCCAGGAACAGTATTTGGGATGAAGGGGGAGGTCGGGTGTGCCGTGGAAACATGAGACAGGAAAGGGGGACATGGAGGATTGGGGGAAGGGGGGAAGAGAGAGAATCAGAAAGTGAATTCATTGGTGGCACATGCTTGTACTCCCAGCTACTCAGGAGGCTGAGGCAGGAGGATTGCAAGTTTGAGGTCTGCCTGGGCAATTTAGTGAGACCCTGTCTCAAAATAAAATATATAAAAAAGGGCTGGGGGTGTAGCTCAATGATAAAATGCCCCTGGCTTCAGTCCCCAGTACTGGGGGAGAAATCATTAAAAACGAAGAAAAACATTTAGAAGATGAACGGACCACAAGGCATTTACGTGCTCTGCTAGGCTGTGCCTCCTGAGGTCCTGGGCATGGGTGGGCAGAGGCAGGAAAAGCAGAGCCCTCCCTGCCACAGCTGGGAGTTAGCATCCCACTCTTGGCTCCACAGCGCTTGGCTCTGAGAGATGACTTAGGCCCACTCTCTCATTTTGCAGAGGGAAGAAACAGGTCTGGAGAAGGGCCATGCTGTACTGGGGTCACAGCTGTCTGCAGCAGAGCCCGGAAGGCATTAAGCGGAATGTGGAGACCAAGCACCAGGCTTTGGATTTTAGCTGGGCCACTTGCTGTGGCTTGTTGGGAACACTGTTCAATCCACCCCAGCCTAGCTTTTCATTTGTAAAACGAAGAAATAAAATTTATGAGCGTTATCTCTATCGTTACAGCCAGGGGCACTAATTCCCACCCGGGCTGCTCCATGGCCCTGCATTACCTGGGCCTTAGTTTGATTTAGGAATTTTACTGGGGTCAGTGGAAAAGCAGAGCCCTCCCTGCCATAGCTGGGAGTTAGCACCACTGAGTCACACTGAGTGACTCTCCCCCGCAGGTTCTCAGTTTCCCCATCAGCAAAATGTGACAGTGACTTGAGACCCAAGGACCTTCTAGCTCTCATCTCGGGATTTTCCCTCAGCCTTCTGCTCTCAGATTAGTGCCAATGCAGATGGCAGACAGCATCCTGTCCACAGAGCAGGGCCCCAGGAGACTTAGGGGGTCTCCCAGGCCAGCAGGGCAGGAGGCTGGAGCAGGATGGGGACTCTGTACTGTGGGAGGGGAGCCCCTGAGCTGGCCCCATGCTGTGGGCCACTCTTCCCTGGTTGGTGGCCTGGGCAGCAGACAAGGCTGTGTCCTGATCTTAGTTACCCTCCAGCAATGCCCATCAGGACACATGGCAGGGCTAAGATTAGTGCAATTAGTTCCTGATTTCTTACAAGTGAGAGTCATAACCTGACACCTTGTCCCTCTGTCCTCTGTGCTTCCAGAGCCGCCGGAGTGGAGGATGGAGAGGACACCTCTTTTCCAGAAGGAAAGAGCCCCCGGGAGAAGGTCGGGGGCATAAGAGGTCAAAGACAGAAGGAAAGGGATCGGGCTGGATAGACAGAGAGCCTAGAGGATAGCTGCGACTAGGAAAGAGGTTTCAAGGCCAGCAGGGTGTGGGAGGAGCAGCTGAAAAGCCTCCAGGAGGCAGCCAAGACTGGCCTCGCCCCTGTGGCCTCAGAGGCAATAACCGCCTGGGTCCAATGTAGGGGTCCCCACTCTGGGGTGGTGTGGAACCGTGCTGCGGAGGCAGGGACTGGATACAATGACCAGTGGTGAGGCAGGACTGAGTGGATCCCCTCTTATCATGCCCATCATCGTGAGGATGGCTAGGGATGGGAGCTCAGGTGGGTGGGGCCAGGGGTGTCCTGGGGCCGCCCCGACTCCCCAGGTTCCACTGAGACTTCCTACCAAGAGACCATCAGCGTCTAGGTAACATCTCTCTGTAGGTCCTTCACTCAGTACTGTCAGTATGGCATAACCATGGCTTTGCCCCCAGCGAGGACTGGGAGACCGGGCAGTGATGACAAAAGGTGGTTTGGCAGCAGCTCTTCCGGGTGGGGGGAGGGGCACTTTCCAGTTGGGTCTGGAGGTTCTATAGATGCTGTGAGCCCTGAGCACCTCTCTTCAGCCTTTGTAGAATCTGTCTCAGATGGAGTCAGCAGTGACCTGCAGCTCCTGCTAGGCAAGAAGACAGGTAGAAAGGCTAAAGTGGAGGTTTGGGTCTGCTCACTCACTGCCTGGTGGCAGGAAGGACAGAGTCCCTGGTACAAGGATATAGCATATGAAAGGGATGCAGGGGACAGTGCCTGCAAGGACAGCATGGTTGGTCCTTGTGTAAGTCATGTGGACACTGATAGTGAATAAAAAGAACTGGAAACCATCAAGAATGAAAGCTTGGTGTGAGGGCCAGAGACCTTCTGGAAGCTTCCAGAGACACCCCATCTCCTGCAGTGGAGGGACGTAGCTAGGAGCAGACAGGATTCAGAGTGGGAACTGCAGAGCTTGGAGATGTTGATCAGGCAGGCTTGTTGTGCCAAGGTAAGGGCCCTGCTCAGAAGACCTGGGACCCTGAAACTGGATAGAGAGCCCTGTCTGTCCCTCAGAGCAGGCAGACGTGGCCCGCTCTTCCCTGGTAGGAGCTGCTGCCACCCAGGCTGGAGGACACCACAGAGGTCTCTGCCCTGCAAGGTGACAGGCATCACCCCCTTGAAAACTGCTCCCACCTCTGTCCCTGGCCGGTGGTCCCTATCTTATCTCCATTTAGTCTGTCAGTCTGGCCTCTACAGAAACCAGATGGCTCCTAGAGAACGAGGCTTGAGGCTATGGTCTGAATGCTGGTGTACCCTAAATTCATACGTTGAAATGCTAACCCCCAAGATGATGGCTTCAGGGGTTGGTCCCTCCAGGAGATGAGTGGCATTAGTGCTCTTCTGGAGGAGCCCCAGGTGCTCATGTGCACCATCCATCAACCAGGAAGGTTCACCAGACACTGAGTCTGCCAGCCTTGACTCTCGGCCATCTCAGAACTGGGAGAAACACATCCCTCTTGTTTATGAGTCACCCAGGCCATGGTACTTTGGAACAGTAGCCTGGACAGTCAACTTCTAGAGGCTCAGTCAAGAGGTAGCTCCGATTGCAGCTGCTGGAACAGTTTTCTACATGCCAGCTAAAGTACCAGCTTTTTGGCAATACTTTGAAAGGCCTCTAAATAGTGCTGTGTCCCCAGAAGGAAGATTATATGGGTCTGGGAACCAAAAGATGAAAGCCAGCAGGAGTCACTTTCCATTGCTCCCAATGAACAGGAGGGGTATATCATTTTGTGCTAGACTCTGCATGGCAGAGGGTCCCATTGGGCTGGAATTCAGGGCTGTTCTGGGATTAGAACACTTGGACTCCATGTGTTCAGGAATCATCAGGCAAGAAGAGGAGCCACATATTAAAAGGGGTTGTTGACTCCGATCAGCAGGAAGAAATCAGGCGGCTGCTACATTTCAGGAAGAGAAGAGGAAGCAGAACCCACACTTGGTCTGCTTGGTGCGTCTTCTGGTTTCACTGTGAAAGAACACCCATGACAAGCCTGCATGAGAAGGGTATGCTTGTCAAGGACCCAGGGCCTTGGGAATGGAGGTCTGGGTCACACAGGTAGTTTAGCCACCAAGACTTGCTGCAGAGGTGGCACAGCAAGGAGATCTGGGGATGGATGTGGAGAGATAAGTATTGGTAGTGGCCCTAAATTCACTGTAGCAACAGGCGCTCCATCCTCAGAAGGAGAGTCTCACTGAGTCATGGAGAAGCTGCTCCCTGCACCTGGATGGATGAGAAGATCTCTGCCATGTCAGGGTGCACCGTGGCAGCTGTGCACACTCATGGCTCAGATCTGCGGTGGGACCATTGTGGGCTGCAGCCCTACCTGTTGCTCCATCCCTCTGAGGTCAATGGGGCGACTCATCTGCTTCTAGCCTAGGCTGTCTGTGCTCATATGGCTGAGGAGTTGGAAGCCCCTGTCCTTAAGGGGAAGGCTGTGTTCCTCTCCCTTCTCTTGTAGACACAAGCTTTGAATCCTCTGAAGTCCTCCCGAAGATCTAGCCTAGATCTACTGGCTCTCCAAATGGTAACTGCCACTTGACTCCTAACCCAGAAACCTTGGCAGACAAGAAAGGGAGCCATGATCTTAGCACCCCTGGGTGCATGTGCAGCATGGACCTGATCTACACAGAGAGGGGCCACTGAGTTTGAAGGAACCTTCGATGGCTGGCCCCCCAGGCTCTCTGCAGCCTTCCAGCTCTCCCACCCCCCAAGTCCTGCCTTGGTGAATGGTGCATGCTCTGCTGTGCTCTCTCTTACAACTTGTTGAGAAGGAGAATTGATGACAACATCAATAATGTGACTTGTATACAAGCAGCACTGACAACAAACCAGAGTACTGGGGATAAATTCTTGCCTGGCCCAGTAATTGCTCTGGAAGCCAAAAGGAATTACTTTCTTGGCAACAACAATGGAGCCTCCCTGGGATGCCAGGGTTTCCCTTCTCCTGGGACCTCCTCAACCACCCCACAGGCCATTCTTAAAAGCATCTGTCCACCTGGATACCCTTGTCACATGGCTCAGAGCTCATGTAGGACACGGTTGGAGAAACCCTCTCCTTGACCCATCTGGCTCCTCCTGCCCATGGCTGTGGGGTAGACGTGGCTCCCTCTGCCCTTTGTCCCAAGAGGCTATTGAATGGATAAACTCATCCAGGGACTTCATCAATTCAACTCAAGCAGAGCCTGAGGAGGGACGGTCCTTTGCTGGGCCTGGTGCTCGGATGAGGGAGGCGGTGGGAGAGGAGGAGTGTGCAGGGGGGCCCACGGCATGGATGCTCTCCTTGGGCTAGAGCTGCCAGGCATGGCCTGGCTCCTCCCATGTCCCCAGGGAGGGCTGTGCATGCCAGGCTGAGGGGGCAGCAGTCAGAGAGCAGGATGGGGAACTTGTTCATGGGGATTAGGGCCAGCTGCAGCTGTCCTGTTATATCTTTGCGATTTTATGCTGAGCCTAGGCCCGCTCTCCAGGGGGTCCCACTGAGTCTTCCATGACTTTCCAGATCTCTAACTTCCATCGTATTTTCCCTCCATGCCTCAGGCCCTCTCTCCTTCCTCCTGTTCCTCCCACAGCTCTGACAAGTAAGTTGACTAGAGGCTGAAGGAGACTGATTTGGCAAATCCTGGATGGGGCATGGCTTTCTCTGTACTGGCAGCAGTGGGTCTCCCCCTTCCATTCGACCTCGCCCACATTCAGGGCTACCTGCCTGCTCTCTGGGCTCCAGGCAGCTGCCAGGCCTCTGAGGCTGCAGAGGGCTCCACATCCCCAGAGTTGCCACCTGTGGCTCCGGGCTCCTTTGTCTTCATGTGAACTCCCACGCCTCTGCTCCTCGCAGTGGCTGCCGCAGGGTCAGTGCCCGCACTTGGGAGTCAGAAGATTCCGGGCCTGAACTATGCTGTCCCCAGTTGCTCACTGGGAGATCCTGGGCAAGCTCTTAATTTCGAGGAGCTTCAGTTTCCTCATCTACCCAATGGGGCAATGAAAGACTTATCACGCAGATTGTTGTGAGAGTAAGGAAACCAAATTGTGTTTGAAAAGCAGCTGTCAAGGTGGCTGGCATGTGGGTGCTCTGCACCGTGACTGTGGTCTCTTCTGTTGGGGTCCACAGGCCACGCGGTACAGACTAGGCCATGCGATTCTCCCTCAGATGGGGAGGAGAATGGTCAGGATATGTTTGGGGGAGTGGGCTTCCACAGTGAGTTCCAGACCACTTCCAAGTTGACCAGCAGGGGGTCTTTTGCCTCCTTCATAGTATCAGAAGGCGGAGGCTAGTTTCATCTTCTGGGCCAGCACTCTGGAAGGGAAAGCCATCTCCTGGGAGGGGGGATTTGGCACTTAAGTGGGCCTTGAGTGGTACTTCCCGCCAAGAGGGAGGATGGCTATACCATGGAGACAAAGGCCTGGCTCACCCACCAGTGCCAGGAGAGAGGGTGTTATCTTCAGGCCCAGGCGCTTTGGTCTGGGTCTCTGGGCTGGCAGCGTATGGATACCACCCCTCAAATTCCACGTCTGCTGAAAGGAACAGGGTGTGTGCAGAGGTGGCAGCCATTCAAGTGGACGCTGGCCCTCTGAGCAGCTGGGAGTGGGGCCAGGAGGAGGGGCTGAGCTGGCTTGCTGGTGGTCTTTGGCAGGACTGGGAACTGGGGTGCAGGGTGCAGAACCAAGGGATGGAGCTTGTGGGAGGAAGAGCTGGGTGTCAGGCAGGGCTCAGCCTCCACGGAAGCCCCACTCTCCCACTGGTCTGCCCAGTGTGCATCACCCCCGTTGCCAGGGTACCTGAGTGGTGCCACCCTATGGGTAGAGGCTTCTGTCTATAGTGGGCTTCCTGGGCCCACCCGGCCCTGGCCTCCTCAGCCTCCTTTGTCCTCTCTTCTGCTAAGGCAGCTGGGCACATGGCCAGGCAGGTGCAGCTGGGCTGGGGGCTCTGTTCTCACTGCTCAGTTCTCCTTACCAAGGGGCGGTAGGAGGGGGAGACGCCCAGGTCGTAGTAGGGGGGTTGCAGGGGCAGCTTCGGCAGCTCCTCTTCCTGCTGCCACCTCCCTGGTTCCAGGTGGAGACTCTGGAAGAGAAGGAGGCGAGTGTTGCCTGCCTTGCCCCAGGCGGCCGGCCCAGACCAGAGTTGACTGGGACTCCCTTCCTCAGGTTCCCGGCACGCCACGCTGGCACCTACCAGCATGGCGGCTGTCTGGGAGGGTGCTACGTACCCTGCGCCTTTAGCTCCACCGCCTCTACCAGGGACCAGCACAGGCCAGGCAACTAGCAAGGACTCAATGAACATTTTTCTTTTCTTTTCTTTCAATGAATCTTTTCTTTTCTTTTCTCCTCCCTCCCTTCCTTCCTTCCTTCCTTTTTTTTTTTACTTTTTAAAGAAAATGTTTTATTCTTGCATAGGATATATTGCCTTGGTCATTTTTTGAAAAAAAAATCAGTTTTATTGAGGCATATATTTATTATGATAGAACACACCCATTTTAGGGAAGTCATTTTTAAAAACTACTGGAAAAAAGTATGCCAATGGATACCAAATAGACTTCAATTAAAATACGACAGGTGGTGGTTCCTATAGTGTTTTTTTTTTTTTTTTCTTTTTTCTTTTTTCTTTGTTTTCCTGGTACAGCAAATCCAAATTCTTTTTTTTTTTTTTTTTAATAAACATTTTTTAAAATGAATACATGGACTGAGAGGTGGGGGAAGAGATTCCTCTGGGGGTCCTGGGTAGGTGGAATCCTGGGTAGGGAAGGTCTTAATTTGCCATCTCTGGGGTAGGGTGGGGGCAGGATATAGGCCTGGACCTGCTGGCCTGTGCTGGTGCGACAGCTTTGTCTTCGGGTTGGATTCTCTCCCTGGGGCCATCTCCCATTTTTCCTTCCTGTGCCCCTAGTCTAGGGACCTTGTTCTATGCTGTCCTAGGCCCACCTGGATGTCTTCAGATGCAAGGTGGCTCTGCCTGTCAGGAGGAGTCTCCAGCTTCTGGGAGGGGGACAGGTCAGTCCTGGGAGAACAGAATGAGGTTGAGATCAGCACAGGGACTTACAGGGAGGTCTCTGCCCCAGTGAGACTTCTTGACTACTTCTGGTCCCTGAACCACAGTCATGATGATAGGCCCCAGGGCTCTGCTCCCAGGAAGCCCCCAGGGTGGCCAGAGTTGGAAATGTGGTGACTCAGCATGGTGAGTAGAGGCTGAGGGGGACCTGCCCATGCGTCTGCTCTAGCCCAGCACCTCTGCAGTATGGGAGTCACATGAGTGTCAGGTTTCTACCTCCAAGGAACATTGGGAAATCCAATGGGTCCAACCAGGGCCAGGGGAATGAGGCCCCAGGCCAGGGGAATGAAGCCCCAGGCCAGGGGAATGAAGCCCCAGGTGCAAGGTGTAGGACACCCAAGATCTTAGCCATCACAATAAATAAATATTAAAGCAATATTTTTCAAAAAAAAATTAATGCCAAATCTCTGAACAAAATATCAGCATTTTAAATAAAGACAGGATTAGAATTACTGATTTTTTCCCTTTTGCCTTAGGCTATAATATGGCTCAGCACGCCACCAGTACTGATCCTATCTTTATTTAAAATGTTGATGTTTTGTTCATCATGGATTTTTTTGCCTTCATTTTGATCTTTAAAAATGCATTAAAGCTGGGCCCCATAGTATACAACTCTAGTTCCAGCTACTTGGGAGGCTGAGGCAGGAGGGCTGCATAAGCCCAGGAGTTGAAGGCCAGGCTGGGCAACTTAGCAAGACCTGGTCTTCAAAAATTTTTTTCTTGAATTAAAATATTATTTATTGTGATTTTTTTTTTTTTTTTTTTTAGTTTGTTTGGTACCAGGAATTGAATTTGTGGTGCTTAACCACTGAGCCACATCTCCAGTTCTTTTAATTTTTTATTTTGAGACAGGGCCTCGCAAGTTGCTTAAGGCCTCGCTAAGCTGCCGAGGCTGGCTTTGAACTCTTGATCCTTCTGCCTCAGCCTCCTGAGCCTCTGGGATTATAGGCATGCACCATTGCGCCTGGCATGAGTGAGCTCCTCCATGAACTCTATGCCTCCTTGTCCTCTCTGGCCCTCAGCCTGCCCTAATGACTTGCCAGTGGCTGGGAGAAGGTAAAATTATGCAAGTTATTTAAACTCTTTGTGCCTTGTTCCTCATCTGTGGATAACTGTGCACTTATTTCTTTGAGTTGTTGTGAGGGCAAAATACATCTGCATGGGGCTGGGTTGTGGCTGAGTGGTAGAGTGATTGCCCAGCATGTGTGAGGCACTGGGTTCGATCCTCAGTACCACACGAAAATAAATAAAGATATTGTGTCCATCTACAACCAAAACCAAAACAAAACAAAACAAAACAAAAACTACCTGTTCCAGTGTAGATACTCGGGGTGGCACCCCATGCACAGTAGCACTCTGGATGGTTAGTCTTCCTGCACAGGTGAGGTGGGGAACCTGGCAGGCTGGACACAGCCAGGTGTTTAGCGGATCTGGAGCCCTGGGGGTGGCTCGCCAGCACTCACCCATCACTGCCCATTCGCAGTCGGCTCTTCTGCTGCCGGCGGTACAGAAAGAAGACGGCGAGAGCCACGCCAAGGATAAGGACCATGGCCACTGTGCCCCCCAGGAGCCTGGCCACACTTCCGGGGCCTCCCTGTGGGAGGGGCTTGTCTGGAACCAGGAGACCAAGGAAGAGTATCAGAGAGAGGGAGGGGAGAGTGGGGGGGGGGGGGGGGGGAGAGAGAGAGAGATTCTTAAGTGAACCAGGGAGAGTCAGTGAAGTGGGTCAAAAAGAGGAAAGTAAGGAAATCAGGCCCTGGCGTGGGACTCTGCCCTCTCCCCCAAATTCCGGTTTGGGGAGTGGCTGGCTGTCTAGTTAGTGGGGGACAGAACTCATCCTCTGGGTCCCAGAGCTGTAGCTACAGACCCTGCTCTGATCCTGGGATCTGGGGTGTGAAGGTGGGGGGTGGGGCCCGCTGGGCAGTGTCAGAGATGGGGTCCCCACCTTCTCATTCCATTTCTGGCCCTGCAGGGAAGACCCCTGTTGAGGAGCTTCATTACCTTCCCCTCCCCAATTAAACAAGCACATGAGCTCATTGGCGCTTTGCCCTCCCTGCTCTGGAGACCGGGTGAGGATCCTGAAGGAAAGTTGGGAGTGGTGAGTTTAGGTGGAGAAGGGGTGCCTGGGGATCCCGGGGGAAATCAAGTTTCTTCAGTCATGACAGGCCAAAAACCCCGAAGGCTACGACCTGACAGGAAGTGGCAGAGCCCACCCTCTGGACCTACCTGCTCACAGCCCTGGGAGCCTTCCTCCACGGGAGGGAGGCAGGCTGGTGTGTTAGGCAGCACCGCCCAACAGGCTCCTCCTGGGGCAAGTTACTTGTCCTATCTGGGCCTCAGAAAAGTGAGACAAGGGCTCATGAGACTTGCTTGGGTTTGCTGAGCTCTTTCTCACTTTAAGCTGGAGCCACCAGCCTGCACCATGGCCAGGGGCCTGCATAGCTTTCTGGCTTGTACAGGTGTGGCATGTGAAGCCATGGAGGTGCCAGGCCTTTCATGTCCCTCCCTCTGCTGGGTTTCATTTCTCACCTCTGACCTTTCCAACACCCAGGCAGGAAGGAACTGAGGAGAAAATCATATGTACTCCTTTCTCCGCTTCCTTCCCACCGCCGTATTATGTATAATTAAACACGGAGAGGACCTGAATAGAGATGCTAAATTGCAGTTTGCAATAAACACCATGGAGCCAATTTTCCTAAAGTGGGATTGACAAGCACCTGCCTCTCTCTCACTCGGCCCTCCCTCCCCTGCACCCCGATGTCCTGAGGAGGGCTCGTCTGGCAGAGACCTCAGCACAGCCTGGCTCCCAGGGTGTCTGCAACACCCCCTGGTCCTAGCTCCTGCTAATCAGAAGGTGGCCTCTCAGCAAAGGCTCTGACCCCAGCATCTGGCCATCCACCCACAGTTGCTGTGCTGTGGCCCCCTGAGCTGGCCTTGTGTGAGCATCACGGGTCCAGGTGCTGGCTGTGTGTGCAGCACAGGGATTCAGAACCCTCAGACTCCTTCACACCCTCTGCCTCAGCATCACATGCCTCATTGGTGGACCCCTTGGGCTGGGACGCTGCCCACAGTCAGACAAAGCATCTCCTTTTCTCTAAACCCTGACGTCTTGGCATGGTTCTCTCTTCTGTACCCTCTGTCTCCCTACTCTGCTGCCCCCTTGGCAGGGAGCACCTGCAGGGTTGCTGTCTCTATTCTTGCCCTGGGCACAGAGATGCAGGAGGCACATCACTGCCTCTGAACTCCATGACTCTTCTTGGGTGACTCCAACCTCCTGAACACCTCCTGGCATGGCAGCTCCTTCTGTCTCCAGTGCCACCCCTGTGTCACCTGAGTTACTGTCACAGCCTAACCAATCACTCTGTTGCTAGACCTGTCCCCTCTGAGCGGCTCTCCACCCTCGAGGCGAGTGACCTTTCCAAACTACAAATCTGATCAAGCTCCCTCTTTGCTTACCATCCTCCAAGAGCCTGTGGTCCCGGGTTCCCCTCAAGAGGCCCCTGGAGAACCAGTCTCTGCTGGTGCTGGAAGATATATCCAAATGCTGTCTCTTGCTAGCCATGCTCCAGCCAGCCTGGGCCACTTGCAGATCCCCAGGGACAAGACTCCCTACCTCTTTGCCCGCCCAGGTGTGATAGGAGTTGCTTTGGACCGGGTCTCTTTCTCCCCTCTGCCAGGCCAAACCAACTCCAGGTTTAAACGGGATGTGCTACCCTTCTCTGTCTCCTCCACTACACTGGCTGTCCTCCTCCCTAGCATCCCCTTTCAGCATCTTTTTTACAGACTGAGTGCCTGGCTGACTTGTTAGGCACTATTCTTTGCGATAGGAAGAACTGGGTGCGTGGTGAAAGAATCAAGCTTGGCTGAAGGAAACCGGAAGGTCAGAGGGGCCGCGGGAATCTCACCATCCACCAGGGGGCGCTCCCACCTCGAGGCCTCGGCCAACTCCCGTTACCGTGGATACAACCCAAATCTAGATCCCTGGTCCCTGCCGCCAGCTGAGGCGGGCTGGCAGTTCCAAAGGGTCAGGTGGGCTGCACAGTGGGGAAATGCACACACACCCTGTCTGGCTCACAGAGTTCAGGGTTCTGTCCCACCACGGGCAGCCCAGTTCTGGGGGTCAGTCCCCACTCCTTGCCCCTGGGGTCCAGGCAGAGGGAGAGACTGGAGGCTGGGATCCTAGCCCTGCATCTGTTCCCTGCTTTGGGACCTCTCTCCTGGGCTTTCACTCATCACCCACTTGGGGCTTTGGGACCACTTTAGCAAGAGAGGGCGGCAGCTATCCTAATAAGGAGACTTACACCACCCTTAGAGAGAAAACCAAAAATACCTGGTGGGTGAGTTTGTGAATGAATGGTGGGAATGAGGGAAACCAAGGTAAAAAGAGGATGGGATGCTTTGGGGAGGGCCTCACATGCATCAGACCAGAACAGAGAACTCTGAGTTTTCTTTTCCTTTTCAGTACTGGGATGGAATCCAGGACTTGATGCATGGTAGGCAAGCACTCTACCACTGAGCTCCATCCCAGCTCCCCATCACTTCACATTTTTCTAAAAATATATTTTTATTTTATTTGGAAACAGGGTCTAGCTAAGTTACCCAGGCTGACCTCGAACTTGCCATCCTTTTGCATCAGCCTCCCCAGTTGCTGGAATTAAGGACTCTGATTTTGCAGGATGTGGTGGTGCAACCCTGCAATCCCAGCAGCTGGGGAGGCTGAGGCAGGAGGATTGAAAGTTTGAGGCCAGCTTCAGCAACTGAGAGAGACCCTGTCTAAAAATAAAACATAAAAAGGACTGGGGATGTAGCTCTGTGGTAAAGTGGTTCAATCCTCAGTACCAAAAATTTAAAAATAAAATAGAGAACTCTGATTTTGTTTCCCCCCAATAGCCCCATTTCTTCATTCTACCTTCTCAAGTACAACTTCCCTTGGAGCCTCTAGTTCCTGCCTGATCCACCTGCAGGGTCCCACCCTGTTGGAGGGAATAATAGTGGCAAGAAAAGGAGACACAGGGACAAAAATGGGCAAGACAAGGAGAAGCTGGTCTTAAGGGTGTGGTGTGCGAGGCTCTGTGCCAGGCACCTTGGCCGATTTGGGGTTTCATGTCAAGCCTGCAAAATTTGATCATTTTCTTCTCAATGAGCAAAATCAGGCTCAAAGAGGTGAAGAAATTTGTCCAAGATGTCAGCTGGCCAGCAGCTGAGTGGGCACTGGAGCCCAGGTGTGTGTGTGACTTCCCCTAGCTCAGGCTCTGAACCCGTTAGTTGGGGCTTCTTAGAGGTCCTGGTCCCTCACTTAGCATGGACCTGCCACCTTCTCTCATCTCTTTGCAGGCACAACTGTACCCACCCCTTTCCTGAGTGGGGGCCCCTGGTTGCTTTGTCTCTGGGCCTCCTTTTGACAGCTGTGAGGAGGGGGACTGGCGCTGGCCCCAGCTGGAGCCCTGGCATCGAGCCCCCAGACACTCTCTTGTTACACCGTGACGAATCTGTTCCCCCAGTCCCAGCTCCGCAGGATTTAGGACAGGCTCTGTCACCTGCAGGCAGCCGGGCATGGCTGTGAGAAGGACCTGGGCCAGGGCTGGAGCACAGGAGGGAGTTGGGGATGGAGAAGGAGGGGAAAGAGGCTTCCAGAAAGCACCTACTGGTGCTGGACCCAGTCTTTACATGGGTTCCCTGAGGCTGGCCGTGTGCCCTTTATTCTACTCTGAGAAAGCTCAGAGAGGTCCAGTCAGCTGTCTAAAGTCCCATGGCCTGGCCTGTCACAGCTGGATGTGGATCCAGGGTGACTTCTTTTTCTTGGTCCTTCCCTCTTTCCTTCCTTCCTTCCTTCCTTCCTTCCTTCCTTCCTTCCTTCCTTCCTTCCTTCCTTCCTTCCTTCCTTCCTTCCTTCCATTTTCTTTCTCCTCCTCCTCCTCCTACCCCCCCCTCCTCTTCCTCCTCCTCCTTCTTCTTTTTAATTGCTGTGCTTGTGATTGAACCCAGGGGCACTCTACTACTGGGCTATCTCCCCAGCCCTTTTTATATTTTATGTTGAGACAGGGTCTTGCTAAACTGCCCAGGTTGGTCTTGAACTTACGATCCTGCTGCCTAGGCCTCTCAAGGAGTTGGGATTAGACCACTGTGCCAGGCTGACTTTCTTTCTCTTTCCCCTTTTTTCCCAATGCTGGGAATGGAACCCAGGGGTCTGTGCATGCTGGGTAAGCACTTTATCACTGATCTACACCCCAGCCCCTGGATTTTGTTTTTGAGATGGTCTTGCCATGTTGGTCTTAAACTCCTGGGCTCAAGCCATCCTCCTGCCTCAGTCTCCCAAGTAGCTGGGACATGGATGTGGACTGCCACACCTGGCTCAGGCAGACTTCTGCAGCCCTTCCTTTCTCCTGTCATGTTGGGACACCTGTCTCCCTTAGCTGCCTCCCTGGAGTGCCACTTTCCAGGTAGGGCAGAACTCTGGCCCTAAGGATGGCCTCTGACCAACTCCCCTGTGACTGTCTCTGGGGTCATGCCAGTGACACTCCTGAGCCTAAATTTTCTCACCTGACACAGATGACAATATCCCTCAGACTGGAAAAGTGAAATTCACAGTTAGGGGATAAACATGGAACTGGGGACCAGTCTTTCTTTTTGGTACTGGGGATCGAACCCAGCAGTGCTTAACTACTGAGCCATATCCCCAGCCCTTTTTATTTTTGAGACAGGGTCTTGCTAAGTTGCTTAGGGTCTCACTAAATTGCTGAAGCTGGCCTTGAATTTGCAATCCTCCTCAGCTTCCCTGAGTCACTGGGATTACGGGTGTGCGCCACCATGCCCTGCCTGGGTTCCAGTCTTGTCTATAGGCAAGAAGCGACATCCTCTTCCCTGCTGCTCCTGACTAGGGAAAGAGACCCTGCCTTTTTCAAGTGTTGGATTGACCAGGGTTCTCCTGGGGATGGTTTTTCCAGATCACCTCAGGGCAACCAGCTGAGCCTCTGCCCAGGTCTAAATAGTTGTTTCTGGGGCGCTTCGGGCTCCACCCCATGGGGTGTGGTCTGGAGCCGCTGTGGTGGGGAAGGGAGGAAGAGGGAATCTACATTCTGGAGGCTGGGTGTTTGCATTCGGCGTGGGACCGGCAAGAGGAAGAGCTGATTTCACTGCCTGTGGTCCAGTGGGCAGAATTCACTGGCCATTTCTCCAGCCTGGGTGTGCAGGACTGGCCTCCCTTCCGCCAGACAGAGGTGAAGGAGGGAGGGAGGCACCCAGTCAGCTCTCCACTGTCCAGAAGGTCTAGGGGTTAGAGTCCAGCCATCTCACTGGGAACCCCAGCCTTCCAAGTGCCAGGAAGAGGTGGGGATTCCAAGAGTCATTTTAACATCATTGCTGTATTGGAGGGTGGCTGTATTGGAGGGGACCTGGTTCACAGGATAGCAAGCCTCTGCACAGACCAGAACAACACCAAGGCCGCAGCCGATGATGTTGCAAGGTTCTGGCGTGTTCAACATGGCCTCCATACTCAGGGACCAGCAGTGGCTGTCCCCACAGCCCTGTGGCCTTGGCATCCAGACTTAGATCCTCAGACTGCCCCCAGGGTCCATGCTAATTCCCTGTCCTGTCTTCATGCCATCTCCCACCTTGCTGTGGTCCTGCTGGCTCTGTCTCAGTCCCATTTCAATTCTTGATGTTGAGGACGAGATGGCTGCTGCTCCATCACATGGGAGGGGTGTGGGAATGTCCTTTTCCCTATCAGGAGTGGACATACCCATCTCCTTCCTGGTTCAGCTCATGTAGGAGGGGACTCATTCATGGGTTTTCCTGTGACCCAGGGTGCCAAGGGAACCCACTGAGAGACCAGGACTGACAGAGTCACAGAACTCCTTCCTTGGTCTGTGCACCCAGTGACGATGGGGCTTGAATGCAGCCATGCTCTGCTCTCTCCTGTAGAGCCATAAGGACAGGAGGCCTGACCCTCTACCTTACAGCCTGAGGCCTCCTAGGCCGCCCCTGCTGGAGCGACCAAGAACCTCCCACCTGTTTCATCCCAGAGCCCCTGGCCCTGGTCACTCCCTTTAGCCTGGGCTGGTTTGCACTTTATCCTCATGTCTAACTCACGGGCCCCTCAGTGCAAAAGCCTTTTCTCTTTGGCCATAGAAGTTGCTCTGGTTCTGAACTTTGCAGTCACCTTCTTCAGACCTCGGGAATGGAGACTGGCTCTGGGCTCTGCAGCTCTGACCTCCTTTCTCCCTTGTCCCTGACTCCCGTCCATTTTGTTTTCCTGAAGCAGGCATAAATTATGTAAAGTGCTTAGCACAGTACCTGGCACATAGTCAATATGTAATAAATGGTTGCTATTTTTGTCATTAGCTATTCAATAAATAGAAATTAATAGTGGTGGTGATGAAGTGGCTGATGATAGTGATGTTGCTGCTGCTACTGCTGATTGGTGGTGATGATGATGACGACGACGATGACGATGGTGATAATGTTAGCACTTCTCCCCTCCCTGAAAGATTTGATTCTTCACCTAAGTGCCTCTTTGGACCAAATTTACATCTGTAGCCCTATTATCATGGTATCAGTTCCTCTCTTACCTGTGCCTTTACTTAAATTATCTAAATTGACATCCCCACTCCTTTGTCTCTGTTGATAGATGAATAACAGGAGGCTCAGGGGTTAGTGAAATGCTCAAGGTCACACAGCTCATTGATCAGGGAGGTGAGATAGGAATCCAGGTTTCCTGATTCCCAATATGGCGCTCTGGGAGGCCTAGAGGAGGATCATTCCTGGGTCCATTTCACACCCCCTGTGCGCTCCATCTCTCAGTTCCTCTCCAGAGGAAGACAGTCCAGGTTGAACTTGAGTTTGCCATTTCCTTCCTTCCTTCCTTCCTTCCTTCCTTCCTTCCTTCCTTCCTTCCTTCCTTCCTTCCTTCCTTCCTTCCTTCCGTCCTTCCTTCCTTCCTTCCTCTCTCTCTCCCCCTCCCTCCTATCCTTCCTTCCTTCCCTTTCCTTTCTTCCCTCCCTCTTTCTTTCCCTTTCTTTCTCTCTCCTTCCTTCCTTCTTTGCTTCCTTCCTTCCTTTGTTCCTTCCTTCCTTCTTCTCCCCTCCTATCTTCTTTCTTCCAGAGATTGAACCTAGGGGCACTTAACCACTGAGTCACATCCCCAGTGCTTTTTATTTTTTATTTAGAGACAGGGCCTTGCTAAATTGCTTAGCGCCTTGCTAAGTTGCTGAGACTGGCTTTGAACTGTTGATCCTCCTGCTTCAGCCTCCCCAGTTGCTGGGATTACAGGTGTGTATCATTGCACTGGGTTGAGTCTGCCATATTCTTAGTAAGACATTCAACCCCTCTAAACACCAGGGGCTCATCTGGAAAGTGGGAATGAGGGCAGGATGGTTGTGAGGTGTGGATGAAGTAATGCACATCCGGGTCCTTAGCACAGCGCCTGCGCGTCGTGCTTACCGGTGCTTGCTCTTGTAGACAGAGATGTGTCTGTTTAGGCAGATATGTCTGTTGGTCTCTCTGACTTCTGCCCTCAGCTTTCCTTAGCACTTGAGCATTATGACCCACAAGCCCAACCTGGTCCAGTGTGTGACCCCCTTGGGGAGTGAGTGTTGAGGACAGTTACTTTCCTCCTTGCCTGTGACGCTCCCTCTATCAGGAATGCTCTCCCCAGCATCACCCTTCCCCCTCCGCACCCCCAGCCCTTCACACCTTGAGTTGTCATTAGGAGGAAGGAGGAACAGTATGGGGGGGGGGGCCTCCAAAGTCAGGCCCAGCTGGAGAGAGTTACCAGGATTTCATGCGCATTCCTGCGGGGAGAGGGACTCACTTTCAGTCCTACAGGGTCCCCACCCCAAGCCCTTTGGAGGGAGGAGGGTTTCTCTCAGCCAGGTGGGGAGGACTGGGGGACATGGGGAGGCCACATGTCCATCTCTCTCATCCTGCTGGGCAAAACCCTGGTCCTGCTCCTCGCCCAGCTCCTGACTCTTTCCTCCCCAGCTGCTCTCACAGAGTGCTTCCTTGAATACAGAAAGAAGCTCAGATCAGGAAAGGAAGACTACAGGCCCCATTCTCTGCTTCCAGCAGGGTGACCTTCGTAGGCAGAGCCTCAGTTTTTCCTCTGTAAGACGGAGAGATGGTAGAAACAAACGTGGAGATGCTTGTGGATCACCTGGCCCAGAGCCCCCTCTGTGCCTCACAAGAGAGAGGGAGCAGGAGGACTTAGTAGTAGTGAAAAGTACAGTGTATGGGGGGAGGAGTAGTTTTTGCGTTTGCTGTATGGTGGTGGGCCAGCTGCCGTGAGTTCCAGATTTCTCTAGCACCAGAAGGATCCTCTTACCTCATCCTCACTGCAGGGCCTTCTGGAGCTACTGTCTAATACCCAGCTGAGTTCTGGGCAGAGCAAAGGACCACAGAACCAAACCTCACTGGCCTGGGGTCAGAGTCATTGAAGAGCTGTTGGGTATGGAAGCCTTGGGAGTGTGGGGTCTTCCATAGGCCCCTTCCCTCTCCCAGCTGTGGCCCTGTAGTCTGTGAAGCTTCTGTTGTTCCCTGAGGTGGGAGTTCAGTGGGCCTGGGGTGGCTCTGAGGAGGAGCCTCTCTCAGTGCCTGGCAGGAGCTTTCACCGCCCTGCTGTGCTTTCTTCCTGGATGGAGGCTGGGCTAAGAAGGCCCTAGTGAGTGACAACAACCTTACAACAGATCCAGCTCCTCACTGTGGAGCAATCTGTGGAGTCAGGAAGGTGAGTTCAAGGCCAGCTGAGGCAGTCCCTAGGCCTCTGGGAGTGGAAGCTACTGTAGCAAATGGCTTCAGCAGCAGATTCTACCCCTCTGGGCCAGGCCTGGAGCTCTGTGTTTGGGGAGGGTGTTAGATGTGGGTGGGGGTAGGAACAGCAGCCCGCTGCCCCTCACCCCATCTCAACTTACACCCTGCCCCAGGTCTCTTCTCTGAGTCTTGTTCTCCATTTTGGGGCCTATCACTCCCTCCCAATCTTGGGTGGGGGATCAAGGAGACTTACCCACAAGACCCCAGCACTTCCCTGGACAGTGAGTGGTGACCTGGGAAGGGCCCTTCTTCCAGGTCTTTCAAGCTCTTCCCTTTGTCTCTCTTTATGGGCTCTGGCTCTTGGCAGGGGTCTCAAACTCCAGCCCTGCCCTGCCCTGTTGGCCTGAGCTCTGATGGTCATCCTGCTGTGATGGACAGTCATAGCCAACAGGGACATTCTGTCTTTCATATTTCTTCATCTGGGACTTGATGAGCACTTTTCAAAATGAATGTTACCAGGAAAGTAGGGAAACCAGGGACACAAAAGTCCAGCAATGGCAGAGTTCCTGGAGCATCTGTTCCTTCTCCCTCTCTTTTTGGTACTGGGGATTGAACTCAGGGACACTTAACCACTGAGTCACATCCCCAGCCCTTTGAATTTATTATTTTGAGACAGGATCTTGCCAAGATGGTTAGGGTCTCACTAATTTGCGGAGGCTGGCCTCAGACGTGGAGATCCCCCTGCCTCAGCCTGTGGGGTGGCTGGGTCACCACATGCGCCACCTCTAGCAGCCCTTTTCCTTCGCTTGGTGTAATCTATGATGGAGGGTCATGCTTTCTGAAATGCTCTGAAGAGCAGTGCTGCTTACGGAGAACTTAGGCTTCCTGGAAGAAGTGGGGTTCTTGCCCCTGGAGATATTCTGAGCAGGTAGGTCCCTGAGGCCTCGCTGATGGGGAATGACATTGAAAGGTCATTGCATAATGATGAACCTTTAATATTGGTATAGAACTTCCCAGTTGCAAAGAGCTTTCACTTGCATCCTCTTCATTGTAATCCTAGGAGACAGGCAGAGCAAGAGTTCCAAACAGATGAGGAAACTGAGATGCGAGAGAGAAGTGGCTTTTCCAAGGTGATCAGGCTCACAGAGAAACACACGCACATGTGGGGACTGCTGCTCTGACTTCAGGGCACCCACATTTCTTGTCTTTCTCCTCCTCTGGGGAAGCCCGTCCCCACCATGTCACCTCTTGGTTAGTGTATCTTCTCCTTCCAGGTAGGCCACCTCTGCAGAATTCCTCTGCACAGTACTGGGCAGGTGATTCAGGAGGCCAGCAGGCCATCAGTGGGCAGTGTGGAAGCATGGCCCTCCCACAGTAGGACAGACCTGAGCTCTGTCCAAGAGAGAGAGAGCTGGGCAGTGTGGGGACCTGGAAAACTTTGAATTCCCAAGAACAAGAGAGGGAACCCTAGGGGCTGTCTGCATTCCTGGAAATGATGGGTATTCAGAGTCCAGTTGTCTGTCCATCTAAACAGGGGGCTTTCTGTCACCCTACGCTGTGGCCTCAGGTCCTGGTGAAAATCTTCCACATCAAGTATACGTGGATAGTTACCTTGACATGGTCATTGAAATGAGGGGACGTTTAGACAGGTGAATGCTTACGTCAAAATGCAACATAATCCCACGGGGTTTCTCTGGGCTTGCCAAGGCAGAAGGCATGTCCAGCCTCCCCAGGAAGAGTTCTGGTTCTAAGATTGTGTTTGGGGGGAGGGGGGATGTGGATATGAAGACTCCAGAAATATGGGAAACTTCAGGACTTGACTAGATCTCAGGAGGCAACGAAGAGAGGGATGAATGGTTTAGTTCTGGAAAGTTCTGTGGACAGTATCATGGGAAACCTCAGGAAAAAAAAAACTTGTACTGGGATTGAACCTGGGGTACTGTACCACTGAACTACATCCCCAGCCCTTTTTATTATTATTTTTGACAGAGTCTCACTCAGTTGCTAAGGCTGGATTTGAACTTGTGACTTTCCTGCCTCAGCCTTTCAAGTCATAGTGTGCCACTGGGCCTGGCCACTGGTTCATTTACCCTCTGCCCCAGTTTGAGGGAAAAACATTAAGAAGAGAAATGGGGACTCTGGTTCTGCCTTGGGACAAAAGTTGGATAAGGTCTGGCTGGAATTGGGGTGGGCATGGGGCTGGGTAGGGTGGCGTGGAGCTGTGTGTGTGGCACCTTATGTGCCCCTCACTGCAGCCCAGGAGGCAGGAGTTAGAGTCTCCTCTTTACACTACATCCCCAAGTCACCAAGCTCATCAGAGTCCCTCGTGGTGATTGAGCTCGGGCCTCTGTGGCCCCCAGATTGGCCCACCTCCCTGTGTCTGTGCATTAGGACTCTGCTTTCAGATTCCTGAGCACTACCTCTGACCGGAGGGTGTATTTTCAACACATTTAGTAATTTACAAGTAAGTGGAAAACAGTGAGCTATGGTGGTATTTTGTTTTAAAAATGATATTTGATATGGATTATTGGAAATTCTAGCTCAATTCTTTATTGAGAGTTTCTGAGGGAGGAAGGGAAAAAGGGAGGGGGGAAAAGAGGACACATCAGTTAATAAAATAGTAAGTGAATGAACAAAGGAACAGGCTTGTTTCAAGAAAATTCCATGTGGGCTTTAAGCCCTGTTATGGTTGGAATTGTCCATAAAATTCACGTGTTGAAATCCTAACCCCCGGTTCCTCAGAATGTCTATTTTATTTCCTTGTTGTGGGAGGTTGGCTATAGTGCAAAGAGCACTTGGCTTGGAGTCAGAAGGTCTGAGTCCAAGTTCTGAGTGTACCACCCCTCATCACCGTATGACTTTGGACAAACAGAGGACATCCCCGAGCCTCTGGTGTTCATCAGCTACTTAGGGTTGGGCAAACCCGCCTCTTGCTTACCTCCCCAGGGGGCTAAGAACTTGTAGGGTTCCAGGGTCCCCTTCCAGCATCTTAAGGGACCTGGCCTGTTCTCCTTGGTGCTTGCTACCAACATGTACGTGGAGATCTTTGCTCTTTCCCAGTGCTGGGTATTCTATAATTTTCCATATCACTTCCATTTGACAAAATCATCTCTGATACCATCTTTTCCAGGAAATCTTTCTTCGTGAGCCCTACCTACCTCTGATGATTCATTTTGATATCAAATATTGTTCTCACAAGTTCAGGTTTTACTGGCCTGGAGCATGTGCTACTTTGTGAGTGAACTGAAACTTGTGTGGGGCCCAGGCTCCCTGCAGGCGTAAGGCTGGTGGGGTTCCTTCTCCTAGACTTCCGCCCACAGATGCCATGGTGTGGATCTGTCCCTTAGAGTCTCTGTGGTGGTGGTAGCTGGAAGAAAGCAGGGTGGGAGAGTGGTTAGAGGCCTGGGCGCTGGGCCAGCCTGGCTTTGAAGCCCAGCTGTCCACCAGCTGATTCTGCAACATGGGCATCTCTTCTAGGTTCTTCCTTTCCCTGTCTTAGGGATGATAAAATAATAACATCTCTCTCCCAGGACTGAAGCGAGGATTTAATATCATGCAGCACTTTGAGCAGAGCCTGGCACTTAGTGAATGATATTATAAGTCTTAGCTATTATTAAAATATCTGGAGTCACTTCATGATTTCCAAACATTATATAAATGTAAAGAATTTTTACTGTCACGAGGCTCCTGGGTCTCGGATTTTTCATTTGAGTGTTGGGGAAAATGATCTCTGAGATTGCATCTGGTTCTAGAGGTTTGTACAGCCGGCCCTCTGTATCTGTGGGTTCCATAGCCACAGATTCACCAACCTCTGATTGAAAACATTTAGAAAAACATTGTTATACTGAGCATGTACCCACTTTTTTCCTTGTCATTATCTCTACAATTCAGTATAATGACTATTTACATAGCATTTGCATTGTATTATGTATCATGAGTGATCTAGAGATGATTTAAAGCCTATAGGAGGATGTACATAGGTATATGCAGTTATTACACCATTTTATCTAGGAGACCCAAGCGTCTGTGGATTTGGTACCAGAGGGGGTCCTGTAACTAATCCTCTGCAGATACTGAGGGACGACTATAATTATAAAATTGGTAGATAGCTTCATGTTTGGGATTTGCATGTCTTGAGCTGTAGGGACAAAAGAATAAGGGATAGGGCAGGACAGCCACGGGCCCTGACTTTGGAAAAGAGAGCTGGTCTCTAAGAGGTGGTGACAGCGGTCATCAGAGGGAGCCTTCCTACTTGGGCAGTCCCTGGTGCTGTCTTCATCCCGGGCCTGCAGGAAGGCTGGGGCTAGTTAGTGGGGAGCTCCAAGTGCCATTGGGTTGGGGATGTCTCCTGAAAGAACGTCGTGGAAGGGACTGAGAGTGACCAGACACCTTCTCTGGAGGAAACCTGGAGATGGATCGCAGGCACAATTTTCTTGGGGAGTCCTTCCCTGCTGCTGCCTTCCTTAAGTGGTGGAGAGGAGATGTGGGAGCCCACCCACTTCTTTCCTCCTCTCTGGATCATTTGTTAGCAGGGTGGATCCTTCACTGCTCTGCAGAGGAGAGCAGAGCGGGGGTGGGGGCTTTCACCAGAGCGGGGAGGTGAGGACAGCCTGATGGGGCTGCTGTCCCTGTCCCCCATGCTCCCAGTGCTGCTGCTGCAGACCAGACTCCTCTGGAAGCTGGCCCCGGCCACTATCACCCCAGGCACCTGGGCTCAGCATTAATCGCAGCAGTCAGAGGCCACGGAATGGGGCGTGGTGATTCGTCACTGTCACGGCCTCATGGAGCTCAGGGACCTGCTATCCCAGCCCTGCTGCTTTGTCTCCAGGAGAGGTCACCAGGCTCTCAACTTCCCAGCTCTGTTTCACATGCAGAGGGGGCATGGCCCTAGCCCCTCTGTCATGGAATCAGAGGGGAAAAGGGCTTTGCTCAAGGTCACTTGGTGAGAAGTGGCAGAGCTAAAAGCAGAGCCCAGCCTCTAAACCCCTCCCAGGCCAGGCCTCTCTCCCGCAAGCTCCCTGCTGGAGGTGGGGGTGGTGGGGGGGCCCAGATTTGACTGCCTGCCCTTCCCCCAACCCACTGCAGTCATCAACCAAGGTACACCACTGTCCCTGCCCTTCTTGTGAACCCCCCAGAAATCTGTGTTATTTAAAAGTTAATTGAGGGGAAAAGGTTTCCCAGGGAACCCCGTTTGCTATGGTCACCACAGTCCCTTAATGCCTCAGGCCAACCACTCTATTGTATGTCAGAATGCTTGGTTCCTCTTTTTTTGGTACTGGGGATTGAACTCAGGGGCACTTGAACACTGAGTCACACCCCATCCCCGTTTTGTATCTTATTTAGAGACAGGGTCTCCCTGAGTTGCTTAGCGCCTCGCTAAGTTGCTGAGACTGGCTTTGAACTCTTGATTCTCCTGCCTCAGACTCTTGAGCTGCTGGGATTATAGGCATGTGCCACGTGCTAGGTAGAATGCTTGCTTCCTGATTCCTGGGACTTCCTTCCTGCTACTTTGGAATTCTCCCAAAGGACTTATGGTTTCCCCCACCTCAGGTTCTCTGCATCCTGTTCCAGCCTCTGCAGGGCCTCATAGCCCCCCGGAACAGGGGCCTGTCCTTGTAGGACCCCAGCAGGGCTGGATGGACACCAGCCCCTCCTCCTGAGCTCCAGGGAACATATGATAATGGGCTTTCACAAACATTCTTTTTTAAAGTCCAGGATTCTTTCAAAACCCCAAATCTCCAACAGTCACATGCGAAAGTGCTGGGACATCATTAGTCATCAGGAAAACGCAAATTGAAGTCACAATAAGATATCATGAGGCCCTTGCCAGAATGGCTGAAATTAAAAGGACAGACGATACCAAGTCTGGGCAAGGACGTCCCCAGCCAGCAGAACTCATACATAACTGGAAGGACTGACTGTGTGTCGGCACAGCCCCTTTAGAAACCAGTTACATCTATAATCCTAATTCTATCTGGGGTGTGTATCCAACAGAAATTAATGTGTTGGGCCTCAGAATTACATATAGGAATGTCTGTCGCAAATTTATTCATAATCAACTCAAACTGGAAACTTATCCACTGAAGACAGCATAAGTATAGTGTGCTGATCCACACGAGGGAGTAATATGTAGCAATGAAAAAGAAACATCAGGAATGAAGCCCACAGATGTTAAGCTGAGGGAAAGAAACCAGCCACAAAAACGTGCACTTGGTAGGACTCTACTTCTGTGGATTTTAAGATTGCCTGGTAGGGAGCATGAATGAGCTTGTCTTGATTTGGGGGTGGTGACATGGGTGTAGACATATGGAGCTGAACCCTGAAGACCCATACACTTTATTGTTGGCATGGCATTGCTCAATAAGAAAAGTGCAAAAATTAATGATAACAAAGTACCAAAGCCTTATATGGAAGCCTGATAAGTAAAGCAGACCAAAGTTTAGATCCATCCTTTTTCCACCTTAGGTGGCTCTTGGAACTTTTTCTTTCCTCCCCCACCATACTAGGGATAGAACCCAGTGCCAAAGGCTCTACCCCTAAGCTATACCCAGTCTCTTGGTTCCTGGGATAGTTCTACAGATGAAACTTTGGAGGATGCACTGGAAATCTTTGCTCTGGAGTAAATATGGCCTCACATTCCTGCAGCTGTCCCAGTTCCTTATGCAAGACAGTAGTCTAGTTCCAGGATTCTAACCAAGGGACACATCCCCGCTCCTCCATGCCTCTATCCCTCCAACCAGCTGGTGCGTCCTTGTTGCGATGTTGCAAATCTGGGAGGAAGAAACCAAGAGTGTGCTCCTCACTGTGAAGCCAAGAGATGACACAGAGCTGGAAACTTGCCTAGGCCAGGTGTCAATGCCTGATATCATTTCCCTGACAGGTTCCATTTCTCCACTTAGGGGCCAATACACAGTAGCAAAAAGTATGATAAGAAATAAAACCATCGGAGCTAAACTTGACTGAGCACCCATTCGGTTCCTGGCATTGTGTCGAATCCCTTACAAGGAGGTTATTTTCTTTTAATCCTTACAGGAGCCACCTGTGGTAGGTACCACTCTCACGCACTTTACAAGCAACCAACTCTACATACGAACCGGCTTTATCATCCCAGCAGTCTATTCACACACAGTGAGAAATAAAGCTCAGGGAAGCAAGCAATTTGCCTAAAGCCCACACAGGCGCGGAGTGGTGGAACTGGGGATTGAATCATGGTCAGTGTGACTCCATAGTCCTGTCCCCTTCCTTTCACTGCATTTTCAATAAATGACTTCAGTGAGTGAAAGTGGTGATAGAATCAACACCCAAAAGGAACACAACAGGCTGAAATGTTTACCTCGATCATTAAGATAAAGCAGAGTAGAGGTACATGGAAAACCATCTTGTGTGGGGGAAAACAGACAGCCCATGCACGAGGTACGAGAGGGACCAGTTTAGAGGAAGTGCACGTGGAAATGACTCAAAGGTTCACGTGTCTGTCCATCCATCTATCCATCCATCGATCCCCATCTATCCATGAACTTAACCACTAGGAGTGAGCCCCTCTGGGTTCCTTCCGTGCCAACCTCATGAAGCCACCTGGGTTGGGTGTGCCCAGCATGTAAGAGAGGGCAGGCCAAGGTCAGGGAGGACACACAGACATGGCCCCCGCACCATAGCCGTGCAGACCAGTTGCAGGGAACAGCATTTTTTTTAACCTCTGGGTCATTAGAAAGAGAGAGAAATGGTAATTTTTTTGGAACACCTGGAATAACTCAGACTTTTTTTCTAAAATAGATTTTAATTTTTAGAGAGATTTTAGGTTCACAGTAAGATTGAGTGGAAGGTACAGAGATTTCCCAGGGCCTCCCTGCCCTCACGTACAAACAGCTTCTCTGCTATCGACGATCACGTTACGCTGATTGAAACCGTCTGCACATCACCATTGCCTGCAGCCCGCAGGTCGCTGGGAGTGTGTGGTGCTGGGTTGAGTGCTGGCTCTGTGCTGGCCTTGAGATCGTGTCTGCCTGTAGCTCCTGACCAACTGCACCAAGGCTTGGAGCCAGGGTTGCAGACTCCCAGTGCAGGCTCCTAGCAGCTATGTCGCTCAGAGTCCCAATGATGGCACAGGGTTCAACAAATGGAGAAGTGGACTGGCGAGGAGTGACCATCTCCCAGTATCCGAAGGGCTGTCCTGGAAGTCCAGACTGAGTTATTCTGTATGACCTCACAGGGACACGCAGCCCTAGGATGGCAGGGCCCCTCTGAGCAGTTGCCCATCACCTGGATGCTTGGAGGACAGCCTGCCTGGGGGAGGTTGGCCTACACACCCGGAAGGTCTCTTTTGACTCTCACTTTGACGGATTCAGTTTGACTCTGCCTCTATTGGGCACCCGCTCTGTGCCTGCTCTGGCTGCTGTGGATGAGTAAGACAGGACCCAAGCTCCCCAGGGGCCATGGCCTGATGAGAAAGGCTCCCTGTGTCCTTCCAGTTCTTGCTGCTCCTTGTCCTGGAGGCCACAGAGACTTAGGCCTGGGAGTCCTGAGAGTGCTATTAAAGGACAAGGAGCTAGTTCCTTTAGCTGAGCAGACCCCCGCCATCTGGCCTGAGTCAGTCACCCCAAAGTCTCCAATCCCTGTGACACAGTCTTGCTCAGGACCTTTGAGGCCAGTGCTCCAGCAGGAAGCAAAGGGCTTAAAGAGCAAAGGCCCTGCCACTCTTTCTATGCCTCTCAGAGGGTCCTCCCTCACCAGCCTAACTGGCCCATAAGAGGGCTGTCACCTTCCTTCAGGAAGCACATTCACTTCTTCCAGGTTGGTGGCACCATGAAGCAAGAGCCTCCTTTCGGGGAGGGCTTATGTGAACTCAAAATGCTGCTGCTTCCCTTCTGGCAGATGATCAGAAACCCAGTGCCCAGGAAAGATCAAAAATCAAAAACCCTGCATCACAAGGCTCACAGGCATGGCTCCGTTCTGGCCCCCTACTTGCTTCCAGGTGGTGAGCTCCCCTTCAGTCACTGTCATCCAAGATCCCAAATCTTGGAGGTGAGATGAAGATGAAGATGATTGATGACTGATGATGACAACAGAAATAGCTTATTCGACACCCAAGTCCTATGTGCATTAATTCACCAAATCACTCAACTACCCACCCACTTTCCTATCCAAGGACCTGCCTCTTCCTCATGATTGACACCTGGGAAGGTCTCAACTCCAGGCCGGGGAAGCTCTGAATCTGGCATCTGGCCATTAGAATCTCCTTATTAAAAATATTTCTGTCTAGGCCCCAGGCCCAGAGACTGCCCTGTTGGTCTGTGGTGGGACCTAATATTTTAAAAACTCAGTTCTTCTGGTATACATCCTGGGTTAAGTTCTCTGCTCCGTGGAGCCTGTGATGTTCATTGATGATCTCCAGCCCTGGTTCTCAAGCCAAGCACAGCTGTCCAGATACCTTTCCTAGCATGGAGCTCAGGATGAACTTGGATGTAATGGAGTCAGAGGACTATGGAGCACACATGTGCACTTTCTAGGGGGGAAATGGTTGGCAGGGCAGGGAGGTGGTGGGGAGAGTTCTATGTCCTCAGCTGCTACCTGGGACTTGGTGGTAGGGATGGGAGAGGAACAGCACCCTACCCCGAAGTAGAGGAGGACTTGGCCTGGCTCTGCCATCAAGGGGAGAAAATAGTGTTTGGAGGCCGCAGGAACCAGCACCAAAGTGGACTGCTCCCCAGAAGCATCTGACTGTGGACACAGGTACAGAGGTGTTCTACAGGAGGGCCACTCTCCAATCATCTCAGCCATCACCTTTTCCAGGAAATCTTCCCTAATGAGCCCAATGTAACCCTGACGACCACTCATCACTGACATGGCCCCTGTAAGCCCAGCTTAAACCCCATGGGGGATTTTGCTGCTTTGTGGGTGAACAGAAACTTGTAGCAGATCTACAGAGAACTTGCAGTATCTTTGCCTTGCCTGACAGGAGTTAATTGGTTCCTCGCTGCGCCTCCCACTGCTCTCAGGACATGGCCTTGCCCTTGGGCATGCTTGGTGCAGGCTTTCTTGTAGTGTGGCTGGGCCAAAACCTTTGTGTCTGCTCTAGACTTCTGTTCTCCATGTAGAGAATAAGCATGTCGGACAAGCACTTTTAGAAGAACAAATGCTACATTCTCAAGTCTGCCTGGAATCGTCTTAACCCACCTCTTTCTGGAGAACCCCTACATGTCCTTCAAGACCCATGTGATCCTCCCAAACTACAGTAGGGACTCCTATCCTCTGCTGCCACAGTACTTTACACATGGCTCTGCTACAGCCTTTGGTCAGTATGGCACTGGCTATTCTGGAATCTGGGCTCCTAGGGCTCTGAATTCCTTGAATAGGGATTATCACATTATAGCAGTTCCTGGCTCAGGTGACCAAAACTGTGACCTAAATGAATGAATGCGTGAGTGCCACTCAACTCCTCCAGTTCAGTCCTTAATCCCTGTAGCCAGGAGGTAGGTTAAGAGGAATGAAGGAAGATGCCTCCCTGGTCTCCAGAGGAACTCCCCAAGAACTGGGCCCACCCACTGGGACAGGGCAATGGTGAGCACATCCCAGGGCACCTGAGCCACTCAGTCAGGGACTGTCTCCAGGCCACCCAGCTTTGAGCTCCCTGCTCTAGTGGGTGTACACAGGCAAGAGTTGGGGTCTGGACAGAGGAGGAGCCATGGCCTAACTAGCAGAAAGTTCTTCCTGAGCCTGACTTGACTAGAAAGCTTAAAGTGTGGCCTTGAATGCCTGGTATTCTCGGGGCCAGGATTTCTGCAAGGGGAGCTGGGCCTCCTGGCACCAGATCCTAGAGGAAGGGGCTGGGTCAGGTTTCTCCAGCACATAGCTCCACCCCAAAAGGCAGGGCCTGGGACTAATTGGCTTGCCCTCCTTCTGCTGCCGATGGATAAAGTCTTGGCTAATTTGCCGGAACGCTGTAGTTAAATGCCAATTAGGACGTTCTGTCCACTGCTTTCTTCCAATATATTAATAATGTAATTAAGCATTTATTGCCTGCGCAAATTAAAAATTAACTTAAACGGACAGCATGGAAAAGTGAGGAAGTGACCGCTTAGACAACCAATTTGCATCTCATTCGAATATCAACATCTAAACACAGCCCTGTCCAGGGTGCCGGTTTGGTCTTTCAGTGAGGGGGGCTCCTGCCAGCTGCCAACAGCTGCTGTTGTCTCTTTCTTCACGCCAGGCTCTGCCTGTCCATCAGGCCCCAATTCTAGGTGTGGGGGATGTGGTCTTACCCCTAAATGGGCAGGAGGGCTTTCTGCTAAGCAGCCACCCTGGTTTCTGCCCTCCCAACCCCCTCTCCCAGGGGTCTATGGTGTGGATTTCAGTGAAAAGAGATGCTACCGGGGCTGGCTGGGAGGGGACAGTCCCTAGAGCCCCCGTCCCTCCCACCCCCAGGATCAATTTGTCCTGCATTCCAGCCTGGGAGATGGGGCACAGATGGTGCTGGCGTGGGGATGGGGAAGAAGCCAAGGAACAAGGAGACCTTCTCCCCAACCTATCCCTGGAGGGAAATGGGGGTGGGGTGGGGATTGGTCTCAGGAGAGCTGACAGGAGATGGGATTGGGCAGGGTCCTCAGAAAAGATGAAAGTATAGAGCTCCCCTTTATTCTCTCCCCGGGAATCTGTCTAACATGGCAGGTGTGACACCGCTGGTTTTCTTCTCCAAAAAGCCACAGGCAGGGCCTTGGTAGGAAAGAGCAGGACAGCAGGGAGTAGGACACCAGGAGAGCTGGGAGGGACAAGGTGGGTACACGCAGCCCAGGAGCTCTGGGTAGGAGGCTCCAGCCAATGTGGGCCCTGCTTCTGGGCTCAGTCCCTTAGCCTTCTCAGGCCTCCCTTTCTTAAAGGCCCCCTCCTGTGATTGCAGAAGACAACCCTCCCTGTGCCATGCTGCCAATCACTGTCCATGGCCCTCCCACTTGTGTGGGAGATGGCTCCATGACAGCCTACGGACATTCTTCCTGGGGGACTCCTGCAAGGGGCAGGTGGGGTATCTCTGAGGTCTGCGTTCCTGTCACAGAACCATGGCGGAAGAGATGAGGGCTCTCTCCCCGTCACTAGCTCTCCTGCTGAGCTGTCCTCTCTAGCTTTACTGCCCACACCCCAATCCCAGAAGTTACTAGAAGCAAATGGTTCTGTTTTAAACACTTTATTTATAAAAAAGTACATTTTTTTTCCTCAGTACATTTTTCAACCCATCATTTTTTTTTATACAAGTAAAAGGGGGTGAGGCAAATACCCCTTGGGTCAGAACCAGGAGAATCTGCTGGGCCGTTCCCAGGACCAAAGACGAAAACAGTGACGAAGAAACTGAGGCAAAGGAAGCAAATCACACTCAGAGGTGAGGGTGGCAGCTTCTCCTGGATTTTGTTTCCATTTGTACAAAAAAAGAAAACCTTTTTTTTTTTTCCTTTTGTGGCCAACAAGCCCATTCCTCACAGCAGGGGTCAGAAGAGCAGCAGCAGCAGAGGCCAGAGCCTCACCTCCTGGACCTCCCTGGCCCAGGGTGGCTCGGCCCACCTGCCCCTCACTAGGAGAGGGTATCTGTTGGCAGTCAGGCTTTGGGAGTCTCCATTTGGACCCCCAGAGGCCTAGGAGCACCCACCTCCTCCCAGGAGAGGGAATACCAGTGTCTGCTGGGCTTGGGTGAGCTGCCCGCATCCACCCGACATGAGTCCCTATTTTTCTGCCTTGAGGACAGCAGAAAAGTTATTGCACCAGTGACTGGGGCACATGCCCAGGACCAGAGCCCCTGTGGGGCTCTCTTATGGCCTGAGCACTGGGAAGTCATTGTTTCTCCTTCCAGCAGCTTCTGCCCATTCCTCTGTTGTATCTGTGCTGAGTGCTCATCTGGCCACGTGCGTATCTGTGCGTGCATGCACAAACACCTGTGCTTGGGTCTGTGGGAGGTGTGTGTGCCTTCCACGTGCATGCATGCATGCTGGGCCTGAGGTGGCTGCGCTTACAGGCCTGGGGTCACCTATTCTGTGCTGCTGCTTTTCAGATCCTTCTGGTAAAAGGGAACTCAGATGGTTGTTGCACATTAGAACAATACCAAAATCTGTAAGAAAACGGGTAGAGGGGCAGTGGGGTGGGGGTAAGGACAGAGAGGGCAACAAGAGGCAGGATGACAACCAGGGAGGCCTTGGCACAATTAATACCAAGTTTATTTTATTTCTGGCAAAGCAGAAGCTCAGATCATGCTGGGGACATGAAGGAGAAGCAAAATGTCCTCATCTCTCTGCTGGGCCGGATCTCCCTTTGCCAGATGGCTGTGTCTGCAGCCCAGCAGCAGTGCCCACTGTCCCACAACAGGGGGCACAGAAAACCCCATCTCCCTAGTCTGAGTGCCAGCCCCTGCCTCATGCCTATGCTTAGCCCAATATAGCAGCAGCCCTGATGGGCGTGCTGAGGCTGGACTCCGGGACTGTGCCGCATGGACCCCATAATTTGTGCTTTGCTTGGGGGAAAGATGTGGAGGTGTCTCAAGGGGGACTCAGTGCTTTGTCTGGGCCTGGAGCCTCCTCAGTCCATCACAGAATGAGGAACAGGGTGGCAGTGTAGGGCAAGGGAGATGAGGACAACAAATCCTTTCAGTCTCATGATTTCATGGGGACAGGGGCTGCCTCTGTTAGGCTGGGCCCTGGGCTGGTCTCCTGCCTGGGGAGAAGGGGCCCAAGCAGAGGGGCTGGAGTGGCATGAAGAGGGATGGGGCAGTGATGTAGCATGGGAAAGTCCCCTGCCCTAGGGGACACTAATACTGCTGGGAGAAGCAGCCCAGCTCCTCCTCTCCATCTGCCCTGTGGCTAGACAGACCCCAGAATTTTCTCCCCCAACTCCACTCCATGCAGTGCCCCCAATGCCAAGAAGGGAGAGCCGCCCCAGGGCTGGCATGGCTTCAGACTTCTGCTACGTGGCTACTGGGCGGCCTGGGCTGGGGCTGGGGCTGGGGCAGTGAGGGCTGGTGAGGGTGGCCCAGCTGGTGGGCCCAGGGTTACCAGGGCAGAGATAGAGTTTTGCCTGGGGGTTTGATAGCAGCACCAGGGGGAGTAGGGTAGGGACTGGGGGCTCCCTTAGGAAGCCTATGGCAGGGTGGGTCAGTGCCCGTGGGGCACAGAGTGGTCTGCCTCCCCTCCCCAATAATATTTGCCATCCCACAGAGCATGATACCCTGGGCTGAGGAAGCTGAGATCCTGAGGGGCAGGCCTGGGGGCCCTTGGAGCCCAGCTGTCCTATTCCAGGGCCTTTCCCATGGGCATGCCCATCTAGAGTGCCGGGGAGTCTGGGGAGCAGATGGAGGAACTGAGGCACTTTGAGCTGGGAGACAGAAAGGACCGGGACGGGCCTTCTTCCACTGCACATATGGGACAGCTGGTCCTGGATGGTCAAGAGGAACCCAGGGTCCCATTCCAGAGGGAATCGGCAAAGATGGGCTTCTCCGCAGTCTTCCCCTCAGCCCAGAACAGGCAAAGGGAAGCTGAGCAGTGAACAAAGTAGGTGAGCAGTAGGTTTCCTGGCTGCCCACTCACTTTGCACTTTCTGCGAGGCCTGCGACATTGACATTGGCCTTTGTGAGTGAGGGGTTAGCTGTCCTCCTATCAGACTGTGTTTGCAGAGCTTCTCTGGCATGGCTTCTTTCTCTTTCCCACGTAAATACTTCTTCGCCTCTAACTCCTGGAGGGAATTCCCTTCTGGGATTTCAGTCCTGACTTTCCAAGAGAATCAAGTGTTGCTAGCACTTGCTAGATAAGGGAGAAATCTGAGAAAGTTGCATGCTGTTAAGGAAAGGTAGGGATCAGCCTGAAACCCTAGAGTGGAAGCATCAGAGAAGACTCCTCCTAGCTGCCCTGGAAGCCTCTACAGGCTGCTCCTACCTTCAGCTGGGAAGAGGAAAGAGGTATGGGGGACAGGCCTTGGGCAGTGTCCAGCCTGGGTAGGGTGTGTGAACCCTGGGGGACAGCAGGGGTAGACTGGTGGCGTGTGTACATGTATGTATGTGCATGTGTTGGCAGAGGCATATAGGAAGTGTGGGCAGAGTCCACCTGGGGCCCCCCAGTATGTGGGGAGTAGATCAGGGGTAAAAGGAGGGATGCACCAGAGTTGGGTCAACTCCACTCTGTAGGCCAACGAGGAAAAAAAATGTAAAACCACCCTACCAGGAAAACACACTGCCCCAAGGCCCAGGTAGGGACCTTGACTTGATCCACTTAACAAACAAGGCTCCCCTGGGTGCCTTGGAGAAGCCACCCCCACCTGGCTACCTCTGGGGTGTACCGGCTGTCTAGTCCAGGAGTCAGCCTAAGGTGGGGGTGTTGGCTTCCCTCTCCATGGGAGGAGGAGCAGCATTGGGGGGGCGGGGCTGGGGCTCTCTCTACATTTTGGAGCCCCTTTAGCCCTCCACTCCCAATGAAGAAAATACAAACAAATTCCAGTGTTGGGGGGCGGGGGAGGGCTGGCTCCCCAAACCCTGGAGGGATGCCCAGGTACACAAGACAAGAACAGGGCTCCCTATACATAGGGCAGTGGGTGGGGTTGTTAAAGGAAAGATACAGCAACACCAAGCCACAGTCGAACACAACACCATGGGGAAGGGCCGGGAGAGGGAGGAAATTAAAACAAAGCCAGGTCGGCTCTGCCCTGGGCTCCCCTGGCTCCCCAGGAGTTTGGGGCTGGCTTTGGGCAGCTGGGCGAGTCTCTGTCGGGCTCCTGGAGGAGTGGGTGTTGGGGGCGGACAGGGGGCGTGCGGAGAGGGGCTGGGGAGAGGTGGGCACAGACAGAGCTCCAGAAGGGGACTACACGTACCACTCCTTCTTGGAAATGAAAGACCCGTCGTTCTGAGAAACCATGTTCTCAGCCAAGTCCAGCTGCTCAGGGTCGTACTGGTAGCCCAGAGTCCGGTCCCCATAGCCGTCCTGACGGGCCTCGGCCTCATCTACGGTGAAGTAGGGCCGCTTGGCCTCCTCGTCGTATTTGGGGTGCGCGCCGCCCACCTTGCGCTCGCCCCCTCCACCGCCCTCTTCCTCCTCCTCCTCCTCGTAGCTGCTCCCGCCCAGCGGGCCGGCCTTCTTCTCATCGTCCGAGTCATCCGGGTACTGCAGGTTCTGCGCCATGGGCGGGTGGTGCTGGGGGATGCCCGCCTTGCTGTAGCCATTGCCGTACACGTGCTTCTTGGTGCTGTAGTCACCCTTGAAGGTGTGCCGGCGCCGGCGCAGGGCCACCACGATCCCGCCGACCACAATCAGCACCAGCAGGACGCTCCCCGCCACGCCCCCAATGATGGCCGTGGGCACCGGCCCGGCGCGCCGCCCATGCTCGGGAGGAGATGGGGTGTAGGGGAATTCTGGGTGAGGAAAAGAGATGGAGGGGACAGCGTCAGCTTCTGCTTCTCCGGAGACAGTAGGGGTGGGTAGGGAGGCTGGGGAGGGAAAGGCTAGGAAGTAGGCCCAAGGCCCAGGACAGGATGTTCACACCCTAGGTCTGAGCAGCTCCAGCTCCAGAGGCCCTTTGGTCCCCGCCCCTCCTGGAGCCCAACTGTACCACAGCTGGAGCGAGACAGGCGAGAGGAGAAGGAGGCAGCAGAGCAGCACCCACGCCTTCCATCCTGACCATTGGCAACCAGCTCCACTCCCTTATGCCATGCAGAGGCACAAAGGCAGCGCCACCCTTGGCAGGTATCCACTAGATGCCATTCACTGCCATAACCTTTGAGGTAGGTATGCCATTCATTTCCACTCAGTAGTGAGGGGATGAGGCTCAGGGAAGTTAAAACTTGCCCCGGGCCACCCAGCAAACGATACAATCTTGCTTCTCTCGCATGTAATCTTGCTTCTCTCTCATGTAAAGCCTGTGCAGAGTCCCCGGTGCCCCTCTGCCTGACACCTAGTGGTCGCTGTGCTCCCAGACCCTCACCTTGGCTATAGAGACCCAGAGCCCAGAGCAGACTAAGGGATCTGTGCTTATTTCATCTGCCCCTAGGACACAGAGAAAACGAGTTCCTAAGTTTTGGCCTGGTAGGTACTCTGTGAATGCCAATCAGCTGCCAAGGTGCCAGAAACCAGGGCTGCGGCTCTTGGCTGTGGTCTGGCCCTGCAGGGCAAATGGGGGTTTGGTGGTGCTGCCAGCTTGGGCTAGAGGCATGAGACACCTAGCATGGCAGGGCGTAGGTGCAGAGCAGGGCCTGGCGGAAGCAGGGAGTAGACTCGCGTGTATAGCGCAGAGACAAGGGCACGTGAGTAGGCATGCGCATGGAGCCACACACCTATGCCAGGGTAGAGTGTGTGCAGGTGTGTGCACACTGAACAGCAGAAATGAAAGGGCGGAAAGGTGGAAAGAGGAAAATGAAGAACTGGCAGGGGGAGAAGTTTCAGTGGGTGACTTCTGTGCCAGTAGGGACAGGACACAGTATTGTTCTACCCTATCTTTACAGGGCCTGGGAGGGTGTGGAAGCCAGGCCAGAGGCCAGAGGTCCTAGGGTGAGGCTCATGGAGGTGGTTCCAAGCACCACCACAGGGTGGCACCGGAGACCATGGCTGGGCTTGGTCAGTAGGCACCAGCGTGCCGGCCCAGGGCTAGCCGTGAGGGCTGACCCAGTGCTGCTCTCCCTCTGCTCTTTGGCTAAGGTAAAGTGTCTGTCTGGGCCTCCCTGGTGGCCCCTGGGAGTCTGTTGCTGCCAGCTCACTCCCTGATTCAGCATCACTCACTCCATCGGAATCGCGCTCCTCCCATGAGCCCACTCCCTCCTCCTGGGTGGAGCTGGCCTCTGAGAGCCTGTGGGGTGCTGTTGGCAGCAGGGAGGAGTGGGGCAGAGATTCTGGGAAAGAGCAAAGGCCTTCCTGCTGCTCAGGCTGGAAGGGCTAACAAAAACACGGGGGCCCAAAGAAGGGGGGGCATTTGCCCAAGGTCACGTGCTGGAACTGGGGCCATCCAGATACTCCTGTGCCTGGAGCTGGAGAAGACCTGAGGACTTAGCACCCTATTTGTCACTACTGTGTCCTTAGGACAGGTCACAGAGGAGCTGCCCCACAAATATTTACTGAATATCTGCCCCAACTGTCTTTATCCAGAACAGTCTTCTGGAACCTCTGGCTTCTCCTGGCTCACCAGGTCCCAGCTGTTACTGACCTTAGAAGGGCTCCATACCTACTCCACATAAGATGGGAACAGCCATCTTAAGTTTCCCCAGGGGCAATGGGGTGGGGGCAGGAGGCCCTCACTTCATCTGTACTTTCAACCTGCCTGTGACCTCTTCACTTCTCAGTAGGTCTGAATGATCTCTTCTTTCCACACCTGCTCTCAGCTCTCAACTCACCAAACAATCAGCAAACCCATCCTGAGCATCTGTTGTAGGGTACAAGAGACGGCAGCCTTGCCAGAGAACCAAGTGACACGCTCAGAGTGGAGCAGGAAGCTGAAGTCAAGGGGATGGACAGTGACGTGGTGCTTAGGAGTGTTGGGGAACCAGGACGCTGTGGTGTGGAGTGAGAAAAGGCGCTTTGGAGGACAGACTTTGCCTAACCTTAAAGGAAGCCATGCACTTGTAGAGGACAAGAGGACAGGCAAGGCACCTGGATGGAGGGACTGGCTTTCTGTTTCTGAAACCTGTGCCTTGCCTGCCAAGACAGGATTCCTTGGTCCTTGGTTTTCCTCTCTGGGTATTCTTTCCACTCCAGCCATCTTACTGCAAACTCTGCCCTTGGACCTTCAGCTCTCACCTGTTTCTTTCCTAGTGACACACCTGGTCTCAGTTTGACAAAAGTGACCTTTATCCTCCTGGCTCTTCAAACTGTTTTGGGTACACAGTTCTCACCTACTCCAGGACTTTGTCTCCAAAGGCCTCTTAGCATTTCCCAAACTGGTCCACGAACCCTCACACCATTGGCTTAGGGTCAGCCAAAATATTGGGGCAAATATTTTGGGGGAATTTTGGCTTAGGCAAAGTACCAGAGCTCTTCACCTTCTCACACACGCTGAACTACAAGAGGACATGTGGGATGGAGTGTTTCTCAATTTCTTAGAGTGTGAACCCCAATTCTGTCCCCGGGACTATCTCAGAGGACTAATATTTAGAGGTGCACCCTTGAAAAACTGCCCAGTACTACATGCTCCTTTGAAATTCTCATCACCAACTCAAAACCCATCTGTTCCAAGGTGGTTCCACATCTTCCCTCCAAACCCCTTCCATTCAACACACCTCCCTTGGGTCCTCCATCGCCACCACGATTTGTCCCTTCTCTCAGCTCGGAAGTTCCATCATCTTTGATTCTTCCTTCTCCACCCCCTAGGTTAAAATCTGCCATCCAGTTCTGTTGGCTTTTCCTGCTCATCATCTCATGGCTGCATGCCAGGTTTTTACTGTTGCAGTGCACTCCTGGGTCTCCCACCTCCACTTGGTCTCTTCCCCCTTTACTGGGCAGAGGTTAATTTTCCCGGTATAGATGACTGACTGCTTCTTTTCTTGAAGACCAGCAATAACTCCCACACTACCTGGTGGACCTTGCAGTCTGGCCTTCAAAGCTTCCATCATGTGACTTCATCTTGAATTTGACCAGCTTGCCTTCCTTGCAGTCTGCTATGGTTTGAAAAAGTGACCCCCAAAGGTCAGTGTGTAGAGGCCTGGTTTGTGGCTCAAGGTGCTATTGGGTGGTAGTAGAACCTTTAGAGGTGGAGCCCAGTGGAAGGAAGTTAGGTGTGCCCTTGAAGAGGATATTGGGACTCTGGCCCCTTTCTGTCTCTTTTTTGCTTCCTGGCTGTTATGAAGCAAGCAGCTTCCTCCACCATGCACTGCCACCATGATGTGCTTTCTTGCACAGGCACAAAAAGCAACAGACCAACTGACCACAGATTGAAACCTCTGAAATTGTGAGCCAAAATAAACTGTTTTCTTTTTACATTACTTCAGGTATTTTGTTATAGTAACAGAAAACTGATCAATACACTGTCCTTGCTCTCCAAGTGGTTTCCTTATTGTAAGTCTTTGATTGTGCTGTGCACCCTGCCAAGAATGCTGATCCTTGTCTCCCTTCCCACCTACTGAAGTCCCTTAGTCTGTTCTTCATGCAGCCTTCTCATACTTAACTCTTCTCTGTAGAATTCTTATGTACTAATGATCTGCACCTCTCATTCTGGCTTACACAATTGCTAATCCCATTTCATTAATCACAAATTAATGTATGATTGCAAGTAATTGCAAAGTAGGATTAACCACCATTGGCTCTGGTCCTTCTGCCAGTTTTCAAAGGACTAAAGCTCTTCTCTTCCACGGGACCTCAGCAGGAAGCAGTGACTTCATAGTTTGGGATTGATGCCCTTTAGTGTGTTGCAGTTGTGTAGAATTCTAGTTACCTTTGTGCTGCTTTTGACAGCAGAGACCCAGTGAAAAATAAAGCTCTCTGACATTTTACTCAGCTAGATTGGATTTTGTGACCCCACTAATCAGTGTGGAAGGGTTTACCATTTTATCTGTTTCCTGAGCGTGGTTGGTGTCCCAAAGGAATTTGTAAATTATAATCTGCATAAATCTAGAACCTGATCACCTCTCACTATCCCCATCATGACTACCCCAATCCAGGACACCATCATCTCTCACTTGGATTATTTATTGCAACAGCCACCTCGCTGCTCTCCAGATTCCACCTTTTCCTTCTGCAGACTATTTTCAACACAGCAGCCAGAGAGATCCTGTTAAAGTGTAAATTACATCACACCACTTCTCCATCAAGAACCCTCCAATGGCTTTCCCTGTTTCACTAACAATAAGCCCAAATTTGCAGAGACTAAAATGCTCTCCATGACCTGTGCTCTGCCCCCACCTCTGATGCCATCTCTTCTTGCTTTCTTGCAGGCTTGTTCCATTCCAGGCACACTCAGTACCCAGGACCTTTGCACTGGCTGCTCCACACCTTGGAGGACCTGAAGGGCTCTTCCCCAGGGATCCCGTTGATAGTTCACTCCATCATCAAAGGTTGCCTTCCTCGACTACCGTATATAAAATTGCAGAGTATGAGGCCCCCACCCCAGTACTTATGATCCACCTTACTCTGTTCTTTTTTCCATTTCACCTTCAAAATTACTGCATAAGCTCTGCAAGGACAGGGACTTGGTCTGTTTTGCTCATCGATGTATTCCGAGTGCCTAGATTGCCTGGCACGTGGATGGAGTTCAAGAAATATTTGTTGAATGAAAAAAATGAATTCTCTTATGGCAAGACTGTGTCTTACAGGAGAGCTAGCTTTGGGCGAGCAAGCATTCCGAAGACACTCAGATCAGGCATGGGTACACTGGGGACCTCATTTCACTAGAGTAGGGAACAGGAAGAGTGGACCAAGGGTTTGGGGTCAGATTGTATCAAATTTCTTTCCCTTCCAGGCACTCTGCTTAGCTTTTTCTCTTTTTGTTCCCTCCTAAAAGCTGAGGAAGTTTACTATGCCTGGGTGTCCTTTGGGATCAAAGGGAACCCTGGTTATTTTGGCTACTGTAGGGTCAGACCTAGGTAGAGGCAGAACAATGGCTAAGATAAGATGAGCTTATAGAATTGCAGACCTTAGAGAAAAGTTGCCAAGCAGAGGGGACAGAAGAAAGGAGTAGGTGTGGAGACCTAATTCATGTGCAGGCAGAGGGGGCTGTTTGGTGTGGAATGGAGCATCCTTCCCCTCCCCCTCTGTCCCTCCAGCTGTCACATTCAGCCAGTAGTTCCTGTCTCTATGCCAGGAGCAGAGCTGCAAGGGCTGCAGCTGGGAGGAGAGAGAAGAGCCGGGTAGTAGGGTCATTTGCGCTTGCTGGCGGGGGCCCAACCGGGCTCCCTAACATCCTTTTATAGAGTGGGCAGTTGGCCCTGTTCCCGAAGGGTTGCAGGCTACCCGCTGGGATCCCAGGCTGGCTGGAACCATAGGGCAATGGGGCTCTTCATTTCTTTGTGGCCCTGGTTCCCTGTGAGGTGGGTGGACTGGTGTGGGGGGACTCTGGATAAATCTGAGGTGGATTGGGGTTAGGGCTTAAAGTCTGGATCTGAATATTTGGGCTTGTTTCCAAAGCTGATGCCTGATGCTTCCTCAGGCAGGAAATGCTCAGGCATCAGATTAGGTCAGGAAGCTGTGAGAACTACACCTCCCATCATGCAGTGCAGCTGGCCGCAGGGAGAGGAGGACGGCCTGGGGTCACTCTCTGGGAAACCCTGCTGTCCTCCTGCAGCTGCAGCAGCTGTGCATTGTGTCAGACCATCAGGCAGGGCCTCAGCAAGCTGGAGGAGGACCGGATCCTCCCAGAGGTACGGACACAGCTGTGTTCTCAGACTCCCAGACATACCGCCATTTGCCGGCTTAGAGAGAGGCACGTTTACCCACAGCACAGCCATGAGCTCCCATTTGCACACTCAGCATGCAGACAGTGGCTCGCCTGCCTACACTGGCTCCAATTTACACACTCACAGAAGCACACACCCATACCATGCCTAGGCATGCACACCTGCAGGCTCACCGCCCTCCGCCCCCAGCCCGCCCGTCCCAGCTGGACAGTTCTTGGAGGCTTAACACCCTTGGTCTCAAGAACCCCTGTCCGGAAGGGGAGACCTGTTACTGAGCCCTCAAGGGATGAGTCCTGACTCCACTGGAAATGAGAGTCGGGACAGACATCCTATACCCTCTTGACCTCCCCGCCCTGCTCATGGGCTGGGTTCCTGCCAGAAAGGCCTGCACACTTTCTTTCTAACACCCTCAGAGATAGATACTGCTCCACTTGGTCATTTTAGTTGGATCAGGGTCATACCTGGACCCCCTTCCTGCCCTTAGTGTTACTCCTTGAGGAAGAAGCTAGGGAGCTCCCTCCCTTGTGTGGCTACTGGTCCAGCCCCATGAGATTTGCTCCTCAGTATAAGGGTCTATGAAATGGGCTTCTGTGAGGGTCCCACATGCCATGGAAACACCAACAAATTCCACCGGGTTCCTCTCCTTGATTTTCTTATTCCCACAGCCACAGCCTAGGCCTATTGCTTTGCCTCAGGGAGTTACTCTGACAGCCCCTTAGTGGTGTCCAGTGTGACACGCAGCCTCCTGAATACGCAGTCTAACCCACATGCTGGCCTCGCTGCTTCCCTGCTGAGCCCTTCAGAGGCTCCCTGTGGCCTTGCTCCTAACCCCGCCCATGCGGGCACTCTAGCCCTTGGCTTCCCGCCGCTCCCATGCCCAGCTCCCTAACCCCTGCCTCCGCCGCTCCCTCTTCTGCATGTCTGCACATGTGCGTCTCTCGGTGCATCCCCTGCAGCTTGCGTCCCCAGCTTTGCCCCAGTTGCTTTCATTCCTGTCTCCAGATGTGCCCAGGGCAAAGCTATTACCCAAACGGATGGCCAGAATAAAAAATTAAATTTCCACTTATCCCTCTCACTCATGCATTCCCTCCAGACCAGTGGGGCTTGGAGCACGGGGCATGGCTGTTTCCCCGTGGGACTGCCCCCTGGAGAATGTGGCGGCTACTAGCCAATGTGAGGTGAAGGATGGTGAGGTCTGTTGCTACTCAGGAACTGCCCAAGAGCATGAGAATCAACAGCCCCAAAGAGGCTCAGGCACCTGGCTGGTTCTTCCAGAGGTGGCCCAAGAACCCTCCCTGGGGAGGGCCAGCCCACAGTTCATGGCCTATCAGTGATCCAGTAAGTGCTTCCCTAGCTTCCGTCCAATGCGGCTGTCAACAATAGAGTCATGTGGTGTCCCTCTTCCAGCTGGAGCCCTGGGTGGCCCTGGCCCATCTGCCCTCCAACCTACACTAGCATGATGTGGGTGCAGGCAAATAGCACATGCTGCCACCTGGGTGGGACCACGGAACCCAGCAGGTTAGGACAGCAGCTCGGTGTCACAGTGGGTTTCTCTTCTCCCTCCCTTCCCGAGTCCCTGAGGAAGAGTCCTGTACTCAGTTACCCTGCTTCCTCCCGGGCCCTGGGAGAAGGGAGGCTGTGACTCCGTCCACGCTGCCTCTGGGGCTGGGCACACTACTTGGCTCACAGGGCCTCTGTCTGGCCCTCTCATGGCGGGCAGTAAGGTCAGTGGGAGGACATTGCTCTTGGGTTTCTTGGCTTCCTCCTGATTTCCCAATCAGCAGTCTCCCCAGAGAGCCTGGCTGATGGAAGGGGATGTGGTAGCACTGGCAGGCCACCATCAGGGGACCATGCAGGGAGCACTGCATGGTCATAAGAAGCCCGAGATAAACACGACCATCTCCGCATTATAAATCAGGAAGCTAAGGCTCAGAGAGGCGAAGAATTTCCTGAAGGCCATACAGCCAGAAAGAGCCAGCATGTGCACACACTTGGTCCAGGTCTGTGCTGTCTCATATGACGCTTCCTCCCTGAGTACTGGTCACATCCCTAGGAGCATTCCTCATAGAAAGTGGCACTGCCCTTCCTCATCTGCCCTACAGCCTTAGGGCTAGAGCCTGGGTCCCTTTGAGGCTCTGAGCTTGGTTCACACTTACTTCAGGAGGGAGAAGAGTGTGACTCTGATCTTCCCTTCTGCATGCCAATTTGTGGGAGCCCCCAAGCCCTAGCTTGGTTGGGGTGGGGGCTAACTCAGCCTTTCCCAAGCTCCAACCCTGACAGTTCTACTCCTGTAAACAGTCCAGAACCAGAGGAAGGGAGTGGCTCCCAGTTGAGAGGTGACAGAACAGCTCGAGGACAGTTAGGCGCAACACCTGGATAGTTTTGGGCTCCTCTTTCTTGAATTACTCACCACCGGGGCCTCTGACTCCTGAGACAGGCTCAGAGCCAACGAATCCTCAGAGTTTGCCCAAGTCCTGTACCTGGAACTCAAGAAACTCTGCCCAGTTTCCTTGAGCCTGAGGTCACTTTCTGCACATGTTACTTCCTGTCTTCCTTGGCAGCAGCATGATGCTGCTTCCTATTCTAGGAGGTTCTTTCTGTCACTTTCTCACCCTCCAATAGCTCAGGTTCAGGGTTAAAGACACTCTCTCGTGAAGTTGGATGGCAATTGACTCCTCTATTGCCTTGTTTTGATGCTTCCATTAAACACAGTGATAATGACAGAGGTCATGATAATAATCACAGAGCACTGGTTATGTATCCACAGACTGATCTCTGCTAGGTTACATGACCTATGCCACCTGTAATTCCGACAGCAGCTTTCCTTCCAGGCAGGTCCCATTATCCCATTATACAGATGAGGCTTGTTCCAGGGGCATGCCCCACGTGCAGTCTATCCCCAGAACATCTAGCCCTTGTTGTCCCTTCCCTGAGAGGGAAGATGGCTGATCCACCTCATCTGTGTTGACAAAGATCAGGGAATCAGCAATTCAATTGTAGGACACACACTGCCCTGGCTTTGGGTTATACCCTCCAGTCTTCCCGCTTGAGGTAGGCCTCTCCAGGTGGCCCTATACAGGTTTCCCCAACTGCAAGGACAGAGCTAGAGGGGATGGGCTCCACCAAACACCTGCTGCACCACACCAGCATTCACGGTGTGCTTTGCTGGCAAATCCATGGACAGGACCCCCTTCCCTGCCCCCCTGCCCCCAAATAGCACTGCTGCAAGCAATACTTTTTCCCTCCCTTTTGGAGCCTCTGTTCTCCCCTCTCTGATTGGGGTCACCCTGATTATCTCCACACAGCCTTAAATAAAGCAAAGAGAAAAGGAAAGCAAGACCAACAGCCAAAGCTCTGGGAGAACCAGAGAAGCAGGAAAAGGAGACACAAACTCCTTGTAATGACATAACCCAAAGGTGGGGGGCGCAGGTAGTGGAGGATCCCAAGGGAGGGGCAACGCAGGGGAGGGTGCAGCTTCCTACCTGTAATATTGACCTCCACCTGGCCTGAGCGTGTGCCAATGGGGTTAGTGGCTTCACAGATGTAGGTCCCTGCCAGGCTATAGTTGATGGGTCCCCTGAAGAAGAGAGTTCTGTTCTGGGCTTCCACGCCCTTAGGGAGAGAGCCATTTAGCCTGTGGAAATTGGGAGACATGGCACAGGGTTAGGGCTCTCCAGCCCCAAGAAGCTGCCCTTGGGTCTGCCTCTTGGCTGCAAGCCCACCTGCTCTTTGCTAAATGCATGTGATAGGGTCTGTCTTGGAAGGAGGAAAACAAACAAACAAACAAAAACCAAAAAACAACAACAACAACAACAACAAAAAAAAACCCACAACAATAATCTCTGGCACTTGGCAGTTTTATATCATTCAGTGTTTCATATTTTCTCATTGCACTGAAATGTACATAGAACAGATGGGCACCTGCCCCACTTAAGAGATGAAATCTCAGGTTCAAGGTCAAGGAAACAGCCAGAAGTGGCAGAATGGAATCTCTAGCCAGGTCTCTGGACTCCTGGAGGGTGTTCTTTCTACTGCTCATAGTTCCTTGGTCTCCTGGGTGGCTGATGAACAGCAGAGATGCCTGGGTCCTGACCCCAATTTCTCCTGAAGTAGAGCCGCTGGGGTGAGGGCCCGGCCATGTGCATTTTAAGAAGCTCTTCAGAGAGTGAGATAGGAATTGCTCGTGCTCTTGCTGGCATGTCACAGGACTTTTTCACGTGTGTTCTTGGAGTTTGCTGAGGGTTGGGACCTTCCTTCCCCCGATCCTGGTGTTAGGGAACTATTAGTTAACCTAGCAGCTCCTCTGTGTATACAGCTATGTTGGTAAGCAGGCTCTGCCCACTCACACCTTCTGGGAAGTAGAGGATAACAGGTAGGGCATGCCAGGGCCCTCTGCTTCCTGGAGAATGGGTAGAGACTCATTCTGAGCTACTGTCTTGTGGACACCTATGTCACCCTTCTTGGTTTCCCCCACGCCCCTGTCTTTCTGGGTGTTCCTTCCAGTTCTGTCTGGGAGGCACCTTGGCCCAGGCCATTAGAGTAGGCTGGAGGGGACACAGCCCCTTCAAGGGCTAGGTCCAAAGACCATGAAGGAAAGAATGGGCTAGTGGGACATGGTTGGGTATTCCATGGACTCAAGCATTCTGGGTTAATTGCTACCTCTACCCCCAAAATCTGGGGGTATAAGAGAAAAAGAATAGGAACAAAGAGAGATCTGGGATTTCCAGAATGCCAGCTTCCCTGGGGACACCTTGATAAAAATGAATGCTGGGGGCTGGGTTGGGAGTGACTCAGGCTGAATCACCGAAAGAAAATGACAAAATTTATTTATTAGCGAGAGGAAAGGAAGTAGATTACAGGGGATGCCCCCTCTGGCAAAATAATTTGTTCAACTGACCCTGGCACTCAAACATGAAGGTGCAGAATGGAATCTGGCAGGGTCATTTGGTGTCGCCCTTCTTGCTGAGAAACCTGAGCCCAGACCCTAATTTTTTCCTAGCCTAAGGCTCTTGGAGATGGAGGCCTCCATGATCCTGCGAGGCGTGCTCAAGGCACCAGCTGGCCTGGCAGCACTTACGTGGTCCAGTGGTACTCAGTGGCTGGGGGATTAGCGTCAGCTCTGCACGTCAGCTTCACATCCATCCGCTGCAGATACCAGTTGCCATCAAAACCCTCGATGGTCACCTCAGGCTCGTCTGTGGGGTAAGGGATGATGTTTGAAGAGGGTGAGGTTAGAAAAGCAGAACTTAGGGCGAGGGAGCCCCAGAGAAAGGAGGGATGGGAGGAGGGCAATGGGAACAGCTGGAAGAGGGAGAGGAAGGGTGGGGTCACGGGACCTCAGAGCAGAAATGCAATGCGAGGAGGAAGGGAAGAGGGAAGAGATGGGAAGACAGCACCTCAGGAAGAGACATGGGGAGGAAAGAGGAGAGGATGAGAGGCAGAGGAGGAGGAAGGGAGGGCAGCTGGGTGGGAGGGAGGCCACCCTGGCACCTGCCCCGGCTCACACTGCACGTTGAGGGTGAGGCTTTCCTTGAAGCGGTCCATGTGGTAGTTGACGATGCAGGCCAGGGACTGCCGGTGGGCTTCCCGGCTGGGTACCAGGCGGTAACGGCTGATGACTGTCACTGTGCCGTTGGGGTTCCGGATCTCCTGGTACTCCGCCTCACCCTTTAGCCGAGTCTCCCAGGACACCACACTGGGAGGCTTCCCATTGGCTGAGGTGCAGGTGGCCACCAGAACCTTGTCATCCTGCCCTTTCTTCGCTCGAAGCACTGTCTGCGTGCCTTCTATCCAGTTGGTGGGTTTGGCTGCAGGGAACCAGAGAACACTGTGGGGTCAGCCTATTGCCTCACCACAGATGCAGGCCCCCTCCTCCTGCCCTGGGCCTTGTCTTCAGGTCATGCTTGGCCAAAGCCCCTCCCAGAATTTCTGGGAAGTTCTTCAGGTCTAATATGTCCTCCCTGCTCTATTCTTGTCCCCTTCTGTTGAGCTTAGACCTCCTTGGAGTCTTGGCATGCTCGGTAAAGTGGCCCCTTTGACTTGCATTGTGATCACTCACAAACTGCCCCATGGTGGGGCTCCAACCTGAATACTGAGCCTCTTCTTTGCTCCTTTTTTCAACCCCTAAGTGAACTGTGGGGCAGCCTGAGTAGAAGGGACTGGAAGCGCCGTCCCTGGAGCACCGTCCCAGGAGGATGTCTGAGGCCAATGAGGCACACACTGGGGATGGCCAAGACCCCAGGTCACAGCTCTGGACAAGCAAGGAAGGAGGGGCCCCGGCCAGCTTACCCATCACAGTGAGATTGAGCTGGCTCTCACGGTTGCCGGTAGGGAAGGTGGCAAATTCACAGATATAGACACCCTCATCCTCTAGCTCCAGGCGGGAGAGGCGGATGGTGCCATCAGTGTAGGAGGGCCTCAGGAACTCCACGCGCTCACGGTAGGGAGCCAGCACGGAGACACCCATGGCTGGGTTGTAGATGGCCACGTTTTGCTTGGAGCCATTGGTTGCCTTCTGCCATGTGACCTGGGTGATCTTCACATTGGACAGTGGGTTGGCAAAGCTACAGTGTAGCACCACGTCTGTGCCGATGAAGCCGTACATGGAGTCGTTCACCTGCACCACCTGTGTCTGGGCGCCTGTCCGAGGGGATGACAGGAAGTGTCAGTGCCAGGCCATACCTCCCCCACCCACCCACACTGCTCCCTGTGCTCTGGTCTTATATTTTATAGCAGTCATTAATTTTTAAATTCTTATAATAAAAATATTAATTACTTGTTATAAAAACACGGGGCAATACGGGAAACTCTGGAGAAGAAAATGACAACATCCTATGATCCCACTGTTCAGAAAGAGTACTGATAATATTATGGATTCATCTTTTTTAACCTCTGCTCTCTCTACGTAACTGTTTTTTAAAACAAATCAGAACCAGACCGTGTAGATCGTTTCACTCATTGCTTTTTCGCTTGGTGGTATATTGTTAATATCGCTTCACATAGTAGATGTACGTCCACACCCTCATTTTTTTAAAAAAAATATTTTTTGGTTGTAGATGGACATAATACCTTTATTTTATTTATTTATTTGTATGTGGTGCTGAGGATTGAACCCAGTGCCTCATGCATACTAGGCAAGTGCTCTACCACTGAGCCACAACTACAGCCCCCACACCCTCATTTTTGATGAGGGTTGAACAGCCTGCTTCCCAAGGAGAGGAGCTACAAACTGCTTCTCCTTCCTGGATTAGTCCCTCCTCTGATAAATGGGGCGGATAATCCAGTCCTCTACCCTACAGGGTTGCTAGGGGAACCAAATGGTATAATGGATGGGAAGGTACGTCAGGGACGAGAGTGAGGGCCTGTGGTGACTGTCATCATGGTCGCTGCTGTGATCTCCCTCACAGCTGGGTCCCTGTTCCCTGCCTTGGCCAGGCAGAGGGCAAAGGTACTGCCCAAGGCCAGGTCTCCACTGGTTCCCTGTTGCCCTTACAGTCAAGTCTAAATGCCTTAACTTGGCTTTTGATACCCCTGACATCTGCCTTTCGCCATCTCTCCATTGGCTGGGTTTTCCAGCCATATCCTAAGAACATGGCATGTTTCCAGGTTCCCTTCTCTTCTTTCTTCCAGTTACCCATGCACTATTTCCTGAGTGACCATTTGCCAGGATCTCTTATCAGCACTTGGGTCCTGTTGGTGGGCAATTCAGCCCAGCCACCAAGGTGCATGGAGCCTGCCGATGCAAGTCTAGGCTCTGGTTGGTGTAGTTCCCTCAACCGAGAAGGCCCTTCTGCTTCTCACCTATGGAGAGCAGGCCGAGGCCATTCTTCTAGGAACTTCTCTGATCCTCCTAGCTAGAGATAACCGTCTACCTCAGCTCCTCTGCCTTGGAATGTGGCTCTCTGACTTCTCCACTGGACTGTGAACACCTCCAGGGTAGGGTCTGTGCCTTTTCTCTGTATCTCCAGTGCCCAGCCCAACATCTGGCATGCAGTAGGTGCTCATAAACATCTGTTGCCAGACTGCAATGGAAGCCAGGAAAATAGAGATTTGCAAGAAGGAGGGAGCCATTGACTGTGTGGCATGAATGAACAAATTCCCTCCAGTCTCCCCACCGACTGTTTCATCCCATCGAGAGTCTTCTGTTTGAACTTCCTTACACCCAAACTTGGCTCTGCTCACTTCACCTGTGGCAGCCATCCCCTGCATTCTAGCTCTATCCAGGCCCACACTCATCCCAAGCCAGTCAAGTCCCCACGACCTGTGTTCTTGCTGCGCATCTGTATACTTCGTGTCCTTGTGTCTTCACTCAGTCAATTTGTGCCATCGGTAATAACAATAATGATGGGCCCTGGACTGACCCAAAGGCCGGGGGAAAGCCACAAGGGAGTCTGGAATTCTCAGGAGTGGGAATTGTGACAACTGCTTGCAGCCTCTCCACAATGGAGACATAGGATCAGGGTGGCTCCTCTGAGGGTCCCAAAGCCCACTGTCAGGGCAGTAAATTGCTCCCACTCCTCCCCTCCAGAGGGCACGGATGACTGTGGGTTCCCTGGTGCTAGACACACAGCAGGCACTCGAGAAATGCTTGCTGAAGAAATTTCTTTGGCCCCACCAAGTCAGGCCCTTGTCATACTCAGAGTTCCCCTGATGTTCCCCCTCTGTAAACCTAGTCACATCCATATGGCTCTTCAAGGCACACTGGGGTGTCCCCACCCCAGTCTTCCAGCTGGTCCTTCAGAGTTGGTGCCACACCTGGCCCCTCTCAGGCAGAGGTGCTGCTGCTGGGTGGGGTAAAGCCTGGCCACTGCTGGGGGGCTGGCTCCAGCTGCCTCTGCCTTTGGCTTCGCACCTTAGGACATTGGCCGGTCACTTCTCCTTTCTGACCTTTCCCCCTCCTCTACGAAGAGGAGGGCCCTAACTGTCTGATGGCAGTCCTGCCCATGCCCCACCCCAGAAGCAGTCCCACAGTGAGGTCAATGGGCCAGACAGTCTAGCTTGCTTGCTGCTGGTCAGCTGGCAAGCCACTGAACCCTCAGTCCTCCCTGACAGGATGAGTGGGTGCTCTGTCCCATCCCCCAGCCTCCACTCCCCAAGCCTGCTGGAGGCTGCCCAGCTGAGATAATGCGGGTATAATTGGGAAACTTGCACCACACAAAGCAGGAACTGGAAAAGCCAGTTGGGAGGGCTTGGGCCATGGGTGAGAGTGGGGGAAGGAGTGTGAGCATTAGGAGCCATTTTGGAATCAGTGCCAGGCATGGTGAAGCTACAGGGGAACATGGCCCACCAAGTCCCAGTGACCCCTCTCCTCTTATCCCCACTGTGGGTGCAGAGGAGACAGGGTGCAGGCCTTGGTGCACAGGCTGACATTCATTTGCTGCCTCTGGAGTGACCTTATCCTTCAGGGCCATGTCAGTGCCAGGAGGGGAGATCACTGATAGCACCTGGGCATGGGGTGGAAGGGCACCGCAAGGGCCCCGGTGCCCAGACAGGGGCAGCCCTCCCCCATCCCTGAGGCTATTTGGGGGAGTTGTTCTCCATTGTGGCTGTACCAGAAGCAACCCTGGAGCAGGTCAGTGAGGAAGGTTCCTGGCCTCCTCTCACTGTGCTCCTGGCCCTTTCTGTTCCTGTGATGGGCAGGGTGCGGCAGGGCAGGGAGGACCTCCAAGGAACAGTATGCTCACTTTTGCTCTTTGTCTTTGACACAGCTGTTAGAAGGGCCTGGAGACCGGCATTAGGGGGCTTTGAAATATGGGGTTTGAGTCACTGGGCATGGGATCCCAGAGCCTTGGAACTGAGAGTAACTAGAAGACAGGCAAGATCGGAAATTCCCCTGCGGGCGCCCCTCTTCCCCACTCCAGGCTGAGGGACCTGGACCCAAGCTTCTGCCTGAGGGCTTCCTGTCTCAGTCCAACAATCTGGAAATGAACCCTGGTGGTTTCCATTCTCTGAAGAGCTGTTCCAGCACCAGCTCCTCCAGGCAGCAGGGTGGGAATGCCAGGAGTCGCCAATGTGGGCTAGCAGTTCACCTCTGCAGCTCCTGGCTGCCAACCTTGGGCCAGTGACTTCTCCTCTGTGTGGCTCAGTTTGCACTGAGGTTGGACAACAGCAAAATGGGGATTCTAATAGTCAATACCTGCCCCGTAAAATTGTGGTAAGGATTAAATGAAAGAGTACAGGGGAAACTCAGAGAACAGCACTCAGCACAATTAATGCTCAATCAATGCTAGTTGCCATCACCATCATCATCTTTCATCTTAGAAGCAGTAGACCTCCTTCCCGGAATTTCATTTGATGACTGTTTGCTGAGCCTGTACCCCACGGTGGCCACTATACTGGGTTCTATGAGGTCCCCCTCTTCCCGGATATCTTTGTGGCTCTCGTTCCTTCTTTTGCTGACACTTCTACTCATACTCCAAAAGCATATGACATGCATCTGTACCGCTTTATTTTCTGTTTCCTGGCATGTGTGCTGGGTCTGTGTCCCATCTCCCAACAGGCACAAGCCCTTGTAGAAGGGGCAGGAGCAGGATTATCCTTGGGTCTCACTGACCATGTCACTCCTGTGGCTGGTGGGTCCAGGGCTTGGGGAACACCCTGCTGACCCTCCCTATTTCCCCAAACACCCTCTCTCCTCCTTTGCAGGCTGTGGAAACTGGGATCACTGACAAGGCAGCATATTGGAGCTCAAGAGACCAAGCAACCCATCCCTTACCAAGTCCAAAGTGTTGGGTCTCTTGCCCAGGGACATAGAACACCCACCTCAGTCCAGTACTCTTCCCGCTTTGCCCCTGAACAGACTCTGACTTAATCTAACTCCCCAGAGCCCTTGTTCTGGGTTGTGTCCTTCCTGGAATGGCCCTCCGTCACCCCTTGTGAGAATGACACACATGCCTGTTATAATCCCGCAGCCACAGGGCTGACTGGCCACCCTGCAGTAGGGTTAGTGACCGAGTGCCAGAAACAGGGGCTTTGGAGAGCCCAGGCAGGGCAGCTGCAGGAGGCTGCAATTTGCAGAGCCGGAAGATCCAGAAGAAAGGGAGTGAAGAGTGAGATCCCCTGGGCACCTGTGCCCTCAGCAGAGGGGCTCTTGCATCCCAAGGAGGCTGAAGGAACGAGCCTTTTTACCTGTCCTCAAGCACTGCTCATATTCTTTCTGACCACCTTATGAACCTGGGGTTTGGGACACAGGTCCCTGGGGCTTGTGCTTGGGTGCCTCAGTTTCCCCAATAGTGCTCAGGTTGGACAGTTTGGGTGACCTGGCTTCCCTGAAGTGCTGAGCCAGCAAGACGGGTGTCAGGCCGGCCCCCTGGAACGTCACAGACCTGCAAAAGCCCCAGCTCAGCAACAAAACACAAAGGCTCCTCAGTTGTGGCAGACAAACCTGCTCCCCAAGGCCCTGCCCTGCCTGCCATGGAGCTAATCTGCAGGCGGGGGCCACAGGTTCCCACGCAGCAGGGTGTGGCATGCTCTTCTCCCCTAGACCCGCTGCGAGCAGTTTTTCTTCCTGCACTTTTAAACCTGAGACTCTCCTCTTCCTAGCCAAGCAGGCTGGGACTGGGCCCAGGTAGGTGGGTGGGTGTGTTAACTGGGGTACCTGGGGGAAGCAGGGGGATTTGGGCTTTCTGGCACGGATCACCTGGATCTCTGTCCCAGCTGGGCCAACCCTCCCCAGACCCTGCTTCCTTGAGACTTGCGTGTGTACCCTCAGTTGGGTGGACAGAAATGGCAGGCCTTGCCTGGAGTACAGTGACAGCACATTAGAGACAAAGTGCAAGACTGTTCGTGTGGGGGCACTGAGCTCCCCAAGGACCTCTGTGAAACCCACGTCCTTTGGGATCCTTCTCTAGGGCTTTCCAAGGATGCCCCCTCCCTCCCCTCCAGGAACTGGCAGAAAGCAGGACTTCCGGTGAGAAACCAGCTAAGTGCAAGTGGGAATGACTCACTCATTGGGGAGGGGGAAGTGCCTCCCCGAAACCCTGTTGAGTCAGCACAGTGACCTAAGGTTATATGCCCCCTGCTCCTGCGCAGCCTCTTCCCCAAATGTCAATCCTCAGGGCTGGCCAGCTGCTCACTTCCAAAGCCCAGGCTGGCTGGCTTCACCTGGGAGAAGCTTGCAAGGAGGAGGGTGAGATCAAGAGGGAATCCTTTTTCTGGGGTCTCCTGCCCTCAGAAGGTTTTGCCAATCAGTGTCACCTGGACCCAACCATTCTGCCAGCCAGAACCCACAAGGGCAGGGCTCTTGCCAAAGTCCTTTGAACTTGTCCTGTCTCGTATCTATGCCTCGGGCATGGTTCCCCATTAGTCTGGAGAGCCACGAATGCCCAGTCTACGTGGTCTGCCTCCAGACTCCCCTTCACACCCAGGATGGGGGCCAGAGTCCCCCAACTCACAGATCTCAATGAGGAGACAGACCCAGTTCTTACCCAGCTCTCCAGCCAGCCCTCGGTGGGACTGGGCACAGCAAGAAGGCACAGAGCCAGAGTGGACTCCAGGGCAGAGATGCTGGCTAACAGCTGTGCAGGGCCAGGGTTCTACTGAAGTCCACCTGGCCCTGCGCTACTGTTAGCCTGCATCTTTGTTCCCCTGTCTCTTATAGTGCAGAAACTTCAGCTGGTGGGAGGTGGGCACTGGAGGATCCTCTCTTGAGGACAGTGCTGCTGGGACAGCTCCAGGTGTCTTGGGGACTCTGAGCCATCTCCGCATCCACCTTGCCAGCTGGGGTGATAACATCCCCAGATCCCATAGGCAGGGGCTAATTGCTACTGTCCAGGCCTAGGCGCCTCTGCCCCTCCTCTGGGGTCACAGAAATGGCTAATGTTTTCCTCTTGGCTGATGCTCCCCCAACTCCCCACACAGAGCTGGTTAATGATGGGCTGCGGGGCCGGCGCCCGGCGCCTTGGGTGGGGGAGCATAGCGCGTGGGAGAGGAGGGGGCGCGGCAGCCTGGGAAAAGCTCAAGAAGGAGCCAGAGCCTGGGATCGTCCCGACAGACTGGGCCAGCCCTTCTCTCCCAGCAGCGTGGAGGCTGTAGTGTGGCTGCAGCCACAGGGGGTGCTCTGGCAAGTCCCATCTCTCTCGAAACCTGGCAGGACAGGTTGGGGGACAGGGATGAATCAGGGAGCTAGGTTTTTCTTTTCCCACTGAGGAGCAGGTGGCTGAGGTTGCCTGGATTGCTCTTCTGCAGGCCTGTTTCTTGCTGTTGCTCCATCCCCAGGAGCCCTGGCAGGCAGTCCCTGAGCCACCCCAGATTCTACCTTGGCATCCCAGGGACACGGAGCTTCTCTCTTGGCCCTGCTTTTCTCTATTTCTAGTGTTTTTTTTTTTTTTTTTTTGTACCAGGGATTGAACCCAGGGATGCTCAACCACTGATTCACATCCCCAGACCTGAATTTTTTTTTTTCTTTTTTAAATTTTGAGACAGGGTCTCACCAAGTTGCTTAGAGCCTTGCTAAGTTGCTGAGGCTCGCTTTGAACTTGCGATCCTTCTGCCTCAGCCTCCCACGTCACTGGGATTATAGGTGTGTGCCATTGCGCCTGGCTCCATTTCTAGTTTTTAAGGAGGCACCTATTGGTCAATTCTACTTCCCATCTTGTACCATACCTGCTACCTTTCCTCTGGACAGGAGGTGACAAGGAAGGAAAGGCACCCACTGAAAACTGGGAGAGGTGGGCTCTGGTTCCTACTACCTGGCCACTGTTTTTGTCTGGTTTCGAGTAGGGCCAGTGTTCTTTTCTGTGGGATGCGAGTGCTGGACCTGAGGACCCCTACCACTATAATTTGGATCTGACCTGTCCAGCACACTCTGCCCCTCCCCTGGATCTGTCTCTGGGAACTTGTCCACCAAGTGGCTCCTCCAGGAAGCCTCCCTGATTAGTGGCATGCCAGGCAAATCCAAGCTGTGCTATGGCCAAGCTGGGGCACATGGGGATCTTCTATAGCCAAACAATCACCAAGGTCAGCTGACACTAGCTCCTAGATAGCTTCTGAATTTCTCTGACCCCAATTCAAACTTGTCCAAAGCCCCCTCCCACACGACCACCCCCACCCCCACTCCTTACCTCCAGCAGTAGCTCACTTCCCCATTTTCTTAGCACTCCTGGGCTGGGACTCTGTTCAGTCCCTTCCCTTGGAACCTTAGTACCCATGATCTCCACTCCTTGACCCTCTGCAGCCCCAATCATCTCTCGCAGTCCCCTACAGTATGACATTAAGTCTACAGTCTCCTGCCTGCAGCTCCCCCTCTAAACTCTGTCTCACTCAGCAGCCAGGTTATCTCTCTAAAACATAAAATGCCTTTACTTCCAATCCTCCTGTGGCTACCTGCAGTCTTCAGGATCAAGTCCAAGGTCCTTGTGGGCTCTGGACCTCATCTTGGGCATCTCCAGCCTCCAGCCAGCTCTTCTGCCTACGTGCTCTCTCTTCTGCCACACTGAACAATGTTATCAGCTCTCTGTCATGCTGTTCCTTCTGCTAAGAACACACACCCCACCACTTGCCCAAGTCTTCCTCTTTGTCCTTTCTGAATCACCTTGGAATTGGCTTTTGAGGAAGTGGTTCCCTGGACAGCCCCCAGCCCCTGCCAGGAAGCCCCTATCATGGATGGGCTAGGCATTCTTGCACCCGGAGGGCCCCTGTACTAGGCATGCTTCTGTCATAGCAGTTCAGCTTTTAGCCTGGCAAACAGAAATCACAACAGGGTTGATGGACAAGACTGTGAGCCAGTCAGGGTCCTGGGCCAGGGTTAGCCATTTCTCAGGTCTGACTGCCGTCTCCTGGAAACTGCGTATTCACCAAGGGGCAGAGCTGGCCAGTGAGGCCTCACCCGCATAGAAGGGATGCAGGGCAGGGTCCCAAGCTTCTTCTTTCACTGAAAGCAGAAGGCTACACCCCAACAGGGTGTACATCAGCCTGATCTGGTGCCCAACTTCCTGCCCTATATCCTGCTTGTCTCCCAGTCACTTCTTGATTAGCTTCCTCTTTCCTCTGCCCCAGTTCCCAGCACCCAGTCTCTCTTCTTTCCTCACTCTAGACCATAGGGTGAAAAATATTTTTCTCACCTAAATGAGCTGTGGCCCTGAGACCCCACTCCCAAGATCTGAGTCCCCTTTGTGTCCGCATGTTCCCCAGCTCCACGTCCCTCCCACCATGGCCGAGATTGCTCCTTTTCTGGCCTTTCTCGGTCTTGCACACCCTGAAGCCCTTGGCTCTTAAGGCCAAGATTCAGGCAGGGCCCAGCTCTCTCCAACCCAGCTACAGCGAATGACAGTCTCAAGGCAGATGCAGCAGCCTGGAGTTCCCTGTGGGAGCGTGCATCGCTAATGACTTATTTTGGGGAGTGTAGGCAGCAGTCTCTTTGGAAGGCTAGTGTGGGGGTGGGAGAAGCTGGGGGCTGCTGAGAAAGCAGAGGGAGAACTCCCCAGGCTTCCCCAGGAGAACCTTTTGAAAGCTCAGTATTGATAAAGGCATTGTCTCAGCCCTCTGGGTTCCAAGGGATCTTCTAAACACCTGTTCAGAAGCAGAGGGCCTGGGATCTGCCTCACCCCAAGAGGGGCCAGTTGGACCACCCCAGCACCCAGTTCTGCTGATGCCCTGTGCAGCTACAGGCAGACAGCTGCCTGCACAGCTGGCTGCGGGGGGGGGGGGGGATTCAGGTGGGTGCGGGGTGTCTGCCTGCAGGCAGGCTCACTCTCAGAGCACAGGGTTGGCTGGAAGGTATGACAGGATGGGCAAGGGGTAGAGAGGAACCCTCGAGCCTTGACTTGAATTCAGAGGGACCTGGGTTTGATTCTGCAACTTATTAGCTGGGTGACTTAGGGAAATTGCATAAATTTCTTTGAGTCGTAGTTTTCTTATGTATAAAAGGGGGATGATAATACGACCTCTCAGCCTGATAGGAGGATGAAACGTGAGCGTTCAGATAGCTCTTGGCATCGTGCTGGGCACATGGGTATGCTCTGGAAGTGGTTCATTATTATGAGGTGGGGAGACCTGCTAGGATTCAGGTGAGCTGGTCCCATCCCATCTCTGCCAGCCCACCGTGTGATCCTGAGCGAGTCCTTGCGGTGCCACCTCTGGGAGCACTACTGACTTCGGCACAACTGACGTTTTGGGCTGGAGAATTTTGTGTCATGGCTTTGTCCCATGCGTTGTAGAATATTTAGTAGTATCTCTGGCCTCCACCCACAAGATGTTAGGAGTACCATCTCCACTTGTGACAACCAAATAATGTCTCCAGACATTGTCACATGTCCCTGAGGGGGCACATTGTCCCCAGTTAAGACCATGGTTTAGAGGAAGGGTGTCAGGCTCAAGCAGAGGTGGTGGAGTTCATGATGAAGGTGCAGAGAAGCGTGGGGAACCCTGCTGTGGGGTGCTGTGGCAGGAACTTTTCTAGCATGTCTGGGGACAGAGGGCCCAGAGGCAGGCTAGGACAGTGGTGTGGGCCTTCCGGTCTGGAGAGGCTGGTCCTGAGGAGGTGGGACAGAGAATTGTGTATGTGGGAGATGAGTGGGGAGAACAGGGGGCTCTGGGGAGCTGGCTGCCAAAATATGGGTTGTCAAGTGGCCTGCATGTCTCAAGAAGATGCAGGAGGACAGGGAAGGGGCAGCAAGGGGAAGGGACACAAATGAGGGAACAAGCAGAGAAAGCTTGGCCGAACCCTGAGACAGGAAGGCGGAGGCCACAGAGGCAGGGGCTGGGCTGTTTCTCAGAGCAGAAACGAGGTCAGGCAGCATCTTCCCTCGCCGGTAAACTGCTATCATTTCAGAAGGATTTTCACCTCATTTGGTTCCTGCTTAAGTGAAATCCACAACATGTGTTCTCTGCATTAGTGGAGTGTTTGTGCTTAATTAGTGGCAAATTCTTTCATATTAAAGTCATTAAGTTTTGCCGTTTGCTCTCCTCACCCTGGGCCTGGCTCCGCTGGCTTTCCCTTTAATGTGGGAGGGTCTGATTGCAGACGCGCAGGTTACTGCAGCCTCCCAGTCTCAGGAGGCGGACACAGGCACAGGCGTGTGTACAGGCACACACACACGCAGAGGTGTGCACGCACATGTGCATCACATACACACTTCCGGTGGCATGTGGACCCTATAGCATTTGGACCACTCATACCAGGTCTGGCATCTGTCACTCCCAGCTCTTCCATCCACACCCCAGGAAGCTCCACGTGGCTGGCTGCTCTGCCACCTGCCCTACCACCTCAGTCTCTGGGGGCTTCCTTGGTGGCAAGGTTTTAGGCTCAGAGGGACCCTAGGGCTGCAGAGGGAGGGGCTGTCCAGGCTTTAGGGTGTGGGCTGTGGCCCTCCTGTGGAAGGGACAATGAGTAGAAAGCAACCTGGCTTCCCAGGAGGCCAAGTTCACTTGGTTCAGCAAGGCAGCAGGACCCAGAGCTGTGCGGGCATTGCTGGTGCAACACAGAGGGACACCAGGATGGGTGTGTGGGTATGGCCTGGCTCTTGGCCCTGGCCCCTCAGGAAGGACCTGGTCTCATCAGCCCCTAGTGCTGAAAAGTCCAGTGATTTCTGGGAGGATGCTTCAGAGTCACAGCACCACGGTGACCCAAACTCCTGGACAGGGAGACAGGCGTCAGTGGCTAGGGTCCTGAAGCAATCTTCCCACCGCCTGCCTCTGGGCCTGTCATGAAGCCCTACCCTGCAATGTCCCAACCTGGACCCAGACCGCAGCAGGTCAGTCCTCACCACATCTCCTGCTTCAGGGCTGTCTCCATCCTACAGAAACCCTTTCTGCCACCCTCTGAGCCCTGCTCCTGGGCCAGGGACCTCAGGGCAGAGGGCAGTTGTCTGATGCATTTTAATGACCTAGGTCTGGGGGCAGGCAAGAAGAGGAGGCGGGAAATGGGACTTGGAAAGATCTGGGATTGTGTTTTGCTTTGATTCCCTCAAGGAGATCCAGCAATGGGGCTGGAGATGGGTCAGCAGGGCAGTGCCCAGCCTGCTGGGGTAGAGAGGAAGCAAGACTCCTACTGCGTGTGCTTCTTTGGTTAATGAGACCCCAAATCCCATAGTGGAGACACCTTCCAATGCCCCAGAATGCAGACTTGTGTCTGTTGGCATCTGTGTGGGACCCCGGGGGTATGAGAACTTTGTCACAGGATGCATCAGAGGAGGTGAGAACTCAGGGAAAAGGGCTCTTCCATCATATCACGGCTTCAGAACCATCTAGTCATGCCCCTCAACATGCTTCCTGGCTCAGCTCCCACCCCAGCCCCATTCCCTGTGCTGGCTAAGCCTCAGTGAGAATGAACACTTCCCCTCCAAACATAGGCAACAGCCTTTGGTTAACTGGTGCTGGCTCCTGCAAAGCCCCCCCTAAAACTCGAAGGATACCGGCTTTAGCTGTAATACCCCAATGCCCTGCATCCACTCCAGCCACCCACGTAACCCTAGACCATAACACAAAACCCAGTCATGACCCCAGCCCTAACCACTTCCGGGTTTCTGCCACGGAGTGTAGCAAACCCCAAGCACAGCAGTGACCACAGTGACAGCCGGACACTGGCTCTCTTAGACATGGGGTTACCAGGGTCAACTCCTGGGCTCAAGGATTCTTCTGTCTCAGCCCCCTGATCAGCTTCAGTGCTTTCTAGCAGAAGCCATGACCAAGGCCTGTGACCTTCCCTAGACCCAGACTTTTCACCTGTAAAATGGGCCCTAGCATGTCCACCTTGCTCAGTTGGGGTGAGGATGGAGTGAGATCACCTGTGTAAAATGACCTCCTCTGTCCTGGGCAGTCTTCAGGGAGACCTGCTGGGCCAACTCTGCTCCCAGCAACCGGCTGTCACCAGGGCCTCCTCCCCCTTTCTCAGCAGCACTAGACTCCTCACTCTTCACTTGGCAAAATGCTGAGAGGAGCACAGCTTTGCCGCTGCCTGTCCTCTTCCTGCCCCGCCAGGCAGGGGTGCATGGGGTGAGGGGACCCCAGAGGCAGGGAGAACTCCAGGCCTGGCCACTCCCCCGGCTCTGCTGATTCCCCCAGGCTCCCCTGTCACTGGTCCTCCTGTCAGTTTCGAATGTGGGGTCTTTCCCACCCACCCACATCCCTCTGCCCAACATGAATCTATTGGGAGCCTCACCCAGTCCTGCTTCCAGCTCCAACTTGTCAGGGTTTCAGGAGTCACTGGGTAGGGGCCGGCATGCCAGGGCCTGCTCCTCATCCTGCCTCGCAGAGAGAGCCAGCACGTAGGCACGGGGCACAGTGCCCAGCTGCAGAGATGCGGCCCAGCCTCTGTGGCCACCTGCTTCCCTCTTGAGCCCCTCCTCTCCCTTCCTGCCCTCCTGGCCTTGTTCAGTCCCTTGTAAGGAAGGAGCAGCCCATGGCACTGATGTGTGTGTGAGGGGTGGACCTCACGTTCCTAAGTCTGGGAAGAGCGCTGCCCCTTCATCTGCCCCAGCACTGAGTCATTCCCTTAGCAGCAGAAGCCCGGGGTCTCCGGTGCTCTCCTCCCTCCTAGGAGAGGAAGTACAAGAGGGTCATGTTCCCTGCCAGGCCCCTCCCAGAGATGCAACAGCAGGTAGCACATGTGTATTAATTGCCTGTGCCAGGCCAGGTCTGAATGTTTACATTTATTAACACACTTAATTCTTACAACTCCAGGAGCTAAGTATCATTACTGTTTCATCTTCGAGAGGAGGAATTCAGAGAAGGCAAATAATTTGCCCAGGTCAAACAGCCTGTGAGGCCGGTTCTGATCTGGGCAGTCTGTCTCCAGAGGCTACACCTTCTGCCACCGCACTGGATGCCCCAAGGCCTCACTGTCTCCTTTCCCTGGGGAAGCAGTGGCCTCTACCCTGTAAGCCCCCAAATCATGGTTGAGGGTGCATGGCACGTGGAACCCTTGTCCATGGGTGGCCCTGACTTGAGTCTGCTGAGGTTGATGAGGGTGGACACCATCCCCTCTGCCTCTTGGCCTTGGCTCTGGGGAGAGGCCAAGCCTCCAGCAACCTCCCCTACTCCTGTCAGAGGAACAGGCCAACCACTACAAAGTCCCCTCAGCCTCAGGCCCAGAGAGGTGAGTGACTGCCAAGCTCTGTCCTTTCCCAAGGCCAGGAAATGGAAGCCACAGGTCTCTTTCTCCCCTCACTTTCACCCCTGCCCGTCCCACTTAGCACGCACCCCACTCTGGGCTGTCAGCAGCCCTGAAGTCCTGGAAAGCAGCAGGTGCTCATGAAAAACCAGCTTTTCTCTGAGGGAGGCTCAGGGGCCTGAAGAGTGGACTTAGAAGTGAGCAGGGGCCATCCCATCTCCCGCCACCACTGCATGTTGGCCAGCTCTACCGTCAGGCCTTCCCACCAGAGGCTGCTGGGATAGCACGCCAAATTAGCTTAATGAGTGCGGTCCAGGCTTTAATTGGGGCCCTCTGCTTTGCAGCGATGATGCCTGCTTTCATTTTTAATGCTGGGAAAGGGTGGGTTTTCTCTCTCTCTCTCCCGTGCATTTTCACCCAGGCTAATGGCTCCTCGCTCAGAAAGGCCCCTATGACTGCTAATTGGATTTAATTACTGGGGTAATTAATGATTTGATTGGAAAACTGAAATGTTGTGGGTGAGTTTTGTGTATAAATAGATAGGAAAGTCAAAGGGACAGAGAACTGAGACTGAGACCCCAGGAAGGTCCGGGTGGGAAGCAACAGCAGGCTGAGATCCTTCAGCTGGCAGACCTTAGCTGGGGACAGGCTGGTCCTGCCTCCCCATGCACAGATGAAGAAAGAGGTGCAGAGGTTGCAAAGAAGCTGGCGAGAAGAGGGCACTGCAGAGTCTGCCCTGGAGGAAGAGTGGTGAAAAGGTGTGACTTGGCCTGCCAATGGCTCAATAACGTGATAATGGTGATAATGGTCATGAGAGCACCTGAGTAAGACTTATCAGCCAGACACAAGCCCATGGAAATGTACTGTGGTTGCTGCTCGTGTTGTGGTTACAAAGGCCCTGGCTCTGGGTCATGAGATAAGCACAGGGCTCATCGAGGTGGAGGTAGCCAGGTCCAGAGAGGGGGCAGTGGGTATGTGGCTGGAAGGCCACCACCTCTAGCTGTGACCGTTCTCCCCTTGGTTTCCAGATGTCTCCAAAGGATCCTGAACTTGTGTATCTTTCCTGCTCAGCTCACACTCACCTGCCACAGCCTGAGGTGATGGGGGCTGGGGAGGGTGAGGTGGGCATGACATCTGTTCCTTGAACTTCATGGTGACTAGGAGGTTTTGTGTTATTCTGGGAAGAGAGAGACCAGGGGAAGAAACAGGAGATGAGAAGGGCTGGGAGGGGACTGGCCATCTGGGGATGGATATTTGGTCCACATAGGTGGGTCCACATGGCTTGATGATGCTTCCAGGGTGACAGGGTCCACACCGTGTGTCCAGCAGCCATGTGCCTACCCTGAACTCCTCTCTAGTTGCTCCCTTGCCCCCACCTCCAGGGCCCAATCCAATCAGTCCCAGCATTATACACTTTGGATTCTTCTTGGTAATTTCTAGAATATGGTCCTGGAGCTCCCTACCCTTACTGCAGCTCAACCGGGAGTGCGGGCTCCCATGTCCAATAACAGCAAAAACAGCAAACTGAGCAGTGCTTGATGTCTACTGGGTATGTTAGGCAATGAATCCCATTTCATCCTCACAAAGACCCATAAGACAGGAGCCACTGTCATGCTGGGAAACTGAGGCCCAGATTGGCAAACTAATCTGTCCAAACCAACTGCTAGTAGGTAGATTTGAATGGAAATCAGATCTAGTGACATAAGATGTCACATCCTCAGATGTCTCTCCACTGCCTTGGGGTAAATCTAAGCTACTCATCAGGCCTTCACAACCTGCCTCTGCCTCTATTCCCAGCTACCTCTCCTGCCCTTCCCATGTCCCCACCCGTCACACCAGCCCCATGGAAAACTCCTCCTTCAACCCTCAGGTCCCAACATATCATCTGCTGTGTCCACACAGCCCCAGCTCCTTGCTCAAATAGCAGTCCCTGGAGCTCAAGGCTTGGCTGTGACAGATATGGGGTCATGTTCATCTCTGAAGCCCCAGTACACATCCCTGTGCCCACAGTAGGGGATGCACTGAATCTGGTTCACTCATGAACTGTGAGCCAGAGCGAAATTCTAGGGAACAGACTCAGGGACGCAGGTCCCTGTCAACTTCCCAGGTCACAGAGAGCTTTTAATCAAGACTTCTTAGGAAGTTGATTGATCAAAGGAGGACCAGACTCCTTGGCAAAGGACAGATTACCTGAAAAAAGAAAGATTCTCTACAAGAGAAAGGCTGAGAAGCCATGGATGTGGGGGTGCATTTAATTCCAGCCCCAGTGGGAAGAGGGAGCACTCCTCCTACCCCTGGCTGTCCAGGCCAGCCTGCCAGGACTGATCCCACCCTCTTCTAGTCCTGTGTACCCTGAGGATCCAGGGTTCTGGAACCAATCAAAAGGAAGGTGTGGCCCATTTTGAAGATGATAAATTGAGATCCAGAAGCATGAAATGACTTACTTGTGGTTATACAATAAAGTGCAAAGTCAAGGAGAACCTGTCTCTTGACTCTTCTACATTCTTGGTTCCAAAGAGTGAAGACTTCAGGGTAAGGGTCTCTGATGGGCAGGTCTGTCACCCATGAGACTGCTTAGAAATCCAGGTGGCCCAGATAAAGGTGCAGATGGGCAGCTTCCCACCTGCTGCCTCCCACCACCCTGAGGCCTCAGCAGCCCAGGTGGGGCCTTCTGTTGGTGCTCTGGAGTTCAACCCCGCCTGTCTCCTTGGGATGGGGGTGGAGGAGGAGAGAGGCCTGAAGAAGCAGGTCAAAGCCAATCCTCCCCACTGCCCCACCCCCACTGAGAGTGCTCAGCAGAGCCTGTAGGACCAGAACCGAGGCGCGCTGTCCTGACATGTCTGGGAAGCGCAGCTTGAGTGGGAAGTAAGGTACTGACTGAGTCAGGGCTGTGGGTAGGGGAGAGCAGAGAGGGGAACAGGCAGGGGTGTGGAAGAGAGGTCTGTCCCCTCTCAGAGGATAAGGGAACCAGGGCTGGCAGGAAGCAGGGCAGGGGTGAGTTCCCAGGCTGGGAAGGCAGGAGGTAGGCCCAGTGGGTCTTTGGGCCCAGGCCCTGTTTTGCGGGGTGCAGGCTCAGACAGGCTCGGGAGCAGGGCTGCTGGCAGCAGGCAGGGGCAGGGTTGGAAGCAATATCTTGCTTCCATTGTCTAGGGCAGGCTGGGCTCTGAGGCCTGATATTGGTGAAATAGCTGCGCCACAGCACCCGGATGATGCACAACAATCAACCAGAGGCCTGGAAGTCGCCAGGCAGTGGGGGAAAGTATTCTACCTGCTAGAATCCCCCATCCAGTCTGGAAACACCAGGTGCTGCCCACTGTGGCAGGCAGAGGCCAGCTCTGGGAGTGGCAGTGCCCACGCTGCTCAAGCGAAGGCCTCGTGCCCACGGTGGCAGTTGGGGGGGTTGGGGTGAGGATTAGGCGGGGAGACGCTTTGAACCCTAGCAAGACTGGTGGGAACTGGTTCTTGACTCACAGCAGAGAAAGGGGGGTGGGGAATGCAAGGGTTTGTGCTTTATTATTTATTTTCTTTTATGAGATGTGAACTCAAGCAATTAAAAATACGCATTTTATTTTACACCATCTACCCTGTGGTGTCTCCTCATCGTTCTTCCTGCCCTGGTCCCATCAGAATGGCTGGCATTTCAGAGCAACATTTCATTTCCAAAGTGATAGAGACAGACTGAATCTGTGCCTGTTTTTATAAGGCTCAGCTCCACCCGCCTCCCCTGCCCTCCTTTTTGGAGTGTCCCTCACTCTTAAAAATAAATACTGGTGGACAGTATTTGTGCTTCCTGTCTCCTAAAATTCTAGCAGCAAGTTGCTCTATTTCCACCAACACTGGATGAACACCCTCTATGCAGTGGGCTCTGGGAAGTGTTTCCCTTGTGGGATTCCTTGTTTTGGCTTCCATCTTTTGGAGCAAGTCTTGATATTTTCGTTTTACAGAGGAGGAAGCTGAGACCCCATAGCTGGGAGATCTGCCACATGGCAGAGCTAAAGCATAGTGGAAGCAGAACTTGAAGCTCAGGGTTCTTCCTGCTGTGCACCCAGAATGATGCTGGAGACCCTGCTTTTCTGACTCCTCAGTTAAAATCCTCTCCTGAGATTCTAGCTACTGCCTATTGTGAAACAGCTTTACCTACCTAAGTAGGATGGAGGTCCCCAGAGGATGGGGTGGGCATCACAGGCTAAAGCCCTTGGTGACCTGCCCAGTCTGGATCTTATCCTGGCACTTTTTCCAGGGACAGGGAAGGGAAAGAGCAGATAGGCTTTGGTGTGGTGGAGCCTTTAGTGTGGAGCCAACCGGTGCCCAGACAGGTAGCTGGAGACCACACCTGCTTAGGCCCAGGCCCTACCCTGCCTGACATGCTGCCCCAGGCACCAGTTGGTAAGGACTCTCAAGTGGACTGGAGTAAGGAAGCCTGGAAGGGACACCCAGGGCTGGCCCTCTTGATCAGGTGGCAGCAAATGAAGTCATGCCCAGCCAGAGTTCTGGTCTGAGTGTCAGAAACTTCCCAACCAGAGGTTATAGAGAGGGACTGTCAAATACTACCCTCTGTCTCTGGCACAGCTTGATCCCAAACAGTGGCCACCATGTGATTAAATCAGTTTCTTCTCCTTTCAAGGTCTCCATAGTAGGAGGTTCTACCTTGTTCCCTGTGAAACTGCTAACATGTTCTATACCCTTCATGGTAGGGAAGTTCTTCCTGATGTCTGTCCTCAATTTCTGTTCCTATAATGGAATCAGACTCCATCCCATGGTGTGCTTGGCTGACTGGGTCAGGAACCAGAGCTGGGGATCAGGCAGCTCCTTCTCTGAACGAGAGAACAGCGGGTGGGGAGGGAGCTTGGGTGGCAGACAGACCTGAGGCTAACTTCTTCCACTCCCCAGCAAGTTGTCATAACCCTGTGAGTCTCTGTTTCTTTATCTGTAAAACAGACTCAATATTTAATCTCAATGGCTACAAGGACTCAATAAAATAATGTATCAAGAGGATTTTAGCCAAGTGCCTGATAGAACAATTGCTCAGGAAGTAGAGGCTGATATGTAGCCACTTTGGAGTCAGGGACAGAGCCACAGCTAGACTGCCCCTCAGGCTGGAGCAGGCCCTTTCCTTCACCCTAAAGTGGATTCCAGATCCTCCCAAAGCCAAGGTTACTCCTGTTTGCCTGGATTCTCCAGGCTGCCCTGTGCTGGTCTGCAGAGCTGAGCAGCAGGCCTCAGTCGGCTCAACTGTCTCCCTCCAAACCAGCACCCCCACTCTGGCCTGTGCTGCCTGGCCGGGTCCTGAAGTCCTGTGGTCAGTGCACTGGGGGCCCAGGAGAACTCAAAGAGGGCAGCCTCTCTGCAGAGGGTAAGTGGCAGGGCCCTGTGTCTCTGCTGGCTGGCTCCCTGAGTGGGCACACCACCAGCTGTATTCACACCATGGCATGTGATAGGCCCGGCGGGGGCGGGGGGGGTGGGGCAGAAGCATGGAGGCCGAGGACACAGAGGTCTGATGGGGCTAAGGGGCTTTTCCCAATCTCTTTCCCAAGTTCCCAGAGCCTAAGAAAGTTCTGAGTGCTCTCACGGAAACTCTGTCCGCCCAGCAGAGGCCAATGGTGCCTGCTCCTCCCTCTCCTTCTTCACACCACCCTGGCTCATTACGCCCTGCTATGGTGCCCAGTCCTGTGTCCTGGCCAATAGTGGACCCCTCCCAACTCCTGCACTCAGGCACCTCTGCTGGGCAGGTGCAGCTGGGCCTCTGGGCCTGGCTGTAGTCACAGGATGGCCAGGAGGGCCCCATTCCAACATTTCTGACTGCTCCCTCATCACCCCACATGTGGAGGGAAAGTAGAGGCGTGGATACTGCCTTTTTAAAGATACTCAGATATCTTTATCTGAATAGAGACCATTAGCACCAGCCTGCAGATACCACATAGCTGGTTCCTGAAATGGTCAGTACAAACTTTCAAAGCAGGCATGATGAGCTAGCTAAGGAAACTGAGGCACTCGGAAACTGCCAAAGCCAAGGTAAGCAGGGGTCGGAACGCAAACCCAGGTCTGCCTTCTCTTAATGCAATGTTTTCCAAATACAGTGTGAGACCCCGGAAGAGGCCATGCTTTCCAAGTCCAGCTCTATTGCTTCCAACCACGTGAAGACAGGAAACACAACCCCTCGGGTCTTTGATCCCCTCTGGAGAAGGAATCACAACCCCCACCACACGGGCCCTGCGAGTCTGCTGGGGCTAGCAAATGAAACAAGGCCCGAAGGGGTCTATGCTCCTGGGAAGAGGTGAAGGAGCTCAAACTGTTTCCATGATTGGAGGGCGTGGAACAGAAGTGCATGTTCCTGGGAGAGGGGCATCTAGACTCCCTGGAGGCAGGGAATGGGTGTGGACTATGACCTTGACCCTGGACACTGACCTTGTGGTCTGACCCCATTGGGCATATGCCCACCTCACCCAGCTCTGAGGGTCCCTGACGTGACAAATTTATTTACTTACAATGGCATTTGTCAAGCACTGATACCTGGTTCATGACAGAGGCCTAGCCTGGGAGTCAGGAGACCCAGGTTCCAGTCTTGGTGTTACCAGGAGCCAGTGAACTGTGAAGCTTTCTCTTTCCAGGCCCATTTCCTCATTTAAACCACAGGAGGGCTGGTCAGCTGCCCCTCCTTCAGGCTTTCTCTGGCCTGCCCAGTCTGGGGGGTTCTCTGCTCAGCATCCAGCACCCAACAGGCTTTCTTGTGACAGCAACAAGCTCTCGGGCCTAGGGTGGGGCTGAGTGGTTCACTCCCTGCCTTCTCGGGTCTGGGGTTGGGTTGAGGGGTTCATTCCTTGCCTCCTCAGGCCTGGGGTGGGGGTGCTGCCAGTTGGAAGCTCGAGGGCAGTGAAAACTCTGGGACGCTATGGCATCCTGGCAGGACGAGGGCAGACCTTCCAAGGTGGAACTGGGTCTCAGGGATTGCTCTGAACCTGCTGTGGAGAGGAGCTCCTCAGACCTATCATTCTGACATGGCAGGGCTGGGCCCCTGTTCTGGGATCAGGAGGGTGAGGGAAGTCATCAACTCTAGGAAATGAACCCATGCTCTTGGCCAAGTTAAGGGGCAGCTGAGCTTGTGGAGCTGGCCTGGCACTTGGCTGGAAGACCTTGAACTCACACCAGGAAGTGAGGTGGCTGTTAGTAAGGGAGACTCCCAACAGTGAGTCAAGGCTCAGCAGTGCGGTGAGATGCGCTGGATGGGAGCTTAGGCAGCCAGGCCAAGGAGCCGAGTGCCAGTCATTCACTGTGGGGTCTCCCTGAGGTACTTAACCAGTGCTTCCATTCTGTCATCTGTGGAATGGATACGACACATACTGTTCCTTATACCTCTGAGCTCATTGCTAGGGTGAAACCCAAGTGACCTTGTGAGTATGACGAGGATCTGAGTTCTTCTCCTGAGGTAATGAGATCAACTGTGTGCAGAGTGGTACTTGTCATTGGACATTGTCCTCACAATCCTCAATGTGGCAGGTACTGACGACTGTTTCACCCATGAAGTGAAAACCCAAGACTTCGTGCTAGGGTGTTTTGGAGGCTTAGCACCTATGGTAAGTGGACAAGATACATTGTGGGGGTCCCTCTCAGACTGCAGTCCCTGGAACAGGACTCAACAGGCCTGACACCTCCACTATCCTTCTCTGCTCTGGAGATAGGTACTGTCGCCATGAGGCCCGGGCTGGGATCCCAAAGGCTAAGACTGGCCTCTCTCAGACTCTTCCCTTCCTCCTGCTCCAGGGGCATCTGGAGAGGAGACAAATCTAGGGGAGATGTTAATTAGTTCTGACAAATTAATAAAGAAAGCCTAATTTATTCTCCGTATCTAATTTCCCTCTCTGTTTTATTTTCCTGTCCAACAAGCTGCTACTGGGGAAATGGAGGGAAAGGTGTGTATGTGGGGTCAACCTGAAGACAGCCCCAATTCACCTGCCTTCTCCTTGCTGGCTCCCTGCCCCGCCCCCACCCCGGCCCTGCACTGCTCCAGGAAGCCGACCCCAGACATTAAGCTGTCAAACTGCTCCCAATTATCTCCCTCTATGCCCGCCGGCTCCAGGGGCGACAGTTGTAGCAAGCTGGCGTTGACTCATTCTGTCACCGGCCTGCCCTGCTCTGGGAAAATGCGATTTAATGAAGTCCGATGGCAGGGCGGGAGCAGGCAGGGTCCTCGGAAGAGGGTGGCACCAGTGTGGGGATAGCCAATATTCTCCTCTTCAATCTGTGTGACATGATCTCACCTCTAGACCCTGGAAGGGTCACCTTGTACCTGCTTCCTCCACTCACCTCTTCAGCAGCCCTGAGCAACAATGGCATTAACCTTCCTGGCGAGGGCTTCCACCTCCCTCGGCTGCCTATTTTAATAGCGTATGGTCATGACAGCTGGGAAATCCTTCCTGCTGTTTAATCTCTATCCCTTTTGCTGAAGAGGAAGTCCATTGCCCCGTGCTTTTTGATCCTGAGCCTGGCAGTGGGTCAGCCATTGCCAGATACCATCCAGGCCAGTACGGGGCTGGGGATGAGCCATGTGCGTGTGCAGCCAGCTCTGGGGCAGGAACAAAGCAGGCCTTCCCTTTTGCTTTTGGTCAAGTCAGGCCTGGTCCCGCCTCTTGCCTGACTCTCACCTCATCTCATGGGGGTGGGAGCTTGTTGAAAATCTATTCCATTTAGTTGTGAAGCAGAGAGCCCTAGGTTCAAATCCCAGCTCTGCCACTTGCTAGCTGTGTGACTTTACACTTTGTGTGTACATTTCCTCATTTATAAAAAGAAAGAACAGTTATTTCCTCAATCAGACATGATTTTCCTATGTTCATATATGAATTCCTGACCAGTGTAACTCCACATCATGTTCAACCACAAGAATGGGCAGTTATATTCCATGTGTGTATGATATGTTAAAATACACTCTACTGTCACGTATAACTAAAAAGAACAAATTAAAGAAAGAACAGTATTTCCTCACTGGTTTGGGGGAAGAATAAATCAATGTTCATAAGCAAAGAGCAAGGAGCTGAGCCTGGCACAGTGGAAGTCTGGGTAAATGCCAGCAAGCCCCATGTGAACATGATGGCCCTGCCTTGTCAAAGTTGGGTGCACAGTGCCTGCCAGGGCCTGCATGTGGGCGATAACTGCAAGAGTTGACTGACGCATGGCATGACCGGGACGCCAAGGTGCTCAACGCCTCCCCAGCCCAGGCAGGCTTGAGAAATGGTCATGGCACAGGACCCAACCACAAGTCTCTCCCGTCTGGCCCCTCTCTAAGTCTTGCATGCTGGAGTCAGGAAGAGACTTCATGCAGGTCTCAAAGGGATAATAAGTAAATGTTTTGCAGTGAGACTCAGTAGGACATCTTTAGAGTTCACAGACTGGCTCAACCCACAGAAGTGGTGGCAGCACCTTGTCTTGTACCCTGCCTGGTCTCTGAGTGCCTTGAACTTGACAAGTCACTCATCCCACATAGGTTCACTCTGCACAAAGTGTGGGCCAGAAGAGACTCCCAGAGCACCACAGGAACAACTATCCCAATATCTTTCTGTACACATGGGGAAACAGAGGCCAGAGAGTGCCCAGGGTGACTGGGCAGGAGTCCTAGCTCCAGGCCTATGCTGTCCATGGAAGCATACCTGGCCCATGGTAGCCAACCACTTCCTGTCTGACCCACCCTGGATTTCCATCATCCTGGATTATTAAAGTAGCCCATACTCCACAGTCTAAGTGAGAGCCCAAAAGGATCAATCACGTAAAACGCAGGGCTACTTCCTGCCAGGGTAATGAAATGTGCGGTTCGGCCTGTCTGGACTGTCAACCCCACTGTGTCCGTAGTGCCTGGCTTGGGGCTGACAGACAGGCCCCAGGAAATGGGCTGGAGGAGTGAAGGACCCTCCTCACACTTGTCCTTTCACACTGGCTCAGAGTGCACACTTACTCTGCCTTCCTGCCACCTCTTCTTCAAGACGATGGCTCCCTCCTTGCAAACTTCCTGGCTCGGGACCTGCCTGAGCTCCCAGAGACAACATTCCCTGGCTGGAAGGCCTCTGGTACCTGGTTCCCCCCAGGCCACATGGCCCGTGTGCCGTGCTGCGCCATTTTTCTACACATGCTTAGGAGGCAGGGGCTGTCTCCGTCCTCCCTCTGGGTCTTTGTTACCTGAGGTGGAGGCAGGGCTGGTGGAGAGAGAGGGCAAATGGATCAGAGTCCATGGACTTGACTCCCTCGCCTGAGTGTTGGAAGAAGTAACTCCCAGGTCCCCATTTCTAACCTGGGTTACTAAGCATCTGGAGGGCTCAGCAAGTCTCCCCTCCTCCTTGAGTTATGGGGCAGCCTCGGAGGTGCCACAACACCCTGCAGTACTCCAGAGGGTCCCCAGGCAGGTGGACAGAAATGCAGAAAGGTCAGGAAGCTCAGCTGCGCCTGTGCGCCAGGGAGAGGAACCAGGTGCTCTGGCCACAGCAGCAAGGGGCAGCAGGAGAAGGCCAGGCCCAGACTGCCCCTGGTTGTGGGTGGGGCACAGCTGCCAGCGGAGCCTCCTGCTCCTGCTGCCTCCACTCCCCTGCTTGGCTTCTCTGCTGCCCAGCCAGGGTGTGGTGCCCATCATGGGTGGGGGACCCTCTCAGGCATTCTTCCACTCAGCCCTGAGGGAGCTCCTGGGAAAAGTGCAGGCACTTAGGGACAGGCAGAGTGAGTCCTGACCTGGCACACACTTGTGGAGATGTGTGAGCAGGCCCTTAGCCTCTCTGACCTCAATTTCCTCCCATGTAAAATGGGATTACAGCCTTGAGCTCGGAAGCAGGTCAGGGGTTAAAGTGAGGACCCTCTATGGATGCCGAGTGCACATGTGGGCAGGGATGGCTTTCTAGAGCCGAGGACTTTAAAGGAGGCTGTGTGTGCATGCGCACTTGTGTGCACATGTATGCATGTGCTGGAACAGGATCAGGGTATGCAGGGGCAGGAGGCAGCAGCTGTCCCCTGGAACATACATTCATTAACGTATTACTGATAGCACTGGGCACCTCTTAGGTCCTGGGGATACAGCACTGAACAAAAGAAAAAAACTCTCTGTGCTTGTGAAGCTTAAATTCTAGTGAGAGAAAAGACAATGAATGTGATAAAGTTTGTAAAGGATTATTTTAGGTCAAGGGTATCCTGGGAAGGCCTTACCGAGAAAAGAGAAAGAACATATGAGCAAAGAACTAAAGGAAGTGAGCAAGCCAAACCTGGAATGACCTGGGAGAATATTCCAGGAGGAGGGAGAGAAGGCGCAAAGGCCCTGAGGTGGGAGTGTTTCTAGAATTTGTGACCAATGCAGCTGGAGGGGAGAGGTACAGTGGACAGATGATGTGGGGCCCGGGTTTCTCCTCAGAGTCAAATGGGAGCTACTGAAGGGGTGAGCAGAGGACGGACCTCTGGGCTGTTTCAACAAAATCACTGACAACTGCTGGAAATACACTGAAGGAAGTGGAGGCAGGGGACTGGCGAGGACGTAACTACAGTTACAGGGACATCTCTGGCTCGTAGAGTTTGGGGAGAGAGAGCCATGAGCAGAAGGTGCAGCAGGGGTAGGGGATGCATCCAGGTTTGCGGGGCCACTTCCCCACCTGTCCAGGTGAGACAGCTGGCAGCCCACACCCTCTCCCTGCAGACAAGCTGTCTTCCCCACTGGGCATTTGAGGGAGGTAGGAGTGGCGAGGTGAGAAGGAAGCCCTGCACGAAACAATGGCCTTAAGCTAAGACAAGAGAGATGCTTGTCCCCCTTTATTTATGATTGTTATGGGGAGAAATAAAGCTCCTGCATTGGCCTCCCTTGGGCCTGGAGCCAGGCCCTCGCTCCTCTCTTTCCTTCCACCTTCCCCTCTTTTCCTCCGACACACAGAGATCAGATAACTTTTTACTCAAGGGAAACTTACTCCCCTTACCAACACCAGCAGACCCTCGATCCCAGATTAAAAGGCAATTAGATGGCTTTGTTTTTATAGGGGCAGAAGGCCTGCTTGGCACCCTCCCGGGGAACTGGATCCCGACAGGGCACTAGCATATCTTCTCTCTTGCTCACTTAAACCCTCAGAGCAAGGGTGGAAACTGAATTTGTCCCCTGCCCCCCCCCCCCCAAAATACAGTACTGATTGCTTTCAAGTCTATTTCAAAATAAACAGCACAGAATCACTCCCATCAGCGCTCCCAATTCCTTGGAAATGGCATAAAAGGGAGGAGAGGCCTTGGAGATGCCTCCCCACCAGAGTCCCTGGCCTCCGACTCCTCTGCTTGGTGTACCTGTGCTGACAAAGGCTGGCCAGCTCTTGGGGCGCCTGCATACACTCTCTCAGTTAGTCCCCAGGAAAGCCCTCAGAGTTGGTGTATCATCCCACTCTATCCTCAGTCAGGGTTTAGAGAAGAAACCGAGGGTCTGAGGGCTTCATAACAGTTCAAGGGCAAAAGGCTAGCGTGTGTCAGAGAACCCAGGTCCACCCCCGTCCTTCCCTCGATTCTTTCCCCTGGGGCCAGATGAAGAGGAGGGGAACTAGAATCCATGGCTGGCCTTCCAGTAGTTTCCATCTGGCGGGAGCAGGAGGGCCACTGCTGCCCTTAGGGACTGGGTGGACGGGGAAAGTCCATCCATCCTTAAATAACCTTGAAGGATGGGGAGGTTTCTACTGGACGCAGTGTAAAGGCCACCGCTCTTGCCTTGTCCCAAAGCTCCCTGGGCAGTTGGGCTCCCTCCCACTCTGCCGGCTGAGCCTCAGGGCTGCCCTCTTCCTCTGCTGTGCCGGCTCCACTCCAAGGTATCTCAGGCACTCTCTCACTGGCTCCTGGGCCTTTGCACAGCTGTTCTCCTGTCTGCTGGGCACCCTGTCCCCTGTACCCACGCTGCTCCCCTTTTCTGGCTAAAGGTCATTCCTCCTCTTTAGTGGCTATTCCTCATTCTGATGCCACCCCCACCAAACCTTCTACCTCATCTCTCCTGTCTCATGCCAGTGACCACCCAGACCCTCCACAAAAACCGTCTACCTTCTCTCCACTCTGACTTCCCACAGAGGCAGGCAGTCATACCCCACCTCATCTCTGCTGTGCCAAGTTGTTGAGCCCTCCCCTCCTTCCAGATTCTTCTACGGTTACGTCTCCTAGGTTCAACCCACTGACACTGGTTCTTCTAGTCCCCTTCCTCTGACTCGTAAAACATGGCTAGCACACACACGTGCCAAGCACTGTGCTTGCGTGTTTGGGGGGAGCTGACAGTAGTGACAATAGGCATGAGGTGGAGAAATGAGAAAGATGAAGGCATTTTCTTTTTCTGTGGAAACTCAGTTTAACAAGGGCCCCAGACATGAAAACAAGTAATTACTGTGTGTTAAGTGCTGTGTTTTGTTTATTTGTGTTTTAAAGTATGAACCAAAAGTGATGGGAGTTTGGGGAGGGTGGTTCTGTCTGCGGGTGAGGGAGGATCCCAGCAGAGATGAAGTTTCTAGCTGGGTCTTGCAGGATGAGCAGGAGTCCCTCAGAGAGGAAAGGGTGGCTTCGAAGCCTGGGTATGTCTGAAGCATCAGGTATTGGGGGCAGATTGCGGGGCTGGGGGTGCTGAATGGAAGGGAGGTGGGAGTCAATTTTTAAAAGGCCTTGTTTTAGACAAGAGCCTGCACTTCACATTGTGGGCAACTGGGTGCTACTGACACCCTAAGCAGGGTGCTCATCTGGTCACATTTATGCTTTAGAAGGAGGCACCTGGAACTCTAAGGGAAAGATGTCAGTTGCAAAGGGCCACAAGCAGTGTGATTCCATTTATGGAATGACAAGTCCAGAACAGGTAAATCCTCAGACACAGAAAGTAGACCAGTGGTGGCCAGAGGTGGGCACAGGGAAGAGGGAGCGAAGGCTAACCCCGCACAGGGCTCGGCTTTTCCAGGTGGAGGAGCGCATGTTCTGGATGTGGTAGGGGTGATGGCCGCACAACTTGGCCAGTATCCTAAGTCACTGACTGTGTGCTTCGGGAGAGTGAACTTCATTGTATGTGAATTATATCTCAATAATAAAAAGAGGTACAGAAGAAAGACGGATTGTGGAGAGCTAGACTGGAGATCAGTCAGCCATTAGGAAACCTGTGCAAGACCGTGGGACCCCCAAACGGGCGTCCCCTGCTCAGCACGGCTATGGTGAGCAATCCCCTTTTGAGGCCTGAGAACCCCACCTCTCTTTCCTGCCCAGGACTGATTCTGCTGGGGGAGGGGACGCCGGAGAGATCCTGGACCCCCACCCCCACCATAGCAAGTGTTTCGTGCATATCGTGCATGTGATGGCTTGGACCAGAGTGACAGACATGTCACCTGACAAGGCACACCACTTATTTTTGAAGACAGGCGGGTCCCCTGGTAATAGAGCAGGCACGAAGAGGCTTTGCCACGGACAGGGAAAATTAGGGCAGAAAATAACACCAGGAAAACAGAACTGGCTCTTTGAAATGAAAGAGAGAAACCCCCTTCCTCAGACGTCAGGCCTGTCTGAGCTCCTGGGAGTCCAGGGGCCATCCAGCTTGATGGCCCACTGCCTCCACTGGCCTGAGCAATTCTCCCTGCTGGGTGCACTTGCTGGGGCCACTCTGCTGACTGGGCAGCCGGGGGACGAAGGGAGCCGGGGTCACCTTCTAAAGATCACCCTTTCCGTGGGCCCTGAGTGTCTGCGCAGGGGCTGTGCCAGAGCACTTGCCCTGGGCAGAAGGCCCTATGTCCCAGACCCTACCATCTGGGGGTACTGGGCCCAGAAGGAGGAAGAGCATCAACCGTCAATCTTCTAAGCCTTACGAAGTTGGAGTAGGGTGGGAGATTCTGACAACCAGGTAGGGAAAGGCAGTGGCTTGGAGGCAGGATGACAGAGCTTTCATCCCATGCTCAGGTCACCCCTTCCCCCTCCAGGTAGTGCCCTGTCCCAGGGTTGGGGGGAGAGCACAGGCTGGCTCCCCAGTCCCTGTGGGTGGAAAGTACTCTTGAATGGAAGGGAGGGAGGAGGGGAGTGCGTGTAGGAAGCCCAAAGCAGCCTGGGAATGAGCAGGCTGGGGGCTGGGACAGGGAGTGACGCTGGGGGACTCTCAGCAGGGAGCAGGTTTATTTCACTCTCTGAGTTTGGGGTGACAGCAGGGCAGAGAGGAGAGGAGAGGAGAGGGCGAGGCTGACGAGTTCGAGGGGGAGGACCTAGTTGTTTTTCCCAGCATCCCCCAGGCCACTTCTCTTACCACAAACCTCAGTCTCAAGCCACTTGGTTGTCATGGAAACAGGACGGAATAGAACAGATGGTCTCCACTAGCCAAATTCCAATTAAACAGGGCAGAGATGGATAGGCAAGGGGGTGTGCTCCGACTAGGCCACAGAGGGCTCTGCCCCACCAAGCCAGCCTGCACTCTCTGGGCCACCCCAAGACAGGCAGGGGACCTAGGAAGAGGGACTCACCCCTGCCATCCCTACCTTCACCCCTTCACTTCTCAAAGGTGAGGGCATGAAGGTTAAGGGAATGCCAACTTTGGGGGGCAATGCTGGGGGGATGCACCTTTAAATTTACAGAAACACTGAAATGGATACGTATGTGTTCACACGTGCGTGCCCAAGCACACTCATGTCACTGAGCCAGCGCGTGTCTATATGCTCAGGAGCACATGGGAGCAGTGCAGAAAGGTTAAGCAAAGTCATTACAGAAGCACACTTTTAACACAGCACAAAGAAAATGCTTTGGAAAACAAAATCAGCAATTTATTCCCATTTATTTAATTAACATTAGTAAGACTCTATCAAGTGCTTTCGAGTAGGAATATAAACATGCCTGCGACGGAGACGGTCCCTGGGCTCAAGGACACAGAATAAATGAACTGATAACAGAGCACTGTTCTGGCAGGGCTGCTCACAAAGTGCCACGACAGAGAGGGGAAGTAGTGAATTTGGGGAGGGGGATTAGAGAGGGAAGGGTGGGTCCCAGAGGAAGTAAGATCTGACTGGGCTTTGAAGATGGAGTAGGAGTTCGCCAGGCATGTGGCGTGGGTGGTGAAGGGTCACAGCTTACAGAGTAGATACGCCCATCTGAGTGGAGTCTGGAGTGCCGAGCAATCAGAAGAGAAGACCCCAAGTCACAATGCTGGTGTCATCTGGATGGCATCATATCTGATCCAGACACTGACGCCCCACACACAGACACGTGCCACCACTCAGCACCCGCCTGCAAAGCCACACCACCATGTGCGGTTTCACACACACACCACCCAGAGCTCCCTGTACTTAGCGGATGCTGAACAAATGGAAAAAGATGATTTTGTTTGCTGTGAACAAAATGAGGTGGTATGGAGGTGTCAGGAGAAACAGACGCATCAGAAGAGCCCCTGTCTGGGCTATGGGTTAAATAGGGTGCCAAGAAAAACAGAGAAGAGAAGAAGGAATCCTCAGAGCTTATTTATGGGGCTGAGAAGCCAGTCGGCTCCTATCATTTTAATACACATTTATGGGATACCTGCTGTACCGGGCACTGAACTGGGGCCAGCAGAGATGTTTGGCCTTTCTTTATGGAGCTCAGGGTCTAGGGGAGGGGAGGGCGTAAGTCCTAGGTAGGAGCAGGAGACAGCGGGGAAGGCTTGGGAGGGAACCAGGCGCTTTCCAGGTGCTGGCTCAGGCTCAGCTGTCAGCAGTAGCCAAGGCCCAAGGCTGGAACCTGTAATGGGTCCACGTAATGTTGTAGAGGATCTGGAAAAGTAGGCTACTGGGGAATGGCTAGACAAGGGGTTCTCAATGGGGGGTGCCTTTGCCCCCAGGGGGACCTTCGGCCGTGTCTGAAGACATTTTTTATTGTCATGCTGCATCTGGGTGAGGGGCAGGGATGCTTGGGACAGACCACTACTAAGAGCTACCTGGCCGCAGGTCAGCGGTGCTGAGGTTGAAAACCCTGGCCTACGTCACTGAGCCTGTGCTTACGTCAGCAGCACTAGGGAGCCCAAGAGGGACACACTCAAACTCCTCTATGCTCTGCCAGTCGCCAGCAGGCTACCCAGGAATGGGAGGGACACTGAGAAAGACAACAGTACCAGAGCTAAGAGCGGGGCAGTGGCGGGCTGGGAGGGTCCTGCAGAGAGGGCAGGAGATAAATAACTGGCGACACAGCAGATGCAGGTAGGCAGCAGAAAGAGCAGAGCTGGGGGTCCCCCTGCAGAAGTGGAAGGCCACTCTCCCAGAGAAGCCCCCTGTGGCTCCATCCCAGTCCCTGTAGCTTTAACCACTGGAATAATTCTCCAGAAACTTTGTGCCTCACTGCAGGGGCCAGGGACCACACCGGTTCTGAGGACAGGTCAGCCCTCTTGTACCCAGCCTCTGCACATGAAAGGGACTGGGCTGACAGGAAAGCCCCCTCTCCCGGTCCCCTGCTTCAACTCATGCCTCCTTTCTCTTTTCTTCCCTTTCTTTGCCCTGTCCTTCTCCCCTGACCTCACGGCTTTCAAAAACAGCCCTAGAAAACGCCCCTAACCCCCATCAGAATGGGACTGCACCCAGGACCCCAGCTCACAGGCAGGCAAAGCTGAATGGCTGCAACCAGAAGTTTCCCAGCAGTTAAGAGCTGAAAACGCCGGCCCCCAGGGGACATGTGCCCTGCACCTCCTCACCCTAAGCCACCTGTCTGGAGTCGGCTGTCTTTAGGGACACCCCGATGTGCACCAGCTCAACAAAGCCTTGGATATTTCCAGTTGCTTAAAGTGTCTTTTCTCATATAGTGGATGCCCAGGAGTATCTGCTGATTGACAGATCTCCCCCAAAGGATTAGGGGAGCATTACCCGCAGTGCACCCCAAGACACTGCATGGCCAGCAGAAAGGGCCCACAGCCAAGAGAGTCAATGGGGGTGGGGACGCTGCTAGGGAGACCTCTCTGGGTGGTCATGGGGCCCATCCTTCCAGCAGGAAATATCTAGGCATCCAAACAGCTTGTGGGGGAGGGCAGTGAAGCAGGTCACTAATCTCTCTTGGAGATTAAATACCACGTTGGCTCTAAAGACCAGACCTAGCTGGGGGAGGGGTGGCAGTGGGAGGGTCAGAAGGTGAAGCTTGGCTGGGCTGTGGTCACCCAGGGTAGGGGCAGGAAAGGGTGGGGGGCTTCTTTTCTGAAGCCTGGGCATAGCCTAGAAAGTTCTCCAGGGTTGCAAGAGGCAGGAGAACTGAAATTGGGTAAAAAAAAAAAAAAAACCGAAGGATTTATTAACCAGAGTTACTAATGATTAACCAGCTTAGACTCCTGGACTTGAAGCCCCAATTTTTGGTTCCCCCACCATCAGTGCTAACTTCCCATCAGCCCTCTCTCTCTGTAATCCTGACCATCGGCTGGGAAGCCAGACTGGACAGTGGCTGTGTCTGTCTCAGCACAGAAGCCAAGCACCCTAGGGTGAAGACCCCTTCAGGGGAGTGGCAGGGCCTGCCTAGGGTCTTCAGTGCCAGAACGGTGCTCACAGACTACCTGTGAGGTGGGAACCCCTGGACTTCCTTCCGCCTGCAGTGTTCGCCTCTGTAGCTTAACGTCGAGAGTGGAGCACCCCACCCCACAGCATGCTGTGGCTCGCCCTCCCAGTGCCGTGACATGCCACAGAGCTGCTGTACTAGGTCATGCAGCACCGGCAGGCGACAGCAGAGGCTTCCAGGAGATCACCCCACCTGTGGCACCGCAATGCGTCTCCTTCCACCAGTCAACGCACCCATTCCAAAGTGACCGAGTCTGTCCCCAGGGTGACTAATGTGTGCAGAGGGTCCTGTCCCCCAGTCCCCCTGTCCCCTGCACACACCCCCAGCCTCTGTACACCCTGATGCCTGGCAATATGCTCCCTCTTGCCGTCCCTTCTCTCCCCATCACCAGCTTAATTCCTTAATTCCCGCTGGAGATAAGCAGATCTTTCACTGCAATTTATTGTTAATCCAAAAGAAAACAGGGGTGGAAGGGGTGAGGGCTGGGAAAGGATGGGGAGGATGGATGGTGAAGTGCACAGACAGCGGCCCACGCTGCCACTCTTAGGTCTCAGACAGCTGTGGCTGGAGGCAGGCAATGGGTGGCCCATGTCCCAGGCTGCTCAGCCCACATCTGGAACCACTCCTGTGACTGGGGATCTAGACACCTTGGTTCCGAGGACTGCACCTGAGACAGTGAGGTATGAGACTGGATCACATGAGTTTGTGGGAGTGGGGACACTGGAGTTCAGGCAGTCTGGTCGAGGGACGTCATGTGGGGGATCAGATGTGCTCAATGCCATTCCGAGGGATGGAAAGAGGACTGACAGGCAGCAGCTTCGAAAACACAGATCTCAGCTCGGCGCAAGGGGGAACGTGGGGCAGAGAGCGCTGTGAGGGTTTCCACAGAGGGTGGTGAGCTCCCCATCACTGGGGATGTTTGTGCTCAAGTAGGCTGATCCACCACCTGGTAGGGATGTGGTTAAGGGGTTTTAGGATATGAATGGGGTTACAAAGCTCAGACTCTAGGACTTGGACTTAACCCATCTCTGCCCTCCTCTGTGCAGAAAGGTACTTTCAGTTCTGACCTGCTGGGTGGCCTTTCCTGAACTGGGCCTGGGAAGGGGACACGCAGGCTCACATTGGAGGGTGAAGCAGAGTGTAGTGCTCGGTGTAGCCACAGCTGGCCCTAAGTGTATACGTGGGAAGGGTGATAGGCTCATGCTGCCGTGACCCACAGGCCTTGGCTTTCTCTACACTGCACTGCCAGGCATTTGCACTGTAGGTGTTCCTGCCTGAAGGATGTAGCACCCTTAGGTGTCACCTGCTACATGTGAAGTCAGAGGTCAGATTCCACCCAGTGTTGGCTGGGAATTGTGTTTATTGCTGTGTCCCCAGCTCCTACCTGCACACCTGGCTCTCAGGGCACACGCGTGACGCAGCAATAAACCTGCCTGTTGCTCTTACAATACTCAGGGCAGTGGGGTTCCCACAAGGGCTGACATGGGGACCTTGGGGCAGTCACAATCCTGGGTCTCTTGTTTAACTCTTGGTTCCAACACCCCCAAAGGAGGTCCAGGCGACTTGGCTTCAAGAGCCACTAGGCACCTTCCCAGGTGACCATCTGGGGATGGGGTTGAATCTCTAAGAGCCCTGGGGCCTGAGTTCCTGATATACCCACCCATGTTGACCACCCTGGTGAAGTGACCCCCACAATATTCCAGGTCACATCCTGCTGGGGGTGCTCTTCCTCTAGGGATCAGTCAGGGGCTAATGACAGCTCCATGGTGCCATGGCTGGCTCTCCATTCTGCGTTAGCCACACCTGTGCATTATTTACCTCTTGTGAGCCTCTCAGGAAGCTGCCCCTCCCCCCACCAAACTCTACAGTTAGGGAAGTCGAGTTTGGAGAAGACAAGACGTTGGTCCACGGCTGACACAGGTAAGTCATAAAATGCTGAGATCATTTGGCTCCAAAATAACCAGTGAGTTTAGTCAATTTAGGGGAGAAAAAGAATCAAACCAGTTGTTTGTGATCCTACAGACAAAATAATCATCTAAGTGACCTCTGCCTGTTTTCTAACTGGAGGCTGAGGGCGGTGTAGACCTGAGCTCAGACACTCAACATCTTTGACTGCCTCCTGTCCTTTCCCCACTCCACCACAACCCGGCACCCAGGATCCACCCCCACCCCAGGAGCTGGGTGAGAGCCCCAGCCCGCTGAAGATGGCGATCAGTCTGTTCAGGAGCAGGCGTGCATGCCCGCGCCCGCGCACACACAGCACGTGACCTCACGAGGTGCGCGCGCGCACACACACACTCACACACACACACACACACACACACCCCATAAACCTCCCCCATACACACACAGAGGACATAAAAACACTTGTAAAGAAACACATAAACCACACAGATTATCATTATAGCGCAAACTGTGTACACAAGTGTCAAGGGGACAGGGGTAATGGAGTGACAGGAGGTGGGAGAGGGTCATCAGGGGCATTTCCTGGGAAGGGTGTTTCCAAGCAGAGCTTGGGGTGGGGGAGGCCACAGAACCCTTCTTGGCGATCTCTGTAGCAGAAGCACTGAGAGGACGGTGCCAAGGACTGTCGTTGCCCCCGACTCCCATCCTCACTGCTTCTCTTCAGTACTGACCCCAGGTCCATTATCTGACTCCTGGGAGGGCTGGGAAGGGTGCTATGGCTGGGGCAGGGGTGGGAGCAGGGGAACAGGAGTCTGTCACCTAAGTGCCCCCAAAGGCCCATCCATCAATCCAGTGGAGATAATCAGAGTGCTCAGCCAGCCCAGGACACTGATGGCTCTCTGGCCACATAAACACAGGGAATAAATCTGGGAAGGGGCTGGGTAGGAGGATGTCTCAGTAGCAGGGCTGGCCACCCTCCCTGGGAAGGGAGAGGAGGCCCATCCATCATTCTGAGAGATGCAGCAATCTAGGCCAATGAGATGGAGACAGTTCGGGGGGCGGGGGAAGTGGGCAAACATAATAAAATAATCCAGTGCAGTGTGGCTGCTCTGCTCTGATCTTATTTACACTTGGGGAGATGCCTGTCCCTGCCTCTGCTCCAACTGAGACCTGGGAGCTTCTGCCATGGATTCAAAGTCCTCCAAGGAGGTCCGGCTCCAGGGAGCAGAGAAAAGGGGCATGAAAGTGGTCGCGCCCACGAGCAGGGCAGCCACCTACAGGCCCTGGTCAGGGGCCCCTGTGAGCTTGCTGGGCAGTCCTTGGATTGTGGAGGGACTCAGGACAGGCCTAAGCCCACCTTCCTCCTACGACTTCCAAGCACTTCCTGGGTGCAGGGTAGCTTCTAGCCCCCGGAGCTATCACATGTCTGTGGCTGGTGTCGGCCACAGGGGCCGTGCGGTAATTCAAGCTAACGGAGCATGGATAATCTGGAACAGCAGAGGGTCTAGGAGGAATTTCTCTTTGGCGTCGAAACAGATCAGATGACTGTTCTGCAGCCAAGTTACCTTCCTAATTAAGCAACGGAGTCTGTGAGGCCCAAGTGCACATGGTGACCTACAGGGTCAGGGGGTGCCAGGAGGCGCTTTGGCCCTGGGTGACTGAGAGGACAATGTGCATGTGTACTGTCCGGAGTTGATGCTTTGTGCTTTGTCACAACATCAGGAAAGGGTTTTCGTTTTTCTGCTCCTGTGATCTCTACGAGGATAGTGCTCTACCCCTGCTGTGAGGCTGAGGATGCCTGGCCCCAAGAGCAACTGCCTCTATCCCCAGCTCCCTGTCCCTAGCCTGCCTGGGGCACAGGAAGAACCAGCCCTTTCATCCCAGGAGATCAAAGCAGCCTGTGCAGGTGAACACCCTGAATCTTCTCCTTTGCTCACACCCAGGCAGGGGCCCCTCCCTTGCCATCTTTTGAGATCTCTGGGAGAGGGAAAAGGAGCTTCCAGAAGCTTAGGATGGGCTCTGGCATAGGATCAGCTTGCGGAGTCCTGGACCCCATTCAGGATGCAGGGCCAGTCTGGGACACCTGCTGGGGGCAGTTCCACAAGGTTCTCTTGGGGAAGCCACTATGACTGCCCTAGTCTCACTGTGCAACATGGTGGGAGGTGATACCTACAGACTCAGGGAATGAAAGAGGAACATCAAGACATTCCACTCCAGCACAACCCCGTGAAAACTCCCAAGGTACAGCAGTGACCAGGGCAGGATATTCCAGGGACGTAACAATTGCATTTCTTTCTTCTTCTTTTTGTACTGGGGATTAAACCCTGGGGCACTTTACCACTGAGCAACATCCCCAGCCCTTTAAATAATTTTTTTTTTTTTTTTTTTTTTTTTTTTTTTTTTTTAGATAGGGTCTTGCTAAGTCGCTTAGGGCCTTGCTAAGTTGCTGAGGCTGACCTCAAACTTGCTATCCTCCTGCCTCAGCCTCCTGAATTGCTGGGATTGTAGGCATGCACCACCATGCCCAAGTACACTTGTATTTCTAATACTTCTAAGGTGTCCAAAGACTATAACAATAAAACCATCAAGACTCTTGAAAGATACAGGGCTGATAACACTCCAAGTGCTCCAGGGAATATACAATGACAGTACCACATTGTCCCAACACCATCAAAGGGACGCAGTGTAAATAATTAGGTGCTATGTGGAGGTGGTGGACTTCTGGAAGCAAGGGCTCATGAGTACTCCAGGCTCTTTCCTCCATCACCCAGCCACCCACCTGCCAGAAAACAGGTGGCTTAGTCAAGTGCTAGAATCAAGGACATTGGCCTGACTTTCTGTGTATGTGTGAGGTTAGCACATGTGTATTGTGTGTGTTCACGTGTGAATATGTGGGTGTGAGGTTAGTGTGTGTGTGTAGGAATCCTGGCTCTGTACTTACTAGCTGTGTGACTATGGGCAAGTTACCTGACCTTTGTCTGGGCCTCATTTTCCCACCTGTAAAAATGGAGAAAACAGAAGTACTTTCTACATGAGTTGTTCTGAAGATCAAATAAGTTATTACATGTCAGATGTTTACAACAGGCCTGGCACACAAGAGAGCTGCAAGTAAATTTTTCTCTCATCACTATCATCACCACCAATTGTCATCATGAGCAACCCTCTATCCATGCAGCATGTACTAGAGGCCCACATGTACTATGTGGCTGGCTCTATGCTAGGCCCTGGGGAAACCAAGCCACATCAGCAACAGAACTCTTGGTATTGTGGAGGAGACAAATATTAGGCTCAAAGAACTATCTAGCAAGATGAAAATTAACCAGTGCACAGGGTGCATGGCTAAGGTGCTGGGGGCTGTAAGAGGTTGTCCTTGCTGGGACGTGTTTGGGAGAGAAGTGGCTCTTGACCTCAGTATGGAGATTTATGTTATGGGCAGGAAGAGAGAATGTGAGTGCATGGGAAAGCACCTGGTGGGAAAGCACCAGGAATGAGCGGAGGGGTACAGGGAGGGTGTGGCCATCATGTGGCCTGTGAGTGTCCTTCTGGGGTTCAGGCATCAAGTGGCAGTGTGGGCTCATAGAGCCAGGAGTCTGCTGCTATCACTCCCCTGTGGTGGGACCCGTGTGAGGTAGTAACAGGGCTGGCTGGACTCCAAGGCCCCTTCTCCACTGCTCTTATCCTAGCAGCTAAGAGCATCTGCCCACAAGACACCAGGCAGGATCACAGGGAGAACGGCATGGCTCGGGGAGAACGGCATTCCCGGCAGCTACTTCCCCAGTCCCACGTAGGGCTTGTGTTCCAGAAGAACTGCAGGCAGGGCCTTGCAGGGACGCTTTGTGGGCCAACATGGGCCTCTTGCCCCCTTCTCTCAGAGCAGAGCAGAGCTGACCCTTATCTGATCACACCGACTGGCACTCCCATCTTCCCTGACTCACTTGGCGGGAATAGCAGCTCACCTGCCAAAGTGTGGGCTGACCTGTGTGACCCCGGTGGGGGTCAGGTGAGTCCAGGTGTGCCCAGAAGCAGTTATTTGGATCTGGCTTGCATTTTTCCCCAAAGCCTGAGGCACCAAGACAGGGGATAAGTTCCCTTTGCTCTTGTCTTGTTTTTCACAGTGACATCCATCAAGCCACGGCGGTACTATGGTAAGTTCGGTGGTGAGGAAGAAAGATAATGCAGAAGGGAGGCCAAGGTGCGGGGTAGAGGCAACTAACAGCCACCAGAATCTGCTAAGAGGGAAATCACACCGTCTTTGGTGGGATGGAACCCAAGGCCCTATCACAGTGGCTACGGACTCAACAACCCCAGGGAGGAGATGGGACCAGGAAACCCCTGACTAGGTGGCTCTTGGCAATAGTTGTCTCATTCAGCCTTGAGGGAAACTCCATTCATAGGTGGGAAAGTACTTCTGCCATGGAGTCTCAAGTTCCCACCCGCCGCCTTTTGGATGGAAAGATGTGCCAAGATTCAGGCCAAGGCCACCACAAGCACATCTGACTCCATCTCTGCTCTAGCTGTGCAGGTGAGTGGGTATGCTGTCACCTGTCCCCAAGGGTCCTCCTCCATGACTTGCTGATAGGCTGAACTTCAGAGTTAGCTCCTTGTAGAGAAGGCACTCTTGGAACAATCCCGAGGGAGCTGTGTCCTTCGCCCCTTTAGGCAGGGGGCAGAACCAAGAGTCAAAGTGGGCAGAAGGGACCCTGAGTTTCCAGGCTTGGGGAGCATGCACGCAGGGACTTCAAAGGACTTCATGTAAGCTCATAGACTGGACTCAGACGCCCACTGGGACATTCTTATGCCTATGGCCAATAGGTTTTTTCTCTGCTCAGGCCACGCCTGCAGCTGTGTCCCAAAGGAGCCACCAGCCAGCGGAACTAATGTCCTCTAATGAGATTCGGGCCAGAGTGGTCAGGCGGGTTTTATTGTCTGTGGCTGGGTAATGAGACTCCTCATAAACTGGGAATGAAATTGGGGTCTGTGCAGACTAGCGGAGTGGGGGTGGCCCAGGAGAGGAGTTAACTCTGTCCACCAAATCCCATCCCTCGACCCGTCTCAGCTGCTCCATCCAGTCCATGAGCACCTGCCCTCTGCCCTGAGCCAGGCCACGCCCCACTCTGGGCTTGCCTGTACCCGGAGGCTCCACACTCACAGCTCAAGGCCCTGCCCACGTCTCAGGCCACATCCCTAGAGCGGGGAGGGATGCTCCTATGTCGGGGAGGCCACAGCTCCCTGGCCCCTTGGCTTTCCTGTCAGAAGCATCCATACTGCAGAGCCCTGGGCTTCCTGGTCAGCCCCAGCTGGGTCCCTCCCCAGCCTACACACTCACTTTATCCCTCGCTGCCCCAGGGAGCCACCATGCTCTGGCTCACAGTGCAGGAGAGAGAAAGCCAGTGGTAGCTGGTGAAGTGGACAGCCATCTTGTGGAGACATTTTACTGTGGCCAGGCTCAACTTTGTCCATCCCAGCTCATTTCTTCTTCCTAACCTACTGCATTTGCAGGCAGAAGTCCTGGCACCTAATTTAGCCACATTGGCATGAGATGGGGCAGCAAGGTACCAAACCTAAGGCTCACTCTCCTCATCTGTAAAATGGAGGTAATGCTAAAAATGCCAACACCTTGAGCAGAAGAATCAGGGAGAGAATGGATCAGCTGAGAGGACAGCCACAAACACTGTGATCATTGTAATGTTGCAGAAGGGTTCCATCTGCGACAGGGGAACCAGAGAGGAGGAGGCAGCCCCAGGAGGGATTCTCTACCTATGTGGCTCATACCATCTCGTGAGGGGGAGTCCACTCCTGGAGAGTCTTGCTATCTACCTTCCCCTCAAATGTGGAAGTTTGGAGGAGGCAGAGGCCAAGTCCCAGGCCCTCCCTGCCAGCCAGGATGCTGCCACGGCTAGTGCTCCAGATGGGCAATGGCACCCCAGCTGGGCCCCAGCCAGGCAGCAAGGCGGGTGCTGGGAGGGCCCTGGGTGGCATGCTGCAGAGCGGAGGCCGTGTAGCACCTGCTGCCTGCACAGTCCTCAGCCACCATGGGGGAAGGGGCGTGTAGCCAGCCAGGCCACTTGAGTCCACCACAGCCCTCTCTGCTCCCTAATTGCTGCTCCTGGGCCATCATGCCCAAGTGGGAGAAGGGACTCACTCTCCAAGCAGCACCAGGTTGGAGACATGAGCAAATAGGTGGGCAGTTGAGTGACTCTCAAGGGAGTGTAAAGGTGGTGCTGCCCAAAGAGCACTTAGGAGGCAGGAGCATTCAGAGGAAAGGCATAGGGACAGAAGTTACCACTCTTTACAGCATGTTTATCACATGTCTGGCAATGTGCTAAGCACTTTTCACTCGTCATTCCCATCCTCATCTTCACAAGTCTTAGGAATCTGTATCGACAGAAATCCATTTTACAGATGGGAAAACCGAGGCCTGGAAAGTGACTTTGCTGAGGTCACTCAGCGAGTCATTGGTGGAGCTGGATTCCAACTCCATCTGGATCACCACACTCCGCAATGTCACTATGCTAGGCTTCCAAGATGGAGCAACCACCAGGTGGCAGGGAGAGGACTGGGCTATCTGCTTCTCTACTCTCCCTTGGGAGACTAAAAGGCACAATTCCCATTAAGATCCAGTGAATACATACCTATCGCCCCTCCTGACACCTACCCAGGATAAACCTGGGATTATCCACTGCCCTGAATATCTTACAGTCTGTTGTCAGAAAGTCTTTGGTTCTTCTTGAGTCTCTCTTATTGCATTGAGTTCAGCACTCCTTGTGGACTGGGTCAAGATTTCAGATAGGATGTCTGATGTCTTTTTTCAAATCTTTTCTCTTTCCCCATCTCCCAGTTCCAAACAGTGTACAAGAGCCCAGAGTTTAAAGAGTTAAGTGGACTAGGGGTGTTATCTCCAGCTCAGGGCAGTCCCCCTGCAAGGTGATCCCTGCTCAGATCTTAAGTTACTCCTGCCTCCGCCAGCACATCTGCTACCCGTTGGGCAGACCTGGTCTCTATGGAGGGGGCGGGCATCATGGGGAGAACACTTTTCAGCAGGGCTTGGGCACAGGGTACTGGGCTCCCGGGACCAGCCTCTCTCCACTCCTTGAGTCTCATTCCCACTTCCTTTCTAACAAGAGGGCTTCTACTCTCTGCTGCTCAAACCCACAATGTTTCTGGGCAAACCTAAAATTGCCGACCTGGGCACACATATGGCTCTGCAGGGCTTTTCATGGAGAACCAAAGTCTTTCATTCATGTCATTTTTAAAATAATTCAGAATTTACTATCCCCCTCCTATGGTTCTTTCCCCCAAGTACCCAAGCAGGAAGCAAAGATGCTGAATTAGGAGCGGAAACCTCTTTCCCTCCTCCCCCGCCAGCCACAGGGACCATGAGAACCCACAGGGCAGGCCAGGGTTAACCCCAGGATCAAGCGCTGCTGTTTGCCAGGGAGACAACAGGAGGCTGACAAGAGAGGAAAAGTCTCTCCAGGTGTTCTCAAGGTCTCAGGTGCCTCCCAGGGAGGATGCAGAGATCTGGTCTAAAGTCAAGGGCAGAGGAGAAAAAGCAGTAGCACCCAGGGTACCCACTCTCCCAATGGACCTGGACCCACAACAGGCAGCTTGTCCTGGAAGGAGCTGGCCAAGGGCAAAGACTGGGTCTCCTCCCAAAGTCACTCTGGCTGACACCCTGACACAGACTTAGAACCACTCACAAAATCCATCAGAACGCCATAGGAAATGAGTTATATGTGAATGCGCATTTGATACTCCACAGCTCCAGTCCCATGGTGACCACAGGTATGGGTGCTCACACCTCTTCCTCCTAGTTCCCAGAGCTCTGCACTTGTGACAGGGAACTGTAGATCATCAACATGAACGCACAAAGCCATGCACACAACCACTCCAGACCAGAGGCAAGACTCTAAATGTTACAGGCCAAGTTCCACGACTGGCTAATGTCCTCTAGACTGGCATGCTGGCTAATGATCAAAGTTTTAAAAAAAGAAAGAAATCAGCTGAACAGGTGAATATGCAGACACCGCTCCATCTGCCCCTTCCCCAGGTCAGGTGGCACTCAATTTACCAGGTTAACCAGGAAAGAAACTATGAGAAAAATCGAAGATACATTCACACGTCCCTTGGGTGTCTTCTGTGTGTGCTGAACAATGAACATTAGTCAGGTGCTAAACAACGGCAGCAACACAGACACAGCAAGTGGAGGCGACCCTCTGCCCCTCCAGCCTGGCCCACTCACTCAGCTGGCAGCACTAGGGTTCTAGCCAGCACCACCAGGCTGGCAGCAAAAACTGGCCCACAGGTCGGGTGGCCCAGGCAGCCACCAAGACGGATTCATTGTGCAAAGCCAAGGGGTCGAGAAGGAACTGATGACGCTCCTAATGTCAGCCAGCATCAGGCATCTGAGCGACATACTCAGGAGTCCAGGTATAAATGACACCTGCTAGGCCACTCAGCCAGGTGGCTGCAACGTCCCCAGGTTCTGCAATGTCTCCTCATCCCCTCCTGCCTGGATTAGGCCCTGAGTCTGATTCTGGGCCACTCTCCACGGTGCTGCCTCAAAAACAGGCCTGGAGTCAGCTGTGGACACGCTGTAAGCCCTGGGCCAGCAGAATTGGTTTTGCCACAATGCCCTACCCAGCAAGGCCAAGCACACCATGGTCTGTGAGAAACGAGGAGGAAATAACCCGACAGCTCTAACACTCAGAGTTTCAAAGTGAACCCCCGTGACGGTAAGCTGTGCACAGTCTGTGGAGGGGTACATGTGGCTCGACAGGTCTTCCGAGAGTGTGCATGACACCTGGGGTGTGTGTTCTCTTTCCAGACAAAAGGTGTGGGGAAGCCAATTAGGGAGGGTGTGGTGTAGGTGGGACACCTGCTTCTCAGGCAGGTTCTCTGTCTCCTCCTCTCCCTCCTAGGGCTCCCCATCTTTCTTTGGGCTGTAGTCCGCATGCCCCACTGACCCTCTCCTCTAAGTTAACGGAAAGGAACCACAGAGTGTCAATGTCAGGAAACAAAGACAGGCTCTCGGGCTTTCACCGACCTGCCTGGTAAAGTCTGTGTTGTTGAAGCATATTTTTCTGTGTACACTCCAGGAGCCAGATTGGGAGTTTGAGGTCAGGTGCCATCAAATGTACTGGGGGCTTCTCCCTCCCTGCCCCCACAATGCTCCCTATCACAGCCTAGGAGAACTCAGAAAAGAGCAGCAGATTGGCAAGTCCCCAGAGAAAAGCAGGAGCCAGCAGGAGGAAGTGTGTGTGTGTGTGTGTGAGTTGGGTGGGCTGGCAACTTCTGGGCCTACTGGCCTCCTCTATCCAAGGGTCACACTGGGAAAGCCATATCCACCTGCCTCCTTTCACAGTGGACCCAGAGAAAGCAAGAAGAGGAGAAGCAGGCACACAGGCAGTGGATCAAGAAGCTTGGTGAGTCTGGAACTTTGGCTGCCTCGAAAGCCACCCGTCCATCAGTTACAATCAATCGGAGAACACCTATTAATTGCCTGTCTCTGCTGTGGTTCCATTTTTGGCATCCCACTCCCTCATTTGGATTTTTGATGAAGGGAGTGTCTACCTTGAGCCAGTTGAGGGTCACCTCCCTGTCCCCCCTCCCAAGCAGGTGGAACACAGCAGGCCTCTAGCCACAGAAGGTGGAATTAACCACCCTTCCCTCACAAAGCTGGGGAAAGAGAGCAACAAAAGGAGGGGAGAATGAGGGTGAGTTCATCCCCCTCCCCAAACCTTCCCGTCCTTTGTCCATCCCAGGATTGGGTTAACCCCTAGTGTGCTAGAAACAACCAGAGCTCCAGGCAAGCTCTCCCTTCTCTGGGTCGAATGTGGATGTGTGCAATCAAAGGATTCCCAGAAGCCCAAATCCCTGCAACCAGGCAAGTCCTGGAGTCCAAGCTTCTGCGTGTCCTGGCTTCCAGGGCCATCCGGTGTGAGATGTAGACCTCTCACTTCCATCAAGGCCACTGTGGGAAGGGGCTCAGTCATGGCCCTGTGAAGTGGCAATGATAGCAAGCAGTGAGCCCTGGAATTTTCCCTCTCCCCTTAGGAGTAAGCACCCCAGGATTCAGGGGTGGGGACAACTGCCCCCTCCACACCTGTTTTCACAAACTGCTCTCCCTGGCATCTGCCACCCAGCCAGATTTGGGGAGCTCCAGCAGTGAGCTGGCTGGTAGAAGGGGCATAGAAGGAATGAGGTCAGGCTCCTGCCTTCCAGAAGGGCACCCAAGCCCAAACCTGGACAGTCAAGTTGTCCCCTTCTAACAAACTGCCTGGCAAGTCTGACTAATCCAGGTGCTGGAGAGCTAATATTCTTGCAGGGGGCAGGTGGACAGGGACTTGTCTCTGTACTCCCACCCCTCTATCCTGCAACCCCAAGGTAAGGACCACGTGCTCCAGTCAAGCTCCCCCTTACCCTCAAAAGCCACCTTGCTAGGGGCAGAGAGCATCATCTCAGGTTTCTTCCCAGAGGGCTTCAAGGACCCTTCCCCCACCTTGACCCAAATCCGATGTCCCACTGGGAACCCAGTAGCTTTCCCTGGGACACAAAGGGTTAAATCTAGGCGAGGGGAATCGGTCGGATTTGCCTCCTAAACGCATTTTCCAGTTCATTCCCCAGCACAATATGCCTGGGCCGGTCCCGCCTCCGCCCCCACCCAACCCGTCAGAGTGGGCCACCGTGGGCCACCTCAGGGTCCTGCGCTGTCTTAACCCTCTGACTGCCGGTAGCCCGCACCTCGAGGAAGCAAGGATACGCTGGGCACCCTCGTGGCCCCTCGGGAAAGTGGGTCAAGCAGTCACCTGGCTAACACGAAGCCCGTGGCACCTCCTCCCTGGAGAGCCCCCAGCATTAGAAGCGGAGTTCCAAGGCGGAGCCCAGTCCCGCGCAAGGCCGAGTTTGCGATCCCCAGCAGTCCGGGCCTCACCCTCCAGGAAAGGAACCGCAGGTGAGCGAGAAACCGCCTCTGCAGCAGGAGCCGGCTCTCCGCGCCCGCGGTGGAGCGATGTGCGGCGGGAGGGGGCCGAGAGCCCGAGTCCGAGACCGTCTGGCGAGAGGCCGACGAAAGAAACGAAGGCCCCCTGCGATCCCCCAAACCCACAGCCCACCAGCTCTTAGACTGACGCCCTCCCCCTGGGGCTGTTGTCTCATACCCCGAGACGGTGATTACGGTGATTATTTTGCATTTATGTAACGTGCAGTGTTTCCAAACTGCTTCTCGAGCTGAGAACTGGTTATTAAATAAATAGAACGCTATTACATATTATTATTTTTTGTGAAGAACTGAGCGGAGAAAGTGCTTTCTTGCTACACAGAGACGTGCATCTAACTGCTTCCCTGCAGGGCAGGCTGCTCGGCTCCTCAACCCCTTTCTCCGCCGTGCCACCTCCTACTCCCCCTTCTACCCAAGCCGTGACCCAACTTTTCTGGTTCCGTTCACTCCCTGCAGCCCAGTAGTGCCCGTCATCCAGTTCCCTGCCCTGGGGAAGCACTGGATGGGTGGGGGAAGGCAGCGGTGAACGCGCTTACCTGGGAGGAAGAACGCGGTCAAGCCGAGAGCTAGTCCCCACCAGCGTCCAGCGGCGCCCGCAAGCCCCATCCGAGCCATCGGGGTCCCGGGGTCCGGTGAGAGGGGAGGCGAGGAGGGCGCTCCTCGCGCTCCAGAAACCAGCCCGGAAGACGAGGGCGGATCGCTGGCGGCCGGCGGGCGCTCGGAGGATCCAGGTCAGCCGCAGCCGTCGGCCGGGGCGGGGTGGGCTGGGTGGGATCCGCTCGGCCGCAATCCGGGGCCCGGGCTGCAGCCGGCTCAGAGGCTCGGCAGATGCCCGCCGCAAGTTGCACGAGTCATGCCCCCTTCGCCTCCTCAGCTCTCCTCCCCGCGCGGGTCCCCGCCCTCTTCTTCCACGCAGAGCCGGGCTGGGGCGAGGGACCCACCCCCGGCGCGCCCGGCTGCCCGGCTGCGCGGCGCGGGCTCCCGGCCCCTGGCGCGCTCACACCCTCCCGCTCGGCTCCAACTTGCAGGCGTCCATGGCCGGCCGTCCTCCGAGGATGGCGGGACGAACCCGGGCGGCGCGGAGGGCTCGGGGCCCAGGCTGCGGGCACACTGCTCGGCGGCCAGCTGCGGGAGAGGCTCAGGCTGTGCAGCCCGCGCGAGGAGAGCGAGCCGGGTGCGCCGCGCGTCCCCGTCGCCGCTGCGCTGCCCGGTGCCGGCGATCCGCAACAATGTGGAGCTGCCTGGGCGCCGAGGCGAGCCGCACTCGCTCCTCTCCCTCTCTTTCTCTCACTCGCCGAGCTCCAGCCTCTCACCGCTCTCCCGTGATGTCAGCCCGAGGGGGAGGGGTTAGCGTTAACCCCCTCCTGGCTGCGACGCACGCCTGGCCCCGCCGGGCCTCCGCCCGCCAGCTCGCCAGCCCGCGCCTCGGGAGCCCTGGCAGAGGACGATGGGGCGACGGCTGCGGGGTCCCGTTCAGGCCCCCTCGCTCGAGAAATGCCCCTTTGGTCGCTTTCAACCCGAGAGTGGGCAGGAGGGCGAGCTGCCCTCCTTGGCCGCTGACAAAGGGAGGCAGTGACCCCTAGCGGCCGGCGTCGGGGAGAAGCAGCTCCGCGGGGGTGGAGTTAAGATGGGATGGCGGGGCGGCGGTGGAGGAGCGGTGCGGAGAACGCTGGATTTAGCAATGTCCAAGCTGAAAGGGCTTTTTATAGCCCTCTCCTCCAACTCTGGACCCATTTCACAGATGAGGAAACAAAGGCCCAGAGGAGGGTTAGGCGTCTCGCCCAAGCCAGAAAGAAGCAAAGCTCGAACTAGAACCCAGTAGCCAGAGCTGTCTCTCTTCTGCAGCACTTGGACGCTGACTGGAGAGGCATTCTATGCGCTGCCAACCGGAAGCTGCCAAAGAATCCGGTGGTGGGCACTGGTGGGTGAGATCAAGGCACTCGGATTACTGGCACGGTTCCTTGTATAACCTTTACTGCGTTCAGGGGGTTCCTTTCCCCAAATCGAAGCACCCTTCCTTCCCGCAAAGAGAGCACAAAACCCTGCCTCTCTTTGATTGACTTGCGGACTACTCGCGAAAGTGGCTCATTCAGTAAGTGTCCCCGCCAGGGCAGGGACTCTCCGCCGCATCCCGTTCACCACCCACCACATCCGGGTGCGGTGGGCTTCCTGCCAAGGCCAATGCACCCTTCAGGGCTCTTGGCAGCCAAAGCCTGGCCTTTCCCCCTTTCCTCTGGACCTCTTGTCCCTATCCCTGCCTGGGGGAGGCAGACAGACAGGGTTTCCCACTAAAGAGAGCTGGGCTGTCCCCTGAGGCCTGACCGGACAGTGCCCCCTTTGCGCTTTGCCCAGCTTCCAAGCCCACAGGAGCAGAGCCAAGCGGCCTGTTTCTGATAATATGTAAATTCTCTGTCCTAAGTGTAGGAGGAGCAGGAGAGGCAAGCAGGGCTCTACTTTCCTCTTCTGGAGATCTGGCCCAGGAGTGTCTCCTGAAGTAGTCACACTGGGCACTCACATGGACACTGCTCACTTGCTGTTTGTTTTCATTTAACACATATAACCTAAGCTGTCTTTTTACCAAAACATTGTGCCAGGTTTGGGGATACACAGGCGTGGTTATTGTATTGTCCTTGCCCCAAGGGAGCTCAGTCTAGCAAGGGGAAGACAGACCAAACAGATGACATGAAGAGACATTTCAATGGTGTGGTGTGGTTTGGTGGGTCCTGGGGAAAGTAACCAGTTTAGCCTGGGCAGTTCAGCAAAAGCTTAGTGGGAAGGGGTGGAGTGAGTCATTTATCAAAGCTAAGCCTGGCTGGGGAAGGCAGTCAGGAGACTAGATTTAAGGTAGAGTGTCACCACAAGGAAACGCATGAAGGTGAGCAGCAGGGGAGGTGGTTGGGGCCCATAAATGGTTGGTCTTAACCTGAGCCTAATCGGGAAAGGACAGGCCTGCCCCAAGTAGCCACCACCAGAAAGATTTTCAGCTTAGGAATGCCCCTCTCAAATTTAGTTGGTAATAGCTGGTCCTGCAGCTGGGCATCTCCTATCTGGCCATCAAGTGTTTTAAGGGCCAGGGCTGAATTGGATTCCTTGCTTGTGGCCCTAGACTCTGTCTGGCATGGTAGAAGCTGAATGATGGGTTTGAGGGGACAATTCCAGATGCACTAACATTGGCCAGTTCCCTGCTCTTATTCTCTTACCCTCCCCGCTTTGGCTTGGATCCTCTGCTTTTAAATGGACTTTAAGTGTGTGTCTTTAGGGCAGGGGCATGACTGCTTGGCTGGAGAAGGTGGAGGCAGATAAATGAGATCTGATGGTTTGGTATTCATCATCTTTAAAGAAGCAGGAGGCTGCTGGAAGAGGTGATATTTGACTGGGGCCTTGAAGACTGGACCAGGTTTGGACCAAGGGAGGCAGAAGAGGGAATTTCAGCAGGTGTTCCCATTTGTTTTTCATCCTGGGGACAGGTGGGTGCAGCCAGATTGTGAAAGATCTGGACGGTTTCCTTCATGGTGGGAAGGAGCATAGGACGAAGCATCAGGTGAGTAGGCTCTGGTCCCTACTCAGAGCCCAGGAGTCATTCTTGCTGTTCTTCTTCTGCTGTCACTTTCCAGCTCAAAAGCAAACCCCACTGATTCTGTGTCCAATCTGTAGGATATGTCTAAGGACATTGCTCCACTTCTGCTATCACCCTTGTCCATACATTCATGATTTCTGTGTAGTCCTTACAGTACCCTCTGACAGTATTGGCCTATGTGCACTGAGGGGAGAGAGTAACATGTATCCATCAAGCGCATGGCACTGTAGAACCAGGTTGGCTGATATGAATTCCTAAACACAAGCTGTGACCCCTTAGTAACTGTGTGTCTTTGGGCAAGTAATTTAATTTCTATGTGCTCAGAATTTCCTCAACTGCAAAATAGGGGGAAATAATATCACCTACTTTATGGAGTCGTGAGGATTAAATAAGTTAAACATGTTAACTTGGAACAATACCTGGTGTATAAGGAAAATGGCTTAAGTGTTAGTCATTGTTATTACTACACTCTGTCTACCCACATCCAGTTTTGCTTCACTCTGCTAGAGGAATGAATGCACACACACACACACATGCTTATATATGTGTGTGTGTGTGTATAAATATATATATATATACCTTTTATTTTGAAATAATTTGGAATTTACAAAAGAATCACAAAGATGGTTCAGAGTTTCTGTATTCCCTTCATCCAGCTTCCCAAAATGTTAGCATCTTATATAATTATGGTACATTTATCAGAACTAAGAAGTCAGCATTAGTATAATGCTATTAACTAAACTATAGAATTTATTTGGATTTCTTCAGGTTTTCCACTAATGTCTATTTTCTATTCTAGGAGCCAATCCAGGATACCACATTGCATATAGCAGCGGATTATCTTCTAATGCAAATGATCAGGTTGATGCCTGAGAACCCTCCCCTAGCCTGCCAGACTCTGAGGCTGGTATCAAGTCCTTGACAGGGTGTTTGGGGCCTCTGCTTGCTTCTGCAGCCTCATCTTACCCCTCTCCAGGGCTCTGAGTAGGAGCTGTTGGGCTTTCCTGAGGCCCCCTCCACTAAACGTATCTCCTCTGCTGTTCCACCTGCACTAACACTCTCCCCTGCCTTTTGGTTAGCTGCTTTTTCTTTAGGGCTCAGTTTACACATGTCACTTCCTCGTGGTGTTCCTGGAGAGTTCTCTCCCATTTCCTCCTGTGGCTCCTTCTGCATTCTTGTAACTGCTTCAGTAATTGTTTATAATGCTTGATTCACTTCCAACTAGGCTGTCAGCTTCTGCTGGACAGGGACCATGTCAATTTTGTTCTCTTCTATCCCTAGCACCTTGAACATGCCTGGTATCTGGTAAGCATTTAATGAGAATGTGCTGATTGATTCGTTCACATTCTGTGCCACTTACTGCCAATCACTTCCCCTGCCTGGGCCTCAGTGTTCTCATGTGCAGGCTATGGAAGTTAGTGTGTTTGCTGGTTTTCAAATTGTTTTGATAACCCTAGAATTTCTTGGGCTTCCCCCATTCCCATACCTGAGCTTCGGCAGGAGCCAAGCTTAAAGAGCATGATGTTTTTGTGCACTGTAAACATTAGACTTCTGAAAAGGAATCTTCTTAATGGATTTGAAGGTTCTGCTGCCTAAAAAAGTTGAAAACTCTTGCTGGATTATTGTGTTATATATTACATATTATATAGAGTTGCATGATTTTACAACTCCATGATATATACATGCATATTTTTTGTAGGCAATGGTGAGCCATTATTGAGATCTGTTGAATCTGTGCTTTTGGGAGATGAATCTGGCAACAATGTGGGTAGGATTGACAGATGACGATTGGTCAGTGAAAGTGGAGGGGACCTCAGAGAGTGAGATGTCACAGAAGCCAGCGAGAGGAGGATTTAATGGAGAAGGTTGCCCATGGCACGTGATGCTGCAGAAAGCAGGTGCGGATCAGAGGATTTTTTGTTTTTGTTTGGTTTGGGTCCTGGGGATTGAAACCAGGGGCAAACGGATGTCCTCTGCACCTAAGCTGTTCCATCTGCACCAACGCGCCCCTGCCTTTTGGTCAGCTACCACTGAGCCACATCCTCAGTCCTCTATTTTTCATTTTGAGGCAGGGTCCTGCTATGTTGCCCATGCTGTCCTCTGCCTCCTGGGTTGCTGGGATTCCAGGAGTGTCACGGAGCCCTGCCAGAAGGGGTCTTTGGAAACTGTGGCAAAAACACCAGTGACCTTTGAGAGAATGATATTGGCGGCGAAGCAAGGACAGAATCCAGATCGAAGTGGGAGGAGCAGCAAGTGGAAGCAGAAGCAGCAGGTGCCCTCCTTTCTTTTGAGAAGCTTGGTGGTGGACAGTGAGTGAGATGGTCAGAAGCCTGGAGGGTTAGTGAGTCAGGCCCAGGAGCCTGTTTGATGAGGAATCAAATGCTGCTGAGCATCGTGGAGTCAGACAGAAAGAGCTGGTGGACAGTGAGGGATTGAAGAAGCAAGTATCAGAAGTGACAGGCGTCATTTATGGAGCGAGCCCTAGACAAGGGTGGGTGGTGGGTGAGGGTGGAGGAGGGCGCAGTCTTGGAAAGAAGAGGTATTTTTTTGAGCCAGGAGGGAAGACAAAGAGAGCAGCGAAGGTGGAAGTTTTGGGGCGGAAAGTGGGGAAATTAATAAGGTCAGTGCAGTGACGTGAGAGCTGAAGTTGCCTGCAGAGAGAGGTTGGAAGGTGGCTTCAGATTTCACAAGTGGGAAGGCCAAAGAGAGTGGCAGGGAGGTGTGACTAGTGCTCTTCCAGCACCTGTAGGGGGAAAGAAGCCATTGTCTGTGGACCTTCATAGGGAGAATCAGGGCCTGTGGCATCTGTTTTGGGAAGTAGATTTCAATTTAGTCTAGGGAAGACTGTGGGGATCCAAGCTGACTGGCCGTGGAATGAACTTACAGTCACTCTCAGATTGAGGCTGTTGGGTCATTTATCAGCCATGCCGTTGATGAGCTCCTTGCCCTGGCATGGAGACTGATGAGATGAGTTTCATATTCCTTCCTGGCTGTGAGACTAGGTGACCAGAGGAATGACAGTCCACTCAAAGAGCAGGCTGTTGGGCTCACCTTTCCCACCACCCCAGAGCTGCAGTCAGCAAGCGGGGAGGCCAGACAGATCCGCCCTGAGAGACAGGCCGACCCAAGGACACTTTCCCCAGCCCCTCCCTCAGCCTCCACAGATGCTTTCAGACAGGCGCTGTTGGGCTTGGAAAAGGCCCAAAGTCAATACAATAATGACTTCCCCTCCCGGCCATATCCCAGGCCCCTCTGTGTCATTCAGTAATTGGCTAATAAAGCTCACTTTGATGTGAGGGAACTAGGAAGAAGTCCCCAAGATTCCCCAACCCCCTGAAACATATTGATAGGAGAAGGTGTGTTGAGTGGTATGCTGAGTGGAGGTCACCCCCTCCTGTGTTCCCAGTCCTCAATCCAAGGTCAGTGGAGGCTGAGAGCAAGAGGAGAAGAGAAGAAGAGGAGGAATCCTTCAGAGGAAGTATGGCCAGAACTTTAGCCAACCCCAGAGACAACCCTCCTGCATAGGTACCCCCTTCCCGAAGCTGACAGGCCAACCTTGCCCCAAGTAGTGCTCCTGGGGGTAGTTGGGAAACCGCAGCCCCTAATTACTGTTATCATCACAGTGGTAGCTGTGGTGATTATGATGGTGCCTCTGTATCCCACAGTGCTTAGCAACATTTAATTATTGTTATTCCTACAGAGATCACTGTAGAGACTCCCTATTGCCATGGCTGCCATTCTCTTGGGGATGGATCAGCTAAATGCAGCTGCACCCCACCCCTAGGTCCAATGATCTAGCATGTCAAAGTGGTACCAAGATGGCTAGCAGGCAGCCAGTCTCTCCCCTGTGGGCTGTGGCGTCCCAGGGATCTCCATGTCTATTGGGGCTAGAGCTCTGAGAATATGGAAAGGTCCCAGTCCCATCTTGAACCATCCATTTCTCCAGAAAAAATTGAGTCCAGGGGCTGGGGAGATAGCTCAGTGGGTAGAGTGCTTGCCTTGCAAGCACAAGGCCCTGGGTTCAGTTCCCAGCACTGCAAAAAAAAAAAAAAAAAATTGAGTCCAGAAGGGGAGTTAGTGTATTCCCTGTTTCTGTTCCAAAGGCCATCCCTACAGTCCTGCGAATCCTAGAGAAGGTGCATGTGAATGGAAACAGCCTGCCTGCTTTGGGATGGGAATACTTGAAAAGAGGGTTCTGCTGAGGCTGTGGGTGGATCCAGGAGCTTATGTCATGAGGATGGGAAGGGACTGGCCGAGCCTCAGCCTGGAACACATCTGATGGAGAAGAAGTGAAAGGAAAGAGGACTTTGAGAAAGGAAGAAGACACTTAGCTCCCTGCCCTCTCTGTCTTCCCTTATATCTAGGGCTGGGTGGTGGTGTTAGGTTGACTTTCAGGATGGATTACTCCGGAGGAATGAGATTTTTCTTTTGAAAGTCATATGGAAATAAAGAAATGGAATTTGTTGTAAAGGAAGAGCAGAGTTCCTTGATCAGTTCAAAAGTAGCAGCAGAGAAAATGCATAGTGGACACTTATCCTGGGTGTAGAGCTGAGGCTGGGGGTGTGCAGCTGTGGGTCTGGCCTCGTTGGGCCTCAGCCCTTTCCAGGAAGGATCTGATGAAAACCATGTCCATCTGCCCCAAGAACCACACTTATGCACAAGAAGAGTGTTTCATGGTGACCTGTGGAAGACCAGCTGGGGCCCCGAACTGAGGATCCCTGCTGAAGAAGGCACCTCTGGAGAGGAGGCAGCCCTGAGCCCAGCGCCCCTGTGATCTGGGCTAATGAGGGATGTTAGTGACATAGAGAATTCTGGATAAGGAAAATCCAAGTCAGGTTTCTATAACGTGAAGTGAAAATGACAAGTATAATACATATGCTGCATTACACTTCCATAAAAATAGGCATCTATGAAGAGAAAAATGGGAAGGCAACCTGGAAAAATGAAAATAATTTGTGAATGAAGATTTTTTATTTTAATTTTATTTAAAAATTTACTTTAATATTATTACAAAGTTACTTTAATAATAGATTTAACTTTGCCCTATATTATGTAAAGAGCTTTTCCTGCAGAAATGAGCTTCTGAATTATATTTGATTTAGGTTAATATTAATGCCCTGCACTCCTTGAGCACGTTCTTCTAGGGAGAGGTGTGCCAGGAGGGTGGTGAGTCACCTGGGGGGTGACATCCAAAGGATTGGCAAAGCCCATGCAGGTAACTGAATTTTGAGGAGCTGAATTTTGTGTGTTGCTCAGGAGGAGCTCAGCTGCCTCCTGAGCAGAGGGACATGGTGATCTGTGAGTTGGGAGTATTAAGTTGAAGTCCTGAATCTGCCACTTGCTGTGAGACCTGGGACAAGAAGGGTGACCAAGGACATGGGACTTTCTGTGCCAAAGCTAAGAAAAGTCCTGGTGAGCCAGGACAGTTTGGTCACGCCATCAGTGAGCTATTTGACCTCTTTGAGACTCAGTCTCTGGAGTCTCATAGAATGGTGCAGATGGTTCCTGGGATCTTCAGAAAGGTGCTCTGTAAACTCCATTATCTTCACACCCATTGCGGATGGTGATTATTTATGGGATGGAGGAAGGGGTGGGGGAAGGGGGCTTCTCCCCAGCCTGGAGATCTGAGAGACCAAGAATCTGTCTGGATGAACACCATGATTTATATATGAAGGGAACTGGTCACAACAGACTTTAAACAATAATTCATTCAAGGTATTTATGGGGGCTGGGGAAGCCCCAGAAAAATACACACACCCACACACATACACACACACACACAAAGAAGTATCATGGCCCACCTATGACCAGATACTGTGTGAAGCATTGGGTTAAAGCCCTGAACAACTGAGACTTGTTCCCTTCCTTCCTGGGACCAAAGTCCACTAGGATAAGCAAGGATCAATGAGGAAGTGGGGTGGCAGGGAAATCTAGCCTGTGGGAATGTCAGGTGTGCAGGGACCTTTCCCTAGTTTAGGGGGTCAGGAAGGGTCTAGAAATGTAACTTCAGGGGTGAGTAGAGCCCCTGCTGGGGGAAATTAGACAGAAGGAGAGGAAGCCAGGAGGTCCAGGGACTGGGCATGTCATTGGCCTTGTGTGCTGGTTATGGAGTTTGAATGAATTTCTAGGGCAACAGGGAGCCAGGGTGGTGATGGAGCACAGTAGGACTCTTTCACCATCGTCCACTCAGCAGCATCCATGCTTACTATGCTAAGATGGTTATCCAGGGCCAGGCACTGATTATCCTGTTGAATCCAGGTGCTGGGACCCGATGGTGCTGGCTCTGTCTGTCCTGCCCTGAAGGCTCTTGAGCCTAGCCCATCTGCAGAGTGTCCCTGCAGCTCCAAACCTGCTGCATCAATCTGTACATTCCCCTGGCAGGGTCCCTGCTGCCTGGCATAGACCGTGGCTCCAGAGAGCAGAGTGGCACCCCCTCCCAAGCACGCTGCTGTCACCACAATGTGTCCGTGTGGGCTTGATGGCTGCGTGGCAATGGCACTCAGGGCTTGCTGGGGGCTCACACAGCCCAAGCAGCTGATAAATAATGAACAATTATACTAATCGGCCCTGGAATGGGGAGGCAGGTGTGCACACACATGCTTGTGCACACACATTTAGATTCACTGACATTTATGCCCACACTTTTGTTGAAACTCTGGCAAGCACATGGAGACACTCCCTGCTACTGGAAGAGAGGAAGAGACATTACATATTCATCAGAGACACGCCCCTTCTAGCATGGACACATACATGTCGCAAATGCCATCTACACAACCTGCACACCTATGCTGGCCCCCACCCCCTTCCAGACATGTCACGGGGATTAAAAAGAAGCATCCACATCCAGAGTTTAGCTCAATGCCTGGCACATAGGACAGTCACATTATATTTTAAGATAATAGCATTGTGTATGACTATATGAAGATACTTCAATGTGCGTCCTTGTGATGATAAACTCATAGACACCTACATGGACCTACATGTGCCTTTAAAAGCAGGTGCAAACCCAAGAACTCCACCCTTCCACAAAACTGGCACTTGCACTCCCGTGTAACACAAACAAGCTCACCCTTAGACCTGCAGGTTGCCACAATTTGCTCTCCCAGATTCACCTACACACAATCACAACAGCAATAATCATCATAGCACAACCAGGTTGGGTGATTGCTTTATATTTTTCCAAGGCCTTTCAGGCCTATAATCTCATTTGATCCTCACAGCAGCCCTGTGGCGTAGGTGGGTGGAGTAGGCATTATTACCCCTGGTTTATGGCTGAAGAACCAGAAGCCAGGGAGGTGAAGCTCACCATCTGGGAGGCAACCTGGAACCCGGATCTGACTTCTTGGTAGTGAGCTTCCCATGGCCTTCAGATACCAATTTAACAACCCCCAGCCCTCCCTGTGAAGCAGGGCAGGGGTCTGCTAGCTTCTTGATTCCTGGTCAAAACATTTTCTGGAGTCAATCCTAGTAGAGGAGTGGGAATTGGAGGCTGATAAAGGGAAACCACCATCATTAGAAATCCCATAAAGTCTCATTTACAACTCCCTGTCAGATGAAAGGAGCAATTGAATGTGTTGGAGGGAAAAGCAAATACTGATTTCCTTTAGGAAACCCAGCCTCAGACAGCTGATCCTGGGAGGGCCCTGGAAGGTGCTGGAGGGAGGCGACCTGTCCCTTCCGGGTCCTCCCCAATTCTGTGCACTTCCTCTCCCCCTGTCCAGGCTGGCCCGTGGATCCTTAAGCTGTGGTTCCAGGAGAAGGGAGGAGAAAAGCACAAAGAAGGAGAGCCCTGTCCCCAAAGGTCCCTTCTCCTCCCACTTCTCAGCGGAAGCTTTCCTCTTCATGGGATCCCAAACCTACAACACAGAATGGACACCCTGACTTCACCCTGGCTGGGGTAGAAATGGGGAGCCACCTTATATCTGGCCTGCCATGTCCTTGGAGGCCAAGCCTATAGATCTGACAACTTTGAAAGGTGGTGAGGGCAGCTGTCTTCCAAGGCCTGTGCCCAGCAGGGAGGTGACCTAACAGTGAAGAGGCAGGGAGGGTGATTGTCTCTCCTTTTGCTGCTGCTTCACTCTGGTTTCATCATCACCGTGGGCCTTAGTTTTTACATCTGCAAAATGGGGATAGTAGACCAAATTTGTGGCATGGCTGTGAGGAGATGAGATGAGGCGAGGTGTTCAAAGCTCACAGCACAGTGCCTGGCATACTGCTGGGCCCCAGTGGGGCAGGACCCATCCCCTGCCCTGGCAGCTTCCTGGGGAATGCCTCTACGGCCAAGGCTGGAAGGAGGGCCTGGCAGTAGGGCGTCCCCAGCCTCCTGGGTGTGCCAGCTCTGGCTGGGAGGGAAGTAGGAGGGGCAGGGAGGGGACATCTGTTTGACACCCTTGTCAGCATCCGTTACCTGGTGTGTATTTTCCCAGGAGCTGATTACATTACAGCATGTGTTGATAAACATTTGGAGTCGGAGCAGAGAGGAAACTGAGCGGAATGTTAAGCGGGTGGTGGTTTGGTCAGGAGACACTGAGAAGGGGCTGACTGTGATGAGCTGGAAACGGTGACAAGAGCTCCCATCCGGTGGCTTCTCCATCTGCCTGGCCCCTCTTTCTTTCTGATCTCTCTCCTTCCCTACTGTCCTGTCCCTCAACAGTACATCCAGACTTGACCCTGGAGGCCACCTGGAATAGCAGAAGAGGTATGGTATTTGCATCTCAGGCAGCCAGGGATCCCAGTGGTAGCTTGGGAGTAAAGATTGACAGGGTGGTGTCTGGTCATGATGGAATGTTCAGGGCCTGGCCTTGGCAGGAATGAGTGACTGTCACCCATCTGATTTGTCTGGAGGAGAATGCTCAAGTTAACCTATCTTAGGTTGTGCATTGTCTTACTCCTCGGATCATTCTGTGTTCAGAGCACTGACTTTTGGCAAAATTACCTTGAATGCACATTTCCTTTGTGTGTCTGGTCTCTCTGAGGCTGAAGCTTGAAGATAAAGACATTTAGACCTTCAAGAGGAGGAAGGGCAACTGTCCCTCTGTCCAACTGTCCAATTCATTGAGCACGTGTGAGTGAAAGAATGAATGACTGTACGAAGGCCGCCTTTCAACCTCTCCCCTATCTGAGGGCCCTTGAGTAGGGACCTGCCACCCTAGCCCTCTTGCAAGTGTGCTGGGTGCTTTGGATGCTGCTGGGAGGACTGCCCTCAAGTGGGACGAGCACAACGGGCCCAGCGCCATCTAGCGGGCGTGGGGCCCAGGGATTGCGCATCTGGGTCTTTCCGGGTCCCACTGTGGGATGCGCTCTGGAGGCTCTGGCCATTGCTTCTGTGGGATTCTCTGCGCTGAGAGTGCGGAGACCTTGGAAGAGCGTCCGCCTCCCGGGTTCGGGGAGCGGAGTGGGGGGCGGTGCGGAATCCCAGACAGCAGCAAGCCTGGGTCCTGCGCCCGGGTGCCCAGGAGCCGGCCTCCACCCCTCCCCCACACTTGGTGTCGTAGTTCCCAGTCCCTTTCTGCCACAAAGAGGCCATTGATTGGGAAGAGTAACCGGGTTGTGGTAGGGAAGCTGAGGGGACACGCGCACGAACACGCACGAATACACACGCGCTTGCACACACACACACACACACACACACACACACACACACACACACACACACACCTCCTGCAACACTCATCACTCTGGTCTCAAGGGTGTGGGGAGGCAGCGAGTGTGCCAGCGTTGGGGAAAACTCTGCCTCCTGATTGCCCGTTCCTCCACCCCCACCTTCCCACGCCTAAGTTTTGTAAGCTCTTTAGAATGAATCCGCAGCTGAGAGTGGTCCATCTTGCCCGCGCTGGAGCTGCCTCCCCTCCCCCATCCCTCCAGGTCGTGCTCTCCTCTCCCCAGCAAAGATCTTCCGTGGCACTTAGGGGCCCTTTTTAATACCAGGCGAAGCCAATACTGCTAGGAAGGAGGAACTGCTGTGGCAGCTGCTGAGAGGACAGATTATATGCAGTAATGCATCCCTGGATGGCCTCTGATTTATCAACATATCCCTCTCCAATGGACGGCCAAGAGTTGGCACACAGAAGAAAATGTTGCCAGACTGTGTGAGATAGGGGATAAGAGGGGAGAAGTCCTGGACAGGAATACTTTGGGCAGCAAGGGTTCCCCAAATCTCTCTTCTCCTATCACTGAAATTGGGAAACTGCCCCCAGTGTCAAGGTGAGGCTGGATTTGAACCTGTGCCAGAGGTGGAGCTTCTGATCCATCTACAACTCTTGCTTGGTTCCCTCCATGACAGAGAAGTCCTTACCTCTCAAAGCAAATGAATCCTGGGTGCCTTGACCTTTAGAAGCTGGAACATCCTGGGTTTCCTCTCCATCCAGTTCACCTACAACAGAGGGTGAGTGAACCTCAGCTGTGGTGCCCATTGCTGGTCCCTGCCCCACCTGCTTCAGAACAGAGCTGCCCTGGGGTGAAGGGTAAGGGTAGCTGGCAATTGGTACAATAATAAGGGACTGGGAGTTTCAGGAAGTAGACGTCTGAATGCCCTACTTGGTGCCTGCCTCAGAGCTGCTGGCCTCCTGGTTGCTGCAACACACAGGTACTGGCTGAGGAGAGATTGGGTAGGGATGCTGGCCTGCTTGGTTTATGGCACTTCTTTCTGCTCCTAAGATCAGTGCACAGAGTATGTCCCTATTTACAGGACATCTCATCTGGATTCTTCTTCCAGTCTCCTGATGACTGGCAGTTCACTCCTTTCCCAGATGGCCCATCCCTGCTGACAGCTGGAGGCCTGAACTGGAAACTGTGCTGGGTCACCTGAACAACACCACACCCTCCACATGCATTTGCAGGAAAACAGGGCCAGGGCAAGGTGTCAGGAAACAGCACCCTGGAATAATCACCCCTGACATTTACTATGCTATCAGTCAGGCACTGTACTAAGTGTCACATGTGTGTTCACTTTCATAATTATCATAAAATGCTACAAGGTCATGTCTTTATTGTCTCCATATTATTGAAGAAGAAAGTGAGGCACAGAGAAGTCAAGGCTCTGCCTGAAGTCTCATAGCCAGAAAGTGGCAAAACTTGGATTCAAACCAGAAAGTTTGACTCTGCCTGAGTTTGATAAGCATGTTATATTGCAGGTATTACAGAGAGAGAGAGAGAGAGAGAGAGAGCGCATGCACAAACATGCACACACCTATGTGTGTTTATTTTCACCACCATTTCTAGGCATCAGACCTCTGTGCTGTTATAGGCAACTTTGAATCCTGTACAAGGAATTAAGGCGGGAGGAACTTCCTGCTTTGTTTGTTTGTTTCTTTCTTTCTTGCGGTCCTGGGGATGGATTCCAGGGCCCTGCATGTGCCAGGTAAGTGCTTTACAACCGAGCTACACCTCCAGTCCTGCATTTTTTCCCTTCCTCTTCCTATCTCCCCCTCCTCGATTTCACCAAAAGGTCCTCATCTTCATTTAAATTAAAAGTTCTTTTCTCAGCACCATGTTCAGGGTTTCTCCTGAAGCAGGAGACCCTGTATGGGAGTTGCCAGGTCAAGACAAATATACTGGCCTACACAGATGTTAGGGGACACACTTGCAATGAGGTAGTGTAGAATAAATGTGGTTGGTAGATGGGAAATAAATAGGGAAGATCTGTATTTATGTTCCACACCAGTCAAGGGTTAGCTGGTACACGGTTCAGAGAGTTTTATGTTCAATTTTATGTCTAGACAGAGTTTGAGATGAGGTTATCACTTCTCTTCTAATTAGTACAAGAAGGCCTCCCTAGGCACTGCTTTCAGGAGCTCTCCTGCTGTCTTGGCTTTGCCATCTGTCCCCAAGAGTAAGACTTGGGTAGAGTGGGGAGAAGGAATCAGCACTGGATTGGGAGTCAGAATATCTGGGTTTTTGGCTTTGGTTCTACCACCAGTTTGCCATGTGACCTTGGATAAATTACCCTACTTTTCTGGGTCTTCACTTCTTAACTTGTATAATGAGCCAGACTAGGTTTTTTTTTTTCTCCTCCCCTTTTAACCAGGGATTGAACCCAGGGGCACTTAACCACTGAGCACATCCCCAGCCCTTTTTAATATTTTATTTAGAGACAGTGCCTCACTGAGTTGCAGAGGGCCTTGCTAAGATGCTGAGACTGACTTTGAGCTCGTGATCCTCCTGCTTCAGCTTCCTGAGTCACTGGGATTACAGACATGCACCTCTGCGCCCGGTACTAGAAAAACTAGTCTCATCAGACCCCTTCAGCATTCCCTGAAGTCTGTCAAATAAGGCTACTGTGTGCTGCTGGGTAGGTTGTGTGTTCTGCAGATACCTGGCCAAGAGGTAGGCAGGAGCTCATATCCAGCCTATGTTCTCACCAGGCCATGTGCTGTGGTGGGATCTGCATACACCTGGAGAAATGGGCACTTTTTCAAATTTATGCAGAGGCCACATGGACTAGCAGTGGCTTTATAAGGTCCTCATGCAGATTGACTTCCTGTGGTTCTAGTGGGAGGTGTTAAGGAGTGTTTCTTCATCATAAAGTGAGATTGTAAGTTGGGGATGGAGGGAGGAATAGGGAGAGGTTCTGCTCTCCATGAAGTGACATGGAGATGGAACAAGGGTCAGTGGAAGACATCAGCTCAGAACCAAACTTAAGAAGAAAGAGAGGTTGGGGCAGACAGGCCGTCTGAGTTGACAGTGGGCACCCAGTTGGAATGGGTCCTCTGACTGAGGTCAGGGCATCCATGGGAGCAGAGAGTCCCATCTCCATCCTTGCTCACTGCTATCTCTAGTCACCCCAGGCAGCTGGGCTCTTCAAGTGGCTCCTCTTGCTGAGCCCCCTTTTAGAGGGAACTGGGAAGGGGCTGGGTTTCTCAGGGCCCTCTGCCCTTTAGAAAGTGTCCCCTTCTTCAACAACTGGGTTTGGGGGCTTTCTCCAGGCCAGGCCCTATGGTGCCCCTGCCCTCAGGGAACACACCATCTCACAGGGCCTCTGTGCAGAGTTCTAAAGGGAAATGGTTTGTCCCCTGGCGCAGGGGAATCTGGGGATATGTGATGATCTGGTATCTACCCTGGGCTCTTTATGTTCTGAGACAAAGGCTCTGACCCTAGAAATGGAACCATGGAAGGCCACCAATTTGAGTCTTAATGGCTTTTGATCAGTAGGAGATCAGCTGGGGACAGATTTCTGAGGTCCCCAGGGTGCACGGGGGATGTGCAGTCACTGAAGAGGAAGATGGGATGAAGGTCTCTGCAGAGGAGGCAGGGGTGGAAGGCTGGGAATTCTGGGGCAAAGCCTCACTTTTACTTGTTCAGGGGTGACTTAGAATGAGATGATGGAGGGAGGGGCACAGAGAGGGGCTTCTCTGTGAACTTGACCCTCGGCTGGTCAGCCAGACTGTGCCTCTGGGGACCATTCTGTCTTCCCATGTCTCTGTCCCCAGCACACAGCTATTCATAAGTAACCCTTCCCTTTCTTTCTGCCTTTTGAGTAAATTTGCCTGATCTGGTAGAGAGAGAAAATCCCCAATTCTGTCTGACTCTCAGTCCTTCCAGCTGTGGGGCATGCTCATTTCCATGTAGCAGCACATCAGGTATGAGGTTTGGACCATTCTGATGGCAGAGACTTCCTGGGCCTCTCTATCTCCTCGGCAGATCTAGTTGTGTGGGGTGCAATCAAGCCCCCTAGCTGTCATCTCTACAGGGACTACTATAGAAATAGCAGCATGCCTGTGCCTCTCAGGCCCTCCCCTCTCTCCCTGGTGCCTACCACTCTGTTCTTTAAAAGAAAGGGACCGCAGGGGGGCTGATCATCAGTCTTATACTCACAGTGTGGCTGTGCCAAGTGACATTTTGTTTTGAGCGTGTCCCTGCCCCTTGGCTGCCTTATATACAGTCTCTGCTCCTTGCTATAGTGGGCTATGGGCTCTGAGCAGCTCCTGCTAGAAGTGATTGCATGTTCTCCACCCAGTCTAATGAAAATGATAATAAGAACAACAATGAAATTACATTTGTTGTGCCAGACACTCTTCAAAGTGCTTACACATATGTATTAGTTTCCCTATTGCTGCTATAACAAATTATCACAATGTCTCAAAACAGCATAAATTTATTATCTTATAGTTCTGTTGAGACTTAGAATATTCCCTGGGCTGAAAATCAAGATGTAAGAAAGGCTGCATTCCATTCAGGAAGCTCTGGGATTGATTCTATTTCCTTCCCTCTTCCAGCTTTGAGAGCCTTCTTATCTACCTTGGCTCAAGACCCCTCCTCCAGTTTCAACACCAGTTAACTTCGAGGCTCTCTGCTGCTTTTTCTGGCATAACTTCTCTCTCTAACTCGTTCTGGAAATGTCAAGGACTTTTAAGGAATCATGTGATTAGGCCCATTTAGATCATATAGAATGACCTCTCCATCTCTAGGCCATGCTTTAATCTAGTTTGCAAAGTCCCTTTTTCCCTGCAAGGACATCCTCAGGTCTCAGAGATTAAGGTGTGGACATCATTGATGTCCATTTTTCTGCCTACCATAACATACTTGAACTTTTGCATACAAAACAATGTTTGAAAATGTAGGTAGTATTTTTGCTTCCTTTTTAAAAATAAGGAAACCAAGGCACAAAGAAGCTAAATCCCTTGCCCAAGTTTTCTTTGACAGTAATGGTCTATTCAGGATTCAAGTTGAGGGAGCCTGACTCTACAGTTGTACCTTGGTCATTGTGACAAAAGTAGAACCAGAGGGCAGGAGGCAGTAGGTGACCAAGTTTCATGGGGTTTAAGGCCAAGTTCACCTGGATCAGCTATGCAGTGGAGTAAGTATTTGCTGAGCACCAACTGTGTGCCAAGCCCTGTGAGGTGCTCCCAGGGATATAGGACAGAGCTCCAACTGAACCCAGGAACTAAGCTCATTTTCTTTTCCCATCCTGTTGCTGTGTGACTAAATGGGGACCCTCCTGCAGAGGTTAAATGGGAGAAAGGATGTGAGCTCTTATGCAGGCTCACACAGGGGTCTGAGCTGGGCTCAGGTACAGGAGGACAGAGCTGGGTGCTCTATTCCCTGCAGGAACCTGCTGGATCAGCTCAGAATCCATGGGGCTGGCTCACCAGGCTATTTCTGCCCATTCATCGTGAAGGGGAATGGGCCCTGGGTGAGCCTGGGACCTGCAAATCATGGAAATTAAGACCAATTAGAGGGGGAACCAGCAGCCCCTGGCAGGGCTTCTGGCCACAGAGGCAGCTCGGGAATTTTATGGATATTTCCTCCCATTTTGTGGTCCAGCTGGGAGACAGAAACTTGCTAACGCAGCACAAGGCCACCTCATGGTGCTTCTGCACAACAGTGGGGTGGGGGTTGTCACCCCAGCGGAATCCATAGTCCCCTCCCCAACCTACTGCCCATGCTGCTTTCCATCCATGGGGACCACTCCACTCAGTGCTCAGCTTGCAGGGCCCCTTCTCAGACTAACACTGGGGACTCTGTGCTGGATCCATCCTCCACATGAGAATTCTGAGAGGTGCAGCCTGGGGACCCCAAGGACAGAGGGAAACAGCCTCAGTCACCTTGAGAGTGTGCTTGGCCAGTCTCTGCTTTGCTTCCTCATCCCTCCTCTCTCCCAACCCCACTAGTTGGGTCTTTCTGCTTCCCTGCCAGGCACAATCTTTGAACAAACTCTCCTCCTTATTTATTTCCTCCAGGGAAGGGGTGGCTGAGCTCAGAAGGTGAGCAGACTAGAGGAGTAGAGACCCCTGGAGCTCTGGAACTAGCACAGGTGGGTGCCTGAGGCTGAAAGACAAAAGTCAAATGAATTCTCCAGTTTTCCAAGTCCACTATTGTCTTTCCTTCTTCCCCCTCATCCTTCATCCCACATCCTTCCTTGACCTTGGTGAGAGGGACAGAGCTGAGCTGGTGCACCGGCAGAGGCTGGTGCCTCAAGGGGCCTAAGAAAGGTAGACACTGATCTGGGGTGGGGGCTGGTGGGTCTGGGACCTAGGAGAGCTGGTGGTGTGTGCCCTCTGGGAGGGAGTCATTGCAAGGGACACCCGGGCTCCACTCCGTTCTGGGTCTGGACTTTTAAGATAGGTCCACTGTGCTGGGTTGAAGTCACCATTTTGAGTGAGAGATCCAAGGACTTTCTCATTGTTCTGCCACCACCAGCCAGAGGCCTCTGAGCTGCCATCAGCAGGTCCCTTTCCAGTTCTAGTCTTCCAGACATGCCTGACTCAGCTTCAGATGAGGTTGGGTGATGGGGGTCCTGGGCTGGGTGGAGGGAGACACAGCAGGACAAGGCAATGGCCCTCCCCTCCTCAGCATTGGCAAGCTGGAGTGACAAAGGGGCAAAGTTCCAGGGTAAGCCAAGTCCCCTTGATTCTTGGAAACCTGGGTAGAGGGGCACCATGTGGAGCTTCAGTCTCTGCCCAGGGTCCCTGGCCGCTCCACTGCAGCCTGGAGTCCTTTCCTTCCTCCCTCTGAGCCTCCAACCAGGACTGCTAAGCCTTTTCCAGTTACCCTGCATGGCGACTCTTCCAGTCGGACTTGGGTGGGTGGCTTAAACTCTCAGGTCTCAGGTGGAGGAGGACAGAGCTGGGTGAGTATAATAGTGGCACCTGTCTCAGGTGTATTATGGGGATTATAAGATTTAAATATATAAAGTATAGAGAACAGCACTTGCCATGTAGAAAGTGCTATGTAAGTATTAGCTATTATAATAATGATTATTATTCATGTTATTTAAAGAACCATATTATGTTGTTGTAAGGCTGCAGGGTCTGGAGTCAAGCAGACATGGGGTGGAGAACTTGCCATTCCCCAATAGGCTCCATGACCTTGGGAAAGTGCCTTCACCTTTCTAAGCCCGTGTGTCCATCTGTAAAGTGGGGGCGAGAGCAGTAACACCCCTGAGTTCACAGAGTCGTGATGATTCCATGAGACAATTAAAAAGATTGGCTAAATGAACCGAAAAGCACCGGGCACAAAGCATGGCTTAGTTTTCTTGGTTGGAGATCAGGTTTGGGAGCGACTCTCTTTGGGAACAAGAGAACTCCTAAAGAATAGCCATGATCTTCGGGTGGCCACGTAATGCGGGAAGTCCCACAGAAAGAGCACCTGCTCTTCACTGCATAGTGTGAGGACTCAGCGGGAATCCAGACCGTGTTCCTGGGCCACCCTGGGACCCAGAAATGTGATGGCCAGTGAGGCGTGGGAGCCATGGCCCTGTTTGAGCATCTCACATGTGCCAGAGCCAGACTGGGAAGCACACAGGCTGGGTTTTGTCCACGTCTGGTGCCTGCCAATGGTGGCAGCACACCAGGACCTTCAGGCAGCGGGAAGAGTGAGATATACTTGTGAGATACACACCCCTCCCAAGAGAACCTTCCCTCACCTGCCAATCTCAGGTCAGCACTGTGTTAAAGTTCCTCACAGTTCTTACCACAGTTTGTTAAATATGTAAATATTTATAGGATTATTGAAAGATCGTGCTGGATGTAGCTCAGTGGTACAGTGCTCACTAGCATGCCCCAGGCCCTGGATTTGATCCTAAGTACTTGATATATATTAAGCAATTTAAACCTCACAATATTTCTTATGATGTATCTATTAATATTATTCCTTTTTTTTTTTTTTTTTTTTGCAGTACTGGGGATGGAACTCAGGGCCTTGTGCTTGCAAGGCAAGCACTCTACCAGCTGAGCTATCTCCCCAGCCCAATATTATTCCTATTTTAAAGATGAGGAAACTGAAGCACAGAGAGGTTAAGTAGCTTGCCCAAGGTCCCAGAGTCATCAGTTGGTGGAGCTAGGATTTGAACCAGGCAATTTGGCTAGTCCCTGGTCTTCCAAATATGATGCCTTCCTGCCTGGTATCTCTGCAGCCTGCTCAGCATTTCTCTTCCGACCAGGTTGGTTGCTGGCATGTGGTGCTCTCTCCTAACCAGACATTCCCTGCTGCTGTCACCCCTTGCCCGTGCACTGGCCTCCTCTCTTGGAAGCCTGTGCTGGGTGTGATGAACACACACAAGGAAGGCACTCTTCCCTGGGACGCCTGCTCAAGGGAGGGGCAGGTCTCTGCACAGTCCCATTCTCCTCAGCACTGTGGGTCCTGTGGGCAATGCCCGAGGTGAGATAAGGATGGAGCTGGAGTCCTTCTAAGTGGCAGGTGTGGCGTGGGGCATCTGGCGCTGTGCCCAACTTCAGCTTTGCTAAACTGAATGCACATCTGGGCTGGAACCAAATTGCTCAGGACTCTCGAGGGGGTGTAATTCTATCCTGAGTCCTTCTTCTCCAACCCCTGTTTCCCCACACCTCCTGGGCTCACTGTCACCTCCAAACTGAAAGGGAGCCAACCTTCAAAGAACTTCACCGGGAATGACCTCTGACCGCAGGCGGTCGGGAGTGAGTCAGGGGAGCTGCATTCTGGTCCGGGCTCCACTGTTAATGTGAGATAGAGGCACACAAGTCTCTAAGAGCCCAGGGTCTGCATTTTCAATGCATGTGCAGTTGGGGTGGAGGTGGGGTTAGGACCACATGACTTCTAAGGTCACCTCTGGCTTCAAGATTTCAAGAGGACGTTGTTACTTAGGAGGCCTCTGGGAGTTTTCAGCATTAAATTCCCCCTGGAAGCTTGTCCCAGAGGCCAGAAAGGGAAGTGGCCACATTGTGGTTGGCACAATGCCAGGGGCTCTTTACATTCCTTATCTCATCATCTCATTTAATCCCCCAAACTCTATCCTCCTCCTCCTCCTTGAACAAAAGAACTGAGGACTTGGAAAAGCCTAAGCAACCTGCTCAGGGTTGTGTGGCATCAGAGGCAGAGACAAAGTCAGATATCTGGCTGTGACACAAAGTCTGTGGTGGGGACTAAGGCTCAGAGACACACAGGTGAGGTGGACGGGCTGGAGTGGAGCAGGTATTTGGTGGTTGCTGTACTGATTTGGGATGCCATTCATTGTCCCCAGAGCAGAGAGACTTGTCCCAGAGCTGAAGACTGTAATATTTCGTGACTAGTCACTGGAGAGAAAGGAGGATATTCCCCAGCACGGGGGTAGGGTGGCAGACTGGAAAGTGAAGGTAAGAAAGGACCTGAGCCGTGGCCAAGGAGGACCATCAGCAGGGGTCCCAGGGAAGGGGACCCAAGGGGTTCCTTGTCCCCAGAAACATGAGAGCACACTTGTGGGGGTATCCAAAGCTGTGGGCTGTTGCCTGCTGGGGTACCCACAGGTCCCCAGAATATGCACCCACCCTGCACACATGCACAGGTGTGCTCCGTCCTCTGTCACAACCTGCTACCACAGGCACACACAGGCCTGAGCCTGGCCATTGTGATAACACTTCACTCCTGGCACTTACCTTGACTTTCTTGTTCCTAGCCCACCATATCGCAGCTTGTGTGTATGTGCGCATGCGTGCCTTCCACGTCAGCTTGCGTGACTCTCTGTTGTCTGTTGGCTTCTCTGGGGTTGGTACAAACACACACACAACCTCATAATCTCTGTTCTCTCTCTTTCTTTTATGAAAAAACACAACACACACACACACACACACACACACACACACACACACAGAGCCTCAGTCTATCCCTCTGCTTCTCAGCTACTTATCTGCCGTTCTTGCTTTCTCTCCAATCCATGCACAGCTCTGTGTTCCTAAGAACCCCATTAATCTTTAAAGGGCCTGGGCTATTTTTTTCCCTGCTGCCTGCTGCTTTCTTGTGGGCTCAAACTGTTAAGTGGGCTCCGCCAGGCCTGCTGCTGTCCTCTCAGTTCCTGTGACCCCTGGGGTCCCCTCCCTAGGCTCCATGCAGGCTCTCCCAGTCAGGTCACAGAGCTGGGCAGGCCTCTTCTGGAGGTGACATCCCCAGGAGCAGCTGGCTAGAGAGTGGCTATGTGGGTGGGGACAGGCAGGGCTGGAAGGGATTTGTCTGCCTTGGATTCTTTTCTGTAAAAATTTTTGTCCATTTGCCATGATGTTCCATTCATTTCAGCTGATGTCATTCTGGTGTGTGGGAGTGGCTTTGACATCCACGTACAGCAGGGGCACAGCCCTGACCCAGCAGTCAGGAACCTTGGTTCCAGTTCCAGAGGAGCCCTAGTTCCTTATCAGATAGAGGAAGGGTTTGGAAACAAATATCATTACTTTAGTTATAAAAATTTTGAGTGTTGAGGAGACTTCTTTATTTAGAGTCTATCTGCTCCCTGATCATTCCAATAAGCTCTTCCTGTAGCTTATTTGTGTACACAGACATCATACATGCAAACACACACACACCCACATGCAGTTTACTTTGTTTTGCAGGAACTTTCTAACACAGCTGGACCCCAGACCCTGTCTCAGAGTGGGACTTGGAGTAGAGAAGAGTGATTGTGTGTGTGTGTGTGTGTGTGTGTGTGTGTGTGTGTGTGTGTGCATGTGCTTGTGAATGTGTGCACTAGTATGCATATTCCATACCATTTAATGGTAACTCCCTGGTTGAAATGTGCCTCCCAGTGATAATGGCCTGAGAACTCACCAGAATCTCCATTCGTCCCATAACCCCTCTTCGAGAGTAAAGATCTGAGTCCTGATCCCTGTTCTTGTTCCCAGGCCCCTTGACTGTGAGGAAGAAAAGAGACGCCGGGAAGCCCAGAAGAGGTGCACAATGATCATAGGGTACTGGAATGTCAGAGCTGGAAGGAACTTCCCTGACCTTTAGTTTAGTTGAAAGGTTTCCAAACACTTTAAAGTCTGGAACCTCAGTTCTAATCAAGTTTTACCTGGACACATAGACAAACAAAACCCATTAAAACCAAACTGCTCCTGTTCACTGGGTGGGGCCCTACTCAGCAACCCTATGGCCATCCCCACCTGCCCCAGCGAGTGAGCTTCCTGCAAATACTGTTTTAGAACCTTGACAAATACAGCTTAAACCCCACTCATCCAGCTATGCAGGATGGGGACAACCCAGGAAGGGGACAGCTTCCTGGTTGCTGTGGTCCCTGGGCCCACTGCATCAGCATCCCTTGGGGACTTATGAGAAATGTAGAGTCTCAGATCCTACCTCAGACCAGCTGAATCAGAAATCTGGGAGTGCCTCTGGTGATCTATGTCTCATAAAGTCTCCCGTGACTCTGACACATGCTAGGTTTGAGAACCACTGGGCTTGTACAACCCTTGCTTTACAGATAGCCCCTGAAGCTAGAAAGGTGTGCCTTATGCAAGGTCCCAGAAAGTGGCTTGTGATGAGGCCAGGTCAGATTGCCTGTCTGGGAGCGTCTGTGGTGAGGCTGTGGACCATTTTGCCCTTCCTTCCCCTTGACTGGTGTAAGTGCTCAGCGATGGGCAAAGTTGGTGACCTTTTCCTCCAGGGAGGGTGAAAGGCAGCCGCTGAGGGCCTGAATGCCAGAGGGTGCATGTGAGGGCCTGGTCGAGGGTGAAGACTTGAAGTGTAGCTGGTTATTGCTGGTGGTAAATCAGGGGAAGCTTCTTGGAAGAGGCAGATTCTGGAGAAGACAAGACTTTAGGAAACAGCATGTTTGAGCACAGGCCAGTGTGGGAGCAAACGTGGCCTGAGGAGGAGACGCCAGGAGGGCCATGGCTTGGAGTGTGGCTGGTAGGCGAGGGTGCACAGGGTGCGGTAAGTAGGAGTAGAAGCCTCAGCATTCAGCTTATCAGCTCTGCTACCAGGTCCCCAGAAGCCTGGGGACTTCTCCCACAGAATTAGGGAGCGTTTAACATCTCCAGCTAATTAGCCACTGCCTGCTACCAACAGAGGGGAGAGGGGAGCTTGGAGCCAGGCAGCTTTGAAAGGTGCTGCTCCTTGACAAAGCCAGCCTGCAGAGGTTTCAAAGACAGCTTCTGAGCGGCCTGCACGTTTCATGTTCATTAGATCCTTGCTTCCCAGGCTCCAAAGACAAACAGTGGGATTTAAGGGTTTTCTTCCCTTTTTCGAGACATTTCGTTCTTAGCTGAGCTTTCAACCAGGGCGGCTGTGGTCCTGGCTCCTTCAAATCCACAGCCAGAGCAGAACTCAGCCTTATCTTCTTTCTGGGGTTCCCCAAAGTTCTGTGTGTCCCCTGCCCCAGGCTACTTGAGCAGATACTTTTGGTTGGGGGACTGTGTGGGGGGGAGGTGGGAGGTGCTGGACTTTAAGCTCAGTGAGGATAGGACCCTGAATCTTCATTTGTCTTCATCTTTGTGCACCTAGGTGCTCCATAAACGTCTACTGAATAGTGAGTGAATGAAAGAATGATTGAATGTGTCAGTGGTGATCATCGTCTTTTGCTCCCAGATCCCTTTCCTGCTGCTGTTCCCTGCCTTGTTTTGTGTTGCAGGGAACTACATTTCCCAGGTTTCCTTCCTTCTGGCTTCCAGATAGGTTCAGCCAATCAGAGACACTGGAAGAAGGTGGATCATGGGAGGAGGGAAAAGCCGGGCTATCTGTCCCCTGTGTGTCAGGCCAGCTCTCTGTAGTCTCTGTCTCTCCTCTGGTTCCTGCTGATCGCCTTCTCAACTGGGCCCAGCTCCCTCTGCAGGCCTGCAGTGGCTCAGCTTCTGCTCTGGGGTCTCTGTGTTTAGGCTTTTAGAATACGCCCTCCACTCCAGCCCCAGGAAGGGTACTAACTCTGGGTTGCCCTACCTCTTCTGTCACCTATACAACCAAGCCCCTCATTTAATCCCTCTGCTTGAAAGGCCTGGAATGGTTTCCATTTTCTTAGTGGACTCAGCAGAGAGAATGACATCTTTCCTCCAGAACCAAGATAGTGTGAACAGCCCTGTGTGAGTGAGTTTGATCTGCCTGGGATCTGGGATCCTGTACATGGGGTGCCTGTGATGCTCTAGCCCCGGCGACATTGTCTTTCTATCCCAGGACTGCTTATTCCCTCTGAGCTTGGCCCTGCTTCATTCTGCAAAAGTCAAAGACGTGACCCACTCACACCCATCAGAACGACTTCCAGCAAAAAGAGAAAATAATAAGTGTTGGTGAGAACCTGGAGAAATTGGAACCCTGGCACTCTCTAGGTGGGAATGTAAAATGGTGCAGCTGATGAGGAGAATGATATGGTGGTTCCTCAAAAAAACCAACATAGAATCCTAAACGATCCAGTAATCCCACTTCTGGGTACATATCCAAAAGAATTAAGAGCAGCAACACAGAAATACTCGCTCACTCATGTTTGTGGCAGCCTTATTCACAGTAGCTGAAATAGATAAGCAACCTAAGGGTCTGCTGAGAGATGAATGGATAAGCAAAATGTGGTATGTAAACACCAAAGAATATCATCATTAAAACAGAAGGAACTTCTGACGCACACTACAATGTGGACGAACCTTGGGACATTATGCCGAGTGAAACAACCCTGACACAAAAAGACAAACACTGTATGATTCCACCTACATCAGGTCCTCATAGCAGTTAGAATCACAGAGACAGAAAGTAGCATGGTAGTTGCCAGGGGCTGGGAGGAGGGAACAGAATTCTGTTTAACCGGCACAGAATTTTAATTTTGCAAGACGAAAAGAATTACAGAGATGGATGGTGGTATTGGTTGCAAGACATTATGTATTTAATACCACTTAGCTGTGCACTCAATAATGGTTAAGATGGTAAGTTTTATGTTATGTGTATTTTGTGGGATATTGTATATAATAACATTTTTTAAAAAATTAAAAAACCCAAACAATCTAAGACGCAGCATAAAGACACAGCAAGATGCGAAGAGGAAAAAACCATCTGCTGCCTGCCAGACCCTGTTCAGGCTTCTAGTCTTGCTCTCTGAGGACGTTCACAATGGCACTGTTGGGTAGATCATCTTATCCTCATTTTACAGAGGAGGAGACGTTGACTCTAAGAGCTTAAGTGACCTTTTTCCTCTCTCACAGCCAAATGGCTGCTATGTTCCGTCCGTTCCCTCTCACTCTTCTGCTCTTTTCGCTGACCTGCCTGTCCTTACTGTTCCTGCTTGTTTGAAATGCTCAGACCTTCTCCAGTCTCCTAATGCGCCTGCCTGGCCCAAGCTCGCCTGCCTCCAGCCTAACTCCACGCCCCTGCCAGGGCAATTTTCTAAAACGCAAATTGAACTGCCTACTTCTTTGCTTAAAGCCCTTCAATAACTCCCATCACTTAGGGAATAAGGTCCACTCTTCCTGGTGTGGCAGCAAGGCCCTCTGGAAAGTGGTTCCAGCTTCCACCCGTCTCCAGTGGTGTCTCTTTGTCATCTTCTCCCTCCTCATCCCAATAATCCAGCCTCAGGAAGCCACAGGTTCCTGAGGGTCAGCCCCTTTGCCTTTCCAAGTGCCCCCCTTGCAAGTGGGGCACCTTCCTCCCCACTCCCTGGGACATTCTCTGGAGGTTTGTTGTCAGCATCTCCCTCCCCAGGACAGCCTGCCCAGCTCTCCTGGTCGGGGTTGGACCCCTTTTCCCATGCCCCCTGTCTTCTTGTTCTCTTGTATTCATTACACCCATTGCAACCAACCTGCCTGTCTCTGTTTCTCCTTCTGAAACTGCAGGCTCCTTGACAGCAGAAACTATACTTCACTCATTCATTTATTTCAAAATTTCTATTGAGCACTAACTTTATGGCAGGCACTTGCCAGACCCTGAGATGCTGGGATCATGCCACGGAGTGTATGGGCTGGCATGGAATAACCAATTACACCAGTACCAATAAAGACAAACACATAATTATAGATTATGAAGGAAAAATAAAGGCATGATAGCCTTACTGTCTGGTTCTAATAGGTTTGTAATACATTCTGCATTTTGGCCCCTGCCCTGTCCCCGGCACCAGTGGGCCCTAACAGCTCAGTGTACTTATACTGCTGCCTGGCACTGGTCTACATGTTCCCTGTAGGAGGACTCTGTTGGTTGCCATGAAAACGAGATCGCACCCTCGTGAAAATGAGGGTGGGACTTGCTGTCCGGAGAAGGCCAGGCCACTGGACAGCAAGGCCCAGGCTCCAAGCGGGGTTGCCCTCCCTCATCCTGGTATAGAAACGAGGGAAAGGGGAGTCCCTCCATCTATCACTTACCAGTTGTGCGACCCTGAGCAAGTACGTAGCCCCTCTGAGCCTCCATCTCCTCATTGGTCAGATGGAAGGACTAATAGCACTTATAGCCTAAGTTCACCATGTGGAGATTTAAGTTAATGCACAGAAGGCATCTGAGCAATGCCCGCATGGAGTGTGTGCTCCATAAATCTGGGCCATTGTTGTTATTTTTATGGCAGGTTCCCAGCGAGGGCCCCCGCTGTCCTGCGTGTGCATCGTGGGCATGCCAGCTCTCACACCCAGCCCAGCTCCCTCTGGCCCGGCACGCGACTGGAGTCCCATCTTTTCCTCTTGCTAAGAAGCTGTGGGTAACTGGGGCTTAATTAAGCATGCTTGACTGGGGTGTGATCAGCGCTGCTGTATGAGTCAGAAGAGGGGGCCAGGGTGGGAGGGCAGGGGATGGAGTGGGAATGGAACAGAAGGCTGCGGGTCCCCGGGGCTGTATTTCTGGGCTCAATGAGCCTGCTTTGTTTGACATTGAGGGAATGGCGAACACCCCTCAGCAGCCCTGGGTCCTTTAATGGATCTCCTCCTTGGTTAATGCGTAGAACTGAGACTCTGGCTGCTGTTCACCCACCCACTCACTCGCTCAGTGATTCTGTGGCTTCTGTCCCATGCCAGGCATTGTAGGTGCTGGGGATGGTGTTGTGACATTCCTCATGTCATATACAGACTGAGGGCAGTCTGTATAAGAATAAAATACCCTGTGGCATCTGCCACCGTATGGGGGACACGCAGGACACCCCAGGGAAAGCTCCCTTTCCTAAGTGTCCTGTCCTGCATGGCCTCCCACCATACACTGAGGTGACATCACCTCCACACCTGTCTGCCTCCCCAACACATCGTGGGCAGCCTGAGGGCAAGGACTGTGTGACACATCTACCTCTGGGTTCTGATGCAGGCTTAAAAGAGACTAGCAGCAAAATATTGTTTGGTTGATTGAATGAACCCCAGCTCAGGAAGCCACTGGCTGCCTGACCCCCTAGAACAGAAGTTGACACACGATAGAGAGCCTGTGGGCCAAATCCACCTGCAGCCAGCCCATTTTATACAGCCTTCAAGCTAAGAATGGTTTCTGTATGTGAGATACGTTTTTAATTGACACATAATGACTGTACACACTTATGGGTGATGATGTGGTATTTCCATACTTATATTCATTGTGAGCTTATCCATTTTTAAAGGGTGGGGCTATTAAGATCAAAGAACAGGAGCACCAGGCATGGTGGTGCAGGCCTGAAATCTCAGCGGTTCAGGAGGCTGAGGCAGGAGGATCACAAGTTCAAAGCCAGCCTCAGCAGAAGTGAGGCAATAAGCAACTCAGTGAGACCCTGTCTCTAAATAAAGTACAAAAAAAGGCTGGGGATGTGGTTCAGTGATTAAGTGCCCCTGAGATCAATCCCTAGTACGAATAAATATATAAATAAATAATTAAAAAAATAAAAAGAATAGGAGTATGCAATGGACACATATATGTGACCCACAAAGCCTATAATACTCATTCTCTGACTTTTTCCAGAAAAGATTTGCCCACCCCTGCTCTAGAAAGCTGCCTGCACCTCAGTTTCCTCATCTGTGAAATGTGAGGCCTGACTTAGAGGCCACCATAGTACCAAGTGATACAGTTCTATAATCCACAGTTCTTGGCTTTGTCTTTGAGGGTCCTTGTTGCACTTTCTGCCCAAATCCCGCATGTAGCAGGTGCTCAGGAGATGCAGGCTGGTAATGAGGGGGTGTGGTCACCCGCCCTGTCCCCAGACCTCTCAGGTAGGACAGAATCGCAGGGCTCATGTGCAAACAGAGCCTAGTCCATACTCGTGACCTGTATCTGGAGGCTCCACCTCTTCCCAGGTCAGTCCTCCCTTGGTGCTGGGAACCAAGATATTAGACACACTCTCTTTGGTGGCCATTTGTTGGGTGAGACACCTGTAGGGCCAGGTGAAGAATTTCAAGGGTATAAAATGAAAGAGGAATTAGAGCCTGCTCTGAGCTTATGCAAATAATATAAAACTCTTAGCCTCTGTTTCCTCACCTGAAAAATGGAGATAATAATTCAGCATTCACTTCCTAGGGTTTAGTGAGAATTAAAGGAGGTAATTAAAGGGGAGATGCTTAGGAAATTCTACAGCACTGTACAAATGCTAGGAACTGTTGTTACTGTTATTATCGGACAAATTAAGGTGCTCTGCTTTGCTACTTATTTCCACTTGATGCAATTTAGCTCATAAGGTGGTTCTGACAGGTGGTCTGGTTCTTGAAGATCAAGATAGAGTCTAAAACACCCATCAGGGTACATGTTGGTGGGCTCAGGGGTGGGAATGTTTGGGGCCCCAGGACCCCTGTTCCTAATCTCAGCCTGCTCCTTCAGTTGCAAGAGCTGAGAGGCTTTGGGAGGGTACACCTCCAGAGGCTTGATCCCCAAACATTTGTGGGGATAAAACCAGACTCACATGGCAGCCTCACCGTCGCCTCTATAAACTGGGAGGAGAGTTTAATTTTGGTATCTAGCCCAGCTGCCCCTCCCACTTACCTGTGAACCTTCAGCTCTTTGTAATCTTGACTGATCTTTGTTTAGCATTTTATTTTTCAGTGAGCTCTCTTACATATCATCCCCTTTGTTTTCTATAAGAATCCCATGTGGTAGAACTATTACCCATCTATTCATTATATAGACGAAGATACTGATGTTCAGAGAGGTTAAGTGTCAGAGGTTATTCAAAGGAATCATCCCGACCAGGACTAGATCTGGTCTCCTTACTTCTAGGGTTCTTTGTGAGACACCAAACTGTCTTCCTTCACCTGCTTAGGTTTTCCATATGAATCTGCCTTCTTCTTGCCCTTCTGGCTCAAAGGCCTGGGAGAAACCCCTTCTACGCCCCTGTGCTGCTGTAGGTGCAGGCTGGCTCCTGCCATCTAGACCCACTGTGACAACAGTGAGGCTTTAGGACTCTCCCTTGCCTGGTCCTGACCTCCAGGGTCCTGGGATGGAGAGGGCTGTGGAAGGCACATGCCAGGGGCACCAGAGAGAAGATGTCAGACTTGGTTACCATGACACGGAATATCCATGCTGCCAGGGGGCCTGGATGTCACACTGCATTAAGTTGGTACTCAGGGCCCACTCCCTCTAGCCAAGAGATCTGCTGCTTGGTCCCCTTTCTCTTTCTCCTGCTTGAAGCCATATGCAATGGCATTCCGGACCCCTGGGGATGCCGTCAGGGCCACTTCATAGGGTCTGAGTGTTTGACTGGCGGCAGGAAGTCTTGACCCCTTAACGGTGCCATCTGGGCTCCCAGGGGCCAGGCTCCTAATTCATGGTTGGTGGCAGGAGTCCAGGGTTCTAAGTCCGATCCGTTCCCCACCATGGGCTCAGCTCCCAGCTGCTGCCCCAGATGCAGGCTAGACTACATGGGGAAGAACTTGCCGCCTCGCCTCTCCTGAAGAGAAGACCCCCCTGGGCCTGTGGGAACCTGGAGGCCCCTCCCCACCATGGTGGCCACCCTCTGCCCTTCATCTTCACCTCACTATCAGTTTTATCTCTGCAGCTTCCCCCTGTTTCCTCCATAAGCATCATTAGGTTGGGGTTGGTGGGGTGGGAAGTCAAGGGAGAGCAGAAAGGACCCATGTCCACATTTCTAGGGGAAGGAAGTGGTGTTTGGGGGGCACATCACTCTGTGTGGCACCCAGCATGAGGAGTGATAGGCACAGGGCAGAAGTCATGCGCAGGTCACATGCTGCTGTGTGAGGTGCTCCCTGGGCTGTCCCTCCTCACGAGACTGCCCCCTCAGGGTCTGGCCCAAGCCTCCCTAACTCCAGACGCCATTATTGCTCATCAAGACACAGTCTTCCCAGAGCCCTTCCCACCTCCAGCCTTACCCCCTGGCCCCACAGCGTCTGCCATGCTGCTGACACCCCAGACTGCTGTCTGGGTCTCCTGTGCTGGGTCCTTCACTACCTCTCCAGCACAAACTTTTGAGCATGGCACCCATGGTCCCACATGAGCTATGTTCCAGCCTCTGCTGTCCTCTGTGTCTGCCCCTTTGCAGTGGAGAGTGGAACTCTGGGCAGCTCTGGACACAGTGTCTTGGCATGTGCTGACCCCACTGCTGGTATTTGCTATGACCCCTTTCACCACCTACAAAGAGGCTCAAGATTTCCTGCCGCAGGGTGGCTCCCCTCCCTTGGCCTCTGTTCGCACTGAGGTGGCCACACAATTGGGCACACATTTTTATTTTAACAATTATCTGCAATGGTTTGCTTGCGATGCTTCTCCCTGACTCTTGACAGCCAGCCACTGAGCGTTGAGACGACGTCTTCATCACCTCCGTCTTCATCACCTCCGCACTCTGGGCGGCAGCTCCGTGTGTGGCCCACATTGCCTGAGTTAACTAATTAAGGACTGGGACCATTGGAGAGGTGCTCCAGGGGTTCTTCCTGTCCCCTGTTTCTTCCCCCATGCTCTCACCCCACCCTGTGGGACAAGGGAAGACAGGTTCCAGAGCCCACAACACAGAGTACCTATAAAGGGCCTCAGAAACCAGCTACTGGGCTCCCAGAAAGAGCTACTAGTGTCCCCCCAGTCCTGCCCCATCACATGCTGACGTCCTTTGGACAGTGCTCTACCAAGTTTCTGGCATTTAAAGCTGGATCCAGCCTCACGGCCTGCTCACTAAGCCCATCTGAGGAGCTGCATTTGCTGTGACGTCATCAGGCTTGGCCAACGCCAAACTAGGTCAGGGCCTGCTGGCAGGAGGCAGCTGACACCGACGGCCCAGCACACTGGCCATGTGGCTGCAGCTTCTGGCTGTTGTAGTGGGTAGAGTGGCAGGGTAGGGTGGGCAAAGGTGAGGAGAGGCTCTGATGCCAAGGCCAAGGCAGGTGGAGTTGTTTCCTTGTCCTGCTCTCATGAATTCATCAGCTCCAAAGCTAACTGTTCTTTCACTTTTATTTATTTATTTATTTTTTTGGTACCTGGAATTGAACCCAGGGGTGCTTTATCACTGAGCCACATCCCTAGCCCTTTTTATTTTTTATTCTAGATAGGGTCTTTCTAAATTGCTGAGGGCCTATGCTAAGTTGCTGAAACTGGCCTTGAACTAACAATCCTCCTGCCTCAGCCTCCCAAATTACTGGAATTTCAGGCATGAACTTCCTTGTCTGACTGTTCTTTCACTTCTTTATTCAACAAATATTGGGTCCTTGCCTTTTGTCAGGTGCTGTACTAGGTCCTGGGGTAGAAAGAAGAGATTTTTGTCCAGGAAGGGGAGCAGACACAACCAACCACAGTACAACAAGCCAGAGTGACCCCAGAGAATGTGCCGATGCTCTGGGCTGCTTGCACAAATGCTGACCTTGAAGCCCCTCCACCCTGATGTGCTCAAGATCCTCCCTCCAAATCAGACTCCAGAGGCACCTCCCGCCTGCGTGGCCACCCCTCCTCTCACCTGCAGTAGCCTTTCAGTAGGCTCCCTGCTTCTGCTCTTATTCCTTTGCAATCTGTTCTCCACATGACAGTGAAAATAATCTTGTTTTCAATATACACTTTGTTTTTAAAAAGCTAAGAAATAGAATGATCGAAAGCAGTTGGGATCCGATCACGTGACTCCTTTTTTAGGCTCTACCCAGTGACTTTTCATCTTTTGGAATAAAACCCAGCCCCCTGCCTGATCTACAAAGCCCTCCTGAGCTGGGGTCTGCCTGCCTCTATGACCCCACTCTGCACTGCATGGCCCTCCCTGGAAGTGAACCAGTCTGTTTCTCAAATGGACCCGTCTCCTTCTTACCTTGTAAGGTTAATATAGGTGTTCACACCGCCTAGAAGGCTATGCTCCAGACCACTTCTGGGTTGCTCTTTCTCGTCAATCAGAGATCAGCTTAATGTCATCTCTTCCAAGAGGACTTCGTGATGACAAATCTAAAGTAGCCAGGGGATACTCTCTATTCTATCACTGTATTTTAAAACAGTTTTAGGGAGGTATAACTGACATATAATACATCACACATATTTAACATGCTCTGGACCCATTTTGACATATACAACCTGGGAAACCATTGCCACAGTCAAGAGAGTGTAAGAAGTCACCACCTCCAGAACTTTCCTTATGCACCTTAGTAATCCTTTCCTCCTGCCCGCTTCCCTCCCCAACCCCTGCAAACTCTGATCTGCTTTCTGTCACTATAGATTAACTTGCATTTTATAGAATTTTATTACATAAATGAAGTCATAAGGTATACTGTTTTTTGGAGGGTCTGGCTTTTCTTACTCAACACGGTTACTCAGAGATCTACCCAGGTTGCACTTATCAGTAATGAATTCCTTTACGTTCCTGAGAAGCATTCCACTGAATGAATGGACATACCATCATTTGTTACTCCATTCACCTGTTGATTGACGCTTGGTCTGTTTTCAAGCGCTGGCTATTATAAATGAAGCTGCCTGAACAATTGTGTATGACTTTTTTCTTTTTGGTAAATACCTGGCATGAAAAGGCTGGACCATATTTAATTTTCAAAAAGACTGCCCAGACTCTTCCAAAGAGGTTGTATTATTTTACATTCCTTCCAGCATCCTTGTATGTATGTATGAGAATTCTAATTCTTCTGCATCCTCCACCAAAATTGGTACAGTCAGTGTTTTATTTTTAGCTTTCTAATAACTGTGTGGTGGTTGTTCATCGTGCTTTTAATTTGTATTCCCCTAGTGACTAATCATGTTAGGGATCTGTTCTTGTACTTCCTTGCCATTTGTGTATCTTCTCTGGTGAACTGCTCAAATGTTTTGTGAGAGGTAGGATCTACATTTCATATTCTGGAGACAAGATGTTTATCAGATATGTGATTTACAAATATTTTCTCTCAGTCTCTGATGTGTTTTCTCATTCTCTTGACAGCACTTTTCAAAGAATGGAAGTTCTTAATTTTATTGACATCTAATTTATCAATTTCTTCTTAAATGGATTGTGTATTTGGTGTTCTAAGAAATCTTTCCCTAACCTATTGGTGAAGAAGATTTTCTCCTGTCCTCTTACAGAAATCATATAATTTTAGATTTTACGTTTAGGATTATGATATGTTTTGACTTATCCTTTGTATTTTGCATTATTTTACAAAATGATTTTGCTGTTTGAGTATGTTGTGCAGTATGGGTAGAATTTTTTTCTTTTTCTTTTTTTTTTTTCCTTCACACCTTTGTAAAACAGCAGTTGACCAGACACTGCTGGGGCCTATTTCTAGTCTTTCTATTCTGTTCCATGGATCTAATCATCTGTCTTGATGCCAATACCACCATACTGGTGGTAGTTATTGTGGCTTTATAGTAAGTCTTGAAGTCAGGTAATATGATTCTTCTAACTTTCTTCTTTTTTAGAGTTGTTTTGACTCTTCTGGGTCTTTCATATTTCCACATGAATTTTAGAATTAGCATGTCAATTCCAATTTAAAAAAAGACTGCTGGGGTTTTGATTGAGATTACATTGAGCTGATAGATCAATATGGATAGAATTGATGTCCTAAAAGTGCTGAGTCTTTGGATCCACTAACACAGTATATCTCTGTATATTATTAGGTTTTCTTTAATTTTTCTCAGCAATATTTTGTAATTTTTAGTGCACTTGTCTTACATACCTTTGATTAGATTTATCCCTAAGTAATTCATATCTTATAGTATTGTAAAATATATTATTTTCTAAAGTTTTAGTTTCCAGTTGATTGATGATGAAATATTTTTGATTTTCATATACTGGGATTGTATCCTGCAACTTTGCTGACTTGTTTATTAGTTTTTATAGATTCTATTGGATTTTCTACACAGATGGATCCTGCCATCTGTGAATAAATATAATTCTACTTCTTTCTTTCCGATCTGGATTCCTCTTCTTTCTTTTCTTTGCCTGATTGCTCCAGTACCATGTTGAACAGAGGTGATGAGAGCAGATAGCCTTGCCTCATTTCTGATGGCAGGGAGGAAAGCAAATCAGTATTTCACCACCAAATATGATGATAACCATATTTTTAATAGACGTGTTTATCAGTTTTAGGACATTACATTTTATTCCTAGTTTGTCGATAGTGTTTTAAAAAAATAAGAAATAGATGTTGGATTTTGTCACTTTATTCTGAATCTATTGACATGATCATATGGGTTTCTTTTGTAGTCTATTAGAGGTAAATTACATTGAAAGATTTTTGAGTGTTAAACTAACTCCTAGGCTACCCCACTTGGTTGTGATGTATTATACTTTTAATATATCGTTGAGTTTATTTTGATGAAATTTGATTTAGAATTTTTGCAGCTGTGATTATGAGTTATATCAGTTCATACCTTTTTCTTTAATGTCCTTGACCAGTTTTGGTATCAAAGTAATACTGGTTTCATGAGTTTTGTGATTGTCATTCCTTTTCAATTTTCTTAAAGAGGTTGCATAGATTTGGTATCATATCTTTCTCAAATGTTTGTTAGAGTTCACCAGTGAGGCCATTTGGATATGAAGTTTTTTTTTTTTTTTTTTTGTGCAATGATTTTAAGCTACAATTTCAATTTCTTTAGTAGATACAGTAGAATTTGGACTGTTTATTTCTTCTCCAGTGCACTTTGGTAATTTGCCACCACTGTGTTTTTAATTGTTTGCATGACCCTTTATAATATCTGACACATTCTTATTTCCTTAACTACTTATTTTTTAATGTTTTTCCCCAACAAGACTGACCTCTAGAAGTCAGAGACTGTCATGTTCACTTTTGTATCTGGCACAGAATATGATCTCAATTAATAATTGTGGAATGAATAGCTGATATTTTAATATTTACAAGAATATTATGCCATGGAGAGTCCCATTTTACACCTGTGAAGACTGAGACTTAGAGAGAAGTTAAGTAAATTGACCAGTATAACTTCATAAGTGGATCAAGTACATGAACTTGCTCCTGCATAGTTTTCTCTGGAAATATTGACTTGATAGCAAAGAAAAAGAGTAACACATGGAAACTAGACAGGGGTCTTGAACTTTAGCATGCCTGAGACTCACCTAGAGAACTTAGGAAAGATGCCAGAAACTGCATTCCCTCACAAGCTCCCCAGCAGATTTTGATGTGCCTCTTTGAGAGATCTTGCTGGATTGTGGCCAACTATGCAAGTCCAGGGGCAAAAGTTGCTCTGTTCAGAGAAGGAAAGGACATTAGCTGCGAAGGGACCTGGAAAGGGTGGCTGTGAATTCTGGGTATTCAGGATCTCAGACTTGAAGTGAGGGCATTTGCAGATATGTGCAGACAAGCCCCCAGAGTACTGAATCAACCCCAGCAAATCCAAGTTTGGGGTCAGTTATGAACCAATTCCTTAGCCTGTACTCCTTTGTTTCCCAAGTGGCTAGATATAGGGCTAGTGCTGTTTCTCTGCTTTCAATAAAAGGATAAACTGTAGGGGACTTTCAAGCTTTCCTTGGATAAGGTCCCAGAAACCTCACGGCCTCATCTAGCCCTATTTTACTTCCTGTCTGGCTGTATGGGAAGGTGGGACTGGGATGTGAGAGAAGGACAGGGAAACAGAGGACCTGGGCCCCTTGCTGGGGAAAGGCACATTTGACAGATGCCTCTCATAGGAGCTTGGGCACAATAACCTTCTTGGCATATTCAGGGAAGGAGCGGGTAGATAGAGAGATCTAGACCCTGCAACTGTGCCCTAGGGTTTGCTTGTCTTTGGAGATTCCCCTCCTCACCCTCAGCCTGTGCAGACATGGAAAGGGCTTGGAGGCATGCAGTGGTGTTGGGAGAAATTGGGGCAGGTGCTTGGGTAAGGGGGTTGTGGCTCGTGTTCTACCACCATCCCCTGGGCCTTGGTTCTGTGCAGTCCAAAGCCTCAGCTGGTTTCCTGCCCCTCTGTCCTCTAGTGTCACATTGGGTGAGACTTCAGCTGTAATAAGGCGGAAGTGGCAGAGAGAGGCAGTGAGGGCTGGTGCCCCGTGGGGCAGGCAGAGAGGGAGGGCCAGAGGGAGGACACAGAGGGAGGAAGGGCAGAGGACAGGCATCATCTTAACTGGGTCTGAACTAGGTGCCAAGGTGCTCCACTGTGGGCGTGGGAGTGGGGCGTCCTCCCAGAGGCGGTTGACATAACGCTCGGCTTGGCTGTCAATCGGCCTGGAAACTGATAGAGTCATTTGCCTGCCCTCACCACATTGGCTGGAACAAATGGAAGGGCACTTGTCCCCTGGAGGGGTCCCTGCCATCCTGTGTTGGGATGGGGCTGAACAGATGTCATTACCTTCATGTGGGAAAAGGCGACCCTCCCTGGGCAGAGTAGCCGCTTGTCTTGTGTCCTAGTCTCAGTGACAGGGGTCAGAGGGAGGGGTTTTGAATGGTAGAGGATGGAAGCCACTGTGCTTGGTGTCAGAGCGCAAAACAAGCAAAACCCCATTAGCAGATGTTATTAATGCGTGGTGTTTTATTTGGTTAGGTATTTGTATTAGTATTTCTAGTACTGAGTCTTAAATGCCCACAAATGTGTCAGCTTAAAACAATATACATGTTGTCATCCTGCATGTCTGTGGATCAGGAACCCAGCTCAGCTTAGCCAAGATCTCTGTCCAGGGGCTCACAGAGCTTCCCTCCTGGCATTGGCTGCCCTTAGCGCCTCTCTGGGTCTGGGGTCAGGCTCCTCTTTCCAGCCCACACAGTTGTTGGCAGGATTCAGTCCCTTGTGATCATAGGATTGAGGTCCCCTTCTCTTGCTGGCTGCCATCCAAGGGCTTCTCTTGGCTCCTAGCAGTGCTCACAGGTCCCAGCCACGTGACACTTACAGGCCCTCTCATGCAGCAGTTCACTTCCTTACAGTTGCCAGCAGAAGCTTGCTCTTCCTTAGAGGAACTGGCCCCTCTTTTAAAGGGGGCCATCGACTGTTTAGGCAAGGCCCACCCAGGATAAATTTTCCTTTTAATTAACCCCAAATCAACTGGTTTAAGACCTTGCTTGCCTCACTTCATCATGTCCATGAGTCCCACACCCCCTGCACGGAGGCGGGAAATGTAGGCATATTTACAAGGATGCAGGGATCTGGGGGACTGCCCTAGAATTCTGTTAGCACAAAATTGAACTTCATTCATTCATTCATTCATTCATTGAGAGAGAGAGAGAGGTATTTGGATTTTTCAAGATTAGAGGGATGGTGGGTGCTCGCTCCACATTAGCAGAACAAAGGAGTTGTAAAAATCCCACCTGCAATTCTGTTCTGCTGCTCTCCCCTTCCTTGCTTATAATGAAAACAGTTGATAATTCAGAATTTTTACTATAAACAGTGACTGTTGCATGGATAGGAACCAAAAAGAGCATTTGCTGTATGTGCTCATTTCTTACAGGGAATTGGTGGGAATCAGCTCAGCCAATGACTGCTGCTGTCGGCCATCTGCTGGGACATGCAAATAGCTTATAGAATCACAGAACCATAGACTGTTGGAGCCAGAAGGGCTTTGGGGATCTTGTAATCCAACCCAGTCACTGTGCAGATGATGGAGCTGAAGCCCAGAGAAGGGATGTGAGTTGTGCAGTGTCACACAGCTGGTGGCTAGCAAGGTTTACTGTGACCTCATCAAGGACCACTCATTCAGCCTGCAGGTCTCAGGGGGGAATGGGGTGGGGGAAGTGGGTCCTAGGTTGTCTCATGTCCTTCCTCTGACACCAGTTGGTCTCATTATTCAGTCCCTGTCCCTCCAATGGGATTGGCTTCATAGAATTCCTAATGTGTAAAATATTAAGCAGCAGGTGCCTTCCTCCTGCTTGGCCATGGGGAGCAGACAGAGGGGACAGCAGCCTGACCACAGATGGGGTGGCAGCAGGAGGAGGGGCTCTGCAATCTGCAGAATGGCAATGCTTGTGCAAATGCGTGTGCATGTATGTGCATGCATGTGCATGTATCCAACTGAGATGAAGTCCTGAAAGCTTCCTCCTCCCCCATGCAATCACATTCTGCCTGTGACTATGTCACCTCCATCCCTCTAGCAGCCTTTATCAGTATCACAGATGCTGATTCACAAGATGCAGGTTGCCAAGGAAGGTGATTAATGATGGCAGCTGTGGTCCCTCTTACTCTCCCAGCCTCCCTGACCTTGTTCTGCCCCTCTTCGGTGTCCCCATCTCCACCATTCCCCAAGGAAAGTGATAAACATTCAAGGATGAGGGGGGAAGGGAATGGAATCAGCCCGTGGAGAGCTGCTGTGGGCCAGGCACTGTGCCAGGCTCTTTTATTTGTTCTGGTTTAACAATGCACACAGAGATGCTGCTGGGTGTGGTGGGACACAGAGGGGACTGTGTTCTTCCCATGTCCGCATTGCAGACAGTGCCAGGCAGATTTTCTGCAGATATGTTGGTCCATCATTTGGCACATATGCTGCTCCTGTGACTTCTGGTGTGCGTGTTGTGAGTGTGCAGGGCTCTCCCGGGTGCATCCATGTCACCCTGGAGTCTTTGGCGTGCAGGCTGTCAGGGACCTCTGCAATCGTTCACTTTACTAGGAGGGTGTAATAGAGGCCCAGAGGAAACATGACTTGCTCCAGGTCACAAAAGCTGGATTCTCCTAGAGGCTGCTCTTGTCTCCCGTTTCCATTTTTCCTGATGCACTTTTAGCCTTCTCTGGGAGCAGGGACACGATTGCTGAGTCTGAGCTGTAGAGAAAATGTCTTTATCAAAGGAAATTTCAGCCATGAATATGCAGTCTTCCAACATCCACCTCTGAGCAGCTTTGTGCAGCTTCCTTCCTGATGATAAGCTTGCTATCCTAGTGAGTACAATGGGCTGGGCACTGTGCGTGTGTGTGCATGCGTGTGTAGGAGGAAGGGCCGGGAGGCTGCGAGTGTGTTCGGCTGTAATAGGAACATGCACACTGAACACCAGGGCCAGTTTCTGATTTGCAGGATATGACAGTGAGTCCTTTATCTCTTATGGTTTGGGGCCACCCAAGGAGTCCTGTGAATGGGTGACAAGGTCTAAAGCAGGAGGGCCCAGAGCCTATTTTCCTGCCTTTGTTAGCCTCCTCTGGGTCTGGCTGGGAGGCTGGGAGAGAGGGTTGTGCCCAGCCCCCACCTTCCTGCCCTCTGTATCTTGGTCCTTCAGTGAGCTTGACTGAAAAAGAAATTAGATCAGAGAAGACAGTTCTGGGAACCCAGATCTGGAAGTCCGAGAAGCTCTGAGGGCCATTGTTTTGAGGAATGTTTGGTTGGGTAGGAATCAGGCAGTCTCCCGTCCTCTGAAGAAGGCCATCAGCACGGTGGTTTCAGCACCTTGGACAGGGCCCGGCCTAGGAAGGCAGGGAGGCCCTTTATGCCCTTTGGTGTCTCCACCAGGCCCACAGGGGTGCCGAGGCTCAGAGCTCCTGGGAAATCCGTGGGTGGGCCCCCGCCTTACTGGGTGAACTGGGCTTTCATGACTGAACTCTCAGACTTGACTGCCTAGGACTGGCTAGCTAAGAGGAAGGGTTCTGGGGTTTACCAGAGCCTTGGAGGACCCATGGGTGTACTGGGAGAACTGCAGAGCTGGGACCGGTGGGATGGCTGAGCACCTGCCCAGTCATCTTCTGCCACTTTGTCTACCTTCTGCGAGCTCCTTGAGGACAGGAACTGAGTAGGACTCATTCATACTGTGTCCCCAGCACCTAAAGGAGTCCCTGTTGGGTAGGTGCTCTTCAATCGTGAATTATTGACTGAATGCTGAGGAGACAGCTGCAGGGAGTGAAGCCTGGCTTGGAGCTGGATGGGAACAGAGCCAGGACATTGGAGGGGCCTCTACTGGGACATGTCCCTGTACAACTTTGGCTTATTTTCTTCTGTTCTCACTAGGAACATCCTTCCTCAGCCAGGCTAGTATCCCCACTGCACCCCCTTCTGCCACACCACATGTGCCCACATCTTGATCTCTTCCCACCCGGAACCCATCCTTCAAGGTTTTCCCTAGACCGTCTCCCAACCCTACCTCCCGCCACAGTCTCCCTAGACCCCCAGAGTGCCGATTCTCTGGACCCCTTAGCACTAACAGGGAATTTGTGTTTTACATATGTGTGTCTCAGTTTCATGTTGTGGAGGTCATAAAGTTTTCTAAAAAAGTTAATAATATATTTTACTTAACTGATATATTCAAAATGATGCATTTCAACATGGATTCAATATTAAAACTTATTAATGATCTATTTACATTCTTCTTTTCAAATTCACGGTGTATTTTACATTTGCAGGGCATCTCTTTCAGCAGTTTTCCTGGAGCCCCAAAAGGATGGGTAGTACATTTGAACAGCTCTTGGTGCGGGGATATGCCATCTACATGCATGTGGCATGAAATGCCACCCTAGGCCTCTCTGTTTGCTGACAACAGGTTAGAGAGCCCCCAAGAGCTGGATCCTGGATTCATGCTCCATCTCTGCAGCTCTCCACTCTGTAACCATCAGCTGGGACCTCATTGCTTCTGTCACCTGTTCCTGTAAGGGGGGCGAGATCATTTCTCCTTCCTCTCTATAGCATCAGAAGGCTCTAACCTGCTATCTCAGGTTTCCCACAAATAGAAGGTGCTATATTTCCTTTTGCATAAAAGATCTCAGCCTATATGGCCCCACATGCGACTTTACACATCCTGTCCTCCTCTTGCACCTCCCCAAGCTGGCCTAGAATATCAAGAAGCTCTCATTCTAATGAACTGCCCATCCAGTGAGGCAACAGGTGCCCCGAGTGGTACTGAGCTCTCCATTCCTGAGGTGACCAAGGCTAATATATTCTTGCAACTGGACTGATGCATGGACAATTCTGTGTAGGAGAGAAGTTCAACAAAAGTTTAGGAAGTCCTTTCTCCCCTTTGCCATTCAATCCCCTAGTTCCATCAAGTACCTAGAGTGGAGGTAGACAATGAGAGGGTCTGAAGAGCCATGAGTTACAGTTTTTGTCCTCAGATTATATATATAGTTGAGGAAACAAAACAGCTTTTTTTTTTTTTTTTTTTTTTAAACTAGAGTTGGGGATTGAACTTAGGGCTTTGATTATGTTAGACAAGTGTTCTATCACAGATTTATACCCCAGCCCTGACAAAACAGGTATGGAAGAAATTTCAAGAAAAACTGAATGTTAGTAAGGTGCCCCAGGACACAGAGGAGAGACCTGTGCAGTGGGAGAGCATAGGGACTCTGGGAAGAGTAGGACCCATCCTCCCTCATACAGAGCTGTGTTCAACCTCCCTGGACAATTCCTGGTGCCCCAGGCTGCTGTCCTAGATGCTCCTGGCTGCATGCACAGCACTGAGTCTGCCACTCTGCAGTTCTCCTCTGCAGACTCAGGGCTCCCTGCCCTGAGTCAGCTCCCTGTCTCTATATAGCAAAGAGGCAGCCCAGCACAGGAGTTAGACATGTGTCATCTGGAGCCAGGTCTCCTGAAGTCATATGGCATGACTCACGAGTGACATGACCTTGAGCCAGTGATTCAGTCTCTACGCACTCCAGTTTCCTCATCCTTCCACCCAAGGGGGCTGAGAGTCATCGTGACGATGGAGTAAGTTACTAGTTGTGCTGGGAACTTGAAGGAATACTGGGGATATATAGTATCAAGCATGTTTGCAAAACTAAATATGTGACATGGCTTCAGCCTTCCTCTTGTTGGCAACAGATGGTGTCTCTCTACTCAGGACCATCTGAGGGTTGGGACAGCAGGCCCCTGTGTTGAGTCCACCATGCTCACCATGACTCTGGCACAGAGATCTCTGGGATGGCATGGTGCCAAGAAGATGAACCTGGTTTTACACCTTGCCTTTGGCCTTGGTGGCCTGAATCCTTTGCCTTTTCCAGAAGCATTTTCCAGGAAGTTTTATGTCACTCACGGATCTCATGTTCATGGCTCACCCCCTCTGGTCTTCATGGCAGGTGCTCGTATGGCCTGTCTTACTTCTCTACCTTCCCCTACCCCAGCTTCTGGGCCTCTTCTCTGGGTTTCCTGCAAGTCTGAGCTTCCTCTAGGTTTCTGGCTGGCTCTTGTGTTCACTATTGTGCGGGGGGCTCGTAAGGGCAGTGAACAGGCTTCTCCTCTCTACCTGTGTTTCTGCACTGTGCTGCGGTACCTCTGTCCCCTCTGCTAGCCTTATGACTGGTCACTGCTCTGAGATTCAGAGCCACATGTGCCCTGCCTGCCTCTCTCCTTCAAGACCACAGAACATTTCAGCTCAGCTGGGGAGATGCCACAGGAGGGGCAGCAATACCGCCACAGGGAGGGGACTGAGACAGCCCGAGTGAGAGCCGCCAGGACGAGGTCAGGAGAAGGAGTTCCTGAGCAGTGTCTGCCTTTCTAGATCACAGAACCAGACTGGAAAGGACCTGAGGGGTCTCCTAGTTCAAGCCCCTCACTTTGTAGGTGAAGAAACCAAGGCTGGGGAGGGGAGATGACTCAGCCCACATGGCTGGATCTCCCATCCCTAGCTCTGCCATGAACAAGATTAACACAGGATGGAGTTCAGCTTAGAGGCCCTTCCTAGAGATGGCCCAGGCTGCCCTCCTGCTGGCAGTTTGGAAAGGTGCCTTAACACGGAGGGCTAGTGGCTGAAGGGCTGCTGTTCTCCACGGCAGGTCATTGCGGAGAAAGGGCTGCAGAGTTGGGGACACCTCAACACACACACACACACACACACACACGCACACGACTGTCTGTCCTGCTCTCTGTGGGCCTTGGCTATGCAGATCCCTCTGATAAGGACCCTCAGGGAAAACACAAAGAACTGATTGACAGTGGGGGAACTGATGGTTTCACGTGCAAATTCCGAGTGAGGTGTCCCCCTGCATATGAGAACTAGCTGTGTGAGGAAGGCGAAGCTACTCAACTTCCAAGCCTCAGTTTCCTCATCTGTAGAGATGGTTCTTTCCTACTCAGGTGGGGAAATGTCTTAACCTATTTCTGAACAGATTAGAAATAGACTGGGTGGCTTATCAACAACAGGAATTGATTTCTTATAGTTCTGGAGGCTGGGAGATCCAAGTTCAAGGTGCAAACAAATTTAGTGTCTGGTGAGGGTCAGTTTCAGGTTCACAGATGGCTTTATTCTTTTTAAATTTATTCTTTTTAGAAACACATGGCAATAGAGTGTATTTTGACATGTACACCCATGGAGTAGAGCTCAGTCTAGTTAGGATCCCATTCTTGGGATTGTACATGATGTGGAGTTACCCTGGTCATGAATTCATATGTTCAATCCATTCTACTATATTTTCTCTTCCCAGTCCCCCTCGCTTCCCTTCATTCCCCTTTGTCTAATCCACTGAATGTCTATCCACCCACCCTTGTTGTGAGTCAATATCTGCATATCAGAGAGAACATTTGACCTTTGGTTTTCTGGGATCGGTTTATTCAGATGGCTTTATTCTTGCTATGTGCTCATCTGGCGGAAGGGGTGAGGAGCTCTATTTTTTTATGGTAAAGGACTGATAGCACTCATAAGGGCTCCACCCCCATGTCTGAGTCACCTCTAAAGTCTCCACTTCCTAATACCATCACAGTGACAATTAGGTTTCAACGTGTTGACTCGAGGAGATGGGCCCAAACATTCAGTTCCAAGCAGGCAGCAGTGTTTAGAGGTTTAAACATGGTTGTTAAAAAGAGGGGTGCGGTAGCCCATTTCCCACTTCCTCCTTCTTGTTGCCCCAAGCCTGAGGGCCCTCCTCTGCTCTCCTGGGACTTTCCCTTCTGAATGCTTCCCTGGCTTGGAGTAATGAGGTCCCTCCTGACTCCTGTTATTCCCAGAGAGCCCCCATCCTCTTTCTTGACTTCATGTGTTCTCCTTTCCATCCTCTGCAGGCTCAGCCAGCCCCTGTCTTGGTCTTCTGTGGCCAGCAGCTTCTGGGGGACTTGGAGCCCTCAGCACAGAGCCTCCCCAGACTCACAAAGAGTCAAGCCCACCACCATCTAGCAAGCCAACTCAGCCATGGGGGGAACCTCAGCTTTTGGAGATGGGCAGTGTCAAATCTCCCAGGCTGAGCTGTGGTGCAGCAGCAGCCAGAGTGCCCACTGCACACGCCTACCTTGGCCGGCCATCTGCAGTGCTAGGTGTGCGACTCAGCCTTCAGTGAGCTGCGGAGCCTGGGCTGTCAGACGGCAGATTCCCATTCCGCCTTCTGAGGTGCTGAGGAAACACTAGATGCATCTCCTACCCACCCCACCCACAGTGACGTGTGTGCCTCTGCCATATGCCAGTCTTGGGGTGCTCTAGTCTGCACACCCTTAGTGTGGGTGCCAATGTGGTGCCTCCTCTGCTTTCCAGGTGGAAGGACACGGTGCCTGCAGGGCAACCAGACTGGTGAGGAGAGCTTAGCACTTCCCTTGCCCTTGGCGCCAGGATCGCTGGCTCAGCCTGGCTCTGGCAGGGAAGGCATTAGAGGGCTTCCCAAGCTTGGCTGGGAGCCCTTCCAGCTGCTAAACATCTGCAGTGCCAACCAGATGTGGAGCACACTAGTCTGGGGCATGTCCTGAAGAAGACGCTGACTTGGCATGGCTGTGGCCAAGGAACCGAGACTGGGGGATGGAAAGATTGACCTCTCAAGATGCTGCCTCATGCAAGACGTCCAATTGATCAGGCTGGTATCTGTCCCACTGGGGGCATAGTGGGTACTGAGACATGCTTCCTAAGTCAGTATGTCTTCTGCCCAAAGCTGCTGAGGCAAGTTGACGCAGATTTATGCTCGAGAACACAAATTCAGTAAACACCACCGGCTCCCACCCTCCCACAGGCAGCATGGTGGCCAGCTGCAAAGACCCACAGCTTGCTGAGAGGCTGAGGGCTCAGCTGGGGTGAACCAGGGTCCTGGAGGAAGACCCCGATGAAGGGACACTTGAAGGACCGAGGAAGCTGAGCTGTCTCTTTCTGGTCCTATCCCCACCCTAGGGAGCCCTTTCAGCTCTTGGTTGAGCAGAATGAGGACAAGAGCACCCCACATCAGCCCATCCCTAAGAGCATCCAGGCCTGCTCTGGACAGGGCAGAGGGCTGTCTCGGTTGCAGTGCCAGGCTCTGCCCCTGGCCAGGAGTGCTCTGCTCTGGGATGGAGGGCCCCTGAAGTATCCATCACTCTGCACTCAGCCTGACACTGGCTCGGAGAATCTGTCATGTGTGCGCTCCACTCTGGCCTTGTCATTTTACAGACAAAGCCATGGAGGCCAGAAAGGGGAAGTGACTTGCCTGGGGCTCCAAAGCTGTCACAGAGTGGCACAAATGGCTCCGACCTAGGCCTCCTGGGTGCCTGCCTGGTAAGGTTGCCACTGTCCTGTGCCTTCACACTCCAGGAGGGACAAGGTCCTGGCAGGGAGTTTTCAGTGCCGCTCTGCTCCCCTCCAGAATAGAAGTGGGGGGCAGAGGAGGTGCCAACATACAATTCCCCCTTTTCAGCAGGTAGGCTGGGGCCTTCATGTCCTGCTGTATCCAACCCGCCCCCTGGGCGGTATTCCAACCCTGGCAGCCCTGGTCTCTACTCTCTGCCCTTTCCTGTGAGACCCTCAAAGCCAATCATCATGGAGCAGCCTGCAGGGAATGGGCAGTGTGAATGGCTGCTCTGGGCATCATGGCTAAGGGACAGCCACCCTCAGAGCCCAGTATGCTTGGGGGAGCCTGATGCCCCTTTCGCCTGCCAGTCTTGAGGGCCAGGAGCTTCTGTAACCACAGCTGCTGCCCTGCCGGGGGCCTTATGCCCGCCACCGCTGATTGCAGTATGTGCCGTTCATTCCATTTTTAACAGCTCTGCTCTGCCCAGGCTGCCTGAGCCGATCCAGAGGCGGGCCCTACTCTTGATTGCGGTGCTAAAAATACCGGCGAGGCTTCTGATGAGAGTAGGGGCCTTGGCCTCCCCTTCGCCCATCTCCCTGGCTCTTTACCACCTTCCTGCAGAGTGGTTTGGGGGGACCCTGGAGGCTGAGGGGCAGGGAAACCCTATCACTGCATTGTCCTTTGCAAGCATCTGGGTAAAAAGCAGAGTAGCTATTCCATATGTGGGGACCTGCTGCCGGCTCTTTCTGGATGTTGGGACTCCTAGGTACTCTTTGTGTGTGTGTGTGTGTGTGTGTGTGTGTATACGCGTGTATGTGTGTGTGTGTCTTCTTTGGACACAGTCTCATGACATTTTGGGACTCCAGAGGGGAAGCTGGAACATTCTCAGTCTCCTGTGTGCCTTTCCGCGCTCAATTCCCACTTTCTGTCCTTGGTTAAATCCTATAGGCTTCACTTCCTGCATGATCTCTCCCACCCATCTGCTCTTTTCCAGTCCCTCTGCCTCTGCTCAGGGCTCAGGGCACTGCCGGAGTGTCCCCTGGCTGCTAGAATTCACTTTATGCCCCCAACATCTATCAGTGTCAGTCACTGCCATCAGATATATATATATATTTTTAAACTTAACTCCTGTCAGTCCCTCCTCCATTCCTAAACCTAACTCCTGGGCTCATCATGTAAAGACCTTCCATTATTTGACCTTGGCAGGTTGTTCTAGTCTGATTTCCCTTCCAGTACCCTCAGTGAGCAGTCGCATGGGGCTGTTCTGTGTTCATGGTACAAGCCCCAGGGTCATCCTGCCTCTGTTTCCCTAAGGTGGTCAATCTATGGGAGGCTGAAGGCAAACCATTTCAGGGAGACTATAGATGAATTTAAGCACCCAGCTCATGGTTCCTTTTGCTGGATAAGGGGGCTTTGGAACAAGTGCAGTAAAACTTGTCCTGGTAACCTGATTGCCAGGTGGTTGCCTGGTAAAGCAGCCCACTGGTGTCTTTCTTATTAAAACCCATGTGAGTGACCTTACTGGGCAGGTTGGAGATAAGAATGTCCTCCTCAAGGGCACTCAGGACCTCACCAAAGTATTTCAGGGTCTCTACCATTGTGCATGCTTGGGCTTCACCCTGGGCCCTGACTGAGGGGCTGACACCCAGGAGCCAGCCAATGCTGGATTATTAATGAATTCATGGTGAGAGACATGAGATGGTGTCGTACCAGGTGGGGCTCCCCTGGCCTGGTCTAAGGGCACTTGCCCGTCTGGTCTAGGAAAGCTGTTTGGTAAAACATGGAATGATCTAAAACTGTACAAACTTTACCCAACCATTGGCCCTAGCCCTGCACCTGGCCCGGCCCCTAAGTCATCCCGAGAGCAGCTAAGTCAACTCTCCCTGTCGACACTGGGGAAACTGAGGCCCAGGGAAAGGAAGAGGATTCCGAGTTAATAATAGAACTGGAGCTGCAAGCCAGGCCTCCAGGGTCCCTGGCGGGGGTTTTATCCTCTGCTCACTCAGGGAGAGCACCCTTCTCTCCCACTAAAGTCCTGCGCCTTCCTCCAGGCCCGGCTCACCCTTGCCTCCCATGCGTTATCAAGGCCTCCCTCCTGTGTATCCTTTAGTGGCTTTTCTCTGTGTCCTGCCATGCCCACTGGACTGTGAGGTCCTGAGGACAGGGGCTGAGTTGGTTTCAAGGTGTGCCTAGTGTATACAGAAGGGCCCAATGTCTACTGAATGAATCAGTGAACATTCCAAAAGTCCACCCTATGAGCTGGCCTTTGACCACAGATGTGGTTACCATGTAGGAATTCACATGGCTTTAAGACCCAATGATGGAGTGACATGAGGCAAGTGGGGCTGACACTTCCCTTATCCTCTTGAGAGCTGCTAATGTCACCGTCTGGGCCAATGCACACACACCAGCCTTTCTGGAAACCTATTCTCTTCTGCTCACCTCTGTCTGGAGAGGATGAAGGTTAATTGTCTGCCTTTTTTTTCTCCTTGCTGCTGGGATTCAGCTCCAGGGAGAGTAAGAAGGAACAAAGATGCATAGGAAGATATCAGTAAAGAGTTAAGTAAGTGCCACCTTTTGTTTCTGTGGCTTCAGTAGGTGTAAGTAGTGTGGGTATGAATACAACAAGAGTTTTACCAGAATGTCCTCCTTGGAGGTGCTGCAGAGGCTAGGGCCCCCTGCGTCCCTTCTATCTCTTTAAGGTCTTAGTCAGAGAGTGTCTGTGCCCAGAATAGGACCCTCCTGGAGTCTGCTTAAGGAACAGGGATGCACAGGAAGGATGCTGGAGTGCCTTGTGGGACCAAGGAATAGTCTCCAGGACCCAGGAGAGCTAAGAAACTTCCAGAACCCAGGGTTCTCCCCTGCCTCTTCCCCTTCTAAGGCCATTCAGGCCCACCCCTGCCACTCTCTCAGCTCCATTTCCCTGCCTGGCTCTGCAGATCAGCTTCCTTTGCTTGCTCATCAACACATGCTCCTAAAATAGCTTCTCCAGCCTCCCCCAGCCTGCCCTGACTGCCTGACCTCAACTTCAGGCCCTGCCACACACTGAGGCCCAAGCTCTGGGGCCCTAAGTCTCAAAGTCTTAAGACAGAGAATCTGATTGGCTCTTGATCAGCCAATGAAATGTCTCCTGCTGGGTTTGGTGTCCACTTTTGACCTAGGGTAGGTAGTACTAGATGCTGCCTTCTGCAGGTGAATGGACAACTATGCTGGAGAGGGAGGCTGGGCAAGGTAGGTCTCATTTCTATGGTCTTATTTTGCTCCCAGGCTAGTTAGGATCCAGGGAAGGAAGTGCCTAAGTCCTTTTTGCATTGCTATAACAGAATACCTGAGACTGGGAAATACGTCATGAACAGATGTTTCTATCTCATGATTCTGGAGTCTGGGCAGCCCAAGATCAACAGGACAGCATGTGTTGAGGCCCTTCTTGCTACATTATCCCATGGCGGGAGGTGGAAGGGTAAGAGAAGGAGCCCATTCCAAGAGTTTTTTAATTCAGGCATTAACCCCCCCCCCCCCCCATGAGGGTGCAGCCCTCGTGGCCTAATTACCTCTTTCAGGCCCCACCTCTTCATCCTGTTATAAAGGCAATTAAAGAAACCTTGGCATGAGTTTAGGAGAAGACAAACATTCAAACCATAGCAGGCAGTTTCCTTTCCAGACCTATGAGTATTATCAAAAGTGCAAACAAACGTGTTCCCATAACGTGTCCTGGGCAGACATGGAGCCCTCCTCCTGCTCTGGTGTAGGTAGAGTAGCTCAGAGCCAGGAACATGCAGTACCCCAACTTCTCTTCCCATTATACATTCAGGCTTGAGTGAAGTCTGCCTCCACTAAGTCCCGGCACCTCCCTGACAGTCTCTCCTTCATCTCAGGTCCTTCTTGAGGGCATCTGATCCTCAAGTTTCGTAATGATGTGGGCAGGAGCCAGGACTCTGACTGGTGTGTGATGGGGCCTCTGGGGTGCTGTTGAGAGGGCCTCTAGCATATAGATCCTGATCTGCAGGTAGCCTCGCGGGTCTGCTCTGAGCACACTCTGCTCATTTGATGGTGTTTAATCCCTTCATTGAGGCTGAATATATGTCTACAAATTCTTTGAGGCTCCCTTTAAAAGGTGGAGCCTAATTTACCTCCTTTGAGTTTGGGCTGGACTCCGAAACTTGCTTCTAACAAATAGAAACAAGGCAGAAGTGATGGCCTGTGACTTGGTCATACAGAACGTGGTGGCTTTCTAGAGGAAAGCCTCTAGAGGTGGCTCTAGAGGAAGCAGCCATGTTGTCATGAACTCTCCAGCCACCCTATGGGGAAGCCCACGTGTGAGGAACTGAGGCCTCCTGCCCACAGCCATGTGAGAGGCGCACCTTGGAGGTGAATCTTCCTGACCCAGTTGAGCCTTCAGATGACTGCCCCCCGCCAATGTCTTGACTGTAACCATAAGAGAGGACCTAAGCCAGAACCATCCACCCAATGTTCTTTCACAACCTTGTGACCCATGGAAACTGTGAGATAATAAATACTGCTGAGTGTAAGCCAATAAGTTTGGGGGTAGACAGATGGATAACTAATGCACCCCTGTACCTATTTGTCATCCTCAGGCGTTTGACATTTTGTGTGAAGAATTTTAATTAATTTTCCATTTCTTGTAGGAGAAGGACCCATGTCCATGGTCACTTGGGTCCACCTCACCATGTATGTACTGTGTGAGGGCCTCCCCCCGGGAGTCTGGGAGGAGGGCCGAGTGTGACCACCTTCCTCTGATGGGTGTTATCCTCTCCCTCTCTGGCCTTCAGAACCCCCATCTTAACCACTTTCAGGAAAAACTCTTTTTTTTTTTTTAATTTACTTTTTATTGGGGCCTTATTATAATTACACATAACAGTGGGGCTCTTTGTGACACTTTCATAAATGCACGTAACAGCTCAATTTCATTCCCCATGACCTTTGCTTTTTCTCCCCCTTCCTTCCTCTAGTCCCTTCTTCTACCGAAGTGGTCTCCCTTCTATTTTCACAATATCCCACCCATTTTTTTTAAACCATTTTCCCAAGCCCTAAGGCTGGCTACAGCCTCAGCCTCAACCCTGAGGCACATGCATTATCCAAAGGCTTTAGTCATGTCACCTCAAACCCATCTCTTCAGTTGGAAGAAAGGGGTTTCTGCTCTTGAGGCTTCCACAGAGCCTTTCAAATTCCTTGAACTGCTGGGCTGCATGCTGAACCCAGTAAGCAGGGATTTGTATACAGCTGTAAGTCTAATGGAGAAAAATTCAGGATTCAAGTCCAGAGGTTTTAACCCTGATCTTGCTACTGACTAGATCTTATGAAAATTGCATAATTTCTCTTACCCTGCTGGGCCTTTGTTATCTCATCTGTAAATGGGGTGAGTAGTATTTGTCCTGTGTTCATACATGATTGCTGTAAGGAGCAAAAAAGTAAATGAGAAAGTGTTACATACATTACAAAACACTTGACAAATGTGAGGGTTAAAAACAAATTGTTCTGGGCTGGGGAGATAGCTCAGTTGGTAGAGTGCTTGCCTTGCAAGCACAAGGCCCTGGGTTCAATCCATAAACTGTTGCAGAATTTATTCATAAAAAAAAAACAACAACAAATAAACTGTTGCAGAATTTATTCATAAAGTGAGCTGGCTTTTTGTGATTGCTAACTATGCATCAAAGCTTTACATCCATTACTGTATTTAATCCTGACAAGGTATCGCTGCCCTGTAATTATTTCCATCTCCCACTTTAGGATTTGAAATCCAAGCCCCTGGGAGGTGAGCTGACACTGCCTGTAGCAGTCGCAGGCATCCTTCCTGACCCGGGCCCTGCCTGTACTGACTCCTCCCTGAGAGGCCTATGAGTTTCCCAGCTCTGGCTCTGAGTTCCTCTCCCTGCACCTTGAAGACTCCAGCTGCTCAGTTCAAGATCCTGATTGAATCCCTTAAGGCAGGACCCAACTGAAAATGTCCTGTCATGGAGGCATTCTGGAGGGGCGGGTGGGAGTAAGGGGTCTGAGTGGCAATGAACTGAGGCCCTCTAGGACTAATAAACCATGTCCCACATGAAGGCAGAGTGGTTATATACCTACAGGAGGAGAGCTGGTCAGTGAGATTTGCCATAGATTAGTGCTGGACGATGGTCCCGGGGGAAGGTCTGCATCCATTAGCACTGTGGCTTTGCAAGGCCGTGAAGATTTCCCCATTAGGCTGAGCGCCAGCCCCTCCCCTCCAGGTTAGCTGTTTAGGCCTGGAGAGTTGCTTCAGAGCCTCCCAGAGCCTGGTGTGCTGGGGGCCACGGCTGCCTCGATTGTCCTCTTAGTGCCACCCCTCTGTGGACCCTCCCTTACTTACCATCTGCCCCTGTATATCCCCCACCTTGTGGGCTTGACTTCTACAGGTGTGAAGAAGGATTTCCGAGACTTTCCCTCAGGCCTCATCCTAGTGCTTTTGGATGAGGTCATCAAGTCCACATCCCCTGACCTGGGTCACCCTGCCCTTTGCTTTTTGAGAAGGAAGTTTCTGCTGCTTTTGCAATGTCCTTCTGGGCAAGATGTCACCCTTTCTCTGGGCAGTTCTCTCTTAGAACTGCACACAGCTTCTTGGGTGGGGGTGGGGGGGCTGGTAGAAGGTGTGGGGGGTGGTTGGGACAGCTATAGCGGGAGAACTTTTTAAAATGACAGTGGCAGGGGCTGGGGGTGGGGAGGGTGATATATCTTCCCTCTGAGCCTGAGAAATCTTTCAGCTATTATTGCTTGTGGCCGGGCGAGTGTTTTTCCTGGCTCTGAGAGTACCTGCTTGCCACCCCTCTTTACTGGGGATGGAGCATTTGTCCCCCACACAAGCAAAAGGTCGAGAAGCTGCTGAGTTGCATTTTCCTCTTCCCCTGCCATGTGTTCCTGAAGATGACTCATTCTCTTCCCTTCCCTCTCCTGCCTTCTCGGCCTCCCTCCCTCTCTCCGTCATCGGATCTGGGGTGGAATCACTGCCTGGGTTTCTGCAAGTTGTAGGCTCCCCGATTCCCCACCAGGCATCGGGAGCCCATCCTGAAACCGTGGGCCTTGGGACTCAGTCACCTTCATTTAGTCTCAGAAAATCCCTTCCAGTGGCTCCTGTGCCAGGACTGTGCTAGATACCCTGGAGATGAGGTGTGTGATTCCTGCACTCGTGGGGCCTGTAGTTGAGCGGAGCAGAGAAACGTGAAACATGAAACCACACAAGCCACCATGCAATTAACCCTGTGACCCGAATTCTAAGGAAGAAAGCACAGGACGCTTTGAGAGGGCAGCTGAGCTCCACATTCACAGGGGGGATGGCTAGACGCCCCATCCCCAAGAAATGAACAGTACAGTGAGCCCTGAAGAACAGGAGAGTTGGGGTCAGCATCCTCAGAAGGGGAACCAGCAAAGGTTTAAAAGAAGCTCAGCGTCTGGAAGGAACTGCAAGAAAACCTGAGCAAGGGGAAAAGGGAGGAAGGGTGAGGCTTAAAGAAAGGAGGGGTGAGCATGCAGGGCCTTGAAGGCCAGGCCAAAGGCGTTCATCAACTATCCTCAGCGCCAGTCTGGCAGGTTCTTACAAGTTAGTACTCCAGCAATTGTGCTCCAAAGGACTTCCTGCAAGGAATAAAGGTATATGTAAAAAGACGTGTATATGAAATGTTCATAGCAGCATTATTCATGATATTCCCCAAACTGGAAGCAACCCAGACACCCACTAACTGGTAGATAAACAAACTGGGAAATGCTTGCAGTGGAAAATTCTAGGGAAGTAAAAAGGAACAGACCACATACACATACAATCCAGGCAGCAACGTGGATAAAGCCCCCATATGTTATGCTGATGCAAGAAGCCAGCCACAAAGAACACTGGCTACACGATCCCATTCATACGAATTCTAGAAAGGCAAAATGAGTTTATAGTGATAGAACTCAGATCAGCGATGTCCTGGGGCAGGAGTGGGGTTGACCAGGTAGAGCTATGAGGGAACTTTCTGAGGTGATGGAAATATCATGATGGAGCTACACAGGGGTATACGTTGTTGAAAATAATAATCTCTACACTTAAAAAGGGGATATTTTTATGTAAACTAATTTGATAAAGTTGATTTTTGGAAAAATCTTTTATCTTAAAATGAGTATAGTACAGAGACTTGATGTTTGCACAAACAAAACAAGATAAAAATGCATTGTGATTAGATTTGTAAAATAAAAACCCCTCTGCCCTTTGTATGGAGATAGACTGAGAAGGGAGCAGGTGTGAGTGGGAACATTCTGCATGAGTCTGGGCAAGCCAGGAGTTGTGTGTGCCGTGGTGATGGCGGGTGGGAGGCGGGCCCAGGAGGAGGGCTGTACCTCTCAGCTGGGGCCTGGAGCTTCCTCCCCTCTGGCAATTGGGCTATCCTTGGCCTACAGCTGGCCTTGGCCCCAGGGCAGGCTATGGTCCCAGGCGAGAACAGGGGTTGCAAGGGGAAACTAAATTCTCTGAGGTTCACGTGTGTGGCAGACACATTCAGTCAGCCCTGTCTTTGCACACGTGTGAGCTGGGCCAGCTCAGGCATTCACTCTTGTCCCTCTGCCCCCTGGTCACCATGCTCACACAAACCCATCTTTAGGTTTACACTCCCGGAGGCCAAGCCTGTACACACCTTGGACTGGGTACCGTGGAGTTCTGGCAGCCTGGAAAGACTTGGGTTCAAATCCTGACTCCTTCACTTGTCGGCTATGTGACCTCAGTTTGGTGGCATCCCCCTCAGTCCCCTTATCTGTAAAAATGAAAACAGTAGCTGTGGTGCTGGCCTCCCATAGAGGACAGCAGCCTTGTGCAAGGTTCCCACGCATCCTAAAAGCTCGCCTGGATGATGTGCATTTCACACTCACTCTCACTTTCATTCACACCCCAAAAGTAGCAAAAGGTATGCAAGAAAGGGTAATTCATTTCTCTGTGGAACCATTCATTCCCTTGGTGCACCCCCTTCCTGCTCTAGCCCTGCCTCCCTTCTGGCCTGACTCTCCTGGCCCTGCCCAGGAGCACACGCCCATCTTGCTCCAGTGGGCATTGGTGAGTTCTCCATCCTGCGCCCATGCAGGCAGGCAGGGCTGGGGGTGCAGAGCTGAGTCCTGCCCTGTGAGGGCCTGGCTCCCTCTTCCACCCATCCTGCAGCCCTGCACCTGGTCCCCGGGAGCCAGGCCCGCTCCCAGACCTCCTGGGAGGCTGTGGTAATTGGCTCAATTAATCTGCGCAATTAGCCCCTTCTGGTTGAGTGCATCGGCTCCAAGCCAGCCCAGGCTGTCACGTGGGCTCGGCCTGCATCCACGGCTGTGAGCCAGGCCCAGTGCTAGGCACAATGGCAGAAGCAGAGAGGAGGAAGAGAAGGGCTCCCTGTCTTGGACACACAAGCTGCTGGGGTATTTGTGTGTCCTGCCAGCAAGAATACCTGGGGTTCGTCCTGGGAGAGCTCCACCACCGCCACCTGTCATCCATCCCACCTCGCCTCTGCCACCCCATCCTGCTCTCTGGTCCAGATCCACCTTCCCAGCAGCCTCCCAGGCAGAGTCCCTGCACTCTGCCTGTCTCTGCTCTGGCCCCTTTGGTCTGCATCCAGAGGTGAGTTGTCACAGGACAAATAGCCTGTCTGTCCTGTTTACTGTTACCTGACAAATGGTTTCATGGAAAAGTTTAAAAGTAATCCTTATCTTACGTGAGCCTGCCAATAATCTTTTGATGAAAGTGTTGTTGCTATCTTCATTAAGTGAGTTTCTGGGAGGTACAGTGACCCACCCAAGGTCACACAGCACACCAGTCTTGAAAGAGGAAGTAGTGGGCTCAGTTCTGTGCCTTCTGCCTCTAGGGGTGGAGACTCTGTGATCCCCTTCCTTCCTTCCTTCCTTCCTTCCTTCCTTCCTGTTTTCAGGTACTGAAGATTGAATTCAGGGGCGATTAACCACTGAGCCATGTCCCCAGCCCTTCTTGTATTTTATTTAGAGACTGGGTCTCGCTGAGTTGCTTAGCACCTCGCTTTTGCTGAGGCTGGCTTTGAACTTGCCATCCGCCTGCCTCAGCCTCCCGAGCCACTGGGATTGCAGGTGTGCACCACTGTGCCTGGCTGTGGTCCTCTTTCATTAGAGAACCCTAATGCCTCACACAGGTTCCACCAGGGATACCCTTCTCATCCCCCAAGGCCAAGCCTCTTCACGTCCCCCTGCCCGCTAGCTAGGGGCCAGGCGTTGAGCTGACTGCCCTGCACACCCCGCCCCTGTTCCCAGCTGTGTTCTCACCACAGTCCTACACCTGGACTGCACCCGCCCCACCTCTCACGACCTCTGCTGCCCAAGAAGCAGAAGCCCCAGTGTTTGGAAGTCCAGCTCTGTGGGGGTACGGGGTGCTTCTTCCCTGCCCCACTCAGCTAGGCAGTGGTATGGGGCCAGGAGGGGCCAGGAGGCGCAGACTACAGCAGGTAGAACTTGGTTTGGTCCCTGCTGGGGCTTGTGTGGAGCAAAGCTACTTCCCAGGAGGCCCCCAGAATGCGGGGAGGAGCCTGAACAGGACAGGCACAATGGCAGTGGCAGAGAGGACCTGGCTGTCTAGTGCTTCCTTGGAGAGGCCTTGAGGTGGGAAGGAGGAGGGGAAGGAGGGGCGGGGGGCAGGGGAGGAGCAGGGGTAACCCCCAGCTTCCATTCTTATTTCATTCCAATCCTCAGTGTGGCCCCCCAAAAGATGTCCATGTTCTAATCACGGGAGCCTGTGAATTCAGACTTATTTATAAAAATGGGTCTTTGCAGATGTGCATTAGTTAAGGATCTGAAGATGGAATCATCCTGGATTACCCAGGATGAACCCAAACCCAATGACTAGTGTTAAGAAACACAGAGGAGAGACCCAGAGAGGGCCACTTGCAGATGGAAGCCGAGCTGGATGATGTAGTCTGCAGGCCTAGGAGTGCCCCGGGCACAGAAGCAGGAAGGAAGGAGGCAGGGTTCTCCCTGAAAGCTGTGGGAGGGGGGACCGGTGGCCTGCTGACACCTTGATTTTGAATCTCTGGCCTCAAGAACCGTGGAGAATATATTTTTGTTGTTATCAACTACCCAGTTTGTGGTAATTTGTTACAGTTAGGAAACAAATAAAATCATCTTTATTAAAAAAAAAAAAAAAGAGAGAGAGAGAGAATCCCAAGTGTAAAACATAGTTTAAAAGTCATCTCTGTGGTTCAAACTGAGACCCAGAGGGATGACTTGGTCACTATAGGCAGGCGGAGGCAGAGCCTGCCTCTCATAGGGATCCTCAGAGGTGTGTGGGGATGGGTCCCAAGCATGTTCAGGCTCATAGGCCCTGAGCAGCCCCTCCCAGGTGAGGCGGGGGCTTTGCTCATCTCAGGAGGGGGAACCTAATTATCATTCCAAAGGCCCTGCCCCACTACACAGGTGTCCCACCAAGTTTGACTCGGATGCTGCTCTGGGCCTACATCCCTCTGGGCTGTTGGAGATGGGCCATGGCTGGGAAACCCAGAGCCTTCCTGGGAGTGGTGACGTGTGCCTGGCCTCTGAGACCACTCTGGGCTGAATGTTCATGATTCACGTGTCCAAATCCTATCCTTCAATGGGGAGGTCTTGAATGTGGGGCCTTAGGGAGGTCCCCAGGATGAGCCCTCATGGTTGAGATCTGTGCCCTTGGGAAAGGGACCCTCCTCTTCTCTGCCACGTGAAAGGACAGCAGTCTATGAATCAAGAAGCAGGCCCCACCAGACACCAGGTCCCCCGAGCCTCCAGGACTGTGAGAGACATGTTTCTGTTATTTCTAAGGCACCTGGGTTTGGGTATTTTTATGAAAGAACCTGAACAGACTAAGCAGCCCTTTCTTTTCTGGGCACCTTCCCTGAGAACCTGTCTTGGTTTGTTTTCTCAGGGACTCTCGCCCCTCCTGCTGTAAATGTCTCACCTGTCCTGGGATCTCTGGAAGTCCTCGGGTGTCTGCTGTCTTCAGGCTCCCTGGTCCTTCAGCCCCTGGTTACAGCTTCCCTGCAGGGTGAGGCAGAAGCCTATTTCTGGGTTGGGGTGGGACTCGGGGTGGACTGTGCCTCTTGCTGTCCTCTTTTGCAGACAGGCGCTCTTTGACATGGAAAAACCCCAGGGTTCCCAGGAAGTGGGTGAGGAAGTGGTTGTGTGTCCTGGATGGGGTGAGGAGACTGTTAGCTCTGGGACCAGGAGCCAGGGGCGCTCTGGGCTTAGCCAAGGGTGGCCTTGGACTCACGTTGTTCCTATCTGGGCCTCAGTTCCCTCCTGTTAGATGGAAAGGGGTGCATGGACTGGGTGGTTTCTGGGACCCCTCTCAGCCCTCATGTTCTACAGCTCAGTCAGGGAAAATGGAAGATCACTCTTCAGGGCCAGGCCACTACTGAGACTGTCCTCTCTAAAGCCCCTGAGCAGGGCAGCTCTTCCATTCTGGACTGAGCCAAGCTTAAGGAAGTTGGGCGGAAGCACGGGGCCCAGTGCTGACAGGAGTTCTCTCGGGGTGGATGGGTCCCTTCCTTAGGAGCTTTCACCCCTGCAGTACTAGGTCTCCATGTAGGGTCCCCGGTTGCCATCACATGCTGCTTCCCCTGTCCAGAGCTGTGCCAGTACAGACGTGGTGAGGACTCTATGGAGTTGCCAGGCTGTGCCAGATCCTTTACACGCACCATCAATAACTCCCATAACAATGAAACAAGGCAACCATCCCTTCTCCATTTCATGGATGAGGAAACTGAGACTCAGAGGAAAAGTGTCTTTCCTGAGGTCACAATTTGCAATACTACAGAGACCGTGTTCCTGTGTCACAACCCAGAGCTTTCTGCTCAACAGCATGTGCAACATCAGGTGGGGTGGCAGAGATGGAGGACAGCTGGGGGCTGGAATGGCACAACCCAGGGTGGAAGCTTCCAGAACCTTGATCAGCACTATGCCCTGCATGCCCCCACTCTCTTCCTGGGGATGCTGAAGAGGGACATGGAGAGTAGAGGAGCCAGGAGACAGGACACAAAGGGGCAGAACCAGAAAGCCCAGAGGCAGTCACACCAGGGCACCTGCTCCTCAGGGTTCCCCTACTAGATGTGGAGGCCTGGGTGGCCTTACTGCATTCACATTTAATGAGCTGAAGGGGTCACAGTGGTTACTGTGGCGAGCCCTTCTTCCCTTCTGGGTGCAGACCCAGGTGACCCAGATGGCCTCTCAGCCTGCTTTCCTCCAAACCTTGGAGGTGGACTGTCCCCTTAGTCCCTGGAGCAGTGCTAGGCACACAACCAAGGAGATAAACTGGGCTTCCCAGTGTGTTGGCCTTTGTTCCCAATTGTCCCTGTTCCTTGGTCTTGTCTCTTTTATCCAGAAGAGGGGCCCAAGCCCCTGGAGTGCTGAGTGTGACCCCAGCCCTGGCTGCCTGGGCAGGGGTGGAGTGGAAAGTGAGAGGCCCCAGGGGAGGAGCAGGCAGCACAGGAGTGAGAGCCGACATGGGGGAGTGTTGGCATGGCCCCTGGAGACAGGCCCCAGGGGAGTCCACAGGGGTGGCCCAGATGTGCTCCTCTCCCAGATGTGTTCTCCACCCTCAAGCTGCTGACTTTTGCCAAGCTTCGGAGCAGCGGTGATTGTCGCCTTGCTTTTTCCTTTCCCTTGGGCCTGGTTTGGGTGAGTTCTTTCTCTTCTCCCTGTGGCCCCAGGGCTCCAGGACCCCTATGACTATAGGATGTTCATAGCTCCCTTGGTGGCCAGGTGGAGCTCAGGACCACACCAGGGAGCCGGACGGGGAGGGGACCTGCAGGAAGACTCATTTCCTGACTGACTGACACTCGGAGCGATAGCATCTCTCCCATCCCTCCGGGGAGCCAGCTTACAGAGGAGTTCAGCCCCAGTCATCTCCGGCGTCAAACGCACCTCTCTGTCCCGTGCAGATAAACACATCACTCTGGAAGGCGGGCAGGCAGGCAGGAGCCGGAGGGCTGCGGGTGTAGGAGGTGTGTGGCTACCTAAGTCCCACACCTTGTGGCTGGCTGGGTGGAAGTCTTGCCAGGAGCACTTCCCTCTTCTGTCCTTCACAAAAGGCCAGGCAGGATAGCTGGTGAGGGACGCCCCCACCCCCACTGGAAGAGTGGTGGGTCAGCTGAGATGACAAGCAGATGAGCTGCTGAGGGACACAGGCAGAGACCAGCTCAGCCTGTAGATCCACAGGACAGGCCCCTCAGGTCCTCTCTTGATCCCAAGATGAGGGTCCAGAAATGTCCCCAGGGAAGGAGACTGGGGGATGACATTTTATCTCTGCTTTCCTTAACTACAAAACCAACCTACAATGCAGGACAGTAAATTTGAGCTCTTTTTTGGTCCTGGATCTCCTGAAAATCTGGCAAAAGCAACAGAGGCTCTCCCTGTCCTGTGTATGTACGTGTGCTTGTGTGCGTGTGTGGGCATGTGCGTGCGTGTGCCTGTGTGTGCACACATACACTTTTGCCTACTATTTGCGGGAACTCATCAAACTCCTGAAGGTTCACCATCGTGTCCAGATTCCGAAGTCTGAGCCTCAAGGCTTCTAGTCTAGTTCTGTGCAGCAAAACTGACCCAAGCCTGAGAGGGCCGAGGCAGCAGGGCGTGGTGGGACAGGCGGGCTGAACTGGTGCCACCTTATGCTTGCTGGCAACCTCTGGGTGACCTCAGAGTGGGGCTGGCCGACCCTGCAAGTGCAGCCATTTGCCATCAGAGCTGTTCCCTCTGTGGCCTCCCATGCTCACTCCTGGTGGCCCTACTAGATGTCCTCTGGGCCACTGGGTGTGTGAGTGGGGTGGGGCAGCCAGTGTCCTGTTGGAGTTGTGTGCACTGCACTGTTAGGAGGAGGGCTCTCAGTGGGAGCAAGAGCAGCTGGCATGGGGACAGTCAGTATTCTGGGTGTCCCAGGTCTCAGCCTGTGAGGTCTTCTCCTGTCCTGCCTTGAATTCCAGGATGACATTACCCAGAATGACTGGAGAGGTTGAAAAAACTTGTCTTCTGAGCTGGAATCTGCTCTCACGCCCATCCCCTTCACCTCCTGGATCCTTTATGAGGGGACAATAATAGAGATAACTGTTGACAAACGCTCGCTGGTCCCTGTAATCATGTTTAACTTTAGAAAACACTAGGAGGTAGGCCTGCTGGTATCCTGTGGGCAGACCAGGAGCCCGGCACGAGGAGCCGTGGGGACCTGCCTCCCAGCCCTCAGGACAGGAGAGTCAGACCCAGGCCTGTTTGATTACCCCACCTGTGCCCTTCATTAGGCACGGTCCTGGAGCTTGTGGGGACACTTGGGAATGTGTGATCATTCTCCATCACCACAAGCTAGCGTCCTCACACAGATGAGGACAGGGTACATTAGACTGAAGCCAGAACTGGAGGCAGGAGGCAGGTTCTCTCTCTGTGTGAGCATGTGCACAAGCACATGTATGTCTCAACCCTTGAGTCTGCATATGTGTGTGTTTGTGAAAAATTCACTTGAAGAAAAAGAGTGTCCCAATTAGATCCCACTCCCGTATGTGGAGCAGGGAGCCGGGGTGGTGGACTCTCGGAGGCTTCAGGGAGTGGCCGGCACTTAGGCAGGGCCTTTGGGAGTTGAGGGGTGGCCGCACTGGCCACAGCTCAGAGCGCGTTCGTGCCTGCATCTTGCACAACTCAACTCAGAGCCCTGCTGGCTTCTGTTTCAAGCTTGAGTTCCTTGTTTGATCAGCATCTTCCTCTTCGCTGGTCTTGGTGTGTGCACATGCGGGCAGGGCTGAGGACAGACATGCACGTGGGAATGTCTGGCTTCCAAGTCTGATGGGAATTCCCTCCCGTGGGGTGCTCACGGACAAATGGGTGAGGCACAGTTGAGCGTCCCTGCCTGGCCCTCTCCACGCCTCCCCAGCCAGAGTTTGTGTGTCCCCTACTGGGGAAGAAGGGGGATAATGCATGGAGCTCCAGATGTGCAGGTTACTGTCCCAACATCTGCCTAGGCACTTTGATGAGCTCATCCGCTGATAGTGAACGGGGTTGTCTGCAGCTTGCTCTTTCTTTCTGTAAGAGGGAGAAGGAATCAAAAAGGATCTGAGAACATCTTGGGCTGGTGCCCTATGGGAAGAGGGCATCCCTGGGTGCGCGGAGTGGCTGCCGTGGGGGCTGGACGGTGCCCTTCCATTCTCTGCATCCCTTTCTCTAGTCTGGACTCAGCGAAGGCTGTGTCTGGGAGTTCCTTACTTGGACACACTTCCAGGTCCCATCTGGCCCTTAGAAGGTAACTCATGCATCTCTAGTCACCAAGCAATATGGCCCTTTCACCAGCCCCCAGTGATCATAAATCCACTGGATGGTCTCTGTCCCCTGTCCTCTGGTGAATAGCCCATAACCTCTCTGGATAAGTAGGTAGCAAATGGAGAGGACAGGAGGCCACCTTGGCATTGACCTAAGATGCCACAGCCAGGAAAGGCCTTTCCCCTGGAAGACACTAGAAGCAAGAGTATGGTCTCCTGGCTGCTTTCCCTATCCTCCTGAATGTGCTGGAGTTGGGCTGGGCTGGCTCCAGCTCAGTGGGCTGAAGGAAGTTACTTAGTTTCTTACCCAGGAGCAGACAGCTCAGGTTCAGCAGGAAAGCCAGAGCAGGGGCCAGCCCACCCCAGCCCCAGCTTACATCACCAAAATTGTTTGTGTTTGTTTTGGTTCCTCTGCATGACATGGAAACAAATATGCTCCGTCCTCATTGCTCTGCCTGCTTTTCAGTGGACAGTGACAAATGGCCTCAGACCTGGCCCCTCCTTCTAGTAGAATCTGTCTTTCTTGTCCCATTTCCATCCAGTCCCTCAGGGAGAAGCCAGGGGCTGTGGTGCAGGGCTGGGGGAGAGAAACATGTAGGTGAGGCAGAGAAGGAACAGAAATTGTCCTAGTACCAGTTGTTGGAGACCTGGGCTTCCTACTAACTTAGTGAGCTTGAATAACAGGGGATGCCATTTAATGAGCAATTACTAAGTGCATTCCTTCACTCAAACATACTGCCAAAGATACCTCTTGTCATGCTTGGCACTGGGGGTACTGCAGAAGCAAAAGAGGATAATGTCCTGTCCTCATGGAGTGTGCCTTCTTTGATCCTAGGACATGATAGGAATTCTTCTCTTACGTCACAGATAAGGAAAGTAAGGCTTGGAAAGAATCAGTGCTTTGCAGGGCTCTCTCATCAAGGTTTGTGCTTCCTCCGTGGGCCTTGTACCCTCCAGTTGACCTCAGTTTCCTCCTCTGTAAAAATGGGGAGTCAGATTAGAGGAGCTCTGGGCTCCCTTCCACATCTTAGAGTCTCTGCCTCAGGGCTGGAATCTGCAGGGAGAACTTTCCCGAAGGGCAGTTGTGGGCCACATTTGGAGGAAAGCGGAGGAAGAGGCCCAGCACTGGTTTGCAGCGGGCTGGGAGGGGTGAAAGGGACAGCATTGGGGCCTGTGACACTGCTTGGTGGACGGCCAGGCCCAGCTACTTGGAGAAAGTTCTCTCATCCTGGAATTAATCATAGAGTTCTCCAGAAGCCTGCCTGTTCTGACCTCCTCCATCGGCATTGCACCCACACCTGGGTTCAGCTGTGAGGGGCCATGGCCTGATTCTTTCCTGTAGTCCCAGACCCTGAAAGAGGATCTAGCTTCAGGGAGATGTCTGCCCAGAGGGCAGGGTCCCTGCTTCTCAACCCCAGGCCCCTGCCCCCAGTCCCCAGACTGCTTCCAAATTCCAGGGCTGCTTCTTCATGAATCAACCTGATGTGAGGGAGTTGGCAGTGGTAGTGACACCTGACTTGGAACCCCCAAAGGACAGGGTGTGTGAAAGTTCCCACGCAATTCCTGTCCACCAGGGCCTCCCTGCTGAACCGCTGGGAAGGGACGCTGAGGGCTTGCAGAGGGTGTGACCTGGGTGGAGGCTGTGAAGAGCCAGGTAGAGAGACGGAAATTTTACGCCTCCTGGGTGGCAGAGCTGGGGACTGAACGGGATGCCTGAGGGGTGGCAGGAGGCCCTGGGAGGGGAAGGCTCCCTCTGCCCTGTGCTCGTTGCCCCAAGATCAGCACAGAGGGGCTGGTCTGAGCCACAGCGTCAAGGTTAGCTCCGGGGAGGACTAAGGGCATGCTAACTGGTGGTGCTGGCTGCGAGGTCTTGTGAGCCTGGTTGACCCTACACACCCTTGAGGCAGCCCAGTCAGAGGCTGGGGCCTAGAACTTCACTTCTAAATGCCATCATCTGCCCGTTTATCAGGAAGGACCAGTATTGGGGTTATGGGGTAGATGGCCCTTCTGACTGCCTCTTGTGCAGAGAGGCACAGAGCATCCTGTGTCCACCACTCTGCCTCTGCCTCCCCTGTGGCCCAGAACCACCCTGCTGGTCCTGGACCCCCACCTCTGCCATCTTGACTAGCCCTTCCCCATCTGGCCTTTCACTGGGAAGTTCATCCTTAGGTCTGCCTTGCAGCTTCTGACTGATGGGGAGTCCCCTGGTGGTGGCCCACCCCTCCCACCTGCAGGGGCTTGGGAAGCGTATTGCTTGTGGCAGCATGTCAGTAAGCTCCGCGTGGCACGGCCGGGCAGGCCTGACAGCGGAAATTGGAAGCTGGCTGCTGTTTGACAGGTATATTATTCCCGCTGCCCTCGATTTATTTACCAAACAGCATGCGGAGACCCAGAAAGCTCTGAGATAGAGGGAGTGAGTGAAAGCTGAGGGGGTTTTGCAAGGGGTTTTGTGGCCTCTGTGCACCAACAGGGGACCTGTGTGGGAGGAGGAGCAAGAAGCCAAGCCAGCAGGGGATGCTGGGCCCCCAAAAGGCTCCCCCTGATCTCCCTGTCTGACTCAGAGTTGTCTATGGAGCTTCCTTCAGGCCCCAGAAAGGGTTCGGGAGCATCCGTCCTGGGGCCAGGGGTTCTTGGTCAGAGTCCAGTGAGGGGGCTGGGCCTCGCAGGTGGTTTGAGGAAGAAGCCCTGCCGGGGAAAGAGAGGAGGGTGCTGGAAGGGAAGGACACCCCAGTGAGGTTTTACGGGTGTTGGTGCCATCTGCACAGGGTGACCAGCCCAAGGGCCAGCCAGGTCTGACCTTGAGCCATGCGTGAAGTCAGGACTGGGCACAGGTGGGGCTGGGCATGTCTACGGTGTGGGGTATGTTGAAGCGTGGGTGTGTGACCAGTCCAGCCGAGGTGGGGATCTGAGCACCTATTGAGACGAGAAACCTCATTAGAGGAGCTTTGGGGTGTGTGTCTGAGTGTGTCTGTACACTGGGGTACACGTGCATTCCAGGGGGAGTATGGGTGCCTGACTTTACTGTGGACATTGTAAGGTTGAGGCTGAGCCTCAGGAATGCACGGGAGTGTGTGTGCACCAGGAAGGTGTTGGGACCAGCGTGCAGGGGCATCCGTGGGGACAGGTGTGTGTGTGTGTGAGTGTACACACGCAGACACCACAGCCTTAAAGGCACCAGAGCAGACTTGGCAGAGTCTGCAGTAAGTCTCCTCCTTCTGAACCTGGTGCAAAAGTCTGGAACCTAAAAATGCAGAGACAGAGGGGAGGGGCGGTGGCAGCCCATCCTGAATGGTGAGGCCCAGAAGAGAGAGGGGCTGCACGTCAAATCCCTTCCTCCCTGGGCTTGGGCCAGCCGCCAACCCATCTAATTCTTTCCAGCTTCGGGACTGGTGACTTCCTTGGCATTTAATAGCGACTGTCCCGCTTCTATGGGACAGAGAGAGTGCAGCCACCCTTAGCCTCACAGAGGCAGTGCTGATGGCTGGCTCAGGGGTTGCTGAGTGTTGCGGAATCCCCTTGGGCCCCAATTCATACAGGCCTGAGTGCCACAGCAGATCCACAGACGGGGTGCTGAACAACAGGAGCCCAGCTGTCTCTGGAGTGGCGATGCTCCCTGTGAACCACAGTGGCACCTGAGACCAGCGCCTCGGAGGCAGGCAGTCTCCAGTGACCCTGGACTTGCCTTGTGTAGGCTCTGTTCCCTCTTCTCTGGGGTCATCAGTCTGGAATGGAGCCTGGCCATTTGTCCCTTTCCCTGGAGGGTGAGGGGAAAGCTCCTGGGCTTGGCGGGGAACAAAGACTTCAGGCTCTGTGCCCTGGCCTGGCCCATCCTGGCTCTAACACTGATGCCCAGTCTCTGGCCCTGCATCTGGCTGGGATGGGGGGCGGGGCTAGAAGGGCCCCAAGATGAGGCCTGCGTGCTGACCACTTTGGAGGAAGGCGCTGTGGAGGCCAGCAGGGTACGCAGCACACCAGCTGGGGAGGAGGCAGTGAGCCCTGAGGAGTGGGGCCCTGTCATGTCCATTTACACTGTGTGCTGAGACTCGGCCCTCTGGGGAAGAGGGGGCAATGTCAGAGAGGTTGGAGGGCATCTGTCTCCCAGTCCAGGCCAAGACGTGCTATCAGTCATAGCCCTGTGGCCCCGTTCCTCCTGAGTCCCCAGATCTGATGATTCCCCATGTCCTCTCTTTCCACCAGCTGCTTTGCTGGAGGTGGTGGCTCCGGCTCTGGCCTGGCCTGGCCTGGGTGGCCATGTGCTGCCTCTCTCCTGCTGTCTGATCCTGCCTGACTTCCTCCCGTCTCTAACCAGTCACTGCCTACTTCTGTTTGTCGGTGGCCCTCCAGCCCTCCCTCTCTGTCCTTGTTCTCCGCCTCCGTCTCCCATCCTGTCCTCTCTCCCTCCTTTTCTAATCTCTTCTTTCTCTGAACCCAAAGTGCTTCTGCACTAAATCCCATTCCCCAGCCTCTCTTTAGAGCCGCCCTGTGCCTCAGAAGAGTGGTAAATAAGAAAGAGGAGGCTGGCGCTGGAGAGAGTCCAGGGTCCCTCTGCCAGCTGCCTGTGCCCTGCTGAGGCTGTCACAAACCCTGAGGGAGGGGCCTCCTCAGCCACCGCCACTGTGTGCACAGGCATATACATGTGCTCACACATGCACTTGGACCCCCAGCTCAGCAACCTGCCTTTACAGGAGGGGGAGGAGGAGACCTTTAAAAGAAAGAAAGAAATCAAAAGTAACACTGCTGCTTCATGTACACCAGACTCTTAAAGGGCACTCAGCTGATGCAGGAGAAAGTGGGCAGGAGGGACCACACTCACTGATGTTGGCTTGTCGTGGTTCAGCCCTTTCACTCGGAGGCCCTCCAGGGTGCCAGCTTGCAGGGCCCGTAGGCTACAGCTGCAGGGGGGACTCATCAGAGAGGGTTCCCCAGTGAATCAGTTCTCAAGGTCCTGATCCTATGGCTGCCAGCCTGAGATGGAGGGTCAAGCTGACCTGAGTGAGCATCCCCTGCCCCAAACTCCCAGGCTCCTCACTGAGGGCTCAGAACCCTGGCTAGCCAGCCCTGCCTTTCCAACCACCTCATCTTCACCCTGTGCCCACGTGCTCCTATCTTTTCACTAGGCCTTGCTGGCTAAGAATACAGCCTTAAAAGCAAACCCAAAACAAACCAGTAAGACAAAAACAAACTCCAGACATACAGAGTCAGGTTGCATCCTGGTGGGCTGCACATGGGTCACTTGGTGAGGTCCATGCCCAGCTCTCTCCACCCCTCTTTCTGGTCACCCAGTTATCCTCTGCATTTTGGGTAGCCAGCTGTATGATTGTCCATTTGGCTCCCTTGTCCTAGTCTTTTCTCAGCCATGGTGGCTCGATCTTCTAGCTCCAAGGTGGGGGCACTTGACTCTGGCCAAGTCAATCAAAGATTCCATCCCTGGCCATAGGGATTGGTCCAAGAGGAGGAAGTGAGCTGTAGGACACTTGTCGGGAGTTTGGGCATGGGGATCTCTTTCCCTTGACCTAGGAAGCTGGCAGAAGTATACCTGAAGTTGATTTGTCACCCCTTAGGAGGACAAAGTCATCACAGGACCGCAGAACAAGTCCTAGATACAGCCATGCCTGAAAACAAACCATATTCACCTACACCAGTCAACTTCTTTTTTTTCCTTGCTGAAGTCAGTGTGGCTTGGGTTTCCATCTCGGCAAAGTAAGGCGTTAATTAATTCAGAGAGGTGACTTAACCTCTCTGAACTTGAGTTTCCTCATCTGTGAAATTATCTCTGTTATTAATCCTAAAAGGATCAGTGCTGACGGAAACCCCCGGGGCTCACGATTAGGAGCATGATTCTTTTTGCACAGTCTTTTGCCATCGCTGTCTCTCTTTGTCCTTTAGTGAACCCTGTGCACTTTGAGAGGGAGGATCTTGGAATCAAGGGGCTCAGCGGTGCCAGCCCTCATCACTCCCTACTCTCTACCAGCGGGTAGATATGCCAGGTCTGGATCCGCCAGACTCTCTCCTCTGGGTTTCCATTGGGTTCTGCAAACAGGGAAGACCTGACAGGGATCCAAAGGATGCAGGAGAAGTCAGGTCTCCTGAGGTTGGTCATGTCCTTTGACTGGAGGTCTGTGCTCTTCATGTCATGGTCTCTTTGCTGGTTCCAGTAAACACTCCCTTTCTTTGGACCCTGTGGTAGTAGCAGCTCTGTTTCCATCTACACCCTGTCAACACATGTATAGAACATTCCTGTAGTAAACAGTGTTTGATTCATCCTGATTTGTGTGAGCCATTGATATCCCCTGGAGATTGACAGGCAGCATTCACCTGGAGATTGACAGGCACACAGCTTTTTGAACTCAGGCGTGTGGAGCCTGCGATCTATGATTTTGTACTTCCTGGTGTTGCCTGCTGCCCCTGGGACCTCTCCCAGTTCCACCTTCCTCCAAAACCCAGGGGAGCCACACTTGATCCCCAAAGCTTTCTCAAGTCCTAGCTCTCTCACCTCACCCGTCACAACTGTTCTCCCGGCTCCTTGTTCCCCTCTGCATGCTGTTTGTCCCTCTGCCTGTGGGCATTGGTGCCTGCTGGTGCCTAGCTCAACTTCCCCGGGGCAGAGGGAGCATGAAACAGTTCATTTGTCTCTGCACTGCTCACCGTTATGGTGTGAATCTTAAGTATCCCCCCAAATCCATGTGTCAAAGGCTTGCGCCTGCCTGTGGCCTGCTGGAAGGTGGTGGCAACTTCAGTTCCACCTGGTAATAGGAAGTTAGGTCTTTGGGGGTGTGCCCTTGAAGAGGGTATGGAGATCCCAGCCCCTTCCTCTCTCTCTTTCTCTTCATCTCTCTCTCTCTCTCTGCTTCCTGGCCACCATGATGTGAGCAGCTTTGCTCCCCTTATGATCTCTGCTGTTGATGTTCTGCCTCACCCTAGGCCCGAAGGATCAAGGGATCATGGACTGAAACCTTTGAAAACATGAGCCGAAATAAACTTTTACTCCTTTTAAATTGTTCATCTCCGGTATTTGTAATGGTAATAAAGAGCTGATGGACATGCCCACCATTCTACCCCCTGCCCAGGAGCTGGCAGGCACATACAGATGCTTAATGGTCATTGGTTGAATTCAATGATAGGACCTGGAGGGGCTCCTTATGATGTGGCCACAGGAGCAGAGCCTCTGCACCGGGGTGGCAGGTCCAGGATGCCCATGCTTCCTGAAAACACCTCCTCATCTTTCCAGGCTCAGCTCACCTCGCAGTCCTTTCCTCATCTGATGGTCCTGTACCATGGGTGTGATGTTATTCCAGAAGCTTCTGCCTGACTGTCTGCTGTATGGTGAGGTGTGCTTAGAGCAGGCTGGCCCAGGTCAGTGTTCCATCTCTGTGGTCAGACAAGACTTGGTGCACAATGGTCACAAAAGGAACCACAGTGACCTTTTCTGTTACTTACTGGGGTATGTGTCAACCCCACTGTACAGTCTGTGGCAGCTCTTGCTTTAATGTTGATAACAACAGGAAGTGTTCTGTTAGGAGGATGCAGACTTTGAGGGCAGACAGCATTTCTCCCAAAAGTAGGATGACACTGCTATTGTCATCCGGAGAAAGTCCTTGGGTGGGAACATCACCCCTTGATAGGCAGGGGTGATAACCTTCCTTGGATCTGCAGGACCTGGGATACTGGGGAAGCTTTCTTGGGCAGCAGGGGTTAAAGTAGCACCTGCCTCGTGGATAACGAGAGCTATCATTAAGAAGGGTGTCCTGTGATCTGAGCCCCAGGCTTGGGGATGAGCTCCCATAGCACCATTCTGAGTAGGTGTCTTTATCCCCATTTTTTAGATGACCTTATAGAGATAAAGCAGCTTCCTGAGACCATGAAGAGCCAGAGTTCAAACTCCAGCCTGGTTCTAAAGCTGGTGATGGCAACGGAAGAGAAGTCAGGGAGGACCAGAGGCTGTCACCCTGACAATGAGTCACCATACTTTAAAAGTCCCATTGCCTGGCCACCTGAAATTTGGTGTGTGAGGGTGGCACTAGGTTCCAGTGTAGATTAGCTTCAGGGACCTAAGGAGAAGGTTGTGTGGCCAGGCAAGGGGCAGTTCCAGGGAAGCAGGCCTGACCTGAAGCCCGGGTGTGGGCCGGTGAGAGAACAAAGGTAGGTGAGACTTGGCTCAAGGCCAGGGCTCTCTTTCCCCGTGTCAGCTGGCCCCGGACTATTGGGCCCCAGGCACCCACGGTTCCACTTCTTCTCCCATCGCCGAGCCCCACACAGTGCTGGGCTAGAAAGGGAAGAAGACCCTAGAAACACTGGACTGTGTGCAGAGTTGACAGGACTTGATTCTAAATGTTCTACGCAGAGAGGAACCTCACCTTGAATGAGCCTCCAAAGGGTGACCCAGGGCAGGTTGTCCGCACCAGGCTCTGGGTCCCAGAATCCTCCCAGCTCTTGCTCTGATCGCCCTGGATACATGAAAATGTGCCCTAGAGTTAACCCAGTGCAGGTGAATGAACTGCCCTTTGTTCCCAGGTCCATGACAAATTGTGCAACAATAAACCAAATGGAAGTACATTTCTAAATACCAGCTGTCGAGCTCCACGTTGGCTCTGCAGGTGGAGAAGCCAGGGAAGCATAAGCTGCGACTAGGCCTTGTGCTCCCACCCATCTTTCCAGACCCTGCAAAGATACCTTCGGTAGCTCAGAAACTTCTCTCTTCCTCTCCAGTAGCCCAAGGGAGTGGCTCTGGGTCCCATGGGTAATGCAGTATTGACAATTTACTTCTCTCTTCTCAGTAACCAGCTCTGTGCACAACAGATCAATTTGCAATCAGAGCTGCTTCCCAGCCTAGCACCACCATGGGCGCTACCTCAAGGGCTGGTACGAGTGCACCCATTTGCTTTCCCACCTGCCTTCCATGTCAAGGTCTGAAGGTGGGCGGAGGAGGAACCATGAGCCAGTGGGGTATCTGAGGGTGCCCAGATCGACCCGATCAGAATCCCAGGAGCAGGGCCCTGATATTTGAATGGTTTACAAAGCTTCAGCGTGGTTCTCATAAGGGGCACATGTGTGACAGGCAGGAGAACAGAGGCTCTGAGAGTAGAAGCGAACTGCCAAACCCCTGCAATGAGTGGGGAGCAATCACACGAGCATGGGGGTTAGGTGGGCTTGGGGTTCCTGGAGGAAGTTCTCAAACAGGTATTGGAAGTAGGGAAGAGGGCAGGCCTGGCTGAGGGAAGGGTCAGGTGTTTCAGGAGGGAACGGTTGGAAGCCAAGGGCTTTGAAGTGGAGCTGAGCACATCCCATTTTCTTCTAGAGAGGAACCAAATCATGGATGGAGAGATGCCCCAGTGACAACCTTTCTTGGGCTCTAGAGAGGAGAGGAAAGAGGCTGCTATTCTATAAGGCCAATTCCAAGAGGGCTTCCTAGAAGAGGAGAGAAATGGATTTCCAGGCTTTGATGAATGGCAGACAAGATACAGAGCTTCATGCAGAGGGGAGGCAGTGGTCCATCCTGGGGAGAGACCATGGGGGTGACTTTGGCGTAAGAGTTCCGGTTCTGCCATCTTCAGTCACTTAACCATCCCATGCCTCAGTTTCCCTGCCTTGCAAAATGGGGATAATAATACCAGTTATCTCTCAGGGGTGGATGTGTGTGAAGAGGAACTAGGAATGTGTGGGAAACTGCTTTTGAATGGAAGTTGCCATTTAAACACTCCTAGATCCCACAGGTAAGGGCTTGAACCCCGCTCTGCTGCTTCCTAGCTGTGCAAACTGCAGACAAGTTACTTAAGTGTCGTCATGTGTAAAATGAGGATAATGAACCTCTACATCACAAGATAAATACGCGTTGTCAGAGAAGGAATGTGTCCCAGGCACGAAGCGGCTCAATTAACATCAAGGCTCTTTGCTAGGGAGCGGTGTGGCTGGTGGAAAGTGGCATTATGATCTGGCCTCAGCTCTGATCCTCTGTCTGGCCTTGCCTGACCTCTCTGATCCTCAGCTGCTGCACGTAGAAAGTTGGAATGCTAATGTGAACCTCAATGGATGTGGGGAGAAGGAAAATCCTGAGAAGTCCTGGCGTATTGTCGGGGGGGTTTCAATAAATGATAGGGTCTGCTAGCAGCCAGAATGGCTGGAGAAAGTCACCATGAGTCTGTGGGCCACAGAGTGGAGAGTATGGAGGAACAGGTGGCAGGAAGAGGAGAGGGGACTCAAGGTTAGAGGTCCATGCAAGTCTGGCCCCAACTGGCATAGAAGTCACCTCTAACTCCAGGGGCCGACCTTGGCCTTGCCCTGACTACCGCCCTGGAGAGAGCTCAGCTGCACTCTGGTCTGGACCCTGGGCCCCATCCCAAGGCCAGTCTCCGGCCTCCCACCTGGCATTGATGGATGCTCAGGCGGGTGACTGCGAGGGCTGCAGCCAGGATCAATACTCTAATCAACTCCACACGGCACCTGCCAGCGCTTTTTCCCCACCCCAAACTGGGAGGGCGGGTGGGTGTTGGGAGTTGCCTAGAGGCGAGAGAGATGAACTCCAACACAGTGGACTCCCTGGTAATAACTGAACTGGTGGTGAGCAGGAGTGGGCAAGGGAGAAGACACAACGGGCGCTGAACAGCCTTTCCAGGTGCAGACGGTGACCTCGGGCAGGGCCTCCTGGGCTGTCCTGGCAGGGAAGAGAAGAGGCACAAAGACCCAGGCTCAGATGACCTTGTCACCGTGCTTTCTGATCCTTCGGCCCACATGGAATCCTTGCTGCATGCTCCTCCTTTTTGCTATGACAGTTCAGTCTCCTCACCTGTCCCTTTCCCTGGTGGCAGACCCTGGATCTGGGGTGCCACACAGACTCCAGCAGTGCCTTTCCATCCAGCAGCCCTGCATTGTGAGGCACCTCTTGGCAGGGCCCAGTCCAGGATGGGAGCTCCTGTCTATTTTGCTCTGTCTGGGTCTTGAATCCTCCCTCTACCCCAAGCCTGGTGTCTTTTATCTGGGAGCTGAGCAGTCGATTCCAGTCCCTGCCTTGAGCGGATGTCTGGGTCCTGCTGGTCCACCTGTGGCGATGGCCGTGTCCCCCGCTGATCTGCATGCGGGCTGCCATCCTCACTCTCCTGAGTAGCCCCCAGTGCTAAGCACTTGCAACTGAGCGGAAGAGCTCCACTCACTGTCCCTCGGAGCCTTGCACCCTGCCTCGTGCCTCTGTGGGGTCAGCCCCTGTTGCCAACCTGGGACCTTGTGTACACCCTGCCCAGCCCCCACTCTGGGGGCAACAAGGTCTGCAGAGGTGCCATGATGGGGGAGGACCAGGGGGGACTTGAGTGACTCAGGCTTTATTTTCTCTTCCCACATCTTCATTTTAGCTAGAGCTGTTCCCTCCTCGTTGATCTGAATTTAATTTCTGTAAAATGTATGAAAAACAGAATTCTGTTGCAAAACCAAAGCCCAAAACAATGCGAAACCACGTTGCCCGGCCGCCTTCCAGCGCCATCTCCCGAGTGCCCGCCACACCCCACTCAAGCCTTCTCTGTGTGTAGTCCTCCTTGGCTCTGAATGGTTCTGAGCTCTTCTTCAGAGCACGTCTCTGTGGACACCTGGGGACCCCTCTCCACAGGAGCCAACTGTAATGGCCGCTGTCTGCCCGGGAGATGGTGGACAGGGCCTTCCCAGCATCCATTTGCAGTTTAACAGGCGCCACCTCTGAATTTGCTTTAAAGTCCTTGGAGGAGGCCAGTGGGAGTCACTCCTGGACAAGGGAGTTTGGGGGGTGTTTTCCCCTGGCTGTGAACCCAAACGCCTGCTCTGTTGCCTGAAGGGGTCTGAGAAGATGGGCAGAGTGGGCCCATGGGGTAGGGACAAGGGCACAGGCCGGAGCCCACTCCCTCCTGCTGCTGAGGTGGGCTCTACTCTGACTTCGAGCAGGCTCCTTGCCTTAATCTGCTGCTTGGAAATGGGGATGATGACTGCAGAATCCACCCCTGCATTGGGCATGGGGATTATCAATGAGGACCACGCCTAGTACAGTCCCCTCTCGGCCTGTTAGCTGTGATCAGTAAGGTGAGAGAAAGGCAGATGTCTCATCCTGCAAATGACTCACACCACTGAAGCCCTTTTATACCCGACATTCCGTGTTGCATGATCACCATGATCATCCCCTGAGGTAGCTACTCTCGGGTCCCCATTTTATAGGTGGGGAAAGGAGGCTCGGAGCAGGTCTGCACCCCTTCTCAGGCCCCTCCTTGTTACCAGTCTTGCTCTCCACCCCCACTTTCCTAAGTGGCTCCCAAGCTGTGCATGGCTGCCGAGTCCCTCTTTCAATGTCACACCCAGGGCTTCCTGCAGAAAGCACCTGCTGCCCCCTGAAGCTGCTCCCTCTCCCCCAGCAGATGACCCCCTCTCCGTCTCCCCTGAGTCCTCTTCTTCCAGAACCTTGTTTGCTGAGCTGCTTGTGCCCCTGCATCTGTTCTGTTCATCCTCACCCTGGCCAGAGGGCCTGGCCTGGTGTAGGGGTGGCTGTTTGGGGAAGGCTGTGTGCACCCTCATGCCCTTGTGAGAGGACGTGCAGACAGGCATGTCTGTCTCTCTCTCTGTGTGCACATACATGTGTGCATTTCTGGAAGTGCAAATCAGGAGTGCACTGAGGGGATGAGGGGTCCCAGGCCTGCAGGCAGAGCTGGGGACTTCAGCAGGGCTCTGAAGGTGACCAGCCAGATATCTAGATTACAAGTCATCAAGGTTTCAACTAGCACAGAATCTGGCAGGAATGGGGCTCAAGATGCGCCCGCAGAGGGAATGAACGTTCTCAATGCAGACTCAGGAAAGCAGCGTACTGAGCAGGGCGTGGGAGTGGCTTTTCTCCTCCCAGGCCCAAGAGCCCTTGTTGACTGCCTATCTGCGGAGGCTACCGTCTGTAATTGTGTGTGGCTAATGTCCCACATATAGACCCTTTCCTGGACATAGGAGTCCTTCTCCCCCTGCCTTTGGTACCCTCTGTGGGAACCATGGTAGAAAGAGGTCAGGCCTGGGGCTCATTCAGGCCAGAGCACCTTGGGTCCCTGGGCAAGTTGTACTTTTGAGCCTTACCTTCCTTTTCAGAAAATGGAGGCCTGCCCTCTCTGTCAGGATGGTCTCCTGAGGTATTACGAGGATGTGATGTGAAGGAAAGGGCGTTCAAAAGTTGGGGACCATTCTCTTACGTAAAATCTGGGAGCTTGCCTCTGCGTCCACCATGGGCTGGATGAGCAGATTTCATAAAACAAGTCTGGTGAAGCCCCTTGCACGTATGTGGCACAGTGGGGGTGCCACAAAAGCAGCAGCTTCTAGTAATTAAGTGGCCTGCTCTCCTCCTGGTGGCCACCACCTGCTGTGCCGCCTACCCTGGCAAAGCTCTGCTGCAGCCAGCAGCCAAGCCCAGGAGCTATCTGGGGTGTTTTGTCTGGGGAGTCTTTGTTCCAGGAGTGAGGTCAGCCTGTCTCTGCACAGTGTGGTCCCCACCAGATTACTGTCTGGGGTTCTGGTGGAACCGGGTGCCTGGCCTTGGTGATGTGGAGATAGAAGAGACTGCGTTCTGGGGCTGGAGGATTTGGTGTGAAGCAGACGCACCCATTTGCTGCTAATTGATGGTGCTTGTCTGAAAGCTCGGTTTGACCTTGAAAAGTCACATCTTATTCCACCCTGGAGAGGAGAGTTGGAGCTGGGTTGGGTGTGGTGGGGACCTGCCGGTCAGGAAAACTGAGTTCCACCACTGACCTGCATTAGAGTCCATGGACAAGGACAAAGTCATCTGAGCATCAGTTTCCCCACCTGTGAACTGTGAGTGAGCCACCTTGTTCCCTTCAGGGTCCCCAAAGCCCTGATAGGACATCAGAAAGAGTGTTCCTCTCCAAAAGGCAGGTGCCATTCTGTAATCCTGTTGGCAGGTTTCCAGCCTCTTCCTTGACATCCATCTCACCTGTGGGGCCTGCTACCCTTCCTCCTTGTCTCATCCAATGAGGGTACCTGGCCACCACCAGCCTGCAGTGAGTGCCCGATGGCTGAGTCCCTCCCAGCGCTTGCTGTGGCCCACGGCTGGCCCTCACTGGAGAACACATTTCTGCTCCATTAGGCAGGCGGGCAAAATGTGTGTGAAGGTTCCTGATAGGAGCACGAGCTGCCACCACATAAAACATGCAGAAAATGAAACACTCTGTTTCCTCCTAGACCTGGTAATGGCTGTTATGTTCCATATCATCAGCCATCAGAGCGTGGGGCTGGATGGAGCAAGAGCCCTAGTCCTATCGTGGCCTGTGGATAAACAACCCGGCTTGTGGCCAATAAAATGGGGAAGTTGAAATACAGTTGCCGTTTAGTTCAAGTTGGATATTAATAGCTGTGGGGACGGGCTCAGAAGGAAAGAGGGGAGGGAAAGGAGAAGGAAAATGGGAGCTGTGAACACCATTAACATCCAATTTCCTCAGAGAATCTGAGGAATGTTTGAGGCGCTGGTCTCTGGTCTGGGGAGCCCTGAGAGGAAGAAGGGAGGGAAGTGGGGGGACTTGATGCCGCCATCAAGACACTGAGCTGCAGCTTTCTCCTCAGTGAGCAGCAATGTTAATGGGGAAATGGGGTGGGGTTGGGGTACCAGATGCTCAGGATGCTGCTTGGATGGGGAGACATGGGTGCCCCCAGCACTTTCTGGTGTCTGAACACATGTCTCTTGCTCCAGCTGTTGCTGACCCTTCTCTATGACATTGTGGATGTTCCTTCAAATACTCCTTAATGTGGCCTCCCTCTTACCCTCCACCGGGACATGACCATACCTGTGTGGTTATGCCATTGGGACCTGCCATGTCCTCTCTGCTGGGCTGGTGGGCTCAACCCCAGCTTCCTCTTCTGCAGAGACCTGCCCTCTGTCTGGGAGGTTACCTCTAACCATTTCCTAGGGCAGCCATCGGCCACCTTAGGGACTCTTGGAGTACAAAGCGTACAGCCCTTTGCTGGGAGAGGGGGTAACTTTCTCAGCTCAATAGTACTCTAGAGTGACCTGGGTGTGAGGCTAGGGATTGACCCTGGCCTTCCTCACGCCCTTACGTGGCCTGGAGTGACTCACTCCTCTGTGTGACTTGCCTGAAGAGTGCTGCCTTGGGAAGTCACATGGCTCCATATTCCCTCCTAAAGAACCCAGACCTAAGACAAGCTGGGTGACTGGCTGGGGCAAGTCAACTTCCTGAGCCTCAGTGCCCTCATCTGTGAAATGGGGATGAACATGTCCTCTAGTTTCTATAATCAATTATCATGAACTCAGGGGTTTAAAACAAGGTGCATTTAAGTATCTTACAGTTCTGGAGGCCACAAGTTTATACTAGTCAGCCTATGACAACATAGCTGAGATAATCAACTTAAAAAGGGGAGTGGATTTATTTGGGCTCATGGTTTCAGAGGTTTTAGTCCATGATCACATTGGCCCCATTGCCTTTGGGCGTGTGGTAAGGCAGCACATCATGGTGGGAGCACATAGTGGAACAAAGCTGTTTGCCTCATGGTGGTGGGGAAACAGAGGAAGACAAGGGGCAGGGGGTCCTGATATCTCCCTTGAAGGTGCACTCCCAGTGACCTAACTCCTTTCCATTAGGCCCCACCTACTAAAGGCTCTACCATCTCCAGTTAGCTCCATGGGTTTGTGACCAAGCCTTTAACACATGGGCTATTGGTGAACATTTCAGATCCAAATTATAGAAGTCCAAAATGGGTCTCTCTGTGCTCACATCAAGGTGTCGACAGGGCTATCTTCTGGAAGTTCTGGGCGAAAAATCTCTCCCTGCCTTCCTGCTCCTGGATTACCCCAATCTGTGGGCCTGTGGTCCCTCCCTCCCTCTTCAAAGACCCAAGGGCCAGCGAGGTCTTCCTCGGGCTACATCACCACTCTCACTCCCCTGCCTCCCCCTGACTTTCAAGGACCCTTGTGATCACACTGGGCCCACCCAGATAATCCAGGATAATTTTCCATCTCAAGATTCTTAACTGAATCACACCTGCAATGTCGCTTTGTGCCATGCAGGGTAGTTTCGTCACAGTTGCTGGGGATTAGGAGGTGGACATCTTGGAGGGCATTATTCTACTTAGCACAGTACTCCGTGGACCTGGCTCAATATACATTTATTTCCTCTCCTTAGGCTTGCTATCTGGCCACTTTGAGACTATTTCCACCTCTTTAGAGATCATTGTGAGGATTAAAGGATAGAGTGGGTGGGAGGGGGATTTGCTTCCCTGTCTTCTGAGGTCCTTCTTTCTGCTTGCCTGTGTGCAAGGCTTTCTGGAAGGATCTTGGGCTGCTCATGGCGATGGGGCAAAGGGCCTGGTTGTGGAGAGGGGTGAGGGGTGCTAAGCCCACTTCTTACCCACCATCATGCCCAGGGCACATCTGCCTGGTGCTAATTTTTAGGAAGGGATGGAGAGATGGATTGAAATGGAAGGTTGAATTGCCGGATGTGGCAGCATCAGAAATTTGGACCGTGGAAGCTAGGCTTTTGAGATTTTCTTTGTTTACTCACTAAAGTTCCTTCTAAAAGGCCACCCGTGTCCATTGTGCTGAGGGGAAGAAAAGAAAAGGGTTTGGGTTTGAGAAAGTTTGAGCTGGAGGAGCAGGACAACGGAAGGGGCCAGGGCATGGATCAGCAGTGTAAACGTGGGGCCTGCTAAGGGAGCAAAGCGGGGGCACCCCCTCCTACAGGAAGTCAGCCAGTGGGGGTTAAAGCACCCCCTGTTTGTTTTGCCACTCCATTGTGAGGATCCAGTTAGGCTCCTGTATACCCTGCTGGACTGAGCGAGCCCCTGGGGAGCAGGGTCACTGCCTTATTGCTCTTGGGTCTCAGCACCCAGCACGGGAGGCACAGTGACCACACAGGGAGGTTCTCAGTGACCACTCCCTGAGTCAATGAAGCAAGAGGGAGTGAGGGACTGTCTACACCTCATCGGGTCTGCCCCATTGGTGGGCCTGCATGGTGACAGAGCCAAGTCAAGACCACTGCCAGGCCTCCATGGCTCTCTGGGGCCAGGTGCATGGAGGGAGAAAGAGGTCTGAGGTCCAGACCCTGCTGTTGGAAGCCCTCAAAGGCCTTGGGCAAGACACTTCCCCTTCCTGGCTTTATTTTCATCCCTGATTAAATGACTCTGAGGTCTGAATCAGCGGTTCTCAGAGTTCAGCCAGCCCACAGTTACCAGAAGGGCTTTAAACAAATCTGATTTAGTGGAATTTGCATTTCTCTGAAGGTCTCAGGTGACGGCTGCTAAGGGTGGTGAGAGACCATACCATGAGGTTTCCAAATGCTGATCTAGTTGCAACAGAGTCACCTGGGAAGTTTGTTAAGAAGACTGATTCCTGTCCCCCATCCCCAAAGACTTGGATTCTTTTCACTGGATTCTGAATTTTCTTGACCTCTCCAGTGATTCTGAAGCAATTAGGGAATCCCAGGCTGTGTAGTCTCTGAAGGTCTTCATTTTCAATTTATTATTATTATTGTTTTGGTACCAGAGATTGAATCCAGGGGTGCTTAACCACTGAACCGCATCCCCAGCCCTTTTTATTTTTTATTTTGAGACAGGATCTCTCATTAAGTTGCTCAGGGCCTCAGTTGCTGAAGCTACCCTTGAACTTGTGATTCTCCTAAGCTTCCTGAGCTGCTGGGATTACAGGAGTGTACCACCACGCCCAGCCAGTTCTTCATGTTTTAAAATAGTTTTATTGAGGTATCATTGACATGGAGTAAGTCACATGTTGTTCAATGTGTTCAGTCGGGTGAGTTTCAGCATGTAAGTGCTGAAACTCAAGTACCACAGTAAGACACCGAACATGTCTATCACCCTCATGTGTGTCTTTGGGCCCCTGGTAGTCAGTCCCTCTTGCCTGCACCTACCTCTCCAGGTTTTAACCATTTGTGGTTCTAAAATGGGTTGTTATGAGAACAAACGTTCTCAGGTCTCATGAGGGAGGTGCAGCCTGCTAGGTAGTGTCTCGGTAGGGATGGGGTGATCATGAGCTTGGGAAAAGGAGGTTGGAAAAGATGCTTAGTTGGCAAAGCAGGGAATTTGGTCAAGTGACAAATTATGGGGGGGCCTACGCATTATGTATGATAAAGACCCCCAAAAAGGATGGAAGAGAAAGGGAGGGAGTTTACCAGAGTCCTAGGCCAGAGGCCTGGCTTTGGGGATCCAACAAGCCACATCCAACTACTTACTTGTCCCCAAAAGGTGATGGTGGAAAGCACGAAAGAAACTTTAATTAATGCAGCTACCCCAGGAAGACCAGGGGACCCGTGTCCTGAGCTCTGCCTTCCAGGGCCTGACAAGGACTTCGAGGTTTCATAGAAAGGGAAATGAGGACAAGGGTTGGGGGTTTGCCTAGCTGGAGGCTTGTCACAGCTGCCAAAGCAGGTGGTCTTGGTCAGGTTTGGTCTGTCCATTACTTCCTTTAGATTGGTTGGGGGGGCCTTGTCCCAGAGAAGAAAGTGCTTGTTGCCTGGAGGGTAACTTCGACTCATCGTTAAGATGTTTATCTATCAGAACTTGTTCCTGGACTCCAAGATCCTGGAGTAAGAAGATGGATGCAAAGTGGAGGCAGAGAAGCCAAGTCTTTAATCCTGCTTTAGCCACCCATCAGACAGTTGCAGGCAAAGTGAAATGTCTAAGTCCTTGTTATAGGAGCAGAGCTGTTTCAGTGAGAGCCCGAGATGAGGCCCCCAGAGGGGTGGAGTGACCCAGGAAAGGGGGTGAGAGTCCTTGTCCATTGAAGCAAGAACAGGCCTGAGCAGATGAGGATGCAGAATTTTCCCGGTAAGGGCTGGGGCTTCAGCTTGGATTCCTTGTATTCCATCAACAATGCACCTCAGAGATGCCAGGCACTGTGTGTGCCCTGGGAACCACAGTCTCACGTGGGAGATAATGCCCATATAGACACTGTGAATAGGCAGCCTGATCCCTATAATAGAAATAGTCACAGAAGAGCTGGGGACTGCCAGTCACGGGCACCCACAGCCCAGAGGTTCTGCAAAGACACCCCTGTCATGAGTTGTGTGCAGGTCTGAGGATCAGAACTGAGTACTACTGGGAAGTAACTCCTCAAGGAGTCACCCCTGCTGAGGGTCTGAGGGTGACAGGGAGAAGACTGGAGCCCTGGGGAGCTGAGACTAAATTCGTGTCACCTACGGGAGGTGGTGAACAGCACAGTGCTAAGGGAAGGCAGAGATACTCTGACACCATTGTGAAACCAGGCATGAGGGGTCCTCCCAGGGAAGACATGGAGAGAGGCTCCCAAAGAGAAGACGCTCAACTGTGGATCCTCCCTTTCTGTCCTTCCTGCATGGATCTGGCTGCCGGCTGTGTGCCAGAAGTGTGTGTGTGTGTGTGTGCGTGTGTGTGCGCGCGTGTGTGTTATTCCCTTTCGCTCATTCATTTATTCAGTCAATATATCAGCTAATTTACTTTCCCACAGGAAGTTTGGCTGGGTGTGGGAGTGAAGAAGGCAGGCAAGTTCCCCACCGTAGAGTTGGTATGCTTGTAGGAATTTGACTCTTAAATATTCTCTTTAAAGATTTGAAGAAGAAGATTCCAGGGGAGGCTTCAAACAGCACATTATACCCTTGGGGGCCAACAGAGCAGGGGACAACCTTGAAGAGATGTCTCTTCTAGAATATTCCTGCCCTTCCATGATGTCACTACCTGTGTAAGGATTGTGGTGTTGTTAGTAAATGGAAATGTGTTACCATGTTTCTCCAAGTGTGACCCAGAACCCGGGTCTCACCTGAGATTTTGTTCCAAGGACAGATTCTGGGACCTGCTCACCTCCACTCACCCTACCCTAACCCATTGATTTCACATTTCAACAGCAGTCATGAACGATTTTAGAATCTGAACTTAGTGAGTCTACAGATACCTCTTATTTATTTATTGTTGTTTTGTTTTTTTATTGTTGTATTATAATTATACATAATTGTGGGATCCATTGTGTTATATCAGATATACACATAACATCATCTGATTGTCTCATTCCCTATTACATTCTCTTTCCCTCTTACCCCCTCAGGTACCTCTTTTAATGCAAGCTTTTAATTGAAAGATACATATATAAAAGCACAAATTCATAGATGTATAATCTGACGAATTCCCACAAGGCTAACATGCCTAGGAAACCAGCTTCCAGACTAGATACAGAACATCACCAATTCCCCGGAAGTGGCCTTTGCCTTTCTCCATCTTCTCCCCTCCCTCTGCCAGGGGTTATCGCCATTATGAATGCTAACTCCATAAATTAATTTTACCCTTTATATAAATGAAACTGTACAATATGTACTCATTTGTGTTTGGCAAAATTTCCCTCAGTGCTGTTTCTTAGAGTTATTTATATTGTGTGTGGTTATAGTTTCTTCGTTCTCGTTGATGTGTAGTATTCCTTTGTATGATTACACACAATTTATTTTTCCATTCTTCTCTGGATGGGTGTTTGGATTGCTTCCAGTTTGGAAAATGGCTGCTGTGAACCTTCTTGGGTATTATTTTGGTGTGTGGATGCACGCCTTGCTGTTGGAGTGGGATTGTCAGGTCAGACGTCCACCTGTGTCAGCTCTCAAAGTACTGCACGTGGAACAGCTAGTGTGGCCCCCAGGTAGGCAGCCTCTTTGTCTTCCCAATCTCGTGTAATCCCCTCCCCCTTGAATTTGTCAATTCAGCCCTAACAAATGGAATATGGCAGAACAAATAGGATGTCACTTCTGAGATTAGGTTCCAAAAAGACAGCGGTTCCGGTCCTGTGTGCTGTCCCTTGCCCTCTGTCTGTCCACTCTGAAGAAGGCCTTCTGGATTGTTGTGAACCACCCTGTGAAGAGACTCCACATGGCTAGGACCTGAAGAAGCCCCTCTCAATCAGGACGGAGAGGACCTGAATCTGCCAACAACCACGTAAACACACTTACACACTGACCTTTCCCTTTCAGGTCAAGCCTTCAGGTGAGACTGCAGTCCCGGCTCACAGCTTTGGCAGCCATGCATGAGCAGCCTTGAGCCAGGGGCACCATGCTTGGCCATGGTTCCTGACCTGTGGAAACTGGAGATCCAAATGCTTGCTGTCTTAAGCCTCCAAGTTTTGGGGGTAATTTGTTAAATGCAATAGATAACTAATATACTGCCAAACTCTTGTCTAGAGGGATTGTACTAATTTATACTCCTGCCCCAAATGGCAATAGTTGCAGTTGCTCTATACACTTGCCAACACATGGCACTGCTGACTTTGTTATTTTGGTCATTGGATGGGTGTGTGGCAATATTGTATGATGGTTTTAATTTGCATTTCTCTGATGTTGAATGCTGTTGGGCACGCATCCTCTTTGGTGAGGTGCTTGCTCCTTCAGCTCTTCTGCCCATTTGTCTGGTGGGAAATTTATCTTTCGCACATTCGTTTATGGAAATTCTTGCGTAGTCTGGTTTTGAGTTTTAGGCTGGACATCTGTGTAGCAAATATCTTCTTCCCTTTTGCGACTTGCCATTTCACTCTTTCGTGTTATTTTGAAATATTTTCAAATTTACAGAAAAGTTATGGCAATAGAAATAGCAGAAGAGTTTTATTACAGCCTTTATCCAGATTCGCCATTTTTCTTTCTTTTTTGTGGCACTGGGGATTGAACCACAGTAAATTCACCTTCTGTTCGGGTGTCACCTCATTTGCTTTATCATCTGCACCCTCTTCTCACACCTACACAGATACACGCCCACTGGCACACACCCTACACCCACACACACACAGTCGCACACACTTTTCTGAACCATTAGAGAGTACGCTGCATACGTGAGGACGCTTCTTCACAAATAAGTCAAAATTTAAGTGTCTGTTTCCTGAGACTATTCTCTCCCATGACCGCACGACAGCTACCGACTTCTGTCAATTTACCATTGATGTGCTACGTTGTCTGTCTGATCTACTATCTGTGTCCCGTTTTTTTCAGTTGATCTAATAATGTGCTTGGTAGCATTTTCCCTTCTAGTAGAGAATCCCGTCTAGGATGAGGCATTGTACTCGGTTGACATGTCTCTTTAGTCGCCTTTAATCAGGAGCATTTCCACAGCTGTTCTTTGTCTTTTATGACATTGACATTTTGAAGAATACAGTTCCTCCCCCTCTTCCCTTTTAAATAGAATGCTCCTCATTTTGTTTGTCTGATATTTTATCATGATTAGAGGAAATATTGCCTTGCCAGCTAGAATCGCATGTAAATGATGCTGTGTCCTTCTTGGGGTCTCACATCTGAAGCCACACGATGTCCCTCAATAATGATGTGGATTTTGATCACCTGGTCAATGTGTTGTCCAGTTGCTTCTTTGTATAGTTACGATTTTTTCCCCTTGTAGTTAATAAGCAAGTGGTGGGGCTTAATACCATACAAATCCTCTGCTTCTTGCCCAACTTCCCTCCAATTTACCATCCCTGATGATTCCTGTCAGAACCGATCTTTGCTGTATGGTTCCAAAAAGACTTTCCAATTCTAGATCCCCTTCTGCTGTTGCCAGCCGAAGGCTGTTGGCTTCATGCTGTAAGCAGAAACTCTCCTTTTGAAGGTATCTTAATTTGAATGCCATCTAACTTAATGGATTTTTCCATTATAGTTAATGCATTTTGTGTCCAGTTTAAAAAATTTTTGCCTACCTCAAGCTCTTGAAAATATCCTCTTATGGTTTCTTCTAAAAGCTTTATTATTAGACCTTTGACATGTAGGTCTATGATCTGTCTGGGCTATTTTGTTCGTGATGTGAGACAGGGGATACTATGGCTGAAATGTGTCCCATGAAGCATGTGTTGGGAACAGTCTGTAAGGCCAAGTGTGGAGAGGTGGGGTGTGAGAGGTCGTGCAGGTTCTGCCTCCTTGGCTGTAATTTTTATGTACAAAGGAAATGTACAAAAACTTTCCCCCTTTAAAAGAGTCAAAGGCCAGAGGTGCTTAACCACTGCGCCACATCCACAGCCCTTTATATATTTTTGTTCTGAGACGGGTCTTGCTAAGTTGCTTAGAGCATTGCTAAATTGCTGAGGCTGGCCTCAAATTGTGATCCTCCTGCCTCAGCCTCCTGAGCCACTGGGATTAAAGGTGTACCCCACTGCACCTAGACAGCTTGCTTTTTTTCTCAGCAATAAGTCTTGGGTCAATTCTTGTGCTGGCAATGGTAGAGCTCCATGATTCTTTTAACAGTTGTACTAGATGATGTGTTATATGTGTCGTGTGTGAGAAACTGTCAAGTACACATTTGATGAGCTGTGTTCATTATTATGATTTTTGAAGTTGTTTCTCATGTGTGGTTTTGCCGCCCTCTGACTTTTAGGCAGACCATGTGAGTACTCGCTGGGTAGAGCCATGATGGTATTGGGAGCATTGCAAGAGAACACCCGAGAAGCAGATGCGGGTGGGAACTGGAGCCTGGAAGGCACTGGGCTGGACTGAGGTCAAGCCAGATGGCTCAAAGAGGCTGGGTGACCTGCCCAGGCTCTCCGTTAGTTAGAGGCCAAGCAGGTCTGGAAGCCTCGACCATGGGCTGCCTAGCCCACGCCCCTGGCTGTCCACGGTGCTGACGCTGCCCTGTGTCTTCCTGGCCCACCTCCCTCCCAAGCTGGGCAGAGGTCTGCTGGCTGCTCTCACCCCCAGCAGGCCCGTGGACCCCTCAAGGAGTCAGGACCACACTTAAGTTCCAGAATCCACCCTGAGCCTCAGCAGCGTCACTGTCCATTTGTTTAAGAATCTTCTCATTTCCAAGAGCCCCTTTCGGGACAGGCAAGAACAAATTTGGAAGGGAGAGAAGCTGAAGCCCTTAAATCACATGTTGGGCAAAATAATCAAAGAATCTTCCCAAAATTTGTCAACGGCGGCGCTGGGCCTGGCTGTTCAGTAATGACTCTCACTTGATGACAGATCTCGAGAAAATGCGTTTTGGAAGCAATCAGTATATGCTGAATAGGATCCTATTTTACAAGCATTTTATCTACTCTTAAGGACACGGGAGATGAGGAAAACAGATAAGCCTCTCTATTAATATTGATTAGACCATTATATATCTGAAAAAGAGATTTTAGTCGGAGATGATTGCATCTCACCAGAGCAGCCTGCCTTCTGAATCGAACCGTTTAATCTGCTGCTCAGCACTGGGGGTGTGGGGACAGAGACACACGCTGTGCTCCTTCGTGCTGGGCAGCGGAGGCAGGAGAGGGACTCCGGGAGAGAGGTCTGAGAGGCACTTGCCACCTACGTGCTTTCTCACCAGCCCCGCAGAGGGCTCCAGGAGAGGAAGATCAAAAAGGGAAGCAGGATCAAGGTTAGACTTCTAGAACAACTGCCAACTTCTAGGAGGGTTCAGAAGCTGAGGCCAGAGCATCTTGTTTCCTGGGACAGTTTTAAAAATGAGAAAGATAATCCAGGTCATGAACAGGCTTTCTTATTATTGATCCCCCCCAAGATGGGCAAACATTAAAAAATGTTCACCCTTGCTAGTTATCACAACAATGCAACTCACTACAATGAAAAATGTTTGCCAAACTTGCAAAAAACAAAAATTTAAAGCACAACATCTGGGACTGGTGAACTTGTAGTGAGATTGCATTCTCATGTGCTATGTATGGGTGGAAGTGGAAGGGGGGATAGCCTTTTTTTTTATATTTACCTTTTTAAAAAAATTAAGTTTTAATTGGTATGAAGAACTGTACACATTAGTGGGGTAACAAGTGAGATTCCAGAATTCAAGTTCTTTGGAAGAGAATTTGGTGACATTGGTCAATGACCTACTTTCTACCAAACCCCAGGTTATTATAAGGTATCGGGGTATTGGGTGAAACTCAGTCTTTGCCCTCACAGAGGGAAACTGAAATTAAGAAGTGAAAGGGGAACTAAATATTTACAAAATGTGAAGAGTCTTAAAGGAAATAAAAAGGTGCTGGGGTGATGGAGGGAGGTGAGAGAAAGCTTTTTCCAGGAGATGATTTTGAGCTTGAGTCAAGAATGGTAAGAAGGAAGGAATCACAGAAGAGAACTAGGTTCTGGTAGTTGGAACAGCATGTGCCAGGGTCCTGTGGTGAGAGGACTTTTGATTAACTGAGCAGAGCCCAGTGAGGGAAGCTTGGAGGGAAGCAGCTGGAGGAGTGGGTAGGTGGGTGATAGCCTGTGAGTGCTGGTGTGTCTACCTGCCAGGGAAGCCTGTGGGGTATTCTAAGGAGGACACACATGGTTGGCTGTCACTGTTTATAGAGGTCACTGCAGCTGCTATAACAGTAGTTCAAGGCATAAAAGAGGAAGCAGCAAGGAGTTAGGAGCCCATGGGTGCAGGGGCTGTGTGAGATGACAGTGGCTGAGACCCGGGCTTTAGCAAGGAGGTGTGTATACAAAACCTTCCAGAGGTTTGAACTCTTAGGATCAGCATGGCCACCACGGGGGATAATCAGATGCACACAGAGCTTTATGTACAAATACGCTCATTATGGTTTTAGTTATAAATACCAAAGACTGGAAACAACAGGCTCAGTCATGAGGAGAGGGCTGTTAAATGATGCTCATGTAGACAAGGGCTGCCATGTGCTTAGGAGAATTACTGTTTTAGAAGCAGATTTAACAACACAGAAAAATGCTTATATTGTATCTTACGCGGAGATAAAATCAGGATACAAATCTCAATGTATACTGTGATGCTGGTGGAAGAAAAGTCCTTTTTTTTTTCTGTTTAAACACAATGCCAAAATGTTAATGGTAACTTTCTCTGGCTGACCAATGGTCAGTTTCAAATTTTTTCTACGTTTCAGTGTTCCCCCAGATACCTTATAATAAGAACATAGTTTTTGAATTAAGGAAACGAATTTTTATATTTATTTATTTATTTATTTATTTATTTATTTATTTATTTGCAGTGCTGGAAATTGGACCCAGAACCTAGTATCTTCTATGCAGGTGCTCTACCACTGAGCCACATCCTCGACTAAAGCAATTTTGAATAATAGGGTAAATCTCTAGGACAGGCAGGGGTATGGAAGGAGGGAAGGTGAGTTGACACCAGTGTTAAATCAGCCTCCTGCCCTGAAGCTTCCTCCAGAAACCTGCTCAGCTTTCTACCCCATCACTGCCTCTTGGAAAGTTTCTCCAGAGTCTCAGCAGTAAGGTGTCTCAGTCCATTTTGTGTTGCTGTAACAGAAACACCACAGATGGGGTAAGCTATAACAAAGAAAGATCTTGTATATTTCTGGAGGCTGGGCCAAGGTTGAGGGCCCACCTTTAGCAACAGTCTTCTTGCTATGTCACATCATGGTGGAAAGCAGAAGAGCAGCGTGTGGGTGAGACAGCAAGAGATCCAACCAGTCGCCACGAGTCCTGTTATAACCAGTGTGAACCCATCCATTAGGGCAGAGCCCTCTGGCTCTTATCACCTCTCTCTTCTTTTTTGTTGTTGTTTATGGACACAATATCTTTATTTATTTAATTTTATGTGGTGCTGAGGATCAAACCCAGTACCTCACATGTGCGAGGCAAGTGCTCTATCACTAAGCTACAGCCCGGCCCCCTCTTATCACCTCTTGAAGGTCCCACCTCTATTTTTTTTTTTGTTACCAGGGATTGAACCCAGGGGCACTTAACCACTGATTCACATCCCAGCCCTGTTTTATATTTTATTTAGAGACAGGGTCTCATTGAGTTACTTAGGGCCTCACTAAGTTGCTGAGACTGGCTTTGAACTCATGATCCTCCTGTCTCAGCTTCCTGAGCAGCTGGGATTATAGGCAAGTGCCACCACATCCGGCCTTGAAGGTCCCACTTCTTGACACTCACATGGGGTATTAGATTCCCAGCACGTGCTCTTTGGGGGACATTTTCAAACCCTAGCCTGGTTGTTATGCACTGTGACAAAATACCTGAGGAAATCAACTTAGAAGGAGGAACGATTTAATTTGATGTGTACTTTCAGTCCATGGTGACTTGTCCCCATCACTTCAGGACCACAGAGGGGCAGAACATCCTGGTGGGGAGCACGTGGTAGAACAAAGCTGCTCAGGTCATGGCAGCCAGGAAATGGAGACAGAAAGGGCCATCCCCCATGGCCTCATTGCCTTCTCTGTCCTCACCTCCTGAAATCTGTGCCTACTAGTACTCCAGGCTGGTGATCAACCCTTTAGCACGAGGCCTTTGGGGGACATTTATGATCCAAACCACAATAGGTTAAGAACTGGAGAGTCACCCTTGATCCTCCTTCTCCTTGTTCCAGCATCCCAGCCACTGGCAGGTGCAGATCCCCCCTTCTCCCCCCGACTGGGGCCCTGGCCTGTGTGCGCGATGTGGCTTGCTGGCATGGTTGCGGTAGCTGGCTTTGCGGTCTCCCTGTTTCCATCCCTGTCTCTCTTCTGCTCAGCATCCTCTGCCCAGCCTGAGGGACACGTTAACATGAATATCTGATCATGTCACTCCATGGAGGGAGTGTAGAATAAATCCAAACTCTCCACCATGGCCTACAAGGTCTTATCAAACCCTCCAATAGAAATGAAATGGAAATTTAAACAAGGAAGCATTATTTTGGCTTTCAGGTGTAGCAAAGATTTTTTTAAAAACTGAGAATCAGAGGGAGTTGGGCGAGGATGCGTTGGGACTGGGCTCTGAGTCTGAGGACCCGTGGCGGCTCTGGCAGGTTGAGGCCCGGGAGCGAAGTCTGACTAAACAGTCGTGCAGAGGGGATAGCGAGGAATTGGGCCAGGGAGGGCCAGAGAGAGAGGGGCTTCGGGTGAGAAGGTGCCTGCTGGGTGGAAGGCTACTGAGAGGGTCACTTAGATGAGGACCGAGGGCTGAGTGGAGCTTGGCCACCGTGGCACCAGGGGTGGTGGGAGGAAAGACACCTCGCAACAAAGGCAGAGGAGAGTCCCATGAAGGGGGTGGGTGAGTGTGCGTGCGTGTGCACCTCGATATGTGCTGCTGGTAAGCATGGCAGTTGATGAGATCCTGAGGGGAGACCAGCCTGAGGAGAAGTCTAGAAGGAAAGGAGGGTTTGGGTGGGGGCCTGTTGGCAGGGAGGGTCCCCAAAGCCCTTCTGAGGGACCACTGGATAGCATCAAGTGACAAAGAAGGAATTCCAGGAAGCTGTGATATTTGCTAACTGTCCCCAGGGGGTTGGGCCCAGCTTAAAACTCATTAGAAAAAGCAAAGGAAAGAGCCAGAGAGTGCCGGCTTGGCTCTAGGTGGCAGCTCCTTCCAGGGCCTTCTTATTTCCCAGGTAAGTAGGCTGCTTTGATCACTGCCTTAGGGGAAGCGCAGTTCACACAGGGGGGTCTGATTTTGAATCTGGGGATTCTCTGCAGGAAGAGTGAGATGGCAATGTAAGGGTCCCACAGGAGAAGATAGATAAACCACATACGTGTGTGTGTGTGTGTGTGTGTGTGTGTGTGTGTGTGTGTGTGTCCAGTTCCAATTGGGAAGGAAGGTAAGGAGGCCCAGGGCCCCTGTTTTTGAGCCTATTTGTTTGGATAGGGTAGTTGGATAGAGACAGGGGTTGGGCTATTACTTGGGGTTCAAAGACAGTAAAATACTTAGTTTTGGTATTTCAAAGTGTACATGTGGAGAAGCAGTACTTAAGATAACTCCTTTTCCTACCAATTGTGTTCAACTTTTCTTTGAAAATCCTGCTTAGAGCTGCTGCCTCCAGGAAGCCTTTCATCCTACCCTTGCTCCTGACCGTGATCTGTTCTGTCTTTGAGTTTATTGGCTCTGGCAGACTCTGTCATTCCCAAGGGTGGATGTTTCTACTCCGGCATTGAGAGGATCCTCACCTCTCTGGGCCTCTGTTCCTTTAGCTATAGTCAAAGGGAATGAGGTCTACTCTGGCCCAGGAGTCCTGGTCTTGAGGGTGCACAGGTAGTGTGGGGACCGGGAAGAGTGGCAGACACCCCTGAAGGTGCCAGGAATGTCTGTTATCTACTGGATGTTAGGTAAACCCTTTCCCTGGTTACCAACTGTGACTTCACAATGGTCCCTAAGTCAGGAACTGTTACTCTTACCACTTCACAAATGATGAAATGGATGCTTAGAGACAGCAAATGAGTTGTCCATGGTTTGCCTGGCAAGAAATGGCCAAGTTGTATCTGACAGTTGCTGGGACTGGGTAGGGGCTGGCTCTGTGACACATTCTTCCAGGGTTAGCAGGGGGCTTCTGGAAGGTTCCCTTGCCTCTCTGATCTCTTGTTCTTCTGTGTCTCTGCTCTGTTTCTCTGGCCTTAGAAACTGCCAGCGTTCAGAGTCATGCACTGTCTTTTCTCTAGGTCAAGCACTGAGACATTAAATTCCTGCAGGGCCAGGCAGTAATTAAGTGAAATGGGAAGTGGCCGGAGTCAGTGCAAACACGTCTGTTCCCTGAGTGGTGGCAACTGCCACTCCTGCAGAGCTCTTGTCTCTTAAGGGGCAGTGGCTTCTCAGCTCTGGCCGGTTGCTACCTCCTGGAATTAAGGCTCAGTATTATCAGAAGCTCTGATCTTTTAAAAAGCTAAAATCTCTTGAATTTTAAAAATGGGTCCAAATGGTGTGTTCTGAGCCACATTTTAAAACAACATGCAAATAAATTTTGAAAAATTACATGAACAGACTGAATGTTGCTCTGTCAGGTGACAGGCTTGCCACCCCTGAAGTCTAATCTCACTTCCGCCTTGTTCCACTCAAGCTCAGGTGAAAGTGTCCCCTGCTCTGGGCACTCAGGACACAGTGTTACTGCCCTTAGGTGGGATCATGGCTTGGTGAGCATGTGTTAGAGTGGGTTCCATGTTTCCCAGGAGAGTCCTCCACTCCCATCTCCCCCCACACTTAGCATCTTTCAAGGGTGGAGCAGATGTTGACAAGAATGGGTCCAAATTTCAGACCTCTCTGAGTTGTTTTCTAACTGGGCTTTGGACAACAATGTGAGATGGCAACCATCAGGAACAGCAGTTTCCTGAACGGATGTCCTTCATCCTCAAACGTCTCTGAGAGGGTTGTAGTGGCTGGGGCCAGGTGGATGTTCAAAGCATTCAAATCTGAGCCAAGCTCACGGACATTCTGAGCAAGAACCAATAGAGATCAGAGATGACAGAAACAGTCACAGGGACTTCAAATATTGGAATCATGAGACACAGACTATGAAACAACTGTGCTTACCATGTTCAAACAAACAAACCAAAAATAGCTTGAAATTTTCAACAGAGAACTGGAAACTATAAAACACATAACAGATATTTTAAAAGGAATGCTAGAACTAAAAAGAGAATAACTGAAGTCAAGAACTCGATGGATTGGTTTAATAATAGACTAGACATGGTTACAGAGAAAATTACTGAATTGGGATCTAGATCAGAGAAAACTGTTCAGAGTACGGCACTGAAAGATAAAAAGGTGGAAAATATTGAAAAAAACAGGGAGGCAAAATAAGAAGGTGTAGTTTATATTTAATTGAATTCTTAGAGGAATGAAGAAAGTGGAGAGAGAACAGGGCAGCAGAAATATTTCAATGTTCTATAATGGAAAAAAGACATCTGCCTATAGTTCAAGAAAACTCCAGAAGTGGATTGATCCGTACAGGACACAGGAAGGACCAGTCATTCACTGGGGCAGGGGAGTCAGGAACTCACTTTGCAAATTACTGGGCATAGAGGGAAATTGTGCCATAGAGCCCTGCCTAGGGAAAATGGAAATTGGAGAAGGAATGGAAGTAAAGTTTTCATTAATTTTCCTGATGAATTTACTAATTCATTCATTTACTTATTTATCAATTCAAGGCCTGTTTTGTTGAGCACCTATTAGGGTTGAGTTCCCATAACTTAGAAAATGAAAAGTCTTGCTATTAAAGATGTTTGTCCTTGAATGAAGCAACATGAATAGGGAGTTCAGTGTTTTGGAGCCCAGAATCAACAGGACTCTTGGACGTCTATGACAATGGGGTCTATGGTGGGTCTGGGGACACAGGCAGTTTGATGGCAAATGACCCAAAGTAGGACCAGTGAAATCTGAACCCATCTCTGAAGATAGTCAACAGAAGGTGATTTCATTCTAAATAAGCTCTTTAATATTCCGAGTAGGATTTGTAAAATTGTTTTTTTGTTTGTTTTGGCACCAGGGATTGAACTCAGGGGCACTCGACCACCGAGCCACATCCTCAGCTCTGTTTGCATTTTATTTAGAGACAGGATCTCACTGAGTTACTTAGTGCCTCACTTTTGCTGAGGCTGGCTTTGAACTCAGGATCCTCCTGCCTCAGCCTCCAGAGCTGCTGAGATTACAGGCCTGTACCACCATGCCTGGCAGATTTGTAAAGTTTTTAAGAACCTGACCAACTTGATATTATTTGTATTTTATTCATTTTCCTGAAAATTTTAGTAAAATTTATTGTAATAAAATGAACGTACCTAAACTTTACTAAAAGGAAGACACGAAGGAATCAGTGTGCAGAAATGTGCTACAGACAAAAGTGGCACAGCAGCCCTGTGGAGGTCGTGCATGGCAGTGGCAGTGGGTATGAAGGATGGCATGCCAAGGTACAGCTCAAGGGGACAAAGCTGGGACTCCAACCAGCTCTCCCCTCTGGAGGACTTGGAATACTTGAGCTGTGTGCAAACTTGGTCACTGGCTTTCCTTCTGATGCTCGACTTTTTTGGGCACTCTACCCCTTTAAAGCACCTTACCAAGAAAGTGCCCAGACAACATACTCCATGCAAATACAGGGCATTTGTGGATCCTAATCCAAAATCCTTTGATCTATCCATTCCATCACTATAATTTGGGGAAGCTGAGGTCTTGCTGGGTGATTTGTGCAAATCCACACAGCTGGTGCTGGAGGGGGAACAGTACCCGTAGTATCTTAACTTTGCCTTCTCCCCACGCACCCCACCCTCTGCAGTTCTGTAGGGTGCAGGGCACTGCTGCATTGTGTGTGAGGAGACACTCCCACTGGGCATCCAGTGGGGAAGGCAAGCCCATTACGCCACACGGGGTGCAGTCAGGTTCCCCGGATGTCTGCAGGGAGTATCACTGAATGGAGGATCCACAAAGGAAAACCCCTCTGCTGGCGGGGTCAGTGCTAGCTGCTCTTTGACCCAAAAGGCCTTGGGACATAGCTAAAACTCTAGACAGAAGAGGGTGGGGATGAAACTGCCGGGAGGGAACTGTTTCCTAGGACGTACCCCTCCTCTCTCATACCAAATACGTCTCCAGAGTGGCCCAGAGGTCGGGAGACTGCCCTGATTCCCAGTGTGACTTAGCCAGGGCACATCCCTTCTGGAAGCCACCAGGCCACCAAAGCTTGAGGGACAGGGGGACCCTGAGCCCAGTTCTGTGGTACAAATTCCCTGGGGTCTAGCCTCTCTCTGTTTCCCCTCCCTCCTGCCATCTTCCCTCTCTGCAGCAGGGAGAGCACAGAGGAGGTGTGTGTGTGTGTGGGGGGGTACCAGCGCCACACACCCAACTCTCATTTTCTTTCAAGAAAAAATTATGATTATTAAAGATTTAATCTTCATTCTAAAAATACTGCAGTGTGAATGCTTCTGTTCCCCCAATCCCCTTCACTCTCTCCCCATCGGCTCCCTTTCCTAATCAGCGCTACTGATCACTACACTGGGAGGTGGCATGGAAGGTACTGGGCTCTGCAGCGGCTGATAGGAGAAGTGGAATGAGGGGAGGTGCAATCAGAGCTGTGGCTGGAGAGAGGGAACCTACATATGTGGCATCCCTGGCTTGCTCTGGTCAACATGCCCTGCGGGTGGAACAGGATGGAAGCAGCCTCAGCCTCCTGGGCAGAATGGGGAGCAGTTTCCGGCATGCTGAGCTGAAGGTGCGCTTCTTTCCGGTGAATGACTGATTTGGAGTTTATTGATTCCATTTGCCAGAGTATTTTCCTTAAATATTTTTTGAGTCTAATGCACACCGTGTGCACCCATAATGGCTCTAGCTAGCCTTGTTTTTTGCAGAACCAATAAAGCAATTCAGATGAGATGAAATTGAACTCAGAGACATTGGGAGAGGGTGGCTGGAGATGTGGGCTCGGAGCAGGGTGTGGGCTTGAGATGAAAGGAGGGGGAGGGGGGCGTGTAGATGGGGACCCAATAGAGTCCTGTGGATCCAGAGAGGTGGGAGAGAATGGAGAAGAGAAAGGAAGTTAGAATAAGGAAACATGGAAGGGAGACAAGGAAAGGAGAGAAAAGAAGAAGGGATAGAAAGTTAAGGTTCAGAATGCACCCCATGGCCGGGGATCTGGATGAATTAAGGCTTGGGTGATCCTCAAATTACTTTGGAGTTTCCAATTCTAATCTCTTTTCTCTCTCACCCAACCTCTCATGAGAAAAGCAAGAGAGACACCTGTGTAGACAACACCATCTGCTTCGCAAAGTCCATTCGCCCATCTCTATTGCGTAGCAGTCCTGCCTGTGTGTGTTGCACTACTCCTGGTTTGGTCTTTAACTAGCCTAAACCAATCACAGTATTCCTCTCCCTCTGGCCCCAGTGATAGGTTGAGGAAAAGGTATGTAACCCAGGACCAAGCCAATGAATGCATAAGATTCTTCTGGCCATGGTGATTGGTTGAAGAGCTACCTTGTGATGTAAGTTGGACCAATCAGAATATCGGTCCAATCAGAAAGGGAATTTTGTTAAAAGTTGAGGTAAGAAAAGACTTTTAAATCTCCCTGGTTATGAAGAAAGAAGCGTGGGGCTTGGGAGCTGTTAGAATGAAGAAATTCAGTCTGAGAATAAGGCTGATACATTCGGAGAGGAGAATGGAGAAAATCACAAAGAAATGGAGCTTAGTTATCAGGGACATCATAAATCTCTAGATCAAAGTTACCCTCTGGACAGCCTAATTACATGAGCCAGTATACTCTCTTTGTTTTAAGTAATTTTGAAGTTGGCTTTTCTGGTACATGTAGTTGATAGTGTACTAATTAATATAGTATTTGAAAATTTGATCCCTCCGTTCTTCCATTGCTAGGCCTCTTGGAAGCTCTCTCAGAGTATGTCCCAGACCTGTGCTAGGCAGGGTTCCAGGGGAGTACAGGGCTCCAGATTTACAGGGTATTAGCTTAGTCCCTGGGGGCAGGGATAGGGTTGGTAGGAGAGGAAAGGATGAAGGGAAAAAACCCAGAGAATGGACATCCTGGATGGTCAAGCTCTTTCTATGCACCTGGGTAAACACCATCTCTGCTTAACCCCAAGTCAGTCTTCAAAGCAGCTTTCAGCTCCAAGTTCAAATTCCCTAGCCTGGCATCCCAGGCTCATCTCCTGCAGCTGCCAACCTGGCCCTCACCCCTCCCTGAGCACACCCCCACTCACGCACACACCTGCTGCAGGCTCCCTCTCCCTAGAAGAGCTCTCTTACATTTTGGATCTCACCCATCTTTCAAATCCTGTCTCAGTGCCACCCATAAGACTTTAATAACCCTGGGACACCCTCTTCCTGCAGGGGCATCATCAGAATCTGCACAAAGTGAGAGTGGGGCATGGCCGGGTGAAGTGTAGCTTGAAAAATCCACATGCCTATTGTTTTTGTGCATAAAATTACTGAGAGTGAAGTTAACAAACTGTTCTTGACTAGTGGAATTATATAGTAGATGGTGAGAGAAAGCATTTGTAGGGTCATGGGTTAAAAAAGATGTTGAGAATTCTTGCTCTAATTGATGAGCCCTCTTCCTTGTTTGACCTCCTAAGGCCTTTGCACCTTTTCCGTGGCCCTCTCTGGGTCCTGTCTTCCACTGCGGTTATTTGTCTATTGATCTAGCTTGCATGCTGGGTCATAGAACTATGGACTGCGGGAGCTGGGAGGGCCCGGGGAGATCAGTGGCTGCAGGGATCCACCACCTGTTAGAGAGCTGCCCTTGACTGATGGGGTTCACCTTTGCATTAGGCTCCTAAAATTATTTTTAAAATCTGGGTTTGAAAGCTGTCACCCCCACCTTTCTTTTGTGTTCAAGAAAGCATAAATGAAAGTGTATGCCTCTGGAACAAAGAGGTCACTGCTTGGCTCTTTAAAGGCCTTAGAGAAACTGTGGTCTTGACAGCCTAATTTGTAGAGATAAAATGCTTTCCTACATTTACGAAGCAATGCTGTGCATGACCAGAGCAAAGCTGGGCGGTCTGAGCATAGATCTGGGCTAGAGTGTGGGGAAGACACATGGGAAGCAGCCTTCTGCCCCTCAGGCATGGGGAGCATCTCCGGTCCCCCTGGGAGTGAGGAGGGCGCTGTGAGGATCTTTGCTTATCAATGGGGTCAACGTCAGAGTAGAGGTGGGGGAGAGACGCTTGTGGGGAACCTGAGAATGTTAGGGGTTATGCCCTGCTTTCTAAATGTGAGGTGAGGACACACTTCCTGGAGCAGGGGCAGGTTTGTGTGGCCCCTGGTCCGACATGGCGCAGCTGTGGTAGATGGAGGGGTACACAGGGTGCGGGTGGGGTTGCGTGCCCTTTATCTGGCACAGTGGAGAATCTGGAAATTCCTGAGGGTCCTAGAGATGGGATGGCAGAAATGCTAAAAGAATTGGCACATGGAAGAGGCCTAGGTCGGGATGAGGAGGACGTGTGAGTGGAGGTGGTGGCAGTGGCTGGGGCCTTCATGTAGAGGTGACATTGGGGTTCCAGAAAAGGTCAGTGTACAGCTAGAGGACACAAGGTTGAACACTCAGAGACAGGTGGCCTGGGGGATATGTCATAGAGGCTAACCAAAACCCAGAGGTAGCATATGGGCTAGGGGCTGCTTTACCACCCCAGGGTAATCTAAGGAAGGAAAATGGAATAAATGACACCAAAAGGCACTCTGGTCTTGTTTTCAACTGAGTTACTATTTCCTGGCAATTTCATCTCCTCTCCCTTCTTGCAAACCCCCATGTCGACTGAGCTCTCTATAGAAATAGGGAAACGGGATCAGGAAGTGATCAGTTATGGAAAATAGTTACTTTGTCTTACCCATTTCAGTTGTTGGGTGTAAATCCACCCTATCCTGTAGCAATTACAATTTTGATGAGACATGACAGAGAACTTCAGGGTGCTCTGGAAATGTGTATCAGGCAATCTGACCTAGCTTGGGCAATCAGGGAGGGCCTCCCAGAGGAGGTGATATTTAAGTGGAATCCTGGAAGATGCTTAAAAGTTAAAGTTAACAGAATATGAAGGAGTCAGTGTTCCAGGGAGTGGGTGACCTTTGCTTCCTCATCCTATATGAAGAGCCCTTTAGTTTCCCAGCATGGGCTGCCTTATCTCCCAGCCAGGGCCAGGAGCAATGGGACATTTCCCAGAGGTCTGGGTGGCTCGCTTTGTGTGCCTTTTGCTGGAAAGGGGTAGATGTGGAGCGAGCCTGGATCTGTGCTCTGACCAGGCCTCCTGACGGATCATTTTTTTTGAAGGTTTGTCCCTTGACCTTCCAGTCATCACAGTCCCCAGCATCTTAAGGAGGCTCCCAGACTTTTGCCATCTGAACAGGAATGGAACAGGGGACTCACAGCCCCCATGACCACTGCCAGTCCACATGCCCTGCCGTTCAGCTAGGAGCGGGTGTGTGGGGTTGGCCGCTCCGCTTAATGGCCAGGAAAGGAGGCGATCACGCATCTTCCATCTGCCGGCTGAAAGCCTGTGCGGAGGAGGCCCATTAGCAGCCACGATTCCTGTGCCAGCCTCAATTAGCCCGAGCAGGAGCAAAGGGCAGTGTGGGCAATCGATCTGCAGCCAGGCAGGACAGAGCGGGCTTCCCTTCCTCTGCTCTGGGGTCTCTGAGAAGGCTGGGTGCCCAGGACAGCCTGGGGTGTGGGATAGATAGCATTTGGGGGTGAGGGGGGGCAAAGAGAAAGGCAGGTGTTAGCGTGCTTCTCACTTTTGCTTTGAAAGAAAATGTTCCCGACTGGAATCAAAACTGCAGTAGAAGTTCCTGTTCGTCAAAAGCATCTGGACCCAGGCTGAGTGTGAGCAAACGAACTCCAGTGCATGAGGGCAGAGAGGGCTGGCCAGGAGGCCCACTCTCAGGCTGGCGGGCAGGGGTGGGCAGGAGAGGGGGCTGTAGTTGCATTGGCCCCAGCCTGGAGGGAGCAGCCCTGTTTGTGAGCTTGGCCACAGGCAGTGGGTGTGAGGGAGGCAGCAGCAGGTTAGTGCTTCATGTTGGATGTGCAGGTGCCAAGGTCATGGCCCAGGTCTCCTGGGAACATGGAGACTCCTAAAAAGATCTCTCAGAGTCCCCTGTAGCAGTGTTTGGAGTGATGGGTCAGACCCTGGCTGCTAGGGAATCATTTCCACCTAGATCAGTCCCCTTTTCAGGATGTCTACTCTTCGTAGTAGGTCCAGGGACAGGGTTCCCAGATAAAATGGAGGACATCTGGTTAAAGCTGAATTTCAGATACTCCAGAGGGTGTAGACAACCTACCTAAAATCACGGGGATGGTTGGGGATGGAATCAAACAACAAAAATTGTTTAGTATAGGTATATCCCATGTAACATTTGGGACATACTTATTCATTGCTGCACTGAAATTCAAATTTGAATGGAAACTCTGTACTTTTATTTGCAAAATCTGGCAGCCCTTCAGGGTGATGGAATGTCTTTTTCTAGGATGGGGTCTGCAGACTCTCCAGGGGGAAGGAGGTTGTAGTAACCTGACCCTTGGATCTCTGTCCTGGGCCTGTCTTGAGGGTGTGAGGACCACTTTGGGAAGTCATCTGAGACGTGGTTGATTCTGATCAGTGTCTTCCTTATAGCATTCATGCTGGGGAAACCGCTTCCCGTTCTGAACTCTGGTGGGCAAGAGGAACAGGACCCAGGCCCACAGGAGCACCTCTTTCCCAGCTTGGCAAAGCCCAGAGCATCTTTTGGATTCTTGCAGCTTGTGCTCTGCTGCCTGCCCCTCGGTTGGCCCAGGAAATGGCAGGCTTTATTCCCAAGCAGACTCCCTCGTGCCCCGATGAGGGGGTGCTCAGGCCTCTATCCTGCGCACTTCTAAGCACTGGTGTTCAACTTCCTGACACAGGGGCTGCTGCACTCCAACTTCTAAATCAAACCTCCCAGAGGCCTGGGAAGCTGCGTGGAGTGGACCGAGAGACAGGAGAGGAGGGAACGTCCATGTTCCTGTGCTCCGCCCTGGACCCTCTCATAGTGGGGAAACAAGAGATCTCTGGACCCAGGCTGGAGAGTGGTGCTTACTTTTACTTCTTCACTTGAAGCATGGAGCTCTCCTTGGCCACCCCCTTGACTGGGGCTTGGGACAGTCAGATAACAGGTGAAATTTGATAAAAATGGGCCAAGGAGCAGGGAGAAGGCATTTGAAAGGGTGACTCCTCAGTAGGCTGATGGGGAGGTCCTCAGGAGCGGTCCAGAGCATGGGGCAATGACAAACCTGCAGAATCCATTATGCATCACCGCAGAGTCCTGCAGGTCCACCCCAGACACATTTAAATATATTTCTCTTCCCACTCCTCACAGTTCATGCTCTAGGGGCCAGCCCATCTGTTTTTTGTTGTTATTGTTGTTCTAAATAGTTATACATGACAGCGGAATGCATTTTGATACATGGCACATCAGTGTGGAGTATCACCTCTCATTCTTCTGGTTGTACACGATGTCGTATTACACGGGTCGTGTAATCACATATGCACACAGGGTCATAATGTCCAATTCATTCTACCATCTGGTTTTAAATGAACAAAGAGTCAGGGCTGCAGCCTCTTCCCCTAAGAGAAGATTCCTGGGGCAGACTGCTCTCAGCAGAGCAGGCTTGCTTCTGACGCCAGCATCCTCCCTGTGATGTTTTTTGGCTACTACCTATCCTTCCTTGTCCCCAACCTGGATAAGCCTCCACTGCCTCAGGGCCAATTCCTAATCCTCAATTTCCTTAAAACCTGCAGAAAATGGATGTCTTGTTGGAACTGCTCCGGATCAGCTGTGCTTGGCGCAAAGGCTGCCTGTACCTCCCTCGGCTCTGCGTCGCCCTGGTTGATCCCAGGTTTCTGGGCGTCTTCCTTTTCTGGAGTCTAGATTCTCCCCTTCCTTTTCCTCTCATGCTGAAAGCACAGCTCCTTTCTCAGAGGGTGTCTGATCCTCGGAGGCAACTTGCTGTCTTTTGATTTGAGAATCGACCTTTCCTACTGGGTGTCCTTCACCACTCTTTTGGCCCCAAATTATCAATGGGCTCTAGGCATCTCCCGAGGACCCTCCTTTGCCCCACCATCATACGTTCTTCCAGAGGTGACTATTGAACTTGAGGAACACAAAGGCTTATCAGAAGCAGTTATTCAGGGCATCGCAGAGAAAGTCAGAACTGAGGGAAACTGAGGACCAAGGTTCATGTCCCCCTGCCTGTCTCATTCTGTTGCTCCAGAGGGTGTAGGCAGCCTACCTAAAATCACAGGGATGGTTGGGGACAGAATCAAGTTTGAGACCTGTATCCTTTGAATCATAATGTATGAAGTTTCCCATCCTTTTAAATTCCAGCTGAGCCAGTGTGGGGGTGTGGGGGGCACTGAGTTGACTCTTAACTACAGCTCCAGGCCTGGGAAACCACATCTCTTCTCTTCACTCCCCACACCAGCTCCGCACCAACCGCAACAGGATCAAGTTCTCCTCTGCCCACTGGGCTCTGAGGGCATAATAGAGGGCCGGGCACAAAGCCAGGACCTGGTTGGAGCTGAAATAAGACCAGGCAGCTGCCCAGGATGTCGGTCTAAGTCGGGTGCATAAATATCCCTGGAAGCATGCCGACTTAGAACCTTGTGGACCTGTGTCCCTGTCAGGGTGGAGGTGTGCAGCTGGAAGGAACACTAGGATCTGCTTGGGATCCAGGGTGAGGCCTCAGAGGGCAATAGCTGACCTGTACCACCTTTCGGGGTGGTGACCCAATCAGCTGGGGGGCTCTGGCTTTGCCAAGTGGATGCGGAGGGCACGTTTGCGGCCACTTGGAAAGAGGCCATGCTGTGTCACCTACAGTCCTATCTCAGCTCTTCCCCCACACAGCCTTGATCTCATCTTCAAGTTCATATGGAATAATTAAATATGAGTTTGAATGAGGGTCAAATTATCCCCCTGTTTGGAGCTCTCATGTATTTCTGGAAATCTCTGAGGATTGGACCTCATCCCTCTCCCTTGCTACGGGGTTTCAGGCACTGCCCCAATCCAGGCCCACCTTCCCCACCCAGCTAGTGTCCCACCCAGTCCTCCACCCCAGCAAGCTTCTCCCACGCTCCCCACTGACCAGCTGCCCAGCCCTCAGCACTGCCTGACACCCTCCTCACTGGGTCCTTAGCAACCCCTGTCGTAGGAAGTCCAGTGGATGCCTTGGACTTAATCCTTTGCACTCTCTCCAGTTTTTGGTGCTGTGACAAGTACTCCCATTTTAAAACTTCCTTCACCCTGGACTCATTCAATAAAGCTATCTCTCGATTCTCTTCCTTTTCTCCAGCTAGGCTCTCTCTGATTGTACACTTTTTAGGGAGGCCATTCCCTCCTGACACCAGCACCCCTTGATGCTCATCTGCTCCTTGTTTATTTCTTTGCTCATTCAGCAGATACTTGTGGGGCACCTACTATGAGTGTGCACTGTTACAGGCCGTGCTGTGTCATTGTGAAAAGATCATAGTTGTCCCTCCACTTACGTGTTTGTGTGGGGGTGGGGTGGGAAGGACTACAATAAGCAGATTTATAGTCGAGAAAAGCACCTCCTACTGGTGAGCAGAGACAAGCAGCGTTGAAGTATGGCAGGGGTGTGTGGAGCAGCATTGAGGGCTGCTTCCAAGGTGGTCAGGAGAACCTCTGCAAGGAGATGAGCCACATGATACTACAGGTGAGCCTTGGGAAGCCAGGGGACAGGGAAACCCTGGGCTGTAAGCCTAGGGAGCTCAGGCAGGAGGATGGGATGCAGGAGAGGCTTCTGGACCAGGTGAGGAGCTGGCTTCCTGTTCTGGACGGAGGAGGCCCGGCTGCTTCCCAGGGACCTGGGCTGAGCACTCAGGTTGCTGTGGGGGAGATGGACTGTGGGGGGCAGAGAGCAGCAAGTGTAGGAACCAGGCAGCCTGGGCTAGTGCAGCCTCCTGGGTGTCCTAAGCAGAGTGGGAGCAGCAGAGAGAAGAGAGAGGATACTGGACATGCCTTGGAGGGAAGGGTGGCAGGTCCAACCTATGGCTTGGATGTGGGGAAGGTGGGGAAGGAGATGGAAGATTCCAGAAGGCCTCTGGGTCTGCCTCATGCATCAGGACAAATGTCTGGCTGTGCACTAAGCCCAAGAGGAAGCAGGCTATTTCTGGGAGGTGCGTGAGTACTTTCAGCCTCTTTCTTTGCCCTAAAAGCTGGATGTACTGCAGACCTGTGTCTTCATCCTTGCCATGCTCCTGACTTCCAGATCCATTTATCCTTCCACCTCCTGGATGTCTTCAAGTGTATTTTTCACAAGACCCTCTAGTGAGCATTGATTAATTGAATGGAAAGCCAGCTTGAGGCTCATTCTCACCTATTCCCTCCCTGGCCCAGCTTTCTACGCCCTGCGTTGCATCGTCCTGTCAGTTCAAGCTCCTAAATGCTTCCTGGGTTTTGAGTCTTACCTCTGGATCTGCCACCCAATTTCATCAAGCCACCTTCCACTCTGCAGACTTAGTGATTTTTTAAATTTCAGAGCGCAAATCTGACCATGTTGTTTTCTTTCCCCAAACTCTTTGACAACTCTCTTTGCCTTCTGGATAGTCCAAATTCCTTGGCCTTCCTGTCCCGCCGCCTCTCCCTCACTCCCTTCTTATCACCCACCATGCTCAGGCACCACCCTGTCCCTCAGGCACAGGTACTTGCAGATCCCTAGGCAAGCCATGCTCCTTATCCTCCAGCCTGTGCACCCTGATGTAGCCTTTCCTGGATTCCTCTCTCCTGTACTCAGTCCTCATCTTCCTATGTTAGCTGCTCTTCAAGAAAGAGCTTCATGAGCACTTCCTCGTAGAAGCCTTTTAGCTCTTCACCTGTCCTGGGGAGAACCCACACCAAGGACACGCTGAGCATGCCCGAATCATCACACTCATGGGACACGCTGCCAAGTGCGCTGGTTCCTGCATTCCTCGTCTCTGTCACGGCTTCTCTACACACCTGGCATTCAAGGTCAAAATTCTTCTCTTCCAGGCTTCCCAGTCTCTCTCAGCTCCTCTACCCTTCAGCTTGCCATTGAATCTGATGCTTTCTAACTCCTAAAGATGTCCCAGGTAGGTCCTACTTCTTTTTTCCCCACACATAGAAATTTTCCTTTGAGCGCTTTCCTGAATGTCGTGACATGATAATTCGTGAAGTTTCAAGCTGTCTGCCTCCCCCACCCCCTTTTTTTTCTGCCTCCCTTTTTAGACTGAAGACTGATGGATCAGGAGTGCAGGGCCGTCTGTCTGGGGAACCATGTGGCTCGGGTGCCTAGCAACACCTGACGCCTCCTGTGGGAACTCCGCCTTGTTTGGATTAACTGCTTGTGCCCCGCATGGTCCCCCAAAGTGCCACTGTTCCCTCTTGCCCTCCCCACTCCCCACCCTTCACCTGGTTACCTGGACTTCAACCTTCAAATCCCAGGGGACCCAGCAACTCAGGAGGCTGAGGTAGGAAGATCTTGAGTCCAAAGCCAACCTCATCAATGGCGAGGCACTAAGCAACTCAGGAGACCCTGTCTCTAAATATAATACAAAATAGGGCTGGGGATGTGGCTCAGTGGTTGAGTGCCCCTGAGTTCAATCCCCGGTACACACCAAAAAATCCCAGTGAAAATGGCATCTGCTGCAGAAGTCTCGAGCTCTGGGTGTGTCAGCTCCAGGGTCACACGCTGCACAGCACTGGGAGAGTCTTCATATGGTGCTCACCGGGTTGACGATAAGCACACGCTTTTCTGATGACTGCTCAGATCCGTCCGCCCTTCCAGGCTGTGACCTGCCCTCCAGTCCAGGCACTGTGTCCGCTTTGGGTTCCTCTAGTACCCTCAGTGCCTGGAACCCAAAAGGAGCTGAATAAATATGAATAAATATGGTGGATGTACTATTTGAGAGTGGTGGACGTGGAAGGGATTTGTGAACTTTGAAGTTCTTTTAGTGGTTCTCCAGTTTTCTGGGGATCGATTCTGAAATGTCATGGGGGTGGGCAGAGGAGCAGACCATACTCTTGGCAGCAAGGAGAGGACATGTGTAGTTTAGGGATGGCCATCTCCCTTTCGTCCTCAGGACAATTGTGGGCAGTGTATTTTATCCCTGTGTGTTGGTTTTAGCATATCTACCTTTGAGTATAAGTTCCCAGAGAGAAGAACCTGGGCTTATGAGAGTCTCTGTAAAGACTCTGTATACTTAAAACAAGTGGAAAACAAATACGAACCTCACTAGGGCATTGCACTAAAAGCTCTTTTCACGTGGAAGTTGGGGAGAGTACGTCTGTTTTCCTGGCAGAGGCCCAGAAAACTATTTAAGGACTTCCCTTTCCAGAAGGATCCCTTCTGGAAGGCCAAAGGGAGGAGGTGAAATCTGCCCCCTCCCTCCCTGTGTCTCTGCTTTGGGGAAAAAGTACAGACATTGGTGCAGCCGTCTCATCCTTTCCTGAGTCCCGAGGTTGGACAAGGCCTTGAACATTGTGATTCCATTTCCCTTTTAGAGTTGGAATTCTTCTGGGGGCTTCCATGGCAGATTTCACAGAGTCAGCATTGGAATGAGCCTTGGACACTGAGGTTAATCAGCCTGCTTTGGACACTTTCAGAGTTGAGGAGCTCACTCCCTTTTCCAGCAGCCCTGCCCCTGCTGAGTAGAGTTTCATCTTCTGGTCATTGTTACCCCAGCTCTGCTCACAGAATAAGGGGCCTGATAGGTCCCCCCGGGGTGGAATGGTTCTCCAGCACAATCCCTCCGTGATTTGCTTCCTACGGCTGGGATCCTGCGGGGGGATCCATCTCCCTCTTTAGAAGATGGAGGGGTTAGTCAGTGGGGTTGGCCGTTCCTGGGTGAATGTCTCCCCTGGTCGCTCCCACCCTCCCCAGCAGGGCCCTTCCTCCTGTGTCCTCCCCGCACCAGCCTCCACATCTGTCACCCAGCTATGATTTACCTAAATATATGTCACCCAGAGGACGAAAACATTTGATTGCTGGGGAAAAAGACTTTTTTTTTAAAGCCTTTCAAAAAGTGAGTCATGATTGGCCTAAAAATAGCCTGTGGAAATCAGAAGAAACAAACACACACAAAAAAACGATACTAAAAATCTAGAGTACCTAATTATAGGAGAAAGGAAATGGTTTGGCAGAATTGGGATTCCAGTGATGTTTTCATATTTTCTTTGAATCAAACATTGTGCAGGGAGAAAGAAATACATTTGGCATTGTTAATAAATTTTCTAACTCCGAAACTCAAAGTCCCCCTATCAGGCTATTTACAGCCTCCATGGGCATTCCTGAGTTTGTGGTGTTTGGACTTCCTCCCCTCTCTGCTTTTCCCCGGGGCAACCCCTGTTCACCACCATAAACCTCACAACAGGATAATCAATCAGGCCGTCTGTCACCATCGCTCAGTCCAGACACTGAGCAAGTACCTTGGGTGAGGAAAGTTCTGTAGAGGGCACTGAAGGAAGATTATTGAGTAGATGGTTCATGAGCCCGTAGGAAAAACAGGAGTGGTCACTAGGAATCATCCTGGGTTCACCAAGTGCAAGTCCAGCCAAAACAAACTCCTTCCTTGGTTGATTGATTTCTAGACTGGTGATGTATAGTGCACCACGGACACAGCAAATCTGGATTTCAGCAAGGTATTTTGTAAAGACTTTGATGTAATCCTCAGGGACAAGATGGAGAATTGTGGATTAGACAGTAATAGAGTTAGATGGATTAGCAGTCCAAGTGCTATGGGAGCCAACCGTGGGGCAGAGCTGGCAGGAAAGCTAATACAGTCTTGGGCTGTATTAATGGAAGCACGGAGCCCAGAAGAGGGCAGATAATGGTGTGTCCGTCTCTGCTTGGCAGTGTCCAGACCACATCTGGAGCATTGCATTTCATTCTGGAAGCCACAACTGAACCAGGATTTTGACAAATGGGATGGCATTTGGAGGAGGGGGGACGAGATGGCCCAGGGTCTTTAGACCGTGCCAATGTGAGGAGTGGTTGAGGGAGCTGGGGACCTTAAACCTGGAAGACAGAACATCTAAGTGGATCCCAACAGCTGTTTTCAAATATTTAAAGGTCTGCTGTGGAAGACTGAGTGGAAATATTGGCTGCGATGTCAGCAACACAGCACTTGACAGCCAGGTGGTTTTTGGTTTGGTGTCTAGTAACCAACAGGAAGGGCAGCCTCCGGGCCCCGTGAGGGGCCTGCTGCCCCCACCACCTGCATGTGCTTTCTGTCCTGGAAGAAGACCTGAGTGTAGGACTTGGCCTGTTGTATATACGCTTCCTTTGCTGCATACCAAAAATAAAACAAGCTCTGTGCAGAGCCTGGAGGAGGATGGAGGGATGTAGGGGACCCTGCCCCCTGGGGACTTCTACTGAGTCCAAGAGCTGGACACATAAACAGCTATTATTCATGCAAGGATCTCACTATTGTATAAGAGGAAGAACATTGACTTGCAAGAAAAGCAGTCTGTTGGCTGGGTCCTGTTCAGCTGCTGGTGAGCCGAGTGACCCTGGATGGATCATGGACTCTCTCTGCACTTCGGGTGCCTCATCTGCCAAGAGGAACTTCTGCAGTGTGGTTCTCAGCCTTTGCAATGTGCACCGATTGCTGCGACACATTTCAAGCGCAATCTTCAGCATTCCAGGGACGGGTGGCCAATGGTTCTGATCCAGGGGGGCTCACTGAAAAGTACTGATGGGGTGAAGAAAAACGTGGCTTTTAGGAATTTGTAGGTTGCTGTTGAGAATGAGGAGGGCGGACTGGAAGGGAGCCTCCTGATAGGAGGTGTCTTAGTTGGTTCAGATCGGGTGGCTTATAAACGACAGACACTTTTTCTCGTTATGGATCCTGGGAAGTCCAAGATCAAGGTGCTGGTAGATTTGGTGTGTGGTGAGGGCTTTCTAGTTCATAGATGGTGGCTTTTTGCTGTGTGGTCACATGGCAGGATGAGGGATCCTTCTGGGGTCCCTGTTGTAAGGGCACTAGTCCCATTCAGAAGGGCCCTACCCTCAACCTGGTCACCTCCCACGGCCTCCACCTCCTGATACCATCACCTTGGGGTGTGGGTTTCAGCATATGAATTTTGGGGAGGGAGACACAAACATTGGGTTCATGGCAGGAGGCTAGTGCTCTGAGCTGGAGAAGACAGAATGGCAGCTGGGACTAGGGCAGGGCATCCAGAGCTCAGGGAGGGTCTTCCTGGGAGCCAGAAGTAGCGCAACTCGACTAGCTGGATGAGGAAGGAGAAATATCAAGGATGACTCTGTGTAGGTTTTACCGTTCACTTGGCACATGGCGCTCCTCCTCGGGGGTGGGAAGGATGAGGGCCACAGTCTGTGACCTTGGACTGAAGATTCTGACCCTGGATCTGGCAAGCTGGGGGAATTCTGGGTCTCCTTGGGGTGCTCATGAACATCCTGGAAGGGAGGGGGTCTTCTTCTCTCACCAGGAATGGGGGCCTTGTGGGGAAGGATCTGCTGATGAGGTCTAAAGTAGTTTCACTGGCCATAGTCCCTCCTCCATCAGTGACTCTCCACACCTCTGCCTCCCCTCTCTCTCTCTTTTTCCTTTCTCCTCCTTTCCTTCTTCTCTTTCTTCCTCCCCTTCCTCCTCCAGGCAGCAACATCAGGGAAATAATGAGGTTGCCCAACTGGCAGTGCACGCACCATCAGGGTGTAGAATGAAGACGGATGACTGTAGCTAAGAGACAATTTGAAAAGGGATAAATACAGGCAACAAGTTATTCACCACGGCAATTTGTAAAGAGCGTTAAAAACCTGCAGATGGGTTGTTTCACATCATCTCCTTTTCCATTTGCAGGCTGACAGGCCCGGGTAAACGACAGTGATGGATGGCTTCGAGCAGGGCCCCTTAATCTACCACTCTGCCATTGATTAGTTTGGCTCACACAGCACCCCCGGGTGGTGGACGTGACCTGTCTTCTAGAATGGAGAGCCTGAGCTGGGCCTTTGACTTAGAAGAGACTCTGCAGAGAGAGGAATGGGGTGGGGGTGGGGAGCAGAGGGGCCATGAAGGAAGGGCTTGGCACTGGGGACTAGGGACCGGGAGGCTGACAGAGCAGCAGGAGGTTTCTCCAACAGAGGAAGGAGTTGATCATGTAGGGAGAAAGTAATGAGCAGAGCTGGAGAATCCAGAGTCTCCCCACAGCTCCAGCCTCCATGGGAAGCCTTGTCCCCTCTGTTAACCTGTCATGAGCCCTCCAGGACTTTTTTGAAGTCTGCTTTTTGACTCTATCCAAGTGCCCAACAAAGAGCCTTGTTCCAAATGCATCTGAAGAGAACGGTCCACCAGGGGCCTGAGTGCGGGGTGGGGAATGGAGATCCCAGGAAGCAGGTGCCAGTCATCTGTCAGGGGGCGGGTCCCAGGCTGGGTTTAGGATGTCCAGTGGGAAGCGTGAATAGACAGAAAGACCCTAGAGATGATGCTGAGGCAGGAAGGGCTGGCGGGCTGCGGCAGAAGGATCAAAGATTATGAAGCTTCAAAGACACAAATTTAGGGCAAGGTGAGAATGTATAATTCCCAGTAGTGCCTAAGAAATTAGGGAGAGAAGAACGATTAGAGGAAGAGACATGTTGTTGTATTGGAAAGAGCATTGGAGTGGGATTTGGGGAACTCTGCTCCTGCCTCTGCTCCTCATGGGGCTCACTGTAGGGTGCTTGGCCATGGTGGAAAACTCCCTGGGCTTGTGCATCCTGAGTCTGAAGAGAAATGTGGAAAGCTGTGGAAGCTCAGGCTTATCATGGACTTTGCCTTTGATGGAAGGAAAGTATTACTGTCCCCCTTTTAAGGTTGACAAATAAAGGCACAGACAGGTGAAGTAACTTGGCCAAGGTCACACAGCTTGTAATAGGGAAAGCATGAACTAAGACTCAGGTCGATGCATCTATTACATCATGTAGCCAAATGGTTGTGGGACTCCGGCTCTCAGAGAGAAGGGAGGCTAATGAAGTGCAGACTAACAGATTTCCAACTAACCCTTGCCTACATTTTAATCTTTAGAACAAAATATGTTCTTGTAAAAACCGAGCAATCATTGCCTGCTGGTCCATGAGTCTGAAGTGCCCCTGAAATGCCCCAGTCTGGCCAGGAAGATGACAAGAGTACAGATCAGGACTGGTTTCCTTAGAAACTGACGGAATGCTGAATGAGATGACACATGCTCCCTCCCCGAAGTCTCATTTACACATTTGCTCAGGGAAGCCCTCCTCCTCCTGGAAGACCTCCCTGATCAGCACAGTTTCAGTGAGGACTCCTCCTCTCCTGATCACACACAGCCTTCTTACTGCCAGTCAGGCCCAGGGGTCCAAGGTCTACTTTATAAATGTCATAACTTAGTGGGCATGTTGGAAGGAGTTGAAATCTAGGCCTTTCACAGCCCCACCCGGGCGATGACCCGAGTGAGTCAGGATGAATGAGTCAAGCCCGCTCTGGGCAACTAAGCCCTGTCTGCCTTTGGACAGGTCACTTTGCCCTTCATGGGTTTTAGGTTCTGGCTTGTCAATTTCAGGGGTGATGTTGATAGAGAAAGATGACCCAGGTCAGTGGTTCTCAGCCTTGGCTGTCCATCAGAAGCACCTGTGGAGTTTCTAAAATGCAGAAATCTGGGACTGAATTCTACTGAATCAGGATCTCAGGGGAAATGGCCTTAGTTTCTGCACTTCTTTTTTAACTTCATGTCTGATTTTGATGTTCAGCCTGGGCTAGGAAACAGTGCCTCCATGGAGAATCACAGCAGCTATCATTAATTCTGTTCTGCCTATTAGGCATGTGCCTTAGCAAGCTTTTCTGACTACAGCTTGGCTACTGTCTTAAGTCAGGTTCCCCCAAATGGTTTCCAAGACAGAGACTTGTGGGCAGGAGGCTTTCCAAGGAGCATGCTTAGAGAACATCATATGTGGGAGGAAGGCCAGATTGGGCAAAGAGAACTACAAAGTCACAATGAAGATCTTAGCCAATCCCTGAGATGGTCCTTCAGAGTTATCTCAATTGGAGGCAGGAGAACAGTCTTTGGCTACAGGCTGCCCTTGGGGAAGTGCCTGTCCTGATGGAGGGCACCTGCCCTTGTGGAGGGAGCTCCCTTGTGTCAAGAGCATTCCTGGGGAGGGACCCACCTGTGGAGCCAGCAGCTGACTGCACCTAGGCAGTTGTAGGAGTAAAAACCTAAGTCCTGGAGGTGTCTGGGTAGCCCACTATAGTGGCCATTGCATCATCACCCATGGAGAGAAACAGAGGCATAGAGATGAACTTGGGACAGAATGGGGATCTGAGCTCAGGCCAAATCCAAATCACACTTTCTTTCCCAGTGGTTCAAAACTTCATGATTGTATTTGAAACATTTGCATAAAATTTGAAATCTTAGCTTTGTGCTCTTCCACCCCTCACCCAAACACACACACACACACACACACACACACACACACACACACACACACACCACATACTACAGGAAGGTAGAAGGACCAACCTTAGAGTTACAGAAATGAAGATGCAAGATATTGGCTGAGGTTGTGGCAGCCATGTTTAGACAAGCCGAGGACTATCAAACTCAAAAGTTTTATTTCAGTATTAAAAGTGTCTTAATAGAAAATACTACTTTCACCTTAATTTCTACACTAGAAACATGATGTAGTTTGAGTCTCCAAAATAACATATTTAGGGCTGGGGATGTCGCTCAGTTGATAGAGTGCTTGCCTCACATGCACAAGGCCCTGGGTTCAATTCCCAGCACCGCACACACACGCACAACCAAACAAAAAAAAGAAAGAAAGAAAAAATAAATAACATATTTGACATCTGTGTGGTTGTTGGGCCTCTTCAAGGGCATTTGAAGGTTCCTCCTGTAGGTGCCAGTGTCTTTGTTCCCACCTGCCTCAGGCACAGGGCCACCCTCATTTTGCTCCACACACCCGCCCTTGCTCCATGTACTCTGGCATGGGGTGGGTGCAGCTACCCCAGGCCAGCAGGGTTGGCAGCTAGTGCAGGTGCTCTCACTTGGCGCTGGGGGCTGGTTGTCATCCTTGTTTGTCCCTGTGGACTGGCCTGAGATGATAGGGTCTCAGCCCATAATGGCGGCAGAGGCATAGGCTCTGTGCGTTCCCACGTGATTCAAGGCAGGATGGAAAAGGAAGCAGTTGTGAGCAGAGAGAGGCATCAGCCCGCATGGTAAAGACACCAAAATGGATGGTGGTGGGTGGAGGAAAAGCTAGTGGAGGAAGTCTGAACACACACCTTGGGGGGAGCCAGTTCCAAGAGAGCCACAGAGGGAGAGTTAGGACTGGGGGTTGCACTGACAAGGTGAGGAACCCCTTGGTCAGCAGACTGCTGTAGGGTCCGCAAGGCCTGTTGATTTATGCATTGTCTGGTCACCTGTTCATTCTCCTTTCCACTTTCTCATTGTCACTGTTCACTTACCTCTTCATTTATGTACTCAATTGTTCTACCAGACAAAAGGGCATGTGGGTGGGATTGGAGTTGCTTTAATCCCCTGGGCTTCCATCAACCAGTGCCTGCCTGGCACACAGCAGCACTAACAGATCATTGTGGAATGAGTGAATTTATTCAACCTCTTCTGTTCCTCCAGCTAGGTATCCATTCATTCTTCATGAAGCATTTGAGCCTTCTAAGAGTGCACGGGAGCTCCCAAAGGCAGCCAGAACATGCATACCGGCCCCTTGGAGCTTAAAATCTAGTTGGGGAGTTATGAATCCACACATGAAGGAGTCTGGGTTAGGCTCTGGGCTGTGGATATTCAGAGATGGAATGAGGGGTCTGGCCATCCCAACAGTCAGACCGTCAGCTGGCCTGGGCAATGCTTCATGCAGCTGGTTGTAGCTTTGGGGGACATGGGTCAGAGTGGGATCCAGGTCAGAGAACAATGAGGGAAGGGGGCAGTCAGGAGCGAGTAAAGGTGTGAGTGGTAAGGCCATGAGGGGGTGATACGCTGAATCTTCTGGCTACCTGGAGCAGATGGCAGGGCCTCGACCTCTGTAGACTGCCTAGTGGCCCAGTTTTCTAGAATTAGGCATGGTCACCCCCTGAGAATGCATACGCCAAGCGGGTTCTGTCCTGATAGCCTCGAAATGACTCAGAAACTGATTTTGAAGACTATGCGTTCTAGGAATGCAAGGGCCCTTGCAGAGCCAGGGAGACAGTGGCAGCCTGTTATCACATTTTGGACTGTGACATTATCTGAGAATGACTCTTGCTGACCAATCAGAAGATAACTTTGGACCAGACAAAAATGACCTCCTCCCAAAATGGAAGAGAAAGCAGCTGGTCCTTTGGATTCTACTTGCCCTCTGCTATCAGGCATACGGGTCCTTTCTGTGCATTTGGCACAGGTTCATTGAGGCAGTAGGAGGGCCAGGCTCTGGTGCTGCTGTGCTGTGGAAAGGGGGACCTCTAGGTGTCTTCCAGCTCCCTCCCAGGGGACTCTAGCCAGCCCCTGACTTCTTACACAGAGGGGTCCACGGGGTCCCTGATCTGCAGAAATGTGTCTAAGCTTTCCCAAGGGCTCTTTGGGATTCAAGTCCTTATGCCTCATTCCCAAATCTTCCACCTTCTCAGGAGACCCCATCAGAGAAGATGGTGGGACAGTCAGAATATTTTAACCTCTTTATTCAGCAGCTCTCAAAAGGGGCAGGTCCCACCTTGGCCTCTAGGGAAATTATTTCTCATTTCTAGTAAATGGAAAAAGTATGAGCTCCAATTCCAGGCTCCCGGGCACTGTGGCATGGGAACTGTTCTGTACCCCTGTGCTCCTGTTTGGCTCTTTCCAGGGTGCCTGAACGAGGTCACCTGAAGTCCCAGGGCACCCTACCAGGGAAGCACCCATCCAGGAGGTGAAGGCCTCTGTCCTTCCTTCTACATCAAAGCCAACCTTTCCCTCACTGCCATTTCTCTCTCCTCCATTTCTCTTGGCTGAGATTCAACTTTCCAGGAAGTGCTAAGTTTGTCCAGTCTCTTGGGAGACGGTATCATCGTCCATCTGTGCTTCTTCAACAGGAGGTAAGTCTTGTCATTGGCCATCCATCTGCCCCCAAGCATCCCCTAGATCTGTAGCCCAAGGGGGAAGTGGAGAATTTCATTGCCAGAGGACAGGCCACCCACAGCAGAAGAGGAGAGAAGAGGAATGGATTCTGGGACATGCCATTCTGAACCGTTTTGGCAGTTTTGAAGGTCACTTTTTCCCCCACTTTCCACCAAAGAATTTAATTAGGCTTCCGTAGAGCAGTTAGATTTAGGAGCAGAACATTTTTAGCTCCCCTGCTAGGAGAGTTCATGAATATTAAAGGCCAGGGAAGAAGGCAAAAGGCAGAGTGGCCAGCCTACACCCTACCTTGACTCCCAGGGGGCTGGGCATGTGGGCACAGGAAGAGGGCAGCTGGGTTCTGGGGTGGGGATCCAGCACAGCCCCCAGCAGCCCCATGTCACCAAGAACTGGAATCATCACTCTTTCATCAGCCAGGACCCAGGGCACAGCATCCTGCTGCATGGGGTGGCTGGTGCAGGAACAGCAGGCTGACCCGAGGGCACAGGCAGCAGCAGGAGGGGCAGTGCTTGGGAGGGCTCTGAAGACCCACTTCAGGATATCCTCTATTGTTTCTAGAGTCCTGGGGAGACAGCACTGCTTACCACTGACAGCACCAAATGCTAGGGCACGCTGCAGGGTTTCCCCTTTGAAGAAGGGGACCTGACTTGGTTGCTTCAGCTTGGTTGAAAAGCTGATTCCAGAAGAGGACACAGAGATGGGTCCGAACCTGCTCTCCAGAGCCTGGAGAACCAGACAGGCTTCCCAGAGTTTTCTGACCAAGCAAGTGGACAGGCTGGAACATGTCACGGACAGAAACCGTGGGCAGGTCGGGAATGGCACACAGGAAACAGCTACAAGACTTGTTGCTGGCACTGTGAGGGCTGGCTTTTCTGCCGCCAACTCTGCAATTGGCACCAAACAAAAGCTTTCCTTCTGGCATGTTCTGGCAGTGCATCCTTACCATGGTCCCTTGGGGGCCTCACTCACAGTGTCCTTGAGAGAGGGGCAGGGCAGGGACTCCCTTCTCCTTCCATTTCGCAGGTGGACACTGCTGTGTGGTTGTGATCTCTGATATTGCCCGATGCCATCCCTTGCCTGTGGTCATGGAACTGATTCACAGTCAGGCTAGGTATGGGACCCAGCTCAATGCATTTGTTCCTCAGCTCAAGTTCAAGGTTAAGGCCCTGAGGATACGGCTAGGGGGTACAATGTGGAACTGGGGGTGGGGGGTATGCTCTTACCTCCACATCTTAGCTCAACCTGCTATAACAAAGTACAATCGAACCTTGGTATTCTTGGGGCATCTAGGAGCCCAGTTAATATCCAAATTCCTGGTTGTTTAAGTCCCTTGTACAAAATAGAACCTGTGCACATGATCTTGTACACTTTAAATTGTCTTTAGATTACTTGTAATACTTAATACAGTGTCAATGCTAAGCAAATAGTTGTTAGACTGTATTGTTCAGGGAATAATGACAAGAAAAAACATCTGTGCTTATGTAATATGGTTGTAATTTTTTTCCCTCCAAAATTTTCAGTCCACAGTTGGTTAAATCTATGGATGTGGAACTTGCAGATATAGAAGGCTGGCTATACCACAGATTGGGCAGCTTAAACAATAATTTATTTGTCACAATTATGGAGGTTGGAAGTCTGAGATCAAAGTGCTGGCTGGCTATGTCCCTCCTGGTTTGCAGGTGGGTACATTTTTGCTGTGTCTGCATATAGTGTTGAAAGAGCACAAATTTTCTGTTTTTTTGTTTTGTTTTGTTTTGTTTTGTTTAAAACTGAGAATTGAACCCAGGAGTGCTTAACCAGTGAGCCATATCCCAACCCTTTTTTATATTTTTTTATTTGGAGATGGGGGTCTCACTGAATTGCTTAGGAGCTCACTAAGTTGCCGAGGTTGGCCTTGAACTGACGATCCTCCTGCCTCAGACTCCGGAGCCTCTGGGATTACAGGTGTGCACCACCAAGCTTGACATCTCTGGTCTCTTCTTTAAAGGGCACTAATCCTATCACGAGCACCTGACTTTTATGACTTCATTTAAATCTATTCACTTTGGCGATTAGGCTTCACCTCCAAATATCTTCACCTTGGGAGTTAGGGCTTCCGTATATTTTAGGGGTACACAATTCAATCGATAGCACCTTTCTAGATCCCTACCTGATGGCTGGGGCATGCCTTGTGATAGTGAGTAACTCTCCCCAAGCAGAAGGTGAGCTCTGCTCAAGGAGGAGACAGGCTGTATATAGCCTGATTCATTCACATATCAAACATCCTTTAACCGGTGAATCCTGCGTACTTGCTAAGGGCTAGACACCACAACAGATGCCTCTAGATCACAGAAGTACAAAGAAGCTCCAAACACGTGGAATGGAAGTGCTACATACCTGTGAGCCTGGAGAAGGGGGAGCGCTTCCCAAAGGGGCCAGCATCCAGGTACTTGACTTCCGGTGCCTGAAGCTCAGGCCCAGCACTGGCTCATGAGGCAAAGGAGAGAGAGGCAGCTTATTTCTGGGCTCAGAGTTGGTGTCATTCTCCCAGGCAGCTGCCTCTCCATCCTGGTCTTGCTCAGCTGTCTGCAGAGGCCCCCATCCCCCATCTCTGACCCTACACAGCCTGACAAGAGCCAGTGCTGGAGCGCTGGTCCGGGAGAGTAGAGAGCTCTAAATGAGACTGCTGATTTGCTGGGGTGCCAGTTATGATTTCAGCTCTTTGATGGTGCCCTGAAGGCCCAGGCAGGAAGTATCTGTCCTTCTGCTGAGGCATGGATTTCCACCACTGAACAGTGTGCAAAGAGTTGCTGAGCTGGCTGGGAACTTCACTGCCTGCCCAGTTGCCCAGGCCCTGGGCATGGGTGGGGGCAGCTGGTGGTATCCAACCACTTCCATGTTTTAATTGGGAAACTGAGGCTTCTCTAAGGTCTTGGGACATATTATTCATGAATGTCAAGGAATCTACTGTATTCTGTTTTTGATTTCATTATAGACTTGCTTTGTGACCTTGAGCAGGATTCCTACCCTCTCTGAACTTGTTCTCTCTTTGTGACAGAATGATTACAAGAACCAGTAACTCTTACTTCCAAGCTCCTGAAAGTTTTCTGCATTGTTTCCATTTTTTTTTTTTTTTTTTTTTTAAATCTTGGTCTTGTTTCCAAGGCACCCCTGCCATTTGGATGCAGGAGACTGAAGAACTTCGAAGCTCCAGAGGGTCCCTCCTCTGCCCTCTGAGTGATTTGTGACCCTGTGCAGGAGGCTTGCCCTTCAAGGTATCTTTCTGCTCCTGAGTCTGCAGAGCACAGGCAGCGGCTGCATATGCTGCTGTGAAAATCTCTCCCAGTGGTGTTGGGAGATGCCAGCAGTTCTGGTTTGCAAAGAGTAAACAGATCTCCAGCAGCACAGAGTGGCCCTTTGCCTTCTGCCTGGGAGGCTGCCAGAGGCTCTGCCCAGCCCTCCCCTGACTCAGCCCTCTGCCCTTGCTGACTCTTGCTCCCCAGCTGGACTCCCTGGTCATCCATCCATCTTTTCTACCAGGGAGCTGGTGGCGCACGCTCCCAACCTTGTCAGCTTGAAATTAAAGACTTGCTCCACGGAGCCAGGTCTTCTCCAGAGACACTGCACTTTGATTATCCCCTCGGAAGGAGCGGAGCGGCGGAGTTTCTGCCGTGGTGCTCTGGGTAGCGGTGTTTGGAGGCAGCAGAGGAGGAGAGAAGAGGGAGAGGCAGAGGGGCTGGAGAAGCTGTGCCTATCAGAAGCAGAACACCTTGCAGAACTGAGGAACCTCAGTGCCAGGCACTGACAGGAGCAAACTGACCTAGTGTTCGGATGGTTCTTGTGCCGGCTCAGAAGAGATCTTGTGGATAGTGTGAGACTGGTTAGAATGGGTGGGCTCCATGTTCTTGAAGAAAGAGCCATCAGTAGCTCCCCATTCGTGGGTTCACCAAGGAGGCCCACCTCTCTTCTTTGCCCTGTTCTTTCCAGCTCTGATGAGTCTCTTTAGAGATAAAATGGAGTTCAGTCCAGAGCTGCTCCTCTTCCCAAACAAGTTGCTCACAGCCCCAGAGGTGGGTGTGACGCAGAGTAGCAGGGCTGGGGGTGCCTTGCGCGTGGGTGTGTTTTGAGTGCCTCTGTGGGCTCCTGTCTGGGTAACACTGGTGTCAACTGACATCCAGGACTCTAAGCCCTCTTTTCACCTCCCATGACCTTCAGTGATCACGTCCAGCATTTCTAAGAATTTCCAGGAAAGGGAGAAGACGTCATGCTAGTCTTGTTCTGCTGTTTTAGACTTAGATGTGGGATTCAATTCCTTCCTTCAAATTCTACCCCAGACCACTCCCAGGAAGGCATTTACACCTGTGTCAGTCTTAACTGAGGTGTGGGGAGAGAGAAAAGAATGTTTTGGGGAAGGGTTGATATCTGTGGAAAGGTAGGACAAATCAGCACATCTAAAAACATAACAAGTCTAAAAATATTGGGATCGGATTGCTATAAACCTCTTTTTAAACCATTTTAACAGCTTATTGAGGTATAGTTAACACAAAGACCTACTTATTTAAAGTGTTCCAATTGATAAGTTTTGACACGTAGATCTTTATCTACCTGGGGTGCAGACACACACCTGTGAGACCATGGTCTACGCCAGGACCATGAATAGGTAACCGCCCTGGAAGCTTCCTCCTCCCGACCTGGGCAGTCACTGGTCACTGTGGATTGGTTGCATTTCTAGACTTATATAAATGGCATCATGCAGTATCTACTTTTTTTGAGACAGAGAGGTTTTATATTTCAAAAAAATGTGAGCAGTTTCGCGTTGCATATTTGACAGAGTCATTTTTGAATGTCCTTTGTCCGCCCCACCAGGGAGCTCTGCAGAGTCCACACTGCTGGGCTCTTCCTCTCTCCTCTCCCCCTATTGTGCCTCAATTCTAATGCAGAGCAGTTCAGCTATCTTTTTGTTTCCTTGACTTCTGCTAATCCATATCCTTAGAGACTTATCAAGGTAATTTCCTGAACAAAAGACAGTTCCCTCCCTAAGATCAGTTCCAGTGCCAGCTGTTCTGATACATTTTTCTATCCTCTTATGCACTGTGTGTGAGTGTATGCATGTGTATGTGAGTGTGTGTCTGAACGTGCACAGAGAGAGTGTAGGCGTGTGTGGTGTTTGTGGACATCCGGGAATGTGATCATGGGTTGGGCAAAGGGGGTTAGTGTATTTTTTAAACATTTATGGATGCCTATTTTTACCAGAACCAGGGTAATTACTTTCATGCATTGTCTCATTGAGTCCTCATGAAGAACATATGACATTGGAATAATAGTTCACTTTAACAGATGGGAAAGTGAGTGTCAGACTAAATAAGTCGGCCACAGATACATGGCAACTAAATGGCAAAAGCAGAACTGAACCCCAAGTCTTGGGCTGCAAACTCAATGCTCATTTCTCTGTGCTGGGAGTGAAGGGTAAGTTAACTCTGTCATCACCAGCTGATTGGGAGTAGCTGTCTGAAGGAAAACATCAGGAAACACAGGAAGTTGTGTTTGGGCTTAGCTGGAAGGAAGGGCAGGGTTGATTAGTGATGTCTGTCCTGGGTGGAGTACGGAGGCAATGTCTGCATGTCATCCTTGCTTTTTACCCACAATTCTTCAGTCTTTCCTGTAGTGCAGAGTGGAGTCATTCTTCTTCAGAACAGGTGGTTCAAGGCCTGGATCTCTGAGAAAGTCCCTGAGTTCGTGGGCCCTGTTTGGTGGCCAGTCTCTAGTGGGTTACAGCCTGCCCACCATTCTCACGCTCGGAGGACTGTCCAGGGCAGCTGCTGGGAGAGTTCTCCTTGCCTTTTCCCCTGCCCTTCCTCTGTAGGAACTCAGGCCCCTGAGACCCCCATCTTGTTTCTCCCTCTACCCCCTGTGTTCACCTGGTCCCTCACCATCATCTCATCTGTGTCACTATGGGAGCTGCTCAGTTCTTGCCTCTCCATGGCCCATTCTCAAGCAGCAGGAGGATTTTTGTGACATGTCCACTCACATCCACTCACCCATCCCAAGCCCCTGTGGCTTCCCCAACCCTAGCTCCCCTGCAGGGGTCTCCAGGGGCGCCTCCTCTCACTCCAGCTACTCTGACCTTCTCTCTGCACTGCGAACACACCCCACTCAGGTTTCCTCAGGCTTTGCATGGCTTCAGGGCCACCTCTGTATAGCAGGCCGCGCTGACTCTCTCGTAGCTATCCCTTACCCTCATTTCCTTATTTGGACTTAGCCCAGGGACACAATTGGCCAGACTGTAAGCTCCATGGAAGCAGGAATCCTGCCTTTCTTTATCCTCCTTTGAGGACAGTTCCAGGGACACAGAGAGTACTCCACTATCACTAGAAGGAATAAAGTCAAAATATTTATTACAAGCATATATTTTATTACAACCCTGCTCAAATTGTTTATGAAATCAGAGAGAAATAAACTAATACATAGAAAAGATATGAATGTTTGGGTGACCTTGGGCTAACCATTTAACCAGCTGGGGCTTATGTCTCCTTATTTGCAAAATAGGACGTGGTGCTTATCCCGCACACACCCCGGGACCCATGAGCTGGATCCCATTAGGGATTTCCCATTAGGCGAATTCTCAGGCATGTGTCCGGATTGGAGGAAGGGTCACTTGGTCACTTCTGGTAGTTATTTCTTTGTTCTTGGGACCAAATGCTTTAGCTTTGGGTCCCTGTGCTACTTCTGTTTCTCTCTGCTTCAGGCTACATCCAGGAATTGGCATGGCATCTCCCAGCACCGGCCAATGTCTCCTTTTGTCCAGTTCCCAGCTCTGGCTGATAAATGCTCCTCATCTCCTTTACGAGGCCTTTCTAGGAGTCTCAGTGCCTCCAACCAAAGGTGCCCAGTGTGGCAGGTGGAGCTCTGCTGGGGAGCACAGGGGCTGTGGAGAAGAGAGACCTGTGCCCGGGCTTGGGAATGGCATTTCTGACCCTCAGGGTCACACCCTGAGACCTAGAGCAGCTGGGTGGAGCATACTCCCTCCCCTCTGAGGGTCACCTCTCTGACTCTTCTTGTACCCTCTGCACATCACAGAGAGGCTGCCAGGACTGCACCAAGCAGAGGAAGGCTAGAGGCTTGGGAATGGCCTTTTTCGTAAATGACCCCATTTTTGAGCCATAGTCTATGGGGCTGGGAGGGTCCCCAGTACGTGGTCTGGAGAGATGGATTGGCTCAGGGAGCAGGACCACAGAGCCCTCATCCCACTGCTGCTGACAGAAGCCCTGAGCAGCGGCCCTGCCCTGCCAGCCTTGGTTTCTCTGCCTGGGAGCTGGAGCTGAGGCAGCCTGAGGCTGGGAGGGCAGGGAATGTCAGAGAGGGGCTTCCAGCCGTAAGTGGGTGACCTCCAACCAGTCACTACCCTCCTAGGGGTCTCGATTCTGTCTGCTGGTAAATGAGGGGTTGGAGCTGGAGATTTCAGGCTTCCGTCTGGCCTGAGAGATCAAAACGCCATTCCGAGTGAAGTTCTGTGGATCGCCCCTGGTTTGACAGGCGAGCTGCTTTCTCAGCAGCCCCTGCGAGGGGCTGACTTCTCGGCTTCTTTAATTCCCTGGTTCTGAGCACAGGCAGGGCCCACTCCAGCTTGACAGAAACCTCGTTGTCACTGTCACCACTGCTATTCTTTGTTCCATAGCCCCTATTGGCTAGCTGTTTCCATGCCTAGCCTCACTGCTCTGCAGTAGATAGAATTCAATGTTCAAAGAATGAAACTGAGTTGCAGAGACCAGGACCCTCCTCAATCCCTCCACGCCCCTGCTACAGGGCTGAACTTCGCATAAATCATCACAGTGATAACAGTGGTAACAGAGGAAAAAGCTAAGAGGCTGCCCTTCCCTAGACATGCTTGAAAACAGGACTGCCGGCTCCCTTAGCCTCCCCTGGGACAGTTGGCCCTGGTCCTATGTGTTTGCAAAGACTCAGGTGCATTGATGGAAAATGTTGTCAAAGAACAAACTTGCCGGCAGCCGAGCTGTGTTCCTCCAGAAGGGCGAAGGGCTAGCGAGACAAGCAAGATCCAGACACAGTCGCGGGGACAGGCCTGAGCAAGGATAAACAACGCGTTGGTTGGTGCAGCCAGGAAAGCAAAGAAACCGAGACGAGTAAATAAGGAGCCAGATGCTGAGCGGGCGCCAGGGGAACGCACACAGCAGGAGGGCGCCAGGGCACGGAAGCGCCTGTGTAGAAAGGCGACGCTTGATAGGCTAGGACAGGTATGAGGGGCTGCGGAGCGAGCTTCCTCATGCCTTGTCTCTGCTTTGAGATGACAGGAGGTGCGGCTTCTTGGGGGGTTGGTCCATTGTCCCTGCCCCAAATCCCAGCTCCTTGTTCTGAAAGGCCCAAGAACCTGAAGAAGCTCCTGCTCCCTTTGGAAGCTGAGGTGGAGCCTCCAGGCTCAAGATCTCCCCTGTCCACCCGCACAGACAGAAACTTTAAGACCTTAAACAGAGGGTGGAAAAGGTCATAAACTCCCCAGAAGGCAATAAACCAATCAGATGGTTTCTTTCTAAGGCAGCCTTAAATTAGACAAAGAACAAAAACACAATCTCCTAGCCTAAAATAAATCTCCCTCTGGTCTCCATTGGGGAGTGACAAGGAGTCAGAACCGAGACATGGGCCTCTTTGCCTGGTGGAGTCCATGGAAACCCAACGGAGTGCAGGGTGAGGGCCCGAAGGGAACCTACGAACTTCAAGTTGATGATTATGGTGGTGACACAGTGACCCCAAGACATAGGACTCCAGCTAGAAGCTGGAGAGACCTGGTTAGAGGAGAGGGACAAAGCCATTTTAGGATAACCCCAGAGTTCTCAAGAGGGAGGAACCACACAGGACTCTGTCTGGGACCTCTCCAGGAGGGGTGGGCTGGTGTCAGCAGAGACAGGCATCCATGAACCATTGACTTGTCCTTCTTGAGGAGGGACATCCATCTGATAGCCCCGCTGGTTCATTTGTATCCATTCGGTGTCCTTGGCTGCTGGGATTTATCTTTATCAGGGAGGGAAAGAGACATTTTCTCTGACGAGGTCTGAGGGACGACCTCACCTTCATCCTGTCTCGGTCCAAAGCTGGAGCAGCAGGCAGGTAGGCTGAGATGGGCCCCTGTCCCTCCCTTAAGAGGAGGAAGGCGTCTAGACAAAGGGATTTCCAGGAGTTTCTGCCTTCAGGGCCTACTCCAGAGCCTATTCTACACGGAGACAAGGAAACTCCAGCAAAATCCAAGGATGTTCAGCCCTCAGCCCAGGCTCCGTGTGGAAGGCTCTGGCAACACGAGTGTCCTTTGCCCTGGGGGACAGACGCGTCAGTCATGTACCGCTGTGTAATAAATACATCACTACGGAACTTAGTGCCTTGAGTCTGTGTCAATGGCTTCTTATCTCACCTAGTACCTGGTGTTCTGGGGCAGCCTGGGGGGCACTTCTGGCTCAGGGTCCCTCCTGAGTTGGCAGCCACCAGGTGGCTGGGGCTGTGTCATGGGAAGGCTCTGTTGAGACTGGCTGGCCCACTTCTAAGCAGCCCATTCGCATGGCGGTAGCTGGTTCCTGTCACATGGGCGCTCTGCAGAGTACTGACTGCCCTCCTGATGTGACAGCTGTCTCTCCCAGTGCCAGCAGTCCAAGACACCAAGGCAGAAGTTGCCATGCCTTTGTGAATTAGCGTTGGCAGTCACATGCCATCACTTGCACAGTGTTCCATTGGCCACGTAGTGCTGTCCTGATTTAGTGTGGAGGGGAGTACAGAAGGCCTCAATTCCAAGACGATGGATGGGGCCATCTTGGAATCTGGGAACCACAGCACAGATGTCAAAATACTTGGAGTAGGAAAGGCATCAGGACTAAGGCTTCCTATGGGTTTGGGAACCCAAAGGAATGGGGACAATGGAAAGAGCACCAACCCCATAGACACGAAGACCTGGGGTTGAATCCCCACTGAGCTGTGTGACTTTGGGCAAATGATGTCACTCTTCTTAGCTTCTGCTTCCTTTTCTGCATCTCCTGCATTACATGGCCGCCCAAATCTTAGGATGGCTGAGTGTGTGAGACCCATGGTCAGTGCCTGAAATGATCAACCTTCTCTCCAGGTCCAATCCTCCCAAGGCCAGGATGAACCCCATGAGCTTTCTGGTCACTTATTGTTTTGTTGGAAGAATGGTGGAAACTCAGTAGAAGGAAGACTTAAATCTGTCTTGAGTTAGCACAAGTCAGGGATGGTCTGCCAGAAGTGATAATATTGGAGTTGGGCTTTGAAGGATGAATAGGAGTTTTCCAGGTTAAAAAAAAATGGAGAGATAGGGAAGGGCACAATAGGCAGGGAGAATAGCAATGAGCCTAGGAGTATAGAAGGGCATACAGTAAGCTGCCAGTCCTGTGTGTTCTGAAGTGTAATGTTTGGTTGAGAGGAGGCAGACAGGAGCAAGGATGTGAGGGACTTTGTGTCCTGCTGAACATTCTGTCCCCTGGGGGTCCAGGGAAGCTTCTCAGCAGGGGACAGTAGCATAGTCTAAGTTCTGCTTTAAAACAACCCAAATGAGAAGGGCGCAGCTCTTTCCTCCTCCTCCTGTCATTATTGGCCTATTCCTGACCACCCCCCAAGCTCACTCATCAGAGAAAGGCTGATGGAGCCCAGGACCAAGTTAATACAAGCCCCGGCCTCAGTGCCGCAGCAGCCCGGGAGGGAGGCAGCCGTAACAAGAGAGGAAATTACAGATAAGAGTGGAGAAATGGCCACAGCAAGATGAAGGGAAGGCAGGAGCCGGCAGAAAACAAACCAAGGTGTCAAGACAGAATCAATAACCATCACCGCCAAGAGAAGAAGATGGGATTCATTACAGAGAGTAAAACAGACATTACCCACCTGCCCACGCGGCTCGCTGCACAAGTGGAAGAACTTTCAACTCAAGTCGGCAAGTGCTGACGCTGGAAATACTTGACAACATAGCAACTCAGGGGCAGGCAGGCAGGCAGGCAGGGAGACGAGGCAGAGGAAAGAGACGTGTGGAGAGTCCCGCAGAGACAGGGAAACACAGAGGGGCCAGGATCAGGCACAGGGAGGCGCAGAGACCAGCACATGCAAGCTGGAGCCCTGATTGATTTTGTGCAGAGATTCTCGGGTCAGGGATGTGGAGGATGGGTCTTTTATTCCACCGGAAGCTGGGACAGATCTAAAGCTGCTGGGGTTGGGGGTGCAAGTAGAGGGGGAAGATAAAGGTGCAGAGACGTGGCCAGGCCAGGAGAGACGTGCCAGAAGGGAAACTGGGTCTTCTCAAAGAGGCGCTGAAAGCTGAGCAGGCTCCTGCCCTGCACCGTGCCCTGTGGAAGGAGAATGAAGAACTTGACTCCCAGCGAGGGATGCAGTGTGCGAAGGAGAGGAGGCTGTGTCCCGCGGTCCTTCTCTCCACCTGTCCTGGCCGAGGGTGGAGGCTCCTCCAGGTCTCGGAGGGGTGGGTTCCAGGACAGCACCCTCTGCAGCTGGGCCAGGCCATGGTGCAGGGTCAGGATGAGGGGCCGAGGGCTAGGCTGGTGGGGAGTCAGCCTAACAGTGATGGAGAGGGCAGCGGCAGCCCTGTGGGAGCAGGTTCTGGCGTTGGCAGCAGGGACCTATCCATGGTAAAGGTCTGAGACAAGCAGGTCTGGAAGGTCCTGAAGTCGCCCTTGGCACGGATGTCTAAAGCAAGTACCTGTCATGGCCAGTCTGAGTGTGGCCCAGATGGATCCATCAGGCACCCACACTGGGTGAGAACGAGGTTCCCAGCCACGGCGTTTCCCATTCAGCCGCTGCTCTCCCAGGCTGGGAGGCCAGTGAGTGACATCATCATCTGTTTCCAGGTACCACAGTGTGCTTACTGCATGGCGTCACTTTGCTCAGTGCTCTATCTTATTTGAACCATGCAACAATTAATACTATGCCCAACTTAAAGAGAAGGAAGTAGGTTCAGAGAGGCGATGGAACTGGTCCAAGGTCACACAGCCTGGAGGTGGTAGGATCAGGTTGTGAACCCAAGATGTTTGACCTCAGTGCTTGGATGATTAGCTTTACCATCATGCCTTTGCCTAAGTGTGATCCCTAAGTTCCTTGGACTTGTCATTGTGAAAGATGTCTGCAGAAGATTCTTCAGAGTAGGTCCAAGTCCTACCACAGACTCTCCAGGTCTCCACCCTTCAGCATGTGGCTTCTCTGCATGGCCTGGAAGTGGGCCTGCTCCCCTCAATCCTGTGGTCCAGTCTCCCCTCTCTTGGTGGTTCTCCATTCCTTGGGAGGTGGTTGCAGAACTCTGTGTGCCAGTGATAGGAAGGACCACCAGAAGCAAGCCAGTGAGTCCTGAATGCCCTTGTGTCTCTGCCTTTGCCTGGTCACCTGCGTCCTACCCGGGTCCCTCCCCCAGGAGCCACGTGGTTCCTTCCCCCTGCATCTGCCTTGACTTGGTCCCTCTCTCCCTGTTCTGGTTTCTTGCTTTTCAATTCCTCTTTCTTTGTCCCTGCTTCCCCTGGCATCCACTCTTTCCTTTCTGCCATGGTCTGGTTGTTCTTTCTCCATGTTCCGCCTCCACCCTTCTATTTTCCTTCTGTGGTTTCTACGTGTCCAGATCTGCCCCTGGCACCTCCTGTCTGTGGTTCTCACACAACTTGGAGAGATGTCATGGCTGTGTGGGGTGATCTGCTCCGCGGCTCCCCAGGCCCACACGTCTCCTGCAGGCTCTGCCCCACGTCTGTGACCGGCCCCTTCCCTTTTCCTGATCTAGCTCAGAGCTGCTGAAATAGGCAGGGCCAGCCCAAGCAGTGCAGGAGCCCTGGATCAACCAGAGGAGCTTTCTGAGGAGCAAGGGGCTTTTATCTCAGCCCATTAGCATGGAGAGAGCAGCTTCAGTTTCAGGAGTGATGGTCTGGGGACCACAGAGAGTAGTTTATTTGAAAGCAAATTGATACCAATGAAAACTTGGTGAAAACAATGAATTGGTCAAATGTAACTATTTCTGCTCCATTAACAGTTGGGGTGGCAACAGCTGCGCTCCTTTATGTCCCCACCATGAGGCTACTCCTGCCCAGGCCCACCCTACTGTCCTGACAGCAGCAAATCCAGATGAGCCCCTTCCTGTCCTGGGTCCCCAGGGACCCAGGGCCTCAGGAGTGTTGGGGGGCAGGGCCAGTTGATTGGCACCTCAGGGCCTGTGTACCTCCTTCCCTGTCGGTACCACTCCTCAGCTGAGATGTCTGCCATCCTATTCCCTGGGACTATTCCAGCTAGGACTTCTCCAAAAACCCCACTTAAAATCGCTCCCCGCCTGCCATTCCCTCCTCCCTCCACTCCATGCCGTGAGCTTCTTCTCGCTGTTTAATGAATCCATCACCATCTCCTCCCCCTTGCCTATAATTGCCACGGGAACGGGTTCTATGCCTCCAGAACCTCAAATAGAGCCAGGTACCTCGTGGGCACTCAGAACGCATTTGTTAAACGAATGGGTGCTCTTTACACCTGGATTGCAGATTTCAGTGAACCTTGGGATGGCTTTGCAAGCTTCTGTGGTTTTAAACCTTTTAATCCGGTTTTCAGAATTTGTTATTTCCTTTTGTGTTTTTTATTTCTAATTCACGCTCAACTTCTTCTTTCTATCTGTACTGTTTATTGTAACATAAAGGGTAATAAAGATTGGAAATAACCTGAACATCCAATAACAAGGATTAGTTGGAAACATATATGGTACTACAAAAGAGTCTATCTGATAGAGGTCATTTTTATAAACTAAATGGGTAGGTATTTATCTCTATTTGGCAAATTTTTTTTTTCTTTTCCCAGAAATATAAGTATGGCCATTCATAGCTGCCAGGTCAACAAACCGTTCTGGAATCAGAGGGTTCAGGGGACAAAAAGGTTTAACAGGTTTCTTAACCAAGGATCTAGCCAGAACTTTAAATTTATTTACAATGAATATTACAATGAATATTAGAAAGTTTCAAGAAGATGGTAGATTATACAACACTTTAAAAAAACGACCTGTCTTTTGTTGCTGTTGGAGTTCTTGTTTTATAGCTCAAGGGACTGAAGTTCTGGGACTTTCCTTGGGAAATGGATCAAAATGTACACACATACACACACACACACACACACAGAGAAGAATCTAGAAGTGCAAGATGTTTTCAGTGAAGACAGTTTTTTAAACAAATGGTGCTGGGATCACTGGTTATCCATATATAGAAAACTGAAACTAGACCCTTATCTCTCACCCTGCACAAAAATCAACTGAAACTGGCTCAAAGACCTAAGAATTAGACCAGAAACTATGCAACTCCTAGAAGAAAATGTAGGGTCCACACTCCAGCTTTAAGGCCAGGCAATGACTTTCTCAGCAGGACCCCTAAAACTCAGGAAATAATTCCAGGAGTTAATAAATGGGATGGCATCAAATTAAAAAGCTTCTGCACAGCCAAGAAAACAATGAGGAATGTGAAGACAGAACCTAGAGAATGGCAGAAGATCTTTGCTAGCTACTGTCCCAACAGAGGACTCATATCTCAAATATAAAAAGAAATAAAAATATTTATACCCAAATATCAAATAACCCAATTAATAAATGGCCAATGAACTAAACAGACACTTCTCAAAAGAAGAAATACAAGTGACCAACAAATGCATGAAAAAAAGGTTCAACATCATTAGCAATTAGGGAAATGCAGATCAAAACTACACTGAGAATTCATCTCACGAAGTCAGAATGGCAGCCATCAAGAATACAAATAACAGCCAGGTGTGGTGGTGCACACCTGTAATCCTAGTGACTTGGGAGGCTGAGGCAGGAGGATTGGGAGTTCAAAGCCAGCCTCAGCAAAAGCAAGGTGCTAAGCAACTCAGTGAGAACCTGTCTCTAAATAAAATACAAAATAGGGCTGGGGATGTGGCTCAGTGGTTGAGTGTCTCTGAGTTCAATCCCCAGGTTATCCCCCTGCCAAAAAAAAAAAAAATAATAATAATAATAATACAAATAATAATAAATGCTGGTGAAAAAGGAATACTTTTGTACTGTTGGTGGGATTGCAAATTAGTTCAACCACTATGGAAATCAATATGGAGGTTCCTCAAAAGACTAGACATGGAACCACCACATGACCCAGCTATACCACTCCTTGGTATTTATCCTGAAGAATTAAAGACATCTTAACTACAATGATACATATTCATGTTTATAGCCGCATAATTCACAATAGCTAAATTATGAAACCAGCCTATGTGTCCACCAACAGATGAGTGGATAAAGAAAATATGGTCCACATACACAATGGAGTTTTAATCAGCCATAAAGAAGAATGAAATTATTGCATTTGTAGGAAAACGGATGGAACGAGAGACCATCACGTTAAGTGAAGTAAGTCAAGCTCTGAAGGTCAAGGGTCATGTGTTTTCTCTCATATGTGGAAACTGCAGAGGAAAAAGCAAAAGGAAGGTGAGAGCGGGTTCCCTAAAAATCAAAGGCATCAGTAGAGGACAGGAGCAAGGGGTGGGAAGCAGAGGGGAAGTGCCGGGGACTGATATCGGCCAAATGATACTGCTACATAGTGCGCATGTATGAATGTGTGACGACAGATCCCATCAATATGTACAACTGTAATGCTCCAATAAAAACACGGAAAAGAGATGTTTTCAATGGTTGTATCCAAATGGCTAGGTTCATAATAGCTCTTTTGTTTGTATTTTCTGTAATATGCATTTTTTACAATAAGAGAAAAAAGTATAAATGACTACAGACAAACAAGAAGAAAAGAATAAAGGAAAAAGATCTGGAATTTTTCTATTTCAGGTTCCTCTCCCTTTTCAAACATTTCTAATTTGTTTACAACCTGTTCTGCTCAACATTTTTTTTTTTTTTTTTTTTGGCCACCTTTTTATAATCTTTATTTTGAAAATGAGTCAAAAGCTAATTAGAGGGTTATTTCCAATCAACAGCACAGGTTTTTTTATGACCAGTTTATCATCTTGACCAAACAGTCGTCTCTAGGCCAAATTAAACAGGAAAATGGGAGGAGGGGCTGGGTTGGGCTACAAGAGAGAATAAGAATGGACAAGGTAGAGGGGAGAGAGGGAGCGAGGCCGAGAGGGACAGAGAGAGACCAGAGAGAGCAACGGAGTGGGGGGAAGGAAGCAGAATGAACTTGGGGGGTGATGGACGGAACCAGAAGAGGGACAGGGAGGGACAGGTACTCATGGAGCGTGCCCTGAGCCACAGACGCTTACACTTGCAGAGATGGCTGCACACGTGGGACATGGGTAATAGTTTCAAAGAGGGACAGCGGTGGCTTCTGCTGTCTCTTACCGGGTGCACTGCAGGACTTCCTGGAGCTCTACCTGTGTCCCTCGCCTGATCACTTTGCAGGAAGCCCAGGGCGCTCCTGCCCAGGGACACAGAGGCAGCTGTCCAGAAGTCCCACAGTGCACCAGGTTAGAGACAGCAGAAGCCGCTGCTGCCCCTCCCCCACCCCCACCCCAGCTGCCCCTTCTGTAGAGGGTCCCTCAGCTCTTGGCCAATTTCCTTCTACAGGAGGAGCTTTGGTGCTGCCACTAGTGAAGCTGGGGCAGGGTAGTGCCGACGGGGCCCCTTGTCTGGCCTCACAGCTACATCCCAGGTAACGCACTCTCTTTTTACAGAGATTGCTGTCAATTGACCAAAATAGAATTAAGAAAGAAACTGCTCCTAGGTACATGCTCTGCACGAGACTGAGGGCTTGCCCACACTGGAGAACATACACGACCGCTTTGATTTGGCAATAGTGAAGATGAGGCAGGGCTAAACCTGCCCCCATCCCCACCCCAGGGCACAGCCTGTGTCAGGAATCAGCAGAGGTCCTGTCCTGCTCCAAGCCAGGAAAAGGGGGCAAGTGGCCTCTGGAGGGCCCTTCCAGCCTGCGGGCCATTTAGTCCACACAGATTGGCAGCGGCCAGCGCCCAGCCTCGCTGCTCCCCGCTGGCCCCCTGCCTTCCCCTTCATCACAGTTTCTGGGCCGCACTCCTGGTGGGAGGATGAGCAGCCAGCGGCTAATCCCCGATTAATATTTCATGCTTCTGATGAAGAGCCCTCGCTGGGGGCAAGCGCGGAGGGAGGGCGAGGGGCCTGTGCCTGCAGCTCCCGGGACCATTGCTTGGTGCCTGAGGAAGGAGGGGCGATGATGAAGATGATGGTGGTCTGCCAGGTCCCGCAGGGTCCTGCAGAGCCTCCACTCGGCCCAGCCACCCAGCACCACCTGCCCCGTGGCACAAGTCCACAGGTAGCCCTCCCTGACCTTTCCCAGTTTAGAGTCCAGTAAGAAAGGCAGGTGCTAAATAAATGCACAAATAAATACAAATGTGACCAGGGGGTGAAGCCTGATTGAGGGGAGCCAGGTGAGAAGGGGACCTGGGGAGCACTGAGGTAAGAGGACCTGAGAGAGGGGTCAGCATGTGTGTGCGTGTGCCGCACGTGACCTTCAGGGCCCCCTGCTTACGGAGGTCAGTAGAGTGGTCGGGAGTCCAGACTCGGGAACCAGGCTCCTCTAGATCCTGCCTGTGTCTTCCTGTGATGTGAACTTGGCCGTGCTCCTTGACCCCAGCTCTGTGCCTCAGTTTCCTCTTCTGTAAAATGCTAGCAATCATGGTTTCTTTGGCAGGGTTATCAGGACTCAGATCATACGGGGACTTGGCACATAATAGCTCCTCACTAAATGCTAACTAGAAGCACTGCTATTGATATTATTTTATCTGTCAGGAAGAAACCTTTTGTGATGCTCAGATGATAACCTGCCCCATGAAAAACTGGGCTGGAGATGCCCACTCCCTCACCCTGCCAGGTCCTACCACCCTTTTCTGCTTCGGGCAGAAACATCCACTGTACATGTCCCCTGGGGGCAGCTGGGAGGGCAATGAAAGTGTCTTTGCTGCTCCAGGATGTGACACTGGACCAGGGCACAGCACCCACCTCTCCATCCTGCCCAGAGGAGACCCAGCCAGCAGCCTGTGACAGATGGCAGTGCTTTGAGTGACTACTTCAATTTTAACTCTTTTCGATAATCCAGTGCCGGAAAGCCACATACTTTAAAACTGTCCCTGGATCATAGATCAGCCCAAAGAGAGCCAGTCCACTTCAGTTAATAACCTCTGGAAACACCATCCATCACGGGGCCCCTCCTTAGGGCTCTCCATGCCGACTCCTGGCAGAGATGGATGCGTGGCCCACTGTTCCTGCAGGGCCTCTTGGGCCGCCTGCACCTCGCCTCCCTGCACCTGAACTGGACTTTTCTGAGTGGGGCACTCTCAGGGTGGAGACAGGAGTCAGGTGGCTTGGCAAGAACAACCCAGCCACTGCCACTTAGAGGAGGCTGGCATCTCTCCCGCTCTCCTGAAGGGATGCCCCTCTTTCCTGAGCTTTTGTGGGCTAGGCCAGTAAGGTGGCTCACCCCAGGGACCGGGAGGAGTCCCGGACACCCTCCGCCTGTCCTGCAGGAGCCCCCAAGCCTTCCTCCTCTGTGAAACCCTCCAGGACCACTCCAATCCCACCTCCTAGGTCTGCTCCCTGGGGAGCCATCACACAGGGGAACGGAGCACGGCGGAGAGCACCCGTGCTGTGATCTGCCGACCACCAAGCTTCGGGCTTCTGTCCTGCAGAGGCTGGGCCCTCCTTGCCAGCCCTCCGGCAGAGATGATGAACTTTCCCAGGGACACACCCCGCGGACGGTGGGCTCTTCGTCCCTCGTTGCCACTTAGGAACTCCGCCCGCACACTCAGCCTCCTGACTGCCGCTGGCTCCCGCTCCTCGGCTTTTCCCACACACCCGCCAGAGGCCCCTTCCCAGCTCAGGCGCACCCTCTTCACGCCACTCCTGTGCACAAAGCTCAGCGCCAACTACCAAGGGAGTAAGGCCCAAGGTTTCTGGCCTGGTGATCAGGCCCAATAAGCCCTGTATCCTCATTATTCACTCCTGGCCTGGACCCTTGGCCCAGACTGAATGGCCCCCCACCACCCAGTACACCTGTGCACAACACACAGGAAGCTCTTCTTGTCCTGTCTGTCCAAATCTATCCATCCTGTAAGTCCCAGTTGAAGTCTTCCTCCTCCAGGAAGCCCTCCTGGACCATCCAATCCAATCCCTATTTCTGGAACTCTGAGGTGTCTCTGACCTATCCCTGGGCACTTGGCAGGGTGACTTCGTATTGCCCAGTTCATGCTCCACCCGGGAACCTTCGATTTGTCTCATTGTCTCCTTCCCCAGACCCACTTCACCTGCCCAGATATTGCCCTAGCTTGGAAGCTGCTTCCCTTGCCACTCATTGGGAGCCAGATAAAGCCCAGGAGCAGGAACCGGCCTGTGCTCTTTGCCCCAGCCTTCTCTGCTCCTAGCACAGAGTGGACAAAAGGTGCTGGCTGAGTTGGATTACTTTGAAGTTCGCTTTTACCTCTTCAGTGTCCTAAGCAGCTTTCTGACTTGTGTTATAAATGGCATTCTCACTCTCATTCTGCAGCCTGCCCAACATCTTGTTTCCCCAGCAACATCTAGCAAGGCGCTTGCTGTAAATGCCAAACACTGGGATGAAGCCTGGATGAAGTCTCCAGAGCCAGGCCTGGAGACTCGCTGGCCTATTGAAACCTACAGGTGGAATGTGAGGTGGGATGTGCCACCTGGACTTGGTTAAACAACCCCTCAGCTTGGTTATATGTTTATCTTGGCTGTTGTGAAGAATGTTGCAATGGAATATTATTCTGCCTGAAAAAAAGAAGGGAATGCTGTCATAGGCTACACCGTGGATGAAACTTGCGGAAACTATGCTAAGTGAAATAAAACTGTCACAAGGACAAATACTGCATGATCATGCTTATATGAGGTATCTAACATCGTCAGACTCATAGAACTGATCCTGGTAGCACATACTTGTAATTCCAGAGACATGGAGGCTGAGACTGGAGGATTGCAAGTTCAAAGACAGCCTTAGCAACTGTCTCAAAATAAAAAACTAAAAAGGGGTTGGGGATGTGGTTCAGTGGTAAGCACCCATGGGTTCAATCCCCGTTACCAAAGGAAACAACAACAACAACACCTTATAGAAGCAGGAAGAGGATGGTGGTTGCTGGGAGCAGGGGGAGGAGGGGGAGGGCAGTTGCTGTTCAATGGATATAGTGTCTGTCATGCAAGATGAAAGTCGTAGAGAATTGTTGTGCAATATTATGCTTATCATAAGCAATAAAGCATTGTACACTCCAAAACCTGTTAGGAATTCAATTGATGAATGGATAAAGAAACTGTGGTATATATACACAATGGAATATTACTCAACCATAAAGAAGAATAAAATTATGGCATTTACTGGTAAATGGATGGAGTTGGAGAATATCATGCTAAGTGAAATAAGCCAAGCCCAAAAAACCAAAGGTCGAATGTGAATGATGATACATAATGGGGTGGAATGGCAGGGGTGGAATGGCAGGCGCAGAAGAGAAGAATGGAGGAACTTTGAATTGTGTAGAGAAAAATGGGGCAGGAGGGGGTGGGGAAGGAGAGTGAACTGAGACAGACAGTTTTACCCTATGTGTGTGTGTGAGTACGTGAGTGGTGTGAATCTACATTGTGTACAACCATAGAAATGAAAAGTTGTACCCCATTTGTGTACAATGAATCAAAATGCAGTCTGCAAAAATAAAAATTAAAAAAAAAAAAAAAAACCTGTCAGGAGAGTAGATTTTTGTGTTGTGTGTGCTTTCTTTTTGTCGTGATTAAAAACTAGAAAATTATCTAAAGGAACCAAAATACCTATTTTTAAAAGCCCAGTCCCTCAGCCTTATCCCACATACCCTGCTTGCCCAGAGCCCCCACTTTACCAGTGTGTTCAGCCCAGGACCACCTGCGACCTGGCAGCTGTGTCCCCCATAAAGCCTGGGGGTGGGAGAACGGGGCTTCTTGCCTCTGCTCCTTAGGGACTGTGTGACATATACAGAACCCTAAACTCCCCTCCCCGAGCAGCCTTACCCTGGTAGATGGAGCGGGTGCCGGCACCTGTCTCAGCTCCCTGCATGTTCCTGGGAGCATCTAATGAGCTCATGTTGGAGGAGAACTTTGTAAACAACCAAGCGCCACACTGGTTGCTATTCTTATTCCAGTGCAGTCTCTGGCCAGGTGGGGGCTGGGGTCAGAAGCAGTAGACCCTCTTTCTGTTCACTCGTTGGAATTAGGAACCGTCCCGATTGTTATAGAGAGTGACCTCGGAGCCCGAGCTGCCTGGGGGGCTGCACTTCCATTAGGATTGGATTCAGCTACAAATAACCAAAATAACAGTGGCTCCTGGAGGTGGGAGTTTGTATTTCTCTCGCGTGAACATCTGGAGGCTGCAGGAAAAGGGAGGGAGAGAAACTTTGGCCCCATTCCCCTCTAGGATCCATGATCCTGCCAACTCCCTGTCCCGCCATCTAAGGTGCAGCTGGTCCTCACTGTTCAAGACAGTGGCCATCGTAGTCATGCTACGGGTGGCTTCCTGGAGAAAGGGACAAGTTAGAAAGGGCAAAGAGTGCACGGGTCACCTGTGTTTTAAAGCTTTCTGGAAACTGCCACACAGACCTGCTTTCACACACTGGCGGGAACTTAGTTGCAGGGGAGGCGGGCGAGGTGACCTTCACTTTGGAGGTCACCTGCCCAGGACAGTTGCTTTGGAAAAAAGAGGAAAATGAATACTGGAAAGAGAACTAGCATCTACCATGGGATGAACCGGGTCGGGGAAGGAGGAGAGGCTGGCCCAAGCCCTCATACCTTCCTGTAGGATTTTAAGGCTCTTTTTTTGTTTTGTTTTTTTTCTTTTGAGCCAAGGCCTGGAGAGAAGGGACAGTCTAGACCCTTGGCGTTCACGAACTTCAGGCCCTTTCCATTCCCACAGGCCAAGCAGCCACCTGGATGCTCCAAATTTCAGGATTGAGAGTTTAGAAATAAGAATTTCATCATTTTCCTGCCTCAGAGGCAACAACGGCCAAATTGTTCCCTGAAAAACTGAGCACAGGTGATCAAGGCCGCTTGCCCTCCTGTCTAACCGTCAGTCTGTCAGTCTTCGTTTTATGGCATAGACCGCGGGCTCAGGAGGTTTTCTCAGCACTGAGAGTCGTGGAGGGACCACTGCCTGAAAAATGATAGCGCCGAGCGCTTCTCATGTTATTATCTCCATTTTACAGATGAGGAAACGGAGGCAGTGAAACATTAAATTACTTGCCCGAAGTCACACGGCTGGTTGGTAACCACGCCAGGTGTGAACTTGGCGTCTTGCCTTTGTAGCTCTGGCTGGGACTCCTGTCCCGCACGCTGTCTCTGGGCTCCCGCCTGAGTGCCTCTTGTGAAGCCTGACTCTCGGTACCTCCCCTCCTGCTTTTCTCAAAGGCTCCGCCATCAGCCCTTCTCCTGGACCAGAAGTTCCTTTCCCAAGCCCTGTTCTCCAACATCCTTCTTTATTTTCACTTCCTCCAGAGACTCCCTTTGCCAAAACCAATCCTCCTCCATCCCCTTCAACACTGCATCTGCCACTCTGCCCAGCAGCCTCTGGCTGCGTCCAGCTCACATGTGTCTGCTGCAGGTGGCCTGGGTGTTTTCTGCAAATCCTGTGCTGTTTTTCAGCCTTGGCAGGAGCCACGGGGCGTGGTACAGGGTGTCCCCCTTTCCCGCCCTGCTCCCTGTGCCTTCCTGTCTGCTCTGCGCACCTTCCCCCCACGCTCACCCCGAGACCACACGCCCTGACTTCTTCACGTCATTCATGTTGGCCTCCCCTCTGGCTCCCACCCAGAGCTCGTAAAGATGCTGACGTCACCCCACGGGGCAGAACATCACTCGTGAACACTCTGGTTATTGTCTTGTCGTCCTCCTCCCCTTTCTCAGGCTAGTGTTTGGAAGAGCAGTCTGTACTGCTGCTTCTCTTGCCTTCTCTCTCATAACTCCCGACCAACAGCAGCCTGGCTTCTGCTCTGTGTGCCTTCGACTCTCATCTGACCAAGGTCACAAATGACCTGCACATTGCCCTTCTCACTGCTGAGCTTTCTGTTACTCTCCCTTCTGAAAACTCCATCCTTCCCTCGTTACCATGACTCCCTTGTCTCCTTGTTCTCTTCAAACTTCTCTCCTCCACCACTTTTTCTTAGGTTTGATTTCTTATTTTCTCCTCTTTCTTTACAGGTTTATGTTCCTTAGGGTTCTGACCTTTCTTTCCTCTTCTCAGTTTCTACCATTTTCCTAGGTATTTGCTCTCCATCATTTTAAATGCTAACATTTTGTTGGAGCCCAGAACTCCATTTCCAGCATGTTCCAAGACCTAGACCTGCATATTCAGCTGCCTTTTGGCCACCTCTCCATTCATGTCCACAAAAATGTCATCAAAATCTCAGAGTTTCTAAAGCCGACTCTTCACCTTCAGTCCAAACTTGCTCAGCCAGATTCTACGTTTCCAGGTCAGAGAAACTGACAGATACTTGGCCCTCGAGTCAGGACCTGGGACACCATCTTAATCCTTCTCCTTTCTTCTGCCACCCAGCCAGCCTCCAGTCTTGCCACCTGTGCATCTCAACTTTTTCTTTAGGACATCCCCCCTTTTCCTTCACTCCAACATTTGCCTTCCTGGGGGCCTACTTGAACCTACCAGGTTGACCCCAAAGCTGTCCCTCTCCATTTCTTTTTCCACCTAAAGTGACCTCGTAAAAACACGACCTTAACGATATATTCACTCAACAGGTGTTTCTCGGATACTTCTCCATTCCAGGCATAGCCCTGTGTGCTGCTAGGGAGATACGAATGAAAGCTTACAAGACTCTTCCTGATGGAAGTTGCCTTCTATTTAAGGCAAACACTTGTGCACATAATTATAGGTCAGGTGATGGTCAGTTCTATGAAGAAGAATAAAGAAGTAAAGGGGACAAGAAGTGACCCAGGGCAACACTGTACTTTAAAGGGGCTCAGAGAAGATGGCTCTGAAAGATGACCTTGAGTACAGACAGAGGAAGTGAGTGACCCTGGTGAGTACGGGGCTGGAGGGAGAACATTCCAGATGGAAGGAACCATGTGCTTTCTGTGTTTGAGTAGCAACAAAGGGGCCAGTGTGGCTGGAGAGGAGACTGGGCGGACTGAGGGCAGGGAAGTAGTGCAGAGGGCAGATGACGCAGGATCTCGTGGGCCATTGTAAGAACTTTGGCTTTGGCTGTGTGCAAATTGGAAGCCATCAGAGGGAGGGAGCAGAGGAAGGACAGGACCCAGTGTCCACCATGGAAGTCACTCAGATGGCTGCAGAAGAAGAGAAGGCAAGGACATTTAGAAGTCAAGAGCAGTAGTTCAGGTCCCAAGGGCAGCGTGGGCCTGTGCCATGGAGTGGGAGGACTGGTCAGGTTTGGGAGATATATTTTCAAGGACAGCTGATGTGAAATTTGTGGCAAACTGGATGTGGAGGGGAGAGAGAGAGGCTGATTTCAAAAATCCCTGCAGATCAACTGGAAGTGCGGAGTTGCCCCTTCCTCAGATGGAAAAGAGGAAGGAGCTGTGGCCACTGGGCAGGGAGGGACCTCTAAGAGTTGTCACGGCAGGTTAGGTTTGTGGGGCCTCAAACCAAGATGAGGATGCACATGGACACCCAAGTGTGAAACAGGGGTGACTCAGGCCTGAAGAGATCACCTCCTGCTGAAAGTCCTCCAATCCACCCCTTTGCCAAGTTTAGTCTATTTTGAGAAGCAGAGAAGCAGAGGGTAGGAAGAAGTGCCCTCCCATCCCAGACTGGGGAGGTTGGAAACACTCAGGGGTCGAGCAAAGTTTGGAGCCAAGTCCAAAAATTAAGAAGGGAATTCAAATAGGTCACCAACCTCAAAGGGGCCCAAAGTAAGCAAGAGTCATTTCTATTTGTCTAAGAGTTCTCAGCTCTGTTTTTGCTTCTTGGAGTCTTCTTCACTTCTCCAAGTAGGTTCAGTCTCTGTTATAAGCTCCAGGTCTGCAGTTTGCCTCCAAAGTGCTTATAATTTACATTTGATAGTTGTAAGTTACATAAATGCATTTGATTATTAGATGAATGTTTGCCTCCCTTGTTAGACTGAAAACTACACAGGGTAGGAGCTTCTGTCTTATGTTTTTGCTGTGAGGAGAGAATGAAGAATTCATGAGTATCTGGGCCTGGAATCCCATAGGTGTTGGAGGGCAAGAGGGTCACTGTGGTTGAGGTCAGGGGCCATCGCCTGGAACTCATGCTGTTGTCTAAGACTTGAGTTCTATGGTCGGCCAAGATGGGGGTGTATGGGAAGGGACAGAAGTGGACAGACTCAGACTCCAGGCTTGGTATCCATGATCTTCCACAGTCTTGCTCCTTCCTGCCCTCTGGTCTCATCTCTTCCAGTTTCCTTCTCCATCTCTATCTCTGTCTTTCTATTCCCAGCGACATCTTGGAGTGCCCCAGTTTGCTATTTCATACCCTGAGTCTTTATTCAATCTCTGTCCTCTTACCCTTCTGTCCTTATCCGTGGCAAATAATTGCTTACCTTCCAAAACTAAACTCAGATGAACTCTTGCCCAGGTGGCCTTTCATAACCTCCTTCTGTCCCATTCCAGGGTCACTGTATATAAACTAACTAGTTGTCCCACAGAGGCAGAGCTGTACTCTGATCTTTACTATGCTTTGGCACCTACCATGGTGCTCAGCACACAGTAGGTGTTTTAGGCATACTTTGTACTACTATGACCAAAAGGCCTGAAGAGGAAAATTTTTATGGGATTCAGTTTCAGAGATCTCAGTCCATAGATGCCCAACTCCATTCTTAGGGGTTAGAGGCAGGACATCATGGCAGAAGAGTGTGGCGGAGGAAAGCGGCTCAGGACATCACACCAGGAAGCAGCAAGAGAGGGAGAGACTCCCCCTCATCATGGGCAAAATATAAACCCCAAAGGCACTCCCTCAATGACCCACCTCCTCCAGTTGCACGTTACCTGCCTATAGTTACCACCCAGGTAATCCCTATCAAGGGATCAATGCATTTTTTAGGTTAAGACTCTCATAACCCAGTCATTTCACCACTAAGCTTTCCTGCATTGTCTCACATGTGAGCTTTTGGGGACACCTCATAGATAAGCCCTAACAGTAGGCACTTAATAAAAGGGGAAATGAATGAGTGAATGAATAGCCATTGTGTTAGTCATCTGTCAATTACTGTGACAAATGCCTGAGATAAATATACTTAAAAAGAGGAAAGGTTCTTCTGGCTCTGTTTGGAGGCTTCGGTCCATGACCTATTAGCCCTGTTGCTCTGGGCCTGTGGTGGCACAGTACACCCAGGCGGGGGCCTGTGGCAGTAAACCCTGTTCACCTCATGCTGTAAATTGAAAGAGAGATGAGGAGACCTGCAACCCACAATCCCCTTCAAGGGCATGCCCCCCATAACCTAAAACCTCCCACCAGGTCCAATCTCTTCAAGTCTGTATCACCTTCCAATAGCGACATCCTGGGGAGTGAGTCTTTTACACCTGGGCTTTTGGGGTACATTCCCAATCCAAACTCTAGCAGCCATCTACCCCAGATTTTTTGAAATACCATCGATGTCACACGGCCTGTCTCATCACCCCCTACATGTACTCATAGTTGTCACACCATGGGTCCTGGTTTTTCTCCTGAAAATTGTGGTCACTGCAGAAATAGTGTAGTCGTTTTCAGGCTAAGGTCTTTGGACCCCCACGGAAAGCAGTAATAAGGCTCAGAGAGCTCTGACAATGTCTGAAATAGCCCCATGGAAATCGCACTGTTATCTGGACTCAGACTGTACTGCCTGGCTAAAACACTGGGTTTCTCTGCTTTTAGCTGGGATTGTGTCAACTCACGGTGGCATGCTAACAGTGGTTATCTCGTGCTATTCAGGAGCTAAGATTGGCCGGGGATGAAATCATAGGAATCCCTGGGGCCTGTGGAAGGAAAAACAATAAAAGGGGTCCTGGGAAGTTAAAAGGTTGGAAGCACTGTGATGGGGGAGGGAGCTTTGGGCCCAGAATTAGGAGCCATGAGAACCAGGCGTGGGTGCAGCCGAACAAGCCACATGCTGCTCTGGGCTGCATCCCCCTGTTTGAAAAGTGGAAGAACGTTACCTGCCCCAAGGATCAAGTGCAGACAAAAGTGTCTCCACAAGGGCAAAGTGCCTAGTGAGGAGCAACTCTCCACCCTGCCTGGGAGGTTTCCAAGAAGAGCAGAGGCAGAGGTGGAAGGAGGTGATGTGTTTGTAGAAACAGGAAGCTATTCCCTGGAGTCGAGCAGGCAGTAGTCACGAAGGACTATGAGGCTCTGCTAAGCCGGGTGGACTGTGCTGCCCTTTCTGTATCCAGACACCCAAATTGCCATTGGTGCTAAATTATAATGGTGGGAGAGGTTAGAAGATGTAGATCCCAATGCTCTCGCCCCTCCCTCTACCAGTTTTGAATTCAGAATCCACCCCCAACTCCCTCTTTCAATCTACTCTTCAGCTGGGGATCTATGGGTTCCATATGCAGGTCCTGCTGCTGGAGAACACAAGTTCTTACCAGGGAGGTAATCATAGTAACATCTGGCACCAGATGTGGGCACTATGATAATGAGGACCAGAGGGAGACTGAGCTCTACAGAAGCCCCCATGGGCAATGGGAGCCCTTGGGATGGAAGTGGCTGTGCCCTGGTAGGGCCCCAGAACTGGACAGGAGTACGGATTAGCCAGCTTCTCATCACTGTGACCAAAATACCTGATAAGAACAACTTTGAAGAGGAAAAGTTCATTCAGGGCTCACGGTTTCAGAGGTTCAGTTCGTGGTAGGCCAACTCCATTGCTCTGGGCCCAGAGTGAGACAGGTTGTCATGGTGGAAGGATGTGGCAGAGGAGCACTGTTCAGCTCAAGGCAGCTGAAGAGCAGAGCTCAACAGGAGCCAGGCACAAGATATAGTCCCTAAGGGCATCCACCCAGTGACTTCCTTTTCCACCTGCCCCACCTGCCTACGTTTACCACCCAGGGGTCCATCCAAATGATAATCCATCAAATGGATTAATCCACTGATGGGGTTACAGCTTTCATAATCCAGTCTTTTCACCTTTGAACATTGCCACATTGACAAACACTTGGGTTTTGGGGGAACATTCCTAGATCCAAACCTTAACAAGGTACCACCTTCGTTGCTGCCACTTTGACAACCCCTCTCCACCCAGACTGCTCCTGAACACCCTACATCTTCAAGGCCAAGAGAAAAGGCTGCCCTCTGGGAGAATCCCACCTGCCTGGCACCATCTTGGAATCAATTCACTCTCTGTGCTCTGGTAGCTCTTGTGGACGTCTCTGCTCCCTACTTATTTTGTTGGGCCTTATGAGCTGGTGATCTCCTTTCTTGCCTGTCTCCTCTGCCAGGCTGGGTAGGTCACCTCTCATCATAACTGTGTCTCTAGTCCCTAAGCTCAAATTGGACTGCTACAGGTGAGGGTCAAGTCTTGTCCTTGACCGAGGGAGGAAGGGCCTTCGATGGCCAAACCTGATGTCCAATTTCATCCTGGCCTGGTTTTAATTTGTATGTACCAACATGCCCTTTTCTCTCTTTTGTGTCCTCTCAGTGTGAACAGTGATAAAGGTGACAAAGATTGGAATAGTGCCCAGAGGGCTCCTTGAGAGAGAGATTTTTTCATGAAAGCATCAAAAGCTGTCTTCAGTGAAGACACAACATGGAAGTAACCCCAGGGAAGTTCACGTCCTCTCACTAAAACTTCCAGAAAAGGAGATGATGTCAGAGCTACCTTTAGGGCCTGTTTCCTGGAAACAAAAAGTCCTTCGGCTGTCTCCCCTCCTATCACTTGGTCCATTTCTGAGGAGGACCTGCAAATTGCTCTCTCCTCCCTAACTGGACTCAGAGGGAGTGGGCAAAAACCTAGACTGCTCCTTGGGCAGCGCAGGAGCTATCTACCAGTGAACTCTGGTGGTGGACTGGCTACAGGACCATCTGCAGGGATGGTGACCATATCCAGCTCATATTTAGCAAGCAAGGGAGCACCTGACAGCTGCTTTGTCTCCCCACGGTCCCTCTACCTGGATACTTGCTTCCTTGTCGGGTTGCAACTGTAAATAAAGCGGCAGATAAAAGAAGCCTCTCTGCTTTTCAAATGGTGACAGGCGCGCAGCCTGGTAAATTACCTTCCTGCTTTTTAAATAGAAGTATAAAGGGCTAGGTGGATTGCCTTCCCTAATACAGAGCCACTTTTCTCTCATTTGAGCGGCCACAGATGGGATAATGAGTGCATTTTTATCTCTGTCTCTAAACATAATGCAAAGAACCTGGAGTTAGACAAACTTTTCTTAGTATATCGAGGAAAAGGCTGGGCCTGGTGGGAGTCTCTTGCTGATAAACCCCACAGGAATTAAAAGCTAGGATTTGTTTTCTCCAAACAGGCATGCGTGTGGCCTTCTCTGGGGCTAGAAGTGGGTCTGCCTCCTGTGGTAAAAGACCCACGTCTGTATTTCAACCTCAGCTTCTTCACAAAAAGGGAGCGAGAGTCCCCTATTCAGATTGGTTGGGAAAACACCAGACCTGGTCCAGGTATATGGAAGGTACCCAAGAAGCATCAGTTAAGGCTCCCCTTGGTCATATGTCAGGATGCCCATAATGCTGGGCACAGTCCTGCTAAGAAGCAGCTATTTAAGTTCTCCCTCCCCAGTGAAGCTTGGATGAATGGTCTCCATCGCCTGCAGGAACCATGCCTATACTGTCTGACTACTGGGCTTCCCACCATGCCTTGCATCCTCTCCCCAGGACACCGACTTTCCAGAAGCATCTTCTGTGATATCATTTTGCATCTTGCATGCTGCCATGCAGTTGCTTATCAATGCATTGGTCTTTCTTCAAAAGCTGGGAGGGGAAAATCACTGAAGTCAGGTCTTATGCTTTGTGCTGTTACAATCCTCAGCGGCAGGGCAGTGTCTGCCATAAAGCAGATGCTCAAAGGATGTCTGAGGGTGAATGAATGTGTGAGCCCAAGAAGCTCAGCCTTGCACATTTGGGCTGAGCAGAGAAGCAGATTCCCAGGAGGTGGGAGTGGCTGAGGCTACCAAGTCCAGGGTAGAGCTATGGTCCTCTGTCATCCAAGCTCACCAATGATGCTCATGCAACACCTGCCGTGTGGGGGAGTCTAGGCCAGGCATTTGTTCATGAACTCCCATCAAGCCTAGAAGCAGGAACCTAATTCCTATGGAGCAGATTTTTAAAGCGTGTGAACTGGTTGTGTAGTCAAAGGCTCCTCATCCACATCAAGGTTATAAATGCAGGATATGGAGACATGGAAGAGGCCACAAGGCAGGTCCCTGGAGGGAGTTGCCCTCAGACTGCAGGGGCTGCCTCCCACCCTCCTCTGAGCGCACTTCAGGAGAACTACTCAGAGCTTGACTGAGGCCAGAGCTGCTACGCTTCAACTGGCCAGGAGAAGCAGGTGGCCTCAGATGGCTTCCCTGCTGGGGTCCCTCAGGGTCAGGAGGGAGCTTATTTCCTCTGTGCTAGTGTGGACCTCACAGAGGGAGGCCAGGGACACTGATGGCTCCACGCCAGGCCAGAGGCTGGAGTGTACCCTCTGCTTCAGGACTGGAGGGGTAGAGGCCCGAAGCAGCCTCGTGCACATCCAGGACGTGAGAGGTGAAATGATCCAGGTAAACCCCACGAGGGCCAAGTAACACCTTCCTGGGCCCGTGTTCTACCCTATCCCCATCCTGTCTGATCCTGTGAGGATCCAAAGAAAAGCCAGCATCAGAGAGGAGGGGGCATGAGGAGGTGACAGAAGTGACTATGTCTCCTCCCTGTCCTCAAGGATCCAGCCAAGCAGGCCCAAGCTGGGGGATGGGACTTCACATAAGACAAGAATCGGAGGCTTTGACAGGGTAAGCCCCAAAAGCTAAGAGACGTTCCTAAGAGGTCCTCAAAAGGCTCAGAGGAAAGAATGTGCTAGAAGGGCCGTGGCCAAAAATAAAATTTAAAAAAAGAACGAATTGTGTTTTGCTTGCCCCCATCAGGTCCCCGACTCTGATAAACTGATTATATCTGTATACCACCTGTATGCCCCAGAAGTGAGGGAGAGTGTCACAGCAACTCCGGAGGATGTGGCCTTTACGCCATAGTCCCTTGTGTGGCCCAGTCCAGAGTTCAGCGGGAGAGAGAGGGAGGCCTTCAGATTTCTTCCTAATCGAGAGACACACATTTTTAACCTCATTAGAAGATAAGTCGCACACCAAGAGAGTTTAGAGGAGGGGGCACATTCATTTAGGCTGTTTCTTTCTGTGATTCTTTGCCTGGGGTCCCCTCCCAGCATGACGTGGGTCTGAATAAGGGGGAGCGACGGACCCTGGGAAGAGCAGCCTTTGAGCGGTGACTTTTTTTCTTTTATTATTTATTTTATTTTAAATGTTCATTTAAAATTGTATTTTAAATGTTCATAATTCCAGGCACGTGATCATCTTTCCATTTGCATATGGAAAGACCCCCAACTCATTCAAAAGCCAAAAAAAAAAAAATTATCTTTGAATTAATCACAGCTTCTACCCTGGAGTTTGCTCCGTAATTGAGAATTTGCAATATTTATTGGAAGGGTTAGCTTAACTCTTTCCAGTTCACTCCTTCCTTCCATTCTTCTCCACAATGAGGAGTCTCTTGAATAGGGGAGAAAAATAAATATAGAGAGGGCCCCCGCAGCAAGTCACTCACTGAAATGGAAATGTGTGAGAAGGAAAAAATGGATCTAGGCCGTGAAATTGGCAAAAAGAGATAAAGGGGATTTGGTTAGAAGCGAGAGTTAAATGATAGTAAAGGTCTAGAGAAGCTGTGATCAATAAATATAAAGTTCAACCTCATTGCTTTTTGCTGCTGAGAAGAGCTGAGCCCCCCCTTCCTGCCCCCCAAGACCTCAGGCTGCAGACTCTGCTGTGGATTCAAAGGAGAGGCCCTCAGACTCCAAGCACCAAATTCACTCCCAGAATTCTGAGCTGAACAGGGTGGATGCAGTGTCCCTGCTGTTCTTGCCAGGTGGGTACAAATGGTTCTCCAGCAAGTTTTGTGAGCACAGGGTCACTACCACGGGTCACGTCGTCCTATTGTCTAGACAGCAACACTAACCCAACAGAGGCACCATTTGTTATCAATATCAGTGATGGCTGGCTTTGTGAGCAATGAGTACCTGCTTTGGAGAGATTCTTGGGAATGACTTTTAGCTCATGAGAGAGTCAAGGAAGGGCAGGTGTCTACGTCTTTCCCACCATCTTAATGAGCCCAAGGCTGTGTATGCAGGGAAAAGAACATGAGTCTCTGTGTAGACCACCATGGCAGGATTCTGACCCTGGTCCATTGAGACCCAGGGGATTCCACGGGTGCACTCTAGTAGTGTCTGAAAGCCTCTTTTTAAAGAAAATCATGGGATTGCTCAGTGGTAGAGGCTGGCCTAGCATGTACAAGGCTCTGGGTTTGATAGCCAGAACTGCCCCCCCCATGTACATTTGCATATGTTTCTGAGGTTCATAATTTTCTTTCTACTTTCTAAGAGGTTTGGGCTCCTCTAAAAGGAGAAGCCCCTTTGGTCCATCAAGAACATGAATGGCTGTGCAGTTACTCCATTATAAATAACTCACAGACCAGGAGATGGAGGACTGTTGAATGAGTGAGCGGCAGGGGGTCTGTGGCATATCAGTCCTTAGAAATGGCAGAGGATGCGCAAGGATGCCAGCTTCTTTCATTCAGGCTGCTGTAACAGAATACTGTAGACTGGGTGACTTATGAACAACCGAAATGCATTGCTGGAGACTGGGAAGTTCAAGATCACGGTGACAGCGGGGTCAGTGCCTGTGGGGACTGCTCCCAGGCTTACACACAGCTGTCTTTTCACTGTGCCTTCACAAGGCAGAAGGGGCGAGGATCCCTCTTTTATAAAGATGCTAATCCCATTCATGAGGTCACTGCCCTCATGACCTAGTCACCTGCCCAAGGCCTCTTCTCCAAACAGCATAGCACTGGGGATTAAAATTCCAATATATGAATTTGGGAAAACATGAACATTCACTCCTTGGCAAGAGACTTTCTGTCTACCTGTCTGTCCATTCCTCCATCCATTTGGGTCTAATAGGCGCCCACACTGTGTTAAGTGCAGAGAGTTTAGATGTAGATACAATGTAGAGCACTTTATGTCACTAGGCATGTGACATAAAACGCTACAGTGCAGTCGATTTTACAATCAGGCACAGTCATGGTACAAGTGGAGGCACAAGAGAAGAGGCATCATGGAGAGGGACAGGGGGCTCCAGGGGACTCCAGAGAGGCTCTGATATCTAAGCCGGGTCTTAAAGGAGGTCACAAATGATCAAATCATTTTAAAAATTTTTATCTGTTCTTTTTAGTTATAGGTGACAGTAGAACATACGTGGACTCTAACCTCCCATTCTTGGGACTGTACACGATGTGGAGTTTCACAGGTTGCGTATTCGTGTATGAACATCGGAAGGTCGTGTCCGGTTCATCCTACTGTCTTTCCCATTCTCATGGCTCCTCTTTCCCTTCCTTCTCCTCTGTCTAATCCAATGACCTCCTATTCCCACCCCCGCCCCCCACACCTTATTGTGAGTCACATCCACAGATCAGAGAAAACATTCAGCCTTCAGGTTTTTGGGATTGACTTATTTCACTTAGAATGATCGTCCCCAGTTCCATCCATTTACCAGCAAATGCCATGATGTTGTTCTTCTTTATGGCTGAGGAATGTTCCATTGTGTGTATGTACCACATTTTCTTTACTGCTTGAATCTTTTTTCTCCTCCTTGGATGAAGGTGGAGAGAGTCGATGCCCTCCTGGTCCAAAGTAAAGAGGGGCTGCAGAGCAGAGCTGCCAGTGCCAGCCTGTGTGTGCACTGCTGGCCCGTGTTTGGTGCCTCCTGGGGGGCAGGGAGCGGAGGAGCAGTGAGAAGACCCAGGGAACTCATTACAGTATTCTTGGGACATTAAAGTGTCCTTCGGTCCCAAGCAGAGAAAGAGAGAAACAGGGGGGTCCCTGGCGATGCACGTGTTCTTTGGAGGAGAGTGGCAGCTAATGACCAGAACAGAGGGCAGCAGGAGGGCATCGTGGCAGGAAAGAGCCTCTCCATCTCACATCCGCTACCACACCTTGGAGACCGGGGACAGGGACCTGGCGGCCCAGCAGACTAGAAGAAAATAGAAGAGGTTCTCTTCTCCCTCCCAAGCCCCCTGCCCGCCTGGGAGGAGGAGGGCAGACCTGGGGCATTTCTTTCTTCCCCAGAAGCAATTGTGAGCGGAGGTCTGGGCCCAGTCAGGAGGAGGCGAACCATGCCTGGATGTCTGCTCCTGTGGATTCAGTTCCGAAGACATCTCATGGCTGGCTTCTAGGGAACTGCCAAGCCCCTGTTAACAAAAGACTGAGAGGGCAAGGGCCAGCTTGGCCCTGAGCAGACTGGGGCCCCAGGGGAAGTACAGCTGCCCCCCAGGCAGGGGCCTCTGCTATTTGCTAACGGGTGAGCAGATGGGGACCAGGAGCAACAGAGAATCAGAGATTCACCAGAGGTCATTGCTTCCCTTCGAGCTCGGCTCAGGTGAGCACACACAGAGGGCAAGAAGGCAGAGAGGAGAGGAAGGGGACTAACACTTGACTGTCCCTCTTTTCATGGAGAGGAACCTAGTGGGGGTTGGAAAGAAGAGACAACCCCCTAGACCCAGTGTTAGGGTAGATTTGCACACTTAGGTATTTTTTAAAAAGTTCCAGTAGTTTGGATGTCCATTGAATTCCCCAAGAGCCCTGCAAGGTAGGTGCTGTCATTGGGTAGCCTGCTTCACAGGTGGGAACACAGGCTCAAACAGATTCACTTGACCCAAGTCTCCTCATTGCTCTGCAGAAGTGGAGGTGCGATTCAGACTTCGGAGTCTTCTGTCTCCAGAGCCCATGTGCTTTACAACCAAACCATGTCCAGCCCTTAGGGGGTTCCGGGATGCACAGCATCCTCCATGTTTCCCCAGAAGCCTCAGCAGAGGAACTAGAAACCTGAACTTCCTTCATTCCAGGTGGCAGAATGAAGGCAGGTGAGCCAGGGTGTGCACGTGGTGTGCCCTCAGCAAATGCAAGCGAGAAATGTTACATTATCTTGAATTATACAAGAGATGTACAGTTATAGTGAAAAATCCAGGCAGCACAGATGAAGCCCAGAGACCCCCTTCTCACCACTTCTTCCCGCCCTTTTCCTAGGGGTGAGGAGGGATGGTGTAGGTCCTCAGAGGCTACCATGCATATGAATAAAACTGTGGGGCTTTTAGTTTGTTTTTTACACAAATGGCAAAATATGGTATGTGTGGCTTGCGATTTGTTCTTTTCACTTAAAATTATGAAGCTATTCCAATTTCGTTCCCCATAGAACTGTCTCACTTTAACTGCTATATAATATCCCGTGACATTGACGTGTGCATTTACACATGTGTGTGTTTAATTATTTTCCTCTCTTAAACATTTGGATCACTTCCATGTTTTTACTACTAAAAACAATATCACAAAAAACTTGTTGGTTCAGGTTTTTCTGTAAACATAAAGGAGTGTTTTTCTTGGGTAGATACCTATGGCAAAATTCTTGGTGGAAGTGTAGGGACATATTTAATTGAACAAATATTCTTTGGCGATTCATGCTCTCAACAGTGGCTCAGGCTTTTCATTTCCACATATCCCCTTAAATGCTGGATATTATCAATATTATCTTTCTCCAAAATAAAATGTTTTATTCGACTCTCTCTGGTTTCTCGTGAGCATGCTTGATAGGTACGCTGCTTATTTATATTTCCTCTTCTGTGAATTACTTGTTCATACTTTTGCCCATTCTTATCATTTTATACAATTCTTTATAGATCTTGAGTATTCTTTCATATCTGTTATTCATGTTTTATCTACTTTTCCCAGTCTATAAATTACCTTTTAACTTTTCCTATAGGTTTTTTTTTTTTTTTGTCAGATAGAAACAATTAATTCTGACAGTCAATTTATCGATTTTTTTTCTTCTATAGATTTTTACTTTTGTGAGTCTTCCCTAAGCAGGTCTGCCCTACCCCAAGGTTATATTTTCTTCTAACATTTTTATAGTGCTTCCCTCTCTCTCAGGTAGCTCTGTAGTCCTTTTGAAATTTATTTTGTGCGTGGGAGGAGGTAGGCTCTAGGCTTTTGTTTTTCTTTCCAAATAGTTTTGGTGACCATTTTTTGTGAATCATCTTTCATTTACTTCCCCTCCTGTGTACTTTCTCTTCGGCTTCCTCCTTGTTCCCATGTCCCCTCTGGGTTTCAGGGCTGGGCCTTCTTGGTCCAGCCTGGCATCAGAGCATGGCATGACGTGGGTCACATTGGTTCGGGATAAGCCATGACGCAGTGAAGGGTCAGCTTACTGAGCGCATCTGGGAAAACCACTTTGCTTACTTCTAAAAGACAGTCCAGGGGTGCGGGGAATCCCTTTGGTTTTGTGGGTGTGGACCTAGAAGCTACGATGGCTTGTCACTTCGAGGGAAGGTGGTGTGAGGGGGAGACACCAACACAGAGGGAAGGCCACCCAATGAGGAAAACACAGGAGCAGTCCAGGCCGTGGGTCAGGGCGACCATGAAGCCTCCCCAGCACCTCTCCCTCCTCTGGCCCGCCTTACTAGACCTTTTCTTATTACCGAAGCCTGGTGGAGTCAAGTTCTCTGTTTTTGGCCGCAGCAGTCCCCAAACCAATACCAAAACCACTGAGCCAGGGCTGTCTCCGGACAGTCCCTCCTCTGATCATTTATTGGGAACACTGTCACACACTCCTGAACACACGCGATCTGTTTCTTACCTGCTTGTCTGTCCTTAGGCGAACATCTTACTGTTCTAATGACTATGGTTTTTGTAATTATAATATGTTTTATGCCGATTGGGCAAAACTCTCTTCATCGTATTTCTGTTTCAATGATTGCCTGGCTATTCTTGTTCCTTTCTCTTCCGGATGAATTTAAATTATGTTTATCAAGTTCCACAAAATTCTGTCGAGATTTTGACAGGGGTTGCTTTGAATATGGGGAGAATTGACATCTTTATAAAGTGGAGTCTCCTCACCCAGGAACATTAGACGTCTCACTATCTATTTAAATCCTCTTTTGTGATACTCTGGTGTTGTGTTTTTTCATGAGACTCTTGTTCACTGGGTTTATCCTTCAGAAACTTAGAGCCATTTACTGTTATTATTTGTTTTATTTTTCAGTCAGTGCCGTGGAGGGGGCTCTGATTTTGGGGTGTCACTCTGGTGTTCCACCACCGTGCTGAGATCTTATCATCTAACCACCTGTCATTTCATTTTTCTGAATTTCCTAGGTAGATGACCACATCATTTGAAAGTGATATTTCTCTCTTCCATCCTTCTTTTTCTTCCTTTCATGCAGGACAGGAGGGGAATCTCTATATTGTTTCCACACAGAAGGAGAGATGTTTCTAGACTTTTACGAAAGTTATATGCAGTTTTTTCTCCACATCTATGGGTTCTGTATCTGTGGGTTTTGCACCCATGGATTCAACTAAGTGCAGATCAAAAATATTTGGGAAAATAATTACATCTGTCCTGACCATGTACAGACATTTTTCTTGTCATTGTTCCCTAAACAATACAGCACAGGAACTATTTATGTAGCATTTAAAGTAAATCAGGTGTTATAAGGAATCTAGAGATGATTTAAAACTATGCAGAAGGATGTTGCAGGTTATATGCAAATACTATGCCATTTTATGTAAGGGACTTGAGTATCAGTGGATTTTGGGATCTGTGGGGGATCCTGGAACCAGTCCCTTACAGATACCAAGGGGTGGCCTAAATTTTTTATTTTATTTGTTTTGCAGTACTTGGGACTCAACCCAGTGACAGTCTGCCACAGAGCTACATCCCCAACCCTTTTTATTTTTATTTTGAGGCAAGGTGTCTCTAAGTTACCCAGCCTGGTCTTGAACTTGTGATCCTCATGCCTCAGCCTCCTGAGTTGCTATGATTACAGATATGCTACCACACCCAGCTTGGGATGGTAATTAAGAAAGTTCTCCTTCCATTTTGTTCAAGTTTTAAAAAAACAAGGATACTATGTAGAGTTTTGTCAAATGCTTTTTTGGTGTGAAGTGAGATAACCACATAGAATTTTCCTTTGTATCCTGAGAACTCTATTAATCTACTTTATAATGTTGAATCAGCCTGTATGACTTGGATAAACTCAAGTTTGTTCTGAGATCCCATTCTTTTATTGCATTGCTCAATTTGATTTACTACTATTTTATTTTGGATTTGGGGAGTTGTATTCAAAAGTGAAATGCGTGTTTAGGTTTTGTTCTTTGGTTTTGTGCTCTCCTGTCCGATCCTTCTACTTTCTTGGCCATTGCTTTGAAACTTTCTGGCCCTTATCCTGGAACACTGTAGGACTCGGTGGCCTCACTAGCCTGTCTTCATCCCTGTCTGCTCCCAGGTGCTGCCCTCCAGGCCTGTGGCTTTAACACCAGCTACACGCTGACAGCAGCCGGGACGTATCACCGCAGCCCGGTTCTCACCCGAGGGCCATGAACAATCGTATCTACTCACCGTGTGCAAAACGGGATTCCCAACTTCCCCTCTCAAAGCTGTTCCACCCAAATCCTTCCCAACTTTGCAAATGGCAACATCATTCTTTGGTTACTCAGATCTACAGCTTTGGAATCGTTCTTAACTTCTTTTCTCTTTCTCATCTCACATCTGATCCATCGATTTCCTTTTTAATATACAGTCAGTGTCTGACCACTCCTCTTGACTTCTGGCTAGTCCAAGCTGTACTCCCTTATCTTAGTTTCTGCAATAGCTCCATGGCAGAGTGGTTCCCAACCCCTACCTGTGGTCATGCTGACCTCCGTGCTTCTTCTCAAACACATCCAATGTTCAGCCCCGGGGCCTTTGCACATGCTGTTTCCTCTCCTTAGATCTCCATACAACTTTCTTATTTCCTTCAGGCCTTCCTTTAAAAAACTTCTTATCCTAAGGTCTTTCTCCTCCACCCTACACAGAACTGTAAGCCTCACTTCTAGCACTATTCACATGCTTTTCTTTGCTCCTGTTTTCCAGGAGCACTTAGCTCCATTTGACATAGTATATATCCTCTTGTTGGCAGGTCATCTGTGTCCCCCAATCAGAGGAACCTCCATGAAGGCAAAGATGTGCCTGTTTTGCTGCTGCTGTATCCCCAGCCCCAGGCACCATGACTGCACATTGTAGGTTGTTCCATAAACGTGCTGAATTAAAGAATTTTTTTCTATTTATGGATTGACTTGGCTACTAAAGAATTTCGTGTGTGTGTGTGTGTGTGTGTGTGTGTGTCATTTTTATCTTTTAAAAGTATTTGTAATGGCAATGGGGACAGAACTGTGCTTTTCCCCCCTCACAGACCAAAAACTGATGCTCAGAGGGACTGAGGGTTTCCTGAGGTTAGAGCCAGCTGATGGATGAGCTGGGTTAGAGTCATCCCCCGTGTGGACCTGAGGGACCGTCAGAGTATGGGACCTGGAGAGCTGTCAGAAGCTAGAAACTCAGATCCCATGGGCTGAAAAGACCCCCACGGCCCGTCCTCCCCAACCCCCGGTCTCACCTTGCTAGAGATGAGACATGAGGCAGAACCTGGGTGGAGGACCTGGCTTTACCACCAGCTGTTGACTTTGGGTGCTTGTTAAAGGGGCTCCTTCCTGGGGTGTGTGTGCTGGCCACCTGCTGTTCCCTCTCCACCCTCTGCACCTGCTCTGCCTCCAGCCACACACCCCAGGCTTCCACAGCTGGATGGCTCCTGTTGGGGTGGCAGAATACTGGGCTACAGGAGAATGGCGAGATTGGGATTTATTTCCCCAAGTCTTTCCCAACAGGTCCCCATAAGCTGGCCGTGTCCCTTGATCAAGGGTGCAGCTCCTCTCAGACAGCTCTTTCTAGACCGCTGATGTCTCCCAGGGCCAGGCACTGCCCCTGCTCTTGCCCCTTCAGGCCCAGCAGGAGGATGGGGCCCCTGCTCTCCCTGTCCAAGGACACCAGGCTGTTCTTGGCTAGTTTCCTTAAACCCAGCCCACACCATTGTAACGGTTCTAAACTCTCTTGGTAAATTGTATCATTGTCCCCATGGGGTCCCCAACTGCCACTATGACTCTAAGAACTCCGTGAGGTCTCCCAAGTGCTTGGCACGCCCCGGGCACAAAGCAGGGTCCTTCCAAACCCCCTGCCTCCCACCTTGGGGAACTGAAAGGAGCTAACAGGACACTGCACAGCAGGTGCCCCTTGGTGGCACATTGTGATCATGGATGGCAGAGAGATGACATTACTCAGGGCCCCTGAGTAGGACCCGAGATCCCCTTTTTCTCCCCACCCCTTTCCTGCAGGGCCACCATCCCACGGCATGGCCGTGGCTCCGGAGTTCTGTGGCCGGTGGCCAGGCACGAGGCAAGTAGCCAGGATGGGTGGACGGGGAGTGAAGGAGCCTCCTCCAAACCTGCTCCTCTGCTCTTATGTCTTTTGGCACCTCAGGTCCCACTGGCCTCCGGGGGCCACTGCCAGGCCTGGACACAGCTGCCCCTCCCCACCACACCCGCCATCCAGCGCCTAGCAGCCTCCCTCCCTGCCCTGGGTTGGCAGCGGGAGACGAACCTGTCAGAGCACATTGTGTCTCAGTCACGCCAGAACTCCAGCCGGGCTGAGTGACCCTGTAGGGCCTGAGGAACAGGGGAGGCTGGAAGAGAGGAACAGGCTGGAATGGACACCACCTTCCCTGCCCGAGGGAGCGTGTCCCTTGATCAAGGGTGCAGCTCCTCTCAGAAAGCTCTTTCTAGACTGCTGATGTCTCCCAGGGCCAGGCACTGCCCCTGCTCTTTCCCCTTCAGGCCCAGCAGGAGGATGGGGCCCCTGCTCTCCCTGTCCAAGGACACCAGGCTGTTCTTGGCTAGTTTCCTTAAACCCAGCCCACACCATTGTAACGGTTCTAAACTCTCTTGGTAAGGTGTGTCATTGTCCCCAATGGGCACCAGGCCTCCACCTCACAGCTGCCACTGGGTCTGTCCCCTTGGCAACCCCAAAGCAGCTGGGAGCCAGGCTGGACCTCAGGGTGACCCCCTGGTTGCACAGGCAGTGGAGGCTTTGCTGTGAAGGAAGACGGATTTCTTTCTCTCCTCAGAGCCCACACTCTCTGAGGGTGGCGAACAGCCACAGTTGATGTCTACCAAGCGTGGTGGTGTACCAGCCAGGCTTCTCCCGGGCCTCACGGGCCCCGCCAACCAGGCATAGGCAGCTGCTGTGACTGAAAGACCCAAACAGGACAATTGCAGAGCAGGAAAAGTTTACTTGGGAGCTCGCGGTTTCAGAGGTCTCAGTCCATAGATAGCAGGCTCCATTCCTCAGGGCTCCAGATGAGGCAGGACAACATGGCGGAAGAGAGTGGCAGAGGGAAGCAGCATGGAGGGGGAGGGGGAGGGGGAGAAGGGAGAGGGGGAGAGGGAGAGGGGGAGGGGGAGATGGAGAGGGGAAGGGGAGGGGAGGGGGAGGGGGATTCCTCAGTTACAAAATATATCCCCATAGCCACGCCCCCAATGCCCACCTCCTCCAGCCACACCCCACCTGCCTTCAGTAACCACTCAGTGAATCCCGTCAGGCGGTTAATTCATGACAGCGTGAAGGCTATAACCCAGTCGCTTCTCCTCTGAACCTTCTTGCATTGTCCCACATGTGAGCTTTTGAGGGATGCCCCACATCCAAACCATAACAGTCGTGTTTCCTACAGTCTGGAAATCAGGAGCCCTGAGGAGCTTAAATGGACCCTCTGAGGAAATGCCACCAGGCGCTGGCAAAGAAGGCACTCAAAGTCAGCCTGGCTGATGCCACAATTGGAAGCTATACCACACTGATGCCACACTTTTGGCAGTGCATTTTACCTTTCGGTCTTTGATTTGCTTTGGGGGTGCTGTAGGGTGGAGGCCAGAGCCTCACTCATGCTAAGCAAGTGCTCTACCACTGAGCTACCCTGCAGCCCCAAGGAGGGTATTGCACATGGTGAGATCCATCCTTTGCCTTTTTCCCCTTCCCTCCCTCGAGCTCACTGAGTGTGGGTAACGTGGAAAACAGATCTAAGGCAAGATTTCAGTGTGATCTCCTGGTGGTCAACTTCCTGGAAGAGGAGGAGGGAAGACTTACAGCAGAGAAGAATCTCACTGGGGTGCTGGCACTGTGAAGGCTGAGGCTCTGCACCAGTGAGACCTGGCACCAGCCCAAAAGGGGTCCTTTCTCAGCTCTTGGAAAGTCATCACTTACCTTTTTCCCATCCCTCGAGGGTGTCTGGCAGTACAAGGGATTTCAGTTAGAGTTTAGGATGAACTTCCCTACTGCCCTTTGAGATGCATCTTGGCCACGTTTCTAGGCTTCCAAGGAGACCCCAGTTGGGTCAGGTGGCGATTTCTTGCCACTGTAGCTGGGTTGAGCCGGTCTTGCTCCTTCTGTCTTTGTTTTGCTTCCCCCCTGTTTTCTGGAGGCATCCCTGATGCAGAGCAATCGCCCCACGGAGCATGGCCCTAAAGCTAGGGGGTGGAGTGGAAGCCGTGTTCGGGGGTGATGGTGACATAATCTTGAAAAGGCTCCATCTGTCATCTCTGGCCTTTTACTGTTGTAACAGCACTTATGGTCCCAGCCAACTGCTGAGGAATCTGTCTGTGGTTTAATTAGCCTATAACTGCAGCCTCCCCCACCATGGAAGAAAGCAATAAACAGCTTCCATCCTCTTAGCGGGGCTGGGTAGTCACAGTAGGGAGAACCATATGAGGCCGGAGGCCAGTGAGGTCTTTGAGGACAAATGAAGGACTCAAGGACCTGCAGGAAGATTCTTGACTCATGCCTCTTTTCTCTGCTTGGGCCATCATGGGAGACCAGTCAGTGGACCTCAAAGAAAAAATACCAGCAACAATGACAGATGGAGTAACATAACAATCCCTCATATTTATAGTTTCCCATACACCGGGAGCTTTCTAAGACCCTGTTTCCATAGGTGTCACTCTGGACCTCAGTTTCTTCTTCTATGAAATGAGGCCACTGGGCTTAATGATTTCTGGGGTCTCTTCTCCATCTGGATCTTCTGTGAGTTTCATTATCCTAACAAAACAATGGTGACATGATGAAACCTGGAGGCAGTGTCATTAACCTCACTTTACAGTTAGGATTCAAGGAACAGAGAAATGATTTGTCACAGATCAACTGGAGTCTGGCCAGAGTTGGTCTTAGAGCCAGGTGAGGTGGAAGGAGAAAGGAGATAGACAGAGATGGCTGCCTTCTTATTCCAAGCAGGTGGGAGATAGGGTGTGGGGCCTGGGCATCCTGTAGCTGTTCCTCTGGCTGAGCCTGAGGAAGGGTCTGCCCTATTGTCCTGCAAGAGGGTGTGGCTGGGAAGCTCCCCTGGGGACAGTACAGTATCTGTTCCCTAAGTGTAGACTGAGAACCCGTACCCGAGACTCTGTTAGCGTGTCTGCTCCACGAGGGTCTATTTTAGTTGCTGCTGGAGGCCTCGTCCCTGAAACAGCAGCATGTTGGAGCTGCTCCAATAATGCTTGTCATTGAAAGCGTGAGTAAAAAAGGGTCTCGGTCCCTGGGACTTCAGGGTTCCTGCTCACCATGTCCCGATCTCCTTCTCCAGGGCCCCCCAGAGCAATGCCATCAATACTTGACTCCAAGAGACAGAGAAAATTCTCCTCTGCGTGGCTCCCCGCTTTTCCGGTTGCATCTGAGCACCCCCTGACTGCCCGCCCCTCCCCCTGCATCCCCCGGTCCCTTCAGTGTGTGATGGATGTCCTGCCAGGGAGGGAGGGAGGGACGGTTCGATCTGGATTTCCAATCTCCTCTGGATGCACCGCCGCCAAAATACAATACACAATTACTGGGACACGATACATCAGTGATCACCCAGGGAAAGAAGCCCCGTTTGGACAGTGAAGCTACCAGGCTGGCACCTAAACTTATGACCACAGTCGGTTCAGCCCCATCCAGTCCTCTGGCAGGAAGTGAGCAGTGGTAGACACCAGTGAGTGACACCCGGCAGCCTCTCTCTCCTCCAAGCCACAGCCTGACCACGCTCCTCCCAACCTTTTCCCAGCCTCCAAAGCTGCAGGGTCCTCTCCTCCTCTCTGCTTGTGACTGCCACCACTGTGGGACCTGTCTCCCCAGCGCCCCCTTGATGTTACCTCCCGGACCAAGCACAAAAGCCCTTTTCCTTCCAAGGGATCGTTCTGGGGGCCATTTGGGGAACACACTGGGGATGACGGAGATCTCGTGAAATAAGAGACAGGGATGCACCTGGCTGAGTCAGCTCTGTGGCCTTCAGGCCGCCTACTCTCATGTGGTCACCATGGCCTGCCTACTGCCATTGGTTTCTCTCTCGCCCAAGACACCCAGAGACCTGAAAACACAATCCACGCACCACAGGAAATAAAATGGAGCCCATCTGTGTCCAGGGCCTGGCCAGCTTCCAGATGGCCTTCTGCTTAGGTGATGCTGGTCTCCATCGAGTTCACCAAGGACCATGCTAGCAAAGTCATCTGTCCATGCTCCCTCCTTTTTAGAATTTTGAAATTTCGGATTCATGCTGGGGATCTGCAACTTCCTGATATTACATTACAACTTGGGGGTATGTGTCTGTAATTTTTGTTTCATTTTTTCTTAGTAGTGGGGATGGAACCCAGGGTTGCTTTGCCACTGAGTCATATCCCAGGCCTTTTTAATTTTTTTTTTTTTTTTTTTTTTTTTGAGACAGGGTCTTGCTAAAGTGCTCAGGGTCTTTCTAAGCTATGGAGGCTGGCCTCTCACTCGGGATCCTCCCGTCCCAGCCTCCCAAGTCCCACAGGCGTGTACCACCATGCCCAGCTGTTTGCACTTCTTTTGAAAAGAGTTTACATAGCATTTGTCAGTTTCTCAAAGCCCTTTAGAACAAGAAACGTTGCCCATGCCTACAAGGGTGGCAAGGAGGACAGGATGGGCATAATAGGCTGAGTTTGTTTAAATGGCAAATTGGAGATTTGACCTTTATCTTACACATGACACTCCGACTCACACTTTCTCAGCATGTGGACTGGTTATGTTTTCTGATTTGCTGAGCAGGCTGACCATTTGCACTCAGACAAGTTTCTCATGCAAGCACACTCAGATTTAGGCCACCCAGACCATAACACAAGTATAGGGTTCAGTCCAATCCCAAAACAACCCTCAGGGCAGGGGCCAAGCACTGTCAAAGCAGAACCTCCAAGACCCGGGGCTGGGTGGAGAACTTTGGGCCTCTCCAGGTCCCCAACTGTCTGGTGAGGACCCCAGGCACATCTGCTCCCTTGCCTGCAATGAGACCTTCATCTCTGGGTATTCCAGAGAGCTCTGAGCTCGCTTGTCTCACTGAGCAAAGCAAACAGGTCTGGAGCAGAGAGCACCCGGAGGTTGCTTGGTAAATGCCAGCTGTTCAGCATGGGCAGCTGGATGGTCTTTGTTGAATCACCTCATCTCATCGCCTAATGGCGCCCCTTTCCCCTTCTCTCTGCCTCTTCCTTTCCCTTCCTCGACACAATGTGGTGCTTCAGAAACTCTCTCGAAGGAATTTCAAGGAGCCGGCTGGGCCTCTGCGGAGTACTTCACATTATCTCATTACGATCTCGCCTGGTGATCGGATTCCGTTAGCTGACTCTCTTTATTAGCAGGCAAAGGCAAACTTATGAAATACCTTTAAACCTGGATTTCCTTAACAATCTATCATTGGGGAGCTGACAGCTCTCGCTCGCTTCCCTCTGCCAGAAAGAATTAAGATTGTTCCTAATTTAATCTCTCTTCCGCGTCGGAGGCGGATATTTGTGTTTTAGCAGCAAACTTGTAGGGAAGGCTCTGGAGAAGGAGGCTTTGTGTCGTCACAGAGCTCTGAGGTGTCCCGTCTGCCTGCTTGCAGACGGCGCTGGCCCCGGCTGCAGCGACTCTGGCCAGAAGCCCTTCGCGGAACTGCAGCCCTGCTGGGAAGAGATAAGAGGGCAGATGCAGGAAGCACAGGAGTTGATGTAAGGGTCTTACTGTGGAAGCGGAGGCTGTCACAGACACTGCCCACTGTAGCATTGTCTGGCTTCTTGGCCTCTGGCTCTCTAGGCGTCAGATCACCAGGCTGGCTCTGGATGGGCTGGCTGCATGCCCACAGTGCAGCATGGTGAATGCACACCAGGTCTGCTGGCTGGCAGGGGGCACCCCTTCCCGAGTGCTGTGAGTGTTGCCTGCTGCTGCCCACACCTGCCCCTCTCTGGAGAACCCGCCTCAGCTGACCCCAGAGGCTAGCCACACTCTGCCCCAGTTCCCTTGCTCTAAGCCAAAGCCTAAGTGTAACTGATGGACTGCCCCCTTTCCTCAAGGTGGGGCTGGCTTTGTGATGCTATTTGTCCCCTGAACTCCCAGGGGCACAGGCTAAAGTGGCACTCCAGCTTGACCGTGTCCTTGATTCCTTGGTTCAGCCCGAGAGCGTGTCTCCTGTGCCTTCATGAGGCTCTGCTTCAGGACATGGCTGCATCTGGGCTGACTGGGCCCTGGCTCTGACCCACCTCTCCTCTGCACTGTGTGGACAGTCAAGGCTGGTGGCATCCTGTGGTCAGCTCTGGAGCAGCAGTCGGCCCCTCAGGCACGTCCTGAGCCCCCACCCATAGAAAGCCTTGGCTGGGGGTGCCCACCTGGCAGGGCCCCGCCCAGGCCTGGAGAGCCTACTCCACTCTCCGGAGCTGCTCTGGACCATGGCCTCTCAGAGCCGACCAGCCCCAGCCGAAGCTGTGGCTCCTGACCAGGGTGCACCCTGCCAAGCACGTCACATTCCCTCCAGGCGGCTGCAGACGCACCGGGGGAAGAACTGTGTTGGAAAATCCTATTATCTGGCCAGGCCCCCATTGAGAGCCCATGCATGAAACCAATTTACCAAGTGTGAGTCAGACGCCTCGGAGGACCGCCTGCTCTCACGGCAGCCCAGCAATCACCCTGCCCGCGGGTCCCTGCAGACCGCATGCCACTCCGCCCTTCGTCCATTGAGCAGCGCTGCTCAGAAGCTGTCACTCAGCGCCCTGGGCTGACCGGCCCCTTGCTTTGGTGAATGTCGGGAGAATTTGTTATTGTGAGAGAGGAGCAACACTTGGAACTGAACATGATTATTTTCAGATTTCCATTTTGCTGATGGCGTGAGCAAGCCCAAGTGAAGCTCTTTGGGCTGCGAGGGTTTTCTGAGGGTCATAGTCTCTGTCCATCTTCTGTCACCAGGTTCAGGAAACTGCACGGAGGCTTGAATGACATTTGTAATGGGGGCAAGGCACTTGACCTCTCTGAGCCATAGCTTCCTTCTCTGTAAAAGGAAAAGACCCTTCAGAATGGACGTGGACTAAATTAGATAATATACACCAACGTGCCCAGCACCCAGGAAGTACTCAAATCAATCACCTCAACTGCCGTAGTTAGTAGGATCCAGGGAAGGAGCTACTATGGTCTTCTTCGTAGAATATTCTAATATGTCTTAACATATGTAGCAATCATAAACTTCTTCTATCTAGCCACAGTGTCTTTCTGAAAAAGAACTGATTAATTGTTCTAGTCTCAAAAAAACCTACTATGAATAGCCAACACTGATAGAGGGCTGACTATGTGCCCAACACTAAACATTTCACACCCAGTGGACAATTTACACCTCACTGTGACCCTGTGTGTTGGGCACAGTTATTATCCCTTTTATAGATGAAGAATGGAAATTGCCAAAGTTGTACAACTGGTAAGTGGAAATGGGAGAAGATATAGAAAAAAAGTTAACAGGGAGATGCTGGATGAGGTTTATCCCAAAGTCAGTAAAAGGATTCTTGAGCTGTTCCTTTATGGGTCTGGAATCGGGCGGGGCCTTGCTTTGCTCCACCTCGGGAAGTTTCCCCTGAGGAGTGGACCTACCTTCACCCCTTTCTCTCTCAGATCAGATTCTGACAGAAGTAGGGCCGCCCCATTTTGCCATTAGCCCCCTTCTGAAATGTCCGAATGGGCTGGAGAAGGCCTCAGAGATGGGGGTCAGCCAGGGCCTGCAAATCTCACCTCTCTACTCCAAACGGAGGCTCTGTCCATGGGGCCGTTTTTCACTGAGAAAGCCACCACGAAGGCTCTTTGTTCCAATCCCCCCTAACAGAGGCCCCCGCCTCAGTGAAGGGTACCAACGCAGGCAACCATGAAGGTATTCCTGCATCCTCTGGAGTCAGGGGCAGTGGGAATGGCCACCGGGACTTAGTGCCAAGGATTCTGGAGAAGAACATAGAAGTGAAACATGTGGGCTCTTGATTCAAACCGAAGTCTGTACGTGCCAGGACCTCAGACTCCTCATCTGTCACAGGAGTTGAGCGGATTGAATGTGGGAAATGCAACATCTGAAATAGATTTGATAAACCTGCGCTCTTACGGTGGCCAGACTCAAGATGAAAAACCACCTTTTTTTTGCTGTCTGGGTCACCCAATTTGTCCACTGGAAAGTTCACTTTGTGTTCAAAGCAGTCATCCAGTTCAGCAAATCAGAATCAATGTGAGGCCATTGTCACCTGATTGAACTTCAACTCCATGCCAAACAAGAGGACGGCGGAAGAGAGGAGGGACCTGGGGTCAGGGAGAAGGCTGCCTGGGAAGGACCAAGCTGTCCCTGGAGTCAGGATGCTCAGCTGCCTGCAGGTGAGTGGCCTGAGACAGAGCCGGTTGGAAGACCTTGCTCAGCTGGCAGGAAGCCTGGCCTGCTTAGATAACTAGGCCATTTCCGATGGTTCCCAGGGGCTGCTCCACCCAGTCAGAGCAATGGCATCCTCTGCACACGGGTCCACTGCCCGCGTCCTAGATGGCACTTCTCAGAGTGCTGGCTCTGGCCCCTTCTAGCCCAGCCTACCCACCCACACTGAGTGACTGTGGAGAGCCCTCAGGGACTGGAGAAGGAAGCCAGGCTGTTCACGAGCTCCCGGGCAACGTGGACGGCTCCAGCACCTGCCCCGGGAAAGCTGCTCTCCCCAGAAGACAGCCGAGCAGGTCATCGGTAGGAAACGGAGGCAACCCTGCATCCCTTCTGGCACTGGACGGGGTCCCATTCACCCCCTTTCCTTCTATTGAGGGGTCCTCAGTGTGATGCCTTCCCTTGGCAGCAGACCAGCAGGGTATCCTTTCCTGAAAGGTTGCCAGGGCAGAAACGGTGGACCTGTCCATAAATGAACCAGTCAGTCCCGGTGAGGGTCCAGTGCGCAGTGTCAATCAAAGCAGGTGAAAGGTAGGGGCTCCGAAAGGAGGAACCGGTGCCATCAGCTCTGCTCTGGCCCAGACAGGGCCTCCACTAGAAGGCAGCCGGGCCTCCCCGCCTGCTGCTCTCAGCTCGGAGGCAAGAGAAATAGACGAGATCAACAGAGCCCAGGCAGGACTGTGGGTCTTGCGGAACTGAACTTAGACCCGGCAGTTCAGAACCAGTGGCAGGTTCTTCCACCCAAGCAGGCCCACAGGTGTGCCGGGCTCTCCTGCTGAAACCACTTCCGGGAATCACCTGGGCCCTTTAGAGGCTGCTGACGCTTGGGTCTCAGCCCAGGAATCCTCCGTCTAGCGGGAGAGGAGTGTGACCCAGATGCGGAGATTTTTCAAAGCTTCCCAATGACATTGGCGTACAGCCAAGTTTGAGGACCGCCGGTTCTGGGCAGCCCTTGTTCTGGCTTTGTCACCAGCCAGATTGTCTCTATCGCCATGAAGTTGTCCTTAACTTCCCCAAACAGTTTTAACATGCTTTCTTTCAAAAGTAAATATTATAAGATTATTTTGGCAGACATTGAGAAATTAAGCAAAGAATGGAAGATAGAGTCAAAAATCAATTGCAGAATGATTAAGTATATAGTTAATTGTATTCAACAGAAAAAATGACATCTATGGATTGATGATGTCTGTGAGGTTAAAGGTCACTGGATCAATGGGTCTGAAGCAAATAAAACCATATACCTTTTCTTTTTCTTTACTTTGAACAATTACAAATTCACAGCAAGTTAACAAAATAGTATTAGGAAGTCCCCTAAACCCAGTTCCCCAATGGCAGCATTTTATATAATGAAATACAATATTAAAACTACAAAGCTAACATTGATACAACATACAGACCTTAGGGAAATGACGGACATTTTGTTGACCTTTAGTTCCTTGGTTTCCATTCATTCATTCATTCATTCAAAAAACTCATAGTGGGGGCTGGGGAGATGGCTCAGCTGGTAGAGTGCTTGCCTCGCAAGCAAAAGGCCCTGAGTTCGATCCCCAGTACTGCAAAAACAAACAACAACAACAACAAAAAAAAACACACATTATTCAAAAAATAAAAAATAAAAACTCATAGTGAAGCTTGGCATGGTGGTGAACACCTGTAAAACCAGCAGCTTGGGAGGCTAAGACAGGAGGACTGTGAGTTCAAAGCCAGCCTCAGCAAAGACAAGGCACTAAGCAACTCAGTGAGACCCTGTCTCTAAATAAAATACAAAATAGGGTAGGGGATGTGACTCAGTGGTTGAGTGCCCCTGGGTTCAATTCCTGGTACAAAAAAAAAAAAAAATTGGCGACAACTTAGTATTTATCAAGGAGTGGTCTACAGATCACCTGCTTTAGAAGCAACTGAAAAACTGCATGACAATGATCAAGAATACAAGTAACAATAAATTTCGGTGAGGATATGGGGTAAAAGGCTCACTCATACATTGCTGGTGGGACTGCCAATTGGTGCAACCATTATGGAAAGCAATATGGAGATTCCTCAGAAAACTTGGACTGAAACCACCATTTGACCTAGTTATCCCACTCCTTGGCCTATACCCAAAGGACTTGAAATTTGCATTCTATAGTGATATGGCTACATCAATGTTTATAGCAGCTCAATTCACAATAGCTAAGCTAAAGAACCAACCTAGATGCCCATCAACAGATGAATGGATGAAGAAAATGTGACACATATTCACAGTGGAATATTACTCAGTCATAAAGAAGAATGAAATTATGGCATTTGCTGGTAAATGAATGGAACTGAAAACTATCATGCTAAGTGAAATAAGCCAGTTCCAAAAAGACAAAGGTAAATTGTTCTTTATGATATGCAGATGTTAACACAGAACAAGCGGGGAGGGAGAAGTTTATTGGATTAGACAAAGGGGAATGAAGGGAAGGGAGAGAGGATGGGAACAGAAAAGACAGTAGAATTAATTGGACATAACTTTCCTATGTTTGTATATGAATACACGAGCAGTGAATCTCTACATGTACAACTGCAAGAATTGGAAGTTATACCCCGTGTATGTATAATATGCCAAAATACACACTGCTGTCATGTATAACTAATATAAACAAATATAAAATTGAAAAAAAAACTTTAAATGCAAATTCCTGAGCCCCCTCTCAGAACTTCCAAATCAGACCACAGGATTGGGGAGTTGAGGAGTCTGTGTTTTTAACAAGTTCTCCTGACAAATCTATTCACAAAAGTTGGAAAGCCACTCAACAGCCATGCTGCGGGCAACTAGCTCAGCACAGGAAAAGATTTAGGAAAAACTAGTTTCTCCTCTCAGGTGGAGGAGGAGACCAGTCTTGATGGCAAGGACAGGGCCTGGAATAAAACCATGACTCAATGCTGCAAGAACCCAGGGAAGACATCTCATCTCCTGGGTGAGCGGGGAGGGGCTTGGGAGGTGGGGAATATTTAAGTTGGGTTTTGATTCATAAACAGGAGTTTGGTAGTTGGACTGGAGAATAAAGTCCCAACCTTCTCTTCAGCACCTTCCCTCCCTCTGTCTCAAAAACAGAAATTCTAAAGTAGGAGCTGCCGAGTGGTAGCAGGATGACCCATTGCATGTCCACAATGCCTGTATACCAAAGGTGCTCATAAATGTACAATGAACAAAAGCATGAGAAACATGGCTGGCTGGCTGGGTACGTGAAGGCTGAATGGAAGGACGGTTGGTGGATGATGGGATGGAGGCTGAATGGGGGAGCTCAGGCCCATGAGAGTAGGCAGGAGGAGCAAGGCCGCCAGAGGCTGGGCTGCTGGCCACCAGGGTCCAGAGCTCTCTCCTAGAGCAGGAGCCTGTTGTGAGAAAACGCAGCCGGACTGTGTCTGAATTACCCTCGTCCTTTACAGTGAAGCCCCAAACCCTGTGGAACCAGGCCCTGCGGAACCAGCCGACTGGGCTGAGCTAAGTGGCCTTCACCCTGGGGAAAAAATAAGACGTTTACCCTGAAAGCACTCTCTGCTCTCTTAAGAAGTATCTTAATTTTAAATGCCGGAGGCAGAACCGTAACTCTCCTTCTTGGAGGCTCACAGCCAGAGCCCTGCTTGCGGAAGGGAGGAGAGCCCAGCCGGGCCCTGTGAGCCGCAGCCAGAGCAGGAGTCAGCCCTTTCCCAGGGCAGGCTGCAGAGGTCACTCCCGAAGTGCTGGGAGTGAGGAGCAGAGCCACTTAATCTTCACCTCTGCCTCTCGGTGTGGAGTGGCCCCGGGTTCCCGACCTGCAGCAAAAGGTGGAGCCTCTTCTAAACCCTGGTTTTCTCTCTGAAGCGGGGCTGGAGTTCAGGGTGTGTCTGTGCAGAGGCAGGGGGATGTCTGAAAGGAGATGTCCTGTCAGAGGAGTTCAAAGTGTGGTCCTTAGCCCTGCAACATGGCCACCTTGTGCCCAAGACGCAGTTGCCTGGCCCTCATCTGCACTCCTCCTGAGTTGCAGAAACTCCAAATCAGCTGGTTTGTAATGTTTCTCAAGTAGGCACCCTGTTTGAGAACTAGGCTGTGAGGAAACTATGTCCCCAAAGCTGCATCTAAACAGGTGGCAGCAGGAGGTCACTGAGGTTAAAGGAAAGGATGCTAGTATTGAAGTCTGAACCCCTCTAGACCTTTCTCAGCCTCTATTTGCTCATCAATAAAATGGGATTAATAATCTGTACCAAGAGGCCCTGGAAGGGACATCCTGGGCATAGTGACAGCTACCCAGGAGTCCCCTAATTTTAGTTGGGTCTGGGTCAGGTATGAAAAGAAGTGCTGGTCCCACTGGCTGTTGTAGGGCCTGAAAGAAATCAAATGCACTCAAAGACACTCATGTCATGGCCCCACGGAACTTGTGATATATGTTATATATGTTCTCCATTTCCCCGCTGGGCTTACTTATGGGTTCTTTTCTATAAGCGAATACAACACCACCGAGCCTTTAGGCCAAATCTGTCCCACTTCACCCCAAGCTGCCCACTTGACATTTTTAATTAAACATTTTGTTTTACTTAATGACCTCGTGTGCTTAGTCCGGTAAGGCCTTATTCCCTACCGGAAGCGTGTGAGAAGCTTTGGCGAAATGTGAAAAGCCGAGTTCTTTCCCCGATGGTGCCTTTGCAGGGGAAGAGGGAAAGAAGGTCTCAATGGTTCACTTGAATCAAAAAGCCTCAGCCATCGGACACTTTGCAAATTGCCAAACAGGTGTAGGGCATGGGGGGACAGGGTGGGGGACGGGGAGGCACCTCCAGGCTTGCTGCGTTTCTTCATTCTTGAGTCTTCACAGCTGGGTGGTGGGCACTTGCCCAAATGACCCGTTTGAATGCTTTTGCACCCCTGAGAGGACCGATGTGTCGGGTACCCTGTGACTCATTACATTAGTATTATTTTTCCTGAAGAAATCTGAACATAGAGAACTAGAAGCTGCAGGGGGAAGCAGTTCTGATTTGTTCTAGGACATGCAGACATTCAGATTCAACCGGGACAGGAGGATTGAGCAGATGACAACTGGTGACTGTGCTCATTTCCCATTGATGAAATGCCCTCGGCTCGGTAGCACCCGCATTTCAGAGAACTGCAGAGCTATTTGGTGGAAGTACAGAAATAGTTTCAGGAAGGATTCCCAGATTTGGAAGAATTGTGAAGCTTAAGTTTTGGGGTCACTGTTGGGGGTCCCGTGGCAGGGGACATTCTGAAATGCCAAAGCTTATCACTGTGGCTCCCGCAGTGTCCCCAGCATTTATGGAACCAAATGCATAGCTGTGGGGCCCACCTTTAGGCAATGCCAAGCTTCAGTAGAGTATCTTCTTACACCTGGGGGCAGAAGTAATGTGTGCACCAGCTAAACACATTGCTCAGTTCTCTTTAAGAATTTCAGGCATTAAAAAATAATATTCTCAGACACTTGATCAAAAGTGATCGATGACAAGCACTAGGCCTATAACTGTGCACTTCAGCAGAAATAAAATTAATTAAATGGGGCATGGGGTGTGGGCTTTTGTCCCCCTCCAACATTTGTATTGCTGCTAAAAATCTATACTTTTAAATATACTTCACCACTGTTACTCATTAAAACTGCATTTGGTCTGTGCTTATCTGGCTTCGATCACATAGACCACAGCTGAAGAAACTGAGGTGTCCCTGGCTAAGGCGCTTGGAACAAGCAGAGGGCTCTGTCCCCTAAACCAAGCAGGGTGAGCTGGAGGAGGAAGAACAGAAGGCTAGGTGGAGTCGGCTCCCTAGTAACCTGGCAGGACAGAGTCAACAGACCTCAGAGGACTGGCTGTTTCACTGGGTCTGCAATCAAGCAATAGGGATCAGTCAGTGTTTGGGACACGAGAGGTCATTTCCTATTCAATCATGGGCCACCATTTCCCTCCCTGTAGCTCCTGCTCTCCACCTGGTCTGCAGATGCCCATGGTCTTGAGCTTCTTCTCTGTGATTCTCAGCATGTCAAAGCTCTGCATCCATTTATTCCTTGGGGACCCAAGGATCCTACATTTCCTCACTTCCCATTGTCCCACTGTTGGGGTTTCTGCCTCCTTAGACTAGCAGTTGACTCTCTCCTCTTGCCCATCTTGCCCGGTCTGAGCTGGTTTCCTGCAGTCCTGCTTCTCTGAGTTGCTTTCAGAGTATTCCTGGTCTAGGATTTTTTCCATAGTTGTATGACAGATGGACCAGATAGAGGTGGTTACCAGTTGAAGTTCATGGGCAGAGTGTGCCCCAAAGATGCTGCGCCTGGAGTGATCTGTAGGAAGGCAGGCCTTTCCTTAAGGAGGGCGTTCCTTGCACTGTGCCTTCCTGCCTGCTGGTCCTGCTCATTCACCCCCTGTGACAGCAAAGAAAAAGCAGGACCCAGAGGTCTGGCTATAGCCTGAGTTTCACATCAATGATATTTCCTATTTTATCTTTGTAATTCATTCAAGTGTTTTGTGCTTCTTCAGAATATATGCTTATCTGTTTTAATATAATCCTTTTCTCTAAAATCTGCAGAAAATGTGAACCTCTTACCATATCACCATATTGACCCAGGGTCAGAGTGCCCTATTTAAGAGAAATAAGATATTCATTATCAGAATTAATTCTTGCTAGGAATAGTCATCCCCATAACACAGGGCCAAAAACCGAGGCTCAAAATTTAAATGACTCTTCTGAGTTAGTCTGGGGTTTTGATTAAAATTTCAGTCCCAAATCCCTATGCTTGTCTCTCACATTCAACTGAAGTCCTTTGCCTTTTAGGTCAGCCTGCAGCCCTGTCACTTGCAGAAGCTCCCTGGAACCATCTCAGCTTTCAGAGAGCATGGAGGGTGAGCCCTCTGCCCTGCTTCCTGTGTCCCTACAGCAGTGGTGATAGCGATTGCGCACAGCTGGCCTGTTGCTGAAGAACTGCAGTGAGGAGTCCAGGGAGCGGGGCCTGTTTCTCCCCATAAATATAATTGGATTGTGGATCGGCTGCTGCCTGTAAGAAGGACAATTGTCAGAGTTGGGGGTTGGGCAAGTTTGGTGTGCTTAGCAGAGATGGGTTGTCTGGAAGTCCTGGAGAATGTTCCAGATCCTGGCAGCCTGGGCCAAAGCCAGGCCCCGCATGACCACCTACTTCTACAAGGGGTGAAAGTGAGTTGAGGGGCCAGGGGGCTCCTTCTTCAAAGCCACAGGCACTGGCCTAGGTGACAGTGGCTGTGAGGGTGAAGTAGGCAGTGGTCTGGTCCTCTAGGTTGACCTCCAGGCAGGAGTGGTCAGGCTGACCTGACATCGGTCAACAATGAGCCACACAGGCCAAGCCTGGGGTCCTCCCTTGCCGCCTTCAGCCACCTTGGTCCAAGTCCTGAGGCTGTTCAGGAGGGTTCTCTGAACACAAGTTCCTGGCCCTCCTTGATGGAGGCTGTTCAGATGCCTGTCCAGCATGTTGACTTCTTCTCTGCTCATCTTCCATTCCTCCCCTTGTCACTGACCCTTGGCCACCCCAAAGCTTCTTCTTTCTCTAGTTCCTTCATCCAAGGCTTTTGCTTCTGCCTGGACCATCTTCCTGCTGTGACCACCAGGCTAATACCTGCTTGTCCAATAAAATTCAGCACCAGTGCCACCGCCCCTCAGAAGCCCTCCTGATCGTCTGTACGAGTCTGCCCATCCCCAGCCTTCCACGTTCACCCCACCTCACAGCCGTTAGCACTACTCCTCTGCCCTGTCACTAGACTTGGAGTCCTTGAGGCCTCCTTTTTCCAGTGCTATACAGGAGATGCTAAGGAAGTCAGTTTTGGATAAATAAATGCCCAAGACTTACTACCACATAGAACTTGGCCAAGCAAGAATAATGAGATCCTGCCAACAATAACAATAACCACTGCCATGTATTGATTGCAAACTGTGTGCCAGGCACAGTGATGGGCAGTTGACATATATTAGCTGAATTAATCCTGAGCACAGTACCGTGTGGGCTGTCATTTGCATTTTACAGGTCAGGAAGCTAAGCCTCAGTCTGCTGAGGTACCAAGACAAGGGGAGGGTGGCTGATCAGAGATATGAATGGAGATCTATTGTGAAGGTCTATGCTCTCAATCGATGCCTCGTACTAGCTCAGCCTTCATCAGGTGCCTGTTGGCCCTGGATACCCATACCACTGCCTACAGTCTGAGCATGACTCACCCACTCAACCAGCATCTCAGGCAAAGTTTGGGCCCCACAAGGCTCTGAGCCAGCCCACAAGCATCTTTCCTGGGGGGACCTCAGCCATGATTAATTTGCCCAGACCCCCCTCCTCCCTTTTCTAGCTCCTGTCCCCACAAGCGCCCACCCTCACCCCAGTTGACTGTGGAAGGGGAAAAGATGAACAATAACATGTATGATCTATGATAGCTTGTCTGTGTGACAAGGGGCTGATGCGGCAGGCAGCTTCTTCCTCCCAGCCTGAGCATCGCTGGGCCCCGTCCTGTCTGCAGGAGCCCTGACATTGATAAATGAGGATTTCAAAGTCAGTCCACACTTTCAGGAGGAGCCAGCTCTCCTGAGAAGTCTGGCTGCGGGCAGCAAGCCACAGAGCTGCCCACATGGTTGTGCCACCTGGGCTGGACTACCTGAGGCAGTCCTTGGAGAAGCAAATGAGGGAGGAGATGCCATGATGTAGACCCTGGGCCCCCAAGCTTAACTTGGAATGCTGCCTCCACTTTGGGCATTACTGACCCCGTTGTTTCCTTTCTGCCCACAGCCTCCTGGAGGGGTGGATCCTCAGCCAGCAAGCCCGGGCCAGCTCTTAATTATGCATGCTAATGTCGGGCGGGTGCTGTGGTCTGGAGACTCTAACATGGCAGGTGATCACTCACTCAGTCTAACTTTCCTTCGCACTGTTGTGTGGTTTTCAACTTCTGTCTGACATGAGCCTCCTTGGTGTTGACCAAGCTCATAGGACGTCACCCTCTGCAGAAGGTGAGAGGCTGCCAGCCTTGCTGCAGACCTGCTGCGCTTTGCTATCTGCCCCGGGGCTGCAATCCCACACCTCCAGGAGGAGAGGAGAGGAGCTGTAAGATGAGGGTGCCACGGGTTATTAGCTGTCAAGTGCAGTTTTGCTGGTGTTTCGTGGAGCACTGGGCTAAAGACAATGTGACAAGTCCCTGCGCGCTGTGAGGAGAGGAGCCTTCTCCACCTTGGTCTTACTTGGCTGACTGCTACTGACACCCTTAACCTGAGGCTTTGGTTTGAGTGTAGTCAATGGGAGACCCCTGCAAGAGATCTGAGGGCGGGAGAGAGGCTAATGATTCTCAGTCTCCCCCTCTACTTGGTCATGGTTTTAGCGGCAGTGTCTCTCCTGAGTGTCACCTGGATCCCCGTGGTTCTTCAAACGTCTGTTGTCTCGCCTCTTAGACTCAAGGGCCTGCTCTTTACTTGTGGCTCTCGGACTGTCGAGTCTAAGCTCTCTCCAGTTAGCCTCTCTTGTGTGCCATGTGTCTTCTGCCAGGACCCTGCCCAATACACATACGGCCAGCTGTAGCCATACACTTATCAAGAGAAAGCAAAACGGGCTCTGCAGCCTTCAGCCTATGGCTTCCCCCAGCCAGGGAGGAGAAGGCCTGCAGCTGAGAGACGAGCTTCCTTTGCTCTACCCACCCAAGCCAAGTGATGGAAGCTTCAAGAAAACCCCTTATTGAAAGTAAGCGTTGCCTACAAAGGGGAAGACTCTTCCCTCTCCCCCTTCCTGGAGACTCAGCCATGGAACCTGGAGACCTGTCTCTGGTTCTACTAGAGAACAACTCAGAAAAGCTCTGGAAGCTGACGGTGTGGGCAGAGTCTGGAGATGCCAGGGTACATCCTGAAGGCCAAATGGGCCATGAGAGATTGGCGAAACTTGAGCTGTCTCAAGATGCTGCCGTGAGAACTGGCCAGAAGAGATCAGAGGCTCTGGGGGAGCGCCTGGGGTTAACTGCCTGTCGGGAGATCAGCAAGAACCTGCAAAATCCCCCGCAAGGGAAGAACTGCATCTGGACACCTCCCAGGTCACTTAGCCACAGAGAACCACTGAGCGCCTGAACCAAGTAAAAGATCCTCTTTCACCCTGCCCTGACCCCGATAGCCAGGGACAGCTCAGAGTTGAGGGAGGAGAAGAGGGAAGACCAGGAAGACAGTGAAGAGCAAGCAGCCGCAGCGTTCAAGTCCAGGACATGCTGGAGCCGGCAGGAGCTTTCCACTGCATGAGCAATGGAAGCTTTGATTTAGGTTAAACTGGCCTTTAAAAAAAATTGACACATCATCCACTTATCAGGGATAAATGGGGGTGGGGGCTAAGAGAAGAATGAAGGAACTTTAGATTATGTAGAGGGAAATGAGAGGGGGGAGGGGGCGGGGGTATGAAAGATGACGGACTGAGACAGACACCATCACCCTGTGTACGTGTATGACTACATGAATGGTGTAAATCTACATCATGCACAACCCTAGAAAGTAAAATTGTACCCCATTTGTGTACAGAGAATCAAAATGCAGTCTGTAAAAAAAATTGACACAGAATAGCTACATATTTATGGTGCAGAGCGTGATGTTTCAATATAGGTATACGATGTGTCATGATCCGATCCTGGCAACTGACACATCCATCACCTCAAACATTTATTGTTTCTTGGTGATGGGAGCATTCAAAATCCTTTCTACGAGCTATTTGTAAATATCCAATTAACTGTCTACCATAGTTATCCTAGAGTGCCATGGAAGTCCTTCTTCCTATCCAACTGCACCTGTACCAGTTAGGCATCATGTCTCTCCATCCCTGCCCCAGCCTCTGGTACTCACTATTCTACTCTCTACTTCTGTGAGATCAATTTTTGTATCTTCCACGTATAAGTGAGAACATGTTGTGTATATCTTGACCTGAGATTTTAATAACTTGAAGCTGGGGTGGGGAGGAGACTTCATACAGAGGAGTGATGGAAAATTTAGAAGATCTGGGTTCTGTGGGGTGGGGGGATGGTGAGGACACATCCCAGAGAACAGGTGTGGATGGCAGTATGAGGGCAACTCGTTCCTGATTTCACCCCCACTGAATCCAGCTATTTAATTACTTGGTATTAAAATTGGTATTCTTAAAGGCACTTAAGTACTTGGAATTCTGCAAGACTATGGACTTGATACAAAATACAAAAGCAATCCTGTTCCCCCCTGGGACTGAAATGAATCAAGAAGATGGCAATGTTAAAATAATGTTGAAGGCAAATCATCAGGTCACAGCCTGTCCCCCAGGCCACATCTAAGGATAAACCATAGATGAGCTCCACATTCATTTCCGCAGGTCTTCCAACTTTCCTGGAGCAGGGGCAGCGCTAGGCACCGTTGGGGATGTTCGTGTCTTGCACAGAGCTGCAGGTATGAAGAGGACACAGTCACTTGCTTCTAGGAGCTCACAGTCTGGTGGGATATTTGATTACATCCTGTTCTTTATGATCCCCCCAAGTGGTTGATGCCTGGCATCAGAATAATCTCGCATGCATTTCCTGAACATCGACAGGTCACACTCTATATTGGTCACTGGGGGAACCAAAATGTCCTAAGCCACCTAGCTCCCAGCTCCCATCAGGCAGGCACGTGTCAGACATTCAATAAGAACTAAAATGTAGCTGTGTAGGTATGATGGATCCGAGAAAGGCCCTTTATGGTGGGAGCAGAGCCTATGTGCGTCCTTAATGGACTCTGAGCAGACTTCAGGCACCTTCTTGGATATTTGTTTTCCAAACATCTATCAAACTACTACCAGTAGGTTGTAGCCATCAAATTTGCATTTTGGCAAGATAAACTCTAGTGGTAGGTGAAGCATGGATTGTCAGGTAGGATTGGAAATAGAAAAACCAGTCAGAAGGCTGTGGAAATAATCCCAGCAAGATGTGGTATGGGTATCTGGATTGCAGAGGTCAGACCAGAGGCCAGAAACCAGAGCCTTCAAAAGGAAGAATTGACCAGAAGTAATAGATGGGCTGGGAAAATGGAGAGGAGGCCTAAGGACAGACCCCAGGACTCTGGCCCAGCCAGAGTAGCCAGACTAGCTGGTGAGTAGGTGGGGGAGCCTCATTCCAGCTGGCTCAGATCTGGTCACACTCCTAGCCACTCCTGGTCAGCAACTGACCCACAGCAGGCCTTGGTGGGCACGCCAGGATGCTGCCTCTGTGCTCAGAATGAGCCAGGTCGAGCCCCCTGTGCCCACCTATGAACACCAGGCATCCTGTGAGTTCCCGCTCAGCTCAGATGGGTCTCCAGGCCCAGCGACTACAGCGGAGTTCCACAAAAATCCCATTTTCCTCTTTGAAAGCAGGCTTTGCAAACAGAGCATTCTTAATCGAGCAGATATTTAGATCTGTGTACCTCCTGTAAAAGGTGCAAGGCTCCCTGTGGTGACATCTTAATGGCCAGGGGCACGGGGAGGAAGGTAAATACCCTTTACCTTTGCTGCAGCCCGGGAATTCTCCTGGTTTGTCAGATATGATTAGCTGTTACCCTTCTGGTCTCCCATTGTTATTCAGGTCTCCACTCGTCACAGTCACGCCCCCTTGGATGCTCACGCCTTGCTTTCTCTCCAGCTCTCTCCCTCTGGTGGCACCCTCACTGGCTAGTAATTTATGTATGACAATATGAGACTAATTCGGTTATTATGTCAAAGGGAAATTGAATCTGGGGTTTTAGTGCCGCATCTGGGAGAAATCTTCCAATGAATCTGGAGTGGAGAAAAAAGCCTCAGAGTTCCATTCATCCGCTTGTCACCCTGTCGGCAAGATTAAGTCATTATAGAGGGCTAAGCTAGGGCCAGAAATGGGACCGGGGAAGAAGATAAAGGGAATGAGAAGGGGGCGGGGCCAGGAGGACAGGGAATGCGCTGGGGGCCAGCTGGGCCAGGCTCAGGGCAGTGGGCGTGGCAGTGCCGAGGACTCTGTCACTCTGCTCTGAAGACTCCCCTGTTTACCCACATGGCTGACTGGCCGTCTGAGCAGTGTGAGAGCCAGGGGACAGATGGACAGGGAGGAAGTTCAGTGGGAGGACATTTATGTAAACAGTAGCTTGTCTCTGCTCCTGGGCGTCTTAAACATTGTGTGAGTTAAGATCCTGCTTCCGTGCCCAGGGCTGGATTGGAGCACTGTTCTCTGTGCCAAGTGAGATGGTCGCATTTCTGCTGGGTACCCAGGCTCAGGTGAGGAGGTGGCTCCCTGGGCTTTTGCACACATCTGGGCCCAGGATTGCAGAGGTGTGGATGAGATCTCAGAACCGGAGGAGGAACCCCAATTTTAGGGATGGTGAGTGTGTTTACCCTCAGTTGGGCCAGAGAGGACAAGATGGATGGGGTGCATTCCTTGGAACCCCGACTGAAATGGTGGGGAATGAGGACCAGCCAATCCATGTCTATAGGACAGAATGTAAAAGAACCAGGTTCTTAGGAACTCTGAAAATATTTAATAAAGCTGTTCTGCCTTCCAAGATGCCCCAAGCCTGCTTTCATCTGTGTGGTCGTTAGTTAGATTTATTTTCTCCATCACACAGTGCTGTCACCCCATCTCTGTGGAGATATTTGCTGGACTTGCTCTGACTGAGTGCATTTCCTCTCTCCCATTCTTGGCACGCTCAGGTGGCTAAGTGACTCTTTTACCTGTTGCTCCTTCCTTCTCCAGTGGAGGGCCGGGGGGTTTGGCAAGGGGAGCCACCCTGCACCAAGAACATGAGCTACCATATTGGTTTTCTTCTGGTTATTTTGGTGCCTGGCTTTGAGTGTCTCTCTGAACCTCAACTTTTGCTTCTCATTAACCGAGACCACCCACTCACATGGGGAAACTCTGAGTTGCCTGGTTACCATGACTACAAGTTGCCCGCAGGACTTAGGGGCATCATTCTTGCCTCTTAGAATCCTTCAGCTCCAGGAAGGGATGCCAGAGGTCATCCAAGCCACACCCCTGCCTCCAGACAGAACAGGGAAAGAACCAGATCAGGAACCAATTGAAGCCACCTCTACCAACTCCTTTTTCTACTTCCCTGACATATCTATGGAAAAACAAGCCCCCCCCAACCCAAGAAAAAAGGAGGACATTCAAATTAAAACGAAAGAGTTCAAAATAACCCTCAGTTCTTAAATCACGTCAATTTGACTGTTTCTTCCACCACCCACACATCAGCTTCGACCACACACCCACCTACCAGTACTTATGCAAAAGATATTGGCAGCTGCTACTAACCCAGAAAGCGTCTGGGCTCTCAAAGTGGCTTTGTTACCAACCTCTCTCAGTTCTTTTTGTCACTGGAGCTTTTTCTACATCTAATGAGGGTCCCGGTGCCCTTAGCAGGGTCCTCAGCTGCTGTAGCCCTGTGTTCTGCCTCCTGAGCCAGCAAGAGGATGTGAAGGTGGGCGCTTCTCCCCTCACCTGCACCCTGCTGTTTAAGGCATGTCTCTGTTAATTGGACTGTGTCATCTCAGGGTTGCTTATTTATTCATAGATATTCAGAGGCCTGGATTAGTTTATCATGATAACCAGAAGATTTGAGCGAGGCCAAGGAACAGATGGGCATTGCCATGTGTGAGGGAGGGGTCTGTTTGAATTCCAGGCACACCTTGCCTTGTTCATGGTAGGGAAGAAGATCCATCATTGTTCCTGGAGAGAGGCCTTCTCCGTCAGTACTGGAGCTAGCAGTCAGTGTGGTGGCCCCCCAAGCCACTGAAGAGCAGGTGTCTCCCTCAGTTCTTGGTTACCTGGGAATCTTGGAAGGTGAGATAGTGCAGTCTCGGGGACGCAGTCTGGTAAGTTAGATGTTCCTGACCAGGTAAGGGTAGGCAGGTTCCAGGGACAGTGGGCAGGCACTTGTTTCCATACTCCGTTTGGGTCCTGGCATGGGGTCACCATCAGAGGTCATTTGGTTCATTCTCCTGCCTCAGGTCCCAACCACAGAGAAATAGTCTGAAGAGCTAGTTGCAGGGAATACGCTCTCCTCCTTCTAGAGTTTTCTGATGAGGAACATGACATAGCTCCCTACAGTCATGCACAACAGGGCTGGCAGCCCCTTTCCTGACACCCTCCCCAGAGTCTCACAGTACAGTTAGCCAGAAGAACCAGATGGCCAGGGGGGTCTGAGCAGACAGGTAGGGGGTGGTGAAGCTCAGTGAGGGGCCTCACGCTGCCTCCCTCTTTCTCTCTCCCACCTGTCCCTCATCAGAGACTAAAGCCAACACCCAGCCAACTGTCAGTTTAGGGCCGCTGAGTCCATATGTGTCTTTGAAAAGTTCATTCAGAATTTGGTTCAAAGTAAGGAGGTCAAGCATGGGTTTTGTAGACCCAACCTATGCCTGCTGGACAGTAGAACCCATGCTCCCTTGTACCTGTCACTGCAATGGGGCCACCAAAGGGGCTATTGTATCGGTGGGGGCCAAGGGAGGACAGACACCTCCTATGCCTCCCCCTGGTGGTGAATTTTCCAGAGGCCCAGTGTGAGGGCCAAGCAAATCAGCCACTTGAACTTTGTAAACTGCTTCATCCTGGTAAAGAAAGCAATAAAGGACATCAGGAAAGGCAGCTAGGGGACATTTAGGCAGAGAGACTCAAGGTCTACATAGGGAGTGGGTACCAGGGGACACTGGCCACATGGTTGAGGCTCCAGGACACAACCTAAGGACCCAAGACTCCTGTCCTTTTCCTGCTGGCTTCTGAGGGCTTGAGCTAGGCTGCAGAGACAACGAGGCTGAGACTGCAGGTAAAATAAGAGCTTTCAACTGAGGCGAGAGGAGGGGGAGCCAGGGAGAGGCAGGGTGCCAGGCAGGCTATTTCAGAGCAGGACTGATGCCCAGGAAGAAGAAAAACCCAAATAAACCAAGTTTGGATTTAGGAATGAACTGCGTGTGTGTTATACCTTGTTGGTGGCTTGTCCTCTCCAGCTTTGTTTTGCTTGGGCGTGCATTACATTTTTAATTATATAAGCAATGCATTATTGTGAACATAAAATCATGCAAGTGAAGCAAAGACCTTCATTATTTCTCCCCCCCCCCCCCCCCAATGCCACCTTAAAGGAAATCACAATAATCAGTTTAGCTTTAGATGTAGTTAGGCTGAGAGATAGACAATAGAGATAGATGGATAGATGATAGATAGATAGATAGATAGATAGATAGATAGATAGATAGATAGATAGACAAAGATGGATGATATAGATGGATAGATGATACAGATAAAGATAGTTAATAGATGATAGATGAATAGGTATAGATAGATGACAAACATGATAGGTGGGTAGATATAGGTGATAAATAGATGATGGATAGATATAGATAGATGATAGATGATGGATGGATATATAGATAGATGATATTTAGGTGGTTACATTCAATTCACAATATTCCTTCACACTCTTGCCATGACATGAGAAAGGAATCTGCTTCCTTCATTTTTCATGGTGTTCCATGGATAAGGGGTGCCCTAGTTTAACTCTGACCCTACCGACAGGTATTTATTTTGTTGTTTTCCTATTGTGTCATGGTTAGCATCCTTTCACATGACTTTGGCAGATTTTAAAATAGGTTCAGGAGTGACTGGTGGGACAGGAGTCAGTCCCTTGGGATCCTTGGAAGGCCTGCAGCGTAAAGAAAGGGGGCTGGGATTGAAGTTAGGCCACTGAAGAGTCTCCAAATGACTCCTGTGCCTGGAGCCTCCCCCCTGGGCCCTCAGGCCGCACACCTCCTGCTGTGGGTCCTTGCTGACCTTGTGGCCCGCTGCTGGTACAAGCAGCCACATTCCAGCATGCATGTCTTTCAGAGAAAGGCAAAGACTCTGTCCCCTGGCCTGAACCAGGCAGTTAAAATGAGAGCCCAATGTTGGTGTGAGAGTCTGATAATGATGATCTCACTGAGCTGATTTCCGACCGACTCCCTCCCTCCCGAAAATGCTCACAAACAATATTTCTGCAGCAGCCCCAGCTGAGGGACAGGTGCTATTTTGAGCTGTTTTCAGTAATTGGTAAACGTAGGGAAGAGTGGGAGGAAGCACGAGGGCCCCTCTGGATGCGGTGCTGACGTCATGGGTGAGTTTTCAGAGATGTGGGTTTCCTGTGTGGCTTAGGGAACAGTCTCTCTCCTGATCACGTGTCTCTGGGACCGCTGGGCAGCAGGTGACGCCTTTTGTTCTCAAGTCTTTTGCAAAGCCCTGGCCACCTTGGGCTTTGATCTGGGTGTGCACTCTCAACTAATAGTCTCATAAAAGATCCAAGCAGCCTGCCAAGAGGCGGGGGGATCAGCTTTGGAAGGCAGAGGGTGGTTTGTTTGTTATGGAGAGGAGTCTGCTGAGAGCCCTTCTCTTTCTCATGCCCCCATCTGCCTGCATGTTGGTGGAGCTCCTTCTACAGAGCTTGAAGGGAAGTCACAGTTCCCAGAAAGGGCAGGGGCTTTAGGGCTGGGCATTGACTGGGTGCGTATCCTGCCTCTTGCTCTAGATACCTAACACTGTGCCTTGATCTTCTCATCTGAGAAATAGGCATCATAATGTACGTTCCCTCCAGAGCATTCTAGTGAAGGCACAGTGAAAGGAAAAACAATCCATCACCAAGTCCAGTGGCACGTGGCAAATGCTCAAGAGCTGGCAGCCACTATTAATACTGTCACGCTGTGTCGTGGTGGTCTCTTGGCTCTTCCCCCGGGTTGGAGATCCATTGTATTCTCAGTGCAGGTCCTCAAACGAGACTGGAAGAGAGAAGGAATGGTAGATGAAAAACGGCCACACTGTGTGTACTCAGCTTCTCATCACTGTGAGCAAAATGCCTGATGAGAACAACTTGAAGAGCAAAGATTGATTTTGGCTCATGAGTCAGAGGATTCGGTCCATGAGTCGTTTCCTTCTTGGGCCTAAGGTGAGGCAGAACATGATGGCAGAAGGGCACAGTGGAGGAAAGCTGCTCAGCTCATGGCAGTTTGCAAGGGGAGAGAGAGAGAGAACAGGCCAGAAGACAAACCCTCCCAGAGCACAACCCTAATGTCCTACTCCCTCCAGCTAGGTCCCTCCTCTTGTTCTCCATTCAGCTGTCAATGAATTAATACTTCAAAAGATTAATCCACTGATGAGGTCAAAGCCATCAGAATTTAATCATTGCCTAAAAGCGCCCCCTCTGAATCTTGCTGCATTGGGCACCATGCTTTCAGCATGAGGCTTTGGGGGACATTTCAGTTCCAAACCATAAGGCTTTGCAACTCCTCTCATGAACTGGTGAAGTCTATTTCCTTATTCTTGGATCTGGGGTGGCCATAGGAATGTGTTGACCAATGGAAGTCCGCAGATAAGATGCTGCATGGCCTCCATGCCCAGGCCTCAAAAGACCTTTCAGCTACTGCTCTCAGCCTTTCTGCCTCTTTCTGTCCCATGGCCACCATGAGTCTTGGACAGCCTCCTGGAGGGGGAGAGTGTGTGCAACCCGGCCAGCCATGCCAACCCTGCCTCCCCTCCCACTAAAACTCCCCATATGTAAGTAAGACACCTGGAGGAAGCTTGACCTCCAGTAGACTCACCGATGGCAGCCACAAAGGTGACCCTGGTGACACCAGCAGAGGCTTCCTCCACACTGTACAGATCACAAGCAAATAGAATGTTGCTATTTTAAGCCAAATCTTGGTGAGATTTTTCAGCAGCAATAGATAAATGAGACAGGAAGTTTGGAGAAAAGTCATCTGGATGTTCCTAAGAGACAAAGGAGGGAAAGTCGTGTGTGGCCAGCCTGAACCACAGAGTGTCAGAAGATAGAATCACCCAGGTGCAGAGAAAGGGCCATGGCAACCTAGGGACAGGAGCTATAAAACAGAGGGCACTCAGGAAGGCCAAGAAGCTCTCAGACATGAATTGTCATCACCACTGAAGCTGCCAAGGACCATGAAGGCAGCGTCCAAGGGACACACCGTGGTGCACAGGGAGCTCTGTGTGGGCTCAGATGGTAAAGGGAGATGGGGAGCGTCCTCATCCAGACCTGCAGGAAGGGGCACCACAGAGAGCTGGAGTACCAGGGACAATGAAGCGGACACACTGGAGACTTTTGAAACAAGAGGAACAAGGGGACAAGGTGAGCCCCACTCTTCACTGGACATTGTCATGTTGACAGTGCTCCCCTTTGCTAAGTTCTGCCAAGGAAAACGCTCCCATGTCTGGAGGAAGAAGAAAAAGAAAGTCCAAAAAAGATGAGGCAAGAGCCAGAGTGCACTTGGACTTTTTGGGATTTTTATGCCCTGCCCAAAGTGTATGTCATCCCAGAGCTTGTGAGAGCTTCACGCAGGTGGACGCAGTGGGCGCACCATTAGTTGCTGCTTGGTGGCTGATTGGGGGTGTCAATCCACCTAGAGTTGCTTGGCAAGAGCACAGATTCCTGCCCACGGACTTCCCAACTACCCAGCCAATTTATAATGTCAGAATCTATGGGTGGGGAACAGGAATCTTGTATGTACTTAGCAACAACATGCTTACTACCGCCAGGCGCTATTCTAAGCAACGCATGCGTCTTCATAACAATCCCATTTGAGAGCCTATACAGGTTGATGATCCCTTATCTGAAATGTCTGGTTTCCAATGTCTGGTTTTTGGGATTTGGGAATATTTGCACAAACTTTACCAGTATAGCATCTCTAAGCTTAAAATTCAAAATCTGAAATGAACCATCATGGTCAAAATTTCAGATTTTTAGATTAGTGATGCTCCATCTCTACTGTTTTAAAGATAATAAAGCTGAGACCCAGAGAGGTTTATTGAGCCAAGACACAGCAAAAGCAGCAGAGCTGGGACTTGAACGTAGGCACCCAATCTGACTCTAGACACCCTGCACTTAACCACTAGGCTCTCCTGCCACTTGTCCATTCCTAGGGAGCTCCACGGGCTTCCTCCTGCACACTGACATTTGCAAACCACTGCTTGAAAGAACCCTGGTAATTGGAGTTGTGTCCAACTTCAAACGTGGGGGAAAAATAACACCCGGGGTCTGTCATCCTTCATAAAGCCACTGTAGGGTTATCAGAGAGATGGCTGTGGTCACTGAGAGGGATGGTGAGCACCGGAAATCAGTGTGGGTTCACTAAGCATGAGCCAAGTCCAAATGGGCTCATTTATTTTACTGAGCGCAAAGCTGAACCAGAGAATCAGGAGTACAGTGAACAGTTCCCAGCATACATTTCACTCCTGTCCCCCTGATGATTGGTTTAGTTTGGGGCAGGTCTGAGTGAATTGAACCAACACAACTTGCTTGAGACTTTGGAGAATGAGAGCCCAGACTCCCTCTTCTTGTATGGGAACAAAGAAACATGTGGTCCCAATGACTCCGGAAGTCACCTAATAAGCCTGCGGGAGCCAGATTTAAGATTAAGCTCATACCATGGATACTAGATGAGGGGATCGAACCTGAACCTCTGAAAATATTGTTGATCTACTGAATTGACCGACCTCAAAGCTGCATCTGTTTCTGGGCTTCTCATTTTGTGAGACCATCAATTTCCTTGTTGTTTAACCAAGTTTTAATTTGGATTTTTATGACCCACAGGAAAAAATACCCTAACCAATTCAAAGGGAATGCCCAGATATGATGTACTTCAATTTCAGAAAGTTAATGGACTACAATTTTCAAGATATCCTTGTGAACAAAATAGAGAAACCAGAGATAAATAATGTCATTTGATAGAATCATAAAACGGAGATATAAATCATAAAACGGTAGATATAAAGTTAATCAAAAGTCGGTTGGAATGAGCCTGCGTTACCTTTAAGATAGATGGGAGCATCCTCAGAAAGGGTGGGAGTGTGCACCTTTAAAAGGAGCCTCACCAGCAGGATTCAGCCTTCTGGAATTTGTTTGGACATTGCCTGAAATGCCTCATCTGAGTTGTGTGTTCCTAAGCTGGGTGCTAGTCTCAAACTCCCTCGCTGGTACACACTCGCTAAGCTGCTGGTGTTTGCAGACTGAATACCAACACCTGGGTTTGTCTTCAGCCTCTCTTGCCTTCTGGCGAGCGTGAGTTTCCCGGCTTCAGTATTTCTCCCTTGACCTTACCTTTTCTCCTGGCTTGGAATTGAACTTTGCCCTCTAATTCTTCAGAAGGAACCCCTGGCCTGTCTCTAGTTTGAGTCCAAATACACAGCTAAGCCCAGTATTCGACAGTGGAACCAGAGTCATGCTTCACAGATCAGCGTTGTCAGTTAGGTGGTCCCTAGTGGACAGGACAGGGGCAGCCTTGATCGTTGGCTCGGCACAGAAAACCTGCTCAGCCAGTTTGCCTGGGAGTTGCAAGGCTAGCTCAGAGTACTGGCTGACAAACTAGAACTTCAAAACAATCTTATAAGTAGCTGGCATAATAAGCTGAAAACATATTTTTAAATCTCAGCTACAGAAGTAGCTTACAGCAGTTTATGTTAAAAAATGGGCTAACTAAAATCAAATAAAAAAAATTCACAGTTTCTTTAAAGCAGTCAATGATGGCATGTGGTTTCCCAGAAAGCCAATGGCATACTTGAAGCACAGTGTTGAACAGAGGAAGGTGATATCCCTGGGGAATTCCTTGGGGGCCCATATTTGAATAAGGGCATCCAGAGGGCATCAAAGGAGAGGGACAAGAGGACAGGAAAAAACCTCTGCAAGACTCCAGACCTAAGGCCAGGGATCATTCAGCAGGACTTACAGAAGAACAGAGAAGGATGTGTGTCTATCCAAGTTAATAGGACTTAGCAAGTGCCAGGGTGGGGGAGTCAGAGTTCCAGGTTCAAACCCCAGTTCTGCCAAGGGCTAAGTGCACCACCAGGGACAGGTTAGTTTCTCTGAAACATGGTTTAAGCCTCTAAAATGGAGATAAAAGTGTCCACCTCACTGGATTATTTGAGATGGTCTCCTACTAGCATAGTACCCAACACAGAGTTAATACTCAAAAATTTATAGACATTATTGTCATTAGTAACAAAGATCGCATGGGGTTCCCCATGTTGGCCTAGGTTCCCCATCCTTGGAGGGACACAGAGGCTGTGTGTCAACACATCAGGATGTTGGAAAGCATTTTTATTCTCTGGGTTGGAGGTTGAAATAACTGATTTCTGGTCAGGGCAGGGACAGTCATCTATTATTGGGACTGATATTCCCGGCTGGCCTGGGGGTCCAGAAGTCTCACTGTGTGAAATACTGTTGTGTCTGCTGTGTGCGTGTCTGCAGCATCCTTATATATCTGTGTGTGTGCGCGCGCGCGCACATGGCAGTGTGTGTGTGTGTATATGTGTGTGTGTGTGTGTGTGTATTCGCATGCAGTGGTGCCCCACTCAGCAAGATAACCAATTATCGCGTGTGAAAACACTACATTTAGCAGCATAATAAAGGGGCAGATTCTGATGTGACCCAGGTCCACATTCATCTCGGCTCCTCTGCCAGGAGCACTTCCTTCAGTTGATCTCCGTGATGCTTGTACTTGGAGGGAAAGCTTATCAATAAGGTCTTTAGCACTGTTGATTCGTTTCATCAGATGAGGGTCAGGTCTGTGGGCTGGGATTGAAGAACTTGCAGTTAGCATCCTGCTCAAAAAAAAAAAAAACCTCTTTAAGCACCTGGAATTTGGCCTCAGCCCCACTGGATTCCTTTTGTAGGTTGTTTGTGCCCTTTAAAAAGCTTTTTCTCATCCTACTTGAGGCACATTGTACAAACTATTTTAACAATACCCCTCTCCTGGAAGAAAAGCCTTTGACCAACGGATCAGTCCTGAGTGACGAGTCCCTGGGAGCACTAGACATGGGCCGTCATCAGCAGGCAGCGTTTCTAGCTCAGCAGGAAAATGAGAGGCAAACACCCTCAAAGGGTAGAACCTGCCCCAGTCCCGTGGGTCCACATGGGCAATGGGCGGTGGCAGGGGAGTGTTCAATGCCCCTCTCCACGGCGCAGTCGATGGCTCCAGCTCTTCCTCAGGTTGTCCTATGGTAACTAGAGGGTGGCAAAAATATCTTAGGGAGGCATTTCTGGGATCCTGCTGCCATTCCATGTGGGTAACTGTCTAATTAAAACTCTGAACATTTTGTAGAAAGCTCCTCTCCTCTTCTCTCAGCCAGCATCCCCCAGTAACTTGTAGGAGACCTATCGCTGCCTCCATTTTGCAGAAAAGAAGCCCAAGGCTCTGGGAGGTCATGTGAGTTGTCACCGGCTAGGATACGCCAGAGCCAAAACTTTGGACCAGGTCTTGGAATTCCAGATTCCGTGCCCTGCCCTCATGCCTGCTCTCTCTCCTGAAGCTGCCGGGGCTGGTCTCTGACCTGGGCTGGCCCATCCCCTGCTGGGCTGGGTCCTTCCCCAGCCTCTGGCAAGCTGTCTAGTGCCCATGGGTTGAGAGCTTGAGGGTGCCTGGATGGCATTTGGTTGGCTATATCCCATGCTTGCTGGCACCTTGCTCAACCTCTGGGGAACTTCTTTCACTCACCATATTTCCTCATTTCCCATTCTCCCTCCTACATAGCCCGTATCCCTTTGGAATGCCATCTGGAGCAGCAATGGCCCCTGTACAGTCTGGCTAAGCAGTACGGTAGCCACTCCCCAGAGCAAGCCTGGCAGCTGAGCCCGTGTGGGCAGCGCGGGAGGGCTCTTTCTGCCTTCGAATGATCTGGTCCTGCTGCCACGGGGTCCTTTAGAAACTCTCTCCTGAGTTATTCTCTACTTATTGTTGTTATTACTATTGATCCATCCTCTAAACAGCAGAGGTCCCAAGGCTCAATTTAAACCATCAATCACATTGATAATTCCTTTATTTGTAACATTGCTCCATCTGAGACTCCGGAATGCCTGTCAATACCCAAGAGAGGTGGAGGCATTCTTCTCTGAGGGAAACTGAGGCACACAGAGGTAGGGAGGTTGGTCCAGAGGCCCCAGAGCAGAGCAGGCTCCGGATCCTGCTTCCTTGCTCAGCTCCTGGTGCACCAGCTTCCCTGCTGCTAAGGGATCCTGAGCTTGGTTGGGCTCCTCGGATCAGTTGAAGATTCTGGAAGGTAGGCCTTCCACTCTCCCTGGCCCCGGCAGCCTTCAGCCCTGTCTTCCTCCCCTTGCAGTCCAACCTCAGAGAAGACGATGAATAGCTTTTCCTCTATCCCAGCCCCCCAGATATGGAAATCTGCTTTGTGAACACTGAAATGATCTTTTTTATAAATGGAGGGTTGGGGGGCTGGGTGGGGGTGGATACATCATCACAGATGCTTGCCTTTTCCATCCTGAGAATATTGGCAGGAGAAGAAGAATGGAGGTGCTACGTGGGTACCCGAGTTTCCTTATATGCATAGAACAACTTGTCTTCCGGTGGGGGCACCATAACCTCTTGCGGCAGCCAGTGGGGAGTAGGTTCTCTTTTCTCCAGGCCCACGGGCCAGCCGCAGCGTCGCCATCCGGGCCCTTCTGTTGTGGGGTAGAAGCAGTGGCGAATGTGGGCAGTATTCGTGCCGGTTATTCAGCTCCAAAAGTGTTTATAGTAGCAAGATCCAGGAAAGCCTCCAGAGCGGACAACAACCACTGAGTACATGCCTTCTCCTGAACAATACTACCTCGCTCTTCCTGGGTCGTGTTTGTTTGACTTAGGGGTGTTGATGCCCTTTCTCAGTAGTCACACTCACCCCTGTACCCCACCTTTCAACTTCACTGTAAGACATCTGACCTCACCTGTTGGCAGAAGCAAACATAAATCAAGTTCCTGTTTCAAATCTTCTGGCCTCATAAAACTTGCCATCTTTTGCAAGATGGGGTGACCCATGCCCTAATCATCTCTAGAGGAGAACAGGCACAGATGTGGCTGATGGATGGGAAGTTTAGAAAACGAAGTCTTGGAAATCGATAGAAGAATATACAAGCGATGTATCATGTGAGGGCCTCTTGTCGGTGCCGCAGTAAATCAAAAGTAACGAATGGCAGACTTTGGCAGCCCGGGACCCCGGCCTTCCCCCGAGGGCAGGGGCTTGCCTTACGATCAGATTTTCACAGTCCAAGTACTTATTTTCTACTTCAGTAGACCTAAAAATAAACCCTGATACGATTTTTTTTTTTTTAATATCTCTGCCCCCACCCCCAGCTCTTTTCCTCTTTAATTTCCATCCCGGAGGCACTTGGCATCCAAGCGTCCCTTGTACAGAAGCGATGTATTGCACGATAAGCTGCCTCGGTGGCTCTGTGGATGAAAGGCTCGTCCCCAGGGCTGTGTTACCGCGATATTAGCAAACTCCGATCTGCTGCCGTCTGAACACCTCAGTGCCTCGCGATGACTATCTCTCAGGCGCCTCCGACACTGGCCCAAGAGAGGCTTTGAGGAGCTGTACGGGGATGGAGGCAGCTGGGGCCCTGACCTCAGTCTCAGCAGCCTCCCTCCCGCTCTGGGATCCCCTGTACCCTGCACCCCCCATAGCCTCTCACACAGGGGGCTGTGTTCTCTTTACCATCTCTGAGCCCAGAGGCAGAGTAGGTGCCCTCCTGGCTCGTCGCTGCTCAGCTCCCTGCAGTATCCATCCCTTGCCTGATAGACACCCTGAATGGAATCTCAGGTCCAAGCCCCCTTGCCCAGGTCATCTACAATCTGGGCCCTCCCGTCCTTCCCTTCACGTTTAGGCTGTTGGTCTCCGTCCTCCCCAGCAGAATTAGGGGATTCTCCCCACGGCCTGGACTCTGCATTTGTCCTCTCTCCTCTGATGAACTTGTCTTTACCCTCCCCAGCCCCGCTCTGTGGTCACGGCCCAGAACTTGTCGTCATCAGCAGTCTCCATCATTCCGTACTTTCTATCTCAAGACCTGCCATCCAGTCCCTTTAATTCAGTCCCTCAGGTGTCACCTCCGGGCCCCACTAAGACCTATGATTTATTGATCCTATCATTGGTCACATACCTTTCCTCATATCCCAGCACATCTCCTAACCCAGATGCCGTTCCCTGATCCGTGGTCATGATCAACCATTGTAAACGTCCTCCCATTCCTTGTGCTTCTCACTTCCTGGTCACTTAGGAAAATCCCCATCCCCTCCCCTCAGGGGTGGCTGCACCTTGGCGAGCAGAGTCAGGCTGGAGAAGAATACTCAAAGCACGTGGACCGTCTTGTTTAAAATGCATGAGCCCTCGGCTCAGGTGGGACGCCAGCTGTGGGCTGGAATCATCCATCACCTCCCTGGTCCATTCATTCTCCGGCTCTCCCAGACCAGTGGAGACCCTTCCCCTCTCTCCTTAGACTCCAACACCTCCCCCTCCACCCTCTCCACTGAGAACCTTGCTTTGTGGACAACTTCCACAAACCCCCATGTCTGCCACCCCCACGTCTGTCTGCTGCTCCTCTATCTCTCCTCTGCTCGTGGATAGACTGGGGGTGATCCAGGCCAAGGTCAGCCCTGAACCAGGGCTCCCACACCAGGTCCTCCTCCCCGGCCTAGACAAGGACATCACGCCCCTCCCCCTGCTCTCTCTGTGCCCTCATTGCCCCTCACGCCCCTCACACCCCTCAGCGTGCAGACGTGATTGTGCCTGTCTTTCCCTTGTCTGTTCTTGGTACCGAGGATTGAAGCCAGGACGTGGCACACACCGGGCAAGCGCTCCATCACTGAGCTACTTCTCCAGACTTTTTAAAAATGTTTGAGACAGGGTGTCACTAAGTTGCTTAGGCTGGCCTTGAACCTGGATCCTCCTGCCTCGATCATCCCAGTAACTGGGATTAGAGGTAGGTGCCACTGCATCCTGCTTATTCCTATTTGAAAAGAAAGAGAAGAATAGAACCTTCTAGGCTTACTTCCTTCTCCAGCTGCCTGCAGTCACCCTCCTTGAAGGAGCTTTCGCCCTTACTCTCTGCTATTCTTTCCCTCCTCTTCTCCTCTAGACCAGCCGGGGTCTCATCCCCACAGCTCTGGTCAAGGCCACCGCTGTCTTCCATGGCACTAACTCGACGGAGGCGTCTCGGTCTCATGTTGCTTGACCGAGCAGCAGCCCTGGGCGGTGTTGATCACTCTTCCTTCACAAGATACCAGGACCCTGCAGGCTCCTGGCTTCTCACTGGTTTCTGCTGCCTCCTGTGCTGAGTTCTCTTCATCTCACCAACACCTTGACATCAGAGGTATCCAGGGCTCGACCTGTGAACAGCTCCTATTTTTCCTTCCACACACAGCCCCTTGGTAATATTGTGGCCTTAAATGGGCTTTACATGCACTCTGTATAGTGACAACTCCAAATTTATATCTCCTCAAAACGCTAAACTCTTGACATGTAACTCCCCTGCCAAAGCCCTTCAGTAACTCTCCTCTATCTGAAGGATAAAGTCCCAAATCCTGGATAGGACATAAAAGTTCCTTTATTCTCTGCCCCATCCCATTGTTTTCCATAACAGTCTGGCTCTGCCAGGTCCCTCTTGTGCCCTTCCGAGTCTATAAACATGCTACTCACCTCAGGCCTTCACACAGAACTGTCCACTTCCAAGGACTCCAGGCAGCGCCCCTTCCCTTCCCTTGCTTGGTTCACTAGCTTGCCCAGGTCTCAAGGACCTCTGGGACACTGTCCCTACCACCCCCTCCCCAAATGAGAATAGATGCTCCTCCTAAAGTCCAAAGAGTACCCTGTACTCAGCTTTTTCTCGAACTTACTAGCTTGCTGTCCATCCATTGGAGTGTGGGAGTCTCGAAGGCAGACGTTTTAGTCAGATTTTTCGCTGCTGTGACCAAAAACACAAAAACAAACCCCCCAAAAACAAACAAAGTAAAAACCTGATAAGCACAATTAGAGGAGGAAAAGTTTATCTGGGGGCTCATGGCTTCAGAGTCCATAGATGGCTTGACTGTATTCCTCAAGACCAGAGGTAAGGCAGGACATCAAGGCAGAAGAGTGTGGCGGAAGAAAGCCGCTGGGGACACGGCACCAGGAAGCAGAGAGGGAGAGCTCCCCTCACCACGAGCAAAACATAAACCCCAAAGACAAGCTCCTAGAGATCCTCCTCCTCCAGCCAGGCCCTACAGTTACCACCCAGTTAATTCCTATGAGTTGATTAACACGCTGGTTAGGTTAACGCTCTCGTAACCCATCCTTTCACCTCTAAACTTTCCTGAATTGTCTCCCACATGAGTTTTGGGGGGACACCTCACATCTAAACCATAACAGCAGATACTGTCCTAGGCTGAGTCCCATGGAAGATTCTGCCAATGCCTACAGTCATCAAGACCCAGTCATTCCCATAACATAGCTCCAGTCTTGCTTGAAGTGGCAATGTACCTACTGCCTCTTACCTTTCTTAAGGGGCAGAGTAGCCACACAACCAGTCCTGGCTGGGGGGTGCAAGTCGAGGACTCCTGGGACAGCTTTACTCTTCTAAGATAACCACCACCATGTCTTCTTCCTTTCCATGATATTAGACCATGGGGAAGCAGCCATTTGTGACCATGAAGAATTAATCTCATGCTAAAGTCAGGAGTGAAGGACAAAAGGATGCTGGGACATCACTGACATCATGGAGCCCCTGGACCCAGATTTTGGTGACATGGAAACAAACAGAAACCCCCCTCCCATTAGGCTGACACTCTCTGGTCCTGTTTCTGTGACTGAGCTCTGAACGCTATCTTGGTGGAAACAAATCCCCAGCGCTGCCCCTAGAAGACATGGCGGTATGCCCAACGATTGGATAGGTCGCTCACTGCTTTTCTAACCCACGCTGTGCTTTCCAGCTTCTGCTCACTCACCTCTGCTCACTCTCTGCTCACCTCTCCAGCTCCTCTTCTGTCCCAGTTTCTCCTGTTGGAAGGAAATGTCTCTCTCAGACCCCAGTGGGAATGCCCTCCCTCTGAGATGGCTGAACCCCTTCCTCCTGTGTGCGCCTAGGTCCACCCGTGTTCATCCTGCTACTGACACTGATTGGTGCAGTAGCTGTTCATGGCTGATTCTGGCCCCTGCTGGAAGGCCTTGGAGAGCAGGTCAATATGTCTATTTCTCTTCCTGTCCCCGACCCCAAGCCTAAAAGCACTATCTCATTTGTCACAGAGGACCAACAAACATTTGTCTTTAAATTTTCACATTTGGGGTGAAAGTGTGGTTGTCCAACAGACCAGCCCACCTCCTCTGGCAAATGCTTCCTGACCATGTCACCCCACTTTAGGTACCACTCTTCTGGTGACCACACATGTTGCCTCATCTTCGTTTTGTTGCCTATAAATACACTGAAATCTCAAGTTTGGCATAAATCACATCTAGATCTGTTTCTTCTCTCTCCTCCCCATCCCTGAGATCTTGGAGGACAGCATGTGCTGATCAAATGCCTGATTTGGGCTACAGCCGACGGAGGCTGCTGGTGTTGGGGGCACAGCCTCCCTTTGAAGGAGGTTGGTGGCCTGCCTCCCTTTCTCTCTGAAGGCCGGCCAAACATATAGGCTGGCTTTCAGAGCTGGATTCCCCACCCCATGCAGAGATTCCAGAAGTACTCTAGAGGCCTGGCTTTTATTTCTTATAGCAGATTTCCTAGAGCTCGTCCAAGTTCTTGGTGGCACAGGCTCTTTGAAGTCAGCACACATCCCCCTACTCCTCTCACATCTCTCTATCATCTGCTTCCCTTTGGCCTTTCTTTTCTCCGATGATTTCTAGGTAGGAAGAAGCTTCCCATTTGGAGACACATGAATTCTAGGAATCCCCAGAGGTGCCTCCCTAAGAATGCAACCCAGGACAAACTGAAATTCCAGGACTTCATCCTCTAGAGTTCAAGGCAGGAGACCAGTCTCCAGGGAACAGATGCATTTGGAGGATGAATTTGCAGAAGAATCTGTACTCTTGATTCTTGGAACATATACCCCAAGATTGATTGAGCAGAGGAGCTGGGATCAGCTCATGCAGGGGCCCAGTCTCAGATGCCACAAGGACCAGGAAGGTGATACCAATGAGCAATGACTGGTACCCACCCTGAACATTGGAATCTGTTCTCCAGAGAGTAAGCAAGTCTTATGCATCAGGATTTTATCAGGGGTATCAGAGCAACTGGTGAGGGGAGAGAGGTGGGGAAGGATGAGAGGCAATATAAGGATTTTCTTTTTTTTTAATCAAACTGGCCACCACTAAGGGCCACCAATTGCTCAATGTTATGGAAACACCCTCCCCACCCAAAAAGTTGCAAAAACTGTCCAGCAAGAGGAGAAAAAAGTCGTTCAATGTGTCATTCGTCAAAGGTTGGCCCCACTAAACAATAACTGGACTTTACTTCTAGATTCTAAGCTGTGATAGCCAAAAGCTACTCCTCAGGACCCTGTCACCATGTCAACAGGGCAGAAGAGAGATAGGCAGGCAACCTGGACCCAAGGCCTGGCCCTCCATGCACAGCTGCTCACTGCTGTGGCCAGATAAGATGGCCTGAAGCAATGCCTGGGAGATGACTGGGATGTCCCACCCCAGCATTTCCACCCACCCTGACTCTTCGTCACGTGTGGCACTCAAAATACAAAAGGAGGCCTCCTTTTTGTGAAGAGAGAACTTCTCTTTTCTGAAGGGACAGATACAAATATAGTCAGAGTCCCCTTCAAGATAGTGGCCATATATAATTTCAAAGAGACTTAAGACAAGAGGATTAGTGAAATGGGTTTCATTCTTGAAGAATGTAAGGCTGTAATTTGTAATCTTTCTCTACTCTCCATCCTAGATTTCCCTCACCCAGGCCAACACGTCAGCTCTTGGGGGTTGCTTGCCTTATGGGTCCTGGCCCTTCATTCCTGAGGAATCCAGGCACCTAGTGGCTTTGCTTTTGTGGAGTAATGGTCACCATGATCACAGAAGTACCAAGAGATGCCCTGGAGAATCCTCTGATTCTCCATATTCTTCCCCCACCCGCATCATGCAGCAGTAACGACCCTAGTTTCCCATGGTAGCCAGGGCGATTAAGTCTGCTGTCAGGGTAACACTTCTTTACCTGATGGTCCACACACAGGAAGACCCCACAGTGTCTAGGTAGTTGTTGTGACCTTCACTTTGTCCTTTGACCCAAGCATTAATCACCTGGGAATAAGGTCTGCTAACCTGGCAGAGTTTGTGTTTACTGGGAAAAGAGACCCAGATTTCTTATTGGGTCAGTAGGAATAATGATGAGATGGCACTACTTTTACCCCTTAATTCCCAGTTCTGTATGTCCTAGTCATAGAGGACAGAGCATCACATAAGAGTCATTATTTCAGCTCATATCCTCAGGACAAGGTGCTGTCCCTGAGTTGGTGCTTCACCTTAATAGGACATGGCACCATTGTCTTGGGCTGGCTGCTTCTGGGTGATGGCGTATGTGAGAAGACCAATGGACCCCATGACCATGTGCCTATGGGTACACCTCCTTGGATGATTTTTTTTTTTTTAATTTGAGACAATGTCACATGGCATATCATGCCAGGAAATCAGGTATTTTGTACACTCTCAGATGCTAGTATGGTGGAGGCTCTGTGGACAGGGCAGGCAGACCTATGTCCAGAATAGGGTCCATTCTAGTAACAGTGAATCACTGCCCTTGATGGATAAGGGTCTGATGCAATCAACATGTCACCCGTGACTAGCTAGTCTCCTTAAAGAATGGTGTCATATTAGGGTTCCACGTCACTCTCTGCTGCAGACTCTGTGTATTCAGCTATGTCTGTTGCAAGATGAGTCTTGGTGAGAGGGAGCTCATGCAATTGGCCCATCCCAGCCACCACAGTTGCACTGTGCTGGTTGATGAGAAAGGCAGGTAGACCTTCCCAGGATGAACTGTCATTTCCACCGGACTGGTAACAACCTCTTCTGCCATGGATGCTTCTGGCGTTCAATGGAAGACAAGAGATTTGCATGCTTTGTGGTCACCTCCTTGTCCATCTGCTTACCTCTGCTCAAGGCTTTCTTGTCCATGACTTTTCAAAGACTTCTCACAGCATCTTTATCTACTACATGTGCTTCCAGACTCTGATCTGCTGTGACATACAATCCCAGTGCCAGGGAAGCTTGCGCTGGGGTCTAACCTCCCTGCAGAGACCCCTCTTTTGATCTGGATCCACTTTAAGCAAGTAGCTTTTCCAGTCACTCAACAGATAGGTCAAAGCAGTATTCCCAAATGTGCTGTATGCTGCCTCAAAACTCCAGAGGCCTGCTAAGCACTGTGCGTCTCTCTTACTGGGAGAAAGTATACGATGCCACAATTTGTCTTTTACCTTGGAGGGTATGTCCTACATGCTCTGGACCACTAGACCCCTAAAAACATCTCCACGTGGCAGTCTCCAGGTCTCTGTGGGATTGCCTCCCACTGCCTCACTCAAGTCTTACTAGAACATTCAATGTTTTCTATTTTGAGCTTGTAGGAGCGATTTGTGTATCAATATAGTGAACCAGTGTGCTAGCTGCAAAACTCAGGATGATGGAGGTCCCTTTGGACTGCACTGTCATGGAGAACAAGAGACTGAGCATAGCCCCGAGGTGAGAGAGCAAGTGTGTCCCACCCTGTGATGATGACTGCTTTTGATCCTTCCCGTGGAGGAGGAAAAGAGTATCTGCTTGATCAGTCACTTCATTCAGATGCTGGAGGCTATTTGACCTGCTCTAGTCTAATGACCACATCTGGCACAGAAGCTGCCGCCAAGGACTGCCACCTGGTTTAGTGGATGTTCCTCCCTGGTCATGTGCCATCACCATCCTGGAGTTAGCAGACTGGAATGGTGAGCTGAGTGAGGAGGTGAAGGGGACACCAACTCTACATCCTCCAAGTTTGTAATGGTGGCACTAATCTCTGCAGTTTCTCTCAAAATGAGCCAATAATTCCCCCCTTATTATCTCGTCTTGGCTGGAGGGTAGTTTCAGGACCTCCCACTTGGTTCGTCCAACTCTAATAACCCTTTATTCACAGGTTGTAGAGCCCAAAGGGACGGTTTTCCTGGCTCTTCTCTATTTCTGTTCCAATTACACTCTCAGGGACAGGGGAGATAACCTCAGGGGGGCCATGGACTCCAGGACCCACTGGACATGCTTGAACCAAAAGTTCACTTGCCACCTGTTCCCTTGCCATCACTGTTAGATCAGCTCTTGTATCTAAATGTCCTTAGAAATGTGGGTGTCTCTAGCTAGATGTGGTGTTGCTTGCCTGTTACCCCAGAAACTTGGGAGGCCTCAGTCTCAGTAGAATCACAAGTTCAAGGCCAGCCTTAGCAACTTTAGCAAGATCTTGTCTCAAAATAAAAAATAAAAAGGACTGAGGTTCCGCATTCAATCCCCAGGACCAAAAAAGAAAGAGAAAAAAAGAGATCTGAGAGTCTTCCTGAGGTCCCTTTGAAAGGGACCTAATATACCCTTGTGGTAGCATTGCATGGTGCTGCCTCAAGGGGACCCTCTTTGAACGCCTAGTGATTGATGCTGGCTCTGCAATCTGACCTACGTCTGGAAGCCAGGTGAGGTCTGATGTTACCCTTCTGCTTACTGTTTCTTCATGAGATACGTTAAGCACTCCCTTGCCAGCTGTTCTTCTTTCTCACAGCATGGCTGACTGGCCACCGTCAGATATCCCTGCTGATCAAGGCAGTGGTTTATTGTCCACTTTGCCTCTGATGTGCAATCGCCACCCCATGGCTTCTGCTCCACCCAGATCCTACCCTGACCCTGGATCTTAGTGAACCCCGTGCCACCATCAGCCCTGGTCTACTGAGAACAACCACCATAATATTTCTCAGACTCTGGTGTCCCCCTACCTCCAACCAGGGCACCCCTTATTGCTTTGGTGGGGGTTGGGGTTCCACTGTTTTCATTTTCTAGGGCTGCTGTAACAAAGTGCTTGGCTTAAAACAATAGAAATCTACTTTCCCAGAGTTCAGAAGGCCAGAAGTCTGAAATCAAAGCAAAAGAGACCCCCACCTTTTTTGAAGCCTCCAGGGGAGGATGGGTCTTCTTGGCCTCTTCCAGCTTGTGGCTCACAGAAGCACAACTCCAGTCTCTACTCCTGACTCCCTCGGGATCTCTGTGGGTCCTCTCCTGTTTTCTTTAGAAGAACACCAGTCATGTTGGACTAGGGCTCACCCTGCTGACTGCAACTAAACCCGAATGCATCTCCAAAGACTCCGCTTCACATTAGGTCTCATTCACAAGCATGGAGTTAGACTCTATATAGGGGATATATAATGCAACCCATAATAATAATCAACCGGTGGGTTCAGGTCCTACACAGAGAATCCACTCTGGAATCCTACCTGCCTGCCTCCTGACCCCTCCTCAGACCATGCAGAGGAAGCTCTGGCATTTCTCCTCATTCGCTCTAACCCATTGTCATGGCCAAGCTCTGAGCAGCCATCCCACACACGGTTAGGACAAGTTCACTGGGATGCCCAGGGCTTTGAGGCTAGGGGAACAAAGTGCAGTCCTAACACTCCATCTGAGGTCAAATGTGAATATTTCCATGTCAACAATCCTCTGCCATGCAGCCTTCTGTCTCCCATCAATGTCATGATCACAGCCTGTCCTGATGCCTCACCTTCCACCTGCACCTCTTCCCTAGATTCTACAGGTGAGAGCTTCAGTAACTCCGACGCCATTGCATGTCAGGGCCATTACCACCCAACCAATCACCGGCAATGGGGTTCTGGCAATAAGTGCCCAATCCCACTCCAGAATCTCGTCTTGAGGGCCGCTTTTTAGGGCTGCTCCCAGCACCAACTGTCTTCTCCCAAGTTTCCCAAAAAACAGAGCCCGGGGCGAAGTCCAATGTGCTATTCCTTTATTAGGGAGCATAGTCCCAGGCAGGAGAGTGAGGCAGGGAGGGCGAGAGTCACTCTGAGGATGCATTACTGAGCTGGCTGCTGCCAAGTGCGACTGATTGCTCAATCTTGCAAGACCATTTCAAAAAGCTGTATGTCTCAGGAGCATCTGCTGGGAGGGAGGAAGAGGGAAGAATTTTCCACTAGCTCCCATTTTCCATTGATCAAAGTTTTGGCTCGCTGGGCATTAACTCCCCAGCACTTTCGGGTTGTGCACAGTGGGTGCTGAATGGAGCTCCGCAGTATCCACCTCTAGAAAGGGGGGCCCAGGGCTTCAAGGCAAGGGGCACACAGTGCAGGCGGCAAGCGAGGCCTGTCTATTTTTACCTGCATGAGGTCACTCAGAGCCCTCCATCTGGGAACAGCAGATGAAACTAGAGGCAGATGAAACCGAGAAGATCTGAAGTAGGGGACAAAATAAGGGTTAGATAGTACTATGGTTTAGATATGAGGTGTTCCCCCAAAGCTCATGTGCGAGACAATGCAAGAGAGTTTAGAGGTGAAATGATAGCGTGCATTAATCCACTTGAATGGATTCACTGGCTGGTAACTGTAGGTAGGTAGGGTGTGGCTGGAGTAGGTGGGTCCCTGGTGGGCGTGTCTTTGGGATATATATTTTGTCTGGGGTGAGGGGAGCTCTCTCTCTCTGCCTCTATTTCCTGGTAGACATGTCCTGAGTTGCTCTTCTCTTCCGTGTCCTTCTGCCATGATGTCCTGCCTCATCTTTGACCTGGAGCACTGGAGTCCACCGTCTATGGACTGAGACCCTCTGAAATTGTGATCCCCCAGATAAACTTTTCCTTCTCCAAAATGGTTCTTTTCAGGTTGTTTGGTCACAACAGTGAAAAAGCAGACTGAAACTGACAGAGAGATGAGGGGAGGGGGTGTCGGTCCACAGCGGAGACCCCCTAAGGGCCGCAGCTGCACTCAGTCCCAGCTGACTATGAGGTCTTCAGATGTTTTTCAAGGAAGGTGGATATTTGTGTTTTTATTAAAAAGTTGACACTGCAGGTCAAAGATGATAGGTCCAAACTTTCCCCACTGGTCTGCAACTCCTGATCTACCTATCTTATGAACCTGAGCCAGGAGGGGAAAGGGCAGAGCTGGGCCCGCTACTGGGACCAGTGCTCCTTCCCCTACTTTCAGAAGGCGGGCCTTAGTGTTGGTGGCTTCTAATAAGATCCCTCTCCCATCCAGAGGCAGGGATTGTCCCTCACTGAGATCTAACTGAGCCTGGAGTATGGAAGTGGTGGACAGGACGTTTTTTGGCAAAGTCCCTCTATCTCCTGCCCCACCCCTTGCCCTACTGGCTCTTGGCCTCATGCTGGGGCCTGGAACTCAAGTCCCAATGATTCTCAGCCTTGTTGGTCTGGCTAATGAGATGGAGCCTGTGGATCCCCACCACACTGCCAACCTGAGACCAGGGCCCATCAATCCTGCTTCCCCATTGCCGAGGACACCCCGAGTGACGGATGAAGGGCCCTGGCCATGAATCATCTCCCTTACCTTTCCCCATCTCCCAGGCAGCTTCGTGAAGCTGGGAAGATGAATGTCTGCAGGCTCTCACCTGCTCTCTTGAATAATTTCCCTCTAAAAGAGGCCACTTATCAGTAATTCATTTACTCGCTTTTGTTAGCATAAACAAGACCAGGGAAGGGGCTGGGGGTGATGCTTCCTGCTCCTCCCCCCAGCCCGGCCCCCATCATTCCTCTGTCACGTGGGTCGGCCTCCAACCTCAGCCCGCCTTCCTGCTGTAAGGCAAAGCTGGTTCTTATGGAGGGTTGCTCCAGCTGGTAGTACCCCCTCTGACAGATGGCATACAGCTGTTTCCGGTGACATCTGGATGAGCACAATCAGCTCCAATTGACAATTTCTTTTAATCTTGAATTAAATGTCACATGTTGTCTCTTTCTTTTATGGCCCATATACACCTCTGTCTGTGTTGTCTATAACTACAGAATAAGATATTACTGGCGAGGGACCACTTCTCTGAAAACCAGTCTTGTCCCCGTGCAGTTTCTGTTTGTTGGAGTATAAAATTGGTCCCCCCACGCGGGGAATCTGGAATAGCAGAGATGATCCTGAAAAGGATGAACATTGGAATCACAAAATGAGGACCTTTGATCTGAGTTGGTCCTGCTACCCCAGGGCCTTCCTTGGCAGGAAGTATGTGTGGGACCAGGCTGGGCCCTGGCGGGTGGTGAGTTTTGCCATTGGTGTGTATCAGAGGTGCAATTCCAGAGGGATTCCCCTGTGGGGATGTGTTGGTCAGCTTTATGCTCCTGTGACAAAAATACCCAACAAGAATGACTTAGAGAAGGAGGAGTTTATTTGGGCTCACAGTTTCAGAGATTCAGTCCATGGCAGGTCAACTCCATTGCTCTAGAAGGTGAGGCAGAACAACATCATGGAGGAAGGGTGTGACCGAGGGGCACTGCTGCTCTCTTGGTGGCCAGGAATGAGAGAGAAGGGGCCCCAGGGAAGATGCACCCTTCCAGGACATGCCTCCAGTGACCCACCTCTTCCAGCCATGTCCTGTCCCCTGGCCCACAGTTACCACTCAGTCAGTCCATTCCAACCAGGATGGACTGATTAGATTACAGCTCTCACAATATAATCGTTTCTTCTCTGATTATTCCTGCATTGATACAGGAGCTTTTGTGGGACACCTCATATCCAAACCATAAAAGGGGGTGAGAATGGCCAGAAACCAGGGGAGGGCACGAGGCTCCTTGAATGTCAAGGACCAGGGCAGGGGGACAGCCAGGCAGGGAAGGCCCCTATCTTCCCATCTGTAGCAGTGGAAAGAAGGGGACAAGAGGACAGCAGATTCCAGCTTAGCCTGTTAGGGACCAAGTCTCAATTTTTTTATGCCACCATCAGGGGACCAGGGAAAAGATTTTTCTCTAGGTTTCCTTCTTAAGATCAAAGTTCTTTTCCTGTTTCTCACATAGAAGCACTTCATCCCACAGTGAGCACGGCAGCATTGCACAGGCCATTCAGGGGCAGTTTTTATAGCCGTCCCCTCCTCCATCCATCCGGTAGCAACTGTAGGGACATCCTCAATCATAAAGTTGATCATGATCCCCTTGATTAAAATGGGTTGAATGGTTTCCCATCATCTTCAGAATCAAGTCCCAAATCCTGAACGTGGTCTTGCTGTAAGGAGTCCCGTGCTGCCCCAGACTAGACTGGATGTGCTACGTCCTCCTCCCCTTCTCCTCTAGTCTCTCAGTAAATTTGAACCCATCTGCTTTGCACCCATGCTCCCCACCTGCTTGCTGCTGCTTCTCCGGCACCAAGTAGTGAGGCCACCTGGAAGATCCTGCGAGGCACACAGGATGAGGAGAGAGCGTGCAGGAGGGAACCCAGGCCTGGCATCGTCACACTATGCATCTCACTTCTCCACCTCCAACCTCTGCTTCTTCCTGCACCATCAGAGATCTCTGTCCTCTGCTGACCCCTTAGCTCCAGTTCCCTCATCTGGTCTTTTCTGGTCCCTGGGGTCCTTGCTCTGACCTCAAGCCCACCTCCCCTCTTCTTTAGGGTGAAATGATCCACCTTAAGACAGGGAACAGCTGAGCATAGTGGCCCACGCCTGTAATCCCAGCGGCTCAGGAGGCTGAGGCAGGAGGATCTCCAGTTCAAAGCCAGCCTCAGCAAAAGTGAGGCACTAAGCAACTCAGTGAGACCCTGTTTCTAAGTAAAATACAAAATGTGACTGAGTGGTTGAGCACCCCTGAGTTCAATCCCCGCCGAGGACTGCAGCACCTGGCCTTTCTCCTGCCAGGGAGGATGCTTGATGGAGCTTCCCAACTCCACCTCCTCTTCCCGGGGCAGCTCCATGACCTCCCTGCCCCAGCTTCCACCCACATGCAGGGAAATGCCCAGAGCGCCACTGCCCACCAGCCGGCTCTCCACACCCCATCTGGGGTCACAGTTTCATCAGGACAACACTGACATGAATCAACACAATGGCACATTAGCAATTCAATTGCTGCTCATCCTTCAGTCTCGCCTACAAAAGAGACACCCAAATCTAGAATGATTTGAGAGAGATTTGGGAGCGTTTGCCATAGGACGGTGGTGCAGTGACCGGAATCCTTGCTGCCAGAGGCCAGCTCTCCATTAATAAGGTGCACATTAATATCCTTTTCTGGGAACCCTTAAAACTGTTGTGCCATCATTTGCATACATCAGCATATCCTATGCTGCTGCCTATCCCAGGGTCCACAACCTCTGCCCAGGGAGCCAAGCTGGCCAGCAGGCTGGTTTTCCTTGGCAGGCAGCCGGCAGGCCCCACCCCTGGCTGTCCTTGCCATGGACACACTGCTGTTGCACCCCCACCCCTTAAAGGCCCCTTGGAACAGCAGCTCTATTCTTGCTCATCAATAGCAGCCAGGTGACAGTAGCTACTTCTCACAGTCCCCTCCCCCACCCTCTGTTGCACCCCAATCAGAGAGGGCTTGATAATCTGGCATGTGTTCATTCATTCACTCATTAGCTTTATTGAGCACTTACTAAGTGCCAGGTGTTATGCCCGGGACTGGGGATAGAAGGAGGTAGAGGGGCTGTCCTTCTAGAAGCAGCTCAGTTGCTGCTCACCAGAGCTGGGGGTTCAATAACCTGGGATGGGTCCTTTGCACGGCCTCACTTCATCATCCCACACATTGTACCTGAACATCTCAGCCCGTGGCGTCAGTGGCTCACCCTCAGCACCATCACCCACCCCTGTCTGCCAGGCGACCACAGTCCACCCACTGTCGGTGGGACCCGGCACCCCTCCCAGCAAGGTGAGAGCCCTTCCAGTTTGGGGCAGTGGTGGTACCGACATGAAACCCACCTAAAGACGTGTTTAGGTCCTGGCCCCTGGACTTCCTCGGGATGAAAAGCATTTCTCTGGGGTCCCATTAGTGGTTTTCCTTTCTTGGCTCCTTCACCAAAACCATGATGGGCAGATAGGGCAGGACAGGAAAGGAAGACAGCGGGTGATGGAGAGATGCACGGGTTGGCTGGGCCCTGTCTGGAGGTTGTCGGGGTCTCTGGCCTCGTGACCCAGCCTTCCTGAGGAGTGTCTTTTGGCCGATTTCCAAGAAGCCAACAGGTTCCTGACAATAGCCCAAAGACTGGAGGGCAAAGGGTGGCTTCCCCTTTTCCCAGTTCTGCAGGAGTAGAGGCTTCAAGGACATCTGTCCGCTGGGGGCCTTTCTCCTCTCTTTCCTGTTTTCATTGGTCCCTGAGTCCTCCCATTCCTCCAGGCTAGAAACCTCAGTCTTCTGTAGCCTGCTTCCCCTCATGTGGCACTGCCTACCCTGTCCTGCGCTGTCCCTTACAGCTGTCTCTGCTCCCATGGGGGTCAAGCCTGGAACCACTTCTTGCCAGTGCTAATGCTGCTGCCTCTTGACCAGCCTCCTGGTTTTGATCCAACTCATTCTGATGCCAGATTTAAAACTCTAAAATAAAGCTGGGCGTGGTGGCGCACCCTTGTAATCCTAGTGATTCCCGAGGCCGAGGCAGGGGGATTGCAAGTTTAAGGTCAGTCTCAGCAACTTAGTGAGACCCTGTCTCAAAATAAACAATAGAAAGGGCTGGAAGTGCAGCTCAGTGGTGGAGCACTTGCCTGGCATGTGTCAGGCCTGGGGTTCAATCCCCAGAATTGCAAAGAAAATTCCTTCAACAACCTCCAGCAGCATCTCCAGTGCCTCCTCTGCCCGTAGAATAAAGTCACTTCTCACTCTTGTGCCATCATTTTGATTGTGGTGGCACCTAGCCCAGCTCCTACTGCAGGTGATAACAATAGCTGACATTTCCGGTATAAACACTTTGTGCCCAATGCTGGTTTAAGTGTTTTCTATGTATTGTCTCACTTAATCCATTCCTCAACCTTAGGAGGCAGCTACTGTTGCAACGTTTTACCGATGAGGAAACTAAGGGGAGAAATGATCTAGGAACTGGCCCAAAGTCCCACAGATGGGAAGTGGCAGAGCTGTGATTTGAGCCTTGGTGGTCCTGCCCCAGAACTCACCGTGCAGAAAGACATCCCTAGATGCATGGTTAATATGTGTTCTATGAGTCAGTACTGCACTCAGGGATCAATAAGTTATACAAACCGAATGAGTAGATTAATATGGTAACTGTACATGACAGGTCACAGGACAAAAGTACTGATGCCTTTTAGAAAAGTTTTATTCTGCCTTTTAAGTAGAGCTAGGATAACACATGTTTAGGTTGTGGGCTCTGGAGTCAGATAGACCTGGGTTCCAATCCTGATGCCACCATTTACTGGTGATGTAGTTTGAGTAAGTTATTTAAGCACGGCTCCCTCTTTCCACTTTTGAATGTAGGAAAGGTCAACAGCACTTACCATGGGTGGAAGGAAGCCACTTGCCTCCTGCAGAGGGCTTGGAATACAACAAGGGCTCAATACGCGGCCGCCATCTTTTCTGTGGGAGGCTGTTCCTTGTTTTCACTGCTCCTGCGGATGGTCTAAGGAAGGTGAAACGTGCAAAATGCTATTTCTTTCTCTTTTGGCAAAGATAGTGGCTGTGATGGATAATAAGGATTGAAGGGGAGGAGAGGGATGAGCTCCAGTTGCTCGAGAAAGCAGGGAACCCCCTCATGGTCCAGGATGGTGGACCAAGAGTGTGAACTGAAGAAGGAGCCGCCTTGGTATTGAGGATCCCACAGAGCCACCTTGGCTGACCAGAACAGCAGATTGTGGAGAGACGGAATGCTGCAGGTCCAGCCGAGCCACCTGTAGTCTCTTTATGAGCCATTTACTGTCCACCTCTGTATCTGACCTGGCACTTTCATGACTACTGGGTAAAGCTCTTGGGCTGAGCTGGGCATGGTGGCACAGTCTGTAATCCCAGTGACTTAGGAGGATCATGAGTTCAAAGCCAGCCTCAGTAACTTAGCGAGACCCTGTCTCTAAATACAAAATAAAAAGATCTGGGGACATGACTCAGTGGTTAGGTGCCCCCGGGGTTCAACTCCTGGTACAAGAAAATAAAAACCTCTTGGACTGCACACCAAGCTGGGCTGACCTCTAGCTTCCCCTCAACCCAAAGCTAAGAATGTGCTAGCATCTGAATCCTGTCAAAGATTTTTCTTGCCTTGTTAGATGACCTCTGAATCCTATAGAAGAAACTTCCCTGCCTCTTTGTGGTCCCCCTAGTTGAGGACACTACATACTTTCTTCTGGGACTTAGAAGCTTATGTACCTTTTTCATGGAAGAATCCTGTGGTTCTGGGTAACTTGAACATGTGTTCCTAGGCCCTGGTCACTCATTTGGCTCAGACTAAACCATTTTCTTATTTCCTCAAAGAAGAGTGGTTATTTTCCATCCACAAGAGACAGCAGAGAGAAAGCACCCCTCCCCCGCTCAGCACCCAGAGGGGTTCTGCAGAGACGGCTGAGCTTGCCTCCCCTGTTTAACATGTTGGGAACTGATGAAGTCATTTTTAAAAACATAAAGCATTGCAAACATATTTGTATTACTTTTCTTCTGAGATATGGTGTCTTTTTTTTCCCCCCAGACTCTCAGATGTTTAGCGAACACAGACTATCTCCCCCCAAAATGTAATTTCATTGATGGATACATTTAAAAATGTTGTGTTCTGGTCAAACCTGTAATGACTATTTTTCTCTATTGATAACTTCTCATTTCACTGCCAAGAAAACTCACCTGGAGGCCAGAATTGTCTCTAACAGCAAGTCCAAGACACGCATTCCAGCCCAAATCCTCTCCTTTCCAGATGGGAAGCTGCTGCCTGGGAGCAAGGACTGGGGTCCTCATCCTTTCCCTCAGGGCCCCTGAGGCACGGATGGGCTGGACACTCAGTGAATGCATCTGGTTTTCTGACTAGGCCCAAACCCTAACTCTACCACTGGCTGTGTGAACTTGGGGGCAGTTATTTCATGCCTTCGGGGCTCAGTTTTCTCATCTGCAAAATGGGAATAATCTTAGTGACCCTATCTTGTGGAGTTAAAAATGAAGATTTCTTCATTTCTTCTCTTTCCCTTTCCCCAGCCCTCCATATTGGGCCCAAACACTCATTTTAGTAGTAAAAATCCCTTGTGTTGTTCATCCAAGCATTCTGTAGAGCACAAGGCTCTCTCTAATACATCATCTCATAAATAGAGGCAATTATTATTTGTCAATTGAAAGCAAAATTTTAAATTAAAAATACATTATCTCATTGTATCAAAATAAGGAAGAATTAGCACCCCCATCTTTCAGATGAGGAAACTGAGTTCAAAGACATAGCCAGGGTCACATAGCTTATAATTAAGAGAGCTAGGTTTCAAACCAAGGTCTCTGACATGAAGTCCACGCCCTTTGAGTTAAAGGAAGCCAGGCAGTAGTTCCAAAATGAACACGCTTACTCAGGCTGGGCCTAACACAGCTCTCAGATAGCCTGTCACTTCAGAGGGGAAGAAATCAGTCAAATGGTATGTTCAACATCAAGTGCAGCAAACACCCAGTTGAGAGACAGTCTTCCCTTTTTCCCAGGCTGCTGTGTGTGGCGGGAGGGTGGGTGGCAGGTGAGCGCAGCTTGATGCTGATTGGGAAGAGCTGTGGGTGTGTCTGGGAGTGACCTCTATGCATTTGGTGCCTTGAGATGCACCACAGAGGCAAGGGTGAAGGAAGGGCCCTCACTGGGGAGTCCTCTGTGCCAGGAGGAGCCTGTGTAAGCCTCCCTCTCTCCTCAACGGCATCACCAGGAAAGAAGTAGCTACTGTTAGGATTATTCCCATTTTTAAAGTGAATACACTGAGGCTTTAAGTGTTGAAATTCACACAACTAGTAAGTAATGGCAGCATTTTTAAAATACATAACTGTCTCATCTTGAAGTTCATTCTCTTTCCCTAAAGCCAAAGGAGGTTACAGAGGGAAACAAAAGAAGGAGGTACATGACTTTGGGGGGCAAAGCATTCATCTGGAGAGCTAGGGTATATAGACGATATGGACATGGTGAGACCAAAGGCCCACTGACCTCTGGGTGCTTCTCATAGTGTCTCCAAAGATGTCTCCCAGCATCCATGCCCTTGAGTGGACCCCTTCCCACGAACTGAGTAGGCCATACTTGGCATGTGGCCGGTGGATTGTGGCAGAAGTGACACTGTGAATCATCTGAAGCCAAGTTACAAGCAGTCTTGCAGCTGCCTTCTGAGCTTCTTGGGGGGCTCCCTCTGGCAGAAGCCAGTTGCCATGTAAGTAGTCTGACCAATTCAAGACTGCTATGCTGTGAGAAGTCCAAGCTACATACATGAAGAAGCTGCACACAGTGAAAGAGAAGCCCAGACAGTCCCAGCTGTCCGGGCCATCCTCACTGAGACACCAGATATGTGAATGAAGAAGCATCTTGGATGCACAGCCTGGGCAGCCTTCATATGACTTCAGTCCAGCCTCCATCTGCCTGTCACTGTGAAAGGCCCCAGGGAAAACCACTAAATTGGTTTATGGAGGTATGGTATTTGCAGCAGTAGGAACCCCAGAAAGCTTGCCATAAATCTCTACACATTGGGACATCATTACAGACCTGTAGAAGCTCCAAGCTCTGCAGGGCAGCTGTTTTCCTCGGCTGGAAGCGACCTGCAATGCCACAAGAAATGCCCCTTATTAAGAGGCCTTGGTTTGTCTCCTAGTCCCTCCACAACTATCTGTGTAGCCTTAGACAAGTCAGCACTCTCTCTAAGCCTTACTTTTTTCCATCTACAAGTTAGGTAGAGAAGGATAGACTCTTTACTTCTCTGACAGATGAAATATCATCACTCTGTGCTTGAGAAAAGAAACACCACCCAGAACCTACCAGATGGATGTGACCTCTCTTGGCTTGTTCTTGGAATGTACATAAAGACTCCAGAGGAAAAGAGCCTATCCAGACTATTTCTGGGTTCCAAGAGTCCAGTTGTGGTTGGGTGAGATGGCACACACCTGTAATCCCAGAAGCTCAGGAGGCTGAGATAGGAGGATTGAGAGTTCAAAGCCAATCTCAGCAACTTAGCAAGGCCCTAAGCAACTCAGTGAGACCCCGGTGGCTCTGGAATGCCAGCCCTACCTGAGGAGGAGAAATTTCTGCCTGCAAAAAAAAGATGGGGGCTCCTGAGAGGAGCAGGCTTCTAGGGAGGCTGTGAAATGTCTGGTGACAATATTTGTGTCTAAAAATATGGCAGCTGAGAACCAGCTAATTACAGCCTCTAGAGTCATTCATAACTTGGTGCTCCACAGCATCCTTGCTTTCCTCCCCACACTCCTCAGCCCCGGCTATGAAGGAGGCCACCGTAGGTGGAAACCCATCCAAAGGACCCAGAAGTAGGCCTACAGTTCACACACCCTTCTGTCCCAAGAGCCCAGCCTGGCTGCTGGTCTATAGCTGGCACCTAGGAATGAAAGGCAAGAGCAAGTTCCATGAGTCCAGGTGGCTGCCTGCCCGATCACATGTCCTTGGCTGCTGGCCTAGCAGAATCCATCAGACCCCTTGGGACTCCCAAAAGCCAGAGGTCCAGGTGTAATCTTCTGATACATATTTAATCAGAAGAGATGCCCAGGGTCCAGGCACCATGTGCTGGGCTGGGGCTGCTCTCCAGGATGGTGGCAGGCAATGTGCTGAGCCCTGGCTGGGACCCCACAACCCCTGCTCTGTACCCCAAGACCTCTCAGAGCACTCATGTCTCCTCCTCCAGGAGGAAGGTAGTGACTCAAGGTTGCAGGGAGGCCTGAACAATCCAGGACCCCAGATCAGTCCCTGCCATGGCTAGTCCCTGCCTGGGCACTCACAGGGACAAAGGTCATGGTGAAAGTAGGGGAAGGAGCTGTGTGTAGGAGAGGGTCCTGACCCCCAGCACTAGGAGAAAGGATTTTTTTAAACCAGGGGGGCCTGACTAACATGTGTGCACAATTGTTCACTTGACCAAGTGCTGTCACAGACAGAGTGCTGTGTGGTTTCCTTATTAAACAAGGCAGTTATTAATTCTGTGTCCACTTTATAGATCCTTAAGCCAAGGCTCAGAGATGCTAAGCCATTCCCCAAGGTAACACGGGTCATGACTAGCCTTGAATGCAGGGCTTCAACTCAAATCCAGGAGACTGCTAAGCCAGCAGGTGCAGCCCCCACCTCCTGGGCCCACCTTGCAGGCTTTAGTCAGCCCCGTGGAAGTCCCCACTGATAGAAAATTCCAGACTCATGAGTTTCTCCACCCAGCCCTTGAACCCAACCTAAACTCCCAACTCTTGCCCCTTCTGACTTTTGAAATACATTTGACTCCCTCTTGAATCAGGACCCATTGACCTTTGACCTATGAGAAATGAGAGAGAACCTGAGAAAGCAGGTTATTCAGAGAGCAAACGGAGAGTGGAAAATCGTGGTGTCCAAGGGCAGGGCCTGCTTCTTGTTGGTCAGCACCTCCTCAGGTAGCTGGGCCAGGTCAGCTGGGACTGTGGAGGGGTCAAGAAAGGGCCACCCTGGCCTGTGGTTGTGAGAGGCCAGAACCATGGACAAGAGCCAACCAGGAATCATCTTCCGCCCTGCACCAGGAGAGCAGGGACTCAGAGACCAGCTGTTCACACCTCCTTCCTAATCACCGTGGGGCGTGATTGAACACCTTGACATTCTGTAATGGAAGTTCAGCTCAGCCACGACTCAGGGCATCGCATGAGGAATGAGGTTTACTTTGAATCCCAGAATCATAGAAATTAGAGATGAAAAAGGATGCTGAGGTCAGAGGCAGCCATCCCCAGGGCCCGTGTGCAGGTTCTTCCTGGTAATAGACTTCAGGCTGTCTCCCTGAAGACCCTGCGCCGCCGTTTCTCAGAGAAGACATTGTTTATAGAAATGAGAGGTTCGTGCCAATCCCTACATGATTTGCTTTGAAATTTATTAATCATCCAAAAGCTAGTGGAGAGGAGAGAGTGGAAGAGGTATAACCATCTTCTAGCCAGCATGCCTGAGCAGATGGTAGGAGGGCAGCTGGAAAACTCTGGGCTTCTAGCTTGCTGCACCTCTGGGGCAGTACCGCACAGTGTAGGCTGATCACTTCCTCACTGTGTAAAATTTTCACCTCTCTGAGCTTTGGTTTCCTCATCTGCAAAATGGAAGCATCCTTAGATGTAGGCCGAGTTTCTCATGAAAGGCCTGGATCATGTGAATTACAGCTTTATAAAAGATAACTACAAATGATAACTATCAAAATCATTATTGACAATTAATTATTCACTGCTCCCCCTCTCCAGATCTATCTCCCTGACTAAGGTCTAAGCAGGCTCTTTGGCACTGGGTTTTCATTCACTGCATGTTCCAATGGTATTTGAGGGCCACTGCCACCTGCCAGACTCACAAGGGTGATGGCGACCAAGACAGATTCTCTGGCCTCTCTAAGCTCACCCTTTGTATGAGTTTCCTGGGTGCTGAGATGCTAATAAGGATGCAACCTGATGCAACGTCTCCTCCACAGAGGTTGTGGCCCTGTGACTCAGTGGGTACCCGAGAGAAGTCACGGAAATGGGAACCATGTTTCAAAGACACTCTGCATGGGCAGTTTTCCAGTTCCTCAGCATGACCCCCTACAGCAGTGCGGGTGGCCCCAGCTCCATCTTCTCCCACTCAGGTCTCCCTTCCTCCGCCTGGCCTGGCATCAGCCTGGAAGGTATTTAAATGCACAGAGACCCCTCTGAATAGTCACTCTTAGCCACAGCTGTGTCTGAGTGGTTCTTACCCTAAGAGAGCTGGTGTCCATGTCACCTCTAAATCAATGAAAGCAGAATGTCAGGGCGCGAGAGTGGGAGGACCAGGCTTCAAAATTATTTACATATCCCCATGTTGAGGACCAGTACTCTAAGCAGATGTGGTTGGAGGGAGCAAAGGTGCTGGACCCATGCTGGTCTTTGATACTTTTGTTTTAAAACATTCTTTGTAGCTGTAGATGGACAGCATGACTTTATTTTATTTGTTTATTTTTATGTGGTGCCAAGGATCAAATCCAGTGCCTTGCACGTGCTAGGCACTTGCTCTGCCACGGAGCTACAGCCCCAGCCCTGTACTACCTTTTTGCCAGCCTGTTTCCCTATCTGGGCAGGGAGGGTGCTAATGCCTGTCCTGCCAGGCTCTGATGATGGAGAAGCAGGACTCTGTGAAAGAACTCAAGGAAGGTGAGAGGCGTGATCCTGTGACTGCTGGCCGGGGATTCACTGGAGAGAAGGCAGTGGCCACAAGTGCGTATTTGCAGCTGGTTCCAAGAGTGCCTGTGCTTGCTCTGCCCCAGGGGAGCTCCTGGCAGCGTCCCCTTAGCAAATGCTGCTTGCAGAACTCACTAGATGGTCAGTCCCAGCCTTGCCCTCTCCCACCCCCTCGCTTTGTCCTCTCTCTCCTTCTCCACCCTGGCCCAAGGTCCACTATCTCTAGATACTGAATTTCTAATTCCTTCTGCCCAACAAATGTTTGGAGCCTGCAGGTGTCAGGTTTCTGGGCTTGAAAGGAGCCTCTATTAATCACAGTGAGATACACACCTGTCAAGAGTAGAGCCAAGGTCCTTCAAAGAGCCCTGGAGGAGAGCAGGAGAGATGGGGCTGGCTTGCAGCAAGGTAGCTGAGGAGTGAGGAGGGACTGGCAGGGTTTGCTGGGGACAAGGGGCAGTGTATGGAGCCCAGGCTGGGGCCAGGCACCTGTATCCGGCATCATCATCGGAAGCTGTGTTGAAAAGTCCAGCCCTCGCCTGGTTCATGAGCTATATTGGGAGTGACACACAGTGACAAAATGCTTACAAAGCAGCATGCAGGCAAGTGCAAAGGAGTGAACCAGTTTGAGGAAGTAGGTGAGGAGGAAAAAAATCAGGTGAGAAGCAGGGAAAGCACTAGAAATGGAGTGAATGAGGAAGCTGTGCCCCCGTTAGTGGAGAGAGAATAGGGAGACAGGAGGAGAGAAAATGAGAGCGGGAGGGGAGGAGATGGGGGAGGGGCACAGAGGGTGCTCATCGCATGTAGTAAGGGAATTACTGTTTGATGAAACTTTTGTCGTAACTTCCTTCCTTGCTACGGATCATGGTCTCAGTGTGTGTGGCTCCCGGGAGTCCACACTGGTTTGGGTCAGTGCCATCGATGACCTCATGCAACTGGGCCAAGGCACTGCACCCTTCGGAAACTCTCTTTGCCATCAGAAAATGGGACTGATGCTTCCCAGCTGATCACCTTCCCAGATTTATTGTGAGGCTGCAATAAGACATGTGAAAGTGCTTTATAAACTAAAAAATTCAAGTGAGAATCATTCATCATTACTAGATGAAATTCATCAGAAACCTATTCCAAAGACATAACAGAAGAAAAGAAGGAGGAGGGGAAGGAAAGCTGATGCTTAGATGGTGCTTGCTAGGTGCCTGCAGGGTTGCTGTCCTATGATGGGCAGAATATGGAGCATGGGGAAGGAAGAGGCCATTCTCGATGACCAGGAGTTTGGGACTGAGCTAGTCCAGGGGACTGTATTAAGAAATGAGTTACTGGTCCAGCAGCAAATGGTGAGTCACACCAAACACAGATGGTAAGGGTGGGTGCTGGGTGCCCTTTAGCACAGTGACAGATAATCTGGAGTATGAACTGGTTACATTTGAGTGACACCAAAATCCCCAGCAGAAGAGTGCTAAAACCTATCCAGTTCCCATCTTGTAGGACAGAGCAGAAAGAAACAGCCTTGCATTGAAGCATGTGCTGACCCTCTGCCAGGAAGGAGCTGTTAGATTGCAAATGCTGCCTTTCTTTCCCAAGGGTCTGTGCTAAGCTATACCAGCCTCCCTTGTCCTCAGAAAAATCAGTTATTGCTCTGGGTCAGGTGCCCAAGGACACCTCTCCTCCTGGTCAGAGGCTCATGCCCACTTGGAATGGGTGTGTGAAGGAGAAATTCCAGGCCACAGTGGGCGCACTGTGATCAGCCAGCAATTGAAGACCTGCTGCAGGAAATTGGAGCTGCCAATCTCTTAACAATTGGAATGGTTTTTTACACTCTGCATTTCAGGAATGTATGGTAAGTGCTTGGGAATCACAAAGGTCCTATAAGTGCTCAGTATTACAAGTCAAATCCTGTTAACGAAAGTACCATTGCAATGAAACTTCCCGTATGACAAAAGCAATTTCCATGTCCTAGTCGATGGCCCACTTATTTCAAACAATATTCAATGTGCCGACAGTGATAGCTCCCTTCTCTGAGCACTCAGCATGCTGATTGTCCGTCCTGCTCACTCTGTAACCATGTACCATCTTGTACCAGTCACCATTGTTCACTGCGTGTCGTTCCTGCCTTCCCGTCTGAATGAGCAGTTTCTCAAGGATGGGCTCGTCTTAGCTGGGGAGCATGGAGGTGGACTGGTCAGCCCTTCATTAGTTCCTACCCTGGGTGCTTCCTGCTCACCTTCAAGGTCCAGGTGTTACATGCCAGGAAATGTTGACCCTGCTCTCCAGGGACTCACAGGCTGGCAGCAGAAACAGACAAGTAAACCTCCATCGTGCTTCAGAGAGGTTCATCCTGTGACAGGGCTCACTACAGGGATCCACGGAAGTGGCACCTAACACAGACAGATGAACCAGGAAGGCATCCTGGAAGAAGTGACATCTAAAATCACTTGAAAGATAAATAGTTATCCAGGAGCAGAAAGGAAGGGCCAAGGCAGTGGGGAAACCAGACAGGAATTCCAGGTGCTCAGGCATAATGGTATAGTAGCTCATTTTGATGGAACACTTGCCATTTCCAGGCATGCCATAGAGGTTTTTTGTTTGTTTTGGTACTGGGAATGGAACCCATGGGCACTCTACAACTGAGCCACATCCCCAGACCTTTTTACTTTTTATTTTGTGACAGGATCTCACTAAGTTGCTTAGGGCCTCACTAGGTTGCTGAGGCTGACCTCAAAGTTGTAATCCTCCTGCCTCAGTCTCCTGAGTTGCTGGGATTATAGGCATGCACCACTGTGCCTGGCATATGATAGAGATTTATCCATTTGCTTATCACTGAAACCTCACATCAACCCCATTATCCCATCCTGCAGATGGGGAAACTGCTGCTTTGATTAATTTATGCAATCCAAATAGTATTCTGATTGTTATCGTAATCATCACTGTTTCATTACCTTCAAACTCCAAGTCTAAATTCACCTCTTCTGGTGAATTGGGTTTCTGATTAACCTCACCTAATGACAAGGTCACACTGTTAGTATCAAGCTGCATTGGAACTGGGAAATGTTCTTGCACTTCAGAGATGAGAGAAACCACTAAGTTGTGGGGATAGGAACCAGCTCAGTCTAGCCCAGGGAGGCAGGGAGGCCGAGAAGGAGGCCAGGTAAGTGGGGTGGTCATGAGTGGCTGGAAGTCCATGGAAAGGCACCCATCAAAGTGTTCCAGGTGGGGGAAAACATGGCAGACTGTGGTTTTGGAAAGATTCCTCTGGCTCCATTATGAAGAATGAATTCAAAGAACCACAGCTAGAAGCAGGGAGATGCATCCGGGGCTGGGTTCTAATCTAAGCAAGAGACGTTGGCAGCCTGGAGTGAGGCTTGGTGTGGATGGAGGGGCAGAGAGCGCTTTAGGAGATGGACTTGATGAGGCCCCAGCCACGCAAGTTGGTAGGAGGGAGAAGGGTGGGACAAGTCGGGTGCGACAGGGAAGAGATGCAGTTACAGAGGCTGGCTCCAGGGGTGGGAGAGGGCACCCTGAGATCAGGAGACAGGCAGGGGGTGCTCTGTAGGTGGCCAGCTCCTATGTGGTAGATGTTTGGTCAGCTGGTGATACTTGGGTCCAGCAGGAACAAGCAGCCCCCGCACCACAGGTGAAGCACCAGCCCTCTGAGGATGTTCTAATGGTCACCAGGTATAGCCAGGCAGGTTGCTTTCCAAATAGTAGGGAGCTGGGGAGTTAGAACCAAGAAGCAAACATAACCCAGATCCACATGGGCAGGCTGGCAAGGCAGAAAGGGTTAGGGTTGCAGCTCCATAACTTTCTTAGTTCATTGTGTGTTGCTATAACAGAATACCACAGACTAAGTCATTTATAAACAATACAGGTTTATGTGGCTCACAGTTCTGGAGGCTGAAAGTCCAGTAACAAGGTGCTGGCATCTGGTGAGGGCCTTTGTGCAGTGTCATCCATGAAGGAAAGAAGGAGGGAAGAGTGTACAAGAAGGAGAGAGGGGAGCCAGACCAAACTCCCCCTTCTGTCAGGAATTCACTCCTGTGAGGACGGCATCCATTCATTAGCCCACGAAGCTCTGTCCTCAGGACCTCCTCACCTCCAGATGGCTCCACCTCTCAACACGGTTGCATTGGGAATTATGTTTCCAGAACATGCTTTTTGAGGGACACATTCAAACTACAGTAGGGGTGTTCAGGATACCCAGCAGGCTCCATGATTAACAGCAGAACTCATCTTGTGGTGCATTTGACAACCCGGTGACCAGCTGACATCCTTCCTGAGATCCAGAGCATCAGGGATTCCACTTAGGATGACCTTAGACAGGAGCAGGACAAGAAGCAGTGTCCTTGTCCTGTGTGGTTTTCTTTCTTCCCCAGATCTAGTCACTTGGTAAACAATGTTGAAATCAGGGTCCAGCATTGTATTCCCATGCATGTGGCCCCTCCAAGTTTTGAAGTTTGGGGTATTGGCAGTGTGTACTTTGGAAATCCTGGAAGGAGAAAAAGTGCTCAAGGGGGTGGTTCTAAAATAGCTAGTGATGCTCCCCAGCCAGTATGTTGTGTGTTGTGGGAAAAAGAAACATTTTCAGAGGTAGCGACATCAGAGTGCTACGGGAAAGCTCTAGAGAATTTAGTGCCTCTGTGCCTCTTCTCCCTCTCATTAGGAGAGAGCAGTGATGTTTTAAATGCTTTAAAGTGGCTCTTCAGTCAAGGAGGAGTTTATAAAAATCATTTCTGTAGCAGGAGGACAGAGGGCAACAGGCAGCAGCTGGGTATGGGGTTGAGAGGGCCAGGGAGAGAGACCGGAGGCTGGAAGCAGGAGCCGCTGGGCAAACAGGGAAGACCCCGGAGCTCTGGAGTCAATTGAGGAGGTTTCATCACACTTGGCCGTGGACAACTTAGAAGCACAGAGCGGGGAGGGGTTCAGTGGGTTCATGGCTGGGCTGATAGCTGGCAGATTCCCACTGGTGGCCTTTCAAGCCCAACTGTGGCATGGTCACTTCTAATCCATACAGGACCTCTGTGGGCATGAGGTTGGAAGCCCGCTTGAGGCAAATGCAGCCTTTGCCCTGAGGTAACATGACTTGGAGGGCAGAACCTGGCCAGGTGGCCCTTTGGTCAGGTACCTGGTCCTGTCCTCCTGCCCACAGCAGTTCAAGGGCACAGACTGGGCTCCATCTTTGTGAAGCACGGGAGCCAGAAAGCAAAACTGGGAATCATGGCAACCCAAGAGAAATGAAAACATTTTAAATGAAACAAAAAAAGAAAAGTCTATTTTAAGATTCAGAGGCAGAGAAGGCTCCTGGTTAGCCAGGACATCAAGGTGGCAGGGACCCAAACAATTCTGCTCCCTCTAGAGAAGCTGTCACGGGCAGAGTGCTTGGCCATGCAGGGCAAATCAGGAGACTCCAACAGAGTGACTTTCATGGAGCAAGCAGCCACAAGACCGGGTCTTACTACTTGCCCAAGGTCTTGGCAAGGCAAGGGGGAGTGGGACTCAAACCAGGCCATCTGGCTTCAAATGCAACCTTTCTCTTAGGTAGCTCCATGCCACCAACATTTCTGCCAACTCTCTGCATATCTGCCCCTTTTCATCAAAAGGAGGAATTTATTTCCCCTTTCCTCAAATATGGACTGACTTTGTGACTTGCTTTGACCAACAAAATATGGAAGTGGCCTCATGGCAGGTCGAGGTCCTGGCCCAAGTCACTCAGGAGCTTCCACCAGAGATCTGGCCACCACCATGTTACAATTTGAATATGGTTTGTTCCCCTGAAACTCATGCTGGAGTTTAATCTCCATCGTGACGTGTTAAGAGAGTGGAAACTTAATCCTACCGAGGTGTTCAGAGGCGAGGACTTGGGCAGGTGGTCGGGATTAGATAAGATCATCTAATCTTCTCCAATGACTGAATCCTGATGGCTTTGTAAGAAAACAGAGGGAGAGGCCACCCCGTGATGTCCCATACCACATGGGATCTCCGCTAACCAGAAAGCCATCACCAATTGCATTTCACCTCCAATGAAACTAAATAAACCTCTTTAAAACCTACCCAATCTGTGGTATTGTGCTGTTTGTAGCCAAAAACAGACTAATGCCTATGGTGAGAAGCAAAGATTCCATGTCTGGCTGAGGGAGATCCAGTGAATCAGTGGATCATATGAATCTTTAGATCCCATGTAGAGGGAGAGGCCTAGCCAGCCCTACAGCCACTCCAGGTACCCGATACGCTAGGGAAGCTACATGATGCTCCAGCCCCAGCTAAATGCAGCCTCACAAATGACCCAAACTGGCACCCCATGGAGGAAAGCTGCCCAGTGGCATCCAGCCACTCCATGGAACCATGGAAAATAATAAATCACAGGCGTTTCTTATACCGCGCTGGATACCAGAACACTCAATTAGTACAGACTTCCCTCCTGGGGTCTGCCTGGCTTTGCTAACTGAATGAAACCGGCCACGATTGATCTACAGAGACTTGACTGCCATTCATAATCTCCCTGCTTCTCCAACCTCGCTGCAGAGCTGGGATGTGGGTACCTTGCCCCTGCTCCAGTTGTCTGGTTGCTCACCTTCTACTGGGAATCCCATGAGAACAGGACAGTGCTTTGCTTTGCTTTCTCTCCAGACATAAGGACAATTCTCTATATACAAAGTGTGCTCGGTCATGATGTTGGTAGGTCAGTTGGTCCTGGCTGAATTTTAGGTTAAATGCCCAAATCAGACTCCACTGAGAATTCACTGAAAGTGGTTCTCTAGTGAGTGACTTTTTTCAGAGGAATAATTCAATTTCCTTTCATACTCTGTTGCTAACCAGGAGAGCTTGGTCCAGCTGGGGAGAGCAGGCTTTTCAGCTTTCACTGCAGAGGTCTTTGTGTCAGAGTCCATCATGGGCGGCTTAGAGGTTTCAGAGTATGACCCCACCCCAGCCCGCCATCCCCTAACTGGCTGGGCCTTGTCGAGCATACTGTGCCCTGGTTAATAATGCCTTGTCATATAAATTAATTACACAATGACTAATGTCAGTTTCTCTTTCATCACAGATGACAGAAGGACTGGGGACCTGGGGAGGAGAGAGGAGGAGAATGGAGGATGGTAAATGGAGCCATATCTCTCCCACCAAGAGAAAACTCCACAGGATCTGGGCACTCCCTGCATTTGCCTACCTTCAGCCGCCCCCATGAGCCTCTGCAGGGAGATTTTTCTGAATAATGGAACATTTTCCTGTTTTAATCAGATGCAATTTTGCAAGCAGTTTTTATGATTTAGCAAGTCCATTAAAACTGGCATTTGTTCTGCTCTGACACTCGAAAGGGGCTCCACAGAGCATAAACATTGGAAATTACTTGTAGGGAAAGACAATATTAAAATTCCCCAGCCTGGGCCTGTTGTCTGAGAAATTCTGTTATCAAGCATCATGCCAGCTACGATCAGAGGCGCTTGAGATAGATGCTGCTTCCTCATCGCGTGCTAGCTGGGGGTGCTGGAACTCAGGCAGCAAGAAAGATGCAATGTTGTTATCTTTCAGCACTTGGGGCATCAGGAGAGGCGTGGTCTTAAAGGGAACTCCACGGAAGAGCAGGTCACAAAGAGCAATATCTCGAGGAAGAGGGTGGGTGAGCACAGCTTTAAGGGCAAGCCTGGAAATTACTTTCCTGCCTACAGTGAGTGAAAGGGTCTACTGGCATATAATTAAGAAGGTCAGCTTTGTCAATTTCACTTGTAGTCAATTCTCAATTATCCATGTACTAACAGATGACCAGGTCAAATGGAAATTCTCCTATTGCCTGCTCTCTGCTTCTGATCTGAGCCTCCTTTTCCCATAGAACCAAAGAAGAGCAGAGCCACAGAGCCTCTGAGGAGCATCTCCGCCCTCCCAATCAATGTGGAAGCAATCGAAGAAAACACATAAGGTAAAACCGGGCAGATCAAACTACAGAAAATTAAGAGCGTGTGTGGTTAACAAACTAACAATTTTAATAAGAAACAAAGATTGAAGAAAGCATTCACTCCCAATATTTCAAAATATTAATATCTGAAGAATAAATAATTGATATATAAACTGATAGGAACACTCTAGGAGTTGAGATGCATTGGGACTGGGTGAGGAAAATAAGCACAAAACAGGCAAAGGATGTAAAAAAGTAACAATTCATGCCACAAGAAGATTTGGAAAAAGAGCATATATTGAGAAGGGCACATTCCCAATGAAAGAGACACAAAGCCAACGTACCGTTTGGACTTCCAGCTAAACATGGAGGATTGAACGTGTGTGTTTATTTCCTCTCTCTTCCAAATCTCCTTTAAAATGAAAATAAAATACAAAAGAAAACCATAAACTCACAAGAATCAAAAGAACAGAAAAGGAGACGGCAATACTCAGACATCAACCACTGGCAGAGGATGGAAGGCTGGTGGAGAGGGGTAAGTGGGGAGGACATCAAAGACAGGGAACTGCAGAAAAAGGACCGCCAAGAAGCCTGGTGACTGACCACGAAACTCCAAAGGCTCTAGGCCTAGAGGCCCAGGGATGGGCAGGGAAACCCCAGAGGCAGATCAGCAGGCTACCTGTGCTGCGAGAAAAATCCAGGGGTTGGGTCTGTAGAATTCAAAGCAGAGAGAAAAGGTGCAAGATTTTTGGTTCCAGCATCTAGTGGTCCAGATAAACAGAATGCGTGCCCATGACAAAGACCTAGAAAGACAAGCATCCTTTCTAAGCATAACTGAGTCTGACGAGAGTAAAGCATTTCACAACAAATCTGAGCAGGAAGCACTTGACTTTGCCAGCTTTGGGAACCCAAGCATATGGGACTGATGTTCATGTGGGACCCAGTGACAGGCACTGCGCTTTCTGAAGAGAAATGTTAACACTGATATCTTTGCGTAGATCCTTGACCTTCAGATGTCAACATTCCCATGAAAGAATGCAATAGAAAATGTCCACCATGATACAGGAAGATGAGAGGAGGTTGGTCTGCCTCAGTTTGGTTAAATTCTTACCTGGTAATCTGTAGCCATGGACCAACTCTTCATGAAGATTTGGTCTTTGACTTTACACTAGCTTCTCGATGCAGAAACATGTACACTTACAATATATTTAAAAGCGGCCCTGGATTAGTGATGCATTTGGGACTTCTAACATGAGCAAACACAAAATGTCCTTAAAAATATCGTGTTCTTATGTAAGTTTGCTCAGGATTCCAGATATAAAGCCCCGCTAAAGATTAGTTTATAATCTAGAATTCAAAAGCACATGAAGAACTTAGGTATTAAAAGGAGGAAGAACAGGAAAGATTACCACAGAAGTCAGGACAGTGAGATATATATATATATATATGTATATATATATATATATATATTTTTTTTTTTTTTTTTTTTTAAGAGAAGGAGTTATGACTGGGGACAGAAGGAAGAAGTCTCTGGGTACTAAAAAAAATCTATTTCTGCTTTTTTGGTTTTGGGTTTTTTTTTTTTTTTTTGGTACTAGGATTGAACCCAGGGGCACTTAACCACTGAGTCACATCCCCACGCCTTTTGTATTTTATTTAGACACAGTGTCTCACTGAGTCACGTACAGTCTTGCTTTTCTGAGGCTGACTTTGAAATCGTGATCCTCCTGCCTAAGTCTCTTGAGTAGCAAGGATTACAGGTGTGTGCCACCACACTCGGCTCTATTTCTTGAAATAATTGAAGACTTAAAAGAAGGAATTAAAAACATAACAAGAAATGAGGAAAACATGAGGTAAATTTGACACCAAAATGTTTTAGAAATATGTAGAGTTATTTAAGCCAAAATTATGTGGGGTGTTTATTAGGCATAGCTAGAGTTAATTAATTAAAAAATAAATCTTAAGAAATTTCCCACAATGCAGTACAGAATATAAAGAGATATAAAAAAATTAGAGATTGAGAGACATGGAGACTGGAATGATAATATTCAGTGTATGTTTAATAGTAGCTAAAGAAGCACAGAATAAACAGACTAGGAAAGAGGCAATATTCCAAGTGACAATAAGTGTGAATTTTCCAGAACTGGAAATCCTCATATTCAATAATAGGAAGAATTCAAAGTAGTATACATAAAACTAAATGCATACTTGGTGTGTTAGTCAGCTTTGCATTGCTGTGACACAATACCAGAGATAAACAACTTCAAAGGAGGAAATGTTTACTTCGGCTCAGTTTCAGAGATTTCTGTCCATGATCTCTTGGCCCTGTTGTTTTGGGGCCTGTGATGAGGCAGAACATCATGGTGAAAGCATGTGGTGGAGGAGAGCTACTCAAGAGGAAGGAAGGATCAGGGCCCTAATATGTCCATCAAGGGCCTGTCCCCAATGATGTATTTCAAAAGAGACCTCACCTCCTAAAGCTTCTACCACCTCTCAATAGTGCCACCAGCTGGGGACAAAGCCTTCAATGCATGGGCTTTTCAGGGATATTTAAGATCCAAATCATAGCACACACCTAGCAATATTGCTGTGACATTTGAGAGTAACAGGGGCAAATAAGATCTTTGAAGCAACTAGATGAGGATTACCTTCAAAGACGCTTATACTAACTCCAGACTTCTCAAGAACAGTTGTAGACTCCAGAAATTTGTGGAAGAACATATCTAAAGTTCTGAGAGAAAAAAGACTTTAATTTTATACATGACTAAGCCATTTTTACAAGAGTGAGGGTGAAATACAGACATTCCCAGATAAACAGTTAGGTAGACAGAAGTGTTTAACTTAGAACTCTGCTGAAAGTAGCAATGGAGTAAATGCAAGAAAACAGTGAAAAAAAAAATAAAAAATAAAAAACCACCTAACTCAGCAGGCGTGTTGGCACACATCTCTAATTACAGCAACTCGGGAGGCTGAGGCAAGAGGATCATAGGTTCAAAGTCAGCTTCAGCAACTTAGCAAGGCCCTCAGCAAACTTGCAAGACCCTGTTTCAAAATTTTTTAAATTTAAAAAGGGCTGAGGGAGTAACTCAGTGGTAAAGTGCTCCTGGGTTCAATCCCTGGTACAAAAAGAAAAAGAAAAAACCAACCAACAAACAAAAAATATGGTTCATGTCAGTAAATTGAAACAATCCTATGTTGTTAAAAAATCAAAAATAATAATAATAATAATTAGTAAATTATGGTATATATCAAAGTGAAATAAAATATGAACAACCTAATATATAAGTTGGGGAAAGGGTGAGAAAAGTGAAATGAGTTTCAAAATCCTTGTTTTGTTTGGGAAGAAAGCAGAAATTGATTCACTGTGGATTTTATGTTAAATATAGATCCAAAAACTTGAGGGGCATACATTTAAAAAGTCAAAATATATAAATTCCAAAACAGTAGGCAGAATATGAGAGAAAATATCTTTTACAAGCTTCAGTCATTCCAACAGAAATCAGGGACAAAGGAAAATGAAGCAAATAAAAAGCAGAGTGTGGTAGATTGCACTTTCTGAAAATTACCCTCAACAATATTTCTGATCCCAACAAAGTCTTCCAGAATTTTGACACTGCCCATCAAGAGATGGAGTCCATTACTCCTCCCTCTAAACCTGGGAAGGACTTTGTTACTATCTTGACCAAATGTGGTAGAAGTAATACTCTGGTTTCTGAAGCTAGATTGTAAAGGTGATTGGTTTCTACTTGGCATGTTCTTTCTCTCTCTTTCTCTTATCTCTCTCAAGAATCTCAAGATTCTTGCCCTTGGAACTTGGCCGCCATATTGTGAGGAACTTCCAGCCATATGAATAGGCTACCTGTAGGTCACTGGGACCAATAGCTCCAGCTAAAGTCTCAGCAGAGGGTCAGCATCAAACACCAGGCATATGTCAAAGGACAAAATTACAACAATTGAAAGACTTTATTTGACTTTATTTTGTGAGTCTAGACATGGGCAAAATTTCATTACATAAAATAGAATAAATTCCCCAATGGGCTAGGTAGAAGAGTTTGATTTTTGTAAACAGAAAAGGGTTGAAGAAAACACAAAAAAGAATAGAGAGAAGGTTAGTTGAAAGTTACTTTCCTTGTAAGACAGGAACAGAGAGACAGAATGACAGAAAAATAACTGATGGTCACTGATTGGTTAACATGAGGTTATATTTTGTAAGGATTAAAGCATGCAAGAATTAAAGCAGAGGAAACTTCATTGTCATGCCAGTTGGCCTGTTTGGGGAACTTGGCTATCTCTCATTCTCCTGATTTCGCTGAAGGTCAGGAAATGACTTAATTTTGGTTTGGTAACTTGAAACTTTACTATAAGTAACTCTGTTTTGACTTTTCAAAATATAATTTTATATTTAACTGATGAATAACAATTGTACATATTTATGGGATGCAGTGTGCCATTTCAATACATGTATATAATGTATAATCAGATCAGGGTAATTAGCCCATCTGTCATGTCAGACAATTGTCATTTCTTTCATTTTTAGTCTGATATGTTAGGGACCCAGCTATGAGCCTAGCTCAAAACAATGGCTTCCTGTAATTTTCATTTAATACATATAAGTGAAAGAGTCCTGTGATGACTCCAGTCTCTGAGGCTTCCAGATAAGGCCTCAGACATGACAGAGCTGTGTGCCCCGTGCAGTTTCTGACTCATAGCATCTTGAGTGTAATAAATGGCTGTCTTGTACCATTTGTTAGATAGACACAATAACTGGAATACGGAGTAAATACAAGGCTCAAAATACAATGATGGCATTAAACCCAATCTACAAATAATCACAAAGATGCAAATGGACCAAAGTTACTTGCTAAATGATTGTCAGATCTGACTTTTAAAAAAATCTATGTGCTGGTTATGAGACACATAAGTAAGGGCACAGAAAGATTGAACATAATGCACTAGAAAAAACCATACCAGTCACACACCAATCTAAAAATACTCACAGAGAATTATTTTGTTATATATCAATATACTTTTATTATTAAGAAAAGAGATTGTTACCACATAATATTAAAAGGAACCATTTGCTACGAATATGTAGCAATTCTAAATTTGCATGAAGCTAATAAGGCAGACTTAAAATACATAAAGTCAAAACTGGCATAATTTCAAGGAGAATTTTACATATCTAAAATCATAATGATAATTATAACATAGCTCTCAGCAATTGATAATTTAAGCAGATTAAGAGAAAAGACAAAAGGTTAGAAAAATACAGGCAGCAAACCTGAGCTACAGCTAACAAGTGGAGAAAGCCCATCCTTTCAAACACACACTACACATCTACAAAAATTGACCGTGGGCAGCTTCCCAACACAAGTCTCAACAAATACCAAGGAACTAATAGCATACAGATCATGCACTTGATCCACAGTGCAATTAAGTGAGAAATAAAATTTTTAAGTATTTTTAGAATATCCTATATAAGCATAAATTTGAAAATACCTTTATATAATTCATGGGTCAAAGAAGAAATAAAAATGGAAATTAGAAAGCTTTTAGACCTAAAAGATAATAAAAAATGAGGCATATCAAAACATGTAAGATGCAAGTATGGTGGTAATGAGTGAGAAAAATGCAAACTTGACTGCTTAACTCATAAAAAGAGAAAGATTGGAAAGGTAGAGTTAGTGTTCAACTCAAAAATTTGGAAAAGGAAGTCAGGGCAAGCCCAATGAAAGCAAAGGGAGGAGACGCAGGGAGAAGAGGCAGGAAGGAATGAATGAAACGGTCAATGCTTGTGGGACAGGAGTTCACAACAGGAACTGGGTCCTTTGGAGCAATCAATAAAACAGACAACTTCTGGCATGACTGACGGGGGGGGGCAGTATGAAGATAAAAAATGGAGATACGACTTCAGAGACAACAGAGAACTTTTAAATCATGAGATTAATATAAATACCTTTTTAGAAATACACTGAGAACTATAGAAAAAGTGTACTGTTTTCTAGAAAAAAATATAAATTCTACTCAAAAGATTTAAAATCTGAACGGGCCTATAACCATTAAATAAATTGAATAAGTAACTGAGAATTTGCCTGTATCCAACAAAGATAGCTACATCTGACAAACATTAGTCTGCAGGGGTTGTGCAGGGAAATTACCCCAATTATTCAAAAAACAGAGAATTTGGTCTTATACCCAATTTTCTAAACCAGTGTTTCTCAAATTTAGATGTGCAGTCCAATCACCTGACTTGTTTCAGGGATGATTCTGATCCAGGGGCCTAGGCGAGGGCTTGAGATTTCACATTTCTAACAAGCTACCAGGGTATACCAGACACAAGGACTTCTATAGATCAATAAAATAAACAACCCAGAAGAAAATGGGTAAAAGCTATACACATTCAGTCCACATAAACAGAAGCTTGAATGCCAATAAAAAGTTGTCCAACTCGACTGTTATTAACAAATGCAAACTGAAAACTAGATCCTATTTCACACTGATCAGATCAGCAAATCTGGTTTGATGACGATGTGTGCTACCGGCAAAGACAAGGAGCAAGAAAACCCTCGAGCGGAGTGGGCAGCTCAGTGGTAGGGCGCAGGTTTAGCTTGCACGGGTCCATGGGTTTGATCCCCTGCACCAAAATGGAAGAATGGAAGGGAGGGAGGGGGAAAGGAAAGAAAGAAAAAGAAAGAAAGGAAGGAAAGAAGGAAAAGAAAGTTGTTTAATCCTCTACTAGTGGGTGAGAAAATAAATTGATACACTTACTTTGGAGAGCAATTTGCCAACATCTAGTGACATTGAAGCAGCACATATGCTATTACAGAAACACACCATAGATGTCTAGAGAAATTTTCATATGTGCTCATGGAGAAAAATACAATCATGTTCAAACTAGCATGGTACGGAATGGTGAGAAGTTGAAAATAATTTAAATCTCCATTGATGGGGGAATGACTGAATAATTAAACACTACATAGCAGTAAAGCTATGTGTACAATTGAAAGATCCAAATTCTTTGAAAAAGCAATTTGATGTTTTGATGCCTTTAAACATTTAATGCAATAGCATGTATCATATTTCACACACATGTAGCAAAAGAAAAAAGTACACATGAACTTTCTTACCTATGTACATATATGACTGCATGACCGATGTGATCCTATAATTTATACCATCAGAAAACTGAGAAATTACACTCCACTTATCAAAATTTATAAATACACTCTACTGTCATGTGCAATTAATTAGAACAAATAAAAAATTTTTAAAAGAAGAGAAAAAGTATACATGGATGTGAAAATACCAAAGTCTAAATAGTGATTACAACCAGGGAGGGAGAGAAATGGGATGGATAAGGATATAAGTCAATTGAACCTACTACATTTTTTTATTTCTCAAAAAAAAAAAAAAAAAAAACCCTTAAATCAAACAGTAAAGATACTCTATTTAGATCAGAAATTAAGAAGATAATGTGTACATATAACAAGAATAGGATGCTTAAAAAAGAAACAAAGGGCAAGTTTTTGAAATTATCTATCTATATCCTAATTTTTAAAATTTAGTAGAAAGTTAAGAAGATAAGTCATGGAGATCTTTTCTGAAGGAGAAAAAAGGAAGAAAAATATGAAAGACAGAGAGGATCAATTCAGGTGTCACATCATCTGATTAAGAGAATCTCTACAGGGAAAATGGGGAAAGGAAACCTTCAGAAAATACTACAAAAGAATTTGCCAGAATTGAAGAGAAAATTGACTGATTCTAAGAGTCGCTCATGAAAATTCAAATCACTAGAGCCGGAGAAAGGTGGAGTGTGGAGGATGGTGTAACAGGTGGGAGGAGAAGATTCCGGATCATCTACCAAGAGTTAGAATAGACAGCCACACACTTCTCCTCTATAATGTAGGTGTAAGAAGACAGGGGAGGGCTCAGGGTATAGCTCAGTGGTAGAGGGCTTGTCCAGCATGTGTGAATGTGTGAAGCCTGGGTTTAGAAAAGAAAAGAAAAAGACATTGAGACATTGATTGAAGCAAACCGTTCACAATCTGAATGAAAATAATTTTCAGCCCAGAAACCTAGCCTCCTATACCTGAGTACAACAGTAGAACAAATATACTTTCAGGCACACAGGACTGAGGTAATCCATCTTGCGCACACTCTGTCTTAGGAATTTACCTGGAGAGTGCTCCCGATAAATGGAACAAATCAAGAGAGAGGAAGAGATGGACTGAGGAAATCAGTGACTTCATCTCAAGCAAGAAGTAAGGGGCAAGTCCAGGATGGATGGTTGTCTAGACCCTCCTGAGGCCAAGTCCAGATAGGAACAGGTGGACCTAGGTCTCTGGGAAGAGGTTTCCAGGAAAGACAAAAGAGAGACTTATGGCATAATTGATGGATGGAACTCTGAAAGAGAAAATACTCAAGAGGAGTTCTATAAAGGCAAATAATGCAAGACCCAGGAAAGGAATTAAAAACTCCGGGGAGAATCAAAAACCAAACAAAAAGGATGCATAACTAATTTGATGAGACAGTAACCAATATTTCCATGAGCAAAGTAATAGAGATCATTTATTGATTTTTACCAAAAATAGTCACATTGGAAGGATGAGGAAGGGAGTCGAGGGTGGTAGAAAGCAATTAAACACCCAGTCATCATAATGGGATCAATAGATAATGTGTAAAGTACATAAATCAAGATGTGTCAGTGAAAAACATTATTTAGAGATATGAAAGTAATTGCCAGAAAAAAAAAATCAAAAAGATTAAATTGATGGCCCCCAGAGACTAGGATTAAAATTACTGGGAGGAATAGGACCAGGGACTGCTGTATTTCATTATAAGCCCTTTGGTTCTTTTGGCTTTTAAATCATTCGTCTTATTTTGATTTTTTAAAAGCAACCTCGTTCGGGTTCTGGCCGGCTTTGAATGCTTCCAGACTAAAGAGATTGCACTCTATTCTGTATGCACAGGGAACCTGGGAGATTTTGGAAGCTAGGAGGGACATAATCAGATGTAGACCCTGGTACAGCAAAGCCCCTCTCCAAATGGTACTTCCAGGGCTGAATACGTTGCACACAGTGCTGGCAGAGCCAATGTATAAACTAATCAAAGGCCTAAGGCTGCAGCAAAGAAAGGCACTAACTTTTAAAAATCTGATCTTTTATACTTCAAACATAATCAAAACCACTTTGATGAGAAAAGGTAGAATTTTCTAGACTTTACTTACCCTTATTTTGCGGTTTACTGTGGATTTATTTTGTATTACATAAGAGAGTTGGGGGGTAGGCGTGCATTCAATTTTTCTGATGCTTATGATATTTAGAGTTTGTAGCTTGACCTTGACTCTGGACAAGTCTGAGTCATCTTAACCTCTCATATTCCAGGCTCTGTAGTTCTATTAACAAAGCCTAAGGTGATACTGACCTTCACAGGGGCCACACGTTTCGCTCAAGTTGAGTTCCTGGTCTAGTGCTCCCCACTTCTCTTCATGAACCTCTGTCAAGTCATGACTCTCATTAACCTGCTCTTATGCAACTTATTTGTTGGCCAAGTGTCATAACTGTAAAATCAAGAGTAACTGTAAAATCACTCCTTAGTTTCAATCCCTAATTATACTCAGATGTTTATAAATACTGACCCTATCGTCTTTCCCTCCCAACTTTAAGTCATCCAGAAATTGAATATAGTAGTATTCTAGGTTTTTGCTTTTTTGTTGTTGTTGTTTTTTTCCCTAAATCATTGATAAACATACCAAGGAGGATTGGGTTTAAAAAGAAAAGAATATCCCTGTTGTTCATAAAAGTCAAGGATCACTTGTAGGTTTCAACTAGAAAAACCTACTGGCTGGCAGCTAATGGCCGCTTGGATTCCCTAGCAGAGAAGGATTCTGGAACTCAGCATAGGTTCGGAGGAAAGGAGAGATGCAATGTGCCAGCCATATCTGTGTAGGGTGCAGTGGGGGAAGGGTACATTGGTATCACAGAGGCCTTCCCTGCTCAGAACAGCCTCGAAGCCATTAAACTGCACCATTTGCATCTGTTTTTCAATCTCCTTTCAATCCACTCAAGAGTGCTTGCCCTCCAGCCCACACTTCTCTGCCTCCTTCACAGGGATGCAGAGTCTTTGTCAAATATACTATGAAATCAATACACATTAAGTCCGCTGCATTCTCTTTATCCACCAGTCTAGTATCCCTATCAAAGAGGAAAATGAGGCGTTTGGAATGTTTCATTCTTGGTGAACCTGAGGCGGAGTTCCTAATGACAACTACTTTATTTTCTAAAATTGGATGCAACTTCTCCAGATTCCCTGTCTTCTGGATGTTTCCCAGTCTCCATGAGTTCTCCAGATTTTCAGACCATGGCTGAGATCCTATCAGTAAGTTTTCAGCACCAGGGAAATCAGTCACTTAGACCTGGAGATGTGAGCTGGAAAAGAAACTAAGATTTCCTTTAATCTCTCCTTACCCATCAATTACCATGTTTGTGTATCTTGTATTTATTACAGAAATAATACATGATTATTGTAGAACAGCAGGAAAAGATGGGAAGATGAAAGAAAAATTATCCATTGTCTCAACTTCCTTTTCCTTGCATGATTTTTGAGAACCAGCAATGACGATAATGTATGTGCAAATTTGTATTAGTTTCCTGCTTTTACACATAATAACATCCCATAAAATTTTCAAGTCAATATTAATTTTTCATTAGCATAATTTTAATAGCTGCCTAATATTCTGTCTAGGGGATGTGTTGTGGTTTCCTTAACCATTCTGCTACTTTGGACTTGAGTGTTTTCATCATTCCACAATGCCCGTTCTTTTATGTATTTGCTACCTAACAAATATGGGTTATGTGGGTTGCCCTGTGCTGGGAGCTGGAGATGAAGATGGTTGAAGCCTTCAGGAAGTAAGCAAATAATGGCATTTCCGGTGTGAAGAAAATAGCCCGTAGGCAAGTTAAGAAAGCCTCAGAGTAAAAGGAGATGGGTGCGAATGTCAGGAGTTTTGTATGCCACGTAAGGAGTTGAGATTCGAACCCAGGACCTTGGGGCTGCAGAAGGCCTGCAAGGAGCAGCCAGAAAGCCTAGGTGTGAGTTCTACCTCTGCTCTTACCAACTGGGTGACCTCAGGCGATTCACTGCACCTCTTCAGAGTCATTTTCTTTTCCTGACTATTAAAGATGCTAATTGATCTGCTACCTGCTTTTAGGATTATCCTGAGAATCAAAGGGAGGTAATCCACAAGAGTTTTGTCCACTAAGGAACACCATAAACAATATGGAGCACAGTGGTAGAGGCTAGATGAATCCTTGTGGAATTGCATTCAATTTTCTTTCTAAGAAACCTAGCTGGGAGTGGGGGAGCGGGGAGGAGAGGACAGGGCGGAGGTGGGGAGTGCCACCCCTCTTGGGTACCTATACAAGCATGAGTAGAAATTTAGGGAAGCAAGAATGAGATGAAGGAGCTCCCCAGGTGAGCTCCCGAGGAGTTCCTTACATGCAGGTACACACAACCCCTTGGAAACCTGTTTAGAAAAGGGTCTCACCACCATGAGAAGAGAACAACTGAGATATTATTATCATTATTCCCATTTTGCATAGGAGAAAACAGAGGCTCTGAGCATTAAAACACCCTGCCCAAGAGCAGACTGTTAACAAACAGAAGCCCGTCTCTGACAGGATGCCCTGAGCTTTTCTTTGCATTCCTTCAGGCTACACTTGAGCAGAGTTAAAACAGGCGGCCTCTAGCAGGGATAAAAGAACACGGGGAGATGAACCTTGGGCCCAGTCAGCATCCTCCTCCTGTTTCCCAGCAATCTCCCCTATACATGAGGACTTCTGCACACGGAGCTCTGCCTGTGGAAACCTGGAAGACTTGCAGGGACCCCAGAAACCCAGAAAGGGCCGGCTCCCCTGTTTCTCCTAAATTGGACTAAACAGCCCTGGGAGCCAGCAGATGAAAGGGAAACCTTAGGATATTTGATGTGTTGCAACAGTGTAACAGACTCCAAATTGTCTTGGCAAGATCAAACCCCAGGGCTATGAAGGTAATTCCATCCTAAGGAATGTCTCTTGTTTCTTTGTTCTGGTTTTCACTTCTAATTTGAGGCAACAGGGTAAATAAGCAAACAAAAGTGTTCATGCAAATCTCAGGGACTCAGGGAAGGGGAAGCCTTAGGCTCTGACATTCTCTGCATTTTTGTCCCCAAGCTTTTCTAAGTAACAATTGCCCATTGAGGGGACTTGGGTTAGAGATGCCAGGAGAGCCAGAACAAAGCCATCCCTGTGGAGTATAAATTCTGGGCCTAGGTTTTGCAGGGTTAGTGCTACACCCGACCCTGTTCCTGCTTTTGCTGATTGATTGTCTTAAGGATCAAGTAAGAGCGCTGGGGCCTGGCGGTTCTTTCTGCTTTTCACAGGGGGCTGGGAAGGGCACCTGGACAGACCAAAAGCTTTGCTGTCCCATCTGGGGCCCTATAATCAAATCCACTCTGCTCCCATCATACTGTGGCATATTAGAAAAATCGCTACCACCTTCTGTGATTTGGCATCTATAAAGAAAACAATCCCTTGTTCACAACAGGATCCATGTTTTGTTACAACTCCTTGTGCTATTGTCTTAGTTAACCTGTAGGGGGCGCCTGTAAGAAGGTGGAATCACTAGAAAGGATCGGTAGTGCTACTTACCAAAGGAAAAAAGTGTCTTCCTACAGGAAACCTGCAAATGGAACTTAGGCTCATGAGATGGGCATGGATATTGAGAATTGTAATTGTCTTATCTGGGCTGTGCTAGGTGATGGACACTCAAATGCTAGCTTCCCCATGGAGGCAAATTCGGAGATATGGAACTTTGGGACCAGCAGGGATGGAATAGGGCCTTCAAACCCTGGCAGGCCGATCACAGCTGGTAAACCAGATGGCCCAGCTGCATCACAGTCTCTGTTTTTCCGTTTAGCTATCCCCAAATTCCTCGTAAAGTATTACTTGAAGCAAATTCCAACTTTGTCTTCCCTGCGCCATGGGGCAGGAAGGGGATTCTGTCCCTCCCCTGAGGCTGAGTGTTAGGGACAGCAGGCTGGTGTTAGCAGCAGTCATACAGGATGATCCCAAAAGGAAGATGACTCTTAGATACAGACAAGATACACCCCATCATTTAAAGAAAATCCTTTCCAATAGCCACTTTGGGCTTTTCTTGTCTTGCTTTTACTTTTTAAAAATGGCATTCTTACAGTAAAATATATTTTAAAAAGTTCATTCGGAATAATTTTCTTCTCCTTGAACAAAGGGACAGTGGGAGAGAGTGGCTCCGGGGATGACAGATCACATAAATACACGGGCTTTCAAACTTTTATGTTAGCAGCAAGGGTCTCTCTCTCTCTCTCTCTCTCTCTCTCTCTCTCTCTCTCTTTCTCTCTCTCTCTCTCTCTCTCTCTCTCTCTCTCTCTCTCTCTCTCTCTCTCCCACGCTCTCTTTTTCCCACAATCTTCTATGGGATATGAAGATATAAAACTTATAAAATGAAGGTGCTCTAGTTGCAGAGGAAGAGGAGGGAAAGTTTTTCCCAGCTGGACCCTTTATATTCCTGTTCCATCCCAAATCATCCCCTGTAGCACTTCCCCAGAATCCCAGGCATCTATGACAAGCCCTTGACAAAGATCAATTTTATTCAAATTCCCCATTTACAAATGAGGAAACTCAAGGTTAGAGAAGGGAGGCAACCCACCCAAGGACACACAGGCCCTCTGTGGTAGACCCCAGTGCAAGCATCCGAAGTACAGCCCCCAAATGGTGTACCATGGCTCACTGGTGTGTGGCCATGGGGCCTCAAAGCTCTGCAGACAGGCAGGTGACGCTGCTGGACTCCCTCCCTGAGGTTCCTTGGAGGCTGCAGGAGTTGGGCAGGATATGATGGTGCTTTCCACAGCCTCCATCACCCCCTGACCTGAGCACCCCCATCACACTCTGCTGACTGTGACGTGCTAACTGTGGTCTAGGAGATGCTCCAACATCAAATTGCCAGGCCAGACTAGGCACTGCCTTTTAGGGTGAAAGGCCCATGGAGCTGCTGGGGGACTTTGGGTTTCAAGTGCCTGAGAAGCATGGCACAGACCCCAAGGTGCTGCTGGCTAGGGGTTGGGTAGGGAGGCTGGGTGGTGTTTTTGGTAGACACAACTCTAGACAGTGCCTGACTCTCAGTCGTCACAAATCAAATGCTTGTGAACACTGAGAGTTTCCACGCCTTTTAGTGGCATCCAAGCCGGCTGCAGAATGGCTGCTTGATCAGAGCCCTCACCTGCTACAGGTGAAAGCATCAGCACTATTTTGAAATACTTGATATGAAAACGTTCGATAGCATTCAAATCCATTAGCATTAACGCAAGATATTTTAACATTACATCTGTCAATGAAAGAAAGGGGAGAACTCTGAGAGTCTTTAAATGTAATTTCAACTGCTGTAAATTTTCAAATGCACTACTGGCTTTTGCACGTAAAGCTTCTTGTCAATGGAGATTATCAAGAATATGAAGAGAACGGTATTGAAAATCTGGAACAAGTATTACATGCAGCCATCAAACATAAAGCCAGCTTTAAAACATTATGCTCACGAGGAAAATATGAAGTTATCATTTAAAAATTAAAAATGATTTCTAATGTCTAATATCTAAATTCTACGCAAACTTAAATTTTAATATCCTCCCTAATACTTTGTATTTTTATTCGCTCCTTCCTCAGTTCTGAATTGAGAGCCAGACAATATTCCAACTTTGGAGAATATATCACTGAGCAGACATTATGGAGTTGACATTCTAATGGAGAGAAGTGAAGAATAAATAATAATATAATAAATAAAGCATGTCAGGTCATGGGAACTAAGTGGGGGAAATGAGCAGAGTGAAACAGACTGAGAAAGAAGGTGGTCAGGGTGTGCTCTAGTAGAAGGCAACACTGAGCAAAGATTTGGAAGAGGAAAGGAAGCCATGCAGACATCTGGGCGTGAGTACTGGGCAGAGGAAGGGACGTGCAAAGGCCAGAGGCAGAGCAAGCTGGCATGTTCACACAACAGGAAGGAGGCCTGTGTGGCTGGAGAGTGGTCAGCACGGAGGGTAGCAGAAGATGAAGTCACGGAGGTGATGGAGACCAGACTGAGGAGAGGCACAGACAGCATTGTGCTGGCAGCCACAGGAAATGGAAAGCAGGAGAGTGGTATTATCTGCTATATACTTTGTAAGGATAGCTCTGGCCATTGTACTGAGAAAAGCCTCAAAGGGTGGAGATCAGAAGTAAGGGGACTAACCGGGCATGGTGGCACACACCTGTAATCCTAGGGGCTCAGGAGGCTGAGGCAGGAGGATCCTGAGTTCAAAGCCAGCCTCAGCAACTTAGCGAGGCCCTAAGCAACTTAGCAAGACCTTGTCTCTAAATAAAATATTTAAAAGGCTGGCGATGTGGCTCAGTGGTAAAGCACCTCTGGGTTCAATCCCTGGTCCCATCCCCCAAAAAATAGAAGTAAGGGGACTCATGAGGTAGCCATTGTAAAAACCCGAAGATGGCGTGATGGTGGTTGGAACAAAATGGTCACAGTGAAGGTGGCAAGTTCATTACCATGAGCTCAGGTGGAGTCAGAGGGTTTTCTGATGCACAACATGGAGGATATGCATGTATTTACTGCAATACCGATATGCAGACTGTGTGGAGGCTGAGACTGTGAGAGTCGGGATGACTCTGAAGGCTGGGGAGACCCAGGTAGGGGAGGTTGGTGGTGGTGCGGGGGAGAACAGGAGCGCAGGTATCAGCACACTCCGCCTGAGAAATCTATTGTGTGGTTAAGTGGAGATGTCAAGTCAGCAGTTGGATATAAAGACCTGGAGTTCAAGTGAGTTTTATAGTATTTCTATCATAATAATATAATGTAAAGTGTATCTTTTATTCTAACTTTATCTCTATCTATTCATCCATCTCTCTCTCTTAATCCCCTCAGTCGATGCCAGTGTGCCATCAGCCATTATCATTTTTTATGGAAAAAGTTTGGGGCGCATGGTCCCAGTAGCAAAGGCTTCTGACCTGGGCAGCCAGGAGCCCTGAGTTTTAATTTTGCTGTATTAGTGTGTAGAACTGATAGTTGGTGGACATTACTGTGTGGCTGAACTTGCTATTTTTTCTGGCCTGTGTACTCCCCCCTCATCCCATCCCCACTATGAATCAAGTCCAGGGCCTTATGAGATTAAAATGAGCAAGCACTCTACCACTAAGCTATATCCCCACCCTTTTTAAATTTTATTTTAAATTTTGAGATAGGAGCTCACAAAATGACGAGGCTGGCCTTGAACTTGTGATCCTCCTACCTCAGCCTCTCAAGGAAATTACAGGTATGAGTCACAATCCTGGCCTCTATTCTGATTGGCCAGAACCAAGACCCCACCAGTTTTTCAATATTTTGATCTTCACCCCTGATTGTGGTAGAACAAGCACTACCTGACTTGGAGCCAGGAGATGTAACTTGTCCTTGCTGGGCCTCTTCCCATCTGTGTAGTAGCTGGGAACAGTGTTCTGGATTACTGGTGCATCAGGGGTTGACTGCCCAGCCTGAGAACTCCTTTTCAGTATTGAGAACTCATTAAGTGACTCTTGGTCGGAGCCAAAGTCCACCAAAGTGGCCCTGACCCCTGGAAATAAGGCATGGCGCAGGCCTGCCAACCCTCGGGTAATCCCACTTGGGAATCTGGATTTGAAGATAGGGAAGTTAAGGTGTAGGAAGCGTTTGCAATGCATTTTCCTGGCATCCGGAGTCCAGGGCAATAGTCTCCTAACAGACTCTGTGGTGTGGCCTTGGCTCTGACCCTGAACATCTTAGTCTGTGCCTGTATTTTAATCTCTCCACACATTCTAGGAACTCCCCCAAATTCCCTTTCTGTTTGAGTCATCCAGAGTCAGTTTTGGCTGCTTGCTGTCATGAACACCAACTGATATACTGACCCAGGGCAGACTATGTACCTCCTCTAAGTCTCTGCTTCTCTTCTCTAAAATGAAAACAATGTCTATTGTGCAAATTTAAATGAAACAACTCAGTAGTTTTCAAGCACCTAGCACAGTATTAGGCAAAGAGTATGTACTCAAAAGATGTTACTTCCCAATGACAGCTTTCTTTCCCTCAGCTAGCCCTAGTCACTTCATCTTGGCAGTAGAGATGACAGGATGCTAATGCATCTTACAGCAGACTGGTTCATAGGTTCATAAGACCTGGCCTGTTTAAAAGTCTCGAGAATCCGGAAGAGGGCACAATTAGGGCAGTCGCAGGCTTGCTGGTGTCAAGAGTCTCGTTAGCTAGTCCATAACTCAGCAGATCATCGCTTCTGTGCCCCTGATTCCTGAGCCTTCTGCAGCACGGGGCTTGCAGCCTCATTCATCAGCCAGCAGCGCAGGCACCAGACAGGAGCGACTGCGGCTGCCCGAGTCAGCCACAGTGCAGTTAGTTCTGGGAGGGAGGCTGAGGCAGCAAGGCGCAGGTTCCACCAGCACCTGGCATCTCCAAGGCTGTATTAGCAGGGGGCTGTCAATCTCCAGGCAGAAAAACAAGAGACCGAAAGGAAAGAAACAATCAAGAATCAGACAGCAACAAGAGAGAGGGAACGAGAAGCTGAGGGACTATTTTAGGTAATGCTTGATAAATCACCTGCCTGCCCTAGTCTCCTCATAAAGGAGATGCTGTGGAGTTGATGTTCACATTTGACAACTCACCAAAACAGTAGGCTGTAGGGAGAGGATGGACCAAGGCTGGAGGAGATAGCTGTGTGCTTTCAGAGCAGGTGCTCTGTGGGGGTCCATGGCCATTGGTTACAGGTTCACGCATGGCCACACATGCAGAACTGTACACAGGCATGGAAACATCTACACCCGCAGGACATGAGTTGATCCTGCTCATTCTTACACACAGTCACACATACAGCCACAGGCATGTTCAACCCATGTTTCCACACATTACACAGGAAGACATTGCCCCTGCCAGGTCAGTGGCAATGGCAATATGCCCTTTATTGGTTAAGGTGTTATCCAGGTGGGCAAGAGAAGACGTCCAGCTGGCAGTAGACACCTTAATTGTTGGGGAGGGGAAATAAGGGCATTGTAATTTTCCAGAAGTTAGCAGCTCCCATCTGCATCTTGCTTAGATCTTTGTGCTGCCCCAGGGAACTCCCCCAAGGCCTATTTAGTAAGGATAATTAATTTAAGTAATAGCTTCTATGGAAGTGCTAAGATTGCTGTAGCAAGAATGTTTCTAGAGTATGAGGTCTGGCTGCCCTGTCTTGCATTTCCTAACATCTAATCTGCCTCCTATCTCTTCAAATAGAACCATCTGGGCACAGGTCAGCCTCCCAATCTCCATCTATAAAATGGGGATGATAGCCAGCCCTTAGTATCTGCAGGTTCCACGTCGGAAGATTCAACCAACTGCAGGTCAAAAATATCTGGGAAAAAATGCATCTGCACTGAACACGCACAGATTTTTTTCTTGTCATTGTTCCCTCGGCAGTACAGCATACACCTATTTACATAGCATTTACATTATATTAGGTATTATAAGTAAACTAGAGATGAGTTGAAGTATAGAGGAGAATGTGCACAGGTTAAATGCAAATACTACTGTGCCATTTTACACCAGGGTCTTGAGTATTCATGGATTTAAGCAGCTGCAGGGGGGTCAGGGAAGCCATCCCCCCCATACTGAAAAATGGCTGCAATACCTACTTTCATTTGCCTCTCAATGGTTGTTATGAGATTAAAATGAGATCATTGGAGTGTTCTTCATTTTGTCAAGTATTAGAGAATGCTCTGACTGCCACACTCAGTTGAAGTCCCTCAAGTGACCTAGGGTATGCGCCTAGGTTTTCTCATCTATAAACTGGAGAGAGCTACTCCCTCCTATGCTATGGTCTTGATGCGTGTGGCCCTCAAATGTTCACATCCTGAAATCCCACCCTGCTAGATGATGGTATTAGGAGGTGGGGCCTTTGGGAACCCGTGAATGGGGTCTAGTGCCTTATGAGAGACCTGAGAGAAACCCTCCAGCCTTTCCTCTATGTTGAGGACACAATGAGAAGGTGTTACCCATAAGCCAGTAAACAGGCCTTCTCTGGACCCCGAATCTGCCAATGGCTTAATCTGGGACTTCCTGGCTTCCAGAACAGTGATAAATCCCTTCTTGTTGTTCATGAACCTCCCAGCCGGTGGCTTTTGTTACAGCAGCCTGATAGGCCAAGACAGACGCCTACCCTCTCTACCTTGTTGTTTGTCAGGTCCAGTGAGATGGTGAATGGAAAAGTGCTTTATAATTGTAACTTTATAGAAGTGCAAGTTACGCTGGATCACTATGCTGATGGTGGGACCCATAGGCCCTGGCCTTCCCCACCGTGGTGCTAAAGCTAATTAGAGAATGGGCTGACCACTAGGATTTTGGCAATGTAAGACATCAGGGGGCTGGTGACCTTCTAGAGCAATATGCAAGAAGTGTAGTGGTGACTAGTACCTGACCTGCTGGAAGACATCACTGGGGCTGTGATGTCTCTTTGCTGGACCTCATGATCAGAAAAGGGACCAACTAGATGTTTCTTCTAGAACTTTGACCATTGTCATAAACTTTACAATAAATCCAATCCATACCACGGTCCTGGGGATTCTCCTCAAATAAAGTGCAGGAGACCCTGGACATCCTTGAGAAATGTGAGTCCCCAAGCCTCCTTGCATCTCCACTGTCCCAACTGCACAAGGCCACATGGTGCTTCTGATTCCTTCTCTGTGAAACAGGGCAGCATTGGCTGTGCAAGAAAACGGTAAAAACTCATCCACAAAGGCCTACCTGGCCTGAGAGGCAGAACAGGGCCTCAGCTGAGCTCCTCACTAACAAGATGCTCTCCACTGCTCACCAGCCTCACAGCACATGGGACTAGTTTTCCTGCCTCAGCAAAATGACGAAAGGCCACATGTGGAGGAACTTTGAGGACCCTCATGAATGACTGAAATGGAAATGTTAAATCCAGGAATGCGATCTGGAATTCCCATGTGACAAGTATCCCAAAGTCTGAATGGAATTTGTATGCCGTGGCTCACACAGGGCTCAACCCCCCAACAGGCCAGAAAGTCCACACAATCCCATTCCTCCCCCAGAACTCTGCTGTGCACTCTGCTGTCTTCTGGGCCCCCATCTGCTTTCTGACCAGTGGGACTAACATTTGTGGCACTGGAATGCTTCACTGGGAGAGTAAAGGCAGTGGTGTGTGAGAAACCAGAGCCCCAGTCAGGTTTTCCTGGGCCTTGTCCAGCAAAGGGGAGCTGGGCAGCTGCAGAGGCTGTAGCTAACATGTGGCCAGGCAGGCTGGGGAGGAAGGGAAGAATGCGTTGAACTGTTCCAACCTCCCCGTATCCATGGCTACCAGATGTGGGGCCTGGTCAGGGCTCACTCCTGCTCTCTTCTCTAAGCCCAGATGCCCCTGTTGACCAGGGTCAGGGAGAGGAGGCAGACTCCTGAGTCACAGAAGGGACAGCAACAGTGCTATCTTTCATCTCCAAGTCAGTTACTATCTTCCTTCTGGGGGAAGATGGTCTAAGCATTTGTTCTTCCCTGAAATGTTTGTTGAGATCAACATGCAGGCGGGCCCAGAGGGGAACCATGTAATAGAACATTGTCTTCCAAGTTCTGAGCTGTCTCCCAGGACTCCAGAAGGCCAACTGTGGCTGCCTGCCCAGCAAGAACCCCATGCAGATCTCTGCAGCATTGTTAGGATTCTCCCCATCAGTATCAACTCACTCCTCATCTGGTGGACACACAAATCTCTCCTTTGATCAGGAAGCAATGTGTTGTGGCAGGAAGAACCCTGAACTTGGAAACAGGAATACCAGGGTTTTATCTACCTCAGCCACCAACTCAAGTGTTAATAAATCCTTGTGTTTAAAATAGGGATGAACAATATCTGCTGTGCTTGCTTCATGGACTCAAATGAACGGGCAAAGTCATTTTGAACAAGGGATTAAAAGACACAGCATGAAATACTTATGTTGGGCCAAGTGTCCTCTGCAGCATGGGCATACCTAAAGAGGTAGCTGTTGTCAACCCCTTATTACCGATGAGATTAAATACTATGCTGGCTCTCATAGCCAGTAGATGGTGAGGCCACACTACCCGGGTCATGCTGCATCTGCATCACAAGAGAACTTCAAGAAATGCAAACTCTCAGACCCCATGGCAAACCTAGAAATCAAAGCCTACATTTTAATAAGATCTCCAGCCACCTGCTGGACAGGATGTTGATCTTTTTCCCCTAAGTGTTCAGATGCAAGCCCCAGTATGAAGTGCTATGAATAGCATAATAGTAGTGTCATTATTCCAGGGGCAAATTCCCTCTTCAGGAGAAGTTTTTGAAAAACTGGTTCCTGTTTCTTAGGATCACATTCTGCCCTCTATGGTAATTTCTCAGAAAGTTAGAAGCCCCAGGCCCATCTAGGCTACCCTGCAGGACATGTTTGGAGAACTGGATAGTCACCCTCTCCCCACCTCACCTTGACCTGCAGCCAGTTCTCCGTCCCCAGAGATGAGGCAGAAGTCCTGCCTCCTGTCTCTTTAGTTAGTTCCTTCGTTAGTTAGTTCAGGAACTTTGATGAGTTCTCTAGTTGAAAGGCTGTTGAGAGTTCCTGGGGCCCAGGAAGCTTTGAAGCCTTTGCCCTCTGTGTTTAACGCTGCTGGCCCCCCATAGGGTATGATTGGCCGTCACCTCTCCTTGCTGGGCACAGAAGCCACTCCTGCCGTGTGCCCCATGAGTGATTTGATCTCAGGGTTGGTACGTGGTGAGCTGTCAGAGCTGCAGCTGCCTTGGCTGGGTACCCCCCACCCCCCAGGAGCACTCCAGTCATTTAGTTCTGTGACAGGCTTGGAGCCAAAATTAACAGCCTCCTGTGGGCCCTCAAAGCTCTCCACCCACTGCTCTGGCTCACTATCATTCAGTGGAGAGGCAGCGGGAGCAAGGCCTGGCCTATCTTCCCTGCCCAACACCCTCCTGCTCCAAGAGAACAGCATCTCCCCTAGAAAGAAGCCAGCTGGGACTGGGGCAGGGAGGGAACACTTCCCTTTGTGTGTGCCCAGTAGAGAGGGACAGCAGCCATGGAGAGCTACACACACCAACACTCCGCTAGGGGCTGGGACACCTGAGCCACCTCCCATCCCAGGCTGGCTCCTCAGGGAGCTAGGCTAGGTAGGCCAGCCCAGGGAGTGGCTGGTGGCAGTGTAGCCCACCAGCCCAAGCTTTAGAGTTGGACACAATCGGGTTCAAGTACAGGCTTTAATAGTTCACTGTATGGCTTTGGGCAAGGTAGTTGCCCTCTCTGAGCCTGTTTTCTTATTTGTAAAATGGAGATAATAATGCATAATAGTATCCACCTTATGTAATGAGGACTTAATGAGAATGTTAACAAGAGATAGTAAGTACTTCAATAAAGCTGTCATTATTATTCTGTAGGCCTGTGTTAGTTAACTTTCCGTCACTGTTAAAAAGTATCTGAGACAGTCAATTTATGAAGAGAAAAGGTTTATTGTGGCTCATAGTGTTGGAAGTCCATGGTTGTTTTGCACTGTTGCTTTTGGGCCTGTGGTGAGGCAGCACATTCTGGCAGGAGTGTGTGATAGAGCGAAGTCTCTTCCCTCATGGCCAAGAGGCAAAACTAGAGAGAAAGGAGAAGGGGTCAGGGTTCCAATATCCCCTTCACCCCTTCAAAGGCACAGAAAACCTTTCACCTCTTAAGGTTTCTACCACCTCCCGAAAGCACCAAGCTGAGGATTAGGTCTTTAACACATGGGCCTCCGGGGAGCATTCCAGATCTAAACTAGAATAAGGCCTGACCCTGCTTCTGAGCATGGAAGTTAAAAAGAACTGTAAGAATAAAGAAAAAGGTGATAAGCAGAAATCAATGAATTTGGTTGCTCATACAACAGCTCTGTTCTGAGAACCTACTATGTGCAGATTGTCTTAGTCCATTTAAGCTGCTGTGACAAAAATACAAGCCAGGTGGTTTATACACAGCAGAAATTTATGTCTCACAGTCTGGAGACTGGGAAGTCCAAGATCAAAGCACCAGCAGATTCCATGTTTGACAAGAGTTCACTTTTAGGTCCATTGATAGCACCTTCTCTCTGTGTCCTTACTTGGAGAGAGGGGCAAACCATAGATTCCCCTAAGCCCTTTTGATAAGGGCACTGACACAAAGTCCTTGTGACTTACTCACCACCCAAAGGTCCCATCTCCTCATATGTCCCCTAGGGGTTAGAATTCATTGTATGAGCCTAGGGAGAGACACGCCTGTGGTCCCCAGCACAAGGTGTTGGACAGGTGGGGTGTATGCTGTGACCCCGGCCTGCAGTGCTCAGAGGAGGGGAGCCCAGTGCCCCACAAATGTCCTCTCCAGAGGACAAGTGCAGCGGCGTGGGGAGAGGCTGCAGAAGCTGGGGGCCATGCTCACACAAGCCTGAGGGGCCCTTGGAGTAGGTATCTGGGGGAAAGTGGCACCAGAACAAAGTCTAAGATGAGTTAATGAAGCCCAGAGGGGCTGGCGGGGCAAGGGGAGGAGAGAGTCACAGGAAGGGCTGGCTGAGCACACTCTTGGCATTTTTGGGGACCTGCAAGTGGTCCTCGTGTCTGGCACCCAGGGAAGGATTGAGGGGCTTGGAGCAGGGCCAGGAAACCCAGAACCTGTGGGTCCTCAGCAAATACTGTCACTGAAGGAAAGGATGATACTAAGCTCTGAAGGATTTTAAGCCAGGGAGTCGCATGATCAGGTTTTCCATTCAGAAACCTCACTTAGGTGGTGGAGAGAGGATGTCCAGAGGGGACCAGCCCAGAGGCCAGCTGATAGGACACAGTGGCCCAGGGGAAGGTGGACAGGGAGGGTCCAAGGACATAGTGAGCAGAGTGCTGACATTCTCAGGGTTCCAGGCCCATGCAGGAGTAGGCGGCATGGAGGACTGGAGAGGTGGACAGACTGGCTAAGACAGTGCAGAATGTGGAAGAGCAACCCCAGGGGGACCACAGGTCCCAGAAGCCAAGAGGAAAGTTCCAGCCTTGTCCACAGCACCCAGGCTGGGAAAAGAAGAGCACAGCCATCATCCGTGCTGCAGATCCAAAGCCCACGTCCAGAGCCGTGCAGGCAGCTGAGGACCAAGCTGAAGCTAGATTCCGTGTTTGCTGATGAACATGTCGCAAGGCTCTCACTACATGGCCCTAGCTCCTTGGAGGAGAGCCTCCCCGAGCAAATGCGTGCTGGCGAAACTTCTCTGAGGTCCCGCTTTGGTTACACACTCAGGAGAGGAGGACAGTGGTGGGGATGCAGATGGACCTGTCCATTCGCAGTTCCCTGCGGGATGAGCACCTCCGATGAATTCAAAATCAAAACTCATCCAGTGGTGCAACCGCACAATCGTCTTCCAGCCTTCCGGCAGAGGACTTTCGCCTCCTAACAGCTCCCTGGAGTCCCCTGCCCTTTGGGAGGTTCTGGATTTCTGTAATGATCCCAGGACAATTTGAAACCTGTTCCCAGGAGACAGCAGGGACCGAGCTGGGCACCTCCTTCGTGCTGGTGACCATGGAGGCATCCTGCAAGAAGGGATTCTGTGCCCTTGCTACACAACCTGGGACCAGCACAGGCCCTGTCCACAGACAGGCAGCTGTGGGCAGAAAGAAGTCCAGGTCCCCCAGCAGGTGGTCAGAAAATGAAGGTAACCAACAGGAGGATGAGACCCCATGCAGGACCAGACAGGAGAGGAAGAACTGCCAACCAGAGGGGATGAGCTTGGGCTCTCTTCTCCCTGCTTCCTCTTCCCACCCTCCCAGGTTCCTCCCAGGCCACTGGCCCCTTTCTGCTTCTTGTCTAGGAACTCAGGTTCCAAAGTCCCAAGATGGAGGTGTAAATTTAGGCCAGGGAGGATGGAGTCTGCCTTGTAGACATCCCGAGGTCTTCGCCCTCCATCAGAAAGAACAGGGACTACCGCTTCCAGAGAGTGAGGTCAGAAAGGGACAGTCTGTTCCAACCCATGCAACAACCCCTTGTCCACCCATGCATTCACTCATTTAACACCTTCCCAGCACCTACTGTGTGCCTGACATTGGGCCAGATTCTGGGAATAGGCCGAATAGGCACGGTTCCCCCCTTGGGAAGAAGTCAGTGGGCATCATTGCATACCAGCTTTGTGCCCGTCTTGGAGCTAGGCAGCAGGGGAGACCCAGTTGAATGGCTAGGACCTCTGCCCTCAGGAGTTCACCCCAGGGGGTGAGATGTGACCTCGCCACTGGCCTTGGATCCCAGTGGACCGAGCTCATGATACATGGAAGCCTCTACCTCCTGAAAGGAGAAGGTTCCCTCAACTTCCTTCTCCACTCTCTTTTCTTCCAATACCCTTTGTACCTCTTTATTGCATTTTAAAACAATGTCTTTTCAGTTGCAATGGCAGGCCTGTTTTCTCCAGAAAATTCCACTCATGACTAACTCTGAAGCAAGAGGACTGGGAGCTGGAGCTGGGGCAGGGAGGAGACCTGGGGCAGTGGCACTGCCTTACCACTTCGATTATGACCAGGGGGCAGCACTCCACTTAATCCAGCATTCTTTTCTCCATAGAGGCAATGACCCCTCCCATGTGTCACACGGGGTTAATAAGCAAAGCGCTATAACAATGCCTGTTATTGTTGAGCGCTTGCTGTATTCCAAGCTCTGGGCAGAGGGCTTTACACCTGATATCTCAGAGAACGCTCCCCTGGCTTGAAAAGGGGGACAAAGTGCCCAAGTTTCCATGAGTCAAAAGTAGCCAGCTTCACATCTGAACCCAGGTTCATTCCAAAGTCGGGAAGTCCGAATACCACCCAGTGTTGCTGTCACTGAAAGCACTTCACAGAACTGAACAGGGGCCCAAAAGGAGGATTCTGCTCAGAATGCAGAGTCCTGCATGGAAAGTGCTTCAGGTCATTAGTCCCAAAGCCCAGATGCCCCTTCCCTCACCTCATTCGGGTGGGGGGGCTCTCATCCTCTCCCCACCTCCCGGCCCATTCCCTCGACCGAGGGCAGTGGGATGCTCAGGACAGCGCACTGTTGTTGCAAGATTCATTTACTCTAATAAAAGTTGAATCTCCTTGGCTCCATTTCCATCCACAAACCATCAATATTTCAGGACTATTGCTCAGCCCTGGGTGGCAGAAATGGCCCCCTCCGTGTCTGAGCAGCGGCTTCCAGTTAAAAGTTCACCACAGAAAATTTGATGCCTAATAAATTGGAGCCTTCCCTGCTTTAAATCATTTTTAAACCACGATTGCCTCACAAAATATAATTATTACAAACTGGTCATTTGTAACAGAGAAATCTCATTAAAACGATTTCATGCTGGAAAGGCAGGTGGGAGGGGTAGGCGAGGGGGCGGTGGTGGCGGTGGCAGGCAGGGGCGGGGGGTGTAGGAGCGGGAGGTCTGAGGAAGGCTTGGAGAGGGCTGGGGGATGCTCTTAATTACAGATTGATTATTTCTGGTGATTGAGCATGGAATATAATCAACTCAACATCTCCAGGCTGGAGCAGAAGGGGTAGGAACAGGCAGAGTGGCAAAGATTGAGAAATAGTCTAGACCCTTCTATTCTGAGCTAAGCAACTGGTTGAGGGATGGGTCCAAGGAGCACGAGCCAGGTAGCAGCAGACCCCTCCCCCCAGACTTCTGGCAGGTCCTTGACCCTGGCAATTGCCCATAGGATTTGCCAAGGGCTGTGGAGCTAGCATGTCCCGTCCACAGAGGAAAGAGGCCACACTTGCTGGAAGGGCTACGGTCAGCTATCAGGGAGACGGGAGGCTGGATGTGAAGTCAAGGGACCTGGGTTCAGTGCCAGCTCTGCTCCTCTGGAGCTCACAGTTTCCAAACTGAAATGGGCGTGGTCCAGCCCTGCAGGCCTGCAGGGAACTTCACCCCAGACAGCATCTATGTAAATTACTTTACTTGGCTCAGAGAAGACCTTGGGAATCTGGCGAACTTGAATTTCCTGACAAAGATTGTGAGAGGCAGAAAACAGCTGTGGGACCAACTAGTGGATCCCATTCCTTGGAGGATGTTAAAAACAAGGCAGGCACGGCACACTGTGGCACACGTCTGGCAGCCCAGGGCCTACGGAGGCTGAGGCAGGAGGATCTCAAGTTTGAGGCCAGCCTAGGCAACTTATCCAGCCTGCCTCAAAATAAAATTAAAAAGACTGGGAATGTAGCTCAGTGCTAGAGCACCCTAGATTCAATCCCCAGTAACCAATAAACAAACAAACAAACAATAAGACACACTTTTCTTCCAAGGAAGGTGTCAGGGTCCTGGGGGTCCTTCTCCCACCAAGGAGGAAGGAGGTTCTGCCCACAGAGAAACATCTGTGCTGGGCACCTAGCCTCTGCTGGGCTCTGGGTGTGATCCTGTATTCAGTCAGCATCTTGGGGTTTGTTTCTTTGTTGTTTTGTGGTGTTGGAAATGGAACCCAGGGCCTTGCATATGCTAAGCAAGCGTGCTACCAATGAGCTCTGCATCCAGTCCCATCCAGGGTTTGCAACCCTCTCCTGTCACCTCTCCGAGGCACTCTGGTGGGAGCTGGGAAAGCCACAGATCCATCTCCTCCCTGGGAGGCTGCAGAGGAGACTGCCTCAGAAGATGCGGGGAGGTTCAGCGCCTCCTTGTCCCTGTCCTCACGCCTGTGGAGACCCTTGCCTTGCACTCTCTCCCTCCTTCCTCCAGGCCTCTGCCTTCCCACCCCACTTCTGAGGTGCCATTCAGCCTAGTTCAGGGTGCCTCCCACCAGCCTTCACCGTGGGCTCAGCTGAGCACTCTAAGATCATGACCAGGAAATCCCTCACTCCCTACGGTCCCCAGGTGGAAGCAGCTCACTGCCTCCTGAATTGGGGTGGGTGCCTCAGCCCTCTTTGGAGGGTCCTTAGGAAAGGTGGAAGCCATCAGCGGACTGCTGCCTTCGCAGCTCCAGGACCCTTCCACAGACTATCAATTCCCCAGCTTTCTGTGAGGACAAAGAATAGGGACAGAAGGCATGTGGTCATGTATGTGAGCAGAGGTCTATAGAGGGCTTCTGTGCATCCCCTCCATCTTCCTAAGGGCAGGGACACAGGTGCACCATTTTCCTCTGTCCCTGCCCTACACCCGCAAGACCTGCACAGTGCGGCTGAGATCTCCCCAGACACCCTCAAATCAGACATTCATCATACATTGGGTTCAAGATCATCATTTGAACTGTGTGGCCTTGGGTAGGTCACTTAACCTCTCTGGGGCTCGGTTTCCTCTTCTATAACTTGGAGATGACAGAAACAACTGTTCTGCTTACTCCAGGAGGACTAAAGATTGGCATGATGGGATTATCAGGAGTACGTCCATTGTGATCCTTAGTACTGACTGGCCCTGGCCACGGCGGGGGGACAACAGGAGGGTAGGGAGGACACCCTTCTTGTTAGAGCTCTGGCCTCTGATTTCTTTGGTCTCCCTTGCCTGACCCATGGAGGAGCGGGAGGGGCCGGCTTTGCCTGCCCCAGGTTCTCCACATCCCACATTCTTCATATCCCTCTGGGATTGGCCAGCCAGCACAGCCCCCTGCAGTCTGGACAGGTTCAGGGTGGGAGTCACAGGTGGGCAGACACCAGGAGCCCACAGAAGTGACACCTGTGTGCATGTTCGGAAGACAGTGGGTGGCTGGCTAGGCAGAGGCCTCCCCTGCTCTGAAATATCTCTGCAGCTCTGTGCGTGGGGTGCGGGGTGGGGGGACAGACCAGTCCATGCAGCTGGGAGTGGGAGCCGCCTGAGGGTTGCCAGGGAAACCATGGCTGCGGGAGCCCCCAGCCATTTGCCTCTTCACCATGGAGACAGTGAGCTGTGGGCAGCAAGGGTAGCGGAACAGGTGGCCCCCACCACGGGCTTCAGGAAATCACAGCGCAGCCTCGGCCCATCGCTGGGGGAGGGAGCGGCCTGGGATCAATTTTCCGATTACAAAACCATGTTCAAATGTCAATTCCTTCTCTCTTGCTTGTGAGCTCCCCTGCCCGGTTCGTCAATCCATCCCCCTCCTCTCTCCTGCTCCTGGCTTGCATCTCGCGTTAGCGCAAGGCTGGTCTTTGAAGAATGAAATTTGGCAGCAGTCGAGTGCCTAGTATGACCTCATCCTGTCTGGTGTTTTCCGGAAAAGTCGTCTCCTGAAAGGGGGGTAGGGGTGCTTAGGGTGAGAGGCCTGGAAACCCAAGCCCGGGTGCCTATGGGCGTCCCACCCAGTGTGGGGACGTCCTGGATGTTGGGTGTGGGACCCTCGTTCCCCGCACCAGCCTCAGCCCACCTCATTACCAGCTCAGCTTGGCCAGCTGGCAGTTTCCCAAAAACTCTTCAGACTTCTCTCGGGGCACCAACACTTCCCTTCCAGCCCTCCTGGGGTACAAGGGGGTGGCTGGTAAAAGGTGGGCTAGGGGACTCACAGGAATGGACCACTGCTCATCCACAGGGCCCAGGACGAATGGCTGCCTCTAGGAAGGAAATGTGCCTCCCAGGTCCCCTTTCTAAGGCCCACCAGCCCCTTCTCACTGTGACCTGAGGCCCTGGTCTGGATGTCTGAGCTCATGAGAGGGGAGAGGTTCTCGGCAGCTCTTCAGCTGTCTCCTTGGGAGAAAAAGTCCCTTTCCCTCTTCTCATTCCTGCCCCTTACACGCATCTGCTCCCCTTTCCCAGCCTCCAAGACTTCCTCAGTCTAGAAGTGTTGGGTTTTGTTTGTTGATGTTGATCAATAGTCATTGGAAATTTCTCCAGACGAGCAAAGGACTGAGAGATTAAGACCCATAAAACTCACCAATTTATAGGGAATGGTTCATGCCCCACTCCCCTTCTCCTCCATCACCCCCCCCCCGCCCCTCCACTGGGCCCCTCACCACAGGGACATGACCTTGCCTCTTGACCCCTCCTACTCAGGAACCAGGTGGTCAGCTAGCATGACCTACCCACCTGCCCTGCCCCACCCACCCTGTCCATCAGTCCATCTGCCCATCTGCCCAACCCTCAGATGTAGCTCTTGCCTGTTTGATGTTCAAGCCCTTGGTTGTGACAATCATATCTGATCATTAATAATGCAATAATGGAATAGTGACTGGAGAGACACTTGGATAATCAGCTAGCACAGGCTCATTAGTGGCACAGAACAATCACAGCGATGTAATAACAGATCCCAGGAAATTTCAATTAAACCTGGAACTTTGTTAGGGTTTCATTTTATTTTCAGCAAGGCAAAGGACAGCGTAATTGCAATCAACTAAAGCCAATGCAAATCTCTTCCAAAAGAGACCCCTTCCCCTGGGTATGTGAGGGAATTAAGCCTCGCTCTTCCTTAGCTCCTGCCCATCTTAATTCTGAGCTGCTTAATGAACTCCTTCTCTGCCCTGAAGAATGTTCCAACTGAGTCTCTGGCTTCACTTAACAACGGGATCATTCTGGCTTCTGGCTGTATGATAAAGAAGATGATGCTAAGAATTTGCATTTAGTGAAAGCTCAATGTGTGCCCGGCACTGTGCTAACTCCTTTACGGGGGTTTTATCATTTAAACTTTAGCTTATTGAGCTTCTGATTAATAGTATCATCATTTTACCAGTAAGTTCACTGAGTCTGAAAAAAAGTAAGAAACATGCTCTGGGTAACATATTTCTTAATATCAGTGGTACAGCCAGAATGCAAAGCCAGACTCACCCAAGTCCAAAGACCATGCTGGCTTGCTTACACACATTTTCATCTGTCTTCTGTTCTCCTTTCCTCCTTTTCTCTTCTACTCCTCTTTTCCTCCTCCTCCTCCTTTCCTTCCCCCCACCACCTCCTCCTCCTCTTTCTTCTTCCGGTGTGCGCGCGCGTGTGTGTGTGTATGTGTGTGTGTGTGTGTGTGTGTGTCTCTCTCTCTCTCTCTCTCTCTCTCTCTCTCTCTCTCTCTGGATTAGGCATCTGGTGAGACTCGAGGAGAGGGGGTAACCCAAATACTATACAGCATAGGTCTCTCATGTCAGGTCCTTGGTCTTCAGCCTACAGTGAGCAGCTGGGGAAAGTTTTTTAAAAATAGCTTCCCTGAATCCTGCCTCCAAATCAAACCACCTAATCAGAAGCTCTGGGGATGGAGCCCAAGCACTGTATTTTTTCAAAGCTCTTTAGGTTAATAGAAAGCCCACTCTCTTGTCCATTTGGAGTGGTGGTTTGCTCTAGGTTAAACTCACAGACTTTGGAGCTGACTCTGGCTTAATATTTGTGCCATTCATGGCAAAGTATTAACCTATTTTAGCTCCAGTGTCTTTATCTGTAAACCAGGGACCCTATGAGGACCATGTGAGATGGTTGTCTGCAAAGTGCTCAGCAGAGTGCATGAAAAAATTAGCTCTCAGAAAAATTGCCGTCTTTGTCTTTTAATTTTTAAGTAGCAATTCTAGTTTTGGATTGGGACTGACCTGGACTCCAATGCTAGATCTGGACTTGGTATGTATATGACCTTGAGTTTGACTTCTTTGGGCCTTGTGTTCCCATTGGTAATGAGGGTGTTAATAGTGGTTTCTCAGACAAGGATATAAAAACAAGGTCCCTGATGCTTCCAGCTCCAACTGCAGCCTGGGTTTGAGCCTGGAGGCCACGTGCCCAGGCAGAACAGGGTGAGCCCAGACCAAAGATTCAGGTCCAGAGTGTCCACATTCCCACAGACTCTGTCCCATACCCAGCCCAGAGGAGCCCTTCCCAGGTGCTCTTGCTTTTCAATGATCAATTTCATCATCCTGAGCCCCACTTCACCAAAAGGACAGGGCCCATCTTCCACTACTAGATCAAAGCTGGCCACCCAGGGTGGACAACACTGCCATTGACCATGACAAGGGGCATGTGCCATTCAGAGAGGAGGAAGCCACCACAGCCTCCCTGGTGAGATCAGAGTGGAGGGCTGTGGAGGGAGGAGTGGGGAGGAGAGGAGAAGAGAGAACACGCCCTCCCTTCTCCCTTTCTCCACCCACATCCCAACACCCTCACCAGGTCCCTGAAACTCTTAAAGAGGCAGCTGTGGCACAGAGAGCAGAACTTCTTACAGAAGCCATGTGTTGGAATTCTGTTTCTGCCCTTGCCAGGACAGAACTGCTTACCAAGCCAGGACACCCTGGTCACCACCCACCTGGGGATGTGGAGAAGCCCATATCTTCAGGTGTCATGAACTTCTAAAGCATCAGGACATTGATAATGTAATTAACACCTGGGTTCAGGTCAGGATGGTTGGGAAGACCCTTTCTCAGTGATTAGAGAAGGGACAGATGATTCCTGCCCTAGAAGACTCACATTAGAGTAAATGAATAAGGCTTGACACTGACCTCAGAAAGGCACCCCACCCTGCCCCAGGCCTGGAGCCTGGAAGATACCCCTCCCCCAACTCTGCGCCTCCCTCACCTGGTGTTTTGGGCAAGAAGTCAGCCAGTCCTCAGTTCCTCTGCTGCACCCTATGCTCCATGAAAACAGGATTCAGTTCGCAGTGAAAATCCTTCAGCAATTACCTGTAGAAACAGGATGGAGAGTGCTGAGAACAGAAAGAGGAATTTATTTATTTGTTCTCTGTGCTTTGAGTTAGATTTTAAATTGTCCTCCTATAGATAAAGCCGTCTCTCCAATTGCTCAGCCCCAGATCGCAACAGCTAATCTGCATCCAGTGGATCAAAATAGGCTTCAAACCAGGTGGAGACCCAGAGCACACCAGGAAACCAGAACCGGTTCTGAGCACGAAGAGTGGGGATTTAAGAGTCACGTGAAGCCTTCTTGGCATTTTCTGGGGGGACTGGGGATTTCCAGGACCAGGAAGATGCTGGAGGGAGGAAGGTAGTAGTTAAGGAAGGGAAACAGGAGCTCTCAGTGGGAGCAGTTTTTCAGGGGTCGCAGTGTCTGTGTGTCTGCGCAGAGTGCAGCAGCAGAATGAGGGCTCCGTGTTTCCTGGACAAACGAGATTGGGGAAGAGACAGCCAGACCTGGTGATGACATCATTTGCTCCCTTGAGCATCCACTTCCTGGTGTGTAAATTGAGGCTAGACTAGTTATCTCTTGGGTCTGGGTGAGGCTTCAATTAAAGCAGTGGAACATCCAGGTCCCGTGCTTGACACTTCAGGAACTGATCAAATGTTAGTTCCCGGTCCCCACACCCATTCTCTGGAGCCCATCTTTGGGAAGGGATTTGGGGGGATGGTAGAACTTTGCGTGGTATGGGAGAAGGGGTTCCATTTGGGTCCCTGCACAGTCTTGACACAAATTTCCATCTCCTCTGTGGCCCTGCCTGTCCCATCACTGGACTCCAGGGTGATTTTCAAGCCAACAGATGGGCTGCTTGCTTCCAGAGGCAGGTCCTGCAGAAGGCAGGGCCGTGTCTGTCTTGCTTCCCTCTGTATCTCCAGGCTAAGCACAGTGCTGGGCACACAGCGGGTACTCAGCAAGCGCCTGCTGATGGAGGGACTGGCAGAGGGTAGGCTAAAGGGCTGGCAGCTGCCAACGATGGAGCTTTGCAACAAGGGAAGTGACTATCAGGTTGCCTACAGGAACTTTGCAAAATGTTCCCGTCTGGCAGTTCCTCCAGCCCCAGACCTGAGTCCCTGGTTTAGGTGACACTCAGAAAGAAACACCAGCCAGCCTGCCCTGTCTCGGGCTGTCTCCTCTTCGTTTCTCTAATCCCCAGTATTCCAGGACTGGCAATGGTCAGGGGCACCTAACTCATGGGCATCCTGGGGCTGGGAGGGTCTCCATTAGCACCTGCAGCCTTAGCTTGCTTCCAGAGACCCTCTGGCCCCTGGCCCTTCATGGGCCCTTGGAGAGTTGACTCTTCAATCCTCCCAGTCCTTGGAATGAGGGAGGAAGAGCAGGCAGAAGCTCCAGGCCTTTGTTTCCCTTGGACATTCTCCCATTCAAGTGCTCACATTTCATGTGAGTTGGGGACAAAGAGAGAACAGGTAGGAAGGGACGGCAGGCAGAGCTCAGTGTAGGGTGAGGACCGAGGGGGCCAGAGGACAGCTGCATCCTCCCCCTGCCTTTGTCATGACTCTGCTGGCCTGAGGACACAGGGCAACCCCATCCAGGTGCCCTCTGTCCTACCCCAACTGCCCGATCAGGCAAAGGAAAGGGAAGTTGGAAAAACCCCAGCCCCAGTGACTGTAGGCCTCATTTCCACTTTGTGCTTCAGAGTCTAAACTGTCTTAACACTTCTCCGCCGACTCACTTTGAAAAACAAGAACAAAGAGTTAGGGAAAATGCATTCTGTGGAATACTCTGCCTCTTGCACACTTGATCTCTGAACTGGGAATAATGGGAATAGTTCTGACGGCATAGGGCCTGGTGTCTGCTTCGGGTCTGCTCTCCTCGTGGAGCAGGAGCTCAGTGGGCTGTAATAGAGTCTTTAGAAGTTTCGACCTCGTGTGTGTGCCCAGCACAAGGCCTGAGAGGTGTTTGGTGGGAGGGCAGGAGGGACAATGGCAGGAAGTGCAGGTGGAGCAGGAGCTGGACCCCTGGACAGGGTTCCTGCTGGTGCTGGGATCAGAAGAGTCTTGCCCCTCCTGTACCCCCTGCCCCGTCCAGGGCCCCCTTTCGCACACAGCTCAACACCCCTTGCGGCAGCCCTGGCCTGGCGGCCTGCTCACATGTTTATCCTCCGCTGTCCCCTGGGACGGTCAGGACTTAATGAACTGCCGAGTTGCCGAGGTAGCCTTTGATCCCAGCAGTTCAGTAGAAGAAATCGATACCATTAGTGGAGAAAATCTAGGTTGTGATGTGGAGATTGGGGTGGGCCTTGTGGCCACATGACTCCCTGCCCACCTGCTGGAAATGGAAGAGAGGGCGCAGGGGGAATCTGGGCCCATCTCCCAGGACTGAGCACTGCTCCTAGAGCTGGGAAGGGTGGTCAGGACCTCGGGACACTTCAGACCAGGGCTGGGCCAGGGTCAGAGATTTAGGAAGGAGTCTGAGTGGGCCGGGAAGGCTAGAAAGGAGGGCAGCTGGCACGATCGAAGGTGAGCTGGCAGGGAGAGGGGACAGAGAGAAGATGGGGAGAGGACGGTGGGTAGCAAAAGAAGAATGAGTGAGCTGCAGCTTGGCAGTTGGTCGCAGTAGATTCCATGTGACCAGCCATGATCCTCGGAAGCCAGCTTAAAGCCCGGGAGGAGTTGGAGTAGATGGTGCGGCAATAGAGGGCATGATGGGGTCAGCTGGGATGGAAAGAAGCTGAGCACCTCACCTGGTGGCCCTGAGAGAAGAAAGCGATGCCAGTGTGCACCCCATGCGGTCCCGCCTCACCATGTTTGCCATGCCCTCTGCCACTCCGCTGGCCCTAGGCCTAGCCCTGCATTTGCCTGTGGGCATCCTCCATCCTTGGTCACAGTCCCAGCCAGGAACACCTAGATGAAGCCCCACCTGGCACACTTGGCAGATTGGGCCAGCTCTCACACCTGGAGAGGTGAGGGGGACCTCTGACATGCATTCTGTCACCCTCAAATGCCCCCGCAAGCCAGGACCAGGGTACTGCTCCGTCAATATCTGCATCAGTAACCTGCTGGTTCTGTGTCACCAGGGGCACACTGTGCCCACCAGGTGTGGTGTCTCCCTGCTCCCCCCCACCCTGGCACTCAGCAGGGTGACAAGGCCCCAAAACAGCTTTACACAAGCAGTCCAGGCTGCTGCATGGCGGGCTTCCCTTCCCCTGGCCCTCTCCACGGGGCTCCACCCGGGCCCCGCTCCTGCGGGCCAGCCCAGCATCAGCAGCTCCCTGTGGGCACAGCCTGTAAGACAGCAGCTCTGCACCTCCAGGCCTCCTGGGTCCCAGCTGAGACCCAAAGAGCTGTGCAGGAGGGAGGGAGCCTGTGGTCCCTGCACAGGCACGTGCGCCCTGCCCCTGCTCTGGGCTTATTCTGGGCTCCATCTCAGGCAAGTCATTTCCTCCCACTCCCAGGTTGCCTCATCGAGAAAGTGCAAACTGATCACACCTGCCCTGCTTACCTCCTAGGACCTGGGAACACTCAAAGAGAATACAGAAGGGCAAATACCACAAAGGTGTTAGACACACGCAGCCATCTGTTCCCCAAGCACACGCGCATTCAAATGCACTGTACGAGAGACTCTTCCCGGGGGCGGGAATGACCTGGATGCTTTGGGCCCTGTGACCCTGAAGGAACTTGTGGGGTAGAACCCAGACAGAGTGAAGTCATAGGAGAAAACATCGCAAACACAAAGAAATGCGTGAAATTGTTCTGAGGGTGGAGTTTGACTCCAGTTTGGAAAAAACCACGCTCAGGCTCTGCCCAGTGAGTCTCTGGGATAGCAGACACAGGGACCTTGGTTGGAAGTTGCTGTCCCAGCCAGAGGGGTGGAGTGGAAAGACAGCAAGGAGGACGGGTGATGTGCTCAGTGTCCTCGGCCTGTCGGGCGTAAGTTCAGAGACAGGGTCCCTCTGCCCTCTGCAGGCCCTAGGACGGGTCTCACTATTGTCTGTGGACATCCTCCATCCTTGGTCACAGTCCCAGCCGGGAACACCCAGGTGGCGCTCCACCTGGCGCACCTTGCTGGCTGGTCCAGCTCTCACACCTGGCTTGGGAGGGAGAGTGCTGTAGGCACGCCCTGTCAGAGCCACCAGAACAACAATCTGAGTGCGCAGAGGATCCCTTCCTCCATTGTCTCCTCCCACCCCAGCCCCAGCTGGGCCCCTGCTCACAGGCAGAAGCCACTGCCCCTGGGGGTGCGACGGGGGCAGGTGTTCTGAGGCCTGGAGCCAGAGAACTGTTCTCAGAAGGGGCAGGATGGGGTTCTGACGTCAGGAAGGGGTGCCAGCCAAGGGGGTGCACGCCAGAGGGACTTGGTGGAGGCAAGTCCCAGCAAGGCTATTTGCTCAACACCTGAAACCGGCAGCCTAGCTCCTCCCCAGCTCTGAACGAGGCTAGAGCTCCCTTGGGACTTCCAGCCAAGTCACCCCTGCCTCTGCTAGGGACCTTGGCCCAAATGGTATCCTGAGAGCTGCTTCTCCTTACAGCAAACTCTCCACCCTGAGGGTCGTCAGCTTCTGTGTGGGCTTCTGTGACCCTCAGCTGAGGCCATGGCCAGGGAATCTGCGTTCCAATCTTGCAATAAGAAGACAGAGGGCTTTTGAAGATTCTGGTTTCCCGTCTTTCAGGAAGAGTGATGTCAACCCTGGAATGATAGCCACTTGTTCACACCCTCATTTCATGGGCCAGAGGGGCAGACACACCCAAGAGCACACAGCTGGTGGGGACAGAGCCAGACCCAGGAAGGAGCCCACGTCCCCAGTCTCCTTCCCACCACGGACCCCTCTTCCTCACTGTCACTCAGGATCCTGGGATGGCCTCTGCAAGGACTGAGGGGTCTGGGGCTAAGATGGACTCTGTGATACTTCCCAGGAAATGTGACTCTCAGAAGCATAGGAGAGCCCCTGGGGACTGCAGTAAGCCTAGAAGAGGTGGTAGCTCCAGCTTTGGAACTCGGCTTTGGCCAGTGTGGTTTTGGCCAAAGCTGTCCAAGTCATATTTCCAGGAGTTGTGACATCACGGAGGCCAGAGGGAGAACTGGCCTGGAATCGGGAGACTGAGTTAGAGCCTATAACACAGGGCAAGTTACGGAATCTCTCCAAGCCTCAGTTCCCTAATCTGGAAAATGGGCATGTTATATCCATTTCCCAGATTCATTGTGTGTGTGAATGGAAGTCCAGGTCTGGAGTGTGCAGCAAGGTACATGGCTCTTCCCAGGTACCCTCCTCTTTTCTCTTTTCCTTTTTCTCCTTCCCCCTCCCTTTCTGGGTTTCCTGAGCTGAAAAAGATAAACTGAAGTGGTTTCTATTGTATCTACAACCACCATTTCCAACCCTTAAGCCACTTCGGTAATCTCTAGTGACCCGATGGAGCAGGCACACACATTCTGCATAACACCACTTCACCACACACACACACACACACACACACACACCAGGCACTGTGACTGCATCAAAAAAATAGAATTTCAGCGCTGAGTGACACATGCCCTTTGAATTCAGCATCCATAGGTTTTTCAGGAACAGTTCTTACACCTGTTTGTCATCGAAACTGTGACATTTTTAGAATGAAAGTGTTGCCAGGACAACAAGTATAAACCAGGAATGTCCTGGGAACCCTACGAGTCCTCATCAGGACCTGGTCTCGCAAGTGAAGAAATTTGTACCCCTGCCTGGGATGCACACCATCCTTCCTTCCCATACCAGGAGAGCCCCGAACCCCAGGCCAGGCTCTCTGCCACTGCTCTGGCCTGTCAGCACGCAATGCTGGCTTCTGTCTTCACCATGGATTGCTGCCCCAGCATCGCCTCTTTGCATACTCACCATGAGCAAACTGGGCAAGCCTACCACTGGCTGGCACATAGTAGATGCTCAACAAATGTGTGTGGAAAGAAACGCCCACCTGGAAGAGAAAGCTAGGCGGAGAGTAGGGGTTAATGTGGCTCCTGGAGGGAGCTGGAAGAAGTCAGCTTAGCAGCAAAGAAGAGAGCTGTTGTTTCCTACCAGGCAAGTCAGAGCATCTTCGGCCCCCTCCCTCTACCCTCCATGTACACATCTCTACAAATGGCACCTGGTGGTTGGCCAGGAAGCTGACATCTTCATGCCTGCAGGTGACGAGTCAAGAGGACAGTAAGTGCTTTGTTGAAAGGCTTTCAGGGTTGGAGACTGTACCCGAAAGAGTGAAGGCAATTCAGAACCACCCCCAGGAGTGTTCCCCACTTCCCGTCCCTGGCTGCCCTCCCTCCCCCAGCTGTGGCATCCAGATTGGGTCCCTTGTGCACTGCAGCCAGCTGCCTGGGTGCCGTCACTTGTCACTTGACAATGGAGAAGGATGTTTCTCTATTTTCTAGCTCAGATGAGCTTTCGAAGACGCTATCTGGCTGTGATATAAATCCATGGAGAAAGCCCTGGAGGGAGCCCCTGCAAAGCCCTAAATTGGACACTAAAAACAGATAAAAGCCGATGGTTTAAAGGCTTTATGTGAGCTCCATTTGGGGGAAGGAATGAAAACAGGGATTTAGTTTGTCCTCTCCCACCAACGCATTTTGGGCAGCTGTGGCCTGAGATCTTAAATATTTTGTGTCCCAGTTGCATGGAGCTAAGAAGCCAATGAGCCAGTGAGAGAGGGGAGGGACTCCAGCTACCCAGCAGGCCCTACTCCCCAGGTTCCCCATCCCCCACCCCACGGCCCTGCGCTGACGGCCAAGTGCAGAGTCAGGACTAAATGACTGAAGGGATGGATTCCAGCCATGTCCAGCCCAGCAGATGCCCCAGGAAGCACCCAGGTCCAGGTGAGTGAGCAGGTCAAGCCCCCCACCCTGTGTTTCAGAAACCCAAGTCCCTGGTCTCCTCAGACCCAGCTGGTAGGTGGCAGGCCAAGCAGCAAGACATTGTTTCCCACCTGGCTTTCACTCTCTTTCATGCCTCTGCCTTTCTTGGCCACTATCCTGCAGCCAAAGAAAACTGGGAATTTGGGAGTACGGAAAGGCCAGAATGAAAATTCCAGAAGGTTTTAGCCCAATAGGCAGCACACAGGGATATCTGGAGTGACCTGGGACACACGGCCTCTTTTTGGGGTAAATGATGAAAGTGAAACTATTCCAATCAAGAGGATAGGTTGTCACTTTCTCCAAATAGAGCCTCGGTAGCTGGAGGGGTAATGCCACTCCTATCCGACTCAGTGGTTCTCAATCTACACATTAGAATTTCCCAGGCAGATTTTTAAAATTCCCATGTTCAGGCCACACCCCAGGCTAGTTACTCAGAATTTGAGGGTTGAGACTCAGGCATCAACATTCAAATTGATTCCACCATTTTCCAGGTGATTCCACTGTGCATTTAAGATTGAACCACTCTTCTAATGACCAGACCTGCTAAGGAACATAGGAGGGTGGTTCAGGGGCATCTCCTCATTTCTAAATCTCTTACCAACACTGCCTTAACTCCCACTCTTTGATTTAGACCTGTAGTGAAGATTTGACCATTGATGAAGGTCAAGTTAAGAATCTACGCTTTCCTTCCCGCTAGGCAGGGTGAGCCTGACTCAGGTCTGGCCTGCATCAAGATTAGCGCAGTATGGAAGAAGCCCACTGGGGCTGGAGGTCATGTCAGATCTGGGAGGGGTACTGGGAGTCATATAAGCTAATGCCTCTCCCATCTCACAGGTGGGGATACAAAGGAGACTGAGGGTACAATGTCACTCTCATTGAGATGGTCAGTGAGCACTTGTCTGAGTCCTGAATTCTGTCCTTTATGCAATAGTGTCTGGCTTGGGGGTTCCAGATCCTTGGGAATTCTAGCTCTTCCATCAAATAATGGAAACTTAAGAGCAAAACCTTTTGACTCCTGAAAACCCCTATAGGAACGCATTCCCCACAGAGGAGAAGAGGAATCATAGCACCATGTTGAATGATATTGTTTGGAAGCTTGGTTTTGCCATTTAGAAGCCCTGTGACCTTGAAGGCCATCTTAAGACCTTTCCAAGTTTTTGTTCTACTCATTTATAAGCTAGGAAAGTATTAATTTTCACACTAGGTTGATAAGTAATACTTTGATGAGATTAAACCTGTCAAGTACGAGGGCCACACCAACAGTTTAGCGAAAGTTATCCATCCCTTCCTTTCAGCCCCCAGTCCTCTCCTAGAACCAAGGAGAGGCTTCCTATCAGCAGGACCATGGTCCTCAGCCCTGGAGGCTGCATTGACCTAGGCCCAGTGTAGGAATTGTGTCCCCAAAACAGCATGGAAGCTTAAGGACCCTGCTCTTTCCCCAAGATAACCTCCTGGGTTGCAATAGAAAGCCTGGGTCAAGGTCCTTCAGGTTTCATAGCAACGTCATCAAGAAGTCTCACCTCTCAGCAGAAGGTCCCAAGTTCAATGGCGACCCTGACCATTTGAGATATGGCATCCTTCCTGGACCTTGTTCAACTGGCCTGGAATTAAGGGAAATCATAAGTAATTTTTTCAACAAGTGCCACCCGATCCCCTACTCTGTAGCAGGGATAAAAGAGTGACCAGACACACATGGTCCCTCTCTCATGGAGATTCTAGGTAAGAGACTTCAGACAAAGGACTTCAGTATATTGGTGCTTTCATCTGATTTTGTGTCCCCACAACATTTGCATATTGAAATCCTGACCCCCAAGTGAAAATATCAGAGGCGGGACCTTTAGGAACCCTCATGAATAGAATTAGTACTCTTATAAAAGAGACCCTGTTATGGTTCGGATGTGAGGGGTCCCCCAAAAGCTAATGTGGGAGAAAATGCATGAAGGTTTGGAGTAGGTTAAGGCTACCTACTCAGTGAATTGATCCCTGATGGGATTAACCAAGTGTAGCTGGAGGCAGGTGGGTGTGGCTGGAGGAAGTGTCTCATTGGGGGCGTGGCTATGGGGCATATATTTTGTATCTGGAGAGTGGAGGCTCTCTCCCTGCCTTCTGATCACCGTGTGAGCTGCTTCCCTCTGCCACATGCTATGCCCTGATGTTCAGCCTCACCTTGAGCCCCGAGGAATGGATCCATGCTGTCCATGGACTGAGACCTCTGAAACTATAAGCCCCTAAGTAAACTTTTCCTCCTCTCCAGTTGTTCTGGGAGGGTCCTTTAGTCATAGCAGAAAAAAAAAATATCCCTGATATAAAAAGGCCCCCCGAGGTATCGCAATACCAGAACCTCAACTATACTACAAAGTAATAGTAACAAAAACGGCATGGTATTGGCACCAAAATAGACAGGTAGATCAATGGTACAGAATAGAGAACACGGACACAAACCCAAATAAATACAATTTTCTCATACTAGACAAAGGTGCCAAAGATATGCAATGGAGAAAAGATAGCCTCTTCAACAAATGGTGCTGGGAAAACTGGAAATCCATATGCAACAGAATGAAACTAAACCCCCATCTCTCACCCTGCACAAAACTCAACTCACAATAGATCAAGGACCTTGAAATCCGACCAGAGACCCTGCATCTTATAGAAGAAAAAGTAGGTCCAAATCTTCAACTTGTTGGTTTAGGATCAGACTTCCTTAACAGGACTCCCATAGCACTAGAAATAAAAGCAAGAATCATTAACTGGGATAGATTCAAACTAAATAGCTTTCTCCCAGCAAGAGAAACTATCAGCAATGCGAAGAGAGAACCTACAGAGTGGGAGAATATCTTTGCCACTCATACTTCAGATAGAGCACTAATTTTCAGAATATATAAAGAACTCAAAAAAACTCTACATGAAGAATACAAATAACCCAACCAACAAATGGCCTAAGGATATGAACAGACACTTCACAGAAGAAGATCTACAAGCAATCAACAAACATATGAAAAAATGTTCACCATCTTTAGTAATAAGAGAAATGCAAATCAAAACTACCCTAAGATTCCATCTCACCCCAATTAGAATGGCAATTATCAAGAATACAAGCAACAACAGGTGTTGGAGAGGATGTGGGGAAAAAGGTACACTCATACATTGCTGGTGGGGCTGCAAATTAGTATAGCCACTCTGGAAAGCAGTGTGGAGATTCCTTAGAAAACTTGGAATGGACCCTCCATTTGACCCAGCTATCCCACTCCTCGGCCTATACCCAAAGGACTTAAAATCAGCATACTACAGAGATACAGCCACATCAATGTTCATAGCTGCTCAATTCACAATTGCCAGACTGTGGAGCCAACCTGGATGTCCTTCAATTGATGAATGGATAAAGAAACTGTGATATATATATATATATATATATATATATATATATATATATACATATACACACAATGGAATATTACTCAGCTATAAAGAATAATAAAATTATGTCATTTGCAGGCAAATGGATGAAATTGGAGAATATCATGCTAAGTGAGATAAGCCAATCTCAAAAATCCAAAGGGCGAATGATCTCGCTGATAAGCAGATGACGACACATAATGGGGGGTTGGAGGAGGGCAAGAATGGAGGAAGGAGGGACTGTATAGAGGGAAAAGAGGGGTGGAAGGGGTGGGGGGGAAGGAAAAAATAACAATGAATCAAACATCATTACCCTATGTAAATGTATGATTATGCAAATGGTATGCTGTTACTCCATGTACAAACAGAAACAACATGTATCCCATTTGTTTACAATAAAAAAAAAAAGGGCCCCCGAGAGTTTCCATCACGTTAGGACACTAAGGGAAGATGCCTCTATGAACCAGGAAGCAGGCGCTCAGCAGACACTAAATTTGTTGGACCTTGCTCTTGGATTTCCAGTCTCTAGGACAGTGAGAAGTACATTTCTGTTGTTTATACGCTACCCAGTCTGTGGTATTTCGGCAGAGCAGCCCCAATGGACAAAACAAAAATTGGTACCTAGAAGTGGGGGTGCTACTATAATGAATACCTAAAAAACGTAGAAGTGGCTTTGGAACTGGGTAATGGGTAGAGGCTGGAAAGTTTTTTGAGGTGTGTGCTAGCAAAAGCCCTCACTGTCATGAACCTGTTCTAAAAAGGGCAGGAGTGGAGAAGGCTCAGAAGAGAACTATAGGGAACATTTCAATTTTCTTAAAGAATATTTAACTATTCAAGAACAGAATGTTTGAGGAAATGGATGGTAAAGGCCATTTGTACAAGGTCTTAGAAATAAGGAATATATTATCGGAAACTGGAAGAAGGGCAATTTTTATTATAGAGTGGCAAAAAATCTTGGCTGAATTGTGTTCATGTTCTGGTGTCTTCTGGAAACACTATTTGAAGAAATTTCTAAGCAAAATATCGAAGGCCTGACTTGGCTTCTCTTGAATGCTTGCAATAAAATGTTTGAAGAGAGAAATGATTTAAAGATGGAATTTTTAATCAAAAGGGAAGCAGGATTTAAAGATTTGGAAAATCCTCAGTCTGTTCATGTTGTAAAAATTGAGAAAGTGTGTCAGAGAAAACATCAAGGTTGGGTCAAAAGGCCAAGTGACCATTTGATAAGGAGATTAGCATGGATTATCCAGGTGTTATTCATCAAGATAACAGAGGAATAACCTTGAAGGCAGGTTGGAGATTATTGGAAGTCTTCCTCCCCCATCATAGGTCCAGAGTGCCAGGTCTGGGAACAGAATGACTTCAAAGAAGAAGCCTCAGACACCTGTGGGGCCTGGGGGTTTGCTGCCCAGAACCAACTACAGGCTCTGCTTCCACATTCTGGCACAGCCGTCCTTGGCCACCTCAGGTTTGGCTCCAGCAGGAGCAGTGTGGCTTTGGTGGCTGCCCCCAGGAGGGCACAAATAGTAAACTTTGATGGCATCCATGCAGTGCCACCTCTGCCAGTACACAGAGCACATGAGCCATGTGGCGACCTGCACTTAGATTTCAAAGGATGGAGCTGCTTAGAATCACAGCACATGATGCAGGATGAGGCTGCTGCAGAGAATCCCTGCCAAAGCAAAGCCTGGCAGAGTAGTGGGCAGAGCCCCAGCAGGTGATGCCAGGCGGGGAGGGCTGCAGGAACCAGACCCCACCCCAGGAGAGCTACAGGGCAAAGCTCTGCCCCAGTAAAGTCATGAGGTTAGGACCACCCAGAGTCTTGGGGGCCCAGCCCCTGGTCTAGTATGCCTGGAAGATGAACATCAAGTCAAAGTAAGTTATCCTCGGGCCTTAAGATTTAATGTTTGCTCTGCTACCTTCAGACTTCCTTGGAGCGTCTTAACCCCTTTCTTCTTCCCTATTTCCCTATTGTTCCCTTTTGGAATGGAAATGTCCATTCTATGCCTGTTCCACTACTGAATTTTGGAAGCATATCATGTTTGATTTCACAGGGTCACAGCTGGAGAGCAACTTGCTTCAGGATGAATCCTACCTTGAGTCTCATCCATGTCTGCTTTAGATGATATTTGCATGAGACCCTGGATCTCAGATTCAGAGTTGAAGTGAGAATTAAGACTTTGGAGGTTAATGCGATGGAATGAATGTTTGCACAAGACATGAATTTGGGGTGGGAGGAGCCAGGAATAGAATGCTGTGGTCAGAATGTTTGCCTCCAATTCCAAATTTGCATGGATGAAATCGTAGCTCCCATGGCCATGGTTTTAGGAGGTGGGGCGATTGGGCAGGTGATTAGGTCTTTAGGATAAAGGCAGTGGGGTCAGTGCTGCAAAGGAAGAGAGGGAAGGAGCTTAAATACTAAATAAGGAGACTTGCCCAGACTGGAGGAGGTCAGAGGAACTCCCTGGAGAAGGTGACTACTAACTGAAGATAGGTAGGACGCATCTATGAGAATTCCAGGGGACAGAATGGTGTTCTTGGCAAAAGAAGGACATGGGTGGTAAAGACCACAGTGAAAGAAAACATTGTGTTTTCGAAGAATTGAGAATTGTTGAGAGATGAGACTGGAGTCGCAAGAGTCAAATCATGACTCTACTGGTCCCGTGGTTCTCAAATTGGAGCGTGAATCAGAGTCACCCAAAAAGCCTGTTAAACATGGAGAGCTGGACCCCACTCCAGAATATCTGATTCTCTAACTGTGAGACATAGAAAGTCCAGTGATCCATTTTCAGAATACAGTATTTGGCCTTACTTGAGATGTAAGATTCAATTGTAGCCAATTTAACTATAGCCCTTTCTTTTACCTGCCCCACTTTTAAAATTAGCCAGTCATGTAGGTGCTAACCCCAAGCTCCTCCTATCAGGGCAAGGGGCAGTCTGAACTTAGGGATAAAATTAGGAGGCTTGCCCCTTCAAATGCACTTGTTAGCCAGAAGGGTAACATGTGCTCTGGCAGAAGTAAAGTTTGCCTTGCTGACCTGATTCGGAGCGTGTGTTTGATTTCTCAGTATTTCTAGCATAGCTCTGGTGTGCCCCCTAAGAATTTGCATTTCCTAACAGCTTCCAGGTGATACTGATCAATAGTCCCAGTACTTCTTTGTTCTAGGCTGGGTTAAGTAGTGAAAACCTTAGTCTAAGAGAAAGAAGAATGAAGCGTTTTCAGCCAAGGGAGAGATGTATGCTTTTCAGAGGTCTTGCCTGGCTGCAGTATAAAGAAAGAATGTTGTGGAATGAGTGGATGCCTGCTGGGAGTTGTTGGGACCCCAATGTGTCTGTGGCTCCCCACTGAAATCACAAGTAGATCTCAGTTTAGAAAACTTTCTGCTCTACTTCAAGAGAGAATTCTCTCTTGGGAGAAATTTTTCCATAGGCCTCTTGTGTTTCTGCATATTGTGCTATTAATTGACTGTTTGGAACTATCTTTTCAAGGATGTTTGTATAGCAATCAGCCTTGGGAGATAGAGATAGTGTCTCTTCAAAGCAAAGAGAAAAATGAGTTTAGTGTCCAATATGAAAAGACAATGTTTCTTTCTAGGGCAAAAGTTAAGCCAGTTTTCTACCTATATAAAAGATCCAGGTTTCCTGAGCTCAGAATTCCTCTTCATGGGCATAACCCACTGTATCTGCAGGTGTCATCTGACCATGTCCCACTCACCCTGTAGGAATTGGGGCTTGGGAAACCATGTCAGTGCTGGTCCTCTGGCTACTGCTATTGCTAAGTGTAACGAAGTCCTTTGTCTCTGACCCAGGAGTCTTATGTCTTCCACCAGCATCCATGTAATGGTGGCAGGCTATCTTGTCAGCTTGCAAGTTGGATAACGTTTTGACACTCTCCACAATTCTCCACATCCTCCTCATCCTACTGTACCACTCTGCCTCTTTCAGTGGTCTCCCTAGCAGTCCTTCCCCTGCACACAAAACCAAATCAGCCCAACGGATACACTCTGGAATATTCAATTGCCCTAGGCTCCTCCATGGAGCTTTGCTGCAGCATTATCTGCATCCAGTCTCCATGTTCCTCTGCAGGTGAGTTTTCTCTCTTAGCCTCCCATCCCCAGGAATCCAGTGTCAGAGGGCAACAGCACAGTTTTCATGAACCACCTGGCCTTCGGTTTTCACGAATCACTGGGTACTTTGGCATCCATCATTGTTATCCTATCTTCCTCACCACACTTTAGGGGAGTAGCAAAGTCCCATTCTACAGATAGAGAAACTGAGGTAGGCAGACATTGAGATGCATTAGCAGGACAGGACCAACTTCAGATTCCCACTGCCATGGTTGTTGCTGGTTTTCGTGTTTTATATCAACCTGAGCGGAGCATGATTAGGTAGGTAAGGCCTGATAGAAGAAAGGGAAAACCCTATAAAGCAAAAGAGAAATGGTTGGAAATTACAGCAGCATTCCTGATGGAGAGCTGCCTGTATGTGCATTGCAACATTTCCAGGCACAGCTCTCACCCAAGGCAGGGAACAGAGCGGGTGCTTCACGGTGCACCCTTAAGCAGGGGTGAGGCTTGGGGGGGAAGATGTTCCCTTTTAATAGTCCAGGAGAAGGAGCCTGCCTCCCAGGTGGTGACGGTGGTGGGGAGGCTGCAGGCTCACCCCAGGCAGCCCCGTTGTTTTTGAATTGTAGATTGCCAGGTTTGATTGGAAAGTCAGAAGTCTAGCCAGGCCCCCTGCAGACCTATTTATGTGGAACTGGTCTCCTCTCTAAGAGGAAATAAACATCAGAGACGACCCAACCTGCCTGACACAGCCCTTCCTGTTGTCAAAGCAGGTGCCAAGGTGGAGCTGAAGCTGAGTATTTTGGGGACGCTGGGACCCTAAACAGCACCCTGCTCCCCACCCCACCAACCCTGTGTGCTGTCTGAATTTCCTTTCCCACTTTCAGCCACATGAAACTTTTAGCATCTGTCTCCTCCCCAGCAGCTCCTGTTAAGTCCCGTCCCTTCTTTCTCCTCTACCACTTCCGTTTCATCTCTAAATGATCTAATATTAATGTTCTCGTCATTACAGTGTTCGGAGGAAAAGAACGAGTTTCGTCCGCAGAGAGAGGGAGTTGAGAAATTAATATAATATTTGTTCAGGATTGATTTCAAGCCGTAATCCTTGCTGCCAGAGAGACCCATCTGTTTAAAACTATCAGACACTAATTACCTAGCTCGCGAACACAATAGCAGGATTGAGGAGTGATGTCCTGATACTCCCCCACACACTTGCAATTTAGCATTGTTATTTATTAGAGGAAAAAAAAAATCTCTCTGTGAAGACGGATCTCCCATCCTCTTGACTGGCAGAGGCTCCCAGAGGGCTGAGCACAGCAGGGAACAAGCCCCGAATTTCTTGATCAAAGAATCCCAGGAACTGCATTCATAGGGCTAGAAAGGTCAAATCCATTCCAAATCCTTTCCCTCTCCCCTCTCTGACTCAGTCCAGACTCTCCACCGAAGCTCCTTTTTGGTAATGCTTAATAAAGAGACCATCATCCTCTGGGTAAACCGGGCTGGAAAGTGCTGATTCATCCGCGCCGTTCCCTCGCCTTCATCCTCCCAAGTAGTCAGGCCTGTGAAGTCTCTTCCCACCCGCCCTCACATCTGACTCCCCTCCTGTCCTTTGGAGGCTAGCGCGCAGTGTTATGGATGTCCACCTCGGGTCTCTCTCCCCTTTAATCAGTATCTGCTCACTGCTATCATGATTCTTGTCGCCAAAAGAGATGGAAGAGGAGGAGGAGGAAGGGGAAGAGGAAGGTGGAGGGATGAGATGGAGGAAAAGGCAGAGGGAAGGGGAAGGGGGAGGAGGAGGCAGCTTTAGCGGAGCCGATTAAGTCCTTCACCTGTTCAAAAATCTTCAGTGGCTCCCCTTGGCCACCAACTAATTGGATATTTAACACACTCCAAGCTCTAGCCCAAGGCCTTTCCAGCTGTCCTTCGGACTAGTCTTTTCATTCTGTAAGTGAATAATCCGGGTAAAATGAACGGCTCTAGTCTCTACATCCCACATTTGGGGCGGAATTTCTTAGCTTTAAGTTCATTCTTACTGCATAAAGGGCAGAAAAGCCCTCCCTCACCCACAGGGTCTCCCGCTCCGGCCCACGCACTACAGTATTTTACTTAGGCCATGCTTCAGGGCAGCTGTCATTTGCCTAATATGTTCACATTGGTCCCAGGAGACTTGGAATCTCCTTGCGGTTGGCAAGCTGTATGGGTCCCCCGAACAAGGCACTGGAATGTTCGTTAACAAAATAGAGATGGGTCCTGCTTTTATGGAGAACACGGCCTGCTGGGAAGACAGGCTGTAAGTTAAGGATGGATTCAGCATTTATGTCTGTCCAAGGGGCTCCAGGGGCTCCTAGGAGCCATACCTAGCTTGGGGTTGGGGACTGTCTCTATGAAGAAGCAACATTCAAGGTAAAGATTATCTAGACAAGGAGAGCAGAACAACATTTTCATTTTTATCTTTTATCTGGAAGAAGCAGCATTATTAAGGAACCTCAGAGATCATACACAGGTTCTGGAAGTCTCCCCTTGGTAGGGTTAAAGCTTAAAGAAAATAAAAGCAAAGAGTGGGAATGGGGACAGAGCAACAAGACTGGAAACCAGTAAGTGAAGTAGGAGCTGCTATGGTTCAGAGGTAGTTTGTCCCCAAGGCCCAGGTGTTAGAGGCCTAGTCCGCTGTACAACATCGGTAGATGTGAGTTAAAAGGTGTGACCTAGTGAGAGGTCCTTAGGTCAATTGAGGTTATGACCCCAAAAGGGATTGTGAGACCCCAGTCTCTCTGGCTTCCTGTATCTAGAGGTAATCTCCTGTCCCACCATTGCAGTCTCTCATGAAGTGACACAGCCAAGAGAGCCCTCACCAGATCTGAGCAGATGCCAGCACCATGCCCTTGAACCTCCAAAACGGTGAGCTCAATAACCCTCTTTTCTTCACAAGTAGCCTGCTTCAGGTATTTCATTCTAGCAACAAAAAGCTGATGAATACAGAAACTATTTTAAGAGTTTAGATTTGAGGTGATAATAATCTAAATTAGGCTGGAGAGAAGAGATGGGATAAGAGATGTAGAGGAAAGAGAATCACTAGAACTTAAATTCCAGTAGGCTGCTGGTTGAAGAAGAGAAAAAAGCTTAATGACTGTTAGTTGGGTTCTAGATAAATGGTAGGGTCATAACCAGCAGAGGATGTTTTAGGCGGAAGGTCAGAGAAGGAATTCCATCTTGATTAGACTGAGTCTGACCACTGGCAAGACATTCTGGAGAACAGTCCAACCCTTTCCTGGGACCTATCATGGTGTTACTCATAACAGCTCTATTGAGGAAAAATTGACATAGGAGCAACTGCATATATTTAAGAGGTACAGTTCAATAAGTTTATATATATGTGTGTGTGTATATATACATATATATGCATATGTATGCACAGATATACATATATATTATATATACGTGACACCATCACTATAATCAAAATAGTGCTTCCCCAAAGTTTCCCTCTGCACCATTGTAATCCCTCCCTCCCACCTGCTCCCCAGGAAAGCACTGATCTGTTCTCATCGTGTTGTGTTTTCTAAAGTTTTACATAAATGAAAGCATACAGAATGTGTCTTCTGAAGTCTTTTGTGCCTAGCTTCATTCCTTCAGCATAATTGACAGTCATCCACGTTGTATGTTTCATTAATTCCTTTTTATTAATAGTATTCTATTGATTGACTACACCACAATTAATCTATCTTTCCCCTACTGATGGGCATTTGGGTTGTTTCCAGTTTGGGACTATTAAAAATAGAACTGCTCTGAGCATCCTTATACAAGCCTTTGACCTGGTGAAAAGGCATACACCTGTTTTCTCTTGGGTAAATACCTACCGTGGAATGACTGGCTTGTGCATGCCATGGTTACAATAGACCAGTGAAATTATAGCACTGATTATTTGACACAGGTGCCACAGATTAAGGACAATCCCCAGAAGACTGTCTTCACTTCATATGCCAACTGCAAGTTTGGGTATTCCCAAGTTCACCTGCGCTTTTTACTAACTGGCTACCAATTCGGGGTTCCCACAACCTCCTCTAGCTTGATAATTACCTACACTGATTTATGAAACTCTGAAAAGCACTTCATTTATAGTTTTATTATAAAGGATACAAGTCAGGAACAACCAAATGAGACACACTGGGTGAATGAATGTGGTGCTTCTATGTCCTCTCCTCCCAGAGTCAGGACACATCGCTTTCCCTGCACGTCCATGTGTTCGCCAACCAGGAAGCTCCACTGAGCCTCAGAGCCCAGAGTTCTTACTGGGGCCTCAATATGTAGGTGTGATTGATTGAATCACCGAACATGTGACTTATCTCAACCTCCAGTTCCTCTCTCCTGCCTGGAGGAGGTCCTCTAACCACCTGGTCTCTCTGGCATGGGCTGCCCCTTCCTGAGTCATCTCCTTGGTGATAAACTCAGGGTGGTCTGAGGACCTCCATAAGTAACAAAGGCACTTCTATTCATTTGGGAAATTCCAAGGATTTTTAAGTTCCCTTTAAAAAACCAGGGTCAAAAATTCTTTATTTTATAACCATGGTGTTTATGTTCAATGAATCTTGGTTAAATATATTAGTGACTAAATGAATAAATGAATACATGAATAAATGAATGACCAAGGATAACTTTTCAGATGCATGTGCAAAAACAAGTTCAGATTAAGTAAAATATTGGCTGACTTATGGGAAAAATAATTGATAGTGTCAAAGAATAAAGGAAGAATTTTAGGTGTCCAACAACCAGGAGTTAGAACCAGGACATGGGACCATCAGAAATCTGTCTCTTCATTTGTGTCTCATTTCAGTTTGTCTCTGTTTTATCTGAAGAAACCCCCTGACACCCCATCAGCTTTTATTCTGCCCCACGAGAGGGAACTACTATAAAGCAACTGCTCTTGATTCATAGCTTTATTTCTCTTGGCACAAATATGTGTAAGTTTCCAGGAAGAACTCGAATTGGTCCTATTTGGAGCATGTACTAAATTCTTGGACCAATCATTGTCCCAAGTGAGGGGATGACTGTCCAGACCTGGGTCACATGCCTATCTTTGTGACCTGCTATTGTAATTGGCAGGCCAAAGGAAACCATGAAGATGGGTGGGTCCCCAAAGGGAGAGATGGAGAATAGATAAACTCGAGACCTCTATATTCCACGTCTACTTAGTGTGTTAACATTTAGAAAGGGGTTTCCACATACGTTGTCTTGAAACCCTGTCAAGTAGGATTGCATTCCACAGATGAAGAAAGGAGTCTTGGTAAAATTAAAGGTTCTAAATTTTAAAAATGTTAGCTAAAAAAGGGTAACTAAAAATTATTAGCAATGACTAGCACTTAGTCTTTTAATCATGGGTCCAGAAAAATGTGGGTCTGATTTGTTTTTCATTATTTGGGCAGCATTTTTTTTTTCATTTTCTTCCATCAATTATTCATTTACATATTAATTGAACTCTTATAATATGTTAGGGGATCCAGCAATAAACACGACAGTGTCGCTGCTCACAAAAGCAGTCATAGACTGTGAACAGTCTATGAGCAGTCATAGATCTGTGAACGAGTGGGCAACTGTGTGATGATAAAACTTTATTTACAAAAGCCAGCAGCAGGTCACAGAGAGGAGGGTCGGCCCTGGTAACCCACCAACCTGCATGCTGCTCATCTGGAGGTGAGAGGGCCCCAGTTTCCACAGTGAAAAAGTGGCTGTGGGGTATTGTGGAGCTTCCATTCCAGTGGACAAGGATAGCTAACCGTGCAGTGAAGAAAATAAAACAGGTTAGTAGGATTGGGGACAATTGGGTAAGTGATCAGAGAAGGTCATTGGTCCTAAGAGTGGAATGGACACCACCTGGCCTTTCCTCCTTTTGGTTGCAACTTGAGAAAACAGACTCTGCTGCTCAGCATCGATGCTAATGGCTGACCACAGTCCACCCAGGACACCCACCACAGCCTCAAGGGCCATTTCTAACTCCTCAGTGATGAGTTTGCCAGACCTAAATGTGGAGGAAACCAGGAGAACAAATGAGGAGCCACCAAAGCTGCAGCTTGAATTCCTTAAATGGAACTAAGGATGATATTTCAGACTCTTCAGACAAGAAATTCATAGATTCTCTTTGGCAATGGCAGCTCTTTTCACCTGGCTAGGGTGATCCACTGAGGACCTTGTGTGGTCTTTCCAGAGGCAGAAGCATGAACTAAGTAGGGTCTGTTCCAGCCCTAAACTTTGAAGTTGTGATGAAAACCAAGCCCATTCCTGGCTCTGGATACAAAGAGAACATAAAGAAAGCAACATTCCCGTTCCTTTGGGAAGCTGGCCCAGTCTCCCTGGCAGCCAGGAAGTCATGTAATATATCCATGTCAAAACCAGTGACTCCTCTGGGAGATTATCAAATTAAGATCTTTCAATTGAAATGCCTAATGCTATTGATTAAAGAGCAGACACCAAAAGCAGACCTCCCCTGGCCCTATGAGTGGATGGATTTATGTCCTCCCTGTGTCTAAACCTTGAGCTAGAACACATTTGGTGCCCCTGGGAACTTGAACTCAGACAGTAAGCAGGGCCCTGTGTTCTTTTTCTGGAACATTTCAACATTAGCCTCCGTGAGGGGTAGAAGGCTTGCCTGACTCCAGATCGGCACTTCCTGAGCTGTTTTTCTGCCCTGATGTCCCCATGCTTTAGGAATAGCAGTTAATGCCATGTGCAAAACCCCAGAGCACAGAGCTGGGCATACTGAAGATGCCAATCACCTGACTGAAAGAATAGATGATATATTTCATAATTTTAAAATCTCTGTGCATTTGGTGCTCTTTGTATTGAAGCAAAAACCACAGAAAGTGATTGAAATTGACCAGCTGCTCTAAACTATTATAGAAGAGGAAAAATAAAGATATTTTTACTTCTACCCACCCCTAAAATTCCCCGGTGGGGCCCTATGACAGAAGACAGAGTAACAAGAAGATAAAACATACAAATATATTTAATCTGTGCTTTACCTGACATGGGGATCTTCACAAGGAAATGAAGGGCCAAAGAAATAGTGAAATAGTGGAGCCCACAAGCAGTCCACTTTGCTCGGGAGGAGAGTCCAGAAGGGAACAAGGAGGGGTAACTGCAGAGCTCTTCCCCATCACCACGCAGGCTTGCTTCTGAGATGCTAATTTCCAGCCAGACTGGACATTTCCCTTATAGACAGGCGGGTCCAAGTGACCTGTTCTTGCCAAAGGAAAGTGAGTGGAGGTGACGTGTGTCCTGTTCATGTTAAGGCAGGAAGAGGTGAGGGTCCCTCTTCCTGCTTCCTGCCTTCATTTTCCCTACAGGACTCTGAGGCCCTGGGACAGGAGCAACAAACTTTCTATAAACATAGTAAATGCTTTTGGCTTCCCCCTGCACAAACTCAGTCACAACTACCACACAAAAGCAGTCATAGACTGTGAACAGTCTATGAGCAGTCATAGATCTGTGAATGAGTGGGCAACTGTGTGTCGATAAAACTTTATTTACAAAAGCCAGCAGCAGGTCACAGAGAGCAGGGTCGGCCCTGGTAACCCACCAACCTGCATGCTGCTCATCTGGAGGTGAGAGGGCCCCAGTTTCCACAGTGAAAAAGTGGCTGTGGGGTATTGTGGGAAGGAAAGACATCGTCTTTCATTTCTTTGGCAAATATTTGACATCAACCTGGCTGCAGGAGACAGCCAAGAACCATGCTGACAGGCTGCTCATGTGGGGCATGCCAAAAAAAAAAAAAAAAGAAAAAGAAAAAAAGAAATAGTGAAACCAGGTGTTCGTCACAGAGGTTTTGAGGAAGAGTGGACAGTTGTGGAGAAATCTGATAAGGCAGACTATAAAGTGAGCGTAGAGAATGGGGGGTGGGGACTGAGCAGGGTCCGTCTGTCTGGTTCTTGCCTGTGTCCCTTCATCTCTGGAGAAAGGGATGTTCCTTTCTTCCAAATATAGGGAGGACATCTCACATCAGAGTCTCTGTCCTGCTTCAGAGGAAGACAGGGAATCCCTCCTAGGTTTTTTGACCCGCTTCAGGAGAGGATGGTCAGAGTGATCCTCCTGCTTCTGTCAATTTCTCAGGGCCTTCTGCTCAAGATATTCAATCTGCCAAGACACCCTGTTTTGGGTGGTGAGTCCTGAACCCTCTGTCAACACCAGTCTTTCCTTCTCTTCTTGACTGCTCAGAACTCACATTTCCTCCCAAGGCCCAGTTCCATGTCATCTCTGTGAGCTGCCCTCGTTGAGTCCCCAGGCCCAGTCACATTCCCAGGCACTTTGCTCCTAGGTGGCATTGTCAGGTGGTACTAGAGCATGCACGTGTGTGCATTTGTCTTCTCCAGGACTTCAAGTGTCCCAGGAAGAAGTACCATGTTTCCTTGATCTCAGTCTCCCCTATGCTCTGCACAGAGACTGGCAGGGTCTAGAGAGTCAGAAAGTGTTTTCAAATGAATCATCCCGTGAGCTGATGAATGGGCAGACCCCGCCTTCCCTCACTTGAAATCTCTATGGCAATGGGTTACCGGTTTGAGAATATGGATCAGAATCTTGGCCTGGTTCAATGGTATGATGGTCTCACCATTTGAGAAGCAGTTCCCTCACCCCACCCCAGGGTGTGCTTTCTCTGAAAAACTGTCTCCATTCCATTCCCACTGGGAATTGTGCAGGATGAGCAAAAGATGCCCACAGACCCACCACCTGTAGGACCTGAGCCAAAGACCTCAGAGAGATGTTAAAGTCACGAAAGAGCCAGAATCCCTTCAGCCGATACTCCAGATCAACCTTAGGGATCCTGTGGGGCCCTCAGATTAATGACATTCACAAAGGGGCCCAGTCCATGCAGATAGTAAAAAGGATGGTGGCATGCATGCCCAGGTGACCTAGGAGCTAGTATGAGCCTCCTCTTCCTCTGAGCCTTTCTCTAAGTCCAAGTTTCTGGTCAAAACCAGTGCTTCACCAGATGAGTGACTCCTGGAAGTCTAGTCTCTACCAGTCGGACAAAATTTTCAGGACTAAATTACTCTGGGGGCAGTATCCATGATGTCACCTTTATAAACCAAACTACTGGACTCCGAGCTGTTCATGTTACCTACGAAGTCTCCCAGGAGGGAGACTGAATTGAGGTAGAGCTCAAATGCTCAAAGGGGACTAAAATCTCTGCATGTGAGGAGCAGCTGAAGGAAGCAGGACTTGGTCTGCTTAGAGAGAGAAGCCACAAGTTTGCCTGCTAGCCACCTTCCGGCTTGAGCCAGGCTGCAGTGGGAAGCATGAGAGCCCTGTGCTCTATGGGGGCAGAACGAGAGCCCACGTCAATCAACCCGGTGTGGACACAATTCAGCTCAATGAAAGAAAAGCTGTGGAACAGTCCAGGGGACCCTGCGTCTTGACACACACTGAGCATCCTTTTACGAGAAGGGCACAACTGGAATTAGAACCAACTTGTAGAAAGTTAGGCATGGAATGGGGCAAGAAGACAGCAGCAGATGGAAAGGAGATAACAGTGTACCAATGACCTTCAGAGTCTCTCTAGCCCTGGAGGAACTGACCATCACTATGGAAGCCTAGGCAGCAAGGGACTTACTTCAAAGACCTTCAGCAACTTTTATTCTAATCATGGCATCAGAAAAATCTGGAAAGAAGTCCAGAGGTCATTTTCTACAACCTTCCCGGCCCTGCCCAATGGCATGGAGCTAGCTGGAATTTCTACAGGGCGGCAGCCAGAGGTGTGGCAAGTTCTACGGTGGCAGGTAGAGAGGAGGGGAGCTTTCCGGGTTGGGTATCAAACTTCAAAAATGTTGCTGAGAGCCCCATCATCAGCCCAGGATCCCTACAGATGTGCTCCTCCTTGCTGGAGGGAGGGAGCCCGCTCATTTGGAGGCAGGGAAGCAAGCCCCCGTTGCATGTGGACTGCCTGGCCAGCTGCTGACAGGGGAGGGGCTTGCAGACAGACTGAACCTCTGGAGGGGTGCCAGTCGCTCAGACAGACACAGGCACTCACAGAGCTTCCTGCGCTCATGAGCTGTTTGGAAGCTCCTGTCATACGCACTTCGAGCAAAGAGAAAGGAGGCAGCGGGAATGACGGCTGCGTGGAGGTTGGGCATGTTTCCCCAGCGCCGCCGCTGCTCTGTAATTCTCTTCCTTCGTTGCGGAAGCTTCCTTTCAAAATAATTGGGGAGTCGTGTGACTCATGATCACAGTGCCTCTGCTCCCCACGGAGCGAGGAACCAGTGGGCTTGCCGCGGGGCAGCTAGGGGGATTCTCGCCTGGTCGGGGATGTTCCCCACAAGCTGGCTAACGTGGGCCTCTGAGCCTTAGAAGCATCTGGTGAGCTTTTCACTCTCTGCACAGGTGGTTGGCATCCTGTGGGCACAACAGTAGGATCTCAGAGTGGGCACGGGCCAAATTGTCCTCCTGATGATGGAACAAGAAGATTAACTGGGCTGGGATCCCATTACAGGGAAGTGTGTGATACTGATTAACTCCTGCTGTGAATCCGTCCATCGCAGCAGCCCTGTCCCTCCAAGGCCTGGCTCACATGTCAATGCCTGGTCGCCCTCACTGCAGGCTTATCTCCACCTCGGACTGCACCGGCGTTCAGGCATGTTGTTCACTCACCCAGTAGGCTCTACGAGCCTGGAGGTATCCTCTGAGCCTTATGAAACCTCCAGGTCTGTGCCCGAGGTCACAGCATGCTCCAGGTCAGGGCAGGGCTGGAAGCAGGGTGAGCAAGGAAGACCCCCAGAGTGTGAAATTCAAGGAGGTCCACACTCTTGGGCTCCCACACACCCAGGTCAGCCCCTGAGAATGAATGCTTTCTAATATGATTTCAACTGCCTAGCAGGCTCACACCAGTCCTCGCCCTGGGGAATAGAAAGGAAAGAATATTAATTGCTGAGACCCGACCAGGTAGAGGCACTACATTATTTCATTTATCCTCAAAGTAATCCTATAAAATAGGTACTGACACCCTCATCTATTAAACACGAAGGAACTGAAGCTTTGTACAGACTTGTGCCTTATTGATGGTCCCAGAACTAATACCAGGGAGCTGGAACTTGAACCCCAGGTCTTCCTACTGCCAAAGACCGACTCACTGCTCTGCGCCACACCGCCTCCAGCAAGTGTGTGGCCACATCCCTGGCCAGGTAACTGTGCCTCTGAAGGGAAGCTCTTGGAGGACACGGAGGCCCCACTATTCTGGACAGGAAGAGGGCAGGTGGTGTTCTGCCCAGTAGCCCCAAATCTGGCTCAGTAGGTGTGCAGCTGGTCTCCGTGCACGATTGGTAGGGACATCGCACTTTGTCGGCTTCCCTTTGCAGCACCTTGTGTTATCTCACTATTTAGAACCAGGAAGTCCTCCATTAGGTCAGCCCTAATCCTCAGGCCTTTTACTGCAAAGCCCTCACTTAGTCTCCTTGGAGACTCTGCATGGGCTTCCAGCCCTGGGCGGGTGCACAGGCTGCCAAGTTGGACTGCTCCTGTTGGTGCTCAGGAGGCACCCCAGGGAGCAGTAGCCAGCGCTAGAGCAGCCTGTTTGGCCAGTCGCCTCGGGCTGCAGGCACCGCCCCAGGAGGGACCTGGTGCTTCCTCAGTTGCTTTGCACAGAGTTAGAGAGAGCTAAGCAGCAGGCAGGGAAGGACGGGGAGTCTTTTTCTGCATCTCCAGGGCACCACCCCTGTGGCTCCCGTCTTCATTTCTATACTCCAGTCACCACCAGGGAGTGCAGCCCAGCTGGCCTGGGACCAGATAGGGAAGGATAGGATGCACAGAGAATGTCAACTAGGGAGAGCTGGTTTCCTGGGCCAGCCAGAGGGGCCTCTCCTGCTCCCAGCAACCCCCACCCCTGCAGCAGCAGAGCCAGTGACAGCCAGGGCCTCAGCCAACGCCAGATTTCCAGAATGGGGAAGAAAGAAAGCATCCAACCTCAGGATGGGTTCCAGGGTGGTGAGATCAGCAGGTGGCCAGCGTGGAGCCAACCTGTCTACCCAGAGGAGAGACCAAAGGCCCTCCCAGGAGATGGGACTTGGAAGCATTTCCAGCCTCTCCCTGCTCCCACCACCCTCATTACCTCATACCTGACCTAAGTCCTCAGGTCACCGCCCTCAGCTGCCCTTCGGGCTCCCCCAGGCTCCCCAGGAGAGCTCCACCTGCTGAGCTGAGTTCAACCCTGCCCTACCTCCCTGGCCTGCTCCAGCCTCTGGAGGATTCTCTGCTGCTCTTTGTGGGTCCATATCCTCCCATCTCCAGCCCACCACCCCGCCCACCCAGCCCCTGTGCCACCTCCCCACAAATCTATTCCTCTTCCAACCATCCATTCATCTGCAAGATCCCTTTCAAATGCAGCCCCTCCTTCTCCTCTGTGTCTCCTAACCCTTTGACCCCCTGGTGTGCTCTCCTAGTGCTCAGCCATTTGTTTGACTCCCCTCATGCAACCCAAGTCAGTCTGTGAGTTCCATGAGGGTGCAGAGCATTCTACCTGAACCTTCGTACTGCCCTACACCCACAGAGCCCCACCATGCCTGCAGCTCCTTCCACCCATGGGTGTTGTTAATAGACCATAGTTGAGTCCAGAGAAGAGACTGTCCTTAGTTTTGATGCTCCAGAAGATTCTCTCTTTAGAAGATCATCAAAGAAAGAAAGTTCTGCCTCACATCTAGCTTTATTCCATCCTACTTGGGGCCCATCTTCCTTCCTTGGTGGAGATGGAAAGCAGTGGATTATCTTTCCTAAAATAATACCCTTCTCAGCTTGAACACTGTCATTAAGTCACCTTTGAGCCACCTTTCTTCTTCAGGCTAAATAATCCCACTTCTTTTCATGTGTCTTCAAAATGTTACTCCCCGCCCTGTAATTAGCTTGGCAACACTTCTGAATTCTCCCCAAACTCTCACACTCAGAACAAAGAAGAGACTTGACGGTGAAATGGAAGGAACTGAACCGAGGGCCTACTGTGTGCCTCCGACTGCTCCTGACTACATTTAATCTTCCTAGCAATCAGTGGGTGCTCTTCTCCTCACCCCATTGTACAGACGAGGAAACAGAAACTCGATAGGGGAGACAGAGCTTCTCAGCCTTGAATATCCCTAATATCCCTAATATCCCAAATATCCCTATGGACATTTGGGGCCAGATGATCCTTCGTTGTGGGGGAGCTGGGAGCTGTCCTGCCCATGTAGGATTTGAGCAGCACCCACGTCTGCCCACTGGATGCCAGGAGCTACCTCTCCCTACCACGAACAACAAAAAATGTATCCAGGGGCTGGGGAGATAGCTCAGTTGGTAGAGTGCTTGTCTTGCAAGCGCAAGTCCCTGGTTTCAATCCCCAGCACCACAAAAAAAAAAAAAAAAAAAATGTATCCAGGTTTTACCAAATGTCCTGGTGGGGGAGCAAAATCACCCCCAGCTGAAAACTACCTTGTTAAAGGAATTTTCCAGAAATCCATCTACTCATAAGTGACAGACTAAACTCCATTCTGTCAACTTCCAAGAATTTTCTTCCGACTACCCCCATACATCTCCTAAGATAAAGTCTTACCTGGGAAAACAGTGGGAGAAAAAACATGTTTTCTACTTTTATCACTCCCAACCCCAATGTTTAATCTTTTATATGGGTCATTGGGATCAGCTAATAGATTACTTTGCTCTAAATCTAACCCACACTATGTTTACCCACACTCAATTTGAAAGCCTTACCTCGGGTCCACTGTGACCACAAGAAATCCCCCGCTCCCAATAAATTGTTCGGTATCATTAACTTCCGTGGTGGCAGAGAAAATAGGAAACAGATCCCCTCCTCCTTGAGCCAAAGGCCTAACCCAGGAACTGGATCTACACATGAGCAATTCTCACACTTCCTGAGAAATGCACAGACCATTCTGCACTGTCCCTAAACAGGCTGTTGGAAAGTAAGAACACGGAGTCCGCCGAGCAGTTGCTGAGACTGGAGATGCCAAACAGTCCGTCTAAGGAGTCAGCTGAGACCAGCCTTTGGCACCGTGAAGAAGCTGCCATAAACCGAAGCAGATGAATATTGTGGATGACAAGTTGTGAGGGGGACGTGTGTACTGATGGGACGCAGGGTAATGGAACCAGGTGTCTGTGCGCTGCATTTGCTATTTCAAAGCACCAGACCAGCCTGGAGCTGCACTGTGCTCTGAAGCAGCCTCCCTGGTCCTGCCTCCCCCTCCTCTGTGCCAGGTGTCAAGGGTGGGAAAAGATACCAGGTTGGCACACAGTGAACTTTTCCACTTGTTCTCCTGGCGTCCACCCAAAACCACACCAGGCCTGTGACAGCTCCTGCTTTTCCTTGCACCTATCAAAATCGGACTCACTCTTCAAGTTCCATCTAACGCTGCCTCTACCTACTGTCCTCCCATCCCCCCACCCACTCTGCACCCTGGCCAAAGCAGTCTGCAGACCTTACCCAGACATTCCCAGTTTCCCATCAGCCATCCATTGCCTTCTTCATTCTTTCCAACATGCATCTTTGGAGAGGTTACTTTGTGCCAGGCGCCATCTAGGCATGGGAGAGCAGCAGGGGACAAAGCTGACAGAAATCCCTGCCCTCATCCTTGGCTGGAGACACTGACCTTCTGGTCACTGCTGCCTCCTGAATGCTTTGGCCTTGCATGGTCTGTCTTGAACTTCATAAATTCAGCCCTTCCTTAGCCTTAGGTCATGTGTCTTGCCTCCTTCATGAAGCCCTCCTCTTTCAGCCCAAGCAGGGTCCCTTCTTCGTGGCTCCTGTTGCCTTTCCCATTTGAGCTGTGCAACGTCACCTTTTCTTAACTTGGCGTCTGTCCTCTCTCCCAACTCAGTGGAAGATTCCAGGAGGGCAGAGACTGTCTCATCTCCAGTCCTGCAGCACCTAGCAGAGTTCCAGCCACTGAGAAACAATAACACAAATGAGAAAAATAAGAATAATAACTCATCTGGGTAGCACGCTTTAAAGGGCCTACCCTGGCTGTTAAGTACTTAATACCTATCGGCTCGTTTGATCCTGACAACAAGCCAATGGGGCACTGGGAGCACGTGCAGGAAGTGGAAGCAGGTGGAGGTGGTGTGGTGGCAGTGGCAGTGGGCAGAACGGCTAATTCCCAGTGCCAGGGGAGCAGGGCAGGTGGATACAGAGCACGGCTTTGGAGCAGGACCTGGACTGGAGTCTTGGCTCCGTCACTTACCAGCTGGGTGACCCTGGGCAAGTGGCTTTTCTTTCCTTGGCTTCGTTTCCTTTACTGTGAAATGGGGACAATTACAGCGCCATTACCTAGAGGTACCTGACAACCACATGAACTAGGGCAGGCAGCGCACCCGGCATGGACACTGGAAGCACCCAGCGCGTGGCGCCAGCAGTTATTATTGCTATTATTATGATGGTATCCCCCTTCCAAGAATCACCCACACCCACTTCTGCTCCTCCCCCGCCCCCAACACCTCCTTCCACATTCTCAGCCACGTGGAGGAAATCTGAGTGCAATGTACTAAGAGAGACTCTTCAGTTTCTACCTCATTCCTCCTCTTCCAACAAATGAGCTCTGAAACAAATAGATCCCAGACATCACAACTCATGGATAATAACCCAGACCCTTGGGACCAGAGGGGGGAGTGGAAGCTCTGCTTGGGTGTCCACAGAGCATCGAGGACTCAGAACCCAAGAGGACAGCCCAGGAAGCCAGGCTGCGTGTGAGATGGCTATCGTCTCTTCTCTGCCACTGTGGCGATCAGGTGGGCTCTTTCCTGAGAAATCTGCTGCTGCTATAAAAAATAATAATAATAAATACACAGCAGCCTCAAACGTGGGCATACAGCGATCTCCCTGGGGAAGCGGCTCTGTTTATGCCGGCTACTAATACTCAGGGTGCGTTCGGCAACCACTGCTTTGTGTTTTGGGCTCCCCGGCACACACCCTGTGTTCCATCCATGTTTTGCGGGAACAGGAGAGCTGACCTGCCTGCATTTCTCCTCCTTTCACAGCAGTTGGGATCCATGGCAGCCTTCTTCTCCCGGGCTTTCATCTCCGCATCCCTCCATTTCTGCCTGCAGCAGTGAAGCATCAATTATACACTCCAATTATGTGATTATACGTATTTTCACTAATTAATAATAATTCTTGCTACTCATCCCGCCAACTCCCGATGGAGGACTTCAGAGGACATTTCAGAGGATAACTGCTGCTTTACCACCTGGGGGGAATGAACCAGGCTACAGAACTCCTGGGATAAAAGGGAAACTGAGGCACCACAATGTACCTTCAGGAAGTCTGTGATAGAGGCAACCACTGAATCTACTTGGCTTTGTCTTGGCAGAGGATTTGTTCAAGCAGATGGGCCCACTGGATGGAGAGATGGCAGGAAGAAGAAAGTAGTTTATTAGCCCAGGGGTAGTACTTTGTTGATGTTAAATTGGCTGTCATTAAGGTCCAAAATTCCTCTTATTTACAGAAATCTGGATGTTTTGGTTACATATCATACTAGAGCTTCCTTTCTTGAGACTTTTATATGTGGAAAGAAAAGTGACTTTATGATCTAATAAAAGCATAGCTCTATTTCCCAGAATCTTGTGCCAGAGCAGGAGGGGACTGGTCTGGTATACTCAGGCAGGAGCTTGAAATCCAGAACCAATGAAAACCATGTGTATAGCTCAGCATCATGTCCATTGTCAAATTTAATCCTCAAAACAAGATCGTAAGGCAAATTTTACTGTCCCCATATTACAGAGGAATTCAGGGTCTTGAGAGTGACTTATCCAAAGTCACGCTGACTATAAGTGACACAGCTGTGACTAAACCCAGGTTCCAGTACATTCCAGAACCTGTGCCTTTTCCACTGTGTCATGTCGATAGCACAGCCAATTAGTGGCAGAAGACTCCAGCACTTTGATGCATATGACAAATCCTGAGCTCTTGGAATCAGAGATAAGCCAAACTGACAAAGAGAACAAGACATTCCATACTTAAGCCGAGTCTTCCTGAAGCCAGATTTCATTTTGATTGGGGCACTCAGACAGCAGTCCTAGTCGTCGGGGAAAAAAAAAAAAATCAATCAAAGCAGTTTTCAAACTGAACAGACTGGTCAGTTGATGGACCCCACCAGCTCGAATCAATCCGTTCATCCAGACTGAGTTAAAGCTTGGTGCCAGCAAGTTGAGTGATGTTGAGATTCTGCCGCACACCCAGCAGCAGAGACTGTGGACCAGCCCCTCCCCCAACACCCAGCTTCATGGGGGGCCGGGGCCAGGAGAGAGCTGGGAACTCTGAACCCTCAACCCCTCCCATCCACAGTGGGGAAACAGAGGGTCAGGGCCTGTTCTATACTGACTCTGTGGCCAAGGGCAGAACTGGCTTTATAGACGTGGAGAGTCCAGGCAGGCTCAGACCTTATGCCCAGAAACAAGCAAGCCTAATAAAAGGGGGTGAGGCTCTGGGCCTGCCGCCCACCGCTCTGTCTATCCATGCTTCACCCCAGAGGCACCTGCTCAGCAGGGGAGCCCAACAAAGCAGTAGCCAAACCCTGAATCATCCTCAGGTCTGAGAACCCTGTCACTTGCCCTAGCTGCTTAGCTCTGGAAAAATGACAGAATCTCAGCCTTCTAGTTCCAGCTCAGAATTGTAAGCTCTTCTACAGCTTGTCAGTCCTTTTCACTGAACTGATTTGCTGTACTGTGCACTAATTATCTGCATAATCTTCTATTGCCTCTATTAGAGGTTGAAAGAGTTGGCATTAAGATGCTGTTATACACGAAAAGATATACAAATGGTTCATAAGTACATGAAAAGATGTTCAACATCATTAGTCATCAGGGAAATGCAAATTGAAACCACAATGAGATGCCACTACACACTCATTAGAATGGCTACAATTTAAAAGAAAGAAATTGCAAGTGTTGGCAAGGACGCTGAGCTCAGTGTACGCCCTGCATGACTCCATAAAGTGGACTCTCAGATGTTCCCGGGAAAGCAAAACAGTACAACAACCACTTTGGGAAAACAGGCAGTTCGTTAAAAAGTTAAACATGCACTTTACCCTAAGATCCAACGATTCCACTTATAGGTATCTACCCAAGAGAAACAAAGACATGTGTCCACACAAAGACCTGTACGTGAATGTTCATAACCAACTTCTTTGTAGTACCCCAAACTGAAAGCAACCCAAATGTTCATCATCAATAGGTAAATGGTTAATATACCATAATGTAACTGTGCAATCTATGGAATATTGCTCAGGGAAAAAAAAGGAATGAATTACTTATAAATGCAAGAAAATGGATGAATCTCAAAAAAATATATGCTGAGGGAAAGAAGACAGACACGAAAGGGTATGTGTTATATGATTCCATTTATCTGAAACTCTAGAAAAGAGAAATCTAATCTCTCGCGGCAAGAAAGCAGATCAGTGATTGCCTGGGACCAGGAGCGACCGGGAGATTGAGTAGGAAGGCGCAGCGGGGATGCTTGGGGGTAATGGAAATGTTTATATCTTGATTGTGGTGGTGGTTTCATGAGAGTTTCATTCATCAAAACTCACTGAGCTCTAAACGCTTAAAATAGGTCTATAAATTATACCTCAATAGAGTGGGGGGAAGGCCGGGGATAAGATTATTAAGAACTTTAACTTTGGATTTAAATAGACAACTTGGAGTAAAAAGCACTTAAATCTAACCCAAAGTTAAAATAGAACCAATGTCAGATAAATGTTCAAAGAGGGACACCCACTCACTTATACACTCAACATACACACAGATCTTACATGCACTCACAGACACACACACACACACATACATGCTCACACATATACGAACTTAGATGCTATTATTAGACTCTGTCCTGGGGACCCAGGAATACCTGAAAACTGCCCCTAAGGAGTTTTCTTAAAAGGATGGACTGTATACAACAAAGGAAAAGCAAATCAAAGAAATGTGTTTTTGTGAGCCCTAGCTTTGTTCTCAAACCCACTGCAGAGCTTATGTGAAAGGTTCCATTTCCTAGGCCGGTTGGCCTCCAATGGCAGAAAACCAAGTAAGCCCACATCCCTCCTCCTGCTCCCGACACCTGACCCCGAGTCTCGGAGCGTGCCCTTCCCACCTACGGGGCACCAGCCAGGAGCCAGAGAGGGGCAGTCCCCCCTCAGGTGTATTTTACTCTCTGTTGTCCTTACTCTAAAACAGGACTCTCGGAATCAAATTCCTTCAGGGCCTACCAGGTAAGGTCAATAAATGGGTGAAGCGGGCCACTGTCAGGCAAGAGGGAGAGGTGGGTTGTGCTCGGCCCGGAAACCCACAAGTTCTGTGTAAGAAGAGCACCACGCTTCACAGCCCGTCCATTGTGTGTGAAAATATGGAATCAGGATGGTCAGGCTTGCTGTTTTTTTCAAAAGAAGCCCCAAATTCAGACTTTCAGTTCGACTTCCTTAATTTTAGATGTTGGCAGCAATAAAAATATTTGAAATATAATGTGAGCCAAGCAAAGCACATGCCCAGTCAATGTCCCCTTTGGACAGGGACCACGGCGGTGTGTAAAGGCTGTATTCTCTGATGAAAGGAATTGGCTTAACCTCCCGGTCAAGGCATAAACCAATTCAACGTCCCCAGCAGGTCGTTTTCCAGCCGATCTTAAAATCTCTAGTGACTGGGAGATTGACCACTCCATCATGGGTCTGTGTGCTCTCCCCTCTGTCCCCTTCAGCTGGCTCAGATCATTCCTTCAGGACTCAGCTAACATGCTACAGAGTCCAGAAAGCTGTTCCCGCTCCCTCATGTCTACCTTGCATACTCCTGACAAGTGTCTCCGTGTTCTGTCCCCATCTCAATTCTGTCTGCCCTCCAATACTTATCTGTCTTCCCCCAAGCTATGAGTTCCTGAAAGCAAAGTTTAAAAACCAGTGGTTAGCACACAGTAGGTATATCAGCTAGCATTTTCTGATTACAAGTGATAAAAATTTCATCAGACTCTATTCTGTCAGGAAATGTATTCTTATAAGTGACCAGGAAGGCATAAGCTGGGCTAGGGAATGACTGAGTCAGGGGCTTCATACAATGTCAACTGTGCCTGTCTCACCTGTCTCTCCTCTGCACTCGACTTCCCTGTCAGCACCCAGGCAGTGGCAAGATGGCAGCTAAAGAGAGCTGTTCACAAGTGTATTTGGATACCTCATTAATAACCTCTTTTATAGTTGAAGAAACAGAGACATGAAGATGTAAAGTAACGTGCCAGGATCACACAGCTATGAGGAACAGGAGGGAGGAAGCAAAGGGAGCTCTTGGCCTCCAGGACCCAGGCAATGAATGCCATGCGATTGTGCCTTTTTTCTGGTCAGCTCCACAGTGGCCCTCTTATCGCCAGGCAACTTTTGTTTAAATGGTACAATTACAGGTGATGGAGAGAGAAACCACGCCCCTCTCTACCACCTGTGATGTCAACTGAACACAGGTAGACGGAGCAGAATAATATCAATAAAGAGAAGTGCACCAAGGGCACCCGTGCATGGCATATGTGGGTGCCAACTGCTGGCACAGTGGGGTTCCCTGTCCTTTGGTGTGATTTCTGAGCTCTCCCAGGCCCACTATCCTTCAAGGCCACATTTGGGATGGGCATTGGGGAAGATGCAGTCTTTGGAAGCAGCCCTCTACCTGGGGACCCACCAGTTAATTTCCTTGGATGATAAGTATCTTGAATAGGTTATTGTATAAATGGGGGTTCTCTTGCCGAAGAATCCTTAGATCTTGGGGAAGTTGCTGGTGTCCACCTGTCTGCTCTACAACCACAGTCTTTGAACGCACAATCTCCCAGTGTTCCAGCCAGGCCCCCAGCCAACAGCTTGCTGGTCTCCATCCTGACTCCACATCCCTCAAGAATCAAAAACAATGGCCCGGAGGCTGGGAGTGGAGTCTTGGGTTCCTTGATCCCAACTGCCCTGAGCAGGGGTGCTCTTCACAGGGGGCACCTGGGAAAGGTCTAAGGACCCACTCCTTCTTGGGTTGCCACTCTCCTCTCTTCTTTGATGCTACTTTTAGGTGGGAAAGATCATTTAGCCTTTTAATCGTGCAGGTCTCCACATTTCTGATTCTCAGCTGTAATGAATTTCAGGTCACAAGCATAGAGTGGATCTCTCAGGAGATCTCACCAGGAGCCTAATGTAAATGTGGTCTGCTCTCAAGAAAGCCAGATTCAACCTAAGCTTGTCACTGTCTGTAGGGTCTTACTAAAGGTCACTTCTATTTAACAAGGACTTCAACCTTTCAGCCCAGGATCCATGAGTTCTCACCACCCAGCAATGCCACTTAGCCAACTCCATATGTGTACTCTGTCACCTGCATATCCCCACTCCTGGAATTAACATCTGCATCCATTTTGTTCAAAGGTAACAAAGGAAACAAAACCAACATGAGTGAATCTATGGCCTCATAGGTTTGAGACTGTCAAAGTGTGGCTTCAAGCAGAGCTGGATCCAGGGGCTCATGCAAGGGCAGATGTGGTTTTTTGGTGTCTTGGGTCTGCTCTCTTCCACATTTTGTTTTCTTCTCAGGTGCCCTGTGGTTGTGCATGGATCCAGACCCTCTCCGCCATATCCTTATCAATTATTGTCCAGCAGGTAGAACTTTTTTTCTTTGGTAGTCAAATAAAAACTCCAAGTCCTCTCTCACAAGTCTAAATTTGTCATGCATCCATCTTTGAATGAATTACAAATGATCCCTGACTTACAGTTTGACTTACGGATTTTTTTTTTTTTTTTTTTTTTATCTTAACCATGATACAAAAGCAATACACATTCAATAGAACTCACTCTTGGAATTTTATGTTTTGATCTTTTCCTGGGATATCAATGCCACTTGATCCTCTCTTGTGATGCCGGGCAGGGACAGACAGCCGCTCCTGGGCAGCCCTGTGATTGTGAGGGGAAGCAACCAATGCTCCGTACTATGTTCTGCTGCCAAGATGAGATGTTTCATAGGTTAAAAGTATATAATGTGTTTTCAACTTCATGGTATTTTCAACTTACAATGGGTTTATCAGTACATAACCCCATCCTAAGTCAAGCCAGAGAGATCCAGAGCTCTGTTTGGCCAGTACTGGTCACATGCCCACCTAGAGGTAGTCAATGTTACCCAAAAGATAGGGGTAAGGAAAGGAGACTTCTTCAGAAAGAGACTGGAATATCATAACCTCCTACAAGATAGATCCTACTACATGGGTACAGATGAAGAGATGCTCAAGGTGAAGTCCTGGGGAAGTGGCCCAGCTTCCGTGTCCTCTCTGGACATGCCATCTTCCAGGAACCTCCTACAAGATGGGGTAGACAAGAAGTCTACACTGTTGGTGCTCAGCAATACACTTCTTGTGAGTTAACAAATGAGTGACTGACCCTCTCACCTGAGTGGGAGAGCATTCTGGAAGGAAGCAATTTTCTTCTCTATTCAAAGACCTGGAGATGAGAACATTTGCGTGGGTGTATGCCCACTCATGGCTTGGGTTACCCACCTCATGGAGGCAGGAGGTGCAAACTGAGTCTGCAGGACCTGCTTACAGGTAGTCAGTTCTCAATGGTCTGTGTTAACTCTAGATTGGAGTCCCTGGTACTACAGGATTCCAAGCAAAACCCAGGAGGCCTGGCTACGTGAAGTTAAAGGTCCCTTCCTTTGACAAGTTTGCCCTGTCAACCACTGTCCACAGCACTTGTGCAGGGCATGGTTCTCTTCCATGACTATCTGAGCAAAGCAGACATAGGAAAGAAAAGCCGCTCATGGTGGGAGTAGACAGGGCATGGGGCTGGAGAGGGAGGCCACGGAAGTCCTCCCAGAGAAGGGCAGAGGGAGGGGATGGAGAGAGGGTGATGGATGGGTACAGGGGTGCATCAGGATAAGAGGAACAACTCAATGCTCTCTAGCACAGTAGTGTAACTATGGTTGACAACAATTAATTGGATATTTTCAAAATGCTAGAAGAGAGGATTTGGAATGTTCCTATCACAAAGAAATAGTAAATGTCTGGGGTGATGGATGTGCCAGTTACCCCAATCTGATCGTTATCCGTTGTATATATGTATTGAAATGTCCCACTATACCCTATAAATATGCACAATTACTATGTGTCAATTAAAAATAAGAATATATTCAAAAATCCACCCAGACCCACACCTGGAGATGAGAACATGCATCACGGCTTGGGGCTCTCTACCTGCTGCCTGCAGCCTCTGGCAAGGGGCACGTAGGATCTGACATTCCTGACCAGTGGTCACACTATATAACCAGAGCGTTTGTACTGTCACGGCCCATGAGCATCTTCCAGACTTGCTTATGGGTTGGGTTCCCCAGAAGCAAATCCTGAGACAGGGACACATGTGTAAGGCATTCATTAGGGCCACCTGAAGAGGCCAGCCAGGTAGTGGGGCAGTCGAACCAGGAGAGGACAAAAGGACTGTGGTTTCAGAAGTCTAGCCTCAGCCTGACCCCCTAGGGAGCTTTGGAGTGTAAACTAAACTGCAGAGCTGTTTGCTTTCCATCTTGGGGCAAAGGCACCAGACTGGGTACCCCACACTCCCCTGCAAACTCCCAGGCAGGCTGTGTGGGGAAAAGCAAAGGGTGAATTTTGGATTTCCTCAGCTCTCACACCTCAGTCAACACAGCAGGTTTCTGGCACCAGATGTGTAGGGGGTTGTCCCCACACACCCAGCAATCATTTCTATAGTGGAGACCAGCTGAGCATCCTCTTCTTTCTTTCTTTCTTTCTCTTTCTTTCTTTCTTTCTCTTTCTTTCTTTCTTTCTTTCTTTCTTTCTTTCTTTCTTTCTTTCTTTCTTTCTTTCTTTCTTTCTTTCTTTCTTTCTCCTCTCTCTCTCTCTCTCTCTCTCTCTCCCCCCCCCCCCCCAGGGATTGAACCTAGGGGCACTTAACCACTGAGCCACATCCCCAACCTTTATATTTTATTTAGAGACAGGGTCTTGTTGAGCTACTTAGAGCTTCACTAGGTTGCTGAGGCTGGCTTCGATCTCACAATCCTCTTGTCTCAGCCTCCCGAGCCACTGGGATTACAGGCATGTGCCCAGCAGGATGCTCTAGTTTAAACCATTTCCAACACTATCTACCTGGAGGCAGCTCTGATCCCATAGGTGGGGCTCAGTCCCCACGCCTGCCCTCTTCCCCATACCTGCCCTCTTCTCCATACCAGAAGCCAGTCGCCAGCCCCAGGTTGTTTTGCCTCTGCTTCTGACCAGCCACTCTAAATGGGGGTTCCTGTAACCTCCTACTTGGGTACAATTAAGTTTTTTAAGCAGCTCAAGGAACTCAGGGAAACATGGTACTGGCTTATTATTAAGGAGTCGAAAAGAATACAGATGAAAAGATGCTCAAGGTGAGGTGCAGGGGAAGGGGCAGGGAGTCTCCATACCCTTATTGGATGTGCCGTCTTCCAGGTATCTCAGCTGTCTGGAAGCTTCCCAAACCCTGTCTTTTTGGGGTTTTATGGGGACCTTCATTGCATAGAACTGAGTGCTAACAAACCACGTGGGGAAACCCAGCAAGATGTTCCAGATTCTTCAAGGCCACTCTGTGCAGCATCCTCCCTCCAGGGCATGGGGCAGGGCCCTCTGGAATGAGAAAGGTCAGAAAGAATGTCTTTATGGTAAGATCTAAGACAGAAAGGCAGGGGAAGATCAGAGTTTCTATGACCAGTCTTGGGAAGAGAAATTCTAATTTCTATGGCCTGCCTTGGGGAGGGAGTTATGAGCCAGGAATCATGGTCAAAAACAAAAAAATATATATCATAATACCATACACACCCAGATGTGGTATTCCGGGGTCAGGAGCAATCCTTGATGTTCTGTAGGTGTGAACTGCAAGCAGCAGAGCTTGCAGGAGCAGGGAAACCAGTACAGAAGTGGTAAGAGGGATGTGAGGGGACCCAGGCCAGCACCACCTATATCTCCTACGGAGGGAAAGCACAGAGATGTCATCACCTGCCCCAAGCCCCACGGGGGCAGGCAGAGGCAAGTGGGATCCTCCAGGACCCTGGACTCCTAACTTCTAGAAGGCTCCCTCTAGCTCCCCACCTCCTGCCCTGGTTAAAGTGTCATCTCTCCTTGGTTCACCAGGACGCTGGGTGTGAATCTTGCTGGAATCTGCCCCTAAGATTTCCCTCCCTCCACCTTAGGGCTGCAGCCACGGACACTGTTCCACATCCTGATTTTCCCTAGAAACTGCTGTTCTGCCTCCATTCCCTCCTCATCAGATGGATTATAGCAAGTTCCCTTTCTGTATCCATCACATCACAAATCATTAAGCATATTGACAAAGAGTGGAGTGGTCTGGGTGATTGCAAAGGGGCTGGGTATTTTTCCATTGCTGAGCAGGAAGGTGCTATCGCCTTGTTCAAAATTGCCTGGCGTCCCACCCACTCCAGGGGCCCAAAGTCAGTGGCCCCCTTCTGCTCCTTAGGCTCACAGGGTGGAACAAAGGTCATAGTCATTGGTCCGCTGCAGGAATCTTCCCCAGGTCATCGCTGTGACAGCTGATCATCAGAAACCAGAGACAGCAGGGCCTGCCAAAGGGCAGCCCAGCTCTGAATCCATCCAACAGCAAAAGCTAGCTCAGCATACAGACAAGGCTTCCTCATGGAAGGGGCTCCCTCAAGGAGCCCACATGGCCCTGCAAGGTCATCTACCCAGTCCCTGCCTCTGGGTATCATGGAATCTCAGCACTTCTAGCACTGGTTCACTAAGCTCACAATAACCCTTTGTGGCTCCAATTTTTATCAACATTTTATGAGGGAGGCCCAGAGAAGTTCAGTGACTTGTCCCAGGTCACATAACTAAAAAGTTTCAGTGGCTGGGTTCCAAACCCAAGACTGTCTGGCTTTGCAGTCAGCATCATACCCACAAAGCTGTCTTCTTTGCCTTCAGGTGAGGTTCTCCCTCTGACGTCCTGCTCAATAGTCCCCGGCATAAGCACCTTTGGATACCTAAATTGATTCCAGTCATTTGTAACCTAGCCCCACCCCACAGCTCTTTGCCCTTCATTTACTAGATATTTGCTAGAACTGCAGCCTTCCTCTTCCCAGCTATTCCTTCATGTTGGCTTTTAGCACACGTTGGGGGAGAAGAAAGTGGAGAGGAGGTGATGATCACAAGATGTGGTCGACACAAGAATACCCCCGCAGATGGCACGTGTGCGTGCTGGTGGCGTGTGAGCAGGCCCTGCCATCTTGCCGCCCTGCAGGGCTGCCCCAGCTCCACCTTTCCCTGGTCCCTCCCCACAGGCCCTCCCTGCCCTCATCACTCATGGGATGCACCCTCACTTCTGTGAGAAGCACCCCCACAAGCTCTCCCTGTTGGCCTCCCCCCGGCTGGAGGTGCCCTGGGTCCAAGAGCAGACTCCCACTGTTCCTGCAGAAGCCACCATGGAAGAATAACTATGTTGTGCTTTTCAGAGGAAATTGAAATCTCCTCTTTACTGCTTTCTAAATGAACCTTATAATTTTTTCCCTGTCTACAACATCCCTGTGTACAGCCTCCTCTGCGTGTGTGCCTGTGAGAATGTGGAGATGGCAGGCCACTAGGCTGGGCACATGCCCCGGGCAGATCCCCAGCAAGACACAGGGTGAGCTCCAAGGCCAGGGGCCTTGACCAGGCAGCAGCCTCTCCTCCCTACTCCTTGTCCCACAGGTCGGAGCCTCTGAAATGGAACCAGCCTGATCAAGCCTGAGGATCAAGCCTGAGTTGCCAGGGGGTTTCCTGGGTCAGACCCACCCAGCCTGTCAGAAGGAACCAGGCTGGGGCAGGAGGAAGAGCAGCCCAAGAGAGCAATAGCAGGGTTTGTCAGGGTGGAACTCTGGGGGGAGCCGGGGTGTGGTTGAAAGGGTGGGAGGAAGATCATGGAAGGCCGGGAACAAAAATATAAAAGTCATAGAAGACTCTAGAAGGGCTGCACTGGGGCTGGGGTAGGGAAGTAAAGAACCCGATTAAGGGCAGATGGGATGACAGGCATGTCAACTATGCCTGACAGGTCTGCCCCCACATAAGCCCTGGACTTCTCCAGGTCTGCTCTTTGGGGACTGGGAACAGAGGGTGGGGACCCGTAAACAAGGGACACATTCTGCTCTCAGTAGGAGCAGGGAGGGGTAAGTCCAGTCAAAGGGTGAGCCAAGCCATTCCTGTGCCATGAGAGCCTGTCCCCAAGTGTCAAGCTCCCTTGAGGCAGTCGTCTTGGGTATCTGGGCTGCAAATCTACCATTTTCTGTTATCCGAGGGTCAGCAACCAGGACTGGAGGCCGAAAACAAAGAAACAATCCTCAGGTAGGTGCAGACCCCTCTTGTCTTCCTAAGAGGCTGATCCCCACCCCCTGCTGGCCTGTGTGTCAAGAGTGAGCCACAGGCCCAGGGAGAACAGAGTGTTGGCAGCTTCTCTCCTGTTGGAAAAGCCGTGTGGAGGGGGGGACGGGTGCGCCACGCACGGGTTGGGGCACAGGTGTTGTGGGGTAACAGATCTGAGATCCTTTAGAGATGGGGAGGGCTGCAAGAAGAGGACTTGGGGACCTCCCCTCCTGGCAGGAGGCTATTTGTTTAGGCAGCAGACTTGCTGCACTGCCTGGTGCCCACCTCAACAGGGGATAGGAGGTTGGAGATGGCAGAGTGGAGCAAGGACACTGGGGGCTGGCTTGCCACACGATGGATGTGATGAAAGAAAATGAATTTTTTGTGGATCAAGGGACACTGCAGAAAGTAGTGGCTTTAGCCACTGGTAGCCTCCCATGAGGACAGCCTGTGAAGCAAGGCAACAGTTCCCCCAACTCAGAGGAGCCAGGAGCTTAAAGAGTTGGAAGGAGTTGACTGACCTAGATCTGCAATTTGGAGAGTTTGGTGGCAGGGAATCGGCATTAGCCTGAGGAGTAGCCACACCCAGACAGCCGGGCCCCAGTCAGTACTTGGTACGGGGCACCTGTCCCTTCCTTCCCTCTTCTCACTTGCACACCTGCTGGGGGGAGTTGTCTCCCTGCCCATCCTTCCCAGGGCAGATGGGGGGCTGCCCCCAGCCCCACTCCAGCCCCCAGGGCACAGCCGCCCAGCAGGGAAGAAAGAAGAATTTCAATCCTGTGTGAGACTGGAGTCTAAGACTTGATTTATTTAACAACCAAAAGGAAGTTATAGAATCCTCCCAAGATGTTGTCAAGGGACAGAAAAGCATACAGTTTCACCAGCCTACGGTTGAAAACAGCGACATGAGAAGAACATTTTAAATAAATATTTCATGTTAATGCCACCAGCTGAATCTAACCTGAATGATAAATCAATTACACAAGGGACAGGGACTCCCTTCAACAAGCTCAACTGCACTCATGGGAGGGGCTATATTAGAAAGACATACGGAATAATAGACAAGGGGTGCAGGACCCCAAGGGACATCTAGGTGAGTCCAAGCTCCCAGGAGCTGCTGAGGAGCTAAGGCTGTCCAGTCTTCAGTCACAGGTCACAGCCAGCCCGGGTCACAATAGAGCTCTGTTTGGGGTTCAGAACCTGGCTTGGCCACTGCCTGTCTATGTGAGCTAGGAACAGCCAGTTTCCTCATCTATAAAATGGGAGAGTAGCTCCTACCCAGGAGACAGGTATGAGGATTAAATGAGTTGATACATGTTCAGGTCTCAGATCACTGTCAAGCTGGGCCTCATCCTTGCCCCTGGTGTCCCACCTGTGTGGCTTTTCAAGCCTCTGCCTCTCTCTCTCTCTCTCTCTGCTTCTCCCATTGCCACCTGCTAATATCCTCCCCCTTTGCTGAGCCTGCCAAGGTCTCGCTAAGCCTGGATGGAGCTGGTCCATGGAGATTTTCCCAGTGAGCCTGCGCTCTAATGGCAGAGCAAGGTTGGCACTGATTGGCTCTCCTTATCAAGATCCTGCATGGACACTGCCTCCTGCCTTGTCCATCACACACTGGGGAAGCCAGAAGTCCTGTTCTCCTCCAGGTGGCTCCTGCTCCTCCCAGGACTTCCAGTTTCATTCTGGAATCTTCTCTGATGCCTCTCCCATCTTGCCAATAATAAAGAGCCCACTGCATCTCAGGCCTCTTGACTCCAGGTGGGCAAGGAAATTGGGTCACTGGCCTGAGAGGAAAAACATCTAGAGATCTCAGAGGGATTTTGCAAGCTCCCACCGCTCCCTCCCACTTCCTTCTTGGAAGATACTGGATGGTGTTTTTCCTTATTTCTTAGACTATCTTTCTCCCACCCAGCTACTCAACTAGGCATTCCCTGGAGTGAGTCAGGAAAATCCACATTTACTGAGCTCACACTAAATGCTCTGCTTGTAGCATTATCTCATTTAATCCATCAGTAGGAGGTCCTCAATGTCCTCAGGGGACTCCTTGGAATTCTGGATAGTTTCACAAACAAATGCTAGGATTTCAAAGGCTTGAAGACAGCTTCCACTTCCCCTAGCATTCCCCCCACACACACTTCCTATCTTTGCCTCTTTCCTAAATGCCGATCATCAGCCCTAAACCCTAGAATCATCTGGGCAGATGTTTTGATAATGGAGGTGCAGGTTCTGCCCCTCTAGAGAGAGGCTGGGTAAGAATGAGTTGGCCAGGAATCCCCAGGTGATTCTGATGTCGCCCAAAGACTGAGCACCTCTGTTCCGCCAGCGCCAAGGCAGTCTCCACACTGCTCTCTCCGTCTACCTTCCTATTGAACTGACACAGACCCCAGGAGCACAGAGAAGTGATGTGCCACAGGTCCCCCTGGCTTCTGAGTTTCTCTGCCATGCTCATCAAAGGTCCCTTCTGTCCGCCACACCGGTTTTCCCAAGAAGGGTCTGCAGGAGAGAGGCCAGATGGCTGAGCTGGTGCTGGGCCCCCGCTTCCCTCCTCAGCCTGCCTCCTTCCTCCCGCGGTCCAGCAGCCTCTCCCACCTGGCCTCAGCCTGGGACTGTTGCAGAGCAGAACAGAACGGAACAGAATGCTGGTTCCCATTTCTACAGCAGCCTTGTCGTGCTGAACTGTAATTTCTTGTCTACCTGCTGCATTCACGCAGGAAAAAAGAGCTCCCAGTGTCCCCAGCGCCCAGCACTGGGCCTGGCTGAGCCAAGGAGTTCAGTGTTTGCTGATGTATTCTATAGAGGGACTCAGTTAATGACTTCATTCCTTACTCTTTTTAGGGTATTAGCTGATTTTTAAGGGCAATGCTTAGCCCAAAGGCAAAACATGTTAATGGTGGAATTTTAGCATTGTGGCCTGAGGAAATCCGAAGTTTCTCAAGTCACCTGTGGTTGTGTCCTGCAAGCTCCCAGAGGAGCTTCTTCTAGTCCTACCCCCTTGACCAATCAGATGGGCCCTGAGACCCTGGAGGGATCACCAGGCCTCTTCCCCTCTTCCTCAGGGTTCCAGGTGGCTCTTGCTGACTGAGGAGTCGCTCAACTCCGCTCAGCTTGCCATCCCTCCTCCTGTCAGCAGAACACGACGCCCCAGGCTCCTTTCATTTGCAACTCTGTGCCTTATGGATTTCCAGATCACCGACAGAGAGAAGGAATCTGACAGCCTCATTTAACAGCCTCTTCTGGGCCTTAGCAGGCTGGGGTGCTCCTACTGGGACCGCCAGAGAGAGGGGCTTTCTCTGGGGGACAGTGGCAGGCCAGTGACTGGCTTCAAAAGCCTATTGAGTGGACTACAACCTAACCAAGCCACCTCCTCTCAGCAGCTGGATTTGTAACAGGGGGGTGGATAGACAGGAGAGGGAATCTACTGGGATCCCAGGCCTGGCTGAGTGGAAAGGCCTAGAAAATGTTTCCTGAGTGATTGATTCGCTGAGCAGGGTGCTGTGGGGGAAGGGAGAAGCAGAGCTATTTCCTGGGCTCCTGCTCTGCCCTGTGAGTCACACTTACTGCAGTGCAGGGCCCAGAGTCCCTGTGGCTCTTACTTACCAATGTCCCTCCTTCCCAGCACTCTGGGTGTCTCTGAGAGGATATTCAATCCCCTCCCTCCTTCCCTTCTCAGGGAACCCTGGGAGCATGTCTGCCCTGCCTGCTGCCACTGAAAGCATTTGAGACTCCAGGACCTGAAAACCTCAGGCCCCGGGTCCTCATGCACAGACAGCCAACAGGCCCCAAGAGCCCCAGCTGCAGAGAGTGTAGCACCCCATCCCTCAGCCCCGAGTAGTTTATTCTCTTCAGCTGAGGCACAGGACGCTCGGAGCTGTCCAGAGTCAAGGCAAGCAGCAGAGCCAGGAATCAAATCTGAGCTTCAGAGTTCATCTGTCATCTCTCTTCCTATGACCAGAAATCTTCTCACAGGCCAGCCCTGGGAGAGAAGTGGGAGGCGGCTCCAGCCCAGCTCTCTCCTCCTCCAGCCTCCCCGCGCCACAGCAGCGTTACCTTAAGTCTTTTCTAGAACAAGATGAGGCATGAAGAAAGACACAAGCAAACACTGTCCAGAAGAGAAAAGCAGGGAACATTTTTCATGAGTCTGAGAAATGTATTGGAGCTTAATTCTGAGGGTTAAATTTTGTCCTGACATATTTTACCTCTCAAGTTTTTGCTGCAGAAGAATATCTCTTTTTTTTTTTTATAGAAAAACTAAAAAAAAAAAAAAAAAAAAAAAAAATCCCACATGCTCACAATTAACATTTTATCAAGTTTGCTTTGTATGTTTTTCTAGACCATTCGAGTATAAGCTGCAGATATTAAAACAGCAGCCTTCTAAATATTTCAGCCTGTTTCTTTTAAAAATAAGTACATTCTCCTAGACTCAAAATGTCATTGCTACACCTAAGAAAAATCAATACTTTGCTAATGTTATCTAATATCTAGTCTATTTTTAAATTTTGATAATTATCCAGAAATGTCTTTCATTGCTGATTTTTAATACCAAACTACAATCAGAAGTATTTCTTCTGGTTGTGACTTCCGTTTAGTCTCTTCTGTCTAAAATGGTCCCTCCATCTTTTTTTTTTTTTCTTTTGTCAGGATATTGATTTTGTTGAAGAGATCAAACTGGTGGTCTTGAGAATGTCCTACTTTCTGGGCTTGTCTGATTATTTCCCTGTGTTGCTATTTAACTTGTTACTCTAATTCCTGAATTTCATGTAGACTAGATGTTAGATCTTGAGCTTGATCAACAATCAAGTCCAAGGTTGTTGTCAAGCCAAGCTCAGTGGCGCATGCCTGTAATCCCAGTAGCTGGAGAGACGGAAAGGGATTGCAAATTTGAGGCTAGCCTCAGCAATATAGCAAAGTCCTCAGCAACTGAGTGAGACCCTTTCTCAAAATTAAAAAGGACTGGGTCTATAAAGAACTCAAAAATCTCTACACCAAGCATACAAATAACCCAATCAACAAATGGGGTAAGAATATGAACAGACACTTCACAGAAGAAGATCTACAAGCAATCAACAAACATATGAAAAAATGTTCACCATCTTTAGTAATAAGAGAAATGCAAATCAAAACTACCCTAAGATTCCATCTCACCCCAATTAGAATGGTGATTATCAAGAATACAAGCAACAATAGGTGTTGGCGAGGATGTGGGGAAAAAGGTACACTGATACATTGCTGGTGGGGCTGCAAATTAGTGCAGCCACTCTGGAAAGCAGTGTGGAGATTCCTTAGAAAACTTGGAATGGACCCATCATTTGACCCAGCTACCCACTCCTTGGCCCAAAGGACTTAAAATCAGCATACTACAGAGATGCAGCCACATCAATGTTCATTGCTGCTCAATTCACAATAGCCAGACTGTGGAACCAACCTAGACGTCCTTCAACTGATGAATGGATAAAGAAACTGTGGTGTATATATATATATATATATATATATATATATATATATATATATATATATATAATGGAATATTAGTCAGGTATAAAGAATAATAAAATGATGGCATTTGCAGTCAAATGGATGAAATTGGAGAATATTATTCTAAGTGAGATAAGCCAATCTCAAAAATCCAAAGGGTGAATGATCTCACTGATAAGCGGATGATGACACATAATGGGGTGTCGTGGGGGGCAAGAATGGAGGAAGAAAAGAGGGAAAAGAGAGGTGTTAGGGGTGGGGGGAAGAAAAAAATAACGGACTGAATCAAACATCATTACCATATGTAAATGTATGATTACACAAATGGTATGCTGTTATTCCATGTACAAATGAGAAACAACATGTATCCCATTTGTTTACAGTAAAAATAAATTTTAAATAAAAGTGCAAAAAAAAAAAAAAAAAAAAAGGGACTGGGGAGGTAGTTCAGTGGTAAAGTTCCTGAGTTCAATTCCCAGTAAAAAGATAAAAAAAATGTTGGCAAGAATACTTCTAGAGTAGACAGACTCTAAGGTGGACCCTAACCTGGTACACACACCCTTGTATCAGGCCTCCCTGCAGTGAGAGCTGAACTTAGTGACTGGCTTCTAGGGAAGAGAATACAGCAGACATCGGTTCAGAGGTTAGATTCTTTTAAAACTGTGGGTGCTGTCTTGAGTTTTTCTCTGTCTCTTCACTCTTCAGAAAACCAACTCCCCTGTGGAGATCCCAGCTAGCAAGGGGACAAGCCCTACCAGCAACCAGATTTCTATGCCACCCAGTTAAGCCCTCAAGTGAGACCCCAGCCCCAGTCAACTAGTTGAGATCATGAGGCAAAGGTACCCAGCTGAACTGTGCCTAGATTCCTGAGTCACAGAAAATATGTGGTAATAATTATTGCTTGTTTCAAGTGGCTGAGTTTTGGAATATTTGTTTTGTATAGCTTTGGACTGAATTGTATTTTCTCCCTAGACCCCCAAATTCATATGTTGAAGCCCTAGTCCCCAGTGCAACTGTATTTGGAGATAGGGTCTTTAGGAGGCAATCAGGCTAAATGAGGTCATAAAGGTGGGGACCCAATCTGATAGAACTATGGCCTTATAAGAAAAAGAAAAGTGTGAGGACTCAGGGAGAATGTGGCTTGTCTGCAAACCAGGAAGACAGCCCACCAGGAACTGAATTGGCAGGCACCTTGATCTGATTTCCCAGACTACAGAACTGTGAGAAAATAGATGTCTGTTGTTTAAGCCAACCAGTCTGTTGTATTTTGCTGTAACAGCCCAAGTAAGTAATATGGCTTCATTGATGCTCTCAACTTCCTATTTTTTTCACACCAGCAGGTATGTAATGTCAGGCTGTCCCACTAATTTTCCTCACTTAGTTAAGGTGGACCCTGTCAGATCTGGCCATTGAAAAGTTTCACTTGACCTTTGGCAATTGACAGTGCATCTATGGGACAATACCTTGACCCCCTAGAACATCTTTTTCTCTAACAAATTGGACCCCACACATTGAACATTTATTAATGATGTTTGTTTGAATCAACTCTTTCTTTGAATATTGGAAAATGATGATTCCTCTAATTCTATCATTCTTTTTGTATTTATAGCTAGTGTTTTTCACAAAGAGGAGGTTTCCCTCCTCTGTGGGAATTAATTACAAATCCTCCTTAAAAGAATGGGTAAATGCTTAATTCTTTTTTTCTAACTACCAATTTTCAGAATAAGAAATTGGGTCAATGGTCACCTCCAATGGTGGTAAACAAGTTTCTCTCTCCACTTTCAACTCATCCAGTTATTATTTATTTATCTATCTATCTATGTATCTATCACTGTGGCCTGGAGGATATTTATTTGTTCAAGTTTTACAATCAGCAGTAGTCATCATTCTTTTCAATGCTCAGAGTGTCCCAGATTTGGCCTTTGGGAGTCCCTCCAAGGTGGAGGAGCCCTATTTTAAATTTTTGGCTCCTAAGAAAAAATTTGCAGAGGACATGCAAACCTTACATGCTATGGAGCCTGGAGAAAATACTACGTGGGATGGAATGTGGAAAGTCTGCAGACATGTACAATAGCATCCCTAGGGCTTGTGCCCAAGAATCATGTACCAGAGGAGGTCAAGGAGGTGCAGGTGAAGGATTCAAGCATTTGAAATGTCCTCCCCACAGCTGAGGGCTATTCATTGGGGGACAGTTGTAAATAACCATTGCAGTAAGGAAGGGAGGAAGAAATTTGTCTAAAAAAGCTCTCAACTTCCAGCAGAATGCAGGAGGTGGTAAATACAGGCTCCTCTAGGACACCAGCCTGGAGCCACCTCCATAACCCACAGCATATGACTTTGACAGCACAATGAATTGGACAGAGGAAACTGGCTTTGATGTCTGCACAAACCCCACCAAACCCCGTTTCCAGGTCTTGCTCTCTCTCCTTCTGGGATGGGCTGAATGGAGCTGAGTTCCCAGTTCACTTCTCCAGCCCTCGCTCCTGACTGACTCTATTCCCACCCCTGACTTAAACTTCCTAAAGACAGTTAATCCTGATCAATGGAAACTATTATGATTGCTTACTCCAGAGCCCTCTGATATTGATGCATTGCAAGAATGCTTCCTGGGCCTCCACCTGGAATAATTACACAAACTTGGCCTATTTTGAGAGGCATTGGTGGCTCCTTACTCCAAGTCTTTCCTTCTGCTCAGGTTCAACTCATCCTCACCAATACCCACCCCCAGAAATTTCCCATCCCTGGTCCTTGGAAACTACATGCTGAGGCTCTGCAAAAGCCCATAGCTTTTGCTTAGTGAGCTGGAGGCAAGCTTTTCACATCTCTATAATAAAGATGGTGAACTGCACCTCAGTGAGTTACTTACACAGGGTCCCACTGACCCAGGCCCACAGCAGAGCACAGAGTGGATCATTAACAGCCTAAGAGCATGCCAAAGTGCAACAGAGACTCTGGGTGTCTTCTACTGTCACTCCCTCTCAGCAAAGGAGCCTCACCTGGGTGGGGAGCTGCAGGTGCTTTCCAGTCTCTGTGAGGCTGGGCCTGTCATGTGAGCCCCATACATATTCACAGTCATTATTCAGCAGCAACAGGCAGAAATAACTATAAGGAAAGCCAACCAGCAGGCCCTCAGCCTGCTCAGGAGCCAGGGAGCACGTTTCCCTGGACACACTCTCCATTTGAGCGCATGCAGAACACTCCTACACATGTCCCTCCACCATCACAGACCTTCCCATCAACTTCTCCCTCCTACCACCTCCACACACAACACTCAACAGGCTTCATGTCCCTGCCAGGCCCTTGCTTGATCCGAGGAAGTCAGTCTGAGAACTGGCCCGTGCTTGCCAGGGAATCCTGCACTGTGAGCAGCTGACACTCATCTCTGCCTGTCATCCTTGTCAGGGCCCCATAGTAATTACTTCTGTCTTTTATTCAGCTCAACAGATATGACCCAGTGTTATGAACAGAATGGTGTTCCCCAAATTTATATGTTGAAACCCTAAACTCTGATGTGAGTATATTTGGAGATAGGGTCTTTAATGAATGTTAATGGGAGTGAAGCCCTGGTCCAAAAGGACCAATGTCCTTACAGGAAGAAGAAGAGACACTGGGGATACATACACACAGAAAAAAGGTCATGTGAGGACACAGCATGAAGGCCACCACCCGCAGGTGAGGAAAGAAGCCTCAGGAGAAACCAAACCTGTTGACATCTTGATCTAGACTTCAGTCTCCAGAACTGAGAAAATAAGTTTCTACAGTTTAAGCGACCCAGTATGTTGTATTTTGTTCTATCAGCCCTAGCAGACTAATATACCCATGTTTACCTACATTTATCCAGAAACAAAAGAAACCAGGCATATGAAGTGAATAAGGCCTGGCTCCTGTCTGAAGGAGCTTCATAAGAATACATAAATCTCTGGGCATGTGGCACACACTATAATCTCAGTCACTCAAGGTGCTGAGACAGGAGGATGGCAAGTTTAAGGCCAGCCTTGGCAACATAGCAAGGCCCTGTCTCAAAATAAAAAAATAAAAAGTTCTGGGGATGTGGTTCAGTGGGAAAGTGCCTTTAGGTTCCATCTCCAGTAGAAAAAAAGGAGGAAGAGGAGAAGGAGAAGACTTAAATCAGTGAAATAGAATTGAGAACCCAGAAGAAAGCCCTCACATTTAATAAGCACTCACATTAGTTCATTTTTTCAACAGGGATGCCAAGACAATGGTGCTAGACCAAATGGGGACCTACATGCAAAAGAATGAAAGCAGATCACTACCTCACAACATATACAAAAATTAAATCAAGTTAAAGACGTAAATGTAAGAGCTAAAACCATAAAACTCCTAGAAGAAAACGTTGGCATTAATCTTTATGGTCTTGGATTGGACAGTGCTTTTTAGCACAAGCAACCAATGAAAAAATAGATACACTGGATATCATCAATTAAAATATTTGTGCTTCAAAGAACATCAACAAGAGAGTACAAAGATGATCCACTAAATGAATAAAATCTTTGCAAATCATATTCTTATAAGGGATTTTTATCTAGAATATATAAAGAGTTATTAAAATGCAATAATAATGAGACAAAATTTTCTAATTTAAAAATGGGCAAAGACTCAAAATAGACAGTTTTCCAAAAGAAGATATACAAATGGAAAATAATCACAAGATGCTCAGCATCATTTGTCATCAATAAAATGCAGATCAAAATCACAAATGAAATAACAGTAGGATGACTGTAATCAAAAAGACAGATAATAACAAGCATTGGCAAGGATGTGGAGAATTTCAGCCCTCATACATTGCTGGTGGGAAGGAAAATGATGCAGCCACTTTGGGAAGCAGTCTGGCAGTCTGGCATGGGTAGACATGGTTACCATATGATCTGGCAATTCTATTCATAGGTATTTATACAAGAGAAATAAAAACATATGTTCAACAACAACTTGGACAGAAATGTTCATAGCAGCATTATTCATAGAAGCAAAAATGCATCAACAGCCCAAATGTTTCCATTCATCAGCTGATTATGAAAAAATAAAATGTGGTATATCCTTACCATGGAATAATATTCAGCAACAAAAAGAAATGAAGTACCGATACATGCTGTGACATGAATAACCTTTGAAAACATATGCCCAGTGAAAGAAACCAGTCATAAAGGACCACATATGGCATGATTCCACTTGAATGAAATGTCTGGGATAGGCAAATCTGCAGAGACAAAAATTAGATTTATGGTTACCTGGAACTGGGAGATGTGGGTTTAAGGTTTCTTCCAGGAGTAATAAAAATGTTCTAAAATTTATTGTAGTGATCATTGTAAAACTCTACGAATGCACTAAAATCTACGGAATTGTATACTTTAAATATGTGAATTGTTTTGCATATGAATTACATCTCAATGAAGCTGTTAAAAACATAGTAGGGAGGCTTTTGTTTCTGGAAGAGAGAGTAGATGTACTTTTCCCTATTTCTCACTAAGTACAACTGAAAACCCTAGAAATTATACATAAAGCAATTCTAAGAAGATTCTGAAACACAAAGAGAAAACAGTCTTTCTAGGGACTCCAGGACCTAAGGAATGAGACAGTGGTGAGTTCTCTGGGTTTTATTTTTGCCTCATATATCCCAGACTTGAAGCTGAAGAAGACAGCAACCATAAAACCTCACAGGTAAAGAAAAAAATTTATCAGCAAAAGCCTGCTGTCTCTAGTAAGACAGACAGACACCTTTCAAACAATAATATCTCTACTGAAAATACCACAGAAAAAACATGGCCCACTCTCACTATGCCAAAAAAGTTTGAGTGAGGAACCTTGACTTCTACCCTGGCAAAGTTGTAACAAAGTATCCCAACTCTGTAGTTGAGGTGAAAGTCAGATAGGAAACTGAGACTTACATCCTGCTGACAAGTGATAAGCCCACCAACAACTATCACATGGTGTCATAATAAGAGATGACATAGGGACCACCACCATCACACAATGTCATGGGAGAGGACATGGGGGAACTGTGGACTTCCATACCCACCCAACAGTAATGAAGTTCCTTTCCCCTTCCCCTCTCTGGTGGCACTAGAGGAGGTCTAGTAGAGAGTCAAGACTTTTCCCGCTGTCCATTAATAACAAGGACACACCCACTGTGGTATCAACGCAGACCATGTTGGAATCTGAAATTCCCATCACTATCCAGAAAAACAGGCAATCACCATCCCAAATCAAGAATCAACAAAGGCTGAGTAGGGAATATAGACTTCTACCTCCACCTGACAGTAACAATAAAGAAATAAGACTTAAATAAGGCCCAGAATCCCATAATATGAAAGTGTCCAGGCTTCAATTGAAATCATTTGTTATACCAAGAACAAGGAAAATCTCAAACTGAATGATAAAATGATATCAATTAAGGCCAACACCAAAATGATGGAGCTATTGGGATTACCTGACAAAGATTTTAAAGTAGCCATGATATTTTAAGAAAATGTGTCAATGAACAATTATGAACGTGCTTAAAACAAATGAAAATATAGTATCAGCAAAGAAAGAACACATATAAGGAACAACCCAATGGAAATGGTTGAACAGAAAATTGAAAATTGAAAAACCAGGGGCTGGGCTCATCAGAAAAATGAAGGAACAGAGGAGGAAAAAATTGGTGAGCTGGAAGATAGGAAATAAAAATTACCCAACATGAACAACAGAAAAAACACATTTTTAAAAAATATGAACACAGCCCCAGGGACCTGAGGGACGATAATAAAAGATCTAATGTTCATCTTATCAGAAACGTAGAAGAAGATAAACAGGGTTGATGTGTTTTCAAGGAAATAATGATTCTGAAATTTAGTGAGACATCGGCCTACAGATTCCAGGATTGTGAACCCCAAACAGAATAAACTCAAAGAACATAAAGACATATCATAATTAAACTTACAAAAACTAAAGACAAAGAAAACACATCTTTAAAGCAGTCAAGAAGAAGAGAAAATTTACCTACAGGAAGACAATTTACCTATAGACAGAAACTATTGAAATACAGCCAATTTCTTATATGAAACCATGAAAGCCAGAAGGAAATAGAACAATAGTTTTCAAGTGCTGAAAGAAAAGCATTGCAACCCCAAATCCTAGCCAGCAACAGTAGCCTTAGTGAATAAAAGAAAAATTAGGACACTCCATAATAAGGGGAAACAAAGAGAATTTGTCATAAGCAGACCTACCCTGAAGAATGACTACAAGACGTTCTCTAAACAGAAAGGGAAAGATAATAGAAGGAAATTTGGAACATCAGAAAGAAGAAGGAACAGCAAAAATACAGGCTGACATAGTAGAGTCTTCCTTTTTCTCTTGTCTAAATGATGTTTTGTGGTGGAAGCAAAAAATTATAAAACTCTCTGATGTGATTCTAAATGTATAAAAGAGAAAATATTTAAGACATCCATAAACAGGGGAGGGTAAATGATGTAAACATACATTAATAGATCATTCCACCCAGCCACGGCAGAAAACACATTTTTTTCAAGTCCCTAGAGGTCATATATCAAGATAGCCCATATCCTAGGCCATACAACCAAACTAACAGAGTTGAACAAAATATAGTTTAAAAGAACTGAAGTCTTACAGAGCATACTTTCCAATGGAATAAAAATAGAAATTGATAATAGAAAAATAGCATTTTAAACATTTGAAAATTAAAACAACATACTTCTAAATTATGGGTCAAAGAGGAAGTGTCAAAGCAAATTTTTTAAAATGCATTGAATTGAGTCAAAATGAAAATACACTCCCCCTAATGATGGTGATACATTCTGAGAAAAATGTCGTTACACTATTTTGTCATTGTGGAAACATGATAGAGTGTACTTTTAAAAAATAGGACAACTATGCTATATCTTTGGGACCAATGTCCAATACACAGTCTGTCATTGACACAGTATCATTATATGGCACATGACTGTATGGCATATAAAAAGGTTCTAAAGTAATACTGAGGAAAATATTTTGTAGCACTAAAAGCATATGTTAGAAAAGAGGAAACGTCTCAATGCATTAATCTAAGCACTCCCTCAGATATCTAGAAAAGAAGAACAAATAAACCCAAAGAAGGAAATAATGCAAAAAGGAGCAAAGATAGCACTGAAAAGAGAAAAATAATAAAGAAAACTAATGAAACAAAGAGCAGCACTTTGAAAACATCAATAAAGTTGACTGACAAAAGAAGAGGGAGAGAGAGAGGTCACAAATTGCAGTATCAGGAATAAAAGAGAGAGAATGCACCAATTTCTTGGAAAACAGAAGTTATCACAACTCACCCAGTATGAAATAAGAATTGCACTTGAACAACTGCTGTACCTGTTGAGTTTATAATCTTATTTTTACTTTTATTTGTTTATTTTATTTTATTTTATTGGTACCAGGGATTGAACCCAAAGGGGCTTAACCACTGGTCACATCCCCAGTCCTTTCTTTCACTTCAAGACAGGGTCTTGCTAAGTTGCTTAGGGCCTTGCTAAATTGCTGAGGCTGGCTTTGAACTTGCAATCCTCCTGCTTCAGCCTCCCAAGTCACTGGGATTACAAATGTGTGCCACCACGCTTAACTGAATTCATAATTTTTAAACTCACCCCAAAAGAAATCTCTAGGTTCAGAGGATTTCACTGGATAATTCTATTAACCATTTAAATAAGAGTTAGCACCGGTTCTATACAGTCTCTTCCAGGAAATAAATGAGAAAGGAATTTCAATCTGTATTTCCAAGGTAGTATTATTTTGATACCAAATTCAGACAAAGACAGGACCAAAACAATACCAGTAACCCTCTAAATACAGATATAAAAATTCTTAACAAAATATTAACAAATAGAATCAGCTATATGAAAAAGAAATGATATACTACACCATGATGGAATATATTCTAGAAGTGCAAAGTAATTCATCATACTATTAGGCTGAAAAAGAAAAATCAGAGGATCCTTTCAATTAATGCAGATGCAGCAAAAGCATTTGACAAAATTCAATATCCATTAAAGATTAAAGAAAAAATAAACTTTCAGAAAAATAGGAATAGAGGAAAATGTCCTCAACTTGACGAAGAGTATATACCAAAAACTCCTCAACCTACATTATGCTTAATTACGGAAGGCTGAATGCACTTGTAGACACCAAAATTAAAAATACAATACCAATTACAATAACTGAAGAAATTACTTAGTTGTAAATACAACAAAACACACACAGGACCTGCCTACTGATAGCTGCAATGAAAGAAATCAAGGATCTAAATAAATGGAAAGATATAGTATTCATGGATTGGGACATCTGACTTAGTAAAGATATTAATTCTCCCCCAAAAAAATTTTTGAAAAAGAATTAAAAAGGGAAGAAGCAATCTACCCTATTGCAAGATTTGCTATACAAGTATAATAAATAAGACTGTAGTATTGAGAGAGGGACAGATATTTAAACGAATGGACCTGATTTAGACTCACACATTTATCTTTCTGATAAAAATTAAACATTTATTCATCTGATTTTTACAAAAACATGAAAGCAATTCAATGGAGCAAAAATAAACTTTTCAACTTGTACTATAGTTTTATAAGATGTTACCATCAGAGACACTGGGTAAAGGGTACTTGGGATTCCTCCATATTATTTCTTACATCTGCATGTGAACCTGCAATGATCTCAAAATAAAAAGTCCAATTTTTTTTAAAAAGCCCATTTTTATATTTTAGATATGAAGTGTCCCCCAAAGATTCATGTGTTGAGGGCTTGGTCCCCAATGCAGTAATGTCCCAGGGCGGGGCTTTGGGAAGTGATTGAATCGTGAGGGCTCTGACCTTAGCAGTGGATTAATCCATTGACAGTTGACTGGACTACTGGGAAGGAGGGGGGGGGGCATGGTTGGAAGAAGTAGGTCGCTGGAGGCATGTCCTTGGGGATTATATCTTGTCCCTGTCCCCTCTTATTACTTTCTCTGCTTCCCAGTTGCCACCAGCTGAGCAACTTGCCTTTTTTACCACCCATCCTCTATGATGTTTCTGCCTTGGAGACAACAAACCATGAGCAAAAATAAATCTTTTGCTCCTCTAAGTTTTTTTTCATAGGGATCTGTGTATGTGTGTGTGTGTGTGTGTGTGTGTGTGTGTGTGATGTCAATCCTGAGGGATCTCAGTCTTCCAAGCATGCCAGCAGTTGAGCATGCATCTTGCGGGGAGTCATCAGGGTAGCCTGCCTACTGAAAATGATGCAGTGAGCCCCAGCAGGGATGAGGGAGGAGCAGATTGTGGTAGGAGGGAGGATGAAATAGTTTCCACCTCAGACATCTTGTGCTTATGATGCCATGGGTAGAGACTTCTAGATGCCAGGTATGTAGGGGTTGTAAGCTCAGAAGAGAAATCCAGACCAAGGTTTCCATATCTTGATAGAATACAGATTCAGTTGCTGTTCCAAAACCCCAAAGTAGTAGTGGCTTAAACAGGATAAGGTCTTTTTTTCTCGTAAATGCAGAGCCTGTGTGGTTTCCTAAGGGGTCGAGGGGCCAGGTTCCTGTCTTGTTGCACATGCATAGTCCAAGATGGCTCACTACTGCCTGCATTTCAGTCAGAAGAAAGGGCAGGGGGACCAGCTCTTTCCTTTCAGGGAAATAACCCCAAGAAATGCAGGCAGCACTTCTACATCCCAGAAATTGGTCGAAAAGGTCCATCTAGCTCAAAGGGAGGCAGGGCACATAGTCATTATTCCAAGCAGCCATGTGCACAACTTATTTATACTGTTATGAAAGAAGGGAGAATGAATATTCTAAGACAACTAGGAGTCACCACCACACATCCCTGTCGGTAAAGTATTTTTTTAAAACATACCCTTGACTATATATGTATTTGTTTGTAATAGGTATGTCAATATGTACATTAACTAGTTATAAAATTTACCATTTTTTTTTTTTTTTTTTTACTTTTTAGATTAAAACAAACAACTTTTCTTAGACCTCAAGAGATCATCTGGCACATGCCCCCTTGGAGACCAATGCCTAGACTAAAGATAAAGATTCATCAAATAGGTAGTGGGTGAGACTCTGGAGTTGAATAAGATCACCCAAAGAAAGACACATAAGTGGGGAAGAAAGCTCCAAGGATGGGAAATTGGGGGCATTGATATTGGTGTTAATTAGGTTTTTGTCACTGTGATCAAAATATGTGACAACAACTTAGAGAAGTTTATCTTGTTTAAAAATTGGGCAGCAAGAAAAGAAACAGGGAGCCACGCACAGTGGTGCACACCTATAACCCAGCTACTTGGAAAGCTGAGGAATATGAATCACAAGTTCAAGGCCAGCCTAGACAATTGAGCAAGACACTGTCTTAAAAAAAAAAAAAAATTAAAAGAGCTAGGGATGTAGCTCAGTGACAGAGCACTTGCCTAGCAAGTGCAAAGTCTTGAGTTTGGTCCCCAGTACTAGAAAAGAAAAGGAAAGCAAAAGAGTGGTCTGAGAAACTGAGAAGGAGCTATCCCAGGAATGGAATATCTGGAAATCTGGAGCAGAGTTTTCAGAAAAGTCATGTGGGATGAAGACTAAAAGGCAGCTATTGATTTACCAGTGTGAAGGTAATTGGTAGTCAGGGTGACAAGAGAAGAAAATTAGGGTGAAGAGGTAAGAAAAAAATGGATAGTACATTCAATTCTATGTTTAGGAAGGAGGCCCCCATTTTTGAGAGGCTCAGGTGAGACCAGAATGTTAGAAGACTTCCTATGGACATTTGTGTGAAGAGTGGCTTCCAGGAGACAGTCTGAAACCCAGAGGCCAGCGAGGATGCAGAGTTCAAATGGCTTCAACTGAAAGATTTTGCTTAGGAGAAATGAAAATGACCTAGCAACCAACCTGATATGGAAACTTCCGGAGAAGGAAGAGAAAACGGACTCCAAGACTGCGAAGCCTGGGAGCTGAGGGCAGGGGTGCCACGAAGAACACGTTGGGGAGGTTCTGATCGGTGATGAGGTCAGGTGCCCCTCCCGGGAGTGCTTCCTGGAGAGGCTGCTGTGAGGGCCCATCCCCAAAGCCTGCCTGTCCACCTGCCGCGATGCTCCTGCCTCCGCTACACACGCTGGATCCAGAGCTCCCACTCCTTCCCGGAGTGCCAACCATGTGATTGCAACTCAATGCTGTCCCGAGCCACGACCAGCCAAGCTGACTTTACTGTGGTACCAGGACAATGGGGTTGTCACTGAGGACAAATGGAGCAGCCTCTTTTTGCACAGTGACAAGCTCCCTGGAGTGCCAGCAGCAAGAGCTGTCAGTTGGCCCGGGAAATAGAGCACATCAGGGACACCACCGTGTGGCTCATCTCCGGGGCAACCCTATACACAACTCCAGGAGTGAGGACAGAGGTCACACGTGCCAGAATCATCCTCAGCCAGGGACATGGCCTTCATCTCTGGCCTTCCTCCCATTGATTAGGACAATCGGGAAATGAGCCAAAGGAAAGAGACTGTAGTGTTCTCTGTACTTGTGAGGAAGGAGGATGCTGTCTCTGTAAGCTAGGAGGCACGGTTAGCGGCCAAATAAAATCGGACAGAAAGTGGCCGAAGCAAGCTTTATTGGAATTTGGCTCTTGGGCAAAATTCCCAGGCCCCCGGGGTACAGCTCAAGTAGGGACCTGGAGAAAATTGCACGTGGCCCAGCTGCCCAGGATTTTTATAGGCTGGAATGGGAGGGGGTCCAGCTGAGTGACAGGTGGATGTTAAGCGTCACTGGAATTTTCTAGCCCACTTGATCGGTCACCTTTTGGCGGGCTGGCCTTTGTTTCAGCTGCTCTGCTCTGCCCCCTACAGTCGCCTAAATTCCGACCTAACAGTCTCAACCACAGCATTGTCTGTCCCTACTGGTGCCTCTCCCATGGATTCTGGTCCACTTGGCTTATCGACTGCACTGAAGCAGGAGTTCAGAATCCTCCCTGAGGATGCTCCCTGGTTGTTTCTTTGGGCCCCTCATAGGTCGGGTGGAAGTTGGGGTGCAGGACAAGAATAATAGAATCTGGGGAAGTGCTCACTAGTCCTACTTCTTGGATATCCCCTCTTGGGGTCTGCGTGAGCCTGGGCACCAGGAGGCAGGACTGCCGTTCTAGAAGCTCTCTCTGGGTTATGTCTGGGGCGAGGTCCAATACTGTCCAGGGTCAGGAACTCAGTATGGCCCTAAGAGATGAGGAGGCCTCCCCCAAGACACTGCGCTGAGGTGGAGGTCGTTACTGGAGACACTAATGGGGAGACCCACCTACCTCCTCACTGGGAACAAAGGCTACTTATGATGCCCTGGTTACCTCTATATTGACACTTCCACTGTCAAATTATTTTAAAGATGAAATAGGAAACTATGAATTTCATAAAAATTGATGAGCAAGTTCTGATGTGCAGACAAAATAATACTAAAAACCTCAAAGATAATGCACTCATATGGTGCCCTGGACACATCAGTAGGGCCATTCCTAGATTGCTTGGGCATCTCGGAGAGTGGAACTTGCTTAACACCTGGGGAGCACCCACTATGCACCAGATCCACCCTCCAAATCTTGATGGAGGAAGAAGAGTTAAAGCAATGGTGGAAGGTATTTCCAGCTAAAGAACTAACTTGTCCAATCAACCAAGTGACAGGGAGCATTCTATGCCATGGGGTTCACACTTCACACCCCAAATTAAATTCAGTTGGCTACAACACAGAGCGGAAGGGAAGAGAGGAAGAGCACTTCCAAGGCCCAGGGGTGAATCAGTCAGATCCAGTCTTGTGTGGTAGGGAGCTTGGGTTTCATCCAGAGGGCAATGGGGAGCCACCGAAAGATTTTAACTAGGGAAGAGACATGATCAGATTTGTTTTGGAATCGGAGCAGGGTGGTTTAAGAGCGTCGTATGGCAGAATAGCCTATGGAGAGAGACTAGCTGTGTCTTGTTTTCTCCACTGTAGCTTCCTGGTAAAGAATGAAAGGTATTCCTACCCTCCTCCTCCTCCTCGCCCCCACCCAGGAGGGGAGCTGAGCCCTTCTGAAGCCTGAGGTGGGGGGGGGGGGGGCTGACAGTGTTTTCATGTGTTCTGTTGCAAAAAAAAAAAAAAAATGCCAGGTTTTTTTCCTCCCTCTTTGCTTTAGAAGGCCTGGGTCCAGCTAGTGTTAGGAATTAAGTAAGGAAATAACAGCATTCAGAGAATTTATAGGATGTCTAAACCCAAGCTTCAGGAGAGGTTGTCTCAGGACTGGTTGGCTATATGGTCCAGAGAGGAGGGAATAGAGAACAGGATGTAGCTTTTCAGCTGAACTGACGGGACGATGGGTACCGGAACCAGTCACCAAACAGAGGAGAAGATGCTGTTAGCTCCTAAGTGCCCACTTTCAAAATGTAATATTAAGCCTTAATTGGGAAATAAGATCCAATAGTAACCATTTTATCTTTGCCCACCCCAATTTTAAAATCATCCAATCGTGCAGTTTGTAACCCTGAGCTCCTTCTATCAGGGCAAGGGGCAGCACCGCTTTAGGGATAAAAGCAGGTGGACGGCCTGCCCAGGTGCGCTTGTTAGCCTGGTTTGGTAGCATGCCCTTCTGGAAGAAGTAAAGGCAGCCTTGCCGGCCCGCTTCAAACATGTTTGTTTCCTTGTAAGACCTTGGTATTTCTAACATAGGGAAAGCAAGTTCCCAGAGATCCAAGCAGCAAACAGCTGTGAGCAGAGAGCTGCGGCTCCTACCCATCCAGGAACTGGCAGGTGATCATTTTTGGTGGAGGGAAAAAAAATCTCATGGCTATCCTGCTGCCAAGCACCCAGTGGGTCTCTCCCGCCTGGACAATGACCAGTTACAGTGGCTCCCAGGCAGGTGCAACATGTTCCCTGCGTTGATGACACCATGCAATGTGAGCTCTCGTGTGGGCCCAGGGGGCCTGGCTCTCAGGCCAATCCCCACTCTCAGGCCTCATTTGTAGAACCAGCATTTTGGACCTCATGTTCCTTCCAGCTTACTCCTTCTGAGCCTGTAAGGACTCACTCAAGGGCCAAAGCAGAATGAACTGTCACATTGGCAGGAGCCTGGTGCTGTGTGCAAAAGCAGCCAGAACCCCCAGGGTCATCAGGGAAGGATTCTTAGAGAGAAAGTGTGGGAACCTGGCTGTAAGTCCGCTGGGGGCAGCATCGCCTTTGCCCTGCGGCCTTGCAAGGCCAAAGGCAGAGCTAGTGGTGCTGGTTCCTACCTGCTGGCCAGCGCCCTTTTGATTCCTTGCTCACTGCTCTTTCTCTTCGACAGCACGACTGTGCTTCCTGATGCCTCTCTGGAATGCCTGGACAATTAATAAAAAAAGGTGTTCTCAGAAGCCTCAGCCCCCTTTTCCCTTTCTTTAAGCCATTCTCAGCTCCCTCCCTACTTTCCAGTGTGCTCAGCTCCCTCTTCTGAGACAGGAATTTGGGAATAAAGAAAGACCCCAGGAACCACTGAAATGTAGAAAGCACCCCATGAACAGTTAAGCAAAGCAGCTCTAGCCCTTGACTCAAGCAAGCCCTTGTCTGAAGAAGTAACTTGAGGGCCACAGGAATTTGGTGGGAATTGTGTAACTACTTTGGCTCCACCCCTAGTTCAGCTCCTATTCCCTCTATAAATAATAGAGGCTCACACCAACCAGTTGCTTCTACCTCTGGAGATGGCTCACATTCTCCCTTGAATATGCTTTACCCCAAAGGAGTGTGTCTCTTGAGATTGTCCCTATTCTCCCTTGAATATGTATCTACCTTCCTAAGTAAACCGTCTGTATCTTTGGCACAGGCTAAAATTCTTTTCTGTCATGCCAAGAGCCCGGCTGGTCCTGAGTCAAGTTCTACCTTGTCTTTGTGAACTCCTTGGATCCTTCTTCAGAGACGCCTCTCTTCCAGTGACACTTCCCCGTTGCAGAGTTCATCTTTCCTCATTACACTTCCTCTGAGGGTGAAGAGCATATCTGACCAGTGGCCTATGTCCTAGAGGGTCAGAAGGGAAGCTGTTCATGGCCATACTCAGCAAGGACTCACAGTCCGATGCACCTCTAAGTCAATACTGTGGCACCAGTTTTTGCTGAAATAAAGAGTTTTATTGCAAGATCAACCAGCAAAGAGGACAGAAGCAAAACTCAAATCTGCTTCCCTGAGCAGTCGGTAGTGGAGGAATTTAGAGAAAGGGAGAGAGAAGAGGCTGACTGGGATGGAGAGAAGGGGAAGTTTAAGGGTCTTTTTTCAGGCATAGATGGCCATGCCTCTTCATGTCCCGCGTTGTTCTGCAAGGGGAATTTTGAGCTTGTGACATCAAAAGGTTTTTGACCAGACTGGTTGGCATCTTTTGTGCATGTCCGTTCTTGAAGTCAGTTTCATGCCGAACTTGAGTGGATCCTGGAGACGTTTCCTGAAAAGCAAGTTGAGGACACTTTGTTACTTAAGCAATTTGTGCCCAGTCCTTAGCTGCTTTCAATGGCAAGAGAATGTAACCAACTGAATGGAGCACACTGCTACGGGCCAGGCTTTACAATTGCAGTATGTAGGATAGTCAGATGAGGGAGTTTTGTCCCCATCTACAGATGAGGAAACTGAGTCCCAAAGCATGAAATAACTTGCGCAAGATTACAAATGCAGTACCCAAATATCTTTGTTTTTTTTGTGTGTGTGCGCGCGTGTGTGTGTATGTGTGTGTGTGTGTGTGTGTGTGTGTGTGTTCCCCTTCCATTCTCTCTCTCAAAAAAAATTATATATATATATAAATATATATATTTATTTATTGGTTTTTCTACATTGCAGCAAACACTGTACATGCACAAGGGAATCAAAGAAAAATGAAGCACTTGCAGACTAGAGAGGAGACAGACACCAGTAGTAAGCATACTAGAGGGTCCTACAAAGTCCTGTGCGACCTCAGCAAGGGGACAGGCTCAGTAAGTCTTTCCAAGGGAGGTGCCGTTGGGGATTCCTGGGGAATAGGAGCAGGTACCAGGAAGAGAAGTAGGCAGAAGGTCATGCTTGCAAAGGGCCAGTGCATGGGAAGACACCTGGGCATGAGAGCAGGCAGCTCCGGAGGAGAGTTCCTGCACACCTCTGAGAGGCCTCCCCCCAGCAACTGAGGGTGACATCCTCCCTCCCCTGGCATTGTTTTGATTGTTGGGGATGGAACCCAGGGCTTCACGCAGGCTGGGCAAGCTCCTACCCCTGCACTATGCCCCCAGGACCCCAGCTGTGGCGCATTTCCAAGGGCGTGTCCAGGAGACTGCCCCTAGCTTGACTTCCAAGGGGCGGGCTTTGCCTGTGCCCAGGCTTCTCCTCACAGCTGTCGCCCCCCTCTCTCAGCCCCATCTTCAGTTTAGCTAAGCCGCTGGATCCCTTTGGGTTTGATACCATCTAATTGGTTGTGGCTAATCCCATATTAACTTCTCCCGCAGAAGCTAGAGGGCCTCTCCCACCCTCCATCACGTCCCAGCCCCTACAGAAGCTGCTGTTATCATGTTTATGAGCCTCCACAGCCACCGACAGGCAAATTTGCATATAAATAACCTGCCAGTACAGGAGGCTGCAAGAGGCACCTGGTAACGACTCTGTTTATTACTCAGGGGAGAGGAGAGGAGCAGCAAGGCCTCCTGCGCTGGGTGGCCCAGTCGGGATGGCTACATTTCCACCCACTGATTAGCTGAGAAAGGGTCAGTGACCCCCAAACAGCAGAGGAAGAAGAGCGGAAAGCCTCCAGTCCTCCTCTTTGGGAAACCCTGGCCTGAGCTGCGCAAGACTTGAGACAGACCCTCCTTACTAATAAGGATGGACCTGCCTGAAAATTAATTTAAGTGGCCAGGTTTGGCCCTGGGCTTGATGCAGGTGGACACAGAATGTAAACAGAGATGGGTCATGTCCTCAAAGAACTGTCAATAGCAAAGGGCGTCTAGTAGACCTGGTGGAGAGGTACTACCTAACAAAACAGCAAAAGAATGGGGCTTGGATTGGACACCCTAGGTGACTTCTTGTATCAGAAGGCTTCCTGGAGGAGGGGGCTTTGGGGCCAGCCCTTGAAAAGTAGACCTTGCCTACCTAGGTGGGGAGAGGAAGACTGAGCGTCCCAGACGGGTGAGCAAAGGCAGGTTAATGAGTTCATCGAGTGGGCTGCCAGGTGGCTGGCAGGGTAGCAGGAGTCAGCTGTAGGGTCCCCACATTATAAAGTTGTGTCTTCATTTCCTAAACCTTGAAGAGAGACCTTAGTATTAGTGGGGAACTCTCGGGGCTCATGTTATTCTAGTGAAATCTACATTAAAAGTGGATATTCCCATGGGTTGGGAGTGTAGTTCAGAGGTAGAGCGCTCACCTAGCATGCATGAGGCCCTGGGTTCAATCCCTGTCCTGGGGGGAAAAAAAAAAAAAAGGAAGGACCAAGGGTTACCCAAGCTTAATTCAGAACAGAGGCCACACCCCAAAGAGAATGGGGAATGGACATAAGTGGCATTTGGGGACTTGGAGGAGGTGGGGTGAGGACAGGTTGGGAAGAATGGAAACCTGTGGATCAAAGTCAACCCACTACACACTGTTTCCAAGTGACAGGACTCACACCATCGTTAGCAACACAGGGTCCATCCTAACTTTACTCGGAAGTGGGGTGTCCATCTGCGTCAGTTTTTTCCAGAGGAAAATCAAACTTCTCATCTTCCTGAGGGAGTACTTTTTGCACATTGGAGGGGTCCGTCCACCAGAATTAGGCTCATACCCTCAAGAGCTGGGAGATGGGAGTTCTGTCCCTCTTCATGTTCCCAGGTCCCGGAAATATTCCCGAGTCGCAAGACTGGCAAGAGGCTTTTTGGGCCCAGAATGATAAACATTTGAAAAGGACAGAGAAAGGAATTATGAAACAGAAAAAAGAAAAGAGCAGTTTCTTCCCATATTTTCAATAGAGAGACTTCAGTCTCTTGTTTTTAATTTGTATTGGCCCTTCCATAGTCTGGGAAGTAACTGGATTATCCTGGAGGAAGCCCCGAGACCATCTTCAGAACTGGGATCTGATTCTGGCTCTGCCCTTTGATCCTTGGATGAACAAATCAACATCTCAGAGATGGTTCCTCATCTTTGAAGTGAGAGTTACAATAGCCAGCTCACAAGGACACAAGGAACAAATGAGACTTTCCCTCTAATACTGGGGATTGAACCCCGGGGTGCTCTACCACTGAGCAAGATCCCCAACCCTTTTTATTTTGAAATAGTGTCTAAGTTGCCTAGGCTGGTTTTAAACTTGAGATCCTCCTGCCTCAGCCTCCCACTGGCTGGGATTACAGGCGTGCACCCATGAGATCATATTTTAAAGTTACCTAGAATGCAGTAGGCTCTTTGAAATATTCATCTTTGAAATAAATTGTATAATATTATAAGACTTGGAACAGTAGAATGGAGAGTGAAGGGTTATGGAAAATAATATTCTGAGGTCTGAATCCCATCCTTTTGTGCTTACAGAGAGTATAGTTCACCAAATCCCAAAACACTAATACCAGGAATTCCTTGAGAGCTGCGTCAGAAGCTTCCAGGGCCAATCAGAGGGAAATGCTCCTACGTGCAGCTGGTCATAAATTCAGGAAGCTGGTTTCCCTAAGAGGTGTTACTGTCAGAAAACAAATAGGTTAGGAAGGATTTTAGAACACTCATGAACAGATAGCTCTCCTCAAGCTGCTGAGGAAGGGCAGATGTTGGACCCTGATCCTAACTCTGAAGTTGACAGCTTCTAGGGTAAAGCCTTACCCATCGAATGTCTTGGAAACACTGCTGCAGGCAAGAGCTGGCCAGACAGATGCTGCTTGGGTTAGTGTTGAAGGGATAATTCCTCTATTTCTGTGTTCCACATCCTGCCAGTGCCCCAGATCCCCAAGATGATAGCCTAGATTTGCAAGGGTGCCTCTTCTACTGCCCCCTTGCCATTTTGCCCATAAAGCAGCATTGCCTAGGCAGCCCTCTCCCTACCAAGGATCTGCCCACCTGTGCTCTAGAAAAGCTGCCTCCATTGAGACAGAGCAAGGAGGGACCAATGGCAGACACGACTTAGAGAGCCACAGTGACAAATGTCTTGGCCCTCCATACTCTCCAGGGCCCCATGCTCTGCGCCTATGGGATACCTCCCCGTTGCTGTGGCAACTGGATTCCCAGGGAACGAGGCCTGTGGGCCCCAGCTGCCATCTTGGAGAACGTCTGACAGGCCATGTCCTTCAAATTGCAATACATTTCCCAAGGCCCTAAGCTAGAGAGGGGTGTCTTGGTGAAACTGCATTTGGGGGGGTTTTGACTATTTGGGGCTGAAGAAGGGTTGAGAAGAGCCATAGGCCATGTGGTCTGAGATTTCTGGGGTTTCCCATCGGCTTTGATGAGGCCATTCCACCTTGGCCAGCACCCGTGTAGTGGGAAGGCAGAAAGGAGGAGGCTTTCCCTTCTACCCCCAGTCCTCCCACTCCTCCTACGGCCTGTCCTCTCCCAGAGTCTGAAAGTGGCCAAGCACAGTGGGTGGTAAAATGTGCTGTGATGGTGGGTGGATGGGGACAGAGAGCAAGCACAGTGACAGTGGAAAGTAGTAGGTTTTCATCTCAGGTGACTGGGGGACATGAAGGGGCTGCTGGAGCAGATGGCAGGATCAGGACAGGGTGATCAGGGTGAGAGAGCCAACAGGGAGGGCTAGAGCAGAGCTAAGCCGGGTGCCAGGGGATGATTGAACAGCAGCTCTGGAGGGATTGAAGCGGGAGACAAAGGATTTGCTGCAGAGCCCGGAGCCCTGACGAGCAGGGGACGATTTGATGCAGGAGAGAGCAGCAGCTGCGGTGGGCCTGGGGGCCGGGACCAGGGGTGATTTAGCACCTTGGAAGACAGGACAGGCAGGACCTGTGCTTCTGGGACAAAGCTGCAGGCTGTTGCCATCCATCCCCCACTAAAAGCAGCTGTGACTGAGGAGGGAGGATGGCGGGGGTGGGGGTGGGTATCCATCGAGATAAGCACAAAAGCTGGTTCCAAATGCAGCCCAGGAGCATGCTTGGCCCACAACAGGCAGAGAAATTCCAGGGCAGTTTTTCTCAGGGAAGGGGAAGCATGGTTCAAAGACAACGTACTGACTTGTCTGAAATGAATAGCTAATTAGCTCCAGATCACTTCAGAAGTTCACAGAAGAACCGGGGAGCACAGTCACCAGTCTGAAGCCACCCCTGCCCCACTGAACAGAGGGAGGCCCAGCCAAGCTCAAGAAGGATCCCAAAGCCAGGAGACAGCAGCCTGGCTGGACCCTTTTCCTTGGCTGCCTGGCCACCTTCATAGGGCATCTCTGAGAAGCCGCCTGGAGCTAGGGAGAGACAGGCAAGGGGAGGCAGGACCCTGGCATTCAGTTTGGGCTCTGCACCTGCCATCTTGAATATCTTCTCTGAGTCCATTTTCTCAACTGAAAAAGGAGCTAAAACCAAACTAACGTCATCCCTGACTGCTCCCAGGGTTTTGTGAGAATCTAATGAGAAAAGGTTATGCCACAAACACAGGTAATTATTGTCCACAAGGCACCAAGCTTCCTGAGGGAAGGGGTCTGTTCTGCTCTCTTTGCACCCCCTGCATTTAGCATAATGCCGGGCAAAAATGTTTGTTGAATGTCGTTGAATAAATGGGAACTCTTTACTTCTCCAGTGGTACCTCCAGTCCTCCACAGATAGACTGAGCCCAGGAAAGTTGGGGGTCCAAGTTGTAAGCTCAGGCGGGCTCGGCGGTGGGACCAAGTGTAAGCTCAGCGGGTCTCGGCGGGCACAGTTAGCGGCCAAATAAAATGGGACAGAAAGTGGCCAAAGCAAGCTTTATTGGAATTTGGCTCTCGGGCGAAATTCCCAGACCCCTGGAGTATAGGGACCCAGAGGAAATCACACGTGGCCCTGGCAGTCCAGGATTTTTATTGACTGGGATGGTTGGGGGTCCTGTTGAGTGACAGGTTTGTGTGAAGGGTCAGTGGAACTTTCCATCCACCTTGCTGCAAACTTTCTGGTCACCTTTTGGTGGGCTGGTCTTTGTTCCAGCTGCTCAGCTGTGCCCCCTACAGTCGCCTAATTTCCGACCTAACACAAGTTAGAGGTATTCGGGTATGACCCTGCCCCCAAATCAACCTCCAACGATGTTCCAATTGGTTAGCATTTTAACTTAGCCATTGTTTTGTTGTCCTGGAAGACTGGGAATGGGAGAATTATTTAAATTTTAGTGGCGGGGTAATCCAGGAGCCCCACATTAGGAATAGAGCTCTTTGTGTCTCCTGTCCCCCTTCAGTTTTCTGATTCAGAGACAGAGGTGAGAGAGACAGGTTAACTTTATAACTTCCATGCACAAGTCAGTCTGAAATTTGGAGGCCCCACAATATATCAATCTTCTTAAGCCTGTATACACACTCCACATTAATTCTAATTTAGATACAACCAGGAGTTAAGTGGCAGTTGACTAGTTGACATGTTTTGTAGACATGTAATCAAACACTTATTAATTTTGATTTTGTAGTTCATTTTTTTTTTTTTTGCCTCTTGGGGCCAATCCATTCTTTTTTTAGGTGTCAAACATTTCTAGAGGTCCTCACAAAGGTCACAGAAGCCAAGCGCCAGGTCCTTTGGATGACAAACATCTGGGAGGAGAGCTGGGGTCCAGGATACCCCATGTTCTCCTAGAGAAGGGAAAAGCAACCTGGCCTATGGCTTCCACACTTTTCCTAGAAAGAGGAAATATGGATTCTGTCCCCATAAACAGCCACCATATGCTGTAGGTGCCTGGGCAAGCTGTGGGCCTGTCTGGGCTTCAGTGTTCCCCTTAGAATAGGACTTGAGAAGCAGGGAGGGAGGCTCTGAGGATAGGGTGGTCACCAAGCCTCTTCTGCCCTGAGTCAGAAGATATGACTGTGAGCACGTGCGGGGGCAGTGGGGCCTGGATACCTGGAAGCTGAACCGGGGCCAATCTGTTTCCCCCTGGAAGACAGAGACTCTGTCACATGGAGTGAACCAGCCCACCCTCCACAGTCCCTGCAGAACAGGAAGGGGCCCAGTTAGACCCAAGTCCCATTACATCAGCTCCCTGCTTGCTATGGGCCAAATTTTGGTTAACACCCCCCCCCACCACCACCCTGCCAAATTCATATATTGAAGCCCAAGCCCCACTGTGATTCTATTTGGAGATAGAGACTTTAAGGAAGCAATTAAGATGAACTGAAGTCATAAGGGTGAGGCCCAGATCTGATCAGGTTAATGTTCCTATAAGAGGAGATAAAAGAGCTCCCTTCCCTTCCTCTGCCCCTCTCTAGCTCTCCCACATTTCTCTATCCCTCTCTCCACCCTCTGAGGACACAATAAGAAAGTGGGGGCTGGGGTTGTAGCTCAGTTGGTAGAGTGCTTGCCTCACATGCACAAGGCCCTGGGTTCAATCCCCAGCACTGCGAAAGGAAGGAAGGAAGGAAGGAAGGAAGGAGGGAGGGAGGGAGGGAGGGAGGGAAGGAAGGAAGGAAGGAAGGAAGGAAGGAAGGAAGGAAGGAAGGAAGGAAGGAAGGAAGGAAGAGGCCATCTGCAAGTCAGGAAAAGGGCCCTCACCAGAACCCAGACCTTGGCCTGTCCTTCTAGGCTCCAGAACCATAAGAATAAATGTCTGTTCTTTAAACCCCCAGTCTGGTGCTTTGTTGGGGCAGCTCTCATAGACCAGACTGTTCTCCCCATCGAGGTTGGGAAAAGTACCAGGAGGGAGCTCTTGTTTCCCAGTCTCTGTCCCGAGCCCTGAGGACAAGAAAGAAGAGAGGATCACCACAGTGGACACAGATTCAGAGTTTATGTCAAACCAGGCACTTCTCAAGGCATTTTATATATGTTAATTAGCACATTTAATTCTCACCTCTCTCAGATATTGATATTATTAATACCCCCACTTTACAGATGTGGAAACTGGATCACAAGTTGAGAAGTAACTTGCTCAGGGTCACACAGTCATAAAGTAGCACTGTCTGTGCTGTGAAGGAGCTCATAGTTCAATCAGCCCATGAGAGGGCACTGAGCCATGGCTGAACTCAGCCATGCATCAAGTCTGTTGGAGATAAGGAAGAAGATAAGATCGATCCTGCCTTTCAAGGAGTCTAACCAGGAAAATAAGACAAGCCCCTAAATTCCACAAGGCAGAGACCCATCCACCTGCTCACCACCCATTCCCAGTGTCTACATGGTTCTTTCAAAAAATATTTCTTGAATGATGTGTTTAAATGATATATTGGAATATGTTATTGGTTTTCTATGGCTACCTCAATAAATTGCTACAAATTAAGTGACTTAAAACAGCACAGACTTTTTGTCTTACAGTTCTGTTTAGATCAAAGTCTAAAATGGCTCTCGCTGGGCTAACGCCACCATGTGGGCAGGACCGTGTTTCTTCTGTAGGCTGAAGGGAAGAGTTTCTCGGCCTTTTCCCGCTTCTAGAGGATACCCTGATACTAACACCACTTCAAGGACTCAGTCCCAAAAAACTGCCCTCATTTCAGATGCTGGTCATAAATCCTGGGAACCACCTGCATGTTCTACTAATGGGTTATAAATCAGGGATTCTCACAAAACCCCCTCAGGTTCAGTAATTCCCTCAAACATAAAAAATAATCTAGGAACAGTCAAATGGAAGTATTCATGGGGTGAGGTATAAAGGGAAGACTGGGGTACAGAACTCCCATGCCCTCTCTGGGAGCCCCAGCTTCTTGGCACATCAGTGTGCTCCCCACCCTGGAAGTTCCAACCCTGGTTTGGGGTTTTCACAGAAGTTTCGTCATACAGGCAAGGTTGATTCAATCCCCAGCCACCTGATGACTAAACTCAATTTCCATCCCTTTTCCCCTCCCCAGAGGGAGGTTGGTGGAGTGGAGTAGAAATTTCTAGCCCTCTAACTGGTTCCGTTTTTTGGCCACCAGACCACATCCTGGAAGTATTCACAATCCCAGGTGTCCCACCTGCCTGACTTAGACTCATCTCATGAGCATACAAGGACTATCTTGTCACTTAAGGAGGTTCGAAGGATCTTAGGACCTCTGCCAGAAACAGGGACAAAGACCTTCTCCAAAGCACACCAGGAGTGTGAAAGCCACCCAGAGAGACCTGGATTACTTTAGGATATTTTTTCAGACCAACATCATCCTCTGCCTCACAGGGTTATCTGTCCTAAGAGGGAGACTGAAAGACGGAAAGGAAGACAGATGCTCTCCTGTCTCCCTACCTGGGAACCTTCTGGAGAAGCAGCCATCTCCCCTCCTCTTGCCAGGCTGATTCTTTGTGTCTGGGGAGAGGATACAGCCTCTCTGTGACCAATAAGGTGCCTACTCCCAGGAGTTCCATGGCACGGGCTAGGTAGATTCCTGACGGAGACTTCTGTTCCTACCCCTCTACCTGAGCATACAGACCTCCCAACTCCCCAGAGGATGGAGAGGTTAGAACAAGCTTCTGGGAATGTGTGGACACAGGTTGGAAAAAAAAAATGGCCTTGGTGATTTTTCTCTCTGAATTTTATAAACCAGCACAGTTTCCAAGTGAAATCCGATCCATGTCGTCCTGATTCCTTTACACCCTGGGAAAAGGTTTATGCATGAAAGAGATGGAGATCCCAAAGGGCTCTTTTATTTGATTTAAAAAATCCCTTTCAAATTTTTATTTTTTTATTAGGAGGCAGAAGCTGTGCACTCCCAACCACACACACATACAAACACACACATACACACACAGAGAGGCACACGTGCGTATCCCTCACTCCTACCTACTCTGCCACTAGCTTCAAGTTCCATACCTCTGTAAACCCCAAGACTGGAATAGCTCCATGAACCAAGAGACACTTTTTCCATCTTCTCCATTTAGTGCCTACTGGGAAATGAAAGGGATCTGGGAAGAACTTTCAGGAACTGAGAGGAAGCAGGCAAAGTGTCCCTCCTGCTCCAGGAAGCCAGGCTTCCTGCAAGGCCCTCCACCATCTACATGCCGCACCCCGCTCCACACACACACGTGACCCTGCACCAAGAAGATTTTCAGAAGGACAGCCAGTGGTGGCTGCAGATTCGCATCTATAGCCCAGGTTTAATTTTGGTTTTGGTGGGAGGATATAGCCACCAAAGACCAGAAGGGTATGGGGGAGCCCCAAGACAGATCATTGGTTTTCTGTCCTCTGTGGTGGGTGGGACCTTCTAGAGGCATCTAGGGCAGCCCTTCATCTCCAATGCCAGATGAAGTACCAGATGCACAGAGGAGGAGTTCAGAGACCTCAGCTGTGCCCCAGTTCCCCCGTGACTGACTGTGGAACCTTGAACAAGTCAATGACTGCTGAACCTATTTTTCTCATCTGTGGAAGTCAGTGAAATCCAAATGCTTTCCGGGAACAAATGAGAATAGATGCTTTGTGAAGCATTGACAATACTTTATAATTTGCCAAGTACTAGGGAAGGGTGAGATATTAGAGATACCTGTCTTAGGTGGTGTCAGCACAATCCTGTGTGTAAAAATCTTTTCAGAGCAAGAGATACTGCAGCTCCTCTCCCAGGAAAAGCTGCCACTGTCCCATACCAGTTTGGGAAGTCCTTCCTTGCATCCAACCTGAATTGCTTCTGAAATAACTTTACATGATGATTGATTCGTTCTGATTGTTTTGTGTCGTGCACACTCTGTGCACGCCTCACCAAGGGAGGATGGTGAGGGAGAGGAAGGCAGGATTCTGGGAGGTTCTCTCTCTAAGACTTGGACCACATAGAACTTGAGCTGTGTTCCATTGCCCAAAAAGTCACGGAGGAAAGTTGGACTGCTGGGAGGGAGTCCACTTTCCTCATCAGAAAGAGAAGTCTGAGGAGCTTTGGCTGTTTTTTCAAATCGATGGGTGTGAAAGTCCACCCAGAACTGGCTTATGGAATGTGTCATTTTCATCTGTGAAATTTGCACCCACTGACCTCATATCCTCCCTGAAGATGTGGGGCTTTCTCACCTCCTACCTCCAAAGCAATCTGCATCTGATGTGCTAGCAGACCTCAGCCCCTCGGCCCCATCTGCATCTCTTAGAACCATTTCCTTCCACTTAGGAGTGAATGATGCTTCCCGGGAGCCAGGCTGATGGGAACCACGCCCACGCCATGTGGTGCTTCTCCTCTTCTCCTGCCCTTTGAGCCTTTCAACCAGCAAACAGAGGCTCCGCTCACTGAGATTTTCAGCCTGCTTCTGTCTGTACCCACAATCCAATCACGCAACCCCATCTGGGGGCATAGGAACTGATTTTCTCTTCTAATGGCTTCCTTATCTGAGCTGATGGCTGCCCTCCCTCGGGATCCTGTGGGTATGAGTGCTGAGTGGAAGACCCCTTGCCTCTCTGCCACTCTGCCCCTCTACCCCTGCTCACCTCCATCTCTCTAGGCAGAGGTGCCAGAGCTGGAAAAGAGCAGGATGAGGGACAGGAGGTGGCCTGCATGGTCCCCTCAGGGCTCTCCCTCTCCTGCCAGCTCCATCCCGATTCCATTAACCTCACTCTGTGCACTGTGTTAATGGGCTAGGAAGCACCAGTCACCCGCTCTTGCCTGCAGAGAAAAGGGGGCTGCCACTTGTTGCCATCCTCAGAGTGGGCACCAGGTGCTGGGAGGGCAGGACTCAGGGCCTAGGCGGGCCCTGGCATGCGACCTGGATTCCCTGTTCCCTGCCTGTGGAAGAAGGAGGCAGCTCTCCCGGGGTGCCGTGATGGGTCTGGCAGGCAAATTCCTCATGTTCACTTTCCCCTCCATTGATCCTCAGATCTCCTCCTCATCAGCTAGGGAGACTCCATAATGTGCACTTCCTAAGTGCAGTGAAAGGACCTGTGAATGATAATCCCTTTTATTTGATTAACTCTTCCACGTCTGCCAAGTGCATCTCATAACTCAAGTGATGTGCGCGTGAGGCAGAGAAGGCCACAGGCTGAGGACCTCGTTAGGCAGAGGAAAAGGCCACTCAGTGAGATCACACATCCCAGGCGTGGGGTGCTGAGACCAAACCCCACTGTACCTCTATGGCTCCATCTTGTTTGCAGTCTCCATGCAAATGCCATGTTCCATCATGCCATGTCCTGGGGTGGGAATAGTCGCGGTGTCATTGACTGAGGAGGAGCACAGACTGAGGGCTGAAGCCAAGTGGACCCCAACTTAGATTGGGTTTAGAGCCCGTTTGGATGTAGAGGCAGGTACATAGACCGACCACCGACGTGAGAAATGGGCAGGTGCAGGAAGCAATGAGTTCAACTACAGTTAGCTGAGTGCATCAGACTCTCAATGCAGCAGGAAGGAAAGAAGCCATTGGTGCTAGGGTGGCGAGTGAGAAGGGCCTGCTGCTTTGGCTACTGAGGAGCCTTGGAGAACTCTGTCCAAAGAACAACACCTCTCAGAAACCCTCCACCTCACCCAGGCTTTGAGCCCACGTCCCAGAAATGTCCCAGAAATGCCACAGCACCAGTCCTGGAGAATCATCAAGAATATCCGAGCCATGATTCTCCATGCTCTGGCAGCCTGGATAGACTGGGGGAACAACCAGGGTTTTGTTAATTTGCCTGATTAAAACTCACATGGGCAATTTGTCAAGGCTGCAGACTCCAGGGTCCCCTCCCAGAGCACCACATCAGAATCTCCAGGATGGATTAGGAGATGCACCCAGGATGTGTGTCTGAGACCCATGAAGCAGGTCCCTTGGCAAACATGGGAAACACCCCTTTGTTCCCAGCCTCCTTAATTTACTCACCTGAGTCAACAAAATTGGATGTGCAACACTGAGTTGTTTAGGAGGAGGAAACGTGACACTTTGGGGGATCTATGGGGCAAAAGAAGAAGTTGCACAAATTTCTTTTTCCCTTTCTCCTTCCTCTGGCCCTCAGGAAGAATATTCTAGTAGCCAAAGCAGCCTCCCTGAGGATGGGTGTACCACATGACTCTTATGCCTTACTGGACCACTGTCTACAGTTGAAGAAAAGAAGGAAATTCTGCTTCTGTGGAAGGAACCCCTGGTTGTCTTTGAATATTCATTTTCCTTTCTTTGTGTGGGAATAGAATTTTTAGGAAGACACATAGAAGACTCTCTTGCAGCTAGCTGTCGCCATATGATCAACTCGTGCCTACGAGATATGAACAGAAGTGATGTACAAATTATAGATCCAGGCTTATGGGAAAGGCGAATGCTGTCCCCTCCCCCTGGACCCTTGCCACTGACTGGAACACAGTCGGTTTGGGTGGAGTCACTTGAACAGGGCAACTCAGAGATGCCAGAGCAACAAGACAGAAGGGGTCTGGGTTCCTGTACCATGTAGCTACAGCCTTGTGGCCGGAGAGAGTATACATTCCTATTTTTAAAGCCGTGTTTGTTTCAGAGTCTATCGTAGCTTCATTACAGTTAAACTTTTATCTTAACTTCGGGTCTTAGGCAATTTCCACCCAGGTGTGTTCACCATAGCTGCCCTACTTCATGGCAAGGTTCAACCCCCTAGAAAGTTCTCTGACCCATCCTGTCCATCAGAACAGGGTCCTTGTCCCCAGGCCTAGGACACCAGAAGCAGGAGTTTCATTCCATGGTATATTCCATGGATATATTCAGTGACATCCTGGTATATCCCACACTCTGAGTGGAGTACTTTTAAAAATCTTTTCCTTTATTCATCAAAAGTATTTTCTTTATAATCATGAAATGAAACAAATAATAATAATGGTCAGAAAAAAAACACAGTGAAAATGTTCTTGTTATTAAACCTCATCTATATCTGATCATTCCAATGGAATAATTTTTAAAAACAATATTTTGGGTAAATAATTGCCTAGTAATTAATAAGTAAATTTTAATAAAATCTAAGCATTTGCAAATGGCATGCCTCAGGCAAATACTAAATTGTGCCAATGATGTTACATTTTATCATTCTTTAGCTTTCAAGAAACAATTAACAGTTAATACTTTTAAAAGAATAATAAATTTTAATTTTAAAGATATTAGAGACATGAAGATAATATCAAGAAATAATAGTTATTATTTTAAAGATATTTAATCAAAATATATTACATATGAACTAAAATTTGCACTTAGCAACTAAAGCACCATACTTCACAGTTTTCACCATTTTAAATTTTAAACACAGATAAAAATTCCAAGTGGTTTCATAGAAGGACAAAATTGAAATAACTCAATATCTGCTTTTTTTTTTTTTTTTTTTGCAGTGTTGGGGATTGGACCCAGGGCCACCAGCATCCTAAGCGTGCACTCTACTACTGAGCTACACCGCAGCCCAGTTGGTTGTTCTTTTTTTTTTTTTTTTTTAATTTGTTTTATTGTAAACAAATGGGATACATGTTGTTTCTGTTTGTACATGGAGTAACAGCATACCATTTGCGTAATCATACATTTACATAGGGTAATGGTGTTTGATTCATTCTGTTATTTTTTCCTTCCCCCCACCCCTTCCACCCCTCTTTTCCCTCTATACAGTCCCTCCTTCCTCCATTCTTGCCCCCTCCCACCCCACATTATGTGTCATCATCCACTTATCAGCGAGATCATCTGTCCTTTGGTTTTTTGAGATTGGCTTATCTCACTTAGCATGATATTCTCCAATTTCATCCATCTGCCTGCAAATGCCATCATTTTATTATTCTTTATAGCTGAGAAATATTCCATTGTATATATACCACAGTTTCTTTATCCATTCATCAATTGAAGGGCATCTAGGTTGGTTCCACAGTCTGGCTATGGTGAATTGAGCAGCCATGAACATTGATGTGGCTGTATCTCTGTAGTATGCTGATTTTAAGTCCTTTGGGCATAGGCCAAGGAGTGGGATAGCTGGGTCAAATGGTGGTTCCATTCCAAGTTTTCTAAGGAATCTCCACACTGCTTTCCAGAGTGGCTGCACTAATTTGCAGCCCCACCAGCTGGTTGTTCTTTAATATGCTCTACTGGCCCTGGGGATGGAGAGTCTGGTCCTTCTATGCAGGAATTGTAGCATCCCAGAGGTAGAGGTAGATTATACCTGAAGGAGCTCCATTCCCAACAATTAGCAACTTGATTCAGAACAATCTCATGGGCCAGAATCCATGTGTCAGAGGCTGACTGATCAACCAGAAATTCTCTGAATTAACATCTATGTTCATACAATGTATATTAAAGACTAATCAATAAGGGCTGGGGTTGTAGCTCAATGGTACAGTGCTTGCCTAGCAGGCACAAGGCCCTGGTTCAGTTCCTAGGACCACAAAAGGAGAAACAAAGTAATAATGTGCCCAGTTGAAGCTTCCATAGCTATCATTGCACTCAACGGTAACTGTGGCAATCACTAGGACTCAGGCCAACCAGAAACTTCTGGGGAGGAATATTTAATCCTTGACCATGTTTGGAATTCTAGTACTTTGGAATCACAGATAGCAGACTGACCCTCAGGCCATGTGGATTCTGAATTCTCCATACCCTGGGCCTCTCTGCCTGTGCCTGGGCCAGACCACTGGCAGCCTGTGGCTCTTGATCCGAGCTCCCCTCATCAGCTGTCTTCTCTGCCTTATCAGGCAAAGTTTGGGCACACCAGAACCCAAACAAAAAAATTCGTTTGTTATTTTTGCTTTATTTCACATTTTAGCACTTGAATTTTATGAATGAGCTGGTGGTTAATTGCCCCTCTTTACTGACCAAGGTAAACAACCACAGTGACATTCCTCAGGAATTTCTGTGTACACGCTTTCTTTTGGAGAAGGTTGAGGGAGTTTAGTTCACAAAACCAAAATAGCCTCTCTCAAGAGGACAGGGGCCTTGAGCCTGGGCCAGAAGGTACAGGTTGGGTAGAAGTGAGAAGGACTAGAAGCCAAGAGGAGGGGGACAGGGAGCCTAGAAAGGGGAGGGGACAAGCAAGCCGTCCAGTATCAAGGAAGGCCATTGTTAGAAGAAGAGCTAGCTGGGCGCTATGGTGCACACCTGTAAATCCAGTGACTAGGGAGGCTGAGGCAGGAGGATTGTTAGTTTGAGGCCAACCTGGCAACTTAGCCAGACTCTGTCTGAAAATAAAAATAAATTAATAAATAAAAAAGGGCTGAGGATATAGCTCCGTGGTAAAGTGCCCCTGGGTTCAATCCCCAGTACAAAAAAATAATAATAAAAAATTTTAAAAAAGAGTTATACTTGAACCTTTAAAAAACAAAGTCTGTTTATGTGTCTCTTTTCATCTACCCCAAAATTTGGCAAGATAGTCTCAGGGAGGTAAATTGATATTTTCCCCATGGTCTGTCAGCTAGGAAGAAAGGACTTGAACTCATGACTTGCCCCTTCCCCATACTGTCCTGTGCTAGCAGGGACCTAGCCTAGGGGCCGGGATTCACAGGCAGGGACACCTGGGGATCAGTGTCATGGTAAGACCGGACAGTCAGAGCAGCCTCACTCTGTGCCACACCAGGCACAGGTTTGGGGCACAGGTGCCAAGGCGAGTGCCCTTTCTCAGAATCGCAGGCCTCAACACCGGCAAGCACAACCTGAAGCTGTCTTTGAGCCCGGGATGGAAATAAAGCCTCGCGCCACATCAAAGTGCTGATGGACCGCGTGCGTGTCCCGTCAGATTGTAACGGAGCTGAAACATTCGTAGCTCCTAGCAGCTTGCAGCCGTCACAGCACCGTAGAAGGCATTACTCCTGTTTGTGATAACGTTGGCATAACCGAACCGACTGCACGGCCAGCCATGTCGAAGTGTGGCTCATGTGATCACCTACACGAGGTGTGCAGTAGGCTGTGCCATCTACGTTTGTGTGAGTAACCCCTTGGCCTGGGGCCAGAAGTGGACCACTTCCGAGCACTGAGACCATGCCAGTTCCGTGAGGCACTGCCTTGGTCTCCTTAAGGATGCCAGTGATAGGTGAGCCCCAGGCCTGGCAGCCCCATGGTCGCTACAAAGCCTGCTCCTCCAGGGAGTTATGGCTGAGCAAGAATAGGGGCAAGATCCTTCTAGGTAAACTCCAAATCACAGAACACCTTTGCATGGGTTTTCTAAGACTGAGGTCAAATTCCTGAATGCCTTTTTCTGTCTGAGGTGGTCAATGGAACTCAGGAACTTTCCACCATAGCAAACGAACAGCTGAAGAGGGGAGTCGGGGTGGTGAGGTGAGCCCCAAGTCAGTGTGGGGAGGATGGCGATGGAGGACCGTTTTCCTAAGGGGAGGACTCTGTGAGGCGGAGGGAGAGGAGCAGAGCACCCCATGGCCTACTCCAGGGTCCAGGTCTTCGAGTCCAAGACCTCAGGCCCGGGTCTGAGCCCCAATGACCAGGATCATCCACCAGAATTCTCCGTCAGTCTCCAGAGTTCAGAGGCAAATCTGTGGGAACAGAGGGAATGGGAAAAGACAGACACTTTCTTCGGAGGAGTGGGGTGCGTGCGGGAGAAAAGGGCACAGGCGTGCACACAGAACCCAGGAACAAATGCCGATTAATATGATGCAAACTGGCCATCTGTCAGGCGGGCTGCAAGGGACAGCTGCACGTGGGGGTGGGGCGGGCACCAGCGGCCTCTGCAGTGAGTCTCTGTACAAGTACAACCTGAATGTCAAAGCCAGGAAGTATATCCGTGGTTCCATTTACCTTAATGCCTAAGCCTCAACGTCCCAAGCCCCCAGCTGTGTGGTGGCAGAGAATACAGGCTTTCAGGGAGCCGCTGGTTCCCTGAGACTCTTTAGGTAAGTCCCATGTGGGCACAGAGGCCCCTGCTCTCTACTCTTACCCAAGTCCCGGGGCCAACAGCATCCCTGAGGTTCCCTTTCTTGGATTCCACTCTCTCTGTGGTTTGTGGCCACTGTCCCCAGGTGACCACTGTGATGGAGGCCCAAATTAGCGAATAGAAATGCCACCTAGGATTTTGCCACCACTGGGAAAGATGACCCTCAAAACAGCAGCCCTCTTATATCTGTGGGTTTTGCTCCCACAGAATCAACCAACCATGGATAAAAAAAAAAAAAAAATTTAATTGCATCTATGTTAAACATGTGTAGACTTGGCTTTCTTATTAGTCCCTAAACAACATAACAGTTCTTTACATAGCATTTAAATTGTATCAGGTGTTGTAAGTAATCTAGAGATGATTTAGGGTACACAGGAGGATGTGTTTAGGTATATACACATACTATGATATTTTATATAAGGGATTTGAGCATCCACAGATTTTGGTGTCCTCCCTTCCACAGTCACGCTGGCCGCCTGCTCCCCTGGGCTGGTTGGGGGAAGACCTCCATCCATGGTGGTTTTGCCAAAGTGTTCCCAGACAGGACAGGTGCTGCTCCAATGACCCACTGTCCCCAAGCACAACTTCTACCCACTATGCCTCACAGACTCCGCCTCTGCAGAGATCTCTGCCAGATCGGCCAGCAGCTCTGACATTGCAAACAATGGGAAGCTTCCTCTCACTAAGTCAAGGGTGTTCACACAGCAGAGGTTTCTGAGGCCACATGTTTTACAGATTTCAGTTCATGAGCACACATGGGTCCCTTCATCACATGCCACATGCCTGTCACCAAGAGGCTGGGTCAAGAAGATGTGAAGTATCAATAGGAAAAGAGGAGTGTATGCCCCCCAGCAGCCTCCTGGTCCCTGTGCACACATACCAAGAGAAGCACAGCTCAACAGCTCCGGTTGTCAGACGCACCCAAACCCCAGCATGTGGCAGGGGGTAGAAGGACTGACTGCCAGTTCCCTATGTAGTTAGAGCACTCCACATCTCATGCTGCATGTAATGTGCATGTAGCAAGGTCACGTTTCTACAGTAAGTGTTCATGAAATGAAAGCTCTTCATAGGAGACTGGCCAAACACACCCTGGTGTATACACACAGTGGAGTACTATGCAGCTGTTCAAAAGTGAAGGGATCAGAATGAACAGTGGGTTCCAGATGTCAGTGGGTTAAAAAAGCAAAGCACAAAGAGCGTATGTGGTCTGCTATCATTAAGGGAAAATGAAGAAATGAATATACATCTGCTTTAAAAAGCAGCAAGAAACACAGGAAGGATAAACTAGAAAATAATGAAATTGAATCCCTTCAAAAAGCAGGAAGGAATGGGGTTAAGGGAACCTGGGAGGATGGGACACTTCTGAGCACACTTTTTTTTTTTTTTTAATAATTTTGAGTTTTGAAAGCATGCCAATAGTCCAACTCAAAAATTAATTTTATAAAAATAGGAAGAGGGAAACGACTGAAAGTACATGAACCTAATTTCATTTTCAGTGTGAATTCTAACGACGCTGAAGTGGGGGAAAAGAGAAAGAATCAATTCAAGTAACAAATGAAAATAATATCTGACCATATACACTCAATCTGGGGCAGGATAGGGTGTGTGGGCTGGGGTGGGGAAAGAAGGGGGTGGGGGAAGAAGTGCAAATAAACCCTGAACTCTTTGTAGATTTGTTCATTGTAGGGGAATAACCTGCTGGGTTCTCACTGTGGAAAAGGGGGCCTGCAAATAGGGAATGGTGGAAGAGAAGAATACCTTGGGAACATAGTTGCATTGGAAGTATTGATGAGAGCTCAGAATTTCTAAAATATATGTGAATGTTTACATACACGTGCATAAACATGTATGGATATGTGCATATGCACGTGTGTATGTATATATATATTTGTTCATACGTGCATATATTTCCTAGCTCTGACCACTGAAAGGGTCAAGGATCCAAGAAACCCCTTTAGCAGTGAGCACAACTAATGCCCATATGCTGACCTCTCATGCCATTTCCCACTGAAAGGAATCAGGACTCCTCAAAAGGGACCAGGAGGCCATGACTGAGAAGAGTAGGCATAAGATAAGCCTGAGAGATCTCATGATACCATCAAGTAAGGAAATGCCCGCCCCCCCCAATGAAGGGGCGTGTCACGTAACAGAAGAGTTCTACCCAAAGGGCTCCCACTGGCCCAATCTGGGGCAATTTGAGCAACAAGGAAACTAACCATAAAAATGAATGTTTAACCATTGGAGTAAAGAAGGAAATTCATGAGTCCATATTAATAATAGATATGGATAGATGAATGGATATAGGTAGAGATAGATAGATAGATAGATAGATAGATAGATAGACAGACAGACAGGAATGGAGGGCTCTTGCTTACAGTGGGATACTGAAGGCCAACAGGTCAATGTAGAGAGAGTGGAGTTGGGAGATTAGCATTTCGCAACCACCATGACTGGGATATTAAATGTAGGGGAGATTTTGGCTAGAAATGTTAAGGTGTCTCCTTCAAGATTGCTTACAAGAAGGAAAAATAAGAAACAGTGAAGAAATCACACAATACATTGACCAAACAATATCGCCCAGGGGGACAGATGGCTTTACCTGCCTCCAGGTGTGGTACCCCAAGAAGTACACAGTCTGACCTCTGTTGTGCTGTTACTGAAAAAGCATAATCCCAGTCTAATCACAAAGAAACACCAGATACATACGAAAGGAGAATTGGGTATTTTAAAAGGGGCTTGTACTCTTCCAAAGTATCAGTGTCTCACATGACAAAGGCTACAGGAAGTTTTAGATTAAAGGAGGCTAAAAGAGATATAAGAAGCAAATGCAATGTCTGACCCTAGACCAGATCTCTACTGGAGAGGAAAATGCCATAAGGGTCATTATTAGATCAAGCAAAAAAAAAAAAAAAAAAAAAAAAAAAAAAAAAAAAAAAAATTAAAATACGGCGATAGATTAGCTCAAAGTATTATATCAATCCAAATCTACAAAATTGATAACTATACTACAGTTTGTAAAAGAAAACCCTTTTCTTAGGAAAAACACATTGAAAAATTTAGGATCAAAAGCCATAATATGTGTAATTTACCCAAAAGGGTTTGGAAAAAAAATTGTGTGTAAACATATAGTATGTAACTACCTCCGACACGAGAGAGAGAATAAATGATAAATGGGATAAACTGCAAATCCTGGTAAAGTATATATGAATGTTCTCTGCACTAATTTAGTATTGTAATTCTTTATAAGTTTGAAATTATTTTCCAAATAAAATGCCTAAAAATGCCTTTGTCCTTGCCTGGAACTTGACCATTTCTGGCACGTTCATATGCAGTAATTTTGAGGCTCCACGAGAGAAGCAGGACAGACACTGTATTTCAGGTGTTACAGGTAAGGAAGCTAAGGCACAGAGAAGGGGCTGACCTGCCCAGGAGCACATCCTGGCGAACGGAGCTGGGACTTGGCCCCCCAACTTCAAGTCCAGGCTTCTTCTGGGAATTTCCTTGTACTCTCTCCCCATCCTGCCAGAATCCATTTGCAGTTGCTGCTGGTAATGTCTCCAGAAGGTAATGAGCTCCCCGACTTTACTTCCATGAGTTTACCTGGCTCCAGAGTCCGTTCTTCCCCATCCCCTTGCCTCTGGGTGCCCTCCCCAGTTACAGCTGACCCTCATGTGTCAGCCCATCCCTGATACATGCTTTCGCTTCTGAACTGATTGCACATATTGTAGTGATTCCCTCTTTGTTTCTGTTTTCCTGTCTGAAGGGCAGGAAACCATTGTTCCTGGGCCTCGAAGCTGCTAGCTCTGTGTTCAGCTCTGTGAATGGCTGATGAATAAATGGCTATGTGGCTGGAGGAAGCCTGCTCTTAGTTGACCTAAACTCACCTCAATCAAGTCTCAAAGTGAGCCTTTCATCATGGAGTCAGAATTAAGTAGGATTATCGTTAACGCTGTCCTGGCTGATGTGCCTTTCTGGATCCTTCTTTTCCTTCCCAAGGAGCGCACAGGTCCTAGGAGCGACGTGGGACTCTTTGAACTGCAGGAGGAAGAGCTTCCAGTGGCCTAGAGGGGCGGGAGGTAATCAGGCCAACACCCAGGAAGCAGAAAGATGGGATGGAGAGGGTGGAGGGGGGCCAACAGGAAGTACCACTGAGTCACAGGTCCCCTCTGAGTTCAAGGGTCAGCCTTTAAGGAAAATGATTATTTTTATAAAGCAACATGCAATACAGGTGAGGCGACCACCTCCCCCAGGTGAGTAGACCAGAAAGTACCCACGGGAGGGGCATTGTGCACTGGTTTCAGGAAACCTGATTCGCGTCTACCTTTCTATTCATGGTACTCAGGAGACCGGGCTGTGATCTCTCTCACACAGCTCTCTGCAGAGTGGAAGAAGATAGAACTTCCAAATAAACCCCTGGATTTGAGACGAGGCTGAAATCTTATTTGAAGGGATTTGCTTTCGATTTCATTTTTTTAAATGCATTTTTAATAACAAACCTATTCAATCAAAAGGGGGTATTTGACTGCTTGGAACAGCAGTGGGATCTCCCTCAATGTAATTTGGATCCTTTCCTAAACCCGCTTCCTTTGATTCTGCCAGCTCAGATCTCTCCTCAGTCAGTAACTCACAAAGCCTTGTTGTCAATGGTGTGGAAGAATTTCAGTTAGCAGCATCCCTGAAGACACCTCCAGGCTCAGCCCTGCAAAGCAGGAGAGGAAGTAAGTCCCTATGAGCTTGGGGTTCTGACACCCATGACTCCAAGGGCTATCACACAAATGTAGTAAAGGTCAGAGGGGAAGGACTGTGCGGGCCATAGAGGCCTGGCCCCTCTCACCACCTGGAGACCCATGGCTAATCTGATGGACCATCAGTGGAGATGGGAACATTCTGCCTCAGCTGGCTCTACTGTCCTTTGTCCTCTCAGAGCAAAAGTCTGGACAAGGTGATGTGCTTCCAGGGCATCTCACCGTGGTTTGGGGATCATGGAAAGAACAATGAGGTGTCCTCTTGCTCTCTGATGGGTAGGTCCAAGAGTCTTAGATTAAAACTCCCAAGAAATCCAGAGACTGGAATCCTTGGGGTTGGGAGGCTTCCAGGGAGCACAGAAGTCATTCCAAAGTTCGAGAGCGAAGTCCTGAAGCTTGAGCTAGACCCAGGGAGATTTTGCTCAGATTCCTCAGTTCAGGAGAGGGAGCTGTAATGTTGTCCTGAGGATGTTCCCTCAGCTTGGAGAGCCACGGGAGTGTAGGGGAGAGGGTTGGAGGCTGCCCTGCGAGATCCCACGGGGCAGTGGGGAGAACAGCAGCCCTGAATGAGGCCCCATGTGGCAGGCTGGAGACCAGTACCCAACAGAAAGGGAAGCCACGGAGGAGACCAGGGCAGGAGCCTGAGGTCAGAGCTGGCTTTGGCTTAGTGTCCCTAACAGCAGGGTGGACTGATGAGGCAAGGCTCACACCTAGATTGAGCCAGGTCTGCCTCCCATAACTTTGTTCATTGGTACAAATTTGTGACATCTTCAGTCCGGTGTTTTCCTAAAAATGTTCTAATGTGAGTAGAGTTTAGATAATCTGGTGATCATGTATACCACATCCAGTTTAGTGATGAGGAACTAAGCTAAGTAACCGATATCTAAAATTCTACACATTCTTTGGATTAAGAAAAACTGTGGTAATCATACACAATGGAATATTACTCAGCTATAAAGAAGAATAAAATTATGGCATTTGCTGGTAAATGAATGAAGTTGGAAAATATGCTAAGTGAAATAGGCCAAGTCCAAAAAACCAAAGGCTGAATTTTTTCTCTAATAAGTGGACGATGATATGTAACAAGAAGGGGTGGCAGGGGGAAGAAAAGAATGAAGGAACTTTGGATGGTGTAGAGGAAAATGGGGTGGGAGGGAATGGGGGACTGAAAGATAGTAAAAAGAAACAGACAGCATTACCCTATGTATATGTGTGATTTCATGAGTGGTGTGAATCTACATCATGTACAACCATAGAAATGAACAGTTGTACCCCATTTGTGTACAACGAATCAAAATGCAGTCTGTAAAAATAAAAAAAAATTATTAATTAATTAAAAAAAATAAATACACTTCTACACATTCTGGACGCCTCAGCCAGAGGGATCCCACAAGAGCCCAGAGGCCACACCCTCCTGTGGAGGCTCGGGTATCTTCCCACTGCTCCTGAAGAGCTTTCACAGTGGCCACAAAGCCCAGGATAACTGGCCCTGGGATGTCCTGCACCTCATCCCTGCTGCTCGTCCCCTTTCAGCCTCACAGGCCCCTCCTTGTCCTCCAGCACACTGGCCAGCGGGCTCTGCGCCTGCCTTTCCTACTGCCTGGGTCTTCTTCCAGAGCTCCCCAGTCACCTGCTCTAGCTCTTTGCAGGAGCAGCACCTTTTCAGGAAGCCCCCCTCGGATCTCCCCCGTGGGATTTATGTCACTGCCCACGCCCCCATGCCCCCTCCTGACGTCAACCGTATTGCCATCTGACATGGGTCTGAATGATCTGCCTAATACCCTGCTCTCCCAGGGGACAGTACCGCTCTGTTAGGGCTGGGAGCTTGGTCTCTTTCACTCATCACCACTTGTGAGGACCAAGAATGTTGGGGGCTGTGCCATGTGGGCTGTGCCAAGATGGCACCTGGCAGCCAGCCAGAAGTTGTTTTGATCACATCGGTGGTGAGGAGGTCGGTTAACATAAACACACTCAGGTGATTTATCATTGACCATATCCAAATGAGTCCATGCACACAACACGTGCACATGTGTTCCCGAGTGCTCCTGCTTGGGCCTGCTCTTTTTGACCTTTGCCGTGATAGGGCAGCTGGCTCCTCACCTGATCTCAACTGGTGTGGCCCTGCCCTCCGCCTCCTGGAGGGAATATAAGCAGGCAGTAGGTAGAAGGAAGAGAGAAGCAGCTAGCAGAGAGGAGCAGCAGCAAGCAGAAAGAAGCAGCTAGCAGAGAGGAGAAGCAGCAGCAAGCAGAAGCAGTAGAAGCAGTAGGCAGAAGGCAGATGGCAGATCGCAGAGCGGAGGACTAAGCACGCACCTCTGGCACACACCTTTACTTCACAAGATGCAGGACGCACCTCTAAGAAGAAGCAGCAGAACTCTAAGAAGAAGTAGATCTCTGAAAGCGTAGCAAGCCTGTCTTTCTCTAAAACTTCCTCTATAAGCAAAGCCTATCTTCCTCTCAAAGCCTCTCTTTCTCTCAAATCAAGCAAGCTCTTTTTCCTCAATAAGCTAGGGAATAAGCAAACAAGCAAGGAAGCAGCACAGGAATAGAAGTAGTTTATTTCCAGTCCACCTCCGATAAATACCCACACAATCGTTGCTCCGGGCGGCGACACAAGAATAGTGCCTGGCTTGAAGCAAATGCTCCAGACGCACGCGCTGAGTGGAGGAGAGGACGAAGGTGAAGACCACCGCTCTCAGCTGGGCTGCCAGCCTGAGCCCCGAGTCAGCCCTCCTTCCGAGTGGGCTGCTCCTTCCAGCTTTCCTGACTTCTCCACCTGCTTTCTGCCCCCGCCCTCCTCCCTTGCCTTCCTCAACTTTTTCCCCACCCATGACAATAGGGGCCCAAGCACTCGGGCCTGAGCCCAACCTGTCCCTCGGCAGTGGCTCCACCATCTCCAGAACAAACTTCCTGGATTTGGCAACTTGATTGGCTCCCCAGTCCCCCACCACCTCCTTGTTTCAGACCAAGCAATCTCAGTACCTTGAAAAAGAAAAAGGCAGCGTTTGACCACAATAAGTCATCCTGCAGCCTCAGAGAAGCCATCTCCCATGGAAGGCTGGTGGGACAGCAGGGTGTCTTCCAGGGACTGGCCGGCCCAAAACCCTGTGTGCAAACCTGACCCAGGATCTCCTCCCAAGGGACTGCTCCTTGAGCCAGAATTAAGGGGAGGTTAACATCAATGTTTATAGCAGCTCAATTATAATAGCAAGCTACGAAGCCAAAACTAAGTGCCCTTCAACAGAGAAATGGATCAAAGAAACATGTGATATGTATACACAATGGAATATTACTCAGCCATACAGAAGAATGACTTTATGACATTTGCCAGTAAAAGGATGAATCTGGGGACTAAGCCAATCACAAAAAACCAAGGTCAAATGTTTTCTCTGATATGTTGGAGCTACCCTCAAGAAGGGGGTGGGGGGAGAGAGAAGTTCAGTGGATTAGGACAAAAGGGAATGAAGCGCGCAGGGAAGACAATGGAATGAATTTGACATAGCTTTCCTATGTAGATATATGAATACACCACAGTGAGTCTCACCATGGTGTACATCCTCAAGACTGGGGTCCTCATTAGAATAAGATAAAGTCCATACTTGTATAATTACATCCAAAATCGATTCTACTGTATGCATAACTACAAAGAACCAATAAAATGAAAAAAATAAGTAAAAAGGGGAGGCTGTCCCTAAACCAAAGGAACAAGCGTCTTCAGAATCATAAAGCACACGAGGACCAGCAGAGAAAGTCAGTGGACATATCTCCCATTCTTCCAAGGTGTACCTGACATTAACTTCACCAGCTGGTGTCTAAACAGCCCCATACAAACTCAGGATTTCTCAGGGCTGTGGAGCAAAGCAGAAGCATCAGTTGTATTTCTCTTAAAATTTTCGAGGAGACATAGTACCCCTTAGCTTGCAGATGCATTAAGGCTATATTACGGTTTAGATACAAAGTGTCCCCCAAAGACTCCCGTGTTAAGGGCTCCTTCCCCAGTGCAGCAAGGTCCTGCGGTGGGACTTTTGGGAAGTGATTGACTCATGAGGGCTCTGACGTCATCACTGGACTAACCCATTGACAGCCAAATGGCTTATTGGGAGGTGGTGGAAACTGTCGGTGGTGGGGCATGTTTGGAGGAAGCAGTTCACCGGGGGCATGCCCTGGAAGGAGGGTATCTCTTTCCTCAGCATCCCCCCAACTCCCTGGCTGCTGTAAAACTGAGCAGCTTTCCTCCACCATGTCCTTCTGCCATGATGTTCTCCTCCGCTCAGACCCAAAGCAAGGGCGCCAACTGACCACTGACCGAAGCTTCTGAAACCATGAGCCAAAATAAATCTCTCCTCCTTTAAATTGTTTATGCCCTGGATGTTGGTGTTTCACATCTACACCAAGTGTGGGGGCGGAACGTTTGCAGACCTTCCCTTGGGGGCTGTGAGGCTTAAGCAGGCAGGTCCCCCCACCCCTGGCAGGGATCTGAACACTTCTGGAGACCCCCAGGAGCTAGGGCAGCCTGCTAGAAAGCAGAGGAGGGAGAACCAACCCTGCTGAGCAATATTCCCAATCTCTCTGGCCCAAATTTGGTTGAAATGAGATGCTTTTCAAAAACAATTTCTGGGTAAGTGGTGGAGAAAATAAGCACGTGGAGCAGAGAAAGGAGCAGCCACCCGAGCGCAGAGATGGTCCTCTTCCGACAGGCGTCAGGCGGAGTGAGCCTGGACAAAGCGCGTTCCACACACCTTCACACAGAGGCATCGCTGGGACAATGACTTGTGTGGGTTGTCATGACGATGAAATTGAAACTGGGATAAACAATAGCCACTCAGCCAGCAGCCTCACCTCTGGGCTGACCTGTCATTTTGATAGCAGCTGCCTGGGCCCCTGAGCAGACATTAGGAGGTGAGCGTCTCTGGGGTAAGCTGTGAGAAGGTGCCAACATAGGCTGGGAAGCCACTGGGTCCTTTTGCCCTTTCTTGGGCCAGACTAGGGAATGGAGCAGCCTCCCTTTAAAGGGAGAACCTGGGGAGGCGTGACAAGCCCAGAAAATTAGTGCACTGGACCCCAGGATACACAGCATACCCACAGAAAAGGCTAAGGGCTAGGGGAAGAGAGAAGTTCAGTGGATCAGACAAAAGGGAATGAAGGGAAGGGAAGACAATGAATGGAATAAATTTGACGTGATTTCACTCTAAGTTTAAAATCCCTTGGAAATCATCCCTCACTCACTGGGGGATAGCACCCCCAAAGCTCGAAAGGGCTCCCAAGCATTCCTCACCAAATGGACCAAGGCAACATTTAATTATTGAACTAATAATTGAAAATCCCAGCCAGGCATGGGATGCCCACTCACAGTCCCAGCAATTTGGGGAAGTTGAGGCACGAAGATGGCCATTTCTAGGCAGTCCTGGCAGCTTAGCAAGACCCTGTCTAAAAATTAAAAATAAAAAGGGCTGAGGATTTAGCTCAGTGGTAGAGCACTTGCCTAGCACACACAAGGCCTGGGTTCAATCCCCAGCACTGCTAAAGAAGAAGAAAATCCCTTTGAGTTCAAAGGCAAATGCAAGTGCCCAGCTTCGGCAGCCCTGGGCTCCACCTGCCCTTCCATCTCTGGCTGCCTCAGACACATCTGTAGAGTCTGAGCACCAGGAAAGAGAATAGAATATGCCCCAAAGGGCTCAGCTTGGCTTTTAAAAAGTGGTATTGTTATTTATATTTAATATCAGCTTCCAAAAAGCTGCAGATCCTAGGGCACGGTAGAAATGTAAATGCTAACTGATTGTTATTCTTACAGAAACTTAGAATTCAAAAGTTTAATCATCCTTATTAGCATAATTTGGGCGACTTCAGTCCATAACCTTACCCTGGAGTTGATTATTTATGGCGCCCTTGAACAGAAGTTGAAAATTAATTTTGATTTATGTTACAATTCCATCCCCAATATAATTCATAATGCAGATACATTCGTCAAAAATAAATCTGGCCCCTCTCCCAACTCAGAACAGGAAATCAAGAAAGGGACGGAAAGAGAATCCCTTATCTTTGGTTTCTATAGTAGTTGCCACTGTACCTTCCTCTCCTCAAGTCTGTGCTTGCTGAGGAACTAGCTCTAGAGAAGGCTGAAAACATTGGAATGTTCCAAGAAAAATCTAGGGATCAGGCAGATGGGCCAGGAGGGAGGGGCTCCCCCAGGATGGACATCCTGCTTTTCTTGAGGGTTTTATCCACGTCCACAACTTTCTAACAAGACTGAGGGAAGAGAATGCCCGCCGGGAGCAAGTCTGGTGGCGAGACGTCATAGTTTGTGTACTGCAGCTCATGGCTGCCTTCCACTCGATCCTTGCCACAGCAGACAGAGGGCAGCTGGAAACCGAGGCCCGGGGAAGCTAAGCAACTTGTTCACATCCCATGGTCTGTAAAAGGCAGTGTGCAACCCTGGGATCCTGGTCTCCCAGCTCTATGTACAGGGCTCTCAATCTGTCAGCAGGTGGAAAGGACAGGTGCCCAGCTGAGCAGCATGTCTCCTGTTCCAGGAAGCTGAGTCCCACGCACACCATCAAGGCAAGGGCTGAGGGTGACGATGGGAGGGGGCCGGAACAGTTCTGACAATGTCATCAGCTTGCCAATTTTTTCCAAGCTCAGAAGTGGCATTTATTATCCCTGCAAGAAAACCTTAGAAAATGCAAGTTGCAGACATATGGGGCAAAAAGCACTGTCAGGAACCACCCTACACGATGGCCTCATGGTCATCCTGAGATTATGGTCAGATCTACCCACTGTGTATAAATTTGCCTGTGCAATGTACCAAGCTCTCTCCTCAGAAGGAACTGTTTCCATGGGCAGTACCAAGGAGCCAGGCTGGCACTGCTGTGGGGCTCATTCTCCCTGCTAATTCTGTCTGGGCTGCCGAAGCCACCCAGACGAGCCAAGTTTTAGTGGCAACAGGTTTGCCTGCCAGTAACCAGCCTCCTCTCCCTCCTCCCCATGAGCACCTCCAGGCCGGCAGTGCCAACTCGCCCCTCTCCATGCCAGGCAGAACTGATGCTGTCTCACCATGGGCAGCAGAGCTGTGTGCCAACAGCCAGAGCCTGGCCCAGTGGCTGGCAGGAAAGTGACCACATCAGATTCTGCCATTTGGCTCTCTGGCTTCTGCACTAGGGGAAAAAACCTGGCTGGGAAGAGGTTAAAAGCTGTTGGCAAAAAAGATGAATTTGGGGTTTCTCTGGGTCCCAACTCAGTGGGGGTAATCAAGAGTTGGCACACCTTCTGCATGTGTGTGCATGTGCTCTGTGTGTGCGTGTGCACACACATGTGTCCTTGCGCTCAATTCCCAGAATTTTAATAGCTGTAAAATTTAAGACAGACCCAGACCAAGAGGCTCATTGTTGAAGGAGAAGCACCCAGGGCCTTGGATGAAATCATGGCCAATCTTAGATTGGGTCACCACGACACCAGAACAAGAATTGATTCACTCACAATTAAAACAATCAATTGGTTCATCCAATTCAAACAACCACCTGAATCCCACCAGTAGGAAAAAAAAATGTCAGTCCATTAGAGTCTTTGTTGACCAAACACTGAAGGAGCTGGCTGAATTGATGTTTTACCAACTGAAGGTTGCAATGCTGTGTGAATATGGGTTTTGCCTCCCTTCTTCCCAGGTACCACTTTGCTGAAAGAAAGGACACAAACATTTTGGTCTCTCCTGCTTTCATTTCTGAATACATGTTATTAATAATAACAATAGCAATAACAATAATAGGTGCACATAAGGACAGGTATATCTGCTATAAGCCAAGCACTCTATGGCACACTTCATATACTTTCTTCAAATAATCTTCACAACACGCTATGAAATCAGTGTTATTGTAATCATTCTGACCTTAAAGAGGAGAAATGGAGGCTCAGAGTAATTGAATAACTTGCCTAAGACCACACAGCTAGTATATGACATATCCTGGTACAGACTCAGGTCCAGCCCTTTGTCCTCTTCTTTAAACAAGCTCACATGTATGCCATCGTCTCCCCAACTAGAATGTTCTCTCTGTGACAGAAGGGACCTTGTCTCTTTTGTTTGTTCCTGGATCGCCACATCTCAAACAGAGCCAGCTCAGGAGCAGAGAATAGACTCCCAATAAATAACTATGGATGAATTAACCAGCCCCACCTTATCTTTGTCCTGAAACCAAACAGCTCATACCCACCCTCTGAGTTGTAGCCCCAGCACAGAGAGCAGCCAAGGATGGAATCGGGGCACTCCCAGAGGACAGGGCTGGGGTGTGCCCACACTCTCTGCCGCTGGCAGGTCCAGGAGGGGAGGGACTTCTGCCTCAGTCAGTGCAGGCTCCCCACCAGTCACCTGTCTCCCCAAGAGGCCCCGTACTGGGAGCAGCCAGTGCCTCTGGCTCCCAGGGTCCCTGCACGGACATTCCCACTCTTGCCTTGCCAGGCGGCTGCTGGAGCAGGCAGCAGATGACCCTGGTGTCTTGGCAATCCAACCAGGCAAGTTTCTACCTGAACTTTGGCTCCGATAGTGGTTAGTGGAGGAGGTGAGAGGAGATGTGGGTGAAGGAGGGTGTCTTCTAGTTTCTCATTCCCAACCACACAGGGCCAGGGGATCAGGATGTGCTCAGGATGGTGGGAAATGCCAGCTTTGGGCCTTGGGGAGCTCAGGTCTCCCATTCATCCCTTTTCTTTCAGACATGCCCACTCACGACTCTCCCAGGAAGGATCTGTCTTTCCACAGGCCCCAAGCATGAAGCCCCTACGAGATTACAACTGCTCCACCATGTTCAGAACAGAGATCCATCCTGATGGGCAAAGTCAGAAGAGGAGCAATCCAACATTCTGATGACTCTCTCCAGGGCTCAAAATGGAGCAAACACCCATTCTCAGTCAATGTGTGATGTGGCTGCAGCCGATTTCAAAGGCCTCAGCCTTGCTCCTCCCTAGGGACATGAGAAGCTGAATAAACCAGAAGGTGGGCTCCGTCCTTCCCTTGGCGATGGACAGGAACTCACTGGAGATGAAAAGTTTGCAGGATGAGCACCTTGGGCCTGGCCACATGCTGCCCACTGGAGAATTACAGCGTGGAGTGAGGACTACTATTTTAACTCCGTATCATAGGTGAGACGTGGAGACTGCATCAGGGCCACTAAGGTGCATCTAAGCTACCTCACCTCTCCTCTTTACCCAGGTTCGGGGGTCCAGGAGCACAGGGGGAAGAGGAACAGTGGAGAGACCAACTACATAGACAGCAGCGTTGCCCACCTAATGGATGGTACGGTCATCCCGCCTGCAACTCCTCGCTCGCCTTCTGCTCCACAGGGGCCAGACAGGCAGAGAGGGATGTGCTCATGATGTGCTGGTTCACGTTCATTGTTTCACTTGCTCTTTTTTCCCAATAACATTTATATCAACCAATGTTCAACGGGAAGTCTTGGAACTTACCAGCCTCTGTAATTCCTCACAATAAACCCCTTTCCATTTACATATATATAGGCACGTCCTGGGTTTTGTGAACAACACAATCAATAGTCCCTGCTAGTGCAGAGCAAGAGCTGGGATGAGGTGGCCTGAGGCCAGGGCGCCTCGTGGGCCATGGTAAAGACACTAAAGGGGGCCATCAAGGTCCAGCAGAGGAGTGACAGGATTATAATTTGGATTTTGAAAGGATCCCACTGACTACATGTAGAGGGGACAAGGATAGAAGAGGAGAAGCCATTTCAGAGGTTCTTGTCAAAACCCAGGTCACAGTTAAAGCCTCCCCCTAGGTGCTGTCACTGGTGGGATTCTGGAAAGGAGCCAGGAAGAGGTGCGGAGAGGCCCCAAAGCTGAGCAGGCAAGTGCCAGGGCCTGTAAGTTCTGCTTCTGCCCAGGCATGACAGGATATCGGTTCCAGGACTCCAGAAGGAAGTGGCCGGCCAAAGCTACTATGAACATCTTGCTTCTGGTGGGGGTTGCGGAAGGTAATGAGAAGGTCAAGGATTATCCCCCTTTCCCCAACATCTGGAGGAGTTACTAAGGACTGATGACACCATATGAGTCCTAGAGCTGAAACTGAGACAGAAAAGATGAGGATAATGTCCTCTCATTGTGGGTAAAGTCAGTGGTGTGCTGGCAAATTTAACAACTGGTTCTCCAGGAAAAATGTGTGTTGGTGCACATGTGTGTGATTTTTACTGACAGAAAGGAAGCAGGGCACGTATTTTACAAATGATAATAAAATATGCAATACTGTTTATTGCAAAGCCCATATAAACAATTGATTTGCATAGATATGCTCTAGATGATTTTTTGCAGGACTCCTGTATTTGTACGTAGCCAGCCTATGACTGCAGTTGACAAATGAGTGTGGTTCCCACATGAATGTTGGCTGATTTTTTTATTTACATCATTGGGAGAAAAGAAAGTGAAACAATGAAAATATTTGTTGGAACTTCCTCTGTTCAATCAGCTACGTGAGTGACTTCTTTGCTGCATCAGATAATAGTTTTCACTTAAAGAATATTTCCTCGATTTGGGGGGCTATTTGCAACATAATAGCTGCAGACGCAACACACTTTGAGGTTTAAGATGCATTATTAAGATTTTCTCCATCACTTTTTAAAGGCTAGACAAATACAAAACAATAAAGTTCTGATTTACAGCATTTGCCTCTTTTCGTGTTGTGAATATTTCCACCCTGGCCAATTTCAAGGCAGCAATATAATGTTCCTGAATGTGGCGTTGGGAAGAGATGTTTTGGTAGGCTGTCCTTATATAGAATTTCCCCCAGATAGAGACAGTCGATGTAAATAACCTCAAGAGCATAGATAAAAGTAAAATGCAGTAAAATAATTAGGAAGTAATGAGTTTTGAGTATTTATTACCTTTGTGTTTAATGCAACTTGTTTAATTGTAGTTTATATAATTTAATTTTAGTAATAGCTATGTTTATCAACCAGCTCACAAAATCACTAAAAGTTTAACACTCAACTCTCGTGAGCATAGAAGCCAGCTCCAGCTGATGATGTGTATCTTTACAGAAATCAGGAAGCTACTGCTGGTGGCAAACGGGGGAAACTGGGGCTTCCAGGGTGGGGCAAGTTGCCAAAGGTACCTGGTAGCTGACATTACAGGGCAAAGGTGGTCTCAAGGGATGTGTCTGGTTTGGGGCAGAGAGAGGGACGGGGGGCGGGGAGAGGATCCGAGAGCCACAGGAAGTGGTGTTACACAAGGGCAGTGAGGGCTGATGGAGGTTCCTGAGTGCCCACGTTGCCATCGCTGCTCCCCTAGCCTGGAGGAACTTCATGGAGAGGCAGCTGCACCCAGTCACATAGGCTGTGGCTGATTAACAAATTAGCTGCAAATCACGCACCCATCAACATAATAACAAGTTTGTCCATGGGGTGGAAAATCTGCAGTGCCAGCCTCTCAGCTGAGCGGTCGCCGGAAGTCAGGGGGAGTCTCTGGGTCCCACTGGCCCAATGCACTATTGTTTCATTGTCCCAGAATGCAGGGGAAGGAGACCAGGAGCGGGGTTGAGAGACAGGCACTGGCACCTCAAAGATCACAGATGCCTCTTTCATATAGTAGTACCTGCTTTGCCCCGGGAACACCCTCGTTTTTCCCTCTGAGGCTGAGTCCTGACCTGGCTCCCTAAGTTCCTTCTCTACCGTACCACCTGTGTTTCCAAACTGCCACTTGATCCTATGATCCTTGAAATAAGAGCAATAGCAATTCCTAGCCTCCCCAGGCCCACCTAGGTCATAGATGCGGAGGGAAACAGCTACAGTCAGGGACACTGAGCAGTGGCCTTGAATGACCGCTCTGAATGTGGCCCGACTCAGATGCTAAGGGCAGAGCAAGCCTCCTGAAGTTCCAGCTGCTGAAAGAGGTGAGGGCAGCAAGGACAGTGTATCAGCAACAGGCCAGAGTGACCCATAGCCTCGCTTTCATGTATAGGAGGAGAGCTGGCCCAGCCCACAGCTGTTTTTATCTGAACCATTAGCTGTTCAACCTTGGACAAGTTAAAGAGTCCTCTGTGAACTTCCATTTGATCCACAATAAAAATGAGTTAATAAAAAATGAGCTAATACAATAAATCCTTGGCTTCATAAATTGAATAGGGGCTGTTCTTGTTTAACTATTTCATGACCTTGCCTGGGCAGCACCTACTGGGTGGCCTGTTTACCTCTGCAGAAGCCCTTGGTCTGTCGCTTTGCCATCCCTGATGATCACTTGGGAAGAAGGATTCAGTGTCTGCCTCTGGCCCTCCTGATTCCAGGCCCCAGCACAGAAGCTCAGCCCCTGAATTCCTTCCTCCAAGGACTTGGAATCTGGGTTGCTGCCACTCGTGCCCCAGGATTGATGGCAAGGCACTAGGGCCTCCACCAGGGTCCACGGCCCATGGGGAACAGCTCTCCTCACAGCCCTAGTGCCCAGGCATTGAGGACCTTGGGTGTGCTTTGGAGTTGCAGACCTCTGCTCAAATGCTATTTCCACCACTGACCAGGCACCTGCTGCCTTCAGGTTCCCCAGAGCTGCTGTCCTCCTACAGCTTAGCGCAAGTGCCTCAGCCCCAGAAAGGAAGGAGCTGAAATTAGGGCCAGCTCAGCCTTGGGCAACCAGGGAAGAGGGATGCCGGTAGGAGGTGAGTGGCAGCCCTGGGAAAAGCAGGGCAAGAATGGCAGATAAAAGGACGGCAGAGACCAGAGTGGGAAGGTAGGGCGCGGGAGCGAAACGCTGACGCAGCGCTCAGTCTGCGGTTTCTGCCATAAATCACTCTCAGGGCAGCGGGAGCCCTCGCAGTGGGAGGCCAGGACTCAGAATCCCAGGAGTCTAAGCCAGAACCTTCCACTGGAGGGCCAGGGGACCACGGTTGGCTCTTTGTTCTCACTAGAACTTTCGATCTACCTCATTGCACAAAGGGAAGCCTGTCCCTCCCTGGGTCCTGTGCGGAGGAAGATGCTTATATCAGTGCCGGGCATGGACGTCTGCATACAAGGGTGCACGGATCAGCAATGGGCTCATTAATAAGTCATTTTTAACCTGACTTATAATGATATGATAATCATTCTGAACAGTATTAATAAAAATAAACATATTTAAAATTAATAAAAATCATTTTAAAATAAAAAAGCCCAGAGCTCAGGAATATGCTCCTGCCATGGGCTGTGGTGTCCCTTAACTAATGTTTATGTCAAGTCTCACAGTAAGAACACCACAATCGTATGTACTTTTTCTCATTCAAGTCCCACAATGAAGTCATGCAGATAAGACACAGATTTTTTTTTCCCCCTTGCTTATTAACAAACCAGAAATTTCAGTTTTGAAGGGGTAAGAGGTCACTCCAGGCCATGAAACCAGGTACTGGGGAGCAGGAGGCTGAACACAAGTCTCCGGTTTCTAGACCTTGCTTTCCTTTTCCCCACCTGGAAGCGGCTGGGAATTGCATTGGATGCTGGAAAGGCAGCCATTACTGGGACTTTGGGGTCCTGTTTGGCTCCCAGCTCTGTGATCTCACCACCCTGGACAATGGAGGTCAGACTGCAGATAGCACCCACCTCCTAGGATGGCAGAGGTAAAGTACATTAGAAGAGATAATGGATACCAAGCTCCTGGCACTAAGTGCTCCATAACATTAGCATTTGTTATTATCTTTCCTGAGGCGCAGCACAAGGGAGCTCCCCCCACCAGCTCGCCTGCCCTCCAGAGGCCAAGAGACGGACATGGTGACCCTTCCAGTTCTCACCCAGTTTGAGGAGCCTAGGAAGTGATGTTTCCTTTACCCCGGAGGTCCCTCCCCACACAGCCGGTAGAGTTTCTGTCCACAGTCACTGACCCTGTCAGACAGGGTGGGGACACCCCCAGGTGATGGCTATCCTGAGCCAAAGTTGGAGGGGAGCAGGGCCTGAGCCGTGGGAGTTATGGGCTGTGTTCTGACCTTGGGCTTGGAGCTGACCTGGAGCAGGAGACTGAATGCTCACCAAAGCCAAGATTTAGGAGGAGGTTCACAGCCACGCAGAGAATATGATCCGTCACCTAATCCTACCCCCATTTTCCTCAGTCATAAAGTGGGGTTCATGGTAGTTCCTCTTAGCAGGGCCCCAAATGTGGCCATCTGGGAAAGTGTCCCCTGCTTCCAGCCAGAGCAAGACCAGGATCCTGGTTCTCCAACTTCATGTGACTTTCACTGGGGAGGGAACTTCTCATCAGTCAGGTATGATGGGGTGGCATGGGTGGTCACAGGGACATCTGGGGTCCTAATCCCACTTCTCCAGAGCAGGTGTCACCCACCTGCTGCTGTGATCCTTCAGGCACTGCCCGCACCCCTTGGTGGCTGCCAAATGCCTGACTCCTGAGGAGCAATTACCTGTCCATCAAGCCCTCCTCCAGAGCAACCTTACTGGCCCTGCTGCCTCAGAAGCCCCCGGGGCTCTCCTGGCCCCACCCCCGTGACAGCAAGCAGGTCAAGTGACGCATGGCAGACCTGGAGGGCTCCACGGCTAAGTGGTATAATTTAGCCCGGGTTCTGTGTTTTGATTTTGCCCAGCTGCGTCTGTGTGCATTTAGATTAATCCTGTGTAGCCGGCGGGAGCGGGGCTGCCTGCTTGTTTATCAAGAGTGCTTGTACGATTCCCGTTTGATATGCAGCCACCTTCCCCGGGCAGCGCAGACTCCAGTCTCTTCATCTCTCCACAGCCAGAAAGGTCCCCTGAGGTGAATCACTTGGTTCCCCACACTCAGTCTTGCAAATGGTGGCACAGGGTCGAGAGCAGCACGCAGACCATGCACCTGTGTGCACCTTCTGTCCCTCCTCACTCCCTGCAGGGGGCCTTGCTTTCATCGCCAGGACCGTGGACAGGGCTGCTCAAAAGTCAGCGCAGACAGGTGTGCTCTGACTTTCCCTCACTTGGTCCAACTGGCTACCAGGTTGAGGGAACGTTACAGTGTCCCTGCCGGTGGTTGTCAGTTGTGGGACCTTAGGCGAGTCCTGTTTTCCCACCTGGGAGATGGGGCTGATGATACCGGTCCTGCTTATGCAGAAGTGTATCCTCATGGTGGAATGAATCTTGGAGTATCTTGACAGGGCTCTTGGAGGTGTCCAGCCATGTCCGGTTCAGCAGCCAGGCAGGGAGGATGTGGTGGTGGACATGCATTTGCAGCAGGGTCCAGCACCTCTTGGCCATGTGTGCTTTGGAAAGTCACCAATACTCATCCACCCTCTGTTTCTTCATCTGTAGAATCATGTGAGTATCTGCTCACAGGGTTGACTCCAAGTCCAGGATCCCCTGAGGTCAATTTCTGTCCCTGTGCTTTATTTTATTTTATTTTATTTTATTTTATTTTTTTGGTACTAGGGTTGAACCCAAGGTTACTTAACCACTGAGCCACATCTCCAGGCCTAGCTTATGTTTTTATTTTGAGACAGGGTTTCACTAGTTTCCTTATAGCCTTGCTAAGTTGCTGAGGCTGTCCTCAAACCTGTGATCCTCCTGCCTCAGCCTCCTAAACTGCTGGGATCCCAGGCATGCACCCAGCCTCCTGGGCTTTTAATACAACTCCCACTGCCAGGCTGGCAACCCCGTGAGGGGGAACAGCACCCTCAGGCAACTGATAAGAAGACAGAAGCCAGAGGTTCAGACCCTCCATGTCTGTGCTCCTGTCACCTGTGTTCCACCCTGGGGGACACTGAATGGGTCATTTCTGTCCATCTGCACAGAGCCAAGTTGGTGATGTGATGAACTCTGCCTGGAGGGACAGGGTACTGCCAGGTGGGTCAGTGTACAGCCCTAGGAACTGCACAGCATCAGAGGAAATGCCAGTGGGAGGGGGCCCCCATCGGAACCCCCCACCCACCACTGAAGAATCCTCCTCTTTGGAGGCCATGGCACCGCCGCCTCCACCAGTGCAGGCCCCTGTCACAGCACCTCCTGGGGTGCTCCAACAGCACCTCTTCCCCAGGGCCTGGGCATCCTCCCACCCAGGAAAGACCTCTGAGTGAGGCCCGTGGCTCGGGGTGCCACCCGCTGCCTTGCCGTGTCTCCAGCCTCCGCCTCCACCACACCTCACGCTCAGCCTCAAATCTTATCAGTTTCTTTCTCTTCCTTCTCAAAGAGCCCCATTGAGACACAATTCCCATAGGGTACAATTCACCCATTTCAAGTGTGCAGCGCCGTGGTTATTCACAGAGCTGTGCCACCACCATAGTCAATTTTAGAACATTTTCATCACCTCCAAGGGAAAAGCCCGTGCCACTTAGCCCTCTCCTCTGTCCCCTACCTCCCGCCCAACGCAGTCGCCGCTCTACTGTCTGTCTCCACTGATTTGCTTCTTCTGGGCTCCTTGTGCAAATGGGAATCACACACCACGTGGACTTCTGTGACTGGCTTATTTCACTTAGCACAGTGCTTCAAGGTGGCCTGTGCAAGAATGTCCTTCCATGACTGAATCGTGTGGCATGGGTTGGCCACATTTCGTTTACCGGTTCATCAGTTGATGGAGGTTTTCCTTGTTTCCACTTGGAGCTATTACTAATTATGCTTTCACGAACGCTTCTGTACAAGTAGCTCGTGTGGAAGTGCATTTGCAACTCTCTTGAGTGCACACCTAGGAGTGGAGTTGCTGGGTCACGTGGTAATTCTTTATTTGACCATTTATTTGGACAACCAGACTGGTTTCCAAAGTGGCTGCCGTTTGGCATTCCCACCAACTGTGTTATGAGGATTCTCATTTTTTTTTTTTGCATCCTCACCAACGTTTGGTGTCACCTGTCCTTTTTGTGTTTGTTTGTATTTTGAGCACTGGGAATTGAATGAAGGGCACTTTTGCCACTGAGCCTCACGCCCAGGTCTTTTTGCTTTATATTTTGAGACGGGGTCTTGCTAAATTGCCCAGGTCATCCTCGAACTTGGATCCTCCTGGCTCAGCCTCTGGAGTCACGGGATGACAGGTGAGCCACTGCACCAGGTTTCACTGTGGCTTTGACATGTATTTCCTGATGACTTAAGATGCAGAGAATCTTTTGCTTGTTGGGGTTTGTTCGTTTTTTGTTTGTTGGCCATTTGGTATCTTCCTCAGAGAAATTGTATATCAGCTCATTTGCCTATTTTATAATTGGGCTGTCTTATGGCTGAGTTATAAGTGTTTTTATATATATTCTAGATACAAGTACCTCAGTCAGATTGAAAAAAACTTCTTCTGTCATGAAGCAAAGAAAGACTAATCAATAAGGGCTGGGGTTGTAGCTCAATGGTACAGTGCTTGCCTAGCAGGCACAAGGCCCTGGTTCAGTTCCTAGGACCACAAAAGGAGAAACAAAGTAATAATGTGCCCAGTTGAAGCTTCCATAGCTATCATTGCACTCAACGGTAACTGTGGCAATCACTAGGACTCAGGCCAACCAGAAACTTCTGGGGAGGAATATTTAATCCTTGACCATGTTTGGAATTCTAGTACTTTGGAATCACAGATAGCAGACTGACCCTCAGGCCATGTGGATTCTGAATTCTCCATACCCTGGGCCTCTCTGCCTGTGCCTGGGCCAGACCACTGGCAGCCTGTGGCTCTTGATCCGAGCTCCCCTCATCAGCTGTCTTCTCTGCCTTATCAGGCAAAGTTTGGGCACACCAGAACCCAAACAAAAAAATTCGTTTGTTATTTTTGCTTTATTTCACATTTTAGCACTTGAATTTTATGAATGAGCTGGTGGTTAATTGCCCCTCTTTACTGACCAAGGTAAACAACCACAGTGACATTCCTCAGGAATTTCTGTGTACACGCTTTCTTTTGGAGAAGGTTGAGGGAGTTTAGTTCACAAAACCAAAATAGCCTCTCTCAAGAGGACAGGGGCCTTGAGCCTGGGCCAGAAGGTACAGGTTGGTAGAAGTGAGAAGGACTAGAAGCCAAGAGGAGGGGACAGGGAGCCTAGAAAGGGGAGGGGACAAGCAAGCCGTCCAGTATCAAGGAAGGCCATTGTTAGAAGAAGAGCTAGCTGGGCGCTATGGTGCACACCTGTAAATCCAGTGACTAGGGAGGCTGAGGCAGGAGGATTGTTAGTTTGAGGCCAACCTGGCAACTTAGCCAGACTCTGTCTGAAAATAAAAATAAATTAATAAATAAAAAAGGGCTGAGGATATAGCTCCGTGGTAAAGTGCCCCTGGGTTCAATCCCCAGTACAAAAAAATAATAATAAAAAATTTTAAAAAAGAGTTATACTTGAACCTTTAAAAAACAAAGTCTGTTTGTGTCTCTTTTCATCTACCCCAAAATTTGGCAAGATAGTCTCAGGGAGGTAAATTGATATTTTCCCCATGGTCTGTCAGCTAGGAAGAAAGGACTTGAACTCATGACTTGCCCCTTCCCCATACTGTCCTGTGCTAGCAGGGACCTAGCCTAGGGGCCGGGATTCACAGGCAGGGACACCTGGGGATCAGTGTCATGGTAAGACCGGACAGTCAGAGCAGCCTCACTCTGTGCCACACCAGGCACAGGTTTGGGGCACAGGTGCCAAGGCGAGTGCCCTTTCTCAGAATCGCAGGCCTCAACACCGGCAAGCACAACCTGAAGCTGTCTTTGAGCCCGGGATGGAAATAAAGCCTCGCGCCACATCAAAGTGCTGATGGACCGCGTGCGTGTCCCGTCAGATTGTAACGGAGCTGAAACATTCGTAGCTCCTAGCAGCTTGCAGCCGTCACAGCACCGTAGAAGGCATTACTCCTGTTTGTGATAACGTTGGCATAACCGAACCGACTGCACGGCCAGCCATGTCGAAGTGTGGCTCATGTGATCACCTACACGAGGTGTGCAGTAGGCTGTGCCATCTACGTTTGTGTGAGTAACCCCTTGGCCTGGGGCCAGAAGTGGACCACTTCCGAGCACTGAGACCATGCCAGTTCCGTGAGGCACTGCCTTGGTCTCCTTAAGGATGCCAGTGATAGGTGAGCCCCAGGCCTGGCAGCCCCATGGTCGCTACAAAGCCTGCTCCTCCAGGGAGTTATGGCTGAGCAAGAATAGGGGCAAGATCCTTCTAGGTAAACTCCAAATCACAGAACACCTTTGCATGGGTTTTCTAAGACTGAGGTCAAATTCCTGAATGCCTTTTTCTGTCTGAGGTGGTCAATGGAACTCAGGAACTTTCCACCATAGCAAACGAACAGCTGAAGAGGGGAGTCGGGGTGGTGAGGTGAGCCCCAAGTCAGTGTGGGGAGGATGGCGATGGAGGACCGTTTTCCTAAGGGGAGGACTCTGTGAGGCGGAGGGAGAGGAGCAGAGCACCCCATGGCCTACTCCAGGGTCCAGGTCTTCGAGTCCAAGACCTCAGGCCCGGGTCTGAGCCCCAATGACCAGGATCATCCACCAGAATTCTCCGTCAGTCTCCAGAGTTCAGAGGCAAATCTGTGGGAACAGAGGGAATGGGAAAAGACAGACACTTTCTTCGGAGGAGTGGGGTGCGTGCGGGAGAAAAGGGCACAGGCGTGCACACAGAACCCAGGAACAAATGCCGATTAATATGATGCAAACTGGCCATCTGTCAGGCGGGCTGCAAGGGACAGCTGCACGTGGGGGTGGGGCGGGCACCAGCGGCCTCTGCAGTGAGTCTCTGTACAAGTACAACCTGAATGTCAAAGCCAGGAAGTATATCCGTGGTTCCATTTACCTTAATGCCTAAGCCTCAACGTCCCAAGCCCCCAGCTGTGTGGTGGCAGAGAATACAGGCTTTCAGGGAGCCGCTGGTTCCCTGAGACTCTTTAGGTAAGTCCCATGTGGGCACAGAGGCCCCTGCTCTCTACTCTTACCCAAGTCCCGGGGCCAACAGCATCCCTGAGGTTCCCTTTCTTGGATTCCACTCTCTCTGTGGTTTGTGGCCACTGTCCCCAGGTGACCACTGTGATGGAGGCCCAAATTAGCGAATAGAAATGCCACCTAGGATTTTGCCACCACTGGGAAAGATGACCCTCAAAACAGCAGCCCTCTTATATCTGTGGGTTTTGCTCCCACAGAATCAACCAACCATGGATAAAAAAAAAAAAAAAAATTTAATTGCATCTATGTTAAACATGTGTAGACTTGGCTTTCTTATTAGTCCCTAAACAACATAACAGTTCTTTACATAGCATTTAAATTGTATCAGGTGTTGTAAGTAATCTAGAGATGATTTAGGGTACACAGGAGGATGTGTTTAGGTATATACACATACTATGATATTTTATATAAGGGATTTGAGCATCCACAGATTTTGGTGTCCTCCCTTCCACAGTCACGCTGGCCGCCTGCTCCCCTGGGCTGGTTGGGGGAAGACCTCCATCCATGGTGGTTTTGCCAAAGTGTTCCCAGACAGGACAGGTGCTGCTCCAATGACCCACTGTCCCCAAGCACAACTTCTACCCACTATGCCTCACAGACTCCGCCTCTGCAGAGATCTCTGCCAGATCGGCCAGCAGCTCTGACATTGCAAACAATGGGAAGCTTCCTCTCACTAAGTCAAGGGTGTTCACACAGCAGAGGTTTCTGAGGCCACATGTTTTACAGATTTCAGTTCATGAGCACACATGGGTCCCTTCATCACATGCCACATGCCTGTCACCAAGAGGCTGGGTCAAGAAGATGTGAAGTATCAATAGGAAAAGAGGAGTGTATGCCCCCCAGCAGCCTCCTGGTCCCTGTGCACACATACCAAGAGAAGCACAGCTCAACAGCTCCGGTTGTCAGACGCACCCAAACCCCAGCATGTGGCAGGGGGTAGAAGGACTGACTGCCAGTTCCCTATGTAGTTAGAGCACTCCACATCTCATGCTGCATGTAATGTGCATGTAGCAAGGTCACGTTTCTACAGTAAGTGTTCATGAAATGAAAGCTCTTCATAGGAGACTGGCCAAACACACCCTGGTGTATACACACAGTGGAGTACTATGCAGCTGTTCAAAAGTGAAGGGATCAGAATGAACAGTGGGTTCCAGATGTCAGTGGGTTAAAAAAGCAAAGCACAAAGAGCGTATGTGGTCTGCTATCATTAAGGGAAAATGAAGAAATGAATATACATCTGCTTTAAAAAGCAGCAAGAAACACAGGAAGGATAAACTAGAAAATAATGAAATTGAATCCCTTCAAAAAGCAGGAAGGAATGGGGTTAAGGGAACCTGGGAGGATGGGACACTTCTGAGCACACTTTTTTTTTTTTTAATAATTTTGAGTTTTGAAAGCATGCCAATAGTCCAACTCAAAAATTAATTTTATAAAAATAGGAAGAGGGAAACGACTGAAAGTACATGAACCTAATTTCATTTTCAGTGTGAATTCTAACGACGCTGAAGTGGGGGAAAAGAGAAAGAATCAATTCAAGTAACAAATGAAATAATATCTGACCATATACACTCAATCTGGGGCAGGATAGGGTGTGTGGGCTGGGGTGGGAAAGAAGGGGGTGGGGGAAGAAGTGCAAATAAACCCTGAACTCTTTGTAGATTTGTTCATTGTAGGGGAATAACCTGCTGGGTTCTCACTGTGGAAAAGGGGGCCTGCAAATAGGGAATGGTGGAAGAGAAGAATACCTTGGGAACATAGTTGCATTGGAAGTATTGATGAGAGCTCAGAATTTCTAAAATATATGTGAATGTTTACATACACGTGCATAAACATGTATGGATATGTGCATATGCACGTGTGTATGTATATATATATTTGTTCATACGTGCATATATTTCCTAGCTCTGACCACTGAAAGGGTCAAGGATCCAAGAAACCCCTTTAGCAGTGAGCACAACTAATGCCCATATGCTGACCTCTCATGCCATTTCCCACTGAAAGGAATCAGGACTCCTCAAAAGGGACCAGGAGGCCATGACTGAGAAGAGTAGGCATAAGATAAGCCTGAGAGATCTCATGATACCATCAAGTAAGGAAATGCCCGCCCCCCCAATGAAGGGGCGTGTCACGTAACAGAAGAGTTCTACCCAAAGGGCTCCCACTGGCCCAATCTGGGGCAATTTGAGCAACAAGGAAACTAACCATAAAAATGAATGTTTAACCATTGGAGTAAAGAAGGAAATTCATGAGTCCATATTAATAATATATGGATAGATGAATGGATATAGGTAGAGATAGATAGATAGATAGATAGATAGATAGATAGATATAGACAGACAGACAGGAATGGAGGGCTCTTGCTTACAGTGGGATACTGAAGGCCAACAGGTCAATGTAGAGAGAGTGGAGTTGGGAGATTAGCATTTCGCAACCACCATGACTGGGATATTAAATGTAGGGGAGATTTTGGCTAGAAATGTTAAGGTGTCTCCTTCAAGATTGCTTACAAGAAGGAAAAATAAGAAACAGTGAAGAAATCACACAATACATTGACCAAACAATATCGCCCAGGGGGACAGATGGCTTTACCTGCCTCCAGGTGTGGTACCCCAAGAAGTACACAGTCTGACCTCTGTTGTGCTGTTACTGAAAAAGCATAATCCCAGTCTAATCACAAAGAAACACCAGATACATACGAAAGGAGAATTGGGTATTTAAAAGGGGGCTTGTACTCTTCCAAAGTATCAGTGTCTCACATGACAAAGGCTACAGGAAGTTTTAGATTAAAGGAGGCTAAAAGAGATATAAGAAGCAAATGCAATGTCTGACCCTAGACCAGATCTCTACTGGAGAGGAAAATGCCATAAGGGTCATTATTAGATCAAGCAAAAAAAAAAAAAAAAAAAAAAAAAAAAAAAAAAAAAAAAAAAATTAAAATACGGCGATAGATTAGCTCAAAGTATTATATCAATCCAAATCTACAAAATTGATAACTATACTACAGTTTGTAAAAGAAAACCCTTTTCTTAGGAAAACACATTGAAAAATTTAGGATCAAAAGCCAAATATGTGTAATTTACCCAAAAGGGTTTGGAAAAAAATTGTGTGTAAACATATAGTATGTAACTACCTCCGACACGAGAGAGAGAATAAATGATAAATGGGATAAACTGCAAATCCTGGTAAAGTATATATGAATGTTCTCTGCACTAATTTAGTATTGTAATTCTTTATAAGTTTGAAATTATTTTCCAAATAAAATGCCTAAAATGCCTTTGTCCTTGCCTGGAACTTGACCATTTCTGGCACGTTCATATGCAGTAATTTTGAGGCTCCACGAGAGAAGCAGGACAGACACTGTATTTCAGGTGTTACAGGTAAGGAAGCTAAGGCACAGAGAAGGGGCTGACCTGCCCAGGAGCACATCCTGGCGAACGGAGCTGGGACTTGGCCCCCCAACTTCAAGTCCAGGCTTCTTCTGGGAATTTCCTGTACTCTCTCCCCATCCTGCCAAGATCCATTTGCAGTTGCTGCTGGTAATGTCTCCAGAAAGGTAATGAGGCTCCCCGACTTTACTTCCATGAGTTACCATGGCTCCAGAGGTCCGTTCTTCCCCCATCCCCTGCCTCTGGGTGCCCTCCCCAGTTACAGCTGACCCTCTGTGTCCAGCCCATCCCTGATAACATGCTTTCGCTTCTGAACTGATTGCACATATTGTTAGTGATTCCCTCTTTGTTTCTGTTTTCCTGTCTGAAGGGCAGGAAACCATTGTTCCTGGGCCTCGAAGCTGCGAGCTCTGTGTTCAGCTCTGTGAATGGCTGATGAATAAATGGCTATGTGGCTGGAGGAAGCCTGCTCTTAGTTGACCTAAACTCACCTCAATCAAGTCTCAAAGTGAGCCTTTCATCATGGAGTCAGAATTAAGTAGGATTATCGTTAACGCTGTCCTGGCTGATGTGCCTTTCTGGATCCTTCTTTTCCTTCCCAAGGAGCGCACAGGTCCTAGGAGCGACGTGGGACTCTTTGAACTGCAGGAGGAAGAGCTTCCAGTGGCCTAGAGGGGCGGGAGGTAATCAGGCCAACACCCAGGAAGCAGAAAGATGGGATGGAGAGGGTGGAGGGGGGCCAACAGGAAGTACCACTGAGTCACAGGTTCCCCTCTGAGTTCAAGGGTCAGCCTTTAAGGAAAATGATTATTTTATAACGCAACATGCAATACAGGTGAGGCGACCACCTCCCCCAGGTGAGTAGACCAGAAAGTACCCACGGGAGGGGCATTGTGCACTGGTTTCAGGAAACCTGATTTCGCGTCTACCTTTCTATTCATGGTACTCAGGAGACCGGGCTGTGATCTCTCTCACACAGCTCTCTGCAGAGTGGAAGAAGATAGAACTTCCAATAAACCCCTGGATTTGAGACGAGGCTGAAATCTTATTTGAAGGGGATTTGCTTTCGATTCATTTTTTTAAATGCATTTTTAATAACAAAACCTATTCAATCAAAGGGGGTATTTGACTGCTTGGAACAGCAGTGGGATCTCCCTCAATGTAATTTGGATCCTTTCCTAAACCCGCTTCCTTTGATTCTGCCAGCTCAGATCTCTCCTCAGTCAGTAACTCACAAAGCCTTGTTGTCATGGTGTGGAAGAATTTCAGTTAGCAGCATCCCTGAAGACACCTCCAGGCTCAGCCCTGCAAAGCAGGAGAGGAAGTAAGTCCCTATGAGCTTGGGGTTCTGACCCCATGACTCCAAGGGCTTATCACACAAATGTAGTAAAGGTCAGAGGGAAGGACTGTGCGGGCCATAGAGGCCTGGCCCCTCTCACCACCTGGAGACCCATGGCTAATCTGATGGACCATCAGTGGAGATGGGAACATTCTGCCTCAGCTGGCTCTACTGTCCTTTGTCCTCTCAGAGCAAAAGTCTGGACAAGGTGATGTGCTTCCAGGGCATCTCACCGTGGTTGGGGATCATGGAAAGAACAATGAGGTGTCCTCTTGCTCTCTGATGGGTAGGTCCAAGAGTCTTAGATTAAAACTCCCAAGAAATCCAGAGACTGGAATCCTTGGGGTTGGGAGGCTTCCAGGAGCACAGAAGTCATTCCAAAGTTCGAGAGCGAAGTCCTGAAGCTTGAGCTAGACCAGGGAGATTTTGCTCAGATTCCTCAGTTCAGGAGAGGGAGCTGTAATGTTGTCCTGAGGATGTTCCCTCAGCTTGGAGAGCCACGGGAGTGTAGGGGAGAGGGTTGGAGGCTGCCCTGCGAGATCCCACGGGGCAGTGGGGGAGAACAGCAGCCCTGAATGAGGCCCCATGTGGCAGGCTGGAGACCAGTACCCAACAGAAGGGAGCCACGGAGGAGACCAGGGCAGGAGCCTGAGGTCAGAGCTGGCTTTGGCTTAGTGTCCCTAACAGCAGGGTGGACTGATGAGGCAAGGCTCACACCTAGATTGAGGCCAGTCCTGCCTCCCTAACTTTGTTCATTGGTACAAATTTGTGACATCTTCAGTCCGGTGTTTTCCTAAAAATGTTCTAATGTGAGTAGAGTTTAGATAATCTGGTGATCATGTATACCACATCCAGTTTAGTGATGAGGAACTAAGCTAAGTAACCGATATCTAAAAGTCTACACATTCTTTGGATTAAGAAAAACTGTGGTAATCATACACAATGAATATTACTCAGCTATAAAGAAGAATAAAATTATGGCATTGCTGTAATGAATGAAGTTGGAAAATATGCTAAGTGAAATAGGCCAAGTCCAAAAAACCAAAGGCTGAATTTTTTCTCTAATAAGTGGCTATGATATGTAACAAGAAGGGGTGGCAGGGGGAAGAAAAGAATGAAGGAACTTTGGATGGTGTAGAGGAAAATGGGTGGGAGGGAATGGGGGACTGAAAGATAGTAAAAAGAAACAGACAGCATTACCTATGTATATGTGTGATTTCATGAGTGGTGTGAATCTACATCATGTACAAACCATAGAAATGAACAGTTGTACCCATTTGTGTACAACGAATCAAAATGCAGTCTGTAAAATAAAAAAAAATTATTAATTAATTAAAAAAATAAATACACTTCTACACATTCTGGACGCCTCAGCCAGAGGGATCCACAAGAGCCCAGAGGCCACACCCTCCTGTGGAGGCTCGGGTATCTCCCACTGCTCCTGAAGAGCTTTCACAGTGGCCACAAAGCCCAGGATAACTGGCCCTGGGATGTCCTGCACCTCATCCCTGCTGCTCGTCCCCTTTCAGCCTCACAGGCCCCTCCTTGTCCTCCAGCACACTGGCCAGCGGGCTCTGCGCCTGCCTTTCCTACTGCCTGGGTCTTCTTCCAGAGCTCCCCAGTCACCTGCTCTAGCTCTTGCAGGAGCAGCACCTTTTCAGGAAGCCCCCCTCGGAATCTCCCCCGTGGGATTTATGTCACTGCCCACGCCCCCATGCCCCCTCCTGACGTCAACCGTATTGCCATCTGACATGGGTCTGAATGATCTGCCTAATACCCTGCTCTCCAGGGACAGTACCGCTCTGTTAGGGCTGGGGAGCTTGTCTCTTTCACTCATCACCACTGTGAGACCAAGAATGTTGGGGGCTGTGCCATGTGGGCTGTGCCAAGATGGCACCTGGCAGCCAGCCAGAAGTGTTTTTGATCACATCGGTGGTGGAGGAGGTCGGTTAACATAAACACACTCAGGTGATTTATCATTGACCATATCCAAAGGAGTCCATGCACACAACACGTGCACATGTGTTCCCGAGTGCTCCTGCTTGGGCCTGCTCTTTTTGACCTTTGCCGTGATAGGGCAGCTGGCTCCTCACCTGATCTCAACTGGTGTGGCCCTGCCCTCCGCCTCCTGGAGGGAATATAAGCAGGCAGTAGGTAGAAGGAAGAGAGAAGCAGCTAGCAGAGAGGAGCAGCAGCAAGCAGAAAGAAGCAGCTAGCAGAGAGGAGAAGCAGCAGCAAGCAGAAGCAGTAGAAGCAGTAGGCAGAAGGCAGATGGCAGATCGCAGAGCGGAGGACTAAGCACGCACCTCTGGCACACACCTTTACTTCACAAGATGCAGGACGCACCTCTAAGAAGAAGCAGCAGAACTCTAAGAAGAAGTAGATCTCTGAAAGCGTAGCAAGCCTGTCTTTCTCTAAAACTTCCTCTATAAGCAAAGCCTATCTTCCTCTCAAAGCCTCTCTTTCTCCTCAAATCAAGCAAGCTCTTTTCCTCATAAGCTAGGGAATAAGCAAACAAGCAAGGAAGCAGCACAGGAATAGAAGTAGTTTATTTCCAGTCCCACCTCCGATAAATACCCACACAATCGTTGCTCCGGGCGGCGACACAAGAATAGTGCCTGGCTTGAAGCAAATGCTCCAGACGCACGCGCTGAGTGGAGGAGAGGACGAAGGTGAAGACCACCGCTCTCAGCTGGGCTGCCAGCCTGAGCCCCGAGTCAGCCCTCCTTCCGAGTGGGCTGCTCCTTCCAGCTTTCCTGACTTCTCCACCTGCTTTCTGCCCCGCCCTCCTCCCTTGCCTTCCTCAACTTTTTCCCCACCCATGACATAGGGGCCCAAGCACTCGGGCCTGAGCCCAACCCTGTCCCTCGGCAGTGGCTCACCATCTCCAGAACAAACTTCCTGGATTTGGCAACTTGATTGGCTTCCCCAGTCCCCCACCACCTCCTTGTTTCAGACCAAGCAATCTCAGTACCTTGAAAAAGAAAAAGGCAGCGTTTGACCACAATAAGTCATCCTGCAGCCTCAGAGAAGCCATCTCCCATGGAAGGCTGGTGGGACAGCAGGGTGTCTTCCAGGGACTGGCCGGCCCAAAACCCTGTGTGCAAACCTGACCCAGGATCTCCTCCCAAGGGACTGCTCCTTGAGCCAGAATTAAGGGGAGGTTAACATCAATGTTTATAGCAGCTCAATTCATAATAGCTAAGCTACGAAGCCAAACTAAGTGCCCTTCAACAGAGAAATGGATAAAGAAAATGTGATATGTATACACAATGGAATATTACTCAGCCATAAAGAAGAATGACTTTATGACATTTGCCAGTAAAAGGATGAATCTGGGGACTAAGCCAATCACAAAAAACCAAAGGTCAAATGTTTTCTCTGATATGTTGGAGCTAACCCTCAAGAAGGGGTGGGGGGAGAGAGAAGTTCAGTGGATTAGACAAAAGGGAATGAAGGGCAGGGAAGACAATGGAATGAATTTGACATAGCTTTCCTATGTAGATATATGAATACACCACAGTGAGTCTCACCATGGTGTACATCCTCAAGACTGGGGTCCTCATTAGAATAAGATAAAGTCCATACTTGTATAATTACATCAAAATCGATTCTACTGTATGCATAACTACAAAGAACCAATAAAATGAAAAAATAAGTAAAAAGGGGAGGCTGTCCCTAAACCAAAGGAACAAGCGTCTTCAGAATCATAAAGCACACGAGGACCAGCAGAGAAAGTCAGTGGACATATCTCCCATTCTTCCAAGGTGTACCTGACATTAACTTCACCAGCTGGTGTCTAAACAGCCCCATACAAACTCAGGATTTCTCAGGGCTGTGGAGCAAAGCAGAAGCATCAGTTGTATTTCTCTTAAAATTTTCGAGGAGACATAGTACCCCTAGCTTGCAGATGCATTAAGGCTATATTACGGTTTAGATACAAAGTGTCCCCCAAAGACTCCCGTGTTAAGGGCTCCTTCCCCAGTGCAGCAGGTCCTGCGGGTGGGACTTTTGGGAAGTGATTGACTCATGAGGGCTCTGACGTCATCACTGGACTAAACCCTTGACAGCCAAATGGCTTATTGGGAGGTGGTGGAAACTGTCGTGGTGGGGCATGTTTGGAGGAAGCAGTTCACCGGGGGCATGCCCTGGAAGGAGGGTATCTCTTTCCTCAGCATCCCCCAACTCCCTGGCTGCTGTAAACTGAGCAGCTTTCCTCCACCATGTCCTTCTGCCATGATGTTCTCCTCCGCTCAGACCCAAAGCAAGGGCGCCAACTGACCACTGACCGAAGCTTCTGAAACCATGAGCCAAAATAAATCTCTCCTCCTTTAAATTGTTTATGCCCTGGATGTTGGTGTTTCACATCTACACCAAGTGTGGGGGCGGAACGTTTGCAGACCTTCCCTTGGGGGCTGTGAGGCTTAAGCAGGCAGGTCCCCCCACCCCTGGCAGGGATCTGAACACTTCTGGAGACCCCCAGGAGCTAGGGCAAGCCTGCTAGAAAGCAGAGGAGGGAGACCAACCCTGCTGAGCAATATTCCCAATCTCTCTGGCCCAAATTTGGTTGAAATGAGATGCTTTTCAAAAACAATTTCTGGGTAAGTGGTGGAGAAAATAAGCACGTGGAGCAGAGAAAGGAGCAGCCACCCGAGCGCAGAGATGGTCCTCTTCCGACAGGCGTCAGGGCGGAGTGAGCCTGGACAAAGCGCGTTCCACCACCTTCACACAGAGGCATCGCTGGGACAATGACTTGTGTGGGTTGTCATGACGATGAAATTGAAACTGGGATAAAACAATAGCCACTCAGCCAGCAGCCTCACCTCTGGGCTGACCTGTCATTTTGATAGCAGCTGCCTGGGCCCCTGAGCAGACATTAGGAGGTGAGCGTCTCTGGGTAAGCTGTGAGAAGGTGCCAACATAGGCTGGGAAGCCCACTGGGTCCTTTTGCCCTTTCTTGGGCCAGACTAGGGAATGGAGCAGCCTCCCTTTAAAGGGAGAACCTGGGGAGGCGTGACAAGCCCAGAAAATTAGTGCACTGGACCCCAGGATACACAGCATACCCACAGAAAAGGCTAAGGGCTAGGGGAAGAGAGAAGTTCAGTGGATCAGACAAAAGGGAATGAAGGGAAGGGAAGACATGAATGGAATAAATTTGACGTGATTTCACTCTAAGTTTAAAATCCCTTGGAAATCATCCCTCACTCACTGGGGGATAGCACCCCCAAAGCTCGAAAGGGCTCCCAAGCATTCCTCACCAAATGGACCAAGGCAACATTTAATTATTGAACTAATAATTGAAAATCCCAGCCAGGCATGGGATGCCCACTCACAGTCCCAGCAATTTGGGAAGTTGAGGCACGAAGATGGCCATTTCTAGGCAGTCCTGGCAGCTTAGCAAGACCTGTCTAAAAATTAAAAATAAAAAGGGCTGAGGATTTAGCTCAGTGGTAGAGCACTTGCCTAGCACACACAAGGCCTGGGTTCAATCCCCAGCACTGCTAAAGAAGAAGAAAATCCCTTTGAGTTCAAAGGCAAATGCAAGTGCCCAGCTTCGGCAGCCCTGGGCTCCACCTGCCCTTCCATCTCTGGCTGCCTCAGACACATCTGTAGAGTCTGAGCACCAGGAAAGAGAATAGAATATGCCCCAAAGGGCTCAGCTTGGCTTTTAAAAAGTGGTATTGTTATTTATATTTAATATCAGCTTCCAAAAAAGCTGCAGATCCTAGGGCACGGTAGAAATGTAAATGCTAACTGATTGTTATTCTTACAGAAACTTAGAATTCAAAAGTTTAATCATCCTTATTAGCATAATTTGGGCGACTTCAGTCCATAACCTTACCCTGGAGTTGATTATTTATGGCGCCTTGAACAGAAGTTGAAAATTAATTTTGATTTAATGTTACAATTCCATCCCCAATATAATTCATAATGCAGATACATTCGTCAAAAATAAATCTGGCCCCTCTCCCAACTCAGAACAGGAAATCAAGAAAGGGACGGAAAGAGAATCCCTTATCTTTGGTTTCTATAGTAGTTGCCACTGTACCTTCCTCTCCTCAAGTCTGTGCTTGCTGAGGAACTAGCTCTAGAGAAGGCTGAAAACATTGGAATGTTCCAAGAAAAATCTAGGGATCAGGCAGATGGGCCAGGAGGGAGGGGCTCCCCCAGGATGGACATCCTGCTTTTCTTGAGGGTTTTATCCACGTCCACAACTTTCTAACAAGACTGAGGGAAGAGAATGCCCGCCGGGAGCAAGTCTGGTGGCGAGCACGTCATAGTTTGTGTACTGCAGCTCATGGCTGCCTTCCACTCGATCCTTGCCACAGCAGACAGGGCAGCTGGAAACCGAGGCCCCGGGGAAGCTAAGCAACTTGTTCACATCCCATGGTCTGTAAAAGGCAGTGTGCACCCTGGGATCCTGGTCTCCCAGCTCTATGTACAGGGCTCTCAATCTGTCAGCAGGTGGAAAGGAAGGTGCCCAGCTGAGCAGCATGTCTCCTGTTCCAGGAAAGCTGAGTCCCACGCACACCATCAAGGCAAGGGCTGAGGGTGACGATGGGAGGGGGCCGGAACAGTTCTGACAATGTCATCAGCTTGCCAATTTTTTCCAAAGCTCAGAAGTGGCATTTATTATCCCTGCAAGAAAACCTTAGAAAATGCAAGTTGCAGACATATGGGGCAAAAAGCACTGTCAGGAACCACCCTACACGATGGCCTCATGGTCATCCTGAGATTATGGTCAGATCTACCCCACTGTGTATAAATTTGCCTGTGCAATGTACCAAGCTCTCTCCTCAGAAGGAACTGTTTCCATGGGCAGTACCAAGGAGCCAGGCTGGCACTGCTGTGGGGCTCATTCTCCCTGCTAATTCTGTCTGGGCTGCCGAAGCCACCCAGACGAGCCAAGTTTTAGTGGCAACAGGTTTGCCTGCCAGTAACCAGCCTCCTCTCCCTCCTCCCCATGAGCACCTCCAGGCCGGCAGTGCCAACTCGCCCCTCTCCATGCCAGGCAGAACTGATGCTGTCTCACCATGGGCAGCAGAGCTGTGTGCCAACAGCCAGAGCCTGGCCCAGTGGCTGGCAGGAAAGTGACCACATCAGATTCTGCCATTTGGCTCTCTGGCTTCTGCACTAGGGGAAAAAACCTGGCTGGGAAGAGGTAAAAGCTGTTGGCAAAAAGATGAATTTGGGGTTCTCTGGGTCCCAACTCAGTGGGGGTAATCAAGAGTTGGCACACCTTCTGCATGTGTGTGCATGTGCTCGTGTGTGCGTGTGCACACACATGTGTCCTTGCGCTCAATCCCAGAATTTTAATAGCTGTAAAATTAAGACAGAACCAGACCAAGAGGCTCATTGTGAAGGAGAAAGCACCCAGGGCCTTGGATGAAATCATGGCCAATCTTAGATTGGGTCACCACGACACCAGAACAAAGAATTGATTCACTCAATTAAAACAATCAATTGGTTCATCCAATTCAAACAACCACCTGATCCCACCAGTAGGAAAAAAAAATGTCAGTCATTAGAGTCTTTGTTGACCAAACACTGAAGGAGCTGGCTGAATTGATGTTTTACCAACTGAAGGTTGCAATGCTGTGTGAATATGGGTTTTGCCTCCCTTCTTCCCAGGTACCACTTTGCTGAAAGAAAGGACACAACATTTTGGTCTCTCCTGCTTTCATTTCTGAATACATGTTATTAATAATAACAATAGCAATAACAATAATAGGTGCACATAAGGACAGGTATATCTGCTATAAGCCAAGCACTCTATGGCACACTTCATATACTTTCTTCAAATAATCTTCACAACACGCTATGAAATCAGTGTTATTGTAATCATTCTGACCTTAAAGAGGAGAAATGGAGGCTCAGAGTAATTGAATAACTTGCCTAAGACCACACAGCTAGTATATGACATATCCTGGTACAGACTCAGGTCCAGCCCTTTGTCCTCTTCTTTAAACAAGCTCACATGTATGCCATCGTCTCCCCAACTAGAATGTTCTCTCTGTGACAGAAGGGACCTTGTCTCTTTTGTTTGTTCCTGGATCGCCACATCTCAAACAGAGCCAGCTCAGGAGCAGAGAATAGACTCCCAATAAATAACTATTGGATGAATTAACCAGCCCCACCTTATCTTTGTCCTGAAACCAAACAGCTCATACCCACCCTCTGAGTTGTAGCCCCAGCACAGAGAGCAGCCAAGGATGGAATCGGGGCACTCCCAGAGGACAGGGCTGGGGTGTGCCCACACTCTCTGCCGCTGGCAGGTCCAGGAGGGGAGGGACTTCTGCCTCAGTCAGTGCAGGCTCCCCACCAGTCACCTGTCTCCCCAAGAGGCCCCGTACTGGGAGCAGCCAGTGCCTCTGGCTCCCAGGGTCCCTGCACGGACATTCCCACTCTGCCTTGCCAGGCGGCTGCTGGAGCAGGCAGCAGATGACCCTGGTGTCTTGGCAATCCAACCAGGCAAGTTTCTACCTGAACTTTGGCTCCGATAGTGGTTAGTGGAGGAGGTGAGAGGAGATGTGGGTGAAGGAGGGTGTCTTCTAGTTTCTCATTCCCAACCACACAGGGCCAGGGGATCAGGATGTGCTCAGGATGGTGGGAAATGCCAGCTTTGGGCCTTGGGGAGCTCAGGTCTCCCATTCATCCCTTTTCTTTCAGACATGCCCACTCACGACTCTCCCAGGAAGGATCTGTCTTTCCACAGGCCCCAAGCATGAAGCCCCTACGAGATTACAACTGCTCCACCATGTTCAGAACAGAGATCCATCCTGATGGGCAAAGTCAGAAGAGGAGCAATCCAACATTCTGATGACTCTCTCCAGGGCTCAAAATGGAGCAAACACCCATTCTCAGTCAATGTGTGATGTGGCTGCAGCCGATTTCAAAGGCCTCAGCCTTGCTCCTCCCTAGGGACATGAGAAGCTGAATAAACCAGAAGGTGGGCTCCGTCCTTCCCTTGGCATGGACAGGAACTCACTGGAGATGAAAAGTTTGCAGGATGAGCACCTTGGGCCTGGCCACATGCTGCCCACTGGAGAATTACAGCTGTGGAGTGAGGACTACTATTTTAACTCCGTATCATAGGTGAGACGTGGAGACTGCATCAGGGCCACTAAGGTGCATCTAAGCTACCTCACCTCTCCTCTTTACCCAGGTTCGGGGTCCAGGAGCACAGGGGGAAGAGGAACAGTGGAGAGACCAACTACATAGACAGCAGCGTTGCCCACCTAATGGATGGTACGGTCATCCCGCCTGCAACTCCTCGCTCGCCTTCTGCTCCACAGGGGCCAGACAGGCAGAGAGGGATGTGCTCATGATGTGCTGGTTCACGTTCATTGTTTCACTTGCTCTTTTTTCCCAATAACATTTATATCAACCAATGTTCAACGGGAAGTCTTGGAACTTACCAGCCTCTGTAATTCCTCACAATAAACCCCTTTCCATTTACATATATATAGGCACGTCCTGGGTTTTGTGAACAACACAATCAATAGTCCCTGCTAGTGCAGAGCAAGAGCTGGGATGAGGTGGCCTGAGGCCAGGGCGCCTCGTGGGCCATGGTAAAGACACTAAAGGGGGCCATCAAGGTCCAGCAGAGGAGTGACAGGATATAATTTGGATTTTGAAAGGATCCCACTGACTACATGTAGAGGGGACAAGGATAGAAGAGGAGAAGCCATTTCAGAGGTTCTTGTCAAAACCCAGGTCACAGTTAAAGCCTCCCCCTAGGTGCTGTCACTGGTGGGATTCTGGAAGGAGCCAGGAAGAGGGCGGAGAGGCCCCAAAGCTGAGCAGGCAAGTGCCAGGGCCTGTAAGTTCTGCTGTCTGCCCAGGCAGACAGGATATCTGTTCCAGGACTCCAGAAGGAAGTGCCCGGCCAAAGCTATGAACATCTTGCTCTGGTGGGGGTTGGGAAGGTAATGAGAAGGTCAAGGATTATCCCCTTCCCCAACATCTGGAGGAGTTACTAAGGACTGATGACACCATATGAGTCCTAGAGCTGAAACTGAGACAGAAAAGATGAGGATAATGTCCTCTCATGTGGGTAAAGTCAGTGGTGTGCTGGCAAATTTAACAACTGGTTCTCCAGGAAAAATGTGTGTTGGTGCACATGTGTGTGATTTTACTGACAGAAAGGAAGCAGGGCACGTATTTTACAAATGATAATAAAATATGCAATACTGTTTATTGCAAAGCCCATATAAACAATTGATTTGCATAGAATGCTCTAGATGATTTTTTGCAGGACTCCTGTATTTGTACGTAGCCAGCCATGACTGCAGTTGACAAATGAGTGTGGTTCCCACATGAATGTTGGCTGATTTTTTTATTTACATCATTGGGAGAAAAGAAAGTGAAACAATGAAAATATTTGTTGGAACTTCCTCTGTTCATCAGCTACGTGAGTGACTTCTTTGCTGCATCAGATAATAGTTTTCACTTAAAGAATATTTCCTCGATTTGGGGGGCTATTTGCAACATAATAGCTGCAGACGCAACACACTTTGAGGTTTAAGATGCATTATTAAGATTTTCTCCATCACTTTTTAAAGGCTAGACAAATACAAAACAATAAAGTTCTGATTTACAGCATTTGCCTCTTTTCGTGTTGTGAATATTTCCACCCTGGCCAATTTCAAGGCAGCAATATAATGTTCCTGAATGTGGCGTTGGGAAGAGATGTTTGGTAGGCTGTCCTTATATAGAATTTCCCCCAGATAGAGACAGTCGATGTAAATAACCTCAAGAGCATAGATAAAAGTAAAATGCAGTAAAATAATTAGGAAGTAATGAGTTTTGAGTATTTATTACCTTTGTGTTTAATGCAACTTGTTTAATTGTAGTTTATATAATTTAATTTTAGTAATAGCTATGTTTATCAACCAGCTCACAAAATCACTAAAAGTTTAACACTCAACTCTCGTGAGCATAGAAGCCAGCTCCAGCTGATGATGTGTATCTTTACAGAAATCAGGAAGCTACTGCTGGTGGCAAACGGGGAAACTGGGGCTTCCAGGGTGGGGCAAGTTGCCAAAGGTACCTGGTAGCTGACATTACAGGGCAAAGGTGGTCTCAAGGGATGTGTCTGGTTTGGGGGCAGAGAGAGGGACGGGGGCGGGGAGAGGATCCGAGAGCCACAGGAAGTGGTGTTACACAAGGGCAGTGAGGGCTGATGGAGGTTCCTGAGTGCCCACGTTGCCATCGCTGCTCCCCTAGCCTGGAGGAACTTCATGGAGAGGCAGCTGCACCCAAGTCACATAGGCTGTGGCTGATTAACAAATTAGCTGCAAATCACGCACCCATCAACATAATAACAAGTTTGTCCATGGGGTGGAAAATCTGCCAGTGCCAGCCTCCTCAGCTGAGCGGTCGCCGGAAGTCAGGGGGAGTCTCTGGGTCCCACTGGCCCAATGCACTATTGTTTCATTGTCCCAGAATGCAGGGGAAGACCAGGAGCGGGGTTGAGAGACAGGCACTGGCACCTCAAAGATCACAGATGCCTCTTTCATATAGTTAGTACCTGCTTTGCCCCGGGAACACCCTCGTTTTTCCCTCTGAGGCTGAGTCCTGACCTGGCTCCCTAAGTTCCTTCTCTACCGTACCACCTGTGTTTCCAAACTGCCCACTTGATCCTATGATCCTTGAAATAAGAGCAATAGCAATTCCTAGCCTCCCCAGGCCCACCTAGGTCCTAGATGCGGAGGAAACAGCTACAGTCAGGGACACTGAGCAGTGGCCTTGAATGACCGCTCTGAATGTGGCCCGACTCAGATGCTAAGGGCAGAGCAAGCCTCCTGAAGTTCCAGCTGCTGAAAGAGGTGAGGGCAGCAAGGACAGTGTATCAGCAACAGGCCAGAGTGACCCATAGCCTCGCTTTCATGTATAGGAGGGAGAGCTGGCCCAGCCCACAGCTGTTTTTATCTGAATCCATTAGCTGTTCAACCTTGGACAAGTTAAAGAGTCTCTGTGAACTTCCATTTGATCCACAATAAAAATGAGTTAATAAAAAATGAGCTAATACAATAAATCCTTGGCTTTCATAAATTGAATAGGGGCTGTTCTTGTTTAACTATTTCATGACCTTGCCTGGGCAGCACCTACTGGGTGGCCCTGTTTACCTCTGCAGAAGCCCTTGGTCTGTCGCTTTGCCATCCCTGATGATCACTTGGGAAGAAGGATTCAGTGTCTGCCTCTGCCCTCCTGATTCCAGGCCCCAGCACAGAAGCTCAGCCCCTGAATTCCTTCCTCCAAGGACTTGGAATCTGGGTTGCTGCCACTCGTGCCCCAGGATTGATGGCAAGGCACTAGGGCCTCCACCAGGGTCCACGGCCCATGGGGAACAGCTCTCCTCACAGCCCTAGTGCCCAGGCATTGAGGACCTTGGGTGTGTTGGAGTTGCAGACCTCTGCTCAAATGCTATTTCCACCACTGACCAGGCACCTGCTGCCTTCAGGTTCCCCAGAGCTGCTGTCCTCCTACAGCTTAGCGCAAGTGCCTCAGCCCAGAAAGGAAGGAGCTGAAATTAGGGCCAGCTCAGCCTTGGGCAACCAGGGAAGAGGGAGCGGTAGGAGGTGAGTGGCAGCCCTGGGAAAAGCAGGGCAAGAATGGCAGATAAAAGGAGGCAGAGACCAGAGTGGGAAGGTAGGCGCGGGAGCGAAACGCTGACGCAGCGCTCAGTCTGCGGGTTTCTGCCATAAATCACTCTCAGGGCAGCGGGAGCCCTCGCAGTGGGAGGCCAGGACTCAGAAATCCCAGAGTCTAAGCCCAGAACCTTCCACTGGAGGGCCAGGGGACCACGGTTGGCTCTTTGTTCTCACTAGAACTTCGATCTACCTCATTGCACAAAGGGAAGCCTGTCCCTCCCTGGGTCCTGTGCGGAGAAGATGCTTATATCAGTGCCGGGCATGGACGTCTGCATACAAGGGTGCACGGATCAGCAATGGGCTCATTAATAAGTCATTTTTAACCTGACTTATAATGATATGATAATCATTCTGAACAGTATTAATAAAAATAAAAATATTTAAAATTAATAAAAATCATTTTAAAATAAAAAAGCCCAGAGCTCAGGAATATGCCTGCCATGGGCTGTGGTGTCCTTAACTAATGTTTATGTCAAGTCTCACAGTAAGAACACCACAATCGTATGTATTTTTCTCATTCAAGTCCCACAATGAAGTCATGCAGATAAGACACAGATTTTTTTTTCCCCCTTGCTTATTTAACAAACCAGAAATTTCAGTTTTGAAGGGGTAAGAGGTCACTCCAGGCCATGAAACCAGGTACTGGGGAGCAGGAGGCTGAACACAAGTCTCCGGTTTCTAGACCTTGCTTTCCTTTTCCCCACCTGGAAGCGGCTGGGAATTGCATTGGATGCTGGAAAGGCAGCCATTACGGGACTTTGGGGTCATGTTTGGCTCCCAGCTCTGTGATCTCACCACCCTGGACAATGGAGGTCAGACTGCAGATAGCACCCACCTCCTAGGATGGCAGAGGTAAAGTACATTAGAAGAGATAATGGATACCAAGCTCCTGGCACTAAGTGCTCCATAACATTAGCATTTGTTATTATCTTTCCTGAGGCGCAGCACAAGGGAGCTCCCCCACCAGCTCGCCTGCCCTCCAGAGGCCAAGAGACGGACATGGTGACCTTCCAGTTCTCACCCAGTTTGAGGAGCCTAGGAAGTGATGTTTCCTTTACCCCGGAGGTCCCTCCCCACACAGCCGGTAGAGTTTCTGTCCACAGTCACTGACCTGTCAGACAGGGTTGGGGACACCCCCAGGTGATGGCTATCCTGAGCCAAAGTTGGAGGGGAGCAGGGCCTGAGCCGTGGGAGTTATGGGCTGTGTTCTGACCTTGGGCTTGGAGCTGACCTGGAGCAGGAGACTGAATGCTCACCAAAGCCAAGATTTAGGAGGAGGTTCACAGCCACGCAGAGAATATGATCCGTCACCTAATCCTACCCCATTTTCCTCAGTCATAAAGTGGGGTTCATGGTAGTTCCTCTTAGCAGGGCCCAAATGTGGCCATCTGGGAAAGTGTCCCCCTGCTTCCAGTCCAGAGCAAGACCAGGATGCCTGGTTCTCCAACTTCATGTGACTTTCACTGGGGAGGGAACTTCTCATCAGTCAGGTATGATGGGGTGGCATGGTGGTCACAGGGACATCTGGGGTCCTATCCCACTTCTCCAGAGCAGGTGTCACCCCACCTGCTGCTGTGATCCTTCAGGCACTGCCCGCACCCCTTGGTGGCTGCCCAAATGCCTGACTCCCTGAGGAGCCATTACCTGTCCATCAGCCCTCCTCCAGAGCCACCTTACTGGCCCTGCTGCCCCTCAGAAGCCCCCGGGGCTCTCCTGGCCCCACCCCGTGACAGCAAGCAGGTCAAGTGACGCATGGCAGACCTGGAGGGCTCCACGGCTAAGTGGTATAATTTAGCCCGGGTTCTGTGTTTTGATTTTGCCCAGCTGCGTCTGTGTGCATTTAGATTAATCCTGTTAGCCGGCGGGAGCGGGGCTGCCTGCTGTTTATCAAGAGTGCTTGTACGATTCCCGTTTGATATGCAGCCACCTTCCCCGGGCAGCGCAGACTCCAGTCTCTTCATCTCTCCACAGCCAGAAAGGTCCCCTGAGGTGAATCACTTGGTTCCCCACACTCAGTCTTGCAAATGGTGGCACAGGGTCGAGCAGCACGCAGACCATGCACCTGTGTGCACCTTCTGTCCCTCCTCACTCCCTGCAGGGGGCCTTGCTTTCATCGCCAGGACCGTGGACAGGGCTGCTCAAAAGTCAGCGCAGACAGGGTGCTCTGACTTTCCCTCACTTGGTCCAACTGGCTACCAGGTTGAGGGAACGTTACAGTGTCCCTGCCGGTGGTTGTCAGTTGTGGGACCTTAGGCGAGTCCTGTTTTCCCACCTGGGAGATGGGGCTGATGATACCGGTCCTGCTTATGCAGAAGTGTATCCTCATGGTGGAATGAATCTTGGAGTATCTTGACAGGGCTCTTGGAGGTGTCCAGCCATGTCCGGTTCAGCAGCCAGGCAGGGAGGATGTGGTGGTGGACATGCATTTGCAGCAGGGTCCAGCACCTCTTGGCCATGTGTGCTTTGGAAAGTCACCAATACTCATCCACCCTCTGTTTCTTCATCTGTAGAATCATGTGAGTATCTGCTCACAGGGTTGACTCCAAGTCCAGGATCCCCTGAGGTCAATTTCTGTCCCTGTGCTTTATTTTATTTTATTTTATTTTATTTTATTTTATTTTTTGGTACTAGGGTTGAACCCAAGGTTACTTAACCACTGAGCCACATCTCCAGGCCTAGCTTATGTTTTTATTTTGAGACAGGGTTTCACTAGTTTCCTTATAGCCTTGCTAAGTTGCTGAGGCTGTCCTCAAACCTGTGATCCTCCTGCCTCAGCCTCCTAAACTGCTGGGATCCCAGGCATGCACCCAGCCTCCTGGGCTTTTAATACAACTCCCACTGCCAGGCTGGCAACCCCGTGAGGGGGAACAGCACCCTCAGGCAACTGATAAGAAGACAGAAGCCAGAGGTTCAGACCCTCCATGTCTGTGCTCCTGTCACCTGTGTTCCACCCTGGGGGACACTGAATGGGTCATTTCTGTCCATCTGCACAGAGCCAAGTTGGTGATGTGATGAACTCTGCCTGGAGGGACAGGGTACTGCCAGGTGGGTCAGTGTACAGCCCTAGGAACTGCACAGCATCAGAGGAAATGCCAGTGGGAGGGGGCCCCCATCGGAACCCCCCACCCACCACTGAAGAATCCTCCTCTTTGGAGGCCATGGCACCGCCAGCCTCCACCAGTGCAGGCCCCTGTCATCCCAGCACCTCCTGGGGTGCTCCAACAGCACCTCTTCCCCAGGGCCTGGGCATCCTCCCACCCAGGAAAGACCTCTGAGTGAGGCCCGTGGCCTCGGGGTGTCCACCCGCTGCCTTGCCGTGTCTCCAGCCTCCGCCTCCACCACACCTCACGCTCAGCCTCAAATCTTATCAGTTTCTTTCTCTTCCTTCTCAAAGAGCCCCATTGAGACACAATTCCCATAGGGTACAATTCACCCATTTCAAGTGTGCAGCGCCGTGGTTATTCACAGAGCTGTGCCACCACCATAGTCAATTTTAGAACATTTTCATCACCTCCAAGGGAAAAGCCCGTGCCACTTAGCCCTCTCCTCTGTCCCCTACCTCCCGCCCAACGCAGTCGCCGCTCTACTGTCTGTCTCCACTGATTTGCTTCTTCTGGGCTCTTGTGCAAATGGGAATCACACACCACGTGGACTTCTGTGACTGGCTTATTTCACTTAGCACAGTGCTTCAAGGTGGCCTGTGCAAGAATGTCCTTCCATGACTGAATCGTGTGGCATGGGTTGGCCACATTTCGTTTACCGGTTCATCAGTTGATGGAGGTTTTCCTTGTTTCCACTTGGAGCTATTACTAATTATGCTTTCACGAACGCTTCTGTACAAGTAGCTCGTGTGGAAGTGCATTTGCAACTCTCTTGAGTGCACACCTAGGAGTGGAGTTGCTGGGTCACGTGGTAATTCTTTATTTGACCATTTATTTGGACAACCAGACTGGTTTCCAAAGTGGCTGCACCGTTTGGCATTCCCACCAACTGTGTTATGAGGATTCTCATTTTTTTTTTTTTGCATCCTCACCAACGTTTGGTGTCACCTGTCCTTTTTGTTTGTTTGTTTGTATTTTGAGCACTGGGAATTGAATGAAGGGCACTTTTGCCACTGAGCCTCACGCCCAGGTCTTTTTGCTTTATATTTTGAGACGGGGTCTTGCTAAATTGCCCAGGTCATCCTCGAACTTGGATCCTCCTGGCTCAGCCTCTGGAGTCACTGGGATGACAGGTGAGCCACTGCACCAGGTTTCACTGTGGCTTTGACATGTATTTCCCTGATGACTTAAGATGCAGAGAATCTTTTTGCTTGTTGGGGTTTTGTTCGTTTGTTTGTTTTTGGCCATTTGTGTATCTTCCTCAGAGAAATTGTATATTCAGCTCATTTGCCTATTTTATAATTGGGCTGTCTTATGGCTGAGTTATAAGTGTTTTTATATATATTCTAGATACAAGTACCTCAGCTCAGATTTGAAAAAACTTCTTTCTGTCATGAAGCAAAGACTGCCCATCTCTCATCCCAACTCCCTCCCACGGTCCCTGTTCTGCCTTCTGGAGGACACCTGAGGCCCAGAGGCTGTGTCACCACAGCTGACTCCATCTGACTCAGGAACTCAGGAGGTCCTTTCTCCTCCTGCACTTGCTCATTTGTACTGAAGTGGGGACTGACCTGGGGACTGAGATTGGGGCGTGCAGCCCACATGTCCAGTCTGGCTCTCCCACTGGACAGAGCCAGGCTGCACTTCCCAGGGATCAGGGACTGTGAGTGCCACAGGGAGATGAGGTCCTCATCAATGTTGAAGTGGACCTGTGGATACTGGATTCATGACCTGTTCAGCTGACCCATCAGGAGCCAGATGAGAACAGCAGTGGCCTGTGGTTGGATGACGGGACAAGGGTCCCCAGGGGACCACTCATTACAGCAAGCTTAGCTATCTCATACTTGGTCAGCTCTGCAAGTGACACCATTGCAGTGAAGGGCAGCAGGGATAGGGAACACTTCAATATCTGAGCCTCCAACCCCACTGGAGGTAGGAGGGACCCCCAAGTCCACAGCCAGCTCTTCAGGTATCCCCCAGACTCCTTCCCCATAGCAGAGGTCCTGAGGAGGGGCCCCTTCTGCCCACCCTGGAGAAGTCAGACTGGAGTAACAGGCTGCCACTGCCCTTCCAGCCTCTAGCACAGGACCTCAGTGATCCAGGGCCGGGACCTACAGCAGTGTTCTGGAGTCCACATGGACTCCCCGAGCATGGGGAGAATTGAGGGCCTTCGGTTCAAGTGGCATCTACAGGCCAGCATCCGGTCTGAGAGCCTGGCCGGGGTGAGTGACCTGAGCTTGATCCTGCCTCTTCAAGTCGCTTCACTGCCAGAAACTTGCATTTCTGTAAAATGGGGATGGCGATTTGTATCTTGCTCTGGCCACGGTGTTTGATTCCGAGTTTTTCAAGCCAATCCCCAAAGGTTGCACACTGTATCGTTCCAGTTTTGGAAATTACAAAGCTACATAAATGAAAGGATTAGTGATAGTTGGGGTCAGAAAGGAAGGGAGAAGGGGAAAGGAGGAGTGATATGGTTGGGACCTCTCTTTGGGTGATGAACCACTGAGCCCTGTCCCCAGCCCTTTTTATATTTTATTTAGAGGCAGGGTCTTACTGAGTTGCTGAGGCTGGCTTTGAACTTGCAATCCTTCTGCCTCAGCTTCCCAAGCTCCTGGGATTACAGGCACGTGCCACTGAACCTGGCTGGTTTGGATTTCAAATGTCCCCCAAAAGCTCCTGTATTGAATGCTTGGTCCCCAGTGCAGCAGAGTTCAGAGTTGGGGCCTTTGCAAGGTGACTGGATCATGAACGAAGACTCTGACCTCATCTCGTCAATGGATCAATCCATTGATGAAATCATACCTTCATCAGGTATCGAGAGGAAGTGGAAACTTAGGAAGTGGGGTCTGGTTATGCCCTAGAAGGGGCTATTTTGTTCCCAACCCTTCTTCTCTCTCTGTCTCTCTCTCTCTCTGCTACCCAGCTGCTATGAGATGGGCAGTCTTCCCCTACCAAGTGGTTCCACCATGATGTTCTGCCTCATCACAGGCCTAAAAGCAACTGGGCCAAGTGACCATGAACTAAAATCTGAACCAAAATAAACCTTTCCTCCTTTAAGCTGATTTCTCTCAGGCATTTTGTCACAGCAGTGGAAAACTTACTAATACAAGGAGCCTATGAAAGGGCAACAGCAGAGGGTCTGTGATGAAACTTCTCTGAATCTTGACCATCGACAACATCCTGGACATGATACTGTGCTTTGGTTTTGCAATATTGGGGGAAACTGGGTAAAGGGTACATAGGTTCTATTATTTCTTAAAACAAAATATGAATCTATAATTAATCTCAAATTAAAATGTTTAATTTTTTAAAAAAGAGAATGATAAATAATGTCAGGTGGAGAGTACACATCTCTAACCTTAGCTGTCCTTGCTCCTGGTTCTCCTGCAGGTCCTCTATGGACCCGTGTGTCCTGGGGATCATTATTACATGAGACCCTCAAGGCAAACGGGGAGAGGGCTCAGGTAGGAAGCGCCTAACTGTGGGTTTAACAGCTTTTCTTTCTGCGCCTGCCCTGAGTGCTAAATAAATGTGGGAGGGAGGGACGGAGGTAGTAAGGAATAGAGGATGGATGGATGGATGGATGGATGGATGGATGGATGGATGGATAAATGTTAGCAAGGACCTATTGACCTCTCAGGAACTGAAATGGGTTTAAAGCAAAAGGCACTTGGCATAGACCCAGGGACAATCTCAGCTCTAGCTTGGCGGTCCCAGGCCCCTGCCTTGCTCATCCACGGATGCTGGGGCAGGCTGTGTGCCTGCAAGGACAGCAGAGCGACACACTTTAATTAGTGTAAGAGTAAATTACATTGGACGAAGAGAGTCCCGACTTCTCCCGACGGCGCGGGGAAAATAGAAGCCCAACATTTTCAATTTAAGGTTTAGTTAGATAATGCCTATTGGTGCCAGTAGATTACAGAGTGGATATTAAATCCTGCAGGATTTGGAATCGGAGCATACAAGTGGAATCCATAAATAGGGGGAGGCAGCCGGAAGGAGCTGGCCCGGGGTGCTCGGCTAATGAGAGTCTCTGTGAAGGAGCAGCTGGTGCAGAGCTGGGTCCTAAGTGCCCACTGACTGCTCCAGGGTCAGTGATCCCTGGGATCTAGGGACTGGGATGGCTCTCCTTAGCGGCTCCTGAGCAGTTTCCCAAGGTTCTGGTCACAACAGGACCCACACTTCAGTCACATTCAACACTTCCTCCTTTCCCTATCGTCAGCTCGTATACTACCTGCAAAACTCCTCAAGCAACCCCTCCTCCTGGAAGTCCTCCTGGACTACCCGCTTTCATCCTTTCTGAGACTCCGGGCTTCCCTGGCGTTCCATCCACCACCAGTCATCACAAACAAGGACTCTCCTCTCTTCTTCATCCCTCACTCTCTGAAAGGTGTGACCATCACTCTCCATGCCTTGGTTCCCACGCCCAAAGGGGCACCCCACGTACATGCCCTGCACGAATGGATTTTACAGTATATTTGTTTTTATCTTGCAACATTTTTGAATATGTGATGCATTCACAGTATTTGAGACTCAAGACACCTCCAAGGAAAGTCTCCCTGCTGTGCCTGGCAGCTTCCGGCTCCTCCCCCAGGACAGCCTTCTCTTACCCATCCAGGAGGCTTTGTCCTCATCCAGGTAAATATGTACGGGCATTTCCCACTTTCTTGACAAAACAGTAGAACGTGATGCGTATTATTCCCACTCTGCTACCTTTGCTTTACAACCTTTAGTAGAGACAGTTCCTCATCACCCCACACAAGACATCTTCATGTTCCCAGGCATCTGTGCCCTGCCCTGCTCAGAGGGAGAGCGAGCTGGCAGGGCTTGGGGCTGGAAGGATGCACTCCCAAGGCAGGGTGTTCCTTCGATGGGTGCCAGTGTCTCTGAGGGGCCTGGTTCCAGGACCCACATGGTACCCAAATCCAGAGATGCTCAAATCCTTTACATAAAATGGTGCAGTGTTTCCAGATAACCTCCCCACATCCTCCTAGACACTTTAAATCATCTCTAGATTACTTATAACATCTAATACAGAGTTAATGCTCTGTCAATAGGTATTACACTACATTTTTTAGGGAATGATGACAGGAAAAAAATCTATATATGTTCAGTACAGATGCAAATATCCTCCATCTGCAGTCGGTCAAATTCACGGATGCAAAACCCGTAGGTATGGGGGCGGACTGTACTTGTTGATGGGCACCTCAGGATGGCTCTGGGGCATTCCTGGACTAGCAGTGTCAGGAACTGGACACAGGGCCTTGAAGCCTAGGGCCAGGGCATGCACAGCAGTGGGGAAACTCGGTCTCCCCAGGGCCCCATGTGACGTCTCTGGCAGGCCCAGGGCTCAGGCTCGGGCTTGGTGATGGCGGTCAGGGAAAGCTTATTAGTTTAAGCAGGATGAAATGTGTAAATTAATTACCCCAGTCACCCGTGCATGTAGCAGCCGGCCCTGCGCGCTGGGGAGAAGCTCTGGCCTCCTGTAGCCTGGCTCCCCAACCAGATGCAGCCCAGAGGACCTGTGGCCACATGCCCACCAGGGAAGGAAGGGCCCAGGAGCCTCAGTCAGGAGATCTGGAGGAGATAAGCAGGCCTTTCCTCCAGGCCACCACCAAGAAGTCAGGAGCCAAAACGACAGGGAGGGGAGGGAAAGGCCAGTCCTCTGCCTTGCTCTGTCATTAAGCTCCTATTCGCCAAGTGATTACAATGTGCAGGCATGGTGGTGACCCTTCACTTTCTTCCTTTTAATCATCACCAAAAAAAAAAAAAAAAAAAACCTTCCACTTAATCCTCACAAAAACATATTGGTCAAAAATATTAGTCCCATTTTGCAGATGAGAAAATTGAGTATCAGGGGAAAAAAATATCCTGTACCATGGACCCAGATGCTCCCTAGCAGAGTCAGGATTCCAGCCCAGGAGAGCACGCTGCCTCCTTCATGATCACAGGCCAGGCATTATGGGGGTTAGGTCCTTGCTTCCCCATTCAGTCTATAGCAGAAGTCACCCCTCCCTGGTGTTAGTGTCCCCTGCAGCTGGGACCTGCTCCCCCTCCTCTGCCCACCAGCTCTCTGTCCCCCAGGAATTTCCCAAACTATGAGATTCTGCTCTGCGTCCTGCCTCTGTGTCTGCCTGTCCCTCCACCTACCCCAGTTAGTCCCATGAGCTATCTCAAGCCACCAGACTAGATCTCCACTCACAGTGTATCCTGAGTCCTCTTCTGAGCACTGATTTGATCTCTCCTGTGCCCAAGAAGCAGCCGCGGGACCTGCAGCGAGAGCCCAGTTCCTTTGCAGCCTGCGCTTCTCTGCTCCTGGGCTGGCCTCTGCCCTCCTCACACCAGAAACATCCCAAGTCTGGTCTCCCCAGACCTTCCCAGCACATCCACCCCCTCCTCAGAGAGCGCAGCTCCCGCCACCCTGTGTCTCTCTCCCATTTGCCACACCTAGAGGAGCCCACGGGTCCGTCCACCCTCACCTCCCCAGGAGATGAGAGGGGGTTTCCCTCTGGTGCCTCCTATCACCCATGCAGAGATCTTGCCACAACACCAGTACAGTCACCCTTGGAGTCCGCAGAGAACTGGATCCAGGTTCCCTCTCCCATGAATACCAAAATCCATGGACGCACAAGTTCTTTATATAAAATGATGTCAAATTTGCATATAGCCTACCACACATCCTCCTGTATGCTTTAAATCATCTCTAGATTACTTATAGCTAATACAATGTAAATGCTATGTAATTAGTTGTTACACTGTATTGTTTAGGGAATAATGACACGAAAAAAGACTACATGCTCAGTACAGACGCAATTTCCAGTATTTTTGATCCACAGTTGTTTGAATCTGGGGATTCAGAATCTCAGATGCAGAGGCCCACTGTATCTGTGAAGGAATGAAGATCTTTTCCTTCATACCCCTCCAGTCCTGGTCCTCCACGGGACCCTTATGCTCCTATGTGTCACCTGGGCCTGGGTCATCTCCAATCCACATCCCTAGGACAACATGGAAGTCCTAGACATAAGCTCCCAGGGCTGTTCCTTCCACGGCCAGATCAACCTCCTGCAAGCTGCCAATCCAGAATGGGGTTTGCAGTCCATTGGTTCAGCCCCACGGAGGGTCTTAACATGATATTGAGACCAACCATCGAGAAATTTAGAGTTTGGTACCAGGGCCCACCACAGGCCAGTGAGGAACCAAATTATATGTCCATATGAGGTTTTTTTCCTGATCACCATGAACTCAACCAAAGACCTCCCATCCCTCCCTCACCCAGCTCCCTGTCCTCCTTGGTGAGTTTTGGAGACCCTAGGAATCACTCTCATCCCCTGGAGAGGAGGTTCCTGGATCATACATTCAGTGCCACATCCTCGTGAAGGAGGGTCTGTTGGCCCCAAAGGTCCCGGTCACCTCTTCTCTCTTCCTTTGCCTGTTCTTAGCCTCAGCTTTGGCAAGGTGATGAATTAAGAACCAGAGGTTGGCACATCCACCAAGCAATTAGTGTTTATCTCCCTCGTTTATGTGGCTGAACAACAGCTCATTTTCAAACTTTATAGTCAATACTCAGAAAGATAAAATTGACTGGGTCACTCTTGGGAGATGGTTTGAAGGCTTGATGGAGAAACAGGGATGGGTCATGCAGAAATGATCCAGGCATGCCCACCCAACCGGAAATGCCCACCCAGGCCCTCCTCAGGCCAGTCTCCTGCAGACAGAGGCCAGGGTGGTGCCCCCTGTCCAATCTGTAGCCTCCATGCCAGCCTGGGCAGGAACTGGTGGGGTGAGCAGTGCACCCCTTGCTCCTGCTCAGACTGGGGTCTGCCATCCTATGGTCACACATTCCAGTCTAGGACAGAAAGGTCTAGAAACAGGGGAAAGGGGTTTAGTGCTAGGGCTGTGGAACCCAGTGCTGTTGACCACTAGGGCTGGGAAGGAAGGCAGAGTGCCCATTAACCATGGTAAAATGCTGCCACCTGCTGGTAATGCCTTCAAATTGCAGGAGACCTGGCACAGGTTTTGTGACTGGGTAAGAGTTAAGAAAAGGAAACTAGCCAGACTGCAAGACACCCCTTCCCTCCCCAGGTGCATTAGGTTAAAAAAGATGGGAAATTCAAGCTTCCTCCAAGTTTGGGCAGTTTCATTGTTGCTTGGTTGTTAATTTGACAATAATGATAACGATAATGATGGTATAACATAACCTCTATATTACTGAACACTTGCTATGCAGGTATTTGCACGCATTGGTTTTGTTGCTTAAAACAGTAAGTTGTTATCCCAGCTGAGGCTCAGACATGCTGGACAGCCTGCCCAAGGTCACACAGCTGGGGTGTGTGCCCAAGGTCACACAGCTGGGTTGGGGGTGGCACAACCAAGATCCCAGTGGAGGCCAGTCTGGCTCCAGATTACAAGCTGCCCTTGTGAAACTGTCTCAGCTCCCCACGGGATAGAGTGCCCTATCACTGGACACCTTCACAACTCCCCTTCATTACTCATCCTCCTCTCCCACCACCTCCTTTCAGATAACTGCATCTTAACCTCCAGGATTAGTCCAGGTGTTGGAGGGGTACAGATTCCAGGCGTCCTAGAGGATCAGAGTAAGGACCAGAAGTTTCTGAGGTTCCTAACCTCCCTCCCTTCTGGACCAGAAAGCTTGGAACCAGAGTCTTTGACAGTCAGTTCTAAAGGAGAGATAGACAACTGAGGTGGGTAAGGAAAGCCCAGGGGATCTGAGAGTACCAACTGCCTGACCCTCAACCCAGTCCTGGTCACAGAGCCCCAGTCTGTGACCAAGCCCAAGTTTACAGTCTTCCAATCCTCTTACCATGGTCTTTATCTCACAGATTATAAGAGCTAGAAAAGAGCCCCAGAAATGACCAGATGAATAGACCTCGTTTTATAGATGGAGGTCAGGACCAGAGAGGGCAAGTGACTTGCTCAGATCATAAAGCCAGAGGTACAGAGCCAGGATGCCAAATTGGGTCTCCCAACCATCTAGCCAGGGTTCCCTGATGAGCCCAGGGCCACCTCCCACCTCCCTTATCTGCCAGCAGGCTGCCAGTGTCGTGCTCAGAACTGCTTACAGCCTCAAGCCGGGTGAGAAGAGGGGATGGGAGTACAAGCCAGCACTTTGCTCTGGGTCTGAGTCACAGCCACAGAGGGGATGGAGTCTCGCTGCGTTCCTTCCTCCCTGGGAAGAGAGGCCTCCCCCCACAGAGCCCTGGGACTGCCGCAGGCCTCCTGTCCTCACTGACGCTGCCAGGGGAGGGGTCTCAAAAACAGCGAGGAGAGAGTCTCTGGTTGCTGCGTAATCACAACTCTGACGGTAGTGGGACGAGCAGGGATTGGAGCAGGGATGTGGAGGGGGGACAGCCCCAGTTCCCGGCAGACGGCCAGGTCCTCTGATCACTGTGGTCTTCCTGACTTCCCATCTTGGCCCCTCCACACTGCCGGTGGCGGCTGCTGGGGAGGCCCAGGTCCAGGTCAGGCAGCAGCCCGTCTGGGGAGGAATCAGCCTGACCTGGGTTCCATCCAGGGCCAGGTGGGTTAGGGCAGGACCACAGGAGCACCTGTGCCTCAGAGTGTGGGCAGCACGGAGCCCAAGAGAATGGCCTCCCACCCTCACAGCCACAGGGACTGTGGGTCCTAATGGTCAGGAGACTCCGTGACACTGTGAGTTGGCCCTGCTGGGCCCCTGAAGGCGCATTCCTCAGAGGGCACTCCTGGGGGACACCAGCACCCAGGGCAGGGGCTGCAAGAAGCAGCAGCCAACCCAGCAGCACTCTGTCCTCCCTGCTCCCATGGGTGGAGCCCATGCCAGCGGGAGCGTGCGGGCCACTGCGTCTGGCAGTGCAGAGGGCCCTCTGCAGGTATGTGACCCGCTCCTGTGCCTTTTGAACCCTCCTTCTCTTCTTCTCTTTCTATTCATTTCTCCCTTCCCTTTTCTGGCTCCAAGGAGTCCCCTTCTGGGAAACCTGGCCACTGGCTAGGACCCAGAGCCTTCCTGGTCCAGCAGTGCGGGAGGGGCAGGAGGGAAAGGCTCCCCCTCCAGGAAGTGCCGGCAGTGGGCCTGGGTAGGGGCCTACTAGGGCTGGGCTGCTGCGCCCACGTATCTTTTAGTGCTGCATGAGGACCAGGAGAACGGAGGGCCTCAGGTGTCCCTGTCACATCAGGGGAAAGGCTGTGGTTTCTGCATCCTCTTACCTCCACAGGGCTCAGGCACCTCTCCCAGGAGCCTGCCCTGACTGCCCCTCCAGGCCTCTCTGGGCTCCCAGGAACTGGAAGGCCTCATTTCCTTCCTCCATCCCCCAAGCCCACGATGGAGCTATCCTCGGGTGTCAGCCTCAGGTGCTGGCTCCCCTGCCTTGATGACCCTCCCCATGCTGAGGAGGCCCCCAGGTCTAGAGCCTCCAGTCGGTTTCCACCTCTGGCATGGTAGCACTAGAGGGCTCTGGGTTCCAGGCTCCCAACGACTCTCTGGGGACCCTGGTGCAGGCTGGCCAAAATCCCCAGACTCCCACCCTTTGTGCTTAATGTCAATCAAGGCCTGCCTGAGAAAGTTCCAGTCTCCTGCACCCCAGAGAATCAGCCTGGGGTGGGGAGGGGTGGAGGGAGACCCAAAGGTGCCCCATCTTCAAGGTGAAAGAGGGAAGATACTCGAACACTCCGAGCCCTCTAGGGACCCTCAGGGAAAAAGCCATTCAATACAAGAGAAATGAGTGACAATGGTTTATTCAGGAGGGGAAAGCCCAAGCTGAAAGTCTGCCACCCCCCTGCAAGCTGGCCACCTCGAGACAGACCCCATCAGTCCTGGGGTGAAGAACGACCCCACCACGCTGCTCCTGGTTTGGTCTCTCTCCCAGCCCGGGGCCCCATGGCCTGTGACATGGAGGGCAGGCAGGGAAGAGGCAGGCTCCCCTCTGGGGCAGCATAAGACACCCTGGTAAGCAGCACTGGCTGCCACGAGCCAGCTGGCTCTCCATCACCAGGGAGAACCACTAATTAGAAATTATGAGATTCTACAGGTAAATGGTATTTCCCTGGGGCAGCCGGGCCAGTAGCTACTTTCATGAGTGGATTATATCATGTTGAAGAGGGGAATCTCTTGGCTAAAGTCAACCTGTCACTCTCTGGGGTCTGGGACTCCAAGTAGATATGGCAGAGACCCATGGCCTGGACTGGGTGAGGTCGAGACACAGGCCTCGCTCTGTGGTGACCAGACCTGCAGTTTCTTCCAGGTTGGGCATTACTGATAGAACCCAGGGGACAAGGGGCTGGTCCTCTCCTCTCAGGACCAAGCGTCTGGAAAGAAGACAGGGATGGGAACTGGGCAGCCGCCTCCCCGGGCACCTGCTGACCACAGTGGAAGAGGCCTTGGAGACCAAAGGGCATGGGCAGGAGGGCAGGCTGATACCATGAGGACTCAGTGACCCCACTCCGGAGGAGGAGGGTGGCGGGTTGGGGAGAGAAGCACCCCTGTCCTCACCCCTGTGGTGGGTTGGCCTCGGCATAGGAACAAGGCGCCCACCCAAAGACACCAAGCAGGACAGGGGCCTGGGTGGAGTCCTGAGAGAGCTGGCAGAGGAGGGGCAGCAGGCAGAGCCAGGCCCTCCCACCCGGAAGAGCACAGTGGCTTAGAAGGCAGGAGCAGCAGGAGGAGCAGAGAGGACAGGGGTGGCGGCGCCTCTTCCCTCTTGCCAGAGCTCAGGGGGCCTCGTTAGAGCCCATCCCGTTGCCTTTGTTGACGTAGAATGGCCGGTAGTGAGACTGTGGGGAGACAAGAGAGGTTAGGGAAGCTGATGGCCGCTGAGCCCACGGGCCAGCCTCCCCACACCCGGCCTCCCCGGAAGCAGCAGTGGCCCAAACCCCAACAATCTAGGGGCCCCGTGGCTAGACCCGCAAGATCCACCTACCCAGGGGTGGTCCTAATGCTACCAAATCTCTGAGCTCAGATCCTATCTAGAGTTCATTCCTGCCAGACAGTTGATGCGCTGGAGCCTCAGCCCACACCAAGGCCATGGCGCCTTCCACTCCATAAAGCTGCACAACACCGTGCCAAGTGTTTTATACGGGTGGACTCGTTTAATTTTTACAACCACCCAATTAAATAGGTTACTGTTATCATATCCATTTTATAGCTGAGCAAACCAAGGCACAGAGAGGCTAGGCAACTTGCCCAAGGTCACTCAGCAGGTGAGTAGGGGAGCCAGAGTTGAAGACCTAGCAGAATGGCTCCAGAGTCGCCCCAGCCCTCACCCCCAGGCCATGATATCACTTCTTGAGTCTCAAGGACTTCAAGCATCTGCTTCTGTTCTCTCTGCATAATCCTCCCAGACAGAGGAGGGGCAGACAAGACAAACAACTGCCACCATTCCACAGGGCCCTGGGCTCCCCCAGCCCTGCTGCCTCCCTCCTAGGTATTCAGGGAGCGTTACCTGACAGCCAGGAACATCTCCCAGCCCTCTCTGTGTCCTCCAACTTGTAATTTCATCAAAATAGTGACCCCCTCTCCTTCTAACCCCTTCATCAGGTCCTGAGAAGTTAGCAAAATTTAGCTGCTGCTTGCCCAGGTGAACCGTTGGCGCCTAGAGGGTCTCCGGAAGTGGACTTGTCCCTGAGCTGGGTCAGAGACTGAGCTTGCCCCATGCCCACTGGCCCCCATAGAGAAGATCCCATCTCCCGCACATACACCCAGGTGACCTCAGCCCCTGCCCTGGCCCTGCCTGCCTGGGCTTGCAGCTCCCAGCCGGCACCCTGCCTGCATGTGGTCCATGGCAGCACTCGTACAAGGTCACTCAGCAAGCTGGCAAGAGAGCTGGGGCTGGAACCTGGTAGCGGGGAGTGTCGCCCCAGATCCAGGTCAGCACCACATTGCCCAGGCCAGTCTCTGCCCACTAGCACCTGCCCCATTCTCCAGCCCTGAGAGCTCATTGGACACCGGGACCCTCTTCTGCCAGGGTCTCAGGTCGTGATGCCCTTCCTCTGCAGGGACCCAGGTTCTGGGAAGGTGGGGGAGGCTGTGGCGGGGAGGCGAAGGGCTGAGCCCAGGAGGAGGGGCCTTCTTTTTCTCCCTATCTGCTTTTGCAGCCCTGCTGTGGCCATGCCCCGGGGCCCAGCTCCAAATTACACACGCGATCACTTAGCTCCCGACACCAGCAAATTAAAGTTTCTCTCCAATTAAACCAGCCCCAGACACTCTTTGTGGTCCACAGAGTCACCTCTCATGTTCTAACCTCCGAATGCAAAGACCGCAGGAGCCCAGGGCTCAGCCCTGTCCCCAGCAAACCCTTGACGCTACCCACATGGCAGAGCCATCAGCGGACGACTCAGCAGGGCCGGGCATGGGCCTCAGAGAAGAGCCTTGGGGAGATGGAGAGCAGCATGTGAGCCACCGCTCCTGACACAAAGTCCTGGGCAGGTCATTTTCTACTGAACCCTCAGTCCACCTCTTCCTAATATTCCAGCCTCTCCCACACCATCACCCCCACATTATCATCCCAATGGTCTCTATGCTGTCAGAGCTGGAAAACTGCCCCAGGGAGGTAGGACCCATCTCCAGGCCCATCCCTTGGACTGGGCACTTTACAATCTCAGAGTTGATGGAGGACGAACCACCCAGTGCAGACACCCACCAATCACTCAGAGAATAAAGAACCAGATTGTCTAACTCATAGACTAGAAAACTAAGGCCCAGACAGTGTGCTTGCCCAGGCCCTCTCCTTGTAAGCCCTGGATCTCTACTGGTATCAGGGCCACTGCTGCTTCCTCCCCAACACATGACCCAGAGAAGGCCTCCTCCTCCCGCAGACCCTGGGACATGAGGACCAGGGGCCCTGGGAAACCCACTCCATGCCAGGCCTCTGGCCATGCCTGTGCCCAGCTGGCCCTCCTGGCAGCGTCTTACTCACCAGCAGAGTCTGCTTGCCAGATTTCCAGGTCTGGGGCTGGGCCTTAGGGGTCTGGCTGCGGATAAGGGAGGGATAGCCTGGGAAGACAGGAGGCTGTGGTCAGAGGCAGTGTCTGGTGGTGCAGCAACACCGCGGTTACCTCTAGTGACCAAAAGGCACCATCCAGCCCCTTTCCCAAGGCAGCCACTGAAGAGATGAGCAGCAGCCTGGAACCGCAGCTGACAACTGAAAACCCCGGGAGGCTAAGCCAGCCACAGGGAGGAAGCAGGGAGGCAGACAGAGGAGGAGCCCGCCAGGCAGCAGGGAGTGTCGCCCCAGATCCAGGTCAGCACCACATTGCCCTGCAGATTTCCACCCACCCAGCCCAGGGCTCACACCATGTCCCTCCTGCCCCTCAGCCCGTAAGCACACTTGCATTCCTTTCTATAGGCTGAGAAACTGAGGCTTCCTTTTTGCCAAGCCCCACTTGTGCCAAGCACTGTGCCAGGGACTTTGCTTGCGGAAGGCTCCTCACCTAGCCCTCCCTGTTTCCAGAAGCTCAGTCGTTTGCCTGACTTCCTTGGCTAGTATGCAGTGGTCAGGATTTGAAACCAGATTTTGCCAGACTCCAAAACCCTTATTTCTGCTCCTTCCACCTAGCTCCACTGCCTCTAGTAGGAGACTGGGACCCACAGAATGGCAGTGAGTTTCCAGGGTGGCTGCCACCCAGGGTCAGGACAGCAAGCCGAGACAGGCCCAGAGCAGGCGGCACTCTCTCAGAGCAGGCCAGCCCCGGGCCCGCCCTGCCACTCCTTGCCTTCCCCGTCAACCCAGGCGGGCTGTAAGGAGCTCTGGTCCCAGAACAGGGAAAAGTTGGCCATCAGCCCTCAGGGACAGGCAGCAGTCTGGGAAGAAATAGGCTGTGACCTGGATGCTGAGAAGCTCAGGAAATAAATAGGGTTTGTCCTTGGACAGTCCCCTGCCCAGTGAGGCTGTTCCTGCCTTCCTGGGGGCATCCCTGTCTTGCTCTGCTCTGCGCCAGGATGAGCAGGCCAGGCCAAGCCCAGATCATCTCAGCACGTCCCCATGGCACTGAGCAAGGAGGCAGGGCAAGGAGACAGAGCCAGGACCCCAGGACTGCACCTGGGGTGGGGACAGGCTGGGAAAAGGAGCTCCCGTGAATCCTGAGTGGAGACTGAGCGAGGGAGGATTCAGACCTCACCAATCAATTACAGAAAGAAAATCCCATGCCAGCCATGAGAGAGGTGAGGGTGGGGGCTGGGGCAGGGAGAGGGGTGGCCCGGGAGAGCAGCCTTGAGCAGTGGCAGAAATCCGGATAGAGTGAGTGGGGCCATGCATCTCTCTCCAGGGAGCTCTGGGGAGGCAGGACCAGGGTACCCTAGAAGTGACAGAGAACCCCCACAAGATGTCCCCTCTGCCCTGCTGTGGGAGAGGGAAAAGGGAAGGGACAGAAAATGGGCAGATACCAGGATTATTTTTAAACAGCCCACTGCGGTCCAGTGGCTTGGAAAACTCTGCAGTGGCCTGTCCCAAGGTGGTGAACTGATAGGGGGTTTTCCCAGCGCCTGCTGGGAGAGAGAGAGGCATTAGCGGCAAGTGCCGTCCAAGGAGCCCGAGGCCCTCAGTTCCTGCGGCTGTGCTCTGCGCTCTGCAGCCCTCTCTCAGCCCCTGGAGCCTGCAGGCAGCCCAGGTGCTGTCCCTGCCCAGGGGCTGCTCAAGAGGAGTGGATGGGCCCGGTCCTAGCAGGTTGATCTCCTTACACCCAGGGCAGCCCCGCCAAGAACTCTCTTCAGGCCACTCCTGGATGGCCTCGCAAACTGATCTGCATGAAGGTGGGAAAGGGTGTTCTGGGTTCTTCCTCCGAGGCACGGTACATTGGAGAGGAGTCCTTCTCAGGAGACCCGAGACAGGAGGGTCTGTGCAGGTCCATGGGGGCATGTCGGGAGGTGTCCAAATCATGCCCAAGGGTGACTGTCTTCCATGCCAGGTGGCCCTCAGGCCAGGCTTGACCAGAAGTCATGGAAAGTGTCTGCTGGTCAACACAAGCCCCAGAGCCTCCCAGGTCAGGTTCAGGGACAGGACATCCCTGGGGTCCCTGCCTTCCTGTTCCTTTCTCCTCCACCTTGCTGGTTCCTCCATGAACTATGCTCCAGGTACAGGCTGCGCCCTAGCCTGGAAAAGACTGCTGGGTGCTACCACCACCCCAGAGGCCATGCTGAAGAGTGTCAGCCTCGCAGAGCCCCTTCCCTCCCACTCCCTGCCAACCCCGAGACAGCCGATCCTTTCTTCCAGGACAGTAATTTGGGTGCCAGAGAGGGTTATTCCCACCACAGCCCACCAGAGCTGACCCTAGGACCTATCAGGAGAGACACGAGGGCCCCAGGCCTACTGTAAACCGAGGTCTGGTTCAAGTCTATCCCTTCAGGATGACCCCAACCCTAGTGGACAGGAGGCAGTGACCACTCAGGCTAGCCCAAGAATTTTAGGGAGCACGGCAGGCAGGTGGGGTCAGAGGGCTGGAAAAAGATCACACTTGGGAGGCCTCGCAGTCATCTGGGCCACCTTCTCCAAAAGCACACCTGCAGGACTGGCTCTGTGGGCTGCTGAGGGTACACCATGGCCCAGGGGCCTGGGAGTCACTGGGTGAGCGAAGTTAAACAATCTCTGCAGTAGAAGACCCTGCATAAACCTGGGCTCATGGCCCATGAGGACAGGGCACAAGAGGACTGAGAAGTCATCCCTTCCCCTTCTGAGTAAGTCCTCTTGTCATAGCACATCTTGAGGGACGAAAGGAACCCAGCCCCATCCTCAGCCCTATTTACAGCAAAGATCTTGGCAGTTTTTTTGTTTGTTTGTTATGTTTTCTGGCCAGGGCTCCCATCTGCAGAAGGTGAGGGAGGAACTGCAGGAAAGGGAGCAGAGACAAGCAGGGACCAGCAGGGACCAGCTGGGGACCAGGTGGAGAGCTCACCTTTCAGGGAGAAGGAGGAGCTGCCCTGGACTGCGGGCAGGTCATCGGAGCTCTGAATGCTGGAGGAGTACTCCCAGACCCGGGAGGTGTAGTTACCTGGCAGGGCGAAGAAGGGGCATCAGACCTCGGCGGGGCATCAGACCTCGTCAGGGCATGGAAGAGGGAGGCAGGACCTGGAGACGGCTGACTCTTTCTCTCCGGCCTCTCGCCACTTCCCAAAACAGGATGCTAATGCCCCTTAGCCATGCCTTCCCCCATTCTTCCTGCCATCAAAGTTATCTTTTTGAAACCTAAAGTGTCCCTGCCCTACCTAAAGGCCACTGTCTTCCAAATAAGGAGTCAAGTCTTTTACATAGGCCACAGGTCTGTCGTGAGCTGCTGCCCCCGCCACCCCCACCCTCTTCTGGCTGTATCTCTTCCTCTCTGTCCCTCAGCATCCCTCAGACCCCACCTCTGAGGGGGTGTCTCCTGCCTCAGGCTTTCCACCCACAGCAAAATCATGTAGTGAGTCTTCATGCGTGAGCTTCCATGTCCCCGCCACCAGTCTGTGTGTGCCTCAGCCCTCTACCCCAGAGCACCTACATTCCCTGTCCCCCGGGATGCAATCATTTAAGTTCCCAACAGGGCCTATGGGACCTGGGGAAATGCCTGTGCGGCCTGGCCTCACACACCGTGCCTGGCACACAGCCCGGTGCCTGCAAGGTGCCCACTGTCTGGTTGGTAGGTGGATGCATGAACAAACGAATATATGCAAACTAACATATCCAAAAACCTGGGTACAGAGGCAGCTGATAGAACACCTGGCTTTCTGTTTGCTGGGTTGAACAGGCTAACAGATGTCCCTGTGTACATATGTCCCTGTAGTCTGGAGGAGGAAGCAGTAGGGAGGTGGCGGGAGAAACAGCAGGGCACCATGAGGACGTTTGGGCCTGGACTCAGGGCCTCGTGCATGACACCCTCTCCAGCCCCTCTCAGCAGAGCCTCCAGTCTGCTCTGCTCTGCAGCAGGGACCACCAGTCCCTGTATCCTGACATAGCTGCCTCAGGGAGGATAAGGATACCATTTGGTGCTCAGGGGTTAGAGGTGGCTGGGGCTGGGTCCTCCCTGGTGCATGCCTCTCCCACAAGGATCTTGGGAAGCTCCTGTGCAAGGCCCTCACCACCTGAGGCTCTGGGAGGTACAGGACTTGCCTGTCCCTTCCCTCCTGCCTTCACTGTCTCTGGGTTTCTGTGACTATTTCCTAGGATCTCCTACTTCTGGGCCCTGAGCTTGCAGCTGTGAGCTTGGCAGATCCCACTGCTGCCTACTGCAGATGTGGAGTAGAGGATTGTGATGGGTCACAGCTGGGCATCTAATGCTGGACAGAGAGGCCTGGGCCTGCCATCCACTCCAATCTCCATGGGCCTGGTCACCACCTAAGTGTCCTTCTGCTGTTGGTATAGTGTCTGGGGTGGAACTCTGCCAGAGCTGGCCCAGTTCTCTTCCTCCCCACACACTGTGGGCAGTACCCAGGAGCCAGGGTCTCCCAAAGCTGGGGTTCATGGAGCACATGGCTCTGTCCTGGCACACAGGGGACCCCTCATCCTGCTGGACAGAGGGAGACCCAGTGCTGGGCAGCTCCCCCTGAAGAAGGCACATCCCTGCCTCCATTTCACCTCCTTTGGGTCTTAAGGGGTCTCCTCACCCCATGTAAAAATGATAGCTCCTGGATTTCTGGGGGTGGCCCCATTTCATACCACGCCTTCCTTTCCATTCATAACAAAGCTTGTTTGTTTGAACCACTATTCAACTTTTCAATGCAGGAGAACACAAATCAGTAGAGGTCTTCCGTGGAGATACTTGTTGGGAGAGGTTCCCGAATCTGACCTCAAGGTGGCCACTCACCGTATTTCCTCCAACCCATCGTACAGGGACAGGAAGAGCACAGGGACCCAGGGATCCACAGTGATGCTGAGGTTCCAGCTTCTTCTCTCCAGCCTAACTAATGATCCCATGTACACCTGTGCACGCCCATGTGTACACAAACACACACACACACACACACACACACCTCGAGCTCAGGAGAAGCCCTTCCTGTCCCAGCTCCCCACATGCATCTCATGCTCAGAGCCCCTGTGCCCCACCCTGGTCCTAGCCCCAGCCCACCTCCACCTGTTCCTCATGTGGGTCTCTGCCCAGCCTTGAGCTGAACCCCTCCTACCTTTGGTGCCATAGAGGTTGTTGAAGTTCTTCTGATTGGTCTCCTTGGAGAGGCGGCCAGGGGACCCTGGCTGGTAGGATGTCCGTGCGCTCCCTGTGAAGCACAAAGGCTCATCATTGCCGAAAGGTGGGTCCTGCTCAGTTTGGGACACCATAGCCTCTAACTTGGGAGACCTCCCAAACAGGTCTCCAACTGCTCACCATAGGACCTGGACTCCCCCATCAAGAGAGGTCACGAGGTCTAGCATCAGGCTATCACCTAACTTACCCGCCAAATGGAGACCCTTTAGGAGCGAAGAGGCTCGTCGTTCCCTAAGCACTGGGGTTCTCCTGGATAGTCCTGGATATGCTAATACATATGATCACTCTACTTAGGGGACATAGGGGCTACGAGGAGGCTGACAAGCCAACAAGTCTGTCCTGAGCCAGTCCCCATGTGCTTGAAAGGAAGGAGAGGCCATAGCAATGACAGGAGCAGATGTGTCCTTGGCTGAATGAGGGGCTGAGTCACCTGCATGTGGCCAGATAATCTGGTACTGGCACAGCACTGAAGCTCACCCAGGGCTCCGGGAGCCTATGCCAGCCTGTGAGGAAGGCAGTGGATCAGTGCCTGTCTTTCACAGATGCAGAAAGTGAGCTCCCTGTGTTCCAGGATCCCCCTGTCGCATCTACCCATTCCCGCCTAAACTTGATGTGACCCCATCCCCAAGCCTGGTCCACCAGGTCCAGCACCAGCCAGTCCTTCTAAACACTTGTGCTGTGATGGTGATTCCTTCATCCTCCTCTCTGGGCACTCAGCTCCTCCTTCCGGGAGCCTGCAGACCACTTCTCCTAAGATGTCCCAGCTCCCAAATCTCCCCGGCTCAAGGCCTGTGACCTTAAGTGGCCTTGCTTCCCTGATATTGACAAATCTCCTTGACTTCTCCCTTGCCGCTTCTCTACCTGGCCCTCCAGAAGGCAGGTGTCCTGCCTCTCCTGTCCCCAACACAGGTCTCTGCCACTGTGCCGGGACAGGCATACCGGGAGAACCGGTTTCTTCCACCTACAGATGCCACAGACTGATTCATAGGGGCAGAGCTGGGAGGGCTTCCAGCCCTGGGGGCAAACTGCTGCTCTTCTCAGATAGGAACGGTGAAGCCAGATGGGGCACTGACACCCTCGGGTCACCCAGGCCCTGGGACTCTCCAGGTGACAGCTTGGCAGGTTGATTCTTTCCTTCTTGTGGCCTGCAGGGAGGTCACGCTGACCCTCAGTCTCTCACTGAGGGTCAAGGAGGAGCCAGTTGGAGGCCTTGCTGGGTGAACAGGACTGGTCCATGGACAAAGGGGAGGGCCAGAAAGATCAGGCTGGGGACAGGCAGGTTGGGGGCCTTCTGAGGACAGTGACGCTGGGGCTGCCTGGTTAGTGCAGTTCACACTCTCACACAGCTGGTCCAAAGAGGCAGTGCCCGGGCAGGGGAGCAGGTGGCACTGACTGAGGCCTGGCCCATGCCAGGAATGCTGAGGGGTGTACCTGGCACCTGGGCTGCTGGAAGAAGCCTAGGTATTGTTTTCAAATTGGGCTGGGCACTAAGGTTCCTCTCCGGTGAGCTCATTCCTCCAGATTCCCAGCCCCTCCCATTGTACATGTGAGTGACAGCTCAGGGCCTCGGGCTTACCTTCCCCAGGTCTCCTTCCTCCCCTTCCCCCATGTCCCCATTCTTCTCCTAGTCCCCCGTCCCACACATACAAGTGCACTCCCACCTCCATCCTGGGCTGATGGCCTGGCACACCCACCCTTACATAACAGGTTTGTTGTTGGTGCCCAGGGATGCACCAGGCTCTCCCAGGGCCAGGCCAGGCAGGCCCCAGGCTAGACCCCACCAGACTGTTACCCTGCAGGCTGGGGCTTCTGCAGGGCCCAGGGAGAGAGAGTTCAGGGGCCAAGTGGCCAAGAGAAGCAATGAGGAAGAAGAGCAGTTGGCCCCAGAGGAGGCCCCAGAGGAGGCAGCCCTCCCAAGGCCCGAGACCCGCAGAAACCTAAGTGGAAGCTCCACACAGCTCCTGTCCAGCAGAGAGGATCCCAGGGAACCCTCTGGAAGGACTAAGGAGCTAGGGCAAGGGGTGAGACAAGCTGCCTGGGTCAGGGATGGAAATCTCTGAGGAGTAGGGTGCTGGATGATTTGTCATCTAGTTTAGTTTACACTTGTCGCTCGTGGGAGTGAAAGCAGGCGCTGTTCATAATCACACCAAGACAACAGGCAGGCGCCAGGACTTTCCCAGGCAGGTGGAGGGTAGTGTCGCTCCACCCAGGAGGAACCTGGATGCAAGTTGCTCTGTGGACTGGGGAGCCCTTGGGCAGCAGGGGGATGCCAGACCTGGGCCAAGGAAGTTCACCCTTACCCTTGGGCGTGAGGTACATGGAGTATCTCTTCATGGTGTCCGGGGCACTCCACTCGCTTCCGTAGCTGGTTGAGAAGTTGTTCATGTAGCGATGGTCACCACCTGGGCAGGAAGAGGTTGGCTCAGGGGAGGGGGAAGAGGGAGAGGAGGAACTGACCCATTGAGACCTGCCTGGCTGGCTGAGAACCCAGAGACCACCCACTCTGTCCTGGGGAGAATCGAGGTCCCACAGCCTCAGAGAATGTGACGATGCTCCACCAGGCATGCGCTCTGCTCTTCAGTTTTTGGAGTGGGGCGGAGGAGGTCCTGCAATGAGCCACCTGCTCTGCTGGACTATGAGCAAGGTCATGTGCACAGCACTTTTCAGTTTATAAGAGGCTATTGATATCCATTTCTTATTTGATCTGTACATTGACTCTTGGGTATAAACCTCTCTCTGTGACAGATAAGAAAAACAAGGGGCTGGGGAGATAGCTCAGTTGGTAGAGCGCTTGCCTTACAAGCACAAGGCCCTGGGTTCAATCCCTAGCACCGCAAAAAAAAAAAAAAAAAAAAAAAAAAAAAAGAAAGAAAAGAAAAAAAGAAAAACAAGGTTCAGGAGATGAGAGAAGCAAATTGACCCATGTCACATGCCAAGAAGAATGGCATTGGGATTTGAGCCCTGACTCCCCACTTTGCAGCTCAGTCCCAGTCACTATTTGCAACCTCAGATGCTGGAACGAGGTTCCAGCATTGGCTTCCATGGCCCAGGAATCCAGGCAGCTGAGCAGAGTTAGCTGTACCCACCCAAAGACCCTGAAACCCAAAGAAATCTGCCACTCGATGCTTGACCTCTCCACCTATCCTCTGCCCCATTCCTGTCTTCTACACTTCCCTTTCTTCTAGTTTCTCTGTCCTTCCACTTTTCTCTCTCCCAGGCAAGAAGACGGAAGTGTGGCTCAGACACAACCTTCATCTTCAGCACGTGCATCTGGCAGGGTCCTTGTACTCAGTAATAGTTCAAAGAATAAATGCAGCCAGACACGGTGACACATGCCTGTAATCCCAGCGACTTGCGAGACTGAAGCAGGAGGATCACAAGTTCAAAGCCAGCCTCAGTAATGTAGAGAGGCTCTAAACAACATAGTGAGATCCTGTCTCAAAATAAAAAAGGGCTGGGGATGTGGCTAAGCATCCCTAGATTCAATCCATGAAACCAAAAAAAAGAATAAACGCATACTTGACAAGGCAGTAGCCCAGCCCTCTGCCTCACTGAGCCCAGGGTGAAGGTGGCCTGCTGCTTCTTAACCCCAGGGCCTGTGAGGGTGGGATGAGCCCACCGTCAGGAGCAGTAGACAGTCGCTCCACAGTCTACCTCGCCAGCCTCCCATCCCCCACCTCCCGGAGCAGACACAAAAAATAACACAGAGGCAAAGGAGGGTCCCCTGGTGACCCCACGGAGAGGCACAAGGCTGCTGATTCATGAGCGCCCATCTTGCTCCTGGCTGCCGTCGCTCCGCACACCTCATACAGGGACCAGGACCAGCACCTTCATGACCTAGAAACAGGATGTGAGCAGCCAGGAGGCTGGATGGTCCTGCAAGGCTCACAGGTCAGTCAGGGACATCTTCCCAGGTCTTGCCAGGGTTTGAACTCAGGGACAATGGTCACCACACCCCTCAACTCGCTGTAGCATCTCAGATAAGAAGGCCCCAGGACACTGAATAGCACCCCTGTCCAGCGACCTGCACTTTGAGAACATGCTTCTCTGAGTTTCAGCCTTCTCACCTGTAAAATGCAATGCACCACAAAGGGAGCAAAAAGTAACATAGGTGAAGAGCTCAGCTCTCTGCCCAGCGTCCAGGGAGCCCTCTGTCACCTTCCGCCATCTCTATCACCATTAGGAGCATCGCTATTGTCATTAGGAAGAGGCTGCCAGAACCTGAGTGCCATTTAAAGCCAAATGATTGTCTTGCTAAAATGTCTTATCTATCCTCAGGTATGATGGAATGTCCCCTTATATTTCACAGGGATACTGTGTGAAATCAGCAAGATATATAGGTAGCCCCTTTCCTGACCCTGCTCAGTGGCCTACTCAGCCCCCTCTCCTCCTGGAAAAATCCTGTGCTCCATCAAGAGCAGACAGGGGACATTTCCTTTGGTGTTCATGGCTGGAAGATCTTCATCAGGTTGCATTCTGAAGACCTCATTTTAAAAGCTGGGCTGGGCTTGGGCCACTGGGTGGGACCTTGGGGAAAGTATCCAGGCTTTAGGCCCTAAAGGGACTGGATAGAAAAGGACTTAATAGGGGTAGTTTCTCAGGTTTGGAGAGTCTGTAAGATGTTCAGTTGACCTTTGCAAGGACAGCATGATTCAGAAGAGGGGTTGATTTCAGGGACACATTGAGTCATAGAGACACGCTACCTCCTGTTGTCCCCAGCCCAGCCCACCAGGCCAAGTGAAGCCTCTGGGCTCAATACTACTCAACACAGCCATGGTGACAGGTAAGTCCTCCCTCCAAGAACAGGTGCAGTTCTAGGTCACTTCTGCTGGAGCTTGCAAAGCCACCAGCTTGGTGTCTAGCCCATGCAGCAACAGCATCCACGCAGCTGCTGGGTTGGGCTGGACAATTAGATGTAGATCTGATTGAAACCAATCCCCAAGTTTGAGGATGATCCACAGAGAGGAGGCACTTATGCAGCCCATGCCCAGGAATGACCCTTCCCTGGAGGTTGCTTGCAATAGCTGCAGACTCAGTGGGCCCTAGTTCAAATCCTCATACGTGAATGGGTGGGTAGAAACAGTGAGGGTCTCACTGAGACCCTGTCTTTAAATAAAGTATTGGGCTAGGGATGTGGCTCAGTAGTTGAGCTAACTAGGTGTCAACCTGCACCAGGAAGCAGGAACTGACCTGGGAGAGAGAAGTTCATGACCTTGGGCCTGCACACAGAGGGGACCTACCATTCTCCATGTGGTTCCTCTCAATGAAGTTACGGCTCAGATCGGCCTTGCACATCTTCTCAACATGGCGCATGCACACATTGAGCAGGTCATCCTTGAAGTTGCCGAGTGACTGTCCCAGGCCCTCCCCCTCCAGCAGGACATGATAGGTGGGTAGCGGTGGGGGGAGAGAGTAATTGCTCATTAATGCACCAAATTCCTACCAAGAAAGGAAAGAAACCATTAATTTCCTGGGTTTTTCTGGGTCTTTGGTCAGCAAGGGGCCTGTCACAGCCCAGCTGGAAGATTCAGTGCTGGGAGCCAGAGGAGACAGGTTCTAGAATCAGCTAATTAACTAGCCTCACTCTTTCTCACTAGGCAAAAGGTTCTATTAAAATACACAGATGCAATCAAGTGCTGTAGTGCACACACCTGTAATCCCAGTGGCTTGGGAGGCTGAGGCAGGAAGATCATGAGCTCAAAGCCAGCCTCACCAACTTAGTAAAGCCCTGAGCAACTCAGTGAGACCCTGTCTTTAAATATAGTACTAGGCTAGGGATGTGGCTCAGTAGTTGAGTCCCCTGGGTTCAATCTTCGGTACTCAAAAAAAAAAAAAAAAAAAAAAAAATCCACAGATGCTAACATCTCTGATGGTTTTAGCATTCAGATATATGACGCCACAGTTCCTACCTCTAATCTGGGTGAGCATTCCTACCTCACCTTTGTGAGAGGGACACAGGCTATAATGACATTCTGGGAGAAAGCAGAAAGAAATGCAAGGAATTACCAGAGTGTTCTGGGTCAGTTGGAGAGGTTTTTCCACCTTTACATGCCTTGCTCCATCCTGCCTCTGCACATTTGTGCTTCTCGTCTCCCTTCCCCTGTAGAATCCCTCCTCCCTCTCAAATTCTAAGTGGCCTATAAGACCTCATCCAGACTCCTCCTTCTGTACAAAGCTGTCCTCAGATTGCTCCAGCCTGTTCACCCTTCTCTGAGTTTCCACAGGCACTTATCTCCTGAGCCACATGCTTTATCATTTAATTACATGCTTTCCTATATTGTTCCCTAATTGTACATGTCTTATCTTCCCAGCTGAATTGCAGCAGCTTGGGGGCAGAAAACATGTCTTATACTTCTCTATTCACCACAACACCTAATAGAGTCCTGGGCATCAAGGAGTACACAAAACATTTTAGTAGACAGAAAGATGGATGCACGAAGAGACAAACTGACAAGAACAAAGATAACTATGCAGCACTCATATGCCATTCCTCCCTCACCCACAGCAGACATTACTAATCAATCACAGAACCCTTTTACTTTGCCTAGAGCACTGCTAGGACATATCAAATGAAGTTGGTTCAAGGTGATCTTCGTGCACCATCTTTAGGGGAGTTAGGAAAATAGACTGGATGGAAAAATTAATTGTGCAGGTGGAACAAAGTGTGGATGGATGGATGAATGGAAGGAAAGATGATTAATGAGGGTCTGGGAAAGTGAATGGAATGATAAGGGGTAGGATGGGGGCAGTATTTAGGGATTGAATGGTGGAGGACTCTGTTTTTACCTGCAGAAATAGCACTGAGTCGCTGATGCTGTGTAGCTGCTCCCGGATCTGCTTGTCCTCATGAAGCACCTTGGCCCTCTCATCCAGGGCATCCACGATCACCTTCACCTGGTCCACAGCATCCTGCTCCCTCTGCTCCAGTGCAGCCCTCACTTCCTCCTTTTGCTTCTCCAGGTCACGCACCAGGTCTCGGAAGTTCTGCTCCAGGATGGCCTTCTCATTGGTGGTGAAGCTCTAGGTCCAGAATCAGAGGAAGGATGAGCGTTTCATGAAGGAAAACTGAGAGAAGCACACCCTTAGGTTCTCGACACAGGATCGGGGCATTCCCAGAGCCCTAACTTGGCAAGCCTGTTTGGCTGTGAATCTCATTCAAAGGCATCGATGAGGAATAGACATAGCCAGTGCTTTTATAGCCCTCCCTTCCTAATCCACCTGTGGCTCCTTCCCCTGGGTGGGTTGACCTGAGCAACCATTCCACGATTTAGTGATTCCCTGTAGGCCCAGACATTCTCCCAAGAGTTAAGGTGTGCTCAGTGAAACTTCAACCAGAATAAGACATCATTCAAAAAGTGTACTGTCTGGCTGTTCATGTGGCCAGGATCAAGAGACAATGATTTCAGACATGGTTTGCAATCACCCGAACCACAGCAGATATCCTTCCAGTTACACTGGCACAAGTAGAAGAGAAATGGTGTATATTGGGTGCCTGGGGCATCTGAGGGGCAGAGCGCACACTAGCAGACGTTGGACCACACCCTGGAGGATGGGTCTGGGATGTGATTTGCTAAGATGATACAAAACGAGCATTAGGTGACAGGCAGGATCCCATCTGGATGCCAGGTGGGAATGCAAAATGGGGTGGGAGAATTCACAACAATCAAGTGTGGGATGTCACTGAGGGCCACAACCTTGAACAGGAGCCAAGGCCTGCCTCCTCCCAGGCAGGATGGGCAGGGCAAGCGCAGTGAGGGGAGCCTGGGGCTGCTCACCTTGATACGGTCCTTCTCCTTCTGCCATTTTTCAGCTTCATCCTCAATCTCAATGATTTTCAGCTGCAGCTGTTCCTTTTGCAGTGACAGCTCTGTCTGCAGGGAAAGGGTTAGGGTTGGAGAAATTGAGGGGTAAGGGGCACAGATCCAGGGTACCAGGGTATGAGCCCACCAGAGATCCAACTCTCAGGTAGGGCTCACTTGCATCCATTTCTCCATCCAACAAACATCTCTCAGGACCTCAGACATGCCAGGCTCCATGCCAGTCATCAAGGATCCAGCAACAAGTCAAATATCAGCTCCCTGAACTCAGGTCACTAGAGCTGAATATCCTCACCATGTCTTTGTAAGCACTAAACCTCCCTGTCCCCCAACCCAACGTGAGTGGAAGGATGCTCACTTATGGAGTTCTTGCTCCTTTCAACGGACCTGGGGATGCTGGGAGAGAAAAGAAGAGGAACCAGCCCAGCCCAGCCCAGCCAGGGAGTGTCTTGTGGCTGTAACCGTGTGCAACGTTTCTATGGCATGATGTGGGGCGTGTGTTGCAAGCAGGAGCCGGGGTTGCCGCCGGCATGGGCTCTGTCTGGGCAGGCACAGCTATAAACAAGTTTATAGGAAGGAACACATCCTGCAGTTTGGATGAGACAGGGACTTTTACCTGGGGGTCTCTGGAGAAGGAAGAGGCTAGAGGATGAGGCTAGAAGAGTGGAGAAGGCTGGGATGGAGAGGTCCTAGGAACCGTGCCCTTGGGCACATGGATGGGGGTGTGGATTGGGTTGGGAAGAGTCTCTATCAGAGTGCACTAGGATATCAGCGCTCATATCAACATTTGCCTTCCATGTGAGGAAAGGCCCTTCTCTGAAAAGCAGCTCCAGCAGAGGCAAGAAGCCAAGGCCAATGCCACCCAGCCTAGTCAAGAGGCACCTCTTTTGTTCAGTTGAGGTCTCCTCTAGAGCTTTGAAAGCACCTTCCAGCATGGAAGGCAAGTAGGTGATTTCTACCTGACAAGCAGAAAGCTCCAGGCAGCCAAGAAGCCTTGGATTGCTCAGGGTCTCCCCAGGACCCCTGGGTTTTAAATGCACAGTCCCACCTCTTTCTCTAGCCATCTCTCAGAGGAGCTCACGAGAACAGTCAAGGTAAAGAAGCAAGAAACCATGAGGAACTGAGCTCCATCAGCAGGCGTCATGAGCGTCACCACACAGCACACCTCTGAACACCTCATGGAGCTGAGCAGGGGCCTGTGGGGTATGTGCTGCAGACACCCAGGGAAATGGATCTAATAGTGCTTAAGGCTTTTAGGAAATGGCACCGGAGGGTGGGGAAGGCATGGGGCAGAAGGTACAGAGCTCCCCAGACAGGGAACCCCTGCCCCACCACAGCCTGCCCCTCCTCCACCACCACACTGCTGGGCTCCCCATGATCAAAACTAAGAAGTTCTCAGTAAGCAGCTGCCCTGCCTGCAATGGGTTGTAAATCCCACAGCATGGAAAATGTGTTCACCAGAGATGAAGACGGTCTTTTGAGAGGAGAGGAATACAAGAAGATGAGGGTAGGGACTTGGCCCAGTCTCTGGAACGAGGCTGGGAGAAGACACTGTGGTAGCAGAAACTCGACCCTCATACTCTGAGGATGCAGAGCTGGAGAAAAACAGGTAGACAGATCCAGTGGCCCTGAAGACCGCTAAGAAGGCCAGGCCTGGGTGACAGATCAGGGCCCTAAGGAACAGACGAACAGGCTGGACAACAGGTCTGTTCCAGGCAACTTTTCCATCCATGAACAGCTACTGAGTGAGGCATGCTGGAGACCTCCCACCCAGCCAGCTGAGACCTCCTAACCTGAAGGATGGAGGAATGGGGCTTCACAAGGCCTGGTGGCAGGGAAAGCAGAGAACAAAAGTGCACCCCTTCCCACCCTCAGGCCCAGGCTCACTTCCAGAAAAAGCCCTATTGCCAGTAAGGGAATGGGCCACTCCTCCATGTAATAAGCTACTGGGGGCACATGAGGGGGGGCGAACAGTTAGAATCTGGTAACCACCACCTACAGGCTGGGGGCCTTTGGGAGTTGCTCGACTTCTCCGAGCCTCGGTAGCTCCATTTGTTCCATGGAGGTAGTGAGGGAACCTGCCTCCCACAGAGGATGTGGGATGGAAATGATCAGGGACTGAAGAGCCCAGAAGGCACCTGGCACAGAGCAAGCATTGACTGAAGAATGGTCCCCATCATAATTATTGTCACCGGGATTGCAAGGAATGAGGGCAGAGGGATGGGCAGGTCAGTGGGGCATAAGTGAGGGGAGAGGACAGGAGTGGTCAGGTGAAGTCTCAGTGGTGTTGGGTGGTGATGACAGTGTGTCATTGGGATGCGTTTATAAGTGGTGTGGACACAGTCCAGGCACAGAGGGCAGTGTGGGGGGTGCACAGAGGCCGGGAGGTCAAGACATTGCACAGAAAAGGCAAAATAAAGGGTTAGAACATGAATGATTGAAGGTGGGAGGATCTTAGGGGAAACAGAACAGAGGTGGGAGGAGGGGAAGAGGGTAGGCTAAGCACCTGCCAGTGGGAGGAGGTCTGACTAGAGAAGGTGAAGGCCAAGGAGTTGAATACCAAGAGTGAGCAGCTGTATCCAAGGAACACCTAATAAAAGCTGTGGTCAGCCCACAGGTGAGAAAATGTCTCACCTAGGTGAGCACAGAGGGATGGAGTACAGGGGACCAGGGGATGGGAAGTCCAATGAGGCTTAGAATATGAAGCATCTAAGCAAAAGGCAAAGACAGGTCAGCCCCTGGGAGTCCACACTGTGAGAGTGAGTGCAGAGGGCAGCCAGCTAGCTGAAGTCTGAGAGCTGGAGGTGTCTGCCAGCAACCTGAGAGGGGTGGAGGAGAGGTGGCTAGTCTGGACACGCGTAAGGGCAGGGTCAGAAGTGGAGACGACCTGTCTGCAGCAGTGGGTGGAAGAATCAGCCAGGGTGGAGAGGAGACTGGTCCTCCTTTTCTTTGGGGCACTAAGGAAGTCAGACTTGGCTGGGAGGGGCCTGGATCCCACAGCACGGCCAACAGGACCAGACTTGTGGGACACAGAGGATTCCTGAAAGGATCCTGGGACCAGGAACTGTGTGCTGCTAGAATGATCCTTTCTCTGAGATGAGCCCTACCCTGTCAAGGAGGAGAGCTCAGGGTGAGAGCTCTAGCGATGTCTAGGAATGCACTTTATATCTGTTCTGCTCTTTGAGATTTTTCTGGTACAGGAAGTAATAGAACACGGGAGGTTTCCAAAGATACTGGATTCTCCTGCAACACTAGGAAAGGAATTTTGATTACTGAGTACATAGTATGTGCCAGGAATTTTCTTATTTTCAGGGTACTGGGGATTGAACCCAGGGCCTCATGCATCTAGCACTCTACCGCTGGGCTACATTCCCAACCCAGAATTTTCTTTAATTCTGCAAAAGCCCCCATTTGCAAAAGTGGGGAGGTCTGAGTCCTCACAGTTAGAAAGAAAGCAGCAGGAAGGACAAAAGACAATGACAGGGTTCAGATCCTATTCTGCAGCCTTCAGAGGCACTTCCAAGGGTGGTGGCACCAGGTTCTCCTCTAAAGCGTTGACCTTCCCCCTTTATTCCTGCTAAACTAAGTCTACCTCCCAGAGGGTGCATTCGGCAATTCCACTGCTCTCCCTTTTCCTCCCCATACCTACGCCCGAGGCCCCAGTTTTCTCTCTCCAATCCTCCCCCTACAGAATGCAGTGGAAGCCCCTGACGTCTGACAGGGCCTCAGCTCTCCACAGTCCCACCCCTACCCACACCTCCCTCCTCCTTCCTACTCCTCCCTACTTTGTTCCCTTCACCCTGCCTAGGCCTGTCCCTAAATGCTTCCTTTGTTCCCTTCTCCCACACTAGGCTACCCGCCCCCCTCTGATACCTGGGATGGACCCTATGTGGGTCACCCAACCTTGAAATTTTTCTGGCCTCGAGTGAGCAGAGGTTTTCCTGAAAGTGGAAAGATGGCATAGCCTGGCAGTGTCTCAGCCTGGATCAGACCTATGGGTAGGTGTTGGCACATCCAAATACTCACCTGGACAGGTGTACCTGTATTGCCCCCAGGGAAGGGGAGATAGACCATGATCTTCCCCTGGCATGAATTAACTTCATGGGCCGTGGGCTGTGACATTTGCCAAATGAGCTAGTTAATTGCCAAATTTGTTCTCCCAGACAAATGGTAATTATTCAGATAGGAATCTGAACTGCTGGGTAGATTTTTCTGTTTCCATTCAGATGTCAAATGTCCAATATCAGCCCACCTGCTAGATTGGAGGCCCCTGTCCCTTTTGCTTCCTCAGGGCCTCTGGACAGAGGAGGTAGAAGCTGGGCCAAGAAAAGCCTCACTCTGGCATCTGCAGACCAGCAGGGGGCCCTTGCAGAAGTCACCTCAGTTCCCTGGTTTCCTTGTGGTGACACTGGACTAGAGTTCTGATTCCCACTCTGGCTATACATCAGAACCCCTGATATGTAAACATCATGGATTAACATACAGACCCTAGGCCCCAACTCCCTGAATCAGAACATCCTTGGATAAAGCCTGGAAATCTGTGTTTTAACAAGTCATCAAGTGATACCAACCTGATGATAGTCATCTGGGAGCCACTGGACTCAGTGATCCCAAAGAGACCCTTCCAATTCTATGGGGTAAAAAAGGTTTAAAATGGTGGTGAGGAATCCCAGCTTCACCCTCTCCCACACTGTGCCTTGTATAAGTCTCTTGACATCTTTAAACATGTTTCTTCTATAAAATAGATACAATTTCCCCCCACCCACAAAACTGAGCATGTGTAATCACCCTGGTGCCAGGTTCAGCACCAGCACACAGATGTGCTTCATGCAAACTGAATCGCCACTTGCCTATCTGCTGGCCGCTTTCCTCCTCTGACTCCTCTCTCTAAACCTCTTTTATTTGATCACCCCTCCCTCTGTCTCATGCCCTGTCCCAGAGCAGATATTCTCCCTGAAGATCTCCTGGGAGTGGTTCCAGGGCACCCTGGCTGTTAGCCTGGCTCCTCATCCCAACTCCCAGCCCTCACTGTCTGCCCAGACCAGCACAGCTAGAAACTCAGTGACTAGGGGCTACGCAACCCAGCAGCCTGGTGGCTCGGCCTTCCTGGGAGAATTGGGCAAGAAGAGGAGAAATAAAGTCAAAAGGCATGGTGAGAGAAATGAACTGAACCAAGTGATGGAGTGGAGACAGTGAATGACGCTCAGAGCTGAGTCCCTCCAGAGCGATGCTCACGGCTGAGTGTTATGGGAAGGTGTGTTACTATGCTGATGGTACTGTTACCCCAGAACCTAAGCTGGATCGGGCAGCGCCCTCCAGAACAGCCTGTCATCCCCCAGAAGAGGTCCTAACATCCTGGCCTGCTGCAAAGGAGGGAACTGGAATAGATGGAAGGGACAATAGACACAGGAAAGGGTGCCTCAGTCCATTTTCATTTCATTAATTAACATATCTTGGAAAATATCCAGAGGTGGAGGATGGACCAGTTGACATCTATGGGACCCCTTTGTGATACTTGGGGTGAAAAGGGAAACATTATGACATGGGTCCACCAGAGGAAAGACCATTTTATTGCCACTCCAAGTGACCTTTTCATAGCATGGAGTCTTTGGGTCAAGCCGTGGTCCAGGAGATGAGCACTTGCAGCCACGGGTGTCATCTGCAGCTTTAAGCAACTAACCCACGCAGGGTTGGGTTACCCCACCTGGCCTTCACCAACAGGCCTGCAGAACAGGTTCTTCCCAGGCTCCTTGCAAAAAGCTATGTGTGGGCTGATGTTTGGGTCTGCAGGAGATGCCTCCCAAGGATACCAGGATTGACACACTCAGTCCCTCTGGTCCATCAACCCATGACCCCTGCTCCATGCTGTGCACCCCTGATACAACATTCTAGCGGAGTCAGGTCTAGACAAATGGCTTCAGCTCAGTCACGGTTCCTCAGCTCTGCTCTGCCTGCATGTCCCTGTGCTACAGGTGTGCACATGTGTATACACACAGGCTGCCCAAAGTTCCCCCGTGGCAGCCCTGATCAGTGGATCAGCCATTTTCTCCTAAAGCGCACGCATCCTGAATTCTATGTTCCCATGCCCTTCCCCTGAGGTGCTCTCAGACATTGGAAGAAGACTTAGGGATCCTCCCACCAGGATCTTGGACAAATCCTTTGTTTCTCTCAGCCTGTGTCCTCAACCGCAAGGTGCAGGAGGAGGCCATTGGGACTTCAAGAGTTCCACAAGGCCTGGTAACCTGTCCTGTGTTTATTGTTTATTTTGTCCTTCCATGTTTACTCCCAGCTGCTCCTGTGAACTAGGAGGATGCTCCCCAGTCCTGCTGTGCATCTGCGCTCTGCCTCCTGACCTACATCATGAGACCTACCCTGGCTCCTGGAACCAGAATTTGAACTAAGACCCCAGACCCTCCTGCCCACCTCTTCCACAGGCACTCAGGATGTTCTTAAGTGGAGACACCCTTGTTCCAGATGATATTTGGGGCCAACCCTGCATAGAAAACAGGTCAATATATGTGATTTGCTTACAGTAGAAGTGGTACCTGGACCCTGTGTCTTCTGGGCACCTCTCTTCGCTCTGAAAATTTAAACACTTTTCCAAGAATCCTAGAGCTCCATGGAGGAATCTGAAAACCAAAAATCTAGCCCAACCACTCGGCTTCACATAGAGGGAAGCCAGGCTGAGAGAATGGAAAGGACTTATTCACTGTCTTACCACTAGTAAGAGATAAAAATCTGGACTCCTAAAACTCAGTCTGAGGCTCTGCAATGTCTTGGCTGCTGTGGCCAAAAACTGTGGCTGAAGGTGATTACCTTGTGCTCTTTTTTGACTTCTGAAGTAAGGTCCCCGAAAATGGGTTCCATGACCGTGTCCCATCTCTATCTCCTAGTACAAAGTTTGAAGAAGGCTGGGATCAGGGACCAGAGGGAGCTGAGGATACCTTCTTTTGAGGCCAAATGAAATTTATGGAAAGGCTCTTTGATTCTGTTCCCATCTCAGTTTCATCCCTCCCTGCCCAGGGGTATGAGCAAGAGGTACAGAGAGAGAATAATCAGCAAGTTCCTGATCTGGAAGGCTGGGCAGAGAGGGACCCTGTGCTGTCTTATTCTGTGGGGTGCAGAAACTCTAGAGAATGCAGAGTTGCCAGCATTGGCCCCCCACAGAGTCCTCCTGCAGTAAGGAGCTGAGAGATGGTGGGCCCAACATATGTGGAGCAAGGAGCAATGGTCACAGCTGGGCTCTCAGCACAGAATACCTTCCCCAGGTGTACCACATCCACAAGCCTCCACTTGCCTCTGCTCTGCCCCATGGAAGTACCGCATAATCACATACAAGGAACTCATGCAAAACAATTACGTATCCCATACACAAATATGTGCAAACATCCACATGCGCACATAGACACCCACATGCATAGAAAACACGTACGCATTTACCTACACCCCGCCCCCGCACAAACTCCAGAAACATCCACCCACAGGCACAGGCATGTCCACCTGCAACCACACACAAAGCACACTCAGTCCTGCTGAGCAAAGGATAAAAGAGACTGGGAGCAAAGTGAAGGGCCTGGCTAGGACTCAGACAGAACCAGGAGCCACCATCCTGCAAATGCAAACCTGAAGCCAGACAAAAAGGACATTTCAGTGACCCCAGGGCACTGGGGTGGGACTCCATTCTTCCAATATCTGCCCTCACTTGTGACCTATTCCTCAGGGGCCAGTCCTGCTCAGGTGGGAAGACAGAAAGAGAGAGAGGAGGAAAGTGAGAGACACCCTATCCAGGCAGAGCCCAGGACAGACTTCTGCACCACTGGGTCTGATTCTTTGCCCAGACTTGAATGCATCCTATGACTTTGGTCAAGCAATCTTTTCTGAGCCTCTCTTGGCTCATCTAAAAAAATGCCCCTGCCTCCCAAGACCTTAGGGGATTGGGAGTCAACTTTGATTCCCAGCCTGCAGGTGCAGAGGGGAAAGAAAGGTTTTCTAAGAGGGCATGGAGCAGTCTTAAGCTCCAGTTTAGAAAACCCCAAGGGGATCAAGGTCAGAGGGCAGGTGAGGGAGGCCAGGTCTGGAAGGACAGCAAATAGCCCAGCACCGCTACCTCTTTCTCGGCCTTGGCCACTTCCACGGTCACCGTGCTGTGGTTCTTGTGCTCCTGGAACATACAGAGGTAGCAGATGCAGGTCTGGTCCGTCTGGCAGAAGAGCTCCATGGTCTTGCCGTGCAGGGGGCACTTGCGGGCCTCGAAGTCCCGGATGGGCTCCAGCAGCTGGTGGTCGCGGAAGGCGGCGCCCTCCAGGTGGGGCTTGAGGTGCAGCTCGCAGAAGGAGGCCTGGCACACCAGGCAGGACTTGACGGCCTTCTGCTTGTTGCCGATGCAGGAGTCGCACAGCACCTCCTCGGAGCCGGACTTGGACCGCAGGAGGCTCCCGTCGGCCCGCGGGTAGCTGTTCCTCCGGACCTCCCCGGGCTCCACGATGGACACCGAGGGCTTCCGGGGCTCCGAGAAGATGGACTTCTTCTCAGCAAAGGTGACAGGCGGCTTCTTGGAGGCCCCCAGCTGGAGCCCCGCATACGGGGACCGCCTGCCTTCGGCGGAGTCCATGCTGAAGTAGTTGGAACCCTTGTCATCCACCGAATCCACGAACTGGATGATGGGCCGCCGCCACTCGTTGCCCGAGAACAGGGCGCTCTTTCCCTCCCCTGCCTTCAGGGCGCTGCCCAGGCTCTTGCCCTCGGCCACCTCCCCGCCGTGCCCGTTGGCCGTCTTGCTGTCCTTGCCATCCGCCTTGGTGCCATTCTCCAGGCTGCCGTTGGGGCCCGACGGGCTGCGGGCGTCCCTGGCTTCGGGGCTCGCCCCGTTGCTCCTGGAGGCATCTGCGGCTTCCATGGCAGATCACCGGGCTGGTCTGGTTCGGGCTCGCTAGGGCTGCGGGGTGGGTGACCTCTCAGCGGGTGTCCCGGCAGGGAGTGGGGCAGGCAGCCACAGGGCCCAGAGACACACCTGCCCGGAGGAGGAGCTGCAGATGGAGGGGAGGAGCGGCCCGGCCTGACACAACGGGCCAGGGAGAGGCGGTGGCTCCGCCAATTACTCAGGCCCACGCCCTGCACATTCATCCCTAACCTGGATTTTTAAAGAAGTGGGTTTTTTACCTCCCTCGGTTTAATTATTTTCCCCAGCTCAGCAACCAGTTGGGCTGCTTCCATGTGACACACTTGCTTCTCATCAGGGAAGCCGGGAGCCTCTATCCTTAGGTGGACTGGCTTTTCTGAGCCCAGTGGCCCCTGGGGCAGAAGCTGAGGTGTCTGCAGAGGGCCACCGGACAGAGGGCTATTAATTGGGTCACACAAGCCAAATAGCCCTGTAATTTGCGGGTCTGGATTTCAGAGGAGACAGACTCCACCTGGGGAGAGTGGAGATGCTTCTCACCCTAAGGGGAGCCATGACTTCAATCTGATTTGGATTTTAGGATTGGAGTGATGTGGCCGCCTATTGTTACCAACTTCCAGGCACTTGCCTAGGTCCTTTACATAAGAGTTCATTTAAGCCTCACTGTAATGTAGTCCCCATTATGCCTTTTTCTTTCTTTCTTTCTTTTTTTTTTTTTTTTTTTTTTTTGAACAAGGATTGAACTCAAGAGCATTAACCACTGACCAAGATTTTTTATTTTATTTTGAGACAGGGTCTTGCTAAGTTACTGAAACTAGCCTTCAACTTGTGCTCCTCCTGCCTCAGCCTCTCAAATTGCTGAGATTAGAGGCACTGGGAATACAGACATATGCCACCATGCCCAGTTCCCTCATGCCTTTTGAATAGTTTAGAAAAATGAAGCTAAGCCAACTTATTGGCTTCAGTCAAGTGGCAGAGCTGGGATTTGAACCAAAGGTCTTTAAGATTCTCAAATCCCTTCTTCAGCCTGGGTATCTCTCATTCTTAAGATGGCTTCTGAAGTCTTTCTTGGCCCAGTGGCCCTAACAAGATGCATATGGACCTTAAGAATTTCACCAGAGCAGGTCAGAACTTGCTTGGATCCAAAGGCCAGAGACACAGTAATGGAGGGAATCCAAGCAACACAAGCCAGGTGGCTGGGTCCTTGGGGCTCAAACACTTGACTCTCACCTTTCTGCACAGTAAATTTGCTGTGTGACTCAGAAAAGTCTTCTCACCTTCTCCAGGCCAAGCCATAGGTAATATCCTGCAAAATGAGGTCAGTACAGTGTGGGATTCAGATAATTCTGGATTCTCTAGGAGAAAAGTGAGAGCTATTCTACTTTTTCCTCTCCCTAAACCCTGCAGAAATCCTGGGACCCTCAGCTCTCAGGGTCACTCCCTGGGAAGCCGGCACCCCCACACACCCAGTACAGGGCTATGCCTCTCCTGGGCTGGGCTGGTCAGGGTGGAGCAGACAGTGGGTGTGGCTGGAGTGGCAGGTTCAGGGCTGTGTGGAGAGGAGTGGGTTTCCCTTCTTCCCTCTCGAATCCAGGTCAGGCTCTAAGAGCCCCCGCCCCTTGGCTCACCAGGCTTTGACAGCTAATCCTTTGCAATAACAGCCCTGGGAACAAGGGCAGAGACAAGGGTGGCTCACAAAGCAGCCAAGTTTTAAGAGGAGGTATGTGTTGGGGCTGGGGAGTGCTGCCTTCATGACAGGGATCCTCCTCTTACCTGAGGTTTCTGTCCTCAGACCCCACAGGAGCCCCTTCTTGTTCAGTGACTGTAAAAGCTCATGGGAACTTTTAGGATGTGGGGGTCCCCTTCTCAAAAAGCCTGGGCTCTTAGCCAGGCTTGGTGATACACACCTGTGATCCCAGCAGCTTGGGAAGCTGAGGCAGGAGGATTACAAGTTCATGTCCGGCCTCAGCAACTTATCCAGGCCCTAAGAAACTTAGCAAGACCCTGCCTCAAAATAAAAAATAGAAAGGGCTGGGGATGTTGCTCAGTGGTTAAGCGCCCCCAGGTTTAATCCCTGAGGCCAAATAAACAAAAGCCTGTGTTCTTGTCTGAAGCCTGGAGGGAGAGAGAGGGAAGCACTCTTCCGGTCTGTGGTGTGGACATGCACCTCCCTCCCAGGTCCTCTACCCTGGGAGGATAGACTCTAGGAAAGAGAGAGAGAGAGAGAGAGAGAGAGAGAGAGAGAGAGAGAGAGAAAGAGAGAGAGAGAGAGAGAGAGAGAGAGAGAAAAAGAGGGCACAGAAGGAAGGCCCAAGGGTCCAGATACAGATTCATATCAATGCTGGCTGAGCCTGGTAGACCTCTGCTAGACCTTAGAGTCCATCCACCTGCCTTGCAGAAATTTGGAGGAATGTTCTGAACCTTAGGAATAGGTTGACAGAGAGAAGATGTCCTGAAAACGTTTGTGGGTAGATGGATGGGCAGAAGGAAGAAATAAAAATTCGATGAATATGAATGGAAATAGGTGAATGGATGGATAGAGTTGAGTAGTGATGGATGAACAGGTGGAGAGAGCATGGATAGAAGGAAGGAAGGAAAGAAACAGATGGAGAAGTGAAGAAAATAACTGAAAAAAGAAGAGAGAAAAGGAAGGAGGGAGGGAAAGGGGGAGAAAAGAAAATAAGCAGGAAGGAGAGAGAGAAAAAAAGGAGGTGTAGAGACCGTAAGTGATGGAGTGGATTACAGAGGTGTGCTAGTAGAAGCTTAACAACCGGCTCTTCCAAGGTAAGAAAAAAAAAAGACACTGGTTTCTAGTGTTTTCCAATTTCTGTACCCTGATCAACCTCTAGTCACCATCAAGAGGCAGGCTAGGAAAAGAAGCACAGTCACTGTCCTGAACCAGGGTGAGCCCTGTCCAACACATCCCAGGAGGACCAGTGGATGATCAAGGGAGGTGAATGGACCACGGGAGGAAGGATAGAAGATGCTGGAGAGTCCCCATTGCAGTTGTCCCTAAGGGAAGGGAGCAGGTTCAAGTGCTTCAAGGCAAATGAGAAGAAGGTATGACTCTCTCTTCTAGGAGGCTATACCTCTGAGACGAACCCACAACCTCAATTGCTGAAATCTCCCTGTCTGTCCTACTCAGAAGGCATTTAGCTCGGACCACCTGTGCTGTTCACTATTCATTCATTCATTCACACACACATCTTTACTGCACACTCTGCCACGGCCAGGTAGCAAGCAAGGACTGGTCCGACAGCCAGGAATGAGTCTCCCAGCTTGCCACTGGGGTTGACGGCCCAGCGGGAAAGGAGATCAGTAAGCAGATAGCTTGAATTTGGAGTTAAAAATGAATAAGAGAAATATGTGCAAGGGGCTTGGGCTGCCCAGGAGAGTGGAAGCCCAGGACGTCCTGAGAGAGTCCGTCTCTCCAAGCAGGCTGAGCAGGGCTGGGAATCCATGCTGAGAAGCATCCTCCCCACCAGATGGGGTGGGCGGCCTTGGATCTGACTCAGCAGGGGTTTATTCAGTTGAACTCTCAGTCGGTGCAGACTGACTGGTCTTTTGGTCTTCACAGGCCAGAAAGCAGGGTTCCCCTCCTTAGTGGGGCTGTTCACCTCAAACACGTGGTGCAAAGTAGAGTCTTCTGGTATCCCCAAAATTTCAGCGCTGAAAAGACCTTCTCAGAGGAAGAAATCAAAGAAACATTGTCCTTCCAGGGCTGGTCCAGGTCCTTATACCACCACCTCTGTCCCCAAAGAGACAAGGCTTTCTATATCTCCAGTGCTGAGGTCTGAAGTGGGCACCAAGGACCCTCCAGGGAAGTGATGGTTCCCCCAGCTCCCCTGGGCCCCTCACTCCAGCTTTGCCCACCAAAGAACCTGACTACACACCAACTCATCTGTGGGGCTCCTGCCCCTCTTCAGCTGAACTCCAGTTTCACTTCTTCCCTGAAATGTCCCCCAGATCCTGTTTGTCACATGCCAACTGGCAAAAAATCTCCAGAGGCGGTCAGATCTACCACCATGGCTGACGGAGGGCCTCAAAGCAGAGGGACCTTTTAATTTTAAAAAGCCTTGAAAGAAAGAAAGGGATTCGGTGACACCCCTCAGTCAATCATCTTCCATCTTATTCTGTTCTCCCTCTGCAACGCAGGGCACCTGGGCTGCTGCCCCCCAACCTCATCCCTTGAAGGACCAGGAGGAAGGAGTTCCTGGCAGGTGTGGCCTCCAGAGAAGAATCCTTATGAAGCAGAGGTGACTTCTACGTGTTCCCTTGGGCTCTCTCAGACCAGGTGTGGCCTGCCAGCCGGCCCCCACTGAGTCCTCTCCCACACCCTCCTCCAGCCAGCCCCAGGCCTCCTCCCAAGCTTCCTTCATTAGGCATCTTAAAGCCATTCTCCTCCTCTCCTGGCAGCCTCCCTTGATTCAGCGGGTGGAGCAGCCTCACCCACCCACTACCATGGCCTGGTAACACCAGACTCTGTCACCAATCATCAACTCATGAAAGAGGAAACCCCTTAAAAGGAAAAAAAAAAAACCAAAAACTCCTCTGCCATTCCTGGAATCCCCCCAGGATTGGAGGGAAGCAGCCACCAGGTTCATCTGCCTGCCTCTAGAAAACAATATCTAGAAAGATATATATATATACATATATATAACCTTTTAAAGGACTATACGGCATTTAAAAGACCTATGAGGAAAATGATTTCACAGTCTCTCTCAGCTGTTTATTTCAAGCATCAGAACTGTTTGCTGCAGGCAGTTCTTCTTTGAGTCTAACTGAAACACTCTAGAAATGATAGATTACCGTGCAGTTGAAATTGAGGAACTAGGCCTCTGGCTCTGCCAAGGGCGACCTAAGAGTCAATGAGGAAGGCTCTGGTTGGGTCCTAATGCATCTGCGGTTCTTTGAAGGTCATGGTACCTTTGTTCTCTTAGAGTGCCTCTAGCTACAGACAGCAGCAGGAAGATTGCAGTGGTTTGAAATTTTATAGCAATAATAAAGCGTCTGAAGTCTAATTTTCTCATTCCTGCTAGCTTAATACAACACAGTTTATCCTGAAATCAGGGAATGGGGGGTTTCAATTATGGATTAAGAACTCTTTGGATTGAGATGTACCTTTCCTGTTATCAATAATTCCCTTCCCAAAGTACTTTAAAAGCACTTTGATTTCTACCTGCCTAGAATATTTCAGGGAGGGAGGAGGAGGGAAAGGATCCAACCTGCGTAGCGCATCTCCAGTGGGCCAGGCATGGTCCCAACCCTGGGGTGCAGAGAGAAAGGAGACACTCTATGCTCAAGGGGTCCCTCAGGACTCAAGCAATATCCCTCTCCCCCAACCCCAAAGACTGCCCTGTGATCTTTCCAGGCCTTTGCCCCTGGGAACACACTGGATCCTAAAGTGGCTGTCAGGTAAGCAGAAGCCAGGTGAGCCCTCCCTGGGGTAGGTGGTCAGGCCTGGACTAGAGTCCCAACCTGACTCACCCAGGATGGTTCCGTGGCACCTTCTCAACACTGGCTGAGCAGCCGGGAAAATGTCCTTTACATTAGAAAAGACTTCTTCTTAATCCCAACATCTGTCCGGGGCTCCTCACCAACACCAACAAGGAAGCCATGATAGCGACTGCTGTCACTTGGCTAAACCATGAGAGCTGATTATCTAATAACACTAATCTAGGTGTTGCCGTGAAAGCATTTTATCCATGTGGTTAACACCTACAGCCAGCTGACTTTAAATAAAGATGACCCTCAGTGACATGGGTGTGCCTCATCTGAATCGTTGAAAGGCCTCAAATGTTAAAGACTGAGGTTTCTCAAAAGAAAAAATTCTGCCTCCCATAGCAGCCTCAGCTCCAACCCAAATTCCCCCCTCACAATGTACCCTCTGGATTTCAGCCTTGCCAGCCCTACAGTCATCTGAGCCAGTTTGTGGAAATAAATCTCTTCATAGAAATACGTATCCCACTGGTTCCGTTTCACTGTGGTATCTGACTCTTTGCCCCTGTGGCCCAGCTCTGGCTCCCCAGGGCCTGAACAGCTTCTCAGTGAAAGAGGAGCTTCCCTGAGGGTCATAGGCTCTCTGGGGACAGTGGGAACTGAGGTGGCAGCAGTAGGGCAGGAAGCGTGGATGCAGGAGCCAAGGGACTTTCTTGTGTGAATTTGGCCAAGTTACTTGAACTCTCTCAGCCAGTTTCCTCGCCTGCAAATGAAGTTGCTCCTCACTCCCCGGCTGCACTGCCGAGTTAAGAAGGTCATAATTGTGCAGATGCCCAAAAACTGTTGGGGAAGTTTTCGTTCAGCACATGGCTTTGAGGGGAAATGAGCAGGGGTTTCCTCTGCTAGAGGGGAAATAGGGAAGGGCTTCATGAAGGAGAAAGGACCAGTTTCCTTCCTGTTCTTGTAGCGGGGGCGGGCGAGGCTTGCCACCTCTGCTCGTGGCTCTCCTCTACGGCATATCCAGGTCACTTTCAGCTGTGCGTTTCTGTGATTATAAGGTTGCATCCTAAAATACACAGAGAGAAGAGCAGGGTAGATAATTAAAGACTTTAAAAATAGGACCTGAGAGGAAAGGGTTAAAGGTGGTGGAATTTTTTAGCCTGGAGAAGGGGCAGTTTCCTAACACCCTTCCTAACCTAGGGAGGGCTGTTTGGATGCAGGCCTAACAGGCTTCCCTCTATCCCTCTAGAGGAAAAAATAGCAGGAAACTGGCTAACAGGCAGCAAGAAGGATTGAAGTTAGACAGCAGGATGTCTACCTTGCTGAGATAACACCCACCCTTTCTGTCTGTGTTGGAAACAGATTGTATGACCTCTGGGTTTTCTCCTTGCTATTTGAATTCTGGAAGCTAATTTTTGCAGAATTGCCAGAAACAGGAGGAAAAGGAGGGATGATGGACAGAGCAAACTGAACAGGTGTGTGGAAGGGCTGCTGGCCCAGGGGCATTCCTGACTCTGGGCACAATGGAGTTAGTTATCAGGGAAGCCCAGAGGTCATGAGGGTCACTCAGAGAGAAGCATTTGCTCCAGGCTGGCTCCTTGACCCAAGAAGATGCCCTCCTCCCAGTTCTTTTTATACACAACCTGCCCAGGTGCAGGCAGAGCTGATTTCCCAAAAAGAAAAATATATGTTTCTCATCCTGCCACCAAGCTTCTTCCCTGTCTCCGCCATCAGCATCATTACTACCACCAGGACTATTTTCGGTCAAGGGCCTACTTTCTCCCAAGGCCCCACAGCCGAGCCGGGAGTCAGCCCTGAGCTGTTCATCCATGCCTCCTGAACTTCACTTCTGACCATGTGATGACATTATCCCCATCTCACTCAAGAGGAAATAAGACTGAGTTGAGTCACTTGCCCTCAGTCACTCAATGTCAACCAATGAAGCCAGATGTCCCAGCTCCAGAACTTTATCATTTCCCCTTCTGAGAATGTGGGGTACTTCCACTTTCTGCAGTATTCTCATCCCCAGGGATAGAGAGAGAAATCCCTGTGAGGCTCCCCAGTGAGTGTCAGACAAGGGTCACTCGCCTGTCCTTCAGGGGGACTGGAGAGAATAACAATAAATAGCCTTTTCATCATTATTTGCTAAGCATGTACCAAGTAAGGTACCAGGCCCAGAGCTAAACCCCTGGCATGGTTCTCTCAGCTGGTCCTCCCATAATTTGAGGTGGACCGGCTTTATATTTTTAAATATAAAGAAACTGAGACAGAAAGGTGAAGTAACTTGCTCAAGTCACAAGATTAAAAACTAGCAGAACTGGGTTTTGAACTCCACATAATCTCACGCTAGAACTTTCTCTCTAATCCCTTAAGCTATGCTGGTAATTTTTTTCCTGCTGGCTGAGCAGGCTAACTGATTTTAAAGTCAAACAGCTACCTTTGTGAGGTCTCTAACAACTCTTTCCAAGTCGTCCATGTTCTTCCAGTCTCCGTCCCTGGGAAAGTCACTCGTTGCCGGTCACCACCACATGACTGTCCCTGTGTGCACCCTGGCCTCGAGTGCAGGAATCCAGGAAGGCCCTTCTCCAGGAGGTGGCTGTGTAGTCAGAATCCTGACCTGTCTCTGTCAAGGCTGGGCTTCTTGTGTACAGCCATCTGGGGGCACAGCTAAGCCAGAACCAGACTCAGAGCCCAACCAAACTGGACGCAGAGCCAGAGTCCCTGAAAGACAAAAGGGTGCTGGAGGAGGCAACCTGAGCCTACTGCAGCGGAAGGAAGGCATGAGTCACATGGAAGGCAATGAGGCCAGCTCTGCCTGAGTCACTGTCCAGCCTGAGGCCCCTGGTGAAGAAGAGAACCAAGTGAGGGGGCACTGGAGCCCCAGCATGCTACCATCCTCCTGAGGCGGAGCCTTTGCTGCTCCTGCTCCAGGAGAGGCCATTGGCCCCCCTGGATTCTTCTTGATCCACACAGGGATAGGGAGCCCTGGGAGGCCAGACTGTGAGTCTGGATGAGGCTATTTCTGGCAGGGAGGCTACTGGTTCTCCAGACCTCCTCTCTTGCTACACCCTCCCCTCGAACTACAGTTGCCAGGAAGCCCCTCCAAGGAGTGCACACCCTAAGGCCATCCCCCATGCTGTTCCTGTGCCTCTCCAGCCATTTTGGCTTTTAGCTTAGTTAGCATTTTGTCCAGAATCACGACTGAACCTCTTCATTCCAATCCAGGCTGAGGGACCGCTTTGGGGACCCCACAGCTTTCTCAAATACCCCAGGAACTGCCCCTGACCACAATGTATTGCGACCCTCTGTTTATGCCACTTTTCCACCACCAGACCTCAATCCAGGGTCATCTCTATGGCCACAGCATCAACACAGCACCAGCAAACAATGAGTGCTCAATAAATACCTGTGGAGTTCATGGATGGTTAAAAGAGAACAAAAGTGAGCAAGAGTGCAGGCTTTTCACAGGGACTGTCCCAGAGCCAGCATTTCCAGAGCAGTGCCAGGTGCTCAGTTGGTTCCCTGCAAAAGCAAGCAGGGTGCAAGGGCTGGGTGCTGACAGTGCAGGAGGCGGGGAGTGAGAGATGAAGCGGAGGGCTGGGTGGGGCAGGGCGCAGGGCTGGGAACCAGAGTCAGATTCCCCTCTAATCTGAGAGTTTTCAGGGAAGTCAGGTGGAGGTGACAAGTCAGGGCCACGCAGCCTGTCCGCCCTCTTACAGGTGTGCTGGCTCTCAGACAATAAAGCAGCAAAGCATCACCTGTCACCTGCCTCCTTCCTGGGGAGACATGTGTGGTGGAGTGGAGCAGAGCAAGAGAAGAGGAGAAAGCGCAGGAAGCACCTCAGGGTCCCAAGCCCCCTCTATATCTTCTCCCTCAAAGTCGGGGACTGCTGCCGTGGAGCCACCCATGGACAAAGGGTAATGGAGGCAAGGAAGGAAGGTGGGCAGGAGGGACAGAGGAGAACAGGGAGTTCAGGAAGGAAGAACAAGAGTGCAGCAGAGGGAACAAGAACCCAAGGAGAGGGAGAGGGGGCGGACCCCACGGAGAGAGCTTATGTCAAATGCACTTCTCAGCCTACAAAACCTCTCCCCAGCCTCGCCTGGTGCGAACACACAGCAGCCCCGGGAGATATAATTATCCTTTTCTTCCCCTTTATTTTATTTCACTTTTTATTATGGAAAACTTCAAATATACACCAAGTAAACATCATAGTACCATTTAAATCCCTGTGTGCCATCACCCGCTTCAACAAGCATCCCATGATGCCGTTCTCATCTCTTCCTACTTTCACCCACTCGATTTTTATTATTTTATTATTTTTGACATTACTATGTTTGAGGAAAATTTACATACATTAAATGTACAAATATTAGCTATACAGTGTCGGTGAATGTTTATATCCGAGTACCCCACATGCCTATCAGAATAGGGCACATTCCCATCTCTCTGGAAAATTCTTTCACATTCCCTCACAGTCGATCTCACCACCCACCTCCACTCCCGACTAACCTAGTTTCCAAATATAGATCACACTGCCTAATCCAGAACTTCACATAAGTGGAGTCACGTGACACGCGCTCCTCAGTGCCTTGCTTTTCCTCTCAGTATTGCATTTTTGAGATTCGTCTGTCTCCATGCACGTGAGTCATTTGTTGCTTCGGACCCCACTGTATGACTACGTCAGAATTTGCCTAGCAATTCCGTTGGTGAGCGTTTGGGTTAAAGCCAGTGTGTGACGATCGTGAACAAAGCTTCTGTGAATATTTGGTTTTGTGAGCATGTTTTCATTTCTCTTGGATAAATACCTAGGAGTGGAATTACCACGTCAAACAGTAGGTGTCTGTTTAACTTTATAGGAAACAGTCGAAGCTTGTTCCAAAGCGGCTGTGCTATTTTGCATTCCCACCAGCAGCACGGAGGCATCCCAGTTGCTCCAGGGACTCGTCAGGGCTGGGGTGTTATTAGGCTTTTTAAATTTAGTCATTCTGGAGTGTGTGTAGTAGTGTCTCATTAGAGTTACCTTATGACTAATGATGTCAATGTTTCGTGTACATATTGACATTCATATATTTTCTTTGGGAAGTATCCGTTCAAGTGGCTTGCTCATTTTTAACAGGGTTGCTAGTCTATTTATTTTTATTTTTAATTTTTTGGGTTTTTTTGGTGCTTAGGCTTAAACCCAGAGCCTTCCAGAGTCTACCACTGAGCTTCATCCCCAACCCCTATTATTGAATCATAGGACTTCTTCATATATTTTAGTGGCCCTAAGTCTTGGTCAGATATGTGTTTTCTGGATATTTTCTTCGAATCTGTGGCTTGTCTATTAATTTTCTTAATAGTATCCTTTTATCAGTTATTAAAGTATAGTTTGTGTAAGCCATAATTAATACAATATAAAATTACATAAGGCATAGTATCCATAAATCAATTTTAAGTGTACCAATCAATGAGTTTTAGACAAATGTGATCATGAAACCCCTGAGAAGCAAGATACAGAAGGTCCCCAATGTCCTTTGTGGTAAATCCTCTACCTCTAGCCCCTGGAAATCACTGATCTGCTTTCTGACACCAGAGTAGTGACTTTTCTAGAATTTCACCTTAGTGCAAATGTGTAATGTGCAATCTTTCCTGCCTGGCTTCTTTCACTTAGCAAAACATTGGTGAGATTCATTGGGGTTGTTGCCTGGGTAAGTGATTTCTTTTTAATGTTGGATAGTATTTCATTTAAGAATAGTCCATAACTTATTTATTCATTCACCTTTATGGACATTTGTCTTTGTTTCAGCTTGGAGTATTATAGATTGAGCTGCTGTGAATAATTACCTAAGTGTCTTTGTGTGATTATTTTATTTCTCTGGATAAATACCTAGAAACGGGTTTGCTAGGTCTTAGTAAAAAGTTTAACTTATAGGTAACTATCAAAACTGTTTCCTAAAGTGGCTATACTATTTTGCATTCCCTCCAAAAAATTATGACTTTCTCTTGTTTCTTATCTTGCCAACACAGGGTGTAATCATCCTTTTAAAATTTTAGCCATTCAAGTTGTTGTATAGTAGCTCGATTTGATTATAAAGCTTGTTTATCTAGTGATTAATGATGTCAAGTGTCTTTCCATGTGCCTGATTGTCCTTTGCTTACCTTTTTTTTTTTAATTTATTTTTATTGTAAACAAATGGGATACAAGTTGTTTCAGTTTGTACATGGAGTAACAGCATACTATTTGCATATTAATATATTTACATAGAGTAATGATGTTTGATTCATTCCGTTATTTTTTTCTCCCCCCCCACCCCTCCCACCTCTCTTTTGCCTCTATACAGTCCCTCCTTCCTCCACTCTTGTCTCCCTCCTACCCCCCATCAAGAGTCATCATCCACTTCTCTTTGCTTACCTTTACTGGAGAAAGGTCTCTCCATATCTTTTGCCCAGTTCTTAATTAGACTGATTGTCTTCTTACTAAAAGGGAAGCAATTTTTAAAAATATTCTGTAGCCAAATCCTTGTTAGATACATGTTTTGCAAATATCTTTGACCCCAATATGGCTTGCTTTTTTACTTTCTTAACCAGGTCTTTTAGAAAAACAAGAGTTTTTTTCATTTCTATGGAGTCCAATTTATTGATTTATTGATTTATTGTTTTTGTTGTGGGGTTGTGCTTTCTACCTCTTACTCAGCATATTAATTAATTTATTTATTTATTAATTTATTTATTTATTGGTACTGGGGATTGAACCCAGGGGCACTCTTGCTACTGAGCTACATCTCTAGACCTTTTTATTTTTATTGTTCTATCACTGTGTTTTAAGTAGACTACAATTTCCCCCATTGAATTACCTTGGCATCTTTGTGAAAAAAAATCTATAAACCATATATGTATAAATCTGTTTCCAGGCTCTCTATTCTATTCCAGTGATGTAACTATGTATTCTCTACCATAATACACTGTGCTAATCACTGTCATTTTATTGTAGGTCTTGAAATAAGGTAATAAGCTCCCTAGACTTTTTCTTTGTTCCTCATATTTTTTTGTAGTTATTGCAGACCTTGGCATTTCTATATAAATTTTAGAATCAGTTGGTCAGTTTCTCAAAAATCCTGCTGTGATTTTGACTGAGGGTACATTAAATCTGAAAATCAATTCAGGGAGAACTGACAGATTGAAAATATCGTCTTCTTGTCTATGAATATGGTAGATCTCTCTGTTTTTAAATCTACTTTAATTTCTCCCAGCCATGTTTTGTGTTTTTCAGTATACTGTATAAATTTTGCTAATTTTCCCCAAGTGTTTCATACTTTTATGCTACATAGGTGTCATTTTCAATTAAAAATTCTAATTGTTAGTTTCCAGTATATAAAAATACAATTAATCTTTGCATATTTAACCTGTATCCCACAACATTGCTAAACTCACTTATTTCTAGTTTCTTAGCTTATTTGTGAATTCCTTAAGATTTTCCAGGTGGTGCCAGGTGTGGTGGCTATAATCTCAGCAGCTCAGAAGGCTGAGGTAGGAAGATAACAAGTTCAAAACCAGCCACAGCAAAAGCAAGGTGCTAAGCAACTCAGTGAGACCCCATCTCTAAATAAATACAAAATAGGGCTGGGTGTGTGGCTCAGTGATCAAGTGCCCCTGGGTTCAATCCCTGCCTGGTACCAAAGAAAAAGAATTTCTAGGTGGAAAATATGTCTATAAAGACAATTTTTTCATCTTTTTTTCCATTTTTATTTGTTCTAATTATTTATATATAACTGTAGAATGCATTTATGCATTTTGATAAATCATACATAAATGGAATATAATTTCTCATTATTCTGATTGTATATATTGTAGGGTCACATTGGTCATGCAGTCATATATGTACATGAGGTAATAATGTATGTTTCATTCTATTATCCTTTCTACCCCATACCCCTTCCCCTCCCTTCACTCCCCTCTGTCTAATCTAAATTAATTATTCTTCCCTAGTGCCCTCCCCATTTATTGTGAATTAGCATCCACGTATCAGAGAAAACATTCGGCCTTTGGTTCTTTTAGGTTTGGCTTATTTCACCTAGCATGATATTCTTTTACCAGCAAATGCCATAATTTCATTCTTCTTTAAAACTGAATAATATTCCATCGTTTATATATATATACCACATTTTCTCTATCCATTCACTGTTGAAGGACACCTAGGTTGGTTCTATAGTTTAGCTATTGTGAGTTGAGCTGCTATAAACATTGACGTGGCTGCATCACTGTGGTATGCTGATTTTAAGTCCTTTGGGTATATGCTGAGGAGTGGAATAACTCAGTCAAATGGTGATTCCATTCCAAATTTTCTGAGAAATCGCCATACTGCTTTCCAGAGTGGCTGCACCAATTTGTCCACTTTTGGGAAAGTCATTTCCTTGGGGGCCCTCAGTGTCCCTGTCTTTGTAAACCAACATTTATATTAGAATAAAGAGTTTACAAAATGTTTTTCCCCTACATACTCTCACTGAATCTTCCTAAAGGATGAAATTATGGCTCTTTAGATTATCATCACAAGGGAAAGTTCAGGAAAATGCAGGATGTATAGAATAGGAAGCAATACAGAGGTCAGCAGTTATTCCTGCTACTTTGATGAATTCATTTATTAGTTCTAGAAGTTTTTGGTGGAATTTTTTGGATCTTCTAAATACAGAATTATGTCATTGGCAAATAGTGATAGTTTGAGTTCTTCTTAACTATTTGTATACTATTTGTAGGCTGTTGCTTGCCTACGGGCTGCTTCAAGCAGCTGGTGCCGCTCTTACGAAAGACCGTGGCTTCTTTGTCCTGCGGCTCCAAGCGGCTCCACTCATGGAAAGCCACTTCTCACGCTTTCGCCCGACCAGAGGGACAAAAGACACGTACTCTTTAGAAGTTCATGAAGCAGCTTCCCGTTTATTCCAATAACACCCTCAATATATAAGCAGTCTCATGCATAAGCAATTGTAACCAGATATGTCCATCCAATCCTGTTAAAGGTCAAGCGATCACGAGCTCGAGGATACATACAAAGTATATCTGTCCACGTGCTAGGCAGCTGAACTGATTATAATACAGCCAATTGTAAACGCGTTCTGCCTTTCTCCATGCATATTCGGAATGCCGTTTGCTCTCTGCCAGCCGCCATCTTTGGATGCACGTGGTGTAACCCTGGGCCCCGGGTTTTGCCCGCCACAGATTTTATGAAGCAAAAACTAAGGTGTCGACAAGGCTGCATTCCTTCTGGAGGCTCTAGGAGAAAATCCATTTCCTTGTCTTTTCCAGTTTCTAAAGGCTGCCCACATTATTGGGTTCATTAGTTCTTTCCATCTTCAAAGCCAGCCATTGCCAGCAATTGCATCAGTTGCATCAGGCCAATCCCTGCTTTTTTCTCTTCTTTTGGTACCAGAGATTGAACCCAGGGCACTTAGTTACTGAGCCACATCCCCAACCATCCAATTCCTATTTCTGTCATTATGCATTCCTTCATCTGACTTTGAACACCCCTCCCCTGCCTCCTGTCTTCATGTATAAGGACCATTGTGATTACATTGATCCCACCCACGTAATCCACTATCTCCACCTCCTTAATTACATCTGCAAAACCAATTTGTTATATAAAGTAGCTTATTTAGAAGTTCTGGAGATTAGGAGATAATTATTCTGCTTAGTACATGTGGTAAACTGTAAATGGACTTTTCTTCAAATTATGATGAAAAAGCAAACACACAATGTTAAATTTACCCTCTTTGCCATTGATTATTCAATAGTGTTATCTGTATTCACATAGTCATAAGATAGATCTCTAGAACTTTTTCATCTTCCACAACTGAAATATACCTATTGAACAATTACTGTTCTTTTCCCCCTCCCCACCAGCTCCTGGAAACCACCATTCCACTTTCTGATTCCATGATCTTGACTACTCTAGATGTGTTGTTATATGAGTAGAATCATATGGCATTTGTCCTTTGGTTACTGCTTATTTCACTCAGCACAATGTCTTCAAGACTTATCCAAGTTATATATAGTTAGACTTTTGAATGTTAAACCAATATTGAATTTCTAGGACAAATGCTATTTTGTCATGATTTATTATAACTTTTATATATTGTTGAATTTTATTTGCTAAAAATTTTGTTAAGAATTTCTGTATCTGGAGCCTTGGTGCATGTCTGTAATCCCAGCTACTCAGGAGATGGGCGGATCATAAGTTTAAGACCAGCCTGAGCAACGTGGTGAGACCCTTTTCCAAAAAAAAAAGTCTGGGAATGTAGTTCAGTGATAGAGTTCCCCTGAATTCAATTCTCAGTATGCCACCACCACCTAAAAGAAGAAGAAGGAGGAGGAGGAGGAGGAGGAGAAAGAAAAGAATTTCCATATCTGTTCTTGATGGATAGTGGTGGGTAATTCGTTTTATTTTTCCATACAATGTCTTTTGCCTAGTTTGGTATCCACGTGATACTAGACTCCTAAAATAAGTTTTAAGTGTTCTTTCCTCTTCTATTTTCTGCAACAGTTGTTTATAAAAAAGAGGTATTAGTTTTTCCTTAAATATTTAATATTCCAGAAGTGGCTTTGACTCTCCTGCTCATGAAAACCTATTGTTAAATTTTCAGGAATTTTGTGAATAAGTTATTGAACAAAGTCATCATTTAAAGTTAAATACACTGCTGGTTACTGTGGCAGGTCTGGCAAAATTGCTCAGTGGCAGAGTGCCATGGATTTTATTTTATTTTAAAAAAATAAAAAAGACTTTCATCAACATGGCTTTCTCCGGCCCATCTGTTCCTAGCTCCGTGATCAGTGGCATTGATCCCCTGAAACTGGTCATGGTAGGAATATTTATACCATGGAAATTTATAAGTGCTAGAAAATAGGGATTTTTTTTTCTATTGTGAGTCAGGTATAAAACATGCATTAATGAAATCATCTGATCCTGGCATTTCCTTTATAGGAAGGGTTAAGTTTTAAAAATTTTTTAACTATGTATTTAATTCACTTAATAGATATAGGGTATTCAAATTACTTATTTCTTATTGAATGACCTTTACAATTTGCGTATGAAGAATAGGTCTGTTTTGTCTAGGTTGCTGAATTTATCAGCATATAGTTGCTCATAAAATTTCCTTGTTTTTTCAATGTCTTTTAGATCCACAAGGACATGCTCTCTTTCATTCTTGATACTGGTATTTGTATCTTCTCTCTTTGTTTGGTCAGGCTAGAGTATTATCAATTGCATTAATCTTTCTGTGGTGTAAGCCCTAATGGTAAGTCCAGAATTGCATGCTGCCTTGACATCTGGTGACACTGAGAGGCCTCATCCAGTCTAACCGTGAGTTTCCCTCCTGACTACTCTGTGCTAAATGTCCTCTGGGCAAATGCTCTTCATCAAGAGGACCAGGTACAATTGCTTATCCATTTGCTTATCCATTTGCTTATCCAATTGCTTATCCATAGTTCCTTGACGGCCCTTGGAATTATTCAAACAAGCCCATCACTTCTTCCTGGGAACCATGGGGCACCCTCCTCCTCTGGCTCCTGCCTCGCAGAGCCTCTGGCTAGCTCTGCTTCCTAGTACAACCCACTGTAGTTGCTTATCTCTCTTCCCAATTATAACATCCCCGTATGCTCTGATGTGTCCTTCTCACCCTGGCTCTGAGCATATGTGACTAATAAACTTTCAATCTCATCTATCCCGTGTCAGGTATTATGTGTTCAACCATCCCCATAATCCTAGAGTAGGAATTCCTCACCAACTGGGTGAATAGGAGGCAATTAAAATAAATTTCCAAAGAATAAGTTTGGGATTTTGCCAACCATTCTGTTTCTCTCTTTCCCGGACCCCATTTCATTGATTTCTACTACCATCTTTTTATTTCCCTCATTGTTTAATTGCATTTAATTTTCTCTTTGTTCTAGTTTCTTTTGGTAGACACTCAGATGGTTTATTTGAAAACATTTTTAATAAGCATAATAAGCACTTAGTGCTATTTATTTATTTATTTATTTATTTATTTATTTATTTATTTATTGGTACCAGGGATTGAACCCAGGGGCACTTAACCACTGAGTCACATCCCCAGCCCTTTTCATTTTTTTTTATTTTGAGACAGGGTTTTGCTGAGTTGTTTAGGGCCTCACTAAGTTGCTGAGGCTGGTTTTGATCTGGTGATCCTCCTGCCTCAACCCCCTAAGCCACTGGGATTACAAAAGTGCACCACTATACCTAGCAATGCTAATTATATCTAAGCACTGATTTAGCTGCATACCAGAAATTTTATGTTATGTGTATACTTTTTTATACACATTTCAGAAGCATTTTCTAATTATGTTTTTGATTCGATTTATTTAGAAGTACTTTGTCTAATTTCTAAATACTTGGTGGATTTTCTAGATACATTGTGGTTATTGATTTCTATCTCTATTTCACTGTGTCAAAGGACATACTTTATGTGATTTCAAACTTCTTAAATCATGATACCTCTTTTTATATTTTTTTCCACCCCCACCCCCATGATACCTCTTTTTATAGCCCAGAACAATGTATATCTTAGTAAATCTTCTCTGTACACTTGAAAAGAATGTGTATTCTGCTTTTGTTGGATGCAGTGCTCTATAAATGTCAATTCAATGAAGTTAATTAATGTTGTTCAAATCTTCAATATCCCGATTGATATCTTTTCCAGTCATTCTATTAGTTGGGTGTTGAAAGCTACAACTGTACTTATAAATTTGTCTCTTTCTCTTTTCAGATCTATTAGTTTTCACCGCATACAGTTTGAAACTCTGTTATTAAATTTAGGATCTGTGCGAGTCTGCTTTTCTTCACTGTGATCAAAATACCCAACATAAACAACTTAAGGGAGGCGAAGTTTATTTTGATTCCCAGTTTCAGAGGTTTCAGTTCATGCTTGACCAACTAACTCTATTGCTTTGGGCTGAGGTGGGGCAGAACATCATGGCAGAAAGGCATGGCAGATGGAAGCTACTTAGCTCATGGTAGCCAGGAAATGGAGAGTAAGCAAGGAAGGGACCAGGGACAAGCTATAGTCCCCAAGACCATGCCTCTAGTAACTTACTTCTCCAACCATGTCTGATCTGCATATAGTTTCTTCTTCCTCCTGGTGGTTCATTCAAACTGTTAATCCATCAAATAGATTAATATACTGATGAAGCTACAGTTTTCATGATCCAATCACTAACCCAAAGCCCCGCTTGGACATTGCTGCACTGGAGACCAATCTTCAACAGCGGAGCTTTGGGAGATATTCCAGATCCAAATCAAAACAGTATCTTTGTGTCTTATTAATTATTTTACCCATTTTTCAGTGTCAATATTTCTCTTTGTTCTTTATAATATCCTTTGCTATGAAGTCCACTTTGATCAATATTAGTATAGTACCCCTAATATCTCATCAGTGTTTGCATGGCATGATTTTCTCATAATTTTACTTTTAATTAATGTGTGTATATATATATATATATATATATTTAAAATATGTGTTCTGTAAACAGCATATATCTTGAATCTTGCTTTTTTTATTCAATCTAACTATCTCTGAAATTTAATGGGGGTATTTAGACCATTTACATTTACTGTAATTATCACTTTTGTTAGATATAAGACTATCTTCTTGATATTTGCTTATTATTATTCCAATTTGTTCTATTGTCCTTTTCACCTTTTTTGGGAATAAGCATTTTTTGATGATTTGGTTTTATTTCCAAAAGTGGTCTATTAGTTGTTTCTCTTTATTTTGATTTTAGTGGTTGTACTAAACCTTATAATATGCATTTTAGCTTACCACATCCCTTTAAAAAATTATTTATCATTTCACATATTGTTTAAAAATAGGGGTCAGTAACCTTTTTTTTTTTTTTTCAGTACCAGGGATTGAACCCAGGGATACTCAATCACTAAGCCACATCCTCAGTCCTTTTTATGTTTTATTTTGAGACAGGTTCTCATTAAGTTGCTTAGGGTCTCGCTAAGTTACTGAGGCTGGTCTTGAACTTGCCATCATCCTGCCTCAGCCTCCCAAGCCACTGGGATCACAGGTGTGTACCAGCACGCCTGGCTCAGTAAACATTTTTATGTAAAGGGTCATATAGTAAATATTTCAAGCATTGTGAGCTGTGCAGTTCCAGTTGCAATACTCAAGTTTGTGACTGTAGAAAAAGTAGGCATAGCCTATACATAAATGAATGGGTATGGCTGTATTACAATCAAATTATTTTTACAGACACTGAAATATGAATTTTATATAATTTTCATGTCACAAAATATTATTCATCATCTGATTTTTTTCAACTATTTAAAAATATAAAAAACTACTCAACTCATGGGTCATATAACATATAGATGGCTAAATCTATCTAAAAGGACAACTCTTACTATATATACATCCCCTCCTGTTATATTGTTGTTATATAATTTCAGTTCTACATGTTATAGACCCAGAATATACTGTCATTATTTTTGCTTCAAAAATACTATTAAGTCAGGCAGGGTGGCACACGTCTGTAATCCCAGTGACTTGGGAGGCTGAGGCAGGAGGATCACAAGTTCAAAGCCAGCCTCAGCAACTTAGTGAGGACCTAAGTAACTCAGTGAGACCCTGTCTCTAAAGAAAATACAAAGAATGTCTGGGGATGTGGCTCAGTGGTTAAGTGTCCCTGAGTTCAATCCCGTCAAAAAAAAATTCTATTAAACTTTTTAATGAAGGGGTTGTATCTCAGTGATAGAGCACCTGCCTAGCATGCATAGAGTCCTAGATTCTATTCTCATCACTGAAAAAACAAAAACAAAACCAAAACAAAACAAAAAACAATAACACCTCCTTCTCAGCCCTGAAAACAAAAATTCTTTTAAATAATTAAAAAAAAAATAACCCACATCCTTATTTTTTCAGCGCTTTTTATTCCTTTAGGTAGATTCAGATTTCCATCTGGCATTATTTGTCTTCTGCCTGAGACTGCCTTTACATTTTTTTGGAGTGTAGTTCTATTGGCAATGAGTTTTCTGGTTTTGTTTGTCTGAAATCCTGTATTTCATTATTTCATCTTCATTGTTAAAAGATGTTTAACTTCCTGTAGATGTCCAGCTTTCAAAGGTTGGTTTTATATTTGTTTGTTTTCCTTGCAGTATTTTAAAGATGTCACACACTTATTTTCTGGCTTGCATTTTTTGACAAGGACTCTGTTGTCATTCTTATCTTTGTTCTCTGTACAAAGTATCTTTTTCTCTGTCCACTTTTAAGATATTCTCTTTATCACTGACTTTATCACATTAGAATGTGCCTCTGTACATTTTCTTCATTTTTATTTTACTAAGTCAATTGAACTTTTTGGATCTGTGGGTTTATACTTTTTTTTATCAAATTTGAGGACATTGTAGTCATGAATATTTCAAATTTTTTCCTCCCCTTGATCCTCTCCTTGTGATATTTCAATTTTACCCATAATTAGGTTGTTTCACATTGTTCCATAAGTCACTGGAGTTCATTTTTTAACCCCAGCATTTTTCTCTCTGTGTTTCATTTTTTATATTTCTGGATCTTCAAGTTAATTGACCTTTCATTGCAGTTTCTAATCTGTTAATCCTATTCACTGTGTTTTTTATTTCAGATATTATATTTTTCCTCTCTAGAAGGTTCATTGTAGTTTTTGATATTGTTCATTTCTCTCTCCTTATGAGCATAATGTCCTCTATAGTCTTCAACCCATGAAGCATGTTTATAACTCTTAAAATTCTTGTTTCCTAATTTCATTGCATCTGCTTTTCTTTTGGTTGATTTATCTCCTGATTATGGGTTATATTTCTCTAACTATTTTTACTCATGTAAATTTTTATAATGCTAGCCATCGTAAATGTTATGTCTTTCAGGGTGCTGGATTTTGTCATATTCTTTTTAGTAGTATTGAACTTTACTCTGGTGCACAGTTAAATTGGATCCTTTTAAAGCTTTGTGTTGAAGCTTTGTTAAAGTGGGCCTGTTGCAGTCTTTAAACTAGAATTAGTTCAGCCTTACTATTAATGAAGTAGCTTCTGAGCTTTCTATCCAATGTCTTGTGTATTATAAGGCTCTCAACTCTGACTGGTAGAAACACAAGTTCTTAGAAGTTCTGTGTAAGCTCTAGAAATTGTTCTGCCTGTTCCCTTCTGGTGATTCTTCTTAGCTTTGGGTCATTTCCTCTCAGACATTGCAAATTGATAGCCAGTCAAAGACTGACTGGAGTGCCTCTGCTGGCTTCATAGCTACCAGCAAAGCCTTATCTTTGGTACTCTGTCCTAAAAGTTCTAGCACCTTGGCTTTCCAGAATCCAACCACCTCCTCCTCAATTCAGTGAGACTACCAGGTCTGTTTAGCTTCTCTCTTCTTGCTCTGTGACCTAGAAACTTCCTCCACGGAATATATGGATGCAATTGTAGGACATTCTTCCTTCACTCCCTTCTATCAAGGATCAGGGCCTTGCACTAACTTTTGTCTAGTATTTGAAAAACATTATTTATTTCATCCAATTTTCTAGTTATTTAAAATGGAAAGGTAAATCTGGCCCCTATTATTCATGCTCAAAGTAGAAATGTTTATTGTTGAGCAAAGAGTTTTTTTTTATTTTAAGAAGGATAATTCATCATTTTTTTCTTTTATGGTTATTGATATCTGGGTTCTGTTCAAGACATCTTTGAGTAACTTTGAGTCTCAAAAATATTCTCCTGTGATTTAAAAAACCTCATAGCTTTAGCTTCTATATTTAGATTCATGACCCAACTCTAATTAATTTTTTGATATATGACGTAGGGTTTAGGGGTCAAAGTTAATTTTTTTTCTGTATAAAGATGTCTAATTATTTCTGCACCACTTGTTGAAAGATTTTCTTTTCTCTATAGAATTGCTTTGGTACCTCTGTCCAAAATCAATTACCTGTGTTAATGCAAGTCTGTTTCGAGACTCTACTGTGTTTTATTGATCTACTTGTCTATATGCCAATACCACACTGTCTTAATTGCTATGGCTTTGTATAAGGTCTTAAAGCAATATGGTACAAATTCTTTGCTTTGTTTTTCTTTTACAAGATTATATTGGTCCTTTGTACTTCCATATGTTTTCAAAATAAGCCTGTAAAATACTACCAGCAAAGCCTTTAAGGATTATGACTGGAATTACATTAAGTTTATAGATTAATTCTACAAAAATTGTATCTTAATGTCGAGTCTACCTATTTCATGAATAGTGGCATATCCTTTCCATTTACTTAGGTATTCTTTGATATTGCTCAGCATTGTGGGGTTTTTTTTCCCTTAATTTTTGGTGCTCAGTTTTTACATCTCTTTTGCTAAGGCTTTCTTAAGTATTTTTCTTTTTATAATTCTATCATAACTGATTTTTTTCCTTTTCCAGCTACTTCTCCAATTGCTAGTCTGTAGAAACACAATTCATTTGTATATATTGACTTTGTATCCTACAATCTTTCTAAATTCACTTATTAATTCTAGTAAGATTTTTATCAACATAAACTATCCTGTCATCTGTGAATACATAATGTTTACTTCTTCCTTTCCCATATCTATTTCTTTTATTTCTTTTTCTTGCCTTGTTGCAGAGGCTATGATCTTCAGCACAGTCCTCATCAGCAGTAGTTTTCTTGATCTATAGGGAAAGTATTTAATCTTTCACCAGAGAGGATTATTTTAACTAGTTTTTTCATAGATACCTTTTGTGTTAGTTACCTTTTTGTCACTGTGACCAAAATACCTGACAAGAACAACTTAGAGGTGGAAAAGTTTATTCTGGTTCATAGTTTAAGAGGTCTCCATCCATGATCAACCAACTGCATTGGTCTGGGCCCAACTGAGGCAGAATAACGTGGCACAAGGGCAAGGTGGAGAAAAGCTGTCTAGCCTACGACAGACAGGAAGCAGCAGTCAGGGACAGAATGTATAATCCCCCAAGTGTGCCTGCAGTATCCCACTTCCTCCAACCACATCCCACCTGCCTATAGTTACCACCTAATAATCCGTTCAACTTGTTGATCCATCGAAAGGATTGATCCATTTATTAGGTTACAGTTATTATAAACTAATCATTCTACCTCTGAACATTCTTGCATTAATACAGGAGTTTTGGGGATACATCTCATATCCAAACCATTACACGCTATATCACATTGAGAGTCTTTAATTTCCCTAATTTTCTAAAAATTTCCACCATGAATGGGTTTTCAACTGTTTTTTGTGTATTTATATAATAGTGTAGAAATCCAGTTTGACTTGACTACAACCATCTTACCCACCAGGTAACCCTGCACCCTTTCTAAACCCTCCAGGATAAACAAGTGATTAAGATAGCCAGCCAAAACCAGGTATGGTGGCACATGCCTATAATCCCAGTGATGCAGGAGGCTGAGGCAAGAGGATCACAAGTTCAAGGCCAGCCTGGGGAACTTAGGGAAACCGTGTCTCAAAACAAAAAAATAAACAGGGCTGGGGATGGAGCTCAGTGCCCCCGGGTTCAAGCCCCAGTATGGAAGGAAGGAAAGAAGAAAGGAGGGAGGGAGGGAGGGAGGGAGGGAGGGAGGTAGAAAGAGAGCCAACCAAGTATTTTGTGCCATATCTGGACTCTTTATTAACTGATATTTGAGGTGGTAGAAGTTTTTGAGAAAGTCCAGGTACATTCTGATTGGCTGAGGCCCGACTTTGTCTAGCTTAACACATAAGCCCCTTCTTCCTCCTTAGGATGTGGGCATCCTCCTGTCTTGCTGCTCAAGACACACTTCTGTAAGTGTGTCCACAGTTCCTGATAAATCGCATTTTGTGCAATCCTGGACTTGGCCTCCTCTGTCTTCAGTCTCAGTACCTCCCACTTTGTGCAGCTGGTTCTCTCTCATACATCAGGTTTTTGTGAAACAAATAAGATGAATTTTCTCCTTAATTCTGTAAAAAAAAAAAAAAGATGGGTTACAGTAATTGATTTATAAATATAAAATGAATAGTCCTCATTAGTTAGACATATAATCTTTTTTTTTATACACATAATTCCTAACTTGCAGAAGTTTCACTTGTGATTTTTTGACTTTATGTTGGTAGGAAAGTGACCCACATCGGCAGAAGCCATACTGCATATTTTGAGTTCTGATCTTTGCCTGGGCTAATGATATGCAGCTCTATACTCTCGTGGTGATGAGCCGACCACAGATGGAGTCAGCCACAGGAACAGAAGAATAGGTCTCTGACCCTCTCAAGTACACTGTGTTGTTCAGCTATGATGTCAGTAGGTGAGACATAGTAAACCCAGTTTTTAATTTATAATAGTTTCAATTTATGACGAGTATTGTGGGACATAATGAGAATTTATTGGATATAAGTTGAGAAATGGGGCTGGGGAGATAGCTCAGTTGGTAGAGTGCCCGCCTTGCAAGCACAAAGCCCTGGGTTCCATCCCCAGCACCGCAGGAAAAAAATAAAAAAGGAGGGAAACGTCTTATATTGTTGGATTCAGTTTGAAGTTACATAGCTTTAAATAATTCATGGGTCAAAGAAAAAACTAAAACAGAAATTTAAAAGTATTGCCCTCCCTCTTTGCTTCCTGGCCAGTATGAGATGAGCTACTTTCCTCTGTCCTACCCGTCAGCCATGATATCCTGCTTCACTGTGGGCCCGGAGCTGTCTATGGACTGAGACCTCTGAAACAATGAGCTTCTAAAAAGAAAGAAAGAAAGAAATGAAAAAGCATTATAAAGTCTGGTGCAGTGTTTGCACATGCCTGTACTTCTGCCAACCTAGGAGGCCAAGGCTGCAGATTGGTAAATTTGAAGCCAATCTGGGCAATTTAGCAAGACCCTGTCTCAAAATAAAATATAAATACAAAGGACTAGGGATATAGCTCGGCGGTAGAGTGTCCCTGTGTTCAATCCACAGTACCCAAAAAATAAGAAGTATTTTGAATTAAATGATAATGAAAATATGACATATAAAATTTTTATTTAATTTGTGCTGGGCGCAGAGGTTTGTCTATAATCTCAGCAACTCAGGAGGCTAAAGCCGGAGGATCACAAATTCAAAGCCAGCTTCAGCAACTTAGTGAGGCCTAAGCAACTCAGAGAGACCCTCTCTCTAAATAAAATACAAAAAGGGCTGAATGTAGCTCAGTGAACCTCTGGGTTCAATTCCAAGAACAACAACAAAAAAATGTTTTTGGTTTTGTTTTGTTTTCCTTAATTTGTGAATATTTGAAAATTTTCTAAATATCTTCTTGATTTTGAATTTAATTCCATTTTGGTCAGTGAACACTCTTCATACTTTTTAAATGTATTGAACTTCATATTTTACCCACCTTCTGGTTCACCATGGTGAATGTTCTAGTACACTTGGGTGGAATGCAGGTTCAGTAGCTGCCCATAAAAGTCAGTTCAGTCAAGGGGTCAGTAGTAGGATTCAGATCTTCTATATCCTAACTGAATTTTTGTCTAGCTATGCTATCAATTGTTGAGAAGGAAGTGATAAATTCTGCAACTGGGATTGTGAACTTGTCTATTTTTCTTTTTTGTTCTGTCAGTTTTTGCTTCATGTATTTTGAAGCCCTGTTATTAGATTTAGTACCGACTACAATAATTGTTATGACTTGATTTGAGAACATATTTATAATTATTATGCTTCCTTAATGTCTGACCCTTTTGTCATTATGAAATATCACTTTCACTTCTGGTAATAATCCTGTCTTGAAGTCTATTTTGTTTGGTATTAATATAATTAGCACAGTTTTTTGATGATTTGTGTTTGAATGGTGTCAGAGTTCATCCAGAGAAACAGAACCTACTGGAGATCTCTATGTAGATATACAGGGCTGTGTGTTTGTGTGTGTGTGTGTGTGTGTACAGAGAGAGAGAGAGAGAGAGAGAAGGTTAAGGAATTGGCTTATTGGCTTATGTGACTGTGGTGCTGGCAAGTCTGAAATCTGTGGGGGTAGGGCCTGGCTGGCAACTCTGCAGTAGCAACTGAGTCCATATTCCACAGGCAGAATTTCTTCTTTCTCAGTTTCACTTTCGAAGCCTTTTAGCTAATCAGATGAGACCCACCCAGATGCTGGAAAATAATTTCCTTTAAGTCAACTGGGTGTCGATGTTAACATCTACAACAAACCTTCACAGTAACACCTGGATTAGTGTTGCTTTGAGCAAATGAGTACTACAACTAAGCCAAGTTGACACATAAAACTAACCATCATAGCTGGGCATGGTGGTGCACACCTGTAATCCCAGTGGCTCCGGAGGCTGAGGCAGGAGAATTGAAATTTCAAAGCCAGACTCATCAACTTAGTAAGGCCCTAAGCAACTTAACAAGATCTTGTCTCAAAACAAAAAATAAAAAGGGCTGGGAATGTGACCAGTGGTACTGGTTCAATCCCCAGTACCAAAAACAACAAAAAAACTAACCATCACAAATAATTAGATTTTTTTCCTACCCTTCTACTTTCAAATTGTTTGGTTTTTCACTTAAGGTGTACCTCTTACAGTCAGTACATACTTGGTCCTCCCTGTTAGTCTAGTTAGATAATCTACACCTTTTAATTAAAGTGTTTGATTTATTCATTTTATCAATAATTATATCAAACTACATTTAAGTACATCAAATATAATTTGATGTGATTATTGATGAATTTGCATTTGTTTGCTATTTTCTATTTGTTTTCAATTTCTTTCATTTGTTCCTCCTCTTCTGACTTCTTCATAACTAATCAAATACTTTGAAGTGTTTTATTTTAATTTCTGTATTAGCTTTTTGGCTATTTTTCTTTGCACTTTCAGGGATTGGTCCAGGTGTTATAATATGAGTCTTTTTTTATTGGTGTATTATAACTGGTGCATATAGTGGGATTCGTTATGTCATATTTGTGCATGCACATAACATAATTTGCTCAATCCCATTTCCTATATCTTCCCTTCCCCCCATAATATGCATCTTTATTTTATCAGAATATTAACATTGTAGTGATTCACATAAAATAAAGGAATCTTGAAACATATATATAGTTCTATTTACATTTACCTCCATACTTCTCACTGACTTTGATAATATATATGAACTCACATAGATAATAAACCCTTCACATCACTTCTCAACTTTTTGGTTAAGATCACGTGTAGTATGTGTTCTCGTCAATTTACTATCTGATAATAAACCCTTCACTACTACAGTATTATAATTTTTTTATTTGCAACAGTCATGTGTCTTTTAAAGAACGTAAGAGAAGACAATATATCTTTTCTATTTACCCATCTGTTTATCATGTCTGATGGTCCTTGGTTTTTCTGTAAATCTGAATTACCATCTGCTGCCATTTCCCTTTAGCCTAAAAAACTTCCTTTAACATTTCTTGTAGTGTGTTGTGCTACTAATGAATTTTCTTTATTTTTATCTTGAAATTTATTTTCTCTTCATTTTGAAAGCAGTTTTACTGAATTGAGTTGGCAGGATTTTGTTGTTTTGTTTTAGTATTTTAAAAATGTCACTTGGAACTGGGCCTGGTGGCTCATGTCAGTGGTACAGCACCCATGGGTCAATCCCTAGTACCACAAAAAATAAAAAATAAAATAAAAGATTCTGCTCAATTGTGTTGTGGCCTCTATCATTTCCTATGGGAAGTCAGCCATCATCTGTGGGATGCATTCAGTATATTTAATCTGTGAATTTAAGCAGTTTGGTTCTCAGGCACCTATGTGGGGTTTTCTGTGTTTATCTTGCTTGGGGTTCACTAAGGTTCTTAGATCTCTAAGTTGATGTCTTTCACCAAATTTATAAAATTTTTGGCCATTTTTTCTTTAGATATCTGCTGATTCATTTTCTCACCCCTTTCCTCCTTTAACTCCAGTTAGATTCATCTAGGAATGCTTGGTGTTTAATACAGACCTCCAAAGACTTCTTCATTTTTCCTTAGTATTTTTATCTTTGTCCTTATGATAGAATCGTTTCTGTTAGTCTATTTATGAGTTCACTAACTCTGTTTCCTGATATCTTCAATCTGCTATTAAGCCCTTCCAGTGAATTTTTTACTTCATTCGTTGGTTATTTCAGCTCTAGAATTTCCATTTGATTCTTTTATTACAGTAGTTTTTGCCATGATTTCCCATCTATTCATTCATAATTAAAATATTTACCTTTAAATTCTCAAATACATTGTAACAATTGCTTTAAAATCTTTGCTAATTATGATTAACTGGAACATCTCAGGGCTGTGATCAACTGACTGATGTTTAAATTGAGTATGGATGACATTTTCCTATTTCTTTGCATGTCTAGTGAGTACTGATTAAATACTGGACATTATGAATAATTCGTTATACAGAATCTGGATTCTGTTATAGTTCTATGAATGGTCATTTTATTCTAGCTCTCAGTTAACTTGGATAGAACCAAACTCCACACTCTGTCTCCCCTATGGTGAGCAACATCTGAAATCTTTGCTCAGTTCGTCCAGCTTCTTGTTGTCACTTTTTTGCAAGTCCGTCCAGAGTCTCCTTTGTGTTTGTTAGTTTTATCTTAATAGCTTAGCAATCAGCCAAGGATTTGAACCAATTTCATATAATAGGTTTTATGGAGATTTGGGATTTCAACTACTCTTCAATACCTTCCCTTTCAGCTCCCCTCCCCAATTTTCTGGTTGTTCCACCCTAACACTTCAAACTAGTAACCCGCAGATTCTACCCCTGTATTCACTTATCATGATGTGCCCTCAGAAAAAGATCACACCCTCACATCTCACAAGGATCATTCCTTGCAGGTCATTTTTTAATTATGTTTTTGTTTATATTTTTATTTGTTCCTTCTAGTTATCCATGACAGTAGAATGTATTTTGACGTATCATACACACACAGAGTATAACTTCCCATTCTTGTGGTTGTACCTGATGTGGAGTTACACTGGTCATGTATTCATATATGAACACGGGAAAGTTATGTCCGGTTCATTCTACTGTCTTTTCCATTCCCATCCCTGCGTTTCAGGTGATTTTTTTGAGATACTTCATTGGTTTCTGTTCGCTTTTAGTCATTCTCCATTGTCTTCAAATAATTGCTTTTCTTTTTTAATATTGGTCAGAAGGCTAAAGGTATAACTCAGTGGTAGAGTGCTTGCCTAACCTGCATAAGGCCCTGGGTTCTACCCAGCACTGAAGAAAAGCAATAATTAATAATAAAATTAAATTTTAAAAATTTTAAAAATTTCTCTAGATATTATAATTGCTATCTGCTGCTGGTGGCTCCTTGGGGTTTGAAAGTTAGTCCAACAAAGCTACTTTTCCACTACTGGAAAACAGAATTTTGTTAGCCCTTTTTACCTAGTAGAAAACTGAGACTCAGAGAAAAGCGAGGTACCTGGCCCAGAGTCTCACAGCTAATAATCAACTCCAGTATACAAGTCTTGCCACAGTTGACTGTCATCTGTTCTGAAATACTCCCTTCTCCCTCTTTTCACCTCTTTCACACAGTTTTACTCTGTGTGTGGGGGGGTGCAAACACTCCACTCTCCATTCTTTAATTGAGCTTGCTTTTTCTTCCACTGTCAGTACAACTGATGGGTGCAATGGGGCTTTTGGCCACACCAGTGCTGACTAGCTACGCTGGTAGTGGTGAGGTCAGCAGCAGCAGCGTTCTGCACATAGCAGGTGCGTATTATTTCCCAACTGAAGGCAGAAAATGGCAAACGGGATCTCAGGACATGGGTGCTGAGGGTAGTTCTCAGTCTGATACAAAACAGATAAGAGACCTAGACAACACTACTCATTACTCTGAACTTCAGTTTCCTATGTGTATAGATGAATGATAATTCACAGTATGATGGTATTGTCCTAAAGATCAAAGAGAAGAGTGTGTGCTTGTGTGTGCATGTGTATGTGCACTATAAATTTGTAAAGTTCACAAATATGAGTCCTCATCGTTGTCATTGCCTGGTGAGAGGATGGCAGGTGGTAAACCCGGCCACATGGATAGAGTGGTTTTTTCCAGCAACTGGGGCAGAGGGACACTCCCAGGGGTAATCCTCTGAGAGTTAACCTGGTAGTAACGACGCAGGAAGGGTAAAGAGGTGACCCAAGAGACGGCCCATAAATATGAAGCTGAAAAGACTCAGAAACCTAAAATTTCAGTCTCAGGAACCAGGGTGTCTGCAGAGAAGCAGGACTGACTATACTCAGAACTAGAAAAAAGAAATACAAGCGTTTGATGCACACCCTGTTTGGAGAAAGACTGTGGAAATCAAAAAACAATGGGTTAGCCAGGTGCAGAGGCACACGCCTATAATCCCAGCAAGCCCGGAGGCTGAGGCAGGAGTTTGGCAAGTTCAAAGCCAGCCTCAGCAACTTGGTGAGACCCTGTTTCAAAATAAAAAATAGAAAGGGGTGGGGATATAGCTCTGTGGTAGAGTGCCCCAGGGTTCAACTTCTGGTACGGGAAAAAGAAGAAGAAAGAAGAAAGAAGAAAGAAAGGAGGAGGAGGAGGAGAGAAGAAAAGAAAGAAAGAAAGAAAGAAAGAAAGAAAGAGAAAGAAAGAGAGAGAGAGAGAGAGAGAAAGGAAGGAAGGAAGGAAGGAAGGAAGGAAGGAAGGAAGGAAGAAAGAAAGAAAGAAAGAAAGAAAGAAAGAAAGAAAGAAAGAAAGAAAGAAAGAAAGAAAGGAAGGAAGGAAAGAAAGAAAGAGTGAGTGGTGGGTGGAAGAGCCAGAAAAAAAAAAAAGTAAGATGTTTCTGTGCCACCCAGCAGTTCCTTGGGAGGCAAGAGGAGACCTACCACATATGTGGATAACAGAGACATTCCAGGTACCAGAGAGGCATTTTCCAACTGCTGGGAGTCAGGGGGAATTCATCAGGCCTCACTAAGGATTCCTGGTGACAGTTCTCAAGAATGGATGAATCATCACTTGTTCTGATGACAAGCCCAATGAGAAGACACAATCTGCCTCCCAGAGAAGAACCATGTTTGGCAGACCCAAATACCGCCCACTCACACTGCTCATTACAGTAGTAGCTAACATGCTTGGCACAGGCACTGTTCTGACCCATGTGTGTGTCTGCCAAATATCACAATTGTAAGGATGTCTCACAACAACGCTGTGAGAGCTTTATACACGACATTGCCATTATGCTTTCTCTTTCAGTCTTCCAGAGCTCTGTTTATCAAGAATCAGTTCCCTGGAGATGGACTGCCTCAGGTTATGCTGAATCAAGCGCAGGGTCTGAAACCAGGAAAGAGACCCCAACTTGTGGTGATCCCAATCCCCCCAATACATATAGTAGGTGCTACAGTTTATTGAGGGCCTGACATGGGGTCCTACTAGGCAACTGGCCGTGGGCAAGGTGATAGTGATTAAGGTCACAGCTTAATGGTGGTGTGGCAAATTAGGACCTAGCCTTAGGACAGGCACATCATGAGGTGGGGAAAGGGGGTCTGCCATCCAACAAGTGATGATTTGAGGTGGCTGCAGGAAGTGAGGAAGGCATGTACAAGACCCAAATCCCACAAACATATAATTTACTGGGTTCTGCATGTGTATGACCCTGTCGCCACCGCCACCCCCGACTTCTTCAGAGCCCTTGACTGCTCTCCCTGCAGTGACGCTGGCTCACTCGGATCTGTTCCCCATGTAGCAGCCAGAGGAATCTTTCTGTCACCCACACACATACACTCACACACACACCCCCTACAACCTAAATCCCTGCCATGGCCTCCCGTTGCTCTCTGGATAGAGACCAGGTCTTCAGAGGGTCCAGTCGCCCCCAGTCTGGCCCCACCTCGCATGCTCAGAATTTAGCCGCAGGAGGTTGGCATGGATGAATGACGGGTCTTTGGCCAGGACCTGGGCTCCAAGTCGCATGCCAATGCCTCCTTAGCTGGCGAAGCAGATCAAAGGAGCCAACTCAGCAGCAAGTGCTTCCTGCAGCTGCAAAGCTCTGCACAAGCGGTGGGCGTCGTTCACACCCGAGTGGAGGCCGGAAGGCGGCCAGCGAGGGCCAGGCAGAGGGGCGAGGTCCGGGCGCGGCGGGACGCGGAAGGGCGCGCGCCCCCGTGCGGCGAGGGGTGACGCGGCGGAGGCGGCGGGGAGCGGTGGGAAGCCCGCGGCGCCCAGGCTCTCAGCGCGGCCGGGCCTGCCCCGGCTCGCACGGCTTTGATGGCAGCTCCCGCCCCCCACAAAGGCCTGTTTCATGGCCAGCGCGGGAATGGGCTTTATGACCGCCCTCGGGTTCCCTGCAGCCGGCAGAAGCCTGCTCTGAAATCCACTGTCCAGCGGGTCCGTCTCATATGTGCTGGTCTTAAGCTTTGTTCGGGCTCTGCTGTGAGCCCTGTTCTAGTGTCACGGTTCCTGTCCCTGGGTCTGCGTCCCTGCCCTAGGACCCCTCCTCTCTTTGCAAGTAGGCACCGTGTTGGACTAATTCATTTCCCGTCCCAACTGCAGCCTGGTCCAGAGCGGGTAGTCAGCAAAGGCTCGCTGAATGAACATATGAGCTCATTTAATGCTCCCAAGTACCCTCTGCGGGGGCCATTTATCATCTTTATTGTCTTAATGAGGAACCTGGGGCCCAGGGAGGTCACCAGCCCAGCATCAGGCGACGTAGAAGGGAGCGGCAGGTGCCGGGATGCTGAATGGATAAAATGAACTTCTGAAGGGAGATTCCCTGAGCTTGGTGAGTTTTAAATAGCCAGCTCCAGGGCAGAGAACCCACCCTGGGACAGGCTGAGCCCACCCACAGAGCAGCAGAGCAATCAGAGCAGGAGTGGGCTGCCTGTGCCTGGCATCCAGGAGCAACAGTGGCAGCTGTTGAAATGGAGTCTGCTGTACTGAGCACCTGGCACCTGGCAGGATTCGGACACCAAGTGACTCCTCATTGGGGCTGCTCTAAGAAAGAGCCTTCCTACCTCTTTTTCAACATGATAATATCATATGGCACATTGAAGCAAGCTGATGAACTAGAGGCTGAGGACCAGGACCCTGGACCACTGAGCGGACCAGGTGTGGGACAATTGTCTTGACCACACACCTGTAACCCAGTCTTGGCACACTGACCTGTCTTGCCTCAGGTTAGACTCTGTTCTTGGAGACAGGACTGTGCAACCTGCAACCCCTCTCCAAGAGTGCGTGTCTTCACAGGGGCCAACAACACTGGTTCCCCTCCTCACAAATTTCCCCCATCTTCTTAAATTCCCCCTGCTCACTAGGTCCTAAAGCCCCCTTCCCTGCCCCAACTCTCCCTCCACTTTCTGTGGAGTCCAACTTCCCTATTCCTTATGCAGACTGTTGGGCACCATGATGGTAAGTATGGCTGTGGATTTGGGTGGCCTGGGTTCAACTCCCAGCTCCATTGTCTTCTTGCTGTGGGACCTTGGGCCAGTTCCTCTGTTTCTTTGTGTCTCAGTTTCTCGTTGGTAAAGGGAAGGAGTGCTGTATCTGTGGTGGAGTTGTTGGGAGGGCTAGTAGGCTCACCGCTGCTGGCACAGGAAGATACAGGGGGTGTTAGCTGACCTCTCCCATATTACACACAGCTCAGTAACTTCACCATTGCCCAACCTGTCGCGACAGTCAGCTCTCAGCCTCATTCATCACCCTTGAAACCCATGGCATGGGCACATGGCAGAGTGGGCAGGACCCTAAGGAGGACTTACTGGCTACCCAGAGTTGTCACTGAGTACAGCTGAGATTTGGTCTGGACATTTGAGGGTCAAGGAGTTCGTAATGCATTCATTACCTGTTGTGTCCACAGTGTATCAGGACAGCAGGTTCAAGCCACTGGCCAATGGGGACTAGCTCTGAGGTGGTCATCTGAACCCCCTAGTCTATCTCCTTCCTTTATCTTCTGTCACTGAACTTGTCCCAGCAGAGGGATTTCTGTAACATCCAGTAAGTCTTTTTTAGAATCCAACTACAATCCCTCTTGCTGTCGTTAGCTCACTCATTGCACTCTGGGCCAAGAGGTGATGAAGGATGGATCTTCACCCTCTTTGCCCTCTCCCAGGGAAGCTGGTCATAAAACTGAGGAGGGAGGTGTTCTTGAACATCAGAGTGAACACATAAGAAGGGACTTGGGGCACTTTAGTCCTTCCTCTGGGGTCAGGAGCCTGGCTCCCAGATGCCTAGCAGCTCAGACTGACCAACTCCAAGTGTAACCCCTAAGAGTGAGCAGCCCAAGACCCTGTGGCTACATCCTGAGTTTCCTTATCCACAACAGAGGTGCACAAACATCCACACAGACAGGCCCTGCCAACATCAGCCTGTGAAAGGTCTCAGGACCAGAGGAAAGCCAGGCCAGCAGTGGTCTTAGCTAGAGCTCTAAGACCCTGGCCTGGGGGCCTGGCCTCCTGGGGCTACTCTAGCATATTCCAATTGAGATCCCAACTGACTCTGAACAGGATCCCAACACAGGAGGCCACCCCATCCCCCAGGGGCCTGAATCAAACCAGGACCCAACTGGTGACTGCTTATTCTGTCCATTTTATTTTTCGCCCCTGCTGCTCCTCTGAGGGGTAAAGGGAGAAAACGAGGTTTGCAGGGGGGGCAGCTCTCCTGAACAAACCAACACCAGAGCAGGGTCACAGATACACAGGGCTGCACTTGCCCTCTAACCCTAACAATTCCTTAGGACTGTCCTTAGAGAATGAAGAATAGCAGGGAAGGAAAGCTGTGCAGTGCAGAGCCCATGACAGGCGACGGGCCGCAGCCCAGGTGAGTGGGTTGGTTCGGGCAGGGTCTGAACTTCAGTCCCACCTGCTTTCGCCAGTTCAGTCTTGCCCAGACCACAAGGACCACTGGAGCCTATGATCTCCTCTTTGAAATGGAAGGGAGACAGTCCACCTCCATACCAGGGACCTAGTCCTGCAGAACTGTAGGGGAAGGGCCAAGAAGGAACAGGAGAACCCAAGAGCTGCGCCCACCTGCCAGAGATCCTGCTCTCTCATTGGCTGGAGCTATGTGCCAGAAATCCAGGTGTGACCAATCAGCTCTCTCGCCCCACCTGCTGTGAGGTCTACCTCCCCTTGTAAGAGTTCACCTGGGCTTGGGGTCCAAGCCCTCCTGCTTTCTAAGGGGCAGGGTAGGTCCCTGACTAGCTATGAGACTTTGGGCAAGACATCTCCTCTCTACCAATGACCAACCTTTACTTGGCTTTTATTCCATAGCAGAGCTTGGTCTAAGCACTTGCCGCCGCCTCTGTGGCAACCCTGTGACTTCAAGAGGTCATGTAAGTTGCTGGTGAGTGGGACTGGAAGGTGGACAGTGGCCGAGACTGGGCCACTATTCCACACTGAAGGTGGCATTGGCATGTCAACTTCCCAGAGCTTCTGTGAGAAGCAAAGGAGATCCACCCCAGCCCAGCACAGGCCGCCTGGAATTAGGCTCCTTCCTGTTTCTTTAGCTCCATCTGCTTTCATAAGGAATTAGCCTGTGGTTTCTCGTCCTCACCACAGGGTGTCTCCACACCACTGCTCAACCAGCCGCCCAGGCGGCCCACTTCCCAGCCCTTCATGGCTTTGGCTTAATCCTGGCTCTGCTCTAGTGGATCTCCTCCTATTTTGTCTTCATGGAACACAGGCCCTGACTTCTGGGAGCCTGAGGGCTGCCACGACCCATCCATACCCTGCTCCGTTGGGTGCAGCGGAGTAGCCTACAGCAGCAGGTGCTTTCACGGGGGACCCCATGCTGCAGATCCCTGGGTAGCCTCCAAGTTCCAAGTTCCCCCACTATTTTCATGCCTTGTTGGGAGTCTCAGGTGCAGCACCTCAGTCCCCGAAGAGTCATAGTGAATGAGTTTTTAGGAAATTGTGGGCCCTCCAGGATAGCTATGGTAGCCTAGAGACAGGGTCACCCTGCTCAAGGTGGCACAGTAACTGCTGACCTCTGTATTGCTTCCTATTCTATACATCCTGCATTTTCCTGAACTTTCCCGTGTGATGATAATCTAAAGAGCCATAATTTCATCCTTTAGGAAGGTTCAGTGAGAGTATATAGGGGAAAAACATTTTGTAAACTCTTTATTCTAATATAAATGTTGGTTTACAAAGACAGGGACACTGAGGGCCCCCAAGGAAATGACTTTCCCAAAAGTGGACAAATTGGTGCAGCTACTCTGGAAAGCAGTATGGTGATTCCTCAGAAAATTTGGAATGGAACCACCATTTGACCCAGTTATCCCACTCCTCAGTTTATACCCAAAGGACTTAAAATCAGCTTACTACAGTAATGCTGCCACATCAATGTTTATAGCAGTCCTACTCACAATAGCTAAACTACAGAACCGACATAGGTGCCCTTCAGTGGATAAATGGATAAAGAAGATATGTTACTTATACACAATGGAATATTACTTAGCCATAAAGAAGAATGAAATTATGGTATTTACCAATAAATGGATGGAGCTGGAGAATATGCCAAGTGAAATAAGCCAGTCCCAAAGAACCAAAGACTGAATGTTTTCTCTGATATGCAGATACTAATTCACAATAAGCGGGGTGCTAGGGAAGAATAGTGATACTTTGGATTAGACAGAGGGGAGTGAAGGGAGGGGGTACAGGGATAGGAAAGACAGTAGAATGAATCAGACATTATTACCCTCTGTGCATATATGACTACACAACCGGTATGATTCTACATCATGTACAACCAGAAGAATAAGTGATACTCCGTTTATGTATGATGTGTCAAAATGCATTCTACTGTCATGTACAACTAATGAGAACAACAACAACAACAACAAAAAGCAAGTCAGTGGTGGCCCCAGGAGAGGAACTCAGGCCTCCTGATCCCTAGTGACCCACCCAAGAAACTGCACTTATAACTCTGGGTGGCCTCCTCTGTGTGCCCCTAGTCCAGCGTATTGGAAAGGCGGCAGATCAGAGATCCCAGAGAGGAAGGGGAAGCCAGCAAGGCAGGGGTTGAGGGAGCCCAGAGCCACATGGCCGATGGCTATTAACAGAGCAGTAGTGGAGGAGGAGGCCAGGGAGGTGTCTGGCTTTGATTAGGCCCACAAGGCCTTCTGGAGACTCAGACTCTGGAGATTGGCTGACTTCACAGGGTACAGATGGCATCAATTATAGGGAATTTCATGGGCAGAGGGGTGCTTCCATGGTGCCTCTGAGAGGGGTGGCATCAGGGGACGTCCTTCCCAGCAGCCAGGACCCATCCCTTCTGCTTTGACTGCTCTACCTTCCTGCCTGCAGCACAGGATCCAATGCCCCCACCTGAGGATCTAAGAGGATATGCCACCACCCACAGGAAAGAGAGCCCCTCTGCTCTCTCCACAGAGCCACGTCAGGACAGTAGTAACAACGTGGAGTCGTTGTGTGAGGGACAAGCCAACACCTGCCCACCAACTCATGAGCAGTCAGCCAGATGAGCATAGCCTTGTCCCATTGATCCCCAAGCTAACCCAGGATCTTGGGCAGCCATCAGATCACATCCTAGATGGTGAGGGGCTTGGTGAACTTCCTGTCCAAATGCTTCCCCAGAGGCCCATGGCCACACAGCTAACTGAACTCAGCACTGAACTTGAACCCTAGACTCCCTTCTAAGGACCACACTCCATCATCATGTGGCCTCTCGATGTGGCCTCTCTGGGTCTCAGTTTCGTCATCTAACCATAGATGCATTTGGCCTCCCTCACGGCTGAAATGCAATGAAATACTGGCTGCAAAAGGCTTTGAAAAATTAAAACGATTAATGGTGCAAACGATTGCAGAATTACTGCAGTTTCATGAGCAGAACTGGGGAGCCCATGGAGCGCCCTAGGATTGCCTGCTCTGCTGAGCAGCTCAGCTGATGCCCCTGGCCCTATTCATGGCAGCTCTGCTGAGGAGCAAGCAGAGCTCTGCCAGAGCAAACATCATCAGCAGGATGGAGTGCTCTGCGAAAGAAAGAAACTGGCGCACACCTGTAATCCCAGCGGCGCTGGAGGCTGAGGCAGGAAGATCTCGAGTTCAAAGCCAGCCTCAGCAACTTAGTGAGGCCCTAAGCAACTCAACAAGACCCTGTCTAAATAAAAATTTAAAAAATTAAAAAAGGGCTGGGGATGTGGCTCAGCATCCCTGGGTTCAATCCCCAGTACCAAAAAAAAAAAAAAAAGGAAAAAAAGAAAACCCTCTCTTCATGCCCTCTAAAGCCCATCAGAAATGATTTTCAATTACCCACCCCCAGGGGAATTACCAACATCAATGCATCACATTCCTACATAGGGGAGAGGACAGGGATGTAGGCTGATAACCCACTTGTCCACCACTTTGGAGACAATCATGGCTCATCATAAAACAACCTAAGCAGCACCTATCAAACTGAAGGTACCTACCTCTGTGGCAGTAATCCCTCTTCTAGAAATTGCTCCAATGTGTATGTAAAAGGCTTTATCAGTAATAACAAAAGACTAACTTAAAAGCCCTTTATCAGTGGATGAGGAAAATAAACAATGGTACCCATACTATACAGTATGAGGCAAAAAGTGAAATAGATTCATAGGTGTATGTAAATGAATAGGTGTATGTAAGTAGATTTATATGAAGATCTCTGAGGTATATTAAGAGCAAGTCACCTATGGAAAAGTGTATACAATATGTTCCTGTTTATGGGGAAAAAAAAGACAAGAGGCACATATAACACATAAATTTTTTTTTATTTTTTGCAGTGCTGGGGATTGACAAAGGGCCCTACACATGACAGCAAGCTCTCAAACACTGAACTACATTCTGGCCAGAACATTTTTAAATGACACACCAGTACTGATAATACTAAGCTGCCTGCAGTTTGGGAGATAGGTGACCTGCAGGAAAGGGGGACTTACTTTTCATTGCACTCCTACTTTAGCATATATGTGTGTGCTACTTTTTCAGTCAAATAGAGGAGGAAGAAGAAGAGGAGGAAGTGGAGGAGGAAGAGGAAAAGGAAGTAGAGATGGAAAACTGTCTGCTTGGGCTTAACCTTAAATACTTCTCAATTCCATCACCTTCCCATTTCCAGATCTCATGCTGCTCCCTTCCCCCAACTCTGACCTGCTACAGCCTCTATGCCTCAGTTTCCACCTAGTCACAGCCCCTGGGGGCAGCTCCCCTTCATTCTGTAGGGATCGAGGGCTGCTTTTCATGCCAAGCCACAAGAAGCTTCAAGGGTCCCCCTACAAGGACCTGAAATGCTTGGAGGAGGGGAGTTGCCCCAGGTGGAGTCCGGTGAGCAAGCCAAGGGGCTTGGTTTCCTATTAAGTTCATGGAAGGAGTGGCTGTAAAACACCAAGCTTCAAAGAGCTTAGGATTTTCAAAAATCGCTTTTGGGGAATATGCAGCTTTTATTGGAGGTGTCAGACATTAATGAGGGTTCTGAATCTTTCCCAGCCTGCAGAGCACTCTCTCCCTCTCTTCTCCGCCCCCACTCATTCCAGCAACCAGCTAGCCCCCCTTTGATGAGTCCAGAGAGCCTGGGGGTTCAAGGGGTATTCCACAGCCCGCTTCCTCCCCTTCCCCCTTCTCACTTCAGAAGCTGAGTGGACCGAGGGGAGGGTAGTGGGAACCCGGGAAGGGCTGGGGAGCAGGTTCAGACAGAGGCAAAGAGGCCAGCCTTGCCTACCCGCTCCTCTGGAAAAGGTTTCATGGCAAAGAATTAGGAGCTCTGCCTGCCTTCTGCCAGCCCAGAGCGAAAACCCTCAGCACACACGTGCCATCTCTGGTAATGATCAGGCTCTTACATATTTGAGATCCTTAAACAGGAGGAGTTGTAGAAATCCCATTTTATCCCAATATGCCATTATAAATGAGCTTTTCTTGATGATTTTTTAATGCTGGTTTATTTCCCAGTCTTAGAATGTACCTAGTGAGCTTGAAATGTAAGTAGCACGTCCAAAATAGAAGGGTGTCATTCATTTCACCTGGAATAGACGACACAAGAATATTTGTGGAATTAATGCATGCATTCATGTTTGCATGCATGAATGAATGAATGATCCTATTTTACCTTCATCTTTGTTTATAAAAGTAAGGCATTAAATATTAGATACTGGATGAGATTAGATCTTTACATATTAGAAATTATTCCTTATTCTTGTTGGCTGGGCCTTGGAATATCTGGGAAAAGTATATTATGACCTTTTACGATTAGGTCTTACACATGCTTGACAAGCACCCTACCACTGAGCTACATCCCCAACCCTATAATATGAGTTCTTAAAGAAAAAGAACCTTGCCCTGTTCATCCTTCAATAACCTGTGGATGGAGGCATGCACAGGTGGACCATGGACGAGTAGAGAAAACATAGTATGGTGATCCCTGGAGATATAGGGGAACAAGAAGACAACCATATATCAACATTTAGTCAATCCTGTCTGAGATGGGAAGATAGACAAAATGATCGCTTGGTTCTGTTTCCAAGCATCTATAGCCCGAATGGACATTCAGGAATATGTGAGTCCAGACCCTGAGCATATCTCATTCCTTAGGTCTTTCACAAGTCATTCCTTGCTCACCTGTGAGCAGCCATCAGGGAATTCAGTCTCTCACATGTACATGGGTGGTCTTCTCTACCACTACTGGCCCCTGGATCCTTCCTCTGCTCCCAGTAATCTGGGGACTTGCCAATCACCCACCAGATCCATCCCATCTCAGCTAAATCCCCTATAAGAAAATGCGGGATGAGTTCTAACCTTTTCTAATCACCTTCTTCCAGGAGAATGTGTCCCAGGTCAAGTATGGAGAGCTAAAATGGAGATATGCAAGGCCTGTTGGCTCATTTCACTAGAGGATCGGGTAGATCCTAACAGCAACTCACAACACAACATCCAACATCCATTCTCCCCCCCCCCTCTCTCTCTCTCTCTCTCTCTCTCTCTCTCTCGTGTGTGTGTGTGTGTGTGTGTGTGTGTGTGTGTTTCTTTTTCTAGCACTAGGGATCAAATCCAGAGGCACTATTCCACTGAGCTACATCCCCAGTTCTTTCTATTTTTTATTTTGAGACAGTGTCTTGCTGAGGCTGGCCTTATATTTGCAATCCTCCTGCCTCAGCCTACCAGATAGCCAGGCTTATAGTTGTGTGCCACCATGCCAGGCAAAAAGGCTCATTTCTTAACTTCCAAATTCCAACAGAGGAGTGAGACAGAGTTCTGTCCTATTCCCCTGTAGACCTCTTGGTTTTGCTCTTTGCTATCCTGTCCTTTAGGAAACTAAAGTCTCTTTTCCCATCATGTGAACCAACATCACTCCCATCTTTCCAATGGAGAGCGTCTTATTTATAACCCAGAGTTAGGCCAGTTGTTCTCACACATTCTCCCCGTAGCAGCAGCTGCTGGCTTAGGAGAGCAGCAGTGGCCCTCTGGAACCCTCAGCTCCCACAAAGAGCCCCAGCCAATGTCCTCGTTAGGCCAGGAGCAGGCATGTCTCCACCCACCATGAGCACTAGTGGTTTTGTCCCCAGCACCTGGTTCTCACCAGAGGACGGGCCCCTGCTCCCAGCTTGTCTTTGACTCTGCCCCTTATAAAACAGCACCCCAGCATTAGTTCCCCTCGGGAGCATCACTTCTTCCCAAGCTCAGCTCACAGGAGCAGTGTCACCGTGTTCATCATTGAGTATTCTCAGCATCTAGAATGACTAATTTGATTTTTAATAATTCCTAATATCCCCTGTTGAGAGGTGGGAACACTGCCAGGTTCTCCATTCTGCCATTATGAGAGGTGTCATTGAGAATAGTCCATCCAGTCAGGTCCTCTCTGGGAGGGTGATGGAGAGTTACACTGTCCTCAAAAGGTCCCATCAGAAGAGAGCTGAATGCTGTGGTGTGGGCACCAGTAATCCCAGCTACTGGGGAGACCAAGGCAGGAGGATCACAAGTTCAAGGCCAGCCTGAACAATTTAGCAAGACCCTGGCTCAAAATTTAAAAAAAAATTTTTTTTTAAAGGCTGGGAATATATTCAGTTATAGAGTTTTTGCTAATGGATGTGAATCCCTGGTCTCAGTCCCCAGTATTAGAAAAGAAAAGAAAAATAGAAAAGAAGGGAAGGGGAGGAAAGAGAAGGAGAAAAGAAAAGAAAGCAAGCTGGGGAAATGTTTCCCAACATTCCTAACGTCTCCAGTTGATGTTTATGAATGACTGACACTTTCTCGTTCACCCGGGGTACTCTTCACATTGTGTCTTCTAATCCAAGCCCTGGAGGTTGATGGCACTATTATCCCCATTGTACAGTTCAGGAGACTGAAGTCCAGAGACTTTCCCAGAGTCTTATGCTTGGTAAAAGGCTGGCTGAGCCTAGAACACTCTGACTCCCTTTCCACTTCGCCATTGCAAAGCACTTGTACATTTTCATCCAGAAGTCACACCGTTGCCTTGACTGCCACTGTGCCAGGTGAGAGCTCTGAGACCATGTTCCTCTTCCCCAGCAGGGCAGGAGCCGGGTGGCTGAAACTGCAGAACCAAACAGCAGCACCTCGGATCCTAGGAGACTTGGAAGAGAACGTGTCATGAGCAAAAACAGCCCATTGCAATATCTGTGGGTACAGAGAAGAGGGGGAGGGGAAGGCAAGGAGAAGAGGGGAGAAAAGAGAGACCAGAAAACAATCTTCTAAGGATTTCTGAGCGAGTCACACACAGTTGAAAATACAAACCACACACATGAACACACGGGCGTATGCCACGTGCACATCTGTATGAGGGTGTAAAGGGATGAGGCAGGCTCTGGATTCGGGTGGACCTGATTCATTTCCCAGGGCTGACGTTACTAGCTGTGAGGCTGTAGGTAAATCACCAGATCCTTCTAAGCCTTCACCTGCAGGACGAGGAAATTAACACTCATCCAAAGATATCAAAAAGCTCAACAAAAACGAGGCCAGATAAAGAGTAAAAGTATGGCATTTGCTGGCAAATGGATGAAGTTGGAAAATATCATCCTAAGTGAAATAAGCCAAGCCCCAAAAACCGAAGGCTGAATGTTCTCTCTGATAAGTGCATGACAATGTATAATGAGGGTGGGTGGCGGGGGGAAGAGAAGAATGAAGGAACTTTGGATAATGTAGAGGAAAAAGGGGTGGGAGGGGGTAGGAATGGAAAAACAGTAGAATGAGACAGACAGTAATACCCTATATATATGTATGACTACATGAATGGCGAGAATATACATTGTGTACAACCATTGAAATGAAAAGTTGTACCCCATTTGTGTACAATGAATCAAAACGTGTCTGTAAAAATAAAAATATTTTAATAAAAAAAAATGAGGCCAGGTGCAGTTGGGTGCATGTATGTAATCCCAGCTACTTGGGAGGCTGAGGCAGGAGGACCACAAGTTCAAGGCTAGTCTGGGCAACTTAGCAAGACTGTCTCCAAATTAAAAATTTTAAAGGGTTTGGGATATAGCTCACTGATAAAGCGCCCCTGGGGGCAGGGGCAGTTGTGCCAGAGGCTTGAGAAGGAATAAAGGAATATGAGGGACCAGAGACAGAAGAGGTCCTAATGGGAAGATGTTTGGAAACCTCAGATAATGATCTAAGTCATACTGAAGAAATTATTCACTAGAATGCACAAACCCCAGAAGAAAGTTCAAATTCTTTTCTCCTGATGATCTGGATATCCAGCCCAGTTCCGCTCCCTCTTAAGAATCCTTCCCATCCGTCATCACCCTGATGCGTCCTCCAGACTTGGCCAGAGGACTCTTCCAGCTGCCCCTCTTCCACCAGGCTTTCTCGTCTCCCCACACAGAGTCCTGTGCCAGACCAAGCAGCCACCCACAGACAGGCAGACCCAGGGCTTTCTGGCCTGAGCTAGGCCTCATCGGGGCCCACTGCAGAAAGAGAAGCCGAGACAGAGAAGGCTGTACCTGGGGAGGCTGTTTATCTATGCAAAGGCCAAGGACAAGATTGAGTCAGGTGCTAAGATCATTGAACAGATAAACTAGGGTGAGTCCAGAGCCATGGTCCAGGACACAGGGAGATGGAGGTGGGGGCTGAGGTGCAGAAGCCACTGAAAGTCAGAGAGAGAAGCTTGGCATTTATGAGATGGACAGCCACAGGCACCCTGGACATCAATCTAGGGGGCTGAGTCAGCACCCCAAGCTGGAGGTGGCGGGAGGACAACTGGGCTAGAACAGGCCTCTTCAGAAACAAGCGGGGGCGTGCGCTGGGCATGAGGGAAACCGAGGCAGCTACATCAAGCAGGGCCCTGTGAGAAGCTCCGGTGTTAGTGGCCACAGCACTCTTCCCCGTTCCCAGGGCAGCTTTGATCCCTGCAGTGTGAAGCATCATCCCGGGGGCGGGCAGCCCTGGGTCCAGGGAGCCCGGCCCTGTCCTCTGCTGCCTTGTAAAAGTGGACCTTCCCCCACCCCCGCTCTTCCTTGTGCAACATCCTGGGTTTTCCTCGGCCCCCGACTTCCCCACGACACCCCACCCGCACACTCCCTTTCTTATCCCAGCATGCCGAGATCAACAGCTGGCCTCTCTCTGCCCTGACTCAGCACACAGGGAAGCCGCCTCATCCCACCTAGAAAGGCAGGAACACACTCGCTTTGAAGGTTTTTCATGACAACACAGGTTCTGTCCCTGGTTGTGTGACCTGAGGCATGCCATGTCATCTCTCTGTCCTGTTCTTGCAGGATGTGAAGGAGGTTCCTGAAAGTCCTTATACTGCATGATTCTTATTCCCCATGCAATATTATAGGGGTGGGGTCTCCTGCAGTCTAAATAGGGAGCCAAGGAGCCTTTGAGGCAATTGAAGTTCGGAGAGGTTAAAGCAATTACCCAAGTTTGCACAGCCAGGCAGTGCCTGAGCCAGCATTGAGAACAGTGCCCTTCGCCTCAGGCTGGGTACACAACGGCCCAGCAATCATTGGTTGAATTGCTGGATGAATATTCTGACAGTGAAGATGGGAGGAATTTCAATCGAATCAGTTGGCTAACACAGCTCAGGGTTTCTACTACCTGGGTATTAGTAATGCTTCCCCCCAGAAGAGATGATCTCCCCATCCAAACTGGGTCCACTCACCTGAGACCCCCTCTCCAGCTTGGAAAAACATGTTCTATGGAAGTTCCTCACTGGCAACGACTATGAGGATGGGGGTACTGCACTGTTTTGGGTTTTTGTTGTTGTTTTGATGAGTTTGCTTTGTTTTGTTTGGGTACTAGGGATTGAACCCAGAGATTACTTAACCACTGAGTTACATCCCCAGTCCTTTCTATTTTTTTATTTTAAGGCAGGGTCTCACTAAGTTGGTTAGGGACTTGCTAAACTCCTGAGTCTGGCTTCAAACTCACAGTCCTCTTCTCTCACCCTCACTAGCTGCTGGGATTACAGGCCCGTGCCCACCGCACTTAGCATCACTGAAATGTGTTCTCGGAAATTCCAGCACTGCAAATATACCCTCCAGGTCCTCAAGCAAGACCTTGATCCTTGCTTGGAGTGACAGGCAAGGGCAAATCAGCCACCTCCTGCTTCCTCCACAGCAGGCCCCCGCAGCCAACCCAGAGCTGGGGTCAGAAGCCTGGGGCTGGGAAGTTCTGGCTTCCCTGGGCACCTGCCTCCGGGCCTAATTCAGAGGAAAGTTGCCCCCATCAGCTTGGGCCTCAGCTTTCTCCTGTTAATTGAGATAATGACCCAGCTCCCAGGGCTGCTTCCAGCTTGAAAGGGGCTTTGAGATGCTGGGATGAAAGGAACTGGGCTGAGCACAAAGCCAGTGCAAGCTGTCCGAGAGTGGGAGGCTGGCCCTGGGCCTCCCAGCCCCTGCTGAGTCACTTCCTCTCTCCTGGCAGGACTTCGCCTCTACAATCCAGACACACCACTCTCCCCTCCAGGACAGTTGTTGGGGCGGACATGGGGGGGTCCCACAGAGTCCCATAGGACACAGGTTGGGCTTGAACCTTAATTCCCCACCTCCTGGGTTGGGGAGGTGGCACTGCGGGCCTTGATGCAGGTGGGGATGCTGTCCCACATTTATAGCTTCATGACTCTCCTGACGTGTTTGGGAGCACTAGAAGGCTGAGCAATGAGCATCCTTTGTTACACTTGAAGAAGCTGAGGAACAAAGAGAAGAGGAGACTTCCCAAAGTGGAAGAGCACATCTGAGGAGAGCAGATCTGAAGCCTTTGGGATCCTTCCCATGGGGCAGCTGGACCTCAGGTCACTCGCTTATTTAAATGTGGCGCTCTCCAGTGAGCTCACAGCACTTTTATATGCTTTGGTTACCACGGACAATAGATGCACAGATGTGGTCTTGGCCTTCAAGGAATTTCTTCCTCTACTAGAACTGGTACCTCCGTAGTTAATAGAAGGATCACCAGCTATCTTGGGATTAAAAAAATAAAATTGAATTAAAAAGCTGGGCACAGTGAACACATGCCTGTAATCCTGGCACCTCAAGAGGCTGAGACAGGAGGATTGCAAATTCAAGGCCTGCCTCAGCAACTTAGTGAGACCTTGTCTCAGAATAAAAAGTAAAAGGACTGGGGATATAACTTAGTGACAAAGTGCCCCTGGGTTCCATCCCAGATACAAAAAGAAAAAAAAGAAAAAGAAAAAAAAAAAAAAAAACCTGGGTATTGAGCAAATGAATGAGGTCTTTTGGAAGGTCAAAGGCAGAGAGGTGAGTGCTGCTAAGGAGAAGGGTGCCCAGGCTGTCCTCCCCAACCGACTAGAACTACATAGAACACAAGGTCCACCAGGAAATTCTCCAGCTGGTCTGCAGCTGGTACCATAGGATTGAGCTCCCCAAACTCAGTTCCTTCAGAGTCTCTTGACCTCAGGGACCTAAAATTCTTGTACCTCCCAAGGATCTAGGATTCCCCTTCAGCCTTCAGACATGAAATTAACATCGAGCCAGGGCCTGCTCTGGGACAGGTTTTGTTCTGTGCATAAAAAAGTCATGGACCCTGCTCTCAGAGTGGAGAAGAACCACATGCAGGCGACCAGACTGCAAGTGACATGTACTGAGAAGGAAGTCATCACAGCAGCATGCTGTGGGGCCAGGGAGTAAGGACTGGAGCATGCAAGTCCTGAAGGCTGTCACAGACACATAGGAACCAAGACTTTTCTCTTCCTAGTTTTGAGGCATCGCTCCCCAGTTTGAGACCTGCCATGTCATTCTTTAAACTAGCCAGACCTTGCTGGTGTCACACCAGGCTCTAAGCAGGTTGTTCCTTTGGGATCTTTCCCACAAAATTGAACAAACACTCATGAAGTCTTAGGACAGCATCGAACTCAAAGCAAGCGTCTTTTCAGGCTTGTTCCTTTGCTCCTGGTACTTCCAGGTCTGTCCTTACTAGAAAGCAGTGCAAAGTGTTGGTGTGGACCGTAAAAAACTCTCCAAAGCCAGGCGATTAAATCCCAGAACTGCGCAGGGGGGGAAGTGTGCAATGTCTTTAAACAGAGCTGATGTTGGCTGCCCAACTGTTTGAGGTGACTTGGGTGGAGTCTGGCCTGGAGGCAGGGGGCTTGCTGCAATGACCTTGCAGATTCGCTTTGGGCGGGTGTAGACCTAAAGACTGCAAGGGCAGGTAGAGAAGGGAGTAGGCGTGTGAGCAGCTCTTGGGGTTGTTTTTCCTAATTTTCTGGGCTCCGGGCTCAGGCTTGGGGCTCGCTCCTCCTGGCACTGGTCCTTGCTGGGGCGCCGGCTCCAGCTTGTTAGTTTTAACTGGAGCGATTTCCTTTGAACTCAGCTTGAATTAGCATCACCATGGCGATGGATCAGAGTTTTCACAAGTCGACCTGGTCTTCACCTCTTGAGCAATTAGTTTGAAGGAGAAGAGGGGAGGAGGGGGAAGATAAAAGATAGGGAGAAAAAATGGGGAGGAAGGAAAGGGGCAAGGAAGAAGAAAAGTAACGGAGTAGGAGAAGGTGAAAGGTGAGGGGGGAGATGGAAAGTCAGAGGCTGGGGAGGAATTGGAGGAGGCGAAGGAAGAGAGAAGATGCAGAAGCAAAGGAACATTCTGTCCACCCCACCAGGCTTAGCCCAGGGACCCAGAACACCTCCCGGCCTTGGCCTTCCCAGCCCTTCCCATGGCCCCACCTACTGGGAGAAGAGAGAGAAGCAGGAGAAAACTAGATATTCCACCTTCGTTGCAAAAAAGAGTACACTGATTTTCTATTTCTAGGAAAAATGACATTGGGATTTTGATAGGGGTTGCATTGAATCTGCTTTGGATACGATGGACATTTTAACTGTATTAATCATTCCAATCCATGAATAGGGATATCTTTCCCTTTTTCTCTGTCTTCTTCAATCCATGTTTCATTATTTTCTTTATACATGTCTTTCTTCTCCTCGGTTACATTTATTCCTAAGTTTTTTCTGTAACTATTGTAAGTGGAATTATTCTCTTTATTTCTCTACATTTATTTTTCACCAAATTCCTTGTTCATAAATCAAAACATTGCTGATTTTTGGTTGTCGGTTTTGTATACTGCAGTGTTTTAACCGTTTTGTAATGGATTCTTTACGGTTTTCTATTTATAAGATCATGTCATCAGCAGTGACAATTTCACTTCTTCCTTTCCTATTCCAGAGTCTTCAATTTCTTTCTCTTGCCTAATTGCCACCCCCCATGCCCAGTCACCCTTAGGTAGCAAGGCTACCTTCAGCCCCTTCCTTCTGCAAGGACCAGGCAACTATAAGACAAAAACAGGCACTCAGGGCCTGACAACCCAGGTGGCGCCTCAGAACCCCTGTGTACTTCCCTGTGACCTTGAACAGGGAAAATGACTATCCTGTAAAATGACTATCCTGGCTTCTCCTCCTTGACTTGAGGCCATTTTCCGTGAAACAGGCTCCTCATGGGCTCTGTGGGGTCCTTGCTTGTCTGCTTGATGGTTCTCACTGGGCGCTTCAGGAAGGCAGCCAGGAGGTCTTCACCACGGATGGATTCAAACAGTCACAGAGTGCCTGGCACACATTCTGCCGGGAATTAACAGGTGGATGAATGACAGTTGTTTCCCAAAAATGAGTTGTAAGAGCAGAAAAAAGGGAATAGCAAACCAGAATTTGATAAAGGGAGTCTGTCTTTCTTCAAGATGTGTTTGTCCCTACCTCCTCCAGGAAGCCCTCCTAGACTTGCCACTCTTCCCACCTCCCCAGGCCTCTCACCCAGGGTCCCTGCAGTCACCCCATCACCAGGCAGTGTACTCATTAGTTGGCTCCTTTGTTTCCCCAGCTGTCAGGCCCTGTGACAGCAGGGACTGTGTGTTACTACCCAGTTCCTTGCATATTCCATAATGAGTCCCTGCTCTAGAAATGTTTCTGAATACGTGAACCTGAGAATTCCAGCACAGGGTCAAGTGTCCCCCTCTCCCAGGCCAGTAAAGGCAGTCCCTGGGGGAAATAAATGCCTAAATAGAGGGGAGGCCAAAAGGAAAACAAAAAAGAGGAGGGGAGGGGGCACGGAGAACTGGGGCTCCTGATAACCATGGTTATATCTGCTCTGCCAAGAATGGAGGAGGAAAAATGTCTCCTGGGCCACCCACCAGAACTTTGAAGGAAAGTATACTCTGTCTATTCTCCAAGAGAGTCAGATTGTGGGAAAGAGGACCTCAGGCAGGAGGGAGATGGGATGCCCACCCTAAGCGAGAACCCCAAAGAAAGGTCCCAGGCAGGCTTACTGAGACAGCTAGAAAATACTACTGTCCTAGAACCAAGTCTCCTGTTGGCATGCTCCCCATTTGATGATTTGGGGATCTCCTTACATCTCTCCTGAGGTGCACCAGGCCCTGGCTAGCCTAGCAGCGTGGAAAGCGAAGGCCAGAAGGCTGGGGGTTTGACTCCAGGCCCTGCTTCTTAACTGACTGCTATCAAGGTAGATATTAGCAAGTGCACCCCCTCTCAAGGGCTCTGGCTCCCCACCTGTGCCGTGGGATAATGATAGACCCGGTCTCATCTGATTGTTGTGAGGATTGAATGACGTAATGCTTACAGGGCACTTAGCACTTCTCAGCACGGCAAGAGCTAGTCTTGTTCTTCCCAGACAAAATCGAAGGAAAATCCTCTCCTAGCACCTCTGTTTCATCCGTCCCTCCACCTCTAAGTAAATGAACAACCTTGCTTTTCTGAAGAACTCCACACAGTTACTATCTCCCTGGGTCTTAAGAATTGCCCATTTTTAGCTGGGCGTGGTGGTGCATGCCTGTAATCCCAGCCGTTTGGGAGACTAAGGCAGGAGGATCACAAATTGGAGACCAGCCTCAGCAACTTAGTAAGGTCCTAAGAAACTTAGTGAAACCCTATCATTAAATAAAATATCTTAAAAAGGGCTGGGATGTGGCTCAGTGGTTAAGCAGCCCTGCGTTCAATCCCTGGGACCAAAAAAAAAAAAAAAAAAAAGAAAGTACTGCCCTCTCTCCCTGCATCTCGCTCTTTAGCTCCTTTTACATCCCTCCCTTTGCTCTTGTAACTGCTTTTGCAGCCCTCACCCCAGCTCCTGCCTCTTTTCCCAAGTCCTGCCCTTGGCCCCTCTGTCTCGTCCTCCCTCCCCTTTCCTCCTCTCTGCTCATTATATAAAAAAAAATCTTTCTAAATACGCCAAACATGCACTCATCCCCCAAGGACCCCAGCCTAGCACAAAGGGCTGGTTCTTTCGGACTGCTCTATGTGGCCTCCTTCTTGCCCACTGCCTTTGAATCGTGGCCTCATTCACATGACTGGAAGGGCTAACAGGGCATTTTCCCACATGGCTGGGTGGGGAGGAGGGCTAGGGGCGGTGAGTTGGATGAAGGAGGTTAGAAACCAGCAGTTCAGACTCTTCCCTAAATTTGGCTCCTTCACACAGGGAAAAAAAAAAAAAAAAAAAAAAAACTGCTTCCTTGATATCATGACTATCTCCTGGAACCTAAAGGATTCTAGCAGCTTTGCAGAAAAGACTCAGGTTAGAAGTGGGGAAGATTATTAGACCAGAGCAACAGCCGGGGTGTGGAAGGGTGGGTCCTTAGAACATTTGGCCTTCTTCCTGGGATGGCATGGAGGCGGAAGAGGGGCTCTGTGGTCCCTGGGAGACCCTCTGGCTGGGAGCAGCCCTGGGACTCTTGTGGGCTCCCGGGCTCCCTGTGCTCCGCCCCCACACACCCCCACCGGGTTGCTCTCTGGCCAAGTCCCTGGTGCATGGGAGCACTGACCGAGAGCACAGGCAGCTCCTCCCCTCCAAGGCCCAGATGACCTTGTTCCAGCTGAGTCTAGAAAAACACACTTGTGACGCACCCCAGGCGCACCCCAGGTGGGGGAAAGGGAGACAGGGCAGAGGAGGGGCGCATCCAGCCTTGCAGTCCCAGACAGAATCCGACCTTCTCACAGAGGGTACAGGACAGGCACTCAGAGCCAGCCCAGGCCTTGGCATGGCTCTGCCTCTTGGTTGTGGAATTGCCTGGGCCAGAGCAAGGTGGTGGGACGGCCTCGGCCTCAGCAGTCACCGCCCGCAAGGCCTCATGTTCTGAATTTCCCAATCTCTCCCCTGCATGTTCCCTCCCCTCCCTTCCCCACCTCACCCCACCCCAGAGCAGCTGGGCTGCTGGAAGTCAGTGGCGTTTCTGTGTTAATCAAAAACTCCTGTACTTTGCTCTTGAATTGAGGCCATCATTCTTTGGTCCCCGGGGCCATGGGGTCAGCTTGCTCTTCCTGGCTTAAACTGTTTAGAAGAGTTAAGGGGAAAGTGGAGGAAGGAGAGGGGATTAACATCCATCAGGGGCCCCTGCTAAACGTCAGGCCCCAGACTGGGCGCTGGGCAAACACTGGTCTCCCAGTTGTCCCAGTGAATCCGTGTCTCTGTATTGCACTTAGGAAACTGAGGAGCTAAGCTTGAGGAAGCTTGCCCCGACCTCATGAGGAGGAAATGAAGGTTGAAGAGTGCTTTGGGGCTTCGGTGGAGTTCTGAGGGTGTTCTTAACCCATGATTGGATTAGAAAATCCCACGATTGTCCAGGACAGAAAGCTGAGAATCGCTGAGAGTCCAGCTCGGAAGGAAGGGGTGGGAAGAGCACCCAGCCAGAGGAACAGCCCCAGGAGGACCGGCAAGGCCTGAGAGACTGGCAATTCTCTGGGCTTAAGGCCACCACCAAGATGGGACTGTGAAAGGATGCAGGGGTTGAAGGGGGAGCTCAGAACTGGTCTGGAGCTTCCCAGTCCAGACTGAGAAGACTGGAGAGGGCAGGAACAACAAACTCATCCCCATGGGGTGCCCTCCAAAGCAAGGGAGGCTTAGGTGGCGCAGACCTGACCCTGTCCACTTCAATGCCTGCTCCCCCTGGCCTCCCAACCCCAGGAATCTTACAGAGGGACAGCTGGCATTAAACGTCCATTCCTTTTGCTTCCTTCCACTATCCATCTCCCCGTCCTCTCTCCCTTATCTTCCACTGCCCCTCCCCCCTGGGCCCTAAAGAGCAAATTCCTATCCTGACCATGAAGATTTGCTGGAATCTGGGAGGCCCGGGGCTAAGGGAGAAGATGGGACCAGAGGAAAGAGGGAGACGGAAGGAGGGGGCAGCCATGGGGACTGGGGAAGGATGAGTTCCTGGCAAGGGAAGAGGGAAGGCTGGTAAGATGAGTGCCCCAGAACCTCCAAGGCTTCTGGAAAGATCTGGGGTGCAGGAACAGAAGGAGGGGAAGAGGCAAGTCAGGATTGGGGGTCCTCGAGTCCCCTGTCCTCCCCTGCCCTACAGAGGGACACATAATGTAGTTATGTGAGGACACAGCCTCTGTCAGGGAAAGGCATGATGGGAAAGAACAGGGACATTCCCAGGCTGCGGAGTACCCAGGTCTCCCAGGGGAGGGCAGGCCTTGCCTAAAGTTGAGTGTTGGGGCTCTGTCTGGCTGCAGGTGGGTTTCTGTAGGAGGCTAGAGATGAGTCACGCCTTCTGCGCCGCATGCTTAAGTGTGGGCGTGCTGAGTCAGCGTGTGCTGTCCTGCGTGTCTGGGGCTGTAGTTGTAGCTTGTGGGTGACAGGTTCAAGGATGCTGCTTCTGTGCCCTGTGAGGGGCCTCCAGGGCTGCAGGAGCCAAGCTTGAGTGTGCTCTTCAAACATGCCAGCATACCTGTGTGCAGTGAGCTCTTCTCTGTGCCACCTCGTCCCTGTCTGTGCCTCTGTGAGTCCTCCTGAAATCAAGTGTGTGCCAGAGTGCTTCTGCATGTGTGGGTGTGTGCGTACAGGGACAGTGAGGACTTAGCAACAGGACCTGACCGTGGAAAAATGGGGAAGGACAGAGCGGGGTGGGGTACTGTGTGCACCCGTGTGCTCCAAATGCAAGCGGACTCCAGTTCCTGAGTTTCCAGCTGTCCCAGCTAAACTGTGTACAGATGTGTGCTGCTTTGCTACAGCCATAAACAGACCTCCCAGGATTTTTCCAGAGGAAATGCAGAAATATTTTGGTGTTTGCTCTGGGCAGTAGAAAAGAGAGTGGGGATGGGGCTTGAGAAGAGGGCTCCAAACCTGAGGGAACTGAAATGGCAAGCCCAACCCCCAAAGGCAGGGGTGGGGGTGGGGGACATGGACACACCTATGGCTTCCAGCTGTGGGGTCTTCACAGCTGCCAGGGATCCTGGTCCCACAGAGCCCTGGCCACAGTTGCTCCACCCTTCCCTGTCCCCCTCTGCACCTCCGACCCCTCACCAAGGGATTCACCACAGGCATCCCAGCCACTGCCACAGCATCACCCACCCAAATACACAGCACGCACACCTTGGCAACCCTCAGCCCGTGTGCACATCACCACTGCGTGCGCACACACACATTCACTCAGCCTCTCGCACACCCTATGCCCACAGTTCACAACCACAAGCAGACACCACACAAACACCCCCACTGCACACATGCTCTAAACTACAGGCTGTCCCGCAGACATCGATCCCACACCCGCCCCTACACCTCATCAAAGTACAAGTCCCAGGACAGCCCTCCCCCTGACGCGCACACACACACACACAGAACTACGCAGTTCAGAGTTTTCTAAGCCAAAGAAATAGGTATTATATTGTTTTTAGCCCCCTTGTCAAAGCAAACCATTTAAAGGTTTAAAAAGAAGTTGCAGAGCACGGTGGCACATGCCTATAATCCCAGCAACTCAGGAAGATGAGGCAGGAGGATCACAAGTTCAAGGCCAGCCTCAACAACTTTGCACGGTTCTAAGCAACTTAGCAAGATCCTGTCTCAAAATAAAAAAATAAAAAGGGCTGCAGATGTAGCTCAGGAGTTAAGCATCCCTGGGTTCAATCCCCAGTATCAAAAAAATAAAAATAAAAAAGAATTGGACACGTTTCTGTCCCTGGATTTACTTTAATCCACCCATCACTGCCCCACCCCCTGGGGAAATGAATTCTTCCATTCAGCTGTACCCCATCCCATCCTCAGGTCTGGCCCTCACCAGAGTTAAAAGTAGCTCTCTTTTCAGTTAATGACTCTGGGACTCAACCCCAGTGGCTCTTCCCCCTTGAAGGAAGAGAGATCTCTGCATGGTTTCCCTGGCAAACCCTATTGAGCAGCTACTTCATGCATTGGCATGTGCCAGGCAAGTGGGAGGTACAGGCTGAAAGAAATGCTTGCTCTGCCCTGCTCTCAGCTCCGCAGCAAGGGTGAGACAGCCTACAGAACTACACACTATACTCTACCCTCAGAGGAAAGGGAACAAAGTGTGCTCTGGAGTCCAGTAGTGGGAGGGAATCCAGCCAGACCAGGAGTTAAGATGGGTGGGCTTCCTGGAGGAGGTGGCCTCTGGGAGGCCTTAACCGGCATTTGCCTGTGCAGATCAGGGAGTAGGAAGAAGAATTGGAGCTCTCTCCCGAGCACATTCCCCTGTTTTACTGTATTCGAAGCACATCTGAATTCATCTTATTTGCATACCTGTTTTTATCTCTCTCCACCCTATCATGCTAAGCGAAACCAAAGGTCTCCTGTGCCTTGAAAACTGCACTTAGTGTCTGTGTCTCCACCTCCTAGAACAGTGTCTGGGGCTCTTTAAGGGGAGGGAGGGAGGAAGGAAAGATGAGAGGCAGGGAGGGAGAAACCCCATGTGCCAAGGCTTGGGGACCTGGCGGTCAGTGTGGCAGTCAGTAAGATGGTGGCAGGTCTTGAAGGTCAGGCTGCAGAGGGTGGACTCAACATTCTGCAGGGAAGCCTGTGGTGTATGTGCAGGGCAGTCCTGGGTACAGGCCAGGGGGTCCCAGGCCTAGCCATTACCAAAATGTTCTTGGCCATGAGACATCTGGGTCTCAGATGTGGCCAACTGATAGGTTAACACTATAAAGTAACAGGATGTATGACTTTTAGCATTGAAGATCCTATGTGAACCTATTATAGCATTATAGCTTACATTATAAGGGTGGGGACAGATAAAAACAGATGTTCAGATAAACAGGAAGAGTTCAGATACATCTTCTTTCCTTAGCTTCACCCTCGGGTCAACCAATGGGAACCAGTCCTGGATGGACACGGGTTATGATGTAAAGGTCTAGTTTTGGGGGATCATTGCCTTTACCTAAGGTACAGACAACCAGGAGGATCTGATTCACATAAGACGCAAGTGGCTTGATTAAGCCTCTCTTCCCAGGAGCTTCCTTTAGCCCTTCGGGGAGTGAACCAAGCCACAGACCAGGCCTCAGCCTTGGTAGAGAATAGCTCACTTGGCTGTAGGACAGAAGACTAGGTGACTTTAGCAGACGACTAGGACAGGCAGGGACTAAACGAGAAGGGTTTTGTGGACCACCTGCTGCCTACTTCCTGAAGCTGGGCAGGATGAATGCTATGGAAGGTTCCACTTTGAATTGTCTCCAGTTAGAGGAGCGCTTTTATCTCTATCCTGCCATCTTGGGAGGAAGTCCTAAAGGTGCCAAACGGGAGCTCCAGGGTTTGTTGGGGTTTTTAGCAGGGCTCTTCTGGGTGTGCTGAGCTCATGGCCACCTCAACTGCCCCAGCGGGAACCATCTGAAGACTCTCCAGTCGTCCAACCCCCAGGCCTCGAGCCCACAACTTGAAACCTTGTGGAGTGACTGACTGCCCTTTCTGCAGAGCCCTGGCCCTGGGCAGAGAGGAGGGATCCTGGACTCTGGTCTGGACCCACAGAGACTCCTCTGGAGCAGGGTATCTGGTATCTCTATTGGAGTCTCAGGTTCCTGGAGAGAAGGGACAGAGCAGGGGAGGGATCCAGTTGGAGAGGGCGTGTGGTAGGTCTGGGCATAGGCTGCTCTGGACAGCTCTGCTACTTTGAGCAGCTCAGGTCCTCCTTCCGCACCACAACGACTTCATCTGCAAAATGGAGAAATCATGGCCAGTCTGCCTCCTTCAGACGGATGCCAGGAAATGGAAGGGGTATGCGCTGCACATACCCCTTGGGGATAACCAGGCCTTTCCCTCCTCTCTGTGGCACAGTGTGGCAGCAGAAGGGATTTGAAAGTCCCTGTCCTCAGAATTAATTAGGAGTCTCTTGCTCTTGACAACTACCGAGGGCGTGAGTCCCAACTCCTACATTTACCATGTAGGTGACCCTAGACCTGACACCTCAGCTCTCTCAGCCTTAGTCCTCTTGTTTCCCACCCGCCCCAGGATTGAACCCAGGGGTGCTTAACCACTTAGCTATAACCCCAGCCCTTTTTATTATTATTATTGTTAATATTTTTAATTTTGAGACAGGATCTCGCTAAGTCATTTAGGGGCTCGCTAAGTTGCTGAGACTGCCTTTGAATTTGCGATCCTCCTGCCTCAGCCTCCTGTGTTGCTGAGGTTACAGGGGTGTGCCATCATGCTGGGCTGGTCCCCTATCTTTGAAGTGGGAGGAGCGGGGGTTGGTGCCCAGGAATTGCTAAGGTGCTTTCATGCTCTACCTTTGTTCCCTGGGCCTCCTCCATCCCCTGACTCCAGGTTTCTGAACCTTCCTGTCCATCTCACCCTGGGGAAGTGGAGACTGGGCTCCCAGTGGTGAATGCACTGACAGGCTGACAGCTGAGGATGGCTTCAGATGGGGACAGAGGCTGGGACTCACCCAGTGGCAGGGACAGCAAAGGTGCAAACTGCACTTACAACTGCTGCTTGTGTGAATGAGCAAGAGATAGGGGCTGAGGGGACAATGGAGGCTGATCTGGGTCCTGGAGCTGCATGTCCTTTATTCAGTCCTTCAGTTTTGTTCGTTCATCTGCTTATGGGCACACTCAGAGGGCCACTGCTGTGTGCCAAGCACAGACGGAATACAGACATGAGTGCGTTCACAGCCTCCTGGGAGATGACAAGTGAAATAAACAGACGGTTCCCACGCAGCGTGAGAAGTGCTAGGACAGCCGCCTCGCAGGGTTCTCTGCAAGTACCGGGTGCCACCATGGGGCAGGAAGGAGGGCCTGCGCCCAGCCAAGTGGGACAGCTCTCCCCCTAGCTATTGTAGTCAGCTTGCTGAGATGATGAGAAAATACAGAAATTGCTTGGTGTACAACAGCTTAGGGGGTGGTAAGAACAAAATACCCGAGAGAAAGGTTACTGGATGGGATAATTAATGTTTTGCTACAGAGGAAAATATTAGTGTGTGTTGCTCAGCATGCAAACACCTCAACTAACAAAACGACTCAGAATAAAACAAGCAGAACTGCAGGAGTTTTTTCTCACAAAGATGAGAGAGAGAGGGCGGTGGGGAGAGAGAGAAGAGACAGCAGTCACAAACACACTTCCTCCTCCCATGACTGAAAGAACATTCCTCACCAGGCGAAGAAACCAAGGCCCAGCTCAAGAACATGTCTTGCCGCTGTCCCTTCCTGCATGGCAGTGGCCCTGGGCACTCAGACCTGCCACTTGCCCCTGTCATCCTGGTTACTGAGGCAAGGGGCTTCTGCACACATTGGGTGAACATCCTTAGGGGCCAAGAGTCCTTTTTTTTTTTTTTTTTTTTTTCATTTTTGTGCCTCTGGGAATGAAACTCAGGGCGTTGCACATTCTAAGTTAAGCACTCTGCCACTAAGCGACAACCCTAGCCACCTGAGTCCTGGGAACAGACTTCCAATTGGCCAGGATACACTCAGCAGGTGTTACTTCTAGAACCTACCTTCTCCCCCAGAGAGTCTCATCTTCTCAGGGAAGGCTACATGTCTCCCAGCTCATGTGCCCAGGGGACAGTCCAGTGTAATAAGAGGAAGTAAGAGTTATTTTTTGTTTGTGTTTGTGAACTGTAAGTGTGTGTTCAGAATCTCCAGGTGATGGAATGAACCTGAAAAAGTCACGTTTTTGAATTGATGCCAAAGCTCACTAAGAGCTGTCAACGAAGGCTAAACAAACTCACCGGAACCAGGATGGCAGCCACTAGGTGTGTCTCCAGGCCCGCAGCTTTCCCCCCAGGTACAGTTCCAGGGCCACCACACCAGGAGGACTCCAGCCTTAGACCCCGCTCTAGAATTAAATGCATGAAAGCAGAATTAAGTCGGGGTCTCCAGAGACAAAACTTTAGAGTCTTCCTCCCATTCCTGTCTCCAGAGAGCCCTGGGGTTGGCCTGAGGGAGAAGCTACAGGCAGGCTTGTGGCTGTGATAGCAAGATGCTGACCTTGAACTCACCCTGACTTCTACCAGATCAACCCCAGAATCCAGGCAGTACTCAACTGTGTGGGGACCACTTGGAGCATCAGATAGCCAGAGAAGTCCAGGGCTCCCTCGCTCTTTACTGGGCCAGGATTGGGCCTGGGTCCTGTCAACCTTTGTGCTCAAGGGAGACTCAGAGCCAGCAGTCCCCACTGCCTGGGGCCTGTGGGAAGAGGTTCAGGTTTGCCACTGTGGCTGCTACTGGTAGGGGCTGATGGTGTCTGTGGCTCTGGCTCTGAGACCTGTGGTCACCCTGAGGTCGTCCTCCACCAGAGTTGCCTGCTGCCTCTTTGGCCATCAGAGTGTCACATATGGTCACCATTCTCCCCTCCTTTCTTCCCCCTATCTGAATGCCAAGTGCGAATACCCTCCTCATGGGAGTTTATATCCCTATGTGAACACAACAGGCAGGTCTTTGGCCTACTGACTTTTCTGCTGTGGGCTCCACAGGTCAAGGTCAGAGACTCTTCCACATTCCATGGAGTGGACAGTGGCTAGCACATGTACCCTCAAAGTCAGAGTGGACCTGGATTGGAGTTGCAGCTTTGCCGGACACCATGCGATCTTTTTTTTTGCTCTGTGGTACTGGGGATTGAACCCAGGGCCTCTCACAAGCTAAGCAAGTGCTCTACTACTGAACTAGCCCCCAATCCCTTTTTATTTATTTTAAGACAGGCTCTTGCTAAGTTGCCCAGGCTGGCCTGCAACTTGTGGTCCTCCTGCCTCTGCCTTCAAAGTAGCTGGAGGCGTGCACCACTGTACCTGGCCTACTATGTGATCTTGACAACTGCTTTAAACTTTCCCTGACAATGAAATAGCAAAGATGTTTATTTCATAGATTTGTTATATTAAGTAAGACCATCGTAAAAACAAATAAACAAGCAAACACAGCCTGTTAATGTTAGCTCCCTTCTCTTAACTCAGCCTCCTGGAAACCATACTTTAAGAGGTGTATATGCATTTATTGAGGTGCCTTTGGGATGAACCCCTATAAGGGGAATGAAGGAAGAAGGCTTGGATTGGGGGAGATGTTGGTCTGTTACAGTTGTGACCAAGGACTTGGTCAACCCTTTGCTGAGCTCTGGTCCTGAGGTGGGCCTGCAGAGATGTCCCACACCAAGGCAAGGGGGCTGAACCTTTGTTCCCTGCAGCACCTGTCACTGCATGCAAGGTCCCCTACCTCGAGAGGGGCATAACCTTGGGTCATGCAGTTCCCTTCAGCTAAGGGCCATTCTGAGGTGATGGAGCTGTGGGCCTTCCTAGTCATCAGTGTGCAGCTGGGGCCATGAATACCTCCATCCCAAAGGACACTCTTGCCCAGGCACCCAAATACTCACTGCAACTTCAGGTCTCTCTCCCTCTATCCTGAACCTAATACCAGTTTCTAAGAACTTCCTTTAGTAGAGAGGCTAACTGGGAACAAGAAGCTGATATTCCTGTTTGGGTCCAAACCCTTACCTTGAAGTATAGATTTGGACAGTCTTTTCATTTCTTCTACTCTCAACTTTCTCATTTTTAAATAGGATCTCATAACCCCTCTGCCTTCCTTAGGGGAAGGTAAAATGCCCCAAGGCAAACTGTGAAGTGCTTGGACACCTATGGTGTCATTAGCACATGGAAACCTCATAGCCACCACGTCTAAGTCGGTTCCAATCCCTGTTATTCTATGTGTGTCTCCTCAGTCCATTCCTTGATGTTAGGCTGTGTCCTTTTGAAAGATGAAGGAAATAGGTCTCCCCTGCCAGGGCCCACCCTGAGGGCCCTTCCTGGAAGGTCCTGGAAGCCACCGCTCCAGGTCTGGTGAGAAACTGATGGGTGTGTGGTCAGCAGGGGCCTGAGCTCTGGGGTGCTGCTCTTGGAGAGAAGCTTGGACTCAGACCTGGCCTTCACAAGAGGTGAGGGGCTTGGGTACCAGGATAGGAGACTGCAGAGCCCAGGTACTGGAGTGTTCCCTCTGAGTCCTGGTTGGTTGGTTGGCCATGTTCTGGTGGGGAAGCAGGTGGCCCTCCCCATCTCACTTTGCCCCAGCTCCTGCCCCTCAGGAAGTCTCAGTTGCTACATTCATCCATCACCAGCCCCCTCAACCAGGAGGGAGCTGAGCCCCCAGAAAGATCCTTATCAATCACAGGACTGCCTCTACCTGCATGTGTGTCGCCCTGGCCATCCACAGGGGAAGGTCACGTTTCCTCTCCAAGCCCAGCATTCTGAGCATCATTTCCGGGTGTTTCAAAGCCTGGTTTTATTGCCTTTCCTTTCAATTGATTGTGCGGGACTCTTGTCACAAGCACTAGAGAACAAATTCTGTTGTCCCCTAGTTGAATCATAGGCCATTTCACTCAATTTCATTTCTGCATTCCCACGCCCAACCTCTTTTTCTCTGAGCCCTTTTGGTTGGGAGGAAGGAGGAATGAGAGAGGCCCTCGAAGGAAGCTGAATCTCTACCACCAGTACCCTCCATGGCAGCAGGTCCCCAACACGGCTGTGCAGAAGAATCGCCGGGAGCTTGTTAAACACACAGATGACTATGCCCACCCGAGTCCATTTTTCACCAAGCACACCTTTTTGTTGTCAGCTGTTTGCATGGCTGTGACTGAGGGCCCCACTGACCTGGCAGTCTACACACCAGCATCTTGGTATCTGCCTAAGCCAGTTCTTTGCTACAGCTGCAAATCTGCCATGATGGAGCAAAGAGGCCTGAATTCCAGCAAGATCACTCTAGAGAAGTGGTTCTCAAAGTGCATGACATCAGAAATGCAGACTCTTGGGCCTCCTCTCAGATTTGCTGAAACAGGGCTCCTGCTGATGCCAGACTTCCATGGTGAGGCCCACCACGCATGATTTAACAAGCGCTCAGGTGACCCTGATGCACACTAACACTCAAAGGCTGAGAGGGAAGCCGAAGGAATTCTCTAGCCCGCTCAGTTTCCTTCAGTCACACTTTCAGGAGAACATAGTTGCCTTTACCCTTCCTTGGAATGGGGTGGCCACTAGCACCAGAGCCAGAGAGCCAACCTGGGGTGGCCTCCCAGCCTATGTCTGAGGTTCCTAGTGTAAGTGAAGAGGAGGGAGTCTAGAATGACCCGAGGAGAAGGTTCTAGAATGTAGCCTGCCTGGTGTTCACAGGGACTGAGAGACCTGGGTCACACCATAGACCCAAAAGCAAAGAGGTGTTGCTTCCACTCTAGGCAGGACACTCTGCCCTCTCCACTCCGGATTCAGCCCCCCCAGTGTTTCATTTCCCAGGGGGAAAAAAGTGACAACCATACTCAGTCCTGGAAAGTTAGGTGACTTGCCTAAGTTCTCTTAGGGAGTGACTCCAAAGTCAGGCACAGAGGAGTTCGGGCATAGTGGCATGCCTATAATCCCAGCTGTGTGGGGGATGGGGGGCGGCCAGCGCTGAGGCAAAAGGATCACAGTTTCAAGGTCAGCTTCAGCAACCTAGTGAGGCCATAAGCAACCTGTCTAAAAATAAAAATCCTGTCTCAGAATAAAAAGGGGGGATGTAACTCAATGTAAAGACCCCTGGGTTTAATCTCCAGTACAAGAAAGAAAAGAAGAGAGAGAGAGAGAGAAAGAAGAAGGAGGAGGAAGAGGAGGAGGAGGAGGAGGAGGAGAGGAGGAAGAAGAAAAAGGAGAAGAAGAAGAGAGGAGGGAGGGAGGGAGGGAGAGAGGGAGGGAGGGAGGGAGGGAAGGAAGGAAGGAAGGAAGGAAGGAAGGAAGGAAGGAAGGAAGGACGAACCTACCTCAGTTGTTTCTGGGGTAGTGGTGGGGGGACCTGGGATTCATTTAGTCACTCAACATACAGAACCTACAGACTGCCAGACATGGGTCTGTGTTTTCTACTTGGATTTTCAAATGGGTAGGGGTGATCTTTCCAGTTTTCTATTGAAGGAAAACTAAGGCTTCCTTTTTGTTGTTACTGAGGATTGAACCCAGGACAACACTCTACCATTGAGCTACATGCCCAGCCTTTTTAAAAAAAAATTTTTTTTAAACTTTGAGACAGTGTCTCACTAAGTTGCTGAGGCTGGCCTCAAACTTGTTATCCTCCTACTTCAGCCTCCTGAGTCTGGGATTACAGGTGTATGCCACCTTGCCAGGTTAAAACTGAGGCTTCCTAAAGTGAAGCATCTCTTCCAAGAGACAGCTTAGAAGCAAGTAGCAGAGTTAGGATTTGAATTCAAGTGATGGGCTATAAACCCAGAGGTTGACCCCCAGCAGACTGCTCAAGGAGAGCTGACAAAACCTTAACGGCCAAAGCCAACAGCTCCTCTTGTCCCTGGGAAAGCCCAGGAACAGCAACATGTCCCTAGCCATTCCCTCAGGGACAAAAGACAACTCTGATTCCAAGTGCCAGCCTCAGTCCAAGAGAATGTGTAGAAAGGGCAGAGGACAATCAACTATAGGCAGGGCTTTGGCTGTACCCGTTCTATTCACTAGGCCCTGAGGCCTGGTTCAGAACCCCCATCCCCCTCCTCTGGCCTTAGCTCCCTCCCCACCCCCAGTTCAGCACAGCCTTGAGCAGGGAGGGCCCCACCATTAGTTCCAGACACCACGTCTCCTCTATTTATGGTTTTTTTTCCTTTGCTTCTGCGGTCCTCCCTGGATGAATGCCCCCTTTCCCTGGATTTACAGCATCCTCCCGAGGTGGGGTTGATGTCACTTTAATGAGAGTTACAGCTGCCTTGGACTGTGACTTCTGCATTCCAATTTACTGCCTGGCCTCTGGAGCCCTGCAGGGCTTCTCCCAGGCAGGGAGGGGTGCCTGCAACTCAGGCCCTGGGATGGGGTGGAGGCTGAGGAACTGCAGCCTTCCCTGCGTCAAAGACGTCCCCACCCCCAGCTTTGAACTGGGGCTGCAGGCTCTTTGGTGGATCTCCACCAACAGGAAACATCGAGAATTCGGACAAGAGGGGCTGAGGGGCGCGTTGTGCAGACTTAACCCTGTAGATTTGGGGAAAGAGAGCTCAAAGCTTTTCCAGCCCTACCCCCACCCTGTCCCACCCTCCAGCCCCATGAGAATCAAAGTTCTGAAGTGGAGGACTGAGGGCTGAAGAAGGTGGGGGCATTCACAGAAAGCCTGTTGTTCCCTAGTTGAATCCAGATGTGGTGGAGGGAGGCGCAGTTGGGATTGTGCACTGGAGGCAGCCTGAGGGAGGACGGGAGAGGAGGAGGGAAATGGGGAAAGCATAACTTCCTGCCAGAGCCAGAGCCCTGGGACCCCGCTCCTGCCCCACACCCAACCCTTTCTGCATTTCAGGGCCCTCTCCTTGGAATCTCAAAGTATTACCTCCATTGTCTCTAATTAATAATCTGAGGTGATACTGTCAATGGACCAAGTATACAAGTACAAACTGCTGCTATTTGTAGGGAACTTATTAGTTTCCTCCAGCTGCACAGCCAAGGCCAAGGATCTGCTCCAGACCCTTGTGGAAGCCACTGCCTGACCCCGGCCAAGGGACAGAGTGGAAGGTAGGGAGCCAGGGGTGTCAAGCACAGTATTTTATTAATTCTCATGACAATCCAAAAGGATAGGAATTCTTATATTCATTTTTCTAAGAACGAAAGCTTTAAAAGGTTAATTAAATCACTTGTCCAAAGCCACACAGCTAGAAAGTGGCAGGCCCGTCTCACCCATTTTGGAGCCGCAGCACTTACCCGTTTCTCAGCAAGTCAGAAGCCTGAGGGAGGCTGACTGACCAGAGGCCGACCGGTAACAAGAAACCTGCGGTTTGCTCAGGGTGGCCCCTCACTCACACTGGAGACAGGCTCCTGGGACAAGACCTTGGCCCCTGTGTAACTAATGGCCAGCAAAGCCCCTGACCCCCTTGGAGGTGGGAGGAGTCCAGAGCAGAGGAGACCAGCACTACCCAGGAGGGTACAAGGTGACAGTTCTCCCAGAGGCTGGGGCATGGAGTTGAGAAAGGCCTGTGCCTGCCCTGTCCCACCTCCCCATTGCCTTATCTCCTCAGGAACAGGAAGTCCATGATCTGGTCCAAAGTCACAGCTAGGGAGCTGAGGACTTTGGCAGGGTGGAGGTCTGCACTGCACTGGACCCAACCTGGAGGAAATACCTGGCCCTGGGCAAGAGGCCCAGGTCGGGACGCAGAGCTGTGTGGGCACAGCAGGCTCTGAAGAGAAGGAGCTCAGATTGGCTTGGATGGCCCTAGTTCTGCCATTCTCGGGTGTAACCTTGGCCTAAAGCCTGTGTTGTGCTTCACTTTCCTCCTCTGTGAAAGGTGGGAAACAATTGTCCCCTCTGCTGGAGTCAGGTGGGAACGAAGTGTGATGCATTTTGGTCAGTAGCTGCTATGGAAGGAGGGCTCAGGAACTGTGGGCTATTGTTCTCCATTCCATCCCCCGTCCCCTCCAATTCTAGGCCTCAGTCTCCTTGTGTTTATTCTGGGTAGAAAGATCCTTTTGAATAAAACCACTTGGTTCCCCCAGACCTCTCATTCTAGGGACCCATGGGATCATAGAGGTATTAATTAGCAAAGCCTCAAGACAGGCCCAGGCGGAGAGGGAGCCTCGTTAACGTTAATTGGTACCATCAGATCTTTGCCCAGTCAGGAGGGAACAGTGCATGCTGGGATAGCCTCTCTGCCCTCCGGGTTCACAATCTGCCCAGGACTGTGCACCCAGAGCAGCAGCGGTACAGTGGGCAGCCAGGCAGCTCCTGCCTCCCTCACACCTTACAGGGCTCAGCCTGTGAGAAGGGTAGGAGGAGGCAGGGGAGGGCAAAGGATGGAGGTACCATCGCCTATGAAAGGGCCAGGACCTGTTCTTGGGCCAAACTACATTCTTCAAATATAACCACGATGTGGGCCCTTTGCTGTGTATCAATACCAAGCTTTGTACCTGGGAGGAGCTGCCGGTCTAGCAATGGTTCTCAAAACTAACTTAATGAGCCGAGGGTGCCTGTTTAAAATGCATGGTCACAAGCAATACCTTGGGTGACTGAGGTCCAGGAACCAGTTTTTTGTTGTTTTGTTTGGTGCTGGGATTGAACCTCTACCACTGGGCAAAACCCTCAGCTCCCAGGAACCTGTTTTTAACATGTCTCCAGGACACACTTTAAATCAAACAGGAATGGTGTTTGTATGTTCAATATAGCTTAGTGCTAAACCATACGCACCACAGCTAGGCAAGAGATGCTGGCTGATGGAATGAATGAGGGAGAGGGGAGTAAAATACGAAGAGACGATGAATGGTTTGGTAGAATCTGAGCACAAGCTCTATCTTCTCCCAGGATTCCCTCTCAGGAAAGAGGTGGGCCCTTCACCTCTGATCCATTTCCTTTTGTGGTTGGGACTAGATGTTTCCTACTGAAGTTGCAAGTTGTTGTGTAAATTCTAAGGAAAGTTCAAGTTTGAGCAGAAGAAACCCTGCAGAGTCACTCTCCCACCTCACACCCATCCAGAGAGGTCAGAGATCCCTGAGAATTCTACTAGCACAGAAATGCAAATACACAAAAAAGCACACCTATAATTTCAGAGTTCTGGGCCCTGAAGCTCTCCTAGGCTAAGGATCCTTGCAGGGGTGTCCTTTGATCTGTGAGTCACTGTTAATAGCTGGGACCTGGACAAAGGTGAGGAAAGCCCAAAGGAGAATCAGGTGCACAAGGGAGGGGCTGCCAGGGCTCTGCCCCTAGGGGCAGGAAGTCAAGGTTTGTCCCACCCAAGGTCTTGGGTTTCAAAACTATTCTAGTCCCCTCTGACCAGTTTAAGGGCCTCTTGAAGTTGGCATCCCCAACTTCATTAGGAAGCAAAATGTAAAAAAAAAAAAAAAAAAATGTAAATGGCACCTTGCTCAAAGGGTTGTCTGAGATTTGCTAAGAATTCATGAAAAGCTTATGATAGTCTCCTACAGAATCTTTGTGTGTGTGTGTGTGTGGTGCTGGGGATTGATCCAGGGGCCTTGTGCATGTGAGGCATGCATTCTACCAACTGAGCTATATCTCCAGCCCATCCTATGGAATCTTAACACAGATAAATGATTCCTAATATGGTTCATACTCTTCTGATTTGCACACACTATGTATAGGTGAGAGAAGCTGTCCACACTGAGGATAAGGTGGAAGATCTACATTTAAGTCAAGACTTGTGTTGTACATGAGAAAGAACTTCCTTGTTCAAAACTGGTTAAGATCCGATATTTGCAATTGAGTCCCTTTGGGACAGTATGGGGTCCATTTTTCTTCACAAACATTAAAAAGAGAGAGGAGGGGCTTTTAGATATAAGCCTGGCTGGAAGTATGAATTATGCCTTAGGGTTCAACCTCTGCAAAAAGCATCAGAATCACAATTCATAGTCTCCTTTTAAATATTTTCTACAAGATCATACAGGAGAAAAATAATAACAATGATTAGAGTAAGCTGTCAACTGTTTGCACTGTGGTGAGCTCTATAAGATGATGTAGCTAATAAATGGTGTATCTATTCAAACTGATGGGTAGACTACACTAATACATGTAAATACATGTATGAAATCACATCGAGAAAAGCAGAACAGGAAATACAGGGCATGCAGGGATACTTCATAAAAGCCACAAAGTTCAGAAGATCATATGAAAGCTGGTTTTAGGCTCTCAAATCTATTACTTGCATTTTTTTTAAATGATATGAATAGGCAGAGAACAAGGAATTTTTATGGCAGCAAAACTACTCTATATGATATAATAATGAAGTCTTTGTCAAAACTTATAGAATGCACAATGCTAAGAGTACCCTACTGTGCACTGTGAACTTGGGGTGATAATGGTGTGTCAACATACATTCATCCACTCTAACAAATATGCCGCTCTTGGTGGGGATGTTGGTTGTGGGGGGGACTCTGCATATGTGGGTTTAGAAGGTATATGGAAACACTGTACTTTTCATTCAGTTTTGCTTTGAACCCCAAATTGCTCTAAAAATAAAGTCCATTTAAAAAAAAATTAAGTCCTCTTGAGATGTTAATTAGAAATGCACTAAATGTATGTATATCTTTTCAAGCATAATAATAAACATAGTATGATCTTTCCATTTGTACAGAGAAATAAAATAGATATAAAAAAAAAAAAAGTAAAGATAGTGATAGTGGTTGGGAGATGCCTGATTTGGGAGGAGGGTGTTCCCTTTTCCAGTAGATGCAGAAGTGGGCCCTGACCCTCCATTTGGAGTTATGCTAAGCCCTTCTTAGATTTGGCTGATGCCCTGATGATATCATCAGCCAGAGAGAAGCCAGAGGTTCAGAAAGTGAAAGGGACCAACAGCAACTGTGACAGGAAAAAGGAGACAAGCTGACGGCTCTGGCCTGATATGGCCCCTATCCAGGCCCAACTTGCCCACGCTCAGGTTGTCTCATCCCAAGCCATAACATGCACATCCATTTTGCAAGAGCAGTAAAAATCTGAACTGAAAACCAAATTGCTTTTTTTTTTAAAGTAATAATTTCCTCAGGGCTTTGCATAAAATACATTTAACCATTAAAATGTCACCAACACAAGGCACACAGACCCTGTCAGTTCTGCCCCCTCACTGCACGTGGCCTAAGGTCTATGTCGGACCTTAGGGCATCAACTCTGCAGAGTGATGGGCAAGACCCTTCTGTAAGGTCTATGAGCATGCATCCTGGTGATGGAACTGTGGGGACATAAAAGATAAGATGTGCTCAGGATAGATACTTGTGCCTCCCGTTCTGTATATACTCTGTGGTTTCCAGGAGGCAGGAAGAACCCTGGAATCTGAAAACAGCCCAAGGACTTCCATTACAATGAGGTGGCCCAGTCTGCTCTGGGAGGCCTGCTTCTCCATGGATCACATGACCAAGAAGATTCTCAAGGGCAGACACTGTGCCTTTGGTTCTCTCCCCCAAGGCATAGTGCCAGGTACATAGGACTATGGAAGGTAGGGTTATTGAGCACCCTAGTGCTCAGGACTAGGGTATAGGGCACCATACTGGGCATGATGCAGATACAAAGAGGAGCCAGGTCCAGCACACAGAGGCCCCAAGAGAAGGGGACGAAATGGAAGCTTTGCACAAAGGAGATTAGGCCTAGCTTGAGAATGCCAGGCTTCTGATCTGAGGGGTTCCATTAGTACCTGGCCTCAGTTCTTTTGTACCCTCTGGCTTCAAACACAAGTGCTATGAAATCATTATAACAAAAGGTAGAGTGAAAAGTACCTGAAGCACTACCAGGAAAGCAATCTCAGGGCTTCTCCTGCAGGCTTCTCAATCTCAATTCATGGTGCCCCGCAACTGCCCCGGCCAGAACCAGTTGTCATCCTTGGCCCTCTTACTCCCTACCACCCCAAGTCCAAAGAAACATCAAATCCTATTTCCAGATTCTACAGCCCGAGCTGGAGCCTAGCACCTCTCTACACCCTGACTGCCACCCCCACGGTCCAGCCCACCACCACCTCCCATCTGGATGGCTACAATCCATTTCTACCATGATCGTTTCAAACACAAGTTTGATCATGTCACCGGCTTACACAACACCTTTGCAATGACTGCCCACTGCTTTTGAGAAAACAAAACCAAACCCCAATGCTGACATTGCCTACAAGGTCCTACATTTCTTGCCAAACTCTCTTACTTGATTTCAAGCAACTGTTCGTCCTCAGCTACTTGGTCGTTTCCAGCAAGCCCACCAGACTCGGGTCTTGTACACAAGTTGTTCCTTTTGCCTAGAACATTCTCTTTGCTGATCAATCCTGAATCACCGCCCCCCCCCCACCCCCCATTACTGAAGACTGAATCCACAGCTTTGTACATGCCAGGTGAGCATTCTACCACCAAGCTATACTTGCAGCCCTTTTCATTTCTAATTTTGAGTCAGGGTCTCTCCAAGTTGCCAAGGTTAGCCTTGGACTTGTGATCCTCCTGCCTCAGCCTCCAGAGTAGCCTGATTTATCTTTTAAGTTTAGACTATACCCAGCAAAGCCTTCCAAATAAGTCCTCCTGGTCTAAGCTGGTGCCTCCTCTTATTCTCCATGGTACCAGTTATGACAATTATAATTTTATTTTTCCATAACTTTTTTTTTTTTAAACTCAGGGGCACTCTATCACTGACCTATACCCTCAGTCCTTTATAAAGATATTTTAAAATTCGAGACTTGCTAAGTTGCCCAGGCTGGTCTCAAACTTGCGATCCTCCTGCCTCAGCCTTCCAAGTAGCTGGGATTACAGGAATTCATCACTGTGCCTGGCTGTTTTTGCCATAATCTTTTTTTAAAGCCTGCTGCTCTTTGCAGATGTTGGTCCCATTGCATTGTGTCCACTGCATCCAGTGCTGTGACTCACTCTGTGCTGCAAGACTCACTGAATGAATGAATGAATGAGTGAGCATCCAGGAGGTGGAGCGTGGAGGAACTAGCATGGAAGAGGGGATGGTTAGGTTTAGGACCTGCCAGAATCATGGGCCTGGAATCAGTGAGCTGAGACGTGCCTTCCCTTGCAGTTCAGATCACTCGAGTCTCCTTTTCCCTCCTGAAGGTTATTGATTCAGCACCCCGCCCCCCAATCTAAATTTCCCCTCACCTGGATTTCTGCCTGGGAAGAAGGGTTGCCCCTGGTCATCCTGCCTACTTTTCCCTTTCCACTCTTCATTCCTCCACTGTTTCTCCAGCCAGTTTCCCACCACACCCTTGACCGATGTAACTGTGTAATCATGTGATTCCATAAACCTAATGTGCACTTCTGCTCAGACTGAAGTGTTTGGAGCTTTGCAATGGGCTTTGAGAGACAGAGGAGGGATCTCCCCACCCTATCCTCCCTTCTCCCTCAGACTCAAAGCACAAATCGCCTGCCTATCTGCAGGGACCCAGAAAGGGAGGGCATTAGGTAACCCGAAACAAATAGCCACCCTCAGAAAGCATCTCAAAAAGTCTTTCCATGTTGCAAAAACAAGCTCCCTCTCCTGCCGCCCCCATCTCCCCATAGAGGCCATTTATTCAGTTTCCCATTCACCTTTTTATATGCCCTGTTCTCACCTGTTTACCTGTCACAGACTGTGAGATGGCGTGGTGTGTCTCTTTCCACCGAATGGAGGCACACCCATACCAAAAGCAAATGCAGGGTGCCTCCCCAGATTTTGCTGCCCACTTCCCAGTCTCAGAGATCTCAAGCAGCATAAAACTGAAATATCAAAAAAGCTATAAAGAGACAAACTGTTTCTGAACCAGTGTGTTTTCTGTGCATAGATGGGGGACTGGCATGTGTAGTCAAACAGGGATTTAGTATTTGACACAATGAGAAAGAATGAATAGTATCAAATAATAATAGCTACTATTAAGCAGGCCCATGCTTGAGGAACACTTTGTAAAGTGTTTGGTACACAATATTACATTTAATTTTCAGAACAACCCAATGAGGGAAGCTTTATATGCCCATTTTACAGATGGAGAAAGAGGCTCACAGACTCACACAGCTCATGTGCGTCCAAGCTCCCAGCCTGATATCCTGGTGCCCTTGCTCTACACCACTATGAGAAACTGCTTTCCCAGGGCTAGTAGCGAAAAAGGAAAGGAAATTGGTTTATGGCATGGCAGAGGGCTTAAGATGAGACATAAAGAACTTTCTGACAATGAGGGCTGTTTGGTTGTAGTCAGGGTAATTAGGCTTGTTAGAGCTTTCCCTCAGAGGGCCTTTACGTTGAAGATGAATGGAAGCTTCTATGCCTGGGTGGTTTAAGGGAAGCGCTCTCTGTTCCCAGCACGGGGCTGGCCTGTTTGAACTAACAGCCTCACTGGGGATACAAGATTGCCACACATGAAACCGTTAGATAACAGGAAAAGATAGCACAGGATGTGTGCCCAAAATGGACTGGAAGAAAGCAAGGGTTACAGACAGGCAGAGCTACTGTGGTTAAAAGCAAGGGCTTTGTGGTCAGGCAGACTTGTTTGAATCCCTGGCAAACACAGCTGGTTCTGCTACCTGTGTGACCTTGGGTACGTTACTCAACCTCTCTAAGCTTTGGTTTCTTAGTCATTAAAAAGAGGCTAAGAATAGAACCCACTTGCGGGGTGGGGGGGTTGCTGTGAAAATTAAATAAGATGATCCACGTAAATGACTGGCACAGAACCTGGACAGAAGAGAATTAATGGTAGCTGCTATAATAATTACTATTATTGTTGGAGTCCAGAGGAAGAAGAGAGCAGGGTGGTTTAGAGAATTACAGGTCAGTAGGTAGCTGAGAAACTTACTGGGAAACTTGAATTCTGACCTGAATTTTGAGGACTTAGATTAAGTCAAAAGGAAGGAATAGTGACAGAAGTAGATGGGACGCATGTAAAGCAGATTTCGTTGTTTGCTATCATTTTAAAAGAAAAATGCCTGGGTACGGTTGTGCACACCAGTAAATCCCAGCAATTCAGGAGGCTAAGGGAGGAGGATGGCAATTTGAGGCCAGCCTCAGCAACTTAGCAAAGCTCTCAGCAACTCAGTGAGACCCTGTCTCAAAATAAAAAATAAAAAAGGATTGGGGGCCTGGGGTTGTAGCTCAGTGGTAGAGCAATTGCCTAGCATGTGTGAGGCACTGGGTTTGAATCTCAGCATTGCATATATATAAATAAATAAAAATAAAGGTCCATCAACAACTAAAAAATAATTTTTTTTTAAAAGGACTAGGGAGGTAGATCAGTGGTAAAGCGCGCATGGGTTCAGTCCCCGGTAAGGGAAGGAAAGGAAAGGAGGAAGGAAAGAAAGAAAGGAAAGAAAGAAAGGAAAGAAAGAAAGAAAGAAAGAAAGAAAGAAAGAAAGAAAGAAAGAAAGAAAGAAAGAAAGAAAGAAAGAAAGAAAGAAAGAAAGAGAAGGAAGGAAGGAAGGAAGGAAGGAAGGAAGGAAGGAAGGAAGGAAGGAAGGAAGGAAGGAAGGAAGGAAGGAGGGAAGGAAGGAAGGAAGGAAGGAGGGAAGGAGGGAGGGAGGGAGGGAGGGAGGGAGGGGGAAGGAACATAAAATAAGAGAAATGAAAAGAAAAAAGAAAAATCTGTTTTGATCCGTGGTTGAAGTAGAGAAGGAAGCTGATTTGGACGAGAGCTTGAGGAAGAGATGAGGTCTTCCATACTTTTTTCTAAACTAAAGTTTGAATAGAGACAAAGTCTCAGAGATCTAAAAATGAAAGCAGACATCCAGAGCTCTTTGGGCTACTTCTAGGTTCCTGGGATATGTGTTGGGGCAGGGGAGGTCAGGGGCCTGGAAATAAGGCTGAGAGCAGAGCTGGTGATGATGGACAGGTCAGGACCTGAAATGGGAAGTTAGAAAATGAGGACAAGGCCCTTAATGACTATGTGGCTGACTCAGGAGGGAAGACCGAGCTTTAAGGCAGTGTTGACACCTAGCATCCGGTAAGGCAGGAGGCCAGTTTTGAGACCCTGAGCATCTCTCATCTTCATTACTACCAGCTTAGGGTAGGAATCCCTAGGGGAACAATCCAGTTATTCTCGAGCAGTGTGCCTCATCTCCCCATGGTGAAGATCAAGTGTTAAAGGGCCAGGTGGCTTCCTAGGAAAGATGCTGTGCGTTTTAGATCCTCTATGTTTAACTTTCTGTCCAAGTACCAACTGTCACTCTTGATATAATCAAGTATCATATGGGCCTTGTCAACAATGCTGATTCTCTGTTCTTTTCCCTAGGGTTTCAGTCTGTAAGTTTGGGTACCCAAGAATGTGTTTTTAACAAGCATCCAAGTATTCTTGAGGTAGGACAAATTTGGAAAACCCTGAATCACGTATAATCTCTTAAATCCCCTTCGGTTCTAAATTTAGGCAGCAGAATGTTATAGAAAGGGCTCTGCCTTGGTAGTAAGAGGTGGATTCTGGCCACCCTCCAGTCCACAGGGCACTGTGTGGGCTCACCCTAGGAGGGAAGAAGGCTGCCATCGATATCCCAGAGAGAAGAGGGGACCTAGCACAAAATATAGGGGAACAATAGATTCTGAAGGTCCCTGGGGGCTTTCTCTGGCAGGGGGCTGGCAGTACAGTGGAAGTCTGCAGCAACCCTCACTATTCACTGGGGGATACCGAGGTGCAAAGAATATTTAAAACATGCCCAAATGGCACAGTTAAGCAGACGCTGCAGGATCCAGAGTCCGCCTCTTCACCCAGCTCGCTGTCGGGGTGCATGGCAGGGCAGGCATGTCTCCTCACAGCTTGTGGGTGTGAAGCGCCAGTGACCTGAAATTTAACGTTCTTTGGATGAGCTCCATCTGTTACCTGGAGAGAGTAAGGGCTCCGAGAAAGTGGACTGGACCAAGGAAAAGCCATGAACTGGGGAGATGAGGAAGACTGGACTGAAAAAGAAAGCTGAACAAGGACTCACAAAATAGGGGCGCTTCGAGGGCCACGTCCTCTTTCTTCGGTAGCCTCTGCTCATCTCGCACCTGACCTGGGTCAAGGCTGGGAGAGAACCCCAGCTTCATTCTCTCGGACCTAGGGCAGGAAAAAGACCGAGTGTGAGGTGAGGTATGATTTTGCAGACGCTTTTGAGAAATTCGCTGTGTCAGAAAAACTAAAAGACCAAACAAAACCCCTAAAAATCCAAGCCTGATTATTTCATCCACGTGGCAAAAGAACAAGCCAAAAAAAGAGGGGCGGGGGAAGAGTCTCGCGTCCCGCCCCTGCTGGGAGGAAGGGATTTGCTGTGAGGGCAAACTCCTGACACAGCCGGGGCGCGGCGGGGAGGGAGGGACACTGAGAGAGCCCTTTCCCACAAAGCCGCTGGCGGCGGTCCCCTCTCCCCGCCCCTCCCCCGGGCCGCCGCGGGCCCTTTAAGGGCCGAGAGGTGCGCGGTCTCTTTAAGGCAGGTCCCGGTGGTTTCTGTTTTCTGAAGGAAGTGACGGGGGGGTGGGATTGAATGAAAAGTGCAAAACAGTCTCGAGCGCCGGAGTCGGGGGCGCGGGAGCCGCGGCGCGGGGCGCCGTCTCGGAGTCGAGCCACCGGGGCGCGGCTGGGGGCAGCCCACGTGCGTCCGCGCCACGTCGCGGGCCACCTCGCCGCAGGCTCCCTCAGAAGAGCGGCCCCGGGCGCCCCGAACTAGCCCCTAACTCGGGGCCAAGTTTCCCAGCGCCTCTCCCCGCCCCCACGCGGCGCGCTAGGGCCGCGGCGGCCCCCGGGGATGCGCGCCCCGGGTCGCCGCGATGTCCCCACGACGCTGCCCGCGCTGCTGCTGCTGCTGCCGCTGCTGCTGGGATCACCGCGCGGCGTGGGCGCGGGGGCGGGCGCTCCCGCCGAGCTGCGGGTCCGCGTGCGGCTGCCGGACGGCCAGGTGACCGAGGAGAGCCTGCAGGCGGACAGCGACGCCGACAGCATCAGCCTGGAGATGCGCAAGCCCGACGGCACCCTGGTCTCCTTCACCGCCGACTTCAAGAAGGTGAGATCCCCTCGCTCGCCGGGTGGGACCTGCGAGCCCGGCGCCTCCCCGCCGGGGTCGCAGGCACACTTGAGTCTGCAGGTGGAAAAACCAGGACCAGGAGGGGAACGTGACTTGCCCAAGGTCTCGCAGGTTCTTCCCTACACCTCATTGCCCCACTCCCGAGCGGCCAGACCCACCGAACTGCTTTGCTGCCCCCTCCAGAGCTTCCAGCATTTCACCACTTGTCCCCGAGTACAGGCCCCCCTTCTCTTGCCCTGACCAGCTCTGTCCCACCTGCCTCCTCCAGCTGATCCTCCTTCAAGAGTTCATGTTAACAGCTGCTCCCTTCTAGAAGTAATCTCTCCAGAGGGGAAAATCCCAGGAGACTCATCAGGCGTCCTGGGTTCTTCCTGTGTTGCTGTGTGGTCTAGAGCAAGTCCCTTTGCTTCTCCGGCCTTGTTTCTCCCCTCTGTACAGGACAGTGAGGGCTCCCAGCCCTGACACTTTGAGATCCCTGAAGCACCTCTCCCCATTTCACTTTCCTGGGAAGAGCTGACTGTCCCTGCCCCTCCGAAACCAAGGAGGCGTTCTTCCTATTTGTCCTGGAAGACCAGGAAGCTTGCAGCTGGAGGACCTGGGGAGAGACCCCCAAGTGAGGCCCTTCATTCTGGAAGAGGTGTCACCCTTTACCCTGCCTGGCAGGGGCTGGCCAACCCCAAATTTTGGTCCGGATTAGGTGCAGGGGTCAGAGATGAGCCGCTACTCAATGCATGTGTGTGCTGTGGAGAGGACTGGAAGGGGCAGAGTGGAGGTGCTTGGGTGTTCAGGACATGAACCTGGAAGGGCATTGGGTGACTTAACAGTGACTGAGCAGCAGGAAATGGTGTTCAAAGGGAGTCTCCTGATCTCCTACCCTAGTAACAAAAGGCCCTGTGTAGCTCTGTCTCTGGGGGAGCACAGAAGTGCTGTGCAGAAGCCAGGGCTGACCACCTCGCTCCTCCCTCTTAGAGACGGGGAGCTGGCCTGGGACTTTGTGAGCATAGGGGCAGAATTTGGGAGTTGGCTAAGAACCCAATGAGATTGCCATGGACGGTAGGGGTCAGGAAGATTCAGTGGAAGGTGGAATAGGGGTAAGGCTCCACTGCTGATCTGTCCCAAGTTATCCCTGTCATAGGCCTTAGCTGATGGGGGGCGTCATCATAGATGGGAGAACTTGATGGTGTAACCTTACTCCTCCAGCCCTAGCTAGGCTCTCAGATGCAGGTAGGAAGAGATGAGTTTGTGTGAGGAGACAGGGAAGTTGATAGGGCCTGAACATCCCATGTCCACCTAATTTCAGGGGAATGTTATCAAGGATGTTCTGTGCTTGGAAAACCCAAAGTGGCTGAGTCCATCGGCAGTCAGGAATCTAATTCTCTTCTAAGCCCTTTGACCTTAAAGTTGGGCTTCAGGCCAGGCTGTATGTCTGGAAGGCCACCCTATTCACTGGCCAAATGCTGCGGCCACTCTGGAACCCTGGAGCTCTACTTGCCCATCCTTGGGACCTCTCCTGTGTCTAGGGCTGAGGCTGAGGCCAGGGCAGTGAAAGGCAACGGGCTGGGCAGGTGGTGGGTGGGGTTGTGCTTTATAGCCTCTAACTACAGCTGGAAGGTTTTTTATTGCTCTACCCCGAAGGGAGAGGAGAGGGAGAGCTCAGGTGACTGTAATAGGGGTGGTGGCTGGCTGTGGGGGTGGGGATCTGGGGCCTCGGGCTGAGCATATGGGGGACACCCGACTGCCCAGTTAGTGCACTTGAGTTGATGGCAAGTGTCTCATTTTAATCCTCAGAGTGGTTCAAACCTCCAGCCAGATTTCTGACGTCTGTTTTTCAGGTTAGCCTCTGACCCAGAAGCTGGCACTTCACACCCGCCCTTGGCATCTCCGATTTCATCAGCAAGGGAGGGAATTGGGAGTGGAAGGCACAAAAGGGAACCAGCTCCAAGGCCCCTTCAACTCCAGGCTTCTCACTTGGCCTGGGGCATTGGGGTGTACAGGGATTAGGGGGGAACAGTCTGCCCATCTTTGTCCACCATCTCCATCAGCCAAAACCGGCCCCAGTCCCTTGTGTCGCTGGCTCACTTCTCAAGGCCTCATACCTCATTGTCTGGCAGATTTCCACCACAAAGTTCTTTCTAGAAGTAATGATTTTCCCTGTAAGAAAAAGACTTGAAACTTGTGATGTTTGTGTTTCATGTACCAAACCCATTTTGGGGGTGGTTTGGGAAAAGTCCTGAATCCACTGGGGACAGTAATGTTTTCCATCTAATCACCTTTAGGAGAGACAGTCCTGACTGAGTGACACAGGCCTGGTTACCACTTCAGCTGGTTAGCTCTGGGCCAGCTCTTCATCTCTCTGAGCCCTCATTTCTTCATCTACATAAAGGGGTCAGTCACAGCCCCCTCCTGGCTATTGGCAACTGAAGAGGGTAGTACCCCCTTCATTCATTCTGCATCAGAGTACTGTGTTAAGTGCTCAGGAAGTAGAGAAGCTTTGCTTTGATAATTGCGACTCAAAACATTTAGCCATCAACGACCCTCCTAAGCCTGGGCTCAAAGGAGTTGAATGACTGACTTGAGATCACAAAGAAAAGTCAGTCCGAGAGAGAGACTCGAGTCCCTCATTATCACCTTGGAGCTCTTTGGAGAGCTGGCCAGTGCCTCTGGGCTGAAGTGATCATCCTTGTCCTAGCAGGACACAGGGGCACCGTGAATCTCCCTGTGCTGGACAGAACACGGCCTTGTCCAGCCCCCCTCTCTCCAGCTCCTTCCATCTCCCAGGTATGGTTCCAGCGCCATCAGACTGACGCCACTCTGCTATTGTGGACCTGCCACTGGAGCCCAGTCTCGATTTGCAGATTCCATGAAGCGTCAAACGGTTGTCATGCGTCACTACAGCAAGCCTTGCCGTAGGCTGACCGAGCCAAAGCTCTGAAAGAATGCCATGCTTTACTCAGAGCCAGGCTCCCAGGCTTTACTGCACTTTGGAATCACCTGGGGACTTTTGAAAATTTCCCATGCGTAGGCAGCACTCCATCCTCATTCAGTCAGAAGGTGGGCACAGACAGCTGTGTTTTTTAAAGAATTCCAGGTGATTGTAGTGGGGAGCAAAGTCTGGCAACCCCTGGCCTGGCTGCTCCAGGGAAGCAGAGGGGACCCGGAGGAAGAACCAGGTTAGACTGTTAGGTGAAAGTGAGCCCAAATCTGCCACGTGTTTGAAACCTAACACTCCACCTAGGGTTTGGCTTTGGTGCTGGGGGTGGAACGCAGGCTCTTAAGCCTGCTGAGCTTGTGTTCTACCACTTACCTACATCCATAGCCCCCCATGTGTTGTAGGCAGCATATATACTTTAGGCCTAATTCTCTGCCCTGGGTACTTGAACTTTAATTCCTAATATACACTCAACAGGCAATAATAGTCTTCTATATAATCCAGATCCTCTACATGTAATTAGACCTGTACGTTCATAACCATTGGGCATGTCTAATAACAGGCTTGTCACCATCCCCAGTCTCTTACCTGTTTGCTTGTCTCACAGCTCTCTTGACAGGAGCCCTTCCCCCAAGCTCCTGTCCCTGTCCAAGTTTTCATTTGCCTCTGTCCCCTAGTCTGAGTGTCCAAAAGCTGGGGAAAGGATGAGTCATGTTCCAGGCAGCCTGGTTTGGTGCTGGCCGGATGGGGAGGGTGGGGCTGAAAGATATGAAGAAAGTCATGTGTGACTGCATCAGGTGGGTGGGTACATGGGAGGGGAAGGAGACACTCCAAAAGTGAGGGAGGAGGGGACCATGGGGACCGTTGGACTGGAATCTTGGAGGAAACAGCCAAGATTAGGGAGGCACATGGCACTGCAGATCAGTTTGGCATCACAACAAAGGGACAGGGACCCAGGAAGATTGAAAACTTGAACTGTGCCCTGGGCACTGATGGGTAAGTGGGAGCCAGAGGAAAGAACTGTCCAGAGAGTGTCAGGGCTCCTGGTCTGGAAGCCATGAGACACAGTCAGTGAGAATGTGCAGGGTGCACCCAGCCATGGTGCTGCCTAAGCCTGTTTTTTCCAAGGGATCACACAGGTGTGGGACAGCAGAGGCTTTTGGGGCCCAGCATCCCCCTACCCAATGTTAGATCCCCTATGATTTGGCATGGAGGTATGTGGTGGAGAGGAAGTCTCCTTGGGGATCAGAGGGCAGAAGTGCTTTCAAGGGAGACCCAGAACTTTCTGGAGTGCAGGGCCTTTTCTTTTTTGAAGGACCACGTTTTCTGAGGTGCTGGGGATTCGAACCCAGGTCCGTGCGCATGCAAGGCAAGCGCTCTGCCAGCTGAGCTATTTGCCCACTCCCTATGCGGGGCCTTTTCTCAGGAATTTATGAGAAGTAGCCGGACAGGCTGGTGTATGTGGATCCCTTGTGTTTTACCTGTCCCTCCTCCGCACCTGAGGAACTCCTCCTTGTCTCAGGATCAGCAGTCCTGCCTGAAAAGTTCAAGTGCACTACCTATACCTTGGCCACCATCTCCCACCCCTGAGTGCTATGTCCCAGCAGGATACTAGTGAAAGACCCAGGCCAACCATGAACACCACCCCTGGAGACAATGGCATGAGACAGTGGGGAGAGGAAGAGGTGGAGCTCTTCCTCTCTGGCCCCACCCTGCAGAGACAGTGCTGAGTAAACTGGGATTGACACCCGTTCCCCAGACAGGCAGGCAGAGGGCCCAGCCTGAAGATGAGGATTGCCCACATGTCTGCCATCATTCACTGAGCAGTCCCTCAGGTCACACTCATGGCCTCTGTTGGTCATTACCACTGCATTGTGAAGCACAGATCACCTCCAGGGTACAGAGGTGCATACTGAGCTCAGTAGTCTCTGACAAGATCAAAAAGGTAATGATCCAGGATTATGACTCAGGAATCCCATCACGATAGCCCAACCTCCTGGACTTCTGTGGCACCCTGAGTGTGTCCTTCCAGAAGGCTGAAGGACCCTGAGGTGGGTTGAAGGGAGAAGAAGGATGCTGAGAAAATGTAGGAGCACAGGAACAAATCCACGAATTCTCTGTGTGGACTTGGGCTAGGTCCCTGCTCCCCAAGCTCATTTTGCCCAGTGGATCGGGTATAGAACCTTTGGCAGTGTGTAGGACTCTTCCTTCCCTGTATGACCTCTAGGGAGGGATGGATGGGCAGATGATTTTACAAAATAAGTCACGGATGGTATTGCTCACTCATTGTGTTCATTTTTCTGCCATTTACCAAATGTGCGACTTCACAAGTCTCTTAAGCTCTCTGAGCCCCAGACACCTTACCTTACCTGCAGCCAGGGACAACAGTGTGATGCTCAAGGCTGCCGGAAGTGACTGAGAGGACCTTTGCAGAGCAGAGGCTGGGGTAGTTGCCCTCGGAGTGCAACGCTAGTGCCAGGCAGCTAAGCAGGCCCCTCGGTCCCAGCTCTCCTTTCTCAGTGGGCGTTAAGCATAAGCTGTCTTTTTTCCTGTTCCAGGGACCAAAGCATCATGAGGAGCTTCTGTCCTTTAAGTTGGCAAATGTTTAAATGTTGGGGATTTAAATCAAGGGTGGAGAACAAGGAAGGCTGGAATCTAAGTGAGAGGGAAGTGTGGAGCCCCATCTCAGGAGCCCTGAGTCAGCAGGACAGTGGGGCGCACTTGATCCACATAAAGCCTCACATTGTTCCCTGGGGCACTCAGGATAGTGGTGACCTTTGGGATTTGGCTGACAGAGCATGAGGGGCTTTGGGAAGGGCTGTTGAATGGTGGCAGAGGGCACTTGTCCTGGCTAGTGGTTGCAGTAATATCTAGTAACAAGAAACCCCTGTCTAGGGCCTGACCCTGAGGTTGTGCAGCTTCTCGTGGTGGTGGGCACTGGTCTGGCTTTGGGTTGAGCACATCTGTCCCAATTCCTGTGAGAGAAACTGGCCAGGGTGCTCCTGTGTCTAGCATGGGGCTGGGAAGGATCCTGGCTGTCTCACCAGGCCAGTGTCTTCCTCCCTCTCCCTCTCCCCATCCCCAGCCCAGCGAAACTGGCTCCTCTCTAGCCATGAAGCAGCCCCAGCCAGGAGCAGAGGAATAAATATTTAGATTGGCTCAGCCTGGGCCTCAGAATCACGCGCTCTGGTGGTGATGGGAAGGAGACCAGGATGGCAGAGGACCCTCCCAGGAGACAGCAAGCACCAGCTGTCCAGGAGTAAGGGGGTTGGGAGGGGACAAGCTGCTTCATGAGGGCCCCTGCCCCGGGCGGGCACCGTGTGCAGTGGTGGGCTGGAGAGAGGCATAGGGAAAGGCATTTCTGACACCCTGATCCCCTTGGTTTCTCTCTGCCCTGGTGGTAGAAGGACTGACAGCAGAGTCTGAGACCAGGAGCCTTGCCACCCACTGCCCAAAAGCTAGGAGCTGGTGATGGGGAGGCAGCTAGGAATGGCAGCACAAAGGGCCAGAGAGGGCAAGGGGAGGCTGATGGGCTGAAGCTGAGGAGTGTGCAGCTGTGCGCCGTGTGCAGCAGGGTGAGGGGGCTGTTGGCAGGCCGCGGGTGAGACGGGGTGTGTGTGAGCTGGAGCTGAGATGCTGGCATGAGACCGAGGGGTTTCAGACAGGGAGGAGGGTGTTGGAGACTGAGGAAATGTGTGACCTGAGCCAAGAGAGGGTGGGAGAGACTGTCTCTGAGAGAAAGGGGTGAGGTGGCATCTCCTTGGGAGAGACTGAGGAGGCAGGAACCAGGTGAGCACCTGTGTAGGAGGAAGAGCAGGAGCCACTGGTGACAGTGGAAGTGGCTAGGAGGGGGCGAGATGGAGAACTAGCAGGTCTGTGTGAAAGATGGAAGATGTGTGGCCATGAGTGGGGACAGCAGGTGTAAGGCTGGCATGGGTTGGGATTAGACTTGCCTATGCATAACATAAAACTCCGATAACAGTGGATGAAGCAAAAAAGTGTGTTGCCCACTTTGCAGTCTTATCTGTGTCTGGAAGATAGCCATGTGGGCCCGTGTGCCGCGGGCCTCCCTCTGCAGTGCTGCCTCCCCTCCCTCCAGGAGCCTTTCCCTGGGGCCTCTCGCCAGGGAGGCATGGAGGACTTAGCACTGGGCATTTGTGGCCCAAGTGCTTTTCCGGGGCAGCTCTGTGCCATCTCTTACATGTTCACCTGGAACCCCAGCACAGCTGAGCCAAAGCTGTCTTCTCTTTGGGACGGAGATGGCGTGGCAGGGGGAGGGCAGAGAGACATGGAGTATCTAAAGCAGGCTAAGCAGGGAGCTTGGGAGAGTGTGAAGGTCACCAGACTGAGAGTTGAGAGGTCTGGACTTCTGGTCCTGGCCCTGCGGCTGTGTAACTTGTGAAGGTCACTTTCCCTGCTGGAACCTCATTGGGCCGTGAAGTAGATGATCCCATAAACCTTCTGGAAACCAAAATAGCAACTGTAGGACTTCCAGCCTGTAGGAGCCCAGCTATAGGCAAGGCCAATAAGAGATGATCTGAGGGGCTTGTTGGTTGAGGGGATTGACTGCCCTACGTAATCCATTTGCTCACCTAGCCACCAAGGGTGGAACCCAGCTCTGTGCCAGACCCTGGGGCTACGGCATAAATAAGCTGAAGCCAATACACTTGAGCCAGGGTCAGATCAGCAAGGGACTGGATCACTTGTTGCCTGGGCAGGAGATGTAGAATGAGGACAGAGACCCACTGCACATAAAATATTGCAGCCTCAGGAAGTCGTATTCCTAAACCGAGTGTGGAAGGCAAGACAAGTAAGGTGGGCAGTCCCAACACTGGCCCTGGTGGCAGGGGTGGCTTCCTGGAGACTGGTGTGGGCAGCATCAGGGACAAGCCTGAGCAGGTAGTACGTGACTGAGGCTAAAACAGGGTAGACAGATGGGCACAGGGCATCCCAGCAGAGGAATCACTCATGGAAAGGCCCAAGGGGTGACATGGTAGAGCTCATTCTGGGAACTGTAGTCTCTTTGCCTCAGTGTGGGGCTATGCAAGAGTTGCTGTGGGCAGGAGTGGGGGGGGGGCGGGCAGGGGGGTGCAACCTCCGGCGGTGCACTTATGGCGAGAACAAAGGGCGTCTTGAAGGGCATTAGGCAGCTAGGTGAGAGCATGGAGGGATGGTGGGGGGGTTAGGAGACCCCCATACTTCCCTCTCTTCTGTAAATACCCCCCCTTTTTACTGAAAGGCCCTCTCCTCCCTCCCTCCACCCAGCCTCATCCTTTGCCTCCATAGCACTTAGCGTAAACTTCAACCTTCAGGCTTATTGAACTGCATGGACGTCAGTTGTCAGATATCAGCCTCTCCTGGGACTCCCCTAATTGCAGGGGCCTTTTTCTTGGCCTTGGCTATTCCTCTGCCCAGCCTGGTGCTTGTGAAAGTCCTGCCTTTTCACTAATGTGCTGGCTACTTGCAAGCCACAGAGGACTCCTCCAACTTGTCTGGGCCTCCAGTGCATCTATAAGGGGAGAAATCTTCACTGCTTTTCAGGCTGGGAGTAGGTTACAGTGGGAGTGAGGCAAGCAAAGGTGAGGGCTTGCAGCCACAGAGGGAAACCGAGTCCAGCCCACTGAGTCCTGAGAACTTTCACTCATCTGTCCCTTACTGCAATCCCTCAAGGTAGCAACTGCTGTTTTGCTCACTTTGCAGATGTGGAAACTATGGTGCAGAGAGCTTAAGCAAGTTCCCCTAAGGATATGTGGCTAGTGGTGGCAAGGCCAGGATTTGGAATCTTTGCACTACTGTGTTGGCCTGGAGCCTACCAACTCTTTATTACGACTACAGACAAGGACTTTAGCAAACACTGTCTCCGGGGCACACCTGCCATGCCCTGCACACACCCAGGTTCTGGCCCTGGTTGTTGTATGCTCCCATTTTTCCTGATGGACTCGAGGTTCCTGGTTACTCATAGGAGAAGAAACCCTGTGAAGCCCTCCTGTCCTGGGAGTCCAGCCTGAGGTACTTGCTTCCAGCCCCTGCCATGGGCTCTTACCCAGTTATGCCATCTGCCATGGACTCTAGGCCACATTTGGGTGAATTATCCCAGGGGACTCCTGAGTGACAAGGAAAGCTGGGAGCCAGGTTTCTATCTGGCCAGATGTTCTCAAAGCTGGGGGACTTCTTCACCCTGTCCTTCCATTTGTTCTGGAGGAAAGGAAGCCCTGGAACTTTGCTAGTAAGTCAGATGTAGGGAGTAGGTGGAAGGGACACAGGTCAGGATAACGGAGCCCTATAACCTAAGACTCAGATTTAGAGACTGGGGCTGCCCACTCCCTCCCTGAGGCCAGCAAGGGAATGTGGTTTTCAAGAGGAAGAACTAAAAAGATAGGAGAATTCAGAGTGTAGAGGTCTTGAATGGGGCGGGCAGGTGAGTTAGAAGGATATTCCTGCCTCATTTCCTTTTATTTGCATGATTTGTTTGTCACTCAGCGTGAGCAGGGGCTGCCACATTCCCAGGCACGTGTTTGAAGACTTATGGGCTCCTGCCAGATGGGCATGACAAGAAAAAGGAACTGAGTTCTAATCCTGCCTCTGCCACTCTAGCTGAGTGACCACCAAAAGACCACACCTCCCCTGTGGGCCTGAGCCTGTTTTTTTAGCTGAACATCAGAGTGACCGGCCTCATTGATTAGAAGGCAAGTGTGCATCGTGGTTAAGAGAGCTCTGGCTTTAGACTCAGACTAGACTGCCTGGGTGAAAACCCTGGATGCCTTTTCTCACAGCCCATGACCTTGATCAAGTTACCCACTCCAAACTTGGTAATAGTCAAAGTTCTGCCTTCTCTTGTGCAAGGATTTTGATCCTGTTTGATCCATAATAATTATTTCTCCCTTCCAGTTAGAGACTTCAGTAACTCTTTGTCCTGCACAAACAGGTAGAGAGAGGAACTCTTCTGTCTCAATGAGAAATTCTTGTTCCCTCTCTCCTCCTGTCAGGTTCCCATTTTTGTAGCATTTTTGTTGTCTTTGCTATTATTGTTTAATATAGACATGGTGGGGGCAGTTCAAACAGAGTTCTTTCACCCTTTGATCTAAAAACTCAAATACATTTTCCTGCTAGTGATGGGCAGGTGATGTTACCAAGTGGTGAGACCCTTTAGCAGTCCTCAGACCACAGGGTGGTACACATGCAATGGAGAAGACATGAACATCCAGATAGGGGGTGTGTGTGTGTGTGTGTATGTAGTGTGTGTTCTATGTAGTTATATATGACAGCAGAATGCATTTTGATTCATTGTACACAAATGGAGTGCAACTTTTAATTTCTCTGGTTGTACACAATGTAGAGTCACACCATTTGTGTAATCATACATGTACAACAGGGTAATGATGTTTGTCTCATTCCGCCATCTTTCCTCCCCCCCCCACCCCCTTTCCTCATTCCCCTGCTACACAATCCAACTTTCCTCCATTCTTCCCTACCCACCCACACCACATAGGGTTTGTTTTAAAACAAATACCAGGGGGTGAAAATACCAGAGAGGTAGATTTTGGATCCCTCCTGGGGGTTTCAGTCAGGGACATATGCCTGATTCGTTTCTGGCAGGGAAATCTGGTGTTGAGTCTCACCTGGCAGGAATTGGGCCCAAAGTGGAATATGCTACCAGTGTCCTCACCTCCAGTGTCCCCTCAGCCGACCTGAGTGAATGAAAGATCAGATGACCCAGGCTGGCAGGAAAAGGAGATGCCAGCATTGTGACCCACGAAGGAATTTCCTGTCAAGGGGAAGTAGAGTTCTGATTCACCGTCTCCACATCTCTGGGATCATAAGGAACCTAATGGAATCTTTCTCATCAGCTGGTCCTCAGTTTCCCTTTCTGGAAAATCAACCTATATACTCCCATGCCTCATTGTTCCAGAAATCATTTGCAGCAAAAGGAAGTAAGAGAAACCCTGTAGAGTTACAGGATTGCAGAAGCACCTGGGACTTCAGAGACCATAGGCAGCCATTTGTTTCAGATCATCTGCAGCCTTTACCAGTCACTGCAGTGGTGACAGTAACCACAACTAGCCCGTGCTGAGTGCTCACTGCTTCCAGGTGACAACCTATCAGCAAATGTGTTCTTCCTGTTTCACAAGTGAAGCTTAGAGAAGTTGGGGGTAGCCTAGGCACCAGCTAATACATTGCAGCTCTGGGGTGGAAAGTGGGCCCCTTCTGTCTGCACCTAGAACACTTGGACCTATTCTCAAAATCCTTGTGCTCTACCAGGTGTATTATACGCACTGAATGAACCGGGCTCTCTCAGGAGGGCTGCCCCAGGCACAAGTATTGAAATAATGACTGCCCAAGGCTGTATATAAATGCCTGTCCAGAGACAGCGGGGTTCCAAGCCAACAGTCATGGAAGCCTGGGTGTCTCCATGGCAGGAGGGGCCTTGACAAATACAAACCGCTTCTGACTGGGACTTGCTAACTTCTCACTGGGAACAGAGTTAGCCAAGGCACAGAGAGGGCTGAGAACTGGAGGGTTGGGGAGCAAGAAGTACAGGTAGGGGGGAGCATAGGGTCCCAGCCTCAGCCAGATTGGAAAAGGGGCCCTTTTCCCTCTGCCCCACTATATTCCCCCATTCATTCAGTGAGTCAGTAACAGGAAGGAGCTCTTGGCCTGCTGATCATGCCATTAGTACCCCCTAGGGAAAGGGGAAGTGGAGGGGAAAGGTGAGCCATCCCAGCTCCCTCTGACGGGAAGGGAAGCAGCAACAGCTGCAGCCTGCTGTCTCTGCCCTGGACACAGCCCTGCCCCCACTAACCCTAAAACAGGAGGCGGGTGGCCAGGAGCCTGGCTAATCAGATATACCAGGACCAATTGGAGATATGTCCCCAAGCCTGCGAAATAAGGTCAGAGAGAAGCTCTGGAATCTGACTTGTGAACATACAAACCCACCCCAATGATGCTCTGGTCAGGTGGGGGCAGTGGCTCCATCCAGTGGAATCCTCAGCTCTGAACAAACCAGGTGCCAAAAAGAGGTGCCGTTGGGCTGGGAATGTAGCTCAGCGGTAGAGCACTTTCCTCACATGCACAAGGCCCTGGGTTTGATCCCCAGCACTGCAAAAAAGAAAAAGAAAAAAAAAAAAAAAAGAGGTTAAAAGATGCTGTCTTCTTCAAGGCAAAGCTCCATACTGTCAGAGTTCTTTGTTTCCTGAATTTTTTTTTTTTTTTTTTTTTGATACCATGGACTGAACCCAGGGGTGCTTAACCACTGAGCCACATCCCCAGCCCTTTTTATATTTTAATTAGAGACAGGGTCTCATTAAGTCGCTTAGGACCGCACTAAATTGCTGAGGTTGGTTTTGAACCTGCCATTCTCCTGCCTCAGCCTCTCAAGCCTCTGTTATAGGTATGCACTACCATGTCCAGCTAACGGTTCTTTTTTATTGGTTTACTTTGTCAATTTTCCAGAAAGCTTTGGAACACTTGGGTGGGGTCTTTCTTTTAAGTCACAGGATTAAATGGAAAAGATAAAGTCCTAAGGCAGAGGAGGAAGGTGTCTATTGTGGGTACCCAGGTACCCTCCTCTCCAGGGTTTGAGCTGAGTACTGGATAGTCTGGGGTGGAAACCCCCTCCCTCCAGCTGGTGTCCCATCCTCCTGCTCTTCCCCTTCAGGATGTAAAGATCTTCCGAGCCCTTATCCTGGGGGAGCTGGAAAAGGGGCAGAATCAGTTCCAAGCCCTCTGCTTTGTGACCCGACTGCACCACAATGAGATCATCCCCAGTGAGGCCATGGCCAAACTGCGGCAGGTAAGTGCCCACCCTCACCACCCTGGCCAGTTGCTGACCCAGAGTCCCCAACCCAGCCTCCGCTCAGGTCCTCTGATCGCTGCTCCTGACCCATTGCCCCTGACCCACCTTAGCCTTCACTTGGACCCTGAACCCCTAATTTTACCCCAGGCTAAACTGACCCCAAAACCCCAGATTACTAATCTGCACTGAACCTCAACTCCCAGATTATCTGGCCCCTGGCCCAGGTCTTCCCAAGTATGAAAGGTTAGCCCTAAAGTCAGATTTGGGTATCACATCTTTTTTTTTGGACTGGGGATTGAACCCCAGGGTGCTTAACCACTGAGCCACATCCCAGCTCTTTGTATATGTATATTAAGAGACAGGGTCTCACTAAGTTGCTGAGGCTGGCTTGGAACTTGCAATCCTCTTGCCTCAGCCTCCCAACCCACTGGGATTAAAGGTGTGCACCACAACACCCGGCAAGTGTCACATCTTCTGTATCCCTCATTAGCTGGTGACACCGGACACATTAGCTCTCCCTTAGAGCCTCAGTTCTCTTGCTAAGAGAATGAGTTATGAGCGAGAATGTAGTGGAAATATGCATGTCACATGCTCAGCATGGCAGTCACAGTCCTTCAACCTGCTGACCAGCTACTGGCCCCTCCCGAGACCCCTGTTCTCTGCCAGCTTCATCTGAACTCCCTGGCCTACCAGCAGGCCTGCCCCATGACCTCTGCCCCTCCCTTTCCCTTCCCTTTTGCCTGCCCTTCCCAGAGAGACTCAGTTCCCTGGGTGTGCACAGCACATGACCAGGGCTGGGTGTAGCTTGGTGGCAGAGCACTTGCCTTCCAACCCAGCACTGCAACAGCAGCAGCAGCAACAACAACAACAACAAAGTACGTGACCCGAGAGGTCATTTACCCTGGGTCAACTAGTAGCCTGGCCTGCCTACCTCCACCTCCCATCAGGCCCCAGCGGTCAGCTGGAGAGCAGTTCATTCTGGATAGAAGCTGCAAGGCCGGTCTGCCCCTGCAGCTGCAGGGGTGGGGCTGGGTGCCCCTTGACTGCCATCCTGGGCTCACCTGGCTCTCAGGGATCAGGGGAGATCTGGGCTGGGAGCACTCTGAGGCCAGGTAGGAGTGGCTCCTGTCCTCTACGCACAGAAAAACCCACGAGCAGTGCGGCAGGCCGAGGAGGTGCGGGGCCTGGAGCAGCTGCACATGGACATCGCAGTGAACTTCAGCCAGGGTGGCCTGCTGAGTCCCCATCTTCACAACGTATGCGCTGAGGCTGCAGATGCCATTTACACCCGCCAGGAGGATGTCCGGTTCTGGCTAGAGCAAGGTCAGTTGGACGCTGGGCCCTGTCTGCTGCACAGCAGAGGGAAGGGGGCCGGGGGACATCACAGATGGTGGAAGGGGCACCATGCTGAGGGGCTCCTTCATTTGTTCAGGAGATGTTTATTGAGCACCTGCAGAGATGAGTCAACCTAGGGATCAGAGATGTAGACGCCTAATTCCTGTTCCGAGGAGCTTCCTGGGCAGGGCTGGCGGCATGAGGGACTAGATTCATAAAGCTTCGAGTGTGCCAGAGTGCTCTAATGATGAGCTCCAGGCACTGGGGTGGAACCTCTAAGCCAGGCTGTGATCAGTCAGGGAAGGCTTCCTAGAGGAAGTGGTTCCTGTGTAGCCATCGGTGTCATCCGGATGAAAGGGACTCATCCCAGGAGGGACACAGGGACTGCCAAGCCCTTCAGAGGGAGATTCTCCAACACTCCTCCTATCCCTGCTCTTAGCACACAGCCCTTCTGTTATGGGACGGGGCCACAGACACCTGTTCCTCCCTGCCCGCCTCTGCTGCTGACTCCCAGAAATCAGCTTCAAGCCATCCCTGGTGCCAGTGTCTCCCACCCTGACCCCTGGGACCTCCCCCCAGCTCTGTGTGGTCCCTGTGCCTTTCCCAGGATTGCCCTCAGGGCCTCTGTGTGGAAGGGACAGAAAAACCTCACCGTTCCAGCTCCCGGCCCCTGATCCTTCCCTGCAGCCTGCTGAGCACTAGAGAAACCCTGCTGTTCCCTGGGCCGGGCTGGATCTGGAGGTGCTCTAGAGCCAGCCGTGCTTGGCTCACCAGTCCTCCATGGGCCGCACCCCAAACTAAGTGCAAACCTGACACTAACATCCCATAGAAGCTGGGCCCCCTGACAGTCACTGAGCCAAGCCTGGGCCAGCCCCTGTTGTCTCCTCATCTGTGGGCATGTTTGGCTGTCCTCTTCCTGCCTGACCCTACTCGGACACCATCTCCCTTAAGAAGCCTTCCTAATTTCCTCCCCAGTCTCCCCAACACCTCTCTTTTGGCACACGCCAGTACAGTGATGTTTTAAAGCCAAGTGCAACCCTGAAGTAGTCAGACCTGGTTCCAGTCCTGACTCCTCTTTTACTGTGTGGTCTCTGCCACATCATTAAATTCTCTGGGTGCCAGTTTTCTTTTACTGTCTTTTTTTCTTTTTGCTTTTTCTTTTAATACCAAGGATTGGAGCCACATCCCCAGTCCTTCTTTCTATTTCATTCAGAGACAGGGTCTCACTAAGTTGCTGAGCCTGGCTTTGTACTTGCAATCCTCCTGCCTCAGCTTCCTGAACCACTGGGATTACAGGCATGTGCCACTGTGCCTGGCTCTGGGCCAGTTTTCTAATCTGTGAAACAGGGGCGACAGTGCTTAGTTCATGGGGTGAAGGAAAGAGGTACTGAATGTAGAATACCTGGCACACACTTGGGACTCAGTGGATGAGGGTGATTGTTACTCGGTGCCTCCCACGTACCTCTGCATCCCCCTGGCACCCTTGGGATTGGGGTGACTGAAGAGGCCGAGAGGGGAGGGGCTGCGGCCCAAGGCTAGCATGCCCCTTCCCCTCCCTTCTCATCCTTGCCTTTCTCCCCCAGGTGTGGACAGCTCTGTCTTCGAGGCTCTGCCCAAGGCGTCTGAGCAGATGGAACTGCTGCGCTGCAGGCTGGTGGGAGACCGTGGGAAGCCCTGCACTTGCCGCTACGGCCTGAGCCTGGCCTGGTACCCCTGCATGCTCAAGTACTGCCACAGCCGCGAGCGGCCCGCGCCCTACAAGTGTGGCATCCGCAGCTGCCAGAAGAACTATAGCTTTGACTTCTATGTGCCCCAGAGGCAACTGTGTCTCTGGGATGAGGACCCCTAGCAGGGCTGCTCGGGGCCCTGCCACCAGAGGAGGTGGCAACCCCACCTGAGGCCTTATTTCCCTTCCCACACCCTGGCCCTGAAGCCTGGGCCTGCCTGCCTCTCGTGTGACTGTGAACGGGGTGCCCACAGCAGGGCGACTCAGGAAGGCAGCCCCCTCCCACCCTGTGCCTTCCTTGGGGGCAGAGGGGACAAAACCAGTTCTCCAAACTTGCCCCCTCTCATCTCCCCTGAAGTGTTCACTTTCAAGCAACCAAAATGTGACCGCCTGAGATTCAGCTCTTCAAAGGCTTAGACCCTAAAAGGAGGCTCTGCCTATTAACCTGTCTCCCCACTCATGTGCAGAAGGAGCTGGCCTCGCCACCCCTTCCTGTTCCCCACCAACGAAAGGATCTTTACCCCCAAAGAGGGAGCTCTTGGGGACCTATGTCACACCCCCTGTGCCCGATCACATGCATTCTTCTTCCCAAAAGGGCGGGCCATGTGTGGGGCTGAGCAGACACCTCCCACGCTTGATGCTGACCACATGTGCCTTTCCCCAGACCTGGACTTTGCCCCTAGAGTGGGCACCTGCTCTTCTTCCCTCTAAACAGAAATATTTTTGTAAGCTTCTGGGGCAGGAAGGGAGTATGAAGTACAAGGAAAACTTGAATTCCAGATTTTTAATACAAAGTATTTATCATTTGTACCAGAAATAAAAGTTTTAAGTTTTTACTTGACACGCTAGACCCAGATTGGAGAAAAATTTTATCCAGTACTGCCACCTGGTGTCAGAATTGTCCTCCTATATGATCAGTGACCCATTTGGGAACAGCATCTTCTAAAAGCACCTACTGGGTGTTCTGTCATTTGGAGAAGGGGCAGGTATCAGGGAGGGTGTTACCAGGGAAGGATAGAATAAAACTTGTGCACTCAAGAGGTTGAGAGGCAGGGGGTTGGGGGTGTGATTTAGTGGTAATGCATTTGCCTAGTATGTGCCGGGCCCTAGGCTCCAGCCCCAGCATTGAAAAAAAAAAAGACAAAAATGAGACTCTGGAACCAGCCATCCTGCTGTGCAATCTTGGGTCAAGTTACCTTATTCTCTGGCCTCAGTGATAACATGAAACTAATTTGTAAGATTTAAAGTGAATCCATCCGTGTCAAGTGCCTATCACTAAGTGATTGTCCTTAGCCATTATTATTAATATGGCTACTATGAGTGAAAAGATCAGATGTCGCCTCATCTGTGAACCTGAGACTACCAAAGCAGACATGAAAGGCTCTTCACTTCCCTAGCATCTTCCAGGATTAAAAGGCTGTAACAGGAAATGCTGGGCAGGTGCTGGCAGCTTCCAGAAGGAGAGATGTGCAGCCTGGGTTTAGTGGGGAAGGCTTCTTGGAAGATATGGGTGTTGGTTGAGGCTGAAAGATGACAAGTTGAGCCAGGTGGAGGCAGGAGGATTTCATGGGTCCTGCAGAGAACCCAGCTCCGTAGGAGGGAGCATGCAGGGTCCCCATCCTTCCTCCAAGGTCTTGAGGAGGAAGCAGGTTTGGGGCGCTATCCCTCTACCTGTTCCTTCATCTCTAGAACAGGCTGTGTGCAGAAGAGAGTGTTGGTGAGAAGCCAGACTTTCTTGGCTGTGGTCAAGTGGAGCGTCCTTGGGGATAGCCTTGGGTGGGCATGCCTTCTAAGCATTCAAAGACTTGCTGCAACCTTGCCAGGGGGTAAAGTGGGTAGGTGCGCCCTGCCTTTTTCTCCTTCTCATGTCCAACTTGGGGCCTTACCCTGAATCCCAGCCATGTTCAACGTAGAGGAGGAGATACTTGGACGAGGCCCATTCCACCCTGTGTAGAGCCCCCAGGATATGTGCCTTCCCTACAGACTCAAAAGACCTTTATAAAAAAAAAATATGTTTTGGGACTGATATATATATATGTTTTCAAGACTTTTTCTGACCTTCCTGGACAAGCACCTCCTAGCTGCCTGTCCCTTGCATTTGGGGCTCTGGACACCATCATTATAGACATCCCTGCCTTGGGCCCTTCCTGGTCTTAAAGAATGTGTATGATCATTAGGATTCCCTAAGCCAGGCATGGTGGTACACATCTGCAATCCTAGCAACTCAGAAGACTGAGGCAGGTGGATCAAAAGTTTGAGGACATCCCGGGCAACTTAGACCCTGTCTCAAAAAATAAAAAGGACTGGGGCTATAATTCAGTGGTGGAGCATCCCTGGATTCAATCCCCAGTACTGAAGGGAGGAAGAAAAAGAGATTTCCAAAAGTTTGAGGCTGATCTTTATTCTCAAAAAAGTAGACACCTCCCAAGAGCATCACATTCCAGGGGCGAGTAATAGCCCACCATTGCAAACCTTCCTCCCAGCCTCATCCCACCCCCAGTGCCTAGAATGCCACCCAAAAGTCTTCTGCTGACATTCTCACAGTTTTGTGTCCATCACAATCTACAGGAACTTGTTAAAGCAGGGGCAGGTGGTCGGCCATTTGAGTCCCAAGGAGACGAGGTTAGACTCATTATCGTCGGGAGGACTTTATGGCCAAGTGGAAACTCCCAGGAAAAGCAACGTAACCAGTAGTTACTTCTCTGTGGCACTTTAGGGTGTACAAAGTCTCTTCATATGCATGAGCCCATTGGCTCCTGGCAGGGATTCTGAGACATTTTACAGGTGTGGCTCACCTACAAAAATTGTGTGACTTGCCCAAGGTCAGACAGCGAGTGAGAAAAGAACTGGGAGCTGACTCCAGGCCACCTTTCTCCCTGCCACTCCTAACTCCAGTGGGTCATCAGACGGGTCATCTCGAGCCTCCAAGAGCACAGCTCACCTCAGGGAGGGAGACGTGGGTTTGAGGGGGCATGAGAACTCTAAAAGTGGGCACCTGCTCCCTGTAGTGGTAGTCACTGGATACACAGGGTGAAGAGGGACCCAAGCTTCCCTAGTACCAGAGTTGGCGGGAACAGACTCCTGACTGCTTCCCTTTTAAGGTGAGTGAGGTGCCCTCCAGGGAGACCAGAGGCTGGGCCTTACCCTGGGTTTTTCTCGAGGCTTCTCTCCCTGCTGTCTCATCAGCCAAGCGAGGTCTCAGGTAGGGGGGCCACAGTTAGGGGACCTCTGCCCAGTCTTCACAGAATAGAAGAGTCTGGCATAAAAGGGGGCAGAGACCACGCTGAAGAACCAAAGCTTGAGGCTAACAATGCCCATGAGGAATGTGGGTGCAGGCCTAGTCCTGACTAGGTCCTAAGTAGGTGGCCTGGGTGTGCCCCCCGCAAGGAAGCCCTCACTACCTCCATCCAGTGCAGGGCCTCACTGGCTACCTCTCACACCTCCCCAGCTCTGCACTGTCTTGAATCACCAACATTCCGCCACTGGTTATCAGCCATTCAGCTGAAGATGGACAGCTGGCTGGTTTGCTGAAGTTTGCTCTTACATGTCAGACTCATGGCAGAAGTGGCAAAGAATATCCACCTCGCAGGCAAGCAAGGCGCAGGAGATATGTCAAATCATCCTCCAAATGGGGCTGTTGCAGCTTACACTCTCACTAGCTGTGCATGAGTGTTTCCATTTCCCCAACATTCCGGCACCGTCCGCCAGGGTTCTCCAGAGAAACAAACCGTTAGGATACATATGCACAGGGAAAGATTTAAGGAATTAGCTCACCGGGGATGGGCAAGTCCAAATCCCAGTAGGCTGGCAGTTCAGGCAAAAGTTGACATTGTCATCTGGATTCTGAAATGTGTAGGGCAGGCCTGCAGGCTGGAAACTCGGATCCCTATGTTATAGTCTTCCTCAGGAAACTCGTTTTGGCTTGTAGACCTTCGACTGATTGGACGAGACCCACCTCCGTTACAAGGGTAATCTCCCTAAAGTCAAGTGGTTATAAAGATATATCATATCTACAGAATACTTCCCCAGTAACATCTAGGCTGGTGTTTGACCAGCTGGGAACCAGAAACCAGCCCAATCCCATCACATCTGTCATCACTTGGTGTTATAAAATGGTTGTCCTTGGACCAGTGAGAAACATTGTAGCATTCTAGAGTTTATTCATAATATCGTCCGCAGCCAGGTGACAGCGGAGTTGGTGGTTCCCTCTACGCTACTTGCCCTGGTGTGGGTCCCAGGAGGCTGGCCTCCAGATGGGCTCAGCCAAAGCCGAGAAGCACAGTGAGGGCAAAATGAGAGAGAACTTGGTATGTGTGGCAGTGATTCCATTTCTCCCAGGTTCTGTGTCTCTTTGGGCTCCCAACCTGCTATTTTCCTCCTCTTGCCTCCTCCCACCCAGGAGTAGGGACTAAACCCAGGAGTGCTTCACCACTGAGCTCCATCCCAGTCCTTTTTATTTTTTATTTTTTTGAGACAGGGTCTCACTAAGTTGCTGAGGCTGGCCTTGAACTTGTGATCCTCCTGCCTCAGCCTCCTGAGTAGCTGGGATTGCAGGTGTGTGCCACCATGCTAGCTGTCCTCTTGCTTCTACAGTCCTAGCTCCTCAGCTTTGCTCCCCTGTAAATAAGCCAAGTCATCACTAAAGGTGGGTTGAGTTGATTCTGTTTCCTGCAGAGACCCTGGCTGATGACAACAGTGTCCCAGCTGGCCATTCCCTAGTAAGCCCCCACCGCCTCCACCCAGATCGACAGATGGACAAGGAAGGGAAGAGGGCAGAGGTGAGGAGAGGAGCAGCGGCTCACCTGGCAGGGACTTGGTGCACACCTTCTCTATGAAGCAGGTCCAGACTTCTGGGGTTTCCATCAAGGGACAGATGGTGGTCACAAGCCACCTCAGCACCCAGGCACCAAGGCCCAGCAGAACAAGCCCATGGCCTCTGCCCTGCAGGGTGATGCCCACATCCTCCTGGCTGATTGTGACTCTCACTGCTTTGACTCTGGCTCCTGCTGCATGTCATGCTGTGAAAGGTCCTGATTCCTAAGCAGGGGAGGCAGGATGGAGTGATGATTTGTTCTTTTTTCTTCTTCTTTGTTTAAAAATTGTGTTCTTTTTAGATATACACGACAGTAGAGTGCATGCTCACATATTACTACATGGAGTCTAATTTATTCTAATTAGGCTCCTATTCTTGTGGTTGTGCATGATGTGGAGTTGCACTGGTCGTGTATTCATATATGAACACAGGAAAGTCATGTCTGATTCATTCCACTGTCTTTCCTATTCCCATCCCCCTCCCTTCCCCTTTCTTTAATCCAGTGAATTTCTATTCCCCTCCGCGAAATTGTGTTAGCATCTGCATACCAGCGAGAACATTCAGCCTTTGGTTTTCTGGGATTGGCTTATTTCACTTAGCATGATATTCTCCAGTTCCATTCATTTACCTGCAAATGCCATAATTTCATTCTTCTTTAAGGCTGAGTAATATTCCATTGTGTGTGTATGTGTGTATACAGCACATTTTCTTTATCCATTCATCTGTTGAAGGCATTGAGGCTGGTTCCATAGCTTAGCTATTGTGAATTGAGCTGCTGTAAACATTGATGTGCCTGTATCTCTGTAGTGTGCTGATTTTAAGTCCTTTGGGTATAAACTGAGGAGTGGGATAACTGGGTCAAAAGGTAGGTCCATTCCAAGTTTTCTGATGAATCTCCACACTGCTTTCCAGAGTGGCTGCACAATTTGCAGTCCCACCAGCAATGTATGAGTGTGCCTTTTCCCCCACATCCTCGCCACCATTTATTGTTACTTGTATTCTTGATAATTGCCATTCTGACTGGAGTGAGATGGAATCTCAGTGTAGTTTTAATTTGCATTTCTTTAATGGCTAGAGCTGTTGAACATTTTTTCATATATTTGTTGACTATTCATATTTCTTCCTCTGTGAAGTGCCTTTCAGTTCCTTTGCCCATTTATTGATTGGGTTATTTGAATTTTTGGTGTTTTTGAGTTCTTTATATATCCTGGAGGTTGGTGCTGTATCTGCGGTGCAGGTGGCAAAGATTTTCTCCCATCTGTAGGTGCTCTCTTCATACTGGGATCCATCCTAAGCTCCCTCCTTTTTTTTTTTTTGTACCAGGGGTTAAACCCAGTGGCACTTAACCATGGAACCACATTCCCAGCCCTTCTCATTTTTTATATTTTGAGACAGGGTCTCACTAAGTTGCCACGGCTGGATTTGAACTCATGATCCTCCTGCTTCAGCCTCCCGAGTTGCTGGGATTACAGGCGTGTGCCACCGTGTCCTGCTAGCTCCCTCCTTCATCACAGAAAGCAGAATTCTGGAACACTGCACCTCTCTGCGACCTTCCTCCACTCGTCTGTCCAGGAGTCCCTCCTATAATGGCAGAAGTGTCCCTTTTCTCCCACCCTAAGGCTCTGAATCCCAGCTCCTTTTTCAGGGACCTGCTTCTCTGGGTAGACTGTCCCTCTTTCTCTTCTTCCTCTCTCTTTCCTACCCCCTTTCCATCAGCCCTGGCAGTACTCAGCTCTCCCATCTTAAGAACAATATTAAAAATGCCTCGGCTGGGCACAATGACTCACACTTGTAATCCCAAAGGCTTGGGAGTCTGAGACAGGAGGATCGCAAGTTCAAAGCCAGCCTCAGCAAAAGGGAGGCACTAAGCAACTCAGTGAGACCCTGTCTCTAAATGAAATACAAAATAAAGCTGGGGATGTGGCTCAGTGGTCGAGTGCCCCTGAGTTCAATCTCCCATACCCCCCCCCCAAATAAAAAGCCTCAAACCCAAGTCCCTCTCCACCCCATCCTGCTTCTCCGGTCTCCATCACAGACAGCATCCTCTCAACATGTCCCAAAGCGGGACTCAAGGCTGTACTGCAATCTGCTGTGATGTGTGTCACAACAGCTGGTAGCGGCCCTGGTGAACTATTTCCACCTGTCCAAGTCAGCAGATTCACGATCTTCCCTGCAGAATTGTCACCACACGCCATTCATGCTTCCCCACCTCCTGTACGTATGTAGCCCTTCCCTGTGGTGTCCGACTTTCCATGCATCCTCCTGGCATGCCATTTGTTCTCTGCGTCTTTCACTCCCTCCCCTCCTAGCTGGGGATCTCAGCTTAGATGTCCCTTCCTCCAGAAAGCCCTTCCTGATGCCTCCCACCAGATTTGGGTAAGGTTTGCCCACAGCAGGTCCCCCTAGTACCCTCTACTTGCTGGGTAAGGTAGGTGCCATAGAATGAGGGCTCACTGACCCACAAGTATCAACAGATGGAGCTTCCTGGGGACAGGGGCGATTTTCATTGCATTCTCTGCTCCTATCTCTAGAGGGTCCTCAATACAACTTTGAATGGATGAATCAATGGCCACCGATCCCTTTCACAAGAGGATGCAGGGTGGGCATGCAGCCCAGCAGCTCAAGGGCAGTGGAGAGATACGACATGTCAATGGCAGAGCTGTCCAGTCACAGGACAGACAGCCCACCAAGGCTGAGGGCTTCTGTAGACTAAGCCGAACCAAGCCGACTGATTCCAGCGGGGTTCTGTGGTGAGGCCCAGGCTCTGGGGGACAGCAGAGACTGTATGCAGCCATCTGAATATAGAAGTCAACAGCTCCTGCTCGCCTGCAACTGGGCTCTCACCTTTGGTTCCCCCAGCAGCAGGTTGGCATTCGTGGGTAGAGACCTCTCCAGTTTCATAGGTAGGGTTGCAAAAGGCAGGGTCACATGAATAGATCGCCACAAGAGGGCGCGCTGGGCCTAGGCTTGTGCTGAACCTTGCAGCTCGACAGAAACCTGAGAAAGTTTACCTGTCCTGAAGTGGGCGGGGAGAGCCAAGAAAGGGCTCGCTGAAAGGGCAACTAGAAAGGTCCAGCTCAGGCTTAATGATGACCTCAAGGTTAAAAAAAAAAAAAAAAAAGGTTGGAAAACAGCTGTGATCATGCTATCTTTAAGTACATATTATTTTCATCTATTATGCCAAACCTTCAAGGGCAAAATGGGCCATGAATTTGTGTGCTCCCACATACAACATGGATGAGGGATGGGCACTGGCAGGCAGATGCAGAGAGGACCAGGGTTCCAGCATCCGGGACATCAGGACAGGGAAGCCTCTGTATCCTGACTCCCGTGTCCTTTTCTGTCCACTCCCCTGAAGCAGTTGATTTATCCTAGTTCCCAGAACACCTCTCACTTTGTCACCCTGGCACTAACCCCTCTGCCAAGCTTCTGCGATAGGCCTCCTGGCAATGATGCCATCAGGTTTCCAGGTGTGATTCAAAACACACCTGGAAGTTCTTCCTGGTCTCTACCTTCCTTCTGCTTTGGCGGGGGTGGGGGGGAGTCTGAGCTTGGATTCACTTGCTCTGATTGCCCCAAGGTAGGGAGTGACCCCCACCCTGCATCCCCACACTCTGGTCCCCATGGCCTATCTGGCAGACAGAAGGAGCTAGAAGGGACTTGTTGCTTGGTGGCCTTCCAGGACGCCTCTTGCCTCTTTCTCCGCCCTCCTCCCAGCCCTGACAACTCAATCCAGGCAACATGACAGGAAATGGGCGTGTGCAGCAGGCCTGCAGCCCAGATGGCCACTTCTCTCCACTGAGGGAGAGCAGGGCGCTTGCGGTCTCCCTCCCAGCATAGAGTTCTCAGGTTAAGGTCATTTCCAGCCCATGTGCTGGGGAGGGGAACCCCGACTCCTACATTCTTTTAGCCATGAAGCAAAAGAAGCTGATCCTATGCTCAAGTGGAAATAAAACCTGGGGGTTTGTGACTCCCCCACAGTAGGGTCAGATGTCACACCAGGAAGCCCTGGAGGACCCAGAGAGGGGTCAGAGTGGATCACCATTTCAGAATCACTGTGTCCCTGCATAAAGCTTTGGCTACTCTGAAAAAGTCCTCCAGCTGTTGAGAGAAGGTGGGGCTAGGGAGGGAGAGGTAATTTGCATTGTATTTGCATTTCATTTGCGTATCACTCTTTTGATGTCCAAAGGCACTGAAATTTCCTGTCCTTGCTTCTTTTCCCTTTCTTTCCTCTATTCCTTTTTAACTTCCAGGCAGCCTCCTATCTCTCTCTTCCCCACAGCTTTTCCTCTCCAGAGCTAACAGATACGTAGAGTTATTAGGCCTGGGGGAAACTTCCCCACCAGCCCAGAACTCAAAAAGCTGATTTCATGGAGACTACTGTGCTGGGAAAGAGGGGTGGGGGGATAAGGGGTCTTTCACACTCTCAATTTTCTCAATTCAGTTCATCTAATTAAAATGATTATTAAGCAAATCAGAGGGGGAGGGAATAGAAATTGTCTCTCTCTCCCCCTTGCCCCATGCACACATCTCTCTCTCTCTCACTCTCTCTCTCTCTCTCACACACACACACACACACACACATGCGCATGCATGTACCCAGACTTTCAAGACCCAGGAAATGCAGAAGGAGAGAAGAGGAGAAGGTCCTCTGCTCAGCCTTTCACTAGGTCTATGACCTGGGGCAAGTCCCTCTTGCTCTGGGCCTCAGGTTCTGCATATGAGGTGGGGGCAGATGATATCTAGGTTCTTCAAGTTATATGATAACAGAAGGGAGGGAAGAGAAGAGAAGGCGCAGAAGCAGCAGGGCAGGATTAAATCACTGTCTGCTTCTAAATCCCAACCCTGCCATGCACTATTAACCTCCCTGAACCTCAGTTTCCTCATCTATAAAAGGGGTCTAATGATTATACTTTCCTTGTAAATTTGTGCTGACTAAAAAAAGACAGCACGTGTCCAATTGTGGCACAGTTCTTGGCACACAGGAAGCACTTAACCAATATTTATTGAATGAATGGGGGAATGGCTGAATATCAGGTAATATCTGCCACTCTCACCAGCCCCAGCCCTTCCCGGCCATCTTCCTAGCCCCTTGCCCCGCTTTGGAACACAAAGCTTTGCTTCCAACTGTGAACTCTGAAGTGCCTCTTTCTCAGTGTCGCCCCCCTCAAGAACTCCACCTCGCCTATTCTCACCCCCCAGAATCCTAGGCTGCTGGAGCCCCACAGACCTTTGGACATCATCAGATACCAGCTTCTCTGGCTTCTGGAAAACTACAGCCGAGAGGGAAAATATGTGACTTTGCACATGGAAAAGTGCAACAGGTTCCAGATATGGTGCCAGAGAACCAGACCCTAGGTGCACATGGCCATGCAAATGATATGCAAATAGAGATATGGAAATCACAAATACACTGGGTATAACTTCATGCTTCATGCAGGCATTCTTCTAGGACCATGGCAGGCGGGTGCAGTTGTAGATAAGAAATGGACCTCAGGGACGGGGCCATACCTGAAGTGTCGGAGGGGAGGGAAAGGAGGACAGTGGGGAGAGAAGGAAGGGACAAAGGCTAAGAGTGTTCAGTCAGGGACTCCCGGGGTCACTTGGGCCTCCAAGAAGTCATTGCTGATCTCTTCCCCTAACAAGAACCAGAAAGAACAAAAAGAAGGTCCCCTTTCTTCTTTCCAGGACAGGAGAGATGGATACGACTGGTGCTATGCAGAAGCACTTAAGCATTTTCTGTTCCTCAAGGACCAGGGCAGCACCTACTGAACACCTTTCATTTTTTCTTCTCTCTCTTTTTTTAAAATTTTATTTTTCTTGTGGTGTTGGCTATTGAACCCATGGGTGCTCTACCATGGAGCTAGGTCCTCAGTCCTTTTTATTTTGAGACAGGGTCTTGCTAAGTTGCCCAGGCTGGCTTCGAACTGCTGTCCTTCTGCCTCAGCACTAAACATCTTCTAATGCCTGGTGTGTGCCCAACACTGTTCTAGGCACTTGGTGGGAGGAGCAACAGAATGCACAGCCAGGAGGTAGGCTGAGGAAAGACTCACATAATCTTCCACAAAGGCTATTAAGGACATTGAAATATCCTAGTAATTCAGAAAAAGATCAGATCACTTCCTACTTTAAAAGGAGGGGACGTGCGAATGGTGGCTAGAGGGAGTACACAGCAGGGCTTTAGGCCAGGAGCTCCGATACTCACTGTGTAACATGGGAAGTCCAACTCCCTACACCTCATTGTTTCCATCTGTAATGGAAATAATAATGGTACAATTTACAGGTTGTTATGTGCACTAAACGAGATCTAAAGATATTAAAGATGCCTTTAAAGTATTGGTCAGCACCATGCGTGGCACATAGTGAAAGCACAATAAATGTAGGTATTGTAATAGGAATGATCAGGGTGGACATTCCAGGAGAAAAGAACGCTGTAAACAAGGCCTAGAGGCAGAAAAGCCCAGGACCTGCTCTGTGAGCAGGAAATAGAACTTGGCACTAAGGTGATGGGAGGTTGATAGGGTGTCCTCTGGAAAGGAAGGCGGGGCATTGTCCTCCTGATTGCACGTGGCTTTCTGAGCCTTCAAGGCAGGTGGTCCCTTTTGCTTGGAATCACTTACTGGCACCTGAAGACCAGAGAAAAGAGGATGGGTGGGGTCTTAGGCGATGGGTTTATGATGGGTGCTGCAAAGAGACTGGAATGGGAGTCCAGAGATGATTCCAGCCAGACCCTGTCACTGGGGAATCCTGTACCACTGGACAAGTCACAAGCTCTGGAAGGTGGCTGTCCCCACAATTCCCCAAACACTGGCAAAAAATCTCCACATCCATCTTTCATAGAGTCTCACAGCCACCTGGAACCTGGGGGCAGGGGATGGCAGGCAGGGGACAGTTGTCCTCAACTGGAAACTGTAATAATAAGCTGGGGACCATCCAAAGTTCACAATATTGAGAGAAAGCAGTGGGGACTAGGTGAGCTTGGACACCTGCTTCACCCAGAGAGATGCCAGTTTTGATCAGTACCTGCCCCGTTTTAAGATGAGTAACATGAGTTCAGGGAGGTGAAGAGCCTTGTCCCATGCCACACAACTGGTAAGCGCTTGAGAGGTAGGATTCCAACATCAGATTCTTTCCAGTACACCCCCAAGGCTTCTCCAAACACTCCAGGTTCCTTGTAGGCTTACTCTTTGGGAGGCTGTCCAGACAGAAGCTCAGGCCCGGCTGGATACCCCGCCAGAGTTCCTAAAAAGGGTGAGCTGGACCGCTGCGGGTGTGGTGGGGAGGGGCCGCCAGGCCGGGTCCCGGCGGACAGGTGTTCTCCAGGGTCGGACCCGCCCCGGCAGCACCCGGACCCCCTCGCCCGGCTCCTAGCTCCCCGTATGCAAATGCTGCTTTGCATAGGCCCAGGGCCAGGCGCGGGGGCCCTGCCAGGGGGCGTGGCCAGCGGCCCCCGCCCCGCGCCGCGTGCTCACCTGGGGAGTGTGGCAATCCTGGCCGCGCCGAGTGCCGCCCGGGCCGGAGCAGCGGAGCGCGCGACGGCGGTGGCGACGGCTCCGGCAGCGGCTCCCGCGGCAGCGGCGGCCGGGGGCGGGAGGAAGGAGACCCTGGCTTCCCAGGGAGCCCGGCTGGGGCAGACGCGAGGGGCCTGGGGGGGCACTGGCTTTGGCCCCGCCTGGGGCAGGATGGTGAATCTGGAGCCCATGCACACAGGTGAGGGGCGGAGGGAGTTCTGACAGGTGTCACTGCGCGCGGAAAGGGGTGAAGGAGAGGGACACCTTGGGGCGACAGGGGCGGGGGGACTTATTCCCCAGCGGCCAGGAGAGGGCGGTGTGGATAGCGGGTCGTCTTGGGGCGGGAGTGGGTTGGTGTCCGGGGAACTAAAGGGAGTGAGTCCGGGATAAGGAACCCTGGAAAAGATCGAGGGTGAAGGCGTGGGGCGCTCCTGAAGCCCCAGACCTGAGGAGCCGGCATTGCAAGGGACTTGGGTGTGCTGAATTGCTGTAGTCCCATGAGGTGGCAGGAGATGGGTGGTTCGCTCCCTCAGCCAGGGGTGTGGACCTGAGAGTGCATAAGTGAGGAAAATACGTGTATCCACATGCTACACTTTTGGTGTCTGGGCACCTATGTGAAATGGAGGCAAAGTGGGCATTAGTAGGGGGAGGCTTAGGAGAAGTGGGTGGGTTGGGGCAATTACAGAGGCACACCTGGGGGCAGGTGTCATGCTGCACATGGATTGATTAGGGCTTGAGCAAGCATGTGTCTGTGTGTGTCAGAGGAATATTTACCTGTCCCCATGTGTCTTGGAAGAGGTGGTGGAGCAGACCCCAAAGGTGGCATGTTGTGGGGACTGATACTTGCACATGGTTTCCAGGTGTTTCTGTAGGTGTGGGAGGTGTGCCCACTCACATGCTCTGTAAGTCTTTGCTGTGCTGTAGGCTAGGTGCATGATGGGCCTGTGTCCCAGAGGGGGTGGTGACATTCACATCCTCTGAGTCTCATATCCCATGACCTCCTTTCCTGAGGCTGGGTATGCAGGAGATGGAAAGCCATTGCCAGGAGTCTGTTTTCCCTGTATGAATGAACATGGGCATGGAGTGGGCATGGAGTGAACCCGGTTCCCTCCATTTACCCTGCTTATCCCTCCTTTCACAGCTGTGCTGGGGCAGGAGCTACTAAGATGTGAACTGGGCTTGGGGGTGAGCGTGAGGGATGAGCCCTGAGCAAATAACACAAAGTGAAGAAAACTGTACCTGACTTGCCAGGTGCAGTGGTGCACACCTGTAATCCCAGCGACTTAGGAGACTGTGGCAGGAGGATCACCAGTTCAAGGCCAGCCTTGGCAACTTAGTGAAGCCCTATATCAAAATAAAAAAATAAAAATAAAAAGGACTGGGGATGCAGCTCAACAGTAAAGTACCCATGGGTTCTGTCTCAAGTATTGTGGGTGGGGAGGGAGGAAAAAAGAAAAAAGAAAGCTATACTTGGCTTGGTCACCTCAAACCCAGCACCTTGCTCAAAGTGGCCAGGACCAAGTGATCTTATTTTAGAATTTCAGGGTTGCTAAGGGTTTCATTGTGTTGCTTGCACTCCTTTCTAGAAGAGCAGTGAGGGGGAGGAAGGAGGCAATTCCTGTCCCACCCTAAGAAAAAGAGCAGGCTGGGGGCTCTTCCCGGGTCCTACCAAGGAAAACAAGTGGCAGTGGGTTCTCAGGGGACCTGGGAATTTCACTTCCTCAAGCACTGTTTCCCAGCAGGTCTGAGCGAAAGGCTGGCTGGCAGAGAGGTGTTGATATTCAGTAGCTCCCAGGACGTGCCAGGAAGGGCTAGGTGAGGCTGAAGGAGCCATCCAGCTGGGTGTCATCCAGTGTCTGGGGAAAGTCTGTTTCCAGACCCTGTGGCACCAACATGGAGGGGAGGGGGTACCTGGGGCAGATCCCCTAGGCAGGTGTTTTTCCTTCCTCTACTTCCTGTTGAGAAGGCCAGGGTTCAAATGGGAACAAGACTCCTACAAAGGTGGGCCCCTGGAGGGGGTGGGGAGTTCTTTAGGACCAAGATCAGAGACTTCCTGGGGGTTTTCCACCTCCTTGTCTACTGGAAGCTCCTGCTCTGGGGAAATGGGAGGAGGTGGGACAACCAGGACCTGGCAGGGAAGCAGCCTAGGGGCTAAGAGTAGTAGAAAGCAGGAGAGGGAGTGAGGTTGAAGAGAAGCCCAACCTCCCTATGGCTTCCCCGGAGCCAGCTCTGGGCTGATGCTTCCCAGACAACAGCTTTACCCCTCCTCCAGTGGGCCTGGATGCCAGGCATCAAGGGGCCCTCCACCTTGGGGCAAATTCATCTCTCTACTTTCACCTGCTGCTCATTTTTTAGTCCATCTCCTCTCAGGGCCGTTGGGCCTCCCTGTGACAGTTCTTAGTCTTGGCTCTTCTGAGCTGTCTGGCTTCCCTTCAGTGGCACCTCCAATGCATCCCTCAATTTGGAACTTTCTGTACAGGTTCTGACTGGAATGCATCCCTCAATTTGGAACTTTCTGTACAGGTTCTGACTGGGTCCTTTGGTTCAAGGTCATTTTTTTTTCTTTCAAGGTCATCTTTGTAGGTCCTTTTTTGTATGGGCTCTGCTGTGCATGTGGGGGGTCCCTCTTCCCTCTATGCAGTGCCATCTTATGGGACTTAAGGGACCCTGTCTAGGGTCCCTTAGTTTAGGATTCTCTTTGTGAAAGTTGGTCTCTTTTGAGTACCATTTTTTCCCACCATAGTGATCCAGTATCTTGTTGATCCTTGATAAAAAGGACTTCCCCTGTGAACTCCTAGTCCTGGGACCTCGAGAACTCTTCCTTGATTGATTTACTGGAACAGTTTAGATAGGGGAAGGAGGCAGAATAAGAGCACACCAACTAGGGCATAGCCTGCCCCCTGGTCCCTGTTCACATGGCTCCCCTAGCTCTGTAGCCCCTGAGTCAGTGCCGTCTTCTTGCTCTGATAACCTATGCACAAGCCATGACTCAGGTCTGCCTGGAGCTTCAGCGCTTTGTACTTCACAGAGTATCTCTCATATAGGAACACGAAGGCCTGACTAGGCAAGAGGCCACCAGACACAGGGGCTCCCAGCCAAGGAGGGGCATCCCACTCTTAGGCCAAAAACAGACTGAGAAGCCAGCCAGTCAGCTAGGGAGGGAAAGACAGGGAGAGATGGTGTGAAGCCAGCAGAGGGGGACACCTGGCTGGCCCCAGGGTGTCTGTTTCTGTTTCTCACAGTGAGCTGTTCCCCATCAGGATTGGGAAAGAGGGGTTGAGCATCTCAGAGTTAGTTAGAACTCAGGAATGACGTTTGGGTCGAAAGGCCTGATTATGGAAGGGAAAAGAAAAGAGAGAAGAAATTTCCAGGGGAGAGTCGGAGTTTTGGCTAGCTAAAGTGGGACTGGCAGGTCCCTTGCAGTTTCCCTGGTAGAAGCACTCCCAACAGTGTACGAGGGAGGATCCAGGACGGAGATTAAGTCCCTTCCAATGACATGAAAATGGACACCAGGAGAGCCATGTGGGGCTTCTGCTTTCCCAGAGTAGCCTTGACTCAGGAGGTCCTGGGCACTGTGGTAACTCAGACTGCAACCTGGTGGAAGAATGCCTCTGGGCCTTTTCTTCTAGGTTCACAGATGTTTAAGGAGGGGCTTTTCCTGCAAAGCCAAGGCTCAGGGAGGTTAAGACCAGCTTCAGGGTGTGATGGTGTGTGATGGTGCCAGCTAAAGCGGATGAGGGTCTGGGCTTTTACACAGCACAGCTGAGCCTCCCCAGGGAAGGGAGTGATGGCAGGGAGCCTATTCAGTAGGGCTGAGATAAGAACACAGAGAATCCCGGCCCCACCCCACACCTCTCTCACTCCCTCCTGGCAAGTGCTGCTCAACAGGTGAAGGGTTAAGTGTCCCGGCGAGTTTCGGTGTTGGCCCATTTTTAGGCTGAGACCCAAGCGCTCGTCCCACCCATCAGCCTCAGCCTCCTACCCAAGAGGAACAGGTTCTGAGCATCTTAGCATCCTATGGGTCTGAAGGAGAGGTTTCACAGGTCATCTCTCCCTCCCCTTCCACGCAGACTCAAATCCCTGTCCAAGCCTAGAGTGTTATGATGTTGCAAAGCCATGGCCAAGTGAGGGGTCCTCTAATGTCTTCAAAAGTGACCTTTAGACATAACGAAGACTGAATTTTAAGCTAGTTTCAAGGATGAAGGAGAAAGGCTCTGGGCAAACTGAAAAGTAATGCAGGGAATGGATGCTGGGAAAGTTTGAGTTACAAGTATAATATTCTGGCTTAGGTCAGAGAGGTAACTTTCAAAGTCAGGAGTTTGAAATAAGTTGATTGAGAGACTCTGATCACCCTGGCATCCCTGCCTCTCAACCTTTCCCTGTCCCATGAACATTTCTCCCATGAAAGCAGAATTTGGAGAATGTTAAAGAACAAGCTAGGTAAAGAACAAGCTACAAAGGTGCCAAGACTGAAAACCAAAGCTGTTCCTTTGGAGGAGGGGCTGAGAGAGGGGCATGACAAGGACGCAAGAGGGGAGGGGCTGATGTCGAAGTCGGTGTCTGTTGGATTAGTTCATTTATTAGGTGCTTACTTTGTTTTTATTCATTATTTCGTTTAATTCTCACAATAACCCTGGGAGATATCTTTCATTATCCCCTTTTTTATTTAGATGAGAAAATTCTCATTCGCCTATGTGATTAGGGTCCCCCAGCTATTAAACCCAGATTTGTCTGAGGCCCAAACTCATGCTCGGAATCCCAGCTCTACTGAAGCAGGTTAAAACCAGCAGAGGGAGAAAACTTCTGTCCCGTGCGCAGTCCCTGATTATGGGCTTGCAGAATCCCTTCAGTGCAGTGTGAGTGAGCTGCAGGTCTGTGTTGGGCAATGCCCAGCTTCTGGGATCGCTGGCACTTCACAGGTGGGAAAGAAAGTGAAGCCCACTTCTCCATTGGAGCAGAAGTGAACAACCACAGAGGCCCTTTGCCAATGTGTTCAGGTGGCCCACACTGATCATTCTGCATCCCATTCACGGCAGACAGTACAGCTTGAAACTGCAGCAGGAAGGACTGAGGTCAGGCTCAAGAAATGTCCAAATGCATTGCCCAGGATGAATGGGTCCATATGATTGCGGAGTCTCTACTAGGGCTCTGTGACTGTGAAGTGCAGCCCCAATGTCTGGGGAGGGCTCCATGGAGCTCCGAGTACTTACCAAGGCGTCCTCATTCAGTTGATGGGTCTCATAAAACTCCTAGGGTCGCCTCACTCCTTCCCCCTGACTCCTGGGGTATTCTGGACTCCCCTTCTCCCCATGTTACTTGGGACCACAGTCACAACACCTAGGAGGTGTAAATCTCCGCCAGAGCTACACACAATCACTGCCTTTGAAAAATGCAGGCTTTCTCCCCTCTTTTCCTGGGGTAAAGGTCCACCCTTTCCCCTCATCCTGATCATCTCCAGACCTCAGGCATCCCGACTGCCAACTGGTTGATTACCTGATGCAAATTAAGGCTGCCTTCTTGACTGGGATTGGCTGGGGAGCTGAGTATGCAAATTGGCTCACCAAGACTACCAGGTTTGAAAGAGTTAAAGTGCTGCCCTGGAGAAGAGCATGAGGGCGAAGGGGGGGGGGGGGGGGTCATTATGATTTGAATAAAATATTCTTCTGTCTTTAACAGCTTCAGTATTTGGGTGGTTTAATAAGGAGAGGAGCCCAGAGAGTTAGTTCAAAGTTGCCTCTTTCTTGCCTCTGCTGACCAGGGAGGAGACTTAGGGGCCTCCTAGGTGGTGGCAGCTGTCTGTTATGGGTAAATGTTTAATTTATTAAAATGAAGCAGCATGGAGAGGCCAGACCAGCCATGCTTGGGGGGCTGACAATGGGGCCCTGTGTAGGTATGTTTTTTCAGCAGGGCAGTGATACACTGCCATCCCTTTCTCCCTGAGCAAGTTGAAGGAGTAGAAGAGAAGGTAAGGATCTCCAAAGGACAGGATCTTCAACAGGAGTGGCACAGGAGCTGGGGTTTGATCCCTAGAGGGTGCACTGACCTCTGAGAACCAGGCAGAGAACCAAAGACCAAAGATCAGAGGATCAACTTTGGTTCAAGGGTACTCACACCTTCCAGGGTGGAGCAGGGAGGGAAGGAAGGAGATTTCTGATACTACTTTAAAGAAATAAAACAAATCTCCCAAAGCCTAAAGGAAATGAAGGTTGGGAATGGGAAGGGTCCCCCACCCTGCCTCAGTGCCCCTCCCCTAGTTAAATTTTTGCCAACTGAGTCTTGGTGATAGAAGGAAGTAGTAATGAATGATGCAAAAGGTGAGACCCTGCAGTAGCAATGGAGAAGGGGGAGGCAGGCTAGGAGAGGAGGCAGGCACAGGAGGAGGGGATTTGTGCCCCTAAGCTGATGAATATTCTAATGATTGTATGTTCGGGAATCAGGAATTTGAAAGTCTGATGGTTGTTGTAATTACACATTCATCTTTGCTGTTTAGTTAAAGCCACATATGTCATAGCAAGAAAAATTGTGACCTGTTATTAAAATCCGTTGTGTTTTCTCTGCAGATATCAAGATGAGTGGGGATGTAGCCGATTCCACAGACGCCCGTGGTGCTCTCAGCCAGGTGGAGCCAGGTAAGGGGCTTCTCTTCTGCGGGTGGAACAGGCAAGCAGGGTATGGGAGGGAGTCGTTGGAAAATGTCCAGCAGGGTAATGTCTGTTCTTGCTTGGTCTTTCAACCAGTCGGACCCAAAAGCTAGGTCTTAGGAAACAAGGGCATTCTCTCCGATATGAAATGGGACCCTGGAGTTTTGGAATAGTAGATACTGGTCTCACTGGAGCAAACCTCTGTAATGAGGTCAGGAAAGAGCCAGATTCTTAAGAAAAACAAACCAAACCAAAGAAGTTAGGAAGGTAATTCCCTTTTCACGGTGCTGGCAATCAGTCTCCGGGCCTCACACATGCTAGGCAAGCACTGTGCCACTAAGCTAGACCCTCAGCCCTATGATTCACTTCTTGAGATATCTGTCCAACACCGCTAGAAGCAGCAGCCTAGAAGCAGCAGGCTGTGTTTCCAGCTGTCACTAACTTACTGAAGGTAGAATATCTTTTGGTAGATGGAACCACAGTCTTTTAGCCCCAAATTTCTCAACAGTTCTTATTTATTTATGCATTTATGTATGTATGTATGTATTGGTACTGGGGATTGAACCCAGGAGTGCTTTACCACTGAGCTACCTACCCAGCCCTTTATTATTTGTTTATTTATTTAGGTCTTTCAAAGTTGCCCAGCCTGACCCTAAACTTTCGATCCTCCTGCCTCAGCTTCCTGAGTTGCTGGGATTATAGGCATGCGCCACCTCACCCAACTCAACAGTCCTTAAGAAACTAACCAAAGAGGTCCATGCACAAATATTGCCCTTCCAAATAATATGTGCGTAGGTGGTGAACAGGCTCAGAGAGGAGGGCTTGATTTTACTTTATGAAGAAAAGAAAGAAGACAGAAAAGATTGAGAATAAAGTTTCATACCTTTCTCCTTTTACCTCCATAACCCAAGCCTTGGTTTGAAAACTGCATGTAATTAAAGAGAACGTGCAGAAAGATAAGTAGAAATTGTAACACCACCAAATAATTTTAATAGCATCCCAACAAGACCTCAATTAGCCTTTCATCTGGATCATTAGAGACATAGAAATTAGAAGAGAATCAATGTCCCCTAAAGCTAAAATCTTTTTCAAGTCTTCTGGAACACTCCAGTTCCATTCTTGAAGCTAAAAGACCTGGGATCAGAGACAAGATAGTTGGGAGGCCTTGGAGGGTTCATCTGCAAGATGCATTTTTCCATAAACTTTTCTGTTCCCCAAATTATTGAAATAGTGTCTACTTGCATGCAATACACATGTAACTATAGATAGCTACAATCTGGTTTTCTTGGGGGAGTACTGGGGATTGGGGATTAAATCCAGGGGAAGTTTATTACTGAGCTACATTCCCAGCTCTTTTTACTTTTTATTCTGAGACAGGGTCTCTCTAAGATGCTGAGGGTCTCACTAAATTGCCCAGGCTGGCCTTGAACTTGCAGTCCTCCTGCCTTAGCCTCCCAAGTAGTTGGGATTGCAGGCATGTGCTAATGCACCTGGCTACAGACTTTATATTTTCTTTGTATTTATATTTGCTGGAAGAACAGCTGGACTGAGGATAGTTGCAAACATTTTTCAATGGGTTTATTAGCTGGGTATGGTTTACTAAGATCTGTGGTGGAGTGCACCTGTTCTCTCCGGTTGAGAAGAAATTTTCTTTTAATCTCAAGAATCTGAGATCAGTTCAGCTGGACTGTGATGGGTTCAGTGCCCACATTGACACTCTTTCCTCAGAGAAAAGTCAATCCAGGAGTCACAATTCTGAGGAATTTGGGGGGTCCATTCCTGGAAGCAAGCTGGCCAGAGCCAACTCTGTTCACCTGAACCCTATGACCTGGGACACAGCTAAGCAAGTGTCCATGTGGGTGAAGACCACACTTAAGACTGGCATGGGGGCTTTGTCATCAATTACCCTGAGCAAGTCAGGGGACTAGTACTAGGAGTGAGAATGAGCCACACAGAACCGTGAAAGTTGAGGCAGAAAAGGGGCGGGGATCCAATCCTGGGAGGAGCTTAGGAAGGTTGATGTGTTGTAGACCAACTGAACAAATTCTGACCTCCTGTCTGAGAGGGCAGCTCTGTAGAGAGTAGGTTAAGGAATAAATTATTCAGACTTAGGCTGGGACCCACAGAATCTGAATAGCATCCAGGGGTACTGCCAAGGTGACTCAGACCAGCCACTGTGCCTTCTCAGGGGGCAGGAACAGATGACCTTTGAAAAGCAGGGATTTAGACTCAAACAGAGCTTGGAGAAATTTGCAGCTCTGCTGCTTCCTGGCTATGTGACCTAATCATTTATACTTTGCTCTTCTGTAAGTGGGAAGATTAATGCCCGTCTTAGAGAGTGGGTTGAGAGTTACTTGAGATGATGTCTAAAACCCTTAGCATAGTGCTTGGTGCAGGGCAGCTGTGATCATTATTGCTTCTAATGGCCTCATTAAGATGCTGCGATTTTGTAATATACAGAATGGGCATCGCTGCCAAGTGCTCTTGGACCACAAGTGGTTGGGGTACCCTGTTCCCCTTCACTCAGTAAGTGGATCAACCCCACAGGTTGGTTTTGTTCTCTTCACCGTTTGTGTGTGAATCCTTCTCAACTCCAAGGAGACAGTGATGTCTGCAACTTTTGTGCAGGCTACAGCTTTACTATGCCCCTCCACATTTCCCCTCAGGGCTCAGCTCCTGGCTAGTAGCATCAATGCCTAGGTGATCCTCAAATTACTGTATGTTTTTAAGGGCAAGAAAAAAGAAGTAGCTAATTAAAGTAACCAAACTTCCTGGAAAGTCACTCTGACTCATTTTTTTTTTTACAGAGGAAAGCTTATTATGAGTTACAATGGTTACCAACTTGGTTTAATGGCTTCCTTTGAATTTTTAAAAGACACATTCGCCTTCCCAGCAGTGCATGAATTAATGGGTGGTTTGTCTCTAGATTTTAAAGGAACTATAAACAAAGATGACCTAGAAAGCCCATGTTCCATGAGAGCACCCCAGTGCTGTGTGAAATCCCCAAGGGGCACTAGGGGTGGGAGCTGGGAAATGAAGCGAATTTCCCCATCCATTTTGGCCAGGAATGCCAAGGAGAGAGTTCTCAAGCCCAACACAGACCTCCCAGTTGGTGGAGACCTAGCAGGGCAGTTCATCCTTCCCTCTCCTCCAACACAGAAGAGAATAAATAGCCCAAGAACTTAGAATGTCCTTTAGGCAGCAGTAGGGACCAGACAGATTCCAGAACCCCTGTCCTCACCCCACCCCCACACACTCATACAGAAGACTGAAGTCAAGTTCTTTCTACATTGTTCAACTATTAACTTTTCTGTCCTTCTTAATGTCTACCCACCTGTTACTACTTTTCCTTCACTCTCAGGGCTGACAATATTTTTCTGTTCTCAATTAAGGACTTGAAAAGAATATAGCCTTACTCACAGTCCCCAAGTATGGATCCAGCTCACCCTGTGACTTTTTATCCCACTTCTCACATCTGGCTTCAAACACAAGAGAAGAAAATACGGAGAACTCGGGAGGAAGGAGGGAAAGACCAGAGACATTTACAGAGCCTTCTTCCCAACTGGGCACACATGGGCAACTTCATGTACATCATCTCATTTAATCCTCACAAGAAGCCTAGAAGACACAGGCATTATTGTCTCCATTTTCACAGATGAGAAAATTGTGGCCTAGAGTGGGAAACTAACTTGCGCAGGGTTGCTCAGCTTAGAGCCAGGAACCTAATTCAGGCCTTTGTGATTCTGCCAGGTTCCTCTTTTGGCTGTGCTATGAACTCCCTGGGTACAATTTGGCAAGTGTTTCCCACGTGTTTCCCTTTTTTTTCTTCCCTACAAAGGAGGGATTTGGACTCGATTGTCTCTAAGGGCTGGATTGTAAAAGTTGTGTGCCGGCTCTCCTCCTCAGTACTCTTTCCCATCCATGGTGTACACCTCGCATTGCCGTGTGACTCCCCGGGGTTTCCCTCCGTCCCTCTCTGTTCCCTTCTTTTTTTTTTTTTTTTTTTTTTTTTTTTTTTTGGATGGTCTCCTTCGGTGCTTCTAGCTGTTTTGCTGTGTGTGGGCTCCGATCTTCTCCGACCTAACTGGCATTCCCATAACCATCTATGGATCACCACTTTGGGTCAGATTCCAGGCTCTGAAAGATGAGGAAGAGTCCCTGTCCTCAAGGAGCAACTTATCAAGTGCAGAAAATCATGATTGCCTGGACAATATTGACAACTTGTGTCTATAAATACATTCCCAAATTCATAATGCATTTGGCCTTTATAAGGGCTCTGTGAGAGTAGGTGTTACCATCCCACTTTGCAGGTAGGGATTGAGGCTGGCAATGAGAAAGAAGTTTAGCTGATATTTCCAAGGTCCCTGAACTGGCAGATTATAGAATGAAACCTGGATCTTTCTAGTCACTTTTTAAAGAAAGATGGTGGAAAGACTGGGGACCCACACTGGGAACCAAGGACAGAGGTTGTAAAAGAAGGGCAGCATTAGGGCAGATGCCAAAGTTGGGGAGGGTGTCAGGGCTGGAGGGGAGCCAGGTCACCTGTAGGTAGACTAATCTAGTCCAAGTAGCAGAAGCTATTTGGAACTAAAGCACCATGCTTGCTGGGGAGGAGCAAGAAAAGACTGGGGTCAGCTGCCTCTCTCTGAGAACTGTGGAGGTTGAAGATCTAGCCTGGGAGAGAACATTTTCCTTCCCTTCTCCCTCCTGATCCCCTTATTCAAGGCCCTAGCCCCTCACCCCTCTGCAGGCTCAGTTGTCATTTTAAAGAGGGAGTAGGGTGGGGTTCCAAATCCAGATGGCCAAGGAGCCAGTGCCTTGGTACCCTTGTCCTGCTCAGTGATCTGGGAAAGAAGGGCTCCAAGAGGGGAGCCCAGGAGAAGAAAGGGAACACTAGAGGTGAGGGAGGGGACTGGATTTATCATTCAACCCTCCCTGTTCCTTCCTGACCTCAAACATCCTGAGGTTAGAATGACTACCATCAGTCTCCAGTCCAGAAGGACCACCAAGGAGAGTCAGCAGTTTGGGGACCCTTTTGCAGAAAGTCTTATCACCTAACCCTTGGGATTTCCAACGTGGTTTTAAGCAGGGATGGATGTGGTTTTACAGGGAAGCGCCACGGAGGCACAGAAAATTTACAAGTCTCCTAAGGTCCTGGAGAAAGAGTGGGTAGCTGACCCAAGACTGAACACCACTCACAACCCAGGGGCAGCTCCTTCCTGGGTCTCACTTTCTCTACTCTCCTGAGTTCCCAAGAAAATAAGCTGAGGATTGCAACCAAGGGATGAGGTTCTGAGTAGGACCAGGCAGATGACTTTAAGATGAGTGTGGCTTTCATCCAGATATTAATAAAACTTTTTTTTTCTTGCTGTGCTGGGGATGGAACGCAGAGCCTCACACATGTTGGACAAGTGCTCTACCTTTAGACACATCCCCAGCCCTAAAACTAGTCTTTAAATGACAGAGAGTACAGGAGATACCGAGAAAGTACTTGAGGTGAGACTCAGGAGAAGGCCTAGTAATATTTCCTATTGACAGCTATTTGTAAATGAGGCACGTGTGTGAGTGCCCACACACACATCCTCCCTTTTTATGATGAAATGACAGAGTGGGTATGGAAGCACTTTGAAAAGAGTACACCACCATTTAAAGACAATCCATCATTTCATCAATAATTATTAGAAGTCAGGTGTGGTGAAGCACACCTGTAATCCCAGCAACCTGGGAGGCTGAGACAAAAGGATTTCAAGTTGAAGGACAGCTTCAGCAAATTAGTGAGGATCTAAGCAACTTAGTGAAAACCTGTCTCAATAAAAAATAAAAAGGGCTGAGGGATATAGCTCAGTGGTTAAGCACCCCTGGGTTAAATCCCAAGTACCCACCCCCCAAAAAATAATTAATGGAAAAATTTAGGGGACAAAGTGAAACTCTGTCATAGGGTGCCTAGGACTTGAGTTTCCTCATAGTAATTAAGGAATAAAGTGAATAGATGGGAATAAAATGAAAAGATGGGCAAAGTGGTCTCTAGGGTCTGTGCCTCCACCCATACCTGTTCCATCCCTCGCCTCTCGGGAAGAATAGAATTAAGCCGCAGACCTCCAGATCTTGAGGGGAATTGATATGAATTCTTGAGGATATAAAGATTCTGGGAGAACATCTTGTCCATCCTTGGAAAATGAGAGAATCTATTCTTCTTAGAGGTTTATATTTCCTCACTTATCTTCCATCCCTAAAAACAGCCAAGCCTCCACAATTTCTCTTGGCTTTTTTTTTTTTTTTTTTAGGTACTGGGGATTTTCTTAGGGCCTCACATATGCTAAGCAAGTGTTCTCTCACTGACCTGTGTCCAACAGTTCTTTTTTAAAGTTTTATTTAGAGTCAGGGGCTCACCAAGTTACCCCAACTGACCTTGAACTTGAGATCCTCCTGCCTCAGCCTCCCAAACATTTGGGATTATAGATGTGCACCACCACGCCCAGCTAAGGCTACCTATTCTTATATGCTACAATCCTTAGTACCTGGAATTTCTTTTTTATCTCTCACCTAAGATCCCCATGCTGCAACATAATGCCCATTGCCTCTTGTTTTGGCCTTCTAAAACCAGAGTGGCTTTCATCCTGCCTTGCTTCTGATTTCTGTGACAGGGAAATTAAAAGATAGTGATTCACCCAGCTTCAGACTGTGGCTTTGTGTGTTGGAGGTCTCAAGAGAGTGGCCCATGCCAGGAATTGCCCATCTCCAAGTCACAGAGACCCTTAGCAAGTAAGACTGTCACATGGCAGCTTGTACCTGGGTCACGACTTCCAACCACAGACGCTTTCTTATCCACGGATTCCCACCCCAGCCCACAGGACAGGATCCTACTGCTCAGACATGCCACCAGTGACTGGGCAGCCCTACCCAATGCCAGTCTCTCTTCTCCTCGGAGGTCTTTTTAAGGAAATGGTCCCCTGCGCATGACCCATTGCTGCCACCTCTGCAGCCCCCAGAAGAATATGGACTCCCTTTCTCTCCAGCCTAAGAATGGATAAAGGTGAAGGAGATGATGGGGCACCATCCATGAGCTTTTCTTTACCCTTGGAGTTCCCCTCGGTTCCTCAGTGGTCATTCCCACTTCAGTCTCCAGTGGTGGACAGTTGTTTTCACTTCCGGTCTGTCACAGACCAGCACGCAGCCCCATGGAGCGTGATTAGTGTGATGCTCATTACCCGCCCCGCACTTTTAACAGCACCCCAACTGGTCTACACCCAATTCAGCAGGGAGACCCCACAATCGCCTGCTTGCGTGTGACTAGCACCTCTACATTCTTACTCTCTTTACATGTATCTGGCCGTGGACCTTGACAGAGTCCACAGACCAGCGTTGGTGGTTAGGCCACATTTGGAGGTAAGCCACCTTAGAGGGGTTTGCTGTCCCTTCCTTCGGCATCCCATGAGCAATGGCTACATCTGACCCTAGCTACCTCTTCTTACGACCTCCTTGGCATTCCTCCTGCTCCAATCATCTAGGTGACGGGGACCCAGCAGGATAGGGAGGTTCCAGTGGGTCCTTTGCTGACACGGTGGAGTGGCATTCTCCCCCCACCTGCCCCAACACAGCACACCCAGAGACTGGGTACTCAGCAGTGTCCAGAGAGAGAATTAGGCCACTGCAGCTTCCAGGGCTTTACCCCTTCACTAAGTCCCCCCCCAAATTGAAGCCCCCACCCTGTCCCCCGAGCTCTACGTAAATGGGTTCACCCTCCTCCTCAACAAACAATTAGGGCGGCAAACACCTGGTGCGGAAAAGTGCTGAGTAAGTGCACAAAGAATTTAAAGAGAGATGAGCACCTGAATTCAGTCTTAGGGGCTTAGGAGCAGTCCAAACTCAGGTGGCTAAAATTCAATGACAGATTGTCCTGCCTCACACCCAAGGGTACAGGCACAACACACAGGAATGCACAAACTCACACTCCCAAAAACTCCACCTGGAGTCCTGGGCACACCTATAGGCTGTCTTTTCGGATGGAAGTGGGTTTTTCAGAGGCAAGCTTGGGTCCTCCAAGGGGTGTGAGAGATGGAGGGTAGCGTTTCAGGTCGGCGTTTGCTAGTGGGTCTGTGTTTAGACCTCTTCTCCATGGAAAGGCTTTCTAGGTTGCTCCCCATCCGTCCAGGCAGGGCAAGGAGGAGAAGAAGCAGAAAGGGACAGGATACCCAGTTTTCCTCTCATGTCCACTCCCCACAGCCTTTGGTTTTGGGGGACAGTGGCCAATTTAGAATCCAGTATGCTTGAAAGGGAACCCGCATGAGAATATCCCAATCCCCCTCTTCTGAGTGTCTGGGCACTGCAGGGCAGGGCGGGCCAGGGCGATGTCGGAGTGTGACCGGAGCCCTCAACAGTGACTGGATTTCATGTCTAGAGGCTTCAGCCACTAGCAGTTCAAAGTGCCTGCCTGGGTTTTCCATGGACGGGTGAGCTCACTGGTGAGTGCTCCTAGCGTGACAGCAGGTTCCTAGGAGACTCAGGGAGGGCAGGCCTTTGTGCCAAGCCAGGAGCTTGGGAAACAGAGCTGCAGACATCTCCCAAAAGGTACCCATGCTGTTGTTGACTCAAACAATAATAGGTGTTCATTTGCATAGCATTTACATACAGGTTCCTTTCATCTCCTACTATGGGCACCACCAAAGTCCCTGTCTCCTGCCATCATCTCTTGGGGGCTTTGCTGTGTTCCCCAAACTTCAGAACCTGCACACATACCAACAGCCTGTCTTTTGGTTAGCCCAGTCCCCCCAAACCTTCTGTTGGTCTTGTCTGGGAGCATCTGGTCCAGTTTTGCTAGAGAGGTGGCCCAAACAGGTAGCTGTGCAGGTCTGGCCCCAAGGGGCACCTCAGTTAAGGTCATCCCACCTGCCTGCTGTCAGTTCCAGCCAAGCCCCTAGTAGGGAACTTGTCCATCCCCCAAGCCCTGCTCAAACTGGAAAGAAGAACAAAACATCTAAGCCAGGGAGCCCAGAGAGGTGCAGAAAGGAGAGGAAACCGGGTGGTTGCTATGACGATGGGGTCTCTGTGCCCCATTTGCATAGGGCGATGATTTCCATACTGCAGGGTGAATTTCCATATCCCTGCCTCAAAGCCTGTTGGGGTGGGGAGGGGGAGAGGGGAGAGGTCATTTGAAATTCAAATGAAGATGATTAAGGTTTACTTGAGGAGGAAAGTGTGGACAAAAGGGGTTAAGCCAGCTGACAAACGTCGGCTCCAGGGCTGAAAGTTATCAAAGGGAGGTGTGCACTTGGCTGGCTCCCCTGCCAGCCCGTGCCACATGCCCTTGAAGACCTGCTGGTGGTCTGAGGAATCCATTCCAAGATGGGTGCTGTGACTTCTGCCTTGCAGGAGAATCGTGGGGTCTCCCCTCTAGCACCTGGCGCAGTTTAGCCTCTCAGTGTCCTGAGGATATTTGAGCTCAAGGGTAAGGACCACTGAAAGTTCTAGTTCTGGAGTCAGGCCAGCCTTCCTCTGGGGACCACAGACTAGTCATCTCAGGTTTTTAATCTATGTCTTTGGAGAAATGATCTCAGTACTTTCTTGTTTGACTGAGGAGGTGGGACTCATCTTTACCACCCACCTGCAACCTTCCGCAGGTTATTTCCTCTCTTCAGGCCTGAATCTGGGCATCAGATGAAGAGTCTGAGGGTGCGGGTCTCTGAGACACTTCCAGGCATCCTCTCCACACAGCAGGTAGCATTTGCTCGACACTGAAGGATGTGAATTCTGCTGCAGTCTTAGGCTTCTCTAATGTGTTAGGAAGGGTTCCCCTGCTCCCTCAGCCTACTCTGACCTTGGGGTCATTATTTAAAGGCTTACTGCACAGTTTTTTTTTTTTAACCTATAAAATGGGGGTATTAATAGTACCTACCTCACAGCTGTGAGGATCAAATGAGCCGGAATTTGTAAAGTACCTGGCACGGTGCCTGCCACCTTAGTAATGCTGTTTATTATTATTTGTCTCTGGAGGACAAAGTGTTCACACAGTGGATGCAGTGCCCCAACAGCCAATTCAGGGTGCCTCAGTTAGGCATATGGACTGTCTCCTGAGCAGGGGACCTCTGAGTTCACTCCTGTTCTGCACACTGTTTTGTGTCCATCCATGTCCAGAACTCAAGTTGGAAGCTCGCTTTGGTGACAGACTCTACCAAAGCTAAGTGGTCACAACACTGAAGCCATCCCTGGGAGATGCATCTTTCAAATCAATCCCTGTGAGCTATTTGTGTTGATCCTAGCTCAAGTTTGTCTTCATTACTTATTTTTTGTGTGTGTGCAAAAATCCACAAGCCCAAACCTTAGCTCTACCACAAGCTACATCCCAGCCCTGTGGTTTTTTTTTGTTTGTTTGTTTGTTTTGTTTTGTTTTGTTTTTGTACTTGCAGGGGTATGGGTACTAGGGATTGAATCCAGGGGCACTCAACCACCAAGTCATATCCCCAGTCCATTTTTAGAGACAGGGTCCCTCTAAGTTGTTGAGGTTAGCCTGGAACTTGCGATCCCCCTGCATCGGCCTAACCTACTCACTGGGATTACAGGCAAGCACCACCACACCTGGTTGCCTGGATTCTTTCTGAGACCTGGTGCCATCTACCCAGCATGCTCCTCCCACTTAGCCCTTAATCATGCTGTCCATTTGGGGCCTCTGTGTTATGACTGCAGCATCAATATGTAGACAACAGGAGATTCAGGGGCAGAGCACAGGAGCCCCAGAGAGCCCCATCTATAGCTCAGATGCAGAAGAAATATAGATTCTATTTTCTAACAAATTACAAGATCTTGGTGAGGAGTCTTTCCTTTATCATAGAGTAACGTGAAAAATTACTGTGGGAATCTGAAGCATACCCAACTTCTCTTCTCTGGGGCATGGCCCCAGGCAATCAGTGGAAAGGGAATGGAGAACCCACTTTGGGTTCCATGTCAGGGGTGTGCATGAAGAGGACAATCATGGGGACACTCAGCAGACCCTGTCACAAGGAAGTCCTGAGAATAATTGTGTGAACGCCGCTGTTCTGTTCCTTGGGCTAAAGAAGTAGAAGCTTTAAATCATGAAAACCCCCAAATCTACAGACTCATAGTCTGGAGGGAAGTGGAGAGATCATCCAGTCTTAGGGTAGTAATGGGGTCTTCAGTAAAGTTGAGGCTGAGTTTAAGAAAAGGAGAGGGATGCCAAGTTCCATTAGTGATGTCTGTCCTGGGCACAGCTTGTGTGCCCACAGACACAGATTTTGTATCTTCTATACCAGTGCTCTTCCTATAGTCCATATTTTTTTTTTTTTCTTTTTCTGTAGCCCTGGGGGTTGAACCCAAAGCTGTTTTACCTCTGAGCTACATCCCCAGACATTTTTATTTTTTTATTTTGAAATAGGGTCTTGCTAAATGGCCCAGGCTGGCCTCAAATTTACCATCCTCCTGCCTCAGCCTCCCCAATAGCTGGGATTATGGGTATGTGCCACCATGCGCAGCTCCCACAGTCCATCTTGAATCGTCCTGTGCCCTGTCCTTCAGGATCAACTTCTAGGACTGACCTCAGGTTCCTCTTGGATATTTTCTTACTCCTAAGAAAGAAGTGGCAGGAATGGGGACAGAAACTTTTTAACACTTAAGGGAAATGGAAGCCCATGGAAGTTAAACCACTTGCTCCAAGTATGGCAAAAAATAGCCTTTGAAATGATCCGAGAGCCCAATTTACTGTGTGTTCTCTGGACAGAACTCTGATCATTAGACCATACTTCCCCAGTTCCCTGGAGGCATCTGAAATACCAACAAATGTAGACATAATGTGTGGGGAGGTGCCCTGGAAAAAAATCTGGTTTTAACTGGATTAAATGACCACACTGGAAGTCTCGCCTGCCCTGGTGGTTGACTGCTCAGGAGTGTTTCCAAGGTCTTGGTACTATAATAATCTCTATCCCAGGAAGTGCCAGCAAGTTTCCAAGTGGTCATAAAGTGTCACTGGAAACCTTATTGTGTTATACCAGGGAGCAGAGCTGCTAAGGGGAAAACAGTCCAGAAATGGGAGAGGCCAAACCTCACTGCTGAATGCTCTCCGCATTGTTTACCAGGCAGAAGTGAAAAATCCTGCTTGAACAGTTCTTGGTTCTTCCACCTCCCTCGCCCAGAGAATTACTCCCCAGGCAAACTCACATCCCAGTGCTGCCAAAGCTATGCAAATCAGTCACTGCAAGGCCAGGCTGTTGGCTCAGCACAGAGGTGGGAAAGCGGGTGGCCTCCCTGGGGGCCCATGCCTAGCCCCTGATGTTGGGGGACCTGGCCAGGTAGCACAGGTCCACTGCTGATCCAGTGGAAGGGGAAGAGAGGTGGAGGAGACAGCTACTCTTGACACTGAGCCTTGGACTTCTCATTCCATTGGGTGTTAAGACCATCTTGGCTTAAGGGGATTCTACTCTGAATCCTGGAGCTCCCCAAGAATTCATCGTACCTTTTATCCTCTTTTGATCACGCTAGCCCAAACTCTGCACTCCGGGCTTCTCTTCATATTTAATCCTTCCAACTGTAGAGATGTGGCCTCTTCCTTTTTTGGGAGCTGGTGGGTAGAGATGAACAGTCCTGGGTACTGTGAGGGAGCAGGAAGTGGCTGAGTCTGGGGGACTAAGTCAGGCCTTGGATGAGTCCTCAGAAGACATCCTTCCAGCTTGAGAGCTGGGAACCATGGCATCATGCTGGAGTGGGAAGTCAGAGCACACTGGAGTTGGACACCTGAGGATCATTCCCAACTCACACCCATGCTTGAAAAACTCTGTCACTTTAAGCGTGTTTAGACATGGTTTCCTCATCTGTGAAATGGGGTAAATAATAAAACTTTGTCTTCCCATGTGCTGGGTCTCTGCCTGAGCCTCTCTCCCAGCCTGTAATCCAGGTCCCAGGTATTTGCCTGTTTTCTTGCCATGAAAGTTTTTTAACCTAAAGATTCGCAGAGGTTCTAAAAGCCAAAAGAGTCACAGAGAGACCCCACAAGGTGGCTCTTCCAGCTTGGCAGAGACTTCAACCCATGTCCCCACCAAATAGGGGATTTTGAAGCTTCCTTTGTGACCGCTTTCTGCCCCACCCCCTCCTCTCATGCACTTAATCATTCATTTGTGTGTAGAACAAACAGAAGGGAGAGGGCTGGTGAAGAGTTCTTTGGTCCTGCCTGTGCCTCTCTGTAGACACTACATAAGGTGACCAGCTTCTGGGAGGAGAAGAATAAGCCCTGGTGCATTTCAGGCGACTGCATTGAATCCTAAGATGTTAGCGATGGAGAGAATTTTATACATCACTAGAGAGCCCTCCCTTTAATGCTATCAGATTGTCCCATCAAAAAGACAGTAGAATGAATGAGACATAACTTTCCTATGTTCACATATGAATACATGACTGGTGTAACTCCGCATCATGTACAAGCATACGAATAGGAGGTTATACTCCATGTATGTATAATGTGTCAAAACACATTGTACTGTCATGTGTAACTAAAAAGAATAAAAAAAATTGTCCCAAATCAATTCAAACACCACTTCTGTGCCAGCCCTGAAATAAGCAGCCTGTGTTTGAATATTTCTAGGGTTGGGGAACTCTGTCCTTGAGAAACTGCAGGTTTCACTGTTGGACAAGTCCACTTTTTACAAAATGCATCCTCACACTGAGTTGCTTCCCTTTACCTGCCGCCATTGGTGCTTGTTCGGCTCTTTGGAGCCACAGGCTAAGCTTCTGTTCCCTGTGATTATTTGGGGAGGAAGGAAAAGTTCACCGACATTTATTTCTTACTATGTACCAGGCGCTGTGCCAGATGCTTTCAAATGTTCCCTCATTGAAATTCATTTTAACTTTTATTTTGAAAAATTTTAGTCATATGGAAAGGAGGAAAAAAAAAACAGTTTAATGAACCAACATCTACTATCATATGGATTTAATAATTAACATTTTGCTATATCTTCTTCATCTGTTTTTCTGCAGTATTTTATTTATAACTTTATCTTCCTTTTTAACTTCTTTTTTGGTACTGGGGAGATTGAACCCAGGGGTGCTTTACCACTGAGCTACATCCCCAGACCTTTTTATTTTTTATTTTGAGACAGGGTCTGGCCAAGTTGCCCAGGGTCTCACTAATTTGCTGAGGCTGGCTTCGAACTTGTAATCCTCCTTCCTCAACCTCCCAGTCACTGGGATTACAGGCATGCACCACCACACCCAGCTTAATTTTTTATTGTGAACATTTTCAAACACACAAAAAAATGAAGACTAGTAGAATGAGGCCCCATGCATTCTGAACTACCATCATATCTCTGACTTCTTGTTGCTGGAATATTCTCTTATAAATTATTATTCTCTTATAAATTATTATTATATAACATTATAGCACTCAGTCCTAAATTAGAAGTATGCATCTTTAAAACATGAACATATTTTCCTTCTTAAGCACACTAACATCATTTATAAAACTGATATGTTGCTTAATTCTCATGACAATTTTGATATCTTAAAATATACCCACTTGAATTTTTAATTGCCATATGCAATTGCCATAGCTATGGTTATCTGTATTTTGGGTTCCAGTTTAAGATTGGTTATTGGTATTGCTGGGTGGGAGAGGTGCCAGGTGACACTAGTCCAGTGGACTATTAGGAGAGAAGCAGGAGCCAGTGCATAATGAAATGAGGGCTGAGGTGGCTCCCTCCAGCCAATCAACATCACATTAAGAGCTCAGTGCCTCCTGTGTCTCAATCTAGACCCCTAAATGGTCTGAGCACCTGCTGGCGGGCTGGGAGCCATGGTGGAAAGCCATGTCTCCCAAGCACATACTTATGGGCTATATAGGGGAATCCAAATAGGAGAAGGAGTAGCTTTGGGCATCTGAGCCCTTATTAAGTGTCAAAGGATTGAACTATGTCTACTCTGTGCTCTCTTGGAGCATCTGGGAGCCAGTCTCCTGGGAAGTCCTGGCTGGCCCTGTACCTCTCTTCCAGCCATTCATTAGTCCTAAGAATAAGGAAAATAAGGTAGAGATCACGATGCAGGTAAAAATGAATTTGATGAGGAGGGAAGCTCCATCACCAGACTCTGATCATAGCAGGTACATCCTCATGGTAAATGGTCCCTTCAGAAGAGCCATGGAAAACTTCTAAGTGACAGAAAGTATTGATTTTGTTGGCTGGTGAATTTTAAAAGTGAAGGTGCTTGCTCATTTGTTCTCATTTTCTTGTGTAAATCTCACAAACGACATTCCAATGGCTCTCCCAGAAATCAAAAGCAAATACATTTTTATTGGTCTACAAACCTGATGATCCTCTCCAAGCCAAACTGGGTTCTTGATCCATGTTTTTCATTCAAGGTCTTGTTCATGAGTATAGGCTTACCTGCTCTGGAAACATCTCTTACCTTCCAGAAGGTCATACTTCCCTGGTCTTTCTTCTACTTGAATGTTGACTCTTTCTCAGTCCCATTTGCTGACTTCTCCTCATTCCAACTGGGACCCATTTTATTCATCTAGACTCAGTACCTTTGTGGCCTCAGCTAAGTTCTGTGGCTTTAAATGCCACCAAGAAACCAGGCATGGTTGCACACACCTGTAATCCTAGCGACTTGGGAGACTGAAGCAGGAGAATTGCAAGTTCAAGGTCAGCCTAGGCAACCCAGTGAGACCCTGCCTCAAAATAAAATGTAATAAATGGCTTGAGAGGGTGAGGCATGAGGATCACAAGTTCAAAGTCAGCCTCAGCAACTTAGTAAGGCCCTAAGCAACTTAGTGAGACCCTGTCTCTAAATAAAATATAAAAAAGTGGTGGGGATGTGGCTCAGTAGTTAAGCACCCTGGGTTCAATCCTGAGTACCATAAGTAAGTAAGTAAATAAATAAATAAATAAAATAAAGTGTAATAAAATGGAGGCTAGAGATGTAACTCCCTGGTAGAGTGCCCCTGGGTTCAAACCAAACACCACAATATGTAAATAGATAAATAAATACCACTAAAAGCTGATAGCTACCCAGTTATACTTCCTGACCGAACTCTCCCCTTAAGTCCAAATACATTTTCCCACCTCTACTGGAATATCTAATTGTCACCTCAAACTTAATATATCCCAAATGTACCTTCTGGTTTTCTCCCACCACCCTGCTCCTCCCTGAGATCCCCCATCTCAGTGAAGTGCCCCCCTCACTCCATCACTCCGATCCCTTCTTCCCTTTGCACTCCTCAGCTCCCCACCAGCAGTCTGTCAGCCATGTTCTCAGAAGGCATCCTGAACCCAGGTCCCCTCACTGCCTCGCTGCTACTGCTGTCCAGCCCACAACCCTCTCTCACCGGGCCTCCCAGCTGCTCCCAGCTGCTCCCAGCTGCTCTCCCTTCCGACTCTTTGCCCCTTCCACCCATCCATGCAGGTTTGAGGACTTAACCTCAGACCACGTTATTCCTCTGCTCTGATTGCTCGCTGCCTTCCTTGGACTGCGAGCTCAACCTGATCCACCATGACCTGACCCATGTCACCTTCCCCCGGGCTACCTCTCTGCAGTCACATGCACCTGTTATAGGCCCACAGCAGGCAGGCCTGCTCCTGCTGCAGGACCGTCCCTCTGTCTGTGATGCTCCTCCCCCAGACCTCCCTCATTCAGTAAAAATGTCACCTCCCTTAGTAGCCTTCCCAAACCATCCGGCTTTTTTTTTTTTTTTTTTTTTTTTTTTTTGCAGGGGGATGCTGGGAATTTAACTGAGGACCTCCACATGCTAGGCAAGCCTTCTACCACTGAGTTCCACCCCAGCCCCCCATCCTGCTTCTGAACATCCCCCTGCTCTGTCCTGTTGTTCTATATGGTAGTCATCCCCAAATGAAATTGTATATCAGCTTGTGTATTCCTTTTATGTCTCCTCACCAAGAAAAGAAACTCCATGAGACCCTCTTCCATATTCTCCAACATTGTATTTGGGTATCTGGCACCTGCTGTGTTCTCAGCAAATATTTGTTGAATTAATGAATTTGTTTCTTGTCAAATCTTTAAAAATCACTCTTTGTTATGCCAACTATATAATGTCACATTAGGATTTTTTTTTTATAAGATAAAAGTAATTTTCCCTTTCTACCCATATAAGCACATCTCTTTTAGTATGTGGGTGGCCCATCGTGAGTATAGCTCCCTCATATGTCTCAGTATTGTCTTAGCTAATCTCAACATCAGGCTTTTTTTTTTTTTTTTGCGGTGGTGGGGATTGAACCCAGGACTTCGTGCTTTTGAGGTAAGCACTCTACCAACTGAGCTATATCCCCAGCCAAACATCAGGCTTCTTGTTAGAGGTCACTTTGTGCTCACCATAGTCCTCCTTCTCAGGGGTCCCCTGACCCTTCTTCCTCTGCCTGCATCTTGCAGGCCTATTTGTTCTCAGAGATGCCGTACAGGACTGGGATGCCCTTCCCCATCATCACCTGCAACGGAGCACAGGGAAAGGGGCTTAGGTTAAAACTCCGGAGGATTCTCTTGGATCCTATTCATTAAACTCTCAGGCACTTCTTGAGCGTCTGATCTGTGTTAGAAACTGGTCATTCTGTGGCCATCAAAGACACAAAATAGCTGTCACTGTCCTGTTCCAAGGAATTCAGAGCCTAGTGTGAAAGGAAAACATGCAGAGGAATAGGGAGTCACACAGTGAGTACCAGGTGGCCAGTAGAGAGGGCTCCTGGATCCCAGAAGGGAGAGGGACTGACCCTGTACAAGGGAACAGTGTTGGGAATATGGTAAGGTCTGGACCCAAGGGAGTGTTCTGTGGGTAGGAGCTCGGGTATCTAGGAGGCAGCAGGGCAGGGCTGTGGGCAGCAGGAGACAATGCAGAAAGGTAGGTGGAAAACAGGACCAATGGGGGATCTACACTGAGCTAAGGACTTTGAACTTTATGTCAAAGCTTTTATTTGAACTTTGGATTTGTTCACTCATTCATTTATTCATTCATTTACTCAATGTATTTTGAGTGCCTATTATATACTAAGCACAGTGCTAGCTCTGGGTACACCATATTTAATAAATAGTCATTTTCCTTACTGTTATGGAGTCAATCATCCATGCGACCCAGAGGAAGAAGGTTGTATGGCAGCTCCTTCCCTGGAAAGTGATATGAATAAAATCCTTTATGACTTTAAAAGAAATAATTCCTCAACCAATACGTATATGTTTAAGCAAGTGATGGTACATTCATATAATGGAACATTATATAGACCTTAAAAATGGGGCTTATGAGTATAACGAAATATTCATGTTCCTTTTTTTATTTCCTTTTGGTACTGGAGGTTGAATCCAGGGTTATTCTACCACTAAGCAACATCCCCAGTCCTTACCAAAAAAAAAAAAAAAATATATATATATATACACACACACACTGGGGGTCGAACCTAGGGGCACTTAACCACTGAGTCACATCCCCAGCCCTTTTTATTTTGAGTTGCTTAGGCCCTCGCTAAATTGCTGAAGCCGGCCTCAAACTCTCATTCTTCCTTCCTCAGCCTCCCGAGTCACTGGGATTACAGGTGTGTGCCACCACACCCAGTTCCTTTAAAATATTCCTTTAAAAATTTCTTATTTTGAAACAGGGTCTTGCCAAGTTGCCCAGGATGGTTTTGAACTTGCGATCTTCCTGCCTCAGTCTCCTGAGCTGCATCATGTGTACACCACCATGCCTGACTTTCATGTTCCTTGATAGCGTAAGATAGCTCCTTTTGATGTGCACTCTGGAAAAAGCAGGGTAAAATCTATATGCAATGGTACATATTCATGAAGAAAACCAAGCATACAAAAGACTATAAATACTGTTAGTTATAGCTGCCTCTCGGTCAAGCAGTTCTCTATTTAAACTTTTTCTGTACCAAAAAGTTTCTCTAATAAGCACATAGTCACTTTATCAGTGTAACATTTGATGACAAAACAAGAAATGACAGTGTGGGGGAATGGCACGGATACCTGTCCTCCGACTTGGTTCAGGCATCAGCGCCCCTGGAAGGTGCACCTGGTGAGAGGACTTTTTGCCTTAGGGCAACTCCTTTAGGAACCATGGCTGGCCTCTTGGTGGTCCTCCATAGAGGGATGTAATGGCTGCCCCACGGCGGGCACTTCACAGGAGGGCTATGGAGGGTGGCTGTGCACAGCTGAACGAGGCTTGCTGTGGTTTGCTGTATTCCCCAAAGACCCTGACTTGCATCGTGGCCTCATGTGAGTCAGCCTACCCTCCAAGGCGATTCTTTCCCTGGCTCCACCTCCCTGGAGGAGACTTTCCCAAGATGGTGTCAGAACACAGGATGAGCAGGAGGATCCTGGCTATTGGGGAAGCCAGTACTCCTTTGCAAAATAAAGACATGCTCATCTCGACATCCTGTTCTTCCTCTAACAGTCGCCTCTTCCAATCCTGCAAGCGATTAAAATATACATACATAAATATTTTTGTCTCTTTCAGGAAATGATCGAAATGGCCTAGATTTCAACAGACAGGTAAGAACTCAAGTCAAAAGAAAATGTTTATCCTATATAAATTTGGGAGGTTCCAGGTGTGGGGAATACAAAGACTAAGTAAAGTTTAGAGGTGAAAACTCACAGATACTTAGCTTTCAGGATTAAGGGACACTGAATCTAGCCTCCTGCATCAACCATAATCAGATGTTAGGATCTCCTCTTCAGAATTCCCTCCAGAGTTCTGAATAATGGAGCAGCCATTTAGGATGAACTGCATGCCTCATGTAGTCCAGAAATCTAGGACAACGGCTCTTTGAGTCGAGGCTTGGCCTGATTGCCTCCTGGTGAGGCTGGTGCATGGCTGACTACATGGAGAGGAATGTATGGAGCTGCAGAGGACAAAGTGCCTGGCTGTCCTCAGGGCACTCCTGATTGGAAGCAAGTTGATAGGGACCGCGATAGGGAAACAGAAAGAGCCCAGAAGGGAGCACGTAACCAGGCTGGGGACAAAGCAGACACAAGCATGGTGCTTTGGAAGGCAACCAAGCTGGTGAGCCTAGACCTAGTTGGAGAGGGCTCAGGGCAGCGGGAGGTGGTGTTGGAAAGCTCACAGGGTGGATGGACATGCATGGATAAGGAGAAGGGTGAAACCAAAGGAGAGGCTTTTGCCCTTAAGGTTTCAGGCTGCTAGGGAGCCACGGTGGGATGGACTAGGATGGGGTGTGGTGTCCGAGCAGAGGGTGGGGATGGGAGAGTTTGTTGGGAGGAGAGAATCGAAGCTGCTGCCAAGCAGAGAGCAATAAGGGGGGTCTTAGAGTGAGGAAGAGGGGCGAGGATCAGGTGCAGTCTGAAACCTTGGGCGTGTGTCCCGTCACTGCCACTAACTAGCTGTCTGACCTTGGCTTGATATTTTTCAGTCTGAGTTTTCTCGGCTGAAAAGGCAGCTCACTCCATCAGTTAGAGGAGGGGCACCTACGCTGTGCAGGTGTGGGAACACGGAGAAAAGTGAAGATGTGGGCCCTGTGCTGGAGGAGCCCAAGTCTAGCACCGGAAGTGGCTGGGCAAATATCTGGGGGAAGGAGACTGAGAGACTCTATTTCTTAAAGATTCTTTAAGTTGTATTTAGTAATTTTTAAAAGTATGATTATTAACATCTTTATGGCACAAACCGATGGGATTCACTGTGACATTCTCACGCATGCATATGTCCTGTATTCCTTGTATCCGTCCACTCACCCTTAAGTTTCCACATATGAGAGAGAACATGCACTACGTGTATTTCTGTGTTTGGCTTATTTAGCTTAACATGATGTCATCCACTTCCATTTTCCTACAAACAACAGGATTTCATTCCTCTGTATGGCTTAGTAATATTGCTCATGAGAGACTTTTAGTGGATGATTATAATACCATCATTTGTGTTACTCCACGGGTAAAAAGTCAAACAAGTGGGAACAGTTAGCTCTTCCTGGGAGCTCAGGGTGGGCTTCATGGAGGAGGTGGTATATCTGAAGGTAGGTCTGAAGGATGAGCAGGGATTTGTCAGGCATAGAAGAATGTGGTGGAGAAGAGAGCAAGAGGGAAGGGGAGACCCTCCCAACCCTGGGGGTGTGTTGGACAATCACTTGGGCTCTTTCCCTTCATGCCAATATTCTGGATAGAAGTCTAAGATGGAGCTGCAGATCAAACACGGGTATTAATTAGATATATTCTCTTCCTCCTTTATCTGTAGAGTGATCTGAAGTCACTAATAATGTTTCCTAAAAGGCCATTGACTCTGGGTATATCCTTCACAGTCAGAGAAGGCAATAATCTTGAGTTCTAAGCCCAAACCTAGGCAAGCAATGTTTGCCATTTTGTTCATCAGAAAGGCTAGGAAATTTGCCAACAAACGAAGACCAACTATTCTCCCTCCCCTTGAGACCTATAACAGAGTTAGGCTTCACTAATGAGAGATCTAGGTTAGCTGTAAGGAAGGACTTCCAGCCAATGCAATTTATTAAACCCTGGAACAACTACCAAGGGAAGAAAATTGTAGAATCAGCTTCTCACTTCAAGTCTTTAAATGGGAGACAGATTCTTATCTAAGAGATATTTTGGCCAGGTTTGCCTCGGGGGTAGAAGGATGTAGGAGATTTCCAGGTAATCTATGATCCTAAAGGAGAGTGCCAAGTGGGTTGGGACATGGGCTACGCCCTCCCTACACACTGTATCCTGAGGAGTCAGGACCCCCAGCCCAGGGTCCACCTCTCATTTCCCTAGGCCTTGGCGACAAGGATAAGGAAGAGACTATCTATCTCATACCAACAAGTGGCCACACCTGCCTGTCCAGAGGTGACGAGTTGCACAGGCCCAGTGGCTCTGGCTACTTGTGTGATCCTGCTGGGGCTTGAGAAAACCTTGTGCTGGGGACAAGGCTAGGAGCAGCCCCTCTGGCCCTGGGCAGGCTGCAGGGAGGCCCCTGGCTCTTGGATGTCTTATAGGATGTACCATACCCTCCACTGGCTCTGGAACAGACTCACTTGAGTTTGTTTCCCTTGGAGCAGCCTGGCGGGGTGGTCCCCCACCTGGGAGGGGCTTGGAGTTCTCATTACTGACAAGAACAGACCCAGCAGATCTTTCCTTTGAAGGAGTCTGGGGGAGAGAGGCTCAGCCTAGTCACACTTGCTCACATCGCGCAAGCTCTTCTCTGCTCCCAATCACATCTGCAGCCTCTCTCAGGCTCTGCCTCCTCCCTCGACTCTCTCACTTGGAGGTCATCAGATACCAACACCCACATGCTCACCTTCACACTGGCTCACCTGCAGGCTTACAGGTGGGCACCGAGCCTCTGCTTGGTGGTTATGCACTCATGCCTCACGGCAAGGGAAGTCAACCTATGTTTGCTGACCACCAAGCTCTGGGCAAGGTGCTTTGAGCACTGTAATCTCATTTATTTCTCACTGTGAACCAGGGAGGTAACGTGTTACTATCCCTGTTTTACAGGTGAGGAAACTGCCTCCCAGGCAGCCCCATGATTTTCAGCAGATTATAAGATGAAGTAACTTGATGAAGGTCACACAGTTGGTCAACTGGCTGGGCCAGGATTTGAACCCGCATTTCTGAATGCAGAGCCCATTTTCCCATGATGCCTTGCTGCATCCTCCTCTGCAGTCTCTCAGCTTCCCTCTCCCTTTACATACACACCATTCTTGGGGAGAGGCCTGGGAGCCAGACACTGAGTGTGACCTCACTATGACTAAGTAGGAAGAAGCGGGAAGGAGAGGGAGTAGGGAGGGGAGGGAAGTACGGTTGTAGAGGAACAGCCTCTCGCAGACGAGGGGTTGGCAGACACAGGGGAGAGAAAGAAGAGCTACTGCCCTTGCTGCAGCTCCTATCAGGAGCTGGTGCAGTTGGGAGCCGCAGGCAGAGGCGGTAACTGCAGTGTCGGTTTATCCAACTTTCATGCACCACTTCCGTGCTGAGCCTGTTAACTTCCTGGTCCCAGGAAGAGCCTGAGCTTGTTATGGGGATAATTGAGGGAAGGCAAAAGGATCCAGAAGCAGGGCAGAGCTGAGAGCCAGAAAGAAGAGGTCTACATAAGGACAGTGACGAGCGAGGAGCAGACAGGCGCTCTGAGTCTTCCTCCAGGAGACTTTCTCTATCTTACCTGCCCAGGGGGCTAAGTGGTAGTAGCCCTGCTTCTGGATCAACAGGGAAAGTCTCCTGAAGGGAGACTCAGAACACCTGATTTCCAGTGCTGTCTGCCCCTTGCTCATCACTGCCCTTATGCTGACCTCTTCTTTCTGAAGATATTTAGATGAGATGATCCCAAGGCCCTTACAGTTTGTGTGCAATGGTGCTATCTTTTCTTTCCTGCCATTTCTGACTGAGCAGTTGGACTTTGACTTCCACTCCCCTTTATTCTATTCTTTTTCTTGAAAGAGAAATGTGGAAGAGAATCACTCTGATGTATAGAAAGTGAGGGGAGAAAGTTGGGTGCTGGGGCGCATGCCTATAATCTCAGGGACTCAGGAGGCTGATGCAGGAGGCTCACAAGGTTGAGGCCAGCCTGGACAACCTTTGGACTCTGTTTCAAATTAAAATATAAAAAGGCCTGGGGAATACAGCTCAGTTGTAGTAGTGGTTCAGTCTCCACTACCACACACACACAAAAAAAAAAAAGAGAGAGAGAGAGACAAATGAGGAGAAATAGTTTTGAGGCCACCTTGACAACATTTATGATCATGTGTGATCCAGTGTAAACAATCATTTCAAATGTTGGAATGAAGAGAGAAGGACCCAGCAGGCCACATGTGGGGTCATCCATTTATTCCTTGAATACTTAGCCATTTGTAAGCGCCAAATAGATAGTGTTATTTGTAAGATAAATTGCGATATATGCACAGTGAATTCTGTAAGAGTTGTGAGAATGCTGAGCTCTGGGGTGCTACCTAAGGACATTGTGGAAGCTAGTGGCAAAGGAAAAGTAGGGCTTTGACTGACAGAAAGGGGCAACAAGAATGTTCCCATGTAGGATACAGCGAGGGTGAAGCCTCACTAGTGAAAAGGGGCCCAGCTTTAGGGAATGGTGGGAGGATCAGCAGGGAGCGAGCTGGTGGGAGATGAGGCTGGAGCTGTGGACTGGGCCAGATGAGCAGGAGCTCTGAACGCCCAGGAAAGAAGTGTGGAGTTTACCCTGTGGGCAGCAGCGAGCCACGGGGCATTTTCAAGCATGACTAGTTTGATTTACTGGAAGAGAGCTGAAGGGGATGTGGGCGAGGAGGGAGGGAGGCTAGATGAAAGGCTGATGCAAGAGAGGCTGGATGGAACCGTAGGAGACAGAAGTGGACAGTGCCCAGGATTCTAGCAAAGAACTTAAGTGCACAGACAGAGCCAGGTTCAAATCCTGACTTTGTATTTCCTGACTGTGTGACCTGGGACTGTTTCTTCCACCTCTGTTTGCCTCAATCTCCTCACCTGTGAAATGGAAAGAATAATGGTATCTAACTCACAGGGTAGTTGTGAGGGTCAAACAAATGTGAACATGTGTGTGTGTGTGCCTCCTAACACACACATCTAGAACATCACTCTAAGTATTTTCTTTTGTTACTCTATCAGTAGGCATGGAGAGAACCAGATTTGAGAGCTGGGAGAGAAGATCAGGACAGTTTTGGCAGCGGGTTGGATGTAGACAGCAAAAGATAGGGACTGATCCAAAGTGATTTTGAAATTTCTTGCTTGGGATTCTGAGCATTACTGAGACTGAACTCAGAGATCAAGAGGTCAGGAGAGGCACTGGGTCATAGCTCAGTGGCAGAGCACTTGCTGAGCACATGTGAGGCACTGGGTCCCATCCTCAGCACCACATAAAAATAAATAAAATAAAGACATAAAACGAAAGAAGACAGGAGATGGGGCAAACTTGTCCAATGGTGAGAAGAAAAAGAGGAATAGATAATGAGCTGTAGGTGCCCCGTATATGGTAAGAAATGTGAATCTGGAGTCCAGGAGGCAGGTCAGGACTGAAGATGCTTTGCTCAGGGGTCCCACTGAATCACACTATGTGAGATGATGGGAAGGAGGAGGAAGGTCATCCAGGTGAACAGAGCAGGAGAAGGACCAAGGGCAGACTAGAAGGACAGGGAATACTTAGAGTCTATAGTGTCCACAGAGAGCAGATGCCAGGCAGCTGCAGTTGGAGGGTGAGTGGAGTTGAGGAAATGATGGAGACAAGAATTGCAGAATTCCCTTTCAAGGAAGGGGACAGTGAAAAGAGGCAGGTGTTGGCCTCAAAGGAGGCAGAGTGAGAGAAGGCTTTGAGTGCTAAGGGAGACTTGGGAGGGGCGGAGAGGAGATGCAGTAGGAGAGAGAGGACATAGTGGTGGCAGAACCCAGGAGAGGGGTTAGCCTAGAAGAGGAGGCCTCTTCTGAGAGGAAAGGAGGTGGGGCGCTCTGTCCCTGAGTTCAGGAACCCAGGGCAATGGCTAAGTTCATCAAGGAGTTTCTCCACTCCATTTCCTGCTCTTCGGACCAACAGTTAACTTCAGAAGACCATATTGAGGTAGAACTGGTTTAAGGGGACTTGGTGATCCCAATGACAGGTACACAGCTGGATAGCTCACTTTTGCTTTGTTCTGGTGATTTCTGGATCCCTCATCATCCTGGGCCATGATTCCACCAGATGGATGAGGGTACGATTTTATTATGTTGTTGCATATTGTCTTGCTCTAAGACCTCCGGAAAGTTCTGTGAGCCCTGACAAGTCCGAAGCAAGTTGGCAGGTGTCCTTGTCTCTGTTTCTTGCTTCCAGAACTGAGAATCAGTGGTCTGATTTTCTCAATCCCAGATTTGGCAGCATTCTAAACTCACCTGCACCGTATGTAGCTCTCCTGGGCTCTTCTCTGGACCCCCCAGACCAGCTCCCCGAGAGCAGCTGCCCTGGTGTGCCCCTATGTAGCATTTAGTCTCAAATCAAACTGAGATTTTTCTTTCTGGTTTCCTTGAATACAACAGAGTAACAGGCATGATTCTCAGGTTGCTCTTTGTGCTCACTGATTTGTGATATATAATGGGCTCAATGGAGTGCCTTCTCTAAGATCAACAAGATTCAGACCACCAGGTGTGGTGGCTCACACCTGTAATCCCAGCAACTCGGAGGCTGAGGCAGGAGGACGCAAGTTCAAAGCCAGCCTCAGCAACTTAGTGAGACTCTAAGCAACTTAGTAAAATCCTCTCTCTAAATAAAAAATAAAAGGGTTAGGGATGTGACTTGGTGGTTAAGCACCCCTGGGTTCAATCCCCAGGTCCAAACCAAAACCAAAAACAAAAACAAAATTCAGTTCAAGGAATGGTCTCTGAGGAACCAGAATGGTAGACTTCTCTCGAGAGGCCCATGATGGAGACATGGGGTAGCAGAACCAGGCTCTCAAGAGTACAGTGAGGTGGTGGCAGAGTAAGCCCGACCCCCACCCCAGGGATGCCCAGGAGCAGCCAGGCTCTGGCTCTGGGTAGCTGAGCTCAAGAGAAGGGAATTAACTGACAGGTGTTGTTATTTAGTTTTATAAACCTGTACGCGAGTTGGATTTTGGGGAGTACAACATGGCCCCTGCCCATAGGAGCTCCCAGCCCAGTGAGGAAGAAAATGAAAAGGAGATTGCAGAGGTTGGTGGGGGTCAGGGGTAGGGAGGGACTGCACATGACCCGTCTGGCTCAGGAAGTCTAAAAGAGCCACACAGGTGGATCTAGCCTCCAGGTAGTGGGCCTGGTGTGCCAGAGGGAGACCCAGACTTTCTGTGACGGACTTGGGGGGTGGAGAATTACAGGTATCAAAACTCTCATTCCTCTGAGAACTGTTTCCTTCTGCTGCAGGACCCAGCTTCTGGTCCTGTACTTCCAGGTAGAGGCAGGATTACTGGGGGAGGGCACAGACACAGTGGTGCACACTTGTAATCCCAGTGGCTCAGGAGGCTGAGGCAGGAGGATCCTGAGTTCAAAGCCAGCCTCAGCAACTAAGTGAGGCCGTAAGCAACTTAGCAAGACCCTGTTTCTTATAAAAAAATAAAATTAAATTAAAAAAAAATATATATATATATATTTTTTAAAGGACTGGGGATGTGGCTCTGTGGTTAAGCACCCCTGGGTTCAATCCCCAGTACAAAAAAAAAAAAAAAAAGAAAAAAAGAAAGAAAGAAAAACAGAAAAAAAAGGGCATGAGGAGCCAGCCAGTCAGCCACATTTTGTCAACCCAGAGTAGTGATGATTTTAGGATATTAGCCCACTACATCCTCCCCACCCCAAATGTAGCAAAGTTATTGAGAAATAGATACAGGAGCCTGATAGATGAAGTATGTGGGAACCGGGGTGTCTCTGCATGGCCACAACCGAATTTCTAAGACCTCACTGCAAAATTAAACACATTCACTAAATGCAGAGAGAACCAGAAGACAGGACACCTGAAAGTCCCCTCCACATGCACAGGAAGATCAAAAAGGACCCAGAAGGGGCCCAGTCATCCCTCATGTCACCCGCCTATACATCCTTCCTTCTAAACCTGTTCTCCTCCTTATCAGACCTACTGTCTTTTATAACAAGGATTGTGGAAAACCACCCCCCAAATGAAATTTCTAGAAAATATGAATAAAAATCAGCAAGATGTTCTAATTTGAATGAAAAGGAGAAAGCAAAGTCATTTATAATGACAAGCTATGTATTTCAGTCAATAACTTCTTGGGCACACACCCTCAGAAGGGTCAGGGGAGAGTGGGATGCTTCTGCTTCTATAAGCGTCACAGGCATAAACGAACTGCTATCAACATGCTCTCTATGGGCAGCTGGAAAGCCATGTTGGAGGACTGGGGTCATACGTGGTAGCACCTGTGCTTAGCATGTGCAAGGCCCTGAATCTCATCCCCAGCGCCACCGAAAAGAAAAGAAAAAAGCCATGATTTTCCCAAGTGTTAAGCAACTCTTGGTAAAGCTCTAAACAAAATAACACAACTTTTTTTCCTTAATGCAGAAAATAACATCCCCTGAGCCCTGGGCAAAGTGTATACTGAGTATATAAAAGATATTTTGTGTTTGCATTAAAAAAATGAAACTGAGTTGTACACTACTATGATTAAAAGCAGGCTCTTCAGCCAAATGACCTGATGGGGCAATTTGAAAATCATATAAAAGTTGATCAGAACACAAGTGTTTCTCATTTGGTGCTCTCTTCTGCAGTGCAAGATGTCTGGGAGACCCACCCTCTGCTCAGTGAATGCAAACTGAGCCTCCTAATGATTAAGACAGTCAAAAAAAAAAAAAAATAGAAATACCACCATAGATTTCAGTAAACATGTCCCAAGGTAGCTATCACCTCCAGTGAGAATAACTGATCTTGACCCACCAAGGACATGTTACCTCTCCTGCCAGGAGTTCTGGGAATTAGATGTAATTCTGGCTGCAACCTTTCACCGTAGAGATACAAGGTAGTGGGAAAAAACTCTGGAAATAACACACTCAGCCCCTGCTCTCCAAGAGCCTGGCTTGCTATCCAGTGAGGGAGAAGGCCCTGCAAAGTTCCTAAAAATGTCAAAGTGAGGCATGTGAACTAGGGCCAGGGAATAAGCTGGCCTGACTGGGTGGCTCGGTAGGTGTGGAGCCGAATTTTCAGACAGGAGATAATTGGCGAGATTAAATGACTCCCTCCTCCAAAGTGATTTCCCTTTTGCAGTCATAATATATATGATAGTACAATATTTATTGAACTCTGGCTGTGTGGCATACATGGAGTACAAACGACTGTATGTACATTGCTTCTTTTAATAATGACAGAAATCCTGCGAAGTAGTCAGTATCATCCCCATTCTATAGATGAGGAAACTGAGGCATGAGAGGTTAAGGGATTTTCCCATAATCACATTATCCATAACCGGGGAAGTCTGAATGTACTGTCCAGCCTGCCAGCCTCCCAGCTTTGGGTTTGTGTCCACCACACGATCTGCTCATCTTGGAGGAGGTAGTGTGCTGCGAAGGTGGAACCAGACAGCCCCTGCTGACCGAGGCCTTTGCCTCAGCTTCCTCACCCAATGATGAGAACAGTAATTGTACCTACTTCCTGGGATTCTGTAACAATTAATATGGTTAAAGTATTTAGAATAGTCTCTGGCATACAGCAATCTACCTATAAACATCAGCTCTTAATATTTTCTGATGAATGGGAATCCAATACTTTTGCCTCTTCTCTCCCTGTGTGGCTACTCTCTGGGTGTGTACCAGGTTGGATGGGCTGCATATGTTTCTTGAAAGGTCCCCTTCTTCTGGGATCTGTCATCTTCTGACATAAGCCTAACCAGTCTCCCCAGGCTTGGGCGGGGAAGCAATGATAATTGCATTTACTTGTGGAGAGATGGAAATTGTCTCCCTTTGCCACAGGTACTTGGTGCTTTGCCTTGAGACTCAGGTGTCAGCTACTTCCTGTTTGTAGCCTGAGCAGCAGCCCCAGGACCAGGTGGACCAAGCCTTGTGGAGAACAGGATAGAGAGCAGCAAGGAGGGGCAGGAAGGCTTGTCTCTGAAGGCTTGTCCTTAGTACTTGCTGGTTTACCAGATATCACAAGCCATCAAAAAGTCCTTCTGCAATTGGGATCTGGGACCTAGCTGGTTCAGGCTCCAATACTGCAATGAGTCTGTGAATACATTCTGGAATGTTCCTCTCAGCTTGGGTGTAAGGTGATGAGTGGTGAGGTTGAAGGAGAGAGAGGAGAGCATCCAAGTTCTTTCCCTTATTCTGCAGTCATAAAAAATTAGGTTCTTAGGGCTGGGGGTTTAGCTCAGAGGTAGAGTGCTTGGCTAGCATGCATGAAAACCTGGGTTTGATCCCCAGCACCATGAAAAAGAGAGAGGGAGGGGAAGAGAGAGAGAGAGAGAGAGGGGGGGGGGAGAGGTTCGTGAGTTGCCTTTGGTGGAGACAGAGGCTGATAAGACTAAAAGCAGGGCCATCCCAACCCTGTTACAGGAGTCTCTTTGGAAAAGGAAATCTTGAAAGGGAAACTGGATTTGATCCCAAACAATAATTGGAGAAATTAATAATTAATACCATTTATTGGTATTAACAGTTTATAATAAGCACTGGGCTGGCACTTTACAAGCAGTTATTCATTAAAACCTTATAGCATCCGGGCACAGGGTCACACACCTGTAATCCCAGCAGCTTGGGAGCTGAGGCAGGAGGATCACAAGTTCAAAGTCAGCCTCAGCAAAAGCAAGGCACTAAACAACTCAGTGAGACCCTAAATGAAATGCAAAATAGGGCTGGGGATATGGCTCAGTGATCAAGTGCCCCTGACTTCAATCTCCAGTATAAAAAAAAAAAAAGACCAAAAAAACCACCAACGACAAAAATAAAACTTTACAGCAATCCAGAGAAGTAGATGTTGTAATTCCCATTTTACAGATGAGAAAACAGAGGCTGGGAGCAGTCAAGTAACTTGCTTAGAGCCAGAATTCAAACTGAGGTTGCTGTGGTGTGCCCGGCTCTCCACATAGGTCATATCTTATTTGATATTACTTAATCCTTACAACAGCCTGATGAGGTAAGCATTGTTATTCCCATTGTGTAGCTGAAGAAACTATAGCTCAAAGAGGTTAAGTAACTTGCCCAAGGTGGAGCTCAGATGTAAGACAGGCCCGTCTGACTTTCCACCATACCAACAGCTTTTGAGAGAGAGAAGAGGGGGCGAAAGAGGGAGGGAGACTCCTGCAATGAGACACGACCTAATGTTACCGGAGCCCCTGGTGTGATGGATCTGGTACTTTTCCATATTTCCAGAGCCCTCTCACTCATACCAACTCCTGCAGACCTCTCATGAACGGGGTTTGCCAGCTGGGAAGGGAGAGATAGTATCTGCAGGCCCAGGGAGGGTTGGCAGGCGAAGGGTGGGTGGAGAAGGGTTCCCACCCCGAGAGGGTTCCCCTGGCCCTGCGAGAGAGCCACCTCCCTGTGCCTGTGCGTGAGAAGGGAGCAGGGAGGAGAGCCGTGTTTGCATGTGTGTGTGCCTGCAGGGCAGGGGCGGGACCTGCTTTCTCTCTGCCCCCAAGTCACAGAGGGCTGTCAAGGCAACTCTAGTAAGCGGCAGAATATACTTCTCTAAGCATCACAGCTTCCTCTAAAATAACATTTCCACCTCAAGCGTCCCCCAGGCCTACCTGCCAGTGGCTTCTGAGGCCGTCCTTGGGCTCTGGTGCTGTTTCTGAACCTGCGCAGTTCCCTACCTAGCTCCAGGTCACCTCTCGTTTCATGTCTTTCCGCTTGACAACTTCCAAAGGACTTCTGTAAGCCAATACCTTTTCCCCTCTCACAAGCACTGTGAGGACTGTACTGTCTTCATTTGACAAATAAGGGAACTGAAAGTCGGAGTGGTGACGTGACAAGCAGTTAAGTGGAAGAGCTGGGACTTAACCCATTCACCTTTACTTAGTGCCTGCTGATCTCGGTGCAGGTCCCTTGTCTCCAAATCCAGTTCTTTCCATGATGGCTGCTGCCCCCCCTCTCCCATGCACGCCTTCCCAATGGAAGCCTCAATCCCTGAGGCTCCTTAGTTCACATCCCATTTTGCTTTTCTCTGCTAGTGGCCCTTCCTCTTCACTGGTGTTGTCTACCATCATCTCCCACAGACTCAGTTACCATGGACTGCTGCAGGGTGTCCCTGGTTCCAGCCCTGTGAAGGACAGTGTGGGGACCATAGGTCCAGCTGGATTGAACTCTCAACTCTACCAATAAGAGCTATGTGATCTCTCTCCAAGCCTCAGTTCCCCCTCTGTAAAATGGGGTGAAACGACATCAAATGTATAACGTTGCTAGGAAAAGAACTGAGATTTTGAGTGTTAAGCATGCAGCACACATGAAGTGCTCAATAAATGTGTTATTGTTGTTGTTTGAGGAATTTTGCAGCAATATGGGTTCTAATTGCTCCATTTCACATTGGCCTGCTGCCAATTCACCTCTTTTTTTCAGTCTTGCCCTTTGGGGACTCTGGAGACCAGCTGGCAGCTCTGCTCAGGTCCCCCAACTGCTGGTCTTCCTCTGAATGTTCTTACCTGTGCCCTTGCACCAGACTCGGCCCATTACTACAGCAGTGATGACAGAGATGTGCCAGGCTCTGTCTGTCAGGTAGACCCAGGCTTGCCTCACTGGACCTAAGAGGATAGTTTTGGAAATTTTGTACACAAATCAGCTTTGTAATGAATTCTTATTTTCCTCACCAAGAGACCCTGAATTAAAAATTAAAAATTAGACTAGCTGGGTACAGTGGTATGCACCTGTAATTCCAGCTACTGGGGAGGCTGAGGCAGAAGCATCAAGAGTTCAAGGCCAGGTCTGGGAATGTAGTTCAGCTGCTAGAGTGCTTGCTTTGCATGCACAAGGCCCTGGGTTCAATCCCCAGCACCACAAAGAAAAGAAAAGAAAAGAAAAGAAAAGAAAAGAAAAGAAACAGTTCAAGGCCAACCTTGGCAACTTAGCAAGACCCTGTCTCAAAATAAAAAAAGGGAGGGGATGTGGTTCAGTGGCAGGGATTGACTGGAGTCAATCCCCAGTACTGCAAAATAAAATAAAATAAATTAAAAAGAAAAGAAAGATAGAAAAAAAGTTATATGTTAATCTTGCTTTAATGATGTCATCTCAAAGATAGTGTGTGACCCCAACAAGGATTTTTTTTAATGGTACTATAGACTGAACCCAGGAGTGCTCTACTCCCGAGGTCCATCCCTGGTCCACCCTCTGATTTTTTTTTTTTTTTTCTATAATTTTGAGATTGGTCTCACAAAGTTGCCTAGGCCTAGGCTGTCCTTGAATTTGCTTGTCATCCTCCTACCTCAGCCTTCCAAGTCACTTTGGGATTGCAAGAGTGCACCATGGTGCCAGACCCTCACAAGGATACTTTAAAAACTTAATCTAGGCCCCTGCTGTGAATGGCTCATCTGAAGACTTGGAGGTGGGTTTTGCAGGCTATTCATGTAGCTGGTAAACTGAGGCCTCAAAACATTTGGATCCCCACTCCTGGGCAGGAAAACATCCAGTCCTACAGAAACCAGTGGTGGAGGGCTTTTGTGCTCCTAGCTCTAGGCTGGCACCCTGGCACCAAGAGGAGTGATCAAGCTGTACTTGGACTCTAAGGCCAGAGGTGCCAGGCCAGAACGCGTTGACAGCCTATGTCCAGGAGGGGAAGCCCGAAGCTGCAAGGCGAGGAATCCCTTCCTTGGTCTCTGACAGGAAGCAGAGTATACTTCCCTTCTGAGAACTTGGTGATTCCCCTATGTTGACCAGCAGCATCCTGGCTAGCAGGGCACTCTTCAGAGCCTGGTCTTGCCCACATGGCTGGGAGGATGGGCATAAAGCAAGATGAGGGGCAGCAGGGCTTGGGATGTGCCTCAGCAAGGGCCCAGTTTCCCCCGATGGGCTGCCCTGTTCTGTATCTTCCACCGGCAGATCTCCAAGAAAACAGGAACCAGGAGTCCAGCTTCACCAGAGACCTCCAGTACCCCTCTTTCCTAGAGCCTAAGGACTTCCTAGCACTGCCCAGGTCCTTGTTAGAAGCAAGGAGAACCCACTTTGGAATGAGGAGGGCCTGCAGGCAGAGGGAACAGAGAAGCTGGCCTCTTGACTCTGCTTTGCCTGAGGCCTGGCCCAGCCCCCACCCACCACCTTCACTCCCAATGTCCCTGTCAAGCTCCGTGCATCTTCCCAAATCAGTTCATAGGGCTCTCTCTGCGTGTGGCCCTTCATCTTCTGCACATTGATGGGCCTCTGTTGTGTGCACATGTGTCTTCCATCCAGGCAGTGGAACATTCTAGGAAAGGGTCTAGCACACTATATAACTATTTGTTATAGTAGCCCAGGGTCTGGCACACAGTAGGCATTCTATCTGTTTTTCCTAAATAAGTGCATGGACAGACAGTTAGAATGAACCTGCCCATCTACCCACCCACCCTCTATCCTGGGGGCCTGGGGATCCCCTCTCCCCTGCTTTTCATTTTGCTCTGCTCCCTGTTGTCTTTTCCCCCAGCCAGTGATCCACAGAAACTGCCCCCTTTTTCCAGGAAGGTAGGCTTGTTGAGTTCATGCACATAGGTTTGAGTGGACTCCATTTCGTCAGCTCTGGTAAATACTTCCTGACTCCACCTCTTGCTGGCTGTTGGCCTGGGCTGCTGAGTGCGAGGGTAGCCTTTGGGAACCCATGGTCTGCGCATAGGAGTCTGGCCAATCTAGTGAGGGGTTGGAGCTAACTATCCCAAGCCAGAGCAGGGCCCTTTATAACGTGCCTTTAAGGAGTAATATGGCTCTGCTCGGTCCACCGGCTCCTGGCCATTGGAATAGCAACTCTGTGGTTGAAGGCCTCCATAAACACCTGTTATCACAATGACTTTATTTTTCATAAATCATGAAGATGATTTTGGGTTGAACCTCCAACCCTGGGATGCAGAGACATGCAGACTCTTAGGGCTCTGTGACACCAGGGCCTGCTTCTTCCTCCCTTTCCCCTGTGCATTGACATGTTTATTCATAGTGTAATGTCTCATGACTTGGTTTTCGCTGTCTGCAGTGAAATTCAGACAGGAGAAAATGTAGTGAATTTTGATAAAGCTGAATGTATTCCATTTTTACAAATCAAGAGTTTGCATTTTGGGGTGTTAATATATTTATTTTGCATAATGAAAGTTGATGGTATTAGTTACTTTAATATCCTTATTTGGCAAAATATAAAAACCCCTCAAAAAAAAAAAAAAAAAAAAAAAGATTTGCTGGTCATGAACCTCAAAGGCCCAGGAATCAGTGACTTTAGGTCACCTAGTACAACAGTTCTGCTGCTGACACCCTTGTCTCATGGCCTGTGGCCCCACATCTCTGCCAGCTCTTCTAGGAATTTTACCTTCACGACATAGAAATTGGTCTACTCCAGCTCTCAGGTTAAAAGCTCAGGAGCTCTCTCTCTCTCCTGGTAGGTCCTGTCTCTCCCTGGTGTCTCCACCTGCTTCTGCTTCAGGCCTGGGCCAATCCCCTTTCCCATGACAGCCCCTCAATATTTGAGAAGAGTCCTCATACCCAAATCTTTTTTTTTTTTTTTTTTTTGTGTGTGTGTGTGTGTGTGTGTGTGTGTGTGTGTGGTGCTGGGGATTGAACCCAGGGCCTTGTGCTTGCAAGGCAAGCACTCTACCAACTGAGCTATCTCCCCAGCCCTCATCCCCAAATCTTTCCTTTTCAATGTAAATATTCTGAATTCCATAGATAATTCCACACATCATGTTTCTGATTGCCTTCCTTAAAGCAATTAGATACATAAAACACCAGGACTTTCTTGTTGTAAAAAATTTAATAATAGAGATAAAAAGAAAGACTTCATCCCAGTTCAGCTTCAGTCCTCTTCTCAAAGGTCATTGCTGTTACCAGTGTAGTGTATATAAGTCTAGAAGATTTTTTCTCTGCGTATAGTACAAAGGGAAATACATAAATGCTATGAAATTAAAAAAATACATACACACATGTATAAGTTACATGGTATATATTCTTTTGCAACTTTCTTTTTTTAAATTTTTTTTCTTTAGTTGTCAAGAGATCTTTATCTTTTATTTACATGCAGTGCTAAGATTTGAACCCAGTACCCCACACATGCTAGGCAAGTGCTTTACCACTGAGCCACAATCCCAGCCCTTCTTTTGCAACTTTCTAAATTTACAAATAAGAAAAAAAGATTTATAAATTGTTTTATGGTAGTATATATTCATGATTATGATTTTTGTTAATGATCACATAATATTCTATTATTGTCTATTCCCTTATGGATAGATATGTGGTTGCTTAAAAATTATTTTTTTCTACAGTGCTCCTTTGAACTCCTTGGCCTCATTTGTGCCTTGTTGCCTTTAAATGCACATGCTTTGGTTTGCCAGTCACCCTCTTTAAAAATAGCATCCCCACGTGTATAACTCTCAGGGCTCAGAGGAGAGTGGCTAGGTCAGAGCACAGTACGCCATTTGTTCATTCATCCATCCACTTACTTATTCAACACCATTTTATTGAACAGGTACTATTTCTTCATTGTGCCCCGATTTCCATGGGTGCCAGCCACAAATAAGGAGGTAACGGGGCCTGCCTTCATGAAATGAACATGATTGAGTAAGGGAACCTCCCTCAATTTGGACACTCTACCTCTATGAGTACAGCCCATGCTGCAGATTCTTTAAAGATAATTGTCACATCATCAACTTACATGCTCTTCAAGTCCGTTAATGCCTCTCAAGTTTCTTTTACTATAAACTGCTGCCTTGACTTGTGCAGTTAATTTTCATATTCGAAGGATATTTTACTTTTGTTTCCATTTTTTTCTCATGTTATTTTTCTCTCTTTTTTTGAAGGAATCAATAAACCAAATTAAGAGATTTTATTCACATATGAATTAATTCATATATGAAGGGACTACATCAACCAGTTATTAGGGCTGTGGCATCTTTCTGATGGATGTAAGCAATTCAATGGAGAATAGGCTGTTGTACTTTAGAAATGCTTTAGGATATGTTTTTTGATCAAAACCTCACATAACATGCCTAGGGTTTAATAAATATTTTCTCTTTTCTAAATTCATGTTTGGCCAGATTAGTTTCTACATTTTTGTATTCTAGTAGAGTTTTATCTTGTTTTAATATTTGTTGAGGGGAGGGACCTATTTCATCTGGAGAGACATCATTTAGTGCTACCTTTTAACATTAGCACTTGTATAAATCCAGGTGCTTGACAAAGCTGCTATGGTATGAGGGATGCCTTCCCTTTAGGCAGTGCCAGAAAGGAATAATTCAGCCTGTGCAATCTGCTGTCCGTTGGAAGCAACAGGAAAGCACCCAGGAGCTGCAAGTGTATTTAGGTCACTTGAAAGTTGAATTCTTGTCAGTTCTTAACTTGGCTTAATTAATCTTCTCTCCTGTAGTTTTTTTATTTTGTTTTTTTCAGGGTTGAAAATTAGAGGGATAAACATTTTTGCTTTTCCAACCCTCTGTATTTTTTTTATTTGTTCTTTTTAGTTATACATGACAGTAGGATGTATTTTGACATTTTATACCTACATATCATGTTATTTTCTTCTCTTCCTACTTATGTCCAAATTTTTTGTTTGAATCTTTTCTTTTTTTTTTTTTTTTTTTTTGGTATTGGGGATTGAACCCAGGAGCACTCAACCATTGAGCCACGTCCCCAGCCCTTTTTATTTGTGATTTTCACAATCACAGAGTGCTGGGGACTCGAACCCGGGCCTCCAGCATGAGAGGCAGGCACTCTACGAGGTGGGCTATATGGCCTGCACGCCAGCCCTTTTTAAATATTTTATTTAGAGACAGGGTCTTGCTAAGTTGCATAGAGTCTTACTAAGTTGCTGAGGCTGACTTCGAACTTGTAATCCTCCTGCCTTAGCCTCCCAAGCCTCTGGGATTACAGGCGTGTGCCACTGTGCCTGGCTCTTGTTTGAATCTTTTTTTTTTTTTTTTTTTTTTTTTGTGGTGCTGGGGATCGAACCTAGGGCCTTGTGCTTGCGAGGCAAGCATCTACCAACTGAGCTATCTCCCCAGCCCCTCTTGTTTGAATCTTGATGTCTGTGCAAAGTATTGGTAGGGCCTGCTCCTCACAGAGATTTAATAAGTATGCAAGGGATATGTTCATCCAAGTTCCCGTTCACATTTATAGCAAGACTGGACCACAGGCTGAGCCTTTTGGCATGCCACTGGAGACATTCTTCTGGAAGGTGGTGTCCTATTGTTAATCAACCATATCGCAGCCCATATGACCCACATTGATCTCCAGAACAATGTGTGTATAGAAGTATACATATAAATGTGTTATAGCATCTGCCCAGTCCCCCATTCTAGGAACCTTACATGAAAGGCCATGCACCTAGTTTGGTGTGACTTCTTGTCATGTGGTACAGTAGGAAGAGGGTTGATTTTGAATGAAGTCAGACCATGGTTCAGAGCACAGCTCTGTCATTTCCTAGCTGTGCGGACTCTGAGAAATCATTTGTCTTTTCTGAGACCCCTTTTCCTATATTTTAGGGTTGTTAATGATATTCAGTATTATCAGCATTTAACATTGCTAGATATGTTAATATATCTTCATATAGGTTTAGTGACAAACATAAGGAGAGCCCTTCTTGGAACAGGCTTTAGGGACACTTAGCCCTAACACTTGAGACGTGGAAAAGAGATTGTTTCCCTTTTGTAAGTAGGGAAACTGAGATATAGGTGTAATATTCCTAATCCAAAATCTGAAATGCTCCAAAATTCAAACTGTTTTGAAGGTCAACATAATACCACAAGTAGAAAATTCCATCATTATTCTTGTGCGAAGGGTTGCTGTCAAAACACAGGTACACTCAAATGCCTTATGGATTACCTTCAGGCTGTGCGTGTAAGGTGTATATGAAATCTTGGCTTGTGTCCCATCCCCAAGTTATCTCATTCTGTATATGTAAATATTCTGAAATCAGGAAAAAAATCTGAAACTCTAACTACCTCTGGTTCCAAGCATTTCAAATAAAGGATACTCAAACTGTATGCCATGAAGAATGTTCCTTGGTTCAGGTTCACTCAAATCAGCTTTTTGGTAACAAATTTGGGCAATTTAATTTAAAAAGTCAATTGCATGGGTTCAACCAACCATGTGCCTCTAGGCCTGTACTAAGTTAATAGGGTTAACAGGAGAGGCTGCACTCAATAAATATGACACCTGGGGGCAAGTCCAGTGTTGTGGGGGGAGCTAGGGATGCTGCTTTACCTCGCTTATTCAGAGAGCCTCACTTATTTAGAACCCAGCAGAAAGTAAGAGCAGGGCAAAACTAAACCTCAAGCTAGACCCTTTTTCAGAGCCTCAAACTTTTGTTTTAAGAACAATTATAATGATTCTGCTTTTTAATGAGCATTCTGATTTTTCCAGCCCTTAGCAGATAAAAGTTGCTAATTTAAGCTGGAATAGGGGGTTAGCAAGCAAATCAGCAGTAGCAGAGAAAAACCTGACTGTGGGATAGAAAGCAAACATTATGGGAAAAGCAGAACTGAGAGAGAGAGAGAGAAGAGTGAGAGAGAGAGAGAGAGAGAGAGAGAGGGAGAGAGAAAGAGAGAGGGGGAGGGAGGGAGGGAGAGGAGAGAGAGAGGGAGAGAGAGAGAGAGGGAGAGAGCGGGGGGGGGGGGGAGAGGGGGGGGGGGGGAGGGAGAGAGGAGGGGGAGAGGGAGACGGAGAGAGAGAGAGAGAGAAGAAAAAGAAAGGAAAGGAAGAAAGAAAGAAAGAAAGAAAGAAAGAAAGAAAGAAAGAAAGAAAGAAAGAAAGAAAGAAAGAGAGAGAGAAAAGGAAGAAAAGAAAAAGTCAGGCAGTCTAGGGACATAGAGTGCATTGGCCAACAGAGTCCAAACACTTCAGTGTCCCTGAGGGTGTGATTGCTTTCCAAAGCAGTTTGAAATTATGACTCTGAGTCATCGACTAAATTAGCTTTCAGGTGCTCTTTAAGAGAAAATAGGGATGTATATAATACCTTCTAGCAAGATCTCTATTCAAAAAGAAACCAATATATACTATCCAAAACTGAAATAAAAGGTTTTGGAGCTTTAAGGGAGAGATTTCTGTGACTTTGAAAATCCGTTTGTTTATGAAGCCTTCCTCAGAAAATCATAGGCATTTACAAGGCTGTGCTCAATCTGATGACATGGGTTCCAATCACAGTTCTCCTGCCAGCCTGCTGTGTGCCTGGGACAAATCTCTTACCATTCATGAATCTCATTTTCCTAAGGTTTCCTCCTTAACATTATCCACCTTTCCAAGCTTCTGGGGGTAGTCTGAAAATCCACAGAAGTGATGCATTTGAAAGTTCTTTGTAAACTGCAGAACACGCTAGAAATGTACAAGTCAGTCTACGGGCCACATCTCAGGTGTGGTCTGCTGGGACACAGGGACTCAGGAGGTGGGAGACAAGGAGCTGGATTCCCAGCTGTCAGTTTAACCACACATTTATTTAAACATATGTGTGCATTGTATACACATAAATATGCAAATGTGCATCTATACGCTTGTATGTGTGTTTATTTAAATAATGTGCTTTTGAAACTCTCAAGGCATCCTTCACCAGGAGCAGAGGAAACTCTCCAATTAACTTTACCACCTTGGAAATGATAAATTCCTATATAGTTAGTTATATGACAACTGTTTTTCATCTTCAAATTTATTTTAATGATACGTACAGTAGTTAACAAATTATAATTAAAACAGAATCAGTTATGTTAATTTCATGTAACTTAAAATCATGCAATTCTGCATAGTAAAAACAACAGGTTCATTTATACACAAAAAGTCTTATTTTGAGACCTGTGATGGTATCTTAAAATTTTCAACATAAGCATCTTATAAAAATTTTAAGACCTGATTAATCAGTTAATGCATTAATAGGAAAGATAATAAGCATTATTAGTAAAATGAGGTTACAAGCAATTAATTTTAAAATTACACCAGGTACAGGGTGGAATGTAGTCTTATGAAATAAATGTTTGGTTAAGAAAATAGTTTTCAAAAAGATTCGTATTGAAGCCATGTATTAATTGCCCATGTATTAATTGAATCAGATTATATAAATTAATAGTTATAATAGTTATATAAATGAATAGTTTATTCAGCTAAAGAAAATATGCCTGTCATTTGTTATACTCATAAATAGTACTCACGTATAGTCCATATATAAGTGAAGAAAAGGTTCAATGTAAAACACATTGCCAAATCCACTTATTATGGTTAAAATAATTTTTTACCTACACATTAAATTGCATTGATGAAAATGTCCAATTAAAAAATCACAATCAACCTGCGTAATTATTTAAGCTGAGTATTGTTGTGAACAATAGTAAAAAAAAAAGCAAATTCAATTATTTTTATATGACATTTTGAATGCTTACTGCTTAAATCTTAATTCTAATTTAAAACGAATACTTAGCTTTTAAAATTCAAGTTGGCAAGATAGCTGAGTAGTAGAGCGCTTGCCTGGCATGCATGAGGCTCTGGGTTTGATCTCCAATACTGCAAAAAAAAAAAAAAAAAAAATTAAAAATTGTAGAAAGTAGGTATTTTCTAGAACCCCACGAACTTTCCATTCCATGTACTAGCAGTTTGACTGAGGGTTCTTCAGACTTTTTTCAGTACTGCTGCTTTTAGTCCTTCAGGCATTCAACAGAGAATTCCTGGAATCCTTTGTTAAGATCGACTTGTACGGTGGAAGTGTATTTGCTATCCTAGAAGCACTCTATTCAGCCTCTTCCTCTGCATGCCTTCGTTCTGGCCTCAGGTACATGCTCATCAGTTCTCACCTGGACTATTGCTATAAACAGCTTTTTCCCATTGTCCTGCTTCCTGGAGTACACCTGTACGCTTCGAATCCGTATTCTATGTGACAGTTGGGAGAACCAAACTAAAACTACAAGCTCAACCCTGTCCCTCCCTTTCCTCCAGTCACAACTGACCCCCCCAGAGTCAGCCTGAACTCCTCCACGTTATGGACCAATATTCCATCCTGTCCTTGGCCCTCCTGCTCTCCCCTGCCATCCTGCCCGCCACCGCAGCGACCCCAGATTGCTTGGAGTTCCTGAGCAAGAAGTGGCTGTTCCATCCTCTGTGGTGCCCTGGGCCTGGGATGCCCTTCTTTACCTTCTCTGCCTGGCAAACTCCTCTTCATCCTTCAGGATTGCTCAGAAAGGACTTTCCCTTCTGTTCTCTGCCTCCTTCCCTTTTCTCTAGCCATCCTCCTCCCTGATAAGGTGAATCGTACCCTTTTCTATGCTGCCCTGTACTGACTTCTGATCCTTAGAAGTATCACACTGCTGGAGGTGACTTTTTGTTTTGGTACCAGGGATTAAACCCAGGGGCACTTAACCACTGAGCTATATCTCCAGCCCTTTTAAATTTTTTATTTTGAGACAGGATCTTGCTAAATTGCTTGGAACCTCACTAAGTTGCTGAGGCTGGCTTTGAACTTGTGATCCTCCTGCCTCAGCCTCCTGAATCTCTGGGATTACAGGTATATGCCACCATGCCCTGCTAGAGGTAACGTTTTGACTTGGGAGGTCTCCTAGTTAAGCTTGGAGCTCTCTGTTATATATACTATCTTAATATATAGTAGGTGCTTCCTTAATGTTTGTTGAATGTTTGCACTGATGAGGGGCAGGAAACCTCTGTTTAGCACATCACCTGAAGGCCACCTACTCCATGGCCATTTGAGCAGAGCTGGTGATGTTTCACTTTATTTGGGTGCCAAAAGAATATGAGGAACAGGGACCTCAGCCTTACTGGACACTCTTCTAGAAGATGAAAATTAACAAGGAAAAACATTTTTCATTTATCCAGTGCTTTAACTTTAGCATCTTGGAAATACCAAAGAGAATTCCATTCAGACTTGTCAAAACTTCACTTTCAATAACTACTTAGGCCACGTACGTGTGTAGAAGTCCCAGGTTACACTTGTGGAAGTGTTCGGCCAACTGTGCACCATGCACAAAAACAATATGTATAATGGACCAAAGAGGCAGGAGTCCACAAGCACATCTTAGTCACTTCCAGGGGTTCAGAAATTAAGGGTGGGGGACCCAGGGAAGCTGTCTCACAGCATGGTCAGGTAGGAGACGGAGGTGGGGGCGGGTGGGGAGACCAGAGATCCAAGTCGAGAGTCAGGCTCTGCCCTTTCCAGCTCTGTGACGTCAGGCATGTTGCTTAAGTTCTCTGAGCCTTGGTTCCCATATCTGTCAAATGATTTGATAGCTTGCCTCGCATGCATTGAGGCCCTGGTTCAATCCCCAGAACTGCAAAACCAAACAAAAATGATTTGATAAGATTACTTCTCTCATTTGTCTTGAAGAATAAATGGTGACGATGTCAGAAATTGGTTTAATCTTAAATTACTTTGAAAAGTACCATTTTCTTTCTTGATCTGAAGCTTATGGAGCAAATCTGTGTAGTGCTTCACAATTGTAGGTTGGTGTTGCGTGTGTGTGTATCCTGGACAGACAGGACACCTTCACTTCTTTCCAGTGTGTCCTTTGGAACCCCGTAGTGAAGTGTACTCTAGGGTGGAGAATCCATGGCCAGCTGGAATCTTCTCTTTGCCCTGGTCACCTCTCTTCCCCATAATGAGGGAGGGAGAGAGCAATTATCAAACCTGTGGAGTTCATTTCTATGTGAGAGTCAAAGACATACAGAATACTGGTTCCAAAGCCAAGTGCATTATGTGATTATATCAGGTGAATGTGTGCTTCATCTGAATTTGAACCTGACCCTATACAGTAATTGAGGACTCTGAGTGGAAACTTCCTTTTGTTTAAGTCTAAATCTGGTTAGGGCTACTACTCAGTTGTTACAGAAGCCAGAGGAGGCAACAGCATGAGCAATAGAAATAGAATATAGAAATGTGCCACAGTACAGTGGAACAAACTCCATACTGGATGAGGAGTTAGAAGACCTGTCCTAATGCCCTAGTTGGTTGCAACTCTGTGTTTCTCTGAGCAAGTTACTTTCCCTCTCTGGACTTCAGGAGTCACATATAAAATGAACAGGTGATATCTATATTTCCTTCCAGTTCTCAAGGGCAAGGAAGGAAATCAACACTTTTTGGATTTTTTTTTTTTTTTTTTTCAGTGCTAAAGAGGGAACATAGGGTCTCACATGCTAAGCAAGTGCTCTACTACTGAGCTACATCCCCAGCCTTAATCAATACTTTAAAAATATCTGCCAGGTACCTGGCACAACCTGCACCTAGCTACCTTAAAAGTTTAGAATTCAATGATTCTGTCACACAGAGTAAATAATCAAAGAGTCAAGATTTTGGAAAAGAGTTATGGAATCAGACTTGAATTGAAATATCAGCTCTATTATTTACAAGCAGTGTGAATTTAAGCAGTTTTCGTGACATTTGCAAGCCTCAATCTTTTCTTCTGTAAAATGGGTCTAATAATATAATAAGCATTTTTATAGGTTTACAAGTCTGTTCCTACTCTCTCTTCATACATTATAAATTTCTTAACTAGATTATAGTGAAAAATGAGGGTCAAGATACAAGATCTGGAAGCAACACTTTATTAGTGGCGCCAGGGCCCAGAGGGATAATTTCCAAAGTCTGAGCCCCGAGCACAGCAGGGCTTTTAAGCAAGTTTTGAGTACATCAAGTTTTGGGTACATCATAAGCAAGTTTCAGGTACATCAAGGCAAGGGAGTTGGTGCAATTCTTTTGGAGGGTGCATTCTTTATATGAGTACAAGCTTGTCAATAAGATCACACCTGGTCTATTTCCCTCCTTTTGTGGAGGAATGATCTTGGCTTAGAAAGATGAATGAAATTAGTATTAGATCATGCAATTAGTTAGAAGCAGGGATGGCACTGAAGACAAGTCCTTTGGTTCATGATGAGCCTTGTGCTTGGTTTCTGGATTTTTTTCTCATCCTCTGCTCTGGAAGGGGCCGCAAAGTCTTTCCATGATCAGCAGCTCACATATACATAACAGAACCCAGAGTGACAATGTGCTGCATCCACACCTAGATCTTCCAAGAAGAGCCACTGGGCATGGAAACAGTCCTTACATATGGTGCTCAGCATTTCTCCCTGCACCTCGCCTCCACCTCCTGTCATTTTCGCTCATTTAGGCCTGGAGGAGCCCTCTGTGTGGGCCAATCAAAAGTTCTATATGGTTCTCCTCCCCAGCCAAAGAACTGGAGTGGGCAGCTCTGTCCCCTTGTTTGCCAGGTGGGCCACCAGGAGAACCAGGGGACTCTGGTTCAAAGGAGTCAGGGCTACAAAAGGGAACTCCCACTGATGCAGCTGCCGGTTGGAGGGGACACTGGATGTGTCCAAGGAGGGCTATATAGCAGTGCACTGGTTACAATTATTCAAGGCCTGGACACCAGGAAACATTTGAGAGGGCGGGTCCTCCACGAGGGCACAGCCCCTTCCTAGAGTATTTAAGCCTGAATTCACATCCAGACGGAGAGGAAAACTTTATGGGCTTAACATGATGGGGATTTTCAAGCATGTGTCAGCACAGCATCACTATGTTCCAAGCACTAGAGCCAAAGCATTAAACAACGTGACTGATAAACCTGTTGCATATCCAGAGTAGGCGCGAGCAGGAAATGCAGGCTCTCTCTCTAGAAAGCTGTTTTTCAGGGGTGGCAGCACCACGTGGCTCCAGCTTCTAAAGGGGCATTAGTTTATTAAAGGGGTGGTGTTTCCTCTCTTCATCCCTCTTTGCATGGAAGTTTGATGTTCTCAGTGAGCTAGATGGTCCTATTTTGCGTGGTTAAAAGTGCATCCTAGCTGCTGGATCTTAGGACTAGAGACTAGAGACTGGATGAGGCCATCTCCCTGGGCACTTCCTGGAGGATTCAAGGGGGTAGGGGCCTTGGGCTCTTCTGGAATAACCAAGAGTCCAGTGAGAGAAGAGGCTCCCAAGCAAAAATGCCCCTGGAGTGGGGCGTAGCTCAGCAGCAGAGCATTTGCCTAGCAGGAGCGAGGTCCTGGGCTCCATCCCCAGTACCGCAAAAGAAAAAAAGAAAGAAAAAAGCATGCAGCCAACATTCACCTGAATGGAGTACTTTCAGCACCGCTCACCCGAGTTGAGCTACCTGCCTGCCCCATCCCACCACTTGGAATATATTTTTAGAATATTTGCGAGAGGAATGCACTTGCCAGCTCTTTATGGCTCAGTTACAAAACAGAAACTCTTCCTCACTGCTAGGGAGAAATGTAGAAGGGGGGAGAGAGAAAGAAAAAAAAAAAAAAAAAAGCCTTGCCTGTAATTGAAGGCAGGTCGGGAGATGTTCGCGCTTTGAAATGCTCCTTCTTGTGAAATGTTTATGAAACACTTTCCACGAGTTATGCAACTAGGACAACAGCTTTGATCATTTTCATCACCAGTGATATATTCATTAGTGTTGGACTGTACCCCCCCACGCTGGGAGGGCATGTGAAAGTGTCCTGGGGAGGGGGCTAGAGAAAAGGACCCCCAAGCCATCTGGTGGCCCCCAAACAGGCAGGCAGTGGGGAGTCCCAGGCATACGTCTGGACAGGAACACCACCTTCCCCCTCACTTGTGGTCTTCTCTCTTTTTCTATTTCTGGGCCATTTATGGTTCCGCCTGGTGGAGGGGGCACCGGGAGTTTTGACAGCATCTGGCTATATAACATCCTACCCATTTCTGAAGCTCCTTGGGCTTCTGTGAGTTGGGAAGCTGAGCCCTGTCCTCACCCTCTGGACTGGGAAGCAGAGCCCAGTAGGGAATGTGCGAGGGCTTCCACCTCCTCAGAAGGGGCTCCCGCCTTCCAGAACAAGCTACTGCTTTCTAAAGTGAGTGAAGTCAGGGAGTTCAATGGGATTAGAAAAGATAATCATTCATGATACCTTTTTACCTCCCTGGTCACTGCCCAAGACTCAGTGTAACACTTTTGCACAGCACAGTGGGTGGAGAAGATCCTAGACTAATAAACCTTGTCTGGTCGGTGGATGGGGTGCTCGTGTCTGGGACAGGGCTGAGCGTGCCGTGGTGGCCCCTGTCCCCAGGTATCAGCCATTCCAGGTAGAGCCTGGAGAAATATTCCACTTGCGTGAGAAAAACTGCCAAAGAGACCCTGGAGGGGATCTTCGTGGTTCCAGGCAGGCTGTGGGTTTGGTTGGGTTTTCACAAGTACGGGGGAAATTGGGTTTTCATCCAATTTGCCTGCGGTTCTCACCTTAGAAGTCAATGGGATCCAACAGAAGTCTCTCTATCTCATCTTCCAGATCCACAGCCAACACCCAGTTGCCTGGAAAGGTTCCAACCTTTTCCACTCGACAGCTGTGAAAAGGGATTTTTTGGATTAGAGAAGACTTTAGTTCTTGATTTCTTAGTTTCTTAGACCCTGAGAGTGTTCGCAGGTAAGCAGAAGGCAGTAGAAATTGTCACCGTACCTCTCTCCTTCCTATTCCAGTTCTGCATTGTTTTTTGTTTTTTGTTTTTTGGTACCTGGGATTGAACCCAGGGACCTTCAGCCACCGAGCCACATCCCCAGCCCTTTTTTATATTTTATTTAGAGACAGAGTCTAGCTGAGTTGCTTAGAGCCTCATTGAATTTCTGAGGCTGGCTTTGAACTCATGAGTCTCCTACCTCAGCCTGCGGAACCGCTGAGATTACAGGCATGTGTCACTGTGCCTTGCCCAGTTCTGCTCTTCCTGAGCCCACTGAGCAAAGCTGAGATTTTATTTCTTCAGTGGTGCTGGGGTTGACCCAGGTTCTCACAAGTGATAGGCAAGCACTCTGCCCCTGAGATACGCCCCCCAGTCCAGCAAAACTGAAATTTTAAAAACATCATTGAGAAAGAGGTCTCCTTGTTGTCTTTCAATCTGGTTAGTTTAGGATTGTCTTCTTTGGGGGTTACCATCAGCACCTCACACCCAGGTGGTGAGGAATTATAAAAAATGAAAGAGTAGAAGGTTGGTGAAGCCAGAAAGAATCAGGAGTGGCATACGCAGAGTTGTCAGAAAGCCCCAGGTCACACCCAAAGGACTTCTACTACAAGGGCACTTCGTTTTCTGAAGTGGGGGGTCAGGAGTGTCCCCCAAAGGAGTTTGGAGGGCAATCGATCCAGGAAGCAGATGAAAGGGTGAGTCTTCTTTCATGGTGGCGCTGGTTTCTGAAATTAAGTGTTGCAGGATGACCTGGCAGGGATTCTAACAGATAGCGCCCGGGTTGGAAGCAAAGCACATGTTTTCAAGCTCTGTCATGGCTGCACCTCCTTATCTCTCCATTGCGCATAATGAGTCTGTAAAGGAACCTCGCCACTTGCCTCTAAGCTGGAGCTGAGCCAAGTTGCCCGAGGCGCTTCCACCAGTCAGATTTCACCTCCAGCTTTTCACTGTCCCCTGTCCTCCATCCTGCCTCCCCCTGTCCTCTCTGGGTAGAGATGCCCTGGGGTGGGAGAGGCACAGAGAGGGGAGGGGCGGGGACGGGAAGCTGGAGGTCAAGCGGCTTCTCAGAGCAAACCATGAAGCTCCTATGGTGGTTGTTTTGAGATAAGTAGTTTATCATCTTTCTCTAGTTTTTAAAAACCTGCTCGCCAGTGTTTCCAGGAGTCTAGGATGTGGAAACACTAACTTCTGGGTGCAAAACTCTGACACCAGCACTTCTTTGAGGTGCCTAGAGTGAGAGAGATGCAGAGCTCAAGGGGTGTGGGGGTGGGGCAAAGTGGGGCTCACTGGAGACTACCCACTGGCCAAAACTTTTGAATTTTCAGGAAGTTACTCTCCGTCCTCATAGCTCGACTTCCCGTCTCTCTTCCTCTTCTTTGCAAAGTTCCAGGGTGGTCTCAAGTGTGCAAAATCATGTGTAAAGACGGTGCCTGGAAGAGCCAACTTCTTACCGTTTTCCAGGGCTTCTCAGCGTTCTCTTGGATCTGCTTCATCCAAGAACACTGCAGGACTAACGAGATGCCAAATGCACAAGGGAGAAAGAGAGACAAACCATGTAGCCTTGTAAAACGGATGGGGAAACTGAGTCCCATAAAGGCAGAGAGATTGCTCAAGAAGATTCCATAGTAAGTTAGAGTCAGAGTCAGGACTGGAAACAGGGTCAGCCTCGCTCTCTGTCCAGTGTCTTCCTCGCTGTGTCTTACTGGAGTCTCTTCAGAGGTGGATTTTGTTTGTCTTTTATTCACTTAACATGCCTTGAGTTCCCACACGAGCAAGCCACCGTAAGTAGGATAGTAACTCCTTCCTTGGTCTCCCGTATCACTCAGGAGAATCTTTCTAACTGTCCCGCCAAAGGGAATTCTTCCCTAAATGTTCCAAAGTGTCATTCTCTACAGGGGTCAAGCACCAATTCAGCTGTTAGTCTCAACTTTTCACTTGGGTTAAATTAATTCCCACAGGAGAGGCGTGGGATGACAGTGATAGTCCCAATACAGATCAAGAAAGTGCTTTCAGCCATAATCTCTATGGCCATTTCCATCTGGGGACAAGCAGCTGTCCTATTCAGAGGGTCTCGTCAGTGTTTTTTATAAGGTGTGGTCTAGATTCTGTGCTCTTTGCCACATTTTATGAATTCAGTCACTTGGCTCCGCCTCCCAGTGGACTTCCTAAAAGGCTACAAGAGGGTAGTAGTCCTGGGGTGGGGGGCGGGGCACCTCCTGCCCTTCCCTGAGACACCTGGGAAGCCGGCAGGTGGGTGGCTGGTGTGTCATTGAAGGGTGGTGGAGACTGGAGAGAGCTGGAAAGCACCACAGGCCCTGCAGGCTGCAATCGCAGCAGTGGCTGTGAGGAAGACATGTCCTCGCCTGTAGGGAAGCAGGCAGATTGTCACCAGAGCCACCCAGGCCAGGAGGGCCCCTGCAGAGGTATCTTAGCACCGAGAGGGGAGGACTAGAGGAGATAGACGGAAACAATGTTTTTGGATCAGTGGTTCCCAGAAGGTGTTTCATGGATTGATATTCACAGGAAAATAAAAAAGATTTGGGGGAAATCAAAAAGGCTTGCCATTTGTTCACTGAGGTGTGTATGTACGCCTGTGGTTCTGAGGTTCTGAACTACACTCCCAACCCTTTTTTATTTTGAGAAAGGATCCTGTTAAATTGCCCAGGCTGGTCTCGAACTTGTGACTCTCCTGCCTCAGCCTTCTGAGTCCCTGGGATTACGGGCGTGCACCCCTGTGCCTGGCCAATGCTTTATTCTTTGGGTGGAAAATTTTTGAAATGTCAGTTAGAATCACCATCATTTCATAAAGGAAATCCCAATAGCTCCTCCTTTAAGGAAAAAGAAAAACCCCACCATCTCTGAATTTACCAGAATTTAATCCAATAAGCTTTATTTTGAAGTCACTACAACACCCTGATTTTTCTCATTTGAATGAGGAAGAGCATTAATCACCCTCAGCACAGTGTTGGGGAACCATCAGCCTAAACAGGCTCCCTGTCTTGCAGATCAGTGCTCCAGAGTACAGTGGGTACACATGTCCCTGACCAGCTGCCCTGCCCAAGGGTATCCACTGGCAGGAGGCGCAAGCTTTTTCCTCTCCAGGCTTGTCACTCCTCTCCTGGCTTGGTCTTTTCCACATTGCCATTTCTGTCTGCCCTGTCATTTCTGACCCAGAACTGACACTCCTTCTACCTCCACTTGCAGATTAAAACAGAGGACCTCAGTGACTCCCTGCAGCAGACCCTCTCCCATCGGCCATGCCACCTGAGCCAAGGACCTGCCATGATGTCTGGAAACCAAATGTCTGGGGTGAGTACCAACCCATGCCAGGGAATCTTGATCCTTTCAGTGGGCCAGTGGGTTTAATCCAATCCCTATACAAAATGCTAAACCTCTACACTTGGCACTTTGTGAATCCATATTGGTCTGAAGAACCCCCTATAGGTAATGGGAGAGAGTCTAAGAGGACTGGGGAAAGAGATGGGGCACCCCTAAATAGTACATGTAGAGGTAAATCCTGGCTAGGGGTGTGGAGAGGCAGGTCTCTACCTCTGCGGGACAAAAGGAGCTAGTCTAGCCAACACAAAGGACCTACCTAGGGGCTGGGGAGATAGCTCAGTCGGTAGAGTGCTTGCCTCGTATGCACAAGGCCCTGGGTTCAGTCCCTACCACCATACAAAAAAATTGTAATAAGTTTTCTGTCCTTAGTGGGCCCACTCTGCCTCCTCCAAGGTTATATGTCAAAGCCAAACTAGGATGGAGTGCTGGTGTGGGAAGAGAGACATCCTGAGGCGGTGACAGCAAAGGTCTCAGCTAGTGTTCCTAGGGCCAGTTCTCTTTCTCAGTTTGGATGACCTGGGGAAGAAATTGTGGCTGTTCCTTTCCCTACTTCCTTCAGCAAGGGTTACCAAACCTCTCCATAGAGACCTAAGCTCATCCCTGTGGGGACACAGAGCCCTGGGGTCTGGGGTCACAAAAGACTCCCAGATCCCCACAAAGGTCGGATTGCTATTTCTAAGTCCTGATCTAGTGAGAGAAAGCCAGGGTATAAATGGACTTTCTGTTAAACCAGATTGGTTTTATTAAGAACTAATAGCTTGCCCCATCTTCCAACTCCCTCCTCAATAACATCCAAAAAGACTCAGATGCAGAAATGGCTGAAGCATGACTTTGGGCATAATCAAGTGACATGAGGTTAAAAAATAAACAAAAGACACTTGGGATTGCATGCCATTTCTAGGATAAATCTTTGAGACATTGGTAATACTCAGTGTTGGCCCTTGGAGCATTTACAGTTGGGAGACACAGTTGACACACAGAAAAATCAAATCATGAGGCCAGAATTAAGTAATCGGGCCTTGCAGGACTGCTGGGCTGAGCAGGGGTGCTGAAACACCACCTGCATCAATGGACTAGCTACTGTGTGCCACGTGCTGGGGATACATAGGAGCATGAGGCGAGGTCACTGCCTGTAAACTTCGAGTCTGAACACGCAGGGCCTGGCGGGGGCTGAAGGCTGAGGGAGCTGGGGCCCCCAAGCTTGTGAATTCTGCAGGGTTTGTGTATCTGTCCTCCTGTAGGACATGGCTTCTCTCCATCCGCTCCAGCAGCTCGTGCTGGTTCCCGGCCACTTGCAGTCTGTTTCCCAGTTCCTGCTTTCTCAGACCCAGCCTGGACAGCAAGGTAAGAATCTGGGAGTTCCACAGAGCCCAAGTCTGGTCAGGTGCTGCTGCTGCTTGCTGGATGCTGGACACAGGGAGCTGTTTACCCCTCTACTGTTAAGATCAGCTTGTCACCTGGAGGCTTGAGGATGGCCTCCTGGCAGTGCCTCTGCAGATTTAGTGCCCTCCCTGCTGCCGCCTGGTGGGGAGTGGTGGGTGGGCAGGGGTACAGGGAAAGAGAAGTCCTCTGGGAGATACAGTGCAGACTTGTCCCAGTTCCTGGGCAGCCTTGCCTGACTTTGATGCAGACTTTTACCTCCGGAAGCCTGGCTGGGATTTTATTTGGATAGAGCAGCAGTGCCTCCCACAGGCTATCAAAGGCTTTTCAGGTTGTCTTTTGGAGAGACGTTATCCACAGGGAACTTCTCTCTGGCCTTGAGCAAACGGACTATACTATTAATAGCAATAGTTAACATTTCTTGAGCAAGATGTGGTAGGGTCTAAGTGATCTTCCTGACTTTTCAGAATAACCTTGTAAGGTAGGCAGTTGTATTATGCCTCTGATGACCTACTTGGAAGTTCCAGAACAGTCTGACTGAGAGACCTGTGCTCTTGGCCATCACACTACACTGCCTCTCCCACTCCCATCTCTACCAACTAAGGCTGAAAATGATGGATAAAAGTATACATTCTTGTCAGTTATACACATCCCAAGTAGAGAATTTGGAAATCCAGACTCCAAACAAAATGTAAATCTGCCTTCTATCATTAGCACCTTCCCAAATTGTAGTCCCTATACTTAGTGTTTGAGGCATCTTGGAATATCATTAGGACAAATAGGAACATATCTGAACCTTCAAATGTTTATTTCAGCTAAACAATACACATCATACTCCTGGAATAGGAAAAGAAAGATAACATGATTCAATGTTTTTGGAAGACTACAGAGTGACATGAAAGTGTTCCAGACACATAACCTTTGAGCTCTGTATATGATGCAAGGTGCGGGGAGGGGGGGGGGAGTTTAAAATTTTGAGTCGGAATAACTCATTGGTTAAAAAAAAAAAAAGAATCCTTCACTATCTGTGTGTCCTTTGGGAAATTCATCTAACCTCTCTAAGCTTCCATTTCCTCCTCCATAAAAAAGAGCTAATGCTAAAACACTACTTCCCAAGGTTCTTGAGGGTTACTTGAAATAACGCATGTGGGAAGACTTTGTACATTTCAAAATGCAATGTAAAGTTAGAGTTGCTGTTTGTAATCAAGTCTCTAGACTCCCAGTCCAAGGTTCCTTAGAAGAGCTTTATTGCCTATTTATTTTAATAAGGAACAATTATGCCCTGACTTTTCGTGACTGAAGAGCATAAAGGTCAACATCAGCAGATGCAAAACATCAATGACCCTAAACAGCCTAGGGACAACAGACTCCCCAAGGTACTTCTTGGGTGTGATTGGGGTGACCTGCCCCCATTGTCTGCTTTGGTGGTTTGACAGTCCCACCCCTGCTGTGAGAGTTTGCAGTTCTAGCTGCAGCTCTCCCATGAGGAGGGTCACCTATCATGGCCACTGACAGAGCCTTTGTGGACATGGAGAAGGAAGGAGAAAGAGGTCCCAGTAGGGCAGCAGGTGAATCAATACCACCCAAGGGAGTGGCCTTCCTTCTCTCGGCCCTTCCTCCCAACTAAACAGTGTCCTGGTTGGCCAGAAGCCTCTGACCAATGGCCCACTGCCCTTCAGAGCTGTATGGCTCCGTCTGCTTGGTCTGACATTCTTGCAGATTCAGCCTGGTCTTTTGGAGCCATCCCAGTTACTTCCCCGTAGGAAAAACTGAAATCCTCATCTCCCTCTGGGATTCTCAGCCATCGCCCCCACACCCTCCCCTTGAGTTCCTCAGCCCAGCTCGTTAGATCCCAACCTAGATTGTCTTGACCCTCCTTAGCCTTTGTGCCTCTCCAGGCAGGCGGGCAAGCGGAAGGACTGGTTTGGGGACTGCTGTTTACATCTCTGTTTATCCCTGCGTCTGGTTTGCCTCCACCTGTGTGAGGCAATGCCTGGCAGTGCCCATGGGGGACTCTCCACAGGGCTCAAGGTGGGTTGAGAGACCTGATTAGGTAGCAGAGGGAGGGGACAGTACTCCTTGGCTCCAGGGTTGAGTGTGTCCTTCAGATGGCCTGGTATTTACTTGTTTCTTCCTTTGTCTGCTCCCCTTTTACTCAGGTCTGCAGCCGAATCTTCTCCCCTTTCCACAACAGAACAGCCTCCTCCTCCCACAGACAGGGCCTGGCCTTGCATCCCAGGTAAACACCACATTCCTCCTGTTTCCTCTAGGAATGTCTCAGCTCTGGGCAGAGTTCAGCTCATTGGGGTTTCCCTACCCCTTTAGCAGAGCACTTACTTCTCTGGGAGAAGGAAACAGCCAGGTACTGGAGCATGAAGAAATCCAAGTTACAGTTAGGGGAGACAGTTTACCCAGTGTCACTATAGTGAGGCTGGAATGAGAGCCCAGGGGTTCCAACTCCCAGACTAGCCTGCGACCTGTTGCAGACCCTAGCAGATCTCCTCTGAAGACCAGGGGTCATCTAGCTCCCCAGGTATGCCAGGGTGACCACCATCTCTGCCTGGGTGCTCTCAAGCCCCAAGAAGGGGGCTGAGTACCATAGGCCTGATGTCCTGGACTACAGAGCCTGAGTCTCTCGCCTCAGGGCCACTGTTCCAGACTATGTCCTGCAGTGGGCACGTGTCTGGGTTTAGGAGAGAGGACATTTGCAGAGCTGACATGGTTCCACACAGAGCCTGTTTGCCACTTAGGGCAGCTGCAATTTCATGCCAGGGTGTGTGGCTTGGCCACCTCAGAAAGGCTCTATCAACTCCCTTACCTGGGAGGTTGATAACCTGCCCAGTGGTAGGACCTGTCTCTCTACAGATGGATGGGATGGTTGGAAGTGACTGCAGAGACCTACAGTGTCCTTTCTCTGTGCTAAGATCCCCATGTGTTAAGGGATGTGTTAAGGGCTCCGGTTATGCTGAGGGCTTGTGTCCTCTCAAGAGAGTGGAAGGGGGAGGCGCCACCTAGTGGTTAAAAGAAATGGGTCACCAGAACAGTGAGCGACGCCTTACCTTCTCCTGGCTGCTCCCCCAGAATCTCATGGTTATAGACTTGGCTCTGCAAGAGGTCCTAGAGAGAATTCAAGATCAATGCTCTTGTCTTCTAACATTTGAGCATGAAGAGACTGGTGGCAGAGAGACCATTTAGAAGATTTTTTTAGACCATGGTAACTGGCATGGTATTGTGCACCTGTAAGTCCCAGCTACTTGGGATGCTGGGTTGGGAGGTTCACTTGAACCCAGAAGTTCAAGAACAGCCTGGAAAACATAGTAAGACCTCATCTAAAAAATATTCTGGTTGGGGGAGCTAATAAGGGATTGACTTAGAGTCATGGCAATAAAAATAGAGAGGAGGGAATGGGTAAGACGATGTTTTGGGAAGTTGAATCAATGCAATTTGGTGACTGATTTATTTTTCTTTTGCACCAGGGATTAAACCTGGGGGCACTTAACCCCTGAGACACATCCCCAGCCCTTTTTTGTATTTTATTTAGAAACAGATTCTCACTGAGTTGCTTAGGGCCTCACTAAGTTACTAAGGCTGGCTTTTTGAACTTGTGATCCTCCTGCCTCAGCCTCTCAAGCCACTGGGATTATAGGTGTGCATTGCCCAGCTTGGTAACTGATTTGATGTGAAGGGGGAGGGGGAGGAAGGTGGTCTAGAAGAGAACGCAATAAGTATTTGTCAAATGAAAGAACAAATAAATTAATGAAAATAAAGGTTCAAAGAAGACTGAGACTTTGCCTTGAGGGTCCTGTGTATGCCACCCTCTCCCAACCCATTTTCTCCCTGCAAAACAGGACCCACTCCATGATGGTTTCCAAACCATTCTGTTCTAAAAGACTTTTTTATGGGAAAGAATCCCTAACTTGCCTCTGGTCCTTTTTCCTCTTCACCTTAAGGATGCCTACCTGACTGGTAAGCCTGATATCTTTGGAAAAGAGCATACTGGGAAGCAGAAGGTAGATTTGGTCCAGGTCTACACGGCCAGTAGTCTCTGAGCTGACCCAGCGCCTGGCCCCCTAGATGTGGATTGTCCTACATCTTTGTGAAATAATAGGTGTTTTGAAATTGGCTTCATTCCTGACCCCAAATGGGCAGAAGATGATTCTTGGTTTAAGGGTACATTTTTGTACAAAAACAAACTAAAGAAAGAGTATATCCTGACAACAACAAATGAGAGCAAGGCACATTTAGATTGCACTAGTAAATATACCTTTGATTAAAACCAAGACACTCTCACAAGAGAAAATGGTGGTGTACAAAGTAAAGCAGGGCTCATGGAGTTTGAAACTGTGTGGAAGTTCTATGAAAGTCATGAGTTCACGATGTCCTCTGTTATCTTCAGTTGGTACCTGTTGGACACCTCAGTTGCCTTGCTTATGGAAAAACACAGGCAAGATAAGTGACTTTTTCTTGTCCCATTCTGAGATTTGTTTTTGGAATCTCTGTAAACAACCTTGCAAACTCCTTTTATGGTGGAAAACTGAAAGGAGGAAATAACCTGCTCAAACAGTGAGTCATGGACCAAAACTCAGAAAGCCACCTCCCTGTCCTGTACGCCCATGGTGTCTGCCCCAGATAGCCCAGTTATTTGCTCTATCATCATAGAAACTCTATTTTCCACTTTCACGCCATTGCAAATATAGGACTAAATGGATCCAAAGATGGGCCATCGTCTAAGGGGGCCTATTAGTAACAAGTACCAGAGAATGTTCCTCGGCCTGTTGAATCTTTGTGGACCTGCTTGGCATATGTTCCCCTCTCAGGCAGTTGGGCGCCCTGGGCTGCCAGGATCCTCTTTAGAACCCCATCTGGAAGCATCGCAGCATCTCCCAGTGCCTAAGCATCTACCCAATTCTGGAGGGGCCGATGAGCCTAGTGACCTCGAGGAGCTGGAGAAGTTTGCCAAGACCTTCAAGCAGAGGCGCATTAAGCTGGGCTTCACACAGGTTTGGTTTGGGAATAGGAGATGGAAGGAATGAAATTGAGTGAGTGGGAATCGGGCTTCCCAAGTGCAGGATTCAAGAGCCACCCAAGGCTCTGTGTGTTTGGAGCAAGCCCTTCATGTCCCTGAGTTACCTGAGAAGAGAGCACAGTTGCTAATAGCAGGGACACTGAGGACCTTGCTGTTGGGGGAGGAGAGGAAGGAAGGCCAGGAAAGGGTACCATCCACTAGGAATCTAAGGAGAGAAATAAATCAAGTCTCCATTGGAGTGTGGAAAGACTTGGAAAGGAGCTGAGGTGATGGGTGGGTGCTTAAGGGTCTTGTGGGATGTGCTGGGGCCAGCATGGTGGAAGCCTGTCCCTCACATTCCTCCCTCTTGGTTCCCTGTGCAGGGCGATGTGGGTTTGGCCATGGGAAAGCTGTATGGCAACGACTTTAGCCAGACTACCATCTCACGGTTTGAGGCCCTCAACCTGAGCTTCAAGAACATGTGCAAGCTCAAGCCGTTACTAGAGAAGTGGCTGAATGATGCAGGTAGGCCTGCAAGAAGGGGATGTGGAGGGGACCCAGATGGGGCCTTAGGAATCATTCCAGTGACATGTGTGTGTTCCAGGGCTTTAGAGGGCATAGAAATAGCATCCCTTTCTTCTCCTGAGTCTAGAATGAACTGGGAAATAAGACACAGGAGACAGGCAAGTAGAGATGACAAGATCAGGTTTATTACTGCAAAAGTCCTTTGTGGGATATAACTTTAGGTCTGTGGCCATGAAGATGTGCTCCCAGTTCATTCCATTCCCTGACCCAGATCCACCCAGCCTAGACCTTAGGGCAACTCCCTAGAGGCAAATTTGGATCTGCAGGGCAGACACACCCAGATTGCTGTCTGGAATAGGTCTAGGTCAGGGAGATAGGGCAGTTGGCCCTCAAGGGGCTCACTGGGATGGGAGACCACAGGCACAGCACGAGGTCTTTCCCTAACCAGTTCTGGAGTAGGTTTTGGGAGGCAGACAGCACTTGCCATCTAGACTGGCCAGGTAGGAGGATCATGAGGATCAGTCCTTCAGGGAGGTCAAGAGTATAAGCCAAGGGGCCAGGTGTTTGGGGTGATGCCTGAAGAGTTTGGTGTCAGAGAGAGCATAGGACAGGGTTTCTCAATTGGGCATTATGGACATTTGTGGCCAGATAATTCTTTGTTGTGGGGACTGGTCTATACCCTGCTAAATAGTTAACAGTACCCGCTCCCAGTTGAGACACCCCAAAATGTCTCCAGATATTGCCAAGTGTCTCCAGGGAAGTGATGGTACAGTGGCCCTGGCCTAGGCGAAGAGGGCAGGTAGGGCAGGGTGGGCAGCCAGGCATGCGACCCTCATGGAAGTGCCTCCATGCAGAAGCCTGGGAGGGAGCAAGGAAGCCCTCCCCATCAAGCCTGCCCTGAGACAACGTCTTCTGAAGCACGGAAAGAGAAGAAATGACCAGAGGTGCTGGGGCACAGACCTGTGATCCCAGCTACTTGGAGGCTGAGGCAGGAGGATCACAAGTTCAAGGCCAGCCTAGACAACTTAGGGAGACTGGACTCAAAATAAAAAGGGGGGATGTAGCTCAGTGGTAGAGCATGCTTGAGTTCAGTCCCCAGTACCAAAGAGAGAGAGAGAGAGAGAAGAAGAGAAGAAACCATCAGAGGATCCTAGAATCTTTGAGAAAGGGCCTTGGGGATCATCTCTAGAGCGACCCCACTGATGCCTCAGTCCTTCCTAAGGCATAACCCTCCTGTCCACTTACAGCCTTAGCTTCAACACTCATACTGACCAACAAAAGGCTTCAGTGCGAACATTCTGCACCAAGTACAGTGCCTTTGGCTCAGAATGCCGTTTGACTTGGTGTTCACATCCAGACATATCTGTAAGAAACAGAGTCACCAATGTTACTTGTAGGAGCTCGGCCTGTGCCCACTCACACCCACACATGCCGCTCATGTCTGGACTTCCCTGAACCATGACCGCAAACACTGGAGACTGCGGTGAGAGGCAGGAGGACCTTTGCCCAGAGCAACGAGGAGAAACAGGATCTTGGTCTGTTCTGGGTCCCCTGCTGGGGGAGGGGGCTGGTCCTGCAAGTCGCTGCAGAACCCACTGGGAAGGGCTGTTGGACTTCGAGTCCATTATGGCAGGGCCTGACCCTTCTCTGAGCTTCTTTTGCTCCTTCGCCTCCCTCCAGAGTCCTCTCCATCAGACCCCTCAGTGAGCACACCTAGTTCCTACCCCACCCTCAGCGAAGTGTTTGGCAGGAAGAGGAAGAAACGGACCAGCATCGAGACCAACATCCGCCTGACTCTGGAGAAGAGATTTCAAGATGTGAGCAGCCCCTTGGGTGGGAGTGGGTAGGCTGACCTGCTCAGGTGGACGAGGAGGACCCCAGGGCTGGGAGGCAGGCCCCAGGCGCCAACTCTGTCCTGGGAGGCAGGCTGCAGGCCCCAGGTGCCAGCGGTGACGTAAACCTGTCACATCACCACGCCCAAGGATTTAGGGTACCAGAAACATCTCCCCACCGCTGAGCCTTCTTGTTCTGATACTTATTTGGAATCCATTGCCCCTCTCACTAGAAGAGTTAAACAATGGAATACAGAGTCCCAGGAGAATGTATTTCTGTATCTAGTCTGGGTAAAGGAAATAAAGCCAGGGTGTCATATATAAACTCGATCTTTTTTGAGATAAATTGTGAAATTGTGTGTTTTCCAAATTAGAAAGATAATAAAGGTTCATCCTAGACAATTTGGAAAATACAGGGAAGGAAGTAGAAAGAATAAAGAATGTATCCCCCAGTGCCATCTGAATGCATTTTCTTCTATTCCTTTTTCCCATGCACATTTAAGTACTTGTGACCATATTGTGCACTTGTGATCATATTGTACATGTTTATGAACTTTGTGACAAAAGCATGTGGAAGCTGTGGATTCCACTAGGAACTGGGGGAGAGAACCTCAAGACCTTCCAGCCAGTCTCTCTGATCCCATCTGATCTCTCTCAGATCCCAGACTCCAGAGCCATGCCTGGTACCACCCACCTCTGAGGCCCAGGCCCTCATCCAACCTGTCGGCCTGGGCCCTGGGATTGCTACCCTGCTGGCGGATACCCCAGTGCCTCTGGCTTAGGGACTTGATGGCTGCATCCCATTGGCAGGATTCCCAAAGCTGACGTTCCCTTCTTTGTAGGCTTCTCAGAGCAACACAGTTAAGGGAGGTTGCAGAAATATGGAGAGAGGGGCTCAAACCACAGACTGGGTGGGGGGGGGGGCCAGAACAGGGCATGAGGACCTCATATTTCAGCACAGCTACCCTGCAGATTTGACAAGGGCACACGATTTAGCTTCCTCCTCTCCTTGTAAGATATGACAAGGGGGAAGGATATCAAGTTCTGATTCTGCTCCCCCCACCCCCACATAACTCACCCCTGGACCTCTGTCCTCAGAGTTGCTCCCCAGGGAACAAGCATGAGATGAGACCTGCCTTTATGGATCCTCTGCTTTGTGTCAGCCCTTTGCTTGGCAATTTATACACATTTTCTCATTGAATCCTCACTGTGCCCTACATGGTGGGCACTATTGTTCTTATTTCATAGATAAGACTGAGGCTCAGAGAGGTTAAGAAAGTTTCCCAAAGATACACAGTATGTAAGTGATAAAGAGGATTCCACCCTAGAACTAACTCTAAAGCTTCTGGTCCATATATTGTTCAATCCTGCTTCTTTGGAACATCTCTCCCTCACCCCTGATTCTTGATCTTGTTCCTTTTTCCTGATCACATTCTGTCCCTTCATCCCTGTAGAACCCTAAACCCAGCTCAGAAGAGATCTCCATGATTGCAGAGCAGCTGTCCATGGAGAAAGAGGTGGTGAGGGTCTGGTTCTGCAACCGTCGCCAAAAGGAGAAGCGAATCAACTGCCCTGTGGCCACACCCATCAAGTCACCTGTCTACAGCTCCCGAATGGTAAGTGGCCAGGAACCAAGGTGCCTGCTAAGTGCTGGTGGGCAGGATCCTTGGGGGACAGTCTCCTGCATCCTGGGAAGGTGGTGGTTGGTGGGGAGCAGGGTATGCAATACATTAATAAGCAAGTCAATGCAGCGTAAAAAATATGTAGCATAAAGAAGACTATAGAAGGGCAAGTGATGTGAAGTGATGGGTAGGAGGTTTTTTGAAGAGAGAGATCAGAGAGGACCTCTTTGTCAAGGTGGCATTTGAGTGGAACTCTCAGTATTGCAAGGAAAGGAGATGTGTGGCTATTTGGGGGAAAGAGGGATCCAGGCAGAGGGACCAACCATCAAAGACCAGCATGTTTGAGGAACAACAAGGAAGCCATTGTGCCTGGGGCAGAGGGAGGAAGGAGGAAAGAGGGAGGTGATGAAGCCATAGAAGTCCCGGGGACCAGACTCCCCAGGGTCTTGGAGTCCACCCAAAGGACCTGGGGTTCTAGTTTGGCTAAAGTGAGAGACTGTTGGAGAGTCCAGGCAGGGAAGTCTGAGTGGGTCGACACCGGCTTCTGTGTGGAGAACGGCCTGTGTGGAGGTAGTAGCCAGCTAGAATACTGTCATCAGGCTGGGAGAGGTGGTGGCTTGACTGGGGTGGTAGCCATGGTGACAAGGGTGCGCCGTGGTGGGACTTTGCATGAACTTCAGCTGTGGAACCAATAGGATGTGCTGATAACTCAGTCCAGAATATGAGGAAAGGGGCAAAGGTGACTTTAAAGGTTTTGGAAACTGCGCAGCTGATTGGACAGCACTATCAGCTTTAGAGATGACAGCTGGACAATCGGGCTTGAGGGACCAAAAAACTTGAGAATTTAGGGCTGGTTTTATGAATTTGAATGTGCCTACTAGGCATTCATGAAGAAGTGGGAGTTAAATCTGTGACTCTGGTGTTCAAGGGAGAAGTCAGGATGGGAATAATTTGGGGTTCCAGGAATACATGAATATTCAAGAAATTGGGCTGTCTTCTCCATCCAGGGGGTCGTGGGGCATGGAGAGCATGTTTCTGCTTACAGAAAATACACCGAATAAATGCTGTTGCAATGTGCTTCACAGAGGATGTGCAGGTGTTTGAGGACTAAGCTTGTCCAGGGTTTCAAAAAGGCTTCTCTGAGAGTGATGTTTAAACTGACCCAACATAAAGAATGGCTTTTTCCCCATCTCTGGGGATGGTGGTGTTTGAAGATCAAGAAAGTTGAAGATGATGATGTCCTCAAGTCTTCCAGCACCCTACAATGGTGGAAATTCACCCTCGTTGGACTACCATATAAGCCCCTCCTCAGTATTTATCCTGAGGAATTAAAATCAGCATGCTAGAGTGATACATGCACACCCATGTTTATAGCAGCACAATTCACTGTAGCCAAACTATGGAGCCAGTCTAGTGTCCATCAGTGGATGAGTGGATAAAGAAAATGTGGCACATACATAATGGAGTTTCATTCAGCCATAAAGAAGAATGAAATTATTTGAGGAAAATGGATGGAACTTGGGAACATTATGTTAAGTGAACTAAGCCAAACTCAGAAGGTCAAGGGACATATTCTCTCATGTGGAAGCTGGAGAGGAAAAAGGGGAAAAAAAAAGGTGTGGGAGGGTCTCATGAAAATTGAAGGGAGATCAGTAGAGGAAAGGGGAGGAGGAGGGGAGGAAAAGGGGAAATACTGGGGCGATACATTGGCCAAATTATACTGTTATACGCGTGAATATGTAACAACAAATCCACCACCATGTATTATTATAATGCATCAATAAGAAATATTAAAAAAAATCAGCCTTGTCAGGGTAAGACACAGCAGTTTAAAAATCATACCACTGTTGGTTTTTCACCAAACATCTATTGACCACGTACTATACGTTGGTCTTTGTGCCGAGTGCTGGTTATAAAAAGATAAATACCATTTGTTCCCTGTCCCAGAGGACCTCGCTGCCTAGCAGTGGAAACAGATAAATGAGAAACAACATGATCACTTCTCTAGAACTTAGGAGCTGCGACTCGCAAACCTTGGGAGGTGGTGGTTAGGAACACTTCTCCAAGGAGATCATTAATACCTGAGCTCAGTCTAAAAAGGCAGGAAGGAGCGAGAGGCAAGGGAGTGTGAGGTGGAGCTCTCTGGGGAGAGTAGGAGAGCAGCGGTGTGGAGCAGATCATATGACCCTTTCACTGGTTTGGTGAAGAGGAACGTTGAAGGACGAGGCTGATTGATCAGCAGGGGCCAGATGATGAAGGGGTACCGTGTGGTGTTAAATGAAGGTTTGCCAGGTGCGGTGGCTAAAGCTTTAATCCCAGAGGGTCCGGAGGCTGAGGCAGGAGGATTGCGAGTTCAAAGCCAGTGTCGGCAACTTAGCGAGGTGCTAAGTAACTCAGTGAGACCCTGTCTCTAAAAAATACACAAAATAGGGCTGGGGATGTGACTCCATGATTAAGTGCCCCTGGGTTTAGTACCTAGTGCCAAAACCAAAAATAAAATAAATAAATAAAATTAAGGTTTGGGAGAATTCATTGGAGAATTTCAAGCAGGGCATCGGCACAATCAGATTTGCTTTTTAGAGTGATGGCTCTGACTGCAGGCTGCAGGGTGGCTGGAGGACACAAGACCTATTTTAGAGAGGACAGGATGTGGCCATAAGGGTGAAGCAAACAGGGGTATAAGAGAGACTCAAGTAAGAAGCAGGCTGTGGTTAATATGGTATCACCAGTACCAGGTCAAAAGCTGGCTCGGAGCAGGGAGGTGAGGAAGGAAAGAGTCTTTTGAGGTGACTTTGAGCGTTCAGGCTGGGCTGGGGAGCGGGTAGATGGCAGTGTCCTGTATGAAACTGGAAAATGGAGAGGAGCTTGTTGGGGGGTGGGGAGCAGTTGATCGTTTCGGTTCTGTACATCGTGATGATCCAAGCCAGAATGTTCCCAGGCGCTTGGAGGGTCTGTAGGTCAGAAGAGAAGCTGGGATGGAGACCTGGACTGGGGAGTCACAAGCACACAGGTGGAGCTTGAAATCCCGGGTGAGAAGATGTTTACCTGTGAAGCTCGTATGGAAGAAGTAAGGAGGGAGGGAGGGCCACCCCCCAACCCTGGGCAACCCCTGCAGAGGAAGAAACTGGGAAGGAAAAGCCAGAAGAGTCAAGAAACTGCAAGCAGGTGGACGTGACAGGCGTGGACTGGGGTGAACCTGTAGTTGAGTGACAAGAACACACGTGAAAGACTTGAATCAGAATGGGGTCCAGGAGAGTGGATCTCCCAATTTGCTTGAAAAACAGATTAGGAATTAGCAAGAATTACATGCGAGAGGAGAGGTAGGGCCATACGAAGTCCTGCAGTTATGAATAGCGTGACACCTTCGGGGATCACAGTTTCAGTCTGACTGCAGCCAAGGGTCTGGGATTAAAATTAGAAGGTTGATGAAGGCTGGAAACCGTGGGCCGTGGGTGCTGCATACCCTGAAGGCCACGAGGAACCACTGAGTATTTTAGGTTGGAGACGATATGGTAGCCGGCCATCATTGCTTCCTCAAGTATCACTGCATGCTTGGTACTGGCGATACCATGGTGTACAACATACATGTGATTCCTGCTAACAGAAAATACACCGAATAAATGCTGTTGTGATGTGCTTCACAGAGAATGTGCAGGTGTTTGAGGACTAAGCTTGTCCAGGGTTTCAAAAAGCCTTCTTCGAGAAATGATGTTTAAACTGACCCAATAAAAAGAATGGCACTATTGACATGAATGGGGAAAGTGTGTGAGTTGAAGGGTTTAGGCAGAAGCAAGCATCGGAAGAACATTTTAGGCAGAGGAAAGAGTGTGTGCAAAGGCCCTGAGGCTGGCAGGGATGGGGAGAAGAAGAAGCATAAAGACTGGAATGGGAGGAGCCCAGGAGCAAAACAGAGTGTGAATGAGGAGGCTGGAGTGGTAGGCAGAGGCAGAAGTATATAGGACGTTGGAACTTGGTCCATGCCGGGGGAGGTTTGGAACCTTTAAAGACTGGTTAGAGCAGTTAGGAGTCAGGGCCTCACAGTAGTTCACGTCCCACCCAGGACATCCACATGGGAGAAAGGGTGAAGGAGCTTCATTAGTTATCAGCATTCATTGAACACAATTTCTTGAACATCTGTGAACTCCCAGGCCTGGTCGAAGCACTGGTGATATAGCCGAGAACTGCACAGGCATTGCCCTGCCCTCAGGAAGCCTACAGCCACAGGGGATAAAGACATTGCATGCACAGTGACACCAGTACATCAGATGTCAGGGAGGAAGAAGATAAATTTCCTCATCCTCTTTTCTCCATCTCAACAAGACGAGGACATGGTTTCTTCTGCTTCTGATATGAAATGAGCTCCAAAACATATAGTTAATTTAGAAAAAGGAAAAAGACAAAATGGTGCATACCAGTGTGGGCATGATTTTGTCACCATATTTGTAAACACTAAAAAAGGGGCCAGGTACAGTGGTACACACCTACAATCCCAGCTACTCGGGAGACTGAGGTTGGAGGATCGCAAGTTCAAGGTCAGCCTAGGCAACTTAGTGAGGCCCTATTTCAAAAGGGCCAAGGATATATCTCAGGGGTAGGGGGCATGCATACACGAGGCCCTGGATTCAATCCCCAGTATGGAAGGATGGGGGGCACCATATATATGTATGTATGTTTGCATATGCCCAGCCTGTTTTCAGAAGGAGACAGGAGCTGGGAGCTGATCACAACGACTAAAATCATTATTATTTATTTGAAAACAACAACAAATTTCTCAGGTGTGGCAGCAAGGAGGGAGATTACTGATTGTATCTCTCAGCACTCTGCCACCCCTCCCAAATGGTGCCCCAGCCTGTCTCCACCCTCCACAGATCTGCAGCCTACTGAGGAGGCTCATTGTAAAGGAGAGGTAAATGAAAGAGGTGAGAACCACTGCTGATTCATTAGGAAATGAGGACATGCTGCATCCTGTTAGGACAGGGTGTTCCAAACTCGGGAGGGGAGGAATATCACACCACAGGCCCCTGGGAGAACTGTCTGTCAATATCCCTTGAAAACCCTGGTTAGAGCATCCCCTGTTGCATGAGAAGAAGGAGGGAGAGTGAAAGCAGGCAGATTTCAGCTCAGAAGAAGAGGTGAAAACCATCTAGAGATGTGCAGCAGTAGGGAGCTGTTCCTTCCAGGAAGGAAGGAAACTAACATTTAACAAGCTGGCCATCTTTGCCAGCCATTGCATTGGAAGCTTTATGGACATTATCTTAATAAATCTTAAATAAAAGAAAATGTCAGGGAGGTGTTCCTGCTACTTTATAGATGAGAAGACCGAATCTCAGTGGGGTTGAATAATTTGCCCAGACTCATGCAGACAGTGAATGAGGGGCCAGGTCTTACCCCCAGAGCTGTCCACTCTACTGGATCTTGTTCCGGGATGGTGACAGTGAGGGGGAGGATCCTGATCCATAAGGGAGCTTAAACTTAGTTATCTTAAGTCCCTTTCTAACCTCAGAGTTGATGATGCTACAGGGTCTCCAGGGCAAAATGAAAAGCTCCAGAGACCAAAGTTGAACTCCTCCAGTTATCTCTGGAGAACCCAAGGTACATTCATCCATCAGGGTGGGAAGGTCGGAAGCAGAGTTGTTAGGGCTGCCACTCCTCTGCCCTGAACTCCGACAGGGTTTTCTCGGGAAGGGAGAAATGGGGACTGGAAATGAGGCAGGCAGCTGGCAGCATCTGCCAGAGTACAGCCCCGAGGCTTGCGCCTTTCACTGCCAGGACACTCAGGCAAGACACCCTCAGCCTGGTAGTGCCAAAGAAACCCTGCTCGGGCACAGTGGTGTGGGGAGGGAAGGGTGTCAGGACCAGGGAGCTTCCGGAACAGACCAGGGCTGGAGCTGGATGGGGCAGTATGTGCTCCAGAGGAGAATGGAGTGTAGGTTTGGGGAGTAGAAAGTCAAGGAAGCCAGACCTCAGTCTCTGGGACCCAGCATCTTGGGAGAAGGACCCAAGGTTGGATAAGGGAGTGGGAGTGGACACTTACAGCCTCTCTTGCCTTTCAGGTCTCTCCCTCAGGGACTTTGGGTCCCCTCTCTGTCCCTCCTGTCCACAGCACCATGCCTGGAACAGGTGAGCTTTAAAATGTTTCTAGATAGCTCCATAATTCCTTGTGGTTCTAATACCCTGTTATCTAAAGGAGAACTAGCATTCCATAAATGCATTTCAAAGGATGTTAAAATTCATGCTGAGAAAAACAGGTTTCTATGGTCAAATAAGTCTGGAAAGTTCTGGGTAAAAAAAGTTTGATAAATGAGTTTGTTTTAATTGCAGCACTTAAAATGCATATTACATTGCCAAGTGAGCCATAGAGAAGGCTGAAGGAAGGCAGGGTTTTCTGTGCTAATTTTCTTTTCTTTTTTTCTTTTTTCTTTTGAGACAGGGCTTCACTAAGTTGCTGAGGCTGGCTTTGAATTTGCAATCCTGCCTCAGCCTCCTAAGTTGCTGGAATTATAGGTGTGTGCCACTGTGCCTGGCTCTCTCTTCCATTTTTAAAAAGTGTCTTAGTTTGATAGTAAAATATAGGTCACCCTATCCAGAGAACACAGTCTGGGAAACCCAAACACAGGAATTCCACTTAGTCCAAATCTGCTATTTTAGAGAGGATGAAAAGGAGTTTCATGGAAGTGAAGCAAGTCAGCACAGGCCACAGAACTGCTTAGTGAACGACCCAGGACCAAGACGAGACTCAGGTCCCCTCTCTCCTGGTTCAGTGCTCTTTCAAGGAGATCATACGCCTTTTCTTGGGCGGAGCGGGGAGAACTGGAGAGGTGACAGTCATTAGTTATGTGCTGGGGTTTTCTTTCTGCCTGTGTGCTTCTCTTTCTTTCCTCCTCTCTTCTTTTCCTAAGTTTCTTATTTTTTTTTCCCCTTCCCGCCTCTTGGTCTAGGGCTACAGATGCCCAGCCCAGGGTGTGTCCTAAAGCAGGATGATTTTGGCATCTGTCCTCTTTGCATTTGGCAAGTTTTGAACTTGCAGAACCAGCCACACTGCTCTTGAGGGCCTGGGCTGCAGACAGCATCTGCTATCAGCGTCTCTGCGGGGACAGGTCAGGCTGGCGGGTGGACACTGATCCTTATGTGATAGGAGGTGGGCAGATGGGCAAGGAGAAGGTGAGGTCCCTTTACCAAGAAGTCAGGTGTCAAAAGGACCATGTCAGGCTGAGGTCGTGGCTCAGTGATAGAGCACTTGCCTCGCATGTGTGAGCACTGGGTTCGATTCTCAGCACCACATAAAAATAATGAATAAAAGAAAAGTCCATGAACAACTAAAAAAAAAGTGTCATGTCACAAGGTCCCAGGATCCAGCAGCATTAATTTCCCCTTATTTTTGCCTCTCCTTGTCTTTAGTAACGTCATCCTGTTCCCCTGGGAACAACAGCAGGCCTTCGTCTCCTGGCCCAGGACTCCATGCCAGCAGTCCCACTGCGTCTCAAAATAACTCCAAAGCAGCAATGAACTCCTCCTCCAGCTTTAACTCCTCAGGGTAAGACCAAGGGGGAGAGTGCAGGGGCAGCCGGCAAAGGCCCAGGGGCATGTGAGGAGTTGGGCCAGCACCTGGGGACAGAGAGCTTGTCACTTGTCACAGGACTGGAACAGAGGAATGAGGTGGCTGGGGAAAGACAGAGTGGACAGCCAGACTGGACCACATCCCTAGGGAGCAGAGATTTAAAAAATAAGCTACAGCCAGGGAGCAGTCCTAGCAAGGAACTGATGTCAACAAAGCCAAAATTTCCATCCTCACTTTGACAGTGGAAATTTCCAACCATCCTGTCAGAAAGGGCCAGGTCTTCTGCTGGGCTTAGGGGCACAATAGTCCATGTCAGGCACCTAACCATTCTCAAGATGTTCCGTCTGAGCCGAGAGCTTAGGCACAAAGAACACCCTGGGCTCCAGGCGAGGATGAGAAGGGAAGGAGGGAGGCCGTGCCAGCTCCTATTCCCCACTGCTACCTGGGAAGCGGTGGGAGAGCAGCCTCTGGGGCCTTGGTTCTCAGCCGGAGTCTACTCTAGAAAGGATTCTCAGAGCACATGCCTTGGGAGTGTGCCCTGGTTAAGAACAAACAGATTTGAAAGTTGGATGCTAGCTCCAGACCTAAGCTTGTTGGAAAGATGCATCCGCCTGTCCAAATCTGGGTGACTCAACAAGACTGTCAGCTTTTATTGGCCAAATGTGGCATAGTCCCCAAAGCTGGAATTCCTCTTCTACCAGAAAGAAAAAGAAAGAGACAGAGACACAGAGACAGACAGAGAGAGAAAGAGAGATAGAGGGAGAGAACACTAAATAATATATTATTAGGAGCTTTACAAAGTTGCTTTGAGGTATAATATACATTTGAAAGTGTACAATTCAGTGTGTGTGTGTGTGTGTGTGTGTGTGTGTGTGTGTGTGTGTGTGTTCATTACCAAGGTCGTTCAGCCATCACCATTATATATTCCAGAACATTTTCATCACCACAGAAAAATCCCTATGTGTGTTAGCAGTTGCTCCCATTCCTATCTTTCCCCAGTCACTTTATGATAGACCTGTTTCCTTCTTCCCTCCAGATCTTGGTATCGATGGAATCATCCCACCTACCTCCACTGAGACCAGAACGTTCCTCCTCCTTCACCAGGCCCTGTCTTCCTTCTAGAAGGAAGGGAGCCAGGCCCTCTCTGGACAGACTACTTTCAGAAGCGTGGAAGAAAAGCCCCACTATGAGTGAACCCAGACTCTTGCCTTCTTCAGGAGCAAGGGCCTCTGGAGAGCCAAACTGTGATAGAACCATGTGCTGACTCTACTGCTCTTGAAATACACCCCCTCCCAGGAGGTTTCCATTTCACCGTCTTTGCCTGTGCCCTGAGCTTCTAGCATGGCTTCACCAAGAAAAGGACTTCTTGTCATTATTCTCCAACTCATCCACGGGCTTCTGGGGATAGCCATGTGCCTGGTGTGCCAAACTACCAGAGACAATGGTTTTGATTCTGAACTTAGCCACAATCCCAAACTGATCCCAAAATCTGTGGAAAGATTCGAATCACGTCTCCCCCAAAGCTTTGATGGTCTCTCTGTTCAGCGAAGTTTTCCCACTGATTCACCATTTCATCCTATTTTCTTTTTAAGCTCACCCTCCTTTCTCTCTACAAACAGATCCATCATTCATTCTCTCTCTCTCTCTCTCTCTCTCTCTCTCTCTCTCTCTCTCTCTTTGGGTGGGGATACAGGGGATTGAACACGGGAGAACTCTACCACTGAGCTATATCCCCAGTTCTTTTTTTTTTTTTTTTTTTTTTTTTTTTTTTTTTTTTTTTAATTTTGAGATAGGGTCTCACAAAGTTATCCAGGCTGGTCTTGAACTTGTGATCCTCCTGCCTCGGCCTCTCAAGTTGCTGGGATTATAGGCATGCTCTGGACCCAGCCAGATTCATCCATTCTTGAATTCTCCAAGTCCCTTCCTCTCTACAGATGGCTGAGCCACCCTCTGTCCCCTGGAGCACCCAAGAGCAAACACAATGTTGTGGGCAACCTGTACATAGTGCTTTCCTGGTTTTACATTATGTTCTTCTCTCCTTAATGTGGAATTTTCCAGAAAAATGTTAACTCAGGTGTGAATTTTTGAAGATGTCTCTGTAATATTTTATCTTCTTAAAAAAAAGAAAAAGAAAAAATACCAAAGTGTGAAATACTTCCAGAGTTCCCACACAGGCTGGAACTCGGCTGACTTTTTCAGGAACATTATCTCTAGAGTCTCCTTTGTGGGCCAGTGTGTAGAGCTATCAACATGAAGCCATCCCAGAAATGGTCACTTTTTTTTTTTTTTTCTTTTTTAAAAGACTGCATATACAGGAAACTGTTGAGACCCAAAGGAATCTCTTGGTTTCTAAATAAATCTGTATAGTGATGATATAAACTATGTCATCATTGGTAAGAAGAGGTTTGGATTACTGTGCTGTGACTTTTCATTATGGGGAATGGGGAGCAGGAAGGGGATATGAGTGCATATGAAGAAATGGGATGGGAAAAATGATTCAAATTGGCACATGAAGTACCACCCCCAAAGGGGATGCTAAAGATGGTATATGTTAACACAGGGATCAGAGTTCTTGTTGGGATACAACTATCTTGGGGACAGAGTAGGAAAGAATTTTTTTCCTCATTTTGTAAGTGGGACAATTGTGAATATTTAAGACCAAGTACTCAAGAGGTGGAGCTGAGGTGAATCTCAGATATCCTGAACATTGGTTATTTGTTATTCACATTTGTGGAAGCCCCGAGTAGCTTCCACTGACTGGGACATTTGTTGCATTTCTAACCTGAAAGTAAGTATAGATTTAACTTTCATGTCTGCATGATTCTCTAAAATCCATAATTCCAGGGAAGTTTACTGGAAGTTTGGTTATTTTCTTTAGCATCTATTTATAGATAAGAATCTAAGGGCAACAACCAATCATTGTTAAGGGGGAAAGAAAAGAGGAAAAGATTGCTACTGCTGCTTTTCAATTTTTATTTCATATTTCGTTTGATCTTTAGTTCACTGAAAGCTGGTGGGTCCAGCGGTGGGCTCCTAAGGCAGAAGATTTTGGGTCCAATTCAGAGAAGGAACTTATGAACTCCAGGACTCAAATCAGAAGCCTCCCCTGAGACCCCAGATTTCTGGGTGCAGTGATCTCCTCTATGGGTACTCTGCATGCTCCTGGCATATCTTTGGGGGCTCCTCAGCTCCCTTAGACTGTGTGTGTGTGTGTGTGTGTGTGTGTGTGTGTGTGTGTGTGTGTGTGTGTGTGTGTGTGTGTAGGGGAGGAGACCCTTGTAGTTGAGCCTGCTTTTATTTTCTTGGTGTCCCCATACTTAACATTGTGCCTAGCACAGAGTAGGCAATCAAGATTATTTTAAGTGGAATTCCTTTTTTCTCTAAACAACTTCTCATGTCCTCCACTGAGGTAGGAGCTGTAAATGCAAAACATAGTACATACATTAGGAAATCTAGTCCAGTTCATGCACCATATCTTGGTCATTAGAAGCATTAGAAAGCATTAGAAACCGTAAATTGTCTTCCCTGAGATCATGCCCAACTTTGCTTCCTATTAATCATGTCACCTTGGGAAAATTCTCTCCTGCTCTGTGCCTCAATTTCTCACCTGTAAAATGGATATAACAACAGATTCCATCCCTTAATGTTATGGTGAGGATCAATGAATTAGTATAGTAAAAGTGCTTGAACAATGTCTGGTGAGTTATAAGGCGATACTGTGTAAATGTTGCCAGTGATGATTGTGATTATTGGGTCATTGTTATTAAATCGGTGAAAAGTTCCCTGTCCCCTGCTCTCCCTAATAGCCCAAATCTTTCCTGGGGGATGCCAGTATTAACAAGGATCTGCTTTGGTGGAACAGAGATCGTGGTCACCTGTAAATTAATATATAAATTAATAAAGTTGAATCCCAGGTGATGGCGCTTGAACCTGAACTCTAGCCACCCTAGACTAAAGCCCCATTAGTCTGGAAGGACAGGTGCCTTCCCTAATCACCTCAGCCTTTGGACTCCTGAAGCCTTTAATGCTCTGTTCTTTCATGAAAATGATGGCAACAAAAGGAAAGTCCCAAAAGCAGATACTAGAAAGAGGAAACAACATACTGCAACCAAAATAAACAGGCAAAAGGTTGAGATTTGCATACTGTTCACTTAACGAAAGGGATCTTGGGATGTTTTCTTCCTTCAGGGTATCATCACCTGTTATGGGTCTCTTCCAACACATTTGTAACAGGTCTTCTCCAAATCACTTTATAATGATTTTATTTAGGTGTCCCTGGATCAGGGTTCTCAACTTGTGTTGCCCATCAGAATTATCAGGGGGTGGGGTTTAAACATAATTGATACACAGAAATTCTGATTTACTCTGTTTGGTATATGGACCTGTCATTAGGATTTTAAAACCTCCTCAAATGCCAACCTAGATGTCCTTCAGTTGATGAATGGATAAAGAAACTGTGGCATATATATACAATGGAATATTACTCCACCATGAAGAATGATAAAATTATGGCATTTGCAGGCAAATGGATGAAATTGGAGAATATCATGCTAAGTGAGATAAGTCAATCTCAAAAAACTAAAGGACGAATGATCTCGCTGATAAGCGGATGAGGACATATAATGGGGGGTAGGAGGGGTTAGTGTTAGGGTTAGGGTTAGGTTTAGGGTTAGGGATAAGGAGGGTGGTAAGAATGGAAGAAGGAAGGACTGTATAGAGGGAAAAGAGGGGTGGGAGGGGTGGGGGTGAAGGGAAAAAAATAACAGAATGAATCAAACAACATTGCCCTATGTAAATTTATGATTAAACAAATGGTATGCCTTGACTCCATGTACAAATAGAGAAACAACATGTATCCCATTTGTTTAAATAATAAAAAAAAAGCAGAATAAAGGGTCACAAAATGATATAAACACAAAGTATATAAAAACAAAGAAAAAAAAATGCCACGCACAGTGGCACACGCCCATAATCCCAGTAGCTTGGAAGGCTGAGGTAGGAGGATCACAAGTTCAAAGCCAGCCTCAGCAATTTAGCAAGACCCTGTCCACGCCCCCCCACCCCCCCCCCCAAAAAAAGAGGACTGGGCATGCTGGGCCTATGGCTCGTGGGTTAAGTGCCCCTGGGTTCAACCCTGGTATAAATACATAACTGCAACTCCTCAAATGTTTCTTCTATGGATCAATGTTGTGAACAACTGCCTAAATGTATGTACAAATCACTGGGGACCTTGTTAAAATGAAGATTCTGGTTTAGTAGTTCCAGAATTATAGTCTGATTGTGTATTTCTAAGAACTGCCGGCTAATGCCAACTGTGCTTGCCCACAGACCACACTTTAAGTAGCACAAGCTTGGTAAGCATGGTAATATGATTCCCTTGCTCAATAAAATTGGTGGGTGTGGTGATGTATGTCTGTAATCCCAGCTACTGGGGGGCGGGGCTGAGTCAGGAGGATCACAAGTTCAAGTCCAGCCTGGGCAACTTAGAACCTGTCCCAAAATAAAATGGTTGGGGATATAGCTCAGTGGTAGAACACCCCTGGGTTCAATCTCCAATACATACATACATATATAAAATCATGGGCTTCTGCCAGTTATGGTGGCACATATCTGTAATCCCAGAGGCTTGGAAGGCTGAGGCAGGAGGATTGGGAGTTCAAATCAAACTCAGCAATTTAGCGAGGCCCTAAGCAATTCAGCGAGACCTTGTCTCTAAATAAAATATGAAAAAAGGGCTGGGGATGTGGCTCAGAGGTTAAGTGGGTTCAACCTCTGAACCCCTGGGTTCAATCCCTGGTACAAACAAACAAACAAACAAACCACAAATCATAGGCTTGCTCTTATCCACATAGGAAGATGCCCCTGCCTGGCATCACAGATTGGCATCAGAAGCAGTAAATGCCCTCAATGATTCTCAAATGCAACTAAGCATCTGAATGACCTTGGGCAGGTATAAAACTACAGATTTCTGGATCCTGCATCAGACCTATTAAATCATAATATTCAAGATGAAGTTTGCATAAGGGTATTTTGAAAACATTTTCCAACTAGTACAGATGGTCAACAAGCTTTAGGTACTTCAACAGGCTTTCAATATAGTTTCCATTATTCAATCAAGAAACATTTATTGCACCTGCAGTAGGGAAAAAACGATGAAAACAGTGTCATCCTTACCTTTGAGGGGTTGGCAAGATAAATGCGAATATTTAATATTCTCCACACATGATTTAAACACGTCTGCTAACTATTTTCATTTGAAGAAATCCCATCATTGTTCATCCTGATAAAAATGGTAGACAACCTCCTTACCACATTGAGCTTTTATATTTCTCTCTTTGAATTTACTGTCCTTCTCCTTGGTATTAAAATAGACCCAAAGAGGCGCAAGGATTTACCCAAAGTGAAATAAAAATAATATTTCATATTTATATGGTGACTTCCACATCCCAGGTATTGTTCTAAGTACATTACAAATGTAATTTAAAAAAAAATTCTCCCAATAGCCAGATGTGGTGGTGCGTGCCTGTAATCTCAGCCACTAGGAAGGCTGAGGCAGGAGGATCCCCAGTTCAAGACCAGTCTCAGCTGGGTGAGTACCCCTGGGTTCTACCCTGGGTACAAAAACAAACAAAAAACGTTCTCGTTATGAGATAGGTATTATTATTGTTCCTACTCTGTAGAGGAGAAAAGGAACAAACATCAAAATAATTCACCCAAAAGCATATCAAACAAGGTTTACTCTTAAGCCTTATGCTCTAATATCAAGCTGTGACAGCACTGAAATTAGCATAACTTCTAATTCTCGGGTCTGAGCACCTTCCCGGTAACCAGTCATTCGTGTGCTGCTTCACAACTGAGATTCAAGCTTTAGGGGCAAGAATCGTGTTTGGTCAACCACAGTGCTTGGTAGGGGTGCAAGCACTTAGTAGGTGCTCAATAAGTTTTTAGTAGATAGGGTGTACCATGGTGGAGAAGGGAGAAATGGATGGTGATTTCAATCAACCAACCAATCAAAGCAACAGCCTGCAGGTCTCGCTACCACTAGATCGCCCTCCCCTCCCTTGCTCAAAGTAGGAGGACCCTCCGTCCAGTTCTCGTTCTGAATGTCCCTCGCCCAGGGGCGGTTCTGCGCTCTGTCCTCCCAGCCAGCAGGTGCCCCCAGACCCCCGGCTCCTCCTCCTCCTCCGTCACAGTCTCGTCCTCTCCCCCTCCTTCTGCTGCTTCCTGTTGCCGCGGTCCGGGCCCTGGGTTGTGGGCGCCGAGGCGCCGGAGGCTTCCCGGTGCGCTCCGCCAGGTAACCGCGCGGGCGAGCCGCCCGGCGGGATAGGTACCGCCTGGCCTCGGGCGCGGGGGTCCCAGCCCGTGCGGCCCGCGGAGGGGACGGAGGCGGGCGGGCGACGGGCCCGGCCCGGCCGGGACGGGAGGGCTCCTCCCGCCCGTGGGCGCCCGGGCCTCTGCGCCAGGCTCCGGGCGCCCGGCCGGGTGCCGGGATAACGGTCCGGAGCTCCGGGGCTCGGCGCCGGGCGTGGCCGCCGGCTGCAGAAGCGGCGGCGCGGGGATGCTACCGCGCTCCCGCTCGGCGCCCGAGACTCAGCTGCTCGAGAACCCGAGCCAGGCGGGCTGTCCTCGCCTGCCGGTCCTGGAGCGCCAGCCGCCGCGGGGAGCCCGGCTTCCGAGCTGCCAGGGCCATCTGCAGACCCCCGCGTTCCTCCGCAGCACCCGCACCCAGACACGCAGCTCCCACGGTCACAGAGTGGCATCTGCCATTTACAAATGTCTCTTCGTTGATCCGAGCGTTTGTAAATGGGCTACTGTTTGCTCTGTGGTGCCAGGGAATTAGGATTCAGAGAAGAGGACTCTAAAAATACTAATCGCCATGTCCCAACGAGCTGATCCGCATTACCGGCCGGTGACTCTGGCCTTCCAAAGGAAATAAGGGGAACCCTTCTTTTCACTCTGGATACTGTGTCTTCCCGGCCCTTGCTCTAAAAATTGACCTTGAGGTTTTACAAAATTTGTCTTAGAACTCCATCTCAGAACTGGGCTGGACGATAGAGTTCTCCAGTCCTTCTTTTTCTTTCCTCCCGTCTTCTTTCTTTTTTTTTTTTTTTTTGTCTTAGGAAAAACAGTTTCTACAGGTTGAAGTTATTTGCCCACACTCATGCTGCTAGCTTAGGACAGACACCCAATAGAACTTAGGTCTTTGATGGACACCTGCTGTTTTCTTGAATGGAAATCTGATTTCAGATGAAAGCTGTACAGAACTTGACCTTCATAAAGTCCTCTCTGGATAACATTCTTGGGAGTGGCTTGTGTATTGAAGTGTGTTGGTCCACAGATACTATTTCACTTGTTAGAATAGGGTTAAGCATTAGGAATAGCCATGCAGAAAATTCCTGCTGAGATGAGACAGATACCTGAAATATTTTTGACTTTTTTTATTTGTATTTTCAACAGAGGAGCTAGTGAATATTAATAATGGCATCTTGGTCATTTTTGGATTTTATTTCTGTATGGCCAAGTTCACTTGATAGTTGTTCTTGTCCAAATTTATTTTGGTAAAAGTTCCAAAGTGTAACTTTATGATTTTGTTTCATTTTTTAACTGAAGAATTGCCTTATGGGTATTTTCATATCTCAATAAAAACTCCTCTTGTACCTCAAAATCCTCCTGTTTCCCTGTTGGTTGAGTTGTATTTCCAGAACTGACTAGAACTTCAATTTTTTTTCCTTCTCTTCCAGGATGTCTGGACTCTTTGTTCAGTTCTATATTTAGGTTTACCTCAAGTTTTGATTTTCACTGATAAACCTATGACCCAAACCCAAACCTCAGTTGAATTTAGTTTCAGCTTAAAACCACATGAAACTACCACGTGTCATGTGACTCTAGCAGAGACCAAAGTGTTTGTGTTGTGCTTTTTTATGAGAGCTATGCACTGAGATTTTTGAGATGTAAAGACATCAGATAAATGTGCTGTATTTTCTGAGCATTACTGTCCAAGGTTGGTCATTACTGGAGGGTTATTATTAACATTTGCTCATTATAATGTGTTGTTTTAGTCATCATTTGTGTTACTGTGGTCAAAGTACTTGACAAGAACAACTTAGAGGGGAAAAAATGTGTTTTGGCTCACAGTACCAGAGGTCTTAGTCCATAGATGGTTGACTCCATTGTTTTGGATCCACGATGAGGAAGAACATCATGGGGGAGGGTGGGACAGAGGGCAACCAGGAAGCAGATGCACCCTTCCAGGGCACGCCCCCAGTGACCCATCTCTTCCAGCCATGCCCCACCTGCCTGCCCACCCATTTAGTCCATTCCAACTAGAATGGACTGATTAGATTACCACTCTCACAGTTCAGTCATTTCACCTCTGATCATTCCTGCATGAACACAGGAGTTTCTGGGGGACATCTCCTATACAAACCATAATGTATGATGTTAGACTCAGAATGCAGTTCCTAGTTTTCATTTACAGTTTTCACCCGTGGCCAACATGTTTTCTCTAAAGAACCTGGAGTGGTTCATTCAGCCGTACTGCAATAGAAGATTCTTGGATACGTAGATAAGGAAGAGTCTTTCAGTAAAGGCACTGCTTTTGTGCTATCCAGTAGTAGTAATGAGGACCTATATACAGAACACCCCAGCGCTGTTTTCTTAGGGTGCATCCGTTGTTCTCTGGTTTTGGTCTTTTTGTCGTAGGATGGCAGTAGCTCTGTGTCTGCAGGTGCTGTGCAGCCTGTGTGGCTGGCTCTCACTCTATACATCTTTCTGTCACCTGAATAAGCACCGAAGCTATGAGTGGAGCTGCCGACTGGTGACGTTCACCCATGGAGTCCTCTCTATAGTCCTTTCAGCTTATATTGGCTTCATCGATGGTCCTTGGCCTTTTACCCACCCAGGTAGGTAGAGGACATTAGGGATCTTTCCATAGGGATTCATGATTTGGGGGCGTGGGGAGGGTAGTTTTAGAGGAATTGGACTTTTGAAAAGAATTTGTATAGTGTTGAAGAATAATTGCCATTCCAATTTGTATTGCAGTCTTCATTCTTCTTCAGTGTTAACTCTGATTGCTTATGTCACTTATTGTTTGTGCTTTTCATAACTGTGGACTTGGAAAACCAATTTTAGATTGCTTGTTACAATTTAACCAATTTGAAATATGTCAAACATAAAGGCAACATCAACACCTTCCATCACTCCAAATAGATAAAAATAGAACTGTTACTAACTACTAACTGTTACTAACTACTCTGGCAACCTGCCGTCTAACTCCAACATCATCTTTCCATGAACATTTGAAGGACATTATCTTTCCTTGTCTATGTATGTAGATCTTCCTTATCCTTTCTAATTGATTCAAAAAGCTGGGTGCAGTGGCACAAGCCTGTAAACCTAGAGGCTGAAGCAGGAGAATCACAAGTTCAAGGCCCAAGTGGACTAACTAAGTAAGACCCTGTTTAAAAAAAAAAAAAAAGTTTCAAAAGGCTGGGGATGTAGCTCAGTGGTAGAATGTCCCTGATTTCAAGCCCCAGTACCACAAATAAACTAATGGGTACATAAGAGTATACTGTATGAATTTACCAAAACAGATTTGATAGATGCTTCATTATTTGGATCAGCTGTATTCATTTTATAATTTATAGACATATGAGTGTTACATCCTCAAAATACAAAAATTATTCCTCCTTGTATTAGTTGACTGCCATAACAAAATACCAGACAACAGAAATTTATTTCTCAATTCTGGAGGCTGGAAGTCTAAGAGCCAGGTGTTGGAAGGTGTGTTGGTTTCTTCTGAGGCCTCTCTCATTTGGCTTGTAGATGGCTGCGCTCTCACTGTGTTCTCACATGATCACCCCCCAGTGTTTGTGTGTGTGTCCTAATCTCTTATAAAGACGTCAATCATAATGGATTAGGGACCACCCAGATGACCCTATTTGAGTTTCCTTACCTTCTTAAAGGCCCTGTTTCCAAAAATTGTCACATTTTGAGGTACAGGGGGCTAAGGCTTCAACTTAAGAGTTTGGGGAAATACAATTCAACCCATAACTCTCTTGGAATATGATTTTTTAAAATTCCATAGATTTTTTTAAAGTTCCTTAGATTCCCAAATTGAGTGTCCAAGTTTTCCCCAAATCTATCAAATTGAGGCAAAAAAATTTTTAAGCTTTGTTTTATGTTAGTGATTTCAAGCATATCAGATTCTTGCACCCTATGTGGTTGGACATGGGAACATCCTAACTTTTGGGGTTCTCTCCAGAGTCTACTTTCAAGATGGGTTTGTGCTGCCAGTGTCCAATAACTTAATCCACTAAATTAAGAAATTTATCTCGGGGCTGGGGAGATAGCTCAGTTGGTAGAGTGCTTGCCTTGCAAGCACAAGGCCTTGGGTTTGATCCCCAGCACCGCAAAAAGAAAAAAAAAGAAAAAAAAGAAAAAAAAAATTTACCTCACATTTAGGACAGAATGACCCAAGTGTGGAAACAAATCATTATCTGGTTAAAGAAAAGAGGAAAGCTAGGCATAGTGGTGCTATCTTGTACTTCCAGCAACTCAGGAGGCTGAGGCAGGAGGATTGCAACTTTGAGGCCAGACTCAGCAACTTAGTGAGGCCCTAAGCATCCAAGCAAGACCCTATCTCAAAATAAAAATGGCTGGGGACCTAGCTCAGTGGTAAAGCTCCCCTGGGTTCAATCCCCAGTACCAAAAGGTTTTTCTTTTAAATTAAAAAGAAAAAAAAATGCTTATTGATTTCAATTGAAAAGACATAATGGCTTCATTTTATGCTGTTCCATATAGAGGACACTGAGATTATTGCCTATACTTGAATCACTCATTGTTCTGATTCATTAGAACGGTATTTTCTGGGACCAACATCATTCAGTTAGGACCAACATCATTCAGTTTGATAAAGATCAAGGTTTTAGATTTTAGTCTTTGTTGTTGGTGGTGTTATTAAAAAGTTTGTGCCTGCCATTAGTTTTGTATCCTTCAGTGATTCTGTACAATTTGAAAGACAATAATGTAGGATCCCGATGCAAGATGGCACAATCCCCAATCACTCAATTTGCTTCTGTCTTGGTTTGTTTCAGGCTCACCCAACACACCTCTCCAAGTTCACGTTCTCTGTCTCACCTTGGGCTACTTCATTTTCGACTTGGGCTGGTGCATCTACTTCCAGTCTGAGGGTGCCCTGATGCTGGCTCACCACACACTGAGTATCTTGGGTATCATCATGGCCCTGGTGCTTGGGGAGTCGGGCACAGAGGTCAATGCAGTCCTCTTTGGAAGTGAGATCACCAACCCCTTGCTCCAGTTGCGCTGGTTTCTCCGTGAAATGGGACACTATCACAGTTTCACTGGAGACGTGGTGGATTTCCTCTTCGTGGCTCTGTTCACGGGAGTGAGGATTGGCGTAGGAGCTCGCCTGCTTTTCTGTGAGATGGTCTCACCCACACCCAAGTGGTTTGTGAAGGTCGGGGGAGTAGCCATGTATGCTGTGTCTTGGTGTTTTATGTTTAGCATCTGGCGCTTTGCATGGAAGAAAAGCATCAAGAAGTATCGTGCTTGGAGAAGCAGGCGGAGTGAGGAACGGCAGCTGAAACATAATGGACATCTCAAAACACACTAGCCAAGGCGTGGTTCCCATATCTATCGGATCGAGTCAGCCATGGGAACTGGGTCAGAAAGCTGACTGTCATGGAATCATGCTCATAACACATTTAGGTTTCAAAAAAGGGCTAAATTTATTGATCACTTTGGTCAGTCTTCAAGCCGAGCATATGCAGTATTAAAACAGTAACTTCTGCAATGGCACAGTTGTGGGAAGTGAGAATCCTCAGTGATTGCTGGGAAGATGTCAGGGCTGAGAGGTGAGAACTACTGGTATTTTCAAAATACAGTGACCCTGGGTCCTTTTGTCCCTGGAAAGCTTGATAGTCAGATAGCTTTGAAAGAAACTGGAAAAAGTTTAGTGCTGTTTCTTGTTCCTTTGGGAATTTCTTCAGCATATACTTATTCCTGTTTTTCATGTAGCAATTTATTTAAGTTCATTCCATGTACTATAAAGTAAGTGACTTTCAGGAAGAGATATACCTTTGGCATTCTGAGCACTGGATCAGGGATTGGATCTGCTTAAGGGGTGATGGGGTGAGTGAAACTGGCAGTGGTAGGTGGTCACTTACTGAGCCTCCCTGAGCCCCCAAGACTATTCCCTGGGTTCCATAATTCACTGGGAGGACTCAGAGGGCTCAACATAGAGTCTCACAACTTTATTTATGATAGTGAAAGGATGTGAAGAAAAATTATCAAAGGGAAAAAGGCACCTGGGGCCAAGTCCAAAGGAAACCAGACACAAACTTCTAGAGTCGTCTTCTGTTTGGATCACAGGATATGCTTATTTCTACTAGCAATGTTTTGTAACAACATGAGAAATGTTGTCTACCAGGATAAGTTATTAAAGACTCAGTGCCTGAGATTTTTACTGGTGACAGGTCATAAAGGCAGCCTCTCGGCATGTGGCAAGAGTCAAGATTCCCAAAAGGAAAGCAGCATTCAGCACAAGCCCTGTTGTTTACACAAAAAATTAGAAACAATGAGCCAATCTTTTAAAATTTTATTGTTATTATTATTGGCTCTTTTCCACTGAGCTACATCTCTAGCCCTTCTTATTTTGAGATAGATTCTTGTTAAATAGCTGAGGGTCTTGCTAAGTTGCCGAGGCTTGCCTCAAATTTGTGATCCTCCTGCCTCTGTCACCTGAATCACTGGGATAATAGGCATGTGTCACCATGACCAGCTGAGTCAGGCTTATCAGTGAATGGTGAGAGCCTTTCCATAATCTAAGTTCCCAGATGCCCCCAAGGGCCAACCTTGTAGGCCCAGGTCATGTCTGTTCCATTAACTTTTTTTGCACGAAAATCATAGAGCAAGAGCTTTGGATATGAGATGAATGAGGTGTGGGTAGATTTACTGAGTCCTGTTGTACGGGTTTTGCCCAACCAGGAAAACTATGCCAGTTCTCAGGGCTTTTGTGCATTAATCTCCTAGGCATGAGAGGCCATGACTAAATTCCATAGGGATTTACCATGTGGATTCCACTGTGCTTGAGATGGGAGTTCAGGTTTCAGCTCAGCTGTACATGTTGCCAGCTAGAACCAAAGACTTTTTAACGTGTGGCCTCAGGGTGAGGAGGCTAATTTCTTTTCTTTTTTGCATTTCAGGTACATTCCCTTTTAGTACTCTTACTACTTGTTCTCCTTTCTCTAAAACCGGTGCCAGTCTATAAGGACAAACTATAATGACAAGGCCAGTCTTGGAAGGGAAAAAATTTGATTTTTAGTGTGATAATCTTTAATCTCACATAGGAGGAATGTGAATACAAACTTTTTTTCTTTTCTTTTTTTTTTTTTTTTGGTACTGGGGATATCGAACCCAGGGCCTTGTGATTGCGAAGCAAGCACTCTACCAGCTGAGTTATCTCCCCAGCCCGTGAATACAAACTTTGAACAAGGAGTTAGGAATCAAGAATTCCTGAGTTTATTTTAACTGATTTTGCTTTTGCCTTGCCAGATCATTTAAGCATGTCACTTGTCCACTCTTGTCCTCAGTTTAAACCCCATGTGAATGAATGAAAGATCCTGTTCTGTATTTCATAGAGATATTTTGTGGCATTTTGTTAATGGAGGTCTTTAATGTAGGGCTTTTGTAAAAAAAATGAAGTATTATTTATTTATGTATTTATTGCTTATTTATTTTTACCATGATATTCATACCAATGGTGATTGGGTAGGTCAGTTGGTGAGCAAGCAGATGATGCTATTGAAGTCAAGGTCAGCATAAAGTGTTAGTGAATGGCCACTGGAGATACTAACCTAATAAGTTGTCTTGAAAATGAATATCATTGGCTACAGAAATCAGGCATGAGGGAGTACTGCAAAGGAAAAATGTGACTTTAATGTGACTTTGAAGGCACATTAAAATGACTGTCATTTGGTTAAAGAGTTTTGCTGGGCATTGAAATAATCTGATAGATAGCATTTCAACTTCTTCTATGATTAGTATCCTTCAAACGCTGGTGAGCTTCTTTCCAGCAAAATTGTGGGCAAAGTAGATTGTGGGGGAATGCTGATTTCAGCAAAAGCCTAGCAAAAAAGAGTGTCTTGGCGCATGAGCTTAAAGGAAAAGAAAAAAAAAAAAAAGAAAGAAAAAGCTGGCTCTTGAATTTTGGCACTCTGCAACCTGTTCCATACCAGACAAGTGAATAGGCTTAATCTGGTACCAGTTCTTTTTTCCCTAACCCATTAGAAGTAAAGGGATTGCAGATCTTGCTGTTGGGGTACTCTCATGGGAATGTGTAAGTTTTGATTTTGTTTTATGAGAAATCTGAATGAATGCCAAGGAGGGGGGAAATCCCTCATTTTAGCTTTTCTTGATGTTGTGCTAATAACTGAAGAAATTTCTCTGGGAGAAAAATGTGAAATGAAGAGGACTCAGCAGTTAAGATGTTGAGTTTTTGCACCACGAGTAGATGAAGGGCTAATTAACCTATGGTCTGGCCTGACAAGATGAAGTATTCATTTGCATTTGGATTACTGTGTAATTATAACTAACACTGCTCAAGAAGGATTTATATTTCCATACGATTTGTAGTAAATTTTATAAAAAATAAAATAACATTTTATAAATCAAGACTCTGCCCTTATATCTTTGTTGGGATTTTGCCAAGAAGTTACAAAAATAAAAATTAAAAAGAGGAAAGAAGCTGCAGTAGTTGCCTTTGACTTGTAGAAATGTTAATTCCTATTCATCCTTACTGGTGAAATATCTCTAATCTGCTGTTTAGAATTAATCATTCTTACAATATTTTTATTTTGGGGGAGAGGTAACAATCAACATGCAGAAGATAGTTTGCCAAAAGAGGAAGAACTTAATTCTTTCTAGTTCTGCCACCTGTCTGGGCAGTTTCCTTCAATATGATGATGTTGATGTTGAATGATTCCTTGAAGACAGGGCATCTGATTGTTTTGAGGACTGAAGTTCTAGTGCTTACAACAGTACTTGATGCCTAGTAGGTACTTAGTAAGCATGCTGAAAAACTGGATGGCAGAATGAGGATGTGGTTGAGAATAACTCCCACCGGAAGAACCTCTCAAAAAGTCCGACCAGTGGTCTGGGTCGCCAATGTCACTATCCTAGACCTAGAACTCTAACCTAAGGGAGGGTATTCTATGTGGGTCAGCCTTACTCTTCTGAAGACATACACAGAGCCTTTAGAACAGGGGCACGACCAACAGCAGTAAGTTGTTGCTTTTATTGCTAGTGTTTTGTGGGTGACTAGAGAGGTTTTCATTATTTTAAAAAAGTGTAGTTTTGGAATGAATAACCATTAGTTATTCAATTCTTTGCTTACCGTCTTCTGAAGCTTTCCCACAGCCTTCTTTGCTCAGTTAGAACCTTAGGTTTGTTAAGTTTGGAAGGATCTTGAGAGTAGCTTGCCAAAAGGTTTTGTATGCAAGGAAGAGAAGGTGAATTAGGAAACTTTCCCAGTTTGTGTTATTCCCGAAGCTTAGGAACTGAGGCACACTTGAATGGAAGATGGGAACTCATTTTAAAATGCAGTTGATGAGTCATGGGGTCCAATTCATTTGATACTTAAATTGTAACATTGTTAATTAAGGGAAAATAAGACATATAGTACATTTACAGACACTTTATTAAGATTGGGGATAAGGTGTGCATTTTGCTCACTGTATGTGGATGAACGGTGAACTCATTCCAGTGATGTATAGAAACAATTCAACGGGGAGTCTCCAGAATAGAATTGTCATGTTGGGATGCACCAGCAGGTGGCAATGTGTCCAGGTCTGATCATAGGAAAGTGGCTTGGAACCCTAATCTGCCTCTATTCTTTCCAAAAATAAACATTACAAAATTAGCTGGCTGTGCCCTGAACTTAAAAAAAAAAAAAAAAAAAAAAAAAAAAAAAAATCCAGCAAAAAAGAGTCGTCACTGGCTTCTGTTTATCTTTTTTTTTTTTTTTTCACCCCTTTCAACCGTCAGCTTGAGCTCATGCATCTATTCAGGGATAATGATCCTTTCATGAACTGTTGTGGAATGACTTTTAGAAACAGCATTGTTAAGAGGTAATTGTTTCCTCTCTCCACATTCACTGTTTATTAGACTGGATTTCCACAAAATGGCTGAAAGTCCCTTACCATCGACGACTCAGGTTTAAGCTCAGAAGTCAGAAAAGAGTTGGATACAGGGGATGGCCACCTTACACGTTCACAGGCAGAACTGGTACTCCAATGGTCCAATACTGAATAATTCCATCATAAAAATAGATAGCTATCTAATGTGTCTACCCTGTACAAAAAGAAATCAGAAAAATAATTGGGAACACTTCAGAGAGAACCGGATCCTATTTACTGGATACTTATATTTTATTTTCTTCTTCTATCTCTTTCCACAACAAGCTAGTTAAGTCGCCATGGAAAGCACCATGCTTCCTCAATTTGGCAAATAATACACTTCATTTTGCCAAGGCAAAACAGCCTAAAAGCAATATTTATACCAAGAAATCCTGGCCCCAGTCCCCAAACCCTTTCTCGCCAGTCCTTCGGGTCTCTCTCCTCCAGCCCAGCCCTGGCAGGCAAGGCTTGTGCGCGACGGACCTCCTCAGAGGACGAGGCCAGCAGGTGCCCCAGGTGAGCGGGCATCGCCAAAACTTGTCTACGCTGGGGTTTGTACCACGAGGGAGGGAGGTTGTCCAGGCACCCGGATCTGAGCTCGCGTCTGGCACTCAAAAGCATTTGATACGTGTTGTCAGGAAATATGAACAACATTCCCCTTAGGAATAAAAGTTTCCAGGACAAGGGGGGCGGGTAATTCCCAAAGAACTCCTCTGGATTGAAGGTCCCAGGTTAAAATTGACCCGGTACAAGCCACATTCGAAGTGCACACCTCGAGAATCCAGAGGGAGGGGGCGACCCGGGTGGGATTCCCGGCGCCGGTGGGCTGCAACCTCCCTCCGGCCCGCAGAACTACTTTTTCGCTCTCCGAAACATGCCTCGGCGGAGGCGTCCGCGCGGGGGCGGCGCAAGCCTGGGACGGCGCGCGGGAGGCGGGTGCGGGGCGCGGGCGGCGCGGCGGAGGGATCCCGGTGAGGCGGCTTCCCGAAGTCAGAGGGGAGGAGGCCCAAAAAGTCGGCGGGGGAGGGGACGAGCTCGCTCCTTCGCTCGCTCGCTGGACGCGCCCGGGCCGGGAAGACAGAACCGGAACCGGAACCCGCGCGCGCGCTCGTAATTGTCGCGCGGCCCCCACCGCCGGCGGCCTCCTCCGCCCTCCACGCGCGCTCCCGCGAGGGCCCCCAGGACCCGGCGAGCCGGCCTTGCGCTGGGAGTGCTGCAGTCGCCGCCGCTCCGGGACCGGGGCTTCCAGGCCGGGCCGGACGGGGACCTCCAGCTCGTCGCGGGAACCGCTGCCTGCCGGAGTGTCGGGGAGGAGCCGCCGCCTCCTGTGCCGACTGCGGAAGAGTCCGGGCCTTAAAGGGATGGGGATCAGCTTGCGGCGCTGAGAGACCCGGTCCCTGTCACCTCGGACTGCGGGACTCCCTCCCCCCCGGCTCGTTCCAGCGCCCGGACCCTGGTGGGGGCGGCGAGGAAGACCAGAGGGGCCCCGGGCCTGGGGACATGGGGCGGCGCGAGCCCGGCGCGGGACGGTCCGAGACTCGGCCGAGAGTGCGACCGCGAGCCGCCGGCAGCCCCAGATAGAGAGCCGGGACCAGAGGGCCTTGCCCTGCCGCGGTTGGCAGTTCGAGGCCCCGCGACTCCGGAGCAGGAGCCGACGCCCGTCCCCGACCCGATTCCACCCCAGCCCCGGAGGGATTCTCGGGTCCCCTCCCCAGGGCTCGCGGACTTCCCTCTGTGACGAAGTTTCCCCCTATGCCTTCTGGAGGATTTTATCGCTAGCTCTACAACTGCCTTCTGGCTGACTTTTCTCGTTTTGTTTTGGGAGATAACTTGTTTTGCTCCAACCCGCATTCCCTTTCCTTGACCCCCATCAATCGGATGTTCTAGATGACTGAATGGAGTTTTGAGTTGGACTTTTGTGCCCTTGCCGGAATTGGGCCTGATCCTAGAGTACTGGGGGTGGGGTGGAGGTGTTACTGTAAAATGCAAGTTGGATAAAAGGAGGACCTCTCGCCAAGGGCCCCAATGAGTGGCACACAGTCGACTATCACGGACAGGTGGGTATGAATTCCTCCTTTGCTTAGCCTCCCAGGATGTGACCCGATCCAACAGGAAAGTCAGTGATTGCAGATTGCCTTTGGCCGGTGAAGTTGACAGGCATAGGGAAAAGAGTTGTTTCGGAGCTGTGCAATTAGTCTAGGGTTTCTGCCAAGTTATCCGGTTGATTGAATTTGGAAATGTAGTGCTTTTTGGAGAGAAACTTTCCCCAGAGAAGAGGTAAGGAAAACCATGATTGTGGTTTTCTGTCCGTAGTGTGTATTAGAATTCTGTACTCATCTTGAAGCAAGAGGAAGGTCATTTTGGGTGAAGGTCAGTTCCTGAAGTCGATGAGTTTTGGTGCATCATTGGATTTACTCTTTAGACCTTGTTACATTTTTGAAATTTCTATCCTTGAACTTAATTTTCAGCCTGCGCATGGTGCTTTGTGAACTTGATCTCTTTTAAGTGTTGACCTGAAGTGTTTAATTATTAATTGTCTAATAATTTTCCAGAATGTTGACATTGCCAGTAAATCAAAGGCTCTTGCTGGAGGCAGTATCCAGGAGCTGAAAGAAATGAGGGAAACTATGGGACTTGCTTTAATTATGTATTTTAATATTTCATCTCCCAGAAACTCTTGGTTTTAAGGGATGGAAACCCTAAGCAAGGCGCAAGCATGGCAAGTGGATATTGTTTACTTATCAGTGTTGCAGGATGGTGTGTATAGACTATGCCATGGTTGAACTGGAGTTCCCTGTCTTTAAGAGTTAATCATAAGTTAAGCGATAACAACATACATATTGTGAGCTTCCTTTACTGCATTTTGTTTCTGAATTTAATTAGGACTGTATTACTTCCAAAGTTCAGTCAGCTCACTTTATATCGAAGTCAGCCTTCAAACTATTACATCATAAAAACAGATCAAATAACTTGAATTGAAAGGCAAATCTCAGATGAAGAGTGCAACAATAATGCTCCTTCAGAAAGTAGTTTAATTTCCTAATAAGAGAGTTTCGCCCAATTGTGAGACTCATTTGTTGATTTTAAAAGGGCCAAATTCCATTATCATACCATAACAGCTACTCCAGAAACAGAACTTCCTCTTCCTGTTGATGCTTTGCAGTGTCACATGAATGTTCACCTAAAAGATTCCATTAAATATTTCAACTATTTATCCATTGCATATTTTGTTAAGTGGGCTTTCATTTTTAGTGAACTAATTTTTAATTTTTCTGAGAATACACTTCACATGAGTAGTATATTCTTCTTTTCTTCTAGTTATCGGTGTTTCTTTTCCTTACAGGGTGTTTTGCTTCTGAGAAATCACTTTCATGGGTGTGTGGATAATTGTTTTCCTGGTTCATTCAATCCTTGCCCTTTTTGTTGAACCTGTAGACAAGAAGTCTTACAGGAATTGATGAGGTGTTGATTTTCATTGAGGTGCTGGGAGTTTAATTTGTAGAAATAGAACTTAGGGTCACCAACTCTTCCTATACAAAAGTCACTTAAAAACCCCAAGAAATGATTTGTCTTCAGCTTTGCTTTTCATTTTTTGGAAATAAAATCTTGGAATTTGTGTCCTTTTTTTTTTTTTTGTAATTTAGATAGCATAGCAACATTAATAAGCATGCAATTATTGAAAGCCTCTTCTTTGCCAGACTTTGGGATAGGCATAAAAGATGATTATTTTAAGATTAATCTCTAAATTGTTTTGAGGATTAACAATGGTTCAGGTACTGCCTAATTTGACATTATTTTTATTTTTGAATTTTTTTTAATATTTAAATTTTTATTTTATTTTTTGGTACTGGGGATTGAACTCAGGGGTGCTTAACATCCCCACCCCTTTTTAATTTCATTTTGAGAAGGGGTCTCAGTAAGTTTCTTAGGCCTTGCTGAGTTGCTGAGCTTGACCTTGAACTTGTGATCCGCCTGCCTCAACCTCCTGAGTCCCTGGAATTACAGGCATGCACCATTATACCTGGCTTATTTTTTTAAAGATTTTTCTTTTTTAGTACTGGGGATTGAACCTAGGGTCACTTTACCACTAAATTATATCGTCTGTTCTTTATGTGGTTTTTTTTTTTTTTTTTTTTTTTTTATCTCATTAAGTTGCTGAGGGTCTTGCTAAATTGCTGAGGCTGGCCTCCAATTTCTAATCCTCCTGACTCAGTCTCCTGAGTCACTGGGGTTATAGGCTTGTGCCACTGTTCGTGGCCTTTGACATAATTTTTAGAAGATAAAAAACAAAACAAAACAGAAAAGCCACTTAATTTTGCTGAGACCTGTTTCTTAGGAATTTATTACTAATAATTTAAAAATGAGAATTATGTGACTTTACCTTTAAACACATCTATCACCTTATCCTGTGACTATAAAGCAGCCATTTCTCTTTAAGGGTAGTTCCTGATTTGAATATCTGTTGAGGTGAAATCTAAAAGTAATGGTTTTAGTATTATTTCTGTGCCAGGGTGTCTTAACAATGTTATAACTATAGAATAATTTCTAGCTTCCTCTTAATCCTGTACCTAATTTTTTTTTTTTTTTTAAACTGTCTGCTCTAATTTGTGCTGAGTGTACTTTACTGATTCTGGGACTATTGGCAAATTAATAGTGCCAGTGTAGCTTTTTAGAGATCCTTTCAAGTTTGAAGTACTGTATGTGGTATGGCTTTGTTCTGTAGAGTGTAGGAACCACCAGGCCAGCTGTGTGAGTTGGAGTTCTTTCATTGTGGTGCTTCTGACTACAGAGTCTGTCTGTCCTCAGTTGAAATCGGACTAGCTGGTTTTGGGCGTTGTTCTGTTTTGCAGTTTGTGGCAGGCGACACATGGCTGAACAAGATAAGAAGGGTTTTATTCTTGTGTTAGGGACGTGCTGGGGCTGGGATGGAATTCAGCTATGTTTAGTCTCTGATTGGTCACTTTGGATACTTAGAACTCTGTTACATCCTGTTATTATTTTGCAGTTAAATTAACACATTCATTTGCTCCCTTTCTCCTCCTTTTTCTTTTATTCTCCAGTCCCCACTTCTTTTTTTTTTTTTTTTTTTTTTTTTAAAGTTAAAAAACCTCAAACTACATTCATGGTAGCTATTGTTTCTATGTGGTATATCTGAGCAGCTTTAAAAAAAAAAAAAATCTAGGACCTCAGAGGATATATAGCTCGGTGGAGGAGGGCTTGTCTGTCATGTACAAGGTCCTGGGTTCAATCCTCAGTACCACCAACAAAACAAAAACAAAAAACAAAGAAATTAAGTCATTGATGTATGTATACTTTCTGGTCTCTAGGTTTTGTAACTTCTGTGAAACCAGTAGACTGTAGTTTTCAAGGTTTAGAGTAAGCACTTGAAAAGTGGTAGAAATGGCTGCTTGCTGGTTTTTAGTCTGCATTAAATGCTGCATTCATACCTAAAATGTATCCTAATTGTTTCTAATCTATCTACTTGCCTTTCTTCTATGCCTGAGAGCTTAGCCATGCTATGATAATTAGAGTTTCTTTTGAGGGATAAAGAGGAGAGAATTCTCTTTCAGTGGTTTCAGTAAATGATTTCACGACAGATTCCATAACTGAATTTTCAAGTTACAGGACAGTAAAGTTATGAGGATCTTCCCTGAAATAAATGAATCTTTGTTTTGTCTGTGACTTATGGATTTTTTTGTTTTTTATTTGTAGATAAAGGTTTTTGATTGTAATAGAATTTTCTTCGCACTGAATTCAGTGCGAAGCAAATTTGACTGAAATTGTTTGACTGAAGCAGACTTTGAAAGTGAATGTGGAGACCTGTAACTTTATATGCATGTGCTCAGTAATTAGCATTTTTATTCAGGATACTTTTCCTGCCAGAGTTGCCATATACTAATACTTTTGGTTAAAAAAAAGAATTCATATTTATCTGCTATATTTAAGGTTATATGAGTCATTGTCTGCAAGGCGAAATTACTTGTAATATTTTCTTGTAAAGTCAGTCATTTGATTTACACAAAATTGAAATTGGGGATAAGGATCACAGTGCTAGCTTTGCAGTATTTTATTTTTTTATTTTATGTTCTTTTGGTACTGGGGATTGAACCCAGGGTGCATTAGCAGTGAGCTACATCCCCAGCCTTTTTTAAAAAAATTCTTTTCTTTTATTTTGAGACAGGATCTGGTTAAGTTGCTTAGAGTCTGAGTTTCTGAGGCTGCCCTCAAACTTGCCAACTTGATATCCCCAGTTGCTGGGATTACCACCATGTTGGGCCTGCATTATTTTATATTTGTATTTTCTTTTAGTTTAGCATAAAATTTTGATTCATATAGGTATGCAGTAGTGCATCCATTTGTATATTTTTCTGTGAGTCAACATGTAAAGTACAAAGCAAATTTTTAAGAAGTATTAAGCCATAATAGCACACTTTTAAGATATTTGTATTTATTCATTGAGTTGACAAGATAAATTTTGTTTGAAATTATTACACAAGTAAGTTAAACTGATGTTACTACTTAATCACTTTGGTGGTTCCCAGTTGTCAATACATAGTCTATAATAATGAATTGGTGTGTAAGTTTTTTTTTTTTTCCCCTAAAAACTGTTTGAGTTTTCTCAATTTAAAAAATAAAGTTTGAGACAGATGTTCATGGAACCTATAAGTAGATTTTACATATTCTGTGAGCAAGCAATTGGGAAAAAAATCTTTTGAGTATACATATGTGATTGCCATGGGTCACAGAAATAGCAGGATATTTGAATGGTTCTCCAGAGGTAATTCAAGGGACTCTTTTGCAGCTAATAATTTTATCTTATTATAGATACTACTGGGCTAGGGGTCTTACTACTGGGTTAGGGGTCTTGCTTAGTGGTAGAGTGCTTGGCTCACATGCAAGAGGCTCTAGGTTCTATCCCCAGGACCAGCAAAAAAAAAAAAAAAAAAAATTATATAGAAAGTGGCCAACCACATTTTCAGTTACAGAAAGCTTAACTTCATTTGATCTCATCTGTTAAAACTTGGTCTTGATGTTGTTTTAAAGCTTAAAGCTTTTAGTAATTAGGCCATTTGAATAGAAATTCTAAAACCCATAAAATTATAATTTTATTTTTTGTTTTAAATAAAATACTCATGTATGTAATGAGATCCTATGGTATTATAATTTTTTAAACGTTTGCAATATTTTCAGTTCAGTATGGGGCAGATCACGTGTTTGCCATTTAAACAGTAAGATAACATGGAGTTTAAGACAAGATTACGAAACTGGAAAGTACAGACCCAAGATTTTAACCTAGATTATCTGACTTTCAAGTTCCCTATTTTTCACGTTAAATTGTTGTCTTTTTATGTGTCTTATTTTTCTGTTCTATTTTAGTAACTTTCCAACCTCACCATATTATAGCTGGCTTTTTCTCTTGTAGGATGCTTTCTTTCTAGTACCTTATCTATACTAACTTTAAATATCTCTAGAGGATAAAGCTTCTATCACTTCCTCAGGAGACTGAACAGCAAACTGATAGATCTTAGGAAGATTTTCCTGATCTTTTTTGTTTATTTGTTTTGGTACCAGAGATTGAATCCAGTGGCACTTAACCACTGAACTACATCTCCAGCCCTTTTAGTTTTTTCTTTTGAGTCAGGGTAAGTTACCCAGGGCCTTGCTAAGTTGCTGGGGCTGGCTTTGAACTTGTGATCCTCCTCTCTTAGTCTGCCAAGCTGCTGGGATGACAGGTTTGTGCCACTACACCTGGCTGATTTTCCTGATCTTTAATCCAACTTTTCTATTTTTCTTTCTTCCTCCTCCTCCATCATCATCATCACTATCATCACCACCATCATCCTGGGGATGGAACCCAGGGGTGCTTTACCACTGAGTTAGTAGTAAACGAATTTTTTTTTTTTTTATTTTAATTTTTAAATTTTGAGATAGGGCCTCACTAAGTTTCTGAGGCTGTCTTTGAACTTGTGATCTTCCTGCCTCAGCCTCTTGAGTCCCCGAGATTATGGATGTGTGTCACCATGCTAGCTCAAACTTAACTTGGGTTGTCCTGTTTAAGTAACATGCCATGTTCTTGCTATTCCAAGCTACATAATGCTCTCTTTCTAGTTAATGTTTATATGACTAAATGGTTTAGACAGTAATTCATTGCTATTTTCATTCCCCTACCTTCCTTATTTTTTGCTTAGCTACATGGTATGTTCCTGTTGATCCATTGTCTAAAAATCAACCTGTCTTTCTTAATATTTTATTAACTTTTTCCAATTGCTCTCCTAGTACATTTTTCCTTTAGTTTCTCTCCTAGTACAAAATATGATATTCTGTATTTTATCTTGATCCATATTTTAGAGAAGCAAATACTAACTTTAGTTTTACAGTGATTCAGGGGCATAACCCAAAATTACAGGTAGAAAGATTTTAAATTTTAATTAACTTTTATTTCATTTCATTTGGAATGCTACGGTTTGAACCTAGGGCCTCACACGTTCTAGGCAAGTACTCTACTACTGAGCCACATCCTCAGCACCACTATTACTTTAGGTAGTTTTCAGAATGAATGTAAGAGGTGTAGCAATCAAATGAAACAAACTTATACAAATAGTATAATTACTAAGTCATCTGAACAATTACTGACAGTCATAGAAGTTTTTTTTCCAGACTTATTCTTTCAAATATAGTGCCCTTAATGTAACAGATGTTTTAATTATATGACAAAAAGGTAGAGCACAGAAATTCTAAGTGTTAGGAGCCAGTCAGGTGGGTTGGGGTTATGACTCAGTGGGAGAGTGCTTGCCTAGCATGTGTGAGGCACTGATATAATTCTCAGCACTGCATATAAATCCATAAAATAAGGGTCCATCAACAACTAATAAAAATATTTAAAAAAAATAAATCAGATGTGAGATAAAGCATCTTTGGGGTGAAGAGATGATTGTAGCTTTAAGATAAAGTAGCTGTTGTAATATTGTGAGATATATCTGGAAAACTGTTACTTTGACAGTGGGTTTTTTTTTTTTTTTCCCAGTCTGTGTTACTTTAGATTGTGTGTCTTTCTTTCTTTCTTTTTTAATTAAGTTTTAGTTTGTCTTCTGTTATTTTTTCCTGTCAGCGAAATGACCTGCAATGTTTAGCAGTATTATTTCCAACAAAATATATTGTTAAAATATCCGCATTTTACTTGTTGCCATTGTATTTGTAAGAATTGTTACTAATGACAAGACTGTAACACAAAAAGTGGGTAGATTACTGTAAAATACTTAAGATTATAGAGCTCTTAACTATTTTATCTGTAGATCTTTTTCTTTGATACTAATTGAATATAAAATTATTTACATAGACATCTTTATATTTTGTTAGTAATTTTAGAATTTTGGAAACATGCCAAATTTAGAGCATTTTACTTTTTAACATAAAATGTCTGGGATATCAAGATAGCCATATATGGAAGATATTTCTAAGACTTCAAGAGAGTTTTATGAAGCTAGTGGCTGAAGTAATTTTAAGTGTGTTTTTTCTGTAGAGGTGATACATAATGATGCTGAAGGTCAGATGCTGTGCTCAAGTTACATAAGCATGTGTTTGTTGTCTTTTGGTAAAGAAGAGACTAAGTTAACCTTATTGAATTAACGTGCACTAGCACAGCTGACAGATTCATACCAAAACAGGATCTTTTACTAATTCAAATGCTGAGTCCTGGTTTTTTAAATCATAATCACATGACAGGCCTGGGTGGTTTCCCAGTGTTTAGAAACAAGCAAATCTAATGGCTAGTGAAAAATTGTTCCCTATCTTGGGACTGTGAGTAAGAATTTATGCAGAAATTAGAAGTATACAGGAGAACTTAGTTTAGTTAATGCTTATAGTTAGCTATTTGTCACACTGCTATTCCTTTCGTCATTGCAGTTGTAGTTACTTAAAGATAATGCTCTGAAAAATGAAACAAAAAATAAAGATAATGCTCTGAGACCACTGTATTGGTCAGATATTACATATAAATGCTGATTTTTCAGTTCATACACTTAAAAGATCAAAGAGCATTTTGTAGATTTTCCATGAATTCAGAAAATGTAGATTATTCTGTTGTACAGAAGTTGTTGGCAACTTCCTCAGTGTCTGAAGGAATTATACCTGAAATTGATCACAAAATGCAGAAAATGGCTATGTGCTGTCCATAAGAATAGCATATCTCTCCAGTATACTTTGATACACAGGAAATTCTGTGAAGGAGCTTAACCATGTCCTCCTATAGATTTTAGATGGGTTATCTGCCGGTGTTCCAGACACAAGCTGATATGTTGTGGTTTGCCCAGTATAGCTTCTGTGGTTTACTCAGAGGAAGTGGTTCTTGTGGGTGAAGGTCTGATCCTTTTGGAGATTGTTGGTGGCACATGCACTGTCAGCTTATTTCCTGTTTTATTGGCTGTTTGGGCAAGACCTTCTCAGGGCAAGTAAGTACTACTGAAGGGGGGCGGTATTTAAGTATTTTGTAGTGGCAGGTAGATTATGTTGTATAATATCTATCTCTCCACTGATAGGAGGGTTAAAATAATGTTTGAAAAGTGCTTTGAGATCCTAGAATGAAAAGTGCAGACATGTTCCTAGTCATATTTGCAGGTTACTGCTATGTATCCTGCTCGACTGAAGTAAGAACATGCTCTTGTAATAAAATGTTACTCTACTGAACTTGATTTCTGTAACCATCGAAGTGTTGTTTAATCTCCAAAAGAGTTATAGGCCAGGTGCAGCTGCTCATGAGGCTGAGACAGGAGGATTGCAAGGATGAGGTCTGTCTCAAATAAAAAAGCATGGGGGTGTAGCTCAGTAGAAGAGTACCCTTAAGTTCAGTCTTCAGTACTGAGAAAAAAGGAAAAAGTTATAATTAGAATTTTTTCCTTTTTTCTTCTTCCAACTCTCCTTTTAAATTTTACCTACATGAGCTAATTTAGTAGAGTATCTTGTATATGATTACTGGTTAAGGCCTAGTCACCAAACAACACAGCAAGCTTATTCATCAGTTTTATTGGAATACTAAAATAATAAAATTGAGAGAATTTCCTTTGAGTCCAGTAGCTATACCATCCATATGCAAAACCCTATATTTGTTCTGCTGAAATTTGAAAATAAGCAAACATAGAATTGAATATGTCATATGCTTTATTTTGGGGGGTGTTGAGAGGAGACTTTCTTTAAATTTAAATTGTCAATTTTTTATTCCTCAAGGGTAGGAGGATAATTCTTATTCATTTTAAAGTAATTATTAGCTTTATTTTAGTTTATTTATTTATTTTTTTAATTTGGAAAAGCATAAGGAAGAAAAAAATAACTCAAATGATTCAGCTATTTAGATGTTTCTGCTCAGGTTAAATGTACAACACACAGAAAATTAAACATTATGTAATGGTATTAAATAAGAAGTTTTCTTTTGATCGTGCCCTTACCCCAATGCATCCATTAGTTCTTAGATACTCTTCTCAATGGTAATTATACTTTTAATTTTTTCTTTTGGCTGATCTTCCAAAACATTTAAAAAATATACCAGTCTCTCATTTCAATAGTCTTTGCATCTTTATCCCACAGTATGTGGACGTATCAGCTTTTGCTATATCATGCTGCCATATCAATACCTTCAGATTGTTGTGTCAGCAGTGGATGGCTGCAGTGTTGCTTCACATGTCTTAAGAAACACATGACTGAAGAAACATTCCCTGTCTAGGATATGGCATTATCATGGCAGAATAAAATAGCAAAGAAAACTGATGCAAATATTAGTTTACATCCTCAGTCATGGTGTACGTCACATTAGCTCAAATGGCGTTGACCAAAACAGGTAATATGGTCAAGCTGATTGTCTCCAAGGTAGAATATATACTCCTCCCACAGGTGGCATTGTAAGTCACATGATAATGTGAGGCTGTGTAATCCTATTAAGGAAGGAAACAGGAAGTTGAATAATTAGGGACAATAATATAGTGTACCACAGGAGGTGCTCTCTAAATGATTGTTATATGGGTTGTTTTGAGTCTGTGAACAATTTTTTTTTTGGGGTGTGTTTTTTTAATGGAAAAATCTTAAGCATATATAAAAGTGCAGAGAATGGTATGTTGAACCTCCATGTTCCCATCATTAATTTCAACAATTATTAATGCATGGACAGTCTTGGTTCATCTGTCTCCTTAAAGTCCCTAAGGAATTATTTTGGAGCAGTTTCTGGATATCATAATTTTACCCATAAATATTTTACTAATTACTATCTATTTTACTAATTAAGTATCTCTAAAAGATGATGTTTGAAAATGTGACTTACACTAAATTCTTACTGTCTTAAAGTTTGAGGTCATGGTGCTATGGATCGATAGGTGTCAAGTGGGAGAGGATGTTTGTGGAGTGTATCTGGAATTTAATAGTGAGGGCTTGTTTTGATTTCATTTTGAAATTTCTGGAGGAGGCTTACAATAGAATGTCATCTATTTTCCAGCCTTTACTCCACTTTAGGGTGTGTGTGTGTGTGTGTGTGTGTGTGTGTGTGTGTGTGTGTGTCAGAAGAAGGTAATTAACCTCTGGAAAAAATAACATTGCAACAGATTTGATTTGCAGGAGGTTTCGTTTCTCACTGAGCCTCTGTTGGTATGATGCCAATTGAAAGGAATCCCAGCGCTTAATGGCTTCAGCTCTTCTGGGAGCTCTGTCAGTGATGTTATTTACTCTGGAGAAGTACATCAAAACCATTTATAAAAATTCCCTGTTCACCTGTACTATTTGTTGCACTGAGAAAGGGTCTTTCATATCTTCAAGGCAATCCCTAAAGTATAAAAGAAAGTGAGTTTATCTAACTTTAGTTTAGAAATCATTAAAGCCACTTTCAGCTGCTCAAGTTAATTCGTCAGAGCACCTTAAAGCCTCCATTTTTGTTTCCAGATGTCAGTGTCATCCGTAAGTTTATTTGACATTTCCATGGTTGTAGGGTGTAAGAGGCATTATATTATAGATGTAAGATCATAAGTTTTACAGGCTGTTTTCTTTTGGGAGAAACAGTGGGAAGCAAATTAAAGAAATAATCCCCTTTTCAGTTTATAGATTGGTAGGTGACAATAAGGTAGTCAAAGAGAGTTTACACAGTTTAGTGAATATATGTTATTGTATATAACACAATGAAAATATCTTAGTATCACTGTCAAATTTATTTTCTTCATTGGCTTATCATTGCATAGAGACATTTAGATTAGTCTTCATAGTTATTTAAGTAGCTTTAGTTAACTAAAAGTTATATTGTTAAATTCATTTCAGAATCTTTTTAGGGATTACAGGAAAAAATGGTGATCTCTGGCTTATAAATAAAATTACTTAAATTTGGGTTTTTCTTGCCTTTGAATTGATTCTAGCTTTGGTTGCTTGGGAAAATATACTCTATTTAAAATATTTAAAAACCAACACTTCCCCCATGGAGAATAACTCTTTAATTTGCTGTTTTTTCAATTGTTTTATCACAATTGAAAACTTTTTTTTTTTTTAGAGGTAATAGTTTGTCAGTACCTTTGTCAAGAAAATGTGTTTTAGTTGCATTTCAGTTGAATTTGCTAGAAGGCAATTTAAGGAAAGGTTTGTGGTTTCTAGTTAACTGTATTTACCCAGAAATCCTACATGATTAGAATCCTTGCAACAACGTTTAAAGTAAATTGGGTGTGTTGCCTGGATGTGGACAGTAAAAAAAAGAGAGAGAGAGAAGCTTCCCACCCTGCAATTATAGTTTAATAGGATACAGGATACAAGTCTGTGTACAAAAATGGGAATTAAGTCACATATTACATGCACAAATATTATAAATTATATTAATTTGATTCCCCTATCAGAAGTTTTCTTGAGATTATTCTTTTTTTAAGAAAATATATTTAAAATTGTAGATGGACACGATACCTTTGTTTATTTATTTATCTTTTTATGTGGTTCTGAAGATTGAACCCAGGACCTCAGATGTGCTAGGGATGCAGTCTACCAATGAGCCACAACCCCAACCCTGAGATTTTTATTTTTTGTCAGAGATTAAAAGTAGCCTTTAAAAAGTAGCCCTGAATTTGATGTATGGGGGAGGGGAGTGAATATGTGTGTGTATGTGTGTGTATATGTATATATTTTTTGCTCTTGTTAGAGAAATAGAAGGGAACTGAATGAGGATGATGAGTATGGATTGGTGTGTCAGATTTGTTCTGATATTTACTAGCCAGGAGACCTTAGGCAAATTCTTTTCTGAACAGCAGTTTAGTTTTCTCATTAATAAAATATGTGAATAATACTTATTTTGAAGAGTTGTATGAAGATTAAATGAGAAAGTATGTAAGCACCTGGCCCATAATTAGAGGTAAGCCGTAGTAGCTGTTACTGTTTAAAACCTCAGAAATTAGTTATGTTTTCCTAAGCCTTGGATCTATGCTTGTGATATGATTTTGAATTCACATGTATTTGCAGCTGCTGCTGGTGGAAAAATAATTATTCCCTCCCCCACTTGCTGTGATAATATACCTTATCTTTTATATTTAAGATTATAGGCCATTTAAAAAAGTAATTACTTATTTTTATGCAGTGTTAAGGATCGAACCCATAGCCTCACACATGCTAGATAAGCACTCTGCCACTGAGCTACAGCCCCAGCCCCAAATTATAGGCTATGTTTTAGAATTAAGGTGTATTTGGAAATGAGGACTAGATTTTTAAAAGTTCAGATTGTAGAGCAGTAACAACTCTAATAATAATAAAATGGATAAGATGTTTAGAATTGACAGTCCACTTTTATACTCTATCCCAGCCAAAGGGCCAAAAAGTGATTGATAGTCTACTTTTATATTTGTCTTTGATCACTCAGAATTTGTGCAGTTTTGTATCTAACATTACTTCATTTATTTATTCATGTATTCAGTAAATATTGAATGCCTGTTCTATATAGGTCATTGTTATGGCAGTTATTTTTGAGCTTTTGCTATCTGTTGAATTATAGCTATATATTCAGAAATTTACCTTTTAAGAGTGATATTTATTGTCCTGAAGATTAAAACAAAAAGTTTTGGGCGGGAGTTGTGGCTCAGTGGTAGAGCGCTTGCTTAGCACGTGTGAGGCACTGGGTTCGATTCTCAGCACCACATATAAATAAAAGAATAAAGATCTGTCAACATCTAAAAAAATATTTTAAAAAAAGTTTTATTTGGGGGATAGAGTGGTATGAAAACAGTTAATGGTTAAATTGATGTTATTTTCAAAATTAAAAAAATATCATTTCTTATCACCTGCTGTCCTTTATTTCTCTTTTCAACTTATTTTTCAGTTGTATTACATTTTAGTGAGTTAACTGAAATGGAAAGGGCATTGGTATGAATTGAAATTTAAAGCAGGTTAGATGCCCATTGCTTTTGGATAGAGAAAATTATCTTTTATGGATTAAGCATTGTTTCAGTCATTTCTTTCTTTCTTTCTTTTTTTTTTTTTTTTTTTTTTTTTTTTTTTTTTTTTTTTTTGTGGTGCTGGGGATCGAAAAAAATCCCCTTGTGTTTGCAAGGCAAGCACTCTACCAACTGAGCTATCTCCCCAGCCCCTTCAGTTATTTCTTGAAGGAGAACTCTCTCATGGACTTCTTTGAAGGTATCAGTCCTGTAAGCCTGTGTTTTGTGGAACCAAGAAAATGCATTTTGTTTTTCACAACACTTAAAAATAGCCCTCACATTATAATTTTGTAACGTATCTTCTTTCTGCTCATAATCTATTTATCTACTCCCTCTTCCAGATTTCTGATGCAAAGGTTTTTTTTTTTTTTTTGGTCTCATTTCCTCTAAAGAGGCTTGCATTTAGATTAGATTTGTTATTCATTGCTTTAAATATATAGACGTCTTTATATATTGTACTTTGTTGAAACTTAATCTGTGTTGCTTATAAATAATTTTCCATTATAATTATTCTGAAGTTCTTTTGAGAAGTTTAAGGTCTAGCTAATACAAGTTTTACATTTTTTAGTATTATAGGAACACAAAGCAAACAGGAACTCATCCCAGATATATTATACTGAATATGTAAGGGTGGAGAAGAAGGTAGCAACTGCCTTTTAGTAGTAGAGGATCAGGCCTTTGTGAAGCCTAAGGGATGTTAGTCAATTGGGTTGCATTTTTTTCTTAGCCAGAATCTATGTTTGGCTAAGTGGCAATGGAGATTTAAAAAAAAAAAAAAAATCTTGTTAGCAGAGTGATTTTTCCCTTTTTATTATTTAGTTTATGTTTTCTACCATTTAAAGAATATATAGGCATAGATTCATATATAGGTATAGATTAATTTTCTGAGCCTCAAAACATTACTTTTAAACTTACTTTTAAACTTCATGTCTTCTTTGTGATTTTTTTTTCCTGTCACTGAAATTCTGTGGCATGAATTATTTCAGTCTAGCCACGCATGTATGCCATAACATGGAAAGATTGCTTTAAAGATATTTATTTGTATGGTGTGATTTTAAAAAAAAATTTAACCCAATATTTAACTCTAATTGTTTTTTTTCACATTTTCTTAGTGATTCCAGAAAATCTAGAACAGACTTGGCAGATAGTAGTCTTAAAAAGAAAGCCCATAAATGAAATCTACTGAGTGAGTATTGTTGCTAGGAGGCGGAAGACTGAAGCATTGTAATTTGAGAATTTTACTATATTTAAAATTTACAAAGAGTCTTCATGTAAAAAGGCAATGCTCTTGGAAGCATTCTTATGGATGCAGAGAGTTTATAGCCCTTAGGGAGATCTACAGACATCCGCTATGCTGAGTTCTGGGAAGCTGCTTTTTCCCATGCTTACAGCCTCCCTGTGGGGTAAAGGTCTGTTAATTTTGCATAAATATTTACCATATCTCATTTTAGCTAGCATTGCTTCCTCACACTGTTAGCACTGAGGAGACCTTTGCTTATCCAGCTTGAAACATTTACTGTTATCAATATGACTCATCTGGAGAATGTTCTGTTTTCTTTGAGGGTCAATGAAGTTAAAAAACCAAATTGGAAAAATTATGAGGGGGTAAACAATACACATTCAATAAATAATTTGGTTATTATAGATATAGTTATCAAAGCTTATTGTTCTACATTTATTTTATTTTTTGAGACGAGGTTATCATCACGCAGACAGCATAATTCACTTCTGTCTTGTCGCACATATAAAGCATTATCCTAGATGCTTTACAAATATTATACTTTATACATGTAATAACCCAACAAGCCACATGTTATTCACATTTCACAGAGAGGAAAATTCTTACATTCAAAGATGTGGATTTACTGGTCTAGTATTTTCCAGTGCGAACATTTTTGGAACTAGGTTTAAAATCCAGGTCTTTAAACTCTTGCTTCACTGTATTTGCTACTGCACCCAATTTTAGATAGCTGTCTTTTTTTGTGACATTAAGTATGAACACAAAGTATAAATTTCAAATGAGTCAACCAAAGATTAGTCTCTTTTGATATAAATTATAGTAGAACTTTCTAAATTGTGTTCCATAGAACGTCCAGAGTACTTTAATAAAAGTAATTTTTTTTTCTTATGAGCTGGAACCCTATATTCAGGCACTCAAGGCAGAGGTAGAATGTAAAATAGAGTCACTGAGTAATCCCAAGACTGATTTTTATTAGTTATAATTATTCATTACTATTTTTATTATTTTATGATATAATTTTAAAATGACCTAATCCATTTTATTAATCTATTTTATTAGTCAAAAAAGCCTAAAATTTGCAGTTTCATGATTTATCCTAGGAGCTGTCTGTCAATATGAGCACATCTTTAATCTTGTTATTACTTGAAAACCCCTCCAGTTTTCCTGTCTTCCTCCCTGTTTTCCCTCCGTTTCCCTTCTCCCCGTGTCCTTGCATGTAGTCTTTGCCTTCGTTGTCTCCCCAGGCTTCTAGCCCCCACTCTCTTACTTTGCCTTTTATACATTTCTGCTTGAATCCTTTGGCTGTGCCCAGTGATTTTCTGACTAGGTAGTAGATCCTAATAGACTTTCTGGATTACTTATTTTTCTTTAGAGTGACCTAGCAAAAGTTATTTTGCCTTCTATTTTGACTTTTCTTACCATTTCTTTATCTACAGAGGAGGTTATAGCTCAACCATTAATCTCTCCACTCAAAATAACACGTATTAAGTAAAAATTACGTGTTAGGCACTGCACAATTTTTACGTATTATTTTAATCTTCACAGTGACCCCGCGAGGTAATAAATTTTATAATCTTCATTTTATAGGGAAAGAAATAGAAACTTAGAAAGCTTAAGTAGCATGTCTATTGAGTGGTAAAACTTGGATTTTTTTCATTTTTTTATTGGTCGTAATAGATATACATAACATTAGGATTTATTTTGACATAAATGCATGGAATATAATTTGTTGCAATTCAGTCTCTAGTACTTACCCTTATTTACCCTACCACTTCTCCCTCCCCCATTCTCTTTACTTTATTGATCTATTTGTTTACATTTTTAAAAACTAGTCTCTTATGGATATATAAAATAGTGAGTAATGTAATGTATATATACACATATATGTATCTTGGAAAGTTAATTCAGGTTCATTCCACTGTTTCCCCCTTATCTTGTCCCTCTTAGCTCCCCATCCCCCTTGTCTTCTCCCTTGATTATTCTTTTATTTTGGTGGAAAAACCCCACCCCGCCCTGTTTCTCTTCTCTGGTTCTCTCCACTCCGCCCTTATTTTAGACTAGCTTCCGCATATCAGAGGAAACTTTCAACCTTTGACTTTTTGGATCTGATTTATTTCACCTAGCATTGTAGTCTCAAGTTCCATCCATTTACCAGCAAATGACATAATTTCATTCTTTTTTATGGCTGAGTAATACTCCATTGGGTATATATGCCACATTTTTATTGATTTATCCTTTGAAGGGCATCTAACTAGGTTGGTTCCATAGTTTGGTTATTGTGAATTGTGCTGCTATAAGCTTTGATGTGGCTAAGTCCTTATGATATGCTGATTTTAGATCTTTTGGAAATGTACTAAGGATGGGATAGCTGAGTCATATGGTGGTTCCATTCCTTGTTTTTTGAGGAATCTCTATTCTGCCTTCCAGAGTGGTTGCACTAATTTGCTGTTCCATCAACAATATATGAATATACATTTTTTTTTTCCCACATCCTTGCCAATACTTATTTGTTTTCTTGATAATTGCCATTCTGACTGGAGTGACATGAAATCTCAATGGAGTTTCGATTTGCATTTCCCTAGTTGCTAGAGATGTTGAATATTTCTTCATATATTTGTTGGCCTTTTTTTTTTTTTTTTTCTTCTTTTGAGAAGTGTCTGTTTAGTTCTTTTGCCCATTTATTAGTTGGGTTATTTGTTTTGTTGTTGTTGTTTTTGGTACTGGGGATTTAACCCGGGGTACTTTACCACCCCCCACTTTTTTTTTTTTTTTTAATTTTGATACAGGATCTCACTAAGTGCTTAGGGCCTAGCTAAGTTGCTGAGGCTGGCCTTGAACTTGCAATCTTCCTGCCTCAGCCTCCTTATCTCTGGGATTAGAGGTATATGCTACTATGCCCAACAGGTTACTTGCTTTTTTTGTGTTTTTTTGAGTCCTTTATGTTTTCTGAATATTAATGCTCTGTCTGAGGAGCAGATGGCAAAGATCTCCCATTCTGGAGGCTCATTCTTCATGCTCTCAGTTGTTTCCTTTGCTGTGCAGAAGATTTTTAGTTTGATGGTGCCCCACTTTTGATTTTTAGTTTTATTTTTTGTGCTTTAGGGGTCTTAAAAAATTATCAGTACTTTCTAAACAGTTCAGAAACAATTTCAGAGAGGAAATAAATACTGCTGAATCCGAGAAGGTGGGATGTTCTTACTAGACAAGGAAAGGATAGAAGAACGTTACAGAGGAGCAATGTAAATAAAGACAGAGGTGAGATAGCTCACATTTTCTAGGAATGCATGCAGTTCAGTGTGCTGGAGCATGGAGGTTGGTGGTGGGCACAGAAGTTGATAGAGTTGGAGTGATAGGTGACATCACATGGAGGACTTTCTATGTCATTCTAAGAGTTTGGATTTTTACCTTTGGATTGTGGGGAGCCACTGATTATTTTAATGTGGGGCATAATAAGGTCAGTGTTATGTTATGGAAATCAAGTGACAGTGTAAAGAATGAAGTAGTTTTGAGAAGCAGTTTCAGGACCAGAGAGATTAATAAGGAGATGTTTTCCAGTAATCCAGCTGAAGAATGAAATTCTAAATTGAAGTTGTAACAGTGCATTTAAAAGGGAAGAAGAAAGTAGACTATCAAGAAGATACTGAGATTAGTAGAGGGCTTGCCTTGCAAGCATACGGCCCTGGGTTCAATCCCCAGCACTGCAAAAAAAAAAAAAGAAGATACCGAGAATACAAGTAAGAACTGGGGAACTGGGGATGTAGCTAAGTGACAAAGTGCTTGCCTGTCATGTGTGAGGCCCTGGGTTCAATCCAGTAAACCCCCACCCCCATAGGCACACATGCACCAAAAAAAAAAAAAAAAAAAAAAAAAAAAAAAGAGGGAGGGAGGGAGAGATGAAAGGGTAAGTGGTAAATGCATGGGTCTTTCTGGCTTGTATGATTGGGTGGGTATTGGTACCATTCACCAAGATAAGGGAAATAAAGAGGAGGTAGGGCTTGGTTTTGTTGTTGTTGTTGTTTGTTTATTTGTTGGATTAAATAGAAGAAGGCAAACAGAACAAATATAGGTAGGGGCAGATTTAGTACTGTATTAGTTATCTATTGCTATGTAATAGATTATCCTGAAACAGTAAACTTGCACTCTGTACTGCAGCCACACGACAGATGTGGCTATTTAAATTCAAATTAGTTAAAATTAAATAAGATGAAAAATTCAGTTCCTCAGTCACACCAGATGCATTTCTAGTATTGCTTGTAGCCAGTAGCCGCTGTACTGTTTGTTGATCATAAAACATTTGATCATTGCAAAAGGTTCTTTTGGACAGTGCTGGCAAACATTTATTGTCTCATATAGTTGGTTATAATCAGGGATCCAGTGAATAACTTAGCTGGGTGGTTCTGGTTCAGTTCTCATGAGGTTTAGTCAGGATGTCTGCTACTGGAACAAGGGCTTCAATTATCTGAAGGTTTGACTGCAGTTGATGAGTCCCCTTTCAGGGTGACTCAGTTATACTGGGCAAGTGAATGCTGGTAGGAGGCCTTGACTCCTCTGTTGGTAGGTAGACCTTCATAGTGATGTTTGAGGGAGTTGGCTTTGTCCAGAGTGATCTTAGACAGAAAGTTAGATAGAAGCTATAATAACTGGAAAGATACATAAGACACAGTATCTAAAAACACATTGTACAGTCTGAGGAGACATTTGGGAGAGTTTTTTAAATGGAAGGTAATGTCAGACTGTAGAGCCTTTTAAAGGTAAGAAATTGATTGGGCTATTTAGAAGTGTGGGGTGATGGTTATAATTAGAAACTAGCGTGGACATTTTAGGCAGATGGAGTGGTGTTATGTGTGGGATATTGCTAGGACATGAAGTTTGTGACGAAATGAAGTGGTAAGAAAAGAGACTGGAAGGCCATTTAGAATGGTCTTGAATGCATGTTCAGGAACTTGCCTCTATCTTGTAGACTACTTCCCATACTTAGATTATTTGGATACCACCTTAATAAGAATGCCATATTCTTTTTTGTTTTGGGTGCTGGGGATTGAACCCAGGGCCTTGTGCTTACAAGGCAAACACTCTATCGACTGAGCTATCTCCCCAACTCCGAATGCCATATTCTTAAAGCCCCTGAGCTATTAGTTAATTAATGTTTTTCTCTAAGTAACATTACATTTTAAGATCCATTTCCAAAGGACACTTCATTTCATTGTTATAAATAGAAAACCAATATTGTTTACCACATATAAATGGCAGTAGTAGAAAAAGTACAGTTAACAAATTTTAAAAATTGAAAAATGAAATAGATACAGTACTACATTCTTTGATTTACAGTTTGCCTACCTGAGTATAAATATCTCTATGAGAAGACTGTTTTTGGTCAATGAGCAATAAAGTGACCTTTGTTTGGATTATAACTAAGATGAGATTTAAGATCAATAGGACATGTTCATTTTAAAATTTTGATTATAACACCAAGAATTCAAACTCAAGTTTTTGTAGTTGGAAAGACTGTAATTCAGTTAATGTTCATTAAACACTAATAAAAATTAAGCCTTTTGTTCTTAGAAGCCTTCTAACGTCATTTTTAGAATCTGTTTATCTATATATCTCATAGTTCTAGTTTTATGTTTTATGGTTATCTTGTTCACTTTATTTTGTACATAGAATATTCAGATTTTTCAGGATAAATTTAAGTTGGTGAGCAAATCTATTTGATAAGAAATGCCTGTTTGCAAAACTTGTCTCTGTCATACAGATGATCTCACAAGTTGAAGACTTCTTCCAGAAATGTTTGAATTCTTCCTGAATATATTGATAGATGTGTAAAGAGTTTTTCACTCTTTCTGCCATACTCTATATGTAGTTCCATTTTTGAAGTTAGGTGAGGAATACTTTTATAAGATTTTTAATAAATGGTTTTGAGCTGTAATGGGTGACTACAGGCATCCATATAATAGTGTTAAGAGATTCTGCAAAAGTGCTAAAAAAAAGTTTCATGCTTGATGTTAAAAAGTTTGGAATGTCTCTGAGGACATTTAAGGAGCTGTTGGAGACAACATGTGGTAAAGATGTGTAGCCATTTAGGAATTCATGAATTCCTCCAACATCAATGGAGGCTAAGCCTTATCAGGTTTTGGAAGAAGTGACTAATATATTTAAGTAGTAGTAGGAGAAATGATGGTTAAAATCACTTACCTAATCTTTGTTTAATGGACTTACTTCATTTGTTCTGTAGCTTATGGCATTTATCCACAGTGGGTGAAATGCTTGTGTAGCTATTTTGTAGTATGTCTGAATATTTCTGTTCCTTCTGGTTGAATTGTATAATCCCAGCTTATTGTATTGGAATTAGATAGTTTAGTTAAATATTACAAGAACTGATGAAATAGGAGAATAAAAGAGGAAATTATATCTATGAAAACTGATTTTCGTGTTCTTTGAAAATATGAATAGAGATTTGTCATTGAAGAAATCACTGTCAAATTAACTGGAGATAAAAAACAATTATTAGCTCTTTGGGGGATATATTCTAGATTTTTGCGAGTGTCTTTTGTTTCTTGATCCATTATTGTAAGGAAACTAAGAGGGAAATCATAGCCATTGTAATTTAGTATAGTTTTTCCAAGAAAGATAATGGGTTCTCATCATTATCTCACTTAAGAAAAGGCTTTGATCCTGTATTCAAAAATTGGAAAATGCTTGTACATTAATGTATTTGAAGTTGAAATAAGGTTTAAAGTCTAAATGGTTTTCAATAATTTTCTGCTCTATGTGCCACCCTCACCTCTCCCTGCTGCCCCCAGTGCTGGGGATTGAATACATTGATGCCCTACACCAAGCTATACCCCCAGCCCTTTTTATTTTTTATTTTGAGACAGAGTTTTGTTAAATTGTTCAGTCTGGCCTTGAACTTGGGCTCCCTCTGCCTCAGCCTCCTGAGTCCCTGGGATTACAGGTGTGCAGCACTGTGCCTGACTGTTCACTGCTCTTTTCTAGTAAATGACCTGCCCCTGGAACCAGTGGATTGGATAGAATTGTTTCTGCTGTGTGACTAAAGGCATGTCATGACCTTAGGAGATTTTTTAGAAAAATATGTAATGCCTCCTATTTGAGGCTGCTATAATGAGCAGACTATAAGTGTGATTTACTGTTCCTATTCCCAGGAATGTTTTACTTTCATTTCATTTTTTAATATTTTGAAATTTTAATAATTTATACATTTTTCCCTCATATTATCTTCTATTTTGTCAAATAGTACTGATTTTCTATTTAAATAAAGTATCGTTTGGAAATGAAAACGTTAAAGAACAGTAAGTTTTTAATGAATGATTCAGGGCTTATGTGACTGTGGCAAATCATTAAAATAGCATTTAAATAGGGGAAACAACAGACTACAGAATAAAGGCAAGTTTCTTAATACGCATTTAAGACCACTCATTACTTAGCCTTTCTCTAACTTCTCCAGTCTCACCACTTCCCCTTGTCAGACTGTTGATCAAGTAGGAACTGCCTCCCCTCCAGAACAGATCCTAGATCAGGTTCAGAAGGTCATAGTGCCATAGCAGAAGGCCAAGTCTTGGGTACCAACCAGAAAATTTCAGAAAAATTCCTAAGACCATGCCAACCTGTGCTGGGAACTTCCTTTTTATTTTTTAAAATTAATTACAGTTTAAACGAATATTTAATGCCAAAAGGAGAGAATTTCAATAAAGTACTATTTCCTGTCCTTTGCTTTTGTGCATATAAATTTGTTTAAACCTTACAGAAAATAATTTGACAATATAGTGCAAAATTCTAAGAAATATTTGAACATTTTAATCTAGCAAGGTCAGTTTGGGTAATTATCTCAAGATATTAAAGAAATCAAGATTTAACTGTAGTTTCTATACAAAGATACCAACTACAGCATTATTTGTAGTAGAAGTAGAGGAATCAATTTAAATCCTCTGAAGAGGTAGACCTAGGAGCTGTGATGGCAAGGGACTCCCAGGGGACTGTGTGTTATGTATGATAGAATATGTGTAAGCATTCAAGACATTTTAAAGTAAGGCTTAATGTAGAAATGTTTATGGTATGTGAAAAGGAGGAGATAAAACTTGGAATATAATGCTTTTTAATTTATTTTCTTGCTTTTTTGGTACTGGGGATGAAATCCAGTGTTGTTTCCCCAATGAGCTACACCCCTAGTCCATCCCTTCTTTTTTAAAAACTTTGTGCCAGGGTCCCACTAAGTTGCTTAGGGCCTCACTGAATTGCTGAGGCTGGCCTCAAACTTGTGATCCTCTTACCTCAGCCTCCTGAGTCACTGAGATTGCAAGTATATGTTACTGTGCCCAGCTATAGTGCCTTTTTTAAAATTTTTATTTTTTATTAATAAATGTGCTGGGGATAAAAACCAGGGCTTTGGGCAGTGCAGGCCAGCAGTCTACCACTGAACTGTATTCCTAGTTACAGTTGTTTTTAAAAATGTACATATAATGCTTTAAAGGAAAAGATTTCTAAAACATGTACTACATTTAATCACTGTTACTGGATTGTGAGATTATGGATGATTTTTGTTTTATTCTTTTATACTTATATTTTCTATGCTTCCAGTAATATATATTGCTTTTGTTATGAGTGAGTTTTTAACTGAAAACTTTGTTTTTATTTGATTCTTTATTTTAATAAAAAATAATGGTAAGTAGTCTGATAGATGATTAGAGGGAGATAATTCTTGAGACTAGGAATATATATGGAAAACTCCAATGGTATGTATAAGAAGTTCCTGAACTAGGGCAGTGGAGACAGGGTTAGAGATTACTATAGTGAGCAGTGTGAAAGGAAAAAGAGTGGTCTAGGGTGACTATTAAAGTCTCTGGACGTTTGATGTAAATGTAATGAATTTGAGATGAAAAATCTGGGCTCTTAAATAGTTTTATTTGGGGAGTAAATTTAGTGAGGTCATTAAAAACTTCAGGTTTCTTTTTTCTTATATTTCAGTTCCTTAAATGCTATGTTATCAAAGATCTTATTTCTAATTTGTTAAGGGAAAAAAAGGACAAATAGGTGATATCACTGTTTGAAGATATGTTAATGTCATCTTATAGATGGTGAGTTGGGTGATCTGGTTATTTTGATAAAGACTGATTCGCTTGCCAATTTATGTGCACCACTCCTGTAACTATATGCTTAGTTGAAAAAGAGCACTTCCCAACTAGAGGAGAATACTTTTTAGTTAAATTCATGGATATTATTCATAGCCCTGGCCGTACTTCCAAAAGCAACCACAAAAAGGCAGAAAAAATTATTCTTGAACTATTGTTCTATTGCAAGGCAAAGGTTCAATTAAAAATAGAAAACAATACCAAAGAGCCCTTTCTTGAGGACCCCAAATTTAAGTTTAGATATATCTGCTTTGGGAGGGTTACTTTTTTGATCTTTTCATGCCATGCTGTAGGCAATGAAAGAATGCAATGAGCGCCATATTGTTGAAATTCAAATGGACTATTTCTTTCCTGTTTTTCTTCTATCTAAAGTATTGGCTTATGTCTTCCTTTTCTGGCTCTGAGCAACAGGTAAATTAACATGACCACTGTCTGATCCCAGTATCATGACTCAGGTTACTTAATTCTCAACTTCCTCTTTCCTGACCTAAGGACACATGTTGGTGTATTTCTATCCAACACAGGAGGGCAAAATAATGAATAGAAAAAAAAGTAGCCAGTCATTGCTACAGTGTCAAAGTAGAGTTGGATAGTTTTAACAGTTGGTAAAGTGCTTGCCTTGCAAGCACAAGGCCGCGGGTTCGATTCCCAGCACCACAAAAAAAAAAAAAAAAAACAAACAAAACACTAAGTAGTTTAATTGCTGTTCAGCAGATATCTTGTTTTTGTTTGTTTTGATGTGTACACAAGGAGGGATCATAACATGAGAAAGAAAGAGTAGCTGATACAGGATTCTGCTACTCCCATTTTAAAATTGTTATGATTTGTGAATAGCTCTGAAACTTCCTGTGGTTTTGGGGGAAATGTATCAATAGGAGTTTTTCCAAGTATTATAAAACAGCAGGAAAATAATTCCTATTGCTTAGATGCTTTTAATAATTAAAAGAAAACCTGTTACAACCTGTAATCCCAGCACTTGGGAGGCTGAGGCAGGAGGATCATGAATTCAAATCCAGCTTCAGCAACTTAGCAAGGCCATAAGCAACTCAGGAGACCCTGTTTCTAAATAAAATACAAAAAAGGGCTGGGGATGTGGCTCAGTGGTTAAGGGCCCCTGGGTTCAATCCCTAGCACACCAAACCAAACCAAACCAAACCAAAAAACCCCAACAACAAACGAAACCTTTTAGAATACTTTTGTGATGATAAAAATAAGACCCAAAGATTCCATTGTGGTATAAGAGAAGAAAATTGCTGTGGAATTTAAGATAGTACAACATTCTTCAAGTACCCATTTTATTAAAGGGCATCGACATTTATTTATTACCTGGAACATCCTGAGTACTGGGCTATGTACCTATCTTATTTAATTTGACAACATTTCTGTAAAGCTGTTATTTAGTTTAATCATTTGTGAGGAAATTGAGGTTCAGTAACCTGCTCAAGGTTCTTGTGGTTGTGCAGGTTTTGACCTCAGTCTAACCAGTACCAAAACCCATTCTTTTTTCTATTTATGTTTCCCTTTTAGAGGGTTTTTATAAGTAAATGTCATCTAGCCCTTAAAATAGTTTTTATTTGCTAGCATTCGTAATACAGGTGATTATTCTTTAGAGGCCAAAAAAGTGGAATTGGAAATAGTGTTAGCGATTTCCATGTCGCAGTATCATCTTATAATAGTGACTAATGAGTAAATTAGTGTACACTCAAATCTTTTGGTTTTAATTGAAAACTTGTAAGTTTCAGAGATAAGGGAGATCAAATGGGTGTTAATTTTAGAGAATTTAAGTCAGCCAATCAGTGACCTAAGCCACTTAAGCATTACATTTATCATTTTATAGACATTAATCAGAATGGTACAGTTTCAACAAAAGCAGTTTATTTGGGGGGTATATAAGAGTGTTCGTTAAGTTAATTCTAAATTTTAAAAAAGGGAAAAGTTAGTTTTTATTTAACATGTTCTGCCTGGTCTTTCTTCCCTTGGGCACTTTTCATTTTAATTTTTAGATGTTGATAGGCCTTTATTATTTTATTCATTTATTTATGTGTGGTACTGAGAATTGAACCCAGTGCCTTACACATGCTAGGCAAGCGCTCTGGCACTGAGCCACAACTCCAGTCCCCAAAATTAGTCTTTCTTAGTGTTATTAAACAAGTTTCAATTTAGCTGTGACACGTAATTTTTAAAATTTCTTTTCCCCCTCATTTTACTTCATTGTGAAACACAGCAAAGCTTGAGACCAAAAAAAAAAAAAGAAAAAGAAAAGAGGAACTAATAGCAATATAATACATGTACCTATTATCTGACTTCATCTTTTGGGGGGAAGAGGTGAAGAAATAAAAGTTACAAATAAAGTTGAGGCTCTACTTAGTACTTCTCTCTAGTTCTTTTCTCTCCCTTTCCAGAAGTAAACACTATGGTAAATTTGGTGTTCGTTGTTCCCATATGTTTTAGTACTTTTTTTAAAAAAACATTCTTTAGATGTTGATAGACCTTTATTTATTTTTTTATCCATTTATTTATATGTGGTGCTGAGAATCGAACCCAGTGCCTCACACATGCTAAGCAATTGCCCTGCCACTGGGCCACAACTCCAGCCTGTTTTAATACTTTTGATACATAGTTATATATCTCCAAACATAGAATTTTTTTTTTTTTTACAAATTTTATATTTTGTAAAATTTGAATCCATGTTATATTCTGAACTTGTTTTTTTTTAAAAAATGTTTTAGTGTATTACAGTTGTACATAATGAACTTGTTTTACTAATACAGTATTAATGAACTGTCAATTATTATGATAAACAGTGTTAATAAATGTGAACAAAATATTGTGAATATGACATGAGGTAGGGATTGGTTTTGTTTTTCCATATGGATAACCGGTTGTGCCCCTGCACTATGCAGTTTCTTTTCCCCATTGATTTGCAATGCCGTCTTTGTCATACATAATGTTAACATATATTGTGAATTTGATTCTTTGCTTTTTCTTTCACTGATATGAGTGTTTCTATGCTGCATCAAACTGTTTGAATTACTTTAACTCTGTCAGCATAGCAAGTCCGCTTACTAGGTTTTCTTCTTCAGAATTTTCATTGATAGTCTTGGCTTTTTCTTTTTCCTTAAGAATTTTGGGATCAACTTCTCAGTTTCATTAAGTCTTAATGAATTTTTTAAGTTGAAATTGTATTGCATACTTAATTTAGTGTGGAGAAAATGGACATCTATAATATTGTCTTTCTGTACATGAATATGGTATTTCTTTAGTAATTTCAGGTCTTATTTTATAATTATAGTCATTCTTCTTCAATAGTAATTTGTGGTTTTATCCATAGAAGTCTTAAAAAAGATTTGTGCTAGGGTTATTCCTAGGTACTTTATGATTTTCAGTACCATTTTCTCCCTTATTTTCTTCATTCCTTCCTTCCCCTCCTCCATTCCCATCCATTTTTTTAAAAATCTCTGTCCTTTCCTCCCTTATCATCTATTATTTTAATTTAATGTTGTCTTGGCTGAAAGTTCCACTTAGGTTCGTGTGATACAGATGGAAGTGGAATTTAGAGTCAGAATTTCTGGAAATGAGCCGTATCTTTTTCCTCAGTTATATGATAGTGAAGTCATTTCTTTTGAGCCCCATTTCTTAATCTGTATAGGGAGAATAATGTTTACATTTATACTATTTCCATCACAGAATCAAATGAGATAGATGTGAGGTTTTTACCTAATTAAAAACTTAATGCAAAAAGTATTTTATGGAGGATAATAGTCTGTTTCCTCCAACTCAAACTATTGATATTTTTAATAATTTACATTATAAAAGGGAAATATCTTGAATGCATAACTTTAAATTAAAAATTATAATACTTGGGGTGGGAGTTTTTTGTTAAATATGAACTTTTTAATATTAGAATTTTCGGTGAGACCCCTAAGACCACTAAGACTTTTTAAGGGAACATTAGATAAGTAGTAATAACAACAAGTAATAACAACAGCTGCTCCACATGTGTAAGGCCTCTGGTTCAATCCCTAGCACCCAAAAATAAATAAATAAATAAATAAATAAATAAATAAAAAATTAAAAAAAAATTTAAAAATTACAATACCCAGACTCCTAAAAAAGAAGTGTAGTGGTTTCTAATAGTGCACATGTATGAACAAATATAATTAAAAATGTTAAAATAAAGGGCTGGGATTATAGCTCAGTGGTAAAGCATGTACTTAGCATGTTCAAAACCCTGAGTTTGATTCTCATCACTATACAAAATAAATAAATACAAATTATTATAGTGAGATACAGGCAAATATGATAATTATGAAGACTACTATAGCCATTTCTTTAAGCCTATCTGCTTTTGGAATGCTGTGGGAAAAATGATAAATAAGATTTTGTTCTCTGGGTAGGTATATTTCTCCTTTATAACAATCCGATTTTACTGATGTTAAGCTCTTAACATGTTGTGCCACACTCAATGGAGCATGCCTGTAATGCTGGCTGTCTGAATGACTGAGGCAAGAGGGTCACAGGTCTGAGGTTAGCTATACCCTCCCTCAAAATAAAAAGGCCTGGGGATGGAGCTCCGTGGTAGAGCGCCCCTGGGTTCAGTTCCCAGAAATGTGTGCCCATGCACACACACAGAAAGAAAAGGAAAAAGAATTTTTAAGAAGTTCGTGTGAGTTTCATGATAGCCCTGAGAACAATATCTGTTATAGCAGTTTCATAAGTGAAAGAGCAGTGTTTCATTAGCTTTTCTAATGACCATTAACAAAAAAACTGAGGGATAACATAAAGCACAATTCACCAAAACTGGTTCTTTTTAGGAAAACTAAACTAACAACAGTCTGTTTTTAGGCACAAATTTGGATTATCATCTAGTGCAAGTGATAGCTTCCAACATTTTTTGTTAAATATGAACTTTTTAATATTAGAATTTTCGGTGAGACCCCTAAGACCACTAAGGCTTTTTAAGGGAACATTAGATAAGTAGTAATAACAACAAGGTAACCACTAAGATAGTGAAAATGCCTTGTAATTAAAAATGAAGCCACTGTTCTCTGTTTAATTTGTTGATAGTAGCTGGCTGCTTGCTGATCTGCTCTAATCATATTTTCTTTTGTATTTAGTAATGAAAATATTTACATTTTCTAATAGATGTTCTGTCTTTAACTTTGGCATCAAAATTACTTAATGCCCCTGAATTGTAGTTATTTTGTGCCTCAGCACACATTGTGTCATACATTGGTCCAGTACAAAGTTCTTTGGGACAGATCTTTCTACAGTTGTTATTAGGCAATTTGCTTTGCAGGGCTCAAGTCTGTTCTCAGATACATTTCAGTTTTCTTTAGACAAGTGACCAGTGCAATATAGGAATCCTTATTTTGTGAACTCCTGCATTCAGAAGATTTACTTATGGAAAACTGAAACATTTTTTTGGATGGTAAGAGAGTCGCTCATTTTTTGTGGGGCTTTCCCCACAAAATTGTAACTTTTTGTAGAAAGCAGGCAGGACTTACCGTAGATAGTCCTGGGTTCAGATCCTGCCCCTACCATTTGTTGGTTGAATGACCTTGAAAAAAGTTATATAACTTCTCTAACTTAGCTTTTGTCTCTTTATCCTCGATATTTAGTATAATATCTACTTTAAGGGACTTTGAATGGGTTTTTAAAAAATTATTAAATTGTAGCTTTTGGATGATTTTTTAAAGAGCAATCTACCAGACGGACCTACCCCTAGAATTAAAAATAAATGTAGACTAAAAAAAAAAACTATTCAGAATTAATCTAACTTCAACAGGAATTTATCTTAGCAGTTTTTAAAAGTATAGCAAGTATATGAAAATATTATATACAATTTCAGACATGCATTAAAAATTAGAGTAATGTAATGAACCTTCACTAACCTCTTATCAATTTGAGTAATACAATTGTGGTTTAATCTTTTTCAGCCATATAAAATATAAAGTAACAAGTTACTTCCCCTCTCCCACTTGTCTAATTTGGTTTACTAGAGATAACCACCATTAAGTTTCTTTATACAAATGAAGTTACCCCAGATATGCTATTTTTTTAACTTGAAAATTTTTATTTAACAATATACTTTAGAAATGCTTTATTTCTATTTGAGTGCCTATGCTCTGTAGTTCTACAATATTTTGTATGGCTGTATAATTATTTAACTAGTAGAAAGATGTGTGGAAGGACTTTGGTTTTTCTCCTCCCATATTCTCCCTTATACTGTCTACAGAGAGCAACTAATGCTCCCCCATATTCTCTAGTTTTTCCCTATTTTCTCTACAATAAGCAACTTAATAATGTCTGTCTTATTCTACTGTCCTTCCCATCCCCACCCATCACTCACTCCCCTCTGCACAATCCAAAGTTTCTTCATTCTTCCCTATCCCCTCACCCCCACTATGGATCGCATCTGCTTATCAGAGAAAACATTCGGCCTTTGGTTTTTGTGATTGGCTTAATTCACTTAGCATGATATTCTCTAGTTCCATCCACTTACCTGCAAATGCCATAATTTCATTCTTCTTTAAGGCTGAGTAATATTCCATTGTGTATATTATGTACCACATTTTCTTTATCCATTCATCTATTGAAGGGCATCTAGGTTGGTTCTATAGTTTAGCTATTGTGAATTAAGCTCTTGTAAACATTAATGCTGTGTCACTGTAGTATGCTAATTTTAAGTCCTTTGGTTTTAAACCGAGGAGTGGGATAACTGGGTCAAATGGTAGATCAATTCCAAGTTTTCTGAGGAATCTCCATACTGCTTTCCAGAGTGGTTGCACCAATCTGCAGTCCAACCAGCAATAAATGAGTGTACCTTTTTCTCCACATCCTCGCCAATACTTAATATTTCTTTCTTTTTTTTTTTTTTTTTTTTTTTTTTTTTGCGGTGCTGGGGATCAAACCCAGGGCCTTGTGCTTGCAAGGCAAGCACTCTACCAATTGAGCTATCTCCCCAGCCCTATTTCTTGTATTCTTGATAATTGCCATTCTGGCTTGAGTGAGATGAAATCTTAAAGTAGTTTTGATTTGCATTTCTCTAATTGCTAGTGATGATGAACATTTTTTCGTATGTTGATTGCTTGTATTTCTGTAAATTATTCAGTTCCTTAGCTCATTTATCAATCGGGTTATTTGTTTCTTCGGTGTTTTTTTTTTTTTTTTTTTTTTTTTTTTTGTGGTGCTGGGGATCGAACCCAGGGCTCTGTGCTTGCAAGGCAAGCACTCTACCAACTGAGCTATCTCCCCAGCCCAGGTGTTAATTTTTTTGAGTTCTTTATATATCCTGAAGATTAGTACTCTATCTGATGTATGGTGTAAAGATTTTCTCCCACTCTGTAGGCTCTCTCTTCATGTTATTAATTGATTCCTTTGCTGAGAAGAGTTTTAGTTTGAATCCATCCCATTTATTGATTCTTAATTTTACTTCTTGGGCTTTAGGAGTCTTACTAAGGAAGTCAGAGCCTAAGCCGACATGATGAAGATTTGGGCCTACTTTTTCTTCTATTAGGTGCGGGGTCTCTAGTGCCTAAGTCTTTGACCCACTTTGAGTTGATTTTTGTGCAGGGTGAGAGAGAGAGGTTTAATTTCATTTTGTTGCTTGTTGATTTCCAGTTTTCCTAGTACCATTTGTTGAATAGGCTCTCTGTTCTCCAATGTATGTTTTTGGTGCCTTTTTCTAGTATGCGATAACTGTATTTATGTGGGTTTGTCTCTGTGTCTTCTATTGTGTACCATTGGCCTACATGTCTATTTTGGTGCCAATACCATGCCATTTTTGTTACTGTGGCTCTGTTGTATGTTTAAGGTCTGGTGTTGTGAAGCCTCCTGCTTCAATCTTCTTAATAAGGATTGCTTTGGCTATTCTGGATCTCTTATTTTTCCAAATGAATTTCATGATTGCCTTTTCTAGTTCTATGAAGAATGTCATTGGGATTTTAAAAAGAATTGCGTTAAATGTATATAATACTTTTGGTAGTATGGTCATTTTGACAATATTAATTCTGCCTATCCAGGAGCATGGGAGATCTTTGCATCTTCTAAGGTATTCTTCAATTTCTTTCTTTAGTGTTCTGTAGTTTTTATTGTAGAGGACTTTCATCTCTTTTGTTAGATTGATTCCCAAGTATTTTATTTTCTTTAAGGCTATTGTGAATTGGGTAATTTTCCTAATTTCTCTTGCAGTGGATTCATTGCTTATGTTTAGAAATGCAATTAGTTTATGGGTATTGATTTTATAACCTGCTACTTTGCTGAATTCGTTTGAGTTCTAGAGCTTTTCTGGTGGAATTTTTTGGATCTTCTAAATATAGGACCATGTTGTCAGCAAATAGTAATAGTTTGAGTTCTTCTTTTCCTTTTCTTATCCCTTTAATTTCTTTTCTCTGTCTGATTCTGATTGCTCTGGCTAGACTTTTGAGGACAGTGTTGAGTAAAAGTGGTGAAAGAGGGCATCCCTGTCTTATTCCAGTTTTTAGAGGGAATGCTTTCAGTTTTTCTCCATTTAGAATGATGTTGGCCTTGGACTTAGCACATATAGCTTTTCAGTTTTGATGTATGTTCCTACTATCCCTAGTTTTTCTAGAGTTTTGAACATGAAGTGGTACTGTATTTTGTCAAATGCTTTTTCTTTGTCTATTGAGATAATCATATGATTCTTGCCTTTAAGTCTAGTGATGTGATGTGTTATATTTATTGATTTCTATATGTTGAACCAACCTCACATCCCTAGGATGAATCCCCCTTGATCATGGTGCACTATCTTTTTAATATGCTTTTGTATTTGATTTGCCAGAATTTTATTGAGACCTTTTGCATATATGTTCATGAGGGATATTGGTCTGAAGTTTTCTTTCCTTGATGTGTCTTTGTCTGGTTATGGTACAGGGTGATACTAGTCTCATGGAATGAGTTTGGAATGGTTCCCTTCTTTTCTATTTCATGGAATAATTTGAGGAGTATTGATATTAATTCTTCATTGAAGTTCTTATAGAACTCAGGTGAGAATCCGTATGGTCCTGGGCTTTTCTTGGTAAAAAACTTATTTTAAGAAATAATTAGGGCTGGGGATATAGCTCAGTTGGTAGAGTGCTTGCTTCACAAGCATAAGGCCCTGGGTTCAATTCCCAACACCACAAAAAATAAATAAATAAATAAATAGAAAGAAAGAAATAATTAAAATATGAAATTTTTTTTTATGAATGCCCATAAGTGAATGTCTTTCCTTTATTGTGCTTCCTTTAAATATAATTCATTAAACAGGGCTCACTGGTATGCACTTGTTATCCCAGTGACTTGGGAGACTGATGCAAGAAGATTGCAAGTTCAGGGTCAGCCTCGGCAATTTAGTGAGACCCTGTCTCAAAATAAAAATAACAGAAACGCTGGGTATGTAGCTCAGTGGTAGAGCACCCCTGGGTTTAATCCCCAGTACCAAAAATAAATAAATAAATAGTTTATTTATTCCAGTGGTTCTTATTAACTAACTGCTGCACAGCTGTTCCTGTTTCTAATTTTCTCAGAATGTAGCTCTTGTTCAGTACAGGAGAGAGGCTATGATTTTTAGATATGCTTTTTCTCACAAAAAGGAAGTGCTTGCCTAATGAAAACCTAAAAAAAATAAAAGCCTAACAATTTTGGTATTGCTGTGGTATTTTATTTTTAGGTAGGAAAGAAATAGTCATTGTTTTTGATTTAATCACCTCTAAAGTGTAGGGTGAGACTTCTGGGGATCTAGTTGTGTTTCTGTGTAGGGCCAACTACGTGTCTGAATGTTGTACTTGATAAAAAAAAAACTTTGTTGATCTACTGAACATCTGAGCTGGTCTTTGTGACCAACTGCAAATGTTTACTCTCTAACTGATAGATTTATTTATTTAAATTTGGAATTTAAGTATGTCTGATGATAAAGGTGATTTTCCTTTGCTACAAAATAACACACATTAATTTCCAGTATGCAAAATTGACCATGTAAGTTTTTGTTTAATGATGTCAAACTTAGAGAAAAAGAGAAGAATTTTAAAAATACACTCTTTAATTTATGATCTGTGTATATGTTGGTTACAGCAAAGATTTTTTTTATATGAGTAACTGACTACATTAAGTCAAATATATTGGTGATTCACCACTCATAGCTCTATTAAGTTAAAATTCATACAATACACTGTATTTTGAAATTTCAAAAATTTTTATATCGCCTCTCTATTTCAAAGGGCATACTAGTGATTTATTTATATCCATCAACCTTTTTCAGACTTGTAAAAGAAACAGGAAAGATTGGCATTTCACTTTAATTTCCCAGTTAAGGTTGAGAAAGAGAAGATAAGTGGCTTAAAGAGCTAAGAGAGAAGATAATTTAAATTCAAATAAGCTTTCTCAGAATGACCCTGTTTCTATCCTTCCTCCTCCCATAATTAGCTACTGTGTGTGTCTCAGGTGTTAAACAAAGTTAGTATTTTCACCATGGAAACTGTGAACATTAACAACTGGTTTTACTTTGAAACGTACACAGAAAACACCAAAGAGTAAGTTGTTGCTGTAATCCATGGGAGTCTTTGAAATTAACGTCAAAACATGAGTACAGCTGTATAAGCAGTGGGAAAGAATATTTTTAACATCCCTGTTACATCATCTTTTTGGCCTTTCCTTTTATGCTTTTTCCTCTTCCATTATACTAAAAATAAAGGGGGGAGGCTGTATAATATAATTTTTTAACCAAAATTGTTGTTACGTTTCCTAAAATAGTGGCTATACAATCCTTTTCTTGATTCCCTTCCCCTTTGTAACTTTTTTCTCCTGTAGTATTTTAATTTCTTATGCTGAGGTGTGTGTGTGTGTGTGTGTGTGTGTGTGTTTTACTAGGGATTGAATACTTATGCTAGGCAAGCGCTCTACCATTGAGCTACATCCCCAGCCCATTTTAAAGACATTTTAAGAGAATAAAATAGGATCCCACTAAGTTGCCTAGGCTGACCTGGAACTTATGATCTTCCTGCCTCAGCCTCCTGAGTAGGTGGAGTTACAGATCTGTGCCACCATGCTGGACAGACTTTGGTTTGATGATCTTCACAGTGTTGAGGAGTACTAGTCAGGTATATTGTAAAACTGGAATTTCTCTAATGAATTTTTCTTATGATTAGAGTGGAGTTATGGGTAATGGTAGGAGTATAGCTCAGTGATAGAGCATTTGCTTGGGAGGCCCTGGAGTATACCCACAGCACTGTATAAAACAAAACAAAACTTGAATAAGGGTTGTTGAAAGATCACAGAGGTAAGTGCCATCTTTGTTATCTCATATTGAGGGTACTGTTAGCAGAATTTGTGATTGTTGATGACTTTGATTACCTGGCTATTTTAGTAAGCTTTTCATCACTGTGACCAACATTGTTGCCAGTGGCTGATACCTTTGCTCTTGGCCCAAGGGAGGCAGAATATCATGGTGGAAGGAGCAACTCAGGACTCGACAACCAGGCAGAAGAGGAGAGAGAGTGTGCTTCACTCAGCAGGGACAAAATATAAACTTTAAAGTCACCCCCCCACCCGCCCACCAGTGACCTACTTCTTCTAGCTGTACCCTGCCTACAGTTATTACCCAGTTAATCCACATCAGTGAATTAATCCACAGATTAGGTTGCAACTCATAATTATTTCATCTCTGAACATTCTTGCCTTGTCTCACACATACACTTTTGGGGCACACGTCATATCCAAATCATAACACTTGCCAAAGCAGTATTTATCAGGTTTCTCTACTGTAAAGTACTAGAATGTTCTGATAGGAGTATCCTAGATAGGTCAGTTGTTATGGTACTTGCTTAGGCTTTGTGTATTGATATCACATTGATATATCCTGCTTATTGAAATGTTAAATATTTATACAAATAACATATTCAAAGACAAGAATTGAGTTTTTAAAGTGGTCAGCCTTTCAAAGTCTATTTTTGAAATAAAGGTTGACTTTCTTGTGAAAGTCTAAAGATTTTATGTTTATCTAAAGGAACAATTTAAGTTTTAATAATTTAGGAAGTTAAACTGGTCATTTTGACATCTGTTTAAATTTTAGACACCTGGACTTATTCCCTTCATTTTTATCTTTTTTTTTAAAAAAACATTTTTATCTTTGTTTAAAACTATTTGAAATGCAGTTTACATACAGTGAAGTTCACTCATTTCAAATTTGTACTTTGATGAACTTTGACAAGTGTGTAGTTATTAAGCATCAATACCATAATTAAGACATACAACATTTCTGTCACCCCAAAAAGTTCTCTCTTGTACTTTTTCATTCAGTACTTTGTAGCCACTAATCTGCCTTCTGTTACAATGGTTTTGCCTTTTCTACTTAATGTAAATAAAGTCCTTTCCAGTGTGTAATCACAGTGATGGGATTGTGTGCAAGAGGGAAAGATCTCATGTTAGGATGGGAAGCCAGAGAAGGGGCCAGCCAGTCTTGCGATTTTGTTTTGTTTTGTTTTGTTGGTACTGGGAATTGAACCCAGGGTACTTAACCATTGAGTCACATCCCCAGCCCTTTTTATTTGTTATTTTGAGACAGGATCTGGCCAAGTTGTTTGGGACCTCACAAAGTTGCTGAGGTTGGTTTTGAACTTACTGTCCTCCTGCCTCAGCCTCCTGAGCCGAAACTGGTTCATTAGATATGTTTTCAGAATATTTCTCCTGGTTTGTGGCTCACTATTCTTACTTCTAGCACCATAGACTAATTATTGAACTCTTTACTTTAGAATCATTTTAGAATAGTATAGAGATCTTTTTACCCCACACCTCATGCTTTTATTTCCTTAACAGTGCATTTCAGAGTGCAGAAGTTATTAATTTCAATGATGTTCAGTATGTTATTTTTTTCTTTTATGTCCATGATATTCTGTTAAGCAATTAGCCTATCTGTATATCTTGATTACCTTAGTTTTATCTTAAATCTTGAAATAACATAATGCAAGTCCTTCAGCTTTTTGTTTTCCTAAGAATTGTTTTGGCTTGTCTAGATCTTTGCATTTTCATATGAATATTAGAGTAAGCATACCCATCTCTAGTAAAAGGATTTGAATTAAGGTTGTGTTGAATCCAGATGAGGTTGGGAAGAATTGACATCTTAAATTGAGTCTTGCAATGCATGGGAATAATATCTCTCTCCATTTAAGTAATCATCTTTAAATTTTTCAAAAGATTTTTAGGGCTGGGGAGATAGCTCAGTGGGCAAAGTGCTTGTGTTGCAAGCATGAGTCCCTGGGTTCGATCCCTAGCACTGGGGGAAAAAAAAAGATTTTATAGTTTTCAGTGTATAGGTATTGCACATAGTTCATCCCTATATACTTCATGCATTTTGAGGCTATTATAAATGGTATTCACGTGTTCATTTTTAATTGGTTATTGTGTACACATAGAAATACATTGATTTTTGTATTGTTGAGTTTGTCTACTGTTATCTAAACAGTTATTAGTTCTATTAGTTTCTCTTACCTCTGGATTTTTTTTTTTTAACGTAGATGATTATGTCATTTGTGATCAAAGGCAATTTTGCTTTTTTGCAGTCTGTAATTTTTTTTTGAGGTTAAAGTGATTTATTTTTATTTTTGTTCTAATTAGTTATACATGACAGAGTGCATTTTGACACATCATACATAGGTGGAGTATAACTTCTCATTCTTCTGGTTGTACATGATGTAGAGTTACACTGGTCTTGTAATCATGTGTGCACATGCAATCATTTTATATATTTTCATTGTCTTGCTCAGTTGGTTAAAATGTTTTAAAAAGGGAGAGCAGACCTGTAGACATCTTTGTCTTGTTCTTCATCTTAGGGGAAAACATTCAATATTTTACCATTAAGTAGAATGTTGAATGTTTGTTTTTCATAGATGACCTTTATCAGTTTGGAGAAATATCCTTCTGTTTATAGTTTGTGAGAAATTTTCTTAACAGGTATTGAATTTTGTCAGAAGCTGTTTCTGAATCTATTGAGATGATCATATGGTCTTTCCTTTTTAGACTGATTTTTTTGAATTTTGAACCAGCATTGCATTATTAGTATAAATCCCATTTGGTCAATATGCATTATCTTTTTATATTGTTTTGCTAATATTTTGACAAAGATTTTTGCATCTGTTCATGAGGGATATTGTTTTTAGTTTTCTTATAATGTCTGCCTCATTTTGGAATCAGAAAATGAGTTTAGAAGTGTTGTGTGTTTTCAAAAAGAGCATGAATGGAATTATCTCCTCCTTTAAGGGTTTATTGTTGTTTTTGTTTTTTAAGTGGTAGGGATTGAACCCACAACTGGAACATGGTAAGCAAGAATTCTCCAACTGAATCACATCCTCATACTATTTCTTTCTTTATATACTTAAGAGAATTCACCAGCGAAGTGATCTAAGGGTGAAGTTTTCTTTGTAGAAAAATTTTTAACTCATAATTGAAATCATCACCCCACCAGTGTACCCATTATTCTTACTTCTAGCACCATAGACTAATTGTTCTGTAAACTTTTTACTTTGAAATCATTTTAGGGACTGGGGATATACCTCAGTTGGTAGAGTACTTGCCTCACAAGTACAGGACCCTGGGTTCAATCCCCAGCACCACAAAACAACAACAACAACAACAAACAAAACAGAAAACAATAGAATCATTTTAGAATAGTACAGAGAGTTTCTGTGTACCCTACACCTCATTTTCCTCATTGTTCATCATGTACTATAATAGATCTGTCAAAACTAAGAAACTGACATTAAAACATTACTATTAACTGAGCTCTAGACTTTATTCGGATATCACCAGCTTTTCCAGTAATGGCCTCTTACTATTTCAGGATCAATCCAGGATGTCACATTGCATTAGTTTTAACATTTCCCTTTCTTCTTGTGTTTGATAGTTTCTCAGTCCTTCCTTGACCTCAACAGTCTTGAGAAGTACTGGGCGGGTATTTTGTAGAATGTCCACCAGTCTAGATTTGCTTCTGATTCTTACTAATAGACTAGGGTTGTATAATTTTGGAAAGAATCCCACAGAGGTGAAATGCCCTTTTCATCTCATCAGATCAGGGGTACATGATGCCCACATGACTTTACTGCTTCTGTTAATCACTACTTGGTTAAAGTATTATTTGTTTGCCAAATTTCTTCACTTTAAAGTCATTCTTTTTCCACGTTCTGTCCTTTAGAAAAAAGTCACTAAGTCTGGGAAGTGGGAAGTATCTGCATGAGATTTGAGATCTTTCTGAAAGGAAGATTTATGTCTTCCTCCCATTTGTTTATTCTAAAAGCCATTTATTTCAGTATGGTCTCATGTATATTTATTTTATACTTTGAGTTCTAACTACTGCTATGTTTCTATTTTGTTGCTTAGATTGTTCTCTCTTTTACTATTGGGAAGGGTTTCAGGTTGGTGCTTGTGTCACTTTCAAATGTCTCTTTTTTTTTTGAGCACTCCCATACTCTATGGTACTACAATATACTCCAGGCTCATCTTATTATTTCCTTTGGCCTCACTGTAGAATCAACCTTATCCCCAAGGAGCTATAATTTATTTTATTGAGAATTGTATTTAGAAACTAAAATGTTGGTGCTGGGTATATTCATTGCTACTGGGGTGACATTGCTTTTAGGCCTATCTCAGGGAACAGAGCTATGTAATATGTGTCTATATACTAACCCATGTATGTGCACACATCTGTAATTGTTTCTGTATCTACCTGTGAGTGTGTGTGTGTGTGTGTATTAAATTAAACATGGGCTTATATTGATGTTTTCAATTTTAATCCATTACCACAGGATTCACTCTGTCTTTTCTTGCTTATCTGTGACTTCCATATCTGAAAGTGAAAAACATTATCCACCCTTTATCCATTCACTTACTTGTTCAATCCCACTGCTTATGAAAAGCAGTTTCAGAATTATTAATCTGTACCCTGTGAGAAATAAATTGTCCAATTATAGTACAGTGTTTATGTACAGTATCTTTTGTCATTAGCCTTACAATTTCAAGTCAAAATACCATTTTCCAAAGTTAGGACAGCTCCTTTTTTTTTTTTAATTACCCTTTCAGTGTGCAGTTATGGCATACATTTATAATGCAGGCAATCATTTAAAGCAATCCACATTTCATCTTGGAATCTTCTGACGTTTTGGTTGATGTTTTTTGTTGTTCAGTTAGCCTTTATGGAAGTCACTTTTCATAATGTGCGGTTCTGTGGGTTTGGACAGATACATAGTGTCATGTATCCACTACTATAATATATAAAAACAAATTCTGCACCCCCAAATGTTCCCTTGTGTATTCCCTGTGTAGTCAACCACTCTTCACTTCCTAATCCCTAGTAATTACTAATCTGTTTCCTGCCCCTATACTATACATTTTCCAGAGTATAATGTAAATGGCGCAGTATAATCATTGAATTTGTATCTGGTTTCTTTTAATTAGTAAAGTACATTTAAGTTTCACCCAGGATGTGTGAATTAACAGTTCAAGTTTGTTTGTTTTTTTCTTTTGAGGGAGGGTACCGGGAGCACTTAACCACAGAGCCACATCCCCAGCCCTATTTTGTATTTTATTTAGAGACAGGGTCTCACTGAGTTGCTTAATACCTTACTTTTGCTGAGGCTGGCTTTGAACTCAGGATCCTCTTGCCTCAACCTCCATTTAATGATCTTCTGTTGTGAATGAACCATAGCTTATCTTTCCATTTCCCCGGTACAGGATATCTTTATTGCTTTCTGTTTTTAGTAATTATAAGTAAAGCTGCTATAAATGTCCATGGGCAGGTTTTTGTGTAGACACATAAATTTACAGATCCACTTGAGTAAATATGTAAGAGTATGACTGCAGGTCATACAGTGAGTCTGTGTTTAACTGTTGACTGCTTTTGTTCCTCAGTGGAGAAATGCAAAATGTGCTCTTTTTCATTTAGTTTCTTTCTCTTAAATTGTTTGTGGCCACTATCTTTATTGTTGAGTGGTCATAATTCATTCATTGTTGATTAATATTCTAATGTGTGAAAATACCTCAATTTTTTAATCCATTCTACAAATGGACGCTTAGGTGGTCTCTAGCTTGGGACCATTACTAATTATGCTGTTATGAATATTCATGGACTTGCCTTTGCATTAGCAAATGTAGACATTTCTTCCTAAGTATGGAATTACTGGTCAGCTTTAGTTAATAATGCCAGGCAATTTTCTGTGGTGACTGTACAAATTTACATTCTTACCAGAAGTGTGTTAGGGATTCTGGGTGCTCTGTATCTTCATGAATACTGTGTGTATTTTCTGTCTGCACCTCTCCCACCCTCAGTTTTAATTTACATCTTACTAAAGTTGAGCAGCTTTTTATATGTATATGGGTTATTTGGATTTTCAGGGAAATGGAGAAAAGTTATAAACTTCCTTCTGGACTCTGAAAATGTTGGGTTCGGAAGTAGGAGTGAGTTTCATTTAAAAAGATAGGAAGAGGAACAGTGTCCTTGGGGATAATCAAGTTTTAATCAAGACAAGGAAGCTGAAGTGTATACTATGAAGAAATTGAGAATGTTAGAGGTATTTGGTTGATTATGGAACAAATTCTAGCGTACACAGGGAAACAGTTTAGTGGAGAGAGGAGCAGTGGGGGGTTTTTTTTTAGATGAGAGGTATTACATGTTTAATAGGTGACTCAAGTTTTGTTTGGTGACCTATCATGATAAAGATGTTGAGATGTGAAATTAGTTGACTTCAAATTGTGGTGTGAAATTACTTCATCTACGTAGGCCAATAGGTATTTCAACCTATGGGGAGCTTCATGAATCTTAGGATAGATGGGCTGGTCAGAAAGTGCTAAGCAGGGGAACACGAGACTGCAGGATAAGTAGTGGAAGTCTATTGATAACCAGTAGCCAGTAATCTAGTCTGACTTGTTTTTAGCAGATCAAGGCTCTGTTCTTTAATCACTAACTATTAATTTATTAAGTACTTATAAACCATAAGTTCAGTAAATCAGTTTTCTAATGTTACCCAGAGAACATTAAAGTCATTAGTCTGTAGTTTTGAAGATCCTAAAGATATATAAGATAAAGAAGTACATAAATATATATGTATAAACACAGATATATTTTTTCCTAAAACAAAGTACATTTGTCAAAGTGTGGCTTCCTTGGAAGCTGATTCTTACTATATTATTCTGAGGTCCTGTGAATTCTTCTTTAAAGTCACATAATCTTAGGTTATAATTTATTCATATTAAGTGATTATTGGAATTTAACTTAAAATTAGGTTTAGTCATATGTTCTAAGGAATATATTTCATAAAACAAAGCCTATTTTTCCATTCATTACTAATGTATTTATTCCAGAAATTAAATGCAGTGCATGTCAAATTGTCAAGTTGGGTTGATGCTTCAGAAAAGGAAAGTAGAGGCTAATGAGTCTTCTAGTATAGCAGTGCATTTGTTAGAGAACAGTGTTTGAGGAAGATTATTGTTTTAACAAAATTGCAGGGTTTGTAGGGATTAGATTGAATGAGTGTGTCTCTTAACTCCCTCATTCTATTGTAAGTGGCAAGTATTCTAGTTAACAAAGTGCTAGACATCATAATGCCTGGGGCAGAGTTAGAGACCTGGGAAGATTTACAACAGTCAAACACAAACAGACAGAGTAGCATGAAGAAATTTCAATCCTCCCAGCCTTGCACACAAACTTAATTAGACTTATTGGGGCAGAAAATAACACCCCCCATTTTTATCTATTTATCTTCCACTCCCACCTTCTATCCCAGATTCCACTGCCGTAAATGCTAACATTTGGTTTATTGGACTTTAGGGAAGGGAGCAGTAATAACAAAATTTTAAGGTATTTGAAAGACTCCATTTGTGGTATAGTCAAGAGATTTCAAATTTAAAAATCATACTATATTCAGAATGAAAATTGTTTTTGTGTCTGTATAATAATCTTCTACAAGTATTTTTAATTACATGGGAGCTGTTTGGCCTGCTCTCTTTAAAAATTGTCAGCTGAATTTTTGCTTTCTCTGTCATTTATGTGTGTTTTATGGTATAATCTAGGGACATGTACGAGAATGCTGTTCTCTGCCTTTCCATTAGCTGTGCTGTGTTGGGTTTCAGATGATGATGGTAGATGATTGGGGGTGGGAGAAGAGGTGGGGTTTCTTCTTATCATCCCTCTGTGGTCAGTAAAATTATCCGACAAATGCCTTTCAAAGGATGTGGAATGTATGTATAAAGGAAAAGCCTAGGATTGCTAAGGGAGTGGTGTGTTTGGTGAGGATTTCATTCTCTACTCCATGGAAACAAGCCTTTTGAGCTTCTACTCGTCTGCTGATTTGTCTGGTGCTCCAGGTAATCTATAGCAGTCTTTGTTTTCTCCGTAGTGTATGAAGTGTGGCAAAATGGTAGAAAAATAGCTTCAGTGATATACCTATAACAAATGAAATTAAACAAGGAAAAAGATATTTTAACATCATTCATCATTATTTCTTACAATAGCTTTTAATTCCCCCTCCCCAAACCATGTTTTTAAAAGCCTATTTGACCTAAAGGAAGAAAATTCCTAGTTTTGAAATCCCATGCCTTAATTGCTTAGCTTGGGAACAAAGGTTTTAACATACAGCATTGCAGGAATATCTTTATTCAGAAGGATAGGAAGCAGCATCCTTCTGTTAACCTTTTTAGAACTGAACTGGCGTAATGAATGGCTCTCGAGTCTTAGCTGGGGACTTTGACTTATTATTCTGTGAATTGTGATTTAATTATCTCAAGCTTCAGGATGGTTGTTTCTCTTTGATACCCAAGGGACCATGAATGGGACATGAGGTGCTGGGATTCATCTTTGAGTGGGGGAAGGGAGTGTTTTTACAGTGTAATCTTCCTGATTGTTTTTTGTTTGAAACTAAATTAAAATATATAATCATTTGGAAAAGGTTATATCCATAGCATCAAGTGTTATTTTATCAATTTGAATTATTTTATCCTTTGTTCAGTTTGTGGTATTTTTGCTCGTCAGCTAAAATGCTGATTATAAATCTGAAGAAGCTGCTGAATTGCTCCGATGGCATTGGAATTGCATTCAGCCCCCCCCCCCCATTATATCTGTAAATAGAGGAGCAGAGGCATGAATGTGAAAAATAGAAGCGATATAAAATGCTTTTCCCCTGAAGGTGTTTTTCATGGAGTGATTTTCTTCTGGACAGAAGGACCAAGGGCTATAATTTATAAAATTATAGATTTTTAACTATTATTAAGTGTTTAGTGCTGCAGACTCTTTTGCAGACAGACTGAAAACATTTGAACCATATTATGAAGCTTTCAGTTAATTTAAGTATCTTTATCACATGGATATGAGTTATCATACTGTTTGTTATATTTGAAAACTGGACGGCCTTAAGAAGTATTAGCAAATTAACATGCTTATTGATGTTGAGCATTTACGTTATGCTAGGTACTTTAGGTGTATACAAGGTTTCTAGTCTAGTAGAGGATATCAAGAAACTCTTGCAGATGATGTACTATTTTTGGTGCTAGTACATACGTTTATGTACTGATGCGTAGGTGTTTTACATAAGCTGCTATATTTAATCCTTATAACAACCAAGTACAAAATTATCCTCATCTTCTTTAATAGATGAGAAAATTTACATTTCAAGAGTCTAAAGTAATTTATTATTAGTAAAAAAAAAGCCATGAAGTGGAGTAGGCTAGGCCAGACTCCACAGCTCTTTTCATTGTATATATGCGCAGATTAAAGCCCTTATTTGACCTCACAAAGTGATGCCAGTGGAGTAACCAGGAGGTAGGGATCCTTGTCTCTGCCAAGAACTGAGTGAATAAATTATTTAGAATTATCTATAAAGTGTGAGATTTGAAGAAGTTAATGTAAAGTTCATTTGTAACATACAGTATGTGGCTATGGAAACAGGTATTACTGCTTCAGAGTTTTTGTTATAAATATATTTAGTTTCCATTACTGATTCTTTAACTTGGACTGATTTTGGTGGTAGAGAGAGGAGATAACTGGGATGCATATCATCTTCTAACATATTACGTATAATATACATTTATTAATTAACATCATTATTGTCTGTGGTTTTCCTCCTTCCTTTCCCCAAATATATCACAAGGACCTAGAGTGGTGCCTGACTACATAGTATGTGGTTGTAAATTGGTAGAGCATATCAATAACTCAATACTTTTTAACAACAGAAGATTCTCTTGGGCCTAAAATTATTCATCTTACAATTACAATGATCCTTTATGGGTATTAATATGTATAAAAATCTTGGAAAGAAGAAAGCCTGTAAAACAAGTTTAGTCAAGTAATCTTTTTAAGTTTGCTGGAATTTTTCTATACAAAATTATTGCTTCTGTAGAACTCGATAACCATAGGTTTACCTATCGTTGTGTTTAATGCATTACTAATGCATTATTAGATGCTTTTACTATGCCAGGAAAAGCACAGTAGAAAAGTTCCCTTTTGGGGAACTAACTTACTGATTTATGTATACTCTCAAATCCTTTTAAATTTACAATGGGTAGAAAGTATTCAGACCATTGAGTCTTTTACTCACAAGATATTTCATTAAGAATAACAAAGTTTATCCAATTGTTGATGAACATTTGGGTTGTTTCAAGTTTTATACTATTAAGAACTATAGCTGGTGGTGAACACAAGTAATCCCAGGGATTCAGGAGACTGAGGCAGGAGGATTGCAAATTTGAGGCCAGTCTCAGAAATGTATCAAGGCCCAGCTATATTAAGTCTTAAAATTAAGTAGTTTTAGTTATCCAACTTTATTGTTCTTTTTCAAAATTGTTGGTTCTTCCAAACTGTTTGCATTTCTATATGAACTTTAGAATCAGCTAGTCAATTTTTTCTAAGAAAGTCTTTTGGGATTTTGATTAGAAAGGTGTCGAATTGATAGAGCACGTTGGGGATAATGATATCTTAACAGTAATGAATTTTCCGATTTAGAAATATGGCACCTCTATTTAATTTTTCTCAGCCGTGTTTTTAAGTTTTCAGCATTTAAGTCTTACACATATTTTGTCAGATTGATCTCTAAATATTTAATATCTTTGATGCTATTGAAATCAATTTTTCTTTTAAATTTCAATCTCATTGTTTATTGCTAGTATGGAAATACAACTATATACTAGCAATAAACAGCTGTCCTGGTGCTCTAGTCATACTGAGCTACTTGCATTTTCTCTAAACACATTGGCATATAATTCTCCCTTTACTTAGAATGTTCTGCTGTCTTTTCCCTTGGCTGAATTACTAATTTTGTCAACAAATTTTTATAGAGTTCTTTTAAGAGCTGTTTCATGTGCATGGTTTTTACTGTGTACTATGTCTGATGATATAGACTAACATTAAACACAAAATAAGTATATAATGTGGTAAGTAGTAATAAAAAAGAGAATAAGGTAATTATAACGATAACAGGAGGGCCCTAATTCAGATTGGGGAGCATAGAGAAAAGGCCTTTCTGAGATAGCAAGTTTAAGGGCAGGGAGAGGGTCGTATATAGAGCAGCATGAGAGAGATCCTATTGGGGGATGGAGTGCATGTGAGGCAGTGAAGGAAGGCCACTGTGGCTAAAGCAAAATGAGTGAACAGGAGAGTGATAGTTGGGGTTAGAAAGGTAATGAGAGCCATATTTGGCCCTTGTATGTCATGTTTGGTATTTGAACTTTTCCCCTATGTGCAGGAAAAGCTGTTGAAGGAAATTTAAGCAGGAGAGGGACACAAGGTTTGTATTTGAAATGATGTGATTGCTATATGGGAAAATGAATTGGAGGCTCTGTGCAAGAGAAGTGGCGAGACCTATTAAACTATTGCAGTAGGCTAGGCCTGACAAAGTGGATAGCTCTAAGCTAGCAGTGGAGACTGTCAGAAAAAGATAGATTTGAGATATGTGTTAAGGATAAAATCATTTCATTGTGATTACAAATCCCTAGGAATATACAGATTTTTAAATTTATTATTGTGTCTTTAGACACAATGATTGATGTTCTGTAATTATTGTTGGATAGATGGAGAGTGTATTAGAAGTGGGTACTGAGGGAGAGAAAGATGTTAATAATTATTTCTAGATTCCTATCTAGATCAGCGAGTGGATGGTGGTGGTCTTATTGAGATAGAAAAACAGTTTGGGGGAACAAAGTGAGAATTTAGTTTTAAATTTATTGAATTTGAGATGCCATGCTATATCTAAATGAATATCCCCAGAATGCTACTGGCTAAAGCCCAGAATGCTACTGATTTGAACCCAGAAAATAGAGCAAGTTCATCTTTCATTACACACTTATTTATTGAACACCTGCTTTGTCTTTAGCACCATCCTAAAATATGGCAGTGAACCAGAGGACCCTGCTGTTATATTCCAGTGGGATGGATGAGAGTAGAGGGAGATAACAGGTTCTGATTTTGAAAGAACATATTTGCCGTATACAGATATACCAATGGGGTATCGTAAGTGTACAAAGTTAAGACTAGTTCTCTATTGAGAAAGCACTAGTGTTTGCCTAGATGAGGTAGAGGTAGCTTTTGTTAAAGGTATTTTGTTTATTAATATCTGTATGTTACTTGATCTAGTGCTTACCCTCAATCCTTTTACCTTAACTTCTATATTCTTGAGTTATTTTGATTGAGTTTTATTGTATGGATTGTTTTTGTAAAAATAGAATTCAATTTTTTTATACTTTTATTTCATTTATTTATTTGTATGTAGTGCTGAGGATCAAACCCAGTGCCTCACTCATGCTTGGCAAGTGTTCCACTATTGTATGGATTTTTACCTTCAAGCACCCACTGCTAATCTCTGAGAAGGGCTGTGGCTATTCCATTTCTTTCTCTAAAAATGTCTTATATTGCTGTTTCCAATATGCAAAAAAGGGTTGGGGGCAAAAGTAAAAAGAAAGAAGAAGAAAAAAAAGGAAATAAATTTTAGATATTATTATCATCTCCTCACATTTGAGTCTTCTGGCATGTGAAGTCTTTATGGAGAAATATTGAGATCAGCTTCATATTTCCCTCTTGCACAGGACTCCTCTTCCTCCTCCTCCTCCTCTTCCCCTTTCCCTTCTCAGTTCCCTCTACCCTTCCCCCCCCTTCTTCATGCTCATATAGCTCTTTATTTTAAAATCTTAAATTTTCATAACTTCAGCAGTGTATGTGTTAGCATCGATTGTTTTGTATTTTTCTAGGACACAGTGTGTCCTTTCAATCTTCAGATTGAAATAATTTCAGATTCAAATAATTTTGTAGTTTTTGGAATTTTTCTGTAGTATTTTTGTGAATGTTATTTTCATTTTCTGTAAAACACAGTATTGAATAAAATGTTAAAGCTTTAAGGTCTTTAAGGGTTTATATCTTTCCTTCTCTACTTACTAACTTTGGACAATTTCCTTCATCTTTTTGTGTCTTAGTTTTTTCAGCTATAAGATAGGGATAGTAATAGTACTTAACATTAAATGAGATAATGTTTGTAATGCAGGTATAATAGTTCCTTGCATATGTTAAGTGCTCCATGTTAGCTGTTGTTATTAACTATTTCATTTTTCTGTTATTGTTCTTTTCTGTCAGTGTATACAAATAGCAAAGTGCTTGAGGATACATTGTTTTCTGTGTTGTGACCTGGAAACGTTTCCCTTTCCACATCATTTCTTTCTACTTTATCCCCAGCAGCATACTACATCTTGAAGTGTGCCAGTTCTGGATCTTTATAATTCCCTTCTCCATATTGACTTCTGAATGTGTTTCCTGTCAGAAACTACCAGAACTTCCTTGGTCTTGATCCAGAATTTAAGAGATATGGCAAGTATGTTTTGTAGTTAGTGGTTTGAGGTTATAATAATGTCCTTCTTTCATTGAAGATGAATGTTTACCCTTCTGATTTTCCTTTTAGTCTTGATGGAAAGCTAAAGCTTGTGGGGTAGAATTACTTCTGCTCTCTTCCATCTTTACCTGGAATTGAATCTATATTTAGGAACGAGTAGTTTTCTGTTCGGGTAGAGACATGTTTGTTTTAGATGTATAGCTGGCAAGTTGCCCATATAGCAAATTAGATATTAACTGACTTCTCCACTGAGTTTTGGGATGGGGAAATGCAGTTTCTGTAGGATTGGGAGATCAAATGCCTTGTAGTTACACTAAATCTAATTTTCTGACTTCCACTTAGGTGAAAACTTTGGGTTAAATATAAAAAATTATACAAAGGAAAGTCAGTAATATTTGCTGAAAAGTGGTTGCCCAGAGGTGAAGGGTGGGGGTTCTAGTTAAACAGTGAGGTTTTGAATCCAAGCTCCTTCATACTAGTTACTGACTAGTAGTTACTTAATCTCTCTGAACTTCACATTTCTCTTCTATAAAGTCAGGCTAAAAATAACATATGTTTCATGGCATTATTATTAGAATTAAATGAAGTAATACATAGAAAGTATTTAAAGTAGAGGCTCTGCAGTACTCAAGTAAACTACTCCTGTTTTAACTGTTAATATGTTTTTACTTTTCAATCATCTATCTTCTTATGGATACTGAATGGCATGTGTTTGGAGCAATCTGCCTGTCATAATTTTGGACGTAGATGTAAATGGAAGCTTTGGAGTGTTCTTCAACTAACCATTCTTACCATTGAGTATTTTTCAGGGATGTAAAACCCAGAAAAAAAATGACATAGCATACTGTATTTTTCTTTACCTCTATATTTATGCTTATTATAGTCAGTTTTTCTCCTCTTCATATAGAAGTTAAGCAGAATGATGTTCCTTCATAAGAATTATGAAACCTTCATTTTGATGATGAGCCCACTTAAATTAGGGTTAAGCACTGATAGAAAGTTGAATTTCCTTAATGTGAAATTTGGTCACTTACCCTCCTCCACGCTCCTAGGAAGAAGTTTTTCAGGAACCGAATAGCTCTATCTAGCGGGGTCTTCCTGCCTTTGGCAGTGGAACCATACAAAGGCCACGTTGAGCATAGCTGCTGGGGAAACCCTTTTTCCTTTTCTGGCCTGTAAATGCTGTTCTGTTTCTGTGAAAAGCCCTGACATCAGCTCTTGGAAAAATCTAAATACTTGTGTTAGAACAGGGCAGAGACACTTGCCTGGGCAGAGACTAATAGCTGAACTATACTTCTAAGTTTGTCAAATACCTCTCAGTTGGTTTATACTTTTTAAAAAATATTAAATCTATGAGTTTAGGCATTATCTAGAGAAATTGGTATAGAGAGGACAACTTAACAGCTACCCCTCAATTCTTTGCTAATTTCTCTTTAATTTAGTCTTTCATGAATATAATCTACCTTGAAGATAATGTAGAATTCTTGTGAGAGGTCAGAGGAGAGAAAGAATATAACAGTATTACAAACTTTATGTTGTGTTCTCTACATATTAGGTGCTTCATAATTATTTGATACTTGGGATGAAATACATTGTTACTGTAAACACAGAAGTACTGACTTTCTTAGTGTCCAAATCTGTGGAATATGAAGGTTTATCCATCCCTTAGTGTTCCCTCAAGACAAAATCAGATCGTGACTAAAATCTCTAGGATTTTCTATTATGTAATGACTGAAATCTGAATTTGTTTCCATGACACACATTCTTATATTTTTCTATTGTTGACCTCATCTCACTATTACTCGTTTTGATCATTCTGTACACTGAAGCCACCATGGACCTTGTATTTCTCAAATACTCTAAGCTGCTTATCCTTTGTAACCATGGACAAGCTGTTTCCATTATCTGTAACTCTCTGGGCCCTGGTCTTCAGGGTTTGATCCTTCAACTCATTCGGGTCTTAGTTCAACTGTCTCAGAGGTCTTTGAATAAACTGAATTACCCCATTTAGCCATAGTCACATCTTTTTTTATTTTTCTCAAAGCACAAAGCCATGGGTTCAATTCCCAGCACCATTAAAAAAAAAAAAAAAAAAAGAGCAAATTTAAACCAAAGTAAACACAAGAAAAGAATTAATAAAGGTTAGAACTGGAGTCAAAGAAAAAGAACACAGAGAAACAATAGAGAAAATTAATCTAAAATCTAATTGTTTAAGAAGATCAATAGGGCTGGGGAGATAGCTCAGCTGGTAGAGTGCTTGCCTCGCAAGCACAAGGCCACAAGTTCGATCCCCAGTACCGCAAAAAAAAAAAAAAAAAAAAAAAAAAAAAACTCAAGAAGATCAGTAAAATTATTTAACCTTTAGCCAGGCTGATCAAGAAGAAAAACATTACAAATATGAGGAATGAAAGAAAAGATACACATTATGGATTCCATAGATATTAAAAGGATAATAGCATTATGAATGACTTTGTGTCAGTAAATTTGGTTTAGATGAAATATTTCATCTACTATAATATATAAATGCATAAATATATCTGTGCACATTATATATATATATAAATACAAAAAAATCTATACGGTGCTGTGTGTATAAAACTACCATGTAAGGTTCAACCTGTGTACAAGGTTTCAATACTGGAAAATCAGTTAATCTAAGTAAATGAGTGGTAGTTGGTAGGAACTAGTTTGCTCTCTTAGGGAAGTGGTACTGGATTAGAGTCAGATATCAGTGTGAACTCATATTTAGCTAGCTAGCACTAGATACTGAAATAACTATAGTTCTCTCCATATACATGAGTAATAAAAACACAAATTTCCTAGCTCTCTCTGCTGACAGAACCTAGAAGTAGTGCCATCCCACTAACAGTGGACTCATCTGGCTGCTGGATCTTGGTTTCTAAATACCATTCTCCAGTAAAATGGCCTCTAGGAAAAATGGTGATTGTAGGGCTGGAGTAGGAAAATTACACTTATATTTTCTGGCACTATAGAAAACCTAGAGCTCCTTTAATGCCAGAAACAAGGAAGTGCTTAAAATACAGAAGGGTGAGGGCATTTCAAAAGAATGTAGATGCCAACCTAAAAGAACTCTCAATGACTTGAGTTGGAACAATTTGAACAGAAAAATAATGTAGTATGGGATTAGAATTCAGAAGTATAAAATTAATTTATATGAGTTTATACTGATATAAATGATTACATAAATACATGGGTGAGAAGACACAAATCTTCCTTACTGAAAAATTCCACTAGCTTAATCTTCTCAAATGCTAAGATGGGTTGGACTTAGTGACATGCTTCTGAAGAATGAAGTATGGCATGGGAAAAACGGTAATTTCACAGGGAGAAGCCTTGCAAGCAGTATTAACAAGATGACAAAGGTAAATATATAAAAAGGGTACTTCACCTTTGTGGTATTCCAAAAATAGGCGTATGTATATATGGACAACCAGTTTTCAACAAATAGTGCTGGAATTGTTGGATATCCACATGCAAAAAGAAGTACACTTTTATCCATACTTTATACCCTATGCAAAAATTATTGCAAAATATATTGTATACTGAAAAATTAACTGGAAGATCAGTAAACTTTAGAGGAAAATGTAGGGGACATTTGACTTCGGGTTACGCAAAGATTTTTTAGATGCGACATTAAAAGCCCCTGCAAACATCCATTTTCCAAACAAAGTCGCACTGACAGGTACCAGGGCTGAGGGCTTCAACGTATCTTTGAGGGATACAATTAAACCAGTAGCAAATGAAGTGGTTCCCAATTAAGGATTATTTTCCTGTTTAAGGTAGGCAAATTGAGAATCTATACAAATCTAGGGCTTTTCATGTACCATATCTTCCACATCCATGCTTACTCTTTTCTAATACATCAGTGTTTTGATTAAAAAAACACAAATTTATCTGAAGATATTATGATGTATTCTAGCTTTTGGCATTTGTTCAATTTGTAGATTGTTAATCTGTAGTTTTATTATGTGGATTCCTATTTTGATTTTTATTTTTAGCAGAAATAGTCTCACCCACTCTATGCCATACCTTAATACTTTGGGTAATAAAGTAATGTTACCCTGGTTCTTTGTCTTATAAGATCTGATGCCAAAACAGCTCTTTTAGCTTCTGCTGCTGTCTTTTTCCATAAAAATTGGGTATGAGTGCATGAAATTGAATGAGGGTACCAGTGTGTGCTCTTTTCTATTTACTTAGTACTATACACAGACTCTTGTTACCTCTAATCATCTCCCATGTGGATCTTTGATATGAATGAATTAATTCATCCTAAGGAAAAAATCATGGGTGAAATGTAGGACTTGAGTTATAAGGATATTTTATAACATTGTTATGCTGAAAAACTGGACACAGGCTAAATATCTGCAAAAGGGAATTGTAAAATTAAATAGTCATATCATAAGAACTTACTATCAAAATTATTTAGAGCTCTGTTTTTCAAATCTTTTTCTTATATGGAAGTTCAGTACATAAAAATTAATAAAAGCCAACCAGCTCTGATATATGCTCTAGAAGGACCTTCTTATGAACCCTGAGGATTTCATGGAACATACTTAAATCCGATGCTATAGTGAAATATTTAGTGATGTAAAGTATGTTTTATTAAGTTACCGAGCAATATATCTAGTATGCTTTAATTTTCATAAAAGAACTTTTGTACACTGTATACAGAAATCTGTATATAGAGAAAAGATGTGGTTTATATACATAAAAATGCTGGATATGAGACTATGGGTGATTTTTGTTTTTTGTCTTTTTAATTTTTAAAATATTATGTATTTTTTTGAGTATAAAGAAAAAGACATTTTTCATATTAAAAGTAGAGAAGCATTGCTTGCTTGCTGTTTTTTTTTTTTCTTTTCTTTTTTTTAACTACTACTAGAAATAGAACCCAGGGCTTCATGCATGCTGAGCAAGGGTTCTACCACTGCACAACATTCCCAGCCTTTTTTTTTTTTTTTTTAATTAAAAATCATAAATTTACATAGGGCATTGTTCTTTGATTCATTCTGTTATTTTTTTCCCCCTTTCCCCCCTACCCCTCCCACCCCTCTTTTCCCTCTATACAGTCCTTCCTTCCTCCATTCTTACCACCCTCCTTATCCCTAACCCTAACCCTAACCCTAACGCTAACCCCTCCTATCCCCCATTATATGTCCTCATCCGCTTATCAGCGAGATCATTCGTCCTTTAGTTTTTTGAGATTGACTTATCTCACTTAGCATGATATCCTCCAATTTCATCCATTTGCCTGCAAATGCCATAATTTTATCATTCTTCATGGCAGAGTAATATTCCATTGTATATATATGCCACAGTTTCTTTATCCATTCATCAACTGAAGGGCATCTAGGTTGGTTCCACAATCTGGCTATGGTGAATTGAGCAGCTATGAACACTGATGTGGCTGTATCTCTGTGGTATGCTGATTTTAAGTCCTTTGGGTATAGGCCAAGGAGTGGGATAACTGGGTCAAATGGTGGTTCCATTCCAAGCTTTCTGAGGAATCTCCATACTGCTTTCCAGAGTGGCTGCACTAATTTGCAGCTGCACCAGCAATGTATGAGTGTACCTTTTCCCCCACATCCTCGCCAACACCTGTTGTTGCTTGTGTTCTTGATAATCACCATTCTAATTGGGGTGAGATGAAATCCTAATGTAGTTTTGATACAAGAAGGTAGAGATACTACCTTGTACTCTATCAGATCATAATGGATTGAAATTAGAAATAGATGACAGAATAAAAAACAGAAACTTCTCCAGTACTTGGAGATTAAATAATACACTATTATATGATGAATGGATAACAGAAGACATCAGGAGGGAAATTAAAAAATTCTTAGAAGTAAACGAGAACAAAGACACATTATATCAAAACCTCTGGGACACTATGAAAGGAGAACTTAGAGGAAGATTTATTTCATGGGGCGCATTCAAGAAAAGAAGTAGAAATCAACAAATAAACAACTTAACACTACAGCTCAAAGCCCTAGAAAAAGAAGAGCAGACCAACACCAAAAGTAGTAGAAGACAGGAAATAGTTAAAATCAGAGCTGAAATCAACGAAATTGAAACAAAAGAAACAATCGGAAAAATTAACAAAATAAATAGTTGGTTCTTTGAAAAAATAAACAAAATTGATCAACCCTTAGCCACACTAACAAAGAGAAAGAGGGAGAAAACTCAAATTACTAAAATTCGGAATGAACAGGGAAATATCACAACAGACACGAGTGAAATACAAAACATAATTAGAAGCTATTTTGAAAATCTATACTCCAACAAAACAGAAAACCTCGAAGACATCAACAAGTTTCTAGAGACATATGAATTACCTAAACTGAACGAGGAGGACATACACAACTTAAATAAATCAATTTCAAGCAGTGAAATAGAAGAGGTCATCAAAAGCCTACCAACAAAGAAAAGTCCGGGACCAGATGGGTTCTCAGCCGAGTTCTACAAAACCTTTAAAGAAGAGCTCATTCCAATACTTCTCAAAGTATTCCATAAAATAGAAGAGGAGGGAACCCTCCCAAACTCATTCTATGAAGCCAATATCACCCTGATACCTAAAACAGACAGAGACACATCGAGGAAAGAAAATTTCAGACCAATATCCTTAATGAACATTGACACAAAAATTCTCAACAAAATTTTAGCAAATCGCATACAAAAATATATTAAAAAGATAGTGCACCACGATCAAGTGGGTTTTATCCCAGGGATGCAAGGTTGGTTCAACATCTGGAAATCAATAAATGTCATTCACCATATCAACAGACTAAAAGTTAAGAATCACATGATTATTTCAATAGATGCAGAAAAAGCATTCGATAAAGTACAGCATCCCTTCATGCTCAAAACACTAGAAAAAATCGGGGTAGTGGGAACGTTCCTTAACATTGTAAAGGCCATCTATGCTAAGCCCATGGCCAATATCATTCTAAATGGTGAAAAACCGAAAGCATTCCCCCTAAAAACTGGAACAAGGCAGGGATGCCCTCTTTCACCACTTCTATTCAACATCGTTCTTGAGACTCTAGCCAGCGCAATTAGACAAACCAAAGAAATTAAAGGGATACGAATTGTAAAAGAAGAACTCAAACTATCCCTGTTCGCTGATGACATGATTATATATTTAGAGGAACCTGGACATTCCACCAGAAAACTCTTAGAACTCATAAGTGAATTCAGTAAAGTAGCAGGCTACAAGATCAATGCTCATAAACCCAACGCATTTTTATACATAACTGCTGAATCTTCAGAAAGAGAAATTAGGAAAACTACTCCATTCATAATAGCATCGAAAAAAATAAAGTACTTGGGAATCAATCTCACAAAAGAGGTGAAAGACCTCTACAATGAGAACTACAGAACACTAAAGAAAGAAATTAAAGAAAACCTTAGAAGATGGAAAGATCTCCCATGTTCTTGGATAGGCAGAATTAATATTGTCAAAATGGCCATACTACCTAAAGTGCTATACAGATTCAATGCAATTCCAATTAAAATCCCAATGATGTACCTTGCAGAAATAGAGCAAGCAATTATGAAATTCATCTGGAAGAATAAGAAATCCCAGCCCTTTTTATTTTATTTTATTTATTTTTTTATTTTGAAACAGGATCTTGCTAAATTGCCAAGGCTGACCTTGAACTTGTACTCCTCCTGATTCAGCCTCCAGAATTGTTGGCTGAACATACCCAGCTGGAAACTTCTCATATTAGAAAGATAAATACCATTCCTCAGTCCCTTAAAGGGATTATCTTGAAAATGTAATAATGTTAGTAATTTACTTAGAAACTATTAGTTTCAGTAGTCCTGTGTGTTAAGTATATTAAGATAAACCACACCTTATAGCAGCTAAGGGAGAAAATGGAAATTGTATGTCAAAATGAACTGAACTTTGTAGAGCAGTGGTTCCCAATTCTGGGATGCTATAAGAAAGAAGAATGTCAGAATCTTTCAGAGTGTGGTGTGGTGGTGGACAACTGTAGTCCCACTTAGTTGGAAGCCTGAGGCAGGAGGATGGCAGCCTGGGCAACTGGCACCCTGTCTCAAAGTCTGAGAAAGCGGAGAGGGGCGCCGAGGATGTATCTCAGTGGCAGAGCACTTGCCTACCATGTGTGAGACCCTAAGGTCAATCTCCAGTATCAGAATTAAAATCAGTCAGTAAGTCAATCAAGACACCTTTTCTCCCAACCTCCCAAATTCAGTGCTGTGGTGAGCTGTTGTACTGGTGAACATACACACGTTTTAAATTCCTTTGTTTGGGGTCAAGAAAAAATGTTTGTAGCAGAAAGTTTGAAATGGAATTCATATAAATAATTCTTTCGCCTTTCCCCCACAAAAATCAGCCCCCCCTTATGTAGTGGTATAAAGGCAGGAAGTGTGGTTCTGTGATAAAATAAATGGATAGATAGGTAATTCTGATCAAGGAGTTATTAATATTTGACATCAGAACAAAAGCATTATGAAGAAAAATCTCTTTAGTACAAAACCAAGAATTGCTTTTAGTGTATTCTGTATAAATATTATATATTATATATATCATATGCAAGTTTTATAGTGTATATAACACATGAACAAATATGTTACATATATATACACATACATAATGTATCAAGTAAAAATATTTTAGTGAAAAAAATTTCTTCAAGAAAACAACAGAGTACTTTTTTTTGGATGTGTTAAGTGTGTTTCATAGAATATTTAATTGTAATGATATTGGTTGTGGTCAGTGTTTTTAGTTTTTTTTTAACCTATATTTTATGTTCACACAGCTGCCAAGTTTTATGTATGTATGGAGATACACTTGCCAGTTAAGGAACATGCTGACCTAAATTTAGCGATATGTAACCAAAAGACTTATTCCATAATGCATTTCTTATGTAATTAAAAAAATTAAAGTAGAAAACATGAAATATGCTCAATCTTTATACCATTAGAGGTCTACCTGAAAAATGTATGAACTTTTTCTTTCTGCACAATAGGTGTATATTGGTATAGTTCTAGGAGAAATTTTGAACATTAAATTTTAGAGTGCATGGGAAAAAACTAAGTTTGTATTTTTCTGATTCCCTGTGTTTCCTTCTCCTATGAATTCTGGGCAAGTTCTCTCCTATTTAGCTTTCTGATATGGGTATGTCTGTGGTCATGCTTCTTCGTACTCATGTATTAAGTGCATACCATGTACGACACCTGAAGATAAGCAGGGATCTTGAATACTCTGTGATTTGGGGGCTAGTGTAAATATGGTTGTTTTTCCTTCTCCTGAGATTTTAGAAATATAAGATTTCTGTTCCCATAATTATATTGCCACTTCCTAAGAAATTTTATGAACTTGTAAGATAAACTCATTACGATTTTTTTAGAAACTCCCTTTTCCTTGCTACAGATTGGTGTTCTTATGGATGTTTTAGGTTTTTTCTTTAATAATAGTGCAACCAAACTACAAATATACTTGCAATTTCAAGTGATATGTAAAAATCTATAATAGAACTTTTTATATTAAAGGGTATGCTATATTTATTTTAAAAAGTAAAATATTTGATGTTATTTTATATTTTAATTTTACATTTTAATAAAATTCTCAAACTCAGATTGAAAAGTAAATATTGTGTTTTGGAGCTTGTCTGAGTTGCAGTTCAGTGGTGCAGGTAAAAGCTTAGACCATCTACTTTTTCAGAAGCACAGTTGTATCTTTTAGCAAATTTGCACAAAGTAGAGTGTCTTAATAAATTTTGCCCAACAATTGTCACATCATTTTATAAAATTTTAGCCATATATTTTATAAAATTTGGTTGGGAAAAATGCCCAACCCTGATTAAGTGAACATTTTTTTCTTATTATTTTTACCACCATAACTTGAAATAAGGAAATGTGAAATGAGATTAAGATTTAAACCCCCCTATTAAACAAAAATTCCTGTTTTTTTTTTTTTTTTTTTTTTTAATAAACCCTAAGGTCATTTTGTAGAGTTCAATTTGTTTGTTTAATGATGTTAATGCTTCTTCCATAAGCATGAATTTGATGGTTTGAGTGATGTTTAATAGAATCAGGATACCTGTTTAAGTATTTTGAACTACTTTTTTTCTTGGCAGTTCTTTTTACCCAGTTTTTTTAAATGAATGCTGTCTAAAAGAAATTGTGTAAGGTAATACTGATACTCCATACCTCAAAAGAAAGTTATTTAGAAACCTTCTAGGAAGTGTTCACAAGGTAATGATTTTCCAGATTATCAATAACAGAATGAAACCCTTTAGTAGTCATATTGTTAATTATTTTCCCCACTTTAGAAACAACTACCAATATCCAATCTATAACAGCTCTGGCAGAGAGAATGAAAGCTATTTAAAAGAAATTTATTAATTGACTTGTCAAAATATGTCCAGGAAATAAGAGAGCCTTACTAAGTATCTGTTGGGTGTTTAAATTCTTCAGTAACAATGGTGGTATGTTCAACTACATAGAAGTAGTTAATATGAGATCTTACATTACATTCTAGTGAATCATTTTTGGATTTTACAACAGAAGTAAGCTCGTTGATTCTTGTCATTCTGTGGTTTGTATTGCGAGGTCCAGAGTTTTAAAACTAAAAACACCATGTAAACTTCTCCATGAATCATTCTGTCAGCTATAGCTTTGCTTTTTATAGTCCATTTGATAATGTTTTATTGGCAGCTCTCCTAACCACTCTTCATGCTTTGTTATCTATATGCTAATAATTAAGCATCTCAGTATTACGGATGATTCTGTCCCTTCTCCTCTTCCTTCTCCTGTCTCCCTCCTCTTTCCTACTTCCTTTCTTCCTTTTTTCAGTTCCATAACTTTAGCTCTGTTGATGACCCTAGGCTGGACAGACAAGTTATAAAGTGTAGGTGATGAAAGTATCAATGACATTTTTTTTGTTGTTGGGCGTGGGTGGAGGTCATTTACTATTCTTTGTTCTGTGATCTTACTGTCCATACATCTAAAGATTGAATTAACAGCTCAGCTTGCATTGGTTCTGTGTGCTAAATCCCTGTACTTTATATGTTTTACAGACAAATCCTCTTTTAGTTCTTTTGTTATTTTGTGGAAAATAATATGATACTAGATCAAGCTGGTTCAGATTCTAATTTAGTTCCAAATTTGAAGTATTATATGTTAGGCTGTTTAAATTATTTTATAGATAAAGATCTAATCCATGGAATGTCCTAATCATTCAGTCTTGCTATTTTAAAGGCAATGAGGATATAATGAGCTTCTTTGCTAATAAATGGTGGGTATGGTCAACACAGTTTCACGTTTGGGGGAAAAAAAAAACAAAAAAAAAAACAACTACTGATGCTACCTGTCAGGAAAATTAAGATTTAGATTTTAACCTGATCTTTTTTTTTTTTTTTGAACTCTGTGGCAGGTGGAAAGTTTAACTTGAGTATTGATGTAAATTTTATGTATTATAACTTGGTGAGTTAAATCTGTGGTTTTTATCACTGGCTTTGAATTCTGCTTTTTTGTACATTTTATAAATTTACTGAAAACCCATTTTGAATATTGTTAGTCTTTGAATTTTCTATTTCGTTTGAATTCATCCCACTAGTGTTCAGATTTTTTGTTCTTCCTAATAGTTAATAATTAAATGGCATGTTATTTGCTAGGCAGTGTTTTTCATTTTCTAATTTAATCCTCAAAACAAATTTGTGAGGTAAGTACTAATATTACCTTTGCTTTATAGATGATGCCTAGAGAGGTTAAGTAACTTGTAATTTTAAGCTCCTATTAATTTGTGAAACTAGAATATAAACTCAGTTATGTTATCTTCTGGGGAGTTCCCTGGACCCAAGTCCTTGAAATTACATGGAATTTTGATTGACTAAAATAATCAATAATATTTATTCCAATCCCACCCTTCTGACTTCTGCACTGATATGTAGCAACATTTTTATGAATGCTGTTAGGATTAGCCTAATTACCTAATTTGCAGTTTTTGTTAGCTTAATTGTTATTTACTGTGCAGTTTTTCTGTCTAGTAATTCTCCTTACTGGTATAGATTCCAATAAAATGGTGTTATATTTCATGCCCCTCTGCCTTCCTGCCGCCAAACACACACACATTAATTACAAAATCACTCAAATCAGTATGTTTATTACAGTGTAATTCTTAATAATTCTCAATTTAGTAGCTAACACTGTTTGGTTACTAATAATCTCAACCACTATTCAGTGTAGGTAAAATTTCTTTAACCATGTCTCCCTCATTTCAGTCACCGCTTATTAAAAAGAACCATCTATATTCCCAAATTTCCTATAAAAACTAAAAATATGGGGGATATTTCTAATCTCTTGGAGGAGAAAGAGAAGGGAAAAATTAGAGTGTGATAGCACTTTTCACTGGAGTATTGTCAAAAAGCTAGTTCTTTGCCTGTTAAAAAATACGACTTCTTGTAGATGGTTTATTACAAGCAAATATGTGACAGCACAAAAACTTAATGACCCTTTGAACTTTTTAATTGTGAAGAAAAATTCTGTTTAATAATCTTTAATCTTAGAGGAATATCCCAGTTATAAAACCAACCCCTCCATTCCATACACATGTACACGCACAAATAGTTAAACCTAGTTGAAAGGGAAGCTTTACTTTTCTATTCATTATTTATTGGATAATTAATTACCAATCACATTTTCCTCTACACCATATTAACATATTGGGAGGGGTGTGAAAATACAAAATTTGGAAAGACCTCTAATGTATGGCTGCCTTGAACTTCAATATTAGAGCTCAAAGCTAACAAGGAAAGTGCATTCTGATTCTAGTGAAGGAATGTATTCTAAACATTTAAGGTCCTTGTTTGGGATTTCTGGGACACAACTATGCTTTAAATAGGAAATTAAAAGTAAGGGCATCTAGTTCCCTTGATCTCAGTGACTCAAATTCTTGATAATACTTTCCATTTTTTCATCATGATTCTTTATATTGGTATTTTGACTTTGATATCTAGAAAAATGCATACACCTATAAATATATACAAGTATACTCATTGTGTACTTAACCTGATATTTTCCTTTTAGTTATGCATGGCAGAATTCATTTTGATATATAAGCATGGAATATATCTTATTCTAATTAGGACCCCATTCTTATGAATGTACACAGTGGTGGGATTTACTATGGTGTATTCATATATGTACATAGGAAAATTATTTCAGATTCATTCCACCACCTTTCCTTTTCCTATACCTACTCCCTTCCCTTCATTCCCCTTTGTTTGATCTACTGAATTCAAAAGCCAGATACAGTTTCACTAGGTACACCTCTAATGTTATGTCACCATTCAAATACAGCTGTTCCAGGCAGATATATAAACAAAGGAGATCTTATGATGAGACTGTGGACAAGCACTTGAGAATACAGGATTTTGTTCTCCAATATTTGTATTATATGACTGATGTTGATCAGGGCCACTTTTTAGCCTTCAGATGTGCCTGTGTGGCATTTGGTAGTATTTATTATCTTCTCTCCCTGGCCCCTTTTCTTTTCTGATTCAGAATTCTCAGTCCTGCTAATGCTAGTCCCCTCTCCCTACCCAGCTCCCCTGGATTTGCACCTTAACAGTTTTCTTTATGACTTCTTGTTGCAAATTTCTGTGACTATCAATAGGTTGATGAATCAAATCTGCAACTCTGACTCCAGGCTTTTCTTGGGGATTCTGGTTTTCTATTTCTGGCTGTCTGATTTCATATCTATCTTAGTATTCAGAAGCTGGTAGAAATTCTACAAAACTATAGGATTGTCTTAATTTTCTTTTTCTTATTTATTTTTTATTTTTTGGTGGTGCTGGGGATTGAACCCAGAGCCTTGTGTATGCTAAGCAAGCACTCTACCAACCGAACTATACCAGCAGCCCTGTCTCAATTTTCTTATCTGAAATAGACAGTGAAATAAGCTCTTGCCAGTGTTATGTATATATGCATATATGTTTGAATATATGTGCATATTTTATGTGCATATTTGTTTTTGCATATATTTGGAAGTGGAATTCAGTGATTAAAGAAAAAATACTCTGATTTAAAATGTTTTATTTGAAAAATTCTTTATCTGTCTGTTATGAATGTAGTAAGTCAATTATGACAAGCAAGTTGTATTGTGATGGCCCTTGTGGTTTATCTTTTTGTTCCAGTTTTGTTGTCTCTTTATCCTCCTTTTCCATTACCCTGTAAGAGAAAATAGTTCAGGAAACTGGGTTACCGTCAATAATCTGGGAACTTCCAGGATTCTTTGCCAGTCCCCCTGGATGTTGCAGATCCTGACGCAAGTAGCATTGTTCTAGGGAAGGAGTTGTTATAATGCTATGAGGCAGAGTGGTTAGCTAAGGTTGATAACTGCAAGTGTGTTATCCTTTGCAGATCAGTTGGAAATCCTTTTTTTGCCAATTTGTGTACACATCTCTCAATTAAAAAACATTGCCATTCCTTCCCACACCCTCCCAACAAGCATATTTGGACTACACAGGAACTTCTATTTCTGAAGATTTGGTTGTCTTTTATAATGGGTATGTTCCCTAAAGTGGTGTCTTCTTGTCCCAGAAACCCCTTTTCTTCTTACCGCTGAATTTGTTGTGTGTTAACATGCCATCACTTTTTAGGGAAGTTTTTAGATTCCTTATCTTTTTCTGTGGATCACTTTTGACTTAAATAGGAGTTAAAGGGAATTATAATTAAATTTATCTTTCAGGGTTTGTTTGTTTGTTTGTTTTAAAAAACAGTACTACCTCCATGCCAAATAAAATAGAGTCGTCAAAGTATTGTTGCTTTGTTTTTGTAGCTGTCTTTACTAGTAGCCTTTTTTTTTTTAACCCCATTTTTATTGATGTTCTTAGTAAAGCATTGTTGTTACTAACTAAATAATCTTTACTCTGAAAGGAGTATCAACAGAATAATGAGAAGATAGTTGACTTAGTGTTTATGGGTAGCTTCAAATGCTTATCAAGAAGTCTCTATAGTATTTTTTTAAAAGAAAGACAACCAGGAGGAAATGCTTTGGTTCTTGAAGTTCACAGAATTCTCAGAAAAACAAACAAAAGAAAACGAAGAAGTATCCTTTGCATTTTACTTTTGGAACTTTAAATACATACATACATACATACATATATCAATCAATCATTCATTCATTTATTCATTCATTCATTCATTCCTGGGGATCAAACCCAGGGCCTTATATATGCTAGGCAAACACTCTATTACTGAGCTATATCCTTAGCCCTTCTTAGTTTATTTGGAAACAGGGTCTCTCAAAGTTGCCCAGGCTGGCCTTAAACTTGTGATCTTCCTGTCTTATCTTCCTGAGTAGGTGGGATTATAGGCATGTGCTACCATGTACCATGCCTGGCTAGAATGTGTTTTTAATAGCTGACAGTATTCTAGGGATAATTAATGAGAATTCGGTTAGTAAAGCTAAACATATAAACATTAATAACTGAGGATTTTTTTTTTTTTTTTTTTTGCTATACCAGTGATTGAACCCAGAGCCTTGCTAGGCAAGCTTTCTACCACTGAGCTGTATCCCAGGTTTTAAAAAATTTTATTTTGATACAAGGTCTCTAAGTTGCGAGGCTGACCTTGAACTTGAAATCTTCCTGCCTCAGCCTCTCAAACAGCTAGATTATAGGTGTGTGCCACTATGCCCAGCTTCTATGATTTAACCTTAATCAAAGGGTAGATTCAGATCCATAGTGCAATAATCAGCATCCATATATTTTGAGAAGAGGGAATTTTCCTTGGGAAACAATAATTATAGTATTTTAATGGTAAAATGTTTATTTTTGCCTTGGCTGTTTTGTTGGTGATTAAGCAAGATAATATATAGGAAGAATTTAGAATAGTGCTTAGCAGCTAGCTAGTAAGCCCTCACTAAATTTAGCATTTACTGTTAACTGCTAAACTGGATTATCTTTTTTGTTGTTGTTTTTTGGCATTGCTGGGGATGGAACCCAGGGCCTTGCCCATGCTAGCATGTGTTCTACCACTGAGCTACATGCCAGCCCTAAACTGGATTTTTAAAAAGAAGCTATTCTCAAGGGCAACTGGTGGTTAATGCACCACAATTTAAGACAATTTAAAAATGGTGTCAAACCTCTTACTCTACCTGTTTGTTGAATCTTACTTTAGGAAAGTAAACATAAGATTTAAAATTCTTATTCTGGTTTAGTATAATTAATAATTTTAATAATAGAATCTTACCAGCAAAGTAATTACAGACATCCTTTTTTTTTTTTTTTTTCTTTTTTCTCTTTTAGGTTTCCCCTCAAAAAACCTATAAGGTAAGTTTTTCACTTGCTCTTTATATTAAAGTTTAGGTTAAATTTTAATTGAAAGCATTCCTTTGAAATTCTAGGGATATTTACAAGTTTTGAGAATGTGGATTTAAGTAATAAAGAATTTCATATGATTCACAAATTTAAAGTGTAACAGGTGTTGTATATTTTTTCTGGAACAGCATTGTTTTGATAGTATTTTCAGTGTTTTTAATATAAGCATTTAAAAAGTTTGTTCAAATTGATACTTAAGGTCACTCCCTATGAAGAGATGTAATTTTAAAATCTGTGACTGTTCTGAATTGTGAGTTGCTTGTAAGGTGAAAATGGATTGCTAGTTTGGGTATGTTTTATTACTTTAGTAATTTAACTACCTTTAATGAACTTTTGGTACTGGTTTAGTGTTAATTACTTTAAGACAATAAATAAAAACATTCAAAATGTTTAGATTTGTGTTTACATCTATATATTTATTCATTTCCTGGGGAAGAGACATCTCTTCTCTCTCTCATCTTAATTATTATCATAAATATTATTTCACATGTAATATGTCACTCCTAATTATTATAGTATGTTTATCATTTTTACTGATAACATTATCCAGGATACCAATGCGAACCTTGGCATTGCAATTAATTAGTAGTATATGTGTCATAGTTGTCTAACCATTATCTGATCAGTATAATTGACTAGGCCTTAGAAAGAATAATAATTCTGGTGTCATATTGAGCCTAAAGATGGTTGGCTAAGACTTCTGTGGCCAGAACTATGTAGGCAGGCTTAAAGTGAGGCTTGCCTAAGTTTGGTTTTTATTAACTGTTCCTATGCGTGCTGTATTTGTAGGGTGATTTTGAACTTGACTGTATTGTGTGTGTGTGCACTTGTGCACAGATATACGTACATATAGATGTATATATAGGGTTAGGGAATGTATTTATTCCTTTTAGGCACTATTTTCTTATCTGTTACATGGAAATTATAGTTATTAACCTGTGAAAACCACTAAAGAACTATAAGCAATTATTTCTAAGAATAAAATAGACTTTAATAATGAATACTATTTTTATTATTTGAAGCACTTTTATAACAAGTAGACTGTGTTTTAAACATAGTATAGCTCAGTTGGTAGAGTGCTTGCCTTGCATGCACAAAGCCCTGGATTCAATCCCCAGCACCACAAAAGAAAAAAAAAAAAAAAAAGCATAGTATAGATTGGATTTTAAAATCTCTTGAAAAATATAAATTAGAGAGGCTTATGGTGCTGTATAAAGTAAACTGATTTTCTGAGTTTTCTTTGTAAGATATGCTGTTAGGATTTTTAAGTTAAGTTTTTATTCTAATGCTTTTCTTGTTGTAAACATTTGGTTGTTTTGATTTAATTTAGGCATGGAAGTATTTTGAACCGAGAGTCACCAACAGATAAGAAGCAGAAAGTTGAACGTAGTGCATCACATGATTTTGATCCCACAGGTAAAAACACTAGCTGTTCTTCTAAGAATATTGAGACTAATGAATATGAAAATAATACTGTTGAAGCTACCTGAAGCACTCAAGAGTATTTGTTTGATCTGTTGTACACTCTGTACACTCCAGGTACACAATATCAAATCTTTGCATTCTATAGGAAAGCTTGCATTTTTGACTTTTAGCACTATAGATTCCACTATGGAAACATCATTGTAGATATTAAAAATCATGATGGTAAAAGAAATGGGTATATTATATTTGGAGATTTGGGTCACACCAAGGAATTTTGTTAAGATGAATCATGGGGCTGGGGATGTAACTCAGCTATAGAGTGCTTGCCTGCATGCCCAAGACCTGGGTTTGATTCCCAGTACCACCAAAAAAAAAAAAGATGAATTATGGTATGAATGGTGGTCATAGAATCAAGGTTATAACAACAACTACAAGCTTCTGGAGTCATTGAAAAATTCATTTATGATCATAGGGAATTTGAGTATTAGAAAAATGCAACTTTACAAATTTAAAGATTATCTCTTTTAGTGTAAACAAATGATCAGAAATCCCCTTTTCTTCAGTCAAAAATTGGTATGACCTCAGGGAACTTGTTGTCTTCAACCTCTGTAGTGTTAATCTTTTCTAGAATTTTCATGTTAGCAGATTTTATTTGTATTCTTAATGCTATGCATATAGACTGAGCTTCTCTTGTAAAATATAGGCTTTCCCTTTTACTTTCTCCTTGTAAACTAAGTATTTGATTTATAAAAATTGCTTAATAATTTTTGCTTTTGTCTTTTGAAATCGATATATGTTCTTTGATGACATTGTTTTTAGTTTTATGTCCTATGACAAAAGATAAAGCAAGTAAATGCTGTCATCTCACATAAATATAATGTGGTTTAAGATATTTTTACTTAGAAATGTAATTTTAAATACTTAATATATATAATTAAAATGTTTCATATTTAACATGTATTGCTCTTTTAAAAACATAAATATTATCTAAGAAAACTAGGAAGTGGATAGGTAATAATTTACCTTCATCTTGGATAGTAGGTAAAAGGTAATCTCAGTCATTGATTAAAGAGGTTTTGGAAGTGGGAATAATATTGTCAGCTATGGATCTCCGTAGAGAGAGAATTCTCTGACACCTAATTTTGAAGTCATGGGGTTCAGAGCCTTTCACGATATTAGTTATAATTGTCGTGCTAATCAGTCATAAGTTTCTTCCCTTTATTCATTAAAATATTATAGTCTTGTTAAATTTATTCTATATTGTTCCTCTGTGATATGCCCAAGACAGATTTAGCAAAGAGGTATGGTACTTCATAATGAGATTATTTATAGATTTTAGTGCTTTTGTCATCTCTACAATTAAATATGATGTATTTTGTGGACTATTCATGTGTTTGTTTGTATTTTTATTGCACTGTCTTTTCTTTGATAAATCTTTAAATATGTCATTACCTGTGCTATTCATGACTATTCTAATAAGTGCTATCATCTGTGATGTTCATACTTTGTTTGCACGATTTAACTTGATCATGATTCATTCTTTTTTTTCCCCATGAATTTTTCCCCTTACATTGGTCTCCATATTTTCTATATCTCTCCTTTTCTCCCGCTCTTGTGCAGATAGTTCCTCCAAGAAGACAAAGTCTAGTTCAGAGGAGAGTAGATCGGAGATCTATGGTAAGCTAATGTAGCTACTTCAGCCTTGCACCTTTGGAGCTTGCTTCGTGCTGTTTCATTTTGTTTTTTATAACTGCAGCCTTTCTTGTGTTTGCTCTGCATGGCATGACCTACTGCAGGGAAAGGGAGCCTGGGGTTCTAATGTGGCTGTGATGTGGAAGCTTAAGATTGTTAGAAACTAACATTGAAGATTAAGAATAGGCCACATTTCCCATCTTGTCTTTCATCTTGTATATGTTAGGAAAGTGATTGTCTCTAATATGTTGGGTCTGGTTTCTCCAAATAACATGGTTGGGCTTTGACTTCTTGGCATCTTCTTACCATGTCTTATTTGCTATTTGGATTATGTAGAATTTAAGCAATTAAGTCTTTTCCTCTAAGTATATTACTGTATTAGCATATCTGTGGAATGTTTATTTTTAATTGCTTCATCACCTGGAAAAGTCATTCTTATAGAATGTATCCATAAGAGCAAAAATACAGAAGTATTTTATTTTCATGCTTGAAGAATTTGTGCCTTTCAGAAATTTTCCTGAAGCTTATTCTGAATGGGCAAGTTTCAAAATGATAACTTAAAAATAATCTTCACAAAGAGCAAATTTAACCTTAATGGTCAGCTTTTGTAATAGATGTGAAAAACACTAATATTTTCAAATTGTATCCAAAGATACAATGAATCAGATTTGTAGATATATCCTTTTCCTTTGCAGTTTTACCTGCCTACCTCACTTCTTTTGGCACCTAATACATTTTTTGAGAAAAGTGAATAGGAGAGGTATTACCTGACATTAAGACTTTTAAAGTAATCTCTGAAAGACTAACTTGCTTCTGTTTAGGAAAATTTCAAATTTGGCCTTAAAAGAAGACCAAGTCTTTTCTAATAGAGCCAAAAGTGGATCAAATGGAAGTCTACCCAGATGTAGGTATTTCCTAGCTTGTATAGAAAGGAAAACTTATATGGAACTGCCCCTCCCCCTTTAAAACATTTGACAGTTTACATCTACCTGCTGTTGAACCTGTAATATCTAATACTGTTTAATATTATGAAGGCTCAGTGTTTCATTCTAAGTCAGTTAATGCTTTTACATTAGATACATAAGTCATAGATTTTACTTGGCTATTTCTGTGTAGTTCAACAGGAAATGTATACATGGCCTTGTAGCATGTCAAACTTATGTACTTTTTTTCCCCTCCTAAGTATCAATGGCTTCTAACAAATAAGAAATATAGCTTCCCAATTCCTTTAGCCTTTCTTTCTGTTGCATGTAAAGAGCTTCCTATGGTGTGGTCTCTCCTTGGGAACATCAACGTCAGCATCATCCCGATAGCGCCAGTCTTTCGTAGTAGCCTTTGTAGTGTGTTCATCTCCCTCACCATTTTCCTAGATCTGTGGTTTGTATGCAGAAGCTTGTTTGCTTTGGATGAGAGTAAAAATTTAGGAATCTATGACAAGAAATATTATACTAATATTTTCCTTACCAGTGATAGGAATATTACACTAGTCCAGACATGCCGTTAGCTTGGTAATAATAGAAACATTTTAAGTGGTAGTCAGTAAGTAAGGTGTGGCTCCTTAGGAACCCTCAAAATACCTTTTTTGGAAGGAACTGAGCCACTGGTGCTCAAAAAGTATTCCTCAGACGGATGAATTGATCAGAGTTAGTATGCTAATGTAACTCTTTGATGTTACGAATGCTTTATCAACTGTGTGGATAGACTTATATAGACTGTGCGTAGTTAGTGTGGGTAGAAAAGATACTTAAGGGTGTCAAGGAAAGACATTTTACATGAACCTTCTGTGTTATAACCCATTCACTTCTTAACTTTTTATAATCTGACTTCTGAACTCATGCTATCTGAAAGCTGAACCCACACATCCTACTTGAAAATCCATTAGCTTTTTCTCAGTTCTTACCTTCTTTCTGAGCCATTTGGCAATGCAGTTGTTTTTCCTTGGTTTCTATATTTCATCAATCTGGCTTTTTTTTCCTCTTTGTCTTTTTGTTTCCTACTTTGTTAATTGTCTTGTCTTTGTTTACTCAATTGCTTTTTCCCTGTTGTCTTATACTGTAGGTGTGACCCAAGTTTCCATCCCTAATCTTTTTTCCAGCTGCCAGTCACGTTTTAACTGTTTGTGGTATACTTTCACTCTAAGTGTCCCTCAAATTCAGAATGACCACAGATCCATCTTCCTCTTGATTTACCTAATTCTTTTAATGACACTATAATTCTTCCATTTACTTCCTCTTATTTCCTTGAAGTCATCTTTTACTTCTTATTTCCTTTGTCTCCTGTTTTCATATATTTGCCAAACCACCTCATTTATACCATCACAGTGTTTTTTATCCCTCACTTTGATTCCATCCCCACTGCCTTGTTCAGTTTTTTCATGCCATTAGACTTTTTAAATAGGTTTATAACTATGTTTCACTTCAGTTTCATGTTGATTTATTTCCTTGCCTCTATTCTTCTTTATTCTGCCTTGATTTGTGAGATTAATATTATTAAAATAAGGATTTGGTCATTCACTTGTTAGTAAAGTACAGATAGTTACTAAGATATGTAATAATTTGTTTCTAAGTTATCATTCTACCTCAATCTACTAGTATTCACCTAAAGGTACCAGACTGTCTTCTGAATTTTGCATGTTTCAAATCTGTCTTAATATTCTTCCTTTGCTCAGTTCATATCCTGTTGTCTTGATTGGTTGGTTTATGTCCTGTAACTTAGAATTCCATCCATCCTTTGAGGCTCAGTTCAAATACTGATACATAATTATAGCTAAGTAGGAGGAATAAGTTTAAGAAGTCTGTTGTTCCTCATGAGTAATGACAGTATGTTATATTCTTGAGAAATGCAGAGACTGGATGTTAAATGTTCTTACCAGAAAATGGTAACCATGTGAAGTTATACGTTTGTTAATTAGCTTGATTTAACCATTCCACAGTTTGTATATACTTTTAAAAATTTTGTTATATACTATAAATGCAAACAATTTCATCTGTCAAACAATATTGCGTCTTTCACAGGGCTTTTATGAGGTTGCTCAGCTACTTTTGTTGTTTCTGGATTTGACATCCTACTTTGTGTCTAGTTGTTTGCATCTGTATTTATCTTTGCATCTCCTGTAGTGCCTGGCTCTTTGGAGAGGTACTTCTTAAATGCATTTCAAAAGAATGATTGCTGAATTTGAAATCAAGTATGTTAGTATACAGAATTGATAGAATACATCTTAGCCCATCTTAATTGGCTCTTTCTTCCCTTTTGAAAAACTGTAAAGTAGAAGAAAATATAACGTAGAAAAGAGACTTATAGCTGGGTGTGGTAGTTCATGCCTGTAATCCCAGTGACTCCGGAGGCTTAGACAAGAGGATCACAAGTTTGAAACCAACCTCACAGTTTAGTGAGACTCTTGTCTCAGAATAAAAAAGAGCTGGGGATGTAGCTCAGTGGTAGAGTGTACCTAAGGTTCAATTCCCAGTAGTGCCCCCCGAAAAGAAAAGAAAAGCAACTTATTTCTGAAAGTAGTCTAAAATAACGAAATCAGTATACTTGGAACTTGAGGCTCCTCTTTCTGGCAGCATTGTGCATTTAGAATGCAGAAGCTTCTTAATCAAAGGATTATCTCAGGTCTTACTCATAAAACATGTATGTCTGGCAGCAGTTTAAAAATGAGCTGTTTTTATTAGGTTGCACATGGTTTTTCTCCACACCCTTCCCTGAAGCTAATTCTTAAGAGGTGAGACTTAGAGAAGTTTGGTCATGTAATAAAATAAAAGGTGAAGAAAGACAAATGTGTGCTCTCTAAAGTGAATGTAGTATGGAAGATTTAGCATGTTGCTTTACATGTTTAACACTCCATTTTCATTAATTTACTCTCTGGCAATATAGCTGTGACCCTTTTTTAGGAATATACTATAGTGAAATATGATAATACTTTCTTAAATTTTTCAAAATACATATTTATTTTTCTTCCCCTAAAACATTTTAAAGACTTACTTTTTCTTTCATCTTCAAAATATTATCATTGGTAATTACATATTGAGTAAGAAACAGTCTTTTTGTGTTGGTTTCATATGCCACATATTTATAACAAAAAATTGTCCTTGGGTCTAGGGATAAAGCTTGGTTGGCAGAGCAGAGTGCTTGCCTTGCAAATACAAGGCTCTGGGTTCAATTCCCAGCTCCGCAAAAAAAAAAAAAAAAAAAAAAAAATGTCCTTTGTTATGAAAGGAAAATAAAATTTAGGAAGGGATAATTTATGTAAATATGGCAGGATATCTCTATTTCACTGAGAATAAGCATGATATCAGTTTATCAGCTCTAGGAGAAATATCAAGACAGAAATTAAAGAAAAAATTTTAAGTAGAGGGGTTAGTGTGGGGTTAATGGAGGATCAAATTGTTTTTGTTGGAATTTTGCCAGGCCAGAGGTTAATTAGTGTTCTTACAGAATTTATTTATTTACTGTGCATGGTCTTTAGGATTTGTTTTTTTATTTAAAAAGCCTGGGTATGATTTTATTTCAAGTTTATTTTATATAAAATTAATTCAGATTTATTTAGTAATTCTTTATTGAACACCTATTATATGTCAGACACTATGAAAAGAATAGGAATATAAACAATAGGAGACTGCACTTGCTTTCTACACATTCAGTCTAGTACAAAAGAAAGATTTGCAGTACCTTTTGTAAATGCATTAAGAGATACACTTACCAATACCCCATATGCACTTAAAAAATAGCTACCTGTGAACCAATCTTCATGTGGTACCAAGAACCACAGGGGTGAAAAAATATTACTATAATAAAAGTTTCAAGGAAGTTGAAGCCTTATTACTGTCTTCTCTTAAATATACTCTATGTCTGCCTGTCTCTGTACAAAGTTTTGGGATACAGCTTATATCAAGTGTTTGTATGACCTTGTAAAATTCGTTCAGAGATAACATACATTTGTATGATAGTTAGATTGATAAACTTTTATCATAGTGAGGGATTTAGCAGCAAAATAAAACCATAGACTATATTTGTAGTAAAACCCAGAAAAAGTAAAAATGAAAAATGTTAGTTTGGGGAGTTTTTAATTAATGAAATTAAAAAATGTCTATTTTGGTGTTAGACACCACTTTTACTCTCCACTTTTACTCTCTCTTATGACATACAGGGCCTCTTGTCCATACCATACTCTAATTTTTATTTAGATATTGTCAGTGTTTATTTGTTTCAATATTGTCATTCCCTGCTAAAAATTTTATGTTGAGAGCAAAGACTTCTAGTAGTTTGTTTTGTTTTTGTCTTTATAGCACCTGCAGACTGCAGTGTTAACTAACTAGTAGATGAATATTCAATATAAATTTGCTAAAACAAAAGAAGTAGGTTTTTTGGTCAAGGACCTTTCTATGATGTAATAATTTAGTCAGTGCTGATGATTTCATTATTACAGAGGGTGAAATTTCTCCTGCAGTGGATCAAAATGGCTTCTGTTCTACAAGTAGATCATGGCTCTCTAGAACAAAGAAAAACATGTGATTTGATTTTGAGTGGGAGGGAACATCATAGAACTGACCATTTGAGAGAATGGATTTCTGAATTATGAGTGAAAGATGACTTAGTTTTCCCTTCATTCTGACCACAAATCTAAATTTATGCAAATGGCACAAATTAACAGGACAAAATAGTATCATTAATTTGAAATCCACAGATTCTGAATTGGTTGTGTGTGTAAAGTGTAAAGCTCTTTCTTTTTATGGAGGTCTAGTAACTCTTAGTGTTGAAGTACTCTAGAGTCTTAGATTAGCAGGTAGGCTTAGAATAACAAAAGTGAATCATATGTTGGGAATGGGGAAAGAGAAAGATGAATAAATGTGTGCTTAGTTTTTTCCCCTTTTTCTCTTTATCCCTTTGTACCTCCTCATCTCCTTGATGTAAAATTAAGAGAGAAGTTTATCAGACTGAAATCATTATGAATTGGAGAAAGCAAGTTTATAGTATTCTGTTACACTGTATACAGTAATTCTAAAATATTAATCCTTAGCAGCCTCTTTGGACCCTAGATGTAAAAATAACTGACATTTTTTTCTCTTTAATTGCTTCCCTTTCTGAGCTTTCACTCATCTGTAGACTCCTGTACTTTTCTGAATTTCATTAATTCATTAGCAATTTTTAAAAAATTTCTTCTGTGCCAGAATACATGCCAATTTCTGAGGGAAGATAGTGAACAAGATATAGCACTCTGCACTCTTGGAGTATATAATAATAAGGGAATAAAAACAAATACAGAGAACATGGACACAAACCCAAATAAATACAATTTTCTCATACTAGACAAAGGTGCCAAAAATATGCAATGGAGAAAAGATAGCCTCTTCAACAAATGGTGCTGGGAAAACTGGAAATCCATATGCAACAGAATGAAACTAAACCCCTATCTCTCACCCTGCACAAAACTCAACTCACAATGGATCAAGGACCTTGAAATCAGACCAGAGACCCTACATCTTATAGAAGAAAAAGTAGGTCCAGATCTTCACTTTGTTGGCTTAGGATCAGACTTCCTTAACAGGACTCCCATAGCACAAGAAATAAAAGCAAGAATCAATAACTGGGACAGATTCAAACTAAATAGCTTTCTCTCAGCAAAGAAAACTATCAGCAATGTGAAGAGAGAGCCTACAGAGTGGGAGAATATCTTTGCCACTCATACTTCAGATAGAGCACTAATTTCCAGAATATATAAAGAACTCAAAAAACTCTACACCAAGAATACAAATAACCCAATCAACAAATGGGCTAAGGAAATGAACAGACACGTCACAGAAGAAGATGTACAAGCAATCAACAGATATATGAAAAACTGTTCAACAGCTTTAGTAATAAGAGAAATACAGATCAAAACTACACTAAGATTCCATCTCACCCCAATTAGAATGGCGATTATCAAGAACACAAGCAACAATAGGTGTTGGCGAGGATGTGGGGAAAAAGGTACACTTATACATTGCTGGTGGGACTGCAAATTAGTGCAGCCACTCTGGAAAGAAGTGTGGAGATTCCTTAGAAAACTTGGAATCGACCTACCATTTGACCCAGCTATCCCACTCCTCGGCCTATACCCAAAGGACTTAAAATCAGCATACTACAGAGATACAGCCATATCAATGTTCATAGCGGCTCAATTCACGATAGCCAGACTATGGAACCAACCTAGATGCCCTTCAATTGATGAATGGATAAAGAAACTGTGGTATGTATATATATATATATATATATATATATATATATATATATATATACACAATGGAATATTACTCAGCTATAAAGAATAATAAAATTATGGCATTTGCAGGCAAATGGATGAAATTGGAGAATATCATGTTAAGTGAGATAAGCCAATCTCAAAAATCCAAAAGAGGAATGATCTCACTGATAAGCGGATGATGACACTTAATGGGGGGTGGGAGTGGGACAGGAATGGAGGAAGGAGGGACTGTATAGAGGGAAAAGAGAGATGGGAGGGGTGAGGGGGAAGGAAAAAAAATAATGGAATGAATCAAACATCATTACTCTATGTAAATTTATGAATATGCAAATGGTATGCTGTTACTCCACGTACAAACAGAAACAACATGTATCCCATTTGTTTACAATAAAATTAAATTAAAAGAAAAAAGAACAAATACAATCAATGTTGAGTGAAAATGATGTGATGTGAAGGAGTGAAAAGAGATGCAGGGGGAGTTTTTAAGAGGATATTTAGGTAAAGTTTTTTGGTTGTTATTTTTTCCTGACAGTACTAGGGATTGAACCCAGGGCCCTGAGCATGCTAGATAAACACCCTGATACTGAGCTACATCCTCAGCCCTAGGAAGAGCTTTTAAGAGGATGTGATTCGTTGATCTCTTGCTGTCTTTCATCTTGTAAAGCGGACTATAAAAGAAGCCCTGCTCTTTAAGTTTATCTTTCTTTCTTCCCCCATCCAATTTCCTTGTCAAAACAAAACTTAGACAAAGACATGAATGGGGATTGATTGTCTTAAGGATCATTTGCATTAATGATTGCAGTATATTAATATAAAAATTTTTATATTTGATTTTTAATGGAGACATGGATAGATGAATAATACATTTTTTTTGAACTGGTAGTTTTCTCAGCTATATTCCCAGCCCTTTTTAATTTTTATTTTTTATTTTGAGACAAGGTCTCCCTTAGTTGCTTAGGGCCTTACTAAGTTGTTGAGGCTGGCCTTGAACTTGTGACCTCCCTGCTTTCAGCCTCCTGAGTCTTTGGGACTTTAGGAGTACCCACTATGCCCAGCTAGATGAATAATATATTTCTGAGCAGGAAACTCTCCAATCATAACCAAATAAGAGCTAACATTTCTGAACCCTTTATATTTGTCAGGCATTGAGCCAAGTACTTTATATATATATATATATTATATTCAGGCAAAATATGCAAACATAGCAAAATCCTGAACTCTAACTACCTTGTTCCCTAGTCTTTTACAGGCAGGCTTTTCTCTACAGGTACCTGAAAAGAGTATGCTTACGGAACCCATGTGGCTTAGTACAGTAACCGCCAGTAATAGAAACCTTCAATTTATTGATTTTTAGCTCTTGTAAGGTGGGGTAGGAGAACTGGAAAGCATGGATATAATATGAAGATCTCCATATTCAGTGTTATAATTGCCTTGATTTTTATTTAAAGTCAAAATACCTGTTTTGAAATTTCATATAACTGCTAAGGAGGTCATGAGATATTTATGTTTCCCAAATACAAAAGTTTTGTAAATTATTTTTATTCTATTTTGAGGTCCTCTGATGCTGTTTACTTTATTTACTAGAAATTATAAAGAATGCTTTTTAAACTTTATATAGTTTATGCCCATCTGATTTGTGTTTTTCTCATTACTTGAAGGAGGTAATACTGAACAGATGAAAAAGTTTGAATTCTAATAGTTTATTTCTCTTCATCCCCATTACAATTTACTGTTTTGTGGGAGTGGTGAATTTGTGAAAACAAATACTGCTTAGTACTTAGTAATCTCTAGAGTGATGTCTAACATGTTGTTTAATGTTGAAGACCAGTTTTACTGAGGTAAAATAAGAATCACTAATTTTAAGTGTGTGGTTTGAAGAGTATTGACAAATGAATATACTCATGCCGTACATTAATTAAGAAATGAAACATTTCCATCACCCTAGAAAGTTTCTTTGTTTCTCTTTGTAATCATTCTCATTCCTCCCCTAGGCAATCACATTTTTTGCTGCTTTTTGTTTCTGTTACTTATTTTTTCTCTTTTGCATTGAAATCATATAGCATGTACCCTCTTTTGTATTTGACTTGTTTTGATTAGTATAATATTTTTGTGATTTATCCATGTAGTTATTTAATTTTTTTTTTCTTTTCTTGCTAGGTAATTTTTCTTTATTTTTTTTTTTTTTTTTTTTTTTAGCTGTTGAGAGACCTTTATTTTATTCATTTATTTATATGTGGTGCTGAGAATCAGACCCAGTGCCTCACACGTGCTAGGCAAGTACTCTGCCACTGAGCCACAACTCCTGCCCCGCTAAATAATTTTTCATTATGGCTAGACCCACAATATGTTTATCCATTCATCTATTGATGGGCATTTAAGTCTTTTTTTGTGGATATGAATTTTCCTTACTTGGGAGTGAAATTGCTGGGTCATATGTAAATGCATGTTTACCTTTATGCAAAATTTTCAAGCTGTTTTCCCAAGGATTTGTACACTCCAACAATGTTCTGAGAGTTCCAGTTGCTCCATATCTTTATTAATACTTAGTATCATCAGTCTTTTTATTTTCGCCATTCTGGTTGGTAGATAACAATTTCATCATGATTTTAATTTACATTTTCCCAGTGATGGAAGATGTTAAGCACCTTTGCATGTACTTTTTGGCTGTTGGTATGTCCTTCTCTGTGATATGTTTATTTAAATATTTTGCTTCTTTTAAAATTTGTCTTCATTATTGAATTGTAGAGTTGCTTGCTTTTAAGATAAAATCTGAATATAGATCCTTTATCAGATATTTGTACTATATTGTGAAAAATTTCTCCCAGTCTTTGACTTGACTTTTCATTTTTGTATCAGTGTGTTTTTAAAATAGCAAATATTTTCAGTTTTGAGACCAGTTTACAAGTTTTCTCTCTTTTTTTCCTAAGAGATCTGTGCCTATCTTTGGATCTTGCTGATTTTCTCCTGTGTTTTCTTTGAAAAATTTTAACTTTTACTTTTGGGTTCATGGTCTGGTTTTGTTTTTGTTTTTCACAGTGCTGGGGATCAAACCCAGGGACTTGTGCATGCTAGGCAAGGGCTCTACCACTGAGCTACATGCGCAGCCCTCATGATCTGTTTTAAATTAATTTGCATTAATTAATTAATTAATTAATTAATTTTTGTGTGGGGTGTATGTTTGAGGTTCATGGGGATCCTGTTATTCCAGTCTTTTGTATTTCATAAGCTCACATTAACATAGTGCACCATTATCAGCAAGAATATACAATGGTAAGGATATATTTTTAACATATAATCTTAAACCTATCCTTTTTACATCAGATTTATTTAAAAGATTGTGGTTCTTGGTAGAAAAATCTTGATTTATAAGAAGTGTTTGTTTTCTAATCATCTTTTTGTGTTATTTTACATGTTATATATATTTATTTTTATTGTAAACTGAAAATATATAGTAAGTCTTTGTCTATTGCAGAGTTTAGGAACTTCAGATTTGATCCATTGTAAACATAACTAATGAGGGTTCTAGTCTGAAATGTTCCTCTTTCTTTGGTTGAGTCCCTCTTTCTCTCACCTTCCATGGACAGTTTTCATTTGCCATTTAAATAGAAGGAAGACAAATTGCCCTGTAGGAATCAGGTAAGTATATGAAAAACATGAAAGAAAAGGTTGAGCTCATTGATTTCTCTTTCCTGTTTTTATTTTCGTGTGTGTGTGTGTGTGTGTGTGTGTGTGTGTGTGGTGCTGGGGATTGAAACTCAAGGAGTTGTGCATGCTAAGAAAGTACTGTTCCACTAGGCAGCACCTTTAGCCCTCTTTTCTGCTTTTTTTCCCCCCTTATTTATTTATTTGTTTATCAAAGTATAGGGAATTGAACCAAGGTACACTTTGATACTGAATTATATCCTCAGCCCTCTTTTAATATTTTAATTTGAGACAGAGTCTTGCTAAGTTGCTGAAGCTGGTCTTGTGATCCTCCTGCCTCAGCTTCCTACATAGCTGGGATTACAGGCTTGTGCCACCCTGCCCAGCTTTGGGTTTATTTTTCTATGAGCCAGAGTTTTTCTATCCTTTGAACTCTTCCCTTTCTCTTTCCTTTTTGGGAGAATGGCTTCAGGTATTCTATTCTGCAAGCACCTCCTTTCTTCCTCTAGTCTGTTTTCCTGAGTATATTTTCTTGAGGCTAATATTGGGTTTCTCTGAAATTTTCCATAAGACGCTCCTAGTCTCATCTCCCGTAGTGTTCGATTTTTTAGGTAAAACACCAAGTAGAGTACAGGGCAGTGGGATAGGATTTTATGTTATAAATAACTAGCACAGATGTGCATGGACTCTTCTTTAACTGTCCCATCTCTAATACTTTATCTTTTCCAGTTTACCATCACTGTTTTAATCTTGGAGCAAGTCTACTCTACTTCTCCAATAAGAAACCAATATTTGTGAATCTTGTGATATTATATCTGTTTTATTTATGGGTTAATATTTTTTTATACGTGGGTTTCATGAGCTATGTATGTTTCTGTAGATTGAAAACAGTTTGCTACTAACATATAATCATTGCCTTTTTCTCCCTGTTTTCTCTTTCTCTCTCTTTACCCTGTGGATCTTGTGCAGGTCTTGTTCAGCGTTGTGTAATCATCCAGAAAGATGACAATGGATTTGGGCTGACAGTCAGTGGAGACAATCCGGTCTTCGTACAGTCTGTGAAAGAAGGCAAGGCATTTTAAAAACAGTTCTGTTATTTGGGAGCAAACAGTAAGAATAGAAAAACTTAGTGTCTTTTGCCCAGAATGGAATAATTACAGGGATTGCAGGTCATGTGAACTGTATACTAGATTTATCTGTAGTGTTAAGGAATGAATTAACCCTAGTTGAATTTCTTTATACTTCATAAAAAGAAAACAGTTCTTAATTTTAGAAATCATGTGACTCCTTGGTCATGATACTTTGTGTTATCACAGAAGTTTCTAGAACTCATTTCTTCGTAACTCCAGTGATATTTTGGTAAGGATAAAGAGAAAGATGGTAATGGACTCAAAACTATCAATTTTTTTTCCCAAAACAATAACAACACCTTTTGCTGTTACCATATATTGAATACTACTTTATGTTGAGTGCTATAATTTGAAGTGGGTACTTTTTTATCTCCATATTTTATGTAATACTGAGGTTTAGAGTGAAAAAACAAAATAATTCTGAGTTACACAACTAGTGAGTGGCAGCAGCAGGATTCAAACAAGTCCAACTTTAAGCCTGTGTTTTTTGACTGTTTTTTACATTACCTCTTTTATCATTGAATATAAGTGAATCACATGTTAAGTAATTAATTTTTTATACAGATGGAGCAGCCATGCGGGCTGGAGTACAGACAGGTGATCGAATCATCAAGGTAAGGAAAAGACTACTGTAGAACTCATGGTAGGATTAAAAAACAACATGTATTAGCTATATTTTTTTTCACTAGGATTTTTATAAAAAGCAGCACATTATATATAGATCTGTTAACTATAAAAACCTATTTCATTCATTTTTAAATTAATGTGTCCGTTTACTGAAGGGCATAATGAAAGACTTGAATAAATAGTTATATATGTTCTTGAGTAGGAGAATAACTCACTGTGCTGTATAGATCATTTCTGTCCAAATTAAGTGTTAGCAAGAAAGTCTCATCAAATATTTAGAGGACTGGGAATTTAGCTCAGTTATAGAGTGCTTGCCCTACCATGCACAAGACCCTGGTTTCAATCCTCAGCACCACAAAAAAAATAAATAAATAAACAATAAAAAAGTATACATACAAGTGTATGTGTGTGTGTGTGTATATATATATAACTTATATGTGTTATATAATGCATCTATAGCCTATATATATGTATATATAATTGTGGTGGTATATTACTTGTCAAACTGTTCTTACAGATGGACTTTATAAAGATTTAAGATTAGCTAAAGAGGAATGGAGCTTATAATTCAATGGTAGAGTGCTTGCCTAGTGTGCTCAAGGCCCTGGATTTATCCCCAGCACCATTAAAAAAAAAAAAAAAAAAGCTAAAGATAAAAGTGTGTTATGTATATGAGAGAAGAGAGTATAGATTAATTTTGAGTTTATCGTTCTATTCTAGAAGTAGAGCTGATATAGATATAGTTCAGTAAAACACAATAGAGAGTCCAAAAACAGGTCATGAATTCTGACCAGTAGAAATAGAATGGATTTGTGAGTGATTATTCCTGAAACAATTGACTCATTTACCTAAAATCAAAATATTTTACAAAACTCCATAAACATATTTTATAAAAATAATTTGGAAAGAAATATTTGAATGTATTACATAACATGATATCCTTAATTTAAAGAGCACTTCTAAATTACTAAGAAAATAATAATTCTAATAGAAAAAAGGGCAAAGAATTTCATCAGGCAATTCCATAAAGTGATTGAAATAAGTAGCATATTAATGAGGATATTTTCAACCTACATGATAATAAAGAAGTTGAAATTAAAGTGATAAGTGAAAAATATATTTGGTTGTCAGGAAATTTAAAAGAGTGCCAATTCACGCTTGGCATAGTTTGAGCATGATAAAATGGCTGCTTTCATAAGTGTGAATATAAATTAGGTTAAATCTGTTTGGATAGAATTTAGTGAGTGCATATTTAAAAAACCTTTAAGAAAGTATATAAGTGCTGACTAACAATTTTGGTTTTAGAAACTTACCTAAAGAAGTTAAGTGTGCAAACATGAAGTGATATTTGCACAGGAAAATTGTTTTTGCTGTTATCATACCAAAGTCTTGTAAACAATCTAAATTGTGCATAAACTGAGGGTTGGAGAAATTACATTTTAGTTGTAGCCTTTAGAAAGAATGGTTTAGGTCTACCCATACCTTTATTGAAAGATACCTGCAGTGTGGTAGTAAAAAGGCAGTTATAATGTGTATGTATGTGTATTGTCCATAAAGTGATTGTACATTAGTTAAGAGTGTCTCAAAGATTAAACATCATAGTTAAAAGTGACATATCTGGGGTTGCATGAGGAGTACACTTTTACTTCTTTTTTTATAAACTGATATATTTCAACTTTAACATTATTTTCATCAGAGAAAAAAATTAATGTTAAATCCACGTTTGATATTTTTACCTTTGTTTGGTTTAGTGGAGGCTTTATATAAATTTTTTTTTACATTTAACCTGTCTGAAAATTAATTTTCATGGTAAAGATTAGATCACATTTGGAAAACTAAAAGTAAATTGTGTATCATTATGGAAATATTACTTTTTAATAATGTTTTGATTTATTATAATTTTAAAAAAATCAGTGAACTGGTAATTAAAAGCAGAGGTTTTTTTCCCCCCTAAAAACAGTAGTTCTTCACCATGAAGTATTTGTAAATCTGTTTCATGGCATATTTTGTCATTTGTCACAGTAAGTTGTAATTTCCTTTAAATCAAGGACTAGTTTTGTGTTTCATGTTCATTTTGTTACTGACTATACTTTATAGAATAATGGCAAAAGTGCATTTTGAACGAAATATGTACATATTTTGATGTAACTTTGTTATAGTTTGAGTATGTATCCACTGTCTCAATATTATATATCTGACAGACACTATTTTCATTTTCTTGTAGGTCAATGGAACTCTGGTGACTCATTCAAACCATTTGGAGGTGGTGAAGCTAATCAAATGTAAGACAATGTTGTTTTCAACTTTGTTTTTTGAAATCCTTAAAAAGGATCAATAAACATTTTCTGTTATAGGCGAAATACCAAATATTTCAGGCTTTGTGGGCCATTTAGTTTACTGCTAGACTCTGTCATTGTAACACAAAAGCAGCCATAGACCATAGTTAAATGAATGGGTGTGACTGTTTCAGTTAAAATTGATATATCAAAGCAGCTTATGGGCCAGATTTAGGCCCTTGGTGGGAATTTGCCAACCCCTGCATTGAAGGAAGGTCAAAGGTAAAAACTTGTAACTTACTAATTATCTTCTGTCAACTTCATGTATGTGGTTGATTATATCCTTAAAGTTCTTGATAATATTGAATACTTACATTTGAAAGACATATTGTTATACATACATCCCCTGAGAGAGAGGAGGTTGAGAAATCAGACACAATGGCCTGGTGAACTGAAATGGAACTTTAGAATCATGTAGCACATTCACTTTCCCTCAGAGAAGTGAATGGTTACATAATCCAGTATAGTGATTTCAGAAACTTCAGGGTTAAGAGTTTGTGATCTTTGGGTTCAGGCATGAAGCTCCCTGCATTTAGTTCTCCATGGTGAAATTGGGCTCCAAGTCAGTGAGAGTTTGCAACTAACTAGTTCTAGTTACTTCAGGGTCAAAGGGATGGTGCTTCTCCACCTGCTAGTGAGACCTGGGTAGGCCAGGCCCCAGTGCTTGCAGGGCCCATTTTCCTGTCTGCAAAGGGAAAAGAGAGAGTTCAGTTAGCCCTCTGAACTTTGCTTGCAAGTGGTGGCAGTGTGTATTTGGAATCTCAGAATTGAGTGAAGTCTGGGCTCCATACTTTACATTTTTCTAGCCTCAGTTTCACTTAGTTGTTCCCATTTAACACCTCCTGCCTTCCAAAGAAGATTTTTGTATTTTGTAATTGCTTCATTTATTGCACAAATATAATGAGCATTGTAGCAAAAGCAGAGGATAAAAAAGGCACACAGGAGACCCACTGCCTAAAATAATTTCCTTTTTCTTAGTTCTGGCTTCATTTGTGCTTTATGTATTTGTTATTATTTCTCTTAAAGGGGCTGGGAATGGGGATGACACAGCTTAAAACTGAATGCAATAAAATAATTTATGATCTTCTGGATCAAATTATTTCATAGTAGACTACAAATAAGATATAATTGTTTGTGGCCAAGCAGAATGACTAGTGTTTTACTTAATTGTTTCTTTTCGCTTAGTAGACAGACATCTTTAAATAGATTTTAATAACTTGGCCTTCTTATTGCTTAAGTTAAGCAACCCTGAATTCCTATGCTTTTTCATCACAGTACTAGTTCTCTAAATGGTCACTGCAATCATAGTTCTTAACTTGAGTGTATTTTAAAAGAAATGCTGTGATCAAACTTACTTCTCATAATTGAATAAATTTGATTACTTATTTAATGAGATTATTATTTATGAATTTTAAATGTCATATAAATATGATGGTTTATTAATAACTGTATGCCTGTTGTTTGTTGTAGAGTATAAAAAAGTCAGATTAGTTCTTTAGCTTTCTAGGTTATTTTTTGTTATTGTCATTCATTCTAATATAAATTTTACCTAAAAAATTAAATCCTGTGGGTATGGTGGTGCACATGTGTAGTCCCAGCTACTTGGAGTCTAAGGCTGGATGCTTGCAAGTTTGAAGACCTTATCTCAAAATAAAAATGTCTTAGGATGTAACTCAGTGGTAGAGTGCTTGCCTTGCATGCACAAGGCCCTGGGTTCAATTTCCACTTCAACAATCAGTCAATCCATCAGTCAATCAGTAACCTAGGATTAGAGCAATACCTATTCAGTTTACTTATCAATGGTGAGGGCAAAAGCTTAAAGTTAAGCATACAACACTGAGTGTCCAAAATAGACATAAATTTAGCACACCTCCACCTAAAACCTGTTCACTACACTTACAACTGATTAGCTCTCTCATTTCCTACTTTTTAATACCTATTCTGGACATAATGAAAGTGATTTCAAATTAGAGCACTTTACCAACAGCCAAAGAAGGGAAGGAAAGAGCTAGGAAGCCACTAGAGGCAAGCACATGAGCAAGTAAGGTGAAAATGACTTTCTTGACAGAGCAATAAGACCAGAAAACCTTAAGAAGTATTTATAGTTACTCACCTGCCTGCAGGATTGCATTTGTGACTATTTAACTAGCAAAAGTAGTTAGTTTTCAGAACCTTATACACTGTAAAATAATTGATAATGAGTTCAGTGGGAGGGTTAAATTGAGAAGCACGTTTGAAATACATTTAAAAATTCTGTTGAGTTTGAGTAAAAGGTTTTATCATTTAAAAACCAGTTTATCTAGAAAAATCATTTTATTTGGGACATTTCTTTTTAATGCTAGATAAATAATGAGTAGTTTTGGGGTATGATGGATTTTTCTGTCTAGATTTTTTTCCCCTCATATGTCTAGTGAATTTTTCTAGAATTTGTTTCTAGAAGTTGTTGTCAACTCTGACAACTTTTTTTTTTCAGTTAAAATTCTCTGCTTCTTGTGTTTTTTCCTGTTTTTGTGGGATATTATTTATTCATATTCATTTTGTAAACTTATTTTGAAATTGTGCTGTTACATTCTAAAATGTTAATTAAACCCTTCCTAATTAGTATCATCTTCAAATATGAAGATTTAAAAAATTTACATTTAAGAAATTAGTTGAACTTATCTATTAGTAGATAGTTGATGTTAATAATCTCTAAATTGGGAAGGTATATTCTTGGGGTTATACATTTTACTTTCTTTTAATTAATATCTGATGTTATGACTATTTGCTATCTAAAGGTATAATTGTTTTTCAATTTTTAGGGCAGTCATAAAAGATTTATATTATTTTTCTATGGAGACATGATTAGTGGATGATGGGACTTTCTCACATAACAAATTTTAGAAATATCAAAGATTAAATAGTGAAATACTATATAAAGTTTCTTGACAATGTAATTTTCCCTCTCCTTCCTTTTTTCCCATCTCCACACCCCAAGCTGGTTCCTATGTAGCTCTCACTGTTCAGGGACGCCCTCCTGGGTCGCCCCAGATTCCACTTGCTGATTCTGAAGTAGAACCATCAGTCATTGGACATATGTCTCCCATCATGACATCCCCTCACTCACCTGGAGCATCTGGGAATATGGAGCGAATCACTAGTCCTGTGCTCATGGGGGTAAGATTAGGAAAATTTCTTAGTAAATGCTCAATTATATAAGGATTTCTTTATTTGATATTAAGAGTTTTGAAGTATTGAACTGATTGACAAATTTAAGTTCAAGATTGTAGAAAATAATTTCCTAATATGAAATTGTATAATAATCTGGAAGATTGCAGAGTTTTGTCATGGAAAATTTAATTCAAATTGTAAATAAACATCTATTGTATACAAAACAATGGGTCACCCATAAAAATATAATTTAGATATTCTATGTTCTAGGTCTTTGGTCATCTTTTAATGTATACTTTTAAGAGGACAGAAGTTTTTATGTATTTTGTTTATTGTTGTCTCCCTAGTACCTGAAATATTACTTGATGTACAAGAGGTATTTAATAGTAAACCTTCATTGATTGAGATTGAATCAAGAATATACAAGTAGTTATAATACAAAAGCAAAATGCAGATAGTATGAGGGTAAAAATATTAAGTTCTTTGAGGATTGAAAGGAAGATAGAAAGCACAGCTAGTTGTGATAAGGAAGGCTTTTACAGAAGGGTTTTATTTGAATTGAACCTTGTGATACAGGTAACATTTAAGTAGTGATAACAGGAAAGTAACCCATGTAGAAAAAGTAGAATAAACAGATATAAAGAGCCAAGAAAGCACCAAATATTTCAGGAAGTACTCAGGACTTTTGTTTGGTTGATACCTGTTAAAGAGAGGACATGGTAGAAGATGAGCTTGAAAGAAGTCAATTGCCTATGTATGTTTCACAATTACCAGACTACCAGACTAACTTAACATGTGTAATTGGATAAGCAGTAAGATTCTATTCAGCATTCTTTTGAGCAAGAGAGTGACATGATTGTAACAGGATTATAGTAAGATTGAATTGGTAAGATATTGAAGAGTTGTGAAACACGGAGAAAGGAATTGGGGAATTGTCTTCATATTTCAGGCAGGAGGGACTGGGAGTTTGAGCCGTGCAATGATGATAGTAAAGATACAAATGAAGGAAGTATAATATACTATTCTTGTACTTAAGGCAATCAGTTTTCCATGTTCTCTTAAATTCTCTTTTGTAAAAGTGAAATGGAAAGGCAGAAACTTCCCTGTAATTTCTTATCTGTAAGTATTGATCTGAAAGCCCATCTTCATTACTGTAGGAATGATGAAAGTCCTTTGTTCAATTTTTCTCTTTTTCCAGGAGGAAAATAATGTGGTTCATAACCAGAAAGTAGAAATTCTGAGAAAAATGTTACAGAAAGAACAGGAACGACTACAGGTACTAAATTAGAAATGGGGCTGTCTCCAAACCAGTAAAAATGTGAGTGGGCATAGTTGAGTGGTGTTTATCATAATCACAGTCACATAGAATTGTAAGCAGTTCCATCAGCTATTTTATTGATTAATAATGAACTTTTCCTATATTTTCATGACATAATTAATCCTCAAAATATTTTTATAACTTTTCAGTTATTGCAGGAAGATTACAACCGAACACCTGCCCAAAGATTGCTAAAAGAGATCCAAGAAGCCAAGAAACACATTCCTCAGCTGCAAGAGCAGTTATCCAAAGCCACAGGCTCTGCTCAGGTAGCATCACTATGAAAAATGCTACCCATCTTTTTGTAGGAAAATTTTCTTTTGGGAATGTGTTAGAAAATGTTGCAGTTGCCTTTTTAAAGTGGTTTTTTGAACACAGGACAAGATGTGTCCTGTGTAGAATGTCACAAAAGTAATTATTAGCAAAAATAAAATAAGGGCTTCTGATTGCTTACTCATGTCATGTTTCTTTGTTCCATAATTTAAAAACAATCGAGTGCTTTTGCTTTGATGTAATAAACTACAAAAAATATATTTAAATGAGTATATTTACATTTTTGTGGTTCATTCTGCCATCTTAAAACAGAATGGCAGTAGATATGTTTTTAAATAGGGACATAAGATTTTGCAGAATGACAGGCATTGTACTAAATATATAGACAAGCATTCCCTAATTTGCACAACATCCCTTTGGGATGAGATACTATTGTTTTCTTCCATTTTACATGTACAGTTAAAAAAAAAAAACTTAGATTAAGCAACTTTCTGAAGTAGTATATTCAAAAGTGATAAAACCAGACCCAGTCTAAGAATTTCAAAGCACATTTACACTCTTAATGACTATATTTTTATTGTAATTTAAAATAGATTTACATAGAATTTGATATATAGGTATGTTATGCAGATAATAGTCTCAGAAAAAAATAGCTCAGCATTTGTATGTCAACGAGATAGATGTATTTTGTTCATATGTTGGATATATAAAGCGTCTTATACTTCATCTGAAAAAAAAAATGGACAAATTGCTTCATACAATTCAAAAGGGTAAAAACTGATGTTCTGTTACCTCTTGAATTAGGTCTGAAGTGAAAGCCATATAGTAATAGAACTGAAAGGAATCTTTGAGATCATCTATGCTAATTTGCTCATTTTTAAGTAAAAAATCATGCTGAGAAAACTAGAACTGAAATGCTTAAATGGACATATTCAAGGTCACAAAGTGTGTAAGGTCTCCTTCCTGTATTAATGTACTTTTCATTTCACAATTTTTCATTACTTTTAATCCCACTAGCTATGTCACATTTTTTAAGTATTATGCTGGAGTAATGTTGAAAGTTTTATATTATTATTATTGAGCAGAGGCCATGTTCTTAACCTGTTTGAAGAGTAGAATGTACATTAATTTATATTATAGCATTTTGTCCCAGAATTTGCAATTCATTGAAACTCGAAATCATCGAAAGGCAGTAAACCAGAAGTTATAGTGTAAATAATTCTTTACTTATAGATGTTTAATATAAATTATATAAATTTACAGTTATATTTCTTGGCTATATTTGCAAGCTGAAACTTTCAAAATGTCACTTTTCCTGTTTTTATGGTCATTCCATTTTAAGATTATAGAATTAGTAGTTACTAACTAATGTTTTTTACTGTAGAACATTAAGTATTCTTGATCACATCAGTGTTCAACCTTTAGCAGTCTCCATCTTGACCACAGTGCCATTCTATTTCTTTGTTGAGCCAGTAATAACATTTTCTTTTACATGTTTGTATATGTGTCCTCCTTTCTTCTCTTTTAGGATGGAGCTATAGTTACACCCTCCAGGCCTTTAGGTGATGTCTTAACAGGCAGTGAGGCAGAAATAGAACCTGGTGATGGACTGGGCAGGACTGACTGGAGCAGTGGAGATGCATCTCGGCCGAGTAGTGACAGTGCAGATGTGAGTATTAAGTGTTCTAAATTTTTGTCTCATACTCTTAATAATCGCTCCTTTCTTGATTTAATCTTAAGTTACATGAATTAAAAGTGTTATCTTTTTACTTAGTTACTTGGTTAGTTACATCCCAGTCTTTAGTATAGCAGTTAGATGAACAGAAATTCTGGATACTATTGGATATGAGCTTTTAATTTCCGAGTTCATTTTCCCCCTCAGACACCAACTGCCAAGTTTTTCTTTTGCAGGAATGGAATTTCCCAGTAGGCATCTTATTTGTGGGTAGAGAAGTTAATAATGTCAGTGTTTTTTTTTTTTTTTTTTTTTTTAACTGAAACAGGAGGCCAACTGTTGATATCTTTAAGAGCATGTTAATATTCCATTTGTGGTCAGAGTGACTCAGTTTTGAATCACAGGGCATTTTGCCATTGCAAAGAGGAAGAACCTTAGTTCTATTGGATAGACTTCAGTTAATAGTGCAGGTTTAATAACAACACTTTCTTGATTAACCCAGAGACTATCAGATGAACATGGGTATTTGTTTAGAAGATGGTAATAAAATATATTAAGTTGAATATGCTGTAGCATCATGACCACCTCAAGATAAGGAACTGGGTCCCACATCATTATCCAAAATTCAGAGCATCTGCTTCTGGATTTCAATTTGCAAATTATTTTTTGAAAAATTACCCATAAGTTACCATACATATTTTAAAATAGATAAGGATAATGATCCCTGTCATGTCCCTGATAATCCAGCCTCAGCAGTCATCAACATGTGCTTAAACTTGTTTTGTATGTAACTTCTGTTCTCTGCACCCCCAAACACTGGGTTATTTTAAAGTAAATTGAGACTTTATTTCATTAATGTGTCTTCAAGAGACTTGATGTTTAAAAAAATATAAACTATGATATCATAAAACCTTAAGAATTACTTTTTTCTTAATATATGGTTTGATTATTCTATTTGTCTTTTAAAGATCTTTTATAATATTGTTTATTTGAATTAGGATCCAGTTAAGGTTTTCACATTGTCTTTGGTTGATAAGTCATTATAGTTCTCTGTCATTTATAGTAGTTTTCCTGTCTGTCTTCCTTTTTTCTTGATATTTTTAAAAAAGAAACTGGGTCATATGTCCAGTAAAACAACTCACTTTCTAATTGTATTTTCAGAGTGTTGTGTAACCTGTTTATCTTTATTTCCTGAAAACTGATAGTTTGATCTAGAGTCTTGATCAGATTAAGGTTTGATAGTTATTGTTTGACAAGAACAATTTGCTGGCAGTTCTGTGTGCATCTCTTTATGTCACACTAGGAAGTAAACGTCTGCTTGTCTTATTGTGGTTCTAAATTTGTTTAAGGTGTTCATTCACGGGAGGTCAGCATGAGTCTTTCATTACAGAGTTCCCCATCAAGCTTTTATGTAATGTTTTTTTGTGCCATTGGTGACCTGAATGTCCAGGTTTGATTAGGAGTTTGAAAAGAATGATTTATTGATTTATTTTTGGTACTTGGAATTCAACTCAGGGGCACTTAACTACTGAACCACATCCCCAATCCTTTTTTGTATTTTATTTAGAGACAGGTCTCACTGAGTTGCTTAGGACCTCACCAAGTTGCTGAGGCTGGTTTTGAACATGATCCTCCTGCCTCAGCCTCCCAAGCTGCAGGGATTACAGGCATGTGCCACCATGCCTGGCTCTTTCTATATTTATTATATGGAGTTATTTTATAGGGAACAATTTTTCCTTACAGGTGATTAGGTTACCCTAAGATATAGCTTATACAGGAAATTCAGGATATTTTTCCTAGATTGTTTTCAGAAAAGTTGATTCCCTGACATGTTCTAAAGGTGACCAGTGAGCAGAGAGACGGTGTGTGTATGTATTATTTTGAACTCGTAGATTCTAATAAGTGTTACCCTGTTTTTGGAATGTGGGAGTGCCTTCAGGTTGTTTCTTAGGTTATTTTGATATGATTCTCTAGTATTTTTAATAATTTTTTTTGCTTTTTTATGTTGGAATTATTCTAATCATCTTTATTATCTTCTCTTAAGCTCCGGAGTTATCTCTTTCTCCAAGGCGGACCATACATTTGATGCTACTGTTTTCTCTCCTATGATATATTGATGTATTTATATATATATATATATATATATATATATTATATATATATATATATAACATCTGTTTTCCCAGTGGCATTCATATACCAGTTCTTGTTCCTCCTTTTCACTTGTTCTGAGAAATGACTCTATTGCTTTGGAGTTCCACATCCCTCGAAGTGAATTTTCTGCATGTCATATAGTTTGTATTTTATATTATCATCCCAAACATACCATAGTAAATTTTATGGAAATTGATAGCAACTTCACATGAGGCAGTGATAGAAAAATAGAAGCTTGATTTTATTTATATAAATAGGGCAAAAGGTTTTTGTTGTGTTTTTTTGTTTTTTTGTTTTTTGTTTTTTTTTTCTTTTAGCCATTGGAACTTGAACCCAGGTTCTTGCTCATGCTAGGCAAGTACTCCACCACCGAGTTGTAGCCCCCGCCCCAGGCAAAATGCTTTTAATTTGGAAAGAAAGGATACTTGGGGAAGATGGAGGGTAGAGAAGATGGATAGAGTTTGATTTTGACATAATGCATTTAAGATATGTAATGTATCTAGTTAGAGTTATTTGGTAGAAGTTAGGTAAAACTGTTCAGTTGGTTCTGTATTTTTTATCAACATAAAGTTGAAGAACTGAGAGAAAAAGTGACTTCCTAAAGTCAGGAAAAACATAGAGCCAGGTATTATATGAAAATTATTTAATAGTTTTAAATATAAACATGAAATTCAGAGTGCTATTTTTTTAAACATACTGTTTTTCCTTATCTCCTTTTGGTGAGCCTGTTGAAATGAACCGAGTGTTTTTGTTTTGTTTTGTTTTGTTTCGTTTTTCCCATTAGAGTCCCAAGAGTGGCATGAAAGAGAGGATTTATCTAGAAGAAAGCCCAGAGAAAAGTGAAGCAATTCAGGACACTGTGAGTATGAAATCCGTGCGGTGAATGTTGTTTTTACCTTTTTTTTTTTTAATCTTGTCTTCTCTCTCTTCTCTCCTCTCTCCTCTCTCCTCTCTCCTCTCCCTTCCCCTTCCCCCTTGCTTTCTCTTTGCCTTCTGTGGTGCTGGTAATCAATCACGGCCTTGTGCATGATAGGCAAGCCTCTACCACTGGACCACATCTCTGGCCCCTTTACTTTTTTTATATTTAAGGTATGATAGAGAGGTCTTTTGTGTGTGTGTTTTGGGGGGACTTAAATCTATTAAAGAAACTTAATAAAGATTTAAATAAATAAAAAGATAGTTCATAGTGAACTTTTTGTTATTTTAGTAAAATACGCATAACATAAAATTTACCCTTTTAACCACTTTTAAGCATATAGTAGCACTAAATATATTCATATTGTTTTCATTGCTGCCATCCATCTCCAGAGCTTTTCAATCTTCCTTAAATGAAATTTGGTACCCTTAAGTTCTCATCTTCCCCTTTCCCCAGTCCCTGGCAACCACTGTTCTGTTCTGTGTGTATGAATTTGACTATTTTAGCCATTCATATAAATAGAACTGTACAGTGTTTGTCCTTCTGAGACTGGCTTACTTCAATTAGCATAATATCTTTATGTTGTGTCATGTGGTAGAATTTCCTTTCTTTTTAAGATGAATAATATTCCCTAAGATGTATGTGCCACTTTTTTTTTTTTATTCATTCACCCAGCAGTGAATACTTGGGTTTCTTCTACCTTTTTGGCTGTTGGGAATAATGTTGCTTTCCTTTCAGTTCTTTGGTATATACCTGGAAGTGTGATTGTTGGATCTTACTACTTTTAATTGAATGCTTTTAGCATTCTGATTTTATTTTTAAATTAGATTTGTTAGTTTTTTTTTTTTTTTTTTTTTTTTTTTTTTTTTTTTTCATTTGTTTTGGGTACTAGAGATAGAACCCAGGGTTACTTAACCACTGAGTCATATCTCCAGCCCTTTTTATTTTTTATTTTGAATCAGAATCTCACTAAGTTGCTGAGGCTGGCTTTGAACTTGCAGTCCTCCTGCTTCAATCTCCCAAGTTGCTGGGATTATAGGCATGAACCATTATGTCCAGCTTGTTTGAAGTTTTATAGTAAAATATTTAACAGAACTTTGTGACACATTGATTTTTAGCAACCTCAGAACTATTAAAAAGTAGATATCAAATCACTTATAAAATTAAAATTTGTCTGACTATAGCCCTAAACAAATTTCTGTTGTTTTACTTGAATTTTTAAAAATACAAATCTTGAAGTTAGGAAAATTAAAAAGTAATTTTTTGTTTTTTTTTTAAAAAGGCAGAATTAAGTTTAGGAGATGCAGTATTGTAATAGCCTTAAGGAAGAAAAACTGTGGATACATATTATCCACTCCATTTATAATTTGTGGATCCATTTACATAGTGACAACTGTAACTCTTTGTGCAGACAACTCCTAAACCAGTATGGCCCCACCCTTCTTTGCCAAGGTCCAGATCTTACATGTTCAGCTGCTGTCAGTTTTCTAAAATTTATTTCTCTTAATCCTGTATAGTCTTTAATTTTACTGTTTATGATCTTCAAACATCCCATTTTGCATTAATGCCTTTGTACTGGCTTTTTAATGCTAAATCCAACTATGTGAGTAGACAGATGAATTATTGCAGGGTGATATCTGCCAGCCTACAGTATCTTTTTTATAATTTTGTTATTTTTGTGTCTATAGCAATGGTTGTGATATTACTTGAAAATGTTATTGTATTATACCAGTGATTTTCATCTAGGAGTGATTTTGCCCTGGAGGGGACATTTGACAGTGTCTGGAAGTACTTTTGATTATCACACCTGCAAGGCTGCTCTTGTCATCTAGTGGGTGGGTAGAGGTTAGGGATGCTGTTACCCATCCTACAATGGACAGGACAGCCCCACAACAAAGAATTTTCTGGCCCAGAATGTCAGTAATGGCAAAATAGAGAAACTCTGCATTATATACTTATAAAAATCAATTCAAAGTGAAAAAAATAGGGCTCAGTGAGAGATTTTAATTATGTATTGTTAATGAAAATTTTTGATTAGTACTTCTCAGGTCTGTTAACCTCTGCTAAATTTGTCTTTCTGCTCTCATTTTTCCTTTGTCCTATTATCTTTATCTTCATTCACTTTTTTTTTTTTTTTTGGTACTAGGAATGGAGCTCATGGCTCTCTACCACTGACCCATACAGATTCTAGTCCTCCCCGCCCCCCTTTTTGAGACAGGGTCTCACTAAGTTGCTGAGGCTGGCCTCAAACTTGTGATCCTCCTGCCTCAGCCTCCTGAGTCTCTGGGATTACAGGTGTGCACCACCATGTTGGGCTATCCTCATTCACTTTTGTTTTTACTGTTTGTTTTGTTTTTACTGTTTGTTTTTTGTAACTTTATAAGCCAATTTTATGTCTTCCTGTAAAAGGTATAGGAATGTATAATTTAATAAATGAAGTATACAGAAACTGATTAGAACCAGATAACCAAAGGTGTAGTTAACAAAGAGTATTTATTATTTTCAGGGTCAATGTCGGTAACTCTTTTTTCCCCAAGAAATTATCAGTATTATTTTGGTCATTTTCTTTACCTCAGTGGGGTCATGGTCTTAAAAATTTGAAAAGCAGTAGTTTGAAAATAAAGTACCTTAGATAAAACCAACAAAAGGAACTCCCACTCATAAAATGAACCATGTCTTTTTGATGGTTTGGCTTTATTCGTTTTCTGCATTTGACCTCCAGATAATTTTTCTGTTTCTCTTTTCTTAATGTTAGCAGGATACACAGTCACTTGTTGGGAGTCCCTCAACCCGTGTAGCACCTCATATTATTGGAGCAGAGGATGATGATTTTGGTACTGAACACGAACAGGTGATGATTTTTTTCCTGAAAATAAATTTTTGACTTTCTGAGACATCTGATTTGTTGCAAAAATAAACATTTTCTGGAGATTAATATTTGTAAGAATTGAAACTAAATCTTAGAATCAGTAACTCCGCTTCTTGTAGCTTTTACTGGTAGAAACGGTGGAAATGGTTTTTTTTTTGTTTTTGTTTTTGTTTTTTTTTTTTGTTTTTAAAGGGAGCGAAGCTTAGGTCATTGATTTATACCTAAGTTTTTCATTTTGTTTGAGGGGAGGGATGTTATTGAATATTTAACATTTTTAAAAATTTTTAAAACTCCAGTTATTCATTGATGGTATATAGAAATATGTTTGGCTTAATTCTTGCCTTTGTATTCTAAAAACTTTTAAAAATAGTTTTTGGGATTTTTCTACATAGACAACCACATGTCTTTGAAAAGAGACAATTTTTTCCCTTTATTTCCAATCTTTGCATTTTTAAAATTTTTTATTGGTACTGGTAATTGAACCCCAAGGCACTTTACCACTGAACTATATCCCAGGTTGTTTGTTAATTTTTAATTTTGGGTCTGGACCTTGCTAAATTGCTAGGGCCTTGCCAAGTTACAGAGACTTGCCTTGAACTTTCAATCTTCCTGCCTTGACCTCTGGGATTACAGGTGTGTGCCACTGTACCCAACTGTATCTTTTTATTTTTTTTATCATGATAGTGGGAATTGAACCCAGGGCCTTGAGCATCCTAGACAAGTGTTCTACCACTGAGCTACATCCCCAACTCTTTTTACTTTTATTTTGAGACAGAGTCCCAGGTTGCCCACCCTGGCTCCAATATTGCAATCAGCCTCCTGAGTAGCTGGGATTACAGGTGTGCACCACCATGCTGGTCAATCTGTGTATTTTTTTTTTTTCCCTTGTTCTTTCCTTTATTACACTAGTTAGGACTTCCAATATGAGGATGAATCAAAATAGTGAGACATCCTTACCTAATTCCTGGTCTTAAGGAAAAGCATCCAATCTTTCACCATTAAGTGTTTTAGCTATAGGTATTTTATAGATGTTCTTTATTATTAGGTTAAGGGTTATTCAGTTAAAGATTATTCCAAGTTTGCTTTGAGTTTTCATCATGACCAGATGTTGAATTTTGTTGAAAACCTGAGTTGATCTTGTGGTTTTTAGGATTTAGTCTCTTAATGTATGTAGTAAATTACATAGATTAATATTAGTATGTTGAACCAGCCTTGTATTTCCAGGATGAACTCCAGTCAATCATGTATTGTCTTATATTGTATTTAATTCACTTTTATTTTTGCCAAGAATTTTTACCTCTGAATTCATGAGGGATATTGGTCTCAGATTTTCTCTTTTTGTAATATCTTGTCTGGTTTTGATAGTCTGATAGTGCTGGCCTTAAGAATGATTTGGAAAGTGATCTCCTATTTTTTGGCAGGTATTATGCAAAATTGGTATTTGCCTTTTTTTTTTTTTTTTTACTTTGGATTTTTAAATTTGTTATTATTTGCTTATAAACTTCCTTCTTTATATAAATGTGAAAATCATATGGAAATTGTAATGCTAGTTTGTCTTAAGTTTATTACCATTTTCTGTGTTCAGAGTATTTAGGGATTATATGAATATCCTAGAAGATATCTTAATTTAAAATCATAGAGCTTCATTTTCCACTGCTCTTTCTGTGATTAGCCCAAAAGCAAAGGAAAAACAGCTCTTTCATTGTTAAGCAAAAACCTTTTCTACATTTTCAGGAATGTTCTTATATTGTTTTTCATATACTGATTTGAAGACATTATGTGCTCCTTGATGATCATATCCTAAACTTCCATTCTCCTGAAATAGTCTTCTGATCCCAGGAAATGATTAATTTTCAGAGGAAGAGGTTCAGATTCCATGGCCTATTTTGCTAATAAATGTTAGTGAAATTTTTAAATGAACTTTTTTTTTTAATAGAGATCAAAGTGAAATTTGGATAGCTATGATCAGTTAAGCTTATATTGCATTTCATGTTTGTATGTCAGAGTTATCAATGTATAATTTTTTTCTCCTCTAGATCAACGGGCAGTGCAGTTGTTTCCAGAGCATTGAGTTGCTAAAATCTCGCCCTGCTCACTTGGCTGTTTTCTTACACCACGTAGTTTCACAGTTTGACCCTGCAACATTGGTAATTTATTTTGCAGTTTAACTGATTCAGTCTTTATATTGATTTACATACCTTAGAACTTTTTATGTCTACAAGATTTCATATATATAGACTTCTTTTAGTGTTCCAAACACAAAGGCAGATATAAAAGATACTTAAAATGTTATTAATTCATTTTTTTAAAGACCTCATTACATGGTAAAAACTGTATTATTGATGCTGTTCTAAATATTCATATTCAGTAAGGACTTAGCAGGTTACCTTTTTGGGTGATTTTTCACTTTCTTTTCCTTTCTTTCTCTATGACAGCTCTGTTATCTCTATTCAGACCTGTATAAACAGACCAATTCCAAAGAAACTCGTCGCATCTTTCTTGAGTTTCATCAGTTCTTCCTGGATCGATCTGCCGTAAGTTTACATGTTAATATTATCTTTGTTTTAGTACATTGATTTATTGTCCCTCTGTTTCCAATATTCCCTCCCATGTTTTTGGACTTTTTTGTGCTTTCAGATATCTATATTATATCTCAATTATTGATTACTCTACTTTTTAAAATAATTACTAAATTAGTTTTTGGCATAATGAATTCTCACAGTATATTTTAGGGGATATATGTGTATACTTTTGTTTTTACATATGCATAATTAGAATGAGGGAATGAAAAAGAACACATATGATATAAATTACGTTAATATAAAATGTGGTAGTCCTAATATATATTTATATATACATATATATCTATATTTTATGTTATCCATACACACACACACACATTTATTTGTTAGTATTCCGAGGGATAATTGAACTCTGGGTGGCCTCTTTGAAGCTTAATGGCACAAATTTAACTAAAAAGTGGTGGGAAAAAAATCTCACATACTGTGATTAATGATAAAAGAACTTTATTTTTACTAATAGAAGTGTTGGTAAGGGTTTTAAACTAGTACATTTTATTGTTAGCCTTGCTATAAGCAAATAGCAGTTAGCCTTTGATGCTTCCTTGGGTGATCACGTTGCCTGGCTCACACCCTTTCACATTTCATTTCTCTTAGATGGACTGCTTCATACCTTTTCTCTCCTAAAGCATCTGTCACTTCCTATTCTAGCTTTTTCTCAGCTGATGATTTTACTATCCTCTGAAAAATTTAAAGTATAGAGAAAAGAACTTCTACCAGTCGTATCACATACTTCCATCATACCATGTACTCTGCCCTTTATCTGGATACTATTGAGGAGTTGTCCAACTCTATCCATGGCCAGCTCTCTTCTTTTTACCCAGTCTGTTTCCTTATAACTTCTCAAAGACCATGCTCTAGCTCTTCCCTGCCATCTTACATTGTCGATTTTTTCCCCTATTGAGTCATTACATTAACATGCAAACATTGTTATTTCTTTTATCTTAGAATAAACATGCACATTTTGACCCCACTTCTCCCTCCAGTTCCTACCTCATTTTCTCTGTATTCTTTTACAAAGTTGCCTACATACTTTTTTATTGCTAAATTCAATTCCCTTTTCCACAAGGCCTTCCCTGACCAGCTTACTAAATCTCACTCCCTTCACTGTAACCTCTGTGTTGTTTTTGTCCATAGGACTTGTATTTTGTTTATTAATTGTATTTGTTTATATTTCTGCTCTGCTGACCTGAATATAAGCTTCATTCAGACTGTATGATGCATCGTCTCCAACACTGACATTTCTGGCCTCTATCTATTCAGTGACTTACACTTCCATTGTTTAAAATATTAGACATCATTTTTGTTAAAATAGCTTATTGTCATGAAGAAATGACAGTATGTTTAAGTATGTTTGAATTTCTCATTTTGCGAGAGAGCTCCAAGTCAAAACTTTATATTTTGCTGCTCATGATCTGTGAGTATATCAGCCTTAAAGTGTAAGAAGGATAGGTTAATTTATTAATTATCCTTTAATGCTACCAGTCATATTTATTTCACATAAATATTCACATACACAAATGAACTTTTACATGCTTTTTTTTGTACTTGTACTAGAAAGAAAACTGATTTGAGTTACTGCTTGGCAACTTAAAGTTCTGCAGTTCATTTCATTTTTCTTCAAATGAATATGAGAGATCTCATAATGTCTTAGTGGTGACTTATTTTCAAATTTAAAACTTGGTAACTTTATGGGAATTGTTTAATTTCTAGAAGTATATGATTAAAATAGGCATTTAGTACTTTATGAGCATGAAGAGGCCAAGATATTCTTCTAAATATAGAGTAATAATGTTTTTTCTCAAATTGTTAGAGGGGAAGGAAACACAACATTGTGCTTATGAGACCAACAAACTAGTTGTTATGGGGAAAATCCTAGCTAAGAAGAAATAAATTCTAAGACTTTCACTTTAGTTAGTTCAATAGCAAAAACTATAGACAATTAACTGATTAAAGACTCCAAAAACTCAACATTGACATTCTCATTGGAAATGTGACTAAATAAAATCCCTATAGGTTTTTAACTTTACATTGCAAAATGATTGGGAGTATTGTGGTCTGTAAGGTGAGCATCTCAAATCCAGGAAATAAACATCATAGTTGTATGAGTCAGTTTTCCTATGACTATATACACATAGTTTAGGTTTTACCTATATTAATTCAAATGATGTATAACTCATTGTATTAACTAATGATTTTAGGAAACCAAAGCTAAGCCTGGTACAGTGGTGCATGCCTGTAATCCAAGATTGGGAGGCTGAGACAGCATTGAAAGTTCCAAGGCCAACCTCTGCAACTTAGCAAGACCCTGTTTTGAAATAAAAAATAGAGTGGGGTGGGGATGTAACAGTGATAGAGCACCCCTGAATTCAATCACCAGTACCAAAAAGAAAGAAAGAAAAGGAAATCAGAAAAGGAAATCTATTCACTAGGAACGAGTGTGACACTGAAATATTTAGTCATTCAGTAAAAGAACTGTAGATGTTTCCTTCATAGCATAATACTGGGAAAAGGCTCATTTTTAAGTTTAAACAATAGAACATTCCAGGACTATGAGATTTGGATGAGTAAATGAGCTCATTTGTGAATATGCCTGTCAGAGTAGGCTTCCTTGTTTTATCTGTTTATACCAGTACTTATAAACATTATGGAAAGAAAGTCTTTGGTACTGTTTCACCTCTTTTTTGCATTTTGTTTTAGCACCTGAAGGTTTCTGTTCCTGATGAAATATCTGTAGATCTAGGTAAGTTCGGAGCACCAACATCCTGCAGAATTATGTAGATATGTAGCTCATCTCAGTTCTAAAGGTTTTATCTAATGCCTGGTAACTGGTTAGTCACCTGAATTACAACAGAAGGTGAGTCTATAATAAATTTTAGGGGAAATGAAATCTGAATTCTGAGATAAAATGCATGAACTCCACTAAACTTCTCTTTGGTATTCTCCATGATAAATTGGTACAAAGTAACATTGCTGTGTTGCCAGTGACCATATGTTGCAAAGAACATACCTTTAGATCAAATAATTCCTTTCCTTCTTTATGCAGAAAAAAGGAGACCTGAACTTATTCCTGAGGATCTGCACCGCCACTATATCCAAACTATGCAAGAAAGAGTCCACCCAGAAGTTCAGAGGCACTTGGAAGATTTTCGGTAAGCTTGGTGGTAGATAAAACCTGATGTGGTCATTCTGAATTAATTTTTCTCAAGTAGTAAAAGTTATACATTAAAAAACTTCACTTATCAATTAAGTAAACTCGGTGGTCTTATCCCTGTTGTTAAACAGGAAAAACAGTTTGGAGATGCCTCAAAAGATTAGGAATGGAACTACCATATGATCCCGCCATTCTGCTCTGTGGTATTTATCCAGAAGATCTAAAATCATACTATATGTATACTATAGTGATACATGAACACCAGTATTTTTAGCAGCACAGTCCACCATAATCGAGTTATGGAACAAGCCTAGATGCCCATCGCTAGATGAATGGGTAAAGAAAATGTGGTGTATATATACACAGTGGAGTTCGCAGACATAAAGAAGAATGAAATTATGTCATTTGCTGGTAAATGGATTAAACTGGAGAACGTCATGCTAAGTGAAATAAGACAGAATCAGAAAGTCAAAGGTCAAATCTTTTCTCTCATGTGGAAGCTAGAAAGAAAAAAGAAATAAAAAAGGAGGGATCTCATGGAAATAGAAGGAAGAGCAGTAGAGTTAGAAGCAGAGGACCAGGGGCGAGGGAGAAGGGAAGGCAAAGGAGAAAAACTGGGGAGTAACATTGACTGAATTATGCCATGTCTTGTATGACTCTATCACCACGCATCCCAATTTTATATATGACATATAAATTAAATGGAAGATCAATAAAGTAGAGGAATGGGATCAGGGTAGGGAGGAAGGTAGGGAAGGGTATATAGTGCCAGGGATTGAAATGGAGAAAACTACGTTCTGTGTCCACGAACTCCACTATTAAGTGTAACTACAACGCACTAAAAATTAAAGTAATAATAAAAAAATCATAATGAACTTCTGGAGTCAAAGGGTTAGAGTGGAACTGAGAGTCCACAGTCTTCATTCCATGTGCTTTTAGGATTTGAGCTCAGTATTGTGTCTATGCTAACTATGTTCTTTCAGGATATGTATCTTTGAATGATTGCCTCTAGGATTTTGTCCCCTTTCACATTCTAGGTGATGTGACATTTTGTCTGTTCCTAGAAACTCATATCTATGGAGACCTTGATGAAACATCTACAGAGGGAGATGGTTTTTCCCTAGGCTACCTCAGGAGATTTCTTCTATTCCCTTTAGGCAGAAACGTAGTATGGGACTGACCTTGGCTGAAAGTGAGCTGACTAAACTTGATGCAGAGCGAGACAAGGACCGGGTAATTTTGGAGAAGGAACGGGCATGTGCAGAACAGATCATTGCCAAAATCGAAGAAGTGTTGTAAGTAACAGAAGTATATGTGGTAATGTTAATATTGCTTGAAATACTCCAAACAAGTGTAAAAGGGCAGTCAGCGTATATGTGGAGCTGTTTATATTGTCATAATACTTAAGAAACTACAATTTTTTTTTCTTGATATTTCATTTTAGAGAAAGTTCTTAGATTGTGGATGTAGCTTAGTGTTAGAAGATTTGCCTGGGATGTGCAAGGTCTGATTTGATCCCCAGCATCTCTCTCTCCTGTCTTACCCACACACACACACACCCACCCACAGTTTTTTTTTTTTTTTTTTAATATTTATATTTTAGTTGTAGGTGAACACAATACATTTAGTTTTAATTTTTACGTGGTGCTGAGGATCAAACCCAGGGCCTCACAAGTGCTAGGCGAGCAGTCTACCACTGAGCCCCAACCCCAGTCCCACAGAGTTCTTGTGTTTCTTTTCTGGGTGTTGGTAAATAGTAACACTGAAAATTCTAATCAGTGAACCAAACCAGGTGAATGCTGATTTTAATTCATAGACTTTGGAAATATTTCATGTGCAGTTGATGATGCGTGTGAAAGTGGTAGAATTCCTGTGGGGGTTAGGGTTCTCTTGGTATTTTACTCTAGGTGATACGTGTAAGGTGGGATACAAATCATTTGGTTCTGTTGTTCCAGGTGTCTTGAGTTCAATAGCAAATTTTTAATTAAACTTATGTTTCATTTTTAAACATTTGTGTTTTCAGGATGACTGCTCAGGCTGTAGAAGAAGAAAAGAGGTAACATAACTGTCCTCACTCCCCACCTCCAGAATTTTAAGAAAAAAATAATCTTTCTTTTGTCCTGTGAGCCCTAAATTATAATTGATGTCTTTTAACTTAAAAATGGACTGTTGTCTCCCCCTGGTGGCCTGTGTTATATTTGATTAATATTCTAGTGACCCATGAGTAGATTCTTTGTGTGTGCAGTGAATAGATCCTAATTTTTTTTTTTGCTTAATTTTAAGAATTCCATTGTTGGGGTTTTGGAAATCATTTGATGTCTTTATTCTTACTGACCCTCCCTTCTCAGAAGTCTTATTTTTATTTAATTCTCCAGTTCCACAATGCAGTATGTTATTCTCATGTATATGAAGCATTTGGGAGTAAAAGTGAAAGAACCTCGAAATTTGGAACACAAGCGGGGTCGGATTGGATTTCTTCCAAAAATCAAGGTGAGACTTGGGAGACTGAGGCAGGAGGATCTCAAGTTCAAGGCCAACTTCAGCAACATAGCAAGGACCTAACTAAGCAACTTAGCAAGACTCTGTCTGAAAGTGAAAGAGAAAAAGCATCCCTGGATTCAATCCCCAATTAAAAAAAAAAAAAAAAAAATCAGGATGAGACTGGAATGATAAAGTGATCAGGGTTCAGTGTTGCTTTACATTTGGTGCACTGTTTTCCTGCTTCTTAATATTTGCTAAATCAGCACATTAGCACTAGGCATAACAATAGGTAGATTTGGTTCCTGTTCTCAAGAAACTCACCATCTGATGATAAAGATATGTAAGCCTATTATTAGATAGTGTGAAACTTGAAAATAGCAATTTATACAGAGTGCCATCTCGAACTGTTGTTGCCTTATACTTTTAGGGTACCTGTCATAGTTCGTAATCATTTGTGTTTTATTTCATGTTGCCAGATTTTAAAACTGTAAGGTCAAAGACCTTCCTCATTATTATATCCCCAACTTTTATCATAGTGCTTTCACATTACGAAATTGTTGGATGGATGAATGAATTGTTTAGAACAAGCTCCTTTTAAATGTGTAAATTCACACAGTTAATAAGCTCCTGGTAAAACTACCCTTTTATTTCTCAAAATTATCATCTCTAAAGGGTTTGAAAGACATCTTCGATTTGAGGTATCCGTAATACTGTATGCCAACCTCTGACAAGTGTTCTGTGTGTTTGTACTAACCATTAGAATTGCATTTATGTATTTGAAAGCAGCAAAAGAAATCTTCTGTAAGGTGTCTCTTATCTCTTTGATGTATCTCAACTCTAGCAAAGTATGAAGAAAGATAGAGAAGGCGAAGAAAAAGGGAAGCGAAGAGGATTCCCTAGCATTCTAGGACCCCCGAGGAGACCAAGTCGGCACGACAATAGTGCAAGTATGTTGAAGTTTGAATTGCTTCATTCCCTCCATTCCATGCAGTATTTACATCAGAGACTCATTGGCTAGAATGGGTTGTTGGAAGGTGTTCTTGAGATGGTATCACTGAACTTCCAGCATGCCTCATTTCCCTTCAGTGCTTTTTCTGATCTTAGTATCCCTATGTTGTGTAATTGTCATAAACATCTTTAATGGCAGTATTCTATTAGATGTTCATGATATGATTTACTTACCTCTTCTGATTTCGTTTGCATTCAAGTTGTGTTTGTTAGATTTAAAAAAACAATATGTGCACGAGTCTCTCCACCATCCTTTGTTTAATCTCATTTATTACTCTTTCTGTAGTTCTGTTTCTTCACTTTTTCATTGTGCTTTATTTTCTAATCTCCCTCTACCTCACTCCCTGGGCTAGTGGAGAAAGATCAGCCACTAAAGAGGGCTGCAGGAGAATTGGGGATAGTGGTACACTGGGAAGGGCAACCAGGTCACATAGTGCTTCTTATCATGGATAGTACCACATTTGAAATTACTGGTAGAAATGGGGTTGTGGAACAGTGATACTGAGTGTCTCCCATGATATGGAATTCTCACTCAAATGCCAATAGTGCCCTGATTGAGAAACACTGAGAAGAGGTTGAGAAGATGGAGGATTCCACAGATACTGTCATGATCTCCAAGGCATACAGAGGATGTTTTCAGAATTTGGAAAGATGTGAGGATGTACAATGCTGTGGATGATAACCTGAATGTTGCAGTTTCTCATAAACAAGGATAATGAACAGAATAGGGATAAGTTTGGATGGTCTGAGGCATGTTGTGATAATGAAGTTGTGAGTGTTAGGGAAAAAGTGAAGTGGGGCTTGCAAGCACCCACAGAGATTAAGGGCTTCTTTTTCATTCTTACACTTGACACAGCTCCATGTCTACCTGTTTCTGTCTCTCAGCATTCCCTCACCTTTGCTCTCCTCATCTCCTTCACTTGGTGATCCTTTTTCTGCCTCATCCTCTCACCCTCAACTTTGACCTTCTCACTCCCTTTTCTGTTCATTCTCTATCTCCTTATCTTCCTCCTCTCCCTTTCTCTCTCCTCCTTTCCCTTTCAATCCTTCTTTCTTTTTCTCTGTTCCTTGCTCTGTATAATAATTCATTTTATTTTTTTCTAGGGCCCATATTTCCAGCATTTTTTTCCAGATATTTTTATGTTTCTTCTTTTTTAGAGCTGTTTAGCAACACAAATTATTAACCATAATTTTCTGTTCAGTTGGCAGGGCCATGGAACTACAGAAGCCACGCCACCCTAAGCATTTATCCACACCCTCATCCGTGAGTCCAGAACCCCAGGACTCTGCTAAGGTGCGGCCGTGTGGCTTAGCAAACGAAGGAACAGACATTGGATACCTTCCTGCCAATTCCGTGTCCTCTGTGGCTTCAGGGTCCACTCTTTCCCAAGAAGGAGGGAAAGAGAATGATATGGGTGAGCAGTGTTGTCGTTCAGCTTAACATGATGTTAGACTTTTAGACAAATATTCTAATTGTACAGTGGAGAGGCAGATTATTTTAATCAGAACTGAGCCCCCGTTTAATTTGATTTTAACATTTTAGTATTCTACAACCCATGACAAATTTATGCTGAATGATAATTTGTAGTTCCCATCCATCCAAAAAATATTGAGCTCTTTGTCAGATATTAGCTTTGTAACAGATGTCAGCATACAATAATTGTACACAAATGCTTACCCAATACTGCTTAGTTATATGGGGGAGATAGGTATGCAAGTGAAAAATTCAGATTATATTAAGTCCAAGAAACAAAGGTAAGAGAGGAATATAGGGAACTGAGCAGTAGTTAGAGGCAGATATGGGAAATGGGGTGTTCTAAAGAAGACTTAAAAAATCTGAGACCCTGAAGATTTTTTAAAATGTTTAATAAGAAGCCAACAGAGAAAAGAGGTTAACTGTGTAGGAGAGAGTATAAGCAATAGAACAAAGCTTTGAGACTACAAGAAGAGATGACATGAGGAATGTATATAAAGGGCAAGGCTATTAGCTGAAAGTTTTAGTTAGAGGGGCAAAGGAATTTGAAGAGTAAAGAAGGAAAAGAAGTAATTGCAGTAGAGAATTAGGAAAGGAACTTATTATCATATTTCTTCATACTTGTTATAATGAAGGCTTTCTTCAGCAAGTGTGCTTGGAGAACAGCTGGTTTTATTTGAAGAAGGGAACGCCTATCTATACTAGTGTTTCCTAAGACTGTTCAATTTCTGGTGATAACATGATCAAGGATGAGACTATGGGAGTGGTCAATAGGATAACATAGAGGAGGTTACCAAGGATGAAGAAGGCAAAGACCCAAGGAGACAGGAGTTTGAATAGCTTAATATACATAGATTTGGAGGTATGGAAATCTAGTATGATTTGAGCATGGAAAGAAGTGTGAGCCAGCAGACAAATGTCGAGGGCTGCTAGATGATTGTTGTGAGGAAGGAGAACATCTGATAATATGTGGAGAGTACTTCAGAGGAGCAAATGATTTTCCAAGAACACAGCAAGAATGGTCTAAAATCATGTATGGAAAAGGATGGCTACTCCTCATATCTCCACAGTGTAAGACAGAAACATTAGTTTCTATTTGAGAGAATTGTGGCAGTAGCTTACCCTTGTGGAGTAAGCAGTTTTCTATTTAAGGAAAGGAAGTGGGGGTGACATTTGGAGAACTGTTGGGATTTTGTCAGGTATGGAATTCTGAAGGTGTCAAATTGAGTAAATGCATTCATATTTCATGGCTCTCATGACTCATTGAAATAAAAATGGTGGGTAAGTTACTAAAAATTATAAAGAGAAAGAAAGTAGAGGAAGGAATTACGTTTTTAACAAATATTTGGGAAATTGAAAGTGAATAAGAACTAATTTAGTGGCTAAAACAACATAAAGGGGACTGGAGTTGCAGCTCAGTGGTAGAACACTTGCCTACCATGTGTGAGGCACTGGGCTCGATTCTCAGCATCACATATAAATAAATAAAGTCCACTGACAACTAAAAAAATATTAAAACAACATAAAGGAAGTCAGAACCCATAATTTGTTTAAGGAGTCCAACGTAGGAGCCAGTCTGTCCATTGAAGCCGTGGAGAACCTTTGGGCTCAGTTAGCGTATGTAATGGAGTTCATAAGTAAGAGATAGAGCTGCGGTGATGAATGAACCGGACCTCTAATCAAACAGCTGTGTCAGCACCTTCTGACCCCTGCTTTATAGTAGTCTGTTATTTATGGAGGAGAAGAAACCCAGTGTGCTCTTTTTAAAAGAAATTACATGAGAGAGTTACATATTTCATCGAGTTGATGCCCTGGAATTCTAACATTTGGGCACCGTGTAGAGCCAGACAGTAGGCGTGCCAAGGACTCACTCTGCTTAGGGCTCTCTCAACTAGAACAGAACTGTTTCCATACAGCAGCAAAAGAAAGCCAGATCAGCTGCCTAGTCTTTCATTCTTAAATATGAACATCATTATTCACTCTTGGAAAAATTTGCATATTAGAGTCAAGACCTAGTATAACATATAATACCAGATACATTAAACAATGACACAAAGAGAGAATACATACCAAATAGGAAAACTGACCCTAGAAGGAAAAGATAATTTTGGTAATAGACAAGAACTTTTAAAAATGCCTCTAAATTAGATAGTATATTTCAAGACATTAAAGAAGTTATTAAATCTATAGTGCAAAATTGGATTCTATGAAAAAGAAGAGCCAAGCTGGGCCTGCTCCCATAATTTCAGTGATTGAGGCAAGAGGATCATAAGTTTGTGGCCCGCTTTAACAACTTGGTGAGACTTTGTCTCAGAATAAAAAATTAAAAGAATCAGGGATGTAGCTCAGTAGTAAAGTGACCCTGGATTGAGTCCCCAGTACCCCCGCCCCACAAAAGTTTAATGTAACTATTAAATACAGTACAGTGAGTATTGTATAGTTACTAATTGTTGTGTGATAAATTACTCCAAAGCTTAATGACTTCAACACAAAATTATTCATTATCTTACCTTTTTGGTGAGTGAAGAATGTGACAACAGCTTAGCTGGGTGGTTTTCACCAAGGGTCTCTTTAAAGGGTCGGAAACCCCCTTCTTAATGCCTCAGCTCCTCGCCCCATGGATTTCTCCAAAGAACTGCTTGAGTGTTCCATAACATAGTAGCTGACTTTCCTTAGAATGATCCGATACAGGAGGACAAGAAGAAAACCTCCGTCTTACAACTCAGTCTCTGTTGGTACACACTGCCACTTCTGCAGGTTGAAACCAAGTCCCTGAATCTGGCCCACACTCCAGGAGAGAGGAATCGGGATCTACTCCTGAAGGGAGGAGTATCAAAACATTTGTGGATGTATTTTCAAACCATTACAGTTTCCAGTATTTAAAGCAAAAAACAAGTCCCTGAAAATAAAGGAAGTATTTCATAATGTTTATAAGAAATATCAAAAGATAGAAATTTGAGAGAAAAGAAGTATATAGAGAACTACTACAGAGGTCCAACATCTGTCTTTTTCATTGAAAGTCAGCAGAGGACATGGAGGAGTGGTAAAGAAACAGTAGGAATAGTTTCCCAGAGTTGAATTTAAAAAAGCACCTTTTCACATAGAAAGGGCTTACTGAGAACCAACCACAGTCCTGTGTCCCTTAATGATGGGAACACAGTCTGAGAAGTGCATTGTTAGGCAATTTCATTGTTGTGCAGCTCTCTTATAGTGAACATAAGCAAGTTAAGATGGTAGGCCATCATTAGACAGTGTAATCTTTTGGGACCATCATATTTGCAGTCCATTGTTGATTGAAATGTTATGCAGCACATGATTATATATAATGAATGATTTTTTAAAAAAATCTATACCTAAAATGTTCTCAGAAATACCAGTGCATCAGGAATAAATCCTAAAATCTTTTAAGAGAAAGGAAATAGCGATTATGGTGCTTCAGACTTCTCATAACACTGAATGCTAGGATACAAAAGAGCAATGCTTTCAACTTACTGAAAGAAAATGGTTTAGACTTTTAATTTCGCCCCCACCTAAACTTTTCATCAAATATGAGGAAAGAATAAAGACATTTCCAGATGTGCAAGGATCCAAAGTTTAATCAAAATGCATACTTAACATTGACACTACATACTCTGGCAAAGTGAGAGAAAAATTTAGAAAAAAACGTCACGGGATCCAGAAATAGTCGCAGGAGAGTGGCAAAGGGCAATTTTAGGATGATATGATGATGTCACAGGCCAAGGGAGTTACTGCATTAGACTGAAACACAAACAGGCCGCAGATAAGAAAAGTGGGGATTTTAAGCAACTGATAGTATGAGGTAGCAGATGAAAAAATTTGAGACTTAATAAAATTATATTACTTTGACAAAAATGAAAGTATATAGAGATGGAAATAAAAACGGTTATTAAGGAACTAAGTCATGCTTTGAACAGGAAGCAAAATAAAATGGCCTGATCTTAAAGCAATTGGTAGATGATGAGATTCTGGTATAATAAACACTCTATTTCAAGTGGCCAGGATTGCATCATTATACCAGTAAAAAAGAAAATATAATCCTAACTACTGTTATCTTTGAACCTGACAGGGATAGTATGTATATGTGTGGTATAGACTGTATATGACAGTATATATATTCTCATAAAAATGAAGGCACACTGTGTTGATTTTCAGACTTTTAGAATCTTCCTTCTAAGCAAAGGATAAAATATTTCATTGTAGATCCTCTTAATGATGCAAATGAAAATGCAGTTGAAAAAAATACACAGTAGAAGTAAAGAAAGAAGTAAAGAAGCATGTGGACACTAACTCTAATCTGACGTAAAAGAGAGTTGAAATATTAGCTGCTTGATGGAACAAAAATATAGACATGTTACATTTAGGTCTTGAACAATAACCCAGGTAGTAATAATAGTATACCTATTAAACTTTGAGAAGAAATGGAGGAAAGTGAAGGTAGAAAGTACAAGTGAACAAAATCCCTAGAGGGGAAAGAAAAAGATATTACCTAAAGATAATAAATCAAGAAAAAGAAGTAAGAAGTTGTTATTTGGAATTGGGCCACCTTAATAACTACTAACATCTGCATCATTATAGTTACCATTGAAAGCGTGAGTGCTGGTGCTGTAGCTCAGCATAGAGCATTTGTCTAGTGCATCCAAGGTCCTGGGTTCAGTCCCCAGCGCTGCAGAAAATAAGCTTCCATCGGAAATTATGAAAAAAGGTTGGTTCTGGAGGTGGAAAAGTGGGAGGTTGTGCTCCAATTCATTTGCTTTTCTGAACTCAACTGTTAACTCAGTTGTTGTCATGTCTTATGTTGATTTTTAAGAAACTACTTAAAATTTTTTTCTATTTATGTTTTAGTGCATTTTAAAGTTTTTTGTATTAAAATTTTGGTTCTAGCTAACTTGCATATGTTTAGGCAAGAATGTGGCTATGGATGAGGCTGAAGCTTTTCTAGGGACTTGATTTTTTTGTTTTGTTTTGTTTTGTAATCAGTGACTTTATTAGCACACTTCTAATGCCTGACTTTTGTCTTTTCAGGATCAAAACAAGTTGGAGAAACACCAGCATCTGGAGACTCATTGGATGGCACACCTCGTACTCCCAATACCATCTTTGATTTTCCACCTCCTGCATTAGACCAAGTGCAGGAGGAGGAGTGTGAGGTAGAAAGGTGAGATATGAAAGAAGTTTAGGGCATTGTTTAAAGTGTTTTGAATTATATTTTATTTGTGTGCCATCTAGCATTTTTCCTTATGTGGTATTCTGAAAGAACTAGCACTTGTTGGTAGTAAATATTAGATAGGTACTGAAATTTTCTTCTGATTTATTTTATATTAAATATATTCTATACCTGGGAGTTTAACCCATTTTTCAGTATCCTTAATACCCATTAGTTTTTCATGTTGACTTTTTTTTTTTTAATAGCAGCACTATTTATTCAGAAAACTAGAAATTACCCAAATGTCTACTGACAATAGAATGGATAAAAAAGACATTCTGATAGGTGGTCACAAAGTAGAATAATACAGAGCAAGGAAAATGAAGAATCAACAGCTATGAGCAACAATGTAGATGAGTCTCACACACAGTATTGAATGAAAGAAACTAGATATGAAAAAAATTATACTGCATCATAACAAAATATAGAGGTCAAAAATAGGCAAAACGAATCTATGGTGTTAAACCTCTTTACTCTTGGGACACAGGGTTCCAACAAGTGGAAGGAGGTAAAAGGAAATTTCTGGTTGCTCGTAGTATTCAGTTTTTGATTAGCTGCTGTTTGTCCAAAAATGTCAGTCCAGTTTGTGAAAATTCATTCATATGTATATTTTTAATTTATGCATTTTCTATGCAAAAAGTTGGGGAAAGATAAGGACATATTCCAAGATGTTAACAGTAAATACATCTGGTTGGTAGGAACATGGATTTTTCTAAAACATTTTTTGACATATTCATGTATATTCCAACTTAATAATAATCAGGTCTTGTTATTTCAGTTTGAATAAAATATTGCTTAAAAATGAACTGTCTAATCAATTATTATAATTTTGGGTGTAAAGAAATAAATACTATAAAAATTGGGATTCTAACTACCATAAGAATTTTCCATATAATTATAGTATTCCGTTGAGTACCAATCCCTTGTAAAATGTTATGTATTTTCTGAATTCAAAATTATTTATCATGTTGACTCTTATTCTCCACTCGTTTAGGGTGATGGAACATGGGACACCAAAACCCTTTAGAAAGTAAGTAAATCTTAAGTAGCTTTGAATAAAGGCACATTTTAAGAACTAGAGCTTTTCCCCCTGAAGTTCCAATCTTGAATGAAAAGAAGCCCTATAAGCACATCTGTTAAATTGTATAAAGTTCTTAATATACACAAATAATTCAAAAGATATACACTGAGGTGTATATAACATATATAAGCTGTTTTGTAGGACAGGAGGATATTTTAGGCTTTTTTGATGAATCAAATGCAGAAATCTGACTGATTTACAGTAATCTTAAGACTTGTGTAGCTTCATATTGTTCACCTGAAGTCCACAAACAAAATTTGTCATTTTTCTTCATTAGGTTTGACAGCATAGCCTTTGGAGAAAGTCAAAGTGAGGATGAACAATTTGAAAATGACCTAGAGACAGATCCACCCAACTGGCAGCAGCTTGTTAGTAGAGAAGTGTTATTGGGACTCAAACCTTGTGAGATCAAAAGACAGGAAGTGATTAATGGTGAGTTTAATTAATTTGTTTTTGTCATTCATGTATATTGAGTTTCATCAGAATAAAGCAAACCCCTCAACCCTGGAGTGTGCTGCTTTTTCTCTTAGCCTTCTGTTTTAAACAAAGATGGAATTAAATCAGATAAATGATCCTTGAAGCCTTCAACTCAAAAAATGCAAATGATATTTAATTCTTATTGATAATAGGAAAGAATATTTAGCCTTCAAGATATTCAGGATCTGTAGCATTGTAGTTCAGAGTTGAATCACTAAGATATTTATCCCATCACTTTACTTTCAGATTAAGTTATTTTTTATGCATAGATTATGCATAGGAAGCTAAAAAGCCCAATGAGATTGAGTTAATTAAGATTATATAACTGATAAGTGAAAAGGGGAAAACTAGGATCCATGCCCTTTTGAACCCTAGTACAGCATTCTTTAGTTACTCTAATAACATGGATGTGACAGATATGGGGCATGAATGCTGTACCCTTTACTATTTCTAGAATGGGATTTGAAAAAATACCCTCCCTGTCTCTGACAACATTACAACATAGTGAAGTTACAGTCTAGCTCCAGAAATGAGATTTTATAGGAAAATTAGATAACCACTGTTATTTCTGAAGAAGTCTTAAGTCAAAGGCTATTGAGGCTTTCAGTTTTCTAATATTGTTGTTTTGATAGGTAGGTAGTATTAATGGAAGAGTGGGGGCACATTTAACTTTTAAGTACAAAATCGTTTTGAAGGATATTTTTCATTTGTCAACATTCAACTCAGAACCCCTATGCTGGATAATTTCTTGGAATCAAAGTGATTTCAGAGACATCCTTTCTAGATGCTAAATAATTATTTAACTCATTTGCTATCTAATTCCAGCTAAAAAGACTGTTTAGTCTCATGGAATTATTCTAAGTAAGGAAACATCTCGTATCTCCCCTCCCTACTTTTTTTTTTTGCTCAGAATTATTCTACACTGAGAGAGCTCATGTCCGAACTTTGAAGGTTCTTGATCAAGTATTCTATCAGCGAGTATCCAGAGAAGGAATTCTTTCACCTTCAGAACTACGGAAGATTTTTTCAAACTTGGAAGATATTCTTCAACTTCATGGTAAAAGAATCTGCCTCTGATCTTTGTTCCTACATTTCCTACAGAGTAAAGATTGGGAGTCTATCTGGCAGTTTTTCGGTGTTTTTATATAATTTCATGTAATTTTGTAAATGTGTTCATGTTAGCATTCCTGAAGTTATATATGAACACATAACATAAATGAAGAAATGATGGAATCTTCGATTAGATCCTTTTCCCCCACAATCAATCTTTTGCATACAAAGTGTTAACGTAGGGCTTCAGGTCTAAAGTCAGTACTTAAGCTAAAAACATGAATAGTCAAAATTACCCTTAAAAATTTCTTACCAATTTCAGTATAAAAAGTTTTAAAAATATGTATCTCACATAATAATACATGTAGAAGTAGATTTTGTAAATAGCAATACGCAATATAGAATCCCATAGTGTGATAAATTTTAGGCATTGTTTTATTGTGTTGATGCTTGAAACGCATTTTGTAAATATTCAAAAATTCAATCTTGTGGCTTTCCCTGTTTGAATCATCTGCTTTTATAGTAGTGGTAGGATATTCCACTCTTAGTTCATCATTTCTTTATGACCCTAAATCTTCAATCTCTCTGTCAAGAGTATTATCACTCTCTACCAACATCACCAACCACATTGATGCCCTCTACAACTTTGTGGATAATCTTAGGTTTCATCAGAATGCGTTGATAAATTTAGGCCTGATTACATCTATTGCCTGTAAACATGACACATTTTGAGAGGAACAGTGAGTAGAGTCACCTATAGTGTTTATTTACACTTACGTTCTTTTTGAGCATGATTATAGGTGAAGTCTTGAGATTAAGTGATGTTTGATGCCACTGTACTATAGGTACTAGTTTCTAAAATGTTTGATACTTTAGCACCTGTTTTTCAGGTTTAAAACACTGTTTAGACACTGTTTTACAATGTTTAGATGCATAAGCCTGTGTTCAGATTTTTATTTAAGGAGAATAGAAGGAGCTATGCTATTCTAAAAATTTTGTTTTCAAAAACAGTATCAACCTAAAGTAAGTGTGTACTAATTTTTTTTCTTTTCTTTTTAAATTTTTTTTTTCTTTTCCTTAGTTGGGCTGAATGAACAAATGAAGGCTGTTAGAAAGAGGAATGAAACCTCTGTTATTGATCACATTGGGGAAGATCTGTTGACCTGGGTAAGGACATTTTCTATTTCTAATGTGTTTATAGACGTTTGATGATAAGATTCAAGGTTAAATAACAAAGCCTTTCCAAATATGCAAACCCATCCATTTTGCAAAGTTAATGTGAAGCTGAAAAGGGTTTAGAGTGTGTATACTCTTAATGTGTTCTAATCAGTGCTCAAACTAAGTGCTATATTTTATTGAAATAAATATACTGGTCCTTTGTGTTTTAAAAAACATTAAAATGGATCTTAATGAAAATAAATGATACAGAATTTTAACCATCTTCTGTTGTTCACATCTTGAAATTATACTCTATAACGGGACAATTATAGATCCATAACTGCTATCACAATAGTAGAAAAGTGAAAATTACTTAATTTTTTTTTTATTTTTTATTTTTTTGGTAAAATTCCATCTTTCTGTCTTAATTCCCTTTGATTTTTTTTGGTCAAATTCCATCTTTCTGTCTTAATTCCGTGCTGTTAAAGGAGCTAGGGGACATAGTGGCAATCAAAACATACATGTCTCCTGCCCTCGTGTAACTTAAGTAAAGCAAGGTGAATACAACAAAAAGGGAAGAATACAATTATTATGAGAATATATGGCAGAAGGACCTGAACTAGAACATATTGAAAACCTTCTTGAGGAAGGGATTTGATTTAAACTTTTTAAGGAAGCACTATATAGTTAAGGTGGTGAATAACAATAAAGTCTGTGACTTAGTTCTCAAAATGTTAATAACATAGGCTGACTTGGAATGGTTTAGACAGGCTCACAGAAATTTACTTCATTGTATATACTGCTTGAGGAAATGCCATGAGATGTTAGTGATTCTAAAATTGTAACTTAAAAAATTTTGATTAGAGATTAGAAAGTTAACTAAAACAATCTTTGTCTTACTGCTTTCATTGGTGGTGAGATCATGGCCCAGAATCTCCTAATTTATTAGAATATCTCTTTTTTAACCACGGGACTCAAAACAGGAGCAGCAAATTCTAATCCAGTCTCGCCTTGCACTTTCCATTGTAGACCCACTTTGGCATTAGTTTTATTAAGGAGATTTAATTTCTTTGAAAAATTCAACTTATTCTATGGCTACTCTGAAAATGTGACTCATCTTTCTTTCCTTTTTCTTTATTCTTTTTTTGTGTGTGTGTGGTATTGGGGACTGAAACCAGGGGCACTCTACCACTGAGTTACATCCCCAACCATTTTTATATTTTGATACATAGTAAATTGCCTAGGATGGTCTCAAACTTGCATTCCTCCTGTCACAACCTCCTTAATAGCTGGAATTGTAGGGTGTGCCACCATGGTCAGCTTCATCTTGTTTCTTGATCTCAGTGTAGGCAATGAAAATTAAAACTGAGTGGCTTCACAATACACTACTCACTTGAAATAGCAAATTGAAAATTTTATAAGACCATCATTTCCTTTTATAATATAATAGAGTATAGCATCCATATCTGTATGAAACTTGGATTAAAAGGTTGTAAGGTGTATGGATTTAAGATATCGCACCTTGATTCCCAAGTAGCTTCATTTGCATCTCCTATAAATAAGGTTTAACACCTAGTGTCAAGTGAAGTTTATCCTTCATAAGATACACAAGTGCAATTGATCCTCTTATCACAACCCATTAGACTGCATAAATCTATATGGCAAAAGAAAGTGGAGAAACATGAACAAAGTGGAACAAAAAAGTTATTTTAGAACACATAAAAAGTAGTGTATTTTTGGCCAGTATAGTACATCTATTAAACATTGAGTTAGATTGGAATAACCACTCTGATTTTTTTTTACCTGTTACATACCAAAGGTTCATTTAGTGGTCAGAAATTCTAAAAGCAAAAATCATAAACAGGCTTTAGATTTTGATTTTGTTTTTCTTTTTCTTTTCTTTTTCTTTTTTTTTTTTTTTCTTTTTGCAGTGCTAGGGATTGGACCCATAGCCTTACACATGCTGAGCATATGCTCTGTCACTGAGCTATGCTTCTAATCTCTTCCTGCTTTTTTTTTTTTTTTTGCAATACTGGGGATTGAACCCAAGGCCTGTGTTTGCAAGGCAAAGACTCTACCAACTGAGCTATATCCCCAGCCCTCCTGCTATTTTTTAAAAGTTTAATTTTTAAAATTTTGAGTCAGGGTCTTGCTAAGTTGATTAGGACCTTGCTAAGTTGCTTATACTGACCTTGAACTTGCAATTCTCCTGCCTCAGTTTCCCAAGTTGCAGGTATCACATGTGCACCACCACACCCAGCTCTCCTGCTATTTGTTGAAAAATAATTTTGAAGAGTTTTTGTCCAGTATTGGTCCTTTAAAATCACTTAAATTTTTTGTAAAATTACTATAAAACAACTTGAGATTGGTGGCTTTTCTTCTGTAAACCCAGTTTTTTTTTTTTTTTTTTTTGGGGTGCTTCGATCAACTAATATATCAAAAAAGCTTCCAGTCTCATCTTTATACATGTTGATAGTCATATTTATTTATTTTTGCAGTGCTAAAGATCAAACTTAGGGCCTTACACATGCTAGGCAAGCTCTCAACCCCTGAGCTAAATATCTTATTTATAATAGAATAAAAATACAAAGTTTGACCTATTAAAAGCAATCTGTATGTGACCTACTTGAAGAAAAGAATATATCTACAGATATACTACAAAGGAACTTTGTACAAAATATCTTCATTTACAGACTTTTGAGAATGTGTCTTTAAATGGAAGATTGTATGGAAAAGCTCTCTATAAACCATAAAGCAGGACTGGTGATGTAGCTCAGTGGTAGAGCACTTGCCTATCATGCTTGAGACCCTGGGTTCAATCACCAGAAATACTCCCCCCCCAAAAATAATTATAAAGCAGTTTTTTTCAAATATAGAAGAGCTATTTAAATAATTATTTGTTTGACTTATAAGAACACCTTATTAACCAAATACTTGTTGGGTGTCTCATCAAAAATGTAAAATTCTGTGGAGGAACGTTGGATTGTGTAGAGGGAAAAATATTGGTTAAGAAGCATAATTTTTCATAAGAGGTTCATAAGCTCATGGGTCTGCCCACCTTCCAACAAAGCCAGCACTAGCCTCTGCACAGATGAAGCAGTAATAATTTAATTTTATCTCTACCTTGCCCTTTGTCACAGTGCATTTCATAGTCAGTAGGAAAACAAGCTAGTGTCCTAAGAATTTGCTTCCTGGAGCAGTAAAAAAAGTAATTCTTTTAAAGGTGTCAGGGTCTGTGAAAATGAAATTTTAATCTCAGTCTCCAGGCATTTCATGTCTCGTATTCTCTAAATGTCACCCTTTCTCTCTGATTTGGAAGTGGTGTGGGCTGAAAGGTAGTAAGTTATGATAAGTTACCACCTAGAAAATATTGGTGTCTGATCAGAAAAGGTTTGGATGTGTCAGGGTCAGACCTTTTCTAGTGGAGAGCTATTGATACTCTTCATAAAGATCTAGTTCTATGTTTCTTGTCAATTGAGAATACTTTCTGTTAGATTGTTGACAGCAAGGTGGTTGTCTCTCATTTTGCCTGGCCTTATGTAAGCTCAGTATCTCCTTCTCTGTTGTTTTTTTTTTCCCCATTCTTGGTACAGTTCAGTGGACCAGGAGAGGAGAAGCTGAAACATGCTGCCGCTACATTTTGCAGTAATCAACCTTTTGCTCTGGAAATGATCAAGTCTCGTCAGAAAAAGGATTCTCGATTCCAGACTTTTGTACAAGTGAGTTGGATGTCTTTTACAGGATTATATTTTTGTCAACATTTGAAAAAAAATTTATCTTAAATTATTGGAAGGCATAAAAATGATTTTGGAATGATGAACAAAAAAATGTATGTCAGGATTATACATACATTTACTTGGTGTAGAAATCCACATTGCCATGGAGGTTTTATCAGAAATTGAAACATGTATACTATTAAAAGAATATTGTTAAAGCATTAGAATGGGCTTATCTCAGGCCCGAGGAAAACTGTAACAGCAGTCATACTCATTGGGGTAGGAGTTTACATTGGTATAGATAAGAGTTGATAACTACCACCCATAGGTAAATTATCCAGCCTTGTACCTATTTTTGAAAATAAAGTTTAATTGGAACACAGTTCATGTATTTTATACTGTTGTATAATAAGTTACTACATTAAGTGGCCACTTAATGCAAATTTATTGTCTCACAGCTTTTGTGATTTAGGAATATGACCACAGTTTATCAAGATCCTCTTTTTAGGGTTTTACTAGCTGAAATCAAAATGTCAGTTAGAGTTGCAATTCTCATCTAAGACTCAGGGACCTCTTCCAAGCTCACTGGTTGTTTGAATTCATTCCCTTAAAAATGAATAACTGAGGTCCTTACCTTCCTGCTAGTTATTGGCTAAGGACCAGTCTCCTATAGACTGCTTCTCTTTGTTATATAATTTCCAGTTTACAGTTTATAGATAGATGTTTGCTCTCTTCCAGGCTATTAGGAATGGGTCTCTCTGACCCAAATTTCTTTTTAAGTCTCCTCTGATTAAGTCAGGCCACCCGGGATAATCTCCTTTGAGATTAACTCAAAGTCAACTGATAGTAAGCTAATCATAGGAATGATATACCCTTATGTTCATGAATTTCATCCACTCAATGGGATGGATTATACAGGGTGTTTCCACCAGAAGGTGGGAATCTTTCAGTTTATCTTAGAGGTTTGTTGTTGTTGTTTTACTACATGAAGCAATGTTCATTCATTTATAGATTGTCTATGACTGCTTTTTTGCTCGAACAGCAGAGTCAAGTAATTGTAAGAGAGACTGAACCTCAAAACCTAAATATTTACTAACTGGAACATTCCTGAAATGTAGTGGATTTCTGATATAGATGAACTAGACTGGTAATCCATTGTGCCTACTTGGAATGACAGATAACAAATTAGTTAACCAACTTTTAATAGAAATGCCAGTCAGGAAAATGTACTTTCATATTTTGAATAGGTGAACATAAAGATATTTTAACATAGGAAGGCAATTGTTAGTTGTGGATGTTCTCAGTTAGTGCTTTAACAGATAACCATTGATAACAGGCTTCCCCCTGTGTGTGATCAGAGGAGAAAGCAGAATCATGGTGTGTCAGTGACATGTCTTGGTATTTTTTTGTCTTGATTTAATAACTAGAATGCTATAGGTACTTACATGGTACAATGTAATTATTGTCCTAATAAGAATACAGATTCATTTATTTTCACTTTAATTTTAGGATGCTGAGAGTAATCCACTGTGTCGTCGTCTTCAGCTGAAAGATATCATTCCCACCCAAATGCAGAGGCTTACTAAGTACCCACTTCTTTTGGATAACATTGCGAAATACACAGGTATAGCATTCTCCCTGAAATAAAAAAGCCAAGAACCAAAAAAAAAAAAAAAAAAAAAAAAAAAAAAAAAAAAAGAGCGTGTCCTTCTAAGTATTATCTCTCACAGAATTCTGGTGCTTGGATTTGGATTTTCTAACAAGATATAATCCAGTCTTCTTTAGTCTGTTGGATTTAATGTAATCTATTAGTAGCTATAGCACAGAGTTTATCAGACTGTGGATTGTGGTTCAAATCAGACTCGCTGCCTGTTTTTTTTTTTTTTTTTTTTTAATTTTTTTATTTGTTCTAATTAGTTACACATGACAGTAGAATATATTTTGATACATCATACATCAATGGATTATAACTTCTCATTTGTATATGACGTAGAGTTACACAGGTCATGTAATCATATATGCACATAGGGTAATAACGTCTGATTCATTCTTACCTCCATGTCCTCTCCTTTCCCCTTTTCCCCTCACTCATCTCTGTCTAGTCCAGAATACCTCTGTTCTCCCCGCTTCTTTTTGTGAATTAGCATCCACATATCAGAGACAATGATCGACCTTTCTTTCTTTGGGATTGTCACTGCCTGTTTTTGCAAATAAAATTTTATTAAACACAGGCTTTCACAGCCTTACTCATTTGTTTACATACTGTCTCTGTCCGCTTTTATACTGCAATAGCCGAGTTGAATACTTGGAAAAGAGGCCATTTGGTTTGCAAAGTATAAAACAATTATTTCATTTTTTATAGAAAAAGTTTGTCCATCTTCATTGTAGCATCTGTGTTTGTTTGAAGAACATCTTTATTGGGTTGAAGAGATTTTTGTATCTACATATGTACTTCTAAGCTGAACCAATGTGCTTTATCATTTCAACTCTTCTATTTTGAAACATGAAGTGAATCTGAGTTTTTCATTTGAGCGCTTTATGCTCTTATATTTAGTTTTCATTAACATTTGTGTAACCAAACCCCTATTTCTATGTCTGAGAATTTGCATAATTGGGAAATTTAAAATTTGGTATTTGGAGAAAAGATGGTTTTACATTCATACACATTAAATTTTTATACCTTAATGTATCCGTTCAGGGGCTGGGGTTATAGCTCAGTTCATGTAATGCTTGCCTGTCAAGCAAAAGATCCTGGGTTCAATCCTGAACCAAGTTAAAATATGAATTATTTCAATACTGCCAAATTTTTCATTTGAATATATCTAGTTTTTTGTTTTCTTAGAAAACTTCAAATTAAAAATTCTCGGTCACAATAAAAATAAATAAAGTCCTGTTATCAAGTCTTACCTATTCAAAGACTACCCAGATTGAGACTCTGTCATATGTTTTAACCTGGCATAAATATATTTATGGTCTTAGTGTGTTCTTATTAACAGTTGAAATAAGATGAAATCTCCTGCATATATTTATATTTTTTTTCTTTAAAATTTTTCCCATTTTACATTTTGAATTTCTTCCCCATATTTAGAATGGCCAATGGAAAGGGAGAAGGTGAAGAAAGCTGCAGATCACTGTCGTCAGATCTTAAATTATGTAAATCAGGCTGTCAAGGAGGCAGAAAACAAGCAGGTAAAAAAGGAAAACAAGAAGATAAGGATGGAACTGAAAGAATATTAAGTCAGTATTACCTAGAATCTGTGAAATAATTGAAACTATCATTACATGATTGATGGGCAGGACATTTGTTAGCTATACATGTAATATGTGAATCCAGTTTTTTTTTTTTTTTTTTTTGGTACTAGAGATTGAACCCATGAGTGCTTTACCACTGAGCTACATCCCAAGAATTTTTATTTTGAGACAGGGTCTTGCTAATATGCTGAGGGTCTTCCAAAGTTGATAAGGCTGACTTTGAACTTGTGATCCTTCAGCCTCAGCCTCCTGAGTCACTGGGATCACAGGCATGTGCCACCACTCCCAGCAGTTCAGATCAACTTGTTATATAATATCAGAATTGTACTTGACTCTTTGGAGCATCTCTAGCTGTTTGTTCATTCATTTGTCTGTTCTGTGAAACATACAATGTGTGCTGGGAGTAAGTATAGAATGTTTAAGAAAATGAGCACAGTAACTGTCCACATTGAGCTTTTATCTAGTAGAATAAAAGGACATTTACACAGATTGTAGTTCACACATTTGTGTCAATTGTGGTAACTATGAAGGAAAATTTGAAGATACTATTAGTAAGTAACTCACTAGGAGGCCTAAACTTGTTTGGAGATGTTAGAATGGCTTTCAGAAAAAGTTCCCTTGAGGAATTGACATTTGAATCAAGCTTTGAAAGACGAGTAGAAATGAACCAAATAGTGTGGAAAGGGACAACCTGCAGGTAGAGAGAGCAGTATGTATGAAAGTCCTGACATACAAAGGAAGTACAGTCTGGGTAACAACTGTTAGATTAGTGTGGATTGTGCCTATAAAGCAGTTGGAGTGGTATAAAACGAGATAAGGTGGGTCAGAGGCAAATTATCCAGGACTCTTTTGACCATGTTAAAGACTTTGAGTTTTATTCCAAGAGCAATAGGAATTTATTATAGACATGAAGACCTTGAAGGTGTTTAGATTTTTACTGGGAAGTGTCATTCATACTACTATGTGGAGACTCAGTTGAAGGTGGAAGGTATTGAATGAGAGACCAGTTAGTAGTCTGTCCATAGTCCAGAATAGGTGATGGTGGCTTAGAGAGACAAGAATTGGAGTAATATTTAGGAAGTAAAATTGGCAGGATTTGGTGATTGATTCAGATAAAGATTTGAGGAGAGGTGATATCAGGAATAAATATCAGGTTTCTGGCTTGCATATGTGAATGGTCAGGAGGAGTGGAGAGGTGCAGTAATCAGTTAGTTATGTGGGTCCACCTTTATAAGGATTATACTGAAGATAACGAGTTCAGCTCGTGAACATACAGAGGCTAATTGAACCCGTGGACATGAGTGTAATATCTTAGAAGCTAAGTATGATGACAGCTCTGTTGGTGAGGCTGTACAAGAACAACGTAGGTACTTTCACATGCATTGTTTGGAGTGTAAAAAGATAAAACCCCAAAGGGAAATTTGGCAAAATTTATATAAATTAAATGTACATACCCTTTGGCCCATTACAAGAGAAATGAAGATGTATGTGTACAACAGACTTACACAAAAATGTTTATGGCAGCTTTATTCATAGCAACCAAAATTGGAAGTAGCCCAAGAATTCATCAGGAGGAGAGTCGATAAACCAACTGTGGTATGGTCATAAAACAGAATACTGGCAGTGATGAAAGGGAATGAATCTCACTAACACTATGCTGATCAAAAGACGCCAGACACGAATGAATGCTTATATATAAATATCTATTTAAATGGACTTCTAAGAGACCAAATTAATCTATGGTAGGAAAAGTAGCAGAAAAATGGAAATGTGGAGTTAAAGGTTAATTGGAAAGAAGTACAAGGAAACTTTCTGGGGTGATGGTAATCTTTCATATCTTGATATGAATTTGAATTGCACAGGCATATCCATTTATCAAATATTATGTAAAGATACACTTAAAATATGTGCACTTCACTGTATATAAATTTTACTTAAAAAGGAACTCTAAACAGATATTGAACTTCTATTTATGATATGCATACTGCAATATTTAGGGGTACAGTGTACTTAAATCTGTGATTGATTTTGAAATGCATCCAAAAGATAAAAATGGATTGATTGGATAGATAGAGGAAGAATAGATGGATAGATATGTAGTAAAGCACATGTTAATTGTAGAGATGTAGGTAGTGGGTGTGCAGGTATTCACTACACAATTTCAGACTTTCCTGTACATTTGGAAATTTTAAAATGTTGAAGAAAAATGCACATAACCTTCAATTCGATGGTTTTTTTCCTAGAAATTATTCTACAGATACATATGCACAGGTGTACGGAGGCATGTGTTTAAGACCATTTTATTACAGTATTATTTATTATTAGAGAAGATTGGCAGTTACCAAGATGCCTGTTAGTAAGAGGTAGTTAAATTATAGTTCATTCAGAGTTAAATACTGTGCAGTCATTGAAAAAAAAATGATACATCTCTCTATAATCTCCACAAAATACATTCCCTATCCTCCTTCTCTCTCTCTTTCTCTCTCTCTCTCATGCACACACACACACACACACACACAAAGAAATACATATAAAAACTGTCCACATTGAACTTTTATCTAGTAGAAGAGCATTTAACAGATTATAGTGCAAGCATATAATATATTAAGTACCATTTGAATAAGGAATATATATAGGAAGGAATACCAGAGAATGGATGTACGAATCTATTATACTACCACATCTTGTCTTAAAAGGATGTGTAAATGCATATAACACACAAAGAAACTGACATATAAACATGTTTTCTATTTGTATAGGATTTTTCTCAAAGGCCATCCAAGAAATAGAAATTAGTGCTTGCTTTAGAGACAATTGGGGATGGAGAGAAGGGCAAAAGGACAGGATTATGTGCCATACTTACCTTCTGAAAGTTGTAATATCTGTATGATTTATATATTCAGAAGAAAAGTATTAGCTAGTTAAAGACCAGTGAGTTTGAAAAAAAAAAAAAAAAAAAGATTGAGAAGGAACAGCCAAGGAGGAGGAAGGAAAACTACTCCTGAATGTTTTTCTGCAAGATGCCTTTCTTGGTTAGGAGATTTTTTACAGGTTACTTGAACATAAACTTTATTCCACTTTGAAGACAGATAGTGTAATAGTAGTTGAATGTAAATGGTATCTTATATTAACAGTATAATATTGCCAAAGCCAAGAGGTATTTAAGAAAGAACGAATTGGTAGTCATGTCTGTTGTTTCAGTGAGCTCAGTTCAATGCAGATTAAGAATGTGCACTTGATGTAGAAACAGAGAGGTCATTGATGACCAAAGCAGTAACCTTGACTTCATCTTGATTTTCAGCGCTTAGAAGATTATCAGCGTCGCCTTGATACCTCCAATCTGAAGTTATCAGAGTACCCAAATGTTGAAGAGCTCAGGGTGAGAGATGGTCTAATCATAATTTAAAAAATAAAATAGAATGTACTAAAGACCTGGCAGGTAATTAACATCTCAGTGGGAATATTCATCATCTGAAGGAGTTCTGTTATCATAGATTATCTTTATTTATGATTTTATTCTGCCATTTAAGTGTCTTAATCTGTGTGAAAATTATTTTTGTCTTTCATTAGAGGACTATTTTGTGAGAAACTATATATGACAGGAATTGTCAGACTAAGGAACACTAATTCTTAGTAATATTACTGTATTCTTTCTCTTTTTTAAAACTATTTATTTGTTTGTTTATTTACTTATTTTTGATGGTGCTAGAGATCAAACTCAGGACCTTGCACATGCTAGGCAATCAGTCACTCTACCACTAACCTATAATCCCCAGCCCATTGTACTATGTTCTGTAGCTTGTTTACTACAAGAACTTTCCAGATCATTGAGTAAAGTAAAATAATGTAATTATTTTTCTGTGAAGCTCTTGGGAAAAAAAAAAAAGTTGAAACCATTACAGGAATAATAGTATTTTCTAATTGTCACCACTTTACCTGGGCTTTTGTGAGTTTGAGTCTTTTTTATACCATTTCATTAAGTGGTTGTTTTTGCAGATTTATTTGGTGACTATTTAAAGTAGATTCTATGTCAGATGTTATAGTTTATCAAGAAGCATGCAAGTGTACTCATCCCATTGATTTCCAAAGAAAGAGATTTTCCTAGAGCTGCTAATGCTAAAAAATGATTCTCTTACTGAACAGTTACTGATATTTAAAGTAAGCATGTATAATAGCTCTTGGTCTTTTCACGGTGAATGCTGTGCCTTAAAACTTTCTTTGGAATTAGAACCTTAGAACTCAGAAGCCTCTTATAGATAAGCATGTGCAACACCTTCATCCAGTTATTGCAGTTAAGAGATGAGTCGGAAATGTACTGGCTCAGCACTTGTAATTTCATTATTATAAGCTATGATCTTTTTGGAGTGAGATTTAAAAGATAATACTTCTGAATGTTTCCTTCTAGATGCCTTTCCCATTTAAGAGATTTTACACAGGTTACTTTAACATAAACTTTATTGCATTATCAAGACAGAGAGCATAATAATAGTTGAATGTAAATGGTATCTGTTATATTAAGAATGTTTCAAAAAGAAACTAATTATACAGAATATCTTCTGAGTGCTTAGAAGTAATTTCTGTGTTAACTCTCTTTACTTTGGCAGAATTTGGATTTAACAAAAAGGAAGATGATTCATGAAGGACCGTTGGTTTGGAAGGTGAATAGAGACAAAAGTATTGGTGAGTATGATATTACCTTTCAGTTTTGAGAAGTGGAAAAAGGAAAAGAATAAGAATTTTATTTTGCCAAAGAGAAGAAGACAGAACCATTTACAATTTCCACTTAAAACAATTAGCAGTGCTATTTAGAGAACTTCTACTTGTGTTATTTGTTATATGTGAAATGTGTGAAATATTCATTTAGGAATGAAGCTGAAAAGTTTTTCATAATTCAGTTCTGTTTCCATCATTATTATATTCTGATGAACCTTTATAATCAGCTTTTTTTAGACCAGTACCTCTCAAATTATCTATGGTGAGAGAACATTATTCTTTAGTTCTTATTGGTCACGGAGTCACTTTGGGGAAATAAAGTAAGAATAAATTTAAAAAAAAATGAAATCACAGACTAGGTATATGGCTCAGTGGCAGAATGCTTACCTAGCATGGGTAAGGCCCTGGGTTCGATCCTCAGCACAGACAGAAAGGAAGGAAGGAAGGGGGAGAGGAAAGAAGGAATTACCAATGTCAATTTTCAAATTTATTAGCTTTATCAGAATTAAAATTTCTCAGTAGGGTGCAGTGGCACATGCCTGTAATCCCAGCAGCTCGGAATGCTAAAGCAGGAGGTTCTCAAGTTCAAAGCCAGCCTCAGCAACTTAGTGAGGCACTCACCAGCTCAGCAAGACCCTGCCTCTAATAAAATATAAAAAAAAAGGTCTGGGGATATGGCTCAGTGGTTAAACACCCCTGGGTTCAATCCCCAGTACCAAAAACTAAAAAATAAAAGAAAGAAAATTTCTCTCTGACATTGTTTCAAAGTTTATTAAACATATCTCAGTTTCTGTACTTATTACCTTTTCTACATTTTTATTTCTAGATCTGTACACATTGCTGCTGGAGGACATTCTTGTTTTGTTACAAAAACAGGATGATAGGCTGGTGTTAAGGTGTCATAGTAAGATTCTGGCATCTACAGCTGATAGTAAACACACATTTAGTCCTGTCATTAAGTTGAATACAGTGTTGGTTCGACAAGTGGCAACAGGTGAGTATATCCACTGAAGGATGCTAACCTCTAGATTCACTGTGAAGTTGCATAAATATTCACTGTTTAAATAGCACAAATGGCATAGAGTTTTGTTACTTTTATATTCTTAGGCACATGAAATGCAATCTATTTACTTTTTAGAAAGTGAATTTAAAATTTATACCCCAAAATTACTTAGGATTAGATTCTCTGAGTGATTTCTGCATTTGAAAATTTTTATGCAGTTATTTTGGTCTTTATTCCACATTCAAATCATTGATAGATGGCAATGAAAACAGTGCATTGAGAGGTAATCCCAATGAGAAGACTTTCAGTAGAGTGTTATGTTTTTTGATTTAATGGGGGAAAAGTGGCTATAGTTTGGGTTTATTAAAACCAGTTTAAGTTGGCAAATTGCATTTTAACTATACTACAATGATCCTTTTCAAAATTTGTTAATTGCTTGATGGCACAGTAAATTTGTGATATCTTTTCTTCAGTACTCACTGAATATTATTAACAACTTAGCAAAGAGGCAGTTCAAAATAAATGTAAACCATATAGCATTCAGTTCAGTAATTTAGATTTTGACATCTTTTTCTAATTACTGTGTAATTAGGGTCAATTTTTGTAATCTTTGTTTTATTGAAGTATAACACACATAGTGGAACATATAGTTAGTTGCTCAAAATTGAAATGTCCAGCTTAATGAATTTTTGCAAACTGACCATATTCAACCTTTATCTAAATTAAGATGCAGAATAATATCAAGACCCTTGAAATATCCCTTTTGACCTCTCTAGGTCATATTGGTAAGTAAGTTTTATCTTGTTCTTTTCCAGATAACAAAGCTTTATTCGTCATCTCCATGTCAGACAATGGAGCCCAAATTTATGAATTGGTGGCACAGACAGTTTCTGAAAAGACTGTGTATGTATTAAACTTATCTACTTTGTTCTAGTTAACATTTTTTATTATCCCAAGGTTAATATTCCATGAACTTTGTTTTTATAATAGATTTTGTAAACCATAAACTCCATTGAAACCAAGTGCTTCCCCTATATTCTTTCAGAAACATTCTTCTAAGAACTTGTTCCTTTTTACATTGATGTCTTTTGATTGTATTCTATTACAAGTAAATTTTCTAAAGAAAAATTTCTCAGAAGTATGGAGTGATTTTTTTTTTTTAAATGGATATAGAATTTTCTTTCAAGTATAATTTTGGAATCTTGACTTCATAGCATATTGTCAAAATAATAACAGTCACTGGCAGAGTGGGGAGTTTTTGGTTTGGTCAGTTTGGTTTTTGTTTCACTTTTATTTTTGTTTTCTGAGTGTATTTCTTTTTTCCTTTGCTTCTTGTATTTTGGATTTCTTTCAAACTTCCTGAAGCTGGCAGGATCTAATCTGTCGAATGGCTGCATCAGTGAAGGAGCAATCCTCAAAGCCAATTCCATTACAGTCACCGGCTTGCGAGTGAGTGTTCCTTGGTGTTGTAATAGGACTTATTTTGTAGTTTTGGTTAGAAAAGAGATGGGTAATTCTTATATTTGGTTGCAGTGATGTTTAGGTACCTCATGAAGCTGAAAGATTGTTGTTGTTGTTTTCTTTCTACAGAGGAGACAATGATGAAGAAGAACCACCAAAATTAAAAGTGGAACAGCATGGCATTTCAGTCACTGGTCTACAGAGTCCAGGTAAACTTATCTCTTAGGATAAGAATGGGGGCTAGGGATATAGCTCACTCAGTGGTAGAATGCTTGTCTATCATGCATGAGACTCTGGGTTCAATCCACAGCACCACCAAACAAACAAAAACAGATAAGAATAAACTAATGTAGTCTGTTATCTATTAAAATGTAAAGAAACTTTGAAACTCTTAGTTTATGCAGGTGCTGGCATGAGCTATACAATTTAACAAACTCTACTTGTGAGTTTCCTGTGTGCCAGGATAACATTGCTCTAAGTACTGTGTATATTACTTAATGCATGATCTCTATAACTTATGTGCCATTTTTTCCTAAGTACTTTCTGAATGCTTGATGTTAAAAGTTAAACTTTTTGTTGAAATATACTCTACCTTTTCTGTTCCACTAAACAGACAGAGATTTGGGATTAGAATCTCCCTTAATATCATCAAAACCTCAGTCTCATTCACTGAGTATCTCTGGGAAATCAGAGGCAGATGATCTCTTTGTGACTGAGAGACAGTTTGCAAAGGAACAGCATACAGATGGGACACTAAAAGGAAGTGGAGAAAATTATCAAGTCACAATCCCAGATTCACACTTGCCTGTCTCAGAAGAACGGTGGGCATTGGATGCACTAAGGAATTGTAAGTTCTATTCATAAATTATTGTAGATATTTATTAAGTACCAGCATTCTATAATGTACTGAACAGACATTTAGGGAGAATCCAAAGGCATATAAACTGTGAATTTTCCCTTGAAGATATTTAAAGTCTAATTGGAAAGATGGTAGAAACCTACCCACCACACCTGCACCTTTATAAGGAAACATTCAAACAGTCATATTGCAGGTAAGTCAGAATTGATCTGGGTTAGAATGATCAGAGAAGGGCATTAGAGAACAAGAAAGACATAATTATTGTCTTGAAGGATGGGTAAGGTTCAAACAGGTGTGAAGCCATTCAGACAAGAATACTAGTAAGACCAAAAGCATCAGCAGGAAACTGGGCAGGTGTTCAGAGACAGTAAGCAGATCAACTGGCCTATGGTAGAGGCTATAAGTTAAAAGAATCATGGGGCCTGGGGCTGTAGCTCAGTGGTAGAGCACTTGCCCTTCACATGTGAGGCACGGGTTCGATCCTCAGCACCACATAAAAATAAAGATATTGCGCCCACCTACAACTAAAATATATATATTAAAAATTTAAAGAAGGACTATGGGAGATAAGGTTGGAAAGATAGAAGATGTGCTATTCAGCCTAGCCATTGTGAATTTTGAATACCAAAATGGGCCTTCTATACTTCAAGGATAGCATATCACAGTATTTTAAGCCTTTTTAAGCTACGTATATTCTTCTACCTTTCTCGTGGTTATTATTTTCTCCACTACAGCCCATGCCACACACACACCATCTCTATTAGCTGCCCCCTTCCCTCTCTGGCCTGGTAGAGAATCACTGTTACAAATAAGAAGATCTCTCAGATGTAATGAGGTGGGGGAAAGTCTCAACCTCTCGGGCCTAGTTGAGAATCACTGTTACAAACAGGAGGAGGATATATCTCTCAGGTGTAATGAGGTGGGGGAAAGTCTACAGCTGTAGAGAACCATTCGAGGTTTTTAAGCTCGGGTATGAAGAAAAAAAGATTAATCTGGCTAAGAGTTGTGCAAGGATTTGAAAGGAAAGAGGCTTGGAGTAATATGCTTACTAAGTAAGTTATTACAGTAGTTTGGGTTTGAGACTGAAAGGGTTTGGACTAGAATGGTTTTAGAAGGAGTAAAAATGAAATAAGGAATCATTAAATACTTAAACTGTCATATTTGGATTTAAGGGCAAAGGAAAGCACAAATCTAAAGATAATTTCAGTATTCTTATCAGAAGGAACCATTACTCCCCTCCCTCCTTTTGCTCCATTTGATTATTTGGCACAGATTATGGGCTCCATTTTAAGACATGTCAACATTTAGATAACAAGTGATAAATCATTCAAGAGAAGGTAATTAGCACAAAGTTAGCACTTCAGGAAGAGATTTGAGTGTCAGCACCATAAGAATTCATGGTACCTCTCAGGAAGTGAATGTAGAGCAGAAAGAAGAGAGTGTCAGACACTCAGACCCATGTGGAAACTACTGTTCTAAAGAAATATAAGATAGAAATTAAGGCCAGGATGAAAGTAGGTAATTAGCTAAAGTTATTCAAAAAGCCAAGAATTGAGCCTAGGGGCACTTAACCACTGAGCCACATACCCAGCCTGTTTTATATTTTATTTTGAGACAGGGTCTCACTAAGTTGCTTTGTGCTTTGCTAAGTTGCTGAGGCTGGTTTTGAATTTGGTAATCCTCCTGCCTCAGCCTCCTGAGATGCTGAATTACAGGTGTGCGCCACTGTGCCCAGCCACTCTTAGTGATCTCTGATAGTTTGACTAACATTGTCCTCTTATCATTGTATGAGTGACTTCAACGTAAATTTAGTCCATTCATAGTTTAATTGATTCTTATTTTCTACAATGTACAGAAGCTATACCATTGGTAAGGTAATTTTTTAAAACCAGATATCTTCTTATCTTCTTTGGAAATTATATATAGTACTACCAGGAAATAGAAATTAAATTATTACAGGCAATTTTATTTTCTTCATGTAGGGAGAGTCTTTGGGTTGATAAATCTTCTGTGTATCTAATAAAACTAGAAAAAATAATGCCTTTGCATATAGTGTCTTAGAAAAATCAGAAATTTAGTTTAGACAGTCTTTTAACCTCCTTAAGTACCTTTTGGGTATTAGTCCAGTTATACGGAAAACAAAATAGGGCATAATGTTGGTATTTGAGGTTTTTTCCTAAACAGAAGTACTCCCTATTCAAAATGCTTAAGTCTTGTTGAATCTAGCTTAATGTTGTTTGTAGAAGATGATGCTTTGTTTTTCAAAACAAAACCAAAAGGTTATTGTATAAAATGAGTATTTTGGCAACATGTTGTTAAAAGGTGCTTAGTTTTGGAGATGAATGGAAACTCAGCTAACTGATTCTGGCTATCTCAGGCTGTGGATATGAATGTGCTTTTCTTTTTTTTTTTTTTTTTTTCCTTCCCCCATCCTAAATCTTTAGTGGGTCTTTTGAAGCAGTTGCTGGTACAGCAGCTAGGTTTGACTGAGAAGAACACTCAGGAAGACTGGCAGCATTTCCCAAGATACAGGACAGCCTCTCAGGGGGTGCAGGCAGATAGTGGAATCCAGAACTCTGAAAATATTAAGGCTTATCCTGGTGAAGGACAGATGCCCTTTAGAACTGGAACTGGTGACATTGCAGCTTGTTACAGTCCACGGACTTCAACTGAATCTTCTGCTCCACGGGATTCAGTGGTACTGGCATCCCAAGATAGCCAGGCAAGTAACATTTTAGTAATGGACCACATGATTATGACCCCAGAGATGCCTGCCACAGAGCCAGAAGGGGGTCTTGATGAGAGTGGAGAGCACTTTTTTGATGCCCGTGAAGCACATAGTGATGATAATCCATCAGAAGGTGATGGAGCAGTTAAAAAGGAAGAGAAGGATGTTAATTTACGCATCTCAGGCAAGTTTCTTTCACATTTAAACTTTGATTTTGATCATTGTTACTGTTTTGTATGCTGGAATGAATGTTATTTGTGTTTGCATATATGTCTACATGTGTGTAGTATGTATTCCTTCATTCAGTAAATACTGAATCTCTATACCAGACCTCATCCTAGAGACTAGGTGATAGAGTAGTGAATAAAATGCAGAAAAGTCTCCTCATGAAGCTTGAGTACTAGTGGGGGAAAGAGTAATGATAAGTAAGAAAATAAATAGCTGTCAGATAGTGAGAAGCATTAGAAAGAAAAATGTTGGGATACAGGGGTATAGAGTAGTGAGGCAGACAGGGATGGGGAAGGAGGACCTCTGTCAAGTGGTACCTGAGTGAAGCGACATAGATACCCAGGAGCAGTGTTCCAGCAGAGAGCAGAGAGGTTAAATCTGCCTGTCAGGAACAGGCTTTTTGTATTTAGGGGTTACAGGGCAGGGAGAAAATGGTAAGAGACCAGGCAAGAGAGGTATTTGGCAGGGGAGGTGATGACAAGATCATATAAAAACTTTGTAGTTTCTAGCTCTAAACTTTTAAAATGCTAACTAATATGAAATTATGTACAAGTTACCTTGGAAGCTTGCCAGATTTAGCTTTAAAGTGAAAAAATTCTGATGGATTTAAAACTAAGCTTAGGCGTTAATGGCTTTTTGCTTTTTAATAGCATTTCAAGTTGTCAGCATGTGACGCCATCTCTATTTTCTGATGTCCTGACAGCAGTACTAATCTCATCAAACTATTCTGTCTCCATCAACAGGAAACTGTTTGATCCTCGATGGCTATGAAACAGTGCAGGAGAGCTCCACAGATGAGGAGGTTGCTTCCTCATTTACCCTGCAGCCTGTGACAGGCATCCCCTCTATGGACTCCACCCACCATCAGCAGCATTCTCCCCAAAATGCTCATTATGATGGGGCAGGTTCACCATTCACCCCAGAATTCCTGGTCCAGCGGCGCTGGGGAACTATGGAGGATTCCTGTTTTGAGATCCAGAGCCCTTCCTCTTATACAGATTCACAAAGCCAGATCATGGAGTACATTCATAAGATAGAGGCTGACCTTGAACACTTAAAGGTACCTCCCACTTGAACATCCCCAAGAGTGGATCATAAGAAACACATTTAGCAGAGGGGATATACGGAATGACTGAAATGCTGATGTTGATAAACTTGTTCAGGTTCTAAATCCATGTTTTCTTTAATCATCCTTCATCAATAGACCTGGATAAAAAGCTGAGATCAATACTGTTTATCTTGTGATGAAAGAATAGAAAAAGTAGTAACTTTCTATAACTGTGTTTATATGGGTTTCTAAGTTTAAGAAGATTAAAGTGCTCGGGGCAGCTGGCTGGCCTCCATCAGATGACAGGAACAGTAAGCTGAGCTGGGTGGTGCTTGCACAGTTGTGAATCTCCGCTGGGAAATGCTCTGACTTGCTGTAACCTGTTAATTATCTGTGACTCACTAGGTAATGTTGATAGTTTCCCAGATGCCAGGATGGGTAGAATTGGCTTCAGTGGCTTCTATAATCCAAAAACTTGGACATGAATGGAATTCTTTAAAACTAGTAATTGAAGATGTCACGGTTTCAAAACTGACTTGTGTGTGTGGCAGTTTTCAAGAAAAGACCCTATTCAAGTTCGCCCTCAGTAGACACTACTAGAGCCCATGTGCTTTTCATGACATCATTTAGTTGGGAGGCTTCAGGGACAGATTTAAAGTGTTCTTAGCCTTTTAGCTCAAGACTGGTCTCCGTTTTTTTTTTTTTTTTTTTTTTTTAATTCCACATGATATGATAGGTTTTCCCCTCTTCATATGATTATATGTGATGTCATCCTGTGGCTGATGAGATGAGATAGAAAACTATTGTGGGCAGATTGACTGTCATGCAGTTTATACTACATGGGGTGGGGCCATTTTCTGGGTGACTCCTTCAATAGGAGGATCACCTTTACTGGTTACCCCTCTCTGTTTTTATTTTACATGGGAAAGTTTTAAGGTATTAATTTGAGAAAGAAATGGGACGAGGAAATTTACTTTTTGCCCCTACTAATAAAATTTGTTTTTCTTATAATGTCCAAATGAAAAACCTATGGGTTTTATTTTACAGAAGGTGGAGGAAAGTTACACCATTCTTTGCCAAAGGCTGGCTGGATCAGCCCTCACAGACAAGCACTCAGGTATGTGAAATTGTGGGTTCCCAACTTTAGCATCCTGCCTGAACTGTACACTGAAGTGATTTATTATTCTTTAAGATGAAAACCTTCTGAGATTCCATTTCTTTTCTGTCTTTAAAAACCATTTGTTTCTAAACATCATAAATCAAGTAGAAGCTTTTGTCTGCTGACTCTGCTCTTCCTTCTTACAGACGAACTGCAGTTGTCAGTTCCCATGCTATCCTCTCTTACTTCTCTCTCTCCACCTTTTCAAAAGTAGAAGGTGGAGCTTTGGGAAGTCTGGTAAATCACAGATTCAGGGTGAGATGTGCTGGTGTGACTCCCTTGTATGGAGGGTTGGTCCTCAGGTCCTACTGTGCTTTCATGGGGCCATTGTCTCCCCTTGATTGCAGCTGTGTCTGTTCAGTGCAGCAGTTTATACTCATTTGCTTGTATGCTTTTGGGTGGGGATGTTTTGATTAAAAAACAAATGTATAACCGTGCCTACAAATTCCATGGTATTCTTTACAGTGTTCATTTGTTCTCAAGCAGGTTTCCACATCTTTATGTTTTCTCAGATAAAAGTTAAAGCCGAGTGTCCTGGAGGTGACTGGAGGTTGTTGGATTTTGAGCATTGGCCTTGTATCAACCACATCCTGGTTCCAGTGTGGACACAGAGTGTGTGACAGAGGATCTGCCTGAGAACCATTTGGGGTTAACCATGTCCCAGGGTGCCCAGAGCAGGACTAGTTCTTCAAAGTCTGGCAGCTGCACTGGTCTGTCAGTGAGGGAATGTCCATTCTCTCACGCTCCTCTCCTCACTGTCGGAAAGCCGTTTTGATTCAGAACAAAAACCAAATGTATAGAGCTTTGGGTGTAGGATATGAAATTGTACTTAGACGTAAGAAAAGAGAAAAATCAGATGTATTTATTTGACTTCATTCCGTATTTGAAAGCACATTTTAATTTTTATTTTGCCTTGTTTTATTTTAATTGAGTAGTGAGAGTTTTGGCCCTTTGTATTTAGTATACCCAAGGATCAATTGCTCCTGAAGCAAAAAGGTTAGGATGGGGTATTAGGAGGTTGGGTAGAGAGGAGATGAAGAAGAGGGAGGAGAAGCATCTCATCTTTGCTAATTGTATTCCATATCCTCTGCTGTCCAGCAGGCTGCTTCTCTGAGGGTCACCTCAAAGGCATGGTGGTCCCTGTGTGCAGATGTGAGCTGTGTGCTGCCCGTCGGACAGAGAGTAGGTGGGCTTCCTCCCACCCTAATGCAAGCACTGCTTCTCTGTAGCTGGGACATACCCCCAATTAACAGGAATCCTCAACATACTAAATAGCAGGCACTTGAAAATGGGTGTATTTTCTTCTGTTTTCATCTTTTCTATTGAGGGTTGGGATTTGGGAGGGAGAGGAAAGCAAATTTTTATTTTCTTGACTATAAATTTGTTATTCTTGGTATTGTTTCATTTTTATAATTCTATATTAGACTTTGGCACTTGTGTAAAATCATTCCTGCACATTAAGCAGGAAGTAAGAACAAACAAATGGAAATGCTTCAGTGGTGGTGGGGTTGCTAAGGAAGGGTGGGATGGGGGTGGGTAAAGAGTAGGAAGGTTATCTAAAATGAATCACTACTGAGTTGAACCATGGCTATCATTAGCCACGGGTACTGCTGATTATAAGGCCAGTAAAATATTAGTACCTGGAGGTTTGACTCTAATTTTTTGCACTGATGGTGCCAAAGGGCTCTTTGAGTCACAAGGAGAACTAGGGGTGGAGTGAGAAAGATGTGGTGGAGGAGGCAGAACTGCTCGCCACCAGCTCCAGAATCACTTCCTCGGACCTCACTGCCGCAGTTCTGTCCATACTGGGCCGTGACTGACCTTAGGAATCGCAGACCAGAGCGTACACTGGATACTGCAGGCAAGGTGTTGGTAACTGCCTGCTCTAGGATGAATAGCAGTATTGGCAGTGCCTACAGAGGGTATATGTCAGAATTATAACTTGAGAACTCCTTCATTTATATTGGCTTTCTGTGGTTTTCTCTGTACATTAGGTAAATATATTTTTGGAGTATTTTGCCAACTAAAGTGAACTCATTTGTCAAAGTTGTAAATTCTGTTAATAAAGAAAGGAGTTCATTCATTGCTCACATCTTTCAGTAGTGCCCTCTGAACTCTGTGGGTAATCAGGATGTAATTTTATTCTTTGCTGCAGACCCCCTCCTCAAAAAAGGAAGCTTTCTCACCACAAATGGTGAGGATTTCCACCTACTTCTATAAACACCACTACAACTTAACAAGCTCGTTTACCTGTGTCCAGATTCCTGTTTCTGTCCTTTCAAAACTGATCTATGTTTTTAGGTAGATCAATTTGGATCTTTGTACCTCATCTATAAATTGAAATTATATTTCAAGTCATAGGCGGAGTATAATTTAACTGAGAATTGGATTTAAAATTTTTAGAGGCAGATGCTAATAAATAAGTGAAGCTTGGAATTTGGAACTTTCTGTATCTCTTAGGAGAAGCAAGTAGAAACCAAATGGTTACATTGTGCTGCTGGAAATAATGTAGTCATGTCCAACTAAAAGTGTTAAACCTGTAGCCACTTGACACTAAAACATTCAGGAGAAAGGTAAATGTTACAGAACTTTCCTCTTAATTTAGACACTACAGGGTCATTGCATAATTCTTTAGCATTCAAGAAGGCTGCGAGTTAGCAAAGTTTGGGTTTCTCTTTTAGTTCAGCCATTATTTTGTTCTTGGTAATTATTTGCTTTTCTTTTCCTGCAATTTAGTCTTTCCTTGGCTAAACACGTCTAACTGGAAAAATACTTCAGCTATAGCTGTAGTACTTTGAAATACGTTCATGCCCCAAGACAAAGTTAAATCTGAAATCAATCCCACCACTTCTAGAGTTCTTTCAGTCTTACCAGCCTGACTTCTTCCCTTCTCCTTCCCATCCTGGCCTCCCACACTCTGATTTCATTTTGGCCATTTAATCACATCCATTTGACTTTAATATTATATCTCTCCCCCTTTGGGGATGATCGAATTAGATATTCCTTCTGTCTTTAAGTGAAACTGGTTACCATTAAAAGAGTTTTCTCAAAATTACATAATTAGAAGTTGGAATCTGCTACTGTACTGAGGAGTGTGAGGAAGGTGGACGAATAACCTCTCCAGAGCCAGAAAGTTACATGTTGGCCATGGAAATGACCTGCACTGACTGCTTTCTCCTGTGGGCTTACTGGCTCCTTTACTGTTAAGTGGCAAATTACATTTGGAGTGTCTCCTTTTCAGAGAATAGACTTAATCAAGGCAAATCAGCAATCCCCCAAAGTGCTATAATTTAAAATGATGATTATTGCCCTGGCCATATGTTTTTGTGTAATTTAAAATCAGCTAACTTGAACTGCCTGAGTTATGTTGGCTTTTAGAACTAAATTGTAACTATCATATTGCATGGGAGGTGTATTTCCTAAGCTTTTTGGCTTTCTTTCCCCCAAAGAACTTCTAATGACTAGTAGGATGAATCCCCTTTAAAGAACTTTTTTTGTTTCTTTGTTTTTGGGGGAGCCCAAGGGGGGGGCGACTGTGATGGTACAGGAGAAAAGGCCCTTCCCCAATCATCCAGGAGCAAAGAAGGAAATAACCAACTTCCCGTGAGCTGGCTTTTACTTGCATCTTTTTTTTCTTTTCTCTTTGATGTTAGTAAACTCGGTGCATTTCCCGGGGTGTTCGTATTTCCCACTGGAAGTCCTCTTCTCTGAAGTTGATACGTTATTTGGAGCTATTAGAGCTTTAGTCATGGTTTCCTTCCCTGCATGTCACAAAGGGCACCATTGAGAACTGTGTGCATAGAACCTCAAAATACAGAATTAGCAGGAATGTATAGCAGCTGACTGTGGGCTAGTCCACCCCAACCCCAGTAGTACAATTTTTGTTTTGTAAATCATGTTTTCTGACATTTCTGCACCCTTTTCAGAGTGATCTGCAAAATTTTCTTCCTTCAAGAAGAGTTCCTTTTGTCTTGTACCTTATGCCTTCCCCACTGGAACTGAGGGTTTTGTTAATAAATTAGTAGGGAAAAAAAGTCCCTCCTAGAAGGAAGCCTCCCTGCCATTCCCAGGTGCCAACTGCTAAGCAGGTATACTGCAAAAATGGTAACTGTAATGTGTACACTGTTGGTTATTTTTAATAAGCCTCTTCCTACTAGAACATTTTATTTTCCTTGTTCACCATACAATCATGTACTCTTTAACAGAAATTGCTTTTAAAAAAATCTGGAACTATCTTTTAAAAAAACTTTATTAATAATCATGTATTTTTACTGATCACATTTTGAAATGCCTAAAAGACTTTATTGTTCTAATTATCCAGATGTACCTTTGTAAAATAGCTCTTTTATGAACTAGCTGTTAAGGCTGTATGTTTCTGGAACAAAATATTGGTCGTCTAAAATCTGTTTTCTGGGATCTGGGAAAATAGAAAATAAGAGTTCAAATATTAAATAAGCTTAAAGGAACCAAGTATGTGACTTTTTATTTGTATACATTCTTGATTTACCTTATATAATTTCTTTAGAAAAGTCAAGGAGTTCAGAAGCCTATAACTCATCTCACTGACAGTGACTTTCATACATCTTCCCACTTGTCTGAGCATCTTTACTTTGGTTGGTTGATCTCTGTAACATGTGAACCTCCATGATAATGCTAGCAGGTGGGATTACCCTAGCAGTGGGGCAGCTTTGTTGCTGTTTAAAAAGTATCTTTATTGAGACATAATTCACATGTAATACAGCTCATCCTATAAAGTATACACTCAAATGGGTTTTGGTATATTACATTATAAATTTGTAAACATTTTGGTAAAATATACATAATGTAAAATTTTCCATTTCCACCATTTTTAAGTGTACAATTCAGTGGGATTAGTGGGCCAGCTTTTATGGTTCACTTGTGGATAACTTTAATGCTACCTAAGTGAAAAACATGATGTCTTTATTATCATTTCTATCCCCAGTGCTGAACTTCCTAACATGCCAGTTTTTCTATGCTTTCAAGGATGCCATTTCAACTCAGAAAGCTCACTAACTTTTGGTATTTTCTGTATTTTGGTTTGGAAATAAAGTTATAATTTGACTTATTTTGAGATAGTATTTTACTTTTTTGGCATTTAGGAGCACATTTGGCTGGTAGAGCTAAGCAACGTAACAAGAAATGCCATTTTAATATTTTGTAGAATCTTTTAAAAATTAAGAATAGTTAAAGTTAAGTATACTCTCAGCTCTGTAAGAAATGAAGTTATTTTACTCTTAGCTCTGTTTTTAAGCATGTGTGTGTGTGTGTGTGTGTGTGTGTTTGGTAAAACAAATAATACAGCATTCCTACTTGCTCTCAGCTAGCATCTTCTCATGGGAATGTATAAAATAAAACTGCATTTGAGCAGTCCCTGCTACTTTTTATTGTCCTCTTTCAAGCCAAATGACAGTTTCACCAGAGGTTTAATACCATCTTCAAAGATAAGAGGCTGTATCCTCATTTTAAAAAGGTATTTAAAAGTTGCCTTTTAATAAAGTCTGATGCCATCCTGATGCTTTATTTTATTTTTTTTTTAATTTTAGTTTTTTTGGTACTGGGGATTGAACCCAGGGGTGCTCAACCACTAGCCACATCCCCAGCCCTTTTTATTTCTTATTTTGAGGCAGGGTCTCACTGAGTTGCTGAGGCTGCCTTTAACTTTTGATCCTCCTGCCTCAGCCTCCCGAGTTGATAGGATTACAGGTGTGCACCACCACTGCTGGCTATCTTGATGTTTTGTGATGAAATATTACAAATAGCTAGATTTAGGTATTTTCCACCCCATGCCTCTGGAATGTCAGCAATAATTCTTTTTACTAACTGAAAACACTCCCTGAATTTTAGCTGTCAGGGGATATGTTTGTTTCCACCTGTTAGTGAGACATCATCATTCCCTAAGCACTAGCGGAGGTCTTGGTTTGAAATCATTGAAGTAGGTAGAGCTGTCTTCCTAGCCTTTTCTCTCATTGATTAGGGTGCTTTGGGATCTACCTGTAGCATAAAGATGGATTTACAAGCATTTTGAAATCTCTTTGCACATGTGATCCACAGGATTGAGTCTGTCTGCACATGTAATGATCAAAAACACTAATCAGGGTACATCTTGGTAATCTTATTAAAATTTTTGGAGGACAGTCTGTTCAGAGAAAAAAAAATTACTGTCATTTTGTTTTTGTTTCTATTGAGATGGGGTCTCGTTGTGTTGGCCAGACAGGCCTCAAACTTGTGATCCTCCAGCCTCAGCCTCTGAGTAGCTGGGATTACAAGCCTACGCCACCATGACAAGTCTGCTATTTTAAATATCGAAGGCAGATAGCATGATATATTATAGTGCAGTGATAGTCAGTCTTTTTGATCTCTGGGATGATTTAGACACTTAAGAATTATTTAAGCCTATCAGAGAAGCTTTACTGTGTTCAAAATTAAAATTAAAAAATTTTCAAGATAGAAAATTAATCTGAAAATAGCAGTTAATTCATTACACATTAACATAAATCACATTTTTATAAAAAATGACTATTTTCCACAATTCAGAATAGTTAGTGAAAAGAGTTTTTGAACCATCTCAAATGTCAGGTGTAAAGAATATAGCTGGGTTCTTGTATGTCCTTCATGTAGTCTGTTGAGATAAGAACTACAGAGAAAATTTAATCTCAAGTACATATTTTTAAAAGGGAGAAGTATTTCAATAGCCTTTTCAGATAATTATAGATTATTGATGTGATAGATTCTTAAAAGAGATGCAATGTAGAATCTAAAAACATCAATGAAGTTCTTATATTCCATTACGCTGAAAATCCATTGGCCTTTTCTACACTTTAAGTGTGTGAGGAAAATACCTTTTACCCAAGCATAGTTTTAGATGTACTACTTATTTACTTATTTATTTGGTGCTGGGTATTGAACCCAGGGCCTTGTACTCGTGAGGCAAGCACTTTACCAACTGAGCTATATCCCCAACCCTGCCCATGCATGGTTTTATAATGTCCTTTATTGGTCATTTGGAAGCATTAATTTACTGAATTAAACATGGCTTCCAAATTTGACATATTTTTATATAATGTCAAAATCACATTTTTAAATCAGAGCTTTATAGTTACACATATTAGTTGGATTCATCCCAAAAAACTCACACATGCATGGAAATCGATTTCACTTCATGATCTCCCCAACCCTTTCCCTTCCTATTCTCCCCTCTCCCATTCTCCTTCCTCTACTTGACTTCTTTCACTCATCTATTAATCTGTACTTGATTGGTTCCTTATGTAATCTTATCCTTCCATCCCTCTTTCCTTTATTTTACTCTATGAGTAAAATAAAGTAAAATGAAGTAAATGAGAGAAAACATTTGACCTTTGAGTTTCTGAGTTTGGCTTATTTCTGAGTTTGGCTTATTTTAGCATGATAGTCTCCATTTCCATCCATTTACTGGCAAATGCTATCATTCTTTTTTATGGCTGAGTAGATCTATACCACCGTTTCTTAATCCATTCATCTATTGATGGACATCTGGGTTGATTCCATAATTTAAGGATTATGAATTATCCTGCTAAAAACATTGATGTGGAAGAATTGCTGCAGTATGGCGAAAAATCACATTTATTAATTTCCCAACTGATCAGATCAGAAAAGCATGGTGTTAGATGCAAATTTCAAATACTAATTTTTCCTTGAAATCTTGAATTTTACGATTGACAATACAGTTGTCTTGTATTGACAGGCTCACTTTTTTCATTTTTGAGAAAATACCTGCCAAATTCTTAAGTCTGTACATCCATTGCTTACACTCTTTCTTTGAGATTAAAATGGTCTTCTGTTTAGAAAGTGAAAAAAGAGTGAAAACTGGCCTGTTTTGGTTTCAACCTAAACATCTGCTGGAGTACTTTTCCTGCAGTCTCAGTCATGGTGCTTCGATTTGCAGCAGGCGTACTTTTTGCAAGCTCACCATATCATTACAGAAAAAAAGAAGGTGTGGGGCTGGGACATAGCTCAGTGGCGAGCCCACAAACCCCGGATCCAATCTCCAGCAAGATAAGAAAAATGTGTGTATTCAAGGATTGTGACTTTCATAAAATTATTAGTTTTTTAAAAATTTTTTTGGTGTGTGTGTATGTGTGTGTGGTATTAGGGATCGAACCCAGGAGCACGTAACCACTGAGCCACATTCCCAGCCCTTTTTCGTATTTTATTTTGAGACAGGGCCTTGCTAAGTTCCTTAGGGCCTAGCTAAGTTGCTGAGGCTGGCTATGGATTTGAGGTCCTCCGGTCTCAGCCTCCTGAACTGCTGAGATTACAGGTGTGCTCCACCACCCTAGGCAAAATTATAGTCCTTACTGCTTCACCCAGGGTGTTCTTGAGTGAAACTGGCAGATCTGTATTGCAAGTGAGCAGTGAGGGATGAAGTGATTGTGACATTTGGTATCAATCTTGGCCCAGCAGCTTCACCCTCCGTTGTTTCTGTGTCATCAGTGCAAATGACAACGTGGTAAAAAGGCAAATGGTGTATTAGTAGTTTTGTGAAAATAATTTTGATTCTCCAGAGTCCTGAAAGCATTTTGGACCCCCAGAGTTTTCCAGGCCGTACTTGGAGAACTGTTGGTGTAGTGGAAATTGCCCGAATGTAGAGGATTGGGATTTAGTCCCACCTCTTCTACTTACTTGTCCTGTGACCTTGAGCAGTCTACATTCTTGGTTTTCACTTTCTCATCTGTAAATCAGGGAAAATAACAGTCAACAGTTGTTGTGAGGATTGAGTGAGAAATTACCAAGCAGGGGTTGAGTCTCTCCAGAGTTGTTTTTCATTCTAGGATCTTAATCACGAGATCAGTTAGTTTAGAATATATAGACATCTCTCTTGCTAATACAGCTACATTTTTATGTCTTATCATAGCTTTGTATGTCTAAACCCTAGGCTCCTGGCAGGAGCTATTAGTTATTTGTCTTCATTTAAAAAAAGAATCCTCGAGTTTAACCTGATTGTTCTTTATAAATGTAAAGAAAGAAAAATGATCCTTTACATTTGATGTAGCAAGAACTTTGGTTTTAAAGAAACCTGTGTATTGGGCTTGTTCTGTTTTGGTGCTGCTGTTGTAAAGGAACTGAGCGCTGGGCTGTGGCTCAGTGGTAGAGTGCTTGCCTTGGGTTCACCCATGAATAGTCTGGGTACCATCCCCAGCATGACAGAAAATACAGGATAATACAGTGTAGTGGTAGTAGATGTTCCAGAAACTCTCCAGTAATTCTGTAGTGATTTGTATCTAGTTGCAGGCCCCCTTCCATATGTGTTCTAGTCAGAGCTAGATCTTGGTAGTTTTGAAACATCTTTATGCTCTTCAAATATGTGAACTGTTTACTTTTTAAATTCCTAATGGGAGTCTGAGTTATAGGATGGTTATTTGATGAGTTTGTATTTGTCTTCCTAAAAATGCAGATTGCCATGTCTGCTGCACTGCAGAGAGTCAGTCATGACAGTACTTTGAAACCTTTTCTGAACAAACTTGAGAGCCCAGCATTATGACCTAAAACCTAGTATAGAGCTGGATTTCTGGTTTTCCTCTCCATCCCAAGGAAACAAGAGCAAACCAAACTTGAGTTCTCTGTAGTCTCTGCTCTGATTTTAGCTTGTTGTCTCACCTGGAACAAGTCATTTACCTTATCTGGGTCTCAGTATTTTCATCTCACCCTGTGGAAGTTGGCTGAGGATTCTTCTCCTTAAGGTCCTTCCAAATCAGATGGCCTGTGAACTTGATGACACAAGAGAGCTTACCCACTGGCTTGCTGGGTCTTCTTAGGTGACCTGGTATTTTGTTCCAGATAGGGGTGTGATTTTAGCCTCACTCACTGAGGCTGTCCCTGTAATCCTTTCTCTCCTCTGCTTTGGGCATCTGTCTTGGTAACTTCCTCCTGTTCATTGTTACCTGCATGTGATGAAGCATTATTTTCCTCTCCTCTGTGGTCCTGGTCTCACTGCCAGTTTACAAGAAACTTGGAGCCTCTTGTGGAAGAGGATCTGACATTCCTGGTTCCCCAGGAGACTTGTTGAACATTGACTGAGACTGTGAGGTCCTATCTCTATTCCACCTCATGTCCTGAGTGATGGCTTGTTCAGAGAGGTTTATGAAATGTGGAGATGTCACAAAAGTTGAGTCCCTGAAATACGAACTAGCTGGATTAATGGTTGCACTTGGCAAGCAAATACGCCATTGGAAAAACTGTTTTACCTGCAAGAATAAGTCTCAGACAACTTGGAAGTTTTCATGCAATAAAATATTTACAAATTAATAACTCAGGCGAAAGGAAAGGAGGTGGGACAAAACCATTTATTTTAAGTAAAAGACAAGAATAAAGAAAAGCCCTCAAATATTCTCAAACTGTCTTCCTCTTAGAAATTGTCCTCTTTGGGATAAATTCTAACCAGGGCCATCAGTGACATTTAGCTGTAATACATATAGAGCCTAATGTTTGCTTCCTGTGGGGATATTTGCACTCTAATGGAAGTATGTAGGGAAGATTTGGTCTTTAAACGTGAATTATGATTAACTTAGATCCTCAGCTTTTTTTCTTCCTCTTCAGAAACGTTCTAAGCTGAATTGCAGTGAAGACTAGGCAAACCCGGGAGATAAAATAAGCAGGATCTTGCCATCTGAAGCCAGAATAGCTTGGCAGCAGTGACTGAAGAGTCAGTTGATTAATTGGTGAACTTATTTCCAGCTTTGTTTCAGAAAACAAAGATTTACACAGGAGCACAGTGTTTGGATATGGTTTGAGAGAAAAATGGATCTTAAGGAAGGGAGACCAAAGAGTAAAATCATTAAAGTGTTGGTTACTGGTCCTGTGATTTCCTTCCCTTCTCTCCTCCTTCCTCCCTCCCTCTGTCCTTCCATCCCTTCCTTCTTTCCTGGTTCTATTCCAGCTGTGGCCAGGTCTTTTGACAGCCCATCTCCACAACTAAGCACTTGCATCAGCTCCCTCCTGCTCTCAGTCTGTCACACGCGACTGACCGTGGTTTTCCCACACACTCTACTTTCATGCTGCCGTTTGCCTGCCCAGGAACCTATACTGGCCCTATGGTCACTGCTCCATCGAGACCAAACCTGCTTAGTTTCTGAGATATGCATAATGGATCCTGCCGGCTGTGTTTCGCTCCTGGCCCTGCCGTCATGATCCTGAGTCCTTTCCTCCATAGTCTTGGCTTCCTCCCTGTCTCCCTGTCAGGCGTTCCCGGTGCTGCCTCCACCTTTGCACCACTTCCTCCTCTCTAGCTACCCAGACCCTGCTCATCTGCTCAGGCCCAGCCTTCTTTCTTTCCCATTCTCCCTCATCCCCCACCCGACCCTCACACCTCCGCTGAGCAATGCAAGTGTGTTCAAGCACCTGCTCTGTGCACCATGTTTTGCAGAGGATTCAAAACTTAGTGCTAAAAGTAATAGGCACACCTCTCTGAGAACACATTGTGTCAGGTGCTGTCCAGCTGCTATACATTACCCCTAATCTGCATAAGGACCCGGAGAGGTGAGTGGCTTTCCTCCCCTTTTTTATTTTTTTGGCAGACAGGATCACTGAAGCTAGTGGTGATTCTGATGCTTCTGCCAGGATTCAAGAAGGGTCTATCTGCCACTAAAACTTTGTATTATCCAGCTGCAGGAATAGTTTGTGTCCTTAAAAGTGTTTATAATCATAGTGAAGAGAAGTCCAATGTCACGTTCCTGCCTTTCTCCCTCACTAGACTGCCGTTAGCCATGTGGAACTCAGGAGAAATCCAGAGACGTTTTCATTTCATTCAAGGCATTAGATCTTGGGAATGGCTTAAACGTAGCTGAACATTAAGATGAACTCAGCAACTGAATGAGGCTGGGTGGGACAGAGCAGCGGAGGCCTGGGACTAGGAAGTGGGGAGAACAGTAGAAGGCTCTTGGAATGAGAGGCTTAAGTTTGGCAAAGTGACGGAAGAAAATGCAATAGTTGAGGTGGAACTCACACACTGGCACAGAAGTTCACGTGTGGCATAGAGGGAGGAGTGAGACTTCTGTCAACCTAGGAGACTGGTCTTGTCATTAATAGCAGTAGAGGAGCATGGAGCGGGGAGACGTCCTGAGCGAAAATTAGTTCAGTGTTGGCTGTGTCGTTTTAGTTAGCAGTGTATTGACTTAGGCCTGTCTACTATAGATACAGCTCTGGGACAGAGTGGAGTTGAGCCCTACGTGTTTGTTGTTCCACTTCAGTTAAGGACAGGAGCTTTGTGTTCATGAACGCTCACGTTGAAAGTACTTTAGAGTTTGTCAGCTGATGAACAAAATGGGGTATATCCATATAGTGGAATATTATTTGGCCATTAAAAAGGAATGAAGTATTGGTACATGCAACACAATGAACCTTGAGAAACCTATGCTAAGTGTAGTCACAAAAGGCTACTTTTGTCTGACTTGTTTATGTGGAATGTCTGGAATAGGTAAATTCATGGAGACAGAAAGTAGATTGTTGGTTGTCAGAGGGTGGGGAGAGGGAGATTATTAATGGGAATGGAGTCATGACAATGTTCTGAAATCAAGTGGTGGTGATGGCTGCACAAACCGATGCACACACTAAAGCCATTTGAGTGTACGTTTTTAAATGGTGATTTTATGGCACATGGACTATATCCTTTTAAAAATTGGAAGGAAAACGGTACCTCTGGAATCACCTACTCTGTCCCCATACCAAGTGACTCAATGTCTCCATCCATCCTCTGCTTACGCTAAAGATGGCTCACATCCATCACAGGGAACTTACTCGGCAAAATCAGCCGTTCCAATGTTACAGGTCTCCAGTTGTATAAAAAGCGTGGCCTCTGAACGTCAGATGGTCCTGGCTTTGCCACTTACTAACTTGCGTGACATTGGGCAAGATAGTTAATTTCACTAAGCTCCAGTTTCTTCATTTGCCAAGTGGAGGTAACCTGCCTCCCAGGGCTGAGCTGCGCCACCAAAAATAATGCACGGGAGGCGCACAGTGTCTCGCATGCCATAAACATTTGATAAATGGTAGCAATTAGTTTTTTATCTCTTGTCTGCTCTTCACAATACCAAATACCTAGTGAGACCTCAATTACTACACTGTTTTTGGATTGCCTGAGAGCCCCAAAAGTCTGTTGTACCAAGTTGAGGTACATAGGGCAACAGCATAATTGGAATGAGTTATGAAAATGTATGGCTTGTTTTTGTTTTTTAAGAATCTCATTAGAATCTGCTGATGCATTTAGATCAGGTCAATTTGCCCAAAGTTTTGTTTTTCCCTTCAAGGGACCTGTGTACCATGTGGCAAATGATAGGAGGGGCTTTGGGGGGATCTCCACCGCTGCAGGATGGCCAAGACGCTGGGAGAGCCTTGTGCTGTGTTTCAATGTTCTTTTCCCCCTGTCCCCAAATCTCTGATGATATTAAGAGAGTCGAGAGCAGTTTTACTTAGCATAAGGCGCTGATCTGAACTTTCCTACCATCCCATGCTCTTTGGAAATTAACAGATATAAACAGAAAAGTAGTTTGTAAAGTACATGAAAGTAATGAGGAGTTGTCTCCTAGATTCTTGTCCTAACCTCAGACTTCTTATCCTTGTTTTGGCCAGGATTGGACAAGTACTGTGAAATGATGTGGCACCAAAAGCTTAGACAGGAGACAATTTATTTAGGTTCAGTCATCTAGAAGATTCGGCAACCTTTTATAAGCCATTTGTTATAATATGTGTCTAGTGCAATCCTGGTGTTAGCTGAAGATGTCTCTTGTAGTGCTTCATAAAACACTGTAATAAACCCAATGGAAGCAACCCTCAATAGCTTTGCACCAAGAGAGCGTCCCCTCCCACCTCACCTTCCCTCTGCTTCCGACTCCCCGCCCCCTAACTCATTCCCCTGCTGGGCAGCTGGAACCACAAATCACCTGGTGCTACTTTCAGGGAAATAAAAAAAACACCTACAATCTCTGTGCCCTCCCCCCCCAGCCCCCCGCCCTTACTGGCTGCTCCTTCTCAGATGTCAGTAGTGTGAAGTATTTCCCTTAATCAATGTTTTAACCTTCTTGTTGATATTTATTCAGCTCTGTTGAATATATGGTATTAAACCAAGCTCCATGGATGGGAGAGTAAATCTAAATTTCTCTGTGTTCTCTGGAGACATCATAATATTTCCTATTATCCGAGGTTATTGCTTTGCTAGGATATTAACGAGCAGCTTCTCTACTGGAAACTACATTGCTTCCCTTTTCTTTCAGTCCCCAAATAAAACAGTTTTGAATTAGCATGGAAACCAAGTTTAATTTCTTGACTCATCTCCTCTGGGTTTGAATCGCCTTCTCTGTTTCATGCCATTGTGGATAATTTGGTTGCGCGCCTGTCCATTTGCGCTGGTCCTGCCGCTGATAATATGATCAATCCCCCCTCCCCCTCTCCATGGCTTTTCATTCTCTTGTAAATTATTTCTGATCCTGTATGCTGTATTTTCTTTATTTAGATCCAAGATATCATTAGGGAAGAGGGCTGAACAAAAGAGCCTTTTCCCCTTTCTCTCACCATGTGTTGGTGATGCTGGTGGCAAAGCATGTCTGGCTGGACGCTCGGTCCATGTCTTCTGTACTGGCCACGGGGAAGGTGCCTCGTGTGCAGTCCGGATGGCACTTTGTTTACACTGATTCTGCTCAGCAAGATTCTTTAGCTAATGGTACTTTGAAGTTTTTAATATCTAACATTTTAAAAATGTTATCTATGTGCTCTGTTAAACACAAATAATACACCATGGTTCTGTCTGGATTAGGGTCTGTAATGCTTAGTTTTAGCCTTTATAACTAAAATCTTTTAAAAATGGATAGTGGATTGCATCTGGCATCTTGGGGATATTTTCCAAATATTCTCTATTAAATTAATAATTTTAATAATAATTTATTAATTATTTTATCATTAATAATTTTCTAATAAATTAATAAACACTGCCCCTCAGGGAGAGCAAGCCAAAACCAGGTACATGCATAAAATAAGGCACAAAGTAAGGAAGACATAAATAAGATACAGGTGAACATCTTTTAAAAGTAAGGTTGATTTTTACCTTAATTTTTTCTCTTATTTCAAGTGATAGTGAAGTTTCTAGCTATGTTCATCTCACCTCTGTTTTTCATTCTACAAAGAATGTTTTGATCTTTTCATTGGCCAAGGCAAAGCAGGTGACTTTGCTCAGTGACCAGGAAAAAAAAGCCTGGAAACTTAAGGGGCAAGAGTTTAGATTGTAGCTCACTTAAGTGGTGCAGCTTGGTCTGTGGCCTGCTTGGCACCTGGGGTCCTATCAGAGGTGTGGGAGGGCAGTGGGCGCCTTGGCATGTCATGTGACTGCAGCGGGAGGGGGCCGTGCTCGTTTCAATGCAGGAGATGCCACTTCAAGGCACATCGTTTACTGAACAGGGCACTTTTCTGTCTTGGGAATGGGGGCAACACACCCAGAGGGTTGAGATGAGGAACAAATATGATGGTGGCTGTGAAAACACATTGTGAAGTGTGCAGTGCTTTGCAAATGCTAGTTGTTACCAAGTGCAGTGGTGAGGTGGACTCTGTACCTAAGTGCTGACAACAGGAGAGCGTCCTGAGAACGGGGACCACTCCGTGCGTGTGTGTGTGTGTGTGTGTGTGTGTCTAAGTGTGTGTGTGTGTGTGTGTGTGTCTAAATGAGTGCTTCCATGCACCCAGGTGTTTTTGTTTTGGTCCTGGGGCTGGAACCCAGGGCCTGGCGGATGCTGAGCCTTGCCCCCAAGCCGGGCAGCACTATGGTTCTGAGGACTGAAATTATGGGCCAACCACCCTGCAGGTGTTCAGGGCAGCACTGCTGGTCTGTGTCACAGGGGTAGGCCAGCTCCTGGGCCCATGCAGGTCCCATGCCTGCTCACAAGGGTATAGCCAGTACCAAGGACAGTGCCTGCCACCTAGAATACACTGAATAATTCTCCAAATTCAACTGAAGTTGAAAAACACGGCCCCAGAGTAACCTCTGGTATTTAATAACACCCCCATCCACTTCTTTAGCCAAAAACACTATAAAACAGATCCTTTTATTGCTACTGGAAAATAAAAATCTTGTCTTCGGGGGTTAGGGGAGAGAAGCGTACTTTCTATTTCAGTTATTAAGTGGATAGGTATTTGTGTACAGGTATTCTTGCCTGGGTCTACCTCTTTTGCTTGTATTTTTCAAATTTTGCTCCCCTTTCCCCACTAAATTTTTAAGACAACCATATCACCTCAACTATGTCCTAATTAATTTGTATCTGGAAAGCAGTGGTCTTCCTCAGGTTGGGGGGAAGAGTGGCTTAGAGTCCATTTGTATTTAGAGGAACAAGATGTTAACGGTGTGTACTGAGCTTTACCCAAGTGCTTAATGCTTGAAAATGCTTGAAGGAAACCATTCTTCCTACAGGATGAGATGCCAGCTGCCTCCAAGGTAGACAGGCAGTAGATACATTGAGATGCTTCTTTGCATATTTACTCCACCTACTGTTTTCATCCTTGAATGTGTGTGTGTGGTGTCTTAGGTCATTTTAAAAGCGAACATGATGTTCCCGTATTCAGACTGGTCTTATTTTGGAACTATCATTCTCACATGGAAATATCTGGCCTTTTTCAACTAGGCCATTAGTGCTATTTACCTACTAACACTTGTGTATGTCAATAACATTGCTTTTGTCAATAGAGCACTTAAGTAATTACTGCATTTTCTAGTATTAAGCATCTTCATGCCTTTAAAGAAAAGTGCCCATGTATCTAAAATAAAAGGCCCAAATACTTAGGCAAGTCCGTTATTGTTTTGTGTGTGTGTGTATGCTGCTGGGAATTGAATCCAGTGCCACAGGCAAGATTCTCCTTTCAACTAGAAGTGTCCCATTTCTCCAAGTATTCAAATTTCCTTTTAGCCTTGGGCCAAGGAGAGGGGCTGAGAATCCAAGAATTGAGAGATGGAAGGTACCTTGTTCAGCCTCCTAATCCACTGCAGAAATACCCTGTAGGGCAGTCCTGGCAGACTGCCATCCGTGTGCTTGTATCTTTCCAGTGCTGGGGAGCTCATTCTCTCCCAAAGGCAACTCATAAATTCTTTCTTATTTGAGCTAAAATCAGCCTCTCTGTGACTTCTATCCTTTGGTCCTGGCCTACACAGGGAAGATTGTAAATATTTGAACACAGCTACCACATCTTCCTTTAGTCTTTTCCAAATTAAGATAACTGAATTCTTCTAAAATTAAGATGTCTGCCTGGTATCTGGAAGAACGAGAATGGAAATGATTGCACCTTGAACTTCTGCTTTAATGGCAGCTATCTGACCGAGCGTCCCTCCTACTATTTCATACTTGGGCACATCCCAAGGATGTTGTTGCTGTTGTTTTTAGTCCTGGAGATGGAACCCATGGATCCTCCGTCACTGAGCTGCATCCATAGCCCTTTTTATTTTTTATTTTAAGATAGCGTCTTGCTAAGTTGCCCAGACTGGCCTTGAATTTGGATCCTCCTGCCCCAGCCTCCTCAGTAGCTGGGATTACAGGGGTGTACCACCATGCCTGGCTAGTATGGTTCTCCAATGTAACCTACCCCTCATTTAGCTGGGGCAATTAGAACATCTGTCCTGGGGGAACAGACATCCTGCTTATTCCTTTGGCTATTCTGAATTCCTGGAGAGAGCTCAAGCTCTTGAAAATTGCTATGAGATAAAATATAAAGGTTTTCCTTTAGGAGGGAAAATTAAATGCACCAGACTATGTTTTTTGAAAGTAGAAACCATGTCCAATTTTTCTTTCTGTCCCCTTTAGTGCCTAATATCTTACCTGACAGAAGCTACTCAATGAATTATTGCTCCACTGAGCTGAAAAGACAACTGGCCAGCATCATGTTGAAGTACAGGTGTATGTTGAAGTGTAGATAATATTTGTGTAAAGAGACATACATGTACACCTATACGCACGTACCCATATATGTGCACATGCCTTTTTTTGCCTTCAAATATCTCCGTGTCATTGCGTCATAATTCACGGGAAGACAATGTCACTGTTGAGACAAAACTATACCCTGGATAAATTCCAAACACCTGGGGTAATATGGAAAGTGCTGCCTTCTTCCTGATATCCTGGGGCTGTTGCATGGAGATGACAGATCCCGTGCTCGGAACCTGCCATTGCTAAATTGATTAAGCTTTACTCCCAGGTCCAAAAGGCTGCACTATCGCTCATCCTCCCACCTCTTGGCCTGCTCATTTGTGTGGTCTCTTCAGTCGCCCTTGGAGATGGAGAAGGCAAACAGTGAAAGTATGGGGGAAATGCAGCTCCCTTGCTTACATTTTCCCCTTCCTCTGACTTAGAGGGCTTCATCCCGTCCCACATGGTCTTGGACCAGCGTTCTTCCAGCCCAGCGCTTCCCTCCCCGAAGCAAGTATCTTTAACGTGGTGTAGTTGGACCAACCTGGACAAAGCGCGGGAATCCAAGGAGAGGTGGGTGTGGAAGGAGGAAGCACGTGCTGAGATGCGAGTGCAGGACCGCAGCTGTGGCGCTCTGGTCTTGAGTCTTCCTTCATGCTTGAGTGTCAGTGCCCCCTTCTCCAGCTACAGGGCAGCTCTGTGGAAGACTCGCATGGAGGATTCTGGGCTTTCACCCATGCTAGTGAGGCCTCCCTTGTCCCCAGCTCTTAAATTGCCATAAACCACGCACTTCTCTACCTCCGCCCTGCCTTATGAGTTAAGTGATCATTGTAGGTAAATGATACCAACAGAAAACACCCCAAGTCAGAATGGGCCAGAATGGTTAAAAGAAGGAAAATGTGTGGTCTGCCATAGCTTCTACTTGACTTTGAATTCCAGGAGGACTAGTCTGGATTCATCTTGTTTTCTGTTTTGCCTGGCACCTAATAGGTACCAAAGATCTCTTGAAGAACAAATTGCATGGCAGCTGACCTCCTCTGCAGAGGAGTAAATGGAGACTGGGACTTGTGGTGGGCATGAATCAGGTTCCCACATTAGGGCTGTAGCACTCAGAGGCAGGCTGTATTCCGATCAAGGACTATCCAGATTTTCATTTTAATTTCAGTGTGAGCTATCTCCCCAGCCCTTCAGTGTCAACAGTATCTGTTATGCCTAGACTAATAAAACGTAGATAAGAGATGTTGGGGAAGGGTTGTCATACAGCTGTCCGTAGGGCTGTGGCTTTTTACCATTAGTTGTAGTCTTTGCAGCCAGTGAGGTGGAGCAATATGGGGTGATGAGGCTTAAGGACTATGTGATGTCTAAACTACACGCCACATATATTTGTTCTTTGCCAACACTTGTCCATGATGTCACTGGGGAAACTACTGCTTATTTCATCCTGTAAGGCCTGAGGAAAAATCAAAGAACATTTATCCTTCTAACTTCAATTCCATTTCCAAACTGGTTCCGTTAGACACTATCCTTTAGGAATGAACCATTTGTCCCCAGCACAGGCAAAAGGACACAGAGGATTTACTTTCATTTAATCTGGAGCTCCAGCGAAGTGCTCCGATAGGATTGATGGTCTGTAGCACTGTATGGCAATACCGATGGACAATCAGCCTCTCGCTTCCTTCAACCTCACGTTCCTCAAATGTGAACTCTGACTTCAGTCTAGATTTGTATAGACTTCAAGCATAGTGAGGACCCACAGTGCCATATTTGCTAGCTGGGGAATGTCACCTGACTTATGGGGGCTAATAATAGGAGCAACTGTGATTTGCCAGAATTGTGGACCCCACTTTCTCTGTAGTCTGTACTCTCTATGAACTTGCGAAGAGCCTTTGAAGGGACCTTTGGAAAAGAAATGGCAGGAGAAGCTAAAATATAAATCCAGAGGACAACTTCACAGTCTATTAGAGCAGACATAAAACAAGTAGGTAAGCATAATCTCTGGTATGCGCAAGTGGGGTTCAAAGAAAGAATTCATTCTGTTGGGAAGGGACAAGATAGCAAGGTGTGACATGCTTCTGGCAGGAGAGGATTCCTAACGTGAATTCTGAGAGGTAAAAATGTACTCATGTCTCTGTGTGTAGGAAGGTGTGAGGAGTCCAGGCAGATTTCCGTGTATTAAGACGCCAAGGTGTGTGGCGAGATGACCAGAGAACCTGGACTACTTGGTACTGATGGAGGATGAGCTGGCCAGAGGCAGAAGATGGGAGGGGCAGGGGCAGCGAGCAGGGGCCTCATGTCTGTGCTGAGGAATTTTAGATTCAACTTCACCTTTCCAGTTATGTGGGATGGTGGAAGGGTTTTTAACTTGGGTGTGAAGTGGTCGGGCTTGTTTTAAATACATCACTCTGCAAATGTTTGGGGGTGTATGGAGGAAGCCAGTCCACGGGCAGGGAGATGGTTGTGATGGTTTCTAAGAGACAGTGGCATGATGATGGCATGTGAGGACAAGTCACCCAGTCACTGTGCCTCAGTTGGCTCCACTTATGCACTTAAGAACCTTCAGAGGGGGCTGTGGAAAAGACATGGTAGGAAATTCAGATCGAATATTCTTCATCCATGTCCCTGAGGTAACTACGAAGAGGGCAGGAGCTGAAAGTAAATCCAGGAGAACAAACTCCGTCCTGCAGTCTCCAGCCTCTGTGGAGACTGGATCCACCAGACCTAACGATGGTGCCCAAGCACACCCAATCCTGTCCAGCTGGCAGAGCAGAACAGTCGGCCACCCAGGACGTTTCAGGAAAGAAGTCCTGCAGGAGGGGGTCCCACTTCCCAATCCTTCTGCTTTTTCATTCAAGATCAGCCAAGCCAACTCACTGTTCTCTGACCTTCCCCTATTGTGGAATAAAAAATGACCTGGAATGACTTCTCACACCTAGAACTGAGCTTTGGAAGTTAACTTCCCTGGAACTGTGTTCTGATTGGCAAATGGCACCAATGTTCAGGAGTAAAAAAGGTGGAGAGCAAGAAGTGAGTATCTTAAAAGAACTCAGCAGCTAGCCTAGAGAGAAGAAAAAGACTGGAAGTGAGTGGGGGACACCCAGCTGGGGCTAACAGCAGACTTCTCTGGCATTGATGCTCACCCTTGGACTTGGACTTGCAGGGACTCCTATTGCTCGGGTGGAGACTTAGAAGAAAATCATATCCCCCTTGCAGAAAGGGAAGAAACTGGGATCCTCATGAAGCCACAGCCAAGGCTACCGCCAGCCTTCAGTAATCTTTGGGATCTGCCAAAATCTCCTCCCCACTTCCCTGGTTCATAGGATGAGCTCACCAGGCCAAAGAATATGAGAAAGCATTTCGTTTTTATAGTATTTTCCTTCCCAGACACTTAGCCTCTGTGGTCTTGCTGATCTTGCATCCTTCCAGTAGGCTAGGGATTCATGCATGTCAGAGTTTGAAATAACTTTAAGACCATCCAGCCTACTTCCCTCATTTTTAGAGATAGAAACTGAAGCCAAGGGAATTGAAGTCTCTGACTGGGTCACAGGGATGTTCCTTACTCCTGCCAGCCTAGGGCACTTTCCGTTAAGATTATTTTGTCCTTTGTGCAAGTGAGGGGAATGAGTTCCAGAGTGAGAGAACCGAGCTGGAGTTAAACCTCAGCTGTGTAGCCGATTCACCTCAGGGCCTTACTGTCTTGCAGGTGATCTTAAACTTGAACAGGTTTCCTCATCTGTGACATGGGGTTAGATTTACTTTACATCTACCTTGCAAAGCTGATATGAAGGCTTTTGGAAGTCACATTTGTGTGGGTGGTTTGGTCTTGGCACACAGGTGCTAAATAACGTTCATCTGGAGAAATGGAGCCCTGTTCAGTATGGTGACTCCTCTTCCTAAGAAGCATTGAAACCCAGTGTGTAGGTGGGAGAGGGAGGACAAGGGCCTTGCAGAGCCACATTCCTCCCCCAGCAGGAAGTTCAGCGCTGGGGAAAAAAATGTCACCGAATATTCTACAGTCCACATACAAACCTTTCATGCCTGAGACCCAACCAAGTATGTCTGGGAATGAATTTTTCACAGACAGTTTTTCTGAGACTGGGTGTGCTGATGATTGTAAGAAGGGACAGAGGGCGGATGCACTCCTGGGCCTTGGCTCATAAACTGACAGCCATTAAAAAATCCCTCCTTCACTTAGAGTGTCAGATTCCAAACGTGCCTCATGTATCCACCCTCAAACAGTATGAGGTGCGTCATTAGAGCCTTGGCGCTTTCACTTAACTCATTGGGGCAACATTCCTAAACCCCAACCTGCAAGCAGCCAAGCTAGCTCCGTTTTTTTTTTTTTTTTTTTCTTTCTTTCTTTTTTTTTCCTTCAAATTCCTGCCAGCAGAACTGACTTCTTGGCAGAGCTGTCTCCTGAATGGATGCCCCAATAAAAGCCTTGCCTGCATGTTTGCATGTTTGCTCACCTGACTCCATTACATTTCAATCCTCAGGGGGTCAAAAGAGCCCAGTGTTCAACATTAGTTGGGTGTGTGTGTGCGTTGCGGGGTGGTGGGTAGTGATCAGTTCCTTGGTCCTTTCAAGACAGAAGAACCCAGGTAATAGGTTTGAGGAGTTCACATGTCCCTTGGGCCTCCTGATCCAGTTGGACTTCCACTCCCCGACCCCATTTTGCAGACAGGTATGATGTAGTAAAGGAGGATGGAACCGCATGTCAGGGGACTTGGTTGTCCCCCTGGTCCTGCCACATGTTACCTGTGTACTCAGGCTGGTTCCTTCACCTCTTCTAGCTGTTCGTGGGTAACATGAAATGACAGCTCCTCCCAAGATGTTTGTGTTCATTAAGTAGTTCCTTGGAACCATCAAATGCAAGCTGTTGCTGTTCAGCTCCCTGGAACAGGTGGAACAACGTAGTTCAATATGGTCTTGCCCAGAAAGCCTCCCGCTCTCCATCTTCCGTGCCACCACCGAGTCCGCAGTCTCTTCGGTAATAGGGCACGCTCGTCCCTCGCGCTGTTCCCCAAACGCCACCAGGAGGCGCCCTTTGCCCACCGAAGCTGGTCGGCCTAATAACTCCCCGGGGCCGGGGTGGGCTGCCCCTTTGCGCAGGGCGGTGGAGGGTGCGGGCAGGGTACGGGCTGCGTGCGGGTTGCCCACCTGAGCTCCAGACACCGCCGCGCCCGCGCCTCGGCCTGCCAAGCGTCCGTCGTCCCGGCCCAGCGCCGCTCCCCAGCAGGGCGCCTGCCGCTCGGCCGGCGCCGGTAGCCGCAAGTTTGCGGGGTCTCTCGGACCCGCCCCCGGGCGTCCACTGCCGCCTCTCCGCTGCCCCTGCTCCTGGGCTCTGGGCGCGCCCGGAGGCGTCCCGAGTGGTCGCAGGGGCTTGCGGCTGCCCGCGGGGTGCGGGCCGGCCCCGAAGGGGCGCCCCCCCGGCCGGTGCGAGCGGGGCCGCCGCAGTTCCCTCGCTGCCCGCCGGGCGGCGCCCCGCGCCTCACAGCGCGCCTCCCGCGCTCCCCGCTCCAGGCTCGCTCGCAGCCGGACACAGACTCTGCCTTCGGCTGCCGGCGGATCGGGCTGGAGCCGCCGCGGTTGCTGCGGAAGAAAAAAAAAAAAAAAAAAAAAAAAAAGGAAAACAACAGCCCGGCGGCCGGCAGAGCAGCACCCGGCCCCTGGCTCAGCCCCGGAGTGCGGAGCCGCCCAGGTAAGGGCATCGGCCCGCCGCGGAGACCCCGGCCCGCACCTCGGGCTGCCCCCGAACCCCCCCGAGTGCCATCGCGCCGGCCCCCCGCCGCGCCGCACCCCGACTTCTGACGTCTCCGCCGCTCCTACCCTCGGGGGCCGCGGCCCGGCCCCCGCCCCCGCCTCTCCTCTCCCGCCTTCGGCCGCCCTGTCCCCGGCACCTCGGTGCCTGCGTCCCCCGATTCGCCGCCGAGCCCCCGCAGCTCTGCTCCCGTAGTTCCCCCAGTCTCCATCCCCGTCTGCCTCCCCGCTCTGCATCCCCTCCCTGGCTCGCCGTCCTCCCGCTGTGGTCCTCCCCTCCGGTACAACTCCCAGCCCTTCCTCTGCCCCCTGCAGGGATGACGGCCCCTTCCCGACACTGGCGCTTCTCCCCCATCTCGTCACCCTCCGCTTCTCCCCGCGCCGCTCTTCCCCCGCCACAGTCCTCCTTCAAGCGCAGCCCTGCGCCCGAAGCCCTCTCCCTTCCCTTGCTGCCATCTGCCTCGACTGCCCCTTGCCCCTGCCCTGGACTCCGGCCACCACCACACCCCCCGCCCCACGCGCCGTCTTGCTTTGGCAGAACCGGCGTCCTATCAGAAATGACCCTCCTTCCCGCGACTAATGGGGCTCCCAGCCATCCCACCCTAGTTCACCCGAGTGGGAAGTGAGGGAGAAACTCTACTGAGACCTGCATTAGGCGCGGGAGGGGGCTGGGTGGAGGGGGAGGGGAGCCGACTGAGATGCTCTCCCGTGGGGACTGGCAGAGCGGGAGCGGCTCAGACCTGGCGGGGTGGAGGGCGCGCAGGCGACTGCTGGGACAGGGGGTTCAAGGCGCTGTGAGCACCTGTGCCTCGCGCCTGGCTCCCTGGAGCTGAGGAAAGTGAGGGAGGAGGTGGAGCCTGGGGAGAGTTGGCTGAGGCCTTCGGTTGGGGGTCGGTCGCGAGGGGCCTGGGACAGGTCCCTCTGGCCAGGCTGCCTAGCAGTGGTGGGGCAATGCGGGCTGAGCTGCTCCCCGCCTGGACCTTGGGCTGCTTGGTTCTTGGCATCTGTACTTGATGCTGCCATCTTCCTCCTGGTGCTGTTGTCTGGTGATGCCACGCGGTGCCACCTCCCTGCCTCCCTCCAGTGGCTCTCCTGGGCATGTCTCCCAGGGGCCTGGGTTGTCTGGAAAGAGGAGAGGAGCTCTGGCTGGGTTGGACCTCTCTGCCCTGCAGTGGGTATCTCTTAAGACCAGACCAGGAGGTCTGAGCCCTGCCAGGGATGAAGAGAACTACCTTCACTTGCACTCCCTGTGGGTCACCTGGTGGTAGTGAGCTTCTAGGAGCACCCAGAAGCAGCTGGTGTGGCATCCACTAGGATGGGGCCTTCTGGGTTGGCAGTGGGCATGTGAGAGAAAAATCCTGTCCTACATTAGTCCCTGAGTGTCTGTGCTTTCGTGGTGGGCAAGGGGCTGGAGAGTCGACTGTGATCTGTCCTGCCAGGGAAGGAAGCTCCTGGAACTCCACTGGGCATCTATGAGCTTGCTTTATTTGCTGAAGCAGCAGCTCATGCTTCATCATTAATCAGGTTTATTATTTTCCTCACGGGCTGGATGTGTTCCTCAAGGTCATGACCCTTTGGAGAGTTAATCTAATATGCACACATTACAGTGGCTGGGTTTGTTTAATTTTCCATATTTTGTTCATTTTATGTGGCTTGGGCTTGCCCACCAGCCTCCTGCCCATCTCACCAGCTCCACCTCTCTCCTTTTCTGGACCTGTCACTTGAGCCTCAGAGGCAGGGCTGGTCCCTGGCGGAGTAGAGACAGGTGCTAGTGGAGGGAGGCTGGGAGGAGATCTTGGGTTTCCATGTTATTCCTTCCTCCTTCCCTGGGCATCTTGATCATTGACTGTTGTTTTTCCAGCACTGGAAAGTTCTGAGAGACTGGAGCTTCTTCCTAATGTTTCTTTACAGTTTCGTTTCCCTTAGGATGGGGAGGCGACTTTGCTGTAATGGGAGAAAAGTGAACCCTTCTTTAGGAAGGTGGGCGGTGCTGTTGGAAGGCAGGGGCCCTGGAGATGGGAGCTCAACTCCCTGAGCTGGGTTTCAACCCAGAAGAGATGGTGGTAGGAAGTGGAAGCTTCCCTGAGTGGCATGGAAAACCAGCTCAGAAAGCAGAACAGTGAGTGGGACACCAGGGGTTCTGCGGCTGGTGAGAGGGGGCAGCGGTGGTGTGCATGTGAGAAGAACACAGCTCTTGTCCCTGCTGCAAAGTACTCATTCCTATGTGTGTACGGAGTACTCAGCTTTCCAGATGCCTTTTGGCAGAACGACTTTGACCCCTCCCATGGTCCCATAAGCATTTGGTCTGTACTGCCAACAGCCCCATAAGGAGGTATCATCAACCCACAGAAACTGAGGCTCAGAGAAATTGAATGACTGATCCAAGGCTCCACAGTTATGCGAGAGGACTCTGAACTCACAGTCTCATGCTCCTGGGTGAATCCTTGTCACTTTGTAAGGTCTCAGCTGCTCAGTCCTCAGAAAGGCCACCTCTCCCCCTCCCATGCTTCAGTCCATCTCTTTCACTCTCACTAGTGATAACTCAGCCCTTTCTTCCTTCATGTGGGGCAGACCATTTCTTGCAGATGACCCTGTCTCAGAAGTCCTCAGTGGCTGTGGGCTTCTGGGTACAGTTCAGATGCCTTTGCTTGGAGTTGAAGGCCTCATGCCATGCATGTCATCTGGCATGACCTTCTGCTCACCTATGTGCTCGGGCACCATTCATATGCTCTCACTGTGCACCTGTCCTTCCTTTGTGTTGCAGTGCCAGGGACTTTACACACAGTAAGCAGGTGCTCTACCACTAGTTCCAGCCCCTGCCCTCTGTTCTCTTTTCTGCCCAACTACATTTTGCCCTGCCTTCAGAGTGCAGCCAGAGGCATCTATGGCATGGAAGGGGCACCCGCTCCGGCTGCTCAGTGTCAGACATGTGCAGGTACCTGTGCTCTCAACCCTCCTGGTGTGACCTTGGTACAAGCTGCTCAACCTCTCTAAGACTCACTTTCCTCTCCTATAAAACGAGGGTAATCTCCTGCTTCAGAGGGTTGGCAGCATGGAACGTGAGTGGTGGGAATGTGAGTGGACACAGGCAAAGGGTGGCTGGGGGTATCCAGGGCGTGTCCCCTGGGTGCCCTACCTACTCTCCCTGACTGTGAGCCAGGTTAGTTCCCTACTCCTGCCCAGAAGTCATAACTATGTGCCCCTGTCTGTCTCTCCACTCAGATAGCAAATCCGCTGAGGAGCAAGGCCTTTGCCTGCTGCCTGTTCACATCCTCCTGGCTCCTGCCAGGGCAAGCACTGTCCTTCATGACCTGTAAACTGACCCCATGCATAGTGAGGACATAGAAATAATTATTACTTGATTATACTATTTTGTTACATAAAATAGGGTATGTTTTACATTTAGCAAATTCAGTATGGAAAAAAAATCTCAGACCACAGCACCAGGCTGGGTAAATTATGGGAAGGAAGGCAGAAATCAATTTAACATCGTATTGACTGCATATTCTACTTGTTTTGTTCAATCACCCCAGCTGCCCTGTGAGTTAGATGTGCCAATCTCCACCTTTACAGATGAGAACAGGCAATCCCAGGGGCCCCACAGTGTCAATATACCCTGTCCCAAGTCACAGACTCCAGATTCCAGAGACACTCAGATTTCTGTGTCCTGGGCTCTGTTGTTAGAGAGAAGTTAGTGTGAGGCAAGGTCCTGTTCTTCCTTCTGCAGGTGTATGATTTGGGTGGAGAGTATGCTGAACCCTGCTCAGGTGGATCCCCATGCCTGTATTCACGTGCACCTGTGGATGTGAGAAGCAGGCATTCCCACCTGGATGGAACCAGCAGGGGCTGCACAGGCAGAACATGAGGAGAGAAGATGGAGTGAGTGGGCAGAATGGACAGGGCAGGTGCAGAGGGTCCGGTCTGCCGTAGAGGGCTCATTTAAGGTGTACAGGAGGGTAGGTAGAACTGATTGAATTCAAGAGGACCTTGAACTCCAGAGAGAAAAGGCTCAGGCAAATGCAGCAGGCTGTGGGGAGTCGCTGAAGATTCTTGGGCAGAGGAGTGTTGTGCCAAAAGAGGGGTTGAGGGCTAAGCGGGGGTGCACTTGAATGACATTTCCAAGGAACAGCAGAACGTGCCGACAGATTGGGTATAGCAGACGAAGGAGCAGGAAGTGTCGGGATAACTTTCAGATTTCTAGCCTGGGAGGCCAGGGAGATTGGTAATGCTGCTTTCAGAAATAGGGAAGCCAGAAGGGGAAGCAGGGCCCAGACTGCGGTGAGGGGGTTGCCTGGAGCATTCAGGGACAGGGCCGTGTGGCCTACGGAGTTCCTGGACAGCAGCTTAGCAGTCGTGTGAGGTACTCAGGCACATGCTGCACGAGGGGCTGGCTCTAGGGGTCTCTGATGTCTGAATTTTACCTCCCCAACTTCCTGCCTGTGCTCGCTGCCCCGTTCAAGGCCCCAGGATCTTGTACCCAGCACTCCCTGCCCTCCAGTCCTCCTCCTTTCTGTGCCTGTTACCTCCAGGGGACAGAGAATGGAGCTGACATCCAGGAGGGCTGGAACTGCATCGGCTTTGCTCACTGAGAGGTCCCTAGTGCTTACAGAGAGCAGGTGCTAGTAAATATTTGTCCTGTTTAAGAGGCCTCAATGCGTGTTTAGCAAGTGTTTGCTACAGAGCTAAATGCAAGGGCCCGGTGGGCCTTAGGCTCCCAAGAGCTGGTGTCCAGGCCTCCACAGCCTGGCTGCACTTCCTGCTGTGACTCTCCCCTCTTTTAGTCCAGCCATGTGGTACTGGCTTGTGTGACCTGAGGGAACCCCAGACTGACAGGCCTTGCTTCCTCACTCAGTCTTGACTTTGAGATGGGCTGCTCTTTAGCTCAAGGGAGGCCTTGGGGAGTCCATAGACCAACTGCTGGGAGCCCCAACCTCCTATCCCTAAGTCAGGGGCAGTTTTCTTGGAGGGAGCAAGGAAAACCAGGCAGTCACAGTAATCTCCGTGCAGGGTGCTGCATGTCATTGTGGCCACGAGGAGGTGAAAAGGAAGCCATGGTGTGCATAGATGGCGTGCATAGTTACCATGGGCATCTTGGGGAGGGTGCCATGCTGTGGACCAGTGGAAGAGAGCAAGCTTGGAAGCAGGAAACCCAGGCTACAAAGCACTGCCTTGGTTTCTTCTCTAAAAACATGGCCCTATAATAAACTTTACCTCTCAGAATACCCATTTCAGTGAGGTGATCACATGGAGGCCCTGGGGACTTCTGCCACAAGCCCCAGATGGGAGCAAGGAGGGGCTGACCCTTCGGGACAGGGGAGTCCTATTGATGGCCCAGGAAGGTGACTGTGGAGTAAATGCATGTTTAGAATTGGAGTTTAAGGGCCAGAGTTAAAGAGGAGGATTTAATAGAATGAGAAATCAATAGCCCAGAGGAGGTTAAGATGTAAGTGAGTGGCCGGCTGCAAGGCACACTTAATAAAAAAGAAAAGTTTCAGATGATGTGGAAAATGGAGGCATAGCTCAGGGTAGTCGAGCTGGGGTGGACTGCTCTGCTCGGCCTATTCTGCAGCCTGGCAGTGGCTCCTGAAGAAGGAAACTGGATTTCAGGAGCAATGTGAAGGGTGGCTGTCTGCAGCTCTCTCCCTATCAGGTGGCCTTGCTCCCTGGAGGCTGGGTAGTGCAGTGGTTGGCACTTCTGTATCAGGGTCTTCCAGATCCAGTCGTCTAGCTTAGGGAACATAGCTAAGCCAGCTCCATAGTGACGTCTGTAATCTTAGCAGGTATGGGGATGTGCCCAGTCACTGGCAAAAGTTGTTAGAACTATTATTACATTACATTATTACATTTTTATCTTTATAGTATCTTGCTAGTCCTGTCTAGTACATAAGACCCTACAGAAGTAAAGCTGGGCGCAGTGATGCATACCTATAATCCCAGCAATTTGGGAGTCAGAGGGAGGAGGATCAGCCAGCCTTAGTAATTTAGAGAGACCCTCAGCAACTTGGCAAGATGCTGTCTTAAAATAAAAAATAAAATGAACGGGGGATGTAGCTCAGTGGTAATGTATTCCTGCTATTAGTCCCTCGTACTGGTGGCAGGGGGAAGACTCCACAGAATAAAATCCCCAATGAGGTTGTCACCCATTTGGGAAGCAGGAGAGCCTTTTATTTTATTTTTTTAAATGAGTGAAGTCTTGAGTGGATTTAATCTAAGCCCCAGAGAGAGGAGGGCCTCAAGGGGTCTGGGGGTAAGGTCACGTGTCCAAGCTGTACAGCCAGGGAGTGGCACAGCTGGGGTGTAAGTCCAGTCTCCTGCTCCCCTACTAGTGTCCCTTTTACTTGGTCTTGTGACTGTCCTTGTCGGGGTGAAAGGGCTGAAAAAGAGGCTTCAACCGTCTTCGTCCAATCCCAGCATCCAGACAAAATTGAACTAGTGCAAGGCAGGAGAATGAACGACCTTGACTCTTGAGAGCCCTCCAACGTGAGCCCCAGGAGGCAGACATGGGGTTTGCTTTTCTGCCCCACACCAGGCTAACAGAGTAGATGTGAATTTAACAAAATCAACGACGATGACCTTAATAATAGCTAATATTCAGTCAATGCTTATTATGTAGCATGCATGATACAATGGAGTCTCTGTATGTTATCTCAGTTAAAAATTCTCTTATTAACTACTGTAAATTAAATATTTGTGTCCCCTCAAGTTTGCATGTTGAAGCTCTAACCTTCAATGTGGTGGCATTAGGAGGTGAGGCCTTTGGGAAGTGATGAGGTCATGAGGTGGGGCCCTCAGGAATGAGATTAGTGCCTTTATCACAGGGACCTCACAGAGATCCCTCACCTCTTCCACCTTATGAGGATGTGAAGAGAAGGAGCATCTGCGAAAGTTCTCACCTGCCTTGATCTTGGACCTCTCAGCCTCCAGAACTGTGAGAAATAGACTTCTGTTGTTTATAAGCCACCCAGTCTATGGGATTTGGTTATAGTGGCCTGAATGGACTAAGATATTAACTTCAAGGAACTCTTATTATACCTGTCTTACAGATGAGGAAGCTGAGATTCAGAACAGAGGACTCATTAGCCCAAAGTCCCAAAGCTAGTAAGGAGCAGAGTTGGAATTTGTAAGCAGGTAGTCTGATTTCAAACTTTGATGATACTTCCTGTGTGCGTCTGCCTGTGCGTGCATGCACATTTGCATGTGTATGTGAAATAGACACGAATCCTCCCCTGATGTCCTAGACTCTCCTTTTGGCTCCTTGACCACTCCTATTACTCATCTCTTAGTCAAGAAGGCCAAAGCTCATTTCTAGAACTGACACCCTCATGTCCCACACCTGGCCTATCTGGCCACCAGCAGGTATGGTGACCTGGCAGTGGGGCATCTGCATTGTGATGCTTTTCTTTCTTTGAAAAGAAAGAAAATTTCTTTGACCTTGAGTGGAAGGGTCACTGGAATATGTTGAATCAGTTAAGGATCCAGCTGTAGTCACAGTGAGACTGGACTGGAGGGGTTTGCAGCAGCCTCACTGTGGCGTGACCAGCCGGGTCCAGTCTACTTGCCAGTACCTCCCGGCTGGCTGGCATGACTGCCTTGGGTTATGAGCTGGGGTTTCATGGGAGGGGACCTCACTGGGGTCTTCAGCTTTCTTTCAGCAGCATAACTGGGATCTCTTTGGGAAGAAATCTGATGGCAGCACTGTGGTGACAGTTATGGCTGTTCTTGCTCTTGATGGGTCTCCTCTAGCCTAGTTCAGTCCTAAGATCACTACAAATAACATCCTTAGCGAGGTTGCTGATAGGAGGGGCATTGGGGTCTTTCTCTTTGGTGGTAACAGAGGAGGTTTCGGAGTTGGAGACTTGAGTGGGTTTAGGGAAGACCAGAAGGTCCTTCTGGAGTCATTTCATGGAACCCCCCTACAGCCCCTCCCCAGCCTCTGTGAGCACAGCCCACCCTTGGGCTGAGGCTGCTGTGCCGCATCTGGTGGTCAGTCACCTGTTCAAAGGTTTATTAGGTTCTTGGTGACTCCTCCCCCCACAAAATCGCAAAGGCCTGTAAACCTGAGGGCCGATAGGACTGGTAGAAATTACTGTCCCTGACTCTCAGAGTGTCAGACACTAGCTGAGAACCACATGGTTGTTGTATGGGGAAGTGAGTCGGGACCCAGGACCACCACCCTCATCCAGCATTCTGTTTGCACAAGCAGTGGCAAAGGCCGTCCTCAAGAACACCTGCTCTTCCCAAGGTTGAGGATGAACGCAGAACAAAGCAGCCTTTGTCCAGGAATGACAGTTGCCTATTTGATTGCTGGGAAGACTAAAACCCAGGGAGGTTAAATGAATCATAGAATCTCATTCCTGGAAGGAACCTGAGATCATTGCATTTAACATCCCACCTGATGCTTCTCCAGACAGAACCTCCTGTGGATGTTACCCAGCCCTGGCTGCCCCTGTCCCTGCCTCCCCCATCTTCTGGAAGGCGACAAGGCTGCACACCTGCAGCATTCCAGGTACTGTTGTAGATGGTACCAGTTTGGTCTCCAAGCCTCCCTGTGAAGTGGGTGCTGTTGTCTTATGTGTGAGGAAACAGACCCACAGCGATCACATAGCTTGTCCAAGGTGAGCCCCTAGTAGTGGTGGAGCCAGGATATAAATGAGTCTGCCCCAGCCATGCTTTTTGGTTTTTTGGTACTGGAGATTGAACTCAGGGGCACTCAACCACTGAGCCACATCCCCAGCCCTATTTTGTATTTTATTTAGAGACAGGGTCTCACTGAGTTGCTTAGCACCTCACTTTTGCTGAGGCTGGCTTTGAACTCGCCATCCTCCTGTCTCAGCCTCTGGAGTTGCTGGGATTACAGGCGTGCACCACCGCACCCGGCCCTGGTCTAGCCATGCTCTTGCCCACTCAAGGCAAGCCCCAGCATGCTGCCTGAAATGTGGAAGTGCTCAGTAAATGTGGCTGACTCTCTTCTGAAAATAACAGAAGGTTCTCCCTTAGGTGGAACTTCCCTCCACTTTCCTTGGGCCCTTATTCCACGCCCCTGCTTGGACCACCCCCTTGTAGCCCTTGGGATGCAAAGGTGCCCAGTGAGCAAGAAACAAAGTCGGTATTCAGTCCCATCCTCCCTTTGTTTCTGAGACTTTTTTTTTTTTTAAGTCTGAAAGCTCCTGACCAGGGAGGAGACAGTCACCTAGGAGGCTTAGAGATGTCCATGGCTTAGGCTTGCCTCTGGGGAGACGGTTGCCTGGACCCTGGCCACCAGGGCTGTGCGGGGGTTGCCACAACTCCACTGGTGAGTGTCCATTTCCAGAGTGCTTCCTGAATGCGGGACTGGACATGGCAGGTGCAGCAGGCATGTCCCAGGACGGGGTCCTCCGGAATGCCTGCAGGTCTCTGCTCAATCTGCAAGATGCCACAGTGGGCCTTCAGGCTTCTAGGTGGCTGGCTGTTGCTGCAGACGCCCATCTGAGGGCCCCAAATCCAGATGACCCAAATCTAAGAGCACAGAGTGGGCACCTGAGGGGAGAAAGCTCAGGCATTTATGGGAGCTAAAATAGCACTGTGAGATTCTCCTTTGAAGAGAAGAGTTCTGCCAGAGTCCAGGTAAATAGGCTGGAACAGGAGCTGTGCTGGGAGGGTGCAGATTGGCGGTAAACAAGGCATCTGGGATGGAAAGTCAGCCGAGAGAGTGGTTTCCACCAGCCGCTCTGGACGGCTCCCCTCAGCTCCTGTGTGGGGAGGGGTCTGTTGGGTGGGATGTCTGGAACTTGACCTTGGGCTGCAGGGCCTGATGTGGAGCTGTCCTTTGCCCTACATTCCTGGGCTACTGCTGCTGCTCACTGCTTCCCAGTGTCTGTCCTTACTTGTCACTGTGAGTCCTCATAGCAGCCCTGCACTGTAGCTATATTAGTCCTGCCTGACAGGGGAGACCACAGATGCTCAGAGAAGCTGAGTCTCTTGCACAAGGTCACACAGCTGAACCACAGCATTGCTCTGTTCTCTTACACGGCTGCATCTCCATGGCGGCCAAGGCCTCTCTGAAGAGCTGGGAGGAATCCACTCAAGTCCCCAGCTCCCAGCAGGGCAGAAATGAAAGCAGCCCATGGGGGGATGGTCAGGTGGAGGTGGTAAGACAAGGCCAGGTCACCTTTGGATGCTTCAGGGAGGTCCTCAGAGACCATTGTCTGTCTGTCCCACAGACATGGGCTCCCTGGCGCAGGTATTGCATCTCCCAGCATTCATTGTTCTACAGTTAGGGCAGTACCTGCATATAGTAGGTGCTCAGTGCATATTCGTCGAATGATGGGCTTCCTCTGTGAGTGCTTGCCTGGAGAGGCCTGGACCCTGGAGTCCTGGACCAGCCACGAGCCCCTGGAAGCTCGGATGGGAGGTCTTCAGCTCACAGGCGAGTAGGGTCTGCAAGTCAACTATGGATCTCAAAACACCTCTCCCCTGCTGGATTGCGGGATTTGTTCTGAGGTTGGCATCACCCATGATGGAGCTGAGCCCATAGCAGAGTAACCCTGGGTCTGCCTGGATCTTGGCCCAGGGAGCTTCGCCCCTTACTTGAACCCAGCTGAGTCTGGCATCTGGGGGTGTAAGGGAGTTGGACCAGGGTAGGTAGTGAGAGTATGGGGTGACAGCTGTGAGTCTAGATCAGCTCCCATGAGCTGGGGGCAGAGACCAGACCCAGGGTGTTGCTCTGGGTGCACCCGCCGTGGGCCAGGCCCTACAGGCTCCGTTTGCTGACTCTGGAGTAGATTTAGTTCAGGGGCAGGGGGACGTTGGTGTTGTTGGGACAAAGTCCTAGGAAAAGGCAGAGACAAGGAGCCACCCATGATCCAGAAGAGGGGCCCAGACCTGTTGTCACCGTCATCCCTCGGGGCCTGCACTGAACGCTTTCTGGAGGAAGCCATGGTGCTGGTGCTCTTCTGAGCTGCAGGTGGGTTTCCCTCCTTTTCCCTCGTGGGCTGACTCAACTTGTGTCTGATCTGGGCCCTGAGTGAATAGGCCGGTCCAGCCATCTTCTTTTACAATTGAGGAAACAGGCTCAGAGAGGGGAGGTCACTTGTCGGTGGTCACATGACTTGCAGAATCAGGACTTGGAATGGGCTTCCCTGGCAGGTGGTCCGTTTGGTCACATGCCTTTCACCAGACTGATTCTCTCAGAGCCGCTCCTCAACCCAGGGGCCAGGTGTCTTGCTGCCCTGCTCCCCACCTGGCTGGGACCTAATGTGCCCCCATTTCTAGCCAGCTTCATTTGTGCTGGGCCAGGCATGGCAGGAGCTTCAGAAGCAGGCGCTGTGATTCAGAGACACACGGTGAGGAGCTGGGCTCCAGGCAGCTCGTGCACACCCCTCAGAGCCATGCCAAGGGTAGCTCGGGAGAGGTCCTGGGTTGGGGCTGGAATGGAGCAGAGCAGGACATGCTAGCGGCTGACCTCAGACAATTCCTGGAGGAAGCAGGCCTTTGGGAGGAGGGACTTGCTGTCATAGGGAGGTGCTGATTGATGTGTGGGAGGTCACCTGGTGTAGGTCACCTGGTGACAGGAGAGGGTTCTGGCCTGCTTGGAGTGAGAGTCCCTGGTACTCTGCAGCCTTGGACAGGCCAGTTGCCACCGTATCTCAAACTTCTGTTTGCTCAGCAGTAAAATGGGGACAATAAACACCTAATCTCACTGGGCTGGGGAAGAGCAAATAAGATAACATCTATACAAGGGCGTCTTAAATCACAAGGTGCTTTCAGTACATACTCTATGATTTTATTTATATAAAGTTCAAAAACAGGCAAAGTTATCTATGGTATCAGAAGTCAGGGTAATGGATATCTTTGGAAGGAACTCCCAGGGAGCCCCCAGCATATTGGTCACCCTGTTTTGTGATCTGAGGGCCAATTACAGGAACAGTCATTGAGTGGATACTAACATGTACTTTTCTGTCTGTATATTCTATGTTGGTTTGAAAAGTTCTTTAAAACTTAAGTACTTATAATGCATGTAATGGCCACATTATAATGCCTAAAATATAAGTCACTTGATCAAATGCCTAAGAGGAGACCCAGAATGATGTTAATATATATAGTAGCTGATACTTGTTGAACATTTTAGGTAGTGTGCTAATAATTACTTGCAAGCATGTTCTCACTTAATCCTACAACAATCCACATGTTATAAGTGGGGAAACTGATGATCAGAGAGGTTACCCAAGTTGCCCAAAGTTACACAGCCAGCCTGTGGCAGAGTGGAGTGGGGTTGGATTAGACCCAGAGGCAGCACCCTCCACCAAGGATCTGCAGGTTACAGGGGCTTGGGCCCTGACCTCTTCCTGGCCTGACCAGGCATTGAGCTGCTGAGTCTCTATCACCTTTGCTGCTCTATGCAGGGTCCTTCTGACTGCAGCCTTCCTGCAAGATGTGAGAGCCTCAATTTCTATGCTCCACCCAACCTGGAGATGCTTCCAGAATGACAGTAGTGGAACAAAGAAGCCAAGAAGGAATGGGTTGGTCTGGAGAGCAGTGAGCCATGCTGTGCTTCTTGTGGGGGTCTCCATGGTTGTGAGGGGAAGGGAATGGGGTGGAGGCTCCAGGGTCAAGAGTGGGGTACTCAATAAAGCCCTCCAGGGTAGATCCTCGCCAGGCAGCAGGGAGAGGACAGCGTTTATTCCAGCAGTGGATGGGAGGGAGCTGCAGCTGCAGAATATGGATGTCCTCCCTGCCTCCCCAGATCCCTGGGGGTCTGGGGTCTTCCCCTTCACCTGGAGAAGCTCGCAGCCTGGGCTAGGCTTGGATAAAGGTAGGGAGTCAGGTGCTTTTGTTAGGTTTCTTAGACCCATACCAAGCCACCCCTGACGTGTGGCCGTGTCTGGGGAGAGAGGGATGGCATTGCGTTTACTTTTATATGCAACTGGCTAAGCAGATAAAGCCTTCTTGGTATCCAGGGACCCTGTCAGGTGGAGGAAAAAGACCTGATGGTCTAACTGAGGTGCCAGAGAAGGGTCCTTCTTTCCCAGCTAAGTTGGCCTCACCTCCTCTAGGAGGCTGGCCCTGATGAACCCCTTTGGCACCTGGACCATTACATCCTGGCCCTCAGCAGGGATATACATGCTATGAATAGAGTACATTAACAAATACTGGTTGCTTATGATGGTTTATGTCTTAAGCCCGTCATCAATGTATTAGTCTTGTCAAGCCTGTTTGACTGGAGGTTGACTGAGGGCAAGAATTATGGGGATCCTCTCTTAGGGATCCCACTCATTGAGCAGGTACCCCTCTGTACTTCTGACTCACTCCTCAGTATCGCATTGGTTCTCTACCTGAGTGCCTTTGCATATGCTCTTAACCCTTGTTAGGATCATTTCTTTCCATCTCTCTTTCTACAATATTATGCATCTCTTCCTCTTCTGGGAAGCCCTCTCCCGTTGGCCTCTGCCCCCAGCATACATGAGGTCCCTCGTATGTGCTCCTGAAGCAGCCCCCAACTCCCTCCCCTTTGGAACTCTTCCCACACTGCATTACAGCTGTCTGCTTCCTGCTCAGTCTCCCCCACTGGACCCTGAGCCTGGGAGGCCAGGAGCAGGTCTGTGTGCCCCAGGTCACCCTGCAGGTGAGCAGTGGAGCTGGAGCCCAGTTCTCCTTTTTCTAATGTTACACTTCCCTTCTGGGCAGCTTGGTGGTCTCCTTAGGAATCAGGGGACAGCTGGTGTGAGTTCTCAGAGGTCTGCTGTGCTCAGTTAGCTCCTGAGAGTCCCTGACCTTGGAAGGACCCATGTCCCCACCATAAGGTGCAGGTGGGGAGGGAAGTCTGCCTTTGATGAATAGCCCTGTGGTCCCAGGACACGCAGGGCTAATTCAAGTGCAAACAGTGTATTAGTATTTATTACTCATGCTCCACTGCTAATAAAATTTGAGTTTTAAAAATAATGGTGAGTAAATGAATCGGTCGATGGCCCGTGGGGAGAGGATGCAGGGGAAGGATATTTCATGAGAGGAGTGACAGGGGTCTAAGCCATGGAAGAGGCTGAGGTTGGGTTCCCGGCCGCAGTGGGGGCGGGGCTCCTTCCTGGGCCGCTCTGTTCCGGTCCAGTGTGGGGAGTTGTTAATCTGCACGGTGCATGATTCACTCGTAAGCACATTTGCCCGTCGTGGCAGCATCTGCGGGCTGAAGAGGAGGCTGGCGACTGGGTAAATGGCTCCCAAATATGTCGTCTGTGTGTAAAATCCTTAATTTGGGAAGCCGTTTCCTGTGAAGTCCCATAGTTGCGCTCCAGGGAACCTTCCAGTGAGTGGATCCAGGGCAGGCTGAGTCCTGCCATCAGGACTGAGAGGGACATTCAGAGCCCCAGGCAGGTTCCCAGAAGATCCCAGGACATGCCACAGGCTCCATAACGTGGGGAGACAGGTTCAGCTGGGGTGAGAAGGGGACTTGGCGGGGAGGGCATTTGGGGGTGAGGAGTGCCCTGATGGTAGACCCCCTTCCCTGCCATTGACGGCACCTCTGCTGGTGGAAGCTTCGTGGGCTGGGGAAATGCCGATTTAAGAGGATGAGACCTGCCACTGTGACTTGGGGCAAGTCATTTTACCTCTTTGTGACATAGCTTCCTCCTCTGTAAAATGGGGACAGTGAGTCCTTCCTGGCCCTCTACCTGGGATTAGGAGGAGAAGGCTGGGTCATCCGAGCAAAAGTCTCTGATGGTCCTTCAGATATTCAGAGACAGTCTCGTGCTTTGCTTAAGCTGGGCTTTCGGAGAGCTTCAAAAATGTGGGCAGGGGGTGGTTTTGTCGCCTGTGATGACATATGTCCCTCTGTAGCATCTCTGGACCTCATCTCCCAGGCCCGAAGGTCAGCATGGTAACCCGAGTCCCTGCACCTGCTTATGTGCACTGGTTGGTGGAAGAAGGAGCGACAGTGTCCTCCTGGGACTCCTCCTTCTGGCCCCTCCCTGACCCCACCATGGCCACCTGCTTGGCAGCACTGCCCAAGTCAGCACTGGACTCCAGTGTCCCCAGTGCTTTGGACCAGGTGCCCACGGTCTTCAATGTCCCCAGGAGCCTCCAGCTGGCTGCCTGGGCCGACCCCTTCTAAGAGCAGGAAACAGGCCCCCAGGGCTGAGGGTCCTGCCCAAGGTCTTGGTTAGAACTCGGCACTGCCTGACGCCTTCAGACCCTGCTGCCTCATGGCTGTGACCCAGGGATGTCACCTGAGCATCATGTCACTACGGATCAGTTGCCATCTCTTCTTTTCCCCTTTACTCCCAAATGGAGACCTGCCCCCGTCTCCATCTCCAGATGCTCTGAGCATGAGGAAGGACTTCAGCACAGCTGGCAGGTATTGGGCTACAGGGACGAGACATTCAAGGCCTGCGAGTATCTGTGGCCACTTGGGTCTTTGGGCTGCTGTTGCCAGGATGAGTATGTGACCCTGATGCAGGCCCCCCAGACCGTGGTGGCCCCTCCCCCTTCTCAGAAGTGACGTGGTCCCTTACTCTGAACCTCTCTCCCCCGACCCTGTGCTAAGCTGCGTGCCCCTAAATAGATGATGTGTGCCCCCCACCACTGACTCCCTTAGCTCTGGCTTCCCCGTGCCATGGTGCCCCTGGGTGGAGCACAGCAACATGTGCCTGGCAGGGTTATCAGGGAAATGTCCTAACAGCCCGAATGCAATGAATCAAGGTCTCCTCAGAGGGGAAAGGGTATCGTTTAGACATTTTGTGTAAATTAGTAATATTGTAACTGTTAATTGAATGTCCATTGATCGCCCGTCAGAGGTTTGATTTACTCTGTCCTTCGCCCTCGGAGCCTCGCTCGACTGTTTGAATAGGTGGCTTGCTCTGCTCTCATTTCTCTTCCTCTGATGTGGACTTCTTCCCTGCACCCAGCAAACCTTGGTTTCATTCCACCGGCTTCATAATTAGCATCTTTTGTTTCTGACTCTGGCCTTGGCCTCCCTACTACCACTTGTCCCTCCCCAGTGCATTCCTATGACTCATTCCTCAACCAGAGTTTTCTGAAGTATGGGGACACCCGGGACAAAGGCAGAGTCAGCCTGCAGTCTTTCTTTTGGAGATTTAGGTGCTCTGAGCTTTTCTTTGAAAGGGTGTGGGAAGACCAGGGCCTGCAGGATTTGGGGATGTGCCCTCTTGTGCTGCTCCCTCCCTCCCTCCCTCTCTCCCTCTCTGCCTTCATCCATCTATTCAGTAGAATTGGGGTGGGGGAGGACACTGGTTTTACACCAGGCTCTGTGCTCAGCACTAAGGGGACAAATCCCTGACTTGTGTTTAACATTTTGTAGAGGAGGCTGAGAAGTAAATAGATGATGTGTGCAGCATGGTGGGACCCTGGGGACACAAGAGAGGATACTGACTGATATCCAAATGGGCCAGCAGGAAAGGCTTCCTGGAGGAGGAATCATTCCTGCATCAGAGCTCTGGCTGCATTTCCAAGAACAAGGAGGCGTAACCCGGCTGAGGCAAAAGCCAGAGCATGGGAGGCAGAGGCTGTGTGGTGACTGGAGCCCATGGTGGCAGAGGACACGGCCAGAAGCTAATGATATTCATAGCGATAATCTATCGCCGCCCCCCCTCGCCAAGCATCAGGCTGTGTTCAGAGCGTCCCGTGTTCTCTAGTGTGTTCCTCCTGACAACCCTGTGCAGGTACCTCGGCACCCCTGGCAGCAGAACCAGGTCCTGGCGGGGGACAAGATGCAGACTCTGGGGCTCTGAGTCAGGGATGCTGGCTCCATCAACCCCCCTGAAGATTCAAGTTGTTTTCTGCCCCCAGAACGTTACACCAAGGGTTGGGTCATTGAGCTTGGGATGGCCCTGCAGAGCCAGATGGGGCCGGTTGAATGTGGACACCAAAAAGTTTTAATTGTCTCCTGAAAGCCGAGAGCCACTAAAATAGCTTTTAAACACAAATACCTTGATCAGATCAGTTTTCAGTTTAATCTTATGACTGCTGTGTGGAGGGTGGTCGGGTCTGAGGCTGGAGCCCCAGAGAGTGGCTCAGGGACATGGGTGATGCAGTGGGGGAGGCTGGGGCAGGGCACAAGGTGCAGAGGAGAGTGTGGCCCCTGAGGCAGGGAGGAGGCAGGATCTGCAGGACAGTGGGCTGCTCTGGATGAGGGCGAGGGTGAGGGTGGAAGGCCAGCATTCAGATGATTCTTGGGTCCTTCACTTGGGCAGTTGGCACTTGGCCCCCAGGAGAGGGTGGCTGGGGTCGGGACTGTGGTGGAAGGTGGTGGATTTAGTTCCGTGTTAGACTGATGGAGTCTGGAGTGACTGAGGGAATATCCACGTGCAGTGAATACACACGCCTAGAGCCTGGGAGGTGCAAGGCTGGGAATGCAGATTTCGGAACTAGCTATGGGGGTGAACGCCCCTTGGAAGAGCATCCCTTCCAAGAGAAGAGAGGGGGTGGAGACAGGGTCCTGGGGCCACCCACACTCACTCACTGGAGTCCACCAAGGAGGTCAGAAGAAGTAGCCACAGACAAAAGTTCAGTCAGGGGACAGCAGTGTCACAGGAGCCCAGGAAGGAGGGGGCTGTAGGAAGTGGGAGTTGTCCTCAAGGTAAAATTCTCAGTGAGGTAAATGTGGGGTCAGGGTAACAGGACTCAGTGAATTTGGCAACGAGGAGGCTCCTAGATGGCTCAGTCACTCCTAGGCATAGGCAGGAGGCGGCTGCTGTAGGAGAAGGGCGTTGGACAGGACATGCAGAGAGATGGCCTCCAAGGCCCACCAGGGAGGAGAGACTAGGAAAGGCTCCCTTGGGGCAAGAGGGGACAGGGCTCAGGGGGGCTTCTCCAACAGCGAGGGGAGGAGAGCAGTTACTGATGGAGGGGAGGCTTAAGAGAGATGATGAGGTTGGGGTGACCAACCATCTGTTTGACCCAGGACCAAGTGGCTTCCAGGACACTGAACTTCCCTTCTATCCCAGGACGCTCCTGGGTCCGCCTGAGGTGGGCTGGCTTCGCAGGTGAGCTGCTGCTCTTCCGTATCTCTCTTGGGGGACTCTGATCAGCAGGGTGTGCTGATTTCCGGGCTTGGACTTTAAGTTTGGAAGATGCAGCAGCACTGCAGAGCCAGGAGGGCTTGAACCCAGCCTGCTCTCCTGAGCGCTCCCAGCCAGCCCCAGACCCCAGAAGAGAGCCTGTGGGCAGAACCACTGGAGAAGGAAGGGACTCCAGGGTGGAGCCTGGAGGCAGGAGAGGCTGCCCCTCCATGGAGACCACCCATGGAGCCGGGGTGGGTCAGGTGCAGATCTGTGCAGGGGGCAGGGGAGGGATTGGGGGGCAAGGCCACCCCACCACCCTCATGGGCCCAGTGACAGAAAAGACAGAACAACTTTGCGGGGTGCAAGGGGTGGGTGAGGGGAAAGGGCCGGAGAAGACATTTGGAAAGACCTGTGAAAGGAAGGGGGAGGCAGCAGGCCAGGCCCAGCCCACCCAGCAGGACTCTGGAGGTGCACTGGAGGGCTGGGCCCTGGCACCGCCCAGGTGCCCTGATGGTCCCCGGCATTTAGAAGCTGGTGTGGGAGCTGGACGAAGTTGGGGCGCAGGATGGCTCATGGTCGTGGTAGTGCTGCTGCTGGCTGTGGATCTAGGACAAGCCAGGAGGGAAGTGGCGCCCCCTGTGGAGGGCAGAGTGGCCAGGGCTGGAACCTGGAGAGGGGCTGGAATGCAGGGGAGCGAAGGGGTAAGGCAGGTGGGGAGCTGCGGGGAGCGTGTGCTGGCTCTGTAGGTGGCTGGCTCCCTAGGCGAGGATATAAGCGTCGGAGTCAGGGCTGGTCTGGGGAAAGATGAACGATAATCAGGAGCTGCATAGTCCTGCGGGGACAGGCTTGACGTGAGGGCAGCGTCACAGGCTGGGCAGTCCAACAGCTGTCCAGACTCCAATGTGGGCGACATGCCTCTGTGAAGGTTGGCTGTCCTCAGAGGGGACAGATGAAGGGGAGGTGCTGGGGTGGCCAGGGTGTTGGGAGGCAGCCCTAGGCAGTGTCTGGAGGCTGGAGAGGCATGTGGGGGGCTCTGGAGGGGAGCCTGGGCCAGGCCAGGGTTCTGGGAGCCTGTCCCCTCTGCCCAGCCCTCTCGTTCTGGTTGTAGACATGGACGCCTGTGCAGGAGCCCAGCCCTCACCCCGGGCTGTCCAGGCAGCCCTGCCAGGACCTCTCTGCTCCTGCCTGCTGTACCCTGCCTCTGCTCTTGGGCACGTTGTGGGACTGGAACAGAGGGAAGAGGACTCCTGGCTGAAGCAACTCCAGGAGCCACTCTGGGGCTCAGAGGAGGCTGAGCCACTGGCTCTGGAGTCTGACAGACGGGATTTAAGTCTCAGGCCCATCTCTGGAACCCACAGGCCTTTGTTCCAGATGCTCAACCTCTCCAAGCCTCGGTTTTCTCATCTATGAAAGGGGAGAGTGACAGCACTCACCTTACGGGCTTGGATGATTGACCTGTGTGAAGTGTCCTGAGCCAGGACTGCTAGATGGGATGTTCCATGTGATCGTTGGGGACACATCACTCAAGTGTGCTCAAACCCTCCCTCTCATCTGTATCTAACTCCTCGAATTAGGACTCAGGAGCTCATGGTCACCAGCTCTAGAGGTGGAGTGTGGCAGCAGAAGGCCCTGCACCTTCCTGAAGCCCAGCTGAGTTCAGTGGGTGATTAAAGGAGTGCCCTCCCTGCCATTCTGGTGGACAAAGAGGAAAAGTGTCACCGTACCCCACCTCCATGGGTGGGCACGATTTCGATTCTTCTCTGGTTGGCATGAGTGCATGCAGATACGTGGCTATCATGCTTGACTGGCTAGCCATACGTCTCAGAGTTCAGGATCCAAAGGCAAAACATCCCTGCCCCGCCCCTGCTCTCTGCCCTTCCCCTGTCCCAGAGCACGCACCACCTTCTAATGTGCCATGTGTTTCACTTATCTGTGGTTTTTATTGTCTCTCTGCTCATGTTAGAAAGTTACTCTGTGAGCCTTTTCATTTCTCGATCCCTATTCCAGAATCTTCTACCGTTTACAAAACTGATTAAGATATACTACAGCGTAGCTTGCTTCCAGAAGTAAGGGAACAAATCGTTCTACCTGACATAGGATCAGGACATGCTTCACAGGGAAGGAACACTGAACTTGGCTTTGAAGGATGAATAGGAGTTTTCTGAGTCGGCAAAAGGAGAAAGGACATCGGGCAGAGCCAATGGCATGAACAGAGACAGTGGCGTGAAGGCACATGGAATGTTCAGAGACTATTGAGGAGTATCAGATGTAAAGAACATGTGGTGTGGGTTGGAGAAAATAGAGACCTTGGGATGGGGTCTTGCTGATGTATTTAAAAAAGCCTAAGAGGAGGTGACAGTAGTTGGCAGCCCAAACTCTGGGGTGGGCTGCTGGGGTTCCAGTCCCAGCTCTACCACTAGATCCGTGTTCTTCATTTGCTGTAAATTGGGGATAATGATAGTACCCACCTCATAGGACTCTAGTGAGGATTAAATGAGTTAAAATATATGAAACACTTACTACCTGAGCATAGTAAGTGATATAAAACATTAGCCATTATTATTATAGCAGGAACTGAATGCATGTTGAATTTTTTATACCTGTATCCATGCACATCTGCTTACATTTGCATTGCCACACACATTCCTACCTTGCTCCCCATAATGAGCTGTCTGAAGACAGCCAAGTGTCGCTGTGCCCCGCCTCCCTTGGCGGGCACGGTTTTGATTTTTCTCTAGTTGGCATGAGTGCACGTGAATGCGTCGCTAGCACACTTGACTGGCTCTTCCTTGCTATGGGGCCACGTTTATACCATGGTGGGCCCAAGCCAGGCACATAAACTGAGACCAGGACAAACAAAGGTAACGAGGAAGTCTTTCTCAGGGGAGCCGTGGAAGATTCTAAATGCAATTCCAGAAGCATTGTGCATATTACTGAGAAACTGTGGAGAGGATGAACTGTGCCAGGAAGCTGAAGTCACGCAGATGTTTTCACAAAGAAGAAAAAAAGTAGATTAAAAAATATTCTCAAGCAATAAGTGTTAGGCCATTTTCCTCCTGCATTTTGCAGGAGTGTATGAAGCAGATGGTTTTGGAGCTCTGAGAAAGTGCAGAGGTGCCCGGCAGGGCCCGCAGCAGTCCCTGAAGTGGGGTCCAACTCCTGTCCTCCTCTGTTTTTCAAAGCTTGCATGTCTGAGACTCTTGGACATGGGGTGTCTTAATTGTAGTGGGCCTCGAGTCTATCCTGATGGTGTCTGTGAGGAAAAGATGAAAAGCTGTCTTTGCCCCCGGATGCAGCAGGTGGATTCCTAGGCGGGTGAGTCATGGGGCCAGGACACTGATGAAGGATCAGTCCAGGTGGGCAGGAAGAGGCCACGTCGGCCTGTTGATTCACTTAGCTCGTCTCATTGTCATATGACAGATGTGAACTGAGCCTTTCTTGTAGGTCTCCCCTGCCACGGGGCATCCTCCTGGGGCCTGTCTCGTTTGACATATTTATCTGTGGCTGGAGTGGCAGACCATCCAATTCTCACACGATCCAGACTGGCAGGGAGGAGGAGCCACTCCACGAGATGGCACGGTCAGAGGTAGAGTGGTCCGCAGGCAGAGCACGGGCCGGACCAACAGGATGAATACACAAGAGCACAGGGAAGCCCTGCCTTTGATTTTTTAAAGATCAACTGCATACTCACAGCCTGGGGCCTGCACTGACCTTCAGCATGGAGGAGCTGGAGGTGCTTGCCCATCAGCTGTACCCCGGCCAGGTGAGCTCAGGGGGAGTCTGTGTTCTGGTCATGAGCTGCTCCCGTCCCTGCACTCTGAGGAGCCACTGTGCCCAGGGCCAGGGGCTGTACTCAGACAGATGGATAAAAACCACAGCTCTCCCAAAAGGGCACTGACAGCATGTCAAGCGAGCTGAGACCCATTTCCTGGGAAGTTTTCCTGAAGGAGAGAGGACTCAGGGTAACCCAGTCAAACTTGAAGGGCTATAGGTGAGCCCAACTCATTTGTGTCACTGTCCCTTATTCTTGGGTCCTAATCAGTGGCCCCTGGGAGCCCTCCTTTTCCCTTCTGCAGTCCTGTCACCCTGGAGTGGCCTGGCTCACTGCTTTAGGGATGAGAAGATGGGAAGCAGGAGGAAATGTGGGGTGTGGTCAGTGGGGCAGGGAGCTAAGAGCTGGAGATGTTGCGGTGTTGCCAAGTAGGCGAAGCTTCAGAAGAACCCCTGGTGTCCTGGAGAGGGATGTCTGCTTGCGGATAAGAGCAGGCAGGTGGGTGTGTATGAGATGTCTGAAGCCTCACCAGGACAGAGCTGCCTGGGGGTGTCCTCTCCAGAAGCGCAGTGAAGGTAGCAAGGTCATCTGCCTCCTGGAAGCTCTGCCCCACCCCGAGGCAGAATGAATCGTCGCCCCTTCCCGGGTCTCCAAACGCTCCGTACCCCCTCTATCAGTGCGCTCGTCATCTCGCATTATGGACCGGCGTTCACGAGCCTGCTCCACCACGCCACGCGGTTCCCCGTGGCCGTTTCCAGCCTCAGTCTTGGCCCCGTGCCACCCACAAAGTAGGTGCTCAATAATGAATGAGGGAAGCTGTTGTAGAATAAATACATGTTCTTCTGTGCTCAGGTCAGGACACCTACTCACTTGTTCTTAAAAACAAAAACAACAACTTTCACATGGGTTTTCAGGAATATATAGCTGCACATCACATAACAGGCTGGACCACCGCAGGCTCAGGATTGGTCGCCAAGGCCGTGTTCAAATAAAACCTCATATTAATTATTTGGCCTTAAAAAGCAAAAGTGGGTTTTGATGTTACAGCCATAGACCTCCATGTGCTACCCAGCTCCGATGAGGGTGGCAGTCTCAGTGCAGCTACGGAGAGGCCTGGCCTCCAGCCCCACCCTGCTCAGTCTGGAGCAGCTTACCTCCCTCCCATTGGGTGCCCATCCCAAGATGCGGCTCCTTTCCCAGATGGAATTGCACATCACTCTGGTGCCAGGGCAGTGAGAGAGGACCTGGAGACGTTTCTGGAGACAATGTCCCCCCCTGTGCAGGAATGGGTGGGGCACTGTGGTTGGTTACAACAGGTGCCTGCTCAGGGAAGTCAAAAATGTCCCCGAGGCCCCTACCCTGGTGGTGTCTGACTCCCTTCCCATGAAGTCTGTTGTGCAAGGTCCCCTCCCCTAGCACAGGCATACCCAACCATTCTATATCCTTGGGACTTAGCATTCCAATCAGATTTCCCCTTTCTTTCTCCATGAGTTAGAATCAATTTTCACATTAGTAATGAAATTGTGTGTATTGCATTAGCCATTATTGTTGGCTTCCTTGTGGCTTTGGGCTGACTGGGCAGACTGCCTCTGGCCCTTTTCCGCCTCAAGTGCTGAGATGGGCCAGGCATTCAAGTTTGTTGTTTGTCTGAGGCCTCAAAATGGACAGTCCTCCTGGTTAGCTACCTGTCTGTCCCTATAGAAGAAGGAAGTCAGGAGAAAAGAAGGGTCTCCATTGGCAAGTCCACACTATACAGGTTGAACATTCCTCATCCAAAAATCTGAATCTGAAGTTCAAAATCAAAATCTTTTACAGTATTGACATGACACCGAAGTGGAAAATTCCAAATATGATCTCATGTGATGGGTCGCAGCCCAAACACACGAAATTATTAAAAATGTTGAAGAAAGTTTTCTCCAGGCCATATGTATAAATGGTGTATGAGAAATAAATGAATTTCATGTTTAGACTTGGGTCCCATCCCCAAGATAGTTCATGATAATGCAAATATTACAAAATCTGAAGAACTTCAAAATCACAAACACTTCTGGTTCCTTGCATTTCAGATGAGGGAAACTCACCCTATCCACTGACAAGGAGGTCTTTAGGATGGTCCTGCTGATGCCAGGCCCGGTGAGCTGGGGGCCAGTGTAGGAACTTCTCCTCTTCCTAGTCTCTGGGTTGGGACATTTTATACAAGGGAAGAAAAGGAGGTGGCAATCATCTGTCCCCAGAGCTCCTTGAATGTACCCAAGGGCAGCACCACTTCCAGAACAGGTGAGGGGCACTCAGGACGGAGACTGTAGCTGGGGACACTCTTCAAGGTTTGGAAGGTGGCACATGGAACACTGTTGGGGGACAGTGCCCCTAGGAGGAACCATCTCCCTACGGAAGAAAGTGTAGCCTCCACACTGAGGCTGGTGTGGCTTCTGGAGCCTATGGGATAGTGCTGAGCCTGTCACCTACCTTGGTCCCCTCTGTCCTAAAGCTCTTCTGGGTAAGAGGTCTGGCAAGTCGTGGGGCAGACCACTGCTTGTGAGCTGCTGGCTTCCTCTACGTTTGTATCCACTTGATAATAGGTCACAGAAGGAAAGCACTGTTGCAAGTAATTCCTACTACTGTGATCTTATTTTCTCTTTTACCACACCACAATAAATGTAAGTACTATTTATGTGCCCCTCTTTTAAAATATTTATTTATTTGTTTACTTATTTGGGGTTCTGGGATTGGGCCCAGCAAGGCTACACCACTGAGCTATACCCCCAGCTCAGCTTTCTGTTTTGAGATACTCTAAGTTGTTGAGACTGGCCTCAAACTCACGATACTCCTGCCTCAGCCTCTTGAGTTGTTGGGATGTCAGGCATGGGACACTGCACTGACTATGGGTCCCTCTTTGGAGATGGACTCCCAGTCCAGTGCTCCTCCCAGGATGCACAGCTGCCCCTTGTGGCCATCTGCTGTTGGGGAAGCTGGCCAGGGAGTTAATTAGAAGTATTTTAGGTTTAACAAATCTTATTTGATCTGGAGCTTAATTCGAGCTTCCATCAGCAAAGTTATTATCATTATCAGCGTGTTTGAAGTGGTTAAATATTTAAAGCCATGTCAGTGTCTCCCAGCTGAACAGGGTCACCAAACATAAGCAAAACGTCTGTCCTGGGGCCTGCTGGGGGTTCTGTGCAGAGTTGTGTGCCGGGATGGTTTCTTGGAGCTCCTTGTGGGGCCAGGCAGCTAGAGGAAGGGGAGCCACGGCTCGGATCTGCCTGGCTTTCAAAGCCTTGTCAAGATTACAAAGTGAAGGCAATTTCAGAATAATTGAGTTACTGCGGGACTGGGGCTGCAGCTTTGTCACAGGTGGAGGAGCTATCTGGTCACAGGGAGTGAAGGGTGGGCTGGATGGGCTGCCCGTGGCCCCAGCTGGGGTTGGGCCAGAAAAGGCTCACCAGGCAGCCTCCTGGTCTGCAGGAGACTCTCCCACGCCCCTGGGAGAGAGCCAGGCAGATTCATGGCAGATGAGCGGGGCAGCTTTCCTGTGAGCAAGAGTGTTATGGTGCTTTTAGGGGCTGATAATCCAACCAGGGTGCAGGTCTGAGGCATCCGGTGACTGGCAAAGGTATGGGGTCACATTACAGTGTTTCTTCCTGATGCTTATCCAGAGTTTACAATCTGGGGCACATGGACACCCAGAGGGTGGCCACTGATGGCCACCGAAGGATGGGAAGCCTCCTGTGCCGTATGCAAAATTATGAATACGTATACGTTGGGCACAAGGTCAATAGTTTTCATCAGCTTCTCAAACAGGACTATGGCCTTAAAAAAAAGAAGAAGAAAAAGAAGAAGAAGAAGAACCACTTGTTTGTTGGCTATATGAGGCCCTCTGCCACCTGCCCCAGCCACACTCTCTAGCATATTCTACCCTGCAGCCTGAGACCCTGGCACAGGGTTAGCTGCATCTTTCTGAATGTGCTGGGCTGGTTTCATCCATCTCTTTGCCTTCTGTCCACACGCTGAAGTCCTGCTCATGCTCTGAGACCCTGCCCTGCTCAGTCTTTGCTGACACACCTTTGGACAGAGCTAATGCGTGTCTGTAGGAGCATCGAAGCTTGAACAGGCTTATTGGAGCACTCGCTGCAGCGTGTTGAAGCTATTTGTTCCTGAGTTTGTTTCACCCCAGAGACTTGGTGCTTTTCAAGGACAGGGACTATCCATTTCATTTCTGAGCCTACTCAGTGAATTCTCAGTAAAATTTGATAAATTGACCTGAATAAATTGTTTCAACTGAAAGGACCACAACATGTAGGTATGAAGAAAAATGCTCTTTAATTGGAAGAAACACAACTAAATGAGAAAATATCTCATACTCTAGAATAGTTAATACTGTTAAACTACCCATACTGTCCAAAATGATCTACAGATTTAATACTATCACCATCAAAATTCCAATGACATTTTTCATAGAAACAGAAAAAAAAAATCCTAAAATGTATATGGGACCCTAAAATATCCCAAAGAGCCAAGGCAGTCTTGAGCATCAAGAACAAAACTGGAGGGCATCATGCTTCCTGATTTTGAACTATGTTATAAAGCTGTAGATATCAAAACAGTATGTTATTGGTGTTAAAAATGGACACATAGACCAAAGGAATAGAGAACTCAGACATAAACCCTCTCTGATAGTCTCTCAGCAAATGGAGATGGGAGAACAAATGGAATACATGAAAGAGTGAAGTTGGACCCATATTTTACACCATACACAAAAATCAACTGAAAATGGGCTGGACTTAAGTTGTCAAACCATGAACCCTCTAAGAGAAAACACGGAAAAACTCCTTGATGTTGGTCTTGCCAATGACTGATTTGAATATGACACCAAAAGCAGGCACAAAAACAAGTGTACAAGCAGAAGTACATCAAATTGAAAAGCTTCTTCTTAGGCAAGGAGACACTAACAAAAGAAAAAGCACCATAGAATGGGAGAAAATACCCCAAAGTCACATGTTAAATGAGGGATTAATGTCCAGAATACACAAAGAATCCCTATGCTTAATTGCACCAAATCCAACAATCTGATTTTTAAAAATGGCCAGTGGTGCTGGGTGCTGGGTGTGTTGACACATGCCTGTAATCCCAGCAGCTTGGGAGGCTGAGGCAGGAGGATTGCAAGTTCAAAGTCAGCCTTAGCAATTCAGTGATGCCCTGAGCAACTAAGTGAGGCCCTACGGAAAACCGCCGCTCCCAGCCTGGGCTGCTTCAAGAGGCTCGCACATCTCCTTGCTCTTACGGCCCGACCAGTGGGACAAAAGACACGTACACTTCAGAGGTTCATGAAGCAGCTTCCGCTTTATTCAAATAACACCCTCAATATATAAGCAGTCTCATGCAGAAGCAATTGTAACCAGATATGTCCATCCAATCCTGTTAAAGGTGAAGCGATCACTCTCTCAAGCATACATGTAAAGTATATCTGTCCACACGCTAGGCGGCTGAACTGATTATCATACAGCCAATTGTAAACGCTTCCTGCCGTTCTCCAGGCATAATCAGGATGCCGCTTGCTCTCTGCCAGTCGCCATCTCTAGATGCATGTGGCGTAACCCTGGGCCCCGGGTTTCACCTGCCACAAGGCCCTGTCTCAAAATAAAAAGAATGGAAAGAGTTGGGGATGTGGCTCAGTGTTAAAGTGTCCCAGGTTTAATCCCCAGTACAAGAAAGAAAAAGAAAGAAAGAAAGAAAGAAAGAAAGAAAGAAAGAAAGAAAGAAAGAAAGAAAGAAGAAAGAAAGAAAGAAGCCAGTGAACCTGAAAAAACCTTTCTCCAAGGAAGACTTAGATAGCCAACAGGTATATGAAAAGATGCTCAACATCATTAATCACAAGGGAAATGCAAATCCAAACCACAGTGATATGTCGTTTCACACCAGTTAGCATGGCTACAATTAAAAAGACATGATAACAAGTGTTGAAGAAGTTGTGGGCAAAGGACATGCTGGTGCACTCTTGGTGGAGTGTAAACTGGTAAAGCCATGGAAATCCAGATTTTGTGATGAAACATTATTCCTGGCAGCTGCCAGATGTTGAGGCTGGAGTTTCTCTGCTTCTGCTGGCAAGTGGGGTCTGCACAAGCTGAAGGCCTCTGCAGCCAAGAAGTGTTGCAGCTCTTAATGGGGGGTTATGGCCTCCAGCGTTGCAGCAGACCCTGGCAGCTCACTGCCAGTTTCTTCTGACAAGGTTCTTGTCTCCTGAATTCAAAGAATGAAATCTGTAGACCAGGATGAGAGAGTGTAACAGTGGGATTCATTGAAAACTAGAAATAAGAGCAGAAGTCTTGCAGTGGCAGAGGGGACCCGATAGCAGGTTTTCTCCTACCGAGTGTGCTAGACTAGGGGTTTATATAACACCTGGGTCACTGCTATTGGTCCAAACTTATGCTAATTAGGGTTCAGTAACATGCTAACTCTATTGACCCAAATTTATGCTAGTTAGGGTTTGGAAATCTACTACTCCTGACTTCTATTCAGGTCTTCTCCAATTCCTTTATCTCACTGCAGGTCAGGAAGTGGGAGGTTGAGGTGGTGGGACCAGTAGGCAGGCTGCATGGCTTGGCAGCTGGGGTGTCATGTCACCATTATGGAAAACTTATGTGGGTTCCTCAAAAAATTCAAAGTAGAACTACCGTATGATCCAACAACCTCACTTCTAGGTATTTATCCAAAGAAATTGAAATCAGGACCTTAAAGAGATATCTGCACCCCTGTGTTCATTGTGGGATCATTCATAGTGGCCAAGATAGTGTCCATTGATGGATGAATGGAAGAAAGAAAATGTTCATATACAATGGAATATTCATACATGTATATGAACATACATTCATATACAATGGAATATTATTCCATCTTAAAAGATAAGAAAATCCTACCTTTGTGACAGTATGGATGGACCTGAAGAACATTATGCTAAGTGAAATAAGTCAGGCACAGAGATGGATACCGGGCGATCTCACCTGTATTTGAAGTAGACAGAAGCAGAGCGTAGAGGGTGGCTGCATGGGGCTGGAGGGAGGGGGAAGGTGAGGTGTTGGTCAGAGGGCACGGTTTACTTACACAGATTCTAGGAAGCAACTGTGCTGCGCGGTGCTTATAGCTAATAGTACTGTCTTCTATATTTAGATTTGTAACAAGGGTAGGACCTATGTTAAGTGTCCTTACTACACACAAGTAATAATAAAGAGGGGGAGAGAGATTTGGGGAGATAACAGATGTGTATGGCCTTGGTGACTTTCTTCAGTGTATACTTATCCCTGAACTCAATGAGTTGTTTTGAATACACCAAATACATACCGCTTTTACATGTCAATCAAACATCCATCAAGTGGCCATTCATTTTCAACTTGGCAAGCTCAGCATCGCTGTGATGAGGTGATCGTGCACCATGTTGCCCCTTCCATGCCAGCAATAGTTCTTTGAGTGTGGAAAAGGCTGGGTCGAGTTACCAAGGGCCAAGGAAGAGAGATGTTCTGTGGGTACTGAATGTTCTGGTGGAGTTGAGAGGTCAAGGTTAGAGATGGAAGGTTGGAAGGAGTCAACAGAGATGGAGGCACTGAAGCCATACCTGGCCCTTTCAGCCAAGGGATCATAGAGAAGAGACTGAGGAACTTGGGAAAGAGAAATCAAAGTTCGTTGAGCACAACCTGGTGCCCAGCATGATGCTAGGCAGGGGGCATGTCAATGCAGCACTGGGCTGCAGGGTTCCTGTTTTCTGCAGGGTGAATGGGGAAACTGAGGCAGAACAGATGCACAATTGTCTCTCGGTGCACAACTAGTCAGCTCCTTGAAGTTTAGGTGTCATTGACTCTGGTGGTGGTGGTGAAGGAGTCCCCACAAAGCCCGAGAGGTGGAGTGAGCCAGAGGAGGTGCGGACCTGGCATGGAGGACAGCCGCACCTGCCGCCTGTGGCTTCCTGCAGGGTCTAGTAGTTCAGCTGTAGGACTGAGCACTTCGTGTGACTCTTTCCATAATCAAACCAGAAAAGGAACTCTGCTCACTCAAAACCACCTTATCACTAGTCTTTAGAATGTTCTTTTGACTGAAATTATATTAAGTTAATTTAATTGAAGGTTATTTTCCTAAGATAAATTTTTTCATTATTATAAAATGATGATATATGCTCATTGAAGAGAGTCTAAAAATACAATGAGGCAAATATAAGAGGATGGAAATTGTTCATAATCCTATCATGTGTAATAATATCAATAACAATAATAGTTGACATGTATTGAGTAATTGCTGTATAGTAAGTACTGTTCTAAGTGCTTTAAAACAGCACAGGTTGAGTAAGCCTTCTCCAGAATGCCAGGCACCAGAAATGTTTTGGATTTAGGATTTTTTTGGGATTTGGAATATTTGCATATACATAATGAGGTATTGGGACAGAACCCAAGTCTAAACGCACAATTCCTTTGTGTTTCAGCACATGTAGGATGAAGGTAATTCTTACATTTTTAGTGTGTGTGTGTGTGTTGTGTGTGTGTGTGTGTTGACTGTGTGACCCATCACATAAGGTCAGGTGTGAAATTTTGCCCTGGTGACATCATGTTGGTGCTCAAAAAGCCTTGGATTTTGGAACATTTCAGATTTCAGATTTTTGGAGTACAGATGCTCAAGGTATTATTATTAGCCTTTTTTTTAATGTGTGAGAAAAACAGAGAAGTTATGTAACTTGGTAAAGGTTACCCAGCTAGGAAATGATGAGACTTTAATACACAGTTCGACTCCAGGGCCCAGGCTCTTTACCTCTTTCTTGTGCAAAACAACACTGGCAATGAATTTGGAAAGGAAGGAAATGAAAGTGTTTATTGAGTTTTACCTACTGTGGACTCCAGAAATCTTGATTGTAATTGTCAGGTAGGGACCACAGTCTTTAGATAACAACACCTAGGTGTTCTTTAACTCAGGCTTTACGAAGACAGAAAGAGTTATTGAGACCGCTGAAGCATGCTAGGTAGTGACACCGTGTGCTTACAGAGCAGAGCGGTGGGCGGCCTCCTTCCGTTCCCAGCAAGGGCACGGCTCCCGGCTGGGTTGCAGCTCGCCTCTCACGTGGGCCTCTGCTTTGTGGTCTGGTGCCCCACGTGTGACTGGTACCCCTCCGTTTCTCTCCGTGGCATCCCTATAGCCAGTAACCCAGAGTCCTCGGTCTTCGTGGGTTGGTCAGAGCATCATCCCTGAGTCACCGGGTCTGTGTTCCTGATAGGCCCTTTGGGGTGCATCTGCTGAGGGGGAACCTGTGGAGGAGGCAGGACATTTCACAGGCAGGTGCCTTCCCCAGAACCACCCAGTGCAGCTAAGCTTCACTTTTTCTGTGTGATTGACTTGTCCCTCATTGACACAAGATTGCGTGCAGTGTCACTGGCAGTGCTGAGTGTAGTTCCCAGGACTCGGGAAAGGCGGGCCAAAATAAGATCTGTGATGAGGGGCGTTTTCAAGTTTGGAGCAATTCTCCCTGGAAGGGCAAAGGACTTCCTGAGGGGCTGTGTCTGCCTGTGCCTCTGTGGGTGGGGACTGCCTGCCAGGGCGAGGAAGCGGGGCCTCTGTGCCTGCCGTCCAGCAGCCTGACTCTCTCCTCCTAGAGATTCATCCAGAGGAAGGGAATGCAGGGTGGACGGGAGTCCAGCATGTGTCCACAGGAGCCCTGCAGCACACAGGGTCCCCAAGGTGAAGGGTGGAGTCTGAGGAAAGTGTAGTGCATGGAAGGGCCTGGGACCTGCTTCCTGCCTCAGCTCCCAGGTCACCCTTTAGCAAGTGGCTTCCTTTTCTGAGTTGCAGACGCCCTCACCCCAGCCTTCCAAAGTCCCCTCCCCACTATATATGGCTGTTAGGGATGAGGATGGAAGTGATGGGGGCTTCCTGCCTCTGTGAACTGAGCATGAAATGGAAATTCAAGGAAAAGATTCATAATCTTGCTAGAGGAACCATAGATGACGGATCTCTCTAATCCAGTGAAGTTCTGGGCCAAGCTCAGTCTCAGTATGGTGAGGTCGGGTCAGGGTGGCATTGCCGACTGTCCAGGTGAACCTCTCACTTGCAGAGCTCCCCAGCATGTGCCCCCTGGGCTCTGGCAGCGCGTCCTCCACATGCCGGTGCCTGGCATGCCTTTGTGTGGGTGGGCCATCCACCTGAGTCCCCGCCCCGCTCCCTCCCCACCCCTCATGCTCAGGAGCCAGCTCTGTGGTCATCCTCTCTGTGAAGCCCCACCTGGAAGCCTTTCCTAGACCCAGTCACCCTCTTTGCCTGCAGGACACCCTGAGCTGCCCCTCCTGCAGTTCTTAGCATGGGCTCTGGGAGGCCACAGACCTTGCCCCAGGCATCTTTGTCTGTCTAGCTCCTGGTACAGAGTGACTGGAACAGGTGGCTGCATGCTTGAGGAACAAAAGGTGAATGAGCAGTGTGACACAGAGCAGGGCTTGGTCAGCATTGGCTGCAGGTACCAGGTGCCCACGTGGGCATAAATTCTCAAGACACATTCAAGGCAGCATTCAGATAAGTAAGAAAAAAGGCATTGGAGGGGGCTGGAGCTAGTGGGGACAAAGGTGACTTCTTGTTTGCAGCCGTTCAGGTATGGTTTTTGTCCTGACACAAGCAACTCGGTTTTTCACGGTTAACATCTGACGTGGGAAATCAGAAAATCTTTCTTAGGGTGAGACCAGAAATTACATGAGCTTGTCATTATTATTTTTTAATTAAAAGATAGCAATTGCCTGGTATTTGGTAAATTCAGGCCCCTCCTCGTGGGTCTACTAATATGCTGGAATCTGAGTTTAATGTGCTGAATTTATTTTTTATAAGAATCTGTTACTGAACCCGCTCAGTGGAAGCAGCCTTGTTAGGGCTTGAAGAAATTTCTCATTAGTGGGATAAATGTGCCGGGTGTGAGGGGGCTGCTGCCCAGTGCTGCCGGGCACAGCCGGGCTGGGAGACTCTGGGGCGCCAGTGGGAACACTCACACGGGGACCACAGTCCACAGAGGAGGGGCACTGGGGAAACGCAGGCACGGGTACCTGCTTCACATCTGTGTGAGAGCGGTCACTGGTGACAAAGTCACAGTGCAGGCCTGCTAGACTCTGAGGCCCACGCTGCCACCCCCTCAGGTACTCAGAGGTCCTTGCTGTGTGAAAATACTGAGCGCACAATGCTGGCTAGGGTAGGAGTGTAGGGGAGGGCCAGCACCTGGATACCCAGTGAGGGGACTTGCGTTCTGATTAGGGGCTGGCGGTGGGCGAAGACGCAGGGTCCGTTTGAGTAGAGCCTTATTAAGTAGAGAGGGCGAGGTGGAGATGTGGGGTTAAAGGCAAGGGATTCCAAGCACAGGGGTGGCATGGTGGCGCAGAAACAGGAGGTGTGGTCAGACTCGGGCAGAGCTGCTTGGTCACCTGGACCTCAGCTTGCAGGAGGAGTGGGTGGAGATGAGGCTCCAGAGGCAAGTTGGCTCCTGATGGCCTTGCTTGGGGACTTGGACTTTCTCTTCCTAGTGCTGTGTTTCAGAGAAAGAATGACACCTCCTTTCGGTGTTTGGGGAAGATGCTCGGTGGCTGCCGGAGGTTTCTTGGAGACGGGAGAACCTTGCCATGGATGCAAAACCTCCAGAGCAGAGGCATGACCTTAGGGGACATCCGCCCCAGCACCAAGACCCCTGCCCTTTAGAGAGAGGACCCTGGAGCCCAGGGAGATTAGATGGTTTAGCCAGTGTCACTGGCAGAGGTGACCAAAGGTGCAGGGGAGAGGGGGTTCTCTTGCACAGAGGGGAGCACAGGTTGCCTGACTGACCTGTGACCATGCAGTGCCTGCCTGACATGCTGGGCCGGGGGTGTCTTGGGCTCAGCGCATGTGGTGTGAGGCCAGGGTTTCCCTCTTCCCCACTTCGTCACCCAAGACAGCTATGGGACCCGGGGGACTTGGAAGGAGGCTCTGTTTCCTGGCTATTTGTTACTGGAAAAGACTCTTGCCCATGGGGTGCTATCAGCGGATCGATGTGGACAGACACAAGCTGTAACGAAGAAGGAGTGACACCTTCCTGGGGTGCAGCAGCAGCGCCTCTTTGGGGGGTGGGTATAAGAGGACGTGAGGGAGACGGGAGGGAGGCCCAGCCAGCACCCCCACCAGAGCCCAGCTGCTCAGCTCCCCACAGGAGCTGGGACAAGACCGAGTGTGGCTGTGCAGGGCTGGCTTGTGAGCAGCTGGCAGAGCTGGAGTGCAGAGGAGGAGCTAGGAGAGGCGGCAGCTGCTGCAATGGGTGGACACAGGGGACCCTGCTAAGCAGAGTCCCCGGGGCTGAGGGCCCTCCGCCGAGCTGCAGGGCTGCCTCTAGCCTTGGGAGCCCCTCTGAGGCCTTTAGCAAAAGACTCCCGTTGGATATTGAGGTGTGAAGACGTGAGGTCGACAACTGCTTCGGCCATTTTACTATCCATAAATTGTTCTTTATCATTTAAGCCAGTTTGAGTTGGGTTTTCTGTCACTTGCCACGGGGTTTGGTTCTAGGTGCAATGAAAAGCCATTAAAGGATTCTGAGTGGAAAAGCCACAAGGTCTGATTTACATTTTTAAAAGGGCGCAGTGGCTGCCTCAGGGAGAATGGGCTGTGGAGGGGTGACCGGGGAAGCGGGAGACAGCTCACAGGCTGTCCTGGTCACTCAGGTGGAAGAAGTGGCTTGGACTTGGCGGTTGCAGTTGAGTGGATAGATTCCGACAGTCACAGTGGGAGACTCCTGCTGCTGGCCTGGAGAAGAGAGGCCAACAGGGGCTTCGGGTGCGCCGAGGAGCAGGACGGGTGTTAGGTGGGACCCACCAGGGTTGGGTGTGTATGAGGTGGGGGCGGCGGGGGTGGGGAGGCTGCTCTCTGTCCAGCAGAGGCTGACTAGACTAAGTAGAGAGGTCAAGTTGTGTCTGGGCATCAGTCTCTTGCCCAGGCAGAAGGTCAAGGCTAGAGGCAGAATTTGGGAGTCATCAGTGATTACGAGGAAAGCAGAAGACGCTGTAGGGAGAGAACGTCGAGAAGAGGGCTGTGGACATCCGGAGGCACAGCTGGAGTCAGCTCCAGTGGGAATGGAGCAGGGGTGGCCCGAGAGGGGGAGGCCAGCCCAGGAAGCGTGTCTCACTGCAGCAGAGAGAGGAAGGAGCCCCCAGAGGAGCCCGGAAGGAAGAAGGGTCCTGCGGTGCTGGGGGCCACACAGCAGATGAACACGGGAATGTCCACGGCATTTCTCAGCATGGTGGTCATCAGTGACCTTGAAACGAAGTCAGATGGGTGACTAAAGAGCGCATGGTGAGAGAGGAACAGGGAGATGAGCACAGAGTCCTTTGAGGTGTGCTGTGGTCAGGAGCACAGGCTGGAGGGAATGTGGGGTCAGGGGAGGGCCTTCTATATTTTGGGAGTACCAGAGTTTGAACCTAGGGTCACTTTACCACTGAGCCACATCCCAGCCTTTTTTTTTTTTTTTATTTTTTTTATTTTGAGACAGGGTCTCACTAAGTTGCTGAGGCTCCCTCGAATGTGTGATCCTCCTGCCTCAGCCTCCCTAGTCGCTGGGATTACAGGTGTGTGTCCCAAGGCCTTCGGCCTTCTATTTTTAAAGACAGGAGATGGCAGAACATGAGTTCCTAGTGATGGAATAACCTGAGTACAGCCGGAAGCTGGTAGTTTGTTCTTGAATGCAGCCTTGGGGGAGCGAGAGGTTGGCATTCAGAAGACGAATGGCTCAGCTAGAGCAGGAACTGTTGTGCCCCTGTGCGTGGAGCAGGGATGGAGTGTGAGGCCAGGAGGAGATGAGTGGGTGGAGCTGGGGGTGGAGGTGCTCATGCACCTGTTTTCCCAACGGACTAAGAGACGTGCCGGATGGGCTGGGAGTGCCGGGGAGATTGGAGGAAAGAGGAAGGGCAGAGCAGCCTGGGGAGGTGGGAGAGGGTGTTGCTGGGACTGGCAGGAAGTCATAGGGCATCCTTGAGGGCCCTGTCAAAACTGGCAGCTTTAGTTTAAAATGCAAGGAAGCTGGGCACACCTCTAATCCCAGCGACTCAGAGGCTGAGGCAGGAGGATCCCGAGTTCGAGGCCAGCCTCAGCAACTTAGTGAAACCCTGTCTCAGAATAAAATAAAATGACTGAGGATGCAGCTCAGTGGTTGTATGCCCCTGGGTTCAAGGCCTAGTGCTGCACAAGAAAATAAATAAATAGATAAAAAGGAAAAAGAGAAAGAAAATGCAAGGAGACAACGTGGTGTTGTGGATTTCTCCAGAAATGGTCTATTGCTGATGCAGAGGAGAGGAGGATAGAGAGTTGGGCGAGGTGGACTTGGGATTTAGCTAGGGGATTTAGGAGGGACAAGGGGCGAAGGACTTGAGGATATCTGCAAGGGAGGGATCATAACGGGCTGTTGTCATGCACACCCAAGTATCTTCTAGGTAGGGAAAGTTCTGGGAATGAGGGCTCGGGCTCATCAGCAGGTAGTTGCGGGGTTTAGATGAGATTGACCAGCAAGAGCATGAGTCAGAGCGGGGACAGCTGTCACACCCCAACAGTCGACAGTCAGCTTCTCAGCCGTGGGCCTTTGGAAGGGACAGAGGAGAATGGGGGGAACCAGGAGAGGTGGTACTTTGGCAACCAAGAAGCAGGAGGGGTGGGTGGCAACCAGGTCCCTCACTTTCAAGGAGTCACAGGAAGTTGGGATTAATTGAGAGACCACTGGTGACCTAGGGGAGGACATTTGCAGGTGTATGTTGTGGGGAGACATGGGAAGGGAGGAAGTGGAAACAGTGAGGGGTAGGAAGGGAGTGAAGGTGTTGGAACCTACGTGAACTTGACGTGGGCCTGAAGAAATGAGAGACTGGCTAACTTTCTAAGAGGCTGAAGGGAAAAGAAATTCTGGCTTGCACTTGGGGTTATAGTAAGCAGCACATGACTTCCTGAGGGTCAGAAGCAGTGCATGAGAAAGCCCTCTGGACTTGGAAGGGGGGAGGTTAAAAGGGGTCAGGGAACAGGCTGGGAGTGAGGACCGCAGAGCTGAGGAACCTCAGGCAGGCTGAGCAGCTATCAATTGCCTGCCTGGGTGTCACTGAGATCTCCTCCTCCCAGGCAAACTAGAGGGTGCACTGTCAATGCTGGCAGAGTGCAGGAGGGGCAGGGGCAGGAGGTCTGGGAAGGTCCAAGTTACAGTGTCAAGTTCAGGTTTCCAAAGAGAGAAATCACTTTGGAGGTAGACGCATTTGAAACTAGGATGGATGCTGCACCTAGTTAAAGGACTCTCTCTCTCTCCTGTTTCTTTCTCTGTCTGTCTGTCTCTGTCTCCCACTCTGTCTTTCTGTTTCTCTCTCACACACACACAGACACACACAATCTGAAATGCCCTGTGCTATAGACCCCCCCAGGCTGTGTGAACGAACGAAAGAAACGTGGATAAACATGAATATATGGAGTTTGGAAAATCTAGGGTCAGGCCCAAATAAGACCAGTGAAAGTATCTTCAGATGAGTTTTTGAGCCCAGGATGTCATTGACAGAGCAAGTGCCTGTTCTGAGACAGCCCTGGGAGCTGGCAGTGGCAGCCAGCCGGTCATTCTTAGCCTATACAGCTTCCTGCGAGTTCTGGTGGTCACTTCTTTGTGTTGAATGATAGTGGCTCCCTGCTAGTGGCCCCTGCACACACTCCTGCCTCTGCTCAGATTTTGTTCTTCTCCAAGTTTCTTGCCACATTCTCAACACAGGTCAAGGGGTAGGTTTGGCTTCCTCTTCCTTTCCAGTCTCTTGTGAGTCGGGCTGTTGGTGATCCCTTATGCATCTGTTCCCTCCTTTCAAGTGAGGAATGTCTGTTCAGCTCCAGGGTAAGGACAACAGCAGGGTGGGGGGCGGGTGCCACCATATGCAGAGCCAGCATTCCAAGAGGTGGCCCACGGAAGTCAACAAGAAGGAGCTGCTTGCTTCCGAAGTGGGTGAGACATGGGAAGGCTCTCTGCTGTCCCAGACCACAGCTACTGTCCCTGCGTCCTGCAGGCTATGCCTGTGTGGGTCACAGTGCAGATGTGGCTGTGCTGACTGTCATCTGTCCCATGACTTCATGCTTAATTCCTGCAAATGGAGACCAGAAGCTAAGCCCTAGAAGGCCCGTGCTTTTTGCTGGCTGGGATTTCCAGTGCAAAGCCCAGCAAGGGGCTTCTTGTTTAAGCATTAGGCACGGGAGCTCTCATTATTGGGTGGTGAACCAAAAGCCAGGCGAGGCAGCTAGGGCCAGATGAGAAGCCCAAAAGCCTCGCTGGCGCTGACACAGCAGGCGGAGGGCTGCCGTTTGTTTCTCCAAGTCTGATTTGCATCAAGGTTGCTAAGAAAGCTTCCTACCAGGCTCTGCGTATGTACTCTCTTTAAGGAGCCAATATTCAAATACTTTCTCATCTTCTCTCAGTAAAATCCACTCTGGGGCTGAGGCTGCTGCCAGGTGCACTCAGCGGGCATCCTTTCCTCTCGTGGTCCACCTGCCTTTCCCAACCTACCCACTTCTGGGCAGTTTCTAATTTGGCAATTGCAGTCTAGAAGCATCCAGCGCCTAGGAAGGGAGATAGGAGGAGGGGTGGCCCTTTCCACTTCTTGGGAAAACTGCGTGTGGCAGAGAATGCACCTCCTTCTTACCTGTCATCCTGCGAGGCCTTGGGGCTGCTGCCCACCACCATCATTATCCGTGCCCCTGCCCACCGGGAATCACGGCCATGCTGGGCCGTTTGTCTTGGGGGCAATAAAAACTGCTTTACCTTGAGCTGACAGCTCAGGCAGCCGTGGTGTTTATCCAGCCGCTGCCCACTGTGTACAGGTCGTATTTCTAACTGTTTATTTATAAGTTCACTCTGGGCTACTTGAGAGCAGTTCTCGTAGAAATACATTTCCAGGGGGTGCGAGGTTTCCATGCCCGCACACGCAGAGCTGTTTAACTTGGATTAAAGTCAATTATCAGATAGTCAGAGGGGCAGGTCTAGGTCAAGGTTTAAAGTGGAGGGAGCGGGAAGGAGCCGGAGGGGGAGTCCTCATCGCCCCGCTCTGCACTAGCGCACCCCGCCTGGGTTTTCATGCATATATTCGTCCCTGATGCCTTTCCTCCACCCCATCCCATATTCTAGTCCTCAACCAGCTTGTTCATCCCACTCTCCTAATATGCCCCCAGTCTAATCACCGTTTCCCTCTGCCCATGACCATCCTCTGTTTCTGCTTGCTCTTCACATGAAAGCGGCATGAACCTTTCCCAATGCCCACCTGGTGGAATTCTTGCACGAGGATTATACGAAGCGCCCACCCCTCCCGCCGGCGGTTCTGCTTACCTCCTGCAACTCCATGAAGACAAGAGGCCGAGGCCGGCAGACTCTTGGGCATGCTGCTCCGTTCTGGATGGGCCCGTTTCCCTTGGGCCCACCCAATCTCTCTAAGCCCTGGGGTTCCTCAGCCTCCACCAGGTAGCACCTGTCTTGGGAACAGGCTGAACCTTTTCCTTTGCTTTTGCTTTAGGAATAAAAAAATGTGTAGCCTTGGCTCTTGCAGGGACCCTCGGGGAGCACTGCTGTTCTCAACTGTGCCCCGTAGGTTCGTAATTAGGGTGATTCATCTCCTCTCCGCTCCTCTTCCTTAATTGTGAATGGCAGTCCCATTCCTGCCCCTGTGTCAGTTTAGCTCCCTGTGCTGGGCCTCTGACTCTTCCTCCTCAGTCACTCTCCCCATATCTTGCCACACTTACCAGGGTCCCAGCCTTCCTTCCTGGTGTGAGCTGACATTCTCCTGAGTGGCTCTTCCTGTCCGCAAGAGGCACTGACCTTTGATCCCAGCCCTCCCCCCAACCCCAGGCTTCTGCTCTGCTGGCAGCTGCCTTGTTCTTCAGGCTGCTTGATATCAGCATCTGGGGGCTCAGCTGACTGTCCGACTTATGTGGCTCTTCCAGCGCCGACATGCGCTGGGTTTTATAGCTGCTTAGAATTCGGGCACTGGAAGAGCCCTATGCTGACATTTTGCCTCCCTTGGCTCTGCGTTCCCTCTTCCCTGACCCTCACGTCCAGCCTGGCATCCCTTGCATCCATTGCCTGCTGTCTTCTTGCTGCTCGCTCTGTTCTGCCACGTCGGGGGCGAGAAAACAATCCCTCCTGATGTCCAAGTGTCCTCTCGGGCAGCACCTGCCCGGCACTCCAGTCCTGCCTGTCACAGCCTCCCCTCCTGGTCCCTTGTTTACAGTTTCCAGCCTCTGCTGTCTGGGTGACAGGAGTACCCAGCCAAGACAATCTGAATTAATTTTGCAAGTAAAATTTCATCAGACGACCTATCAAGCGCTTCACTAAATCAAGACATATTACATCTCACGTGTGCCTGGGCCCATTCATCACGTAAGTCAGCTTCTGAAATAACAGGCAGGCCATGGCCATAAATGAGGAACACTCATCTGAAGGCAGAAGAGGTCTTCTTATTCCCAGATTTGCCCCTCAGAGGCCTTTCTCTCTCTGTGTCTCTCTCCGTCTCTCTCTGCTCTTTTGCTGGTGATAATACCAGGAAGGCTTTGACCATGGTCCCTGGAGTTAGAGTCAGTGGACCTGAAACAGAATCCCTGTTTTGACACTTACTCGCTGTGCAACATTGAGAAGTTACTTAATCTGTCTTGAGCTTCAGTTTTCTTATGTGTCAAATGGAAATAACATTTACCTTATGAGATTAAAAGAGATAACCCAACATGAAGTGTGTTACGGCAGGTTCTTCATAAATGTTCTTCATAAATGTTTCCCCGGCATGAAGTAAGCTAAAAACTCCATACATGTCTTCAGTTCACAGTCATGCTGGCCTAGTGGCTTTCGCACGCGATGTAAATGCCAGACAATTCACAAGTGAGTGGATTATATACAAGTAGTTGCATGTGTTTGGCCAATAGCGTGGGTTCAGGGAACATTTTGGGCCCACACAGAAAGACACACACAGAGAGCATTCACCTTCCAGGCTGGTAAGGCCTCCCTCCATCTCTTTCTTTGTCTTGCTCGGGCTTGATGGTGTTCGGTGTGACAAAGACTCCTGAGATCCTGGAGAAGCCGCACCAAGTGATGCGAGGGGCCCTCATTTTTTCACTTTGTTTCTTCTTCCTGTCACTTCTTCAGACAGCAGCTGACACAGCCATTTAGGACAGGCAAACGAAGATAGAGAAGCCTTCACTCTGGACTCCTGGAGAACTCTGGGAGTGTGCGAGGTGGTGGCAGTTCTTTCCTAAGTGCAGCCTCCTGAGAGCTGGGAAGCCAGCCCCTCAGCTCCCCAGGACTAACTTTGGTGAGAGCCCAGATGCTTCAAGTTCTTCTCCCTTCTTGGTCCTGGATGAAGAAGTCACTCCTTACTGGTTGCTTGCCTATGCTGGACCCTGAGCAGACAGACTCCACTCCTGCCCACCAGGGACACCTAGCCCTGACTGGTCAAGGTGCTTACTTACAGTCTAATTTGTATTTATCTGGCCATTCAGCAGAATGAAGTTTATTCCTTTAAGCACCCAAACTTAAAACCAATATTTTGACCACTCTGATGAAATATTTCTGTCTAAGGGATATGAGAAAAGTATGATTGCTATGCATATTCCTTAAATGGCATGCATAGAACATGATTTGATCTTTTTTTATTACTCAGGGTCATTAATATAAACACCAGCTCCTACCTTTGCTCCAGTGAAGGCTCTCCCAGCAGCTGGCAGCCTCTTCCGGTTCCCCTCCACGCGGCCATGTTGACCAGGACTGCTGAACTTCTTGAGCCCTTTATCCATTCCCTCTCTTTCCTCTCCTCATCTCCTCTGTCACTTGTCCCTTACCTTTGCCAGACAGCTTGTTCTGCACTGACTGCATATAAACGGAATCAGCACGGGAGACAGACAGAGGAGCCAAGGGCCTGCTCTGAGGTCTTTCTGTTTCCTGCTTGATCTCAGGACAGAGGCCCTGGGGAGGTACTGTCACTGTGCTGCCTCCTGTGGCTGCTGCTTACATACATACCCAGTTTTCCAAATAGATTTTAAGTTTGTGGTAGAGAAGGGACCCCACCCCACGTTTACTATGCTATCCACCCTCAGGCTGTGCGTACAGCACACACGCATTGAACATATCAATGAATCTACCCAATAATGGGGTATGGGATTAAATGGAATATGGTGATGTACTAGAAAGAAAGTTTCCACCATGCACCCGAAAGAGATGGTATGACAGTAAACTTAGTCAAGCTGGGGTTCTGATTCCAACTCCTCCATTTATTAGCTGTCCGATCTTAGATTTCTCCATGCCTATAAAATGGGATAAATTACAGTGGCCACCTCATAGGGCGGTGAGGTTTAAATGAGACCACGGCTGTTAAAATTGCCTTGCACAATACCTAGCACATAGTCAGTGCTCAGGGATGTTAGTCACAATCATAAAAAAGCATAAATGTTTGATTTGGCGGAAGAGCGGTGGAGTCGCTATGAACTCTGGGGGATTTCATATGCCCCCCTCCCCTCTGCTGAGGATTTCTTTCTCCTCCTTGCCCCACTTCCACGCTGCTGGGAATATCTTTATTTGGCCTCAGCTCTCAATGGATATTAATGTGAAAATGTTAGGGCTGGAGATTTCCACAGCCTTTGAATAATAGACATTTGGAAAATTAAATATTTCTGTCAAGTGTGCCATAAATCTTGGCTGTTTAGGAAGGTGAGAAATTAAAATTACAAAACAGCTAGGGAGGGAGGGAGCCAGTTCCTCCCTCTGTGTGGTTCCCAGGTGGGGAGGGAGTTGCTGAGTCAGGTGGGTGGTGAGCAATAATGGTGTTGCTGAGGGGTGGCTAGGGACAGGTTGGCCGCTGTGGGTCATTGGCATGGGAGACTCTGAAGTTCTGCCAGTTTTTCTCTTTCTTCCTTTCTTTCTTTCTTTCTTTCTTTCTTTCTTTCTTTCTTTCTTTCTTTCTTTCTTTCTTTCTTTCTTTCTTTCTTTCTTTCAGTGCTGGGGATCAAACCAGGGCCTTGTATATACTAGGAAAGTGCTCTACCACTGGGCTGCACCGCCAGCCCTCCAATTTTTTAGGAGTGGTACTAGGGATGGAACTCAGGGGTGCTTTCCCAGCCCTCCTAGCCACTTTCTCAGCCCTTTTTAATATTGACATTTAGAGACAGGGTCTCACTGAGTTGCTTCGACCTTTGCTAAATTGCTGAGGCTGGCTTTGAACTTGCGATCTTCCTGTGTCAGCCTCCTGAGCTGCTGGGATTACAGGTGTAATCCCACCGTGCCCAGCCCTCTAGTCAATTTTATTTCATAATTATTTTATTTATTTATTTTTTTATGTAGTGCTCAGGATGGAAGCCAGTGTCTCACATGTGCTAGGCCAGAGCTCTGCCACTGAGCTACAGCAGCAGGATGGAGTTCTCTGTGGTCTAGACTGATCCCTGCTGCCCTGCTGGGCTTCCTCTCCCTTCTGTCCCTTAGGCCTGGCCTTTGTTCCTGAGGCCCTGCTTTTCCCCACCTCAGAGGAAGCAGTGTGGTGCCTGATCTGATGGTCCTTCCAATGCAAAGGGCAGTAGGGAGCTATTCTGGGGCTCCCCAGAATACCTTGTAGGCATCCCAGCAAAGGCTCTCAGGTTACATGGGGGGCAGCCCATGTATCCCCAGGTGTTGGGAAAGAGCAAAGAGAGGGACACAATTCTGTCTTCCAGGAGAGAATGACCACCCCACATGGACTTCCTCTCCCCCACAAGCCCCACGGTGATTGAGGCATCCAGTCATCTCCAGTCTCCTGTGTTGCTCTTCCCCACCTGGGCCAGAAGGTGACTCAAAAACATTGCACATACACATTCAGCGATGGGCATATGATTTGGTCACCAGTTCTTTGTGACTCACTTCAAAAGGGCTACAAATAAACCAAAGCGCACCAAGGGAGAACAGCCAGGGTGGCGAAGGGCCTCGGAACCATGCCCTATTCCTCCTTTCATCACTCAGTGATTATGACTAAGTGATTAGGATGTGCCAGATGTGCTTGATACAGAGGAAACGCAAATACTAAAGGGAAGAGCCTGCTCACCCTGTGCCAGGCACTGTGCTAAATCCTTTGAATACATTAATTCACTTAATCCTGCCAGACTTAAGATATTATTATCCATATTTAATAAGGAAACTGTGATTCACAGAAATTAAAGTGCCATTCCAGAGCTAAGAAGCAAACTAACATCTGACTAACCCCAAAATCAAGACTTTTAATTACCTGCCCCTAAGGAGCTCACTGTCTAGAGAAGGAGAATAGGAGTATATTTAGGGCTGCTGTGGTTTGGATATAGTTTGTCCCCAAAGGTACATAAGCTGGAAGTTTGATCTCCAATGTAATGATATTGAGAGGTGGTGGACCTTTAAGAGGTCGTGCCTAGACCAGGTACAGTGATGCACACCTGCAATCCCAGCTACTCTGGAGGCTTTGCGAAGAGGATTGCAAGTTCAAGGCCAGCCTGGGCAATTTGGCAAGACCCTGTCTCAAAATACAAAGTAAAAAGGGCTGGGGTGTAGCTCAGTGGTAGAGCATCCCTGGGTCCAATACTAAAAAGGAAAGGAAAGGAAGGAGGAAAGAAGTGAAGGAAGGAGGAAGGAAGAGAGGGAGGTGTGGCCTAAGGGGAGGCCACCCTCATGCAGGGATCAGTTCTGCTCTCATGGAGGTGAGGTAGGTCTGAGTTAGATCTTGAGGGACAAGCCTAGTTCACTCATGAGCATGTTATTATAAGAGGGCCAGCCTGGCCCCTCCTTGCTCCCTTGCTTCCATCCTCCATCACCATGTGATCTCTTCCGCACCCCTGCTCAACCTCTTAGGTGGTCTCACCAGGTGATGCCACAGCTGTGTTGTGAAGTAGCCAAAGGCCCTTACCAGAGGCTAAACAGATGGGGCTGCTCGATCTTCGAATTTGAGTCTCCAAAACTATGAGCCAAAACAAGCCCCTTTTCTTTATACCTGCACTGGGTATTCTGTTATCACAACAGAAGACTGACCAAGACTGGGGCTGACTCAGCCTAGGATGGATAGCAAGGAACCAGGGAGGGCTTCCTGGACGAGGTGATGTCTGAGCTGAATATGGAAGGCTGTGCAGAGCCAGCCAGGGGAAGAGAGGGAGCTGGGGTGTGGTGGGGCTGGAGAAGAGTGTACACAAAGGCTCAGAAGGGAGTGAGGGCTTGTGTTTAGGTCAAGGTAAGCAGGCTGGAACCAGGGTGCAAGGGGAGAGAGAAGAATCCAGGAAGGCGATGGCAATCAGGTCACAGAGGGTCTGACATAGCAGACTCATACAGAAGGGAACAGGTCGACATCCTCTGGTGATGGTACTATGGGGTGGATGATAGGAGGCAGAAGAACCACGTCACTGCTGCAGACGTTGGTGAGAAACATATGTGGCTTGAGCTGTGGTCTGGAAGTGGACTCATCTGAGAGATGCTCTAGAAGGTAGAATCCACAGAACCTGTTGATTGGACATAGTGGGGGTGTCACGTGTGGAGAAGGGAGGAACTGGTCTGGGAGCCAGAATGAACAGCCAATCCCCAAATATGTGTGGTCTGGCTACATGGTGGAGTAGAGGAACCCATTTGGGCCTTATGTGAAGTAGATGCCTTATGACCACTGGGCTGCGGGATGCCTGTGACTACTGAGGTGTCAGTCATGCAGGTAGGCACCCAGCTAGCCAGGCTCCCAGAAGCTGGGTGGTAAAGTGTGCCTCTCCACCTTATCTTCGCCCCCAGAGAAAACCTGGGAAGCGGCTGCCTTCTGTGTTGATTGCAAAGGAAATAAAGTCTTTCTGTATTAGACATATGGGCAGTGCCTATTCTTGGCCTCTTTCTGTATGGTCTAGGGATTGCTTAGCTAGTAAGCATTGCTTTTGGGCATAACTTCTAGGTTAACAACATATGGCTGTTTGGAAGGCACCTGCCTGGAAGCCCTCGGCTAGGGTATGTGCATTTCCAGGTGCCCCGAGTCCCAGCTTTTCTGGGCCCTGGAGAGCAATTTCTGGGGTCCGGATGAATGCTGTGCCCAAGAATAGACTTGAAAAAGGAAATTAAGACAATCCTGGGAAGAGAGCAGGATGGAGAGCAAATTTAACTTTCTGGAGTAAAATGCAAACTTTTGGAAAACAGTACTGAAAGCTGAATTCAGTCTTGGGCTCAGCTAAAAAGAGAAAGCAGTAGCGGTGTTCTTGCCATTATGGGTGGGTGGAGGGGTTTTGTTCATTACAGGGCTAGTGGCCTCCAATTTATCAACCGGAGCACTTCCGGTACCTGTCCTTTGGTCCTCCTCCATGCCAGGAAATCATGCGGTACTTACTCCTGTTTACTAGACTCTGGAGGCTCAGGGAAGTACGCAGCTCAAGTTCAGACAGCTCATGAATCCCTAGGGCTTTCTCTCTGCTGTTTGTGCCAGTTCTGGCATCTATCAGTCCTTGGGGTCTGTTATGTCTCCCAGGCTGCTCTGAGCACAGCCAAGATTCAGTCTGCCTCCCCACTGGTGACCAAGGGCCTGGCGCATTACCTATCCATCTAAGAGTAGGTGCTCTCTTGGTGTGTCTCTGACATTTAATACAGGGGCCCTGAGAGCCTTTTAAAGGCTGGGAGATTCTGAGAGAGTGTGCAGTGGGAAAGCTGGGGTCCGGGGAGGTGATGCCCAAGAGGATGGGGTTGCCGGTCTGAGGAAGGTCTGCAGGGCCTGGGTGTGCTGGCGCGGTGGCCAGCCCTGGAGCTGCAGCCAGCTCCGTCTCCCCACGTGTGCTCTAGGCCTTCGTTACTCTGGCAACTCGCCCCGCTCAGACGGCACCAGGCAGCTGAATCCAGCCCCTTGTTACGGGGGGAAAATGCTCTCATTGAAGCGCCGGAGCGGATCTTCTGCCTTTTATTGCAAGCGGCGCCACCGGCTTCCATTTGTAAACTTATTAGTGTGCGCGCGCGGGGAGAGGGCCCAGGAATCCCGGCGGCCACGCTGGGGCCGGGAGGAGGCGACGGCAGCCGCATGCTAATCAGGGGTCCGCTCTGCTACTGCCTCCCCCCAGCTCCCCCGCCTCAGCCTTGACCTTGCCGGGCCTGCCGGATGGCCCGACGTTCCTCTAGGAATGGGGTAGGAGCGCACGGGTGGGAAGGGTCTTAGGACCCGGAGAAGAGACAGGTGCCTCCCGGGGGAGGACGCCCTCCCCCCACAAGGACGGGGGCGGCTCCCTGCCTCGCCCCGGGGCTCGGTGCCCCCGGGCTTCCCGCAGCCCTGGCAGTCGGGGCTGGCGGTGGCCGCGGCCCCGCGCGGCCCCTGCGCGCCGAGGCTGCCCGCTGGGAATGCTAATGCGCCCGCTCCTCGCGCCGCTGCTCTAAAGGGCAGCCGCCGCCGCTGGAGCAGGTAATTAGCCGGACAGATGGACCGGGCCCGGACGCACCGCGCCCTGCTCGCCGTCTCGCCCCTCGAGGCGCCCGAGTGGGCTGACGAGCAGCGCGTGGGCCTTCCGGAAGCGGGCTGATTGGACCCAGCTCAGGACTTCGCACAAGGGCCGCTCTTTGTTTACAGCTCCTCTTCCCTTCCCCTCCCCTCTTCCTTTTCGCCCACCGCCTCCCCTTTCCGGTTATCTGCTTCGCCCAGGGGCGAGGGTCGTGTCCAATCGCCCACCTCCCAGCCCGGCCTGTCGCTCTTCCGTTGGGGACCCTTTGCCGGTGAGTCTGTCGCACGCACGTCAGGGCCGAGGCAGCGCTACCCGGGTAGCGTGGGAGGACGGGCTGCAGAGCCCACGTCATCCCGGCCCTGGGGAGTGCTGTGTCCTCCCCCCCACCAGCGAGCCGAAGTGCCCGGGCCGCCGCCACGCGGGGCATGCCTGCCATGTCGCCACCAGCTGCCGACCTCATTAGGGCTCCTATCATGGAGGAGCGGGTGGTTAAAGGACCATAAGAACCAAGCTAAGTGGCCGCAAAGATATTGACAGCCTCCCTGGAAACCCACTTTCCAATGAGCTGCTGCATCCCCTCCTCCTTTAATTAGCAGGAGGGAGCTGGACAAGTTGTTACAACTGCAGGGAAAACGATAAAAGATGGCTTTGTATTAGTGTGGCAAATTTTATTAAACCGAGAGAAAGGGTAACTGAAACATGACAGCCGGGTGTGTAGTGCCTCCTGAATTTGTAATAACCCAATCTTGTTCTGAATCATCCCTGCGTTGGCAAACGGAATATAAAGCATTTAACAGATCCAGTGTAGTAAGAGGTACAACAGAGAGCGGCAGAGCAGGGAGGGACAGGTAGGAGAGCGCTTCTGCACGGGCAGCGCCCAGGAGTTAATGAGACTGGAGCAGAAATGCGGAGTCTGGCCTAAGGCTGTGTCTCATTAATTATTCCTGCCATCACGGCTCCTTTCTATAACTCTTTCCACTTGGAATTCAGAGGTGATATCTGGCCACATGAGAAAACTTAACTAATAGCACATTAGTTGGAAGGGATGGACCAAGCCATCTTTTCCTAAAGGAAGTAAAGAGCAAGACAGGATGTCTAGGAGAAAGTTGAGATACTGTGGCCAGTCTGTGCTTGGGGTATGACCTGGTTACTTAAACTGAAAAGGAAAATGACTGTTTACTATGCATTAGCCCCGTTGCATGTAAGTGTCCTTATTTCTATGATAAGGATCTGAGCCAAGCCCAAGAGGTTAAGTAAATGGCAGCCTGGATTTGTACTTTGGTCCTTCAGACTCCAAAGTCTGTTCTTTGCCTATTACCCTAGGCTTCAGATTTTATTTGACGAATGAAAAGGAAAAAAAGAAAAAAAAGTGCTTCATTTGTAGAGGCTGTTTAGTAAGAAATTGTAGGTTTTAAGCTGCAAAGGATTTCAAGAGATCTTCTGATCTAGGTAACATATTTTTTTTTTATTTTTCAGAGGAAGTAGCTGGGGCCCAGTTAAGCAACCTATCCAGGGGGTTCCAGCCTTCAAATTTCTTCCTACTACATGAGGCTTGAGATGTCAGATAAGTCCATGTTGGTATTAAAACAGGGGCAATTTAAGATGACTGCAAGCTAATCATGGACTAAGTCATGCTAGCATATTACTATCTGGACTCTCCAGAGTTGGAATAGAGAAGGTGTTTAGCATATGCATAACTAAGTGTTAGAACAATTTGCAAAACTCTTTGATTAATAAGAGGTGGGATGGATTCATAACTGGTTGAACAATTAATGAGTTGATGTCCACTAAGAGGGAGTTTATAGGGAACTATCACAAGACTTAGCCCTTATTCTTTGACATTTTTCACGCATTGACTATTGGAATTAAGACTCAAAAAACTCTCAGCAGGATGGGAGCGGGGTTGGAAAGGTGATTTCTGTGTTATAGTTAGCAGATGTAGCCAGACATGGTGTTATACACCTATAATACCAGTGGCTCAGGAGGCTGAGGCAGGAGGACCATGTTCAAAGCTAGCCTCAGCAAGACCGTGTCTCTAAAGGCTGGGGATGTGTCTCAGTGGTTGAGTATCCTTGAGTTCAATCCCTGGTAGCCCCCCTGCCACCAAAAAAAAAAAAAAAAAAAAAAAAGAGCAGAGCTAAGGTTTAGAACAGACACATGGACACATAGTTGGAGGCCTTGAGTGGCAGGACTCAAAGGGTGACAACAAAGAGTGGCCTGCACTTCCTGAGCAGGGAAATGGGAGTGAGTAAATGGTGGCTTCCAGGACAGAGGGACATTCCTGGCCACATTGGGAAGCCCATATGCTCTTCAAGGATACTTATGCATGGCCTTATGCAGCAAGTGGGTATCTGATGTCAATAGGAAGAGTGTGATTCCTAGTCTTGTGTGACTAACATGTCACACTGTTGGGCTTTTAAAAAAATCACCTATCCTATTGGTCTGTCCAAGGGAGGAATGAATTGAAAATATCCCAAAAATCTTCAACAAAGACAGCCTTTTCAGGGGACACAGTCACATGTATTCCCTTACAATAAGACAGTTCCTTCTGGTATCCTGCCTAAATTCTTACTGAGGCCATTTTCTTCATTTCTGTCCTCAGTGGAGACTAAGATATATTCCATCCCTTTTCCATGCACTCTCCCAGATTTGAAGGTAGACATGTAGGTCTCACCTCTGTTCTCACTAAATCCTTCCTGCCAAGGACAAAGCTGGACCCTTTGAGGAGTTTCTCTCCCCACCCAGAAGTGATTCACATGTCCCTTTTCCCAGCATGGAGAGGAAATGAGCAAAACATTTCTGTTAAAAAAAGACAAAAAAATGTAACACAACCCCAGGCTCCAGTGTGGGTTTGCAAAGTGGAAAACAAAACAGAGCCATTTTCCAGGTACTTTTATGTTATTGCCTCTATAATGTGCCCCAAAATATTTTTCAAGTGATTCATTCTACAATCCAATAAGAACAAAGGCTGTTGCAATTCTGACGAAAGGAACTGAGGTGCACTAGCGGGCGATTGGATTCTCGGAAGGGGAAGTGGCACAGGTGTTTAGAGCCCTTTGCCTGCCTGAGGCACCAGGATCTGTGCCGAGGGCCTCTGCGGCTGGGCGGGGGGAGTGGGGGGGGGGCGGGGGGGCAGCAGCACTTCCCAAGTAGGACGATAGACCAGGCAGGCACCGTGGTAATAGGGGGACCTGGGGCAGGCTTTTAGTTTCAGTGCATTGGTTTCCTGCCCCTTGAGGATCTCCTTCTAGTTTGCTAATTGTAAAAATTATCATTAATGTTAATGATAAAACTTCTCATGTGAGAGTCTTTCCAGTTTACCAAACTGCCTTTCCCCATTATCTGACTTAATCTTGATTACCACTCTGGGGTTGGAATAGATGTGATCATTCCCATTCTGTAGGTCAGAAAACTAAGGCTTTATGGTGTTTATTATTTTGTCCAACATTAAGTCTCCTCTTTTCTCATTCATCCTCCCATTTCTTCCTTCCTTCCTTTTTTTTTTTTTTTTTTTTTTTTTTTTTTTGCGGGACTGGGGTTGGAATCTAAGTGCTCGACTGCTGAGCTACATCCCCAGATGGATATTGTCTTGTGAATGTCAGAGATTTTTTTTGTTGAGTTTTGATTTGGGGGAGGGAAGAGTGGCTTTCTGCAACCTTTTAGTGTCAGTCACAGGGAGACGAGGAGGGTCCTTAATCAGGAAGCAGGAGTGTCAAGGGGGACTCACAGGAGGCTGGGAGGAATTTTGACTTCACTCTTGTGAATTCTGACTCAAAGGAGGCTGGGTGTAGTGGTGTCTGTACATGGTGGATGGGAGCTAGGCAGGGTGACCTGGGGACCAGAGGGAGGGCCTAACCACATCCCTTACAACATCTCTTCTACAACATGTCCGATGGCCCTTCCCTAGGAAAATGTAGGCTTGGGTTAAGTGGTTCGGGGAGCAGTGGTCAGGTAGAAGGTCCCCTGAGGTGCCTTGCAGTTCCCCAAGCTCGTTGGGGTGAGAGCCTTCTTCCTTCACAGGCTGTGTGTAGGAGGATTTGCCTGACTTGCTTTGTCGAGGCTGCCTCCTCCTCTTCCCTGGGTCCTCGCTGCCTCCCCTCTTTCAGTCACTTCCTAAAGCATTGTCTTCCTTGGGAAGTTTTCCAGGCAGAGTGGAGCAAGATGGCAGTGCATGCCAAAAGTCATGCATAAATAAAAGCCACAGATAATTCCCAAGCCCTGCTTCAGCCATTAGTTTCAATCTTTCTTACCCACTAAACCCTCTCCGGGAGCTAGTGAAGGGGACAGCAGTGACTGATTTGCATCTTTCCCCTTTTCATTTCCTCTGCTCCCTCGCTCTTCTGATTGAGGTACAAATTAGTAACAAAATGACCCCAGTAAGGCCATTAAACGTTCTGCAAGAAGATGGAAAAGCAAGGGGCCTCAGTAATCCATAAATTAGATAATCAGGCCTGAAGCCATCAAGGGGTGACTTGACTCCCTCCCTCCATCTATCCGTTCATTCATTCCTTCAGTCAACTATTGATCTAATAAAGTTCTAGGTGTTAGAAAGTCACAGTGTCTTTCAGTTTGTGGAATCTAGAGTGTATTTAAAGCAGTGATCTCTTGTGGCTTGTAATTACCCCAAAGCCATAATCCAGGTTGGTTTGGCTGTTCAATACAGTGTCCTGGGTATTGTACTGCTTAGGTTGAAGGACAAGCGGAATTTGCAGAGGGAGAGCCCCATAAATGTTTGTTGTTGATGATGGTGATGCTTTGTCAATAAAGCTAATCCTGCCATTGTCATCAGGATATAAATCTTGAGTCATTTGTGTGAGAACTTCCCCTTGAATGTGAGGCGGAGGATGCTCAGATTGTTTACAGTATCCTGGAGCTGGGGCACCATGACAAAACCCTTGGCACTTGGCTGCTGAGAAATTGAGAAGGGAACAGGGAGATACCCCATTAGTCCAGGCCTCCCTGTACCTCCATTCCTGACCCCATGCTGCTGAGGACCTGGGCCTCCGTTCTGCTTTCTCCAGTGCCTCCTGTGGGTCTTTTGAAATCCAGCTCAAACTTTGTCTCCCTGAGTGGGAGGAGGAGGTGAACGGGAGGATGGGAGGTCAGAAAAGGAGCACCTGGGACCCAGAATGGTCACGGAGCAAGTGTACAAGAGGACTGGCAAGTCAAATGGGACAAACTAGGAACGGATGGAGGAGTGGGGTGAGCCTGGGACTGGGAGTGGCCATAGACAGTGTATGGCTGGGCCTGGATGAGAAGCCAGGAAGCCACAGAGGCCTAGAGCTGGGGCTCAGGGACACATTCTAGCCCCTGGTATTTGGAGGTAGCTGGGCTTTACAGCTAAATGAGTGCTGTCCTGGGTCCTCCCCACAGTTGAGGCTTCAGTGGGACCTGACTGGAGCCAGGCTGATGGCAAAGCCCTGAAGCTCCTGCTAACTCATCTCACCTACTCCCCGGCTAGGCTACCCCGGAAGGGCCTTAGAGCATTTGAGAGCTTCCTGGACAAATGCTATGGCCCCAGAGCCAACACCAGTGCCTCAGGGATGGATTGTCCAGTATGAAGTTAGTGCCTGTCCTGTCTTCTCTCCAGCCTTACCATAAGCTTCTAAAGAACAGTCATGTGTCTCTTCCCTGTCCCATGCACACCCTACCCCGTGCAGGGACTCCATATCTGCTAGGTGATTGGGCCCGAGTGGGCAGGCCACAGTGCTGGGCACAGCTGTCCAAGACCCAGTTGCTGGGCTGGTCGACTTCCTTGATTTTAGGTCTTTCCCCAAGGAGGGTATGATGGAGGGTGATAATGACAGTGATATGTCATCAGTGCTTGCCACACATCAGGGGCCGCTGCACATGACCTCACTTGATCCTCACAGCAACCCTGTGAGCAGGCAATCATGACTCCTTTTTGCAGATGAGGAGACGGAGGCCCTGGCTCGCTCCTGTTCATTCTTTAGGTTCCAGTTCCAAGCGTTGCTCCCTCCACCTCCTGGTCACTGCATTTCTTGCTTTCCCTCCCTGTCACTCTTCCCCAAGACTGCAAGCTTTAGGGCCTATGCCCATCTTGCCCACCATTGGTCCCTCAGTTGTCCAGCACATGGGCAACATGGAATCGATGCTGAATCCATGTTTCTGAATGGGTTGATGAGTACTCTTAGGGCATCACTTGGCCTCTGTGGGTGTACTTCATCCACCAGTCTATATGGAGGACTTTCTTCTGGGCCTCTCCAAAGGACCTATTGAGCAGAGAGTGTCCGAAAACCAGGCACCTCTGTTTCACTAGTGTTTATTGAGTAACTACTATGTGCCTAGGTCTGCACAGAGTGATGGGGAAGGAGTCCCTGACCTCAGGGAACATCCAGCATTGAGGGTGTGTGTGTGTGGGGGGGCTACAGATGACATCCACAAAGAAATCCCTTCACTTGAATTTCCCCTAAAGCTCTTGACATATTTTGGTAAAATAATACCTGCTTTGTCCTCTCCAAGTTTTGGACAGAGCGAATGGGTGTGCCGTGCTCCACAGCCTTTGAAGCTTCCAGATCCTGCCATGTCCACAATCTCTCAGGGAGGCCAGTAGAGGTGGTTCAGTTCTGCATATCAGTGTGGGTACCCTCTCTCCCTCTTTGGAGGACATGAGCATTCTGGCAAATTCTGAAGAGTGCATGTCCCCCCTTTGCCCCCGTTCAGCCTGTGGTAGGCTGATGGCACCTCTTATCCCCCATGCCACTCCTCCTCTCTCCTTGCCCAACCCTGCCATTTACCAGACGTAATTTCACACGTATTCAGTGGCTCCTCCTGGACCTCATCAGCCTGTTTCTCCTCCTCCTCCCTCTGGCCTGTGGGTGCCTCCACCCTATCTGGCCCTCCTCCCCAAATGGAACATGTTGTGCAGGCAATGCAAGGGGGTGCTCTCCTCAGTGCATCTAGCCGGGTGTTGCTGCAGCTGAGTGGGGTGTGCTGGTGAGATTGTGGCTGGGCTTGCGGTGGGAGCCTCACACACCTACCCAGGTACAAGCGGAGACATGGCTCCTGCTTTCCTGACCTCTACCATTCTCCCTCCAGAAACCACAGGCTGCCCTGACATCCTGCTGGGTGTCCCTGCAGACTTCAGCAGTACAAAGTGTGCCACCAGCAGCTCCTCCCTTCACCTTGTGCTTAGGAACCCAGGAGCAGGAAGCCCCCTGGTGTAGGGAGGGACCCAAGAGGTGGCACCCAAGCGACTCAGACAGCTTCATTCTGGTGCAGCTGGGAGACACAGCCCCTTTTATTTACTGGGAGGAGACAACAGGAAAACAAAGTATGAATGGCCATAATTTACTGGGCTCCTGGGTAAATTTGTATTTCATTCTGATTATTAAATGTGTCGCCTAATTGCAGCTCTAAAAAGAAATAGTCCATCTTCCCCGTGAAAGCCCAGTGCTGGCTGATTGTTGTTTAATTAGTCGATTCCAGTGGTCGAAGGGTGAGTTTGGAATTACAATTACAGCTCCTATTATTTCAGGGAGATTGCCGAATTAATTAGTGGGACAATAGGATTCCTCATTGTTGACATCTTAAGAATCCCAAATAATAACTTTAAAATTAGTTGCAGTAATGGAAGTTGGTGATAGATTTGTCTTTGCTGGGTGAGACTGGACTTGAGAAAGACTGGGGCTTCTGCTGTCTGCTCCCTTCCCTGGTAGTGGAGACCTTTGGCTGGCTAGGGGTGGAGAAAGTAGGCTTAGCTTTCTCACGACCTGGACAGGTGGAGACCCCAGGCAATAGAGATGAGAAAGAAAGAAGACAGGAAGAAAGGGTTCAGCCAAGAATGTGCAAGGCTTAATCCAAAATCAATGAAGAGGTAGTCTGTTTATAGCTCTAATGGACAGCCACCCTGGTCAGGAGCAAATAAGGTGCCTCTTGAGAGGGCCCAAGGCCACGCTGAATGAATTTGTGTGTGTGTGTGTGTGGGGGGGGTGTACTGGGGATTGAACCAGGGGTGTTCTACCACTGAGTTACATCCCCAACCCTTTTTATTTTTTGTTTTGAAACAGAGTCTTGCTAAGTTGCCCAGGCTGGCCTTAAACTTGCCATCTTCCTGCCTTGGCTTTCTGGACTCTCTGGGATTACAGGCATGTGCCACCATGCCTGGCAAAACCTCTCTGGGAACACCAGCTGGTGCTGGGCCACTGTCAAGTCGGCTGTTGTTTGGGTCCTATGACCTCCTGTCTTCTGGTCAAGGTCTTACCATAGTTCCTGCTGGAGGTGGGTGGGGAACTGCAAGTTCAGTCCCTCTTCCCTTCCTTTCATCTTTCCCCTCTCCCCAGGAGTCACCAGAAACATCTTCTACGCTGGATATAAAAGAGAAGTATTGCACTTTAGCTTCAGCCAGAGAGGTGATAATGAGAATACAGGAAAACTGTTTATCCAGGTGGTTAATATTTGAATAATCCTGAAGGTCACATGACATCTTTCTTTTAAGGAAAGCTTTCTCCCCTAGCCTAAGTTTATGTGCGTAGAGATGGGGCAGGGTACAGGACTGTCCCCAAGGACATGTGATTGGAGCCTGTGGCTGCAGTAGGCTGGGGTGGGGAGGAGTGGATGATTTGCAGAGGACTGAGTAGACAGCAGCCTGAGGAAGGGTGCCCGGGCAGGAGTCCTCTGGGAAGTGCAGAAGGGGATGATGGAGATCTTTTGGTTTAGAAGGGGCTTCTTACTTCCAGTTCTGAAGGCATTTGCCCCGGGAAAGATGGACGGGAGCACAGGCCAGACGTGCTCGCCTGTGCATTGAGCTTTCTCTTTGCCTCTCTAGCATCTCAACCTGATCATCCAGGACCAGGTGTCCTCCAGGGGACAAGGGCTGGGAGCTTCTAGAAGGCAGATCATTAAGATTTAATGGGACATTTCCTGCCAGGTAGGGGGATTATAAAATGTGGCTAATTTAGAGAACCAGGGGATCACCGAGTCACATTGCCTATTAGCTAGGAAAAGCCAGACACGAGACTATACCAGTCCTTAGCCTCCTGCCTGAAGCCCTCCCCTGTCACACCACCAGGCTGCCACAGAGTTAGCCCAGCGCCCTGCTGGGCAGAAGCCACCTTCCTCCCTCCTTCCCTGAGGCTCCAGTGCAGGTGCAGCTGCCTGGTGGGGGCTCAGCCTGCTGAGGGTTTAATGATGATTGGTGTTTCTGAGCAGGGTCCAGGCAGCACAGCCTCTGTGCCAGGCACAGACCGCCCAGTCCAGGGTCATAGCCACGACCTGGACTTCCTTTCCATACTCTTGATCCCCTGCAGGGGTTTTCCCAGAGCCTTGATCTGGCAGGGTCCAGTCCGTTCAGCAGAGTGAGTTGAAAGAAGTGAATTGGAAAAGGGGTGGTGGCCGTGTGGGCCTGCAGGCATGAGCGTAGGTGTGGGTGTTTGTAGGCCTGAGACAGGAATAAAGATGAATGGAGAGAGAGTAAGGGCGGGTGGCAAGGTGGACGCAGAAGATGGGGACAGGGAGAGGAAGAGAAGGGTCCCTTCCCTCCTTACCCCCAGGGCTGGCTGTTTGGTCCTGGTTGATCTCTGCTGTGTCCATTAGTCACAGAAATGAGAAAACGGAGGAACAGAATTGGTACATCTCAGGGATAGGAAAGAGGAATCTGATGTTGCAACAGCAGTAGATGCTCTGGGGCTCTCTGCTCTGCCCTCCACTCGGGGCTGAGATGAAGAGAAGGTGGGATTTAGTGCTGCTCCAAGGCATGCAAGGGAAATAGCCCCTAGGTGTGGACTCCAAAAGGCTGTCCCCCTCCCCAAATGAGGGTACTACCACTCACATCACAGCTCATGACAGGTGTTAAATGACACAGCACTGTCAGAGTGTCTAGAACATACTGGGTCCAACGAGTCAATGTGTTGTCTCCTCCTTCCTGTCAAGGGGGACACAGAGATGCTTCGTGCCACGGCAGACACGTGTTGGCATTTGGTACCACTCTGGGAAATTGTGTTCTGAATCCCAGCAGGCATTCAGCAGCAGCCCCGAGAGCGGGCCTGGGAGCTGGGAGTGCCACAGGGCTGAGGGTCAGCCGAGCTGGCCAGTCCACTATGTCCCAGTGCCCCCTGCATGCTTCCTGCACATCTATGTGACCTCTCCCCTCAAGGAGTGCCCAGGAAGGCTTGGAGGCAGACTACTGCCTGAAGGTTCCTGTCTTGTTCAAGTATTTTCTGAGCACCTACTGTATGCCAGGTCTTGCCCTGGTACTGAGGACAAAGCAGTGAATAAGGGTGCATGGTGGTGCTGAGGGGTTGGGGCAGGGACGACCAGTGGTAAATAAGGAAGTGCTTAGTGCCAGTACAGAATGCAAATCCAGGATGATGGACAGGGGATTGGAATGATGGGACTTTGTGGGGAGATCACATTTATGTCAGGTGGGGATAGTTAAGAAGGAACCAGTCACACACAGATCAGGGCAGGGCCTCTCAGGCACAGGGAAAGAGGTAGGAGCAAAATCCTCAAGGTGGGGACACCCTGGTGTGTTGGGGAGAACAGGTGGGTGCCAGGGTGGCTGATCGTAGGGGACCGAGGCCGGCTGGGTGAGATGAGGTCTGGGAGGTGGGCTTGACTTTGTGTGCCAGGGAAGGAGTCGGATTTTATTCTAAAATGAGATGAGAAGACTTTGGAGGAGTTAGGCAGGGGAGTGACATAGTGTGATTTATGTTTGAAAAAAGTAATTTTGACAGCTTTTTAAGAATAAACTGTAGGGGAGGCGATGTTAAGAAGCGCGGAGTTGCCGTAGGCTGGGTGAGAGCTGGCGGCGGCTAGGACAGAGTGTGGCCCTGGAGGCAGCAGATCTGAGTGGGCAGCTCCCCGTCCGTGCGTCTGCCAGCTGTCACCAAGGTGCGCTTCACACACGGTGAAGCTCGCTCTGTCTAGTGTGAATTCCCTGACTTCTGGTAAACTAGTAAGCCATGAAGCCACCACTACCATCAAGATATGGAACATCCCTACCACCCCAGGTCCCCTGTAGTTAGCAGTTGCCCCGACTCCCACCCTGGGCACCCACGGATCCTTTTCTGTTCCTGTGGGCATGCCTTTTCCAGAATGGCATATAACGGAACCATGCGGTATGTAGATTTTTGAGTCTGGCTTCAGAACTCAGCACAAGGCATCTGAGATTCCTCCATGTTGCTGCATTTATCAGCACTTCACTCTTTTTACTGCCGGAGAGCATGTCATCGTAGGGAAACACCAGGTTATTCATTCACCACTCGAGGGACATGGGGTTGTTTTCAATTCTTTGGCAATTTTAAATAAGGCTCCTGTACGCATTCAAGTATAGGTTATTGCCTGAATGTAAGTTTTCGTTTCTCTGGGATCGCTGGGTCACATGGTGAGCATATGTCCACTCTATATGGAACTGCCAAGCTGTGTTTCAGAGTGGGTGTGCTATTTTGCATTCCCACCAGCAATGTCTGGAGTTCCGGTTGCTCTGCATCCTCACTAGCACGTAATGTTGTCCTTTAAAAAACACCTGAAAAAAAATTTTTTTTTCTCTCTGTTTTTTGTTTGTTTGTTTGTTTGGGCCTGGGGATACAGAGGCATCTCATTGTGATTTTAATTGCATTTCCCTAAGAGCTAAGGATGTATCTTTTCTTCTGTTCATTTGCAATCTCTATGATTATCTTTGATGGATCTATTTAAGGCTTTTGAACATTTTTGTGTTGGTTGTTGCTTTTCTTTTTATTGAGTTTTGAGAGTTCTTTGTATATTCTGAATACAAGTCCTTCAACTGATGTGTGATTTGTAAATATTTTTCCTCCGTCTATGGCTTGCCTTCTCTCTGCCCACCCAACCACCTCGCCCCCTTTCTCCCTCTCCTTCTTTTCTCTATATTCATGAGAATAGAGCAAAGATTAAAACACACAATTCTTGGATCACAGGCTGTCCTTTTCATCAGAGAATAGTTCTAGAAGACAGAGTCTTTGAAAATCTCATTTTGATGGTCCAGATTTTCTAGTTTTTTTAATTGTAAAAAAATACATGTAACTTAAAACTTACCATCACAACCATTTTTAAGTTACAGTTCAACAGTGTTATCACATTCACATTCAGGGTTGATCTTGAGAACTTTTTCATCTTGCAAAACTGAAACTACCCATTAAACAGTAGCTCTCCATTCCCTCTTCCCCTCAGTTCCTGAAAAACATCAGTGTTCTCTGTCTCATGAATTTGACTTCTCTGGGTACCTTATATAAGTGGAATCATACAGTATTTGCCCTTTGTGATTTCACTTTGCCTAATATCCTCAGGTTCACCCACGTTGTAGCATGTGTCAGAATTTTCTTCCTTTTTGGGACTGAATAATATTCCACTGTATGGATAGACCACATTCTGTGTTTTCATCTATGGATGGACATTGGGCTGCTTTTACCTTTTGGTTATTGGGAATAATACTGCTAGTGACATTGATACCCAAATCCCTCTTTGAAACCTTATTTTCAATCCTTTTAGTCTCTTTTCATCCTCTTTTTTTTTTTCACCATACCTTTATTTTGTTTATTTACATATGTATTTATTTTTTAATGTGGTGCTGAGGATCGCACCCAGTGCCTCACGTGAGCTAGGCAAGTGCTCTACCTCTGATCCACAACCCCAGCCCTCTTTTCATCCTCTTAACAGTACCTTTGGAGGAACAGAGTTAGTTTCAATAAAGTCTTAATTTATCAAATTTTCTTTAACGGATTGTGCTTTTGGCATTATATCTAAGTACTCATTGCCTAATCTGAAATCACAAATGTTTTCCCCAAGAAGTTTTATAATTTCAGATTTTATGCTCTGACCCATTTTGAGTTACTTTTATTTATGGTGAGAGGTATGGGCTAAGGTTCTTTTTAAATTAAATTAAATTAAATTAAATTAAATTTTTTTACAAAAGCGTATACAGTTGATTTGGCATCATTTATTAAAATGTCTATCTTCCCTCCGTTGAATCGTTTTCACGTTGGATAGGTTTGGAGATAGCATTGACAGGACTTGTGTTTGTATGTATGAAGGAGAATGCAGAATTAAGAGTGACAGTAGGGGCTGGGGCTTGGCTCAGTGGTAGAGCCCTTGTCTAGAATGCACAAGGCCCTGGGCTTCATTCCCAGCAACACACACACACACCCACACACACACCACACATATAGGAGTGACCCTCAGTTTCAGTTTGGGCATCTGCTTGGGTCAGGGCACCATGTTGTAAGATGGAGGAGGAACCTTAGGTGTGAGATGGGGTTGAGAGTGCAAAGTTACTTTTTGGAGATGCCTGTGTGGCATAGAAGTAACTGTCAAGGACACAGCTGGACGCATGAGTCTGGAGGTCAGGAGGTAAAGGCTGGATACACATCTTGTAAGCCGTGGCACGTAGAGACAATGTGTGCATGGACTGCGGAGCGCCACGTGTTGCATGCAGCACGGAGTTGCAGGCAGGAGGACACGGGCAGACCCGCGGGGAATTCAGTTGAGTGGGTCTCAAAGGATGACGAGGTGTTCACAAGAGAGAACCTGGGAAATGGTATTTTAAGGCAACAACCAGAATATACAGAGGCTCACGTGCATGCAGCAAAGAGTTTGGACAGCTGGAGAGAAGGTGTCTGGATGGGGAGAAAAGACGCGTCCTTGACAGGTGCTTTTATGACACACGAGCTTCTCTAGACTGCAACTTTGGTCTCTGGACTCCCAAACTTGCATTTCTCCAAGGTTCCCCATCTTGCCATATGGCATTGTTGCCCAACCAGGTGTTCAAACCCAAACTGAAGAGAAGGCAGGGCTGGTTCAGGAGGGGCCTGTGTTTCAAGAAAGGAGTTTGGACCTTCTCATGTAGGTCCTAGGGGATCGATGACAAGTTTTCTGTGAGGGAGGAGTCCTTGCTTCCTTCCTCCCTCTGCCATGTATTCTGGACGGCCCACAAGGCCTCCGTGTGATTTAGGGGGCAGGGAGACCAGGCGGAGGCTCTGCTCAGTGCCAGCTCACTCCGTGAGCAGCACATTTGAGGCTGAGCATGTTGGACTGGGAAGAGGGGTCACCGTGACCCATTCAGGACGAGGGCCTGTCTGTCTAGTCTTCCCTCCCTCTGGCCCCACAGAGTTCCCTGCCTCTGACCTGGAGAGTGTGTCTGTCCCTAGGAATCCCTGATGAGATCAAGTCCTGCAGTTTAGAGGGATCTCTCTGCATTGGCCTTTCATGCCAGGTGTGTGCTGGAGACTGAGGCTCCTGCTTCTGCCTCCTCCACTGCAGGAGCAGGGGGGCCCTGGTCCTGGTAACCAGGGGGTTCAGATCCAAGCCTTCAGTGGACTGGCGTTGGTCTGATCCTTCATCCATCGGCCTAATCAGACCCTGTCTGCCCTGACAGGAATACAGATGTGATGCTTCTTTCTCACTCTGTCTGAAATTGCTTTGTAATAACAGTAGGAGTTAGAGAGGCATTTTTATTGATTAAACAATCGAGGCGATTTGTCTTTACAAAACTGAAAATATAGAGGTGTCTCTTTCTCTCTTTGTATGCATTACACATGCTTATTTATTAGAAGCAACAGTCTCTGCTTGTAATCAAGCTGATGTTTATGATGGGGCCGCTCTATAATGCCAGGCTGAGATGACATAACAGGAATCGGAGTGAAAAGAAGCCTAATGTAATGACACTGACAATCAGGGGTGAGGGGCCCCCAGGGAAGGCAGTGCCGGCAGGTACGAGCAAGCTGTGCAGGGAACTTTTGAGCCACGTTGATCTGGGAAAAGGATGCCTACAGTGTCACGTGGAGAGAGAAACACGCGTCTCGGATCAGATTGCTCAGGGTTTGGATCCTAGCTTTGCCACTCATTGCTTCTGTCACCCAGGAGAAGTTTCTTAAGACTCTGACATCCAAAATAGGGATAATGATACCTAATAAGACGGCATATGTGAAACTCCTGGCACAGCATCAGATAAATGTAGTTATTATTATCGTGATCTCTCCAGAACGGGGTTTTAGGGAGGAATGGGTGTGTTAAGGTGCCTGGGCCAGTAACTTGTGTAGGAAGCAAGTCAGGAGCTCTTGGGGATGGATTTTTCAGGACTGTTGCATTCATCCTAAATGCTTTGTAAGGCCAGCTGGACTCAGAAGGGCAGGTACCCTTGGTCTCATGGCCTCGGGCCTGCTGGACCTCCTGCTGGAGCCTGCTCAGCTCTCATGCTGTAGGTTGCAGGGTGACACAGGCACCATGAGGCTGGCAAGCTGCCATTCCGATTGGGTGGGAGGAGCAGGGCCTTGTCGGACAAGGACACCACTCTTGGAGCCACCAGCTGCATTATTAAGAGGTCTTTCTAATATCATCCTGATAGGGCGTAATTGCTCCAGCCCTGCAGGGCTCAGTATGAAAACTGCTGTCAGTCACTTGGCTGCCAGGATTTGTCAAACTGTATTCACAAATTTCATTTATCCCCCAGACTGTGTGTGAACTGCGCGCACAGATGCGGGGGTGGGCAGCTGGCTGACTAGAGGTGAGCAAGACCCGGAGGCCCAGAGTGCCTGAATCTGGGGCTGTTTGACTGGGCTCAGCTTGCATGTGGTGAGTCCGGGAATTTGGGCGGCGGGGTGGGGGACTAGCTGATTTCTTGTGGCCAGAGTTTACTGGACGTGGCTTCTTGAAGTGTGGTGTTCTTGGGGTTAAAGGCCAGTTCTGGAGTAGATGTCAGGTCATAGGCAGTAATTATGGGAAGCCTTACATCAGAAGTGGGGTTTGCAGGAGGACCAGTCAGAATTGGTCCTTCAGGAGGTTGAGGGTGTGCGCCGAGGGACCTGACCGGGAAGTTTGTCAGCAGGGGATGGTATAGGGTGGGGCTCTGGATGCCTGGGGCCAGGTGATTATTTGTTGTGAGAGGTTGTTCTGTGCATTGTGGGATGCTTAGCAGCATCCCTGGCGTGAATTGAAAGTGAAGGGAGCAGAGATGAGAGTGAAAATGTTGGCTTGGTCAAGTCTGTAAGGGCCTTGGGTTTGCTTATGGGAGTTGGGACTTTGTTTTGGGGACCTCGTATGAGCAGTTGATGCAGAGGCTGTGGAATCAAGAAACTCCCAGGGAGAAATTTGGTTCAAGATGGTGCTCTCTTTTCTTTTTTCCTTTCTGGAAATTTTCTTATTTGTTCTTTTTAGGTATACATGACAGTAGAGCACGTTTTCACGTATTATACCTACATGGAGGGTAACTAATTCCAATTAGGATCCCATTCTTGTGGTTGTACCTGATGTGGAGTTTCGCTGGTGGTGTAGACATATACGAACACAGGAGAGTCATGTCTGATTCATCCTCCTGTCTTTCGCATTCCCATCCTCTCTCCCTTCCCTTCATTCCCCTTTGTTTAACCCAAAGAATTTCTCTGATTGTGCATCAGCATCCACGTATCAGAGAGAACATTCAGCCTTTGGTTTTGGGGGACTGACTTATTTCATTTAGCATGATAGTCTCCAGTTCCATCTATTTACCAGCGAATGCTATAATTCCATTTTCTTTATGGCTGAGTAATATTCTGTTTTATGTATATGTATACACACACACACACACACACACACACACACATATACCACATTTTCTTTATCCATTCATCTGTTGAAAGGCACCTAGGTTGGTTCCATAGCTTGGCTATTGTGAATTGAGCTGCTATAAACATTGAGCATTGAGGTGGCTGCGTCACTGTAGTATGCTGATTTGGGATTTGGCTATAACCTGAGGAGTGGGATAGCTGGGTCATATGGTGGTTCCATTCCAAGTTTTTTGAGGAATCTCCATACTGCTTTCCAGAGTGGTTGCACCAATTTTCAGTCCCACCAGAAATGTATGAGTGAACCTTTTCCTCCATGTTCTTGCCAACATTCATTGTTACTTGTATTCTTGATAATTGCCATTCTGACCGGAGTGAGAGGGAATCTTAGTGTAGTTTTAATTTTGCATTTATTTCTCTAATTTCTAGAGATGTTGAACAGTTTTTCATATGTTTCTTGACCCTTTGTATTTCTTCTGTGGAGTGCTTGTTCAGTTCCTTTACCCGTTTATTGATTGGGTTATTTGGCTTTTTTTGGTGTTTCTTTTGTTAAGTTTTTTGAGTTCTTTATGTATCCTGGAGATTAACAGCATTTTCTTTTCTACTGTGGATCACACAAGTCAGATGCTTGTGGGAAACAGTGGGAAACAGGAAGTTGCTAAGCAACTTATAACAGACCCCCTAACAATCCCTACCTAGTTACATTATCTTAATGGTTCTCAGACTACCAGGCATGGCAGAATCAACTGGAAGACTTGTTTAAACACAGATGCTGCCCACCTCACCCTGTGTTTCCTCTTTAGTAGGAGCCCAAGAGTTTGTACTTCTAAAAAGTTCCCTGCTGGTGCTGGTGATGCTGATATTGTTGGTCTGGGTACCACACTTTGAGAACCTAGTTTTTACTCACCGCCTAGGCCAAACAAAACACAGCTAGCCATCTGTAGGTGGACAGCTCTGACCTTTACCTAGCCAAGTCAAAGTCCTACCTTGGCCACCATTTGAATGGTAAAGACCTTTTTAGGGAGGATGTGGCAGATTGGAGACACCTGATTTGAGCCCAAGATTCAGCTGAGGAATTCTTGCCAATTCTGACCCTGGAGCTGCTGGGGTGCTGCCCACCTGTGTCTCTCTAGCAGTCAAGCCTCTTGAGTTAGACACAACCCCTGCAGAAAGACAAACAGGAACAAAGGCAATGAGCTGGCTGTGCAGGTTTGCACTCCTGGACTCCAAGGCAGGGACTTAGAAAGCAAAGTATAACCCTCCCCTGGGGTCCCTCACCACCCCCTGCCTCCTCGGCCCTTCCAACCACAATGACTTCTGTCCTAGGCAGGACACAGGCACATCTGTCTCTTTTAATATATATTTAAAAGGTATTGATAACCAAAAAGGCCAGAGGAACACAGGGGGTCAGGCTTGGGTGGCTGGCATTTTCTCCTGTGAAGCCTTCTTTCTGAGTACACTCCTGGAAGGTCAGAGCAAGAAGGGGTTTCAAAAGTCATTTGACCCTGGGGTCCAAAGAGGCTGTGTCAGGGTGACACAGCCTGGGAGGGGCCAGGGCAGCCCTTAGGGCTTTGGATTAACACATCCTGCTGGTTCTGGACCTACCCATGTCAAGGCTGCTGTGTGGGCAGGAGGAGGGTATGTCTGTGCCCCTGAAGCCTGTGTAGGAACCACAAACCATCTTCCTCTGCTCTCTCACCACCACCACCATCAATACACAAGACTTCTGTGGCCCAAAAGGTGTAGGGCTTTTTCTGCACTAATAAGCAAGCAGTCATTTCCAAAGTGGACATCCCTGTGCATCCTCTAATCCAGGACAGGTCTACCTGGAGGCAGCTCATACCACACATGGTGGGGCTCCGTCCCCAAGATGGCACCCTGGCTTCAGGTGCCAGTCACAAGCCCCAGGTTCTTTTGCTTGTGATTCTGTCTGATAGGCTGTATGAACTGGGGTTCCGTCTCCTTGGGTTTGATTTGCTAAAGCAGCTCTTAGAACTCAGGGAAACGCTTTCACTGGTTCATTATAAAGGGTATTTTAATGAACAGCCAGATGAAGAGACACCGAGGATGAGGTTCTGGGAAGGTCCCCAGTGCTGGAGCTTCACCCTCCTGGCATGAATGCGTCTCTGTTCACTTCCTGCAGACTCAGATGTGTTCAGCTAACTCCCTCTGAATCCTTGGAGTTTTATGGCCACTTCATTACATAGGCTTTACTGGACATCAGTGGTCAACTTAACTCCTGAGGTTGGAGAGGGTGCAGAAGCTCCAGCCCTCTAATCCTGCCTCCGGCTTTCCCCCAACTCCCATCCTGAAGCTGTCAGGGGACTTTCAGCCTCAGGTCCACTCGTTATTATACAAAAGATTCTTAATGCTTTGGAGATTCCAAGGATTTTAATGGTAAGCCAGAAAATGGGATTGAAGACCAAGTATAAATTTCACAGTGTCAGAAAGGACTCGTTTCCATTGACTATTTTTTGCTTTCCCTTTAATTTTAACCCCACCCCAGAGCTGCAGCCTACGCCTGCTTCTGCTTCCTCTGCTGCCAGGGAAGCCCCACCTGCAGGCCTCGGCACCCAGACTGAGTTCATCCTGCCTGGCGGAGCGTGTCCTCACAGCTGCAGGCTTTGTCATTCCAAGGGAATTGGGACAGGTCCTCTCCCAGGCCTCCTACCCTGCCCGGAACTAGTGTCCTGCTACTTGTGCTTTGCTTTGCACATCAGCCTCGTGCCCAGGGGCTACAGCTCCAGACAGTCCCAGTGACGCCCCTGCACCCTGACATCCAGGTGTCACCTGCTGCTGGCGTGCCATCTCGTTTATTGCCGCATTTCCAGGCCAAGCACAGTCCCTGGAATGTAATTGGCACTCAATCCAATTGTCTAGTGAGTAAATGGATGAACACATCTGCTTCACTCGTCCTCTTGATTCAGACTCAGGCCTCTTCTTGGGAACTCCGAGACTCACCAGACCATGACTCATGCATGACCCAGTGGCCCATGTCGATAGGCTCTTCGGGCCCTGGGAAGCAGCCTCTGCTGAGGGGTCCCTCCTCCTGGCCCTGTCTAACCTTCCATTTGTGTAATACTTAGTATATACCAGGCACCTGGCTAAGGAGCTTACACACATTCTTGATTCTCTCTGCAGCTCCTGAGATGGGTATTGAGGTCTCTGGTTTACAGGTGGATTAAATGTAGATGTTGGGATTTAAGGGACTTGGCTTAACCAATCCTAGGCACCTTCCCTTACTCATGGTTACTGCCATGATTATATTCCATGGTATATATTATATTCATGGTTATATTCCATGATTGAATTACAGGAGATCTGGCTCCTTCACCTGCTTCCTTCTCAGACTGGAGGGGTAAACTGAGGCATGTCACCATGTTGGGATATTTGGCCATATGTGACATAAGAAGACTCTGGTGACTGCATTTACATTCTCTGCTCCCTGGTACTCCTCTTCCCTTCTGTGGGAGACGTTACCTCTCAAGGTGGTGCCCCTGCCTTCTAGACCTGAAACTGGGCTTCAGTGCCAGCAGATGGGCCTGGGTATGACTGTGCCCCTGGTGGACAGAGAAGCCAGAGGTCCCATAGAGCACTTGCCTAAGGCTCTTCTCTATGCTACTCAATCTGTGATGGCTCTTCCTCCCGACGTCTTCTCATTGTGGCGTGAACACTAATCATGTCAGACATTTATCTTAAAAGTGTTGAAAGGACTCACTGGTGCATGGCCTCTTCATGGGCCCCAGCTGCCTTCTGCCTCTCCCTACCACACCTTTTCTAGAAAGTTCATACAGCTGTGCCCAGCTTTCTTCTCTCCCGGTCTTTGTCCCAGGCCTCTCTGGTATGCATTGGCTTCTGGATCGATGCTTCTAGACAAACATTTTGGGTGTAAGGAGAGTGCTGATGCTTCTGTTGCGGTCAGCTGCCCAGGCCACGTCTTCTCTTGCATCCCCCACTCTTCTGTGTTTGCATCGGCCTAGGAGCTCTTGTTCTCTCCAAACGAGTCAGGGGAGAGATCTTGGAAGAGTAATTAATTTGAGCAGATGAATGTCAATGTCCCAAGAAATACAAGATGTCAGTACAAACCACCTGTGCATGATCTGGCCACAAAGCACCAGGAACACAGGTGGACGTCTCTACAGGAAAGCCCAGTAGATGAGGCTGTTTGCATTACAAAATGACTTCACTTTACAGGAGGATTTGCTGCCTGCTTCCTTAAAATCAGAGCTCTTTTGGCTTATTTAAGTATTTTATAGGTCATTAAGTACTTGACAGAGAGGCTTTAGGGACTGGAAAACTTTTATGTTCAAGCTTAAGAAACAGTGCCAATTACGGATCCTTCAGAAATGAAGATGTAGCATCCTGGAAATTGTACATAAGTCCCTGGGGAAATTGCAATCAGACTCGCCCAGAAATGTGCGCACACCTCTTTAGAGATGATCACCACCATTGAAGGCAGAGGAACCCCATGTGAGTGCGAGTGTGCAACTTCTTCGTTCATGATGCACCCTGAGAACAGGGCTGAAGCTTTCTGTGCCAGTTTCCTAATGGATCCTGTGCTTCACTCAGCCCCCCACTCCCCTGGGCTGGGAGAGCTCCTGAGTGAAGCTCATCATAGTTCAACTCAACAGCCTTTTAAGACTTTTTTTCTTGTATGATGTTTTCTGCAGTAGACTTCCTTTCACTCCCCAAGGCTCCTATTTCCTACCTTCTCTGACTTGAGATCTCCTGCCTCACTGCCCCCAGCCTCCCCCTGAGCTCAGCCTCTCACCTCAGCCTTCACTGAGGAGGCAGCAGGTGTCAGTTCTGGGAGCCCACCTGCAGTAGCACCCAGAAGCACCCCTCCAGAAACCCGAAGGGCCTGACCTCTGCCTGTACTCTGGATCCTGTTCCTCTCACCTTCTCTGGATCTCACCCTGGAATAATCCCCCAGGGTAGGGATCTGCTGTGTTCTCTGTCACCTTCAAAAAGCCACCTGCAGAGGAACCTTCTTCTCAGGCCCTCTCCTTGTCTCTCACTCCCTTTCATAACCAAACAATGTGAAAGAGCTGGGCACTCACTCTGCCTCTACTTTTTCGCTTCCTCATCACTTGAGTGTGGCATCCGTCCCCACCACTGCACTCACCAGCTCGTGGAGGTCACTAGTTGCTTCCTCGTTGCCCAGTCCCATGCACATTGCAGTCTTTTTCTTGATTCTCAGCAGCATCCACTCCACTCTCTCCTCCTTGGAGACTCTTTAGGCCCACTCCCCTGGCTATCCCCACCAGGGCTGGCTCTCCCTTTCTCTTTCTTCCCCCTGCACTCTTGTCTAAGTATGGATGGCTCAAGTCTTGGCGCCAGGTCTTTTTCTCTCGACCTGCTCACCAGGGGAGCTCACCTTGGAGTACCATGTAGAGCAATGATGTCCAACTTTCTCTCTTGAGCTCTGGTCCTGCAATTCCATCTGCCTCCTTGCATTTTCATTTGGATATTCTCCAGATATCCTGGGCATATGAAAAGCCAAAGTCTTGGGTGTTCTTCCCAAATCTGCTTCTCCCTAAACCTTCTCCTATCTCAGTAAATGGCTCTGTGGCCCATGAGTTTGCAAGCCCCAAAGCATGGGAGATGTCCTTGATTTCTCTTTCCTTTCACTCTCCCTCCCATCTCCCATCAGTTCTGCCCATGTACATCCACCATGCATTCAAATTTATCACCCTCTCCCTGGCTTCCGTGCCACCCTTCAGTATAGGCTGCCACATCTCTTTCTTTCTTTTATTTTTTTTTTTCCGCATCTCTTTCTTGACCTAGGATGGGAGCCTCCCAATTGGTCCCTCTACTTCTTCTCTTGCCTTCTGTTCTTCACAAAGCACAGCATTTTAAAAACTGTGCACTTAAAAATGCAAACTGTTAAAAAAATGCAAACTGTTTCAAGTTACACCTTTGCTTAAAAGCTTTCAGTGGGTTTTCATTACCATTCAAATAAAATCCTAACTCCTTGAAGTGCCTGAGAAGGGCCCGCGGAATCTAGCCCATGTTATTCTCCAAACTCCGCTTACATTTTTGCCTGGATCAGTTGCTCTCCTGAATGTCATTTTCTACTATCTTTCCTGGTAGCAGTACCCTGATTTTGTTCAGATATGGAGGATTTTTTTTTCCATGAAAGAGGTGGTGACATTTGCGGGGAAGGCGAGTCCTTCTCTGCCCACAGGATTTGAGCTAAACATGTAATGTCACACACGAATTAACGGCCAATGATTGATTGGCTTAAAGGTGGGCATGTGACTTAGTTCTGGCCAACAGAACTTAAGAGAATGTTTGTTGGTGAATTAGAAAGATGACTGGCTTTATAGGAGGGTATGCAGGAGGAGGAGACGCCTCCACATCTCCCTTTGGACTTCATGCACCTTGGTGGGTGCTGTGGTTTGAATGTCTCTTCCAAATGGGTGTTGAAATTTGATTGCCCTTTGGTATGAAGAGGGAGGCCCTTTTAGAGGTAATTAGGTTATGGGGGCTCCACATTTAGGAATAGATTAAGGCTGTGATCATGGAGTGGGTTTGTTATAAATGACCCCTTTTTCCTGTCTCACTCACCTGTCCTTTTGTCATGTGATGCTTTCTGCCTTGTTATGTAGCAAGAAGGCTCTTACCGGAGGTGGGCACTCAACCTAGGACTTCCCAGCCTCCAGAACATGAGCCAAATAAGCTTCTGTTGTTTATAGCTCGCCCAGTCTCTGGAACCCTGTCATAGCAGTAGAAATGAACCAAGGCAATGGATGAGAATGTGGCACTGAGAAGAGCCAACATACAACCTTGAGGGGAGACCGGAAGGAGCAGGTCTTGGGGGACTTGACTGAGTTTCAGAATCCACCTCAGAACTCAGTCTCCCCACGTAGGATTATATATACATGTCTTTACAGCTTCAGGCACTCTTAGGAAACGGAGCACATCTTGTTGACAGTTCCACGCTGGCCTCCAGCCTGTGGTCACGCCAGACTCTTTCCTGCCTGAGGGGGTTTGCACACGCTGTTCCCCTGATCAGAGACTCTCCCCCTGCTTTCAGCCAGCCAGTGCCGGTTCGGCCTTGAAGTCTCAGATCATCCTCCATCACGAGTCTCTGCCCTTTTTGTATCTTTATCTCTGCTTCTTGTGAGTTCATTAATAGTCCTGGCTCATTATGAAATTTCTCTCTTTTCATTTTTCTTTTCTTTCTTTTTTCTTTTCTTTTCTTTTTCTTTTTCTTTCTTTCTTTCTTTTTTTTTTTTTTTTTTTTGTATCGGGGACTGAACTCAGGGGAGCTTTACCACTGAGCTACTTCCCAGCCTGGCCTGGAACTTGGAACCTCCTGCGTCAGCCTCCCATCATGGGGATTACGGGTGTGTATCACTGGGCTGGGCTATGAAATTGATTTTTGTATTATTATTATTATTATTATTATTATACAATTGAAATTTCCATGAGGGTCGAGATTTCATCTTGTACAGCACCTCACTGAATCATCTTGCCAGGGGCTCCAGGGAGGGAAGGGGCTCACCACCTGTCTTACTGCCTGACTCAGAGCATGCAGAGAGGAACAATTTGACTTACATCCATCTCTCTATCCATATCCTCTGCTACATGACAACATCTCATGCTTTATACTCTAGTCACATTGGCCTGTAGTATTGCAGTCTCTAGAACATTCCTTAGTCTCTGCCATCTCTGGGCATCAGCATATGTGGCTCTGTCTGCTGGAATAGCTCTCCTTTACCTGGAGACTCCCACTCCTCACAGGCCTCAGTCAAGATACTCTTCTGGAAGCTTCCTTCCCTAGATCATGCACCCTTAGAACCCTGTTCTCAGCCTCCAGAGCACTTATCAGATTGTACTGGAAGATACTGCTTTCCTGATTCCCCAGATTCTGGGCCCCTTCTGGGTACCTTTCTTATCCTTGGATCCCTCACACCAGCCTGAAGTAGAAACTGGTGTTACATCACCAGGTAGAGTGGTGTATACCTGTAATCCCAGTGACTCAGGTGACTGGGGCAGGAGAATTGCAAGTTCAAGGCCAGGCTTTACAACTTAGAGAAACTCTGTCTCGAAATAAAATAAATAAAAAGGACTGTGGGTGTAGCTCTGTGGTAAGTTACCCCAGGTTCAATCTGCAGTCCCCAAAACTGAAAATAAAAAAAATTTAAAAAGTCAAGAAAACAATTGCATCAACTCCTTCACCTAACCGTTTTGTGGATGCCCACCATGTGTCAAACGTCATGTTGAATGTTGGGGATACAAAGATGAATAAGAAATTGCCTCTCTGCCTACATTCTAGAAAGGGAGACAGGCCTATTAACCAGTAAGTGTAATGTCACACTGTGAGGAGTGTGGGCAAGGAGGCTGTGAGAACATGCATTCTGCCTGGGAGGCAGGGGATGGGGTGCTTGGGGGAGCTGCCCCTGGGGATGCCAGAGGACGGCCGGGGGGTGGTTCAAGCCTGCAGTCATTTCAAAGAGGGAGAGTGGATATTTGTATCTGTGTCTGTACATCTACATGTCCTTGTCTGTGTGTCTGTATGTCCATGTCTATACGCCCACATCTAAGCTATAGCTGCATATAAAACACATGGAGGCAGGACCTGACTGGGAGGTAAGGGAGGGTGTGTAGGGCAGATGAGGGTTTGAGAAGGGACTTAAGCAGTTGGACTTATGCTTTGTTCATTTCTCAGCTCGGTTGGTACCACTTTATGTGTAAATGCTGGGGAGGGGTTGATCTGGGAGGGTGCTCGGGCCCCTGGCCCTAGCTATTCACAGGACTAAACATGGCAGCCTCTTGCTGGGCCGGCCCCTGTAAGCTGTTCCCGGGACCCAGGTTGCCAGAGGTGTCTACAATTACCCTGGAAGGCTGACGCTGCCCTCCTGGGTTCCCATCTGGCCATGCTCCTTATCTGTTGGGTGACCATTCCCTTCCTGCTGTGCTCAGAGGGACAGTGTCCTGCACAGGGTTCTGGGGGGAGTCAGTGAGGGGGTGTGCAAAGCCCCTCTCCCTGGGCCTGTGTGCTGGGGGGCTTAAGTTGCCTGTTGCTGTTGTCCCTACTCTCTCCTTCCTGGATGGCTCTACCAAACAGGTGTCAACTGCCCTGCTCTGTTCCTGTTCCCTCTGCTGAGCCCAGTGGAAAGTGGTGGCAGAGTGTCAGTGCAACTTCAAGGCGATTTCTTTAGCTGCTTTTGTAAAAACAGCAAAAATCAAATTGCTTCCTCTTCTTCCTGAGTGGCGTCACCTGAGTGACCTGCCAGCGTGTCTGCACTAAGGGGTCTTTGAGGGACTCCTCCAGGTCGCGGGCTGTGTGTGTTTTGCCCATCTAACGAGCCCCCCCCCCTTTGTCTAATGTTCTGATACAGTGCAGCCTTCTAATAGCTTCTTGAAGGATGTGGAAGGAAAAAGGAACTGGTGGCCTCGGCTGAGCCCCTCCTCAGCAGCCTCCGTGGGAGCCCCTGAAGTCATTCTGCAGCCCAATTAGAAGCCTGCCTGGCTTTTAGGAGCGGGAGCGCCTGCCGACGAAGACTCCTGTTTGGAGCCCTAATTACCGCTTGATGGAATGAATAAAGACGTGGTGTTTTCTACATTTTACTTACAGAGTTGCTGATGCGGTGAATGTTGGATGAAACGCCTCTTTCCTCGGAGAGATTAAAAACTAAGTGTCTCAGAGACCCAGCTGAGCGGCTGTTTCAGACACTTTCCCTCCTGCCTTAGCTTGGTCTGGCAGCTTGAGCAAGGATGGGGTCAGGGAGAAAGGACCCCTTTGGGGACCATTTCCGTACTTTCTGCAATCAAAGTGGAAGATGTCTTGACCGTCGGGTCCAGCTGATTAAAAACAAAGACAGGCACTTGCTGAGTACTAGTTGTGTTGGGTTTCCCTGCCCATTCACTTAGCTTCTCAGGACAGTATTATGGAATGGCTTGTTGCACCCATTGTACAGATGGGGAAGCAGAGGCTCAGGTCAGTGTCTTGCTCAATGTCATGAAGTTGGCAAATAGCAGAGGGGCAGTTTGAACTCAGCCTTCTGTTGCTGAGGGTGGTCTTTCCCCATTGACTCTGGGGACACGTTCCAGGCCTGCTTGGTAGTGTCTACCCAACCCTGGAGGAGCCAACCAGTTCTCGCCTTGATAATGAAGAGCAAAGAGAGTGTGGTGGTTAATTTCCATTGCAGAACAAACCTCCCCTAACGTACTGACTTGAAACTGGATTGTTTTTCAGTTGTGGCTTAGCTTTTGGGCTGGGGCTACTCCCTCTGGGATGGCCTCATTTGGTATCGGTGGGGCAAGGGCCATGTGTCTCTCATCTGTAGGTTTCACATATGGACACAGACACTCGGTTTTCCTCTTTGAACGTGACTGCTGACTGAACCTTGTCTATCCTTACTCATTCCCGTGGTGGTAGATTCCTCAGATCAGAAGAGGGAAGGCCGCTGGGGAAGAATGTTTACATCCTCTTGTGTTTCGTGTTTGTTAATGTCTGATCATACAAAGGAAGTCACATGCCCAGATGTCAAGGGCTGGACAACAGACCCCTGCTCATGGTGGGAGGGGCTTCCCATAGGATGGGTCATCCTGCAGCCTGCCTCAAAGGGCACAGCCGGCTCCTGAGAAGGCCATTTCACAACTGCTGATCCTATAAACTAAGATCTGGCCCATCCTCTCCATCTGGACAGGTTGTCACCAAGGCTGATCCAGACAGATGTCTCAGGTTTTTTCTTTTTTCTTTTTCTTTTTTAACATGCAGACAATGAGAAAACAGAACCTCCCTTTGGTAATTTATCCATGTTCTCATAACCAGCCATTATCTGCTGTGATTTTTATTTCTCAGGACCAGCTGCTTCAGATATGTGTGTGTGTGTGTGTGTGTGTGTGTGTGTGTGTGTTTGGAGCTGAGAGTAGGGAAGTCCAGGCTCCATGGCTTATAGCCTTGGGGATAAAGGAGGGGACAGCTGGGTGTGTGTGCCAACTCACTTCTCTAGGTCACAGTGTGTTCTGGTTCCTCCACCTAAATTTCATGTGGCCCCACCTGTGGTCTGGGAACTGCAGTCTGGAGAGCAGCAGGCTCTTGAAGGAAGGATGCTTCTGGGATGGAGACTGGACATTGTATCAGCTATAGCTCAGCCTCTATTCCCAGCCCCCAACCTCTCTTCTTGTGTTTCAAGGACAAAATGACCTTTTTGCAGAGCAGGAAATTCTACAATCAGAGGTTTGTGGCACCAGTTTCCAGGAAGCCTGCCTCGGGTGTGACTGGGATGTGGGCCCTCGGGTCTCAGGTCAAGGCTGACCCGCATCTCTCCTTCCACCAAGGAGATTGTCCACCTCCTCAGGTAAATCCCCACCTCTTAGTTCAAACAGAGCGCCATGGAACCCCGTGTTTAAAAATCAGAGACTAGTTTTAGGTTTTCCTGTTTCCCATGTTGTCTTGAGCACCTAGCACAGGGCCTGGCCCATGAGGAGTGCTCTGAAAGAGACCTTGCCCTTTGACCTCTGTGCAGGGGTTATTGAAGGACTCTAATGGGAAGCTCTAGGGAGGGAGGTGCTGGCAGCTGATTCAGGTGTGTGTGTGTGTGTGGAGTGAGTGAGACCCTCAGTGTGGTGGTCCCTGAGCTACTTCTTTTACCTCTGAAGAGTGACCCTCTCCATCCAGCTGCACCTCTCCACCAGTGGGAGCCCTGTCCCCTGGAGACTGATGCGCTGTCAGTCTTCATGGGTCCTTTTAGAAACCCGTTTAGAAACTCCCTTTTAGAAATGGGAGTAAAAGGTCTTAGAGGGTGGTGGTTGCCCCCCACATCTTAATAAAAGTGGTTTTCCTGCAAATTAAACTAATGTCAAGTAAGTTCCAGAAGCAGGGCCCCAGGTTTACCTGGGAAGTGGAGTTTCTGCTCTCAAGGCTCCTAGGAAGGCCCACCTGGCTCTTGTTCTCCTTGATCAGACGGCTGAGGAGGGCTGCTGGTCTTCCTTCTGCCCCTGCGGTCAGGGCTGGAGGAGATACTGTTCATGAGTGCCAGCCAGGGGACTCCTCCCCACACACCCGGCCAAGAGGGTCTTCAAGGGTCCTGGGAGCCCTGACATTACAGATGGCATTTTGAATGTGTGTAGCCAGTAAAATCAGAGTGGGTGAATCTGTAGCTTTCTTCAGATTCCCAGAGAAGCTGGTGACCCTGAGAACACTAAGAACTCACAGGACTAGTTCTGTCCCCTCACTTTGGACAAGTAGAAACTTAAGCCCCAGACAGGGCAAGGGACTTGATTCAAATCACACAGTGTGTTAGTGGCTTTTTGTTAAAATATCAAATGCCCATGTTTCAGAGGAGGGGGCCATTCTGGGCGGGGTGGGGGAGCTTTTTCCCGTTCGCTGGAGATTTGCAAGCAGCTTGTCTCTTAATTGACGGTGGTTTTTTTGTTGTTGTTTGTGTTTTTTTTTTTTTTTTTTTTTTAAGTTGGAATCACTCCCAGAACTAAAGGGCTGAGATGAGCAAAATAAATAAGGAATAAACAGGCTCCGCGTGCGGGGGAGGGGGGAGGGGGGAGTGGCTGAGTTGGGCGAAACTGACTCGAATGGGAGAAAGCAAAGCTGCCGGTCTGGTCTGTGGGCCTCGTCCAGGCTAATGAGATGAAAAAAGAGCAGCTTAAGTGATAAAGTGCCGGCCAGAGTTCCCATATTTTGTTTCTGGTACCTTGGAGCCCGGGGTCTGCCCTTCTCTAGGCAGGATTGATGCACCTCCCTCACTGGGCACCTGGCAGCCTCGTCTTTGAGTTCCCCTAGGTCCCTCTCAGGTACCAGCCAGTACCGGCCTCTGCTCCTCCCCTTTCACCCAGGAGCTCCTTACCTTTCTAGCTTGCACCACTTATGGTATTGATCCCAGAGCCTCGGGAGCCAGCCCCACAAGGATGGTCCCCACCTTCTTTTTGTCACCTTCGGTCAGCCATAGCACCCCTTCTCCAATTTCTCAGAACCAGGAAGATATTGGAAACGTCCTTTTGCTGTTCTCCACCGATGGGGTTTTTGCTTCCTGGGGGCACTCTCCATTTAGCTTAGTAGATAAAATGGAGCGCTATAGGAATTGATTGCCACCCGCTGGCTCCTTGCGGGCCCAGCAGCCTGTTCAGGGGGCACTGGGCCCTTCATAGGAGTGGGTGTTTGGCCATCTGGGGACCTGCCTGAAGAGGAAGGAAGGAAAGAGCTGGCTTGGCTCTCGCAGACATCCCGGCAGGCCGTCCTCATCATAGCCCACTGGGGTGTGGGCATGGGCAGATAGCCGGGTTTGCAGATGAGGAAACAGGTTCAGAGAAGTGAGGAGCATGCCGCAGTGTTGATAGGCTGTGAGCAGAGCTGTCGGACTCAGCCCATGGTCCCGGTCGAAGGTTTGGCAGTGTGTGGGGCATTGTCTTGCCCTCTCTTCTCAACTGCCTTTTCATTTCTATCTGATTAATACTAGAAGGTATATCCATCATGCTCAGCATCAGCTCTGACAATAGAGGCCTGGAGGCAGACAGGAGGAGGAAGGCTGAGCGTGATTTGCGAAGTGGAATCTCCAGAGCTGAGCTCCCCCTGGGTAGCTGCATCTTCCTGGCAGACGGGCCCTGTGCAGAAATGCTGTTGTTTTGTTTTGCTTGGAAATGACTTTGAACACCTGTAGGCAGGGCAGGCGTTTTCCAGCAGTGCCACAGGCCCGCCTCTCCCCGGCACCGCGCACCTGCTAGATCACACTTATTTTATTGGCTTGCTTGGTTCCAGAGCATGAGTCTTCACATCTCCCCCGGATTCTGCTTTCGGTGATATCAGGTTGGTTGCTTGACACTGACTTTCTTGGGTGTATTCACACTATGGAAATCAGCAAACACTAATCAGAGCTTTTTATTTATTTAATTAGTTTAGTTTTTGAAAGGCGGTTAGCTCTCTGCTGAAGGCCTCTCCAATTTGTTCAAGGCATGTTCGCCCAGGCAGGTTGATTTAATTCAATCTCTTTTACTTCTCATAACACTGAGCTTGTCAGAAAGATAAAGAAGCACGTGCTGGGACGTAGGGCACAAAGAGCTTAGGTTCAAAGACAAGTCCTTTGCCTTCAAGCTCAGTGCTCCTTGATGCTTAGCTCCTTGGTTCTCAACTGGGGAGGGTTGCCCTCCAGGAGACTTTAGGTGAGGTTTGAAGATGTCTTTGGTTGTTCCACTTGGAGGTGGCATCTAGGTAGAGGTCAGGGATGCTGCTGAATATCCTACAGTGTGCAGGACAGTCCTCTTAGTGACGAATGATCTGGCCCCAAATGTCAGCAGTGTCAGGGTTGAGGAGCTCTGGCTGGTGGCATTGCCTCCTACCACTTCCCTTCTTTTCCTGCTCAGTAGGAGATAAAAATCAAGGCAGTGTCCATCCTGGTTAGGAAGTAGGGCACAGAGTTTGGCAAGAGCCAATTGCTCAATGGGTTTCAGGATGAACTGGTGGGCAGGATTCAGCTGTGACTGAACTTGTGCCTAGACCTGAGAGGTCAAAATAAGGCAGGAGAGAACCACAGTCACCCCCAAGCAGAGGGAACTGTGACCTGAAGCCAAATAAGGACTTGGGAAGATTTTATGAGATAGAGAGAAGGGTGTGGGGGGGTGATCAAAAGAAAGATCCCCTGTTCTGGGAAGGGGCCATCTGGTCTCTCCTCATCCTTAAGTCAGAGCTGGGGAAAATGCATACAGTCAAGGTCTCGGGGAGAGGTTTGGAGCGCAGCCTCAGGGAGTGCTCCCAGATCTGCCTCATCACAGAAATCATCCAGGGGGTTTTAGTGAGGAAGAAATATGCATATGGTCAGATCCTACCCCAGACTTAATTGGAATGGCCAGGAGTGGGGCCAGCACTTGGAATTTTTAACAGTTCCCAAATGATATTGATGACCAGCCAAGTTTGGGAACCCCTGGGGTGGATGAACATGTTATTTGTCAGTGAGGGCTGTCACTTGCTGAGTGTTTGAAGGAGGCTGGGAATCAACGCCCATTCATGCAGCAAAGTGTTTGAAGACTTGCCACATGCCAGGCAGCGGTCTGGGCTCACAGCAGGAGGCTGGGCAGGTCTCCTGCCCTCTCAGAGCCAACAAAATAGGGTTAGGCTCAGGTGACTAAATCCCTTGGAGCCCTGTTTCCCTCATCCATTACATAAGAGGAATAATCCTTAGAGCGCAAGGTGTTTATGAGGATTACCTAAAGAGCAATGCGAGAACTGTAGCAAGTTCCTGGCTTCACAGCTGGGCCTGTGAGTTCTATGGCTGCCTGTTGTTCATGGCTGCCTTTTGGGGGTGAGGACTTGCTTGGAATGGAACCCAGGGCCTCCCATAAGCTAGGCAAGGCTCTACTACTGAGCCACACACCATCCCTGTCCACAGTTCTTGCTCCAAGTTCCTTTCAGTTTCTTACTGTTCCCGTTCCATGTGTGCTGCAGGTTCACCCTGTGTGCCAGGCTCTGAAGGTTATTGAATCAAGGGAGACCCTCTCCTCCTCCTCTCCTCCTCCTCCTCCTCCTCCCCCTCCTCCCCCCTCCCCCCTCCCCCCTCCCCCCCTCCTCCTCCCCCCTCCCCTCCTCCTCCCCCTCTTCCTCCCTCTTCCTCCTCAGAGAGCTTGCAGTGTGGTGGAGCTGGCTGTGGAGGCCCCAGGTCTTCAGTGTATAGACATGAGGTCATGCTGTGTGTGGAGCGTGGTCCAGAGCAGGGCGAGGAAGCAGGGTTCCAAAGGATTCTGCAGGATGAACACTGTTCGCCAGGTGGGCAAAGTGGTAAAGGCTTGTAGGCAGCTGGGACAGATGTGCAAAGGCTAAAGATGGAGACAGCGTGTCCAGGGTCTCTGTACTGCTCCCCCTGGAGTCTCAGGGTCTTGGTTTTGCCCTCTTTCCATCCTCCTCCTCTCCTAAGGCAAGGCACACATCAGGTGCACACACTTGAAGAAGTTCATCTGCTTGGTGCTTGATTTATCCTTCAAACCTTCAGTAACTGATTTCCAGTCTCATAAAATATTAAATACATCCATATATTGAATATCACATTTTGATATGTTTTCACGCCTCATTTGCCACCGAAGTCAAGGACAGATTCACATTTTTCATGGCACGGGGCCCAGATTTGTCCTCGCACAGTGTTTTATGATATCCCCTCACTCCACCCCTCCATGGCAGACCCACATTCCTTGGAGTCTCACTTGAGCAGCCGCGTTGACAGCCCACTTGGCATGGACGTGGCAAGCCCAGGGCAGAAAGGCCACATACATCATTCCCCAGGAGAGTTATTTACATAGTACTGTAAACATTTGTGGAAGGACAAGGTCTCCAGATCCCCCACCAGACAGTGGCAGAGCAGAAGGCCTGGAGGACGAGCTGCCCAGTGTGGAGCTGGGAGCCGCTTGTTGGGACTGGGGTTGGAGGACTCCAGAGGGGCCCGATGGAGGTTAGTATAGACAGGAGACTAGGGCAGGTCACAAAGGGTCTTAGAAGCACAAGGATAAAGTGGGCTGTGTTCCGCACATAGTGGGCGAGTGCTGTGACCCAATGTGTGATTAGGAGTAGGGCAGCACCAGAGGCTGGGAAGCCAGCTGGCCAGGTGAGAGGCAGGGGGACCAGTCAGAACTGACTTGGTTGTCCAGGTGATAAAGGATGAGGGCTGAACATGGTTGCAGGAAAAGGACACATATGGGCAGGCTCTTACCCTGAGTTCCCCCAAAAGTGTCCTCTGAGAAAGGTTTCTGGCTGTACGAGGTTTAGTTGCGGGATAATTACAGGAAACGCCACTGGCAGAGTGAGGTCAGGAAGGGAATGCAGCCACTGCCAAGTGGAGACTCACTTTGTGGACACGTGGCCTCAACTCCCTTAGGTCTCTGGGAGATAGTAGGGGACGGGCCTCTGGGGTGTCCCAGGCACAGGAGCAGGAAGCTGCTACTTATCTAGTTTCCATCGTCACTGGCTGAGGGGGGCTTCCACATCAGCACCACAGCCCGTGGCTCTGCAGGAGGCCAAGGAGAAGCTCTAAGGTGCTTGCACTTGGGTGGGGATGGGGGCATCTTTAAGGGAGGAGGAGTCCCGGTTGATTCCTAACATAACTGGTTGGAAGTGATGCCATTCAAAGAGAGTTTGGGAGAGTAGCCATTTGGGGGCAGAAAGGGAGATGATTCAGCTTGACCACACTGGTTGGGGTGCCTATATACAGCCACATGGAAACATCCAGTAGGGAACTAATTGGTGAGATGTGGAATCCAGGAGAGGGACGTGGGTGTGAGCTCCGGGCCTCTCTTGGGTAGAGAGGCAGCCAAGGCCATGGACTCAGATGACGCCACTTATATTCATGTAGGAAGAGCAGAGAGCACCTGACAGCAAAGAGCTGGAAGCACGAGCCCTCATGGAACAGACTGAGGAATAAACCCCGGAAGTCAACTGAGGAATAACCAGGAAGTTGGAAGGAAAAACACCAGCTTGAGACCCCAGACACTGAGGAGGAGGGCACCGGGAAAGAGCAGGTGACAAATGCCAGGTGCTGCTGAGAGAGGGGTCAGGTCCAGTGAGGATGAAAGAGTGTCTTCCGGGCAGTGAGGAGGTCACAGGGCCTCCAAGGGGAGCATTTTCAGTTAAGCGGTGGGAGCAGAAGCCGGAGAGCACAGGCAGCTGTATGAGGCTCTGGAGCACGGAAGTGTCAAGGTCAAAGTGGCATTTTAGATCATTCTGGAATGGGTGTGCAAGGTGGGAGGGAGGAGAAGCTGAGGTCGGGGAGGCCAGCGAGCAGGCTGCTGCAGGCTCTGCTGCCTGGAATGCAGCACTGGGCCGAGTGGAGAGCAGGCTGAGAGGCAGGTTGCAGGAACCTTGCTTGGGGCTCCAGAGCACCGGGCCAAGGGGGCGTGTTTACATAGGCTTCGGGGCCAGCTCTCCGGTCACACTCTGCAGGGAGCGTGCACGCATATGTGCAGTCTGTATGTGTGCTCCAGTGCCAAATGCTACCCTAAGTCACGTGGGTGGTCTCTGCCCCTCCCGCTACTGAGAGTGACCTTGGTAGTGACCCTAACCCCTCCAGGGCTTCTCCCCATTGTGGAGGAAGCTATGACCCTCCTCATAAATTGCAAGACTTGGGAAATGATGCATTTCAAAGTGTTGCATGACTTGGCTTGAACCAGGTGGATTTTTAACTATGGGCCAAATTACTAGCAGGGCCGGCATCTGGGGAGGCCCCTGAGGAACTCCCTAATGCTGTCCCTACTGCTCTGTCCTGCTGCTCTGCCCCGCCAGGCCTTGAGCCCCCAGCCTCCCGCTTCTGGAAATGCCCATATGTGCTGACCTTGGATGCTTCCATCTCAAGGTGGACAGGCCTGGCTGGATGGCAGCCTGTGGACAAAAAAGTGACCTGCCAGCAGGAGTCTTTTCTTCTCTTTCCTCTTCAATTCAGAGTTGGTCTGCAACCCACTGGCAGGGAGATTATTGAATCTGATTTGCTGAAACACAATAGCAGATTGATTTTGTAGCCACCAGCGCCTGTAACAAATTCCAAGTGAAGTTTGGATAGCACGATTGTGGGGTAATGACATTTTAATTACGTGTCATATTTAGTCTGGTTTGAATTGGAGTCCTGGGGTTGAGGCCCAACCCTGAGTGCTCCTGACTCCTCCTTCCTTCTTCAGCTGGTCCTGGTTGCCCCCTCTTAGAGATGGCACTTCCTCACCTAGGCCGCCACCTCAGGGGTTTTGGTGTGAGCTGTAAGGCTGGATTTAAGCACAGCTGACTTTGCAGCAAATTCAGATTTTTCCTTCTTTCCTATGTATCCTGAAGCTGTCCCTGCCTTTGTCTTTCCCTCCCTGCTTCCCCTTGTTCCACTCTCTGTACTTTTGCATTGACCTGGCTTCTACGCCCTCTTCTACATTCAGTGTTCTCTTCCTTTCTTTCCTTGGTTCTCTCCACTAACCAGCTGTGTGAACTTGGGCAAGTCACTTACCCCCTCTGAGTCCCAGTCTTTTCATAATGAGGGATGGAGATCAATTGATCTCTATGGTCCTTTGGTATAAAATTGGTTCCTCCTTAGATCCATCCCTCTTTCCCTCTCACCTGCCGCCTTCTCCCTTTCACTTCCTGGCCTCAACTGTGTTTTTATGGCCAGTCTGCACTGGGACCAGGCAGCAGTTCTGAGTGCCCTCCATAGGAAGGGTGGAGGCCCAGGCCCCCTTTTATGATCCCTGAACCTTCCAAAGGAGATGGATTTAGTGAGGAGCCAATTCGCTCCCCTCCCCCAGAACAGCCAAGTAATTGAAGAAAACATGAATGTTAATGATGCATTTAGCATTTGGAAGTTAGAGGGGTGATTAATATGTTGTAAGTTGTATATTAACACCTTCACAGTGGCATAATGAAGACAAAATATACACTCAGAGATGAGATTGTTTATTCTTGTGTGTAGCGCTCCTGGTTGCCAGCCCTCAGCCTCCGACACTCCGTGCAGCTATGCGTGTGGTGGGAGGGGCAGGTTCTGGCTTCGTGGTCCCTGCTGATGTGCTCTCTCCTGTCTTGGGTTGGCCCAGGCAGCTGGAGAGGAGGATGGAGAGCACAGTGGGGCAAGGACTTGGAGTCCTGAGGGGTCCGATGGTGAGCGACTGTCATTTAGGAGTAAGCAGGCAAAGAAGACAAGGCAGCTTGTTCTTTGTGGTCTAGGGGGCTGAGTTTCAGAGGTGCACGGGGGCAGGGGTGTGTGAAATGAAGGCAGGACCAAGGAGACCGGCAACCTCAGCAGGGTCTTCAGCTTCAGGAACTGGAGATTGGCTCAGGGGTGGCCCCTTGGCTCTGGGCAGGTCTCCTCTCCCAGCATGCCATGGGGGATCCTTGCTGCAGGTTATGCCTGGCCGGTGGGCCTGGGCCCAAGCAGGGCCTGCTGATTGGAAACTCTGAGCCCGTCCTACCGCCATCTGTGCTCACTGAGGTCACGTAGTCTAGAACCTCAGGGTCACAGAATGTCAGGGCAGGAAGAACCTTGAAAGCACATCCAGACCCAGAATTGTCATTTTCAATTGGAAACTGAGGCCCAGTGAGTGGAAGAGACACTGATTTGGGCTGACAACTTGAGGCAGAGGCAGGAGCAGGTTGGCTTTCTTCTCTTCTCAGGGACTCAGATTGGGATGCTGAAAGTTGGGTACTCCCTTGGCTCTGTTGTCCAGGAGGCCACTGAGGAACTCAACCAAGTGTTCCAAAATGTGGAACAGAGATGGATGGGGACAGGTTCAAATCCCAGCTCCATCTTTCTAGACCTTAGTCTCACTCTTTGTCAAACAGGAATAACATTTTCTATAATATAGTTAGGATCACTTATATCCTAGACAATACGCACATCCCAAAATGATTAGAATTGACATGTTTGTGTGTGTGTGTGTGTGTGTGTGTGTGTGTGCGTGCGCGCGCGCGCGCGCGCGTAATACCAAGTGTTGTTTCTGGCACAAAACAGGTAGATACTCAAAGATGATGGTACTGAGAGTGTATTATAATTGTTATTCCTGTTCTCATCATTATTTTTCTTGCCTTTATTTTATATATTTATTTTTATGTGAGGATTGAACCCGTGTGCTAGGTAAGCACTCTACCATGAGCTACAGCCCAGCCCTGTTCTCATCATTATTTAGTCTCATGGTCACAGCCTGAACACCTGTCTCCTACCTGTTTTCAGGACTCAGCTTAGTCCCCACCTGCTCTGGGCATGTTCTCTCACTGCCCACTGCCCTGGCGGGTTCCTCACGTTCTGTACTGTTGGGTACTCCCCTGTGGCTATTGCTGCTGAGACTCTGCCTCTCTCCCCCATCTGACTCTTGAGCTCAGTGAGGCCAGAACTGTGCCTCCTCCTCCTTGGGGGCCTGGGTGCCAGCACTTGGTAAATGTTTGTGGACCATGTGCTCTAACTGCAGCGTGTGAATGCTTCCTGGAACAAAGCCAGGGGGTGTGAACGTAGGCAGCTTCTCCTTTCCAAGATCAGTCTGAGTTCTTTTGTGTAGCACAGAGAACATTATGCCTTAGGTTTACCATATCCCTTCCCAGTACTGGGGTGTCTGTGACTGGCTTGCCTCCTTCTAGGAACAATTATAACTTGAGTCCTAATGCTTCTAGAAGCCTTCCATGGTAAGTCCATCTTTTCTCTGTTGCTACCATGGTTCTCGCTTCATTCTCCTAACATGCTTGTCCTAGTCGCTTGCTTATGTGACCTACTTCCTGGTATGTTCTTTGTGAATGGACCCCATGTTGATCCCTGTTGGACACCTCGCTTCCTTGTGAACTTCCACAGTGTCCACATACAGTACATTTTACTATGGGTAGAGCCCAAATGGTATTTTGCTAACTTAATGAATGAATGAATGATTTCATACTCTATTTGTAATGTAGAAGCCTACTTAGTTGTTATCTCATTAAACTAACTTTCCTGATTATCTATTCTAAGTTCCAGGAAACCAAGGATTTTACTTACTATTTCTGTGTCCTTGTAGTACTGGGCAAGTAATGTTTAATGGGTAATTAATTATTGATTGATTTTCTCAAATTTCCTATCCTATTAAGACTTTTGAAGCAAAAAAAAAAAAAAAAAAATCTTATTAGCCTTCTTAAGAAGTTCCAACATTTGGAAGAATTAACTAAGCCTGAGTCCCTGCAATGAAGTATATAGCATGTGGGATTCCATATCTTGAGTGGAAATCCTGAGGTTTTCTGATCACTTCCTGACAGGCACTGATTACTTTAATGAAGGCAACAGATCTGAGTTAAAGGGAATTATTAGACTTGACAATTGAAGTTGTAAATGTAGTCCTCGTTAACAATCTGATTAATTTCTGAGCTGCCTTATGGTGGATGGTAACTGGTTTTGGGGCTTTGTGACAGAAAGAGAGAAAGCAAGCCTCTGCTCATTCTGGGCCAGGCTGAGACCACATGAGGGCTCTTAGCCCCCGTCACGTGTGTGGTCCTGTGTAAGGGGGGCCGTTGGGGAGGGCAGATGCGTCATGGGCACATGATGTGATGTGGATTGGAGTGTTTATGTGAGAAAAAAAATTCCGACCAATTTGTTTGATGGTGAGTGGGGTCTGTGTGTGAGTAGTGATGAGTTTGGGAGAGGCAGTTGGGGACTAGAGGGCTGGTCTCTGTGGTGGCATCTTGGACAGTGAAAATAATGAGGATGATAGCAACATGTGTCTGTAGTGTGATTAGAGAGTTGCACCCTGGGTTGGAGAGACCTAAGTTTGTCACTGAGCTCACCAGGCCCTTGCTCACTGACCTGGGGTAAGTTGTTTCCATTGTTCGTTCGCCCCTTGTGTGGGGTATCATGGTAACTACCTCCCTGCACTTCTACCGGGAGAGGTGGCCCCCCTGCAAGGGACTTGAACCCTAGTCTTACCCTTTGCTTTCCACACTATGCAGCTGAGGGAAAGGGGGCTACCTGTTTCTTAGCTGATGTTGGTTAGCGCTTTGGAGATGCAGAGCTTGCCATGAGGGCGTGTGCCCGTCACCTGTGTGAATGTGAAGCATGAGGCAGACAGAACTGGCAGAACTGAGCAGGAGGGCATGGCAGCACACACAGTGTGTGTGTGTGTGTGTGTGTGTGTGTGTACATGCACATGCATGCAGAAATGATGGGTAGGGATCAATGCATCATTTGGGGGCTTGGAGGAGATGCCCACCATGTCTTTCCGTCCCAGAAGTGTTGTGAGTCTATCTGTGGCTAAAGGTGACTCAGGTCCTGGCAGGAGGGATACTGAGTTCTGAAGTAGCACCTGTGTGGTCCAAGGGGAGGATTTTTGAGCCTGCAGGCAGGTGTGGCTGAGCTTTCTGCACATGGCCCTGCTCCTTGTCTCAGGGTGCCTGTAGCAATTAAAATTGTTCTGTTAATCCTTCTGGCAAAGTTGCCAGTCCCTCTGCAGCCTAGAACTGGGGGCTCTGTGAACTCGGAGACACTCTGTTCTGTTTTGACTCTGCAACACACAATCTGTTTTCTCCCAGGAGTTGTTTGAGCCTTGGGTTGTCAATCATTCGCCCTCGCCTCTATTCCCTCCTCTCCACGAGCAGGCTGTGCCCATGTCCTGGCCAGCTGTACACCTTCCCTCCTTGTGGTGATGGGTACAGGCCCTCAGTGCAGGGACTGGCCCGCACCCCATGCTCCCCCAGAAACAGGCCTGCAGTGAAGATCTAAGCACAAGTATTACTTGGGTGAGCAAGAGAGGTGGTTGTGGTTTTTCAAAGTCCAATCATGTGCTACAGAGGAACAGAGAAGTGAGACAGGGTAAGGAAGGAAATAATAATGCAGAAGACCACATCGCTATGCACGACCAGGGTCAGTCCCACTGGAGGACAGTGGGAGAGGAGTAGAGCAGCCAAAGGCAGGTCTTCCCATTGGCTTCTGACCGAGTTGCCCCACTTGGGGCCTGCTCTGAGTACATGGGCTGCACAGGCTCCAGAGACCAGGGAGTTCTCAGGTGAGCCGCAGGTGCCTGCAGCTGGATGCCATTGCTCAGTGAGTGAGAGGGAATATGGGCTTCTCCATCCACTCTGAGCCTGCCTGTAGGTAAGGGCAGCTCCTGTGGCCATAGCCCCACTTCCATTGGATGCCAACTGCCCTCCAGGTTCTAGAAGCAGCTGTGCAATTTTTTACTTCTGGAAGATATTGGTAGTGATCTGACTTATTAAAACCACCAGTATGCATTTATTGTGAATTTTTGAGTGCCAAGTCCAATGCTGAATGCTTCTCCTGAATATCCCATATTTGTCCTCTTGACATCTTGGTATTATTTTTATTTTTCATTTGAGGCAACTGAGGCAGAGTGCTTGAGGGATTTGCCCCAGTTTACACAGCTTGGAAGAGGCAGATGGGTGACCCTCAGCAGGTCCCTACCCACTACTGTCCCAGCTCTCCTGTAGGATCACAGGATCCTGGTACTTGGTTATACCAAATGACATTTCACAAGACACAGAGCTGCTTGGGTGGGCTACTTCTGTGGGCCTTCTATGTCTAAAGACACCAAACAAGATTCCATCTATCTATAAACCTGTTAGCTACTCCCCTGGATGGTGGATTGATGGGGACCTGGGCCTCTTTGAATAAAAATTGCCTTAAAGTCAGGCTCTGAGGAACATTCCAGCCTCTGGCCTTTTGATGACTTTGTCTCTGTCTGTCTGGCAGGACTGCTCTCCTTAGTTCCAGGAAGCCTGGCCATGCCAGCTCCTGCTTGTCACTCTCTTTGTTCCAGGGAGCCCCTGGAGACCTTGCAGTAGCACACTCTACCTGTTGGGCCTGGCTGGTGTGCGCCCTGCCCCCGTACCTGGTGCAGCAGCTTTGCCATCAGACTTTGTGATGGCAGTCATGGGTGGCGGATCCCAGGGTCCTCTTTAACTGGGTGCTTGGTTTCCATTGCAGACTTACAGCTGAAGAGCCCCAGGAAGGCGTGTCAGGAGACCTTGATTTAAGTTTCATGAATTGATTCTGTTCTCATTCCTCTCTCCTCTGGGCCTTGTTTATTATTTGCTAAGAAAGGGAACTATTATCCCCTCCTGCCCCCAAATCACAGGAGCTGGGAGATGCAGGGATGGCGTTACAGAGAGGACAGAGGACTACAACTGATCCCAGAGGCAGATCCCCTGGGGACTGATTGTTCACCTGCTGACAGTTTAAGCACCCAGTGTCCATTCTAGTTGTCCTGAATACCTTGGATCCTGCCAGTCCAAGGAGCTTCAGACAGTTGCTGCCCTCAGATCTCCATGGTGATGGGGAGTGGGGGACAGGGAGGAACATGGGGATCTGTGCATGGTGGGATGGGGAAGAAGACTGTGGCCTCTGCCAGATTTGAGCCTTTGGAGTCTGGGCCAGCCCCGGGGGCTTACGGGTCTATGCGGTGGGCCAGGTCATGATGGATTTTGACTCCTTAGTGTCTCAGTCAATAATCCCTTCACTAAGGGATCGCCAGGTACATCTTAGCTGGAGCTTAGTCATAAAGACAGCAGCACAAAATGGAGCTTTTATAAGGGGGTCCCAAGGAAGGGCCCACTGGGTCCCTCTTTCAAATTGGCCACAACAAGACATGGCCCTTAAGGAGCCATTGTTAGTACTCTCATCAGTTGGAAACTGGTTACTGTGGCCCAGGAGATTTGACCCTGATCTGTTCAGTGGGGTGGAAAGTAGGAGGTTGGCCCCATAGTGCCTCAGGCAGAGGGCACGGGGCTCAGTTAGATGTGCCTGGTCTGCTTTACCCGTCTGCCAGCGGGTACTCAGTCCATGGCTCTTTGGTCATATCCTGTTTTCCCTGAGAAGAAAGCAGTACAGACGTAGCACCCACTGTGTGCCAGGCTCTGTACTGATGGACTCTGGAGTATTCAAAGGCAAAGAAGACAGATTCCCTTGAGGGGCATAGAACCTATGAGCAGAGACAGTTGCATACGTGAAAAGTTCCAGGCATCTACAGAAGATCAGTACAGGAGAGGAGAGAGTGTCCCAGGCTGAGAGGTAGTTGGAAATTGCCCAGAGGAGGACTGGCCAGGATAAAAAGCAGGAGGTGGGGTTTCTTTCTAGGGAGATTGCCCAGGCATAAGTGTGGTGGCCTGAACACGTCCCTGCCCAGCAAGGATGAGAGAGAGAGGGTGGGTGAGGCTAGATCTGCATGTAGCACCTGGGGACAGTGCCTTTTGGCCCTTGACCAGGAAGGAGGCAGAGTGTGGGGTGGGCAGTGAGTGGAGGGGTGGGAAATGGGCATGCACAAGGCACCAGATTGCCCCAAGAATAGTCAGGAAACCGAAAGTCACCAGTGTGCAGCCAGGTTGAGACCCTGAGGGAGCAGACAGATTTCAGACATGGCAACAGGATGCTCTGATGTTACCAGGTAACCCTCTCTGCTTTGGGCCGTGAACCAGAGAGTGCCCTTTGCACTGGACAAGCTCACGATCTTCTATCACATGGGAGGTTCCAGTGTCCCCTCTGCATGGAACAGTTGTTTGGGCTTTGGCCGTGGGCTTTTCTCAAGGCCCTTCCAGCCTCTGCTGGAATGGTGAGGGAGGGCTCCGGGTGTGGACAGGTGTGACCAGGGCAGAAAGTTCCCTTGACACAGAGGTTCTTGGCTCTCCAGGTCTCCAGAACATTGGGAAAACGTTACATACGTGGAGCCATGTGGTTTTTCTGGGAAAGAATCTAAAACCTTCAGTCAGATTCTCAAAATGGTCTCTTGTCCCCAAGAAGGGGTAACCTCAATAAGCTGGGTGAGAGCAGGGCTATGTCCTCTTTGCTCTTCACTGTATTCCTGAGGTTTGGTTCAGTACCTGGCACCCATCAGGTGCTTAATAACTAATGTTGTATAAGTGGGTGATTCGGAGGACTAATGGTTCATGCATGGGATGAACTTTAATGTAGATATTCACATATCCATGGAGCATTTTTGGCTTCATTTCTTTAATAAATATCTATTAAATGTAATTATGTGCCAGGTACCTAGTATTATTACTTCTTGGCTGTCACTGCCGCCACTGATCTCTCCTGCTTTCGCAAGCCACTGCTTCTTGGGCATACGTGATGTGCCTGGCATTGTGCTGGGTCCTTTGCCACATGATCTCATTCAGTCCTTGCAACCATCCAGTCAAGCAGGTCTCAGTGTCCCTCTTTCACTGACAAGGCTCAGAGAGCAGTTCGGTCACTTGCCAGGATCATGCAGCCAGTGAGTAGAAATGCTGTCTTGCCAGTCCTCTTCTGCCTGACTCCAGATCCTGTATCCTCAGCCATATTTCCTCATCACAGCTGGGTGGCTCAGTGCTGAGAGCAAGGGCTCCTCTATCCTTGTCCAGCTTCTGCAGGCTGACCGAGTCCTCTCTGGCTGGGAGAGACCATGGAGCATCATCTTCAAACTCTAAGCTCAAAGGCCCTGTCAAGTAGGAGAGGAACACAGTCACTCGGAGTCTTGGTGAGGTTGGGAAACAGCTGGGGGTGGACCAGATGGGTCTGGAGGATGGTAGTGATTCTGGGATCCATCTCCCCAGCTAACCCTTTCATGTGGCCATTTTCTTGTCTGTGCTCAGCCGATTGTCTGCAGTTCTGCAGGCCCCGCTGCTTGAGAGGATCAGGGGATCAGGCACTTGGAGCTGTCAGGGAGAAATATTGGAATCATTTGAACAGGTAATCATAGGCTATCGTAAGCTTGTTTAGTGCTAGGAAAGCTCACAGCCTAGAAACCCCTCCCAGATAATCAATGGCACTGCATCTAACGGATTTCCTGTGCGGAGACACAAGAAGGCTTCCTCAGAGCTCTGGCAGTGGGGCAAGGGTCTGGACTATCAGAAGGCCAGACGGAGTGGTGGTCATGACCTCTCAGGAGCAAATGAGAGTCTGTGCAGGGTTGTAGCTAACATGCCTATGCTCTTGCCTTAGACTGGGTGTTCAAAGACTGTGTTCTGGTACCATCTCATTCATTCATGACTTAGGTTTGGTGTGTTGTCAACTTTCTGTTACTATAACAAAATACCTGAGGTGATCAACTTTTAAAAAGGAAAGATTTATTCTGGTTCACAACTTCAGAAGTTTCAGTCTATGACCCATTTGCCCTGTTACTTTGGGCCTGTGGCAGCATATTGCAGCTGGAGTGTGTAGTGGAGCAAAGTTTCCTTGGACTCATAGTTGGGACACCAAGAGAGGAAGAGGAAGCGACTGGGGTCCCTATATCCTCTTCAAGGGCATGCCCCCAATGTCTGGAAGACCTCCCATTAGGTCTCACTTCTTAAAGTTTCCACCACCTCCCAACGATGCCACAGTTTGGGGACCAAGCCTCTAACACAGGAGACTTTGGTGGACACTTATCCAACTACTTGGCCAAGTTGTTCTTTGGGCCTCATTTTCCTCTCCTCTAAAGTGAAGGAAGTCAGGCTGGAGTTGTGGCTCAGTGGTAGAGTGCTCGCCTAGCACGTGTGAGACATTGGGTTTGATCCTCAGCACCACGTAAAAAAATAAAATGAAATGAAGGAAGTTATCTGCATGATTTTAGTCAGTTCTGACATTTGGGAATTCCGTACTCCTTAGAGACTGCAGTTGGAGTAGCAGGCCAAAGGGTCTGAGTCATTCTTAACGTGGGTGTGGGGTGTTGCTTGTGTTTGTCTCTATGTATGCCTATTGTTGTTGTTGTTATTATTATTAATTATTAACAACCATAACAAATATGCAGCACCTTAGGTGCTGTGGCAAGGGCATTATCTCCTTTAATCCTCACAGCAACCCTGTGAGGGCTGTCCTTATCCCCACTGTTAGAGACTAGGGTGACTTGCCCCAGGTTCCACAGCTATTGAGGGCAGAAGTGATCTTTCTTGGGCTGTTGAACTCCAAAGCCTTAACCACTGGACCAGTGTTCCCATCTTTTTTGACCACAGCTCAGCAAGAAATACATTTCCAAGCACCCCAGATTACCCACAGACAAGGTCCATGCATATCAAATGGAAACCCTCTGCACTCTGTGCTCTCATGGTACATATTTTCTTTGTTTTTGTTTTTTCTTCCTTGAGTGTCATTATTCTAGTAGTTTCCTGTGACTGCTGTAACAAATGACCACAGGCTAGGTGGCTTAAAATAGCGGAGATTAATTCTCTCACTGTTCTGGATGCCAGAGGTCTGAAATCAAGCTGTCTGAAGGGTTGTGCTTCCTCCAAAGGTTCTAGCGGGAATTGATTCTGTGCCTCGTCTGGCTCCTGGTGGCTTTAAGCCATCCTTGGCTTGTGGCCCCATCACTCCTGTCTCTACCTTTGTGGTCACATTGTCCCCCCGCCCCCCACACCTACTTGTGTCGTAAGGACACACATGACTGCATTTGGGGCTCACCTGCTAGTCCAGGATATGTTCCTCCTTTCAAGATCCTTGCCTTAGTCTTTTTTTTTTTGGGGGGGGGGTGCTGGGGATCGAACCCAGGGCCTTGTGCTTACAAGGCAAGCACTCTACCGACTGAGCTATCTCCCCAGCCCCTGCCTTAGTCTTATCAGTTGCCATGTAGGGCACTGTTCACAGGTTCTGAGGATGGGGTTGTGGTCCTGTTATTTAGGGTCTACTGGTTCAGCCACTACATTTAGGGACCTATGAACTTCATGTATTCAGTGTATTTCCGTAGCTCAGATGGCCACATGGTCAGCCAGTGGGAATCCCTGGAGCAGCTCCGGAGCTCTTTGGGCCCCACAGCCTGAGAACAAGTCTTTGCTCTCTGACACAATGGCCACAGGCCTACCTTGGGTGTTCCCGGCCCCTGACTTGGAATTTCTCTGAATCACTCTGATTCCTCTCAGGAGAGGACTATATGAGTCTTCCTTTCCATTCTTATTAAAGAAAAATACTGATTATCATTACTGAATTGATTGCAGGGACCTTCTTAAGGTGGGGACCCACAATCTGAAAACCACTGTGCTAGACCGTTCTGCCTTTCCTTACCTTCTTCACGAATTTAGGATCTCCCTTCCCCTCAGAATGTGAAGCACTCCAAAGACAAGGCCAAGTCTCCATCCACGGGCTCTCCCTGGATGGAGCCTGCACACAGGGGACCCACACTTCCCAGCCTCCATCCCACCTTCTTGCTCCCCTCCCTGGTCTCTGCTTCTCCTGGGGGCTCCTCGCCTCCTCTCCCTCCCTCCTCTGCCCTCTCCATCACTGCCTGGCCTCTGCTTTGCCATTCTAAGAGGCTAATGTGAAAATTGCTCACAGATGGCACAAACAATATGGAAAAGAGCCTCTCTCTTCATTAGAGCAACACAAGATAGTGTTTTTAAATGATTAAATTGTTATCGCAATAATTATGCCGGAATCCAAACATCTTCTCAAGGAGCTGCCTCAGCCTCTTGTCAAGGGCTCTGAGGCTCCTTTCAGGTCCACAAGGTGCAGCACCAACAGAGATCCCGTGAGCTGGCGGCATGGTCCTGTCTGTGACCTTCACCAGGCGGAACTCTTTGGGCAGTGTCTGCCTGCTTTGCTGCTCCTCTCCTGTCACCAGATGAGACCAGGTGCTAGCTAAGTGCGTCTTTGGTGGCTTCCCCGTCCCCTTTGGTTTCCTCATTCCACATCCAGGTCCTGCTCTCACAGGTGCTCCTAGGGGGCCTGTTCTGCCCACTTCTCTCTGCTGGGCACCCCAGCTCCCAGAATCCTTTGCTCCCCCAGCATCCTTTCTGGAGTGGAGAGAAGGCAAACTGGGAGAAGTCTTCTCCGGGCACTATCAGAGGACAGACACTTAGTCTCATCCCCCGCCACAGCACAGTTGCATTTTCTGAAGCACCTTGGGATGGTGTTCAACTTCATTCTTCCTCCCAGGCTGTGAGAAGGCTCCTAGCTCAGCTTCTGCCCTGCAGCTCCTGCCTCCACCGCTTCCCATCTCTGATTACCTTAAGGAAGGCAGTGGCGGGATCGAGGAGACACCTAGGAAAGATGACGTACAGCATTAGAAGCCAAGACCAGCAATCACGAACCTCATTTTAAATACATAAAATATGTAAAAAAAATCAACTTTGGTTTCATATGGTGGCCACCCAATCCCTGCCAGGGTATTTGGGAAAGAGGGGAATAGGAAAAGAGGAAAGACCATTGGGAAGGTAATACATAAGCTGCTGGCCAGAGAAGGAGACACAGGGAACAGGGCAGCAAGGGGGACAAGAGTCCAGGGAGGCTTCAGGAGAGAAAGGGCAGGGAGGTACAGAAGCTGTGGGCCCCTGATTAATAAGCGCAGGCTTCCTTTTCCTTGAGACACTTAAAGAGCCATAGCGCTCTCTTATCACTAACATCTGTGATGTGGACCCATTAGCTTTTCCACTGTTCTTTCTCTCTAGATCTTTCTGTCTCCCCTTTTAGTAGGGGCAGCTCCATCTGCCCAGTAGAGGGAACATTTTGGTCTGGGCTTCAGTGGACGGGAATCAGAGCTGGCTTGTGTATTCCCATCTTCTCCCCCATTGCACACAGAGCCGGGGAGGTGGTGGAAGCCTGGCCTGTCTGGTGGGTGGTGGGCGGCTGGATGGTGAATCAGCTCTTCCAGGTGGAAGCGATCTGTTGGAGGATACATTTGTTGGTGGGGGATGGAGCAGCAGATGGGTGTGGGGAGGTTTCCTTGATGGCCACCCTCTGCCCCGCCCCAGGCTCTGTGAACAGAGGCTGCCCAGTCCCTCTTCCGTTCCGATTCTTCCTCTGATTAAGGGCCCTGACACAATATTTGAAGAAATATAAAAGGACAAGTTCATACGCCTGGATGGAATTACATTAAGCAGGATGAAATTAAAGGCTTTTCATGGAAAGAGATCTCCAGGATAATTTGATGGGAGACTTTAATTATTTCAAAGTGCCCCCAAAAAAGATGCTTTTAAAAAGAATTCATTTGGGGGAATCACATAAAAATATTATATGTGTGTATCTCTTTGAGTTTTTATAGCTCTGGATTCAGATGGCTGACAGCAGCCCAGGAAAGCAGGGCTTGGTTCCCTGCCCTCTCTCCTATATGCTGGTGACATGTAAGGTAAGCCTGTGCCAGTCTGGGGGACCCAGGCTCAGGAAGGGGAAATGGGTTTATATTACTTAGATTAGATTAGATACCAGGAAGAACTCAAAATCATGTCACCTGCTTTAATTGACTTGGTACAGATACTATCTTGGAAAGAAGTAAGTTTCCCTTACTCTTTGAAGAGGGAACCACATGTCTATGTGGGTGGAATGTAGACTGCTCAAGAGTTTGTTCTGTCCCTAGGTCACAGACCTCAGACTCAGTATCCTTCGTTCTTATCATCTTTCCACTACCACACTGACCTTGCTTCCAGGGCCCTCCGTTCTCAAGCTTCTCTTGATCCAGGCTTTTCCAGCAACCCTAGGCCCCTAGAGAGCCACAGAGTTCTCTCTATCCATCCCTGTGCCTGAACACCCCATCTGGATTAAACCTCCAGGATTCCAAAGCTGATTCCATTGATTGCCCTGGACCCACATGATCTGGAAACCTTGTTGGGCTTCTAACACCTCAGGTCTCATCAGGACAAGAGTGGTGGAGTCACACAGCCAGGACTTTGCAGGGGAAATAGGCAAAAATGGTTGCCTTGTGATCAGCCCCAAAGAAATGAGGCTTGATGTGATTGACAGAGCCAGGCTTAGTGGGGTAAACACTGATGGCCGGCATGTATCTTCTTTATGTGCCACCATGGAGGCCCAATGGGCTCTTTCACTGCTCCAGACCCTGGGCACACCAGGCAGTGGGCACCTGAGAGACAGTGACCAGGTGCTGGCAGGCCTGACCCTGCCATGCTGATTCCATCTTGGGACCTCTGGGCTGTGCAACTGGGGTGGCACGGTTCAGCGTCCGTTCACGTCAGCAGCCCACTTTACTTACTATTGAGTCCCCAGAGCTTTGCACAGAGTAGCTATTTCATTAGTGTTGGTTGGTGAATCAACATTAAGAAGCCCCCATTTTCTAGGCACAGTGGCGCATGCCTGTGATCCCAGCGGCACAGGAGGCTGAGGCCGTTCAACACCAGCCTCAGCCACGGAACAAGTTCCTAAGACACTTAGCAAGACCCTGCCTCAAAATATAACATAAAAAGGACTGGGATGTGGTTCAGTGGTTAAGTGCTCCTGGGTTCAATCCCCAGGACCAAAAGAAATGAAAAAGAACAGGAAAGAAAAGAAGTCCCAGTTTTTCTAGTTCTTCCTCATTCACAGGAATCAACCCTCACCATTGCTCATGAAACTCACTTTAGATGGAAACCCTTGTCTTGGATTTCCCAAAAGGACAAGCCACTCAGTGTGACGCACAGAAAGCACTGGAGCTCTAGCTTGGGGTCTGGTCCCAGCTCTGCTGAGCAGGTCTCTGTGCTTCATCCCCAAAGTCCCTGGGTCCCTCTCTGCAATGGGCCTCTTGGGGTGCTAACTCTCCCCAGTCCCAGTCCTCTTTCCCTCACCCCTTAGCCCCGTGCCTCCCAGAGTGTGCCAGATGGGAGATGGGGCGAGCATGGGCTGCCTGGCAGGTCTTGAAGAGCCACCTCCCAGGAGCAAGGCCTCCTGCCCAGAGGGACAGGTGTGCCAGAGTAAGACTCAGCAGAGCTGCGGGACCTAGGCAGCTGGGACATAGGGCAGGATGGCTTGAGTGGTCCCCATGAGGCCCTCTGGAAGCTGTGCACCAGGGCCTGGTTCAGTCGCACCTGGGCCAGACAGAGGGACCTTAAGAGCCGCACGTTCCCCTTTCCCGGCAAGAACTTGTTCTTCAGGTCTAAAAGAGGAATAAGGGCAGAGGTATGTTTCACAAACAACCCCTGAGCGCATGTCAGGGTACCACCCACAGTTTGCTACATGCCTAATTCCCCTGAGCCTCAGTTTCCTTATTTGTAAATGGGGCCTCCGGATGCTGATGGTGGATGGAGATCATGCGAGCCCTTTGCAGAGCGTGCAGAGCTCTATCAGAGCATAGCCTCGGGGGAGAGGACGCATGAGCTGAAGGACTGCCGGAGGCCCAGGGCACAGTCCTTACAGGGTGTTATACAGATGCCCCAAATGCCCAACTGTGGTGAGGAACTCAGGGTGACAGGTCGCTGAGGGGAGGCAGGTTGAGTGGCCCTTCATCTGACCTCTCTGGCCCAGGTCACGGATTCAGGTGCTGTCTTCTCCCTTTCTTAGAGGAGTCATTGATTTTGCCCCAGAAATGGATCATCAGCCCATGTCACTGGGAGACCCCCAGCACCCCAGCATCTCTCACTGCGTCGTCACCACCCTTTTCCTTGGCTGAAATGAGAGTGTGGCTCTCAGCCTGCTTATTTGTGTTCCCTGGGCCCCTTGGAGACTGTAGGTTTCCTGAAGCCAGGAGCGGAGCGCCCATGGGTCCTCCTGACAGCATGTGCCTCATGCAGCGGCAGGCTTTTAAAGGACCGTGCTCCTGGTGACAGTGACACAGGTTGCCAGCCGCATCCGGAAGGCCCTGTCCATTTCACTGATGGGTGGAGGATGAAAGGGGAGGTCAGTTCCAGAGGAGCCTGAGAAAGTTCCCTGGGACCCAGGAGGGTATTGACGCCATGCATGGCGTCAGCTCTCGGGTGGGAGGGACTTCTCCACCTGGGGTGAGAAGCTCCGTGCTCGGTTCTCTTTTTCCTACACCATGAAAAATAGATGTGAAGTAAAGAGGGTTTCAGGGAAAGATCCATCCTTTTTCTCTCCCTCCCTTCCTTTCTTAAATATTTATTGAGTGAGCAGGGTATGCCTTATGCCTTGCTAGACCCTGAGAGCAACGAACACGTCTGCTGCCCTCTTAGGAACGCACAGTCTAGTCAGGAGGAGGGAGTAACCAACACGCAAGGCAGGAGATGCGGGCCTGCGGGCTCAGACAGAGAGGCAAGCTTGGTGAAGCCTGGTGCTCCCAGGAGGGCATCCTGGAGGGGGCGGGCAGACCTCGGAGGATGGAGCAGAGTTGGAGAGTGGGGAAGGGTCAGGGAAGCACACCGTAGCAGTGGTGGCGCACAGTGGCTGAAGACCTCTCCACGCATCCACGTGGCCTTGGGAAAGTCACCTTCCTAGCTGTGCTTCAGCTTCTTCATGCAAAATGAGGACCATAATAGAATCCACCTTGAAGGGTCATGTGGGGATTAAGTGAAATAAAGTAGGAACCACCCAGGGCCCAGCTGGCTCCACCGTGCACCACATTAACAACGTGGTCCTGCTGTCCTGCCTGCTGCGGGTGCTCTCTGACCTCTGCCTCCCAGTTACTGTGCCCTGTGCCCTCAGACTCGGCCTCCCGCCCTCTGATGAGAAGGCACCTGGGCTTCCCCTCTGGGCCCTGCGCACCTGGTTATGGTGCCTCTCACCAACCTCCTCTCCCCAAGCAGAGCAGCCCAGAGCCCCTCAGGCAGGTGTGAATTAAACCCGGCTGGCTTCCTCCTGCTCGGTTTTCGATTGCCCTCCCAGGCAGAAAGTTTCCTGCCAGGCCTGCTGCTGTTTGTATTGACAGCTCCAGCCACCTTTTCTTCCTGGTGTCTCCTCATGCTGGGTGGCTGGGGAGCTGGCCTTTTGCTAGGAGAGGGGGAAGCAGGGCTCTCAGAGGCAGCGTTACCCACCCCCTCGTGAGCCTGACATTTTGTCTGCACCAGGGCAGAGGCCTCTGTGCTAATGGGGCCTGTCCCAGCTGTTTCAGCACTAATTCAGTGTCATCGTGCCAGCAGTCAGAATGGTGAATCTCAGTGCACAGTGGCCAGCCCGGGCATGAAAAGCCCTGGGGAACGAAAGGCACCGGGAACTGGTTCTGGGACAGGCCACTGTGGGCCCAGAGGAGGAAGTGCTCTTCCCAGCCAGGGTCTGGGAGCCCCACTGGGCTCCTTCTGCAAGTGCAAATGGAGCCACACCCTCTCCTTGCCTGGCTGTGGGTTGTAGAGGCCCCTGCCCTGTATTTTGCAGACCCACAGATGCCTCTCACCTGCTGCATCTGGAGCAAGCAAAAGGCTCAGAGACCTGGGGCTGAAGCCAAGCCCCTTGGGAGTGGCCAAGCCCTGCCTCCAGTGATCTGCTCTTTAGCTCAGACAAAAGACGCCTGACCACTTTGTGGTGTGTTTCTGAAACAAATCGAAAGGTTCTTGAAGAACAGTGGCTCAGCGTCCCTTGGGAATTGTGAGTGCTCCTGACAGCCCACTGGGAGGGGAGGCAGGCTTTGCACCCACACCACTTCTGTGGATGGTTTGGAGCCAGCCTCATCTCCAGCTTTTCCTGCTCTGCTAGGAAAAAGTGAAACCCCAGGAGCAGCAGACTTGATTCCTCTCCCAAGGGCACGGGACTGGGCCCTGGGGGGCTGGGCTGCTATCTCAGGAGCTATCAGGTAAGGGAAACTTGTGACTGTCCATAAATTCATATTTTTTTGGAGCAAAAATGAGCAGTTGACTTAAAATTCATTTGCCTACTTTAAAACTTCACTTTTGCTCCTTTTCGGTTGGCCGCTGATGAGAGGTGGTGTGCTATGTTGGGAAGTACACCAACTGAGATCCAGAGTCCTGGACTTGAGCCCTTGGGCGAGGCCCCTTCTCTCACCAGTGTCTTCATCTGAAAAATGAGAAAGTATGTCTACTCCATCTCTGGGTTCTTGGTCAAGACCTCCCTCTGAGGCGGAGGAGAACACGTGGGCTATGGTTTGATGGTTCCATCTCTGTCATTTATATGCTAGGTAATGTCTCCTTGCTTCAGTTTCTCATATGCAGAATGGAATAATCTAGCACCTCTCGGGGCTGTTGTCCAATTATAGAGATGCACCTAAAGTCCTTAGCACAGTGTCCAGCTCAGATGCACTCAGTATGTGCCAGCTGTCCTGTTTGTTTTTGTTGGGATTATCATTGTCATTATTTCATTGTCCCTTCCAGTTCTGACAGTGTGGGGTAAGGGGCTGGTTGGGGATTCCTGATCGCTTCTCAATTGTTAATCTGTGTGGGGATTTCTTGAGATCTTGTCAGAGGGCAGATTCTGCCTCAGTGGGGTCTGGGGTGGGGCCTGATTCTGTGTTTCTAGCCAGCTCCTGGGGATGCGGTTGCTGCTGTCTGTGGGTCGCACCTCGGCAGCCTAGGCGTGGATGAGCAGCATACGTGCTGTGTCCTCCAGGGGCTAGCCTCTGAGTGGAGTGGGGAGATGTGATGGGCCTGGTAAGTCCAGCAGCCCTGCAGGAGGAGGAGCCCAAATGTCTCACCAGACAAGAGTGAGGACCCAGGTCCTGGAGGGAGAATCTTCCATGTCAGGAGAATCTTCCCAGCTGATGTCAGGAGAGAATTTTGAAGATGATTCTTTTGTTGATCTCCTAATATGTGCATAATTCAGGGCTGATCTTATGGTTGCCTCCTGGGTATTGGGCTTACCTCCTGATTATGCTGGAGACTCTTTGAGGACAAGGTTTTGTCTCATGTTTCTCTTTACCCCAAGACTCCCATGATAGTGCTGGACTGGTAGGAGGCAAACAGGATCCATCCTCCCCGCAGCCTGGGCCTTGGAGCTTGGTCAGGTGTGGGGAGGAGAATGTAGACTTTGGAATCAGGGGACCCCAAGTTTGAAGCCCGCACTGTCACCTGCTATTGTGTAGTAGTCTTGGGGAAGCTCCCTGCCTCTCCACACTGTCTCATCTGGAAAAATAGGAATGCTGACATCCGCTGCTGTGGATGAAGTTTGGTGTTGTCCCCTCAAAATTTGTAACCCTAACCCCCAAAGTGATGGTATTTGGAGGTGGGGCCTTTGGAAGGTGATTAAGTCTTGAGTGTGGAGCCCTGATGAATGAGATCAGTGTCCTTGTAAAAGACACCCCAGAGCTGGGCTTGGTTGCACATGTCTGTCATCTCAGTGATTTGGAAGGCTGAGGAAGGAGGAGTGCAAGTTAGAGATCATCTTGGGACACTTAGTGAGATCCTTTCTCAAAACATAAAGCCGGTGTGATGGCTCACACCTGTAATCCCAGCCAATCGGGAGGCTGAGGCAGGAGGATCACAAATTAGAGGTTAGCCTCAGCCAATTAGCAAGGCCCTAATCAACTTAGTGAGACCCTGTCTCAAAATAGAAAATAAAAAGGGTCGACTGGGGATTGGCTCAGTGGTTAAGTGTTCCTGGGTTCAATCTCTAGTTCCAGACACAAAAAGTGGTGGAGCACTTGCCTCTCAGGTGCTGGATTCCATCCCAGCAATGTGTGTGTGTGTGTGTGTGTGTGTGTGTCTCAGAGAGAGAGAGAGAGAGAGAGAGAGAGAGAGAGAGAGAGAGAGAAAGAAATGTGAGCATGTGTTCAGAGAGCTTGCTCTCTTTCCGCTATATGAAGATATAAGGAAAAGTCTGCAGTCTGCAACTAGAAGAGGGCCTTAGCCTGAATCTGACCATGCTGGCCCCTTAATCTTGGTCTTCCAGCCTCCAGGACTATAGGAAATAACTTCCTGCTACTTGTAAGCCACCCAGCCTATGGCACCTTGTTGTGGTCATCCCAACTAAGTCACCCACTTCGGAGACTTCTAAGAACTAACAGCTGCACTGAGGTAGTACCAGGCTCACAGTGGGAGTCCCACACTAATGGTGCCTTTTCTCCTCCTCCCCATCTCCAGTCTTCCCCATGTGCTAAGCTAAATCAGGCCGTGTTGGAACCCGGAGCCACTGAGAACTCCACGCTCAGCTCCAAGGGCCTCGCTATGTTGGCAGTCCTACCTCTGTCTTAGCTCAGGCTAAGAAAAATGAAGATCCATCCCTTGTTTCTTTTTTCCCCAGTAACCCACCATCCCTGACCACCCTTCATGCCCGTCCCTGTTTCTCTTGCTGAAAACTTTGCTCATTCAGGAATAGCACTCAGGTCACACCACCCAGCATGCCCCGGGGCTGTGGTGGAAGAGACCCACTGAACTTTAGGGCTGTGCTTCTGAGTCCCCAGACCCTGCCCACACCCCCTGCAGGCCTCTGTGTGTTCACAGTAGATGAACCTCCTCCAAGGCACCCGGACACATCCCTTTTTGGTGCTGCCCTTGGGGAGCTGGGATGCACTTCTCTGCTGCGGGGGACACCTGAGCTGGGGCACTGATGAGGATGCCTTATTAAGAGCTTATGGCCTTCTTCCACCTTACGGCTCCTCACTGTTCCCTTGCAAAGAAGCTTCCAGGTGGCCCTTGCATCATCATCCTCATTGACAGGTGTGGAGACTTAGAAGTCCCATGGTTACCCCAGGGACACAATCAGATGGCAGCACCTTGGTCATCGGACCCGAAATTCAGTTCCCATTGCTTTGGGTGGTAGCTTCCCACAGGGCCACCAGCACGATGGGGAAGATTGGAGTTAACCAAGAGTGTAGTATGTTCAATGACAATGATTTCAGATTCTCTTTGGCCTGGAGCTTCATTTAAGATGAAGTACCATCAGCAAGGTAATTATCATTATCAGCATATTTAAAGTACTTAAATATTTGAAGTCATGTCAAGCTTTTATGGCTCTCTAAATCAGAGACACAGGTAGAACTGGGCAGGTCTCATAGGAATCCTAGCCTTTAGGAATCCTAGCCCTTCTCCCTGGGGAGCAGAGAAAACCTGGCCTGAAGAATGCTCCCTGGAGGCACCCAGCCTCTCTCTGCATGTGTGAGCAGGTGGACACACCTATCTGCAGACCCTTTGGCTTAGAAGTTTTCAGCAGATGACTGTCTGATACCAGGCTGTTGCATCTGTCACTGATGGTGTTCAATTAGGGACCTGAGAAGCTTTTAACTTTTATCATTTATTGATAAAGATAAATTCTAAGCATTAAAACTGTTCTGTTTTGGCCATTTTAAGTAAAGAGGGAAATGAAAGCGCCGTATCCCCTAGGTGAGAGGGGATGGGCTGTCAGCATGAGAAGGCCCTGAGCAGGGAGGGGCTGGGAGAGGACCTGTGGGTCTGTCTCCTTTCTGCTGATGCTGTGGAGGTTTGCTGGGGAGAATCCTTCCTAGGTGGAAGGAAAAGGTGGCTGAGCAGGGAGAGCTTTTGAGAGAGTGATCCTACTTGCTGATCAGCGACCAGTAGGGTCTATGAAAGACCACTGCCAACCTCTTTGCTTATGCTATGAGCATGGGGGCCAGGTGGGGGGGCATCAGGGAGGGACAGTCCAGTAGTTAGCTGTTGGAGGTGGCTATGTTAGGTGGCTTTCCATTGCTGTGATGGTGCCTGGGAAAATCAACTTAAAGGAGGAAATGTTTCAGCTCATGGTCAGTTGGCCTGAGCTCTTGGGCCTGTGGTGAGGCAGCACACCGTGGCGGGAGCAGGTGGTGCAGCAGAGCTGCTTGCCTCATGGCAGCCAGGAAGTGAGAAAGAAGGAGAGGAAGAGGCCCTGGGTCCCAATATCCCTTTCAAGGTTTTGCCCCCAAGGATCTAACTTCTCTCCCATAGGCCCACCTACTAAATGTTCCACCCCCTTCCAATAGCGCCACTGGCAGGTGACCAAGCTATTAGCATATGGGCTCTTGGGGGACATTGAAGATCCAAACCATAGTAATGGATACATGAGGATTTAAATCCTGGGGCTTCCACTTGTGAGTTGTGTAGTGGAGACACGGGCTGTGCCTTTCTGGACCTGTCTTTGTAATGGGGCTCTTTAGATCTACCTTTCCATGTTTGTATATGGCTCAAGAAAATAATGTCTGTAAAATGTTTGGCACTGTGCCTGACCTGTTGTAAGCCACCTAATAAATGGCAAGAGGGGGACTCCATATGTTTCATGGCACTTTCTCTTTGTCACTCTAGGGCTGTTAGACTGTTGGTTGTCAAACATGACAGCTAGAATGTGCTGAGACCCCACTACACACCAGGGCTATGCCTGAAGTACTGCAGCTGGTAGCAGGTGGAGCTGGGATTCAACCCAGGTCCCTGGCTCTGGAGCCTTTTTTCTTGCCACAATTTGGTGACGCTTTGCACGTTGTGACTGCAAAAGCCCTGTAAGGCTCCTCCTTATAACGCAAAGGCCCTGCTGCCCCCAAGAGTCCTTCCCTGGGGAGTTCCCTATAGATTCTATCTGCAGGGTCTGGCACAGGCTTTTCTGGAAAGAGCCTCCCAAACCCCAAAGGTCTCTGCATCCTGCCAGTCTGTTTTCCCAGAGATGCTTCCAAAAGACCCTTCGTTCCCCTAGGGCCACTTTCAGGGTGAGTCTGTCAGACAGAACGGAGACCCGAGACTGGAAAACCCAACACTCTGGAGACAGTGTATTTGGAAACTGAAGAGAGACAGGAGCAGAGTCTGGAGATGGAAAGAGGCTCCTTGCAAGAGCCCTCATGAGACCCTTGTGGGCAGGAGGGACATTCCACCCCTGCAGGGTTTCTCTCTCCCTCCTACCTGCCAATCCTCTTGCCCAGCTTATGAAGCCACCAAGCCCAGTACGTGTCACCTGCCTGTGTGCGCAGGTGGTCAGCCTGAGTGACCCTTCATCTGCTGCCTGTGGAGGGAGATGCCAAAGTGCCCCCAATATTCAGCGGAGCTCTGCCTTGACAGAGCTTGCTGGGATGCAAAGCCCAGAAGGGGATGCACCTACGAGGCCAGGGACCTCCACCAGCTGGAGGGGTGACTTCCTGTCCCTTTATCCTTTCTTAGGGCAGAAAAGATGGGAGGGCAGCAGGGGCAGCCAGCGTGACCCAGGAATTCCTGAGGAAGCCTCACTCCATAGTCCCAGCAGCGAGTCTGGTTTCTCCTCTCCTTGCCGTGAATTCTTCTCACCCATAATAAACGTGGCTGAGGAGTCACACACCAAGCCACTTCCCACCTGCTCAGAAGAGTAGGCGTCTTTGGATGATTCCTGGAAGCACGACAGAGCTGCCCAGGTTGCACTAAATCAGCTATGCAGATGGAGGGGCAGAGGTCACCGCCCCTCTGATTCTTTGGCAGCATGAGATGCTACTTCCCTCGCACGCCCAGCACCGACTTGAGTTCTCTGCGCACGGCTCCTCTCTTCAGGGGAGCATTTTGACACTTCTGTTGTCACTTGGGGTTGACCCCGAGGCCTGGCAGCTCCACTCTGAGGCAGAACTGTGTGGAGAGTTCACAGCTGAGATGCTGTTGCTCACTCTTTGGGAAGAGGGGACACTCAGCAGTGTCACATAGGCCTGCCATGACATTGAGTGAATTGAGGGGTATTAGGAAAGCGTCTCCCCACTCCCTCCCCATCTTTCCTTGCTCTCATTCCTGATGCTTGGTAGTTACTTTAGTTAAATTAACTCAATTTTATTGAAAAGGAAGTCCCCTATGGAGGGGTAATTGGTAGAAACACTATCAGTCATGGACAGTTTAGTATGAATTAATTAATGTGATGCCTTCTTGTTGACTGTAGCGTGAGGGGGGCGATGAGTGGTTGGAAGGGGCACAAGGTGGCTGGGTGATTATGGAGAGCTAGTGAAGGAGAGAAACTGAGGGTTCACAAGCGTGACCTCTACTTTGCCAGGTTGTCTCATATTTGTCTTCAAATTGTTTCAATGTAAACTTTTCTGCAGAAGTAGCTCAAACTCCAAAAACCATACAAATCCCAAGTGTATAGCTTTGCGTTTTTACAAAATTAACACACTCTTGTGTGCAGCATCCAGACTGAGAAATAGTACCCAGTTGCCCCTCTCAGACACCCGACCAGTCACTGTGACCCCTGAGGTACTACTGTTCTGACTTCCTTTTTGGTGCAAGGGATTGAATTCAGAGGCACTTAACCACTGAGCCACATCTCCAGCCTCTTCTTTTTTAAAAATTTTATTTAGAGACAGGGTTGCTAAGTTGCTTAGGGCCTTGCTAAGTTGTTTAGGGCCTTGGTTAGTTGCTGAGGCTGTCTTTGAACTCTCCATGCTCCTGTCTCAGCCTCCCAAGCCACTGGGATTATAGGCGTGTGCCACCAAGAATAGCCACTGTCCTGACTTCTAATGCCGTAGGTAAGTGTTGCCTGTTTTTGAGCTCTCGGGGCACCTATAGGGGGGCATGGATACCCCTGTTTGCCCTCAGGGTACCCTGCCACATTCCGTGAGGCCAGCAGAGTTGCACAGTGATATTCAGCTCCTATCTGGCAGTGGTAGATATTCAACAGTGTTGGTTGCTTGAATGAAGGAACATATCTTCCTTGCTTCACACTTTTGCCTACAGTCCAGCTCAATACCTAAGAAAAACAGTGCGTTTGGGAGCCATGAGCATCTATTAGGATTCTTTCTGAAAGAGCATTGCTGTCTGGGACCCGGGTTCCACCTGGGTCCTGGAGTCCTGAGATTGGGACTGGAGTCTGAAAATTCAATCTGGCCTTTAGGAACAGGCTTTTCTGGGAGTTTCCAAAGGGCGTCCCCGCCCCGCCCCCTGCAGCCCCAGGACAAGCTAATGCAAAACCTGCTTCTGCCCCTGTGTATCTCTGAGGACGACCATGCTGTGGCCCTCCTTGGACACAGGCATGTGATAGCCTGCTGGGGGGAAGAATCATGAAGAACAGAAGAGAAAGAGAAGATGCAGGTTGACAGGAAGACAGGGAGAAAGACAGGAGGCGAGAGGGAGAGGGAATCTATGAGTCAATCTTTTTCCTCTGCTTTCTAGAAGCAAGGCATGGGGGAGGGCCAGACAGGCGTGGAGCCGGTGCCCCCAGGGGAAGTGGTGTCCTCCTGTTTGGGCTGTATTGTTTTTAGTAGCAAGTGACAGAGTGGAGGCAGGAACATGAGCCTGTCGAAATGCAATGTCAGGGTGCCCTGGTGGGACAGGGTGTTTTTCCCCTGGCACTTGGCAAATCCCTTTCACAGGCAGAGCGAGTCGCTGCGCTGCCTCTCTGGCTGCGCCGTGTTGATTGAGCAGGTTATTCTTTATTCATACACCTTTTGCTGAGCTGCATAACAAACGTGCTGTACATTCCAGTGCTTTAGAGAGACTGATACTTAAAGCAGGACTACCTCCCGTACTACAGTGGAGGTTGGTCAAATTCCACAAACATCAAAGCCATTTGCGTTGCTATGGTTCAGAAGTAAACATCACTTCTTAAAGAGGATCTGTACCCAGAATAATTATTTCTTGGAGTGATCTGAGGGTAAAGCTGGTTTATGTTTTCATTTCCCTTAGACCAATATTTTGTCCTACCTAGTGGGTTGTGTCAGAGTGCTCAAAGCCCACGCTGCAGGGTGCCCCTTCTTTCTCCGGGGCCAGTTTCCCTGCACAAATGCACCCCCATCATCTTGTTCCTAGCGATGGCATTGGCATCTCTATCTTTGCACTTGTTAATTTATTAGTTATGTAGTACTTACTATGGGCCATGTATTCTTCTAAGCTCTTTAATAAATACGACTCATTTAACCCTCACAACTCTACAAAGAGGTATCTGCATTTTCCAAACAGGGGAACGAGGCACAGGGAAGTTAAGTAACCTGCGTGAGATGGCACAGCGGGTGGGTGGTGGAGCTGGAACTTTCCCAGAGTCCAGCGCTCTTTATCACCACACCCTGTTATCTCTCAATCTCTTCTCTAAGTGGCAGCCTTTTTCGGGGATTAGAAATAATTTTCTGTGCCTTTCTTGGCATTTCTATCCCAGGTGGCCCTTCACCTTGGAAGAGCAGGGGATTGTCTCCTGTGAGACTGGTCACAGTCTCCAAAGCACACACCTGCTCACGGGCTCAGCTGCAGCAGCAACACCATGGACAGAGATGGGAAGGCGAACTGGGAGTGCGGGCCAGGAGCCACCTGGGCTCTGCGCTGGAGAATGGTGCGGTCCAGCGTGCCCCACACGCAGCACAGGTGGTTCTGGTGTCTCTGGGCTTGTTGTCCATTTCTCTTGCTCTTTCCTTCCTCTGTTCTGGGGGCGTCATTTCCCCCCTGCAGTCTCTGCTCAGGATGTGGCCCTGCCATGCGGGCAGTTGCTGAGTCTGGAAGGCTGCCAGCCACTCTTGCTTCCTGTTTCTTGGGGCTCCACTTTCCAGCTCCCATCCCAGTTTCCAGACCCTACCCTCTAAACAGGTTGTAGCTGCAAAGACCTCATCCCCCACCACCTTACTTTTTCCACCCCTGTCTCTCTCCAGGACTTCTTCAGTACCCACCTCATGAAACTTCCAGACTTCTGACTAGCCCGACTAAAACTATTCTCAAATTACAGTCAGAGCCATCTTTCTGTAAGAAATTCTGATTATGCCACTCCTGACTTAAACTCTTCCTGGCTCTGCAGCTCCCTTGGAATAAAATTCAGACTTCTTAGCTTGGCTGCTCTGGACCCTAGGATGCTGTGGGTCCTCTCCCTTGGGACAGCATCCCTCACAGCTTTCAGATTACTAAAGGTGGCTAAAGGTGGCTGTTTCCTCTCCCCTACGGCCACATTTGGGCTGTCCGCCCACCCCCGTTTCCCTCTGGCTGATTGCAACTTATTGTTCAGGTCTTCACTTAAATGTCCTTTCTTCTGAGGAGTCTTCCTTGACCCTCCAAGCCTGGCTTGAGTACCCCAGCCTGGTGTTGCCATGGCAACCAGCAATGACACCATTCACTTTGGATTTGGACTTGATAGCGACAGGTATGTTTTTCCCAACACATACTCTATCTTGTGCACAGCTGTGTCTCCAATACCTAGGACAGGCTGGTTCAGGGGAGACAGTTTGAAAAAGTCTTGAGTGAGTGCTGTTATAAAAAGGACATTGACAGAACATTCTGGAGGCTGGGCATTTAGAACAGGTTCTGGCGTAAACTCTTGACCTTGATTAAATCAGAGAGTCTCATTTTCATACCTGTGAAGCAAGTACCTGTGCTGGATGGTCTCCAAGCTCCTTGCAGCTCTGAGATTCTGGGTTCCGTCTTCTGAAGCAGAGTTTGTGCTCTGCGTGTCTCTTGACTTCCAGGCTGTGAAGACCCACCCTCTCTCTGGGTGCTCCTGGACATGCTGGTAAGCTGTGCCAGGTAACCTGCCTGCAGCTGTGCTTAGGCATGGCCTGCTGTAGCCTTGGCTTCTCCTTGTATCCAGGACAAGAACTTCTTGAAATTCTCTGTCCTCCTCCTCACCTCATCTTGTTGCTGTCAAAAAATTGCAAATAGGAAGATTCTAATGCTGCCTCCCTCCCTCCCTCTCTCTCTCTCTCTCTCTCTGAATTGTCACAATAATCAATAGGAAGGTGTTAAATCGACATGCTCCTGAGGCCACCCTTCTGCCAGCAGAAACAGGAGACTCCTGGTGGCCACAGCCCTTTCCCAGAATGCACACGGCCTTCAGTCAGACTGTGAGGGCTTCATCTTCATCCCGGTTACTGTCTATGCAAATGGCTCCCAGATCCAGCCAGCACATTTATCAAGCATCTGTTATGTGACAGGAATTGTCCTAGGTGCTTGGGACACATAAAGAACAAAGTAGATAAAAATCCTGCTCTTGAGGAACTTACCTCTTAGAGCATGTTCAGGGGAAGCCTGTATAAATAAGAGATTTTATAACCAGTGAATTGTGTAGTAACAGGCCAGGAGGTGAGACGTGTGAGTGGAAGTCCGGGAAGGAGGATAAAGGTCCCCTGGCAGGGATTTCAGTCGCAGTGTGGACCAGGGTGAGGGAGTGTGCCAGCTCTTCAGGGGAAGAGTGCAAGGCCCGGGGCAGAGTGTGAGCAAAGTTCCCAGGGTGGGAACACGCAGGCCACCCTTGGGGAATGGTGAGGCGGCACACTGCTCCGGAACGCAGTAGGCCAGGCAGGTGGCAGTGTGAAGCCCAGGGCATGGCAGGCTCCCAGGGTGTTACTGGAGGTCAGAGCACAGCCCCGGCCTTCAGCTGCGTGTTCTGTCATTTGTCTACCTAGTGCCACTTACCAAATCTGACTGGTCCTGTTCGTGGTGAGCTGATCCCACTGTGGCTGTGGAGGACTTTAGGGACATCCAGCAGCTGTCAAGAGGTCTTTTCTTCTGGGGTTTCTCCCTTCTCTCCTGCATGCTGTACTGGTTGCCTCTGAATGCTTCCTTGGAGGAAGGAAATGGTCTTTGGTCTTTTGTGGGCCAACGAATGGGCTCTAGCTGGTATGTCACACTGGGGTGCACATTGGGGATCTTCTATCTCCACAGTTCAGCTCTTAAATAGCAGTTTGGACTGTGCTTGGGTCATTGTGGGGGACTGGTTGGTAAGGGTGACATTCAGAGGGCCAGGAAGATCCCTTGTAACTCTGTGAGGGGGAAATTGTTTGGAGAGTAGTCTTTGGCCTTTTCTCTTTGTCTTCTTATAACTCCTTTGATTTCTGAAATGGGCAGCTCTATTTCAATACCATCTAGGTCGTCTGGGCCACATACTTTCCGATGGGACAGCTTTCAGTTGGAGTCCTATGACAGAAAGGGAATTGTAATCCATTGTGTCACTGTGTGGCCTGTGGGTGTGTGATTTTGATAAAAGATGGTCACTTAGCAGATCTTTACAAATGGAGCTGTTTTGTTGAAGATCAGGTAAAGGAGAGGAAGTCCCCCATGTACGGGCTTTCATACTCTAACAAAGAGCATGAGGTTGGCGGTTTAGGAAGGCATTATTTTACTCCCAGATAGTAAAACTCAGGGGGAAAAGAAAAATAAGGAAATTGGTATGCTAAATGCTTTAAATCTGCTCCAGTAGCTGTAGGAACTATTACCGCCAGGTCCTATGGTCTTTACATATTTTAGAGCGTTTTTCACAAGAATCTTTTTTTGAGTGAGTAGGAATTGAAGCCAAGGGGTGCTTGACCTCTGAGATACTTCCCTGGCCCTTTTTTAATTTTTATTTTGAGATAGGGTCATCCAGGGTGACCCTGAACTTGCATCCAGATAGACTTTTTCTCCCCCCCTTTTCTTCTCTCTTTTTGGTCCTGGGGATTGAGCCCAGGGATACCTTACCACTGAGCTTCATCTCTGGTCCTTTTTATTTTTTATTTGGCGACAGGGTCTCTCTAAGTTGCTGAGGCTGGCCTGGGACTTGTGATACCCCTGCCTCAGCCTCCTGAGTGGCGGGGCTTACTGGTGGGCACCTCCGTACCCCGCTTGTCAGGACTTCTGCTTGCGAGCTTTGGTCTTTTTTTTTTTTTCTGCCACTCCTCCATTATCTAAATTTGCCTTTTGCTTCTTGATTTTTTTCTCCTGGAGAAGGGGAGCCTGTGCTAAAATGGGGAACAGCATTTCAAGAAAGGAGGAAGTATTTAGGGGAGAAACCAACATTTGGTACTCCAGCTGGATCGATGTTTGGTAATGATGGTGACTCAATTTGCAAATCCTTGGGAAAAATGGGGACGTTTGACTCAGAATGACTTGCTTTATGTTTCCCTCCATGGGGGAACATTTGATATTCCTATATTGGGTCTCTTTTGCGCTAAACCAGAAGTCTGAGGCAACAGAGCAGAAAAGGATTACATCGTCCTGCCTCGGCTTCCCAAGTGGCTGGCTTATAGGTTCATGCCACCAGGCCGGCTAAGAACTGTGCCTTTGAGATGTAAATTTTCTCTCTTGTTACAATGGAGAGTCAGACCTTTGGAAATGCAACTTTAGGAATTAGGATTGCTTAGGAGATGATCAAATCAATAGTCTAATGGGAAACCTTTTAAAAATTGGCTAATTGGCTGACTCTCCCTCTGGTGATGACCCACATTCTCCCTTGAATGCATATTCCTTGCTTTTCCCCTAAAGCTGTCATTTGAGATGGCCCTGTCCTCCCTTGAATGTGTCTCTTACTTTATCCCAAGGGATGTCTCTCCCTTGAGAGAGCCTGCATTCATATCTGCTTAAATTCACACCTGCTTCCCTAAATAAATCTGTGTCTCTGAAAAAACAAATGGTCATGATAAATCTAAATGGCAGCTATAGAATCTTTACTTTCTGTCTGTATTATGTGGTGTGTCCACATATATGCTTATGTTTGTGTGTTGTCTACATGGTACCTAATAGACTTGAAGAAAATGAGTGCTCATAAATTAAAAACATAACCATCCCTCCCCAATCCCTTTCAAATGAATGAACTAATAGTGATGAAATGTACTTTATTGGATTAAAAACGTGGATCAGAATCAATAGAGCTGTTTGTTTCTAGGTTGCAAGAATGTGGTACCATTGTGAATTATATTTGTAATATATTTAGTGAGGACTCACCTATGTACCAACTAAGGTATTAGGGACTTTGTAGCATTTATCATTTGAAACTTCAACAGCCCTATGAGGTAAGTTCTATTATTACCTCTATTTTACATGAGGCAAATGAGGATCAGAGTTGTTACTGTCTTTGTTGCAGTTGGTAAGTGAGGGAGCCACCTGTTTTAGCAGCTTTCTGTCACTGTAACAAAATACCTGAGATAAACAGCTTATAAGGAGGAAAAGTTTATTTTGACTCACAGTTTCAGAGGTTTCAGTTCATGGTTGGCCCAATTGCTTTGGGGCCTGTGTTGAGGCACAGTACATTATGGCAGTTGAAGCTTGTGGCAGAGGAGGCCTGTAAGAGACAGGCAGGTGGAACCAGGGTCCCAATATCCCTTTCAAGGGATATTGGGGACCCCTGTCCCCAATGATCCACCATGTGCAACCTATTATAGGTTCCATCTTCCAATAGCACCACAGGCTGGGGGCCAAGCCTTTAGTATGAGGCCTTTGGGGAATACTTCAGATCCAAACCAAAGCACCAGCCTTCCAGAAGGAATGCACTCACCTGCCACTCCAGACATTGACTTTCCATGGCCTCAGTTCTCAGGAGGAGGAAGGTTATTCTTATAGCCAGGCCTGAAGGACAGTCTAGGGCTGTGAAGTCACTTCTCAGGTCACCAGCAAACCTTCCACCAGAAGGGCAGAAGGGAAGGGGTTCCCTTCTTGCCTGCAGTAGACAATGAAATAGTCAAAGTAAATACACTTACGTACATGCATTTATGCGTGCATGTGTGTGTATATACGTGTTTGTGTATGTACATGCATGTATACGTGTGTATGGCATGGAATGCTTGTGCATGTGTGGTATGTAGTATGTTGTATGTTGTATGTATGTGATAAGCGTAAGGGTCTATTTTTCTGCAAAGCCTCCTAGCGTTCCTGGGCAGCACTGAGACTCTCTGCCTGGTGCCAGCACTGCCCTGTGCCTTGACTGTATGACCACAGTTTCCAGACTGTGCTGGGTGACTGATGCCTGTTTGCCCTGCAGATGGGGAGCCCTTGGACAGAATGCGTCATAGTAGCATTCTTTCCATGAACACATGTTGAGTGTGCAGATGTGCAAATGGATGTACAGATGAGTGGACTCATACCACCACCACCTCCAGGCTTGGCGAGCCCATTATCTACTCCTGATCACTCACACCGGGTGAGTCTCATTGTCAAGGAGGCTGCCTGCCTATGGCATGGAACCCCAAGAGTTGACTCAGAGATGCTGGACATCCTTGGTGCCCAAGCTTACTAGGGACAAACAGGCTGTGTGCAGCTGGGCTCGACAGCCAGCTGTGCTGGTCATCCGGAAGCACCTTCTTTCTGCAGTTCTAGAGAGTTCCCTTGCCTACTGGCTTCTCCTTGGGTCGCAGGGAAAATGAAAGTGTTGGGAAGTTGTTCTTCCCGTGGTTAATGTGTTCCATGCCCGCTGTGTCCCCCTGTGCTCAAGTTCCGGGCAATTACCCTCCTGCAGGGTTTTGTTGCTGAGCACAGCAGGTGGGCCTTGTTTGTAATTCACTTGCACCATTAACGCTGGGTTAGCACCATAAGGGCAACTCATCCATTCAGTGCCCCCAGCCCCAGATGCCATTCGATATTGGGACATTAAGATGGCTTTGGGGGTCCAACTGCTTCTCCCGTTTAAAGCAACGAGAGGCTTAATCCATTGGTTGTCACAGAGCACTGGCAGTCATCTACACTGATGGAAAATCTGTACCCAAACACCAGTCCCCTCCTCCCCAAATTGTGGAGATTTGGCTCTGGACAATAATAGCACTAATCACAATACCAGCTGTCAAGCATGGAGCACTGGCTGTTTGCAGGCGTGCAAAGATCAGAGCTAATCTTTGAAAGCAACCTAAAGGATATCTAACATTTTCTCCATTTTATGGCTGGGGAAACAGATTTGGAGAGGTTAATCACGCACCTAGACCTAGTGAATAGCATGGTTCCAGGAACACTGTTTAAAGCAAATGTGTTATCCTGTTGGTGACCACAACATTGCCCCACCTCCCGTGGGCATGAATTGCATGAAGCTTAGTGAGTGGAGAGGACAGGACAGACCCCCAGCTTGCCATCCTAATTATTTTTTTTCCTAGCATTGGTATTAAGATGAGTCCCAGAGTAGGGGGAAGATGAATAGGATTTAAACATCCTCTTCCAGGTTCACTTTTATTAATTGATCAATCATACATTTACTGAGCTCTAACTAGGTAGAAAACATTGTCCTTGGTGTTTTTTTTTTTATTTATTTTTATTGTAAACAAATGGGATATATGTTGTTTCTGCTTGTGCATGGAGTAACAGCATACCATTTGCGTAATCATTCATTTACATAGGGTAATGGTGTTTGATTCATTCTGTTATTTTTTCCTTTCCCCCATCCCTCCCACCCCTCTTTTCCCTCTATACAGTCCCTCCTTCCTCCATTCTTGCCCCCCTCCCACCCCCCATTATGTCTCATCATCCGCTTATCAGCGAGATCATTCATCCTTTGGTTTTTAGAGATTGGCTTATCTCACTTAGCATGATATTCTCCAATTTCATCCATTTGCCTGCAAATGCCATAATTTTATTATTCTTTATAGCTGAGTAATATTCCATTGTATATATATATATATACCACAGTTTCGTTATCCAGTCCTTGGTGTTTTATAGAAAACAAAGATAAAGCATTCATTTGTTCAACAAATCTAAGAGATAGGGAGTCAGATATGTATTCTAGAACCTAACCCGGGGAGTGAGGTGTTGGGTGGGTTGGAGAAGAATTCTAAGAATTAAGCAGCTAAAGAGATCTCCTTTAGAAAAAGCATTCCTTAAGTCTGATTGTCTGTTTTCACGTGTAACATCTTCTTTGACCTTAACAACACCCTGAAATACATAGGGCAAGCAGTCTGTTCCCATTTCACCGGAAGCTCAGGTGCCAAGGGATTTTGATCAGACAGTGAACATGAGCAAAGCTGGGTTTGAGTGCAGCCTTCTGACTCCAAGTTCAGACTCTTATTCACAAAGTCACTCCGCTGTCAAGCTCCACATTTGGGACTGGACCTGATTCAGACTCCTCAGTGTGCTTGATGTCGCATGTCCTGCTGAGGCTGGCTCTGAGCTGCCTGGGGCCTTGGAGACTCAGAGTACAAGCTCCTCCCCAACACTTGGCTGCTCAGAAACTTTTCTGGTTTGTGGGAAAATCCCAATGCCCTGATGTGTGGGTGGTATCAAGTCAGGTCCCATCAGAGCTGAGTTCCCATGTTCCCATGCCCCTCACATGTGGCTAAGTGCCCTTACCCTCTCCAAGCCCTTTGGTAAGCCTTGGACTCATCAATTTACTTAAAGCACAGGTCTGGCCTTGGTCCTCCCTGACCCAGAAACCTTCAGTAGCTCTATCATCTGGAGATAAAGTCCAGCCTCTTTAACCTGGGCATTTGAGGCCTTCTAGAATCATACACGTTCCTGTCTTTAGGCTGCCTAGAGCACCTGGGCACCTGCCAGCTTGGTTTGGTCACCATCCTGTGCACACCCCTTGCTCTCCCAGGCACATACATGGGAGGTCTCCTTGGCTCCAGCATGTTCCTTGAGCCAAGTCTGTGACCTGCATCTTCCAAGATTCTTGCTCCAACTGCAGAGACCCAGGAATGCCTTCCCTCTTCGGTCTTCTAGTCTGTTCCTTTGTTTGGTGGCAAAGGCTGCTCTGCTGTGTGAAAGCTTCTTCATTGCTGTGCATACTGAGTTCCTGGTGCACTGTTCCTCTTTGCTAGAGGACATGATACTTTTCCAGGAGCTCCTTGGGGAAGACAGCATATTTGAGAGTCCCCATGCTGCTAGCACCCAGTGCAGTGTTGCTGGGTTGCTGGGGGTGGGATGTGCCTAGCTCCTGCCCATGTGGCAGCCCCGTGTTAGAGGACATACAGCCCTCTTTTTTTTTTCTTTGTACTGGGGGTTGAACCAGGGGTGCTTTATCACTGAGCTACATCCCCAGCTCTTTTATTTATTTATTCATTTTTATTTTGAGATAGGGTCTTGTAAGTTACTGAGGGTCTTGCTAAATCGCTGAGGCTGACCTGGAGCTTGCGATTCTCCTGCCTCAGCTTTCCAAGTTGCAGCATTTACAGGCATGCGCCTTTGCTTCTGGCTGACTTAGAGCACTCTTGATCTTTCTCCCTACTTTAAAAAATTTTTTATTTTTACAGACTGCATTTTGATTAATTGTACACAAATAGGGTACAGCTTTTCTTTTCTCTGGTTGTGCATGATGTAGATTCATACCGTTCGTGTAATCACACATGTACACAGGGTAATGATGTCTGTCTCATTCCATCATCTTTCCAACCCCCACCCCTCCCCCTCTCATTTCCCTCTACATAATCCAAAGTTCCTCCATTCTTCTCTTACCCCCAGCCCCCATTATGTATCATCATTCACTTATCAGAGAAAACATTCGGCATTAGTTTTTTGGGATTGGCTCATTTCACTTAGCATGATATTCTCCAATTCCATCCATTTACCTGCAAATGCCTCTCCCTACTTCTTGTAGTTGGATCCAGGCTCTTAGAAACATGTATTCCTTCACCAAGGTCTCTATGGTGGGCAGGTCTCTAGGAGGTGTTAAGTGAGAGGAAGCCTTTTGCTTTGCCAAGGAAGCTGAGGATTTCCTCAGGGCACACTGTGACTTGGGAAGGGGAGGAGACAGAGCCTTCCATCCCTGGACTCCCATACCACAGACTGGTTGGCTCAAGCCACTGGCAGAGAGAGGGTGATGCAGCCCTGACAGGTCTTCTGTAGCCTGTGACCAATGCAGAAGCCTAGGACAGCTCCTGGAGAGAGTACCCTCTGCATCCTGACCTCTGGGAGAATGATGACTGTAGTGGTTCCCCAGGGCCTCTCCTTCCTGAGGGCCCCCTTCTTGCAGAGGGCCTGGGATCCATCCAAGAACCAGAGCAGGGGTCTTTAAGGCAAGTACTGGAATTGCAGGTTGACTCAGGAGGGTGATAGGTGGGGCAGGGGTAAGACTGGCTGCAAGAACAGTGTGGGTTTCGGGGTGGACTCCCAGGGCCAGCTCTAAGCAGCAATTTGGCTTTTGGGGAGCCAGAGCATCTGGATTGGAGAGGAGTCAGAGAGTCTTGGAGAGACCAGGGCAGGCCCAGCATCCCTGAACATAGGGGTGATTAGCCTCACTCTATAGTGGAGGGGACCCAGCCTCAGGGGATAAGGAGCATGGCCATGTCTTAGAATCAGAGAAAATCAGATGCTTCATTGTTTTTTTTTTAATTATTAACCAAGGTTTTTAATTGAAAAAGCAATCCAACCTCTTTGTTAAAAATGCAAACAGTGGAGAACACTTTAGAATGGAAAGTGGATCTTCCTCCTACTGCTCACTGTGGTCTCCTCACCCCTGTCCAGGGGCAGCTGGCCAGCAGCCAGTTTCTCCTGTGAGCCCCTCAGGGAGGGGGAATGGCAAATGGCAATCAGTGCAAACTGAGCTGGACAGAGGGAAGGTGGGAGGGACCACGCATGTGCTTTTAGGCAATTCCTGGTGATTGTTCTGAGCTTGGATGACTCTAGAAGAATAAGCCTGACATTCTGAACGGTGAAGGGGACATCACTTACTTTGCTGTGGACCCTTATTTTAAAATAAAATAAGTGGCCCAGCTCCTTTCAGACATCCTCATGGAAGATTGCAGTGCACACAGCCTCACACAGGCAGACCAGTCCCTGCAGGACAGCCCTCCTCCTTCCAAATACCAGAGCACTTCGTAGCGGAGGAGAGAGGGCCATGTTTTGGAGGTGATATAAATACTGTCCTAAAAGCTGTTCCATCTACCTCTCTTCCCCCGCCCACTCCATTCCTCTGTGGACACTCCTTTGCAAGGTCTTCCGGCTCTAAATGTGCTACACGCAGCTCCAGCACTGGACTGTTTTGTTTCAAAGCCTCGGCTCACGTGGTCTCTGCCAGCTCGTCTCTCCCGGGGCCCAGCCTGGTGGCCTCAGATAAATGCCAGGGCCATTTTTCACCATTCCCAGCCAGTCCTGCCCTTCCCCTCCGACCCTGTGGTCCTCCCCTGGCTCTGCGTGGCTGGTGATCAGCTCTGCATCTTCTTATCACTAACCACCTCCTTTTCAGTGGGAAGGAGACGTGGATGCTGTGGCCGCCGCCCCTTTTCTCTGAAGGATGCTGGTTCCAGCCTGAGGTTCATGGGGAAAATCAGCTTGGAATGCAGAGCCTTATGCTGGACCTAGGGGTGCAAAGAGAGAGGGGACGGGCTTTTGTCCTCAGAGAGGCCATGCCTGATGAGGGGGACTAGACCTCGTCACAGCAGATACATAGAAAGCAGCCCTCAGCTTTCTGCTCTGTGTGGACGCCCTGCCATTTCTGAAACCCACTATGCTATGTCCCATCAGAGGCTTCTGTCCTCACATGCTGTTTCTCTGCCCTGATCTCCACCCTGGCCTGCCCCTCTGCCCACACTGAAGCCACTCCTGTCAAACTGGTCATCCTCAGGGAAGCTGTCCCTCCCTGACATCCTGCCCTTTCCTTTTGCCATCTGTAATGATGGCATCTACTTATCTGAAGATCTATTCATGTCTCTAAACAGCCCACACTGGAAGCTCCATGAGGCCAGGGACTGCATCCCAGGGCCTGGAAAACTGCCTGCCATGCAGGGGACACTCGGCAGATGCGGTCATTGAATGAAGGAAATTAAAAATCGCAGAGCTGCACCAGGTGTGTCAGTATGCTTGGGCAGACTAGGGTACGGAAACAACAGACACCATTTTGCTTCAAGAGTGTGGTACTTATTTGCAAAGCAATTCTGCATCTATTATCTCAGTTGATCCTCTTAGCAACCCTGTAAGGTAGATGGCATGAGAGTAATTTCTCCACTTTACAGCAGAGGCAATGGAAGCCCTGGGTCCGAGGTCATGCCAGGCTCCACCTGCAGTCTGCTGGCTTTTCTCCTGAGGCAGGCTGAGGCTGAGTGGGGAAGGGGGGCTGTCTGCTTCTGGGGTGATGTTGACCTGGAGCAGCATTTTGAAGATGTGAGGGATTCATACTACTCACAAGCGATAGTGGGAAGCTGTCTTGTCAGGAGAAGATGTGAACTTGGGCCAGAGAACTTGTGTGTAAGACCTGGAGGGAAGTGTCGAGTGGGGACGGAGAAATGAAAGGAAGGAAGTTCACTTTTACCAAGAGCATTATAACTAAGGTCCGGGCCAAGCCTTCCCAGGTGGATCATCTTCTGCAGTCTTACAGTTGAGGAAATGAAGTTCAGAGAGGTTAAGCAATCAGCTTAAGGACACACAGTGGCAGCTGGGAGTGAAGCTTTGGTCTCTGGGGAGGGATATTTGTTGGAAGTGTGTTAGGGGCTTCGGTCTGAAATCTCTAAGGGAGTGGTTTGGAGGGGAAAAGGTTGGAAAGTCGTTCCTCTTACTCATTAGAGCCTGAAAATCCCGAAGGGTTGTTCCTAGTTCCGTGTCTTGGTGCTACCACATCCCTCTATTTGCGGTGCTCATGGAACACCCTCCTTAAGGCCAGTCCCGTGCTGGGCAGTCAGCTTGGCTGCTGCTCTTCAGTTTATCCTAATAAGTCAGAACGGGTCCTGCTCCTGGCACGGATGCTGATCTCCTGTGCCATCAGGGTAACCGTCTCATCCTAACTCATCACAGACTCCTGGGCAGCATCTCCTGTGGGAAACGCTAAAGGGTGAGAACACCAGGGCTGATCCTTTTGCCAGAGGGCACTCGCATTCTCATTGGTCTCTTGCTGCCCCTGATTCAGCAGGACATGCAGGTGGCCCGAGGTCCACTCGCATTGCGCGGGGCTTGTTCTCCAACATCGTGATGGTCATTACAAGTGCATTCTGACATTTCCTCGATGCCAACCGTGTGCTAGGTTCTGGGACACAATGAGAAGGTGGGTGTTGAAAGTGGTGGGAGAGAGCAGGGTCCTGGAGCTGAGGATGGCCCAGTTCCTCCATTTGCCAGTGGAGTGACCTTAGAAAGTTACTCAAATTCTCTGCCCTTGGCTTCTACCTCTGCAGGTGGGGAGAATGATTCTTTCTGCCTCACAGGTTCTTCTAAGGAGCAAATGAGTCTATGATGGTCCTTTGCCCATAGTAAATATTCAATAAATATTATAGAATTCAGTTCTGAGAACTGCAGAATTTCAGAGCTTAAAAGAACCTTGGAGACCATCTGGTCTAATTCCCTCACTTTATAGCATCCGAAACTGGGACTCAAAGCACCTCAAACAGGGTGCTCACTAGCTCACTGCTAGAGCAAGTGAGCACCCTGGTCCCCGACTCCCAGGACAGTCCAGCTTCCTCCCACTTCCCTACTTATTACCATGGAAACAAGATGCCTACAAAGTGCTATCCAAATGTATTAGGCACAAGGCTCACTTCTCCCTCTAGGAGGTCCCAGGGGTAGGGCTGCCTCAGTCTCCTACTCCAGCTTCCCCACCACCCTGCACATGCCAGGCAGACTGTTGGCTGCTTCTTGGAGTTTCTCCCAGCCAGGGGGAGTCAGAGAACAGCAGAGAAGCCCACATCCATTTGTCTTGAGGAGCCTGGAGCGTTAGGAGGGGTAATCAAGATCTTGTTGCTCATAACGGAGAGAAAACCTGTAATTAATCTGGCTGCCCCTCTGATTTGCTCTGTCCTCCCCGCCACCAAACACCGTCTGGTGACTGTCAGCTTCCTCTCCGTCCCACCCCAGAAAAGCAAGATTAATGATGTGGCAGCCTATGAGGATGAGACGGAGAGCAAGCGAGAGCTGAGGAGGGACCTCAGGCCAGTCAGGAGGGGAGAGGTCATTCAGCACAGCCCGACTGCGGGGGTCCAGACAGCGTGTGCACTGCTGGAACGCAGTGAGCTGTCAGCAGGCTGCACCTGTCGCGCTATCAGCTGGCCACTGGGCGTGATTCAGCAGAAGCTTATTGAGCTTCTCCTCAGTGTCCGCCCCATAGCAAGTGTGTCAGGTGGATGCATGCCCGAAAGAGATGTTCCCTGCCCTGAATGACAGGAATGAGTGCAAAGTTAAGTAACCATTCATTCGCTGATTCCAGGGAGTGTTCCTTTGTTGCAAGCCTGGCTCCAGGCACTGTCCAAGGTGCTGGAGGTGTTGCCATGAATAAGAGAGAGAAAGGCCCTGCCCTCCTAGGGCTTGCATTCAGAACAGAAGCATAGAACAGGGGGGTCACAAATGATGTGATCTGAAAAGGATACTTGAAGACGGTCTCTTCTGACTTGAGGGAGCACAGCATTCTTGTAATTGTGAAAAATGGCTAATGAGGTTCCCCTTCTGGAACATCCAGGCAGGTAGAAGGGAGAGCAGAGGTGAGAGTGCAGAAGCCTCGGCTCCCAGGCCAGTGCTTTACCGCGCACCTGTCAGGCTGTCACAAGCCTGCATGAGAAATGGCAAAGCCACAGTCAGTGGAGGGTCAAAGGAGGAGAGCGTGCATGGGTGGAGAGATGGTACCCGGACTACCAATTCCTCATGGGCAAGGATGCTAACTGTAACTCACTGATAAATACGTGGTAGCTGACAGAGTTGTCCACACACATTCTCTGATTGGACTCTTTCATTATTTCAACAGATATTTTGTGAGTGCCTACTATGTGCCAGTCTGTGCCAGGCACTGGGGACACAGGTGGAAAAGTCCGAATTGTTCCTTGCTTTCCTGGTGCTCATCATCCCAGAGGTAGGCATTGTTCTTCCCGTGTTTCCAGTGGATGAGGAAACAGGCCCCAAAGGTTACAGTGCCCAAGAGCATTCCTTAATAAGATGGAGAACCAGACCCAGCCTGGCTTCCATCCAACCCTGACTCTGAACCCATTGCAATTGGCATGGCTGCCCCAGGGTGTTCAGGACAATGCCCCCAATTGCATGGGAAGGGTATGTCTCTGAACTCTCTGCTTTCTGAGTTTGTATCCCTAAAGCCTACAACAGTGCCTGGCATATATTACAACCTTAATAAATATCACTGAGCAGATAAGTGAACTGTCAAAGAGGAAAGAACTGTAAAAATCTGGTTAGGCTGTATACAAATAATACTAAATAGAGTCATTTACATCAAATACTTCCTGTTTATGCCTGATCAGCATGCTGCATAATAATTATTATGCAGATGGCTAAATAGGTGTCAGATTAGCCCATGTAAATTTTATTTGATGACAGAACTACACTCAGTGTGAAAAGATCAGCTTATGTCGTCCATGGCCCTGAAGCCTGGAACCACATTTCAGAACAAGGATGGCTGAGGTCTGGGGCTGCTCTTGGACTACAGCTGTGTGACCCTGAGCAGGATGATTAGAAATAATCTCCTCCCAAACTTTACAAGGATAAAAAGAACCACCATGTTGAATGTGTGGAAGTCTCAGTGGTTTAGAAATTTTTTTCACATTCTTTATTGTATTTAATCCACCACACAAACTGTTACAGATGAGGCAGTTGTGCCCAAGAACAGTGAAGTGCAAAGCTCAAGGTCACATAGAGACAGGCCTGGGCAGGGCTGTGACTCCATCTCTTTCTTTTTCTGTCTTAACTTTAAGCAGAAAGGTGAAACTTATAGATCCTTTACAAAGAGATTTGATGTCTTAGTTTTAGTTTGATGTTCAAATGAATCTAGTCTAAAGCCTAGCAGCTTGGCTATTATTAACTAAAAATATTTGAATAATTTAGGGGTTAAAAAAAGAATTGATCTTGGAGAAACAGCACTGAGACCCCTTTCCATGTGGAAATCATGTACCACTTCACTTGCCCAGGGCTGAAGGAAGCCTGTTCATGCGGGCTACACACTGCAGATCCTGGATTCTGGACCTTGAACCCACCAGAGGGCCAAGGACCCAGCTCCACCTCTGTTGAGCTTACATTGTAGTGAGAAGACAGAAAATCACTGAATGACCAACTTTATCTGTAATGAGTAAGAATGTCCAGCTTCCCTTGAGACTGTGTTTGCTTTAATCTATCTCTGCACTAACACCCATGAATTAAGGGACAAAGATTCTGGGCCTGATTTGCCAACAGTGGCATTGCTTTATCTCAATCCTTTACCCTTTATCTTTCTCTGTCTCCTTCTAGCAGGGAATTGCTTAAGGTCTTCCATTCACTGAGCAAATAGGTACTGTGCAAACTTTGTGCATAAGTAGTCTCTGGGGACACAACAGGAAACTGGAAACAGTCCTTTCCCTTAAGGAGCCTGCAGTGATCCCAGGCGGAGACACATAAAGGAAGCAGCCAGAGAGGGAAAAGTGCTGCTGTCAGAGCCACCACAGTGCAGAGAGGGGACTAATTCTGGCAAGTGGGGGTGGCGAGGGGAGGATCACACTGCAGAGAGAGGGGACACTGTGGGCACAGGAAGCTGCAAGTCGGGGAGGCTGGGTGCCACTAAACAAAACCCTTTTTCAGAAGACAGCACATAAAGAGAAGGCACATGTTGCAGAAGCCCCTCATGCCAGTGCCCAACCTGGACTCGCTGGACTTCTGAGCGCGCAGTGTAGCTTTGCCTGCTTTTGCACTTTACATGGACAGAATCATGTGCCTGCTTTCTTTTCCTCAATATTATATTTATGAGAGTCATCCTTGCTGTGGCCTGTGGCTGTTATTCACTTTCATTTCTGCATCCCGTTCCATTGTGTGAATATGCAGCGTATTTCTCCTTTCTGCTGCTGGACATTTGCAGAGTTTCCAGTTTGAGGAAATCCAAAGAGTGCTGCTTTGACATCACATGTCTTTGATGGGCATATCTGTGCATTTTCATGGGAGATGTAACCAGGAGAGGAGTTGTTGGGTCTTTAGGGTGCGAGTAAAGTGCTTGTAGACTGGTTTTCCAAAGCAGCTGACGGCATATATGCTCCCACTGATGCTGCGTGAGAGTTCCAGTTGCTCGACCCCCTCACTAACACTCAATGTTGTCTATTTTTTCTTTTTTTGTGCCATTCTGGTGGGTAAACATATTATTGTTATGATTAAAAGTCACATTTTCCTCATGTCCAATGAAGCTAAGCTCCTTTTCAAGTTTGTGTAGTTCATTGGTATATATTACCTAGTGAAGTGTCTATGCAAACGTTTTGCTCATTTTTCTGTCTGAGGGTGGGAGGAGGAAACGTCAACATGTTTTTCCTTTCCTTTCCTGGGATTAGCGTATCCAGGTACTCACCAGCCCCATCCTCACCCCTGCAATGGAGTCAGAGCTGGTGCCTACAGACTGTGGATCTGAGGGTGTCTGAGAGGTCTCACCGGTTGGGGGGCAGTGAACCTGCTGCCCTGGGGAAAGGCAACCCTCTTCACAGCTCAGGAAGGAGGGGAGGAGTTGGTGGAGGAAGGTGAGCGAGGGAGTTAGTTTTTAGCAGAAACAGGCTTGGACACCCTCTGATGATCTGGAATGTGGGCTTCTGTCCTCGGTATTTGAGGCCAATAGATCTTTCTCATTCCAGCCAGTGAGGAATTCACGCAGCCCCTCTTTTAGGCCTGGTCCTGTACACAGCGGCTTCTCCTGTGTTAGCCTAGTTATTCCCCAGTTCAGCTCCACTAGGAGGGGTCACTGTCACTTTTACAAACAAGAAAACAGAGACAAACCACACAGCTGGCAAGTGGAGGACTGGACTTGAACTCAGCCTCTTCCCTACCCCACTCTCCAACACATGGAGCACCCTGTGGGCCTGGGGTAGGGGTGACCCTCCCCATACCTTCCTCTTCTGCTCACTCTGGCTGCCATTCCTTCAGAGTGGATGGAAGTCTGCATTCCCTATTAGAGATTTTGAAAGAAAAGGGAGGTGCCATGAATCCTGAGCCTCAGTTCCAGCAGCCTGCCCCGGTGGAGCAGGGAGCCGGGGTTGGAACTTGAGCCTTCTTTGGGCCTGGTGGGCATGGGCAGGAACGGCAAGGCCAGCCCCTGCAGGTGCTGCTGGAAGTTCTTGTGTGGGGTCGTCACCTCCCCCAGTGGTTCCTGTTTCTCCCTGGATGTTCGGGTCACTGGGCTGGATAAAGGTGGCTACCCAGCCCCTAGCACTCACCTGCTCCCTCCGTTTTCTCACAGAGTTATGTCATGCCCAGACCAGCAGAGGGCTCCATGAGGATTTATAGAAGATGCCCCGCCTCTCGGCGCCTTTGGTGCTGCTTCCAGCGTGGCTCGTGATGGTGGCCTGCAGCCCGCATTCCCTGAGGATCGGTAAGTGTGGCCCAGCTATGTGTGATGCCCCCAGTCATTACTCCAAGAATCCACAGGCAATATCCACATGCTGCCAAAGCCTTGGAGGAGACTGCCCAGACCCTGCACTGTGCCTTCCTGAGTTTGGCCGGGGCAGAAGTGGGAACAGAGGAGACAGAGGTGATGGTGTTGGGGCAGCAAGAGGTTGACAGCTCTGATCTGGGCGACCTGCTAAGTTCACCTGGTGACCAGAATAAAGATGCTGATAATTCCTTGGTATAGTTCACGACAAAATCAGCCTAGGGAGTTAAGAGACCGCTATTAGTGACAAAGGAGAGTGAGAACGGCCTTGGGGGTTTCAAAGCCAGGGCTGGAGATAAGAGAAGAGTTCACGTCTCCTCTTCTCTGACCAGTCAAAAAAGAGCCCTGGAGATGGTGGTGTGTCTGTGGCAATTTGGATGAACCCAGGCATCCGCTCGGTGACCCTGCCCTTGGCTTGCTACTTATTGTCTGTGGCTTGATTTCGAGAGGGAGGGAAGGGTCACTTCAGTCTCTCCCTTGTCCTTGTTGCTTGGGGGGTAGGCAGGGGTACCGTCTGTACCATCAGCATTCCCAAACCTGAAAGGGAGGGAAGTCAGGTGTCTCCTCCCTTGCCGGCACTGAGTGAGGCCAGTCAACTGCAGGCGAGGCTTTCCAGATCCTGAGTCCTGGGGGTGCAGTCCTGGCTGCAGGGCTGAAGACAGTCCAGTCCAGCAGGCCCAGTGTGGTCACCAGAGGGGCCAGCACAGGGAGCCTGAGGAGTCAAGGTCAGATGGGAGGGTATCAGGGATATTCGTGTGTGCTTGTGGGATGGGGGTCAGAGTGGACAGATGGGTAGGGCACCCCAGTGAGGAATCTAACTCCATTTTGGTTACCCACCAGCAGGCACCCGGGGACAAGGTTGGGAAACAGCCCTACAGGGAGTTAAAAACCAGGCAGGTTATCCAGATGGATGACCACATGAGGCTTTTCTTCCCAGACGGGTGGGAGCTGAATGGCGCTGGGTCAGTATCCTAAACCTGATCCTAAAAGGGCTTAAGGCTTGATGCTGAATCCAGGGAAAGGACTTAAAACTCCAGGATTCCTCCAGTTGCCCTCAGGACTGGCCCTAAGGGCTGAGGTTACGGTTGGCATAGGGTGGTGGTCCAGCACAGGCAGAGGTGGGCCAGCAGCTGAGACCCTGGCCAGGCCAGGCAGGAGGCTGAGCCTGTGGGTCTCTGAGCTGCCCCCTTGCTACCTTGTGGGCATATTTCTGTGCATATGCAGAGGTACTCTTTGAAATCAGAAACGTAGACAAGTGACTCCATTCTCCCCTTACCCTGCCCTTGGCTCCCTATTCTACAATCTTTTTTTTTTTTTTTTAAAAGGGGGAGAATTAAAAACAAAATCCTCCCTCCCGCTTCTTCATTCATTTCTGCAGAAACTTCAAAATCTAATTTAATTCTGCTTAGTGGCAGTGCAAAAATGGTTCATATCCTTAAGATGCTTATTTATAAGATGCCTACAGTTATTCAGCATTTGCTGCGAGGTTTTCTAGCCCCTCTAAATGAGAGGATAAAGTGGTAACCCATCAATTTCCATTTGTCACTAATGGGAGGCGGAAAGGGAGTGAGCCAGAATTGGGGGTGCCTCACGGCCTTGGCGCTCCTGACACTTGTTCTCCTGGAGGGAAGCAGAAAGCAGAGCCAACAGATCCCTCTCTTGGCTGCTGTGCTGACAACAGAGGGCTTCGCGGGGACCCCGCATGCTCCCACATCCACACTCTGCCCAGGACTTGTTCAGCTGTCAATCAAGACTCTACTGGCTCCCAGCTTTGGTTCATGCCAGGCCACTTCCAATGATGTCCAGCCGAGGCCCTGCTGGCTGACAAGGTCAAACTGGGCCTGATACCCTGTAGGGGCCAGGAAGCAGAGTTAAGCCAAGGAAGAGAAAGGAAAGAGAAAAGCCCAACAGCAATGCAGGACCTGTTTTCCTGTCTCCTTGATTATCTTGAGAGTTAGGAGCTTTTAAAAATCTCCCGATCCTTGTGGATGGAGAGGTGCTAATTACATGCACTCCAGAAGGGAAGTGGAGTAGGGCAGGGATGGAAGAGAAATAGGTCAAGAAAATATGAGTAGCTGTGCCTCATGGTAAGCAGCCATATGCAGATGGGCTGGGCTGGACTGGGCGGGTGCATGCAGACTGTGTTGGGGTCTCCCAAGACCTTGAGAGTCTCCTAGGGAAGGGGGTCACTGCTCCCAGCATTGGAGTTTTTCTGGGATTCTCCCCAGCTGCCCCGTCTCAGAGTGGATGGCTGTCAAAACAAGACTGCACAAAAGGACCCAGAATCTCAGAGATAAATTGTCCAGCCTGCTCCATCCTCAGCCCTGCTTGTCGCTAGTGACAATATGGATGTTTGTAAAGAGGCGGCTGAAGCCATTACGCTGCCTTGTGATGGCTGTTTTTCATTCAAGTGAGGCACAGGGTGGGAGATACAGCCAAATTGTCTATTACAGTGTCCGATGTTTACCCTCGAATGAGGTTTTGGGTAAGAGAAAGGGATTTTATTTATGGCTGTGAGGCTGCCCGCATAAATTCCCCAAACTCACACACATATGTCAGCCCCCTTCAGCCATCCATCTTCTTAAAATGTTCTTTGATTTTGTTTCTGTCCCTCTGGGTCCTGAGTGGTGACTGTGGAGCTGCAAGTTAATAAACACCCCAAGAAGACCCCACCTCAGTCTCCATAGCCCTCCATTACTTAAAGAGGTCAATGGTGGTCATAATATCACAGAGACATAAAAGGGGTAGGGACCCATTATCCAGCCTGCTCATTTTGCAGATGAGGAAACAGGCCCAAGGGGCAGTGGTTTGCCCAAGGTCACATGGCAAGTGACCTGGCTAGCAGTGGTCAACTGAGAGCCTGTTGCCCTTGACTCTTCTCTCCATGTCCTTTTTGTTGCTCACAAGCGAACTCCCTTAGCCACTGGGGAACAGATTCACCTTCAGCAGTAGGTGGAGGTTATTACCCCTTGTAGTGTTCTCTAATTTCTTCTGGAAAATTTTCAGACATCAGCCAATGTTGTGCTAATGCATTAGGAACTCAGTAAGTGTTCTCCAGTCAAACAGAGGCAGGGCTTTCCAACTGCCTTGTTCCTGTCCCCACCCCCACCACCTTGTAGCCACACTGAACTACTCACTGCAGCCCAGCTGTACTAGGAGCGTGACTTTGGGCTTCGCTCACACCTTACTCTATCCTAAGTTCTCTTCCTCTCATTTTATTCCCATCCTCTGCTTGGAAAGCGTCTCCATCAACTCTCCTGCTTCCTTCTCTTCTTCCTCCTGCATCACCATTGGTTTAAGTGGCTCTCTGCAAATCCTTTTCCAGTAGCTTCCTGTCCTCCCAGGGAGAGTTTCTTTAATATTCTCCCATTCCCCTGGTATATAATCTGTTCCCGCACTTATGGTGCTGTATTCTAATTTTATGGTATTTTCCCACCAGACTTTGGACCCCCTTGGAGGCTGGGCACATGATGTATGCACACGTGTGACTCCAACTCAGAGAGTGTGATGAGTCTGTGGCTTTTCCCTAATAATGTGTTGGTACCGTTATTTTAAAGTGCTTTCTTCTGGCCTTACCTGCGCATGAAGAGGTCAACCTGTGGGAAGAACTAGAAGAGACAGGAGGAGAACATGTTCATGGGTCTGTCTTACACATAAGAGAGAATAAGGATTGGCTGAGTATCCTGATTGGGTTCTATGGAAAGTTTTGGCTGTAATAATAAACACATTGATTCACTTATTCATTCATTAATTCATTCGACAAATATTTATTGAATGCAGTATGCCAAGCACTGGGGATATGGTGCTAAATAATAATAGTCAAAATAATCACATGCATTGGGAAAGGTTTTATTCTCTGCCAGGCCTTGAACTGGATATTTCTCATATCTCAGCCAATCTTCATCTTGAAATTAGTGATCCCATGTTATAGATGAAGAAACAGAGGCTCAGAGACTTTAAATAGGTCATCTAAAGTCACACAGGTATTGAAATTCTTTCTTTCAAAGTCTGCTTTTAAAGCTATCTCAACTTTGCTCCACAGCAGCAGGGAACCCCTAGAGACATTTGGGATCTCCTATTTTTCATTCATTCATTCATTCATTCATGAATGTGTATATGCATGTATGTATGTATGTATTTATTTATTTATTACTGGTACTGGGGGTTGAACGCAGGGTTGCTTACCACTGAGCCACATCCCCAGTGCATTTTTGTGTTTTATTTAGAGACAGGGTCTCACTGAATTGCTTAGGGCCTTGCTAAGTTCCTGAGGCTGGCTTTGAACTCATGATCCTCCTGCCTCAGCCTCCTGAACTGCTAGGATTACAGGCGTGCACCACCTTGCCCAGGTTGGGATCTCCTATTATTACAGAAATCACATTAAATACATTTTGTAGTGTTTGGTAAAGAAATTGAAAGATAGACTCGTTATAGCTAACTTACTGTTCTCTTGCTTTTCTTTGACATTTTTACCTCCAAAAAGTCTCCTAGAGACATAAAGTCTAACTGACAGATGAGGAAACTGAGGCGTGGGGACTCCAGAGGCTCTGTCTGGGTGGGAGGGGAAGTCCTGCCTGGTGTGGGTGGCACCAGACACAGCAGCAGGTTATTGCAGTGATTGAACCTCCTTTTTGCTTAAGGTTTCCCTGTGTGGTGAAGCAGCAAGTGCTTGAATTTATTTGACGCTCTGCCTTACTAGGACCCCCAAGCACTTTACAACTACAATTTTTTACTTAGTTGGTTTCCTCCCAAGAGCTTGAATCCTTTGCAGAGAATGTTCAACGTAGAACATTCAAATGTGATAAAGATGAAGCTAATCGGAGAATTGGGGGAGACAAGTGGGAAGAATAAAAAACACATTTCTGATGGCTTTTTGCTGTGTATTAAACATATGTGACATGACAAGATTCAAATATACCTCCTGAATTCTTGGCCTTGTTGAGGATTTACCATAGGGTTTTTTGAGTAGTGGGCTCCCCTAATAATCTTACCATGCGATTTGATTTAAGGAATTTTGATCGGTGTATAACTTTTCATCTTGGTTCCAATTGAGTCATCCATATAGACAATCAATTGGTCTTTCACATTAGTGACAAATAGAAATTGATGACTTTCTCCTTCATCTTTCACCTAGAAAGGGAATATAGAAAGATTTCTGGGGCATAAATCTCTCTTCCGAAGAGCAACTTAGGGGAGTCTGTGTCTGCTTTATTCATGCCTGTATTCCCAGGGTCCAGCAAGTGCCTGGCCCACTGTGGCTTAGTCGTTTGCTCCATGGCTTAGCTATGGTAAGTTTTGAATCTTGAGTTGATCCTTCAGTTCTCAAATTTCTCTTCTACCAAGGATTGTTCAATGCTTAAGAATGCTAACTAATTTTATTGTTAGCCTACAAAATACATAGTTAGGAGCATCCATGTTTTGCCCCCCAGTCAAGAGTCTGCATGTGTGTCAGCACCTGCCTCTGTGCCATCAGGACCTCTCTCCCCACCTCCTTGCTTTACCTCTGGCACTGGCACAGTTTTGGATGGGCAAGGGAGGATTGGCTGCAGTCAGATGGGCACCCAGGCCAGCGTGCCATCTTGACTCGATTTGAGAGTACCCCACAGGATGCTCTCAGGATGTTAATGTCTCTGGACCTTTCCAGAACCCAGTGTGAGCTAGAGCCAAAAACTGATGTCTTTTCTACTGAGAAGTTAGGGAAAGATTAGGCCTAGGTTCTCCATTTCATAGATGAGAATTACTGGGGTCCCCAAAGGCCAAGTGACCTGGCGGAGGCCCCGTCAGCAGTACCAAGGCTCATGACTTGCAACTGCCTGGTGGTATCAGGGTATCAGGTATTGCGTGTTATCACACAAGTCAGTTCAGGTTCCCAGCCATCTGTGAGGCATGGAAGTGAGCACATCTTGTGGAGGGGAGTCTGAAGCTCTCAGAGTCTGTGACTTTCCCAGGCTTGTATAGAGGTAAGTGACCAGGTCAAAGTGGACGAAGTAAGTAGGATCTGAGAACAGCCATGGTGGCAGATTTCTGGATAGCCTCTTGGCAGTACGTTCACAGTGGGTTACATCTCAAAGCCATTAGGGGCCTGTGTGCTGTTCCCTGGACTTGACAAAGTGGGACTGAGCCAAAGAGAACAGGCAAATCATGGCAGTGAACCTTGGTGAGTCTGGCTTATCTATTTTATTTTCTTAAACATTGTGCTTGGTCTCTGGGAGAAAACTAGGCAAGGTCCCAGTGGCAGGGATATCAGAGATAAAAGGATGGGGCCCTTGTTCAGTTATTGTGAGTCCTAGAGATAATGGAGTTGATTTCCATATAATGTTGGTGTGTAGCTGCCTGTGTTCATTTGTGTTAGGGTGACCTGGTTTTCCCAGGCTTTCATTTTGTCCCTTCGTGAACTTCCCTTTTGGATACAGCAGATTTCAGCCCTGCCTGGCAGGGTGACCGGTGGGCCTAACTGGCAGCTTTGGGGTGAACAGAGATCAGCGTGGCATTGGGAAAACCAGCACTGCTGATCACTTCTTAGAATATCAAAAGCCTGTCTCCAGCTCTGTGACATGGGTTACAAAGTCTCGCTTTGTGGAGCGAGTCATTTGCAAGCTGTTTTTGTGGGGAAAGGGGTGGGAATATAGAAATTAGGGAGAGAGATTTTGCTTCTGTGTAAAAAAAATTGGTTACCAGGCAGAAGGAATGGGCTCTTCTGTGTCCCCGGGTCCCCAGAGCTGGAAGTGGTCACAAATACATTGGAAAGGGATTTTAGTATTGGATGCAGGGTCAGACCTGTTACCTCCAAGACCCCTTCCAACCCGGGATTCTGTGATATAATATTTAGCCTTTGGTCTCGTGCTCTCACAGGGAGACATTTCAGTATCATTGTGTCCTCATTAATAACCATTAACAAGAGCTTAGATTGAGGCAACCATCTGCCTAATTAAAGCTATGACCCCATTTGGTTCCAATTGCTTGGCTAAACCAGGTAAGACACACGGCCCTGCTGGTCCTTTTATTCTGTTGGTGTAGACCTGGCCCGTCGGCTGCTTCCCTTCTCCCTGAGGCCATTGATGGAGGAGTTGAAGAAGCCCAGGCGGTGGAGGCAGCTGCTTAGATCTTGGCTGCACCGTGTGTGTGTGGGGGGGGGAGGGGGGATGCACTCATGTGCATCAGCAGAGCCAGAACATGCCATCAGGCTCTCGACTCACCTACAGGCTCACCATACTTGGCTCTCTCTCATTAGTCTGAACAAGCAAGCACACCTTCCCTATCGGCTTCTGGGTGGGATGCACCAGGGCAGGAAGCTGCAGACAGCTGTGTTTCCTTCTGAAGTATGGCACCCCATCAGCTCCTGGTGGGCTGGCTGGTGAAGTTCACCCTGGCAAAGAGCACTGTCAGCTGCTGTGCATGTGGTGGCCTGCACAGTCCCTTGGCTGGGGAGACTCTGCCTCTGTGCTGGCCTCAGGAGGCCCCCTGGGTGAGTTTGATGCCCAGTCTTGCCTGGGGAATCACTGGAATTGAGACTCTGTTAATGTGACCCCTTCAGAAGAGAGGTGCACTGTTTTGAATCTCTACATTAGTGGCAGGCATTGGCCACAGTTCTTTAAACTCCTCTCAATTCATATATTTCAAGTGAGAAAATCAGTGCAATGAGGTTAACCATCATCTGTGGCAGCCCATTAGAGAGTCCCCTGCGTGTCTCTTCTCAGTCCCTACCCTAATGCACTCAGGTGCTTTAAATGGCTATTCCACAGTGATTGGGGTCTGGAGAGCAAGGGGGAATGGAGTCAGAAGTGGCCTGGGTGGCACTGGGATTGGCTCCTGGAAGGTTCCAGCATGTGATAGAGGTCAACCTAGCTCAGGGGCTCTGGAGTCAGACAGCCTGGTGTGAATCTGAGCGCCACCCTTTACTAGTTGTGATTGGGGGCAAAGACTTAATTTCTGAGTGCCTTAGTTTTGTCATCTGCAGCATGGGATCATAGTCCCTACTTCATGTTTTCATGAGAACGCGAGATGTTCCTATGGAAAAAGCTCCTGGGACAGTGCCAGGCCTATGCAGGTGCTGTGAAAGTGGCCTCTTTATTGATAGCACTGGCAGGCCGCTGGCCTCCATCTCTTTGCTTTTCTCTGCCCCTTACCCTCCCCTGTTCCTTCACCAAATCTCGTCTCTTCCCTTTTTATTAAACCTGCTTTAAATTCACCCTGTTCTAGGCGATGGGAGTCCCAGCTGGTTTGGAGAGCTCCCACTTCCAGAATTCTCCGAGCGCAGGTGCGCACGTGGCTCCTTGTCTTCATTGGTACTTACCCGCCTGTTTTATGCAAACAGTTTTTAAAAACCTCATTTCAATTCCATCTACTCCAGGAGCCTAAGAGCATCCTGAAGGGATGGGCTTCCTCTTCGGTGTCCTCACAGCACGGTGGACTCTTCACACTAGAGTGTTGTCCCAGGAACTGGCTAATGGATCTGAATGATCACCTTCTTAAAAACCCCCTTTAGCCTGTCCCTGTTCAGCATCGCTCCCTATTTTTCTCCTTCCTTTTACAGCAAAGCTGTGCAAAATAATTGCCTATTCAAGTTGTCTTCATTTTCTCTCCTCTTTCCCTATCAATAGGACTCGCTACAATCAGACTTTCAGCTCGCAGTTAGCCCATATTGCTAACTCAGATGAGCTGCTCCCAGGCCTCGTCTTACTGGGCTCGGCAGCTGCACTTGACCTAGTCTTTCACTGCATCTTGCCTGTGGGACTTCTTCACTTGGCCCCAGGACCACATCTCACCTGGGTCCTAGCTCTAGGTCATTGGCTACTCCTTGGTCTCTCTTGCTGGCCCCTTTCCATGTCTTGATCTTTGCACATGGATGTGCCCAAGGCTCTGTCCTGAGGCTTCTTCTCTGTCCTCACCCATTTGGTGATCTCACTTTCTCCTGGGCCAGGTGCCTCTACACGCACATGACTCTGCTCTCATCTCCCGCTCTGACCTTGCTCCGGAACTCAGTAACTCACGCGCACAACTGCCCACTCACACCCCCACTTGGATCAATAGAAGCTCAACCTTGACATGTCCTGAACTGAGTTCTTGGTGTCCGCCCCAAGCCTGATTCTCCCGCCTCTTCCCCATTTCATAGGTGGTTAATGCTATGCCATCTGTTTGGACTCGGGCTCCAAACCTTGGTGTTATACTTCATTTCATCTTCCTCTGCCATCCCACGCCCTCTCCTCTGGCATTCCTGTTGTCTCTTCCTTCTAAGCACATCCGGTAGCACCTGACCACTTCCTCCCACCTCAACCATTACTTCCCATCCCAAACCATCTTCTGCCTCCCCTGCATTATCCTGAAACTTTCCTACCAGTTTCTCTGCCTCTCTCTCTCTTTCCCTGTCTGTCTCTCTCTCTCTCCCCCTCCCTCCCTCTGTGTGTGTATATACACTGGGGATGGAACCCAGAGGTGCTTTGCCACAGAACTATGTTTTCCCAGCCCTTTTTATTTTTTATTTCGAGACTGAATCTTGCTCAGTTCCTAAGTCTGGCCTTGAACTCAAGCTCCTCCTACCTCAGCCTTCTGAGTCCCTGTTGTGTGCCATGGTGTCCAGCTCCCTGTCTCTCTCTGATGCTATCACTTTACATTCTCATAATGGCAGCAAAATGGTTCTTTTGAAATGTAAGTTAGATTATATCGGTTCTCTGCTCTGGTCCTCCAATGGCTTCTTGTCAGAATAAAAGGCAGGGCCCTCCATGATGTGGCCCCACTGTTGTGTTACTTTTCATTCTCCTTTTTTCACTCTGCTTTTTGCTCACATCACACCAGCCCCAACTGTAGACACACTAACTTCTTTGCTTTTCCCCAAACATACTAACCGTGCTTCTACCCCTGGACCTTTGTACTAGCTGTTCTCTCTGCTTAGAATATTCCGGATATCTACATGGTTCTTTCACAATTGCAGGTCACATACTGACTGTCCTCAACTCCTCCCCTGACTCCATCACTTTCTATCCTTCCTTGCTTTATTTATTTATTTTTGGTAACACTTATCGCTATCTGGCATTCTGGTCCTATTTGTTTCTTATCTGTGTCTTCCCATGAGGAAAAATGCTTTGCTTTGTTTTATTCTCTGCTGTTTCTCTGGCACTTAAAATGGAACCTGGTATATTGAAGATGCTCACTAAATACCTGCTGAATGAATCAATGAATGATGCAGAAGCAAAGGTGGCCCCAGAGGGGCTTCAAAGTTGGAAGCACAGACTGGCGGTCTTCTTTGATAGGGAGGCAGCTCTTCCCAAGCATTGCTTGTCGGGAACAGTGCAGTGATGCAGTTGGCTTCCTGTCCCCCTATTCCCCGATTCCTGCAGCCAAACCCCAGGTCCTGAGGCTCATCTTGCTCCTGTTCCGAGGAAGCCCAAGCCAGCAGTTAAATGACTCAGCGTCAACATGAGTCTTGGCTGGGGATCTTGCTTTGTTCCTCAGATCCAGACACAAGGTTCCTGGCTTAGAATTCACCCCACAAATGTGACCCTTGCAGTACCCAAGTCTCTTCTGTCATCCCGTCTGAGACCTCACTTGAATATTCGGACTGTGCCTAAACTCCGCTGGGAGTGTGTCTGGCCTTGTTGGTCTCAATCTCCCGAGAGCCCAGAGACCTGCACCTGGACCCAGATCCCAATGGATCTCTGCCACCTGCTGCCAGCACTTTCCTGACACTGCCACTGTTGGCCAGGAGCCTGCTTGTTGTTTGCCAGGAGACTTTACCAATTATGACTATCTGCTTGTGCTTAGGTTTGCAAAATCTAAATAGTGGCAGGGACCCAAATGTCATCCATTTTACCTTTGAACGGTGATGACCATTGGTTTTCTTTCTGTCAAGCCCAAATCTGTCCCTCTATGCTGGCTCTTCAGATTCTGCCTGTCCCTCAGGGCCATACAGAGCAGGTCTGATGCTGTTCCCTGTGATGGCACCCTGGAGCTCGGAAACATTGTCATTTCCTGTCCCCAACATCTTGCTCCCAGAAACCCATCATTTGTGCCACTGTTCCTTCCATCGCATTGCTTGGGTTCCCCTGGCCACCCTCCTCTGAAAGGGTTTTCTTTCTTCTCCTTCCTAATGAGGATGTGATTCCCCAAATCAGAGGCAGGCACCCCTCCTCTGGTTCTACGCACCTGCACCCACCTGTGGTCTCCAAGTGCAAAGCCCATTGTTGGACCCATTCCCACCCAGCCCTGGCTGCCCAGGCTTTGGCAACCCAGGACTCAGCCCACATCTGCAAGACGCAGCCCCAGGCTCCTCACAGGCTGGTCTTTGCTCTCTGTACCCAGGGCTGAGGCTACTCTTGGACAGTCCTGTAGCAAGGTCTGAAGCACATGTCTGAAGGCGCTGGATGCTGGGCAGGTTCCTAAGTTGATTCACCTCTGTGACTTCCCCTGAGCTATGCTTTTCCCAGCCTTTCTAGGACATGGTCTTTCGAGCAGAGTGACACAGGCAGGGGAGGGAGTGCCACTTTGCGGGCAATGCTCATAAATTTCCCCCAGCGGCAGGGATCTAACAACATGAGACTTTGAGCTTTCAGCTCACAGATGAAAGAACAGGGATTTTCCCAGAGATGACAGAAAAGGGAGGCATGCAGCCCCAGGGGCCTCCACAGGAAGCTGTGTTAAGGAGTCGCTCCAAGGAGACACCAGCCGCCAGCCCGTGCTGGCTCAGGGCTTCAGTGGGTGCACCCGGGCCTCTGGGCAGCCACCCAGAACTCTCAGGTAACAGCCTGGAGCAGAGAGCCAGCTTCCCAAAGCCCATGCCTAAGGAATTCTCCTTGTGCTCCTGGAGTTGTTGGGGTTTCTGAAATTAAAGGGACCTTCATCTGGGAACAGTGTTGAATGCTAATGTCCCTCTTTAGAGCCCATTTTGGAAAATTCTAAGGGAATTGAGGGTGTTCTATGGCAACCAGTGGAATTGGTGGAGATGAAACAGGGTAGAAGGGCAGTTATCCATTGGAGCATTCCCTTTATTTAATCAGCCTCTTCCTCAGCTGTCACAGGAATGGTCTCCCAGGGAGCAGGGTGGCTCTTGGGAGGCTCCTGAGCAGGAGAGGCAGGACTACCATCTCCTGGAGACTTGCTGCTCTTGACTTGTAGTCCCAGCCTGGGTGGGGCTCCCTGCTGGGTCTCGAATGGGCGCCTCTCTTATCCTGAAGCCACGAGGATGATCACAGTTCACGTTCAAGTCTTTACATCCCAGGCATCATGGAACAAGTACAGTCTTGGATTCAAACTCCACGTGCATGAGTCAGGCATGGTGGCACATGCTTGTTATCCCAGTGACTCGGGAGACTGAGGCAGGAGGATGCATGTTTGAGGTCAGCCTGGGTAACTTAGTGAGACCTTGTCTCAAAATAAAAAATAAAAAGTGCTGGGAGTGTAGCCCTTGGTAGAGCACTCCTGGGTTCAATCCCCAGCACCAAAGAAGAAAAAAAACTTCATGCTCACGAGTCCTGCTTACTATCCATGTGCATTTAGGCAAACTCAATTTCCCATTCTTAAACTGGAGATTACCAATTACTGGGTTAATTAAGAGGAGCTATATAACATATCATGCACAATGTGTAGCATATAGGAATACTTAGGAAATATTAGTTTTCGTTCTTTTTGCTCCTTTCAAGGACTAGTGGTTGTGCGGTAGTAATGACAAGCCACGAGGTGACCTCGGAGGGGCCTGGACACTGGGCTTCACTGACGTGTAAACCTAGGGCTGAGCTCTAGTTTCCGTATGTGACCTTGGGTGAATTCAACTATTTGGTGTCTGTTGTCTGCTATCAGAGGGGGATAATAATACTCACCTTCTATGACTGTTGAGGTTTATGTGAGAGAAAGGGTATGGAAGTCAGGGAGCAGAATGTTTGACAGTCTAGGAAGTCAGTAAATAATAGCTGTTATCAGTGGTTGCTATTACTATGGTTTTCTATTACTGCCATAACAAATTACCACAAATTTAGCAGCTCAAACAAGACAAATTTATTACCTCTGTCTGTAGTTTAGAAGTCTTACTGAGCTAAAACTAAGATGTCGGCTGTGTTCTTTCCTGGAGGCTGCAGGGGAGAGTCCATTTCCTGCTCTTTTGGGTCGCTGGTGGAACTCACTTCCCTGTGTTTTTATGACCAAGGTCCCTGCTTTCTTCCTGGCTGTGAGCTGAGAGCCATTCCAGGGTCTGGTCTGCGGAGTCCTTGGCTCTTGGTCTCTCTCCCTCCATTTTCAAAGCCAGCCATGGTGGTTGGAGCCGTTCTCACCTCAAGGTCCACTGGCCTCCCCTGGGACAGGTTCTCCAGCTTTAAGGACTCCTGGAATTATATTGAGCCTACTGGGATAATCCAGAGTCATCTCCCCATCTTGAGCTCAGTAACCTTAGTTGAATCTGCAAAGTCCCTTTTAGCATGGGGGACTGACACTCTCCCAGGGTCCGAGGTTTGGGGTTTGGATAACCTTGGGGTTACTCTGCCTTCCACAGCTGCTGCTCAGTGGGGATGGCTTTCAAGGTGGGAGCTGCAGAGCAGGGCCCGATGCATGGGACTCTGCCCTTGGAAACTGTCCCTAGTCCCATCAGTGTTCCAAATTACCCGGCGCCTGTTGCTGATGTCCATTTTGCACGAAAACCAGGCATCCCGAGCTCTGAAGCCAATGTATTTCCTTGATGGGTGGCGGGTACCGCACATACTGGCCACATTCCCGCGACTGGAGATTGTGCCAGCAGACGAGAGACAGCCGGGAAGGGGCTGTGTAACAGGAAGTACTTTATCACGTTGATTTAATAATCTCCCCGCTTCTAACATGTCAGGGCGCCAGCAGAGTAGCCTACAAGCTGAATGTTATCTGAGGCTGTCACGTGGGCTCTGCTGGGCTCTGCTTGGAGTGATGAGTTTATTTCCTGCCATAGGGCCCGGAGAGAATAATGTCCCCCCAGAGTCCCCGCAGACTCTTATTCTACCTGTCATCCTTCCAGAGAGGCCAGAGCCACTTGTTCTTCAAGAAGCAACTACTGGGAGCAAGGAGTTAAGAGGCCCGGGGTCTGGAGCTGGTCCAGCCTGTTTCTCTGTCTCCTAGAACTTATTGAACAGGGCACTGTTCTGGGCTACAGTTTGTGGGAAGTAGAAGGAAATGGGCCATTTTGTGGGTACATGTTCTAACTTGAAAAGGCAGGACCATCAGACATGCAGGACCTAGAGGGTAGTGCAAACCAAGGAAGCCTCCAGTGCTCCAGCGTTGGCTCTGGGATTCAGCTGGGGTGACTGTGGTCAGGGTCTGTGGGCATGTTGGCATGTGGATTCCTGTCTGCTCCGTGCTATTTCTTCTGTTGCCACCCAGAATAGAGAAAATGACAGGGCAGCGGACCATCACTTTGGAAGGTTGTATCATAGGAGATGGAGTGACATTTGTGCTTACTGAGCACCTACTCTGTGTTTGTGACTTCCGTTAAATTATATAATTTTTACAATAACCTTCAGAGGTGGGCTTGATGCTACCTGGTACCTGGGTGTGGAAACTCCAGCATGGAGGGACCTCGGTCTTCATGCAAAACATGGAGGACCCTGAATTTGAACCAGATTGCCCAGGTGCCAAGGCTGTGCTCTGTCCCTTGTGTTCCCTGCTGTGCCCCATGTGTGGAGCCCGAGGCCTCTGGTGTTGCCTTACAGACCTGCAGGTGCAGGGAGAAGCTGGGCATGACCAAAGCGCACACCAGGTCAGTGTGACACCAGGCGTCTTCAGAAACACAGGACAGATTCCACACCAGAGGCCCCCGGGGCCCCCAGCCTCTGCAGGGGTCCCTTTCAGACGTTCGAGAGAAAGAAAATTAACTCGAAATTGAAGCACGGAAGTAGTACTGAAGACACCTTTAGGCTAAAAATAAGAGCAGAGGCTGCTGCGCTCAGAGGGGCCGAGTCTCATGCTGGCTTTATTTATAGCCGCTTATTTATTAGATTCCAAATGATGTTTAACCAGGAATCATATGGCAGTGATCTTTGATTACTTATGCGGCTAATGGCTGAACATATATTATTATTGCTATTTATTTAGCCCTGTTAAATGTACCGGGTGCTTCTCTCCCATGAAGCCACCAAGGAAAGGGCCAGGGGAATAGAGAAGTGGCCAGGAAATTGGCCTTAGAGGCCAGGTGAGGGGCTCCCCCAGAAGGTTAATTTAAAAAGGACCAATCCCCGGAAATGAGTAGAGGTGGGAGCGGAGAAGGGAAGGGTTTGAGGTTTGAGTTGGGGCTTTTGGAACCCAAAGCATCTAACCTCATATTAATAGCAACATTTATGGAGTGTTTCTTATGTGCCAGGCATGATGCTAAATGCCATTCAAAATTATTCAACCCTCCTTTGTCCTTTTATAGATGAGCTCAGAGAAGTTAAATATGTACCCAAGGTTGCACAACTGATAGGAGGCTGGAGTCAGCATTTAAGTCCAAGCCTGTCTGCCTCTAGACTGTGTCCCCATTGAGCCAGGGCGCTTCTCTTGTTTTGGTTAAGCTTTTTGAGTAAACAGCCCAAGAAGAGAATGGGCAGCGTGTTGCCTGGGAGCCAGGGAAGGAGCATGGAGAATGGAGCTGTTGGCATCCCCTTCCCGGGGAGCTTTACAACCTGCTCAGATGAGCTGTCGGCAGTCCCTGGGGCACAGCCCACCCAGGGCCCCTTATTGCAAACGCGGGGCAGCCACTTGGGGTGCAACAGGGAGTGCCAGGCTCAGGGGACAAGAAGGGCTTTTCAGCCTCCGGGCACTCCTTGCCTATGCCCACAGAGCGCAGCAGCCAGGTCAGTGTCCTGGACACCACCAGGCCCCAGGCATAAAGATCAGAAGCCACAGCATCTACATCCTCTGACTGTCTGAGGAGAACAGGGCCCCCCACTGGGAGAGCGCTGCCCACCCACCTTCCCTTTCCACTTCTGACACTGCACCCCTGTGCTGTCCCTCCTGCTCCCAGCCTCACTCTTGCCTGGTTCTATTTTCCATGGAGAGGGCACACAGGCCTTTCCAAGACATTGGAAGCTTCTGCAGGCAGCCTGAGGATGATGTAGGTGGTTTCGTCGTTCAGTCTCCCTCCCCAATCTCGTCCCGACCCCATAAGTGCTCCCAGCCAAGAGACCCCATAGTGCTCCCTGCCAAGCATCGGGTCTGCTCGTTGGAGTGCTGGAGTCTCAGAACATCCCAGCCACTTGGATTGCTGGGCCTCTGCTCCCTCTGCCTGGATCACCAGCAGAGCTGAAGTCATCATTCAAGGCCTTGCTTACAGGCGACCTCCTCCTCCAAGAAACCTCTGCTGGTCCTTCCCATTCTCAGCGAATCTCTCCCTCCTCAGTGCTCTGGGGCCACGGTGTGGGTGACTCAGCCTTCACCTCTCGTGGCACAGTGGCCTGGCTCCAGCAGGGGTCCATCAGAGCAAAGACCACGTCCTATGCCCACTCACTCCCTGGCCTGGTCGTGTACACAGTGGGTGTTCTGGGGCTGGAGTAGCGTGACATCTCTTCTCCCCAGCACAAGGGTCATGGCTGATACTCCTGTAGCAAAAGACAGGTGAACAAGAGAAAAGCTAACGTATTTATTTAATCAGAGTTTTATATGACATAGGCGCCTTCAGAAATGAAGCTCCAAACATGGAAAACTGTCTGTATGCGTAGATTCAACGAAGGATGGGCAGCCAGGTACAAATGTGATCGGACGAAAGGGCGAGATCTAATGGTGATACACTGGGTGGGGGCAGCAAGACTGCTGTGTGTAGATTCCTCTTGGCCTCTCTGTGTGGCGTCTGTTCTCCTGGATATAGAGCAAGACTCCTCTGGAATGAGGGTCTTCAAAGGAGAAGGGCGAAGGGAGCAAGGGATTGTTCTAGGTTTTGTGGATTGCTTTGGGGAGAGGAAATTGAGTTACTATGACCTGCTTTGGGGAAGAGGAGTTCTGGCTTCTGTGACCCACTTTGGGGGTGAAAGAGGGATGGGAGACAGGAGGACCAGAGGAGGCCAGAGAGACCTGCTATTGAGACCCTTTGAATCTTCTTCAGTTCAAAGCATTCAGCATGCCAAGGTGCCATGCTTTGGGATATTGTATTCTGAGCCCAGAAAGTGTTTAGGAACCTTGACTGAGTGAATAGAGGATCAGTCCATTCTTATTCTGGGCTGTCGTGGAAGAGGTATTTGTTCTACCGGGGGCCTGTTGGTTTTTAAAATGGGGACATAGGGCAGGCGACAGGGCCCAGATGAGTCAAGTTACACAGCCTGAAATGGAACAGCACAGAGCCTGACCTTGTGGTGGGGGGAGGGAGGAAAGCTGTTGGCTGGCTGTTTGTCTGAGTGAGGAGGGGGAAGGAGGAGACCTCCCCGAGAACAAGAGGAGGACTTCGGGAGCTCCCTTCCTGCGCCCCTCTCCTCCCTCCAACACCACGTTGAGTCTGGCCTTTTCAGTTATAACCAAATACATGGTGTGAAGCATTTGACCTTTAGAAGGAGGATTGTGTGTGCTTGGCCCCACATCACAGGGTCCCCCGCGCTGCTTGGCTCTGATACCCGACTCCCTCTGGGGAGGACCACCCTGCAATGCGGTGGCTTATCCTTTCACCCCGTCTCTGGTTCCTACTCCCTTCATCTCAGAGACACAGCCAGTGGCTGCCTGGGGTTTGGCTAGATGCCAGGGGACTTGAAAAGAGGATCCTTGGACAATTGCAAAGAAGGCTGCAGGGGAGGAAGCTGAGGGGGCTCAGGGAGGGGCCAGGGTCGGAGCAGCAACTCGGAAAGCTCCCAGTGCAGAAGGAAGCCCAGGAGCAGGAGAGTCCCAGGTTTTGTGAGCTGGTGAACCTGCAGAGGTCAGGTCCCCTGTCTGAGCATCCCTTTCTTCCCGCCATGGCCTCCAAGGTCCTGTCAGGTCCGATATTCCAGTCGGTCCTCTCTCTGGAGGCTACAGCAGATGCACTTTCTCTGTCCTCCTCCACTGTTATCTTCCCTCCCCTCCCTCTTTTGGCCCTGTATGTATTTACTATCCACCTGGGTCTAGATGATCCCCCTGATTAAGTGCCATTTAGCTGTTGGCCGCCTGTTGGCTCAGTTTTATAGACACGTTCAGTGAGGCACGGAGGCCAAGGCCTGATTTTTGGAGAGGGAGGGTAATGGGAACAGAGAGCAGTGGCGGCCCACTTAGATTGGATTTTAATAAAGTTTCCAGCTAACCTAAATCATCCCCGTCACAGGCGGCCCAGCAACCGCAGTGTGGGGTCAGCTCACGGTGGCTTCCCCCAACTGCGTACAGGCAGAATTGGGACTAGGGGCTTGGAGGTGGGCAGCCCTCGGGACAGAAAATGTCTGTCCCAAGCCTCGTGTCCCCCTTGGTGGCCAGGCTAGGGCTACTAGAGGAGGGCTCGAGGTAAAGGCTCTCAGAGGGGAAGCCGAATGCCTGCTCTTTCGGCAGCTGTTAATTAGTTGCAGATGATGAGATAATTCATAAAAATTAGCAGTGATTTCCTTCATTGTGTTAATATCACCGGGCAATAAAACTGCTGTTAAGGATGACTTTTCTCTGCATCAAGGAGGAAGATGTCAAGGAAAAAACAGCCCTCTGCAGGGGGGAGGGAGGGAAAAAGGAAAACAGAGCGGTGAGAGATGACGGGAGTGATTTCCAAGCTTTGGCTGGAATCATCGGAAAGAAGTCAAATTGAAATGCAAATCCTGGTGTCTCAGAGCACTGGCTGGGAAGAAGTGCATTTGGTGGTGTCACCTTGGCGGCCATGGGCAGGCGGACAGTGGTGGGGAGGGCTTCCACGCTGCTCCGTGGAAGACAAGATGGGGCAATCAGAGGCAACCCAGCTTCCACATGCCTGAGCGGGTAGCTGGCCCCAGCCCACTGGAAAGTTCCCTGGAGAGCAGACGCACTTGCCTATTCAGCCTGTGGTGTGGTCTGGCCTTGACCTCCTCCATCTATAACTGTTGATGCTTTCACCAAACTCTGCCTACACTGGCCTAACATGAGTTTCTCAAATGTGCCAAGAACCTTCCTGACTTAGGGACTTGCCCAAGCTGTTCCCTCTATCTAGACCACTATTAGCCCCCATTTTTTCTTTCAGTCTGTTCAACTTCTATTTTTCCCTCAAGTAAAACATCATTCTTTCAGGTAAAGCTTCCTTGAGCTAGATTCCTGGTGTCTGGCACAGTCCCCAGGTAGCACATGGGGATAGAGGGATGGGTGGATCAGTGGTCTCTTCCTTCTTAAACCTTGCCCATGCCACATTTTCTGCAGGGCAGGTCCAAAGTCAGTTGCATAAGAGGACTCTGTGATCTCACCCCTGCCCACCTCGCTGACCATATGTCCCAACTTTGTGTCTGCCTGGGCAATCCTTATGAATTCCCTGCAAGTGGGTTTAAGTGTCAAGTTCTCCATGATGTGTTCCTCGACACCTCTCTCTCCTTTCACAACCTTGTGTGTCATCATGCCTGCAAATATCTTTATTGTTGCAAATTTACTTGGCATCAATCTGAACTCAGTGTGCTCAGTTCAGAGCGTGGACTAACTCAGAGTGGGCACTCCATAAATTGCTGCATGAACAAATGATTATGTATAAAGTGCAAAAAATGGTTTTAGTACTATTTAACAATCCAGGCCAGAGATGATGTTGGCTTAGGGAAGGGACAGTAGTGATGGTGAGAAGTAAACAGATCTTTCTGAAGTTAATTGACCAGTCTTCATGGTGAATGAGATGTGGAGGATGAAGAAGAACTAAAATATGCCCAACTGGGTAACCACAAGGGTCACCAGTTAAGAAGGGAAGGAGGAGGAGGAGCAACCGTGGGGTTTGGGTTGGGAGATAAGAAGTTCCTTTTGGCAAATGTTGAATTTGAGATGCTTGTAAGACATCCGAGCAGAGAGACCAGGGAGTCAAAGGGACATATGATGTTAAACCTCAGAAGAAAAGTCTCAGATGGAGATACACATAGGAGAGTCATTGGTATGTACGTGGTGTCCAGAGCCATGAGACCAGGCAACCTCCTAGGGAGAGATGTGTGAATGGTGTGAAGGGCCCGGGACCAGGCAATCCAAATGTTTGCTCAAAAAAGAAAGATAATCAAAGACTCTTGGGCCATTTTGCAAAACAGACATAGTCTAGTGAATCCATAATAAGCCACAGACTGAAGTATATATCAGACTTAATCATCCAAAAGATTTTAACCAGCAGGCAAGAACAGAAAGCTGTGGATTTTTTGTCTGGGGTGGGTGCATATTGGAGAAATGATGGTAGACTAGCCATAGAAAAGTAGAGAACACTCTTAAGAGCCCCACATGTTTTTGGGTAGACCAGCTGAACTGTGTTTTGCCAGTGTGGCCTCTCACCCCATTCTAGATAAAGCAGATGTTAACCTAGAGTGTCCATTGGCCAAGCTAGGAAAAAATTATCCCTAGTGAAGTACTGGAAGATTCTCAAGGGATGAAACACAAACCCGGACTTGTAAATTAGTACAGAACTTTTCCAGACCATTAACATTTTCTGGCAAACCTTTTCTTTTTTTTCTGGGACAAACTCAAAGTGAAGCAAATGGAATATGCATTTGATTTAATGCTGGTCGATTGATCCACTCACTCATTCAAACTCAATACCACTGTGAACAAACCACTATAAGTCAAGGTTAAGAAGAAATAGAACGATAGTATTTGATCCCTGGCCACTGAGAGGTTGTGGAAACACTACTCACATGTATGAAAAATTGAGTGACAGTGCAAGACAATTTAATAATTTCAAGGGGAAACTTATTTAAGTGCCCAATGAATGGTGCAGAGAGCACCCAGCAGCAGGAGAGCTCACCCTCTTGGTAGCAAAGCAGTCAAGGGCAGCTTTTCTACACTCACCTGATCCAGTGACTTATTTTGGAGGAGTGAATAAAGGGTGCTGTTGAAGGCGTAAGGGAGTCAGGGGAACTGGAGTGGAATCCCAGTCTATACGTCTCTGTCCACGGAAAATGACATTTAGATCTGCTGCCATCTGTTGGTGAGTGTGGGGAGGAGCACAGTTATTAGGTGGTGAAAACAAAAGTGCCAAGAAGAATCAGGTGTCGGCTCCTACCTCTCCAGGACAAGAGGGCTTTGGTTTAGCTCATTGTCATGAAAAACATGGCTCTCGGACCAAGGGTATCGACATCATGGGGAAGAGTGTCAAAATGCACGATGTCAACCCTTTCCCAAAGCAGGCGCTGCAGTTTAGCCCAATCCCCAGGGGATTCTCACGTTCATTCAAGTTTGAGAAACAGTGGTCTCGCATGGTGATGTGGTACTCTGCTGGGGCGCTCCCGGGTCCTTCCCTTGTAGGTCCTGACTGGTAGGACTAGGGCAAGACCTCAAAATTTATAGTTTTATTAAGTACCCCCAGGTGATGCCTGCGAGCAGGACAGCTTTGAAGCTTCTGCTGCTTGCATGTACCTGGATTGGGCCAGCTTCCTCACTATGCAGACACCTGGTACCCATCTCTCAGTCAGAATCATTCTTTGGAAAACCACCAACCAAATGGCATTTTCTCAGTCTGCGTTCTCTCGTTGCTGGCCACCTCTTTGCAGCAGTTGCAGTTTGGCTTGCTTCTTCCAAGTTCTCTCTTGATCTTGGGTTCCATTAGATGAGGTTTTTCTTCCTCTGAGATTCTGAGACTCTGCTCCTTCCTCTGACTATTGTCTTTCCTAAACCGTTTGCTCTTCCCTCACCCTTTCTGGGCAATCTTGTCCCCTCCGTGGCTGTAATTACCATCTCTAGGTGAATGACTTCTAAGCCATCAACAACCCCGCATCTCTCCAGCTCCAGCTGTGTGCAGGAGGTTCTCCCACAGGCTGTGATGCTGCTCGGGCTGTGGGTGGGTCATGCTCCCCTCGGAGACAGTGGGAATGTGAGCTGGAACATCAGATCGGCTTAGATCCGGGCCCTGCCCTCCTCTTGTCAGCTGAAACATCTTGGGTAGATTAATTCACTTTTGAGTCTCAGTTTACCCCCATATTAAGATTAATTCTATCTGTGTCAGAGGGTTATTTTGGAGACCAAGTGGGATAATCATTGTAAACCTCATGGTGCATAATAAGCACATAAATGAATGTTAGTTTCTTTTAAAAAATTCTTCTTCATTATTCCTTCATAATCCTTCTATTAAAATAAACTAGATTCCTGCATACTTTTGCTTTTTTTTTTTTTTTTTTTTTGTTTGGTACCAGGGATTGAACTGAGGGGTTGCTTAGCCACTGAGCAACATTCCCAGCCCTTTGTATATTTTATTTAGAGATAGGGAGACAGGGTCTAGCTGAGTTGCTCAGGGCCTCGCTAAATTGCTGAGGCTGACTTTGAACTCATGATCCTCCTGCCTCAGCCTCCCAAGCTGCTGGGATCTCAGGCCTGCTCCATCACTCCTGGCTTGCATATTTTTATTTTAGTTCTGTATTATTGCTTGTTTTCTTCCCTGTACTTGGAACACCCAACTTTGCTGTCTTTCAAGTCCAAACTCTGTTGCCATCTGGGCCATGAAGACCATGATCAGCCCAACCCCAACTCGAATTTTGCACAGATTCCCATATTTCTTTTACAGTACCTTGTAGGGTCCTCACATCACTTTCTACCACGTGTTATGATTATTTAAGCACGTGGTGTCTTCCCTAAAAGACTGAAAGCTCCCTTTAGGCCAGGCTTATTCCCCAGGGACCTAGTAGTTCCCGTGTCCTGAGCCAGCTCAGCTCAGCTGCCTGCTGTCGTGGATGGGCTATGCCCTCTTCCTCTGTGCAGGCCAAGCACAGCACTCCATTTCATATGCTAATAGAGCGGAGCAGTGATGTGAAGAATCAAAATAGCAGAATGCCCCAACATTATTGCTCTTGGCTTTGGAAGGCATTTTGGTATTTCTGCTTCAGATTTACCTTGCTGATTATGTTTTATCAGGCACACATTAATATGAGTTTGCATTCCATGAGCATACGCCATCTGGGAAACTGAAGGGGGTGATCCAACAGACTGCTGAGCAGTGGGAGAAACTAGTTTGGGATTTGCAGTTGTCCAGGGATAATTCATTAAGCGAATTACCAACCCCAGCATAACTGAGAGTTGGCTGTTGTGTTATTATTTCTCTCTTAGCTTTCTCTGGTCAAAACCCTTTACAACAATTAGTCAAGGGCACACGAATCACCCGTCATTGACATAACATACTTCTGGTGATAGAGCAGAAGCACTGTGTTTTGAATTGCTGCCAAACTGTTATAATCATGATAACTTACATTTGTATAATGATTGGCAATGTTGAAGGGCCTTTACACATATTACTTGGTTTTATCTGCATGCCACTGAAGTCAATCGAGCAGGTCTCCTTACCCCATTGACAGAGGTGGAAAGCAACGTTCTGACTAGTGGAGCCACTGTCTGGCTCTCCTAGGGACAGGGCCAGGGTCACAGCCTTGTTCTTTTCCCTCCCAGGTTCCAGGGCTGCTTCCACTGTACCTTGTTCCTGCATTTCACGAACCTCCCATTCTTGAAGATATTGCTTTGTTTTCTTGTAGCATTTCCAGGTGATACTTTTTTTTTTTTTTTTTTTTTTTTTACTATTTCCAACTTTCTGGAGAAATTCTTTATTTTCATCTATTTTGCATATTCTCTTTCTGTTTTGGGGAACACATTTATCACACACAAGGTCTTTTTCTGTTGACTCTATTCTCTGGGTCACCCGTGGGTCTGTTGCTTTTGTTTGAGGGTTTTCTTCCCTCTTGGATTTTGGCCATGTGGTTCTCTCTTTAAATATATCTGATCTTTTTCTTTTTTTCCCTTTTTTCTTCTTTTTTTTTTTTTTTTTTACCTCGAATGAGTGATGTCACATAGGCTATAGATGTCATGGTCTTCCTCAGGAGAGAGCTGCTTCTTCGCTAGGCAGAATAAAACCAATGATCTTAATCCAATTACAGGCTGAACTGAATCCAAGCTGGGTTGTGTCACCAGAAGGTTGTTTACCTCTGCTTTGCCCCTCTCCCAGGGCATAGCCAGTGTTCACTGAGAGCCTGGTGTTTTCCGGGTGCCCTCCCTGGCAGGTCCTGAATTTTGCCTTTTCAACACAAGACTGTCCTCAAACCCCTCTCTGAGTTATAGGGGCATTTTTGGCTGAGGCTTATATTGACCATCTTCTCCATTCAGCTTCAGAATTCTGTAAATGATTTAAAGGAGGAACTGGCCATGTATTTGGGGGCCCTAAAGTCCCTAGTTTTCTCTCTAGTCCTAAGACCACCAGAAAGTCTGTGGACTTCTTTGTCTTCCAGCACCAAACCTTTGTTCGTGTAAAAACTGTATTCTCAGACTCTTGTCCTGTGCCCAGGTTACAAACCATTATGAATCCCTCCAAACCAGAAGCCATGACAGAACATTGGCATGCCTCTCCAAACCTTCCCTTACTGCAGTTGTATCTTCTCTGATCCTTTCTGTTCCAGCAGGTATATAGTGCCTTGAAACAGGTGAATATTGTATTTTCTCCAGCATTTCTAGTTGTTCTCAGTGGAAGTATTGATCTGCCATGAACTATCCCATCCTACCCGGAAGTCAGTCGCTTATTGTTATCATGTAAGAGCCACATATTACAAGGGCAGTTCCTAGCTGGGGGTCTTGGTAGGTGGCCCAGTCAAGCAAATGCTGTCCGCAGACATTCACTGATCTCTGGGCTGCCCAGTCAGGAAGGAGGCAGGGAAATGAATGGCAGCAGAACTGCAGGCTAGGAGGAAGGCATTCATTAGGCTGAGGAATGAGTGTTCTGAAGCTCAGGAGGCCTCGATACTCCATCAGGTTTCTAATGATTTTGTCAGAGTGTTAATCCCTCGGGTGAGCAGCAGCATTTTGATATCAGCAAACAGATTGTGTTTCAGCCCAGATAACCCAATATGGAGCCCTGCATGAGAGCCAAAAATAATTTATCACATTTTAATGGGATTGGGAGAGGCCAGTCAAGGATGATTTACGTTGGGAATAGGGTGATGGGGCTCAGAGCAGAAGTGGGATGTGGGAGATGTCTGACACGGGACTGGCCCGGATGTGTGTCAACAAGGACTTTGGCGTGTGGGTGTGAAGGAGAGACATTGTGTACACAGAGAACAATGCAGGGATAATCCCTTCTATCCCAAAATGCTTTCCAAGTTCCCAGTTTGGACCAGGTCCTGGGAATACAGAGAAAGAAGATCAAGGTCCTACCCTTCAGGGTGTCCCAGTCTGATCATGGAGCAGACAAGTCATGCTATGAATAAGAGCAGCATTGGAAGGTGCTGGGTGGGAGAAGGCCACCACTGCACTGGGGACACCGGGCAGGGCCAAAGAATGGCTTGAGCCAGTCTCTAAAGTGATCCAGATAGATGGGCAGAGGGCATTCCAGGCAGAAGGAGCAGGTTGAGGAATGTGCTGCTCCAATATGATGTACCCGAGTCAGCAGAAAACCCGCGCGTCCCTGGTCTCTGCTGTTGCCTGGGGAGAGCCTCCTGCCTGCCTCCCGTCTCGCACTTCTAGAGTCTGTTTTCCACGTGTGTTATGGTTTGAACACAGTTTGTCCTCTTATGTTGGAGTTTAATCCCCACTGGGAGGTGTTAAGAGGGCAAAAGCTTAATCTGTCCATGATGCTCAGAGATAGGACCTCTGGGAGGTGATAAGGTTTAGATAAGGTCCTCAAGGTTGAACTTGATGATTGAATCCTGGTGGCCTAATTAGAAGGGGGAGAGAAGCTAGAGGAGATACACATGCTTCCTCCTTGTGTTTTATCATGTGGGTCCCTGTCTTATGTTGGGAGCCTGCCATCAAGAAGGCCATCACAGGTGGAGCCTCTTAACATTGGGTCCGAGCTATGAGCCACAATCAATCTCTTTTCTTTATAAATTACCCAGACTGTGGTATTGTAGTATTAGCAACAGAAAACAGACTAAGACAACATGGAGTCCATGTTTTCTTCTTAAAATACAGAACTGACCATTGTTTTTGACAACCCAGGAACTTCTTAGGGTTTCTGTAGTTCATGAAATAAAGTGCAAACTCCTTAGTATGCAGGATATGACCACACCTATTCTCCTTTCTTCATCCTCTTCCTCCCCAGTTCTATTCTGCACCTCTGTTCTCTGATTCTATGGGGTCACTTGCTATTCCTGAGGACGGCCAGCACTTTCCTGACCCAGAGCTTTGTTCGTGGTATTCCTTATACCCAATAAGACCTTCCCTGACATCTTCACCTGATTGCTCAGGACCTGGATAATGTGACCTCCTTTTGACAATATCCATGATGCTCCCAGACAGAATCATCTCCCCTCTGAGTTACATAATGGTTTCTACTCTGTTAATGTAAATTACATTCTGCCTTTCTCATAACTTTCTGTCTGCTGGTGGCTGCTCCCCATACCCACCAGGGCAAACTCCTTGCAGGCAGAGAGAACATGCTCATCTTTGTGGTCTCTGTCACTGATTACGTGGCACCTGGGGCACTCCTGGTGCTTAATAAGTATTTATTGATTGACTGAATAAGTGAGTATCAAATGGGCTTTCCATGCATTTTGCTCTAGGTATCTCTTATTGTAATTAAAGTTTTTTTAAAAGTCAATTTCAGGCAAAGAGCAAGATAAATTTTATGTGAAGTTTGAAAAGGACTGTAAAAGTGATTTATGGGTGGATAAGAGATCTTTGCAAAAGGTTAGGAAAATGCTCACAGTCCCTTCTACCTGCTTCTTCCATCACTGCAGACCCTAAATGCAGATGCATATCTGCCCTCAGCAGCCTTGGCCAAGGCTTTGTGATCCTGAGGCAGAAGGTGCCCCTACCTGCCCATCTTCATGGCATATGAATGATTTTGTGTGAGGTGTTGAAGTATAGTTGTCCCTTGGTATCCATGGAGAATCAGATCCAGGACCCCCTCTCAGATATCAAAATCCACAGATACTCAAGTCCATCAAATGGCATAATATTTGCATATAACCTTTGCATATCTTCCAGTGTACTTCAAATCATCTCGATTATTTATAATCCTAATACAGTGTAAATGCTATGTCAATAGTTGTTATACAGCATCATTTAGAGAATAATGACAAGGAAAAAATCTGTACAGGTTCAGTACAGAAGCAGTATTTTTTTTTTTATATTTTCAGACCATGGTTGTTCATATCCACAGATGTGGAACCTGCAGATATGGAGGGCCTGTGACTGGATAAAAGGCTCACCCCTGAGAGTTGAGATGTTAATGGGTAGCAGTCACATATAGCATACTGCATTCTGTGTTCTGTGTGGGATTCATGCTCTTTGGCATGCTTGTCCCAGTGATGTTAGCTCTTTGCCTGTCCAGGCTCCATCTCTCGTGGCATGCCTTGGCAAAGCCCACTGGGGCTCAACCCTGTGACCTTGGCCTCCTGATATCAGGTTCCCACCTGCAGAGCCAACCAGACCCAGCAGAAGCAGCTGCACCTGTCTCTTTTTATTTCAAGAGTGAAGTTGAACATGGGCAGCCTGGCAGCCAGAGCCAGGTGCCCAGGCCCTGCCCATCACACACTGAATGCCTGGAAACAGCAGTTTAGCATGGCAATCCTCTGAGAACACCCCAGAAGTGGCCCAGGTGGGTTTCAGACCCGCCATTTCTCCCAAATGCACTGGGGTCGACTGCACTGGGACCTGTGGCTTTTGCTTTAGGATGCCTTTGTACCCATAGTCCAGTGTCTTGTCCCCCATCCTCCCCATCAGCCAATGTTCCCAAGGCCCAGATTTAACGGTCTCTTATTCTAGTTTCAGACCATTTCTTCTTTTAATGGTGTCCCAAAGCTACCTGAAATAATTCTTGCCCTTCTTTTATGTGGCTCTGTCTCGCATATTTATGGGAAGTTTTCATGTCCTCCTAGGCCGTGGTTCTCTGGGTTTCACATATCATGTCCCTTTAACCTCCCTTTCTAGGTCAAGCCTTCTAATTCTTTTAATCATTTTTATTACATTTCTTTGTATTCAATCTCCCTCCTTGACTCCTTTTAAGAACAAGAAAGCCCACACTTCAGGATGTGTTTCAAGAAGGACCCCAATAACGGGGCTGTGAACCCCCGTTTTGGGCACTGTGCCCCTTTCCCTCTGATGAAGCTCTCACGGCTTCCCCGTTTTACTGGGGCCTCCATTGTTTCCGCGTCCCCCCACCCTGAAACTGCACTTCTCATGCAGCCTCATCCTCACTGTGGTCCAGTCCTCAGGCCTGAAAAGGGGGTGTAGGAGACACCAAGAGCTCAGAAGTTAAGCCTGGGAGGATCCAGCATGGAAGGACAAGGGATCCAGCAGACATCCCACACCCGGGTGTGACAGGCACCATGTAAGACACTCGCATGTATTATTCCAGTGAATTATTGCCCTCTCTTCGTAGTTACAGAAACTGAGGCTCAAAATTGTTAAATAACTTTCCCAAGAGTAGAGAGCTAGTAAATGATGCACCTAGGATTCGAACACAGGCTGTGAGACCACCTCAAGCTGTCTTTCCTTTCTACTCTGTTGAGCCTCCTTTGAAGGAGGCGGGAGGAGGGTCCTGTAGCAGGAACAGCAGAACTTTAAGCCACAGGTGGGAGAGGATGCTAACGTTTCCCATGTCCCCACTGAATCCAGATCCTGAGGACCAGCAGCTTTCTTCTGACATGGCCTGATAGCTATAAACACCTCACTTGCTTTGGTCCAAATGCCTCCCCTTCAGCCTGGACTCAGCTTATTTCCTGCCTCATGTACTGTGGAGTCCTGTGGATCCCACTAAAGGCCTGAAGGGGCATATTGGAGCTACTGCTGAACCAGATCAGGCTCCTGACTTAGCCTCGTGTTTGGGAATTTTCCCGGGGTTGATGCTGCCTCTGGTCCTTTCCTGCCCCCGATTGGGGCTGATGTGAGGGGTGTTCTCCTGTGATGTGTGTGCGTGTATGATTGGATTGAATGGAATGTGGCACCTCTGTGGGTGGCCACCGAGGCTGTGGGGGAGGATGTGAGGGTTGCTAGGCCCAAGCAGGCAGATGGACACATTTCAGTGGTACCTGGAATGACAGCTGTCTTCCTTGCCTCTCAGTGGGGGCAGGGAGCCATCTACCACTGTCTACTGTGCCCTGCCCTGATATAAGATTAAACACACGAGTGTTCCCATCCAAAGATGTCCAGAAGCATTGGTATGCCCAGCAGGGAGGTAACTAGGCCTGGGGGAGGCCAGAGAAAAACTGGCCCAGCTCAGCCCTGGGGAAGGTTTTCCGGACTTTGCTTCTCAGAATCAGCCCCTCTGAGGTGCATTCACTCATTTAAAAACCTCACTATTATTGTGCTGGTCTTGGTGTTGGAGACGGGAGAGACAGAGATGAGTGAGGATTGAAGCTTATGTTCAAGAAGGGAGTAGCCTACAGGGGAAGATGGCATACGCAGGGATCATGGAACTCAGTGTGCAATTTTAGGGATGGGGATTTGTTAGAATAACCCAGCCATTTTTCTATCCATACATCCACCTACCCACCATTTATCCTTTCAATGAGTATTTCCTGAGCGCTATTATGTTTCAGATTTTGGGGAGTGCGGGGTGTGCAGAGGGGCATAAAAATGGGCCTCTGCCCTCCAGTGCTGAAATGGGAGAGGTTAGGAGGCCTGAGCTTCTCTTTAGGGCAGCCAGAGAGAGGAAGATGAAGGAAAAATCCTTTTGGAGGTCAACGTCATAGGATTTGGTCATCGCATGGATGTGGAAGTCCCAAGCCTGAAGGAGAGGCCAAGCAAAGCTCCATCGTTCCATTTGGATGATGCAGGGACTGAGTGGGGACGGGGTCATCCGTTAGCATCTACAGGGCCCCAGTTGAACAAAAGCTGAAGAAGAGCAGTGTGCTTGCCACCTAGACACAGCTGGAGACAGGTTTGCCAGCACCCTTCCTCCTCGCAGACCTTGCCATAAAACCCCTGGAGCTGCTTGCTGGGTGACCCACCAGCTGAGGGGGCCATTAACCAGGGGCAGGTGGTGAGGACAGCCGTGGTGGCTGCAGGTGCCCTTGGGCATCTGAGCAGGCAGGAGGCAGCTGGTAGACAGATCAGAAGCAGGAGGCAGGGGTCTGGAGGACAAGCATTGGCATTATCAGTGGAAGAAATCGTGAGAGCAGATAAGACGAGTGGGGAAGAGTGGTACAGGGAAAAGAACCTTGGACTAAATGTCAAGTTTTCTTGGTTTCCGTCTTAGATTTTTCATTCGTACAGCATGACCTGAGACGGGCTCTTTCTTATCCCTCTGAGTCTTGGAGGCCCTCATCTGTAAAATGAGATGATCAGACCAGACCAGTGGTCTTCAAACTTATTTTTAGTGGTTAAATCTTTTGTTCAAATAAAATCACACGCAACCTTTCAACAGGTGGAAATTGAGCTGCCCTGGTGGAAGCAGAGCATCAGGGACGAGGAGATTGGGCTCTGCTCTCTGCCTTACCTCTCCGTACCCAACTGGGGCACCAGCGGCTGCTCTCTGGGGGCATAGTTTGAAAATAAGAAGCATATGGGCCTTCTAAGGTCCATTCTCTAGCGCCCGACTCCTGGAACCTGATTCCCAGCCTGGGGTTGGGCACAGGAGGCGGAGACAGCCCCTCTGGCCTCCTGGAGCACAGTAGGGGGTGCATGGAGGCTGGGAGAAGAGACTGCCAGCAGCACCTTAGTCTTTCAGTAGTCTCATTAAAATCCAGGCCCTTTAATTCGTTTCCCTTTAAGAGAGGAAAGAAAGAGACTAGCAGCACAGGCCGTAAAACACTGCAGCCTGTGACGCTTCCCTATTGGCTCCTGCGGCTTCCGTGCCTTCCCGTTTATCTTCCTCAGGCTTCATCACGGGAACTTGATTATTTCCTTTTCCCCTTCAGAGCATTTAAAAAGGTATTAAAAAAAATCCCTGGTGTCAGCCTCCGCCAAGCCCGCTTCCTTCTCGCCCCTTTGAATGGTCCATGCGACTTAACCATCCATGCTTCCAAAGGAGAGGACCTAGCTGTCCTGTGCTCCTCCTGCGGAGTGGCAGCCTGGCCCCGGAGATATGTTCTGCTCAGGAGCTGGGCTGGTTCTGGCTGTGAGTTTGCAGCTGTGGGCCACTCCAGGGGGCTGTAATGGACCAAGGGCCTTCAGCAACCCCTGCACTAGATACAGGAGGAGTCCTTCTGCCCTCCCTCCAGGCAAAGTCACTCTCCAACCCCTGTCACTGCTGGGTCCTTATGTGGAGGGCTTTCTGTGGCTCGCCAAGGGATTGTTTCAAAGACACATTTCATCCAGGTCCCTGGAAAGAAACTCAGTGTCCTCAGTGGGGAGCAGAGAGGTCCCCTTGCCCGTATCTAGATGTTGCTCTTCACAGCCAACGGCACTATAGGCCTTGCTTGTCAGAACTTCATTTATGCAGAAGAGAGAAGGAGGTCAGCCTGTGAGGTCTGGCCTGCCCACTGCTCCCAGCCTGGAAGGCTGCCACTGGCAGGAATTGGGGATGGGCAAAGCTGTCTCTGCCTTATTAGTGGGCAGAGGCCCTGGGTTGAGCTGAAGGAAGTGTCAGTAGGCTAATGCCCCTGTGACCAGGGTGAGCTGCTGTGTCATTAGCAGGTTGGACATTGATCAGCCCTGCAGAGGCCTCGAAAGTTGGCAGATGAAGCACCACGGAGATCACTGTCCATGGACCTGGTTGAGTGCAACCCCTGGAAGGGGCATTTTGAGGTGACAAGGCCCCAGGGACCTCATACCATTCACAGAGACCTGCTCGGTGGGCCAGCTGGAACAGGGCGCAGGGTGCTCACACACCTCGCCTGGGGGCCTGGAGGCCCCCTCTCCCTGCGGGGAGCAGCTCCAGTGCTCCTCTCCAACGGGGGATCTGGGCTGCCTGCCTCTGCAAGAGGGGGCAGGGGCCCTGGGAGCGCCTCTGTGACTTGTCCTATAAATGACAATAGAGCTAACAAGCTCTAATTGGCTATTAAAGGAGAAAGCAGCCCTGTAGATGCTGCAGGCTAATTAACCCTGGGAGTGCAGAGCGAGAGGAAGAATCTCTGCAGGGACTGCTTGTGAGCGCATCTGTGCCCAAGCATGTCTGCCCAGTGGCAGCTAGGAAGACCAATATTCCCCGACAGCAGACCTCACACCATCCACTCAGTGTCCTGCGTGGTGGCCATCAGACCTGAAAAGAGCCTCAGACTTGTAAGATCAGGTGTACTCATTTTACAGATGGGGAAACTAAAGCCTAGGGAGCAGATAGGACTTACCTAAGGCTACATAACTGGTGATGGTGGAGCAAGACTGAACTTGCCAGTTGCCCCTCCTGGTGTCTGGTACCATGTGCAAAGGTCCAACCTGGAATAATGTGGAGGCCATCTCTGCACCTGATTATGGCCTAGAGTATCAGTCTGAACCAAAAAGGGCCTCTGCTCTGCCTGGGGTCTCAGGGAGGGCTTCACAGGGGAGGTGGAGTCTGAGCTATGTTTTGAACAAGAAGCTTCTAGGTAGTTGGTTTGGCTGGTTGCAGGCACAGTGGTGACAGCCCAGAGCTGCATCTGGGGACGCCTGAGGGCACACCGTGTCTGAGCTGGTTTAGCCACGCCTGTCCCTAGAAAGCTGTGTTCCTCTAGCACACCCAGCTGCCAGGGTTCCAGTGGAGCTGGCGGTGAGCTGCGGTGTACACTAGCTGTTTTCTCCACACAGAAACGCTCTTGTGAAGGTGGTGGTGACACAACTGGATAGTGCATTGGATCGGGGTGGCCAGTTCTTTCTGGGAGAGGCTGGCAGTGGGGATGGGAAGCCCCAGATTGTCCTCGCAGAGGGTCTCAGCTCTTGCTTATGCCCTGCACCTTCTCACGCCCCTGACCCTCCTCTTGCTCTGAGAGCCATCTTCTCCCCCTTCCAGCCTGCCAGGGGCTGGGCTGGGGAGGCCGGCCCGAGTGTAGGGGACATTTTGTGTGGTGCATTGTTTCTCAACTCTGTCCAATCCTTTTTAAACACATTTTTAAAAAGCCCACTTTACCATTCTAAAATGGAATTCAGATATAATTGTTTTACACACAACTTAAAAATACATGTCTTAAATATAAGGAATAAATAAAAAGAAAATGACATAAAAATGTGTTTCAATATATGAATGCTTGGGCATTACTACACTTATAGGGCAAAAACATCCCCCATTTCCAGAAAGCCTCAGAAGATTCCTGTCAAAATTTGCTGACTTTGGGGCTTGGGTTCAAACTCTGCTTCCAGTCACTGACAGCTGTGTGACCTGAAGTCAGTGAGTCAGCCTCTTGGCACCCCGGGCCCCTCCCCTGCAAGTGGCAGGGACCTAGATAAGAGGCATTCATGAACTGCTGGCTTTTGAAACTGAGCTGTCCCCTCTTGTACCATCTCCTGGTCATGTAATATCCTTACGCCTCACCCTTGTGCTGTGCTTCACTGGTGAAAGCACTTCTGCCTTCACCTTGCCATCGCAGCCGGATGTCCTAGGCTCCCCAGCTTTGGGGCTCCCTGTGCGGCCAGCTCAGCAGCCACTTCCTGCTTCCTTCCTACCTTCCAGCCCCAACCCATCTTCTCACCCTTCCTGAGCCTCTGACTGGCCTGGGGCTGGTTTGGCTCCACCTGCTGTAGGAAGGGCAGCGTCCACCCAGATGGCAGGACCCATTTGCCCCAGCCAGTGTGCCCCATTCCCTGCATCAGTGGTGCATTGTATTAATGAGAGGAAGTGGGCTCTTGACTTTTGATGGTCCCCATCGAGGCTTAGCCTGAGTCCTTAATAAATACTGATCACCCTCCCTGCTCTAACAAAATGGACTGAAATCCTATCCAGCCCTGGGAAGACTTCCCGCCTGCATCTGTTTGCCTCATCGGCAGCCCTAAGCACGTGCGGCACCTCATGCTGTAGGTTTCCCATTGCCACTAGATGGTAACGGGTCCAACTGCTTCAGTCCCGCACAGCTGCATGTGACCCCTCTCACCCAGGTGGCAAGGTAAGGACTGAGCTCTGCCAGCTGCCCAATCCCTCCACCCCCGAGAAGCCAGGGTCAAACTGTCTGCCTGAAGGAGCGTTCACATTGGTGCTCCTGGGCTCCTGCCCTTGAATGTTGAGGACCAGTGTCCATGACTGCAACTGTAGTCTCCACAGCCCCATGGCAGGGCAGGCGCCCCCAGGCCCTCAGCCTTCAGTTCACCCATTCATTCAGCAAATAAATATTTGGTTCCTGCTATGCACCAGGTACTGGGCACGTAGGTGAATTAAAACAAACAGGAATTCCTCATTCCTCTCATGAGAATACAGCCTGTAAAGTCAGAGGGTGTGTGTGTGTGTGTGTGTGTGTGCGCGCGCACGCGCGTGCGGTCTGTTAGTGTCGAGTTCCAAGGAGAAAAACAAAGCAAGGGAAAGGACTTGGTGGGCAGGAAGCTCCTCACTGAGAAAGTGGCATTTGAGTCAAGACTTAAAGGAGTGAGAGGTGGAGGCGTGCAGACGTCTGGGAAGAAACTTCAGAGAGAGGGAACAGCAGGTGCAGGCGTAGAGGAGACCCGGAGGCAGGAGCGGGCCTGGCAGGTCCAGGGCACAGCCAGGTGGTCCCTGTGTCTGCTTTACAGTCAGCAGGGGGCGAGCCGCAGAAGAGGTATCAGAGGCGTTGACAGGGAGGGTCAGCCCACGTGGCTCCTTCAAGTAAAATGGGAAACGAGGTTTTGAGCAAAGTAAGGTTTTTAAAGGGCTCACTCCAGTTGCTGCATTTAGGATAGACTGGAGGGGCAAGGAACGAGGCAGGGAGGCCAGTTTAGGAGGCTCTTGTTATAATCCAGGTGAGAGAGGCTGAGGGCTCACACTGGGACAGCACTAAAGACAGGAGGAATGAAATTCTGGGTGGATCCTGAAGATCAGGCCAACAGAATTTCCTGATGGTTTGGCTATGAGGCAAGAGGGAACAGAGGAGTGGGGCGACTCCACACCTTGGGCGCGGCACCTGTGAATATGGAGCTGGCTTTTGCTGCGACAGGGGAGGGAACTGGGCTGGCTTTGGGGGTAAGAGGTGCCTGAGTTCAGTCTTGGTATGCTGAGTCTGAGAAGCCAGTGAGCCACCACGTGGGGCTGTCTGGATGCAGGTGGGATGTGGGTCTCCAGTTCAGGTGAGTGGATTCTAGTGGAGGTGTAAATCTGGGAGTCCTGGGCACATAGACTGTACTTAAAGCCACAGGACTGGGTTTGTGGGGACAGAGAAGAGGACTTCCAGATCAAGAGATCAGAAGCAGATTGAGAAGCCAGCAAAGGAGGATGAGGAAGAGCAGCAGGGGAGGCTGGCCTTCTGGAAGCCAAGCAGAGAGATTTTTTTGTCAAACACTCCCGAGAGGAGGACATCACCGAGAGACGGGCTCACAGTTCTGGGGATTTCTGTTTCACCTTATTTTCATGCTCCACATTTTTATTTTAAAAAGACTCCACAGGTCATGGCTGGGTACATTTTTGTCTGAGTGGAGCTTGTGTCTCCATCCCTGAGAGAGCAGGAGGGGAGCTTTGTGCATGCTGAAGGGAAAGAGACGGGTACCAGCGCCCTTTCAAGCTCACCATCTCACTTGCTGCTCACACGTGTTGGGGAAGTAATCGCAGAGTTAAGAGAATGGGGTGCAAAGAGGCAGCGTCACTAACCTTAGATCAGGGGCTTTTAAATTAGTGTTGGCCAACAGAACTTTCTGTGATGATGGAGATATCCTATCCCCTTGTCCATGGGCTTTGCATGGCTATTTATTCAACAGTTGAAATGTGGCTAGTGCAACAGAGCTGACTTTTTAATTGTATTTGACTTCATTTAAATTTAAAGAGCCATCTATGTCTAGTGGCTACCTTCCCGGATAATGTAATTAATTCTAAGTGGCCAAATCTACATTTAAACGCAGGCCTTCTAGCTGAAGGCCTGGGTCTTCCACTCTACCTTCTGTTTCCCGAGAAGGTGGTAGAATGTTCCACAGGGGGCCAGGTTGGCTGGAACTGATGAATCTTGGGGAGAGCAGAGCTGGAGAAGAAGGGAGTGTATATGATCAGGGGACTCATCTAAAGCTCAAGACTGCCGTGATGCCTTTTCCCTCGACTGTCAGCCCATCCCAGGCTCTGTGAGGGGAGACTTGGGGTGGGTATTTAGTCTGTGTGACTACTTATAAATCTTACCATTAGTCAGTTTCCTTCATGAAACTTTCCCTGTCCACTCTAGCCCTAAGCACTTCAAATTCTTTGAAATACTGTTATTTAAACCTGTTTTTGGACTCAGAATATATCTTGTGTCATTGTCAGTATTTCAGTTATGTTTGTGCCCTGTCTCCTGAATCGCTTTATGCATTCCTGCAGGCAGGTGAATTACGACCTGTTCGTGGTGGGACAGGTTGGGATGGTGTAAAGAGACTATCTTTGCAACACTAGACACCAAGCATCAGACTAGACCCGATGCTTGGAAAATTGTGGGACCTCAATGAAAGTCTGTTGAATAGCTGAATGGCTCAAGTTAGAATCCTACAGACTCTTTTCAGATTTCTGAGTTTCTGCTCACCAGCTTTGTAGCCAAGAACAAAATGCCACGCTCTTTGAAATCCAATTTGTTCATCTTTCAAATGTGATGGCTGTGTTTCCTGTGTTCTCAGGAGCACCGAATGAGATAATAACTATAGAAGTTTTTGCACGGTGCTTGACACATAGCAGGTGCTCATTACGTGGTAGTGTTTCTTTACATCTTTTACAATGATGTGCATTTGGTTTATTTTTCACTAGACTGTGCTCTTCTGCAAGTGGGACTGTTTTACTCACTGATGTCCTCCACAGCACTTAAACAATGCCCCGAACAGATCAGGTTCTTAGGAAAGCTCGTGGATTTATTGCTGGTTGGATACCTCTGGCCCCTGCTCAGAAGTTGCAGTGCAAGGAGACCTGACCCAGGATCAACAGGGAACATTCGTGTGTGTGCCCAAAGTTAGAGCGGTTGTGGCCTCTGTATCAGCTTAGAAGCCTGCTGGTAATTTACAGACGGTCTCATTGCTTCTCCCTAGAGGGTCATTGAATTTCTTGAGATTGCAGGTCTATCCTGTATAGTTCTGCTGGAGCATAGGCCCCACCAGGACAGACACCTTTGTCAATTTTGTTCATTGCTATCTCTGGAGCAGTGCATGGTATATGAAAGGTGTTCAAGAAATGTGTGTTGGATGGAGGAATATCCACAGGTGAGCATGAGAAGCAAGATATTAGGACAGGAATCTGCAGACTTTTTTTGGTAAATGGCCACAGACTAGATATTTTAGACCTGCATGCCCCTGGGATTACTCAACTCTGCTGTGGTAGCTCAGAGGCAGCCATACATAATAAACACTTGAGCAGGAATATATTCCAATAAAGTGTAATTCAGAAAACAGGTAGCATGTGGTTTTCAGTTGTCCCAGCACCATTTGCTGAAGAGACTATTCTTTCCCCATTGGATAGCCTTGGCACTCTCGTGGAAATCAATTGGTCACAGAGTTTTGGTCTCTTCTGGACTCCGAATTCTATTCTGCTGACTGATTTGTCTATTCTTAGGCCAGTACCATGTTGTTTTGTTGCCATAGCTTTGTAGTTAGTTTTGAAATCAAGAAATACAAGACCTTCACCTTTGTTTTTCTTTTTAAAAAATATTATTTTGCCTATTCAGGGTCCCTTGCAATTCAATATGAATTTGAAGACCCTCTTTCTATTTAAAAAACTGTTCAAATTTTGATAGGGATCATATCAAGTCACTTTGGGAAGTATTACCATCTTAACAATATTAAGTCTTCCAATTCATGAACAAGAGGTATCTATCCATGTAATTGGGTCTCATTTCTTTTAGCAGTGTTTTTTTAGAATTTTTTATTTGTTCTAATTAGTTGTACATGACAGTAGAATGCATTTCTACATTTTGATAGATCATACATTAATAGAGTATAATCTCTCATTTTTCTGATTATACATATTGTAGGATCACATAAAACTCGTTTATCTTCTTCGTTTAGTTTCCTTCTAGGCATTGTATTTTTTTTAATGCTACTATAAATGGATGTTTTGTTAATTTCCTTTTCAGATGGTTCATTGCTATCTAGAAAGTCAATGAATTTTTGTATGTTGATCTTGTACACTTTTAACTTTTTTAGTTCTAGTAGTCTTTTGCAGATTCTTCAGGATTTTCTATATAGAAAAATGTCATCTGCAAAAGAATGAAACTGGATCTTTACATTATTCCATATATAAAAATTAACTTAGTGAATCAAAAATCTAAATATAAGAAGTAAAACTATTATAAGAGAACATGGGGACTAATCTTCATAAATTTGGCTGTCATGTTAATCTGTTCTTTTGGTACTGTAACAAATACCTGAGATCGTCAACTTAAAAAGAAAAAGGTTTATTTTGACTCATATAAGTTTTTAGAGAATTCAAACAATGATCAGATAGATCTTTTGCTTTTGGGCCTGTGGCAAAGCAGCATATACTGGTGGGGAGTACCTAGCCAAGCAGACCCATTCGTCTTATAACCAGGATGCAAAAAAAGAGAGGAAGAGGAGGGCCTGAGGTCTCACTATCCCCTTTGAGAGTAGATCCCTGGTGACCCCAAAACCTCCCACTAATCCCAGTACGACCAAGCTGGTAACCAAGCCTATAACACACAAACCTTTGGAGGACACCCTAGATCCAACGAGAGCAGATGCTGTAATGGGTTCTTAAATTTGATGCTTAAATTTAAAAAGCACAGGCAACAAAACCTGAAATAGATAAACTAGCCTTCATCAAATTAAAAACTTTGGTCTGTCAAGGGACATTATCAAGAAAGTGAAAAGAAAACCTACAGAACGGGAAAAAATATTTGCAAACTGTATATTTGATAAGAGTGTAATATTCAGACCACATAAAGAACTCTTGCAAAACAACTACGAAAAGATAACCCAGTTATAAAATGGGCAGTAGATGTGAATGGACATTTTTTCCAAGAAAGATACACAAATGACCATCAAACACATGAAAAGATGTTCAGTGCCATTGATCCTTAAGGAAATGCAAATCGAAACCATAATGAAATACCACTTTACATCACTAGGAACACTGTATGTAAAGACTAAAAACTAAAATTTAAAACACCCAGAAAATAACAGGTGTTAGCAAGGATGTAGAGAAACAGGAATTTTCCTGCACTGCTGTGGGGCGGGAGTTAAAATGGTGCAGCCACCGTAACAAACACTCTAGCAGCTCCTCAGAAGTTAAACATAGAATTGCCATATGGCCCAGCAATTCCACCCCTTATTCCTCAAGAGAAATGAAAACAGCTCTCCACATAGATTCTTATACCCAAATGTTTATAGCAGCATTATCCTTAATAGCCCAAAAGGTGGAGACAACACAAATGTCCATCAACATATGAGTGGATAAACAGATAGTGGCAAATTCATAGACTGGAATATTATTTAGCCATCAAAAGGAATGCAGGAAACATGCTAGAACTTGGATGAACCTCAGAAATGTTTTACTGAATGAGAGAAGCAAGACACAAAAGGACAGATATTGTGTGATCCCTTTATGTGAAATGTACAGAATAGGTAAGTCCATTAAGAGAGAAAGCAGATTAATAGTTGCCAGGGGATTCAGGGAGGACAGGATGGTGCTTTGAGGGCACTGGGTATTCTTTGTGGTTGATGAAAAAGTTTTGAAACTAGAGGGAGAGGGCGGTGGTACAACTTGGCAAACGCATGCACAGATTCTACCCTCTACAATGGAATGATGTTAATGAAATTGCATATATTGTATCAACTTTATTTCCAATTTTTAAAAAATCAAGCAGTTGGCAGGGCTGTCATTCGTTGACCGGTATTTCATAGCAGTGTTTTTCAGATTGCGGGCCAAGACTCATTAGTGGGTTGGGAAATCAGTTTAGTGGGTCACGAACAACAATTTTAGAAAAACAAAGGGAGCAAAAGAGAAGAGGACATACCAGTGACATTGTCAATGGTGAAGTGCTGCTGTTTTGTAAAAGCTTGTTGTAGTTTCGCCTGTACCTCTGGGTCCTGGTTAATGATGTGATGCCTAGTTCTTGCTACAGGCCCTGGTCAATAGTAGCTGGAAAGCCACGTTTTACATAGTCCCGTGGCCTTTGGAGGGCTGCCAAATTCAGTGTCAAAGTCTCAAGCAGTCCACATCCCCCCCTCGGTTCTTCCTAGAGTCCCAGTATGTTACGCCGCCTGACCTTCCCACTGAGCCACAGTGAGGCCTCTGGGACACCACACTCTGGCAATCCCAGATGACTGTTGCCCAGCAGCTGGCCTGGTCTTTCCAGAGTCCCATGGATGCTGGGCAGCCACCATGACCAAGTCTATTTAGTTTTTTTCCCCCTAGAGCTGGGGATGGAACCTGGACCCTCACATGTGACAGGCAAATCTCTACCACCAAGCCACAGGCCAGCCGGACCAAGTCCACTTAGTATCCCATCAGGGGAGGCCCAGGAACCTCTTCCTGCCTCTTTGCAGGAGTTCGATGATCCATTCTGAAATTCATGCCTCGCCTGGCCGGGCGCCAAGGGTGCAGGAGCTGACCTTGATCTCTGCCCAGATCAAGTCCTTGTCACAGGTTTTTACTGCCAGCCCTCTTCTCCGGCTGTCCCGGGTACAGTAGATTCTTGTCTGTTCACTATTCAGGCCCACTTGCTTCTAGTCTGGCTGAGTTGGCCCCAGCATTGCCTCTGTAGCTCTCGTCCCCAGCTTCCCACCCCTTCCACGGTGACTAGCTTGGCTGGCCTGGTGCTGTGTGAGTGTGCAGGTGTGGGTGTGGGCATGAGGGTGGGGAGCACGTACCTGTATGTGAACCTTTGCTCAGGCTTGTCCTCCGCCCCTTCCCTTCTGCCGGCCTGGAGTCCCCATATGGAGGCCATGCTTAGTCACAGTGGGGACAGGATGGACAGCCAGACTTCCAGATTGTCAGGTGTGTGGTGTGCTCTGAAGTTTTAGGAGTAGAGAGGACCCCTTAAGAGACCAGGGTTGATTTCTGGCCCTCCAGATACTAAACCTGCTGGGACCTTTATCACATAAGACATTCCATGCAGTGGCAAAGCACTATGGAGGTCAAGAGTGGGGAGCATGTGATCAGGACCCTGGGAAGCTGTGCTTGGGGTGGCAGCTAACCTCTCTGTGACTGACAGACCAGTCAGCCTCCTGACTTCAGGTTCCTGCTCTGCAGGAACTTGTGACTTGGTGGCCTTGCTGATCTTGATTGTGATCGTCACGTCACATGGGGTGCTGACATCTACATCACAGTGCTGTGGTCTGACGCTGACGGGCCCCATGAAAAGAATCAATACCAGCAGATTCCCTGACTCTGACAGAGACCCCAGAGCACTTCAGAGCTCCTGGGACAGCCACGAAGAGGCTTTTCTTCTTCATCAACTTTGAGCCCCCAGGCATGGGTGAGCCTACAAGGGTAGAGCTCTCAGGGGGACCCTGAACCCACTGATGTCCAGTTATAGAGACGCGGACCAGGGAAGGTAACGAGACAAGCACCCCACGGAGCTATGAGAAGGAGGCCTAGCGCAGGAGTCAGAACCTCAGGCCCTGGGACCTGCAGCCTTAAGGTCTCAATCTGTCACTTTGTCAGCCAAAACTCGCTGTCCGGGCCACAGCCTGCCAGGTGCAGCTACTCTGCTCAGGGCGAAGTGTCGAGGGAAAGGCCTGAGGGAACACCGTCAGTGTGTGCTGAACCATCTCTGAGCTCTTCCCCAGGCAGGTCCCACTCTGTAACCTCAGAGCCCCTTTTGGTGGTAGACTGGCAGAGTAAGGGGAAGTAATCCAGAAGCTGGGATCCCCCAGTGTCTAACCAAAGTCTTTGATTTGGGCAGGGCTCAGTGGGGAAGGTTCTAGGCTCATCTCTGCTCCACGTAGCATCTGTTGGGGTGGCTAAAGGATCTGCTCCATGATGTCTCACTTCCACGGCTGGCAAGTTGGCCCTGACTGCAAGTTCTGTCTGAACTAGGGCTGTGGCCTCTGTTCCTCTCCATGTGGTCCCTCCTCAGAGTGCTTGAGGTTCCTCACAACATGGTGGCTGAGTTCCAAAACTGAGCTACCCAAAGGAACTGTGCAGAAGCTGTCTTGTCTTGTGACCTAGCAAGTCTCATAGAATCACTTGCACTGTAGTCATAAGGCCACTTAGATTTAAGAGGAAGGACTATAGACCCCACCTCTCAATGCCAGATTCACACTGTAAGAAGGACCTGTGGAACAGGAGATAGTACTGTGGCCATTTGGGGGAAATACAACCTCTGTAGGAGCCATGGAGAAGGGATGGCGGTTTTGATATCACTACACACTCAGAACGCTGAGGGGCTTTTTAGAGAGGTCTTGGGTATAAGGATGAGATGCTGAGAAAGTGAATCTCAGCATGGGCGTGGGGTACTATCCTCACCGTAGTATCCGATTCGTTTCTGCTCTGGTTGTCAGGGGAAGGGGAAGAGGAGCAAAGCTTTCGATTTGCTTTTCTGATCTACGTGAGAGACCCTTTGTGAGAAAAGTCTGCATTGGAATTGTGTTTGTTGAGTCTCCTCATCTCCTCCCACCTCTGGCTCAGCTCAGCAGACATCCCTGAGGAATAATCCTCATCAGGAGGAACCAGAAATATCTTGCTACTTAGCAGCCAGGCAGAGGGGGATGAGCAGGGCTCAGAGGTGCTCATCCTGGCAGCTGGCAGGCTGGCCGGCGTGGGGATTTTCCTTTTCAGTCTCTGGGCCCTGGAACAGAGCCACATCCAGGGAGATGCCCCCCGCCTGGGGCGCCTTAAGGGACCTCGAGCAGGCTGCAGAGGACAGAGCAGCTGCTTATTCTGATGATGGAGCCGCCCTCTAAAGGTTAATTGCCCTCAGCTGTGTGGGTCCCAGAGCAATTGCCAAGATCCACCGTCCTGATATTCTGCTGGAGCCTTTCCTGTGCCAAGGCGCAGGAACTCGCAGCTGGGAGACCGAGGCCGCTGCCCATGACACTCCTCTGCCACCCCTGCCCATCGGCATTTGTAGGACTCCAGCAAGCCAGCGGGCTCCTTGCTAATGGCCCAGAGCAGAGCAAAGCCAGGGCCATCACCCTTTATTTGGTTTGGCCTGGGGACATTTATGAAACCCAAGAGCTTGGGGACAAACTGTGAATGGACATGTAAAAATAGCCCTCTGGAGAACCTGCCGGCTTGGGAATTCGGCCTCATTTCCGAGGATCACCGCTTCATAATCTTACCTGGACAACTTATGAAGTACGCAGACTCCAAGCCGGCTGAATCGCCAGTGTCTGAATCAGTTCTCTGCATTTTGACAAGCACCTCTGAAGTTGGAGACCCAGTTCTCATCCCAAAAGCAGCAGTTCCCTTCATCTCTCTCTAGCACCTACTCTGTGTGGTGGGTTGTGTTGGATGTTGGAGACAGGAGGATAAATAAGACAAGGTACCAGTCAAGGAGGGGAGAATTGTTTCCAGAAATTACTGGACTAAGTTTATTGTGTGAAATCAGGGATTCATTTCCCCAACCCTTCTCACCTGACAACACGGTTTGGAAATTACTTTCTAGGAGAGTCTCTGTAAATGCTGACTAGCTTCTAGAAAATAAAAGGTCAGTTTGTCAGGAGTACTGGAGAACTGATGCCATCTGGTTTGGCAATGTGGAATTTAATAACCATACTCTGCTTTTATATTACTCCTCTGACTCTCCCTGCAAATAGACAAATCTAGAAGTGTTTGTTCCCTACTCAGAATGCTTTGGACAGCTGTTCCTCCATTTCCCAAAGCCCCTTCCTTTTGAGGCTCTTTGACGTTTTGTGATTATGCCAAAGAGAATCTCAGTTTTTCTTAAAAAAAAAAAAAAAAAAAAAAAAAAAAAAAAAAAAACCACAGCAGAATATTCCTTGTCCTCTGGACAAGGAATAAAGTGACCAGGATTCGAGTCCCCTCTCAGTGACCCCTGAGACCTGGAGGGTGACTTCTGTCTCAGTGTTCCCATCTGCCACATCCATCTTGGGGACCAAGCACACAGGGCTGCCAAGGTGCTTTGGAAATCGAGCGGCCACCTTGCACACACAACGCATCGTGATCAGTGACCACAGCTCTGTACCTCGTTTTCTGAGGAGCTTCCAGGTTCCAGCTGAACAGCAGTCAGGGAGACGAGAGGTGGAAATAGGACCCTGGGGCACATCTTCAATCCCGAATCCACAGACGCAGGCTTCCTGTGCTCCAGTGAATCCGTCCAGCTTGGAGACATAGGTAGGACAAATGCTATCTGTACAGTGAGGAGATTGGACTAGATATTTTCTGGGGCTTCTTCCAGCTCTAAAATTAAATAATTTTATTATTTGTCATATGAAAAAACTAAATTGGACGGAGCGGAATCATCGGAAGGTCAAAGGGCCTCACTAAGACCACATGACTCCATAATGACAGGTCTAGTGGGGGGCGGTCCCTGGCCTTCCACCCTCCACTCTTCTCATAGACCACATTGTCTCCTTCTGGGCCCTCAGTGACCAAGTGTATATTGGTGATGAATTTAGACCCCGTGTGGGCAAAATGGTCCAATTCCAGTGGCATGGGGCACCAGCTGTACATGACTTTCTCCTGAGCACTGTGACTGAGTGTGTCTTTTTGCACAGATCAGAATGTGCTAGCGTTTCTATGCATGGGATAGGCCGCATAAACTGGAGCTGGAGCCCTCTGTCCAAGGGAGAAAATGCACCTCAGCCTCTGTCCGCAGTGGCTCAGAGGCTTAAAGATGGAGTCTACATACTACATACCTACTCCTGACTCCACTCTCTGAGCTGCTTTGTCATCCCAGGAAGGCAGAATGAACTGTTGCTGTCTTACCACTTTAAATGCTCACATGTTAACGATTTGTGTTATTTAAATGTCTGACTGTGTGCCTGGAGGCCCCTTTGCCATTGACCCAGAGAGTAAGGAAGTAGGTTTAAAACGTGGAAGCCCTCAGGCCGATTCCTGGCTGTCCTTCCCTAGAGGGTGAGGCAGAACCTAAGCCCCAGCTCCCCATCTTGGGTGGGAAAGTCATGTCAGCCACCTCTGTTCTCCTCTGTGGCCCAGGTGGCCCATGCTGAGCTGCAGGAGGGAGTGAGCTCCAAGTCAGTCTCTGATTAATACTGCACCAGAGCTTGTCATGTCAGGGAAGTGTGGCTTTTCCTTGAGAGACATTGAATATTAATAGCAGTAACAGAGGCAGAGGGTAAACAAAAGCAAGTTATAAAATGTTCACTTAAGGGCAATGGTGTTAATTCTGGCTGGTGAGAGGAGAATGAGCATTTCAAGAGTGGAGCAATGGCCTTGAACTCCTTGGGTCTCAGAGTTTGGGGCCAGGTGCTCTGCATTTCTTACCTCACCTGTTTCTGCCATGGCCCAAAGTGTGCAGAAGAAAGAAAAACTCATCCTGGTAGGACACATCCTTCCCTCTGGGCCTGGGGAGGCAAGGGGTCTCTGCGTAGTCACATGGAATGTGATAGGTTTCTGCTCAAGGGGCATCTCTTAGAATAGCCCAAGGTCAGGAGGACAGGTGCTTTAAAATCTAAGGGCAGAGATTCCCAGGGCAGAAAGGGGCTTTAAGACCATCTATTTGGATCTCTAACAATCTGGCAAAACTATCCTGAACAGATTGATCCTCCGAGTTTTCTAGAAAAGAACTTCCTTTAATGTCCATTGCCTGAAGCCAATGGGAAGGTGTAGCTGATGCCCCTGTCAGTTGCAGAAGGCCTTGTGCGGTTGGAGAGGGAAGGGGCGTCCTCTCTAGGCCCCTGAGCCAGGACAGAAAAAGCTTCAAAGCTGATCTGCAGCCCAGAGGAGACAGGAGATTTGTTCTGTAAGGGATGAGAAGCTCAGAAGCTCCGGCAACTGAATCCTACCCAGGCTCTGTTGTCCGAGTGGCTTCATCCTGAATCCACTTGTGTGCTCAGGACAAATTGATTTTGTGACTTCGCTGTGCAGTATACTGGGCGAGAAGCTCTGGCTGCAACAATGGGCAAAGCAGACCAGGCCTCTGCCTTCACCCAGCTGCATCCTGCAGGCAGATGAACCGGGCACGTCTGTAAGCAGCAACTGTGTGGTGGTAAGAACTCCTACACTGCAACTGCAAGGCGCTAAGGGATCCTGGGGTGCAGGGGTACAACTTGCTTCTCAGAAGAGCTCTGGTGTCCAGCTGGGAAGGAGTTGGACAGCCAGGGGCAAAAGTAGCAGGAAATGAGACCAAGAGGTGGGATTTAAAGGGAAAAGATCCAGGTCTCTGACCTCATCCAACCAAGGCAGTTTGAGCCATTTTCAGTTCAGTCAGGAAAAATCCCAAACCTGGCCACTTCTGAGCCTTGCAAAGGCAATACCAACAGAGGCCACGGGTCCTTCTGTTCTTTTCTCCTAAATTCATCCTTTGTTCACATCTCCCCAGGGGCAGGGAGCCCCCAGCAGCCTGGTTGTCGGTCTGCTTTTCCCAATGACGAATACAAATCAGAGCCTCACCACTTCCTTCTGCTGGCCTGGCTTGGCCTTCGTGGGCTTGGATAAGCTGAGCTCTTGCTTCTTCAGAATGGCCTTTATAAACTCGAAGTCATCAACCACAGTATTTCCAAGTTTTCTTTTCCTCAGGATGACAGTTTCCTGTCTTTTCATTTGCTTCTTGTATGACTTGGTTTTTATGTGTTTGTAGCTTGAACCTTTCTACTTCTAGTTTGGGTCTTGCTCTTCTGAAAGAGGTAACCATACTGGTCCTGGTGTTCTGTGTTAGTCTGTCTAGAGCAGGGGTCAGAGAAGCAATCCCCTCCTTTGTCCCAGGTACTCTGCTACTATTAATACAATCCAAGGCCACACTTTTATTTTTCTTTCTTTAGTTTTTATTTTGGAGACAGGTCATCGCTAAATTGCTCAGGCTGACCTCAAACTTGTGATCCTCCTGCCTCAACCTCCTGAATTGTTGGGATTATAGGTGTGAGTCACCATGCATGACTTGTTCTTCCTTCCTTCCTTCCTTCCTTCCTTCCTTCCTTCCTTCCTTCCTTCCTTCCTTCCTTCCTTCCTTCCTTCCTTCCTTCCTTCCTTCCTTCCTTCTCTCTCTCTCTTCTCTCTCTTTCTCTTTCTTTCTTTCTTTCTTTCAATAAGTGACAGTTTTTCAGTTGGCTTGTGTCAAGTTCGTGGTTCTAAAAACACATGAATGAACAAAGCCCACATCTTCTTTTTCATTAAAAACTCATCCAAGTCAAGTATTTTAGTCAGCTTTTTCACTGCTGTGACTAAAGGATCTGACCAGAACAATTGTAGGGGAAGAAAAGTTTATTTGAGGTCTCATGGTTTCCGAGGCCTTAGTTCATAGAAGGCTGGCTCCATTCCTTGGGGCTCCAGGTGAGGCAGAACATCATGGTGGAAGAGTGTGGCAGAGGGAAGCAGCTCGTATGATGATCAGAAGGCAGAGAGAGAGACTGCACTCTCCATATACAAAATATATACCCATAGCCATACCCCCATGACCCACTTCCTCCAGCCACACCCCACCTGCCTCCAGTTACCACCCAGTTAATCCCATCAGGGAACCAGTTCACTGATTAGGTTAAAGCTATGACCCAATCATTTCTCCTCCAAACCTTGCATCCTCTCACACGTGAGATTTCTGGGGACATCTCACATCCAAACCGTGACACCAAGTGTCTTCCCATGTGTGGTCTGCTATTGAGTTCTTGAATCCAGAGTAAGTCTTTACATTTTTCATCCAAGATTTCACTTAGTTGGTTCCCCTCTGCCTTGTATTCTGCTGGTCATTTTGAGTTTGGATTCTGTCACATGACATGGTGAGTGTGCCCCCCACCCCTCCACCAGTGTCATGGCCCCTGTAGGTTAGAGCAGCCCGCTCTGTGTGGTGACATCACAGCCACCTGATGAGGCCCCGACCAGCCAGTGAGCTCCCTAGGGGAGCAGGAGGAAGACAGAGGGCGCCCCCTTGCATCCTGGCACAAGGCTGTCCAATAGCAGTCATGTTGTAATGGGGTGCAGGACACCCCAGCTGCTTTGTGCTTCCAGCCCTTTACCAGGTGGGGTTTAATTGCAGGTGGACTTATGACCATAGATTGTAGGAGCTAACGGATGTGCCCATGTCTCTTTTTTAAGGGAGGGGAGAGACAAGTGGGATTGGAATGGGAAACTGTAAGGTGGAGAGCTGGCTACAGGTGACTTGATGAGTTGCAGACGCTGAGTTCGCCCTAAGAGATGTACACATGAATATTCATAGTTCTGTGAGCTTAGGTGGCTGCTTTTCTGGTCTTATCTCTTCCCAGCAGCCATGGAAGATAGGGAAAGGAGGACTCAATTCTCCATTTTACAGAGGGGGAAATTGAGTCGAGAATGGATTTGCTGCAGAGTCAAGGGCTCAGTGAAGGTCACGGATAGAACTGGAGCTGGCATCTGGTGTTGAGTCGTGGGCTCTGATCTTACCACAGAGCACCTGCATGTCACTCATGAGATGACGAGTATGACGGGCAGTGGAAACGGAAGCCTGGAGGTGCTACCCTGGTTCCTGTCACACTGACTGGGGACTTGGGGCGTGCTGGGTACCAGGAGGTGCAGAAGCAGATGAAGCACTGTCTTGATTTTCACAGGGCTGACTTTAACCACGTTGGGAATTCACCCAGCCTGGAGGCTCATCTTGACTTATACTCCAGGGTCTGGAGAAGGGAAGGGCTAGTGCTTGTGTCTATTTCATCCTGGAGTGAAGACAAGGGTCTCTGAGAAGGAAAAGCTAACCCCTGCCTGCCTCCTTCCCCACTCCCTCTCTCTCTCCCGTCCTACGATCCTTGCTTCTCTCCCTCCCCAATTCATCCTATTGATTTTTTTTCTACCAAATCAAGTATTAACCAATGAGTTTCTATCAATTATTTCCTGAGCACCTACTGAGTATCAGGCACAGCCAGGTGCTGTGGATCCAGTGGAGAACAGGCAGAAGTAGTTTCTGGCCTCTTTGAACTTAAAATCTTGTGCGACAGGGGCAGGGATATCGAACAGTAAGCGCTTACTGCACAGTGTCATGCTGTCCTAATTGGGGAAATACGGAATACCACAGGGTCACTTAGTAAGGGCCTGCAACCTGGCCCAGAAGTTAGCGAAGGCTTCCTAGAGGAAATTATGACTCAAAGACCTGAACTTCAAATAAAAGGTGGGCATTCACCTGGATGAAGGGAAGATGGTTGGGTTCTCTGGGAGAGCCCAGAGCAAGAGAGAACAAGAAGTTTGGAAATATAGGGGGAGGTGGGAAAAGAGGATGATGGGAAGGGAGGCAGTGGCCAGGTCATACGGGCCTTGGAGTCCTGCTGAGGAGGGTTGGGCTTTAACCTAGTACAAGGGAAAGTCACCAGAGTTATGAACAGGGGACTCTGCTCAGATTAAAGAGAGCCCTGCAGCCGCCGCAGGAGGATAGGTGCAAGGCAGGTGTCGTGTCAGGTCCTGCTGGTCTGCAGTGCCTCGAGGCTTCCCAGCACAGCCCTCCATCCTGACAGTAGCCAACTCCTCGTGGGTACAGAGCTCAAAAAAGGGGTGCAGGCTGGAAACATGAATTCACTGCCTTTCTGCCAGCACTGACCATGACTGCTGGTCTGGGGCCAGGCAACAGGAGCCAGCGTGTGGAGCAGTAATGGAAGCCCTGGATATGAAGCTGCCCTAGGAGGGGAAGAGGGTCCTGGGTAGGACCCTGAGTAGTCCCAGCCTAGGAGGGCAAGTAGGGCAGTGGAGCCTTAAATTATCTGTGAAAGAGACGCCCTTTTGGAATCACAGACCCTTTGAGACGCCAGCAGAAGCAGTGGGATCTCGTTCAAAAAACCAAAACGGTCAAAAGGAGATTGGAAGTGTGCGAGCCCCCCTCGGCTTGACCCGTGAGCTCATGTGACGACCCCCGGCCTAAGGTGGGCCCTCCACTGCTCCCCTCTCCCCCCGTCCCTCCGTGATCCCCTCTTCTGGACTTTTGTTTTCCCCACCAACGCCTTCCCAGTCAGGTATGGAGGATGACATTTGCAAAGGGCTCAGGGATTCTCAAATCCCAGTGGCTCCAGACCACGCTCCATGTGAAGGGAAAGGTCACATGTTGATAGCTTCATTCCACACCAGGCCCACGGGCACCTCATCATCTCCCTTCTGTGAGCCGGTGAGCTTGGGACAGATATTCCCATTTTTGAGACCGAGCTGGGGAGAGTGAAGCAGAAAATAGGCTGCAGCCTCCTCTAGGGTCCAGCTTTAATTTACTTCAGATGAATTAAATATCACTTCCTGAGCCCCTTGCATTCCAGGTGGGGGAAGTCACTCAAACAAAGTCATAGAGGCAGGACCATCCTGAGCAGAGAAAGCACCTGGGTGCCTGTCAGGGACTGGGTGCGTGGGAGGTTGCCGAGGAGAAATGAGGCTCTGCACCGGGAGGCTGGAGCCTGATAAAGGTGGTCCTAAAAGCAACGAGGGTAAGGGGTCTGGGCTGTCGTGTAGGAAGTGGGGAGCTGGCCCAGGTTGGAAATGGGAATGACCTTCTCAGAGCTGAGGTGCCCAGAAGCCCACACCTCAGTTTGTACAATGATAGAGCTCATTAATTTGCCCTTTGTGAATTGAGTGACTGCTGTGTGTAGACTCAGAGTCTCGATTCCAGAGATGCAAAGATAAATAAGATGTGGTCCCCACCTGCAGTGGCAGCAGCCTGGCTGGGGAAACAGGAACCTGGTTTTTAATAAGCTCAGACCCTCAGCATCTCCTGCCCGACATTCACCACTGTGCACGGGAGTCCTTCCAGCAGCGAGAGAAGACTAACTCCCAGACATTTCCAGGAGGGGAAGCCTGCCCAGCAGCCAGTGCTCTGACCAGGGCCATGGAACCATGCAGGAGGGTGGTTCTACATGCTCATCCCCAAGCTTCATGCAGAGCAGCAGGGCCCTGGTTGGAAAGCCTATTTGCACAGCCCTGGGCTGAGATTTCAACCCAGAGAGTCAGAGAGGGCATGGGCAAGGATTAGAATGCAAATCCTCTAAATATTTACTGTGGGGACCTCTTCAGACCCAAGAGGGGAAAGAATGTGGAGGCAGTGGCTTCTCATTGTTCTGATGGACAGTTTGAGGTCCAGCTGGGAGATTTCTCTCACTGACCAAATGACCTTTAAATGGGGGCCCGCTGCTCTGCGCTCATCACAGACCAGGTTGCAGTAATGTGAGCCCCCGGCAGGGGTTCACCCAGCTACAACTGCGCTGAGTCAAAGTGAGTGAGGGTTGGGAAGGAGGAAGCAACCACAGGCATGCAGGTGGCAGTAGGCATCCATCAGGGACAGATGCCCTATGGGCCAGGAGGCTGGAAATATTTGTGTTGTCATGGGGCAAAGACCTGGCTGCCCCTGGGGCTTCTTCCCTGCTTCTCCTGCTGGTTGCACAGGGTGGGAGCTGGCCCAGGATGGAGGATAATGGAGAAGGGCAGGACCTATTTCTCCTTGGCCATGCTGCCTGCCCCACTCCCCACCTCCTAGCCTATTCAGAAAGAGAGTAAGAGGTAAAACCCTGGGCGATGGGATTTGATTTGAGACTTGGCTGCATCAGCCTGTTGGGTTCTCACTTCCTTACTTATTTGAAGGAAAATGACTCCCCTTGCTTCCTGTCCACCCAGGTGACATGAAGAAACTTAGAAGAAGAAAGTGGGAGGGGAGAAGTGTCGGGTGGGTGGGGGATGCTAACTAGGGAAGCCCAGCACCTGAGCCCGTCCAGCCCGGGGCTTCCTGGGCAGGGACCTGCTCTCCCCATGGCCCAGCTGCTGTGGGCTGTCACAGAGACTCACGTGGGCGCGCCTCCCCAACACCAGCTCTGCCCTCTCTGAAACCAGGCAGTCATCTGTGGCAAGAGGGCTTGAGGAAATTCTGAACTGCATTAAGCCGGTGTGACTTTTTGTCTTCTTAAGTGTCTGTCTGGACACGACACCTGATTCGGGGCAAAGAGATCAGCAGTCATGTTCTTGCTGGGTGCTGAGAAGCTTGACTTCTGCCTCCCACTCTCTCCTCTCTGTTCTCAAACACCCTCCCTCCCTTCCTTTCTCCCTTCCTTCCTCACACAAAGGCAGGACAGCCCTGGCCACAAGACTGCAGTCCTGTGACTGCCTCTGGATTCTGACCAGGCCGCCTTTGCCCCTGATGTCCCACAAGTGTGTAAGTCAGCAGCCTCCCAGGGCCTTGCTCCTCTTTGTCTTTATCCAGGTATTCTGGAAGGAGCAGAAAAATCTCAGACTCCCAGTCGACTGGAAGTGCTGTGAGCAGCGGCTGTAAACGCTGAGCATCCATATTCAGGGGAGGATGCTGGCCAGTTTACATTTTCCCCTAGGAGGACAGGGAGAGAAGGAATAGGCTTAGGCAGCAGCCAGTGGCTTAGGCTGGGGTTAAGGAAGAGCTCAGTGGCACTGGATGCAGTGATTTGCTCGGCTCCTTGGTCCCGTCCTCACTCGCGTTCTAAGCCAGGGTTGCTCAACCTCAGGCTGTAAGCACAGTCTTGCTCTGGCCTGGGATTAGTCCTGTCCCTGGGATGGAAGGCAGGAAGAGGGGAGAGTCTCCCACATATTGAGCACTGTCTGCATGCTGAAGTTGAGCAAGATACTTCCTATCCAGTGTCCTCTCATCTCTGGTGGGCTGACAATACCCAGGGCAAGCGGTCAGCCTGTTGCTCTTGTCTGGGTCCCCTCCCAGCCTCCACCAGCATCCCCTTTGTCCTGCTTCCACTCACCTCTTTGCTGGTCCCTTCCCTCAGGTTGCTGGGCAACCTTTTCTGCCCTCCCCTCCCCTCCTGGTCATCCCTCCTGGTTTCTGCTCCAAGCTGACTCGAATCTGAACCATTTCACGACCGCAGAAAGGTTGGTGTTGAAAGCCAGAGTTGTTAATCAGTGGGATGATCTGCTAAGAAGGAAGGTGGCCTCTTTCAGTCCTTTATAGAATAAAGTGCTTAAAGAATTAAAACAATAGGTCTTGGAGTTTTATTTTATTCTATTTTTTAATATGCATGTTGGTTCTTGAGTTTGGTAAATTGCCTAAGTTTTTTTTTTTTAAGTTATCTTGAACATTTTGAGTTTTAAATATATTAGATTTTTAAGAAACCCAACAAATAAGAGATTTCACATTCTTCTACAGATACACCATGATAATTGAATAGTGTTTTATGCATGATCAAACAAATTCTTAATTAAAAATAAGTTTTTGAAGTTAATAGAAAGACTACAGTAACTTCTAGGGGCACACATAAAGCACTATTTTCTACCATCTGTGTGGCCTAGGTAGAGGCAGGGTGTGTGTGTATGCGGGATGGGGAGGGACAGTGGACCTGGTAGAAGGTGGAGGCCCTTGTTCAGGTCTGGATTCACATCCCAGCTCTAGATTCACATCCCAGCTCTGGTGCTCACCACCCGTGTGACTTTGGACCATCTTCCGTACCCCTTGGACCTTGAAAGCTGCCTCTTTTAGTAAGAGACTCATCACTACCTCCCTCCTAGCTGTAGGCAGCACACAACTGAAATAAAGGGCATGAAGTCAGCTTCCTAGAGCTGAGGCAGGCGGCTCCCCCACACTGACGCTCCCTTCTTCTTACCCCTGTTCTTCAGGCCCCAGGAGCCCAGAGATTTTGTACACCCACCTTCTCATGTTCAAGAGGTATTTAATCTGAAATGAAAGAATTAGATAAGCTTTCCTCCCATCTAATATTAAAAACCAGAATTTACGAAATAGAAAATTAGGTGACAATGTCTAAACTTATTACAAAACGATTCTTCTTTTTGCCTAAAGATATTTCCTAGGGTGCTTCCATTCCAGAGCATTGTTCTCCATGTTAGATGCTAATATCCATCATGGAGAGGGGAAAGGCTGAAAGTTAAAGGCTCGTAGGCTCATGTTAAGAACCTGTGTTTCCTACAGGTCAATGCAAGAAAGATCTGGTGCAGTAATCTCCCCACCTGTGCTTTTGCTTTCTCCATGCTGTGATCATGGCTGACAAGAAGCGCAATAAGATATTGAGGGACAGAGAAAAGAGAGCTATATCACATTCACAAAATTTTATTACAATATATTGGTATAATTATTCTATTTTATTAGCTATTGTGAATCTCTTAATGTGCCTAATTTATTAATTAAACTTTATCATATTCACATATAGGAATAGAGCACAGTATACGTAGAGCGTACTACCTGAAGCGTCAAGTATCCACTGGAGGTCTTGCAACGTACCCTCCACAGTCCCCATTATCTGTGTATCTGTTGTAGGTAGGAAAACTGGAATTTGATAAAAATTCAAGTTGTTTCAAGAAACAACTTTTACATATAGCAAAATCCATTTAGAAGTGAGTGTTGCTGGAATGTGGAGTGTGTGTGTGCGTGTGTGTTTAGAGGGAGGGCCAGGGAGAGCCTGGCAAGTAAGGACTCCTATTGGCATGACCATTAAAGCTACTTCTGCCGGTCACAGTCACAGCACATTAAGGTCTGTTGAGGCAGAATTGGTCATGAAATCGATCAACACTGCATTTTGTGTTTGACTCTGGTTTATTGTAGACTGTTTTCTCCAGACATCCTCTGATGTGTCTTTGACCATGAGTAAACTGATATTGATCTTTCCACCATATTCCAGGCCTGGAGGCTGACTCCCCTGCAATCCTGCACCACCTAGCAGGTGTCAGGAATAATTTGGGATGGTACCTGGGCTCTCAGCTGCCCAGTCAGGATCGTGTGAGAGGTGGGTGCTGAGGGTGTTGATGTGTCCTGCATTGTCAGAATTAGCTTGTCAGAATTAGCTCAAGCTGGCCAGAAACTAAGCTTGCAGATGAGAGGTCATGACCCACAACTGAGGGTGGTTGGAAATTGGGGAGAGGGAGGAGGTATAGATCTAAGGATAGTCAATTGGGACTTCATGTTTATTCTAAGAGGGTGGGTTGGAGAGGGGCAGGGATATTTTAACAAGTCAGGGTGCAGTGTGGGTTGGAGGAGGAGAGACTGGTACCCAGAAAACAACTTAGGATCTCATTGCTCTTTCAGCATGTGATAGTGAGAATAGAGGAGTGGAGGGTGATGGTGGAAAGAAGGAAGAGAGAAGACTGGAAGGACAGAGGAGAGAGGGAGGAGTCATTAAAGATGACTCCAAGTTGTAAAAATTGGGCAAGTTCATTCATACATGTGACCATTCATTCTGTTAATGAATAGTTTTTGCACAGTACAACGTTAGCTGTGCTGCTCACTGGGGGGAACACATTTTCCTGTAGTGGACCATCTAAGGAAGGCCTTACGGACACACAAAAAGAGCAACTGCAACATCTGTGGGAACATGTGGGCAGCCCTGGCCAGGGGCGTGTGGGCAGTGGCTCAGAAAGACTTTTGGAACAGGTGACCTCTAGGTTAGTTGGCACAGTCAAATACTATATAGTAAGGCAAGGAAACAGGGCAAGGCCATCTGGTTGGTGGCAGAATACCACTGATAGCCTCTACCAGAACAGTTTCAAGAAAGTCAAAGCAACGGCAAAGCAGTGTTTTAAATCATATGTTTTCACAACAAAGGGAGGCATAGTGAGGCCAACAGATCAGCAGATGACCCATTGAAAAGAGGTTGGCACACGTGGTTCCCAAGGGGAGGGTCACGCCACATGGGGCCCTGTGCACAGGGGAAAGAGATGTGTCAGGAGCGAGGGGCTGGAGTGGGCAAGGGCCTTTACTGTGGTTTCTGTGGGAAGGGACAGAAGAGGCCGATACGCAGGCTTGAGTTTGGCAAGTCTGAGCACCTTCAGTAGGCTCTGGACGTCTAGTTGTTTGGTACTTGGTTCTGGGGTGATTAGGGCAGGTGACTAATGGCCCAGAGGCTTAGCACCCCATGAAGGAGGTGGGTGGGGTGTGGGCTCTGGATTGGTTGGTTTGTGTTTTAAAAACACTCTGGTAGGTGAGTTGGTTACAATCTGTAGGGAAAGGCTAACCTGGGAGAGGCCATCTCTCTAGGGTCATTGCTTTGCCCCAGGTCAGTTCAATATAAGTTAAGGATTTCTCACATTTCTAGATGGCATTTTTCTCTTTTAAAATTCTCCATTTGATCATACTCTTTCCACCATGATGGCAGCAATGGCATTTTTGCAGTAGGATTAATTGAGAATCAGAAGGATTTTGAGGCTTTTCCAAAGAGACCTTGGTTCAGTCTAGGAGACTGACTCCCGACTGGCTCTTCTGAGCAGCAACTCGGGCTTCCCCGTCTGGGCAGCGCCAGCAGACTTCCCCCAAGCATCGCTCTCCCATCATTTGCATGCACACCCAGTGCCTCCACGTTTCAAGGAATCTTTTGCAAGCCTGTGTACTGTTCTTTCTATAAAGAAGGGGGAAGAACAGCCTGCGCTGGGGCCTTTGGAGCATGGAGTGAACCCAAATGAGATTTGCTTGGCAATTATGTTTTCCTTAATGCACTTTAAAGGAGGCGGTAACTAACAGGGTTTTATTCAGACACCAGCCATTCCTCATTGGTAAATGTGCTTCATAGCAGAATCCTGCGCAAAGAATTCTGAAGGGTTTGAATTCCGAAGTCTGCAGTGAGCAGGAGAGGGAGAAAGGAGGTGCTGAGAGTTGGGGTATCTGTCCTGGCCTCTGATAACTGACTTTCCCTCCCCACTTCCAGGAGCTAAGGCTTTAGGGTGAGTCTCAGATTTCAGGTGGTATTAACTCTTCTTGAAGTTAACTTAGAGCTTCACTGGAGTCTGGGGTCAGGCCCCAGACTCTGGGGGTCTGTGGCGTGAAGCATCCACTTTTATCCTATAAAGGAGATTGGATAGACACCATCTGGAAAGATCTAGGTGCATGGTGAATGGGGAGCAGGGTAAGGAGGGAGAGAGAGGAGAGACCCAAGGGGAATGCAATGGACCCAATATGTGCACACTCCTGAAAATTCATATTTTGAGTGCTAATCACCAATGAAATGGTATTTAGAGATGTGGCCTTTGGGAGGTGACCAGGTCATGAGGGTGGAGTCCTTATGAATGGAGTTATGCTCTTGTAAAAGGGGCTACAGAGAGTTCTCTCAGCTCTCACCCAGGTGAGGACACGGTGCAAGATGGTCACCTATGAGCCAGGAAGTGAGTTCTCACCAGACATGGAACCTGCCAGAGCCTTGATCTGGACTTCCCAGCCTCCAGAACTGTCAGAAATAAATTTCTGCTGTTTAAACCACCCAGACTATGGTATTTTCTTACAGAAGCCTGAAGGGACCAAGATAGGGAGAGAAGGAAAAATCATCGCCCTTCAGGATTCTCATACTACTGGTCACAAAAAAGAGGACCTCAATGAGATTGGGACAGTCTGCAGCATGAGCGGCCTTGACTTATTATTTGTCACCAAGGCTTATTGCCCAGACTTGCTTGCCATCTGAGCTCCCTAACCCCTTTGTCAAAGGCACTTCCCTTCTACTCTCTGCCCTTCAGGGCTTCACTCCTGACCTCTGTCCCCTCCATCACCCTCAGCAAGAGGGCAGGCAGCTCATGGGTTTTGGCAGTGGTGGGAGGTATCCCAGTGTTTAACACAGCAAGGGTAATGGTGATGGCCAGGACCTACACCTGCGGCTGGTCCTAGATCTGCCTCAGAAAAGTCACCGAATCACAGAGGATCAGGACCACTTGATTAGGAAACAAGTTCAGAGGAGTCAAGTTACTTTCTGAAGGTCACACGAACATACTTTAATGGTAGATTCCAGGTATTGGACCAGACCTTCAGCACAAGTGTTGGTTTCTCCACATACTATGCTCATCTCCAGAATAGGGTTGGTAAGTCTTGCCCAATCTTCCTCACAGTGAACAGAACATCTGAGAGAAATTTATCAACTGTGAAGCTCTATACAGTGGTTCTCAGTGGGAATGGTACCTGTTGTTTTAGACACATTTGGATTTTGAGGTACAATTTACATATAATAAAGTTCACCTTTTATAAACATACAATTCTTTGAGTTTTGATAAACACAAGCATGTAAACACCACCATAAACAAAATATAGAGCAGTTATATTAGCCCCCAAATTCCCTTGATTACTTTGTTGTTAGTCCCCCTGACCCCCAACTCCTGGCAACCACTCATCTATTATCTGCCTCTATTGTTTTGCCTTTTCCAAATGGTCATTTAAGTGTCTGACTTCTTTCACTTAGCACAGTGTGTTTGAGGATCCCCCAGTTGTTGCCTTCGTGAGAAGTTTGCTCCTTTGCATTACTGAATGGCATTCCATTGTGCGGATGGACCACGGCTTATATCCATTCACCAGTTGAAGGACATTTGGGTGTTTCCAGTTTTCCATGACCATAAAGAAAGCTGATGTATCATGACAATGCAAACTGAATAGGCATTTTGTAAACCTGTTAGGTCAGTTTTGGTTTTCACAGTGACTGGGGAAAGGGTGTTTCTGGCTCAATGGGCCAGGCTTGGGTGCCAGGTACCCTTCAGGATTCAGGATAGTCCAACACAATGAAGACATCTCCTTCCTGTTAAGACTTTTAGGTAGTCTACTAGACATTCATGTGTGATAAACCTGTTTATAAATATCTAAAACTAGAAACTTTATTTGTCAATATGGAGTATTTTTTTCCCCAAGATTTGATATGCATTGAATTTTCTGTGAATGTAACTACAAGGTAAATTGAGAAGAATATGCTTTGTTTTGTTCTGAATTTTATCAGCAGTTGTGCACCATTTTGGAAAGTCACATCACCATTCATCCTTCCTGCCAACTCAGCTTGTGGTATTTGAGTTACCAACGCGACTCTCCTGTATTTGTCTGAATTCGTAGTTGCTGTGTTCATAGTGACTCTACATAAAGGTGCAATCATCCGACTGCTTCATTATGTCTTCCAGTTTAGTCATACTCAAGCATTTGCATAATGAAATACTTATTATTTTATTATAAATTACTTTCTTTTTATTACCCCTTTATATTGTAGTTAGGGAATTATGTGGATTTTTAAAAACAATTAGGTATGCAGTTATATATAAATTCCATTTCCAAATAGAAAAGGAGCATTACAAAATAGTTATTACAGAAAGGGAGTGTTCCTTCTTAAAGAGTCACTGCTCTTTGTAAGAGTTTTGTGATCAGGACACTATCCAGCAGTACAGACAGGGCCCACATCCTGAGTGAAAGGATTTGATTGACAACTGACAATTATAGGAAAATATTCACATTCTGGGCATTGCTATGGTACACGTTATGGTTCTTGTGGTCATATTCAGAGGCGCATATGTGAGCAAATATTTACTGAGAACCTGTTAGGTACCAGGTGCTTTCTAGTGGTGCTGATGATGGTGTTGCGTGTGTGTACAAATGAACAACATTTATATATACAAGTGAATGAAAAAGATAATTTTCAGGCAGTCATGAGTGCTAAGACAGATAAAATGAGTAACAGGCTTACCTAGGGTGTCCTGGAAGGCATCTCTGAGTCAGACCTAATGGTGAGAAAGAGGCAGACTTGCAAAGATCTAGGGAGAAAGCATTCTAACTGCAGGGAACAGCGAGGAAAAGTGGCCTGAGATGACAAGCATTTGAGCATGCTTTGGGGAGGAAAAAAGACCCAATGTTGGGAACACAGAGAATATAGGAGGGTGGAGGGAGGTGGAATCAGCAAGGAGAGCATGGTCCAAATTTTTTAGGGTCTTATAGTCCATGGTGAGGTGTTGGAATGTTGTTGTTTGCAGCAAAAGCTTTTGGGATATATTGAACACGGGAATGATATATCTCAGTTATTCTTTAGAGAGATTGTTTTGGCCATGCTGCAGGGGGACTGGGGAGAGAGACCGGTTAATAAGGCAGTACTGCAGTTCAGAAGAGAGATGGTGGAGTCCTAAAGTTAAAGCAGTGGAGAAGATAAAATGACCAGGGCCTATGGATATGATTAATTTTGGAGTGTTAGCAAGAGACTGAATCTGAGCAACTGGGAGGGAAGTGGTGCTATTTAGGGAAACGAGGATTAATGGGAATGGTGTAAATGGGTTTCTTTTGGCCAAGTTCAATTTGAAACACCTGCTAGATATCCATGAGGAGGTAGCAATTGCTAGCCAGGTATACAAGGTCAGGTGAGGATGCAGGCTGCAGATGGACATTTAAGAGTCATTAGCGGGGAGATTTTTGGTAAAATAGCAGCCACAGTGGCAGTATAGTTTTTGGATCTTCCCAAAATCCCACATAAAATGGACAGAACAATGAGATAACAAAACCAAGAACTTGGGCTAGGGATGTGGCTTAATGGTAGAGTGCTTGCCTAACATGTGTAATGATCTGGATCCAATATCTGGCATCACAAAAAATCAAAACAAAACTAAAAGTTACTTCAAAAACCAAAAGTCATAGACAACATTTATAATAAAGCTAGGTGACAGGTTATGTCCTTGAGCTCTAAAAGATGATAAGGTATGAAGGAACCTTAATAAATTGAGGCTTATTTGGTTTTGGTACATGGAAAGCAGAGGGAAGGTGTACCTGAGAACAGGTACACCTCAAAGTAGAAGCAGATGTTAGCTAGAAAATGTGATGGGCCAATGTGGAAACAGCAGCTGAAATTGGGAAGGGCTCTGCTCACTCTGGTAGCAGATGGGTACATGAAACCCTTCAGTGGACTGGGGGACCCCGGTAATATTTCTAAGTATAATGCACTAATAAAAGCATTTAATAAAACCCGACCGCCAGAGCTCCCACCCAGGGTCCCTGCTGAAGAGAACCTTCTGGACAGGGTCAGGGAACAAAGACAGAAGAAAGAGAAACTCCAGATAAAAGTTGGTGAGGGGACTAGAACCAGAAAATCTCAGAAAGCAAGCCACTATATATATGTATATACACATTTTATTTGTCTTAGTTATACATGACAGTAGAATGTATTTTGACACATCATACATAAATGGAGTATAACTTCTCAATCATGTAATCATATATGTAAATAGGGTAATAATGTCCGATTCACTCTACTATCCTTCCTACCCCTTAATCCCCTCCCCTCCCATTATATGAAACAATAGAAGTGTGAGCTCAGTGGAGTTAGAACAGGCATCTGAACAAAGCCTCTAACAATGTAGGAAAATTTATTCCATAGAAAAACAAAATGATTCAATACAATGCCATAAAAGTTGCTACAAGAAAAAGAGAATGGAGAGAATGGTATCCCCATAGAAAATAAAAGCACACCAGAAAGACATGCTAAAAATAAAACAAATGACTTGTGCTAGTTAGATTTCTGTAGGTCTGACAAAATGCCTGAGATAATATACTCAAAAGAAGGAAAGTTTTATTTTAGCTCATGGATTTAGAGGTCTTAGTCTTTGGTCACTTGGCCCCATTGCCTTTAGACCCATGGTGAGGCAGAACATCATGGTGGGGAGTGCATGATGGAACAAAGCTATTTACCTCGTGGCAACCAGAAAGCAAGAAAGAGAGAGGAAGAACCTATATATCAATATCCTCTCAAGACCATGCCCCCAATGACCTAAATTCCTCCCACTAAGCCCCTCCTCCTAATGGCTCCACCCACTCCCAGGAGTGCCACAGACTGGCACCCAAGCCTTTAGCACATTGGTCTTTGGGGAATATTCGAGATCCAAGCCATGACAACACCATATATATATGGTATATTATAATGTATATAACATACTATTTTATGATGGGCTCAAAAGCATTTAAAAATTATATAAAACATGGAAGACAACATAAATCTGTAGAAAAACTTACAAATGGGGTGACAGGATTCAAGAAAAATTTGAAATAGAAGAAAAATGATTTTATAAACAAAAACTAAATCACAAGGAAAACAAGAGCAAGTGAACAGTTTAAATAAAGGCACAAAGGAAGAAAAACTTTAGAATCAAAAGGAAATTAATAATGAGATAAAAATGATTAGTGAAAAAATGACAAATACTAAATGTAGGCAAAGAAGACCCAAAACATGAATAATAGACACTCTGCATGATAAAAGCAATGCAAAAACAAAGCAACAGAGTAAATCCTAACAATGCTAATTCAAAAAAGCCCCATGAAATTAAAAATATGCATTTAAAGTTGTATATTGAAAGTGCAAAACTGTGTGCCTGAGAAAAGAATCAAAAAATATTCTAGTAAAATTACCGGGAGAAAGGAAAAAAAAATGCCCTTAGGCATCCAAGAAAAAAGAGTAGGTACCTTTATATGGGAAAGGAAATGATATCATCATCTGACTTTTCTACAGCCATATGTTATGACAGAAGAAAATGGAATAACACATTAAAGGTACTCAAAAGAGAAAATGTGAACATGGGCCAAGGATTTTATATTCAGCAAAATTGACCTTCAAGTATAAAGAGCATAAACTATTATTAACATAGCATATAAGAATTGAGAGAATATTGTTCCCAGGAGCCTGTCCTTAGGAATCTGCCAGAGAATGAGTTTCAGACAACCAAATGACCAGAGAGACATGGACACAAAGCAGGTGGTGAGTGTTAAAGTTACAGGTAGGACCAAGACGAAGTGAGGGCAACAGGGATATCATAGCATGCGTTGACCAGGTGAGCTGGCAAGGTGGACATAGTCTTTAAAATGGGGCATGTGGAGATCATGTGTGCAAAGCATTTGCAGCTTTTTTAGTAATCATAATTTGCTCTTGGTGGTATTAGTATTCTTGTTAGCTTGAGACTGTTGTATGTATAATGTGGGATAAAGCAAGTGAATAATTATGGGTCCTTCTATAATTTCTGTGTCCTCAAGGGGCAGGATTCTCAGTTCAAAAGACTGGAAGTACAGAGTAATATAGAAGAGATAGCATGGTAGAGCTGAACTTGAATTTTAATTCATGTGTGGGTAGATAGGTAGGTAGGTAGATAGATAGATAGATAGATAGATAGATAGATAGATAGATAGATAATAGATAGATAAATAGAGACATCTCCTCTTCTAGCGCTGTCCTCTGAGAAAGGTCTAGAAACATTGGCTAATGGATGGAATGAGCATCTCATGCCAGATTATGGGGGTCATGGTCTAACATTTCCCACTGAAAGGAACTGGGGCTCCGTGAAGCAATGGTGACCCAGGTCTGGGTAGCAGATACACAAGGTGAGTCTGGAACCAGCCCTGTCAAAAAAAGCGTAGGAACCAACTTAAAGAGACTACTGCTTGCCATTAATGATAATTTAGACTCTAATAAAAATAATAATTGCCTTAAATTGAAACCCATGTTTAAATGTGGGTTTAATATTTTTACATTAATGAGTTCATAATGACATACTAAAAATTAACTAATTGGTCATCTTCTGAGGAGGTCAGGGAACCAATTTATCTTGAAAAATGGGCAAATAAAAGGACATAAGCATATATCCTGTCATTCCTCTCTGAACTACACTCCTGGGTAACCAAATAATAGATGAAGGGCAGCGTCTCTGTATAAAATTATTCTGATAGGCGAAGACTAAAATGAATTTTGGATCTAGGGTTGAAGTTTTAGACATTGAGCACCAGTAGCTGCTGATACTGAAAAAAAGAAGAAGAAGAAAAAAAAAAAAAAGCAAACAGCAGATGCTATGTGCCTCCTGATCTTGATGAAAGAGCAGAGCATCACCACAGTCTTGGCTAACAGGATTGAACTTGAACCCAATCAAACCTCAGGATCCAGCTGCCAAGGTCAGGAATGCAGACAGGGGAATGTGTTGAGCTGCCCTGAGATGCGGCAACAGCATATAGGTGGTGGGAATCTCCACAGGGCAAATGAGCAGATAGATTGTCAAGGAAGGAAGAGGTAAAAACTAAAAGTCTTAGTAGACACAGTCTCAAAAAACCAGGCAGGACTAGGAATACGGTTGGTTGATGAAAACCATGAAAGAATACAAAGGCACAAATGATTAACACAATAAGTCAGGGCAGTGGTTGCTTTTGGAGGGGAGAAGGGGGTCTGTGCTGTGAAGAGGGCAGTTGGGGCCTTTTGGGTGACTGACAAAATTCCGTCTCTTAACCTTCTAGTCATTTACTAAGCCATTTATTTGTTTTGTGTGATTTCATGTATCAAATATGAATGAAATTTAAAGCCATGGTGTGAATGAGTTCATTTGGTAGAGATTATAGATAGGGAAGACAAGACTCAGCCTTGGGGACATTTCAATACTTAAAAGTCTGGTAAGGAGAGATTGAGGAGGAGCTATTATTGAGGCATGTGTCAGTCCATTTTCTTTCACTATAATAAAATACCTGAGGCAGGCCAACTTTATGAAGAAAAGAGGCTTATTCATCTCATAGTGTTGGAGGCTGAGATTCCAAGATTAGATGGTTCCATGACTTTAGTCTCTGGTGAGGGGCATAGGGCAGATGGCAGGAGTGTGTGCAGGAGTAAGACATGTTTCCAGACAAGAAATCCAAGAGCTATGTGAAACGATCTTGCTCCTTTTATAACAATCCTTTCTCAAAATCTACCTCAGGATCTATGTGAACTACTTTAGTCCTGAGAGTTGCACCCCCAGTTACCCAAGGACCTCCCCCCAGATTGCACTGCCTCTCGCACTGCCACACTAAGGACTGAGCCTCCTGCACATGAATCCTTAGGGAACAAACCACATCTAAGCACAGCAAAACAGAAAACTGGTCAGAGAAGTCAGTGAAGGGCTTAACCAGTCAATGCCCCCCAGGGGCTCAGTGGAGTAAGCATGGACAAGTCCCCTGGGCTTTGGTGTATTGCATTGATGATTCAGTAAACCCTCGAGGTGAGAATGGAAAGTGACATGGACAGGGTTCCCAGGGGGCCTTGCATGACATAAAGGAAGGGCAAGGGGTGCATCAGGAAACCTGGGCACAAGGCAAATCCTACCCAGCCCTGATGGCAGGGACACCCTGGTTGGAAGATGAGCTACAGGGTCTGTCCTGCTGAGCTCCGTCTACCCCCACCCACACCCTGCTCCTGCCAGTGAGGGATACTGAAGACAGACTGGCAGCCAGGCAGCTGCAGCCAGCAGGAGTTCTGTGCACAGGGCCAGCAGGGCAGGAGACATCGGGCTTTTGGGCGACCTCGGCCAACAGTGGGAAGGAGATGCCAATCAGATCAAAGCTGTCGGCTGGGATTTCTGCTCTCTGTCACCACCTGCTTTGGCAACACTGAGAGAGAATCAATTCTCCCTGTGTCTTGTCCATGCCTTCACTTTGAAGGCCAGAAACTGCCATTTCTCATCCCAGTGGTGGGGGAGGGCCTGGCGCTGAAGATGAGGCCGGGGAGCCAGCAGCAGGGGCAGACTCTGGCTGCTCAATCCTGAGGAACAGAGCAGCCCCCTGCTCGCAAAAGTTGGGAGCCGTGGAGGAGAGGCTGAGAGGTTTCACAGCAGGCCTGACACCCTCCTCAGAGCAACCTGGCAATTTAAAGGCGCATTTGTGGTCCTTCGTCCACACTGGCCTAGTGTTCTCCCCCTTGCGAGTTTGTTATTGAGGTTCTAGATCCCCACTCTGTAGCTACCCACACGTGGACAGAGGCTGTCCAACAGGGTGGCCTAGTGATCAAGAGCCAGGCTTGGGTCTGCTCATCTATGTGCAAATAGTAATGGTAGAATTACTGTCAGAAATGTGTTACTGTGCCTAAGTGCTTAGAGCAGTGTTTGGTCTAGCCCAGAAATTTCTGGTAGGTTCTTCCTGCTTTACTACCCGCTTTGTCAGAAACTAATGACATTCCTGCGTGTCTGAGACTGGGCCTCCTTCTCCAGGCCTATTCCATACCCAGAGATGATTTTCTAGGAGAAAACTGAGGCCCACAGGGAAGGAATCTTATTATACTGCTAGGACCTCTCCTAGTCTGTATTTCTCTGAGACAAAATATTTACACGTCTTATTTAAATATCTGCCCCTTGGAGCCATTGTGTTATGGGGCACTTTGGAGGCCTAAATGGATTCAGGTGTGTGTATCCATCAGCGGCCTTTCCACTCACGTTCAGCATCAGTAACACATGCAGTTGTCTTCTAGCATGGGTGGTGAACTGGCTCAGTCACATGACCATCTAACATCCCGGCAGCAGGCCTAAGCTAAAGGTGACTTTTGTGGCTGTACCCAGAGTCCAGCTAACAAGATCACACATGGACCAAACCCATTACCCTTGTTGTGGGACTGCAGCTGACCTCACATGTGCTCCAATCTGGTCCACCAGGACAGCCCATCTGTTGGCCAAACCCTGTGCTTGGAAGTGCAGATGGCTGGTTTGCATGACATGGAACAGCTTGGGACCTGGACTACATGGGCAATTGGCTGAACTTTTGCAGATCCAACCAGATGTTTGGCATCGCACAGGGGCATATTGTCTTTCCTCCCCTTCTGAGCCTACGGTCAGCCTCCAGGGATTTTAATAAAATGCTGGAAACTGACTGGACTCTACAACTATTAGATCGAGTGTAACATCTGATTGGAGTTAGGTCACTGGGAAAGTCATATGCTATCCACGCATCTGCTTTTGATTTGGAGACCAAGGGGACACAGGATGATCATACACAGCCTCTCACAGTGGCAGTAGCTTCTGCCTTTTACTCCACATGAATGGCAGAGCCTCTAGCTAGAGTAAGGGTAAAAACTGAGGCATCCCCACAGGAATGTACTGACCCTGCATCATCCATAGGCATCTCATGGCCCTGCCTTCTGCTGGGACTCTGAGCATCATGCCCCACAATGCCCATGTAGACCTCTTGCCAGAGAGGGCAGGTGAACTGTCGGCAAGTGAGGACCCCAGCATTGCCTGGGAGTCTTGGAGGAGCTCTCTCTGGGATCTGCCTGGGATCTTGGCCTCCCAGGGCTGGACCAGAGGAAAATATCCCAGATTCCATGTCCCTTGAACCTGAGTGACTAGTGATTCTTGCCCTTTTGCCAATCTCTTTCTGGTGAGTGCTGCAGTGGTCTGTAAAGTGCACTGGCCTCTTCCATCCTTCTCTTGGCTGTGTGCTCTGCAAAATGCTTTAATTAGGGGCCATCATCTAAGCTGCTCTCGCCTTATATGAGTCAAGGGCTGAGGTTGCATTGATATGCTCAGTCCCACCTCATTCTTCTGGGGTCTTCCAAGCTGGGCCACGGATCTACCTATCTGAGGGAGGCAGGGCCTTAGGTGAGCTGTGGAGCCTCAGGAGAGCTGTGGTTGTGTGTAGGGTGCACTTCCAGGCACTTTCCCTGGGGAAGGTTTCTGGTGAATGTTCCAGAACCCCCTGCTGCATTCTTCTCCTTTCTCATGTATTGCCAGCACCGAGCATTTCCCAGGTATCAGGTGTCACTCTGAGCATCCATGTGCATGAACTCACTCACCATCCACAGCTTCTTCCATTTTGCAATGGAGGAACTGGAGGCATGGAAAAGGTAAGAAGGTGGCTTCAGTGTTTGCAGCTGAGAGGTGGCAGAGCAGGTGGCACTTTCTTAATGATTGTGCTCTCCTGCCTTTCTGCAAAGAACAAACATGCAGATTTCCCTCGACCTTCTGTTCATGGGCGTGCATCAGAGGAATGTTAACCTTTCAAGTCAGAGACAAAATGCCTTCAGTTCTCATGGACGTCAGTATACACGCATGCGTCCCTGTGTGCAACCAGACTCATACACATTAACAAATAGTTGCTGCCTTACTGTTCATTCATTCATAATTAATCATTCATTCAAACTACAACCAAAGCCTGTTGGGCCCTCGTGAGCATTGTGGTGGATGCTGGGGCACTGAAGAGGACTACAATGCAGTCCCTGCCTTGAGGGAAGTTCTCAGGCTAAGAGGAGAGGTAGACCTATAAATATGCAGTACTTAGGGTAGGTGTTGCTAGAGAGGGATGTGTAACCTACCAAGGGGACAGAGGACCCAATATGACTTGAGAATCTGGAGACTGAGATCTCATCTCAGGAAAGATTTTTTTTTTTAAAGGTAAAAAGGTATAAAATAGAATTTTAGGGTCCAGTGTATGCCTTTAGTCTCAGCAACTCAGGAGGCCCAGACAAGAGGATCACTTGAAGCTAGAGTTTGAGGCCCACCTGGGAAAATAGTGAGACTCTGGCTCAAAAACAAAAATAAAATAAAAATAGAATCTTGGAGTTAGCATAAGGAAGACTTGGGTTCAAATCCTCGCTCTGTTGATTACTGCCTGGGATGTTGTTGCAAAGATGACATGTGAAAGGACCCAGCCCAAAGTCCAGCACTTACGAGGTCTCAGAGACATTTCTTGACTTCTTTTTTTTTTTGAATGAGCTCTGTGACCTTGAACAAGCCCATGAACCTCCTTGGGCCTTAGTTGCCCCATTTACAAAATGGGAGTGATAGTATCTGCCTTGGCTACCTCTCAAGATGGGAGTGAGGAAAAAACAACTTACAGTGGGCACAAGACCTTTAAAACGTGAAATTCAGTCTGCATTTTAGTAGCCAGCACAGGGAGGCCAGGGTGGCATGGTAGTGGTGGAAGCCAGGATCTCTGTGTTAAGGGCACACATGGCAGAATCAATTCCTTTAAGATGCTTGGCTGAAAGACCCTAGAGACAGTGACAGAGTCAAGAGCAATTCTGGCACCCTGGTCTCTCCCGTGAAATGACTGTCAAGCACTTTGCAGTGACAGAGTCTTTAGTAAATACTTCCTAATAACAACCACCTACAAGATTTCCAGGGGAAGTGGGCCTGCCAGGAACATTTGTGAAGCCCTGGGTGTCTGTGAAATCCTGACTCCATCAGACTTGGGTGAGTTGAGCTCTGGGACTTGGGGATGTTTAGGAAGCTGAGTGGAACTTGGGCTTCCTCTTTCCCCTGGGCCAGGAGGACCTGAGCCCCTGTAAGACTCACAATACTACCATCCCTGCCTGTCAATCAGTTGGGTTTTTTGTTGCTTACACGTTTTGCTTTGGAGTTTTAATTAGTAGGAGTCAGACGGGAAGAAAGTGCCGAAGGGCTTGTTCTCTGCCTGGTGGAGGGAGAGTGGGGCCGCAGACAGCCTGACAGCAAGAAAAACGTTAGCCACCATTGGGGCTATGCCAGGCCCTAGAAGGTGGGTCAAATCAGTGTCCCCACACGGACTTGCCCACCGGAGAATGGAGCATTCTTTTCCCTGGGAAGAGGAGATGTGGAGGAAGCAGGAGAGATAGGTGGAAGGAGTGGAGTGGCTGAGGATGGAAGGGATGGCGTTTGTATAAAAGGACTCACGGGGAGATTTATGTGGAAGTTAGCGCTGGAAAAAGTCACGGTTCTAAGTGGAATATTAATGGCATCCATTTTCTTGCCATCTCCTGCAGGAACACTTTGGAAGTGCAGGGGAAAAAAAATCGCTTTGCAGTAATAACTGTTATTTATATAAGAGAACAGCATTGGATATATCAAAATGTGAGGTTTCAAGGTAATAACTGGACCCTCAGAATCATCATTATCTATTTAAAAGGCAATTTCGAGGCTTGGAAATTGATAGAAAAAAATGGCTCAATCCTTCCACGGTGGTAAATAAATTTGTGTTTCATTTTTATGATTTGATTTCATTCTGAATCCGATGAGATTGGATGACTGAAGGGAACTGAGGAGGATGTAACTGGGAATGACCTTCCTAGCACATCCGTATTGATGTCCAAGTTTGACTGTTGGGCAGAGGCCTCTTGTTTCCATCCTGGACACAGCTGGAGGGAAATCTGTGGAGACAGAGGAGTCAACTCCTGCCGGAGTCCACTGGGCACTTCTAGAAGATTTACTCCCAGCCCCTGTAATTCAGTCTCTCCCACCTGCCAAGTTAACCACCATGGGTGAATGTTTTCCAGAAATTTTTTTCTATTCATATTCTTTCTATACATTTTTTTCTTTTTAAAAATAGGGATCATTTTATAGACACTGTATTTCAATTTGCCCTTTTCATTGTATTGAATGGCGTTCCATATCAGTTCATGTGAGAGTATACCTATTACTATACTTTGAATCTTGAATGTTCCTCAAAGGCCCACGTATTACAAGCTTGGTCCCCCAGCATGGTGCTATTTGGATGTGGTTGGAACCTTTAAGAGCAGTGGCCTACTGGGAAGTCTTCAGGTTCTTTGACATGACCTTGAGGGGGATAGTAGGACCCCAGACCCTTACCCACCCCTTGCTTCCTGGCTATATGCTTCCTGCCTTGTCACAGGCCTAAAAACCATAGAGCTATCTGATCATGGTCTATGAACTGGAACCACCAGAACTGTGAGCTGAAACATTTTTTCTTTATGAGTTGATTAGCTCAAGTATTTGTTATAGTAACAGAAAGCTGATTAATACATCTACTTCCTTTGAAAAGCTGCATGCTCTTTCTTTATATGACTGCACCAACATTTAAGTAACCTCCCTTTTTGATGGGCAGGTGGGTTGTTTCCTTCCCTGTACCTTAGTCTTTGTACCTTTGCAGGAAGATTTCTAGAGAACAACCCTAGAAGTGAAAAATTGGGTGAAAGCTTCTGAACATTTTAAATGAGAGTGTTTTTGACTTTGAAAAATAAAATCTGGCAATCTTTGTCCTTTAGGTCAAATGGCTTCTCTTGATGTCAGATCTGTGGGCAAAACTGTGAAAGACCTTTTGGTCATTAGTGGCTTTGCTCATCTAGGGTCCAGGTAAAGGCTGAGAAGAAGATGCAGCTGGCTTTGGAACATGGCTGTTTAGCTCATCCTCCTGCAGGTCAGTGGTGTGGCCTGGGAGGTATTCAAGAGAGGAGTGAGGCCACTTTGCTCCCTCCGCTGGATGACCAGAGCTGTGGTGAAGAAGTCCCACACTGGGCTTCCAGCTTTGCTGCTGCTGAACTCAGGGCTTGATGTGCTTTTTAACTCCTTCCTGGGTGAAATAGGGACAGTCACACACACTTCATAGTCATTTTAAAGACTGAATGTGATAATTCTTGTTATAGTGCCTTGTAAAGCGTTGCTTAAATATCAGCATCTTTATTAACAAAGAATCTGAGGTGTGGCGCTGACCAGAGTGTTCCTATCCTCTCCACAGTGCCCTGGGACCTAAAGGACAGATGCCTGTTTTTCCTTTTGCCCTTGGACAAGTTATTAAATCTCTGTAAGCCAGGATTTCCCCTTTTTGAAAATCTGAGTGAGGCACAATTGTATAAGTGGCTCAGCCCTGTGGAGATTAGTAGCTTTTTTTTTTTTTTTTTTTTTTTGTGGTGCTGGGGATTGAACTCAGGGCCTCGCACGTGTGAGATGAGCACTCTACCAAATGGGCTGCATCCCCAGCCCCACTGGTAGCATCTTTAGCCAGAGAGCATGTATCCAGCTTGGAACACCTAAACAGGAGTGCTCTTTAGATAGAGTGTGGGACAGGCTGGCAGGTCGGTGAGTAGGACAGGTAGATAGGTGGATTAGAAGGGAGGACAGGTAGATAGGGAGGGAGGGAGGGAGGGAGAGGGCAGGTAGATGGGTCCTTTGAGAAAACAAACTGTTCCTTCCCTTGCAGCCAGGAGGGGAGGGCCCTGTGCCCTCAGAGCCCAAGGACACGGGTGGAGTGCTGATGTGGGAAATGACCTAGGAGCCAAGGGACTGTCCCAGGAAGCAGGTTGGGAGGAGCTTATGCGCATGCAAAGGCGGAACAAAGCTTCTGCTTTCAGTCGGCTCCACTTCATTCCAGGGAATTGAGAAATATTAATGAGTCACATGCGTGGGCGCACAGGTTCTCTCTGTCGTCCTCAGGGGTGCCAGATCCTGCAGCAGAGAGGCAGGGAGAACTCCGGTTTCTCACCTTCTCTTAGCACCTCGCTCCTGGAGTTTTAAACTCCTACAACTCTTGAATTAACCTGTGAAGTCCCAAGTTTTCAATTCTGAAAATATTTTAATGAAATTGGTACAGATGCATTAAAGTTAGTCGGAAGTCATAATTAGAGCTTACAATTTAATATTATTATAATTATTATTATTAATGATCATTAATAGTTTTAATGATGTTAAAATTAACAATGTTTTCAACTGATCATTCACCTACTACTCTTCTCTAAAGAATAGAACTCTAACATAGATATTCATTTTAAAGTTACCATGAGTTGGTTGGTTGAAGGTTTTTAGGCATTTTATAAATGGGATGATGGGACATAATGTATTAGTAAAGTCACTCCATAGGATAGGTCAACAGAGTGGTTAAGGCTATGGAGTTGAAATCCCCACTCCACCACTGGTAAGCTGTGTGTCATTGTGCAAGTCACTTAACCGCTCTGAGCCAGGGTTCCTTTATTTCTGTAACAGAGTATTGATGCCTTTCTCCTAAGCTCAGTGTAAGAACTAAATGAGATAAATGCCTAGAACATGGGAAGCACTTGGTGAGGTATAGCAGCCCCAAAGTAACAGCTGTATGTTATTGCCAAACTCTAACAGGCAATTAAGGTCCACACACTCAGGTCTTCCTGGTATCAGCAAATAGGACTGCCTTGATGTGCTAACAACCCCTAACTAGGACCGTGATCAGCACATAAGTAAACAAGCAATTAGGGGGTGAGTAGAGGCTTTTTTCCTCAGCACATCCTATTAATCTGCTGGTCGTTGGTTCACATTAGTTGGAAGCTGATTAACTCATGTCCCAAGTCACTGGGCTGCTTCAATTCTGAGTCAGACCTGCATGTCCCCGGCCCGCCCTCACTTGCTGCAGTCTCCTCCCCTCCTGGGATTTGTGACAAACTGAGTCAGTCTTCAGGGCAGTGGCAATGTCCGGAGGGGTACCAGGCAGTGATGGAGAAAGTCCAAAGCCCATAAACAGATAGCCCCAGGTGTAGGCAGGAGTGCTGAGGTGTTTGAGGTTGATGAAAAACTTAGACAAATAGCTAAGGTTCTAGAAACTGCTTTAGAAGTCTCCAGAACAATATGGGAGGCAAAGGGTCCGAGGAGAGGCGTGTGGGCTTCTGGGATTCCCGGTTCCATCTGGTATTCCCATTTGCCATAGTTTTGCTTGGACATGGCCTATAAGACCATTAATATTTTCAGCCCTGTGTTAATGTCAGGGACGTTATGGTCAGATACTTCAGTGGGGACTTGATCAAGGTGCCTGGAAGTGGACAGAGGGCTCGAGACTGCTGTGAGTGTGGGCACACCCTGGGGTTTCAAGCCTCTTCCTCTCCAAGTGTCCTTTTCAGACAAGACCCAGGCGAGGGCCATGTGGATTGGAATCCTTAACGGGATGAGCGAACTTGACCGTCTGTAACCCAAGCCCATGATCCAGTAACTAAGTGGTTTAATTACGCTTATCACTGCTACCCTGAGCCAGGCGCCTGTGTGGATTAATGTAGCTAATTCAATATCCTCTCTAAGAAGCACTATCAGGGAACGAGATTCTGCTCTGAGGAGCAGCCTGCGGCCTCTGCTCGCTCACCCTGGCTGGGTGCCTCTGGAGGTCTCTGGAGAGCCTGCTGACAGGTTAATCCCTGCCCTCTGGTCTCCCGGCTCCCTCCTCCAGGCTGGGCTGTGCTGGCCATTGGAACCTTCTGGAGCCTTCCCTTCCTCCTCCCACCTCTGTCTACCCCCCGCGGAGTACTTTTAATTTGCTTGGAATAATTGATTCTGTCTCCTTCTTGCACCTCATTTTCTCCTGGCTTTTATTTATCTCCTTGGTGGGAGCAGCTGTGAGGAGAAGACAGTGTCGGGAACTGTGTGGCAGGCAGGTGCTGCCCGGGTTCTGAGATCCAGTTTCCACGTCTACCCCACGCACTGGCGACCTCAGGGCTGTGCCAGGTCTCGAAAGCACCTGGCACACAGGAGAGCCAGGCGTGGGAGAATGAAACCCGATGGATGAGCCCCGCTTCACGTCTTCTGGCTCTGGGGCTTCCCCTGGCTTTCCCCTGATGGCCAGAGCCCTCCCGTCCATCCCTCAGTCCTGCTCACCATTCAGGACAGGACTGAAGAGCCCTCCCCATCACCTCCAGCTCTTCTCATGGAAAAGGCAGGGTTTCCAGTGAAACCACTGGACAGTAGATGTTCCACTGTCCCTTGGGAATGGAGAAACTGGGCAAGCTTCAGCTTTCCATCTGCCTAAGGTTGTCACAGCAACCTGCCTGTCTCTCCTGCTAACTCTTAGAAAGCCTCTTTATCTCTCTCAGAACAGTGCGCTTTAGCCAAATTCTGAGTGGTGTGTATCACTGTGGCGTGTGCTGGGAACGGGGTGGGAAACTGAGATCAAAAGAGCTGGACTAGCAAACCAGCCCTGAATATGGTACTGGCTACATGCTGCCTGCATGGGAAACTTAGTGGGTTCCTGTTTGGAACTCCTTTGCCTTAGCTCTGTGGCTATTTTTAAGTTATTTAAGCCCTGTCTCTTCCTTCTAATGATCTGTGAGGATTAGAAATTGGCCAGGGTGGGTATATTTAAGCAAGAATGAGGGAGCTCCAGTGGGTTTGGGATTTTGTAGGCAGCATTGGATCTGTGCTCAGCTCTGTAGTACTTGTTTTTTTGTTTTTTTTTTTGCTGCTAACTTCCCACCCCCACCTCCAACATCAGCCCAGTGTTCTGCTGATCTTAGATAGCTGGGGAAAGACACAGACACTCCAGGACTCCAGAGTAGCTGGCTTCTGGGCACTGGCAGGCAGTGCAGGCTCAGAGGAGACCCCACCTCTTTCCTGAGGCCTCAGATGGGGAGGGGGTGGGCAATGGGACCAGGAAGTCTCTATTTGCCCAGCTGAGGAGTGAGTGGGGTGAGGAGCACACAGAGAAGCACACAGCCCTGCCTCTGCCCCCCGGCCTCCCACCGTTGTGGAAACCATTTGGCTGCTGGGATCAGGGCTATCCATAGGTCTCTCCAGGCAGGAGGAGGGGGTGTAAAACAGAGCAGAGGAATCCTCAGAGGGAATGACACTGAGACCCCAAACGTCTGGGTCTGCCTGCCTGCAGAGGACCGAGCCAAGCAGCAGGCACAGCTTCCCAGAGGACAGACGCCAGGGCGGAGGCCCATAAGTCCAGCACGGCTCTGCAGCAGGGTCTTCTCACCCAGCGAGCTGCAGCGAAGAGGCCCCCCAGCAGCATGGCCCTTCCACATCTCAGCCTTGCTGGGGCTCCCCTGGGTGGGCCATGGGCTCAGTAGGTTTTAGAATCATTTTAAAATTTATTTAGTTAGTTTTATTTTTTGATGTTAGATTAGAAAGGGAAATCGATCTGGTAGGGGTCATAGGTTTAGGGTTTTTGTATCACATGTGCACTTTGTGTGCTTTCCTAGCGGGGTGACAGGGGAAGGAAGGCCAGCAGCCTCAGGAGTCTTGGTGCAAATACCTCTTTTTACAGATGGGTAAACTGAGGCAGAGAGGGAAAATGACTTCCATGAGGTAAAAGGCTACTTTGTGGCAGAGTTGAGACCAAGACCTAGGGTCCTTGACCCCCAGGCTAATAACTCAGTGAAAGGATGTGGGATAGGCCACGTGAGCATCAGATTGGAGCCTCTTGTATCTCACATAGTGTTTCATTCACAGTAGTCATAAAAAAACATATTCTGTGACTCGGAAAAAAATGGTTGAGCTGTGTGGTGTTGGTACACCCTGCCCCTGTGTTGGTTATCAACAGGGATCTTGGAAATGTCTTTTTCTGTTATTACACCCCCTCCTCTAGGAGGAAAGCTCCTAGAGGAGCTTATGTTCCATTTTATTACAATAATAATAACTTTGAATTCACTAGTCTGAAATGGATACTGTGCTGAGAACTTCAGATAAATGATTTCGTGTCATCTTCACCAAGTCAGGAAGTAGACATTGGTACCCTTATCACAGAGGAGGAATCAGAAGTTTGGAGAAATTTTAGTCATTTGCCCAAATCACACAGCTGGTGAGTGGTAGTGTCAGGATTTGAGCCCAGATCTGTAGGTTGCAATGAAACACAAGTTCAGGAAGGGCTGTTAGTTGTAGAGGGTTCCTTGCCATAGCATCCTTGTGTCAAACTTGACCTGTGTACAGAGGACTCAGGTTGAGAAGACTCGGCATGCGTCTCAGCAGAGAGCAAGCGGTTCTTTCCTCCGTGGCAGGGCCCCCTAGGCACCCTCACCTCCTGGACCTGCTACTTTGAGTGCAATTAAGCCGCCCTCCACAGCAAGCTCGGAACTCATGCCTGGCAGGATCCAGCAGAGCCCGGCCAGTGGCTGCCAGCGGGAAGCACTTGGCAAGGAAGCTGCTGTGCCAAGGGCAGGGGACCAGGCAGGAGGTGTTACTGTGCCATTATGATTTAAAAAAAAGACAAAAGAAAAAAGCCTCATAGGTTCTTGGTAGCTCCAAATCCCAATTTGCATCTCATCTGGGAGTCATTTGCATAAAAGTTCTATTGGTAGTGTTATGAAATGGAATAAATAAAATGAATGGGCAGATGGGCCTGCCAAGCAGACTCGTACCTGTGCTCTGAGGGGGAGGTTACTGCTTCCTTGGGGATCTCCTTAGAGTCTTCAAGAACCCCTCAACTGCAAGGCTCTGGGTATGGGGTGGGATTGGGGAGGGGCAGGTTTTGGGACACAGGTTCCAGAGGAAGCAGGGAGGCCAGGGTCTCAGTCAGGTGGCCTCTTGGTGCAGTATCAGAAGCCCCTTGTTCCACTAGGATGCAGTTGTGTGGGTTGCTCCAGATCTCTGGTGCCATCTTGTAGACAGTAATGTGTTCTCTTAAAGGGTCTTCTTCCTCCTCAGCCCCTCTAGGCTTCTAGGCTGGCTTCCGTGCTTCCCTGAACAGCGAGTCTCAGGTTGAGTGAGCGGCATAAGCCTGGGAAGCTTGCCAGTGTCCACAGACACTGTTGCAGATGCCAGGAGTGGAGCCCAGGAGTCTCCCGCAGGCAACTGGGCGTGGGAAGCCACTTCCCGAGGAACCTGCTCCCAGGTGTGGGTGGGAGGAACTGGTAAGATACTAAGTGTTCCCTGCCAGGTGGCAGGGCAGCTGCACACCCCAGCAAACCTGAGTCCTCACATCAAACTCTCCCTGGGTCTTTCCTACAACCTGGGAAGATCTGACTGACTTGACCCACGAGGGCACTCAGCCAGGAAGTTGGAGGGTTTGATGGACAACGTAGTTCCTCAGACTCAAATCATGCGCATGTCAGGGGGCGATCCTTGCAAATGAAGCCACTGTTCTATTGACATAGTTCCCTGGTAAGTGGAAACTGGATGTGACCTTGCAAGGGGAGTCATCTCAGTAGAGACCCCTCCACATTATCTGATACTAAAGTCCCGAAGGACAGGGCCACATCCAGAATCACCCACGGCCAGGCTACCATCTCAGAGTACCGAGCCCACCCTGGTCTCATACTTACAGATAGTTTGACAGTATTGGCCCCATGACCCTTAAAGGTCATTCCATTTCATATTTCTTTCTCTTAAAGTATTTTTCTTCTTTTAAAAGTATTTTTCTTAAAGTACTTTCTCAAAGTAATTCTCTTAAAGTATTTTTTTTTTTTCTCTTAAAGATCTCACTTTCAGTAATTGATTTTACCTTCTACCTTTTCTGGATCACCGAGGCAGCAAGGAGCACAGAGTCCTGTAGAGGGGTCAGGCAAGGACTTGGTCTCCTCCCCAGGTCAGCCCTCCCTTTATTGACCCTGGTTGTTGCTATTTGCACAGTCAAAGCACCCAATAAAAATGATTGGTGCCCCAGAGCAGCTGCTAACCCTGTGCACCTGCCTCCACAGGGAGGCCGGAGGAGGCCCTGCTGTCCAGGGTGGGAAGCAGGAAGCTTTGCCTTGGTTGGAAGAGTGCCTTCAGCTGCCTCTTCCTGGCTTCTGCCCTCCTCCTCCACCCTCGCTCATCTTGCAGCCCCAGGGAAGTGGTCCTGAGGGAACAGGGTGTCCCCCCTGCCAGGTGGAGGCTCATGAAGGAGGTGTCACCCGCTCCTCCCATCATGTCCTTGGCGAGGGAGCAGCAGAGTCCAGGATGGGTGGTTTGGAGATGAGAAAGCTCTGGAGTTTTGCCCAGATTCCCCCAGAGCAGGAGAGAGGGGCTTCCATGGGGCCCTGCTCTGTTGGGGGCTATGCCATGTGGACTATGCCAAGATGGCGCCTGGCAGCCAGCCAGAAGTTGTTTTGATCACATCGGTGGTGAGGAAGTCGGTTAACACAGACACACTCAGATGCTTTATCACTGGCCGTATTCAAGTGAGTCCATGCACACAACGTGTGCACATGTGTTCCCGAGTGCTCCTGCTCGTGCCTGCTCGTTTTGACCTTGCTGTGATTGGGCAGCTGGCTCCTTGCCTGGTCTTTGCTTAACTGGCGTGGCCCTACCTCTTGGAGGGAATATAAGCGGGCAGTAAGCAGTAAGCAGAAAGCAGCAGCAGCAGTAGGCAGAAGGCAGATGGCAGATCGCAGAGCGGAGGACTAAGAACACACCTCTAGGCCGCAGATCACAGATCGCAGTACGTGGGACGCACCACTAAGAAGCACCTCTGATAGCACCTTTAGCATGCACCTCTAGCACGCACCTTTAGTTCGCAGGATGCAGGACGCATCTCTAAGAAGAAGCAGCAGAACTCTAAAAAGAAGTAGATCTCTGAAAGCGTAGCAAGTCTCTTTCCCTCTAAGCAAAGTCTTTCTTCCTCTCAAAGCCTTTCTTCCTCTAAAATCAAGCAAGCCTCTTTTCCTCTATAAGCCAGAGAATAAGCAGGCAAGCAAGGAAGCAGCTCAGGAATAGAAGTAGTTTATTTCCAGTCCACCTCCGAGAAATACCCACGAGATTGTTGCTGCAGGCGGTAACAAACATCCACAGGATTGTTGCTGCGGGCAGCAACACTGCTCTGCACTCAGTCTGTTCAGGTGAACCCCAGGAATGTGGAACAGGGGCCCAGGGGTGGGGTGGGTGGCCAGCAGCTTTTGGCTTAAGGCCGGGGAGCAGAGACAGATGCCAGACCCTGGACCAGCAGCCGAACAATCATGGGACAGTGAGGGGGAGGGGGAACGAGAGGCAGACGGGTGGAGGTGCAGAAGGTGAATCCCAGGGTGGGGAAGGAGAATGGGGGGCAGTAGAGAAGGTGAATCGGGGCCATTTTACTTGGGAAACAGAACAAGCAGACAGGTCTGGAGATGCTAGCCCCTAACTTCATCTTTGTCCTTCACTAGCTGTGTGACCACAGAAAAGTGACCAAATTTCACTGGTTCTCAATATCCTCTTTGGTGAGATTGAGATCATATCCATTCTCACTGGTTGTGGTTAGACAACAATGAAATAGATGAGTCCCATCCAGATGACAGGAGACTGGATTCCCCCCCCCCCCCATGATGCTGAATTTGAACAAGAGGCTAAATGTGTCGTCTTTCTTGGCCAGATAGTCGTGACTTTCACTTGTAGTGGTTCCGCATCCAGCCAGGTTTAGGTGCCATGGGGTTATGGTAGGTGAAATGCAACTCGGGCTCCTGTTCCCAGAATCGGAGGCCTGAGAAAATTGAAGAGATCAGAATCTGGCTCTTCTTTCTGTTTCATTTTTTGAACACTTTTAATGAGAGGGATTCATATACTGTACAATTCACGCATTTACAATACACAATTAAACAGTTTTGGGTATATTCTCAGAGGGGTGCAACCATCACCACCGTTTTAGAAAAATGTTATCATCCCTAAAAGGAACCTCGTCCCTTTTAGCTATGGCTCCTCAATACCTGAATCTCTCTCAGTCCCTGGAAACCACTTATGTACTTTCTGAATCTGTAAATGTGCCAATTTTGGACATTTCATACAGATAGAACCATACAGCATGTAAGCCATTTGTGTCTGGCTTCTTTCATTTAGCATATTTTCAAGGTCCATCCATATTGTAGCATGCTTCAGTACCACATCCTTTTTCATGGCCGAATAATGTTCTATTGTATGTACAGACCACATTTTATTCATGTATCTGTTCATAGATACTTGAGTTTTTTCCCACTTTTTGGTTATTATGAATGATACTTCTATGAGTATTCAGGCACAGATTTTTATGTGGACACATGTTTTCCATGTGTTCATTTCTCTTGGCTATATGCATGCTAGATCATATGGTAACTCTATGTGTTTTTCCAAACCCTCTGCACCATTTTGCATTCCCATTGGTCATATGTGAGGGTTCTAACTTCTCTATACCCCGTCATATGTGGTTTTGATTAGCATCTCTCTAACATTTAATGATGTCGAGCATCTTGTGCTTATTGGTCATTTGAAAGTCTTCTTTGAAGATCTGTTTATTCAGATCTTCTGACCATGTTTGATTGAATTATTTGTCTTTTATTAAGTTGTAAGAGTTCTTTCTTTACATACTCTGGATATAAGTCCCTTATCATATATATAATTTGCAAGCATTTTCTCCCATTTCGTGGGTTATTTTTTTCCTTTTTTGATGGTGTCCTTTGAAGCAGAGCTTTTGAATCTGAACAGCAAAAACTGTCAGTGTTGATTACACTGAAACCTCATTAATTTGGACCCTAGTAATTTAGAATTGGTTAGGGCAGAGGGTCAAAGTCCATTCTTTTCAACAAACCATTACTGAGCCCATTGATGGTCAGGGACTGAGTCAGGTCCTGGGGACAGAGAGGTGAGCAGGGCAGAGTCTTTGCAGGCCCCTGCCTGCAGTGAGGAGATCTCCCTCACGCCCTCCCGGCCAGGGGGCCATGAGCTAATAGCACAGCTGGGTGCTTGCGAGCCCTGGGAAAGGAAGACCTGACTCTACTCAAAAAGGGTTTACTAAGCAAATGAGCAGCAGAAACTGTTTAGGAAAATAAACAGCTTTTGAGGTCCCTGCGGCTTAGTTCTTGTTCTAACTGAAGATGTGGCTGGTCTCGTCCTCCTTCCCTTCTAGAGGGGTTGGTTTCACTGCCTTCCCTGTTCCCCAGTGGGCCCGGTCATCTCACCATCTTGAATTCTCACGCCCGCCTGATATGAGAGTTTACCACTTACCTCTGCAGCTGCCTCGGGAAGTTAGGGGACTTGCGCGACGTGGCAGTCACTAACTGTTGGAATTGGCTTTAGGACAGGGGGCTTCTCTCTCCAGCACCTTGGAGCTCTGTTCTGGACTCCAGACTTGACTGGCACCTGACCGTGTGAGCTTGGCGTCCTACACAAGCCTCTGGTGATAAAGCCCTTGGCCCCCCCGTTCCATGTGAAACCACTCTGTGGCATTGCTGTTGCCATGCTGGGGACTCTGGGCCACCCCAGGCTGAGGACTAGCAGTTTGAAGCTATTTTTTCACTCATCAAACGTGTACCGTGTGCTGACTCTACATGTTGTGCTTGCACCTTCCAACAAAATTTCTGGGACCCCGCACCCCGGCCTGCTCTCTGCCCTCCGTGGATCTCAGCAGCTCTGTGCTCATCTCTCACTCCTGAGCTTTAAGTCCTCTGTGGTGTCTTGATGTGGATAAAATGCACCCAGCCCACTCTGCCATGTTTCAGACAGGGACGAAGATCAGGCTGCTGAGTGTTTTCTTAGGGTACCCCTGAAGAGGGTCCCAGTTCTTATCACCTGCTTCCTAGGCTTTACTCAAAGGACCTCACCAGTGTGAGGTCCATGGGCCATGCTGGACTCAAAGTCATTTCTTTTGCTGCTGGTTCTTCTTAACTCTTAAGCCGTGCTGGCCATTCCGCCTTCCCTCACAGGGTGAACGTCCTCTCCTGAGGCTCTGTAGTCCTTCATGCACATGAACCCCAATAGTTCCATCCTGTGGATCTTCAGACTTTCCATGGATCTGCCTGGGCCCAAGCTCAGATTCTGATACCCAGACTCCAGGATAGTTTTAGTATTTAGGACACGGTATGTACGGTGGCTTACCCCGGCTGAAAGGTGTGACATGGGTGGGGCGGCCCCTGGCGGTTTCCTGACAGGCCTGTGCAGTCCACACAGCTCAAGTCCCTCCCCACCGCTGCCTTCCACTGCACTGAACTCCTGCGGCTCACAGCCCAGAGTGTTCCACTCACTTCCTGCAGCAGAACACAGTCCAGTGGAGCCGACGTTTCTGCTCTTCAAGGCAGATCAGAGTTTACCCGTGAGTGAGTGGAGTATATGCTCATCAGCTCGATGGCCCATGAGTGTCTCGTTTCATAGACACAGTGACAGTGTGGTGGAGCTGCCTCCTCTCTGAGCAGGATAAGCAACTCCCAGAGGTGGTCTGAGAGGCCAGCAGAGGCTGGCCACTGGGTACCACCAGCCTGGCAGGTAACTAATGATTCACTGGAAGCAGTGTCTGGAGAGAGACAGGCATAGAGGGTGTCACAAGGCAGGACACAGGTTTTGTCTACGACGCCGTGCTACTTGCCTTGGGCTGCCAGGAGGCACAAAACCTACTCAAAGGAACCTGGTTTTTTTGCCAAATCCCAGCGTTACCTGTTTGGGGCTGCATGTTTGGGCAACAACTGTATCTTCTTGAGTTCTAGGTACTCTCTTGGTGAGGTGTGGATAACAGAGCTACCTGTCTCCCAGGATGGGGGCTGGGAAGCAAACATACTTAAAGGGTGGAAAACACCAAGGATGGTATGTGGCCTGGGAGAGCTTGGTGACTGTTGGTCTCCTTCTGGAGAACCTGTCCACCTCCACAGCTATACGAGGGAGATGAGCTCTCGGGTCAGACAGGAAGCAGTGAGACCTCAGTCACTCGGCCCCTGTTTTCTATTTTTTGTGTTCCAAAATAGGACTTGGTTCCCAGAAAGGAGGAGAGCGACATTAAATACTGGCTTTCTCTCTTGGGCAGGGAGCCACCGTCCTTCCCTCAGTGTGCAGGGGCTGTTTCCATGTCTCAGTGGCCTCTGGGGCAGGGGGGGAGGGTTTGGATGGGGAAATGTGGATTCCATGGGATCCCTTCCCTCTGGACTTCTGGGGGCAGGTTCCTCCATTCCCACCCCACACTTGATGTTTCCAGAAACACCAAGGGAACTGGAAGCCTCTAGCGTTTCCACCAGAGCTCTCCTAGGCAGTGCCTCATAAGAGGCTGCAAATTCCTCGCAGTTCACAGACGGCCAGCATGGAGACGGACATCAAGCTGGTCTTAGAGGGGAGTGGTGCAGGAGAAGTGGCCCCCCGTGGCTCCCACCACGTGGGAGGAATATCTCTGCAGCCAACACAGAAGATGGTTTTGATTCGCAGCCCAGGAGTAGGGGGTTTGACCTGGACTCCCGGCCAGGGCTGCCCTTGGCCTCCAGGTGACCCCTCTGGATCCATTTCCCTGGGCGTCCCTTACTGCTCATTGCAGCACCATCGGTGGTGGCACGCTGTTCAGACCTCCCCTCCCCCACCTCTTAAGCTGTCTTCCCCGTCCCGCCCTCCTAAGGACCTAGGGGACCCTGTGCCTAACATCTGTGATTCTGAAGCTCATGAGCACACTCGTTGCTTTTTGCTGGGTACCTGGAAGGGCCTCTTGATGTGTTGCCTCTGTATTCACCTTTTCCCAAAGGCCTGAGCCAGTGAGTCTCACACACATTTTTTTTTTTTTTTTTTTTTTTTTTTTTTAAAGTTACCTGGTTTAGAGAAAAGGGGGACCATCAGCAAATACATTTGGGAAATGCTGCATGTCGTCCTCCCCTCTTACATGCTCCCAGTCAGGGCTCCAGCATCACCCACCTCCCTTATTACCACTGCGGGGTCAGCACTGTAGAAATGGCTCCAAATAATCCTGTTGTAAAGACACCGTTTGTCTTTTGCTTCTTGTAATCATGTAGGAATAAGACCTGGGATTCCTGATAACAGTAGGGTGGTCATCTACTCTGCAGTCTATTTAGTACTCTGGAGTGAAGTATCGTGTGGGGAAAAGGGAGGGGCAGTTGAACATAACCGTCTGCTCTTCATTGGTCTCCAACAGGCTTGAATAAATGGAATGGTCTTGCTGCTTTACCTAACCACTTCTCAGGGGATGCTAGCACTCCATGGATCAGCCTGGGAAATGCTGCTCCTTCTGCAATTTAGTTATCACCTAATTTCCAGGCCCTGTACCAGGCACTGGGGTTACAGTGGAGAACACAGTGAACATGGTCTCAGCTATAATGGGATGCAGCACGCAATGCAGACACAATAATAGAATAGTGGTGTGCATGCAGGAGCATCTGCATCTGTAGGTGGGCATGACATACAGCACAGAGTTATTATTTCACCTTGGAGGTATCAGGTGACCTTCCTGTGACATTGCAACTTATTTGAAAACTTAAAAGATGAGTGAATGTTAGCTGGGCAAGGGGTAGGGAATGGAGAGCTTTCTAGGCAGAGTATGTGCAAATGGCCAGAGTCAAGAGATGCTTTCGGCTGCAAGCCACAGAAAATCAAACTCAAAGCAGCTTAAACAAGAGGAAAGTGGATTTGTCTCCACGACAGGAAGTCTAGCAGTGGGAGAGCATCAGCATTTGTTGTCCTGGTGCTCAGTGATAGCAGCGAGAACTCTGGCTCTCCCCATCTCTTCATTCTGCTGCCTGCAGCATCTACTCCATCCTGGGATTGATGCCCCCCCCACCCCCCCCCCCCCCCCCCCCCCGGGTTGTGAGCTATCAGTAGCGATTGTTTTCCAAGCCTAGCAGGAGAGGGAGAACCAGCCAGACAGCATCCTCTCCTGTCAAGTCTTAATGGGACAACTTGGATCACTAACCACCCTGAACCAGTAATCGTCACCGGGGAGTGCCTAGCACTGATTGACTTAGCCTGGGTTCTTCAGGGAAAAGCAAACCCACTGGTATGGGAAATGGATTACTGAGGCTGACTTAGACCAAGGGCTGGCAAACTTTTCCCATAAAGGGCTGGAGAGAAATATTTCAGGCTTTGTGAGTCTCTGTTGCAACTTCTTAAGGGCCCCTGGGGCACTAGAGCAGCTATAGACAATATGTAGATGAATGAGTGTGGCCATATTCTAAGAAATCTTTTTTAGAGGATATTAATATTTTAAGTTGACATAATTTTATATATTGTGAAATAAACCTCTTTTCCCAAACATTAAAAAATGTAAGAAATCATTCTTAGCTCATAGACCATCTCCCTCATCCCTCTGCCCCCCCCCCCACAACTAGCAGGTGCAGGCTAGATTTGACTGAGGGACCACAGTTTGCTTGCCCCTAATTTACACTAATCAGCTCTCATTCCCAGAGCAGGCTCATGAGGGTTTATCCCCAAACTAGGTTGTTGTTAGAAAGGGATGGGATGGATGGGGAGGCAACCTTGGGATCTTCCTCTGAGAGTTTGATGCTTTTGAGGGTCTTCAAGAATATCATGTGACTGGCCTGTGGACAGTAGCAAGGACAACATCAGTGTGATGCTCCATGGGGGACAAAGGCTTCACCAACAGCTCACGGGTAATACTTCCCCTCTCCTTGCCTGGGGACTGCTATGGCTCCCTCTTGGCTTAACCAAGATACTATCTGACCAGTTCATCCTTGAAAATGGTTGACAATGGCCTGAGAACTTTCCTCTCCCTTTTAGGTAACCCCTCAACCCATGCATTTGAGCAGGGTCTTTCTGACAACAAGGATCCCGCTTTTGTTGCTAGACCCAAAGGAGTTCCTGCAATTAGTCAGTTAGTCAGGAGGCAGTCATTGAAACACTGACTAGGTTTGCAGCCCCCCTGGGTGCCGTGGAGAAGCAGGAGGAGTGGAACGATCCTCCTTTATAGCGAAGCCGTGCACACAAAACAAACACACACAAATCTTCCCAATCCTACAGCGCGGAGCTGCCTGGGTGACAGTGGCATGATAAAATGACCTCAACTCCCAGCATCTGTTTATGCCACACAGTGAAAGTTAATGAGGGCTGACCCTCAGCAAAACCGGGAAGTCAACCAAAGTTCAGCTTTGGCTCCAGCCATCTTTTCTGAAGACGTGTTCCCTCTTTTAATGCCACACTCTTTCCCAGTCCTATCACCATGTCAGCCTCTGTTCCCTTGCTGACCTTGCCTTAGCCATAAAAGCAAGGACCTGCCACTGGTCCTTCTCACCAGGTACTGTCCAATAAGGATCACTTTCTTTTGAATGGATTTCAGTTGTATTTTTTCCTCATACTATGTGTACATTTTGGTATTTTATACCTAATTTTATATTTTGTGCAATAAGAGACTGTCTTGGGGGCAATGGGGTCATGCTTTTTCTGTTCCCTCAATATTTATATGTTAACACCTGTTTCAGTCTACTTTTTTTTTTTTACTGCTGTGACTAAGATCTGACAAGAACAAGTTTAGGAGGGAAAGTTTATTTGGCGGCTCATGGTTTCAGAGGTCTCAGTCCATTGAAGGCCGGCTCCATTCCTCAGGGCTTAAGGTGAGGCAGAACATCATGGCAGAAGAGCGTGGGAGGAAGGTAACTCGGGACATTACCAGGAAGCAGAGAGAGACTCCATTCTCCAGATACAAAGCATATAGCCCAAAGGAAGATGCCCACCTCCTCCAGCCACACCCCACCTGCCTTCGGTTGCCACCCAGTTAATCTCAATCAGCAGATTAATTAATTGATTGGGCTAGGGCTCTCATAACATAATCATTTCAACTTTGAACATTCTTGCATTGTCTCACACGTGAACTTTTGGGGGACATCTCATATCTAATCATAACAAACCTAATCTTCCATGTGATGGTGATAGGAAGCAGAGCCTTTGGAAGGTGATAAGATCATGAACCCACATGAGATTAGTGCCTTTAGAAAAGAGGCCCAGAGGATGACCTGCCCCTTCCACCACGTGAGGACACAGCAAGAAGGAGTCATTTCTGAACCAAAAAGCAGCCTCACCAGACATTGAATCTGCTGGTGCCTTGGTCTTGGACTTACCAGCCTCCAGAATGGTGAGAAATAATATACAGTTGGTTATAACTCACACAGTATCTAGTATTTTTAAAAACAGTAACCTGAATTAGACTGAAAATTAGTACCCAAAATGTGGAGATCCTACTGTGTAATAGATGCCTGAAAACGTGTAAGAAGCTTTGGAACTGAGTCAAGGGTAGAAGCTGGAAGAGTTTTGAGGTGCCTGCTGGAAAAAGTCTACATTTCTGTGAAATTACTATTGAGGGTGACCTACAGAGAAAGACTATAGGAGACAGAGAGACTATAGAGAAAAAAGAGAACTATAGAGAAAGTCTCATCTTCTTAGATAATACCTAAGTGGTCACGAACAGAATGTTTGTAGAAAGGTTCATTCTATGGTGCTCTCAGACAGCAATGAGGAGCATGTTCTTAGACAAAGGAGGAAAGGCATCCTTGTCATAAAGTGGCACACAGTGTAGCTGAATCATGTTTATGTTCTAGTGTTTTCTTTGAAGATAGAACTTGTGAGCCATGGAGCAGATAGTTGGCTAAGGAAATTTCTAAACAAAGTTTTAAAGGTGCATCTTGGCTTCTTTTGAGTGTTTACAGTAAAATGTGAAGAGAGAATGACTTAAGGATATAATTGTTAATAAGGAAGGAGAACATAAGGATTTGGAAAACTCTCAGACTATCCATATTATAAAGAATGAGCTGGGTGTGGGGGTGCACATCTGAAATCCCAGTGACTTGGGAGGCTGAGGCAGGAGGATTGCAATTCACCCAGCCTCAGCAACTTAGCGAGGTACTAAGCAACTCAATGAGACCCTTGTCTTGAAATAAAATATAAAAAAAGGGCTTGGGATGTGGATCTGTGGTTTAGCAGCCCTGGGGTCAAACACTGGTATTAAAAAAAAAAAAAAAAAGAGAGAGAGAGAGAGAGGAACCATGTTGGGGAGAGAAAACCAAAGGTGTAGCCTGAGTAGATAGGTAGATTTGTGTGGATCAGCCATCTCAATGGAATCCAGGCCCTATTCTCCAAGATAAGAGAGAAAGAGTGTGAAGGCATTTTGGAGATCATCAGGATTGTTCCTCCCAGAGAGCAGGGCCGGGGGGACAGAATGATTTCAGAGGATGGGACATGGGTACTTCAGTACTTACTCTTTGGTGCCTCCCTGCAGCTCTGATTCCCATGCCCAGTAACTGCGCCCCCTGCGCCTCTGGCAGACCCTGGCAAAACTGTGGGGACGTGGCTGCTTCTACCTACATTCCAAAGGATGGATGCCCTGGATAGCCACAGGCCCACTGAAGCAATGACCAGAGGAGCCAGAGGGGCAGGGAGCACCCCAGGATCTCAGACTGGTGGGTGGAGCCATAGCATACAATTCCAGCCCAGGAGAGCAGCCAGCATGAGATTCCGACCCATGAAATTTGTGATGCAAAACCATTGAGATGGACATGCCCAAAGTGTGGGGAAAGGGCTACCCAGACCACTGGGGGACCCCATGCTTGTCCCAGCATGTAGGGAAGGCAGGGACTCGGCCCCAGCAGGCCTGGGGGGCAAAGCCTCAAGGCACAGATTATTTATTCTTGAGCCCCAAGATTTTAGATGTGCTTGGGACCCGTTTCCCCTTTCTTCTTTCCTGTTACTACATTTGGAATGAGAATGTCCATTCTCTGCCTATTCCACCATTAAATTGTGGAAGCACATAGCATATTTGATGTTCAGGGTTCACCGCAGGAGAGCAACTTGCCTCAGGATGAATCCTACCTTGAGTTTCAGCCCTGTCTAATTTAGATGATATGTAGATGAGACTCTGGGCTTTAGACAAATTGATACTGAATGAGTTAAAAATTGGGGGGCTGTTGGATGGAAATCTTGTTTTTTTGTGAGAAGGACATGAACGGGGGTGGGGTGGAGGAGGAGGGCAGGGCAAAATGCTAGGGTCTGCATGTGTGTGTGCCTCTCAGATTTACATGCTAAAACCTAGACATCATGGTGAAGGGTGTCAGGAAGTGGGGACTTTATGAGGCGATCAGTCATGAGGGCTCCATCCCCATGCACCTACCTTGCCCCTTCTGCCATGAAGGACGCAGTAAGAAGGCACCACCTTGGAAACAAAACATGGACCCTTATGAGACACCAGATCTGCCAGCTCCTTGATACTGAGCATCTCAGCCTTCAGAACTGTGAGAAATAAATTTCTGTCATTTAAAAGCTATCAGTCTAAGATATTTTGTTAGAGAAGCCCGAACAGAGTAAGGCAGATGGAATTTCAGGCCAAAGTCAGCATGACAGGCTGTTTGGGAGTCGAGAGAGGAGGAAGGCAGAACCACGAGTATATTAAATAATATTTCAGTTTCACTTTGCAGTTCAGAGTATGTACACTTGCTGTTTCTTACAAAGTAGTAAGCCTACAGTGATACCATCACTGGGCTGCCCACTTTATAGGTAAAGAAGCTGAGATTCAGAAAGACTGGCTCATCCAGCCTGGCTCCACAGCTAGCCCTGGTAGGACAGAGTTGATTATGTCAAAGTGGACATGTTTTCATTTAGCCATGCTGCCCATCCCCAGCCCCTGGGCATCCTTACTTCCTAGGCCAGCTCATCAGGGCAGCTGCAAAGACAACTCTAACTTGGATCTTTGATAAGCAGCTGATTTACTTAGATGACCCCAAGGTTGACTGGACTATGATTACTGAAGATTCTTTTGGTTCCTTCTTATATTCTTTTCTTTTAAGCTCCTACTGGGAGATAAAATAAATACATATTATTTCATCAGTGGGTTCTTTCTATTCATTAATTTCTTTACTTGGCATTTATTAAGCACCCAGTACATGTTAAGTTCTATGCTAGGTATTGGGGACACTGAGAGGAGAATTGTACTCTCCATCCTCTGTGACCAGGGGGCCAAGATGATTAAGGACCAGCGAGAGGGGAACCCAGCCCAGTCTGGGGGGATCAGGAGAGCAATTAGCTCAGATGCTGACCTTGGTTGGGAGGTGAGGATAGGCAATTAAGGAATATACAGTCAGGAGGTGTGTGTGGGGGGGCGGGTGTGTGTGTTACATGGGAGAATGAGCATGATTTGTATTCTGGGGAGGAGAGGGGAGGTAGAATATGATAGAGAGGACCAGGAAGAGGCAAGAAGTGATGGGATCTAAAATATCACTGGAAGGACTGGCCTTACATAGGTGAGGGGTATCTTCCTACTGGGACTGCAGGGGAAATTGGTATAAGTATTGATTGATTGATGCATTCATTCCTTCACCTAGTTATCTAGTCCTATTAACTCATGAAACATTTACTGAACGCTGTGAGGTGCCAGGATTACTATGGTAATGAGGATATAAAGTTGGAAATAATGAAATTCAGTACATACCAGCTGAGCATTGTCCTAACAATAACAACAAGTATTGTGTGTTGATCGTGTGCCTGTTTTTCTATGAAATGTTATGCATGTATTATATTTCTTCCTCATCAGAACTGTAGATGCTAATGTTATTATTAAACTCTTTGAGGGTAAACAAAGACAGAGATTAGGTAACCTGCCCAAGTTTTCATAGCTACTAAGTGGCAGAGACAGACTTTGAATTCAGTGAATCCACTGAACACATTATCTCAAGGAGCTTGTAGGCCCAGTGGGAAATAGACAGATGTGCACACAAACAATTAAAATACAGCAGATTTCTACTCCTGGAAGTGTGGTTGAATAGATAAACTGAAAAGTCCTTTCCTCTAAAATACCAGGAAATTATGGATAAAATAGGATAAAAAAACCATTTATAGAAGGCAGCTGAACAAGAAGGAAAGTAAGGGAAACCACCAAGGACAACGAACAGAGAGCTGAACATCAAAGTGGCGAGTGTGTGAGGTGATGCTGTGCAGTCTGTTGGGGGAAGCGGGGTGATGCTGCTCTTGCAGTCATGGGATTTGGATTTTATTGCCTAACAAGAGAAGGAAGGCAAGACCTTGGAACTGCATAAGGCCAGAGTTAGTTGTGAGACTCCCCCATAAAGGTGAAGTCCTTGAAGCCATGGCCTCAGTCAAACAGGGACCACAGACTGGCCCACTCCTAGGTTTAGGGTGACAGCCTAAGTTCAGACTAAGAGAAAGTAGTCCCCAAGAGACTTTATAACCATGGGGTACCCTTAATGTGTTTGAGGTTTAAACTTATACTTCCTGTTGACCCAAGAATCACCAAGTTGAAACATCTATATAAAATGCGGCCACAGGATAGCAATGCTCCTGGAGTTTATGACAAAAGCAAAACTAAACCCCTTAAATGGATAACCCTCAACTCTGGCTGCAAAAGATTCCCACAGAGCAAGTGCCCCCAAAGATGAGCTTACAATCCAAAATTACAACACAACCACAGGGCCATGAATGGGAATCTGCAGAAGGAACAGACATCAGGATTAGACCCTGGAGAACTTCATCTGATGGAGCCATTGGATAGAGCTGTTACAGCACCACAGAGTCATTTTCGTACTGCAAGGAGGCTCAGGGCCTAAGATAAGGAGTTCTGCCCATTGGCAGGGAAGGTCTCATCCTGGTCACATTTAAACATATAATGAAGGAGTTTGCCAAAAAGGTTGCTGGGGACCTGGCATTAGAGGGCCATGCATTGGTCAGGGTTCTCTCTCTGTGTCTTTCAATCTGGAGACCCCAAGAAGATTGATGTTGCAGCTTGGGTTCAAAGATAGTTCAGAGCCAGAATTCCTTCTCCCTCAGAGGCCTCAGTCTCTTTCTCTCTCTCTCTTTCTCTCTCTCTCTCTCTCTCTCTCTCTTTTCCTCCCCGTAAGGCCTTCAGTTGATTTGATGATGCCCGCCCACATTATGGAAATTCTTCTTCTTTACTCCAAATCTACTAATTTGAATGTTAATCACATCTAAAAAATACCATAGAGCAACATCTAGATTGGTATTTGATCAAACATCTAGTGCTACAGCCTAACCAAATTGACACATAAAATCAACCCTCAGGAAGTGGGATCTGATAGTCTTTATCCTCTCTGTGAACTGGGATGCAAGGTAATCTGCTGGGAGTGAAGACAACAGGGATACCTAGGAGGCTGTGAAGAGTGAGGAGTCAGGAGATAGTAATGTCAGGACCATGGACAAGGGTTGCTGGACCCTGTGGGGCCCAGTCGAGGGTAGGTGAGTTGGTGTGTGGGAAGGAATGAATAAAAACCTAAATGAAGCCGAGGGCCTAGCTGGTGCTGGCTTGAGTGATAACCTCTGCCACTGAGGTCGCAGAGGAGAAAAGATGAGTTTGGGTGCAGATAGGTGTATGGGGCAGGACAGGAGGAGGAGCCACCAGGAGACCCTCCCTGCCCTCCCTTTCTTTAACCTGAGCATCCCAGAGGAGCGATTTGTTTTCAGCCCTTCTAGCTCATTTGGGTTGGCTTTTAAGGGGAGCCTGGTAATGTGCCCCTCCTTATCAAATGTCCAGGAACATGCTCCTGGCCTCTGTATTCCTTCTCTACCTGGCCTGCTTACAAGTCCAGGTCTCCAGCTTTGGAGAATCCGTCATCAGTTGAAGAATCTGGACACACACACGTGTGAAGCCACACACAAGCCCTTCAATAGATCCCTCCAAGTGGCGAAGCGTGTGATTGAGGGAAGGAGGAGGAAGTTCTCAAGAGACCCAGCTGGGGTCCTGTGGCAAGAGGACTTGGGGTTAGCTTGGGTTCAGGTCCCATATCTCCCTCCTCTCTCCTGTGCTTGGTTGAACTTGGGCTCACCATCTCTGCCCTTAAACCTCATGAGGTTGTCTTAGGATCTAACAAGTTCAGGAATATGGACGTGCTCTGTGAAATATAAAACTTGGCAGTTTTTATCCTATGTAGGGATGCTTACTACATGCCCAGAACAAAGGAAAAAGGATTTTGCAGCCTACCTGATGTGGTGCGTTGGTTGAGACTTTCACATATCATCCTAGCAGGAAGGCTTTCCCCAAGCAACTGCCGTACTCCAGATCCTGTGGTGGGCGCTTTAGATGTGGTTTCTTATTTACACCTGATGAGGACACCGCTGAGAACTCTTGGTTCAGACAAATGAAGTAACTTGCTCAAGGGCAAAAACCAAATGGTAGAGCTGAACTGGAATTCAGGAGTGCCTGACTCTAAAACCCATGATCTCCCCACCACATGGGGCTACCTCTTTGGGTATTTGCAAGGGACTTTTATTATTCCATTTTTGCCACCTGGTTGTCATTAAGCCTCCCTGGCAGGCTGTATCTTGCATATTCTGAAGGCTTCCCTGTGAAGGTATCTCTCAGTTTGACTAAGGACCTGGCTACCCAAGGCCTTCTTAAGAGTGTTAATAACACTTAATAAAAACGGCAGAGAAAGGTCAGCCTCCAGGTGTTGTGCCAACAGGAGATAAACCTGCCCTGGAACATCTGTTCTCTGTTATTGTTGTAGAGACGTGGTTGCAATGTCCTCTGATTAGTCCATGAATTAAGTGGAGGGGAGGCAGTAAAACAGACTGTGTTCCCATCTCCACTGCACCTCTGGGACCCTGGGGGGATGAGCACCAGGTGTTGCGGGGTGGGGGAGCAGCAAGTCCCTGGAGCTGGGGAAGGGAGAGCTGTGTCTGCCCTAGCTTGTGGGGAAGCTGAGTTCCCTGAATTCTTTCCACCTGCTGGACTTTGGAACAAAGGAGTGGAAAGGTCCCTTACCTCTGACTAGAGGCCTTCATGGGAAGGATAGTTCCTATATTCTACTCTACTTTCTGTCCCAAAGGCAAGAGGTCATTGCATGCTCTTGGAGAGGAATTAAGCTGTATTAGTGATGCGTTGCTGCATAACAAATTACCCCCAAACTTAGCAGCTTAAAACAACCACCATTTATGATCTCCTGTAGTTTGTGAGATCAGGGACCTGAGCTGCTTCACTGACTCAGAGTCTCTCACAAGGCTGAGGTCAAGTTGGCTAGGACTACAGTCAATTCAAGGCTCCACTGGGGTGGGGCATCTCTTTCCAAGCTCACTTCCCTGCTGGCTGTTGGCCCTAGGTTTTAGCACCGGAGGGTGCAAACTCTCCATAGGGCTGCTCTTGACAAGGCAGACTGCTTTCTCCAGAACAAGAGAAAAGAGAGAGAAAAAGAAAGAGAGAGTCTAATAGGGAAGTAGCAGTTTCAGAAGCACCATTCCATCACTTCTGCCACATGCAACCCCACACATGCGGGAGGGAGCTCAGCAGGTGTGAACAGGGGCAGGCAGAGGTCATCGGCCATCTTGGGGAATGGTCGCTGCCCTGGTGGAGTCACCTAGGGAACTAGAAACTTCACCTGAAGAGCTGCCCTCCAGTCCCTAAAATATAGCTACAGATTTCTCAACCAGTTCAGATCAAATTCAAGTTCCTTTAAATGGATCACAGGGCTCTTCACACTTTCCTCCCCTCAATACCTCCAGCCTCATTTTCTGGCCTTTTCTCTAGTCTCCCCTAATCCCAGCTGCATGGGTGATTTGTTTTCATTCCTCTGTGTCCTTAGACCTGGATTTTCCTTCTCCAGTCAGTAGATTTCTATGTCACAACCCAGGTTAGCAGTCTCCCTTGGGAAGCTTTCCAGAAAGAAGGGTTCTCTCCCAGTGCCCCAGAAGCACTCCATGCCTGTACAGCACTGACTGTCCACGCTGGGCAAGTGTGAGCGCCTCCTGCATGCCCATGTACACAGTAGGAGCCTGCAGAACAGAGAGCCAGGACACGTGGAGGGTGCTGGATGTCGAGTGTGGTGGACCAACAAAAAGCGAAGCAGGGGAGGTGAGTGGCCCTCCTCTAGGGCCATCCCTGCACCGTACTGAGGGAAGGACTTGCTGCTGAGGTGACATGAAAGGTCAGCAGGCGAGGCATTGAGTTGAGAGGACGGCTGGGACAGTGTTTCTTTCTTTTTATTTTATTTTATTTTATTGTAAACAAATGGGATACATGTTGTTTCTCTGTTTGCACATGGAGTCAAGGCATACCATTTGTGTAATCATAAATTTACATAAAGCAATGTTGTTTGATTCATTCTGTTATTTTTTTCCCTTCCCCCCACCCCTCCCACCCCTCTTTTCCCTCTATACAGTCCTTCCTTCCTCCATTCTTACCACTCTCCTGAACCCTAATCCTAAACCTAACCCTAACCCTAATGCTAACCCCTCCCCCCCATTATATGTCCTCATCCGCTTATCAGCGAGATCATTCGTCCTTTAGTTCTTTGAGATTGGCTTATCTCACTTAGCATGATATTCTCCAATTTCATCCATTTGCCTGCAAATGCCACAATTTTATCATTCTTTATGGCGGAGTAATATTCCATTGTATATATATGCCACAGTTTCTTTATCCATTCATTAATTGAAGGGCATCTAGGTTGGTTCCACAATGTGGCTATGGTGAATTGAGCAGCAATGAACATTGATGTGGCTGTATCTCTGTAGTATGCTGATTTTAAGTGGGACAGTGTTTCGAGTGCGACGTTGTGATTGCAGTCTTGCATCTCTGAATGATGGGGAAGCATTCTGAGATGTGCTCTGTTAAACACTGTGCTAACATCATAGCATGTACTTACACAAACCTGCATGGTACACACACACCAGGGTGTGTGTGTGTGTGTGTGTGTGTGTGTGTGTGTGTGTGTGTGGTTAGCCTTTTGTTCCTAGGGCTAAGATGAACAAAACAACACATGCTATACTAACAAAAGATTAAATCAACTTTATTAACATAAGATCAAATCAACTACAAGAGAAAATGCTACAATTAAGAGATGCAGTAAACACAAGATGTGTGTATGAGGCTGCTGCCAGCCTAACTTGGCATGTACTATTTTACAGTAAACATGTTCTTTATAAGTAGAAGGTGAACACTCTAGAATAATGATAAAAATACAGTAAGCACACCAACTAGTAGTCATCGATTATCCTTGTACTTACTGTAAGTATTGTGCACCACAAAGAATTGCACCTGCTATACATGAATACTCTTGGCAATGCCATGGGCTTGTTTACCCTGTGTCATAAAAAACACGTGAGTGACATGTTGCAGTGTCCCTTTTAAATTGCAGGTTGTCATGAGATCTAGGAAGTTACTAGATGATAGGAAGTTTCTTTTTAAACCGGGAATTGAACCCACAACTGAGCCACATCCCCAGCCCATTTTTATGTTTTAATATGAGACAGGGTCTTACTAAGTTGCCAAGGGTCTCCCTAAGTTGCTGAGGCTGGCTTTGAACTCATGATCCTCCTACCTTGGCCTCCCAAGCCCCTGGGATTACAGGCGTGCACCGTGGCATCTGGTGGTGATAGGAATCTTGCAGCTCCATTGTTAGTGCACGGGATCTGCATGGTATTGCAGCTCATTGTTGATGGAAATGTCTTCTGTAGTGTCTGACCGTGGCTGCTTTTGTTTCCATGGGAGTCTGTAAGCTCCTCAAGGACAGGGACCATGAAGACATCAGTTTTGTCCGTTCTGCCTCCCGCTGCTTAGCACAGCATTGGCATATTGTAGAGACTGACGAATGAGGTCCTTTTGGTGTACAGGATTCAAAGAGCATCTGAGTGAGGCAGGATCGGACACCCAGTGAACTTCCAGAGGCACCAGGATGGCCAATGAGGAGAGACCAGAGCAGCCGAACTTGTTTTGAGGATTACAGACTCGCTCTGTATATATCCCTGTGTTTTATAGACAGGGGTGAGATGAAAGTGAATTTAAATAAAGACTTCAGTCTGTATTTAATGATGTAGTTATTAGGCTGCTTTTGGCAATGCGTCCCCTGACATAAAGTTTTAACATCGGCCTTTTCAAATACTAAATTACCTTTTGGATCTGCCAGCTCTAATGATAAATAAAGCAAAAGTCGACCTCATTACCATCAGATTCATGAAGTGGGTTAACATTTGGTGGATTTAACCAGTTGTGGATGCTGAGAAATGAAGGCCACTGAATGACAGATTTTGATGGAGAATCAGGGGCTGGCGTCACATTTGCAGCCAAGTTCATTGCACAGGGGTCGATGCGCCCCTGCTTTAAATCAATGGGCCCTCAACTCCCTGCGCATCCTTAGACAGGGCAGGCTGTGGATGCCTTTGTTTGGCTCAGGCAGCTCTGAAGCACTAGCCAGCGGGCAGGGTCAGGAGGAAGAGCTGATGCAGAGGAGGTGGCGTGAGGTGCCTTTGTGAACTTGAGGATGAGCCAGGAGTGACTTCCCACAGAGGGTTAGATGGGGTTCCATTCTCAGGCCCCTTCTCTGGTCCCTTCTCTCTCAAGGCTCCATGGGAACCCTGAAGAGTTGTCCCTCTGGGGGGCCTGTCCAGCTCAACCAGGGGAGCACTTTGCCCTTCGTCTGTCAGGCCAGGGATAATGAGGGTTGGTTTGGTGGAAGAGGTGCTCCGGGACCTGCACCGTGTGTTCCTTCATGAGTGAGGGGAAGGGCTTTGAGAGAGGAGGGAACGCTCTCATGTGGTTCTTCCCTGTCTCCTGAGAAGGCCCAGGGAGGTAGGAGTCCTAGGACAGACAGGAGGGACATCTACTCTAGGAGCAGGTGGTACAGAGGTCTGTGTGAGTCAGGAGGAAGGAGAGCGCACGGCCCTGTCTCTCGTCATCCTGAAGAGCCCAAGCAGAGAGCTGCTCAGTTCCCAGGAACTGAGTTCAGCCGGGTGGGAGAGTCTATGGAGAGGCAAGAACATTCCAGAAAAGTGTCCCTTTTAAATTGCAGGTACCCTGTTTGTGGTGGTGGAGGAAGAGAGTGAGTTGGTCAGGTAATGAGTTGACTGCTAGCCCAGGGCATGAAGACTGGACACCACGTGTTGGCATCTAGACCATTCCAGGGCCAGGCAGTGGCTGCATTTCCACTAGCCAGGTTTTGGATTCAAATGCCACACAGATCTAGGTTTTTTTAAAATGTTGAAATTGTTCAAATGGTTTACAGATTCTGTTTTCTTAACCATCATCTGTATGAGAATAATAATAATGATAATAATAATTACTAATGATGATAAATATCTACCATATAGGGCAGAGAACATTGGTTTTCCTCCTTTCCTCTGTCCTGAGACAGGAATTTTCCTCAAATCAATCACTTCGTCCCTCCCTTGCTGTCTTCCCTCTCTTGCAGCTGGCCAGCTAGCATCTTCCTTCGCACATAAAAGGTGATTTAGTCCACAGAACGTTATGATCTGCTGGACAGAGAGCTGATAGTAGAGCAAAAGATCTGATTTTTAGTTTTAATCCCTCATCACATCCATAGCGTGTCCTTGAGTTGATGTAAATCCTTCCAGGCTTCTGTATATTCATCTATAAAATGGGAATGAGAGTATTTTGCTTTTACATTTGAAGTTATAGGAAGATAGAAATGAGATGTGTAAAAGTCCTTTGTAAACTATACAGCAAGACATGCATTTTAAAATTTTTTATTTAATTTTTAAATTTTTTTGCTTCTAATTAGTTGTACATGACAGTAGAATGCATTTGTACGTTTTGATAGATTATACATAAATGGAGTTATTGTGGTAGAAAACACAAAAAAATACTTACCATTGTAAGCATTTTTAAGTGCATAGTTGTGTTAAATACATTCAGGTTGTGCTACCAACACCACCATCCGCCTCTAGCACTCTTCTTACCTTGCAAAACTGAAACTCCATACCCATTCAAGAAAAACTCCCCATTGCTCTTACCCCCTAGCCCTGGCACCTGCTATCCTTTCTGTCTGGAATTTGACTACCCTATGTATCTAATCTATGTGGCACCATACAGTATTTGTCTTTTTTTTTTTTTTTTAATAGTACTGGGGATAAAATCCAGAGGTGATTTGCCACTGTCCTACATCCCAGCCTTTTTAATTTTTTTATTTTGAGACAGGGTCTCATGAAATTGTTGAGACTGGTCTCAAACTTGCAGTCCTCTTTGTTCAGCCTCCAATTTGTCTTTCTAAGACTGGCTTATTTCATTTAGCCTAATTTTGCCAAGGTTCATTCATGTTTTAACATGTGTCAGAATCTTCCTCCTTTGTCAGGCTGAATGATGTTTCATCATATGTAAATACTTTATCCATTCGTCTGATGATATACACTTGGATTGCTTCCATCTTTTGACCCTTGTGAGTGATGCTTTTATGAACATGAGTAGATAAATATAAATTGAGACCCTGCTTTTAATTCTTATGTATTTCCATTCTAAAGTTTAGAGGAAACACCATTATTGTTTTTCAATGGCTGTGCCATTTTGGATTCCGGATATCAATGTACAAGGGCTCCATCTCCCTGCCAAGACTTCTTATTTTCTATTTTTTATTTGTTTTGGTTTCTGGTTTTGTTTGGTATGCAGTAGCCATTCTAATAGGTGTGAGGTGAGGACACATATATTATTATCATTTATACAGGTGACTGATTTGATGATAGTTTGCCTTATTCAAAACAGAAGAGAAAGAGGGATCTTCAGCAGATTTGTTAGGATTGGGTGGTCACCTGAAAGAAGTCATGGTTTAGAAGTGGAACCGAGACTCTCATGCAAGCCTATGCCCTCCAGGTCAGGAGATGTTGACCTGTTGCCAAAGGTGTCCCGGATGATGCTTGGCTGGGGGCGTGGTCCGAATGATGCTTGGCTGGGGGCGTGGTCCGTGTGTCTGCAGGATCGCTGAAAGAATGCGAGAGTTGCTTTTGAACCAGACCTTGAAAAGTGACTGGGATTTCAAAACACAGCCATTGCAGAGGAGGGAGTGGGCTTGCGTGGTGGTTGATGGAAATAGCATGACTGAAGACGCGGCTCGGAAGCTTGTTCAGAGAGTGATGCTCCCAGCGTGGGCCCTGGATTAGCAGTGTCAGCAGCTCCGGGAACTTGTGAGAAATGAACATTCTTGGGCACTGTTCCAGACCTTCCTGAATCAGAGCTGTGGGCGTGGGCCCAGCAATCTGTGTTTTATCAAGTCCCACGGGTGATTCTGATGCACGCTCAAGTTAGTAGAGAGTACAAGCAGTCTGATCTGGGGTGGGCGAGGGCTGGGTTGTGGGTTCTAAAATCCGACTAAGGAGTTTGGGTTGTGTTTATAACCTCCAGCAACTGCCCTCTGCATCTGGAATAGGATCAGGCTTCTCGCCATGCCCAGGAGGCCATCAGGCCACCTGTGGCTCCTCCCCCTTTCTTTCCCACGGTCACTGCACTATCAGTGAACACCAAGCGCCTGCAAGCTCTTTCTTAGCTTGCTCTTCCCTCATGGCTGACTCCTCATTGTTCAGGTCTCTGCCTGGGTGGTGCCTTGGTGAAGACAGACCTTCCTTCAGCACCCTCCAGCATCTGCTCAGTCTGCCCGATTTTCCTGCCATCTGGAACCATCCTGTATCTATTTCACATGTCTCTTGGGTGCCTCCCTTTTTTTTTTTTTTTGGTACTGGGAATTGAACTCAGGGACACTCGACCACTGAGCCACACCCCCAGCCCTGTTTTATATTTTATTTAGAGACAAGGTCTGAGTTGCTGAGTGCCTTGCTCTTCCTGAGTCTGGCATTAAATTCATGATCCTCCTGCCTCAGTCTCTTGAGCCACTGGGATTACAGCCTGCTGTGCCTGGCTTGGGTACCTCTCTTAATAAGATCACCGGATCCTTGAACTGGGTCTCTGTCCTTTTCACTGCTCTGTTTCCAGTGCTTGGAAGAAGCTCAGCACACAGTAGGACACTAGCACTCTTGGGTGGACACTGGGATGCTTAGAAGTGATTCTAAATAGTGAACAGACGCCATCAAAGAGGTAGTTTACAGGACCTCAGGGGGCCTTATGGGGTGACCCCACATGTGTGTGGAGGGGGTGGAGGGGAGACTGCCAGGGCAGGAATGCAATTAGGAAGTGACTGTGGTCTAAACTAGTGGTTCTCAACCAGGGGCAGTTGCTGTCCCCCACCCCCACCAGGTGAGCATATCTACCTAGAGACATTTTTAATTGTCACAGCCCAGGAGGATGCTGCTGGCATCTAGTGGTTAGAAGCCAGGGATGCTACTGAACTTTTTTGGGTGTTCAGAACAGCCTCCTACAATACAGAATTATCTGGCCCCAAATATCAGTAGTGCTGAAGTTTTGAAACCCTCAACTAAGGTGGTCATGGGAATAGAGGGAGGAAAAAAATCTAAGTGAATGTTTTCTAGTTAGAAGAGAAAGCTTTTGTCCTGGTCTGTGCTACAGTGGTGACTTCAAGTCCCTCTGGCTGCAGAATCAGAAGACCCCCAGAATGGGAAGCTACTCTGAGGACGTGCAAGGAACCAGCCTCTCTTTCTCTGTCCTTCCCTGTCTCTTTCTTGGTGCCGTCTCAAGTTCACTCTTGCTAGCCCTGTCGTATGTGTTCCCTCCCCCTACTTCCCTTTCTCCTCTTTTTCTCTGCTTCCCTTCCCCCTCCCCCTTCTTTCTGGTCTTTTCCCTTGTTTTCCTTCCCCTCTGCACCTTTTCTCTGTCTCTGTCACTTAACTGCCCATTATGAAGATTTGAAGTTTAGTGGGTTTATGGTCTCGGTCCTTAATTTTTAAAGTGGGTAATTGTGTGATCCATACTAAATTAAATTTACTAGCTTTTTACTTCTATGGCATATGGCATCTGAACGGGGCTGCTTTTTATCCCCTGCAGTTAGTGATCTTTCTTTTCCCTCATCCCTCTATGCATTTGGAATAGTATGACAACTGCCAGTTTAGCAGCCCTCTCAGCCAGAGCTCCTGAAGAAACTCAGCCAGTCAGCGTAACACTACCCAGAAAGGAAGACAGAGCCCGATCTGCTGAGTTCTGGTGCAGAGCCTCGGTCAGTGCCCTCTTAGCCTGCCCCCCTCCTCATGTTGGGCTCATCTCCTGAGCTCTAGCTTGAAGAAAGGCTCTTGGAGTTGACCTCCCAACCCCTCCTCATTATCCTTCCACAGAAGTGCTTCTCAGGGACAGCCTGTGGACACCTGCTAAAGAAACAAGTTAGTTTCAAGGAAAAACATACCATGTATGTCATGGGAATTTGACAGAGGATGGACCTGAGAGGGGTTTGATTTTAAGTGCCACAAAGGAAGCTCCAGACTTCTGCAGGCTGCTAGGAAGGTGGTGTGGAGTCCCCATCGGGGGAGGGGCCGAGGAGACAAGGTTCCGACTGACATTCCAGACACCGCTCCTCGAGGCCTGCCTCCTGGACATGTAGAACAGTGACTGTCATCCCCAATCAGAAATCATAATTACAGTGTGAGCTCGACGTTTGACACATTGTGTTGATCGGAATCTCTTCCTTTCTACCTTAGGAAAAGGGCAAAAGAGAAAGTGTGACAGATTATCTGAATCTTTTTCAAATGAATGAACACATGAATATTCTATTCCCATCCCACTGGGGGTACCTCGCTTAGACTCTGAAGCCCAGTGTCCTCCTGGATAAATAGTTCCTGCCCTGTTCTGGCTCCTTCCTAAGGGGATGATGACAATGAATAAAAAGATCCATTACTTGTGGTTCGATCTCTTGGGAAAAGAGACAGATAACTCCAAGATGGAAACAATCAAAGTAATGGCTCTTCAGATTTTTCTAGCCATCTTCTTGCAAAGAAGTCAAAGCAGTTCTAATCTGTCATTTTCTCTTGCTCGCCCTTTTCCCTGGGGTGGAATGGAGCTTAGTATCAACCAAATGCGTCAACCCTCTAGTTTCCATTGTCATTGCCATTTCTGATTGGAGGTGACAGGGTCCTGTATTGTAAATTCTGTTGGGCATGACACTCATTTATCCAAAGCTTTGGGTAAAATGCATGACTTAGGGTCTCCCTCCCTGGGATCAGGGATGTAATGGTAATGAACTTGACAGATTGATGGATGGGTCACAACACAATGTGAAGTGCTGTTGGCCCAGAGGTAAGTGAATTCTTGGGCTGGCACTTGCCAGCTGCCCAGCTGGGGGCACTTTTAGAGTCTGCCTAGCACCTAGCTTGTGATCTCTACCCTTACTCCCCACCCCATAGCCATCTCCCCAAAGAGCCCATGAGTCTTTTGTGAGCAGGTGCCAGAACTGCTTCTTGTCTTCATGTTGTGTGTTCTCAATTGCATTTACCCCCACTGGTGCCTGGTGTAAGATAGTGCTCAATAAATGCTCACCAGATTGAACTGCCCCAGGCAACAAGGCTGACCTGGGCTCAGTCTCCTCTGGAGTTAAAAGGCAGATCTTGCCTGGCATCCTTGTACATGCAAACCCATTAAAACTCCCAGCCATCTCCATTGCTCCATGTTCCTTCTGCCTTCATTCCCACTCTGTCCCACAACTCAGCCAGAAGGCTGTCACCAGCAGCCATTAGACAAGACAAATGGGCAGCTCCAGCTCACTGTTTCTTCCCCGGCCTGGCTCTGTGGGCAGTGAGCCGTGAGTGTGGATATGCCGGGCGCCACTCTGCCACAGTCATGCATCTGGGCCAGTCAGAGCTGCCCGCTGGAGCTGCCCCAGACATGGCAGAAGTTCCCTCTGTGATGGTGGCTGAAAGAGAAAACATATGGGGACAGACATCCCTGAAAGAAATCTGGGAGGGAGTAGACAAAAGTCAGGGAAAGAAAGGACCAGTTTAAGGAGGCTAACTGGGAATATCAGTCAGATATACAGTGATCCTACAAATTGGCCAGATTTTAAGGCACTAAATGTAGATAAAATAGATGATTATACTAGGGACTTTATTAATATTTTTTCCCAGGGCTTATGTCCTTTATTTAACTGTAGGAGTGTGAAAGATTAAGGGGAACCATGATGTCAAAGTCTAACCACGAACTCATAGCAGGTTCAATCTCTTAAATATCTTGGAAGGTGCATGTGCCTAACAGGTGTCTGGGTCTGAGCTAAGTCGTGCTGGTGACAATGACACAAGGAGACCTGGTGTCCCTGCTCGGGGTGTTCCCAGTTTGGGTGGCAGTCTGTGGGGGCAAGCAAGCTGTGCTCGCAACACCTGGGGCAGCATCGGTCCAGGCGTACGGCCCACGTGCAGGCTCGGCTGCTTCCCTGAGCTGTCCTGGCCACCCTCTGGGTCCTGCAGTAGGCACACAGACCTCCCATTCAGCTGGGGTGTCACACCCATCACACACGGTCCTCTCTGCTGGCCAGAACCCAGCGCTGGCAGGTGCATCTCTAGAGGTAACTGCTTGCTCTACAGGGTGAACACAGTGCTGCCCTAGCTCCCTGGTGCAACCTACCAATGCTTTCCCCCTGTTGTTTCCCTTCCAAGTCCCCACTCACCTTGTGCCTGCCACTTTCACGTAGGGATGGGACTCTGGGCTCCCCGCCTTCCTTGCAGCCTGCCTTGCTATGGCCTGGTGGTGCTCAGAGCCACATACCCATCCCTCCAGTTCCTCTTGGCCACCTCCCTTCTGCAGGCCTTTCTCCCACTCCTGGCCACCATCACAGTCACACTGGATCATGACAGCCTTGATCCCCTGCTTCTCAGCTTTACATTTCTGGATCCCATGGTCTGGAAACAGCCTCCCATCCATCTAACTTTGAGCACCTTGTTCCTGTGTGTCCTGCTCTTCTGGATGTCCTCAGGTCCACATATTCCAGATGTGCCACCACACTCGTTTCTGGACAGCTTTCCTGGGCTCCACTCCCTTCCTTGTCCAGTCTTGTCCCATCATGCTCCTGTTAGCACCTTCAGCTCCCATGTCTCCTGTCCACACACCCGTCTGATGACCTACTCTTGGGAGTTTTGACATCTGCATCCCCTGCTCTTGTCTGTGCCCTGAGACACACCCATGTGTCTCCACTCAACTGGGCCCTAATGGAGATGCATTTGTGTATCAGAGCAGCTATTCTAAGCTGTGCGCCTGAAGCCACCTACCCTGTCATTGCCACTCTTACCTGCAGAAGATGAAGACCTCGCCTCACCCCAAAGAAAACAGAAGGATGCCAGCTCAGTCTGTCTCAATTCCCCTTCTACCGATACTGATTTGCTGTAGTCTCTCTCATGCTTTTTAGACCTGCTCTGTCCAATTCAGCAACTCAGATCTGTTGAGCTCTTGAAGTGGAGCTAGTCTGATTGGAGATGTGCTGTAAATATAAAGTACACACTAGAGCTTGACGTTTTAGTATGAAAACAAGATGATATAATAGCTCCGTGATGTTTGTATTGATTAGCCGTTGACATAATGTGATTTGGAACATTTGGTTTAATTTAATAATCTCACCTGTTTCTTTTGACCTTTTACAACATGGCCACTAGAACATTTCAAAAGACCCATGTGGCTTGTACTATATTGCTGTGAGACAGCACTGAGTTGGAATATAGGCTGAGCCACAGTAATGAAAAGAACTAAAAATTCAGTAGCTCCAAGATAGAAGGGAATTTCTCCTACATGTGAGTCTGGAGTAATGGTAGCCCAAGGATGGGGCAGGATGAGGGGGGTTGCCATCATCCACTTGTGGGTTCCATACGTTCCTGTTGTCACTGCTTCCAGCTAGCAGAAAAGTGAAGGAGAGTCCAGAGCATAGAGATTACCTGGATATCTGGGCCACTTCCACTCACATCTACTAACCCAGATTCAGCCCATGGCTGCTCTGAGTTCAGGGGAGGCTGGTGCATGTAGTAGGGCAGCCATGTATCCAGTTAAAACTTGGAGCGTTGCATTATTAACAGGAGAAAAGGACACAGTACTGGAGGGTGGCAAGCAGTCTTTGCCACGCCTCCTTTCCTGGTGCCATGCCATCTTGGAGGAGGATCAGTCCCTTCTGTCAAACTGGTGAACATGTACCTAGAACTCTGTCTCTGTCCTTTTGCTGTACTTGCTTTGAGAAAATGCCCCCTTTCAATTTAAAACTAGCATATTATGGTGATGCAGCCACATTAATGTTTACAGCAGCTCAATTCACAATAGGTAAGCTATGGAACCAATCCTTCAATAGATGAATGGATAAAGAAAATGTTTATATACACAATGGAATATTATTCAGCCATAAAGAAGAGTGAAATTGTGGCATTTGGCAGTAAAAGGATGGAAGTGAAGAATATCGTGCTAAGTGAAATAAGCCAATCCCAGAAAACCAAAGATCAAATGTTCTCTCTGATGAGCAGATGCTAGCCCACAATAAGGGGGTGGGGAGAATAGAAGTTCATTGGATTAGACAAAGGGAAATGTACAGTGAGGTTGTTCATTGTCGTGTTAATCACATACTTCCAAGTCATGCTACCTGACCCTTCATTCTCTTCTCCCTCACTTTCCCACCTGCTGCCATCTAAGTGCCATCCCCAATTCTCTGCTGGAAAGACTTTGCTAATGTCCCCCAGGAATTCCTAATTGCCAAATCTCATGCACAGTCCCCAGTCCTTGTTTTATTTGACTTCTGTCTTCCTTAGATCCTCTGGCCTCATCGTTGCTTCTCCATCTCTTCCCACATTCTCTCCAAGCATCAAGTCTCCAGGGTCTTAGATGTCTTCTGCCTCTCCACTTACTGGCCACCCAGTGCTGGATTCAAATCGTCAAATCCTCACTCTTGGATTCCCAGATCTGGGCCTAGCCTGGATCGTTTCCAGAGAGCCAGACCAGTAACTTTTTTACTAGACACTTAACAAATACTACACCAAAATTATCATCTTCATCCTTCTTCAAGAACAGAAAAGAGCAGCCTCATCTCTGTCACCCCACATTCTTTATCCTAGGAGCCCATGTCATCTGAACCTACCTTCTGCAGGTTCATTGATTCTGACCCACCTTGGCCACACTCTCTGCCTCGCTTCTCTTAAAATATTGCCCAGTCCAATTTTCCTGGCTTGCATTTCTACTCTGTGTCCAGTACATCTATAAGAGCAACAGGTCTGAAATGTAAGCCTTGTGTCATGGCCTTTTGAAAGACCCCCAGTTCTTCCTTATCACCTTCAGGGTGTCACCCCCCAATCCCTAGATAGTTGCACTAGGTCCTTCACGCTCCTTCTGCTTCTCCTGCTGGACACCAGCAGAGCAGTCACACCAGGCTTCCTCATGCCTCAGGAACACACTTTGCTTTCCTGCCTTCCTGGGCAACTCACTGGTTTCCGTCATGGCTGCCTCTTCTGCAAAGCCTAGTAGGTGGTAGGCACCTGACCTGCAGGTGCTGGATACCTGCTGAGGCCTTCCCAAAAGCTTCCCCCACCACCCTGTTTTCCTTTATTGGTGCTTCCTTAGAATTTTGTGATTCTGTCTATGGAACCACTTGCTTCATTGTACACCAAAGGTCTGGTCCCTCCCCTGCCCCCAGGATGTCCTTGGGAACCAAGGAAGAAGACTGGGGTCTTCTTTGCCTGTGATTTCCCAGCTCATGAACACCTGGTTCATGGATGAAGCAAAATAGGATTTTTCACATCACTTACCATATTGGGTTGTTGCTATTTGTTTATAGGGCCATGTTCTGTCCTGGACACTTTGAAAGCAGAGACACTTACTATCTTTCTCTGTATACCTAGTTCCTTGATTAAGGTACTTGGTTAATAGGTATTGGGTGAATTAATAAACAGAGGAGCAATTGAGTGAAAACATTTCCCTTGTCAGTTGTAAATTTCAGGACTAAGTACTAAATGGACAGTACAGATGATAAATGCTTTGGAGGATTTGAGAAGGGGGAGACCCTCAGGGCCAGGGCAGTTCAGTGCTTGCCTGGGGTTAGGGTGTAAGTGGGGCATGAACATGGGGTGTTATTAGGTGGGATTGGATGTGGGTACAGAAGAGCCGAGAACTTTCCAGGAGGAAGAGACCACCCGGACCAAAAGGTGCAGGATAAAGTGACATGCTCCATTCCATGTTCAGCCAGTGGTCATAGAATTGAATAGAATGAGCCTGGAAAAGCATGTTGGGGCAGACCGGGGAGGACCTGGTGGCCAGGAGGGCAGATCTGCAGTGGAGAGGCGCTGTCCTGGTGTGAGAGCCACCGAGGTAGGGGCAGGTCAGAGGAATGCAGGGGGAAGGAAGGGCAGCAGCAGCGAGAACACAGTGGCAATGGCAGAAGCGGATCAGATCCCTTGGCAGTCTGCAGCGACCCAGCAGATGGAGTGGTTGAAGGGATGGGGAGAGCGCAAGACAGCGCTGCCTGGGACCTGCACGTGGGCAGCTATGCTACCCTTTGAGCCGAGAAGTCACAAAGAGCCCCGTTTCTATGAAAAAATAATGGTTTATATTTGAGACAAAAATCTGGAAGGAACCAACAGGACATTTCCTAGTAGCAGACGGAGTAGTGTGGGGATAGAGAACTGGGTCTAGAGGTGGGGATTTTGGCATGTTTGCATGCAGTTGACAGTTGATAATGAGTTGTCAGAGAGAGAGAAAGAGAGAGAGAGAGAGAGAGAGAGAGAAGAGAGAGAGAGGGAGAGAGAGAGAGAGCGCACACCTTCAAAGGCAGCGGGCTGGGGACTCAGTCCGGGGGCGGGGCTTGGGGAGCACTCACCGGCTGATAGAGCAGAGGGAGCAGAGCTAGGGAAGGACTGGACGTCTGAGAGCCCCAGTTCTGTATTCCCTCCAGCTCTTGGTATGGTCAGTCGAGCTTTCCAGTCTCAGCCATTCTAATAGGTTTGTAGTGATATCTCATTACAATTTTAATATGCGTTTCCCGAGTGACTAATGAGGTTGAGCATATTCCCCACATGCTCCTTGGCTTCCCACCCATATTGCTTCTTTGTTAAAGTGTCTATTCAAATGTTTTGCTCATTTTAAAAATTGGGTTGCTCTCTTATTATTGAGTCTTTAAAGTTCTTTATGTATTCCAGATACAAGTCCTTGATTGAATATATTTTGAATATAGTATTTTCTCCCAATCTGCAGCTTGTCTGTCATTCTGGTAATAGTGTCTTTTGAAGAACAACATTTCTAATTTTGATGAAGCTCAGTTTACCAGTTTTTTTTTTGTTGTTGTTGTTTTTTTACTCATAGGTTGTTTTGGGTGTCAGACCTAAGAAATCTTTGTTTAACTTAAGGCGATGACTATTTTCTTCTAGAAGTTTGATAGTGTTGTGTTTTACTTTTATGTCTGTAGTCCACTTTGTGTTCATTTTTGCATATGGTGTAAGATAGGGTTTAAAGTACTCTTTTTTTCCCCCTTAGCATATGGATATCCAGTTGTTCAAGCACAACATGGTGAAAAGATCTTTTTTTTTTTCACTGCAACTTTTTCAAAATAAATTTTCCATCTATGTATAGGCCAGGATAGTAATTTTAAAGGAGGGAATAGAAGTTGGTATAGAATCCCTCAAAAGCCAAGGCAAGTCTGGCTGAAATATCTATAAAGCGTGTGCTGTTACCGGATGAGGTACCAGGCTCTGGGATAGAGAGAATGAAGGAGTGAAGGTTGAGCCCTAAACTGATGAGTCAATGCAGTGTGAGGGTTTTCCTTGGAAATACACAGCTGTGGTGCTTGCTCAGCCTTTGTGTTCAGGGAAGGCTTCCTGGAGGAGATGTCTGAGCAGAGGGTTCATCCTGAGTGAATGTGGTCACTGAGCAAAGGTGAGCAAGTAGAGGAGGAGAGGGAGTAGGGTGTGTGTACTGTGGGTGTGTGTAGTATGTTTGTGTGTGTGTATGTCTAGGGGGTGCTTTGGGCCCCCTACTTTCCTACAGCTGGAAAGGGATGAGAGGGGAAGAAGAATGTAAGGAGACAGAGACCGGGGTCTTGTCTGCTACCAGCCACGTGACCAAAAGTACTGGTGTAGCGATGATGGCAGACTGGAGACAGGAAACCAGGTAAGAGTAAGAGGTTGCAGGTCAGTAGTTGACAGGACAGTGGGGTCAGGACTGGAGAGAAGAGGACTGATTCAAGAAATGTTGTGAAGGTACAACCAGAAGCAAGCGGGGACTGGGTATGGGGGCAGGGAGGAGCTGGGAGGGCCCCGTGTCTGGGTAGCTGCTACTGCCATTAACTGAGATCGGGAACATGGCAGGTAGAACAGGAGGAAGGGGGTTGCTTTGGGGCTTGATAGGTTTGAGATGCTCCTCAGACATTTACCTGGAGACCTCACCAGGTTGTTGGATATGCAGAAAGCATCCCCATGGAGGCGGGCACAAAGGAGAGAGATCACTTAGGAAGCTCCTGAAAACAAGATGGGAGGCGGGCTCTTTCCAGAGACCCTGGAAATTCATCACTAGTTAGAGGATGGGCAGGAGAAGAGCGTATCTGCAAGAATGTTCAGAGACTGAGGAGGACCCTGGGAGAGGGGCTTCATGGAAGCCAAGGAACCTGGGGGCCTCAGGCAAGGCCGCTCAGGACTCTCAGGTGCTAATGAAGCGGCTCCCAGGCTCTGGACCCTGACTGCCATTGAGAACCCTCTTGGAAAAGTTGTGTAGCCTGCCCTTCCTCACATGTCTCATGTGAATGGCAAGAACAAATCGTAGGGTTGTGTGAGATTGAATGAGATGCTGTATTTGATGCTCTTAGAACAGCACCTGGAAGTACACAGTGATGGCAGCCAGTGGGGGCATCACACAAAAAATCCAAAGTGTCCACTGATTTTGCCCAAATGGTCATTAAGGTTGACTGTGTGCAGTTTGCCTGAGGTGGCAGGGACCCAGGGCAGGGTAGAGTGGGCCGAGGAGAATCTGAGGTGAGGTGAAGTCAGCAGACCTGCAGGAGCCATTTGACCAGCCTCGCTGCAGTTGGAGGTGGAAGGAAGCAGGAAGCAGAGGGCCCCTGGGGCTGACGTGGTCAGGGGCGGGCTTTAGCCATGTCCGGGCACAGGGGAACACACTTGTCTGGGAGAGCCTGAAGACAGAGGAGGGAAGGAAGGTGCCGTGAAGTGTGCAGACCCCAGGCAGAGGAGGGGAGGCCTTGGGGGGCTCACCTCAAGAGGAGCCCTTGCTCTCTGAGCCTGGCAGGAAGGTTTGAGGGCCAGGGATTCAGGCGGTGGCCTCAGAGTGGCCTCAGTTTAACCAGTATGAAGGCCGAGATTGAGGGGAGGGAGCTGGACAATGGCTGGAGGTGGCAGTTCATGTTATAGGTTGAATTGTGGCCCCCCCACCCCAAATCTTATGTGGAATTCCTAAACCCCAGTCCATTGAAGGTGACTCTACTTGGAGGTGGTGTCTTCATAGAGACATTTAAAGCAGGGTCCTTAGGTTGGGCCCTCATCCAACATGACTGGTGTCCTCATGAGAAACCAGGACACAGACACACACAGAAGGAAAAGTGTGAGAGGACAGGGCAAAGACGGCCATCTACCAGCTGAGGAGGGGGCCTCAGAAGAAACCAGCTCGGCCAAACACAGGTCTCAGACTTAATCGTGAGAAAATAAGTTTCTGTGGTGGAAGCCCAGTGGGGAGCACATCGTTATGGTAGCCCCAGCCAGTGGATGCAGAGAACACGGCCAGCAAAGACAAAGAGGGAGCCGCTGGGGCCAGTGACAGTCCAGCACAGGACCCCAGGTGAGGATGCAGGTGTGAGCCGGTGATGTCCCTAGCAGCAGGGATGACCAGAAACAACGGGGTGAAGGGAGGACACTGGAGGACAGAGGTGACAGAAAAGGCTGGCGCCAGATGAGTGACAGGGCTGGGACCGCTTCTGAGGACCAGGAGTTGGAGAGGGAGCAGCCAGGGGTCAGCTGCGGAGCACAGCTAACTGGCTCCCCGGGGCTCAAGTCATCTCTTTTTCTTGTTAGTGCAGGGCTGTAACAGGCTGAGCCCAACAGCCATAGGCAGCTTTCTGGCTACTGCCTATGGAGAACTCTCCAGTAAAACCTCTTGATTCCTCCCCTTGAAGAGGCGAGAGTTTTCCAAGTGCCTCTTCACAGTGGGCCTCTGGAGAAGCCCGGGGGGTAAGGAGGCTGACTTCCCCACCCGAGGGGTCACTCCCGGGCTGTTGAGACTTCGTGGAGGGATGGCAAGCCCCATTCCAGTTGGCACGGGTGAAGAGAGAGCAGGAGGACAACAGGGCCACAGAGGCATCCCCACGTCCTTTCCCCGTGGGCCCATGTGTAGAGGCCACCCTCGGCCCTCACATCTAGAGCCCACAGAACCACCAGGTGCTGCACCAGACACCTGCTGTAGGGCATGAGGATGCAGGTGACCTCAAACTGTCCATCCACTCAGCAGTCATTCAGCAAGAGCCACTGTGTGTCCAGAACTGCAGTTACCCAGGTGTGGCCCTCACTTCCTGGGAGCCAACTGTCTGGAGGAGAACGGAAAGGAAGACACAAAGACACCAGGATAAAGGCATAGGACAGGGAGTTCCAAGGATGGGGAGTCCATCTGGGATGGGGCATCTGGGAAGACTGGAAGGGGGGATCACTCTGTGCTTTCAAACTACTAGCAGCTGAGGACTCTCACAGGTACAGGAGGAAAGGTAAGCCTCCATGGCAGTGTGGAGGTGGTGGGGACTCTCAGGAAATCCAAAGAAAAGGAGAACATGGGGCGAGGGAGCTGGGGAGGGCTTCCAGAAAAGGCGAGTCTGAGGGGAGAAGGGGCCTACCGGGGAAAGGAGGCATAAGGGACAGGGGCAGCATCAGCAAAGGTATGGAGATGGAGGGCAGGCCAGTCTAGGTCCATTCTGGGGGGCTCTGTCACTGTGGCGGTGGAAGGGGATGCTGTAGTCCCAAAAATGAATGAAAGCCAGTCTGTGCAGGGCCTGGGGCAGTTCTGGATGCTGGAGATCATAATAAGGAGACCCAGAGGCCTTTGAGCAGGTCAGTGGCAGACACCCCTTTGCTGGGCGGTCATGGCCACACTCTGGGCTGAGTTAGAGAGTGTTGCAGTAGGCAAAGCCAGGCCCTCTCCAGAGCTGGCACAGCCATGGAGCTAGAGCAGCAGGGGAGCATGGGGTGGGGACGGGCGTAGCCAGCAGACCACCCTTTCCTTGACATGAGGCTCAGGCCTCACAGAGAACTGGGCAGACAGTACAGCGTGTGGGGCTGTGGGAAGAATGGCTCCGTGTGAAGGTGAAGAACCCCTGGCTCCTAAGCATGAGGAAGGCTTGCTGAGTCCACCTGGGTTGGAGGAATCGTTGTGCACTGCATCCCCATGGCTGGAAAGGGGGTCCCTGCACGTGTGTCACCATCTCAGCTGGGTCTCCCTGCAGCTCAGGCCTCCAAGCCTCACTGTGACGGCCGGTTGACTTACGTGCAAGCAGTCCCCAGGGCTGGAGGATGTGCTGGCTCATACGACTCCTCATTTGGCAGCAGCTGGAAACTCTGAACATCCTGGACTAGCTGGGCAGCCAGGCCTGTGGGACACCGCACAGGCCAGTAGCATCCGCTGCACATTAAGTCTCGAGCACACGGCTCTCCTTCATCCATCTGGTCCCTCTCCTGGGACTGCTGAAGAACAAGTGTGCTATTTGGTAACCGCCTGGTGGGGACATGTTTCTTGGATATCCCAAGAGAGCCTGGGCCTCTACCTTGTCTTTGGTGTCCACAGCCCCAGAATCTGGTTTCTATTGTCACCCTAATTATCCTGCTCCCAATATGTTTGATGCCAGTCAGGTTCCCATTTGAGGTTTTTCCCAGCCAGAAATTAATCACTGCCTAAAACTAAAACCTTAATGAAAACTGGTGCCCAGAACAGTATGAGTAGAGGGCAGGAGGATAGGGTGTGGGACCTGGTGTGTGGGCAAGCACTTGCCAAACACCTGGGAGTACAGGGTCCCTGCTAAACCAACCTTGTGGGTGGGGAACGAGAAAGGGGTGCGGAGCAGACCTCATGATCCCCTTTAATATGAGTCCCACAATCCACATCACCCCCCCCCCCCCCGCCGCCATCTCTGTCTCAGTGTGTGCTCAGTGATGGCGTGAGCTGCTTGTTCATTTGCACGCTGGTGGCAGTCCTGCTTCTCTGGGTCATACTAACACATTGCCTTCATCAGCTCAGGCTGCCACAAGAGGGTCCCACAGACCAAGTGGCGTCAACAGTAAAAATTTCATTGCTCACTGTTCTGGAGGTGGGGAAGTCCAAGATCAAGCTTCTGGTTCCTTGCATTCCCTAGTAAGACTCTCTCTTCCTGACAGAGGATGGCTGTTTTCTCACGGTATCTTCACATGGTGGAGAGAATGAGCCTGTCTGCTATCTTCTGAGAGGAGCACTAATCCTATGAGATGAGGGTCCCACCCCTATGACTTCATTTAACCTCAATTACCTCCTAAAAACCTTATTTCCAAGCACAGTTACTTTGAGAGTTAGGGCTGCAACATGTACGTGGGAGGAGCAGAGGCAATGGAATCAGTAGCACACATCTTGAGTGTATCCTTTGCAAGAAGAGAACAGATGGAACCAATCAGTTCTGACACAGACCCTTTAATGTGTGCTACCTCCTTCAGTTCAGCTTTAATTGTGCCCTTTATGTAGCTGTGGGACAGGGACAAGTCCAGCATGACTCTGTAACACCAATATCCAGGTCAAAATGTTCCTGAGTTCCCAGATTCAGAGTATGTGGACATTGCTAACTTTCCGCCACTGTGACAAAATACCTGAGATAAATCAACTTAAAGGAGGAACGATTTATTTTGGCACATGGTTTCAGACCATAGTCACTTGGTCCTATCACTGTGGGGTGTGGCGAGGCAGAAAATCATGATGGGAGCGTGTGGTGGAGGAAAGCTACTCCCCTCAGGGTGGTCAGGAAGCAAGAAGGGGGGAGAGAGAAATGGAAAGAGGGGAAGGGGTCAGGGTCCTAATATCCCTTTCAAGGACATACCCAAGTGACCTTTCTTACACTAGGCCCCACCTCCCAATAGCTCAATAGACCAGAGACCAAACCGTCTACACATGGGCCTTCGGGGAACATTTAAGATTCAATCCGTAACAGGCATTTTTCTGAGAAATTATTACAAGTGATTTGTTAAATAACTAGTAGGTTGTTGTTTTAATCAGCTTTATTTGCTATAGTGTCCATGATGAGAATAATTTTAAGGAGAAAAAGTTTATTTGGGGGCTCATGGTTTCAGAGGTCTCAGTCCATAGATGGCCAACTCCATTCCTTAGGGCCCTAGGTGAGGAAGGACATCATGGCGGAAGAGTGTGATAAAGGAAAGCAGCTTAGGACAAGGTACCAGGAAGCAGAGAGAAAGAGCTCCCCTACTACAGACAAAATATAAACCCCAAAGGTATGCCCCCAATCACCCACCTCCTCCAGCCACACTCTACCTGCCTACAGTTATCACCAGTTAATCCCTATCAGGAGACTAATGCACTGGTTAGGTTAGGTTCTCATAACCCCATCATTTTGCCTCTAAACCTTCATGCATTGCCTCACATAAGAGCGTTTGGGAGACTCCTCACATCTTAAACCATTACAGTTGTAGATGGAAAAGTTGATAATATTGAGATCACATGGTCCAAAGGCAAGGATAGCTGCCTCTGATATAAAACTTCATGCATATGGGGTGAGGGAAGTAGGGGGAAATTACCTGGGGAAAATTTTCAGAGGTCCAGGCTCCAACCTGTCACTATTAGTGTCCTACAGTTGATTTGCCTTGGTGACACTTCCTACACAGGGCCTACAAGTCTCATGTGTCCTGCCTGTGCACCTGCCCTCAACTCATGTCCCTGGAAAACAGGTCTTCATGAGGAGGAAGTTCTGAAGTCAGGCCAACCTGAGTTCACCTTCTCCTCTCCTGCTCTCTAGCTTCAAGAATGAGGGCTCACTTGCTCATGTCCACATGGAGACTAACACCCATCTTGCAGAGTTGTTGCAGACATTGAGAGACTGTACCTCCCAAGCACTTACACCAGGGTTGTCACTGAATAATATGAAGGTGATGTGTTATGGATCTGGGGTCTCTAGCGTATGCTTCATCCTTGGTGACACTACCCATTTCTGACATCCCAGATGTCTCTGTTCCTGCTCTGTTTTCTTTATATTTTTAACCACAAAACATTTTTCCCACATCAAATCTTATGTGGACCCTTGGGTTCTATACCCAGTGGATGTGGAGATGTTCTGGTTGAAGCTGGCCGGGGGCTAGACGCCCCTCCAGACAAGCTTCTGTCTATTTCAGGGTGCCCCAGGGGTCCACTAAGGAACACCATTTGAGGAGCACTCCTCTATTTCCTCTGTCTAGTCCCAAAGTTGTCCTGGTACAGCAGTATAATTGTTTCAGTTTCTGCATCCCGAGGAACCTTCTCGTCTGGTCTTGCTCCCTGAGGTTACCTTGTCCAAGTTCTTCAGCCACACATTTACAGTCCTCTGGTCACTTCTGCAGCGGGGCTAATCACCTTAGGTTTGCTTGGACTTTGCTAGTCGATTTACAGAGGCCCATGTATGGCCACCCTAAGTAAATTAGATTTAACTTTCATTATTCAGTGGGGTTTTATATATATAAATATATCCACAAATCATGAAAAAGATTTTGGAATATTCTGTATTTTCCTTTTTCATTTGTAAAATGGTGAGAGTAAGCCTGGGAGCAGGATACAGAAAAGACAGCATGGCCTGGGTTACTCTGTCCACCACAGTCACAGAGATTCAGGGGCCGTGTGTTGGTGAAGTCTGTTCAGCTTGATGTTCAGCTTGAAGTCTGTCCAACCTCTGAAAGATAAATTGGACATTTATTTTTTTCTACAATGGCTTTTTTAAAGATACACATCACATATTATATAATTCATCCACGTAAAGTGTATGCTTCAATTTTTTTTTTTTTACTGTATTCGTGGGGATACACAACTATCACCACAATCAATTTTAGAACGTTTTCATCACCCCAAAAGAAATATTCCATACAGTAGCAGTCACTCTTCCTTTTCCCACAAGTCTCCTAATCCTAGGCAACCAGTAACTACTTTCTGTCTCTATGGATTCACATAGTCTAGACATTTCATAAAAATAGAGCCACCCAGTACGTGGTCTTTCAGGTATGACTTCTTTCACTTAAGATAATGTTTCTAGGGTCATCCATGTCATAGCATGTGACAGTATTTTGTCCCTTTTGGTTGTTGAATCATATTCTAGTGCATAGAAAACCATATTTTCTTATCCATCACTTGATGGACATTTAGGTTATTTCCACTTTTGGCACTCGGGAGTAATGTAGCTATAAATGTTTCGTGCACGTTTTTGTGTGCAGATCTTCATTTTTGTAAGTTTCTCTATTGAGAGAATGAGAATCTCAGTAGCTCGATTTAGTGAGTACCTACTATGTGCAAAATACTATGCTGAGCACACATTATTTCATGTAATATTCATGGCGGGTTTTTTCCAAGTGAGAAAACTGAGATCCCAAAGCTGATAAGGAGCAAAACTAGGTTTTGAACCCAGTTCTCTGTGGTATCATGACAGTCACCCTTCATACTGCTTCCAGAAGTTGGGCAGCTATTGGTACATTGCCACTTCAGTCACCCATGCTGATTGTCACCCTGATGAAATCCATATGATGGGTCGCTTACCTACACTATTTTGTGTCCTCATTGCAACCCCATGAGTTTGTCCTACTGTTACTAATGTTGAGGGAAGACAAGAAGTTCCTAGACGCTCCATAGCCCACCTGAGTAACAAGGCTCAGGACATGAGAGTCTGGGTTTCAGCATTCAGCAGTATTCTGCCGCTGCTCCTTGCTCCCTCCTTTCTCCCTTGCAAACCTGGCCTCCTCTGGTCCTCTCCCACCTTAGAAGGCATTTCTCACATGCCCAGAATTCCACTTTCAAAGACCAGCACATATGTATGCCTATCTAAGCACGAGTAGACATATGAGAGCCAACGACCTCATTGTGCCTGGACCCAGGGACCTCGTACAGTTGGGACCCCTGATGGCCCGCCTTGGCATTACAGGACTCCCAGGGCGCACATCCACATTCTAATTTACTCCTACACTTGCCTGCAAACCAAGACCCTAAAGCATGTAGAGAACTTGCTTTGGAGATAGTTCTAAGGATGTCTAGGTGGAGAGGGGTTTGGGAGCTTCCTGGAAAAGGAAGACAGCTTTGAGGGGAGGCTGGAGATGCAGGAGGGGTAACGGTCATGGGTGGTATATCAACTATCTCCGTGTGGTTGCCTGCCCACAGCTGCTATCTTGGACGACCCCATGGAGTGCAGCAGAGGGGAGCGGCTCTCCATCACGCTGGCCAAGAACCGCATCAACCGCGCTCCTGAGAGGCTGGGCAAGGCCAAGGTCGAAGTGGACATCTTTGAGCTTCTCAGAGACAGCGAGTACGAGACTGCAGAAACCAGTACGTAGAATGGACAGGGCTGAGCTGGTAGTTCATCTGTTGCCAGGCCTCTGATGTAGATACCCCAGGGGTGGGAGAGAAAGAAGCACCTGGAGGTTCTATGAGGATCTTGGCCTGCATGAGACTCCCAGGTTTTGTTGTGAATCTTGTGTAGAATAGAATTGAGTCAGAATACAAATTCATTCATTCGTCTTCCCACCCATTCATTCCTTCAAATAGGATTCATTCAGCTACTGGAAGTTTTGTGCGCATATCCCTGAATGAAATCTTGTGTATGATTGAGAAAGAAGAAGCAGAGCCCTCCCAAGGGAGCTCAGCCACTTCTCCTTGGGTCACTTGTCTTGCTTTCATGTGCTGAGAGCAGCATTGTAGGAGAAAACTGGGACTTGGGATGGAGTTGGGCTGCTTACTGCATGGATAACCTTGGACAAGTCACTTGTCCTACCTGAACCCCAGTTTCTTCATCTGTAAAATGGGAATGTTAGGCTCTGTTTTGCAAATGTTGTAAGGTATTGTAGAGATTTAAATTACTTAAAATATAAGAAAAATCCTCTGACTTGCAGTGTTTTGTAGGCACACACAGTAGGTCACTAAAGTCACACATCAGGTACCCCTACTATGTGCTGAACAGCACTTTTCATTCTCACAGTAGTCTGAGTTAAGTGTTATTACATCCTTTGGTTAAAAAAACAAAAACAAAAACAAAAAAAACACTTGAAGTTGAAAGATAGTGAATAGTTTGTCTGATGACAGAGCTAGTGTGGATCCTGCAAACCCAATGCATGACTTATTATGCCTCCAGTGTGATGCTCTGGCACCTCCCTGCAGTTGCTTTGGTGACTCTACAGGATTAGGGCCTAGAGAGTGGGCCAGTGTCTTGTACCCAAGCTGAAAATGAAAAGCTCCAGTGTAGAAGGAAGGTAAAGGACTGTGTTAGTCAACTCTATGTCACTGTAACAAAGTACCTGAGATAAAGCAACTTACGAAGAGGAAAGGTTATTTTGCTTTACAGTTTTGAAAGTTTCAGTCCATGACTGATTGGACCTGTTATTTGGGCTTGTGCAGAGGCAGAACATCATGGTGGGAACACATGGTAAAGCTAAGTTGCTCACCTCGTGGTGGCCAGGAAGCAAGAAGAGATAGGAAGAGGAGGGGCTGATAACCCCTACCAGGGCACACTCCCAATGACCTAAGTTCCTTCTTCTAGGTTCCATCTACTAGAGAATCCACTATCTCCCAGTAGCACCACAGGCTGGCAATACACAGGTCTTTGGAGGATATGCAGGATCCTAACTATAGCAAGGGCCCCTCAGCCCTGAAAAATGATAATCTATTCCCTAGGACTTGAAGAGTCCCTGTTTTCAACCTATATGAACCTTTAACAACACTCAGTGGAAAAACAAACAAATGAAACAAAACAATAACTTGCTTAAGTATTTATATCAGGCATCTTGTCTTCCATATGAACAATACTCTGGCCTGTTAACTTTGCAAGAAAAAAAAAAAATCCTCATTGGCCCAAGAAGAGCAGGTAGGATTTTGTAAAGAGAGAGGTAGGCAGAGGCTCCGGAACCCACCAGCCTCTCTTTCATATCTTCACAACTTTTTAAATACTTTTGAGCTATTGTATCCAGATTCTTCCATCTCTGCTAGATTGGTTTCTCTGGCTTATTTATCATGTACTGTCCCATAATAGCAGCCCAGACCTGATTTTGCTCCTTGTTTGTTCTTTAGGAACTTTTATTGAGCAGTTGCTCTATTTATGGCATGATTGAAGACATGCTTTGGGGACAGTGCTGGACGCGAGGTAGACTTGGTTCCTGCACTCGGGGGTTTGCAGTCTCTCTTTGGAGTGCACATCAGTGGTAACCTCCCCTCAGTGCCTCTACTCTGGATCCCCAAGGTAGAGCACAGCATCTGTTTGCTGTAGCTCATCTTGCCATGTGACCAGTCCCACAAGTTTCAGGTGTTGGCCAGATTGCCTACTGACTACCCTTGGGAACTGTGTCTATTCCTCATGTGGTAGGTGAGTCCAGCAAGATCTATGGGTGCAGATTCCTCCAGAAAAGTGTGTGGTGGAACAAGTACCAAAATAGTCATTTGTTAATTCTTTCAGTCAGTAAGTTGATGAGTATTTAGCGAGTGCTTGTTGCACTTTATTCTAGGCAATGAGGACTCAGCAGGGAACAGATGAAAGTCCCTAGTTGTCACAAGGCTAATTTCTAGTACAATGAAAGAAGCTTTGGATTTCCCAAGATCATCCAAATGAAATTGGAAACACAAGCAATGACTTTTTATGACTCTCTGAGTCCAGTCTGCAGGGTTTCTTTGTCCAGGTCTTAGACAAGCACCCAGATTTCTGTTGCCCATAGTTTGAAAATCCACCCCTCCTTCCTTTCCTTTGGTTCTTCTGGGCTTCCCCCGCAGGACCCGGAGTGCAGATTTGCCCATAGTGAATGGGTCATTAGAGGATGTAAATTTCCTCTCCTGATGACCCACATAGCCTGTCTTATTAAAGTCAATACATCTAAAATATTAAGCCAGGTGAATCAGGGGCACAAAGGACATTGATATCTTTATTCCACATTACAGGCTTTGGGCACCTTTCTAGTGCCCTTCTTGTAGGCGCTAAGTATTTTATTAGCAAGTGGCTCTCGGTAAGCTTTTACATCTCAGAGTGTTTAAGGTGTGATTAGCATTTGTTAGAAAAGAGGGCTTCTGGATCTTTCCACCCTAAAGGCCTTTCATCCTAAGCCAGAGTGCTCCACCCCCACAATGGGTTTCAAACACTGCCCAGGTTCTTCATAGGAAGAGTCCAGCCCGACTCTTTCCCTCCCAGAGCGAGGAGGTAGGAGGGTGTGCTTGGTGACGCTGGCAGAAGCAGAGTGGGGCAGGGCTGGATGTCAGTGGGAGTATTGTGGGAGGGAGGGAGGGAAGGAAGGAAGGAAGGAAGGAAGGAAGGAAGGAAGGGAGGGAGGAAGAGAGGATGGAAGGAAAGAAGGAAAGGAGGGAGGGAGGAAGGAAGGAAGGAAGGAAGGAAGGAAGGAAGGAAGGAAGGAAGGAAGGAAGGAAGGAAGGAAGGAAGGAAGGAAGGAAGGAAGGAAGGAGGAAGGAAGGAAGGAAGGAAAGAAGAAAGGAAGGAAGGAAAGAAGAAAGGAAGAAAGGATGAAGAGCGGAAGAAGGGGCCCTGGAAGGGAGGCCAGTGGCTCTGTGATCCCTACTTTGGGGAGCCTATGTGGTATAAAAGTGAAGATCATGGATTTTCAGGACCAACTGACCAGGATTAAATCATTGTCTCTACTATTTATCAGCTGTGTGATGTTGACAGGCTGCTTAGCCATTTGGGCCTCAGTTTCCGCTCGCGTAGAACGAGGGTGATGGCAACCTCGCCCCGTGGGATTCCATAGCGGGGTGCTTGCTGTGGTGCCGTGGCAGGTTTTCAGTAAGTGTCAGCTGTGGCTTTCTTGTTGGCCTGTCCTCTCCCCATCACAGCTGAGCAGGCTTCTCCCAGCCTCTCAGGTGACCTCCTTCTCTCCTGTTGCAAGGTTGGGCCTCACCCAGGGGCAGCATCGTCTCCGGGGCTCCTCTCAGGTGGCCGGCTTCATGTTGGCCTCCATCATAATTGGATATTCCCCTTTCCTTTTCAGTTTCTGGACGTGGTGCATCTGACAGCTTTGAGCCTTTGGAAGTTGGGGCGGGTCACTCATGCCAACTGACGCGCAGTGTCACAGGGTGTTTTCCCTGAGCCAGCGGCCCAGAACTAATTTGTCTTGTTTATTTAAAAATGTATGAGTGCTCTGGGACCCTGGAAAACTCCCCAACCCCACACCTATCACCCTGTAGCCAGGGAATCTGCTTCAAGAAGATCAAAGAGACCCTGGCGAGGATGTTTTCGGTTGTGGAAGTGGAGGCTCTGATTGAAGTTGAGGCTGTAGCGATCCAGCAGCATACAGCCATACCTGACTTTCAGTAATAGGTGGGTTTCTAAAAGCTCCATACGCATCACACTTAATGAATCACTGTGGGGGTGGGAGAGCCAGTCCAGGGAAGCAGTGGTTATTTCGAGAATCAAAGACAGTGAGGTATAAAGATGCGGGAGCCTAGCGGTCACCACTCTCATCTGATGGTTGAATGTGAGACTTGGAAATGGGAAGTATCATGGAGGGCATTAATTAACAGCCAACCTGGAAACTGGAAAGATAGGAGTCGAGAATCAACCCCTGTTCTACCTGGTTCAAACAGACAGATGGTCCTACCTGGGCTGAGTTAAAGTGAGGGTCACTTGTAAAACATCCTCCGGTCCACATGGGATCCCCTACCTCTGACCTTTCACCATCTTCGCCTCAGGCTTCTAGATGTCTGAACTTCCGGTTCCCTCTACACAGCCCAGAGGGGTGAAATAAAAGGGATGGACAAGACCCATTAGGTGATCTCCCCTCCCAGCTGGCCTTTCCTTCTTCCCTTCAATATCTGATCTCCATCCCAGCCTTTCTTTGCAGGGAGCTCCCATAAGACATTGGCCTCCTGGGTTCCACAGATCACTCTGTCTCCTGCTGGGGCTCATGTATTAGAGCTTAACTAAGTGCCACCCCTTTACCTCCCAGAGGCACTGTACCTGCTGTCTTGCCAAAGCTGTTTTGAGGTTTAATTTACTACAGAGCTGGGAGCAGGGACCTCTCTGCCAGCCCCTCGCCTTTGCCTGTGTTTCTGAGGCCACACATGCCCAGCTGTCCATGCTATCTCCCCTTGAAACCCAGAAGGACACTGGTTACCAGGGCCTCGTGCTGCTCCAGTACACTTGGTATGGGGCATGGTGCATGATGTTCTGGCTCTGAGGAGCTACCCTCTTGCAAGGCTCCTGAGCTTCTCGAAGGCTCCATGGGCTTGACTTCTAGTGATTCGGAGCTGCCTCTAGTAGGTGAGGGCTAATATCTCTCCATCAGTTCAGTAGAATAAATCAAAGTCAGTGCAAAGCAAAACAGTAAGACGGTGGGAGATAAGGACACACAAGTAATGGCGAGGCATTCAACAAACATTTCTTTCTTCCCTTCTCTGAGTTACCCATGTCGCTTACATACAATATGGACTCAGAACCGCATCGTATTACAGTGTTGGAAATCATCTGCTCTAAGTCCCTCCCTTTACAGATGGGGAAACTAAGGTTAAGATCTTTCCTAGGAAGAGGTTAAGACCTGCACATCTGCAAAGTGCCAGAATCCTGACCGTGTGTGGGCGGGGAGTGGCTCAGATAAAGAGTAGGAAGTCAGGACTAGGACACAGGCCAGGGATCAGGTGAGGCCTCAGGAGCAGATCTTAGAAAGCCCAATCGGTGAGGAAAGGGAGGCAAACAAAACAGGGTCCTCTGGGGCGGGATGACAGATTGGCAGGACTGTGCAAGAGCGTTTACGAGGGGGCAGAAGTGGCAGAGGGCAAGGTAGACTGGTGTTCACACTTGGGGCTGAGGCTGGATGCACCAGGATTCCACGCACTGGCTCCACCCATGCCTTGGGTTTAGGTCTTGGGCTTCCATATCCTCACTGGAGAATAATCAGAATTCTCCCCCAAATGGGAATGATTAGTGTTCTCACTTCATGAAGTCACCGTGAGGATGAAATGAGAGATGCTTAAAGGACTCAGAGCAGCGCCTGGTGTGGGCTGAGCTCTCGGCGAGCGTTTCCTGCTCCTGCAGGCGGTAGGAGAATCAGCGCTGCAACCCCTCCCTCTCGGGGTCACTGTAAGGACTTCAGGTGGGATAGTGTGTCTGCTAACCAGGTGCCTGGTACATGGGAAACCCCAGTAAATGGGTTGTTCCTCTTGCAGTGGTTGGAACCAGGCTGGGGGCTTTGCATAACGTGCCGCTATCAAGGGAGCCATGATGATTTCGAGCCCTCTAATGTGTGTCCCTCAGGGAACACTTACCAGGGGGACCCTGTGGTGGGGCAGGACGATGGAGGCCCAGGACTCCTGCCCACGCATGCTCTCCTTCCTTGGCTTGGGAACAGTGAGTCCAATCCGTTTAGCCCACTGTTCACCACAGAGAGTCCAGTATGGAAGGCGCTCATGAAAGCTTGGGTACAAGAGGAGACAGTCCTTCAGAGTGGATTGAGGTGACCGTTGGCCTTGCCTGGGATGATCTTGGCTTCTCTGCTTGCTCTGTGTGTGGTATACACAGGCACAAAGAGGGACCTTCCCCCACAAGCCCTGTGACTCTCAGGCTCTGGCACAGCTTTATGCCCCATAAAGCTGGGATTGTTTTTATGCCCCATAAAACCCCATAAAGCTGTCCCCCACCTACTCCTGGGCTCAGAGGGTGGCCTAATGGCCCACCAAGTGCTGCCCTGTCAGTGAGGGGACCCAAGAAGCTGGAGGGATTAAGAGGCCCCTAGGGTCAACCCTTCTGGGCTATCTGCACCAGAGCCACCCTGTCCCCCTGCACACTGCTGTGTGGGAGGGACCCCGAAGTCTCTGGGAAGAACTGAGTTCCCTTGAGTGCTTCCGTCCAGCCCAGGGTCCAAAGGGACTTAGTTTCCAGGCCAGGTCTGGCATGTGAAGGGAAAATGTCCCTCCATAGACTGCAACACCCCATCCCAGACTTTCATCCAGCAGCTGCTCTGACAGCCGCTTCAGACTCCTCTGCTGGCTGGAAAACTTAGTCACCATGGCAATGTCACTCATGTCTCCATGTTCCTTCTCTTCCCTGCTCCCCAGGAGGCAGAGGTAAAGCTGTTTCCCTCCCTTGCTGTCCTTCCCATCAACTGCTCAGAGTCCTCGCTCAGGTACCTTGGCCTACAGAATCAGGGTCCAGGGAGCTCAAGAGCTGAGGCCCTTTTTAGCAGAGCATCCTTCATAGGGAGCAAAAGACCACGTCCAGGATCCCAGGAAATCCCAAGGCCAGGGCTACTAGTAAGAGCATAGTTCAATTTCATTGAACTCATTTTGGATCATTTCAATTCAGTCGACCAAGTGTCTGGTGAGCAATTCCTTTTTGCCAAGACTAAATAGATTGACCTCTGCCCTCAAGGGGTTTATAATCCCCATGAGAGAGATGGAAACACGGACATGTGTGTAAGGAGCTCAGAAGGCAAGGCACAGGTCCTCAGACCCCTGAGGCCCAATGCATTTAGAATCCAGAACTTCTAAGACATTGGCAAGGTCATATTGTGCTCATGTCATATGCTGAAGAACATCTCCAGTAACATCCCAAGCCCAAACAAATGCATGCTTATATTCTTTTATTCACACTTCGTACAAGTTGAGTACCCTTATCTGAAATGCTTGGAAGCAGAAGTGTTTCCAATTTCAGTTTATTTCTTTTTTCAATATTCACTGCATAGACTTTACTTGTTGAGCATCCCTAATCTGAAAATCCAAAATACAAAATCCTAAATGTTTTGAGCATCATGTCAGTGCTTAAAAAGGTTCAGATTTCAGAGCTTTTCAGATTTTGGATTAGGAATGCTTAACCAGTAGATAGCTATACATCTGCCTATTTAGATCAGATTTTGCCACCAAATGAATCTGACGAAAAACATCCCGTCTCAGAGTCATATGGATTATGGACTTCTGAAAGAATTTATTTTTAGGAGAAACTTCTGTTTCTGTTGGTTCTGTTGAGAGCCAACATTGTGAGTTTGCTTGGGGCAGAAGTTGGCTCGGAATTTAGAGAACAGGGAAAATTCCCTGTCTCGGAAAGGCAGCTGACTCTGATGTAAGGAAGGAGAGATGCCTTGGGCAGGATCCCAGCTGGGTGTTGGAGGAGCAGTGGGAATTTGGCAGGCAGAGGGCAACAGAGTGCAGACCATGGTAGACCAAGGCTGCTAATGCACCCTTCTTAGAAAAAGGTTGAAATGAATAAAATAGCATGGGTTCAGATGGCCATGGAAACGAACTGTATGGAAATGCAGTTAATATTTTAATAGTGATATAGTAATACCTGTGCTTCTTGATTAAGGTACTAAGTAGCCAAGTCCAGCATTGGGTGTAACTACTAGAATCATTTTGAAGTAGTAATGAATACATATGACATTTCAAGATATCTACAGTTCTGTAATGTGACATGAAAACACTGCTGATCTCTGTCGGTGACAAAGTCTCAGACACTGCTACTATACGGTGTGGTTTACTGCCTACATTCAAAAATAGAAGGAAGTTCTGTGTTTCAGCTGGGGTTAGAGGACAGAGTGATGTGATTTCCCCTACAGCGTTTAGACTCCTGTCTTCCCCTACAGGCCCCAGGTAGCAGGTTAGGAACCCCTGGACTAGTCAGAGATAACCACTCTGGAACAGGCTAAGGAAGCAGATAGAACATTCTAGGCAAATTGGCATGGGAAGTGGCACGGTGGGAGAAGGGGCCAGAAAAGCAGGGTCACGGGGAGACCAGACTCACTTGAGTTTTCCTTGTTGTCAGAAGGAATTCTTTTTATTATTGCACCATATTCCTTATAGGATATTATAGGAGTGCATGCTCGTTTTGGAAAGTAAAGAAAGTCAAACAGAGGAAGAAAGTCACTCGGCCTCCCAGCAACCAAGGTGCTGTCATCTCTGTTCTCCATGGAAGTCTGTGCTGGAGGAACAGGGCCCCAGAGCCTGGGAATCAGCAGCTGAATCTTCACCCTGTTCTTTCCATCTTGTTTTTGTGCTTATAAAATGAGGTACAGTAATAGTACCTCGTTACCAGTTTGTTTTAGAATTAAATAGGTCAGTTCCTGTAAAGAGATTTGAATGGGCCACAATTAGCACTCAATAAACATTGGTTTTAATCACATCTTGTTCCAGTCATTCCTCAGGCATTACTATCCCCTGAATTTGCTAAGTTGCAGCCCTCAGATAGATATTCATATAATTTTATTTCCTGCTTCTTTCTCTTAATAATATTACATAAATATTTTTAATGCTATTATAAACTTCTCATAAGCATTTTAAATTCCTAAATAATATTCCATTTGGGCGTATGACCCGCACTTTATATAACGATTCCCTTATGATTAGACATTTCGTTTCTTTATTTATGGAAAGTGTTGAGCAGGCTTCAGTGTGGTTGGACAGTGATTTATTGGACACATAATTCTGAGTCAGGCCCTGTGCTCAGTATGGAGGGTACCAGGGTAAATAAGACAAGCTCTCTGACTTGGAGGAACATGCAGATCACTGTTTTATTATTATAATTTGCCTCACAGTTTGGAGAAAGGATTGGAAATGAAGAATCCTGGAGACAGAGAGACCCTCTGGGAGACAGGTGGCAAAGGGGACTGACCAGGCACATTGGCAGTGGTGTAGGAGGAAGGGGTAGCAGGTGTAAGCACATCAAATGGGCAGATCTGGTCCCTGACTCAGTAGTGAGTGAATAGATTTAGCAAGGAAAGTCAAGGAAGAGTCAAGGGTGAGCATGGCTTTGACCTTGAGGAGGTAAGGGGAGAAAAGTCGAGTGGTTAAGAGCCTAGACTTTGATGCATGGTGGATCTCCTCCAAGGTCACATATAGTTGTACCATATCTTATCTGTGTCCAATTGCAAGTTACTTACATTTTTCTAAGCCTCAGTTTCTCTATCCATAAAATGGGGATAAAATGAGTCTTCCTCATATCCCAGTTTTATAGGTGAGTAAATGGGCCCAGGGAGGTTCAGTAACTTGCTCAAAGTCTCACAACTAGTCAGTCCTGAGACTCAGACTCAGACAGCCTGGTATCAGAGTCCACGCTCGTGATGACCTTGCTGCGGTCGGCCATGTCGAGTGCAAGATGCTAGAGAGAAGGCCCTGAGGCCACATCTAGCAGGTGCTTGGAGCTTGATTGTGTAACCAGGCCATAGTTTAGAGTGTAGGATCATCTGGGCCGAAAGGAGGCGAGGACAAGACTTCCAGATAGAGCGAGGCCCAGGCCAAATCTAGATTCAGCAGAGGAGGAGGAAGAGGAGTCAGCAGAGGAAACGATGATCAGGCAACTAGATGACAGCGAGTTGACTGGTCGGTGTCGTGAAATTCCAGCAAGCTATGCAATCAGCAACAACAGATGCTGCACAAAGAGAATTGGATGAGGACCAGTAACTGGTCATGGAGACCTTGGAGAAAGCAGACCCCAAGGAGAGGTGGGCAGGCAGACCTCAGCTGTAAGGGACTGAGAAGAGCTGGGTGAAGGACTGACTGCAGGGAGTCCTGTGGACAAAGCAGGTGGCTGTCAGAGGGTAGGATGAACCCTGGACAGGGTCCAGAGGCCTGAACCCAAGTGCTGGCTCTGACTTTGATCAGGCATGTAAACTAATGGGAGTCCCTTGGTACCTTGAGGATACTATTTCCTTATTGGTAAATGAGGAGGTAGGAGTCCTAGAGGGGAGGCCCTTATAGGGATTGATTGAGTGACACATGGAAAGCACCTATCAGGCCAGCTAGGAGTTAAGCAGGCTGAGAAAGGTCAGTGACTCGAGGTCACTTGCAAGAGATTTCTTGAGCCTAGAAGAGGCTCTTCAGTGGGGAGGCCTGGTTGTCACTTCCTGTGCCTCTGGGATGAGTCCCCTCAGATGCCCTCTGCATGCAGACTCTGGGTCGACTGAGATGCGGGAGGTTGCGGGATCCCTGCCGGAGCTGCAGGCTAAGAGGAGGCCTGCCAGATGTGTGGCTCATATGGTCAATTGCCACTCTGGGATTTGCCCCCAGCATCTGCCTTGCTGCCTGTGCACCATTCCCATGATTGCTTGGCTGTGTTGGCCAATGGTGAGGACTGTCACTCTGGAGAAAGAGCATCCGGTGGCAGGTGTGGCTTTGCAGCTATCTCAAGAAGCAACCATGTACTCATCCCTTAAAATCATTTCCTGGCCTGGAAATGACTGTCTTACTCCTAATGTGAAGTGGGGGAAAGTCTTTGTGAAATTAAACTGTGGGCTTTGCAGACAAGGATGTCCTATCATGCCGTGGGGAACTTGGAGGCATATTCTGATGGCAGAATCTCGGTTCTGATGTCAAGTGCATGGACAGAGAATGAGCTCATGTCCTCTCTCTTCACATTTCCCCCCTTTTTCTTCCATCCTTCCTTTCTCAGTCTCTAACGTTTTAATATTTTAGATTCTTTCTTACTCTTCTGACGATGCCCTACCAGTTCATGCGTTTATTGGGCAAATGCAAACCGGGCACCTAGTACCTAGAAAACCTGCTGGACACTGAGGAAATGAGAAGTGTCAGTGTGGAAATAAGCATGGCTCTGTTCCTGAAATCTAGTGAACAGAGGCTGGAGCCTGTGCCAGCGGCCCAACTCTAAACAATAAACCAAAGTAGACACAATTGCAAGTGCCATAGAATAGAGGCACAAAATGTGACCTTGGAAACCCCAGGTAGGGTTAGTCCCACCTAACGGAACCCAGGAAGGTCTAAGGAGAAGGTGGCATTTAGGTGACATTTGACAGGTGAGTATCCAGAGTCCGGGAGGGAAGGGCGTCTTCCCAACAGAGGCAGTGCAAGCTCACAGGCATCCTGATTGTTCAGGACCGTGTCGGACACACTTGGGGAAGGAGGTGAACGAGAGGCCCTTGACAGGTGTGGCCCCTCTCCCTTTCAGTCTATCTCTCCCTTTTCAGTCTCCTATTTGAATCTGCTTTCTTCCTACCTGTCTGCATCATCCCTGCCACCTTGGTCCCCTGCCTGCCTGTCCCTCTTCCTCCAAGACTCTGGATATCTGGAGGTATTGACAGACTAAGCACTGGGTGGTCACTATGGGAGCTGGGAACGCCACCCCTGCAGCACATGCCCAGCTGTCTCCACCCCCCCACGGACCAGGCCAGGGAGGGAATCTTGGGGTTCCTCCATTAGCCTCTGTCCTTCGGTGACAGCCCAGATGATTTATACACCTGACTGGCCGTGGCCGTATGTTGTCATAACCTGGATCATTTCCTCATTTAATACTGTCCATAAACTCCAATAAAACTGTCCTAGAGCCCAGTGGTCCAGGGGGAGAAGGAGGGCTACTGGGTCTGGAAGGGTTGGAGGGGGCAGGGTGGGGGTGGATAGAAGGTGAGAGGTAGCAGGTGAAGAGTAAAGGACTTGAGGCTGCAGCCCAGGCAGGCGCTGGCCCAAGCCCCTCCTGATGGGTACCTTGCTTCCTTTCCTGTCCCTACCTCTGGCTGCAGTGTGTCAGATCCTCCCCAAGGGGGTGGTCGCTGTCCTGGGACCATCATCCAGCCCAGCCTCCAGCTCTATCATCAGCAACATCTGTGGGGAGAAGGAGGTGAGTACTGGGTGGGTTGGGGGACTGTCTGCAGGCTGGAACCTGTGCCTGGGGCCCGAAGATCATGGATCTGGGAGGGCCAGAAGGGTTGAGCTGGGCATGGTGTTGCATGATGTAAACCCAGTGGCTCAGGAGCCTGCGGCAGGAGGATCATGAGTTCAAAGCCAATCTCAGCAACTTAGTGAGGCCCTAAGCAACTCAGTGAGACCCTGTTTATAAATAAAATATAAAAAGGGTTGGAGGTGAGGCTCAGTGGTTAAGTGGCCCTGGGTTCAATGTTCAATTCCCAGTACCAAAAAAAAAAAAAAAAAAAAAAAAAAAAAAAGACTAGGTAAGCATTGTTAATAACAATGACATCAATACAAATAGAAGTGGTCCTAGGTTGAGCTCACTTTGTTCCAGATTATTTTAATGGGGGAGCCTCAGGAGAGGTGTTCAATATGGGGATTTTCAAGTTGAACCCCTGAGTCTTAGGTCCCATGGTGGGGTCTCCACCTCTTGGCAATGGGGTGGAGAGGATGGTGAGGGTGGTGGTGGGGAAGGAGCCTAAGGGGGCTGCAGTCTGAGCCAACCCTCCAGTCCGCATGGGTAGCTCCCTGGTGATCTGTCCACACATTGGGATTCTGCAGTAGAATGCCTTTGGGGGAAGGCATTGCTATATTTTATTGCAAAAAATAAAGTTTGAAAGCGTCTGTTTATAAGTTCTCGAGAAAAGGAGTTTTATTCTGTGTTCTTCCCTCAATTTGTCAATTGTAGCATCTATTCTCTGCCTTCAGGCAGGACGTTCTTCCTGGTGGGGTGAGAGGGTCCTGCCTTCTCTCTAGTCCCACAGTGCTGAGGCTCTTTCCTCTAGTTCTAGCTCCATGAGAGAATAATATGGGAGGGGCAAGTTTCTGAGCACCAGCCCACTTCCGATTCTGTGTACTCTTCTCTCCTTCCCTGGAGAAGATGAACTTGGAACTTCAGAGAGCCTCAGTCTGTTGTTGACATATTTCTACATCCTTCCTGAAGTCCACCAGTCCTTCCCCTTCACCTGTATCTGGGAGACACTGGGCAGGTGGCCCCTTAGCCCCTCTCTGCCCGTGGCCTTCTAGCCAGGTCCTTTGGGGGCAACTGCAGCTTGGTGCAGAGGTGCAGGAGGGGTCAGGGGAGGAGCCTAGGCAGACAGCAACATCTTAGATCTGTGTTAGAGACTTGGAGACTGAGGCTTCCAGAAGCTTCAGTCCTGGCAGGTCCAGCTCTTGGAAATAGGAGGGGGCACCCCTAACTGACAGACTGGATGCCTCCCCAGTGAGCCACCCCTGCAGAGATGGGGAGTTGTGGACGGGCTTCTGCCTGCCCCGTATCCTCATGGAAGCTACTCCCTTGAGGTCATGATCGGAGGTCTTGGTGAGTCCTTGAGCCTTTGTCAGAATATTTATCCTCCTATTCTATGAGCCCTCTCTGAGAATTGCTGTCAGCACATCTGCGGGCCTTGCAGCCCTAGCCTAGTCCCAAGTCAGTCTTTTTCCTCCAGGAGTGGGCCTGTCCCATAGGCTGAGACCTGCACCTTCTGGCCTCCCCCTGGTCCATGCTGACAGCTTCCCATCCCCTTCGCCCTCCCATATCCAGGAAGAGGACTCATAGGCCAGCTCAGGGCATCTTCTGTCGCATCTCAGTCCCTTCCAGAATCTCACAGGCATCAGCCCAGGAATTTAGACCTGATGTTTAATTGAAATCTTTCTTGCCATGCTCTGAGTAACAGCTCAGATATGTGGCAGGTCATTATTCCAGCAATGGCTCTGATCTTCACCAGCTGAGGTTGCCAAGACTTCAGCTCCCCATTTTCTCTCTCCCTTCCTTTTCTCTTCTCCCCATCTCTTTCTTCACTGGCTCTTACTGTCCTCCCCACAAACCCACTTGAAAATGACCTCCTTGTGGGATTCAGTGGTTAATTCATCTCAGCCATCAGGTCCCTCAGCTCCACTTGGCCTTTGGGGCCAGAGGCTGAGCCCCTGACTTGCAGCGTCTTGCCCTGGCCCTGTGCCAGGGACCAGCCAGCCAGGCTGCACTGCCCAGGGAGCAGCCAGACGGTTACCCCTCCTTTGTCTGGTTATGTTTCTTCCTGAGCAACCTTTCCTCTCTGTTCAGATTATGCATTTCTTTTAATATTTTATGAGGCTGAACTGCCTTACACTGATTCCTCCTGGCTCCGGGGAAAAGCAATGGACTTCTCACCAAGGAGTCCATCCCTTTAAATGCGGCTGATGTCTCTACAACCCTAGCAACTGGCTGCTTTATGCCTTGCCGCTCTCCCTCCACACCTCCATGACGACTTCCTGGGATGCATTTGCAATTGCAAATCGATTATGGATTGATCTTCTAAGAGAGAAAACTGGCAGGATGGGCAGGGCCTTCCCTCCCTGCCTGGGTGCGCAGAGCAGCTGGCTGCCTGACCCATAGCCTTCCGTGTGCCCCGTGCTGAAGATTCTACAGCTCCCCTTCCCAGGGGTCCCTCCACCCTCAGCCCTGCACACACAGCTTCTGTATCTCTCTGGGAACTCTGACCTTTGGGGGAGAAACAAGAGAGGAGGGAGAGAAGGCATTGTCCAAGCTCTGAGGACCTGTCCGGAAGGAGCTGTTCCATCCGTCCTTCACTCAGGACATCTCATCGAATCTTCCAGAGCTCTTCTTAGAAAGTGCCTCTGGCTGTCTTCATTTGAGTAAAGCATAGACAGGTTAAGTGGTTTGCCCCCAAATCACAGCAGGGTCTGAATGCAAACCCAAGGCTGCAATCTCCAAAGCCTACATATCCTTCATCTTCTTGAAGGACTGCCCCACCAAGCCAAGGCTCGGAGCCATTGATTCATGGGTGTCCCTAGGAGCTCTCCCTATTGGGGGGTTAGCTACTACTGAAAGCCCGTGCCCTGCATCGCCACCTAGGGAAACCTTAGCCAGAGGAGCTCGGATATCTAAACCAGCCAAGCCCTGCTGCCCAGCCTTGACCTTCATCTTGACCCTTTGTGATCTCTTTTCCTGTCAAGGTGCATTTGTTATTTATTTTAGATCAATTGTATGGGATGCAAAATGCAAGTGGGAAGAAAGGCCCCTTATGACACGCAGGTCAACTGCTCTTCGAGAGTCATTGTTCATGACTCGCCAGGCTCTTGTCAGTTTTGCACCCCCACTGAAAAAATTATGGTTATGTTCTCTCTGTAGTTCAAGGGCTAACCCTGGTTGAATTCAGTAATTTCTCTCTCTCTCTCTCTCTCTCTCTCTCTCTCTCTCTTTTTTTTGCTAAATCTTTATTCTCCTTCCACTCCAATTTCAGAAGGGTTCTGGTCTCTGGCCAACTTCTCTCCAAAACTTAAAAGGATAAAGAAGTATATTCTTCCGTGGATGACCCCAGCTCCCAGACTCCTGGTAGCATAATCTCTAGGCCAGGCAAGGCAAAGAAAACTTCTGTAAACATTTCTGAATAATCCATTCTAGAGTCCAACCAACTCACCATCAGGAAGTTCTCCCTGCTGTCTATCTTCAACCTTACTAGCTTTAACATTAGGACAAACTCATCCGCAGCTTCAGCTCTCCCAGCTCTGAGTACCAGGGATGATCCTGGCAGAATAAAATCAAGGTGGATGGCAGCTTATTACATTTTAACTTCCCTATTACATACCAGATAGCCCAAGCTGACAATAAAGCAGACACTGCAGTCTGCTAATATCTCTTTCCCAGAAAGAGGCAGAAGGCAGGGCAGTGCCTCTCAGAAATGTCAGCAATGGATGCAGAAGCTGACACTGTCCTAATGAAACCAGAGCTGGTATTTATTTACCCAAATCCATCCAGAGGCTTCTAGATGGTTTCCCCAGAGGCAGTGCTTCTGTCCCCGCATGCAAATCTGTGAGGGGCCCATCTTGCCCTGCCATCGCCCTGGACATTCACCCAGGAAGTTTGTTGGGAGCTGGTATATACACCTGTCAGCTGGGCTCAGGGGCTTCTCTCTTGGTCCCCAGGGTACTGTATTTTCTCTTCTGCCACCTCTGCTCTGATTTATTAACTACAAATAAAATATTATGAAGATTCTGATTTCAAGAGCCATTTGTCTCTCTGCCCAGCAGCAGGCTCTTCTTCTGAGAATAAAACCTACTCTTTTAAATTCCCAAGATCACAGACTCAGCCCCCAGATCGCCAGTGTATTTGCACAGGTCTCTGGCCTAAGGGTTTCCTGGTGGGGTCCTGGCAGAGATGCCATCACGTCTTCCTCCCCTGAACCCGGTGCTCTGGGTCCTGTGAGCTCTGACTCCACCCACGTGTGCACACAGGTGTCACATCAGAGGATCCTCCCTCCTCAGCCTGGTCTGCTCCTGGCCCTTCCCTTCTTTCTCACTCCTTCTGGATGCTCCTTGCTGCCCATTTTTGCTCCTCCTGCCAGGTCCCTCATTTCAAAGTGGCCCCAGAGGAATTTGTCAAGTTCCAGTTCCAGAGATTCACAACTCTGAACCTCCACCCCAGCAACACCGACATCAGCGTGGCTGTTGCTGGGATCCTGAATTTCTTCAACTGCACCACCGCCTGCCTCATCTGTGCCAAAGCAGAATGTAAGTTTCCCCATGCTGGCTCCACCTGTTACAGGCAGGTCTTGGTGAGTCCCCGCTGGCTCCCTGCGCCCCTGGATCCCACACCAGGAAGGGGAGGCCTCCCTCATATCCCGAGGCTGATGACCAACAGGTTTGGGCGTTCTGTGTGTCCTTTGGTGTTTGTCCATGTGTCCATGTGTATACTTGCGTGCGTGTGTATGTGCTCGTGTGTGTGTGTGTGTGTGTGTGTGTGTGTGTGAGAGAGAGAGAGAGAGAGAGAGAGAGAGAGAGCGAGCGAGTGAGAGAGAGAGAGAGAGAGCAGCAGCCCACAGTCCAGGAGCACCCTTTGCCAGGACTCCCTGGGCATGGCCAAAACAGAAAGGAGCTAGGTTAGAGGGGGACTGGCCAACTGCCAAATCTTTTTGCATCTGCAAACTCAATTCCCACATTTTCAGCCTCATTGTTAAGGAGATACAAAGAGAGAGAGAGAGAGAGGAAAAATATAAATTGAATGCATTTGTACTTGATGGGTTGAAGAGCTTCTTCCCCTGGAGAGCAGGTTTTGCTGATGGAACAAGGTCCAAGGTCAATTCCTGATAAAGCATTTTTTTGCAAATGCAGGCTTTGGAAATGCACTCTCTCTGACTCTCAGACAATTTGTGACATAAATTTAGTGTTTATGAGATTTAGCTAATTTAAACCCACGCCTCCCAGCAAATGGGCGCGTCTGTGTGTTCCTGCGGCAGCTGCGCACCCACATGTGGTCAACAGGTGCCGGGCACTGGCTTGCTCTGGGGATGAGTGCTTGAGCCCGGTGCCTGTGACCTGCACAGCTGTCCTATCTGCAGATCTTCCTGGGCTGTGCTGGCAGAGCTGCTCCACCTTGGAGCTGGGCTTCCTTCTGTGCCTTCTCAGAACTCCTCAACATTCTCAAGTCTTCCCTCCATCCTGGAATCCCAAGGGCATCCGAAAACAAAAGTCACCTCCCCATGATGGTCAGGACCTTAACAACCTTTGCACCTGCCTGCCCCCACACCTGTGTTCATTCATTCATTCAACACAATTCCACTGGGTCTTTACTCGGTGGTACCCAAAAAACAAGTCCCTGAGGCCCAACTCTGAACAATTCTTATGTACCTCACTTAATTATGACAACCACCAGTGGTTTTGGAGGTGTTGGGATTCCCCATCAGAGTTGAGGAACTTGAGACCCAGAGAGGTGCAGTGATTTGCCCAAGGTCACACGACTTGAGCAGCAGGGCTCACACTCAGATATAGGTCCTCTTGCTCTGTGTCTGGAGCAGAGCGGAGGCAGAGGAGACGCAGCCCTGCCATTGGTGGGAGAAGGCACCGAGAAGTTTGTAGTCAATGTCACATGTGCAATGTGGTTTGTCAAGGAGCCATTCCTGAGCACAGGGTGCCAGGAAAGGCTTCCGGACCAGGGTGGGGCTTCCCATGGGGTTTGAAGGATTAAGAAGATTTAGGTCCATGGAGCAGTGAGGTAGAGCCTGCCCGCTGAGGGGGAAGGAGGAAGCAGGCCCTTGGGGCTCAGAGGTGCCATTGAAGTGGAAAGAGTCTGAAGGAAGAGTGGCAGGTGGGGCAGCATGGACTGGCTTCCGAGTCAGCAGAAGGAACTTGAAGCCCTCTCCCCTGGGAATACCCTCCAGGAAAAGGCCATTCTGATCATGGGTCCACCCTTAAGGAACAATTAGTTTGGGGAAACTTGAATTCGACCCAAGGAGCTGGGGACCCTCAGGCTTAGAGACAGAAAGGTGGCTCCAGGCCTTTTTCAATGAGCAGCTCCTGAAAGGGAGCAGCGAGTTGGTCCTGAGCAAGAGCATGCCAGTCCTTCACTTAGTCAATCAACAGGTATTTCTTGGGCATATTTTATGTGCCAGGCACCGGGTTAGGCTCTGTGAGAGAGCCAGGAGAACAGCACAGTCTTTTCTCAAAGGTGAAGCAGCCTTGTTGGAGAACAGGCAGCACCTTTGAACATGAAGCAGCTAGGACAGCGAAGGATGGGTCTGAACTCTAGGGAAGGCAGTGCCCTGGAGTTCTCAGGCGGGGGTCCACAGAGGAGGTATGGCAAGAGCTCAGCGAGTAGAGATTCCAACCCCTTTGTTTACAAAAGAGGAAACTGAGGGTCAGAGAGTAGCTCAACTTGCCTAGGGTATCATAACGAGGAAGCGGTCCAGCTGAGCTTTGGCCCAGGTTCTCTGGATCACCTTCCAACACACCAGCACCATTACACCAGTATTTCATAAACTGGGTTCCTCTGGGTGATGTGGCCTAGTGTGGTAGCCCCAAGCTATTTGAGACTATTTAAATTTAAATCTGAATTCATCAAAATTAGATAAAACTAAAAATCCAGTTCCTCATCCTCTTGGTCACATTTCAAGTGCTCAACAGCCATATGTGGCTAGCGCTCTGTACTGAACAGCACAGGTATACATAGTCCCATGGCCACAGAGAGTTCTACTGGACAACACTGCTTTGATGAAGAGTGCTGTATGGGCAAAGAAAAAAAAAAATCCGGATTTCCCTTCATTCTCTTTCCGCCTCATGCAGATTCACAATGCACGTTAACATGGTTCCATGGCCAAACCAACTACTTACCTCATTGTCTTCCAAATGGGTTTGCCCACAAGCCCCCAAAGAATGCCGATGGAAAAGTCCACAGGATGCTAAATAGTAAGAGACAGCAGGCAAGGACAAGATTTTCCTTCAGTGCTGCACACAATGGCTCACCAACCTAACAGGAAGTTCTTTCTTTTGTCCAGCCACCATTCCCTCTTGCTTTTAGGCTGACTTCTCTTTCCTCTGCTTTGGATCTTACTGGGCTTTAGGAAATTAGTTGCTCAGATGTGAAACATATACAAGGCACTAAGCACTTGGTTTAGATACTGTTGCCTCCTGGCCCAGAACTCTGCGTTAGAATTATGACATTCTTTGACATTCAAACAGTTCCTTGTGGAGGACAAATCACTTTTCATTTATGTGTTCCTATTTTACCTCCTCCCCAGTTATGCTAGAGCCGAGGGAACGGTCTTGGAGCCCTTCAGGGTCTTCCGATCATACCACTGGATTCCATGGAAAATCCAAGACTCTGCCTCAGGACCTTTGCCCCTCAAGTTCCTCCTCCATGCAGCATCCCCTGCCATGATCTGAACAAGCAACCCCAGAACAGTGCCTCAAGGGTCCCTGCATGGGCAGAGGTCTCTCTGCAGCAGCATGTCCCCGCTGACCCTCAGGCAGGATGGCTGAGTGCAGACCTGTCCTAGAGGAGATGAGGCTGTCTGTCCAGACACTGGGGAGGCGGGGCCACCACCCAAGGACCCGGCAGCCAAGGCACCTGTCTTCTGGGAGAGGTCCCTGCTGCTGCTGCTGCTGCTGCTGCTGCTGAGGGTCTCTGTCCCCACCCACCAGGGCCAGGGAAAGGAAGGTGGAACAGAGCGGGAAAGTTCAAGGGCAAAGGAGATTAAAAATCTAATCAAAGGACGAGGGACTGAGGGGAGTGGGGCTCAAAGGTCTGAAGGAGACTCTCTTCCATCTTCCTTATTAATGCAGGGCCAGGAGATGCTGCGAGCAGAATTAGGAACAGGGATCTAATTCTCTTTCTCAGCCATCAAAATCAGGCGTAACGGAGATCATTCCATGGGGAACCTTGCCGCTCATTCTCCTGTTTCCCAAAAGTAGATTTTTAATAAGCAGGTTTCAGACCAAGTAGAGATATATTGTGGATTATATTATTTTTTTCTTTAATGAGAAAAAAAAAAAATTAGGACATCTGCAAGTCCCTGTTTCTAATGAGGCTGGAGAGGAGGTGAGTGAGTGGCCAGGTGTGGTGGTCCTGGGAGCTGAGGAGCTGGGGTCTGGGTGGCTTCCAGGGACAGCAGGGCACCCGCTGTGGCTCCTGGGGTCCGTTTGGTTGGATCGCCTGTTGAGATCCTCTGGACTGGTCCAGTGCCACAGGTAGGCCATGCTGTCATCGTTCACGCCCATGTTTTTTACGAATTTGCTTTGTTGTTTCTAAGTTGTTTTTTTGTTGTTGTTGTTTGTTTTTTATGACTCCGGGCCCCGTGTCCCCACACCTTGTGCCACTTATTCACTACCTGTGTGATCTGGGGAAGCAACATCACCTCTTCCCATCCTCTGCTGAGGGGAACAATGGGCACACTTTGAATGGGCCCGGCTGGGACCTGGAGCAAGAGTGAGCTCCATTTGGCACTGTGTTCCTACCATCCCTGAGTTCCCCAAACACGGCCCAGGTAGGGGGGGACAGACAGATTTGAACTCTAGGAGGGTTCCTCTCCCAGGAGGGAGGAGCTGCTCACGAGAAAGAGGCAGGATGGTGGAATAAGACGGCCATCTTTGGAGTCAAACCAAGCTATTTCAACCATTTAGGAGCCGTGTGATGTTGAGCAGGCCACTCCACCTCTCTGAGCCTTCATTTCCTCTGGATGACAGGGGAATAAGGCCTGTTGGGGTCATTGGGTTGGAAAGTAACCGGATTCAGAACACAAGCCACAGTGACTGTTATTTCATCCTGCAACCTTGACTGATGCAGTGGTGGGGGAGGATGGAGCCGTAGGGAATGACTCCCAGGCCTCCTTGGGAGAGGAAATGTGGCAGTAGTGGGTCTTCCCCAGGCCACCCCCATGGGAGGCCTTTTGCTCATTGTGACACATTCAGAACCTTATGGAGGACAAAAGTGAGGGGCGGCTTTCTGTGTTACCAGAGGACTGTGTGGTCCCATGCCACCCTGCAGGGTGGGTCAGAGGCCGGGCCTTGGAGTCAGAAGCCTGGGTTTGGATCCTGTCCTGTCCCACGCCCTCCAGCTCTGTGACCGCAGGCCCTGGAGCTCTCCTGCCTCCAGGTGTCTTTCCTGGGGCAGTTGTGAGGACCTGATCTGCTGTGAACATGGAGGAGCCCAGGCCACATTGAGGGTGTTCCCAGAGCGGGCATGCCTGCCCCCCGCACTGGAATCACTCACCCTGAAATTAGCAGACCAGCTCCTCCGAAGCCCATCCTGGCCATTGTAGATGGGACACCAGCCCCTCCCCCCTCCCCCAGGCCCTGTGCTCCCTCCATCCTCCCCCTGCCTGCCGGCTGGTCAGGTTAGGAGGCCTGGAGGCCACACTCCAGCCCCCCACCAGGTGGAGGGCCCCGTGCACCACATTAAACTCATGAGCTCATGAAATGCTCGCCACTGTCCCCCCAGGGGAGCACTCCGTCAGTGCCTTCCTTGGGGTTTAAAAGAACCATCTCTTCTGGGAATGTCAGCGTCTTCCCAGGGTCAAAGCACTCCATCAAGGGACTCAGTCAGCAGAGATGGGAAGAGGCCATTTTATTTTTTAATATAGGGGTCCCCAGTGTCCCTGGCAGACCTGGCACTAGAGTATTTGTGTCCTTGTCCTGAGGTTGTATCCACGCTGGCTGTGCCTTTCACGACTTCCTTGTCCTCCCCCTGTCCCTCCCTATTCCAGGGAGGCCCCTACCCCCAGTCCAGAAGTCAGCCGTGCTCCCTCCTCCCAGAACAGCTGGCCTGCTGGGTCTCTCATCGATCCACCCTGCTGCCTCCTGAGTGAGACTAATAGGTTCCCTAGGTCCCTCTGTGCCTTAGACTTGGCAGGCAACTGCTGCTGGGCCAGCAGTCTGCCCAGCCCAAGAGAAGGTTGGGCTGGAGGTGGAGGGGCTTTCAGGAAGAGAGCAGACTTTAACCCCTCTGATGGCAAATGCCCTTGATAAATCCCTTAGTTCCATTAAACTGAGGTGAGGAGGAGGACAATTTGCACCGAAATGCCTAATATTCTTAATATAATTAAACCACATTTTCTCCTTGGCAAATTCCTTCCACTGCCTAGAATTTAAAAGGATCGTAGTCTGATTCACAGAATTGGAGACTCTCTGGGCTGGAAAGACATCGGTGTTTTTCTGTTTCAACTTTCCGTGCACTGGTTTGATTCCCTCTACCACAGTCCTCAAAAGGGACTCCTGTCTACTTGACTACTTCCAGCCCTGGGGAACTCACGACCTCAGGTGCACCTAAGCAGCTTCGTGCAGCTCAGACTGGAGGTTCTTCTCTAGGTCCAGCTGTCTCCCTGTGACTCCCATCCACTCAGTGTTCCTGGCTTTAGGCCTTGAGGTGCCTTCCCATGCTTCCCAAGGACAGCACCCCTTCCTTCAGTGGCTCTCCTAGTGACAAGGTGACGGTGCCTGCCAGGCACTGCTGCTCCCTGGCCTGTTAGGATGCACAGTCTCTTTCTTTCCCAGAATCCATTCTGTGCAAGCACTGTGCACCTGTGCCCCAGGGATATGCAGAGATGTTTGAAACGGGATCCCTACCGTTGTGGCTTTCCATTGCTGCAAGGAAATACCTGAGATAAACGACCTAGAAGGAAGAAGGTTTATTTTGGTTCACAATTTCCGAGGTTCAGGTCCATGATACTTGACCCCATTACTTGGGCTGGTAGTGAGGTGGAACACCGTGGCCAGGAACTTGTGATGGAGCAAAGCTGCTTACTTTATGGGGGCAAAGAAAGAGAAAGAAGGGGACCAGGGACAAATATATCCCTCAAGGGCACACCCTCAACGACTCACTTCCTCCAACTAAGCCCCACCTTCTGAAGTGTCCACCATCTCCCAATAGTTCACTGAGTTAGGAATCAATCAATGAATCAATCCATCCATGAAGTCAGAGATCCCGTGATCCAACACCTTTTAAAGGCCCCACCTCTGAACAGTGTGGCAGTGGGGACCAAGCCTTCAACACAGGGGCTTTTAAGGGACATTTAAGATCCAAATCATAATGCTACATAAAACTGTAAAAGAACTCGTGTATACATCATGCATTACAATCATATATAACACACAAATACAGACATACGTATACCAATACGTGATGAAAGCGTTCCTAATTTTTCTATTTGACCATGGTGCAGTCCCATACTCTGCCACCATGCTGGGTGGCAGCAGCGAGTCACAGCTCCCTGGAGCCCCCAGAAATTGCCAGGGAAACCACCCACTCTCTAGTGTCCTCTGTTGCTCGGCCATGATGTTTGGTAGGTTAAATGTATTCAATGTTTTCAACCTATGATGTTTTTAACTTACAATGAGTTTATCCACATGACCCCATTGTAAATTGAGGAATATTGTTTCCGGTTTATAACCAAAGCTCCTGTTTTGAGGGTTAGATAATAAATCCTGTAAGAGCTGGGAGAAGGGAGCAGTAGGTGAGATTGGAGATGGAGGGAAGTTTTGAGGAAGGAGATAGGGTGAAGGTGTTTGGGGGAGGCATGGGGTTGAGATTTGTTTAGCCCCTTCTAGGTGACAGGTGCCCCTGAGGCACTCCTGATAACCCTACAAGGTCATCGTTCTCCTGATTTCACACACAAGGACACAGAGGCACAGGGGAGTGAGGGCCTTGCCACTCTAACCTGCCCAGATGTGGAGTTGCAGTCACCCCACGGAGTCCGGATGTGCTCCAGGTGCTCTCCAGGTTGGGCTGAGGAGCGACCCACTGATGGCGGGTCAGGAGGGCTGCACACCTCCCGAGGACTCACTGCCCTGCTCTCCTGCTCCTCTCTGCCCTGCCTCTTGGCACACGCAGAGTGCTGGATGGGATTAGGCACCGTGGTGTTTTGTTTAAAGGGCAGCAGAGTACCCCAGGGAGGTGGCAGGCGGGGACCGAGCGGAGCAGGGCCTTGAGTTTATCGAATGTCTGGGGTGCTCTCTCTGGAAGCTTAGTGTACCTGCCAGTTTTAAAGGGATAAAGGGTCCCTGGGCTGCCTTTGTCAGACATCACCCTGCTGTGCATAATCCTGCTGTCAACCCCCGGCTTCCCCGTCTCATCCCACTGAATTTCATTGCCCATCTGAAGAATCCCAGGGGTTTTGGCCTCTTTCCCAGCCAGACTCTGAAGATTCTCTGTGATGCACACCAGGACCTGTGGAGTTGGCTCTCCCCATGCATCTCTCCAGCGGTGGGGCTGCCCAGCCCCGTACCGGCAGCGCATGGCGGAGACTCCTGAGGCCCCAGGAGCACCAGCTTGGTGGCCTCTCCTGACCTCCTTATTAAGAGTGTTTTTGGGTCAGATGCTCAGATCTTGGTCCACATGGGAGTTTGCTTTTGGCTTCATTTTGAGGAAGCTGTGATGAATATTGTCATTTTCACTGGTGGGACAGAATGCAGCAGCCCCATAGAAAACCAAATTAACTCAAACTGCCAAATGAAATTGGGATGTGATTCAAACTTGCCCTGGGTAGAGGTGCACACCCCGGACTCTGAGCTACCAAGGGTAGGGACCCCATCCATCATCTTCTCTGCCTTCTGTCTTGTCTACATGGTGCCTGCCACTTAGAGAGTATGCAGTGGCTATCCGTGAGCTTCCTTCTCCCTTCCCTCTGTGGGAGAAGGCTGCCTCAGGGCCTGCACACATGAGCCAGCATAAGTAAATACAAGAGGAATGACCTCGAGATGGCTCATCCCACTCCTGGCATGTTCACTTATGATCTTCTTATGCCCATTTCATAGATGAAAAATGGAGCCTCCAGGTTAAAAGATGGGGGTCAGTGGTGAGGGACAGTGCAATATTGCAGGCCTCTGTGGAAGCCCTGTGGGGGGCCAAGAGGAAAGGCCCATTCCACCTGGTGGCTTGCACAGCAGGACTGCTAACTGAAGCCTCTTTGTAAAGACCTGGCTGTACTAGGGCTTCTCCCCTCCCTGCCCTTTCTCAAAACCAGGGGCAGGTTGATCCAGGTGGCAACGGGTTAAAAAAAAACAAGCCCCAAGCGTTGTCTCTGTCTCTGCATTTCCAGACACACTACCCCAGCCCCTGCCCCGGGTTCTTGCTCAGGCAGGATAAACTACTCAGTTTGTTCCAGGAGGTGACGTAGTCTCATGGGAAGAGGGCTGGATGACCATTAGAAAATAAAAACTCTGGTTCCAGTGGTGTCACTGCGTCTTGAGTAACTGGACAAGCTGTGTCACCTCTCTGGAACATGAGGAGGTGGATGATTGCTTTTCAATGTCCCCTCCCACCATCTCGATTATCTTTTGACCCTCAAGGGTCAGGAGGGTACAAGAAAGAGTGAGTCTTTAGGGTTCTAGTCAAGACATTTCCAAACTGGGCCAGCATCGAAACAGGCAATCTGGGGATCTGGACTGGTAGGAAACCAACCCTTCCCAGGTCATCTGCAGCATGTGAGCCAAGTTACTTACCTTCCTGCCCTTGTCTTCCTCTGAACTCTGGGTATCAAGGTACTTTCTGGATTTCTGTGATGACTTACATGAAATAAGCCATGTAAAAATTTTAGCACATTAGCTGGAACATAAAGGTTTAATAAATGTTACTCTTGTCATTGCTTTGGGAACAAAAGCCCACAGTTCTCTTTCCACTGGGATTGAGACCACTGCTTTTCTGGATAATAACCCTCTGGCCACACACCAACCCTACCCCTGGCCTGTCTTTTCAGAGCCAAGGCAGAATTAACACCCTCTCATCTCAGTGACATCATTCTGGGCTCCTCCTCCTACCACAGCCCTGGGCAGCCAATAGCTGGGGGTGGAGACGGGGAGGGGAGAGTCCTTAGCACAGGATTCCTTTTTTCCATTTTGTTCTGGGCCCGATTCTTGCCTGCTGGAGTTAGTTCAAAGCCTGTTCTTTTATGATCATCATAATGCCTGTCTTAATGCAGCCAGGAGGGCTCTGAGGAGTTCAAAGGGTTTTGCCAGGCCTTTCTTTTCTGGGTCTGGAGATCTTGAGGGAACCACTTCTCCACCTCCAAAAGAAAAACAGAAGCTTTTCTAGAACCTGACGTCCCCTTTATGCGGTTTCCTGGCTGCCTAAGTGCTTCTCCCGATACCTAGTTTGAAGCTGGCACGCACTGAGGTGCCTGCTGCTGTGCTCCTCACCCCTCAGGCGAGGAAACTGAGGCAGAGATAACTGACCCTGTGAAGAGGTCCTGGAAGTGGGCACAGAGACCCAACTGGGTGGCCTCTGAACCTAGTTTCAGTCCCTGGGCACACTGCTCTGAGGGAAGGGCTGGGGACTCTCACCACTACCGCCCCCCAGCCCCGTCTTCCAAGCAGTGCATTGCTGAGGGAGCAGGGTGGGGGACAACGGGCGCTTCGAGCATTCTTTTTAGTTTAGATGGAATAACTGAATCCCAGAGATGTCAAGAAACCTGCTCAGGTCATGATACAGCTCCCTAGCACTGGCCACAACCCTACTTCCTGCCCAAGTCACCTGTGTCTTGATTGTGCCCAAGTGTCTGTTGAGGCAGGTCTGCAGACCCTTAGGGACTTCCTCCTCTCTCCCCCCTCCAGGCCTTTTAAACCTAGAGAAGCTGCTCCGGCAATTCCTTATCTCCAAGGACACGCTCTCCGTCCGGATGCTGGATGACACCCGGGACCCCACCCCGCTCCTCAAAGAGATCCGGGACGACAAGACAGCCACCATCATCATCCATGCCAACGCCTCCATGTCCCACACCATCCTCCTGAAGGTGGGAGTCAGGCTGGGCCACTGGCAGGCTCAGAGCATCCTTCTCTCCCCTCCCTCCTTGCCTCGAGTGTCCCTGAGCTCCAGCTGTCCTTCAGCCCCAGGCTGGACTGAACCCTGACCAACCTCTCTTTGTGCTTCTTTTTGAATGGATGGTTCCCAAAAGCTGAAAGGAGAAAGCAGGGTGATGGGTGATGCCCTAAGATATCTTAAGCACCTGTGAGGCAGGGCAGCAACCTTCTAGCATACCAGCCAATGCTAGACCTGCCGGCGCTCAGGGGAGGTCAGGGTTCCCGGGGAGATCAGGAGTGGGAGTGGCGCACTTGAGGGGCTCCAGCAGAGACTGCTTGCCAGATGGCATAGAAGCAGCTTTACATTTTGACTAGCAGGACAGTCCCATCAGTGTGTATTGCCCTGTCTTTAATCCCGAAGCTGTGTTCAATGGTTTACAAAGTGTTCCGGTGTAATTTCCCACTGCATTCCTCCTACAGCTGAAGAAACAGATTCTGGAGATGAGCAGATCTGTCTGCTGCCAGTCCCAGGAGGGGCAAAACCAGACTACTTGGTCTCCTGCCTGCAAGGCAGAAAGTTTCTCCTATGTGTCCCAAGACAGAGGGGTGGCTGCCTGGCCCTGAGTCAGAGCATGCACACATGGGAACTAGCACTTTGTGAGGTAGGCCGGCCCAAGAGAGAGAACTCAGGTGTCTGAGGCCCGTGCCGGACATGCTGGAAACTGCTGGGCAGCTGGGGAGTCAGCTGACACCGGTTCCTGCACTGGTGGCTGGGCTAAACATGCTACCTCAGAGAGAGCAGGCCTGCTTCTAGGCTAGCAGGCCTGCTCTTCCCTGGTTCATCGGCAGCTCCCCCAACCTCTCAGGCATACTGGCCTCTTCTAATGCCATTTTAATTGCACATTTAAACACAACCTGCCATCTTCCACTGGGGGAGCAAGGCTCCTCATTAACCTCCACCAAGCGGCGTGGAGCCTGGTGGACACGCGGATGATGGTCTCTTCCTTTCCCTCCCTTCCTCCCTCCTTTGCTCCCATCCTCCCCTCCCTGGCTAGTTTTTGTCTGAGAGTTAATAAGAGATTTGAATGAGTGTTCTCAGTACTGAGGGCTGTCCCTTCAGCCCGTTGCTATAGTAACTTTCCACAGCACCAAGCCACGTCTATCCGTGTGTGTAGACCCAACTCGCACTCGCACACGCAGACATCCTCTCCAACACAGAATTTTTCTCTTTTCTTTATCTCTTTCTTCTCTCACATCTGGACCTATCATCAGTGAAGTCATTAAGGATGGAAACTCTTCCCTAGGTTCTAGGAGATGAGAGACACAGGCTGAGGGGTCTTTCTCAGGGAAGGTGGGAGCTTCAGCTTAGTAGATGGGTGTCCACCAGCCCCCATGTGGAGACCGTGCCTGAACAACCTCCAGGTGGAAGCCCTGGAGGGCAGCCCCTGCCCAGGAATATTCTGTAGCTCCCCTATCCAATAACATGACACATAGAAGAAAATACAGATCATTCAGGAGCCTATCCCAGAAGTTAACCACCCCTAGGTTTTGATATCTGTTCTTTCTGTTTCTGTTGCATCCCCCCACCAAATTATTGCACAAAATTTTTTTCTGTAAATTGCTTTTTTATATTTTCTTTTTTTAGATTTTTTAAACCCTAAGTATGTGCCTTGCATTATTCCCATATCATTAAATATATCTCTACCAATATTTTAATGGCTGTGTCATTTCCTATCATATAGACATCCCATAATTTATTTAACCATCCCCTTATTGTTGGAGAAACAGGTTGTTTCCAGTCTTTTGCTATAACAAACAGTTTTGAGATACACATCTTTGTACATAAATCTTGATGCACATTCATGAATATTTCCTCTGTAAATTTCTAGAAGAGGAACACTGAATTAAGGTATATATGTTTTTAAGGACATTGAGATGATTTGCCAGGCTGCCTGTTACAAGTCTGTAAACAGTTCACACTCACATCAGCAGTATGTAGGTATCTTATTGCACCCTGCCAATACTGGGAATTGTCATTACAAATGTTTTGTGGGTTGTCTTTTTGTTTGTTTTTTTGTGGGGGGGATTGTTTGGTTGGGATTTTTTGTTTTGTCTTGTTTTTACAGCCATGCTTTTGAAGAAAACTCTGCCTTTAGTGACCCTCATTAGTAAACAGGGGTGCCTGTGGCCATCTTTCCTCATCCCCCCTTGACCTCAGTTCCTGTGTCTTTGCAGCCAAACAGATCAATGAGCAGTGAGGTTTCAGGAAAGCCTCTTCCCTTTGTTCCCACAGGACATCCTGCTGGTCCCAGGCAGACAGACCTGGCCTCCCTTTGCCCTGGGGCTCTCTGTTTCTCCTTCTAGGGGGGGGTCCACAGAGCCTTGCTGGGCTTCAAGGAAGATGGTGTGCAGAGCACACAGGGCCTCTGGGAGCCCCAGCGTGCACATGGGAGCCTGGCCTTAGAGCTTGGCAGCCCTCGGCTGTCTCTTGATTTCAGGAGGATTTGCAGAGTAATCCCCTACTTTATTGAGCGGCTGTTCCAGCAACGAACTCCATGTTTACTCAGAAATCAGGTCTTAAAAACTAAGGATCTCTTGTCTTTTATCTCTAGGATAGCAGATTTCACAAAATGGATTTTAGCCAGCCGACCCCTGACTGCCCCCCACCAGCCTGTCCCTGCAAGCAGTGGACTCATATGGGTCAGGTAGCGTGAGCAACAGCTAACTATGCTCCCACACCAATGTGTGCCAGGGTGTGGGGTGCGGGGTGGGCATCCGGCCAGACCATCCTTTCTGAGGTGGAAGAGGACATGTAGCTTTGCTTGGAGGGAGAAGGAACCTCACCGTGGAGGCCCTGAGCTCCCCTGAGTCCCAGTGGTCCTGCCCTTGTCACTGAGCCCTGCTGCACTTCAGCTTCCCATGGGGATGTGGTGAAGTTATCCTTAGCCAGTTCCTCAAGGAGTCTGAGCCGGTTCCTGTAAGAGTGCTCACGAAGTTTTTTGAGATCCTTGGGAGATAAACACTATGTATGAAGAAAATGCAATCATACCTGGTCTTGTATCTCCCCCATCCACCTCAACAGTCGTGACAAGAACTGTCTCCCCGTGGCCCCGGGCTGCAGGATATATTATGAAAATCTAACCGACTGTCAGGAGGGATGAGGGCCCGGGAGAGAGCCAGGCTCATTATTTACCTGATCTACTTGTCAGTTTCTGTAGCACCTGTCACCCTCAAAGCCGGGCACACTGACAGGGAAGGTTGGCTAAGGGGTATTTCTGATGGGTACAGAGATCAGACAAAAGGGAGACTGTTCTGAAGTCAGCGCAGTTCCACCGTGAATGAGTCTGCCCGGGTGCTGTGATCAAGGGCAGCTGGTTCCTTATTACTAATAAAGGACCAAAGCTGGTGGATGATTCGCTTGTTTCCTATGTTGCTATCAATTCAGAATACTCTTAATGAGTCTCACTTGCCTTCTGACAGGGGTGGAGTTCATTATGGTATTTTGTGGGCACAGGCTCTCTTGCTAATGCCACGGCCCCTAAGAGTCTGGGTATACAGTTCCATCCATATCATGGTCCCCAATGGGGAGAAGAGTTTGGTTACTGAAATTAGGCTGCCTCTCTTAAATTTCATCTGTCCTGTGTATGGGACATGGAATCTTGTATAAGTTACTTAGTTTGTTGTCCCGTCAAGTTTCTTCTGCTATGAAATGATGGTGCAGGGTATGATCATGCCTCCCTCCTGTGATTAACCCACGTAGGATGGTTTGTAGAGCCTGGCACCTACTGAACAGTGGGTAAATGTTAGCCATTGTGATCATTAGTAGTTGTGGAGAAAATTATTCGAGTTTCTTTTATTATTTGCTTCACTTTCTGTAAAGTCACTTTGGTCCTCACAATATCACTTGTATCCATGGGAGTGTACATCAGCCACTGTGCGTGTCACGGGGGTAGGGAGCGGGTGGAGGTGGGGAGACCCTCCTTTAGAGGCCAGTGTTTCTTTGTTCCATCCTCCAAGATCCAGGGTAACACAAGAACCAATCAATATGTCCTACTTTGCCTGGTGCTGCAGGGTGGTGGCCAGACAAAGGACAGACACTTGGCGACCTCTCTGCTCATTTGCTTCCAGTAAGTTTTGTCGTCCTCTCTAATTTCCTTCTCTTTGCTTTGCAGGCAGCTGAACTAGGGATGGTGTCTGCCTATTACACGTACATCTTCACTAATCTGGTAAGACGTTTTCATAGCTCACCTCTTTGGTATAGAGAGTTGTCAGTGGTCAGGGTTAGTGGGTCCTGATGTGATGAAGCCCAGGAAATGGGGAGTAAGTAGAGAAATAAAGACAGAGGAGCAGAAGCCAACCAGAGCAGGGTATCCTGGAAACATGAGGGTCCAAGACCCCAGTGGGATTCTCATTCCAGTGATTCTTAGTCTTGGGAGAATGGAAATTTGGGGACTTTAATACCTTCATTTGAATGCCTCTAGCTACTTAGCACTGATACCTTGGGCTGTCCCATGATGGATGAACTTTGCTGGTAGGTCCAGTTACTGACCTGCAGTCTAGTCTCTACATCACCAGCTCCCCATGACCACTCAGAAGTAACAACACCGGGGCACAAATAGTATACATGCCTTAGAGTGGTTTACTTGGATGGACCTCTAAAAGCAATCTTATTTTGCAGATGAGAAAGCTGAGATATGTACTGAATCAGGGTTTAGGTACTGGTTTTCCCAAATACCTACCATGTGCCCTTCAACAAAACACTGTACTTAAGTGTCCTTATCTGCAAAATGGAGGTATGAACACCTGCATCATTTAGCTGTTATAATTATAATTTTGAAATCAGAGAATTTAAGGCACATATCAATTAATTGAAAGAGCCCTGCTAAGTTAGCAAGCAGAATTCAACCTCACAGCTTGGAATTTTCAACTTTAAAAAGAACAAGGTTAACGAGAAGCAAAGACTTTCTTGCTGAAAGTGTGCAAGAGAGTAATTTAGGAGATGGTACAGTCTCCTTCCCCGGATGTAGGGACCAGGTGTCCCTGCAGTTTAGGAGATGCCTACCTGCAGAGATCGGCTTGGACTCTGAGATCCTTGTTCTTTCCTAGCTGTAGGTGTCCATGAGCAGCCCTTTCTTGGGCTTCTGTGGACTATTAACCTTGAAGCATACAACAGGCCTTTGCTCTCAGAGTTGAAAGAGACCTTAGAGGCTTGCCGGCGAGTCATTTCCCTTTGCTTGAACTCGAGTATAAATGGTTGGTTCAACACCATCTCAAAACTGCCTGTGCTATGGTTGAAATTGTTTATCGAAGTCTAGCATGCATTTAGAAGACCATGCTTGTTATATGTGCATGGCGCAAAGAACTTTCTCCAAGGAGCACACCTGTGTAAGCAGCTCTCACATCCAGAAATAGAACATCACCAGCACCCCCAAGGCCCACTCTCACACCCCCAAAATGTAAAACAGAACCAATGTCTTGTTTGCCGTTTTTTATTTTTTTCTATCCAACACTGCAGCTGTAAATCAGAGCATTAACATGTAAAAGGGGAGACAAGGATTAGGCTATTCCCAGAGCAATGCAAAAGCATTTGCTTCAAATAAGGAGACCTCTGGGGCAGCCTGGGCAAGTTGGCAGAAGAGTAAGGAGAGATTAAAGTACAGTTGGATTCCATTTGGGGAGCCTGGGAAATGGAGGGGAGGAGGGACAAGAGGCAAGCCAGAATCTGCGGCTCTGTGCCAGCCTGCCAGGGTGGCTCCCTCCTGGCACCAGGCACCTGCAGCAGAGGAGGAGGGAGCCCTACAGCTGGGAGTCACTGAGTCGGTTGGCAGGTGGAAGGAAGGAGGCCAGTAGTTTGGAGGGGAATCAGAAATCAGATGGAGAAGCTTGGCTTGGACTTTTAAGAAGATGACATTCTACCTGCTCTTAAACAATGGGAACGTTGGCATGATGTTATCTAGTGGAAGAAGCACTGGCCTGTGACATCAGGGGACTCAGGGTCAGGTCCCCACTCTGCCCTCTTCTCCCCGAAAGAGTCAACTCTGCTCTCAGAGCCCCAGTTTTCACAATTCTAAAATGGGTATAACAACCTTGTAAGGATTGACTGGAATTCTGTTAAGTAAAAATGTGCCATAAATCATGAAGTACTATATGCTTCTGAAGCGCTGTGGTTTTTTTAAATAGCACTACAATACTTTCAGTTTTCAAAGGAAACTTTTCAAGTGGGTGTGGAACAGAGCAGCTCTGAGAGACGCCTCAGTCTGAGCGTTCTTTGAACTTGGAATTAACAGGAATTTCATAGTTTGTGAGTTTGCAAGGGGAAAATCAGAGCATTAATTATGTGAGTGTTGCTGGTTGAATAATAAGAAAACAGAAGCAGAAACATTGCAAAAATCAGTCAGTGAAAGAATATTCTAGAAGCTTCTCATGAGCACCTTGGCTTTCCAAAAGAGTCAGGGCAAGTTGCAAGAATGAAACACTGTTTTTAGGGCCATTTTTCTTGCTGGGTTGCAGTTGGAGTTTTGAGTGAGAGAAGGAGGGGCTTCATAGAGGATAATTAGGTATCTTTTGCATTTATCCAGCTCTGTCCTCCAAGTACAGATGCTACCTAGGCCTTGGTTCTTAGCTATTTCTTCTCTGAATTCTTTAGGGATGCCTATCATGACCCATCTCTCTGAATTCTGCCGCAGTGATACAATGGGTTCTCAGAAGAGTTTTTTGAGAACTGGAAAAGGCATGGGCCTCAGCATTAGGTAGATTGGACTTAAAATTCTAGTTCGAATAGATACCAGCCATCTGATCCTGTGTGAGTTATTCAACCTCTCTGAGTCCTGGTGACATCTTCTGTAAATGAGCACTAATAGTACTTTCCTTGGGAGATAATATACACCCAGCAATTGGCTCACAATATGAGTTTATCAAAGGGGGGTTATTTTTTTAAAGTCCTGCTTTGCTTCTCATGGGCTAAAAGAAATGGGAGATACATATTTTGCATGTAATGGCCTGTAAAAATGACTCCTAAATTGCTATTTTATTTATTTCCAGAGAATGAATAGATGTAGGTAGTTTAGTTATTGTGCATGACTGAACCTACCATTGCAGGGTTTATTTGTGTCAGTAATTACTGAGTAATTGACCAAGTCCCCATACCTTAGTCCCATGCAGGCATTAAGAGAGCTGACTGATTTAGGGAATCTATAATCAAGGCATTGGGTTGTCTGTTCTGGATTCCATCAGCTGATCACCCATTACGAGAGCTGGAACAAAATTATCCTTCATGAATCAGACTTACAAACCCTCGGTTCATTGGACACTGCAGAAGCCCTGTCTTTTCCTCTGTCAGGGTCTAGGCAGAAGGGAGAATAAGTGTGCCAACTTTGGGCCTTGGTGGACAGAGAGGACAGATATGACAAGAAGAACTGGGTCAGAGGGAGCTGAGACTGCTGGAGGGTCCCCAGTTCTCACTGAAGATGAAGAGAACTGGATGAACCCAGGGAAGAGCCAAGTCTGTGGGTCAGGAGAAGCCCAGCTCAGTGGCAGTGTTGTAGTGGGGTGTCAGACATTGAGAGAGATGCTTCATCAGTCGGGGAAAGAACCACGTGCAGGAACAGAGGTGATCAAAGTGTGTAGATGTTTAAGCACCCAGTCATATGAACAGTGGACAGATGTCCAGGTCTTTGAATTATCTACTTCAAGGTGGGATTTGGGGGTGGTTGGTGCTGGTGTGAAAGGTTTGATCAGTGAAGTAGCTTCCTGTCCCAGTTGCAGGTTCTAAATGGTCAGGACTCATTCCCGCAGAGCACACCACTGATTAGTAGGTGAGAATGGCAGCTGGTTGAGGGGGGTGCTCAGGAGCAGAGGCTCACCTCGTGGGGTCCAAGTCATAGAACTTGAGAAGCAAATCGAAAGCCAGATGTGCACTTGGCCAGAGGTCAGACCTGCAGAGTGGGACTAAAAGGATGAAAGACCTGGCTGGCACCAAGGTAAGAGGACAAGAGTTTAGGCCCAAGTGAGACACATACCAAATAAGGGACCAAGCAAGGCAAACCAAATTACTGCACAGAGTCACAAAGGGCATAGATGCATGCACAACCCTGAGAACTGGTTCCTGCCCTCATCTTAATTAGGCCTTCTCTCCTCCCCTCTCTCCTCAAAATTGTCATTTTAACCATTTCTGAGTTTACATTTCCATGGCATTAACACTACTATTACCTTTATCTATTTATAAGTTTGTGTTTTCTCTCCTCCTCCTCCTCCTCCTCCTCCTCCTCCTCCTCCTCCTCCTCCTCCTCCTCCTCCTCCTCCTCCTCTTCTTCTCCTCCTCCTCCTCCTCCCCCCTCCCCCTCCCCCTCCCCCTCCTCGGATTGAACTCGGTGCTTAACCACTGAGCCACACTCCCAGCCCTTTTTATTTTTTTATTTTGAGATGGGATCTCGCTAAGTGGCGTAGGCCCTCACTACCTTGCTGAGGCTGGCTTTGAACTTACAATCCTCCTGCCTCAGCTTCTGCAGCTTCTGGAATAGGAGATGTGTCCACCACAACCAGCTATTTCTAAAAATTTTTTTCTCAACCTAAAGAAACTCTGTCTGTTAAACAGTAGCTTCCCCCACAGTCCCCCCAGCCCCTGTCAACCTCTGTATTTTAGCTCTGTCTCTAGAATTTGCCTATACTAGGCCCCTTTTATAAGCGGAGTCATACGATATTTCTCCTCTGTGTCTCGTTTATTTCACTTATCATATTTTCTAGGTTCATCTCTATCATAGCATGTATCAAAATTTCATTTCATTTTTAAAAGGCATTTTATTGTGATAAAATATATATGGAAAAATTTACTGTTTTAACCAATTTTTTTTAGTATGCCTTTCAGCGGCATGAAGTATATTTATATTTCTATGAGACCATCAACACCATCCATCTCCAGAATGGTTTTTATCTTCCCAGACTGGACCTCTGTACCTATTAAACAGGTTCTCCCCATTCCCTCCTCCTCTCTGCTGCCAGCAACCACCATTCCACTGTCTATCTCTATGAATTTGACTATGCACTTCTTATAAATGGAATTATACAATATTTATCCTTTCCTGTCTGGCTTATATTACTTACAATATTGTCTTTGAGGTTGATCCATGTGTCAAAATTTCCTGCCTTCTTAAGCTGAATAAGATATCATTGTATCTATTAATCCATCACTAGAAACTTGTGTTGCTTCCACCTTTTGACTATTGCAAATAACGCTGCTAGGAACTTGGAGGTACAGACATCTGTTCAAGTTCCTGCTTTAAACCCTTAGGGGCATAAGTTTAGGAGTGGGATGACTGGGTCATTATATGTTTAATTTATTGAGGAACCACTGAATTGTTATCTAAAATGATTGTGCCATTTTTCATTCTCACCAGAAATGTACAAGGCTTGAGTTTCACTACAACCTCGCCAATACTTGCTACTTTTCATTTTTTTGAATAACAGCCATCTGAGGGATGTGATGTGGTCAGGTGTGTTTCTTGTTTTATCTGGAGTTTGCAAATAGGCAGAAGGAAGACCACCTGGCTATGGTTGAGGGGTCTGCTGATTAAGAAGCTCTATGGCGAGAGGAAGGAGCTGATGTATGAAACCTGAGCCCTTGCAGTCATTCAAAACGGTGAAAATCCAAGTATAGGAGCTCAGGAGCCACATGGCACTAAAGTTTTTGGGTTTCAGTTTCACAGGTAAAATGGGAATAATATTAATATCCATCTTTAAAAACCTTGGTAAGAATTAAAAATTAGTTATTGATAGCACTTTGTGTCTGGGAGGTAATGCTAGCTGCTATAATTGATCCACTCCCAAATCTCAAAGCTTCCCACAATGGAGGTACAGTCACCTGTTCATGTCTGTGGGGAACCGGTTCCTGTACCCCTTGTAGATGACAATTTACAGATAGAAAGTGGCTTGGTATTTACTCCCACATACTTTAAATCTTCAGGTTATAATTCTCAATATACTATAAGTGCTATATAAATAGTTACTGTGTTGTTTAGGGAATAACAACAAGAAAAAAGTGCAGGCCCAACTTTAAAAAATTTATATATTCATTCATTCATTTATTGAGTGCATTATAATTATACCTAATAATGGAGCTAATTTCGACATGTTCATAAATGCATATAATGTAGATTTCTCCATTTCAATGCCATGTACAACTCCCTTCTCTCCCCTCTTTCCTCCTTCTGATCCCCTCCCTCCATTGGTTTTCCTCTTATTTATTTATTTATTTTTTTTAATTGATGAATTATAGTTCACATAAGATGGAAGGCATTGTGGTATATTCATACATGTGCCAGTATAATTTGGTCAACTTCACTCCCGGCTCCTTTCCCTTCTCCCTCCTCCTAAGTCTCCCACCTCTACTCTACTAATCTCCCTTCTATTAAAAAAAAAATTCCCCTTTTCATTCCCCTTTTCTCTTTAGCTTCTGCGTATGAGAGAAAACATTCAACCTTTGACTTTCTGAATCTGATTTATTTCACTTAGCATGATGTTCTCCATTTCCATCTATTTACTGGAAAATGACTTAATTTCATTCTTTTCATGTCTGAGTAGAACTCTATTGTGTATATACACCACATTTTCTTTATTCATTCATCTACTGATGGAAACCTAGGTTGGTTCTATAATTTGGCTATTGTGGATTGTGCTGCTATAAACATGGGTATTCATGTGGCACTATAATATGCTGATTTTAGTTCTTTTGGATAAATACCAAAGAGAGGGATAGCTGAGTCCCATGGTGGTTCCATTCCTAGTCTTTTGAGAAATCTCCACACTGTTTTCCAAAGTGGTTCTGATCTACTAATTTGCATTCCCACCAACAATACATAAGTGTACCTCTTCCCCTACACCCTCACCAGCAATTATTGATGTTCATAGTCTAGAAGATTGCCATTCTAACTGGGTGAGATGAAATCTCAGTGTCATTTTGATTTGCATCTCCTTGATTGCTAAGGATGTTGAACCTTTTTCATATATTTGCTGGCTGTTTGTGTTTCTTCATTTGATAAATGTCTCTTTTAGATCTTTTTGCCCATTCATTGAGTGGGTTATTTATTTTTTTTTCTTTTTGGTGTTAAGTTTCCTGGGTTCTGATTTTCTTCTACTCTTTGGGTTCCCTTTTCACACTTTTGTTTCCTTTGCTGTGCAGAAGTCTTTAAATGTAATGCTATTCCACCTATTGATTCTTGGTTTTATTTCTTGAGCTTTAGGAGTCTTAAAAAGGAAGTCAGTGCATGCCAAAGTGTTCAAGTGTTGCCCCTGTGTTTTATTCTAGTAGTTCCACTGCTTCTGGTCTAATTCCTAGGTCTTTGATTCACTTTGAGTTGATTTTTGTGCAGGGTGAGAGGTAGGGATTTAGTTTCATTCTTCTACATATGAATATCCAGTTTTCCCAGCATAATTTATTTAAAAACCTCTCTTTTCTCCCAGGTATGCTTTCGGCACCTTTGTCAAGGATCGGCTGACTATATTTATGTGGACTTATCTCTGTCAGTTCCATTTTCCCCCAAATATTTTCGATCTATAGTTGGTTGAATTCATGGGTATGGAACCCACAGATAATGAGATTAATGTGTATTTATTACTCAATTGAAATCTTAGAAAGGTGTTCCTGATAAATGGGTAGGCTTCCCTAAGGTCTTTCAGAGGCCTGGGCATCTTCTAGCTTATATATGTGTCCTTTTAGAGAAAGGGGTGGGAAAAAGAAACATGGAGGATCCCACACAGGAGGGTTTATGGATCAGGCCTGGAAGTGGCACATATTTCTCACAATCCTATTGGTTAGAACTCATTACAGGGTCACACCTACCTGCAAGGGCAACTGGGAAATGTAGTCTAGCTGTGTGACCATGGAGAAGAGGAAATGAGGTTGGTGATCAGAAAACAAATCTCTGTATGATAATCAACAGTCATCATGACACATCTTTTCCATGTATGCTAGGAAAGCAATTGGCATGTTAGGCTCTGGCTTGCCTGTTTAGAGGATAACTGATCCTATAAATGCAGATTAGCGCTTAGTTAAAAGGGTGTCAGCTTCTTTATAACCAAAAGGTTCTGTGCCAGAGTGCTTTCTCTGGGTGGATGTACAGGACAGTTACAGATGCTCTGAGCTTGCTGCTCTATAGTCTGGAGGGGAGTCTCTGTCCTCCAACCAGCCTCTGAGTTTGGCTGGAGGAACCTTTGTTCCACAAGATTAATGGAACTTTGAATAGAGAACATGAAGAATTAAGGGCCTTTGGTCAAAGCCCTGTCTGCTACTGAGACAGCAAAGGCAGCTGGTGCTTTCTGAAGAGAAGAGGTGAAGAAGGAAGCGAGGAAGCTCAATTTGAGCTCATAAATCTGGAGGGATTATCCAACAACTAATGAACTCAGGGAGAGTTGCAATCACTGCCTAATAGAAAAGATAAAATCACCCTCATCTATTGTTAGGGAGTGAAGATGGGGCTCTGTGTCATGGGAGGGAGCTGTCACTGTGGCAGGAAGAAGTGCAGAGATTTAAGGGTAAAGTTCAAAATTCGTGGGACATCAGGGAAAAGTGGGACGTAATTGGGCACCAGAAGCAGGAAACTGGGATCTCTGGGCCACTGGCTGCTTCTGGCCTTGCTGGCAGCATGGAGGCTGCCTGCCATTACCACCAGAACTCCCAGTTCCTGGCACCAGCTCCACACTGGAGGGCAGGCTGCCATTTGTGAGGTGCATATATAGACAGTGGCATCTCAGAGTTTTTCTCTTGGGGAATTAAGAGAGAAGGAGCAGAGTACTGAATGTGCCCTGTTGGAAGGCGGGGGAAAGGGTCACTCCATCAGGAGGCCTTGTCACAGAGATCAAGCCCTGGACTGGCAGTGAAGTCACTGTGACTTAAAGGTCCAGTCCTGACATTAATGCTGGGTAACACAGTAATTGCCATAGTGGGTATTTATTGAACAACTTCTCTGTGCAAGACTCCGTAATAAATGCTTCATAGTTATTTTCTCATTTAAGCCTCATGCCAACTCTAGCAAAGGGCACCATGTATTCCCATTTTAGAGATGGAAAGGCTGAGGCTTAGAAGGTCTTCGTGTCCTGCTCAAGGTGGTGAAGTCAGATCACAAACCCAGGCAGTTAGCTCTAGCCACGCCACACTACACCTTTGACTCTGCAAGCCATTTCTCCTTGCTGGGCTTCAGTCTTTGTCTGTAAATTCTGAGATTGCATTAGGTGATGTCTGTAGGGATTTCCAACCTTGGATTTGTTTCATCCTGCGTGTGGTTGGGAGCATTCCAATTCACAGCTCCCTGGGCTGAGAATGTTCCCTGGAGATTCGGGAGGATGAGCCATTGAATCGGAGGGTCCACAAGACCCATGGAAGCAGTTTTTGTTCACCAACAGCTACTTGGATTCACAAACTCAAGCTCGGTCCCCAAAAGCCCTGCAGTAATATCCCCCGACTCCCCCTGGTACCCCGCATGCTCAGTCTTGATTCTGTTTAGGCAGAATGGACATAGGCAGCCAATCTTCCTCCTCTGCGTACATTTTATTGTCAAGCAGACATGAGCTTGTGTTTATTTTTCCAAGGGTTTATCACAGATTAGTCATAAGTAATTGAAATTGCTAAAATTATTACAGAAAGGGGAGCTAGGGCAGCAGAGGAAGGAGCAGCAATTGATTCCAGGAGAAAGTGAGGATGCTACCACCCCACTCTCCTTCTCCTTTCCAGCCCTACCCACATTTCAGGTCTCATTTAAATGTCACTTTCCCAGGGATGCCTCCTCTGACACCCGGCTAGATTGAGTCTGCTGTCATGCACTCTCACAGCAACCTGTGTTCTATATTTTGTGACATTCATCTCCTGTGGGAATTCTTTCTTTATCTCCCTCCTCCATACTCTGAGCTTCCTAAAGCTTCCTCTGAGGCAGGACCAAGTCTGTCTTGTAATTCCAGTAGCCTATAGAAGGATAATAGGTGCTCAATAAATATTTATTGAATGAATGAATGAATGGATCATTTTATCACATTGTAAGTTTGTGGAAGGGGCAGAGGTGGCTGGTCAGGTGAGATAACTCGTCTTCTTGCATCCAACAGGAACTCAGCTCACCCCGATGAAGCCTCCAACACAAAGGAGCCAGCTGGGTTGTCTGCAGCTAGTCAGGGACAGCTGGCTCCGGCTTCCTGTTCCCAGGATGCCTTGGTACTTCTTAGCCCACAAGTCACTGGTAGCTACTCAGTCTGGGATGCCCGTCCTCCCATTCTGTCCAGGACAGATTTGAAAGAGCATACAGGATCACACAGGTGGTTTATTTCAGGATCTGAGAGCCAGGGTTTGGGGATTCTGCTTAGTGCAGGTAATGTCAAAACCTAAAACCCAGTGTTGGCACTAAGGATGACCATTGAGGCAGAAAGGGGAAGAAGAATGCAAGGACAGTCAAGCTGATCATGCTGGGTGGCTTCTCTGTCACCGGCAACTGCTTCCTCTGCTGCCCATACCATATCCTGGTCAGCTTTGGTCAAGTGACTCTTTAAGACCAGAACCTGGCATTGGACGAATGGAACCAGATCCCAGGGGTCTTCAGAACAAAAGCTCTCCTTCAGGTTTTACAGGTTGTTATGAAATTAATCTGTCCCCTGTCCCCACAGCAGGGCACCTGAAGTCGTTTGACCTCATCCCTGTGCTGTGCTGACCCTGAGGATAGAAACATGGTTTAATGGAAGCAGCCAGGATCAGATCAGAGGGGATCTGTATGCACAGATGTGCACGTAGCAAGCTACTTAAACTCTTTTTGTAACGCGGGGACAATAATGCTTTTCTCTTAAACATCATTTCATGAAGAACATGGGAAGTTTCTAATCCTTAGTGGGTTGGTAGGAAATATTTCCTTTCCTTCTCTTTTTCCAACTTCCCTGTTGAGTATTTTCATCCTTTAACCTGTTTTCTGATTTCTTGGTTCTAGCTTTCGAAACAAAGCTGTTAGTAGAAAGATCCCAAAATTGGCCTCTCAATCAGTTGGACCCATAGTTCCTGGGATGTTTGAGCCTGTTCCATATTGTTCACTCTTTCACTGAAAGTGTAACATACACATTTGTACATCACTGCACACACACAGCGCGCACACACACATACACACACACACACACACACACACACACACAGAGCAAGAAGCTACAATCCATCAGTCAGACAACTTTCTAGTGCCAGAGCAATTGATTCTAAAGTGTAGTTTATTGTAAAATTATTAAGAGTATCCACGTATTTCAGCTTTATTGAGCCTTTTAGGAGAGTCACTCTGCATACTACAGTACACTTTGGTGAATAAATATGTTTTTAGTGCAACTAGGAACAGATTAATGAAGTAAAAGCTCCCCATGTGTCTGTGTGAGCTGCCAAAGTCCCACCCCCCACCAACTGCGAACTGAGAGGTGGCAGGACTGGACTGGCAGGGACAAATGTCTCCCAGGCATACATGGGCACAGTGACATCTTAAGGAGAAACTCTGATGCCAACACGGTGCTCTCCGAAGCTGCTAACCCTCTGTGTGTTCTCTGAGGTAGGTTGTTGGAAAATGTGGGAGCGCTCAGAAGGAGAAATGGCAGGGAGAATCCAAAAGGAGTTCACGGGCATTGACTGAGTTTTATGGCCTTGCATTTGCATTTGGGGAAATGGTGGCTAACAGCTTGAAGCCCCCTGGCCCATGTGATAGGATTATAAAATGATGAGCCAGCCGTGATTAAACAACTTCCCTGTGGAAAATGCTGAAATCAACTACACTTACTCAGCAAATGTCTATTAAGTGCCTGCTGTGTGGTGGGAAATGCAAGGACCAGTCTGATGTGGTCTAGAGGGATGTGTCCCCATGAAGCTTCTGTCAAGCAACCAGGTGTGGGGACCCAGAAGAAGGAGCATTAAGTGCTTCTCGGGGAGCTTGGAGAGAGATTTACAGACACAGCTGCTTGTTTATTTACTTAGTGGTAATGGGGTTGAACCCAGGGTCTTGTGCATGCTGGGCAAGTGCTCTGTGCACTGAGATACATCCCCAGCCCCCCTGCCTTTTTTTTTTTTTTTTTTTAATTTTGAGACAGTGTCTCCCTAAGTTGTCCAGGCTGACCACTTACTGGGAATCCTCCTGCCTCGGTCTCCTGAATAGCTGGGATTCTAGGCGAACACCACCTTGCCCAGCTCACACACCACTTCTTTTTTCAAAAAAAATTATTTATTTATTTATTTATATTTTTACAGACTGCACTCTGATTCATTGTACACAAATGGGGTACATCATTTCTTTTCTATGGTTGTGCATGATGTAGATTCATACCATTCATGTAATCATACATGTACATAGGGTAATGATGTCTGTCTCATTCCACCATCTTTCATACCCCCCATCTCATTTCCCTCTACATAATCTAAAGTTCCTCCATTCTTCTCTCATTCCTCACCCCCACCCCCATTATATATCCACTTATCAGGAAAAACATTCAATCTTTGGTTTTTTGGGATTTGCTTATTTCACTTAGCATGATATTCTCCAATTCCATCCATTTATTTGCAAATGTCATAATATTATTCTTCTTTATGAGTGAATAATATTCCATTGTGTATGTATACCACAGTTTCTTTATCCATTCATCTGTTGAAGGGCATCTAGGTTGGTTCCACAATCTAGCTATTGTGAATTGAGCTGCTGTAAACATTGATGTGGCTGCATTAAAGTAGTATGCTGATTTTAAATCCTTTGGGTTTAAACTGAGGAGTGGGAAGGATGGGTTTGGAATAAGACAGGAAGAGTGACAGTGGACAGAGTAAGTTAGGTGCCTGTGCTGGCTAAAGCAAGGTGTTTGATGGAGAGGGGGGCAACCAGAGCCAGCAAAGGAAGGTTCTGCTCAGATGGTAGCCTAGTGTTGGAGTTGTCATTAGTAGAGGTCTTGCCTTGGCCATCCCCACTGTGTGTGATCTGGGACAAGCCCTTTAACCTCTGGGAATAAGCTAGAGGATCTTCAGAGTCCTTTTAGCTGTGAAATCCTGTTGAGTTTGTGGATAAATATTTGGAGGAATTTTCCTGCTCAGCCTGAGTTCCACTGAAGTAGGTGACTTTACTGTCATGGATTTGCAGTGTCTTTGTCTGGCTTGCTCATCCCTTTTGTGCCTTCAGCTGACCAGATCCCCTGGGGAGTGAGTGCCCTGGTCTTGTAAGCTGTCTTGATCTCTCACTCTGCCTTGCCCAGAAATACCTGTCCTGGTTCCATATCTCCACTCACTCCTCACAGCTCTGATGAATGACAGGCCTCCCAGATTTGAAAATACAATCCATGCCAAGGTGCTAATGGCTGGTGAGAGCATCAAAATTTTTGAATCATTGAGAACATCTAACTAAATTTGAAGAGAGGAAGTGAGTGGCCTTAACTCTCTCAGCAGACCAGGAGTAGAGACAAGAGGTCTTCTCATGCATGGCCCACACATTTACAGGATCAACATTAATTGAGCACCTACTATGCTGTGTGCTGGAGAATCAGACTGGAGAAGGAGAAGAACCCCAATAGATTATCATAAGTTAATGGGTTCAATAAAGTGATAAGGACTCAGAGCACAGGTCTTATGGGGCCACCAAAGAAAGGCCTCTGGACTAATTTGACAGGCCCATAGACTTCCTGAGGAGGACTCACCCTGGGGGCCTGAAAAAAATCAATTGTAGTTAACCAGGTAGGGAATGGGGATGGGCAGGGCATTCTAAAAAGAGGATGCACAGAGCTATCATCTCACCCACCCCAGACGACATTTGCATTTTAATCAAGGTTTTAATAGTATGGGACATTGTGGAGCTGATGAGGAAACTGTTTGGGACGGGAGAAGAACCTTTTAAGCCTTCACACTATTCCACCGGGAGCTAACTTCTGTCCTGGGTAAGGCAGGAAAAGAGGAAAAGTAAGAGTCCCAAGTGGACCTTTAGCTTGGTGGCAACAAATGCCTGTTGCAGACCAATTGTCACGAATCCCAGTCCCGGTGATTACCACTTAGATAGCTGTCAGCGATTATGCCCAGCCTAGGTGAGGAGCAGCCCTGGTCTAGAAGAGAACATAAGCCCCCGGTGCCTAGGGAAAGAGCAGGGAGACTTGCCCGGTCCCAGAGGTGAACTGGCTCGGCTTCTCTCACGGCCACTCATTCGTGTCTGACAGGGAAACTCCATTCTGCCAACCCAGGAGTCTGCCCCTGTCCCTGCTCATGGGGGCCTTCTAACACTGAGACCTGAGGAAGCGGGCACTCCTTCCTGGAGGAGGAATGTCGTGTAGAGCTGTGGCAGCTTTGAGAAGAGCAGAGGACATGGGCACGGGTACAGACCCAGCTCTAAGATGCCAGTTGGGGTGGATTCACTTCAGTTGCAGCCCTGGGTTACCCTGGGCCACCCTGGGCCAACCCTCTGTCCACCTTTCTCATTGCCAGCATTTACAGATGGCCACTCTTGCCTCAGAACTGCTGAGGAGTTCCCTCCCCTTACTCTGATGGTACCTGGTACAGGGCTCAGGGTCAGGGGACATTCAGATCCAGTCACTGACTTATTTGGTAGGCAGGAATACAGCTGCTCCAAAGGCCCTTTGGGGACTTCTCAGAGATGAGACCCGTCTCTTGTCAAGCCCAGGTGACCAAAACAATTACCCTAAACTGCATGGGAGTCTCCCCAAGAACCGTCCTATTCTGTTTGGTTCAGTATGCTCTCTTCGTGGCGAGAGCTAGTGTTAATGTGGACCGATGAATCAGAATGTCCCGGGGAGAGACAAGGCACTGTTGTCCACGATCCTGAGGAAGACCAGGCACCAGCCCAGGGCTGTGGAATCACGGAAGATAGAAATGAACCAAAGAGGCCTCATCTTGGGGCTTGGGTGGGGGAGCGGGAGCCAGAACATGGGCCTCTTGGTGATCTCTGGTTACCCAAGGTGAGGCAGGCGTTCCCAAAGCCACCTGACTCCTAAGCACGTGGGGTGGGGTGTGAGGACAGACTGGGTACTGCCAGGAAAGTCCAGGGAAGCCGAGAGGCCTTGGACAGCAGTGCTGAGACCCTGGTGGAGGCGAAGAAACCCTTCTTCACGTGGGAGGAGACAATTATCAGAAAACCCTGCTGCTGGTGTTTGACAAACAGCATGACACTGAAGATAAATCCCATGGGGATCCCAGAACCGAGTTTGAGAAATTTGTGCTTCATTCATTTAATCAAAATTGAAACTCGCTCCTTTTATCAGCTCCCCCCCACTCTGTCTCTCTCTCTCTCTCTCTCTCTCTCTCTCTCTCTCTCTCTCTCTCTCTCTCACACACACACACACACACACACACACACACACACACACACACACACTTCTTCTATGCCTGTGTGTGTTGGCAACTGGGTGCATCAGGCTGTGCCTAGGAAATAAATCACATTGAAATAAGAACCAGGCCCTGGGGACCACTCTGCTTTAGTATCTCTGGAAACGTAATAAAATGTCCCCTCTGACCTCCCAGGACACTGTCTGGTAGAGCTTCTGGAGAAGGGGAGACCCCCTTGCATCTGTCATGAAGTTGTTAAAAATTCAATAAGAGAAGCTTGGCCTTCCCTTCTGTCTACAGATCCAGCAATTTCCAGTTGTTCACAATCAAGAGAATCTGTTAATAAAAATTTACCCATTTTCACAAGCTAGGATGACAGACAGTAGTTGCCCCGGGCTCTGAATGTAGCAATGTGCCAGACTCCGTAACAAGCATTTATAGTCAAGATATTTAATCCTTTTCCCTGCAAAGTGGGTGCTGAGTTCTACTGAGCAGGAAAGTGAGGTTCAGAGAAGTTTGAGAGCCTTGTTTAGGTTTTCCAACCGCAAGGTGGATGTGAGGATTTGCCTTTCCCTCCCAACCCCCATATTTCCCCTTATACTGATCTTTATGGCTTCTGGGCTGTATTAGTTTTCTATTGCTGTGTCATTATAAGTTACCACAAAGTTAGCAGTTTCAAACAGCATCCTTTATCAATTCCAAGTGCTGTCGGTCACAAGTCTGGGTCTGTGTGACAGGCTCTGCTCAGGCTGAAATCAAGGTGTTGGCCAGCTGCAGTGTCATCTGGAGAGAAGGGTCCTCTTCTGAGCTTATTTCCTGTCATTAGCAGAATTCACTTCCTTGTGGCCCTGTGGACTGAAACCCCTGTTTTCTAGCAGTTTCGTGGCCAGGGGCAGCTCTCAGCACCTAGAGGCTGCTCAGGGGGTTTTGCCCTGTGACCGTTCTCTCTAGACAGGGTTCAGCTCTAGTGTCTTCTTCTCACTCTTTTAATCTCTTTGCCCTCCTCTCCTGCAACCAGTCAGTGAAAATGCTGCTTTTAAAGGATCCGTGGGCTTAGGTCAGGCTCACCTGGATAATTTCCTTTTTCAAAAGCAAGCATTCCACGCAGCATAACCCAATCACATAGCCGAAGTCCTGGATATATTGTTTCTGGCGGGAAGCGTGTGTGCATTGCAGGGGAGTGGGTGTGTCTTAGGGGTCAACTTAGAATCCACCCTGCCTTTCACACATGCCAACTATGGAAGTGACTATTTCTTTGACTTTCCCTCAACCACCTGGTGAGAGAGTAGATGAGGAGCCATGTAAGCAGGGAATCAGGAAGCAGGTATTAGAGACAGCTGGGGCAGGAAATCAGCACCTCCCCTGATAATGCCCATGATAGATCATGTGTCTCTGCCAGCCCTGTGGGGGGCTTTGGGGGGAGCACATCCTTTGGTCTCTCAGAGAAGACTGAGAACTGAAGGGGGAAACTAAGGCCTTTTGAGACTGCTACAGCTACCAGGAAGGCCCTCTGCCTTGAGGAATTTGGTATTTAATGAATGTTTGGGAAGCGTAGGGAGAAGGAGAACAAAAGACATTATGGCAAATCATATTATTATTATTATTATCACATTATAAGTGCTATTGTATTACAAGCACCATTAGGAGCAAGTGCTATTATTATTAAGCAATCCAACTTCTCCATCCTTAGCGTCAAGCTCCACTCAGTGTCAAAGGCATCCGCAGCTCAATTAATCACCATTGGAGGCTTCCCCAGGCCTGGCTTTGCGGTGCTGACAGCTGGCATTCACAGCCCAGTGGCACACACGGTGCCTGCCCTCTCGCCACAGCCTCCAGCCCACATGGTGAATGCCTTTCCTGTGAATTCCACAGCTGGATTTTTTTTTTTTTTTTAATCTAGGTCAAAAGTTAAGATCTTCCTAAAACCACTCCTGATCAGTGTGCAGTCTTAAATGACTCCCCCTTACCCCGAGGATAAAGCCCAAACTCCTGCAATGACATAGGCAACCTGCCATGAGCTTGCCTCTTGGCTTTCTCCTGACCCATTCCCCTTCACTGCACACACCCCCACCAGATGGAGGGACTTGCAGTCCCTGCAATCAAAGCCCTCCCTCTCCTGGGCTCTGCACGTGCTGCTGTTTCCGTCTGGGAAGCTCCTCTTCCTGCCTCTGTGCCTGACTGTCTCATCTTTCAGGTCTCAGGTTGCACTCTGCTCTCTGCTCAGCAAAATCCACAGCCATTCTGGTTGAAGGGACCAACTTGCATGTGCTTCTCGCACAAGACCTGCACCCCATTTATCATGAGTATAAGGATCTTGAGGCCAGGGCTTCCTCCTTGTCTTAGTTCTAGTGCCTTACATGATATGTGTGCAGAGGAAACACTCATATTTGTGTTGAATGAATGAGGAATGAATGAGACTAACCAACAAGGCCAAGATCTAAGAATCTGTTGTGTATATTTCCCCCCACTATGGGAACCCATCTGAAAGCCTAGTGACCTTGAGCATGTCAGAGTTACAAGATGCTTGACCTTCCTGGAAAGTCCATCATGTGAACCTGCTCCAGAGATGGGACAGGCAAAGTCAGTAAGGAGCCAGAGATTGTCAGTCTCTAATCTTCCTAAACTCCTGTTCCTCTGGTGGGAAGGGTGGGGCCTTGGATGTCTGCAAGCCTGAGGCTAATGTGTTGGAACCTGCAAAAGGGGAAGTTTAGCTCCTGAGGTGTAGACAGAAGGTCTTATCAGTGGATCCTTAGTGCAGAGGACTTCAGAGGTAAGGAATCAATGCCTGATGAAGGAAGCAAGCCTGCAGAGAAACAGCAACTCCCCCAGCCTAAGGGAGAGAGCGGAAGGTGTCCGCCATTTTTCATGTCAGTTTCACTCACAGAGGTTTTAGCTGCACAGTTAACTACATTGTTAACAGCTACTTATTTAGTGTCCAGGATTCACAACAGTCTTCTAAATACAAAGTGAAGGCAGCCACAACTGCTGCATAGGAGCTGGGAGGACTCTCCACCTGGCCTGTGCCTGCCTCTTTGTGGGAGCAAGTGACTGAAGTCTTTGTAAAGGTGCTTCCACCCCGAAGGGTGTTTGCTGGAGAACATTAATTCATTCAATGAATGTACATTGTGCACTTGCTAAACGCAAATAAGGTGTATGGTACAGGGGAGAGAGCCATGAACAAGGCAGAATGTGACCTGCCTTTGCAGTCCTGCTTGGGGACTACCATTGGGAGAGAGAAGCAGGGAAGGGACAGTGTTGCTGGAAAGAATAGAAATGCATGTTCAGGTCATGGGAGTAACTGAATAGGAGACATGCGGGGAGAAGAGTCCAGGAGAGCTGAGAACTGGGAGGTTTGGGACCAAATCTCCCATTAAATAGATTTACTGACAGGTATGAATTAGCCTCCCCGCTGCTACCGTCTTCAAAGACCTATTGCACAAAAAGCAATCTCCCAGCCTGCAGAGAGCACAGGCTTTGATGCAGATAAATAGACTGAGGGTACACAGTGAGGTGGACTCTGGAGGGAGGGAAAGGATGCAAAGGTACCCAGGAGATTCTGGCTTTCTGCTGGTTTTAGGACTTTCCTAAGAAAAGCTAAGGCAGGACTTGTGCAATAATGGTCTAGACCCTGGCTTCTGCCATGTCATGGGACCTGAGGAGGAGTGAACAGACTTTAGCTACAAAGAAGAGCTCAAGAAGTTCTGAGCACCAGGCTGTCCATAGGGACACCCTGACAGAGGCTTCCTTCCAAAATTCATTCATTCAGTCAACAGCACTGACCTTTCTGTCTGTGACCCAGGGTAGATGCCAATAATGTAAGTGCATTTGCTTCACATGGCAGCCAGGCCTGGGGTGGTAGCTTTGCACAAATTCCTCGGGGAAAAAAAGCTCAAAGTGGTATTTGGTACATATGGAGGTGCAGTGGTGGCACAATTGAATGCCAGTTCTGCCCGACTTGGACACTGGAGGAGGTCACAGTGGGAACAGAGGAGAGGTAAGCAGGAATGGTAGTTTGTTGCCCAGCTGAGGAGTTTGCTTTTGTCCTGTATGCAGAAAGGAGTATTGGGGATGAGGGTTCATGATCAAGTTTGTAGTTTAGAGACTTTCCTCCAGCAACAGCATAGAGAAAGAACTTGGAGAATCACAAGACCAGAGGAAGGGAAACCACTTAGTCTGTAATCCAGGAACAGACTGATGAGGACCCATTGGAGGTGTAGGCAATGGGGCTGGAGGGCAGGGGTTGGGTTCAAGAGAGGTAAAGGAATAAAAATGTTCTCAGATAACAAGGAACGAAGCGTGCAAGCAGGAGATGTGGATGATGAGAGCATGGGAGAAGTAGAAGATGAATTTTAGCTGGAAAACCAGTGAATAATGGAGACATTCACAGAAGGGAACCAAGAGCGAGGATCAGATTGATGCAGAAAGATAAAGAGCTCAAGCTGAGGAGTGATATAAGCTTAAGGGTTTCTTCCACCATTGCTGCTTATAATAATAGGTTAAGAACTCGGGACTCCTGGGGTGCAAACATTTTAAGTTGTCAGTCATTAACAATCTCAGCGACAGGGGCGTTTGCTTGACACCATCTCTTGGTGTCCTAGCCCAGTGCTGAGCCTGCAGTTGGGAGGGTAAGATAAGCTCTGATCCTGTAGCCAGCACGGGCATCTTAATCCCACATCTGTCTTTTGGACAAGCCACTTACCTTTCAGGCACCTCAGTTACTTTTTCTACTAAATGGGAATATGAATAAAACTGTCTTGTCCAAGCGTGTCCACGCGGACCCGCAACAACATAGGAAATCTCCCTGTAAGCTGCAAGAGCACCCGATGGAAGCAGTTGGTGTTATTATACTAATTGATGTTACTTACTTGTGATTGGGGTGACATAGGCTGCCAGCTCCTCTCCCGGGAAGTTTAGGAGACAGAGGCTGAGCATGCAGCAGAGAGGACCAAAGACAGAGACTGGGGTGATAGCAGCAGAGACACAAGGGACCATTTGAAATCCCACTGTTAAGGGAACTAAGGAGATTGTCACATTATTGTGAAGAAATCAAAACAGCTCTGGAATGAAGAGGCTGCAAAAAAGGATGGTAACCCAACAGGGTCAAGGTGGCAGAAGTGAGAGCCATCCCAGAGGCCTGAGGCCTTTTTTTTCTTTTTTTAGTTGTTAATGAACCTTTATTTCATTTGTTGATATGCGCTGCTGAGAATTGAACCCAGTGCGTCACGCAGGCAAGGCAACTGCTCTTCCACTGAGCTACAACCCCAGCCCTGGATGAGACCTTTTATGAGTTGCCTGTGGCCCTGGGGAGAGGTAGCTATTAAGGTTTCAGGGCTGACTGAGGCTCAGGGCCTCGTACAATGCAGAGATGCCTCCTGAGCAGCAGAACCTCATAGGCTTCACGAAGGTTCCCTGCCTGCCCTGTCTTCCGTATTGCCTGTTAATGACGCTTGAAAGTGCATGAAAAATGCATTCCTTCAGCTATTTTATTGTGACTTCTAACAATACTAGCAACTCAAGGAGTCTGTATCCTACTTCCAGAATACATAGTGCCTTTCTTTCTTTCCTTTCTGAGTCTCGCAACAGCACTGTGAAGCATCACTTCCCCTATTTTATAATGAGGAAACTTGTCTAATTAAAAGAGATAGCAATGAAGAAATTAAAAAATTGAAAAAAAAAAAAAAGCCAGTGATTATTTTTTGAAATGTGGGGTTTCAGAAAGGAAAAATCTAGGACAAAATAACAATAGCTAGGATATGATTTCAAATGTTACAACTCCAAATCCATATCCACTCTCCCCAGCATAATTATTATGCTAATCATTTAATTAAACCAGAGGCAGGTTTGGGTTTCACTGATTTTTGTCTAGGTATCAGGGATATGGCCAAGAGTGAGACACCCACTCTACCTGTGAGGAGTTCACAGGCCAGCAGGAAAAGCATTTGTGGCCCCAAATAGTGGGGGCCACAGAGAGAGTTTACTAGGGATGGCTGTGGCCCCCAACCATGCTCAGCAGAACTGGCTCATGGAAGTGCATGTGAAGCCCCGTCTGCACTGCTTAGCCACACATGTATCTGTGTTTATTTCTGATTCCTCCCCACCTACCACACCTGGGCTGACTCTTGCTTGTTCCTTCTCTGGGTTCTTCCTGCCAAGGTGGACATGCTGTGGGGCAAACCTCAGCTCTCCCATGTTCTTGAGGTCACAGTTCAGCCCCAGGCCCCTTTGTGATTAGAACCTTCTCGTGCAGAGATTCACTGAATGTTTGATAATGGCTTTATTCACTGAGATGACCAGGGTTTGTTTTTGGTAGTTGCAAATCTTCTCCCCGGTGTTGAGGTCAACATGAGTATTCTGAAATCAGCTTGACCTCAGTTTTGCTGTTTATGTTACAGCACAGTCCAAAGAACTCAGTCCCTCTGACTTCTGTACAAGAACACAGAGCTCCCAAGTGGCACAGGAGGGAGGCTGAGGCAGGAGGATGGCAAGTTCAAAACCAGCCTCAGCAACTTAGCAAGGCCCTAAACAGCATAGTGAGACCCTGTCTATAAATAAAATATAAAAAGTGTGGGGATGTGGCTCAGTGGTTAAGCACCTCTGGGTTCAATCCCTGGTACCAGAAGATAAAAAACAAACATAGAACACTGACTTTGAAGTCAGTGAGTCTTGGGTTTGAATTCAGAACCTCTTGTTTGTCAGCAGTGTGGCCTTGGGAGGGCCACTTCACTGCTCTGGTCCTCAGTTCTGCATCTGTAAAATGGCAATAATAACTCTCATGACTTTTCTCACTTGACATGTAGCTAAGATTAGCTTCTGGCAGAGTGAGGGGGAGAAGGAGAGAAAGGCCTTCAGGCCAAATATTTCCCTTTTGGCTGGTGACTGGGAGAAGAGAAGAAGAGGGCAGCTCACCTTCTTTAACACCTGCAGCACAGAGGTGGGATTGCACTGGAGAGAAGAAGGTTCATGTCCTGAGGGTTTCTTCATGGATTAACCCTGCAAGGTCCCTGCTCTCATCCACATTTTACAGGTAGATAAACTGACAGCTTAGAGGCCTGTCTGTCCAGAGATCACCCAGCCAGCATGTGGCCCAAACAGGATTGGAATCCAGGACTGTCTTGTTCCCAAACCTGTGCTCTTTCTAATACATGCTGCTGTTTCCCGATGAGACTGCCACATTGTGCAATGCCAGCAGGCACCATTCACACTGTCATCGGGGGAAAAAATGGCACCTGAGCATCCTGCAATCTATTGGCCATGACTCCCGAGATCAGAGGCAGTATCTCTGTTAAATAGGCAGCCATTATAAAGGAGAAATGATAAGGGCCCAACCTTGAGGGGTTGGGAAGGAAAGGACAGTTTCAAGAGTCAGGAGATAGATTTGACAGAATTGGCAATGACTAGGGGTGGAGTGGACAAAGAAGGGAGCAGAGCTGCCTCTGAAGTTTCTAGCAGAGTGTTTAGGAAAAAAGTAATGCACGTACTGTGTCAGAAACACAAAGGAGAAGGGACTGTTGGGCAGGGAGAATGTTGCAGAATGCCATTTGCCGGACTTCCCCATTTGTCCTGGATTATGAGATGGATTTGACTCAAGGATATTGTGTGGATTTGTGCTTTGGTTTCTTGCTTTTCTCCTTGAATCCAAGTGCAGAAGCTAAATCTGGATCATCCCGAGCTCATCTGCTTGCAGCTCTATTTGACTAACCTTGTCCTGTTCCAAGTGTTGACTAACAGGGACTTGGTTGCTTAACCTAGGTTGGATGTCTCTCCTCCTCAGTGAAGACACCTCTTCCTCTGCCCCCATCCCTCTGAAGAAGTTGATATAGCTTATTCTCTGAACCTCCCAAATACCTGATACTAAAGTTCTGTGTTTCTTGGCATTTGGGCCCTGTGTGGGATGAGGTTGGTCATCCCACTCTCAACCATGGTCATGTCAGTCTCCAAAACCCTTCAACACCTCCAATTCCTCCAACACCTCCGCTTCGATGGGCCCTATTTCCAACTCAGCCACCTATCACAGCTGGCCCCTGCATCCTGGCCCAGGTAGATGAATAGGCTGTAGATTTGTGGAAAGTTTCCTGCAGCTGATCAGTGAATGCATGCCTATTTATAAACCAGGGTATTGGAAACGTCACACCTGCTGGAGAAAATAAGGGGCCCTCACCTAGCCCTCAAGCCATTATCCATGAGGCATTCCTTTATCCCAGGGTGACATTTGCCTGCATTCACATGTAGCTACAACCTGACCTTCAGCTATAATATTTGGACCCTTATATACCATATATATGTGTATATATCCCACAAGCATGCTTGGTTTTATGCTTTTCTGCTTTTTAAATGAGAACACCCAGTGATAAGAAAACAAGTTGTCAGGAATTTGACTTTAAAATACAATAATGCAACTTCCAATGAGGGACTGGTACAACTTCTACTTGTGTTCTCATACCTTGCGTAGGCGTAAGACTGTGTTGTTAGTGACAGAGATGGCTACGGTGAGGACCCCAAGGCATCGAGGTGTCTTCAATCAGGTCGTCAACCGACATTGTCCGAGCAGCTTCTAGGGACTGGCACTGTGCTAAGTGTAGTGTGGGCTTCAAAAGCGAGGCAGGCACATCTTTGCTCCCTAGGAACAGATAACCCTTTGGAGAGAGTCCACATGTGTGAAAAAGCAATGGTGACAGGAGGGCTGTCACAAAGCCATGCACACGCGGAGGCATGGAAGACCTGATCTTGGGGATGTTCCGCCACTTGGCCTTACCACATGGTCGTTTGCTTGTGCTGGGAGAGTCACCCTAGTTCTTCACAGTGGTCTCTCTGGTGTTGGGACAATGGGAATCCACCCTCATTGAGAGCAGACACCCCTCCCCCTTTAGAAGAGAATCAAGATCGCTATGAAAATCTGTTCTATCTGGGGGATGCCTTTTTGTCAATTTATAAAAACCTTAGCCAGCAGGACTGAGGAAGGGGCACACAGGACCCTAAGTGAGCCAGATGCGCATTCCTAGAGCTGGAGACAGGCGGCAGCACTGGATGACCCCTAATCCCTTCCAATCCTGAAAGTCATTCATTTTATGTAATATCTGTTGGCATAATGTTTCCACCATTTGATTTGGGGTTTATAATATCTGTTTCTCTGAAAATGTTTTGGGCAGAATTCCCCAAATTGTGTTCTCTAGAATGTCATTGCAAATCACTCACAATTTTAGGGGAAAGAATGTTCCATAGTCAATGTGTTTGGAAGGTTTGGGGTTAAACAAAATTAAACAAGCTCTTTCCCTGCAGGTCTTCTTTCAACATTTAATGTGCTTTAGTGTGTGTCATGAATATCGAAAAGGCAAATATACTATGCAGTGATTTCTACACTATTTGAACATGAAAACCCTGTTTTAATGAACTTTCTAGTTACTTCTGGAAAGCTAATATCCTCAGGAATACACGTGGAGAAATACTGGAGCAGAAGGTTTTCATTATATACAAACTGGTGAGGGTCAGCTGTTTCCCATATTCTTTTAGAAAATTCCTTTCAATAGCAGCAGGACAGTCTAAGTTTAGACATGAAGAAGAATTTCCTAACTGTCAGGGTGCTTGGAGAGTAGAATCCTACAGCGTCCCGGGAAATTGCAGTAAAAGAACATGCCACCCCCTTTCTTGTCCTTCTGCAAGGCTCTCCCGTGAGTCATTATAAATAGAATGAATCATGAAGGAAACTCCTGGAATCTTTTTATCTTAACAGGCCTTTGAAAATAGGAAATAGGATGTAGTTGAGGGATAAGAAGGTAGGAATTAAAAGGGAGGAAGACAGACTGGCTGACTTCTGGACGGACTGTCTCTCAGTGTCTGCAGTTAACTCATTCGTTCTCATTGTGCCCAGAACACACATTTGAAGGAAGTACCTTCCTAACTCAGTGGAAATAAAGAAGGAGAGGGCCCAATGCCACCTAATATCTCGTGCAAGTATTTCAGCGACTATCATACACTAAACACTTCTCATTTATCAGATGTAATGTTAAATCTTTGTAAAATCTTGTTTGTCCCTTGAAACAGCCTAGGAGGTTGCTAAAATGATTGCACCCTTTTTAAAAAATGCAGATCTGAAGCCCACAAAGATTAAGGCCCTGATTATTGTCACACATCCAATATGGTGAGGAAGCTGGATATGATGCGGAAGCCCTTATTTACTCTGTTCCCCCTCCACCACTGTGAGTCTGTGGACATCCAGACTTCCTTGAAATAGCCCTCCAGCCATCAGCCTGTGCTCAGGGAGAACATAGAGATGGGATCATGTGCCTGCCTATATTGATAAAAAAAGCCAGGAGGAAGGGGCATTTGTCAACCCCCACCATCCATGGCTAGCGAGGTCTCTTGGTTTCCTGACAACAGCCTGGCTCTGTGCCCCAGTCACCTCACCCTTGCCAAACGCATCTCTTCTCATTAGCCATCTGCCCCCTCATGCCTGCTGATAGCCCACAGCACATGGGCAGATGCCCTGTTAGAGAGACAGGATATAATATCAGGTTATGAATCAATACATTCTCTGGCACGTTTGTGTTCCCCTAATGGGAGTGTGGCAAGATCCAAAATACACTCAATCTGTATCCAACTCCACTCTGTCAGGAGTTGGTGGCTCCAAAGGAGTCTTTGTAACTCCACTCTGCAGGCTGAAACCAGTAAGGTTGGGCTCTGGGCAGGTGAGCTCGGGCCTGCAGCCCGGGGCCCTGGCAGTAGCTATAGATGGCAGTGAGGAAGCAATGGAGGTGCCAGGGGCTAGAGGAGCTGTCTTCAGAAAAGGAGACTGCCTGAAGGACAGCAATGTCTTCACCTGGCCAGAAAGTAAGCCCCAGACACTTGCCATCTGTCACATCAGGTTGAATGACTGATGGGTTAGTCTTAGGGTCTGTAAGTACGGAGTGCCTATGGGGTGCAGAGATGGTGTGAACGTTACACTAAACATGTGATGAGTGTGACTGTCTGAGGAGATGGCCTGACCTGCATTTGAAGGCATTTTTCCAGAAGTGGGTATCAGTAAGCTGAAGAGTCAATACCCTCTTGCCTGGTTTCCTTGCGTAGGGTCAAGGGACACCCTAGAGGTCCAGGACTCTGAGCTCAGAGGACTCAGTTTCTCTCTATAAGACTAACCAACCTTGAAGGCATGCACGCCTGCAGGCTCACATGTGGCCAGGTGATTGGACGAGGATGAGGGTTGCTGGAAGAACTTCTAGAACTTGTAGATGTCACTGCTTCTCAGATGGGCTTCTCGGGCCACCTCATCTAATGCAGTAGCCCCATCCCCCATAGCTATCTGAAATGATCATCAATTTGTTCCCTTACTCCCTGTCCTTATTTCCTTACTCCATGTCCTCTAAGCCTAGAATAGTGTCTGGCACATAAAAAATACTTAAAAATGTGTTAAATGAATGAAATAACAATAATAATGACAAGCAAAGGCACAACCTGCCTGCAGGACTTCAGGTTGAGAGTCTTAGAAAGCAAACTTGATTTTGACACTCTTGAGTTGCTTGCCCCCATCACCTACAGGACAGAATGTGAGCCCCTATGTGGCCTTCCGGATCCAACCCCAGCAGGTCCCTCCAGCCTCATCTCTCAGCATTACTCCCCCAGACCCGTGTGTCCTGTGCACTCATCCAGTGTCTCCCGGACTTTGGTGTGCACGAGACCCAGGGACCTGCTGAGAAGGCAGTCTCCTGGGTCCCAGCTCTAGAGATGCTTACTTGGGGTGGCAGGTGGGTGCAGGAATTGTCATTTTTTAACAAGATACCTGGGTGATTCTGATGGTGGAATCAGACCGAGGAGCCGTGCTTTCACTGAATGCAGCATGCACAGCTCACTGAATGACCATGTACACTGTCACCTCCGTGCTTTTGTCTGCCTGGAGATTTCAAGGCTGGGATAGCCTTTATCCATCCTCCTTTTCCACCTGGAAAAAGTCTACACAACCTTTAGGGCTCAGTTCAAGTGTCAGGCCTCCTGTGCCTTCTCCAGGCACACATGTCTGACCATTCTCTCTCCACCCTGTGCATCTTATGTAGACCTCACTTAGAGATCATTCTGCTCATTTCTCTTTTGCTCCCTTGCACCCCAGCATGGTGAGCTTCCAGACCCCTGGACCCTAGCTCTCTGCAGAGCACGTTATGTTTATTGGACTAGAGCAAGATCCCTAGACGTGCTCCGGTGCAGACCCTCCTCACTTTGTCCTCTCCTAACTGTGTTCTCTATTTCTGACTGCTGGGTCTTTCCAGGAGTTCTCGCTCCAGAGAATGGACAGCCTTGTGGATGATCGTGTCAACATCCTGGGATTTTCCATTTTCAACCAATCCCATGCTTTCTTCCAAGAGTTTGCCCAGAGCCTCAATCAGTCCTGGCAGGAGAACTGTGACCACGTGCCCTTCACTGGGCCTGCGGTAAGTGTCCCCTAGAGTTCCTCCCTGGAGCTCCTGGGCCTCCACCTGCACCCTGCTGTGGGCTGACACTGGGAAACAAGACTTCTTAGAGTCCAGCCTTTCTCCCTTCTCAAGTTGCAGCTCAAAAGATGTGTACAGGTGTGCTAGGAAGTGGGTTTAGAGATAAGGTTTGGAAAATAGTGAGCTTAGAACATGCAGCGGGGTTGACACAGCAGCAGGGAAAGTCATGTGGAGCACCGGGCTCTCTTTACTGATGTCTGCTAGTCTCCTGAGGCCAGTCTCCCCCATAATGCTGTTGCTGGGAACTGCTGAGTTTAGGACCCAAGAATCTCACTATTAAAGGGCCTTTCAAAGCTGATCAGCTCCCTCATTTCTCAAACAAGGAAACTGAAGCTCAGGCTGGGAATAGGGGTAGGAGTAGGGATGAGTCTTTTGCAGAGTGAAACTGGATTCTGAGATTCCTGGATCCCAGTCCGGTGCTCTTTCCACCCCAGAGCCATCCAGAGAAGCTTCCTTTCTGTTCTCCCCACCTGCCCCATATTTGTGTCCCCATATTTCCTTCCCTGAACTGCATACAGAAGCAAACCCTTCACTTGCCATTCCCCACAGGGTCCATCATGCTTACTGTGAGGCAGGTCAGGCGTATCTGTTGTGTCCATTTGTTAAAAGTCAAGTTCTCAGGAGCCTGGGAGCGTGTGGCTGTCTGGCCCTGTCTTAGCCAGCTTACATACACCATTTCATTTTAAAAAGCCCCTGTGCTGGCAGCTCATGTGGCATTCATTACCTGAGGCAGCTCATGGGTGCTCACCACAATATTCTGAAGCAACTGCTCTCAGTATCTCCATCTTACTTATGGTAAAACTGGGGCCCAGAAAGGTTGAGTAACTAACCCGGAGTCACACAGGGAACAGAGGAACGAAGTTCAGAACCCAGGCTTTACTATATGGGTTTATAGTGGTCCTTCCAGCCACTGGGCCATTTTGCCCCTCCCTAGGATCTTTTCTTTAACATACTGCACTGTCATTGGGCCTGAAAAAATGAAAGTAGCTAATAGGTATTTGTTGAATGAGTGAATAAATAAGCAGGCAGAATGATGCACCAGAGACAGAAAGACATGTAAAAGAATCAGGCCTCAGAGGTGGCGATGGATCGTCCTCCTGGAGTGGGACGTTCTCTGGTGGGCTTTTGAAACGGGAGCCATGCCTGTCTTTGATAAGATATGCCTAGAGGCAAAGCCAGGTCCAGAATGCGCATGCTCAGTGCCTAATTAGTGGTCCTGGTGGTGCAGGGCGGGGCTGCAAGACCCTGTGTGGCCTGGTGGAAATCTTAGGAAGAAAGGGGTAACTGAGGGGGTCGGAGCTCACGAAGAATTCAGGAAGCTTTGATCCAGAGAAGTGGGCAGGAGAAGGGGGTTTGAGAACTGACTTCCAAGGAAGGTTTAGGGGATGTATCACAAGAAGCTATTTTAGACCTAAAAGAAGTAAGGATCCATAGGAAGGGTTTGGGGAGGGCGACATCTGAAGGAAGAGGATCCTCACCCCATTAGAGGACTTAAGGGTCAGTGCGGATGCCCTCAAGCACAGTGTCACGTGTGCGGGGTCAGTCATTCCCCTAGCACGGATGAAAGTCCTGCTCTCCCAACCGAGTGAGAAGTTCTTGTAGCCCTCACTTCAATACTCTAAGGGCATGCTGATGACCTTGAAAGGCTCATAGCAGAATATTAGGAAAGGGAGAACAAAAAATATATCTGTCTCTTCCTCTCCAGCCCAAACCTTACCACCTTTGGCTTCTGGCCCCGTGAAATTAAAGGTCTCCATATTGTATTTCCAGTTTCTCTCCTAGAGTTTCAGCCCTGTCATTATGCTCACATTAGCCAGGAGCAGGCACACAAGAGGATCCGTTGTAAGAACCCAACACAAAGGCCAGGCAGAGCCTTACACAGAGCTGCAGGGTCAGCCCTGGCTGTGGTCACACATGCTGAAGACACCACTGGCCTTGGAGGCACAGGGCCTCGATTCAGAATGGCCTCTCCATTTTCTTGCTGTGTGATCTTAGATAATTGTGCAACCCCTCTGTACCTTCTTTGTTTATCTATAATATTGGGCTAATTAATTATGCCTGACCATCTTAGAAAACCATTGCGAAGATAAGGTGAGATACAGTCCTATCTTAATTCACAATCACTCTTTGAATAAGTTTATTTAACAATCTAGATGACAGATGTTGGGATAGACATTAGTAAATATATCAGATACCTTGTGCTACATAAATGCTGTGTAACAACCAACCACATAATCTCACTAGCAAACAACACTGCACGTTTATATAACTCATGCATCTGAGGCTCCACTGGGGATCATCTCTTCCAAGCTGGCCCAGGAGATAAACATGGGTTTACTGATCTCGGCTGGGCCTGCTCCACATGCCTCTCTCATGATGGCAAAGGGGCAACGAAACAAGTGAAAACTCACAGAGCTTTTAGACCTAGGTCTGCCGAGCAGGAACACTGACTGCCTCACCTATATTTTATTTTTTTGTAACTCTAACAGACAGTATCAATGCATTTTTAATTTGTAAGCTCTTTTCCCCCGATTTTTCTGATATAAAAGATAACTGCATAATGAAGCAATTATAAGTTGATGGGCCCAAAATGTCTACAGGTGACAAGAAGAGGACAAAGCGTAGAGTATAGGATACTATACTGGAGCAAATTTTCTATTTTTTTCTATGAAGGAAGATGATTATTTTAATAATTCTCTTAGAAAACAAATAGTACCTGTTTCAAACTTGCCCTGCTAGGATTTTTTTTTTTTTTTTTTTGGTTTTTTTTTTGTTATTCTTTTCAGGTATACATGACAGTAGGGTGTATTTTGACATATTGTACATACAGGGAGTAGAAGTTATTCTAATTAGGATTCCACCTGTTTTTGTTCACCAAAGAAAGACATGTGGACAAAGTCAGAAAGTGGGGAAATGTAGTCTTGCCTTTTAGCGGTGGAAGAAAATGTCACATGCAAAGGACCTGAATGCCTGGATCCAGGGCTAGGTGAGAGTGGGGGCATCACACAGTCCAAAGGAGAGGAAGGGCCACAGCTACTGTCCTCCAAGGTGCACATGGGCCCTGGCTCCACCTCCACCTATAGGAAAACCGTTCCTGGAGACACATTCCTCCTGCAGAAGAGGAAGCAATTCCCTCTGCCTACAGAGGCCAGGGAAGGCTTTCCAGAACAGGGAAGCAAATAAGTCATGAGTAGCACAGCAATTTTTTGGCCAACCACGGATCACATAACAGCAGTGTCCTATAGATTAGACCATGCTGCGACTTCGTGGCCGTCTTAGCTTGTATAAGTGTTCTCTGTGATGTTTGCACAGTGTCAGTCAACTAATGATGCACTTTTCAGAACATAACCCTATTGTGTTCTGACACATCACTGTGATTTGTGGCTCGTTTTCTGTGTACAAGACAGTGGCCTGGGTATGCAGCACCTGGGACGGAGCTGCCTCACTCTGTGGACTTGGGGACGCTGTCCTATGGCATAGAACTACCTAGAGCTGTTTAAAAGATGGAAACCCTGGCCTCATCTCACCTTCCAGGTCTATTCTCAGACTTCCCACGACCTCAACATCTCATGTTCTCCAGGAATGTTTGGGCTTTGCACACCTGGGAGTGCTCTCTGCAGGCCGCATCTCTGCAGGGAGTGAAAGCTGTGGTCCTACTGGAGGCCTGAAGGGGTCCTGTCTGAGGAGGACCAGGCAACCGCAGGCCCGGACCACCTGGTCCCTTCTGGGTCACAGGTTCTTATTCTACCCCACTGGGCTTTCTCTGGACCCAGCCCTTTTGTTTTCTGGCTGGTCACATGGAGGTGTGTTTTCTTGCTCAGGAGACGAGGGCACTCATGGTACCGTAGCCCTTCCCAGGAAATTACCCAGCCGTGACACTTCCTCTTTGTGGCATTCTAGTAACAGTTAAGGGCTGTCATGCACCCCTTTATGACAAATGAGGAAACCAAGGCACAAAAGAGCTGGGTGGCATGTAAGGGTCTCCCCGGGTCCACACTTTAACACAGCCTGAACTAGGGTCTGAATCTCTCCCTCTGTGCCAGAGAACCTTCCAGCCATGTCTCTGTGACGGCCTCTGAGGAGGACGGGAGGTGTTATAGACACTGTCGCCTCAAAGAGAGTGGAAGGGAAGCTCACAGCAGTGACAATAGCAGCGCATCTCTCTGGCTTCTCACTTTAGCAGCCTACCTTTTGAAAAGCGTCCTCTTCCTGTCTGTCTGGGGGCTGAGAATTCCCAGCACAAACAGCCCAGCTCTTTCCTGACAGAGAGCTGGAAGGCGAGGGAGTTCCAGGAACACAGCCTGGTTGTTCTCCCCCATCCTGCGCTGCAAAAACGTTGCCACCCGCTCCTGCCTGGTGGGATGGCCTCCTTCCTCCCCGCTCCTCCCCTCTTTGCCTCCTCCTCTGCCCTCCTCTCTCCACCTCAGCCCATGCTCTTTCTTTGCCTGCTCCCATGTTCTCCCTTCACCCCCACCTTTCCCCTTTCCTTTCTCCCTGAAACCTCCTGTCTCTCTCCTACTCCAGATGTTCCTCACCTGTGGCATTTTCTCCTTTCCTTGTGTGTGCGGGTCTCCCCGCCCTCTCACTTTCCATATTCCAGGTGGAGCTTGCAGGACAGGTAGCCCAGGTCGAAGGGCCAGCAAAAGGTAACTGGGGAGAAAACCCAGGGTAGCCTGCCAGGTGGCCCACAGCAGCCTGCAAAGATGCGACCTGCCAGAGACCTCGCAGACAGAAAAGGGAGTGTCGTGAGCGGAGACACACACCCCCTAGTTTCATGTGCCATTCCCATTAATCACGCGGCAAAGAACGAAAATCGTGGGAAATCATTAAAATTACAGATGGCTAGATTAAGTAATTAGAATTTAGGCTAAAGCAGATGTTTGTAATTAAGTGTTTATTTCATTGAATAAAATCCAGATTGTAAGAACTATTCCATGAGATTTTTAATGGTTCTTGCCCTGCTATTATATTGGGGGGTGAGGGGCAGAGTTTAAGCTTACAGAAGTTCAGCCACAAATGGGCATCCAAGAGGATCCTGGGAATCTGGGCATTGGAAGTTTAGAGACAGACGAGGGCTACAGGTGTGTGTCTAGGAGATGTAATATCTTATTTTCATTTCAAGGGAGGGGGAAGGAATCCAACCACAACTCCCTGAGTCAGACTTGATTCATCTTAATTTATACTGAGTCTTTCTTTCCCCGAAACAATTTGCAAACAGCTCAAAAGAAAATAACAATGAAGAACCAAATGAAAATATAAAAACAAGAGAATTGAGGGTTCCTTGCCAAACAACATTTTGGTGCCAAGATAGAGGAGAGGATTTTAAATGAGGATTGAACTGGAGGATTTAATATTTAGAAGAGACAGGGACAGAAGCATAGACAAAACAAGACACGTGCGTACACAGAGGAGGATCAGAGACCTCAGAAAGACAGAGGGGGATCATGAGAGGAAAAGGAAATGGAAGGGAAGGTAGTGGAAAGGGAGGAAAGAAGAGGGATGCCCCCTTCCCCCTTCCTCTGTGCCCAGAAGTGGAGACAAAAACTAGGGTTTTTGTAAAAGGAACCACTTTTCCCTGACTGCGGTCCCAAATGCTTTCCAGAGCTAAATTAGTAAATAATAGCAGAGGGAGAAAGCAATTAGGAGAGCAAAGAGATGCTTCAGGATGGAGATCTGGAACGAGAGGGGAAATTGATGAGGCAGAGAAATTGCAGACTCTCACGCCCCGGGAGGCGAAGCTGGGCGAGAGGGGGAGTCTGGAGACGGGGGAGGAGCTAGAGGGGCCAGAAGTGGGGGCAAGTTCTCAGAGCAGTAGCAAGAGGCCAGGGTGGATGGCCAGGAGCCTGCAAGGAGGGGCAGTCGGTGATGGGGGAGGACCCCCAGGAGACTGAACTGAGATGGGGGGTGGGAAGATGTCCATGACTTAGGTCCATCAGCCCAGGCTGAACTGCAGAGACTTATGAAGCCCAGACCTACTTGGAACACATCACCCATGTCACCTCTGAAAGCAGTTCATCAGTAGAGATAAGACGGGAGCCTTGGTGACTTTCCTTCCACCTGCCCTCCACCCCCAGCATCTTCAGCTGGTGTTATAATTACTAGAAGTATGTGAAGAATCTTGAAGGCCCCTGAGTCAGAGGTGCCAAAGGACATTGTGCACAGGCACATGCTGATCTCCCAGCATCCGGCTCATGCGCTAATAAGAGCATCAGCCAAGAAAACCACATCTCAGACGGAGTGGGAATAGTGACAACAGGTGGCTGAAGCGGGGGGGGGGGGGGGGGGGGGCAGGGGGGGGTGCTTGGTGGAGGATGTGAAGAACAGCAGAGCAAGCTTCTGCTGGTGTTCAGTGGTGACGGGCTCTCAGGGACCATTGCACAGCCTCACCCCAGAAGGCCCCTCCTTCAGGGTGCTGAGGCCCAAGCCTCCCTGGGGACCTTGTGTGACAATACCCCTGAGAGGCTGGGATCCCCAGGGTCTCCCTACCAGATAGGGTGCCCTCAGCTTCCTGTAATAGAAATGCTAATTAAAATTCCCTGTGCAGAAAAGACAGATTGGTGTCACATGGATCAGCAAGACTCCAGAATGATGTGGTTGGAGACCCACATCCTTTCCATCTCTGCTCGGTCACCCTTGGTGACGACTTCATGCTCAGGGTAGAGCCCAGGTTGTCTGTAGCTGTTCTAGGCATCTCCCCAGACACAGAAGTGTCCAAAGCAGGAACAAAGACTGTCTCTCCTAGGACATAGAACACGCCACTGAAAAGCAGACTCCTTGCTCCAGACTTCAGCTCATCCCTCATTGGATTGAACTGGGTCACTTGTCCTGAACACACCTTGGCAGCGGGACAAGAAGACTGGGACCACTCAGGTTCACCTGGGCCCTGGGGCTGGGCCGGCCCCCTCCGAAAGTCAGGGCAATGTGGGGGAGGGGAGGGCACCTTAGCAAAATGGGGGAAAGGAAGGGAGAATGTGTACTTCACTGCTGGTTCTTACCTGAGCTAATGTGAGGACAAACATCAGTGACACCAGGAAGCAACTGGATGATGACCCAAAGCCAGGGCATCAGAGGAGCCTGCCCACCATTCCTCCCTGGCCCTGGTCCAAGTGTTCCATACTCTTGTCTGCTATGGAGAAGGTAACCATATCTTTAAAGATTGCTTCAAGTTGTTCTGAGAGTGTATGCACAAGTGTATGATAGAGCAATAAATCTGATAGGCTTCTCGAGGGCATCCCTGCTGGGCAGTAAGGTAGAAAATCAGGACTGCAGAATTAGAAGGAAACCAGAGTGGACAAACGGGTGCAGGGGTCCAGTTGTGACCCTGCACTGTTTGCTGGGTGACCTTGGGGAAGAGAACTCCTCTTCAGTTTCAGTTTGTAATATGAGAGCCTGATGAGTTGGTTTCCAGGATCCTTTCCAATTCAGACACTGTGATTTGGGGACTCTTAGAATTGAGAGATTACCTGGGAGGCAAGGGAGAAAGAAGGTGGGCCAGAAACTGGTTTACAGTATCACTTAATGGCCAAACCAAAGGTTCTAGAAGCCCATAGCAAGAAGGGTAACTAGCTCCCCCTGAGGAGATGCTGGTGCACACTGGAAAGGGAGATGTGGCATCCATCATTCCCATATCTCCTTTTGGCAAGGAAATATGAGAGGCCCATTAATAAAAGAAGCACATGTGCCTGGGGGAAAATGAATGATGTGCAAAGGACGAGGAAAGTGTAGGCTCACGGAGGAGCATCAGGCACCATGCAGGTGAACCTCAAAGCAAATGAGGAAGGAGCTCAGCGGCCAAGGGGAAGGGCAGCAGGGCAGAGGAGGGAGAAGGTGATGGATAGGAAGACTCAGAGGAGTGCTCAGCCTGGCTCGGCCTGGCTCGGCAGGATCACAGAGCTCTCCTCTGATCCTGATCAGGGATTTGGGTACCCTTGTCTGCTTAGTGTTTGGGTCACAGGTGGAGTTAGGACCAGGGGACAGAGAGAAGGGCAGATGGAGCTGGCAAGTCAGGAGACTTGATGGAGACGGAGGGGACTCACTGGCCTCATTGAATGTGTCCAGGGAGTGGGGAAATTTGAGGTCTAGGATGTTGGGGGCTGAATAAGAGTGGGAAGAAAGAAAAGTAGAAGAAGGAAGGTAAAAGACACGAGAGAGGGAGACAGTGAAGGAGAGGAAGAAGGGATTCACTGGCCAGCTGATTTTTACAGCCCAGGTGAACTTGGACTAGAGGAGAGAAACTTTGTCGCCTACATTTCCTATAACTACCTTTTAAAGAGATTGTCCAAAATCAGCTCATCCAGTTCCTGTGGTAGGTCTCCTGGCCCAAACTACAGGAAATAAGGCCATCTGCCCAGCCTGTTTTCTGCCTCGTAGCTCCCTGTTCCCCTGCTCCCTCGGGCACTTGTTTCCTGAACACCCACCAACACCTGGCAGACCTGGTGGTGCAGGTTCCTGCTCTCAAGAATGCTGACCCCTGACACCTGTGGTTACAGAACACTTTTACAGCCTTGTGAGGCAGGGATGGCTGGGCCTCTTTTATAGATACAGAACTGTCACTCATTTTGAGAAGTTTAAGGTTTAAGATGCTCAGGGTCACTCAGTACCCAAGGGAGGGACTTGGGTCTCAACTCCGTGTTGGAGTTCTACTTCCAAACTCTTTCCTCTGTGCTCTGCTCTCTTATGCCAAGTACATTCTGTCTGGAGGGCTTGAAGAAACCCTATGTGGTCTCCCTCCCTCCATCTTTGGAGAGGCCATTGTGGAGCTTGACCAGGTAGGAGGCCAGTTATAAAAGTCTGTCGTGTGGGAGAGTGCTCTGCCAGTCCTTAATAAGGCACTCTTCAGGTGGAAGAAGAGTCTTGGAAGGGCAGTACCGAATTGCCGACAAGGTACATGTGCTTCTGTGAAGAAACTCACCTTGCAATGGGACCCTAAATAGGCCTTTAGCACCTTAATCTCACTCCTCCCAGGAGGAGTCCACCTGCCTTCCTGGACCACCCTCAGGGCCCCTGTACTGTGTTGGCCACAGAGACTTTTATGTTTGGTACATATTTCTGGTCAGGGACCTTGTGAACATTAACTCAGTGCATTGTTATTTCCTCCTTAGATTGCATATAGCCCCAGGACGGGGGTCTCTGCTGTCAACCACTGAACCTGAGCACCTCAGGCTTCCCCTCTCCAAAGGCTGTAGACATAGATTAGCTCACTGGGCAGTGGGCAGATGTCAGCCAATAGTTAAGTCAAGAAATGTATCTTAGGGACCAACCACCTGTCAGATCTCATGCAAGTTGCCATGCAGCATATAGACTTTAAGGTCCTGTGTGTGCCCTAAGGAGCTTGCATTTTAGTAGGGAAGATGAAGATATGGACACTACCGTATTAAGGCGATCCACAGCATGACTCTGCCTATGTGTCTGATTCATGGCCCACTCCTGGGGTGCTCCACACTTTCCATCTCCTAGTCTTTGCTTCTGCGTTTCCAGTTGGGGATGCATTTCTTCCTTCCTGACTGATATCCAATAATGTATCCTGGGTGCTCCCATCCAAAGTGGCATCCTCCATGACATGCTCTCTTGATTGTCCAACCAGACATCTCCTTTTGTTGGACCCCTACAGACTTTTGTGGGTCGATCTCACTTAGGCTTCTGTTACCCTGATTGGCCTTCTGTCTCCCCACTCCTCCTTTCCACATCCTTCTGTAAAATCACAGGGGGAGGGGCTTCCTCATCTGAAGTTACCTTGTGCTTCCGATATACACATCAAGTTGAACAGTACAGGTTAGACAGTCATTGTAGGTATATTTTGGAAGAAACAGCATCTTGGAGAGCTTCCAGCAGGAAGTGACCTTCCACTGAGCCTGGTAGAACCAGCTAAACTGAGGGGAATGGCCAATGTCTTTCCCTTTCCCTGAGATAAGCAGCCCCACCTCCCTCTTGGGAATTCCTGGGATCAATGGAATTTGCAATTTCCTCTGGGGTTGGAGGATATAACCTTGAAATCACTGGGATCCACTGGTAAAGCACAACTTGATGCTTCCATCCCAAAGAAGCCTTTGCCACTGTGCCCGTTGACAAGACCCCGGACTAGAAGCAGCAGTGCAAACCCAGAGACAGGGTGGACCAAGGACAATGGAAGTGCTCCATTATTTTCCCTTTCTTTTGCTTTCTCTTCACTTCCTTCCTCTCTCCCTCTTTGGCCTCTTTCTTCTTCCCTCCCTTTCTCTACATCCTGTCAACACCTCTCTCTGCCTTGCTCTCTACCTCTTCCAGCTGTCCTCCGCCCTGCTGTTTGACGCCGTCTATGCTGTGGTGTCGGCAGTCCAGGAGCTGAATCGGAGCCAGGAGATCGGCGTGAAACCCCTGTCCTGTGGCTCAGCCCAGATCTGGCAGCATGGCACCAGCCTCATGAACTACCTGCGCATGGTGAGGAGCGGCTGAGGGCCTGCCCAGCCCAGTTCGATGGGGTGGGATGCTTGGTTCAAGACACACGAGCCCTTCAGCTCCAGGCTTCCCAGTAGATCACAGACCCGTGTAAAGTTGTCTATGGTGGCCCTAGTTGACTGGATCAGGGGTCACTGATACCTAATGCCCACTGAGAATACATGGCAAGTTTATTCCAAAGGCAATGACCTTGAACCTTAGACTACTAAAGGACCCTGAATGCCAGGCTTGGAAGCTGGCCTCTCTGCTCACCAACGATTTTAGCAAAGCTCTGCACAGCTGGGGAAGACCCACTTTCTGAAGACAGTGAGGCCTCCAGGAGCTGCAGCCTGGAGACTTCTAGCTCAGTGCTGAGTTTTCCCATGATCCTCTCCCTAACCATGCTTTCTCTGAGAGACAGCATAGATTTCCACCTACAAGGAAGACATCTGTTGACAGAAAGGCCCAGTGCAGAGGGCCTTGCTTGGACTTAGTGTTTAGAGTCAGATGCAGGGGCTTCTGGCTTCCTGTAGGCCTGGGAGGTGGTGAGCAGCTGCCCAAAGAGAATAAATGCTATTGACAGCTAGGGCCCTGGAGAAGAGGCAGAGGGACTCTGAGCCACGCTGGCATCCTGACTTGTATTGGCTCATCGAATTGGTATGGGGTTATTGGACGTGGGACATCCTTCTCCTCCAGCCCAGGTGCTGTGGCTGGGGAGTGTGCGGGAGAATGTGTCTCAGTGACTTCTCCTCTCATGGACATCCCCCAAAAGCACATGGGTAGAAGGCTTGCCTGGGGCCCAGTGAAGGCGGGCCTCTTTGGTGCTGTAACTCACTCTCTCTTGGACAGGTAGAATTGGAAGGTCTCACCGGCCACATTGAATTCAACAGCAAAGGCCAGAGGTCCAACTACGCCTTGAAAATCTTACAGTTCACAAGGAATGGCTTTCGGCAGGTAAGCCTAGCTGTGTTGCTGTGATGACGGATCGCTCCTCTCTGGCCCTGTCTCTGTCCCCAGTCCATTTCTTTAACTCTTTGCTGTCAGGTATCCTCAAAAACAGCAGGCTGCATCCTGGGCTGGGTCCTGCTCTGCACTGATCTCCCCCTCCTGCCACTGGATGAGCCAGCATGATGCCACAGAGGGTGGTGACTAATGGGATGAGAAGGGGGAAAGTGTCGCTTAGGGAAGGGATTCCCAGTCCTTGTCCCCTCTTTTGGATTATTCTACTCGCTGAATCTTACTCTAACTATGGAACCCGTGAGATTCCAGGGATCCACTGGTGAAGCACAGACTGGATCCCAGGTGGGCAGAGGAAGCCCTTGGCATTGGAGTAGAGGGCCCGTTCTGTTCTGTCAGCTCTTCTCTGGCCAACCCACAACCCCACCTGGTGCCGATCATTCTCTCCTCTCCTATCTGCTCCCTGTCTGCTCCCTTCATCTCAGGGTTGCTCTGTCCTCCATGGCTCCTCTCAGCTTCCTGCTCCTTCGGCTTCCTTCTCATTTTCCTCTGTTCGCCTTCTGACCTTTTCTTGGATCCTCTTCCACCAGAGGAATCAGGGATTCTGACGGCCATTCTGAGTGTCTCTCACGTCTCGCATCCTCCCCACCACCCTCATAATCCACTTCCTTTCTAGGAGCCCTTCTCCAATGGCAGAAAAGGCTGGAAATAGGGAGGCAGGTGCGAATCACAGCGGGAAACAGGCATGTTAAAGAGCCTCCTGACTCTCTGAGTGGCTGAACCAGGGAATGCTCCCTGCAGGGCTTGCTAACTCTCACTTAATAAGCACTTACCATGGGCCTTATACCATGTCACATAACAGACATTTACTAATTTAACCTTATAAAACAGGTGCATTTCATTAATGCTCTCACCATAAGTGAGAAAAGTGAGGCTCTGGAAGACTGTCCTCAATTAACACCACTGGACACATGAGAGCTGGCTTTGGACCCCTCTATACCTTCCTGGTAGATTCCACATTTTTAAACATTATGGCAAATTGTGCATCAGAATCACTTTGGTGATGGGCAAATTTTTAGGCTTCACCCCACAAGAGTCCAGTGGGGTATGCCTAGGATAGGGCCCAGGAATGCACTCGGTTTCCAAGCTTGTCCTGATGAAAGTCTACTCCCTAGAGGCCCATCACCTCTGCCTCCCATACTCCGCGCTCATGTCGTGAGTCCTCCTCAGCCCTTTTCATGTGTCCAGTGTAGTTCCTTGTGGAAGGGCAATGCTTTGGACCCTTTTTGTAAAGTCACCCTTCTTGGAAAACAGTAAGGGAAAGGGAGATGGAGGGAGATGACCCCAACCCTGGTGCTGACTCTGTCATCAGCTCTTCACAGCTCCAAGCTAGGGCCGTGTGATCTTTAAGAAACAACCACAGTTTTTCTTATCTTCTTAAATGGGCACAAGGTCAGACAGGCAGCCAGAAGCTATGGGGATGGAATATCACACAATGGGTATTTCATTGATCTAACCAATCATTTATTGAGCACACACTATGTGCCAGGTGCTGTGATGGGCCTGAGGGAAACCAAGCCGAAAGAGATGGTCCCTGTATCGAGAAAGAGCTCGCGGTCTGGTGAGCAAGAGTGACATAGGAAAAAGTAACTTCAATTTTGTGTTATTAAACTTAAATCATGCCCTCAGGCTCATGGGTCCCTGAATAAGTAAGCTGCCAGCCTATGGGAAATTGTCAGGCAGACGTTTCCCTGAGCTCTGATAGGCTCGGGGTATGCGAAATGAAGACCATTCATTCATTCTTTCGAGAAGTGCTTGTTGAGTACCTTCTTTGCACTGGTCTGCCTTCTAGATACAGGGTTTTAACGTGGAGAAGGTGTTCTGTGGAGCATGTATTCTAGTAGGAGGCAGATGGCCCCCTACACAAACAAACACATAAATAATGTCAGGTCAGTAGTAGTAAGTGCTCTAGTGAAGAAGGCTACCGTTTAAGAAGGGGAGAAGGCACAAGGAAAGCAAAGGTTTGGAAGGGCAGGGAGAACATCCATTCACACCAGCCCCAGGCCCCCCATAGAAGCCCCACTCAGGTATTGAAAAATTCCTCTCGGACCTCAGTCCTGTTCTAGCAGTGACCCTGGAAAGAACACACCTTCAGCACCCCTCAAGGGACAATACAGTGGCCCTGGTCCTGCCCTCCACTTGAAAGACTGCTGATTTGCTCAGTCTCTTTTCACTTAGCTGTGCTTCTACATTTGCTGCCACTCAGACACACTTCTGCCAGCTGAGAGGCCACAAGTTCGCCTGAGTCATTAAGAATCGACATCATCATGCTGACTATGGTGCATATGCCTGTGACTCTGGAGGCTGAGGCAGGAGGCTGACACATTTGAGGCCAGCCTCAGGAATTTAGTGAGACCTTGTCTCAGTATAAAAGAAAAAGGGTTGAGGATGTAGCTCAGTGGTAGAGTACTTGCCTAGCATGTGCTAGGTCCTGTGTTCAAACCCCAGTCCCCCCGCCAACACACAAAAGAATAAGTATCATTAACCACCAGCACCCACCCTGCAGCCCCCAGCCTAGACAGAGCCTCTGCCCTGAGGCTTCCTTCATAGTGGCTACTGCCCTTCAACAGCAGCAGCTCCACAGGAACCTGCGACTATACATTTTGATTAGTAAAAGGAGAATCTGCTGTTTAACTGGCACCTAGATGGAAGATTGGAATGTGTGTGGTCCACAGGTTACCCTTTGGCATCCTGCCTTTGTAGGAGTAAAATTCCTGTCTGATCTCCCTGCACCTCACCCCATCCTTTTGAGCTAATCTGCCACACAAGTGCCTATTAAAGAGGGTGGTGTTTTTGACCTTCGGCTGCCCCCAAGGGACACATTCCGGACTGGACTTATAAAGTGTATGGTGAAAATCCCCTTATGATCTATTTCTTCTTCAGCAAATCAGATAACACTCCTGCTGCTTCGGTCTGGCTCAGGTACCAAGTGGATACTGTACACAATGTGTCACGGGCACAGATGTAGCTTCGCAGCGCTGGTCCCCAGGTCCCATCCCAATCACCGCCCGGTCTTTACCTCTTGACAGGTGTCCTTCCCCTGCTTATTGCAGGATGAAGAGATGGTTTAGGAAGTGATAATGAATTGTGCTTCTCTTCCAGGGTGGAAGGAAGGAATGTCATTATCTCTGCTCTAATAGTCTCCCAATTCCATCCAAGGTGATGCTGGCAGGGGAGGGGAAAGTGACATGGAGCAAAGGAGATATCTTTTGCATACTAGATACCACATATGCACTTTGCACAGATACGTCCAGTCTTGAGGAAAATCCTTCAAAGTAGACCAATTCCCATGTCAACAATAAGAAAGCTCAAGCTCATGGAGGGTAAGGCAGCTGACCCACGTCCTGCCACGGGCAAGGACTTGGGCACACTGAAATCTGTGTTTGAATTGGTCCAGCTCCAAAGCTCATGCCCTTGACTCTCCCATGCCTGGCTTTTCCCCACTTCCCTGGAATTCTTAAATCCCCAAATCAAAACTCCTTCTCCAGGTTCACTGCAAACCAGGAGGGCTCCTGGCTCTGGTGACTTGCTGCACTGGGTCTTCTTTAGCACTGGAATCTTCTTATTTGGATCTGGTTTTATTCTTTCTTTTCCCGCCTGGGCAAGTGACTATTAAGAGCTGGTTTTGATTATTTAGAAAGCACCATGCAGGGACCCAGTGGGTTGTAATTGGTAAAATGTCTGAACCAAATACCATATTCCCTGCCAGTGGCTGATTAAAGGATTATTACCATTTTAAAAATAGTCTTTCAGAATTCAAGGTTATTTTTTACTATTTAAAAGAAAATTACCATTTTGATTCAGCTCAGAGAGCATTTCCTATCTCTGGGGAGCTTTCACTGGAGTATATTTGGGGGACATATTCCCTGTGGTGTCTGTAGTGACATTCTGAACCTGAACCATCTCCTGATTTTGTATTTGTGGGCATAGAAGTTGACAATGTTGCCTCAGTCTGTCCCCCATTTCTGCCTATGTGAGACCCCCGTTCTCATCCCATGTGCCCCTTCTCCTTCCACAGAAAGCATCCTGGGTAATATCAGCATAGCACAGTCCCCTTCCTGATCTGGAAGAAGTCCTGCTTGAAAGAAAGTAGAGAAAAAAGAATCACAGTGTTAGAAGGCCCTTAATTTCTTCATTTAACTTGGTCTAAAGATCAGAGATTCTTAGCCCCCGAGCGACTTTCTTAGAGCTGTAATCGCAGGAGCACACCTTTTATTCAAGGATGGGAAATGGCTTAACAAGCTCTAATTAAGCCTGTGGGGTTTGATATCCAAAGCTAAAGATGTGGATCTACTCTTTTCCTATTGGTTCACTGTGTACTGGGAGGTGGACACCTTGGTTTTCTTCCCATGTGCAGTGAAGATGGTAACCTGTCTACATCTGGTTCCACATCTGGACTAAACCCAAGGATTATTGGAACTGAATTCCCATGGCTCACTTCTGCCTGCCTGTGGTTATGTGGAAGGCTGGCTCGACTGATGCAATAATAATAGCTGGCATTTAATGTCGCCTATGTGAGGTACCATGCTGAGTAGTGTACATACATATTTAAAGTTTTCATCCTTTTATCAACCCTGCATGAAAGCTATTCTCTCATCTTGTAGGTGGAAAAAAAAAATGAGGCAGAGAGATAAAGAAATGTATTCATATTCATATACTCAGTTAGTGCCAGACTCAAGATCTGAATTTGGGTCTTACTTTTTCAAAGTCCAAGGCACTTTACAACTGAGCTACACCCCCAGCCCTTTCAATTTTATTTTGAGGTGGGGAGAAGACCTTCAAGGCTTCTCAACTTCCAAACCAATGCAAACATGTTCTGTGTTGTGTACCTGAGAGCAACAACCCCCAGCCTCTCTGTAAGCACGTCTTGGGCTAGGGAATTCATCATCTCTTCAGGGACACATTCCAGAGTTTTCCAGGCACTGGGTCAAACTCTACTTCCTAATTCTACTTTCTGGAATATCCCAGAATAATCTACCTCCTCTTTCTTACCAGCTCTCAAATGTATAAAAACAGTTTGATTTTACGTCACTCATTCATTCCTTCATTCCTGAATTTAGCCTAAAATTTTTTAGCATTTACTCTTTGTCAAAGGCTGGGAACGCAGGAAAATGAGTCACAATCTATTTAAGAGCTCGTGATCTTTGGGGAAGACAGAAGTTGCAGCCAACCATGACTGTACAGTGTTCTGATCGTGCCCCTCTTGTTCTTCTTGAGCAGCAGCCTGTACCTATTCCCAACAGGCCATGTCTTACAAATCTCTCACCATGGATGTTTTTTGGTTTGGCTAGTTCTCTATCAAGACACAAGGCTCCAGATGGGGATGCAGGGCCCCAGACTGAGATTCTGTGGGACTATCAGTCACCTCAAACTGAACGCTCAATTTCTACTTGCTGTATTAGCTTGCTTACTGAAATTTGTTTTCAATTTTTTCTGAACTCTGGGCAGTAGGGTCAATTAATTATTCTGCTTGCCATCCTCCCCACCAAATTCATGGTTTTTTCGCTTTTCATGAAAAGTAGATCTGAGCCACCCTTTCCTTAGACCACTGATCCCTTCAACTATCTTCCTATAGAAATGGAGAGACTGGCAGGGATGTCCAGAAGAAGGGAAGTAAAATGTCTTCTAAGTCGATTGCCTATTTTGTTTTCCAAAGCAGATATAATCTCAGCTTTCAAGGGGTCGGTCTCTGGAGTGATTTGAGTGGGATTTGTATCAGAGGCAGGAGGATAGCTTATCTGAATCACCCTTCCAAACCAGGAACTCAGGGATCTAAGGTCCTCTTTAGAAGGTTCTGGGAATCTGGATCCAACTTCCCAAAGGTCCCCACCATTGCTAAAAGGGCAGCCTGCTGGTCTTTTTTTTTTTTTTTTGTCTTTGATATACTATTTATTTTATATTTGCTAATATTCCATTTGGTTATCCTGAATTTCCAAGGGGGAATTTCTTTTTATTTTTTATTTATTTTTTTATTGTAAACAAATGGGATACATGTTGTTTCTCTGTTTGTATATGGAGTAAAAGCGTACCATTTGTGTAATCATAAATTTACATAGGGTAATGTTGTTTGATTCATTCTGTTATTTTTCCCTTCCCCCCACCTCTCCCACCCCTCCCACCTCTCTTTTCCCTCTATACAGTCCTTCCTTCCTCCATTCTTGCCCCCCTCCCTAACCCTAACTCTAACCCTACCACTAACCCCTCCCACCCCCCCATTATGTGTCATCATCCACTTATCAGCGAGATCATTCGTCCTTTGGTTTTTTGAGATTGGCTTATCTCACTTAGCATGATATTCTCCAATTTCATCCATTAGCCTGCCGTCTTTTAATCTCCCCTGCTGCCATCTTGCCGGACAGTAGCCCACAGAGGGGCTGGTCTACCCCTTTCCCGGGGAGTCTAGGATCCTCCAGGCTTGGCAGTGGTGGAGCTTGCTTTGCAGCACTTCTGGGGGTGCAGATGCAACTGCTTTTCTTATTACAGCCCCCTGTAGTGGGGCCACCAGGAAATGCTTCTGTTATTCTAAAGGCAATTTGAGCAAACTTGCTTATGGGATTCGCTCTGGTGGTCCCCATCTTCTGATCCCTTCCCCTACTTCTAAGGCAATCAAACATAGAACCACAGAAAACCACGAAACAACCATCTCAGGGAAGATTCCGCATGGATGCATCTCTCATACGACATTGGAGGAACAGAGAGATTCCACCCGTCATCTGTGCCCTTGCTCCCAGCCCTCTTATCATGAGCACCTCCATGCCAGCATCCATTCCTTCTGCACTAAGAACAGCCACGAAGGCTCACACAGGTCGCCAGTGGGGGAGATAGCTTTGAGAAGGCCCTGATTTCCACCGTCTAATGCATTTTCAATTTGAGGAAGGAGTTTACCATAAATATGCAGATCCTTTGAAGCTGCCTTGCTGGGACCTGGCTCTGAGCGCTGGGGTGGGGGTTTGATTGCTGCAAATGAGCAGCCTCAGAGTGCCAGCTCCCCAGTGGGGGACAGACCTGTGAGAGTGGGCCAGCTGGGGAGGCTGCTTAGCCTGCCATCCCCCAGGGCCAGCCTGAGCAGCTTTGCCTTTGATGAGAGGCAGCAGATCGGGGTGAGGGAGGATGGTTTGGGGGCTGCTTTGAAGGTGACTGAGAAGTCACTTATTTCTTCTTTTTAATTAAGGAGCTGGGAGAAGGGGAATTGACACGAGGTTTAAAATAGTTGACACCATCTCTTAGAAAGTCATAAATTCTCAGAGCTGGAGGTCAGCTAGGCCTAGTTTCCCACCAGAGATGCATATGTGAAAGCCACATTCCTGGTGTAAAACCCTTCAGGAACCCCGTTTGCTTTCAGGGTGAAACGTGCAGTGTCCTGCTTACCTTCGAGCCTCTTCTCTGCCCTCCCCACTCCCACACTGCCCCAGTCATCCTAGATGATGGTTGCCTTGGACACACCAGCCGTCTCAGGGTTCACGCCTGCACACCACCACAGGTCTCTGTGTCCACCCATTTTGCACCTGGCCACTCCTCCTCCAGCACTCAGCTCAGGAAGTCTTCCCTGACACCCTGCAGACACCGGTGAAGTGCTCTGTTTATTGTCCGCCTGTGCTTGCCTGTGCTGTAGCACCCACACACTGCTGTCATTCTGGGCCTGGGGACTCTTGCAGTGTGACTGGCACTGCCCTGCTGGAGTGGGTGCAGCAGTGAGCAGGGCCTGGGCTGTGCAGAGCCTCACTGGGTCGTGGGGCAGTGTGCACAGAGCACGTGCTTTCCAGGTCTTAAGGAGCTCATGGCCAACAGGGACGGTGGAGCCCCAGGACCTGAGGGTTTCAGAAACTTTGAAAGCCACAGCTCCCCAACTTGTTCAAGAGAGATTTCATGTGCCAAACCTCCCCAATGGTAACTGGTATTTTAAAAAATTGAATTGAGAGGTCCTTTGAATCACTGATCTGTTTCTCTCTCTTTGCATTTTCTTCCTCTAAGAACATTGCTCTCTCTGGTTCTTTTGAAGACTTCCTTATCTTCTCTTGTGAGAATCTGGCTATCTTGGCACCTCAGGGATGAACCATGGTCAAGGGCAGATGAGCTGACTTTGGAAGGGTGTATGCAACCTGAAGGACCTTCTCTCTCCTCTGGCTTCCCTAGTTCCCTGGTTCTTTGTCCCAAAGCATGGGAACTTTCTGCTTATCAGCTTTGATGGAAAATTCACTGACTGCAGAAACTTATTCACACATCAGCCAGTAAACAAATTAGAGCTGCTTAAATTTTTGAACAGGGGCCTGCTTTTGGGCAGAGGAGCAGGATTCTAAAGTGCTGCATTTTAAATATATTTCTTGTAATGTGCCCGATCACGCTTCTGCCTGAGATCAGCCTGGGGAAGTTTGCCAGTTCCCAGGGACTCCGTTCCCTGCCTCTTCAGCCAGCCCATGCCTGGGGGAACTGGAAGAGGGCAACCTGCTAATTCTGTCTCCTGAAGCAGTCTGCAGCAGCCAGCTCAAAAGAGAAGTGGGGCAGACCTGCAGCCAGAGGTTGAGAGCTGCAGGCAGGCCAAGCATCCACCTTCTGGGGGTATGGGGAGCGTGGCAGGGGTAGGCAGTGTGGCTTAAGTGGGAAGAACCTAGGTTTTAGCAGCAGAGGGCTCAGGGCTGAGTCCCAGCTCTCACAGTGTCTGGCATTTGCTTCCTAAATTTTCTCCTCAGTAAAATAGACATGATGATCATAATAATATCTGCTTCATGTGCATCATAAAATTATTGTGCACAAAATGGAACATTGTTTATAGCTGTGCTTTGAGGATTCTACTATACCGTGCAAATTTTAGTTCTGTTGTCTCACATGGAGATGTCTATCTATATATCTCTCAATCTTTGTTTGCAATATTCCTGAAATCTTGCTTGTAGCTTGCCACAGGGAACAGGGGACAAAGCTGGGGTGAGTGAGGCCTTCAGGTCACTCTTGCTGCAACACATAGGCCTGGAAGAGGACCGTGAGGACCGACCTGTGCAGGCCATGCTTGGTGGAAATCTGTTCTGCCAAGTGACCCCTCCCTGCTTCCAGAAGGTTCCTATGGTCTCCTCCCTGTCCTCCCTTTCTCTATTCTCCATCCCCAATCTTTGTCCTTTCTATCTCTGTTCCTCTACTTCCTGACGTTAAGTTCCACTTTTCAGTGACTCTGGGTGGGTGCGAAGGCAAGAGAGCTGGAACTCTGGCTACTCCTAGGAGAGGCCACAGCATATCAAGAACCTGCTTAGCATGGCACTACTCACACAAGAGCAGCTGACTAGAAATTCTCCATCTTCCCAGAACACAGAGCGCAGTGAGGCCCAGAGCACATGCTCCCCACTGCCCCCACCACATCCTGCATCCAGCAAGGGCCAGGGACCAGCCATACTCAGCCCCTCACTGAGTGCTCAGAAACTGCACCCTCCCTTGCCCTCCAGCATTCTTGGGACTTCAGCAACCTGCCTTCCTGAAGGACAGGGAATGATCGACTTCCTTCAGCCTCGATGCTTCATTAAAGTCATGAGTTCAATTGGCACCTGCCACTCGGAGCTCAAAGTTGGGCCATTAGTATAACTGCTTTCCCAAGATACTTCTCACTTGGTGAGTTGAACAAATGAAGCCAGGCGTGCCCTGACTGAGTCATGTTCTTTGGCAGTAATTTTCTTATAAGATGAAAAATCTCCAGCACGCCCAAACTCCCTGATAAATTCTCTCCTCGGTAGCTAATTTGAAATATCTTCAGTAGTCTGGGAGGTGGGAGAGAGAAGGGCAGATGAGTCTTCCTATTTGCAGACTCTGCCATGCCCTCACCACCTGTCAGTATGAGGAAGGCCAAATGGATCATCCCCCAAAATACTTGAGAGTCTGAGAAAAAGAGGGCTCTGGGGTGTTGGCAAAAGAAATTATTAAACTTGTTTAGTGCATCTGTCCCAAAAGGAAAGAGATCTGAGCATCCTTCCAGTCTTTCTCTGGGGAGATTCACTTCTGAAATCCTGAACTAGGTGGGGAGTTCATTAAATTCACAGGAGCATCATTGAAGGGTGGCATTTGTAGTCAGAGGCAACAGAAGTGACCCAAACTCCACTCCTGCCCTACGTGATATTTATCTGTCACTAGAGAACAGTCAGTGTGGGTTTATTGTCTTTGGCAGTAAGAATGGTGACCAAATTCCGCATCACCTCCCAGAGGTGGGAGATTAGGGATGGAAATCTGAGCACATCTTGGCAGAAGCCAAACACTCAAGTGCAGACAAATACAGTTGATTCTTATTGTTTATGGGTTCCATATTTGCAAATTTGATTTGATAAAATCTTTGTGTAAACCCCAAAACAATATTCACAGCTTTTTATTTTTTTTTGTAGACATGCATAAAGTAGCAAAACATTTTAGTCACCCGATGTACGCATCACTGGCTGACATTGAACAAGGAGAGGCCCTGCCTTCTTGTTTCAGTTCTCTTAACTGTAAAGAAGCATCTTTCCACCATGCCATAGATTGGCATTTTTGTGCTATTTTCCCTTCCTAGTAATTTTTCTGTTTAACTTCCAATCATAGCGTTCAAGTGCCGTCTGGAGTTCCTCAACACACAAAGATTGGGATGTGCTTTATAAAGAAGATCCATTTCAGTAAGCTTTGGGCATGAATTATGGTGCTGTTGTTCAATGTTAATGAATCAGCATTATATATTAAGTGAGGTGTCTGGAAACAGAAACACACATAAATTAACAAGGTCATATTTTGAAATTATATATAATATACCACACATTGTATATATTATATCTTGGCTGATGGAACTGTGACTGAGGCTCATAGGAACCCATTCTTTGTTTCCCCTAGGACCGTTCCCTAATTCAGTGTACGTAGCAGCTTTTATAGATCAGAACTACTGTGAATAACAAGAACCAACTCTAATGAGATTCAGCCAGGAGAGGAGACAGGCAGAAGCAAACTTAGGAGTAGCTGAAGTTTTCCTGCGTGGCCTTCTCTCTCTGCATTCTCTGCTCCCATATTCCTGTCCTCCTCTTTTAACAATGTCCAAGCACCTCATCTTCCTCTTTTGCCTGCCTTCCTCCTGGTTCCCCTCAAGTGGAAGTCAAACAAACTACATTTCTGGGCCCAAACAGAATAACAAAGGTCCTCTAGATCAGTTCTTCAATTGGCTGCTTGGATTCTTGCAAATGCATCTTCATGAAAGAGAGGTTGTGATTGAATGCCTCTGGTGTCAGGGGACTCACTACCTATAGGGACAATATATTCCATCTTGGAAAAGTTTTATTTCTAGAAAATTCTTCCATCTGTCAGGTAGACTTCTTTCCTTCTCTTGCTCTTGTCCTTGGTTCCATTTCTTGGGTCCACACATCCGTTCCATCCTTCTCCTGACTACCCCACTTCCTGGTGCTCAGAGAGGACCATTTTGTGGCAGATTGGGGAAGGGCCTTCCTTGTGTCCCTCACGTAGGTTTCCACCTGCTTCAGCCTCATGCCTCGTGGGGCCTCTTGGTGTCACCCCTTTTAGGCCTGTCTCTCCAGGCTCTTCCCCAAAGCACTTTGAAAATTACACCACGTTATAAATACACCCAGCACTTTTAGAAATTTCTCTTCGAGCTGGAAAGAAAGCCAGCCTATATCCTTCTCTTATAGGTACAATAACTAAAGACTAAAGAGAAGTGATACGCCCAAGGGAATTTCATAATTCAACCCAGCAGATGTTTATTGAGCGCCATTATGGGCCAGGCACCAACAAGTGAGCTGGAGACACAAAGGGGACTTTATTCACATAGTCACCAAATGTGTAGTAAGTGCTGATTCCACACTAGACATTGGGGATATGACGGAGACTAGACGGAGTCTTGTCACTCATGGGATGAATTATCTAGTGCAAGTCCCTTATGCCAGGCCTTTTATGCTCTGAGCCTGACTTGCAATTCAGGAGTGGCACAAACATCCACCTCTGTGCAACTATAACCAAAGATATGAAACAACAGGTACCTCTGCTACATGCATTTGACTCCATTCTCTGTATAGATTGCATTTTTTAAAATGCAGGTCTTGCCTGACTGAATTGATTTCATAATCTGTGAATGGGTTGCAACACACAGTTTAACAGAACAGTGCCTTAGGCCAATTGGGTCGAATGCTTAATAAAGCTCAGGTAGAGTTTATTTGATATGGAATCTTCCCAGCTGTCCCTGGACTTGTTTTGGATCTCTTACTTTTGGCATCTGCCATTGCTGTCCTCTGATGCTGAATTTGCATGGCATTCTATACTCACGCACATGTATGAGGGCTCTTCCTCTGACTCCAGCTTCAGCAACTTCCTTGTTCCCCAGAGCACCCTTCAGCACTCAGGTGCTAGCTCATGACCAGTCCCCCATATCAACTAAACTCTTGTGATGAGATGGTAGATTTAGTTTCAGTAAACATTTACTCCTTCATGCCAGGGTGTTCACTGGGGAGGTTGACATTGCACAGTTTTTAGTAGGTCTTATGTCAGTATAGACCACTACTGTGGAGACTCTGGAATACTAACTCAATCTCCATTCATTCCTGGGATCTCTGGCCACAGTGTTTCACCCCTAGATGTCACTTTCCTGCCCAGATGTCAAAACCAGTTCTGTGCCGTCAAAGAGACTAATACATTATCATAGGCATGCTTCCTAATGAAAACTTCAACTTGGAACCCTGATCTTGAGATTAAAACAAAAAACAAAATACAAGTCATTGGTTATCATTCATTCAACTTTGGATGGCCCTAGAGAAGAAGAAATTGGAATAGGAAGAACTTGTGTTTGGATAGGCCCTTAAACTTTTGTCATGTCTGTGATTGCCTCAGAGGATCCCAATAAGGCGAGAAGGGAAAGGAGATTATCCTTATCTTTTAAGTAGCAAAATTGACCTCCTGGGGCCAAGTGGTAAGAGGTAGACATGGTAGAACCCGAACCCAGATGTCCTGACTTCTGAACATTTGCATTTCTATTAGATGCCAGTAGTGCTGCTGTCTTGTATTCCCTTAGCTTATTGTAGCTCATTAGAAGCCATCATGTGTATTATCTTGGTTGCTTATTAATAACACTCTACTATGTTGTATCAATCAGCTTTCCATGACTATAACAAATGCTCTAGATAATCTACTTATAAAGAGAAGAGGTTTATTTTGGCTCATGGTTTTGGGGTTCCAGTCCATGGTTGGATGGCCCTATTGCTTTGGACCTGGGGGGCACATCATGGAGAAGAACGTGTGGAAGAGCAAAGCAATTGGCCTTATTATGGCCTTGGCTGGAAAGCAGAAGGGTCAGGATAGTGGGGTCCCTCTGTCCTCTTCAAGTGCATGTCCTCAATGACCTGAAGGCCTCCCACTAGGCCTTACCTCTTAAAGTTTCTACCACCTCCAAATAGTGCCAAGCTGAAGACCTAGCCTTTAATACCTGGGTCTTTGGGGGATATTCCAGACCAAACTGTGGGATATGTGTAAATTTCATTTATTCCCATTTTAGATATGTAAACTTTCAAAGACTGCTGAAGTGACTTACCCAAGGTTTATGCATAACATAGGAGAAAAGAAAATATGGGTCTTGCAGTGCCCTATGCATCCTCTTGTTCCAAGCTCCTAAACAACCACCCTGGGCCTTGGCCAGGATCATTCCTGTGGTCCTTTTCATCTGGCTCCATTCAGAACTGCATTCTCCAACAAACAAGTTCATGATCATCAGGGATGGGTGTGGGAAGGCGCAGGTCTCAAGGTCAAGATATTCTACATCTGCCCAAACTCAAATAGATGGCACAGTAGTAAATAGCATCTGAGTTCAAGTCTCTGTTTAAACCCCTGTCAACTGTGTGATCCTCAGCAAGTTACTTGACATCTCTGAGTCTCAATTTCATTCATTCATTCATCAAAACTTGTATGAAAGTACCTACACTAAGCATTGTAATTGTTGTCTGAAGTACCTATATTATACCTGCATCTCTCAGGTGGGAATAATAACACGGTTTTATGAAGAACCAGAAAAATTTATATAAGCAAACCACGTGACCCAGTGCCTACCAAGCAAAGCAGATCAATAAGCATTTATAGAATCTGACTCTGGAGCAGGACTTAACCCACCTTGGAGTTACATCAGCCTCCCCAGAAAGGGCTGGGTAACAAAGAACAATCATCTAAATGTACATAAAATGTCAAAAGTTATGGCATAGTATGCACACCCACGGATCCGCAGGGATGTGGGGAAATCCCTCTGTGCTTTAGAAATGAATCTCTTTTTACCTACTTGACGGAGAAACAAAGTGATAAAATGACAACCCTGAGTGTTTCTAGGTAGGAGGGAGAGGACTGTGAGCCAGGAGGATCCCCAGTGCTCTCCATCAGTGGCAGGACCTGAGAGTCCCAGGGACAACAATCAGGTGAGTCCCTGTACCTCTGGGATGAGCCTGCAGGAGAGGGCCTGAAGGCTCATTGTGACAGGAGAAAAGGAGGCTAAGACACAGAGAGGGTTAGATCAACTCTGTCAATGTGCCAGGCATTGCACTGAGCCTGTTTCCATCATTGTCTTGACTCTGTAACAAAATAGCACAGTGGTTAGGACCACATGCTCTGGGGATGGAGAAAGCATGGATTAAATCCCCATTCTGGAATTGAGCAGTGTGTAACGTTGACTACCTAACTTCACTAGGACAAGGGAATTTTTTAAATCTGTAAAATCAGTATAAAAAGATCTAACTCTTAGAGATGTGCTGAGCTTTAAACAAGATATGCAAAGTTCCTGGTGTATTGGTACAACTAGATTTTATTGTGCATCTATGATAATAAGCAAGGCACTGTGCCAGGCTCTCCGGTTTAAAGGGCAGGCCAAACCAGCCATGATGCCTGCTTTCAGGAAGCTTATCATACAGCAAGAAAGGCAGAAAATAAGTGATAGCACATTAACAAATAGTCTGAAGGATGGTTCTAGAGAAGCTTGACTATGGAGATAAGGAAAGGCTTCCTGGGGGAAGTGACCTTTGACTGAGGCCTGAAGGAGCCCCAAGAGAAAACTAGATCAGGGTGAGCAGACACTTTCTATGAGGGTCCAGGCGGTAGGTATTTAGTCTTTCCAGGCCTCACAGCCTCTGTTGCAATTCTGCTGTCACAGATGAAAGAAGTCAGAGAGGACATAGATGAGGAGGCTTTGTTCCAACACAGCAGGCAGTGGGGCAGATTTAGCCTATGGTTTGCCATCCCTTAAATGAGCTGAAAGAGGGCTGGGGTCAGGGGGTCATGACAGGGAGAGTTCCAGACAGGGATTGGCATGCACACCCTGGCAGAATGGAACTTGTTGCACTTGCACGTATGAAGAAGGCAGGTGTGAATGGAGCCAATCCCATGAGGTGAGGGTGCAGAGCCAGCAGAGAGCAGGCCCTGGTAAGGAGTTTGGGTCTCTACCCTTAAACCAAAATGGGAAAGACCTTCATGTAGGGCATGTAAGCAGTAGCTGGCGTGATGGCAGGGGAGATTTTGCAGTGCTGGCTGGTGCCTCGTGAAAAACAGAATGAGGGTCGGGGCAAAGCAATTATGGCCTGCAGCAAGTTGAGCAGGAACTTGGATGAGGTTGGAGGCTGGGGAAGGATGAGGCTGGGGAAAATTAACCCACTTGCTCAGGGTCACCCAACCCTGTGATCACACTGTCAGATATCAGTGCAGTTCTCCTGACTCCAGGTTACACACTGCCCCCTCACAGGGAAGCAGCAGGGGATGCCAGTGGTCAGGGGCCTTGCAGCACTTCCCATGAAGACCAGCTTGCTTTTGCTGACCTGTGATCATGGCGCAGACCAAGTTCAGGTGTCAGACACGCATTCAGTTGTACAGCTGTCACCATTCAAAGGCCTGGAGAGCTCCTATCAAAGCCAGGGAGCCCACTCCCTGCCCTGTTGGCCCCCTATCTAAGCTTCCCTTCAGGCAGATTCTTTCAAGCTTGGTCCCTGGCTACTCTACCCAGGGGACTTAAATACAGCTCTTGGAAGAACAGTGGATCAGAGATAGCTGTCCTACTAGAAGCAAGAAGTGACAGCTCAGAGAGAGAAAAGAAACCAACACAATGAAAAGCAGACAGATTAACTTATAAAGGCACAAAATGCAGGCAAGTGGCCCTGCCACTCCAGCCACCCTGGAGCAACACTGTATCACCACACAGTGTAATAACTGGCTTCCCAATGACAGCAATGTATATTAAGGTAAAGATACCCACTCTGTTTAAGAGGACAGAGGAACGTGTTCCTTTAGAAAGGATTTTTGAAAACAATGGTTTTGAATATATAATTAAGGTCTCCAAAACTTAGTACTCAAAGGAGCAAGATTATTATTAATTTATATATAGATCTGTGTCCCCTGGTAATGTTGGGTAAATGGTGCTTCCTATGCACATGCAAGCACATCCTTACCAGTTATATTTACCTAAATTTTCATATTTGACTAAGCACGCCTATCATAAGATGTTTCTCCTAATAGCATTAGCATCAGCAGTTAGAAGGACTACACATTTGTTTTAAATATTGTGATTCCAGCAAAGCAGCACCTTGGCCTGTTTTGAATGCTATTTTTTCTACTTCCAGCTCTGTGACTTGGGTAACTTGTTAACTTACCTGGACTTGAGTTTCCTTACTGATAAAGGGGGCAACCGTGAGATTAGTATCCATAAGCTTCTAGTGCCCAGCCCAGAGCCTTTCTGTGCACGGTGGGCCCCAGTATGCACTAGAGCCTGCTTGCCCCAGCTAGTAAGAGCCCACTATACTTGTCTTCCCAGCTCTGTGTTCTGAAACATCATGGCGGTCACCTTGGGAATGTTTGCACCGCAGAAATTGGCAGATGCTATAAACCAGGGCCTCTTTTCCAGGAGAGCCAGTTTTTAAACATTCCCTAGCCCACCACAGATGGGTACCTAGTTACTACTAATCTCAACAAGCTAGCCTATTTCTGTGATCCTGTTTGTCCTGAGTTATCTTTCTGCCCTGCTGTGATACAACTAGCATCAGAGCCACCTGGAGGGCTTGCCACCACACAGATTGCTGGACCCTACCAGGGCAGTGTCTGATTTAGTGCATTCAGGGTGGAACTGAAGAACCTGAATCTATAATGCTGATACAACTGATCTGGAGAGCAAACGTGGAGACACTGTCATAATCTAATAAACCAACACCTCAGTGCAAGCCCTTTGGAGGACACAGAAGAGACTGCATCTTCTGTCTTAGGCAGTGGCATGATGGCCTAGTACATTGCACATATGCTCTCTCCTTTAATCTTCTTAAGAACCTCTGAAGGCAGTAATTACTATTTTAATCCCCACTGTACAGAGGGGGAAAACGAGGCTCAGATGAACTCAGTAACTTAGGTGAAATCACATGGCTTATAAGCTGGGAAGCCAGGTTAGACCCAGGTCCTCCAACTCTGGGTCATCACCTGGGTGATGCAGGTTGTACAGTGCTTAAGGGCAGGTAAGACTGAAATGTGACCTGAGCTCCACATGCCCAGCTGTGCACTAGCAGGGACACCTTAGCCTAGAGGGCTACTTTTTTTTTCTTTTTCCTGCATTAAGGTGCATTGCGGTTGGTGGTGGCCCTGTGCAATGCATATTCTCCTCCCTCACTATAACCTCCAGGGCCTCTAAACTGGTGGAAAGGCAGAGTGAATGGGAGAGAGAAAATGCAGAGAAGGCCCAGCAGAGATGTCATTTGAAGTGAACTCGAGCCCGCACAGGCATGGAGACGGGCTTATGAAACAGCTGTTTCTACAGGAGGGTTTGGGGGCAGGTGTCAGTGGGTTGGAGCGAGGGGATTTGGCTGCAGACAGAGGCGCAGATTGTCCATGATGAGAGAGCTGTATCTCCTGCCCACCCCTGGCACGTGTGTGGCATTGAAGGTGCCCAGTGGGTGGGGCAATTAGCCTGTATCCCAGGGCACCTGGCTCTGCCTCTCCCCTTCCTTCCCACTGTCTTTTTGCAATTAGACTGCACTGGGTAAGAGCTGCCAAACCACTTTGTTGGATCTGATGAGTTTATTAATTTCTTAGGGGCTAATAGAAGAGAGGGTGGGAGATTCATTTCCTGACTGGAGCTTGGGGGCTAATTAGTCTCTTCGCCAGGTTCCCAGAGGTGAGGGGTGGGAGGGTGCATTGCTCAGCCTGTTGGTTCTGGCTCTGGATAAATCATCTCTATCCTTGGCTTTTAAAGGAAACTAGCTCACTGAGTAAGACCAAAGAAGCTGGGGCCAGGGCCTCTTGCAGCAGATGCTGAGTAAGAACTGCATCTCTTGAGAACAGTGGGGGTGGGAAGAGAGGTGGGGTGGGGGGCTGAGGTCTTACTGGCCCTGTTGGTGTGAAGTGTAGGTTTAGGGTGACAAATGGGACTCTAGAAAGTCCAATCCTGTCCCACACATCCAAATGCTGACATCCACCCCAGTTATTTTTTATTTCTTCTGTCCAAATACAGCCCTTCCAAGCTTAACACAGATCAGGGTCCAGTTCTACCCATTTTGAAGGCAGGAAAACTGAGCCTCAGAGAGGAAAATAATTCCATCTGGCTTTGTGAAGTGTCAAGATCAAGAAGAAAGCTGTGTACCTGAGTTTGTGTTGGATGGTTGAGGCCCCTGAAGGCACCTTCTGCTTAGCCTGGTCTGCTTAAATGAACAGCACCATAAGAGACAACAGCAGAAACAGGGAAGAGCCCAGATTTAGAAGCAGACAGATCAGGATTCGAGCCTGTGCTGCACCTACCAGCTGGGTAACCTTAGGCAAGCCACAAAACCTCTCTGAGCTTCAGTTTCTTCATAAATAACATAGAAACACCATAAACACTCCAAAGGGTGACGGGAAAATCCAAAGAGGTGATAGAACTTTCTATTTAACACAACAGTTGTCTAGACCTGTTATCCTTTCTCCTTCAGTTGGAAATCCAGCGCATTCCTCAACCTCCTTATATCTTTCCTGTACAGAGAGGAAGGAGACGCTCAGACAATAGTTTGGAGTTCCTGGTCCCCTTAAGAAACCACAGGAGCTCCAGAGGCCAGAGAAGGGCTCACCTGCCTTCTGCCCATGCCTGGTCAACAACAGCCAATCTGCCAATAGGAGATGAGGACTTTCCCCTGCTTTCAAAGTCAGTCCTGGAGTAAGATACTGGGGTCTGAGCAAAAATAAGTGTGTCCTCTTTTGTCCTAAGCCACAAAGGCTAGTGGGGGAGACTAAAACTGCAGAACACTGAAAGATGGCCATTCTGGCTTCTTTGGGAAAAATCATCTGGTTTTAAGAGCACAGGGGCTGTGTGACCTCAGACTAGTTGGGTGGATTCTCTGAAATTGGCCTGTTTCTTTATTTGTTAAAAGGGGCTTGCTATTTGGATATGCATGAGACACTGCTTGCAAACTAAAAACAAACACGAGCTTATATAAAACCATCCTGCCCTTGCAGAGGTGGAAAAATACTACCCCCCTACTTCTTTTTTTTTTTTTTTTTTTTTTTTTTTTTTTTTGCAGTGCTGAGGATTGAACCCAGGGCCTTGTGCTTGCAAGGCAAGCACTCTACCAACTGAGCTATATCCCCAGCCCCCCTACCTCTTTTTCAGGTGGCATCCTCTCAAAGGCACACAGGAGTATTTTTGGTGATCTTCCCTTTGTCATCTGAAAGGCCCATTCCTGGAGACTCTCAGGTTCCTGCCTGGAACTGGAGGCCCATGAGAGCTCATGATGGTCCATGGCGGTCCCCAGTGGGCCCTGCCTTCCACGCTATGAAGTCAGGAAGCTAGTTCTTGCTCAATGTGCCCCTGAGCCCTCGTGCCCCAGTGGGTGGGTTTGAAGGCCAAGGCCAAGCTAAGTCTCCATTGTTGTTGTAACTTCCGGAAGAGAACCCAGAGCCCAGCTCTGGGGAATAGAGCTACGAGGCACCCATGGAACTCAAGAGAGTTTCCCAGGGAAGCTGCTGCTGGTGCTTGGAGACGCCTGATAGAGTCGGCTTTCTGTGTCTCCATGGCTTTGTAGCCAGCTGTCAGCTGTCTCTCTTGGCTGCCCACCTCCAATCTCAGCAGCAGACATTTGTCAGCAGCTCCAGCTCATAGAACTATATTGGGATTTTATATGCGTGTATTATATATTTACATATTACTTATACATTTGACATAGCATATATTTACACACAGCGTATATTTATATAATATATACTTAGATATATTATAAAAAGGTTCTACTGAGAAAAACAATCTAACAATCCACTGCTATTGAGTTTAGGCTTAGGTTCCTTAGAATGGGGAACTAAGTAAGTTATGGATTTTTTTTTCCCCTGGGGTCTTTAAAACAAGGGGAGAGTCAACAGTAATATATTGTACACCTAAAAATTTATTAAGAAGTTACAGCTCATGATGATTGTTTTTACCACAATAAAATAAGACTAAAACTAAAGATAATACAAGGAAGAAAACAATAGGGAAGTGGAAGAAAAATAGTTATTAGTCATGTGTCTGTTGCTGTGACAAAATACTTGGGAAAATCAACTTAAAGCAGGAAAGGCTTATTTTGGTTCACGATTTCAGAGCTTTCCATTCATGGTCACTTGGCTCCATTGCTTGTGGGCCTGTGGTAAGGCCCATGGTGGGGAGCTCATGGTAGTTTCTCCCCCCACGGTAGCCAGGAAGGGCAGGGAGAGAGAGTGAGAGGAGGGGGCAGGAGACAGATGTACCCTTCAAGGACGCATCTCCAATGACCCACTTCTTCCAACTAGGACCCACTTCCCAATTTAAGTTATGAATCCACCAGTGAGTTATCCATTGATGAAGTTAGGGCCCTCTTGATCCAATCACATCCCAAGTGTACCACCTCTGAACACTGATGCACTGGGAACCAAGCCTTTGGCACAAGTTTTTGGGGGAAACTTCAGATCCAAATGACAACAATAGCTTGTATTGAATGCCAGATTAAATACATTCTCACACTGACCCAAAGAACTTTCTATTGTTCCCATTTTACAGATGAGGAAACAGGGTCAGTGAGGTTCAGAAACTCTTCAGGGGTTTCATAGGGAGATCTGTGCTTCTGGGTCTATGTGAACACTGCAATGTCCAAATGGCACAAATGCGATCTTCGAGAAGGTAGGGAAATGTTACCATGCCCATTTGTAGATGCTGAGGCTCTGGAGAACTTAAGGAATGTGTCTAAATGCTCACAGTAAGCAAGCAGATCAAACAGGGTCCTCTCTCTTCTAGTTCATTTACTGATCTATATATTTAACCATTCAGCAAACATTTATTAAAGACCTTGTATATGCCTGTTTCCTCCAGTATACCATTCTAATTCTTATTTTGATTAAGACAATTATTGAATACGGGCCAAAGTACACGAGCACCTGTGGTTCATTCTGAAAATAATGTGTTTTCCCCATTCGTTGTTCCCTTCTGGGCACAGAAATGTTCCTGAACCGTGTTCCATTCCTACTTTGTTTTTCCATTTGCCCCCGATCTCCCGACTTCACAGTCCTTTCCTTCCTTAGCCTATCAGTGCCCCCTTCCTTCAACCCTGTCTTGATCTAGCACCCTGCTCCCTACTCCACATCCCCCCTTTTATGGCTGATACATAGCCCAAGAAGAGGCAGGGGATTGTCCTCTTGGCTCCTCCAAACCTGGGGCCCCAGCCTGCCAAGCCTCTTCTTCCTCCATGTCTTCCCAGCTCTCTCTCATTGGTCTCCTCAGATTGGCCAGTGGCACGTGGCGGAGGGCCTCACCATGGACAGCCGCCTCTACGCCTCCAACAGCTCAGACAGTCTCTTCAACACCACCCTGGTCGTCACCACCATCCTGGTAAGTGGGGTCTCCTGAGCCGCCCAGCTGCAGCTCCCCAGGGTGCCTCTCCCGAGCCAGTGCCGAGAGCTCACAGGCTTCCCAAGGAACAGAAGATGGGAGAGCTCATCACAGCACCGAGCCCAATTTATGACGGTGTAATTACACTCAAGTTGCTGTTTCATATGGAAATGATATTTGATGAGTTCCCAAGCAGCTGGGGAAGAGGGATAGAGCGGAGAGACTCCACAGTTTGTGGGTGCCTCTTTCATGGGCACCCTGAAGGCTGGGGCAGCTACGCAGGGTCATGTGGAAAGCACCTTCAAACACCCATGGGGGAAGCTGGATCCACTGCGGAGTGGCTGGAGCCACCGGTGGCTCCTGCTTTTTCCCATAAGCCCACCTTGCTTGGTACCTATAGTATACAAAATGAGGTCCTCCCATACCACTGTCCCCCAAATGGACACCTGAATGTCTTTAGGTTTATATGGCTTCTTTTTTCATGTCCAGATGGTGAAAAGTGAGTACTTAATTAACCTATAGGGCAAGGGACCATTTGCGTTTTTATTTGATTCAGTTCTATTCAATAATTACCAAGTCCAACCTTGACTCCTGCCCCCTGCCATGTACCCGGCACTGGGCTGGTCACGGAGACCAAAGATGGGTAAGACTCCCATCTCCATCCTCAGAGGTTAGAATTTGGCAGGTGGGATAAGTCAAGTGCATACATCGCCAAGGTATTATTTGTCTTCCCCTCAGAAGACCTCACGTTTTAAAAGATTTTTCAATTAAACCATCTGCATGTATTAAGCAATAATTACTTTGTTCCTCCTCCCCTCCCCCTATTAACTAATCAAAAGTATATTTTCCCTGCGTGGCACAGCATCTGATCAGCAGGAGATAACCAGTGTAGTCATGTTGATATTGTAGCCCAAAGCAGGGACGACGTATGGGAAAGTCTGCTCCGTCTACCCCTCTTAAATGTACAAGGTCTGCAACATGTTTGTTTCTTTTAGGCTTTTTAAGATAATAAAAAGAGCTCAGGGACCCCCATCGTGACTTTCACAAACTCCTACAGGTCCAAGAACACTAGACTGGAGTTACTGATCTACTGTAAACAGGATGGGATAAAAGCCAGGAAAGAGGTGCAAACCTAGAACTGTGGGGTGCGGAGGAGAGAGAGGCTCATCCTGCAGCACAGCCTTAACAAGGAATATTTAATTAAAGATGGACTCTGAAAGGAGCAATTGGAACAGGGAAAGCGAAGGAAGGAGAGCATCGTTAGGTGTTTAGGAAATGTTGAAAAATACCAGCTTTCCCCCCAAAATGGGCTTTGGTAGGGAAGGCAGAAGCACCAGCCAGAAATGTGGGGTGAGTTCAGAGTGCTGAGGAACTTGAACGTCAGGCCCTCGGTTTTTATGTCATCTGGCAGGAGGTGGGTTGCTGAATATTTTCATTCATTCATTCTGTGAGTATTTTTTAGGCACTATGATTTGCTTGGTATTTTTCCAGGTGCTCAGAACACAGCAATGAATAAAACACCAAACCCACCATCTATAACAAGCTTCCATTTTGGTGGGGAACATGCGACAGACAATAAAAAACTAAGGCTGGGCAGGGTGGCATTTGCCTGTAATACCAGTAGCTCAGGAGGCTGAGGCAGGAGGACTACAAGTTTGCAGGCCAGCCTCAGCAACTTAGCAAAACCCTATGCAACTTAGTGAGACCCTGTCTCAAAATAAAAAAATGAAAAAAGGACAGGGGATGCAGCTCAGTGGTAAGCACCCCCCGGTTCAATCCCTGGCTTAAAAAAAAAAAAAAATCTAATATAAGTTGAATATCCCTTAATTCCTTATCCAAAATGCAAAATGCCTGGGACCAGAAGTGTTTTGATTATTTTGTTTCAGGTTTTGGAGTATTTTCATAGTCTTCACCAGTTGGGTATCCCTAATTGGAAAATCCAAACTCTAAAACACATGACAGCATTGTGTCAGCATTCAAAATGTTTCAAATTTTGGAGCATTTCAGTTTTGGATTTTGAGGTGAGGGATGCTTGATTGGAGGGTGGTAAAATAGAGCTGAGAGGGGCTTGGGGTGCAGAGAGCTAAGGCAGCATCGGCTCCAAGCTGGTCAGGGCAGGCCTCCCTGAGGAGGAGACAGCTGAGCTGTCCTGATATGGGGAGTGGGGAGCCAAGCAGTTTCCTGGAAAGGAGATTTCAGAAGAGGGAACAGTTGGAGCCAATGTCAGAGAGAGTGACAGTTCCAGCTCCCGGGTTTTACACCCTCAGGATCCCAGATTCAAGCTTAGCTTATCTGAACAATGTGAAATGCCAGGAAGGTAAGAGGGTGGTGGTGTCCCCATTCCAGCCGAGAGCTGGGACAGCCTGGCTGAGTTGAGTTGGAGGAAAGGACACAGTACACAGTGTGACTTCCCTCCTGCTGTCTTTCCTACCCCTGAACAACTTCTGGAGTCTGTCTCCTTCTATTGGTCTCACAGCCTGTGCCCTAATCCAGGAATCCAGGCCCATTCACCTCTTTGTCCTCCACTACTGTGGCCTCCTCACAGGCTCCATCCTCACCTGCTTATCTACTCCCCCAACTAAAACCAGAATTGTCCTGTAATCTGCTTCCCCTGCCCCTCAGCTTGAGATGCAAACCCTTCATATTCAGGACTAGCCCTCCTTGCCTGCTTCCTCTCCGTTCACCTTGAGGTCTAGTGGTGATGGATTGTGTACCATTTCCTCAGTGTATCTTGCCTCTCCCTGCCTTTGCACATGCTGTTCCCTCTGCCTGGAATGCCCTTCCCTGCGTTCCTGTCTCCATCTGGAGAGGCCCGCATGTCCTCACTGTTCTGCTCAGAGGTTGCTTCTTCCATGGAGTCGTCCCTCGTCTGACTCCTGCCCTCTCCATCTCTAGCTTTGTCTCCGCTCCTCCCTCTCTAGGGCAGTCCTCTCTTAGGGGATGTCCTATGAATCTCTACCTCCCCTCTAGAATGAGAGCCCCTTAAAGATCCGGATGTCTGGTCACATTGGGGCTCAGTAATTAGAACTGGACTGAAGGATTTCCTTCCCTACAGATGTTGAGGGAGGAATTTGAAGGAATTCCTCACACATCAAGAAGAGTTTGGGAGGGAGGTGGGGGACTTTCTGGATCGTGCCTCCCGCCTCTCAAGTTTGGGGATTTGACTTGTACTTTTGACCTGGCACAGACCCAGAACTACGCTGGGGCCCCAAGTCCTGTTTCCAGGCTGAGAAAGTCACTCTCATCTGCACATGTGTGTGTGCGTACCTGTGTGCACATGCATGCTCACTGCACACACGTGAGTTCACAGGGTGGAAGGTGCTGGTGGGACACTTTCATGTGACATGACATTAATGACATGGTAAGGAACACTCAAGCCAAAATTAGCACTGGCTCTTTTCCTGTGCATGTGTGTCTGAGACGGCTGATCTGAATCAGTAACTCTTACCAGGAATGATGATCCTAATTCAGTCCCTAGGTGACCATTTGTGGGTTTTTTCCTGGCAAATGGTAATCCTGAATGATTTATCCCTTAAAACTCAGCACATATCCATGTTGTCTCTCGCTCCTGTCAGGGTGCACGTGGGACGTGTGAATGATTTATTGGTTAATACCAGCAAACACACAGAATTAGCTGCAGCTCTTGTTCCCTGAAGACATTCTCCGTGTCAGACCCTGTGTCAAACACGTCGCCGTGTTGTGGCCTTGGGGTTTCCCAACATCCCTGTCTGATAGACCCGTGTGTAGCCCCCCTCATTTTCCACGGTTCAGTGAGCCCTGGCCTTTCTGATACTTTGACCATCCAACACATCTCCTCCCTCCAGAATCTGCTTCTGTATATTTAGTTTGAATATGTTAGTGAAATTTAAATTAACTTGAGAGCAGAGAGTATTTGGGGAGGAGATTTTATGGTACTCCTCAGAATAATTAAAGATGCCCTGCAGAAGCCCTCAGCCAGGCCATGTTGGTGAGGTCATTTTGGCCCTTCTCTCTCTCCCCTAATCACCAAGTGCTTGACCCTGGAGCCAGGGGTGGGGACCAGAGGAGAAGGGACAGTCTCAGACTGACTTGCTCTGTATCTGGGGTCCTCACAGTCTCACAATTGGCTACAAAGAGCAGGACTTTGGGGGATAATCATGGGAGCCCAGCGTGAGCACGGGGGTTGGTGGAAGAGGAGGCAGGACAAGGGCAAGGAGGAGTTAGGTTAGGTGGAAGATGGGAGGGAGAGGAGTTGAGACCTAAGAAGCCCTTGAGCCAAGGGTGGCAAGTGTGGAAGGCAGGGAGACCAGCCCGACACACTGCCGTGACAGTGGACATGGTCGTAAGTCAAATCATGTCACCTTCCACTTCGAGCTCCTGCCTGGATATACACCCTGTCCCTTCCTGTTCTCCCATCTCACCATGGTGTCTACACTGCCCTCTCCACCCTTCCCCATAACCTCTGGTTTGTCTTGCCCTCCGGCTGCCCCCAGAGTAGAAGCTCCATCCAACAGGAAGTCAATGTCAGTATTTCAGCACTTCCCTCTCTTAGCTTCTAGAACCATTTCTACCACAGTGCTCAGCCATCTCGCTGAATACCTGTCCCCAAGCCTGATTGCCTTTGTGACCCCTGGTCCTGCTCGATCTGCATTCAGCCTCCTCTCCTCAGCTAGGCCCTGGGGCTCCCACGCTCGCCTGCTTCTCTCTCCTTCTCATAACCCACCTCGAGCATTCCGCCCAACCTGCCCACACACCAAGCCTTCTAGCTGTTATGGGGCGCAACTTAAGAACAGACCGATCACCACTAAGAAGTCCAAATTTGAGAGTCTTTATTAAGCTGGCCAGCTGTCTGTCTCACACAATGCCCCAAAAAAATGGCTATTGGGAGAACAGCCCTGACCACAGGGTTTTAGGGGTTCTTATACCAAAAATCACATCAATCATAAGTGTCTGTTGCTATGATTCGAAATTACACATTAACATCATGAGATCATCAACAGAGGGGGAAGTGGGTCAAAATGACCCTTACCCTAGGTACAAACTAAAGAATGGTTGCTAACATCCACACAATCACTGTTTACATGGTACATTGTTTAGGAGCAATAGGAATCAAAAGAGAGCAATTCTTTACTACATAGGAGTTGTCATTGTATACTATTAAACATGTCACACCAAGTAACTAATGATGGGCACAGAGGCGGGGTGTTCCCATGGGAGAAGCTTATTTCCTACGTAACGTGGAGTCTCAGAGCAAAATGGAGTCTGTTTAGTCATTTCCCTTAGAGTCTGGCCTAGAACATTCTCATGGAGTCAGATCTGTCAGCCCATCACACTAGCCTACCTGCTCCCACCTGCAGCACAACTCCAGGGTGGGCACCCTCTCCATCTCCTGGTTCTTGAGCCTTGCTCCACCCACCACTCCTCTTCCTTCCTTCTCAATCTCTCTTCTTGCAGGATTTCTTGCCTGCCTACTTGCAAATGCATTCTGCTCTCTCCCATCCTAAAACACCTTTACCACCACATTGCTGAGCTTCAGCTACCCTCCCATGTAGGGAAGTGTGGATTCACATCTGGGTGTGCCCTTGGGGACCCTCCCACCCTGTCATTTGCAGAGAGCACCACAGCTCCGAGGGGAGGCTTGTCTCAGCTGTCGGGGAGAAGGCATGTGCCCTCTGCTTCCTCCATCTCCCACCTTCTCAAAAATGCTCACTCCTGCCTGATTCTTCACTCCCTGATCCTTGCAGAGTCCAAACACCTGCTCTGCTTCTGCCTCCCAGTGGTCATGTGACTTGTGATCCAGGTGCCTCTCAGTCCTGTCTCACCTTTGCATTCTCCTTCCTCAGACTTTCCCCCCTGTCTTTCCTGATTTCCAGCCTCTCTTGCTGTTTAGTTGGTTCTATGGCTGCTCTTCACTCTCCCACTCTCAAAGATCAAGTTCTCCACAGGAATGAGATTACTGCTCCTCTCTGTCCTCAGTTCTTCCCCACCACGGCACCACGCATTGTACGTATAGCTCCAGCCTTCATATCCCAATCCCGGTCCCTGTCTTACCCTCACCCCACATGTTAAGCACTCCTTCATTCATTTCCTCCTGGATAGCCTGCCCCCACCTCAAATTCAACATGTTCCCAGTCCCTTTCCCTTCCAAGTCACCTATGCCAAGGATGACACTGTCCTTGATCATCTGCCCAGATGCCCAGGGTCCTCTATCCTCTGTCCTCTGACACCCAACCAGTCATCAGTCCTGTCTTCCCTCTGTCTCTTACACCCTTTCAGCTCTCTCTTGTCCAGCCCAGGTCATGAGCAGCTCAGGACTCAATGTCCCATATCAGGCCTGTTCTTGTGGTACTTGCTCCCTCTCTTACGACTTGGTGTTCTTTACTTCCAGCTTTGTATTTAAAACCCAAGATGCTCCCCCACCAGACCTAATGTGGTGTACAGTCACCTCCTCCTGGCCTCCAGGTCCATGCTGACTCCAATTCATCCAGACTTTTCCTCCACACACCCTTCCACACAACTCAGGCTGCCATTAAACTGGAGGATCCATCGTCCCCTGAGTGGACCACCCTCCTTCTCACCTGCGATTATGTCCTGATGGTGCCTCTCTTCTGTCCATAGTGCCCCTCATTCCCATCTGCCAGTGTTCTGCTGTTCTCTAGAGCCCACCTCCTTTGTGGAATGTTCTCTGGACATTTCGTTAGAGAGGCCCACCCCTCTCCTCGGTGCTCTCTGCCTAGGATTGGAGTTGTTCACATGCCTGCTCTTACCTAGGAAGCTGTGCTATAAGCATCCTACCTCTGTTGCTCAGCAGTGGGTCTGTGTGCAATAAGAGAGTGGGAGAGAGAGAGAGAGGGAGAGAGAAAGAGAGAGAGAGAAAGAGGGAAAGAGAGAGAGAGAGAGAGAGAGAGAGAGAGAGAGAGAGAGAGAGAGATGGAGGGATAGTAGGGCCAGAAAATGACCTTTTGACAGTGTGGAAAGGCTTCAGTTTGACCTTCTGTGCAGTGGGAACCAGTGTGTATTCCGGGTAAAAGAAGCAGCTTGAAAGTGCACTTTGAGGAATGGGTCAGGATAGAGGAGCTCATTGCCACGTCCAAGGTCAGCCATTACCCAGGCCACTCTCCTACTTGTACCCCTCTATTCCCCAACCTTCTGTCCACCTTCCCCAGCTGTGCCCCCTTCCCATCCTGTGTGGCTGGGATGCCAGGCTAAGATGAGAATGACAGCTGCCCAGTTTTGCTGCAGGAAAACCCGTATTTAATGCTGAAGGGGAACCACCAGGAGATGGAAGGCAATGACCGCTACGAGGGCTTCTGCGTGGACATGCTCAAGGAGCTGGCGGAGATCCTCCGCTTCAACTACAAGATCCGCCTGGTGGGCGACGGCGTGTATGGTGTTCCCGAGGCCAACGGCACCTGGACTGGAATGGTGGGGGAGCTGATCGCTAGGGTAAGGAGAGGACGGGGTCTGTGCTTGCTGTGGGTGGGAGGCCATGGAAGGGCGTAAGGTCGTATTGTATGTATGCTCTTGAACCCTCCATTTACTTAGTCATACACAAGTGCCTTTTTCATTTATTGATCTGTTCATTCCACACATCTTTACTTGCTATGTACCTCGATGAATAGACCAGGGTGATCACTGCTCTATGGCTCTCCCAGGCCAGCCCTGTAACAGGTCATGGAGGCTTTGACACATCAACATGTATTTTGGAGTCTGGGTTCTATTTTTGGGTAACCCAGGTACTTTCCATTTGTTGTGATGACTTTGTTGCTCATTGGCACCCCCTGGCAGAGCTTGGGCAGGTCCTGGGAGAGTAGAGCACACCCTGTTAGCTGACTGATACTTGAGAAATACTGTCAAGGCAGACATGGTTAAATAACGGGGGAAAGGGATCGACCATCAGAGGAGCTGGTCATGGTGCCGCTTATTTTGTTACTTCTTGTATTATTTTCCACTATCATGAAAGTCCTTTTATAGACCAGGGTAGGTTTTCAGGGTGAATGTGGAGACTTGTTTAAAATGCAAGTGAGCTTCCCAGAATGTCAATCTTCTGATAGGTTAGAACAAGGGTAGAGAAAGTTCTTCCGTGGGGAAATCTCTTGTTTTCTTTGTACACACTATTAACAACTGTAAAAATTAATTAAATCGTGGCTAATTCACTATCCACATTTCTACAACTGAGTTTTTATGATCAGGACAGATGAGGAGGACCCAATGCAGAGAACACAGACCTGTGTCATTAGTGTGACCTTGAACCAGCCCCTTTTCCTCTTTGTGTTTTCAAGGGTGGAAGGAGCCCCCGCAGCAACCCAGTGTGCTGATGTGCAAGGCACTCTCCACAGTGTCTCTAGTCTTCTTTAAATATGCCTTTACCACTTGTTATCCCTGCCTTAGGAATGAGCCATCTGAAGCTCAGTGAGCTTAATGGCTTTTCCAGAACCACGCAGTTAATATTTGCCAGAGCTGGGATTTAAACCCAGATCCCTTTATTTATTGAATGACAGTCATGTTCTGCATGATGATATTTGGTTAATCTTGGGCTATAGATATGGTGGTGGTCCCATAGATTCTATTGCCTAGTGACGTCATAGCCGTCTTTGCATAGGAGCACTCTGTGCTGTGTGCGCCATGAGAAAATTGCCCTACAACTCATTTCTCAGAACATATCTCCATTGTTAAGTGACCTACGATTGCAATGTGACTTTAATCCTTTGCATGTACCAAACCTGGAATATAAAATAACCTTATAAGTTCCCGGTCTTTAAAGGTGCTAATTTGAGTGTTAAGGAAGCATTGTTGACAATGTCATGTGAGAAGTTCTATGTGGGTAGGAGCTGTGGAAGGGGCATCTCAGAGCTGAGCAAGGAGGATGCTTAGGAGTTTACCTGGCAGTAGAGACAGTAGCTGCAATGACACTGAACAGCAAGCCTCATTCAGGGGATTTGGAATTATGAACTTTCCAAAGGGACTGGAGTCCCCAAGTGAACTGGCTCAGACAGCTGGCTCAGAGAGGCTGGCAAATGGAAGACTGACAAATCAGCAGAAAACCACAGAAGGATAGGTAGCCTGCAAAGAATCTCCCAGTGGCAGTCATAGGAGGGGTAAAGGCTTCAGCAGGGATCCCTGATGTCTTTGAGACTCCAGCTGACCCTGCTGATGATGCACATGCTTCTGCAGGAAAAGATTTGTTGCTTTTCTCTGCAGAGCCAGATCCCCTCCTGGAACATTCTTCTTGTTGGGATTCTACTGCAAAGTCTCAGCCTAGCAGTTAACCCACAGGAGGCTGAAATGCCGTGCCTTTTCCTTACCCTCCCACAATGTACTCGGTCACCTTGAGCCATTTCTTCAGCCTCCTTGGGCTGCCTGGTGCCTGCTAGGGTGACTTCAGGGGTGGCGGAGTCAGTGCACAACCATCTCCTTATTAGCCCCCTAATGAGCTGTGACATGGACTGGCAGGAGAGGGAGAGGAGCTTGGGACTCAAGGACATGCAGCTACATACTGAGCAACTTGGGCAATCAGACAGGGATCTTAAAATTCACCCCGGCTCATCTTTGGAGCAAAAACACTTTGCTTGCTCTCATCAAGGTGCTTTGATCTCATCAAGACTTGGTGACATGATATTAATTAACCAATTAACCCATTAATTCAACAACTATTTATTAAAGATCTTTCACTTTTGTGGACATTAGAGATACAATGGGAGCAAAATAAACATGGACATTGCCCTCACGGACCTTCCAGACTAGGAAGCAAGACAGATGGTAATAAATGATCACATTTTTATTTATTTCATCCTATGATGAAAGCGCAAGGGAAGCAAATTTGCAAGGAATTCTGTGGGAGTATCTAGAAGGAGGGGGTCCAATCTAGAGAGGCAGGGGCAAGGCTGCCCTTGAGAGATGATGCCTTCTGAAGAATGGGTAGGAGCTTACCTGGACAGAAGCCTGGGTGCCACTGGGGTTGGCCCTGTCCGGGAGTGAGCCATCCCACCTTACCCAGGTTGAGGCTTTGATAAGTTTTGCAGAATGCTGCCCTATACTCACAGTAGTTCTAGGCTTGATCCATCCTTAGGATCTATTCCTCAAGCTAGACCAAATATTCCAGCAGAGAGTAGCAACAGAGTGTCCCTCAGGAGATCCCTCGGGCTACTGAATATCCACACTGGATGAAACCTTAGAACTCATTGAATCTAAACCTGTCCCTTAGGTAGATGAGGAAATAGAGACTGAAGAGGTTAAGTAACCTGGCAGAGCTGACTCTGCTAGTAAGTTTAGAGCCAGCGCTTAAGCCCTGGTCTGACTTCGGTCCTCATGGTCTGAGGGAGCACCATCTTGATGTTAGACAGACCTAAGCTAATGTTTCACTTACTAACTAGCTGTGTTCCTGGACAAGGGATGCTATGTTTCCCACCTGTGCCACCTCCCCATTTGCAAAGAAGTTTTTGTGAAAACACACACACACACACACCACAGAGTATTTGGCATATAGAAAAGATGCGTTGTCTTAGGCTAAGGTCCCTGAAAATCAGAGGCCAAGGCCAAAACTTATCCCCTAAGATAGGGAGTGAAATTCCAAGGAAGCGGAAGTGACGGGGAGGGGAGAGTGATGGGCAAGAGGGCAGCCCATATAGCAGGGAGCATGTTAGCAAGCTGGTCATACATAGGTTTTTACCAAGCACAGCTGATTATTCAGTCTGCAGAGGCCTCACTAGTCCATAGCAGGGAGGGACACACATGCACCTCTCTTTGACCCAAGTTCATGCCGTAGGGCCTCTCCCACTCTCCTGGGCTATGCACCGGGACCTTCTAGTGTCTTCAAAGGAGTTAGATCCAAAGGCAGAAATGATGATCTTGAAGTGCAAGGCAGATTTGTGGGTTGATCCAGAGGCACACCCCTGCCTCTGGCCTTGCCTTCAGCTGGAGTTGCTGGTGCAGGCCAGGTTAGGAGAGGACCTGCATATGCTACATCTTAGCAGCCCAATGAAGCATCAGGACTGGAGGCTCACAGCACATGGTGTGAGAAGTGAGGCAAGACAACATGGAGGTTCAGGAGGGCAGACCAATGGCTAGGCCAGCCATGCTGGTGGAGCTCTGGATTACACAGCCCCCGCCATGGAGGCAGTGAGTGACAGATGGCCGAGCGTGCCTGCATGAGGCTGGGAGCTGCCCTTTGTGGATCACTGGAATGCACTTGGTACCCTCCATCTTCCTGGAGGGCTGCTGGAATGTTGAGAGGAAATCCTCATGGTCGAGCAACCCCACAGATAAGAAAAAGCTGGCTTGACCCAGAAGTGATGATTATTAGGCCCTTTTACGTACACCAGACTGTCTCTGGGTGTTCCTCTTCCCATATGTGTTCTGATGCAGAGGATAAAAGTAAGCAAATCATCTGTCAACAGCTGAGAGTGAAAATCATTGTTTGCATCACATTGGGGCAGACCTAAGATTTCTTCTTAGGGAGTCCAGGATTCTGAGCGCCTCTGTGCCAGGGCCTCAGAGGTTGTCCTGCAGGCAGGGTGGCTCCTCCAGGCTGTCACTCATGCAGCGCATGCAAAACACCATAAGGTATATGTGCACAAAGCTGTCCACCATTTCCCTGTGGACAAAGAGCAAGGGCAATGCAGCTGAAATCGCAACAACAGATATGGTGACTTGTTGTCAAGAAGAACCCCTGAACGTGGGGCTTGGGGCTGACCACAGCATCTGCGTCTTTGGAGAGTCTGAAGACTATAGCAGCTGCCTATATGTCTGAGTGATAGAAGTAGCACAGAGTTATCTCTGGTAGAGGAAGCCTCAGTCTGTTGTCACCTGCTTCCCCAAGACAGTGGGGTTGGGCACTTGGTGCCTTAGCTGTGAAGAGCATTCAAGCATCTTTCTCTCAGGTGTATAGAAATCCTCAGAGCATGTCTTTTGATGTAAATCCCACTTAAAGGGAGTGTGGTTGGAGCTAAAACAAGTGGGTTCACATAAACTGGCCAGTGGTCAGCTTCTTATACATGGGACTGAGTCTGCGCAGGAGAGAGAAGGGTGGCTGTTCGAAAAGTCTAAGGTTTGTATTTATTTTGCCCCAGTCAGCTGTTTTTCATGTCCTCGGGGCCCTATTTGGGAGAAAGGAAAGCACATTCAGGAGATAGAGCCCCCATCTAGCTTCACGATTCAGAACAAAGTACCCTGTTGGCATTCGACTCCATGTTGGCAGAAGGGCACATTTAGGTTTAAAGAGAAAAGGGCTTTGGAAGGCTTACATTCAAGGCTCATAAGCCTTGGACATCAAATAGCTCTTACCAATGACATTTTGACGAATTAAGTGCAAATGAAGTTGAAGTGCCTCATTCCATTTCCTCTCCTGGGAAGGGAATTGGCTAAGACCTGGTGGGGTGGCTGTCCGTGGCCTCAGTCCACTGGGAAGGTTGTCCAGACGTTTTGCTGAATGGAAAAAAATTTCAACTAGTCCCCCGGGATCACTTTTCACCTTGAAGTCAGAGACTATTTTAACTGCAAATAGGTCATAGAATTCTATTCAGCATTCTTTCAAGTAAAGAAACTCATTCAGGAGCCAAAACTGAGTGTTCAACTTTTTCCCTATGTGACGGCCACACTCAGGGAAGAACTCGCTCTACCTTCCTTGTGAAGGCTTGGTTTCTGCACTTACTCGAATCAAGAAGAGTTGGACTTCAATTATAATTTGATGATCCATTCATTCATTCATCCATCAAAGTGCCTGCTTGCTGACAAGCACTATTTAAATGTGAGGAATTGCCTATAAAGAGTACAGGAGCTACTCAAAGAAGCAGACAGGTAAACCAAGAATTACTGTACAGTGTGACACATGCTTTATTAATAATAGTTATAATGATGATGATAATAAAAATGGCTGACATGTATTAATTGTGTCCGATGAGCCAGACACTGTTTGAAGCACTTGAGTATTAACCAAATGCAACAACCAAATGTTGCTGAGGAGGAAACTGAGTCACAAAGCACTTAAGAAAACTGTTCAAAGTCATATGACTCATGAGTGGCAAGTGGTAGGTCCATTAGAAGAACAAGGTATCATATAGGACCAGGGAAGAGCTCATCAAGGAAATGATAAATTTGCAGATTCACTTTCTGTGGTTTCAGTTACCCAAAGTAAAATCTGGTATGAAAAAATTAAATGGGAAATTCTGGAAATAAACAATATATAAGTTTTAAATTGTGTGCCATTATGGGTAGCATAATAAAATCTTTCACAATTCTGCTTCTTCCCACCTAGGATGTGAATCATCCCTCTATCCAGCATATCCATAGTGTACATGCTACCCCACCCCCCGTTAGTCACTCAGTAACTATCTAGGTTATCATATTGACCATAAAGGACCACAGTGCCTGTGTTTTTATAACCCTTACTTTACCTAATAATGGTCCCAAAATACAAAGGCAGTGATGCTGGTGATTCCAATATGTCAAAGAGAAACCAGAAAGTACTTCCTTTAAGTGAAAAATGTAAAAGTTCTCAACTTAATAAGGAAAAAAAATGTCTGCTGTGGTTGCTAAGATCTACAGTAAGAACAAATCCTCTATCCATGAAATTGTGGAAAAAGAAATTCATGCTAGTTTTACTGTTGCACATCAAATCACAAACGTTACAGTCACAGTGTCTGAGAAGTACTTAGTTAAGATGGGCAGGACATTAAATTACAGGGTTCCGTACTTCACACTGTTTCAGGCATCCAGTGGGTGTCTTGGAATGCATCCCCCACAAATAAGAGAGAACTACTGTATTAAGGATTCAAGAGAGATCATCTTGGTAGAAAAAGATATTCTAGGTGTGGTGGATGCTAAGATATACACTGTATAGCACTGTTGGTTCTGGGAAACAGAAATCAAGGATGGGGAGGGACAGTATGGAATAGGGCTGAGGTTAGGGGCCAGCCATGATAGGATTCACATATTTGGAGGTTTATGTCCAGAGGGCTAGTGGAAGCTGATGGTTTGTGTACTTTATTCAAAGAGAGGAGTGGCATATTTGGCTTTGGTTCCAGAAGGTTCCAGAAGAGAAGGGGGCACAGATTGGAGGTGCGAGGATCAGATGCAGGTTTAGTCATTAGACAGCTGTCTGGTGATCCAAGAGGATGGGATAGGCAGTGACAGTAAGGCAGCCCAGGAGAGGATGGCGACAGCAGGGGAATTTCGGCATCCAGGCCTAGGGACTGGAAAGTGAGGGGAGAGTCCCTTTCTTTAGACTTGTAAGCATGGGTTAAGATCACCCTGCCTCTCAGGGGTAGAGGAATGGGCTATTTGGTGCTCACAAAAGTCCTGTCTGGAATGGCTTCCTAAGGGATGTGCACCACGTGTGACCCCTACTTACAACCTGCTGAGACCTGAGAAGGGAGGAAATCCATCTAGTCTGGCTCATTGTCCACTGGCAATTGTACTTGGAAATCAAAGGGCCGGAGAGCTGGACTGCATCTTGGGCCCGAACTGCCTTCGCTCCGTCACAACACAGTCTCATTGTGAGTCTCAGGGTTCTTTTAAGTTACTCAAGTTCTTTCACCCACGGATAAAAAACCAATAAAGCAGTTTATTGACAGTCCTCTCCTTTCTGAAGTGATACAGGCTGCCGCCCCTGCCCTGGGCTCACCAGGCTCCCTCCCACTTCAGGGGTGGGACGCACTCTCCACAGCCTGCACTTGGTGTGAGCCTGGCCAGTGCCCTACCTGGTTGTCACCTGCTTTCAGAGGAGGGCTCTGCCACGGGCTTCTAGATTTTCTCCTTCCTCTGTCTTCCTTTGGCAGTGTCAAGGGTCAGAATGGATCCTCTCTGCTCCAGACTCTGGTCACATCTCTTCCTAGCTCAAAGCTGAGCCACAAGAAGGGAAGGGAGTAGGAGCAGGGCGCTGATCCTCACAAGGTCAGACACCATGCCGGGCTCTCTGCTTGCTGATCCATTTTATTTTTACATGGCCCCAGGCAGGGATTGTTGGCCCACTCCACAGATGAGAATGTGGAGGCCTGGGAGTTCTGTAAATAACCCGAGTGCAGGCACATACACGGCCAACTCAGACCCCAAACTGGTTTTCTTTCCCCTGCACCAAAGGGGCACATGGGGGATGGTGACTGCAACAGAGAATGATTTTGGCAGAGTCTGCCTATTCTGTTCATAGGTTTGATACAAGGAGGCAGGGGACAGAGGGTAGCCGATATGCTGGTGCAGGAAAATGGCGATAAAGGAGGTGGCTCTGAGTGGCCAGGGAGGGACTCTTGGAGGACAATTATGTCCTCAACCCCCTTATCTGGAAAGTCAGTGTTATTATCACCATCTCCTTTATATAGACAAGGAAGCAAAGCCCGGAGTGGCTAATGTCTGGACATACTTGGACATGAAGCCAGGTCCTTTTCCCTGGGGAGCTTTGTAGCTAGAAGCGCAGACACCAGGAGATATCACTTTAACTCAGGTTCATATGGGATAAGCCCTGTACTAGAAATACCAAGGTATATCAAACTGACATAGGAGAGTAGGAAGTAGAAAGGATTTCTGAATGGGGACCCCAGGGTGGATTTTCAGTGGAAGGGAGACTGGCAGCTCCCTGAGGGAAAGCACGTGTCTTGTGCATCTTGGAATCCTTGTGCATATAACAGGGCCTGAAAGAATGGAGTGTAAGTAGTTCTTAAGTCACACAGGACAGGGCACCTCTGACAAATAGTCCTTGCATAAATCTAGGGGAAGCTGCCTTCAGCTTGTGTATGTCAGCTAGGACTTAGAAAACCAGGCTTCTGCTGATTGTTCCATCAGCATACAGTGACTTAGTACCTTAGTATGTCTTGGTTCCTGTGCTGGGAGTTCTGGTGTCAAAGGACAAATCAGATTTGGTTCTATGTTTGGAAGCTTATATATGAGATGGTATGGAGGGAGGGAAAGTACCAGCATGGAAAAGATACCAACATCTCAGGAGACCCGAGCTGGGCAGGATTAAGGAATGACACTGTAATATCACCTGTGAGCTCAACTCCCCATCTCTCATCCAGCATCTCTCATCTCTTCCCTGGGGTCACAGATCTTAGACCTGCCAGATTCAGAGAAATACCTCAGAGTTCTGCCGCCATCCTTAATCCCTGGGTTGGTTGGTTTGCACCAGACGTGTTGATCTGAGGGATCTTGAGGGACTTGGAGTTCAGTTAGGTTCAGCACTCTCTCATCAGCTTCAGACAGGGGACTCCTCCAAATCCCAGGGGCATCTGGAAGCAGCCTGGGAAATCTGTCAGAAGGCTCACTTCTCGGGAATTATTTCCACCTTCCCCACTGAGTACCAGCTGTTAAGGAGAGGGAGGGGTCTGCAGAGGAAATGAGGATGTATTCATGGAGGCCTTGAGAGCCTACTAAGAGACAGGCTCACTGTTAAGCTGAAGAGACAGAAGAGACAGGCAGTAGGGTATTGACTTGGGTCAGGAGCAGGAATCAAAGCTGTGGACGGTGACATCTTAGTGCCCTTTAAGAATACCCTGGTCCCAATTCCCCACCTCTAGGACAGAGGTGAAGATGTCATCTGCAGCCTTTGCCACGCTCTAGTCTGAGGTCACGTGTTCTTTTAAGAGCTCTGGTTCAGTGAGCAGGAAATTAGCCTCTGCCATGTTCCCCAGAAAAGCCTTTCATTTACCACCCGGTTTTAGGGTTACTCCCCAAACCTGGATTTCCAAAGTTGCTAAGCCTCGTTCTTTCACTCCCCAAAGTTATTGAACACCTACTACCTGTTAGGCATGTATTGTGGACCATTTCTATCCACCATCCTATTACTGAACCTGAAACTAGGACTCCTGGTCCTGCTGATGTACTTCCTGTCCTTGGCCAATATTTCCTGTCCAAGATGCACTGATTCAACAATGGTTGTGATTTAATTTGAATTAGACACAGTTCCTCCTTTTCAAGAGCTCACATTCTGTGTACACAGGACCTCAAAGTGCAGATTGTGTTTTTTCCAAGGGGTGAATGTGGCCTGAAACCTAGCAATCACTCTGTTCACCAAGCATGTGTCGGTGTGGGATCATATCCACATGTGGGAGATTTTCTTCCTGCAAAGATATCTTCAGCTTGCCAAACCCATGTGCCCACAAGTCTGCTGGGAGAGTCAGTTTTTATTATTTATACAATGGCCCCAGTACTACTGGGGAATAGGCCCAGGACATAAAAATAAAACGAGACCATAGCATGAGAGAGATACAAAATGAAACCATATACCACATTCTACAGGAGCACAGAGAAAAAAAGGATTATTATTATGGAGGGAACCAGGCAAGACTCTAGAGAAGAGCTAATGAAAACTGTTTATTGAACACCTACTACATGTTAGGCATGTATTGTGGACCTTTTCCTCTCCATATAACAACCTTACAAGATGAGTATTATTATTCACATTTTCTAATGATGACACTGAGGTTAATTTTGGATTACCAGAGTGGCTAACTCAGATCACACAACTAACAAGTGACTGGTCTGGAATTTAAAAAACCAAACCCTCTTGACATCCAAGTCCATGGTCATCCTAATCCTGTGATGCTTCCAAAGGAACTAATGGTCAAGCTGGACCTTTATGGACAAGTAGGAATTTGAGAAGCAATAGGAGGGAAAGAATTGCAGGCAAAAGAAACTATGTGGGGTCGGAAACATAAGACAGGCTTGAGGAATGTGGACAGAGTGATGTGGCCATTTCATAGTTTGGAGGGATGTCAGTAGCTTAAGGTGATGCTTAAGCCCAGCTTGTGACCTGGTGGACCATGGTAAGGAGTTGGGACTGCCTTCTAAAGATAGTGGAAGGAGTCATGGGGTTTTTTTAAGCAGGAGAGTGAAGTGATTTGATTTTTGGTGTAGAAATAAACTCTTGAGCAGTGGTTCTCAAAGTGTGGCCTTTGAACCAGTGGCATCAGAATCACTGAGGACTTGTCAGGAACCTAAAATCTGGGGTCCCATCCAGGCCTACTGAATGAGAAACTTGGGGTGTGGTCCAGCAGTTTACAATTGAACAAGCTTTCCAGGTGATTCTGATTCATGCTCAAGTTTGAGAACGACTTGTTCCCATGTGGCTGGAGTTTGAGAACTACTGCAGGACCTACTAGAGTTTGAGAATCCCTGGTGCCCAGTGCAATCCAGTGGATGGAAAAAGTGGGAAAGAACTGGAAGCAAAGAGACCAGTGCAGAGGCTACTGAATAATTCACAGGACAACTTGAATGATGATTGTGGCAGTCAGAGCTCTAATGGATTAAACAGGCATTTCAGTGGTAAGATGGATGGGACTTGGCTATTGAGTGAGGAGAGAGCAGGGTAGGGAGGGAGAGGGAAGCCTCCGGCCTGATTCTGGTCTCTGTTTTGGATTCCAGATGGAAGGGGAAGTCACCAAATGTACATAGGGAAAGGAGTAGCTTTAGATGGCAGAGATGAGGAGGAGATGACATGGTACAGTAAGTCAGTAAGGTGGGAGAGAGGGCAGAGCTGGATCCCAGCTCCATCTGGAAGTTGTCTGCTCAGGTGGTGGTGAAATGGGAGGACCCTGCTCACCCCATCCTCACACCACTTTCCCTCCCTGCTGGCCACCCAGTATGAATCCATCCTTTCTTTGTCAGTAATGAGCAATGTTGACTTGGACAGGTCACCTGACTTTTCTGATCTCCAGTGTCTTCATCCCCAAAATGGAAATGATAGTATTGGGTTATTGTGAGAAAGAGATGACATCTAATATCCTCAGTGTGCCTAGCACATTGTAAACTCTTAGTGATTCGTTAGCCATCTCCTGTCCTTTGCTTTCCATATGAGACTCTGCTGGCATCTCCTCTCCTGGCCTGAGCTTAGTTTCACCATCTGTCCCCAGACACAGGCACACACATGCCTGCTTCCATGTGAAGTACTCACCCAGGCCCAGGCCCTTCCCTCTCCCAGGCTGTCCTGGGTCAATTTCTTCTTGCTGTGCCACATCCAGACACTCCAACAGAAAGTACTGACTTTCTGTGTCCTGATGCCCTGCACATCCAGTCTTGATCCTGCAACAGGGAAGCACAGCAACTTTCCAAGGTTATATGCAGTGACGGCAACCTGCTGTGCTGTTCCTGTCGCCACCCTTCTTGCCCTCTGCAGGTAGGAGAGCACAAATCCCTTTCAGGGTGTGGTAGTGTCTGGGCCATCTATTGTTAGGTACCAAGTTGGTGGCAGTGGTGGCAAGTCCACTTGTCCTCTTGGGCTTAGAGAAAAATGACTTGAGTTAGAAGTCAGGATCTGTCCCCGAATGTTAAATGACTATCTGGATCTTCCTGGGCTGCCATTTGCTCACCCTTTAAGGAACCATAACCATTTCCCCTGGGTCAGGCCATCATTTCTCCAATATCCCTTCGATCTGGAATTGCTCATTGGGAGCCCAGCAGGCCCTGCATCTCCCATCGCTTGCCACTCACTCATGATGCTCCGTCACTATGGGCCCTCCTTGTTCCTGGGACAGAGCATGCCCACTGAGCATGTGGCCTTTGTATTCACTCTTCCTTCCCCAAGTCTCAAGTCTGCTATTTCCATCTCGTTGTCTAGGTCTAAGCCCAGTGTTACCTTCTTCAAGAAGTGTTTTTTCTCTGCTACTCTGCAGGATCCATTCCCTCTCCCTATCACATTCTGCTGCATTACCTTATTTTATTGTCTTCGAAGAAATTATTACCATGTAAAATCATCTTGCTTATTACAGGAGTGTTTGTTTATTATGTGTCTCCTCTCACTAGAATATAAATTCTTTAAGATCAGGAACTACATCCGTCTTGTTCATCCCTATACTTGTAGCATCTAGAACAGGTCCCAGCATACAATAGCCCTTGTAATTATCGGATGGATAGATGAACGGATTGACAGATGAATGAATGGATGAATAGATGGATGGTCCAATGCATAGATATATGAATGGAAGGATGGGTGGGTGAATATATGTATGAATGGATGGATTGATATATATGGAAGAGTGGGTGTGTGGGTGCTGTGAAGGCATGTATGAGCAAACTAACCATGACAGCCATTAACCCCAAGGAACATAGAGCCTAGACAGATAGCCCAGTGATGAGAACCAGCTGCTGGTTTCCAGACAATGCCTTTGACAAGTAACAGGGACAGCCCAGCAGTGATCCCAATATGTGGGTGCCTCCAGCAGCTTGTTTTTGCTGAGACCACCCTCCCATGGAGTCCATGGTGCCTGTGCACCCCTCCTGCAGTCCCTGCCTCCCCTTCCTGGCTCTGCCTCTTTCAGCTCCTTGCAGCTGGGCTCCAGCTCTCCCACGGCATGTTCAACCCCCACCCCACTTCCCAGGGCCATAGGAGCTTGAGAGAGAAGCATATGAGCAACCACGCCCCTCCTTTCTTTCCCCCTCGAAGTGCCAGAGTCAGTCGCCTGTCTCCTGTTTTGTTTCCTGGTCACAGTGACTCCCCTCTTCACACACTAGGCTGTAGTTGGCCTAAGTAGGTATCCGTTCAGCCCTTCCCACGTGCACGTTTACATTCCAACTGCCTGTGGAATAAACCTACTCCATAAAGCTTGCTGCCTTTATTTTCTTGGGTATGGGTGTTGGGGAGACATCATTGAGCAGGTGCCAGGACCCCTCTGGACTTCTGAGTCACCTCACCCATGACTCCCATGTGCTATGCTCAACCCCTTATGCCTCCCAATGTGACATTTTGTCTGTCCCTTGGCTGGAAATGCTCTGCAGATAGCAATGGGCACGGTGCTATGTACTGGATACGGTGCCAGTCATTGCTTTACAAATATTATCTCATTTAATCTTTAAACACAACCCTGAAGTATTATTGTGCCCAATGTAAAGATCAGAAAAGCAAAGCTCAAGATGAAGAAATTTATCCAAGGTCACGTGACTGGGAAGTTGAATTCAGTTCAGATGAGTCCACAGTGTGTTCTGGTTCCTCTGCAGTGCCTCCCTGAACACAGGCCGTGTTTACTTACTAAAGGTCCCGAGGATCCCTGCCCTGCCCCAGCAGGCAGACCCCACTCAACCCTCACCTTTCAGTGAGTAAATTTTCCCGCTTCACAGGGTCCCCAGTGTGCCACTGTGCTCTGTCCTCCACCCCTCACCAGAAGGTCTGGGGTGTTCCGCTTGCCATGGCTTGGCCTCACTGGCTCCTGATTCCTGTCCAGAATCGCTCCATACTCTGGGAGGCTAATTCACAGACTGTTTTTCATGCTGTCCTGTAGCTTGTTGGGGGCACCTGACATCCCACCATCCATGAGTGCAAGAGCCAGGCTGGTTTGATCATGCCAATGGCATGTTGGCAGTCACTGAGGCAGCCATCCCAGATCCCTGCTGTGTCCCATCTTTCCCAGAACTGTTGAATTATCCCTTATCTTCTGTAGTCCTCAGATAGGTTCCCTTGGTTTAGGACAAACTCCTGTCCCAGCTGTGTCTATATTTGCTATTTAGGCAACAAAAGGAAGCTCAGCTCCTTTGAGATGGCAGCATGTGGCTGGGTCAGAGGATTTGGATTGCTCAGAAAGATGCTGTTGACTTTTGCCGGGCAGATCCATACCCAATCAGGAGGCACCCTGAGCAGCCCTGCTGTGTCCTGGATGGCAGCAGGACAGTGGACCCAGAGGCCTGGCTGGCTGCCAGGGACTGGCACTTGGTGGAACACAGGCTGGAAATCAGAACAGAGGGTCGGTGATCAGTGAGTGCCGCAGGTATGCAAACAGCTGTCCATGTGGCTGACGGTGAAGTGGAGGTCCAAAGGAGCAAACTAGGGAGGGGACTTAGCCTTAGAGAACCCCACCAGGCTGGACAGTGCTGCCCAAAGCAGAGGCCAGATCTCTGGCACTCAAGGGAATGAACAGAGAATGGAAACAGAATCAAAAGCAGCATGGGAATAATCACAACAAACATTTATTAAGCACTTAATCTGTGCAAGGCTCTGTCCATTAGCACATGTAATCCTCACAACAACCCCAGGAAGTAGAAACTGGTTCCATTCATACTTTATTCATGAGAAAACAAATTCAGAGGGGTTCAGTAATTTGCTCAAGATCACACAGCTAGCCAGAGGCAGGTTAAACCCAGAGCCTCTGACGGCTCTTTGGCTTCTTGCCAGACTCTGAGTGGTAATCCACACAAAACACTGATCATCCGTTTCCTTGAATCTGGCATGAACTGGGCCCCTTCTCTTCTGAGTCCTAGGGGAGTCTGGAGGGTGACTGTGGCTCCCAGCAGGGAGGCCAGGTCCTCCCCTCCCCAGGGCTTTGCCTGGTGTTCCCATCAGGCAGAGTTGACTCTTCTGGGACTTTCACAGTCTGCTCAGCTGTTTGGACCAGAACAGAAATCTGGATTGTTCTCCATCTGAATACAAAGGCAAACCCAGTTAAAATGTCTAGATGTTCACCTCACCCCTTACATTAGAAGCCACCAGGTGTGTGAGCAGAGTACCCGGGAGACACACTGTGCCTGAGCTGAACTTTCTTGTGTGTGAGAGACAACTGCCACCACTGCTGCCCTGGTCGAGCCTTCCACAGGGTCAGCAGGGTGTTTGAAGCCAGGCTTGACAATGGCCATTCTCTCTTCTACTTGGGAAATCACTCTGCTTTTTAAAAACCATTTTTATTGAAATACACATACAGAAAAGTACACAAACATAGGTCAGCTTGAGGGTCTATGACAAGGGGACCTGCCCATGTAACCACTGTCCAGCACCTGAAGAGGCCCTTGTCCCACCCCACTCTGCCCTCCCTCCTTCCCAACGTGCCATTATCCTGAATTCAACATCACACAGCTTTGCTGGGCCTCATTCTGCTCTGCTCTAAATAAGCCACTGCTGACCTTAGAGATTATGGTGGGGCTCAAGTACAATCTGTGAAAAATACTCTGGAGATGTTACTGAGGGCACCTCAGCCATGTCAACAAGGCGAAGCATCTCTCTGAAGCAGACCAAGGATACCTTAGCTTCCAGAGAGAGCGGCCAAAGGTTTCCCACAGTGCCTCTCGCTCTCTTCCTCCCAAGACCGCAGGGATCCCTGGGAAAATGCCCCCCTGTCCTTCACCGTGTTTGTGCACCTACGAATAAGAAACCAGGAACGGGCTGGACGCTACCCACTTGGTGTCCTACTTGGTTAGATCATTGCTCACCTGGGTGGTGGGGCAGCTCAGGGGTTGGTCTCTGGGGCAGGGCTGGAGTGGGGAAGAAATCAGAGGGGGTTTCTTGTTGACTGAGAGTAAAGAGGGGGCCCAGGGGAGCCTTCTGGACGTTCTCTGTGGCTGTCAGCAATGCTCCCAGCAATCGGTGGTACTTTATTTCACCCGACAAAAACAGTCCTGATAACAGGCCTGTGAATCACACCATTCCTAATTACAGGGCTGACAAGTGGGAAGGAAAATGAAAGATAGCATGGCAAGCTGGCAGTGTGACTGGATTCCGACAGCAGCAGAAAACGGCTGCCCGAGCTTGCTTCACCCAGGCCCTTAACAGGCCTGGAAACCATTGCCTTTGACAGGTGGAGGCCTGGCCCGGTCAGTTCAGTGCAAGCCCTGCATGAAGTCAGGCCTGCAAATGTGAGCTGCACATGGGCCAGTAAGCCTTGCGCAGGGTTCTGTCCCATGCTCCTTCCAGAACATAGCCAGCATTTTTGGTGGCCAGCAGAGATGGGAGACCAGTAGAAAAGGGTGGATTCAAGGTGGAAATTCATTATCAAGAATACGAGCAACAACAGGTGTTGGCGAGGATGTGGGGAGAAAGGTACACTCATACACTGCTGGTGGGGCTGCAAATTAGTGCAGACACTATGGAAAGCAGTGTGGAGATTCCTTAGAAAACTTGGAATGGAACCACCATTTGACCCAGCTATCCCACTCCTTGGCCTATACCCAAAGGACTTAAAATCTGCATACTACAGAAATACAGCCACATCAATGTTCATAGCTGCTCAATTCACAATAGCCAGACTGTGGAACCAACCTAGATGCCCTTCAATTGATGAGTGGATAAAGAAACTGTGGTATATATATATACTATGGAATATTACTCAGCCATAAAGAATGATAAAATTATGACATTTGCAGGCAAATGGATGAAATTGGAGAATATCATGCTAAGTGAGATAAGCCAATCTCAAAAAGCCAAAGGACGAATGATATCGCTAATAAGTGGAGGTTGACACATAATCGGGGGGAGGGAAGGGTTAGAGTTAGGGTTAGGGAGGGGGGCAAGTATGGAGGAAGGAACTACTGTATAGAGGGTAAAGAGGGTGGGAGGGGTGGGGGGAAGGGAAAAAATAACAGAATGAATCAAACAACATTGCTCTATGTAAATTTATGATTATACAAATGGTATGCCTTTACGCCATGTACAAACAGAGAAACAACATGTATCCCATTTGTTTACAATAAAAAAAAAAATACAAAAAAAAAAAAAAAAAAAAAAAAAGAAAAAACAAGGTGGAAATTCAGTGCCTCTCAGCACCTGGTCTGTTGGTGACCCATAATGCCATGCAGGCTGAAGTTTGTGTCAGTAAAGGGGGCATTTGGATTACAAATGAGCACATCACCCTGAAACCTCAGACAGGCTTCTGTTTCCTTTCTTTATGTGATGTAGTCACCTTTAGAAGATCAGCTGTGACAAAAGTGGCCTGGTGGTAGTGTTGTGAGGAGGCCCAGCCCAAGCCTCCTGGGGCTTCCCAGCAGGTGTGTAAAGTGCCAAGGCCCACTCTAGGTTCTGTGTCATATCCCAACTCTGTAACCTCTGTGTGACGTATATAATACATATCGATTTTCCAACCATGTGATTTTTTTGCAATCCCTTTAAAATCTACATCGAATTTCCTACAACAACACTCTTTCAAATAAAATTGAAGTTAACCCTTTACATTGCAATCAAACTGTACTGGATGACACTCCTCTAGTGTTTCCTGTGTTCCAGGCACTGTCCTGAGTGCTCTCCAGGTACCCATTCACTTAACCTTCACAACATGTTTATGAAGTATATAGTATCACTTAGCCCCATCTTCCAGATGAGGAAACCAAGAAACAGAGAAGTTCAGTAATTTGCCTGTGGTTACATAGTTGGTGAGTAGCTGAGCTGGCACTAGGGTATGTGCTCCTAGTCAAAACGCTACTCCAGAGTTGTTCCCCCAGTTGAGATCCAAGGTGAAAGAGTCACACTAACTGAGCTTCTCTTCTTTGGATTCATCCATTCATTCATTTGATTGTTCCCTTTCAAAAAATTATTATTTTTTGACCATTTGTTATTAGATATCTTTAATTAAATATTTCCTGAACCCTGTAAGGACAAAATTTTATATGACCTAGTAATAAAGAGGAAGGCATTAGTGGCAAACATATAAAGACAACATATTATGTATTAAGCATTGGGCATAATTGCAGATACTCAGGTTATGTCTTCAGCCAGTAGATGTGGTTCCACTTTTGTGCAGCCTTTAAGCCCATAACTGACATTAAATAATGAATTATGCATAAGTACACAATGTTAACAATCAGAGTTATGAGCAAGCTTTTGGCAGGGTTGGCTTCTTCTGAAGCCTCTCCCCTTGGCTTATAGATGGCTCTTATCCCTACATTTCTTCATAGTCCTTTCCCTCTACAAGTTCTGTTTCCTAATTTCCGCTTACACAACATTCATATCAGGTCAGGTCCACCTGAATGACCTCATTTTAGCTTTATTATTTCTTTAAATATGCTATCCCCAAATGCAGTCACATTCTGAGGTACTATAGGTTAGAACTGATTTCAGCCCATAATGTATATTCTTGTGGCACCTCAAAAAATTATTTATTTAATACTTACCATGTGCCAGGCACTGCTATAGACTCAGTAGAGATATGGTGGAGAAAACAGATGGGAGGCAGAGCAGGGCCACAGCCAGAGCATTTTTGGAAAGGGAAGAGCAAATGCAAATATCCCCAGGTGAAAGTGGATTTGTTGAATTCAATAGGCAGGACAGAGGTCAGTATGGCCAGCTAGCATGGCCACTGGACACTGCTGGATCAGGCAATGCCAGGCCGAGGTGAAGAGTTAATATGTTATTACCAATAAACTGGGTATTGATAGAAGTGTCTACGGACTGTTTTCCTTGGGTCCACAGCCCGCCCCTGCAAAGGACTGAGGACAGCAGTAAGAAAGTCCATAAATTTAGAAGGGAAAAATTGACATCTATGTTTTTTCTAAATTCGGACAAATGTGTTATTTCTTTCAAATGAGGACTGTTGGCTACAAACCTTAGTAGCATTAGTCACACCTTTGACTCTCTCATTGATGGCATTACATTGTTGCTATAAAAACCACTTCTAAAAGTTCCTGTGATGTAAAGATGCACAGGTTACCATATCACAAAGACTACAAAATATTTTGATAACTGTGTTTCTGTGTAGTCATTTAAAAACCTTTATAATAAAGAAGTTTCACCTAGAAGTCATTGGATCATCAGAGACATGGTGACATGAGATTAAGGTGGTGTTTTAGCCATCTCTTTGGCTGCCATGACTAAAAGACCTGATAAGAACAATTTTAGAGGAGTAAAGTTTATTCAGGGGCTCACAGTTTCACAGGTCTCAGTCCATAGACAACCGGCTCCATTCTTTGGGGCTCCAGGTGAGGCAGAGCATCATGGCAGAAGAGTGTGGCAGAGGGAAGCAGCTCATATGATGATCATAAAGCAGAGAGAGACTCCACTCACCTGATAAAAATATATACCCCAAAGGCGCATCCCCAGCGACCCTCCTTCTCTAGCCACACCCTTCCTGCCTTCAGTTACCACTCAGTTAATCCCATCAGGGGATTCATTCACTGGTTATGTTAAGACCATCATAACCCAATCATTGGTCCTCTAAACCTTCTTGCATTGTTACATATGAGCTCTTGAGGGACACTTCACATCCAAACCACACTAGACAGTGCTATAGAGAAGATGGCATGATCTGCTTTAGCTTTTAAAAAGAGCTCCCTGGCTGTAGGGGAAGAGGGGATTTGACACTTGAGCTGTTTGCATAGGTCCTGGGAGGAAACTTTCCCAGTGATGACAAGAAGTAAACATTATTTGATCCATTTTAGCGATAAGGAGACTGGAATTCAGGTTTCAGGCAGTGTGCTCAGCTGGTGAATGGCAGATCTGGGATTCAAACGTGCATCTCTCTGACCCGCAGGGCAAGAGGGTCAGTGAATGCCTGTGGCAAAAGATCAAAGATGAACAATGTCTGCTCAGCCTCCTGACCCAGCTTGGACCTCTGTGCCCCACAACTTTACCCATGAATGACTTGCCAACTCCTTCATTCCTTAGTTCTGGACTTGCCTAAAATCTGCCCTCATAGGCAATAACATAGCCTTGTGCTGAGCCAACTAAATATTTCATGGGGATTTTAATTTAACTTTAAAGAAATTCATCCAACCCTGAGAATAGTCTGTCACCTCAAGAAATAGCACCAGGAACACGTGGACCTATGAATGACATTGCCACTTCCCCAGGAATGCTAATGCTCCTCTGGGCCTCTGCCTCCTGGAGCATCACCATGGAGAGACTCAGCCCAGGGAGCGTGGATAAATCCTACAAACCTGAGTGCACAGTGGTTGCAGAGACTTGATTGGGGCCTACTCTGTACAGGAAGTAGGCCTTCTTTGGGAGCTTGCGGGGGTGCAGGATGGCTTGACTGTGCGGTGTGCTTGTGTGCGTTGGCACAGGTGACAAAATGCATGTCATTTGCTATTCTCTTATCCTTGTCCCCCTATCCTGGTTCTGAAAGGAGGGAGAAGTGGTGGGGCTGTCACCCTCTCTCCCCTGTGGACAAGGACATCAAACATTTTACAGGTGCTGTGTGACCCTCTGAGTTTCTCCTTGGCCCCACCCGTGGCAGGCGGAGTGGGCAGACAGGCTGACTCATGTGGCAGGAGGGCAGATGTGCACACTCACGAAGCATGTTATTATGAAGTCTAAATGATGGCTCCTGCAGATGCGTGCAGGAGCCAGGAGTGGGAGTGAGCTTCCCCAGCTCCCGCAGATCCCACTGCCTCGCAGCTCGGTGACCCCAGTGAGTCACACCAAGTTCCCTGGGTAGCTCCATAGGTGGGGGTGGGAAGGGAAGAGAGATAGGCTTGCAGCAGGTAAATCGATCAAAAGACAAGAAGGGAGCAGATCATCTAATTTGAAATGAGCTTCTATGCAGATGTTAATCTGCTCAACGGGGCAGTAGAAAAGGAACAGGACTGGGCAGAAATTGGAAACAGCTCCATGGAGCTGGTCCTTCTGCTGGCCTCTGGCTCAGGTGGAGGCTATCATTCCATTCCTGGAGTGTAATTAACCCCCCTCTGCTGACAGCCGCCTTTTACAGGAGTGGAGGCTTTGGGCCGCTTGCGTGGCGCTGTCCAAGGTGTTAGAGAGAACCAGGATGTGGGCAGGGCAAGGGGAGAAGGGCGCACCCTAGTGGAGAGGATGAGGACTTGGGTCTGAGCGCATCCTGAGCACGGTTGTAGCATTCCAGCTTCCTGACAAAAGGCCTCCTGCATACCATGCAGCCACCTGTCAGACATCAGCCTGTTTCTGCAGCCAGCCAGACGGGGCTCAGAGCAGCCTTTCTTTAGGGGTTCCACTCCTTACTCTACACTGGTTGTTCCTTAGGGACTTAATGTGTGCTTACTTGGGGAACATCACCTTGCTTAGTGCAGCAATAAGAGAGCAAAGTGAACAGCCTTGAGAATCTGTACACGTGGGTCTGAAGTGATCTTTCTCCATGTCTAGCTGTGTGCACTTGAGCAAGTTACCAACTTCTCTGGGCCTCAGCTTCTTTGTGTGGAAACAGAGCTAATGACAACCTTGAAATGCTATATATGTTGAGTGTTTAAAAGACTTGGTCCATGCTTCAAGAAACATGTAGTCTAATGGGGAGATAAGACATGCTCTCCAAAGTCAACAGCAGCAATAACAGTAAGAGCTAACATTTGTTGAGAGCTGTTCTGTGCCCGGCTTAGACTTTGTATTTAATTCCCACTGAAGCTTCATGGGGATAGGAACAATGATTGTCCCCACTTTATTGGGGAAGACACTGCGGCACAGAGAAATTAAGGTCACACACTTATAAGTGGCAGAGTTAAAGCGTGAGCTCAGATCCCCTGTTATAACAAGGCAATTGACACCTCATGCCATGGTGGTGGTACAGGTCACTGCTTACCTCCTGTGACCACAAAGAAGTGTCAGGGCTTGTTCCTGGGAAGATGGTAGGGAAATCTTTTTTGGAGAAAGAAAACTTTGAATGGACCTTGGTGGGTAGGTGGAGTTGATGGTTGGATTTCCACAAGAAAATGTAACTGTAGATAAGTATGGTGTGTGATTGTGAGTGGTTGAGTGAGACTGACTGAGGGCAGGCTTTGGGAGAGGAGCGGTGGACATGGAGCTAACAGATAATTTTTTAAGAAGACGGATGGTTATAATGGTCATGGTGCAAAATGAATTTTACTAGAAAAATAATATGAATAGCTACTTATTGAGTGCCTATTTTGTGTCAGGCCCTGTCTTTGTGCACCATAAGTATGATCTCATTTAGCCTCACAATAACCCCAAGTTATTATCCCATTTTACAAATGAGGAAAGTGAGCCCGGAGAAGATATGAGACCTAGCCAAGGTCACGCAGTGATTAACTTGGCAAAGCTAGAACTTGATCCCAGTTTGGTTTGTGCCAGTGACCCAGTTAACGTAGTCACAGGACAGAGCATTGGAGGGGGGAGGAGCTGTGGCCCGGACATTGGCCTCAGTCAGGAGGCCCCTCAGGGGCTGGGGAGAGCCACCGGCAGGGAAGTTTGGCAGATAAGGGCTCAGAAGCCCCTCCTAGTCATTGTAGCATGGAGGTCCCTGCTGACCTTGGCCCAGGGACACTGGCGACAGTGAAATGTGAGGCAAGGAGGTGAGAGCAGAAGTCAGGATGGTCCTTTCTTGCCTCTCCTCAGCATTCTTTTGTCCTTTCACTGGAGCCCATTGATTTGTTGCAGGTTTAGCATGCAACCTCTGAAGACAAGCTGCCTGTGTTTGAATCCTGCCTCTGCTGCTTTTCCTGTGCAAGCTTGGGCAAGTCGCTCAATCTATCTGTGCCTCAGTCTCCTCATCTGTAAAGTAGAGATAATAATAGTAACCTACCTCACAAAGGCTCTGTGGGTGTTGAGGGAGATGACACATCTAAAGATTTAGTTCAGTGCCTGACATACAGGAAGTTGTTAGCTGTGTTATCACAAATCTGATCTCACAGGACATTTGCTGCTTAAAATCTTCAGAGCCTTCTAATTGCTCTTCAGTGTACCATACCTTTTGATCCCTGACTGCCTCTCCAGTCTCTTCATGCAGCATGCTCCTCCATACTAGGCTCTCTGGTCACCCCAGGCTTCTGCTAGCCTCTGGGAGGTGTGGTGCTCCCTCCTGCCTCAGGGCCTTGGCAAATGCAGTCCCTTCCACTGGCGATGCTCAGCCAGGCCTTCTCATAGGTAACTCTTATTCAGGTAACTGAATCTCACTATGGGAAGCCACTGTGGTCCCCCAGACTCTGCCAAGCCCCTGTGCCACCTTCTCATGATGTTGTAGTTGACTTTCTTCTAACACTTGACACAGGCAAAATTCTACAAAATTTTGATCTGATGTCTGTCTGCCTTCTTCACTGGACTGTGAACTCTCTTCTGTCAGGGGCCGTGTCTGTGTCTGTTTATCCCAGGATCCCAGCGCTTGCACACTCCCTGGTACAGGGTGAAGACAGGGTGTCTGAGCTTTAAAGAGGAGGGGTAGCAAGGAGGGGGCAGTGGACCCTGCAGGCAGCCACTGCCAACCCTGAGATCCCACATGCAAGGGCAGACTCCATGACATGTGCGTCCTGAAGGTTCCCATCCGTTCCACAATTTCATATCACCCTCACTCAAAATCCTCCACCCTAGCCCAGCATGCTTTTTCCCTCCCTAGAAAGCCATACTTGCTGGACTCAAGCTCCTTCCTCTCTGGGTGTCTCCAGATAATGCCAACCCTGTTTTCACAGCCTTGGGCCTGGCCTTGCTTGGAATTCTGCAAGTTCTTTCAATATACAGGGGCTCTCCAGAGACAATTACCTTGGAATGAAGGTTTCCAGGAGTGCTCAGTACAAACTTATTCTGTGTAGCGTTTTCTCATTCCAGCTGTAACCTCCCGAAGCTTTCCAGAGTTAAGTAACACAATTACAGAGTTAACTAAATGACAGCAGAGAGTGGGAGGCTCTATGGGGCCTGAGCAGCAATTGAAACAAGGTCTGAGGACTCCATGGCTTGTGAAGGAGGAGAAAGCTGTTGACCTGGACGGGCAGCCAGGGCTGGAGGCTGGAGGCATGAGAGAGGGGACAATAAAAAAAAAAAAAGCCTGAGAAAAAAGACCAGGAAGCTGATCAGAGACGGCCCAGTGGGTCTGAGGATTCATAAAGAGCTTGAAGAGTCCATTTAATCCACTCGCCCACAAGAGAACCATACAGTGCGGAAGAGGTAGGGAGAAGGACTGTGTTTCCCAGCTGGGCTTTGGTTTTTTTCCTAGAAATTTCCAAAGCATGGGGCAGTGTGAGGCCTGGGAGGGGCCTCATGTGGGTCTTCAAAGCCAGGCAGTACCACAGGGAAAAAACACCAGAGAGCCGGACATGGTGGTGTATGCCTGTAGTCCCAGCTACTCAGGAGGCTGAGGCAAGAGGATTGCAGGTTCCTGGCCAGCCTGGGCAACTTAGCAAGACCTGTCTCAAGATGGAGAGGACAGGGGATGTCTCTCAGTGGTAGAGCACTCCTGGGTTCAATCCCCAGTACTGCAAGAAAGCCAATACACCACCAAAGGTCGAGTGACCAGGGGTACTGTGCAGTCGGCACTGTACAGAGAACAAGCTTGCCCACCTCCAGACACACCTACAACTCACCATGGACTAAGTTTTCTCCAGAGGCCCTGTTGAGATCACCATTGTCAAGATCAGCATCACCCCATGGCCATTGCCATCAGCACTCATAGGCACTGTCTCTGTGCAGCTCTAGGGTGGGGGACGATTATTATCCCACTTTCTAGATGAGCAGACTGAGGCGGAAAGAAGTGAAATGACTTGCCTGAGGTCACACAGCAAGTAAGTGACAGAGTCCAAATAAGTTTGCCCCACACTCGTGGTTCCCAGCCATCCTCTTAATATGGCAGACTCTATAATTCATACTTCCGCTAAGCCTCTTCCACCACACTCTCTCTGACTCTAACATCATATCAACTGGCAGGCACTGTACCTATTTTACAGCTGAAAAAGATGAGTCCCAGAGAATGCGGAGGAATTGCTCGTGGACAACCAGCAAAGGCAGCCTCCTGCCCATGCCCTGTTCCATGTGAGCATGAGGGAGGAGACCCTGCGGGGCACCAGAGAGAAGATTTTGCCCAAAAGGGGGCAGCAGCTGTCTAAATAAAGACGTGAGGCTGACAGGGCCGGCTTTGTCTTATTCAGGTGGCCTGGGATCTGCCTCTACTATCAGAAGGCCTTCCTGTTGTTCTCAGGGAAGGCAGGTAGAAGCAGCAGGCTCAAGCGACAAAGAACGGGGCCCTGCAGTAAAGACACTGCCTTCCCTCCCTGCAGCCAGTCCCCGGAGGGGCTGTGACCACAATGGTGGTGGTCGCCTGACGGGCATTAAACTCCACAAGGCAGAGGAGTGTGTGTTTTGGAAGTCACCCCTAGGCTGGCTCCTGCCTGCCCTTCTCTTGTAAATTCCACTAACATCCAGGTGATAAAAGTGGGGCTTGCTCAGAGACAGCACTTAAAGTCCTTCAAGGAACATTTTCAATCAAAAAATGGGGAGAGGAGAGAGGCCTCTCTTGCCCAGGCAATGTCTTTACAGGCCCCTGTGTGTTTGCACACACCCCAGATGTGACCAGGACCTGACACGTGGAGTTCTCTGCCACTGCCCTACTTTGGTCTGTCTCTCCTTCTGACAGACCCCAGCCCTCTGGCTCTGGCTGTCCTGGCCTTTTCCGGTCCCCTGAGGTTCCATTTTCAGGCCTGAGCTCCTCAGATCATTTGCACCTTCCCCATCTTTCTAGATTTCCTCCTCTAAAATAAAATGCCCTAAAATAAGTAAAATAAATAAACCAATAAGTAAATAAAATGTCTCTGAATTAAAAAAAAAAAAAAAAAAAAAAAAAACAACAACAACAACAAAAAAAAACAGAACATCTCTAAAGTAAAATGTCCCTGCCTGAGGTCCACTGCTCGTCCCCACAGGCTCGGGCCCCACATCTGCTCCCCACCATTCCATTCTGCTGGCCTGACCGCAACAGAGCAGGGGCTAATTAGTCTAGGCCATACTTCCTCTAGCTGGGCAGAGCCAAGCACGGGCTTTATAGCTGGAAAAGAGCTTAGCAAGCTCTCTAGTTGAACCCTTTCATTTTATAGTTGAGGAGACCATTCCAGATAGGGAAATAACTTGCCCGAGGTCACAATGAGGTTGGAACCCAGCTGAGACAAGAGCCACTTGTCTGTCCTGTCCACTGCTCTTTGCCCTGGAGGGCAAACCCCTCCCTGCCCCACGAGAGGCTGGGGGATTGGAAGGCCTTGGACATGCTGCCCTTGTGGCTGACCGCCCTCTGCTTCCACTCAGCAGTTCTAGCACCCCGGCCCCTTCCTTGTTAGTTTGGTTTCATGGCACATTATCTCCTCATCTGAAGGCTGCTTTATAGTATAATGTCTTTTTAACTAAGGTGAAAATAAACGAGTGCACGTCTCTTGGAATAATCCAGTCCCGTGTGATTGTTCTGATACCCCGGGGTGCATCGAAGCCAAGGGAGATAATTACTGTTCTTCACCGAGTCAGTTAAACATAAGAAACAAGCACCGCCGAACCTCCAAGGTTTCTTGTAGTATGTTGCTGTCCTTTCTCATCTGCTTCCTGCCTTTTTGGTCCCCAACTTATCCTGAACTGGGGACAAAGGAAAGAGAGTTGAGGCTGGGGGCCCTGAGTCAGCAATGTGGGCAGGAGGAGATTTCTCTGCTCAGCCCAGTTTGGGGAAGCATCTATTTGTGACCAGACAGAAAAGCCCTGTCTGAGCTTGGGGCACGCGCTCTGCCTGGTGTGTGGTCATTCTGTGTGTATTTAGGAAAGAGGTCTGGCGGTGGGCTGTGCTCTATTCCCAGCTTCCTCTCCATATGGACATATGGAATTGTTTAGCATAATGTCATTGTTGGCCAACTTCTGTAAACTTGTGAAATGATTTCCAGCTTTTCATCCAAAGTTTGCCCTTTTTGGAGGAAAGCTGAACATGGGGAAAAGAAATTCGAGGATGGTATTGTTTACTTTGGCTAATTGATTTGCATTTAAGAAAAATAACCAGGGAGAGGACTGGATTCTATGCTTATCCTTTTTCCATTTTATCAGTTTCAGTTTTCTTAATGTGTTCTTCAGTCCAACTTTTTAAGCTCATTACCTTCTCCCAGTTTCCAGGCACGGTAGGGCTGCCATTTTCCAGCAATCCTGAGTGTTGGGTGGTGGCTGCACTGTTGGCCCTCCTAGTTGTTTCTGTGGCTCTGTGCTCATGCTCACAAGTTAAATTTGTCAGGGCCACGGTCATGGAGAGGCTAAGGTCCTGAAAGACCCAAGAAAGCCTCTAAAGAGTCCCCCAAATAAAGGCACTAGCAATCTTCTAATCAAACTCCTCTCTCTCCCCAAGCGTTGATTCATTTGATAGCAGTAATCAACACTCTCTTGGAGAAATACAGAATGAGTCACTCAGTTTCCATTTTGTATTAAAGATATCTTTCATCTGCACACCAGTTTCTTTTAAGGATGCCTTGACTTTATAAGTTCGTTAACCTGTGCCAGGTCAGGGCGTGGGACATGAATGAGTGTGGAGGATTGACTGATGTTTAGATGTAGGAGAAATTGACCTTCGCCCATGGATTTATCCTTCCTTTGCACAAATTGCAATTCCTTTGGGAGCAAAATGAGAACCAACTCGGCTCTCTTTTTACATTTTTTTGCATTTGTGTGTGTGGGGGGGCTCATTCAGAACTGATTGGCTTTTTTGTAGATTGTTGGACATTTCACTCGTCCTCATTTCTTTGTTCATCTTTTGCATGAGCTGATCTACTAGCATTAGAAAAAGGAGTTCAAAAAATTGAAATGTAAATTGCCAGAGGCTGCTCTGAAAGATAGTGTGTAGGTTATAAACATGATTCTTCAATATCAGTATAAGTTAGTCACCTGAGCAGCTTGTTACAAATGCAGAGTCCTGCAACCTACCAGCAGAATCAATCCAGGGTCTGAAAGGAGACTCTGGAATTCACATTCAGTTGGCCCAGCAGGTGATTCTGATGCAAGTGGCCCTATTGACTGCATTTTGAGAATCATGCTGGAGAAATGTAGGGACAGATCTAACGCTCTTAACTCCACGGTTTGTGGATCAGGTTAAGGAAACCTGGAGAAGCAAAGTGACTAGCCTTGGTTGGTTGACTGTTTTGTTAGGGCCCAGGGAACAGATCAATAGGAAATGAGCCTGCTTTCAACAGGATGTATTTAAATTGGATATAAGGAAGAACTCTCATCTTGATAGATAAGAGCTTTGAGGAAGCCTACAGCATTCCCTTTTCCAGAGAGTTCTAATTCAGACCAGGTTCTCATCAGAAGTGAACACTCAGTGTACAATTAGGAGGCGAAGGGAAAAGAAGGAAAAGCTCTTCAGAACAAATTTTGGTTATTTTGCTTTAAAGAGATCAGAGATTCTTCCTTTTGTTCTGCTAGTGACACCTGAATTTCCACCTGTGCAGCAATATAAGTGGCCAATTATCAGAAGGCCTAAATCCCAGCCCTGGCTTTGCCAAGGATGGGCTTTGTGATGCTGGGCCACTCACTCAATTTCTTGATGTCCCTTTCCTTTCTGTGAAACGAATGGGGTTGCATTAGATTGTTTCAGATGCCTGTGGTTCCCACATTTTTACCTTTCCCTCTTGAAGTATCTTACCTGCCAGAGGCACTCAGTGAAGCTGTGTTGACTGGACAAGTGAGTAAGTGGAATAAAACTCTTTGGTGTGGAGAACCCCAGAGCCTGTCAGTTCTCCACTCCTGAGCCCCTCCTCAGGGCAGAGCAATCTAGTAGTGATCCTCCTGCTTCTAAATCACCTGTGTGTTTAGAGGGGTCTAACTGTGAATGAACAAACACAAGCCAGCTTCAACATCCTGTCCTTTCCAGAGTTATTGTTCAGATCTGAGTTATATTGGCTTCTCCCCAAGCCAGGAAGCCAGACGGAGTAACCTCTCATCGGGGACAGCCTCTAGTCACAAGTTCCTGCACCCCACCTCACGTGGCCACCCCACTGATGGGATCTCTCTGTTCCTTTCAGAAAGCAGATCTGGCTGTGGCAGGCCTCACCATCACAGCCGAACGTGAGAAGGTGATTGATTTCTCTAAGCCATTCATGACGCTGGGAATTAGCATTCTTTACCGAGTTCATATGGTAAGAGACTTATTTTATAAGCATTTATGTCATTAAAGTTATTTGCATGCAAACACTGAGTTATATGGTAATAATGAGTGACTCACGGAAATATTTAGATTTCGAGACTTAAATGCAAATGTGCTGGGCTATTTTTTCCTCCATCAGCTGCAAGAACTTGCAAACAGGAGGGATGGAAAAGTCATACTTGTAAGCTTTCCAGTAAAAATGGCTTGTGCTTCACTGAATAGAGATGACCAAGAGAGTGATCTGTTAGCACTTGGTGCCTAGTCTGCTGCGACTGTCCTGTCAATCACACTTCTTCCTGGGGGCAGGGCTGAAGCCCAGATAAGTCACCCCAGCCTTCTCAAAGATTCCTCCGACTCCCAGATCCACTTTGTTCACTCTGAGCATTGTAGCTGGTGAGGGAATATAGACTTCTTCCTCTCCTGATTATTCGTATTCATGCACACAGACCAGATAATCTAATGTCATTTTTACCTGGCCTTCTTCACCACACCCCCTCCCCCATGCTCACCCAAAAAGATTTCTCTGGCTGGGTTGGCTAGAGTGAGCATCAAAATGAGTGTGTGAGAACCACCAATAGATCACTAAGGAAGGATATGACCCCGAATATCCTGGCTGGGTCATCTCCATAAGGTGGGTAATTGTTGTGCTACCAGCAAATAGCTGTCTTTATCTACTTTACCAAACTGGACCAGAAGAGCCTTTCTCTCCTCTTTTCATCCACACTGGCTCCAAGTATGTAGCCACATGGATTTCCCCAGCACTCTAGCTGCTTTTGGTGTCCACAGTTCAGTTGCCATGCCTATTTCTGTACATAACCTGGCACCAAGGGGCTGCCCAACAGAAAAGGACAGCATGCCTGCTGAAGTGACCCCAGCCCTAGAGAAAGAGGACCATTGCAGCCCCAGCTGCTCCCATTGCTGTAGCTGTTCAGGCATCAGAAGCCCACGTTTCTCCAGGAGGGTATCTCCTGCCATGGAGCCCACAAAACAGGCCCACTGTTCAGAGGAGTGCTGTCCTGCACTGGGCATTGTGTCCATCATCGTTACCGACTGGCTTGGGAAAAATGACCAGATCATCTGGAAGAAGCAATGGCATTGGAATCTCAAATGCCACAGGCTAAGATAGAAAGAAATGCAAAGATTTCAGAGTCAGGCTGTTATTAATGTCTGTTTTTGTGGAATAAGGTGCATTTGGATCCCTCTCAGCCAATGTCCTCCTCTAGTCCTCTTGATGATGATAGTTCCCATTTGTTGAGGACTTCCTATGTCTCAGACACTCTACCAGGTGCCGGTGACATGGGTTGCATTGTGCCCCCTCACCATACCTGTGAATGTGACCTTATTTAGAAATAGAATCTTTGCAAGTGTAATCAAGCTAAGATCATTCTGGATTACTGTGGGCCCCAATGCAATGAATGGTGTCCTTATAAGATGAGGGAAATTTGAAAACAAACATATAGGGGAGAGATGGGAGTGATGAGCAGCCAGGGTTGCTAGCACCCATCAGGATCCTCCCCTAGGGCCTGCACAGGGAGCCTGGCTCTGATTGATGACTTGGCTTTGGCCTTCAAGCCTCTAGAACTTTGAAATGAAAGATTTCTGGTATTTTAAGCCAGTCAGTTTTGGTACTTCATTTTGATGATCCTAAGAAACGTACATAGTGGTGTCATTCTTATGTTAGAAATGAGAAAACTGAGATGCAATTAGTTTAAAAACAAGGACAAGGCCACTTGCTAATAAGCCAAGAGGCAGGGTTCAAACTCAAGGACAGTGTGACAAGTCAGTGCTCTTTCTATGACCTCAGCTGCCACCCTCATGTTTTGCAAGTCCTTCTTCGTTGGATTCTCAGGACCGTTCTCTGAGGTGGCGGGCAGGTATCATAATCCCCAACTCACAGATAAGGAAGCTGGAGTCTTGCTTGCATGTGGGTCAGGGCAGGGCTGGGGTGAGGCCTGCTGTCTCCAGGACAGTGACAACTGTCAGCACTCCTCCCACGATTTTCCAGCCAGCACCCTTCTTTGAAGTTCCTCCTCCCTACACTCAGCCCCGAGGGAGCATCCAAAAGACATGGAGATGCACAGCCTTTCTCCAGACCACCCTGCTGTGGCTACGGTAGGCTCTGGCCTTGATTTCTTAATTAACACTGAGGGAAGAGTCCTGCTGGTGACCCAAAGACTTACCAGGAACCAGGCAACCAAGGACAACTGACCTGAGTGTTTCTACCACCTGGCAATGACTGTGGCTTCGCTTCTCTGAACATAGAACACCATTATCCTGAATACCAACTCTGGCAAGAACTATAGCCCAAGTCACCAACCCTCTGGTCATCCTAAACTGAATTATTGACCGTTTATTTCCTACCACCACAGACCTATCTCTGTATTAGTTCCCCTGCATTAGTTCCTGGGATATTAACTTTAATGTGTCAACTAGGCATTGCAGTAAAGGTATTTTGTAGGTATAATTAATATCTGCAATGAATTGACTTTAAGTAAAGGAGATTACCCTCAATACTGTGAGTGGCTTCATCCAATAAGCTGAAAGCCATGGGAGGCAAAACCTCAGGTCTCCTGGAGAAAGAATTCTGACCCAAGGCAATGATGTAGACATCCTGCCCATTCTGGTCTGTTCACCTTTTGGACTAAGCAGCTCCCCCAACATGTGAGATAGATAGATAGATAGATAGGATACATATATATATATATATATATATATATATATATATAATTGGTTCTGTCTCTGTGGAGAACACTGACTGACAGTTCCCCAGCCTGGCCTGGATTCCTCCTTCTTCTGGCCTCCCCTTAGAGACCCCAGTATGCCACATGGCTGCTCAGATCTGATTTATAACAGGGCCAAACTGATCAAAATATGAACTCTGGCATGAACAGCTTACAATGAACAGAACTAACAGTTTATGCATTTATTCAACAAATATTTATTGAGTACATTCTGTGTGCAAGGCACTATGCTTAGAGAGTACCAAAAAGTCAGCTCAGGAGAGAACGATTCTGGATCTAGTAAAGCAGAAGAGACCTGGTAGAGATTGAGTCGGAGATGAATTTTGCTGTATCTGACCCAAAGAGGCCTCAGCAGGAATCTCTAATGCTGAAGTGTAGACAGGTGGAATCTACCACCAGAGCCTAAATCAAAAACAACACAGAGAAGCTCTCTCCAATATGCTAAGGGAATTAACGTTAAGTACTGGGTGTTTATTATTTTGTGAATCTTCTCTAATTGATGGTTATCTTTGAACAAAACTGTGCTTAATTTCATTTATCATTTACAAGAATACAGAATTTCTCTCTCAGTTCTATATCTATGAGGTCACCTGACTGATGAGCAGTTGTCACCAAAATGTGAGCATCTGGTGGCAATCATACCTGTGTGCAGAAGTAGAAATCATTAACTCAAAGTGAAATGCCTCATGAAGAATTATTTTTAATTACTTATTTTTAAATTGATACATCAAAGCATAAACATTGTACTTATTAATGGAGTCCCATGGAGGTCCATTACCTGCATATGTTATGTAATGTAATTTCTAGTTAAGAATCATAGCCAAAGCCTCCAAAATCATAAGTGATAGCAAATGTGTCTCTGAAATGTAAAGATAACCAGAAATAATTTGTTAATTTCCAACAATCTAAAGTTATCTGGGCTTTTTCATGAACATGGATCATGAGTTGATTATAGGATACTTTCCTTCTTCCCAACATCAGGATATAGTCTCTGTTTCTGAGGAGATATCTCTAGGACCAAAATAAGAAGAATGTTTTCCTCCTTTTACCTCCTACTCCCTGCTACTTGACAGGGCAGCTGAGGAGTCTGGCTTTGGCATTTGTCCCCGTTGACATGTCTCGCTTTTAAAAACTCTCTCTGTTCTTAGCATCCCAGTTGCCATTTTCTCCTGGATTCCCTCGTGCCTTCTCATCATTTTGGTTGACCCCTTTCTCTTCTCCTCTCTCTTCTCTCTGTCTCCCTCCTCCCTGGATAATCTCATCCACTCCTCATCTGTGCCTCCACTTCAGCCTCACCTCTGAATTCCAGGAGTATATTTCTCATTCATTACTATAGCTCTTCACCTGGAAGTCTCACAGACCACCCCCTGCAAATAGCATCACAACTGCATTCCGTATACTCAAACGTATTCCTCCTCCTGCACTCTGAACCTCCTCAGGTAATGGCATCTCTGTCCAGTAACCAGGTCGTTCTGCACTGTCCTCACCTCTCATCTCGTCTCCTACGTAATTCTCAAGCATGCTTCATGTTTCCTCTCTAACCTGAACTGTAGGCTGAGTGGGAGGCACGTTAAAGGGAAGGTAGACCCTTCTCAGACTGCAGATTTTTGTATTTTTGATATGAAAAATGTAATCATCTTAAACCTGCAGTATTTACTGGATAGGTATGAAAGGAAGAAGGAAGAAGGAGGTCTGAAGGAAGGGAGGAAGGAAGGAAGGGGGGGAGGGAGGGAGGAAGGAAGGAAGGAAGGAAGGAAGGAAGGGAGGGAGGGAGGGAGGGAGGGAGGAAGGAAGGAAGGAAGGAAGGAAGGAAGGAAGGAAGGAAGAAATGTTTGGTAGGTCCTAAATCTAGTGATGCTGAGGTCAGTGAGCTCCATCCTTTCCTCTGTAGATCCTATTGGGCAGCATTGAGCCCCAGCAACCTGGATTTCTGTTAGGGGTCCCACAGGGCCAGTATTCCAGGAAGCAAGATGAAGGCCTTAAAGAGATTCTCTTTTTCCTTTTGGTCTTTTCCCCCATCGGTCTTGAGAACAAAAAAGAAATGGGAGGCAGAGGTTTCAGGCAACCCAGATCCATCTTCTGCTCAAGTCTGACAGAGTTGCCAACTCAGCCTGTTGTCTTTTCCCTGCAATACCTACATGTCCCCCATACAGCACAGCCTCCACCTGAGAAGGTATCGGGGTCCCTGGTGGGGGCCAGATGTGCTTCTAGGCCATATGTAAGTGGCTCAGTCTTTGGAATCTGCAGTGTCCCCTAGTACGCTGAGGATGGGAGTCAAGTGATAGAATCTACAAAGTTCAAGAGTCTTTATTTCCCTGCAAATTAGCTTAGTTCTTACTGAGAAGCTCGGTATTTGGTCTTGCAGTATAACTCCAAGGGCATTTTGCTTTCGAGGGTTTTATGACATTGCTGCATACTGTAAGCTCTCAAATATCTGTGTTAACGGAGGGGAGAAGAGCATGGGAAAATAAAAACATTTCTACTTGACATCAGCATATATCATGCACTTTTCTGTCTCTCCCCCCCCTCACCCGCTGCAGCAATTTGCCTAATGATGTTTTGCCCAGACTAATATTAAAATAAGTTTGTATTCCTCCAGCACACCCTGACTGCCATAGCAAGGCATCATCAGAGTGTGCCAGAACCAACCTGGGAGTCAACATTTGGCCCATACAATCCCCCAAGGGATAAATCTCTTCAGGATAATTTAGTCTTGGCCCCATCAGGGCGCCTGCATATGTCTAAGATATTTGTATGTTGACCAATGGCTCTTACCTTTGGAAACATTTTCCCATACAGACTGTAGTTGACTATAGCAATATTTCAAAGCAGATAGTGTGATTCCCATCTTACAGGGGTCTGGGGCTCCATGAGTCCAGCCAGTGCAGTGGAAGAGGGGAGGGAGCACAGGAGTTCCAGGGTCACTGAAGCAGGTTTTCTGTCTCTTAAGTCCCAGGCACTTCTAGCTACCTGTCTCGTGGGAGCGGGTCCATGGCTAGTGGCTATCTTTTTTTCAGTGTCAAGGTCATGCATTAGATGATCTTTAAAGATCCTTTCCTATTGGAGGACATTTTACTATGTATGATTCTGTGTTAGGTCCCAGTCCAGCCAGAGTATCTGAAATTCACAAAAAAACATGGGCTGACCATTTCCACCCCCCATACCATCATTCCACTCTACCATTGATTAAGCAACAGAAAATGTTCATACCCTTCTTATCTCACAGCTAGACTTTTCTCTCTCAAGAAAGTTAAAAAATAAAAATCAGATAGTGATTAAAAAGTGAGAGAGAAATAAATGCCAACATTAAATGAATTCATGGCATTTGCTGGATATATTACTCGTTTTTTCAAGAAGGTCTGTTTCATTTCAGAAAGACTGTCTAGGAAAATGGAGAACAGTGCTAAGTAAACCAGTGAATCATTTCTAATACTGCTTAATACTCTGTTATAAGGAAATAGAAAATGAATAGTGTTCTATTCCTTAAAGCTAAGTAACATGATAGCCCGTCTAATGGAAATATGGATCCCTGAATGTATAATCATTCTAATATTGGTTATTTATTAAGTGCCTCTGTCTCAAGAAGCTCAAGGTGTCTTATCAGTATTAGTTTAGTAATCCTCACAATTACCGTTCATGGGGATCATGGCGTTCCATTTTATGGAAGAAGAAAATGGCACCCAAAGATGTCGAGTGGCTTGCCGGGACCACTCAGCAAGTCAAGGTCAATGCCAGGACAAGAACTTGGGTCTCCTCACACCAGATTCCCAACCAGCAAAGTAAAAACAGATATGGTAGCTTGTGGGTCATGTAGGCAACAAGCCATCTGGTTCTTATATGTGGAGAGGAATTAATTGCTTACTTCCCGTTCTTCTCTTGGAATCGAAGGTAAGTGCATGCAAAACTGAATTACGAGAGACAACCCACTGCCAACCTCTTTGGGCAGGCTGTCTGTGAGTTCCTGCAGCGGATTAAGAATTACCCCCTTCCACCCCTCCCAGGAGTCATGGAGAGACTGTTTCTTCCCTCTTCAGCCCTAGAGAGTATTTTATTGACCATTGATCACTGCTGGCAGTTGACCATTTAACAAGAAACCTCTCTATAAATTGCCAGTTAATACTAAAGTCTGTCAAAAATCACATGAAGGACATGACAACCATCTGGAGAGGAGATGGAGCATAGGGAAGAAAGAGAGTTGATATCATTAGTTTTTGAGTAGGAAAATGGGGTATACAGCCCTCATACAGATCCAAGAGAGCAGCCACACGTCTGATCCACTGTGATGGTAAGTTTGCGGCGGAAGGCTGAAATGGAACAGAGTTATAAATGTAGTCTGTTAAGAACCATCCTTCCAGAAGAAATTCCAGGATTGCCCCAATTTCTTCCCCAGAAAGCCCTAGGGGAACCGTCATGATTCATGTTTTACAACCCATAAAAACTCCAGGAGTTATGGAAAGTGACTGTAGCCAGATGACATTTGTCCCCCAAGTATTTTTAGTGTCACCCTATGGCAGAAAATAGTAATCCTTGTTCATTGAGGAAGGCCTGAGTATAAAAGAGTGTTCCCTCCTCTGTCACATACCCTCTCCCCCTCCTAAGTTACTCATGGCTGCCATTAGATAAAGGGAAGCAGACACGCATGTCGACCTTACCACATGGTAACTTACTTAGTCCTCAAAACAACCCCATGAGGTAGGTTTTATTATTACCCCATGTTACAGAGGAAGCCAATCAGGAGGTTAGGCCACTTGCCCAGCATCTCACCACTTGGAAGTTTGTAGAGCCAGGTTTCAGTCCTGGGGAGTCTGACTCTAGAGTTTGTGTTTTAATTCACCACCTGACCTGCATTATCTTGTTCTAGGCCCCATGCATTTGGCTCCAGACTCTGGGAAAGTAATTGCATTTTTACCATTATAACCATTTCCTCTGGTACACATAGAGTGAGGTAACAGTGAGCTAACAGAATTTGTTTTAAGAATAAAAGGAATTTTTAGCATGTGAGGGGAGTTTAGTGCCACCTCATAACTCTATGGGCAGCCCCACTGCTACATTGCTATCAAAGGATGGGAACACAGCAGAATCATGGTCAGTTGGTGACCAGTCCTTTGGGTCTTTCCCATCATCAAAGAGCATCAAGGATGTTGACTCTAATACGGTCAGTCTGAAGCACAGTCCAAAAGCAAGTTAGTTCTAATTTTGCTGCCATCTAATTTTCAATTCCGTCAACAGGGCTTGACCTGTCCTTGACATTGAAGCATATATCTATATCTATTTATCTACATAAAACACCACTTATCTACCTCCAAAGTGGTTGTATTCACCAGAAGGAACTGGCCCAACTTGTAGTCAGCAGTTATATTGATTGTATAAATCAATACAAATGTCTATAAATACAACAGAGTCACAGTAAATGATGATGAGTATAAATAAATAACATTTACGAGTACTTTAAGGGGTTCAGATAAAGTAGGTTGGGATTCTGCTGGCACTGGGGGAAGGAGTGGGATTAATTAGGGAGTTTATTGGAACAAGTTGCAAAATTAAAAGGAGAGGAAGATTTGGTACAGCTGCCATTTGAAGGAAGCAAGTATAACATGCCTATGGCACAGCTTGATGAACGAGAACCAGAGAAATTGAAGCCATCACCAGTTATTGGAGCAGGGCACTTAACCTCCCTGGGTCTCAGTTCTTCCATCTGTCAGTATGGAAGATTGGGTGTTGAAATCGAGAGAAATAGTGAAACTCTTTGAGTTCTTCAGAAGAAAAGAGTCACCATCATACATCCTTTGGGTTCAGGAAAAGCTATTATTTGGAACAAATGCCTATGGTATGTGACATCTGATTTGCTCCAAGTGCCGGTAACTCAGGTGTCCTTTGGGAAGGAAGCAATCCAAAGCATTCGCATAAAAAAAAACAAAAACAAAAAAAGTAAGCATTGAGAATCCTGCAGGGAGCACACTTCTCTTTGGCATCATCTCAACAAGTTGAGCCAAGGCTGTAACAACCCCAGACTCAAATCTCAAATGACCGCCCCGTTCTTCCTTTTCTGGTTGGCGTCAAGCAATCACATGTGGAATCAGATGTTGCCTTGCCAACATGACTGATACGTTTCGAGTGGAGCTGTGTTTATGTCTTGGTCCTTGTTTGTGTGATGTTCTGTTTTATAACTTCAGTCTCCAAGATTTTTTCCCATGGCTGTGCATCATTCCTTATCACCCATAACCAAATATGGCAGCCTTAAATAGTGTTGTCATTTTCCTCAATTTCACTCATTGTGATATAATCAGGTATAGATTTCTGACATTGAGCATCTAATGGGGTTTCAGATTCAGAAAGCAACAATAAAAGATGTTCTGGGCTTTTTTTTTTTTTCCTCCTGGATATTTTTCAATTGAGAGATATAAAGTGAAATAGTCCTGAGTGACAGGGCGCATGGGTTTCACATACATTTGCCCAGAGAAAGTCTGGGGTTAAGAGGGACCCCAGGAATAGACCAACTAGTGACTTCTGCTGCAGTAGGAGCACAGACAGGACCAGCTCCTTTGTCCCCTTCTAGACTCTACATATGTCTTTTGCACTGTCTATGTCTTCCTGTGCCTGCCACTGGTTCTTGGGATGATGAAGAAGACACAGCCCATGATGGACACCAGAATCACCAAACAAGGACTATGATTCTGCTGCTCTTGAGCCCTATTTCCTGTTAGAGGATTTATGTAATGGTGGGATCAGACATGCTCAAATGGTCTCCCCATTCTGCTCCTGTTCCCTTTCCTCAGTCACTAGGCCTTGTCCCTCAAATTATTTCATTTTCCCAGTAAATCACCTGAGTAGACTATGCAGATCAAGCATGTATGCACCACATGGAAGATATTTGCAATTTCCTTCAAAGGGCTCTTCTCTTGACCTAAGCCATACTGTGAAAGAAAACCAGTGTGAGAAAGACCACCGAGAGGTCCCTGTCACATTGCTAAAAGGCCACAAACCCCAAGAATAGCTGCCCAGTTGACAGGGATAAGTTACTGACATCTTCTCTGTGCCCCCTCTGATCTGTTGTCTCAAAGGATAAAGTAATCTGTTCCCCAGTTGATTCAGGAATATGCCCACTGGCATTCTGAAAGAAAAAAGAAAAAAGAAAAGAAAAGAAAAACCATCCAGAAGAGAAGGTGAAAATCACTCATGACTGGGTCTGTGGGAAGACAGCAGGACCATGCACAACTGTCTCCCACCTGCCACATATGTGCCTACGGGGACGTGTATTGCCACTTTGAGTTTTTCAGCTTCCTTGAGCTTCTTGTGAATAAAGCAGGCTCTGAGAGCTGGTTGAGTTCAGCTCAGTATTGGCCTAGGTGGTTCCCATTTGTGTTTCTGAGGAGCCCACGATAAAAATGATGCACCTGGATATTGATGGTAGGTTATTGCCTTGATAGATATCATCTTGAAATTGAAAGTTCACCTGTTCACAGAACACCCTGAACTTAATACTGATTTCCAGTCCTATCTTTGGACTGACGTTCTGGATTCCTGAGATCATAAAAGCGTAGCATTTTCCATTTAGAAAGGTCCTTGGGGAACATCTAGTCCAGTGGTTTCAGAGTAAATGGAAGAAGCAAGCCTGGCAGAAGATCAAGTCAGCAGGCAGGAGCTGGAGAGAACACGCCCTGTCTACAGTGGCAACACCGTTCAGCTCCAATGCTGCTAGATCTCCTGTGTTGTTTGTTTTTATATGTATGAAATCTAGATTTTTATGTGAAATCTCCTAATCATTTAATACTGGCAACTAATACAAAATGAAACACTGCTAGATCGACAAATGGGCAAACAAGTCCGTGGGCTATATTTGGTCCACAGGCCACCAGTGGGTTTGTTCTCATCTATCCCAGCTCCAGCTGCGTCCAGAGAAGACCAGGGACTTGCCCAAGGTCACACAGCTAAAGGCGAGGCAGACAGCTTAACTCCATCCTTTTTATTCCATTTTGCTTTCCTGCAAAAAAAAAAAAAAAAAAAAATGGCAGGGATCTGGCATCTGGTTTTCGTTTCTGCAGACCTGACAGCTCATGGGTGCTGTCTGAGCTGTGCACAGTGGCAGCAGTGAGGGGCACTGGGGACTGGTCCACTTTCCCAGCACAAAGCCTAGAAAGTCATATGCTCGTGCTGTTGTTCTGTTTCATCTGCTGAATTTGGGAAGGGAGGTGTGTGGGAGCAGCTCCCACTAAACTTTCATTCCCCCAGCATCATTTAAACCAATCACTCAGAACCCAAAGAAATTTGGGGGCCAAACCCACATATGCCATACCCTCTGCCCTGCCCTGCCCAAGGGCCATTTTGACTGAATGTGTATGGTGAATCTTGTTTTCATCTCCATTTCTAGGGACGCAGACCCGGCTATTTCTCCTTCCTGGACCCCTTTTCTCCCGGTGTCTGGCTCTTCATGCTCCTAGCCTATCTGGCTGTCAGCTGTGTCCTCTTCCTCGTGGCTCGGTACTATCCGTTCCCCTTCCCTGTCCTCACACCGCCACCTCGTGTCCACCTCTGGAAACTGCATGGGGCAGGGGGTGGGGTGGAGGAGACGGGTGGTTAAGAGGACACTGGCCAAACTAGAGGGCTGGGAGAGGGACTCGGGCCTGAAGTGCTCTCTGCGCAGCTGTCGACCTCACACTACCCATTCATTCATCTACGTGTGCGTCCCCTGACTTGCACAGTGCAGACCGGTGAGCTTGTCTGGATTTGCTTCTGCACTTCTGACTCTTGCCACCTCCAGCTCTCTGGTCTCCGGCCCCCTGCTAGTGTAGGAGACTTGGGAAGGGAGGAAGGGAGGAGGTGGCAGGAAGATCACTCTGATCGAGCACTATGCATTTGGCTGCCCTGACATCAGTCCTTGCCAGAATCTGCCATAAAGTGCTGAATGACAAGAAACAGGTCCTGCGAATTCAGAGTGGGGGGACTGGAGGCTGCAGTGACATGGGCCAGGGAGAACACTTCCTCTTCAGAGAGCCTGAATCTGCCCCTGAAAACACAGCTGTTCTGTTCAATAAGAACTGCAGAGGGTGGCAGGCAGCAAGAGGGCAGGAAGGAGAGAAGCATTTGCAGTTAGTGTTGAGCTGGAACAAATGGTCCAGATCAGCAGTTGGGGAGAATAATCCATGCCCTCTCCTCAGAAGCCAGGGACTGACTGCCCCTAGCCCTAAAGAGGAACCTAAGGGCATCCTAGGCTGTGTCCTCTGAGAATGTGCACAGAGAAGGTTGTTTCTCTCTGAGCCCAAGGGCTGTTGAACCAGCCTGGGCTTCAGGAGGACCACGTTATATCCAGAAATGGAACAAGCCCTAGTGCCACTCACTCAAGTCCCCGCTGCCTGTTCAGCTTACTGCAATGGAGGACCACAAAGTTGGGCGGAAGCGGAGACCTGCTCAGGATGAACTCCTAGAAATCCGACAGAGGCTCTACTGCAAGTGTCTTCTCAATTGACTCCTTTGCCTCCAGGCCACAGCATCAGGGCCTCTAGTGTGCATTCCTCCTCCGCGGGCTGGGGTCTTCCCCAAGGGTGTGTTTGTTCGGGGGATCAAGGTGTGCACATGCTCTTTCCCCTTAGGAGAGGCAGCAACAGGGTCCTAAGGAAGCTGAGTGCACCTAACCCGGCAGTCCTCATCCTGCCCAAGAGGAGTTGCCTCACCCTGTCCATGCCTTTTCCTGTGGAGATCAAGGCCAAGATCAGGAAAACCATCTGGGGCCCACAAGACCCCACCCAACAAAGAACAGCCCTGCTTCAATCCTGGTAGTCTTCAGAGGCGGCTGAGTTGCCGCTTGGGTACCACCTACCCCTCTTGGGCCTGTAGGCATTGCCACTGTCAAGTATCTGTTGTCAGTGACAGCTGGCGAGGCGCGGGAGCTCACACACTGTCTGACACTTCCGCTCTCCATTTCGCAGCGCTGTCTGCTGCTGCCTTTAGGAAGCTGTCGGTGGAGCCAGCTCCATGCTCAGCAGTGCTCTCTGTGACTGAGCCCCTGAGAGCATGCCACAGCTCTCAGGTCACCTCCAGGGCCCTGAAAAGTCTTCAGGCTTGGTTACCAGATACGCGCACAAGCCTGCCACACCAAGCCAGAGGGAGTTAAGGCTCCCTGAGGGGCTATGTCGCACCTCTTCCTTGCCCCACACCCATTCCCATTGCCCCCAGGATCCTGCATGAACAAAAACAAACCAAAAATGTATTAAAGGGCTATCCATAGAGTCTGTCCATACAGTGTAAACGCGAGCATGCACACACACACACACACACACACACACACAAACACACACACACAGACGATAAACTAGCCCAGGATATTCTGTCCTAAGGTAGTGGTTTGCAAACAGGGTTCTATGGAGTTCAAAGGCCCCAGAGACCTACTACAGACTTTGGGGGCAGCCAGAGCTCTCAGGACCTAATGCTTCCTCATCCAGATCTGCGGTACTTTTATTTCTTATATATTGTTCTTCTGGGTAAGATTTTAGAGGGAAAAATGTTTCAAAACTATAGCTCTTAGACAGCCATTCCCAAGTCAGCTGGTCTTCAGAGTTACACAGGGAGCTTTTAAACATTTGAATCCCCAAGTCCCAGTGTCTCAGAATCTCCAGGGCTGTGGCCTGGGAAGTTGCATCTCAGAAGTGTGAGCTGGTTATTCTCAGTATAGACTCTGAACTGGAGGGGTCAGCATCACCTGGGAACTTGCAGATTCTTAGGTCTCACCCACACTTACTGGTTCAGAGGCTGTGGGGTAGGTCCTTGTGATCTGTGTTTAAATAAGCCTCCACTCAAATAGAGGCTGGAGTTTGAGAATGATTGAACTAGGTTGAGGGTTTTAAACCATGGTTCTGTAGGACACTAAGTTTCCTCCTTGATCACCTTGGAAACTTGGGGTGGAGAACCAGTGACTTCCCAGACCGCCCACCTTGATAATCCCAGCTTCCAGGCAGGTGTCTCCACTTTTATCCACTTTACATATGAGAGTTCCACACCAGAATTTATTTGGAGTGGAAAAGTGTTTAAAAGTATGGCTTTTTTGTTTAATTAAAGAGAAAGCATTTGAGAACCACCAACCTAGTCACCATTCTATTTATTTTTTAATTTTTTAATTTTTGGTTGGGGAAAAATCCAAGTCCAGCAAAAGGGAGCGACTGACCCAAGGTGACAAGGCCCAGTGCTGAGGTAGAGAGGTGAGGCCAGAATGGAGAGTGCCTCCCCCTCTCTCCAGCACCCTTCCATCATGCCCGTCCTCCCTGGCACTGGAGTCTGTTCCTTTTCTCCCACAGGTTGACGCCCTACGAGTGGTACAGCCCACACCCGTGTGCCCAGGGCCGGTGCAACCTCCTGGTGAACCAGTACTCCCTCGGCAACAGCCTCTGGTTTCCGGTTGGGGGCTTCATGCAGCAGGGCTCCACCATTGCCCCTCGCGCCTTATCCACCCGCTGTGTTAGTGGAGTCTGGTAAGGTTCCAGGAAGTGACAGGGCCAGGTCTCAAGGGGTGGTGGGACTCAGTGGGGGTCTTCAGATAAGCCCAGCCCCAGCTGCTGGCAGAGAGGAACCTTAGCAGTCCTGTGGGAGAGCTCAGAAGCCTCTGCCTTTCACAGCAGGCCCTAGGAGGGAGCTGAGGCCACTTCTACCATGTCACAAAGTTGGGAGGCGGCATGCACTATCTTCTCTGTTTTCCCTTTCTCTGCCTCTGTGGTCTGAATACAGAGAGGAACCAAGCCTAGAAGGAAGAGGAGACCAGAAAACAGACTGGATGACCCACAGAAAGTAACGATAGCTTCTTGACTGGGCAATGACCTGAAGTTTGAGTGGCTGGGCCGACTAAGGCATATGCAAATTTATGCAAATCCCATCCTGCAGCAGGAAATGCCTGTAGGAGTTGGCTGCCACCCCAGCCCTCTCTCCCTGCTTTCTCAGCCTTTGTCCCCTGCTCCTACCTCTGGGGCTTGACTTGTCCACCTCAGCAAGTGTGGGAAAATGCAGAAATGGACAGATGATTCAATGGGTGGGAGAACTCTTTGAAAACTTGAAAATGCTATATAAGTGTATGGACTATTAATTTTTATTAGACTTATGGTGGAAATGAAAAATATATGTATATGACCTAGGGATGAAAGTTCATGAAGTACAAGTTTCTGATCTTTTAAAAATCCACCATAGGTTTGGCTGTTACCACTTATACAACGTACAGCCTCCATCTTCTTGCCTCCTTCTTGGCTTGTTTAAACCAAAGGAAATGGAAAAGTGGTGGTGTTTCCATGCTTGGGTATTGGTGTGGGCAGGGGGTGGTCTGGACAGAAGTGCTAGAGTTGCTGCTGGGGCTGGGGCTCGTAGCTGGGACAGTAGCCCCTACCCATCTGGGGTTTTCATTTCCCCTGATAAGTAATAATTGTAGTAGGATTTAAACCTATGGACAAGATCTCACCTGTTATCAGATATTGTCAGGAAGTCACTGACTATGTCAGTATGGAGAACTGGGTCCTTGTCCCCAGGAAGAAGGGATAGTCCTGGCAGGGACAGTCACAGGCAGCCTGGGCAGAAGCCCTGGGAGATGAGCACTTGTCAGTTGGGGATGTTGATTTTGTTCTTCCTGGGCTCCTTTCCTCCAGAGAGTTCTCTGCTATTCATACAGGTAGGGCCCCATTGCCCACTTCGTTTGCCTGTAAACTCCCTTCACCCCACCCCAGAAAATTCCTCTTCCAGACAGTTTCGGAGGGTCCTGTGGGCTTCCCTGCCATAGGCCACCATTCAGTGCTGCTCTACATAGCTGGCTCCAGGTGGCTTGGTGACTGTGTTTCAGAGTATGTTGGGAAGAGGGCTCAGCACCGGAGTCACCATGAGTGACCCTCATCAGCCAAATTGTCACAGCACCCCTCTGCCTCTCAGAGTTCTTAGTTATTAAATGAGGGCCTTGGTTTGGTCAGTTTCCTGGGGGAGTGGGAAGTCAGAGACAGGGCCATCCCCGCCTCCCATGGCCTCCTCACCCAGAGCAAGTGACAGAAAATGCCTTGTCGCTCACAAGAATGCCAGCTTTACAACCAATGGTGCCCCTGTGACCCGCCAGAGACAGCATCATTTGCTTTCTCAGCTGAGGCAGTGGGCTTGCACTGGTCACGTCAGCTGTCTGACCCCTTCCCTAGTGCTCGCGAACCTAAACAGTTGCACACTGTCCAAGGTGGTACAGATGCCAGAGTGCAGCCGTGGGGCTGAGGGAACCTGTCAGTCAGCTCTCAACCCGGTAGGGTTCATCAACCCCCAGTTCTCACAACACTGCTAAGTAGCTGCAGAGTGCTGGCTTGCTCTGGGGCTGGTCACGGAAACGACTTCTCAGAGTGGAAGAACCGAGGCAGTGCAGCGAGGGTAGTCCTTGAGCAGGGAGCAGTGCATAGTTAGGAGGTGGTCCAGGGATTTTCATCCCATATGGAGGCTCAGGGCATCCCTCTACATTTCTTTCTATCTCACATCCATCTAGTCCTTTACAGGTTACTGATCACTAATGACATGCTACCTCATTCGATCTCACAACTCTCCAAAGACAGGCAGAGCCAACATTATTATTCCCAAACATTGTCTGGTCATTTTCTCTTTATCATTAGACAAACAAGCTCAGAGAAAGCCAGTGGCTCCCCTCACCATCTCACAGGTGCAACGTGACCAGAACTGAAAACCAGTTCACCTCCCTGCAGGTCCAGCGTATAGATGTGCTCGTCAAGTTGGTGTATGCCCCTGTTGCTTCACCCCCAGGGAAGCAGCTGGCAGGAATTCTTGGTGACAGTGGGAGAAGGGACAATGGAACTTCTTGCTCTTGAAAATCCACCTGGTGACTGCTGTGGCTGCCAGCTGCTGAGTCCTGGGGCAATACTATGCTTCAGCTGGTGCTGAGTTCATAGTGTGTAAAGGCTCATGAATTCAGACCTCACTAATTCAGAATCTGTGCTTCTGTAATCTGAACTGGGTGGGGATCTATCTTCAAAACCATTATACACACACAAAGGGATCAGTATGCAGATCTGTACTGTTGACCAGATGGGAAAAGCTTGTTTAACCTACCAACGTGAACAAACTGTCATTAATGACTTTATCGTATATGCTGCCTGCATCACAAAACTATTCCAATTATAAATGAGCTCTTGCTACTCAATACAATAATCTTCTAGTTTGGAATAGTGTGACTGTTGTAAGACTGTTTCTAGAATCCAACTTTTTTAGCAGTTCAAAGATGCTTCCCACCAGTCTGTCTTCATGAAAGATTTTCTGCTGTTAAGATGGATAGAACTGGTTCTAAAATAAGAATTTATCAATGTGTTATTTAGAAGGTTACCTCACTTCTCTGAGCCTCAGTTTCCTTGCCTGTAAAATCAGGAAAGGAAATCTGCCTCCCTGAGTTGTAGGGATCCTATAAGGTGGTTGTTACCCATGGCAAGTGTTCAGTACCTGGAGAGGCACATCTGAAGGTTGACCTCAGTGTGAGGGGTAGGGGAGGTGGCCTGGCTCAGAGCTGGCAGCCTTTGCTCATTCACTAGCTCATTTCCCATAGCCCCCCAACTATCTCATGTGCATGGACTACATATCTTTCAAATAACAACCAATAATCACCTCCTTTCAGAAATAAGAGAAAAAAAATCAATTGTCTTTTTCCAGGCCACATTCACAAACTCAATTCATTTCTCTTGACATCTCAATTCATTTCTCTTGAGGCTCTGCCTCCTTCCTCTTCCCCCACTAAGCTGAGAGCTCCTTCAGGTCTCTCCTGTGCCATAGCAAGTCTGGGTTTGGGGGCCAAGGCTCCCGGGAGTGCCCGGGCAGTGATGACTTCCTGGTCTTTTCCTACGTAGGTGGGCATTCACGCTGATCATCATCTCATCCTATACGGCCAACCTGGCAGCCTTCTTGACTGTGCAGCGCATGGATGTGCCCATTGAGTCAGTGGATGACCTGGCTGACCAGACCGCCATTGAGTATGGCACAATTCACGGAGGCTCCAGCATGACTTTCTTCCAAGTAAACCCCATTTGGTTGCTCACCAACATTGGGAATTGGGCAGAATAAAGTTGAGATGTTTGTCCACTGGAGATAAAAACATCTCTCCTCATCTCATTCTCTCTTTTGAACATCTAATTTGAAGGTCCCCATGGGGCTCATTTTCCTCCTGCTCCACAAAATATCTCCAGAAGGAGGTCCCCAAAGGACTTTGGGTTCATACCAGCCCATCCCAAAGCATGATACATGCATTTGAGGTGATTTGAGGTTTAACATGATGGAACAATTTTAAAATTGCAAAGTTTCATGTTTATTTTATGTGCATTAGGAAAAAAATATATATGCTTTGAATCAAACCGGTATTTTTATTTACATCACTGCATAGGATGGGGCATATTTAAATTTTAAGAAGTAAGTTAGATTTTATGGGTAGTACTTAGCCAAAGCAAGATTAAAATATTACACAAATGATTGAAGTTTGAGCAACACTAGAATAAGATGAACTGGTGTCACTGATTCCAAACTGACAGGCCTCAGATAGGGACCCTCTTGGCTTCTTTGGGATTCCCTTGCAAGGCTCAGGAGAAGGCGCTGCCATAAGATCACACTGACAGGCAAAACTGATTGATCACCAAGGCTGACAGAATCAGGCCAGACAGAATAGTAGTTTTCATAAGCTTCCAGTGCTCTAGGGAAGAAGATTTCCCCTGGGGCTAATAGGTGTCCAACCAACCTAATATCCAAGAAGTTCATTTCCACATGAAATGAGCCCAAGGCCTTCTGTTTTCTGTTTTTCACACAAGTCTCGGTGCCTGTTGACATAGAGGCCAGAGAAAGCATCATGTAAACGCAGAGTTTGGATAGACCCCCAGAACTCTCTGTTTTATGATCATTGGTAAAATAGAAGCCAGTGTTGGCCATGTAGGTGATAAATTGCTTTAGAGTGGATGGAAAATAGCTGCACTGTTTTTTCAGGTGGCATCTCTGTTTAAGTCCTAATGAATCTGAGTTCACTGCCCCAAACTCAGGGATGATGAAAGGACACAACCAGAGTTTCAGTTTTCTACCAGAAAATGAAAGTAGGCAAGAGAAGACCTCTCTAGGGTAGATGAGGCAGAACCGATGACAAACCAGTAGGCAGAATTCACAGTGCCTTGGGAGCCTGTTGCTTCCTGATCTTTCTGTAAAAGGCACAAGTCCCTCTTCTGTCACCATCCAGTGACAGTGAACATCTTGAGTTGAGAGATGGAAGGGGGAAGTTTCTTGATTGTAACGAGGGGTGGAGTGGCAGAAGGACCAGCAGTGTAAAACTTTGGTTCCCTCCCTCTTTAAACCCACATTTCTTTTCTCTTTTCCCAATCCTGCTTTCTTTCTGTTCTTTCTCCAGAATTCCCGCTACCAGACCTACCAACGCATGTGGAATTATATGTACTCCAAGCAGCCAAGTGTGTTCGTGAAGAGTACGGAGGAGGGAATCGCCAGGGTGTTGAATTCCAACTACGCTTTCCTGCTGGAGTCCACCATGAATGAGTACTATCGGCAGCGAAACTGCAACCTCACTCAGATCGGGGGCCTGCTGGACACCAAGGGCTATGGGATTGGCATGCCAGTCGGTATGCAGGAAAGGGCCAGCCTCTGTGGGGAGCTTCATCCAGGCAGGGTCAGGGTAGCTAAAACCACAGAAGGCAGTGTTGAATTCAATAACCCCTGTTTCTAGAACCAGTTTAACAATGACTTGAGGTGGGTATTCTAATAAGGGTAAAGAAAGATAAAAGCCAACCCCAAGGCTTCCACTAATCAGCGATCAGAGCTCAACTTATTAGTAATTATTAAAGAGCTCGTTGATTGTTTATTTAATCGATTCATTATCAAAGGCTAATTCTAATTATTAAAGGGCATATTGATGCCCTTGGTGAATTCTTTAGGCCTTTTATTTCTTCTCTCTCCTGCTTCCTGCCCCTTGGCCTTTCTTTGTTGACTGACATCTCCATTAGCAGTGGGAAGAAGGAAGAGATGGGAACATTAGAATTAATTTCTCTCTTTGTTAGTGTCCCCTATGAAAGTTTACTGACATGATTGTATGAGATGGCTTTCAAATTACTGGTGGACTTCAGGGATCTACCCATTCCTAAGTCCACAAGGGAAATTGAGAACAGGCAGTAAAGCTCTGGTGTTGTTCGCTGACTGGGTGCCATCCAACTTTGTCATAGGAAGGTAGAGATGTTTGGCTTCCAGAAAGATCTCCCAACTGTGCTTTTTAGAGAATACTCACACTTTGGGTCTTCTCCTGCTGATAAGTGCCTCCACCAGAAGATAAGGTCAGACATGTTTAAATGCTGCCATGATTGAGGAGGGATTGGACCATGTTCCCAAGTGATTCTGACATGAAGGCTTTCCCCACACATGCACCACTGAGAGCAGCTGTGGTATAGGTTTGTCCTGCACAAGGGTGTTCTCGAACAAGGCATCAGGGGAAGAATTGAGGCCATTGGCTCATGTGAGAAAACTGATACATCCCATGTGCACCCTTGTGGTTACCTGACATGTCCCTTCTATTGATCTTTCCCTAACTCAGAGCTCTCTAAATTATAGGATTCACTTACACCTGTGGAGTGTAATGAGCATAGTCTTAGAGTCAGGCAGACCTGGGAATGCATCCTGGTTACCGGCCATCGTACCTCAAGATAGATTATTTAACCTCTCTGGAGCCACAGTGATCCTATTCATAAAATTAGGTTTCTCATTCCTACTCATGGGATTATTGTGACAATTAAACCTCATAATTTGCTCAGATACCTTACCTCAGCATGTCACACTTAGCCTGTCTTGGCGAGTACCCTTTCATCTTTTCCACAGTCCCCTATGTTATTTGATAAAAGTAGAAAACTTCTTAAATATGGATCAGAAATCAAGCAAGTGAACATAAGTAATAATACAGTATATACTCTCTGACACTAGCAGTTCTGTGAGCTGGAAACCTCACTCAGGGAACTCATAAACCTCCACATTCTCTATTTACTGTCAGATTTTATTGATGTCTATTAATGTTACAGATTATGGGCCTGTTTAAGAAACGTATTGGCTGACATTTTCTTTCCAGATAGTAGAATAAACTACAAAATGAACTTAGGATGCACCTGGTAATAGTCTAGTGTTTTAACACTTTTAATCCAAATGTCAGGTGCCTCAAAAGTTTTCATGAAGCCAGGCACAATGGCACACATCTATAATCCCAGCAACATGGGAGGCTGAGGTAGGAGGACTGCAAGTTTGAGTCCAGCCTCAGCAACTTAGTGAAACCCTGTCTCAAATAAAAAATAAAAAGGGCTGGGAATGTAGATCAGTGTTTGAGTGCCCCTGATTTCAATCCTCACTACTAAAAAAAAAAAAAAAAAAAAAAAGTTTCCTTGAGGAATTTGACTATGTTATGTAGTTGAAGTAAAACACTAATTCTAGAAGTTTTCATCATTAACTAAGGAAAAAGGAGAGGAAATGCTTTTATTCCTCATCTGATATGAAGTTATTTTTACATGTGTTTTTTTCCCTTAATTGTCCCAGCTGTGTGAGGTAGGGGTGATTACTCCTGTCATATAGAGGACAGAACTGAGATTCAGAGCACATCTTGCTTGTCCAAGGCTACAGAATAGGTGGAGAAACTGGCTTGAATCTAGGATGTTTATCTCCAAATCCAGTACTTCACTGACCAAACCCTATAGCCATCAGCTGGGAAGGGGATGGTAGGTAGCAAGGTATGCTGTGGGCTGGCCCAGATTCTCACAGAAGAACATTTCATAGTTCAGTGGTGAGACAGACTTTAGATCCCCTGAGGTTATGCCTGTCTATCATTTTTAAGTGAGAGATAAGGGCGTAACTACAGAACAAGCAATGTGTTTGGAACCAGGAAAATTAAGAGAAACAAAGTGAAGAACAAGATGGAAAATTTATCAGGTGGTTTTGGAGCTAAATAAACAACCAAAGAATAAGCACAATAGCCCTTTCATGTGGTGTGTTGTGAGGTTGGCTGGAAAGTTCCTTGAGAGGGCTTGTAATGCTTTGCAGGGCTGCACACTCGTCTCTAAACCCTGAATTTTCCTTAGCTTCATACACAAACACATCTGTTAGGCAACTCATTTGTGTCTCCATTCACTGCAGATGTGTATTAAGCACCTACCGTGCATGAGACCCTACTGCTGTTCTCCCACATCAGTTAAACATACGTACTCAATGCTGTAGGCTTGGTGTGGGTGCCCAAGCATAGTTGTGTCCATAGTAGGGAAGGTTCTACCATGCAGGCCTGTGCTGCCAGAGTCAGAAAAGACCTGAGAGATGACCTAGTTCCTTGCTTTTCAAAGTGCAGCCCATGACCCAGCAGCCTGGAGCTTGATGGAAATGCAGAATCTCAGGCCCCACCCCAAACCCACTGAATCAGAACCTGAAGTTAACAAAAGCCCCAGGTGATTCCTACGCACATTAAAATTTGAGAAGCACTCATCTATTTGTTCCAATTTTATGCCTGAATCCTTCACCATAACCTTTTTCCCCTGCAGCATCTGTTGACATCAGACCTTCATAGAGTTTGGGCAAAGAAACTGGGCAACATACTTGTTTTCCACTCTCTTGGCAGATTTTCGTTAATGATCTCCAGCTTCCACCCATTGTGGGACATTGAGCTTTCCAAGGTTTCATTTAAGCTGTTCTTGTGATTAAACCTTAATTCTAGAACCAAATCTCCTTGACCACATTCCATCTGAAAAATTAAAAAAGAATTGCACTGAACAGAGAGAAGCTTTCTGTTTGAGGAGGGAGCAGAAGGGGGCGGCATAGGATGGTGGACAGGCCAGAAGGTTCTGGTGCCCTTGGTGAGCAACCATGGGGGTCGGGGACCCCTGGTGACTGACTTCTCCACATGGATGAACAAGAGGAGGCATCCGTTATACACCCTGGGTGGCTTTCCTGTCACTGGTTGGTTACTGCTCTGAGTATACAATTGTCGAATAAAATGTAATGACAGTTACAAGTGCCAGAGAAATTAGTTTAAGTAGAAATCAGAAAATTGACTGAGAGATTTGTATGCCAGAAACACAAACTTCGGCTTCTTAGAGGCAGACGGGAATCTGTCTGTGGGCAAGTCGCTTAACCTGGATAGACCACCTTTATCATTTAGAAAGTCATAGTGCCCAGGCAGGAAGGTGGGGTGGCACAGCCACCTGGAAAGCCTTTACTTGACACATACTGGGGTCTTTGGCCATGGGCTGGACATGCCAGTCAGTATAGAGGGAACAAAAGTAGAAGCCTGCATGAAGCCAGAAGGTTCCCCGCTCCTTCCTGCAGAGGAAGAGACAGAGCTGAGAGGGCACCTGCCTGTCTCTCTCCCCTGCTGAGTTTCAAGCAGGCAGTGGCCAAAGGGGTGGACTGGGAAGGGGAGTGGAGGGGTGCCTGGGAGGGCATTCATGTTCTGTGTCCTGGGCTCTCCTATGACCCTGCAGGCTCGGTTTTCCGGGATGAGTTTGACCTGGCCATTCTCCAGCTGCAGGAAAACAACCGCCTGGAAATCCTGAAGCGCAAGTGGTGGGAAGGGGGGAAGTGCCCCAAGGAGGAAGATCACAGAGCTAAAGGTATGGACATCCAGGGCCTTCCTCCTGCCCTAGGGGACCAAATTTGCTTTTTTTGTGGTGTCCAAATTTCAGGAAGCAACTTTTAGGACACAGGGAAAGTAAGCCTGGGAAGACACGGAGCGCTAGGCTGGGGCTGTCTGCTCAGTCCAGTCCCAGGGTCCTCTACCTCTAGGTTCCCAGTGTCCCCAGCCCATAAGTGCTGGAGGCACCCTCCTCTGTGTTTCCTGCTCCACCCCTCTCGCCCCAGCACCCAGGCTTCTGCCTGCTCCCCTTTTCCCAGCCTGGCATCTCCATAGTGTACTCTCCACTAGTAATCAGAGTGATTCTTTTTAAAATGCAAATCGGATTGCAGTCTATCCCTGCACGAACCTTCCAGTGGCTTCCCGTCTCACTCAGAATGAAATTCAAGATTTCCGTAGCCTTTCCATCTTCCTGATCCCCAAACTCTGCACTTGCTTCCATCCCAGGATGGGCGTGTGTTCTCTGCCCAGCCTCCCTGAAGGGGCCGCCCTTTACCCCTACCTTCACCTCGTTTTCTCTTTTCAGATCTCTTCACTACCTGATATAATTGTCTATGTGTTTCTTTGTTAACTCTCCACCTCCTGTACTAGAATGTAGGTTTCATGAGGTCAGGGTTCATCTTCTTCACAGAGAAGGACTTTCCACACCAGCCCATGAATAGTTCACTGCATGAATGAATGAATGAAAGAATGTTAAATTGGGTTGAATGGAAAGCAGTCACTGACTAGTATAGTTAGGGCTGGGGTGGGTCCCTTTGTATCCAGTGTTTTCTGTAAGGGAACACATATCCTGGTGAGCCTAGGACATTCCTGGTGACATCTATTATATATCAGTTAATGCTTGTTAGTAATATTTAGATAACTTTTATTCTTGAAGTGTTCTCGTTTGAACAATAAATTATATGGTCATCCCAGTAATCTACTGCAGCCTTGCTAAAATATGCATCAGATTTACCTGTGAGCGCTCTCCCCTTGGAAGGCAGCTGAGGATTAAAATGAACGATAGCATGTGCTTGCCTTTCTGCTCAGCATGAATGATTATCCCTGATGAGACAGTGAATGAGCGACCGTGTGTTTCCAACTGTCTATACATGGATCTCTATCTGGCAAGGCAAGGTCTCAAGTATATAGATCTAGGGGGCAAGTCATTTGCAATGTAAAGGGAATGTTTCCCTTAAAAGAACCCAGTGAGGCCACACAGTCCTTGACTTTTCCCTCCACAAAGGCCAAAGCTGCCCATGGGATAGGCAGTAGCCACGAGTGGATACAGGGCATGGGCAGGCGACATTTGAATCCCAGCTGCAGCAGTTGCTAGTCTGAGTTTAGTTAGGCACATTAGTTAGCACTGATGAGTCCTCCTTTCTTTATCTGTGAAATGAACACAGTAATCGGCTCCAGGGTTGTTGTGAAGTGGAATGGACAGCAGGGAGCTTAGCTCATAGTAAGGGCCCAGGGCATGACAATATTGTTAGCTGCCCCGGATGCTGTGCATCAGAACTCCAGGGCAGTCTGGGTTCTGTGAGCTGTCTGCAGGGGAGTTATTTTCAATGGTCAGCCAGTCAGCCATTCAATCAACTTGGAGATGCTAAGTGACAGTGAGGTGGCTCATTGTCTGGGAATAAGAAGGCTACATATAGTCTTACCCTCAAGCACTTTAAAGTGATTGCCAGAAACAAAATCAACATACTTGAAGTGATTAGCAAATAATTCTGGACACCGGCCAAACCATAATTAAATCCTTGATAGCAGGGGATGGGGGCAGAGGTGTGCAGCGGGAAGGGATGCAGAGGAGACCAACTCTATTATTTGTTCAGAGGGATAAAATGGAGGGGATACAGAGAACAGCAGCAGGACATCTTTGTGGATGGGTAGAATGAACTAGATTTTGAAGATGCCCAGGACCTGAACAGGCAGAGACAGCGTGGGAAGAGGGTACTGCAGCCAATAAGCACTCTGAGGAAGGATGCGGATGCAGGTATCAGTGGGGCATACCTGCCAAGTGCAGCTTTGGCCCACAACAGTGCACTCCACCCAGTGTGAGGATTGGCTTCAGACATCACAGGTCTGCAAGGAGAGGTGTGGCACTATGAGAACTGGTGCTGTCGTGACATTCATGATCTCGTGGGACAGTCATTGCTTAGGGAGAAACAAAGTCAGATTCTTGACTTTTGGAAAGTTCCAGAACAAGTCCTTACAGCTCATGGCACAGACACCATTCTTGAGAGGTGAGGTTTTTGATTTGCTAGAGAAGTGGTTTAGAATATTAGAAAGTGAATACCTGAAGGAAATTGGAAATACAGTTCACACTAGAAGTTTGAGAGTGAAAAAACAAAATTGAAGAGCCAGGGCTACCATGTCTGCAAACAAGATAAAAGCATGCCCTGGCCAGGACATGTCAGCTTGTGGTTTAGAGAGAAGGAGGCTTGGGCCCTGCTGGGAGCTGGCCAGTGGCAGATATCACCCTCATAAATAGCTGGGGATTACAAAAGTCATAAAGAGATTTGCCAAACTCTAGACACAAGTGACAGGCCGCAGTGGAGTGGAGACTAGACAGCCAACACATGGAAATCCAGGGCAGAGAGGACTCAATGGAATGCCTGCATATTCCTGGGCCCCAGACGAGGATATTGGTTATTTAACTGGACCTGTTCCCCACCCCTATGTCATCACACTGGCTGGTGTCCTTTCCAACCCCAGGTCCAAAATACACCCTGGGGAGAAGCAAAAATAGAGAAAACACTTCATTTAACTGACGTCAAACTGAGAAGTCTCCGTGTGTTTGTTAATCAGGTGAAATGTAAGTGTGAGGTAGAAATTAATTTCATTCATAGAAAAATAAAGTCACTGTTTTTGCAATTGTGACTCTGGAAATTCTTCTCCATTCTCCAGAGGTTTAGGAAGACTAATCTGACAGTAGAGTTCACTGGAGAGGGAGAAGGGAGACAGACAGGGGGATCAAACTCCCAGGAAAGATGGAAAGGAGTGAACAGGAGGCATTTCTCTGCTGCACGTGGGGACCAAATGTTCCCTGGCACAGAGAAGAGAACCGAACAGATGAAAAGGGATAATCAACAGGGGAAGTCATTCCACGCAGTTCCCAGTGTTCAGAAGATGACTGGGTCCCATCAACCAGTGTGAACTCGCCTCTCTGCAGCCATCCTTTGGAGCAAGGGTTAAGCTGTATTAATAAGAGGCAATGTTCAAGAGTGCAGCTGTCGGGGAGAACTGTGCAAATCTCAAGAAAGCAAAGCCATCGGCTGCCTTCCCAGCTGCAGCTGCTAGGGCCAGTTTCACCCAATGGCCCTATTTTTGCCATGGCTGGGAGCCCAGGCAAACATTACTTGGAGACTCAAAGCCTTCTTGGCCTTGTGAAATTCCACATGATGTCCTCGAGGTCAAGCAAGAAGCAGGTGCCATTACTTCTTCTCTCTGGCAAATTAGCCATCAGACTCACTATGGTGCATAACTCATTACTTAAGACTCTTGGAAAAACAGGATCAGCATGACCCTACAGATCTGCTCCTTGAAGTTTTGAAATAGCCACCAGGAATCAAGCCCCAGGAACATTTATGCCCTTGTGTCTTAAAAAAAAAAAAAAAAAAAAAAACAAAACAGAGAGCTATACTTTTAATTTGCTTTCCACAGCAGCTCCTAGGTGATCTTTTCTTTTATAATTTGAATCAGTTGACTTTCACATGCGCCTCAAGGAATGAGACTAAAATGGAATAGTCAGAGAGAGATGGAGGTGAAGGAAAGGAGGAGAGGGTCTTTTTATCAGAGACCTGAAATTTACAGTGCCTATAGGCACTTTGGTTTCAATTAAAATGTACCAGACAGCACACTGATTCCTAACATAATTCTTTTCTGCTTTGTTGTCCTATTAAAATGTGAGGAATTTAAAAGAAAATGAACTGGTGCTTACCCTACCTCTAATCCTACATTGCAGCTTGAATATCACTGCCAAATTCCAAAGAAGAATCCTAACATTGGAATGCTGCAACCCGCCTGAGCCTTCTTGCCAGGTCCTACTTGGCTCTGGTAAGAGCCACAACCTACCCCTTCATCAACTTCCCTTCATCTCTCCTTCTTAATTTCCTTGCTTATAGCCTGGTGACCCTATACCTTCATACAACCACTGAAAAATGCAATGGCAGATCCTGTGGAAGACTAGAGATTACAAAAAGGAGCAGGCTCCATTCCAAGCTGTTTCATTTGCTTCTGCCTTGTCTTTTCAAAACAACACTTATTTTATTTATTTATTTTCTCACTCAACTCCTATAAAAAGAAATATCGCTAGCCTCTCACAGATGCCAACATCCCAATTCACGGAGATTGGATTACTGAAGGCTTTGCAAAACAATTGCTAGACAAAAAGGTGGTCGGTGAACTCCAAGGAAATTAAATGCCATTATCTTGAAAAATACAAACTCACAATCAGGCTTCAAAGGAGCATAAATACACCACCGGGCTGTGAAAATCAGGGTCCCCTTTCAAGAATGAAAAAGAGGCCAGTGGCATTGACTCAGAATCCTTAGAGAACAGGAAGTTTGCTGGCTGGCACAGTGGGAATGGAAGCATGAGGCATGTTGGCAAGAGTGGGGGCAGGTGATGGGGAAAGGGGACTCTGGGGACCCTTCCCTCTCTCTTTCTTCTTAGAGGCCCAGCTTGGCTATCCAGGTTCTCTGGTTTCTCTGGAGAGCACCAAGGCTGGAAACCTGAATGTGGGAGCTTCATGGTGTCTCAGAAAGACGCTGAGGAGGAAGCCTGTTCTTAGTCAAATCAGATTGATTGCTGAGAGACGGAGAAGCTCCAGAAGGGTTGCCAGAAAGCTTGATCGGAAACAGAGGCAAATGGCAGCCCAGTGACTCTGTGACAGAGGAGGGCAGCAATTATAAAGATGACAGCCCACCTTTGTCTGTAAACTGAGCCAAAACGAAGTCCACAAATCATAGACTAAAATATTCAATGCAATGTTCTACAGGATAAAAAGGGGATTTATAGGCTGAGGTTGTAGCTCATGCATAGAACCCTCACCCCTTGTCCCTTTGGAGGTTCCCAGGAATGAATCCAGTCCTCAGAGTACCAGCTTGAGTTCTGTGATCACACCCATGCATCTGGAGTGGATGCTGAGTACCAGGGAGATGCAGTGTGGCACGAGGGCTGAGGACCCTGGCTTCAGTGTTGACTTGGGCACTTCCACATATCGGCCATGGGCCAATTCCCTGACCTCTTTGCACCTTGGTTTCCTCATTAAGAAAATGAGGGCGAAAGCAGTGCTCATGTCCCAGGGCAACAGTAAGGACTGCATTAAAACAGCATGGGAACCTTGCTCTTGCTAAACACAAAGGTCAGCTTCACATTTATAAAGAACATAAGCATTAGAATAAGATTTGTCTAGAATTCACATCTTAACTGGGAAAACTTAGGTAACTTAAGTTCTCTAAGTTTCCTTTAGAGTGTTTTTAATAAATGAATGAGATAACAAGTGTTTTTAAAAATAAGATACTTGAGATTGTATTTTGACAAATTGTAAAGTGCCTCTTGTGTTTTGATAAATTGCAAAACTTGTGTTTTGATAAATTGCAAAATGTATCAAATGCATCTCCCATTCCTCTTCTATTTTGTGTCCCTTTTCCCTCCTTTTTTCCCATCACTTTCTCCAGAATCTGGTAGTCTAGGCAATAGATGTCACAGTGACTGCAAGGAGAAATGGCAAACCTATTGTTTGACAGGCCTCAGCAGGACCAACGTGGTGGGTCACGTTGCATTTTCTGGGAAGGTCATGTAGGTCACTTTACACAGGGGCATGTGAAGTTGCTGTTTGATAAGTCTGTAAAGATGGGATCATTTGATTTATCTGCAAGGACATAGATGAATGTGGCTCCGAGAAAGTGGTTGAAAGCCATATGGACCCAGGAACCCATGTTCCTGTCCAATGCTCTTGTACTGACATTACACAGAGCTTCCATAAGATGGTGCCCAGCTTATGGAAGATCCTCCATAAAGATGTGTTGGCTGATGTCAAAGAGCAAATGCACTGTCCCTTGTCTGGATCAGGACACTAGACTGTCCTCTCTTGCACATGTAGCTTCTCTGCACGTGCCTATGTGGCTCCTGTGATCTCTTGCTTCTTTACCTATGGGGAACCACCCGCTACCCCATCACACTTTTGTTCAAAAGGAGCTTCCTCTCTCAGTTGCAGATGACCACAGTGCTACCGGGAGCTATGTGGGGGGTTTTAAGGGCTAAGACATAGCGTACCTGAGTTCAAAGGGTGGTTATTAGTCAGTCAGAACAAAAGGATAGCAAGTCAGTGGGTGGTAGTTTGAATTTCTCCGAAGGCAGTTTCTCCCTGCTGCCATTCCATCTCTGTAATTCTACAGAAAACCACAGTGATGCATTTATATTTGTAAAACTATTATTTGTATTTGTGGGCAATTTGTGAGTGACACCAAAGGTAGTATTTAACCAACCCAGAGTTTGCAAGGCGAGTTTGATTCTTTTTCAGCCTGATTGTGGGGCATGAGAGACTCGCATGTCGGGAGAAAATTCCAGTTTTCACACCATCTGTGCAAATGGCTCATGTGTGGTCCCATCTGAAGAACGGAAAGGATGAGTTGACTCCATGGCTTTCCGGTCCCTTTTGCAGGTGCCAAGGCATCTATGAGTGTAGTAAGGTCCTCGCAGGCTGAGGGAGCCCCACCAATGGCCCCCTCTGATGAATGGCGGTGTGCTGTGGCAGGCGCTTGACTTCTGGTAGGGTGGTTGATGACAGTGTTAAATGGAGCTGCTGCACTCTCCTGACGTTCATTCCCGCTCCCCGCTCCATCTGTTTCTCAACTCTCACTCTGCCAGCAATCTATTCTTGCTTCCACTTTCCAATAACTTCCTAAAGGCACGAATGGTATAGAAGCTTTACTCCTAGGAGGAGGCCAGTCAGAAATTGGCACAGTGGAGCCAACACCCATGATTAATATGCCGGTCCTGAAATGCAGGAAACTGGGAAAGAAAGACTGGGGGATGTTTCAGTGACTCATGGTTCCTGCCAGCCTCCTGTTAAAACCTCAGCTCCTCCAAGAAGTTTGTTCTGATCGAATCAGGGTTATCCCAGCCCAGAATACATGTCCATTTCCAACCCTTCCCCTCTACTCCCCAACACTGAAGGTCCACGTTGTGGACCATGTTGGGGTTCAGTCCGCCTTCAGCCAGCTGCACAGTAAAGTGTGAGTCATCTGCCCCTGTGGCCAGGCAGAAGCCCTCAGTGACAACTGTCACATTTTACTATTATCTCAAACAAAATTTCATTAGGGAGTGAAAACATATCATTGTTTGAATTGAAGCTTTTGGCATTATAGGCCTCTACATCTGGAATCTATCCTTTTACTCTCTGTTCGTTCTTTTAACATTGATTGAGCTCTTCATAAGTCCCATGATTGGCGACTGCAGATTGAACAAGGCATTGTTCTTCCTTCAAGGAACTCACAGTCTAATGGAAAATTCAGGTATATAAACTTAAACTAATTTTTACACATGATCACAATGAGGCACAATGTATTATTAGTGAAACACAAAAGCAGTGTAACTAAGTCAGGTAAGGAACACACTGGGAGGAAGTGGCCCTGATGTAAGTCTGAAAGGGAAGGCTGAGGTTGGCTAGGTATATGTCTGGGTGGTGGGGTGGATTCCAGGCATCCGTGCTAACAGGAGTGAAGGAACAGACCATGCCTGCTGGGAATGGCAGACGTTTCTACCACATTGTTAGACAATTATCACAGTCAGATTCTACATTTCAGGAATATCAATGAGGAAACTACATGGAGGGTAAAGTTGAAGAGGAGACAGGGTTGAGCAGGAAAATCAGTTTGGAACCTCTTGCAATCAACCAAGCAGTAAGCGAGGAAGTAAGGAAGTGGTAGGAAGGACAGAGAGAAGGTTAGAAGTTGAAACTTATTCAGGAGGGAAAGTCAGCAGAACTTGGTAATAACTGCTGCATGGAGGAGAGGCCAGAGACCAAATGATGGAAGGTAAGGAGAGAATGTTCCCATAGCAAGGGAAAGAGGTTGGTTGGTAGGCCTGGAAAAGAGCAGCAGCGATGGCTTCATGAAAAGCCTAGAAGCAGATGTGGTTGACAATGTCAAGGCCTAAGAAAGGTTGCATAAGATCTGGACTGGCAAATTTCCAAGAAGTTAGAAACTAAGCAGTGAGGGTGGTTTTAATGGTGCAAGGCAGAATTGCATGGGGTGAGGACTGAATGAGAAGAACAAAAGTAGATTCAGTACAGAATCATCTGCTCCTTCAGATACAGCAGATAGAACATAGTGTCTAAAAGCTTTTCCGGTGTCCAAAATTATGTTTGAGTCCTGAACAAAATGATTGGCTTCCACATGCAAAAAGAAAACCGCAAAATTAAATTAAGACATGTTTAATTAAATATCTCCAAAATGGAACATTGTTTCAACTTCATTAATTTTTAAATTTAATATTCGTAAAAACTGCGTCACATTTAGAAACAATTTTTTGGTTTAGATTTTCTCATTTTGCAAATATTCTCTTGTATGCACAGCGATTGCTGAGAAATCACAGCCAATTGCAAATTAACTGTTGCTTGCCACTCAGTATATAGGAAGCAAAAAAATTTTAATGTATTTAACGTAAGATGTGAGGGCATTTTCTTCTACTGCTTTTTACATGGGATGGGATCTCTTCAAATAGGTTTTAAGAGCTTTTAGAATGTCTCAAAATAATGCTGCTATAGAGAACTCTTTCAAGAAGCTTGGCTGGGGCAGAAAGGAGAAAGAAGGGTCATTGACTAGACAGAATTGAAGGGGTCAGGAGTATATTTTTTCTTTAAGGAGGGAGAAACATGAATGAGAATGAGCCAGTAGGGAGGCGAAGCTTGAAGAGGACACAGGCAGTTACGAATAAGAGGCAGGGAACACAGCTAGAGCAGAGGTGGTGGAATGAGACCTAAAGAGAAGAAATACCTGCTTCAAGAAACAAGGGGAAGGGGAGGCCATTTGAGGGGGCTGTAGTCCTTTCTTCTATCTGAGGCAGAGCTATTCCAAAATGATGGCGGAAGTCCTGGAATACCTGGGTAGTCACCTGGGGAGTCCTTTTGCCTAAACAGGTGAGCATGTTTTGTATCACTGTGGTCACTTCCTCCACACTGGGCATCTCCCTCCAGCCTCCCTCCACAGGGGCTGGCCAGAGAATCTAGTTCATCCAGGATGCACAGAATAAGTCCCAATACCTCAATTCTCACAACCCCCAAACTATGGGCTGGAGCACCTGCCTCCGAACCCCAGCCAGACCCTTTAAAGTATGCATTCCTGCTTCAGTTTCCCTTTTTGTCCCCCATTCATGTGGATCTCGATGCCTTCGATGTCAAAAGTCACCTAAGTGGCCCTAGGTGAGAGAGGCAGATGTTCAAATGACCCCAAAGCACTTTCCCCCTGGAATGATTCCCTATTTGGAGCTATTCAAAATAGAAGTTCCTTCATTCATGCAATTACACAAGAGTTGACTGGTCTGTTTGATGCATTCATCATGTAAGCTCTTGGAACTCTTGTAAGCAGATTCTCAGTGTAGGCAGGAATCGCTACCATGCTGTGTTATTTCAAAATAGCAGCAGACTCCCACTTGAGGCATTGTGGGAGGTAACCCAAGACATCTTGAAATGGCCAGGTAGAGCTATTTCCCAGCTTTCCAAGGTGCAGAAGGTGGCATCTGATTTCTGTTCCTTAATAGTGGCTCATCCTGTAGTGGTATGTGAAGCTGGCTCACCCTGACAATGACATAGCTCTGTGTGGTGTGATGATGGAACAAGCATTAGAGTGTGCAAGCATTTCCAAGAGCACAGGATGTAAGCTACCATCTTGGCATTTTCATGGATAAAAGATCCTTTTTTGATTTATGATTATAGCCCCCACTGAATGAAGGTTTCTTATGTTTATGACACATTCCCTTAAATTTAGGTTTCTATGATGCCAAAGAAAGCATATATTACATAGCTAAACTTGATGTTTGTGGAAAAGAAATGGTCACATAGGTATTGAGTATAGTCTATATGTCAGGCATCTTGCTAGTTGACAAGGATACAGCCAAGCTTTAAGGAACCTAAAAGCTTCTATAGTGCTTCCAAAGAGACCAAATTGCAAGTTAATTGTAGGCCTGTCTGGTTAGAAAAGAATCACCCATGAAATTTGTTTTAAAGTATGGATTCCTGTGTCCCATCTCCAGAGATTAATTTAGTAGATCTGGAGTAAGGACTAGAAATCTCAATGTTTAACAAGCTGATCTAGGCAGTCCTGATGGCAACCAGGTTTGGAATGACTAGTCCTATTGAATAAAAAAATCTACTTTCCAAAGAAGTATTTTAGTAACATGTTGAGCATCTCTTATCAGAAATGCTTGGGACCAGAAGTGTTTCAGCTTTTGGAATTTTTCAGATTTTGGAGTATTTGCACATTGAATAACCCCAATCTGAAAATCTGAAATTTGAAATAATCCAAGATCAAAAGTTCTTTAAACATCACATTGGTGCCCAAAATGTTTTCGATTTCAGATTTTAAGATTAGGGATGATTAGTCTGTAAATGCTGACCCTGGTAAATAAGTTTTTACTATCTATGATTTAGTCAGAACAGTTGCTTTATATCACACAGACACAATGTTAAGAAGGTTGATTAAAATTACATGAAACTTGTAGAATTTATGTGTGTTTTGGTATCATGTTGCTATAAGCTAAATTAAATTCAGCATGTACCCTCCTTTTAGGATGATCCTCACCAACCAGCCCCAGACCATCATTTGCAGCTGGATCTCCCTCCTCCATTTTACTCCACTTACACTGCATTAGTGTTAAAACAGTTAGTTTTCTTCCAGGAATGTGTCAAAGACACCTACCTGCAAGACTCAAGTTCCAGTTGTTCATATAACTTTAGCACTGTTGGTGGCTTTCTGCTCTTTTACATTCACTTTTGCTTCTTGTTTTCTTACAGGCCTGGGAATGGAGAATATTGGTGGAATCTTTGTGGTTCTTATTTGTGGCTTAATCGTGGCCATTTTTATGGCTATGTTGGAGTTTTTATGGACTCTCAGACACTCAGAAGCAACCGAGGTAAACTTCCAAAGTCGTATGACCTATAGTGCTGGCAATGGGGTACAGTTCCCAGACTCATGCACATATTTCAGACAGTAACTGAAATCCCCTAGGAGGGTGCAGGCGAAAGTGCAATGAAAAGAATTCCAGCCCTCATTATGGGAAATCTGGGTTCATGCTTTCTCACTTCCTAATTGTACAGCCTCAGAAAAAGTATTCACTAACCTCTCTGGGCTTCAGATTCTTCTTTGAAACAACCCAGGACTTAAATATGTAAAAAAATGTTTCATGAACAGCAGAAGAGTTTCATGGACAAAAACCCTTATAGAAATATATATATATATTTATATATAAAAGTACCAGCTCTAATGGAAAATATGACCTCAGTCCTTCCATTTTGAATATGGTTTACCTTATAGGTAAAGAATCCTTAGAGATATACCAACTTTCAAGAACCAAGAATTATATCTTCCTTCTTGGGGATTTTAAATAAATTAAGTTTCCCAGTTATGGCTTCAAGGCTGAGTTAATATAAACTTCACACTGAGGGAAAAGTCTGAGAAGACTTGGTCTATTCTTCTTCTCTTCCACCCCAGAGAAGGTGCAAAAACCCTTGCATGTAAATTGCCTTATGAGATTTTTTTTTTTTTTTAAGGTTCACCTTAAGGATCCAACTCTGGGTCATTCTAAACCCCCCTTCCCTAATTGGTGCTGGAAAAATATCTCATAAATGCACAGTCAGTGCCCCAGAAGTCCACAGAGTTCCCTTCACACAGTACTGCCTGCCAGTCCTTTTACTTTTCTGAGCTCAGCCTCTTTCCCATCCCCATAGACCCTCTATGACATCACCCATTCCTCATGGTCTCTCCTGCATGCATTGAGATTAGTTTTACCCCCCACCTCACTGAGAAATTAAGAGTGACTAGCCCCAAATTAAAATCCTCATCTAAAAATGTACCCACAACTGTATTCATTCTGAGACTACAGCAGATATCTCTGTGTTCCTGGTGTCTCTACCTTGATCCTACCCATTCCTACTCTCAGATTAACCTCTGTCTTCTCTGTAATTTTTTTCTGCCTCTTCTCTCCAAAAATCCATAAGTATGGTCCAGCTAACCCATATTTTAAAATAAGAGCAATATTACTATTGCTTTTATTCTATCCCTCTCTTCTTCCAAACCAATGGGATCTGATAATAATCTTTCCATTTCCTCACCTCCCATTTGGTCCTCAATATAGGCCAGCCTGGCTTCTCTCCATCACTACACTAAAAGGCCATTGCTAAAAGGTGTGACCTCTTTTAGCAAAGGATAAAACCAAAGATTAGTCATTGGTCCTTATTGGACCTCAGTGTGGCCCTTGATGATGTGAAAAGCTCCTTCCAGAATCTCTCCTTGCATGGTACCCAGTTCTTTTGGTTCTCCTTTTACTCCTCTCTCCAGCTGTACTCTCTCCCTTTTCTCACTTCTTAAGTGGAGGTGGCACTTACTAATGCCATGAGACCTAATTCAGATGATTCAGGTGATTCCTTCTCCTGTCTCCCCTGGACCAGTAGAGCTGATCATTCATCCTCCTTCCCAGCACCATTGTAACTTATATGCAACGTTGCAATGACTAGACACTGAACTGCCTCAAGTAAGGGTTATGTCTTTCATATCTGAATTTTTACTGCAGAGCACAGTGCTTGACCAATAGTAGTAAACACATGTGGTTATATTCTTGTCACATGTGTTGGGTTAGGTAGGTGGTGTTTACTGTTGTTAATAGTTATTAGAAGCACAGATTAAGTGATTAGCCAAGAGTCTTTGTTGTTTACTAACAATGGGGATCTAGAATTCAGGTCTGAAGTCCTAATGTGTGCCGTATTCCACTAGACGGCACTGCCTGTAGTTGTTTCATGTTTGGTTTTTCTCCCAAGAGCTCACCCATGGTCTGGGCATACACTGATAAATTCAGCGAGAGTCAGAGTATTCTTTCTTTTCTTTTTTTTTTTTTTTTTTTTTTCTCTTTTCTTTGGGTGGTGCTGGGTATTGAACCCAGGGCCTTGTGCTTGCAAGGCAAGCACTTTGCCAACTGAGCTATCTCCCCGGCCCCAAGAGTCAGACTATTCTTGATGGCTAAAATGAGCGCTCAGGCTATGTAGGCTATTTGGCTATGGTAGATCCACCACTCCATTGATAGAACTGGGAGAGAAGGTGTCGAAGTATGGTGGCTGCTTCTCCCATCATGGTCCAGGAAAGTGTCCTTTCTCGTTTAGAAAAGAGAACTCAATAGAGCATGTGTGGGCTTTGGAGTTAGATAGATTTAAGCTCAAATTCTCAGTCAGCTATTTATTGTCAGTTTTTATAAGCTATGTAACTTTTGGAATCTCCATTTGCACATCTGAGATGGATAAACTATTAACAGTACTAGTACGGGCCCAAAATTCTTCATCAAATTCTCAAACCCAGAAAGCTTGGAAATTTCTAAGTTCTTTGTAAGTTTGATGCAAATGTATTCAGTGACAAAACTTGACTAATGTTTGTGGTCTTTATCATACTCAGTGTAAGCATACAGACATTTTGCTACAGAAATATTAATGTTCTTGAAAACAGAATCTGCCCCAGATCCACTGGGTGTGATACATAATATACTGTTTGTATATTATATTATCTTCCTAAAATTCAAATATTCTGAATTATGCAACACAGTTGGAGCCAAGCATTTCGTATCAGGAGACTGTGGACCTGTAGTAGGAGGGCTTGCTCTCATTTTAACTGTTATCAGAATGCATCCTCTCCAGCCATAACCAGTTGGTTAAAAGAAATGAAAATCTTTAGCTTGAAAACAGAATGTTCATGGAGGCCCAGCCGGTTTTTCAAGTCCTTGAAAGAGACAGGTGTAGAAGAGCTTTTCCTGGGATTCAAAGTCCACATTAGGCTAGGATCAGTGAATAAAAATTTCAGGGGTAGAAATTAACTCACTGGAAGGATGCAGCATTTAATGAAAATGTGCAAAAATCTTTCACAAGATGGTGAGATCATTGTTTTTGAATGTATTCAAAGATTAGACAACCAACTGACAGAACTGTTGAACATTATGCTATACGGGGTTTTTGAACATTAAATGGGACTGGGAGTGAGGCGATGAATTGCAAGACCTTCGTGGAATTGTCATACCTAAAATGATACGATTTGGTGAGCCCTGTCCCCTCATCCCATCCCTGCTCCGCCGGGCTTATTCTGAGAGGCTGGCTGTGCCCTCGCTGTCTCCTGCAGGTGTCCGTCTGCCAGGAGATGGTGACCGAGCTGCGAAGCATCATTCTGTGTCAGGACAGTATCCACCCCCGTCGGCGGCGAACTGGGGTCCCGCAGCCCCGGCCCCCCATCCCGGAGGAGCGCCGGCCCAGGGGCACGGCGACGCTCAGCAACGGCAAGCTGTGCGGGGCCGGGGAGCCGGACCAGCTGGCGCAGAGACTAGCCCAGGAGGCCGCCCTGGTGGCCCGCGGCTGCACACACATCCGCGTCTGCCCCGAGTGCCGCCGCTTCCAGGGCCTGCGGGCGCGGCCGTCGCCAGCGCGCAGCGAGGAGAGCCTGGAGTGGGAGAAGACCACCAACAGCAGCGAGCCCGAGTAGCCCCAGCGGCCGCAGGACGAGCGGAGCCAGGAGAGGAGCGGGACGGCGGGGCAGGAGCTGCTGTCCGCCGCGAGCCCGGACTTACATGTACAGCGTCGACCCTTCTCTCCGGATTTGGGATCCAGTCACTTTACAAAGGTCAAAGAGCCTGACGCCCCAGCCAGAGACAGACAGCGCCCGAGGGGAGCGGTCCACCCAGAGACATGACACCCAAGTGGCAAAGGGACGCGCTCCCTCATGGGCATAAGGACCCACCTTCCCCCAGTGGGTCTTTCTCTCCCGCCCAAATAACAGTCTGGGGTGGGGGACCCTGCCTGGACCAGTCCAACGAATTGATGGAATCATCAGTTGAATTTCCCCCTAGGAAGGGATCATTGTACCCTGGGTCTAGTTCTTACAGAAAAAAAAAACAAAAACAAAAATTAAACTCAACAGGGAAGTTTTTTTTTTCTTCTTCTGAATTTGTATGTTTTTGTTAATGTTCCTTTCCTCCCCCCTCTTCTTTTGTCGTCTTTTCAATTCTGTTCATTTGCTTTGTGTTTTTTGGAGGGGGAGGCTTGGTTAGGGAAGGGAAGTCTCAATCAGCCCTATTCCCTTTTCCTGGATTTTAGGATATGAAGTTGCCAGGGCATCAGATTTCATTCAGGTGCTGAACTCCCAGTCCTTGTGGGGGTTGGGGGCCTACAGGAGGGTGGGAGAAGGATGTGAAGGAGAATCTGGGGGCAAGTCTCAGATGAAAGTCCATTAAAGCAGTTTTTTAAATGCCAAAAAGCAATTAACCCATAGTTCACTCAGAGAGACCTTAAAATGCCTGGTATTTCAAGGGTTAATCTGTCTTTTCTTTCGCTTTATTTTCCTGACTTTTGCTATTATTGTGTTGGGTTTGGTCTTTTGGGAATATGGTGTCTGAAGACAGGGGAGGAAAACAGAGAGCAGTGTCCTGGGGCCTTGTGAAAGGAGCAAAGGGGGTAGATATAGTTTTCCCATACCATGGCCGGGGCTTCTATTGTAGTTTGCTACTTACAGAGGAGGAAGGACAGGCTGCCCTGTTGGTATGGTGCATATTTTTATCATAACTGCATCTCTTTTTAACCAGACTCAGTAGCTGCCTATGATGCCCCATCTCCAAGGCTATGAGGGATTTGGTGATTTCTTGCTACTAGATTTGAAACCTGGGTGCAAGTGTGTGTGTGTGTGTGTGTGTGTGTGTGTGTGTGTGTGTGTGTGTGTGTGTTTATTAAATGGAAAGACCTTAAGCAATCAAGAATTTGCTGGGTTCCTGGGAGAGGTGTGGAGTGTCTTAGCCAATCACAGACCTGGGAACCTCAAATTCTTGAATCTTAACCTCAGCTTGGGCAGTAAGCCCCCCTTATGTGATTTTAGGCAAAGCATTTAATTTCTCTTCCATCCACAGAATAAGATTATTGATGCCTTCCTGGTTACCTGGTGACTGCTAATCAGTACTCCACGTGTGAGAAGTTTGCAGGGTCCAGGGCTCACATGTGATGGAGGGGTGAGGCCTCCCAACAGCTGCTGACCTTGACTTGGCATCACCAATTGGGAGTTTCATGCAGAGAGTTGTCATTTTCTGATGGAAAACAAATTCTATGCAATTTCTGATTGTAAACTTAGAAAATTCAGAGGGAGAGAGAGATAAACAGTTGTTACCACCACCTCCACCTCCACCGCCGCCGCCACCTTGAATCGAGTTGTCCTCACTTTGCTTCTGTTCTGAATGTACTAAAATAAAGACGTTTTTGGAGATGATGAGCTTAATTCCATGTTTTTGCCGTTTGGATAGGTCAGCATCCTCTTTGTACCAGGACAGCTAGAGCTGCCCTCCTGGGGGCCAAATGGTACCCGATTATTCCCATGCAGGATGCCGGTTTTGTCCTAAGCTGATTTCTTCTCTCTCATGAATTTGAATCCCTTCTCTCTTTTTTCTTTTTAACCATCCCATGACAGCAATCTGTGCCGAATAATGAGTATTTTTTTGAACCTTGCCTCAAGCTTCGTGGAGAAACATGGATTGGGGGGAAGGGCACCTGATGACTGACGGCCTGCAGACTTCCCATGGTGCCACACTGCTCCCACCCCAAGGCTCCATCCTATGCTTCCAACTCTTGGTCCCTCCAGTCAGATCACATTTGGGGTGGGAAGGGTTGTTTTTCTAAAAACTCGTTTTTATGAGTAGGATATCTTGATCAATAGCAAACTTTTTTTAATGGATTAGTGAAATAAATGTCCCCATGCATCATTTATAAAGTCTGTTATCCTTCACTGTGTGGAATAAAGATAAGACGGACAGCGTAGACAGTTTCTCTTAGCCACTGAGACCATGGCTGCGCCTCTCTCCAGCTGCTGTGTGACATGGCAACCACCTAGCGCTCTTCCTCGGTTTGTCTCCACTTTTTATCCGTTGGTTGTTGGCTTTCGTTTCCATTCTGTATTTTCTATCTGACTCTGTGAACTGTATAAAGCAGTTTTTTCTTGTCTGTTATCTTTCTTCGACTGGAATATTTACAATAAAACAACAAACCATGAAATGTTAGTGATGGGTGAGAGCTGTTTTGGTTTGGAAGGCTTGGTTTGGTGTGTCTAATATCCAGGTAGGAGACTAACAGCAAATAAAAATAGAAACCACACTTTGTGCCTCTCCCTCCCCCTGCCCTTGTCTTTTCTCTCCCACTTCTCTCCACCTCTCCCTCCACTCCCCCAAACCCTTTCAACCCTTTGTTCAGATCCCAGAAAAATCTAGGTGGCTTCTTTCAATTTTTAGTTCTGAGTCTGAGCCAACTGTCCCCCACCCCCACCAAAAAGGGATACACATGTTAATGAAGTTCAGAATTCGTAGGGTTTTGTCTTCCTAAATGCACTTTCACAGAATGGCCATCTACTGATACCTAGGGTAACTCTAGTCAGATATCACCCCAGATTCCACTGGGAGCGTGAAGATTACATCAATTAAAATATAATACGTTGCTTTATTTCTTTTAATTGCTCTGCAGGGCCCAATGGTCACAAGATCTCTGCTTAAAAACCCAGGTGGGGTGTAAATTGAGCATGTAGATGGCTGAAAATCTTTTGGCTTCCTCTAATCCAATGCTTGTATGAGAATATTCATCCTGGGAGCTTGCCAGCCGGCCCTCTTATTGGTTAGTTGAGACTGAAATATCATGATAACCAATCCACCTGGGGCTGCTCTGTGAAAGTTTATTAGTTTTGGATTCCAAGGAGTTTAATTTTCTTTTGGAATTCAAGGGGAACTTCCCCATGGTGTATGAGGCCAGAACAGGGCTGGGACATTTCAGACACAGCACATCGGTGGTTGGAGTGAAGCTTGAGAGAGATGTCTGTGGGCCTCCCACCAATAGGGTGTTCACAGCAAGGTAAAGTAGTCTGGAAATGATAAGGGAGATTTGATTCCCGACTGGTTGTCAGCTCTCTTGGGTAATAACAAAGAGGTCTGTCTGGAAAATGCAAAGAAGGAATCCTTTCATAAAGATTTTGCTTAAAGCTAGTGCTTCCTATGGGGCCTTCTCAACAGAAAAACTGAATCTTAAGTTGCCTTGAGCTTTGAGTAATTCCCCTGACATTCTGGAAAAGGAGATTTTCTCTCCACAGGCAGGTCCCCACCAGGGCCAAACAGAGTGCCCTTAGTCTAATGACCCAGTTATCCTCTGGTACACCTCAAAAATTGTTTATGACAGGCTTTGAAAAGACTTCCCATAGGTGTGACTTCCAGAAGGGGAAAACCCTCCAATTCTAGAAGGGAAGTGGTCAACAACCTCATTCTCATGAGAAACCAGAGAAGTATTAATAGAATGTTATCATTTGCATTTTATTAATTTCATGTTAATTTCCAAATCTGAAGGGTAAATGAAAAAACAATAATACTACCAAGAAACAAATAGCAGAACTTATGCATGCTGAGCTCAGGAAAAAAGGAAATCTACAAAGGTGATAAAGTGAAAAACAACCTCTCTGACCAGAAATGAAAGAAAAATTGAGGACCCAGGAAGGCATATAAAGAAATTAAGCATATAATATGACCATATAAGTGTGTGCATATAAACATTTCCCTGACTGGGGCTTACTGAGGCAAGTCAGGGAATCAGAGCACTTGATTCTATTTAAAGTTCAGACTATGTACCGACTTTATTATAGAGGGTGGAGGTCAAATCTGTAAGAGCAAAGATCTTCCTGCTAAAATTTAGCTAAAGAATCCAGCCTGTCATTTGGTATTCCTGGTACCCAACCTAATATTGTCTCTTGGCTCTGTAAGAGGAAAATAAAGATGGAAGGGTCTCACACCTTGCTAGCACTTTTTCACAGATTAGTGAGTGAACCAGAGAGCAGCCTTAGCACCCAGTAATACATCAGATTCTGTGGGAGATAATGGAGAAACCAAAGCAGGGGTCAGTACTCTGCCTGGGAAAACAAAGCTTACTTGTGAGAAAGAGAAAGAAAACCACAAGATCTGTAATGAAGTACTGGAACATATGGTTTGGCCTTATAAGCCATATAGAAATTCACAAGGGCTCCTTAACCAGTTGATCAAGATAGCAAGAGAGGGCTTAATGGAGGAAGCAGTTTTGTCTTTGGGTTGCTAAAATGTATTTGATATCTGCAAAAACAAGATTTTGCTTCATCTCCTTTGGAATGAAATATAGTTAATTCATGTTGATGAATTCAGCCCTCCTCTGATGAAAGATAGTTTGTTGTTGCTGTTTTCCCCCGACCCACAGCATTCCTTTTGGAGAATTCTGGCTCTCTCATGATGCTTGCTCAAGTTGGCAGTCGATCTATTTAGAGATTCTTACCACTATCTCATTCCTGGGCATTTTTAAGTTGTGTTAGTGGAATTAGCTACAGAGACAAACGGCCTCACTCAACAGAATGCAGAAAGACTAACTGAAATGAGCAATGAAACTGTCTGAAGTGGATTATGAGCTGGTGTTTTTTTTTTTTTAATCTCAAATGGTTTTTACATGGGGGTGAATGAGTGAATACAGAACTGAAGATTCAGAGTCAATGTGAAGTTCATACAGAACAAAATCCTCAAATTTTTGATGTACAGAACCATTCAAACTGTCTTCCTTTTCAATCCATTAAACCGTCCTGTTATCTAGAGCACAGGAGACTGCCTGGGAAGTTATTCTACTTGAATTGTTCTGATTAGATTCTTAGTAGCTTTTCCATTAAAAATAACAGAATGTAACTTCTATTTTTACATCGTATGTAATCCTATAGTGCCAAGTGAGCTAAAAAAAAAAAAAAAAAAAAAAAAAAAAACCCATTTTAAATCACTAAAACTTGGTCAAATGTCAAGGTCAAAGGAGAGAAATCACAGACAGGTGAATAGCACAGGCCAGCATCCCCAAGAAACTGTGCATGTCCGCAAACCAAAATGTGGTGGCAGGGCTTTAAAACTTAAAGAGAATTAAGACAAAAGTAGAGAGAATCAGACAAAAGTAGAGAGAATCAGACAAAAGTAGATCCGTACAGAGACTGAAAGTTATTTTTCTTTGCTGCTTTCCCCTCCTTTTTTATGTAACCTAAATTGTGTGTGTGTGTGTGTGTACAATGTGGTTGTGTGTGGTGTGTGCAGTTTAGTATAGACATGCAGGTTCGTGTGTTATATGTGTGTATGATGCAGTTGTGTGTGGTGTGTACAGTTTAGTACAGATATGCAGGTTCATGTGTGTGTGTATATGGTACATGGAAGGAATGAGTGTGGTGGATGTGTTTGTGTAGCAGTTTAGCACAGATATGCAGGTCTGTGTGTGTGCTGTATGTGGTGTGGTATGTGTGTGAGTATATGATGTGTGTGGTATGCATGTGGTATGTGTGGTGTTTGTATGGTATGTGTGAGGATGTGGTGTATACGTGAGAATATGGTATGTGCATGCAGGTGGTGTACGTGTGAATTGGCGTGATGTACATTGTGTGTGTGATTGTATGATGTGTTGAATGTGTATGGTGTGTGTGAGTGTAGTGTATGTGTGCAGCAGGTGCGTGGTACTGTGTGAGTGTGTTGTGTTGTGTGTACAGCATTGTGTGAGTGGTTTCTTGTGAGTGTGTTGGTTTGTATGTATGGGTGTGAGTGGTTGCGTGTGGTGTGTTTGTGTGGTATTGTGTGAGTGTTGTGTGTGTGGCAATCTGGCAGACATGCTGGTGCCTCTTGTGTTCCTGGTGTTCATTTCAAAAGACAGAAGACACTCCCATTGTCCTTCATCCCTTCTCCAGTGCTTCCAGGTAACGTGGCTGGGCTTACTTTTTGGGCTTTTAGTGGCTTAGTTCTCACTGAATGGTCTTTGATATAATTTATTTCTAACAGAATATATATGTAGATGCACAAGGTAGAAGATTTTTTAAATTTCCATTTCCAGTTGAGTGATAGTATGTCCGAGCTGACTTCTTAAAACCTATTCCCCTCCCAGAACAAGGTTCCTCTGGCATTAAGAAGTGACCAAACAAAATGTTCCACCAATTGTATGACTGAACTCAGCCAACAGGGACGAGGGCGGTGCAGACTCGCTCTCATTTATACTTCATACCCATCGATAGCCTTGCCCATATCAGGCAGAAAACAATTTTCAAAAAGGTCAGACAATAAAAATGTTAAAATTTGAGCAGTCAGATTAGCCACGAAAGTACAGGATTCAGAAAGAATATTTTAATTTGACTAACCTATTTTTATTTAAAATAAAATAGCAGATTTGCTGAGGCTTCTGTTATTTTCAGAGAATTCAAGACTGTCCCTGATCTGGCTCCCGCTGATCTTTCAACTTTCTCCTGACACTTTTCTCACCTCCCTACCATGCCACGCTGCAGTCCGACCATACCATTTACTCCTCTGTATTTATCCGTTTATCTCATGCTTATCTTCCATGCCTTTGCTCTGGCAGTTCCCACCTTCTGGAATTCTCTTTCTGGTCATCTCTGCTTGCCAAAGTCTCCCCATAGTTAAGACCTAGCTTAAATACCATCTCCCCTATGAAGTCTTCATTGTTCTCCAGCCCAAAGGAGTAAGGGACAACTCTTCTCCCCTGAACATTCTCAACCTTTCTTCATGACCCCTGATGATTTTCTGCATTTCATTGTAAATGACACATGTTGTCCCCTTACTCTCACCTTTAAGCCCTTGAAAGTGCAGACCGATGGCTTTTTCCCCTTTTCTCCTCTGATCGTGTGTAGGATTCCTGGCACATATTTAGTTCCAATGAATGAATGCATGAATGAATGAGGCAAATTCAACCGAGAGCAAATGTACATAAAAATGCTGCAGATAGGAAACTGAGTGGCAGGGATATGCTAATACGCATTTGATTTAAAGCAACCATGGGAAGAACAACTTAATAATTTACATCAAGCAAAAATACGACTTCATTTATTTTGCTGGGCATGAGCCTGGTGGGGAGAGCAAGTTGATAACGTGTGTGGGTTGGGAGAGGTTGGTTCCAGTTGGTAGGTATGAGGGAATGTTTTCTTCTAGCTGTTTCCATGCATTCTATATAGATTACAAGAATTCAGCCTCCTGACACCGAAGCCAGCTTTGGCAAAACCAACCAGCCTTCTCCCGTCTCTCCTCATTATCCTCCAGAAGTGATTTCTACCCCAAAATAAAATTACCAAAACCTGGTTTGTGGGTTATCCTTTTTGGTGCAAGTCCATCCAAGTAGTAATTGCTCAGAAACACAGTCATCTTTACCAAAATAATCAAAATCAACCTGAGTTTCCTCTTTCCTTGCCAGAAAAAGACAGATTTCCCCTTGGTAGCTTGCTTTTAAAATGTGAAAACACCATCGTGGTTTGAAGAGCAACAAATTATAGTTCTAGCATTTAGAGTGACTACCATACTGGAAAGTCTGGCCAGTTTTGACAAGTTTAGGAAAATGCCACTATTTTCCTAAGTGTTCGTATTTAGATCAAAGAAGAGAGGCATGGGGGGGGGGGGAACCATCATTTCTCCAGTGTCTCCTACATCCCAAATACATTTGTTTATGTAATCCTCATGTTAGCACCATGAATTAAATCTTCTTATTTTCAAGGGAGAAAAAAAGAAAGCTTGTTGAAGTAAAATAACACGTCCAGAGTTCCACAGTCAAGCTTCAAGGTGAAGGGTATCTTCCATTGCATCAATTTTCCTGAACCCATCTGGGGTATTTGCTCCAGAAAGGATAGAAACCTGGCAAGGCTTCGCATGTGCTCAGGCTTGATTCTCTTCAGCTAGGACCTTTGCTTTTTATTGTATAAATAGATAATCACTTTGATTCCATGACTGTTCAACCCTGATATTTTGCATTTGCTTTTGAAGAAACTTGCTTCTATAATGCTCAGAAATCATCAGAGATGCTAAATGCATTATTTGCAAAAGGGATGGAATTTTACCAAAAAAAAAAAAAAAAAAGTTTTTTATTAGGGTCTCTGACAATGTTTCTCATTATTAATCTCCAGAAGTCTTATGGTTTCAGGAGAGCACATGTCAACCACCCAGAACACTCAACAGTCATTTGGTTGATATAAGCATCCAGTTGCTCTGATTTTTTTCCAGAATAAGAAAGTCACATTAAATGATCAGAGAAAACAATCTAATTGAAGAAAGCTGTATATAAGTTCCTATATCTAGAAGTTTACCACCTAGACTTAGAAAACTGGAAGGTTCCTCTAGCAGTCAGTTGCTTCACTTGAATTCATTTCCCTACTATTCAGACTGTACCCACACCATTATAACGAAAAATGCAACTCTCAATTTCCAGTGAATACCCCTGTATTAAATGCTAAGCTGGTGGGGAAGAAGGGAAGTTTGTGGGTAGAGCTAAGGGGTATTATGATGAATGAGGACATACTCGAAAAGCAGTAGAATTTACATTCTGTGTAGTCCCTAGAACTAACCGTGCATATTGCTCAGGTACAGAATTCAAAAGGCAGAAGGTTTAAACAAAGCAGTGAGTTCCTTGCCACTATAAGCATGGGTTTATATCACCAGAGATACTTTAACAAATAAAAATATCAGAGAGAATTCTGTTATTTTGTTGAAAGTCAGAATAGATGATCTATTATGGTAATAAAATTATATAAAGGTAATATAATAATAGCAACTGTCTTTTGTTGAGTATTTGATAATTGCTAGATGTGTTCTCTGTGTTTTATATATGACATGCCATTTTTATATTTGCAACAGGTAGATATTATTTTCCTTATGGTACATAAAAAGAAACTGGACTGGCATAGATTTAGAAATCAGTGGTGGACAGGATTGGAATACAGATGCCTGACTCCAAAGTCTGACCTTGAGATTGCGTAATTACCAGGCATGGGACCTATCTTCATTCATAGAGACAAAAAGAGGACAAAAAGGAATCTATGTATCCAAACCATAATTCAAGGAATAAATATAACATGATGGAAAAACATTATCATCTTGTTGAAGAGATATGAAATGTGCAGTCACAAAATAACAAAAGATTTATTCAATAACAGATATGACTATGAAAGTCATAACAGGAAATTCTGTTATCAACAAACAAAATGTATATTCAACAGGTATTTATTGTAATATGGTCAAAAACTTCCTCAAAATCTACTATGTACACATTTCTGTTCTAGACACTGAAGGGTACAGGAAGCAAGACACTTAATGTTGAAGAAACTCACTTCTTGGATCACTTTTTTGATCTTGAACCTCAATTTGTTTTGTGAAATTTTTGTTGTTGTATTGGTACTTTGCTCATCCTCTAAATCTTATATATTTATTAACTATCAGTAAAGTAGTCCACATACACCATAGAAAATTCGGAAAATCCAAAAGGTGGAAGAAAAAAACATCCTAAATATCAGTACCTAATGATGCTCATATGAAAATGTTGTACTCTGGTAATTTTAAGTGATTTTGAATCACTGTGCCCCTCCTGCATGCTACTGCATTATTATCTAACTTTCTCTTCATACACACCAAGCTTATCTACAAGATTGTGAGCTGAGCCTTGGAAGGCTGGCAACGCACTTCTTCGGTGCCCCAGAAACACTGGCACAATTGTCTGAGTTCTAGGTGCTGGAATAACTGCCAGGTTCACTGCTGACTCATTTATCAATCAATAAATGAGTGAACACAAAATAACAGAACAATCTTTTTGCTCTTCAGGCACTTACAATCTCTTCTGAAGGTCAAGTCCAAGACAAAGTATGATAAAAATGCAAAATGAGTGATTGTACGAAACTCCTTAGAAAGAAGTGGTGTGCAGTGGGGAAAGGTGACCTGGGACATACCTGAAGGGCATAGCCAAAGAATCTGAGATCATTTCTTTTAACCATCCGGTAAGTCCCTGATAGAATGGGTTGGTCTATCTCAAACCAGTTCCCATTCTTCTCTCCGGTGCCAGGCAGTCTCTCCATCAACTGTCTCAGAGGACCCACTCTGTGCTCTACAAGCAAAAGAAACCAGACTCCTCTCTCTGTACAGGGGGAATTGCCCAGCTACTGTTTCTCTCAGCTCTGGGACAAGGAGGGAATTCTAGGCTACATAGTAGCCACTATGAGGATATCTTTCTCCAGTGGTAAACTTACTAGAAAAGGGGTTTCAAACTTTTTATAGTTCTCTCTCTTTTAAGTGAAGTCTGCTTGGGTGGAAGTGCTGAAATAGTACTCTCCACTGCCTAGTTATCTGATAATTGTGGTCTCAGGGCCCCTGCTGTACAACTTGTGTTGAAGTGTATTGGAGCTGGGTGACCTGTCTTGGCTGTGATGGGCAGCATGTGAGGGACACGGGGGACCTGAAGACTTCTCAGATGGCCCAAATGCAATTAACAGTTCACAGCTAATCAATAAGGGCATAGCAATCTGGTGAATGTAAGCAAGGCTGGATTTGAAGGATTTTCAGGTAATCATATTGGAGAATTACCCTGGGTATAAAGAAAGGTATAATATCTAGCTACATTTGGCACACTGTTGCTAAGGTAGTAGCAGCTTGTCTGATAGGCTGTCCACCCCTTTAACAGCTCTTTTAATTCCAGATGAAATGAAAATTCCCTTCCTAGTAGTCATTAAGGCTCCAATTTTATTTCTCATTATTAAACCATGAAGTTGGCCAAAACATTTAAATTAAGCAAAATGAAGAGATTTATGAGCAAATTGGAGTCTAGGTGAAAATTTCGGGTCTAATCTCCAGAGATTAAGAAATACACAATAACTAAATTATTGGAGAGAAAAAGCAAATCTCAGAGTTAACAGGGGGATATGTTCTTTCTTATTTTTCCCAAAGAACCAGCTCTTTAAAATTGAATTTGTAGTTGATAATTTCATGCTTGGTAATACCCACACGATTTGAGAAATGTTGGAAGAAGACCTAAATGGTATTTTAGTCGCTATGCAGAACTGGAGAAATACGTCAGATTGATAGCCCTAAGCAGCTGACAGACTCCTATGGAGAAAGAACACTGTGAAGAGAACAACATGAATTAATTCAGATACCCCTGCCCTGAAGACAGAACCCTGCTAGGTGGCCAGCAATGGAGGTCAGAGATTAAACTTGTTTGATCTTCAGTTTTCCCACTGAGACCATCATGCTAGAGGGAAGGATGTTTCCAGCTAGCCAGTGGCCAAGGGTAAAGGACAGGACTGAGACCCCATTCAAATGCCTTATCAAAGGCCACCTTATTTCTGGAGAAGATTGCTGTTACAGAGGCAAATTCTAAATGGTAACTGAGATGAAAGAATTCACAGTCAGCCACCCAAGCCACCAATCATTAAAGGCATCTGAATTTAAGACCAAAGACTATCAAGAATATTCATAATCCCATCTCCAGGTTCTAGGACTTTTCCAGTTGTGAAAAGAGACACTTAAGTGAGGATATCAAATTGTTCCTGGGGACTTTCAGAAAAGAAAAGGTGCTCACTTCAGATTGAACACCAAAGCTTGCCTTGAAGATAAATGTTTTGATCTGCAGGTTAGTTTTAATTACTTCAAGACACCCCCGTTCCCAGACAGCACATCTCTCCAATACACCTGCAGTAGTACCTGAACTTGTTATCAATAGAGTTATTTCTTTGGGTTAAGGAAATATAAACTGAGTTAGCCATTTGAAGTTGGTCATTACCCAGTAGCAGAGACAAGGTCGGGAATTTGACAAGGGTGATGTCCACTTTGGTGCCGATTCACACAAAGCCTGGTATTAGGAGACCTGCCCAGGAAGATCCTGGCACTGGGTACTATGAGAATACAGGGGTGGAGGAGAGGCTAAGGAGGAAAGAACTGTGTTGACCTTTCTTGACTGTGACAAATACCTGAAAAAATCAAATTAGAGAAGGAAAGATTTATTCTGATTCACAGTTTCAGAGGTTTCAGTCTATGCAGAAGGACATGGTGTACTGAAGCTGCTCACCTCATGGCAACTGGGAAACAGAGATAGAAAGCAAAAATGGGGCTGGGGAAAATACACACTTTTCCAGATATACTCCCAGGGACCCACTTCTTCCACTAGGCTTCGTCTCTATAGTTTCTATGACTTTCCAATAATGCTATCATATTATGAATCTATCAATGGACGAATTCATGAGGTCAGAGCCTTCATGATCCAATCATTTCCCAAAAGCTCCACTTCTGAGCATTGCTGCATCAGGGACCAATCCTTCAACACATGAGTCTTTGGAAGGACACTCCAAATCTAAACTATAAATCTAAACTATAACAGGAACTAACATTTCTGTCATATCTACTGTATTCCAGGTATATACCAGGTATTTTATGTAAATTTTTCACATTTAATATTTACAATTAACTCTCTAAGGTAGCCTTATTACCCTTGTTTTAGACCTGCAAATTGAAGGCTCAGGGAATTTAAGTAATTTTCCTAAGTTCTCCCAGCATGCATCTGAGCTCAAGTTTGCCAGGCTTCAAAGAGCTCGCTCTTCCTGTGATATCAGGCTGACTCCCTAGAAATGAAGGAATAAAGGGCTTATTTCACAGCTGGGTCAGCCAGGATTCACTATCGTGGGCTATGTAGAAAAATGTAATTGGAAGAAACTCCAGATTCTCTCTTAATAAAACATTCCAAGATTGGAATGGGGGTTGTTATAGCTTAGATCTTGAATGTTCCCCCAAAGTCCGTGTTCCCAGCTTGGTGCTATTAAGAAGTAGTAGAACCTTTGAGAGGTGAAGGCTAGAGGGAGTCCTTAAGTCATTGGGGTGTGCTCTCAAAGAGGAGAGTGAAAAGGTAGCTTGTTCCTCTCTCTCTCTCTTTTTATAACCTACCAGCTGTCATGATGTGCTGCCTTGTTTTAGGCCCCATAGCAATGGGACTACTTGCTTGTAGATTAAAACCTCCAAAACTGTGAGCCAAAATAAACCTTTCCTCTTTTAAAATTTGATTCATCTCAGGTATTTGTTATAATAAAATAAAACTGATTATCACTGAGGTAGAATCTCTACATGAGAATGGGAGGCTGGATTTGATAACCAGATTTTATCCCCTCAAACTCATCTTCCCTTCAGATTCTTATCACAAATCACTGTTTTTGCTATGTTTGCTTATGGGGCCATTTCTGCTCTTTCACAAATCAGACTCAAGTGGACTTAACTCATTCCTTAATTCCCTATAACGGAATCTCAGTAAGACCGAATGGTGGAAATAAAGCTTAGCTAAAAGGCTCATAGATAACAAAGGGAAAATGAACACAGATTACAAGGTAACTTGTAATGGACTTGGGAGTTGTGACTGCTCTGAGAACATGGTTCATTACCACAGGACCCTTTAAAACCCCTCCCTGCCTAATTCCAGTCTTCTTCCATGTGACAGAGAAGAAGGCCCCACCCCAATACCCTATTCCAAGAAACTGGGAAGAATTTAAAGCATATCTGTGTTCACCAAACAAAGCCATCTTTGAAATTGCTAGGCAATTGTTTTCCCCATGCAGATGGGTGCCAAATTTATAACTCAATTTGAAAACAGAAAGTTAAGTAGCATAGGGAAAGACAAAGATCTTTGTTTTAGTCAGCTTTTTCATTACTGCCATCAAAAGACCTGAAGAGACTACGTAGAGAAATTTATTTGGGGTTGACAGTTTCAGAAGTCTTATTCCATAGATGGCCAATTACTTTCTCTGACCCATGGTGAGGCAGAACATCATGGCAGAAGGGAATGGAGGAATGCAGCTCTGGACATGGAAAGAAGGAGAGAGGAGAGAGAGAGAGAGAGAGAGAGAGAGAGAGAGAGAGAGAGAGAGAGAGAGAGAGAGAGAGAAAGTTCTATTCATCAAGGACAAATTATAAAACCCAAAGGCATGTCTCCAGTGACCTACCTCCTCCAGGCATATCCTACCTGCCTACATATAGTTAATCCATATAAGTGGATTAATCAACTGATTAGGTTAAGGCTCTCATAACCCAATCATTTTCCCTTTGAAATTTCTCATATTGTCTAACACATGAGTTTTGGGGGAACACTTTATATCTAAACCAACATTCTGACCCTGGCCATGAAAAGCTCATGCCCATCTCATAATCCAAAATACATTTGATTCATTTCCAAGAATCCCTATAGTCTTTAACAGCAATAGCTTTGCCTAAAAGTGAAATCCAAAATCTCCTCTGAGATTCAAGGCAAACTCTTAGGTCTTTTCTCCCGTAAAGATCAGAAGCAAGTTACATATATCCAATATATAAGGGCACAGGGTAAACATTTCTACTCCACAAGGGAGGAATAGGAACATATAGAGAAGGGATGGAACCAAAGCAAGACTAAAATCCATCTGGACAAACAAGTCCTGTAGCTCAACATCCAGCATCTGGGGCACATGGCATTGTGATATATTCCCTAAGGAGCTTGTGTAGCTCTGCCCCTATGGCTTTGCTGATTGAAGTCCACATGACATTTCTTTTCACTTGTTTCTACTCAATTCCTACAGCTTTCCTTGGCAGACATTAAACATTACTGACATCTCTTTATTTTGGGGGTTTCACTACAGCTTCAGCTTCCTTCTCACTTCCTTATGCAACACCATCTCAGGGGTTTCCCACAGGGACTCAAACCCTGCTATACTTTGCTGGCCTCTCAGGCCTTCCTTGTAAATCTTGATGGAAGCCTCCATGACTCCATTACTCCAGCATTCCTGTAGAACCATCACCACAAAGTTGATGACAAGATCTTGAGCAGTAACCAAGACTTGTGGGACCACAGCTGAGTACCTAGTTGAGCACAGTTTAACAACTTCCTATAGGCCTCCCTGTATAAGCAGAGCGACTCACTGGTCTCTTCTCAAAGAAACTTTTACTTTTACACCCTTGAGCCTGAGATGGGTGCAGTTTTGACAATTCCTGAGATGCCCTCAAATCATCTTTCCCATTGTCTCTGGATAAAATAGTCAGCATTTCTCTAGTGTTTGTAAGCTCTTTAACAATCACAACTTCCTTGGCCCTATGCACTTTTCTGGCTAAGCTTCAAGTTTTTCAAATCTTTCTGCTCCCAATTATCATAGTAAACTTGACTGAAAGCTGTCAGCAATATCCATGCCACTGCCTGAATTCTGTGTTGCCTTGAAATTTCCTCAACCAGATTGATTATTACATCACATTTGAATTTGGCCTCACAAAAAGTTTCAAGACAGGAGAAAAATGTAGACAAGTTTTTTGCTAGAAGATAACATGAATGGTGTCCAGTCCAATTCCCAATAGCTTCTTCCTACTCTGAAACCTCATGAGCCCAGTCTTTACTGTCCATAGTCCTATTGGCTTTCTGGTCTTTGGAACTCCCACTAGCACTATCCATTGAGCTCTGCTTACAACATTCTAAAGCTTTTCCAGATTGTACCTCTAAAGTTTTCAAAATTCTTCCCCCCTACAAACCAGCTTGAAAGGCTTTTAAACTATGTGGTCAGGTTAATCACAGGAACAACCTCACTCTCAGTATCATTTTCTGTTTTGTCAGCTTTTTCATCACTGTGACCAAAAGATCTGACAAGAACTACATAGAGAAGAAATAGTTTATTTGGAGCTCACCATTTCAGAAGTCTCAGTCCATAGATGGTTGACTCCATTGCTCTGAGCCCAAAGTGAAGTGAAACATCATGACAGAGGTCACGAAAAAGGAATGCAGCTCCAGGTATGGCAACACGTAAGCATAGAGAGAGAATTATACTTGCCAGGGACAAAGTGTAAAGCCCAAAGGCATGCCCCAGTGACCTACCTCCTCCAGGCACACCCTACCTGCCTACGGTTCCTTCCCAGGTGGATGGAACCTTTAATCTATCTGTGGATTAGATTAAAGCTCTCAATACCCAATCATTTCTTTCTGAAATTTCTCACATTGACTAACACCTGAGAATAACTAAACCATAACATACATTTTATGACTTATCAAAATATGAATGCCAGTAATTCATTTTAATTTTATTTTTTTTTCTTTTTTTTTTATTGTAAACAAATGGGATACATGTTGTTTCTCTGTTTGTACATGGCGTAAAGGCATACCATTTGTGTAATCATAAATTTACATAGAGCAATGTTGTTTGATTCATTCTGTTATTTTTTCCCTTCCCCCAACCCCTCCCACCCCTCTTTACCCTCTATACAGTAGTTCCTTCCTCCATACGTGCCCCCCTCCCTAACCCTACTTCTAACCCTAACACTAACCCTTCCCTCCCCCGCATTATGTGTCATCCTCCACTTATTAGCGATATCATTCGTCCTTTGGCTTTTTGAGATTGGCTTATCTCACTTAGCATGATATTCTCCAATTTCATCCATTTGCCTGCAAATGCCATAATTTTATCATTCTTTATGGCTGAGTAATATTCCATTGTATATATATACCACAGTTTCTTTATCCACTCATCAATTGAAGGGCATCTAGGTTGGTTCCACAGTCTGGCTGTTGTGAATTGAGCAGCTATGAACATTGATGTGGCTGTATCTCTGTAGTATGCTGATTTTAAGTCCTTTGGGTATAGGCCAAGGAGTGGGATAGCTGGGTCAAATGGAGGGTCCATTCCAAGTTTTCTAAGGAATCTCCACACTGCTTTCCAGAGTGGCTGCACTAATTTGCAGCCCCACCAGCAGTGTATGAGTGTACCTTTCTCCCCACATCCTCGCCAACACCTGTTGTTGCTCGTATTCTTGATAATCGCCATTCTAATTGGGGTGAGATGGAATCTTAGGGTGGTTTTGATTTGCATTTCTCTTATTACTAGAGATGTTGAGCATTTTTCCATATGTTTGTTGATTGCTTGTAGATCTTCTTCTGTGAAGTGTCTATTCATTTCCTTAGCCCATTTGTTGACTGGATTATTTGAATTCTTGGAGTAGAGTTTTTTTGAGTTCTTTATAGATTCTGGAGATTAGTGCTCTATCTGAAGTATGATTGGCAAAGATATTCTCCCACTCTGTAGGCTCTTTCTTCGCATTGCTGATAGTTTCCTTTGCTGAGAGAAAGCTTTTTAGTTTGAATCTATCCCAGTGGTTGATTCTAGCTTTTATTTCTTGTGCTATGGGAGTCCTGTTAAGGAAGTCTGGTCCTATACCAACAAGGTGAAGATTTGGACCTACTTTTTCTTCTATAATCTGCAGGGTCTCTGGTCTGATTCTGAGGTCCTTAATCCATTTTGAGTTTAGTTTCGTGCATGGTGAGAGATATGGGTTTAGTTTCATTCTGTTGCATATGGATTTCCAATTCTCCCAGCACCATTTGTTGAAGAGGCTATCTTTTCTCCATTGCATATTTTTGGCCCCTTTGTCTAGTATGAGAAAATTGTATTTATTTGGGTTTGTGTCAGTGTCCTCTATTCTGTACCATTGATCTACCTTTCTATTTTGGTACCAATACCATGCCGTTTTTGTTACTATTACTTTGTAGTAGAGTTGAAGATCTGGTATTGCAATACCCCCTGTTTCACTCTTCCTGCTAAGGATTGCTTTAGCTATTCTGGGTTTCTTATTCTTCCAGATGAATTTCATAATTGCTTGCTCTATTTCTGTAAGGTACGTCATTGGGATTTTAATTGGAATTGCATTGAATTTGTATAGCACTTTAGGTAGTATGGCCATTTTGACAATATTAATTCTTCCTATCCAAGAACATGGAAGATCTTTCCATCTTCTAAGGTGTTCTTTAATTTCTTTCTTTAGTGTTGTATAGTTCTCATTGTAGAGGTCTTTCACCTCTTTTGTGAGATTGATTCCCAAGTATTTTATTTTTTTCGAGGCTATTGTGAATGGGGTAGTTTTCCTAATTTCTCTTTCTGAAGATTCATCACTTATGTATAAAAATGCGTTGGATTTATGGGCATTGATCTTGTAACCTGCTACTTTACTGAATTCACTCATGAGTTCTAAGAGTTTTCTGGTGGAATTTCCTGGTTCCTCTAAATATATAATGATGTCATCAGCGAACAGGGATAGTTTGAGTTCTTCTTTTCCAATTCGTATCCCTTTAATTTCTTTGGTTTGTCTAATTGCTCTGGCCAGAGTCTCAAGAACGATGTTGAATAGAAATGGTGAAAGAGGGCATCCCTGCCTTGTTCCAGTTTTTAGGGGGAATGCTTTCAGTTTTTCACCATTTAGAATGATATTAGCCATGGGCTTAGCATAAATGGCCTTTACAATGTTAAGGAATGTTCCCACTATCCCTATTTTTTCTAGTGTTTTGAGCATGAAGGGGTGCTGTATTTTATCAAATGCTTTTTCTGCATCTATTGAAATAATCATGTGATTCTTGACTTTAAGTCTATTAATATGGTGAATTATGTTTATTGATTTCCTGATGTTGAACCAACCTTGCATCCCTGGGATGAAACCCCCTTGATCATGGTGCACTATCTTTTTAATGTTTTTGTATGCGATTTGCTAAAATTTTGTTGAGAATTTTTGCGTCGATGTTCATTAAGGATATTGGTCTGAAATTTTCTTTCCTTGATGAGTCTCTGTCTGGTTTAGGTATCAGTGTGATATTGGCTTCATAGAATGAGTTTGGGAGGGTTCCCTCCTCTTCTATTTTATGGAATACTTTGAGAAGTATTGGAATGAGCTCTTCTTTAAAGGTTTTGTAGAACTCGGCTGAGAACCCATCTGGTCCCGGACTTTTCTTTGTTGGTAGGTTTTTGATGACTTCTTCGATTTCAGTACTTGAAATTGGTCTATTTAAATTGTTTATGTCCTCCTCGTTCAGTTTAGGCAATTGATATGTCTCTAGAAACCTGTTGATATCTTTGAAATTTTCTATTTTGTTGGAGTATAGATTTTCAAAATAGCTTCTAATTATGTTTTGTATTTCAATCCTGTCTGTTGTGATATTTCCTTGTTGATTCCGAATTTTAGTGATTTGGGTTTTCTCTCGTCTTCTCTTTGTTAGTGTGGCTAAAGGTTTATCAATTTTGTTTATTTTTTCGAAGAACCAACTATTTATTTTGTCAATTTTTTGTATTGTTTCTTTTGTTTCAATTTCATTGATTTCAGCTCTGAGTTTAACTATTTCCTGTCTTCTACTACTTTTGGTGCTGTTCTGTTCTTCTTTTTCTAGGGCTTTGAGCTGTAGTGTTAGGTCGTTTATTTGTTGAGTTTTACTTCTTTTATTAAATGCGCTCCATGAAATAAATTTCCCTCTAAGTACTGCTTTCATAGTGTCCCAGAGATTTTGATATGATGTTTCTTTGTTCTCATTTACCTCTAAGAATTTTTTAATTTCCTTCCTAATATCTTCTGTTATCCATTCATCATATAATAGCATATTGTTTAATCTCCAGATGTTGGAATAGTTTCTGTGTTTTACTCTTTCATTTACTTCTAACTTCAATCCATTATGATCTGATAGAATACATGGTAGTGTCTCTATCTTCTTGTATTTGCTAACATTAGCTTTGTGGTATAATATATGGTCTATTTTAGAGAAGGATCCATGTGCTGCTGAGAAGAAAGTGTATTCGCTCTTGGTTGGATGGTATATTCTATAAATGTCCGTTAAGTCTAAATTATTGATTGTGTTATTGAGATCTATGGTTTCTTTGTTCAATTTTTGTCTGGAAGATCTGTCCAGTGGTGAGAGCGGCGTGTTAAAATCACCTAGTATTATTGTGTTGTGGTCTATTTGGTTTCTGAACTTGAGAAGGATTTGTTTGACATACATAGATGAGCCACTGTTTGGGGCATAGATGTTTATGATTGTTATATCTTGCTGATTTATGCTTCCCTTAAGCAGTATGAAATGACTTTCTTTATCTCTTCTGACTAACTTTGGCTTGAAGTCCACATTATCGGAAATGAGGATGGATACTCCAGCTTTTTTGCTGAGTCCATGTGCATGGTATGTTTTTCCCCATCCTTTCACCTTTAGTCTATGGGTATCTTTTTCTATGAGGTGAGTCTCTTGCAGGCAACATATTGTTGGATCTTTCTTTTTAATCCAGTCTGCCAGTCTATGTCTTTTGATTGATGAATTCAGGCCATTAACATTCAGGGTTATTATAGAGAAATGATTTGGTTTCCCGGTCATTTGGTTCATTTTTAAAATTTTGTTTATTTATTTGTTTGACACAACTTGTTTCCTCCTTTATTTGACAATTCCTTTAGGATAATTCCTCCCTTTGCTGATTTGCTTCTTTGTTTTTCATCTCTTCCTCATGGAATATTTTGCTGAGAATGTTCTGTAATGCTGGCTTTCTTTTTGTAAATTCTTTTAGCTTTTGTTTATCATGGAAGGATTTTATTTCATCGTCAAATTTGAAGGTAAGTTTTGCTGGGTATAAGATTCTTGGTTGGCATCCATTTTCTTTCAGGGCTTGAAAAATGTTGTTCCAGGCCCTTCTAGCTTTTAGGGTCTGGATTGAAAAATCTGCTGATATGCGTATTGGTTTCCCCCTGAATGTAATTTGGTTCTTTTCTCTCACAGCCTTTAAAATTCTGTCTTTATTTTGTATGTTAGGTATTTTCATTATAATGTGCCTTGGTGTGGGTCTGTTGTAATTTTGTGTATTTGGAGTCCTATAAGCCTCTTGAACTTGATTTTCCATTTCATTCTTCAGATTTGGGAAATTTTCTGATATTATTTCATTGAATAAATTGTTCATTCCTTTGGCTTGTTTCTCTAGGCCTTCCTCAATCCCAATAATTCTTAAATTTGGCCTTTTCATGATATCCCATAGTTCTTGTAGATTCTGTTCATGATTTCTTACCATCTTCTCTGTTTGTTCAGCTTTGTTTTCAAGGTTAAATATTTTGTCTTCAATGTCTGAGGTTCTGTCTTCCAGGTGTTCTATCCTATTGGATATGCTTTCTATGGAGTTCTTAATTTGGTTTATTGTTTCCTTCATGTCAAGGATTTCTGTTTGGTTTTTTTTCAATATCTCTAACTCTTTATTGAAATGATCTTTTGCTTCCTGTATTTGCTCTTTTAACTGTCGATTGGTGCGATCATTCAATGCTTGCATTTGCTCTTTCATCTCATCGTTTGCTTCTCTGATCATTTTAATTATGTACATTCTGAACTCCTTTTCTGTCATTTCTTCTGCCATGCTGTCATTGGGTTTTATTGATGTAACATCTAGATTTGTTTGCATCATTTTCTTTCCTTGTTTTCTCATATTGTTCAGGTATCAGTGGACCGCTGAGATATTGCAGATTTCCTCTATTGACTTAAAAGGTCCCTGAAGATTTCTATATATATCCCCCCTTAGCCTTCAGTAGGCTGAAGTCATGGAGGAAGTTGATAATGTGGTGCTCCACAAGGAAGCTGCCTCTCTAGGAGTGGTGGCCTTCAGGTGGGGTATAATCCCTGCTAGTGGGCAGAGGTGCCTCCACTTGTTAACCAATGGTCATCCAAAGGGGACCTAGGCTGCGGGCTGAGGCAAGGCCTGTTTGGGCCTGAGTCTCTGGTTTTACCGTCCTTGTGGGGAAACCTCACCCGGCAGGGAAGACTCACCCGGTGGGGAGGTCTCGCTGGTCAGTTCCCTCCTAGAGGTTCCCCTCAATTTACATCTACCGCCTGGGCTGGGCTGCCTTCCTCTGCAAAGTTCCCAGGGGCCCGGCCCTACCTCCTGGGCCTGGGAGCCTCACCCTTCGCAGATGAATCTCCTTAGGCTGCCCCTCCTCAGAATTTGCCCGCAGGCCTGGAACCTTCGCTCCGCCCTAAGCCTGTCTCTGTGCGGCTCTTCCACCCAGAAGCCTCCTAGATCCTGGGACCCTGCTCTGCACCTAATCGCCTGGCTGTGTGGCCCCTCCTCTGAGCAGCCACCTGGGGCCCCGAACAATCGCTCTGAGTCCCAGAGACCCGCCACAGGCCTCTTCCTCCAGACAGCCGCCCAGTATTCCGGTGCGGTCACTAGGAGTCCAAGAAACTCACTTCGTGCCTCCTCCTCCCACCAACCACCCGTAGCCCGGGGCAATCAATCACTCCGAGTCGAAGTGACCCTCCCTGTTCCTCCTCCTTCTCCAGATAACCCCCCGGGTGTTCAGGAGCAGTCGCTCTGAGTGGCTCTGAATCCACGTGACCCGCTGCACGGGTCCTCTGGGCAACCGCCCGGAGCTCTGGTGCGGCCACTCAAGACCAAGCGTCCCACCACGCTTCTCCTCCAGGCAGCCCCCCTGTGTTCAGGAGCGGTCACTTTAAGTCCAAACAACTCACCACTCGCCTTCTCCTCTGAGCAGCCGCCTGGAGCGGTAATGCAGTCACTGCGACTCCAAAGGACCCACCGCGCTCCTCCTCCTCCTCCTCCTACTCCTCCGGGCAGGCCCCAGGGTTCAGAAGTGGTCAGAGTCCAAACAGCTCGCCACGCAGCCCCTTCTCTGGCAACCACCTGTAGCTCTGGTGTAGTCACCCGAATCCAAGCGGCCGCGCTCCTCTTCCTCCTCCTCGTCCTCAGGGCAGGTCCCGGGGTTCAGAAGCGTCGTTCTGAGTCCAAACAGCTCGCCGCGCAGCTTCTCCTCTGGCAACCACCTGCAGCTCTGGTGCAGTCACTCCGAATCCAAGTGGCCACGTTCCTCCTCCTCCTCCTCAGGGCAGGCCCCGGTGTTCTGAGTCCACACAGCTCTCCTCGCCACTCCTCCCCTGGGCAGCCGCCAGAGCCCCAGTGGTGGCTCCGAGTCCCAGCGCTGTGCCGAGCGGCCTCCTTTACGGCGCTCCCAGTTGTCCGAGTTCACTGCTCCAGCGGGGGGAGGGGCGTCTCGCCGGCAGCTCTACTTCACAAGTTCCCTGCGTTCCAGGACCACCGTCCCATCTGGGACGCCTTCCCAATGGTTGAGAGTCACCCGGCTGCTTTGAGTTGGTCCCAAGTGTCTCAATATCTCCTCTTTTGAATCCTGAGTCCTGGAGCAACATGAAATGCAGCCACCCTCTAAGCCGCCATCTTGAAACCCCCCTCATTTTAATTTTAAATACAAGTGCTTAAAGCACTGGTAGTAATGATCTCCTTTACCATGGTCATTTGGGACTTCATTGAATACATTCTTCATGCATTTTCCACTTCATTTAGAACAATGGTAGGTTTTCACAAAATTACCAAGCCAGTTATTTTCAAACACTTGAAGATCTTCAAGACAATAATGAAAAACATGTTTCACATTTATCAGATAGGTTAGATAAATAAATAACTCTGAAAGGACAAGAGCTGGCAAGAATGTGGGTTTTAGGAAACTCTCATACCTCCATTGTTCGCAAGAGAGTAAACAGGAGAAAAATTTGATAATCTTTAGTAAAGGTAAAGATGAGGAATGCTTCATGAATTGTCAATTCCTTTTCTGGGCATATATTCTAGAAAAATTCTTGCAAATGTTCACAAGTAGACTTGAAGAACAATATTCACTGTAGCACTTTGTAAGAGCCAAACAAATAGACAAAACCAGTCCAAAACAAAACAAATATACCCTGGAAACAGTTTAAAGGTACACAAAAAAGGAATGGATTTTTAAAGCCCTGACTTAAGCAACAATTATGCAATAATTCATCATGGTAAAAGGAATGAATCAGCTCTACATATTTCCATATGGATAAGTCTCTACCACATGAGACTGAATGAAAACCCCAGCAGCTCAGGTGTGAGCTAAGCTGTCACTCAAATGTTCTTAATTATGTGGACAAGGTCTAAGTTTTCAGAGGTCAAACTGCTGATCATTTGCCAGCAAAGAAGCTTTTTGGGATCTCATAATTTGTGTACCTCTGTAATGTACAGAGAAGGCCATTTGTGCTTTGTGTAGGCATGGATTTGGTGTGCACTGATGAACTGAAACAGAGGCAAGCAGGAAAACAAAACCAAAAGCTACTCCCTATCACAAATGGAGAAAAGGAGCAGTGACCTGGTTAAAGGAATGCAGATAAGTGGTTTTTAATGAGAATGTGTTAGTCAACAGAAATCTGGACTGGACTGTTCAAGAACTCAAATTGCACTGTTTCTACCAACTGAGTAAAAGAATTTAGAAGTGTTTTGCTTTTTTTCTACTAGAATATTAAATCTACTCAAAGGATCAACAGAATGATTTTTTTTTCAAAATGATTTTTAGTCCTATGTGGCATTTGGAAGGAAATAATACTAAATGGAAAGTGATTACAAGAAATCAAGAGGGAAAAGTCCATTTAATCAAACTGTAGAAACACTTAGAAACACAGAAGTGGCATGACACAATGGAAAACTGAGTCAAATTCTGGATCTATACTTATGAGCTGGTGGCACTTTGGGAAATTCATTTAATGGTTCTAACAATCTCCAATTTTTCTAAAATAGAAACTCTTACAGTGTTGCTGGGATAGTCACAGAGGTAGGCTATGTAAGGTGAATATTAATAGGGCTTGGTAAATAAGGGTCCAAGAAATGGTTGAGATGATGATGTAGTGGTAGTGATGATGATGATGATGATGATGATGATATGGTGATGATGTGATGATCATGATAATGATGTGATAATGTGGTGATGATCATGATGTGGTGATGATCATGATAATGATGTGATGATGATGTGGTGATGATCATGATAATGATGTGATGATGATGATGATGATGATGATATGATGATGATGATGATGTGATGATCATGATAATGATGTGATGATGATGATATGATGATGATTATGATGTGATGGTGATGATGTGGTGATGATCATGATCATGATAATGATGTGATATGATGATGATGATTATGATGTGATGGTGATGATGTGGTGATGATCATGATAATGATGTGATAATGTGGTGATGATCATGATGTGGTGATGATCATGATAATGATGTGATGATGATGTGGTGATGATCATGATCATGATAATGATGTGATGATGATGATGATGATATGATGATGATGATGATGTGATGATCATGATAATGATGTGATGATGATGATGATATGATGATGATTATGATGTGATGGTGATGATGTGGTGATGATCATGATCATGATAATGATGTGATGATGATGATGATGATTATGATGTGATGGTGATGATGTGGTGATGATCATGATAATGATGTGATAATGTGGTGATGATGATGTGGTGATGATCATGATCATGATAATGATGTGATGATGATATGATGATGATGATGATATGGTGATGATGTGATGATCATGATAATGATGTGATAATGTGGTGATGATGATGATGTGGTGATGATCATGATAATGATGTGATGATGATGATGATGATGATATGATGATGATTGTGATGTGATGGTCATGATAATGATGTGATGATAACATGTTGGTGGTGGTGATGTGATCATGATGTGATGCTGAGATGGTGATGATGATGATGGTGGTGGTTTTTTCTCCTCACTGTTATCTTCTATGTCCTCCTTCTAATAATACTTACGGTGTGAATATAAAAGAACAGGTAACCGATCAAAAGTTATCTATAAAGTATTTAGTGACAAAATATAACTCTTGCACTCAGAGCATAACTGACCAGTCTCTCCTTAACACAATGTTTTCCAATTTCAACCTTCTTTTCTGTTTGCACATTATCAATTAGCAAAGAGCTGGTAGAATACATGCCATCAGAATTGTGCAGAATTATTCTTAAAGAATTACCTTTTGGTGAGCTGCTGTTAGCTGAGGTGGAGCCCAGTGACACTTGCTGGCTCTATTGTAGAGAAAGTTTTTGAGTGTGAGGCTCACTGCATTATCCAGTGCCCATCATTGCACCTCCAGGGATAAAATCTTATCTGATCTTGGTGACAAAAATAGCTAAAAGTCCCTTGAGCCATTGTTTTTATCCTATAGATTGTGTGAACTGACAAAGTTCTTTTCCTTTTTTTGGATCAATATCTGGAGTGCTAAACTTGATTCCATCTGCAAGATGTGTATGTCATCACCATGAGCATTTTTTAACCCTCAGTCTGGAATCATCTATGCTCTGGCCCTTGTTTTTTCTTCTCCCTCCACCCTACTTTTAGATAGAAAAATGCACATACACAGATAAATATGCCTACGTTTACAATGCAGAGCTCCATGCTAGAAAGGAAATTGTACAGAGTTGTCACTTTGGGCGTTCTGAGAGGAGATCAATAAAGAGTAGACTAGTGTAAAGTTTTGTTTCTCCCATCAAAACTTCCTATGCACATGCTTAAATGAAGCTCTTTAAAAAGGCAGTTAAGTTGATAACTCCCATCTAGATCCAAAGTGTTTTTCCCAACACATCATTTATAATATTGTTGCACCTCAGGAATTGAGGTATGAAAGTGCTGTTTGAGACATGCTGGGAAAACTCTGGAAAATAACTTGCTAAAAGAAAAGCAGTTTAAGAAAGCAATTTTATGGTCCATTTTCTTGGTGGGATACTATCTGGGATGGGGCAGCACTGTTTATGTGTAAGCACAAGTCTATTCTGTGTGCTGAAAGAAAGGAAAAAGCAACTCCAATTTGAAACATTAAGCAGTAGCACACAGTGGATAATTTATGGAGCAGAAAGTCAAGGACTTGAGCTTTTTCAATCATTGTCATTTTTATGCATGGCAGACCACCATTTCACTTTCTGCCTTCCCTTGGCTCTTGGGTATATATGCTTTTTTTTCTTAATTATATATATTAAGCCCTACCATGGGTTCAAAAACACATCCTAACACACTTAAAGCTCATACCTTGTTCCTGACTGAGAAGAGTGAACATAATTCAGCATTATAACCAAGAGGGAGGTGACAGTGATGTGCCTCAGTTCAGAAGTGGGCATAGTCATCTTTCTGTAACCATGGAGGATGGTTCCAGGACCCCTCAGGATACCAATGCTCAAGTCCCTTATAAAAAATGGTGCAATATTTTCATAAAACCTATGCTATCCTCCCATATGCTTTAAATCACTTCTAGATACTTCTTATAGCTAGTGCAATGTACATGCTATGTAAATCGTTGTTACACTGTATTGTTCAGAGAACATTGACCAAAAAAAGTCTGCACATAATTAGTACAGAAGCAATTTTAGAAAACATGTTTTCTATCCAGATTGATGTGGAATCCACAAACACACAGGCCAAACTGTTCCCTCTTTTAGGAAAAAACTGGGGAATATTTGGCTTCATAACTTTTGGGGTAATTCTGTCAGAGTTTGCTTTTGGTAACTCTTTTTGGGCCAAAGAGATGCTGTGGAGATGGATGTGATTTCATGAGGGAGGAGTGTTAATTTTTTAGTTCAAAACAAAGGTAAGGAAAGGTCCCTTCTCTCCACCTTCATTTTCCACAAAATGCTGAATTGCTTTTTAATTGCACAGAAAGTGGGAGAATGTGAACTCACACTTCTCTGTGAACAGAGAAGTTTCTCAGGAACTTGTAGGAACAGAAGAAACGGCCATAAAACAAAGTCTTCACTTTTCCCTGAAAAGGATTGAACATACCCCTGTGCCTTTCTCCCTTTAGGACACTTTGCCCAGTTGAGGGTCATGGACCTGGGGATTAAGACACTGGCTGTGAAGTCAGGCTTCTAGATTAAATCCCCACTCTGCCACTTTATATTGCGTGCTTTCAACAAATTGCTGCACTTAAAGTCACAAAGTTCCATTTTTCTCAACTAAAGATAGGAATGATCATAAAAGTACCCAACTCATAGGGCAACTATGAGAGTTAAATCTATAAAGCACTTACAACTGTACCTGAGCATATTAAGCATCAAATGATAACAGATGATTTTATGAAGTCAAAATCATTTTAAGGATGATTGATGCACAAACTTCATTTTTTACCACAAGACCTCTTTCTAAGAAAAGAATTCATGTTCTCACATAAAAGGAGTCACTGTTACACATTTAGTACCAAATGACTAAGAACTCGTATTTTTAAAATTTCAAGTACGAAAACATTTTTTTTAGGTAGCACATGGGTGCTTGAGGGTGTGGTGCACTTGGGGTTGCAGACCCCTTGTGACTAATTCTCCAGAACCATGGAGTCCAAGTCCATGTCTAAGGAAAGACTGCCTCCCTGCACTTCTCAGTGTTTTGTGGAACTGGGGTTCAGTGACTTCTTGTGTTAGTCAGATTTCCATTGCTATAATAAAATGCCTGATAAAGAGGAAACACTTATTTTGGCTCAATTTTAGAGGTTTCAGGCTCCATTGCTTTGGGTCTCTGGTAGAACAATACCTCATGGTGGAACACATGACAGAGGAAGCCCATTTACCTCATAACTGGGTGTGAAAAAGAGAAAGGAAGAGACTGAAGTCCCAAAATTCCCTTTGAGGGCACACACCTACTGACTAATCCCACCCCACCCCCACAAGACACTACCTCCTAAAAGTTTCAGCACTTCCCAATAGCATCATTGGCTGGGGGCCAAGCCTTTAACACATGGACCTTTGGAGGGACACTCCAAATCCAAATGATAGTACATGTTAAGAGGCATTCATGACAAAGGCTTATAAGGTCAAGCATATTTGGAGCATGTTGCATGAAATAAAGTTGAACCATTTTTCTTTTGTAGAATTTTGTAGAGTATTTGTATCACAAAGATATACAGTGACTCTCCAGCAGGATGAATGGGATGGGACTTTTCCCAGGCATTTTGACAAGAATTGTGGTTGTGGTGTGTATGTGCATGTGTGTGTGTGTGTGTGTGTGTGTGTGTGTGTGTGTGTGTGGCAACTGTAATGACCTGGGAGCATGAGACTTGGAAACACACCTGTAACTGGACCTCCTTGTCACACATGGTCAGTGGCTTCCTAGCATCTCTGCTGCTTTACTCCTGCCATTTGTTACCACTGCTATTGCCACTGTGCTTCCTGCCCTAACTGCTCAGAGCTGCTCTCCTTAAACTGATAGGCTCCTTTTAATAGGCTCCACAAGGAGATGTCTCATTTTCTGAGTTTACAAACTTTCCTGAGAATAAAGTTGAATAAATTTCCCAAGGTGTACCTAAAGGGGTTAGATCCCTATCCTGCATAAGCATTCCTCCCTGACCACCACCATTTGGAAACTGGAAGGACTTAGATCTCTTGACTCTTACCTATCCCTGGGTAATTTCCCTACCTGTCCCAGAAGTTGAGAAAAGCTGTCCCTACTTGTTTTTAGCATGCTTTAGTTCCAATGTTTTCTTACCCTACTGGCAACAAGAATGCCAACTTCTCCTATCTACGACTCCTGGCAATCTGTTCCAGAGTTTCTCAAGTGAGAAAACATTAATCTTTTTCCTATTTGTTTGTTAGTTAAACACATATTTATAGAGTGTGTATCTGAGCAGGGAATCTGCAGAGATAGAGATAAATATATTTTGGAGGTAGACAGCATTTGGTAGAGTCAAGAATGAATTCCTTGCTTATAGTAATTGGTGTGGAAAGTGGTGTTGTCTACGACAATGGGAAGGAACATAGGGAGAGGTAGTACTCTTTGAGGTGTACTAAATTTGAGACATCTATGGCCTATCTGAATGGAAATATTAACTAGCCTGTTGGATATACACATCTCTGAGCCCAGAAGATAAAGAATTCATCAGTGTGAACATGATTTAAATCCAGAACAACAGATGACGTGATCTAGAAAGAAACGAGAGAAAAAGGAGAGAAGAGGCCTTAGAATTGAACCCTAAGCAACTCTAACATTTGGAGAATAGAGGAGTGTGAACTAGTGAGGTGACTAAGAAGGAGCAACAATATGGAAAGGATGACCAGAAGCAAGATGCCCCAGAGGTCAGAAAGAAGGAAGGGGTTATGTTAGCTTTCCACCTTATAACAAATACCTGAGATAAGCAAGCTATAACAAGAAAAGTTTTATTTTGGCTCACAGTTGTTGAGGCTTCAGGTTATAGTAAACTGGTTCTGTTGTTTTTAGGCCTGTGGCAGACAGCACATCATTATGGGAGCATGGTTTGAAGACCTCCCAGTAGACACCACCTCTGAAGTTCCACTACCTCCTAAGAGCACCAAACTGGAGACTGAGCCTTTAACACATGGACCTTTGGGGGACATTTGAAATCCAAATTATCACAGGGGTTAAGTGAAGCAAAAGTGATCATGAATTTAAAGTGAAAACAGAGAAGTTTCTATTGGTGATCCTAAGATGATTTTGTGGAGAATGGTAGAAAGAGAATTCAATGGGAATGAACTAAAGAATAGACGGTGAGAGAGGCAGCACAGATTACATGTCTAGTCACTATTTCAATGAAAGTATGCTGAGAAGGGCAGAAAAATAGAGCAATAGGGCAAAGGGCATAGGACATAAAGAAGGAAAATGGCAGAGCATGTTTATGTTCTCATCAGCATGATCTGGCAGAGAGGAAGAGACCAGTGAAGCTTGAAAAGAAGGGGAAATAAAAGGGTGGAAGACCCTGAGTGGCTGAGAGAAGAAAAAGTCCAGAACACAAATGGTGGAACTACTCTTGGATAGGAAAAGGGACACACCCTTCATTTTGACAGGAGAAATGGAGCCATGCACAAGAAGAAGATGTAGAAAGAAAGATATATTCACACTGATGGTATTTATTTTTTTCTAATAAAGTCCAAAGCCAGCTCAGCAGGAAAGAAGATGAGGAATGTAGGAAGTTTGAGGAGAAAGAAAATCATCTTAAGGAATGTAGGAAGTAGGCTGAGCATGGTGGTGCATGCCCATAATTTTAGCAACTTGGGAGGCTGAGACAGGAGGATTGCAATTTCAAAGCCAGCCTTAGCAACTCAGGAAGGCCCTAAGCAACTTAGTGAGACCTGTCTCAAAACAAAAAAACTGGGGATGTAACTCTGTAGTAAAATGCCCCTGGGTTCAATCTCTGACAAGCATGTGCATGTGTGCACAAGCACAAATAGACACACACACACACAGAAATGTAGGAAAAAAATCTCAGTAAGATGGGTGAGCAGTCCCAAGTGCCATTTGCATTTAGAGATGAAGTTAAAGGGCATGTAGTTGGCTTATTTATGCAAGTCTCTTTGGCAGTATTCAGCTCCTCCAGTTCTGGCACAGTCAGGTTCATCCTGGGGTTTTCCATGCAAGCTGGACAGAGAAAACAGGAGGCACTGCCACTGGCAATATTTGCAAGGGAATAAGTACATTGAAGAATCATGGAATCCAAATTGAATAGCATCTACTACAGTGAGTGGCACACTGTGAACAATAAAGAACTAGTGAATCCTTTACATCTCCCTTTACACATGTCCCACAATTCATTTGTGTATCATTAACAAATTTGAAAAATGGAAGTCTTGTGATGGGTGAAAGTAATTGGATAGGGACCAGGTATAAATTATTGAGTCTCGTCCTACCATGTGTAACCAATTTTTCAATTTTTCACTTCCCTTTACCCACTATGATAGTTGATGTGTGTGTGTGTGTGTGTATATATATATATATATACATATATATATCTCAAACCTATTTTGCACATATGCATTCATAGATAAACATACATGAAAGAGAAAGGACATTCTTTACTCTGTGCGGACTTTGCCTTAAATCTTTTCCTTGAAGAGTGTGGGGTCTGATGTGGGTCACATATGCAATAAATTACATGTCAAAAGCTATAAATGGAAGAATGTGAAAATACTTGGGAGCATAATGAAAGGAGCAATTTAATTTTGTCTGATAGGTGGGTATGTCATCTTGGAAAGATTGACATATAATCTCAGACCAAAGGACTCATTTAAACCTTGATGTTCAATAGGAACTCAAGAGGATGGAAAGAACTTATAACTAATATTTATTGGGTGTTAACTGCACCAGGCACTAAGCACTTTATATACTTCAGCCACTTAAATGTATGAATAGGTTCTATTTTTATCTTCTATTTTGCTGGTGAGAATTAGAGGTTGATTACTCTGCCATTAAGCGACCCAGGAAGAGACACCAGCAGAGACCCAGGTTGCTCAGAGGTCTGGTTGTTCATGTTAGCTGTTGGTTGAGACTTGAACCTGGGTTGGGGGTCAAGGTTGTTAGGACCCCTCCACATGACCTCTCTATGTAGCTACCTGGGCTTGCTCATAGCAGGATGGTTGAAGTCTAAGCCTGAATGCTCCAAGGAAACCAGGCACCAAGGGAAGTATATGGCACCTTATTGCACTGATCAAGTCACTCATAAAGCCCATCGAAGTTCAAGATGAGAGAATGTAGATTCCATTACTTAATGGATGACAAGTCAAAACCCTTGTTGACATATTCTAAAACTACCACAGTCAATGAATCAGATAATTCAATCAGGGACTATCTTTAATGTGACAGAAAGCCAGTCTACCAGCACTGGAGTAATGTCTGTTGTTATTACAGCTTCTCCATGTGAAATGTATGGGATAGTGCTGTTTGCTCTTGCAAAGTCCCTCCTGACCTTTTCCTCCTCTCATTTCAGTCATCGTCCTTACTTCCCTCATTTATAACTTTATGTGAGAAGAGCTGTTTAAAGGAGCCATATGGGAGTACCTTGAACATTTTTGGAGAAAAATAGCTATAAAATTCTAACAAATAAATAATGAGATAATATGTAATAGGATAACTTTACATCAGAGAGGATTATCTTCCTAGAGCCTCAATATTTGGCTGAATTTTCTGAACTCACATCATGCACAATAATTTTAATTGCACTTAGTGTTATTTTTAAGTTGGTACAATTTTTTAAATGACATAGTCACAGAGTTCAATAGAACCTCCTGAGGTAGGTGCACAGCTAAATTTTTCAAGACAGATGGCTACCTATAAGCAATATTTAATCTTAATGGCAAGCTAGGTCTACCTACGACAGGTTCCTGGCTTGGAAGCAATGCTTACTGTGACACAATTTTGCTGAGCTAAGTGTTTGCAGTCAGTGGAAGACAACAGGAGAGCCAAACAGCTGCATTATTGTGAGCCCTCCTTTAGAACATGTCTCTGAACCCTTGATGAGGCATTCCCATGCATCCTCAATTGACCTGTGTGTGCTTCTTTGAAGTGTAACTCAATAATACAATCTTTATTTTAATTGTGTTCCAAAATTATTCTTTCCTTTATTTATTTAAACTTTCTCCCCTCAACTATCATGACCAAGTCTAGAGCTTCTTATTGAATGTTAACATCAAACTACAGGCTTGTGTGTGTGTGTGTGTGTGTGTGTGTGTGTGTGTGTGAAGATATACCTATAGATATAGATTTATTTTTGGTGGAGCTGAGGATCTAACACAGAGCCTTATACATACTAGGTGAGTGCTCTACCTGAGTTACCTCCCCACCTGAGAAGTATATAATTTTTAAAAAGATTCACTTTTAAATGATTAATCTTTACTTACTGAGGAAAAGTATCTTGAGTTTACCAAAAAAAAAATGTATCTTTAGAAGTTACATAAGTACATGAAAAGCTAAGAACAATATATATTTAGCTACGATTAAGCCCAAAATGCTAACTAAAATTCTCCCAAGTTACTCATACCCATTCTCATTATATTTCTTGGGTGGGATCAGAGATCAGTGAAAATACCAAAAAGGAAAAAGGGAAGCAGCTTCCATTTCTAGCATGTTGAGCCAGATAACATCAACGAAGCCTCCCTTCAGAGACAAGTGAAACACTGGACAAATATTTTTAGCTATTTATTTTTTTTCTCATTTGAGCGGCAAGGGATTTGAACCGCGGTCTTTGCACATGCTAGGCGAGCGCTCTCCAAAAGGAGCTATTTCTTCAGCTCCATACAAATGTTTTTAAATGTGCTGATATACATCAGAGAACTAATAATGGAATGAGAGGAGCAAGGGCTCATGGGAAGAGAGAAACCCGGAGAGGCGCTGGTGCTGCTTTCCCCTGCGTCCTGCTGATTGGAGAGGCAATTGAGAGGCACATAAGCTGAGCCATGTTTCAAGAGCCTCACAGGGCTAGGAAGACAAAACTGGAAAATAAATGTGCCCAAGGCCTGCTAACCCGGTGTGTGGTTTAATTCATACCTGCAGTCATGTGCCACATAAAGACAAATTGGTCCAGAACAGACTGCATATGAAATGGTAGTCACATAAAATGATAAGGGAGCTGAAAGACTTCTATCACTTAGTGATACTGTAGCCTTCCTAACATCATATATACATGAATACAATATAGTATTCATGTGTTTGTGGTGATGCTAGTGTTAACAATTCTACTGTGCTCCCAGGTATATACACAAGTATAGAAATATGAATAAGTATAGTACATAATACCTGAGAAGGATAATTATAGATGATGTAACTGGCTTATGTATTTACTATAGTCTGCTTTTTATCACATTTTAGAGTGTAATCCTTCTAGTCATTAAAAAAGTTAACAGTGAAATGGTATGCTGTGTTATGCCAGCAGCAGCTGCATGCAACTTATGTTTACCACATCTCTTGATTGTATTAAAGGCCACATCTGGTGACTGACCTATCCCATCTAGGTCTGTGTAAAAACACTCTCTGATGTTTTCACCAAATCACACATATATGCATTTCTTAGAACATATCCCCATCATGAAGCAACATATGGCTATATCCCATCCTTCTCAAACTTTTCCAAGAAATTGAAGAGAAGGAAATACTTCCTAACTCATTCTGTGATACCAGAGTTGTGCAATACCAAAACCAGATAATGTTTCTACAAGAAAAAAATACAGACTAATAGTCCTTATGAATATTCATGCAAAATATCTTCAGCAAAACACTGGCAAACCTAATTCAACAGCATACGACAAAGACTCTACATCATGATCAAGTGGAATTTTCCCAGAATGCAAGGATGTTTTAAGATGTGAAATTCAATTAAAACAATTACAGCAATTTCACAAAATGAAGGAAAACAACCATGTGATCAATTGATATTGAAACATAGTTTTACAAAATTCAGTATTCTTCCAAAATAAAATACCCGGCAAACTAGAAATAGAAGGAAACGACTTCACCATAATAAAGAACATATATGAGAGTCTCACAGCTAACATCACGCTCAGTGGTGAAAGACTGGAAGCTTTCCTTTGAAGATCAGAAGCAAGACAAGGATGCCAACTCTTGCCACTCGATTTAACATAGTATTGGAAGTGCAAGCCAGAGCAATTAGGTTAAAAGAAAGAACAAAGAAGGAGGAAGGAAGGAAGGAAGGAAGGAAGGAAGGAAGGAAGGAAGGAAGGGAGGGAGGGAGGGAGGGAGGAAGGAAAGAAGGAAGGAAGGAAGGAAGGAAGGGAGGGAGGGAGGAAGGGAGGGAGGAAGGAAGGGAGGGAGGGAGGGAGGGAGGGAGGGAGGGGAAAAGGAAGAAAGGACATCCAATTATAAAGGCAGAAGTCAAATTATCTCTGCTTCTGGATGATATGATACCATATGTAGAGAACCCTAAAGACTTCCATACCCCCCAAATTACTAGAAATAATAAAGTAACTCAGCAAAGTTATAGGACACAAAATTAACATTAAAAAAATCAGCTGTGTTTCTCTACACTAACAATGAACACTTAGAAACCAAAATCAAGGAAACAATTCCTTTACAATAAAAATATCAAGAAAATCACTATTTATCAAGAAAAATATTTCGGGGATGTAGCTCAGTGGTAGAGTGCTTCTCTCACAGGTGTGAGGCTCTGGATTCAATCCCTAGTACTGCAGAAGCAAACCAAAGAAAAATGAAGATTAAAAAACACTTAGGAATAAACTTAACTGGGAGGCAAAAGACTTGTACACTGAAAAATACAAAATGTTTCTGAAAGAAATGGAAGAAGGCACACAATATGGGAAGCATACGCCCTCTGTGGAGACACGAACATTCTTTCCATAACAAGGTACACCTCCTCAAAAAAATTGAAAACAGGGAATCAAACAAGTATTCAACACCAATGTTCATAGCATTATGGACAAAAGTCAAATGTGGAAGTATCCCAAGTGTCCATGAAGATATGTCATCTAGCTGGCTCTGCATATTCCCAGGCTCGGCATCCAGTGATTCAAACAAGGCTGGAAAATACTTACAGAAAAAAAACTGTGTCTTTATTGAACATGTACAGATTTTTTTCTTGTCATTATTCCCCTAACAAGACAGCATAACAATTTATTTACATAACTTTTGTGCTGTGTTAGGCATAATAAGTAATATAGAGATGGTATAAAGTATATAGGAGGATGTGCATAAGTTAAATCAAATGCTATATCACCTCATATAAGGGACTTGGGTATCTTCACGGGGGTCCTGTTACAATACACCATAGAAACTGAGGGGACAACTGCATACCTACACAATGGAATTCCATTCAGCCTTAAAAATGAATGAAATCTCAATACATGCTTTCAACCTTGAGAGCATTATGCTAACAAAATAAGTAGATGCATGATTCTACTTATGTGAGGTAACTAGAATAGACAAATTCATAGAATCAGAAAGTGTAGAGGGGGATGGGGACTTGTTTAATGGGTACAGTTTCTTTTACAAATTATAAAAAAATCTGGAAATGGAATGTGGTCATGGCTTCATGACATTGTAAGTGTACTTAAGATCATTGCTGAATTGTACACTTGAAAATGTTTAAATGACAAATTCTAAGTTTCACATGTTTCACCACAATATAAAAGAAAAATAAGCAATAAAATTGATAACTATATAGGTGTATCTAAATGAATACTGACTACTAAAGGAATATTAACACCATCTTGTGGGCTTTAAATACTTTCTTAAATATTTATGTTAAAACAAATGAGATCAATGGCATGCGATTCAGAATTAGTTAAATGGAACTAAAAATTCTTGCACTGACTAATGAAATGGTAATAATATCAAGCAATGAGATTTTATTATGTCCAGAATATATATTACAGTCTCTATTAAACAATAAGAGAATAGTAAAAGTATATAAAACTTCCAAGATAAAGTAGGGAAAAATGAATAAAAAATATGCTCAATTATTTAAAAGTAGGGAAAAATGAACATGAAATAGGTAGAACAGAAATAAGGTAATAAAGTGATGGACTAACCCATATATATCCATATTTATAATAAATGTGGATAAAATTCTCAAGTTAAAAGATAAATAATATCACACTGAATTGAGAAATAATAACCCTACACTTTTTGTGAAAGGTACACCTAATATATAAGGTTGTAGATATAAAATGATGGAAGAAGATTTACAGAAGAAAACTGGTTAATATCAGATAAATCAAAATCTTTAAGGCTATTACAAAAGCATTACTTGGGGATCAGTGGGATATTTCATAATGAGAAGTTTAATTTACTAGAAATGTAATAGAATTTTAATTTATGTAATTCAATTTTTGGCATATATCATACGTTACAAACACGAAAATAGTCAGAACAAAAAAAAAAAAAAACAGACTCATCCATAGTTATAGTGAGACATTTTAACATACCTTTCTCAGTAACAAATACAACAAACAGTCAATCTGTTTATAAGAATTATTATCAAATAAATAAGGATATAGGCAGTTTACCCATGTAATTAATAATTTGATCTAATTGCTAATATAGAATATTGAACTCAACAACTGTGAAATACAAATTCTTTTTAAGCATTCACAAAGAAATTTATCCCAGATTCACCATAAACTTATCCTTAAAGCAAAGCTTTAAGCTTTCCAGAGACAAATCCTACAAAATGCGTTCTCTGATTACAGTTTAATTAAACTAGGAATTTCAGGTTGTGGGTGTATCTCAGTGCTAAAGCATTGGCCAAGCATGTTCAGGCTTTGGGTTTGACCCCTAGCACTGTAAAACTCTCCCCTGCCCCCCCCCATACACACACACACACACACACACAATTATTTTTAAAATCTTCATGCACTTGAGGATTAAGAAATGTACTTCATAGATTGTCTTCTAATTTGGTCTCGAAGTCTCTCTGAAGAGAGGTCACTAAATTTAGCCCTGCCCTGGTGGAGCTCCAGGAGATTTGGAAATGAATATTGACAGTGTGCTTTCACAGGATATATATTCATCCTGGAGAACAGTCAATGATAATGTCATACCTGGTCTGACCCGTGATCAGGGACGACTCATATAGGAAACTGGAAAATGCTCTTCTGGCTCTTGTCTGACATATGTCTAGTTTATTCTAACAAAGATAGGCACTCTCTAGAGAGTCCTGACTAGGAAAGAAGTTTGAGAATGTTTGTTAGGTGAGACACAGAGAAGACAACACAACAAACACGTGAAATAAGAGAGGCAGTGTATTATGTACAGATTCCTGAGAGAAGAGGTTAGCATGCCTTGTAGAGTCAACAGGAAGTGAGAAACCATTTGGGACATAAGTGTTCAATCTGCTAGTTGGTAGAGAGGAAGGGAGGAGAGAAGAGAAGAGAGAGAGAGATTGATTGATTTGTGCAACAGAGCTTTCTTGGAGTTCAAAGTGTTACCCAAGCAGGTGGGGGAATTCTAATTAGTGGGTTTAGAGAGCAGGCAATGGGGTATGTCAGGGAACAGTGTGACTGGGTGGGAGGTGGAGGTCACTCTCACATATCTGTGTAGTTTGTGTTTTCTCTGGTGGTCAGTGGGGCAAGTCAAGAAGGTTGTATCTAGCTGTCCCATAAGGAGGTGGTCAGCAGGGGGTGCTTGTATAAGACAGATTGCTGAATCAATAGCCTTAAAGAATTGGAGATAGGTGAAGAACTATAAAGTGTGTCAAAGGTGACTAAGCCTTTTTCTAGCATGAGAAAGCTAAATGTTTTAAATGAATGCTTAGGCAACATAAAATTATAGGCATTCACTACACTTCTAAATAACCCATGGGTAAAAGAAAAAAAATCACAAGTGAAATTAGAAAATATTTTACTAAAACACAAAAATATGATATCAAAATTTGTGGGATGCAGCAAAAGCAGTACTTAGAGGGAAATTCATAGCATTGAGTACATATATATTAGAAAAAAAAGATCTAAAATCAATTATTTAAACTTTTACCTTAGGAAACTAGAACAGGATGGCAAGTTGAACCCAAATTAAGCAAAAGAAAGGAAAAAAAAAATTAGAGCAGACATCAATGAAATCCAAACAGAAACTAAGAGAGAAAAATGGAACCAAAATCTGTTTCTTCTGATAAGTCTCTAGCTGGGCTCAGAAAAAAAGAAAGAAGATACAAAACTACCAATATCAGAAATGAAAGAAGGAAGATCATTACAAATTCCATGGTCATTAAAATAATAATAAAGGAATATTATGAACTCAATGATCACAAATTTGATAACATAAACGAAATTGATCAATTTCTTGAAAGACATGATCTGCCAAAAGGCACAAAAGAAGAAACAGACAATCTGAATAGGTCTATATATTTATTAAAGAAATTGAATTGACATTTACTAACCTTCCAAAAGAGAAAGTACCTAGCCCAAATGGATTCATCAACAAATTCTACCAACCTTTTAAAGAAGTAACTATCCCAGTTCTTAATAATTTTCCAGAGGCTAGAAGCAGAGGTTATATTTCCTAAGTCATTCTATGAGGCCAGCATGACCCTAATACCAAAAAAAGACAAGGTCATAAAAAGAAAAGAAAACCATAGAGCAGCATCTCTAATGAAAATAGATTTTTAAAAAAACCTCAACAAAATATTGGTAAATCAAATCCAACAATGTCCCAAAAGAATTTAATACCACACTGAAGTGGGGTATATTCCAGGCGTGCAACACTGGTTCAACATTTGAAAATTAGTGTAACCCATCACATCAACAGCCTAGAGAAATCAGAAAATATTTAAAACTGAATGATAATTAAAATGTTACATATCAAAACTGAGGCATACAATTAACACTATACTTAGAGATGTATAGTTTTGGAGGCATATTTTAGAAAATAAGAAAGTTAAGAAGAACAGTAAATTATACCAAATAATAGCAGAAGGAAGGAAATAATTAAGATAAAAGCAGAATATAATCAGGAGAAAAACATAACAAAGAGGTTCAACAAAACCAATGATTGAGTTTTTCAGAAGAGTAACAGAATTGGTAAAACTAATAGAAAAAGAAAGGCATGGCACAAATAACCAGTATTTATAATCAAAATAAGATTATTACTGTAGAGCCTGAAGATATAATGAAGATAATGGATTATCATAAACAACTTTATGCCAATCACTTGAAAATTCAGATGGCATGAATAAATTTCTAGAAAAAATTCAATGTACTAAACCTGATACAAGAAGTAGAAAAAAAAAAAATGAACAGTTCTGTAATTATGAAATAAATTGAATCTGAGCCCTCCGCCTATCCCCTGCCTTTAGTGCTGACAATTGAATCCAGGGATTTACAGATGCTAGACCAATGTTCTAATCCTGAGCTACACCCCCAACCCTGAATTGAAGATGTAATTAAAAACTGTCCTATATAGAAAATTCGGTCAAAATGGTTTCACTAGAGAAATCTAACAATCTTCTAAGGAATAAACGGTGTGAATATTATACAAACATTTTTGCAGATAAAGAGATTGAACTAATTCAATGAGACCAATAAGAAAAAAAAAAAAAAAAACAGATCAGCTCAATTGAGGAAACAGCCTAGTCTTTTCATGAGATTATCAGTTGACCTATAAACATGAAAAGATACTCGACCTCTTATCAGTAATGAAATTCAAATTAAAACAAAATAAGATATTACTACAAAACCACCATCAGAATGGTTAAAATTAAAAAGGCTGATAGTAACAAGTGTTGAATAAGATGTGAACAACTGTAACTCCCATATGTTGTTGCTTTCAGAAATGAATATTGGCACAACCATTGTAGAAAACTGTTTTGTAAGTATTATCTACAGCCATACCACCCACTATGGTGGTTAATAACCATTTCTTTTTTAATATTTGTGAAATGTGACTAACCCCAATTGCTATGGGTATAAAATACACACTGAGTTTTGAAGATCAAATATACAAAAGACTGTAAAATATCTAATCAATCATTTTATTATGATGACATTAGTAGAATGAAAATACTTTGATTATACGGATTAATAAAATTGATGATAATATTAATTTATTTTTCAAAATTTCTTAAATGGGGAAACCAGAAAAATTTAAATTTTATAGGTGGCTTGGCTTATATTTCTATTGGACAATGCTGATCTAAAGCTATGATCTGCCAGTTTTAGTAGTGAGTATATTCCCAATTTAAATGGGTATATATACATGCCCCAAAAGTCAAGGACAAGAATGTTTACAGCAGAGTTATGTGCCATAGCCCCAAACTATGACACAACTCAAATTTCCATCAATAGTACAGTGGATAAATAAGTTATAATGTGACTATAATTTGAAATACTATTTAGAAACAAAAGTGAATAAACCACAGCTACGTACAATAACATGAATGGCTCTATAATGTTGTCAAAGAATTCAACTCACTTGATTCCATTTATATAAAATTTAAAAACAGAGGTGTTATGGTTTGGATATATGACATCTCCCAAAAACTCATGTGAGAGACAGTGTAAGAATGTTCAGAGGTGAAATGATCAAATTATGCAACTGTAACTTAATCAGTGGATTAACCTACTTGAATGGATTAACTGGGTGGTAACTGTAGATAGGTAGGGTGTGGTTGGAGGAAGTAGGTCACTGGTGAAGTGTAATTTGTGGTTTACATTTTGTTCTTAGTGACCAAAGTGCCCTCTCTCTCTCTCTCTCTCTCTCTCTCTCTCTCTCTCTGTCCTTCCTGGCTGTCATGTCCTAAGCTGCTTTTCTCTGTCAGGTACTTACATCATGATATTCTGCCTCACCTTTGACCCAGAGCTATGGAGTTGACCAACCCTGGATGGTACCTCTGAAACCATGAGCCCAAATACATCTTTCCTCCTCTAAGTTGTTCTTGTTGGATCCTTTGGTTCAAGTGATGGAAAACTGTCAAAAACAAGGGCTGGGGATAAGCTACAGTATTAGAAGTCAGAATGGTAACTTTGGGGAGAATGGTAGCTGTAAGTAAAGGAAATTGGCAATGTTCTTTGACATGAACAATAGTGGTTACCTGGATGTTTGTGACAATTCATTGAACCATACTTTTATGTAAACTGTGTTCATTTTTCTGTATGTTATTCTTTCCATTAAAAAATTAGAGGAGTTAATGAGGCTACCCACAATTTGTTACAAATTATTTTTAAATGCCTTTATTAGTGCATTGTAGCTATTATACATAATAGTTGGGTTCATGTTGACATAATCATACATGCATGGAATTTAATTTGCTCCATTTCAATCCCCAGTGCCTCCTCTTTCTCTCCTTTCCTCTCTCCCACTATTCCCCTTCCTCTACTGGTCTTCCTTCTACTTATTTATTTATTTATTGTTTGTTGGTTGGTTGGTTGGTTGGTTGGTTTTTAATTGGTGCTTTATAGATATATGTAAAGGTGAAATTCACCATTTTACATGTGCATTACATAATTTTGTCACATTTATTTCACATTTACTTCCCTTTATCATCTCTCCTTCCACCCTTCAACCTTCTTCTACTCCACTGATCTTCCCTCTATCCTTAGGAGATCTGCTCCCTTCCCATTTTTCCTTTACTTTGCTCTGGCTTCCACATAGGACAGAAAACATTCTTCCCTTGATTTTCTCAGTCTGGTTTATTTCACTTAACATGATGTTCTCTAGTCCCATCTATTTACATGCAAATGCCACAGTTTAATTCTTTTTTATGGCTAAGTAAAACTCCAAGAACATGGGAGATCTTTCCATCTTCTAAGGTTTTCTTTAATTTCTTTCTTTAGTGTTCTGTAGTTTTCATTTTAGAGGTCTTTCACCTCTTTTGTTAGATTGATTCCCAAGTATTTTTTTTTTTTTGAGGCTATTGTGAATGGGGTAGTTTTTCTAACTTCTCTTTCTGAAGATTCATCACTTATATATAAAAATGCATTAGATTTATGAGCATTGATCTTATATCCTGCTAATTTTCTGAATTCACTTATGAGTTCTAAAAGTTTTTTGGTGGAATATAAATTAAAAAAAAAAAACTCCATTGTGTATGTATACCATACTTCCTTAATCCATTCATCTGTTGACAACCACTTAGGCTGGTTCCACAACTTGACTATCATGAATTGTACTGCTATAAACATTGATATGGCTGCATCCTTATAGTATGCTGATTTTAGTTCATTTGGATAAATACTGAGGAATGGGATAGTGAGATATGGTGGTTCTATTCCTACTTTTTCTTGAGGAATTTCCATACTACTTTCCAAAATAGTTGTTCTAATTTGCAGTCCCAAAGATGTATGTATGAGTGTAACTTTTTCCCCATATCCTCACCAGCATTTATTATTATTTGTATTCTTTATGATCAACATTCTGACTGAAGTGAGATGGAATTTCAGTGTAGTTTTGACTTGCATTTCCCTGATTGCTAGGGATGTTGAACATTTTTCATATATTTGCTGGCTATTTGTTAAAAAATGATTTTAATAAACATAAGGCCTTCTTGAAAATTAAGCTTGTTAAGTTTAATGCTATCTATGGAAACTGCAGAAAATCAAATTGAGTTGTTTTTTGAAGATCAAATTCTGTACAGTTGGAAATACTGACACTTTCTAAATAGTATGACTTTCAGTTTAAAACTTAAAAATTGATTAATCACTAAGCTTGGTATTATTTCCCATTTCCTGAAAAATATGTCAATAATGTTAACAAAAATAATATATGGAATCTGAAAAAAATGGCAAAATTTAAAGGGATGATGAATTTTACATTTTCCTAGGCATGATTTCTTTGTCAGTCTGGTGGAATTCTTGATACTTCCTCTTGAAAATACATATTGTAAAGTATGCACAATAGTCACATATACATTATGTTACACATAATTTCAGGTGGTCCATCATGGTAGTTAATCCAACCCAGGTTATTTTGTAGATAATGGTTTGAAGCCAAAAATGTTCAAGAGGCACAACTGGTTAGTGAAATAACCAGGAAAGGAATGAAAGATTCTTAGTTTCCAAAACCATCATTCTTTCAAATTAAGCAGCTGCCTTTCTCTTTCCCTGTCTTCATATCTGTGTACTGATGTTCACATTGCATTCGCATAAGATTCTGTCCTTATCCCCTTGTCTCTATGGGAAGACGCTTCAACTATGAAGATGACTCCCTCATCCCCTTTAAGAAAATAACATCCCTTCAAGTGCCTTGTGTCACTTAACTTGTGTTACACGTTATCTTTCCAACTAGCTGTGGCAACAGTGTCTTGTGCAAACCACCTAGCTAAGTACAAGACATACAATTACTGTAAAATAAGCACTTGTTGAAATAAAAGAACATGCAATTATCGCCTGAAACTTCATTATAGAACTATGTCCCATCATTACAAGGGTTATTATGAACTCAGATTTTGATGTCAGACAGACCTAAACATGAATTTGACCTCTGCCATTTAGCTGCATATGGTTGAGTCTCACTTGGAAAGTCTGATAGTACCATTTCATGAGATCATTGTGAGGATCAAAGGAAGCAACTGATGTAAAGTATCTTAAGCAGCAGCTGGCACTGTAAATACTCAGAAAGAGGCTACGATTGCCATTAGGACATGTGAATCCTGAATTAAAGAATCAGTTGAGCTTAGAATCTCAGAATTGATTAGTCAACCAGTCCAGGTGATCCAGGAATTATTTATACATTGTTTTAATAGGTTCGACCTTTGCTTAACCTAATTCCAATGACAATGAATTCACTAGAACTCACTAAAGCAGCTCCAATTCTTCCAAAGTTCTTCCTTAATGTTATGTTGAACCATATGGAATTGCTGCTATTTGGTCAAAAAAAGACCAAATTAGCAAGAGTTTTTAATAAAATAAACAGAAATATGCCTTTCTGTTGCTTCTTTTAACCTTTTTTCCGTATTTACTCCTTGTTCTTTTCTTCTTCTACATGACAGCACTTTAGAAATAAGGGAGAGTCAGTGATGAATCCCATAGACCTAGCTTATGACTTCACTGCAGTGCACATACTCATCAAGAAGTCCACAAGAAAATAAGCAATTATATACAATTTTCCATCTCAAGAAGGAAGAAGAATATTTCAAGCAAATGGCTTAGCAAGAGGAATTCTATAGAATATATCATACGTGGAGATTTGAGAATATGAAACAGCCTCATCCTAAGAACTTTTGGTGATGATGAAAATATTCTATATGTGCTTTATCTAATATGACAGCCACTAGTCACACTCAAAATGAGACTGGTGTCATGTGACTGAGAAAATGAAATTTTAACTTAATTTAAATTTGAATAGCACATATGGTGAATGGCTACAAAATCAAATGGACAGAGGCAAGAGACAAGGCTGGAAAGTCAGCAGGGCCTAGATCATAAAGAACGTCAGGAAGCACGTTAGTGATTGCGAATTTTATCCTGAGAGCCATAGGGAATCTTGGAAGGGTTTTAAGTTCCAGGGAGTTGCACAGTTAGATATGGATTTAAAAAGATAGTTCTGGATATCTTGGGGATATGGAGGGGAAACAGGTAGAGACATTGATCTTGTCTTTAGGAGTTTGCTCTCTTAGGGGAGAGACAGGTACAAAAGAGAGAAGTGACTCAAGGATATTTCAAAGAAGCAAATGCATAACTAATCATACCCTGTCACATTCAGCACTCATGCATTTATATACCTTGTATGTAGTATTTGTTAACAGCAATAACTTACAGTTCTTTTTATTCCTAATTGTTCCCAAGGCATCTAGACTTTTAGGTATTTCTGGTGGTCCTCAAAGGTCTCTAAGCTGACAAGTAAGTCTGTTAACAGAATAACTAGGCGATCCCCCCAGTTCTTTCTCATTCTCTGTATGTTTCACTCTGCTTTTCTCATGGTCCTTGGACTACTTTTGGCTATGGTCATGTCACTGATCCCAATGGTCCCAATGTCATTTAATTCTTAAGGTGATGGAAGGGTCCTTCAATCTTTGCAGAAGGAGGAGGAAAGCCCCCGTTTGAACCACCTAAGCCACGCTGCTACTTGGCTTATCCTTCCCTCTATCCTCAGAGCAGTTTTCTTTAGCTAGTTCCTTCTGGATTTACTTTCCCCTCTTAACCCCTGTAAGCTCTACCTACCAAGTGAGAAAAAACAAAACAAAACAAAGTTCAAAACAAGTTCCTAGGAACTGGTGATTGTAAGATACTATTGGGTCTCCCCTAAAGAATTTGTTTTCCCTCTCTAGGATGCATGTCACATCCCCCAGCAATTCCCTGACCCACACCACACAAAAACACACATACATCTATGTATGTTTGTATTCCGCTTCAACTCCGTGTATTTTAGTTGACATGTCTGTACAAGAGTGAGTTCTTTTCAGGATCAGCCAGCATCATCCTTATTCTATGAATGATCCTGTAGAAGAAATGTTTAAATACACAAGCAACCACATCCCAGCAGCCAGATATAATGAATATGAAGCTGCAGCAATGACATGTCATAATAGGAAGTGTCTGTTCTTTGATGCCAGCCTGATCTTCAGTCAGATCTCAGCCTGGTCACTTTTACTAACTGTGAGGTTTTAGGCAATTATTTATCTTCTGAACTTCAGTTTTCAATTCTATAACCTTTGGAGAGTCGGAAAAATTAAAAAATTGCATATGGGCATTGGTTGTAGCTAGAAGGTGCTAAACAAATGAAAGCTGTTATTACTGTATTGGTGTTGGAAGCTTCAGATGCCGCAGGTCTGGGAAGAGGGCACAGAGGTCCAGACTGCCCCACATCATGCCACACTATGATGTGTAAGCAGCATAGGATCTTATGATACTACAGCCAAGTCTCATATAGTATGGATGAGAACACTAAAAAGTCAGAGAGAGGAAATGACTCGATCAGGGTCACTGAGTACATTAGTGCCAAAGCCAGGCCAAGATTCCAGGTGGGTGTGGAGAGGTTCGGTCCAAAACTCCTTTCTGAAGGAGGCTCTGCTGTGACCTGCGCCCTTTCATTCGGAAGTGACAATCGTCCTCTTTTGCACCTGGGGATGTCCCTCCCCACACCGTGGAAGGGCAAGGGGAAGAGCAGCAGGTAGGGTGCGTTCTTGCTGAAGCCCTGGCCCTTACAGCCATCTCCGTCGCCATGGCAACCCTGGCTTGCTTGGGAGGACCTGCTCCTCCGGCTCCCCCTCCCATTCACGCAGCGGACGTGACACGTGCGGCAGGGTCACGTGTTGTTGTTGGGCCGGGAAAGCTGCTTCCGGGTCAATGCAGGACACCGGGCTCCGGCGGCCAGAGTGGGGGACGAGGTGAAGCGGAGCCGGGCCCGGGCCCGCCGGGAGCAAGCCGGAGGCTGAGCGGCGGCGGTGACGGCGGTGGCCGGGAGGGGGGAGGAGAGGCGCAGCCCGAGGAGCCGCCGCAGCAGCTCCCCCGCCTCCCGGGCTGAGGGGTGAGTGAGCCCGGCCCGCCGGCTCCGCCGGGCTGTCGGGGCCGGGGCGCTCCCCTCCGGAGCCGGGGCGCGGAGGGCCGCTCCTGGGGCGCAGTGCGGGGAGACTCGCGGGGCACTCGGGTCGGAATGGCGTTGCCGGAGCAGCTGCCGGTGGGAGGCCTCCCGGGGCTCGGCGGACCGCGGGGCCTGCTGGGCTGGGGCGGAGCGGGAGGCCTGGGCGGGGGCGGAGGCCGGTCCCGGGTGGGAGGGGGCGTGTGCGGAGCCCCTCGGGGCCCAGGGAGGATCCAGCTGCTCGCGGTGCCCGCAGGCCTGGGCACCGGGGAGATGCCCGCACTGGTGGGAGACGGAGACGTGCCTGGGACTGCTGGGGAAACAGGAAACTTGTCTCTGAACTACTGAATTAAAAAATAGAGGCCGTGTCCCGAGGGAGGTCTGGGGGGAAAGGGCGGCCATTCATAGGCTCCTGCGCCCCGGGCCTGACCCTAGCAGGGGCGGATGAAAGGATGTGGTAGTTTAACCAGGCTTTGGGAGAGTCTATTTGCCTCAGCTTGGGACGTGCCGAGATAGAGGGGGTGGAATAAAGTGGGGGCTGACAGGAGGGTACCTTGCCTGGGATCTTGCAGACAGTAAGGGTGTTGGTGCTTCTTGGTTGAGGATGGGGAGTACAGAGTTCTAAGTCCTCTACTAAGAAGACATTCGACGCTGTCTTTTCTTGGGATACAGTGATGGCAGAAGTTGTGGTTGAAAGTTGGTTGGAAGAGTTGAACTGTTTACAGTCAGTGCAGAAGGAGGAGCTTTACTCTGAAGGTTGCTAAGCTACAGGGAGCTTGTAGGCACCGCCTAGGGATGTTTGGGGAAGCTGGCAATGCATTCAGGGCAAAGTACAGACTTAGCAGGGGCTGCCATGGAGCTCTAAATTGGTTTCCACGGATTCATCTTGAGCCAAGAGAGTTTGAATAGGTGCCGAAGACTACGGAAAACACTCTGCCTTTGGGTCCTGAAACATTAGACTGGGTATCTGGGGTGGTATCTTCCAAATTTAATTTGTTTCCTTAAAAAAAAAAAAAAAAAAATCTACCTCATAGTACACTTTATATCATGATCTAGTAATACCTACACACATGATTTAAAAGTAATTCAACATTTACCCTTATTGCATGTACATTCTGGCATTTTCTATCCCATTCTCTTAAAAACATAACTGGTTACTGAAATTCACTAAATTGATGTATGAGTCTCAGCTTGCAGATTGAAAAGTGCTGTTTCTAATGCACATTTCTTTGATTAGTCAGTATCCACATCTTCTAGAGAACATGTGTTTTAGGGGACAGGGGTAGGGCAAGCCAGGTGTAAATGATTCCTTCAGTTGGTTAAATGTGTATAACATATGACATATTTGATCCCTGTTTCCTGAAGTACCATAATCATAATCTTTGACACATCAATGTGGACCAATCTTTTGACAAAATTGTGTGCTTGTGTCTCTCAATTTTCTCTGTCCTTTGCTGCATCTGAGAATACGAGAGGCCTAGTGCTTTATCTCTACATCATAGTTAAGGAAATTTTATTTCACTTCTAGCCTTATAAAGATACACTGTTTTGCTTTTATAAAAACATCTTGAACTTTTCTTACTCCAGTAATTGTTACATGGTATATGTTTTGCTACATGTATGAATGTATAAAATTTATGACTTTGGTATTTATCATAAACTTAAGTATAACTTGGAATCATTTAGCTACAAAACTGATTTTTTGTTTATAAAGTAGGTGAGACCCTTATAAAAACAGTATTGATTCATAGTAAACATTAGTGAGTGTTGGGGAACAAAGTTAGAGACTTTTTCCTTTGGAGAGTTGTCACGCAGCCTCTTCTGCAGAATGTCAAATGATATTACCAAATTTTAATAGGTAAATGTATAGGATATGTATTTGACTCATTTAATAATGTTACTTTTAGTTGAGGATGAGTTCATATGATTCGGAATGTGGAATTCAAAGGCACAGTCATCAGGAAAGAATTGCTTATATTAAATTTTATCAGTGGGGACACATTCTTAACTTGATACCTTATGAAAGCATTTCATTGTCTTCAAACTTTGTGTGTGATAAAATGTATCTTTCTTTTAACTGTTGACTATGTCTTGGTTGCTGATGACAGGCTTTATATTGACATGTATCAAACACTTCAAAAAATTATCCCTTTTAATCAGGTAAATATTTGTTTTAAAATACTTAGCTTTCAAAGAATGTTTAAAGAAAATTGTCTTTTGTGGTAGGTGTTTGGAACATTAAGGAAGAGCTCATTAATTTCATTTTCTGGGAATCGTGTACCTGTCAATAAACAGTGTGGAGAACTTAATTCTGAGTGATTGTGTGTTTCTGTTCTGTTTTGTTTTTAGTTTTCATTCCTCCTCTTGACTCTCAGACATAAAGCAGGCTCTGTTCCCCTTGTAATTTTTCCTTCCAAACTGTTGTGGATTTGGAAATCAGACACATTTTTATTAGAATTTTGTATAAAATGAGATTGTGTTACTTTGATGTCTTATATATACACAAAACACTTACTTCTTAATGTTTAAACTGCATGACACATATTTTGGCTATTTGGGCTTAATTATTCATTTCTAAGTCCTGGGCTTTGTTTTAAATAAATGAGCTCTTTATATATTTTGAGCCTATTCTGCAAGTAAGAAAAAGTTCTGAAAAATTATGTGAAATTCATAGTGATACAATTTGAATTTAATAGGTGAAGAAATCATTTTAGCTGTGATTGTTGCCTTTGTCCTACATGCAGTTGGTCATTAAGATTTACCATTCCTCCCTTTTTTAACCTACCCTCTTCTGATTTATGTTTCTTGGGAATCAGGACAGTAATAGCCCAACAATTTCCATTGTCTGTTATTCTAATGCTACTTGATCCCACGGAGCTTCGTGAGAGTATTCTTCCAGGTAATATTGCTGTGATTATTTTATTTCTCTCCTCAAAAGCCATTAGTGCTTTCCAGTTCCAGCAATACATAAAGCTCATACTGTTTAGGTTGAGGGCCTTCTCCAACCTTTCTCAATTTTTTTTTTTTTTTTGACATCATTCCATTTCCCAAAGCAAATCCTCTTCCTCCCAAGGTCTCTAGTCATTGTACTTTTCTTGATATATAACAAAATGTGTTCCCTTTGTGAAATCCTGTTCTTCCTCATTTCATTCAGATGACCCCCTTCTGTGGTCTTTCTTGGTTATATTGTTTGTGTGCCTCATTTTTACCTCTTTTAGATCATAAACATCTAGAGGTCACAGGGTTCAAAGATCCTTGATATTCTAGGACATCCAGCATAGGGTCTATTGGAGCATAGGTCAAAGACCTAGTGAATCAGAATCTAGTAGACATATTAAAAATGCATGTCCCTGAGTTTCACCCTGGACTTGTAAAACCTTAATCTCTGCTGGAGCCTAGCTCTGCATTTTAGCGAGCTTCTGGTGACTTTTCTGTTTGATAAAATTTTAAAATCACTGATTAGCATGATGCCTTAAATGACAGTAGGTACACACACTTGATTTTTTGAGCAAATGATGTTAAGGAATTGAGCAATATCATAGTTCAGGTTGGTTTAATTTTGAGGCTTTGAAATTAGCTTGGACTTGAATCCTGGCTATCACTCACTACCCAAGTGACCGTACCCTTGCTGTGCTTCAATTTTCAGATCTGTAAAACAGGATTAATAGTACCTCTCGTAAGAATGTTAGGATTAAATGAGATGGTACATGCAAAGCAACACAGCACGTAACACACAGTACACTCTCAATAGATTTTTATCTGCAGTTGATGATGACCACTAGTATCAGTGTCATGGTAATGAAATATGGTTACAAGAATAGGTTCCAGGTCAGTCATTGTGAATTAGCAGATTACTTATATGGTTTCAAGAAGTCAGGCTCACAGTGTTTCCTATTTTAGGTTAATAGATCATGGACCTATTAGGGTTTAAAGTCATAAAGGTGTCTTGCCTCCTTCCTTTCTTTTTTTCTTTTTTCTTTTTTTTTTTTTGGGGGGGGGTGCACTGGGATTTGAACCCAGAAGCACTTTACCACTGTGCTACATCCCCAGTGATTTTTTTATTTTTTTATTTTGAGACAGTGTCTGGGTAAGTTGTTAGGGCTTCACTAAGTTGCTGAGGCTTGCTTCAAACTTGTGATTTTCCTGCGTCAGCCTTCCATGTCGCTGGGATTGCAGGCTTGTGCCCTTGCACCTGGCTAGATGTTTGTTCGTTTTGAGAAGGACTGGTATTAAATCAGAAAGTAGTTTTCCCTTCGTTTCTCCATTGCCCAAAAAATAAAACACAAACTTCCAGAGGACCTAGGCCCTTACCATCTGACCCTACCCTCCAGCAACACTCCACATCATTTACACTCTGTTTCTGTCTTCATCTCGCATTTCTTCCACTTAAATGTACCTGTATGTGTGCCTTCCTCCACTTTTTCATCCAGCAGATTTCCACTGCTGTCCTAAGTCTGTTTTCCATGTGACTGACCTCCTTAGTGAAGATAGTCAGTCAGTGTTCTCAAGATGCTCTGTCCACACTTAAATGCATTACCTTTGTGTATATTTGTCGTCTCAGGAATAGGATTCAGTCTTGGCATATGTTACATTCCTAGTATGTTGTCAATAATTAGTCTACCTGTACTAGAGGGAGAGGATCTTGGCTGTTTGCCTCCTATCAGCTCCCCTGTTTGGATGTCCCCACTCTCAGCTTTTACAATAGCAATTACAATTTATTGGCCAGCCACATTTATATGCCAGACACTAGATGCTTTCATTTTAAAAACTTCATTGAATTTTCACATTAACCCTATGAAATAGCTATTACAAACCAGGGAACAGGCATAGAGAGTTAAGTAACTTGAAGAAATTGCACAGCAGCCACTTGAACCTGGACTTAACCAAAGCCCATGTTCTTTTAACCACAGTGCTATTCTTAAAAAGGCTAGACAGGTGACACATTTCCGAAATCAGGATCTCGTGGCTGTATGAAACTTTGATTGTTAATTTATTAATCATTCTTAGGAATGTGATCTGTAAGTACTCTTACAAAAAGGATTGTTTAAAAATTTTCTCTGGATAATGCTTTTCCAGTGACTTTCCAAAATTTTTCTTTCTCCCCAATCTGCCATACTTTTCCTTGGTGTACTTGATTTTCATTTCATTATCGGATAACATTACTTCATGTCTATTCAAAATAAAATTCACCTTTTCATTCATCCACAAACCTGTCCAGTGTACATTGAACTGGAGTGATGGATGCCTGCTTTTGTGGAGCTCGAGTTCTGGTGGAGAGCCACCTTAAACACCAAATGAATGAATCATGATACAAACTGTGAAGAAAGAATGAAGTGGTAATGAGTGATAGATGGTGGCGGTGGTGCCATTTTTGATGGGATGATCAGGCAGCCTTTTGGAGAAGGTGACATTTCGGTTTAAATTTGAGAATCATGCTGAGTTGAAGGAACTCTGCCAAGAGCAAGGAAGGGGAAATTAGCTTGGCAAGTTTGAGAAGTAGAAAGCCAGGGAGCCCGAAGCCTTGTGTGCTGGGAAAAGAGTAGAAGCAGATGAGATTAGAGAGATCAGATAACATGAAGTCTTGAAGACAGTGCTAGAGCTGGGATTTTATTCTAAATGAGAAAGGAAGCCATTGAAGAATTTGAAGGACGTGATTTGGCTTAAATTTTGAAAAGATCACTTGGCTTCTTTATGGAGAATGAATTATACACATTAGGAGAGACCAAGGAGGGGGCTGTTGCAGCAGTCCTGGCTTGGACTAGAGCAAAGTAAAAGATGGAAAGAACTGGGAGGAATTGGGATGTTTTGGACGTGTGATGGGTCTGCCTAGTAATTACATGGGAGTGTAAGAGGAAGAGAAAATTCAGACATAACTTCAAAGATGGGAATGAGTATAGGAGGAGCAGATTTGGAGAGGGACTAAGAGTTCTGTTTTGCCCCGTGTGCCTCTCCTGATCATACACCTCCGTCCTGAAAGAATACCACTGTTCTCAGTTTGTGTTTTTTTATACTCTGACTTTTCTTTATTTTTTTTAACTAAATAGCTGACCTTAAATTAATGTTAATGATTTAAAAGATAGAAATTAATCAGTTAATTTTAAATTTAAATTTTAAACTCTCAGTATAACTGGAATTGTGTATATTCTTGTGATTATTTCACCCATTCAGCATTGCTTTTTAAATCATTTATGTTGATGAGAAAACAGGCTTAATGAACTATTAATTATTAGTTTTATGAATATTTTGTAATATATGCGATCACTGTTTCTTAGATGTAAGAACTTTTTAACCTCAAGATTTTTGCAATTTCAGACAATGCTGTTAACAACTTTCTTGTCCTTGTCTCCTGGTGCACATTTTCAAGTTCCTAGAGGTCATTTTGACAAGTGGAGTTGGTGTATGAGAGTGCATGTGCATCTTCAACTTTAGACAGTGTTGTTTTCCAAAATGTCTACAAATTTATATTCTTTAGTATTGTGAGTGTTCCTGTTCTTCCACGTTGTAACACTTGGTATTGTCAGAGTTGTTAAAGTTTTGGAAACTTACATAAAATGATACATGATTGCAATTTAAATTTTTATCTCTATGAATTTTACTAAGATTGGGAATCTTTTATATATATTAGCCATTTCAGTGTTATCTTCTACTAAATATATTACTTATATTTACTGTCTATTTTTCTTTGAGTTTTTACCTTCTGAAATTATTTTTAAGAGTTCTTCATACTGGTTAGGTATTCTTGCTGCAAGTGTCCCCCCGCTTGATTCTGTTTTATCTCTTGCCTTTTATGTCTTGATCATCAAAAGTTTTTCATTTTACTGACAAACTCCCTTTATAGATTTTAAAAATATCTTGATTAGGGGCTGGGGAGATAGCTCAGTCGGTAGAGTGCTTGCCTTGCAAGCACAAGGCCCTGGGTTCAATCCCCAGCACCACAAAAAAAAAAAAAAAATCTTGATTATGAAAAATTTGATTATAATCATAGTATTGTTATTTAGTTCATAGATAAATGTTTGAAATGATGAATTTTAGAAAATAATTGCAATTCCTATGTTGAAGGCAGATCTAAATTATTAAACCTTTATTATTGTAACTCATATAAGGATCATATTTTCTCATGGGCATTATCAATAACTTAAGGTATAAGTTGTGTAAAGGCAAGTACCTTTCAAAAGGTTACTCCCCTCATTCATTTAGCAACATTTCTTCTCATGAACATTGGTATAGGACTGAAAGAAAAAGATAAGTGAAGATTATATACTTCATAAATCAAGTCTTCCACTAAATTCACTTATTGAGACTTGGTGACTTTATTCTTCAGTCATGTCTTAAAATCCTCAAGTGAATTTTTTGTTTAATTTGGTAAGATTAGAACTGGAAATTTTCATGGAAATTAAATTAAATAAATAAAATAATAAAATAAATTAAGTAAATAAATACAATAAACTGGAAATTTTAATGTTTAATTTTAAATGTTTAACTTTAATTTAATTTTAAATGTTTAATTTTGGTAAGATTAGAACTAGAAATTTTGAACTTGACCAAATACTTTTTTTATATACCATCTACTTTATTTTCCATAAATATTTTTATAGTAAAATAACAAAATTTACCATTTTAACTATTTTAAGTGTTTAGTCCAGTGGCATTAAGCATGTACACATTGTTATACAACCATCACCACCATCCCAAAACTTCTTCATTTTTCCAGACTGAAACTCAGTATTCATTAATACCCATTCCCCGCTTACTCCTGTTCTTGGCAATCAACCATGGTACTTTCTGTCCCCATGAATTGGACTACTTTGTTTTAATCTCATGTGAGTGCAGTTATACAGTATTTGTCCTTTTGTGTCTAGCTTATTTCATTTAGTATAATGTCTTCAAGGTTCAAATATGTTATAACCTATGTCAGAATTTCCTCGTTTTTAAAGTTGAATTATATTCCATTGTATGTATGTATGTTTGACATTTTGCTTAGCCCTTTACCCACTGACAGACACTTGGACTTTTTCCACCTTTTAGCCATTGTGAATAATGCTTCTATGAACATTGGGGTACAAATATCTGTTCTGCTTGCTTTTGATTCTTTTGGGTATATTCCCAGAAGTAGAATTGCTGAATTACATAGCAATTCTGTTTGATTTCATAGTTTATTAATAAACCTAGCTTCATATTTTATAAAATGTATTTGATATGAACAATAGAAGTGACTAGAAAACCTATCATTAGGACATTTACTAGTTTCCAATTATGTGCTAGTTCCAGTCTAGCATAGATACAAAGAAGTGTTAGGAGTCATTCAAATACCCTTCCTGTGGATGAGGAAATGGAGACTCGAAGAACTTCAGTAACTTACCCACAGTCACACAGAGTAGTAGAGTTAGTCAAGATTTACTTCCAGGCAGTTTAGATCCAGAATCAGCATTTAACTACTGTTGGGCATTGTGCCATTAGCCCTAAATGTGGAAGGGACTAGTAACTTCTTTTTTTTTTTTTTTTTTTTTTTAATGTGAAAAATTTCACAGCCTGTCTGCATAACTGATGTTTTAGCATCTGGAATCCCTGGTTATTAGCCAGAGTGGTTTGTAATCACCTCTAGAAAGCTGTTGAGTGATAAACTAGTAGTCTGTTGCTAATGAGACTTGACCTTAATATGTTAGCTTCTGTAGAGCAGAGATAATGAGGTAATCCGTTCTGTAAACAGCTAGATGACCTTAAACTTGTGTGTTCACAGCTAAAAGAAAATGTACGTATAGTTTTCTTCTGATGAAACCTAATCCATTCAAGAAAAAAAAAGTCATTACCTTGTGGAAAGACAAAGAAGTTGAGAATAATTTTTCCTCCTTTTTAAACTAGATCAGGCAGTAGTACTGCTTCTTAGTTTTTTGGTTCAGTTACTTTGATGTGGTTATGAGAAGCATTCTGGCTATAGTGATTTTCATACATTTTAATAAGTTATATTTCTAGAATTTATGGGGGGAGCTGTATACTGTTGGTATGAATTTTTTTTTTCCATTTTAAATAAAGACAGCAGGGCTTAACAGATGAGGGATGCAGAGAGTATGACTAAGCATGCTGGTTGGGCCATAGAAACCTGAGTAAGTGCCCTCAGTTTCCTTTCCAGATAAGTGGTAGTTTGTCTCTTTAAGAGAGTGGTTGTGGAAAATGACTGGGCTTTAAAATGATTGTTAATCTTAGTGTGGAGACACTTGGTTTTCAAACATCAGTTCAAGAGTAAATGTGTCTAATTCTGCTTTGTGTAAGTACAACAACAAAGTCTTGGGATTTTTCTAAGTCAAATTTGGGCCAAATAGAAAGGTAGGGGTAGATGTTAATTTATGAAGGAGTTGAGTGTGGGTTGGGGGAAGCTGTTGAAATAAAGGGTGTTGTGACTGTTAAATCTATTTTGCTGTGATTGTTGTATCTGTGATGTTTTTCTGCTGTATATTTCAGAATGCATAATTTAATAGGGACATGGAATTGGCTTAACACAACAATTTTCGACAATAAAATATCAAGAAATATGTGTTTAGTATAAATAACAGTATTTAACTTTTTTCCTTTCAAATTTCTAATAAAATAATAAAATTCTTGGATTATAACATTTGGATCAGAGTTTCAAGTGCTATGTTTTTGCACAGTAGACTACAAGCTTGGGAGTCTTACTGAATTTGCTAATGTGCAGTCATAGATGAGAAAACTTTGTCTCGTCCAACATTCAGTGTGCCTTAAAATGGCAGTATAGTTCTTTAGAAGACATTGACAACTCTCAGGCTGTATTTCTCACTGATATTGTTACTAATGCAGTGCAACTAAGAATTTTAGATAGGAAATCTACTGTTTGTGGTACTTTTAAGGAGATGTATGGTGCCGTGATAGAAGATGGTGGTAGTTGCAATCAATAGGAATGATCAGGAAGAGACTGAACTCACATTTCATCTGGTAGTTTTGGTTTTTTAAATTATTTTTTAATCTTCTACCAAGAAAATTTGCTGTGCCACCTTATTACACTTGAATGCCATGTAGTATATACAGTTGAGAAAGAGACTTTGAGAAGTAGGGTGGTCCTTAGGCCGCAAAATCATGGTGGCCTGGTGTATTATGATAAAGAATTTTATCAACTAGACTTGTTTTGCACTTGCGGTGCTAAGAGTTAAGAGTTAGTGAACTGGCGAACTATAATTCTACAGAACAGTTCCAAAAGATTGTTAGAATAATTTGTTTTCCTTCCTTCTCACCTGCAGGAGACATCCACTTGGATACGTTATATAATGCTCAAGGGCAGTAACTGAAATAGAATTGCATGTTCTTTATAGTACATAATTCAGCTTATTAATGAAATACTTTACAAACTTCAAAAATGAGTGGATACATATTTATTGACATGAAGGTTTGTCATAAACTTGATAGGAAAAAACAGATTATAAAATTATATATCTAAAAACAACAATCTGTATGAGAGTAAATATATCTACACAGCCTGGAAAGAGTGGTCTGGAAGGGTGTACACCATAAGGTGCTTCCTCATGCTCAGTGACCTTGCTAAATCTGTTACTGATGTCTCCGGGTATAACTGTGGCTCTAAATATGCTTCAGATATGAAAGCTGTTGGTGACACTTATTTACGTCCTTAGCTAACACAAAGGGATACTCCATGGTGGGTGTTACAGGTTTTGCTGTAGTTATGACTTGCATATATCACTTGGAAAATTTTTAAAAACTCATTGGATGTTGTAATTTTTAAAAGCAAATATTTGGAAAACAGTTGATTAGTAGAACTTTATATATTGATTTATTTAATCTTTCCTGGAGGGAAAATACATAACATACACATATACTTTTCTCGAGTTGTTCTGTTTTATTGGGAATACACTTATGCTGAGGATCAGAAATGCTGATTTAGAAAACCAAAATTCTAATTTCCTGTAAATGTGCAAGTATCTGTCAGGGTTTGGATTCAGTGGGGAATCATTCAAAAATAGGTTTCTTTGGATAAGGTTAAAGGAGGAGTCTACAAAGTGAAAGTTAAGTGGGCTAAAACAAAAGAAAAAACAACATTCCTGCCCCCCCACTCCCCCACCAAACCAAACCAAACCAAAGAAAAGAAAAGTTAGTAATACTAAGAGATTCCTTGAAGATATGCAGGTGATAATACTCCTCAGGTTTTGGTTTGTTAATTATTGCTGGTCTCCTTCGACCCCCGCCCCCATCCCAAATTTAGCCTATATATACCTCTTTTGTCCGTTTTTGAAAAATAACTCTTTCTTAAGCCTGGTCTTCCTGTATAAGTGTCCCATCTCTTCCGCTTTCATCTAAGCCTCTCAAAAATGAGTTCAGACTCATTGATTGTCTCCACTTATTTATTTCCTTAACTCCCTATACTATGGTTTCTACCATCTCGACTTACCAAAACAACTACTTCTAAGTTGAGCAAACTCCTAATTGCCCTATCCTTCAGAGATTTTAAAATTCTCATCATTTTGACTTCTCTGTATTCTGCATAAGATGATGAGTAATCTACATCCTTGCACTCCATTCATAGTGATCTATCAAAAATTCTTTTATTTCTTCAGGATAAAAATCTAGCCTGAGTAAGATCAGTCATGATCTGATTGCTGTCTTCTGTACCATCAAATCTCCTGCCTCCAATGGATGAAATTGAAGAATATCATGCTAAGTGAGATAAGCCAGTCTCAAAAAACTAAAGGACGAATGATCTCGCTGATAAGCGGATGAGGACATATAATGGGGGGTGGGAGGGGTTAGTGTTAGGGTTAGGGTTAGGTTTAGGGTTAGGGATAAGGAGGGTGGTAAGAATGGAGGAAGGAAGGACTGTATAGAGGGAAAAGAGGGGTGGGAGGGGTGAGGGAAGGGAAAAAAAATAACAGAATGAATCAAACAACATTACCCTATGTAAATTTATGATTACACAAATGGTATGCCTTGGCTCCATGTACAAAGAGAAACAACATGTATCCCATTTGTTTACCAAAAAAAAAAAAAAAAAAAAAAAAATTTCCTGCCTCCTGCATGCGCCAGCACTACTGTTGATGGCCCATGTTTCAGATCTCTTGAGCCTTAATGTACCATTGTTTCTTGTGCCTGAATATCCATCCCACCCTGTGACTTAATTTTTTACAGTGCCTTAAGGTTGACTTACTTAATTTATCATGTTTCCAAAGTTTAATCATTTCTTATTTTTTAGATATGTATCATCTTGTTTCCTTCTAGATTGTCGATGTCCTGAGGACAGGGTTTGGATTTTATTCATTCTCCCTTTCTTCAGGCTTAGCACAGTGTTTGGCACAGATTCAGCTTCTGGTATATGCTTGTTCAGCTGAAGTAAGCTCTGTGAGATCACATATTTTGTACATAAATGAGTGGGCAAATAAACCTAATTGGGACCAATTGGTATGACATGAAAAGAAATGGCAGAGAAAGCTAAATGTGTTTGTTGACTTCATTTTTATTGAACAATTGGTAAATAATTCCATTCTCAGATTGGAATCAACAGACATCTAAGTAAAGGAAAAAAAAAAAATCACTGTCATGAAATATCATCTGATCCAAGGAACCTAAAGGTGAAATTGTGGGGCCTGTAGACAAAATGTTTAGCCTGGGTTGTTTTCAAATATTACTAGCAAAAGATTGGCAGGCAACTTTTTGAGTGTAGTTTTTTTCTGCCCTGCTCTGATGAATAGATAAGATTGATGTATGTAAATGAAACTGAAAGTAATTTTAAACTACTCGAGAATGTTTTCCTTTTATGAAAACTATGAATACTCTTTGAAGATTTAGCCCCATCCTAAATTAATGCCCTGTTTGAATTATTGTTTCTTTTCCAAATTGTAAATCAGTTCCCAACTGTCTATTCTAGTAGCTTGAAACCTGCAGGAATGGCTTCCTGCTTACCTGAAGCCCCACTCAAAACTCCACAGTAAGAGGTGACCCAAGGCCTGAACCTCCCAAGGCATCTCCACCTCCTGATGTGGTTGTGACTGTAGTCAGAATACTTTGGATAAAATTGGGGAACTTTTATTGACATGTTTAACTTGGTGTGCAAAGGCAAACTGTGCAGCCTTAGGGTATTCTTCCAGCTCTTGTGTTCAGTCCATAGTGGAGCTTTTGCTTTGTCCTCGTTAAAGCCACGATGAAGAATAGCAGAACACACGTCTGGCAGATGTTCTTTACCATTCACCTCAGTGCTCCCTCTTAGTTTCATTCTAGATTGATTCTGAGGCTTGGATGTGTTTTGTTTCTGCTTGCTTTTACTTTCCTGATTCTGTATTACAAAATCATCTCTGTTTGGCCATCCATTTTATTTCTACTTTTCTCCTCCTCAGTTCCTTTAAAAATTATTATAATGTTGTGTGTTCTGCATAATTAATTCCAGTTTGGAATTGTTTGCATAGAAACTTTATACTCATGAGGAAATTATAAAATCCTTCAAATTATTAGGGCATTCCCAGATACATTACATTAAAATATTTTATGTTTTGAAAAGATGAGTTATGAATATGGTGAGTTCCAGTTTTCAAAAGGTATACATTGAAAAGCAAATCTTCCTGCCCTTCTTCCTCATTTCTTTTCTCTGGAGTCAGCTGTTGGTACTACTTTTACTCATTTCTATTTTTTCACTCTGAAGATAGTCTGGATACATAGAAGCCGGTAAATCTATTTTTATAAGATTTAAAATTTATATTTTGGCATTCTGTGGCATAGTATTTATATCTCTTGGAAGTTGAGTGAGGCTGGTAGTATTTATACTTTATGAAATATACTACTTCACATTGTTTCCTTGTGAAATAAATATTGATGTTGCATAAGACCACGAGGTTAGATCTAGTATATCTTCCAGTGTTAGTGGTCAGACATGGCCTATTTTCTGTTTTCAGTTGCATTGTGTCATACTAATTTTGATCTATCCTTTTATTGGGAACATAAAATGTAAATTGATTGATAGCGATTGAGGGTACTTAGGAGGCTGGATGTTCTGTTCTGATATTTATCCACCTGGCAAAAGTGCTCTGAGCACCTTAATCTCCAAATTTGTACTTTATCTTGACTTTTTGCAAGTACTTTATAAGAGGATTTTATAGTCAGGATCTTGTGGCACAAAGGATTTGAGATTTTCACAGGCATATTCCACGTCTCGGAAATAGAACTGAGCAACATCACCCAAGATTCCTGGCTCCTTGGCTTTAAGCACCAATTCAGAACAGTTTTACAAATGCATTAGAACTCTGCCAACTATAGAGCAGAGGTAGACTGATGAAATCTGATTATCCCCCATACCCCCCCAAAAAAAAATCGTTTTAAAAGGCTCTGGTTAAAGATCTTTTTCCACCCAATATTTCCTGATTTTTCAGTCTTACTGGTTTTTAGTCCTCCTTTCCCACCTTACTGTTCCTCCTCAAACTGCCCCAAAAGATACCGAGTAGATTTATGTTACCAATCCATTTTGCAGCCTTAACATTCTAATTCAAAATCCACATATCCAAGAGTGCATCATCTGCATTCCTTGGAAACTAGTACAGTAGATAGAGTATCCTGGGCAAGAACCAGTGAAGGCTCCTGGTGTTGCTTTTCAGTCTTTAGAATAATAATTTTTTAAAAAAAAATCCAGGCTATTTGGAAGTTATTTAGGTATGGGGCTGGATGGTTTTTGTTTTTGTTTTTGTTTTTTTTTTTTCTGCCATGAGGGGAAAATTTTTAAGTTCTCATGCTTGCTTGATTGAATCCAGGGCGTTTAACCATTGAACCACATCCCCAGCTCTTTTTAAAGTATTTTATCTAGAGACAGGATCTTGCTAAGTTGCTTAGGGCCTCGTTAAGTTGCTGAGTCTGGCTTTGAACTCACTATCCTCATGCCTCAGCCTCCCGAGCCGCTTTGTAGTCCCTCAGTTTGTCTGTATTTCAGTTGTGTCTGACTATTGGCCTTGAATTATGTAGTTCAGTGGTTCTGAATTCTACAGATAAAAGATGCTACTTAAACACAGTGATCATTATTTTGACAGGGAGAGTTCACCTTCCCCACACATTTTTTTTTTATTCTTTTGAATTGCCAATTGTATGGAAGATAGCAATGTAACTTCTTTGATGTTTTTGTTAAACATTTGTACCAATTCTGCTGGTATTCAGCTAGAGACAGGCCTTTGATAAGAGCTCTGGTGCTGGTTCCAAGTGGCAGAGGACCTTCTCTATGTTGTCTGCTGTTGGTGGAGATACATTTACTTTTAAAAAGATCCTTTCAGCCTGAAGGTTCCCAAAGCATAAGATGAACAAAACCCAGCTCAAAAGTTGACACCATGAGTATTAGGAAAGAGAACCATCCTATGCAGATACTTACCGTTTTATGTAGATAGAAATAAACTATCAGGCACTAAAATGGTCTCTATCCCTAAGCTTACAAGTGAAAATTTTAAACAGAGGACAATCCTGTATTTTCAAGGTGACTTGTGATATACTCAGTTTTGAAATGTATTCCATAGTCTAACCTTTGGTAAGTTGTAGAGATGAAACTTTGTTCAGTGAATGGATACATGTTCCATGAGCATCCACTGTGTTCTAAATATTGGTGAACTGATTTCACCTAAGTCCTGTAGACATGGTCTTGGTAGTGGTCTAGGAGATAAGCCAGGTTTAATGACTACTTTTATATTAATTCATGCTTTTCTCCAAGTTCTTGTGGCAGACCTGAGAGGGAGGTTTAGACCATCCGTGGGTGAGAAAGATAAAGCAGGAAGGTTCGATAATTCGCATACATGTACCCAACTAGTGAGAGAACATAAATTTCCTATGTCCACGTGCTCTCTAGTTTACCATAACTTCCTCTTAAAATTAATAGCATTTGTATTTAGAGCTTTACAATAGCCCTATAATCCAAGTAATGTATTTATATATTTTAGGGCTCCACATCAACCCTGTAATCTGAGTAGTGTAGATGTTAATATTTTATAGACATTTGAGTCCCAGAGAGAAATACTTGACTTGCTTGATGGCACAAAACTATTAAGTGGTGAAATCTGAGTGGGACTTAAATCTATTCCCCATCCTGAATTCTCTGCTTTTTCCTCTTGGCACCCTGGAGGCAAGTGATTTTAATAACTCAGCAGCATTTATCAAGCCCTTACTATGTATAGTACACTGCGCCTGATGCTATGAATCGATACTGAAAGAAATAGAATTGCACAGTTTCTCTCCACTTTATAATTTAATGGTGGAGTTAAGATAATAACATGAGAAATTCCTAGTGTTCAGTATAATTAAACTATGCAAGTAGAAGTAAACCAGTGCATCCATATTGAAGTAAATATATCTCCACTAATGGGAAACCATTTGAAGCATTATCTGACTGGTATCAAACAGCTCGCTGAGAAACTTTTAAATGTTCCTTCCTCTTGATTTCTTCCAGGAAAAAGCAGCAGTAGTCCTTCTTAGCCTCTCTGTAAGCCTCTCTCATAATCTATAACTATGTTCAGGTCTCTCCTATTTGAGAGAAAAATCGTGACAATTGCCTCTTGATTCCTCTCCTCTGTTTTGTGCCTGCCAAACTTATCATCTCTTATGCCTTCTCCTTTTCTCACTAAAGTCCTCAGAATACTGGCTGTACACTCTACTCTTTGGTTGTTCCTTTTCTTTTTCTTCATGACTTTGCTTCTTCTGTGTGTCCTTTAAATATCATTGATTCCCACGTTCTCTTGTCCTTCCGTTCTTATTCAGAGTACTTCCTATATTCTGATGATGTCCAAATCTCCATCTCTCTCACTCAAATTTAGACTGTTTCCCAGAATATTCCACAAGTGCCTCAAATTGAATATGTATAAAATGGAATCTATAATTCTCCCCCTTTAAAACTGACTACGATCATATTTTCTTGACTAATGGTACTAGTTCAAGGTAGTATGGTCACTTGTCACCTGTACTGGAAACCAGCCTTGACTCCACCTTCTCTCGGCCCCTACAGTTCCTGAAAAGCTTGCTTTCTAAGTCATCTTGACTCTGCCCCATTTCTAATTCTTCCCCTGCTCTGACTTTTCAGGCCCTCATTGTCTTACTCTTATATTCTTGCAGCAAACTCCTAACTTTCTCCCTGCCTTCCCTCATTTTCCTCATGTCCCTCAACTGTATAATTGCCAGGGTGAGTTTTCAACAAAACAGTTGATTGTTGTATTCCCCTCCCAAAAACCTTTTCATTTCTTCCTGCTTACCATAGGATAAAGCTCAGCCTCTTAATGTGGCACGTGAGCTTTACTTTGAGATTCCTGTGGAGAAATGACATCTTCTATGGTCCTGCTGCTTTGGCAACACTGGATCTCTTGAGTTTACTTATATATGCCATCGTACCTTCTCCACCTTCTTTCATGATATACTTTCTTTGAGTAGTCTCTGTCTTCCTCTCTTTTTCTGATTTTTTAATTTTTAAAAAGTAGCCTGGTAACTGATAGTTAGAATTAGAGAGTTAATTGTAGTCATCAGTATTTTGGTGTATGTTTGATATAAGCATAGGCCAGCTCCTTAAGTTAATATGTTAGCAGGCTATTAGCATGTATTACCTTTTTTAACATATGCAGGAGTATTGAGAAAATTCTAGAGTTACTGATTGTTTGGACCCTGAGCTGAGGTTAAACAGAAAATCCTCTACCTAAACTCAGAACAAAAGGAAATGACATTCTATGTTAGTTAGGCTTCAGTCTGGTGGTAAGTTAACCAAAAAAATTGAAAAGAACAGTGGATTAAATAAAATAGGTTATTTATTTTCTGAAATTTCTAGAGATATATAGCTATATGGTAGTTCAGTTCCAGGAAGTCCTCTAAGAACTCAGGCCCCTTTTAGCAATTTGCTCCTCTTCTCATTAGGATGTATTCCTTGGTTCATGGTCCAAGGTGGCATGTGTTTCTATTTAGTAAAATGAAGGAAGACACAAAGGAGGTCAAATAAAATACTTTGGCTGTCTTTTATGAATGATTGCTGGAAGTTGCTACAGACTATTTTATTTCTATCCCAATTGTATATAGTCATATATTTATTTCTAAATACAAATAACCAGTATACATTTAAAATTTCTATTACTATGGAGAAGAGGAAAATGAATTTCAAGGGACAGATAATAAAGGCTTCATGCAAATTATTTAGCCTCATGTTTAGTCTATACCTTTCCTTTTAGTCCTTTTTCCAATTACTACATGAACTCTGCACCAGCATAAAACCTTGTTATTCTTGATTGGAAGAAATCACCTCTTCTTAATCTTGGAATAGTTTTTATTATATTGCAAATATAATATGCCAAGCTACGTTGCCATCACCTGTCTGCATATGTAGGTTCCTTAAATCATAAGATCTTAACCACAGTGTAAGTTCCTGTGGGCAGTGACCATGTATTATATGTCTACAATACCTACATTAGAGCTGGATAAATAATTGGTTTTTGGTAAATATTTCTTGTATGAGTAAATAAATAATTTTGATGGTTTCTTGGTTTCTTGTAGAATTTAGGAAAGAAAGATGGACCAACCTAGTGGAAGAAGTTTTATGCAAGTATTATGTGAAAAATATAGTCCTGAAAACTTTCCTTACCGCCGTGGCCCTGGGATGGGAGTCCATGTCCCAGCCACACCTCAGGGCTCTCCTATGAAAGGTAAGAAAAATGAAAGCTAACACATTTATTTGCTGGAGCTTACTTAGGAAGTTAGATCACAAAATTGCCTTGTTTACAAATGATTTTCTTTACTTGAAATGATGAGTCAAATAATCTTTCCCCCTTGTTTTGATCTCAGATTTTTAAGAACCCCAGGACTTATTTGCCTCTAGATTGGCCAGAAGGAGTTGTAGTTGTACTTACAGGGCAAGAATAATGTTCAAGTGGTAATATTCCCTTTTTTTTGCCAATAAGTTTTTTTTATTTGTTCTTTTTAGTTGTACATGACAGTAGCATGTATTTTGACATGTTTATACAAACATGGAGTATATCTTATTCTAATTAGGATCCCATTCTTGTGGTTGTACATGGTGTGGAGATTCTTTGTGGTGTATCATATGTGTCCACAGGAGAGTTATATCGCAGTCTTTCCACTGTCTTTCCTATTCCTGTCCCCACTTCATTTTTCTTTGTTTAATCTACTGAACTTCTGTTCTCACCCCCTACCTGCCCAATGGTAATATTCAAGTGCACGATGTTTCAGGGATCCTGGAGGGTGCAAATAGTGCAAGACTGTCCTGTGCCTTCAAGGACTTAACTGGACAAGGCATTCACATTTACAAAGATAACCCAAGGTAGTTTATGTTGAACCAGAGGAATGACACTGATTGGGAAGGAAATTTAGAAGAAAATTAATAACCAGGAAGGGTTCAAAGCTGTGAGACTTGAACTAGTCTTTTAGGAATGTAGAATTTGGTTAGAGAGCAGATAAAGACATTCTAGGAGAAGGATTAGGTATGAGCTAAATTCTATAATTAGAAATGTGCAAGGTACATTTTTTTGCTTACCTTTCAGCTTAATGTTGTATTTAACAGATCTTGGAAATAGTTTTTTGTAATTAAGGGGGATTAGTAGTAAATCAATATTTTAGTTCTTGTGTTCAGAGGTTACCAAGTATTTGTTATTTCTCAGTGTAAATTTTATCACTGCATATGACCTGGAATGGTGGAGAGAAGTGGACTTCATACTTAGCCTTTTTTATTTTCCTGGGATCCATTCCCATTCTGAGAAATTTGATACTAGAAAATACTGTTAGAAAACCATACAATTTGAGGCCTCTGTTAATAAAGCATAACCTTTATGAGATCTTGTTTTTTACCAAGTTGGAAAAGAGTGGTTGAATTCACATGTTTTTCCCTTTTTAGTAGAGCTAGTAAAAGTGATTTTATTGATACATGTATTTTTGAGCCAGGTAGAACTCAAAGCTATTACCTCAGTTTGACCAAATTCACCAACTATTTCAGAGTCGGAAACGCTTTCTCTCATTACAATTATAATTTAAAAGAAGGTTAATTTTCAAAAGGGAAAAATTCTGCATGGATATGAAATGGGTCTAATTGGTAGACAAGTATGAAAGAACCAGATGTAGAGTTTTGAAAGGATCTGCTTAAGTGAGGAAGATTTCTTCAGTGATATGAACTTGAAGAACAGAAGTGGTTTAGTAGTAGATTATCTAATAGTTTGAGGTATTTTTTACAGGCAGCAAAAGGTAATGATTCATATCAGTCAGAGAGAAAAGTGCTATCCAGAATACTTTTGAACTAAATTAAGGGAGAAAAGAATTGAGGTCAGAAAGAAGGTGGTGACAATCAAGGCGTGCATTTCATCTGGTGTTCAGATGATAAGAGGTTAGTGTGGATGATGGCTCTGTTGTAATTGAGATGAAGAGTCCTGCCAGGAGTTAAAGCCTGGGAGACTTTTGGAGGTACTTTTGAGCTTCTTTTGGGCCATAGTTATCGGCCTCCCCTTAGAATTCAGGATCCTTGGGGCCTGTTAATATTCTGTATTTTCCGGGTCCTTTTGTAATTTCACAGAGTTTTATTTTTGTTTCTTGCTGGTTCCTGGGAGCTGAACATATGCAGATAAGAGTTAGGCTGATGTAGAAAGTGTTTTGTGTCCCCTGTGATTCAGATCGCCTCAACCTCCCAAGTGTACTAGTGTTGAACAGCTGTGGAATAACCTGTGCAGGAGATGAAAGAGAAATCGCTGCCTTCTGTGCTCATGTGTCGGAACTAGATCTTTCTGACAACAAACTTGAAGACTGGCATGAGGTAACATTTTTATAATGCTGTGTTTTGGCAAAAGGCAGTAATAGCTGTTATATTATTATTTATGTTATAATGTGTTCTGCTGAATTCTAGTTCTCACTGGGATTCTTGTCTGTATGTCTCAAGATAAATAATTGACTGCATCAGCTACCTATATGTGATGATTTAACAGTTAGTTTTGTTACTGCTAACTTTTTTTCGTCAATGTGAAAAGCACTGAGGAACTTTTTATTCCAGGCATCAGGAGGTTAGTGATCTGTACTGCTAACAATACATTAAGTTCTCATTTCTCTAGTGCACATCCTACACTTACTCTCTACTTCTGCTTCAGTTGTCATTACTGTAAATTGACGTAAAATTGCTGGAACTTGAGCTGGGTGTTAGTGATGCTTACCTGTAATTCCAGAGATTCAGTTGCCCAAGCAGGAAGAGCACAAATTCAAGGCCAGCCTTGGTAACTTAGTGAGACCCTTAACAATATAGTGAGACCCTGTCTCAAAATAAAATGTAAAAAGGGCTGGGGATGTGGCTCCATGGTTAAGCACCCCTGGGTTCAATCAGTGGTACAAAATTTTTTTAAAAAAGGAAAATAAGTAAATTAAAAGAGCCAGGGAATTAGCTCAGTGGTAGAATGCTCCTGGGTTCAATCCCTACTACCTCAAAAAAAAAAAATTGAAATCAAATTATAAAATATTAATTTTTATTATTGAAATTTATTTTAAATATTTTACAACTTCTCATATTATCATGATCCTCTCACAGTTTAATATAACTTATGTTTTTAGACCACAGAATAATTCTAAATTAAGTATGCAAAAATAGCATTTTAACATTGTTTATTATTATAGATAATATTACCCACCTGAATATAACGTTCCCTGATGAGGCTACTATGAAGAATAAGGGAAAAACACTTTTTTCTGCTTAGTTCATTTTCCTGCTTTAATTTAGACTCTTATGTTTTGTTTTTACTGGAGAAATTTGTTAATGGGTTTTCCTGGGTTTGGTTGTATCCTCTATTCTTCAGTGCCACCACATACTCCTTTGAGTAAACAAATCATGATATGGCACTGCTGCATGAAGTCCCTCACTTGCTTTTCAAGGCCTTGAAACCACAGGGTCTGAACTCCTTCAGCATGGCCCTTCATGACTTGGCCCTTTGCAATGTTTGAAAATCTATCTCCATTTTAGCCATATACTTTTACTTACAGCCCATGATAAGTTCATGATGCAGAAAACTTCCTTGCTTTCATTCCTTCCAAACAGACTGTGCTCTTTTTCCTCTTCTCTCCCTGGCCACTTCTATTTTTTCTTTAACACTTGGCCCAAGTTGCTGTTTCTCTGTGGACATTTTCCCTGATTTCACTCAGCCATAGTCATAATGTCCCAGAGCATTTTCCCATACTGCTGTGAAAGGATTTATCCCAGCGTAGTCACTTGCTTACCTCATAGTTTTCCTACTAGCCTATGCGTATATTTCATATGAAGATTTCTATCTTTTTTATTGTGAGCACCCAGCATATTAGGTAGCCAGAAGGTTTATTGAATGTGTTAATGAATAAATGATTATATCTTGATGATTGATCAAGCCCACTTGCTCCAACTTTTCCTGTAATCTTAAGAAATTCCCCTAAATGTTAGTGCTTCAGTCTGCTCATCATAAGACAGAGTTGCTGATAAGATTAATAATTAAAACACTTTGTAGATATTGAATGCTATACAAATCCTAAGATGGCTTTCTTGTTTAAGCAAAAAAATTGTTCAGCTTTTCTTACATTTATCTAATTCATAATCTTGTTAATCTGGTAACTGTATTCTTTGTTATGTTTTCTGTTTTTATTAGATTTTTACCAAAATTCTTCAGGGCTCATGTCACCTGACTTCTGAGTAATTTATTAATGCATGCAGATTGCAGGGCTGTTCTAAGAAATTATTTTCAGTTGTACGTTTATCTGTTCAAAAAATCTGATCATGCTTTTATTTATCTATTTATCTAAACAACTAGTATAGTTCACTATTGAACAAATTATAGTCTGTGCCTTCTGGGCCCTTTGAGATACCAGATCATCATGCATACTCTGTCCACCCTGCACAAATGCAATAAGAATGTCCTTGTTAATCTTCCTCCTCCTCTGTGATACTCCTAAGTTCTGCAAGGTTGAAATTTGCAGCCTGCGTTGGTGAAAAGTCAGACCAATTCTTCTTGTGAATCAGTTGAATTGCTATGGTCCTTGCTGAATCTTCTAAATTTGTTTCTTTGGGAGTAAAATTTCACATGCTTTGTGCTTTGTGTTTTGGCCTGCACTCTGATTAGGTACATGAGCTAATGCTCACTGGTGAGAACAGTTTAATAATGATATAGTTGCCACTTCAGAAGGAAGATGTATATAATATGGATCAGAGCTTACACTAAGTAATTCAGCCTTTCCTCTGCTTTGCTAAAAGTTTGTGTTAAATGTTTCTCAGGTTACATTGATCTATAGCCTGAAAGTTAGCTATTTATTTGTACTCTGCACTAAAGTTTTTACATTTCTGTATGTGCTCAGTAGTCCATCTTTAGGCAGTTTTTAAGTAATGTTGGTTGCTGCTACTTTCAGCTTTCCATTTTCCAGTTTATTTTTGTTTTCATCATTCCTTTATATTTTCTCCTTATCCTTAACTGTAATAGATCCCAGTCTTTAGAGTATATATCAGAGCACAAAGAGATGGGAGAAATACTGAGAGTAAAAGAATATTGATTTTTAACCTTGATTAAACTCTTTGCCAGACTACAAATGCCTCATAGGTCACTGGTTTTAAGACATTACATTTCAACCCCATTGCAATCTACATGTCTGATTACCCGGAAGATCATTTGTTCCTAGCCTTTAACTAAGTTCACCTCAGCCAGTATTGATAGAGCAATATAGAACAAAATAATGTAGTAGGTTCTTTCAGTTTTCTGAATGGTCACTAATGTTACAAGTAACTTCTTTTGTAGTTTAAACTATTGGCTGCTATATATCCAAAGGCTAAGGTGAAAGCAAGTAAGAAATGTAATACTTTTTGGAGGGAGAATAGATTTGCCACCACCTTTCTAAAATTGGGCCTTAGATATATAAAAAAAAAAGTGCATTTTTTAAGCTATTGACTTGAATTTTTGGCTGTGTAGGATTTTGTCTGACATTTCCCAAGATATCTCCTTTTCCCCCCTCTTTTCCTTATCAAAACCATTTTATAAAAGAAATTAAACCAAGTAGTTAAGAGGAGAGAGGGATTAGCTAGTCAGGTGAAGTAGTGAATAGCTTAGGTATAAATTACAGATTGTTATCTTAAAGCCCTTTCTTCATTTTTCTTAAATCTTTAGTTTCTTCCTTTTTATAAGCCACAGTGGAGGATCCCCTATTAAGTCACGGGACTGTGGAGGATTAAGGGGTGATCTAAGTTCAGTTTCACGTTTCTGCAAAGAAGCAAACTCACCTTATTCCAGCTGGAGGAATCTTTTTTATTTTTAGAATTTAAAAAAGGGAAGTCAATATACTGCCCTAGAAACTCAACAGAATGTTTGTGAGCCTTTGCTATTAGGAAATTTTCCATCATGGTGTATTTATCTATGTAATGAATATTATAGTTTTCTCAATCTTATCATGGATTTGAGGTAACCCAAAAAACCTTTTTTATTTCCATCCCTTAAAAAGAAAATATTTATTTATTTCTACCATACAGTATTTTTCCTACTTGAATTATGAGATCCTAGTCCAATTTTATATTTTTAGGATATACAAGTCATTATCATAAATTCATGTTCTCACTGTGCAGTAGTGTAGACAGTCTGTGAAGATTATATCACACATCTATTAGCTTTGGGAAACCTCCCCAAGAAATTGCTTTAAAACCCTCAAGTTATCCATTTTTTATTATTTTCCTCTTTGTTAAAAAAAATAAAATATGATATGGGAGTGGTTAGCATAGGGTTTATGTTTTGTTTCTAATTAACTAGGTTCGTACTATAATTACTGGTTTTTCTTCATGCTTCAAATGGAGCAAAGTTCCACTTTTTTAGCCTTTAAAGTAGTAAATATAGTTGGCCATCATCTTTTTTATGAAAATTCTTTCTATTTTTAATATCGAAGTCATAGAATGTAGTATAGGGTTGGTCCTGAATGAACTATTTAACTGTGTTATAGTCACAGACTAAACTCCAGATTCTGGCCATCTATTGCACAGATGTTTGGTACCATTTGATTAGGAAAGGGACCAAGCAAGAAAATATATATAGTTGGTATAAATTCCTCACACTTTAAACAGAAACCTAGTGTATTTTCTCTAAAAGGTAGCTCATTTCTTCATTTGATAAATGAGAACAAAAGTGGCACCCACTTCAAAGGGTTAGTATGGGGAATAGATGAAATAGTGAATTTGTGAGGAACTTTCCCTCCGACTGACTTCTCTGAAATTTTTTGGAGTTAATCGACTTCTCACTGATTTTAGAGCTCCTTGAAAATACACTGTTGATTTATTGTAAAGTACAGATTACTTTTTCTTTCTACCCATCATTCTCTACTCTATATACTTTTAGTATTACCTCCAAGAAATCTAAGAAGACACAGATGTCCAGGTTCCAACCCTTCAGCTGGTCCTCTCTATGATGCTTCTGATTCAGTGTTCATGGTGGAAACTGGGAATCTGTATATTTTGAAAATACTACCAATGATCCTGATGGCTCATACTTTTCTTATCATATTAGTATTAGTTACATTTATTGAATGATTTTGCATTACTAGTTTATTTGGTAAATGTTAAGTGCCCTGCTTTATCTGCTTTTATATACTTTGCATGTGATTTAGTTTTAAAAATATGTGCCAATTACTGTGCTGAGTGCATGACACATGTATCTTGTTTAATGTTACCAACAATCCTGTAATGGAGATGGGTAGTAGTATTTTCCCTGTTTTATGAGTGAGGAAACAGATTTGGAAAGGTTAAGTAATTTCTCTGAAATCACATAGCTACAAAGTGTTGGTAGCTGGCTCAAACCCAGGTTTTCCAGCTCTAAAACTAATCCTGACTACTCTTTTGTATTCCCTTTTTCATAACTTTAGTTACCACACTGTCTGGCTGTTTAATGCTTAATACATTTACTGGGCAGTTAGCATTTATTTCCTACTTCTTTAAGCTAGTCCTTCTCATTGATTGTGCCAGCTACTTTTCAATAGTTGATCATTTTTTCTTGTTTTATTTGTGATATATTAGTTGTGGTCTGTTGGAAAAAATAATGATTCTGATTTTTTAATTTAAGATGTGATATTTGAGACTAAGTCAAATTATTTAATATCTCTGAACCTCAGTTTTCTCATTTATTAGGACGAAAGTAGTCTTGTAAGTTGTTTTTGAGAATTTTATGAAGTAAGCCATATCAAAGAGACTAATATTGTGTAGAGCAAAAAGTCATGTTCAGTCATTTGCTTTTTTTCCCTTCTTAGCTATGAGGTTGCTAGCTAAATCATTACAGTGATGACCATGCTTTCTCAATCAATATACAGTTATGGATTCTTTTGACTTTTAAGTAAAGTTTGGAATATCTTTCAGCCAAAATGAAACTTTTTTAAGTGATTGTGCCTGTGCAGTCAATTTTGAACACATGAATTGTTTCCAGGTGGTTTTTAAGAAACCTTTAATTAGCCTTAATGTTTTGCTGAGAATGAGAGAAAGAAGATATTCAAAGACAATTACATGATCCATTCTCAACTCTTTAAACATTTATAGCATAGAATGTCATCTAAACTATCTTCTTATCTTTTTTTATCAAAGGGAACATCATCACAGAGCAGAGTCAGAGACCTTGCTAATGGCAGCATAGGAAATCTTTGTTTTCTGCCATTGTTAGTATGGTACTATTTCATAGAAAGATATTAAATTGTTTGCCAAGATTTGTTGAAATCACTTACGCTGCTCTGTGGGTACCATCACTAAGTAGGACTCCCTGAGGTAAATGACCCTTTGCCTGGGGACCCACTCACTTAGGCCTTCTTGAGTGTGATTGCTATTTAAAGGCTCCGATTACCACCTGATATGACTTTCTTTTTTTTCTTTCTCTCTAGGTCAGTAAAATTGTGTCAAATGTTCCCCAGTTGGAGTTTCTAAACCTGAGTTCCAACCCTCTGAATTTGTCAGTTTTAGAAAGAACATGTGCTGGGTCCTTCTCTGGGGTTCGCAAACTTGTCCTCAACAACAGCAAAGCTTCATGGGAGACAGTCCACACGATCCTACAGGAGTTACCAGAGTAAGACCTGAGAGCATGGTGCACAGAGAGTTATGTTTCCATCTGTGTTAGTACATAGAATAACTGCTGATCTCCTGTCTCAGAAATACTAGAACTGCAGATTGAATGGAGAAAGAGGTTAAAAAATGAAGTAATCAGAATAAGGGTCTGAGGGTAATCTGGTAGCATTTCCAGTGGAATATTTGTTCTGTGTTGAGTATCACCAAGACATGGGATATATCATCTTTTGGCTAGAAAATACTCCTGAGAAGCACTTATCACTTCTAAATCAACTCAGCCTTTCTCCATTTTAATCTTCTGATTACCCAATTTAAAATTTTTTTGCCTTAGTCCTTTTCTTTGGGAGGAAAAAGAAAACCATAGAAAATGTGTTAGCATGTAGATGATTAAATTATGAGAAATTGACCTGCTATGCTTTTCCATAATCTAAGAAATTTTCCTTTTGTCAGTTTAGAAATGTTTTATTGTGTTTTGTTTGTGTCTTTGTTTATGCATATAAGTGTGCAAAGGAAATAGTCTAAAGAAATACCTGAAGCTGTATTGTCTTCGACTGAATATGGAAATTATCAAAGCCCTTCAGAATCTCATCCCATACTACTTACTGTATCTTAATTTGTTAGTGTCTTTCCAGTGAGATTGGTTTCCTCACTGCATGCAGCTTCCAGCATGGTACTGAATGAGCTTATAAATTCCAATTCCATTTAATAACCATAGATCTTTGATAAGCTACTTAACTTGGTTGAACTTGGTTTCCTGGTCTGTAAAGTGGGTATAATTATTTTTACCTTTTAGAAACAGAAATGAAATAAAATCTATAATGTTCCTGGCACAGGGTCTGACATAGGGTAGGGATTCAATAGTTATTATTTTCAACTTTAAATATTTTTCTGTTGTGTGTGGAATTTCCTTTTGTCTCCTCTAAACTTATACATCTCTCCTTCAAGGGCATGCATCCTTCCTGGTTATTCCAACTCCAATTTTGAATTCATTCCTGTATCACTCTCTAGTATACTTGTAATTAGTGCTGCTTAATTTAGCATTTAATTATTTAAGCACAAAGTTAATTTAGTACTAGCTTATATCATTCTGTTTTACATACTTTAGGTTTTGTCTTCTCAGCTATACAGGATTTTGAGCTTCAGAAAAACATCTTTATATTTTCTCTATCTAACTACCAGAGTCTCACATGTAGTAGGCATTCATTTATTTATTGAATGAATAAAAATAGATGTAAGGTGAAAATGAACCGGCTTTAAACAATAAAATATTTCCTTTTCTTTTTGCAGTTTGGAGGAGCTCTTCCTGTGCCTTAATGACTATGAAACAGTGTCTTGTTCTTCTATTTGCTGTCATTCTCTTAAGCTCCTACATATAACAGACAATAACCTCCAAGACTGGACTGAAATACGCAAGTTAGGAGTGATGTTTCCTTCACTGGATACCCTTGTCCTGGCCAACAATCATTTAAATGCTATTGAGGAGCCCAATGATTCATTGGCAGGTTGTTTCCTAATCTGCGATCCATCAGCCTCCACAAATCAGGTGAGGTACAGGCTTGTTCTCATTCTATATGCAAATTGATCTGAGCTTATGCATGAAATGCAATGAAAGTATATTTCTTTCAGTCATAGCTCTACCTTTTATAGGATGAATTTTCAACATGACATGCAGGTTGCCTGTTGATTGACTAAATTTAAGGCATTCATTTTCATAAATGTTCTGGTAAATATAAGTGACCTAGCATTATATTAGTAATTTATATTTTATACATTAAAGAGGTCATGCTATGAAAGGGGTGATGAAGTGAAATTGATGAATTGGTTAGTAAAAGACTGAGTAAAAAGAATTACAAACTAGACCATTTTATTTGGGCTTCTCACTCTCCTATGATCTGTAATAGTTTATTACCATCAGATCCTGTGTATTACAGAAATGAATATTTTTTAGATTTTTTTTTAATTAATAAACTTTATTTTTTTAGAGGCAGTTTTAGGTTCACAGCAAAATTGATAGGAAATGACAGAGGTTTCTACATACTCACAACCTGCCTCCCTAGCAACCTCCAATACCAAAGTGGTAAATTTGTAGTATTTCAGTCAATGAACCTATACTGATACCTCTTATCTAAGTGCACAGTTTGTATTAGGGTTTTCTCTTGGTGTATATTCTATGAGTTTTGAAAATGTATAACACATAGCTACCATTGTAGTATTGTACTGAACAATTTCACTGCCTTAATTCCTTCTGCTCTGCCTATTTATAACCCCTAAACCTGGCAATCACTGATCTTTTTACTATCTCCATAGTTTGGTCTCTTCTAGAGTGTCATATATTTGGAATCATGCAGTATATAGCCCTTTTAAAATTAATTTCTTGGACTGAGTCATATGCATTTAAATCCTCCATGTGTTTTCATGACTTTATAGCTTATTTCTTTTTTTAATGCTGAATAATAGTCCCATTTTCTGATGTACATCAGTTTATCCATCATCTACTGAAGGATATCTTGGTTGCTTCTGAGTTTCAACAGTGATAAATAAAGCTGCTCTAAATATCTGTGTGCAGGTTTCTGTGTGGACATAAGTTTTCTACTTGTTTGGGTAAATATTAAGGGCATGATTGCTGGATCTATGGTAAAGAGTATGTTTAGTTCTAAAAGAAACTGTCAGACTGTCTTCCAAGGTAGCTGTGTCATTTTGCATTCTCTCTGGCAATGAATGAGAGTTCCTGTTGCTTTATATCCTTGCCAGTGTCTGGTGTTGTCTGTGTTGTTTATTTTGACCATTCTGACAGATATATTGTGGTATCTCATTATTTTAATTTGAAATCCCCCTAATGACATGATGTGGAACATCTTTTTCATATTCTTACTTGTCATCTGTTTCAGGCATTTTGAGCATTTTTAGTTGGGTTGTTCATTTTCATATTGTTGAGTTCTTTGTATATTTGCCTAACAGTCCTTTATCAGAAGTGTCTTTTAAAGAAAATATTCTCCCTTTCTTATTCTTACTTATTACATCATTTTTCGTCCTATTTCTTAAAACAACTACATGATTCAAAATAACTTTAACCCGTAACAAAACAAAACAATAAAAAACATAAATTTAGTTTAATTCACCCTGGAGATGCTGGGTCGGAAATAAATTTGAATAGTCGGTACTTTGTACAAGGAAGCTATTCATTTTACAATTTGACACACTTGATCTAACTCTTTTCTTCCTTTCTGGGTGGAAGTGCCATTGTAAGTGAAAAGGACAGTGACTTAGGATAGTTTGTTCCAGAGTCCTCAGTTATTCTCTGTTTTTACCCTTGCTGAAGGTCAACAGAAATAGGAAGGACTTTGTTGTTCTCTGAAATGGTTATCCTATGTTGTAACATTGACCAGTTTCATCATAACAGGAATGGTTTTCCTATTTGGAAGTCATACCTACTTGGAAATCAAATATCATCTTGGATGATACATTTGCTCTCACCAAGGGCAGTTCATTTTAGGACTAAGAATCTTAATGTGTTACATCTTCTCCTTACTCATAAATTCAGGTTTCTGGCTTTGTTTGTTTAATAACGTTTTGTATCTATTTCCCCTTTCACCAAAATGAGGACAGTTTGAGAATGACAATATTAGATTTCTATTTCTGTTGACTTATCCCATTCGATTTTTCAGGTAAAATGTGAGAATGACAATATTGCCTCTGATCATAGTTCCATTCTATGAATCTGTAGAGTAAAATGAGTCGGTCATATCACTTTTTTAAAAAATTGTGTATTCATCGCACACATCCTGCTTATTGAAATTACTGTAACCCTGATTATATAAGCCATTTTGATAGAACCGAAAGATGAGAGGATGTTGGAGAACAGGGCTGTCACTCCTTGACCATTGAGATCATAAAGACTGAGGAAGCTTTATGGTATTTAACTGTATTGGATAGGGAAAATTTTTAGGCTCTTTAATTTATGATCATCTTAATAGTTAAGAAATTATTGAGGTGATTTCTTTTGCTATGTTTAGCTTATTTGTGTACTTTTCTGGATTAACTTAAACAATATCTTTCTCAAATTAGGTTTGCAGTCTTGGGAAGATATAGACAAACTAAATTCATTTCCCAAACTTGAAGAAGTGAGATTGTTAGGAATTCCTCTTCTGCAGCCATACACCACCGAGGAGCGAAGGAAATTGGTAATAGCCAGGTCTGTTGTCCCGATTTCTTTTGCTTTCTTTTCACAAGGCCTTATTGTTTCATTAAAGAGATGGTGCACTAATTAGGGATAGTGCCCTGTGAATTCATCTGTCTCTTGAGTAGATTGTGCCTGAAGGAGCTGCTTCTGTACCTTCCAGTGCTGGATAAAAAGCAGTGTAATACAATGGGGAAACCGTGAAATGGAGGTGTCTTGCTGAGGCCACTGAAAATTTCCTCACAAATCTTTCTATTTTTATGCTTTTCAATACTAGAATATTTGATGTCCTCTTTTGGGTCACAAAGTAAAAGTCTGTGTGATGGGGAATCATTTCTATTGTACTTGTCCTCATTTTCTCTCTTAACCTAATGGTTACTTAAAGTGCAAATACCTGGAAATTGAGCTACTTCAGCAGCAGCTGTATTTTCCTCTTGAATATACATTTACTAGGTCTGACTACCACCGTTAGTATCTCTTCCTCTGACTCCCCTGCCTTTCTTGTCTCAGACACTGCCTCAAAGACTACTGGAATTTCCCATGAGTGTGTATTTTTTTATAAACCTTCAGGAAAATAAAATTTCGACTGAAATGGAAAGGGCCATGGAGCTTTGCTTTATTCTTTTTGTGCACTGCACGTGGTAGTTCTGAAAGAGGAACAGTAGGCTTTAAGGTTCCCTAAAGAAGAGTGGTTCTTTAAACAGGATATTGATCTTTCTGACCGACTAATGCTCTGCAGAACCTTCCTGCTTTGCAGTTGTTATCATATACATTAGTATCTCACTGAAGAAAGAAATGTCAGTGTAATTTTTCTTTAAAGAGGAATGTCTTGAAGAAAGCTCTGTGCTTTATTTTCTATACACAATTCTCTTGCAAAAATAATAGATTAATTCCTGAATTATATAGCAATGTTATGTTAACTCTTCTTTAGACCAGCACTATTTAATATGGCAGCCGCTTGCCACGTGTGTCTGTGAACACTTGAAACATGTCTGAATCAGAGTGTTATAGGTACAAAATAGATACAGTATTTCAAATAATTTGTATAAATAAAAGAATATAAAATAGTTCATTAATTATTTTTTAAACCTGAGTACATGTTGATTATATTCTAATTTAAAATGACATATGTGGTTTAAGCTAGACAGTGCTCCCTAAAGTCTTATTTTGAAAAGTGAGGTAGGATTATGAAAGGTTAGTATCCCATTCAAAAATCACACTAGATTTTTTGACCCATTCTTATGAGTTTAGATTTTGTCAGTATTTACGTACAAACAAAACTACATCAAATATGTCCTTTCAAAAGAATGAGACTGGGCCTCAAACCAGTTATTTTATTTCTAAAGCTAAATGTTTTTAGTGTCTTAAAATGTCTTTTTGGTTTTAACTTACAGATTGCCATCAGTTTCCAAACTTAATGGCAGTGTTGTTACTGATGGAGAACGAGAAGACTCTGAGAGATTTTTTATTCGTTACTATGTGGATGTTCCACAGGAAGAAGTGCCATTCAGGTAAAAGAGCTCTCATCAGCATAGCAAAACACTTTAGAGGATGAGGCAATTTAAGAACAATTGTTTTGGGGTGAAATCAAATAATTTGTGATTGACTCCTTCTTAGAGTACTTTGGTAATAGGTTTGTTTTTTTTTTTTGTTTTTTTTTTTTTAAAGAAAAGAGGAATAAACATAAAAGCAAACCAGTTTTATCTCATTTATGCAGTATATTTCTTTTAGCCTTGCACATGTGATAAGGATGATTAGGTAAGCATTTGACAAATTCAACAGTTCCTGCTCTATACTTTAGTCTGTTATAAGAAGATATACGTAGAGAATTGTTTTCTGTCCCTCATGGTATAATTATCCTCAAGTGCATTTATTCCTCTGCATCAGCTGGTTTAATACAGGGGCACTTTTTCACCTACACCAAAATTGGTCTCTTCATTTATTTCATTTGTAGAATATACTAAGTTAGGCAGTTTGGAAGATTTGGCAGATATATAGCAGGCTCAGGAATATGAGAAAAGGACTGGAAAATGGACTCTTAAGGAAATATTAAAGGAATTAGGATGGTTGAGTATGAAGAGAAATACTGAGGGCTAAATCAGTAAACACTGTCAAGTATAGAAAGAGCTGATGTCTATTGTTTGGTGAAGAACTACCTTTAAGACTCTGTTCAGGTAGAAGGAAGTATAGCATATGTGATATAGGCAAATATGCAAGAAAAAACAAACTTCAAAAATAGGTATCTTTCAATGTAACATCAACATATTAAGCCATATGAAAAAAATGGTCTAATATCTATAGTTTCATTTGGTTCAATCTAATATATTAATGGAAGAAATAAGTATTCTGGCTTTGAGCAAAAGTTTGAAATTATAGTTTTTAAACTTCCAGTCTGTAACAAGAAAGATATATAAAGAGAATGGTTTTCTGTCCCTGAGAGTATAATTATCCAGAAGTGCATTTATGCCTCCACACTATTTGGTGTTCTTGAGTGGAAGTCATAGAAACCAAGTTTGATTAACTTTTAAAAAATTATTGAAATGATATTGGATATTAGTAAACTGAAAGAATTGTTAGGCAGGATTAAGAACAAGGCTTAGGCAATGAATTAGTTAGCTTTCTGTTGCTGTGAGAAAATACCTAAGGAGGAAAAGATTAATTTTGTATCACAGTTGTAGAGGTTTCAGTCCAAGGTCACTTGTCTCCATTGTGTCTGGACCTCTTCTGGTGAGACAGAACATCAGAGCAGAAAGTACATTGGTGGAGCAAAACTGCTCACTTCGTGGTGCTGGGAACTTCATGGAAGGGGACAGATACAAAATATACCCTTCAAGGACACAACCCCAGTGACCTACTTTCTCCAACTAGGCCCCACCTTCTAAAGTTTATCATTTCCCAATAGTGCCACCAGCTGGGGACCAAACCTTCAACACATGATTCTTTGGGGGACATTCTGGATCTAAATTATAATAGGCATCTCAACTTCCTTTGGCATAGACCAGTCCAATTTTGATCAGCCAACTGGATAGACATAAAGAATGATTCTCAGCTGCTGAAGGTAGCTTTTGCATTCAGAATCTCAACAAATAGGTAGAACAAAATTGCTTTCCCTTGTTGGTCTAAACCATGAATCTGCTTCTGTACTTGTTTCCAATATGTTTGACCATATAAGTGGCCAAAGTCTTGTAATTCTCTTGGTGTTTTTGTAATTAACCCCACAGAACATGCTGTTGTTATCTGATGCTAAAGCAGCAGAATGTATGTGAGGAACAGTGAAGCAAATGGAGAATTAGTTTACTCTCCCAAAGGAATTCTTTCCGATTTTACTGCCTTTTCAAGCAAGAGAGATACAGTCTCATCAGACTGTTGCTACCCTGCTAGCAAGAGGACCTAAATGAGGATTCAGGGTATGCCCAACTAATAATCTTCCCATTTCCTCCTTTTCAGTTCTCTCTTTTTTAATTAATGCTCAATGCTCCAACTTTCATATAACAGTCTCAACGCAGATTTAACTGACTTGAATCAGCAACTTGGAGCATCAGACCTTGTGCATTTTTTTATGACTGCCTCAACTCTGTTGTTATAAGAGAAAAAGGATCCTTTTCTTAATAGCACCTGGGTTTCAGTCTGTGCCTTGGGCCTAATTTATAGGGATTTGACCTTAATTTCTTTTATTTAAACTATCATGTACCCATAGAATGGCATAGTCTTGAATTCTTTATGCCCTTCATTCTTGGCAGCACTCTATCAATCACATGATTAGAGTTGATAATTAATTATTTTACTACTCCATGTCAAAGACTTACAGAAGGTCTTCCATGAATGCTGGTAGCCCCTTTAGTCCAAAAACCAATCCCAAATTGCCCTTATTTACTTGAGGGTCTGTTGCCTGTAATCCACTCCCTGGTATCAGTTTCTTAGTACAAACAGCAGAAATCAACTTTGACCAACTTAAGTAGGGTAGGAATTTAGTAAAAGAGTAATAAATACTGTGTAGCCCACAGAATTGACAAGATTAGAGAATTAGGCTTGGTCAGTATTAATGGGAAGCAAGGCACAGCCAAGATTTCTGTATTTCGCTTTGTAACAATATGCTTCTGACACCGAATATTAGACAGTCACCAGCAACCTGCTGGACTTCATTGCCATCAGACATCTGTAGTCATGCCTTTGAATTCTCTATTCCTCTTTTTCTGTTAATAATCTTGGTTAGACCTTGTGCCTTTGTGCTACTCTGAAAGATTTAAAACTGCAGGTTTCTGTCATTTTCCCATGTTCTTGCTTTCAGGGAGTAGGAAAGAAAATATCTACTCTTCAGATTTTGAACTTCTTTCAGTTTCCTGCATCTCATGTATCTTGGATTTCCTCTTCAATCAGAAGGGCATTCAGATGCCAGACAGGCAAAGTTGACCTCTATCTACTATTGTACCTATTCCCTAGTGATTTTTCATATAAGTCTCCTGGTAGAATTATCCATTTAGCCATAAAATATTTTTTGAGTCCTTGTGATACGCCAGGAACCACGTAAGGCACTTTAAAGGAGCTATAATAGCACTCATGCTGATGGCAATAATAAGTGATGAATAAGAACTTGAGAATTTGTATTAAAACATATTTCTTATGAATTCAGAATAGTGATATCTAAACAGAGTGTTAGTACTATGCTTATTATCTGTCTTCCAAATTATATGCATAATCTCTCCAGAAAATACTAATGAATAATGAATAGCACGTTCGTAGTTAGTAAAAGGTAAAAATTTGTTTCTTTTTAAATAATTCACTGTCTCATAGAAAATCACAGTTCTGCTCTAGTTTCTAGAAAGCATGGAGGTTTCTGTTTATTTTGGAGGAAGCATTTCTTTTCACTTGACCATGGATTTTCTTTTTTAAATCAGTGTTTGACTCAATTTTCCTGTAAGTGCTAAATTCTGCAACATCCTTCCCTTGGTTTGGTTTCCTGAGCTTTTCCTCTTTCTTTCGTTTTCCTGTCTTGTGCCTGTTAAACATGAAATAACTCTACTTAGATGTAAGTAAGAAAAGTTACTCAAAATGTCTTTGAGGGCATGAATAAAAGAGTCATTATGTTCAGCCAATTGTCCTTTGTGGTAAAAGAATTATTCTGTGAGTCAGTTAGATTATTCACATCTGTTTCTATGTGATTAGTCATTTTGCCAGTAGAAGTCTTTTAAGGATGATCCAAAGATTTACATATTCTGTTTTCCTATCTCAGAATAAAATGTTTAGTGGACTGAAGGGAGGCATATTTCTATGATTTCTAGGTGTGTCTTATAACAGCTTTAGAGCTTCTTATAGGTACTCAGTGACCTGTTATTGCCTTCTGATAGGTGTCGCTCTTTAGCCTCCCTACTGTAGTTGCTTTTGGTAATAGGACTAATCCAAAAACTGAGCAGTCAACCATATAGTTTATGTTTGCTTATTTTGTAAAATAATCAAAGATGAAAAATCTGTTTTCTGATTCTTGGCCTTTGGACATCATAGTGTTTCCTCGTCCGGCTAATAGGTTCTTGCTTTTAAAGCCTCACCATGCTGTCTCTTACTGGCTCGTGTAGTGGTGGTGTGCTGTTTCATGGTAAGTTCAGTGTGTGCTGCAGGTAGTTAAAAAGATGTCCTTGCGGAGCTGCTCATATTTCAATTATTAAACCCTTATGCCTTACCAGGAGAACTTCTAGGAAGTAACTCTGGATTGTAGCTGAGTTTCAGAGGGCAGTTTAATTTATTTACTGAATACCTACTTTAAACCATGAGGCACTGAGCCAGATGCTGGAGATGAAAGGACAAAAAAGCAGTGTCTGCCGTCAAGAAACCCCATCTGGGCTGAGCTAGCGGCGTATTTCCTTTGCTGGATATTCTTCATCTTCCAGCCTCGAAAGGTTGAGCTGTCTCAGCCTTAGTCTTTGGATCTCTTCTCTTCTGCACTCATCCTCCACATGCATTTAGCCAGTCCTGGAGCTGTAAATGTCGTTTGTATTCTGATAATTACCAAATTTATGCCACCAGCCCTGACCTACCTGTATTTCCAGACTAATACTTACTACAACTACATGCTCAGCCTCACCACATGAATGCTTAAACCCATTGTGTCTAAAACCAAACTGAATTTTGGTGCCCAATCCTTCACCACCCTGCCTGCTCCTCTGTGAGTTTTCCTTCATCTTCCTATTCTTACAGTTGCACTAAGCAAAAATGTTGAACTCATCTTGATTTCTTTCTCTCTGGTCACTTACAGTCCATTGTTGTTGTTGTTATTGTTGTTTTCTCTAAGTTATACTTTAAAAAAATATATGTATGATACCTGACTACTTCTTACCATTGACTTTGGTCATCACTGTCTTTTGGCTGTATTGTCATAGTAGCCCAGTGACTCATCTCCCTGAATCCACTCTTTCTCCCCTGTAACCTGTTCTCTACATAGCAGCCACCCGATAAGAATTTGGATATATATAAATATATATTTATTTTTAGCACCAGGGATTGAAAAGGAGTACTTAACCACTGAGCTACATCCCCAGCCCTTTTTACATTTTATTTAGAGACAGAGTCTCGCTGAGTTGCTTAGGACCTCGCTAAGTTTCTGAAACTGGGTTTGAACTCATGATTCTCCTGCTTCAACCTCCTGAGCCACTGGAATTACAGGTGTGTGCCATCATGCTTGGCTCAGATTTATATAATATTGAACAAACAAACCCTTTCTTGCTGCTCCTCAAAGGCATCAAGTACACGCCCCGCTCAGGCTTTTATATTTTTTTTCCCCTGTTTAGAATGTACCAAGTCTCTCTCCCTCAGAGACACCTTATTAGAGACTACTTCTCTGCCCACCCTACCTAAACATAGCACATCCCTGTCTCCTATAATTTTCTTAACCTACTTTTACATTTCTTTATTTTTTTAAATTTTTAAAATTTTATGATTCATTGTACACAAATGGGGTACAACTTTTATTTCTCTGGTTGTACATGAAGTAGAGTCACACCACTTGTGTAATCATACATGTACTTAGGGTAATGATGTTTCTCATTTTATTGTTTCCTTCCCCGGACCCCAACCCCACCCCTCATTTTCCTCTGCACAATTCATCTTTCCTCCATTATGCTTTACCCTCTTCCCCTGCCCTATTATGTATCATCATTCACTTATTAGAGAAATCATTTGGCCTTTGGATTTTTGTGATTGGCTTATTTCACTTAGCATGGTATTCTCCAACTCCATCCATTTACCAGCAAGTACCATAATTTTATTCTTCTTTATGACTGAGTAGTATTACGTTGTAAATATATACCACAGTTTCTTTATCCATTCATCTATTGAAATGCATCTAGGTTGGTTCCACAATCTAGCTATTGCAAATTGAGCCGCTATAAACATTGATGTGGCTGCGTCACTGTAGTATGCTGATTTTAAGTCCTTTGGGTATAGGCCAAGGAGTGGATAGCTGAGTCAAATGGTGGTTCCATTCCAAGTTTTCTAAGGAATCTCCATACTGCTTTCCAGAGTGGCTGCACCGATTTGCAACCCCACCAGCAATGTATGAGTGTACCTTTTTCTTTTTCCCCATATCCTCGCCAACACCTTTTGTTGCTTGTATTCTTTTTTTTTTTTTTTTTTTTTTTGCGGTGCTAGGGATTGAACCCAGTGCCTTGTGCTTGTGAGGCAAGCACTCTACTAACTGAGCTATATTCCTAGCCCACTTGTATTCTTGATAATAGATAATTCTTGATAATTGGGGTGAGATGAAATCTTAGGGTAGTTTTGATTTGAATTTCTCTTATTACTAGAGATGTTGAGCATTTTTTCATATATAATGTTGATTGCCTGTAGATCTTCTTCTGTGTAGTGTCTGCTCATTTCCTTAGCCCATTTATTGATTGGGTTATTTGTATTCCTGGTGTAAAGTTTTTTGAGTTCTTTATAAATTCTGGAGATTAGTGCCCTATCTGAAGTGCATGTGGCAAAGATTTTCTCTCACTTTGTAGGCTCTCTCTTCACATTGTTGATTGTTTCCTTTGCTGAGAAAAAGCTTTTTAGTTTAAATCTGTCCCATTTATTGATTCCTGCTTTTATTTCTTGTGCTTTGGGAGTCAAGTTAAGAAACTCTGGTAGTCATGTTAAGGAAGTCTGGTTACATTTCTTATCATTTAAGTCAGGCTTAACTCAAGTTTCTGGTGTATTTCTGCAGAAGTAGGGGGTTTTTGCTGTTCAATATCTTGCTCTCTACCCAGGGCCTAGAGCAGTGCCTGACGTATAGCAGCATTCAGTAAGAACACTGAATATTATGTTCCAGGAACATGAAGGAGGGGATTTAGGTCTGCTGGAAGAAGATACTTTCCTAGAAAATGATTGAGTTAATCTGGTAAAGACGAGGAGAGAATATTTTGGACAGATGTGAGTACTTAAGAGGTAAAAATGCAGAAGAATGAAATAACTCTTCATGTGTAGTCATCTGTAGCAATTTGAAGTAGGAAGTAATGGCAGATAATGTTGGGGAGAAGGTAAGCACCAGTGCAGGCTATTAAATACTTTCGCATGCCATATGGGGAGAGGAAGGCTTTTTCTTGTCTTTTGTTGCAGGTTTCAAGTGGGGAAGGTATACGGGTGGATTTTTGGATTTTGGTTTGTATGTAGAAGGAGAGGCTGAGAGAGAACCACAGTCCTAGTCAAGAACTAAGACTTTAAAGGAGGACGTGTGTGTTGGAGGTGGCTCATGTCTTTTTAGAGAGGTACACATTAGGGCTGAATTTCACCATTGAATTGGAAGTAGTCCTCAGAAAACACATCCTGCATTTCTACTTATTTTCTGATATTTATAGCCTGAATTTCTCTAGGGGTATATAAATATCATTTAGAGAGGAAGAAACCTCCACATTTACAGTCCTGGTACATGTTTTATTATTTTTGCCTTGCCTTGTATCAGATGTCTGTCCATATTGCCTTTATTTATCAGTTTTTCCTTTATTTTGTGTTTGCTTTATCTCTCCATTTCTTCTAAGAGATGGAATTTAAATAGCTTCTTTAGTACTCCACTAATACACAGTCCTTCTGTGTTTAATTTCAAGAGAGTTTCAAAAGTAAAAAAAGGATACAACTTTTCTTTTAGAAATCAACATATCATGTATCTTTGAGGGCTCAATGATTTCTTTTTGTTTTTGAGAACAGTAAGGCAAAGTAAATACATTGATTTGGGGTGTTTCTTTTTTCAGACTTTAAAATTTTTACTTTTCATAAAGAGGAGTTTCAGGAGACACATCTCTAGTAAACACTGAACGGAAGGAAAAAATCCTATTGTCAGACAGTGGCAAAGCCAGAAACAGGTTTCTTAAAGGCTTTTCTTTGCCCTTACTTTCTTTTGACACCTTGCTTTCTGTTTGTCCCGTGGAAATCCTGCTTTATGATACCAAGATTATGTTAGGAATTCCTTAGATATGAATTTGGTTGTCAGCAGTGGTATGGTTTTAGAAATATGGAGTATGCTTTTTCCTGCTTAAGACTAATGACTTTTCTAAATAGAGTTGATTGTATCTCTGTGTTATTGTGAGAGCAGGGCAGCAGCCTGTATTTGGACACCACCTCAATAAGGCTCGTTTTGTCTTGGATGTTGGAGAAATCCTAGTGTGCTGTGTCCGTTACCGCATATTCCTTGCAGACAGAGGACCTGCTGTTGTGAAGGAACATTCCTACACTGGACATGAATCTCCTGGGGGTCTCCATGTTGCCAGGCTCCATCATCCTCTGACAAGGGCCCTGACACAGCACTCTCACATTCAGCTGCCAGTCTGATGAGGAACAAAAGGGGCATTCTCCTTGATGCACCCTGGAGTGCCTCTGAAATGCTAGCTCTCCCTGTTGCTTACCGCTTTTGTCACTCCAATGACCTTGGACTTCATTTTGACTTCTTGCCACTTTCCCAGCCCAGCAGAAGATAGCTGCCTTCCCAATCTTGATTAGGGTTATGTATGAGCGTTCGAATGTACCTGCAAAGGAAAAGAGAGAATGGGAAACAGCCCTCCCAAATCATGCTCTTGGGGGACATTTTCTTTGCTGTCAGAACTTTTGTTTTGACCATGGCAGAAAGCCAATTAAAAAAAAAAAAAAGCCAATTGCGTTTTAGAATTAAAGAAAAAAAATTGAAAAATACTGAGAATAATAAACAAGACCTTTATATTCATTCCAAATTCATTTTGTTAAAAAAAAATTATAATGATAAAATTAAAGTATCTTTTGACTTATACCATCTTTTTCCTTACTCCAAAAAATAACCACTAGTAAGAATTTAATGAATTTTATACCTCCATATATTTAATATATTTAATTTATACCTATTTATTTAATGTATACCTTCATATAGTTAATGTATTCTTATACCTCTATACCACAAAATTTAAAGTAGGATTTTATAATTCTTTGTCAAGATGTATTGTAATTTCCTCTTTCAGTCTATAGGTTTTCAATTTTGTCTTTTCATATTTTATTGAAAATAGTGTCAAATTTTAATGTCAAATCTATTAATCCTTTATAATTTATTCTTAATGCATCTTTTTAAAGGAAATCTTTTCCTTTCCAAAAATCACTTAAAATAATCATTTTTTTTTGAAAGTTTTCACATTTATGACTGAGCCAGATGGAATTTATTTTTTTGTGTAGTTTCAAATAGCAATCTGAAGGTTTTCCCCTTTCCATCATATGAATGATTTGTATTCACCACTAATCTATACTGCCATGTCTGTCATATATTTTTATGTTTCATATTTTCCCTTTTTTTTTTGCTTTTGCTACTAGGGGTTGAACTCAGGCTTGCTTAACCACTGAGCCATATTCCCAGCCCTTTTTATTTTTAATTTTGAGACTGTCTCGATTAGTTGCTTAGGGCCTCACTAAGTTGCTGAGGCCAGTCTCAATCTTGTGATCCTCCTGCCTCAACCTCCTGAGTTGATGGGATTACAGGTTTGTTCCACCAGGTCTGGCTATTTTTCATATTTTCCTATTAAGTCAACTGTTTCATCTAGGTTTAAATTATTTTAGTTTATTTAACAATACATCTTCAACATCATTCTCTATTTAGAGATTCTTGCCAATGGGAAAGATAGGCTATATCAGTATTCATCTCCTCTTTTATTTCTTATAATATTTATTTCTGCCTTTCCCTTTTATCTTGATTGGCCCTGCTTACTGATTATCTTTTAGTAATATTCTTTGTTTAAAGTCAGATTTATTGAGATGTAATTGATGAATTGTATACTTTTTAGTTTTTATTTCTGAATTTTGACAGATGTACAGTCAAGTAACCACCCAAATAACCAGATTATAAAACAGGTCCATCATCCAAAAACAATCTCCTACTCCTTGACCTTTCTCTCTGACTCCAGCCCTCTGGAACCACTAATTTGGTTTTTGTACCTATAGTTCTGACTTTTCAATAAAGTCATGTAAGTGGAACTTTATAATATATAGCCCTTTATTGGTTGAGATTTTATTGATGTAATTGTAAATATATATGCATTCGTAAAATGTAAGATCCCATATACCCTTTCCCCAATTAAAATTTTTGTACACCATTAGTACAGTATCATAACCAGGATTGGTAGATGGGTATACAGTTTTCCCAACACCTCATTAAATGTTCTTGGCACCCTTATCACCTATAAGAGCTTGTTTCTGAGCACTCTAGTTCGTTGACCTGTATGTCTGTCTATATGCTAGTACCACACTATTTTTATTACTGTGGCTTTGTGATACATTTTGAAATTAGGAAGTATGAGTCTTCAGGGGATTTTTTCTCCTTCTTTTAGAATTGTTTTGGCTATTTGGGGTTTATTGAGATTTCATACAAATTTTAGTCTTTTTACCACTAAATATGTTGTTAAATGTAGAGTCTTTTGTTCATGGCCTTTTTAAAAATTATGAATGTGTGTTAACACCCATTCTTTTAAATTATGAATGGGTGTTAGTCAAAAATAGAGTAACTCAAAAATTTTCTTCAGAAATATCATACCATTTTTCTTATATAGTGTATCAATTCAGTAAATTGAATTGACTAAATTTTGAATGTTTAACCAGCCTTAAATTGCCAGGATAAATCCTATTTGGTATTATACTTACATTATAAATCCTACTTATATAGTATCTTTTATTTATGTATGTGTGTGAGAGAGAGAATTTGATTTGCTAATATTTTGTGAAGAATTTTTATGTCTGATCATAAGGGATATTGGTCTATAATTTTAGGTGATAATACTCCTCAGGTTTTGGTTTGTTAATTATTGCTGGTCTCCTTCGACCCCCGCCCCCATCCCAAATTTAGCCTATATACCTCTTTTGTCCGTTTTTGAAAAATACTCTTTCTTAAGCCTGGTCTTCCTGTATAAGTGTCCCATCTCTTCCGCTTTCATCTAAGCCTCTCAAAAATGAGTTCAGACTCATTGATTGTCTCCACTTATTTATTTCCTTAACTCCCTATACTATGGTTTCTACCATCTCGACTTACCAAAACAACTACTTCTAAGTTGAGCAAACTCCTAATTGCCCTATCCTTCAGAGATTTTAAAATTCTCATCATTTTGACTTCTCTGTATTCTGCATAAGAAGATGAGTAATCTACATCCTTGCACTCCATTCATAGTGATCTATCAAAAATTCTTTTATTTCTTCAGGATAAAAATCTAGCCTGAGTAAGATCAGTCATGATCTGATTGCTGTCTTCTGTACCATCAAATCTCCTGCCTCCAATGGATGAAATTGAAGAATATCATGCTAAGTGAGATAAGCCAGTCTCAAAAAACTAAAGGACGAATGATCTCGCTGATAAGCGGATGAGGACATATAATGGGGGGTGGGAGGGGTTAGTGTTAGGGTTAGGGTTAGGTTTAGGGTTAGGGATAAGGAGGGTGGTAAGAATGGAGGAAGGAAGGACTGTATAGAGGGAAAAGAGGGGGGGGAGGGGTGAGGGAAGGGAAAAAAAATAACAGAATGAATCAAACAACATTGCTTTATGTAAATTTATGATTACACAAATGGTATGCCTTGGCTCCATGTACAAAGAGAAACAACATGTATCCCATTTGTTTACCAAAAAAAAAAAAAAAAAAAAAAAATTTCCTGCCTCCTGCATGCGCCAGCACTACTGTTGATGGCCCATGTTTCAGATCTCTTGAGCCTTAATGTACCATTGTTTCTTGTGCCTGAATATCCATCCCACCCTGTGACTTAATTTTTTACAGTGCCTTAAGGTTGACTTACTTAATTTATCATGTTTCCAAAGTTTAATCATTTCTTATTTTTTAGATATGTATCATCTTGTTTCCTTCTAGATTGTCGATGTCCTGAGGACAGGGTTTGGATTTTATTCATTCTCCCTTTCTTCAGGCTTAGCACAGTGTTTGGCACAGATTCAGCTTCTGGTATATGCTTGTTCAGCTGAAGTAAGCTCTGTGAGATCACATATTTTGTACATAAATGAGTGGGCAAATAAACCTAATTGGGACCAATTGGTATGACATGAAAAGAAATGGCAGAGAAAGCTAAATGTGTTTGTTGACTTCATTTTTATTGAACAATTGGTAAATAATTCCATTCTCAGATTGGAATCAACAGACATCTAAGTAAAGGAAAAAAAAAAAATCACTGTCATGAAATATCATCTGATCCAAGGAACCTAAAGGTGAAATTGTGGGGCCTGTAGACAAAATGTTTAGCCTGGGTTGTTTTCAAATATTACTAGCAAAAGATTGGCAGGCAACTTTTTGAGTGTAGTTTTTTTCTGCCCTGCTCTGATGAATAGATAAGATTGATGTATGTAAATGAAACTGAAAGTAATTTTAAACTACTCGAGAATGTTTTCCTTTTATGAAAACTATGAATACTCTTGAAGATTTAGCCCCATCCTAAATTAATGCCCTGTTTGAATTATTGTTTCTTTTCCAAATTGTAAATCAGTTCCCAACTGTCTATTCTAGTAGCTTGAAACCTGCAGGAATGGCTTCCTGCTTACCTGAAGCCCCACTCAAAACTCCACAGTAAGAGGTGACCCAAGGCCTGAACCTCCCAAGGCATCTCCACCTCCTGATGTGGTTGTGACTGTAGTCAGAATACTTTGGATAAAATTGGGGAACTTTTATTGACATGTTTAACTTGGTGTGCAAAGGCAAACTGTGCAGCCTTAGGGTATTCTTCCAGCTCTTGTGTTCAGTCCATAGTGGAGCTTTTGCTTTGTCCTCGTTAAAGCCACGATGAAGAATAGCAGAACACACGTCTGGCAGATGTTCTTTACCATTCACCTCAGTGCTCCCTCTTAGTTTCATTCTAGATTGATTCTGAGGCTTGGATGTGTTTTGTTTCTGCTTGCTTTTACTTTCCTGATTCTGTATTACAAAATCATCTCTGTTTGGCCATCCATTTTATTTCTACTTTTCTCCTCCTCAGTTCCTTTAAAAATTATTATAATGTTGTGTGTTCTGCATAATTAATTCCAGTTTGGAATTGTTTGCATAGAAACTTTATACTCATGAGGAAATTATAAAATCCTTCAAATTATTAGGGCATTCCCAGATACATTACATTAAAATATTTTATGTTTTGAAAAGATGAGTTATGAATATGGTGAGTTCCAGTTTTCAAAAGGTATACATTGAAAAGCAAATCTTCCTGCCCTTCTTCCTCATTTCTTTTCTCTGGAGTCAGCTGTTGGTACTACTTTTACTCATTTCTGTTTTTTCACTCTGAAGATAGTCTGGATACATAGAAGCCGGTAAATCTATTTTTATAAGATTTAAAATTTATATTTTGGCATTCTGTGGCATAGTATTTATATCTCTTGGAAGTTGAGTGAGGCTGGTAGTATTTATACTTTATGAAATATACTACTTCACATTGTTTCCTTGTGAAATAAATATTGATGTTGCATAAGACCACGAGGTTAGATCTAGTATATCTTCCAGTGTTAGTGGTCAGACATGGCCTATTTTCTGTTTTCAGTTGCATTGTGTCATACTACTAATTTTGATCTATCCTTTTATTGGGAACATAAATAAATTGATTGATAGCGATTGAGGGTACTTAGGAGGCTGGATGTTCTGTTCTGATATTTATCCACCTGGCAAAAGTGCTCTGAGCACCTTAATCTCCAAATTTGTACTTTATCTTGACTTTTTGCAAGTACTTTATAAGAGGATTTTAGTCAGGATCTTGTGGCACAAAGGATTTGAGATTTTCACAGGCATATTCCACGTCTCGGAAATAGAACTGAGCAACATCACCCAAGATTCCTGGCTCCTTGGCTTTAAGCACCAATTCAGAACAGTTTTACAAATGCATTAGAACTCTGCCAACTATAGAGCAGAGGTAGACTGATGAAATTGATTATCCCCCATACCCCCCCCCAAAAAAAATCGTTTTAAAAGGCTCTGGTTAAAGATCTTTTTCCACCCAATATTTCCTGATTTTTCAGTCTTACTGGTTTTTAGTCCTCCTTTCCCACCTTACTGTTCCTCCTCAAACTGCCCCAAAAGATACCGAGTAGATTTATGTTACCAATCCATTTTGCAGCCTTAACATTCTAATTCAAAATCCACATATCCAAGAGTGCATCGTCTGCATTCCTTGGAAACTAGTACAGTAGATAGAGTATCCTGGGCAAGAACCAGTGAAGGCTCCTGGTGTTGCTTTTCAGTCTTTAGAATAATAATTTTTTAAAAAAAATCAGGCTATTTGGAAGTTATTTAGGTATGGGGCTGGATGGTTTTGTGTTTTTGTTTTTTTTTTTTTTTTCTGCCATGAGGGGAAAATTTTTAAGTTCTCATGCTTGCTTGATTGAATCCAGGGCGTTTAACCATTGAACCACATCCCCAGCTCTTTTTAAAGTATTTTATCTAGAGACAGGATCTTGCTAAGTTGCTTAGGGCCTTGTTAAGTTGCTGAGTCTGGCTTTGAACTCACTATCCTCATGCCTCAGCCTCCCGAGCCGCTTTGTAGTCCCTCAGTTTGTCTGTATTTCAGTTGTGTCTGACTATTGGCCTTGAATTATGTAGTTCAGTGGTTCTGAATTCTACAGATAAAAGATGCTACTTAAACACAGTGATCATTATTTTGACAGGGAGAGTTCACCTTCCCCACACATTTTTTTTTTATTCTTTTGAATTGCCAATTGTATGGAAGATAGCAATGTAACTTCTTTGATGTTTTGTTAAACATTTGTACCAATTCTGCTGGTATTCAGCTAGAGACAGGCCTTTGATAAGAGCTCTGGTGCTGGTTCCAAGTGGCAGAGGACCTTCTCTATGTTGTCTGCTGTTGGTGGAGATACATTTACTTTTAAAAAGATCCTTTCAGCCTGAAGGTTCCCAAAGCATAAGATGAACAAAACCCAGCTCAAAAGTTGACACCATGAGTATTAGGAAAGAGAACCATCCTATGCAGATACTTACCGTTTTATGTAGATAGAAATAAACTATCAGGCACTAAAATGGTCTCTATCCCTAAGCTTACAAGTGAAAATTTTAAACAGAGGACAATCCTGTATTTTCAAGGTGACTTGTGATATACTCAGTTTTGAAATGTATTCCATAGTCTAATCTTTGGTAAGTTGTAGAGATGAAACTTTGTTCAGTGAATGGATACATGTTCCATGAGCATCCACTGTGTTCTAAATATTGGTGAACTGATTTCACCTAAGTCCTGTAGACATGGTCTTGGTAGTGGTCTAGGAGATAAGCCAGGTTTAATTGACTACTTTTATATTAATTCATGCTTTTCTCCAAGTTCTTGTGGCAGACCTGAGAGGGAGGTTTAGCCATCCGTGGGTGAGAAAGATAAAGCAGGACAGGTTCGATAATTCGCATTACATGTACCCCAACTAGTGAGAGAAACATAAATTTCCTATGTCCACGTGCTCTCTAGTTTACCATAACTTCCTCTTAAAATTAATAGCATTTGTATTTAGAGCTTTACAATAGCCCTATAATCCAAGTAATGTATTTATATATTTTAGGGCTCACATCAACCCTGTAATCTGAGTAGTGTAGATGTTAATATTTATAGACATTTGAGTCCCAGAGAGAAATACTTGACTTGCTTGATGGCACAAAACTATTAAGTGGTGAAATCTGAGTGGGACTTAAATCTATTCCCCATCCTGAATTCTCTGCTTTTTCCTCTTGGCACCCTGGAGGCAAGTGATTTTAATAACTCAGCAGCATTTATCAAGCCCTTACTATGTATAGTACACTGCGCCTGATGCTATGAATCGATACTGAAAGAAATAGAATTGCACAGTTTCTCTCCACTTTATAATTTAATGGTGGAGTTAAGATAATAACATGAGAAATTCCTAGTGTTCAGTATAATTAAACTATGCAAGTAGAAGTAAACCAGTGCATCCATATTGAAGTAAATATATCTCCACTAATGGGAAACCATTTGAAGCATTATCTGACTGGTATCAAACAGCTCGCTGAGAAACTTTTAAATGTTCCTTCCTCTTGATTTCTTCCAGGAAAAAGCAGCAGTAGTCCTTCTTAGCCTCTCTGTAAGCCTCTCTCATAATCTATAACTATGTTCAGGTCTCTCCTATTTGAGAGAAAAATCGTGACAATTGCCTCTTGATTCCTCTCCTCTGTTTTGTGCCTGCCAAACTTATCATCTCTTATGCCTTCTCCTTTTCTCACTAAAGTCCTCAGAATACTGGCTGTACACTCTACTCTTTGGTTGTTCCTTTTCTTTTTCTTCATGACTTTGCTTCTTCTGTGTGTCCTTTAAATATCATTGATTCCCCCGTTCTCTTGTCCTTCCGCTCTTATTCAAGAGTACTTCCTATATTCTGATGATGTCCAAATCTCCATCTCTCTCACTCAAATTTAGACTGTTTCCCAGAATATTCCCACAAGTGCCCTCAAATTGAATATGTATAAAATGGAATCTATAATTCTCCCCCTTTAAAAACTGACTACGATCATATTTTCTGACTAATGGTACTAGTTCAAGGTAGTATGGTCACTTGTCACCTGTACTGGAAAACCAGCCTGGACTCCACCTTCTCTCGGCCCCTACAGTTCCTGAAAAGCTTGCTTTCTAAGTCATCTGACTCTGCCCCATTTCTAATTCTTCCACTGCTCTGACTTTTCAGGCCCTCAATTGTCTTACTCTTATATTCTTGCAGCAAACTCCTAACTTCTCCCCTGCCTTCCCTCATTTTCCTCATGTCCCTCAACTGTATAATTGCCAGGTGAGTTTTCAAACAAAACAGTTGATTGTTGTATTCCCCTCCCAAAAACCTTTCATTTCTTCCTGCTTACCATAGGATAAAGCTCAGCCTCTTAATGTGGCACGTGAGCTTTACTTTGAGATTCCTGTGGAGAAATGACATCTTCTATGGTCCTGCTGCCTTTGGCAACACTGGATCTCTTGAGTTTACTTATATATGCCATCGTACCTTCTCCACCTTCTTTCATGATATACTTTCTTTGAGTAGTCTCTGTCTTCCTCTCTTTTTCTGATTTTTTAATTTTTAAAAAGTAGCCTGGTAACTGATAGTTAGAATTAGAGAGTTAATTGTAGTCATCAGTATTTTGGTGTATGTTTGTATATAAGCATAGGCCAGCTCCTTAAGTTAATATGTTAGCAGGCTATTAGCATGTATTACCTTTTTTTAACATATGCAGAGTATTTAGAAAATTCTAGAGTTACTGATTGTTTGGACCCTGAGCTGAGGTTAAACAGAAAATCCTCTACCTAAACTCAGAACAAAGAAATGACATTCTATGTTAGTTAGGCTTCAGTCTGGTGGTAAGTTAACCAAAAAATTGAAAAGAACAGGGGATTAAATAAAATAGGTTATTTATTTTCTGAAAATTTCTAGAGATATATAGCTATATGGTAGTTCAGTTCCAGGAAGGTCCTCTAAGAACTCAGGCCCCTTTTAGCAATTTGCTCCTCTTCTCATTAGGATGTATTCCTTGGTTCATGGTCCAAGGTGGCATGTGTTTCTATTTAGTAAAATGAAGGAAGACACAAAGGAGGTCAAATAAAATACTTTGGCTGTCTTTTATGAATGATTGCTGGAAGTTGCTACAGACTATTTTATTTCTATCCCAATTGTATATAGTCATATATTTATTTCTAAATACAAATAACCAGTATACATTTAAAATTTTCTATTACTGTGGAGAAGAGGAAAATGAATTTCAAGGGACAGATAATAAAGGCTTCATGCAAATTATTTAGCCTCATGTTTAGTCTATACCTTTCCTTTTAGTCCTTTTTCCAATTACTACATGAACTCTGCACCAGCATAAAACCTTGTTATTCTTGATTGGAAGAATCACCTCTTCTTAATCTTGGAATAGTTTTTATTATTGCGAATATAATATGCCAAGCTACGTTGCCATCACCTGTCTGCATATGTAGGTTCCTTAAATCATAAGATCTTAACCACAGTGTAAGTTCCTGTGGGCAGTGACCATGTATTATATGTCTACAATACCTACATTAGAGCTGGATAAATAATTGGTTTTTGGTAAATATTTCTTGTATGAGTAAATAAATAATTTTGATGGTTTCTTGGTTTCTTGTAGAATTTAGGAAAGAAAGATGGACCAACCTAGTGGAAGAAGTTTTATGCAAGTATTATGTGAAAAATATAGTCCTGAAAACTTTCCTTACCGCCGTGGCCCTGGGATGGGAGTCCATGTCCCAGCCACACCTCAGGGCTCTCCTATGAAAGGTAAGAAAAATGAAAGCTAACACATTTATTTGCTGGAGCTTACTTAGGAAGTTAGATCACAAAATTGCCTTGTTTACAAATGATTTTCTTTACTTGAAATGATGAGTCAAATAATCTTTCCCCCTTGTTTTGATCTCAGATTTTTAAGAACCCCAGGACTTATTTGCCTCTAGATTGGCCAGAAGGAGTTGTAGTTGTACTTACAGGGCAAGAATAATGTTCAAGTGGTAATATTCCCTTTTTTTTGCCAATAAGTTTTTTTTTATTTGTTCTTTTTAGTTGTACATGACAGTAGCATGTATTTTGACATGTTTATACAAACATGGAGTATATCTTATTCTAATTAGGATCCCATTCTTGTGGTTGTACATGGTGTGGAGATTCTTTGTGGTGTATCATATGTGTCCACAGGAGAGTTATATCGCAGTCTTTCCACTGTCTTTCCTATTCCTGTCCCCACTTCATTTTTCTTTGTTTAATCTACTGAACTTCTGTTCTCACCCCCTACCTGCCCAATGGTAATATTCAAGTGCACGATGTTTCAGGGATCCTGGAGGGTGCAAATAGTGCAAGACTGTCCTGTGCCTTCAAGGACTTAACTGGACAAGGCATTCACATTTACAAAGATAACCCAAGGTAGTTTATGTTGAACCAGAGGAATGACACTGATTGGGAAGGAAATTTAGAAGAAAATTAATAACCAGGAAGGGTTCAAAGCTGTGAGACTTGAACTAGTCTTTTAGGAATGTAGAATTTGGTTAGAGAGCAGATAAAGACATTCTAGGAGAAGGATTAGGTATGAGCTAAATTCTATAATTAGAAATGTGCAAGGTACATTTTTTTGCTTACCTTTCAGCTTAATGTTGTATTTAACAGATCTTGGAAATAGTTTTTTGTAATTAAGGGGGATTAGTAGTAAATCAATATTTTAGTTCTTGTGTTCAGAGGTTACCAAGTATTTGTTATTTCTCAGTGTAAATTTTATCACTGCATATGACCTGGAATGGTGGAGAGAAGTGGACTTCATACTTAGCCTTTTTTTTTTCCTGGGATCCATTCCCATTCTGAGAAATTTGATACTAAAATACTGTTAGAAAACCATACAATTTGAGGCCTCTGTTAATAAAGCATAACCTTTATGAGATCTTGTTTTTTACCAAGTTGGAAAAGAGTGGTTGAATTCACGTTTTTCCCTTTTTAGTAGAGCTAGTAAAAGTGATTTTATTGATACATGTATTTTTGAGCCAGGTAGAACTCAAAGCTATTACCTCAGTTTGACCAAATTCACCAACTATTTCAGAGTCTGAAACGCTTTCTCTCATTACAATTATAATTTAAAAGAAGGTTAATTTTCAAAAGGGAAAAATTCTGCATGGATATGAAATGGGTCTAATTGGTAGACAAGTATGAAAGAACCAGATGTAGAGTTTTGAAAGGATCTGCTTAAGTGAGGAAGATTTCTTCAGTGATATGAACTTGAAGAACAGAAGTGGTTTAGTAGTAGATTATCTAATAGTTTGAGGTATTTTTTACAGGCAGCAAAAGGTAATGATTCATATCAGTCAGAGAGAAAAGTGCTATCCAGAATACTTTTGAACTAAATTAAGGGAGAAAAGAATTGAGGTCAGAAAGAAGGTGGTGACAATCAAGGCGTGCATTTCATCTGGTGTTCAGATGATAAGAGGTTAGTGTGGATGATGGCTCTGTTGTAATTGAGATGAAGAGTCCTGCCAGGAGTTAAAGCCTGGGAGACTTTTGGAGGTACTTTTGAGCTTCTTTTGGGCCATAGTTATCGGCCTCCCCTTAGAATTCAGGATCCTTGGGGCCTGTTAATATTCTGTATTTTCCGGGTCCTTTTGTAATTTCACAGAGTTTTTATTTTTGTTTCTTGCTGGTTCCTGGGAGCTGAACATATGCAGATAAGAGTTAGGCTGATGTAGAAAGTGTTTTGTGTCCCCTGTGATTCAGATCGCCTCAACCTCCCAGTGTACTAGTGTTGAACAGCTGTGGAATAACCTGTGCAGGAGATGAAGAGAAATCGCTGCCTTCTGTGCTCATGTGTCGGAACTAGATCTTTCTGACAACAAACTTGAAGACTGGCATGAGGTAACATTTTATAATGCTGTGTTTTGGCAAAAGGCAGTAATAGCTGTTATATTATTATTTATGTTATAATGTGTTCTGCTGAATTCTAGTTCTCACTGGGATTCTTGTCTGTATGTCTCAAGATAAATAATTGACTGCATCAGCTACCTATATGTGATGATTTAACAGTTAGTTTTGTTACTGCTAACTTTTTTTTCGTCAATGTGAAAAGCACTGAGGAACTTTTTATTCCAGGCATCAGGAGGTTAGTGATCTGTACTGCTAACAATACATTAAGTTCTCATTTCTCTAGTGCACATCCTACACTTACTCTCTACTTCTGCTTCAGTTGTCATTACTGTAAATTGACGTAAAATTGCTGGAACTTGAGCTGGGTGTTAGTGATGCTTACCTGTAATTCCAGAGATTCAGTTGCCCAAGCAGGAAGAGCACAAATTCAAGGCCAGCCTTGGTAACTTAGTGAGACCCTTAACAATATAGTGAGACCCTGTCTCAAAATAAAATGTAAAAGGGCTGGGGATGTGGCTCCATGGTTAAGCACCCCTGGGTTCAATCAGTGGTACAAAATTTTTTTAAAAAAGGAAAATAGTAAATTAAAAGAGCCAGGGAATTAGCTCAGTGGTAGAATGCTCCTGGGTTCAATCCCTACTACCTCAAAAAAAAAAAAATTGAAATCAAATTATAAAATATTAATTTTTATTATTGAAATTTATTTTAAATATTTTACAACTTCTCATATTATCATGATCCTCTCACAGTTTAATATAACTTATGTTTTAGACCACAGAATAATTCTAAATTAAGTATGCAAAAATAGCATTTTAACATTGTTTATTATTATAGATAATATTACCCACCTGAATATAACGTTCCCTGATGAGGCTACTATGAAGAATAAGGAAAAAACACTTTTTTCTGCTTAGTTCATTTTCCTGCTTTAATTTAGACTCTTATGTTTTGTTTTTACTGGAGAAATTTGTTAATGGGTTTTCCTGGGTTTGGTTGTATCCTCTATTCTTCAGTGCCACCACATACTCCTTTGAGTAAACAAATCATGATATGGCACTGCTGCATGAAGTCCCTCACTTGCTTTTCAAGGCCTTGAAACCACAGGGTCTGAACTCCTTCAGCATGGCCCTTCATGACTTGGCCCTTTGCAATGTTTGAAAATCTATCTCCATTTTAGCCATATACTTTTACTTACAGCCCATGATAAGTTCATGATGCAGAAAACTTCCTTGCTTTCATTCCTTCCAAACAGACTGTGCTCTTTTTCCTCTTCTCTCCCTGGCCACTTCTATTTTTTCTTTAACACTTGGCCCAAGTTGCTGTTTCTCTGTGGACATTTTCCTGATTTCACTCAGCCATAGTCATAATGTCCCAGAGCATTTTCCCATACTGCTGTGAAAGGATTTATCCCAGCGTAGTCACTTGCTTACCTCATAGTTTCCTACTAGCCTATGCGTATATTTCATATGAAGATTTCTATCTTTTTTATTGTGAGCACCCAGCATATTAGGTAGCCAGAAGGTTTATTGAATGTGTTAATGAATAAATGATTATATCTTGATGATTGATCAAGCCCACTTGCTCCAACTTTTCCTGTAATCTTAAGAAATTCCCCTAAATGTTAGTGCTTCAGTCTGCTCATCATAAGACAGAGTTGCTGATAAGATTAATAATTAAAACACTTTGTAGATATTGAATGCTATACAAATCCTAAGATGGCTTTCTTGTTTAAGCAAAAAACATTGTTTCAGCTTTTCTTACATTTATCTAATTCATAATCTTGTTAATCTGGTAACTGTATTCTTTGTTATGTTTTCTGTTTTTATTAGATTTTTACCAAAATTCTTCAGGGCTCATGTCACTGACTTCTGAGTAATTTATTAATGCATGCAGATTGCAGGGCTGTTCTAAGAAATTATTTTCAGTTGTACGTTTATCTGTTCAAAAATCTGATCATGCTTTTATTTATCTATTTATCTAAACAACTAGTATAGTTCACTATTGAACAAATTATAGTCTGTGCCTTCTGGGCCCTTTGAGATACCAGATCATCATGCATACTCTGTCCACCCTGCACAAATGCAATAAGAATGTCCTTGTTAATCTTCCTCCTCCTCTGTGATACTCCTAAGTTCTGCAGGTTGAAATTTGCAGCCTGCGTTGGTGAAAGTCAGACCAATTCTTCTTGTGAATCAGTTGAATTGCTATGGTCCTTGCTGAATCTTCTAAATTTGTTTCTTTGGGAGTAAAATTTCACATGCTTTGTGCTTTGTGTTTTGGCCTGCACTCTGATAGGTACATGAGCTAATGCTCACTGGTGAGAACAGTTAATAATGATATAGTTGCCACTTCAGAAGGAAGATGTATATAATATGGATCAGAGCTTACACTAAGTAATTCAGCCTTTCCTCTGCTTTGCTAAAAGTTTGTGTTAATGTTTCTCAGGTTACATTGATCTATAGCCTGAAAGTTAGCTATTTATTTGTACTCTGCACTAAAGTTTTTACATTTCTGTATGTGCCTCAGTAGTCCATCTTTAGGCAGTTTTTAAGTAATGTTGGTTGCTGCTACTTTCAGCTTTCCATTTTCCAGTTTATTTTTGTTTTCATCATTCCTTTATATTTTCTCCTTATCCTTAACTGTAATAGATCCCAGTCTTTAGAGTATATATCAGAGCACAAAGAGATGGGAGAAATACTGAGAGTAAAAGAATATTGATTTTTAACCTTGATTAAACTCTTTGCCAGACTACAAATGCCTCATAGGTCACTGGTTTTAAGACATTACATTTCAACCCCATTGCAATCTACATGTCTGATTACCCGGAAGATCATTTGTTCCTAGCCTTTAACTAAGTTCACCTCAGCCAGTATTGATAGAGCAATATAGAACAAAATAATGTAGTAGGTTCTTTCAGTTTTCTGAATGGTCACTAATGTTACAAGTAACTTCTTTTGTAGTTTTTAAACTATTGGCTGCTATATATCCAAAGGCTAAGGTGAAAGCAAGTAAGAAATGTAATACTTTTTGGAGGGAGAATAGATTTGCCACCACCTTTCTAAATTGGGCCTTAGATATATAAAAAAAAAAGTGCATTTTTTTAAGCTATTGACTTGAATTTTTGGCTGTGTAGGATTTTGTCTGACATTTCCCAAGATATCTCCTTTTCCCCCTCTTTTCCTTATCAAAACCATTTTATAAAGAAATTAAACCAAGTAGTTAAGAGGAGAGAGGGATTAGCTAGTCAGGTGAAGTAGTGAATAGCTTAGGTATAAATTACAGATTGTTATCTTAAAGCCCTTTCTTCATTTTTCTTAAATCTTTAGTTTCTTCCTTTTTATAAGCCACAGTGGAGGATCCCCTATTAAGTCACGGGACTGTGGAGGATTAAGGGGTGATCTAAGTTCAGTTTCACGTTTCTGCAAAGAAGCAAACTCACCTTATTCCAGCTGGAGGAATCTTTTTTATTTTTAGAATTTAAAAAAGGGAAGTCAATATACTGCCCTAGAAACTCAACAGAATGTTTGTGAGCCTTTGCTATTAGGAAATTTTCCATCATGGTGTATTTATCTATGTAATGAATATTATAGTTTTCTCAATCTTATCATGGATTTGAGGTAACCCAAAAAACCTTTTTTATTTCCATCCTTAAAAAGAAAATATTTATTTATTTCTACCATACAGTATTTTTCCTACTTGAATTATGAGATCCTAGTCCAATTTTATATTTTAGGATATACAAGTCATTATCATAAATTCATGTTCTCACTGTGCAGTAGTGTAGACAGTCTGTGAAGATTATATCACACATCTATTAGCTTTGGGAAACCTCCCCAAGAAATTGCTTTAAAACCCTCAAGTTATCCATTTTTATTATTTTCCTCTTTGTTAAAAAAATAAAATATGATATGGGAGTGGTTAGCATAGGGTTTATGTTTTGTTTCTAATTAACTAGGTTCGTACTATAATTACTGGTTTTTCTTCATGCTTCAAATGGAGCAAAGTTCCACTTTTTTAGCCTTTTAAAGTAGTAAATATAGTTGGCCATCATCTTTTTTATGAAAATTCTTTCTATTTTTAATATCGAAGTCATAGAATGTAGTATAGGGTTGGTCCTGAATGAACTATTTAACTGTGTTATAGTCACAGACTAAACTCCAGATTCTGGCCATCTATTGCACAGATGTTTGGTACCATTTGATTAGGAAAGGGGACCAAGCAAGAAAATATATATAGTTGGTATAAATTCCTCACACTTTAAACAGAAACCTAGTGTATTTTCTCTAAAAGGTAGCTCATTTCTTCATTTGATAAATGAGAACAAAAGTGGCACCCACTTCAAAGGGTTAGTATGGGGAATAGATGAAATAGTGAATTTGTGAGGAACTTTCCCTCCGACTGACTTCTCTGAAATTTTTTGGAGTTAATCGACTTCTCACTGATTTAGAGCTCCTTGAAAATACACTGTTGATTTATTGTAAAGTACAGATTACTTTTTCTTTCTACCCATCATTCTCTACTCTATATACTTTTAGTATTACCTCCAAGAAATCTAAGAAGACACAGATGTCCAGGTTCCAACCCTTCAGCTGGTCCTCTCTATGATGCTTCTGATTCAGTGTTCATGGTGGAAACTGGGAATCTGTATATTTTGAAAATACTACCAATGATCCTGATGGCTCATACTTTTCTTATCATATTAGTATTAGTTACATTTATTGAATGATTTTGCATTACTAGTTTATTTGGTAAATGTTAAGTGCCCTGCTTTATCTGCTTTTATATACTTTGCATGTGATTTAGTTTTAAAAATATGTGCCAATTACTGTGCTGAGTGCATGACACATGTATCTTGTTTAATGTTACCAACAATCCTGTAATGTAGATGGGTAGTAGTATTTTCCCTGTTTTATGAGTGAGGAAACAGATTTGGAAAGGTTAAGTAATTTCTCTGAAATCACATAGCTACAAAGTGTTGGTAGCTGGCTCAAACCCAGGTTTTCCAGCTCTAAAACTAATCCTGACTACTCTTTTGTATTCCCTTTTTCATAACTTTAGTTACCACACTGTCTGGCTGTTTAATGCTTAATACATTTACTGGGCAGTTAGCATTTATTTCCTACTTCTTTAAGCTAGTCCTTCTCATTGATTGTGCCAGCTACTTTTCAATAGTTGATCATTTTTTCTTGTTTTATTTGTGATATATTAGTTGTGGTCTGTTGGAAAAAATAATGATTCTGATTTTTTAATTTAAGATGTGATATTTGAGACTAAGTCAAATTATTTAATATCTCTGAACCTCAGTTTTCTCATTTATTAGGACGAAAGTAGTCTTGTAAGTTGTTTTTGAGAATTTTATGAAGTAAGCCATATCAAAGAGACTAATATTGTGTAGAGCAAAAAGTCATGTTCAGTCATTTGCTTTTTTTCCCTTCTTAGCTATGAGGTTGCTAGCTAAATCATTACAGTGATGACCATGCTTTCTCAATCAATATACAGTTATGGATTCTTTTGACTTTTAAGTAAAGTTTGGAATATCTTTCAGCCAAAATGAAACTTTTTTAAGTGATTGTGCCTGTGCAGTCAATTTTGAACACATGAATTGTTTCCAGGTGGTTTTTAAGAAACCTTTAATTAGCCTTAATGTTTTGCTGAGAATGAGAGAAAGAAGATATTCAAAGACAATTACATGATCCATTCTCAACTCTTTAAACATTTATAGCATAGAATGTCATCTAAACTATCTTCTTATCTTTTTTTATCAAAGGGAACATCATCACAGAGCAGAGTCAGAGACCTTGCTAATGGCAGCATAGGAAATCTTTGTTTTCTGCCATTGTTAGTATGGTACTATTTCATAGACAGATATTAAATTGTTTGCCAAGATTTGTTGAAATCACTTACGCTGCTCTGTGGGTACCATCACTAAGTAGGACTCCCTGAGGTAAATGACCCTTTGCCTGGGGACCCACTCACTTAGGCCTTCTTGAGTGTGATTGCTATTTAAAGGCTCCGATTACCACCTGATATGACTTCTTTTTTTTCTTTCTCTCTAGGTCAGTAAAATTGTGTCAAATGTTCCCCAGTTGGAGTTTCTAAACCTGAGTTCCAACCCTCTGAATTTGTCAGTTTTAGAAAGAACATGTGCTGGGTCCTTCTCTGGGGTTCGCAAACTTGTCCTCAACAACAGCAAAGCTTCATGGGAGACAGTCCACACGATCCTACAGGAGTTACCAGAGTAAGACCTGAGAGCATGGTGCACAGAGAGTTATGTTTCCATCTGTGTTAGTACATAGAATAACTGCTGATCTCCTGTCTCAGAAATACTAGAACTGCAGATTGAATGGAGAAAGAGGTTAAAAAATGAAGTAATCAGAATAAGGGTCTGAGGGTAATCTGGTAGCATTTCCAGTGGAATATTTGTTCTGTGTTGAGTATCACCAAGACATGGGATATATCATCTTTTGGCTAGAAAATACTCCTGAGAAGCACTTATCACTTCTAAATCAACTCAGCCTTTCTCCATTTTAATCTTCTGATTACCCAATTTAAAATTTTTTTGCCTTAGTCCTTTTCTTTGGGAGGAAAAAGAAAACCATAGAAAATGTGTTAGCATGTAGATGATTAAATTATGAGAAATTGACCTGCTATGCTTTTCCATAATCTAAGAAATTTTCCTTTTGTCAGTTTAGAAATGTTTATTGTGTTTTGTTTGTGTCTTTGTTTATGCATATAAGTGTGCAAAGGAAATAGTCTAAAGAAATACCTGAAGCTGTATTGTCTTCGACTGAATATGGAAATTATCAAAGCCCTTCAGAATCTCATCCCATACTACTTACTGTATCTTAATTTGTTAGTGTCTTTCCAGTGAGATTGGTTTCCTCACTGCATGCAGCTTCCAGCATGGTACTGAATGAGCTTATAAATTCCAATTCCATTTAATAACCATAGATCTTTGATAAGCTACTTAACTTGGTTGAACTTGGTTTCCTGGTCTGTAAAGTGGGTATAATTATTTTTACCTTTAGAAACAGAAATGAAATAAAATCTATAATGTTCCTGGCACAGGGTCTGACATAGGGTAGGGATTCAATAGTTATTATTTTCAACTTTAAATATTTTTCTGTTGTGTGTGGAATTTCCTTTTGTCTCCTCTAAACTTATACATCTCTCCTTCAAGGGCATGCATCCTTCCTGGTTATTCCAACTCCAATTTTGAATTCATTCCTGTATCACTCTCTAGTATACTTGTAATTAGTGCTGCTTAATTTAGCATTTAATTATTTAAGCACAAAGTTAATTTAGTACTAGCTTATATCATTCTGTTTTACATACTTTAGGTTTTGTCTTCTCAGCTATACAGGATTTTGAGCTTCAGAAAAACATCTTTATATTTTCTCTATCATAACTACCAGAGTCTCACATGTAGTAGGCATTCATTTATTTATTGAATGAATAAAAATAGATGTAAGGTGAAAATGAACCGGCTTTAAACAATAAAATATTTCCTTTTCTTTTTGCAGTTTGGAGGAGCTCTTCCTGTGCCTTAATGACTATGAAACAGTGTCTTGTTCTTCTATTTGCTGTCATTCTCTTAAGCTCCTACATATAACAGACAATAACCTCCAAGACTGGACTGAAATACGCAAGTTAGGAGTGATGTTTCCTTCACTGGATACCCTTGTCCTGGCCAACAATCATTTAAATGCTATTGAGGAGCCCAATGATTCATTGGCCAGGTTGTTTCCTAATCTGCGATCCATCAGCCTCCACAAATCAGGTGAGGTACAGGCTTGTTCTCATTCTATATGCAAATTGATCTGAGCTTATGCATGAAATGCAATGAAAGTATATTTCTTTCAGTCATAGCTCTACCTTTTTATAGGATGAATTTTCAACATGACATGCAGGTTGCCTGTTGATTGACTAAATTTAAGGCATTCATTTTCATAAATGTTCTGGTAAATATAAGTGACCTAGCATTATATTAGTAATTTATATTTTATACATTAAAGAGGTCATGCTATGAAAGGGGTGAAGTGAAATTGATGAATTGGTTAGTAAAAGACTGAGTAAAAAGAATTACAAACTAGACCATTTTATTTGGGCTTCTCACTCTCCTATGATCTGTAATAGTTTATTACCATCAGATCCTGTGTATTACAGAAATGAATATTTTTAGATTTTTTTTTTAATTAATAAACTTTATTTTTTTAGAGCAGTTTTAGGTTCACAGCAAAATTGATAGGAAATGACAGAGTTTCTACATACTCACAACCTGCCTCCCTAGCAACCTCCAATACCAAAGTGGTAAATTTGTAGTATTTCAGTCAATGAACCTATACTGATACCTCTTTATCTAAGTGCACAGTTTGTATTAGGGTTTTCTCTTGGTGTATATTCTATGAGTTTTGAAAATGTATAACACATAGCTACCATTGTAGTATTGTACTGAACAATTTCACTGCCTTAATTCCTTCTGCTCTGCCTATTTATAACCCCTAAACCTGGCAATCACTGATCTTTTTACTATCTCCATAGTTTGGTCTCTTCTAGAGTGTCATATATTTGGAATCATGCAGTATATAGCCCTTTTAAAATTAATTTCTTGGACTGAGTAATATGCATTTAAATCCTCCATGTGTTTTCATGACTTTATAGCTTATTTCTTTTTAATGCTGAATAATAGTCCCATTTTCTGATGTACATCAGTTTATCCATCATCTACTGAAGGATATCTTGGTTGCTTCTGAGTTTCAACAGTGATAAATAAAGCTGCTCTAAATATCTGTGTGCAGGTTTCTGTGTGGACATAAGTTTTCTACTTGTTTGGGTAAATATTAAGGGCATGATTGCTGGATCTATGGTAAGAGTATGTTTAGTTCTAAAAGAAACTGTCAGACTGTCTTCCAAGGTAGCTGTGTCATTTTGCATTCTCTCTGGCAATGAATGAGAGTTCCTGTTGCTTTATATCCTTGCCAGTGTCTGGTGTTGTCTGTGTTGTTTATTTTGACCATTCTGACAGATATATTGTGGTATCTCATTATTTTAATTTGAAATCCCCCTAATGACATGATGTGGAACATCTTTTTCATATTCTTACTTGTCATCTGTTCAGGCATTTTGAGCATTTTTTAGTTGGGTTGTTCATTTTCATATTGTTGAGTTCTTTGTATATTTTGCCTAACAGTCCTTTATCAGAAGTGTCTTTTAAAGAAAATATTCTCCCTTTCTTATTCTTACTTATTACATCATTTTTCGTCCTATTTCTTAAAACAACTACATGATTCAAAATAACTTTAACCCGTAACAAAACAAAACAATAAAAAACATAAATTTAGTTTAATTCACCATGGAGATGCTGGGTCGGAAATAAATTTGAATAGTCGGTACTTTGTACAAGGAAGCTATTCATTTTACAATTTGACACACTTGATCTAACTCTTTTCTTCTTTCTGGGTGGAAGTGCCATTGTAAGTGAAAAGGACAGTGACTTAGGATAGTTTGTTCCAGAGTCCTCAGTTATTTCTCTGTTTTTACCCTTGCTGAAGGTCAACAGAAATAGGAAGGGACTTTGTTGTTCTCTGAAATGGTTATCCTATGTTGTAACATTGACCAGTTTCATCATAACAGGAATGGTTTTCCTATTTGGAAGTCATACCTTACTTGGAAATCAAATATCATCTTGGATGATACATTTGCTCTCAACCAAAGGGGCAGTTTCATTTTAGGACTAAGAATCTTAATGTGTTACATCTTCTCCTTACTCATAAATTCAGGTTTCTTGCTTTGTTTGTTTAATAACGTTTTGTATCTATTTCCCCTTTCACCAAAATGAGGACAGTTTGAGAATGACAATATTTAGATTCTATTTCTGTTGACCTTATCCCATTTCAGAATTTTTCAGGTAAAAATGTGAGAATGACAATATTGCCTCTGATCCATAGTTCCATTCTATGAATCTGTAGAGTAAAATGAGTCGGTCATATCACTTTTTTAAAAAATTGTGTATTCATCGCACACATCCTGCTTATTGAAATTACTGTAACCCTGATTATATAAGCCATTTTGATAGAACCGAAAGATGAGAGGATGTTGGAGAACAGGGCTGTCACTCCTTGACCATTGAGATCATAAAGACTGAGAAGCTTTATGGTATTTAACTGTATTGGATAGGGAAAATTTTTAGGCTCTTTAATTTATGATCATCTTAATAGTTAAGAAATTATTGAGGTGATTTCTTTTGCTATGTTTAGCTTATTTGTGTACTTTTCTGGATTAACTTAAACAATATCTTTCTCAAATTAGGTTTTGCAGTCTTGGGAAGATATAGACAAACTAAATTCATTTCCCAAACTTGAAGAAGTGAGATTGTTAGGAATTCCTCTTCTGCAGCCATACACCACCGAGGAGCGAAGGAAATTGGTAATAGCCAGGTCTGTTGTCCCGATTTCTTTTGCTTTCTTTTCACAAGGCCTTATTGTTTCATTAAAGAGATGGTGCACTAATTAGGGATAGTGCCCTGTGAATTCATCTGTCTCTTGAGTAGATTGTGCCTGAAGGAGCTGCTTCTGTACCTTCCAGTGCTGGATAAAAAGCAGTGTAATACAATGGGGAAACCGGTGAAATGGAGGTGTCTTGCTGAGGCCACTGAAAATTTCCTCACAAATCTTTCTATTTTTATGCTTTTCAATACTAGAATATTTGATGTCCTCTTTTGGGTCACAAAGTAAAAGTCTGTGTGATGGGGAATCATTTCTATTGTACTTGTCCTCATTTTCTCTCTTAACCTAATGGTTACTTAAAGTGCAAATACCTGGAAATTGAGCTACTTCAGCAGCAGCTGTATTTTCCTCTTGAATATACATTTACTAGGTCTGACTACCACCGTTAGTATCTCTTCCTCTGACTCCCCTGCCTTTCTTGTCTCAGACACTGCCTCAAAGACTACTGGAATTTCCCATGAGTGTGTATTTTTTTATAAACCTTCAGGAAAATAAAATTTCGACTGAAATGGAAAGGGCCATGGAGCTTTGCTTTATTCTTTTTGTGCACTGCACGTGGTAGTTCTGAAAGAGGAACAGTAGGCTTTAAGGTTCCCTAAAGAAGAGTGGTTCTTTAAACAGGATATTGATCTTTCTGACCGACTAATGCTCTGCAGAACCTTCCTGCTTTGCAGTTGTTATCGTATACATTAGTATCTCACTGAAGAAAGAAATGTCAGTGTAATTTTTCTTTAAAGAGGAATGTCTTGAAGAAAGCTCTGTGCTTTATTTTCTATACACAATTCTCTTGCAAAAATAATAGATTAATTCCTGAATTATATAGCAATGTTATGTTAACTCTTCTTTAGACCAGCACTATTTAATATGGCAGCCGCTTGCCACGTGTGTCTGTGAACACTTGAAACATGTCTGAATCAGAGTGTTATAGGTACAAAATAGATACAGTATTTCAAATAATTTGTATAAATAAAAGAATATAAAATAGTTCATTAATTATTTTTTAACCCTAAGTACATGTTGATTATATTCTAATTTAAAATGACATATGTGGTTTAAGCTAGACAGTGCTCCCTAAAGTCTTATTTTGAAAAGTGAGGTAGGATTATGAAAAGTTAGTATCCCATTCAAAAATCACACTAGATTTTTTGACCCATTCTTATGAGTTTAGATTTTGTCAGTATTTACGTACAAACAAAACTACATCAAATATGTCCTTTCAAAAGAATGAGACTGGGCCTCAAACCAGTTATTTTATTTCTAAAGCTAAATGTTTTTAGTGTCTTAAAATGTCTTTTTGGTTTTAACTTACAGATTGCCATCAGTTTCCAAACTTAATGGCAGTGTTGTTACTGATGGAGAACGAGAAGACTCTGAGAGATTTTTTATTCGTTACTATGTGGATGTTCCACAGGAAGAAGTGCCATTCAGGTAAAAAGAGCTCTCATCAGCATAGCAAAACACTTTAGAGGATGAGGCAATTTAAGAACAATTGTTTTGGGGTGAAATCAAATAATTTGTGATTGACTCCTTCTTAGAGTACTTTGGTAATAGGTTTGTTTTTTTTTTTTTGTTTTTTTTTTTTAAAGAAAAGAGGAATAAACATAAAAGCAAACCAGTTTTATCTCATTTATACAGTATATTTCTTTTAGCCTTGCACATGTGATAAGGATGATTAGGTAAGCATTTGACAAATTCAACAGTTCCTGCTCTATACTTTAGTCTGTTATAAGAAGATATACGTAGAGAATTGTTTTCTGTCCCTCATGGTATAATTATCCTCAAGTGCATTTATTCCTCTGCATCAGCTGGTTTAATACAGGGGCACTTTTTCACCTACACCAAAATTGGTCTCTTCATTTATATTTCATTTGTAGAATATACTAAGTTAGGCAGTTTGGAAGATTTGGCAGATATATAGCAGGCTCAGGAATATGAGAAAAGGACTGGAAAATGGACTCTTAAGGAAATATTAAAGGAATTAGGATGGTTGAGTATGAAGAGAAATACTGAGGGCTAAATCAGTAAACACTGTCAAGTATAGAAAGAGCTGATGTCTATTGTTTGGTGAAGAACTACCTTTAAGACTCTGTTCAGGTAGAAGGAAGTATAGCATATGTGATATAGGCAAATATGCAAGAAAAAACAAACTTCAAAAATAGGTATCTTTCAATGTAACATCAACATATTAAGCCATATGAAAAAAATGGTCTAATATCTATAGTTTAATTTGGTTCAATCTAATATATTAATGGAAGAAATAAGTATTCTGGCTTTGAGCAAAAGTTTGAAATTATAGTTTTTAAACTTCCAGTCGGTTACAAGAAAGATATATAAAGAGAATGGTTTTCTGTCCCTGAGAGTATAATTATCCAGAAGTGCATTTATGCCTCCACACTATTTGGTGTTCTTGAGTGGAAGTCATAGAAACCAAGTTTGATTAACTTTTAAAAAATTATTGAAATGATATTGGATATTAGTAAACTGAAAGAATTGTTAGGCAGGATTAAGAACAAGGCTTAGGCAATGAATTAGTTAGCTTTCTGTTGCTGTGAGAAAATACCTAAGGAGGAAAAGATTAATTTGTATCACAGTTGTAGAGGTTTCAGTCCAAGGTCACTTGTCTCCATTGTGTCTGGACCTCTTCTGGTGAGACAGAACATCAGAGCAGAAAGTACATTGGTGGAGCAAAACTGCTCACTTCGTGGTGCTGGGAACTTCATGGAAGGGGACAGATACAAAATATACCCTTCAAGGACACAACCCCAGTGACCTACTTTCTCCAACTAGGCCCCACCTTCTAAAGTTTCTATCATTTCCCAATAGTGCCACCAGCTGGGGACCAAACCTTCAACACATGATTCTTTGGGGGACATTCTGGATCTAAATTATAATAGGCATCTCAACTTCCTTTGGCATAGACCAGTCCAATTTTGATCAGCCAACTGGATAGACATAAAGAATGATTCTCAGCTGCTGAAGGTAGCTTTTGCATTCAGAATCTCAACAAATAGGTAGAACAAAATTGCTTTCCCTTGTTGGTCTAAACCATGAATCTGCTTCTGTACTTGTTTCCAATATGTTTGACCATATAAGTGGCCAAAGTCTTGTAATTCTCTTGGTGTTTTTGTAATTAACCCCACAGAACATGCTGTTGTTATCTGATGCTAAAGCAGCAGAATGTATGTGAGGAACAGTGAAGCAAATGGAGAATTAGTTTACTCTCCCAAAGGAATTCTTTCCGATTTTACTGCCTTTTCAAGCAAGAGAGATACAGTCTCATCAGACTGTTGCTACCCTGCTAGCAAGAGGACCTAAATGAGGATTCAGGGTATGCCCAACTAATAATCTTCCCATTTCCTCCTTTTCAGTTCTCTCTCTTTTTTAATTAATGCTCAATGCTCCAACTTTCATATAACAGTCTCAACGCAGATTTAACTGACTTGAATCAGCAACTTGGAGCATCAGACCTTGTGCATTTTTTTATGACTGCCTCAACTCTGTTGTTATAAGAGAAAAAGGATCCTTTTCTTAATAGCACCTGGGTTTCAGTCTATGCCTTGGGCCTAATTTATAGGGATTTGACCTTAATTTCTTTTATTTAAACTATCATGTACCCATAGAATGGCATAGTCTTGAATTCTTTATGCCCTTCATTCTTGGCAGCACTCTATCAATCACATGATTAGAGTTGATAATTAATTATTTTACTACTCCATGTCAAAGACTTACAGAAGGTCTTCCATGAATGCTGGTAGCCCCTTTAGTCCAAAAACCAATCCCAAATTGCCCTTATTTACTTGAGGGTCTGTTGCCTGTAATCCACTCCCTGGTATCAGTTTCTTAGTACAAACAGCAGAAATCAACTTTGACCAACTTAAGTAGGGTAGGAATTTAGTAAAAGAGTAATAAATACTGTGTAGCCCACAGAATTGACAAGATTAGAGAATTAGGCTTGGTCAGTATTAATGGGAAGCAAGGCACAGCCAAGATTTCTGTATTTCGCTTTGTAACAATATGCTTCTGACACCGAATATTAGACAGTCACCAGCAACCTGCTGGACTTCATTGCCATCAGACATCTGTAGTCATGCCTTTGAATTCTCTATTCCTCTTTTTCTGTTAATAATCTTGGTTAGACCTTGTGCCTTTGTGCTACTCTGAAAGATTTAAAACTGCAGGTTTCTGTCATTTTCCCATGTTCTTGCTTTCAGGGAGTAGGAAAGAAAATATCTACTCTTCAGATTTTGAACTTCTTTCAGTTTCCTGCATCTCATGTATCTTGGATTTCCTCTTCAATCAGAAGGGCATTCAGATGCCAGACAGGCAAAGTTGACCTCTATCTACTATTGTACCTATTCCCTAGTGATTTTTCATATAAGTCTCCTGGTAGAATTATCCATTTAGCCATAAAATATTTTTTGAGTCCTTGTGATACGCCAGGAACCACGTAAGGCACTTTAAAGGAGCTATAATAGCACTCATGCTGATGGCAATAATAAGTGATGAATAAGAACTTGAGAATTTGTATTAAACATATTTCTTATGAATTAAGAATAGTGATATCTAAACAGAGTGTTAGTACTATGCTTATTATCTGTCTTCCAAATTATATGCATAATCTCTCCAGAAAATACTAATGAATAATGAATAGCACGTTCGTAGTTAGTAAAAGGTAAAAATTTGTTTCTTTTTAAATAATTCACTGTCTCATAGAAAATCACAGTTCTGCTCTAGTTTCTAGAAAGCATGGAGGTTTCTGTTTATTTTGGAGGAAGCATTTCTTTTCACTTGACCATGGATTTTCTTTTTTAAATCAGTGTTTGACTCAATTTTCCTGTAAGTGCTAAATTCTGCAACATCCTTCCCTTGGTTTGGTTTCCTGAGCTTTTCCTCTTTCTTTCGTTTTCCTGTCTTGTGCCTGTTAAACATGAAATAACTCTACTTAGATGTAAGTAAGAAAAGTTACTCAAAATGTCTTTGAGGGCATGAATAAAAGAGTCATTATGTTCAGCCAATTGTCCTTTGTGGTAAAAGAATTATTCTGTGAGTCAGTTAGATTATTCACATCTGTTTCTATGTGGTTAGTCATTTTGGCAGTAGAAGTCTTTTAAGGATGATCCAAAGATTTACATATTCTGTTTTCCTATCTCAGAATAAAATGTTTAGTGGACTGAAGGGAGGCATATTTCTATGATTTCTAGGTGTGTCTTATAACAGCTTTAGAGCTTCTTATAGGTACTCAGTGACCTGTTATTGCCTTCTGATAGGTGTCGCTCTTTAGCCTCCCTACTGTAGTTGCTTTTGGTAATAGGGACTAATCCAAAAACTGAGCAGTCAACCATATAGTTTATGTTTGCTTATTTTGTAAAATAATCAAAGATGAAAAATCTGTTTTCTGATTCTTGGCCTTTGGACATCATAGTGTTTCCTCGTCCGGCTAATAGGTTCTTGCTTTTAAAGCCTCACCATGCTGTCTCTTACTGGCTCGTGTAGTGGTGGTGTGCTGTTTCATGGTAAGTTCAGTGTGTGCTGCAGGTAGTTAAAAAGATGTCCTTGCGGAGCTGCTCATATTTCAATTATTAAACCCTTATGCCTTACCAGGAGAACTTCTAGGAAGTAACTCTGGATTGTAGCTGAGTTTCAGAGGGCAGTTTAATTTATTTACTGAATACCTACTTTAAACCATGAGGCACTGAGCCAGATGCTGGAGATGAAAGGACAAAAAAGCAGTGTCTGCCGTCAAGAAACCCGCCATCTGGGCTGAGCTAGCGGCGTATTTCCTTTGCTGGATATTCTTCATCTTCCAGCCTCGAAAGGTTGAGCTGTCTCAGCCTTAGTCTTTGGATCTCTTCTCTTCTGCACTCATCCTCCACATGCATTTAGCCAGTCCTGGAGCTGTAAATGTCGTTTGTATTCTGATAATTACCAAATTTATGCCACCAGCCCTGACCTACCTGTATTTCCAGACTAATACTTACTACAACTACATGCTCAGCCTCACCACATGAATGCTTAAACCCATTGTGTCTAAAACCAAACTGAATTTTGGTGCCCAATCCTTCACCACCCTGCCTGCTCCTCTGTGAGTTTTCCTTCATCTTCCTATTCTTACAGTTGCACTAAGCAAAAATGTTGAACTCATCTTGATTTCTTTCTCTCTGGTCACTTACAGTCCATTGTTGTTGTTGTTATTGTTGTTTTCTCTAAGTTATACTTTAAAAAAATATATGTATGATACCTGACTACTTCTTACCATTGACTTTGGTCATCACTGTCTTTTGGCTGTATTGTCATAGTAGCCCAGTGACTCATCTCCCTGAATCCACTCTTTCTCCCCTGTAACCTGTTCTCTACATAGCAGCCACCCGATAAGAATTTGGATATATATAAATATATATTTATTTTTAGCACCAGGGATTGAAAAGGAGTACTTAACCACTGAGCTACATCCCCAGCCCTTTTTACATTTTATTTAGAGACAGAGTCTCGCTGAGTTGCTTAGGACCTCGCTAAGTTTCTGAAGCTGGGTTTGAACTCATGATTCTCCTGCTTCAACCTCCTGAGCCACTGGAATTACAGGTGTGTGCCATCATGCTTGGCTCAGATTTATATAATATTGAACAAACAAACCCTTTCTTGCTGCTCCTCAAAGGCATCAAGTACACGCCCCGCTCAGGCTTTTATATTTTTTTTCCCCTGTTTAGAATGTACCAAGTCTCTCTCCCTCAGAGACACCTTATTAGAGACTACTTCTCTGCCCACCCTACCTAAACATAGCACATCCCTGTCTCCTATAATTTTCTTAACCTACTTTTACATTTCTTTATTTTTTTAAATTTTTAAAATTTTATGATTCATTGTACACAAATGGGGTACAACTTTTATTTCTCTGGTTGTACATGAAGTAGAGTCACACCACTTGTGTAATCATACATGTACTTAGGGTAATGATGTTTCTCATTTTATTGTTTCCTTCCCCGGACCCCAACCCCACCCCTCATTTTCCTCTGCACAATTCATCTTTCCTCCATTATGCTTTACCCTCTTCCCCTGCCCTATTATGTATCATCATTCACTTATTAGAGAAATCATTTGGCCTTTGGATTTTTGTGATTGGCTTATTTCACTTAGCATGGTATTCTCCAACTCCATCCATTTACCAGCAAGTACCATAATTTTATTCTTCTTTATGACTGAGTAGTATTACGTTGTAAATATATACCACAGTTTCTTTATCCATTCATCTATTGAAATGCATCTAGGTTGGTTCCACAATCTAGCTATTGCAAATTGAGCCGCTATAAACATTGATGTGGCTGCGTCACTGTAGTATGCTGATTTTAAGTCCTTTGGGTATAGGCCAAGGAGTGGATAGCTGAGTCAAATGGTGGTTCCATTCCAAGTTTTCTAAGGAATCTCCATACTGCTTTCCAGAGTGGCTGCACCGATTTGCAACCCCACCAGCAATGTATGAGTGTACCTTTTTCTTTTTCCCCATATCCTCGCCAACACCTTTTGTTGCTTGTATTCTTTTTTTTTTTTTTTTTTTTTTTTGCGGTGCTAGGGATTGAACCCAGTGCCTTGTGCTTGTGAGGCAAGCACTCTACTAACTGAGCTATATTCCTAGCCCACTTGTATTCTTGATAATAGATAATTCTTGATAATTGGGGTGAGATGAAATCTTAGGGTAGTTTTGATTTGAATTTCTCTTATTACTAGAGATGTTGAGCATTTTTTCATATATAATGTTGATTGCCTGTAGATCTTCTTCTGTGTAGTGTCTGCTCATTTCCTTAGCCCATTTATTGATTGGGTTATTTGTATTCCTGGTGTAAAGTTTTTTGAGTTCTTTATAAATTCTGGAGATTAGTGCCCTATCTGAAGTGCATGTGGCAAAGATTTTCTCTCACTTTGTAGGCTCTCTCTTCACATTGTTGATTGTTTCCTTTGCTGAGAAAAAGCTTTTTAGTTTAAATCTGTCCCATTTATTGATTCCTGCTTTTATTTCTTGTGCTTTGGGAGTCAAGTTAAGAAACTCTGGTAGTCATGTTAAGGAAGTCTGGTTACATTTCTTATCATTTAAGTCAGGCTTAACTCAAGTTTCTGGTGTATTTCTGCAGAAGTAGGGGGTTTTTGCTGTTCAATATCTTGCTCTCTACCCAGGGCCTAGAGCAGTGCCTGACGTATAGCAGCATTCAGTAAGAACACTGAATATTATGTTCCAGGAACATGAAGGAGGGGATTTAGGTCTGCTGGAAGAAGATACTTTCCTAGAAAATGATTGAGTTAATCTGGTAAAGACGAGGAGAGAATATTTTGGACAGATGTGAGTACTTAAGAGGTAAAAATGCAGAAGAATGAAATAACTCTTCATGTGTAGTCATCTGTAGCAATTTGAAGTAGGAAGTAATGGCAGATAATGTTGGGGAGAAGGTAAGCACCAGTGCAGGCTATTAAATACTTTCGCATGCCATATGGGGAGAGGAAGGCTTTTTCTTGTCTTTTGTTGCAGGTTTCAAGTGGGGAAGGTATACGGGTGGATTTTTGGATTTTGGTTTGTATGTAGAAGGAGAGGCTGAGAGAGAACCACAGTCCTAGTCAAGAACTAAGACTTTAAAGGAGGACGTGTGTGTTGGAGGTGGCTCATGTCTTTTTAGAGAGGTACACATTAGGGCTGAATTTCACCATTGAATTGGAAGTAGTCCTCAGAAAACACATCCTGCATTTCTACTTATTTTCTGATATTTATAGCCTGAATTTCTCTAGGGGTATATAAATATCATTTAGAGAGGAAGAAACCTCCACATTTACAGTCCTGGTACATGTTTTATTATTTTTGCCTTGCCTTGTATCAGATGTCTGTCCATATTGCCTTTATTTATCAGTTTTTCCTTTATTTTGTGTTTGCTTTATCTCTCCATTTCTTCTAAGAGATGGAATTTAAATAGCTTCTTTAGTACTCCACTAATACACAGTCCTTCTGTGTTTAATTTCAAGAGAGTTTCAAAAGTAAAAAAAGGATACAACTTTTCTTTTAGAAATCAACATATCATGTATCTTTGAGGGCTCAATGATTTCTTTTTGTTTTTGAGAACAGTAAGGCAAAGTAAATACATTGATTTGGGGTGTTTCTTTTTTCAGACTTTAAAATTTTTACTTTTCATAAAGAGGAGTTTCAGGAGACACATCTCTAGTAAACACTGAACGGAAGGAAAAATCCTATTGTCAGACAGTGGCAAAGCCAGAAACAGGTTTCTTAAAGGCTTTTCTTTGCCCTTACTTTCTTTTGACACCTTGCTTTCTGTTTGTCCCGTGGAAATCCTGCTTTATGATACCAAGATTATGTTAGGAATTCCTTAGATATGAATTTGGTTGTCAGCAGTGGTATGGTTTTAGAAATATGGAGTATGCTTTTTCCTGCTTAAGACTAATGACTTTTCTAAATAGAGTTGATTGTATCTCTGTGTTATTGTGAGAGCAGGGCAGCAGCCTGTATTTGGACACCACCTCAATAAGGCTCGTTTTGTCTTGGATGTTGGAGAAATCCTAGTGTGCTGTGTCCGTTACCGCATATTCCTTGCAGACAGAGGACCTGCTGTTGTGAAGGAACATTCCTACACTGGACATGAATCTCCTGGGGGTCTCCATGTTGCCAGGCTCCATCATCCTCTGACAAGGGCCCTGACACAGCACTCTCACATTCAGCTGCCAGTCTGATGAGGAACAAAAGGGGCATTCTCCTTGATGCACCCTGGAGTGCCTCTGAAATGCTAGCTCTCCCTGTTGCTTACCGCTTTTGTCACTCCAATGACCTTGGACTTCATTTTGACTTCTTGCCACTTTCCCAGCCCAGCAGAAGATAGCTGCCTTCCCAATCTTGATTAGGGTTATGTATGAGCGTTCGAATGTACCTGCAAAGGAAAAGAGAGAATGGGAAACAGCCCTCCCAAATCATGCTCTTGGGGGACATTTTCTTTGCTGTCAGAACTTTTGTTTTGACCATGGCAGAAAGCCAATTAAAAAAAAAAAAAAGCCAATTGCGTTTTAGAATTAAAGAAAAAAAATTGAAAAATACTGAGAATAATAAAACAAGACCTTTATATTCATTCCAAATTCATTTTGTTAAAAAAAAATTATAATGATAAAATTAAAGTATCTTTTGACTTATACCATCTTTTTCCTTACTCCAAAAAATAACCACTAGTAAGAATTTAATGAATTTTATACCTCCATATATTTAATATATTTAATTTATACCTATTTATTTAATGTATACCTTCATATAGTTAATGTATTCTTATACCTCTATACCACAAAATTTAAAGTAGGATTTTATAATTCTTTGTCAAGATGTATTGTAATTTCCTCTTTCAGTCTATAGGTTTTCAATTTTGTCTTTTCATATTTTATTGAAAATAGTGTCAAATTTTAATGTCAAATCTATTAATCCTTTATAATTTATTCTTAATGCATCTTTTTAAAGGAAATCTTTTCCTTTCCAAAAATCACTTAAAATAATCATTTTTTTTTGAAAGTTTTCACATTTATGACTGAGCCAGATGGAATTTATTTTTTTTGTGTAGTTTCAAATAGCAATCTGAAGGTTTTCCCCTTTCCATCATATGAATGATTTGTATTCACCACTAATCTATACTGCCATGTCTGTCATATATCCTATTTTTTATGTTTCATATTTTCCCTTTTTTTTTTTGCTTTTGCTACTAGGGGTTGAACTCAGGCTTGCTTAACCACTGAGCCATATTCCCAGCCCTTTTTATTTTTAATTTTGAAACTGTCTCGATTAGTTGCTTAGGGCCTCACTAAGTTGCTGAGGCCAGTCTCAATCTTGTGATCCTCCTGCCTCAACCTCCTGAGTTGATGGGATTACAGGTTTGTTCCACCAGGTCTGGCTATTTTTCATATTTTCCTATTAAGTCAACTGTTTCATCTAGGTTTAAATTATTTTAGTTTATTTAACAATACATCTTCAACATCATTCTCTATTTAGAGATTCTTGCCAATGGGAAAGATAGGCTATATCAGTATTCATCTCCTCTTTTATTTCTTATAATATTTATTTCTGCCTTTCCCTTTTATCTTGATTGGCCCTGCTTACTGATTATCTTTTAGTAATATTCTTTGTTTAAAGTCAGATTTATTGAGATGTAATTGATGAATTGTATACTTTTTAGTTTTTATTTCTGAATTTTGACAGATGTACAGTCAAGTAACCACCCAAATAACCAGATTATAAAACAGGTCCATCATCCAAAACAATCTCCTACTCCTTGACCTTTCTCTCTGACTCCAGCCCTCTGGAACCACTAATTTGGTTTTTGTACCTATAGTTCTGACTTTTCAATAAAGTCATGTAAGTGGAACTTTATAATATATAGCCCTTTATTGGTTGAGATTTTATTGATGTAATTGTAAATATATATGCATTCGTAAAATGTAAGATCCCATATACCCTTTCCCCAATTAAAATTTTTGTACACCATTAGTACAGTATCATAACCAGGATTGGTAGATGGGTATACAGTTTTCCCAACACCTCATTAAATGTTCTTGGCACCCTTATCACCTATAAGAGCTTGTTTCTGAGCACTCTAGTTCGTTGACCTGTATGTCTGTCTATATGCTAGTACCACACTATTTTTATTACTGTGGCTTTGTGATACATTTTGAAATTAGGAAGTATGAGTCTTCAGGGGATTTTTTCTCCTTCTTTTAGAATTGTTTTGGCTATTTGGGGTTTATTGAGATTTCATACAAATTTTAGTCTTTTTACCACTAAATATGTTGTTAAATGTAGAGTCTTTTGTTCATGGCCTTTTTAAAAATTATGAATGTGTGTTAACACCCATTCTTTTAAATTATGAATGGGTGTTAGTCAAAAATAGAGTAACTCAAAAATTTTCTTCAGAAATATCATACCATTTTTCTTATATAGTGTATCAATTCAGTAAATTGAATTGACTAAATTTTTGAATGTTTAACCAGCCTTAAATTGCCAGGATAAATCCTATTTGGTATTATACTTACATTATAAATCCTACTTATATAGTATCTTTTATTTATGTATGTGTGTGAGAGAGAGAATTTGATTTGCTAATATTTTGTGAAGAATTTTTATGTCTGATCATAAGGGATATTGGTCTATAATTTTCCTGTCTTGTAATGTCTTTGTTTTGTTTTAATATTAGGATAATGCTGGTTTCATAGAATGTTTATAAACATTCTTTCCTTTTTTTCTAGAAGAGCTTATATAGGATTACTATTATTTCCTTCTAAAAGGAAGGAAAGGAAGTTGTTTGAACCTGATATTTTCTTTGTTGGTTTAAATTATGAATTAAGTTTATGTAATAGATATAGCATGAATCATGTTATTTGTTTCTTCTTGAGTGAGTGTTAGTAGTTTGTCTTTGAAGCACTTTGCCCTTTTCCATCTTAATTATTGAATTTATAGATTGAAGTTGTTTAAAATATTCTCTTATGATTAGCTCTAATGTCTGTAGGATCTATAATGATGTCCCTTCTTTTAGTCCTAATATTGGCCCTTATTAACCCTTTTCTTGATCAGAGGTTTATCAAATTACTAACCTTTTCAAAGACCAACTTCAAATTTCATGGTTTTCTTTATTTTTTCTGCATTCTGTTTCATTGATTTCTACTCATATCTTTATTAGCTCCTTCCTTGTTCTTATTTTGGGTTTAATTTGCTCACCTTTTTCTAGTTTCTTAGTACTAGGTCATTGACTTGAGGCAATTCTTTTTTATTATAAATATCCAATTCTATAAATTTCTTACTAAACATTGCTTTAGGTACATTCTATAATATTCTGTGTATTGATTCTATATATTACTGATTTTTTTTTCAGCACTGGGAATTGAACCTGGGGCACTTTACCACTGAGCTACACCCTACACCCCAACCCTTCTTATTTGTCATTTTGAGACAGTCTTGCTAAGTTGCTGAGGCTGGCCTTGAACTTGTGATACTCCTACCTTAGCCTCCTGAATTTCTGCAATTACAGGTGTACACCACCACACCTATCTGAATAAAAAAAAAAATTAAATTTCTCCTGTGACTTCCTTTTTGATTTCCTCTTTGACTCCTGGTTTATTTACAAGTGTGTTTGTTTCTCAATATATGGAGATTTTATAGTTGTCTTTTTGATGATGATTTCTAGTTTAATTTTACTAGAGCGAGAGAATATATGTTGTATTTTTTCATTCTTTTAAACTTTTGTTTTTTCATTCTTTTAGACATTTGAGATGTTTTTGCATTCTTTTGTTATTGGGTGGTATGCTTCATGTCAGGTCAAGTTGTTAGTGCTGTTCAGTGCTTTTAAGTCATTTAACAGTTTTTTTGTTTTATCAGTTACTGAGAGAAATGTTGATGTCTCCAACTATGATTATGGATTTGTCTGTTTTTACCTTTGTTCCATCAGTTTTTGCTTCATGTATCTTCTGTGAATATATCTGTTTTTAGATACATACATATTTCGGATTGTTATGCTTTTCTGCTTGAGTTCACCTCTCCCTGTCTAATAGTTTTGCGGTTGTCTCTAACCAGCTTTCCAGATTCCTGGTCCGGAACAAGCTCTTATAATGGATTTTAGAAAGCCTGTCCTGCAAGAATTATAGCAATAGTGCAGATCTAGTCACCTAGACAGCAACTGACTTTATGCCATTCCTGGTGTGGCCCAACTCTCATTTTTATTTCTTTTATCTAGACCCATTGCTCTAAAGAGGTATCTTTAGACAGTAAAACTTTTGCAGGTGTTTTTGTTTTTTGTTTTTTGTTTTTTCATCATTATTCCAGGCTCATCCTCACGTTACCCAAACTCAGTGAACCTGGCTTAAGTTTTCTTTTTCCCATGGAGCACTTCTACTCTCCTTTGCCTCATAGGATCTGAGTTGCTGACTACTGCTCTGTACTCCATTTTAGAGTTCAGTGACCTTATGGTCTCAGGTCTGTGATCTGTATTGCTCTTCAGTTTCTGGCCCATGGTGATGCTCATCATTTTTAAGCCTGCATTATATCTTCTTGGATTTGAACCTTTTAATATTTCATCCATTGTTACTCTGAGTTTGGAGTAGAAGTGCATTAAAATATGAACTTACAGAGCCATTTTGACTGAAGTCCTAACAATAATGAAAAATGCAGATTGAAGTCATTTTAAACTGCTGTGGTATTCTATCATCTGAATAGGTCACATTCTATTTACTCACTAGCTAATTTTGATCAAACATGATTTTAAGAAATAAGCAAGTTGAAACATTGTTCCATAGCTTCATCTTGATGAAAAACTATGTGGAAAATACTAAGTTTGGTTCAAAACACTTTGCTGCATGTGAAAGGTAAGAATAAATCATTCTGAAGGTAGGCAAAATACAGCTCTCAAAGAAGACAAACAGGAAACATCTATGGCTTAAGCTAAGTAAGAGAATGCACTTTGAGATAGAAGATCATAAAGAGAAAAGAAAAGAAAATACAGGAGTGAATTTTTAGCCACATGTAGATGGTAAAAAGAGAAAGAACTCATGAAAAGAGATTGAAAAGGGACATTTGAAATGTAGGGAGGGGAAGAGAATTTCTAAAACAGTATTCATTATTTCAGTAAACCATTAAAATGATGAGAACTGAGAAAAATGATAGCCTGAGAACAAGACTCGAATTCTAATTTCTACCTTTCTTTTCACTAGCTATGAGACTTGGGGTTAACAAACAAAGTCTCAATTATTGTGTCTGTGTTGATCTCTAAGGCTCCTTTTTGCCTCTAAAATGTGATGTTTATGGGTTTTAATAAGTAGAATATTGGTGACCTTGAGAAAGCTGTTGCAGGACAGTGTATATAATATCCAGTTATAGAATGTTACGGAGGTTTCTTTGATGCACCATGATATGATACCACAAGTGAGAGAAAGCATACTATTACAAAAGAGATGAGATAACAGAATCAGAAGATATTTGGAATATAGCTTTGAATTCCTCATAATGCCATAGAAAACAGAATAAATTTTTAATATTTTTCTTTTAGTTACACTCCAAAGATTTTTGTTCGACCAAGTGAATCATCTGGGATTTTTCATGTTTTATATGCTACATTTCTTCAAGAGAGATATGCATGTGTTAGGGATTTGTTTAATTTCATTAAGAGTGAAGACTCTAGTTGATTCAGTATGGATGTGCATGTGAGGAATGATAGGTTAACAGAATTGTTATTTTATGACTGCTACTTATGCCACCTGTGAATGCACTTCTGGGCAGTTGTAAGGGAATAAATAGAACACTTCTGAGATGTGGTTTATGCCCCTGCAGGAAATGTAAATCTCATTTTTCCCTAGGGTACTCGTTGAGATTGTGAGCTGCTTCTTTTTAGGGTTTGGAGGCACAATATCCACACCTGGAAACTTCCTGACACCAAAAATCCCCTGATTCTAGGCATGCCTGTTTTCCAGTTTCCTAAAAATTATGTAAACTGTATGGTATTCAGTTAGGATAGTTTGTAAGGTGACTCAATGCTGAGAATGAGTTAATCTGTCTCTGTCCATTTTGGATTTTAGGTTTTATCATAAGCTTATCCTCAGATTAAGACTTGTGGCAGGAACCGGTAGTCTTTTGTAAACAGTATGCCAAATATTCATTTATTCTAGTGTCATAGACCTATGTCTGAATTGTGGTTGAAGAAATGCTTCCATGTCTTAGAAATCACAAGTGAAGGTAGGCAATAGGTGAAAGAGGCACGCCCCTCCCAAACATGACCATAAGTGTCACATTTGGCAGGCATGTCATGAACCAGGATCCCCTTGTGAGTGAAGTCTTGCTTGTGTACCTTGGTAATAGAGCTAACCTACCTCCACAAAGAATGGCTTCTCCATTCCTCTATTTGTTAGTACCACCTTCAACCCTGCTCTACTGGTAACCTGATTTCTAAATGCTCATGATTTAAAGACCTTAAGAAAATTTTTATTTAATAGGAAGAGAAAAGGAAGCACAACCCCATTTTTTCTGTGGATGGTATTCTCCACATGGTTTTAGCTAGCATTTGGTTTCCTTTTATCACTCTCAGTTGCCCATGTGGGCATGCTAGCCTTTATGCTGTGTGTAGAAAATTTTGTTTTGCCAGTAATTGTTCATTTTATGTTAAAAGGCCATAGTGGAATGGACCAGAGAACTTCTGAATACAAATATACTATGTATTACATTTCAGCATTTGATAATTACAATTCATCCTTATCACTAGTATTTTCTGAAGTAGGTTTATAGCATTTTGGCCACTTCAGAATAAGGCTTAGACATATGAAATACTTGTTAATAACCAGATGAAGATACTCATTGGTAGAATATAAATTGAGATAATTAGTTTTGAAGAATACTTAGTCATCAGAAACCATTTTACCTCTTAAGACTATAGTTTTGGGAAGACATTGAATTGTTGCTAAGAAAAGCTCTGGTAATGCGGATTATACAGGTATAGTTCAGTTTGGATGGAGTAATGAATAAAATATCCAAGCTAGAAGACTAAGAAGAAATTGTTTTCTGAAATTTAGCAGGTACTTTTTCTTATATTTATTAATATAAACATAAGACAAGCTGCTAAAGACAAACTGGAAAATAAGAAAATTTGGAAAAAACACTATCTTGAAATCATACTTCTTAAATGTAACTTTTTAGGGAACATATCAAATGTGTCTAGTGAATCACAACTTCAATATTCTTTCTTTGTTTCTATGTAATAATGAGCTCACATTCAAAATCCAATCCATATACTAAAGTCTGATGTCTCCACCTGCAAATTAATAAATAAATATTGATTTTAAGGCTTAAGCCAATAGAAAGGGTGGTTCAGAAAATGATAATGGGAGTGGTACAAAATAAGGTTGGAAAATTACGAAGGAGCCAGATCACGAACGGTCTTTTAACTCAGTGTATTAGTTTTCCATTGGTGGTGTAACAAATCACTAGAAACTTAGTGGCTTAAAAATAATACCTACTTGTTTTGTCACAGTTTTTATTGGTCAGAAATCTGGGCACAGTGTGTGGCTCACCTGGTCCTCTGCTTAGGGTCTCAAGTCTGAATACAAGGTCAGCAGGACTGTTTTCCTTATTGGAGGGTCTGGAGAAGAATCACCTTGCACGCTCATTCAGGATTACACTTTGCTCATGACTCCCTCCATCTTCAGGCTAGTTATGGTGTGTCACATTTTTATTATACTACTAACTGGAGAATCTCTCTGGCTTTCTTTTTTGCTACTGACTTACATTTACATTAGGCCCACCCAGATATGCAGACCAAAATTCTACCTACCACAATCATGTTAGAGTGGGGACTTTATTCTGGTGGGTTCTGTGTTTTAAGTAGAGGAATAAGGTGACTAAATTTGTGTTTTATAATGTTCACTTTGGTAATAATATAGACAAGGATTTCATACAGTGAACAAGTAAGTGCTGTCCTTGGTGCTGACCACCTCACCTTAGACATGATCTGGAGTTCACAACTGCCAGGGCTCTTGACTCTAGGAATACACTACTTGAATTTCAGTCTGGTAATTAGGAAGCCTTTTCCCAAACTGTTCCCATACCCATGTCTCCTAGATCCACTACTTCCTTTGAAATTCAGGACTGACTGTGATTGATAGAAACTAAATCTCAGTCACAGAGAATTGTGGGAAATTCAGTTTTACGGTCTTTACAATATAGAAAGGCCTACCAGGAGGAGGTTGGAATAGATATAAAGGAAGCTCATCTAGTTTAGGCATCCATAGAAATCGATAGCAATCCAGATTACTAACAGGTCCTTGGATTTACAAGGCAATAGGCAAGAGAGATGCATATAGATTTTTTTATTTGTTCAAATTAGTTATACTTGACAGTAGAATGTATTTTGACACATACATAAATGGAGCAGATTTTCTCATTCTTCTGGTTGTACAAGGAGAATTAGAAAGATGGGTAATTGAATGAGAAAAATAAGAGAGAGAGGAGTTCAAAATGACCACCTAGTTTCTGGCTAGGGTAAATAGATAGTGCTGTTTACTGGCATATGAAAGACCGACAGAGAAAATGGGGGGAGTGGCAATGATTTCTGGACATGTTGATTTTGAGAAAACTCCAGGACTTCACAGTGTCCCAGTTTGTAGGTCACTTAATTTGTAGGTAGCCTCGCTCACTTATAGAACTGCATAATTTTGTCATAATCTTGTGTACAAATATGTTTGTGGTTGATATTATTTCCATTAACTATAGTGTTAAATATAAATGAGCCTAAGAGTATGCACTTATTATGAGAAGTTTTAGTTTTATGTTTAAATAAACTCACAGGGGCTGGGGTTGTGGCTCAGTGGTAGAACACTTGCCTAGCATGTGTGAGGCACTGGGTTCGATTCCCAGAACCACATAAAAATAAATAAATAAAAGTATTGTGCCCATTTACAACCAAAGAAATTTTTTTAAATAAATAAATAAACTCACAGCTTAGCACTAATTCTCATTGTTGAATAATTTTGTTTTTGTTTTCCCCAGAAGGACTTATGGATACTGTACTCTCTAAGTCCTTTCTTGTTTCACAATATCTGCTTGTTAAATTTATTCCTGAACAAAACTGGGCTGGGTATAATATTCTTGGGCCATCCTTTCTAATTATTTTTTGTTTGACCAGTAGTAGTGTTGCTTGTTCTTCAAGTTTGTTTCAGTCTCTGTACTGTCCCTTTTCAGTACATTTTATAGTTTATCATATTTCTTTGAGCTCTTGGGTTTTTATATTCACACACTTACTTCTAGTCCTTAGACTATTTAGGGTGCATGTTCTTCTTCAGCGTGTTTTCTTTCTGACTGAGTTCTGCCTCTACTTTTTACTTATTTATGTGTTCCTCTCCATCATTCTTTTTGCTGTGACCTGTGCTTAGTTACCATTTCCTTGGCAAAGTTTGAAGGCTATGGTGTTTCTCTACTGTCTAAGTTTCTGTAGTCTGAGAGAAAACATCTCTAGATTTGGGGATCAACTTATATTTGACCACATGCTCTCATTTGTGAGGTTGTGTTAAAGTAACATAATCTACTTTTACCTCTTTGAAGGCGTTTGCTAAGAGATGGGGTGAGGAAAAGATACTTTTAGACTGTGAATCATGGCCCCTCTTTAGATTGGAACTGTGGACAACTTCATCTATTTTTTGTTTGTTTGTTTGTTTGTTTTGTGCATGTGTCTTGCTTTGTTTTGATTTGTTTCCTGACATCCTGACAGGGAGAATATACTTAGGCTTTTCTTCAACCTGGATTTTCCTGAGCCTGGCTGACTCTTTAGCTTCTTGTTGCACTTTTCTTTAAATTAGGGAGTGTTATCAGGACATTCAGAGTTTACCTCTACTCTCATTCTCCATGATGGTGTCTGGGGGTTTGGTTCTGATCCATTTTAGCTGAACTGCATGGTACAGAGCCTCTGGTTTCTTTTAAAAGGTTAGACAATCAGGTTATGTGCTCTCTTCTTTTGTTGCTAATGGTGATTTAAAAAAAAAAAATTTAAAAACGCTATTTTTGTTTTAAGTCCTAAAGAGGATTCTTTAAGTCCTAGAGAGGATTCTTAGATCTCTTTCATCATACCACCACCTAAGAAGTTCCACCTAAGTAGATTTCACTTTATATTTTTTAAGGGATGCATGTAAGCTTGCTAATGTAAGCTCTAGGAGAGCAAAGATAAAATGCTAACATTTTTATTTAGATATGAACTTAGAATTTACAAAGTATTTAAATAATCATTGTTATTTTATTTAATTCTTATGACTATTTTATAAGGAAAGACAGGCAGGATTTAATAACTAATTTTACTAATGAGGAAACAGATCCAAAAGGATTGAGTGAGTTGCCAAGTCACATAGCTAATTACAAGATGGAGTCAAGACTCTAAAGTCAGCTAGTGCTATTTTTACCGTACCTTGTTACTCCACTTATAGGAAATCATTACCTCCATCTCTAAGCACAGATGTCTTACTATGTCATTAATGTACCTACAAACCTTATTATGACACTGATTTTACTGAGTAAAAACCAAAAGTAGAGTGGGAGAGGTTAGAGAACAATCTTACATGACTGTGGTATCTGATCCATAATTAAACGCAGTGTGCCTTAGTTATAATAAAACTAATATTAAGTATTTTTACCACCACCACCCCAAGTTCCTCAATAAAATCCTCCAAGGCTGGCTGTGGATACAAGATTTTTCACATGGGAAATTTGACCCCGTGGGCCCTGTTCTCATCTCTATAATTTACTTTCTTCTTGGTGTGTTTTGCTTTTTACTCCTGCCTTGTTGAAAGAACTTGTATTGTTTATATACCCACTTTTTTTCTTGCATGAATGTGTCCTTGACTTTTCTATGAATTCCCTGTATTGCAGCTGAGACCAGTCTGGAACATTTAAATGAACTGGGTTCATAGCCAACATACCTGTTTTTGGCTATCCAGGGCCTGAGAAACTGCTGACCTATTTCTATCATCCCATTTATTATCAAGAAACGTGTAGTTGGATATCTTCCCTTGCTGATGATAACCAAGAAAGCACGTCATGTGGAGAGATTGGGCCTTTCCCAGTTATCTTTGTAGTAGTTGTTTTCTAGGTTCTATTTCCTTTCTAAATCCAACCTTATCTAATGCCAGCCTGGTGACCATCTTCAGGAAGAACACTTTCTCTCTCCACAAGGACGTGATCTTTATGTGGCTTCAACAGGGTCAGGAAATCCACAAGAGTGATCCAATCAATCTAGATGCATACATTCCTATATAAAACAATAGGGGGGTAATATTAAAATGAGATATTGGAAAGATGTTGAATAGTAGTATAATTTACCTATAGTCCGGAAGAGGCCCATAGCTCATGAGCTAGTAGTTTAACTGACCCTGTTGTTTTTGTCTTTGTAGGTATCACGAACTGATCACAAAATATGGGAAGTTGGAGCCTTTGGCAGAAGTGGACCTAAGACCCCAGAGCAGTGCAAAAGTAGAAGTTCACTTTAATGATCAAGTGGAAGAAATGAACATTCGGTTGGACCAAACTGTTGCAGAGCTAAAGAAACAGTTGAAAACTCTAGTGCAATTACCCACAAGCAACATGCTTCTCTACTATTTTGACCATGAAGCACCCTTTGGCCCAGAAGAAATGAAGTATAGCTCTCGGGCATTGCATTCCTTTGGCATTAGGGATGGAGATAAAATTTATGTGGAATCCAAAACAAAATAACCTCTACCAGCCTTGTAAAACACACACGAGGACTTCTTGCAGGGCATTTGGTTCCAATGTGGTTTTCTTTAGGAGGGAGAAGGTTTTTGTTTGTTTCGTTAGTTTTGTTTAGCACTGGGAGGGGTTTTCTATATTTTCGCCCCCTGGAATGGGTAAGGGGCCATTTTTTGGTGTTTTCTACCACAGATTTCTTTGGCTCAGCCAGCAGAAATGATCCATGTCCAGCCCATAAGCCCTCTCTCATGAAAGACAACAGCAGGATCACCAACTTCTGTAGCTCACTGGGGTCTGTCTGCCATTTGGTCATCATTAGCGTTTGGTATCCTTACGAAGAGAGCACGAACAGCATAGCCCCTTAGAAGGGTCTGACAGTATTTAAATCGGAGTCAAGGACACCTCACAGGAAGGGCAGCACTTCTCTCCCCCACTTCTCCCTTTCTCCTTCCCCTCCCTCCTTTTATTGGTTCGTTTTATTCACTTGGATTTGTGTCAGCACACGTTTACCTAATAGTTTTATCCTATTCAAAATTGACTTCTTATTTCTCAACCTGAGTGATTTTTCCTCCTTCATTTCTCCCTTTTAAAATAATTTTGAGTATTTTAAACATTTTTCAACCTGATCCTTATCTCAGGTATTCAGTAAGAACCTATAACTCTATTAGGATCTTGAAGAAGAGCAAATGGAGAGTTAGAACATCAGGAAAACTTGCTATTATTCTGGAAGCATGGGCAGAGCAGTCTAATCTCTTTATATGATACTATCACTTTTCATGTCCCTCATGTATTATATCAGCCATTACTTCCATAACACGAAATATGTCAGATTCCAGAGTTCTTTTATTTTTGCTTATGAATGTATTTCCTCATATCATTCTTTTTCATTACTTTAAGCTATTGGGAACAGAGACCTGATTTTATGAAGAATCCACTGGAATGCTGGATATCCATGCCAGGAGCGTGGAGAATCAGCTAATAACTACCCCTGGTGTGTGGGGGAATGAAGTGGGGTGTATGGGAGAATGAACTTTGCGGCTGTCCTGCCTCTGTCATCTGTTCAAAGCTCTTGCTCTTGCACTTTGCATTAAAGGTGGGAAATTTTAATCAAAGGGAGCTTTGATTCCCAGTTCATTCCTGGGATTTTGTGATGTAATGGCGCAACAATTCTTTTGGTTTTACATTTCAATTTAGTTGCCTCTATAGAAGAGTAAAGTATAAGTGTCAAAACTTCCAAATTGCCTGCAAGTCATATTTTTCATAGAAGTACATTTAAAGCACTTTTCCTGTAAAAGTCAGCCCCTACCTCCCCTGAAATCTTTTTGCTGTTTTCCTATTCCTTTGTTAACCAGATGTAATCGCTTTCTTTAGTATGTGTCTTTCTTGGTCCCCCATATTTCCAGGTGGGAGACTTAAGGAACCCAGCTTAATTAGGGCAGAAGGTAGGCAGGTAAAATACTTTTCCAAAAATGCAATTATGACCTGGTTGCATTTAACCTTTTGACCTTTGCTTCATAATTCCACCCCTCCTGCACACTTAATTTCTTATGAAATTTTTAGATGACTCTTGTAAATTCTTCATATGTGGGGAGTTGTGTTTATTATTGCTACTTTTTAAATTTTCCTATGCCATGTGGCAGATGTTTATTCTCTTAATGCACTTCAGGTTCAGTATCTGTAAAGCCTTTGACTCAGGCCTACTGAGGCAAATCTACATTCACTGTAACATTAAAGGTGGAAACCAAAGGGTTTGAGAAAGATGAATGAGGCCTATTCTCCTCCTGCTGCAGGCTGTGTCTTTCAAAATCATAAAAATGAGCAATGGAGAGCCAGGCTGGGTATAGACAAGAACAATTATTTTGCAATCACATTTTCCTGACAGATTTTTGGAACTAGGAAAAAAAAAAGTGTGGCAACAGTGTCATGAAGATTAAAACTGTGGGTGCTCTGTGTTTGTGCGCATGAGTGCAGACGAGTCTGAGAGAGAAACTGTGTAATTGAGCCCGTTGCTTTTGTCAGCCTGGGAAACAGATGCACTCTTATTTTTTGAAGTTGTATGACCCCTGACTGTCCCACAGCAGAAGGTGGAGTGAACACTTATGCTTTAATCATAAGTGGAATGGTCACAATAAGATATTTTATATATGACAAAGTTTTATGAAATGCTTTTTTACTGTTAGAGACCTGTTTCTTCTGTTAATACAGAACACAGTGTTTATCAACTGCAGGCATAATTCTTTTATTATACAGTTGCATGTAAAGGGAACTTCTCATTTAATTCAGTTGACATGGGTATTTTTAGGGCATTGTAATTGATGGTTTTAATAATTGCTGAATAATTTTTGATTAAGAAAAAATCTAATACAATTCCTGGTCTTTTAGTTACAGAAGTAAATGAGAAAAGCTGTTTGAGCATGTGTACTTATTATAGATTCATTTGAGTGGCAGAGTAAAGATGCTGCTTTTGAAATAAAATTGGTGCTGTGTAGACACTTCTAACCAAAATTCTTTTTATAACAGGTCCAAGAGAAGGAGAGAAGTGACCATGGACCTTTGAGTCTACTATACATAATGGATTGTCCATAGCTTATCCATATTTTAATATTGACTTCATTCAGATTCAGTGGGAGCATATTGACTTTATGAGGCAAAATGCTGTCATAGCCAGTATTATAGACATGTTGCTTCAGGCAGTGTATAGAACATACCTTTCTAAAACTGAAGTCCTTTTTAGTTATGAAAAGGAAAGCAGTAATAAAAGAAAGCCAAATGAAAACCAAGAGGCCCTTTCTACATGTGGCTGCTGAAGCCACCGTAGAAGTCAGTTTTTGAATATGAATTGTTGAAATATCCCAGATTGCTTTAAAAAAAAAAAAAAAAAGTTCAGAGTCATATGTCTTTATTGTTGAGTTTTTGTTGTTTCTGTAGCCTATTGCCATAAGTATATAAGAAAGCAGTAGAGATTATAAGCCCCTTGTTTTTCAAGACCTTTTGGTGAAAATTAAACCCCAAACATAAGCCCACTGTGTGTGTAACAGGGCTGAATGCTACAATGCTATTTTTTAAAACAAATTGTTTACTTTTAAAACTGAAAATTCAATTCTAACTAGATATTTCAGCTACATTGCTAAACCAGCAGTGTTAGAAGCAGAGGGCACTTGTTGCACGAAGAGCTGATCACTATTTGGAGCACGCAGCCGATAGCTTTTAGTAATGCACATGTGAGTGTGGCTTGCTACATGGAAAATACTAGGCTCCGGGGCATGTAAAACATGAATTCAGAATACTAGATTGTTCTAAGCAATGTCATTTCTGTTTATGAATTTGATTTTTTCCTTCATTTCATGTTAGATTGAAAATGCAAACAAACTGCTTTCAAGAACACCCAGAAGCTATCTGTGTTGCCAGATGTGTTGTGAACACTACTATTTTTCATAGGTGCTTCCTCAAAATGTATGTCCATTGTAGTGATGGCGAGGGACTGGACTCTCTCAGGCTCTTTACTTGCCGGTTGTCTCCTGCAGTTAATGGAAATATATATTTTATTTTAGAATATAATTTAAACATGAAGGTCTATTCTTTGCACTTTTTATTAATATATATAAATATATAGAGATAATCTTTAAAAAATTAAAAATCCAAATCCAGTTTCTCTTTGTGTTCCGATTTCTTTTTCTGGAGTGTTGGGTCAAAGGTATGTTTATTTTTATACAGCTAAGAAGGACATCAGTTCTGTGGTTGAGTGAGTTCTTTGGGCATTTGGCCTAAGCTAGTAAGAGTCTGATCATTTTCAAACACTTAATTGGAATTTTTTCTGGAAGTTGAAAATTGCAAAGCAAAGATTTATAAGGAATGTATTATCACTTTTCTGTTAGCAGGATTTTATACTTCTCATATGTTTCCTATACTCCTTTTTTATTCATTGAGGATAAAACCTTTCTTTTCAGATATTTGACACTGCCATTCTTTGAGTAAGACTGAAAATCTCACTTTGGTAAAGTAAAAACTTGCCAGATTTTTATTCAAGAACTTTATTTTTCCTTTATAAAATAATTTTCCAGAAATTGTATAGTCTGGGGCAGTTGAATCCTACCTGCTTATCAATAATTTCCTGATAAGCTGTTATAAATTAACCTTGTATCAAGAATTAAGGTCCAGGGGCTGGGGAGATAGCCCAGTCGGTAGAGTGCTTGCCTTGCAAGCCCAAGGCCCTGGGTTCGATCCCCAGCACCCCCCCCCCCAAAAAAAAAAAAAAAGAATTAAGGTTCAGATATTTCTATATTTAAAAGACGGCTCACAAACTTTTCTTAATGCTTCAGAAGTGCATAAGTATCTCATCTGTTTAAGATTATTTCTACCTCCTATTCAAATTTCAAAGAACTGTGGTTTCATCTGTTAAATTCTGCTTAATTACTATTTATTGTGAGCTCCTCTGAGAAATTACAAGGTTGACACACATCTAGACATCCAATATCTATTGAATAAATAATGCTGTGACTTTCTCCAGTTATTAGATGCATGTAAAACAAAAAGGTTGACCTTTGAAGTCACTTCTTTTTCCACCTCTTCTGGGAAAGAAGTTTCCATCTGGTCTTCACAACCACCTTATCAGGTTGGCACTGTCGTCCCCATTTTCTTACTAATGAGGAAATTGGTGCATAGAGAGGGTTAGTACCTCACCAAAAGTCTCACAGTTGATAAATGCCAGTAAGACTCAAATTTAGACACAGGTAATTTGGTTGCAGAATCCATGCACTTGACAGCTATATTGCAGTGCATGCTTCTGAAGTTTTCTTCCATACTTGCCCCCACTACACACACCCTTAATGTTAGTCTTTGTTTCATTAAAACACTAAAATGAGATGTTCCTCAATATCCATTTACTAAATTGATTCACTCCATAACAGAATCACTGATGTGACTGATAGCTCTAAGATGAGAGTCAAATGTGCCCTCGTGTCAGTTCCAGCATTGTGAGATTGCAGTTGGTGCATATCTGTCATTGTTTCTGCTCCTCTGAAATGCCACAGTGGACACTTGTGGGGGGTGCTATTGAGAATAAATGAGGCAGTAATATGATGCAAGAGGACAATTTGGTATTTAACCTGGGAACATTCTAGAGCCTTCAGATTGATTACAGTCAAAGGTAAGAGGGGCTACTCAGTTCCATCTCAGTCTTGTGTCAAGGAGGCCCAGTGTTCCAAGTGAACTTAAATTGGTATTTATAGAGGGGAAACAAACAAACAACAAGTTTATAGTCCCAAGGAGCCTTTAGCAAAGGTTTTGTTATGGGAAAGGATGAGACTGTCACTGCTGTTTTTCCTCCTTAACATTCAAGAGGGAGCTTTATGAAGAATATAAATATTGCTTACAAAATAGAGGAGATGGGTTATCTATTATGGACTGCAAGATATAGCTCTGCTGAAAAAATTACAATGCAATTTCAGTTTGTCAACTCCTTCACAGACCCCTTCCCTATCCTTGAATACTTCTTAGTCTAAGTCATACAATTAAGGTAAATAAGAATAAGAATAGAGGAGGAAAACAGTGAATACAGACCAAAGAGAAAAATATTTCAAAAATATCAAATCACATGTGTTGGCTGATGTCAGCTCTACCACTGTTAAGGATTAGAACAAGGACAATAGGAACTGCCTCAGTTGTGTTAGAAGTTTGTTTGCTTTAAATTATAATTTGCTTACAAAAAGAAGTCTTTAAAACATTTTTAGATAACATTCACATGGTTCAAAAATCAATATGATGAGTTCCCATTCTAATGTGTCTGCTCTATCATTTATTATTGTGTGTCCTCCCAGGGTTTATACAAATGTGCTGTCTTTTACTGAATAAAAGAGGGACAACCAGAATACATACATATTGCTAAGCACAAAGAGCACTCCTCACAAATATATTCCTATTTGCTATTTGGAATATATATTCTGATTGTTCCTCTTTGATGCAGCAAAGTTAGCATATTATACATTATCATTCACCTTTTTTCACTTAAAATATGTCTTGGAGATCTCATTGAAATAGCACATAGGGAAATGTCTTATCCTTTGTGTACAATATAAGCATTCCTTTTATAGTTGTACTATAATTTATTTAACCAATATTCTATTCATTGACAGTTTTTCTCAATCCTCCCTTTTTTCTTTTTTTTTTTTTTTGTCTTTTATATTTTCAATTTGTTGCAGTAAACAGCATCTGTTCTTTTATACATTTTGAAGTATATGTATAGAATACATTCCCAGAAGTGAGATGCTGGATCAAAAGATCAAAGTGTCTTTAATTTTAGTAGATATTTTCAAATTTTCTCCAATGGGATTATGTAAAATAAGGATTTTTCACCCCTCTGGTTATATTGTGTCATAGTCCTACCAATTTAAAGACTTCACTGATCTTGAGCTTGATGTGATTTCTGGTTAGTGCAAGCAGGACAGCCTTCTTCCTAATTAGGCACTGCAAATCTAGGAACTTGGATTCAACACATTACAGATTTGGTGAGCCATACATTTCTCTCTCATGAGCCGTCTTTCCTGTGGAACCTGTAATTTTTAATCATTGGAAGTGAGATTTCATCTCTGCAGCAGAAGGTATATGTATTATTTATCCTTAACAATGTCTGAGCACTTATTCCAGCTGAGCGCCCCTGAAAAGTGATAGATTAATTGCCTTGAAATCCCATGCTTATTGTCTACGGTAAGCTTTAATCAGAGCTGGCTTTGCGTACCAGTAAAACGTCTTGCAGAAGAAGAACCATGTGTTTCTCCTTGGGGATAGTGTGTCTGCTTTTCTCCAATTTTTTCAACTTTGTTCCTAAAATGCTAGCAAGGATATTAGAATAGGTGAATTATGAGTCTTTTGATTATGTCAGTCTACTTAGAATTAGCTACTATAGACTTCTTGCCTAGAGGTAAGTTGTAGTCAGAAAACACCTTCAAGTCCTTTAAATTTCAGAGACAAATGTCTTTTGTTATTGAGCGACCCCTTAGATCTAGAAAATATTGCTGATTATTTAATAAACTTTATTAAATATCACTGTGGTTTTCAAAAAACTCACACATTGTTCTCAAATTTATTAATAAAAGCCCACATCCAGAATTCAGAATGAGTAAGGCCAACATAAAATAAATAACTTGCAAGTAATATTAATTCTCTGAAACAACGGCTTCTAAGACATTTGTTCCACAACTTACACTCTTGGTGCTCATAGTGTACAGTTAAGTGGTTCTTACTGTGGTAGTAGTAAATAAGAAAAATCATGGCACGTGCTTGGAATCCCAGCAGCTCAGGAGGCTGAGGCAGGAGGCTCAAGGCCAAACCCAGCAATTTAGTGAGGCTCTAAGCAACTTATCAAGACCCTGTCTCAAAATTTAAAAAAGAAAAAATTAAAAAGGGTTGGGAATGTGGCTCAGTGGTTAAAGCACCCCTGGGTTCAATCCCCGGTACCAAAAAAAAAAAAAAGAAAAGAAAAATCACATCAGGTTTTTTTTTTTTTAAATCTCTTTTCAAAAATGAAAAACCAATAAACCAATGGACTGTATGAGCATCCCAATTTATGAACATTAGCCCAAAAGTCCAGAATGAAGATTCTAAGGCAGGAGAGAGGTGAACTTCCCAAAGTAGGGTTCTTGAGGATCTTTTCATTGTTAACGTTACTGTTTAGAAATCTTCTGTTGTTTTCTTCATCACCTTATCCACTTTAAGGAGTCTATGATGGGTAATATCACTCTCTCCAGGCAGGATGTTAAGTGTAGCCTTAGATGTAATCACCTTAATGAGCTAGATCTGGGAGGCTGGACACCACCTAGTGCATAAGTGGTAGAATCAATCGCACTGCAGAAGTACCTGGACTCCCCATGATTGATAATACAGCAAAACAGAACAATCAGTTGTGGAGGGTTTATAAATGAATCCAAGACATGGATGTCATGGGTTCAGTTCTCCGGGAAGCCAATGCTAAGGTAAGTTGGGGAGTGCAAGACCTTTACTGGAGAGTGTAACACCGGAGGGAATGGGGCAGCAGTGGGGTCGGGCAGGAGAGATGGTCAGAGCACACTACAAACCTCACTGAGTCGTCCAGTTCAATGGGATGTTCTGGAGCAAGGATGTTCTGTGAGAGAGTCCCATCTTGAGAAGAAATGGCCCAGGCCATTTACCAATGCTTTTCTCAGTCTTTAATGAGACAACACAAGCACAATCTCAGCTTGAACACTGGTAGCGATGCTGAAGGAGCCAGGTGTTGGAAGCTGTCCGCTCACCATACTCCTTGCAGCTGGAAGTTATTGAACTTGGATCAGAGAGGCGGATCTTCATGTCTGCCACAATCCCCCTCACATGATGTGTATATCCAGTTCTCCATCCATGATTCAGAGCATTTCCTCTAGAGCTCTGGAGCCGCTTTTCCTGAGTGGAAATTTGGAAGAAGGATGTTAGGGGAATGTACAGCCCCTGTAATTGAAGTTGATTTCAGGTCCAAAACTGGTGCCCACTGTCTCCCTCTTCCGCTACCCACCATAACTATCTCCTCAGCTACTGCCTCTGCTAGTCTCTGTGCTTACCTGGTAGTTTCATCCAAGTCTAAGATCCTGAGTACTCTGAGGCCCTGGTAACCACATGCTGGCAAATTTGGTTGCTATGGTTGTCCATCACAGTTACAGTTGGTAAAAGGAATGCTAAGGGGCACCAAAATGAGTCACCGGAGTTCTAGATTATTCCTTTAGTCCACTGCAGAACAGCAGCCCCTCAGGCCTCCCGCTGGTCCCGATAAGATGGCAGTTTATCTTCTTGTCTGCTAGTCTTTGGGCACAAGAAACCCAGGGTGCCCAGGCAGCATCATAGACATAGCTTACAGTTCAATGGGACCCTTGTTTTGTCCCCTGGGTGACAGTGAAACCTGAAGGGGAGTCAGAATTTCAACTTACACATCCAGGAGATGGGGGTTGGGAAAGTCTCTTGTATTCATCAGCTTTCCACTACTATGACAAAATACATGACATAGGATAATTAAGAAGTAAAGGAGATTTACTTAGCCCATGGTTTTGAAAGTTCAAAGCCTAAGATCAGAAAGGCCTATTGGTTTGGCTTCTGGTGAGAGCAGTGATGGCAGCATGTCATGGCAGGAGCATGTGTAGGAACAAGCAATCACATCTGGAGCAGGAGGAAAGACAAAGAAGGACAGGGCCAGGCTGGCTCCTTTTATAACAACCACCAAAGGGATTTCACAAGAAATACTTCACACCCACAGGGATCTGAAGACCTCTTGCGAGGCTCCATCTCCCAAAACACCATCCTGGGACCAGTCTTTGCTTATAATCGGGGGACACGCAAGTCACATCCCGACCATAGCATGCCCCAGTAATCACGGACAGTAATGGCAAATGTAGGCACACCTGCTTCTGTACGTTGGTTCCCAGATCCGTGTAGTCTTCCACTGGGGACACTAGCACACAAAGATCCCTGACTCACAGTGTCCTGGGGGTAGCACCTCATCTTCATATGATATTGTCTTCAACCTTGAAGTCTACTTCCACACCTCATCTGCTTCTTAAGCAATTCACTTCAGCGCTCAACTGGGCTGGCATCTGCCACACCATACTATGTATATACTACTCAGCAGATTCCATAGTCATGGGCCACACCCACACCCACTTTGTCGTGAAGTGGGTTTCTTAGTCAGATGCTGCTTTGCATGGAATTCTATGCCTGTGGATCAGGCATTCTGCAAGTCTTCCATTAGTGGCACTGACTGAGGCCTCTGGGCAAGAAAGGCATGCTAGCAGCTCTATCCCTATGGGAAGTAACCACCAGCCCTTCCAGAAAGAAAGAAGTCCAATGTTGTCATTTTATCACCAGTTGGCCAGTTGTTCTCCCTGAGGAAGTGTGACATCCTGGGGTCATCTTTGGTCTGTTACTGGCATATTGAACAGTCACAGGCTACAGATTCTAGAACAATCTTGCTAAATGGGAATTTATGCTACTGATTTCATGCACCCCATCCCTGCTGCTGTGGTCACTTTACACATGTCCATGGCACTGACACTGACAATGTGCTTCACATTAACCAACCAGTTCATTTATTGACTTGGTTGTTTAGTCCCTCTTTGGAATGGAGGCTTTCTGGTGGGTGTTAATATATGATGCAAAGATCATCGTGCCTTGTGTCTACCCCGTCTGTCTGTGCACATGTCTGTGCTCCAGGCCTCCTTGTCACCAGGTTTCCAATCCTTTTCCTTCCAAGCCCTTGCCCAGTTGGCTCTGGGAATCATCGCTGTCACTGAGTTTGCACATCTCTCAACTCATAACGCTTCTCCTTTGACACAAATTATGTGATGAATTACACAGGGAAGTTTGACTCTGGGACAAATGTCCCATCACAGGCCCAGTCACATGCCAAAGCTCCACACATTGGAAAGATGCTACCTGATCATTGTCTTTTGAAACCAACGACCCTCTCTTGAGAACTACCAAGGGGTCACATGAGAAATACAAGTGAGGCTGTCAAGTAGCCACCATCTGCATTAACCTGTACACACACACACACCAAGCCCATTCATCCATACATCAAGAGTGGGCTTTTTCTTCCTCCCTCAGTTTGTTACATATGTCTCTTCACATCTGACCGTATGTGTGATCTGAGGTCTCAATTAGGGGAAGGGATATTGATGCAACTGTAGCAGGTGACATAAGGTCTGGACTACCCAGTTAGGCAGCTAGATATGACCAGGCCAAGATATATCATTCCCATCATATGACGGATTTGCTCTGGGGTCTGCCTGACTTTATGACTTGGGTCCAAGAGGGCCCAGATTATGACAGGAAGTTACAAATGGTTATTTGTCTCTTGACCAAATATTCCATCGCAGGACCCAGTAACAAGCTAGGAGCTTATTTTCAGAAAGTGTGTAATTCTTTTCTGCCAATGGTATGACCTTGCTCCAGAACTCCAGGGGACCTGCATTATGGATCAACTACTGTGGTTTGCAGTAAACTCCATATTTCCAACATCAAAGGGTCAACTGAACATATGGCCAAAGTAGCAGAATTGTATTCATTGTAGCCTGGAGCTGCTACAAAATTCTTTCATGTTCTCAGCCCAACTCAAAACTGGCTGAATTCTATATAGAAATATGAACTGGAGCAATTTTCCCAGGTTTGAAATGTGTGGCCTCCAGAACCCCAAAAAAAATACCAAGAAGAAAAAAATATTTTTAAAGAGAAGTTTTGGAGTAATTTATCTTTTACTTTGAAGAAGATGTTCCTGATCACCTGTTTCTTAAAAACTGAAGTAGCAGCCTTGAATCTAAGTAGAATTTATCTCTCACCTTCTGGAGCACATGCATCTTACCAAGAAGCCCAGCCTGCTAGCCATCTCTTGCTCATCAGGCCCAAACAATTAATGTTTCTAATGTAATGAATCAAGGCAATGTTTCATAGGACCCAGGTGGCCCATATGTTTTTGCATTATGAAAAGAAGGTGAGTATCTTAATCCCTTTTCTGTTGCTATAACAGACTACCTGAGAATGGGTAATTTATAAGAAAAAAGAGTTTTAGATTGGCTCTCAGTTCTGGAAGTACAATAGATCTGCTCAATTTCTGATAAGAACCTCATGCTGTTCTATGCATGGTGGAAAAGCAGAAGGGCAGGTGAGCAGGTATGGAAGAGAGGAGGGGACAAAGAGAACAAAGGCTCTACAACAACCTGCCCTCACAATAACTGGTCCTATCCAGTGACCAAGCACTCATCCCACAGATATCATTAACCTATTTATGAGGGCTCCATCTTTGTCATGGCTTCAATCTGAAATGTCCCCAGAAGCCCATGTGTTAAAGATTTGGTCCCCAGTACAGCAGTGTTCAGAAGTGGGGCCTTTGGGAGGTAACATGATTATTAGGGCTATGATCTCACCAATGGATTAATTCATTGATGGATTCACAGCATAAGGGGCTATTGGGAGGTGGTAGAAACTTAGGAAGTGGGCCTAGTTGGAGGAAGGAGGTTTGGAGGAACATGCTCTTGATAGGTGTATTTTTCCCCCTGCCCCTTCCTTCCTCTTTCCTTTCCTTCCTTGGCCATTATGAGGAGGGAAATTTTGCTCCACCATGTGTTCCATGTCTGTCATGTTCACCACAGTTGTACACAGAGCCCATTGACCATGGACTGAAACTTCTGAAACTCTGAGCCAAAATAAGCCTTTCCTCCAATAAGTTGATTTCCCTCAGGCATTTGGTCACAGTTATGGAAAGCTGACTAACAGCCCTGCTGACCCAAACATCTTCCACAAGCCTCAACATGAGTTTTGGTGGGGATAAGCCATATCGAACCATAACAGTAGGAGCAAAAGTGCGTATTGCTATCTGTTCCACACAAGTCATTGATTCAAACAGGGGGAAAATGTATTTGCCAAATGAGTGACCATATATCATACACCTGAAACCATGTCAATTGGCTCTTGAAAAGAAACTATATTAGCAGAGCAGTTATAATTGAGGCTACTTTGATTGAGCTTGAGGCAATTCACAATCACTAGTATCTATCCTGGCCAGCTAAATGAAAATATGGTAAAGTCCATGCCCCTGTTCTGAAGGGTAATACTACTCTTGACCAACCTCCCCCCAGCTAGATGCAGTATTCTTTAGTAGTGACTGGAATAGAGAAAGCTATTTTAGAGGGTTCTACTTGCCTTCCTCACTATGATCACTCTTTACCCCCACACCAAGGACACGATGCACCGAATTTGTCAATCCCAGATATAAATGGACTAGAAAAATGACATCTAGATTCCGCAGCCCCTGTGGGTTTACTGTACCCTCGACTTTGTCAGGATTCTTTCTTCCCCAGTCCTATATGTTTCCACTCTAATGGGATCTTCCGAAATTGATGTTAACTCAACCCTTGTCCAACAGTCCTCGAAATGTCTGAGATGCCCCTTGCCCAGTCTGCAGTCTCTTGAGTAAATGGCAATAGGTCTTCTAAGGATTGTCTGGCCTAATTACATCTGTGTATATTTGCCATGTCAGTGCAGAGGGCTTCCCTTTGGGGACCATTTGCCTTTTTACTCTAAAGATTTTAGATTGAAGACCGACTCAGATCCAGAAACTGAGCATGGATGGCAACTTCTTATTGAGACAGCAGGTCTCAGTCTTTGCTCATCCATTCTTCCTCTTTTTAAAAATTCTGTGACGTATGTAGTAAGCAATATCCTTGCTGGTAGCCCATCAACTTTGCCCCTGTATTTCCTGCTCTATTAACCATCTCCAGAGCTCCTTATGAATCCAGTCCCTTTAACTACCACTCTGATCTTCTAGGTCATTATGAAATTTATGACCCCCCGCCCCAGCTTCAGGCAGTAGATGCTCATCATCTGATGCTCATCATCTCTGTGGCCATCAGGGAGCCAGCTCTACCATCACCACCCAGCATTAGTCCTGACCTGCAGAAGGGAATCACTACTGAGCCTCTAGGTGAGGCCAGTATATTCCTCCTGGCCTCAGTGGCTGGTGTGTCTGTCCCCTGAGCCTTTCAATCCTTCTTCTGCCATCTGCCACAGTAATTCAGGCATCTCAGTCTCACTCAATGTGAGCCACCACTTTTTCCAGGCTTCTAGTGGCTACCCTAAGAAAAGGTTTGCACCTTCCTTTGGGGTCCTTGACATAGTGTTAAAGCCCATCTCACTAGAAAGTGTGCCCAGGCCAGTGACCTTTCCCTTATTCTGTGTCATGATCCAGCTTCCCCTGTGGAGCACCCTCTGAATCCAGCCCTTTGGGTACTCCCCATCCCCCTCCCTATGCCAGTGTGTGCTGGCCAGATCTTGCAGCTCCTTTAAAGGTATAGTGTCTTTTCTCTTTACTCAGGCCTGGCATGAGGGCTGGGTTATGCTACAACCTGACCCTGATTATAGCAGGGAGGTGGGAGCAGTTTTCCAGCAGGGCAATCATTGCCTGTGGTTGAAACTTCTCTCTATTGTCTTCCTGTGCTGGGAGAAACTTTAGCTCTTAATGGGGTGGAGCGGGACATGTCTGAAGGCCCAGTAGTTTGAAGAAACTTGGGAAGTCAAAATCTTCAGGAGCATCTACCCAGATAGCTCTATTGTGTGTGTGTGTTTGTGTGTGTGTGTGTGCGTGCGCACATGTGCATGCACACACATGCACATTGTATATATGTCCATGCACTTGTGTGTGTGTACATGTATACTCTCTCTATATATATCTATATTTATATCTCCCCACTTCATGGGGACACCCTTTGAGAAAGGTATCATTAGACAATTTCATCATTGTGTGAATATCACAGAGTGCACTTACACAAACTAAGATGGCTATAATGTCACTAAGTTATACAGTCTTCATGGGACCATGTTGCAGATGTGGTCTGTTGTTGGTTGAAATATCGTCATGTAGCACATGGCTGCACATATAAATATACATAATTTTACTGAACTATATAGAATAAACATGCATGGGGTATGTGCATAATAAATGATGTATGTATGTGTATATATATATGTGTGTGTGTGTGTGTGTGTGTGTGTATTTTTCCCAACTATGATATATGATATGTGTGTGTATATATATATTTTTTCCCAGCTATGCACTGATTTTGCATAATAGAACTGCTTCACTTGAATAGTCTTTACCACTGAGGCTTTAGGAGCAAATCTACCCAACAGAGGAGACCTGCTTTAAGTGGAATGTGTTAGGCCATTGTTACCCCATTTTGCTCTGTTATTGACCAGGGACCACTCCATGAAAAGTGTGCCCCTGCTCCAGTGCTGATGCTGGGCCTGAGGAGTTGAGCTGCCAGCTGCATGCCCCATATCTCTCTGGAAGAAGATCTAAGTGGAGCATCTCTGTCTGCTGCAACCAGTAGCAGCTGCATCCTTTCAAACTAGCTCAAATCTGACCATCTATTTCACAGAAAAGGTGTAAGAAACTTAAGAGAACAAAACAAAACACAAATATTGCTCACATAAGGCCCATTCTAGCTGGGCACAGTGGGGCTCACCCATAATCCCAGGACCTCAGGAGAATTACAAGTTCAAGGCCTCAGCAACTTAGCAAGAACCTGTCTCAAAATAAAAAATAAAAAGGGCTGGGAATTAGTTTAGTGGTATAGCTCCACTGGTTTAATCCCCAGTTTAAGAAAGAAAAGAAACATTTTCTCTTTTGTCTTGTTTGTGGTATCTCCTGTTGCCTAAAAGCAGCATTAATCTGTGCCATCTTTGTGAGGCACAGATGTCTTGGGTGACTAGCTCCAAGCCACCCCCACCCCACCCACCCCATCTAAATCTTGGCAGAAGTCTTTGCCCACCTCACAGCTTCAACAAAATAAGTCCTCTTGCTGACATGCCAGGAAAAGAGATTTTTTGTCATTTGTCCATCTGTGACCACTCACTGACCAACTTCCCAGCCCAACAGTGATCAGCCAGAACAGTCTCTCCCCAGGCACCTGGCGCTCACTGGCAGCCAGACTCCCAAAGTCATTCTCATTCATTCCTGCCACCATCCGGTGTGTCTGGTTAGACCCAGATGGCATCTATCCCAGCAGCAGTCCTTCCTCAAGAAGGGCGAGGCGTTTAATACGGGTCCAAAGGGCTAAGATAGAAATATCCTTGAGTGCTTGAAAAAAGAAGACCAAAGAAATTAGTATGCCACTAGCAGTATTTTTTTTTTTTTTTAAATAGAGCCAACTCTTGCTTCAAAACATTTAGGTTGACCATTGGACTAAAACCTTAATAAGAACAGGATACAGAGCTTCCCTAGGTGAGTCTTGGATTTGGGTTTAATTTTACTTCACATAAGCACCCCCAAAACTAGATCTTCTGTTATATAAATATGTGCCTTTTGGAGGGAGACAGATTGTTGACATTATAAGTAAGTAGAGGTGAATGGTTCATATTACTGGTGAGAGAATAAACTTACTGTGCAAAACCTACTGAATGATCATAGACTTTTGGAAAAAAATATTGTATAATTTAGGCTAAAATTTTAGTTCCTCCAACACTCTTTTCTGTTTTAGGACAACTTGCCCAGACCTGGAATTATTTATTTATTTTTATTTATTTATTTTAGTACAGTGAGCATTTCAATGTCTGCTCAGAGAAAACTTTGAAATAATTTTAAGATTTTCACTAATTTGAAAAAGACTCCTGCTGCTGCATTCAGAAAGTTACTTCTTTCTTACCAAATTTCATTTTGAACACTTTGGGCAGTAGACTTAGTTTAAGCAGCAGCCATTTTTTCTCATCCTGCATTCACTGGATGCCTGGGAGCATGGAGCTCACAAGTTCCCCTGGTACAATATCTCTGAAGTTCTTTACTTACTGCACATTCTCCTCAGGAGGAGTCTGTGCCCCTCTCCCTGTGAGAATCCTCAGTGGGCACCAGTGGAGGTGTCCAGGACATGCTGGGCTTCCCCTTGAGGAAGCTCCTTCCTCGCCCTGGGATTTGTATCATTCAGTTTTGCCTGGAAAGTGCCCTGTCCTTCCCACTGCACCGTGTGTGTCAGGGAGAAAAGAGAGGGAATAAAACCTAGAAAAGTTTGGGAAAGTTTCTTTAAATACTTCATGCATACCTGTGAAAAACCAGAGTAGATTCTATCTGTGAAAAGAAACAAAAAAAAGAGAGAGAGAGAGACTTCAGCAGAAACCCAACTTCATTTAAATGTTGGAGGCAGCAGCTTTGTTTGCAGTTTTAATCCCATGCCGGTGGATGCTAATTCTGTAACATTATACAGTTGCCTTCTTTTGGGTACAAAAGGAGAAGGGGGGTTTTCTTTTTGTGTTTTTCAGTGCAAAGTGATTCTGATCAGAAAGAACCAAGGCTTCAGCTCCAAGTACCTGACATTTCCAAATGAATCTACTTTTTTTTTTTTTTTTTTTAAGGGGGGAAGGTCTAGTTTTTCAAGGAAAGGACCTCTCTACGCAATCCTGAAACTGATCTTTAGATTTACTTTTCCTTAATCAATAGAAAAAAACCTCGATTGCAACTCAACACTTCCCTGACTCTAGCGCAGAACTAACTGAATTTTTGGTTTTAAGAGTACGGATTCAGACATCATTTCAGGAATCAGAAATAATTGGCAGCAAGTTGAGGAGAACTGACATGAATTCTTGTTTTACCTAATTTTTCCTGGTTGACCAAGATTTGGCTTAATATTTCTGACTCAGTTCCTCCAGTGTCTACAGAACAGGTTAGTGACATTTTTCATAAATACAAATGTCTAAATGAATCCTCCGTTACTGCTCTCTGCACTGTTTCCCTGAGGGCTCCTGTCTTAAACTTGCGTGGCACCTGCTCCGCTGGAGCGGTGTGTGTCTCTACTGAAGTTCTGTGCCATTTTCAGCGAAACTGACTAATATTTAATATGTGCTTCAAATTTCAATGTGTATAACTTAACAACTGGAGATTTACAATAAAAGTCTCACAAGATGAATTCTTTACTTTTTTCATGAAAGTTTGGCTGAGAATGGTGATAACCTCCGATGATAAGTTTCTGTAAGAACACTGTTGGGGACAAATTTCAGAGGCTAGACACATACTTTGTGTGTGTTTAAGTTGGGGCTTACATGTGTGTTTGCATCTTAGCTTTGGGAGTGGCACACACCATCCATGCCCCTAATGAAAAGCAAAACCATAGTAGAACTGATTATAAACTAATGTGAGAGCACGTCCAGTTTTGCAATGTTCTTTCTTTAATTAACTTGCTGGAACTAATTACTTGCTTGTGTGCTGGGTTCTGTCTTTATTGTCATTCCAAGGAGCAACGCTGGTGTGGTTCCTTTTTATTACCAATGTAGCTATCATTCACTTTGCTATGGAAAGCTGGTAGAGAGCCTCAGACAACACATGAATCTGAACGGTAAAATGATGGGTTGGCTCCAAATCATTGAGAAGGTAATGCAAACAATCAATTCCCTACCTGTAGGAATGCATGGTGTCTTCACCAACATTTCTTTGATCCTGATGGAAAGCCCTCGGGAAAATCAGGAAAGCCAGTCTCAGATTTTGTGTTCTTGAGATACAGCCCAAGACCTGGACCTGCGGAGTTAGGTGCTCTTTTGGGGGGGGGGGGGGCTTAATCAGATGCCACCTTTACTCAGAGCTGCTCTCATTGATACTGTATAATTACCTGACAATTTGCGTGATCTCATTGCACTTCCAGATGGCTTCTGCTGGGGTCTAATTTGTTCATGAAGTGTTGAACTTAGGAGGACCTGCAGCCTTCAGGGAATTTCAGCCCGACTCAGAACTATTGATATTGTGATGTGAATTTGTTCTATGATGGTTGTGATGTCTTGGGATTTGCCACCAAACACACCTGGTGTTCTATTTACTCTGGCAAGCTGGGGATTTTTTTTTTTCTTTTTCTTTTTAAAATTCCAGGATGAATTATTCATCATTACTTAGAATTTGGGTCTCTTTCATCTTCGCACTTGTACGGCACCAAGGTGAGTACTACAGAATTCCATAAAGCTCTCGATTAGCATGCTCTTGAATTTATAAAGAGACACTTTTGTTGGAACCATGATTGTAAGGGCAGGTGTACATGTGTCTACAGATACATTGAGAAAAAAATGTAAATCAAATTCTGTTGTTGAGGGTAAAATACATTAACTTTGAATGATGTTCACTTATATTCTCACTTTTTCTTATTTAACCTGGAACACAATTTGTAGATACTGAAGGAGTTCTGTAAAATAATGCAAATTATTTCTATTAAAAGTATGTAGAGGAGGTGCCTGATTATTGATTTCCCTGAAGGCATTTAACTTGTATTGGAGACTTTAAAAAATATATTTATTTTAGCTCCAAATTAAGAAGTTACAATGGCACTGGTGTTGGTGACTGTGTATCAGTGACCTATGACATGGTCAAAAATTTAAAACTGCAAGTGGAATAAGACAATTATTAACTCTGTGGTTCCTTCTTTTCTCTGTCCTTTTTCTTTTATCTCTGCCCTGGGTAAATGAAAGGCCACACATATTTCTTTTTACTGTTGTTTTCTTTTTTAAAAAAATTTTAGACAAGAAAGATGGGGCAGTGCACATTGATCTTGAACTTTTATGGCTAGAATTCTAAAGTGTCTTTCTTTATTTTGCTGTTATGTTTGTTTAGTTCAGCTGGTGAATGGTTACAAGTCTTAGATGAACAGATCTATATGACCATGTGAGGCTGCAACTTTTTCCAAGATTGGGTGAATTGAACTAGCTAGAGTGTGTAAACCCCACAACAATCCTGCTGAACTCCAACCTCCTACCTTTACTCCAAGAAAGTATATTTTCTTGGGTGAAAAAAGAATCCTGAAAATACAGTTACGTTTATTGTGAACATTTCAGCTTAGAGCAACATGGGTAGAGATATTCCTTATTTTACAAACTCTGATACTATTGATAGGACATGCTGCTATTTATATTTATCTATATAATTTTTAAGAAATTAAAAATGGCTTCTGAGATGGAAATTGCTATAGTTTAAACCTACTCGCTTTTTGGGGGGGCGGGTACCAGGGATTGAACTCAGGGGCACTTGACTACTGAGTCACATCCCCAGCCCTATTTTGTATTTTATTTAGAGACAGGGTCTCACTGAGTTGCTTAGTGTCTCACTTTTGCTGAGGCTGGCTTTGAAATCACAATCCTCCTGCTTCAGCCTCTGGAGCTGCTGGGATTACAGGCATGCACCACTGTGCCTGGGAAACCTACCCCCTTTTTATTAAGCATTCTTTTATTATTTAACAAGTACTTATTGAATATTTATAATATTAGATATCCATATTGTCTGTATTGTTTTTCAGACTGAAAATCTTCAAATGCATGTTCTTTCCTGTTCAAAATCACAAACTAGTCAGGATCACTCAGGAAAAGAAGAAATTTGAAACTTGTTTCACATTTGGGACAGACAGAGAAATCAGGACAATCTTCACGCTATTTTCTTTCTGCTCCATGAGGGCTTATGCGTTTTCCCATCCTAGGCAAATTGGCCAACACTGTCCAAAATGCCAATTAACCTTTCCATGAACATTATTGTAATTCAAGGTGAATTTGAGCCCTTTAACACAAGTTGAATGCCTTTTTCTTACTTGGGCATGACACCTAAAATTTCCCCATGAAGGACAAATCCATAGCATGACTTGATTTGTTACTATTTGTTTGAGGAAATCTATCACCCTCAATTTAGTGTCTGTGCCTAAAGTTGTAGTAGGTATTATTATAAAGGAAGTTTTTTCCAAGTTCCTATCTTACAGGAATTTAGAGTTTGTTACTATTAAGTAAACAGGAATGTTAGAAGATCCTGCTTCAAGAACTGATTGTAACATGGAGTGTTGCCCTTTGGCTCAGTGCTCCTGGGATAAACTATCGACAGTGCCTCCTACAGGTTGAGTTGATTGGTTTCCCTGAAACTTCTGGGGTTAGGGGAACAAGGCACACACACTAATGCCTGGGCTAGTTTTCTCTGCTGTCCTACATTGTGAGCCCTCAGAAAGAGATCAGCTCTTTGTCCAGGCAGATCTTTTCCTGCTCTGCTCCAGAACTAGGGAGCTGGCACTTTGCCCAGTGCTCTGGGCTGCTCTCTGTCCACTCTGTGCGCTCCTGTACGTAAGCTGTTTTCTCTTCACTAACAAGACTCCCAATGGAGCAGGACAGTCCTTGGCCAGTTGCTCACAATCCTATCGACTCCATCAGCGCAGAACAGGGACTTTCCCAAGAAGAGGGCCTGACGTGGGAATGGGCATGAAGGGGCCAGCCTCTGATGGCTGTGAACGGGGACCTCAAGAGCTAAGGCCAGAAGTCCAAAATGGATCTACTGCTGTCCCTGAAAATGACAATTTTTTTAAATGGAAAAAAAAGAGATGATGTTTCATTGTTCTATTTTTATTCAAGAGAAGAAAGAACAGAGGCAGAGAAAAGAGACCCGAAATGTAGATAATTTCATAAATGCAATTGGACCTGGTGCTTAGTAACATAGACCCTGGGGAAGTTGTCTCATTTCTTTTGCCAAACCAGGCCACGCCTTGCAAGAGTTAGAATGGGAAACTTAGAAGAAATAAGCCAAGTACCCAAGGAGGTGGTGACACAGTCACAGGAGGGGCCTGTGTGTGTGTTTGTGTGATGACTTTCACCTTTGACCAGGAGGATGAGGAAGCGCCCTGGGCCTCCTCTCCAGAGAGTTCTCAAGTGCCCAACCTCCCTGGGCTCAGAAGATCCCATGTCTGCCTTTTGTGAACAGGAGATGGGCACAGAGCCTCTCAGATCCAGCCCTCAATCAAGGTCATTCACAGGCCAGTTACTACAAACCCTCTCCTCCCACTTTGTCCTGGTTCCAACTGTTGTTTACTTCCTTCGGGGCTCTGGTATCTTCTTCTCCTATTGTGTAGCAGGAGGGAGGAGACTCCTTTCAGGAGAAGACCTGGTAGTAGGATTCTTGGCCTAGAAGGGCACACTATGGCCACACCATCTTCTCTCTACCTTGCTTTCTAGTCAAGAGGCAAGGCCTCCTGAGCCATGCCAGACCTAGAGGCCTCCTTGCAGTACTCTGACAGCCCCAGGCAGTGTGGTTTCACTGCCTTCCAGCAGATTCTCACCATTGCTCTCTCCAAAATGCACCGCAGCCTCAGAATGGAGCACAAAGTGCTTTCTCCTGAGGAGAAATGGTGTCCTTCCTATTTCCCCTTTTCCAGAGGCAGAAGGTAAAGGCCTGCATACGGCTTAGGTTAGGATGAAAGGCAAGGCTCTTTGACTTGTGGTTAGCTAGGAAGCCATACTCAGAGAAGCTGGCTTTACACGAGACGGAAGTAGCTGGCCAAAACCAAGAGGGAGTCGTCATTGGCCTAACCACCGTGTTTCTTGACAGCTCAGCCCAGGGAGCTCATGTATCCATTTTGGCAGAATGACACCAAAACCCCCAAAGTAGATGACGGAAGCTCATCTGAAATCAAGCTGGCCATCCCGGTGTTGTTCTTCGGCGTTCCTTACCGCACCGTCTATGTAAGTGGAGGAGCAGCCCAGCTGTTGCTCTGTGGCGCTCTGTTTTGTTTGTCATTAAGGAAAGCATTTTAAATACCCTCTCCCAAGGCTCTGGAATGGAGGATTTATTGGCAGCCAAAACGACAAGTTCTGAGATTTCATGAGCTGATAGGTTTTATGATTAAGAAAGTCAAAGGTATATTTAATGGCTAATGTTCATAGTAGAGGAGTATACAGGGCAATAAATTGCTTTTGTGGGTGATTAAACACAGAAGTGAAGCAGAGGCCCCAATGCCATGAACATTATTTCTGCTACTCGACAAGATAAAAAGATACAATGAACCACAATAGGAGCAATATCATTTTTCTTTCCCTTCTGGGGGTGTGAAAAGTTTAGGTACCTGCTGTTCTTGGGCTTCCAACCAATTTGAAGCAAAGTTGGAGCTCGGGCTAATCAACTATCATATAAGAGTTGTTTGCAGAATTGGCCACCCTCATTGGGTCTGTACCATTTTCATGGCTTCACTAAGAAATAGTACCTTTCTCTGTCAGCGCTCCCCTGGGCACCTACATACTCAGGCGATTTTTTGGATCATTGGTTTAGCTGCTAGTGAGATTGTTGCACATCAAGAGAAAGGTTCAGAGTGGCTGAGACTTTTTCTATCTTTGGCCCTGAGGGACTAAAGGAGCTATATGTAGATTATACCATAGCCTATCCTAGTCTGTGTCCTGCTCAGAGAAATGAATGGAACTCCGAGCACCTCTACCTCTTGTCCTCTCCACTTCTGAGACCTCTGCTTTCCCAACTTCTGATGTACAGCTGATTCATCACTAGCGAGTGAGGGCTGAGTCCCACTCAAAAATAGTTCCTTCTTCCAATACCTAGCCAGTGGCTATTACCTAACCATTGACCCTGAATTGACAGCATCAACATCACCTGGACCCTTGGTAGCAAGGTCACATCTCAGGCCCCAACCCAGTCCTACTGGATCAGAAACTTTGGGAGGAGAGCCTGGTAATCTAATTTCATGCACCCTCCAGGTGATTCCAAAGCTCACGAAAGTTTGAGAACCACTGATTTTAACTATAGAATATAATCAAAACACATGTGAGTCATTGCCAGCTTCCTCTGCGAGTCTGTGTGTTTTAATTACACCTATTATTCCCTAGCAAACACATCGCTCTGGCATCCTGAAATGCCTTTTATGCTCGGCTCACAGCAGGGCCTCCCTAGTCTGTGTTTGTAATAGCTGACTGTGAGTTTTGGAATGTGTTGACCTGATTTTGGAGATGAGAGGGGAGTACAGAACTTCCATTCCCAGTACCTTAGCTTCCCAGGTCTCTAGAACAAATGTATTCAGTTAAGCTGTTTTTTCCCCCTCCATTACATAATGCGGCAAGGAGCCTGAAAAATTCTTGCCCTTGCCAAAGGATAAACCATAGTTTGGGGCATACATGTTCCAGGGTAAATCATTTTGAGTTTCTAGGTCTTTGAGTAGTAGAATCCTTTGGCAAACTTCTGGGTTGTTCCCTGTTACTTGAAGACAAAAGGCTGTTAACATCCCTCTAGCGTGATCTCCATCTTCCTTCCCCAAACCCCATATGCTTGTTTCCAAGGCATGACAAGGTGCCCTTACCTAGGTGCAGATCCCTTGCCTGTGGGTCACTATTAATGTTCATGATGTTATTGATCAATAGGGACCTAAACAACTGGAATGTAAAGGAAAATGGCCCCGGTCTCCCTATGCAGGAGCCGCATACATTCCCGTCATGGAAGTTTCTGCTCCCAAGCTATGCAAGTCACTGGGCAAATCGGTTCACCTCAGAGACAGGCAGAGGCTGGGTTATTCATAGGTCCTGTGCAAGGGAACATACTGACTTGTGATTTGCGGTAAGGTTTTGTAATTGCATAAGTTTCCTGAACCATTTACAAATCACGAAGAAATCACCATAAACAAGTCATTTACATATATAATGTAAAGTACTCATGTCTCAATTTTGAGGCAGTGATTGTACAAGGAAGCTATCAAACTGTAAGAGGCGGAATGGAATTGGACATCTGTAGGTCTTAACCTTGTCCTTGTTCTGAGTTCACAGTTCTGAGTGACATCAACAGAAGTCTTAAAGTTCTCATCTAGAGCAGGAATACAGTTCATCCTGAGATCTGAGTTCGATGAAAGAGTATTTGATTTATCTTTCTCTGACTCTCCTCTTTTGTTACAAAATAAGAATCAAGGTCTAATAGCAAGCTCCTCGAATTTTAATTTAACTTGCTTCTGTGTTTTTGTTTTTCCTTTCTATTTCGAATCTGTCATTCTGAATCTAGCTTAATTACCCACATTGCCCCAAGGCTGACCTAGCACACACATACAGGCACAACCTGGTAGTATTTGGTAAGTGCCAACAGAGATAGGACAGACACCATGAAATTGAGACTGACTGTTAATAAGAAACAAAGCCGACTACAAACTGAAAGTGAAGAAAAACCAGCACGTATGTCTGGAAGTACAGGAATCTTCTCCTTTGAACTGTGGTGCTGACATTGGGGTTTCTAAGTCAGTAGTGGAGAAGTCTTTTCCATTCCTACAATTAGGCAAATGCCTGTCTTTATTTGTGAAGTTGTCCTGGTTTCAGATCCATTATGCAAAACCTCTCTTATTTTGTAGGTCAATAACAACGGTGTTGTCTCCTTCAATGTGCTAGTGAGCCAGTTTACACCAGAATCCTTTCCCCTGACGGATGGGAGGGCCTTCATTGCTCCATTTTGGGCAGATGTGCACAATGGAATTCGAGGCGAGATCTATTACAGAGAGACCATGGACCCTGTCATCTTGAAAAGAGCCACCAAGGACATCAGGAAGTACTTCAAAGACATGGCAACCTTCTCTGCCACTTGGGTTTTCATTGTGACATGGGAGGAAGTCACGTTTTATGGAGGCAGCAGCACCACACCTGTAATAATTCAAACTTTCCACTTTCCGCCTCATATCCTGACATCTAATTCTTGTCCATCTTCACCACCGTGAAGGAGTCTAATTGGTAGAGCTGAGGAATGTCAGTTCACTTGAGTTAAACTAATGGGTCTTGCCACCCACTTTCCAGGAAGCAGAGGGAAATATCAGAGTGAACCAGTCCAGTCAGCTGCAATATTTCATAAGATGTGTCACCCCAGTCACAATTCATTACGAATATCTAAAAGAGTCCCTCAACCATGTTCTTGCCGCAGGTGGCATTCCTGTTTTGCGGGAGAGTGATCGAGGCACTGAGATCTATTCCGGCCCCACGGTTAAGGGATCCAGAGGCACAAATGTTTCCCTCCACGGTTAGATTCCTTTCTTCCCAGCTCCATAGAATCTGGTAGAAAGAGAAAAGTAGGGTGCTGGATTTGGGCACAAATGACCTGGCTCATTATATTATATTATAACTTTTGTTATTATGAGCAGGGTTGATATTATTCATATTTGATGTTAATTAGAGTGGGCAGCTAAAGCGTTTCATGAATAAAGTTTCAACATCTGCTCTGAAATCCCAAATGAGCAGTCAAATAAAAGTCAAATAAGAAAGATTATCGCTGGCATTATCGTAGAGATAATCAACTTTCTACATAAAGGGACAGAATGTGGTTTTCATGAAAGCCTGCAGCTTGTTTGGGTGACTTTGACAATGGAGGTTTTCGAAGTAGCAGACACATGCATCTTCAACTACTTAATTTCCCCAGTAAGCAAAGATAGTCAAAAAACCTACCCTCCCCTTTCTTAGAATTATTTCAAATTCCATCTGTTTTCCCACTTCCTTGGCAATGACTCAACTGTTTAGGGGTAAAACAGAAACTCCCAAGTTACAGAGAGGTTGAAAAGTGCTGGCCTTGCAATTTGCAGCTTCAATGCAATGAGCACATTGTGTTTTAGCACTTTCTGGCCAGAGCATCTCTGAGCACTTTATCTCTAAGAGGTCCTGAAGAACAGAAAGACACAAGTTTTAACAGTGGATGCATTGGTTAGAAATAACCTCAAAGAAGCATACATTTCCCTCTGTCATGTTATGGATGGCTAACGACTCCTCGGGTGATGTTTTATGTCCTTTAAGTCTCATATCTTACAGCGTTAGAATGCAGGATGCCAGCAATCGATACATTTTAGTGTCAGTGGGGAAAAAAAAAAAGAGAAGGAATGCCCATCAAACGCTGACCACCATTTTTTCCAAAAAACTTCCATTGGCAATAAAAATGGCAAGATAATTTAGATACTTTCTGCTTTGTACTTTGGAGTGAATTTCTGAACAATGTGAGATCTCTTTCTATGAAGATGAATGAGGAAACATCTAAGTGCTTTGAGTTCCTTGGAGACAAAAGACGATGCCCTTCTCTAGAGCTGCAAGTGTCCATCCATCCCTTCCTTTGAAGAGTGCCCTACCTGTTCCATATAGGAACACAGATCATCAGGTTAACTGAACTCTGGCTTGAGAGATCTTTTAGAGTCAGACAGTGCCTCGGAAGCCCCATAGAAAGAGAAGGGGGCATGTTTATTTCAACGAAGGAAATCCAATACTTATAGAGGGCTTACTATGTACCCAGTTCTGTAAGAAGCTCTTTTTACTTTTCATTAAAACCCCATAAAATGTTCCCTCAACAAGTACCAGCTCATAAGGTGAAGTAACTTGCCCAAGTGGCAGGAAAAGGGATTCAAACCTTCTAAGAGGCAGAACAGGGGTTCACACGCACTAAATCCTCACCTCTTTCTTCAGCTGCCTCCTCCAGGTATCATGGGAGGTCCTCTGAAGCAAAAGGGGGTTTTCAAGAACTGAAAAACAAGTTTTTGCTGAAACAAACCCAAAAAGTCTTTAAATGAATGTTAAAGAAATCTGTATGCGTATGGGTATGTGACAGCAAAGGACAGTGTGCATGGGGCTGGTGTGCATTGGGGGCTGGTGTGCATGCAATGCAGTTAGCCTCAGGGTGCTCTTGAGATGGCTGGTTGGATTGGGAGTGACTTACGTGGGGTGGGAAATGGATTGCTCTCAAGAGCTGCTTGGACCAAACGTATTTCCAACTTTACTTTGGGGGAAGGAATTCACTTCTTCAGGGAATCCTGGTTTGAAAAAAGGTCTAACTGTAGTCCTTATGTGACCTTGACCTTGCACCTACCCCTTGAACCTGACCCTACTAATGACCTTATAGCAATCTTGAGCTAACTGCTCACTCATCTCTGTGTCCCACTTTCCTCTTCTTGTGAATGAAGTCAAAGAATGAAAACATACACCTGGGCGATTCTATCATAGACAGCATCAGCTATGGCAGGCTCAGAGCTCAAGGAGAAAGTTCTTCTTTACAAAAAGGGCTCTTCTTTACTTGCACCTTGCCCCTCCCTGGGACCTTCTAGAAATAGGGAGATCTGGGGCTTCCAAGATCCTCTACCCCAGTTTGATTACACAGGATAGGAATTTGGGTCTTCCTATGAGTTGGACAAAATGTTAACTGGGATGGTATCTGGAAGCTGGAGAAAGGGCTAGAATTGAAAAGAAAAAGGTCAATGCAGCCTCTGCTTTCAGCTCTATTTTTTATTTGCATTTCCTGAAAATGAGGGGTTGGGATTAGGAAAGGGAAATAGTAAAGGACAGAATTTGCTATAGCTTATTTCTGAGAACTCTTTGCAAGGTTTGTTTGCATTTATAGAGCATCTCTGTCTCAAAAAGTTTAAAATTAAGACAGCATGTAATGACAGCGCACCGAGAGGTAGAACGGGAGCTCTGGCTGGAATCCCATTTGCTGTGTCAGGGTCACTGTGAAAAGTCTACAGAAACTCGTTTTCCTTAGTTTTCAGTTTTCTTAAGTGTAAGGTGGGAATGGGGGCTGGAGGTGCCCCTCAGTAGTAGAGCACTCTCCTAGCCTGTTTGAGACCCTGGGTTTCAGCCCCAGCACCACCAAAAGAAAAACCCTGCTGGGAACAGGCCAAAAATATTGGCCATTTTAACATTGGTCTAAGTTACAGATGAGCACTGAGAATTTTCAGATAGAAAGTAATACATGAATGCTCAATTAGAGGAGCAATTTCTTCCCACAAAGTGCTCTTTAAAAACCACTTTCCAACTTCCATTTTAAAAAGGGGAGACATCTCGTCAAGATTCTCAGTGTTTTCCAGGAATGGAGAGAGCACAATCCAGAGGACCATTTTAATCCCACTGACTAGCATTTGCTCACCCTTCACCCTCCCACCCACCCCGCTGTGGGAACAGGTATTTGCATCCCGTCCCTGGCTCCACGGCCGCCTATAGTTTATTCTCATGCTGCCATCTATAGGTGCTCTCGTAATATCGCAAGCTCAGCGAGGGCCTCTGACTCTTCTGTCTGGTCCAAGACCGAGATGTGAGCTGGGCGCTGAGTCAGACTCCAGGTTTATCCCAGGCAATTTCTCTTTTAGATGCACCATCCCACATGTCTCGCTTTTCCCACTGGAGGCGAGAACAAATTTAAAGAGAAGGCAGAGCTTGAGGGTCGGGCTGCAGAACAGCTCTGAGCTCTTGGGGACAGGGTGTGGGGGGACGTGTGGTGGGTGTGCAGAGTAAGGGAGCTGCCACTGAGGATAACACTTCCTGGGAATGGCATGAGACTATCCTATTCCCTCCTGTAGGTGAACACCTTCCAGGCCGTCCTGGTGTCTGATGGCTCCTACACATTCACGCTCTTCAATTACTATGAAATCAACTGGACCACCGGGACAGCAAGTGGTGGGGACCCCCTGACAGGCCTTGGAGGAGTGATGGCACAGGTAGGTGGTTCTCCATGTCATCATCCCACCCATTTAAATCACTGCGATTCCTGCTTGTGCTGCTCAGCAATCTGGACCGAGTCCTGCCACCACCTTTTAACTAGAGATGCTGAGTGGTCTTGCAGGTGGACTGAGAGGCTTGTCTTGCCCATCTTTGATATTGACCTGGAGGGTGGGATGAACTAGGCAGTCCTTTTGCACTTTAACGGCAGCCCCAAAGAATCCAGGGGAAGGGGGTCACTGGATTTCAGATGTGCTGAATTCTAAAAGTAAGATAATTGGACCAGGTAACCAACATGTGCTCAAAAGTCTTATCTTCCTTTTGTGCTCCAGGCAGGATTTAATGGTGGAAACCTCACCAATTTCTTCAGCCTCCCAGGCTCAAGAACCCCTGAGATTGTGAATATCCAAGAGACCACAAATGTCAATGTTCCAGGCCGCTGGGCGTTTAAAGTTGATGGGAAGGAAATTGACCCGGCCAACGGCTGCACCTCTAGGGGTAAAGCATTTCCTGTTCTCTAAGACAAAACAGGGTTTGTTTGGTTTAGATTGACAGGCAGGCTTTTCAGCCACGGGGGCGGCCTCATTCCGATGCCTTACTCTTTTGACATCTCTCTGCTGGGTAATGGAGATCAAGGTAATTTTAGCATGCGCATTCATCACTCCGAGAGCTGAAACTCTGCATTTGCTACACTGCGGCTTTTTCGAAGTCCTTGCCTGCGGTGCGAACGCAGCTTCCAGTTCTGCACAACTCCAAAGTGGACTCGATCTTGAATGATTTTTCAGGCGGATGGACAGAAGGGAACCCTCCTGTTTAACATTATTTTTGTTGTTGTTGTCTCCATCCCCATTTAAATTTTTCTTCTCCTTACTCTTACTCTGCCATCTGCACTTTGTAGATCCACAGGAGTGGGCGGACTTGGAGTGTTGCCAAGTCCCTAGGAGGGTAAATCAGTACTTTCTAGTACGATTAGAAAGAAAGAAAAGGTAGCACAGTCTTTCGGGCAACTTCTCTTAAAATCTTCCCAGCAGCAGTAAAACATGCAGGAATTTGGGGAAAATCAAAGCTGGCTTTAGGTCTCTGTGAACAAGCTGTAGTCGAACCTCGGTTTCCTTTACACTGGCATCCAAAGTTTGGACTTTTCTCTGAACTATCACAACCTCTTTGGATGTGCAAAGTAGCCTTGGACTCTCACAGGAACAACCCCACTTATAGATACCTACCTCTTATGTGTTCAAAAGTATTCAGAAAACGGGATTTCTGTTAATATGTCTGCCTGAAGGAGTAGAGGCTACAGCAACTAAAAGAAGGAAATAGGGCCTGTCTGTCCACCTGTCTACTCACCCCTCCCTACTCATCCACCTGTCCCCATCCATCTATCCCTCCATCCACCATCCATCCATTCATCCATCCATACATCATTCATCCAGTCCCACCAATCCAGCTACCTACCCATCTATCTACCTAGCTAGTCATCTAACCCATCTAGCCACCTACCTACTTATCCATCCACTCACCCATTTCTACCTCCATTCATCCATCTGTCCACCAAACCAGTCAGACAGCCATTGCAAGTTTCCAAAGAGAGCTCCAGTGATTGCCAGCCACTTTGTGAGGTGCGGGGGTAAAGGTCTCCCATAACACTAATCTGATAGAAGTGACAGCCACAAGAACAATGGTGACACAGTGTAAGACATATTGTGGGAGACCCAAGTACAAGGTACTGTGGAAACAGGAAGACCTTGAGAAAGTGTTGTTAGGTCTCTAGGAAAGTTCCGAATTGGAACTGTAGAAAGCATGGCCTGCATGTTTTGGCAGCCCAGAAAAGCTCCAGCCTATCTCTTGATTCAGGTGTAATTTGTTTAACACACAGAAAAGTCATATTCACATGGTATGAAATGCCCGTGCCCTCTGCCTCCACTACCTGCACCGTGGCCAGGTTTATCAAACTTCTGCCTTTGCCCCAAGGTGAGGTCACATGTGAAAAATGGCCTGCCTGGCCATCCGTACTTTTTGGACTCTGTAAAATTCCCCATGTTCAAAATAGCAAATAAATGCTTTAGAATTTGGCCAGTTTAAAACTGTATAGGAAACAATCTAGTCCCAAAGCTCACCAGGAGTTCTGAGATTTTGTGTCCCCTTCCCTTGTGGAGGGTAAACACAGCCTCACTTAGGTCTGGGAGAGAGGCTCACGCCATGCATCATTATGCTTTTCCCCTTTCTGACCTGGACTAGAGCCTGACAGGTTCCAGACCCTTACCCAGACATCTCTTTCCTTTTGTCCAAGCATCACGCTGCTGACTGGCTGTGGACCTGCACACCAGTGCCCACTGACAGCCTCTCACCTGAGTCTTGGGAATGAAATGCTGTGATAATGGAAAACATTGGCTGGCAGAGCTGTGGAGTTGGTCAGATGCCAGCTGTGTACAAAGTCCCCACTTGGACTTCATTCTTTTCCTCCTGAGTTATGGGTTTGGGTTTCATATACAGGACAAATTCAATATCCTTATACAGACTACTATGCATTTTTATGTGCTGCTGAATGTATATCAATCTAATGAGATTGGAATTTGGCCTGGGTGATAGCAGGAGATGCAGTTCCATAGAACTGGTTTATTATATCATCATTTCACAAACAAAATCGTCACGGGAAGTCTACCTTTTGGTCCAAACCTCCTCTATTCAAAGGCATTTTCCTCTCATTTATTGGAAGCCTGAAAATGCACAGTGGAAATGATATTGAAAGGAGGCCGTTACAATATATGCAGCCTTGAATTAGTGCCAAACAGTGTTGAGGATTGAAGGCCCATTTTAAGGGCTAATGTGTATGACCTAACTGGGAATGTGAATAAATCTATTATTTCATTTTGGGGCACTATTCTCAACAGGCATAAAGCATAATTGCCTGTTGAGACATGTTCCTGTTGGACGGGTCTAGAAAGGACTATCCCTGAGGCACCCTTGCCTTCTGCTTGAGTTAAGCTCGTAGGCTTCTGCGATTTGAAAGACATTCAGTTTATAAAAATTTGAGAAATCTTAGCCTACTCTTTTCAAACTACCAGTGATTCCTGATGCACGACATTCTTCTCTTTTGCAGTGCTGTGGATAGAACCCAGGGCTTCACACATGCTATTATATTAGTTACATTTCTTAAATTGTGTCTTCTTAATATTATATTTCTTAACATGGAGACTTTGATACGATCCCTTTCAGAATTTCTCAATTTACAAATGTGGCTATCTCTATTGACATGTGTCAGTTCCTTTATAGCATCACTGGGCCCCAGGAGGCAGGGAGGAGAAAACAACATTAACATTTTACTGGATATTAAATCAGGAGTTTTGAAAATTGATCGCATTGTTGTGACCATTTCAAGTTCCCTTGGTCCCTACACCCACTCAGGACTAGATCACAGACCTCAGACTAGAGACATTCCTGTTCAAGTGAAGGTTGATGTTAGCAAATGACAAGTTCCAAGTTTTTTGATGGAGGAGAGTCTTTATATAGGGAAGTGATTTAAAAGATTAAATGTCTACTAAAATAAATGGCAGTGAATATTTTCATTGGCACATACCTTGAAGCCATTCCCCTCCCCTACTGCATCCTCCTTTTGACCTAGAATATGTCAAGAAGTTCTGTCCAGTGGATTGAGAGGAGAGTGCTGGACTTGGACAGGGCCTAGAGGTAGAGGGAAGACAACTCATATATACATAAGCTCTGCTTACGCAGAATCCACAGGATTTATGGGTCTTTGAAATTCCACACAAGTGGTCAGCTCTTCCCAGAATCTTCCCAGGGAGCAGGGATTTATCCTTCTGCATCTGACTCCCAATTTGTGCTACTGACCTCTTTTGGCACCTAAAGGGCTTCCAACAAATGTCTCTTGACTGAGTGAACAAATTAGCAAATAAACCATTGCTGAGTTACCTGGGTACATCGGGTCATCTTTCAGAATACCCCTCCTCAGATTACTGAGAAGAAGGATGTGATTCCCTAGTGTCATGATCTTTCACAGACAGAGGCAGTGCGTCTTTCCTTGAATGTGGGTTTGCTCACCAACTGCGGAATTGATAATGCCAAGAGCTCAGCCTGGATTCAGACACACCCATCTTGGAATCTTGGCTTTAACCCCTAGCTGCTGAGTGATCTCAGATGAATTACTCAACTACTCCGAAGCCTGTTTCCTCACTTGTCAAACATGGACAACCCCTGTTGTGTGGCTTACCCAGCATAAAGAAAGTGAAGCATTTAGCCCAACTCCTGGCACAGAAGGTAAGTGCTCAGTAAATGTTGGCTCTGATGTCCTTATTCCCCAGGACAGTTCCTTCGGCGAGGGGAGGTGTTTTGGGATGACCTGAACTGTACCATCAAGTGCCGCTGTCTGGATTTCAACAATGAGATCTACTGCCAGGAGGCCTCTTGCAGCCCCTATGAGGTGTGTGAACCCCAAGGCAAATTCTTCTACTGCAGTCCTGTGGAGACCAGCACGTGTGTGGTGTTTGGGGAGCCGCACTACCATACTTTTGATGGCTTCCTCTTCCACTTCCAAGGCTCCTGTGCCTACCTATTGGCCCGACAGTGCTTGCAGACTTCCAGCCTCCCCTTCTTTAGTGTGGAGGCCAAGAACGAGCATCGAGGAGGCTCTGCCGTCTCCTGGGTGAAGGAGCTTTCTGTGGAGGTCAATGGCTACAAGATTCTCATCCCCAAAGGAAGCTATGGAAAAGTCAAGGTGAGACCCTTTCCATCCTTCCTGGGCAGATGGAGAAGCTAGAGATTCTTCAGCCTGGGGAAGATTTCCCCAAACGTACCAGTTCTGTTCATTATTTCTTCTACAATACCAAAAAGATGCATGCTCTTCCTGCCCTACAAGTGCCTTGTGAGATGCTTTTCTTGCCAAATTTTATTTGTACAATAGCTTCACTAAACTCTCTCCTCAAAGTGCCTATCCACTTTTTAATTTAAAGTATATTGACATCCCTAGTACCCTCATGGGTAGACACACGCACACACACACACAATCACACAGCTCAGAAGTAACAGGAAAGAGAGGTCAGTTTAATTTCCCACGGAGCTGGCTTTCAACAGCTGTAGTCACATGGCCATACCCTGACCATGGTGTAAATCCACGAATCAGGGGTTAACAATTCTTTCCCCACCCCAGCCCCCATCCTGTTTGCCTAAGAACTGTTGTTTCATTTTCAGAGACAGCTCCACATTGATTGATGCCTCTAGAGGATCTGGAGTAGCCTTGGTGGTTTCCTTAGTGAGGCCTGTGTGGGAAGTTCCCATGAAAGATTTGCCCAAACACCTCTCTCCCAGAATCCACCATTCCCCTCTAGAGTAACAGAGAAGAACATGGGCCTCTGCTGGCCTGTTTAGCATGTGCAAATGAGACTTGTCACTGTCCACCTGGATTTCAAGCAGAGGCACGGACAAAAGAGGGAGCACAGAAAGCCACTAGCAATTACTCAATTTGTGAAGGCCCCAATTTTCATAATGTTAATGAAACCTTGTTGCAACCACGTATTTATTCAAGCAAAAATAACCAAGACCACGAGAGAGGTCGATTGCTGCAACTGGTGCAATCCTTAATCCTCGTGCATGGAGGTCTTTATGGAGATTACAAACCAGAACTGATGCCAGTACGGGGATTTCTATTTAAAAAAAAATGCATTGTAGGTTTAGTTGATGTAGCATGCCAAACAAAAGGTAGGATTGGGGACTAATTCCACATTCTCTGGCTCTGCCCTTCCTAAGTCTCTGCAGCTTAATAGTCTCATAATTAGGAAAGTGAGCCCTTCCTGTTCCTGAAATGCCAATTTGCTTGTTATTTGGTTAGTCTCTCTAGGGAGAGCCCTGTATATCAAATCAAAGCTCAGAGTTCAGTTACAAAAGTTTGGAGATTCTCCATTTGAAATTTATATTGTGCTGTTGAGCACTATCCTTTCTCTATAGGTAGCTGCTAACCTTTCAAGCTACACATCTTCACTAGCTTTCCTCTACTTTGCCTGTATTGTGAAGATGATGTGGATGATATTTGTAGTGGAAAAAGAAAGCTTCATGCTTTATTCCTACTTTCCATTTTGATTAAAATTCTTTTTCGCTCACAGTCAGACTTTTTTTTTTGCCCCAGAAATAAAGGGGCACTGTCATTTCTTTCAGGCCCAGCAGCTCTGCTAATTTTGTGTGGCTCTGTTCCATCGTCCAGGCGTAGGGCACGGATTCCTCAATTTTCTGTAGCGACAGGGAGATGTGGATGTGAATATAAATGTTTCAGAAAGAAAAGGTTATGTGACTCCAACTGCAGGCTAACAATGGCTGCCTTTTCCTTTTGCCAAATGGTTTCTAGTGTCTTTGAATACACCTGCTCTGCTGGGGACAGTGGCTGGATGGAAGGCAGAGCCCTGACCCAGGGTGATGTGGGGACAGGCAGGGAGAGGACTGGAAAGCAGGAAGGAGCCCCAGATGCCTGGGAGGCCACTGTCTCCTTCAACCACATTGTGTCAGGCTGGGAATGGATGCCAAGCTCTGTCCTTCCAAACTATGAGCCCCCTTTCTCCAACCCTGTCTCCAGATGCTGGGGTTAGAGGTGTGTTCTCACTAGAGATTTTCCCCCTGTTAAACCGTTCTCAGATAACAACATAAACAACTTAGAATTGCATATGCTAATGAGGCCAGAGAAAGGCAACATAACTCAAAATCCATATGTAACAAAGACCTCCTTCTAGCTAATACTTGTAGATTTTCCTATTTCTCACTGAAGTGACCCCAATAGAAAGGGAGCCAAGGTCAACTAGGCCATAGTAACAAAGAGCTCAGACTCTGGGGTGGAACCTGCCCAAGTCCCTGTGCTGCCACTGCCAGCCCAGTAGCCTCTTTGACTTTCATTTTCTTCATCTGTAAAATGGGGGTAGTTGGGTTGTTTGGAAAGTACACTTGGGCTGTGGTCCAGAATCGCTGCCTCTCTTCAGCACTGGGACAGAGACAGCAGGGAGCCCTGATGAGAACTTGGCTTTGGAGCACAAATGGCAGGAGTTGGGTCCTGCCTCCTCCGAGTCACACCATCTCTTATCCTCAGTTTTCTCATCTATAAAGAGGGAACATAATGAGGACCTTTAAATTTGTCATGAGATTTAAGTAGAACAGTCACGTGCAAGGTTCAGTTCAAAGCCTGGTGCACTCAGTACATGCTGGCTCCACGTGGCTCTTCCCACTGAGATTTCTCCATTCTAAGACCTCTGCTTCTGTGATTCCTCTTTACTCTCCTCACCTCACCCTGCCCACATCCTGGAGAGACCCTACCTCAGAGGGAAGTGGCTAGAATAAGGGAGGAGAAGGGAGAGCAAAGAGGTGAGGTTCATCTACTGTTGGTTGATTAAGGGAGAGGCCCGGGCCTGGAGGGAGGAAACAAAAAGTCATGCATCAGGATAAGACTTGTCCCAGAGCTCTTGTGCCGAGCACTGTGGGACACAAGCCCAGTGACTAATTAGTGAGGAGTGTAAGGGAAGTGCCCTGACACTCAACTGGGATGTTACTGACATCTACAGCCAACACAGGTGTGAGGTCAGAGTGGGAGCACAGATTCAGGAAGCCAGGGGAACTTTGCAATACCCAGAGCCTGCCTACACCACAGCCTCTGTTTTTAGAAACACAAGACTTTGTCCTTTGTCAGTGGGAGTTCAAGAGGACAGGAGTGCACTAAGCACTGTATCTGGCATTTAAAATTCTACAAACCTTGGGCAGGATTTCTCCCTCTCACAATGCAGAATAATTCTTCCAGACTCTACCAGCTGTCCTTCCTTCATGGCACAACTTTTCTCCCCCTTTTTGACCAACTCAGCCTCGAGATAAGGATGATTAACAAACTCCTTGGTTTTTCTTCCTACTGGCTCTCTTCAGGACGATTTCTTTCTAAAGACTATTTTACTTGCCCCCCTTTTCCACTGCTACCATCTGAATATTTATGTTCCTTCACATTCATATGAATGTGAAACTCCCAAGGTAATGGTATCAGGAGTTGGGTCCTTGGGAGGTGATTAGGTCATGAGTCTGGAGTTCTCTTAAATGGGATTAGAGCCCTTATACAAGGTCATAGGGAGCTTATTTGCTCTGTCATGTGAGGATACAGTGTGAAAGGTACCATCTATGAACCAAAAAATTAGCTCTCATAGACACTGAATTGATTGGCACCCTAATCTTGGACTTCGCAGGCTCTAGAACTGTGAGAAATACAACTTTTTATGGTGTTTTGTTATAGTAGCTCAAACAGACTAAGACAGAAGACTGGTACCAGGAGTGGGGTGTTGCTATGATAAATGCCTGAAAATGTGGTAGCAGTTTTGGAACTGGGTAATGGGTGGAAGTGGAAAGAGTCTTGAGTGCATATTAGCAAAAGCCTACATTGCTGTGAATGGACCATTGAGGGTAATTCTGATGAGGGTAAACTACCCATCTGAGAGTTGCATGTGGTGTCTGCTACGGTAAATCTTGGAAGCAATATTTGCATGTCTACTCTCTCATCTCCAATACAACTCAGAAAGTAGCAGCAGTGGCACTGGAAACAAGTATAGGTCAGGTCAGCCCGGAAAGTAGATTTGCACTTACAGCCAAGCCCACTGAGGGCTGTTCTAGGACTAATCATTCCATCCCAGCCTGTGAGTGTGAGAGTCTATAGATGCTAGGCATGGTAAATGCAAACAAGAAAATTCACTTTCTCTCTCTCTCTTTTGAAAGCTTTTCAAGCCACCTGCTCATATTGTTTAGCCACCTGGGACTCTCTTTTGATTCTTCCCCGTTTCTCATTCCCACTAGGGCCAGCTGAGTGGGCTGCTTAAGCTTGTGCCTCCACCTTCCCATACATGTCTAGCCTGGGCTCTCATCTTTATCCTCCCCCTCCACTCTTGCAGCAGTTTCCTGCCTGGGTTCCTTTCTTCTCACTTTGACTTCATTCAATAAGTGCTTCATGCTGGCCAGTGTGGACTTTCTAAAATGCAAATCTCACTGTATCATTTCCTGCTTTAAACTTTCAGAGGCTCTCCTGCACAGTAGAAGTTCAAGCCTTGTGTTGTGTTTTTCTGCTTTGTTTTTAACCTGGTTAAAAGGCCCTCCACAGTCTACTCTCAACTCAGAAGTCAGAGTGATTCCTGTAAAGCAGAAGTCAGCTTGTATTGCTCCTTTTCTCTAACCACCCTCTTGGTTCTACGTCTTGCTCAGAATCAAAGTCTTTACAGAGGCTGACGAGCCCTCCCTGTCGTGCTACTGTTCTGCTTTTGACATCAGCTACCACAGCCCTCTCCTGTTCTCTCTGCTCCAGTTACACTGGGCCCCCTGCTCACTCCTACCTGAAGACCCCTGGTCCCTCCTTGTGAGCCCTTCTCACTGAAGATAACATCACAGCTGCTCCATCATCTCAAAATTCCTCTTCCTACAGAGCTCTTCCCTGATAATCCTTTTTAAAATTAGAGACCCTTGTCCTTAGCTCTTGCAGTCCAAATCCTTGCTTGATATTTTTCTGCATAACACTTATCTGACATAATTAAATATTTTACACATTTGTCTGTTGTTGGTCTCCCCAGCTAAAATACAGGTTCCATGAGGCAGGCATTTCCGACTCTTAAAACAGTGCTTGACTACAGGAAGGCCTAACAAGATATTTGCAGGATGACTGGACTTGGCCTGAGTCTTCAGCTTCATCTCTAGCCACATGTTCTCCCTGAAGTCTAGAACACCTGATGCCTATCCCAGATCACATAGCTTCCTCTAACACCCTGCCTTTATTCTGCTGTCCTGGAATTCTCTATCCCACCCCCATTCTTGATCTTCCTTTGACCACTTCTGTTTACCTTTAAAAACCCAGATCAGATTTAACTGCCTCTAAAAACCTTATATGGTTCCCCTAGGCTGGATTAAATGTTCATTTACTGTTCTCCCATTGCATCAGCTATCGATTTATATTTTAAACCATCTACTATAAATATCTATTTGTGTTCTTCTTCTGCAGTAGGCTGAGAGCTCCTCAAGGAGCAGAATAATTGTTATTTTTTAATCTTATACTTCTCAGTTCCTGACATAGTGCTTGGTATCTAGCAGGAGTTCAAATTTGTTGTTGTTGTTAAGTAATCAAATAACATAGTTCTAATATCAGGAAGGTACAGGACAAAACAGAGAATAGTGCCAGGGTAGCCTCAAAGCTCAGCTGAGTCCGGCAGTTGGTCTATCCACATTTCAGCTAGGAGGAGGGTCGGTGACTATGAAGGGCAGTAATGGGGTCATGGAAAATGTGTGACACCTGAGACTTAATGGATCTTTAGAGGAATAAAGAGGAAATCCAAGGTGATGAGCCTTTCAAGAAAAGTCCTGGAACTGACCGAGAGCCAGCCAGGATCAGATAACCACCACCCAGTCCCCAGAGGCCGTCACAGTGGCACGAGAAATGTCACAGCTATCACAGTTCAAATGCATAGTACTCGACTGGCCCACATCCAGCTGCTCTCTAGAATTTTCTTCCAGGCATTTGCCATAGTAAGAGGTAAGCCCACTGTAGCCTGGATGTTTGGGTGGTCACTGTCTCTGGAACACAAGTTGCTCTGCCCTCCTTTCCTGACCTCCACTGGAAGCCATTGCCTAGGCACCTGCTCACCTGCCTTTCACTGTTACTGTTGTTGGCAGGTTAATGACCTAGTGACTTCTTTGCCTGTCACCTTAGACTTGGGGGCAGTGAAAATCTACCAGAGTGGCATGTCTACTGCTGTGGAAACAGATTTTGGGCTCCTAGTGACGTTCGATGGCCAGCACTACGCCTCCATTTCCGTCCCAGGTTCTTATATCAACTCCACCTGTGGGCTCTGTGGGAACTATAATAAAAACCCGCTGGATGACTTCCTCCGCCCCGATGGCAGGCCCGCCATGTCTGTGCTAGACTTGGGCGAGAGCTGGCGTGTCTATCACGTGGACTGGAAGTGCGACTCGGGCTGTGTGGACAACTGTACCCAGTGTGACGCTGCCGCCGAAACCCTCTACTTTGGCTCTGACTACTGTGGCTTCCTCAACAAGACGGACGGCCCCCTGTGGGAGTGTGGCACCGTTGTGGATCCCACTGCCTTCGTGCACAGCTGCGTGTATGACCTGTGCAGCGTGAGGGACAATGGCACGCTCCTCTGTCAAGCCATCCAGGCCTATGCTCTCGTGTGCCAAGCCCTCGGCATCCCAATCGGAGACTGGCGAATCCAGACTGGGTGTGGTAAGCTGGCCTCCCATCCCGGCGAAAGGTCTTTCTTGAGCAGGGGGCAGGGACAGGGTTTCAGGGCTCCTCCAAATGCCCTTGTTAAGACTTGGGGCCCACCAGTGAGGGTGAGGTGAAATGTCACAAGTTATAAAGAATGAACTGCAAAAGGATCTTTACTTTTCTCTCGCCTGATAGCAGAGCCAGGAAACAAGAACTCATTGATGAACAAAAATGATCTGGAAACAGGAAATGAATGGTAGGAAACTCATGGCTGGAGGGAGGCCCCATAGCAGGGGGCGGCTGAGCCAGAAGGCGGTTTTCCAGGAGTGGAGGTGGCTGCTGAGCAGGTGCAGACACTGCCTCAGGAAAATGGTTGGCCTCCCAAATGGAATCCGCCTCCATTGCTCCTTGGCACGTTCAGTCCCCTTAAAAAGTTTGTGTCCTTTGCTCTAGAGCATCTCACTTGAGATGCTGATCAAAGAAAGGGCTACAGAGAGTAAGTAGACTATACCAATAAAGGAGTCCTTTTTCTGAAATGCTAAGAGCAGTTAGAAGCCCCAAGTTTGGGGAAGATCCAGGTTCTTTTGAATTACACTTCTGGATGAACCATTTAGTTGTCTCACTGCCCATCCCCCCAATCCCATTTAAATCACCTTCTTTTCCTAGTTATGTACACTTTTTAAACAAAACAAAAACAGCCAACACATTTTGTTTCCTTTGTGATCCTGGGTTTCCTCCATGTGAGTAAACAGAAAATTGTAATACATGCATTTGAGAGTGCTATGGAGATAAGAAGATGTAAAAGTTTCTCTAAGTTCCAAAGCCAGAGAGATTTTATCCCCTGGAAGTATAGGTTGTATTCACATAAATCATCACCGATCAGATTCAAATCTTAGAGTATTGGTCAAACTACTAAGTGACAGTATATTTTTTCTTGCTATGTGACTGACTAGACTCTATTATGCCCAGAGCAGTCATATCATGAGTCAAGTTGAGATTGAATACAGCTTCTCTCTGCTCCTTATATAATCCAAGTGCATTCAAACTGCCTAACTAAATTTTTACGTAGAATGGCTATATTTTTTTTTTTTCTAGTAGCACTACTTTCCCATCTTCCACACTTCTCTCTTCTCACTTTAGTGGGATGAATTATATTTCACTCAGAGAGCTAGTTTACTAGGCCCCTGAGCCCCTGCCTGCTGGATTCAACCAGACTGAAACATTTATGGAGTCTCAGATGTTCTTAAAATAAGAATAGAAGGTTTCTAAGCTCCTATCCCAACTTCCTGGAGGAATAAGGCACATGATCTTTGCAGCTATCATCTGGGGTTCTTTCTAATATTTAATACTCCCAGAGAATTCATTTCTGCCATCTCCTTTATCACACCTAGGTATTTTAAGTACCTCCCTAGGTGAAATTACTCCCCTAACAGTTACATTTTCCGTTTCTCCTAAAAGTGGCATTTATTTCCTTCTAAGAATGAGCCGGTTCTTCTTTAAAATCAGGTCAGCTCATATGTCCATCTGTTGAAGATCTGGGAACATCTTGACGATTGTAGATCACCAAGTAGTTGCTCTATATTGTTAGTCTAGTACCAAAAGTAACCTGAAGTTTAACTTCAGTGATGATCAAATTCAAGTAAAATTCACAATCCAACCATGGCGCTCTGTTATTAGGAAAGCAATTGAGCTGGTTGTTACAGATGTCGCTTTCAGTCTGTCTTCTCCAAATGAGTGGCCACGTGGCCCTGGGGATAGGACCTGGAAGATGAGGAAGAAACATCCTTTCTCCGGGTCCCTGTGCTTGTCGGATTCTGGCTGGTTGGGCCTCCGCGTCCACTCACTTTGTGACCACACTCTCTTCCTTTCCCTTGCGTCAGTGTCCACCGTGCAGTGCCCCAGTTTCAGCCACTATTCCGTGTGCACCAGCAGCTGCCCCGACACGTGCTCGGACCTGACTGCTTCTCAGAACTGCGCCACGCCGTGCACTGAGGGCTGCGAGTGCAACGAGGGCTTCGTCCTCAGCACCAGCCAATGCGTCCCGCTGCACAAGTGCGGCTGCGACTTCGACGGCCATTACTACACCATGGGGGAGTTCTTCTGGGCCACCGCCAACTGCACCGTGCAGTGCCTGTGCGAAGAGGGCGGGGACGTGTACTGCTTCAACAAGACCTGCCGCAGCGGGGAGGTGTGCGCCGTGGAGGACGGCTACCAGGGCTGCTTCCCCAAGCGGGAGACCGTGTGCCTGCTCAGCCAGAACCAGGTGCTGCACACATTCGACGGCGCCGCCTACGCCTTCCCTTCCGAGTTCTCCTACACCCTCCTGAAGACCTGCCCTGAGCGACCCGAGTACTTGGAAATCGACATCAACAAGAAGAAGCCAGATGCGGGGCCTGCTTGGCTACGGGGTGTGCGGATCCTGGTGGCTGACCAGGAAGTCAAGATCGGTGGAGTCGGGGCTTCGGAAGTCAAGGTAAGACTCCTTGGTCCCTTTCAGGTCTTGGCCGAGTCTCGTTGAGCCTGAGAACTTGCCCTTCTCATCAGGTTTTCTCCCTCTGAGAAAGTGGGTTCTAGGAAAGGGATGGCTGCCAAATGGGAGCGTCTTCTCATGAACAGCACTAATCTCCGAGGAGCGATGGAGCAAAGCTGGAATTTCTTGAATTACATAGAACAGGACTTGGTCTCTGCAGGAGCAAATGCTGATAGAATGCCAACTGTGTGCCAATCACTCGTCTAGACCCTTCCTAAGCACTATCATACTTAATCTTATGCAGCAGATAATGTCATTACCCTCATTTTACAGATGATCAAACTGAGTTCCAGAGAGGCTAAGTAACTTTCCCCAGGGACACACAGTCACAAAATGGGATTCCAGCCCACACAGGCTGGCTCCAGAATCTCTTAACCTTGTACTGTACTAATTCTCCTACCTGTAGATGAGAAACCATATGGAGTAATCTAAAGGATGTCTACCTTGGTGCCTCCTTCCCTCTGACCTGGTCTAAATACCCATTGCTAGGTATCCAGACTCAGATCAGTAGTTCTCTCCCTCCCTCTGACCTGGTCTAAAATACCTATTGCTAGGCATCCAGACTCAGATCATTAGTTCTAGAAGGAATCTTAGGAGTCAACTATTTATTTTCATATGAAAATCCCAAAGGGCCAAGTGAGGGCCCCCCAGCTAACTGAGGCATAGCTGGGATATGGAGAGGGTGATTTCTGGCCTCCAGGCTAACATGCACTTTGCGTATCATGTGATGTCTGGTCTAAAAAACAAACATCAACCCAGTACAGTCCAAGGGGGTCATAAAATACACAGCCACCAACTGAAAGGGCTCTGTTCGGGTTCCCACTGACAGAGATTCATTTAGTAAAAGAATAGTGAGAGATAGATGGGTGATGGACAGTTAGATCATTAGATATACTCTACATGCCCCAAGGGACTGATACATAGGAAATGCAAGACTTAAAGAGAAAAATGGAGCCAGAAAGGTGCGGGGGAAAGACAGCTGTCTGTGAAGAGGTGCCCACGTGGAGATGCCAGGCAGCAGGAGGGGCTGTAGATGTGAGACAATTTTTGCTCACATTTCAATTTTGTTTGTTTGGCGCTAGCTTAGGGTCTAGAATGCACATAGATAAAGAGCAAATGAGAGTTTCAAAAGAAAAAAAAAAAAAAGAAGTCATGAAAAAACAGTTGTGGTTTCCATAGACCATCAGCTTCTTGGTATTTCTCAAAGAACTAGTCACCCGGCAGAGCTGTGTCTTCATTCCACAGCCTCAGAAATGGTGGGTACACTGTGTGCCTACGGAATTGATGACAGCGCTTTGATTTTTCAGTTGAATGGTCAGGAAGTGGAATTACCTTTTTTCCATCCTTCGGGGAAGCTGGAGATTTATCGGAACAAAAACAGCACCACCGTGGAGTCCAAGGGCGTGGTGAGCGTGCAGTACTCGGACACAGGCCTGTTGCACATCCGGCTGTCCACCGCCTACTTCAACTGCACCGGGGGCTTGTGTGGCTTCTTCAATGCCAACGCCAGTGACGAGTTCTGCCTGCCCAACGGCAAGTGCACGGACAACTTGGCGGTATTTCTGGAAAGCTGGACCACGTTCGAGGAGATCTGCAACGGGGAGTGTGGGGACCTGCTGAAGGCCTGCAACAATGACTCGGAGCTGCTCAAGTTTTACCGGAGCCGCTCCAGGTGCGGCATCATCAACGACCCCTCCAACAGCTCCTTTCTGGAGTGCCACGGGGTGGTCAACGTCACCGCCTACTACCGCACCTGCCTTTTCCGCCTGTGCCAGAGCGGGGGCAATGAGTCGGAACTCTGCGACTCCGTGGCCCGCTATGCCAGCGCTTGCAAGAACGCCGACGTGGAGGTGGGACCCTGGCGGACCTACGACTTCTGCCGTAAGTCGGGCTGCGTCCCGTGGGAGGGGGATCCGCGCCACACCCCACCTTCTTATCAGGACTCCTCTTCTTGGTGGGACTGAGCTCAAGGGCAAACGAATGCCTGGGAATACCTTCCCCAGTCCCCTGTGCCCTCCAGCAGGCTCCTGGTCCCAAAGCGCACTGTTTCTCACCTTTAAGTTCATTTCTCATTACACAATACCTCTTCGTTGCAGATGGGTTAGCCGGCCTATTGAGTCCCGGTTTTATCTAGCAAAGGGTACAGCATGTCAAAGGACTAGAAGTCTTTGTGATGGTTCTGGAGGTGCCTTCTCCCTTAGCAAAGAAGGGCTCCATTCATTCTGATAGGAGGTGATGGGTCAGGGAGTCTTTCAGGGTGCAGAGATTAGCGCCTCTCCCTGGGGCAAATCTGACAATGGCCACTAAGTGCATCCCATGTTGCTGGCTCTTTGTTTTGTCCCTAGAGTACTTGACCCCTCTCAGCAGGGCAGTGGCAATACTAGTAGTCCTTAGAATAATGCTGGGAAGAGCAGAGTCTGAATACTCTTGCTTATCAGGAGTAGCACAGAAGGAGAGAGGAGCAGCTGTGTCTGGAGCAGGAACTGCCTCACCTGGACCTTAGCACACATCCTTCTCACACTAGAGAGTTCAGTCCTAAACCAAAACTAGTGTGGCCATTGTGATTCCATTCTCTATATCTATTTATTTCTCTTATTACATTTCTTCCTGTTTAAGTTTTTATTTTGAAATAGTTTTGAAGTTACATAAAAGATGCAAGAATACCCATTTACTCATTACCAAGATTAACCCATCATTAACATTTTGTCTCATTTGCTCTTCCCACTCTACTCCAACTGATAGTAATTTGCGTACATACTGCACTGTACTGAGACCAATGCATATGTGCTCAGTACATACTCTCTGTTAGAGAGTAAGTTACCTCTTGTGTTAGCTTTCTGTCACTGTAACAAAACACCTGAGATAATCAACTTATAAAGTGAGAAGATTTATTTGGTTTTGAAGGTTTCAGTAGATGGTTGGTTGCCCCCATTGCTTTTGGGTCTATGGCAAGGAGCATGTGGGGGAGCAAAGCCATATACCACATGAAAGAGAGAGGAAGATGAATGGTTGGGTCCTGCTATCCCCTTTAAGAACACAACTGTAGTTAGTGACCAGATCAGCTCACTAGGCCCCACCTCTCAAAATTCCCCCCTCCCAATAGCTTCAATTAAAGGTGACTAAGCCTTCAATACATGGGCCCTTGGGGAACATTTCAGATCCAACTATAGAATTCCTTTACACCTAAATCTTCAGTGTGTGTTTTCCTCAGTCTCTTACATAACCATAGCATGGTTAGCAACCTTAGGAAGCTTGACATGTGTACACTAATTTAACATCCATATTCCAGTTTTGTCAATTAACTCAGTAATGTCCTTTATGGCTTGTTTTTGTTTCTGCTTTGGCCTCGGTACAGATCTGGAACAATTCCTTCATTTTTTCTATCTCTTACGATTTTGGCAGTTTTGAAGGATACAGCCTCCTCTCTTGTAATAGAAAGCCCCCCCATTTGGACGTGGTGTTTCCTCATGCTGAGCGTCAGCTGCACAGCCCCACTCAGCATGTGCAGAGGAATACTCTGTCCAGCCCACCCTCAGTGGTGATGCGCATGCTGGGCCCCTGATCCAGGTGTTGTCAAATGTCCCCGCTATGTAGTCAGGGTGCTTTCCCTGCAACCAACCAGCAAACTGGAGAGATACTTTAAGACCATGCAAATATCCTGTTCTTCACCAAAATCCCCCTCCTTGATTCAGTGTCCGTTGTTGATTTTTGCTTGTATCAGTCTTTTGCATGATGATTACAAATGGGGATTTCCAGCTACATTATGTCTCTGCTTTTTCCAGCCAGCAATTGTCACCCTACTGTAAGCAAGAGCCCTCACGTCCCTTCTGTCTTTCCATCCATGCATTCATCCCCTCACGCCTCTGTTTCTCTCCATTTCACTCTCATCTCATCAATGTGGACATAGAGTCTATTTTTCCAATGGTTTCTATTTTGCATTATACTTGTCAATTATTTTGGGTGTCAGAATTGTTCCAGATTTGGCCTTTAAACTGGCTCCTGTGTCCTTTTGGCATGTCTCTCTCTCGCTCACTCGCTCTCTCAGCACTTTCTTACTTTCTGACATAACTCGATGCTCCACATTCATCTCTTAACCTTCTCTGCCCCATGCTGGAATCAGTCATTACTCTAAGAAGCTCTGATTCCTTTTTGTGGGGAATATTATTAGAAACCAAGATGTGGGTATTATTAGAAACCATTGCTCTTGGGTGTCTTTGCTTTGCCTCTAGGCCCTTTTGATAGACAGAGCTAAGAATTAATATGCACACACACATATACACACACAGGCACACACACCTGTCTTTTGAAATCTCTGATTTCTGAACTTGGTAAGTCCAATGAGCAGGTGATGGGCTGGGTGGCTGCCATCTCTCAGCAGAGGGCAGTATGTCCCTGATGAGCTTTACCCACACTGGGGAGGCATGACGAGTTGATTCTGTGAATCCAAAATGAGACCTCTGGGAGCATGCCCTTTTTATAAAATTACCTTTAGCAGGAAGGCCACACCATTTCTTTTGGCCACCCCATGTAGCAGGACCTTATGATGCTTTCCCAAAACCTTCTCTAACCAGCTCCAACATCGTCTTTTGTCCCATCTCCCATCTTAATTAACACGATTTCCACCCCTATGTTCACCTCTGTGTTCTAGTTGTGTTTCATTTGGGTACAAAATTGCCACGTCTCCCCCATATCACATCTGGTTGTTGCCTAACTGCGGGAAGTGTTCTGGACTGTTTTTGTACTGTGTGGAGCACAGTTTGTGTGTGCCAAGTCAGCCTGGTATGATGGTAGTGGTCCCTCTTCTCCTGGGTATCATGATGGCTGAGAAGAGCTTGTCACGATGCCTCACGTGTGCCAGTGAACCAGAGGGATCTCTCACAAATGCCTTTTGCAGACAGAGATTGGGCAGCAGTGCCCGTGTGGGACATGGCTTCCTTGGGTAGAGGGCCAGGGCTCACATTTGAAATCCCCCAGGGGTCTCATCTACCCTTGTGCATTTGGGTCTGTCAAGAAGGGCCGAAGTGTGCATACTTGATTCGTCAAGTCTCCAGGCACTGAGGGGTTAACACAGTCCAGTTCTGCAGAATGGGAGTGGGACTAACACCTGCAGATCAGGGGCACCATCTTTGAGTCTAGAGACAGACAACCACTGCTTCCACATTCAGAATTTTCTACCACCCCTCCCTTTGGAAGAGTCAGGCTGTCCAATTAAGTAATTTCACAGAGTCGTTTCAGGGCCTGGGGGAAGTTTTATTACTCCACGTCTGTATGTTCCAGACTTTCAGACAAATTCAGACAACACAATAAGTCATAAAGCGAGAGCCATTTAAATAAGTCATGTTATTTGCTATCACCATAAACCTGCAGTCACTGTTATAACATTCATAATTTAGAGACAAATGTGAAAATCCCTCCACCCAGACATATATAACCAGGGCTGAACTAGCCTTCAACTCCAAAGCCGTATGGTATTGTAGTCAACTGAAATGGAGAAAGTCCTTTAGCCCAGAGGAAAAAAAGATTGGCTTCCAGTACACAGTGCAGAACCATTGAGTTGGCACTTGTGGGCAGAGCTATTATTGCCATGCAATTTATTTCTCTGTAGTGTCCTTCACGTCCTTGGATTGTAAAACACTATTAAGGAATGATGGTGGTATGTGTAAGAGCCAAAGAAAGTTCTAAAGGCAAGATCTTTTCCTTGGAAATAGTGGGGACCTTTTCAGATATTTAGACCACATTGTAATCTTGTAGACAGATTTCTTCTGTGCTCCTGGATTCTGTTCCTGGAACACAATTCTGTCAAATTGTGACCAACCAAAGTAATAGAGAGAAATGGGCCGCTTACCCAGAACTCCATAGTGTGCAGCACATGCCATTTTGTGTGACTCTGAGACTTGATCTGTGGAGGAAGGCTCCCGGGAGGAAGTGCGGTTGGCAATGGAATGTGGAGTTGGCTGTGTAGGGGCCGCCCAGGCAGGGAAGGGTGAGCATCGGTGTGGGGTGACCATGTGCAGAGGGAGGTGAGGAGGTGGAGGAGACCAGAGGCTCCCAGGAGCAGAGAAACACAGGGCAAAGAGGGAGACCTTGAACGAATCTGTAGAGCGAAAATGCCTGCAGAAGGCCTGTGTGTGTAAGAGGAGGACGTGCAAGGGAAAGGGCGTGCTATTGGGACCACAATGGACTTGATATACCAGATTATTAGCCTTCAAAGCAATCCTAGAGGTAACATGACACTTATTTAATAAAAGAAGATACTGAAGCTCAGAGACATCAACAAGCCAGTTAAGAGAACAGCATCCCCAGGTCTCTGGTCCCAAAGCACATGCTCTTCCCAGCACAACGTATGCTACATCGGGAGACTTGGATTTGAAACCTTTTCTGACTGTTACTCGTTAGATAAGTTAAATCACTGAACTTCCAGGTCCTCTCCTGTAGGATAGGGATGGTAAGACCTGCCTCACTGTCCAACTTTTTGAGATGAGGTAAACACAGGGTGTGGGATAGTGCCTGGCATGTGGCAAGTACTTAATTTGGGCCCGTGTTCTCAGAATCTTCTAGATGGAAAACTAAGTACACTAACCCCTGTGGATGAGGGGTTTGCTGGGCCTTTGATGACCCCCAATGAGGATGACAATGGTGCCCCTCACATGGTGTTCACCGAGCTCACCACGCCACACAAGCATGGATAGCCACACATGTGCAAATGCACGCATGCACACTGCTCTCCTCCGTCCCTTTCTCAAGCCTGTCTTCTCTTTGACCACCCTCAGCTCTGGAATGCCCAGAGAACAGCCATTTCGAGGAGTGCATGACATGCACAGAAACCTGTGAGACCCTGGCGCTGGGCCCCATCTGTGTAGACAGCTGCTCGGAGGGATGCCAGTGTGATGAGGGCTACGCCCTGCAGGGCAGCCAGTGTGTTACCCGGAGTGAGTGTGGCTGCAACTTCGAGGGGCAGCAACTTGCCACCAATGAGACCTTCTGGGTCGACCAAGACTGCCAGATCTTCTGCTACTGCAATGGCACAGACAACAGTGTCCACTGTGAGACCATTCCCTGCAAGGACGACGAATACTGCATGGAGGAGGGCAGCCTGTACTACTGCCAGCCCCGCACCGACGCCTCTTGCATAGTCTCAGGCTACGGCCACTACCTTACCTTTGATGGCTACCCCTTTGATTTTCAAACCAGCTGTCCACTCATCCTGTGCACCACAGGAAGCCGGCCGAGCTCAGACTCTTTCCCCAAGTTCATCGTGACAGCCAAGAATGAGGACCGGGACCCATCACTGGCCTTGTGGGTCAAGCAGGTGGATGTGACTGTGTTTGGCTACAGCATTGTGATTCACCGGGCCTACAAGCACACCGTGTTGGTGAGTAGCCACAGTCTGACCTTGAGAAGGGAGCCAGGGGTACATGAGGACAGGGGTCCCTGGTTGAGTAGGTAGGCTGCTGCTGAGTCAGGCTGGTCCAACATCCAAAGAAAATCATAGTGTGTCAGAGCAGACAGACTTGGGTGAATTTCTGTCACATCTTACAGACTAGGAAACGGAGGCTCGGGGAGAAAAAAGAATTTGCCCAAGTCGCAGACCTCAAATTGTCAGCAGTGCCAGTTTCAGAAATATACTTGTCATATTGTAGTAGGGTCTGTTGGAGAGAGCATTGGCCCAGATTCGAAACCTAGCTTGGTGACCTCTGTGCATTCTCAGGAAGTCGCTTAGCCTCCAGCTGTCATTCAGCTGTGAGAGGTTGCATGCCCAGCCCAGACTAGGCTGCTCTTGATGGCACTATCTTCCTAATCTGCCCTTTCCCTGCTTTGAGATCAGAATGGAACTTGCCTGCTCTGGCCCCCACCACCTCTTCTGGCCTCCCCACTGGCTCCCATGGCATCTTGGAGTTCAAGGGTCCTGCTCACATCTACGGCCATCTCTTTACTCTCTGGGCTTCAGGCCCCTCTTTCTACCCGTCCTACCCTTTTCACCCAAGAGCCCTCCCTTGGTTGGGAAGACAGGAGCAGCAGGGCAGAGGTAGAGCTCTGCTTGCTCCTCGAATGGCCCAGTGATGGCAGCCCAGGCGACAGGCCCAGCCCTTCCTTCATTGTCTTGTCTGAGCAGGATGTGAAATATGAACAAACTGTCCAGCAGCCTTCTTGACATTATCTTCACGGGGCTGTGTCAGAACTCATCAGTGGGATGCCTTTTTGTCTTTACAGTTCTCAGCTAAACTGAACTAAACTAACCACGCTAGCTCAAGCTCCCTGAGCGACTCTACTGGTGTCTTTCCTTGGGATTTGCTTCACTTTCTGTGACTAAGAGAGTCCCAGCTTCTCAGACTGTCATCCTTTGCATTCATAGAAATAAGATTCCTGCTAGCATCTAAGGCAGCAGTCTTTCTGTGTCCTTTCTTCCTCACTTTCTTGGATATTAATCCAAGAGGTTTTCCTCTGTGCCTCTCCTAGCAGTTCGGTAGTCCTGAATCTATTATTGCATTAATCTTCTTGTATTTAGTGTGTGTGTGTGTGTGTGTGTGTGTGTGTGTGTGTGTGTCTCAGTTCCAATCATGGGCTTGTTAAAGACAGGACCCACACCTCACTCATCTTTAGTTAGGTGCATGTGTGCCCTGCACATAGTGACGCTCAGAACACTTGTGACTAGATGAGGTGATATAATGACCCCTTTCCTCCAAGGTTCCTGTCAGTTTCCTTTTGCTGCTGGCCACTTCCTTGGCAAGCTGAGAGATTCAATGAGCCAGCGAGGCTAGTTAGGATGTATCAGAGGCCCTGCTTTTTTCTGGCAGATGTCTGCACAGTCGAAGCTGCCCATTATAATAACTTCCCTCTATTCCATTTTCATTATAGGTTAAAACAAACATATCAATCATTTCGTCCATGCAGCCAGCATCGTATTTGTCCTTTCCCCCTTTCGGCCTCATCTGACAGATTTCCACCCCTAGATTTATAAATTTTCATGTATTTACTTATCTCCTTGACATTCACCACCTTTCCACCTTTTGGGTTTTTTTTTTTAATTTTCTTTAAAAATATGCTCTGTTCTTAGGTCCTGTCCCACCTACTTAACTGTGCAGTACTTTCTACTTTGTGTTACACTCTCAGCATTTAGGTGTATGGACTCCCTTGTGTTCTGACCTCCTTCCCTCTGTGTCCTCTCTCTCTGTGTCCACGTTGCCCTTTCATTTTAAGGACACTGGCCATTGGATTTAGGACCCCCTTATTCACTATCACCTCATCTTTTAATTACATTTTCTAAGACCCTGTTTCCAAATAAGGTCAGATTCCCGGGCACCAGGGGTTAAGACCACAAAATATCTTTGGGGGAACACAATTCCACCCACAACAGGGGGCGATTAGAGGGAAATGAGCTTGCAGGAGGATCTGGTGGCATGGTGGGGACCTGCCAGGGTGCTTCTTTCCCAGTCACCCACAAGTGCTAAGTGCCCAAGCTGGGAACAGAGTGGCTCTCAAAGCCCTGGCAAGAAGGCCAAGCTCAGGATGCACTGGAGGTTCTTTCCTTTGGGGGCCCGAGGGATAGATTTAGCAGCTACTTTGAATTATTGATATGTTTTATGAGATCCGCTTATTGGATGATTTGCATTTGTTTTGCCCATGATGTTATTATTAGTCACCCTCTCTCCTGAAGAATAATGGCCGTCATGATGACAGTGTGAAATGAAGTGCAGGACAGACACACCCCAGAGCCCTCGGCCACTGCTGGTGCTCTCAGAAATGCCGGGTGGCGTGGAAGTGACTCCTTGGGACAGGATCCTTCTGTGACTCTCAGTTTTCTCTGAATTAAGCATTTCTGAAGGACGAGGGAATAGCCACTAAGCCAAAAGCAGCTCCACCTCAGCCTGCCATCTACAGACCAGCCAGGGCTTTAGGGAGAGTGGCAGAAGGTGAGCCACTGTCAGGGGTGCTGCTGACACCTGTCTCAGCCATCCAAGGCCTGGACTGAACAGAGATGGCCTCTTTCCTGCTGCCCCCCCCCCCCACCAAGACTTCACGTCCAGACCAACCAGGAGGTTTTGGGGGTCCCAGAACCTGAGTCCTTCTACCAGTCTTGTCACCCTCAGAGAAGAGGGAGGTGTTTAAGCGTCTCTCTGACTTAGTTTAGTTTGATGATCTTGTATTGCTGCCTGTTCTGAGCCAAGAAATGAAAGTTTCTTGAAAAATGGTATTAAACGTGAAAATGGAAAAAAATAAAAAGAAGTAAACATGTCTTCTATCCTAAGAGAGCTCAGAGTCTGGGGGAGTGACAGATCTGTTAACAGTGTCAATGTAATATGAAGTGCTGGGCCACGAGAGCACGGAGGAGGGGGTGCCTCAGCCAGCCTGGGGGCTTCAGGGAGGGCTTCCTGGAAGAGGCAACCCAGACTTGAGCCCTAAAGGAGTACCTCTATCATGCTAAGAGTGACAGAAGGGTGTCCAGGGGCAGACCCAGGCGGGCAGTAAAGCATGGGTGTGAGGACAGAAGAGGCTGTAGGAGACCAGGGCTAGTTGTTTCAAGAAAAATGCTACAGAAACTCTAATGTATGATCTTATTCCCTATTTGGTCTATGGGCTCTGCATCTGCAGATTCAACCAACTTTGGGTTGGGAAAAAATAGGTAGAACATATATAGATATGTAGATATGTGTATGCATGTGTGTGTACACACAGATATGTATAAAATTGGATGGATACTGAACATGTATACATTTTTTTCATTATCCCCTAAACAAAACAATATAACAACTATTTACATAGCATTTATATTGTATTATGTATCATCAGTCATCTAGAGATGATTTGAAGTATATAGGAGGATGTGTGTAGGTTATGTGCAAATACTGTGCCATTTGCTGTAAAGGACTTGAGCATCCTTGGGTTTGGTGTCCACAGGGGTCCTGAACCAAACCCCTGGGAACACTGAGGGACAACCGCATTGAAATACCTGAAATGTTTCCCCACACTGATCCTTATGCCTTCCTTTCTTCCTCCTCCATCCATCCATCAAGCCCTGTTGCCATGCCAACCTCCTCCTTTTCCTCTGATCTCCTCTCCCTCAGGTCCCTCTTTCCCTCCATATCTCACTCCTAGAGAGATTCAAGGCAGTGGTGGTGCAATAGTGATAGCACCCATGGGGTGTCAGAGACAAAGTGTCTTTCTCAGGGTGCTCCTTGGCAGTGACAGAATTTGCAAGCCTTTTAGTTTTAATCCCATTATTATTTTGCCTCCCCAAGGTATTGCCTCCCAGGTGACACCAAGTAGCCCAGAACCAGGGACCGCGTGCTGGCATGCATCAGCTGAGTGCACAGCTTTTGGTTCGCTGCTTGTGAACATCCCGGGCGGGTCAGAGTCTCCGCAGCTGTGGCTTCCCTCAGTGACCTGCAGAGCCTGTGTTGTCTTTGCACAGGGCCACCTCTCCTGGTGGAGGAAGCTGGGCTTACCAGCACTCTCCCCCTGCCCCTCTGGCACCCTGGCTCTGGATGGCTCCTCACTGCATCCTTTGCCCTCCTCTCTTGCAGGTGCAGAGAAGGAGGCCTCTCCTCACCTGTACCCATCTTGCCTTGCCTTCTCAGGGGCCTGGCCCATCTGTCATCTCCCTTTCTTTTCTCTTTGATCTTTTCTAAGAGGTCTTTCTCCTCAGCCGATAAACATGCTTTCTCTAAAATAAATGCTCCTCTTGTTCCCCAGTCTCCTCCCTCCCTTCCCAGTCACACTCTTCCATTGATCATCTCTGCTTCTGTGTTTCCGGTTGGCTATTTGCTTCTATAATCTGACTTAGGACTGTATCATTAACTTCTCTTATTAAGATCACAGATAACTTTTCTTTCAAGAAGCTTTTTTTTTTTTCAGACTTTATGTCACAGCCTCTTTGCCATGTGTGACACTGCATACCATTCCCTCCATGACTGAGACCCTCCTGGCTTCTCCATCTTCAAATTTATCTTCTGCTACTCCCAAGGCCACATTTTATGCTCCAGCAGCACTAAATTATAGTAATTCTTCATATTTGTTAGGGTTTATTTTCCCCCTTCTCATCTGGGCCTTTGCTTGGGCTGTGCCCTTTCCCTGGAATTAATTCCCTTTTCTCCACTCTCTTTCCTCCTGGACTGGCCAAGCCCTCCTCACCCTTTGGTATCCAGTGTGGTCATTGTCTTCTGCAGCCAACCTTCCATCTTTCTCCAGGCTGAGTCTGGTGCCTATGCATCTGTTTACCTTTGAGCTTTTATCAGATGATCTTATTATCTATTATGTTCTTGCCTCTGCCACATACCATTGAGCTGGTAGGAAAAAGGCCCAGTGCTTCATCCCAGCCTAGCACAGAGTCTGGCACACAGTCATGCCAAATAAACGTCTGCTGGATGAATGAATTCAACCTAGACAAATATTCACAAAAGAGCACCGAGCTGGTGTTTGGAAGGGTGAGCAGTGCCTTGTGGAAGGGTGTGGACGCAAGGGCCTTCTTGCTGATGTAGGCAAGACCTTCAAAGCAAGACCTGAGATGGACCCTCTTGGGAAAAGAGGGAAGCACTGGGGAAGAGAGCTCGGCACCAATGTAGTCTAACCTGGAGACCAGCTGTAGCTTGGGTGGCCAGGAGCTCTGAGTATGACCTGCACCACAGAGTCAGCCACCAGTGTGGGTCAGTCATTGGCCCTTGGGGTGGAAGAATTGGAGTGGGGACTCGTCACCTTCTGGGCAAAGTGGGCCTCACTGAACCAAGGCCAGCCAAGTTTTGGGGAGCCCATCGTTGGGGTCTGGGAATGGGGACTCCAGATGGGATATGGAAAGCTTCAGTCCTACTTGAGGCACAGGAAGTGGTGGGGTGGGAAGACATGTTTGGTCCAGTTAGGAAACTGCAAACTGTGAGTGCTGCTAGTGTGGAGGACCAAGCGGGCGGCTCTGAGAGGCAGGCCTCCTGGAGAGCCCGGTGGGACGTGCTAAGCATGCCAGACATCTGTCTAATCAGGACCTGGAGAGGGTTGTAAGTATTGAATCAACTGCTTTCAACTGCCTTTTAAAGATGGCCGGTGTAGGTGAATGAAGGCGAGAGGCCTGCCCAGAGCCAGAGAGATATAAGTTAGGAGGTGATCCAATCTGAAGGGTGAGAGATGATGGGCATTTCAACCAAGGTAGGAACTGTGGGGTTGTGAGGGGCTGGAAAAGAGATTCAGGAGATCTGGGAAGGGGCTTCTGGTCAGAGAGCTCTGTTAAAACACCTGCTTCTCTCGCAAGGAAACCAGCTTCCTGCTCTCCTGCTCGCCCTGGCTGCTGGGAGCAGCTGGGAGCCCCTGTTTTCTTTCATGCTCTACCCCAGCCCAGGCTCTAGGATGTGGCTTATCAGAATCAGAATATTCCAAGGGCACAGAAGTTCTGGAGCTTAATGTTAAGGGATTTCCCTGTTGCCTGAATTTAGAAATATATGTGAGGAAACAGGCGACAAGTGTCACTTTCCTATGATGCATTTTGCTGTGGATCACCAGGGGGTCAAGAGGGGATGGTGGACATAAAGGTCAATAAAATGCAGTCCCTGCCTTCAGGTTGCTCATAATCCTGCAGGTGAGACAGAAGCATATACAACCAGCCATGATATAAGGCAGATTGTGCTGTATGCATCCATAGCAGCACGCGCAAGCTCGATCTTGGCCCCAAATGGAGAAGAATATAGGAAAATATAAATAACATGCTCTGCTTGCCCAGGCGAGGGAGTGATTAATTCTGACTGTGGTCTTGGACTTAGAAAATCTTGTTCCACAGGAGAGGTGATGCTGGAGCAGGGTCTGGAGGACAAGAGGGATGCCGACAGGTGAAAGATGGCATGCCAGGCAGAGGGACCAGCAAAGTGAAGTCATCCTCCCAGGGGAAAAAAAAAAAAAAACAAAAAAGAAAAAGAAAACCTAAAGGAATGAATAAATCGGGGCTTGCCTAAAATAAATCCACAAAAGAGCTGGAAATAGAAACACAATAGTCCTAGGTTTTGGTATTTTAGTCTAAGCTTTAATTGAATTCTTATTACCCTCTCATTACCTTGGAGAAAACAATTTGAACTCCTGGGGGAAAATAATGCTATATAAACAGAAGGCACTGAAATAAATAGGTGTATTAGTGTACAGAGGATAGTCATTTAAGTCTGTTCAAATCCTAATAATAATCGTTGACTGGCATAAACAACAGTACATGCAAAGATTGCATCCAACCTGCCCAAGCTCCCCTCTGGGACTTATCTTTCTAGATATTCATCATTGGGAGGGCTGAGTCCTCTCTGGACCAGCTGTATTTCTCCCCTCTTCCCTCCTCCTCTTACAGGTCAACAGTGAACGGCTTTATCTGCCCCTGAAGTTGGGACAAGGGAAGATCAATATCTTCTCCTTTGGTTTCCATGTGGTGGTGGAGACCGACTTTGGCCTGAAGGTTGTATATGACTGGAAGACCTTCCTGTCCATCACAGTTCCCCGGAGCATGCAGAACAGTACCTATGGCTTGTGTGGCCGCTACAACGGCAACCCTGACGATGACCTGGAGATGCCCATGGGTCTGCTTGCGTTGAGTGTCAGTGAGTTTGGGCAGAGCTGGGTGAAGAGGGATACCTTCTGCCAGGTGGGCTGTGGGGACCGCTGTCCATCCTGTGCCAAGGTTGAAGGTTTCTCTAAAGTGCAACAGTTATGCAGCCTGATCCCCAACCAGAATGCTGGCTTTGCCAAGTGTCACAGCAAAGTCAATCCCACCTTCTTCTACAAGAACTGCCTGTTTGACTCATGCATCGACGGGGGCGCCTTGCAGACTGCCTGCAGCTGGCTGCAGAACTACGCCAGTACTTGCCAGACTCAGGGGATTGCAGTGACCGGCTGGAGGAATTACACATCCTGCTGTGAGTTCTCCTCCTATTTCTCCCTATGGCTTCTCCCTATTCTTGATTGGTGAGGGAGGCCAGTCTTCCAGCTCCATAGAAATCAGAGTGATTGAGTAAAGCGCTTTAAGGATATGCACTTTGAAATTCAGTTCATTATTATGAAACAGAATATGTCACCTCCATTTTCTTATCTGTAAAATGGGGTTAATACCACTTATTCAATGAGTTACCCTGGTGGATGAAATAAGATCAGACATAGAAAGCACTACATGGCATTCAGATTCAGCAAGTGCACAATCAAATGCTAACCAGAGACTGGTGGGGGGAGAGTCAGCTAGTTAATTCATTCTTTCATTCTAGAACTCCATGGGTCCATTATTACATTGATACTTTATATGCTTTCTCTAAGTGCATCATTCTATTTGATTCATTCATATCACATTCCAGTCTTTGTGCTTATGAAACACAGCAGAATATTAAGAGCATCAGAATTCCTGGATTCTAGCCTTGACTCTGTCCTTAAGGGTCTGTGTGACTTTGAAGAAATTCACTTCCATCCCTTGTGCTCAGTTTCCCCCTCCAAAGAGCAGTGTTAATGCTGCCTGTACCATTCATGCTACAGAAACGTCCGGAGGATCAAATTAGGTAATTGGAACACCAGCACGTGCAATGCATGCTGAGTGGCATTATTATATTAATGGCTTGCTCTGGGCCAAGCCCGGTGCTAAACACTTTATCCACATTATCTCATTTATTCTTCTCAATAACCCAATTAGGCAAGGAGAAATTGAGACTCAGAGGAGTTAAGTAACTTGCCTAAGATCATAAAATCTCAGTGGCAAAGTTGGTTTTTGAACTTCTAACCCCGAAGCCCATACACTATCCTAGTGGACTATGTATGGGGACATTTGCTTGCATTTGGCATGTGCAAATAGGAAAAGGTCAGGAGGAGAAACCATCATTAGTCCTTGACTCACCTGCCATGGTCTATTTTCCCATCTCAGTCTCATTAACTATAGTAAATTTCTTTTAGAAGATCTGACTGTATAAAAGGCTATAAATTGATGCTGAATGCCTAGAGTTCTAAGTAAGGGAGATAGCCAAGTTCCCCAAGAATCAACTCCCATTTGCCTCCTGTAAAAGGAAGATTTGGATGAAGAACCAGAAATGGCATTGGGGTCTAATGTTCACACAGTTTACATTCCACACACAGTCCCTGAGTGAGAGGATACAGAGGGGAGAAGGACGGAAAAGATGCCAATACTATTCATCCAGGCTTAGTCCCTGATTGAGGGAGTGGGGACTTGGTGCCACTAGGGGTGACTTTCCAGATGAATTGGTCTATGGTGTTCTCACCATAAAATATATATGCCTATGAAAAAGATAAGGTCTAGATAAATCCCTAGAGCACGTGGATTGCACTGGGTCAGTGTGATAGATTGGGAGAACTTGACTTCCTCTAAATCAGATGACCAGACTCTGGACCCAGAGGCCTAAACATGGTGCAGGACCAGAAAACTGGTTTGCAAGGTGAGACTGCCTCACCCGAGATTTCCCCTTGAGATTTACCAGGTAAAGAGCTCCTCTTCATCTGTTGCCATGCCTGGTGGCTGTACTGCCCTCTGGGGTGGCTGGTATGGGGGGCCACCATCCAAAAACTGTCAAGGCTAATGAACAAGGAAGGACACTGGGGTACTAATACTAGGAACACTCACCTCAAGCTGGTGGTCTCAGTTTTTGTCACTGGTGGGAAGGTAAAGGAATTGAGTTAGCAAGCCCTATAACCTTCCCTCCAAGGAAGAAGTTCACCCCCTACCCCACTGAATTTGGCTAAGGATAAAGGATATGAAGACAATTTTTCTTGCTCTCCAGTTCCCTCTACCAGTAACTCTGTCCTCTCTCTTCCTTAAATTTCTGCCCAGACACTGGTGACCTGCTCTTTATGGCTAAACTCGCCATGGGGAGCTCCATCCATGGCACTCAGAGCTGAGTTTGTCCCACCTCCATCTCAATCTTGAGTCTCATCCAAGACCCCCTGCCTCCAGCACATCCCAGGCTGACATATCAGAGCCACCGGGTTATGAAAAAATGGTTCCCATTGCAAGTGGTTTAAACCTTCCTTTGTGTGAGCATTTCACGACAGAGGCAAAGATCCCAAAAGACAGAGCACCTGAAGATGCAGTGGTAATGAAGGGCAGGAAAAGAAAAAAAATTATAATAAACATTTGGAAGATAGTAGGTGGGTGGGGCTGGGAAACAGGGCACAGCTGAAGGTCACTTAGTCTACCATTTTGAATTGCAGAAACAGAGAAATTCTACGAGTGATTGAGTACTTCCTTATCTATTCAACAGAAAACCTGGCCTGAAGATGGTCATTTGTAACTGTAGTTGGAGGGACTTTGACCTCTGAGAAGTGAGAGCAGGACTGATCTCCCCTCATTCGACTAAAATTAATCCAATTCAAAATTCATGTGGTGCGATATGAGCAAAGGTGTGTCCAGGAGGAAAAGGGTTAAGCCAGATTGCCCTTTAAACTTGTGCTTTATTGGTAACAAGGTAGAATGCCAGTGTTTTTCAATGATATTGGCTGTTCCTATCAATGGGATAATTTATTACTCAATTATCTTATTTGTAAATGCATTGGAAAAACCTCTCGGCCCAAGTTGAACAAATGGGCTGAGGGAGCCGGGGAGGTAAATTGTCTTAATTACTAACCCCTTCTTAAAATTCCTTCAGCTGAGTATCATTCTTCCCTTAATGTGGAACCTATAGCAGTGGATAGTGAGAATACAGTAAGAGAAGCAAGTAGTAACTAATAACTTGATCCCTCCCTGGTTCTTGCTGTGTGCTCTTCTGGGTGGGCTGTAGGAACTTGGTCAGTAGGAACTAGTAACAGTCCCATTCTCTCCAGGGTGAAACTAAGAAATAGAGCAGCTTTCCCAAGGAAGGGGGCTCAGGAAAGTGGAAAAGTAGTTCAAGAGATCGTGCTCTCCTTAGAGAAGTGACCCTGGTCCCCTAGCACCTGATGTATTATGGGAAGTGGTCAGTCAAGGTCAATTATTATTATCATTCTCCCTTTTTTGCTATTTCAGGGTCCTGAGTCCAAAGTCCTATAACTAGGAATTTTCTTACTTATTTCTCTCCATACCCAATAATTTATTTTTTATTTTCAGCTGTCCCCTTTATTTACTTATTGACAAAATCTCAAGTCCACATCATAAGTGCAAACACAGTACAAATATTGATTCCCCATTTCTGAACCATTTGAGAGTTGCTAATAGCATAGCCAGTCATAATTAATACTTTGGTGCATATTTCTTACAAAGACAATGTTCTACACAATCACTATCTGAAAATCATAACCAGGAAACTAACATTAATATCATCTAATTGTCAGACTTCATTTAAATTTCACCATTTGTTCCAATAACATTCTTTATAGTCCAAGAATGCTGCCAGTATCATATGCTGCATGTAGCTGTCATGTCTAAATGACATGTCCCATTAGATCCTTCAGGGTGGAGCTGTGCTTTGGTCCCAATACATTTTTACTGAATGATTTTCTAAAAAGTAATTCCTGCTATGACTACTACAACTAGCACTACCATGGATATCAGAAGCTATCACTGAAGTACCAGGCACTTTGTCACTCATGGGAAGGAAAAGCAAGGTCTGTATAGCTTCACAGATTGTATCTCATTTTATCTTAATTGTTACTTGATGAGGGAAATGCTCTCACCCCCATTTTACAGATGAGAAAACAGGGGTTCAGAGAGGGTGAGGAACCTGGCCAAGATGACACGGCTAGTTAGTGTCAGAGCCAGGGCTGAAACCCACACCAGTCTGATTCCAAAGCCTTTGCCCATTCTATTTTGTATTATTGCCTTTTGCTGGGATCCATTCATCCTACTGTCTACCCAGGGCACAGACGCTAAATGTGCCTCCTAGCCACAACAAAAGTCACAGTCTTGACTACGGTAAAGATCCAGGGGCACAGCCCAGTTGTGACTCCTCAGCTCTCCAGACTGCATTTAGGGGGAGAAAGAAGCAGCCAATCAGTATTAGAAATTTGAAAGTTTGTTTTTGAGAATCCAAGGTAATTGCCCACCTGCCATATTCTCAGCATTGTTTTGGATGCCATGAGAGAATCCAAAGCATAAAACTTGGAGTTTGTACTCTAGTTGAAGAAATAGGACCCATTTGCAGTACTTGAAAGAACCATGAACTTCTTCCCAGATATTAACTCATATTGTAGAGCTTCAATCACTGTTAATACTGGCTCATGAACAAGTTAAATAAAATGTGTTAATGATGAAAATAATGCAAGTTAATACTGGCACATGAATGAAAAGCTCAATCAGTTAAAATATGAGGATGTCCAGAAATAACCTTGAACACTAAATAGAAATTAGTATATGGGAAAGCTGGCATTTCAAATCACTGGAGGAAAAAATGTATTATTTAATAAATAATAAAGGGATGAAGGGTAAATTAGCTGAGAACAAAATAGCTAAATCCCTTCTTCACTTCTCACTGCAAAATAAAATCCAGACAGAACAAAGATTAAGCAAAAAATTTAATTGTATAAGTACTGGTAGAAAACAAAGGAATTTCATATATTTTAGTAATCTTGTAGTGAAGAGGGCTTTTCTAAGCAAAACACTCTAAAGCTGTAAAGGAAAACCTGATAAATTTAACAATATTAAAATTTTATATCTCTTCATGGCAAAAACATAATCAAAAACCAAAGCAAGTACAAAAATTTTTAAAGGAAGCAAAGTGGGAGACAAGTGATAAATACTTTATAACACATATGACACATAAAAGCCTATTTATAATTTATAAAGAGCTTTTACAATTTGATAAGAAGAAATCTTAACCACACAACATGTGCAAAGGATACGAAAAGGCAATTCACAGAAAAAAAACATACAAATGGATTAAAAACAAATGAAAAGATGGTCTACCTCACAAAGAAATGCAAACTAAATGCAGATACAGCAGATACAGCATTTTTAACCTTTCATATTTCCAGGAATCAGGAAAGTTGGTGAGAAGCAGTCAGTGAGAATGTAGAACAAACCTCATGTGATACATTGGCACAGCCTCTTTAGAGGGCAGCTCAGTGGCATCTGTCAAAAAATGTAAGGAGCTAGGGGTGAAACTCATTGGTAGAACTTTTGTCTCTAAAATGTGTGAGGACCTGGGTTCAGTCTCCAGCACGGAAAAATAAAAATAAAAAAATTAAATTAAATGTACATGCCCTTTGTCTCAGGAATTCCACTTCTAGGAACTTATTCTGCAGATTCACGTAGGAGGACAAAAATATATGTACAGCGATATTCATTGCCACATCGTCGTAAATGCATAAAATACACACACCACACAGGAGTGCAAAAACAATAATTCGAGACTAAATGGGAGAAAAGTGCCATGAAAAAGCAATGAACAGAAAGATTTGCAGATTGTGTTCCTGTTTATGTAAAACAATAGTAGGTATAAGATGCACATATGCACACACACATGCTTGTATATGCACAGAAAATTTCTGGAAGAATTGATTATAGATTGTTATCCAAGTTTGCCTTATGCACTGATATGATTTGCATTTTCTATCATGTGCAGGTATTATCTCTTGAACTAAAAAAACTTTTTAAAATGTATAGTATGTTGTAGTAGTGGTCATATGAATCTATGCTTGTGTTAGAATTCATAGAATCATGCATTCCGAAAGTAAATTTTACTACTAGATAAAATAAACCCCCCAAACATACTGTTTATTATTGTCTAGGGTAGAAGTTCCCACATAACTGTAGTGGTAGTGTTTTTTTTTTGTTGTTGTTTGTTTGTTTTAGTATATATTGATTAAGATAATAGCGTCTCTAAAACTTTTAAGCAAACTTATCCTTAGTGATTGGCTAAGGCTCATTGAACTTCTGTGCCCAGCAGTGTCCAAGCACACAAGCTCACTTAATCCCTTACACCCAGCCATGAGGTAAGTGCTGTTGGTATCTGCATTTTATAGAAGAGGAAGCTGGGGCTCAGAAAGGTGAAGTAACTCTTCTGGGTCACTTGCCAGAACCCATATTCCTCACCAGGACCCTAACTGCCTTTGTTAAATACATCTAGATGCCCTTGAAAAGTGGCAGAAAAATAGTAAAAATGCACACACCCCCCCACACCACTGCACATTTGCCTTCTCAGTGATCATGGGGCCCTGGGGTCTATGGCTGATAAACCACTGGTTTGCCAAAAAGGTCCTGTAGAAGTTTTGAGGTAAAGGCGAGTTGGCATTGGTACAGGGGGGAGCTCTACGGATGAGACCCCAACCGGAATTTGGGGAATTTGAATAGGCTGAGAGAGCAAAGAGGGGCTTGAAGCAGGAATGGTGAGAGAGACATTCCTAACGGAAGTGAGGATCCATGACGGGAAGTGAGTGTAAGGTGACAGGTAATGAAGATCTCAATAGCCAAGGTGAGGAGAGCACACAGACTATGTGAGGAGGCTCCAGCAACCTCTGTCTGCACGCCGACCCATTATGTAAGCAATAAGGAGCCAGAAGGAGGCATTCCCTAAGCAGAGGACAATAAGGAGGAACAGGGCCAGGCCGCACGCTTCCTCCCTCGCCCCTGGCCGCCATCTCCCTAAGCAGTGGCTGCGAGAAAACCATTTACAGTGTCACATACTACGCCAGTGCTGACTTGTCGCTTCTGTTCCAGCGGTCACCTGCCCTCCCAACAGCCATTATGAGAGCTGCGTGAGTGTCTGCCAGCCGCGCTGCGCCGCCATCCGCCTAAAGAGCGACTGCAACCACTACTGCGTGGAGGGCTGTCAGTGCGACCCCGGCTACGTCCTCAACGGCAGGAGCTGCATCCTGCCCCACAACTGCGGCTGCTACTCAGATGGCAAATATTATGAGGTAGGGGAGGCCCCTGGCCCATCATCAGACTCCTCCCCAACTCCAAGAGGGTGGTGGGAATTGACCCGTCTTCCCTCCGTGATGAAAAATGTAGGGTTGATTGTCAGGAAAGTGGGACAGGGCCAAGAGGCTACAGACCCTTCCAGGAGGCTCTTGCTCCCGGCCAGACCTGGAGGAGCCTGTGGGCCTCTCCCTCCTCCCTCTCAGGCCTTTCTCTGGAGCACGGGCCCTTCTGATTTCCTCTCCTGTAAATCTGTTTGCAAGCTTCTGACATGACTCTAGTTTGGAAATAAGGTGGCTGTGAATCTGACATTTGTAGCTGTCTTAGCTAAGGACATTTTTAACTGGAAAATATGGCGCTTGAGGTTGGGAAGGGTGGCCTCCCCTCTCTGGCTACTGAAATTTCCCACAGGTGCCATTTGTCATTCTGGTATTGTCCCCAGAGTTTGGGCTGCTTATTGCCACACCTTCTCTGCTTCTCTCCCTGTGGGGGCTTAAGTACAGAGCTTAGACCTTTTATTATGCTTCCCAATAAACATATTAGCTCACTAAGTCATTTTACTTTTTAAGACTTTTTAGACTTTGTAATTAACCAACCTACTTTCCCTCCCTCCCTCCCTCTCTTCCTTCCTTCCTTCCCTCCCTTTTTCCTGGGATTGAACCCAGAGCTTTAAGCATTCTAGGCAAGCTACACCCCAGCCCTGAAATCTTTCTTAATGTGCTGTAATACTAAGCTATAAAAGGCCTTGCTGGAGGCTTTCCGTTCATGGTTCTAAGCCCCTTTTCTGTTTAAGTGACATCAAAACCTTATGTGGGTGAGTAGACGGTTAACAAACACAAATACTGAGAGTCTGCTGTTTGCAAATCACGGTGCTGGTGGTACTGTGGGACATGAGGAGCATGCTCCCTGCCTTAAGGAACTTAAAAAAAAACATTCAGGAGGGGGGAAAAATGTGCTTTCGAGAATAAGAGAACAATTACAAAATAACATATCATTAAGTGAAAAAGAATACTCCACTGAATGAATCAATTTTAAATGAAGGCATATAGTAGCCTTTATAAGAAATCTAATTGAAATGTCTGAATTGGAAATCAACTAAGCAAAAAATAAATAATGCCTTCTTTTTGTAAAGAGGGGATTGACTTGTTGTCAACTAAGTTGTCTTTTCTACGGGAATAAATAAGAGAATAGGGATGTGAACATTACCTTCATTTTCATTGCCATGGAAAAGGTATTTCCATCCTATATTAGAAAAAGAGAGAAGCAGAGTGAAACAGTAGAATTAATCAAAGAGGACTTCTTGGGAGAGGTGTTGAACTCCCCCACAGGTGCCATTTGTCATCTGTTATCGTCCCCAGAGTGTTTGGGCTGCTTATTGCGGTACGGCCCTGCTTCTCTCTCTCTGGGGGTATTGAAGTTAGGTCTTAGAAATATTTGAAGAGGTAAAACATGGGAGAAAATAATAAGGTCAGTTTTCTCATAATCTGAGAGAAGAAATAATCAGGCTCAAAACTCAAAGAACATTCTTCTATTTCTGCCCCTTAGCTGGGAGACTAACCCAAAGGCACCTGCCACGTCCTGCATGGAGGAGGATATTGTTGGTTTTTCTATCTGTTCCCCCAAAAAACTTATCTACTCAATGAACACACAAGAGGCAATACTCTTTTTATGAGAGAGGGGGCATGACAGGTCTGGCCATACCAGCTCAGACCTCTTACAACAACAACATGCTCAACTCTCCTTTATTTATAACATACAGGTAAAGGGGGCAAGGACTGGAGGAGCTTCTGTGATGGACAGGATAGAGTGGAGTTAGGGGAGCCATACTCTTAGGGGGAGAATTCCAGAAGGAGACAGGGAATGACTCCCACACAGTGCCACAGGCTTCCCAGCAGTTCCTAGAAGCCAGGCCTCTGCATCGCATGGCTCAACCTAGTCTGATTCTGCTAAATAAGGACGGCTTCCCACAGGCATCTATCAACTGTGTCAATCACCCCTCTGCAGGTATCCTGAGTATCAGTGTGGCATATGGGAATGAGACCTGGGTTCTCTCCTAGCCATACCACTCCTGGAGGTGTGACATTGAACCAACTTGTCATTTCTCTGAGCTTCTGTTTCCCTGTGAATGAAATGTGGCTAAAAATACCAACTCCGTAGGGTTCTTGTATGAATGACCTAAACCAGGTGCCTAGTCTAGTACCTGTCCTCTAGTCATTCATTAATTGGTCGCTGCTATTGTTGTTGTTGTTCTCTTGAGAAACATTTCATAAATAAAAGTCCAGGCATGTTAATGAAATGATGCATATAAAATCCCTTGGAACTCTCAAGAAAGGCACAGAACCGCTCTGGGCAGCCATTAGTATTATAAACATTATTATCTGACTTTCATCAGAAAGTCAGTGGGTTTTGACAACAGCTCCTATCTGGGAAGTAGCAAACTCACAGAATAAACAATCTGCATCCACTTGCCACAATTCAAACAGGCTTGGGGGCTTGTTTATACAGCAGATTTCTTTGGAAATAAAGAGAGAACATCTAGCCATTAGCATGTAGGGTAATCACCAGCTGTGGCTGTCATGTCTAATTAAGGTAAAGAAAGCAGCATGGGGCCAGCCACTTTCCGGAGATGCTAGTTTCATGATCAAGTTCTGTGGATGAGTTATTTACCCTTGACCACATATCCATGTATATCAGGTTATTTTTCTCTTTCTACCAACGTAATGTCTGAGTTTTTATCAGAGAGAGGCCAGACTAACCACTCAATTATTCTATAAATCTGATAAGAGAAATGAAGTCAATATGTGAGTCTGCTGGCACCCAGAATATGTTATAGATCTGGAAGAAGAGAAGACTTGGTTCCAGGAACTTCCTAACTTTGAGGATGAAAGCATTAGCAAAGACATGTTGCAGTGCACTGGACTGGAAGATTTCACCCTCTATTTACTCTTGAATCTGTGTCACATTTGTAGTTGATATGGGTTTTGATAAGTCTATAAGTTAAAGTATAAAACAGTAAGCAGACCTTTTTGTTCCATTAAAATATCCTTTCTGGATGGCACTGTTTTGGTAAATTGATACCGGTGGAGCATATCTAATCTAAAAATCTGAAATCCAGAATGTTCCAAAATACAAAACTTTCTGAGTGGTGACTTGATGTATGAGTAAAAAATTCTACTCAATGGAACTTCATTTCATATACAAAATTATTTAAAATATTTTATTAAATTACCTTCAGTCTATGAGTACAAGTACACGTGAAATAAATGAAATTTGTATTTAGATTTGGATCCTATACACCAAATATCTCATAACATATAGACAGATATTCCAAAATTTGGGGGAGGGGAACCCCAAATTCAAATCACTTCTGAATCAAGCATTTTGAATAGGTGATATTCCACCTGTAATGCTCTGAGGGCCCACATCTCAATGTCTTAGTCTACTTATCAAGACCACACCCTTCTTGGATTGTCAAAATGCATTTCCAACAGTTTCCTGAAATTCTTAGTCTAGAGCAAGTACAAGGTCAAGAATACAAGCTTCACCTGGTAGAGTTGTGCTTACAGATTGTTGCCCATTTGGGGAAGAATAGAAAACAATAGCTGCCTCCAATTGATGGTATCCTATGTTGTAGGTATTTTAATACCTTTATAAACAGTTCCTTCATCATCTGAAGGAGGATAAGTAGTTTTTCTTTTGAATATGAACAGCAGCTACTATTTATTGAGCACCTACTCTATGCCAGGAAATGTGCTGTGCATGTCTTCTTTACTTTTACCTTCACAATTGCCCTGCAAGACATGATTGTGATCTCCAATTTAGAGATGAACACACTGACTCTGGGAGGCTAGTCATATTCTTCAAGATAGCACATGTAGGGCTGGGGATACAGCTCAGTTGTTAGAGTGCTTGCCTTGCAAGCAAAAGGCCCTGGGTTCAATCCCCAGCACCGCTAAAATAAAATAAAATAAAGATAGCACATGTAGTTACAGGGCTGGGACTGACACCCAAGTGGTCTGATCCTAAACTTTCCTTTCATGAAACCTAGCTGTTCACTAGATCCTTCACATTCAAGACCCATTGAAATGGAGGCAGGCAACAAAAGTAAGTTAAAAGTAGATTAGACACAAGGGAAATGTTTGGAAGGGTTGGAGTCGTGAAGTGTTGAAATGATTAATCCTGAGAGTTGGTCATCACTTTCCTTTGACTATTTGAAGAGCTGGTTTCTCATTCTCAAGTGAATTTAAATTTCATCCTTGAAGTGAAGCCTGTACTTGTTAGAAGTGTGATTCCTTGGTTTAAAAAAAAAAAAAAAATCTACAATGTATTTTTTTCTTCACCTACTTCCTCTAACAGCTGCACATTCAGGTTGGCTGTGATTAGTTCTACAGTCCAGCCATAAAGATTCCAGAGTTCTTGATTGAAACCAATAAAGTCTAAATTGCATATTATTTGGCATCTGAGTTGCATGGGAACTGATGTAGCATTTGAGTGGAAGCAGCTTTCCGACTGCTCCCTGTTGCAAACTGCAGCCCTGTTAAAGATAGGCTAGCCCAGCCTGGTACAGGGTCCAGATGGACTGGGCTTTGAGGTGCCCAGTACCGATCACAGCCTGAGTTTAACGCACACGTCCACTCTATTCCAGCCCAAGCAGCTGTTCTGGAACAGCGACTGCACGCGGCGGTGCCGCTGTTTCCGGCGCAACCTAATCCAGTGCGACCCGCGCCAGTGCAAATCAGACGAGGAGTGCGCGCTGCGCAACGGGGTGCGCGGCTGCTTCAGCACCAAGACCTCCTACTGCCTGGCGGCGGGCGGCGGCGTCTTCCGCACCTTCGACGGCGCCTTCCTCCGCTTCCCGGCCAATTGCGCCTTCGTGCTCTCCACCATCTGCCAGAAGCTCCCCGACATCTCCTTCCAGCTCATCATCAACTTCGACAAGTGGTCCTCCCCTAACTTGACCATCATTTCGCCCGTCTATTTCTACATTAACGAAGAGCAGATTCTCATCAATGACCGGAACACCGTCAAGGTGACAAGTCTGGCCTTGATTCTTAAGAAATGTGCTCGGGAAACAAGGGTTTGGCCAGTGGACTATTGATTGCGGTTTTCCAGATAACCAAGTTGTAGAACAGTAGGTTGTTGCTTCCTAGGTACAGTACACAAAAGATCAAGCATCAGGTTTCTACCAATATGAGAGTGGGCCCCACTCCATCCCTCACAGATGGTTCCAAAGGCCTTGCGGGAAATTTAGCATCTCAGGGCGGTTATAATAGCATGCGTGGTAATAGAGTTTCAGGTGATAAAATGGTAGATAAGTCGGTTTTTATTCTGAGTTAATTTCCAAAAAGCATCTCATTTGTTTTTAAGAGCCTTTTAAATTATACTTGGTTCTGCTAACCTATACCAGACCAGCCTCCATCTTTGCCATCCTTTCTCTAAACTGAGAAGGCGAGTGTTTGCTTATAAACACAACTACCTAAATAAAACCCGATGGAGCATCCCCCACTATCAGAGGTCCCTATAATATACTAAGTGAAAGAAAATGGGAGGTCGAATATGGAGAATTTCACTGAGACTGGCTCTTCCTTGGGCCTGTTACCTGTTTTTTGTGAATCTTAGATTTGTCTGTAAGTAAATGTGAAGCCTTCGCCTACCCCCATCGCTAATGTCTGACTTGGATTCCTACGCTTTCCACTGAATTCACTTGTTCCATCATATGGAAGACCTATAAAAACTTAAATATAGTATGTAATATATAATGTAATTATTAATGTACTAGTAAGAATATGATTATGTTACAATAACATTAATACAATTATACAGAGACTCTAGATTATTATTTCCAACCTGTTTTAATGTTTGTGTTGATTTCATTGAAATGTCTGCAGAATTGAAAACTTGGGACTTAATAGGTTAAGAAGATAATTGCTCTGATGAACTATTGACAGGGATCGCAGTCTGTCAGCTAAACTAAACCGATCTCAGCAAGTAGACCTGAAAGGTGGAACCGGGCTCCATTGCTCTGTGCACAGATAGGGAGGGATAAGAAGAGATCACATTAACATTTTTTTGGAACCAAGTGTTATGTATCTGCTTTTCACTTTTGGCTCAGATAATTGGGGGCATTAAATGTATCTGTATTTGAGGAGTCATCAAATAGCTTAGTATCCAGTGTTAGGCCAAAGACTGGCTGTATTTTTCAAGCTTAAAAGGAAAATATCTGGATTTTAATAGTGGTTTTTAACTTCAATGAAAGTTGCTGTTACTGTTTTTGACATTCCAATTTCTTTTGCAAATTAGCCCACATGGACACTATTGCACTGGTCCAGAACACAGGAACAAAGAACCTGAGAGAGCAAAACTGTCATTATCACTGAATAAAATACCCCGAGCTAGCCAAAATAGTAAAGACATATATTTTTAAAAGGCATCTGCTTTTTTTTTTTTTTTATGAAACAAAAGTTACTAATAACCTGCAGGGGAAAAACAATTTATTTTGTAAGTACAGGAAGAGTATGTTATATTCTATCCCAAGGGCTAAGAAAAGAAAATGTTACAGAGCAGGAAAATGACGACTGTAGAAAATACTTTGTCAATAGGACCTCTGGGGGGACCTCAGGTTTGAACATTATAAACAAGGAAACAATAGGCATGGCAATGATCCTCTGATCCATTTGAACTATTTGGACTCTCCTTGGATTAGAATGCCATTTTCAGTAATTGGTTTGTGCCAGGGAAAGTTTTACACAGAACTCCAGCTGTTCCTTGTGGGTTATACTGTTCTAACATATTCTTCTCTTGCCCCCTTCCCTTTCTCCCCGGCTATAGTTTGCTTCCTTTGGGGGAACTATGGAGGATAGGATAAGTGCATGCCCTTAAATTTTAGGGCAGAGGTTAGTAGACCACAGCCTGTGGCCAATTCTGCTTGCTGCTTGTTTTTGTAAATGAAGCTATTATTGGAACCCAGCCACGCTCACTTAGTTACATGTTGTCTGTGGCTGCTGTGGCTGCCCTATGCTCTAAGGGTAGAGTCGTGTCGTTATGATAAAGTTTGTAGGCCCTGCAACGCCTGGCCCTCATTGAAGTAGTTAGCCAACCCCAGCTCTCAGGGTAATGACTTACTTTCTCCCTCCTCTCCAATAGGTGAATGGCACCCAAGTGAATGTTCCATTTATAACTGGTTTAGCAACCAAAATCTACAGCAGCGAAGGGTTTCTGGTGATTGACACTAGCCCCGACATTCAGATCCACTACAATGGTTTCAATGTCATTAAAATCAGCATCAGTGAGAGGCTGCAGAACAAAGTGTGTGGCCTCTGTGGCAACTTCAATGGGGACCTGACTGATGATTATGTGACCTTGCGGGGGAAGCCAGTGGTGAGCAGTGTCGTGCTGGCCCAGAGCTGGAAAACCAACGGCATGCAGAAGAGGTAAGAGTTCTCAATAGTTCAAAGTGTTAAACTTGGTGGCTCCAATCTTCCCATAACCATGGAAGTGTTAACGAGGAGTGTGCTTTCCTTAGCATCTGTCACCCTTCCTCTCTGCAGAGCGGAGGCAAAGGTCTCTGGAGTTTTGATGCTACAAATAGGCACATCAGAGGCCCCAGTAATTTCTTGAACTGCAAAGAAGGAAGTGGGTTAGAGGATATGACCCTAAATGATCATGTTATCTAGCCTCAGCTCAACAGAAGAATGTGCCAGGATGAGAGAGCTCTGAAGCCTTGACCAGCTGCCCACCTGGGACCTGGGCTCCCCTGCTGGGGGCGGCTGGGATTGATTCAGTAGAAGAAAGGACCTAATTGAGTGTCCTTGACTCATACTAGAAGGCTTGATTGTAGTTGTGCAGGCAATTGGTGGGAATCAGGAAATCCTTTTTTAGAACATAAGTCAGGGAGGTTAGGCCCTCCCCCAGTCACCTGAGATATAATGAAATAAACAAGTTATTCCAAAGGTTTTTAATTGAGGGTCCCTCTGGGTTGCTGATTTATGATGAAAGCTTTCTGAATCCGCTTCTTTTTCCTGGCATTGCTTTGCTTATATAATATGCTGGATGTCCTCATGCTTTACATGCCAGATATCTGCTAATGCCCAGTTGTAGAAACAATGCTCCAAGCCCTCTCTGGTTACACTCACCCCAAGGGTAAGCTGAACTGTGTGTCATGTATTAGATTATTCTGTGAATTGTGGGACCCTGCGTTGGGAAGACTCTTGGGTAATACGTAGCCCAGTCTCTTCTTTTTCTTGGTGAAACAGAGGCTAAAACAATGGCTTATTTACATGAGGAGGACCCATAAGTGCAAGCCAGGACTAGACTCCAGGATTCCTAATTTGATGCTTTCTCTGAGATGCCACTCAGTGACCCACAGATAGAAGACAACTTTGGACATTTAAGCCACTCTCGGTTTCCTCTGACAAGCAAGGTTTAGTTTCTCCCGTGGAGTCGTGATTCTGCTTGAACTTTTCCCTTATCCCCTTCTTTCCTTTTCTTTCTTTCTCCTTTTATAAACTATCATCAGCTGGACACCAGTTTTCTTATGAAGGTTTTACTTTCAGTCTCTGACAGCTAAATTGAAGCTGGTGTAGAAGGCTCCCAGATTTCTTTGCAAACCTTTAATTGTGCCATCTATCAGATGTTATTATTGCTGTTACTGTTCTGTCAATACCTATTAATGGTTAATGGTTATTATATCAATGATATCAATCAATTATAGGAAAGTATTAGTGGTTATTATATCAATATCTGCCTTTCTTGTGTCACTTTGGCTACCTGTCCATTATTTTATTTTCCCTTTGCTTGACATAGTGGTATAAATAATGGGAAATCTGTTTTCACTTTCTTAGCTGGTTGGGACAAGGCCATTAGCACCTGACTTTTCTAAGGTAAAGGTAGCACTGGAATTGCATACGCCACTATTCAGGGCTAGAACAGCATATACAACAGATGAGGTCTTACTTTCCCTGGAAGACTCAGATGGCTGTTTTTGCTTCACTTACTCTGACCAAACCTCTTGCCCCTAGCTGCAACGAACTACAGTTCTCACAGTACGCAGCCACATGTGACAACGTGCACATCCAGAAGATGCAGGGCGATGGCTATTGCCTAAAGCTCACAGACATGAAAGGCTTCTTCCAGCCCTGCTATGGACTCCTCGACCCCCTCCCCTTCTATGAGTCCTGCTACCTGGACGGCTGCTACAACCACAACAAATTCCAGCTGTGCGGTTCCCTGGCCGCCTATGGGGAAGCCTGCCGCTCCTTTGGGATCCTTAGCACTGAGTGGATCGAGAAGGAGAATTGCTGTAAGAGAATTATTTTATTTCTGTGGATTCTTTGCTGGTAGCATTGCTTTGTCTAGGGATGACTGGTCCTCTCCATTTTTACTCCTGGATCTGCAAATTTGTAATATGCTTATATGTGTCAACATACATAAAAAGCCACACCCATTAATGCAGATATTGTGACCAACAGATTGTGTCTTTGTACCCTGACACAAAACACCAACCTCGTGTGTGTATCCAGGCCCATTTCAAGGCTGTGCATACACATTGGTAAATTTATAGACTAATCTTCATCAAGTGTAGGAATATGCTTAGTTCAAAACCTAAGAACAATGAAGCTAATTAAAATATGTATTCAGTGATTTCAGAAATGTTAAGCAAATTACTAGTCTCTGCTGGAAATTAACCAAAATGTTTTGTTTGGTAACTTTAATATTTTATTCTGCTGTGTTCATAAGATATGCTTTTAAATGAACTGTTTGGAACTCTGAAAATTGTAAATGTGATTTTACATGCATATTCGTGTGAACCTCAGAGTTTCCTTTTGTCTAAGGGCATGCTGTGTCTGCCAGCTGGCAGAGACCACCACATTGTTAAGTGAGGTTTTTCCTCCTGTGAGCTCTAAACTCAGCCCATTCTTTCTGTTGTTTTCTTTGGTCATTCTCCTACTGGGTTCATCAGCCACACCATTTTCTCTCTGACTACTGTGTGCCTGGTAATACATTATATACTGAACACTTTTGGAAAAAAGGCTTTTAAAACAAATACATTTAAATGATAATGGACTGTTTTCCTTCAGTCATCTTTCCAGAAATGAAAACGGGTGGACACAAAGCCATCCATGTGCTCCTACCTTGTGAATTACTTGCTTAGAGGAGGAGTGGGGCAGCTAGGTCACGTGAGGTGTGGGAAGTTGTGGGGTTTTCTTTTTAAATGTTTTTACTAGTATTGGGGTTCATTTGGTCATAGTCATACATGCCTGGAATATAACTTGCTCCCCTTTGCTCCCCAGTGCATCCCCTCCCCCCCCCAGTTCCTGTTCCTCTGCTGGTCTTCCTTCTATTTGTTTATAGTTTTTATTTAAAATTAGTGCTTTTTAACCTCTTTTTTCTGTACACGTCCCTCTATGTAGTAGCACTCAAAATCTACTCATTTCGTAATTTTCAAGTATATAATATCTTGTTATTACCTATCATTGATCTCTTGAGCTTATTCCTGCTAACTGAAATTTTGTATCTTTTTTAAACTTTCTTTTTAAAAATTCTTGAAGTGAACTTAGCTCATGGTAAACAGTTACTTCTTTAGCATTAACCAAGGTGATGAACAAGGATTCTTCTATCTTGATAGGAAGGAGATTCTTTAAATAAAGAGATGAGTCTCATAATGAAAATGCTCTCAATTAATGGATCTCAAATGAAGATGTTGAATATCTTGCAGGTAGTCTCATCTGTTACAGAAATATTGTTTATAATAACGTGGTGCCATTAATCTTAGTTAATGATGATGAATTATATGTACTTTTTGATTTGTCTACTTTTATATAATCAAGTAGTTGTTATTGAGTAGGTTTACCAGGAATCTAAGAAGTTCTGGTATCCCTGAGGAACTGCTCTGGGATCTTACTGGCCCTCAAATTTTCATTATTGGCAAATATTTATTGAACTATGAGGTGACAATGTGTTTGGAATATAAAGAAAAATATTAGGCATCTACTCTTTACATAAATATTAAGATACAAATGCAAGTAATCATAAATAGCATAGTATAGTCGGTATACTCGCTGTGGTGTACCTTGACAGGTAAGAGTGTGTATTATGTCTTTGCCTCTTACCTTCCCTGGTGGCCTTGGGAAAGTTTCAGCCATGAAATGAGAGTTATAATACTTAGCTTAAGAAGCATTTGTGAGGGTCAAACATACTAATTCAGCTAAAGCCTGAGGCACAGTGCCAAGTCCATAGCAAGTACCCAGTCACTAGCTATCGCCATTCATATTTTCTGGAAGGTTGCCCTCTCTGTTAACTTACAGCTACCGCCTGACCATTATCAACTGAACTAAAGTGGTAAATCCAGAGTATAACCAAATGCTACCATGTGTGGTGTGAAAATCAAGTTGTGCGTGTTTCTGTGTGTTTTCCTTTTTAGCAGGAGTGGTGGAAGATCCCTGTGTCGGGGCAGACTGTCCCAACAGAACCTGTGAGATGGACAACGGAGGGGAGCTGTGCGGTTGCATTGAGCCACCCCCCTACGGAAACAGTGAGTGACAAGGACCACCTATCTGCCCAGAAATGTCCAATGGAGGAGGGCTGGCAGTGGCATAGGAAAACTCCAGGGAAGGACCTTGATGTGTCCTACTCCATGGGTTAGAAATTCCAATAGAAAAACTTTTGGGAGTGTTTAAGCAGAACAAGGAAGTAGTCCTACCACTTCAAAGTGGGCTAATGCTCATTTCCGCATAGCTGCACCCTTTCCTCAATAAATTACAATTTGCACATTTGTATATAAATGGAATGGGCCAGTTCCATCTGAGTTCAAGTTCAACATCATAGACATCCAAATGATCTTTTAGATCAGGAAGAAGTGAGGTGGTTTGACACCAACATGAAGGAAGGAGGAGATCCAGATTTATCTGGCCTAAACCTTTTTGGTCTTAAAGATACAACAGGAATGGTTTAAAACAAGCAGCAAGAGCTGGGGAGATGGCTCAGCTGGTAGAGTGCTTGCCTCACAAGCACAAGGCCCTGAGTTTGATCCCCAGTACTGCCCCCCCCCCAAAAAAAATGTTAAAACAAGCAGCAAATACCTGGGACTCCTGGTCTTGTCCCTAACTGGTTCCCTTAAGGTAGAAATGGCCCTGGTCTTGGCCAAGCCCATCTCAGTGTCAGCATGCAGAGCTGCTTTGCTTTCCATTCCCCACGACTTTTCTTGAGCCAAGTAATCTAGAGGCAGGTGCTAAATTTAACGTCATTTGAGAATGAAAACCTAATTGACTAAAAGGCTCCATAGGAGGGGACAACATGCTTCACCTAGGCAGATATAAATATTTTCTGTTTCTTATTACCAGCCATTTATACACTCAGAGAAAATGTCAATTGGTGCATCATCCTGTCAAAAGGCAATTCCTAAGGCTCACCTGGGACTTGCTAAGAAGTTCTGCTCAGCTGGATTCAACCAGGGCTTTGGGTGTGGCCAGTTCAGAGCTGCTCTCCCCCAGGGAGCATGCTCCTTAGCCAGGTTCTGTATGTCACAGAAAAGTAGCTGCCACCAGTATGTGTGGGAGGAAGCCTGGGTTTATAAAGAAAGACAAAGGGCTCTTTATTAGCATTTTTATCTTTTTAATAAGGCTCTACCAGTGCCCAAGTTATTGCTTTGAATGAATTCATATGCTCATTTGGTCTGATCAAAGCTTAATTAGAAATGCTTATGGCCTGAGCAGAGCTCATTTGCCTCTTCTGCAGAAGCATGGCAGTACGATGCCTCAGCCCCACCCCTGCAGCAAGACTGACTCCCACTGATTTGCTTTCCTTAACAACTGTTTCCACAGACTCACATGACATCATTGATGCAGAGGTGACCTGCAAGGCAGCCCAGATGGAAGTGTCCATATCTAAGTGCAAACTCTTCCAGCTCGGCTTTGAGAGGGAAGGCGTGAGAATCAATGACAGGCAGTGCACTGGCATCGAGGGGGAAGACTTTATCTCCTTTCAGATCAACAACACCAAAGGGAACTGTGGCAACATCGTGCAGGTGAGGAAATGGGGATAGGAAAGAGCACCTGGCAGAGGTAGAGACAGCTCCTGGTATTTGCACATTGATTTTCATTAAAGTCAAGGTCAGGGGAGTCCACTTAAAAATATGCTCTTTGGAGAACAGCAAAAGGCATGTGCACAACGAAGAATGGCAAGGGCAGTCATCACTTGATGCTAAGTTGTTGACTGAACTGAAAGAGCAACATGTAGGTTAGCGAAGCTTCTCGCTGCTTTTCTTGTTCCTTCCCTGGGTGTGTCTTCTATTCATGACTCAGTTCATTAACACTCATCAGAAGGCAAGAAAAGAGTAAGCACCTTCATGTATGGTGAAAGATTTGGGAAGGGAAGGGTTTGAATTAAGGGTTAAAATACATTTTTCTCCCAATTTATATTACCTCACACCATGGGCAGTACTCCATGCTCCCTAGCTTGCATTTCCATGGATAACCGGGGACTGGGTGTCATGAGAATTCAGTGGTACATGAAATCTCCCTTCCATGGGCATTTCAAGGTTATCAAACTGAAGGGTGCTGCTGACATCTATTGTAATACTTTCTCCCAGAGTAAATGCTGAAGCCAGCTTCATACTGATTTATACTGGCCTCTGGGTTATGTATGGAATGAAGCCATTTCTCCACTTTCAGGGATATGGATTTAAAATGCAAGCCACATACTCACTCCCAGATTTAATGATTTCTGACCTCCCCCTGCTCTGCAGTCCAATGGCACTCATATCATGTATAAAAACACAATCTGGATCGAAAGTGCCAACAACACTGGCAACATCATCACCAGGGACCGCACAATCAATGTGGAATTTTCATGTGCTTATGAGCTGGATATCAAGATCTCCTTGGATTCTGTTGTGAAGCCTATGCTAAGGTAAAGGATTTCATGGGCTGTGCTCATAACTTTGTCTTTACTTGACAGTTAAGGTTAGCATAATCAAAATTGCTAGCATTTATCTCTGAAGCACTAGGAAAATAAAATTCTTATTTCTTGAACCTAAGTACTTTAGACCAGCACTGTTCAATAGAACTTTCTACAGTGATGGAAATGTTCCATATCTCAGCTATACAATATGGTAGCTACGTGTGGCCATTGAGCACTTAGAATGTGGCTCAGGAAGCAGAGGAGCTGAATTTTTAATTTGAGTTAATTTTGTTGCATTTGGATTTAAATTGCTCCATGTACCTGTTAGGTACCAGTTGGGACAGAGCAGCCTTAGACTTTACAACTACATGCTTTGCCTTCCCTCAGCTTTCTCAGCTTGAAGGAAATGGTAGGCAGTTGAACTGACGAAATTATTTTGTGTTGCCGCCTTATGACTGTTTCTATTTTAGTGTCATTAACCTGACAGTTCCAACCCAAGAAGGCAGCTTCACCACCAAGATGGCGCTCTACAAGAATGCCTCCTACAAGCACCCTTACCGCCAGGGTGAAGTAGTCTTGACTACTCGTGATGTGCTATATGTAGGGGTCTTTGTGGTTGGAGCGGACTCTACACATTTGATCCTCACGCTCAACAAATGCTATGCCACCCCCTCCCGTGACAGCAATGATAAGCTCCGATACTTCATCATTGAAGGAGGGTGAGTAGCCTTTTAATAGATGGCAGTCTCAGAGACTTTCATATAATATTGTCTACATTATGTTTTAGGGAAAGGAATAGGAACTAACATCTGTTGACACCAACAGAACGAGCATTTTATATCAGCTAATTCACTTAATTCTCATAACAACCTATAATGTAGACTTTATAAGCCTCATTTTATAGATGAGATCAAGTAACTTGCTTAAAGTCACACAGGAAGTTAGTGGCAGATCCCTCAAGTCACATAGTATTAACTATAAGATGCTTTATTATCACAATATAAATAAAAAAGGGATTTAGTCCTGCCTACTTTGAACTTCAATTTGAGAGGAATGTAGAATTCTGAAAATGAAAGAATGAGTAGGACAGCTATCAAAATAAGAAAGAAATGGAAAACAGTAGTGCCCCCTTATCTAAGGGTGATACATTCCAAGACTCCCAGCGGATACCTGAAATCATGGACAGTAGGGAACTGTCCCCATGCCTTGCTTTTTCCCATACACACATATCTGTGATAAAGTTCACTTTATAAATTAGGCAAAGGAAGAGATTAAAAACAATAACTAATAAAGTAAAATTATTATCATAGTATACTGTAATAAAATTTATGCAACCATGGTCTCTCTCTCAAAATATCTTACAATACAGTCCTTACCCTTCATCTTCTTGAGATATTGTGAAGTGATTTGGTTCGCACATGATGAGAGATGAGTGAAGTGAATGATAGGTGGGCATTGTGATATAGCATCAGGCTGCCACCTAAGGGTTACTTGTACACAGCACTGGGCCAACAGAAAACCGATCTATAACTAAGGTGGTTACTAAATGACTAGCAGGAGGTAGCATATACAGCATGGATGCAGTGAACAATGGGATTCATGTCCTGAGTAGATGGAGTGGGACAATACAATCTCATCATGCTATTCAGAATAGCATGCCATTTCAAACTTATGAATTATTTCTGGAATTTTCCATTTAATATGTTTGTATGGCTGTTGAACACAGGTAACTGAAATTGTAGAAAGTGAAACTTTGGATAAAAGGGAATTAATGTAATAGTTTATAAGCTCTACAAGTTCTTTTTACTTACTACTGTATGCCCATCATCTCATGTATTTCCTGAAACATAGTGGATACACAACAAAATTTATTTAATGAATGTATGACAATAGAAGACTAAAAAAACCAAACAACAACAAAAATAATTATCATCATTTTTTAAAAAATATTCTGGGTAGGGCTGGGGTTGTAGCTCAGTAGTAAAGCACTTGCCTTACACTTGTGAGGCAGTGGGTTTGCTCCTCAGCACCACATAAAAAAAATAAAATAAAGGTATAAAAAAGAATTCTGGTTATATCAGGCAGTTTACACTTATGATAATAGATTTTTGCAAAAATTTATTTTTAAAGCTTTATTGGAAACATAATTTATATGCAATGAAATTTACTTGCTTTAAGTATAAAATTCCATGATTTTTAGTAAATCTGCAAAGGAGCACAAACATCACCATAGTCTAATTTTAGAACAGTTCCATCACCCCAATAAAATTATTCTTAAAAACAGGAACTTTATTAATCATGATTCTTTCTGTTAGAACTGGTAAAGGTCAACTTGGCCAATTAACTTATGCAAACGAAAAAACAAAACACAAAAAGCCAGAAACCCAACAAAACTAGGGTATTGAATGGGTAACCAAATCACAGGAGTGGAGGTAACTTCAAGGGTGATTGAATCCAGGGAGCTGCCGAGCCTCTGTTGCTCATCTCTTGTCTCTACCTCTCTCTGTGTGTCTCTCATTGACCTTGTCAGTCACTGACAGTCCTGGCCCCACATTCATACACCACTGTCGCCACAGAGGAGGCACCGCTTCTAATTCCAACTTGGGGACTCCTGGGGAAGGAAGACGACTCTGTTTTGGATCACTTGCCTGTCCTTTGTAGGGGGAATTCACCATTACTGTTGTGTGGCCTGGGCCAGTGCCTGTCCCTGTGATGGGCAGAGGGTGCTGTGGACACTGTATAATAGCTTTGTGATTGTGGGGAAGAGGAATGGTGCCCAAGAGAAAAGGGGGTGACTCTGAGCAAATAATTGACATCCACCATTTTGCAGATGAGACAGGTTTGGCGAAGGCAGGCTCAGAGTTCACCATGGCCACCTGCCTAGCATGGGGAGGGAAGGAATGTTTTAGGTGTCAGAAAACTGTCACTGCCAGAGCTAGCATGGTGTGTGGCACCGGTTGTCCAGGTGTGTCATGGAATTTTCAGCAAAGGCCTCACTAAGGCATTTGTGTCTGAGTTGGTATTGACCTTCTGGAAGGCAAAGGGAGGGCCTTGGTGACTACCTGGTGTCTTTTGGGTCTTGGTGCTTGGGTTAAAGGGATGGTTTTCCTTTTTTCCAATCTTTCCTCCCTCTCCTCATATTTCTTTTCCAGTGTAAAAGAGCTACAACCTGAGCTATTCTGCAAATGAAAACCCTGATTATGGAACTTGTGTCTCCTTTGAAGGATGAGGTGGCATTTAGCATTTTAAAAACAGTATTTAATGGACTTGACCCAGAGAGGAAGTATGAGCCAGCAGGCATGTTCATAAATCTCAGCTTACCCCAGGGTTTGTGTGAATAAAGGCCTTCAAATTAAACTGTGGTTAGGTGGGAAATGATTTCGTCATCTGGGAGAATTTGAATCCATCAATCCTTCTAACCTTTCTTGGAGGGATGTGGTTATTGTTTTGTTTTGTTTTCTTTCCACTGAATTTATGGAAAAATTGATGCTCAGTGCTTAATTAATGAGCAGCAAAACAGGTCCACTTAAATGTTTTGGGGGTCAGTTGATTCCCCCTAACTGTGTGGAGCACAGAGACAGCACTAACTTACCAGTAGCTCAGAAGCCAGGAGCCCAATGCCCACTTCTTTTTTCTCTGAAAAAGTGGAAAAGACAAGTATTCTTCATTAGTGTTCAGAAGATTCATGCCTGGCTTGTTTTCTTGCTCTAAAGGAGGCCCCCAGACAGCCAAGGATGCTCTGCTCCATGTTTTTCTGATACCTAAACTTCATCTCCCTGGGAGAAAGTTGGCAATCTGGCTAAGAGGAAAGATCTGTGTGAAGATTGGAGAGATGCTACCATTTTAGAATCCTTGAACCAATTTAGATTATTCATATGCATAATAAGGGCAAGAAAAAAAAAGGATGGCATATAAAGTTTTGCTTTCAAAGCATTTCAGAGACTACTGCCTTGAAAAGCAACTTGCATTTTGCCTAGAAAACTAATTATGAAATTTAATAGGTGTGGGAATGCTGAAGGATAACTTCGATTTTTAATTTTCCTTATTACTAAGCTATTTAACCCTGTGGGCTTGGGGGAAAGAAACATAAGAAAGAGAAAGAGTCACCTCTTTTATCTTTATCATTTTAAAGAGCTCTTGGCTTCTTTGGGCCCACCTTGGGCAGTGGTCGCCCAATTCATTCATTTATTCACTTATTCATTCATTCATTCACTTATTCATTCATTCAACAAAGATTGTTGATTGATGGTTGGAACCACAGTGAGGATAGTAACTTGATTTCTGCACTGGAGGAACTCAACAGGGTACTGCTGGCAAATCTGGGAGAGGCCACCTACTCCTGTCTGGTTAGAGCATGCCTAGGGGCTCTTTATAAAGAAGGGGTATCATAGATGGGTGGGGAAAACATTCCATGAAGACACTGGAATATATGACGCTGTGATACACTTGGGGAACTTTTAAGCTGTGGAAGCAAAATATCTGTGCTTGAGGAAGGTCTTGCCTTGACTGGGTATTGGCTCAATACCACCCGAAGGAAGAGGCGTTCACCTGCACCAAGACCATCCTCCAGCTTCTCCCTCCCTGTGCTACCTCCCCCACCCTAGCTCCTACCTATTTTAATGTGTGGGAAGAGCTCCCAGGAGGCTTTGAATCAGGGGCCCCTGCCAACATTGATAATTAACTGAAGAAAGTACAGAGGAAGTCAGAACTAATCTTGTGTTTGCTAAATTGTTATCAGTAAAACACAGCATTATGAGGGGGCGGACTGAGAACCTGAAGCACAGGGAAATTGAGTGCAGTCCCCACGGTCATTTAATTTTTAGCTGCAGTTAGGATGCTAACTGGGGTCGTATTCAAAGTTTCAGAACAAACAATGAGAGTAGGAGGGAGAGATAATAGATGACAAACCTGCCCAGTCCAGAGGCCACTTTCAAATGAGAGGTCATTTGAAATTTTAAAATGAAGATGAGGATTAACGTGCCAGAGGAAAAAAAAATGGGAAGCAAAGATGCCATTATTTTTTCTGAATAGGTGTCAGAACATTAAAGATAACACCATCGGCATCGAGGAGAATGGAGTCTCCCTAACCTGCCGTTTTCACGTCACCGTCTTTAAATTCATTGGGGATTACGACGAAGTTCATCTTCACTGTGCAGTGTCACTCTGTGACTCAGAAAAGTACTCCTGTAAAATCGTAAGTGCGAGTGTAAAAATGAAGTGCTTATCCTTATTTCTTCCTGCTCTAGCGTTCCCAGCATGGAAACTGAGTGCCCGGTGTCTGAATTGGAGTTATTCACAGATGCTCCGGAGTCTTTGGTGGGCAGTCATCTTTGGTGGGGAGAGCAAAGTGGAATGATGTGCATTTACTCCTGTCCCTGAAATGTCAACCAGTTAACACCAGACCAGAGCTCCTCAACCCTGGCACCACTGACATTTTGGACCAAATAATCCTTTGTTGTGGGGAATTGTCCTGTGCAGCATCCCTGGTTTCTGCCCACTAGATGCCAGTACGATCTACCCTCCAGTCGTAACATCCAAAAAATGCATTCAGACATTGTCAAAGGTCCGCTGGAGGTGGAGACAGGGGGATTGGTCTGGCTGAGGATAGCGAGTCAGACCACCTGAATCCAGTGACCATTGGTCAGAGCTCCACTTCACCATAGCAAACTCCTGACCTCAGGAGGCAGTTTATCCAGGTTCCAACTCCTCTGATCTACAGGACCTGAGGCTTTGGAGGGGCTGTAGGATGAGGATGAAGTGCAAATCAGGCATCTCTTCCATGCCAGGCTTACATCCCCGCTGCATATTGCTATGCCCTTAAGATGTGATTGCATTGGTACCTGGCTCCTAACCTTTAATATTTCAGCTTTCTGCTTACCCCCTTGTTTGCAAAATCAGGATATGAATTACGGTCAGGCTACTTGCAGATGGTGCCGCATACATTAGTGTCCACGAGATACAACAATCCTTATTCCCGAGCAGAGAGCCTCTTTGAATATGACTCTACAGTGAAGAGTATATTTAATTCTGCTCAACATAAAGCCTAGAGTCCCAGTGGGTTCAATGATCAAGAATGCATTGGTTCTAATTAATCTGAGCAGCGATAGTGCTAGAGGCCAGAGCCTTTGCCTCTTTTGCAGGTGGAAACGTGGCGAGGAATAAGTTATCAGCTTAATTGTGTGAAATTTTCCCTCTGGTGTTCTGTCTTTCAGAATTGCCCACAAAATTCCAGGATTGCCACAGATTATACAAAAGAACCAAAAGAACAGATCATTTCAGTGGGACCTATTAGGAGAAAAAGTATGTATGTTCCCTAAAACACACTATAAATTATTGAAACAATGGGACTTGAAGGTTCAGACGTGCTTCACCTGTGATGTGGGTCTAGTGTATGAGGAGGTGGCGTTGGGACTCCAGTGTGAGAAGACTGCCCGCCTGTTCCATTGAAGAAATCTTTTCACTGACTTTTAAGAACTCAGCAGCATCGGGCTTTGCCTCATTCTCTCCTTTAATTAAAACCTTCCCTTCTGTATGAATTGAAAGGTGGAATTGTCTCTAATTAATTTGCCCAACTGCTTGTTTTCAGGACTGGACTGGTGTGAAGACAACGGAGGATGTGAGCAGATCTGCACAAGCCGGGTGGACGGGCCTCTGTGCAGCTGCGTGACGGGGACCCTGCAAGAAGATGGCAGGAGCTGCAGAGGTAGAGGCTCCTCTGAGTCAGGGCAGGCACTTAGAGGTCACAGAAAGTCCCTAACCCCAGAAGGAGAAACTCAGATTTGAAGCCCACCCTGTCAGCAACTTACCTAGGAAAGTCTCAGAAATTAAGAAGGAAAGATGGCCGGGCGAGATGGCACACACCTGCAATCCCAGCAGCTCAGGAGGCCGAGGCAGGAGGATTGTGAGTTCAGAGCCAGCTCAGCAACTTAGCAAGGCCCTAAGCAACTCAGCAAGACCCTGTCTCCAAATAAATAGGGCTGGGGATGTGGCTTAGTGGCCAAGTGCCACTGGGTTCAAACCCTGGTACCAAAAAAAAAAAAAAGAAAAGAAAAAAGAAGAAGGAGAAGGAAAGATGAGGAAAAGGGCCAAAGAATGCTCGCACCATTTTTAAAAAATTTCTATCTCTGCTCTTCCATCTAAAGATAATTAAAAAAAAATCCCAGCCACTTCAGGATCATATATTGGTGGTAAATCTGAATGTCAAGTCTACCTGGCTGAGGTTGGGATTAGGATAGTTGCCCTAGCCAGTGAGAGAGAAGCATTGGCATGTGGTTTCCTGATGCTCTTTGAGCTTAGCAGGACCCTATTCAAGGTTGGATTATTTTTGCTTTTTTGCTGCCTGAGCCAGGGCCATTTGGATAAAGTGAGTTCTTAGCCATGAAATTTCTTTATTTAGTTGAGTGTTGCAGAGAAGTCTGATGCCTGTCTAACTGGCATCCTCCCTCACTGCCCGTAGGACTTACTATGTTCCTCTCTGTCCACAGCCTCTAATTCTTCAGTTGAACTCCAAGTTTGGACGCTTCTTCTCATCATGACCCAGATTTCATTATGGCATTTTGTGTATCAATCAGACACAACCTCATAATGCACTAAAGGTTGCTCTATAAAGTACTGTAATTTACTTACTTCAACTCCCCGTAGGATAAAAAGTGTGTGTCCCTAAGTCAAAATCTATTTGAAAGTGTCCAGCATCTCACAATCATACCACCTGCCTCCAGCACTCAGAGATTCCAGGTCCCTGTTTCAAAATATGCACCAGGGCTTCTAAAAGCCAGCCATGAGGAGCATGTATTTAACCTAAAATTCCCAAGTTCCTGTGAAAAGCCAGTGAAGGAAATGAACTCTGGTTACAGAAATCTGACCAGAAAAATCTGTGCAGCCACTGCTGTTTCTGGATCCCACTTTTTACAGAGTTAGGACTTGTTGGAATGATTTGGAAATGATGACTGGAAGGTTTGGCTCCCCCTAAGGAATCTCTCTGGTGTGTGGAAGTGCCTGATCTACAACGTGCACCATGGCTCGCTTCTGTTGAGGAAGAGTCCCCTTCGCCTGCCATCACCATGGCTCTCCACCTTGCCACGCCAGCTTTGGTCACTGGATATGTTGTTTGCAGTCCTGGGGAACCTTACCCCCATCCCATCCCTCAAACCCAGTCCCTTCTCTTTTTACAAACCAACCAAATAATTTTAATGTGTTTTATCCTTAAATAAACTTTGTGTTCAAGTATTCTCATTATTTAGTGACTGGAATCATTCTTATCTACATGAAGCATTGCACACTAAATAGCATGCTATGATTAAAAACAGAAAAGAACAAGCAGCAGCCATTGGACCAGGTAGGCACTGCTGGCCAGAGTTTTAATGTGTGGTGTTATTACTACACGTGTGCACTTACAGAGCATTAGCAGAGCATTAAGGTGCTTTGCAGAAGAAAAGCAGGCAGCGTCCTCTTTTGTAAGTGGTATATAAACACACATCTACTATAATTAACTACAAAATGGAGGGCCTGCAAAATATATCCCTGGAGTGCCTCCCCTTTTAAGGTTATAAGCAAAACAAAACCCACTTCAAGTTTATTCTGAAATTGTCTTGGATTCAAATTGATAGCATTTTCGCATTTTTCTGGGAACACTGAAAAGCTGAGCAGAAATGCTTAGTGTCCTTGAACATGGTGTGGCAGCTCCTGTCTCACAGGCCAAAGGCACCAGCCTCATACTGTCACTAGGTTGATGAAGTGGGGTATAGACCGAGTCTTCCCCAAGTTGCTTTGTCCTCCTGGCTCTGGCCGGGAGGGCCTGCAAATTCTGGCTGGTCTGGGCTGTCACTGATGCTGTGTGGCTCAGAGGACAACTGGTATTGAAGGAGAGAAATTGGTCTGTTTATGCTTGGACATCATAAGATCTTTTGAGAAAACGCTGAACATTGAGATGGATGAAGGAGTCAAGCCATCTATTTAAGCTGAGTCCCGATATTTCATCTTCATGGTGATAGAAACTCATGTTGCACACATGTTTGTGGTTTACCTGAAACCACAGCTGCTGATGGATCCCGCACTTCAAGATCATTTCCACTCAGGCCATAGAAGGTGTTTTAGTCAGTTTTTTCACCACTGTGACCAAAAGACCCAACCAGCACAATCAAAGAGGAGGAAAAGTTTATTTGGGGGCTCACAGTTTCAGAGGTCTCAGTTCATAGCAGGCTCCATTCCTTGGGGCTCAAGATGAGGCAGGAGATCATGGTGGAAGAGTGTGGCAGAGGGAAGCACCTCCTGTGAAGATCAGGAAGCAGAGACTCCACTAGCCAGATACAAAATATATACCCCAAAGGCAAGCCCCCAATTACCTACCTCCTCCAGCCACACCCTCAGTTAATCTCATCATGAGATTAATTCACTGATTGTGTTAAGACTCTCATAACCCAATCATTTGCCCTCTAAACCTTCTTTCATAGTCTCACACGTGAGTTTTCAGGGGATACCTCACATCCAAACCATAACCAAAGGTTAAGAATTTCAAAATCAGACAGATTATGGGGTAAACATAGCAATGTCTTTTTTTTTTTTTTTTTTTTTGCTTGAGTTTCTTAGATGCATTGTGAACAAAAGCATACAAAAGGTAAAATGATATATAACTTTTCTATTGGTTGTCATATCTAAGTCATTAGAAATTACTAAATTATAAATAGGATTTTTTTTATTTTGAGCTTTTAATTAGATCCTTTCTTGTGACACTTTTGTTCTTGGAGTCTGGCTTTCTCACTTGACTGACAGCCTTCAATTGTCTGTCATCGGGATAAGCCAGGTTATGGAGCCATGACAGGAAACTCCAGGGTCTCAGTTTACTTCAACAACAAAGGTTTGTTTCTTGGTGGTGCAAGTAGACTCTGCTCCCCACCAGCATCCTGGAATGGAGGTTGACAGAGGCGTCATTATCTTTTGATGCTCAACATGTGACTTCAAGAGTCACCTCAGCTAAGGAAGAGAGCACAGAGAATCACACCCCCCTCTGTCATGCCTCTGCCTAGATGTGGCACATATTGCCCTTCCCATCAGTCAATGCATGCCACATGGCTGTCATTAGCTTTCAGAGAGGTGGAAGTGGGAACTTCCCCTGTGTTTGGAAGGAAGAACTGGAAATCAGCTGCGATGACTCTATTGTCTTCAGGTCAATCACTTCTTTCTGGGCTGAGAAATACCTGCACAGAACTAAAACACAAAGCCCTTTAGTTAACTTCCGGAAGTCAGAAAAACTGGTGGTGACTTTGGTCCTTCTATATATTCTCTGCTGAAAACAAATGATTTGGTGTCTCAATACCCTAATTTTCCTCCCAGTAAAATGAGAACATTAAACTTCTTTTCAAATATTGTTACATTAGAAAATGACACCACAAACATAAACCATATGATAGTATACATTAAGATAATTCCAGAACATTACCTTTTTCTTATAAAAGATTTGCCAGGGGGGTGGCGGTGGGGGCAAAAGTACATGCTTAAAAAGGTTTAAAAAGAAACCTAATTGGGAATCTTATTGACTTGGTATTTGTCTGACATCAAAAGAAACCGCATCTTGGGGTCTGGCATTTGTGACAATTGGGAATTCTATAATTAGTTTCTTAACTACTAATAGATATGTGTTCTCTTCAAAATTCTAATGGCAAAATTTGAGAGCACTAATTGTTTAACATAGTCTAATATTATAACTATTTTTAGAAGCATTTGACATTTAGCAAGAGCTTGAAATTTAATAAAATTTCTTTCAACCAAAGGAATTAAGTAATTATCAAAAGATGACAATCATGCAGGACTAGGGTAATGAAGAATTACTTCTTTACTAATTCTGAATTAATTAAGCATCTACCCCATTCTGAACCTTCAGACTTTCTCCCAAATCTCTGGGCATTTTCACCCCCCTTGTATCTCATTGCAATTTTGTCCTGTTTAAAAGAACACGAGGGCATTTTTCAGTGCCCCAGCGAGTCTACAGCACAGCTTAGAGAAAAAAATCAAATAGCACCCTCTAGTGCCCACTTTTTATTTTTGCATGAAACCCAAATGTATATCAACCACACCAATCAAATTACAATTCCCTCCCCCATCACCACCCCACCAACCTTAGATGCAGAACATTACCAGAATATAGCTTTAGAAAACACATCAAATGCCAAGGACATTTTCTGGAGAACAGTATAAGATTTATTTTTATGCGCACAGTAAGCCTCATTCCAGGAAAATACCAGCTTTTGGCATCCCATGCAAATTCTGCCCTTAATATCTATTTTTCTAACTTGATGACAAAAATAGCTGCTGAGAAAAATTAAGTATCTCTTTAAAATGTCGAGAAATAAACAATCTGATCAAGAAAAACCCATGAAATATTTAGTGGCCTTTATTTTCCCCCAGCAGAATGTGAAATACTTGGCTATGCATCTACAACACATGAGCAATAACTCTCCTCTGACTAATGGAAGGCTCTGTTTGTGATGGTTTAATTATGTTTGCTGAAATACGACTCTCCTCTAAGACAACATCTCCATGGCAGAGGGACAGATCTCAATGGCTATAGATAGAAATAAAATACAAAAGGCTCATCGTTCCATGAAGAACTCAGCAATCAAATTCTATTTGCTAAGGAAACAAATGGAGGAAGGATATTCACTGTACATTTTGGTGTGTGTTTCTGTTTGCAAATAGCCTCCAGGTTAGCTATTGTTTTATTTGTTAGCATAAAATACCAATTGCAAAATATTTTTGAAACGAAGATATTCATTCTCCCATTAGATGACCCCACCATACCTGATGCTAATGTAGCATCTTCCATATCCAACACTTTCCCACCTGTATTTAATATTGCTCATTCTTGAATCATGTTTCATTTGGGCAGAGAAATTAGAGAAGAGTTAAGTTGAAGTCATATCATTTGGCATAAAATATTAATTAAAGAAAACAGCAACCCACTCACATATGTGTGCTTTTGTAAGTTTACTTAATAATTTTTTATTTCTAATGAGACATATTAGAATGATAATACTCTTTTAAGAACAAAGAACCTATGAAGCAGATGATTTTTTTCCCTCTTAACTCAAATTTCTTTGTGGAATATGTTAAGGCACAAAATCCACCGATATTGCCCCATTTTAGTCGGGGAAAAATGTATTATTTTATTGAAGAAGAGAACATTAAATTACCTCAGCTTGAAAATCTTTGCATTGGATCTATCCAGATTTAGGAACATCTTTTTGTTGTTTAATTAAGACTACATTCATGCACAAATTTGCCACTAAGTTAATTATCTTAACTAAAGGCAGAAAAGGTGTGGTTCCTAGTGCTTTCCTCGATCTGCCACCTGTTTTCCTCTGACCTGTTGAATTACCTAATTCAACAGTCTGTCTTGGTCTTTGAGGTTTACATCACTACATGGATCCTTCGAATCCAGGAGCCACAAGTGTGTGTTCATTCACTTTCTGTGATTCTTTGCAGTGATGGCTGCAAAATGCTGTTAAGGAATATCTGCAGCCGCGCAGGGCAGGGAGTCTGCCCTCCTGAAGAGCCGGGATCAGAAAGCAATTTGGCAAACTAATTCAACAAGGGGAAAATGACTCAACGTATAATGCAAAAGCGTCTAGGCATCGTATCAGAATATTCACAGCATAAAATGAGAAAAAGAGCTGTGGATAGCACTGAACACAATTTTTGCCCTTATAAAAAACCCCAGATTCTAAATGCTTACTTTGAACCTTCAAGAGAGAAGAGGAGGCATATCATTTGGAGATCAGCAGAAACGTAGTGAACCTAGAGATGCCTGGCCCCGCAGACTTTATTCATGTCCCCCATAGGTTCGGAGATTTTAACTGTATTTTTAACCTGATCTTTTTCACAATGACTTTCATTAGTTAGCTTTAAGTGGAACCTAGGAACGGAGGATGAGGAATCTCACTGCCTCTGCCTTAAGCATCTCTTGGGATCACAGTGAATAATTTACCCAATGATTTAAATATATGCTATCTAGGCACATTGCCTCAAAGGCACAGACTAAATCAAGGGTACTATGTCTCCATCATACAACTCTAAATATTTTTATTGTGAAACAGTTTTAGATGGTTACAGTACATGAGAATTTTTGCTGTATTTCCAGGCATTATGCTCTAAAAACACAAATTCAGCAAAAGTTAACTTTGCCCATAAGCATCAAAGAGGTACCTAACTCATCCAAACCAGGAATCTCATGACTGCAACACAGCTTCCTCTGCCTTAGAGGTTACCGTACTTTGTCAGGAGAAGGAAAGTACAGAACTTAATGCGTAGTGATTTGAAAGATCTCACAATAAAATATTGCATAATGGTTGTGCTTCTAAGTCTTCTACCAAAAAGTTTCGTTCTGAAATGCTCCAGTATAATAAAAACAGCAACAAAAACAACGGCAAAATTCCACATCTTTGGGTCTTTTCTTCGAGGTGGGTTCTTTAAATGCCACCCCAAAACATGAACTTGAGTCATTGACCCCTGGCAGTCTACTATTGTTCGTGTAAATATTTTCACCTGTTATGTTTGATACTGTTATGTTATGTTATTTTGCTGTTACGGTTTGATATGAGGTTTCCCCAAAAGCTCATGTATGAGGCAATGCAAGAACCTTCAGAGGTGAAATGATTGGTTATGAGGGTTGTAACCTAGTCGGTGGATTAACCAGGTGGTAACTGTGTGCAGGTAGGGTATGGATGCAGGAGGTAGGTCACTGGGGACATGACCTATCTTGTTGCTGCTGAGCAGAGCTCTTGCTGCTTCTGGTTGCCATAGCCTGAGCTGCTCTCCTCTGCTGTGCTCTTCCACCATGATGTTCTGCATCATCTGCGGCCAAGAGCTATGGAGTGGGCTGTCTGTGGACTGAGACCTCTGAAACCGTAAGCCAAATAAGCTTTTCCTCCTCTGTGTTGTTCTTGTCGGGTCCTTTGGTCACAGTGATGAAAAAGCTGGCTAAAACACCTACATTATTTATTCCAATCCTATTTCTGTTTTCCCTTCTCACCAGAAGAATGTAAATGCACATGGGCTGGAACATGAGAGTGGTAGAACCTTTTAGTTTTGTGAAGCTAGGACAAGAAGATTTTGTTCAGATATATAACAAAGTGCAGCTGTGAATGGTAGAGGGAGGGCAGAGGGGTGGGGGCTGTGGACGAGCCCCCCACTATGTCCACTTCACATGGGAGATGAATTAGCCAGGTCAACCAGATGCCTCTGAAGGCATCTTCCTTTTCCAGAAATGTCAAGGAAAGGAAAGGTCATTTTTATTAAAACTCCTAAGCAGATTTTATTGAAAGGTAGAGGAAATTATCTTAATGTTGAGATATTTGAAAATACTATAAGGAGAAGAGCAGTGGCTCTCTCCGATTTAATTCAGTAAGTAAAAATCTACTGGAACCAAGAACAAAGAAATGAAATATAAAGACAGAATTTCCCTGAGGAGGAAAGTTGAATTTAACAAAATAATTTCTTGGAGACACTAAACTAATGTAAAGGAAAGAAAAAAGTGTCTTGATACTATTATCTTTGCATAATACAAGATTTTATAAATGAAAAAAATAACTAAATGGATTACCCTGAACAGTGAGTAAATAAATATTAAAGCCAACCCATAGGATACACAAGAAACACTAATAATTTCCCTCTAGGAGGTTGTAAAACTATTTTCTTGTCCATTATTGCCTTTAATCCAGATCCAAGTCATTGAGGGCAGATTCCCTTTCATTTCTATATGAGGGGGGTGGCTCTGCGCTTACACACACATGAGCTTGTGAGTGAGTGTGTGTGTGTGTGTGTGTGTGTGTGTGTATGTGCGTGCGTGCGCATGTGTGCGTATGGTGAGTTACAAGGAAGGAACCTCCTTCTGGTGCATCTCGACCTTTTTAGTATTTAATCCTAAGCTTTTCTTCTCCAAACTATATAAATATTTAGCAAATGTTCTATTTTTCCCCCTAAGGTAGATGGCATCAGGAATCTATTGTTGAAAAATCCATTGATCTCCGTTTACTAGACCTTCAGATTCTCAAAGAACTTCTGTGGTTTCCTCTGCCAGCCTGTCTAGTTTTGTCATGATAATATTCAAAACCTGAGAGACAGAAAAGAAAGTCTGAGGTATTGTTTTGTTTTGTTTTGTCTGAAAGAAATATGATCCTCTCTAACTGATCTCAAAGAAAAATGGGACCCAAGACTTTCATTAAACTGTGTGAAATAGAACACATGGAAAGCGCTGGATAACAAAGTCCCCTGAATTAAAAAAAAAAAAAAAAAATAGAAAAAGGCAGAAAAAGAAAGAAAAGGAGAAATTATCACTAAATGTCAGTGGTTTTACCTTTTTATTATTGTCATTTAGACAGAATCAGTTAATTGAATCAAACTTTTCTTTAAAAGTAATTTAGAAAAGAACACGTATGCTGGCTTATTCCTCTTGTAAAAAGAAATTATACCCTAGTGTGACATAAAAATTCATGAACCAAACACAAATTCCAAGAATGGCACCAATTTCATTCAAACTGGGACAGTAGCTGTCCCTTGCAACAATCGTAAAGGGTAAACTCAAAGGAAATTTTGAGTCTGATTTGTCCAGATTTCAAACTTGCCTGTGGATTTCTAAGGTCCACCTTAAGAGGCAGCTCTCCTGCCTACTTCTTTCCTGTTCCATTGGTGTTTGATGACTTGACATATCAATCAAGCTCAGAGAGACAGGATTTAAAAGCAGTTATAAAAGGGACCCTGGATTTTTACTTGAAGATTGGAGGTTTTCCGTCAACTAAAAAAATTTTCAGTTCAGTTATTATCACTTACTGTATACTAAGTACTGTGGTGAGGACTTAAGCATCTATTATTTCCTTTAGTTCCTGTTAATAATCCAATGGAATAATGATTTTCTGACCTTATAGACAAAGAAACAGCAGTTCAAAGAGGTTAAGTAACTTGCCCAAGGTCATTTTATTTGATTTCATAAAATTTTTGATAGAGTTGAAAGATTACTGCAAGAGATCTTCTCTGGGCATCTTATCAACCAAATGCCAATATGGTATAATTGATGTTATTCAGCATCACTGTCAATTTGGAGGACAGAGGTCGATCAAGTATGCCATTGCTAATTGAAGAGTATCATGTGCATGATCAAATTTTAAGAGAAATTTAGATTTTTACACTAAAATTAATTTCACACTGAAATTCCACCCAATACGAATTAATTCTATTCACAGTATAATAGTTGTGAGAAGAGATTCTGGAGTCAGACAGATCTGGATTGGATCCTATTTTGCTTACTAGTCATTATATTCATTCATTCTTTCATCAAATATTTACTGGTTGTTTATGTAGTACCAGGTATTAGGTCTACAGTGATAAATGAACACTGCCCTCATATAATTTGCAGTTTAGTGAGACAGAGCAATAATAAATGAATAAACACACCAATAGAGATGTGATCACCAAAGTCCTATGAAGAAAACAAAGAGGATGTTAAGGGGAAAACTGTAGATGGAGAATTCAATTACATAAAGTAGTCCAAAAGTCCTACTGAGATGTTTCAGCTGAGATTTGAGGGGAAAGAAGGAAGCAAGCAAGAATGAAGGTGGAGAGCCAGGGGCAGACTGCAGACAGAGGCCAGAGCAGGGGCAGGACCCAGAGTCTTGAGAGTAGCATGTTTGCAGGGGCGAGAAACAGCCAGTGTGGACGGAGTGTGGAGGCTGGCAGGAGCTTAGGGCTGAAGAGGTAGGCAGTGACCTTGTCAGCCAGGAGGAGCCTGAATTTATTTCAGGGGTAACTAGTGAGCCACTAGAGGATTATAAGCAGGAGAGTGGCACCATTCAATCTACATGCTTAAAATGACTGCAAATACTAGGTGGAAATTGGGTTTGGAGGAAGAAAGAATCAGCAAAACCAAAGGACTCTTGCATTACTCTAGAGCTGCAGCAGTTTTCTTTCTGTATCCACAGGTTCTGTATCCATGGAGTCAACCAACTATTGACTGAAAATGGTTAAAAAAAAAATTGCATCTGTTTTGAGCTGACTTTTTCCTCTTGTCCTTATGTCCTAAACAATATATTACAACACAACAACAATTTGCATAACATTTACATTGCATTAGGTACTATAAATAACCCAGGGATGATTTAAAACATAAGGGAAGATATGCAGAGGTTATGTGCAAATACTGTGACAATTTATATAGGAACTTGAGCATCCATACATTTTGGTATGGGGGAGATCCTGGAATCGATCCTCAGTGGACAATGAAGGGTGACTGTTAGCAAAAGCCCAGGGAAATGGAACATGGAAAGAAATGGATAGTTCTGAACTGTATATTGGAGGTAAGAAAAAAATGGAATGGAGTCATTTCTTGAATTCAAAAAGAATGGAAGGAGGAATCAAAGATGTTTCTAATCTGTGCATTTGGATGGATGAGGGTATTATTTACTCAGCTGGGAAAATTCGGGTGAGAAATTGTTTCAGGGAGAAAACCAAGTGTTGAGTTTTGTACATGTTGAGTGTGAGATTTCTGTAAGAGATCCAAATAGAGGTGTCAAATAGGCAGTAAGAAACATGACAGGAGGCTTGTCAGACTAGTGTGGGATCATGATAAACCATTTATAGCAATCATGTACATTTAGATTTTTTTAAAACTGAGGACAGAATTTAGGGAGAGAATAAAAGAGGCCTCAATTTCCAAAGGTCTGCGAACCTATGGGATCCAAGAAAATGAGGAGAGAAATTACCTAAGTAGATTGAGGAATAACCAAAAAAAGGCAAGGAAAAATCAAGAGGATGATTTGATTGACACTAAGATAGGTGGGTATTTCAAGCAGGGTAAAGTTGCTGATTGTATTGAGCACAAGAGAATCTTAGGCAAGAAATTTAATCTAGAAGCAGATTAAAATATAAATACTATTTATCCCTATGGTTGTTCAGAGTATTAAACAAAATGACAAATTTAAGTCACTTATCATGGGTCTCTGTATTAATCGTACATTTGTTTTAAAAATCTTGTATTATCTCAATGTCAGTTATCTCAACTATCAGTTGCCACTATATTGCAGATATGCAGAAGATTGGCTAGTAGAGAATTATGCTTACAAGAATAGCAATTAAATTAGCTTTTACTTTTCCTCTTTTCTCACTGATGCTATCATTCATTTAAAAGGTATGAGAATAAATTTCTTCTTGAAGTGAACTATTACTTCTCAGTGTCAGTGAAAGGAAATAAAATTCATTACTTCAAAATCTATATTTCTTGCCCACCATTCCCTAATATTATTTTGTTTTCAGGTAAAGTGAAGGAGTGTTTTGTTGCTGTTTTTCAATTAATTTTAACTGCAACCTGATGAGGGATCAAATCAGCAAAGTTATTAACATCTTAAAAACACTAAGCCACTTACTGCAAAAGCTTTTTTTGCAGAAATCTCTTATGGGACTAGTTTTCAAAAAGCTTGCTGGTGTTTCTAAATGCTGAAGTGTCGTTAAAAAGGAAAATCACCAAGCAGGCAGGCTTTCCAGAAAGGCAGGAGAAATTAAAAGCTACTAAAAACAGTAACACATTAATGAAAAGAAAATGAGCAGATTTCATTTATTAAAAATTATGTAAACACACTCATTTCAGATCCATTATTAATGCACTTAGATCTTTTTGCTAATTGTTATCAGCAGGTATAAACATAAGATGAAAATCTGCTCATAACTTGCACTACAAAACAGAAATAGTGACTCTCACAAAGTTTCAAGACTGCTGGAACCAATAACAATTACTTTAGTCTATGAAAATTCAACCAGTGAAAATCTGAAGATTATAATAAACTTTCTAAGTTTGCGAAAGGAATTCAAGTGGAATTTCTTCAGTGGAAGAAAGACTGTTCCTCTATCATTCCCCAAATTTTACATGTGGGAAAAAAAATCCCATTAACCTAGTTATTGTGCTAAGTTATTGTGCATAATCCTGACATGACCAACACACTTAGATTCCTTCATTTCACTTTTTCTTTTTCTCCTCTCATTCATCTTCCTATCCTCTCTCTCTCCTCCTTCTCTTCTTCTTTTTCCCAACAACTCTTTAAGGCAATAGCAAAAATATAGAAATTTTAATATCATGTTTAAAAGTTGATGAGAAAAAGGAGATAAAAATATAAAATAGTACAAAACTGAGACACTTTTTTGCACGCCATGAAATTCTTCATAAGTGCTAAGGATGGCCACTAATTTGATTGCATGTTCTCTATCAAATAATCCAAAAGTCACTAATAGGACTAAAAAAAAATTACTTACAATAACTGGTAAGTAAGGTAGAAAAAATAAACATAAACAACCAGTGACACCAACCAAGGATTCACTTCTGTTGGGGTCTGCAGGTTCCCAGGAAGTACCTTTTGTCAGCTATGGCAGGCATTTAAACCAAGTTCAGATCCAGACCATCCCACTGCTGTATGACACACAAAAGCATAATTATTCCCTATACCAAGAACAGAAAGAACTTGCTCCCAAGTGCTCTCCTGAGGAAGACAGTCTTGTAACAGTAAGCAGACACCCCTGATTGACACCACCGGGTGAGCTCTATGATCTGCCCTCTCCACCCATTACCTCTTCATTCTAGCTGCTGGCGTGAATTTTAAGGGCCATTTCTTCTTACAGAGCCCTTCAGTGCAGGTCGGTGACATCACGCCAAAGTTCAGTTCAAGGAAAGCAGTTCTGTCAGTGTGGGGACACAGCTCTCCAAGGATGTGGCATTAATGGTGGTCTAATGCAGAACAAAACTGTGGCTGTCCATTTGGTGGAGTATGATTAAAAATAGATATTCCAGGACACTCTCTGGACTGACCAAATCAGAATTCTGGGATTGAGGAGAGCATGTTTGCTGTGCACTCAGGAGAGCCTCAGGTGCCCTCAGCTTGAGCAATGGCGGACAAGTGTCTGGATTGCCTGGCGAGTAAGTTTTTGAGCATACACTCCCTCACCCCCGCCCAGGTTTGTATTTATATTATGTGCAAAGTAGACATCAATACTAACTTACTAATATATGATGCACGCAAGGGATTTAAAAGGATGAGGTTTGAGGTAATTATTGGGTGATCATATCTCAGTAGGAGCAAAGAGATAGAGTAAGCACCATTATTTTTGAAAATATTTAGGTACTTATCTGAGAATCCTATCATCTTTCAGTAAATACTAGCAGATTAATAAGCTTCTTTTGGTGCTAATACTATTTCTGCTGATGAATGTGATTGCTAATATGTTAAAATGTTTTGAAAAAGATGTTTGCAAATAATCAAAGAAAATGTCCAAGTATTTACTTTACAGTTGTAAATGTTTAATTAAATTTTTCTGTGAAATGCATCACATTTTTAAAAGAGCATATAAAGATAAACAGTTGAAAGAATTATACTATACCAAGGACTCATGTACCAACCGCATAGATTATGAAATAAGATGGCTGGGTGCGGTGGTGCATGCCTATAATCCAAGCGGCTCGGGAGGCCGAGGCAGGAGGATCACGAGTTCAAAACAAGCCTCAGCAAAAGCGAGGCACTAAGCAACTCAGTGAGATCCTGTCTCTAAATAAAATACAAAATAGGGCTGGGGATGTGGCTCAGTGGTCAAGTGCCCCTGAGTTCAATCCCCAGTACCCACCCCACCACCCAAAAAGGAAATAGGACATTACTCAGCTTTCATGCCTCCTCCTGTGGGCACCCCCTGAACAGATCAGTACAAAGGGCTCTGCCTCCAGGTAATCTGCATCTTATTAGCCATTCATCTGTCTTTCTTTGTCATTTTAACAGCTTAATATGTACCTCCCAAAAATGTACTCCTTCCTTTGTTCATACTGAATATAAGAGCGAGCATACTGGATATATTTATCGACTTTTTTTCTCACTCAACACTGTGATTCTGAGATCCATCTGTGCTAATGCATAGCTCTACTTCATTCATTTTCATTTATATGTAGAGGTTCATTATAGAAATAACCCACAGTTTGTTTACCATTCCATTACAGATGGGCATTTGGATTGTAAGCTTTTTTTTTTTTTAAACAGTACTGCCTGCACATTTCTGTTCATGCCGTCTGGTTCACAGATCTAAGAGTTTCTCAAGTACAGATCTAGGAATGAATTGACTGGGTCATGGGAATGTGGAGCTTACTGAGACAATGGCAATAATTTTCCAAAGTGATTTTATCAATTTGTCCCCTTTGGTCTATTTGTTCTCAATCACAAGAGTTTCCATTGCTTGGTCTCCTTGCTCAGATTGGGCTTTGTAAAGTTTTTATTTTTTAATTTTTGACAGTCTGTTGGGTCTGAAAGAGTGTCTTGTGGTTTTGATTTAAGTTCTCTTGATTACTATTGAGGTTAAAGCATCCGTACATGGATTTATGAGCCATTTTCGCTCCTCTTCTCTACCATCTGTTTGAGTCTTCTGCTCATGTTTCTAAGTTGTCCATCACTTTCTATGGATTCACAGAATTTTTTTATATTCTGGACTCTGATCTTTGTATTTATATGTACTGAGAACATAAACCCCAATTTGAGATCTGTTTTTACTTGGTATGTTTTTAAGAAACACAAGTTCTTAATTTTAACATGGTTGACTTATCCATCAATTTTTCTGTGTTTTAAGAACTACTTTCTTACCCCAAGTTCATAAAGCTATTCTCAAAGTTTTTACATTTCAAACTTTATATTTTCATCTTTAATCCACTAGGACTGAGTTTTGTGTGAGATAGGGATACACTTTAATCATTCTTTCCATTTGGTAGCAAATAGCCTAAGGACACTGTTTCTGCATTAGCCCATCTTTTCTCCATTGTTTCTTAGTGTCTGCTTTGTAGACATGGATTTTCTATTTTATCTATTGGTTTATTTACTGATCCCTGGCCTAAAATCACAGTCCTAATTATTATAGCTCACATCTTGATACACAGAAGAGCACATCCTTTCATTCGTTTTACTAAGGTGTCTTGGCTGTCTTAGGCATTTGTTGGTAAATTTTAGAATCAGCTCCTCAAGTTCTCCAAAATCAAATAAACACACACACACACACACACACACACACACACACACACACACACACACACACCTGTTTGGAATTGCATTGAATCCAAAGATCCACTTGCGAACTGACTTCTTTACAACATTATGCTGTTTCATTATGCAGTGACACATGCCTGTAATACTATCGACTCAGGAGGCTGAGACAGGAGCATCGAAAGTTTAAGTTCAGCCTCAGCAACTTAGTGAGAACTTATCTTAAAATGAAAAATAGAAAGGACTGGGGGTGTAGCTCAGTGCCTCACATAGCATTCTCTATTTAAGTTGTTAATACTTTCCAAATATTGCAGGTATTTTTCCTCCTGAGGTTTCATAAACCTTTTTTTTTTTTTTGTAAATTCCTGGGTATTTTATTTTTTGTTGTTAATGTAAATGGTATTTGTTTCTTAATACATTTTCTAGTTGCTGATGTTGAAATACAATTGCTTTTGCATACTAAATTTCTCTTGTAATCTTGACTATCATTTGAATAATTCATCTGTAGAATCTTTGGATTTTTTACATACACAATCATATGATCTGAAAATAATAACAATTTTGTTTTTTCCATTCCAAGTCCCTTCTAACTCTCCTACTCCCCCCACCCCCATGCTGTGGGTGTAACCCAGGGCTTTGCATCTGCTAGGCAGGCATTCTACCATTGAGCTGCGCCCCAGCCTCTAGTCCATTTTTTAATACCCTTTTAAAAAAATTATTCTTGTTTTACTGTGTTGGATAGCCAGGGCACTGGTAAAAGGAGTAATGGCAAGTGCTTTTGTCTTGTTCTTGAGAGTAAATAAAAACTTTCAATCCTTCTCCATTAAGTATGACCTTTATTTTGAAATTTTTTGTGAATGTCTTTGATCAGTTTACAGTAGTTTCCTTATATTTCTATTTTGGTGATAGTTTGAATTATGATTGGATACTCAATTTTCTAAAAGGCTTTTTTAGCACCTATTGAGTTGATCTTATGATGGTTCTCCTTTTACCTATTACTGTGGTCAATTGCTTAATTTTCTAATATTATGCCACATTAGCATTCCTGGAATAAAAACAACTTGCTTCTGAAATATGAACCTTTTTCTAAGACTTTTGAATTTGTTTTATTTTTATCTGTTCTTTTTAATTATATGTGATAGTAGAATGTCTTTTGGCATATTATACATACATGAAGTTTAACTTCCCATTCTTGTGGTTGTACATGATGTGGAGTTTCACTGGTCGTGTGTTCATATAAGACCATCATAAAGTTATGTGATGATCCATTCTACTGTCTTTTCTGTTCCCATCCCCAATTTTATTAGTCTTTCAAAAAGTCAACCTTTGATTTTGCTAATATCTGATTATATTTATGCTATTTTATTAATTTCTGTTCTGGTTGTTATTACATAGTCTTTAAATTAATTTTGCTTTTTTTACCCTCGTTTCTCAGAATGTAGGCTTAGCTGATGAATTTTAAGAAATTATTTTCTTTTTCTAATATAAGTATTTAAAGTTAAGTATTTTTGTAGAAATCGCTTCAGCCCAATCCCAAATAATTTTATGTGTAGCATTTTCTCATTTAAAATTTTTTTCTCATTTTTTAACTATACAATTTAGTATTAAGTCTGGTAGAGCTTTATGAGCTACATATATTAGCATGTAATTCTAAACCTCACTTAATATTGTACAGGTTTGTCTTCACATCTGGACACCTACTTCCAATCTCCTGGTTGTGCTGCTCTGCTTACAATGGTGTTATTGGATTCCATCTGTGGTTTCTTTGTAGGACTCTTTCAGCCATGTTCATTTGGGAACCATGAATTTCACTTAAATTTGGGTAAATATGTTGCCTAAATCACAGGATGGTGAAAGAGAACAAATGAATGAAAATACCACTCTTAATCCTTCTCATTCTTTCCTCAGAATGCTCAGGACCAGAGAATGTCATAGCTGATTGACTTACAAATCAAGGGAAGGGAAAATGTTAACTAATGCATTAATTATTAGTAACATTTAATTTCTTTCCCTTGTTAATCAAAAAAAAAAAAAAGAGAGAGAGAAATAATGAAAATAAACATTTCTCACCAGCCCTCAGTAGGGTTGGAGTCAACTCACCTAGAGCAGTACTTCTCATGCACAGATGGTAACACAAGACAGCACCCCCCCCCCCTCCCAGTGGGCACACATCAGTCTCTGACACAAAAAAGATGGTCAACTTGGCTGGCGGAAATGTGCAAAGGAAATGATGATTTTCAAGGAGTGTACACATCAGGAAGCTGGGCATGGTGGCACACACCTGTAATTCCAGAAACTTGGGAGACGGAGGCAGGAGGATCCCAAGTTTGAGGCCAGCCTCAGCAACTTAGACGCTAAGCAATTTAGTGAGACCCTGTCTCAAAATAAAAAATAAAAAGGACTGGGAATGTGACTCAGTAGTTAAGTACCCCTGGGTTCAATCCCTGGTACCCCGCCACCATAAAAAGGAGCAGGAACAGGAGCGGGAGCAAGAGGAGGAGGAGGAGGAGGGGAAGTATGCACATTTTCATGTTTATCATAGGAGTCAACAGCATAAAAAGATTGAAAAAAAAAAAAACATTGGTACAGATTGAAGAATAACTAGAAGACAGGAATTCAGCTTTACTCTGTGAAAGTGCTTTCTCTATGGACAGATCCTGTCTGGGGGAGGCTTGAAGGATAGCGAAGCTCAGTTGAGCTGAAAGTCCTATGATATATAGCTGGACACACACGCCATTCATGACTCCCTTATCCAGCACAGCTCCCAAGCTTTCCACTTTCTATTCTTTTTTCAATCTAAATTAAAAATTGGGAAAGGGTATGAGGAATCCAGGGATACCATGACAACCAAGGGCCAAAAGGTATTGTTAAAGAAATAGTTTCCATGCTGACGGTATAGCCCTTTCTGTAGGGAGCTGGCTTTGCAAGTGGAAAGGCCGGGGTTCAAATCCCCAGTATCTTGGATTTGGGGGGGAAAAAAAGCAAGAAAGAAATGGTTTCCATGTTTGATATCTCATTAATCAGAATAGATGTTATGCAAAAATAACTTAAATTATCAGTGCTAGCAAGTTAGCAAATGTTTATGAGGCATGAGAAAGTCTTATATGAAAAATAGCATCCAGGGACCCTTAAGTGTATGTAAGTGATGCCAGGTCTCATTTTTCTAATTCAGTGCTCACCATCTAAAACGATGCTCAAATGATTCATTCCAGAAAACACAGCCTCATGCATTTTCATCACTCTTATCTAGTGTTTCAGAAGAAACATATCAATAAGTTGTTTACTGGCAATATTGCAACCTATACGATAGACCAATCATTGTAATTACACTTTAAAAGGAACAGAAATGAAAACGATTTACAGGAACTTCTCCTATTACTGTTCTGGCTTCTCAAGCATAGAAAACAAGAATTCCCCTTTCCACTTCTGCTTGTACAAAGGGTCACGTTCCCATGGCTTGCCAAAAACTTGTCTTGGTTCTTAGAATAGTAAATATAAAAAGAACTGAATTGTAGACTCAATGACAAGATTATTTTGAAAACCAAAATCAAACCTACCAAATATTTCTTAGTCTATCTTCCAGATGACAGTGTGTTTATTTTTATTTTGTACCAGGGATTGACCCCAGGGTCACTTAACCACATCCCCAGCTCTTTAAATTTTTTTTTTTTTTATTTTGAGACAGGGTCTTGCTGAGTTGCTTAGGACCTCGCTGAGTTGCTGAGCCTGGCTTTGAACTTGTGATCCTCTTGCCTCAGTCTCCTGAGCTGCTGGGATTACAGGCGTGGGCTACTGCATCCGGCATGTTGATCATGTTAAGAGCAGATGTGAAGGAGGGTATGGGAAACCTGTTAGTGAGAGATACAACATTTTAGACCCAAGGAATATGTTGAAGCGATCTAAGATTATAGTCAGCAACAATGTATTGCATTCTTGAAAATAGCTAAGATAGGAAATTTTTTTAAAATATTCTTTTAGTTGTCAATGGGTCTTTCATTTTATTTATTTATATGTGGTACTGAATATCAAGCCCAATGCCTCACACATGCCAGGCAAGCACTCTACCACTGAGCCACAGCTCCAGCCCCGAGAGGGGGAATTTTTAGTGCTCTTATCACAAGAATGATATGTATAAAAAGTAATACATGTGCTAATTGGCTTAATTTAGCCATTTCAAAATGTATGCTTACTTTGAAACATTATATTATATGTGATAGATACAGATTTTATTTGACATTCAAAATTAATTAATTTTTAAAAAGAGTGCAGATGTCGCCTCCTTGAAGAAGCCTTCCCTGAACTCCCAAAGATGGTAAAAGGAGGTGCTCACATAGGTCTTCCCTAGCTGCTCTTATACTATATTATCATACTTATTACACCCTACTGCAATTTCCTGTTTGTCTGCCTCCCACTAGAATATATTTTCCTCAAGCAGATATTGGTTAATCTATTTTACTCCAGTATTTATCACAGTGCTTGCTTAGCCCATAGTAGGAGCTCAATAAATACCTGTTAAATTGAATTAAATAAACTTCAAAAAATTTAAGACTAAGTTTTCAAGATGGCGGCCTAGAGGGTGGCTGCATTACGTGTTGCTCCAGAACTCAGGATTCAAGAGAGGAGATATTGAGATGCTTGGGACCAACTCAAAGTAGCCGGGTGACTCTCACCCCCTGGGGGGGCATCCCGGATGGGACGGGGGTCCCGGAACGCAGGAAACTTTGTGAAGTAGAACTGCCGGCGAGACGCCCCTCCCCCCGCTGGAGCGCCATAGAGGAGGCCGCTTGGCACAGCGCTGGGACTCGGAGCAGCCACTGGGGCTCCGGCGGCTGCCCGGGGGAGGAGTGGCGGGGAGAACTGTGTGGACTCAGGACCCCGGGGCCTGCCCTGAGGAGGAGGAGAGGAGCGTGGCCACTTGGATTCGGAGAGACTGCGCCAGAGCTGCAGGCGGTTGCCAGAGGAGAAGCCGCGCGGCGAGCTGTTTGGAATCAGAACGACGCTTCTGAACACCGGGGCCTGCCCTGAGGACGAGGAGGAAGAGGAGCGGCCGCTTGGATTCGGGGCCTGCCCGGAGGAGTAGGAGAAGGAGGAGAAGGAGCGCGGCGGGTCCTTTGGACTCGCAGTGACTGCATTAGCGCTCCAGGCGGCTGCTCAGAGGAGAAGGCGAGTGGTGAGTTGTTTGGTCTTAAAGTGACAACTCCTGAACACAGGGGGGCTGCCTGGAGGAGAAGCGTGGTGGGACGCTTGGTCTTGAGGGACCACACCAGAGCTCCGGGCGGTTGCCCAGAGGACCTGTGCAGCGGGTCACGTGGATTCAGAGCCACTCAGAGGGACTGCTCCTGAACACCCGGGGGGTTAGCTGGAGAAGGAGGAGGAACGGGCAGGGTCACTTCGACTCAGAGTGATTGATTGCCCCGGGCTACGGGTGGTTGGTGGGAGGAGGAGGCACGAAGTGAGTTTCTTGGACTCCTAGTGACCGCACCGGCATACTGGGCGGCTGTCTGGAGGAAGAGGCCTGTGGCGGGTCTCTGGGACTCAGAGCGATTGTTCGGGGCCACAGGTGGCTGCTCAGAGGAGGGGCCACGCAGCCAGGCGATTAGGTGCAGAACAGGGTCCCAGGATCTAGGAGGCTTCTGGGTGGAAGAGCCGCACAGAGACAGGCTTAGGGCGGAGCGAAGGTTCCAGGCCTATGGGCAAATTCTCTGAGGAGGGGCAGCCTAAGGAGATTCATCTGCGAAGGGTGAGGCTCCCAGGCCCAGGAGGTAGGGCCGGGCCCCTGGAAACTTTGCAGAGGAAGGCAGCCCAGCCCAGGCAGTAGCTGTAAATTGAGGGGAACCTCTAGGAGGAAACTGACCAGCGAGACCTCCCCACCGGGTGAGTCTTCCCTGCTGGGTGAGGTTTCCCACAAGGACGGTAAAACCAGAGACTTAGGCCCAAACAGGCCTTGCCTCAGCCCACAGCCTAGGTCCCCTTTGGATGACCATTGGTCAAAAAGTGGAGGCACCTCTGCCCACTAGCAGGGAATATACCCCACCTGGAGGCCACCACTCTTAGAGAGGCAGCTTCCTTGTGGAGCACCGCATTATCAACCTCCTCCAAGACTTCAGCCTACTGAAGGCTAAGAGGGGATATATATAGAAATCTTCAGGGTCATTGTAAATCAACAGAGGAAATCTGCAACATCTCAGCGGTCCACTGATATCTGAACAACATGAGAAAACAAGGAAAGAAAATGCTGCAAACAAATCTAGATGTTACATCAATAAAACCCAATGACAGCATGGCAGAAGAAATGACAGAAAAGGAGTTCAGAATGTACATAATTAAAATGATCAAAGAAGCAAACGATGAGATGAAAGAGCAAATGCAAGCATTGAATGATGAGATGAAAGAGCAAATGCAAGCATTCATTGATCGCACCAATCGACAGTTAAAAGAGCAAATACAGGAAGCAAAAGATCATTTCAATAAAGAGTTAGAGATATTGAAAAAAAACCAAACAGAAATCCTTGACATGAAGGAAACAATAAACCAAATTAAGAACTCCATAGAAAGCATATCCAATAGGATAGAACACCTGGAAGACAGAACCTCAGACATTGAAGACAAAATATTTAACCTTGAAAACAAAGCTGAACAAACAGAGAAGATGGTAAGAAATCATGAACAGACTCTACAAGAACTATGGGATATCATGAAAAGGCCAAATTTAAGAATTATTGGGATTGAGGAAGGCCTAGAGAAACAAGCCAAAGGAATGAACAACCTATTCAATGAAATAATATCAGAAAATTTCCCAAATCTGAAGAATGAAATGGAAAATCAAGTTCAAGAGGCTTACAGGACTCCAAATACACAAAATTACAACAGACCCACACCAAGGCACATTATAATGAAAATACCTAACATACAAAATAAAGACAGAATTTTAAAGGCTGTGAGAGAAAAGAACCAAATTACATTCAGGGGGAAACCAATACGCATATCAGCAGATTTTTCAATCCAGACCCTAAAAGCTAGAAGGTCCTGGAACAACATTTTTCAAGCACTGAAAGAAAATGGATGCCAACCAAGAATCTTATACCCAGCAAAACTTACCTTCAAATTTGACGATGAAATAAAATCCTTCCATGATAAACAAAAGCTAAAAGAATTTACAAAAAGAAAGCCAGCATTACAGAACATTCTCAACAAAATATTCCATGAGGAAGAGATGAAAAACAAAGAAGCAAATCAGCAAAGGGAGGAATTATCCTAAAGGAATTGTCAAATAAAGGAGGAAACAAGTTGTGTCAAACAAATAAATAAACAAAATTTTAAAAATGAACCAAATGACCGGGAAACCAAATCATTTCTCTATAATAACCCTGAATGTTAATGGCCTGAATTCATCAATCAAAAGACATAGACTGGCAGATTGGATTAAAAAGAAAGATCCAACAATATGTTGCCTGCAAGAGACTCACCTCATAGAAAAAGATACCCATAGATTAAAGGTGAAAGGATGGGGAAAAACATACCATGCACATGGACTCAGCAAAAAAGCTGGAGTATCCATCCTCATTTCCGATAATGTGGACTTCAAGCCAAAGTTAGTCAGAAGGGATAAAGAAGGTCATTTCATACTGCTTAAGGGAAGCATAAATCAGCAAGATATAACAATCATAAACATCTATGCCCCAAACAGTGGCTCATCTATGTATGTCAAACAAATCCTTCTCAATTTCAGAAACCAAATAGACCACAACACAATAATACTAGGTGATTTTAACACGCCGCTCTCACCACTGGACAGATCTTCCAGACAAAAATTGAGCAAAGAAACCATAGATCTCAACAACACAATCAATAATTTAGACTTAACGGACATTTATAGAATATTCCATCCAACCAAGAGTGAATACACTTTCTTCTCAGCAGCACATGGATCCTTCTCTAAATAGACCATATATTATGCCACAAAGCTAATGTTAGCAAATACAAGAAGATAGAGACACTAGCATGTATTCTATCAGATCATAATGGATTGAAGTTAGAAATAAATGAAAGAGTAAAACACAGAAACTATTCCAACATCTGGAGATTAAACAATATGCTATTATATGATGAATGGATAACAGAAGATATTAGGAAGGAAATTAAAAAATTCTTAGAGGTAAATGAGAACAAAGAAACATCATATCAAAATCTCTGGGACACTATGAAAGCAGTACTTAGAGGGAAATTTATTTCATGGAGCGCATTTAATAAAAGAAGTAAAACTCAACAAATAAACAACCTAACACTACAGCTCAAAGCCTTAGAAAAAGAACAGAACAGCACCAAAAGTAGTAGAAGACAGGAAATAGTTAAACTCAGAGCTGAAATCAATGAAATTGAAACAAAAGAAACAATACAAAAAATTGACAAAATAAATAGTTGGTTCTTCGAAAAAATAAACAAAATTGATAAACCTTTAGCCACACTAACAAAGAGAAGACGAGAGAAAACCCAAATCACTAAAATTCGGAATGAACAAGGAAATATCACAACAGACAGGTTGGAAATACAAAACATAATTAGAAGCTATTTTGAAAATCTATACTCCAACAAAATAGAAAATTTCGAAGACATCAACAGGTTTCTAGAGACATATGAATTGCCTAAACTGAATGAGGAGGACATAAACAATTTAAATAGACCAATTTCAAGTACTGAAATAGAAGAAGTCATCAAAAGCCTACCAACAAAGAAAAGTCCGGGACCAGATGGGTTCTCAGCCGAGTTCTACAAAACCTTTAAGGAAGAGCTCATTCCAATACTTCTCAAAGTATTCCATAAAATAGAAGAGGAGGGAACCCTCCCAAACTCATTCTATGAAGCCAATATCACACTGATACCTAAACCAGACAGAGACTCATCAAGGAAAGAAAATTTCAGACCAATATCCTTAATGAACATCGACGCAAAAATTCTCAACAAAATTTTAGCAAATCGCATACAAAAACATATTAAAAAGATAGTGCACCATGATCAAGTGGGTTTCATCCCAGGGATGCAAGGTTGGTTCAACATCAGGAAATCAATAAACGTAATTCACCATATTAATAGACTTAAAGTCAAGAATCACATGATTATTTCAATAGATGCAGAAAAAGCATTTGATAAAATACAGCACCCCTTCATGCTCAAAACACTAGAAAAAATAGGGATAGTGGGAACATTCCTTAACATTGTAAAGGCCATTTATGCTAAGCCCATGGCTAATATCATTCTAAATGGTGAAAAACTGAAAGCATTCCCCCTAAAAACTGGAACAAGGCAGGGATGCCCTCTTTCACCACTTCTATTCAACATCGTTCTTGAGACTCTGGCCAGAGCAATTAGACAAACCAAAGAAATTAAAGGGATACGAATTGGAAAAGAAGAACTCAAACTATCCCTGTTCGCTGATGACATGATTATATATTTAGAGGAACCTGGAAATTCCACCAGAAAACTCTTAGAACTCATAAGTGATTTCAGTAAAGTAGCAGGTTACAAGATCAATGCCCATAAATCCAACGCATTTTTATACATAAGTGATGAATCTTCAGAAAGAGAAATTAGGAAAACTACCCCATTCACAATAGCCTCGAAAAAAATAAAATACTTGGGAATCAATCTCACAAAAGAGGTGAAAGACCTCTACAATGAGAACTATACAACACTAAAGAAAGAAATTAAAGAACACCTTAGAAGATGGAAAGATCTTCCATGTTCTTGGATAGGAAGAATTAATATTGTCAAAATGGCCATACTACCTAAAGTGCTATACAAATTCAATGCAATTCCAATTAAAATCCCAATGACGTACCTTACAGAAATAGAGCAGGCAATTATGAAATTCATCTGGAAGAATAAGAAACCCAGAATAGCTAAAGCAATCCTTAGCAGGAAGAGTGAAACAGGGGGTATTGCAATACCAGATCTTCAACTCTACTACAAAGCAATAGTAACAAAAACGGCATGGTATTGGTACCAAAATAGAAAGGTAGATCAATGGTACAGAATAGAGGACACGGACACAAACCCAAATAAATACAATTTTCTCATACTAGACAAAGGGGCCAAAAATATGCAATGGAGAAAAGATAGCCTCTTCAACAAATGGTGCTGGGAGAATTGGAAATCCATATGCAACAGAATGAAACTAAACCCATATCTCTCACCATGCACGAAACTAAACTCAAAATGGATTAAGGACCTCGGAATCAGACCAGAGACCCTGCAGATTATAGAAGAAAAAGTAGGTCCAAATCTTCACCTTGTTGGTCTAGGACCAGACTTCCTTAACAGGACTCCCATAGCACAAGAAATAAAAGCCAGAATCAACCACTGGGATAGATTCAAACTAAAAAGCTTTCTCTCAGCAAAGGAAACTATCAGCAATGCGAAGAAAGAGCCTACAGAGTGGGAGAATATCTTTGCCAATCATACTTCAGATAGAGCACTAATCTCCAGAATCTATAAAGAACTCAAAAAACTCTACTCCAAGAATTCAAACAGTCCAGTCAACAAATGGGCTAAGGAAATGAATAGACACTTCACAGAAGAAGATCTACAAGCAATCAACAAACATATGGAAAAATGTTCAACATCTCTAGTAATAAGAGAAATGCAAATCAAAACCCCCTAAGATTCCATCTCACCCCAATTAGAATGGCGATTATCAAGAATACGAGCAACAACAGGTGTTGGCGAGGATGTGGGGAGAAAGGTACACTCATACACTGCTGGTGGGGCTGCAAATTAGTGCAGCCACTATGGAAAGCAGTGTGGAGATTCCTTAGAAAACTTGGAATGGAACCACCATTTGACCCAGCTATCCCACTCCTTGGCCTATACCCAAAGGACTTAAAATCTGCATACTACAGAAATACAGCCACATCAATGTTCATAGCTGCTCAATTCACAATAGCCAGACTGTGGAACCAACCTAGATGCCCTTCAATTGATGAGTGGATAAAGAAAATGTGGTATATATATACTATGGAATATTACTCAGCCATAAAGAATGATAAAATTATGACATTTGCAGGCAAATGGATGAAATTGGAGAATATCATGCTAAGTGAGATAAGCCAATCTCAAAAAGCCAAAGGACGAATGATATCGCTAATAAGTGGAGGTTGACACATAATGGGAGGGAGGGAAGGGTTAGAGTTAGGGTTAGGGAGGGGGGCAAGTATGGAGGAAGGAACTACTGTATAGAGGGTAAAGAGGGGTGGGAGGGGTGGGGGGAAGGGAAAAAAATAACAGAATGAATCAAACAACATTGCTCTATGTAAATTTATGATTACACAAATGGTATGCCTTTACGCCATGTACAAACAGAGAAACAACATGTATCCCATTTGTTTACAATAAAAAAAAAAAAAAAAAATTTAAGACTAGGTGGGCATGGTGGTGCATGCCTGTTATCCTAGAAGCTCAGGAGGCTGAGGCAGGAGGATCACAAGTTTAAAGCCAGCTTCAGCAACTTAGTGAGACCCTGTCTCAAAATAAAAATAAATAAATAAAAAGGACTGGGGATGGGGATATACCTCGGTGGTCAAGCACCTGGGTTCAATCCCTGGCACCAAAAATAAACCCCCAAATCCCAAACAAATAAAAACAAAACAAAACAAAAACTGTGAAGGCTACAGATTAATATAGTTTATCTAACATAAATCTCTGATGTTGTGGGCTAACCTCCATCACTTACTCTCTTCTCCTATAACAGTGGTTTTCAGCATCAGCATCATCTGGAAACTAGCTAGAAATGCACATTCCAAGACCCCACTCCAGACCTGCTGGATCAGAGAGACTCTTGTGGTGGGGCCCAGCAATTTGCCATTTAACAGGCTTCTGAGTACTTCTACTATATGTTTAGTGTTTGAGAACCACTGTCCCTTATGATTTCATTATCCAACCAGGTGTATTGCATTTTCAAGTGGATAATTTCCCATACAAGTACTTGATGAAATCACTAGCTGAGCTGATAGCCTTGCATAATACAAAAGGGACACATCATACATAGACTGTATGTTACATTTGATGAAGATATATGTTATGGCTTTGATGTGGAATGTTCCTCAAGGTCTCAAGTATATAGAGGTAGGGATTTTAGGTAGTGCTTGAATCTTGAGAGCTCTGGCTTCATCTGTAGGTTAATCTATCTAATGGATTAATCCATTGAGGGCTGAATAGACTACTGGGAGGTAGGTCCTAACTGGAGGAGGTATGTCACTGGGGGTGTGTCTTGGAAGGGGTTCCCTTCTCCCTGGCTTCTCTGCCTTTACTTCCTGTCTGCCATGAGCTGAACAGTTTTTCCTCCAACATGCCTTTCCACCATGGTGTTCTGCCTTACCTCAGGCCCAGAGTAATAGAACCAGCCCACAATGAACTAAAACCACTCTAGCCAGGAGCCAAAATAAATCTTTCCTTCTTTAAGTCATCTTTGTCACATATTTCTGTCTTAGCAATGAAAAGCTAACATAACATATGAAAGCTAGATTGGACATTAGACTTAATTTTACCAATGCACAGTTTGCCAAGAAAGTAAGAATGTTGGCCTTGACATAGGAGGACCAAATGTCTAGACTATAGACTTTCAAACTGTGTTCTTTGGAGCCCCAGAATTCTTCATGACCTCTGAAGAAGCTGCTGCAGACCACTTGCCACTGAAAATAAAACATCTTCAGTTTGTTTCTGTTTTCTACATGGGGTCTTCCATACAATTTAATGTCCGTAGAGAATCCAACCCTGAAGCAAAAAGAGTTTCAAAACCACTGATACACTATCTTGAACATGTGAAAAAACTCATTCAACTATGAGTAGGTATTTTAGAGAACTCAACCACACTTTGAGCAATCTACTGTAGGGGAGTCATAGAGATCTGCTCCAAACGAAAGAATCCCTACTGTAAGAAGTAGAACTAGTTCTTTATAGACAGTATCTCAGGTGTGTTCACAATTGCCTTAAGACATCTCACCACAAAAATGATATGTGTAAGAGGTAATGCATGTGTTGATTAGCTTCCAAAGTGTCTAGATATTTTGAAACATTATGTTGTACATGATAGGCATCATTACTTCCCTTTAATAGATGAAGGATTTGAAGCACAGAGCTTCAATAATTTGCTTTCTAGCTAAAGGAACTGAAAGACCCTAAAAGACTCAAATTCTCCCTTCTGGCTCTGCTCAAGCAGGAAGTGAAGGCTAAAATGGAGTTGTGAACTATCTGGCTGAGTGTTGAAAGTGTGCCCAACACAAAAATAGAGCCCTTTGGCAAAGACCAGGAGATCGAATGATTGCCAACATTAAATGAAATGTGCTGAAGTTTCCTAAAGGAGATAGATGATGTTTGGGTGGGTGAGTAGATAGATGATAGATAGAAGATAGATAGATAGATAGATAGATAGATAGATAGATAGATAGATAGATAGATAGATAGATAGATAGATAAGATAGGTAGGTAGGTAGATAGATAGATAGATAGATAGATAGATAGATAGATAGATAGATAGATAGATAGATAGATAGATAGATAAGATAGGTAGATAGATGATAGATAGATAGATAGATAGATAGATAGATAGATAGATAGATAGATAAGATAGGTAGATAGATAGATAGATAAGATAGACAAGATAGATGATAGATAGATAGATAGATAGATAGATAGATAGATAGATAGATAGATAGAGGTTGGTTTCCAATTGGAATGGATTCCAAGGAATCCCTATAATATTATAATCACCTTCACTGGCCAGCGTGCTAGGGGATATGGGAGGAGCATCAGAGCCAGAATGCTGAGCGTTGTCCTCACACACAGCCCAAGTTCATCTCTGCAGTAGATCATAAAGAGTCGCCACCACAGATGGGTGGTTAACTGTTCTGATGATTGCATATTATTCTAATGCCTGACTTTCAAATTTGGGAAATGTTTGTCAAAATAAGAATGTGCCCTTGAGTGTTCCACATATAGGAGAATCATTTATCAAACATGTCATGGCGGCAAAGAAAGGCCGGGAACTTTGGAGGGTACCCACTGAGGTTGTGCTGATTTGAATTATCTACCAACCGGAGGACAGAGTGACCCAACGCACCTCCTTGGGATTGTAAGATAGCTGAAAGCTGAAAATCTTTAAAAAGAAACAACAATGTCTGAGGGGCTTTGTCGGATAAGTTCTGTTGTTTGATTGAAAATAAAGAAAAGGCAAAAATTTTAAAAACTGGGAGATGACTTTTAAGTGCCTGAAGGAGTTGACTTTTCACAGGAAAATATGCTTCAATCAACTCTAACCTAGCCATGGCAGTCCTCCTTAACTCAAAATAACATTTCAAGTCTTTTTTTTTTTTTTTATTAATGATACTGATAGAACATGTATTTTATTCCTACTTCACTTAATATGTAAACAAACCTTTCTCTAAGCTGACACACACAGCTCCCAGCTATGTAGATCACTTACAGAATTAGAGTGTAAATCAAACTATCTTCCCTCACTGCCTTTTCTTTAGCACCTCACTGCATGATAAAATATTTTGCTTTTGGAAGATCTACATCGATATTCTTATATATGGGGTAAACAATCACTTAAGCCTCTTTCTCTGTCTTTAAAACATATTCAATAGTATATGTTCAGTTTAAAAATCTAATCTTTGGAAGAACTGTATGCTGACAGCAGAGCACATGACAGCGTTGGTCCCTCCCCAAATTCTCAACTTTGTAAAAGCATCGACACTGGCAAATAGGGTCAGAAACAAAATTTTCACCATTCTGGAAATTAATCAAAGTCTGGATGCAATCAGGAAGTATTTTGTCTTCAAGAAAAATGGTTGAACCTTGGTAAGAATAAGGATTTTGGTGTTGTAAGTCACCCTGCCCCTATCCCCTCAGACTCTATGGAGGCAGCCTTTGGAGGTAGCAGAAAGGGGTTGGTGTTCCCCCAAAGCACAATAAGGTAACCAAAAAGTTAGGGGCAAAAGAGAAAGGTGAGGTATAAAATGCCTATAATGGGTGTCAAAATGCTCTGACCAAAAAAAATAAATAAATAACAGAATGAATCAAACACCATTACCCTATGTAAATGTATGATTACATAAATGGTATGCCTCTACTTCATGTACAAACAGAGAAACAAGTTGTACCCCATTTGTTTAAAATAAAAAAACAAATTTAAAAAAATGCTCTGACCTTGTGTTGGTCAGCCTTGTGTCACACACAGGAAGTAGCCAGGTGACAATGGAGGCGGGCATTGGAGTCGTGCATTCCCAAGCCAAGGAATACCAGGAGTGGCCAGCAACCACCAGAAGCCAGAAGGCAAAAAAGAGTTTTTCTCTAGAACCTTCAGCGGGAGCATGTCCCTGCTGACTCCTTGATTTGCGACTCCTAGCTTCTAGAACTGTGAGAGAAAACACTTCTGTTGCTTTAAGCCACTCAGTTTGTGGTCAATTCTTACAAGACTCCCCAGAAATTAATACAGGTGGCTTAACCTTATATATCATTTGCCCAACACCTTTATCCTCCTTCTTGAAACTCTGGCCTCCCTTGTCCAGTAGATGTGAATTTCCATATCAATATATATAACTTTCTTTTCTACAGGTGAACTTAGTTTCTCTAGGAATTAGATTCTGAACTTCAGTTAACTCAAGGCAGTAGCAACCCTCGTAGAGATTTCCATTCTCTTTCCTTGAGATTTTATCTGAATTTAGGAGGCTTCCAAACTGCTGAGGCCTTGGAAGGAGGATGCCTGGGTCTTTGCTGTCTACCCATTGTGGAATTCATTAATGCATCTCTATTGCTCTCTGGTTTCCAGTCACAGGATCACAATGACACAGGGTGTCATTGCCCCAACTGCGGTCTGTCCAAGTCTGCTGGCACTCGGCCATATCCCCATACCCTCAGCTGCCTAGGAAAACATTCTGCTGGGCCCTGTACCCTGTGCAGGGACTGTGAGATTGCCTGGCGCCATGTACCTGGCTATCCTTTGCACTCACTTCTACTTAGTGCTTGCCCAATGTTCTGAGGACCTGACAGCTTTTCATATTGTCGAGAAGCTAGTCGTAAACCTTTCGTTTTTTGGATCCCCAAACTTCTCTGGATTTGACCTGGAAGAGAGTGGGCATGGAATGGACCCCTTTCTCTGGGGACACAAGGCTTCTGCCTTCTACTAACTTTTCCACTTTTCCTCCCACACGGGAAATCTTTTTTTCTTTGGGTAGTGAAAATTTGGCTTTGACTAGCAAGTATTCTTCCAAACCTGTCATTTTCTAAAACCCAGGCATTTTTTTTCTTCTCATGCACCCATGAATCTAAAAATAAACTTTATATTTAAAATCATTTTAGATTCATGAAAATTGTGAACAATCTTCTTACATTGAGTTTTCCCATCATTAAAAATCTTATATGGTATGGTGCATTTGTTACAATTAGTGAACCCAATACTAATTCATTATGATTAAGTCAAGTGCATACTTTATTCAAATTTCCATAATTCTTACCTGATGTCCTTCAGTTCTGGGATGCCATTATGGTACCTCATTAAATTTAGTTGTCATGACTCTTTAGGTTCCTCTTGACTGTAACTTTTCTCAGATTTTCCTTATTTCTGATGATTTTAACAGTTCTCAGGAGTACTGGACAGTATTGCTACATAAATTTTATAGAGTATTTCTTGACTGGATTTGTCTATTTTTTCTCTTATATTTAGACCAGGAGTATATGTTTGGGGGAGGAAGGACACAGAAGTAAAGTGCCATTGTTCTCACAATACAGCAATGTGACCTACCACTGTTGTTAACACTGGCTGAGGCAGTATTACATTTCTCCATTGTAAAGGTACTTTTTTTTCCCCCTCTTTTTACTGTATATACTCTTTGGAAGGAAGTCACTATGCAAAGCCCACACTTGAAGAGTGAAGACTTTACATTTTTTTTATTTTATTTTTTTATTGTAAACAAATGGGATACATGTTGTTTCTCTGTTTGTACGTGGCATAAAGGCATACCATTTGTGTAATCATAAATTTACATAGAGTAATGTTGTTTGATTCATTGTTATTTTTTCCCTTCCCCCCACCCCTCCCACCCCTCTTTTCCCTCTATACAGTCCTTCCTTCGTCTGTTCTTGCCCCCCTCCCTAACACTAACTCTAACTCTAACCCTAACACTAACCCTTCCCTCCCCCCATTATGTGTCATCATCCACTTATTAGCGATATCATTCATCCTTTGGCTTTTTGAGATTGGCTTATCTCACTTAGAATGATATTCTCCAATTTCATCCATTTACCTGCAAATGCCATAATTTTATCATTCTTTATGGCTGAGTAATATTCCATTGTGTATATATATATATATATATATATATATACCACAGTTTCTTTATCCATTCATCAATTGAAGGACATCTAGGTTGGTTCCACAGTCTGGCTATTGTGAATTGAGCAGCTATGAACATTGATGTGGCTGTATCTCTGTAGTATGCTGATTTTAAGTCCTTTGGGTATAGGCCAAGGAGTGGGATAGCTGGGTCAAATGGTGGTTCCATTCCAAGTTTTCTAAGAAATCTCCACACTGCTTTCCAGAGTGGCTGCACTAATTTGCAGCCCCACCAGCAATGTATGAGTGTACCTTTCTCCCCACATCCTCGCCAACACCTGTTGTTGCTTGTATTCTTGATAATCGCCATTCTAATTGGGGTGAGACGGAATCTTAGGGTGGTTTTGATTTGCATTTCTCTTATTACTAGAGATGTTGAACATTTTTCCATATGTTTGTTGATTGCTTGTAGATCTTCTTCTGTGAAGTGTCTATTCATTTCCTTAGCCCATTTGTCGACTGGATTATTTTTATTCTTGGTGTAGAGTTTTTTGAGTTCTTTATAGATTCTGGAGATTAGTGCTCTATCTGAAGTATGATTGGCAAAGATATTCTCCCACTCTGTAGGCTCTTTCTTCGCATTGCTGATAGTTTCCTTTGCTGAGAGAAAGCTTTTTAGTTTGAATCTATCCCAGTTATTGATTCTTGCTTTTATTTCTTGTGCTATGGGAGTCCTGTTGAGGAAGTCTGGTCCTAAGCCGACATGTTGAAGATCTGGACCTACCTTTTCTTCTATAATCTGCAGGGTCTCTGTTCTGATTCCAAGGTCCTTAATCCATTTTGAGTTGAGTTTTGTGCAGGGTGAGAGATAGGGGTTTAGTTTCATTCTGTTGCATATGGATTTCCAATTTTCTCAGCACCATTTGTTGAAGAGGCTATCTTTTCTCCATTGCATATTTTTGGCACCTTTGTCTAGTATGAGAAAATTGTCTTTATTTGGGTTTGTGTCCATGTCCTCTATTCTGTACCATTGATCTACCTTTCTATTTTGGTACCAATATCATGCTGTCTTTGTTACTATTGCTTTGTAGTAAAGTTGAACTTTGGGTATTGCGATACCCCCAGCTTCATTTTTCCTGGGAAGGATTGCTTTAGCTATTCTGGGTTTCTTATTCTTCCAGATGAATTTCATGATTGCTTGCTCTATTTCTGTAAGGTACATCATTGGGATTTTAATTGGAATTGCATTGAATCTGTATAGCACTTTTGGTAGTATGGCCATGCGGTGGGGAGGTCTCGCTGGTCAGTTCCCCTCCTAAAGGTTCCCCTCAATTTACAGCTACCGCCTGGGCTGGGCTGCCTTCCTCTGCAAAGTTCCCAGGGGCCTGGCCCTACCTCCTGGGCCTGGGAGCCTCACCCTTCGCAGATGAATCTCCTTAGGCTGCCCCTCCTCAGAGAATCTGCCCGCAGCCCTGGAACCTTCGCTCTGCCCCTAAGAGTGTCTCTGTGTGGCTCTTCCACCAAGAAGCCTCCTAGGTCCTGGACCCTGCTCTGCACTTAATTGCCTGGCTATGCGGCCCCTCCTGTGAGCAGCCACCTGGAGCCCCGTACAATCGCTCTGAGTCCCAGAGACCCACCGCACGCCTCTTCCTCCAGACAGCTGCCTGGTGTTCCCGTGCGGTCACTAGGAGTCCAAGCAACTCACTGCATGCCTCCTCCTCCCGCCAACCACCCGTAGCCCTGGGCAATCACTCCGAGTCCAAGTGACCCGCACTGTTCCTCCTCCTCCTCCAGGTAACCCCCCGGGTGTTCAGGAGCGGTCTCTCTGAGTCCACACAGCTCTCCTCGCCGCTCCTCCCCTGGGCAGCCGCCGGAGCCCCAGTGGTTGCTCCGAGTCCCAGCGCTGTGCTGAGCAGCCTCCTCTCTGATGCTCCCAGTTGTCCGAGTTCACTGCTCCAGTGGGGGGAGGGGCGTCTCGCAGGCAGCTCTACTTCACAAAGTTCCCTGCGTTCCGGGACCACCGCCCCATCTGGGACGCCTCCCCAACGGGAGAGACTCACCGGGCTGCTTTGAGTTGGTCCCAAGTCTCTCAATATCTCCTCTTTTGAATCCTGAGTCCTGGAGCAACATGAAATGCAGCCACCCTCTAGGCCGCCATCTTGAACCCCAAGAGTGAGGACTTTACTTGAGCTCTCTAAGGGCAGAGTCTATATCAGCTGTTTGGAAGTTTTCCGCATGAATATTTGTATTGTCTCATTCATTCATTCATTCAGTTTGAGCTCATGGATATTTATTTTGCATCTTGGGCTGTGATCTAAGACTACTTTATTTTGTAGGTCAGATTCTTCCAACTTTGACCTTGGGGGTCTCTATCTATTATATTCTGTATCTTTCTTTTTTCTTTCAGTTGGAATTATTCAAAATATTCAAATGAAAAAAAGTGAGCTTTGACATTTTTTTTAACACATGGGTCAAGCACCCAAGGAATTGAGTTCCTGCCCTCTGCTCCATGGCCCCCATCCTATGGCTGAAGCAGCCGCTGGCGCTCAGTACCCTCCAACACACCTAGGAGTTGATGGTGTCTGCTTTGCAGGGCAGCTGGAATGCATTTGGTCTGTTTCATAATGTATGCATGTCCCTCCCCCAAATCTGCATTCTTCAAAAAGTGAAAACATATAGTCATTAATAGGCAGGGTCCTTCCCTCCCACTGGCATCCGTTCCTAACCTACAATGAGTGAGGAGTCTCCTGGATGGGACAATGTAATGAAAGGGGCAGGGTGGCCAGAGCTGAGGAACAGCTGCAGGGCTGCTCTCCAGTGTCAGAGTAGGGATGGAAGAAATGAGTCACATCAGTGCTGACGGCTCAGTTGCTTGTTAGGAGCCTCCACGAGATAGTGTGAGAACAGTTCTCTCCACCAGGTTTAGATGGATCAATATGCCAATGTTAGGGGGAAAAAAAAATCCAAATAACTAGTTGTCCAAACACTGTCAAATTTCATGCTTTCCCACCAAGACAGCTCACATAGAGCAGTCACACTCCAGGTCTTTGCAGCAAGTGAAGGGAGGGTGCCTGCCAGTCCTCCTGACAGCCTATGCGAGTCACCAGAAGAATCTGCTGTTGCTGCTTCGTTTGCAAATTCTGTCTCAACGAGAACAGGAAGCACCAGATTGTGAAAGAAGTGATCCCACAGGATGCCCTGAAAATTTTTCAAGTCACAAAGCGAAGAGATAAAAAATGGTTCTGGCCATGGATAGGACCCTCTTGGGGAACGTCTCCATCAGACCCCGGGGTCTCTCCAATAGTCTCATCTGTCTTCTGCCAGCAAATCCTCCATCTGCTTAGCACACTTTTGGAAGCAGACTACCTGTGAACAGGGTGCCCCAGCACCGGCAGCAAAAGCAGAGGCCATGGCTATAGGGTGGCTCTTGTGTCACCTTGACACAACCCCATCATTGAAGGTTTTGTTTGTTTGTGTAGCGCTTCTTTATTTTCTGGCTCTATGAAATGCTTCAGTCCTAGAACCAGTCATTCTCCAGAGTCCTCGTTCCTTTAATTGGAGGATTGTTTCTGAACCCAAGATCCAGGTGAAAGGTAGGCTCGCTGCTATTGTCGTGTCATGGCTTCGAGGCCCTCACAGCTAACAGAACAAGAGATATAGGTGTGTATACTAAGCTGCATTTATGCACGTAGCTATAAATATTTCTATATGTAACTCTTTGGTAGAATAATGAGCAACCCCCTCCATTTGTCTACATCTGAATCCCTGGAGCCTGTGACTATGGTACCTTACAAGGCCAAGTGGTTTTATAGATATGATTCTGTTATGGATCCTGACATGGGGACATTATTCTGAATTACCTGCATGAGTTGAGTATAATCACAAGCATCCTTATGGAGGGAGGCAGCAGAGCCCAGGTGAGAAGAGACCGGAAGACAGAGACTGAGATCAGGCAGGCTGAGACACATCCAAAGCTGCTGTGCTGCTAACTTGGAACACAGCAGGAAGTACTGTGAGCTGCAGATTGCAGCAGCCTCAGGAAACTAGAAAAGGCAAGGAAATGGATTCTTTCCCAGAGTTTTCAGAAGGAATGGTATCTTTACTTTATCCTAGAGAGACTAAATTTGGACTTGTGACCTCCAAAATTGCAAGAAAATAAATTTGTTGTTTTAAGCCACTGTTTGTAGTAGTTTGTAACAACAGTAATAGGAGACAAATACACAACCTGTGTCTGCATTAAGCTAAGCATGAGTTCATAGTCATGTTCCAACTCAAATCCATTTCCATGTGGATCTTTTATCCCCCTCCCCTGTTTATCTGTTACCTGCTGCTTCAACAGTGAGACCCTGACGCCCACCACCTGTCATTCATTTTTTTATTGCTTCCTTCTAGATACAAGTGTGATGGTATCAGAATTGCTAGCCTCCCAATGGAGGCACCACCACACCTGGCATCGATAGGTCATTTCTTTTTATGGCTGAATAATATTCCATTGCATGAATGTACTACATTTGTTTATTGGTTCATCTCCTAAAGAATATCTTGGTTGTTTCTAGTTTGGGGTGATTATCAATCAAGTTACTATAAATATTCTTCATTTAGGTTTTTGTGAGTATGTAACTTTTCTTATGGGTTTGGAGCTGTTGGTTGGCCAAATAAGCCTTGAGGAGTGTGTACAAATAGTGACAGCAAGGCGAAGATACTGCATGGAATGTGTACACAAAATGTGCAAAATCATCCTCTGTCATTCTTTGTAACTCACCTGTAAAAGCTTTCCCTGCCTGTCAAAAGAATGTGCATGTGTATCAGGACTGCATCTCTCCACTGTTTTCTCCCTTATTTTATTGCTATTGTACTGAAACCTTTTTGAGAAAATTGGTCAGACAACCTGCTGCACATGGCTTCCTCTAATGCCTTTTGCATATCTAAACTAAGATGGAATTGGTTCTTTTGCCTTTTTAAAAGAGTAGCTTTCTTTAGGAATTATCAGTATGTTGTTGTTCAAGTGAGGAATTATAATCGCATGGAGCATGGACAGTCAGCAATAGGCACATTAAGTGGCACTAATGCAAATGGTTGCATTATACAAATACTAATATGCTTTTGTGCCGCTGATCCTATAACAGGAGCATTTTCTTTTATCGTTACTTGCTTTTTACACTTTGTTTAGCTACCCAAAGAAAATCTGCATATGGTATGATTTTCCTCAAATCCATTCCAACTTGTGTATTTGTTTTCCAATTTAAAAATCACAACCCACCCATGGAAAGACTATGTGTAATTCTGTAAGAAACTGCTAGACTGTCTTCCAAAGTGGCTGTACCATTTTGTATTCCCAACAGCAATGAATCAGAGTTCCTGTTGCTCTGCATCTGTGCCAGCATTTGGTATTATCAGTTTTCAGTTTTGTTTTGGATTTTAGCCATTCTAATATGTTCACTGTGGTATCTTATTATAGTTTTAATTTTTAATTCCCTAATTATATTGAGTATCTTTTGATATGAATATTTGCCACATGTCCATCTTCTTTGGTGAAGTGTCTGTTCAAAACTTTAGCCAATTTTTTTTTTTTTTTTTTTTGGTGGTGCTGGGGATTGAACCCAGAGCCTTGTGTTTGCCAGGCAAGCACTCTACCAACTGAGCTATCTTCCCAGCCCCAGCCAATTTTTAATATACTTTGTTTTCTTGTGGTATTTTAAAAGTTGAACTAGATATTTTGAAACTCAAATTCCAAGTGTTTGTTCCTTCTGTTTTACTATATCCTCTCATTCCCAATGCTGTTGTTATGGTTTGAAAATACCCTCTAAAACTCATGTTCAAACTTAACCCCCAAATTCATGTCAATGGCACTTGGAGGTGGAGCCTTTGGGTGATAAGTGGGGTTAGATGACCTCATCAGAGTGGGGTCCCCATGATGGAGCTAGCACCATGTGATGCCTTCTGCCATGTTATGTAGCAGTTAGAAAGCCATCCTCGATGGCACCGTCTTGATACTGGATTTCTAGCCTCCAGAACCAAGAACTAAATAAATCTTCCCTTTTTAAAAAATAAATTACCCAGCCTTTGGTAGTCAGTTACAGCAACAGAAAACAGACAAAGACAGCGTCAAAGTAAGAAAGTACGGGCTGTGTCCTGGGGTGGGGGTGAACCCAATACATGAGACAGTGGATATGCGGTTATGTGTGCAGGCAACACTTGGATTAATACTTTAAAATATTCCCCTTTAAAAGTGCTCCTGATTTTTCCTCACTGTCCTTCATTGGCTTTTCTTCCTCCACCATTCCCTTCAGTGGAGGATCATTTTTTAAGGTTCACGACCTGGCCCATGTCCTGTTTCACTGTACCAGCTCACAGGCAACCTCTCTCACGGTTCCATATGTCCCTTCCACAGCCCTGCCTGCAGATCTGTACCTCAAACTGAATGCTAATCATCTAATTATCTGAGTCTCCCCTATAATACCTTCTGGGCATCCAGAATTCAATTTGTCCACAATAAAATGCTTCTGCTTCCTCTCTGGCCCTGCCTCTTTATTGCTAATCTCTAATATCCTCTATCTGCATTGATGGTAGCCAAATTCTGCCAATTCTTCCTTTAAAACTTAGCTTACATTTCTCCTTTTCTTTTCCACTGCAGTGTCCTTATTTAAGTCTCCCTGCAAATTGTTCTCTGCACAGATTTTTTTTTTCCTAAATAATTTTTCTCAATGGTTCAAAACCTCCAATGACCTACCTGTTGAAATAAAATAGCATCAACCTTCCTCAAACCCAGGGCTCAGTGTTCCCCCCAGTCTACACTCCCTTGAGGATGCCTGCTTGGCAGAGTACCTGTGTGAACTTTCTGAGGCAATGGGAATGTATGCCTTGTGCAATTTTGAGCATCCAGGACCACCCCGATGCCATTTGAAAGTATTTTATTTTATTTTACCCTTTAAAAAATTGTGGTAAGTAAATACATATAAAATTTATTAAATATTTTAAAATAATTGCAGACATGAAAAATTCAAAAGTAAGTCAAAGAATTCCATTATACCAGGCCTGTGGATGCAGCTCTGTGGCAGAGAACTTGCCAAGCATACATAAGTCCCTGGATTTGATCCCCATACTGCCGAAAATAAATACATACATAAACAAAAACCACCAACAACAAAACCAAACAAACATTTGCCTGTAATCCCAAGGAAATGGGAGGCTGAGGCAGGAAGATCGCAAGTTTGAGGCCAGACTGGTCAACTTAGCGAGACCTTGTCTCAGAATAAAATATAAAAAGGGCTGTGGATGTAACTTAGTGGTAGAATGTTCCTGAGTTCAATCCCAGTACTAGAAATAAGTAAAAAGGAGTTCCCTTATACCTTGCAAACCTATCTGGTACCTTTACCCAGATTCCTCGAATATTAACATAATCAAAGAATGAGCCACACTTGATCTCTCTCTCTCTCTCTCTCTCTCTCTCTCTCTCTCTCTCATCTCTCAGTGTTTGGACATCATGTTCCTTGTACTATGGTTATCTAGGACAGTGTGACCCAACTTCCTTCTTTCCCATTTCCTGCTGATGGCTATGATCTTCTCAGGTATGCACCAACCCCGTTGAAGTTCCAACCTGGGTTTGCTGCATTGGAACTGCAGGAGAGTCAGGCCTCTTTTGCAGAAGAAAGACACAGATGTCAAAGGCGGGAGCTGCTGGATGCCTGTCTCCTACTATGTTGGGGCAGCCAATGTAGGAAAGGAGGCTCTGTGCAGAAGATGGAGGGCAGTTATAGAATTAGAAGGAAGTTTACTACTGCAGGAGTTAGAAATAATTTCATGAAGAAGGGTGGGCTCTAAAAGCCAAGTATTTGGGGGCTGAAGGTGTGGCTCAGTGGTAGAGCACTTGTCTGGCCTGTGCAAGGGCCTGGGCTTGATCCCCAGTACTGCAAAAACAAAACAAAGCAAAATACGCATGTGTGCACACACACGCACACAAACACGCACACATACTCACACATAAAGCTATGCACAGTTGTCTGCACATAATAGCAGGCCAGCTGGAGCAAGTGCACATTTTAGAGCATAGCTGTTTGGGAAGATGAATGCTAGCAGTGATAGAATCGTGTACAAGAAAGGCTTCCTGACGGGGGCTCCCACCTACCAGGTCTTATTGTTACTGGAGAGGAATCAGTCTGCTAAATGCCCAGAATGTGGTTTGGTTTGGTTTGGTTTGGTTTAACTATCTCTCCATCACTCACCTTGACAGTCCCTATGAGAGCCTTCACCTTAGCACCCATTGTGAGGGCTTTTGTTGTTGCTTTTACCTATTTGTTTACAGGTCTTCCACTCTCTACTGGGAAATGACCTTCAGCCAGATCACACTTCTTGGCGAGCAGCAGGGTTCACAGGAAAGGCAAATAAGCAGAGTGTTAATGCGTAAATTTCAAAGCCAATTAGACTTTGGAATCCCATCTATATGTAGTTTATAACAACTGTGAGATCCTAGCCAAGAACTTTCCAGCTGTCATCTCTTTATCTTCTCCTCAACCCTTCATCAGGGCACTGTGAAGAGTAAATTAAATTACATGATCAAACACAAGTGTCTGGAAAATAAGACTCAATAAATGTTAAGTAGTAGTGCGATTAATAGAGTACCTGGCACACGGCAGGTATTCAATAAATGGTAATTATTATCATTATCATCATATTTGTCATTAATAATAGTGTTTTATTTGAGTAATACCACTAGAAGAAGTAAGGAGGTCAGCCTCGTGCAAGTAAATGGGGTCTTGGCACAACACCAGGTAAAAGCGGTTGGCTCTTTGGGTCATATATAACATAGTTACCAGGGTTCAACAAAATTATCCTAATTCCTCCAGTAGAAATGTCATTCATGGTGTTGTAAGTAGCTGCTTCCATCAGGTAATTATCAAGAAAATCCTTCCAAGCACCCATGAACAGAGCGTTCTCTCAAAACTTTATCCAGCAGAACAGAAGTAGGTGATTGAAGGTGGAAAAATCAATAAACTGGAGAGAGGAAAAACTGACACATTAAAACAGATAAAATCAACATCGTTTCGCTTCTTTCCTACACCTTCAAAACAGTATCAAGGGAGATCAGTCCTTACTAGTTAGGAGCAGGGATTAGAGACAAGGATAAGCAAACCATCAGAAGTGTGCTCTGATGGACCGTCATTACTGATTCCCACTTGGTCACTGCCCTTGGTTCCTTGTGCCTCTGCTCCTGGCTTAGCACTCTCCTTTCTATCTCTACTCTTAGCTGTTCTTGGAGATTTCGAGGCAGGCAGAGGGTCTGCCCAAAGCCTTGAACTGTTAGATCTCTGGACTTCATCCTGCCTCAGCCACTACTCACGTCCTAATCCCTGCCATCTAAAGAATTGAGCCAAACCTACTCTCTTGATCTTTACAGCCACACTACTGGACCCCCACGTCTCATCTTCCAACTCATATACTCCCATCTCAGAGATTCTTTGGCTCTGGCAGGGCCTCCCATCTGGGGACAACCACGTCCATCCATCCCCCTCCTCTGTCTTCGCTTCCCACATTACCTGGCTTAGACTCCTGACTGCTGCACGAGCACTCCCTTGCAACTGGGCCGAAACCTCTGGCACAGCTCTTCTTGCATGTCACCTGGGATTTGCTAACCGTGTGCCTGTGGCCCAGGAGCTGAACACTAGTAGAAAAAGCCATGTGCCACTCTTTCTGGTTTCCCGTTGAAAGAAGAAGCCAAAGCTAGACGGGCAATCATCTCAACCAGGCCTCCATATTTGCTAGTGAGTTCATTCCCTCCTTCCAGAAACTGTTTTGCATCTCAATGTCTCCCCTTGTGCCTCTAATGCCTTCCACTCTACTCATTCTTAATTCACTGAGGGAAAAAAGTAGCAGAAAGCCATCCTTGATTACCACTTGGCCCTGGAGTAGTACCCCATTTCTCTTCTTCACAGCAAAAATCTTTAAAAGAATTGTGAATTCCCACATCCTCTACTCCCATTCTTTCTTCAGCCTACTTCAATTCAGATTTGGTCTTTATTCTGCCCTTGATTTACCTAACTTATCAATAGTACTTGATAATTTTTTTTTTTTTTTTTTTTTTTTTTGGTACCAGGGATTGAACTCAGGGGCTGAGCCACATCCCCAGCCCTATTTTGTATTTTATTTAGAGACAGGGTCTCACTGAGTTTCTTAATGTCTCACTTTTGCTGAGGCTGGCTTTGAACTCGAGATCCTCCTACCTCAACCTTCCTCCCAAGTTGCTGGGATTACAGGTGTGTGCCACTGAGCTTGGCTGATAAAATTCTTGAAAATCAAATTTATTGATATATGATTTACAAATGATAAAATGTGCACACACTTTGGTGAACTTTGACAAGGGCACATATCTCCATAAAGACCATCACCACAGTCAAGGTATAGAATATTTCCAACACCCCAAAAGTTATGCTTATCACCCATCCAGCCAATCCCCACACTCACCTTGACTCCAGACAGCCACTGATGCCATCCTAATGGGTGTGTTGTGGTAGCTCAATCTAGTCCTAATTTTGCATTTTCTTGATGACTAATAATGCTGGGTGAGTTTTTGTGTGATCATTGGCCATTTGTGCATCATTCTTTTTATTTTTTTTGAAAAATGGTTGTTTAAATCTTCTTGGTTATTGAATATTGTCTTACTAGATCCAAGAGCTCTCTGCATTCTAGATAAATCCTTTGTCAGATGCTTGTAATTTTTTTTCCTGCTTTATGGCTTTTCATTGCCTTTTCTTTTCCTTAATGGTGTTTTTAAAAAATAAGATTTTTAATTGTGACCAAGATCATTTTATGAAATTTTTTTCACTCACAGTTCATACTTTTTTGTTCTAAGAATTCATTGTCAACTCTAGAATCTCAAAGATTTCATTCTGTGTTTTGTTTCAGAAGTTTTGTAGTTTACGTAATTGCACTTTGGTCTGTGGTTTGTGTTGAGTTGATTTTTGCATATAGTATGAGGTGAGAGTTGTTCTTCTACTCCACGTGAATCTAATTGTTCTGGCGACCTTCCTTGAAAAGACTCCCCTTTCCTTATCTAATTGTCTTATCTCCTTTGTCAAAAATCAATTCATGGAATCTTAGGGTAGTTTTGATTTGCGTTTCTCTTATTACTAAAGCTGTTGAACAGTTTTTCATATATCTGTTGATTGCTTGTAGATCTTCTTCTGTGAAGCGTCTGTTCATTTCCTTAGCCCATTTGTTGATTGGGTTATTTGTATTCTTGGTGTAGAGTTTTTTGAGTTCTCTATATATTCTGGAAATTAGTGCTCTATCTGAAGTATGAGCGGCAAAGAATAAAAATAAATTTTAAAAAAAGTAAAGAGAAAAGATGTAAAAAAAAATCAATTCATGAAGCATGCGTGATCTATTTCTGGTTCACGCTGTTTCCTTGGACTGTAATGCTGACTTTTTTTCCCGATGGCTTTCTGTCTTGCTGTCGTCTCCTGATTTTCCTCTTTGTCTCTTTTGTCTAGATCCTTCTAAAAACTGAGGCATGCAGGACTCGATCCTAGGCCTCCCTTCTCTTTTCTGTCTGTACAATTCCCCTCCATTAAAGATCCACAGGGGTTAATTAGGAAAAAGGAGTGGAAGCGGAAGTGAGGAGACTTGAGCAATGGAAGGAATGGAAAGAAGATGCCTGAGAGTGATGCACTGCAGGATCCGGGAAGTGAAGGAGAGCAGGGCTCACGGAAATTGACTGAGTCTAGCTGGAGTCTAGAAAACGAAGGGGGAAAGGCAGGGCAAGGGAAAGCCGAAGGGAGGTCTGTGGGCCACTCGGAGTTTGTACTTAAACCCAATAGCAGTGGGGGGATGGTCATCATCAGGCATGGATGAGAAATAAAATATAGTGATTGCAAATAATAAATAAGTATGCAGCCCCTAAAGTGGAATGTGTGAAGACTATTTAATCACCTCTGAAATTTCAAATTATGCATCTTTGAAAACTGAGATCAAGCTGAACTACATAAAATGTATTAATATGCATTTTAAAACCTTATTATATTAATATTAGCATTTTTAAAGAACAGACCAAAGGTCAACTGTAGAATTAAGATTGCAGGTGGCTTTATTTTCTTCCTTTTACTTTACTGTACTTTAAATTTTTAGCACAATTAGCTGATATTGGAGCTGGAAGAAGACATTTTTAAAAGCATGCCAGAAAAGAAATGTCTTATTTTTAGGAGAGGTACAAAATTCCTGTTAAGAATAACAAACAGAGACCCTGTACCTACTAGAAGAAAAAGTAGGCCCAAATCTTTACCATGTCGGCCTAGGATCTGACTTCCTTAACAAGACCCCTAAAATGCAAGAAGTTAAATCAAGAATCAATAAATGGGATGGATTCAAACTAAAAAAAAAAAAAAAAACCTCTTCTCAGCAAAAGAAACAAAAATGTGAAAAGAGAGTGTACAGATTGGGAGAAAATCTTTACCACATGTACCTCAGATAAAGCACTAATCTCTAGGTTCTATGAAGAACTCAAAACACCAAAAAACCAAATAACCCAATCAATAAATGGGCTAAGGAACTGAACAGACACTTCACAGAAGAAATACAATTGATCAACAAATATATGAAAAATGTTCAATATGTCTAGCAATTAGAGAAATGCAAATCAAAACTAAGATTTCATCTCACTCCAAGCAAAATGGCAATTATCAAGAATAAAAGCAACAATAAATGTTGGCAAGAATGTGGAGGAAAGGTACACTCATACATTGCTGGTGGGAATGCAAAATGGTGCAATCATTATGGAAAGCAGTATGGAGATTCCTCAGAAAACTTGGAATGGAACCACCATTTGACCCAGCTATCCCATTCCTTGGTTTATACCCAAAGGATGTAAAATCAACATACTACAATGACACAACCACATCAATTTTATAGCAGCTCATCTCATAATAGCTAAACTATGGAACCAACCTAGGTGAAATGGATAAAGAAAATGTGATATATATAACTCAGCTTTAAAGAAGAATGAAATTGTGGCATTTGCTGGTAAATGGGTAGAGTTGGAGACTATCATGCTAAGCGAAATAAGCCAAACCCCAAAAATCAAAGGCTGAACAAGTTCTCTGATATGCGGATGCTAATTCACAATAAGCAGGGATTGGGGGTTGCACCTGGGGAAGAATAGAGTCACTTTATATTAGGTAGAAGGGACTGAAGGGAGGGGAAGGGGTATGGGGGTAGGAAGGACAGTAGAGTGAAACAGACATTATTACCTCATGTACATATATGACTGCATGACCCATGTGATATTACAATACATACAATCAGAAAAATGAGAAATTGTACTTCATTTTTGTATGACTTATCAAAATGTATAAATGCATTCCACTGTCATGTACAACTAATTAGAATAATTAATTTAAAAATAATGAAGCTATAAGATTCTTGTGTTGCAAAGTCTATGCTTTATGGTTTTATTTCTAGTTTCAAGTTCACAGTTTCATACTTCTTGGACATAGTAGATGAAGAAATATAACTGATGTGCTCTCGAGCCATCAGCTGGGTAAAAACCAAGTTTATGAATTGAAAGAACCATTCCCTAGGAACTTACTAATCACAGCACCCAAGTCTGGTTGAAAATCATGTAGCTGGCTGGGAAGGCTTCTTCTCAAACAATCCTTTTTAATATTTGTTTATTCATCCCAGGATGTGGTTATTATGGTGGATATGAATGGGAGAATATTTTGAAATGATCTGATCACTTAGGACAAGTGTTCTACTTACACAAATACAAATTACTGCCATTATTTTTTTACCCCACTCTAGGGTCCTGAGCCAGCTTTTGAAATTTTCTGTATAAATTTTCTCACAAACTGGTGAGCCAAATGGATAAAGCAAAGGCGGCAGGCCAGTCAGATTTGCATCAGCACTCTCTGGAGGACTCTGGCAGAGGGTTGTCTTGCAGTTTCAGAGGCAAATTTATTTGTTGTAGTGCAGATGGTTGCCTCAAGAACCGTTTATAACAAATGGCTATTATAGTGTGCCATTTTCATTAATTTAGGACCAGATCAGTTTAGTCTGAGTTACAAATGAATCAGAAAGTCTGTTCATTTCAGACTTCCAATAATATACATGCATTTTTATTATACATACACATTATTGTGTTGTGACCAAAATACTTGGCAAGGACAACTCAGAGGAGGAAAAGCCTATCTTGGCTTATAGTTTCAGAGGTGTCAGTCCATGATCAGTGGACTCCATCGCTCTGGACCTGAGATGAGGCAGAAGATCATGGCAGAAGGGCATAGCAGAGGAAAGCAGCTCAGGACGTGGTCACCAGGAAGCAGAGAGAACTCTGCTCACCAGGGACAAATATAAACTCTGTAGTCACACTCCCAGTGACCTACTTCCTCTACCAATACCCTATCTATCTGCCTGCAGTTACCATCCACTTAATCTATATTAGTGGATTAATCCATTGGTTAGGTTACACTTCATAGTCTAATCTTTTCACCTCTAAATGTTTTTGCATTGTCTGACACTTGGCCTTTGGGGGGCACCTCATATCTAAACCATAACATTCCACCCCTGAAAGCTCATGCCATCTCACAGTTTGAAATATATTTAGTCTACTTCTAAGAGTTCCCTTAGTCTTAATAGTTGCAGCATTACAAGAATTCTTAGTCTGAAATCTCTTTTGAGACTCAAGGAAAACTCTTTTCTCTGCTCCCCTGTAAAGATTAAAAGCAAGTTACAGATCTCCAATATATAATGACACAGGAGAAAATAGTCATAGAAAGAAGGGATGAGACCAAAGCAAGACAGAATTCCATCTGGGCAGACAAGTTCTGTAACTCCATGACCAGCATCTAGAGCACACAGCATCATGATGTTCTCTCCAAAAAGCTTTTGTAGCTCTGTCCTATGGCCTTGCTGGGAACAGCCTACATGGCCTCTCTCTTGGCTTGATTCCTGCAGTTTTCCTTTGTCAGACCTCCCACATTCCTGGCATCTCTTAATCTTTGGGTTCTCCACATCTTTATGCATCACACTCTTAGGGCTGCTTGCAGGAACTTTGAGCCTGTTATGCTTTACTTGGCCTCCTAGGCCTTACTTTGGAATCTAGGTGGGAGCCTCCATGACCCCTTAACTCCAGCATCCTGCATGCCTGCAGAATCAGCACCATGTGCTGGATGCCAACATCTGCCACCATCTCGAGGAGCAGCCAAGCCTCCAGGGACCCTGACTGCAGCAGCCTCTGAGTATCTGGGCAGCTGAACATGATGAAACAACTCCCCCTGTGCAAGCAGGGTACCCCACTCATCTCTTCTCAAAGGTATGTTTACTTTTATACCCTTGAGCCTGAGATGGGTGTAGTCTTGCCAATTCCCGAGGTGCCTTTAAGCCATCTTTCCTATTGTTATGGGTAAAGTATTAATGTTTCTTTAGTGACTATAATTCTTTCAACGAATACACCATCCTTAGTCCCAGTTGTCCTCACCATTTTCTGGCCAACCTGCAAGTTGTTCAAATCTTTCTTCTCCTGATTATCACAGTAAACTTGCATAAAAGCTGCCAGCAATATCCATGCCACCACACGAATGCTGTGCTGCCTTGAAATTTTCTCCACCAGATGAATTAGTCTATCATCTCTAAATTGAGCATCACAAAAAGTCTCAGGATGTGGGCAAAATGTAGACAACTTCTTTGCCAGAATGTAACACAAATGTCCTCTAGTCCAATTTTTAATAGAATCCTCCTCCTCTGAAACCTTGTGAGTCCAGTCTTTACCGTTCAGGCCTATGGCCATTCTGGTCTTCTGAGCTTCCACTGGAATTGCCCATTAAGCTCTGATTATAACCTTCTAAAGCTTTTCCAGCTTGTGTCTCTAAACTTTTCAAAATTCCTGCAAACCAGATCCAGTGACTTACTTCCTCTAGACACAACTTACCTGTCTCCAGTTACCACCCAGTTAATGCATGCATAGCAGTGGATACGGTTTACATAACCACTACACCTCATAACATGATCATTTCACTTGTGACTGTTCTTGCGTTGTTTCACAGGTGTAATTTCGGAGGCACTGCGTACCTAAACCATAACAGAAACAACAGGTTGATAACTGGTTCAGTGCACTTGCAGACACACAGCTGTTTGGGCAGCTGAAGTTAAGAGATCAGATGGGGCAGGAAGGAGATCAACTTGGAAAAGTGGCTAGACGGTGAAGGGAACAGATCATGTCATAAGCCTGATTTTATAGATTAGGCATTTATAAAATTTCATGTGATCAACATCAGTTCCCCTTTTCTTTCTGTTTGTTTATCAGTTTTTTTCTCTGCTTGATTTGAATGTTCTTGTCCTTCCACCCGTATCTTCCCCTGCCTGGTCTTTCTGCCACGGGTGATCTAGAAATTTACTTCTGTCTCAGTTAGCAGTTGCCCTTAAGAACATTCTTCAATGCCTCTGGGAAATTTATAAAGAAAAGAAATGTACTTCCTACAATCTTGAGGCTGGTAAGTCTGAGATTTAGGGGCGTACACAAGGACCTTCGCAATACATTATCCCATAGCAGAAGGTGAAGAGAGTAAGACAGGGTCAAAATCACTTTTATAACAAATCTACTCTCTTGATAATGAATCCACTTCCACCATAATGGCTTTAATCTATTCATGAAGGCAGGTCTCCTCACGACCTAATCAACACTTGAAGGTCTCACTTCTTAACACTGTTGCATTGGGGATTAAGTTTCTAACACTTGAACTTTGTGAGACATTCAAAATATAGCACTGTCAAAAGATGAAATACAATAGATTGATTGTAAAGATCAATTGACTCTATTTTCAGTCCTAGAATCAGGCAATATCTCATTCTACAAAATTTAATAGGAGGGAGGGGAAGGGCTGGGGAGTGATATTGGCCAAATTATATTACTATAATGTGTGCATGTACGAATATGTAACGACAAATCCCATCATTGTGTACGATTATTATGCACCAATAAAACCATGTGAAGAGAGGAAAAAGGAAAAAAAACACAATAGGTGTTCCAATGAACTTGACAAAAAAGGTTGATTTTTTTTTTTTTTTTTAAAGAAGATTGAAGAAAACAGAAACAAAGGGGGAAAAAAAGAGGGTTTGGTCATTTCAAAGTCACTTTCCTTGAAAGGCAAGGCCAGAGAGACGAAACCATAGAAAATAATTGGTCAACTTCAGCGCTCGCGCGCTCTCTCTCTCTCTCTCTCTCTCTCTCTCTCTCTCTCTCTCTCTCTCTCGTCTTTTTGGTAAAGATTAAAGCTGAGGGAACTTCATTAACATGCTTGAATCTAGCTTATTTGAGTAATTTGGTGGTTACTGCTCTCTTCTAATTGCTCAGGTCCTATAAAGACTTCAGTTTGGTGGGATTTATTGTGAAAGACTCCAATTAGATTTTAAGTCGGACCTGTTTGTTGGGGCCATTTAGCCAGTGTAGTGGCATATGCTTGTAGTCCCGCTACTTGAGGCTGAGGTAGAAATTCTAGAGCACTTAAGCCCAGGAGTTTAAGAGTTCAAGACAATCCTGGGCAACACAGCATGACCTGGTTTCAAAAACAAACAAACAAGCCATTTTGTAATCATAATTTAACAGCACCCTTTATATTTGTCAAAGTCTCCTAGCTTCAACTCCTACAGAATGCATGATTTGCTCTGTATTTCTAAAATCACACTAGTAAGAGTATTAGGTAATTCCTCTCCTCCCTCTGGCAGAACTTTCCATGTCAGACCATGAGCTGACATAACCATGAGCTCATATCATGAGCAACGAGCCTGACCTTGGATTGGCTGCCGCTATAGCTGACTGACCAGCCCTCCTCGCGGTGGTAGAAGGGCAACCAGGGCAAAGGTTCAGAAATCAGAGTCTGGATGCAACTGCTGAAGGCCATCATTAAACATGCACCGCAAGCAGGCCTTTCTCCTTGAGTGAAGCAGGCGTCACTCACTTTGTGCTGCCCTGAGTGAGTCATTGAACCCTGACTGACCACTAACCTCCAATCCCTAAATTGAAAGAGAAAAAAATTTGCAGAGTGAGTGTGAGAAGTAGAGACCACATAGTAAGTTCTCCTATTGAGCACTTCATAGTAGGTGGTCAGCGAACAGTGACACGCACACAGCAAGCTCAGTATGTTTAATTTTTAAAAAACAGAACAGCCGGGAGGTGTGGCACACAGCTGTAATCCCAGAGGTTTGGGAGGCTGAGGCAGGGGGATCGTGAGTTCAAAGTCAGCCTCAGCAATTTAGCAAGACCCTAAGCAACTCAGCGAGACTCTGTCTCTAAATAAAATACAAAAAGGGTTGGGAATGTGGCTCAGTGATTAAGCACTCCTGGATTCATTCCCTGATACCCAAAAATAAATAAAATAATTTAGCCAATTTAAAATGAACTTTCCCTAGCCATTGCCTCTCCTGTGGAACATTTTAAACTTGTTCCAGTTTTCCATTTTTATAATTAATGCTGTGAAAAACATCATCGTGAATACAGTTTTATCTTTTGAAGTTTTAAGATACATCCTTATGGTAGTTGTCAGTTGAATAAAAGATACTGATATTTCCGTAGATTTTAATATATGCTGTCAAGTAGGGATCCAAAAGAAATCAATGAATAATTCCTAAACATGTTAAGAGTTCACCCATTATCTCCCAGACATACCTGAATTAAATATGATATTCTTTTCATTGTTTTGCTTAATAGTTGTAAATGAGATCTTATTAATGTTTGGACTGGGTGCTATGACTGACAATATTCGATTTTAAAATATCCATTAGTTGATTCTGCTTTTGTGTGACTGTGTTGTCTTATATTTTGTTGGTAGATTACCATGCATGTCCATAAACACATGTACACACTTATGATACTCACCTCTTTATATGTTAAGTTTTTGTATGTAATTTTGTATGTTTATGGATTTTCCACTCATCACCCTATTTGAAATTTCTGACTTTATGTCAGTATCACATTTCAAGTGCATTCTAAGGATATCCCCTTTTCCTTACTCTTTCTTTCCTTCTTCAGTTATTACTGTTGTTTTTGTCTTTTGATTGCTTACTATCATCATTGCCTACCACTTTACCCACAATAATTTTAAAATTATTTTATTGGATTCTAAAAACAATTATGTTGGAATTTGGACTAATGCTGTTAAATGCAATCTATACATGAACTTGGAAGACTAATTTCTTCACTAGGATATAGTAGATTTCTGAAGTACTCTTTTCTGTATCCCAGTATACTTGTAATTTATCTTATGTGGACATGCACATTCCAGGCTAATCATAGTGTACATTTTTGCTTTATTAAAGTCTTTATTGTACTTTATATTTTAACCAGGGGTTGAACCCAGAGGCCACATCTCCAGCTCTTTTTTTATTTTTTGTTTTGAGATACTGTCTCACTAAGTTACTCAGGGCCTCACTAAGTGTCTGAGACTGGACTCAAACTTGGAATCCTCCTGCTTCAGCTTCCTGGGTCACTGAGATTACAGGCGTGTACCACCATGCGCAGCTATCCTGAATGATTTTAAGCAGATTCCTCAGGTTCTTTTTATTTAACTAAAAGTAGTGCCTTTTCACTATAGTTTTTTTTTTTTAATCACAGATAATAAATTTGTGGCCAGGTATAGTTGTGCACGCCTGTAATCCCAGCGGCTTGGGAGGCCAAGGCAGGAGATTGCAAGTTCAAAACCAGCCTCAGCAAAAGCAAGGTTGCTAAGCAACTCAGTGAGACCTTCTCTCTAAATAAAATACAAAAAAAGGGCTGGGGATGTGGCTTAGTGTTCGAGTGCCCCTGAGTTCAATCTCCAGTACCCCAAAATAATAATAATAATAATAATAATAATAATAATAATAATAATAATAGTAATAGTAATAATAATGTTAATATAAATTTGTGAAGGGTAATTTTAAGAGAAAGAGGAAAGGAAAATTTCAACCAAAATCTACTGGCTTCTAAAATTTCAGTTTAAACCATTCATATCCTTTTTTAAGTACTAGCATATATTTAATGCAATTTTTATTTTTTTCTTTAAATAAAAATATGATTATCTTGTATATGTTCCTTTCTGGGAATTTTCTTATCTAAGAACAATAGTATTTGTATTTCTTTCAAGCAATCAATTATAATATTTTGTTTCTTTATCACATTATAACTTTCAAAAGCAATGTAAGAAAACAGTTCTAGAGAGAGGAGGGAAGGGGAACATACAGCCTCTCTCTCCATATTGGGGGAGGACTCACTTCTACACCCCCTCCCCATGCTGGCTGTAGAACCTGGAGAGTTCAGTGTTCTGGTTGAATATTCAGGAGATTCACTGGCACACGTCTGCCCAGTGGCACACGTTTTCATGTGTGCTCCATTAAAAGGAGATGGGTGTCTATGCACACAGGCTCTGACCAACGTCTCTCCTTGAACTGGATGGTCCACTCTCACCAACCAGCAACTGTATAAGGGAGCAGGTCTCAGAAAGCTGAGTTCTCCAGCACAGTTTTATGTTCTAATTGATACCACATTCTTGCCTACTATTAATTAATAAAAGCGTGTTTTGTTTCCTAAAGCTTCCTAGTCCCAAATGCTTAACATACTGATGCCTCCATGGGACCAAGGACCAATATGTCCAGAAGCTAGCATGTGGGAATACAATGCTGAGTGCAGAAATGCTTTCTGGCCCACACGATGTCTGTGGATTCAGAAATCCCCATGACTTCAGGTACTTGAGTGCTATGCTATTTTATTTTAATAAATACAACGTGTATGAACACAATATGGCTGGTGCTACTTAAAGTTGTTCAACATGCAACCTGCCAACTGTATGCAGTGTAGAGATGGCGATGCATTGTGACACTGAGGTGACATCACTGACTGTCAGGAGAGTGGCAGCTGATCTGACATTCCAGTGATAGCTGAAATCTGCAGGCAAAGCTTCACGGGCTCTGCTGTCATACAAATGGTATTAGATTGTCAAGAAAGTGGATTCATTTTGATGTCCACAAAGGGTTGCCTGGGTTCTCAAACTGAGCAAGCAGTTCTTATCCTAGGCAGACAAGTCTTTCCTAGGATAGGAGTGAATACCTTGGGGACTTAAAACTGTGCAGAAACAGCTGCAGTGTTGTGGATGTCAGAGTTCCACAGGGACAAGATTAGACTATTGCTAGAGCTAGGAAGACTCACCTCAAAATAGACTTGTGAAATACAGAAACAGGGCAGAGGGGAAGTATGTACAATTTCAGAAATGTTGAGTACAGCAGGAAAATAAGAGGTGAACAAAGACGTCTAGTGCAGTGAAAGTTAAGCAAGGTAGAGGAATTTTTTTTTTTAATGGTGGAGGGCGGGGTCAGTGAGGAATGTACAGCAGAGGTCGCTGTTTCCCATGGAGCCCTTCCGGGCTTGTTCCGAGCAAGTGCCAACTGTGCACTTTGGGATTGAGGACTTTCACATCCAATAACATGGTGCACCAGAGAACCTGAACATTTCTTCTAAACATGTGGAGGTGCTAGATAAAATCTGCCAATTGTGTTTCTAAAAGTATGAATGAACTCACAGGAAGTGAAGAAATTCCCATCGTTCAAAACTAAAAGGGACTGGCGTGGTGGGGCACGCCTGTAATCCCAATGTGCTATACCCCCATTCCCAAAAGTGAATCATTTTTCAAAAGAAAAACATTATAAAACTTTTTTAAAAAACCATAAAACACCATAAAACTTTTTATGTTGGCAAATTTAAAAACACAGGAATAAAAACCAACCTTTTCCAAGTGCTTATTAATTTCTAGACATTATTCTAAGCATGTGATATTTATTAATCACTGAATTTCCCAATAATTCTGTGAGATGAGGATAATTATAATCCTTATTTTACAAATGAGGAAACTGAAAAGCAGAACTGATTTATACAAAGTTACACTGCTAATAAATATCAAAGATGGAATTGAGTCAGGAGATTGGGTGTGAAAGCCCATGAACTTAGTTGTTCCAGCACAGTGACCTTCATTGTTCACACAATTCACCAAAGAAATTATTATAATGGAAATCATAACCTACTTGATGTTGGAAATACTTATATTTGAGAAATGTACTTAACGGGAAATGTGCACTCTAAATACTTATGATAGGAAAGAGGGGGAAGTTTAGTAATAATAATGATGATCATTGACATGGGTCAAGTGTCAGACTTAACGAGTTTCAAACTTAAGTAATTTTAGAAAGAAAAAGAAACTATATAATTTTTTTTAATTGGCGACATTAATACAAGAGAAATGTGAAGACCATAGAGGCATAAGCTGGTTGTTTAGAAAACAGTAAAATAAGAGAAAACAGCATCCCTGACAGAGTAATAAAGACAGAGAAAAAGCAATTTAAGTTTGAAATGCAAAAAAAGGACATAAATGCAACAGAGGTTTAAAAATAAAAGAATATTTTGGACAACTTTCTGACATCAAATTTGAAAATTTAGACAAAATAGATAATTTACTAAAAATATAAATGTTATTTGCTAAAATTGGCTCAAGGAAAACTAGAAAACTCCATGTGTTTAAAATCATAAAAGAAATTGAATTAGAAGTTTAAAATCTATAATCATTAGAGTAGATAGATGACAGATAGATACATAGTAAGCCAAAAACCAAGTGATCTACACTTAGCTTCTTAGTTTCAAGATTAAGCATGAAAATATAATGAATCTCAAAAACACGATCTGACTGACTTTCTTCAAATTAAAAAAATTTTTTTGAATTTTAAGAATTTAAGCAAGAGATTTCTAACTGCATTATGATGGTAATTCCCTTTTTCTCCTCCTTCTTCAGAATTTGCTCAAGGTCACACAGCCAAGAAGTGTTGGGGATAATTCACATTTATAGTTCCTTTTATTTTTGTCAACACAAATAATTTTTTCCAGGAATCAAACACTAACTTCAATTAAATTCTAAATATTAGCCCTAGAAAATTATTATGAAGGATTATTATATTCAACCTCACAAGAAGAGAAAATTCTAGAATATAACAAGTTTGAAGCAGTATTATAATTTTTGTTTGTTAGATCCTAATGAGAGATGAAGAACACATAAGGCATTGTCAAAAATATTTTGTTTGTCTACCTTAATACAATCCTCTAACAGTCTGAATCTATCTGCAGGTCCAGGTAAGACCAACTGGTACCTCAAAGACAGCCCTGCATGGAGGATACCCTTCAATTGTTCAAAATCAAGAGCTCAAGGGTCAGTTACACAGATCACTGGATGAGTTAAAATGGTAGCCCTTGTACTCCAGGTTTCCATTCACAGGTAGTAAAACTCTCCTACCACAAAACAAAAATTTCTGCATTCGGTTTATGGGGCAAAAATGTATGTGAACTGTGTGGTAGTGGTGCATGCCTCTAATCCTAGCAGCTTGGGAGACTGAGGCAGGAGGATTGCAAATTCAAAGCCAGCCTCAGCAACTTAGTGAAGCCCTAAGTAACTTAGTGAGACTCTGTGTTCAAAAATGAAACAGGTTGGGATGTGGCTCAGTGTTTAAGTGCCCCTGGGTTCAATTTCTGTTACCAAAAAAAAAAGTTTATGTGATAAGACAGATGTGTTATATGATGACACCTCCAAAGCTAGCCACTCATCATGACAAAGAAAATGTTTTGTTTTGTTTTGTTAACAATGCAGATTGAAATAAGGCTGAAAAACAATCACACATATAAAAAAATACTTCTAAAATCCAGAATGGCATGATCAACTCTGCATGTGTCTCTTCCCTTGGTGCCCTACCTTGGTGTGTGTTCATTTTACTTACTGGTTAATCTAGAGCCCTTAATCCCACCTAGCATTTAATGCTACTCATGGCGTATTCCACCACCTCTAATGTGAGAGACTGTGAAACACAATCCCTTTTACCAGTATCTGTACTCTGTATCTGCTTCTACAATTAAAATATTCAAGAACTTCAACAGAAGAGCACTGAAGATCTAATCTAGATCCTATGAAACTTATTTGTTGAGTTTTTTTTAATATTTTATTGATGTTTCAATTAGGATGCTTTCAGTTAGAAGAGAAAAACCAACCTAATTGGGCTTAAACAATGAAAAATTGGCCAGTTGGCGTTTACACAAAGTCCAGAGATAGAGCAGCCTGCAAGCAGATTTGGATCTGAAGCTCACTATGTGTTCAGAAGCTGGATTCTTCCCTTCTCTGTCACCACAGGATGAGTATCAATTGGAGCCCGGCTTCCCTGGGGATTATAGGACACCTGCCAGTGAGAGTGAGGTCACTCACTTCCTTATTCACATCCTGCAGAGAGCAGTTGCCTTTCCCAAGCTGCCAGACAAGTTGTTGAACAAGTTGGAAATAAACTGCAGTATTTTATCATGTTTCTGAAAACAGAGAAGTTTTGAATGGGCTGTTCTAAAACAAGAATTTGACATTCTGGTGCATTCCTTGAGTTGGGAGTATCCCTGATGGGAGATTCTCTCATTCACCACTAGAGGGACCCATTTGATATTTTGTCTTTTAAAGAAGAGCAGTTTTCTATAGAGGCCTTTCTGACCCGAAGGTAGACTGTTGACTGTCAAATAAGATTTATTTGAGTTTTTAAAAACATATAAAATCACTTATAAATGTATTTAATAAAAGTTACCTATATATTTAAAGAGCATCAATTAAAAGGATTTAGGAAATAAAATACAACCAGATACATCTTCGCAGTCAGCAGCCTTCCCTCTGATCTTCCCCTTCTCTTTCCCTACCTGGGTAATCCACAAATATGAATTAGAAATTACCATTTATTTCACAAACAGTTTTACAATATATGATGTATTCCTGAACACTCTAATGTTTAATTTGTATGGGTCTTGAAACTAGCATTTAAAAACTCATGGGCTGGGGTTGGGGCTCAGTGGTGGAGCATTTGCCTAACATGTGTGAAGCACTGGGTTTGAGTCTCAGCACCACATATAAATACATGAATAAAATAAACATCTGTCAACATCTAAAAAAAACACAAAACAAAAAAAAACTTTTAAAAAACTCATATTGTATTCATTTTTCTGTTTTGCTTTTTTCTCTCACCATTATGTTTCAGAAATTTGTGCATGCTGATGTGTATGACAAATGCATTTTAAAAACTGCTCTGTGGAGCTGGGGTTGTGGCTCGGTGGTAGAGCACCTGCCTAGCATGTGTGAGGCACTGGGTTTGATTCTCAGCACCATGTATAAATAGATGAATAAAATAAAGGTCCATCAATGACTAAAAAAATTTTTTTAAATGCTGCTCTATGGTATTGGTTATATAAATAGATTAAAATTCATTTCTCTGTTTTATGGATTTGAGACTTGCTTTTTTCATTCACCATTATGATTTTAAGACTTTCATATTCATTCAAGCATCTAAAATTTAGGCAGGTTCAAAATTCTTGATTTATAAGCCATAACTAATAATTCCAATATCAATCTTGGAGGGGGATCTGACCCTTCATGATCTTTTCTGCTGACTTTTGTTCATTTGGACTTGTTTCCTCATGTGTTTTAGTAATTTTTTAAAAATTCTGAGTGCATGTTCCTTCAGTGGAAATTCTCTAAAAATAATGTTCCATTTTTGTTTTCTCCTCCATGTCATTATGTCTTTAATTAGCCACAAAGGGGTTCTTCCTTCTCTGTTCTAGAGATTGTTTTATGTTGCTCTGTTTGACGAACATTGTCTGTTTTCAGCAATGGTGAAGCAAGTACCCTTTCTTTGGGGCAGGGAAGTCAATAGTCCATTGTTCTCTCCAGCGAAAAATATATTAGAAAGCCTGCTGGCAAAGCTTTTGCTACTGACATCTTTCACACGAGCCACATCAAAAGAGTCAGGGTGCCTCTCTCTGACTGTCCCTGTCTCTCTCTGTTGGTCGTCACACCAGTCTGTTCCAGGGTTGCGTTAACATACATAGGTTACCAGAACTTGAGGAAATGCCTAATTAATTTGGCCAACCTCCAAGTCAATCTGGAAGATGGCAATCTGGTGGTGATCATAAAGATCTTTGTCATTTCTCAGAACTTATATTTGGCCTCCTCAGGTAGAATTTAATAGCAAGATGACCCTTGCATCACACATCAGATGAAAATTCTCACTGGTCTTATCAATTCTGATGCTGTCCATAAAATGGGCAGTGTAGCTTATATCAATGTAGAATCTTCCCTTAATCTTAACAAGCCACTGCATGCAGATTTCTTTATTCCTCTCCTGTCAGAACACACTTCAGCCTGGTCCTCAGGGAAGGAATGAGAGGGAGCAGCTTGCGGGGACCAGTAGATATACAACAGGCAAACATACCAGGCAACCTGTGCAGTATCTGATGCTTTGGGGCTGCTGTGTAATTCAGGACCATGGATGTTCTAGGTACAGAAGGAGCTGAAGGTAGTGTGTTAAATTCAACAGGAAGGGTTTGCTTTGCCTCTGCCAGGCATATAGGGGCAGTACCAACCTGAGGCTACTTCAAAGTGACATCTTCGCTTGTCGGTATTCAGACCATGTGGGTGGCAAGGATTATGTCACCAAACCAACATGAATGTGGGCTTGTGGTTCAAAATTCTCAGAGGAAATTTTTTTTCATTCATCCTAAAACAAAGTACAAACAGCCATGTTAGTTTCTACATCAGTCCTTTATAGAGTTCTGGCTTGTGCTAGGATCTTGGATTCTACTTTTCATCCTTCTTAAGACCCAGACTTGTATCTCCTCTCCATCAGATACAATTAAACCTCAAGTTCCAGGCCTTCCAATTTTGAGTCACAAGAGACTGTTGCTACCTCTCTGACAGTAATGAACCAGGTAGGCAACAAAATCATAGTTTTTAAAATATACCAGAGGCCTGAGAACAGAAATAAAGCTAACTAAAATAAAATCTAGAACTAAAAATCTAGAAAGTGAAGAGCCCTTCAAATCAGTATGGTCTCAACCTGTCTGTATTCTAGCATAACAGTCCACAGAAAAGGAACACATCTTGGTGGTGGTAAGGCGACACCAGCCACATCTTAATGAATCTTTAATGACCGTATGTGATCCAGCATGAGGAGTTAGAATCCCAAGGAGCACCAACCACCGAGAGAGTATATACCTACCTGCCCATTATCCCCACATGTCTTCACCAACAGCACATGGAGAATACCACGGAGTTTGGGGAGAGGCAGAAGAGCTTAGAGACATATCCTATAAAGTACATGGACCTTTCTCAGTTAAGACAATAACCGGTGAAGGGTGGAGCAGAATAGAGAAGAGAGAAATCTCTCTGAGGCACTCTGGGCTTTCACCGAGTTGAGGGCAGAAGAACTGAGAGAACTGTAAGCTCTATGAGAACAAAGTAGTAGTCCTCCAAGAAGCAGCAGGCAAGTAGGGCAGGGAGGGAGTACACACAAAGATAGCAGTGGAACTGAAGAGCAGAGAAATTCTCATTTCTACACTAACAGGTGGAATCCAGACTATGAAGCAGAGAAAAATCTCTCATGGCTCAGAAAGCTGGTGTCTGTGCTATAAATCAGCAAATAAATTTCTAATGTCTTTCTGGTCCTTACTTGGTGCTTCTGCAGAACTAAGGAGTCTAAGCATTCTGAAAGAACAGAGGTTGAATAATTTTCTGGGGAAAACATAATTTACTTTGGTCTCTACTGTTTTTTATTTGCTATGTTCAATGTACAATTAAAATCATGAGACATCCAAAGAAGCAAGAAAATGGAATCAACAATCATGAGAGGAAAGAAGTAGACATTGAGGTGGATCAGATGTCGAAATTATCATCAGACAGGGTCTTACGAATAACCAAGAAAACATATTAAAGAATACAGTGGAGAAAAGACTGGACAACATTCATGATCATATGAGGAATATCAGCAGAGAGATGAAAATTATAAAAATGGACCAAATGGAGGTGCTAGATGAAAAATATATCATAAATGAAGAATTTGTCCAATGGGATCAACAGTAGGAAGAACATAAAGGAGGGGAAAAATCTATAAGCTTGAAAATAGTGGAAATCTTATAAACTGAAACACACACACACACAAATAGAAAAGACAGAGAAAATACAATGAAGTATCTGAGATTGATGGAACATTTGTATGTAGAGGACACGAAAATGGGAGCAAGTGGGCCAGAAGAAATAACTGATGAAATCATTTGATTTTCCAAAATTGTTTACAGATGCCAATCAGTGAAAAAACTGCTTTCACATGTGTACATGTGTACAAACGCACAAATATGTTGAACTGCACACTTAAGAACATCAGATCCATCTCTTTCTCTGAAACACAAGATAAAGTCCAGAAGTGGCAAATTTTACTACATATAGGAAAACAACAATAAGAATTGTGCTGACTTCTCACCAGAAACAAGGTAGGCCAGAAGACAATGGAAAGATAACTTTGAAATGTTTAAAGAAATAAAAATTGATATTAGAGTTTTATACAGCAAAATATAGCCTTCAAAAGCAAAGATAAAATAAAAACTTTCCAGGTAGCCAAAGGAGAGAGATTTTGTCCTAGAAGAGCTTTACTACAAGATGCTAAAAGAGTCGTTTAGGCTGAAGGGAAATGAAGAAAGCTCAGAGTTGTCAGAAGACATGAAGAACACAGGAAATGTACATGGGTAAACACAAAAGACTGGTTTTGTTATGTTTAATAGATACATACACACATATTTATACCTAAATTTCTCTAAGGCACTATGGACTATTTAAAGCAAAAACAATACCAATGCTTTGTGGAGTTTATGGAATATGTAGAAGTAAAGTATACAACAAAAGCACAAAGTGTGAAAGAGAATAAATAGAACCCTTACTATTTTAAGATTCTTAAAATATTCAGAAAGCAGCAAGATACAAGTTTAGACTATGATAAATTAAAGATGTGTATTGTAAGTTCTAAAACATCACCCATTAATAAATTTTTTCAGTACTAGGATTGAACCCAAGAACACTTTGCAACTGAGCTACATCCTCAGTCCTTTTTATTTTTTTTTTTATTTGATATTGGGTCTTGCTAAGTTGCCCATGCTGTCCTTGAACTTGCAATTGTCCTGCCTCAGTCTACTGAATAGCTGGGCTTACAGGCATGTGCCACTATGCTCAGCAAGGAATGAATTTCTGATACATGCTGCATAACATAGATGAACCTTGAAAAATGATATTAAGTGAAATAATTTAGACACAAAAGGGTAGATATTATATGACTCCACCTAAATAAGATAAGTAAAATAACAAATCCATAGATACAAAAGTAAAACAGAGGTGTCCAGAGGCTAGAGTCAGGGAGTAACGGGGAGCAATTTTTTAATGAGTAAAGATTCCATTTGGGATATTGAAATTGTTAAAATGGTTGTGGAATGGATTGAGAATGTACTTAATGCTATTGAATTCTACTTTACAATGGATAAAAGTGTAAATTTTTATTTAATGTATAGTTTACCACAATAAAAATTTTGAGAATAAAAATTAGGTTTCTGATTCCTTTCCCACTTTATACTCTGAGTTTTTCATATTTTAATGTTTTTCATATTTTATTTAAATATTTATATATTTTGTATATTTCTGAAGAGAGTAGACAGAACTCTAATTATCTTTCACATTTTTCTCGACATAAATTCCTTTCTTCCATGTGCAAGTATGTATGCATACATTCCCTCTATCGCTCCTTCCTTGCTTCTCCCCCTCCCTCCCTCGCTTTCTCTCCTCCTATGAACCATCCACACTGACCAACTGACTTCTCCATACCTTGCCAGCGTTCCTGAGTACACTGTAACCCCACTTCTCTACTCCACCGTCCTTCCTACTTAGCCATCAATAACTCTTTATCTCCACTGCCAAATTCAATAATTACTTTTCAGGCATTATCTTAATTGACTTTTTCACCACACTTGGCATTTTAAACACACTCTCAAGCCTTGCTTTCTGTGACTCCATCTTCTCCTGGTCTTCCTACCTCCAAATCTTCTAAATCTCCTTCACCGGATTCTTTACCCCAGGTCAACCCTGATATTTTCCTACCTCCTAAATTTCTATTAAAAATATGTTTTATTTTTACTCTAAGGTACTATCCTGGAGTAGCTCATCTATTTTTTGTTTGTTTGGTTTTAATCATCACCTCCATCAGAAATCATGAACTGTTCTATTGTTTTTGAATTTGATTGGTTGTCTTCTTTTTTTTTTTAACTTAACATCTCAAATAGGGTTTGAAATTTTTAGTTTGCTCCAGTCTCTACCACTTCATTTATGTTTAAGTTTCCTAAATTTACATGTCCAGTCCTGCTAACTTCTTTTTTCAGTCTTAGACCTATAAATCCAATTGCCTAATAAGTATTTTAACTTGGGATGCCTTTAAGAACATGTCCAAAATTGAATTTATTCTCCCTGACAAACCTGCTCTTCCTGCTTTCGTTCCTGTCTTGAGGAACAAAATAAGCAACCAAACTTAAACCTAGGAGTTGTTCTTTAGATATGATGGAAAGAAAAACATTTAATTGTTCAATATCATCAGATGCATATCTGCCATAAATCCAGACCTAAATTCTTTTGCTCCATCCCTGTAATCCCTACCTTATTTTAGATATTTGTGATCCCTCACCTGGATTCCTGGAATAATGCCTTAATTTGTCTCCCAACCTGTAATTTGTCTTCCTAAAAATTGCCCTCCCAATAGCTTCCAAAATTATTTCCTTCTCTCTTTTCCTGAAGACCTTTTAATAACTCTTCATTTGTTACAAATGAAGATCCAGCTCCTTCACATCATCTAAAACCATCTGATCTTATCTTCACCCATCTTTGTACCTGTATCTGGGAATTCTATTTCTTATACATTGTACTCCAATTCCAAATTACTTAAAGACCTTTTTTTTTTGGTTCCATATCTGGAACCATTTTTTGGTTCCATATCTGGAACCATTTCCTCTTGTGCTGGAGAATTTATTATTTAAAACCTTATTCTGTGTGACCCCCTCTCTGTATTCTGTCTGAGATGTCCCCCTATGGAGTTATTGCTCATTCACATATGACCTCTATACTTTCGATGCATTCCTATAATTATAGGTATCACGAGTCATATGGCCTGAATTTTTCATTTTTAATTGTGATATAAAGCATGTACCATAAAATTCACCCTGCTAACATGTACGCTTCAGCAGTTTCCAGTTTATTCACAGACTTGTACAAACCACCACTATCTAATTTCAAAATATTTTCATCATCCCCAGAAAAAATCCTGTAACCATTAGCAAGCCCTTCCCACTCTCCCTGCTCTCCAGTCTCTGGAAAACACTATCTACTTTCTGTTTCTATAGATTTGCCTATTCTGTGCATTCCATATACATGGAATCATATAATATGTGGCATTTTGTTTCTTGATTCATAATGTTTTCAAAATTTATCCAAATTGTACTATGGATCAATACTTCATTCCTTTTTATGATCATATGATATTACTTTTTAAGTATGGTGAATATGCCTTGATTTATTTATCCAGGCATTAATTTATGAACATTTAGGTTGTTTGCACTTTTGGGCTATTATAAATAATGTTGCTAGGAGCATTCATTTACAAGTTTGTGTATAGAGATACATTTTTCTACTCTCCTAACAATTCTCTTGGAATTACTGGGTAACATGTTAGTTCTATGTTTACCACTTTGAGGAAGAGGTTTCCTCAAAACTGTCTCAAAGGGATAAAACTCTTTGTATTCCCATCAGCAATGTATGAGAGGTCCAATTCTCCATATTTTTGCCAACTTTCATTGTTAACTGTATTTTAAAAATTATAGCCCACATAGTAGCTGTGACGTGGTCTCTCATTGTGCTTTTGTTTGGCATTTGTCTGATAAATTGCCATGTTAAAAATTGGGCTGTATTTTCTTTTTGGTTGAGTTGTAAGGATCCTTTCTATTTAAGAATTAATATGTAAAGATATATGCACATTTTATCAAATTCAAAAACTTGATACAAAATCTTTATCTGATTTATAATATGCAAATATTTTCTCCCATTCTGTGGGTTATATATTCACTTTCCTGAAAGTTCTCCTTCAATATTGATGGGGTAACATTTTCTTCTTTTTTTCTTCTGATGCTTGTGCTTTTGATGTCACGTCTAAGACACCATTCCCTAATCCGAGGTAACAAAAATATAGGTCCATATTCTCTTCTGAAAGTTTTACAGTTTTAGCTCTTAAATTTAGTTTTCTGATCTATTTTGAGTTGATATTTGTGTGTGGTGTGAGATAGGGGATTTTATTTGTGTGAGGATATTCAGGTGTTTCAGCACCACTTGTTTAAAAGATAATTCTTTTCTAATTGAATTAACTTGCTGTGTTTGTTAAAAATCAATTGATTATACATGCATTAGTTTATTTCTGTGTACTTTACTATTTGTTCTTTTTAGATGTATATGACTGTAAAGTGTATTTTCACATATTATACATACATGGAGTATAACTTATTCTGATTAGGATTCCATTCTTGTTGGTTGTACGTGATGAGTGACAATGGTTATGTATTCATATATGAACACAGAAAAGTTATATCAGATTCATTCTACTATCTTTCTTATTCCCATCCTCCCTCCCTTCCCCTCATTCCAATTGGTCTAAACCAATGAACTTCTATTCTTCCCTCCCTGTCCCCCTTATTGTGTGTTAGCATCTGCATATCAGAGAAAACATTCAGCTTTTGGTTTTTTGGGATTGACTTACTTCACTTAGCTTGATAGTCTCCAGATCCATCCATTTACCAGCAAAAGTCATAAAGGTATTCTTTTTTATGACTGAGAAATATTCCATTGTGTTTATATACTACATTTTCTTTATCTATTCATCTGTTGAAGGGCATCTAGGTTGGTTCCATAGTTTAGCAATTGTGAGTTGAGTTGCTATAAACATTGATGTGACCATGTTACTGTAGTATGCTGATTTTAAGTCCTTTGGGAATAAACCAAAGAGTGAGAATACTGGGTCAAATGGTGGTTCCATTCCAAGTTTTCTGAGGAATCTCCATACTGCTTTCCAGAGTGGTTGCACCAACTTGCAACCCCACCAGCAATGCATGTTCTCTACACCTAATTCTATTCCATTATCTTTTTATATTGATCAAGACCTCACAGTCTTGACTACCATAGCTTTGTGGTAAGTATTGAAATTCAGAAATACAACTCCTCCATCTTCCTTCCTTTTAAAAGTTTGTTTTCTTTTAATTTGTTTTGGCAATTCCAGTTTCCTTGCATTTTCAAGTAAATTTTAGCACCACTTTGTCATTTTCTGCAAAAAATGCATGTGAGATTAATCAATGCTATAGTGAAACTGTAGACCAGTTTTGGGTGTACTACTGTCCTAACAACGTTGTTTTTCAATCAATGAACACAGGATGTTATTCCCCTTATTCAGGTTTTTAACTTTTCTCAGTGATGTTTTATAGTTGTAAGTGTGAAAAACCTGCACATCCGTGTTAAATTACTCTTAAGCATTTTATCATTTTGTAGCTATTATAAATGTAATTGTTTTCTGAATTTCATTTTCTGGAACAGAAATACAACTGAGTTTAAAGCCTTGCCATGCTGGTTTATTAGTTCTAATATTGTTTTTGTAGCTTCCTTAGGTTTCCTATTTACCATATCATGTTATGTGTATGTAGAGACAGGTTTAGTTCTTCCTATTCTATGTGATATTTTTTATTTCTTCTTGCCTAATTATGCTGGTTGGAATCTCCAGTATTATATTGAGTAGAAGAGATGAGAACAGATACCGAGTTTTGTTTCCAATCTTAAAGTAAAACTCAGGATTGTGGGATTACCTTCGTTTCTGTTGGATGGTTTTGGGGGTCGGCTGTGGTGGGACCAGGTCATCATGTCGGCAGCAGTTGTGGACGTGGTTAATCCTTTGGAGCAACCAAAGAAGATGACTAGAGAAGATTGGAGAAAGACGAAGGAGCTACAAGAACAGTGAAAACTTGGTAATGCTCCAGCAGAAGTTGATGAAGAGGGAAAAGACATCAACCTTCATGGTTCTCAGTGTATTTCTTTAGTGCCATGGTATATTGATCCATCAAAAAGATCTACTTTAAAGCATCAGAGACAACAATCAGAGAAACAAAAGCATTTTAGCTCATCTGAGGAATGGTACAAAAGGGGAATTAAAGAGAATTTCATAACCACTAAGTACTGCAAAGGAGCATGTAAAAATTGTGGGACCCAGACACACAAAAAGAAAGACTGTTTTGAGAGACCTAAGTGAGTTGGAGCCAAATTTACAGGTACTAATATAGCTCCAGATAAACATGTGCAGCCTCAGCTGACATTTGACTATGAGGACAGAGAGATCAGTGGAATGTCTATAATCTAGAACAACATATGAAAATTGTGGAAGAATATGCCAAAGTTGATCTGGCCAAAGGAACCTTGAAAACCCAGAAACTGCAAGAAGAATTAGCTTCAGGAAAATTAGTGGAACAAGCTAATTCTCCAAAAGATCAGTGGGGAGAAGAGGAACCAAATTCTCAAAAGGAAAAAGATCACAATAGTGAAGATGAGGATGAAGATAACATGAAGATGACATACTAGGGCAGAATTTTGACTCTGAGAGACAAATTACTGTCTGGAATCTCAGGATTCAAAAAGATATTGAGAAATATTTGAGAAATTTAGATCCAAATTCTGCCTCCTGTGATCCAAAAACTAGAGAGAATTCTTATGCCAATGCAGGAAAGAATCCAGATGAAGTGAGTTATGCAGGAGGTAGCTTCATTAGATACATGGGAGATACCATCTCAATGACTCAGACACAGTTGTTTGCTTGGGAAACCTTTGACAGAGGATTTGAAGTGCATCTGCAAGCAGATCCTACAAAACTAGAGCTGTTGTACAAGTCCTTCAAAGTCAAAAAAGAAGACTTCAAAGAACAGCAGAAAGAAAGCATCCTGGAAAAGTATGGTGGCGAAGAACACTTGGAGGCTCCTCCACCTGAATTGCTTTTAGCCCAGACTGAAGACTGTAGAGTACTCAAGACATGGTACAGTCATCAAAGGACAAGAGCGAGCTGTGACCTGCTCCGAATATGAGGAGAATGTGAAGATCCACAGCCACATACATATCAGGGGATCTTACTGGAAGGGTGGCCTATGGGGACACAAATGCTGTCACTATTTTTCAAGTATTCCTATTGTACTGGAGAAGCTGGGAGGGATATTGCTAATTCAGAAAAATGTATTATAAGTGATGTAAATGGAGAAGAATCTATGGAAAAAACCTCAAACCCTCATGGAAATGCATTAGGAAAAACTAAGAAAAGAGAAAAAAAAATAGAAAAAGAAGAAGCACCAAAAGAGCCCCTCAGATAGTGGTAAAGAAAAAGGCACTGAACTCCGAGGAGGCCCACCTTCTTCACGCCAAGGAGATCATGCCGGTCAATGAGAGGAAACAGCCTTACAATAGCATATATGAAACTCAGGAACCCACCAAGAGGAAATGGAGGTCTACAGAGTGAAACCACAGAGGCCAGATGACCCCTAACCTCTTACCTCAGACAGTAACAGTCACAGAAATTCATCCAGGATAGACTCAGCTGACACCGTCTTTTTAGCTTCTTGCTCATGATTGTAGATTGAAAAATCTTTGTCTACTCTTCTTTGCTGCCTAACTTTAATAAAGCTTTCAGAAGTCTCAAGTAAATCCATTCTTTTCCACACTGAAGAAGTAAAGAACTCAAATCAAAGGTACATTAAGTGTGGATTAAGATTGGAAATAGTCTGATTTTTTTTTAATTAAAAAAATTTTTTTAGTTGTAGATGGACACAATACCTTTATTTTATTTTATTCATTTTTTTATGTGGTGCTGAGGATCGAACCCAGTGCCTCACACATGAAAGGCACTCTACCACTGAGCCACGATCCCAGCCCAAATAGTCTGATTTTTATACTAGCAATATGGAAAGATCTTCACACTTTATCAAGAACGTTTTGTACTCAACAGTTAAGTCTCAAACTTCATTTCCTCAATCTTTCTGGCCTTCTGTCTAGTATTAGCACATTTTGAAAGTAGATTAGTTTCTCTTTCTCAAAACTAGGGCTTCATTTTTTTTAAAGACTTGTAAATTACAGTTGTAATTTGACTCTATAATTGCGGTTATTTTGTGATCATTTATTTTTACCTTATCAGGTTTTCCTGATCTGAAATGAAAAAAAAAATATTTTTACCCTGGTCTTCAGGTTACTGTTTTCTTGTCCTTAAGTCAGTATTGATGAAGAGCACTTTTACTACTATTAGAGAAATAAGAGTAAAAAAAAACTTAGAAATCCTTTCATTTATCATAGCAGATATGGTTTGTGATACTTTTTGTTGTTTTATTTATTATGCCTTTATGTAACAATCATGATATTAAGTTAGATTTTAAGAGAGTTTAGAATATCTGAGATACCTGATCTTCATAGCCAGCAGGTGTCACTTTGTAAAATTTGCAGAAAGCAAAACCTGAAGTTGAAAGTTTCTTCAAAGAATTGTAACAATGACTCATAGGGATCTTAGTATCTGAGATCACCATGCTCCTCAGACCACTTTGTGAAGATAATGCTGATCGAGTGGAATCAGAGAAAACAGATTGTTAAAAATCCCTGACATGAATGCATTTACTTAACACCTTTTAAACTACCAAACAACACGTGTAGTATACGGTGTTCAGTCAGTCTCAGAAATAGTAGCGCTAGAACAGCAGCTGAATCAGGTTGGCAAATACTAGGGATATACATGGTGCCTAGGTTCAGACCAGTTGAGATGAAAATAGCAATGCAGCTAGAGCTTAATAAGGTCAAAATTTGTTTTCCTATTCCTATGTTAATAGGGAGGTTTGACATCAAGTCTGCCATTGGTGCCTGTTTTGTATTTTATCTTTTATTAATAATGATATGTAATTAAGGGAAAAAACCCTTAGTTTTTAGAATTAAGCAAGATGTTTGCTGTGGGTTATTCATAGGCGTCTTTTTATCAGGTTGAGGCAATGCCTTTTTATTCCTGGTAAGTTAATTGTTTTGTCACGAAAGGGTTTTTCAATTTTTTTTTTTAAGTTTCATCTTTGCCTATTGAGATGATTGTGTGATTTCTTCTTCTTCATCGTTATTATAAGTCATCGTTTATTTTCTAAAGTTACTCCAATCTTACATTTCTGGCATAAATCCTTCTTGATCATGAGCTATAATCTTATGTTTCTGAAGTCAGATTGATAGTATTTTGTTGAGGATTTTTTTGTTCAGACTTTTAAGGAATATTGCTTTGCAGTTTCTTTTATTGTGATACATTTGTCTGGCTTTGGTATCAGGGTACGCTGGCCTCAAAAATGAGTTAGGAAGCATTCTCTCCTCTTCTATTTTCTAAAAGAGTTTGTAAATAATTGGTGTTACTTCTCCTTTAAAATTTGAGCTGGGCATGATGACTGTTGTCTGTAATCTCAGTGACTCATGAGGCTAGGGAGAAGGATTGCAAGTTCAAGGTCAGCATCAGCAACTTAGTGAGATTCTGTCTCAAACTAAGGACTGGGGATTTAAATCAGTGGTAGAGCAGCCCTAGATTCATTTCCCACTACTATGAAAAATAAAATTGAAAAAAATTCATCAGTGAAGTCATCTGTCCTAAAATTGTCTTTTAAAAAATTCTTTTGATTACTAATTCAATCTCCTTGTTTGTTATAACTCTGTCCAAATTTTCATTTTCTTGTAGACTCAGATTTGGTAGTTTGAATCTTTCTAGGAAATTGTCCATTTTGTGTAGGTTATCACATTTGTTGGTAGACCATTATTGACAGTATTTCCTTATAATCCATTGTATTTTCTGTAAGGTTATTAGTAATAAACCTCAAATCAACCTAAAATCATTCCTGACTTCAGTACATTGGGGTTTTTTTTTTTTTCTTGGTCTAGCTAAAAGTTTGCATATTTGTTGATCTTTTCAAAGAACCAACTTCTTTCCTATTGCTTTTCCATTCTCTATTTCATGTATTTCTGCTCCCGCCTTTCATATATTTCATGTATTTCTCCTCCTTCCCTTTTCTTTTTCTAGTTTAAGGTGGAAGACAAGATTGTTAATAAAAGAATTTTCTCCTTTTGTAATATAGGCATTTACAGCTGTAATTTTCCCTCTTAAGTACTGTCTTCATATCCTAAGTTTTTATTTTACCTTTTATTTTTGATACCAGGGACTGTCACTTGACCACTGAGTCATATCCCCAGCCCTATTTTGTATTTTATTTAGAGACAGAGTCTCACTGAGTTGCTGAGTGCCTCACTTTTACTGAAACTGGCTTTGAACTCCCGAACCTCCTGTTTCAGCCTCCCAAGCTGCTGGAATTACAGTCGTGCGTTACCATCCCTGGCTACTCTCCTGTCATTGTATGTTGTGTTTGTGTTTTCATTAATCTCAAAGTATTTTACAATTTCCCTTGTGCTTTCTTCCTTGATGCATTTGTTATTTGGTAGTGTGTTGCTTACTTTCCACATATCTGTAAGTTTTCCAGATTTCCTTCTGTTGGTGATAGCCAATTTTTTTCTGTTGTGGTAGAACATATTTTATAAGACTTCAATCTTTTAAAACTTATTGAGGATAATTATATGGGCTATCATGTGTTCTGGAATATGTGCATATTCCATGTGCACTTGAAAATAATGTATATTCTGCTTTTTTGGATCTACGGATGTCTGTCAGATCTGTTGGGTTTTAGTGTTGTCTTCTCTTGTTTATCTTTTTCCTAGTTTTTCTATTGGTTATTGTAAGCAAGATTTTGAAATCTCCAACTATTGTTGTTAAATGGTCTCTTTCCCTTTTCGATGCTGCCAGTTTTTGTTCCATGTGTTCTTGAGCCCTACTGTTAGGCGCATACATGTTTATAATGGCTTTGTCACCCGAATGACTGATCCTTTCCCCAGTCTTTCTTTGTCCTTTTTTGGACAGCATATAATTGTATCATAGTTTTTAACAAATACATTCTTTCAATTTCTGTCTTTGAATAGAGTGTGCTATAGTTTGGATCTGAAACATCTCCCAAAAGCCCATGTCATTAGAGGCCAGATCCCCAGTGTGTTTCTATTAGGAAGTGGGGCCTGGTGGGAGGTCTCCTGGTTATTGGGGGTGTACCTTCAGAGACGACTGTGGGACTTTTCTGTCCATTTCTCTCTCTCTCTCTCTCTCTCTCTCTCTCTCTCTCTCTCTCTCTCCTTCCTTGCCTTGGGATGAATGGCTTTGTGCTGACACGTGCTCTTACCATCATGCACCATCACAAGTCCAAAGCAACAGGGCTAACCAGTTATGGGTTGAAACCACCAAACAGTGAGCAAAAATAAGCCATTTCTCTCCTCTAAGTTGATTTATCTCAAGTGTTTGTTACAGTTACAGAAAGCTAACTAATACAACATTCAATCCATTTGCATTTGATATAATTACTAAGGAGGCAGGATTTACACTGGTCATTTCATTATTTATTTTCTGTATGTCTTATGTCTTTTGGTTCCTTTATTTTGCCTCAATTTTATTTTATATTAGGTAAATTATTTTGCATTTAATTGTAATTGTCTTGTCATTTCTTTTATTATTTTTAGTTACTTTTTTTGTAGTGGCACTGGGGACTATAATTAATATCTTCATTTATAAAAATCTAATTCAGTCAATACCAATTAATTTAAATAGCATAAAAATCTTTGCTTTTATATAGCTATTCTTTAATCCTTCCTTTATGCTATTATTATAATATAAATTACATTTGCATGTTATAACTCTCAATCAACAAAGATTTATAACTATTTTCTTTTTGCAGTTTTATTTTAAATCATATAGGAAAAGTTTTAACAAAAAATTAGTTGTTGCTGTCTTTTATATTTTTCTGTGTGGTTACCTTTACTCATGCTCTGTATTTCTCCATGTGGATTTGAATTGTTTTGTATTGTCTTTTCATTTTGCCTGAAGGATTCCCTTCAGAATTGCTTATGGGGTAAGACTACTACTAACAGACCCTCTCTATTTTTGTTGAATTGGGATGGTCTTAATTTCTTCTTCAGTTTGGAAGAATAGTTTTGCTATTTATAGAGTTGTTAGTTGATATTCTTTCACTGTAAGAAATTTAACATATGTCATCCCGTTGCCCTCTGATCTTTGAGTATTTTGATGAGAACTCAGCTGTTAATCTTGTTGAGAAGCTGTTGTAAACGATGAGTTCCTTCTCTCTGTTTTCAAGATTCTCTGTTCTTGGTAGTTGATAGTTTGGTCATGACGTGTCCTGCTGTGAATCTCTTATACTTCTCTACATGGAGTTTTTTGAATCAATTCAGTGTGCAGAACAATGTTGTTAATCAAATTTGAACAGGTTTTTAAAAAAATTGTTCTTTTTATGTACACATGACCGTAGAGTATATTTTCACCTATTATACATACATGGAATATAACTTATTCTGATTAGGATTCCATTCTTGTTGGTTGTACATGATGAGTGGCAATGGCTATATATTCATATATGAACATAGAAAACTTATATCTGATTCATTCTACTATCTTACTTATTTCCATCCTCCCTCCCTTCCCTTCAATCCCCTTTGTCTAACCCAATGAACTTCTATTCTTCCCTCCCTGCCCACCTATTGTGTGTTAGCATCTGCATATCAGAGAAAACATTTGGCCTTTGGTATTTTGGGTTTGGCTTATTTTACTTAGCATGATAGTCTCCAGATCCATCCATTTACCACAAAAGTCATAAAGGTATTCTTTATGACTGCTATAAAATTCTTTTTAACTGCTGTAAACATTGAAGTGGCTATGTCACTGTCGAATGCTGAATTTGAGTACTTTGGGTATAGGCCAAGGAGTGGGATAACTAGATCAAATGGTGGTTCCATTCCAAGTTTTCTGAGGAATCTCCAGACTGCTTTCCAGACTGCTTTCCAGGGTGGTTGCACCAATTCTCATTCCTACCATCAGTATAAGAGTGATTCCAACATTTATCGTTACTTGTATTTTTGATAATTACTACTCTGACTGGAGTAAGTGTTGTTTTAATTTGCATTTATCTAATTGCAAGAGATATTGAATATTTTTTAATATATTTGTTGGTCATTCTTATTTCTTCTTCAGTGCAGTGCCTGTTCAGTTGTTTTGCCCATTTATTGACTGGGGTTTTTGTTTGTTTGTTTGTTTGTTTGTTTGATTTTGGGTTTTTTTTTTTTTTTTCTTTTGGTGTTAAGTTTTTTAGTTCTTTGTATATCCTGGAGATTAATGCTCTATCTAAGATATAGTTGGTAAAGATTTTCTCCCATTCTGTAGTTTCACTCTCCACATTCTTGATTATTTCCTTTAGTGTGAAGACGTTTTTAGTTTGGCACCATCCCATTCATTGATTCTTTATTTTACTTCTTGTGCTTTAGTAGTCTTGTTGAAGAAGTCAGTTCATAAGCCCACATGCTGAAGAGTTGGGCCTGTATTTTCTTGTAGTGGGTTCAGGGTCTCTGGCCTAATTCCTAGGTCCTTGATCCATGTTGACTTGGGTTTTGTGCAGGATGAGAGATAGGGATTAAATTTCCTTCAACTACATATTGATTTCCAGTTTTCCCAGCACCAATTATTGAAGAGGCTCTTTTCACCAATGTGTGTTTACGGCAGCCTTGTCTAGTATGCGATAACTGTATTTATGTGGGTTTGTCTCTGTGTCTTCTATTCGGTTCCACTGGTCTTCATGCCAGTTTTGGTGCCAAGATGATGCCCTTTTTGTTACTATAGCTCTGTAGTATAATCTAAGGTCTGGTATTGTGATGCCTCCTGCCTCACTTTTCTCATTAGTGATTGCTTTTGGTTTAGTATACATAGCTTTAGAATGTTGAGGTATATTCCTGCTATTTCTAGTTTTCTAGTGTTTTGAATATAATACAATGCTGTATTTTGTCAACTGCTTTTTCTGTATCTATTGAGAGAATCCTGTGATTGTTGTCTTTAAGTCTACTGATGTGATGAATTATGTTTATTGATTTCCATATGTTGAACCAACCTTGCATCCCTTGGTTGAACTGCACTTGATCATGGTGCACTATCTTTTTTTTTTTTTTTTTTTTCTTTTTTTAGTTGTAGATGGACACATGCCTTTATTTATTTATGTGGTGTTGAGAAGTCACGCCAGTGCCTTGTGTGTGCTAGGCAAGTAAGTGCTCTATCACTGAGCCAAACCCCAGCCCATACTATCTTCTTAATAGGTGTTTGTGTGTGGTTTGCCAGTATTTTATAAAGAATTTTTGCATCTATGTTCATTAGGGATATTGGTCTAAGTTTTCTTTCCATGATAAGTCTTTGATTATCAACTTCATAGAATGAGTTTGGAAGGATTCCCTCCTTTTCTATTTCACAGAATAATTTCAGGAATATTAGTGAAAGGTCTTCCTTGAAGTTCTGGTAGAACTTGGTTGGGAATCCGTCTGGTGCTAGACTTTGTTGGTAGGCTTGGTAGGCTTGTGAAGGTATCTTCAATTTCACTCTTGAAATCAATCTGTTTAAATTTTCTACACACTCCTGTTTCAATTTGGGTGTGTCATATGTCTCTAGAAATTTATACATGTCTTCATGATTTTCTATTTTGTTAGAGTACAGAGTTTTCAAAAATAGTTTTTAATCATCATCTGTATTTCATTAGTGTTTATGGTGATATTTCCTTTATCATCTCAAAATTTTAGAAGTTTGAGTTTTTTCTTTCTTTTTTTCATAAGCATGGCTAAAAGTTTATCGATTTTATTAATTTTTCAAAGAGCCAACTTTTTGTTTTGTTGATTTTTTGAATTGTTTTTGGTTTCAATTTCATTGATTTTGGCTCTGATTTTAATTATTTCCTGTCTTCTATTGTTTTTGGTTTTGATTTGTTCTATTTGGTGACTTTATATTCTTTTAAAGAATGTGTTCAATGCAATGAACTTTCCTCTTAGTATCCATTAGAACCACTATCATAGTATCCCTGAGATTTTGATATATTGTGTTGCTATTTTCATTTATCTCTAAGCATTTTTTTTTCATTTCATCCCTAATTTCTTCAGTTATTCATTGGTCATTCAATAGTGCATTATTTAGTCTTCAGGTGTTAGAGTAGCTTTTATTTTTTATTTTATCATTGATTTCTAATTTCATTCCATTATGATATAATAGAATACAAGGTATTGTCTCTATTTTTTTCTGTATTTGCTAAGAGTTGTTTTGGGTCTAAAATATGGTCTATTTTAGAGAAGGATCCATGTGCTCCTGGGAAGAAAGTATATTCAGTCATCAAGGAATGAAATATCCTACATGTGTCTGTTAAGTCTAAATTATTAAATTTATATTTGAGTTCTATAGCTTCTTTATTTAGTCTTTGCTTGGAGTATTTATCCAGTAATGATACAGGCATGTTAAAGTCACCCAGTATTACTGTGCTGTGATCTATTTGATTCTTGAAATTAAGAAGGTTTTGTTTGATGTATGTAGATGCTCCATTGTTTGGAGCATAATTATGATTGTTGTCTTCTTGATGTATAATTGCTTTAATCATGGTCTTTTTTGTCCCTTCTAATTAACTTTGGCTTAAAGTCCACTTTGTCTGCTATGAGGATAGAAACCCCTGCTTGTGTATTCCCATGATCTGTTTTCTTTCATCCTTTTACCTTCAGTCTGTGGATGTCTTTGTCTATGAGGTGAGTCTCTTGGAGACAGTATATTGTTGGTTCTTGTTTTGAATCCAGTCTGCCAGTCTATGTCTTTTGATTGATGAGTTTAGGCCATTTACATTCAATGTTGTTATTAAGATATGATTTTTTACTTCCTGTCATTTTGAATTATTTCTGGTTTTTAATTTGAATTATTTTCTGCATGGATTCTCTGTTCTTCTAGTGTAGTTCCTCCCTTTTCTGCTTTTCGTTTGTATTTTTCATTTCTTTTTCATGAACTATCTTACCGAGTAGGTTTTGTAGTGTAATCTTTCTAGCTGTGGGTTCTTTTAACTTTTGTTTATCATGAGAGGTTTTTATTTCATTGTCAATTCTGAAGCTTAATTTTGGTGCATATAGTAGTCTTGGATAGCATCCATTTTCTTTCAGAGCTTGGTGTATACTATTCCAAGACCTCCTAGTTTTGAGGGTTGAGTTGAGATTTCAGCTGCGATCCAGACTGGTTTCCCTCCAAGTGTGATCTGTCATGTGTTTTTTTTTTTTTTTTTTTCTGGCAGCCTTTAAAATTCTATCCTTATTCTGTATGTTGGGCATTTTCATAATCATTTGCCTTGACGTGGGTCTGTTATAATTTTTTATATTTGGGGTTCTATATGCCTCCTGTATTTGATTTTCAATCTCATTCTTGAGCTTTAGGAAATTTGCAGATATTATTTCTTTGAAAAGATCATGTATTCCTTTGGTTTGTATCTCTAAGCCTTCATCTATCCCAGTAAATCTTAAATTTGGTTTCTTCATGTTATCCCATATTTCTTGGAAGTTCTGTTCATGGTCTCTTAACATCTTTTCTCCAAGGTCAACTTTATTTTCAAGATTATGTATTTTTGTCTTCATTGCCTGAAACTCTTGTCTTCCCAGCAATCTATTCTGTTGGTGATGCTTTACAATGAATTTTAAATTGTTTTATTGATGCCTTCATTTTGAGTGTTTCTGCTTGATTTTTTTTTCAGAATCTGTATTGCTTTGTTGCATTTTTGCTTCCTGTATTTTCTCTGTGAAGTCATTCCTTACATCATCTTTTACCTCACGTATCAATTTAACTACAAACATTCTAAACTCCTCTGACATTTCTTCCACAATGGTGCTGATGAATTTTACTATTGAATATTTTGGTTTGTTTAGAGCTGATTTGTTCCCTTGCTTTTTCATGTTGTTTGTGTGTCTACTTATTTGTCAGTATGGTTTTGAGGCAGTAGAGTTTCTACCCTGAGGACTTATAGTGTCTCTGAAGGTTTCCAATACCTCAAAGTTTAGGGAGAGACAGATAATAACAACTACCAATGGAAATAATTATCAGCATTAAACCAAATAGTTCCTGCTTTGACATCTACAATATTAATTTTCACAATAAACAGAAATTATAGGATCAGTTATTGCCCACAGTAAAAACAGTAAGTTTACAGAAGGGTTTATAATTTTAAGTGGTGAATGGGTGTAGAAAAGAAGTGATATAGGATGTGATGATTGTGAGGGAGGAGGAGATAAAATAGAAATAAAAAAAAAATAAATGAAAAGTGGAAGAGAAATCAATAAAGATTGGCTGTTAGCAGAGGAAATGAGAGAAGGTGAATCATGGGAAACAGGCAAGTGAGAGAGAAAAATGTATAAAACAAATATTTAAAAATAATAAAAATAAATGTTAAGGAATATAAGAACAAAACTGATATATTCTAGTCAAACATCTTAGTCCTCAAGAAACTGATCCATGAAAAATAACTGCCTTCAAAAAATGATAGGAATAAGAAAAAAGAATCAGATATGAATAAGTGTAAGTGTCCGTGAAACATTCAGGTCACAATTGAACAAAGAGAAGAAAAAGAAAAAAAAAAAAAAGAGGATCTCAAAAGTTAAAGAATTGTTTCTGTTGGAGTTCAAAAGATTCTTGACTTCCCTTCTCAGGTGTGTTAGGTGGGGTTGCTGGAGTGTGAAGGGAGATCCCATAGGCAGGACTCCTGTGGGGTTTAGGCTTAGGTAACCTCAGGCTGTTCCTTGGATGGTGATTGGTCTCAGGATTTTAAATCAGTGCACCTCCTGGGCCCGGCATTTGCCATACCATGCTGGGAGACTGTCCCCCAGGAAACACCCCTGCATTTCACTCATGCGGTGGAGGTGTCAATCCTTGTTCAGCTCAGTGCCTCATGAACTTAGTGTTTTCTGGACTCTGGAGTTCAAATTCTGAACTCAATCAATTCCTTTCCCACCCTCTCAAATTCCTGGCCAGGTGTGTCTCTCCCAGCCAATCTTTCAAGTGACCCATCTGGAGAGGAAGAGGGGAAGCTGAATAAGTTTTGCCAATCAGTATTCCCCTGCATAAACCCCTTTGCACATTTTATTTTCTCCTGGTCACTTAGGCACATGCTATGTCATGCAGTGTAGGTGTGCCAGACCTGTATTTCCAGTCAGGCACAGTTGCCTGGATTCGGTTCCCCCAGCTGCTGGTCCCTCAAGTCAGAGTTGCAAAATGATTCCTTCCTTTGCTGGAGAGGAGCAGCTTCTTTCCTGCACAAGGATATCATGCAGGACACCTTTCAGGTTAGTCAGGCAGTGTGCTTGAGCTCTGATCTCTCCATATCTAGACAAGTTTCAGACCTGGTAAAAAAGTGGTTCCTTTAATTGATGTATGCCACCACTATTTTAGCACAGAGGAGATCGCACCAGCCAGTGCCATTGCTGGTGGCAGAAGTGTTGGTATTTCTTTTTAATTTTGTTATATCCAACCACCTGAGTCCCTGATGTGCTTTGAATGTCCAGAATTAATTCCTAGAAAAGTTCTCTCTTATCTTGCTGTGAAGTTTCATGTCTGATTTCTGGGTTTCATGTCATGGAGCAACCAGGAAAGCAACCCTATCTAAACTCCCGTTTTTGAATCTCCAAATTTGAGCAGTTTTCAGGCACTCTTTTCCCCAAATATTCTTTGTTCCCCTTTCATTCTCTCTCCTCTCCTTCTCTGAGCCATACAGTAGAGATGTTGGAGAAGAAAGACTCTCATCAATACCCAGAGTATTGATGAAATACACAGGTATATGAAAATTCAGAATTACAGAGGATCTGACTGAGTAAAATTAGTATACTATAACACTCTATTTTAATTATTTATTGAATGTTATTCTTTCTGAGAGCTGTAATGGAACAGAATTACCATAAATGAATCTGCCATTTCATATAAATATGCTATTCTTTAATCACTCATATAACAATATTTATTAGTTATTTCATGATACAGTACTAAATATCCCTTTGGAGATAAACTTGCAGAGTAAGGCAACCAAGGAATTTATCTAATTGATAATAGACTGTATGTCACTGGGCATATGAGGTTCAAAACACAATGCTCTTCCTTTTGGGGCAGAAATCCTGAGTTACAAGAAACTAGCCTAATCTAAAGCAACACTGCTTTTTAGTTGTCTCTTTGAGACTATAGCTATTTAAAAACCTAGCTCAAGGAACACATTAAAAAATATCCAGGACTAACTTATGGGAGGATCAGGAAAAGATAAAACAGAGTATTTTGGTCAGCTTTCAGTTACTATGACAAAATATCTGCAACAAATATCTCATAAGGAAGAAAGAAAGCAAAAAGAAAGAGGGGGGGCTGGAATCTTAATAACTCCTCAAGGGCATTCCCTCAATGCCCTAACTTCCTTCCCATGAATGTATGTTGGAGTAGATCCATCTCCAGTTGAGTCTTTGGATGAAACCTCAGCTCTGGCCAACACCCTGACAGCAACTTTGTGAGAGAGCCTGAAGCAGCAAATTCAACTAAACCATGCTCAGATTCCTGACAGTTACCATAATAATTATTATAATTATTTTTATTACTTTGGTGACAGTGCTGGATATTGAACCCAGTGCCACTGAGATACACCCCCAACTTCACAGTAATTTTGAGATAATGTGTGTGGCTTTAAGCAACAGGGTAATTTTTTGTGTAGAAATAGATTGTGATACAGATGGTTATCTCATTTTAGTTTACTAATATCCCATACCATCCTAATCATTATGGTATGGAAAGCCAGTCTATATAGACATTACAGGACACATTCTTACCATCCTGTGGTATTAAAAAATTCAAAATTAGAATTTAAATTACAGTGATCTTGGAAGAGAACTGTCCCCAGAAGGCTAACTGAAGCAGTTCCTCCATGGAGAAGTTTAGCCCAGACCTCAAAAAATTTCAATAGAAATCATTCATGTTTGTACCTCATTGATGAAGTGATTTTTCAAGTTCTGTTTTATATAGTAAATTTTCAACATGTGGAACATGCTCTTCTGTCTCATCTTGTTATCCTTGGCATAGATGATGCCCTTTACCTTCTACTCCTACCACCTGACCTGGGAAAGTCTCCAATCTCCATAGGCTTAACTTGAGCCGTGAAGTTTCTTTGATTTCCGTAGACAGAGGAAGTCAATATCCTCTGTGGGTTCTTGTCCTATTTTAGCACATATTTTGTATTAATAGCCCAAATTTCCTAGGCCCCAGAAGTCTGTGATTATGAATGAGTACACATGAACATTAATAACTCCAATGTCACAGATTAATTGCTCCTTTATCCACTGGTCCTGCACAAAGTCTCCCTTATTTCTGAAGATTGATGGGTGTGCTCCATATGTGCTTGGGAATAATGCTATGTTCTGCTGCCACTAAAGGAGTCCCAGCACCAGTTTTCTGTAAGAACATTGTTCCTGGCCCAGACATATAATCCCAAGACTCCAAAGTGGAAGAGCATAGAAATACCCAAATGGCGCAGCAAGCATGATTATTTTTCATGTGTTTGTTTTAACAGAAGTGGCATAACATGTCTAGAATTGCTTGCTGGAATAACTGGAAAGATATTTGTTTCTCTTCTTGAAACAAAACAACAAAATACGAGACAAAATACATTTAAAAAATTGTTTTCCCGATACCAGACATCAAGCAATAAAGAACAATGATATCTAAGAAATGGGAAACAAATGAATGAGTCCAACAATTGTCCCAGTTTTCTGCTTGAGAGTGTTTGTAGGCCACAGTTTAAGGACAGAGAACTAAGATGGAGCTCAGTGGACTCCCTGAATTGAGGAGACAGGGCTGAGAGAAAAGAGAGACCAAGACAGGTAGAGTTCCTTTGACAGAATACAGGAGAGAGCTGCACAGAGAAAGAATCTCAAGGGTCTTCCTTGAGTAAGGATTATTAAGTGCATTAAAGAAAACAACCTTCAACCTAAATAATGGAAAGAGATTGTCCAAAGGATAATGATATTTATTTGGAGCAGAACACTGGAATGGGAATATGCCTGCCATAGTTAACTGTGAGCATATTCAAAGAGGTTGACTCAAGAAGAAGTGTTTAAAGGTGGATAAAGGAGGACTATATAAAACATTTTGAAATAATCACACCTACAGGGATCAATAACATGTTTCACCAGTCCCAGGTTGAACAGAGAGTTAGGGGTCAGATATTCTTGCAGAAGTATGTTACAGTAACCTTTGTTTAAGTTATTGTTACGACAGTCTTTTATGAGTAGGTCTTACTATCAGGCATACATGCCAAAGCTCCCTTTCTTTATAACTTCTTTTCTCTTTCCTTTATTCCTTCCCTCCTCTCTACCTTCCTTCCTTCCACTAGGGCTTGACAAAAATGACTCTGACAACTTCCATTTTATACTACCTCAGGCCTGGGAAAACTAACTTTCAAGAGGATTAGAGTGAACAGGGCCCCACACTCACACAGGGTCAATCTACTCACTAGAATAACAACAACAACAACAGCAGCAATCTCGTAATTCTGCTTCTACCTCTGTCTTAGTCCATTTGGGCTGCTGCAACAGAACACTGTACATTGGGTGGCTTTCAAACAACAGAAATCTATCTCTCGCAGTTCTGGATTCTGAGAAGTCCAAGATCAAGAGGCCAGTGAACTTGGTGTCTAGTGAAGTCATGCTTTCTGGTTCACGGATGGCCATCTTTTTGCTACATGCTCACATGGTAGAAGGGGCATGGCAGCTCTCTGAGGTCTTTAATAAGGACACATCCCATTCATTCCTCTTGATCTAATCACCCCATAAAATGTATCACCTTCTAATATTATCGCATCAGTAATTAGGTTTCAACATGAGAGTATTGGAATTATTTAAGCATTCAGACCATAGCAGCCTCTTCCATGCTATGTACCCTTTGCAAGTATACTCTTATGCCAGTTATTTACTTTGTCCATGCTTCAGAAGGAAGGAAATAAAGATTTGAGCAAAAACATGTGAAAAAGAGTCTAGATAGGTAATACAAAAGATCGACCAAACTAAGAGTTTTTTTTTTCTAAAATATAAGCAAAATTGGCAAAACTTAAGCTAGAATAACCAAGAAATAAAGATAAAGGAATTAAATACATAAAATTATAAAAGAAAGAGAAGACATCACAACTAATATCCAAGAAGTACAAAGGATCATGAGACTAATATGAACAATTACATGCCAATAAATTGAATAATCTAAGAACAGGCAAATTCCTGAAAACATACAATTAACCAAATCTGAATAATGAAGAATCAAAATCTGAACAAATCAACAACAAGTAAAGATATTAGTGCAGTAATCAAAACCTCCAAAGAAGAAAAGCCCAGGAGCAGGTGGCTTCACAGGTGAATTCTACTAAACATTTAAAGAGAACTAGTTTCAGTTATTCAGAATGAATAAGGAAGTTTTTGAACTCATTTTATGAAGCCAGATTACCCTCATACCAAAGTCAGACAAGTACATTACAAGAAAAGAAAATTATATCTAATAATCCTGGTGAACCTGGGTTCAAATATTCTCAAAAAATACTGGCAAACTGAATTCATATTAATAGGATCAAACCCCATGATCAAGATGAGTTTATCCTTGGTATTCAAGGATGATTCATCCTACACAAACCAATAAATGTGATATGCCAAATAAAGAAAATGAAGGATAAAAATCATATGATCATCTCAATAGATGGAGAAAAGGTGTTTAACAAAACTCAACATTCTTTCATGATTAAAACTTTTAAACAATTTGGTATACAAGGAATGGACCTCAACATAATAAAGGCTACATATGATAAGTCTACAATCAATGACAAGGGTGCAGCATTCTGTTCAGCATACTATGAAAGTTCTAGCAGAGCAATTAAATGAGAAAAATAAGATACAGTCACAATGAAAAGGAAGAAATCATCTGTTTGCAGATGACATATCTCATAAGTAGAGAACCTCCCAAACCCCACCAAAGTGCTATTAGAACTAATAAAATGTATTCAGAAAGACTGTCTAATACAAAATCCATATGCAAAAACCAGTTGCATATGTACACAGACTAATAGCAAATTATAACAAGAAATTTTTTAAATTCCACTTGTAGTAGCATCAAAAACAACAAAATACTTAGGAATAAATTTAAACAAGGAGGTGAAAGACCTATATGCTGAAAGCCATAACATTGATGAAGTAAATTGAAGATAAAAATAAATATAAAGACATCCATGTTCATGGATTGGAAGAATTAATATTGTTAAAATATCCCTCTTACCCTGAGTAAATCTACAAATTCAATGTAATTCCTATCAAAATTCCAAAGGTATTTTCCACAGAATTAGAAACACATTATAAAATTTGTGTGGAACCACAAAAGTTTCAAGATAGCTAAAACAATTTTGAGAAAGAAGAAAGCTGATGGTTTCACACTTTCTGATTTACAACTGCATAGTCAAAACAGCAGTGCTCAGATAAAAAAGATACATAGACCAATGGAACCAAACAGAAAACTCAGAAGCCAAACATGCATGTATGCTCAATTAACCTTTGATGATGATGCCAACAATACACAATGGAGGAAAGAATACCCTCTTCAATAGATGATGACAGGAAACTGGATATCATGCAAAAGAATGAAATTGGATCTTTATCATATACCATCAGCAAAAATTAACACAAATACATTACAGACTTAAATGTAAGACTTGAAACCACAAAACTCCCAGCAGAAAACACAAGGTTATGTTGACATTGGTTATGGCAATGATTTTTTGGATAAGATGACAAAAGTACATCAAAAGCAAAAATAAATAAACAGTTCTGCATTAAACTAAAACCAACCATCAAATAAACATACAAACTGCTGAATAGCAAAGGAAACAATCAACAAAATTAAAATAGGACATATGGAATGGAAGAAAATATTTGCAAAACATATATCTGACAAGAGGGCATAGAGAAAGAGTAAACCTTGTACATCGTTGGTGAATATGTATGTAAATCGATAGAGACATTATGGAAAAGAATATCTCCAAAAGTTTTTAAATGGAACTACTATATGATCAGGCAATCCCATGTCAGAGTACAGGTCCAATCTATCTTGAAAAGATATCCATGCTTCCATGCTCACAGCAGCATATATTCATTGTAGCCAAGAGATGGAAACACCCTAATTATCAATGCATAAATGAATAGAGAAAATGTGGTATGTGTGGATATGTGGTATGTGTGAATATGGATGTACATATTCCAGGGGCTATGGGGTTGAGGAAAATGGGAGATATTGGTCCAAAGATACAAGCTTTTGGTTATAAGATGAATAAATTCAGAGATTCTAATTCACGGCATGGGGACTATAGTTACTAATAGTGTATTTTATATTTGAATTGTGCTAATAGAGTAGCTCTTAAGTGTTCTTATCAAAAAACATTAAACTATGTGAGGCAATGGATGTATTAACTAGCTTGAAGATGACGATCACAATGTATCTATATATAAAGTCATCAAATTTCTTACCTTAAATATATACAATTTTGTCAACTGGTCCTCAGTAAAGCTAGAGAAATAAGTTTAAAAATTAAACTAAAAACTTAAATGAAGAACCATCCTTTTGGTACTGTGAGATCTGTACTCTATAGGATGAGACACACAAGTAAAATTTAAAAACCAGAGAGGCTACTTGCTTTTTTTCTTCTCTGGTCTCCACATAGCACTGACCTGATGACAGAGAATAGGTATTTTAAAAAATTCTCTGTATTTCAATTACTTTGTAAAATGGGCAAAAATCGTGGTACTTACCCCAAAGGATTGGTGTTATAATTGAAGGAGTTAATGCATATAAAGGATTAAGAAGAGTACCTGACAATTTTTCAGTAGTAGAACTGTAACTGGTCAGTTAATTGATTCAGTTTAAATGGTGAATCAACAACACTGAAATATAAATATATTGAGAGAGATTGTTTGTTTTTTTTCCAATATCTGTTCATATTAGTCAGGTTAATGTTACTATTAAAATATCTAAGGAAATCAACTTACAAAGATAAAAAGCTCATAGTTCTGGAGGTTCCAGTCCAAGATCAGGTATCCCCATAGCTTTGGGCCTCTGATGAGGATGTCAGATAGCAATGGCAGGGAGCACATGGCGGAGCAAACTGCTTACTTTGTGAGCTAGGAAGAAGCAAGAGAGAATGAGACAGGGTCCCACAATCACCTCTGGGGGCATTCCCCCAGTGACCTAAGGACCTTACACAATCTATAGGTCCACAGCACCTCCTTACAGCACTACCATGGGGAACAAATATTTAACACATGGAGCTTTGTGTAGACACTATGTATATGCAAACTACAGCCTTCTGTCCCTGGCCCTCAGAGGTTCCCATCCACATCACAATGCAAAATGCATTACTTCATCCTCAAATGTCCCCAAATCTTAACTGGTACAGCACTCTGCTCAAAAGTCTAAGTCTACAAACTCCTCCAAGACTAAAGGCAAACTCATTTGTGAGCCCTAGAATGAAATTTTAAAACCAAGTTACACATTTCAAAGATACAATGACGGGGCAGTCATGGGGTATACCTTTCCATTCCCAAAGGGGGAAAGGTAACAGAAGGGTAAAAAACAGTAACTGGCCAAAAGCAAGACCAGAACCCAGCAGGGCAAACATTAAATTGTAAAGTTCCATGTCCAGCACCAAGGAACACCTAAGGGATTGGGCAGCCTCACCTCTATAGCCTTGTTGGTTGCAACTCACTTGGCCACTGTCTTAGGCTGGCTCTGCACACTGCCTGCAGCTTTCCTTGTCAGGCATGCCATGTCACTGGTACCTTTACCTTCCTAGGATCTCCACTACAACTTCAGCTCAGTCCCATAGCTCCCTATGCATCACCTCATCAGGGACTGCTTGCAGGAATTCCAACCCCACAGCACACAAGCTGGTCCCCCAAACTTTCCTTTGAAATCTCATTGAAAACTATCATGACCCCCAAACTCTTACATTCTGTACACCCACAAAGCCAGTACCACATGGATGACTGGATGATTCCAAGGTCTGCTGCCAGTACAAGCTGTACCTGGTCCCATTTGAAACATGACTGTGGCTGAACATAGGGAGAAGAATCTTGAATCCCAAATCCTGAATCTTGAGGCAGTCCTGGGCACACAGTGTGCCCTCAAATTCTCTTGAAATGATTCAACCCTGGAAAACTTGCATTCCTACAGGCAGCCTGTGATGGGTGTTGTGGCCTTGTTGATTTCTAAGATGTTCACTTTTTGAGGTATCTTTCCTACTGACCCAATGCAAAACACTTGACTTCTTTTTACTGATACTAATCTCTGTAGCAACTTCACCCTGTTTTGCCTCAACTTCATGTCCTTTCCTTTCCTAGTCAAGTTACAAAATTTTTAAATCTTTCCACTCTGCTCCTTTTTGCTCCTGATTCTCACTGCAGTCTCACCAAATGAAGCCAGTAATACCCATACCAGAGTCAGAATGCTTTGCTGCCTTGGAATCTCCTCTGCCAAGTAAACTACTCCAAAACCTTTAAATTCAACCTCCCATAAAGTCCTAGAACATGGCCAAATTCTTTGCCATGATGTTAACAGGATGGCCTTTTCTCCAATTCCCCACAGAATCCTTGTTTCTACCTGAAACTTCATCAGCATGGCCTTTGTCCATATTCCTATTAGCACTATCAGTCTTCTTAACTGTTACAAAAATTACCCATTAAGATCCTTCTCTAACATTTTAGGCTTTCTATAGCCTGCTCCTAACTCTTCTCAAAATACAATCACAAAGCCTCCTCCACATCTTCAGGTATAAAGCACGGTCCCCACTCCTTGGGACCAATTTTTTATATTAGTCAGTTGCACTATTTTATTATTACTATGAGGTAATTAACTTATTGAAAGAAAGGGTATATTTAGCTCACAGCTCTGAAGGTTCCAGACCATACTAGGCAGCCCCACAGATTTTGACCTCTGGTAGTGGTGCTAGATGACAATGGCAGGAATGTGTGGCACAGCAAACTGCTCACATCATGAGCCAGGAAGCAGAGAGTCAGGATGGACCAAGGTCCCATAATTCCTTTCAGGGGCAAGGCCCAATAACCTAGGGACCTCCCAAAAGGCCCCACCTCCTAAATATCCTAATACCTCCCAATAGCACCACTCTGAGGATCAACACTTTTTAGCACAAGGGTCTTTGGGGAACAAAATTCATATTCAAACCATATCATTGTTTCCTCCTTCTCTATAGATTAAAGTGACAGATATCTTCAAAAATGCTACCCAATGATCCCTGTCTCATAATGCTTAAGTTCTTGTGGAATTTCCTTCCCTTGAGTGTGGTCTAGGTCTAGAGACTTGCTTCTAACAGAATATAGCAAAAGTGATGAAATGTCACTTCTCAGATTTAGGTCATTAAAAGAGTTTGAATTCTGTCTTTTTCATATTCTTGCTTTCTCCCTCACTTATTCTAGGTAAAACCAGTTGGCGTGTTGTGAACAGCCCTATGGAGTAGCCCACATGGCAAGGAACTAATTTCTCTGGCAATACCAATAAGGAATTGAAGGCTGCCAACAGCAATATGAGTGAACTTGGAAGTGAATTCTGCCCAAATAGAACCTGGAGATGACTACAATCCTGGATAATGTCTTGACTATCACTTTTTGAAAGATCTAGAGTCAATGTTTATTGTTTTAAGCCATTATGTTTTTGAAGAAATTTGTCACAAGGCAATAGAAAACTATTACAGTAATAGAAATTCTGATTTGTAGAAACAAATAGACTAGCAGAATAAAGACCTTCTTAATAGATGCAGCCACATGACTGAGTTGTAACCAATAAAATACCCAAGACTTTATGTGCCATTTTCAGATCAAGGCTTTAAAAAGATGGCTATGCCAGTCCCATACCCACTTTCCTATTCCTTTAATCAATACATCACAAATTGCAATGGTGAAGCTAGAAGATGGAAAAGCCTGGATCCCTGAATCACTGTATGGAAAAGGACCGCTGACTGTCCAGGCTTACTCACTTGTGAGTGGAATATAAGCTTCTACTAATTTGAGTTATCTTAATTTTGCAGTTGATTTGTTACCACAGAAAACAAACCCTAATTAATAGTTTTACGTGAAAGAAAAATAGACTTTTCTCTGGAGTTAATCACTGTTATTTTGGGCATTTGTCACAAAGCTTAACTTACATCTATTCATATGCATATCTTAAGAATTTTATTTTTACCTAAATATTTATTTCCCAATCATTAAAGCCTTTCTTTTGAGTATTGCTCCTCTGATTGGAGTTCTGGGTGGCTTTTTTTACATGAACTATACCCCTGGTGTTCTGCATTGGATTTTCAGTTTCATTTTATTCACAAAATGGACAAAAGCTAAAAAGTTTTATAAAGTTAATTCAATGCAGAGTACTACTAGATTTGGAACTTTTAAATTTTTCTCTAGTTTTTTATAATTACCTGGTTTATACCTAATTCAATTAATATTTTTCTATACGATCACTTTTATCTGATTTTTCCAAAGCATTCGTCTTGGTTTTCATGGAAAAACAATTCTTTTTCTTTGCAGACTCAAATTTCATCAATTGATGTAATTTAGTTAAATTACATAATTATGAGTAGTACAGTGCAAAAGAACAGTTTAGCAACAAATACAAGTGACTCTTGATAAGCATTCCATTAAGCCGGTGGAATCAAATCTGCAAGTAAAGGCTACAAACTTTTTGGTATTTTATGGGGATGAGGTGTCATATTTAGGACAGAAGATTGAGAGCATTAGGCTAAGTGGTAGCTGTCTAGGAATAGTTCCTACAGAATGCCCATATGTGTGCTTCTCTCAGGACAAAGTCCATACTTTTCATCAATGTTCAGAGGGATCCATAATGTTTATTACTGTACTATAAATGGAAACCTAATACCTGGGGCCAGGATGAGGAATAAACATCTTCTTTTCTTGAATTTTCTTTTAGATACTTCTACATCTACCTTTTTCTTGAATACTCCTTTCTGTTGGGGGCTATGCCATGCAGACTATGCCAAGATGGAGCCTGGCAGCCAGCCAGAGGTTGTTTTGATCACTTCGGTGGTGAGGAGGTTGATTAACATAAGCACACCCAGGTGATTTATCATTGGCTGTATTCAATTAAGTCCATGCACACAACACATGCACAGGTGTTCCCAAGTGCTCCTGATCGTGCCTGCTCGTTTTGACCTTTACCGTGATTGGGCAGCTAGCTCCTCGCCTGATCTTCGCTTAACTAGCGTTGGCCCTACCCTTCATCTCCTGGAGGGGATATAAGCCGGCTCTCCTCGAGCACCGGTGGTTCCCGGGTTTCCTGAATCAACAATAAGCCGTTCTGAATTCAAGAGCCTTGCTACTCGTTTGTCTCCTGCGCCAAATTGACTCCGCTGGACGGTGTTACCTTTCTCCCTGAAGAATAGATTCATAGAAACGAATGCTTATGAGTCAGTGATCCTATCAGTTTATCAAAAGCATACATACTCCAAATAGCTGAGGGCTTAGTGTTCTTAGTACTGTACAATGTTATGTAATGAACAAGAGGCAATAAGTTACTGAGGAATTTGGTTGCAATTTTTCACGAAGGAAGCTGTTCTACTTGATAGATCTGAAAACTAGTTAGAAATTACATCAGCTTTCTACTACTGTTTCCTGAGATAAGCCACTTTTAAAAAGTAAAGGTTTGTTTTGGATCACAGTTTCAGAGGTTTTAGTCCGTGGTTGTTTGGCCCTTTTGCTTTGGGCTTGTAGCAACACAGTAAATCATGGCCATACCACATGACAGTAGCTGGGAAGCAAATAGAGAGACAGGAAGAGGCTATGGTATCCCCTTTAAGGGCACACCCCGACTGACTTCCTTCCAGTAGACCCAGCTTTCTAAGTTCCCACCTCCCAATACTGCCACAGGCTGGAAACCAAAACTTAACATACTGATCAATGAATACATTCCAGATTCAAGTTGTAGTATGAAAGGAAGTACATTTCCTAACTTTAGAAGCTTTGTCTTCTTAAAGACAAAGGTCTCTAGGCTATGTTCTTAGCACAGCACAAGGTTATGGATTGATAAATTGCTGATGGCAACATTTCATTTGAAAACATTTAGACTCTAAGTCTTGGCTTGTGAATGACACCCGCTAACTCCATTCAAGAAAATGCACCCTTCTCAGAGAAGTTGACTTTGACCAGGATGTCTGAACAGCAGCCCCCAACATTTTTAATTTACTTATTCTTCTTTGGTTTTCTTCATCACATTCATCACTATCTAACATTATATTATGTCTATTTACTTATTATTTGTTTTTTATCTCCTAATACATAAGCTTCATGAAAGCAAGAAGTTTGTTTTGAATATCAGTATATCTCCAGTGCAAAGAACAATGCCTGGCACTTATCCTCTATTTTATAACTGCTTATTAGCAATTAAATGACCTCTCCCCATGTATAAATTTGAGCCAGACATGTAGGCAGGCATTGTGGCTTATTTCTGAATTCCTTGACACTTACTGTCTGGTATAGAATTTTTCAAATAATGAATAAATGAATCATTTGACTACCATATCTGGAGAAAGTCTGAAGGAATACTGCATCCTAGGATGCGCTATTAACACATTCAAAACTGACTTTTAAAAAAGGACTTGTGCTGGGCACAGTTGTACACGCCTGTAATCCCAGTGGCTCAGGAGGTTGAGGCAGGAGGATCACGAGTTCAAAGCCAGCCTCAGCAATGGTGAGGCGCTAAGCAACTCAGTGAGACCCTGCCTCTAAATAAAATACAAAACAGTGTTGGGGATGTGGCTCTACATGTGGTCAAGTGCTCCTGAGTTCAATCCCTGGTACCAAAACATAAAAAGACTTGTTTTCATGGGGTTAATTTATAACTATTTTCAGTTGCCAGGAGCAGATTACACAATATCAACCCTGAAGTTCCCAAGAATAGAAGATCACTTGCAATGACTAGGACATATTCAATAATAAAATTCTAGCCACTCGGGACATTATATTTAGGTTTTCTCCCCGCCCCCCACCACCTTTTTTTTTTTTTTTTTGGTGTCTTATAGTTGTACATAATGGTGGGATTTGTTGCTACATATCCATACATGCACATAATATAACAATATAATTTGGCCAATATCCCTCCCCAACACTTCCCCACTCTCTTCCCTCCTCTCACCCCCTGGTCTTTTTTCTGCTTTTCTATTTCGATTTTCCTGAGATTTCCCATGCCCACCTTTCTTCTCCTTTTTTCTCTTTAGCATCCACTTATGAGAGAAACATATGACCCTTGACATTCTGAGTTAGGCTTTTTTTGCTTAACGTAATGTTCTCATGTTCCAACCACTTTCTTATAAATGGAATTAATTTTATTTTTCTTATGGTTGAATAAAACTCCATTGTGTATATATTGAACACTACCCAAGACAGGGAAATGACAATCCCTGGGAGGAAAGTGGATCATTGATCCTTTCCCAATAAATCCTTTCCCAGTGAAAAGACAATCCCTGGGAAGGAGATATTAATCAATCCTAAAATGGCAATCCCTGGGAAGAGGACAAGCATTGATCCTTTCCCAGTGACAGTACAATAGATCCTGGAGGGAAAGAGAAAAGCACCCTCCATCCTTGCCCAGTAAAAACATTTCCCAGTAAAAACAAGCTTCAAATTCTCACAACCTGTTTCCTGAATGCCCAAACTGACACATTCTGTTACAGATTAAGTTCTCTCTCAGTGTAACATATAAAAACCAAGATCCCTTCTATAACCAGGGGCCATTTTCTACCCAGAAAGTGAGCCCCTCTGCCGCCTGACTCCACTGCTGAATAAAAGGCAGAGTTGATCCATGATGTCTGCTCCCATTCCAGTTATGTGTGCTTTCATTAGGGTGCTGAAACTATTTTGGTTACTATTGCTTACATATATACCACTTTTTTTTTTTTTTTTATCAATTCATATGTTGATGAACACCTAGACTGGTTCCATAGTTTGGCTAATGTGAACCTTGCTGCTATAAACATGGGTATACATGTATCACTACTGTATACTGACTAAGGAGTGGTATAGCTGATGGTTTCATGCCTAGTCTTTTGAGGAACCTTCACAGTGACTTCCATAGTGGTTGTACTAATTTACAATCCCAAAAGTGTAAAAGTGTTCCTTTTTATCCACAGCCTCCAGCATTTATTGTTTATATTTTTGATGACTGCCATTTTGATATGAAATCTCAATGTAGTTTTGATTTGCATTTCTCTAATTGTTGATGATGGTGAACATTTTTTTCAAGTATTAGTTGGGCAGTTGTATTTTTTCTTTTGAGAAGTATCTGTTTATATTTGAAATTTAATTATAATATTTCACTTTTGCACTTTCATTAATCTCTGAGCTACATCCACAGCCTTTTTAAAAAATTTTATTTGAGAAAGGGTCTCACTGAATAGCTCAGTCTGGTCTCAAACTTGGTTGTGCCTCAGCCTCCCAAGTATCTGCAATTACAGGCATGTGCCACCACCAGCAATAATAAATGTTGCTTAATTATCTTTGATACTCAAGGCAAACTTTAAGTGTTCATTCAAGTTTCATTAGACAAAACTACCTTCCTTCCTTGATCTCTCATTAGAATTAATAGCCATTTTGTCCATGTTTCTAATCTATACCACAGTTATTATTTCCTATCCTTGTAATAAGCAACAGTTATTGGTACATGTCCATTTCTCCCAGAGCTCTTTAAGGGTGGGAGTATGTCTTTGTTATTTTGATAACAGCTTTCTTTCCCAGTGCTTAGCACAATGCATTGAATGAAGTACAATTTAAAAATTACTTTTATGTGCATTATCTTAAACATCACCTATGACATTTTAATTTTATATAGTCTAATGTTCTATGTTTAACTACCAGAAAAAAAAATCTTTCCAAAGGCAAATTGGGTCATTTTTTCCCCTTTAAAATCCTTCTTTTCTAGCATTTGTTCTTTGTATCTAATGTTTTCATATATAAGGTGGCTTTCTATCCCACTAATATCAAGATACTGGGTGGGAAATTAAACAAATGCCTATGGAAACCAGGGAAATAACATAATTTAGTTAGGAGGACATGGAGAGCTATAGTGGTTCCACTAAACTGGAGGGCCCAGGCCCTATCTGATAGGAGCAGCCAACGTGGCTACAGGCAATTATTTCCATGCAGGAACTCAATGTCTTTCAAAAGAAACATTTTTTTTAATGTGAAATTAATTAAAGTACAGATGTCAAAAGTCAAATTTACAAGTTATATTTAAATATCAAATGGTTTTTTATATGCAATTCTAGAATCAAGCAGTATTTTATTCTATAAGCAGAAGGAATGTTCCCCTGAGCATGACAGAACAGTTGATTTTTATGAGAACAAGGAAACACAACAATAAAAGAAAACAGATTGGTTAAAATCAGGTTTTTCTCTTACAAGGGTTAAAGTAGAAGGAACTACCTAATTTCACTAACAGGTTGACTTGAGTCCTTTCTGATGGTTGCTGTCGAACTATTTTTAGGAAAAACTGGTTGGTTTGAGGACTTACCTGGTTCTTTAAAGTTTCAGTTTGACTATGTGGCACTTATCATGGATGCCTTTTTGGTTTGGTCTGGTTTGTAGCAGGAGCTCAAACTCAAAACAGTGGCTTCCATAACATTTGTTTAACAGAGAAAAAAACTCCTCATGGACAAAACAAACACCATAAGCAGGCTTTATCCTAAAGCAGCCACCAATGTAGAAGTCTTGTACTAGGTAAATGTCCTTTAAACCATGTGAATAATATGGTTATTAAACCATGTGAATAATATTTTCCATAGAAATAAATGTAAAAATCTTAATTTCAAAACTTGTGACATGAAATAAGAAGAGAAACAAGGGAGAAAAAAACATGAGTTAGAAAGTAGGAGGCAAGTAATAGATATTTTAAACAACACTCATATAAGAAGGTGCCAATGATTGGCATTTAATAATTTCTCTCCTAACACTATAGCACTTCCAGTGGTCACACAAGGAAATGGAAATTATTTTCCCCATATTTATGAGACTGGGGCAAAGAGCAGGTAGCTGATTATAAAAGAGAAATGGGTAGATAGCACTTCACCATCAACCAGTAGCTAACACCTCCAGGGAAGGGGAAGGATCCCACTTTCCAACACAAGCAATCACCCCCTGGATGTTTCTTTTTCTGACTTTTTGGTCACACAGGCATAAGAAAGGAAACCTAAAATCTGTAAAAGACAAGACACCCCCACTTCCTGGGGCACCAGTTCTAGGTCCCCTCCTCTCCAGAGGAGTCTCCCTGGGTGTGTGTGTGTGTGTGTGTGTGTGTGTGTGTGTGTGTTCTATCCATTAAATAAATTTACTTCTACTCTTGTGTCAAGTGTTTAATCTTCAATATTGGGGGAATGAAGATCCCATCCTGATTTTCAAGACCCATATCATTTGTTTATCTTCCACAATACAGGATTTCTTATTTATCACTTCAGAGGGAGCAAAACTGACTAACTAGTCAGATTTTTTTTTTTCTGATTGGTCAAGTTTGCTAAAGCAGTGGTTTTCAAATGATCGTCAAACATCAGAATCAATCAGGATTTGTTAAAACAGGAATCTTCCCAGAATTTCTGACCTAGAAGGTCTAGAGTGGCCCCAGAAAATTTACATTTCCAGCAAACTAGCAGATAATGCTGATATGCCTACTTGAAAGACTATTTTGAGAACCACTAAAGTTGCAGCTCCCAGGAAGATGGATGTATAAGCATAATCATTGCAATTCACGTTTGGAAAAGCTAACAGCCACAACAATCAAAACTACATACACATGTGATCCAAGATGGCGGACTAGAGGGTGACTGCATCTCCAGTTGCTCCAGAACCCAGGATTCAAGAAGGGGAGGCATTGAGAGACTCGGACTAAAATAGAGCCTCAGGGTGAGTCTCCCCCACCCAGTGAAGTGCTGCCCGGGCGGCAGGCCCGGATTCGGGTGGCTTATTAGAGTAGGGCAGGGCAGCTAGAGTCTTCCCCAGGCGGCCCTGCACGCTCCGGTGGTGGGCTCCTCCCACAGGGGGCCAGATTCTCCAGCATCTTGGAGCAGGCCCCCCAGTGAGAGCCTTTCTGCACAGAACCAAGCTTCAAGTCCCTGAACCAGGGTGGCAAGTTCCTGCCCACAGGTTGCTTCAAGGACCAGGACAGGGCAGTCAGGGACTTCCCCTAGCAGCCGGCAGCCAGGCCCCCTCCAGTGGGAAGCGCCTTTCCAACTAGCTTCTCGAAGCAGACCCCCCAGTGAGAGCCTTTCCACACAGAGCCAGCTCCAAGTCCTGGAACCAGTAGAGGACTAGGGGCAGCTTTCCTTGGAAGCAATGCATTATCAAGATACTCCAAGACTTCAGGCTACTGAAGGCAGGAAGGTGATACACTGGAAATCTACAGGGACAATATAAACCAATAGAAGAATTCTGCAATATCACAAAGTCCCACTGACATCTGACCAATATGAGAAAACAAGGGAAGAAAATGTCCCAAACAAACCTAGATACTATATCAATAAAACCCAATGACAGCACAGCAGAAGAAATGTCAGAAAGGGAGTTCAGAATGTACATAATTAAAACAATCAGGGAAGCAAATGAGGAGAAGAAAGAGCAAATGCAGGCATTGAAGGAGGAGATGAAAGAGCAAATGCAGGCATGAAATGATCGCACCAATCAACAGTTAAAGAAGTAAATACGGGAAGCAAGAGATCATTTCAATAAAGAGTTAGAGATATTGAAAAAAAACCAAATAGAAATCCTTGAAATGAAGGAAACAATAAACCAAGTTAAAAACTCCATAGAAAGCATAACCAATAGAATAGAACACCTGGAAGACAGAACTTCAGATATTGAAGACAAAATATTTAATCTTGTAAACAAAGTTGACCAAACAGAAAAGATGGTAAGAAATCATGAACAGAATCTACAACAATTATGAGATATCATGAAAAGGCCAAATTTAAGAATTATTGGGATTGAGGAAGGCTTAGAGAAACAAACCAAAGGAATGAACAATCTATTCAATGAAATAATATCAGAAAATTTCACAAATCTGAAGAATGAAATGGAAAACCAAGTAAAAGAGGCTTATAGGACTCCAAATATACAAAATTACAACAGATCCACCAAGGCACATTATTATGAAAATACCTAACATACAAAATAAAGACAGAATTTTAAAGGCCGCGAGAGAAAAGAATCAAATTACATTCAGGGGGGAAACCAATAAGAATATCAGCAGATTTTTCAATCCAGACCCTAAAAGCTAGAAGGGCCTGGAACAACATTTACCAAGCCCTGAAAGAAAATGGATGCCAACCAAGAATCTTATACCCAGCAAAACTTACTTTCAGTTTTGACGATGAAATAAGATCCTTCCATGATAAACAAAAGCTAAAGGAATTTACAAAAAGAAAGTCGGCATTACAGAACATTCTCAGCAAAATATTCCATGAGGAAGAGATGAAAAACAATGATGCAAATCAGCAATGGGAGGAACTAGCCTAAAGGAATAGCCAAATAAAGGAGAAACCAAATCATGTCAAAAAACAAAAATGAGTCAAATGACTGAGAATACAAATCGTATCACAATAATAACCCTGAATGTTAATGGCCTGAACTCATCAATCAAAAGACATAGACTGACAGAATGGATTAAAAAGAAAAATCCAACAATTTGCTGCCTGCAAGAGACTCATCTCATAGAAAGAGATACCCATAGACTACAGGAGAAAGGATGGGAAAAAACATACCATGCACACGGACACAGCAAAAAAGCTGGAGTATCCATCCTCATTTCAGATAATGTGGACTTCAAGCCAAAACTAGTCAGAAGGGATAAAGAAGGACATTACATACTGCTTAAGGGAAGCATAAATCAGCAAGACATAACATTCATAAACATCTATGCCCCGAACATTGGCTCATCCATGTACGTCAAACAAATCCTTCTCAATTCCAGAAATCAAATAGACCACAACACAATAATACTAAGCGATTTTAACACACCTCTCTCACCACTGGATAGATCGTCCAAACAAAAGTTGAATAAAGAAACCATAGATCTCAATAACACAATCAACAATTTAGACTTAACCGACTTATATAGAATATACCATCCAACAAAGAACGAATACACTTTCTTCTCAGCAGCACATGGATCCTTCTCTAAAATAGACCATGTCTTATGCCACAAAGCTACTGTTAGCAAATACAAGAAGATAGAGATACTACCTTGTACTCTATCAGATCATAATGGATTGAAATTAGAAATAAATGACAGAATAAAAAACAGAAACTTCTCCAATACCTGGAGATTAAATAATTCACTATTATATGATGAATGGATAACAGAAGACATCAGGAGGGAAATAAAAAAATTTTTAGAAGTAAACGAGAACAAAGACACATCATATCAAAATCTCTGGGACACTATGAAAGCAGTACTTAGAGGAAGATTTATTTCATGGGGAGCATTCAACAAAAGAAGTAGAAATCAACAAATAAACGACTTAACACTACAGCTCAAAGCCCTAGAAAAAGAAGAGCAGACCAACACCAAAAGTAGTAGAAGACAGGAAATAGTTAAAATCAGAGCCGAAATCAACGAAATTGAAACAAAAGAAACAATCGGAAAAATTAACAAAATAAATAGTTGGTTCTTTGAAAAAATAAACAAAATTGATAAACCCTTAGCCACACTAACAAAGAGGGAGAAAACTCAAATTACTAAAATTCGGAATGAACAAGGAAATATCACAACAGACACGAGTGAAATACAAAACATAATTAGAAGCTATTTTGAAAATCTATACTCCAACAAAAAAGGAAGCCTCGAAGACATCAACAAGTTTCTAGAGACATATGAATTACCTAAACTGAACGAGGAGGACATACACAACTTAAATAAATCAATTTCAAGCAATGAAATAGAAGAGGTCATCAAAAGCCTACCAACAAAGAAAAGTCTGGGACCAGATGGGTTCTCAGCCGAGTTCTACAAAATCTTTAAAGAAGAGCTCATTCCAATACTTCTCAAAGTATTCCATAAAATAGAAGAGGAGGGAACCCTCCCAAACACATTCTATGAAGCCAATATCACCCTGATACCTAAACCAGACAGAGACACATCGAGAAAAGAAAATTTCAGACCAATATCCTTAATGAACACCGATGCAAAAATTCTCAACAAAATTTTAGCAAATCGCATACAAAAATATATTAAAAAGATAGTGCACCACGATCAAGTGGGTTTTATCCCAGGGATGCAAGGTTGGTTCAACATCTGGAAATCAATAAATGTCATTCACCATATCAACAGACTAAAAGTTAAGAATCACATGATTATTTCAATAGATGCAGAAAAAGCATTCGATAAAATACCGCATCCCTTCATGCTCAAAACACTAGAGAAAATTGGGGTAGTGGGAACATTCCTTAACATTGTAAAGGCCATCTACACTAAGCCCATGGCCAATATCATTCTAAATGGTGAAAAACTGAAAGCATTCCCCCTAAAAACTGGAACAAGGCAGGGATGCCCTCTTTCACCACTTCTATTCAATATCGTTCTTGAGACTCTAGCCAGAGCAATTAGACAAACCAAAGAAATTAAAGGGATATGAATTGGAAAAGAGGAACTCAAACTATCCCTGTTCGCTGATGACATGATTATATATTTAGAGGAACCTGGAAATTCCACCAGAAAACTCTTAGAACTCATAAGTGAATTCAGTAAACTAGCAGGTTACAAGATCAATGCTCAGAAATCCAATGCATTTTTATACATAAGTGATGAATCTTCAGAAAGAGAAATTAGGAAAACTACCCCATTCACAATAGCATCAAAAAAAATAAAATACTTGGGAATCAATCTCACAAAAGAGGTGAAAGACCTCTACAATGAGAACTACAGAACACTAAAGAAAGAAATTAAAGAAAACCTTAGAAGATGGAAAGATCTCCCATGTTCTTGGATAGGCAGAATTAATATTGTCAAAATGGCCATACTACCAAAAGTGCTATACAGATTCAATGCAATCCCAATTAAAATCCCAATGGTGTACCTTACAGAAATAGAGCAAGCAATTATGAAATTCATCTGGAAGAATAAGAAACCCAGAATAGCTAAAGCAATCCTCAGTAGAAAGCGCGAAGCAGGGGGTATCTCAATACCAGATCTTCAACTCTACTACAAAGCAATAGTAACAAAAACAGCATGGTATTGGTACCAAAATAGACAAGTAGATCAATGGTACAGAATAGAGGACACGGACACAAACCCAAATAAATACAATTTTCTCATACTAGACAAAGGTGCCAAAAATATGCAATGGAGAAAAGATAGCCTCTTCAACAAATGGTGCTGGGAGAATTGGAAATCCATATGCAACAGAATGAAACTAAACCCATATCTCTCACCCTGCACAAAACTCAACTCAAAATGGATCATGGACCTCGGAATCACACCAGACCCTGCATCTTATAGAAGAAAAAGTAGGTCCAAACCTTCAACTTGTTGGCTTAGGATCAGACTTCCTTAACAGGACTCCCATAGCACAAGAAATAAAAGCTAGAATCAACCACTGGGATAGATTCAAACTAAAAAGCTTTCTCTCAGCAAAGGAAACTATCAGTAATGTGAAGAGAGAGCCTACAGAGTGGGAGAATATCTTTGCCACTCATACTTCAGACAGAGTGCTAATTTCCAGAATATATAAAGAACTCAAAAAACTCTACACCAAGAATACAAATAATCCAATCAACAAATGGGCTAAGGAAATGAACAGACTCTTCACAGAAAATGTACAAGCAATCAACAGATATATGAAAAAATGTTCAACATCTCTAGTAATAAGAGAAATGCAAATCAAAACTACCCTAAGATTTCATCTCACCCCAATTAGAATGGCGATTATCAAGAACACAAGCAACAATAGGTGTTAGTGAGGATGTAGGGAAAAAGGTACACTCATACATTGCTGGTGGGGTTGCAAATTAGTGCAGCCACTCTGGAAAGCAGTATGGAGATTTCTCAGAAAGCTTGGAATGGAACCACCAGTTGACCCAGCTATCCCACTCCTTGGCCTATACCCAAAGGACTTAAAATCAGCATACTACAGAGATACAGTCACATCAATGTTCATAGCTGCTCAATTCACTATAGCCAGATTGTGGAACCAACCTAGATGTCCTTCAGTTGATGAATGGATAAAGAAACTGTGGCATATATATACAATGGAATATTACTCCACCAAGAAGAATGATAAAATTATGGCATTTGCAGGCAAATGGATGAAATTGGAGGATATCATGCTAAGTGAGATAAGCCAATCTAAAAAAACTAAAGGACGAATGATCTCGCTGATAAGCAGATGAGGACATATAAGGGGGGGGAGGGGTTAGCGTTAGGGTTAGGGTTAGGTTTAGGGTTAGGGATAAGGAGGGTGGTAAGAATGGAGGAAGGAAGGACTGTTGAGAAGGAAAAGACGGGTGGGAGGGGTGGGGGGAAGGGGAAAAATAACAGAATGAATCAAACAACATTGCCCTATGTAAATTTATGATTTTTAATTAAAATTTTAAAAAAGTAGAAGAAGAAAAAAAAAAAAAAAACTACATACACACATAGCAAACCACAACTCTGGGAGTTCCAGTTTACTCTGTGGAGATTTATTTTACTTTGTCAAATGAAATTTATGAAAGGTCACTATTTGAGACTAGGATTCTGCACCAGACAATCCAGCAAACCAGACAGAACCACGAGTGCTCAGTGTCACATGTCAAACTGACCTTTGAAATGGGTCAGACCTCTACAAAACAAAATAGGAGAGGCACAGCAACCCATCAGAAGGGGCCCAATTTACCTGACAACAGGACAAGTCCTCTGTGTTAATCCTGCACGGGAAGTAATTTCGAAACCAATCTTTTTGTTTCTTATTTCTGCTCTCTTCTGCTCCTTTCTACCTATAAAGCCAATCTCTTCTGTTCACCTGGTGGGGAGCTCTTACTCTTTTACAGAATTTGATGCTTCCCGGATTAATGCATTGCAAATTAAAGCCAGTTCTACCTATGCTTGTTGTAATTTTGGTTTTGAACACTCTGTACTACGGAAAGGCTTCTATTTTTATCATCTTGCCAGCATTTAAACTCCTACGTAAACCGGTTCGGCCGGGATCCCAGCGACTGAACGCTGTATAAAACGGCACGCTCCGGGGTGAAAAATATTGGCAAGTGAGTGATGTTTGAGCCTCTCTCATTCGCGTGGGAAAACGCCTCTGACGTTCACTTCAAAGGAAATGTCATCCATTACCCCTCAAAGCACAACGTCATTTTTCGGAACGTTTCCATAAATACCGAAAACCCGCTTCACACAACTCGGTGCCAATGAGCAAGAAAGCACGCACACACACAACCCGAAACTCCAGCCTCCGGCCGCGGTGCACACTCAGGTTCCCGCCCTCCCGACCGACCGGGCGGAGAGGGGCGTGGCCGGGCGCGCGGCGCCCACGTGACCGCGGAGAGCCGCGCTCTGCCAAGTCGCGCGATCCGCCGTCATATCAGCTTATGGCGCCGGCCCCTGATTGGCTGGCCGCTCCTGCTGCCCGGCGCGTGGGCCCAGTTCCGCTCTTCCCGGCAGAGTCCGCTTGCCGACGCGGGCCCGCGCGGGCATCCTGGAAGCGGCGGCGGCTGGAGCGGCTGCGGACTCTCTCCAGGTAGACGCAAGTGGCGGCGGAAGCAGACGGAATAACCTGAGCGGGCCGGGGGCGGGAGGAAGGAGAGGGGTGCAGAGAAACCAGCCAGCCGGGCCGGGTGGGGCAGCGTGAGCGTGTGCCTGGACCTTCCTTTTTCAACCTGCAGCAGGCGTATGTTGAATGCCTCCTAAATGGCAGGCAGTGGGCAGCGCTGAGGCCACAGCGGTGAAGCTGACAGTAGCACAGACTGGCAGGTAGCTGGGCATCCTCAACACAGGTGTGAGGGTGGTGCTGGGGCGCTTGCCGGACCCAGCGGACGCACACTGGCCCGGGCGTCCAGAAGGGTGGCGGCCAGATTGGCACCTTGAGTGACGGCCCCGAACGGGGAGAGGTGTCTCAGGGCTGAGAAGGCCAGACTTGAAGTAAACAAAGGTCGACCTGTGAAGAACATGAGGTGTTTTATGTTGCTTATTGTAGGTAGATTTCTTGTCCAGAGGAAGTCTTAAGGCTTTACTTTGCAATGGATTTCCCTTTGTTCTTGGAAGGATTTTTTTTTTTTTTTTTTTTTTTTTTTTTTTTTTTTTGGCCTCAAAGGAATTAGGCTGAAGAACTGGTCATTATCTGTCAGTTACTGGAAAGAGATAGATTGCAGGGACAACATCCGAGTGGAGAAGATTAGAAGGGAACAGGAAAGGGAGGTGAACTGTTACTTTAGCATGGTAAAAAGTCATGCATACTGGCATCCCTTTGTGTCTGCAGAGTAAACTTGAATGTGATATGGGTGAAGAAAACATTGCATCTCTGTAGAGAAAGGTAGCAAACTGGAAAGTTGGTAGCCGTCTGGTATTTTTAGCTGAAACTACCTAGGAAGTTAGTTTGATATTACTATAATTTCTTTTTTTAGGTTTCAGTGATAAATACCTAATAAATAATAAATACATGACCCTGGTTCATTTACAGAGTGTTTTTCTGTTAAGTTATGTAATTGGCATGGGATGGTACCCAGAACCCCCATACCCCCCGCCCCATCTATATGTATAACATCGTGAGAGAGACCAGGCTGTGGAATGTCCGTCATAGCTGCTGCTTACTACGGAACAAGGTTTTTAAGTATTCCTGACCTCAATTTCCTATCTGTAAAGTGGAGAATATAGAAGTACCTGCCTCAAAGAGTTGTGGAAATTAGATGAGATTATACCAAAAAAAGGTACTTAAAATAAAATCTGGGTCTCCAATATATGTTAGCTATTATTATCAATATTTTAAAAGTTAAGCAAAAAAGTAATAATACACTCAGTTATTCTAAGCCTAATAGGGTTTTATTGATAATTGTGTTTTAAGAAAAGGGGTTGAGTTTGTTTCTGCAAAGGCAAAATAATATTTAATAAAAGCTTCTGTTTCAAGAAGTGGTACTTAGGTGAAGCCCCTGGCTTCAGGGGATGTAACCCCTTAAACTTATATGCAGAATTATATGAGCTTGTCCTTACTGAGGATTTTTAAAGTGTAAGGAGTTAAAGAGTTGGCGTTCTGGTGAAGAGGTAATGGGACTTTTTAATTTTTTTTTAGTTGTAGATAGACACAATACCTTTATTTTATTTATTTATTTTTATATGGTGTTGAGGATAAAACCCAGTGCCTCACACTTGATAGGCAAGGGCTCTACCACTGAGCCACAACCCTAGTCCCATGGACTTTTGTACTTTGCAATCAGACTGCGTGTGTTTGAATCTTAGCTACAGCATTTATTTATCCTGTGACCTTGGGCAGGGTACTTGAATTTTCTATATCCACAGTATATAGAAAATATTAATATTAGCTGTTATTAATTATTTTTCAAAAAGTCAAATGACACCTTTTTCTGCCTATGTTAAAGTAATTGTGATTCAGCTTTGTCTCCTATAACAGTCATAACTCCTGTTTGTTGAGTACTTACCAAGTGTCAGATGATATCAAAAGACTACCTAAATTGCTAAACCTTAGAACAACTCTATAACATAGATATGTTATCTTCACTTTACAGATATGGATTAGAATATAAATTTAAAATTTAATTGCTGTTTTGAGATCATCTCATCATCAGAGGATTTTGTCAGAAATTACAGCAAAGTGTTTGAGAATCCCTGTTTACCACAGTCAACAAATAGAATTAATCGAAAACAAAATTCTAAAATCACTTAAAAGTAGGTTTAACTTCACAGTATCTAAACTGCCTCCAGGTGAAAGTGACAATTCCTCCTTCCAGGCACTGGTTTACTGTCAGAATAATGATGTCCAGGGAGTATACAGAGTAACCTTTTGGCATGATATTCAGGTAAAAGCAAAATGAAAGAGTTTTTAAAAATATTTTTAGTTGTAGATAGACACAATACCTTTATTTAATTTATTTATTTTTATGTGGTGCTGAGGATCGAACCCAGTGCCTCATACATATGAGGCAAGCAATCCACCCTGAGCTACATCCCCAGCCCCAAATGAAAGTTTTTAAACTTAAGAATTGACATCTTTCCTTGTATCTTATATTATGAAGAAGATAGGGTTCAAGTTCTTTTTGACTGCATGGTATTTCAAGTACTCCACTGAATTAGTGATATTGGCACTGTAGGCAGTCCTCAAAGAATGATGGTTAGAGTTAGGAATTTTTTTTTTTTACTTTGGAATGGTGTGAGAATGATTTGCCTTCGGTAGAAATTTTCTTTGAATTTTGATCTTTTCCCTGGTTCATGATACACAGTATGTACTGTTGCAATGCTGGGCAGTGGCAGCAAGCTGCAGCTCCCATTTGATCATGTCATTGTGAGGAGAACAGCCGGCCCTCTTCAGTGCATTGTGTCACTAATCTAGGAATTTGTGTAGGTCCATGAAATGTATTTTCAGCTTACAATATTTACAACTTACTATAGGTTTATTGGCATATCACCTTGAGGAGCATCTGTATAGTAATATGTGGATTGAGTGCATCAGCTCTTACCAACCTTTAGTGGTGTAGCAATATCCTCTTCAACTATTAAGTGTTTATGTTCCCCAGTATCACTTATTATATTGTGTACTTCCCCTGCTGTACTGTTTCCCTTGATGGTCTTTACCCCATATGACTTCATACCTCATATGATTACTTACCAAATACTTGGCTCACTTTTAAACCTCAGATTCATATTTAATGTGACCTGTTCATTATATCTAGAAGCCCAGTTGAGCCACAGGCAATTACATTTCAGACCTAAACTAAGCCCATCATTCCTTGCCCTTGCTCTCCCCGTATTTACTATTTGAGTTATAATGACACCACCATAGTTACTTTAGATTTCTTTCCCTTTCGCATACCAGTGTCTCTGGGTTATCCAAGTCCTGTGGATCCCTTCCCCCATACTGCTTCATGCTTGCTAGGCAAGTGCTCTACCACTGAGCTACATCATCGGCACTTTTAGTTGCCTGGACTGATCTCAAACTTGCAGTCCTTCTGTCTCAGGCTCCTGGGTAGCTGAGATTACAAGTATGTGCCACCACGCCCAGCCTCTGGATTTTTTTATATGCTAAATCTCTGAATATGACCATATCTGAGTCTGCACTGTCATCTTCTCAGGTAGTCTAGCACAGGAGCAACCAAATGAGTTTCTCTGCTTCTCATCAGTACTTCATTTTCCTAATGGAATGATCTTTATGAAATATGAATCTACTACGCCTCTTTCCTGCTCAAAATTCTTTAATGTGGCCTTCCTATAATATGTAAGAGAAAGTTCAAATTCCTTAGCATGGTAGTAGATCCCTTCGTAGTTTAACACCAACCTCCTCCTACCAGACAGTAGATTTATTCCCTCCTACTTCACTCCGTCACGCTGTTTGACACCTACCCACCACATCCAGTGAGCCGTGAATGTACTGTGTCCCTCGCTACCATTTTAGTTGTCACATTTATTTGGAATGGCTTCCTGACCTTTTCTTTCTGGTGATATCTTTCAAAACTCAAATTTAATGTTACATTCACTGTGATGCCTTTTGTTGTAAGCCAAGGGAGAATGCTGTTTTCTGATTTCATATAATTTATATGAAATATATGAAATTTATATGAATTTATATATATGTACTATATATATACACATACACACATATATACATATATATTTTATTGTAGCACTTGTCTTATTGATATAATTTGTTTCTGCATTTGCCTTACTTTTTGGTGGGTACAGGGATTGAACTCAGGGGCACTTGACCACTGAACCACATCCCCAGCCCTATTTTGTGTTTTATTTAGAGACAGTGTCTCACTGAGTTGCCTAGCACCTCACTTTTGCAGAGTCTGACTTTGAATTTGTGATCCTCCCGCCTCAGCCTCCCAAGCCGCTGGGATTACAGGCGTTGCCACCACACTCGGCCTGCATTTGCCTTTTAAAAATCGTTTTAATAGTACCTTTTTAATCTTCTGCTCATTACCTAGTATAGTGCTTGGCATTTAATTATTTTTTTGAATAAACAGTGGCATATGGGATGGATTTATGTGAATATTTAGCATTTGTTGTTAATTCTGATTTTCTTTTCCTGACAAAATTAAAAAAGTTTGTAATTCATATCATAGGCAAAACACTAAACTTCCTCATAAATAATGAGCTTTTAGAATTTTATTTTTATAAAGAGAATAAGAATCCCAGTGAGAAAATAGGCACAGGATAAAGACAGATTACAGTAAAAATAAAAATTACTCTAAATATGTGAAATGATGCTCAACCTCACTAAGAAGGTAAATCTAAATTAAATATCCCCTGAGGTGACCATGCTTACCTATTAAATTGATGAATATCCAAAAGTTTGAGGATATCCTCTGATGGTGAGGTTAAGAGATATAATCCATGCTTAAGGATTTACAGAGTAGCCCAACCCTGTGGAGGGCAGTTTAGAGGAGCGTACCAGGATCACAAATGCACATTTCTCTTTGGCTTAACTCTTCTGCTTGTAGAATTTTACTCAATACAGGTTTAATCACAGTCTCAAAGTCTGAAATCTCTGAAAACCAAAAGGTTGTTTTGTTTTTGTTTTAGGTTCAGCACTCATTTGATGACAGCCCCTGACGCCAGCTGATTCAGGTTCTCATTATCTCTTAGTGTACTGTTTTGCTTGCTGTTACTTTTTGTTATTTTGTTACATACGATTTTAATTGCATGCGAAACTGTCAAGAAATGAAGAATGAATGAGAGGATCCTAGGTGATAGGTTCCATAGTCAGAGCAAAGTAAAAATCTGAAACAGGAGCTGGCAAACTTTTTCTGTAAAGGGCTGGATAGTAAATATCTTTGGCCTTATCTCTCTTGCAGTGACTCAACCCTCGTTGTAGTAGAAAAGTAGCCAGGGATGATAGATGATATACATAAATATCTGGGCATACCTGTGTTCCAGTAACAACTTCTTAAAAAATTTATTTATTAAAAACCAGCTCTGGATTTGGCCCCTGGGCCACCATTTGCCAACCCCTAACCTAGACTGTTGACAGGAGGGAGAGAAAAAAAAGATAATCTAGTTCTTGACAGAAAAAAATGATAATCTAGTTCTTGACAGCAAAAATACTTCTTCCTCTCTTCTGTCATCAGGAGTGCCTTTCCTTCAGTCACAGAACAGGTAGTCTTAGACTTCTATGGTTGTGGTGGCAACATGCATATCTTTTAGGGAATTCATGTTGGGACTCAGCACTAAAATGAAAACCTCTCTAGAGTCCTGGAAGCAGAGAGATGCAGCTGAAACTTATTGCTAAAAGAATCATATATTTGGGTACCTAGTACCCTGCATATCCATCTTTGTAACTTGCCATGTTACTGTAGTATGTAGTAGGAAAAAATCCGAAAGTAGAATTAGAGCTGATCTTATACCACTTGTCAACTTGATCGCCTTAAAGAAAAAGCTTCCTGGGCCTCAGTTTCTCTAGCTAAGCCTTAGTGTTCCTGTATAGAATATGAAGAGATTGGACTAGAGCTGTGATTTAGATTCCCTTCTAGCTCTAGAGATGGCATTGAGGGGAAGCTTCCTGATGGCAGCAGACTTCTTAAATGGGGAACTTCATGTGTAGTGTTTTTGAAAAAAAAATTTGTTTAGAAAAATGTACACATGATAAGTAATTTTGTATGTTTACCCTTTAGGGGCTAAGATGGACCTTGTTCTCAGTGCTGCAGATTACTATTTTTTTACACCGTACATATATCCAGCCACATGGCCAGAGGATGACATCTTCCGACAAACAATTAGTCTCCTGATTGTAACAAATCTTGGTGCTTATATCCTTTATTTCTTCTGTGCAACATTGAGCTATTATTTTGTCTATGATCATTCATTAATGAAGCATCCACAGTTTTTAAAGGTAAGAGATCTTCTTACATATTTTCTAACTACTGTTACAGTAAAAATAACAATGTGGTGTACTTGTAAGATTTTTCATATTAAACTGGGTATATTATAACCATTAAATAAAGTTTTTGAAACCATTCTCCAAAAAAGGTTAGATATTTTTTGTAAGGGTTAATCCCCTCCTTCCCTAATTTAAACAGTCATGTGAATCTGATTTTTTTAACAATAAACCTCATATCTTATCTTGCTTGATACATAAATGAGAATTTTTTTGCCAGTATTGATGAGTGAATGTCTTCATTTATGTAATTGTTTTAATATTGGGCTTTCACAAACTGAAATATGTTTTTACTATGTTTTTCTTTAGTCAGGGGATTCAAACTGTAGTTTAGAGTTGTTTATAACCATTTTTCTACTTTAGTTATTTGTCAGTTACTTAAAGCACTGAATTTTTTTTTTTTTTTTTAAATAGGAAGGGTTGGGAATAGAGGTTAATCATGAAAGAAATGATTATTCCATAAGTATAAATTTTGAATACAGATTTTGTCAGAAGGAGAAATGGTTTCAGAATTTAAGATATCTACTGTGTTGCTTGGGATAACAGGAATATTTTTCTTACATACCTATTTGTGTATTAAAACTTTCATAGAAACAGTTTGGAGGTAAACCCCTTAATATAAAATAGTGTTTAAAAATACAATCCAGAACAATTTCATGCCAGTTTTGTTGAACATAGATTTTGTGACTTAAGTATTGGGAATTTCATTTTCAGAATCAAGTGTACCGAGAGATTAAGTTCACTGTCCAGTCATTACCCTGGATAAGTATCCCCACTGTTTCATTGTTCCTGCTAGAGCTGAGAGGTTACAGCAAATTGTATGACAACATAGGAGAATTTCCAAATGGTGAGTAAATAAGATGAGGATCAGGAGCACGAGATGGTTTCTTTAGAAAACTAATACTCTTTTCATCCTTTTAAATTGTTCAGTTTTGACTTTTATTTTCATGCATTCATATCTTGACACTTATGTGCATTTCTTCCATTTTATCTATCAACTTTAAAGTCTGTTGTAGATGAAATTATGCCTTGGGGAAAACTGGAATGATCAGAGATGGCCCCTTGCATCTGTCTCCTATTCTCTCTATTGAATTTAAACTTCTTAAAAACGTAACTCAAGTAGTACACGTTAAGTTACTGAAAATCAGAAAATATAGATTTTTAAAAATTCTTTATCCTGCTGCTGAGAAACTATGAATCTTTTGACATATATCCTCCCATTTTTCTATATGCTTCAATATTTACATTGTGAAAATGGATACTGGTTTGTACCCTGATATTTTTCCTCTTAATAAATATAGCCATATTTTGTATCAATGCATATAAATATTGTATAATATATTCATCATAATATCTCGTTGTATGGATGTCCTTCATTATTAATTAATCCATAATTGTTAGACCTTTAAGTGTCATTCTTGTTGTTGTTGTCATTGTTACCAGCAGTCGCATGGTGGTTGAACTTTTGTGGATTTTGAAATTATTTCATCAAGATACATATCTGGGACTAAAGAGGTATCTTAGTGGTAAAGTGCTTTCATAGTACATGCAAGGCCCTTGATTCAGTCCCCAACACGGCAATTAAAAAAGAAAAAGATACATTTCTGTTATCTAGTATATAAAAAGTAAGAATAACAGTATTTGCTGAGGATTTATATGTGCCACTGACAGTTCTCAGTTCTTCACATGTATCAATCCATTTTTTCTACAACAGTTCTGAGATAGGTAGGTTACTATGCTCCTTTTATAGGTGAGTAATTTATATACAGAATTTCAGTAACCTGCCTAGGTTATTCAGCCAAAAGAAGATGTACCTGAGACTTGAACTCGAGCTTCCTGGCACCAGAGCCTTGCTCTCAATGTAAGAGATTAGTTATATAGAGGAGGCAACAAAAATATGCACTAAGGTGATGAATTGGATAGAAGTGTGAATAAAAATAGAGGAATGAATAGCATGCTAGATTTGTGGACAGCATGAGTAAAGGTACAGAGGTAAGACTCTTGAGGCATTGGTAGGAAGTGGAGTAAACCCAGCCTGGTTAGAGCAGAAATGCAGGAGTGACAATCCGAAAGGTCAGGTTATGAAGTAAATGCTACATTTAAGGTATTTAGTGGAAAATAAAGTTCTAAGCAGGAAAGTACTCTATAAGGACATGTTTTATGTAGGTTAACCTGAAGGAAAATGGGTTAAATAGCATTATTCTCAGGTTTTAAAAATGGTGTCTGAGGAATGCCTTCTTTTTTTTTTTTTTTTTTTTTTTGGTACCAGGAATTGAACCCAGAGGTGTTTAACCTCTGAACCACATCTCCAGCCCTTTGTATTTTTTATTTTGAGACAGGGTCTTGCTAAGTTGCTGGTGCTAGCTCTGAACTCAGGCTCCTCCTGCCTCAGCCTTCTGAGCTGCTGGGATTACAGGCATGTGCCACCCCACCTGGCACCAGCCTCTTTTGTCTGAGGGTCTTGCTAAATTGTTAAGGCTGGCCTTGAATTTGTAATCCTCCAGCCTCAGCTTCCCAAACCACTGGGATTACAGGCATGTACCACCGAGACTGGCCTTTAGGAATGACTTTTCTGTTTCATATATATTTTTATAGTTTAATTAAAGAAATTAATATGTACAATTTTTATGTTGTTGTATATCAGTTAAAAAATAAACTTAAATCAATTAAAGATAAGACATTTCGAGTTCTTATGAGATGGAAGTAAGGAAATGACCAGATTTCAGGGAGTGAAGGGAGATTATAACATGAAGTTAACCGAAGTAGTTGATAATGTCTGAGTCTAGGATCCCGTTTTGTGCTCACGTGGGCAGGTACAAAGTGAACCCTAGTCCTAGGAGCCGATTCTTGATTCTCCTGTGCCTGCTCTCTCTCCTAGGTTGGTTTCACCTCATTGTCAGTGTCATATCCTTCCTCTTTTTCACCGACATGCTGATCTACTGGATTCACAGAGGCCTTCATCATAGACTTGTATACAAGGTAGAGTCACTGGAAGGGGAAGGAGAAAAAATATTACACATTTCAGCATGTATGATCATAAATTCTGTTCTCTATTTCCAAGAATTTCCTTCTTTTTGAGTCTGGAGTCTTAAAATTTTAGTTTTGGGGTAAAGAAAGAAGCAGGCCTTTTTATAAAGTATTTTGCTAATTTCAAAGGGATTTTTTTTTAGTGAGATCATTTCTAGAATGTGAGTGTGAAAAGCTGAGTGACTGTGGCAGCAGTTGAGGTTCTTGGTGCTGATTGTGTCCCTTTCTTCTTTAGCGCATACATAAACCTCATCACATTTGGAAGATCCCCACTCCATTTGCAAGTCATGCTTTTCACCCAGTGGATGGCTTCCTTCAAAGTCTACCTTACCATATATACCCTTTTATCTTCCCATTACACAAAGTGGTTTACTTAGGTTTGTACATCTTGGTTAATATCTGGACCATTTCCATTCATGATGGTGATTTCCGTGTCCCCCAGATCTTAAAGCCATTTATTAATGGTTCAGCTCATCATACAGACCACCACTTGTTCTTTGACTATAACTATGGACAGTACTTCACACTTTGGGATAGAATTGGGGGTTCATTCAAAAATCCTTCTTCCTTTGAGGGGAAAGGACCACTTAGTTATGTGAAGAAGATGGCAGAAGAAAAGTGCAACAGCCCTGCAGAAAATGGTTGTAAAAATGAAAAATTATGCAATGGAGAGTTTACAAAGACTAAGTAATTATTGCCTGATTATTCTTAAATATTTTTAATGAGGAAAAATAATCTATACACAGCTAAGATATATATAGCAAGTAATTGGTATCATTTGAAAATCAGCATTGTGCATTCTGCTGAGGAATGGTCATAATGGTAGGTCAAAGAAAGATGCCGTGAGCATCAAGATTAGAGTCTCGTGCTTAAAATGCCAGATGCTGGCCCAGTGGCAATTTGTGTCTTTCCAGCCAGCAGATCTGTAGTTTGTATAGCCTCAACAACAATTTAAAATCAGATAGAAAGTGCACTACTGTGGGGACTAGGCTATATCCTTTTGCCTTAATCCACCCATATTCATTAAGAAAAATTCATTGTGCTTCGTAATACCAAGACTAAGCACCATAATCAAAAAATACTAATATAAAGATGGTTCCTTGTTCCAGGAATGGTTAAGTCTTCAATATTGGTATGAAAATGAATACTCATAGGACTTTGTTCAAGTGGAAATGTCAATGTGAAAAAAAAAAATTCTGATATATTAGCAGCTACATCGATAACTTAATGACAAGTATAATAAAATGATCATCTTCCTATACATAGGAGCCTCATTTTCTGGGGACATTGTCAAATAGTCCATTTTACTGATAAATAAAAGGAATTTTTTAAAAAATCCATTCTACCATGATTTAATCCAGATATGGGATTATTTAGCTAGAGATATTGATGGCTCTCATTTAAAACCTTATTTAATAAGCATGAAAATGTGAATCTGAATATAGTTAGGGAAATTTGATGCCAAAGTAATATATTTGGCACTACTGATATTTTAAAATGAAATTTATGCACTGCACTTTTGACATGTTTCAAAGTTACAAATCCATCGTTGTTTATAAAAGGAAATAATTGCCAAATATTTAGGTCTTCTTCTGAAGATTTGTTTTGAAATCTGATTCTCCTGTTTCTTCACTTTTTCCTATTGCCTCTGCAAAAAGACTTAGATACTTTCATAAAGAAATGTGTGTGTTGTAATATAAATATATTGGAAAAACATGTTTTGTAAAGGCACCCTATTAGCTATTTATCAATCAATAAAAGTTGATCATACTGTTATTAAACTGTATCAGTTAAATATTGTAAGAGCACAAAATATTCTGTATGGAAATTCATGTCAATTCAAAACCACAGAGATGATGTGGATTGTTAAATCTGTTTTAGAACATTTACAGATGCTCAGTGTCAGTGGGAGATATTTCACATCTTTATTAGATTTGGTGTTTCAACAGGAGACCAGTCATAAAATTTAATGCCTGGGATCCAGAAGAAAATGTTTTTTATCGTTATGTTATTAAAATGCTGTCTTACTTCACTGTACCAATTAGCATTTTATAACACGTAAATGCAGCTGAGTCCTTTTCACTAATTCCCACCTCATCCCCAGACTGTACTTTGCCCAAGAAAAGGAAGGAAATTAAGAAGGAATTTGTTTCCTAATAATAATGACAGCTAACATGCATTGAGCTTTTCTTCTTCACCAGGCATGGTTATGAGTATTTGACATGAGGAAACTAGGACCCAGATAAGTTAAGAAGCTTTTCCAGAGTTTATTTCTTGCTCATGTTAAGTTCTATGGCATGTTTCTGGTCAGGGGACAGCTTCCTCCATGACTCTTTCTTTCTCAGTCTGTATACTATCTTTACTGAAGAGGCATATGGGGGAAAAGAAAATGTTTTCTTATAGGAGATTTCTCTGGCTCAAGCCTAGAAATGGTGTGTATCCTTTTTGACCACATTCTTTGAACAGAACTGTCCTGTGACCACCTCACTGGAAGAGAAGTGGGGAAATATTCCCAGCTATTTTCTGGGAGGAAGGGAAATCCAGTTTCTTGAACACCTAGCCAGTTCCTATATCCATGTAGTTCACAACCCTCTTTGTGAGGGAAACGCAGGAAATAAAGTTATCAAAATGGTGAATGAGCTCATGAATTTCTTTATGCACTGGCTGTATTAATAATGTCTTTAATTCCATACCTCCAATATGGGTGTTAAAATTTCCTCTAGCTTTGTATTTCTGTGTTGCTAGAGAGGAAAGGACATCATTTATGGCAAGAGGAGTTCTAACTTTTATGCATTCTACCACATTCTCATATTCTCTATTAAAGGAATTGAGAGAATGTTTTATCTAAATTCCTTTCTATAGGAATAGCAAAGTGAAAGACTTTTCCTTGACTTTAAAACCTTTTATAGTTATAGGACAGAAAGGGAAAATCAAGGTTACATTTTCTACTTTGATGGTAGAAACTGAGAAGTGGTTGGAGATGTGAGAACACATTTTACAAACTTGGAGACATTTCCTGAGTCTTCACCTTCCTCCCTGTCTCTGTAAGGTCAAATGCTGTGAATCTCTTACTTCTTATCCCCCTCCTCATATTTCTTCTTCCGCCCATCTTCTAGAATTCAGGGACAGAGTTGAGAAAGAATCAAGAGTTTAGCTTTTGATTCATTCAGGCAAGTTAGTTACAGAGAGGTGAAGTCTAGGAGGAATTCAGAAGAGAAATTTGGAGTTAACCCAGGTAGAAAAGTTTGAAATCATGAGGTTTCCACAGAGAGCATGAAAAAAGGTATCCGAAGAAATGAACCAGCTTGAGGAGTGCTGTGGTCTGAACATGTCCCCTAAAATTCATACTTAATCACCAATGTGATGCTATTAAGAGGTAAGGCCCTTAGGAGATAAAGGTCATGCCTTCATGAATGGGATTACTGACCTTATAAAAGAGATGTGTGGGAACTCTTCATCCCTTTTGCTCAAATGACGTGAGGACACAATATTTGTCCCCTTGGAGGATGCAGCAACAAATCACCATCATGGCAGCACCACGTCCTGGCCAGGAGCCAGACTGCAGCACCTTAATCTTAGACTTCTCAGCCTCTAGAACTGTGAAATAAACTTTTATTTATAAATGACCTAGTCTAAGTTATTTTGTTAAAGCAGCAAGAAATGCCTAAGGGAAGGGGAAAGAACTTTCTTATCTTTCTACCTTCAACCCAAAACATTTGACTAGCAGTCTTATTTCAGCACTTTCTTCTTCTATCTTCTTTTATTATCATGTGCACCTTATTCTAGACCACACATAACTTGAAAGTAGAGACCGTGTCTGAGTCATCATTGCATTAAACCATTCGTTCTCACAGAATGTTCAAGACTTAGGAAAGGGTCAGTAAATACTTTGCTGAATGTACTGATGAAATGTGAAAATGTTCCCTTCAACGCACATACAGTGGACCCCACATAAGTGCCAAACACTGCAGTAAATGCGAATATTTAATCTGTTCTGATGCTCTTTTTTTACCCAACAAATTGTTTCTCATTTACTCATTAGCTGATATTTGTTGAGTACCGTGGGGGAACCAAAAAGGGCAGAGTAAAGCAGGGTCAGTGATGGTCCCTATATCAAAGGAGTGCTCCTTTTTTCCCCTTTCAAAAGTAATAGCCTTCTCCTGGAAGCAGACAAAACCCTCCAGTACCCCAGATTCTGACCACATATAAATCAGTAATACAAATATTGATTAGGGGGTCAAATGAACCTGTATACCCAGCTCTAGGCACAATGCTGTAGATACAGAAGGATTCTCAAAGATTCTGTTTGATTATATTAAGAAAGCACAAACCTAGGAGGAGGATCAAACTTCATCTCATTATTATTACCAAGAGTTTTAGATTCCAATAGCAAAGCATGAGTCCTGGCCCTGCCACCTGTGGATTGTGTGACCTTGGTTTCTACAGCTATAGATGGATGAAAACACTGCCTGCCTAATGAAATTGAGTCAGAGACACTCGGGCTATAACACGTCTAAATCGTGCTTACTGGTTTTCCTTTCTAAGTACAGATTATTGTCATATCTCAGATAGGCTCTCAATATAAATCACAGGGGGAAAGCGCCTAGACACGTTCACCTTAACACTGGAGGGTGAAATACATTGAAGGAAAGCAGAGAAGAGGCCTCAGAAAATCTCATAAGGGGCTCCAGTGGTCGTGTGCTCCCCTAGCCTGTGCGAGGCCCTGAGTACAATCCTCAGCACCATGTAAACATAAAATAAAGGCATTGTGTCCACCTACAACGAAAAAAATTTTTTAAAAATCATAAGTAAAGTTAAAATTTACTGTAAATTGACTTTGTAAGAGGCAAAATATCTAGATTATTTGTTGCTATGTAATTTCATTTTTAAAACACATTACTTCAAACCATAATGCTAATCTAGAAGCTATGGAGATAAAACAGAAGCAACGCAACCTCCCTGAAAAGTAGAAAACGTTTCTTAAGAAAGGCAGGAAGGAAGCGTATGAACCACAGTCAGCTTTACTGTCGAGGCAGTATGGAAAGAAAAATACTTAGAAGTATTTGTTTTAATAACTATTTGTTTTGTTAAAATACATGCAAAATTTGTTTTTTTCTGGGGCTGGGATGTAGCTCAGTGGTAGAGTGCTTACCTAGCATACGTGAGACCCTGGGTTTGATTCTCGGTAAAACCAAAAACTATGTATTTTTCCCCGCTTAACTCTCTTTAGATTAACTTGAAGACCTTACTAAATTGTAAGTAAGGTAAAAAAATAAGAAATGGCTTTCTCATTTCATGATTAACTTATTTGATCCTCAAATTCTAAACATTTAATACCATTTATGTATTAGTTATATTTTCTTAAACATTTGTTAAGAGATTTAATATTTTGATTCAGTACCCCCAAAGACAGACTTGGGTACTTGACATATTTTTCTAAGCACCTTGATATCTTTTGATTACTCAACCATACTTAATCACAAAATAGCATAATGGTATCAGAAGTTAGTCAGTTGATTGCAAAGTATTCATACCATAGGCTCTTATTCACTTCTCACATCATTTGTTGTGTTTTCTTCCATTTTAAAGTGATAATTTTATTCAGCTATATATTTAGATGAAATCTTGGCCTCCTGACATGTTATTACCACACAAAAACCAGAAACCTAGAAATGGTGCACATTCAAATATTAAGACAGCAACTTACTGATTTTTGTCTGATCTTCCTCAAGATTGTTTTTCTTTTTGGTCAACTTAATGGAGGTTTAATTCCCATACAATAAAATTTACTCATTTTAACAGTACCATTCAACCAGCTTGAACAAATTCATATACCAATGTCAACTCCAATCAAGATCCAGAAGACTTTCTTCATCAGAAAAAGTTTCATTTCCCTCTGCTGGCAATCTCACCCCAGCCCGAGGTAGCCACTGATCTGCTTTCTGTCACTGAAAGTTAATTTTTCCTGTTTTAGAATTTCTTTCAAACTTAATCACTTAAATTGATTAAAACAGTGTATACTCTTGTATTTAGCCTCCTTAGCTTAACATGCTTTGAGAATCATGCTATTGCACATATCTATAGTTTGTGTCTTTTTGTTACTGAAAAGTATTCCATTGTAGTATACGACTATTTATTAATCTGTTTATTGATGGATGTTTGTTATTTCCAGTCTGGAGTTATGAATAAAGCTGCTATAAGCATTTGTGTGCAAGTCATTGTGTGAAGCTATGTTTTCATTTCTTTCTGGTAAGCATTAAAATTCTGGAGTCACAGAGTATATGTATGTTTAATTTTATAAAAACTATCATACTTTTCCCAAGTGGTTGTGCCATTTTACATTCTCACTACTGATGACTAGAATTTCATTTTCTCCCCATTTTCACTAACATTTTTGTCAGTCTTTATTTTTAAGCCATTCTAGTGTGTATGAAGTGGTGTCCCTTTGTGGCAGAATTTGCATTTTCCTGTAACTGATGATTTTAAGCAACTTTTCTCATGTCTCGTTTTTTGCAATGTATCTGTTCAAGTCTTTTGACCATTTAAAAATTTATGTGGTTTTTCTTGCCTTATTGGCTTATAAGAATTCTTTATATATTGACATAACTTCTTTATCAGATACATTACAAATACTTATTAATTTCATCCAGTCTGGTTTTTTCATTTCCTTAATGATGTGCTTTGATAAGGAAAATGTTCAATTTTGATTAAGATCAATTTATCAATTTTCGTCTTCATAGTAATTGTGTTTTATGTCCCATCTGGAAAATCTTTTCCAGTCCCAAAGCAAACCCAGGTTTTTGGTAATTAATTCAACTTTTTAATAACCATAAGACTTTTCATATTTTCAGTTCTTCCTTTATTAGTTTTGATACTTTTTTCATCTTATTTTTATAAATTGTGTTGAACATTCCCTATTTTAATGCCTGTAGGATCTGTAGTGATATTTCCTTTTTAATTCCTTATATTGATGAATTGTGTTTTCTCTTTTACTTGATCGGTCTGAAAAAAATATCAATTTTATTGATTTTTTTTTTTTTTTTTTTTTTTTTTTTTTTAAGAACCAACTGCCAGGGTCTGAGTGTCTTCCCCCAAAATGCATATGTGAAACTTAAGTGGAGTCTTTAGGCAGGGTTTAGGTCATGAGGGCTCCACCCTTGTGAATGAGATTAAGATCATTTAAAAAAAAAAAAAAAAAGCTTCAGAGAGGTGTTCCCTTCCCTTTTCCATCCTTTCCTCCAAGAATGAAGCATTCAAGGCACCATTTTGGAGGCAGAGAGCAAGCCCTTATTTAGTCTTCCCAGTCTCAAGAACTGTGAGAGATTTCTGTTGTTCATAAGTTACCCAATTTCAGATATTTTATTACAGCAGCACAAACAGACCAAGACACCAACTTCAGACTTTGTGATCTTTCTCTATTATATTCAATTTTTTAAATTTCTACTCCTATCTTTTTCTTCTACTTCCTTTGTGTTCAATTTGTTCTTTTTATCCCCCTCGCTTCTTAGGTTGGAAGTTCAGACCATTTATTTATTTATCTGTCTTATCTATCTAGCTATCCTTTATAAGCATTTAAAACTACAAAATTCTCAGGACATCTGTAGCTGTAGCCCACAAACTTTGATAGTGTTGTTTCCATTGTTATTGTGTTCCAAGTACTTTATTTCAGTGGGATTTCTTCTGGTGGTAGTGGTGTGGTAGAATTGTTTTGCATTACCTTACCTGAGCCAGATCTTGCATTCCCAGTTACTTTTCTACATAGTTTCTGTAAGAAATCCCACGAAACCATGGGACACAGGAAATCACATAAGGGAGTTTATTAAGCAAAGTGCCTCCCTACAGGGTAAGAGAGAAAATGAGAGGAAAAGAAAGGGAAACAGAAAGGGCAGCGAGCTAGTGGAAAGCGAGGAGGAGAAAGAAAGCAAGTGAGTAGGATAGAAAAAGCAAGAAAAAAGATGGCGGGGTAGCTACTGTGAAGCAGTTGAATTCTGCCGGGCTAACAACGGACCGATAGCGGAGAAGGATACTTGCAAGCTGACTGATGAACCAATAGCTAGCTAGGATGTTCACAGACTGACAGTAGTTGGGAGGCGGGGAAATGGCCGCAATGGAAAGGGTGGGGAGAGCAGCTTTGTACAGTACAGTTCCTGGTTAGTGTGGCTACACAGGTTGTTTTGGAAGGTAGAAGTGGAACACAGCAGCCATCTTTTTAAACTTGGGCTATGGAGCACTCCACAAAACTCCAAGTTCACTCAGATTGTCTTATAGCCTGTGGTTGCCCTGAGGCTGCAGCTGGACCTACAGCTGCTGTCTGGTACTCTCTTCAGATTTCGGATTTGGTTTGTGTTTAAGTTCATAATGAACGGCACCAACCTCCAATGCTGGGCAGTCCCACCTCAAAATTGGGGCTTGGGTGAGAAGGTGACAAAGGAGCCAGTCTGTCACGAGTTGTCCAGGACAACCTCGCAAATTCTAGTTTGCCCTTGCCTCCCTGCTCTTACATTTATCTTTCCTTCCTGACCCAGCTCCTCCTATTCAGATTCCAACCCCAGACACAAAAACAATGGCCTCACATCGACTATGTAAGATGCTTTCACTGTTGCCTGTGGTCAAATCTTCTCTCTGATGGAACACTAATAAAGAGTTTGGCACTGAAAGTGGTTCCAGAGATCAGAACCTTAAGAACAGTTCTCTGGATTGGCCCTGTGCTGTCTGCAATGGTTCTTGGATAGGAATGGATTTAATAATGACCTTATTTCCAATAATAAAGGAGATATTGGAAGTCCATGATATGCAGCAGCAAAACAGGTAAGACTACGCAGAGATACCTGTAATAAGTGCCTGTACAAAGCAAGGATTTGGAGGAACGAGTATTAACTACATGGAACATTTTAGTGGAAATAAGGAGTATAATGGGCTTGGCTGATTTCTTCTAAGTGTTGAGGAACTTGAGCAAAGAAAATAATGAGCTCATGACTTTAAATTCCTAGTTCAGTGTCCAATTAAGGGACCACAAAGCCTCTGTGACTTCCCTAAAATAAACCTGTATCTCCTACACTTGTAATGCCAAGATTTTTGAAATCTACCTCAAAGTTAAATTGTGCACATAAAAATTTGAATTCCCAACCTTATTGAGTGTTTTATATTAAAGTTATGGCACTGATTAGGAAGAAATGGGACTCTAGAAATGGATAGGGGCATACAAACAAATTTCTATTAAAACTGAGAATCTTGATCCCTTCTTTGCTAATAGCAGAGAAAATTGCATAGTAGGTGAAGTATTTTGAGGCAGCACTGTTCAGCATAAGGAGATATGGCATAAAATGGGCCTGGGTTCAGATACTGATTCTGAGCTTATGTTTAAAACAACTGGGACAAATCCCAGTCTTCCCAAATGAATAAACTTGAGATTGGCAGGTTTATGGTAATTTGCCCAAAATCACAGAGCAAGTTTATGGCAACATCAGGACTTGAATTCAGAACTTAAATTCAGGTCTCTTTTACTTCTTCACAGCCTGTGGTGATATACTTCAATGTAGATGAAATAGCATGTGTAAGACACCTACATCAAGGTCTGATGTTAGGCCCCAGTAAGGGATTGTCATTTATTTGTTTTCAATCTGCAACCAAAGCCCTGTTATCTTATTTTTTTAACCCCCTCTGGGAATAAGGTTCTTCAAAACTCCTTCACCTCTCAGTTTCTTTATCTAGGTTTGAGCCCTGTGATGTGCACATCATGGTGAATGACTAATATCTTAACCCGTCTTTAAGAAGGATCTTTTATGGAACCACAAGTGGCAGACCCCTCTAGGACATTAGGGATCATGAAATCAACTTAGCAGAAGAAACAAGACTGTACATTACCCAATATTACCAATGTCACATGGCAAGTTCACGAGCCTGAATGGTAAGCTGCTAAGGAGGTCAAGAGAAGAAATGTCACTAAATCCCTCTGAAGAACTATGCTAGTGAAATCATTCAGAACAACTCCAACTATATTTTTTTCAACATTGGAGTTTAGACAAAGCAGTCTTTTGATTATCATGAAATCACTTACTGGGTGGTTATGGATAATCCTTTTGAGATTCTATTCTTTCAAGTACCATCCTACAGGAAGTTGAGGAATTTGTTCATCAGATTTTTTTTTTTTTTTTTTTTTTTTTTTTTTTTGTACCAGGGATTGAACCCAGGGGTGCTTAACTACTGAGCCACATTCCCAGTCCCTTTTATTTTGAGATAGGGACTCACTAAATTGCTGAGGCTGGTTTTGAACTCGAAAATCCTCCTGCCTCAGCCTCCCGAGTGAACTCAGGGGGGCCTGAGTGAACTACAGGCGTGTGCCACTGCACCGAGCTTATTTATCAGATTTCTGGGTCAGGAGCTGGCTGGAAAGTCCCCCTTGTTTAGAAGCACCAAACACTCAGAGCCAGCTTCTTGAGTTGTAATTGGAAATTCAGAGCTTATTGACAGGAAAGGCCTACATTGGGCTCCAGCGTAAAACTTGCTTAAGATTAAGGATGAAGTCTCAAAGAACTGTGATAGTGCCTCCTCCTTCCCCTCCCTGTTGTCACCCTTCTCCATCATTCAGTCTTAAAACCGTTAGGTAAGGTCAAGCAAGGAGGATGTTCGTGTTAGCCACAGCCCACTGTGGGGACTGGAGCCACAACAGCTTGAGGAGGACTTGTGACCTCATGCCCTACTCAGCACACATATTAGATATAAGATTTAGAAAGCTCTATGATATACATTTAGTTTATCTTTAAAGAAGGAAGAACTTAATATGGTGTTAAGAAATTCCTCCCAGAGGAAGTAACATCTGAGCACAGACCTGAGAGGAAGAGGAGCAAGCCACATGGGTACGTGAAGGAAGAGCATCCAGGGCAGGCCTTTGGCATGGTTGAGAAAGAACAAGGAGGCTGCTATGATCTGAGTTCAGTAGGGTCTGGGAAGTTAGAGAAATGGGAGGCAGTAGGTAAGGGAAATAGTAAGGAAGGTAGGGAGGCCAGCGGGGGCAAGGTTGTGTCCAGGTTGCCCCCACACAGAAGAGTGAGTAAGGAATCCATGAGTGAGGGGAGAGAGTTCCAGGTGTAATGTCTGATGACAGAATAGCAGGTCAGGTCAGGCTCAGGAGCAGAAAAATCTGCACATTCATGACTCAACCATCGTCACCACGCCTGGTCTTGGCTTGATCACTGTGCAACCACAGACATCTAACTTACCTTTCCAGGTCTTTTTCCCCACTTGTCAAAGGAAGAGCCAAGTTTTCTGTCTCCTCTTCTTATGGAATGGACTTCCTATGAGACATTAAATATAAGAATGAATAATTACTGCAAACTATGGAAGACAGATATTAAAATGACAGTCACTTCAGGAGGCTGGACTAAAAGCAAATGTGGGAAATATCCTCCCCTATGAACTCTGAAATTGTATTCTTTCCGGTGGGCTTTTTTCCCTCCCTTGTTCTATTGTTATTTTTCCTGACAGGCTGAGCAGTTTCTAGGATCTGGCTGTAGGTGGAGTAGTTAGACTTTTCCCCAAGTTGTAGCCATAAAAGCAAAAGCATCCACCTTTCATGTCTAGACAGAGGACGTGCACGGAATCATAAAAATCTTTAGACTGGAGGGATCCAGAAAGGTCATCTACTCCTTCTCTTGTGTTTAGAAAACCGTGCTCTTAAATCAGCCTGGTGGAGATGCATGCTCCCTGCTGTGCTCCTTTTCACTGCATTTAGAGCACCATTGGTCCAGTCCTGCTATTTATTTTAGGCTCAACAATAACAAAACCCACAAAACAGTAAATTCCAAATAAAATCCAATATGTGCATGTGTGCCCATCCCTCCCCCGTGGGACAAAACACCACTCTTGGGACTGCAGGCTATCATAGAAGTTCTCTATATTCTGATGTAGGTTTTCTTTGAAGCCCATGAAACATTTTAGTTATTAGAGGGTGAGCTTTCCCAGTAGTTGAAGTCCAGACACAGAGTGGGAAAATACCAGTCAAATATCTTTCCAAGCAGCAGGAGTGAAAATCAGTAGGGTAAATGGAGAAAGACGCAACATCTCCCCAGTCCCCATGAAGACTCATCTCCATTCCTGTATCTTGACCCTACAGAGACATTTGAAAGATATTCCCAACTTTATAACCTTATGAACCTGGTATGCTCTGGAAGTTTTCTGTGAAGTTAATGTCTGCCTATGTAGAAATCGTTTTTTGTTTTGCTTTGCTTTTTTTGTGATATTGGGGACTGAACCCAGGGCCCACAGAGTTACATCCTGACCCCCTGTTTTTTCTCTTTGTAAAAACCTTCATCTAAGGGTTAATGAAGCTATATGTAAGAGCAGAGTAAATATTTTTAGGTGTTACAAGGAAAATGCTTTCATAATCAGCTGTTCATAATACTCAAAGCAGGTTTTAGAGTATATGTGTAAACTTCCCAACAAGTCTGAGGGAAAAAAAAAAAAGGAGTTGTTTGAATCAGATGTTAGACACCTTTTCAATTAGACTCACACCCCATATCTTATAGCAGGAGTGCAACACAGCTGTCTTTGGGTGTTGCAGCCTCTTCCTCCACGATTTTATAAAATAACCTAATTGTTATGAATAAGCAGTTTAGTTTAGAAGCAGCAGAATTAATTAGCAAATGGGAGAACATACAGGACCACCCTCCCAAAGGTGGACATTCTCGAACATGAAGTGAACAATCATGTTATTGTCATTTAGGCAAATTCATTCATTCGACAAATTATTCTAATAACCTAATATATTTCAGGCATTGAGCTAGGAAGTGGGTTAACGCAGTAAACAATATCAAAAAGTATGAGGTCATAGGTCAGCAGGAGCTAACATAGCTTGGGGAAAGTTCTCCCCAAAGGAAATAATATTTAACCAGAGTTCTGAGGGTGGCAGGCAGGAAGGTGAACAGAAAAGGGTTCTGGGTAGGAAAAACTGTATGGAAGAAGGCTCAGAGGTGAAAGAGCATGGACCATCCAAGACAATGAATGCTGTCCAGCATGGCTGGAATGTAGAGTTCTGGAAGAAGATTAGAAAGAGATGGAATCTGGAGAACAAGGTGAGGCTGGATCCTGGGAAGCTTAGTTGACCCTGGAAAGAGGTTGATTTTATCCTAGAATCAATGGAAGACACGGAAGAATGTACTCACTGAGGTGATCAGATGGGATTTGTATCTGCCTAGGCTGTGTTAATGGGTGGGTGGCTGGGGGATATAAATTTGGGAGTTAGCCAAGTTTACATGGGAATAAAAGCCATGAAGCGATAGACAGCCCATAGAGCATGGTTCAAGAGAGAAAAGTGCCAAGGACAGAATCCTAAGGAAACTGTAAAGATCAAACAGAAGAAGAACCAATAGGAAAACTGAAAAGGAACCAAAGAAAAGAGGCTGATCAGGAGAGTGCTGCTTTATAGGAAAACCAAAAGGGGCAAGCTGTCCGTACTGACAAATATCCCCAGGAAGCCCAGAAAATGAAGGCTCAAGGAACCTCTAATGTATTTAGTGCAGGCAGATTATGGGTTAGCGTTCGGTGAAGCAGTCAGATACCTATGAGTCCATGCAATGACTGGCTGGTGAGGAAGCCAGTGGCTCTTCAAGAAGTGCCCTTCCAAATGCAGGGGTGGCAATAGAGCCCATAGGGATGATAGGAGATTGGGGCAAAGAAAAGCATGGTTTATAATACAAGAAATTTGGAGAATGCTTAGTACTGAAGGAAGTGGCAGGTGGAGGAGGGGTCGGAGGAAGACCAGGTGGGGGTGCCTGATTAGAAGGCTGGAGAGCAACAGCTTCAGTGGGAGGAGGAATGGTCTTCTGCTCACAGGCGAGAGAGCACAGGTAGTTTGTGGGTTTAGTGGCAAGAGTTCAAGAACATTCCCGTCTGGAGATTCTTATTTTCTTTGCGTGTAAAAAGTCGTAGGGATCCCTTTTTCTATACACTCATTGTGAAAATGTAAAGTATTGGTTGAAGAGGAAGTTTTTGAATAGCATTCATAAAATTGATAAACAATTTTTAAAATGTTGTGAGCTAGGCGTGGTGGTGCACGTCTGTAATCTCAGTGGCTCAAGAGGCTGAGATAGGAGGATCACAAGTTCAAAACCAGCCTCAGCAAAAGTAAGGCTGCTAAGCAACTCATGAGACTCTGTCTCTAAATAAAATACAAAATAGGGCTGGGGACGTGGCTCAGTGGTTGAGTGCCCCTGAGTTCAATCTCTGGTACCAAAAAAAAAAAAAAAATCTTAAAATGTTATATTTTAAAAAATAAATCAAGGCAAATGGAACTCATGGCCATGACCAAGTATGAAAGTAGGACACTCATTATGAAAGTTGATGATAGGTTCACTAAAAACTTGAGTTCAAAGTAAAACTGCACCTCTTACTCTAATAAACATTTTATGATAAAATCTAATGGTTAGGTGAATTGAAACAATTCACTTTATATATCCAGACTTAATGTTTTTTATCTGAGCAGTTGAATGAATACATAACCACTAATTGCAGTAGGGTTATATTAAAATCAGATAGCTTAATAAACTTTATAGATCTGGATGCTAATTAACACAATAACCTGAACTTAATTAGATACTTGTATTAAATGCTGGCAATAAGCAAGTGCTTTCTTTGATAACCACTTTAAGTGCACACTAAATATCACAGCATGGTCCAATAAGGACATACACAAATAGAGTTAATGACGTTTGAAGAAATTAAGCAGGATAAATAAATCGTGCTCGTATCCACAAGGAGCACACCCCGGGGGAGGGAAGGACATAGGAAATCATGCTCATTCCCTTGTCTCAACTTTATCATGCAGAATCCAGTGGTCTGAACGACCAAGAGTTAATCCTCTTCCCTGCTGCTGAGATCCCTTCTGTAATGTTGGTTGTGGAAGGAGGAAGCCCTTGACCTCTGGAAAAGGACCTATAAAGCACTACAGGACCTGTAAAGCACCCGTGCATGGCAGGAAACAAAATTCTCTTTGTTATAACTCAACCTACAATTTTCTTTCTTTCCAACCCAGGTGCACAAACAGGAAAAGGGAGTATGCTGCCTACGTTTCTACAGAAACATTTACTAAGTAATCTCAATATCTTCTCAAATCTCAATAACGTGGGCATCTTCTCTGCAACATTTCTCTCTTATTCATTGTCCTCTACAGTCAAGTTGGGATTTAACCCAAATGTCACAAATGAATAAAGGGACAAAGACTCCTCCACCCTTCTCTTTTTCCTTTTTGGTGCGGTGGCTTGATCCCAGGACGCTGAGCATCCTAAGCACACACTACCACTGAGCTAAACCCATGGCCTTCTTTTCTTTTCCTTTATTTTCTTTTCCTTCCCTTCCTCCCTTTCTCTCTCTCTCTCTCTCTCTCTCTCTCTCTCTCTCTCTCTCTCTCTCTCTCTCTCTCTTTCATTTTACTTATGGGGTTTCACCATTTTGCAGGCTGGCCTCAAAGCCTCAAACTTCTGGGCTCAAGGGATTCTTCTGCCTCAGTCTCCTGGGTAGCTGGGACTACAGGTGTGTGTCACCATGCCTGGTTCACTTTTCTTTTTTAAAAGTAGTGTTCAATTTTGTGTATTTGTTTGTTCCCTTATTTATTTTTTTTATTTTAAACTGCTTTGGTGTGGTGTAATTTATGTACAAAATACTTAATATTTAATGTGTATAATTTGTTGAGTTTGGTCATATATATTCACCTGTGAAACCATGACCACAATTGAGGGACTAGACATAGCCACCATCTCCAAAAGTTCCCTTGTGTGCCTTTGTTTTGTCTTTGTTGTTTTGTTTTGTTGGTAATTCTAAATAAATTGCAAAGCCAAGATTAGGTGCAGCTGCAATGGAACTCATAACTACATGAGTTCTATCTCAGGGGAGGTACCCGGAACTACTGATCTCACACATGTATGTCCCTTTATCACATGGGAGATGCTGTTCACACTGGCATGAAGGAAACAAAGGACTACTCTCTTCTGAAGGTTCCCTGCCTGCTTCCTCAGAAATCATGGACACCTTGAATTTCATGGGCCAGACTGGGCTATCCTAGGACCTATAATACTCTGACTATCCCTTTTGCTCTTCCTGGCTTTCAGGCCCGACCCAAAGTCCACACAGCTGGTATGTGGTAGTGTTGGAGGAGCCAGAAGTGACCACCAAGAAGCTGCACTCACACACCTCCTGCCTTTCTTATTCTTTTGTGAAAATCTTGCTGACGACATTATTCTTATCCTGCCCATTGCTATTGTCACATTCATCCTACTTTCATTTATTTAATTACCCAGAAATGTCAGGCTCATCTTTGCTTGGTGCAGGTTAGGGCTGTTGCTGCTTCGCATGTGTTTGATGATGTATTCCGAGGACAGACAATCACCTGGGTTTCTGTCTTTCTTCACTTCCTAGGTTGCCGGTTTCCGGCTCTGCGTGGTACACCTCAAGTAATGCTGGTTGGGTTGTTTAATTTGGTGAGTTTGGGATTGGATAGACCTGGCTATGAATTCTGCCTCTTTCCATTTGCTAAGTTCGAGGACCTGGGAAATTTCTATGAACTTTATTTTCACCATTAGTAAAATGGGAATAATAATGCCAAGCATTATTGTAGCATTATCACAGACAGCGGCTTCTCTGCTCAGCTGTTAGTAAGTCTGAGATTTGATGTTTATCTTTTACAGTTGTATAAGGAAAGGCACCATGACTTTTTGCCCCTATGCTGTATAGGATAGTGCCTTTGTAGCTACTACAGACTCCAGGTGAAAGGTACTTTCATTCCTCTTTTCAATGGTAAGAATAACTCTGTCCCCAACTACCCAAATGGTATTACTTAAATCAAACTGTATTTACTTGAGTGAATACATTTTGACAATATTCTGGATCTTGAATAATCCAAGGTCAAATGCCACCAATCTTCAGTTAAATAAATGCACGAATTCCTACATAGACCTAATCACAGCTGAAGATGGATTCGCTTTCTGGGCATTTGTATTTTCCATAAGTGTGTCACAAACAAAAAAGAACTCTTTAAATTTCACTCATCATGCTTAAACTGTTAAAAGGCCAAATTACAACAAATTTAGTTTTGCAGTGCTTAATTAGCTTTATTTGCAATCCTAGAATTGGGTAGCAGTTTGAACCAAAAATGGTTCAGAATGCCCCACCCCACCACATAAGCAGGTTATATATATAACCAGAGAAAAGGAAGTGATGTGCAGAGGCAGGCTGATGGGCTATAGCTCCTGCCTGTCATATTTGAGAGTGGTTTGAATCATTGGCATTTGTGATTGGCTGAGACTCAGCTACTTGTTACAAGAGTAGGTTACAATCTGTTTACAGAGCAAGTTAGGTTACAGTTCACTATGTAGGGAGAGACGTTTAGGACAAACTTAATATATGCCCAGAGGCAGCTTTAGAGCAATCTAGTCAATCCACACATATAAAACTTCTACTAGGTTTCAACCACTGTGCTCAAGGTTGAGGCAGTCATGAAGGTGAGACAGGCATGAGTTCTGCCTATTTTTTATCTTAGAATAGTTTAGTTCCATCCAGCTTAGCTTAGACTGGTGTACGGTCTAGCAGGGAGAACCCATTAACGGGAAAATAAATCAAATGAACTGCTGTGGCTGTGAACAACGCCCTGCAGGCTGGAAGGGTGGAGGGGGGAAACGCCTTAAAAAAAAGTGGTGAGGAAAATCCCCTCTTCACCTGAAGAAATTCAACCCAGAACACAGAGGACAAGAAGTCCACCACCAAGGAAAGGGCAAGGGAGAGATCCGTGCATAAAGGCGTGATGCTGGCAGTCCAATGAATAAGAGGAACAGACTATGGGGAGCTTGGAGAGAGTAGGAGGTACCCTAAGAAATGCCTTAGTTACTACTTCTCCTGGTGCCTCCCCAGAGTATTTCAGAAGCTCATTCAAAAATAATCTTTGAAAGCACTCAATTAATAATTTAGAAATTATATGTTATTAAATTAAACTGAGAGTGTAACAATTTAGGAAGGACATTTCAGATTTGGTAACCAATTCCGGCAATTCAAATGGTACTATTCTTTTTAAATGGTTCATTATCACCTTTTAGGACAGAAAACAGCTCCACCTCGGATCTCTGCGTTAGGGATTATCTAAATATTCAGCAGCCAGAGGCATCTTTAGTATGTATCGGGTTTTCTCTTTTATGATGAATTTTAAAATACACATCTTCAACATTGTCTCTTTCTCTGCTTTGTTTGGTGTTTTGGAAATAATAAGTGTAAATTCTTTAAAAAATTGAAAATGGAAATGTGTTTGGAGCACTTTGACAACAGTCATGATAGTTTGGATAAGCGTCCCATGAAGTCCTGTGGCACTATTCGCGGGCTGTGGTAGAGCCTCTGAGAGGCGGGGCCTCATGGGAGGATGGTAGGTCATTGGAGACGTGCCTCAAAGGGGATTGCAGGTCCTGGTCTCTTATTCTTCCTCTCTCTTGGCTTCCCAGATGTCATAGGTGAGCAGTTTATTCCACTGCCATAATATGCTGTCTGGTCACCATGCCCAAATCAACAGATTCACCCAATTATGGACTGAATCCTCCAAAACTAAACCAAAACAAACATTTCCTCTTTTAGGTTGATTATCTCGGGTATCTGTTACAGCATTGGAAGTCTGACTACCCATACTGTCAACTCTGTTGTTCTGCTAAATTAAGTTTCTTATTCCACTAGGTCAGTTTGACCAGCTATGGTGGCTTTTTGTTGTTGTTGTTGTTGTTGTTGTTTGAAGATTAAAATCATACCCTTCCCTCTCTCCCACTTACACTTCTGGAGAGATGTGTACTTACAAACCACAGAAACCGAGCGACACAGCTCTGAACGCACTTCGCCCTCTCCCTGTCACCCCTCCGCTAACCCAGTTATCGCCCTTGCGGTGATAACAGGCAGCCTGAGAAATGAACTTTGGTGCCAGCACTTATGCTGTTAGAAATAGCCTCGTGCTTATGAGCACCAGGCTCTTCTTACTGACTGCTCCTTCCATTCAAGGGCGAAGCCCTTCTTCACCTCTTCTCTTTAGCAGAGTTAACACCAACCACTCTGATACACCTTATTAGCTTGAATACCAAAACAATAGGTCCTTGGAGAGGAAAGAACTCTTCGTTGTCTTCCTTCCTGGGTCTCTAAAACATGGTAGTAGAAATGATAATGAAAGCAATCGACTGAATGAAAGCTGTGATTCATTTACCGTTAATAGATGTAAAGTACTTCTTAATGCCTCACATACTTGAAATGGGTGATACATATTAAATATTAGCAAATATTATTATCATGTGTTAAGTACATACTAAGTCCCAGGGCGCTATGCTGAATCCCTTGCATATGTAATCTCATTGAATTGTTTGGAAGAACCCTGTGGGGTAGCAGATATTTTACACCTAGTTTACAGATGAAGAAACAAAGATTCTATGAACATGAGCGCTCCAATGCGCACATCTGATACATTTTTTGAACTTGGATTCAAATTCAATATCCACGGCTTCTGTATCCATTTTTTAAGCTTACTGTATTTATCTTCAGGCAAGAATGATTTGGAGATAACCAAATGATCATAAACAAATTATCATAACCAAATGGCATGGTATCCCTCATAAAAGTTGGGGATATCATTAAGCTGCAAGATTCTCTTGGACTTGAAAATTCTGCAGGGAAGACTTAGCTGGCTTATTAAATATGAAATGAAACTGAGTGAAGTGATGGGAGGAATAAAAGAAAGGAAAAGAGGAAACATTCATAAGTATATATTTGTACATTTATTGAGCACATAACTTATAATTTTTATATATGTGCACACACACACACACACACACACACACACACACGATTATAAAGTCCTAAGGACTTCTTTTTAAAATTTCTTCTTTTTAATGATTTTTTTTTTTTTTTTTTTAGGTTCATTTGTACAAGGTCACTCACTCAGCTAGTGGTCAATGCAAAATTCAAACCCAGGCTGGTCCTGTCCCAGGGCCCAACCTCCCACTCCCAACTCCAAGGTTGTGAATTTGTGCTTCAATTCCAAACCCTAGGGCACTGCAAGTGCTTTAATAATGATTTCATATTTTCCACTAAGACACTAAAATGGCTTATCAAAAGAGGTCAGGAAGTTAGCTTCCTTAGAGAATAGCCAGAGAAAAAGCTAGACAGTCGTGTTTGGGGGATGGTTTTTCAATTCAGAACTGCCCAGAGGTGTGAAGATAGATGGGCTGACCTCTCAGGTTCTTTCCAGTCCCAGAGCTCTAGGATTGATTTGCCAATGAAAATGTCAGGCCTTTTCTTCCATAAAATGATATATGATGGTCTAAGTATATTCCCCACTTCCACCCCCCACCTCCTCATTGCTGATTAAAAAGCAAAGATTCAATCAGCAGAAGCAAGCGTTCTTCCAGGGAAAGGAAGGAGTTCTCCAGGAATGATGAGGTTTTCCCAAGAGGAGGAGAACCTGGGGGCAGCAGAGGAAGTAAAAAAGGAAACCCAGCAGTCTGGAGAGGCAGAGCGAGCTGATGGGGTGTAAGGGGTCAGGCAAGTCAAAGGACAGATGCAGTTAGAGCGAGCTGATGGGGTGTAAGGGGTCAGGCAAGTCAAAGGACAGATGCAGTTGATCTCTGTAGACTGTCACACAGGCGTGAAGTGTAAATGGTCGGTGTTTTTGAAATGTACTCATTAAACAAACAGAATGAATGCATGTGAAACAATCTGAGAGTCAGGCATATTTTAAAACCAGGAAATAAGAGATCAGTCTTGGATCAGAACTCAATCAACAAATATCCACTGAGCGCCTGGTCTGTGCAAGACACTATTCTGGGTAGGAGGGATACAGAAATGAGCAAAGCAGAGCTGGACACTGCCCTTCTGAAGAAAGCAGAAGAAAAGTAACACGTGATATGCTAGGCAGCATTGGGTACTGGGTAGAAAATACGGCAGAGAAGTGAACAGGAGATCCCTGGATCAGGGTAGAGATTTGTCATGTTTAATAGTGTGGTCAGGGACGCCTCACTGAAAAGGAATCACCTGAATAAAAGAGCTGAAGGGAGAAGAGGGTGAGTAATAAAGAAATCAGGTGGAGGAGCACCCAGGTCAGGAAGCGCAGTGAGGAAGTACGCACCTGGAACCTTCAGAAAGGTAGGGATGCCCAGAAGCGGAGAAGAGGCGGAGTCAGAGTTAACAGGAACAGATCGTGCAGAGCCCTGGAAAGATATGAAAGGGTTTTGACTTTCACATAGAAGGAAATGGGAGCCACTGCAGATGACCAAACAGAGAAGGGACATTATTTGACCTTCATTGAAGCAGGTCGCTCTGATGCAGGATCAGGGTACAGGGAATAGACTGTTCACTAGCAAGGGGAGGCAGGGAGACCAGTTAGGAAGCTGTTACCATCAACCAGGCGAGAGAGAATGTGGCATGGCCCAGGATCATGGCAGGAGTAGAGGTGGGGGAACGTGGTCAATTTCTGGATATATTAAAATACCACACATTTAAAAGTGAAAAGGAAGAAAGTCTGAGGGAAAGAATTAATTAGCCTTTGCTAATTATCTCTCAATGTTTCTTCTATGTCTGCCTATCTCAACCAAAGCAATGAGTCTCTGTTAAGACTACTTGCGTGATGAGCTAACCAATGCTTTTTGGCTGCTTTTCACTGAGACACATGTCAAAGGGAGCAGGTCCATTTCCTCTATTTGCATGTGACTAACCCATATTTGCACCAAGCATGGTGCTGGGCGCATGGTGTAGAGATCCAAAGAGACATAAGGCACAGTCCCTGCCTGCAAGGAGCTCTTGGCCTCCTGAAGGAAACAGCTGTGTAGGCAACAATTCTGAGGGCATAAATGATGAGCCCCAGGTACAAGCAGAAACACGAATCAGGGCATTTAGCAGGAAGAAAGACAACTGGGAAGATTTGGAGGTGAAGGAGTTTCCAGGGGACAACGGAGGGGAGATTATTTCAGCAGAAGGGCATTGGTGTGGAGGCATGGAGGTGAGCCTGAGTGGGGACCTGTGTGGGCAGATTAGTTGAGGAAAGTCCAGGATCACCTTGATGTCAATATCATGCTGGGGAACTTCCAGCTGCGCTGTATTTGTGGTCACAAGTAGAAAAGGGAGGTTTCAACCTCACTCCTAGAAAAACTAACCCAAGGTGGGTACTTTTATTCCTGACTTGCATCATCAGTGTCTTTAAAGATCAAATGATGTGTGTGTGTGAATCCTGAACACGGAATATCTAGTTTTAAGTCCTGCCTTTGCTACTTGTCTGACCTTAAGTCACCATTTTTTTTCCCTTTGGGTACTGGGGATTGAACTCAGGAACATTTGACCACTGAGTCACATCCTCAGCCCTGTTTGTCTTTTATTTAGAGACAGGGGCTCACCGAGTTGCTTAGCACCTCCCCATTGCTGAGGTTGGCTTTGAACTCGTTATCCTCCTGCCTCCGTCTCCCGAGCTCCTGGGATTACTGGCATGCACCACCGTGCTTGGCTTAAGTCACCATTTTTGTGAGTCTTGCTTCATCTATCAGCAGAATAAGGAAATAATAACTTGCCTCACAGTACTGGTATGAAAACTAAATGAAACATGTCTGTAAAAACATTTCCTAAAATATTCGAGACTTTAGTTATTGCTTCAGAACTGAGTAACTCAGAAGTCCTTGAGAACTCTCCCCACTCCACTCTCTGCTGGTGAGCTCGTCTCTTTCCATTGCTCCCATTCTCTTCACAAGGCCATTGACACAGAATACCCGTTCCTGGCTCTTTTACCCAGTCTGCAGGGTAGAGTGTGGGTCCCACCTGGCCCTCCTCTCCTATTCTGCCAGGTGCTCATGTGCAGCCTTCTTCTCCAGCCCCAACTCTCTCTCAGCATATGGGCTTGTGTCCTATTTCATCAAGAAAACAGGCTTCTGGTGTGAACTTCTGCTTCCTCCCACCTCCACTGAGCCAGCATCAACAGCTAAGAAGCATGTGTCTCATTTACAAACAGCCTTTCCTCTTCAGGATCTGAGGGAAGATGGCAAACTGCTCCTGGTCAAGACACCCCAGCTCCACTCTGACCCATACGCAGATTCCCACCCACATCGCAGCTTGTCACTCATCATCGCCTTCACCTTTAGGACCTTGCTCCATTCACAAAGCCTTTCTTCTATTAATTTGTTCTCTTGCTTGCTGTTAGCTCCTTGACCTTGGCCTACACTATTATCCAGACTCACCTATAGAGAAGCAAGTCTCTCTTGGTTCTTTACTTCTCAGCCAAGATCCTTGAAAATGTCGCCTATGCTTCTAAACCCACCATCACCTCACTTCTGAACCTACCATTGAACTCATTCTGCTTTCAAAAGAGTCCTACCCAACTTGAGGCAGCCAGTAGACGCTGCCAGTCTTGTTCTAACAGGACCTTTCATTTGACTCTCTTCCTTATCCATCCTTCCTACATTCTCTCATTCCTTGATATCTCCCATGATTCTCCTCCACCATCTCTGATCTTTGCTTTTTGTTCTATTTCTCAGGTCCTCCTCCTCTGCCAACTTCTTGATCGTTTTACTCCTTCTAGGGCTTCTGGTCCACTGATTGTTTTCCCACACTGCACAGTAGTCAGAATCTTAATGCTCACCTTCCTGTGTTGAAGGCTCCCAAATCTAAGTCTCCCAGACTGACAATGCTGCTGGACTTTAGACTCCTATCCAATTGCAGTCTGCTAGACATCTCTCCTGGAGATATATATGCTCATGGGAATAAATATGGCCTGAGCAAATAGCACCGTTGTCCAACAACCCCAGTTTTGATTCTTTTCCTTGGTCTCCTCCCTGTAACAGGTATTATAATCCACTCTGCTACCAAATCAGAAAACTAAGACTCAATTCAGATCATTTTCTCTAATTCATCTTACCACAGCTGGCCATAGAATTTTATTTCTGATCTCTGAATCACACACTTGATCAGGTTCTCCTCTCTATGCTTTCTCCCCTGAAGTTGCTTCAGCCTCAACCTCTCTGGTACAAACTGCAGTCACTTCTAGATTATCCGCTGGCTCTGGTCTTATTTCCACCATATCCATGCTCTGTACTATTGCCAGAGAAAATGTATTAGTCTGTATTCTGTTACTATAACAAAGTACTTGAGGCAGCCTGACTTTTTAAAAAGGAGATTTGTTGAGCTCACAGCTTAAAACTACATGAGATTTCATCTCATTCCAGTCAGAATGGCAATTATCAAGAATACAGGTAACAATAAATGTGGCCAGGATGTGGGGGAAAAGGTACACTCATACATTGCTGGTGGAACTGCAAATTGGTGCAACCATTCTGGAAAGCAGTAAGAAGATTCTTCAGAAAACTTGGAATGGAATCACCATTTGACTCAGTTTTCCCTCTCCTCAGTATATATCCAAAGTACTTAAAATCAGCATACTATATTGACCCGGCCACATCAATGCTTATAGCAGCTCAATTCACAATAGCTAAGCTATGGAACCAACCTAGGTGCCCTTCAACAGATGAATGGATAAATAAAATGTGGTATATATACACAGTGGAATATTACTCAGGCATAAAAAGAATGAAGTTATGGCATTTGCCAGTAAATGGATGGAACTGGAGACTATCATGCTAGGTGAAATAAATCAATCCCAAAGAACCAAAGACTGAATGTTCCCTCACAATAGGTGGGGGGTGGGGAGGGAAAAGGGAAGATTCACCAGATTGGACAGGATAGAGTTACTGGAAGGGAGGGGGGATGGGAAAGACAGTAGAATGAATCAGACATTAATATGGATATCAAATATTTTATTTAATATTTTAACCCTAAAAAGTCTGTTTATATTTAAAAGATGCCTTGAGACACTTTTTCTCTTGGACCACTATCAGAACACAGTGCTTTGCCAGACCACTCAGTCAACTTTGCCACTAAAGCCAGTATGTTTCCATGGACACAGTTGGAAATTTTAAGTCTTAACTTAAGTACTTAATACTTGGAAATCTTGTAACTTAAAAGCTTGTTTAAAATATAGTTATAATTAATATAATATGCATAAACCTATTTCTAAAATCCACGTGTGGATGTTTATAGCAGCCTTCCTCAAAATTCCCCAAACTCAGAAGCAACCAAGATGTCTTTCAAATAAGAAGAATAATCTGTCATACATCCAGACAATGAAATACTATTCAGTGCTTGAAAAATGAGCTACCACATTATTAAATGAAAGAAGTGAAAAGATCATATACTGGATGATTCCAACTATATGACATGATGGGAAAGGGAAACTAAGGAGACAGTACGAAGATCAGTGTTTGCCAGTTTTAGGAGAGGGGGAGGGACAGACTGCGGAGCCCAGGGGATCTTTGGGGCAGTGAACCTTGTTCACAACACTACAGTGGTGGCTACATGTCAAACATTTCTGAAGACCCACAGGATGAACAACTCTTCAGAGTGAAGTCAAATGTAAACTGTGAACTTTGAATTATTGGAATGTGTCCGTGGAGGTTCATTAACAGGAAAAATAAAACGCCCTACTTGACATGGGGTGTTGATGGTGGGGGAGCTTTTGCATGAAGGATGGGGATACATAGCTACTCTCGGTACTTTCTGTTCAATTTCGCTGTGAACCTAAAGCTGCTCTAAAAATATAAAGTTTATTCATTAAAAAATCAATAAAAACAAGCTGCCTGCCTTGGATTGCCACTGGCTCACTTTCCTACAAGTTGAAACACAGACACACTCACGGGCCATGTTGAATCACACGGTGACATCAGCCCAGTTGATGGCAGGGCAGCAAAATGTGGGAACCTGGCTCCCCCAAAAGAAAGAAATTTGTGGGGCTCAGCCCCCACTCACTCCCCCCTGGAGTGCTCCCATGGGGGTTGTACATAGAAAGAGGCCACGCTTTTTTAACAACAGCTAAGCCTTTACCTTACCCTAGAAAAAATTGAATGAATGGATGAGTTACAACATACTGCAGCTCAAAATAGCATTTGAGATGGATTACAATAATTTGCGACGTGTATTACACTACAAACTACATAAAGAAGGACCAAGAAAATAAGACTTTTTACAGTAGCAGCACGGTAATATGCAAAAACATACAGGGTTAGATAGTTATTGCATTTAAACAATGAGTGTAATTCCAAAATGCTTGGAAATTAAGACATGTCTAATGAAAAGAATTATTATGCATCTTTTCCTGTGTGATTTCAGACTAGGTATTTCCTGGGATTATGTATTTATAGTCTCAGGATCCTATAATCTCTGGGGGCAGAGGCAGGATTTCCAAGCAGCAAAATAAATACCAACTAGGTGGTAGAACCTCAGGAGCAGAGGCTGTGCTGATTTCCTTGGGGTGCTCCTCTGGTCCTCTCCTATCTCCATGTCCCCATGCTCCCCTTGGTACTCCAGCTCACCAGGAAATTGCAACTCTGTCACCACCCCGCCCCCCGGAACTGCAGTTCTGACTACTGTTCCCAGGAGAGGAGAGGAGGAGGCAATGAGGTCAACACTTGGGAGAATAAGAATTGAAGCCTGCAAAGCTGTGAGGAAATTCTGTTAATCATGGAATTGTAACTTCTGGGCAAAGGAAGTCACTTGATCCTTTCAGTCAAGACTGGAAAAGCAACACATCTATTTAATGCTTACCTCAGAACACCTCTTCATTCAGTTACAATGGTTCCTTACCTTCCTAAAGAGATTTGCTTGCTTGGAGAAAAAGCAGCCTCCAGATTGCTGGGAGCTTTGTGAGTTTTTCTCTTCCCTCCACCACCTGGTTCTTCAAGTTAAAATACAAATTACAGCCCCAAGAGGAAAGGAGGGGGCATCGATAAGGTGGCTGCCGATGATGAAAGGGACTCTGAAAATAAGGTGACACACTGTTTGCCAAGTTACTGTAATAAGACACAGGTTCTAGTGCATTTGAGATCTGCTCAGAAATTTAATAAAAATGTTTCTAATATATGTGCATTTAAAAATTATTGAAAAATACAGGCAAATACAAGAAAAAAAATACCGTGTTACGCCCCATGGCAATCACTATTTATATTTAGGGTTTAGTCTTCTCTAGGTCTCCCACCATTCTGAAGGTGTCTTTGTCTCTGTCTCTCCCTACCTCTTTCTCTCTCTTGCTGTCTCTCTTGCAAAACTGGAGTTATAAGTGCATAATGTCCTATAACATTGTTTAATCATGTGTGGAAATACTTTTTAAATTTTTCAACCCAGGCAACCATGAGAGGATGATTCAGCTCAGAACATTTAATTCGGGGCATGTTTATGTGTAGCTGCAATCCCTCCATTCACAAATGCTCATCCCGAGTCCCCTGGGTACGGGGCTCTGTGCTGAGCCCGCTGTGATGAGGAGACCTGGTCTCTTCCAGCTTTGAATCCAGCAGGGGGGATGGATGCTAAGTGACACCCTGCGTGGGAAACCGCCTCTGCAGTGTCTCTACCAGCTGGATCAGTGTGGGCTCTGACCTAACGACTGGGGGCTACCCACTGGAAGTCCCCCAGCTGAGGTTTATTGTTACTGGGTTTGTCAGTGAGGCAAATGCACAGTTTGTACAGCCATCTACCGGCATGGTGGATTCTGCTAACCGAAGGTTCCTTTCTATCCATGATGGCTACAAGTGAAGTGGTAGAATGATCTCAATCTCCTCGATATCTGACAGGGAGTCCTCATCACTCATGTCCCATCAGGAGTTGGTCCCTGTTCTTTGGACACCAGCCCAAAAGAAGGAGAGAGGAACATTTTTTACTCTATCTATCCATAGCCCCTAGAGCAGGGGACCCCATGTGGGGGACAGTGGGCATGAGAGAATTTGAAGCCTCAGCCCCCACTGACGCCCATCTCCAGATGCTAGTGACTGGGGTGCACCAGGGCCACGGGATCTTCATATGTATGCCCTTTGTCCCACTCCCCCTTCTTCTTTCTCTGAAAGGGGCTCAGCTCAGTACACGCATAGCCTCAATAATCAAAACATAAGAGGCAATTTTTACTTTAAAAGCAATCTCTGAGAAGCAAGGATTCTGTGTTTCATAGATTAAACTAGAGGGTAACACTCTGGTACTTAGCTAAAAGGAGTCCTTGAGATACATGTGAAGCTGGCTTTAATAAAATCTCCTTTGCAATTTTATAAGGTGTACTGAATCTCTGTTTTGTCTAATGTTTCTTCTCTGGAGGATTGATCAGGCTGAACAGCCCACACGTTCAATATAATCAGCGTCAATCCTTCAAACTGAGTTGCACCGACAACTGCTCTCAAGCTTGTGGTCCACCATGGCACCTGATTCTTTTCACCTATGCACCTAGCTCTTTTCCTGCATTGGTGCAATTGAGTTACCCTACTGCATTTGTCCTAACTGAACAGCAAATTGGTGGTTTCTGACACATCACCTCTCTAATCTAATGGACCAAATGAACCACAAAGAAAGTCCAAATGGAAGCTGCCCTAGATTTATGGGTAAGTGGGGGTGTTATCCCTTATAAAATAATGAGAGCTCTTGTCCACAGGGGTTCTGAAGCCAGAGTAATAATTTCAACACTGGATATCAGCAGAAAAACTAATGAGACCATTTAAAGCGTGTGTTAATGTGGTATGTGTGTAAAATTAACAACCCTTTGATAGCTGAGCCACAAACAGCCCCCTAAGGTCAGTCTGGAAGTCACTGGAAAGACTGCCTCCGAAGGGCAGTGCGCCAGCCGTGTGTGGGAAGTCCCCGAAGCCTGGGGATGACCCAGCTGCATCCTATAATTAATACTGTGTTCTGTTAGCCCCTGTGTAAATGCCATTTTGTAACAGCTGCCTGGACCGTTTGTGGGAGCAATGGCAGTTGGGAGCATTTGGGTCACCACTGTGGGACCATTCCCTCCAACCCTTGGCTAATCAGTGCCAAACAATCACAGCAAGGCCACTACTTTAATCACAGTGGTATTCCCCATTACTGAGCGCTCAGTATGCGCCAAGCTTCATACTAAACCATGCGCATGCGCCACCGTGTCTGGTCCTTCCACCTTCACCCAAGGTGAGCGCAGACCCGTATCCCACTCCAACAGTCCTGCAGACGGACGCTGTCAACATGACTCGCGCAGTCGTGTGGACAACTGTGTGAGCTGGGATCTTTACCTGGGTCTGTCTGATTCTTGCAGCTGCCCTCTTAACTTGCTGAGAAATTTTCCTTCTTACAAAGAGTCAGTGGCGGTTTACCTTCACAGGGGCACGTGTGCTTGGAGATTCTCTAGGATATTGCAACCAAAGCCCCGAAATATTCCCAACGAACCGACTGACATCTGTTCTTCTAATGGTCTGGCTTAGAGGCGCAGACATTTGGGTGCAGAAAGGTCCACCCCACATCCTACCACCAACAACAGAAGAGAGGTGAAAAAGGAGAAGGCTCTTATTGAAACACAGCCAAGGAGCAGGAGGAAGTCTTCCAGAAATGATTCCTCCCCTCTGGACATCCGGGCATCTTTTCATTGCCCAGCACTTTCTAAACTAGTCAGGATCAGAGACAGGCATCTGCAAACCTCATCCTAATGGCCTGGCCTCAGAGAATGAGAAGCAACCCGAGTTAGCCATGCATCCCACCATGCATCCCACCTCTTTCAAGGGTGTCTAACTCTGCTGCCAAGTGCTTCCCCACTCAAGGGATCCCCAGGGGACAGCAGGGGCTACTGAAATGTGTTTCCCAGGGCACCTCAGGATGCAGTCTTGCACACACACACCATGTCATGTTACAAAAGTCCCACACAGGCAGCCTGTGCCAGTGGTGAGTTGAGGACCTTTCAGAATTTATCCAAAATACAGCCAAGAAACCCATTCCTTCCCTTTCAGAAGGGAAGAAAGAGAGGCAGTCAGTTGACAAGGAAGGAAAGCTCTTGGCAAGAAGCATGACCCAACTCCCAGTCCCAGGGTAGAAGGGAGAGAGACAGAATTGAGAAAGAAATAGCAACTTATACTTCTTCCTAATTTCACAAACAAGACCCCCTGGCTGACCTTTCAGACCAGCTGGAATATTATACCACACACCGAGCATGCAAACAGGGCCCACGTTGTCTTTCTCTGCCACTCTGTCCTCTGCCTCCTGTGAGACTTTGCGTAGTATCCTTGGGCTGCCTCAGTTAATCCAGAAAAGCCCAAATGAGCACTGCCTGGCTCGGGAGCTCAGGAGGAGCCAGGAGTTAGTATGAGATATCAGGATGGCCCGAGGCCTGCACAGGAAACTCTGTTCTGGAACATGAGTCTTGGTTGCCGAGGTGACAGGCCCACTCAGTGCTGAGGGCAGAGGAGCAGCAGCCCCATAGCAGCTGGGGAAAGGACTTGCCATGCCAAATCCCAGGATCTCTTCCTCTCTCTCTTAAAAGCAATACAAAGGGAAAACAGCTCTCCAGACTACCAGACAAGCAGAATCTGCCTGCCCTTGGGATCATACTTCTTTTTCAGCAACTGACATATATCAGGTGACATGACACATTTCCAAAACCTGAGGTCATTCAACAACCTGCACAATCAAGCCTCAACTCAGTCTCATGGTCTATCTCTACCACCCTGCAGAAACTCTCTAGGGGAAACATTCACCATTCTCTAACCTTTCATCCAACTTGCCACGGCTTAGTTGGAGCAGGTCACTTTGCCAGGCATGCTTCTCCTCTTAGCCAAGAAGACCCTACCCATCTTTTGAAGGTCACCTCAAATACCTCCTCTACCACAGTGCTGTCCCTCATTATTCCAGCTGCAAGTTGTCAGTGAATTATGGGCAGGACGTTTTACATGGCTCCTTCTACACACTAGTATCTATCACGGACACATACATGTAAGATTCTCGCTCTTTGTCATATTGTAGATTCTTTCTGTTTAGGTCAGAGTTCTGGGGAAGCTTTGAATTCTTCACATTAGCTCCTCCAGTACAAGGTAGCTGCTACTTCTTGCTTTATCAGTCCCCACTGTTCAACAGGGTATTTCTCTACTGCCTCTGAATGATGATCTTCTTCTGAGTCTCAAGACTTTGCGGATGTTGGCACATTGAGAAGTACATTGTAGAAGAACTTTCTAAGAGCATTTTCCTGGGAGGGGGTGAAGATGGGGAGTCAGGCCATGTGCTACACAGCATGGTCATATGCACTTTCATATAAACGTGTCCTGTGAATTGTGCTGAAGAAAGTGGAAGATGGAAGACTAGTTAAGGGATCTTTTCAATAAGCCAAGAAAAAAATCATACATAACTCAGGTAGGGGAGAGGCAGAAGAATCGGAAGAACACAAAAAATACAAGTAACACTTAAAAGGGAGAAGTGATATGATGAGACCATGGGGATCATTTTCTTACCTACCTATTACCCAGTTGCCCTTCTTGTAACATAACTATGAGTAACCTTCCTATGAGGAACCACCTTTACTAATCCCAGGCCAAGTGGCTTGAGTGAGGGGCATATCCCAAACGCGACTAATGAGAACACCAGATCCCCCTGTTATGATCTGGATCTGGAATGTTCCCCACAAAAGCTCATGTGTGGGAAGTATTTCCCCCAACACAGCAAGATTTAGAGGTGTGGCTCTTGGGCAGTGATTAGGACGCTGACCTCATCAGCGGATAGTCCATTTGCTAGATTAATCCATTGATAGCCAAGTGGACTACTGGCAGGTGGGATCTAGTTGGAGAAAGTGGTCACTGGGGACATGCCATAGAAGGATTTGTCTAGTTCCCACGTTGATCTCCACCCCCCACACACATGCTTTCTGGCTGCTATAAGCTGAACAGTTTTCTTCGGCCATGTCTTTCCACCATGATGTTCCACCTCACTTAGGCCCAGAGCAATGGAGTTGGCCCACAATGGACAGAACCTCTGAAACTGTGAGTCCCAAATTAACTTTTCCTCCTCTAAGTCATTCTCGTCAGGTATTTTGGGCACAGTGATATAAAGCTGACTAACACATCCCCTGAGGACTGATTTGAAGTAGGATGTGTACTCAGCCTGGCCAATGAAAAGCTTATCTGGAATTTTTTCTGGTACTATCAGGAGACAGAATCTATTTTCTTTTGCTTTTTTTTTTTTTTTTTTTTTTTTTTCTGTTGTAGACAAGCTAGAAGAGCCTTTCCATAATGAAAAAAAAAAAAAGTGAAAAGACTGAGAAAAACTCCCACTAACATTTTTAAGACTTCAGACTCTACCTTGCTTAAAATCGGTGAAGTCAATTTCTATTACTTGAAAGTTTCCCAGTCTGTGGTAATCTACTTTAGCCAAAATGTGACATCATAATATTTATGCATTTTATAAATAATGTATGCTGATAGCAAAAGATATATTGTGCCTATGTCCTGTCTAATAAAGTCTCAGACTGCTTAAAAAAAATCAGTGAACTTCCCAATCATGTGAACTAGTCCATTCTCCTTTGGTTTAAATAAGCTGAGCTGTATTTTTGTAATGTTCAACTGAGAGCCCTGAGTAACATAGGAAATGTGACCTAGGGATCTGGGAACAAGAAGGTTACCTTTGCATCAGTTGTCCAAACACAAAAGAGAAAGAGATAATATAAACATCAATGTTTAGAAAGCAATACACTGTAAGGACTGAAAGGTGTGTAGAAAATTAAACCAATATTACTGTGTTCAGAGTAAAGAAAAAGAAGACAGGGAAAATCATATAATTTAACCAACAGTAGAGAGTGGAATTAATTCAGAGGCTATTATACTTCTATCTTCTCTCTCAAGTGGTATCTTCAGACTGAATAGTACAAATACCATAAAAAGAGAAATGAAGACAAAGATTTGGGAAAAGTGGTGAAAAAGAATTTACTCATTAAGTATCTGTCCTGGTCTCCAGGCCTCCTTGCATGACATCCCCAAACATTGGAGGCGCCTGCAGGTATGGACTCAGCATCTCTCCAGGTAGTCTTTGAAAAATCACAAAAAAGAGAGATGATGCCCAAAGATAATGTCCCAACTTCTAACAGGGGAAAAGGAGTGACTTTTGAAAACCTCACACTAAAAATCTAGACATCAATCCTGTTATGGCTTGAAGGTATACCAAAAATTCATGGATTGGAAATTTAATCTTCAAATTCTCATGTTAATGGTATGCAGAGATAGGGCCTTTGGTAGGTAAATAGAATTAGAAGAAGTCATGAGAATGGAAAGCTCATGGGGGCGTTAGTGGCTTTACAAGTAGGAGAGGCAAGACCCCAAGTTAGAATGCTGGCACTCTCATCATGTGATGCCTTCTGCCACCTCACAGAGCAATAAGAAGACCCTTAACCCCAGATGCCAGGCAGATGCCAGTACCATGCTCTTAGACTTTCAACCTCCAGAACCCTGAGTCAAATAAATTTCTATTCTTTATAAATTACCCAGTCTCAGGTAATTTGTTACAGTCACAGAAAATGAATGAAGACAAATCCCTGAGAAAATTTCAAAGTTTATTATTAAACAAGTGGGTATGAGTACTTTGAAAAATAAATGCAGTAGTAGTGAAGCATATAAAATCAACATCATTTCCCTGGCCTTCCTATAAGGCCTCTCATGATCCAGCACCTGCTTACCTCTCCTTCCTTCCCCACCCCAGCCTCAGCCCAACACCACCCACCACACATATATACACACACTCACTGCTAAAACCACATTCTATTACTGAATTGTTCCAAATTCATTCTTACTACAGGGGTTTCTCCCACTTTTCCTGTGGCTTAGAACCTTCTTCTGTCCCTTTCTCATCTGTTAGATCTCATATCAATATGACTTTCTTTAGGGGTAAGGGTTGTGGCTCAGTAGTGGAGCACTTGCCTAGCATGTGTGAGGCACTGGTTTTGATTCTCAGTACCATTCAAAAAATACATAAATAAAATAAAGATATTGTGTTCATCTTCAACTAAAAATATTTTTTAAAAATATGACCTTCTCTAAAAGGACTATTATTATTCAGCCTTAAAAAAGGAAGAAGTCTTGCAATATGTGGCACCAGAGATGAAACTTTGAGCACATTATGCTAAGTGAACTAAGTCAGCCACAGAAAGATGAAGACTGCAGGAATCCACTGATGTGTGGCATCTGAAATAGTCAAATCCACAGAATAAGAGTGGACTTGTGGTTTCTAGGGCCTGGAAGAAGGGAAAGTGGGGAGTTACTACACAATGGGCACAAAGTTTCAGTTAAAATAGACAAATATGAGGAGGGACTGTATAGAGGAAAAAGAGGGGTGGATGGGGTAGGGAGAAGGAAAAAAATAACAGAATGAATCAAAAACTATTACCCTATGTAAATGTATGATTACACAAATGGTATGCCTCTACTTCATGTATAAACAGAGAAATAAGATGTATCCCATTTGTTTACAATAAAAATAAATTTAAAATAAATAAATAAATAAATAGACAAATATGTTTTAGGGATCCATTGTCCAACATCATACCTACAGTCCACAATAATGTGTTATAACCTTAAAACTTTGTTGAGGGTAAATCTCATGTTAAGCGCTTTCACAACAATAAAGTAAAATTAATTTAAATGAAATAAGATGAAATAAAAAGACTTATTGAAATAACTTCTGTTCTATTTCTATTGATCCCATGATCTTATTGTATTCTTCATAGATCACATCCCTATCTAAAATTATATTATTACTTTAATTTATTTTTTGGGATTGGTTTATTTCACTTAGCATGATAGTCTAAGTTCCATCCATTTGCCAGCAAATGCCATACTTTCATTCTTCTTTATGGCTGAGTAATAATCCATTGTGCATATGTCCCACATTTTCTTTATCCAGTCATAAAACGACATTATTGTTGGGTGTGATGGTATATGTCTGTAGGTCCAGCAACTTGGGAAGCTGAGGCAGGAGGATTATAAGCTTGAAGCCAGCCTCGGTAATTTAATGAGCACCCTAAGCAATTTCATGAGTCCTTATCACAAAACAAAAAATGAAAAAGGCTGGAGATATAGCTCAGTGGAAAAGCACCCCTGGGGTCAATCACCAGTACCAAAAAAATAAAATGATGTTCTTGCTTACTTCTTTATTACCTTGCTCCACCTTCCAGAACTGTGCTGACACACAGACACATGTGGCTATTGAGCACTTGATGTGTGGCTAGTCCTAACTGAGATGTGCTATTGGTGAAAATGCACATGGGATTTTGAAGACTAGATGATGAAAAAAAATGCAAAATGTCTCATTCAATAAATATTTCGATGTATTCAGCAAAATGCAACATAATATTAAAATTAAAATTAAAATTAAATTTACCCTTATCCTTGGTTTCATTTTCTGTGATTTTAGTTATCTGAAGCCAATTGCCATCTAAAAGTATTAAATGGAAAACTCCACAAATAAAAAGTTCAATAGTTGTAAATAACTTTTGTTGCAGTAGCCTATTATAATTGTCCTATTTTATTGCTAGTTATTGTTGTTAACGTCTTAGTCTAATTCATAAATTAACTTGTACCCTAGGTGAATGTATATATATATGTGTGTGTGTATGTATATATATATGTATGTAAGTATATATATGTATATGTGTGTGTGTGTGTGTGTGTGTGTGTGTGTGTATATATATATATGGAGTATATATAGGTCTTAATGCTATCCACACCCAAGGAATGTCTTAGAATGTGGCCCCCGTGGACAAGGAGGGAGCATTCGATATATATTTACATTTAGAACTATGGTTGGGAAACATACTAGTTATTCAATTCCAAAGTTGCTGATTGAATTAATAAACCGTATTTAAAAATAGAGTTATCAGCTTGGTTGGTCTTAGAAAAACTATGTCTTGTCTTTCCTCAAGGCATACATGAAAGCTACCATTTGTTTAGAGCAAATTCAAAGAAAATCGAAAGGTCATGCCCACAGATGTTGCTTTTGATCATCGGGATAAACCACTTTCAGACAGGGGAAAAGCAAGTTCAAATTATTGAATCTCACTGAATCTAAGTCACCATCTTATTGGAAATGCACCACTATTTTATATACAAGGAAGAAATAACCTGCCAAATAAACTGAGAAACACCATTGAGTGTAAGCTGTCATCCATCGTAAGCTGTTAAAGTGGGGAGGAAATGTGTGTCTTAGAATGAGAAAGGAAGGTGATGACCAGCCAGGACCTGTGTGGGTCATGTATGTGGAGGTGAGGTTTTTCACGTCTGTCCTCTCCTTATTCCTTCCTTTGCTTCATCCTGTGGGAAGAGGGTCTTTTCTAAACCATAATCCAAAGCTGCGATTGTTATCATAGTAACTCTAAGAATGTGCCGTGAGAGGTATTAGGATTGCTCCATTCCAAAGAATCTGAAGCACATCATTGTCGTCCTGTGACAGAAAGTGAGGAATTTCGTGCATCCTTCAGGGAAAATCCAAGACATGTGGGCATGGGGCCAAGAGGTAGGGACACCAGAGAGAGAAGGGACTCCCTGAGGCCCTTCAGGGGATGAAGCAATGGAAGCCTCTGCCAGAGGAAGAAACGTCTAGGGGCATCATTTGGGTCTTTGTGTGTTTATGGCAAAATGGTAAGAAATGGTTTTCTTTCAATAAATTACACCTATACCGTTCCAGAGGTTGGGTATATACACGACTTTGTTTCCTATAGATTAAGAGAGATGTTGACAAACAGGAGAAAATCTAGACCCACGGTTTTTAAGCATGGTCTGCAAAGCATGAGCACTAGGAGTTCTTCACCACTGGGGACACATCGGCGCAGGGAGGATGAGAGCAAGAAGGCCTCGGAGCTCCATCCCGGTCCTCGTCTGCTGATCTTCTCTATTTGGCTTCCACACATTCTTTTCTATGGACCCAGTGATTCCTGGCCCATTTTCAAATTGTGATACCCCCTCCCTCATAGGCCTGTTTCCCTATCCTTTGAGTTAGTTGTTAGAAGTTGATAGGTTGTAACTGGACATGGTGGCCAATGCCCATAATCCCAGCTATTTTGGAGACTGAGACAGGAGGATCATAAATTTGAGGTTGGCCTCAGCAACTTAGCAAGGCCTGGTGTCAAAATATAAAAGAAAAGGCTGGAGATGTAGCTCAGTGGTAGAGTGCTTGCCTAGCCTGTGCCAGGCCCTGGATTCAGCCCCTAGCACCACACACACAGACACACACAGACACACACACACACACACACACACACACACACTGAATGGGCCATAGAAGTGACATTTAGGGCTGGGGATATAGCTCAGTGAACCCATGTGAGGCAATGGGTTCAATCCTCAGCACCGTGAAGAAAGAAAGGAAGGAAGGAAGGAAGGAAGGAAGGAAGGAAGGAAGGAAGGAAGGAAGGAAGGAAGGAAGGAAGGAAGGAAGGAAGGAAGGAAGGAAGGAAGGTAGGTATTATGTCCATCCACAACTAAAAAATTTTTTAAAAACCCAAAGAACTCACAGTTATGACTAGACCTCACCCTCATCACTCCACAATTGCCTGCACTGAGGATTCTGTGAATTCATAGCTCCAGCGTAATGACTCTCCTACTCTCTGATTTGTCCCAACGATTCTGCTTCTATGTAAGATTTAGTTTTCTATCTGTGGGCTACTTGGCTGAAATAATTTTGAAAACCACCAGTCTGAAACAGTGGTTCCAAAACATGGTCAAACATTGTTATAACTTGATAACACAACATCATTGGCATTACAATACACATTCTTGGTCCTCATCCCAGACCTGCTCTGTTAGATGCTCAGGCTGTTGGCCAGTAGTAAAGCGGACACACAGATGAGCTGTCCATCACTAAGAATATTCTAGTAGTAGCTACATGGTCAGATTTCTGCAAATTCAATGGAAGTTTCTTTATTGGGAGTTAATTGGAAAAAAAAAAAATAAACCTCTAATACTACTTCCAAAGCGATTACTAGACTTGATGTTAGAATTCCTCCCCCTAGGGTTGGGGTTGTAGCTCAGTGGTAGAGCACTTGCCTAGCATGTGTGAGGCCCTGGGTTCAAGTCTCAGCACCACATATCAATAAATAAATAAATAAATAAATGCCCTTCAACAACTAAAAAAAAAATTTAAAAAAAAAAAAAAAAAAAGAATTTCTCCCCCTCATTCTCAGCCTTTCGCACTCATGGGCTATGACAATGGGGGTCGAGGCACTCAGTGGAGTATTAACCATCCCAGGGATAGTTCTAGTACTTTAACGGGAATGAGATTTCTTCATGGTAATTATACATTTGTTCTGATGTATTTCCCAGGCAGAATAAATCAATACAACCAATTAAGGAAAGAAAAGAAACAATGACAGCATGATTCAAATTCATCTTTCAGTTGAGAAGATAATAAATTCTTACATTTGAATATGGAACACCTATTGATGTATTATCAACCTGATAATGAAACTTAATTAGCAGGAGCAGATACAGTGGGAGTCGGTCCTTTGCAGCCTCTTTCCTCTCTTCCTCGTGTGTTCTTCCTCCCCAGCCCACACAAGGATAGAGTGCATAAACCTAAGATTGAACGCGTCAGTCCCTGACCCTCTGCCTCTCCCAACTCTAGGATCTAATTACTTAGACTTAGTCTTGCCTATTGCTGAGCCCATCCTGACCAAGTTGGGCACACATCTGTTCCTTCCTCCAACAGATATTCACTGAGCCCTGGATTTAAAACCTGCCCTGTATTATGTGATGGAAATGGAAATGTGAAGGAGACATTCACATCTACTCCTTTAGGTAGAATGGCAAATAGGGGATTCTAGCAATCAAGTTTCCCTAAGTCCACTGTCTGATGATGATTTCTCCTTGGCATCAAGCTTTCCACAATTCCAACTACACATGCCTAAGCCATTCGATGACACTTCTTTCTCCACTCCTCAATGGTCCTCCAGTTTTCTATGCTGGGATTGTAGACCTGTTTGAGCCCCATATCCCTTTATTGAAGTTCTCCAAATCCCACTTTATTTTCCTGTTGTCAAACTTTATATGAGGAAGGAACTTTCTCATGTAAAAAGAGAGGGTTTCTTGCTATCTCTTCCTCAATGCTGTCACCTGTCTGGTTTTGGTAAAAGTGGGGTTTCCCAAATCTCACCAACATATGGATACAGATGGAATCATAGTCACCATAATAACTTACTTTTGGCATCATTGGCTGCTGTCCATATGGGTTCCAACATGTGTTACAGAGTTTGTAGCAGTCCGTTTTGTTGTATAACAAAATACCTGAGGCTGGGTACTTTATAAGGAAAAGAGGTTTGGTTAGCTCATAGTCTGAAAGTCCAAGATCAGGCACCCTCTTCTATTTGGCATCTGGTGTGGGTCCCCCTGGCTGTGACACAACATGATAGAGAAATGAAAAGGGAAATGGCCATGTGCAGAAAAGGACAGGTGCATAAGGTAGCTTCACTTTACAGCGACCAGCTCAAATGTGAACTAACTCCACTTCTCAAGACCACCCACCATTAACCCTTTCTGAGAGCAAGGCCCCATTGACCTAATTACTGCATTAGGGCCCACCTCTTAAATATTCCACCACCTCAATACTACCCCAATGGGGACCAAACTTCTAGTACATGAACCTCTGGAGGATACACTCAAGCCATGTCCAAACCAGAGCAGAGCTTTTAACTTTTTCCTATACATGCTAATAATTGCTGGATCTGGAGGCAGTAGAAGAAATTGGATTCTGTCCTTACAATTGCCCCTGTTCCATTTTCAGCAAAAGTTTTCCCCAGGGTCACATGCCTGGCTATCTCCTGCTTTAGGATAAATTCTCAGTCCTAACTCCTCACAAAAACTGCCATGTACTCGTTAATCAACTTACCACATTTGCTGAGTGTCCTCGGCTACCTGAACATACTCACTACTTCAAGTTAAGCTCCAGTGGTTTGAACTTTGTCCCCGCATCCCCCCAGCCCCCACCGCGCAAATATGTTGAAGTCCTAACCCTTGATATCTCAGAATGTGGCCTTATTTGGAAATGAGTTGTTACAGGTATAAATAGTTAGGATGAAGTCATGCTGTGGTAGGGTGGGTCCCTAATCCAATAGAACCAGTGTCATTATAAAAACAGGGAAATGTGCACACAAATGCACAGGTAGAAGATGATGTGAAGATACACAGGGAGGAATTCACATGGTGACAAAGGCGAAATTATACAGCTACAACTCAAGGAGCAGCTGGGAGCCAGGAAAAAGCAAGGAAGGATTCTCCCCTGTGGGTTTCTATGGAATCACGGCCCTGAGAACACCTTAATTTTAGACTGCTCACCTTCAAAGCTATAAGACAAAACATTTCTGTTGTTTCAAACCACATAGCTTGTGGTACTTTGTTACAGCAGCTCTCAGAAACTTATTTAGGTGCCATATTGCCTCCTGGCTGTCTGTCCAGGGGACACAAAAGAAGGAGTGTGGAGACTGCAGTCCTGCAGTCCTATGTTGTGGAACTTTGCAACCATCTGTAGTTCTTTTGACCCTACATCTAGGTTATCTATCCCCACAGCCTCCTGACCCTCATTCCTGTTCATTCCCTTTCTCATTCGATTTGACAGCAGCAAAGACTTTCAGTCTTCCTGGCTCATATCTTACTGGGGACATAAAGTAAAGCAACTGCTTCTGTGTACAAGATTTGTTCTCCTAGCATCCTCGGGTTGTAGGCTGCTTGGAGAAAGAGAGAGAGAGAGAAAAAAAAAAAAAAATACACACACACACACAGTTAGATAAGGTGCCATCAATCATATTCTAAGATAATAGATGTTCACTCTCTAAAGTACATTTGCTTTTCAGCTCTTAATCTACCAGTAGTGCTGATCCATGCCTCCCTCCTCACCTTGTGAAAATAGATAAGGAGATAGACTGTTGCTTCAGGGCTGAACAAAATTAATTTACCTACAGGGGAAATGGACCTAACAACATAGCTTCGATGGATGCATTGCAATGGAGTACTAAGTCCTAAAACTCAGAAAAGTTAAAATTCTCTGTTGCAAGTTTAGAAAACATCTCAAGATGGCTTTTAAAAAAGATTTTATTATGAAAACAAAAATAGGGTGTGTCCAGAGACAAGGGCCAGAAGAAGGAGACTGGAAGCACAGGCGAGAAAGCTATCCATCTTGGCTTCCACCCGTGTCTGCTCCCCTCTCTGCAACTGCTTGTTTTTTGTTTTTGTTTTTGTTTTCGTTTGTTGTCTCTCTGTAAAGACTGGTTTTCTTGGGGATAATGACTCCCAAGTGCACACATTGTAGGTTCGGCCATTAACCTTCTCTCAGTGCCAATTCCCAATTCCTGGGAAGGGATTCTGATCGGCCTGGTTTCATTTAAGAGTCCAGCTCTGCACCAGTAGGTTGAGAGGGTGGGCTGAGGCGAGGAGTGGGCAGCTGCAGGAAGCTGAAATGCAGCTATAAATGGCAGCGTCAGGGAAAATGGGCCAGCCAGGCAAACAGCACTAAAGGTTGATTCCACCATGATGCTCTAACAAGCTCCTCTAATGAGCCACATGGACAGGATAGTAGTGTCAAGAGGACAACGGAAACAGACCAGATAATCAGTTCTTCCCTTGCTTTCCGTATGACTCAGACCTGGAATTAGGGCATGGATTCAAAGACCACCGCTATGTTGGACTTGGAATTGCCCTCTCCTGGCTGCCCTCACCCTTGTTAAGTTCTCTGTCAGAAGACCCCTCCGTCCTTTAAACAAGCAGGTCCTATTAAAACCAAAAGCCTCAGCGCAAAAGAACAAAGGATCATGGAGACCACCGAGTGTGGGCCCTGCAACTAGAGCTGAGGACTTGCATTGAAGGGAAGAAATGGTTCTTCTAACACAGAGGACAGTTTCTTAAAGGGGTAGGTTAATTGCCAAATGCTTCCTCCCCACTTCCTTCCACAGTGCAGGGTATGGGAACACAAGTTAGTGTATGAAATGAGCCAGGTTCAAATCCCCAACCCGCATTAACGTGAAGACTTGGGCGGGTTACTTGTCATCCTGAACCACAGTTTCCCCCCTGTGACAGGGGCATATGGTACCTTCCCCACAGAGCTGTTAAGGATCAAATGAGATGATGCTGGACAAGTGCCTGGCACAGTGTCTGCTAAGTCCTCAGCATCTCAGTCATCTTTGCCGTGATATCATCGTGTCTTATCAGCTTCTCCACCATGCTTGTCTTCTTTGGTTTCATTTTCTGAGGGTAGAGAGGACACCCCAGAATATAAATCCCCATGCTCAGGTGTCAGCATGATAGAAGATGCTCCCCAGCTCGAACAGGGTAAGGAGAAACTGGAAATGCTGTGAGGCCCTACAGTCTGTGACCAGCCTCTGTGCAGCTGAACTGGGTATGTATACAGGAAAGGGAAAGAAGTTTAGGATGCTTTGGAGACAAAACAGAGGAAAGCAAAATATTATTAGCACTCTAGTAAATCAATCACAGATGGCCTTCAAAAATTAACCCAAAAGCAGAATGCTCATTTTCAGAAAATGCCTGCCTTCTTAAAATAATCTGGAAAAGTCCCAAGAACATCTCCTATGTAAGTGATCCAATATACACTGCTTCAGCTGGAAATATAAAGACAAAAATAAAAATAAAAAGTCTTTGTTCTTTCTGCTTTTGCTGCTCCCATTCTGTCTGACAGTCAAGAGGAGAATAGCATAAAATTCCACTGGAGATGGACTAGGGGCTTTATTTTCCACCCTGGAAAAGGGACCAGTTCACACAGAGCTGAGGTTCTCTACAAGAAGGTGTGGAGAAGAGGACTTGTCTTTTGGGTCCAGGATGCGAGTATCGACCACGGGCACCTGTTCTGCCTTCCTGAACCTGCCTCCCATAACCAGTGACCATTTTCCACTGAAGCGTTGTTTATGGTGTAATTAATGAAAGGTAATGGCCCTTGCAGATACTTTATCAGGGAGCCCAAAATTTAAACTCATGCTGTTGATTAAGATGGGCTCTTCTCTTCCACTCTTAATCACCAAGCTCTGTAAAACATTTTTAAAGCTCATGGGGCCTCTGAGAATATCCTCGGTTATTAATCTCAGCATTAGCACACTCCTTTCAACCAGCATTCCTACAAACACACACACATAAACACACACACACAAGCACGTGTAAGGAGAGCTATGAATTTTTCTCTTTAGACTTATTATTGCTTTCTCTTAAAGGAAAAGTCTCAGCCAAGAGCTCTTGGCTGGGTAACCAGAGCCCCAAGCACTGTTTCTGCTCAGAACCTTCAGTACATGGTTAAAAATCATGGCTAATGCTTCATGGACATAAATATTTCAAAACCACTTGCTTTCTGGCCTGCCAGATGGTTGCATTTCACACTTCCAACTGTGTCAGACTCCAAAAAACTCAGTGAGTTGAATTTTGTGGTAGGGTTTATGATCCTGGAATGGGGGGTAGGGAGGCGAGTGGGTAATATAGCAAGGGTTTTTCCAAATTAAAAAACATATTTTTTAATGAAGTGAGTCCCACCTGCTTGGTTTGAGGAGCATAGCCCAGTCCTATGAATATTATTTTCAGGTAATCCTGCAGCAGAAATTCCTGTTTGCCAACACGGCCTGCAACTGTTCTATTTATATTTACCCCGCCCATATAGTCTCCACCTCACCTCCAGTCCTGTGACAGTTTAGTCAGCCCTGCCTCCTGCAGGGACAGACACAGAGAACACCTCCACAAGATGGGTCAACACACTGAGAATTCCCCCAGGGTTAGACTGGGATTTGCAGGAGAGCCCAGCAGAATGGAGAGGCAGAGTTCTCTGCATCCACTTGGATTCATGATCTTCATTTCTCTAAGGTTCTTCCTGTTTTTTAGGGCCTTGGGTCAAAAAGGGCATCAGGATAGTAGATAAATGAAGTCTCTATTACCTTATGTTTTTCAGTAGCAGTATTGTTAATATTACATAAGTGATATATACTCATTAAAGAAAAATTCAAAAATAATAAAGAAGCCAAAAGTCAACACACACACACACACACACACACACACACACACACACGCACACACCACTCTGAATCATACAATACAGAGCAGACCACTTCTAACCTTTGAGCGCATATTCTCCCTGTGTAACTACATACGGACAGTCAGTTCTGCATCTGTGGATTCAACCAGTCATCCAAATACTTGAGGGAAAGAAAAAAACACACCCATACTCAGCAAGTACAGACTATTTTTTTCATTATCTCCTAAACCATACAGTATAATGACTATTTACATAGCAAAAACACTTTTAGGTTTTATAAGTAATCTGGGAAGATCTAAAGCATGTGACAGGATGTGGGTAGGTTCTATATAAATACTTCCCCGTCCTATGTAAGGGCTTGGGCATCTGTGGATTTTGGTGTACTCAGACTCCTAGAGTCAATTCATATGGAAATCCAGGGACAGCTCTATCTGTATTAATAATGCATTTCATGGCACCAGGTTCATACCATATCTACAGTCTTGATTTAGCAATATATTGTGGGCATCTTTCCAAGACTTAAAATCTGAATTCACATGCAAACACACAGAGAATCAAGATGATGTGGAAATAGAAGGAACTTCTTCCCCCAAAGATGCCCACAGATGTCATCAATTTGGCGTCATGGGTGAGTTTAAGTAACAAGAACAGGAGGAAGATGTTATTCTCCAGGTTCTGTGGGTGCCCCAATCTCAGCTCTGTTCCACCTCAGTTATGAGGATCTGCTAGGAAGGGGAGCTTGGTGACCCCCACTAGAAGCAGCATGGAAAAGGCTGTACCTTCATGAGGACTGGGAAGATGGACCTAGTGCTTCAGGAGTGTGGGGGATGGGAGTGATTCCAGAGCTGAGGTCCTTGTTCTCACCTACCCTTAGATACAGCCTGATGTTCAGCATAAAAACATACATCAGTGGTGCTGTGGATGCTGCTTCTCTTTCTAATTAGCATGAGAAATGTCATGTCCTTGGCAGCCCCACTGCTGCTCAGTCCACGGAGCCAGGGAGAGAGTTTCAGCAGCTGGGACAACCAGCCCCGACAACCAGCATTTTCCCAAACCCATGGGAGCTGCCACCAGCCTTGTGTTCTCTGCCAACAAGCCTGGCAAGGAAGTCGCTCTCAGAAATCACTGCCTCTACACAAACTTCTCCAGGACAACTCTCTGCCTGTGAGGCAGCCCAAACCACAGCGGCCCCCTCAGTGCACCAACAAGTCCCCTAACCTCTGGCGACCAGCAGTAGTCTTGTATAGAAACCGCAGTGCTCACAAGCTATACAGGCAAGCTAACGCAGCATTCTAGCTGCTCCACACAGAGCAGAGGACACAAACAAGAGGAGCTGGACGTCCCCAGCCATGCATTATTTATCCGACATTCATCAGTACCTGGTACTGCAGTGAGCAGGGCTCACTCCAGTTCACCTGCTGCTGAACAGATGACTGAGATCGCTGTCACTCCTGAGGAGGGGCTCCTGATTAGTTTACCCTCAGATCTTAATTTAGCCTCTATTTCCCTTCTTCCAACCATTCCACTCAATCCATGGTCAATCTCAGTGCAAATTCCCTTCCTGAGCGCACCACTGCAGCCCAGGGAAGCAGCTGTATGAACTCATTATCTGCGTCTACCCTGCCCGGCTGGTTCACACCTATGTACCTTGTGCTAGTTTTCTTTATTCTAATTAGCTACTCCACCCAACTCACTGATCTAGGGAAGAACCCTAGGATTTCATGAAGCCCTCCATTCACTCCTCTTTGTGTTTTTAATTTGCCACCAAATCTGGTTTGCATGACTCTTTAAAAGTTGCTATTTTAAAAAGTCACGTGAGTCTGTCTCTTCTTCCTCAAGCCCAGTTCTTTGCTGGTTTTAACCTAAATGCTGTTGATTGTGGCAAATGCTGTTTTATCTGTTTCGTACAGCCTCTGTTCCTTCTTTTGGTAACTATTCCAGCTTATCTTGTTGGGAAGTGTCCTTTGCCATTCTATATGATCCTAGGGAAACTATCGGTCGAGGTGTGCCCAGTGCCCCAGTCCACAGGAGCCTGGACAATGCTGGTGTCCAACATCCTGGTCCACAGGGAGCCGATCAGAGTGCTGCCACACAATTTAATTAAGGATTCTCAGAGACAGATCCCTTTTACTTCTGAATCATGAGCTATGAGGACAGAGGTTTGACATAATCTGTCTGCCATAAAGAGAATGTAAAACATAAAGAAAATGGAGAACTAGCAGCCAGGAGATGGAGTGACACCTGATGATCATGTTTCAACTTCTGGATCCAGCTGTGCCTGAAACCTTTGCACTCTTTTTTCATGGCTCTGTCTCTGTCTCTGTCTGCATCTTCATTTCTCTGTCTATAAATTTAGCTTAAACTACTTTGAGTTGAGTTTTGTGAATTTTAAGTGGTGTATTGACAAGTACACCTATAGATGGTTTCTGTGTTTCTGGTCTCATCGTTACTTCCTTCAATCTGTTCTCCTTATCTATAACACAGTGAACTTTATAAAATGCATTAAGATGTAGGAAACACAAATATAACTGTTATTTCCTTGTCTACAAAACATCAGTGAAATTCAACATGATCTACAAGATTAGGTTCAAATCCTTACTATGATATGTTGAGCTTCCATGGTCTGGTCATTATTTCATCATTCTCACTTTTAACTGTTACCTCTCTTGTCCCCTTTATGCTCCTAAACACTGTCAACACCTTACACTCTATACTTCAGCTTTATAAAGATAGTTGTCATTTCTTTACCTCACCTTGCTATTTACACATGATTTTCCCCTGTCCTTGCTTCTCATCTGCCTGGTAAACTCATACCCATCCTTCACAACGCAGTCAAGAGATGAGGAAGTCAAGGAAGAGTTGACTGACTTCTCTTTGAAGTTCCACTTTGTCTTGTACATACCTTTATCATAGTCTATGCAATTGCTTCTTTACATGTCAATCTCGACTAGAGGACTAAAAGCTTATCGGGGAACGAGACTCCAAGTCAACTTTGAGCTTGTAATGCTTAGCACAGTGCCAGGCATATAGTAAGAGCACAGTAAATATTTGATAAGTGAATAATTTTAAACAATGAATCGAAGCCAGCTAGTGAGTGTGCCCTAAGGACAGCACGGCTCAGGAGGTAATACAACAATCACATTTCAGCACATCTGGGACCAGCGGGCCCAACTATTTTCCTGTTTGTCCTTCTTTCTCCATCTTCTCTCCTTCTTGTCAAGGTGCTGTCTCCAACTGGAAAACATTAGAGAGGAATAACCAACAAAGCAAAATTAAAGTTTATCTTCCAGATACTCAGAACAATTCAGAAAATCACTTTTCTCAGTAAGGGAAGGGGCACAGAGACAGATGGTGTCCACTGAATCTTGACTCCATGAAGACCAGGACTGTATGTATCTTCTTCGTGATGGAGTCCCCAGGCATTTAGAAGCCAAGACACCTATCAAACATTTACTACATGACTGAAAGACTGACTGGCCACAGCTTGACTGTACCAATATGTCATCAGAGAACATCCAGGTGTAGAAACGATAAAGAAAGAACAGCCACAGCTTGACTGTACCAATATGTCATCCAAGCCTGCCCAGATGAATAGTCTGTTTCTAAAACCTGTTGACAACTATTGACTAATGACATGACTTTGCCATTTCTCAGGCACAGTTGAGCTCAGTACCCAGTCACAAACTGCAGCCTTATCTGCCACAATCGTATGGGTCAGACTATCCATAAGACCTGACTTCTTTTACCTTCTCAGGTGACAACACTGAAAGATTGATCTAAGGAGGTCGTTGGCATTCAGAGCCATCTGAAACTTTCTTTTAAAAAGGGGAATGGAGCAGAAGCTCTGCTCTTAAGCAGATAAGGAAAACATCAGAGTACACCAGCCCAGTTGGAGACTCTAACCAGACACTAGTGGGAAGGGATCGACTGTGAGATGAGTATTATATTGTTCAATGACCTTGCAGGTCCTGAAAGAACTCATACAAACTTGGGTAAAATGAGCAAGAGCAAGTAAATGAAATGATTGGAAACTAACTTTAAAAAGTCACTAAATTGAGAGTTAATAAATGGTTAAAGTAAGTGAGAAGATGACCCCTTTCTCTACTGTGTTACCAAATGACAGTGCCTGATGCCCTCAGGGATGCAGGAGGGGAATGAAACCATGAGGTAATCCATGATTAAGTCACTACTAAAGCTTACTCCACCAACATCTCTTCAAGACCAGGAAGCAGGGAGAAGGCAGGGCACCAAGGAACCTGAGAAGGAAGGAGAGGCACTAGAAGGTAGAGGAAGGTAGGTGGGTGGGACACAGCACTGAGAGTCCAGGGACATCATGCGGGTGAGGGCACCAAGCTGGACCCACCATGACAATGGAAAGGATGGCTCCCAGGAGACAGTCCTGGAGAAAGTCACCATGAGAGCAGACCCAAATAGCTTCTCACAAGAAAGGAGAGAGGCAAGGAAAAGCCTTTGCAACCATTTGATCTTGGTGGTTGAGTCACAGCTCTCTCCCAACTTACAAGCTTTTACATTGGGCAAGACCATTCTCTCTCTAAACTTGGACTTCCTCATCCGTGACACTAATAGTGCCTTCCTCCTAGAGATATTGGGAGGATTAAGTGAGATGATTCATGAGAAGCATTCAGCACTGACAGATGGTAAAATTTTAATATCACTGTTCTCTTTATTTGTAATACCAAGTTGGAATTGGCATCGAGTAGGCACAATACATTAGCAGAGATCACAGCCCAAAACAAGGAACACCTACCTATTCTTAGTATTTTCCAAGCAAATTGCCAGGAACTTGGACAACAGTTGGTCACACACCCAGTCACACCTTCCCCCTGGGAATCAACTCAGAGGGCCTGATGAGGTATCTGAGTCAAAGAACAACTCAGGATAACAGGCAGTGACACCCAGGTCTCAGGGAGCTGAGCTCAGCTTTGCCACACACATGTCACTCAGAAGTCTAACCACAGGATGGCATGCTGGAGGGACTACTGATTGTGCATCCTGAAGACACCTGCTGGAGTCACATTCTACTGAGTTCCTGATTGGGTTTTACATTCTACTGACATAGCGACCATTACATCATTACTAGGGGAAAATCATCTACTAAGAGAAGCTAACAAGATTTTGGAATACATGGAGCTTTATTGAACTTTCTCTGGAAAAAAAAAATACAAGAGACATTTAGATTGCCTCCCTTTCCGGATGCCAAGGTCTGTACAAAGGGAACCATCTGACTTCATTACTGTGTGCTGGGAAATACTGTACCCAAATGAGCCTGAGTTGAGAGAGGAACATGAGGGGGAGGGAGTGCATGTACCATGGGTGGTTGCTAAGATGTAGGGCAGCTCCCAGGGTAGGGACAAAATATAGTTTGGGATCCACACATGACTGGTAAGTCCTTTTCTCTCTGCTGTACAGTATTCCTTAACAGAAGATTTTGTGCACCTCATCATCATCCTTTCCACACCTGGATGACCAGGACTATCATCTGGGGAGGTTTTTGAAGATGCAAATTTCTGTGTCCCACCTCCAGACTTACTGATTAAACAGGCTTGTGGGTGTGTATTGTCAAAAAGCTCCTTGGTTATTCCATTGCACAGCTAGGCTGGGTGACATGGGTAGACAATTATGCAGACAGCAGGTGAGGAGGCAACAGCCAGCCCCACAGAAGTGGGAGGAAGCAGAGGCCCACAGGCAAGGGCAGAACCAAGGCCATTTGTGCAGGGTGTCATCTCTTTATCTCCAGCAAGAGTGAAACCAACTGACTATTGCTCTTACCAGGGACTCCCCTTCGCAGAGATGATATAGAGGAAATTAAAATATCTGAGATCCTAAAATTCAAAGATGGAACTGATAAAGCTGGGATTGCTCAAACAATCTATCATCTTTTATTTTAAGGAAATTTCTTAGCTACTAGAAAATGAGTGAAATAAGGAGATATATCCTTTTCTTCTTTCTATCATGTCCTCCCTCAGCAATGGAATGGATGCTGAACGTGGCTAACCAGGGCTCTGGCTGCTACATTCTGAAATCCAGAAGTGCTTCCTATGGGCTGCTCCCAGCTAGTGACTGAGCAGCTGGAACAACCAGAAAGACCCTTCCTGGGAGGCTCAGTCCTCTGACCGTGTTGGTCCTAGTGGTCCTCCCAAGCCTTCCTTAGACTACATGGACATCTAGGATGTTTCCTGCTACTTCCTACTGCCAGTCAGACTTTACATCAAGATCTGCTCACTTGCCAGACCTTCCTGCCTCCTCCTCTACTTTCTTTCCTACAATCATTTCTCTCAATAAAGTCCTGGCATGTTTAATCCTGTTTTGGCACCTGCTTCTTGGAGGATGTAGACGAGCTCAGGCACTTTGCAACAGTAGCAGTTCTGAGGTCTCAGTGGTCCTTCAAGGCTCTCAGTGGATTTTAGAGCATTGAGGGCTTGGGTTTTCCTGGAACTTCAGGCAAAGGAGGCCCAGGTGAGGTCCAGAAGAAAGAAGCAGAAACTAGATACTGAGGGCTGAATCTCCATGGCCAACTCAAGAGTTAGGGAGATGAGAGTCTTTGATTTCTTCTTATTTATTCATTACTATGTAGTAGGAATGATGCCTCTTTTACAGATAATGAAACAGAGACTCAGAGAAGGTAAATAACTTGCTCAATTTCACTCAATTCACATGTGGCAAAACCAGGATATTTCCAAGCTCAAGGTCACTTTCTTTCCCCTATATCATGATTGTTCAGAAAAACTGAATAACATGAGAGTTGAGAGCGTGAAACTGGAGTCAGACCACCTCAGCTTCCAAATCTTTAAAGTAAGGAGACTAGAGCTACCCCAGAAGGTGGTTATGAAAATTAATTAATATTAGTAAATTAAAATTAATTAATATTGGTAAGAGCTGGCAGTAGTAGTAGCAGAGGTAGTTCAAACAGCAGTAGCCTGAGTTTCCCTTTGTGTGTATCAATTAGGAAGTTGGGAATGGTAGGTGGGATTTAGGAGGGTCATAATTCCAACCATATGCATGTATAATAATAAGCATCTTATTCAGCTGAAGTGCAGGCTACCTACTGGAGAAGCAATGTGAGGAAGATCAAGTTGGGTACCAGGCTTTGATCACACCTTCCTAAGACCATCTCTCCTGGAGGACTGGTAAGGCATGGGAGCAGAAGAGCATGCTGAGCACATCGTAATGTCTGCTGGAGCCAGGAGCTCTCCATCCATGGTATAAGGGGAAAGGGGGTCATCCAGTGTGGGGAGTTCAGAAGAAGTCAAAGGAGCCAAAGCTTAATCTGGACCTTCTAGACCTTCTCCTGTTGGAGTAATGAGAGGCAACCTAATGGATCAAATATAGCCTTTCTTTAGATTTCCTTCAACCCACCTAGAACTAAGATTTTCCTTATAGGGAAAGAGATGTTTAGAAGTTAGTTATTAAGCATGTGGTTTTCTTAATATGACTTATCTCAAAATAAAGACAAGAAAACAATTAGATTATGAATTATTCTTGTGGGAAATCGGACCTTGGGAACCAGTGACTTCCAAAGTTGTTTCTGTCAAATAAGGAAAGAGGGCAGGTTTTACTCTCAGGACATTCCCACCCTGTTGTAAGAATTTTGCGACAATAAGCTTTTGAGCTACAAACATGTGAATTAGTGGTGCATCAAAATTCTCAGAGGCATTCTCACTTCCAAGTCTCAGATACTGCTGCAAGAATACTGCTGCAATTCAAGCAAATTCAGGCACATGAGCTGAGAATGAGTATGCTGGCAGATAGCCACCAGAAAGGGTCAAGACTGGGGCCACCAGCTCCACTCAGTTCAGTGCAGAAGGAATTTAATGAACACTTACTATGTGCTAGTTCCTGGGTTGGCCTCTGAGAACACAAAGGAAAAGATAGACATAACCTTTGCAGAGCTCATAGGTTGGTACAGAGAGAGACAACCAGATATCCACATGTTGGTATGATACATGCCATACTAAAAGCACTCATGCTCAACACTCCAGCCTTCACCAACCTCTTCCGATGTTTTCAGTAAGTCATCCCGCATCTTACTCCCAGTCATCCCACATACTCATCTCTATTCCTGCTGTCCTCTTTCTCTCAGTTTGGCCAGCTAAACCCTCCTTCAAGTCCCACGTTGAAAACACATGGAGACTTCCCTGATCCATGGCACTAGGTATCCCTGCTGTCAGAAAGGAGTCTATCCTCTAAGTCATGGATGTGGGACTGCTTTATTCACCACTTAATTCCCAGATCCCAGCCAACTGCTAGACATAAGAAAGAGCTCAGTAAATGTGTGGACAAATGAATGAGGAACTGAACAGAACGTAGGACTCTCCATCTCTCTCTCGATGGTCAACAGTCCTGTCTACACTAGTTACAGGAGTCCAATGAACCGACCTTGAGTTGACTTGGCCAGATCGGTATCTCAAGGGATCAACTGCAGTGGGTAGGGGACAGTAGCAAAAAACCTCAAGAAATCCTAAGTTTAAAGTTGAAAGGGCAGCTACACTATGCCTGCAAGTCTATTGTAGCAGCAGCATTACTGGGGACAGAGCCCAGCTTCTAGAGGGGAGGGCCCATGAGGACAGGGCACAGCATCAAGGTTCAAGATGAGCACCAGTACCATGGGCAACTAGCACGAGGATATGGATAGGTAGGGAGAGTTCATAGATTTCACCCCAGTGCTGACTACTTCTGGCTCCTAGGAGCGATAGGCTGAAATGAGTTCTGAAGCAGATGGCAACCTTTCCTGGTAGAGTAGCATGGGGCAACTTGATGGACTTGTGTACAAGGGACACTTATGGAATATAATAGCAATGTCTTTCCATGGGTATCAAAGGCCCAGTAAAGCTACTCTCCAAATGAGTTTGCCATCTCTGCTGGTTGGGAGCTGGGAGGATAGTATTTCATTAGCTCCCTGCTCTAGCAATCTCTGAACACAAGTGTAGCATATGGTAACTCAGTTGGGGTTTGTTCCCTCCCAGCATCCTTAGGAACGGGATGATCTGAACCTGCTTGCTGCCGGTCAGGTCTGGGAAAACAAGAGACTGAATGTGACAGGAGGTTTAGTCACCAGAGTTTTTTTTCCAAAGACTCTTGCTCTGCCCCTCACACCCAACTTGGCCTCAACTCCATAAGACCCAGGGCTGCAGTGCCACCTGTATGCCTCATTGGACAAAGAAATTCAACTCCCTCATTTGTGAGGTAGTAACAACAAGGTGTGTGTTCCTGGAGAACAATTGATGGTGAAATACTCTGCACAGCGCCTGTCATCCAGTAGGGGCTCTGTGCATGGTAGATTGAAGGCTGAACATAGTAGCTAAAAAGGCACTTTGTCCTTGGGTTCCTCACTCCTTTCAATCTGGGCTGTCTTCCACCCCCTGGTGTGCTCCCTTTGCCTATCTCCCAAACAGCCTCTTCTTCCGTGTTGCCAAAATTCCTTCTCTCTGGCCCTGACCAGGTCTGCTGTTCCACATCACCCTGTCCCCAAATCACCTCTTGTCCTTCTCCCTCTTCAGAATTCTGTACCTCATTGAATTTGATCTTAAGTGCTAAGACTGTGACTTCACATCAAGGCCCAAGAGCATTTTAAATGAGGATACTTGTTAATCCAAACAAAAGTCTGTTTCGTGGAATCGCAGGCCTGGCAACCTCTGGCAATAAAACAGCGAGTAAGCAAGCTGAGGCAGAGGCCTTTGCATGACCCCCTTTAATTGTACTGAGAGCGGAAGGCACCAGGGATCCCAAACCTGCCTGTGCAGCTGAGTCACCTGGAGAACTCTTAGGGAAGTAGGTTGTCTTCTTACCCAGTCTCCAGGGTGGATGAAGAAGACAAGGACCTGGCGACAACTTTCCTCACTCTAAAGGTTAAGCAAGGGACCGCGCAGCCTAGGTTCAAGAGATGCCCTCCTTCCTTAGCAAGAGCTGGGGCTACCAACGTCCAGTGAGTGCACACCTTGATTTAAGTCTGTTGGTACCAGCTTGTGTCCTGCTTCCTTCCAGTTTTCCAACGTCACTGCCCTGGGATGAGGAAACACGGCCCCACAGTCCACCAGCAGACTCTGTAGGCAGGTTTTACTGAATGCAGTATACCAAGAGTTGGCGCCATAATTTCACTGAATCATCCCAACCATAGGAGGGAGTTATATCATTATCTTCATTTACAGATAAGGTACTGAAGCCAAAAGGAATTAAGTAATGCCCCTGAGGGCATATAGCTAGGAAGAGGCAGGAGGGGAACCAGGATGACCGTTCTTAACCCCTATGTTTGCAGGCCTGCACAAAAGACCTGTGGAGGCCTTTGTACCACAGACAACCGCCCCATTGTGCTTTGAAAAATCAACTCACCCTGCCTTTTGAGGGCTGGTGATGGATCAGTAGCTTCTAATCAGCAGCATGGAGACCCTGACCCTGGCAAAAGGATCACAGCTCCATTCGCTGTAGGGACCCTTCAAGACAACCCAGAGAGCCCCAGTTTGTCTTCCCAAGCTCCTGAAGCATGCTGTTGAAGGGGCTCCTTTTGGACTCACAGTCAGTCAGGAGGCTGCTTGCTCTCACCATACAGTGACCGGGGCTCTAATCCTCCAAAACAGCCAGTGACTAAGAACTGAACAGTCCATATGAGCAGACAGGTATATTTCCCTCTCTTGCCCTAGCCAAGTTTGAACTATGAGAAAGATCTCAAGGAAGATGGTGCATATCAGCTATCCTACTCAGATGGTGCTTCTTGACCCTGGATGCACTTTTGAATGTCAAAAGATAAAGTGACAATAAATTTAGTTATAGATCTAATAGGCTTTTATTTGTGCTTCATGAATTGAGGCAGCCTCTATACTAAGAAATAGAAAGAGTGCTCCATAGGGGCAACAGCATAACAGTGGAATTTGTTTATTTATTTATTTATGGTACTGGGAGTTGAACCCAGGAGTGATTTACTACTGAATTACATCCCCAGTATTTTTCTTTTATTTTTTATTTTGAGACAGAGTCTTGCTTAGTTGTTGAGGGCCTTGTCAAGTTGCTAAGGCTGGCTTCAAACTTGCAATCCTCCTGTCTCAATCTTCCAAGTCACTGGGATTACAGGCATGAGCCACTGAACCCAGCTATCACTGTGGATTTTTGTAAGGTGGGGCTATGAAAACAGCAATAGGGGGAAAAACCAATTGGTTAACATCAGGTTGGTTTATCAGAAGGGTTAAACAGAGGGGACTTGCTTATCTTGTTGGCTAAAGCAGACTTGTTGGAGGGCTTGACTATTATTTTTCTCTTAATTTCTCAGATGGTAAAATAAACAACTTGATTTTAGCTTGGTGATTTGGAATTTCAGTATTGGCAGCTCTATTTTGGTTTGGTCTGTTGGATCTAAGTCAGGAGCTTAGTCCAAATCAACAGTCCTTAGTCAGTTTCACATTACTACAATAAATACCAGAATAACCAACTTACAAAGAGAAAAGGTTAATTTTGGCTCACATTTTTAGAGGCTTTGGTCCCTGATCAGTTAGTTCCATTGTTTGGGGGTCTTTGGTGAGATAGTATATCATGACAGGAGCACCTGGCAGAGCAAAATCACTCACCTCATCATGAGCCAGGTAACAAAGAAGACTAGGAGGGAAACAGGGCCCAAAATCCTCCTCTAGGCCAAACCCCTCATGGCCTACAGCTCCCATTAGGCCCCACCCCTTAAAGGTTCCACCACCTCCCAATAGTACCATCCTCAGGATCAAGCCTGTAACATATGAGGCTTTGTCAAGATCCAAACTATAGTACCTTTTATAAATTTATTTAGCATGAATCCCCTGAGAAGCTGTTTCAAAATATCAATGCCTGGGTCTTACCACCCAAACCTTCTGATTTAACTGGATTGAATAGGCCCAAAGTCTCCAGGGATTCTATTGGTCAGCCAGGTCTGAGCACCCCGCTTTACAACACTGCTGCTGGTCTGGTGCTATGAATATCTTCTAAACTTTTCAAGGAGGTTTTCTGACCCCCTTGAGAAATTTAAGTAGTTTTTTTCCAAATGAGGGGGTGGGATCTGCTCACTGTGAAAGAAGGCCGTTTGTCTTTTCCTTCCCCACGGGGAACAGAGAATCCCTGTGGTTTGGAGTCTCATGAGAGCAGACACACTCCAGTGGAGACAAAAACTGTCTCTGGCTGAGCAGTCATGGCTGAGAGACTGGCATCAAAGGCTATTTCGATTAGACCGAAGAGTGAGTACAGAAAGGGTCGACACCAAGGACTGGATCCTATAATTATTCCACCTGGAAACACTATCTTTGGACATCCCTGGAAGAGAGCTGTCTCTAAAATCCTTAGAAAGGAGACTCGCCACTGTCCCTGTAACTCATCCTTGGTCTCACAATATTGGAGTCCAACAAATCTTTCTCACATCAAACCAAATCCCTCCTACTGCAATTAAACTTCACTTTTCTTGTCCTTGTTGGGAAACAAAAGACAGCTGTTCTTGCTTATGCAAAGCTCCCAGGGCCAGTAGAGAGGCTGGTAGTAGGGGGTAAATAGAATTGTCTGACCTTGGTTTTCAGTAAACCCTCAGGTAAAATTCTCTTCCTGCAGGATCCTGATGAGCTAAACAGACGGGCATTTGAGGTGAAGGTCTTAGATTTAATTCCTGGAATGAATAATAGTGACCTGAGGTTGTTATTGCTGTCCATCCCTAGTGTTTTCATTTATAAAGTTGGATAAAATTGTGTTGAGGAAAGCCCATGTTTAATGAGCAAACCCTCCTGATTTGCATTAATTTCCACTGTTCCTCCTCCCACCCCCACCTCTAATATCTGCACCTGAACTTCCTGAGCCAAAAGGAAGGAAAGATAAAACCAGCGACTGGCCTGGCTGTTTGCTGCAACCTACAGAAACCAGGACAATGTGAGCCACACAAGGCTGTTGTTTAATATCTGTAAGCCTGTTCTAAAGGACAAGTTTGGATTGTTTATGAGTTGTCAGCTGAGTACCTTCCAGGACCTACCTCCAGGGTCATGTTCCTGGTTTTTTGTGACAATGTGGTCTGTGTTCACTGCTTTATAATCACTCTAAGGACCTGGAGAGTGGGAAAACACACACACACACACACACACACACACACACACACACACAATCTCCTGCTTTGGTGACTAAACAGTTGAAGGGAAGTCCGCAATCTATTGGACAGAATGTCTCACTCCTTTCCCGCTTGCCTGATTACCGTGCTGTTGGTTATGAGTGTCTCTTTCCAGTTTTCCCCATCGGGATAGCAATGTTCTCAATGTTGTCTTCGGCAAACTACCAAAATAGAATTTATGATTCACTGACCCAAATTATGTTCCCACTGACAATATCTGCAGAGATTCTGTTCAACAATGGCTTGCTGACTTTACAGAAAACATACATCACTCCCTGGAATTCACCCTCCCCGACAAGGCCACCAGAAGAGCAAATTAAATCTTATCTCCTCGGAAGTCCTTGATGAAGAACATTCTGGTCTTGGCAATTCACTGCATATTTTCAACAAGTTTCAAGGAAGCAAGATTTTCAGGCTTTTTCTGTGAGTTGTGGTTGAGGCCACTCTGTCTAAGCAGTGACCTTACTTTCCTAAGCCACAGCTCTGAGACGAAGGTCCCGTGACACCTTACTTTGCACTCTGAGCTCCATAAGGGATCACAAACATTTTTCTCAGCAGGTAAGGCATAGTGCACAGTAGCCAGGCTCTGTCTTTGATTTCTCTTGCCCATGATCTTAGGAGGAAGCAAAGTCACCTAAAAAGCTAAGAAACTAACATATTTTATTCCCTTAAGAGATAAACTTTTTCCCTGGTGATTTTTGCTTTTGTGAATTTGTCTCGAAATGAGGGAAAGTAAAATTTAAAAACCTAGTCCATTGGCTTACAGTCTGTTCGGCAGAACTAGATGAAATCCTTGTAAAGGAAAATATAGATGCTCTTGACTTATGATGGGGTTATGTCCCAATAAACTCATTGTGAATCAAAAATACTGTCAGTCAAAAATGCTTTTAAAACACCTAACATACCAAGCATCTTAGCTTAGCAGCTTGTTGCTGCTGACCAGCATCACAAGAGAGTAATGTGTCACCTAATGCAAGCCTAGAAAAAGATCAAAATTCAAAGTACAGTTTCTATCGAATGCATATAGCTTTGGCACCATCATGAAGTCTAAAAGTTATGAGGCAAACTTTCATAAGTTGAGGAACATACGAGCAGAGAAGATGGAATGAGCACATACTCCCTTCTCTCCCAGGGCATGCAGCAGTAAAAACTGGAAAGGGTGCATGCAGCAGCAAGTTGAGGACTGAATAGTAAGAGATGGCAGGCAGACTGGGAAAGAAAGCCAGAAGGTGAAGTACCAATAACCAGCAGGGACTGCTCCCTATTTCTCATCCCTTGGTATCCCCTGGTCTGGATTCAAGGTAGCCTCAATGCTAGAAGTGAAAACCAGACATAGGGAGACTGAGTTCCGGAGTCCTCTCTTCTGGCTCGAGGACCAGAAAGGAGGACAACTAACACTAAGGGAAGAAGGGGCAATGGTCCACTTTCCTCTTTTCCTGCATTCTCTTGTGCCCCAGACAATCCTCAGTGCTTGGTAGCAGTGGGAGCAGGGAACCCCGCAGACACCTAAAACTCTGGGGAAGGGAATTTTCCCTCTCTTCTTGAATGCTTTTCTGGCTATCTGTCCTCCTCCTGTCACTTGGGCCCAGATATAGGTGCACTCCTGGAAGTAAGTAGCTGAGGGAGGCAACTAAAGCCCCCAATTTTTGCTGGGAGGGGCAAATAGTAGAACTCCAGGGAGCTAAAAAGTACTAGAGAGGTCACAGAGAAGAAGGCACTTGGGAAAGTTGTTTCTGAATTCCTGAGCTTGCTCAGAAGCTGAACATGCATGGATTTGACCATAAAAAAATATATCTCAGGGACTTGGAAATACTGATCTATGAGATCAGCTCACTGATCTATCTTAGATTGGTGGTGTGCACATGGGGTCAGATCTGAATAGCACTTCAAAGTTTTTGAAAATTGGGCTGACATTAAACTGCACAAACAGAAGTGTGGTTGGAACACATAACTTGAACTCAACCAGGTTGACTGCCTATTAAAACAAAAAATATTGACACCGTACATAAGGTTCAACCAAGATCTGGATTCATAACAATATGAAAATGTTCAAAATGTAAATGTAACATTATTTGTCATACGTGAACCAGGAAAATCTCAACTTGTGCAAGAAAATCAGCAATTGTCAACAATTAGAAGACATAGATGTTAGAATTATCAAAGATTTTAAAGCAGCTCTTATAAACATCCTTCAAAAGGTAAAACTGAGCACTCTTGGACTGAATAGAAGGACTTTAAATCCTACAAAAGAAATAAAATATAAAAGAACAAAATGTAAATTTTATAATTAAGTAATATAATAACTAAATTTTAAAAACATATAGGACGGGCTCAATGGCAGATTGGAGATGACAGGAAAGACTCAAAGAATTTGAAAATAGATCAATAGGAAGTACAGTCTGAACAACGGATAGGGAAAAGATGGGGGAAAATAAACATGGGGACATATGGAATAATATGAAAAGTCTAATTTTCATGTTGTTGGAGTCCCAGAAGCGAACAGAAAGAATGGAGTACAGAAAAAAAATACTTGAAGAAATAATGTCCTAAATTTGGTGAAAGACATTCATGTATAATTCGAGAAGTTCAGCATAAAACCAAAGAAATCCAGGTGGGTGTGGTTGTGCAAGCCTGTAGTACCAGCTACTCAAGGAAGCATAGGCAGGAGGATCTCAAGTTCAAGTCCAGACTGGACAACTTAGTGAGACTCCATCTCAGAATAGGATAAAATGTGCTGGGGATGTAGCTCAAGTAAATGTTCCAGGGTTCAATGCCTAGTTTTAAGAGAAAAAGGAAAAAAAGGAAGAAAAAGAAGGAAAGAAATTTATACTAAGACACATTATAATCAAATCCCTGAAAACTTAAAAAAAATTAAAAAAACTTTGAAAGAAAAGGGGGAGAAGGTGAGAACACAACAGAAAATAATCAAGGCAAGAGCAGAAATCAACAAAATTGAAAACAGAAAATCAACAGAGAAAACTGAAAGTTGTTTTTTGAAAAGAGCAATAAAATCGAAAATCTCTAACAAAACTGGCAAAGAAAACACAAGACATAAGTTATTAATATCAGGAAAGAGGAAATAGCCAATACAGACCCCAACATCAAAAGAATAATAAAGAAATACTATAAAAAAACAGTGTGAACATGGAAACTATCAACAAGCCAGCAAAACTCACCCAAATGAAAAGGACCTTTCTAGAACAACTGGTGGTGTTTCTTCAATACACCTTCATGACAAAAAGCTAGAGACTTCCAGGTTAAAAAGTACTTAAGAATAATAATTGCCAATGCAATTGCTGAAACTGGATTACAATTAAACAATGAGATAAATAAAAAATTTTAAAGACACGCTGATTTATGGGGAAAATCAGTTGTAAAATATTTCAAAGAACAGTTGGGTTGAAAACTTTGATCACAGACTACTTATTACATGATGTCAAGGAATTATTATTAATTTTGTTATATGTGATAGTGGCATTGGGGTAATGGAGGATTTTTGAAAATGCACACTAATGTGTTAAATGATGAAATTTGGGGATGTTTATCATTTCTTTAAACATATCAGCAAAGCTGGGCTCTGTGGCACAAGCCTGTAATCCCAGAGGCTCTGGAGGCTGAGATAGGAGGATGATCTTGAGTTCAAACCCAGCCTCAGCAAAAGTGAGGTGCTAAGCAACTCAGTGAGACCCCGTGGCTAAATAAAAAACACAAAATAGGGCTAGGGGTGTGGCTCAGTGGTCGAATGTCCCCCGAGTTCTATAACTAGTATCCCCCCCAAAATCAGCAAAAATGAAAGATTTGAATACGTATTTCTCTGAAAAAGTTCTAAAATGGCCATCAAACAAAGGGATAGATATTCAACATCACTATTCCTTAGAGAAATAAAAATCAAAACCATAAAGTATCACTTTGCACACAAGGATATATTTAAGTGTGTGTGTATATATATATATATGCATGTGTATCTATATATATGTATCTATATATATTACATCTTGAAACTAAATAACAGAAATAATAAGAACATAGAACAAAACAAATAAACAAATCTAGAAAATAACAAGTATTGTCAAGGATGTGGAGAAATTGGAGCCCTTGTGCACTGCTGGTGAAAATGTAAAATATGTAAAACGGCAGAGCTATTAAAAAGGGGTGCAGGGACTGTGAGGCGCCTATCATCCGACATTTGCCTGCCTCTTGCCTGTCCATTGCCTGCCTTTCACCTACCCATCACCCAACACCTGAGGTTCACCTTCCGATCATCCCACAGCTGCCAGCAGACTGACCGCAGACTTCCAGTGGAGCGCCATCTGCCTGCTGTTGCCTGGAAGTTCACTGTCACAGTAACTGCAGGTTTGGTTACACGTGGCTGCCGCCATTTTGAGACAAAAAGGGGTGCAGCTATGGAAAACAGTACTGAGGAGAAATTTAAAAATAGAATTGCCATAAGATCCAGCTCTCCTACTTCTGGAGGTGTATGTATATATATATATATATATATATATATATATATATATATATATATATACACAAAAGAATTAAAACCAGGAGCTGGAAGAGATATCCCATCTCCAGCGTCATAGTAGCACTGTTTCCAGTAACCAAGAGGGAGAAACAGGGAAACACCCATCAACGGCTGGATGGACAGACATGTGACATCCATGCATTCCTTGCTCAGCCTCGAGAAGGAAGGAAATCTTGGCACCTACTACAATATGGATGAACCTTGAGGACATTGTGCTAAGTGAGATTAACCAGTCTCACATACACATACATACACACACACACACAGCAAATACCAGGTGATTCCCCATACCTAGAGAAGTCAAAGTCAGAAACACAAGGTAGAATGGTGTTGGCAGAGTCCAGGGGATGGGGGTGCAGGACGGGGAGCTGTTCAATGGGCATAGAGTTTTGGTTTTGAAAGATGACAATGTTTCAGAGATCGGTTGTACAACAATGTGACTATACATGACCCTACTCAACTGTACACTCAAATTAATTAAGATGACAAATTTTATGTTATATGTATTTCACCACAATTTACAAAGTTTAAAACTCAGCAAAAGAGGGAGAAAAGCAAATCTGGGAAATATTAGTAAACGTTCCACCTAGACGAGGGATATAAGAGTTTTCATTATATTAGTCCCTCTTGTCTTTGGTGTTTATAATTGTTTGCTTATTTGTATGCTTGAGACAGGGTCGCACTGTGTTGCACTGATGGATCTTAAACTCCTGGGCTTCAAAGATTATCCTGCTTAGCCTCCCAAGAAACTGGGACTATAGGCAGGTATCAATTCTTAAAATTAAAAGTGTGAGCATATAGTAGGGTTGTGGATGTAGCTTGGTGGTAGAGCACTTGCCCAGTGTATGTGAGGCCCTGGGTTTCATCCCAGCACCACAAAAAATAAAATAAAAAATAAGCATACAATAAGGTCTGATATATTCTGAGTGTAAATGGATCTTCTTGGGCTAGTTATTCTCTTACCCTGTGTTTACCTAAAGATCTCACAGTGTAAACACCTCTCTCATTCTCACGGTGAAGATACAAGTTCAACTCTGGCAGTACTGATGAATGATAGGGATTTACTGAAGGTTTTAAATGAAGACAGAGGAGGGTAGCTTTTTAAAAATCTCACTCCCTTCTTCCCTCTCTTCCCCCACCACTGTCTACTGCCAACCCTTCAAAGCTCCCTTCCCTATGGCATTTACTACAGTCCCCTCCCCTCTCTCTCCCTGTGTGTAGATAGGGTCTCTCTTCCCTCTAGGCTGCCTTTGGTCTTCCTCTCCACTCCCCCTCTTCCACATCTCCTCCAATCCTGTTGTGATTCAGTCTCAACTCAATAAGATAAAGGCTTGTCCTTAGTCTGCTCAGACCTCTGCCTGGAAGCCTCAGTTCATCTAACCCTAGGTACAGATTCTAAGGAACTACAGGGTAAATTTGCTTCTCATGCCCTTGGGTTTACTTAGAGAAAGAGGGTTTCAAGCAATGTTCTCTCGTCCTCTCTGAAGTTTTTATCTAAAATGCCTTAAGCTATGAAGACATTTTTAGGTACTGGGGCTCAGAAAATAACAACCCAAAGTATGGTCCTCTAGCATGCTGGGTACTTTGAACTCAGCACATTGGAAGGACCTCAAAACTCAGTCTTTTTCTGACCTTCTCCTACTCAGCTCTCTCTTTTCCTTTTTCCTGCAAAGCAGGTCATAGAAACTAGAACCCCTCTCCCCAAAGACAGCCATAAAAACCTAGAGATGTTACTCTGACCTTCCCTTGCCTTTCTGTGTAGGATCTGGTTGTAAAGACAATCTCCGACCTACCTTTCCTGACAGTAGACCACAAGACCCTCAATCCAGAGGGTGTCCTGCCCCATATCTAGGAGGAAGGAATGTCACACAGAGAGGCCAAGAAGAACCTGGATAGGCCTCACAGGGTTTCTCCTCAGTCTGTCAGCCTCAAACCCTTCCCTTTGTGGTCAATTTCTGCATGGTTGTCCATTCTTCATTAAATCTAAGCATAAAACGAACAGTATTCCCTGGTCTTTGGCTCCTTACTTCTGAAGTTTCCCATGTTGTGTAAAACTTTCATTAAAGAAATGTATTACATTTTTCTCTGGTTATCCTGTCTTTTGTTATAGGGGTGCCAGTTGTAACCTTTACCATTCAGTAAGGAAATGTATCTCACCTTTCCATTCCTGTTTATATAAATTTTCTATCTATTTGTTCCTTCACAGAAGTGGCACGCTTGGAAAGCACAAAAGATGCCAGGTCTGATGGCACACACCTGTAATCTCAGTTACTCCGGAGGCCGAGGCAGGAAGATTGCAAGATCGAAGCCAACCTGGGCAACATAGGGAGATGTAGTCTCAAAATAAAATAAAAAGGACTGGTGTAGAGCACTTGCCTAGCATGCACGAGGCCCCGTACTGCACCAAAAAAAAAAAAAAAAAAGAAGGGAGGAAAGAAAAAAGAGAAAGAAAGAAAGAGAAAGGAAGGAAGGAAGGAAGGAAGGAAGGAAGGAAGGAAGGAAGGAAGGCAGGAAGGATTATTGCAAATTCACTGTGGGTCACTATTCTGCTTTAGATTCAGAACATTGAAACATACAAGAATCTTACCAGGTCCCCATGTCATAAGGAAGAGTATCATTTTATATCTAGATATCATTTACTTTCTGGATAATAATTGATCTATTGGCATCAACTGACCACATATTTATGGAGAACCAGTTCTATGCAAAATACTGTTAGGACTTTGAGAAATTGCCTCTGACTTATAAAAGAGGATTTATTTGCACAGCTCCATCCTAAAATAGCAAAGTGTTATTGACTGCTTCACTGGAATCCTGGTTGAAGTCTGAAAATTAAATCTTTAGTGCATATATATGGAAACAGGAAAATGTGTCTCCCCTATGTGGAGGGACAAGTTAAGCCTAAAAGGAAATGGTGGACCCTGACAATCTACTTCCACAGTCAAGAGCTCCATTTAGTCGGGACCCGTGTTCACCTGAGTCCCCTAGGGCTTTGGATGAAGAGGCCTAGTTCCCTCAGGGAAAACAGAGCTCCCCAAATAACTCTGGACTTTAAGACCAGACCGTTCTGAGTCTCTTATCTACCCCACTCCTTCCAGGGACCTAAGTCTATACAACTTCCTGGAGAAAGGAGCGCTCTTCCTCAGGCCAGGTCTCCTCACAAGAGTGATCCCTGCCTGCTCCGCACCATGGCCCAGCCTTAGACCCAGTATCCCTCTCAGACCAGCTTCCTAGCCAGCTGGACCAATCTCAGTTTCTAAGCTAAACTGCCACTTACCATTAATTGCTTACCCTGAAGGACCTGTGTCTAGTAACATGCGGTAAAGGGGGAGGTTTAGGCTGGTCCTGTGGTCAGCATCGCCCTACCACATGTTTCTCTGTCCAGCACCATTTCAGAGTCCCGTGCAGGGACCCAGTCAGAAACCTAAATAATGAGAAACAGAAGAGACAGAGCTTTACATTTGAACCTTTTGAAGCCAGAGAGAATAGTAAGTCTTTCTTTGTGTTAGCATCAGGCTGGTAGACCTCAGAACATTTGGTGTGTCCCATATATAGAGTTTATAATGTCTGAGCTTCCTGGCATCTAAATGTAGTCATGTTTATCTGCACGGTTGCCTTGGTAGAGTTCCCAGAGCTGACGATGCTTCCCAGTTACCTATTATAGATTCTAGATTATTATAGATTCTAGAAGGGCCCATTTCATTGGTCTAATGTGGCAGGGCCCAGGAATCTGTTTCTTAACAACGCATGTGGGGTAATTCTGAGGCGGCAGGTGCATGAGCAAGCATTAAGAAGAAATTGGTGTATACCATGTCTCTGGACAAATTAAGAGGCAAGTTGGGGCTGGGGCTGTAGCTCAGTAGCATGCTTACCTAGCATGCCCGAGGCCCTAGGTTTGATCCCCAGCACTGAAAAAAAAACCAAAAAAGGCCAAGTTGATTTGACCTCCCTGAATCTTAAATGGTGACTTTCACTTAGGCTATTCTGAGTTGACCTGAGATCCCCAGGAATTCACTTATCACAGCCCTAACAACTGTTCCAGGGAACCAGGACTATACCTCCCATTCATCCTCTTGAACAGAAAGTACCAACAGGAGAAAAGCAGAGGTGGCTAATGTGGAGAATCTCTTATGCAAGAAGACATGCTTGAACAAATGGGCGTTTCCCCTAAACAGTACTCAGTAACCTTTTTAAAATGCAGCATAGCTGCTTATATTTTTATGGTTTTTTTCTTCTCTTTTTGATGCTGGAGATTGAACCCATGCCAAGCATGAGTTCTACTACTGAGCTACCTTCCCAGTCCTGACTATATTTTTGATCATATCACTCTGTTCCCTTCCTATCACCCTGCTATCCCATATGGCTTCTTTTCAAGGCCACTTAGAACATAAAGTTCCAAAAACACTGGACACAAGCCGAAACCAGTGTCTTCATGGGATTTTCTGTTTGTTTTTAATGTTTCAAGGTTATAAACTAAGACAAAGACTCCAATCAGAGCAGGCATTGTCAGCAAACTGTTCATAGGGCCAAATTTTGGGACTCATCACTGTGTTCCCACGAATCCTCCCTAGATTTAATTATACAACAGCAAAAGAATGGAAACAAATTATATGGCTGCCAATGGGGACTGATTAAATGAGTTGTGATACATCCACACAATGGAAAATCACGCAGCCCTAAAAAAGAATCTAAAATTATTTTATGAACTGATTTGGAAAGATCTTTAGATATATGATGTTAATTGGAAAAACAAATGCAAAATGCACAATCAAGGACAGAACATATGTATTCGTTTATTATCACATTATATGTTCATTTCTGGAAGGATATGTTTCAAAGTAACATTATTTGTCTCCAAGGAGAACTAAGTGGCTGAGGGAGAGGGTATGAGGGAAGATTATCCTATGATCATTTAAACTTTAGTTTACTAAAGTTACCTATTCAGAACAGTAAACTAAAAATATTTATATACACGAACAACTCAAGTATCTACACTGATTTTGGGAATGCAGGTAATCTGAATGGAACTTAAAATATTTCCATTTAGTTTTTATTTGGTTTCACTTTTTATTTTTGAAACAGTTTTGCCACTCTGATCATGTTTGGCTCTCCCCAGTTTTAGAACAAGTCTGAATTATATGAACATACACCAGTTGGACAGTAGGAGGGAGCAGCTACTGTCAGCCTTGGAAAGAACATTTGCTTGGGCTGGCTGATGTACAAATAGTGATGAGTGACCAAGGTTTGCAGCCCAGGTGCCTCCTGAAGGTAACAAGAGCATTTAAGTCAAGGCCCTTTACGAGAGTGCTGTAGCGTATGAATACTCTCTTACAAACAGCCAGCAAACCCCATGCAATGTAAAATTATAGCAGTTGATTACTAAAATGGCCCTATTGTTCACTCCTTGCATCCATGCTTGGTAGCTTCATTACAGTTTGACTTGCAGCTCTTCTTACCAAAGAGTAGAATCTGTTTCCCTACCTTCTGACTCTGGGCAGGCATTTTGACTTGCTTTGACCAAAAAAATAAGCAAAATTAGTGGTGTGCCTTGTCCACCCATAGGCATCAGAAGGCTTGCACACCTTACTCTCCTGGACCCCTGCTTTGGACTTGAGTCCAAACCTGGACTAACCTGCCAGGATGAAAGACCTCATGGACCTCAACTGAGGTCCTAGACCTATGAGAGAGTCCTCACATGCAAAGCCGACCTGTCAACTGAGTGTTGACTCCTGAGAGAGTCTAGTGGGATCAGAGCTGCCCAGCAGACCCATACTCTCTCAACTTCAGCAAATGCATGTTGTTTTACTGTGTTTCATGGTTGTATCTTAAATGCTATTATGGTGACCACAGACACATGAAAGAGCAATCCTTTGCTGCCCTTTCTTTCCTTCCCATCTCTAGTACTGCATCGCTGCCTTCTTACGACTCAACAAAGGAATTCAGACACACACTATTCCAAAATATGCTGCTCTGGCATATTGACTATTTTGAGTTAAAGGAACTTATGAAAACAGCAGGTGCCCTAACCTCACTTCTGTTTCTTAAAAGCAGGAGATGAGATTCCCAAATGAAAGATGCCCTCCCCGTACCAGAAGGACAGTGTCCCACTTGTCATCAAGAACAGAACGCTGCAGTGGCAGGAGTCTGCACAAATGAACCTTGTTAGACTAAACTTACCTCGTTGGTCACTGCTCCACCCAACTGACCACCCCAGCCCAAGACCCTTGGCCTCACCACATTTTCATGATTGACTTGTCTTTGTCCAAATCAGAATGTGTGTTCAACTCTGTGTCTTTGGCTCTTCATTTCTTTATGAAGACTCCCATGCCATGGAAAGCTTGTATTAAAATAAATATGTATGCTTTTCTCCTTTGGATCTGTTTAATGTCAATTTAATTCTCAGACCCAGTCAAAACACCCTGAGAAGGGTAGAGGTCAAGTTTGGCCTCCCTTATATGACCCCCAGTCCCAGTCATCAGCTAAGCTTATTAAAGGGCTCCCACCATCTGTCAGATCATTAGCACATAGTTCCTGACCTCAAGGAAGAGACAGTCATGTGGGGAAACAGACAGAACTAAAGTGTGCACTGGCTGACATGCTTATGTAGGAGAGAAGCACTTAAACCAAACTGGAGGTTCAGCTCAGCTTACTGGCAATGACCGCTGAGCAGTCTTAAAGGCTGAATAGGAGCTCATTGGGCAAAAGAATGTCTGGCAAGTGATTTCCAGACAAAGAATACAAGAGGGGAAAGATATGGTGTGGCCTGTGTGTGAGAGACCAGCAAGTAATGAAATGGGTTCCCCAACTCTCTCCCATGGCTGATGCCCCTGGCTTCTAATCCCCGTGGTCCCCCTTCTGATTCTTTATTCCAGATTGCCTCACGTGTATGGTCTGTAATGCAGTCTCTTATGGCCTTGATACTCAGAGTGGCCAGCACCTATAACATTATCTGGAGCTTGTTAGAAATGTAGATCAACCTCACCCCAGACCTACAGCAGACTCTGCATTCTAGCAAAGTCCCAGGGTGGGTCAATGCATGGTAAAATCTGAGAAGTGCTTCAATATAGCATTGGTACTACTAGGAGGGCTAGCGACTAGCCCTACAACCTAGTCAGGTTTTATGAACCTTTTAATAGCAACTTTTGCAGAAGGTGAGTTCGCCAGAAGGTATATTCTTTGTACCAACTTTTAGACTGCGTTTTAATATAACTGTTTTTCTTGACAACGTGACTTAACTACCTAATTAAAAATTGTGATCAAGAGTTATATTTCTTGGATTCATTCCTCTTGAGCCCCATGGGCAGAAAGACAGGTAAAATCTTTCTTTTAGGAAACTACAGTTTAATAAAAGAATGAGGTCCACTGTAACCCTAACTTAGAACTTCAAGCCTTGCCCTGCTCCTTGCCAAGGAATCTCTTTGAATGAATTTCAGTCTCAGTTTTCTCATCTGCAAAATGGGGAGAACACCTAAGTTGCAGCTTCATTGTAAGGATTAGAGATGATATAAAGTGTCAGCATGGGTACTGAGTGAACTCTCCCCAGTGGTAGCCATAATAGCAAATAACAAAAATAAGTAGCATAAAGGGGGGCTAATTATACTCTGGTGTTGCAGAAAAGGGAGTGACTACATTGAATTGAGGACTCAGAGCAGACCTTGTGAAAAATCAGGTACTGGAAATGGCAGTTGAGAATTTAAAAGGCAGAAATTTGGAGAGAGTTTTATAGGTGACGAAAATTTAAAAAGTAAATACATTTTCAGAGACAAGATTGCATACAGGGAACTCGGGAGACCAAGACTTCATCTGATTTATTTTCCCCCCAGTTTTATGAATTTATTGCTAGGAACATTGTTTTAAAAGAAAAAAACAATTAGATCATTTCTAAAGAAATATTTACGCATTTTATGCATTTAACAAATTGCCTTTACTGTAAAGATGAAAATGACGGGAAATAAGACCTCCCAGAAAGTCTGGGCCATATGCTGCCTCGCCTTGTGGTCGGACATGCAGATTCAGCCGTTGTGTTGGCTGCCTGCTGCCCGGACGTAGCGGGGTGAGCTCAGGACAGAGCCCTGCTTCAGCAGGATGCCTCTGCCTTCTCTTGCTAACACATTCCCGCCGCCACTCAAGAATGCACAGAGCATTTGCCAGGTCGGGAATGCCTGGCTATGACAGCACCATTTGCAAAGTAAAGAGTCTATTTATGAAGATAATGGCAATACCCAGGCCAAGCCCACCGTGGGAGAGCCTTGGCTTCTAATTAGCAAGAGCAGTGCATTTTAATGAGGACGCCTCGGTAGGCAGTTGGCTCCTGCTTTGACTGCCAACGAATCTGGGGCAGGGAGTGTTGGCAGGGAGAACGCAGAGCAGGTGAGGAGAACAAAACAGAGAAAAATGTGCTCATCCCTTGGAAACTTCAAGCCTTAGAATTATTTCATTCCCCCATTATCCTGGCTGTCATTCCATAGACTGGTTTCTCGGAGAGCAAATGGTCCTTAGAAGAACCAGTGAATCTTAGGTAAACCAGCAACCCTGAAACTATTGCTGATATGAAAAGCAGAGGTCCAAGGTGAGTGAGACTCAGAAATGTGACCACTGGATCCCTTTTGAAAGGCAATTAGACCATTGCTAAGAAGCCTATGGGGAAATCTGAATTCTTTGCATTTTTCTGGAAGGGCAAGAAAGAACAGCCATATAGTTCCTGCTTCTTTGAATCCTGTGCAGGTGATCTGTAACAAAGCCACAACTTCAAAATCCATTGCTGGATGCTGATGGATTACTGCTGATGGATGACATAAAGAAAGTAGAATTCCTTGGCATCTGTGTTGATTCTGAATTCTGACTCAAGGAGAAGTAGCTACTTGGGGGTAGCTACTCCAAGATGCAAGAAGAACAGGGAGCACCCCCTAATGCTTTAACCACCTCAGTTCTTGAGTCCTTGCAAGTTGCACCCCTTAATACCAAGGGGACGTTTTGAAAGGACCGCCTCCTAACTATTTCTCTTTTATTGTCCCCGTATTCTAACTCTTCCATGCGATGTGTGTGCAAAAGAGGAGGATCTCAGTCTATGCAACCCAGATGGTTAAAACCTTTGAAGAATCAGTGTCAGCCAAGGAACAGCTGGAAGACTGTGTTATTTTGGAAATAGAAGGACCCCTAGAACTATAGACATTGAGTCTGGCAATACGCTTAAGCAAGATAAACCTTGAATTTTTTTTTATTGTAAACAAATGGGGTATGACTTGTTTCTCTGTACATGAAGTAGAGGCATACCACTGTGTAATCATACGTTAACATAGGGTAATGGTGTTTGATTCATTCAGTTATTTTTTCCTTCCCCCCACCCCTCCAACCCCTCTTTTCCCTCTATACAGGCCCTCCTTCCTCCATTCTTGCCTCCCTTCCACCCCCCCAAACCTTGAAATTAAAAAAAAAAAAAAAGCCTATGGACAAATAACAAGAAAGAGGTGACCTTTAGGAGTAGCATGTGATCGTCCCCAAAAAACAAAAACAAAAACAGGACATGGTAGAAACTTCTAATTATCTCCTGGTGTCTAGTCTCTTATTTTCCCATAGTAACAGAAAGTTTAGCAGAACAAATGGATACTCTATTAGTTTTCTATTGCTGCTGTAATAAATTACCACAAACGTAGTTGCTTAAATCAACACAGATTTACTATTTTATAGCCCCAGAGGCCAGAGGTCTAAAATAGATGAGCAGGGCTGTATTTCCTCTAGAAACAGGAGCAGGTAGGGACTGTCTATTTTCTTACTTCTAGCTTCTCAAGACCGCCTGCATCCCTCAGCTGATGACCTCTTCCTTCATCTTCAAAGGCAGCAGTGGAACATCTTCAGCTTACACTCCTTTCCCCTCCCCTATGCTTTCATCCTCTGTCCTCACTCATGCTGATTCTCTTTCATCCCATTTTGAAGGACCTTTGTGATTGCATTGGGCACACCCAGATAACCCATGATAATCTCTTTTCTTCAAAATCCTTAATTTAACCACATCTGCAAAGTTCCTTTATGTAAATATGTAAAGCAACATATTTACAGTGACATTGGGTTTCTTTGGTGAACCATGATTCAGCCTACCTCTGTCACCCAAAATCTAAATCCCCCAGTCTCACTTGCAGCTGGGTTTAGAACATGTGGCCAAGTTTTGGTAATGGATATAAACTGTGAACATTGTCAGAATCAAAATGGAGTTGCTGTGTCGAGCCCTAACAAAATAAATAAATAAAACCAGGAGGTAATGAGATCTTGTGCACATGCCTGATAAGAAACACTCATAAAGGACTCTACCAGAATCACAAACTTGCACAAAAAAAAATACTTCTGCACAGACATCTACTCAAAAACTACCTATTTACTCTTGAACCCTCATTATTGATGCTTGCAACCAAGGATTATTATTTCAGAAAATCTTATGTAATCCTTTAAAAATTGCCCTTACCTCAACCTCCTTGAAAATGTTCCATTTACTAAAGTAGGTATATTCCCTTTGCAATCCTGCTCCCAAATAAACTTATTTATCTTTGGAGAATCTCTCTCAGTCTGTTATTCAGGTTGACAGAGCAAAGTGAAGAATTCTGAGTCATGCCCTTAAAAGAAAGTGTATGTTATTTGCTAAAAATTGGCAGAGTGAGCCTTCAGGGACGGGTGGATGAGGTCAGCACGTGAGTGTTTTTCAACAGCAAGTACTTATGCCCCTGAAACTTTCTTAAAGCCACCATGCCAGATTACAGTTTTACATAAGAATAAACTTCTAAGCTATCAGACTAAGTATTCTACTTAGTACATATTCAGGTAAACTGAGGACCTACAATTGGCTGGGCATTTAGGGACTCAAACAGCATTTATCAAGATCTCTTATGAAATCTGTGTGCTCAAGATGGAGAAATGCCAGTTAAAGCCAAGAAAAATCAGGTGGGTTTATAAGTGCTGGAGTGACCATAAGGGTACAGATTAATGAGATGGAATTAATCTCTATGGAGCAGTTTTAGTGTTATGGCCCTGTTATAGTCCATGCTCCTGACTGGACAGACCACAGCTGAAGTATTTAATTTCCTTCCATGGGCTCCACTAGAAGAAGGTTACAGACATGGGAGAGAATGACGAAGGGACTTAAAACCACTTCCCCTAAGGAAGGATTGAAAAATCACCAGTGATGACATGAGAGGGGCCTTCAGATGCTTACGGTGCACTTATCAGGTGTGAGGCACAACATTAAGTGACATGGGATAGAAAAGAGGAGGACACACTTCCTAGCCCTCATAGGAGATAGGAAGCAAGAGGCATTTATATAAATGTAAATTTATAAATTTATGTAAATGTATACAAGGTAAACTTCCAGGCTTAGCCTGCAGAGTAGCACAGGAAGACTCTATTGATGCTGGTGGCATCATTCACCATTGTGAATACAAACAATAGGAAATGCTGGAGAGAATGTGGAGAAAAAGGAACACTTTTACACTGCTGGTGCGATTTTAAATTAGTACAACCACTATGGAAGTCAGTATGGAGCTTCCTCCAAAGACTAGGAATGAATGGGAAAGACAGTAGAATGATTCGGGTATAGCTTTCCTATGCTCGTATATGAATACACCACAAGTGTAACTCCACATCATATACAACCACAAGAATGAACAGTTACACTCCACATATGTATAAAAAGACCAACAACAACAAAAAAAGACTAGGAATGGAACCACCCTATAACCAAGCTATCTCATCCCTTGGTATTTATCCCAAAGTATTAAAATCATCATGCTATAGCATAAATGCGTACTCATGTTTATAGCAGCACAATTCAAAATAGCCAAACTATGAAATCAGCCTAATGTGGCTGGAATGGATCAATGGATGAATGGATAAATAAAATGTGGTTTATATGCACCATGGAGTTTTATTTAACCATAAAGAAGACGTTATGTCATTTGCAGGAAAATGAATGGAATTTGAGACCATTGTGTTATGTGAAATAAGCCAAACTCAGACAGTAAAGGGTCGTATGTTTTGTTTCATATGTGGAAGCTAGAGAAGAAGAAGAAGGAAAAGAAAGGTAGATGGGGGGAAGTCTCCTGAAAATGGAAGGGAGATCTGTTGAGTAAAAGGACAGAGGGAGGGAGGAGGAGAGGGAAAGCAGAAATACTGGGGAATTATGTTGGCCAAATTATGTCATTATATCATATGCATGTACAAATGTGTAGCAATAAATCTCATCATTATGTATAAATTAATGCATCAATCAAAAACATGGAGGAATAAAAAGAATCTTCATTCCAGGTATAGTGGCACACACCTGTACTCCCAGATACTCAGGAGACTGAGGCAGGATGATCACAAGTTTGAGATCAATCTGGACAAATTAGGGAGAGACAGTCTCAAAATAAAAAGGACTGGGGATGTTGCTCCATGGTAGAGCACTTGCTAGACTCTAGGTTCAACCCCCAGTACTCAAAAAGAATTTGTGGCGCCTTTCTCATTCTGTTTCATTTTGTTTATGTTTTTTTGCCCTAGGGAAAAAAAATCTTTTTGTCCATTGGCTAGTCAGTTTCCCATTGCCATAACAAATCGCTGAAATAATGAACTCATAAAGACAGAAGCTTTATTTGGCTCACAGTTTTAGAGGTTTTAGTTCATGATCTATATCAGCCCCATTGCTCTGGGCCTCTGATCATTTTTCATAATTAGCACATTATTTAGTGGAGCACAACTGCTCACATCATGGTCAAGAACTGGGGCTGTGGGCAGGGGAGAGAAAGAGAAAAAGGAAGGAAGAAACTCATGTTTCCTTTAAGGGCAATGACCTAAAGACCTCCTACTAGGCCTCACCTTCAAAAGGTTCCACCAACTCCTAATAAGTCTACCCTGGAGAGTGAGACCCAGATCTTTGGGGGATAATTAAGATCTGAACCACAGCATCATCCCTGGAGGATGATGACTCATCACAAAGGGCTGGAAACATCTTTCTGCTCTGGTAAGACATCAGCTTGAGCAGGGTGTGGTGGCACACACCCATAATCCCAGTGGCATGGGAGACTGCCCCAGGAGGATCACAAGTTCAAAGTCAACCTCAGCAACTTGTGAAACACTAAACAACTTAGCAAGGCCCTGTCTCGAAATTTAAAGAGATCCAAGATGGAAGGCCAGAGGGAGGCTGCATTCCTTGTCCCTCCATAACTTGTGTTTCAAGCAGAGGATATCTGTTTCTCAGTGAGGCAATTTTTGCTGCTTATTGATCCCTTGCTGTTTACCTCATTCATCCACTATGATCACCTGCAGTCTGCCAGCATATTGACTACTTTTTGAGTGCAGATTGCTCACTGACTGGCACCTATCATCCACAATTTGCCTGCCTCTTGCCTGCCCATTGACTGCCTTTCACCTACCCATCACCCACTGCCCGAGGTCCACCTGCCAATTGTCCACTGGTAGCCAGCAGACCAACTGCAGACCACTAGTGGATCGCCAGCTGCCTGCTGTTGCCTGGAAGTCCACTGTCACAATACCTGCAGGTTTGGTTACACGTGGCTGCTGCCATTTTGAGACAACAGCCAGGACCTGTAGGACCCCCCAACTGAATTGACGGTGTCCTATCTCCAGCACCCCTCAGCCCGACAGACGACTCCCTGCCTCTAGGACCTCCAGACGGACTAACTGCACCTCGCCTCCAGGACCACCAGCCAACCACACCCAGACCCCAAGCTGCAGTTCCCCATTTGCCAGCACATTTATAAGCCAGAGTGGCCATCTTGGATTACCCTGGAAGCGGTAGCTCCCATCTTTAGGTGGGGCAAATCCCATCCTGAGACACCTGCTGGAGACTGGAAGCTCATTGTAAGGTACCTCTCATACCTCAGGCTACTGAAGACTGGGAGGCTTGAATACTATATGACTGTTATACTGCAGATTATTATTTTTCTTTTTTCTTTTTTTTTCTCTCTTATCCTTTTTGAATGAACAACATGAAAAAACAAGGGAAGAAAATGATCCAAACAAACCTAGATTCTATATTGATAGAATCCAGTGACAGCATGGTAGAAGAAATGTCAGAAAAGGAGTTCAGAATATACATAATTAAAATGATTTGTGAAGCAAAGGATGAGATAAGAGAGCAAATGCAGGCAATGAATGATCACTCCAATAAGCAGTTGAAAGAACAGCTGCAGGAAGCAAAAGATCATTTCAACAAAGAGATAAAGATTCTCAAAAAAAAAAAAAAAAATGGAAATCCTTGAAATGAAGGAAACAATAAACCAAATAAAAAACTCAATAGAAAGCATCACCAACAAACTAGATCGCTTGGAAGACAGAACCTCAGACAATGAAGACAATATATTTAATATTTAATCTTAAAAATAAAGTCACCCCAACAGAGAAGATGGTAAGAAATCATGAATAGAACCTCCAAGAACTATGGGACATCATGAAAAGACAAAATTTAAGAATTATTGGGATTGAGGAAGGCACAGAGATACAAACCAAAGGAATGAACAATCTATTCAACTAAATAATATCAGAAAATTTTCCAAACCTCAAGAATGAAATGAAAAATCAAATACAAGAGGCTTACAGAACACCAAATGCACAAAATCCACAACAGATCCACACCAAGGCACATTATAATGAAAATGCCTTACATCCAAAATAAAGATAGGACTCTGAAGGCTGTGAGAAAAACATCAGATTACATATAGGGGGAAACCAATATGGATATCAGCAGATTTCTCAGTCCAGACCCTAAAAGTTAGAAGGGCCTAGAATGACATATTTCAAACTCTGAAAGAACTTGGTTGCCAACCAAGAATCCTATACCTAGCACAACTAACCTTCAGATTTGAGGATGAAATAAAATCCTTCAATGATAAACAAAAGCTAAAAGAATTTACAAATAGAAAACCTGTGCTACAGAATATTCTCAGCAAAATATTCCATGAGGATGAAATGAAGACAACAATGTAGTTCAGAAAAGGGAGGAACTACCTTAAAGGAAAAACCAAAGGAGAAACAATTCAAGTTAAAAACCAAAAATAAGCCCAAATGACTGGAAATGCAAACCATATCTCAATAACAACCCTGAATGTTAATGGCCTAAATTCATCAATCAAAAGACACAGACTGGAAGATTGGATTAAAAAGAAAAACCCAACAATATGCTGCTTTCAAGAGACTTATCTCATAGATAAGGACATCTACAGACTAAAGGTGAAAGGATGGGAAAAAACTTACCACACACACAGATTCAGTAAAAAAGTGGGGATTTCCATCCTTATTTCAGATAAAGTGGACTTTAAGCCAAAGTTAATCAGAAGGGATAAAAAAGGACTGCTTAAGGGAACCATAAATCAGGAAGACAACAATCATAAATATTTATGCCCCAAACAATGGTGCATCCATGTACATCAAACAAATTCTTCTCAATTCCAGGAATCAAATAGACCACAACACAATAATTCTGGGTGACTTTAACACATCGCTGTCACCACTGGATAGATCTTCCAAACAAAGAAAGCATCGAACTCAATAACACAATCAATAACTTAGACTTAACAGACATATATAGAATATTCCATCCATCGATGAGTGAATATACTTTCTTCTCAGTAGCACATGGAACCTTTTCCAAAAATAGACCATATGTTATGCCACAAAGCAGCCCTTAGCAAATGCAAAAAAATAGAGATACTACCTTGTGTTCTATCAGATCATAATGGAATGAAATTAGAAATCAATGACAAAATAAAAACAGAAATTACTCCAACACCTGGAGACTAAATAATATGCTATTGAATGAAGCACGGATAACAGAAGACATCGGGAGGGGGGATAAAAAAAAACTTCTTAGAGGTAAATGAGAAAATGAGAATGATGATACAACATATCAAAATCTCTGGGACACTATGAAAGCAGTACTAAGAGGAAAATTCACTGCATGGAGCGCATTCAAGAAAAGAATTAAAAGTTAACAACTAAATGACCTAACATTATAGCTCAAAGCTCTAGAAAAAGAACAGAACAACACCAAAAGTAGTAGAAGACAGGAAATAATTAAAATCAGAACTGCAATCAATAAAATTGAAACAAAAGAAACAATTGAAAAAATTGACAAAACAAAAAATTGGTTCTCTGAAAAAGTAAACAAAATAGACAAACCCTTAGCCACACTAACAAAGAGAAGGAGAGAGAAAACTCAAATGACTAAAATTCATGATGGAAAGGGAAATAGCACAACAGATACCACTGAAATACATAACATAATGAGAAGCTACTTTGAAAATCTATACTCCAACAAAACAGAAAATATCGAAGACATCAACAAATTTCTAGAGACATATGATCCTCCAAAACTGAACCAGGAGGACATACACAATTTAAAGAGATCAATTTCAAGTAATGAAATAGAAGAAGCCATCAAAAGCCTACCATCCAAGAAAAGCCCAGGACCAGATAAATTCTCAGCCCAGTTCTACAAGACCTTCAAAGAAGAACTCATTCCAAATTAAAAATAAATAAATAAATAAAACAGAAAAGGCTGGGATGTGTCTCAGTGGTCAAGTGTCTCTGGGTTTAATCCCAGCTTGTGCTTCTAATAATTTTGTCCTTCCCACAATTTGTCATACACAAAGTAGTGAGGATGAACAAGTTTGAGGGAGTTGTGTAAGGGTCATACAAACTTCCCAAACCATCATCAAGCATCAAGCTCTTTCAGTGGGACTATCAAGCCCTTTCAAGATTATAAATACCTAAAATAAACTGTGAGTCAGAAGAAGAAAGACTCTTGAGAGAAACCACAAAAAACCCTGGGCAGGAGGCTGAGGAGGAGATAGGAAAAGGGGTCCTAAGCCTGGAGATGTCTACTCCTGAGAACTGGAACCCTGCTGTGTGCCTGTTTGAGAGATAGGTTCTAAGCTATTCACAAATCCGGTTTAGAATAAATACCAATTAAAGACCATCAGACATCCTTTACAGGCAGAAAGAATATCAACTACTTTTGGTCTCCAGCTCATGGAGGTATTCACTTATGTAGATGATGGAATTGTGGGGACTGATGACATAATGAGACATGATCACTGATTGGCAAAGGTCTAGTAGAGGCCTTTGCCAGAAACCTGGGCTAAGTCCACAAATTGCTCAGGAGTCTGCAGGTGTCCAAAAGAGTTAGAGAATGATCATTCCTTCATTTAAAAAAAAAAAAATTGCCTGTCTACCTGTCTTCTATTGCATTCTGCTGCTGTTCTGCAAACACAACTTAATAACCTTAATAACCTCAGTGACTGGATGCTCTCTGTGCTGCACCAGCTTCACATACACCACTTTAGGTAGACGGCATCTCTGCTTCATAGAAAGGGAAACAGCAGCTGAGAGCTCTTGAGTAATTTGTGTAATGTCATGTGGGTTAAGATGAGAAGCTGAAGTTGGAACCCAGTTTTGTCTGGTTCCAAAGCAATGTATTCATCCCATGATGCTTCCCTATATCATAGCAATCAAAGCAAAAAGGCAGAGGTCTGAAAAGGAGTTCTTTCAATTTTCCACATTACCCAACACGTTATTGTCCATGTAATCACTCTGACCCCCTTCTGCCACTCCACACTAGAAAGCCCAGGAGGTTTTACATCAGGCAGTTGACTCTGGTCCTTTTGCAGTCACACACAGAGAGCTACAAAGATTACAAGCCCCCCCCCCCACACACACACACACATTGGCCTTCATGTGTCTATACTTTGTGAAAAATCCTTCTGTTCCCACACAAACTCCAGCAACCTTGCTTTGAACAAAAGGGAGTCCATCTGGGAACAAATAGTCATTCTTCCTTCCCAGGGCCTAGAGGGCAGGTACCGATGGCTGTGAAAACCTTAGACTTTTCCTGAGCACATGGAGTATTTGCAGACACTGCAAAGGGCAGCAAGGACTAGAGTGCCAGGTCTTATATAAACCCCACATTCTCTTTCTGTAAATGGGAAATTGGGCTCCCCATTCAATCCAGTGTTTTGTACACACTAGAGAAGCCAGGTAAATATTTGTTGAATGAATGCATATTAATTATCCATGAACCCATAGCAAGTAGAACAAAGAAAAGAACAGGTTCTAGACTTTCTTACAATCAGAGCCAAAATACAAAGCACCAACAGAGGATAAGGTCATGGAAAGAACTGGCTACTTTAGCTATCGCATCATTGTAATAATGGTACAATTCTAACATTTCTCACTGCCTCACTGTGTATGGGTGCCAAATGGGGAGTCTTGATTGGGTGATTTTCTAAAATTTTTATCACCTGCGTTTTAGAAGGTAATAATATCACATTTTAGGAGAAATAAATGGCAATTTATTCTCTCACTGAGAGAAGCCGTTGGCTCCCCTGAACTAAAACAATTTAGAGAATTAGATCTGAACTTCTCATTCGAATTTCAGATTTTTTTTTAAAGCAAACTGGCAGAAAGGATGATTTTAAAACCAAGAACAAAAATTAAGTCATTTCACAAAATTAGAGGCTTATTCTGAGTGACACATTAATAATGGAATGAGAGTACTGAATAAATTGCATTAACTTTGTCACTCCGTAACAATAGGACACCAAAAGGGTGATTAAATTTATCTCCCCGACACAAGTGATAACTCCACAGCAAATGCAGCACTACACTGTGTAGGACACGCCATCCCTCCCCTTCCTGTTCTAAAACGTTAGGTAATGACACATAGGAAGTGATTAATTGACTCCTAAACTGGGGCTTATGGAGCAGCTCAGATTAACTGAGCTTTTAAAAATTCATGTTTATTTTTAAAAGTAATAAATGTACATAGTTAAAAGGGACAAAAAGTCAACCAGTACTGAAAAGGCAGATAAAAAGCCGTTGTCCCCTCCGATCCTTAATGCCACTTCTCAGACACATTTACTTTCAATTTTAAGCTATTTCCTCTAATATTTATTTATGTGCTTATAAGTAATTTGTTTATACTACTATACATTTGTTTATCCATTTTAAACACATATTTATCTTTCAATGTTGGAAGATGAGAAATTTTGTGCTCTTACATCCCTCTTTCAATCCCTTTCATTATTGTTCATCTTGATCTCTATTAATTTGTACTCAGTGTTTTTCTTCATTATAACACTATAAGTAGCACTCATTACTATTCATTAAGTGAATTAAAAGTAGCATCCTCTTAGGTAGTATTAAGTAGTATACTCACCCATAAGTAAATTAAGAATAGCAGTATATTATTATTTTTTCCTTTGTTGAACAACTTTTTGTTTTTCCTAGAATTAACAATTATCTTGGTTTTGTGTATTTTTTAATGTATGCTGTAAGTTTTAAGTACTAGACTAGGTATTGACATCCTAGAAACTTAGGCTCAGAGCAATCAGATGAAATGTGATAAAGATAAATGTCCATGTGCTGCATTTAACCTGATCAGATGGGTTGCATAAATATCAGATGGAGACCTAACCTGACCTAGGTCTGAGAGAATGAGAGCTGTTCTTTCACTGACCTCAAACTCCACATGAATCAATGGTATAAATCAGGCATTAACATACAATCATAGTCTGTACTAATTGAAGTATACTCTCCGGAACAGAAAAAGTGAATCCTGTTCTATTCATGTTGCCCAATGGACCCTATTGTGATTTCACATTCTTAGAAAGAAAAACAGACCTGACAGAATACAGAATATGTTGGCCACAGCAATGAGAGTTTGAAAAACATGTCATTGGAAAAATAATTGAAATGAAGTGAATTGTTTTGCCTGGAAATCTCTTATGGGGAAGTCACAACTATCTTAAAATACTTTGAGGGCCACTGTTTATGAAGAGATAGATTTATGGTGTCTGGTTCCAGGGGTACATGTAGGACCAAGCGGTGTCAGAGGTAGGCTCCATTCAGTCAATACAACTCGATCTACTGCAGCTGTAGGAGACATGGCTTTGCCTCTCCAGCACCCATTCTCCTATTGCTTTGGGTAATGGAAGTCTAAGCTGGGCCTCTGGCTGTTCATCTGAAGATCACATTTTTTACTCTTCATTGTTATGGTCATGGAATTAGGTCCAGGCTGGTGGGTCATGTATGGAAACGAAGTGTTCTACCATGTGCTTGTGACCTTAGAAGGAAAGGAGTGGGCTGTCTTTCTCTGTCTCTGCCCTCTCTCCAACCTGGAATCTTTAATCTTGTGGACAAACCTAAAACCACTGAGCAACAAGAAGGAAGGAGCCTGACTTCCCAACAGCCAGGACCCCCCTTCTCAGCCCTAGACTATTTGGACTAGGTAAGAGAAAATTTCTAATCAATTGAACTCTATTCTGGTTAAAATTTTCATCAGGTTAAGTTACATATATGGGTCTTTCTTAACTCAAACCTATGCATGAAATGAGAGTGGTATCTCCAAATAGCAGTCTTCAGGCCTCCCTTTCCCTGATCTCAATCAACTACTGTCCCAGTCCACCATCCTCTCTTGTCTGGATTTCTGGAGCAACTTCCTAAGCTGTACTCTGTCTCCAGTACTGCCCCACGCCCTCTCTAACCTCATTTACCACATCTGAAATAGTGGACCTAAATCTTATCATAGACCTGATCTTAAAATTTTCCCAGGGCTTCCTATCACATTTAAGGTAATGAATAAATTCCTTGAGATGATGTAGAAGACCAAAGATTCTCCCCACTCACTACCAAAGATGTCCATCTCCTAATTCCCAGAACCTGTTCATATGTCACCTTACTTGGCAAAAGAGACCTTGCAGATGTTGATTAAATTGAGGATCTTGAACTGATATTACCCTGAATTATCTGCATGGATCCTCCTAAGAGGGAGGTAGGAAAATAAGAGTCTGCAAAAGAGACAGAAGCAGAGGGAATGATGTGCTTTGAAGAAGAAAGAGGGTACCATCAGCCAAGGAATGTGAATAGCCCCTCAAACTCAGAGGAAGCAAGAAAAGGTATTCTCTCCTGGAGCCCCCAGAAAAGAACACAGCCTTGCCAACACCTTTATCTTATCCTCCCAAAGTTTTCATTTTAGTCTCATTTTGGACTTTTGACCTCCAGAACTATAAGGTGATAAATATGTGTTATTTTAAGTCGCTGGATTTGTGTAAGTTGTTATAGCAGCCATAGAAAACTAATACAGATGGCTTTCATCACCTAAACTTTGCTTGTTTCTCTTGTCCCTATTTTATGAATCCCCTGCTTCCACCCTCTGTGTTCTAGCCTCTTGGAATGATTTGTAGTACCCAGGAAGCAGGGCTATTGTTTATGCCTTTTAGCTATGATAATTTTTCTTGTTCCCTTGCCTCTTTACTTCTGCTTGGCTAATTTTTTAAGTCTAGGCTTTGATATAAGTTTCTCTAGGAAGCCGTCACTGCTGACCCAGTGGCTTTGGTGCCCTTCCTGTACCTCCTTGGCACTTGTACATATCTAACACTATCACAGCACTTAGCTCATTGCATTCCAGCATTTCCTTGCTTATAGTCACTCCGGAGCCTAGCATATACATCAGTAAGTATTTGTAGAATGATTATTTACTAGAAGTAATCAAATGCAAGTGAGCTGACTAGAAAAGAAAAAAAGAAAAACATGTAATGGGCCTTGGCAGTAGTTGGGGAAGGGACTCTTTCATTTGAAATCTTTTAAATGGAGCACTATCCATCACAGCATGGTCAGCTCCTTCCCATTCTCCAACTCTTAAAAAAAAAAAAAGTAACAGCTTTATTGAAATATAATTATCATATCATATAACTCACTCATTTAAAAAGTGAAATTCTAAAATTTTTAGTATATTTACAGAGTTGCACAAACACATCACAATAAATTTCAGAGCATTTTCATCATCCCTAAAAGAACCTCATATCTAACAGTAGTCATTTCCCATTCCCTCCCAAGCCCTGCCCAGCCCTACATAACATTAATCCACCTTCTGTCCCTATAGATTTTTCTACTTTGGAATTTCATTTAAATTGAATCATATAATCAATATCTTTTGCAACTGGCTTCTTTCACTTAGCATGTTTTCTGCATTCATCCATGGTATAGTATGCATCAGTACTCCATTCCTTTGTTCCATTGTATGGCTAAACCACACTCTCAAATCCATTCATCGGCTGATAGACATTTCCACCCTTTGAACTCTTGAGCTATTTTGCATAATGTTGTTATGAACATTTGTGTACATAATTTTGCATGGATATATGTTTTGATTTTCCCTGAGTATATACCTGGGAGTGGAATTGCTGGGTCATAGGATAACTCAAGGTCTAACTTTTTTTATGGAATTTCTAGACTGTTTTCCAAAATGGCTGCACCATTTTACCTTCCCATCAATAGCGCATGCGGGTTTCCATTCCTTCACATCTTCATCAGTACTTGTAATTTTCTGTCTTTGTTATTGTAACCATCCAGGTCATGTGTAGTGGTATTTCATGGGGTTTTTTGAAATGTCCTGATGGGTAATGATGTGAGCATCTTTTTGTGTGTTTATAGCGCACTCGTACATCTTTATAGAGACATATCTATTTAAATCCTTTGCTCACATTGTAATTATGTTATTTGCCTTTTATTATTGATTTGTAGATTTTTTAAATGTATTCTGGTACTGAAAATGTGAGTCAGTAGTAGTGTCCTGATTATCATGCATGAGACCCTGGGTTTGATCTCCAGTGCTGCAAATAAAAAGAGAGGGGGGGGGAAGGAGGGAGGGAGAAAGGGAGGAAAAGGGATAGAGATTGTAAAATACCTTTATCAGATATTTATAAGTTTTTCTTTCATTCTTTTAATTTCTTTGACAACATTTATTGAGGCAGGAGAGTTTTTTATTTTGAGGAAGTCCTATTTTTCTGTTTCTTCTTTTGTTGTTTGTTCTTTTGCTATATATTTTAAAAGGTTTTACATGATCCAAGATGAAGATTTGTGCCTTCATTTTCCTTTTTGAGATTTATAGTTTTAGCTCTTACAATTAAGTACATGATACAGTTTGATTTCATATTTATGTACAAGGTGAGGAAGGGAAACAACTTCATTCTTTTGCCAATAATATTTGTTCTTCCCTAATTGAATTATGTGATGATTTACTTCTGAACCCTCAGTTCTGTTCCATTGATCTCTACAACCATCCTTATTTCAGTACCACATAGTTTTGGCTACTGTAAGTTTTGGAATGAAGAGTGCCAGTCCTCTTATTTTTATTTTTATTTGTTTTTATATTTTTATGGTGCTGGAGACTGAACCCAGGGCCTTGCACATACTAGCATGTGTTCTACCACTGAGCTACACCCCAGCCCCATGTTTCTATTTTTAAAGTTTATATTAGCCATTTGGGGTTCTTTGCATTTTCATATGAATTTTAGGTTGTCAATTTCTTCAAAAAAGCCAGCTGGAATTATGATGGGGATTGTGTTGAATCTGTAGATCAATCAGGGAAACAGCATCATCTCAATAACATTAAGTCTTCCAATTCGTAAAATGGAATGTCTTCTCATTCATTTAGGCCTTTACTTTTTTCAATGATATTTTGCAGTTTTCAATATACAAGTCTTGCATTTCTTTTGTTAATTTTTTTCCCAACTGGCTTATTCTTTTCGATGCTATTGTAAATCGAATCATTTTCTTAATTTCATTTTTATTACTCTTTGCTCTTATACAGAAACGTAATTAATTTTTTGTATGTTGATCTCGTATCCTGCAACATTGCTGAGATGCTTTATTAGTACTGTTTTTGTGTGTGTCGTGATAGAATTTTCTACATAAAAGATCACATTGTCTGTTAAAAGAGACAATTTCACATCTTTCTATCCAATTCATATGCTTTCAAATTTTCTTTCTTTGTTTTTTTTTTTTTTTCCAAATTGCCTTGCCTGAAACCTCAAATAAAATGCTGGAAAGAAGACTGGAGAGCAGTCCACCTTGGTTTGCTCCTGATCTGAGTGGGTAATCTTTTAATCTTCCATCATTAAATCTGATGCTAATTTAGATTTTTCATAGATACTTTTATCTGGTTGAGAAAGCACCCTTTGTATCCTTGTTTATTGATTGTTTTTTATCATGCAAGGGTGCTGCATTTTATGAATGTTTTTAAGAGTCAACTAGATCAGCGTGGGTTTTTCTTCTTTAGTCCATTGATGTAACGTATTACATTAATAAATTTGAAAATGCCAAACCAACCTTGCTTCCAAGACCAAGTTTAGAAATGTTATATTTTTGCTTTCATTCACCATAAAGCATTTTCTGATTTCCCTTGAGATTTCTTTTTTGATTCATTGATTATCTGGAATTGTAGTTCAATTATTACATATTTATGAATTTCCCAAATTTCTCTCTCTAATCGATTTCTGATTTCATTCCATTATAGTGAGAGAATATACTTTATATGATTATTGGTTCAATTACTTAAAATTTATTGATCCTTCTTTTTGGCCTTACATATGATCTATCCTGGATTATGTTTCACGTGCTTTAAGAAAAATGTGTAATTGTTGTTGGTGGATGGAGGGTTTTAGATATACCGGCTAAGTCTATTTGGTTGATAATATTGCTCATGTCTTCTGTCTCCTTATTGTTGATCTACTTAGCCATTCTATCCACTTTTGAAAGTGAGATATTGATGCCTCCAGCTAGTATTACTGAATTGCCTGTTTTCCTTTTAATTCTGTCTGTTTTTGCTTCATGTACTTTGAGGCTCTGTTGTCAGGTATATATGTAACTATAATTGCTGTAATCATATTTATTACTTAACAAATCATTAGCACATTGAATTCAACAATATATAGGATAATGCATCATAATCAAATAGGTTGCATGTAGGAATGCCAAGTTGGTTCGATAATACAAATCAATCAATGCAATTTATCACATTAATGGAATAAAGGAAAAAATCCTAAGACAGCTTAATAGATGCAAAAATAATAATAATCTAACAAAATTTACTTAAACCTCTCAGCAAACCAGCAAAGGAAGAGAACTTCCTCAGTCTGATAAAGGGGATCTACGAGACCCACAGCTAGCATCATACTTACTGGTAAAGGACTGCATGCTTTTCTGAGATTGAAAACAAGGCAAAGGGGGATGTTTTTCCATTTCTATTAGCCCTTGTCTGTGAAATAAGGAAAAGGAGGCTTACTGAATAGAAAGGAAGATACACAAGTGCTTCATTCACAGACAACATGATACAGTATGTGGAAAATAATTTATAAAAACCTACCCCTCAGACATCTGCCTACTAGAAACAAATGAATATAGCAAGGTCATGGGCTAAAATTTTACATTAAAAATCAATTCAATTTCTATATGCTCCCAATAAACACTCTGGCATGATATTTTAAAGTATTTTTTATCATAGTATAAATAAAAATCCTTGGGGATGAATTTAATGAATGATGTGCAATAATACCTCCATACTGAGAAATTAAGGAAGACCCCCAAAAATGGAGAAATAAACCATGAGAGTTGATAATCTATCATATTGGAGGTGCCGTGGGAAGTGTCTCTGTTGTGCATTGCTTTTACTTTTTCTAAATAAACAAATGATGTTTAAACAATTACATAATATAATAATAATAGTCATTAATTATTAGTGCTGAGTGTGACTGACAAATTTCTAAAAAGACAGCTCTGATCTTGGCAGCATTCTGCTCCAGAATACCTTTTCGTTTGTAGGATCAAGGACAAAGGTTGGCATTAACAGGTCTTCCATCACTGGTTCCAAGCTTCCTTTCCATATTCCCCCATATCCGTGCTGCAGTCCAGCCCTGGACTCCTTGCCGTCTCCTAGCCAGATTTGGACCTGTATTGTGCCTCTGCTGTGATACTCTCTTCCTTTAGCTGACTGCCCCACTGCTACATTCAGCTGCCAGGGAAAGGTGTGATCCATAGTTGTTGAATGAACAAAAGGAAGCAGGTGGTTCATGGATACCAATCCCAGAGGAGAGGGCAAATGGATGCATTTGATTCTGAATAAAGACAGATGAGGGTAAAACGTTTGTTTAAACAGTCCAGGCAATATCCTTCACTGGCAGGCCTGTTTGGAAACAGATTGTCATAATGAGCCAAACCCACAATCACTACGATTTTGCAGGATTTGAAAAAAATTATTAATTATTGGATATTTGTTCCTCCTATTGTTTACTTATAAAATTATCAGTTTTTGAATATATAGATGATCAGGGAAGTTTTGAATTTATTTTATTTATTTACTATTTTTTTATTTTGGTGGCACTGGGACTGAAACCCAGAGCATCATGCATACTAGGCAAGCACTCTACCACTGAGCTACTTCCCAGCCCTTTTATTTTATTTTATTCTATTTTATTTTGAATGTTTCAACAAGTTGCTCAGGTTGCTCTCCCACTTGTGATCCTTCTGCCTCGTCTTCCCAGGTAGCTGGGATTACAGGCATGTGCCACCATGCCCAGTGTTCATTTATTTTTGTGGTGCTGTGGATGGAACCCAGGGTTTTGTAAATGCTAGACAGGCACTCCATCACTGAGTTATACCTGGACTTCTTAAACTATCTTCCATTGTAACCAAAAGAGAGTTTTGAAATAATCCAGACAAGCAACCTCTAATCTACCAGTGGTGGCTTGCTCTTTCTTTCTTTCTTTCTTTCTTTCTTTCTTTCTTTCTTTCTTTCTTTCTTTCTTTCTTTCTTTCTTTCTTTCTTTCTTTCTTTCTTTCTCTCTCTCTTTCTCTCTCTCTCTCTCTCTCTCTCTCTCTCTCTCTCTCTCTTTCTTTCTTTCTTTCTTTTTTCCTGTCATTGTTCTTATTTGTTTGTTTGGTTTGGTTTGATTTTGGGGGGCTGAGAATTGAACCCAGGGCCTTGTGCATGTTAAGCACACTACCACTGAGTTACAACCCCAGCCCAAATCCATGGTTTTAAATAAGCCAGTTTGGTACAGGGCGTTGTTATGTATCCAGGGCTGGCTCCATGAGAGAATGACCTGTGCAATTTCCCTGAGCCCCACATTTAGGGCTCATGCTTGCCCCAAGACTCTATTGCTGTTTTCTTGATATTCTCATTAATTATGAGCATGAGATCCTGCATTTTCACTGTGCACTGGGTCTCACAAGTATGCAAGCAATCTTACAGATATTCTCTTGGGCTCCATCATACCCTGCCTCTGTGTACCTCTTCTGCCGTAAGACAATTCCACTGCCTGGAGACACTAGAAAGCATAGTGCATGGAACACTGGACATCACATTTTCTCACCTCTCTATCTTTAAAATCCCTCCTCCATCTTCCCAATATGAACTCTGCTAGGAAATTCTGCAGATCTAATATAGTTCAAGATTCCCATTTTACATGCAAGAAAACCAAGATCCAGAGAGGCAAATTCCTCCAGCTACCACTTAAATAATTTAAGCAACCTTTTCCAAGTATCTTATCTTTCTATTATACCAAATAAAAATTATTACAGAAAGCTGTGAATGACTATAAAGCAAGGAAGCTAATGATCAGTCACTTGGCATGGCAAGATGCAGGATGTGAACCCGTTTCTATCTCAGATGGAGCCTGGTTCTCAGCCTCAGCAGAGCCTCTTGTTCCCGAGCTATATCCCCACCTTCATCTCCACTTTGGCACCATAGAAGCCAAGGAATACAAAGGGCCTCTTAGGCTGTATCCCTCAGAGTCTGAAACGATAACTTTCAAGTCCCTTGAAATCCTACTTTCAGTGGAGGTTTTTTCATTTTTGGTATACCTTGGTTATTAGAAAATATTTTCTCTTAATGAAGAACAGAAATAAGCCTCTCTACAAATTCCAACCAGCGAAATTTCTGCCCTGGTAAGATGACAAATAACAACTCTATTTTGCCACATAATAGCTTTTCAAATAATTGCAAACAACTTTACATCCACCTCCATTTTCCCGGGGCTGTTTTCTCCTCTAGTTGAACACTCCATTGTTGACAATGTTATATAGTGGTGCAGTTTCTAAACACCTTCCTATCCTCATCTTTCTCTCTGGTGACCCTGAAAGTCTGTAAGAGATTGATTTATTAAAAAGGAAAGAAATAGCAGGTGAGGTGGCACCCAGTAATCCCAGTGACTCAGGAGACTGAGACAAGAGGATCTTGAGTTCAAAGCCACCCTCAGCAACAGCAAGGCACTGAGCAACTCAGTGAGACCCTGTCTCTAAATAAAAGACAAAAATGGCCTAGGGATATGGCTCAGTGATTGAGTACCCCAAGTTCAATCCCTGGTACCAAAAAAAAAAAAAAAAAGGAATAAAATAAGGCAAAGTAAATGTATCATGGCATTTTTATAATTCGCTAATTAAACAATCAGCAATAAAACTAGAACCAGAATAACTATGGGCACGATAATGATAATAGGTGCAAAGTGGATAGATGTCAAAACTTTCTGTTGGAAGTGACAAAACTCATCTAGGACTTGCTTAAGCAAGTAAGAGAACATCTTAATCAGAGAGCAGTTGGAAAAATTACAGGAAAGGGCTCTGGTCAAATTGGATCATTGCAATCATTGCCTATCCTTGGACCAGGAAGTCATAGTTGGGTAAAAAGAAGAAAGTGCCACTTGGATTACAAAAATTCAAAGACAGACAATGAGGATTATTATTCAAAGGGAAAGGAAAGTACAGAGCCCTAAGGTTTTATAAGAATAGAGTTGATGGGACAGCAGCAATGCCAGATGCAGAAATCTACTGGACTAATGAGTAGCATATACATAGTTGCCCCCATAATCCATGGGGATGTGGTTCAAGCCCCTAGTAGATGCCTAAAACTGTAGATAGTACCCAACCCTAAATACTGACTTTTCCTATACATACATATCCTTGATAAAGATTAGTTCATAAATTAGGCACAGCAAGAGATTAACAACAATAACTAATAATTAAATAGTATATGGTCATAAAAGTTACGTGACTATGATTTCTTTCTCTTTCCGAAAATCTTTTTGACAAAGGGATGATTTACATCCCTGTGGGATAGAGCAGGAAGGTGCAAGAGCTCATCATGCTACTCAGAACAACACTCAATTTAAAACTTATGAATTTTTTATTTCTGGTATTTTCCATGTAGCTTTTTCAAATCACAATTGATCGTAGGTAACCAAAACAGAGGAAAGTGAAAGTAAGAATAGAGGGGCTAGTGTCGAGTATATTGACTTTTTAATTGCTCTCTACTAAGAATGAAATTTAATGTTTTGTGGAAAAGAATTACAGTCATTTAAGTTCATTTTACAATAGATTCTGAAAACTGCATTTATAACATGAGTTAATGTATGCATGAAAAGGTGCTTTGAAAATTAAAACAGAAATTACTTGTGGCTACATAGTTATAGAAAGGGGCCAGCTGTTGAGGCGGTAGGCCTGGCTTCAAGGCCCTGTGGTTCCCGCCCTGGGCAGCAGTCCCAGGGAAGAGGTCACGTGACACAGAGCACTCACTGTGGGTGGACACCAGGGCTGTATTTCTGCTGCACTGTTTTCTTAAGCACTGAGAAAACCCGGAAGAAGACACTTCATTTGTTCAATTAAAGATGGGCTCTCATTGAGGGCTGCCCAAAGCCCGCAGACCACAGCATAGAGGTATTAGTGGCTGCCCAGAGCCAATATGTTGGCTAAGAAATCAGCAAGTCGGGCCACAGAATGGGTCTAGTTTCCTTGTGGCTAGAGTCAGTTAAGTTAGCAGCCTAAATCTAACCACACTGGCTTGGAACCACAAGCAAGGGAGAGACTGCAACAAGGTTAACCAATGCTGGAATCAGGCCAATCAACCTTCTAAGAAAACATGCCTGTAAAGATTGTGGGGGTGAAGAGCAGGGCTTGCCAAGAGAAGCTGGGGGCCTATAACTGCTTCTCAGGAAGGCATAATGCAGGGCCACCAAGCACTGTGACGGGCTCAACACAATGCTTTCTGTACCCTAAGCGTCCAAGCAATTGCTTTGACTTGTGCCTCTTGAGCTAACGGAAGATCGATAAGGCACCCAATAGGTAATTGTGACTTGAGGCCTTTTGGATAGCTCCTCATGTTCTCTCAGAGGACTTTAGCTATTTACACAAAATGAAAAAAACCCTGTTGAACATTGAACCTTTGGTATTTTATTTTCCAAAAGGAACCTCGGTGGACATTTTAAAAATCAATCAGCAAATATTTATCAAGCAACTAACTACCTGCAAGGTACTGGGCTAAACTGTTGTAGATTCCAGGAGTGGTATAATTAAGCTGTACATACAAGATAAATTATTTTACAACCAGTATACCTGTATGTATGTGTGTGTGTGTGTAATGAATATTGTCTTCTTAAAAGCACTTACTTTGGGAGGCAGTAATCTTGATTCAATGCTGTTATCTGTGTAGAAAGTATTTCTAGAAAATCTTTTCTTTGGGCTTAAATTTCAGAGCTTATGCTACATTCTTCTGAATATGCTTGATGTTGTAAAGATATTGCAAGATAAAATTGAGGAATGTTTTCTAATACAAAGAGAAATGAAGTCCACACAAATCTTCTATCTAATCTGAAGAGTAGATATACAAAATGTGGTTTATCCATACAAAGGAATATTATTCAGCCATAAGAAGAAGCAAAGTATTGATACGTGCCATCATGTAGGTGAACTTTAAAAACATTATGCTGGACTGGGGATGTAGCTCAGCAGTAGCGTGCTTGCCTAGCTATGCAAAGGCCCTGAGTTCAATCCCCGGCACTGCAAAAACACACAAACAAAATTATGCGAAGTGGAAGAAGCTGGACGCATAAGATCATATGTTACAGGATTCCATTTATATGAAACATCCACAAAAAGCAAATCTTTAGAGACAAAGTAGATTGGTGGTTTCCTGGGGTGAAAAGTGGAAACAACTGTTGGAGATGTTCTAAAATTGGACAGAGGTGATGGCTGCACAATTCGATATCTTTACTCGAAATTGTTAAGTAATTGAGTATTGTACACTTAATATGCATGAATTTTATTATATGTAGATTATACCTCTGTAAGGCTTTTTTTTAAAAAAAAAGAAAGTATCCAAACCGATTTTGGAGTGACTTTTGTGAGCCATTTCTTTAGTGAACCATTTCTGAACCATTTCTACAGTACATATAGTAAATGGAGAGAGCTAGAAAATTCCCTCTACCAAACTTCCGAAATCAGCCAAAAAATGGTAGCACTTTGGGAAAGAGTGCCTATCAGCAGCCACAGGTAACTGACAACCAGTTCTCATGGCGTGCCGTCTGATGGGCACTACTCCAGGAGAGCTATCACTTTCATAAACTACTGCCTTTTCCCCTGCTTATAATCCACTGGGGAAGTCAGATAAATATGAAGGTACTGACATCTACAAACAAGTAAAGTAAAATAAATTAGTTAATGTCAAATGAGTTGAAGCACTAATTCTTTCCTCAAAGTATGTGTTAAAAAAAAAAAAAAGCAGAGTAAAACAAAGTGAGGCTTTCTTCCTCTTAGCCAGTTTGAAAAATCCCTACAAACAGGATTTTAAAAGATCAGTTACTTCAGATAGAGCACTAATCTCCAGAATCTATAAAGAACTCAAAAAACTCTACTCCAAGAATTCAAATAATCCAGTCAACAAATGGGCTAAGGAAATGAATAGACACTTCACAGAAGAAGATCTACAAGCAATCAACAAACATATGGAAAAATGTTCAACATCTCTAGTAATAAGAGAAATGCAAATCAAAACCACCCTAAGATTCCATCTCACCCCAATTAGAATGGCGATTATCAAGAATACGAGCAACAACAGGTGTTGGCGAGGATGTGGGGAGAAAGGTACACTCATACACTGCTGGTGGGGCTGCAAATTAGTGCAGCCACTCTGGAAAGCAGTGTGGAGATTCCTTAGAAAACTTGGAATGGACCCTCCATTTGACCCAGCTATCCCACTCCTTGGCCTATACCCAAAGGACTTAAAATCTGCATACTACAGAGATACAGCCACATCAATGTTCATAGCTGCTCAATTCACAATAGCCAGACTGTGGAACCAACCTAGATGCCCTTCAATTGATGAGTGGATAAAGAAACTGTGGTATATATATACAATGGAATATTACTCAGCCATAAAGAATGATAAAATTATGGCATTTGCAGGCAAATGGATGAAATTGGAGAATATCATGCTAAGTGAGATAAGCCAATCTCAAAAAGCCAAAGGACGAATGATATCACTAATAAGTGGAGGATGACACATAATGGGGGGAAGGGAAGGGTTAGTGTTAGGGTTAGAGTTAGGGTTAGGGAGGGGGGCAAGTATGGAGGAAGGAACTACTGTATAGAGGGTAAAGAGGGGTGAGAGGGGTGGGGGGAAGGGAAAAAATAACAGAATGAATCAAACAACATTTCTCTATGTAAATTTATGATTACACAAATAGTATGCCTTTACGCCATGTACAAACAGAAAAAAAAAAAAAAAAAAAAAGATCAGTTACGAGGAAGAGAAAAAGCCTCCATATAGGGAACATATTGTGCCTCTTTTCTCCCTCAAATATTGCTGTAATAATGGGCACTCTTTCATTTGAGTCCTTTTGCCCCAAGTCCAAGAGATAACACTGGTTGATATTGCAGCTTCAAAGTCTCAGGTACATAAAAATAACTTCCACACTAGTGTCCAAATGGATGCTTGCATTTTAGATTTCAGCTGATACAGGGTTGAAATCCCCGTCTCTCCGCTTTCAGCCCATTTTCCTCTAGAGCTGACACTGGCAGCCTCCAGTCTTTCTTTGGTGGATGTGCCAAAGGCAGCTGTCTCTCCCCACCTGTTCCTTTTTCCTCCCTGCAATCCAGAATGATTTTCCTCTTGCGCTCGGAAGGATAAACCCATGCAAAGTGACCACTGCACCAAACTCCATGCCAGGGGGTGGAAGTAGGATTAGCAATTTCCAGGTCCTGCTTTGTGTGATTTTGAAAGGTTTAGCACAGCAGGGAGCTGGGTTTGTTAATTACTCAGATAAATGCTAGTTGACCTGTAAAATGCGGGATTAAGTTGCTTAAATCCATTCCCTCTGGCAATATGGAAAGATAGAGGGACTTAGGTTTTTTGTGGTTACAGTTCTGAGGGGTGGACAGATTGTGCCAAACCAGATTGAGTTTTGGTATCATTGAGGAGCTTCATCTGGGATGTCTGAAGAGTAAAAGTGGGTTCTATGAACACATGCTGTGAAAAGATGAAGTTGCATAACACATCATAGTCAGTCGGAACCTAATATTGAATGAAAACATCAAGATACCCATAACTAAGGAGGGTATCCAAAGTAAGACGGGTTGGAGAACTAAGACCTGGGAAGCAGTCACTGAATGTTCTCACCTTACTGAGTCTAGTGACAGCACCTGGCCATTTCCATGTATTTCTGTAGGTCTGGTAGGAGGGGAGACAGAACACTTTGTTTCTAAAACTTTAGTTGGGAAGCAATTGTGTATGAGCCTTTATAACTCATGCACATATTGCATGTTTTATGTTAAACTGTTTTGTGACTGTCAGCTTTGGGATAAAAATATTCAGAGGACACAGATTGTATCCATGTGGACTTGTTGTTAGTGTTTAGCATAGATTCTACAAGGATGCTTAAACAATGCTATCAATTTTTTTTTTTTTAACTTTATACAGGTCACTAAGCTCAATGGAAAAATTTTTAAAAACAACCTCTGACCTCAATAAAATAAATTATTCTAAGTCAACAGTGTCTCCCAGATTTGTCATATAAGTTAGCAGGGGGAAAAAAAAAAAAAAACAAAGCCAGGGAATCAAATCCCCATGTCGGTCACCTCTTTTCTAATTATCACTAAAGCCTGACTTAGCTGGATGAAACATAGCTCAGTAGGGAACATTAAAGCTCAGACATTAACCATGATAACTAGAATGGAAATGTATCTCTAAGATTGGGCAATGGCCTGAATATATTCTAGGATTACCAGGAGTATGGACAATCGAAGCAGTGTCCAATGGCAACTGAAGGGGGCGTGGGGGGCGGGGGCTCCTGCCTGGTAAGGATGGTGCCAAGGAGTAATGAACTTCAAATAAAGCAAATAACTCTACCAAGAACCAACCTGTCTCCATTCTCAAGGTCTCAGAGACCAGAGAAACATGGATCAGAACTGCTTGAGCATAGAAACCCTATTTTAAGCACAGCAAAGAGAAAATTAAGAACAAAGGGAAGGAAGAGATGGTTTATTTCAGTACTGGGGATTCAACCCAGGGCCTCACACTTGCTAGGCATGTAGTTCTTCCACTGACCTATATCTCCAGGCCATTTATTTTTAATTTTGAGACAGGATCTCTTCAATCTACCCAGGCTGCCTCAAATTTGAAATTCTCCTGCTTCAGTCTCCCAAGTAACTGCAATTACAAGCATGCACCCAGTTTAGGAAGAGATTTTTTTTATTTTTAAACCCAGAGATGGAAGGAGAGGAAGAAGTGTCTTGGGGCATTTTGGTTGGATAGATTGAGAACTCTTGAGAGATATATTCTGCTTCCCTCCCCCCACTCCGCCGCCCTCCGCAATAGCAGAATTTGCCAATTATAGATATTAAATCCCAGACTGCTTGGAGGTGAAATGTAAGAGATTTTTATTTTTTAATGTACTGAGGTTTGAACCCAGAGCCTCACACATGCTAGGCAGGCACTCTACCACTGAGCTGCATCCCAGCCAGAAATATCTTGATAATTTTTGGTTTTGGCAGTTTTTGCATGTTTTGACATATAATACACTAACATCATCATTTTATCCTTGACCTGCTTCCTTTTTTTCCCACTAACTAACTAGTGTTTGGATTACATGCTGATGAGAGGATGTTGATTTAAGCACATCAAGATTTGCAAATAACAAGATTTATTTTTTATTGTGGTGAAATTACACACAACATAAAAACTACCACCTAAGCACATTTAAGTGTACAGTTCAGCCGTGGTAAGTGCATGTACACTGCTGTGCAACTAGTGTCCAGAACTTTTTTACCTCAAAAAACAGAAACTCTCTTCTCACCAAACGATTCCCCATTCCTTCTTTCCCACAGCCTCTGGAAACCACTCTTCATTCAATTTTCTATCTCCATGAACTTGAATACTTTTAAATACCCCACTTAATGGAATCATAGAGTATTTTGTGTGTGTATGTGACTGGTTTATTTCACTTAGCATGACCTAAAGATTTATCAAGGCGGTAGCCTGTGAAGGAATTTCCTTTCTTTTTATGAGTAATAGTCCATTGTTTGTAGGTCACATTTTGCTTATCCACACATCCATCAATGGTGATTTGGGTTGCTTCCACCTCTTGACTCCTATGAATAATGCTACTATGAACATGGAAATACACTTATCTCTTCAAGACCTTGCTTTCAATATTTTTTGAACATATAACCAGATGTGGGATTCCTGGATTATATAAGATTTATTTTCAATTTTTTGAGGAAACCCCATCTTGTTTTCCAAAGCAGTTGCACTCTTTAACATTCACACACACAGTACAAAGTTTCTAATTTCCCACATCCTCTGCAGCACTTATTTTTTCATTTTATGGGTTTTTAAAAATGGTAGTCATCTTAATAGGTATGAGGTGCTGGTCTGCTTATTATATTTGCTGCAAACTGGCTAGGAATGAAACTTTTCCTCATTTAATAGGAACAGAGAATCCAAATGGGACTCTGTGGTAGGGAGACACAGTCCAATGACTCCTATCTCACTCCAGGTCAGATCTAAATTTCCTATAATGACCATATAAAGCTTCATGAGACTTGGTTACCTACCACCCCTCTGTCCTAGCCCAGAGATAATTTTATGTAATAGTCTTAATTATTTTGTACATAAAGCAGAGTTTCATGATGTGGCATATCAGATTTCAGATTTTCTGAGTAAAAGTGTTCAATTTGTATTACCCTGTGGTCAGAAGAGTGCCTCTTGAATATGGTAAGAACCAGGCAAAACTGTTCTAGCTCACAAACTCTGGAACTCCAAAAGCCTTGGAATGCTCTTTACTAAAGGCCTAGCCATTCTCCCCAAAGAATCATGGAATGTTAGAACCCGCAGGGGACTTGGAGTTAACTCATAATACTTCAGTCCCCCTTTTTTGGTCAGCATAGAAAACCAAAGTTCAGAAAAGAGAATTGATAAGCTTAGAAACCTAGTTCATTTTTAGGTATGTTATAATTGTAATACAAGATTGCACTAACTTCAGGCACTAGTAAGTGACTTTGAGTTGACTTCAATGTATTTGACTATCATTCTGTGAATGGCCTTGTCCAGGCTTGTAAGGATCAAGATAAAAAAATGAGGTTTGCAATTCCAGCCTATGTCTAACCTCACCATTGACCTAACTGTGTCTAGTGATGGGAGCCAATGCAATCAGGAAAGGTGACAGTTCACAGACTTGCCAATAATTGGGTCATTATTGAGAAACCTGCTAGTGGATGTGTCAACCCAGAAGATGAGGGTTGAGTGAAGAAGAGAAACTTAATTAGGAACATAGAACCAAGAGTCAAGTGTCACAGTAGACCTTAAGTATAACCTAATCCCTATTCTCTCAAAACTAGGAGAATAGATTTTGGAACAAAGACATGGATCAAAGTTGACAAAGAAATGAAGACAATGAAGATATGAAAATGTGGAACTAGGTCAACAAGTAGCATGTTCATGGGGCAATCCTTTCAGTTTGGCCCTGGAGGAATACCTCTGGGTGAAATGGTGGCAGCTTAGAAAATATACCAGGCTAGAGAACATGCACCTTTTCTCTCCTGGTGTCCTTTCTCACCTCCTCATCCAGCAATAATTGCCCTCTCATTTTTTTTTTTTTTTTTCTCTAATGTACCTCTTATCCTTAAATCAAATCCTACTCTTTGAAAAGTAGCCAGTGTCCAAGTTGAATGTCTTACCATGGGTGGAACAACAAGGGTTTAGTATCAACTCTCACACTCCGATTGGTAATGCTTGTCTAGAGTCTTGTGTGGACAGTTCTGAGGCACACCACAGGCTGAGGGGGGATGGACAATTAACACTGTCAATCACAGGTAAGAGATGACCCATTAACACTCTCAATCACAGGCAAGCGAAGAATCGTGATGGGATGCAGGGCCAGATGTGTATTGTATGTGGCAGAGTGAACATATTTAGGTTCATTATTACTTGCCCCAAGATTATTTGCAACTTTAACCTTATTTCTAATTTTCATAAAAAGTTTTGTCTTCTGAAAAAGAATTTTAGATGTCAGCAACAAATGAGAAAGATGTTTCATGGACTCATCTTCTATGATCATGCCACTAAGCAAAAAAAGAATTTTTTGAAAGACTTATAAATATCCTTGAATATTTTTGAACACATCTTATTCAACTCTCAAACAAAGTCTCAAGGATCTTTTTTTATATAAGAGATCAAGCTTTTAAAAATTGACCCTTTCTCCCATGCAGTTAGTAAATAAAGTTGAACTTTCACCTAGGCTCTGGCAATTTCCAGAGCCCAGGATATCCTCACTACACTAATAAATAAGTTTGTCTTTTGTCTTTTCTTAAAGCAGTCCTGGGGATGAGGGACAAGGAATCGGATGGCTCTATAGAAAAAGAAAAGTAGACCCCCTGTCCAAGAGTAGGGGATGCAAAGGACACATTCAAATCCCAAGACTCATGAAATTTCAAATCCCCTTAGGAACCCAGAGAAGTGGAACATAATTGGAACTGCATCCACTGCTATTATTTATATGATGAGAAAAATAAGTAATTAGTCCTGGGAGTAATTAATCGAGGAAGATTTCCTGGAAGGAATAATTTCAGATTAGGGTTTTGAAAGATGCATAAGGTAGAGGAGAAGACTCTGAAAATTAAAAAAAAAAAAAAAATGAGAATAGAATGGAGAATGTCATTTGTAAAATTCATTAGTTCTAGCTTATCAGATGAACCACATATGCAAATGTGTTTAAATGTGAGAAGCTATATAAAAAAAAAAATCACCTTTTATTTCTTGGGACAATTCTATTATGTTCTGTTTAAATGACCAAAACTCCAGGGGGCCTGCAAAGGTTATTAAAATGAAATTGGTCATTAAACTGAAACTATCTAGTAGACGACTTTTAAAAGCCAGCTGTCAAAAAAAGAAAAAAATTCTCACTGAAATATAAGAGGTCATCCTGAGTTTTCACAGAGGAATTATATATATAATATGGCATGATCTCTTTTCTTTCTGTCTTCTTGGTTTCACCCCAATGGAGGAAAAAGCAGATTGGTGAACTGAAAGTATGAAAGAATAAATGTGGTTAGTGCAACGGTATCATCTGTGCCAGATGCTTTCTTTTCCTGTATCACAGGTGTGTCATTAGTTACTAGCTAGGGAGGTAGGAAGGAATGTTGGGGTGGTGGTACAGCCCAGTGACCTGCTAAGGTTTTAAATCTTGATTTCAATGTTTTAGCAAAGCATCACCCACTGATATACCATGAGGGACAGTGTTTTGAGAGGATGATCCCTGACCTGTCCTTGATGTCCATTGTGGCATCAAATACTCCATGGCTGTAAAAATAAGTTTATTGTAGAGTTTAGAAAAGTATTCTAGTCATATAGAGCTGGAGAGAACCATAGATGGCTGGGGAATGCCTCTCCCCATACCACATGGTTATTGTGGGCACAAGTCTCTAGTTGACTAGTCCGAATACCTCATTTTCCTGGATACAGAAAGATGGACATAGCCTCATCGGGATCTTCTGTGGAGACTGATATAGACTGAATGACAGGCTGGGGAGAAAAGGTATTCTGTTTTCTCTTTATCTTAAAGGATGGCACAAGCTAGGAATAATCCGTGATCATCTTTGATGTCACATGGAGAAAATCTGCCTGAAACCAACAGAATTAGCTCTCTGTAGAACCAAGAGATACCAAAGAAAACAAAGTCCTCATGTTATATTTGAACCACTGAATTCAGTTAATCTGATGTCAGTTCACCTCTTAGTCTTCCTGAACCTACACATTCCCTTAACACTTGAGCTAGTTTTCATCTCTACTATTTATAACCAAAATACTCCTTCCTAATGTAGAGAGAAGGGAATGGGAGAAATCAAGGATGGTGCCTATTCTAGAATTTGTTCCTTTGTACCATCCACAAGGAGTGGGATCTTATTGCCGAGACTTTTGGATGGCGTCCCTCATGGATATTCCTTGGGTACCAGCTTATCTTCTCTCTCATTTTTGTTAGCCTTCTCCTCTAACCCTTACCACCATCCAAAAACCTTTCCTCTTAGAATCTACCCTTTTCTCTAAAGAAAGTCAAATTCCAGTCCCCCTTAAGTTTTTTTTTTTTTTTTTTTTCTTGTATAAGTAACATTTACATCCTCGGACTTCACAGGGTACCAGATTTACTCACACACTCAGAATTTCTGCTCTCAACTATGACTGAAAGATTCTGGTGTTGGGTTCTGTTGTCTCCTCCAAGAAAAGAGGCACTTTAAGCTTCTGTCCAGGGGATGAGGAAGGGAGTGGTAGGATAGCAATATTCCACTCTGGACCCTGGGCACCTTCCTTTCTGTACCCAAAGACAGTCCACAAAATCAAAGATGAATTCTATCATGAAAACATTTATCTCATCTAAGTAAGAAATACATATTCCCTATTATCATAAATTTGACACCTGGAGAGCAGTAACTCTGGCTTGTTTTTTTAAAGAAAGCATTTATCCCTTCACTCTTCTGTATTATCTCCAAATTTAATGCACATAAACCCCTAAATTAATGAGGAATCAACAGCTCCAGTCTTACTCACTTCTTCCCAATCACTTGTTTTCCTGCTTTATGTCACTGGAGGTAAAGGTGAAAAGTTGGGTTGGGAAGGAAAGTTTCAGTTGCTCTACCATTGTGATAAAGAGATATATGGGGGCAGGGTATGGGGCTTAAAGTCAAATTCCTCGCATGTCTGATTTTGTCAAAATGAACCCAACTACTATGTGTAATTAAGATGCTCTAAAAAAATAAAGATATATATGATCTCATTTAAGACTATGGGTGTTATAGTTTGGATTTGGAATGTCCCCCAAAGGCTCATGTGTTGAAGGCTTGGTCCTCAGTACAGCAATGATCGGAGTGGGCTTTGGGGAACTGATTGGATCTTGGGGGACCTGACCTCATTCATGGTTGTATCTTTTGATGTGTTCATAATTGAATGAGTTATTGGGAGGTGGTGGAAACTGTAGGAGGTGGGGTCTAGGTGGAGAAAGTAAGTCACTGGGGACGTGCCCTAGAAGGGTATATCTTGTCCCCAGTCCCTTCCTCAGTCTCTCTCTTGCTTCACTTCCTGACCACCTTTGCTCCACCATGTGCTCCCACCAAATTGTTCTGCCTCACTGAAGGCCCAAGGCAGCAGGGTCAAGTGACCACAGACTGAAATCTCTAAAATTGTGAGTGAAAAAAAATCTTTCCTCCTTTAGGTTGATTTTCTTAGCTATTTTGTTACAGTGAAGAAATATTGACTAACATAGTGAGGAATAAAATATTCAAGAAAACTTGAAATAGCTTTTGACCATAATCTGACCTAATGTGAAAAGTCAGAACTTAATTACACATGTGCTTAGGAAGGTTTGTAACCCTAAGAAAAAAAATTCAGGATGAGGTTAGAAATCCAAAAGTAGTTCGAGAAGGGTTTGAGAATAATTAAAAGATATGGAGAATGGAAATGAATTATTCCTAGGTATTTACATTTAAATATTACTTGGGTATTAATATTCATATAGTTATTAACTATGGTACTATCCTAAGTATTTTTAAAATATTAACTAATTAACGTCCCATATCATCTGTATGAGATAATTCACATTAGAATATGTCATCGTTATTATTTTTTAAATTTTATTTTATTGGCTCTTCTTAGTGTATGTCATCATTTTAATATCAAAATAGTAATAATATCAAAATAATAAGAAAATAAGCCACAGACTAGAAGCAAATATTTATAAATGACATATCTGATAAAGGACCTTTATTCAAAAACTACAAAGAATTCTTAAAATTCAGTGATAAGAAAATTAACAACCCATCTGAAAAATGGGCAAAAGATCTGAATAGACACCTTGCCAAAGTAGACACATGACTAATAAGCACATGAAAAGATGTTCATTGTCATGTCATTGGGGGATTTCAAATTAAAACTAATAGCAATAATAACAGCTAGAATTTTTCTAATCTTTACTGTATTCCTACTTTATAAACCTCATTTAGCTTTCACAACACACAAACACAGGTACGGTTGTTGGATCAAGTTGTCTGTCAGATTTACTCAATTGAAGAATTTGTCCCTGAACATTTATATTAAAACCCAAAGTCAAAATATCATATTAGTTAACAGAAATGTGTTTTGATATATGCATTAAAAATAATTAGAAGCATTATTTCCATATTAATTGCATCACATAAATTCAACCAAATATGAGTTCAACATATCTAGACAAACTCTTCCCATGGTCTTACACTTGGCTCTACATTTGTTCTAATATGACTTGATGTAAGAAGTGACATGAATTGTTAACCTGAGTATGCTGGAAATTAAAAAGAGGCTGAAAATTATTATACATAGATCTCGAATTGGAGAGAATGTACAGCAAGGCTAAACTATGCATTGCAAAATAGGCAGTAAATTTTTGGTGGAAGCATTGCTAATAATTTCCAAATAAATAATAGCTAGCTGATGAGTGGTATCTATGATACCAAAACCCCATATTTCCCTCTTGGGAGAACAGCTGCAATGATACTTGATTTTGTGGCTAAAATAGGACTTGTGGATTTGCAAGTAATAACCTGGACCACCAAGCTGTATCAGATGCAGTTCATAGTAATGCTTGCGTACTTTATGATGTGATTGTACATATCAACTATAATAGAGCCGAAATTCTAGTAATAACTGTAGCTGCTTTCTCTCTGACTTCTCTAGACATAAGACAAGAAGATAGACTAGAAGAATAGAAGAATCAATTGAAGAATTTGACCTCCAGGGACAAATTGTTCAATTGATCCCAATTATACAACTATTTCATGGAAGAGAAAAACCAAGACTACGAGAGATTAAGTAACTTTTCAAAGCCCACAGTTAAGATTTCAGTGTCTTATCTGTCAGACATTAAACTTGTACTCTGAATTATTGCACTATAATCTATTAATATTTAGTTACTCTTAATAATTTACTGTTTCAATACAGCTTTAGTTTTACATCCTTGCACACTGGAGTGAAAAAGCAAGCATATATCTAACATCTATACATATTTAACAAGGGTATTATCCAGGTATTGCATTCATCTGAAGGGAACTTATTCAAATTGTAGATATGGGACACAGAAAAGAAAACTGAGGGCTGGTAATGTAGCTCAGGAGAGAGCACTTGCCCAGCACATAAGAAGCCTTGGGTTCAATCCCCAGCACCACCAAAGGGAGAAAAAAAAGAGCTTTCAAAAAGCCCCTTTGTAAAAATTTAAACTAATAAAATTGTAGGACAAAGTCACGGTCAGTACTTAAACTTGCCTTGGGGGCAGTTATTCCGATCTTAATTTTCATGCTGTCAGTTTGATGGATATTGTTTGACTATCGGAAGGGCTCTTAGATGGCACATGCAATTGGATATTTTAAGACGAGCTTAATAAAACTGGAATTTACAAAGTGGGGGACATTTACCAAGGGTAATACAGAATTCTGGGCTAGTTACTGGAACCCAGAGAAGGTAGCTGAACGGAGGAGGGAGGACTGTCCATAACGAGCTGGGAACTTCAATAGAGGAACCTGGCTGACCAGGAGCCACCTGTAAGGCAGAGAACTAGAGGAAGAATTACCCTGAACTCCTTTCTTTGTCACACTATGTTCTCCTGCCAGCCCCTTCAATTGGCCACAGCCAACAGGAAGCCAGGGTATCAGGGATCCTGGTGATGCCGTTGGCATTTCAACCTCCTGAAACACAGACTATGACGAGAAAGAATAAAGTCCATCTTGCAGGCAAATGGGCAGTATGCTTGAAACTGGCAATGGCCCAAATCAGTGCAGGTACCTTGACATAGCTCCTGGATCTAGCGCTAAGTGGGAATTCCAGCACCATCCTGAGCAGCCTGACGGCCTGACGATTGTCACCCTGGCAGTCTCTATCCCCACGCTTTACATTCACATCAGCCTCTGACTCAATGGGCTCACCCACAGCCTTGGTTCCCTTTCTCCTCTTCCTCCATCAGCCAGTACGAGAGCTGAAGTGCACAGAGCTGAAGCTCCTCCCAGCTCAAATTCAGCTCTACATTTATACCTGGCTCTGATCTCTTGGGTGGCCCTGTTGTTTAAGCCAATGGCTTCCTTTTCTCTAGAAATTTCACAATCCCATCTCTCAGTAGACATCTCCTATGAGGTAGGTTTACAATAGTTACAGACAGAAGCAAAGGTCAGAACCACTTTGTCCCTGCTTCTCGGCTTCTGAAAAGCATATGTGGTTATTGCACAGACAACATGAAAGGATACTGGAGCCTACACATCTGTTCAGGGTACTGGGTGGGGGCATGAAAGGAAATGTTTACAATTTCCTATCTTCATCCTTCCTTCTAAACCACTTGAGGCACCAATGGCCTAGTTTCCCCTTACTTGTACGTGATTTTATATGGCTCACCTTAGCCAGAAAGTTCCATTGTAATGCTTTGTTCAGCTCTGCTCTTCCAGATAATGCTCTGAGCACTGGTTGTTTGCTCTAGTCTAGTATACCTGTTCCGGGTCTCATTTTGCACATTTGGTTGAAAACAATAGGAAGAAACTAAAAGATAAAACAGATCAATTTTATTATTGTTTACTTAGTGGCATAGTTCTCACTGCGTGTTCTGAAGAACCCTAGGAACATGCAAAGTTATTCCAGAATCTACCTTGGTGAGAGGAGAGGGCCAAGGGAAAGGAAGAACAAGTAAGAGAGCTTGGGATCTGCTACTCATTCTTAAACACCACACATCTCCTTTCATCTGTTTTATACACTGAGGCTCCAAGTAAATTTTTAATCGTAGAAGATAAGATGTAGCTCTGCTGTTTAAGAAAGAAAAATGGTGGCGAATCACCGGCTAAAAGTGTTAGTACTCACAGGACACTTCCCTTTTGACAAGGGGATTAGGAATATGGGTATCACAAATCAACTGGGGAACATCAAAGTTTCACAAGTCAGAGTGTGGGCTCTGGGTCTCGACTTCCTGGGATGGTATCCAAACTGTGTCCTTCACCAGGTTTTCTACCAGAGCTTTAAACCTTGCACTTCCCAACTTGGTGGTCTGAGGATCAGAGCCAGGCTTTACAGCAAGAAGGACCCATATGCTGGGTTCCCACAATACTGCTTTTGAACACAAGTGTTGTCTTGTAAAACTGTCACATGCACAGAAGAGGAAGAAGAGAGGAAGGAAAAAACAGTGTCCAGTATTGCTAAATATGCTAGACAAGGTTTTTGTTTAGACAAAGTGATTGAGGGGGGAAGACTGTTGCAAAACTTCAGCATAACATTACTGAAGTTTTCAGCTCCTATTTCCCATGTCTATCAGATATGTGCAGTGTGTTTCCCTTGGGTGGACCACAGCTTCATGTTACACTCTCTGGTCTGCTTAATGGAAGCTTAAAGAGGATGAGCCCATTTCCCACTCTTTTAAATGAGCATTTACTTCTTGTCCAATCATATCTCCTCATTGATCTCCCCTAATATGGTTCCCGATTACATGGTTTACAGAAACCTGACAGACCTCAGACAAACAGAAGATGCAATCAAATATCTCAAGTTCTCACTGCAGCAGTTTCTATATCCTCCTACCTCCACTGAAATTAAAAATATAAATGGAGTCTTAAGATAAGGTTCCAATGACAAAACGAAAGTGAGAGGAATACAGATTAAACACAAAGAAGAACATCCTAGCTGAAGATGTGAGAGACACTGCAACCAAAGATCATTATCCACCCCACTTCCCTGAAAACCTAATAGGAAAGGAGACTGCCAGTTTGGGCTGGTTGAAATACCTGGAACCAAGAGACAGGGTTAAATGACTTTGGCAATTTCTTTCTGGGACACATAGGAGAGCCTGGTGATTAAAAGCAGAACTTTGAAGTTAAACAGACCTGAAAATGAGACCCAGTTCTATCATTCACTAGCTGTGAAATCTTGGGCACCCTACTTAACCTCTCTCCTGAGAGTCATATGAAGATTAAATAAGATTAATGGGGACTGAGTGTTTAGCACAGAATCTGGCACCACAGAAAGATCTCAGTAAATATTAGCTACAGCAGCTAACTTTGAGTTTCATTTGTTCTTTTCTTTCAAACCCCATGTCCGTGGCATCCATAGAGATCCACTCTCACATAACTGCTGAACTTAGTTTCTTTGAACCAGTCCCAAAATTTTAAGACTCCAACTCTACACAAGTTTGACAGTCTCAACTGGTTCTCTTAGCTGGAAATACTACTTCCAACCTAACTCTAAGCAATGTGGTTTCCAAAGAAAATTGCACAAAGGTCACGTTCTATCATTTGATGTAACTCATGTAGAAAATGATGACGATCCTACTACTGACAGTTTCTTGACTGTTTCTCTTCATTCTTCAAGCCTGGAATCACGTGTTCAAAGAGCTACGTTCTTGAGCTAGAGGGAACCTTTGCATCCTTTAGCCTGGGATAAATGCTCTGCCACAGGTAAACTTAGAATGAGCACAGAACACCAAGTGCAGGCAGTGGTGTTTATAGGGAAGTCTGCCAGGTGCTGTTGACTTCCTCAGTCTTCAAGGAGGAGCAGAAATTGATGAGTTTGAGTGTTAGGAGGGAGGTAGTTAGAGATAATGCTAACTAGGAGAACTTCAGGAAAGAAAACAAAAACATTTTAAATGGTTTTAAGTTTTGGGTAGCATACATTTCCCAATCCATGTTGAGTTTTCTAAAATAGAAAAGGAAAGTAGATTTTGCTCTTTACCAAATATATGATTGGTTCAGGATAAAAAAATATAAAAGTCCTAAAAATCAGAGTTGTTGCTATTGTTGTTAATTGTTTATTTGGAGGGTGTCCCAGGGATTGAACCCAGAGGTGCTTAACCACTCAGCCACATCCCCAGCCCTTTTTTATATTTCATTTACAGACAGGGTCTCACTGAATTGTTCAGGGCCTTGCTAAATTGCCAAGGCTATCTTTGAACTCTCGAGCCTCCTGCCTTAGCCTCCTGAGCTGCTGGGATTACAGGTGTGTGCCACCATGCCCAGCAAAAATCTGAATTTTTAAAACTACTTTATCTAAACTTTCAACCTGAATCCTCCTCATCTCTGATAAGCATTAGTCTAACTTGACTAATTACAATGTCAAGGAGCATAGTGCTGGGAGATGCAACTCAAGCAAATTTTACTTCTTTTTGAGGCATATTATGGACAGGAAAAGGAAGAGACAGGAAATATATAGTTTGATGAGTTTTGATAATATACCTGTGTATCCAATGGCTGAATCAAAATGTAGAAAATTTCATCACCCAGAAAGTTTCTCCATTTCCTTTCCCAGTTATCCATCCCTCCCGTTCTGTTTTTATTCCCCTGGATTAGACTGGCAAGATCCTGGACTTCATGTAAGTGAAGCCATTCCCAGTGTACGCAACTTGTGTGCCTGGCTTTTTTTTTTCCACTTTACATAATATTTTTGAGGTTCATCTATGTTGTATGTTTAAATAGTCTGTTCCTTTTTGTGGCTGGACAATATCTTACTGTATGAAAATACCTAGATTTGTTTACCCATTCTCCTATTAGTGGACATTTGCATTATTTCCAAAGTCAGAATTTTAGAAATAAAGCCACAGTGAGCATTCTTATATAGATTTTTTTTTTACCCTGTAGACATGTGATTTCACTTCTTTTGAAATTCCTGAATCATACAGTAGAGAAATATTTATAAGAAAATGTCAATTTTCCAAATGGCTGAAGCATTTTATATTTTCACTAGCATTATATAAAAGATTCAGTTGCTCTGCAGCTTCTCCAACATTTGGTATTGTTAGAATTTTTAAATTTTCCCCCTCCCAGTGGATGTGTAGTGGTGTCCCATGTGGTTTTAATTTTGTTCCTCATGACCACAATGCCAAGCCTTTTAAATGTGCTCGTTGGCTCTGAATGTGTTCTCTTTTGTGAAGTGTCTATCCAATTCTTTTGCCTTTAAAAAATGTCTTTTTCTTCTTGTTTGTGAGAGCTTTTATATATTCCATTTACAAGTGCCCTGGCACTGTGGAAAAAAACTTCTAGTTTGAAGTCAGATGCCCCGGGTTTGAATCTTGACTCTGTCTGTATGTCTTTTACAAGGAACTCAATGTCTCTGAACTTCAGCGACTTTGCCAGCAATATGAAAATCATGTCCAGCATACAAGGTTCCTTTGGGAACTTGAGAGAGCACATACAAAGCACTGAATCCCATTCAGGTCCTGGCACATTAAGGCTCTTAAAATAAAACTTAAGGTAGTGTTTATTACAAACATTTAAAGGTGATAGCCAAGCTGCCCACCCCAAACCTTTTTCTATATTAGGTTAAGTATCTCCAGTTCATCAACTTTTTCATAAAATATGATTTTCAGATATTGCTGCCATAACATTTTTAAAAATTCAGTGAGGGAGTCAGGTATGGTAGCACACCATTGCTACTCAGGAGGCTGAGACAGGAGTGTTGCTAGTTCAAGGCCACTTAACAAGACTTTATCTCAAAATAAAAATAAAAAGGACTGGGGATGTGGCTCAGTGGTACAACGTGCCTGGGATCCATCTCCAGTACCTAAATAAATAAATAAATATTCAGTCAGACATGGGTAACAACCAAACAGGGGAGGCAGGCCGTTGGGCTGGATCAGTCTGGTGGAACAGACAGTAATTCACTTTTCAGTTCCTGGGGAAAGCCCACAGCATCCTGAGAAAGGGCAGATTGGCTGGGACAGTAAGGGGGTGGTGTTGCTTAGATATTACAGAAATGACTATCAGGGGCTTTCAGTGTTTTTAGAACCATAGCACAGTTATTAAAACTTCTTTAATGATTCTCAGTACATTCTCTTCCTTACTACTTTATGATTTTGGAAGGAGCCATTGACTGTTTTTTAATATTGTTTTTCACTTCTAATGGAAAGAGAGTTCTTGACTTGTAAGCAGGTATGTGAATGCTCAAAATTAATTTTATATCTCTTGGCATACCTTTCAAGTAGGTGGCCATGTGACTAAGTTTTGGCCAATAGGCTGTGAGCAGAAGAGATGTGTACATAAGAATTTGTGCACTTTCCCTTTCGCTGGATGAATTCAGGATGTGCTGGTAAGCCATTGTGGACCACACAGCCAAAGGAAGTACTCTAGGATAGCAGAGCAACGAGACAGAAGGAGCCTGAACTCCTGACAGCTGCCTGGAGCATGGCAGAGATCTCGCTAAGGTGTGAGAGAAATAGACTTCCGTCTTGTAGAAGCCACCATTGTTTTGAGTCTCTGTGACAAGCAGCTGAAGTTTCCTTGCAGCTAATACACTGATCCTAAAACTTGTGTCCTGCTACCCCAGCCTGCTACCCTAGTTTTCTAACTTGACCACTCTATAACCACATGTCGAAATTGACCTAAGCAAGTTTGGTCATGCCTATCATTAGTTATTCTTAAAAGATAATGGTAACTGCCAACCAAGTTAGAGCCTGTGAGGGTTAGTTGCTCTCATAACCTCACTGCCAGATTTTAATGATAGCAAATCTCACATCAAATTCTGCCACACATGCAGATGCTTATGAAATAAACAGTTGTTACCAACAGAGCATATGACAGTCCTCCCTATCTGTTAGGTGCCTTTGTCCCAGCTCAGTGGGTCCTTAAGCTCATGCAGGATAGAAATCAAACATGGCTCACAAAGAGACTGTTGGTAAGAATTACTTTATTGCATTGATTCACATAGCAAGGTGGCTACCCTATAGGTAGAGTAGCAAGGAAATCCAGGGGTGAGCAACATATTACCTGGTCTTTTGTCCTTCTGCTTAATGGGAACTGTCACCTGATATGACCAGCAATTTGTTGTATCTGGTCTCGGAAAACTGCTTTATCTGCCAGGAAACCAGACTTTCCAGGCTAGAAGAAAACATTTTCCTAAGCTCATTGCAATGCTATTACTGTGCTTGTACCATTTTGCACTTGACCAAAAATGTTTGCACATAGTTCAAAATGAGCCCAGAATTGTGTTCTTTTCTCCCCCAGTGTATCTTTTAGCATGCACGTGAATTTAAATGTGGATCTCACTTTCTGGCAAGCGGTTGTGGTCAGATCTGCTTGCACTGCTTGCACCGGTTGGATGCTTTCTTGTTGTTTGTCTTAAACAATGGACGTTTCTGCCTCACCTTGGCCTCACTTTCATCACACCTTACCTGAATGTGCTTTATTAGATGCAGGTATAACATTCCAGAGCTGGCCTTCAGTTAAACTCAGGAGTGGTAACAGGCAACAAGAATCCTCAGACCTGAGGACATGGGAGAAGTAAATGATCAAGACTCTGTTGCCACCTCTGAGGCTAGAGGACTTATTATATTCCTAAGGGGTCCATGCAATGGAAGGGGATGTCTATTAAATACCTTTGACAAGTCATATGTCTTGAATACTTCTGAATTTACTAATAAAAACCCATTGCTAGTGCTCACTTTACTAATCGACTAGCCACTAATGAAAATCCATTCTCTACATTTGTTATGCTAATTAGTAAATAAAATCACATGTATCGATTGAGATTAGGATAATTAAATACTTATAATAGCTACCTTGGAGTGTGGGTTTTGTAACATGAGGCATGAATTCCTGACTGAGACAAATGACTACCCTAGGGTAATGCCCAAACCAGCATGGTAATATCTGGCTGTCTATGCTGGAGTAGCTTACATAAATCCTAGGTATCACAAGGCCACATCAAACATGTAAGAACCGAAGGCACAAATATTCCCACAAAGAAGAATCCATACTTTATACCTCCTTCTTGTTCCAAGGATGCTGGCAGCTTTTCCTTATTCATAGTTGCTATATTGCCTATAATTGACTTTTAAATACCTTAATGTAAACAGTGTCAGATACATGTGCATAAATGAACTTTAATCTATGCTGGGGATGAATAACTTGCATTTGAAGGGTCTTTGTCAGGAATCTGTGCTCTTAAGTGTGATCAGCTTTTGAAGCATCCTGAATTCAAGTTAGGTGGCTCCACCAAAAATGTCAGATATAGTGATCTAAATCTGAATCAAGATACGTTAATTAATATGGCCAGGTACAGTGGTGCACACCTGTAATTCCAGTAACCCAGGAGGCTGAGGCAGGAGGATTGTGGGTTCAAAGCCAGCCTCAGCAATTTAGTGAGACCCTAACCAACTCAGCGAGACTCGGTCTCAAACTAAAATATAAAAAAGGACTGAGAATGTGGCTCAGTGGTTAAGCACCCTGGGTTCAATTCCTGGTACAAAAAAAAAAAAAAAAAAAAAAAAAATATATATATATTAATATAAGTGATAGTAGAAATATTCCTTTTTTATTGGCAAAATTGGTGCTGCTCAAGAAACATGGTTAGCTGGAGTGGGTTTGCATGGAGAAGACATAAGAATCTAGCAAACCAGACAGGATAACTCCTCCTCCAGAGTCACACTCAAGGTATGGAGTTTATGTGGTCTTTGGTCTCACTCCTTAATGGGAAACTGTTACCTGATTGGTCAGGAGTTTGGTGTATCCTGGTGTCAGAATTGCTACGTTTGCTTGGGATCCAGGCTTTTCTGCAAGGTACTTAGGGAAGAAAGCAAGACCTGAGAACTGAGCTTGCCCTGAGTCTCCTAAGACAGGCTGAGTGACTTCCTCATGTCTGTTTGTTAAAAAATGTTTGTGTGTCTCTAAGACTAGTGGGGTTTTTCGGTGGTGGAGTTGAAGGGGATTCAGGGTGTGCTGGGATTGGATCCTGAGCTTTGTACATGCTAGGCATGCTTTCTACCACTGGGCTATACCCCAGCCCTGATACTAGTTTTTACAGCAACATATTGCCTGGTTGTGAGTTTGAAGGGACACATACAAATCCAAATAAAAAACTGACAATTGCCAAATGACCAAATAGCAGCAATAACTAACCTGAACTTTCCAAAATAACAATGGGTATTGTTTGTTGAGCAGTTTTCTGTGCCAGGCTTTGCGCTAAACCTCCACATGTATAATCTCATGAAATCTTCTAAACATGCAGAGGTAAGTAATTCATTTTACAGATGAAGAAAAATAGGCTCTGGAAGGTGCCTGAGGTGGTGAAGCTTCTGAAGCAACAAAATGGAGGTGAGCTGGCTCCTGAATATCATGCCTATAGTACTTCTCCACACCATTCCCTGACACAGGTTAAGTTCTTTTCGACCATGTTCTGTCTTAGGTGATCTTGACCAAACCGAATGAGGAGGAGGAAGAAGGGAAGAGGGGAGAAGGGGTGGACTGGATCTGACTTTAGTAGACAGGGAAAAAAAAAATCTAGGATGAGGACACAGTGGATGTCCCCTTGTGGGGAGGCTTATCAAGCAGATGGGGGGAGCAGCAACCACACACCATGCTTGGCAGACTATGAAGTATTCTGTGGCGTCATTATCACAGAATAGCAGCCTTTTAGAATTAAGAATAGTCTTAATTTGCACTTCTTTGGGTTTTCCATTTACATAATGTTAGAATGCAAAGAAAAATCATACACAAAACCCATGATAATTTAGCACTGAAATTCTTGTTTAAATAACCACTGAAAGGGAATGGATGTTTTACTTTACCCTGGACTTAGGTGGTTTTCTAACCCTGGTGTAGAGTCAAACCCCAAATGAGACTGCGTGTGCCTCTGAGTTTGTCTGTTGGTATGATCCAAACCCTAATTGCTGTTTCAATAATTGATTTGGTGTGGAGGATTTAATATAATTTGTTTAAGGGTTCAGAGAAAATGTATTTTTATACAGGGTCTCATTAAAAGTGCTGTGGGTGTGAGTCTAGTGGGAATGAGGATTTTAACAGGTGTTAATTCATCTGATGACACGGTGTAACATTTCCTGTGTGATGGATTTAGTGAGAGGTCTGATCTATCTGTGATCCCCTGTGGAAGACTATCTGCATGATGAACAGGTGCCACTCAGTGCCATAGCAGGAGATGGACTAAAGTGGCATCGTGGAGCATGGATTGTGTTCCTGATAAATGAGCCCTTGAAGAAGTACTTCTCAAGACAAACTGGCTGCAGTGTCCCCGTGGATCACAGCTCTGCAATGAATGCCATGAGGCACTCCACGCCAGGTTCTGCTGCTCCCTTAGCTCTTCTCTGGTTTTCCTCACCCTTGACCTTCACAGCCTCCTGAGGCTCTCAACACCCGACTTATTTGCTCCTACACCCTCCTTTGTTGCCACCTCCTCCCTTTCTCATTATCCTCAGACATCTTCCTGCGTGGAGCATCATGGACTTCCCTACCTACCCCGCCCTCCCGACCATGCACACACCTGAAACCAGAACTCCAGTCATCTTCTTCGCTACAAAGTCTGCTCAGGCACCTTCCCCAAAGCCTATTGATCATCCTCTTTTCAAAGCAGAACTCTTTCTGAATTGACATACTTCTGCTAGTTTTATATTTATCTGACTTCTCTTTCTTCAAGTCCCTTGAAGTCACTGTGTCCTTTATGGACACGTGTGCCCCATTTTTGGACAGTGGATAATGAGCAGGACATTCATGAAAGCATCTTGCAACAAAAAGTCTCATTTTTGGCCCAGCTATCTCACCTGGTGCTGACGGGCCCCTCAACTGTCTTTCTAGCATCCTTTGGAGTGGAAAGTAGGATGGGAAATTCAATCTCCTGAGAGAATTAAATTCAAATTTTTCTTCTTTACAGAACTAAAAGGTATGAGGTGCCAAGATAAGGTATCCTCGCCCTCCCCATACATGCCCCTCACTGCTACATGCAAGACAGGGGAAGAGGTCCAAAGACACAATTGCAATTTAGAAAAGGTGGTAAAAACCAAAATAGATGCTGCAATGGAAGGCAGAACACGGTCAATATCTCAATGGGGACACAAAGCAGGATGTAAGTTTTCTAGAGCAATCAGAAGGAATTTGGGAAGAGGTCAAGAAGTGGTCTTTTAGCTGAAGAGTAAAAAAAGTCAGAGACAGGAGCAGGTTGGTCTGTTTTGACTGATACAGAGTGGAAAGAGGGCATTGGGGAATCCTAGGTCTGTAGAATGCAGGCAGGAGAGAAAAGGCTAGGAGCTAGTATAAGCATTTACTTTCCCGGCCTTGCTAACCCCGAAAGAGCACCCAGGCATCTGTTGAAATAAAGCATCCCGAATTTAAATGGGGTTGCATTCAAATTGATTGGTGGCCTCTATGGCACTTTGTGCCTAAAGCAATGCTCCCCCAGGGAATGTATTCCAAAGGTCCCTGAGGGAAGGAGGCATAAATTTTTGAATTGGAGTTATTCAGAAGTTTTAAAATCCTCAGCTTAAGATCTTTTCATTCATTCCAGGCCCAGGAGGGACAGTCCTAGTCTCCCATACTAACAGAGAAGGAGGAATTTCCCAGTGACCCTCAGCAGACCATCATCTTATGTCAGGAGGTTCTGCCCTTATTTGTACAGAACAATAATAAACTTTTCTGTCTTCACACGCTCTGAGGGGAAGGTCCAAAGGCTTCCTTGTTCAAGAAGTCTGGTTTCTGAGAGAGGAACGCTGGACTAGGGTAAAGTGAAACCAGAGCTTGAGCAGCTTTTAAGGCTTGTGCTCCTTTGCAGGGTTTGAACCACATTGGTAAACAAATCCCTCACCAAATTTATCTTCTCGAAAAGTACAGAAAACAGGATTGGACATGTGAGTTCCAACAGTAACACTACTGTCCACTTGGCCCAATCGGGGTCTGAGGCGACAGTCAGGAGATGAAGCATCACACGGAGGGAGGTAACTGTAGGGGAGACGGTGGTGATTTGCAGAGGGTAAAGCACAGCTGAACAATGAAAATAGGTTACCACTCCCTTGGACTTGAAACTCCAGCTCTTCTCTTTGGAAGGGGCATAACAGATGTGGTAGAAAAAGTCAGAAAACCTGGGGTTAAATATATCCTTAGTAACTGTAAGTTAATTGGCCTATGTCATTTTGGGGAAATCAAGTAATATTACCTCCTGATCTTCAATTCTTATTCATTCTCTCTTTTCAGTACAAGGGGTTGAACCCAGAAGTGCTCTACCACAGTACTTTCCCCCAGTACCTATACCCCCAGTACTTTCTCTTTTATTTTGAGACAGTGTCTTCCTAAATTGCCAAAGCTGGCCTCGAACTTGATATCCAACTGCCACACTCCTGAGTAGCTGGGATTATAGGTGTGCGTGACTATGCCTGGCTCAGACTCAGTTCTTAAAGTTTGTAAAGAGGGAGTATAGCACTACCTGCTCCTTTGGGAAGTTGTCCTGGTATTTACATTACCTTCCCCTCCCTCTGCCCATCTAGAAGATTGTTTCTCTTCTTTACACCTTTTACAAGGACGATGTACCCTTCCTTTTGCTTAGCATTCTAAATTCTAAAGGAAGCCGCACCTAAATGATTAAGATGTTGGTTGCTAATTTTTTTTTCTTTTTAGATTTACAGAACCCAGAACATCTGATGACCTTTGGATAACATCATAATGTGTAACACCCTTCTTTAGTTCTGCGCATCAACTAATGCCAAGCATGTGAATTGCTGTGGGGTTTAACTTACAGATGTGTACTATGTCTGTTTAAGATAACATAGGAAGTAGTCCCAAGAGGCTGATGTAGATTGTGATATTCAGGTCAGGGAGGGGCAGAGAAGGAGACTCATGCCCAGGATGACAAAGACCCCGCTCAGCAGGTAGTCTTCCTGGTCACTGTTTCTCTGCACCTCCTTTCCCTCTATATAAAAGCCCTCTGTACCCCTGAATTCTCCAAGAAGGAGCTTTGAGGACTATAGCCTTTCTGTCTTCTCAAGGCCCGCCCTTGAGTAAACCCGATTCTGTCCAACCAACACTCCTCTCCTGAGTATTGGCTTCAGAGTGGCGAGTAGCCCAGACCTGGGTCTGGTAATAGTAGTGGCAATAATTCCTGCTTTGGCTCACTTCAAAGGGTTGCTTTGAGTTGAAATAAGACAGATAATGCTATTATAATGCTATGCAAATGTAAATCCTTGCGATGCAAAAGTATGTTATTGCTATTTCTAAAACCTCCTTTTAGAATTAATTTATTTAAAAGTGAGAATATAAGTTATTTGTTCTGTGCTCTGAGTACATCTGAGTACTTTAAAACTTATAAATTATTATGAACTTTGTCTTAACTAAAATAGTTTTTGGCATGTGCAGGAGGAAGAGTTATTTCTTTGGGGCAGAAGGGTATTTTTATTTTGCCCTGGCTGGTGAGATAAATGGTAGTTATTTAGCTAAGGTTATATAGAAGAGGGAATGGAGTTTACTACCCCAAGTTCAGGAGGATACTTTTTCTTCTTTAATAACTGTGGTCTGGCTGTGACTCAGAAACCAGCTTTGGGAGAAAGAAGTGGTGGGGAGCAGATGGTGGTAAGAAAAGATTTGTAACTAGGGAGCGTATGCTGACCTTTCAGCCAACTCTCACTACCAGGGCAAAGAAGGTGTCAGCTCTCCCTTCATTCATACATGTGCATTTGATGGGGAATCAGAAAATGATTCCCCCAAATATAGTGACTTGGCATACTGACTACTTAAAACTAAAAGAAACTGAAGGGCCCCAGAAAACAGTCTGGAAACCAAGGTCTCTCTGACTTTCTCTGCCCTCTCTTCCACACTTTCTTTCCGGAAGCACAGGATGGGACTTCCCTTAAAATATTCTTTATCCAACTAAGGAGAGTTTCTCCCATAGGAAGGCAAGTTGTCTTAAACCCCCTCCACATGATCTCATCAAACAGTGAACTCATAGGAAAGGCTCACAGTCAACGTCAGCATCATCTCTTCTCCTGAGGAATGTTTTATCTAAGAGACTATATCTGCGTAACACAATGACCTTTACTTGCCATTCATTTCTTCCCCTCACTCTCCCATAGCCTGTGCTTACCTTTTCCCAGAAACCCCAAGTCCCTATTCTCTGCTATATAAGCTTCAACCATTTGTCCTTTGTTTCATTATTCTATTCTGTATGGCTCCCATGCACAAGTGCACATGATAAATTTGTATATCTCTTTGCCTGTTAATCTGACTATGGTCAGTATATTTCATAGACTCAAATATCAAACCTTCAGAGAGAAGGACAGTTTCTTTTGCTCCTACAAATTCTATAAATATCACTGAGTACCAACACTGTGCCAGGAATGTGCTGGACACTAGGAACACAGATACGATTCAGACAGACTGGTGAATCTCCTGCTCTTGTAGTTTGAGAGGAAGATGAAGTTAAGCAATGTGACCAGAGAGGAAGTTTCAAAGACTATTTACAGAGGACTAAAGTCTTACAGCAAGGGATGTAACCTAGCCTAGGTACTGAGGGAGATGTCTCTGAAATCTAAACCATAATGTTGGGGTAAATACTGGTCAGTGCCTAGGAAAGCTTGTTGTTCCTGGGCGTTAAGATAAGGAGGACTCTAAAGAATGTGATAATGAAGGAAATGGAGGGAGGAAACTGGTCACTTCCCTTGTCACCAATCTCTAGGTCAGGATCAAACAGAGTGACCTTGGTTGTAAAGTAAAAGAAGGTACTCATAAAACATTTGAAGACATCTGTGCGCACAGTGGGCATGCAACCTATCGTGCGTGTTCTCCTGCTGGTAGGTTCAGGGTGGCCCTCCATTTTATCCCAGCTGGCCACTGCTAAGGAGTACATGAGTAATAAAATGTCCAAAATCTCTCCATTGAATTCTCCATGTTCTTTTTTTGGATTGAAAACCAGTATGCTGAGGGCTTTGCAGCCCTAGGGTTGAACAGATGAGCAGAGGTTGGCTAATCAGGGGCTGTGGAAGAGGGTGGGAGTGTGGGAAGGTGACTGGATGAGAAAGAAGTCGTGCGCATTAGGCTTTTGGGATTTTTTTTTTCCTTTTTCTTTGTGGCTATCCTTATTGTTCTTTTAAATGTGATTCCATCTGGATAAAAAGTGGCATACTATGACCTCTTGTCTAGCCCCATTTCTTGCCCGAGTTTAGAAAGGCCTAAGATGGGCAGAAGAACAGAGGGCAATTTGAAGTCTGGCCATAGGCTCAAGACTTTTTTATACACAGCTATGAGTCTGTTGTTAAATCACTGCACAAGTTGGGCTGGGAATGTGGCTCACTGGAAGAGTGCTTGCCTGGAGCTTTCACATGACCCCAGGTTTAATCCCTAGTGGCTGCTCCAACATACACATGCACAGACACACACACACACACACATACAATACTATGCATGTTGATTTTTGTCAAGAGGTTGGGCAGCATCATAGCAAGGCCATGCAAGTTGGGGTACAGGGGATTTGAGTACTGCTTCCTCTCTGTCTACATCCCCACCCCATCCTGGGTGTTATTTCAGAGGATGGAGGAAGTGGTAGCTTGTTTATAAACTAGAGCTGGTTTTAAATATTGCACAATTCAATTCTAATTCCCGTCAGCAGTGACTTTGCTTGTCACTTGTCTTGTCTCGTGGTCCCCTGGGGGTCCTGAAGGAGTGGAGGATGAACAGGACTGCAAGGTCTCTTTGACCAGAACAAAAAAATCACACAGTAACTTAGTAGCAGAGCCAGGACTAGAATTGGTGTCTCTAATGTCACCTGTAAGCCATACTCTTATCTGGGGGCCTTTATAATTCATACAGCTATTTTTTATCCATGTTTTCATCCTGGCTGCCCTGTGAGATGGGCAGGGATTAAGATTCTTATTTTACCAGTGGGAAAGCTGAAGTTCCTGGGAGGTTACTTAGCCCAGTCCCCATAGCTAGAAGTTGAACCTTCTGACTTAACATTCAGTGTGCTTTCTACTGTGCCCTGTGGTTATGCAGCACATAGTCTGGTGGGTTGTTGATTATCCACCTGAGAATGGCTTGGAAAGTAGATAATGATTTGAGAGGAGGGTTTTCAAGGAGTGAATTAACCATGTTTGAGCATTCTTGCCAGTTTTCCATTGAAATTACCAATCAAAATCAAAATGAGCAAGTAGCTGGCCCTGCCCAAATAATCCTTCCATGCAAATTGCCATCTGAACCTCAAGTCAGCAGTTTGTGTGGGCAAGCCAGCTCTCTATCTTCAAATCCACATTGAGACATGTATCTGTGTTTTCTGTGGGGACTTCAACACTTGGAGTCTTCATTTCTGCTCTTGTAGAGAAGGTTCTCATTAAATATATGTTGGGAAAAAAAACCCACAAAAATTAAATCATCTGCAGGGTATTCTGACTGTAACCTTTTCCCTTCATTTCCCCATGGGGGCTATACAGGCTATAGAGATATCTTTGCTATTGGTCTCAAGAGACTTCTGGGTGATTCACTTCTGGAGAGGTGATACTGACCAAAGAGGGCTGGTCTAGAGGGACAGTTGGAGGTAGCAATGGTTCAGTGACTTGCTACAGAGAATTAGATGGTTCTGTAAAGTGAGAGGAAGTAGGAAACTGCACAACCTGTGGCCGAGGTTTCTTCAAAGTCTGCTGGGGTGGAGCAGGGTGGTAGAATGCAGATTTAGGGAAGTGAGGAAATGCTGACCCCCTGTCTTAGTCCGTTTTCTTTTGCCATAACAGAACACCTGAAACTGGATGGTTTATAAAGAAGAGGTTTGGGTTCACAGTTCTAGAGGCTGGGAAAGCCAATAGTATGGCTGTGGTATCTGCTCTGCTTCCAGTGAGGGCCTCATGCTGCTTCAGTCATGGCAGAAAGTAGAAGGAAAAGCAGATGCTTTGGAACAGACAAAACATGAGGGACTGCCTTACTTTATAGTGACCTGCTCTTCGGAGAACAGACCTTCTTCAGTGAAAAAGGCATTAATCCCCCTTAATCACCAAATCATCTGCTAATACCACCACTTTGGCAATCAAATTTCAACATGGTTTCTGATGTGTGTGGGGGGCAAAACATATTCAAACCATAACAGTGTCTTTTGACAAGTTGTCAGTGGGTAGTGTTGAGTATGGGAAGGGGGGTCTCTGTTAAGATAACTGGAAAAAACTCAAAGTGGGGAGGGCACAGAATCTTGTTACCATGGCTTGTTGAGAAGGAGTGCTTTTGGAGAATCGAACTGACCATCCCTTCCTCTAAACCAGTGGTTTTAAGCAATTATAGAAATAGTCTTACCTTCAGCAGTGCCTTCTCTGTGCTCTGGCCAATAATGGATCCAAGTCCACAGCAGGGAGAAACAGAGGAGGCTGTAGTACATAAACCATAGCTGCTCCCACCAACCTGCAAAACAAAACAAATAAACAGATAAAACACAATTGTACCTCAGCAGCTCCAAGCACAAGACTTTTATCTCCTGCTGGTTCAGAGACCCTGGCACTTCTAGTTGAATTTAGGGTCAATTGCATTCCTCCTCCTCCTCTTTGGTTGCCTGTTTGCTCCTGCTACCAGCCACAGTCTTTAACAGTTGGGACTTGCAGCACTGTTGTCTTTGGGCTTGGGACTGGTAAATACGCCATTTTACCACTGAGGTGGAGTGGCTCAGTGCTTGGTCACCTTGGAGGGATCACAGAAAAGCCACTGTGCTGAGGACCTGAGCCATGAATAGGTATTCATGCGTGCAAGGACATATTGTATAACCGTGTAATTGTCCAGGTGTGGCAGAGTTCCTTGTTAGATGTACTCTTGATTTTACTCCCTCTGCGAGGGGTATGTGTTTGGTATGTTTGCTTAGGACAGGGGCAGTTTGGCTTATCAAGGGTAATTTTTGGCTGTGGCCACATTAGTTACGTTTCGGTGCCAAATTATGTGAATTTCACAATGAGGCGGGTTCATTCAGATTCTTATTTGGTGTTCCCGGAGGTAATTCTTTGGCTTTCAGCTCTCCCTTGGAGGTGGGCATGAAGCCAGGGGCGGGGAAGGTGGTCGTGCAGAGGGAAAGGGGGCTGCGCAGTCTGCAAAGGAAACTGGCCCGTTTAGGACGTCCTCGACGCGACCCAGTAGTGGAGGCAACTAACTCCGGAGTAAATGTGGGAGCCCCGCAAAAACTCTTAATTCCGGCAAGGAGAACGACGAGGTGTGCACGCCGAGTTCCCGACGCACGCTCGCCGGCGCTTGCTGCCTTGACTTCCCCATCCTTGCGGGGGAGGGGCCCGAGTCGCCGCCGAGGCCGCGGAACCGAGAAAGTGCGCGAAGGGGACGCGCTGCGAGCGCACACGTGACGGCGCGGCGCCGAGCCGAGCGGGACCCGGCGGCTGCGGCGGCGGCGGGCGCAGCGGGGCGGCCCGGAGCGGCGCGGGCGGCCTGGAGCCCCGGGAGCGGCGCGCGCGGCCCCGGCCCAGCCGCTGTCCCGGCCTCGCGCTGCACATTCTCTCCTGGCGGCGGCGCCACCTGCAGTAGCGTTCGCCCGAACATGGCGACACGGAGCAGCAGGAGGGAGTCGCGACTCCCCTTCCTATTCACCCTGGTCGCGTTGCTGCCGCCCGGGGCTCTCTGCGAGGTCTGGACGCAGAGACTGCACGGCGGCCGCGCGCCTTTGCCCCAGGACCGGGGTTTCCGCGTGGTGCAGGGCGACCCACGCGAGCTGCGGCTGTGGGCGCGCGGAGATGCCAGGGGGGCGAGCCCCGCGGACCAGAAGCCGCTCCGGACGCGACGGAGCGCTGCCCTGCAGCCCGAGCCCATCAAGGTGTATGGACAGGTGAGCAGTTTTGCAACCCGTCTCCTTCCAGCTCTTTCCTCTCCCTGCACTTCCTCACCCCCGCATCCATCCTTTGCAGTCGCCTCCCAGGTGCAAGCACCACTGGGGACTTCCCGGCTTGCATTTGTTTTTTTCCCCCTCACATGAGTACAACCGTCAGCACTTGAATCGCATTGATCTTTCCTTCTTCCTGTCGATTTTAGCAAACGTATTCCAGGTAACTCTCGGGGTGCAGTGCACATTTCCCCAGGGTGTGTGTAGACCGGTTTAGTTTCTGGCAGGTACAGGAGGGGTGCATCTTCATTTTCACATCTGGATAAAAAACGGGCTTTCTTTAGTGTATTCTCAGTTGGCAGTGGAGGCGAGCACCCTGCAGTTGCAGTGCACTTAAAACAACGGCGGGCGGAGGGGGTTTCCACACTTAACCATCCTGAACCCCAGGAAAGGTGGGCAAAATTGAAACCTCCGCCACTGTCCTTGTACAGTCCAAAGAGGAGGGTGTGTGTGTGTGCGTGTGTGTGCACGCGGGCAATGGTTGAATTTTTTGTATTTTTGTGGGGGCGTGAGGTTCAGTCCATCCCCCCCTCAAGATAATGACTTTATTTTGGTCAGGAATATTCCTCCTGGCACTTGGGAATTTCACAAGACTGCAAGAAATTTGGTGGACATTATTTTTCAGTAAATGATTTATTTCTATCCAGGCAATGGGTTTATTAGATCATAAGTAACATGAATTTCACTTTTATGGCCAGACTTACTAGGAATTGCAAACCGAGTTTGTAGGTTAGTATCAGCATTGGCAAGATTAATTTGCCCCTGTTATTGCCTCATGAGACTCCCAATCCTGCGGTTAAGATTGACATCAGCAAAACTAGAAGGTCAGTGGGGGAGAAAAGGTGGGACCGTGGAGGTGGTAAACATGTGCAGAGTCAAACTGTTCCCTTTTAAAGTACAAATTAAGAGATTAGCCTGAGTTCTGCCTTTCTTTACTGATTTTGCCAAAGCCAGTTCCTCCTTCAGGAAATATGTAGAGTTAAGTGTTCAACCCTCGGAGCCAGGAAGAACCTTGTAAACCATGTCACCCTAGTGTGTCCATTTCTTGGTGAAGAAACCCAAGCTCCAAAAAGATGAAGTGACTAGTCTAAGGTCATTCCAGGAAGGGTTGCTTTTGTCTGCAGTCTCACTGACCTTTGGGTGCTGGGTGTCACCCTGTCTTTATACAAGACTTCTTAAATAATTCCTTTCTAAAATAAAATATATGTGTCTTTAAGGGGGAGGGCAGTGGTGAGTGAGCAGAAGCATTTAACTTTCACCATCAGCTCCTGGGCAGGAGGAGTGTGTGTCAGAGGTCTGATGGAACCTATCTGCTCTGTTCCTCTTGGGGGGCCCAGATCCTTGTCCCCCTCCTCATCCCCATCTGAAACTTGTATATTGTATTTTTGGAAAGATGTCAGCAAGGTCCTTGCTCTCCACAGGGAGCGTGGGGTTGTGTGTGTGTGTGTGTGTGTGTGTGTGTGTGTGTGTGTATGTGTGTCTGGTGAGGGGGGTAGGGATAGACACTCCCTTTTACACCGAGTCTCCCCAACTGGCCCAGTTCTAGGGACTTGGAGTGGGAGGAGTGGCGGACATTTCTTTCCAGAGCTCTGGTCTCTTGAAGGCATAGTGTCAGTGGAGGGAGGCACTCCTGGTTTCAAAACTACGCAAGCAGGTGCCATTTCTTCTCTGGTTTTGGTTTGTGAAAACCTCCTGGGGATCTGGGGCAAGTTAGAGATGAACTCTGTTCTCATTGGGAGTAACTCCAGAACTCTTGACTTTTATGTTTCTGGGCCAGCCAGACTGAATTTGGTTCAGTCGAAGGATGCAGAGATAGCAGTGGAACTCAATGAGGAATTCGAACCGAACAGTGAGAACCCAAGGCAGTGGTTTTTCCTGCTCTGTGACTGCCTTCCTGTGCCCTTATTCTCTTGCCCTGAGGTTAATGAAAAATGGCATGGACTTTACTCTTTAGAGATCTGAGTCAGATCGAAGGAAGAACTTTCTGGTATGGGCTTTCTGCCACAAGTCATATCTGTGTAGACCTTTTAGACTGCAAGACAGGCATCAGTGACTGAAGGAGTTTAGGGTTTCTTCTGGAGCTCCGATTCACATCTATTTAGAATGGCCTTTCTTGCAAAGGGTGAACCTTTGCCTCTTTTTCCCGGGACAGACACAGTTATGAATAACATGCCTTTCACTCAAAAGTATTAGGATACAACTATAAATCATATGGTCATTCTCCTTCTGACCCTACGCCAAGTTGCACTTTATAATCCCCCTTTAACTTTTAAACCTAAGCAGCTGCAGTTTTTTCTGATGGTATTGCTTGGAATTTGGTTCTGTGAGGATACAATGAGTACAGTTTCATCCCTGCTCTCAGGAAACTTATAGTCTAAGAAGATAAAGCAGATGCAGATATGGGCAGGTCAGTGTCCTGGAAGTGAACAAGTCCACATGGACACACTAAACCAGCCCCACCTCCACTGTAATGCGTTTGTGGGCAGGGCTTGGAAGATGAAGTGGTAAGGGGTGGGTGGGCTCAGATGCTCTGCAGCTTCTTGCCTTCTGATCTTGGTGAGGCTAAGGGGACACCATGGGCTGCAGGCAGAAACTTCTCGAAGGAAGAAGCCTGAGACATAATGGGAATGCCATCCACCAGCTTCAGAAGAGAAAGGAAGACTTTTTCAGAGGAATACATGCCTGTCTTGGCATCAATGTTGGTTCTTTTCCCCTGCCCTGCTCTTCAGTGGAGTAAACTAAGCGTTGTTATTTTGTCCATATTCCTCCTTGGATTCTCTCCTGTGGGGAGACTGGTTTCTGATGCTATTACTTAGAGGCATGTTTGTAATAATCAAAACCAATGTGCTATCAAATATTAGAACTTCTCTGCCCAAGTTCAAAGTTTAGAAGGTATGTCTTTTGTTAAAAGGCCAAGTTCAAAAAGGGATTCCATACTTCTTGCCACACTGATTTTTTTCCCATCCCATGCATGCCTCTGTGCCATTATCCTTGCTTTGTCCTCTGCCTGAAAGGTCTCCCCAAAAGGTCTCCCCCCACCCCCGTTTTTGTTCTTGCCTGGAAAACACCTGTTCCATTCTAAAATATCCAAGGAAACACTCCAGGAACTCCCAGGCTCCAGTGGGAATAGTTCTTTGGAGCCTGGTTCCAGCACTTCCTGCCTTGTGTTGTCCTTGCCTAACTGTCCCATCCTCCCGTGTGCTCTCTGAGGGCATAGAGTTAGCTCTTCATGTTTCCCCAGTGGTGGGAATATCTGTGGACCAACTGCACACCTGGAAGAAGAGAGGCCTGGAGCCTGGGGTGCACATTCAAGTTATGTAAACGGTGTTTGTAAGGAGGGCCATTGTGGAGCCACAAATGGACAGCCGGTGGTGAGCATGCAAATGACCTGGCCCTGGGGGAGTGGCATGGCCCTGGGGCAGTGACATGGCCCTGATTTTCCTGTGCTGTCTGGGAGTTAGGATTCTATTTTACAGAATCCTTCCTTTTAGAACTGTCATTGGTTTGTGTTAATGGCATTGTTTTGGGGAAAAATCCCTTGCAATGAAGCACAAAGCCTAACAGGATTTACAGGTTTATTTTGCTTCCAATGAGCTTTCTCTTCATAATTTCTGTATTTTACAGGACAGGGCGTATTCAGTGTCCTGATTTGAGACTGAAAATAAAGTGTCTGTTACAGCACAAGGCCCTGGGACAAAGGACGTCCTTTGGGGTGGTATACTGCTTGGCTTTAGATCTCTTTTGAGTAGATTCTTGCATGATACACTGGCTCTGGAAAGAATTGGCTAGTTGATTCTGAAGTCAGGATGTTTGACCTGTGTGCTTCCAAATGAAGATGAGAAGGCAAAGCCTTTGCTGTTTTCGAGTTGGCTTCGACCTCGGAGAAGACAGTCTTGGCGTCTTGGGTTGGCTCAGTAAGGGATGTGACCTTGAAAAACTTCCTGGTGGCACTTGGCATCTCTTATTGAATTCTATGCAGTCTCTGGCCACTGTTTAGTTCATTAGGAGTTTGCTTGCCTTGGTGGGTGGAGGGTGAAGGAGACTTTGAAGGGTGAAAGGAATAGAAGAAAGGGGGCCAGGACAAGAGTGAGACTGAGAAAAGGGGATGAGATAAAAAACCATCCAATTGGTTTACTTAACCTTCAATAGGTAATGCATGTTTACAAAACAAATTTGAGCTGAGGAGTATGTAGTGACAAGTAAATTTCCTCCCATTTCCTGTCCTCATTCATCCCAGGCCCCTTCTCAGTTGGCAACCAATGTCATTGGGTTTTTGTATATCCTTCCAGAATTATTCTATGGCTGTATACCACATATACATGTAAAATTACAAACTTGACTTATCAGTGGCTTTCTGTTACCTGTAATCTGACCTCATGTGTAATGAGATTAACTTTAGTTATAAAATCTATTTTGGCATTATGACTGTGAATAGTCTGGGTGTTACTTGAGGAGTCATAGCATAAAATGGGTGGTTAGTTTTTCTCCAGGACAGGTGAAGGGAAGCTTCTGTCTCATTTCCCTGTGGGTGGGGAGAGCAGCATTCTGACGCCCTCTCATAACTTGGAGAAATGTTGGCATGCAGCTCCATAGAGATGTAGGGCCCAGGTTTGTGAGAACATCAGAATGTAGAGATCACAGATGTTGCTTTTAACTTGTGTTCTTTTCTAGAATGTTTTCACTATATTCTGTAATATGAAGTTAATAGCATGCTTAATAAATTGCTTTGAAACCTGGGATCCAAGAGGCAGATCCTAACAGCAGTGAACATTGCAAAGCAAAGGATGGATGTCGTGGGAACATTTCACGGTCAGTTTTTCGTCTGTTAGAGGTCTCAGCCATCTTTGTAGTGTCATTGTTTAATCCCAGGGCAGAGATAGATGGAGCCAGCCCTGTCCTGTCCACTGTAACGGAGGGACACAGGCACATTCTGCTCCCCAGAGCAATTTATTTGCTTTTGCTATGTACTTATTTAGTCTTTTTCTTTTTTAAAGCATCAGTTTATAATCTTAATTAAATTTTGCCTTGGTGGATATTAAATGAGTTTGCATCCGTCGAGCTGCCAATATGGGAAATGGTGGCATAGTGTGTTTAGGGAAAGCCACTTTAGAATTTAAAATATTCAATAATAATTCAGATGTAGATAAAACATAGAAATGTATCAAAACTTGGATATCGTGATGACCTTTCCTTCATTTATTTAGATTTAAATAAATGTGAAGGAAAGTCAGGGAGAACTTACTATCTTTTGGACTGAATATTGAGGATTAGCATCCCCCCCACCACACCCCCCAGGGATCTGGGTGACAGGGGGCAGGTATTCTCTTTGTTAATGAGAAGGGACCCTTCCTGTGCATTATTCTCTAGGTATGCCAGAATCCTCTGGCGGATGGCATATTCCAGTCCAGCCACGTACATGCAAAAATCAATTTCCCTCAGTTTAAAATGAGCCGCAGTTAATTTCGACCTAATTTATTGGCTTATCGACCTGTGAACCTTGGGCCTTCGAAGAAATGGCCTGGCCGGCCTGCTACCATCAAAGTGGCTGATGATGCTAAAATCCAGAAAAGGCAGGGTGGGCTGCTGGTCATGATTAGGAATTGGGTTTCATCCTGTGTTATGATGAGATGCTTAGTTTTTAAATTGAAACACGAGGAATGCTTTGTGCAAATAGGAGTGGGTTCCATGAAAATAGGACTTCAGAGCAATCACAACCAGAATGGTGAGTTAAAAAACAATTACAAAATTATGTTATCTATTGGATAATTGTATATATACAAGTGTATGTATGTAATTATGTATATAATTACATAATTATATACATCTGAAATCTGTATATCTTTGGGTGCTAGGGATTGAATAGTGAATTAACAAACAATTACAAAATCTTGTTAGTGGGTAATTGTATATATATGTATATGTATATAATTGTGTAATTATATACATATGAAATCTATCATATTAACATAAAAATCATATACATATAAAATCTATATCTGTACCTATATCTTTGTGTGCTAGGGATTGGACCCTTCACCTGTGCATGCTAAGCACTTGCTGTACCACTGAGCTGTACCTCCAGCTCTGGGTGATTGCTAATTATAATGGTGACAGCCCATGTTACTGATACTAGCTAGGAGCCAGCTGATCCTACTTCTCTGGCCTTATGACAGATCCTGAGCACCATTTGATAGATGTTTCTGCAGTGATGATGTTCAGTAGCTTTGTGTTCAGTATGTCTACTGGACAGCCATATGTGGCCATTGAGCACTGAAATGTGGCTAGTGTGACTGAAGAATTTTCTTTAATTTTAATGCATTTAAAGTTGTGCAATAGGCACATGTGGCTCTCAGCTGTGGTATAGCCAGCGTGGCCCTGATGGGTTGCAGGGGGCTTCCTTTCCCCTGCTGTAGGCAACCTTTGCTTCACCCACGAGAGGTCAGAGCCCAGGCCTGCGTTTCTGAGCATCACAAATAGGGGGAGTAGAAGCAAGAGCTGAAGACTTCATGGAAACCCAAGGATTTGAAGGTTGCTGTAGGCTCCGTTGAGTGTTAGGAGATGGTGTTAGGAGATGTAGGGATGCGTCAGGGGACCTTGGAGGACAGGTGGGCACGGTCGTTATCTCTGCACAGTTGTTTCCTTGAATCAGTCATTTAGGCCTCAAGGACTGACTTTTCACGAGGGCCAACCGAACCTCTGTGCCTTCGCTTGTGATTTGGCCTTGTGCAGGCAGCCCACTTGTGTTGGGGCTGTGCTGAGGTGCTGTGCGGATCCCGTGCATTCTGTGTAGCAATGGAAGATGTAAACAGTGCCTTAACAGCAGGGCCATCTCCCCGTCCCTGCCCTCCACTTCCTGCACTCTTGTTGACTTACCTCAGTGTAGCTGGGTCTGTCTTTCATCCCTTCAACCCTTCAGGCTGGCACAAAGACAAACAATAGAGGCGTGTGGTCTTCATCATTGCATGTAACCCCCCTCTTCCCTGGCTGGCCCTTTAACTTAGCATGCCATTGCTGTTGCTGCTGCTGCAGGCTCTTGGCTTGGAAAATCGGGACCCTTCATGATGATTTATCTCCAGTCCCCTGAATTAGATTAAAAACACAGCTACGAATTCTCAGAAAGGCAGGCTGATGTGATTATATCCCAAATCTGAGTGGCAGACAAGGGCAATAAAAAGATGTACGTATATCAAATGCGTTTTGTGTCGAGTAGGGGCCAAGGTACCGTTTATTACCCCACCCATTTTTTTTTTCTAAAAAAAAAAAAAAATTGAAGAAGGTAATTGAAAGGGCTTCAATTATTTAGAAAGGAAGACTGGGCTGCTGAGTGAAGATGTTTTCCCCAATAACTGGATTGAAGAGAGGCCTGGGGGAAGATGGCCAGGATATTTAGGTGGAATAAATGTGGGGATTTTACTATGTTGGGGAGACTAAGATAGGTCCATCCTGCTATCATGGGCTGGTGAACTGAGGAGGAGTATCCTGATCTTTAACTCTTAGGAACCTTTATATTCAGAAGCACATGGGCTGATCTGATAGGTCCTGGGGTAAAGGGTTAATAGCCACCTGAGGAGAGAGGCTAGTTCAGGGACAGTCACCAGGGAGACTCAAGTGGGTGCCTCTGAGTTGTCAAGCTGGGCCAGGGACCCAGACAGCCTCTATTGGCCCAGAGGATGCTTGTGAGATGGCACCCTGTGGGCCTGCCCTGGGACCTGGGAAGAAAGGCCAGAGCTGATCAGTCGTGCTGCTCGAGGGGCTCAGCAGAGGAACCACTGAAGGCAGGGACAACAGAGTTGGGTAAAGGTCCTGGGAGGCTGGGAGTTTTCACAAGCACTTGAATGTTTTAAACCTGTGTTCAGCCAGTGCAGTGCAGTGGTGCACTCCTGTAATCCCAAAGACTCAGGAGACTGAGGCAGGAGAATTGCAAGTTTGAGACCAGTCTCAGCAACTTCGTGAGACCCTAAGCAACTTAGCGAAGACTCTGTCTCAAAATAAAAAAATAAAAAGGACTGGGGATGTGGTTCAGTGGTTAGGCGTCCCTTGGTTCAATCCCTGGTACAAAAAACTCCCCCAAAACAAAAACAAAAAAAAAAAAAAAAAAAAAAAAAAAAAAATCTGTGCTCAATTAATTGCGTAACATGAGACTCTGTACCTATGACTTACCTCACCTGTGTGTATTTCCCTGCAATTCTCTTGAGTCGTTAAAAACAGTCTTGCAGTTCACTGTGCACGGGGGTTTGCTGCGTTTGGCAAGGTGTGCTGGGGAGCAGGGGTGGTGTGACAGGATGTTGACTGCAGAATCAGGCCCGAGTAGCTGGAGGAGAAGCATTATGAGTGGAGGTGGGAAGCTGCGGAGAGGTGAAAGAGCTCTCAGAACAAAGCTGGGGAGTGCATCAAGCTGAGGAGGGCTCTGTGAGTGCCTGCTGTCACCAGGCCTTCCCTGTTACTGAGAAACTGGCCATGTTTTGGGGGTTGACATGCTAGTCCTTCTCCACGAGTCCTGTTTGTAGCTTCTCTCCCAGTGTGGGGAAGAGCCCTCGGTTAGGTCTGCTGTCTTTGGCTCTGTGATATAATATTTCACTGCTTTCTCTTTGGTGAGGGAAATCTGGAAAAGAGTCATCCAGGTGCTGGGGTCTCAGGACTTGGAGATAGGACTGCTCCCAGCTTTCTGAGCCCTGCTGTGGAGTGGAGTGGAGAGGGAGATTTCCCAAAAGTGTCACTTGGCCAGGAGGTCTGAGCTTGACTCAAGCCTGTGGTGCTCTGTCATTTTACAGATTGTCACTGCTTGCTCTTAGTTCTCTGTGTTCTGACCCTGCTGCTGTGAATGTTGATTTTTTTTTTTTTTTCAATGTGGAGCCATTTTATGAAGAACAGCTTACTTCAGTAGAGAGCCATTTGGGCTTGAAAAGAAATGATATTTATGGACTTTGAAGTTTATGAAAATACATTCACGGCTTACATCTCATTTGCTTCTTACAACAGTCCTGCAAACTTGGGAAGAATTATTATTCATCTCATTTTATAGATGAGTATTTTGTAGTTCAGAAAGTGAAGTGACTTGCCCCAAGTTAGACAGCTGGTAAATTCTGACCATCAAGAATCAGCCGAGCCTCTGACTTGTTTCAGATTTACTGTGATCCATTTGCCTGTCGCATGTAGTCTAGGGGAATTCTTGCTGTCAGGCAGGATCCACGGCTTTTTCACTGTGACCCCCTTTAAAACACCGAGGATGTGTGTAACCCACCTCTCCTGGGCTCTCCTTCCTACACTGGTCTTGCAGTTGTTGAAATACAGCAAGTTCCAGGCTCTTCCCAGCTCTGGGTCTTGCTTTTCTCTAGGTCTGGCTCTCGTTCCTGCCCCACCTCTCCATTCCTACTTGCTCTCTCTACATCCTATGCCATCACCCAGAGGTCCTGACCCCTGGGCATTGTCATTGTCCCGTGCATGCAGTCAGATCCCCTGCTTAACAAACAACTGGAGTTTAATCATTATTCATTGAATTTCTTGTTTAATGCTTGTTTCTTCTACTAATTTAAGGGCCATGAGACAGGATCTAGAAGTCAGCTGTTTTCCAGCACCTAGCATAGCATCTGGTTTATAGTAAGTGCTCAATAAATATTTATTGAATGAATGAAATAAGAAACTATTTATGGTGAAGCTGCAGAGCCAAACAGGAGAGTCAGGGAAAGTGGGTGGTCTGGAACCCTCCTAAGGGCTCATAGAAATGGCTTTCGGCTCCCAGGGAAGCCTTGGCTTATCTGCTTGTCTGTTTGCCCTGCACTGATGGGGTTGGGGGGTTGTGTTTTAAGCCAGTCTGGTATACCACCTCCAAATCTTTCTCTTGAGCTGAACCTTGTCAGTAGCAGTTGGTTTGGATGACCTCTAAGACGCTCTCTAGCGCTGGTGTTTCCTTCCTATTTTTACCCATTGGTAAGTGGAGGGGTGAGCATGTTCGTGACAATTTTTTGCAGGCTCCTTCTATTAGGGATCCCTCCTGGAACAACACATGTCCTCATGTCATCGCTGACTGACAAAGTGGTTCACCTGGAGGGAGAGGCACATGGCAGATAGGGTCTACCTGCCAAGGATCAGTCAGGAGTGACTAAGTCTCTCTGAACTGATCTGCAAGTCAGTAAGAATATGGTACAGAGGAAGGAAAAGGCGCCTGCGTGCGTGTGTGTGTGTGTGTGTGTGTGTGTGTGTGTGTGTGTATTTTTGTTTCTGTTTTTTCATCTAGTGGAATGTTAACTTTTACTCCAAGGTCACTCTTCCTTTGTTTCCTCATTTGTAAAGTGGACAGTGTGAATTTGTCAGGTAAGTGGCTATTGAGTTCTGCTGGTAAAGAAAGTATCTTGAGCCACACCAAAGTCGAGTGAGTGTGCTCATATTCCACTCACAGGGCTGTCTTTAGGGAGCGCCCAGAAACTAGATTCCAGCTCTCCTGAGGTGGAGAGTCGGGGGGACCATAATGAGCTTTCTAAACATAGTGAGAACAGGGTCTTGAAAGGGGACACTGGGAGGCGGTTTGCATATAGCATTTGGGTCCCCTGGTTTGAGAAAACCTTGTTGTTCTTGGACCTCGGGAGTCTGTCTTCGGTTTCCACAGGCCCTGTCATATCCTGCAGTTCAGGGGACTGAGCGGCTGCCTCTGTCCTCAGACTTGAAGGACAGGATATTTGTTTTATACTTCATTGTAGAATTTTAAAAATACTTCTTTGTATTACGCTGCCAGTGAAGCAGAGAAATGAACCAGACTGCCTTGTTTGTAAGGCTTCATACTGTGTTCTAGAGAGAAGCTGCGTAGGAGTGAGGACAGGCTGTGGGTGTCTAGGACATCCTGAGCTATGGGTTTGACCAATGTGAAGGAGGTAATGGCAGAAGTGGTGAATAGAGAGAACATACGTGACCCATTCCATGAAGGACCTCCCATCTTCCTCAGTAGCTTAGACCACCACACAGACTTGTGGTTTTATTGGCAGCTTCCTGTGGTCGGTTCAGACTTGGCAACCCTAATTTCCCCCAGAAGTGCTCTGTGCACTCTCGCAGATAAGAAATGATTAAAGAGCCTATGGGGTGCCTGTCACCCTGTAGACCTCGGTGCATACTTCATTGGTAGGTGAATGCATGACTAATCAGTACCTTCATACAACAAGCAATTTATTTCTTCCCTGCTATTTATAACCACCCAGAGCGGGAGGATTGGGTGGCAGCAGGTTCTTCCTCCTACTCTGAATAATATGAGGCACATCATTTCACCTCTTTGGATCACCAGGGCATGCTGGGGACCGAGAGACAGCCCTGAGGGTGGAGGTGATGTTTGATGAAGACACTGAGACATGTCAGGGTGTGGGTGCTGATGATTGCCCTGAGCTGGCAGTGGACGCTAGCCCTGAGTCTGCAGCCATGGCTCTAGCCGGGGACAGGGAGGCTTGTATGGCTGCTCTGGCTCTGCCGATGACGCTGACAGCGCTTTGAAGGATTGCTTTGGCCAGGGACCCAGTCCCCAGCCTGCTTTCTCTATGACTCATTCTAGCTGCATATTTTGGTAGCATGAGGGCTGGAGATGAGATGCAATGAAAGAAGTACGCACTGGGAGCGGGGCTCCTAGGTATTGAATCCACGCTGGAGGAGTACAGTGTTCTATAGGTCAGGGAGGGTTTTTTTTTTTTTTTTTTTTTTTTTTTAACTTAGCTTAAATTTGCATAATATTAAAAATTTTGAAGAGAACAATTCCATGTACTTAGTGCATTCACATGTTGTGCGACCACTCGCTCTGTCTAGTTCCAAAATGTTTTCATCAGGTTGCAAGAAAACGCCTTACAGTTTGTCCTTCATCTCTTCTCCCAACTCCTGATTTCTGTCTCTGTGGATTTACCTGCCCTGGATATTTCATATAAATGGAATCTTTGCAATATGTGACCTTTTGTGTGTGTATTTCACTTGGCATATTGGTTTCAAGGTTCATAAAGTCTTAACCATGTCAAATCCCCAAAGACAACCCCTCCCCACCAAAAGAGTGCCTCTCTAGCCCCTCTCATTTAGTCCCAGGTCCTGCCTGAAGGCAGCGTACTGGGCTAGATTGGTTGTTCCCTGAATAGGCTACATTGGAGACACTGGGGTCTGTTAAAAATACCAATTCCTGGGCTCTTTTTAGGGGGCTTCTCAATCAGTAATCGGTCTGGGTTGGGGCCCTCTTGGTGTTTCAGATCCTGGGCCAGGTCCCCTCTGTGGGTTATCTTAACCACCTGCTTGTGAGCCTGGCAGAGACCTGCCCTCCTCCCCGATGCCGTTTGTGGTTCCTGCTGCAGGTTCTGTTCAGAGATTCCCCTGGCATGCCATTTTTGTTTGCCTTCTGAGGGGAGGCACTTGGTTCCCTCCCTGCTGGCTTTACAGCTCCAATTAACTGTGTCTCATTTATCAGGCTCCAGCTATGCCTTGTGAGCCGGAGACAGAGAGGGAAGGTTGTTCACGCCCTGGGGTTGTCGTTATGACTGACTGCACGTCAAGGTTATGTTCCTGCAAAAGCTACACTCCCACCTCCTCCCAGGCCCTCGTCTTCTGGGTCAGTGTGTAGGACCTGAGTGGGAGAGGCTGCGTTGAATGATCTGGAAGCCTGCAGCTGCCCACTGGGTGCTGGCGACTGGTGGGGGAATTCAGGGAGAGATCCCCGGGGAATGAAAAGCATCCAACAAACTGGGAAGCACCTCGGACCCAAAGGGCTCTTGCCATGGGGACCTGTGGTTTGTTCTTGATTGCGGGGAGCTGCCCTGGGCTGCTGGCTTCTTGGTCACATTGTGTGGACTGCAGTTAGGAGTCAGAGCAGGCTTCTCCTGCCTGTGGGGGCGGAGGATGAAGAGGAGGAAGGTGAGGCCAGAGTAGACTGTATCTTTTGGCTTTAAGTGTGTTTATAGCCTTCCCACCTCCCTGCTGGCTCCCCTGTCCTCTGAGTGCATCCATTCCTACCTCTGATTTTGGTTATGTGCTTTGCGGGGACAGGCACCTGGGCTGCCTCAGGGATCAACCCTGACTCACCAGGGAGTTATTCTCATGACCAGGATGTGCCTGACATCTTGGCAAGGGAGGAGCGGAACTGTTTGTGTGAGTGCCTAGTGGCCCTTGGACAAGCCATTTCTTGCCAGGGATTTGTTTTCTTTCCCTCCACTGGGCTGCCTTATACAGTCTGCTCTTATGGACAACTGATAGAAGAGGATTTTTTTTTTTTTAAATTTTATAAATATGTCTCACCAAGCTTGCCTGTTTGAGGCTGTCTTCATAAAGAAAAAGCCCTTGGATATTTTGATGCTTGTTTTTTTGTGATCAGTCTGACCCTTCACCCCTTAGGATCAGTTGGGGGGATCTCATAAATCTCATATCCTCTGCATAGAAAGACTTCAGCAGGTTGTTTTAGACCTCTTCCCTACTCTGATCCCTGGAAGCTTTGTAGCTTGTTCAAAGAGTTTTCTGATGGTTACCTGCCAGAGGGGGCACTTTGACCATCTTCTTTGAGGATGCCCGGGTTGAATATTGGAGGGTTTTTCATCCCAGACCCTGGGTGAACTTGGGTGGTTCTTGTAGGTCCCTGATCCTTTATCATCTTGACATTTGCATAGTTCTCTATTCCCCTCTGGTTCCAAGGGTGAGGGTGGATATGTAGGGGAAAGGACTGTTTAGCCTGAATTCCTAGGGTGCCTGCTGATGGGCTTCTTATCCACAGATGCTTCCAGATTCTTACCAGAAACCTGAGCTGGAGGTGAAGAGATGGAGAGAGAAGGTTGGAGGGGGACTTTGGTGACTTGGGGAGATTCCCTTAGCTGCTTTTGCCTGTAGCATCCTGAGTTAAATAATTTATTTCTGTTTTTTATTTGCACTCTTCTGTTGATGCTTGCCTGGACTTATCTAGGGAATGGGAAGTGACAGTTTGGACTAACATATTTTCCTAAAAAAATATCAAGAGTCTTTTTCTTTAAAGAGGTCTCATTTCAAATGTTTTTCAAAAGAATTTGGATCCTAGATCAAATTAAATGCAGGTGCTTAAAACCCAAAGCAGAGTCGTTAAGGATTAGCTCCTTGGTTAATCTGGCTTCCAAGTTTGTGGCCCAGGTGTTTCTCTTTTCCCTGGTGAAGTCTGAGAGCACCCCAAGGAGTGGGCGTGGCAAGTTAAGGTGTGGTAGGGGTGGAGGGGAAGGAGGGAGAAAGGAGCTCTGGGGGAGGGAGGGTTTTCTACTGCAAAGCCCTGATAAAGTGGCTTTAAGAGCAGGTTGAACCAGACTGGAACTTTCATTGGTCCTTGTGCTACCCAGGCTAGACCCAGCAAGGCACCACGGAGTCCCTGAAGCAGTCAGGGTGGTTGATGGACAGGTTATCTCAGTCGTAGCTCAGCAAGAGAGACTCACATGCTCCTGATTTGGAGGGCCTTGTCCTGCTTCTGGTTATTGCACGAGCTGCCAGAAGTTCTGTTTGTGTCTTCATCAATTTGCTGTCCACACAGGTTGTGTGAAATGTTTAGCTCTGGTGCTCAGAAATGCCAGCCCTTGAATTGGTGTCCATCAGTGAGCAGTGACCCAGTGGTTCGGTCACTGGGTGGTGAAATCAGGGAAAGGAAAGTTAGTGTTCCAGAAAGTAAAGAGAACTGGCCTTATTTCTGAGGCTGTCCTTCCTCAGTTTTAACAGACGAGTCCCAAAAGCCCAGTGGCGTAATTACATCTTCCAGTTATGAGAAGTTCAAGGTGAGTGTCACTCGTCCGTGGGGGGTCTTCTCCTGAGAGACCCAGGCTCCTCTGTCCTGTGGCTCTGCCCTCCTGCAGGACTCTGGTCCTTTAAATGCAGGCTGCAGATGTGGAAAAGAAACAGGACTGTGTGTGCGCCAGGTCTGTCGCGGCCCTGAGGACCCCCTCTCACAGACCATTGCCTGGAACAAGGTCCTCGGGCCACACTTGCTGCCTGGGTAAGGGTCTGCAGTGTCCTAGGGAAGCAGAGGAAGCAGATTGAGAGAGGAGCTAAGCTCTGACACTATGGCTGTTTTTGTCATTGTCCTTACCTGGCAAAATAGAAGGTGCCACCCAGTCGTGTGTTGACCTTTCTAATCTATTTTTATTTTACTGGTTTACAGAATCAAAAGCCTGGGAACTTCTGTTAGCAATAACCCAAAGGTCGTTTCTGTTGACTTCTGGTAAACATTTCCTTACTTGCAACACTTTAAAAATAAATTTAAAGATACCTCACAATGATGACTTTCTCTTATTTCTCATCATGAATCGAAAGTGAATAATGGTGACTGCAAGGCCACAAGAAACACTGGTTTTGACCAAAGTTGGAAAAGCATGTGGTCTTTCTGGCCTGGGGATTTTTAAAATGTATATTTTTATTTTTATTGACACATGATGACATATTTATCAGGTACACTGATATTTCAATACACATATACAATGCAGCGATCAGGTAATCTGCATAGCCAGGTAATGGTTCTGATCACTGGTGGATCCATTACCTCAAACATTAATAATTTCTGGGTGTTGGGAACATTCAAAGTCTTCTCTGAGTGCTGTTTTGAAATATAGAATTAATTGTGGTTAGCCCTGGTTATCCCACGGTGCTATAGAACGTTGGAAGTTATTCCTTCTATTCATCTGCTCCCCTGTACCCGTTAGCTATCCTTTCTCGGTCTCTGGTGCAATTTTTTTTTTTTTTTTTTTTGAATGGGAGAGATATTTCAGTATTTTGGTTTATAGTCTTCCAAGTACATGTCATCCATATGGAATAAGGATCAGAGTAACGGGATTGATGTGACAAAGGACAAAAATAAAGTGAAAGAAGTGCTTAGGCCAATGAGATCCTGAGAAGATTTCTGCAATCCAATGATGCTCACAATTTCATTGAATGTATCCAGGGCATGAGTGTTTCTTCTCAGGGAAGCTAAGTCTGGAAGAGCATGCATAGCAGGGAGAAGGGACCATGCTGGGCCAGTGACTCACATCTCAGAATTTTGTCATTTCTGAGTGACCTAGGAGGAGAGCGTCTAGGTTTCCCATGGGTGTGGCCATTTCTTACTGGGGGTCCTGATGCCCGTGTTTGTCTCTTTCAGGTCAGTCTGAACGACTCCCACAATCAGATGGTGGTGCACTGGGCTGGAGAGAAGAGCAACGTGATCGTGGCCTTAGCCCGGGACAGCCTGGCCTTGGCGAGGCCCAAGAGCAGTGACGTGAGTATTTGTGTTGCTCTGGGCACTCCTTGGTGCCGTCATTGTGCCCTCTCTGATCCCCTGGGATTAGCATGCCAGAAAACAGTGGGTAATTAGAGGATGGACTTATATGAGAGGGAGGAGAATCTGGGAGTTAATACACGTGTTCCTTGTTTACTGAACATGGAGAGGTGTGGTCAGTGTCACGGGCAGATGAGAGAGGTGTGATTACCTTCGGGAAGTGATGGGTGGTCTGAATCATTCCATCTGCTTAACAAAGTGCTGGGGAAGTGTTCCTGAGCAGAGCTGTGCAAGATGGAATTGAATTGGTCTTTTCCATGTGCTGGTGTCTAACCCATCACTGATGGGAGAGCTGTTGAAAATGGGTTTTCTCATATTCTTAAGGGCGTTTAATAGATTGGGCGCTTTGAAGACGGGAGACTAAACTCAAAGGCCTATGAGAGGCCAGGCAGATAAAGGGCGGGAGGGAAACCACCTGTACATGTCCAATACTCTTATATTTCTAAAGGAAAAAAGTCTCTCCCATTATCATTATTATTTTTTTAAAGTCTGTGGCCACTTGGCCAATAGGCCATTTCTCCACTTTTGAGACAGATACAGGTCCAAGAAACATACATCTGTACCTTCATTCAAAGGTGGTGACTGGTTCTTGGTCTCTGTTGGAGAGGTGCTAGGAAGGACAGAAGTACTTCCTAGGGGCATTGCTCATTGGCTCTAGGCTGTGGGTGCCATGCAGGAGGCAGAGTCCACAATTGCCAGAACTTCTCTGATTTTTCAAGAGAGGCCCAGAGGTCTGAATTTTTATGTGAAACTGTTGAGTCTTACCAGTTGGCAGCTGATGTACAGTTTTACAAACACCATGTGGGCCAAGTAAAATATATGAGAGGGTCAGGACTGGCTCTTGCATCCCCAGTCTGTAGCCTATGTTCCAGACTTCTTGTGGGCAGGAGAAACAATCCTGACCCAAATCAGGGTCTACCATGGTAAAGAAGTGTGAGTCTGTGGACAGATCAACACACCATAGAGCTTCAGTCCCCCAGTGTCCTGATCAGAGGAAACCTGGTGAATTTACTGGCACTCATACCAGGCTTTAGGGTGTTCTTGTAATTTTTGAGTGTAGGTTTGGTCTCTGCGAGGTTCCTTCCTGACTATCCATTGTCTGGGTTGGATGTATTTAGAGTGAGGTGACTGGAGGGAGCCCCAGGAGATATTTGCTAGTGAACTGAACTAGGGCAGCCACAGGCAGGGAGGGCCAAAGAAAGACTGGCTATCATGATGCATAATTCTGTGTTCAGAACCATGGTGTGTGGGAAAACACTGGGTATAGTGCTCTGGAGCAGGGCTAGCCTTGTTTGGGGTGATGACTCTGACCTATTTATAAATGGGGTCAAAGTTTGTGAGCCGCAGCTCTGGCCACAGATGGCCATGTATGACTGCCTGCTGGCTCCATGATATTCTGTAGGTACCTGTGTGTGTGTCAACTCCATCATTACTCCCAGGTATCCCTTTTGGGCACAGGAACCAACTCTGGATTCTATTACGTTGAAAAATCTTCCTTAGGATTTTTATGCATTTAATTGTTTATGTCCAGAAAATATTTTTTGCAATGTAGGGAAAAGAACAACCATTGTTTTATAGTTTTCCTGCACAGATGGGAGCTTAGAGGCACAAAGGGATTTGCATGAGGTCACCCAGCATATCAGTGGGGGACTTTGGGGCTAATGAGAATTAAACCCAATTGTGCATGCCATGTGTGAGGCTGTGGTTTCACTACAGTGACCAACCTGGCTGGGCCTCAGCACTGACAGCTGCACATCCCAGGACTCCCCTCAATCCCCGGTTGAACCAGGAGGGTTGGTCTCCCTCAGCATTGCCAGTCTATCCAGCCTGGCTCTTACTCTGTGTAAATATTTAGGTGTGTCTCACTAAGGGCTCATTGAACATTTGAAGTGATTAACTATTCAGGAATGAAATATGAGATAAGATTAAATGGAAAGGAGACTTAATGCCCAGAGTTAATAAACGGGGATGACAGAAATTTCCTCCATCATATACAAACTACATTAAAGAATTGGCAGATGAAACTGAGATGTTCTGATGTGAAAAGTTAATGCAAAAATAAACTATGACTCAGAGACAGAGTTGTTGTTGGTGGAGTGGTAGCGATCCAAATTATCTTTAAAGACGTCTGAGAGCATGGTTCATAAGACTGGGTCAGAAGGCTGAAGGAAAGGAACTCACACAGGTAAGGGCCTGCGTGAGTGGTGGGGATGGCCAAGGTCATGCCCATTCAGTATGTAAAGAGGGGTGGATCTAGATACTGCAATCCCGAATGGTTTGCTCTTAGACAGGAGAAGAAAAGTCCTCACCTGCTGAACTTGTAGCCTGGGTGATTCTGTGAAGAACAGTGCCTGCAGGACTAATTTTTTTTTTTTTTTTTTCTGTGATAAGGTGATGAAATGAAACAGATGTGACTTATCTTGACCCTTCCTTACTCTTTATTTCTTTTTTCTCATGATACATGTTACAAAGTATTCAGGTGTGACATAATTGGCCAAGAGCATCCTGAAATAGTGTCTACCAGCAGATCAAAATCAACCAGGAAAGATGCCATGAATGATTGGTTTCACCGCTCTTGTTAACAGCACAGACTCTGTAGCCTGTGGGAGGCTGGTGTCTGGCTTAGCAGACTCTGAAATCAGAACATCTGGGTTGGAATCCTGGCTCTGCCATTCATTAGCAGTCTGACCTTAGGCCAGGTTGTTTACCTTCTCTTGGTTTTTGGGCTAGTAAACTTTCTGTTACTATAATAAAATACCCGAACTTATCAACTTATAAAGAGATAAGCTCAGCTTTGGAAGTTCCAGTCTATAATTGTTGGACCCATTGTTTTTAGACCTCTGGTGGGGGTCCTGGATGGCAATACTGGGGAGCACGTGGCAGAACCAAACCACTTACATCATGTGCCAGTTGACAAGGGGGATCAAGGAGGGGACCAGGACCCCATGGTTCCTCTCAAGGCCACATTCCCAGGAATCTAAGACATCCCACTAGGCTCTGCCTCTTAAAGGTTCCACTGTCTTCCAGTAATACCAAACCTTTCACATGTGGGCCTTTGAGAGAGGTTTAAGATCTGAACCATAGCAGTGTTCTCATGTATCACAGAGAAAGTGCTAGTAAAAAGTTGCCACTCAAAATGTAGTATGTGGGTCAGTTCCATGGGTGTTTTATGGGAGCTGGTTAGAAATGCAGAATTTTGAGGCTGGGGATGTAGCTTCATGGCAGTCTAGCATGCACAGGGTCTTGGGTTTGATCCCCAGTACCACACGCACACAAACACACACACAAAAGTGCAGAGTTAAATGTAGAATTTCCGGTTCCACCCCAGACATGAATGAGGACCTAATGAATTAGCGTCCTGCTGGGTGATTTGTAAGCATATTAAAATTTGAGAAGCAGTGTTATAAAGGACCTGAGCAGTGCCAAACGTGCCATATTTTTTGTCCATTTCAGTCCTCTTCTTCCTCCCTTTTCCTTCCTCATTATTATTATAGTTTTGAAGTATAAGGAAAGGAACTTTAAACTGTTCACTTTGAAGGACCCTCTTTAGAGGAAAGAAAGGGGTCTAACTGGCATCTTGGGGTAGTTTAGTAACTTCTCCGGAGCTGAATTTTGTTCTGAGGGAATAGCGTGGTGTTGAGGTCAGAGAGGACCAATTAGTGCAGAAACCTGTCTGGATGACAACAACTGTCGCAGCACAAGACGAGGGAGAGCAGGCTGTCTGCCCTAGTTTGCTTGGAGGTCGCAGTGGACGGTGCGTCAGCACCAGCATGCTGCCGGGAACAGGAGGCAACCTGACCGGGAATTTGCTCTTGGGGGTGCAGTCTGAGGACCAGGAAGCCACCAGCCTGCGTGAGGTTCATCAGCACTTTCCAGAGGACTTTCATATTTTGTTCAGTGTGTGCAAGGGTTACTTGCCTGTAGAGCTTATGGTCTTTTGTCAGTTAAACCCAGGTAAGAATTATGAGAAAGAATGTCGTGGCTTGTGCCTGGACTGTCCCCCAGAAGCCCATGTGTTGAATGCTTGGTCCCCAGTGCAGCAATGTCCAGAGGTCAGAAGTGATTGGATCGCAAGGGCTCTGACCTCCTCAGTGGATTGATCACTGAGAGGACTCGGGAGGAGGTGGAACTGTGGGCAAGTGGAGTGTGCTGGGAGGAAGGAGGTCACTGGGAGTGTACCCTCAGGGTCTTTGTCTTGTTCCTGGACCCTTCTTCCCTCTCAGATTCCTGGCTGCTGGGAGCTGACCATCTTCCTCCCACCATGCCCTTCCACCATGACTTCGGTCTCACCTAGGGCCCAAGGCCAGGGAGCCAGCTGACTGTGGTGTGCAACCTCTGTATCTGTCAGCCAAAATAAACTTCTCCTTTAAATTGTTTTTTGTCAGGGTTTTGGTCACAGTGACGAAAAACTGACTAATACAATAGGATAAAAATATTATGTTGGAGTTGTTCAACCTGTAGAGGGCAAGGAAGGTCAGTGAGCTGTCTTTGATATGTTCAGGCATAGGATGAACACCTACATACTTACTCTTCAGTTAAGTATAAGACCCAAGAGATTTTTGTTTTTTTATTTTCTTGTGGTGCTGGGGTTTGAACCCAGGGCTTAATGCATGCTAAGCAAGTGCTCCGTGCTGAGTGGTGCCCCTAGCCCTAGAGAGGGATTTGTTTGCAGGTGGAAAGGAAGGAAGGGATTTTTGGTAGCGAGGATGCTTTTACTTGGAAGTGTGCAGTGGCTTGGCTGAGAATCTCAGAAAGGTTCTTCTGCTAGCCAGCACACCTTCTGGTGCTTGGCCTATGGATTTGGTGTGTGGCTTTGTTTTTAACAGAGAAGCATTAAGTACGGAGAAGAGAACGTTCTCCAAGATGGTAACTTGTGGAATGGAAAGACAACTGGATTTGGAAGAAATCGACCTAGCCGTAGTCTTCACTTCTATGAGTGTTAATTTTTGCTGCCTCATGATGGAAATAATTACAGTCCACCCTCCTTCCTTATCCATGGGTTCTACATCCATGATTCAACTGGCTGCAGATTGGAAATGTTGGGAGAAACAATTGCATCTGTACCAAGCATGTAGACTTTTTTTTTTTTTTTTTCTTTCTTGTCTTGTTCCTTAAAACAATGCAACATAACAACTGTTTACAGAGCTCTTAAATTGTCTTAGGTATTGCAAGTGATCTGGAGATGATTTAAAGTAAAGGAGGATGTGATTAGGTTCTATGGGAATACTGTGCTATGCTAGGGACTTGAGCACCCACAGATTTTTGGTATCTCTGGGGGTCCTGGAACTACTCTCCCTCAGATATTGAGGGAGGGTGGTGTTCTCTCAGTCACTCACTAATTCATTCAGTTCACGTTCTTTTGTTCATTTTTTCAGCATATCAGTTAATCTTTGGTTTATAATCTTATTTATTCATTGTAGAAGTCTTTGTTGACTACCTACTGTGTCCTCAGTACTCTGAAGGGGAGACGAACTTGTGGGATTTTTAGAGATGAAGAGAGATAATAAGTACAAAGGAGTATTGTGTCCTGAAAAATGCTACCCCAATATAAACACTCTCACATTGGTGCAGCTCAAGAAATAAATCATAGTGGAACATCAAGTTATGGGATATTGGAGCTGAAGGCGGCCGTGGTTCCCTGTTTGCAAGGCCATGAGTTTGCTCTGTGTAGCTTAGGAACCTACCTGGACTCCAGTGTCCATTCTTGGCCAGTAGAATGGAAGGAAGTGAGAAAGTTCCGCTTTGTCCTTTTCCCCACTCAGGTTATCTGTGAGCTCTCCAGCTGCTGGATTTCTGGAGCTGCCTTTGTGACAGTACCTCATTGTGCGCTTGATAGTCAGGAACACATGTTGTGTGTTTCTGCTAGTTCCTTTCATGGTGACCCAGATAAAGGCAGAGGCTCTGTCTTTGCATCTTCTAACCTTGACATCTATGAAATGTTAACAGCCTACCCGTGTGTTCAGTCCCTGATGTACAGCCCTCCTGTCCTCATTGTGTACACAGCGCATTGTTAGCAAACATTTCCATGTTTACACGCCCATCCTCTCTAATGGCCGCGTCTGATTCATCTTTGTATGTCTGTTGCCTGGCATAATACTTGGCTTTGGTGAAACCCTCCAGACATGTTGCTCTTGAATTAAATAGGCAGGTATGGCAATGAACTTGCTGGGATTAGTCCAGTAGTTCCCATTTTTCTTGGAATTTACCTTCCTTTTTTTTTTTTTTTTTTGATGCTTCCCTTGATTCTCTTTCTCATAAATCATTTGAAAAATAATTAACTTATTATCATCATTGTTATAGTCATCTATCAGATTCATGTTTACCCCTACAATTATATCTCTTGATTTTATTCCCTGACAATTTCCATTCTACCCTCCATGACCTCAGTTGAAAATAGCTTTGAGATCGTTGACTTGGAAGGCAGGCAGCCTGGTCTGCCTTCCACTCTGCTACTTGTTTTCTGTGTTCGTACAGTGGCAAGTAACTAATCTCATAAGCCCCTGTTATCTTCTCTGTAAAACAATTTTAACAATTGTGTTTGCCTCATGGGGTTGTTGTGAGAGTTACCTGAGCTCATTCATTTGAAGAGGTTAGTACCATCTCTGCATATAGTGAGCACTTGATGAATGACAGGCCTTACCTTTTATCACCTTGGTTACCACATCACCAGAAACCAGGAAGCAGTGGAGAAATGAATTCTGTTGGCACAGATGTGGATCCTGCTGCTGTTCTCATCTCCTGTGCACGGAATCACAAACGTAGTGCGGGAGAGGGATTCTGGTCCTAATTCCTTCCTTCCTTCCTTTTTCTTTCCTTCGGTTGAATCCAGGGCCTCATGCATACTAGGCAAGCTTTCTATCGCTGAGCTACACCTCATCCTACTGACATCTTTACCTTGTGCATATTTAATCATCTGTACTTCTTCATCTCAGGCTGTGGGGTGCAGGCCCTTGAGGGTTTTCTTTCTTTGGGTATGGAATGCTCTAAGCAGCAAACTTCTCTGAAGAGGGATGCTGGATTACCTTTTGGGGATATTTCAACAGATGGCAAAACATATTTTCAGCCCTTACCTCCTCAGACACACATATTTGCTTTGCCTCTGGATGAAATCTGTTAGACACTTAACCCATGATGAGGATGTTACCAGTATTTCTGCATTTGTCTCCTGCTGCAGGGACTTGACTGCCTCAGAAAAGAGGCAGCGTATTCCAGGCAGACGTGGCTGCAGTGCTTGGTGCCAGACATAGAAGTGCCCTGCTTTCCTTTGTGGGTTTCCTGCTAGCATCAGTACTTCATGATGTCAGGGACCCAGTGGGAAAGATGTTCAGGGTCCAGGGCAGATGATGGAAGGTGGAGGCAGATGAGTGATCTCCGCCTAATTCCTCACCCACTCTTTTCTTCTTTCTCCCCTTCGCTGTCTTGCAGGTGTACGTGTCTTATGACTATGGAAAATCATTCAGTAGGATTTCAGAGAAACTCAACTTTGGTGTGGGAAATAGCAGTGGAGCTGTGATCGCCCAGTTCTACCACAGTCCTGCAGACAACAAGCGGGTAAGGAAGCGGTTGACCCCAGGGCCCTGATTTCAGGGACTGTATTTTGGAAAGATTGCTGCTCCGAAGGGGGACGGGGCGATGGTGCTCTTTGTGATCTTTGCAGTGTGGCTTGTAGCCAGCCACTGTGTTTCTGCTAACCCAGGAGTTTGTGACAGAGTACAGTTCTCAGGTGGGTCTGTTCATAATCAGGCAGGCCAAGTACTGGTCAGGCAGGATTTCCAGACAAACAAGGGCAACTTAAACCACAGAAAATCTGCTGACCAATGAACAGCTTGATTCACGGGTGGCAAAAATGTTTCCCAGGTACACTGGGACTTTGGTTGCCGTCTACTCTGAGGCTTCTTAGAGCAGCTGCTGAACTTTGCTTTTGTTGGCACCCTCAGTATGCATGCAGCTTGCTTGCATTTGCATGGGTGCCCGTGTGTGTGTGTGTGTGTGTGTGTGTGTGCGCGCGCGCGCGCGCGCGCGCGTGCGCACTTCCCCCTCCTCAGTCTATATGAATATAGAAAAGAAAAGCACTACGCCAGCCCTCCTGTGCCCCTCCTTTGTTTTCCCAGCTGGAATGCCTGGGGCTGTGTGTCTTGGGTCAGAACCTGCAGGCAGTTGGATTTGGAGGAAGCTTGACCCCGGGCCCCAGGCAGGTGGAGGGGAAGCCATGGAGCCTGCCCGACTTTCCTGCTCAGAGAGTTGGATTTGCTTACTCTCTTTCCCACTCCCCAGACCTGGTGGCTTTTTCTAGGGAAAGACCCTTTGTAGCGAAACTCCTTAGGAGGAAAAGCTTTCTGTGGTAAGGAGAGCTGCTGTTTTCTGCTCATCCAGAAAGGGCTGAGTGAGCCAGAGCTGCAGGGTCCTCATTCCTGAGCCCTTGTGCCAGGTTACCCTTGGTCTCCTAGCAGGGCTGCATTCAGAATATTTAGCAACTGGTGTGGCTGGCCCCTGACCAATCGGAACAGACCCCATCTGGAGCTAGGTCCAGGAATCACCCCCACCCCCAATGGGCATTAACCTTTTAGTTGCTGGACTCCACGAAGGTCCTGGGGCGTTAGGAACTTCCCAGCAGTGACTGTTTACCAGCTGGTATACAGCACTAAAAAAAAAAAATAATAATAATTAAAAGCTAGAATTGTCATAACTGGTATATAATGGTTAACTATCGGCCCTGCCTGGTGATCTCAGAGGGAAACTGCAGTTAGGAGCAGACTATCCGCTCTTATCTAACTCTAGGGTGACAGAGCAGTTTTTCCCTGAGATGAAAAGTGAGGACAAGGTGTTGGAGGGACCTGGCTGTGTACCTCCCCCGATGCCCTGTGGCCAGTGAAGCCTGGTCCTGGGGCTCCCAGAGGTGGATGGGCTGCTTCATTCTGGGCTCATGAGAGATGAGGAGCTTCATCTAGGGTCTGGTTGCTGGCTGTGCTGCTTCTCGCCTGGATGGATCCGTGTTCCCCCTGCCTCCTAAGAAGCAAAGGATGCTCGGTTTTGGCTTTGCTTATCTGATTATTGTTATTACCATTACTTTTCCACATCATCTCAGAGCTATCCCTGGCTGGAGTCATGGCCTTGAATTTGCCCTTTTGTCTCTCTAGACTCCCTTTTCAGCTTCGCTGGTGCCCCTCCCACCTTAGGGCACAGATGTCTACAGGCAGGTCTGTCTTCCTTCCGGCCTCTTGTAGGTTGTGGTGAGCAGCTGCTAATACCACAAGTCAGAAGAGTTGGGAGACAGGAAAGTGATCTTGGGCCTGCACGAGGAGTTCAGTGCAGACAGAGGACCAGGGGCTTTTGGAGCCTCAGATCTGCAGAAGATGCAGAGTAGGCCCACGGAGTTGGGACAAGAGGGAAGGAGAACGTGGAGGTAACAGGAGTAAAAGAGGTTTAGATGGGGCATGGTGAGATGGGTCACATGTTCGCAGTCCATCTCCCATCAGCCATGCAGGTGAGGCATCTTGGATTTCTTCTGGGGAAATTGGACAGGATGGGGAATCAGGAGAACAAAGAGAAGTTGCTTTCATGGGGAATTTAATGATGGTGGGACCTGAGGCCTGGAGCAGGCGGAGGAGGGAGGCAGCCTTCCCTGCAGTTTCTAATTCCCCAGAGAAGGCTGTTACCCTCCCCAGACATCTCAGGAAGGAAGTGATGACTCTTATTGTGCTGATTGCTTTTGTTACTTTTACCTTTGTCCCCTGGAAGGCAAATCACCCACCAGACCTACCATTTCCTGAGAACAATCACACGAGGCTGGGCGCCTCCCTGTCAACAGCAGTGTGGTAGGCCCAGGCAAATCACCTGGGTAAAGAGGTTCCGGTCCATGGGCTGTTAGTGCTTGAAGTGAATGTCAGAAGCTGCTCTGGGAGGTTCAGATGTCAAGAGGGGGCCTCTGGAAGTCTGAGGGGGGTGTGTGCCTGTGGGGGGGTGAGGAGGGGCGAGGAGGCTGCCGGCTGTGGTCCGTGGCTCCACCTGGTGATGGAGATGGAGTGGTTGTGGGGACATACGAGTTTCAGGTCTGTTTTTGCATTAGCCTGCAGTTCTATTTCACTCTTCTGGTCCCCTGTGTGCTGTTCCCTGGACCAGTGTGCAGCTCCAGCCACCTGGTAGTTCCACCAGCCTCCTAGGCCCCACCCATCTGCCAGGCAATATCTAATTGTGCCTGGGGCCCTTTGAAGCACCACTAAAGTGCTGTAGGCTTCAGAGCCTCACTGTCCCCGGAGACGAGAAGTGATCCTGCCTTTCTCCAGGCGGAGGTTGGTCCCAGCAAGATAACCAATTCTGCTTCCCTTTTTTTCCTATTTCCTGCTCTGACCTTCCTCCTCTCATGGAACTCTGTTTCTTCACTCAAAACTGGAGAGAGCTGCTTGTGTTGATAACATGTAGATATAATTCGTAGCTAGATTTGTTATTTTTCCAGAAGTATTTGTATTTTCAGAGGAAACGTAGCTCCATCATCAAAGGATGGAGCTCCTGTAGAATATTACGCGGTTGCAAATTGGTCCAGAGGAGTCGGGGTAGGAGAAGATGCTCCTGAGATTGCGTAGTTCAGGAAGCAGCTCTCAGGGCACCTTTGCGGGCAGCCCTATGGGGTTGGCCACCAGTGAGCTTGTCAGTCAGGCAGTAAGGGGCTTACGAGCAGAGTAGGGCATTTTGAGCTTCTCTAACTTGTGCATACGTGACATGTAATTACAAGGTGCACCATGTGGCTGTGATGCATGGAATCTGCTGCTGAGTAGAGCTGGGGGGGGTTAAGTGAGGTTGAGTCAGAGGAGTAAAATCTTCATGGGGTGCTTAGGATTAGGAATGGAACTTCAAGGATAGTCACAGGACATTAAAAGGTACAACAGAGCTGGTGGGAGCCTTCAGCAGGAGGAAGGTGTGTGTAGAGGCTTCAGGGTGCCCGCGTGTGGTTTCTGAGCAGGATACTCAGGAGGTTCGCTTCTCAGGAGTGGAGAGTTTGCATTGAACTGCTTTGTAATGTCAGTCTGCCCCATCTAAAGATGGGATTTTTCTTAGCCTTGAGCACCGTGGGGAGCCATGGAGGAGCCTGAATAGGGGAGCAGCTGAGTCGTATCTGAGGGACATATACCTGCCAGCAGTATGCACGTAGGGTTGGAAATCAAAGTTTAAAGAGTCTGGAAAGGGAATCCTTGTGACCATGAGGTTACTTAGTCACTCACCCAAACTCATACTTTCCTCCAAGTGTTTCACACACTGGAAGTCCTGGGAGACACAAGGAGGCATACAACCCAGTGTCTGCACCCAGTTTGCTCACAGCCTTTAATAGGACCACAGACCATGCTAGTAGAACTGGGTATAAAAAGGAAGACATGCACAAAATTTGAAAAAGACTTTGGAGGAATACCTAATGGAATAGTTGACTGTTTAAAGTGAGGACCAAAGGGAGGGAACAGAGTAAAAACTCAGTGCCTGGCATTGGGATATAGCACAGAAGGCTCTTAGGGCAGAGGGAGTGAGAATTAGGTTTTGTTGGGAACTGAAGAATTCAGTTTTGGACACTGTGAAATATCTTGGTCTATCTAAGAGGAGAAGCTGAGAAGGTAAAGAAGGTAGTGAAGGTAGAACCTCAGTGAGAAGTCAGACTGTAGATGTAAAAGTCATTTTATTTGGCTGTTTTTCTTTGCTAAAACAAAATGCTTGAGGCTTGGTACTTTATAAAGAAAAAGAGGTTTTACTTAGCTCACAGTTTAGAGCTGAAAATCTAAGAGGAGCCCTATCAGGTTGGCCTCTTGGCTACATCACATCGTGACAGATGGTGGGCGCATGTGTGAGAGGGAGTGTTCATGTGATGAGACAGGATTCCAGATTGTGAGATGTAGCATTCTTAATGACCTAGTACCCTTCATGAGGTCCTCCTACCTCTTGAAGGTCTCACTGCCTCTTGACATTGCCACACTTCCAATTCAGGGCCCCTTGGGGGCCATAGTACATGCAAACCACAGCCGTCAAACCACCGTGGCGCTTGTCCTTGAGGCAGCAGATGGAGCTGCATGGAAGGATGAGCCGAGATAGCAAAGGAAAGAAGAGTCACGAGGTGGGAGGAGCAAAGAGGGCTGGAGGTGAAGGAGCCTGCAGGAGAGCCAGGTCTGAGATGGCGAGGGAAAAGGGAATTTCCAGTAAAAATGGAAGAAGTGGGTTAGGAGAGGAGGCAGCAAGTGAGTCCAATGGGGTAATGCAAGACCGACCATTGAATTCTAGAAATGACACCTTTTGGTTGGAAGCAGAGAGAAGGATGGATGAATGGTTAAGAGCTGGGCTCTGCACTGGTCAGGCGTGGGTGTAAGTGCTGCCTGCCCCTGTGTCATCTTGGGCAGCTAACCACTCTGCCGCTCTAAGCTTCTGAGTCCTTGTTACCAAAAGGGGTGTGACAGCACTACCCCAAGCGCTGAGCTGCTGTGGGTGCTTGATACTTGGCACCTACTATGTGCTTTTGAAAAAATTTAACCATTCTCATAAACAGTAATAAGTTCTCTGACTGGGAACGTGATTTTTTTTTTTTTGATTCACAAATGTGATCCTGCTGGAAACCACGACATAGATTTCTGGAGAAGTCTTTTCAAACGGAGAACACTCCCTTCCCCGGGAACCCAGATGGTTGAGGCAGAGGAAGATAGGCTATTTCTAGGGAATGCTTTTCGTGGCGAAAATTATGATGATCCTCCTAGGATCATAATTGTTTTTATTACATTGCATTTGCTTAGAGTAGTTTCTGCTTTCAAAACATTTACTACCTTTCCGTTAGATTTAATTAGGCTGCTGTAGAGGGTGAGGATTTACATTAGATGCTGGGGAGGAAATGAGAGCACAGAGTGTGCTCTTGGGAAGTGTCTGGTCAGGATTTGGGGAGAGCGTGGGAATGAGGCGTAAGAGCATGTGAAAGCCACGTGGGAATGAGCGCCAAGTGGTTAGTGCAGGCCCAGCTTCGTGCTGAAAGGACGCAGAGGAAGGAGCTTGATCTGGGTCAGGTGTTGTCCATTAGAGACTGTCCTTCCATGGATTCCTTCAGAGTGATTGACTTCTAGATGTGAATGACGGGTGGTGGGCGGAGCTGGGCCCAGTTGCTCTGGTTTCTCGTTCATAGCCTGGTCTCCTGGGCCACCCTGGCCCCCAGGACTTTCATGTGCGTTCCAGGCTTGTTTCCAGTTCTTTCTGCAGGTCCTCAAGACTGTCATCAAAATATGATACTTTTTTTCCCCCTCCTTTGTGCCCAAACACAAACTGCCCCAGAAGTGGAACGTTCCTTCCCTGTGGAAGTCTTGCCTGCCCTTCAAGGTTCACCTCTTCTGTGGAGTCATTTCTGACATGCATAGGTTCTTCTAGGACCCTGCCTTTGGTTTCTCTCTGAATCCTGAATTGTGAATTACGTGAACTGGCCTGTGCCTACTAGGCTGCCAGTGAGTGACAAAAGGATCCTGGATTTTTATGTGGTACCCCCGCATCTAGACCACGGTGGGTCTGCAGTACACCTGTTAATCGACTTTCCTTCAAGTTGTACCCAAGAGAACTCTAAGGCTGCAACCTCTCTCCAGCCAAACTTGTTCCAAGTCACCGGCATAGACAAGCAAAATAAGGCCAGGCCCTGCTCATCAGAGCCACTTCCTGCCCGGGTCCTCAGAGCTGCCGGGTCACCTGGCATAGTAACAAGAACGAGTAGCCTCTCTTCTTAGACAGATATGGTCTTACTGATTTTCCTGGAATGGTGTGTCCCATAGGTGCTCAGAGCATGCAGGGAGGGACAGCAGTCTCATCTGTGTTCAGCCAGCAGATAGTCACCCTGAGATTGTGACTGACTAACCTGCCAGGAAAGGCTTGACCAGCTTCATGACCTGCTTCAACTTGCTGCCTGTGGCTCCTCCTGACCCACCACTGCACCCTTCTTCACTGAGCATCCTTTCATTGCCAGGAGATGTTGGGAGCTGGGGAGGATGACACTGGAAGCCAGTGTCCCCATGACCTGCGTGTGCCAGCGCATGGGTTGGGGAGGCGCTGGGTGGCTCTGGCTGGGTGCTGTGCTGAGTCCCTGTTTTCTCTTGCAGTACATCTTTGCGGATGCTTATGCCCAGTACCTCTGGATCACATTTGACTTCTGCAACACTATTCATGGCTTTTCTATCCCATTCCGGGCAGCGGATCTCCTCCTGCACAGTAAGGCCTCCAACCTCCTCCTGGGCTTCGACAGGTCTCACCCCAACAAGCAGGTAAGAGAGCTTCCGGAGCTCAGTTGTCTGGGGTTCCTGGGCTTTTCTGCTGGGCCTGGGTGGATTGTGTGTGTCCTTTGGGTGACCTCACCTCTGGCCCCTCCCTCCTCCTCTTTGAGCTTAGCTACTGTTTCACTTACCTCAGCTCAGGAAAGGTCTGTCCCCCGCGCACCCTCCTCCTGCACCCCTGCCAACGCTCAGCACCCAGCACTTGGCAGGCCCTGTGCCTTAAACACCAAACATCATGCCCCTTTGTTAGCCCTTGGGGTGAATCGAGATCCTGGAATTTAATCAGAGAGAGCTGCCTAGAGAAGTCTGGGGTCTAAGGTCTTCTGAGACCTCTTGTCACATTTCTGTGCTACTTCCATCCTCCACCTCGTTTGTTTGTTTGTTTTTTCCAGTGCTGGGGATCAGACCCAGGGCCTGGCACATGCTAGGCAAGTGCTCTGCCCCTAAGCCCCACCCCCAAGTCCCACCTTAAACCTGCTGCTCTGCCCACCACCTCTCTGAAGTCACCGTTACCTTTTATATCTTGCTTTGTGTTGTGTGCGTGCGTGGGTAGAACATAAATGTGTGTGTTTTCCTCTTGGAATCCAGGGTGGAAGGAAAGCTAGCAGGTGAGAAGAGAGGCCAAGTAGGATTTATATTTCAAGGTGAAGCTTGCCGAGTCAAGAATGTTGGTCAGGCCTAAAACTCTGAAGCCTGTAGATCCTGTACGAGCACATTGATGAGGAGCCTCAGATGTTTTTGTTCAGAAGAACCTTGGAACATTTCTTTGCTTTGTGGGCTGTTTAACCAAAACACAGATCTGTTTACTTTTGCTTGCCTTCGGGAGTAACCTAAGCTTATGTGGGCTGGGTCAGTTTACCAGTGGAGGTGGGTTATTGTTATTTTTGGTCTCATGCTTCCTAATACACATATGCTGGGACTAGAGGAACCCTTGGGTTACCTCAGTGCAAGTTGAGGGACTTTGGCAAAGAGCAGCAAGTGAATTACTTGAGGCCTTGTCTGCGTGTTCACTTGATATCCTTTGGTGCTCTGTACTTGGCTGGAGTCCTGTCAGCTTTGATGACCAAGGCTCATTTAGATTTTTTTTTTCTTTTTCCTTTTTTTTTTTTTTTTTTGGTGTTAGGGATCAAATTCAGGGCCTTGTACAGACTGCAAACTGGGCAACACTCTACCACCTAGCCACATTCCTAGTCCATAGGTTTTCTTTTTTCTTTTTTTTTTTTCCCCTTAAATTGAGGTAAAATACACATTTTATTATCTTAACCATTTTTAAGGGTGCTGTTAATTGGCATTCAGTATATTCATTTTTTTGGACTACATTGCCACCATCCATGTACAGAATTTATCTTCTAAGCTGGAACTCTGTGTCCATTAAACATTGACTCCCCATTTCTCTCTGCCCTGAGCCCCTGGCTACCACCATTCTACTTTCTATCTATGGTTTTGACAGTTCTAGGTACCTCATGTAAATGGAATCATATACAATTTGTCTTTTTGTGACTGGCTTATCTCAGTGTCCTCAAGGTTTATCTATACTCCAGTATGTGTCAGAATTTCCTTTTCAAGGCTGAATAATAGTCCATTGTATGGATATACCACATTTTTGCTCATCTGTTTGTCCCTTGATGAACACTTGCGTTTCTTCTACATTTTGTATATTTTAAATAATGCTGCTACCCATTGCAAGTTTCTTTTAAATCTTTTCCCCCCCTTGCAGTGCTGGGAAAGTGTTTGTACATGCTAGACAGGTTCTCTACCTCTGAGCCACATCCCCAGGACACTATTTCCTGGTCAAGAAGTACCATTAACTGGGGGCTAGAATCAAGTAGAAAAAATTTCTGGTAATCCATAAATGGAATGCAAGTCACACTCATTTTTCCTTCCAGTGGCTACTGAGGAAGAGTGCAAAGGTGCCCATCAGTCCTTCCCTCCCTGTCTGTTTGCTTTTGGGTGACCGCACAGAATGCGTGCTGTTGAGGCAGGGATTCAGTGGGTTTTGCAGGTGGTTCTCTTCCGGTTGTATGCACTTCTCATATCATGACCTCTTGTTGTCTTTGCAGCTGTGGAAGTCTGATGATTTTGGCCAGACCTGGATCATGATTCAGGAACACGTCAAATCCTTCTCTTGGTGAGTTGTGTCCTCTAGGAAGTCCCAACTTCCATACATCCTTACTGCAGTTCGAGCTTCCTCGTGGTAGACAGACCTTTGGTCCTCACCTGAAGTGTGAGGCATTTAGCTCAAGAAATACATTTTCTAGGCCTGAGAATTAGGGCTGCAAGTGTAATGAACTCGGAGGCAGGAACGAGAAAGGAAAAAGTGACGTGAGAGGAAGGGAAGAGCTTTTGCATTTTTCAGTCCCTCAGGGGACCCAGGGGAAGCTTGAGGCTCTTGCATGTAGTAGAGCTCTTAAAGGCCTTCATTTTTAGAACATCGTCTCAGGAGTGAGATTTTCCCTTTCTATAAAATTCAGGCATTTGTTCATTCACAGCATATTTTTTTTGGAAATATCTGCTAAATATAAAATCTGCTAGATACTTTAGGGTATAGGAAGTTGAATAATTTATGGATACAGTTATTAAGGAGAATGTAGTTTAGGGGGTAAGAAAAGACATATTTCATGTATATAATTTGAATTATGAAAGAAGCGCAGAAGTATCAGACAGAAAGAGAAGCCAGAGAGGGACCTTCCAGAAGGTGTGCTCATGGATGGCTTCGTGAAGGAAGTTGCCCTTGATCAAGGATGCACAGCAGGTAGGAGGTAGCATGGCAGGATCGGAGGAAGGAACTCCAGACAGGAACAGGATGGCACAGGCAGAGATGAGTCACTGGTACTCGGGTGAAGAACACTGGGTCTTCTGTTTGGACAGGGTATTGGGTGAAGTTTGGAGAGGAGACTTGGTATCAGAATCTGCAGTGCTTGAGAGAGGGATTTGGACTGAATGCTGGGAACAGTGGGGAGTCTTGGAGGTGATTGAGGAGGGGGTACCATAGACTATGCTTCAAGAAGGATAGTCACTTCTAGTCGTGCTTGCTTCTGCCCTTGTGCTGGGGCGGTGACTCAGTGTATGACCTTGAACATGAGAGTGCACGTGTACAGTGTATGTATGTGACAGCTTTCCAGGAACAGGATCGTGGGCTTGGTGGGTGTGCCCGGATTGCTCTAGGCCCTGTTCACATGGATGACTAGAAGACTTGAGGCCTCCCAGACTGACTCTTGGCTCTCCCACCCTAAGCCAGCTGGCCGTATCCCGCCCCGCCCTTGTCAGTTTCCAGTTGGTCAGGCCAAGGACTGCGAAGTCCTTGCAGGCTGTCACAAGTGCTGTTGGCCCCTCCCTCAGCTATGTCCCAGGTCGACTGCGTGGCTGCTCCTGTGCTCGGCCACCACTGTCGCCCAGTGAGTTCTATAGTCAGTTCTCAGTCCACAGACAGATCTGTCCTGCCGAAAACAGGTCACACCGTCTTGTGGCTCCTCTTTGAACCTTTGGATGCACTGTGTTGCGGTTTCCCCCCCCCCCCGTGCATTTCTACCGCAGGGCACAGGGCCTTTGCATTGCTGTTTTCTCTGCCTACAGTGATACTGCTTATTCCTTGCCTCATTAGGTATCTGCTCAAACAGCTCCTTTTACAGTGAGGCCTACTCACAGGATCTTATGTATTGATTTACTTAACATAAATTTTACTGTGTATATTTAAAGTGTGCAATATGATGCTATGAGTTAGGCATAGTGAAATGGTTACTGTAGTGAAGCAAATTAACCTAGTTATCCTGGGAGGTGTGTGTGTGAGTGTGTGAGAGAGAGAGAGAGAGACAGACAGACACGAGAGTGGCTAAAATCTATGCATTTAGTAAAAATCCCAAATAAGAGTATTTTCAAGTATTGTCCTCATGTTGTACATTAGATCTCTAAATTTGTTCATCCTGCACACCTGTCACTTTGTATCCTTTGACCTAGGACACTCCCCCACCCCCCGTTTTATTCTCTCTCTCTATGCATTTGATTTTCTTTTCATTGTACACATAAGTGTGATCAGGCAGTATTTTTCTGTCTGGTTATTTCACACAGTGGAACATCTTCTAGGTCTCTCCATGTCACACGTCTCCTCTCCTTTACAAAGGTCGACTACTATTCCATTGGGTCTGTCTGTCAGTTTCGTCATTCTCTTTTCTGTCACAGAACACATGGGCTGTTTTCATATTTCAACTGTTGTGAATAATACTGCAGTAAACATGGGGCTGCAGCTATCTTTATGAGGTGGTGCTTTTATTTCCTTTGGGGTACGTACTCAGAAGAGAGGTTGCTGACTCAATATTGTAGTTCTGTTTGTAATTTCTTAGGATCCTTGTTACAGTTTCCACAGTGACTGCACCAGTGTGTGTCCCATAGACAGAGCACCAGGGTCTCCTTTTCTCCACACCCTCCTCAATACTTTTCTACTCTCTGTCTTTTTTGATAATAGTATTCTGATGTGTGTGAGGTGATATCTCAAGAGTAGTTTTGCATTTCTAGAGATCCTACTTAAAATTGCAACTACTACCCTATTTCCAATTTTCTATATGCAATTCATTTTTATGTAGCACTCTATTATATTCTGACACACAATTATTATGCATATTAATCATCTTTAATAGAATGTAAGCTGCCCAAGGGCAAGGATTTTTATAAGTTTTATGCACTAATAAATTCCCCCTGAATTGTGACTTTGGTAGACATTGCCAATTTTTTAGTGGAAAGTATCAAATTAGCAACTTACAATAGTGTCTTTCTTCACAGCTAATGCTTTAGGTAAGAATTAGGTGTCTCATTGTAGCTTTAATTTGCATTTCTCATTATGAATGAGTTTGAACATCTTTTACTTGGCCTTAAGGATCTTTTTTTGGTCTCTTTTTTGTGATATGCCTGTTTATGCCCTTTCCTCTTATTTCTCTCCAGTCATTAGTCTTTTCATCATTGATTTCCAGAAGCTCTTTATATATTGGAGATTAGCCCTTTGGTTGCAATATAGGACAGGTTGTGTATGTGCACATTGATTTTTGTGAGTTTGTTGTTTTTTACAGGCAGTTTTAGTTCTCATTAAATGACCCAGCAAGATGTAGATACCATCTGTGGCTTCTTTTAACCCTGGGTTTAAAGCTGAGTGTCTTTTGATATTACTCCCTTAGTGCTTGAGGATGGTAAAGATGGAGCTGGCCCAGGGAGGAGCCCCACAGCTGAACATCTGACTCCAGTGACTTCCTTCACAGAGGGCAACTGTTTCTGATCTTTTTGTCATTTTCCTGGGCAGACGTTGGGGATCTTAATGAAATTATAACTGAAGTATCATCCAAGGGCAGTCTTTACCTTAGGAATACCATTAATAACTTTCTTTTGTTATTAATTTTAAGGAAACAAATTGGTCTTTTGTTGATTTATGAAACTAATTAGTTAGACCAACTCCTAAATAAAAGAAATTCAAGTTTAGGAATTTGTTGTATTTTACCTTCTGCAAACATGCAGGTATCTTAGAAGGAACTAGTCTATCTTTACATGTCTGGCATTGGGATTTCTGGTTATATTTGGGGGATATCCTTCTAGGGTTCCCCATAATAAATGAGTTTAATCTGATCTCTCAGAGAAAAATTACATTTATTTAACTATGCTTGGCAGCCTATGAGCAGGGGAGTGAGAAAAGTCAGTGGTTTATGTTGTCTGGAGCTGGCGATGGGCAGGATAGGACAGCAGGACACCCATGAGGGAGGGACTCTAGGATGCCCAGTGCAGCATCTCTGAGGGTTTGGAGGTAAGGATGGAGGATCGTGCCCACTGAGGGTGCCAGGATTGGAATTTCTGAATTGGAGGCAAGGAGAACAGGAAGCAATTATGAATGAGCCCAAGAAACTGGAAGATGAGGTAATGGCAAAGAACAGGAACTTGTGTGTAGGTGGAGCAACTCCCAGAAATGGGAGGTCCAAATATGGGATGAGAGTCCTAGTTCTTTCTCTGTCTACATGTGGGCTTCCTCTTTCAGCTAGGCAAGGAATAATGGAGATGAACTCATCTCAAAATACCTCAAGAAAGGTTCTTTCCTCTCTGCCTTTTAAAAAATACCCAAGCGGCCTCATTTTAATTTGCATATCCTCTAGGCTAGAGGAAGTACTTTAATCAGTACTTCTAATTGTGGAAGGGAAGAGAAGAGAACATGCCATCACCCACCCACACCAACATCTGATAACGAAGAATAGATTTCTCTCACGTTAGGGCCCAGGCTGGCTGCTGGTTTCTCCAGTGCTTTGCTCAGAGTCCAGATTGTAGGGTAAAAGTCAAATCTTCCCCCTATTATAAAAAGAAGCTCTTTTTGTATTTTTTCTTATCTTTCTTCCCCTGCCTCCTTCTTTTTTTTTTTTTTTTTTTGGTGTGGTGAATGTTCTCAACAGCCCATCTGTGAAGGAACTCAGAATGATTGCCTCCATTATTCTGAGCACCATTGCGCATATGGAGCCAGATAAAGACTGTTATCTCTGCCTCTCCTCAAGTCATCACCTTGAAAACTCCCCATGAAACTCTTTTCCTGACTTTTCAAACCTTTTGCTCTTTTGCTAAGTGATCCACCTGGTGTTGGTGTCCTTGTGAATGTGAGGAAACCCAGGCAGATCAGTTCTCTTCCCAGCTGCCACATGAGACCTCTTTTCTAGGACACTTGTTCAGAGCTTCTTCTCCAGTGTAGTGTGACCTTGTCATTCTGCAGTCGCTGTTTGGATTAGTATCTGTAATTACAGTCTATGGATCCAGTGCAGCAAGCGTGAGTTCAGCTGGGAGCCCAGTAGGTTAAAAGGAAATCTAAGACAGGACCTTTGAGGGCATCTGTGTTTCCTCTGGGAAGCTTGGACAACATACATACTCCAGTGTTTGAAGCTTTGTATGAAGTAATGGGATCCATTCCAAAATTCACCCTACCTAAGTAGTTTTACATCTCTGTTAGAGTTAAAACTCGCACAAGAGGATTGAAATGGAATGTGCTGCTCCTGTTGGGAGAAGGGAGGGGGGAAACTTCTAGGAAGATGAGACCTCAACTTGACGTTGGAGGAGAGTAGGATTTGGTGGTGGGATCAGAGCGTATGCTGAGGGTACCTCTGTGTAGGCCGCTGTGTTTGCAAAAGCACAGGGAGAAATGTGCCTCCCTTCTGAAGGACATCAAGGACATCTGTGTGTATGAGAAGGCTTGTGAAGCCACCTTGCTGGAGTTGAAACGTACTGGAAGGATGCCTCCAGATGGCGTGACTCAGTGACGTCAGCGGGGGACAGAAAGGGCAGGGACCTTGGGACAGTAGGCTTAGAGTTTGCTAATGTGGTTTCCTGTAGTGCTGCTCCTTCTGAGGATGTAGCATCTTGGGAAAAGTCTCCTTCGTTCCTCTGAGGTTCATAACTTGAGGCTAGAAACTTGCTGACAACCTCAAGCAGTCCATAGCTTATTTATTCTGAAACACTCCAGCTTATGCTTTTCCTTCTTTTTGCTTTTCACAAGCAGGTAGAGAACTTACCTTGAGCTAAACCCCCCGATGCTTTGGAAACAATGGTAGTGACCTAGAACACTTCGTAGATGACAAGTCCTCTCCCTCTATACTGAGTCAAGGAACGAAGGAAAGAATTGGAGGCACAGAGAATATCATTTGTTGCTTACACCACGGTGGCCCAAGATTCTAGTTGATTGCATGCTAAAATCTCCATGTCTTCAGTGATTAAATATGAAAATGATAACACCTTTTTAATTTTTTTCCCCAGGGGAATCGACCCCTATGACAAGCCAAACACCATCTATGTGGAACGACATGAACCCTCTGGTTACTCCACAGTTTTTCGAAGTACAGATTTCTTTCAGTCCCGGGAAAACCAGGAAGTGATCCTTGAGGAAGTGAGAGACTTTCAACTTCGGGACAAGTACATGTTTGCTACAAAGGTGGTGGTAAGTTGAATGCCTTCAGAATAAACTCCTTTTGAATTTCCTTAGCGAGGTTTGGCATTCTGTAGGCAAATAGATGAGTGGGCATGAGCAGAGATTGGCTTGCATGCTTGGGGTAGCTTGGCTGACAGACTCTGGACCCTGATGAACATCTCCAAAGGGCTTGGAAGGTGCTGGGAGGTCAGAGGAGTGGAGATGTTGAGGACAAGCACTCCCAGTGTCTCCAGGCTCTAGGAATTTGGTTGTCTCCTGGTAGCCAAGCCTCCTTGACAAAGACATGTGTCTTTGAAATCCCAATGAAAAGAACACAGAAAGGAGGGGTGGAGTTCAATGGCTTTTTTCTTTTAATCCCACTGCCTGATTTCCTTTAAATTTAGACCGATTTCTTTGAGATTTTTCGACACGTTAATTTACATGGCTAATAGGATGTGTAGTCATTGGCTAGTGGGAGTTAATGCTCGAAGAAAAGCAGTAATTAAGCTCCCAGCTGTCAGTAAGTAGCTTAACTCTCAGCCTTTGGGAAAATCTTCCCCTTGATTTGATGTGTTGGAGCCAGATGCTGAAATGGAGGGTTTGCTCATTTAAAACCAGAGTTGATTGTTTAACAGGACTTGCTGCGCAACTGTATCGAGTTCACTCTTTTATTGCCCTGGTGTAAAGGAAAAGACCAAGCTACGCCAAGAGTGCGTTGGGCCACCATCCTGGGCTCTGTAGGCCTGCTTTTTTAATAGCAACCATTCTTTCTCTGACTCATGCTCTGTTGAAGCCCTCTGATACCTGGGTAGTTGCCCTGCTTTCTGTCACTGTTGACCTTAGGGACTAAAATCAGATGTAATGTTTTCCTCCAGGTTCTCATTATTTTCTGTAATTGGTAGCAGGTCATGCAGAGGCAGTATGGCTTCATAGATACTACCAAGGTCAACTCTTTTGGTAGGCCCTCTTTACCTTACTCTGTGTATAAAGAGAGGGTCTCCCCAGCAAGAAAGCAGGGGGGAAGACCAGGGTAGCAAGAGAAGATACGGGTGCTACAGGCAAGAGGCATTCACCACTACACACCTTGCAAAATGTTTTTCAAAACCACTGAGCTCGGGCTATCATTGCAGCTCAGTGGTGGAGTGCTTGCCTGGCATGCATGAGGCCCTGGGTTCAATCCCCAGTGCTACAAAATATAAACAAAATAAAAAGCAAACCATTAGGTTCCATGTGCATGTTTTTAATCCCAGCTGCCTGGCAGGCTGATGGAAGAGGATCTCAAGTTCGAGGCCAACGCTGACCACTTAGGGAGATAGTATCTCAGAAAATTAAAAGGTTTGGGGATGTAGGTGAGTGGGTTCATTCTCCAGTACCAAGTTAAAAGAAAAATAAACTGACAGTTCTTCTTCTGTTAGGCTATTTGCATTCACCAATAGACATTGGATCATTCCCTTCCTGTCTTATCTGTCTGCTTCTCACTGTCTCTGTCTTGTCTCTCTCATGCACGCGTGCACATGCGCGCACACACACACACACACACACACACACACACACAAAGCAGCTCAAGAACACATCATGCTAGAATTGCCTTGGGCAGGGATGAGTGATGGGCATTCACAGGTGGAAATCAGGTCCAGCTGTTGGGCCTTGTGACCTCCCGTTGGGCCATCCTGAGTTCCAGTGCCATCTCAAATGCTGTCTCCAGTGGTCAAAGGCCTTTTCTGTTTGAGTTTCTTGGACCTGGAGTTATTATACAGTTTTAATTTCTCAATTCTTAGACATAGCGACCTGTGATCATCTGGTTTGTTCCCCTTTTTGCCCCAGTTGGGCTTGGGCAGGAGAGCTGTTGTGCATTTCTTACACCCTGTTATTTCTCGATCTCACACCTGAGAATTTAAGTTGAATCCCTCTGGGAGTTTTCTGTGCTCTCCATTCCAATCTAACATCTCTGTCTGTTCTGCAGATCTAACTGATGTACAGAGTACCTGTGGTGAGGTTTTATTACTCCTGGTCACTGGTAAGATCGGGGGTCTTGTCTGTTTTGCTGTTTAGATCATCACTGACACAGTACCCAGTGTCTTGCACAACACTTGGTACACAGCAGGTATGCAGTGGAATGGAATGAATGTCATCTGTGCTCACCAAACTTAAAAAGCATAGACTAGTAGAATTTTTTTTTTTTTTTAATTTGGTGGGTAGTATATATTATTGGTACTTTAAAGTCTACCGTCAGCTCTCTGTATGGCTTACTCACTGATAGCAAAGTGTTAATCATGTGTTGGCCTCTCCCTTCTGTACATGGATAGGCCTCCAGGTTCTGAGCACAGTGGTGTAGCTTGAGTATGATGTGCTAGACCAGCACGGGCAAGCGTTCCTTAGGAGCACCTGCAGCAGCATCATACAGGGACAGTTGTTACAAATGCCGAGGACAGGGCCCAAGTGCACTTTCCCCTGAGTATCCCTGGGATACCAAAGAATCACCAAAGTTTGAGACACTTTGTCCTGAGGCCTTTTGTAAATAGAAGGTTCACACAATAGTCGATTATAATGCCAACAGAACATTTCTCAAAGGATGAATTGATGGGTGAAGAAACAACTGGCAGTAGGCAATAAAATGGAGTTTTCCAGTGGACTACAAAGCACAAGGATAAACAGAGTTGACCTTGGTGGGTTAACTGTCCCAGCAGGAGAGCTGGTGACTCCATGTGGAACTTTATCTAGGATCTGCATAGCTCTAAGGCTGTGTGGGCTTGGGGAATTCCTACTGGTTAAATGGATGTTAAATGGATTCAAATCAAATTTGGAAAATCAAGGAACTAATTATAAAATCTCAAATAGTTGGTTTGGGGTTAGACGGTTGCTTCCTGCCAGCCCCATGAATTACCGTCCTTTGCAACTTACTTTTTCAGTCCACGTGGAGACAGCCACCTGGGTTCTGGAAACTGAGTCTGGTGCCCCGGTCTTTGGAATTTCCTTGTGCTCCGTTGGCCTGGCTTTGGCTTCACATGTGCTTCTTATCTGATGCCCTTTGATTTTCTTATCCCAAGTTTAATTTTTATTCCATCAAAATAATAGGGCCATTAAAGAAACAATGAGGTAACTTTGTGATCTGTTAATTTGCTAATAAACAACTGTTAGGGTCTTTCTGGTAGATAATGGTAGTTGCCCAAAAGGTTGAGGTGGGTAAGGGTTAGCTACTACTCTGCAACCTCGTGAGCAGATGATGGTGCAAGCCAGGCTCAGGCATTTCTTGCACAGATGTGTATCAGTTAACAAGGACTTGACCTGTGGGTTTGTTGAAGTCTCCTGTCCTTTTAGGTGGTGTAAACTCATACCTCACATGATGCAAACTCTGAGTTCTAGAGCTGACACTGACCAGGGATGGCCCACCAGCTATTTTTGTTAATAAAGTTTTATTGGAACCTAACCATACTCATTTGCTTATGTATGATCTTTGGCATGAGTCACATGACAACTGAACAGCCTTCTAGAGGCAAATTATGACCCACAAAGCCTAAAATATCTACTCCTGGGCCTTTAGAGATAAAGTTTGCTGACACCTTTTTTGGTTACCCTTTCAGCTGGCATTAGGCAACCAGAATTGCAAGGTTTTGACAAACATTATACAGATAAAGTTCAAGTGGCAAGCCTTAAGTTGTCATGCCTTGCTAATGTGAGGGTGGTGTCTTTAGAATATTAAGGCCATTCAAATATCTTGAATGCCACTGATCTCCCAAGTGAGAATCCATTTGTATTTTCATGATTCTGGCTAACCAACCACTAAAGTTACTCTTGAAACCCATTTCTGACACTTATTCTAATTTAAAGTCTCTAAGGATGATCAGAGATAACAGAAAAGTTTAGTAACTGCCTCAGGGTTCTGATCTTCCAGATAAGTTTGCTGACCAAAATTGGGGTATGGATTTTAGGATAATGACTAAAACCAAGTATTGACAAATTATTTTAATGGTGATATTACTTAAATGTGTGCACCTGTAAAGCCAGGTAAAAACATCTAATGCATATAGCTCTTTTAATCGTCTTACATGACAATTAAACCCAGATTAAAAATAAAATTTTAATAGCAATAGATTTAAAATTGATATCAATTTGTTATAACACCTGTATTGAGATATAATTTATATATTGTTAAATTCTCCCTTTTTAAGTTTACAGTTGAATGATTTTTAATTTATTCATAAGTTAGCAGTGATCATTACTACCTAATTCTGAACATTTTTATCGCCCCCTCAAAAGAAACTCCATACCCTGTGACATCTCCCAGCCACTAGCAACCACTAATCTACTTCCTGTCTGTAGATTTGTCTATCTTGGACATTTTATATAGAAGGAATTGTTATATGTGAATTTTTGGTGACTAGTTTCTTTCATAGTATGTGATACTTCCACCTTTCATCCATATTGTAGCACAGACCACTTCAACCTTCGTTGTTGTTGTACTAGAAATTGAACCTGAGGTGCACTGAACTACATCCCCATCCCTTTTTATTTTTTATTTTGGGGCAAGTTGTTGAGGGTCTCACTAAGTTGCTGAGGCTGACCTTGACCTTGAGATTCTCCTGCCTCAGCCTCCTGAGTTGCTGGGATTATAGGCATGTGCCACCATACCCAGTTACTTTAATCATTATAACTAGCTGAATGATATTTCTTTGTAAGGATATAACACATTTTATTTATTTATACATGAGTTGGCAACCATTTAGGTTGTTTCTAATTTGGGGCTATTATGAGTGGTGTTGCTGTGAACATTTATGTGCAATTTATATGGGCTCGTTTTTGTTCTATTGGATATATACCTAGGAAGTGGAATTCCTGGGTCATATGTTAATTCTCTTTAACTTCATGAGAAATAGAACTGTTCTCCAAAGTGACCACACCATTTTACATTTCTACCAGCAATGAAGAGGGTTATAATTTTTCTACATTCTCGTCAACATTTGCTATTGTCTGCCTTTTTAATTATGGCCATCCTACTAAGGGTGAAGTGATATCTCATTATGGTATTCATTTGCAATTCCTGATGGCTGCTCATGTTAAGCATCTTTTCCTTTGCTTTTTGACCATTTATATATCTTCCTTGGACAAAAGTCTGTTCAAATCCTTTGTCTATTTTTAAATTGAGTTCTTTGTCTTTTTATTTTTGAGTTTGTTCTTTATTTTACATACATGATACACAGTTTGCAAATATTTTCTGTCATTCCAAGGGGTGTCTTTTCACTTTGTAGGTGGTATCCTTTTCAGCACAAAAGTTCTTAATTTTGATGAAGTCCAATTTAACTACTTTTGTTGTTCTATTGATGTTTTATCTAAGAAACTGTTACCTAATCCAAGGTCATGGAGATTTCTTCTAAGAGTTTTATAGTTTTAGCTCCTATAGATGTCTATAACTCATTTTCAATTAATTTTTGTATATAGTGTGAAAGTAGGTGCTAATCATTTTTTAAAAAATTTTGCATGTGAATAACTAGTTGTCCTAGAACCAGTTGTTTTAAAGACTATACTTTTCCCTTTAAATTTTCTTGGCCTCTTTCTTGAAAATTAATTGATCATGAACATAAGGATTTATTTCTGAACTGTTAATGCTGTTCCTTTGATCCATATTATTGTCTTTATGCCATCATTACACTGTCCTGAGTGCTGTGGGTTTGTGAGTTTTGAATGTGGAGGCTATGAGCCTTTGATTTTGTTCTTTCTCAAGATTGCATTAACTATTCTGGGTTCCTTATGTTTCCATAGTATTTTAAGATCAGTTTGTCATTTTGTGCAAAGAAAGGCAGATGGGATTTTGACAGGCCTTGTGATGATTCTGTAGATCAATTTGGAGAGTATTGCCATCTTAATAATACTATTTTCCAGTGCAAGGACAAAGGCACCTTTCCATTTGTTTGGTCTTTAATTTCTTTCAACTGTGTTTTCTAGTTTTCAGTATACAAGCCTTGGACCTCTGTTATAAGTTTTTCCCAAGTATTTTACTATTTTGATTCCATTGTAAATGATTATTTTCTTAAGTAGGTCTCCTAGGCTCTGTTCATTTTAAAAATTATTTTTCTCTCCTTTCTTCTGATGAATGAATCGTCACAATTGACAGTTCTTTACTGTTTTGTTTTCCTGCCAGTTCAGATCTGTTGTTGAACTTGATTAGTGAATTTTTCTTTTGAGTTATGCTTTTCCACTCCAGAATTTGTTTCCTTTTTAATAATTGTGTTTACTTATTTGATGAGCCATTGTTTCCATACTTTCCTTTAATTCTTTAGACAGAAGGTCCTTTAGTTGTTTGAACATATTTATGATAGCTGATTAAAATGCTTTGTTTGCTGTCTGATATCTAGGCTTTCTCCAGGATAGTTTCTGATTGACTACTCTTTTCTCTTGTGAGTGAGCTACTCTTGACTGTTTCTTTGCTTGCCATGAAATTTTTTGGGGGTGAAGATTGAACATTTTAAATGATGTGGTAGCTTCTCATATCAAAATACCTACTACCCAGGGTTTTTTGTTTTTTTGCTATTTGTTGTTATAGTTTTTTTGTTCAATGAGTTCTCTGCTCTGCTTCTGTAAAGTCTGTATTCTTTTATCACATATAGCTACTGAAGTGTCTGATAATTTAATTTAGCGGTCATCTAATGATATGACAGAAATTTCCTAAAATGCTTTGAACAAGTAAGTCCTTTGTGGGCTGAGGTTGTAGCTCAGTTGTAGAATGCTTGCTTGGCATGCGTGAGGCACTGCGATTCTTAGCACCACATATAAATACATTTAAAAAATAAAGGTCCATCAACAAGTAAAAAAAAGTAAAAGTCCTTTAGCCTTTCTTGATGGCCTCTGGGTTTGCCTTGCGGGGAGCCTTCAGTGCTCTGGCAGGCAGTTCTTAGAGGTGCCCTACCCTTCATTTCCTACCTGTGTAGAACTTCAGTGCCAGCTGAAAGTGAGAGGTTAGATCCTTTCCAGTTCTTTCCCAAGTGGTATTTGCAGCTCTGATGTGCTTAACCTTTTAGATTCTCAGGAATCTTGGGGAGCTTATCAAACAAAGCCTCTTATGGATATCTTACCAAGAAGCTTAGCCTTAATTTAGCCCCAGCTGCTAATGCTGCCTCTGGCCATAGCCAGTTGTGAGCCACTGTTTTCCATAAACACTTGGCTATAGGCCTGTTTGTACCATGAGCTGAGTCAGGTTATTAAGGATGAGGCCTGAGAAGTGGCTTTCCTGTGAGTCATCAGACAGGTACAGCAGGGACAGCTTAGTCTCTGTGGAGTTTTGGGGAACTGCAGACCTGTTTTGTTCTCTGCAGTAGTCAGACTACTGGTTTCCACAGCCATTGTGGCTATGAGGTGTTCCAAGGCAACTAAGGAGCTAGAGAGATGGGGTTGGGATCAGGGCAAGTGAAAACATGGCAAAGTTGGCCATTCTTGCCAAGATTCAGGTTTTGTTCTTGAATAACTGCTCTTTGGATTTTTGCAAACCTTTCATTTTCAGATTTTTTTTTTGGTAGTGCTGGAGATTGAACCCAAGACCTTGTGTGTGCTAGGCAAGCACCAACTGAGCGATACCCCCAGACCCTGATTTTGAGAATTTTTGGCAGTTGTTTATCTTGTATTTATGGGTGAGTTGATATTTAGAGTTCTTTAGTCTGCCATTTTGGAAATGCTTTCAATTAATATCAACTGGGAACCAAACCCAGGGTACTAACCATTGAGATATACTCTAGATAATTTTTTAAAAAATATTTTTATTTTTGAGATAGGGTCTTGCTAAATTGCCCAAGCTGGCCTTGAATTTGTGATCCTCCTGCCCCAGCCTCCTGAGTTGCTGGGATTACAGGCATGAGCCACCGTGCTTGATTAAATTATTATGTGTCCTTTCCAACCCACACATAAGAGTAGTTAATATTGATATGACTACCCCATGTACCCTTATCCAGTTTCACTATTACCTGTACTTGCCAATCTCTCTTCAATGTCTATCTGCTTCTTACTTTTTTCTCTAGAGAAAATTCCAAATGTCATATTTTATCCATGTTTTTATTATTTTTATTAGTTTTTGAGATGGGATCTTGCTCTGTTGCCCAGGCTGGTCTTGAACTCCTGGGCTCAAGTGATCATCCTGCCTGAGCCTCTCCTGAGGAGCTGGAGACTTACGTTGTGCACCACCTCACCTGGTTTCCATGTTTTATTCATGATGTTCAGTATAACAACATTCATGTGAATGATGAGGTTTCACTGAAACTTTAAAGGGACTGTGGAACTGAATGCTACAGCCAGGGCTGAGGTGCTTTGGAGCTATTGTCCCTGTGACATCACATGCCTCAAGACACCTCATGTCTTCCACCAGTTTTCTCAGCTTACTCTTTAGGTTGAATAGCTCACTGCAGTATCCTTAGGCCCTCATATGGTAAGAGTGTATCATTTATTTACTTCCTCCTTTTTTCTTCTTGATCCTTTAGTTCCTTTTGCTTGTGACATAATCTTAAATATAAATTCAGGTTATATGGACACTTGTGTTAATTTATTTTTAATTACCAGAACTGAAACTAAAATTTATTTTTAAAAATTTAAAAATTTAAAAAAAATTTAAGATATTTAAAAAATCTTATAAATTAATTAAAATAAAAAGTCATAAATTCTCAGACCCTGTAAGATTGACCTAGATTAACACATTCAAATAATTCCTAGTTGTTGATGGAGGTCTTTGCTGGTTGATGTATTAACTGGTACAACCTGTCCTGAGGGCCATTTCATGATACCTATCAAAAATAAAAAGTTTTGACTTAGGTATTCTTCAAAGAATGTATCCTGCAGATCACGTTGTGCAGTTGTAAAACAGGTAAAATATATGTGTGTGTTCTTTGAAGAGTGCTTCTGCAGATAACCTAATATGCCACGAGTAACTCTTAAATGGAAAGATGTCTGAGATTCACATCTTAATGAAATAAGTGCAGTCGTGAAGCAGTAAGATACACTGTTCATGTGAAAAGTTGAATCGCAGAGTTTATATCAAGACCCAGTTTGTAGGTGAAAGTAAAATTGCATGCATCAGTTTGGAATTGTGTCAGGTTACTGATAACAGACTAGAAATAAATTGGCTTACTTTCGGTTTTCATTGCAGCCCAGGGAGGCAAGCTGGGGCCGGTGTCCCAGGAACCCAGGCTTCTGTCATTTTCAATTCCATCCTCAAGATGACCACTGGCCTTCGAGTCCTTATTTCAGTTACAAAGAATAAGGAGGGACAGAAAGACCAAAGTAGTATCTCTTCCAGCTGATAAGTCCTTTTCAGCTGCCTTCCTCGAGATGCAATATGACCCTTCAGGTTGCATCTTATTGACCAGTACTTAGTCACATGACCATGCCCAGCTGCACAGAAAGTAGAGAACTGTGGTCTTTTATTCTGCGTAGCGATCAGGAACTTCTTGTCCATGAGGAAAGGGATACTGGGTGTTGCGGGTAGGCACAGCCATTGTCTGCTACTATGTCAACATGTCTGTGTGGGATGGCACAAGTTTCTGGAAAATGCACAAGAGCTGAAGGCTGGTGGCCCCTTTTATTTTGGCTCATGGTCTCAGAAGTTTCAAACCATGGTCAGCTGCCTCCTTTGCTTGTAGGCCTGTGGGGAGGTAGAAACATGGCAGGAGGGAGTGGAGGAGAAAAGCTGCTCACCTCATGGCAGCTGGGAAGCAGAGAGAGAGAGAAAGGGGCTGGAAACAAAATAGAGTCCCTAAGGGCCCTCTCCCTTCAACTTCCTGTAGGAAACTAGGTCCACTTCCTGTAGTTTCCGCCACCTCCCTGCAGTCCATTAAGCTCTGAATCCATCATTGGATTAATCCACTGATGAGGTGAGCGCTCTCATGATGAAGTCACTCCCCCAAAGCTCTGCCTTGAACGTGGCTGCCCTGAGGACCAGTCCTTCAACCCAGGAGCATTTGGGGGAGCATTCCAAATCTAACCATACTGTTTATTAAGAAAAGCATCAAGGCCTACAACTTATAATCAGTAATATGCCACAGTGTACTTGCTAATGTTTTTCTTAGTAACTGTAAAATAATGCAATACCTTTTTAATGCTTTCTGGAGGGAGCCTGAAATGTCCTGGTTTAGGAATAATTCTCCCAGAAGGTAATGAGATGGATACATTTTGAGATTTTTTTTTTTGTTGATTGGATTTTTTGGGGGGTTTTGCATTTATGAAGTGAAACTGGTGTTGAGATATACATTCTCAATTCTCAGGCCTCCCAGAAGTTATTTTTAAGAACTTTTAACTTGTGTTGGGCCTGATTGTCACTGAGAAATGTTTTAAAGCAGTGGAGTTGGAAGTAGTGAAAATAAATACAAAGTGTAATATATGTATTTCATTAGTATTTGCATATTCATGTATTCATAGAGATTTATATATGTGTAGGGTAACTTACAGTTGTCATCTGACATGACTAAAATTTTATTGATTTAATGAGGGCTTTTAGAATTTATATGTAACAATATTGCCATGAACTCTCCTCACTCAGATAATATGTTTTTAACATTTTATTTCCTCGGGTGAAGTGGGGCATTGGACCTTAAACTCAGGGGCACTTTACCACTAAGCTACATCGCCAGTCATTTTCATGTATTTTTTAAAAATTTGAGGCAGGGTCTTGCTAAATTGCTCAGGCTGGACTTGAACTTGTGATCCTCCTGCCTCTCCCTTGGGAGCCACTATGATTATAGGAGTGTGCCACCGCACCTGGCTATTGTTTTTATATATTTAATGAATTTATCATTTCATATCACCCCATACAGAATGTAAGCTGTGAACATGTTTTTCAGGGTGCTGTTTTTGAACTGCAGTCTCATGCTTCTCTACGTGGCTTCTTTAAAACAAACTAGTGGTGGTTTGAAATATTTATACTGCCCCAGTGAATTACAAATAAACTTGTGTTTTTTAGGTTGGTCCTCATGTAGTGCTTATGGGACATACATGAATGTAGGGTACTCAGTTGTTATATTACAGATAAGACAGTTGGTATGTTCCTGACTCTGTAGGAAGGTAATACCTGTAATAAACAGCAAACTAGTCAAGAATAAATGAAACCAAAGTCACCTCTCTGGCTGAGATCCCCACATCCCAGTAAGTTTAATGGTCATTTGTGTGATGATGTCCATATAAAGGTGTATCTCCCTCTGTCTTTCCTGATAGATGTACAGCATTTACCTTTAATTTTTGATCATATACTTTTTTAAGCTGGGGAAAAAAAAAAAAAAACACTTAGAGGTTTTATGGGTTTTTTTTTTGTTTTTTGTTTTTTTTTTTGCATTGAACCCAGGGCCTTGTGCATGCAAGGCAAGCACTCTACTGACTGAGCTATCTCCCCAGCCCTTTTATGGGCGTTCTTAACCTTTTATGAGGTATAGGCCCTTTTGAGAAGCTAATAAAAGGTGTGGACCCTACATTGCAAAATAAATGAGTGTATGTATGCAAAAAATTTGTGGGGTTCCTGGACTGCTTAAAGCCATCCACAGGGAAGCCATGATCCAAGTAAACTGCTCATTTTGTGGATGGATAAACTGAGGGCTGGAGAGATTTCCTGTTTTCCTCAAGTGGTAGAACAGCCTCTCAATCAAGTGCTGACTGGTTTTCAAGATTCTAGGAATGAATCAAAATCTCTAAAATACAGTGTGATGTGATCAACATCTTTCTCCTCTACCAAAGAGTATATGTTCTACCAAAAGGCCATACCTAATGAGAAGTATTGAGAGATTGGAAAACAGAATCAATGAAGATTCCCTCAAGTCTTGGTGTAAATTAATCTTATGAGTCAAGCATCCTTATAACCCAAAAAAAAGGGTAGGAAGCTCTGCTCCATGGGGCGGATCACACCTGGGCTGGTTTGGAGGCTGCAGGCTCTGCCCAGGCTGGCACTTTGGCCTTATTTCACAACAGTCTTCCTCTCTCTCACTCCTACTGAGCATTGCAGCCCCATGATCCACCCTAAGCCCACGTTGTCCTTTCTCATCTAATATCTGTGGAGTATCTAGTTGCTATTGCAGACCAGGTGCCCAGGATAAAGCAGCCCATCCCAGTGATGGCATGCATTGCAAAATTAGGAATTTGCAGTCGCAGTCTGTATTTTGTGTTTTCAGTGGAATCCGAGGGGTCTGCCTTGTTTCCCTTGTCACTTGTTTTGAGCAGCTATCATCTGGCACAATTAACTTTTTCCTCCTCTTCCTTGACAGCATCTCCTGGGCAGTCAACAGCAGTCTTCTGTCCAGCTCTGGGTCTCCTTTGGCCGGAAGCCCATGCGAGCAGCCCAGTTTGTCACAAGACACCCTATTAATGTGAGTGAGGTCTGCTGGAGGGTGGGAAGAAGGCGTACTGCCCACCTCCCTCCCTGTAGATGCCCTGGGTAGGGTGTCCTGTGGATGTCCTGCTAGGTGGATGTTTTATGGAGGCTCCCTGAAGTCCCTTTCCAGAGTGGTCTCTAGAGAGGGTCATTGTGCTTTGGGCATATTGGTCTCTTGTCTCCCACTTCACTATTTGAAGTGGAACTGAACAGGAGCCTTAATTTGCTTTAAGTGGAGTGGGATTGGCAGAGGGATTGGAGTCAAGAGTCAATGGCCTTGTGTGCTAGTACTGAAGTATTGGGAAGTTTGTACACAGCCCTTATTTATTAAGTACCTGCTGTATTGCTTACAGATGGCTTGGTTCCGAAAGGGGATAGATTTGGGTCCTACTTGGTAGAAATGTAGAGGTTGGAGAGACCAAGATTAGAGCAGAGGAGGAAAGCATATATTATAGTCAATGGGCTTGACCATGCAGTATTACTACAGGGGGTTGCTAGGAAAGACCAGCACAGTGTGGGGCTCTTGAATTAGTGATTGCAGGGAGGAGACGGCATTGGAGACCTTGGCATTAGCATTTAGTTTTGAGAAAGGTTAGTGGCTCAGGGGTTATGTAATGGAGAACAGCTCATCAGCACCTTGCTAGTTTCTGTGGGTTCTGCCTTCCTTCGGTCACCTTAGGGAAAATAAAAGGAAATGAAGTGCACATTAATCTACAGTGTACCTTATACTGATGAAAGGTCTCTTGGAATAAAGAGGGAGACCTTATTACCTAAAAAGAGGTTTTTAGGTCACTTAAGGAGTTCAGAGGACTATTCTTTCTCTGTGCTCCATTTATTTGCCAACAAGGGGCCCGCTCCAGCTGCAGACCAGGCTCAGGTTCTCCAGAGGGAAAGTTGTCAAAGCTTCTTTACCAAGATCGGGGAGCATTCTCTGGGCTGTAGGCCCACATTCGTCACTGGGACTTTTGGAAGTCATTGCTTTCATATGTATAGAAAGCCCACAGGGCATAATCATTTTTCTGACTTGTATATTTCTTGACTTTTGATTCCAAAGGAATATTACATCGCAGATGCCTCGGAGGACCAGGTGTTTGTGTGTGTCAGTCATAGTAACAACCGCACTAATTTATACATCTCAGAGGCAGAGGGGCTGAAATTCTCCCTGTCCTTGGAGAATGTGCTGTATTATAGCCCAGGAGGGGCCGGCAGTGACACCTTGGTGAGGTAAGGAGACCATAGCGCCTCCCCTGCCTTCTTAGACAAGTGCCGCCACCAACCTCTCTCTAGTTTCATGCTTTGCAGTGTTAGTTGCACATGCAGACTCACCTGGGGTGCTTCCCGAGACCCTGATGCCTGGTTCACATGTCCATTGATTGGGTCTGGGGTGTAGCTTGGTTTAAAGATTTTAAAAAGCTCCCCAGATGATTCTTATGTGCAGCCATGGCTGAGAGCCGCTGTTCTAGGTGACATTGGGGGACATAGCCACTCTGTTAATCATTCCCTTGGGCTTCCTTCATTCAGTTACCTGGTTTTGTGGTCTCTGAGCCAGTGGGAAAGAGCGTTTGGAAAATAGCATCAAGTCAGAGAGAGCTGGCATATGTGCTGTGGGGCTCTGCCTCAAGGTGCCTCAGGTTAATTGATGTCATTATTTCAATTCTTAAAGGTAATTGCAAGGTGGTATTTTGTAGGAAAGGCACCAACTTCAGTGATCCTCTGTCCATAAATCACATAGGTGGAAATGATCCCCAGTCTCATCTTGGGTGTTCTCTTGTGACTACACTCACCAAGGGACTTGGGGAAGGAGTAGACTTGGCAGGGATGAGTGGATTTTTTTTTTTTTTTTTTTTCCTCTTCATGCTGGGAATGGAACTCAGGGCTTTGCTTTGCTAGGCAAGTGCTCTACCCCTGAGCTACACCCCAGCCTCAGTAGATTCTTAACAGTCAGTGATGTTGGTGCCTTTCCTCCAAAATACCACCTTGCAATTACCTTTAAGAAAGGGAGTGATGACATCAATTAACCTGAGTCACCTCTGCCATAAATCCATTTGTTCCATTTGTCACGTGACAAACTCTTTGGCTGTGATAGGCTTGATCTCTGTTCTTGGAAAAAGCCACCTGTGTGAATCTCACTGGCTCGTTTGGGGTGACATTCACCCGGTCGGGGGACATGCCTCTGCTGCCCACTACCTCTCCTTGTGCTGGCCAGTCTTTCTGTCACCAGTTCATGCCACAACATGCTGCTGCTCTGTACCAGATGGTGTTATAGGTATGGCAGGGAAGTCTTATAGACAGTAGTAAAAAGACCAACCAAGTCCCTGCTCTGTGGAATTTATATTCTGTTTGCAGGGGACACAGAATATAAGCAAATGTGTCATTTGCTTGGTAATATGCTGGGAAGAAAAATTAAGCAAGGTAAGGGGCAGGGAATGAGGAGGGCATTATTTCATAGTCTGCTCCAGGATGATTCATTTGAGCTGGTGCCTAAGTTAGGGAGAGGGGAAGTCAGCCAGGCAGACCCTGGGGGAAAGAGTCCTACAGGCAGAGGTCAGCAAGTGCAGTGACCTTGAGGTGAGACTGCAGTGCTGTACCTTAGGAGAGGGAGAAGGTCAGGGTGCTTCCAACAGCTGAAGAAGGGGACTGAGAAATAAGGCATAAGATTCAAGGGAGCAGGGCTCAGATGGTGTAGGACCTTCAAGGACATGGAAGGTATTTTTTTCCTGATAGGTGAGATGGACATCATCTGATTTATCTTGTTAATTTTTTTCCACTTAAAATATTTGTGAATTGTGTTCTGTAAAGAAAAGTGCAGAAGAAAAATGAGTGCATTATAAATAATTTTGAGCAAATACTCATGTGCTTTGTTTTACAGAAATTTTCCTCAATGCTATGTAGAAATTTGACTACAGTGGGGACCAGGGCAGGAACAGGAAGACTGATTGTGAAAAGTTGTGCAGGTTCAGGCCAGTGGGGTTTGATGTTGGCTGGTCCCGGAGTGGTCTCAGTGTAGATTACAGAAGTGTTCAGATTCTAAATATATTTTGAAAGTAGAGCCAACAGATCTACTGATGGATTGGGCACAGCGGGGGAGAAGACTTAGTGGCCAGGGGACCTCTGCTGCTTGGCCTGAGCAGGGGTAGGGCAAGGACGATGAGGTGAGGCAGGGAGGTCCCTGTGAGGAGCAGCTGTGGGGAGAGATCAGAGTTCAGTTTCATAGCTTGGTTGAAGGTGCTCATTAGATACCCAGTGTTAGTCTTTTTACCTGGTCTCCAGCAGGGCTTTTCCACTTCCTATTTCTCTTTGAGGTGCTGTTGTCTTTCATTCCATTTCTCCCCGTAATATAGACTCCTAGATTATTTATTATTTAATGTGTCATAAACCATTCCTGCCCTGGATCATCCTGACATTCAGATTGGCCTGGTTTGGTTGACGGCAGCTCCTTGCTTTTTCTGCCTGGCTTCTGTGTATTTTTATTTTTAAAAATAATTTACTGAGTTGAAATTCACATTAACTGAACCATTTTAAAGTGAACACTTCTGTGATATTTAGTCCATTTACAGTGTTGTACAACTGCCATCTCTACTTCCAAAACATTTTCATTTCTCCAGAAGAAAACCCTGTCCTCATTAAGTACTTTTCCCCTCTTCCCAGCCCTTGGCAACCAACATTCTAATTTATGTCTCTGTGGATTTACCTTTTCTGGATATTTCATATAAATGGAATCATTCAATAATATGTGACCCTCTGTGACTGGCTTCTTTGACTTAGCATAATGTTTTCAAGGTTCATTCACATGTAGCATGTATTAATTAGTACCTCATTCATTTTCATGGGTGATTAATCTCTTCTTTTAATAATTAAAAATTGTGAAGCATTATCCTTTGGGCTTTTAACATTGACTCCTTAGTTTCTTCCCCACCTTCAAGAACCTCTGACTATGAATTAGGTACATCACTGCTTGCCAATGCATCCTCCTCATTTGTCAGATATTCAAGATGATATTTCATGGTAGGGTAGAGTTGAAGCCAGATGATAGACTTCCCAGGAAGCAGTAATCTCAATTATGTGACCGTAGTACTTCTTCACACATGCAGATGGCCCTTTATATGTGGCAAAGTTTCTTTTTACCCTGCCTGAGCATGCAGTCCAGTTAAGAAACTGAAGATAGATTCATGTCAAAAGTCATGGAGCCAGGTATGGTGGTGCACACCTGTAATCGCAGTGACTTGGAAGACTGAGGCAGGAGGAGCACAAGTTCAAAGCCAGCCTCAACAACTTATTGAGGCCCTGAGCAACTCAGTGAGACCCTGTCTCTAAAAATAAAATATAAAAAAATGACTGTGAATGTGGCTCAGTGGTTGAGTGCCCCCCTGGGTTCAATCCCAGTATCAAAAAAAAAAAAAAAAAAAAAAAAGAGTCATGGACCAATATCCTGCTCTGCTTTGCTTACTCTTCTTCTCTTATCTCAGGGCCACAAAGTTTCAGATTTGCTCAGTTGAATGGCTTTTTTGTCATCTGCATCTCAATCTCAACCAGATGAAATGGAAAGGGTGAATTGGCAGATGGTGTGGGCAGGCTGGTTTAGAAAAAAACTTCTGCGGTATTCAAAATGAACTAGAGGAACTGGTTCTAATTTCCTTAGAGAAATAAGGAAAGAAATTTTCATAGGGGATTACCCTGGCATTGGTGGGATGTGCTATGCAGGAATCTTGTGGGAAGCCATAGCTAGACATAGGACTCTTTGGAGGAGGAACTTATGTGCTGATCACATGTCAGACCTGTGGGGGCATGTTAAGGAGGAACACTGGCTCTCTTGGTGGGAATGGCTACCAGTGTATGCATTGGGCATGGAGTGTAGTGGAAAGGGACCTGGTGAGCTTCTTGACAAGTCTTGTCTCAGGGTACTCTGGAAAGAAGAGCAGAAGTGCTCTGGTGAGGCCAATGAGGATAAGATGGAAGAAAATGGACTCTCAGAGAAAGTACTGGGAGTGAGGCAACTTGTGCCAGGGCAGGTCAAGGGAGCAAATGCCAGGATGGGCTAAACTAAAGCAGAGAGGTTGTGAGGCACAAGAAGACAGGCTTCTGCTTGGAAATAAAAGAACAGCCTCCAGGATTATGACTGGGGGAAAGAAGCAGGATTATCTAACTGAGAGAAACTCAGACCTCCCAGATGTGGGAATGAAGCCAGTAAACCTCAGAATGGCAGATTCCATGATGATAGACTCAGAAGCAGGAGAGCCGAGGTAAATGGAGAGCAGGAGGGGTTATAGGCCTTCACCCAGTTCCTAAGGAAGTAGCTAGAAGAGACCTAAGGAGTCCCATGTCAGAGAATTTGGTCTGAGCTCAGACATTTTATTTAGGGTTTTGCTCAGTCTGCTGCCCCAAAGTGACTTTGTTGTGCTGCTCAGAGGTTTGAGGTACATCTCCCTGTCTGAGGTGGCAGAGCAGTCTTCCAGCTGAGGGGAGTTGTGTGGCAGATGATGAAAAAAAGCCCTTCTCTGTCTTATTGTGTCACCCAGTGGCTCAAAACCCCTGAAATAGAGGGCATGGTTCCAATTTTAAAAGCCAATGTGAGTCATGGTTACCACTTCTCAGAGACCAGTTATATTTGTAGTGTTGCACCATTTTAAAGCAAACCTCCTTTCCAGTAAAATCACAGTATCCTAGCATAGCAGTTAGGGACTTGCTTCCCTTTTAACAAGTGCAACCTCAGACTTTCTAGAACCATCCTTGCTAATAAGTTATGCTGTTTTGGTAAGTAGTTGACATGCTGCTGGGCTTCCTGACCGAAAAGCTTTGTGATCATCCATGATCAGGGTATTAGATACCCTGATAAGTACCTAGACAGTGGCTATGTAACCCTTAACTGCATTTCCACAGATTGGGTTAAATGGTAAGCCTGAACATTGTTACTAGTATCTTTTTCAAGTCTGGCTTAATGTTTCCTATTTGTCAAGCCTCACTGGAGGCTTTGGGTCAATTTCAATAGTGAAGAATAGATGCGCTTTTTACATCAACTTTAATGGTATCTTCATCATTCTAAAGCCCTGGTTGGGAATTGTTGATCAGATAAGCACATTGGCTCTCAAAGTTTAAAAAAAAAAAAAAATCACTAAAAAAAGAGTAGATTATATAGCCATAAAAAAATAAAGTGTGGTGCATGTCACTACATGGGTGAACCTCCAAAACATTATATTGGTGAAGGTAACCAGATATAAAAGGTCATATATAACATGATTCCATTTATATGAAATACCCAGACCTGTATGGGGACAAAAAGCAGATCATTGGTTGCCAAGGCCTGGGAAGGAAAGGAGAAATGGACAGTGGCTGCCAGTAATGAAAATGTCCTAGAACTAGATGATGATGGTGCAGAACATGGTGAATGTATTTAATGCCACTGATTTGTATATTTTAAAATGTTTGGTTAGATTGTATGTTGAGTATGATAAACAAAATACCAAGCAAATATCATTTCAGGTTCATAGTTATTTATTTTCCTACTGCAGGTATTTTGCAAATGAGCCATTTGCTGACTTCCATCGAGTGGAAGGGTTACAAGGAGTGTACATTGCTACTCTGATTAATGGTTCTATGAATGAAGAGAACATGAGATCAGTCATCACCTTTGACAAAGGGGGAACCTGGGAATTTCTTCAGGCTCCAGCCTTCACCGGATATGGAGAGAAAATCAATTGTGAGGTAGAGATGTGTTTTAATCTTATTTGACTTTTTAATACAAGGATAGAGTTCTGATCTGTAGTTGTTTTCTGTATCTAATATTTATTGGAAACATGCAAGATCACAGAGTCCTCCATTGATAACCTTGTGAAGCAAACTCTAATCTATATTTCCATCTTTGCAGGCCCCAGAGTCTGCACCATATAGTATGCCACGGTGAATTCACAAGGAGGGAAGGAAATGGGATATTTAAAAATAATTGATTTTTCTTTTATAATAATAATTATTTTTTGGTGCTGAGGATTGAACCAAGGGCCTTATACCTGCTAAGCTATATCCTCTGTCCAATATTTTAAAGTTTTGAGGGAAATACTGTGATTCTCACCATCTGTGAGACATTATATGAATTACTTGAGTAACTAGCTTGGGTTAGTTCACAGTTTGAACATTAGGATATGTTTTCTTTCTTTTGATGACATCATATCTTTGGGAAGTTGGATGTGATTAAAAAAAAGTCAGGTGAGAAAGTCAGGGTGGAACAGGAAATGAGGGTAGTTAATGCCCCATATTATTCTAACATTTGAGCAGTTGTGCCTTGTCTAGTAGGTACACACATTCCGTTAATAGGTAATCATGGTTGTTTAAAAATGAAATAGAAACGTGTTCTTCCAGTTTATGTATGCTGTTGTTTCAAATTGCTGCTTAGTTATTAAGACACGCATACTTAATAAGTTGTGTGGACTTAACCAAGTTGGCATTTCTTTTGCTATTAAAAACTTGCTGAAACACCAGTTGCCCCTCAAATCAAGATTATTTGGGGCCCTCTTGCATAAGTTATTATTTCTGTGGAAGTGATTTTAAGATTTTTCTCTGAGTAAAAGTTAGAGATCGTACAGTTTTTTCCTGCCTTGTAGGCCTATCTGAAAAGCTAAGAATGCTAAAATATATTATTTGGTTCCACTAAGTGTTCTGTAAGCCTAAGCGTTCTTTAGGCTGTCCCTCTGACTTTGTGTGAACCCCTTGTGCCTCTGTTCCCATTTCACCAAGATCCCTTAGAAAATGGGAATGGATTTTGGGTGTGGACAGAAGGAACTCAGGAAAAATAAGCAGCGTTCATTTTTGGAGAAACTCAGGTCAGTTGGATTTTCCGACTTTGTTTGTCAGTGGTGAACTGTGTTGACTCTTCTGCAGTCTTTATCTGTGACCCCTGGGAAAATTCTTGCCTTAGAATGTGCTTCTTGATTTTTCTTCCCTTTTTGGCAACAGGTTTCAATTTACTGCATCAAATCTAATTTGAGCAAGAAGCAGGCTATAAATGGATATACACACATTGCTAGAAACTTACCCTTCCTCAGTAATGTCTTACAACCTCAGTAGTTTGGGCCATTTCCTGCTGTGGATGGGTTTGGGGTAGCCATGGATGCCAGGAACTTAGTATTGTTAAAATTCTGGTTTTTCTTTCCTTGACTGATCAATTTATGAACTGTAGGACCATGAATTGTCTTTTAGTTTCAACTTCTGAGTTTAAGGTGGGGTGTTAGTCACTATAACAAAATACCTGAGAAAATCAGCTTACAAAGCTGAAAGATTTGTTATGGCTCATGGTTTCAGTCCATGGTCATTTGGCCCTTACTCTGGCTTGTGCCAAGGCTGAACATGGTGGTGGGGAGCATGTGGTAGAACAAGCTGCTGGCTGACATTATGGCAAACAGGAAAACAGGGAACAAAAATGAGAGGAAGGCCAGAGTCCTAATATGCCCTTCAAAGGCACATCCCCAGTGTGTAACTTTCTTCCACTAGGCTCTGCCTCCCAAAGGTTGTACCACCTTCTAGTATCACCACAGGCTGGTGTCCAGGCTTTTAGCACATGGCTTTCAGGGGACATTTCAGATCCAAATCTTAACAGATGGTGAAAAGAACATATAGGAATGGTTAAAATCTGATTGTTCAAAGATACAGAAGCACTTTCATGATAGATTTCCTTGTAGGCAAAGCAGTGGAAGCCAAAAAGAAGGGGGAGTGGACAAGTAAATATTTTGAGACCCAACCTCATTTGCTCCAGTTTCCACTGGCCAAACTGGGAAGCTAGCAAGATGGGTATTTGTTAGATCTTTTAGTGACAAAAATTAAGTAGATCTAGCAAAACTTGCCACACTGATGACCTATGCTGTAAACACATGCAGAGTTCCCCTGTTGAGAACACTGGACACATCTGAACAACCCCGAGTAGTCACTTTCTGGCCAGGAGAATGAGGCGTGGCCATATAGCAAAAGCCTTGTTCTGGTGGTTTGCAAAAGAACTATGATATCGTGGGCACAAGTGATGGAGGCCAGCTTAAATCACTTGAAACCTTGCCCAGTACAGCCATATCTTTGAACAAACGTGGAGCACCCTTTAGAAATGTAATGTGAGTCCTTGATGTTCAGATCTCATATGTTGTACTTCTGGGAGCTTATCTGTGGGACTCGATGACTTCTAAGTCTTGTTTTTTCTTCTGACAGAATTGCCGGAATCATATTTGAAACACAGCTCCCCTGACTTAGAAAATAAATATCACAATATCATTTCATTTCTCTTTAGCACCGAGTCACTTGAGAAGATCTCTGGGTGATACCGGGAAGTGGGTATCATTCCTCTCGACCTGAGTTAACGTTGATTTATAATTGTTACTCCCTGAGAGTCTTGGAGATTTTTAAGGTTATTTTCCTCTTTTTGTCAACCAGGGACATTTATGTGGGTTCAGATTACCCACTTTGTCTGGGCAGGGGCGTGTGTGTGAGCACGGCCGGGCTGTGAATTTGGTTTCCTCAGGCGAGGCCTCCTTGCTCTATGTCTGGCTGTGAGGTCCTCACCCAGGCATGTGGGATTGTGGGAGATCTTGGCAACGTGTTACTCACTGACATCACCTGGAACTTTCATTTTGCAGCTTTCTCAGGGCTGTTCCCTCCACCTGGCCCAACGCCTCAGTCAGCTGCTCAGCCTCCAACTCCGGAGAATGCCCATCTTGTCCAAGGAGTCAGCCCCCGGCCTCATCATTGCCACCGGTAATGTTTTGTATGTTTTGCCTGTTCTCCAGGGGCTTCTATGGGCTGGGTACATGCAGCCACATATGGAGTGGTTCCCCACATCTCTAGCAGCGCCCTCTCTTGGTAGTTTTAAGATTTTTTTTTTTTTTTTTTTTTTTTTTTTTTTTGTGGTGCTGGGATTGAACTCAGGACCTTCTTGCTAGATAGTACCTTGAAATTCTCATTGGGCAAGGTGGTTCTCTGACTCATCCTTGAAACAAAAAATAACTCTTCCTCTTACATTTTAGGCTCCGTGGGAAAGAACTTGGCTAGCAAGACCAACGTGTACATCTCTAGCAGTGCTGGAGCCAGGTGGCGAGAGGTCAGTGCCCACCCCACTCAGTTGGTGTGTGTGAGGATGTGAACTGCACCTTGGTATTTCAGGGACAAACTTGGTTCCTAGCCGCCACCTGTGATACCCAGTATAACTGTAAAGTAAAGAGAGGCGCTGAAAGCCACACACGAGCAGAGAACCAGCTGCTCTGATTTGTATTCTTGTTATGTGGACTCACAATTTCTCCAGATGTTAGTTTAAATAAAAAAGGGAGTTTTCGCTTCTTGTTAAAAACAACTGTGAATTTGACCAAAATTTCCAAGATCACACATTCTCCGAGGGCAAAGGCAGTGTCCATTGTGCTCACTCCGTGACCGCCAGGCCATAGCAGTGCCTGGCATGAGTGAGTGTATCAGCAAATGGCAACGTAGCTGTGGTGGTGGTGGTATTTTTCTGTGTGATATTGGATCCGAAGTCCTGCTGTGTGGGCTTTTCCATCTCATTCTGTGCTGTGGAAGGAGACCATTTCTGCCTTAAGGCATTGTAGCTTGTTTGTATCTTCAGCACTTATTATGCTCATTCCGAAGGTGCAGCTGGTTCTCCAGCCCCAAGTTGCCAATTCATCCAGCCTTGGATATTAGAGAATTCCCAAACCTGGGAAAATGTATTTCTCATCTGCCTCCTGAAACTCACAAGGCCAAAGGGAGTGCTTCCGGTCTCATTCTGGAGAGATTGCTTTCAGGGGCGACCCTGAGGATGCCAGGCACCATCAGGGTAAAACTTAGCTCCTCACTAGGCAGGAGTTGATTGAGCACCATGACAGGAGTGACATGGAGTTCTCTGAAGAGCCGGCAGGCATCGTTCCCTTCCTCATGGTGCTTCTTTTTGGGAATGCAGCACACACACTTTTATATTTAAATCTGTAATGTGTTAAACAATAATAATGCCCAACATTTGTTTGGCTCTGCAGTTTATAGAGACTGTTACATACCTTATTATATGTGTGTTGAGAGATAATGGGGCCCAGACACTATATGTGTGCATATATGCATGTGTGTGCGTGCACGTGCATGTGCATGCTTGCACGTGTACCTATTAAGGTCTGTACACAGCATGGTACAGAACGTAGTACACATGGTGAAGTGAGGGAGTTTGATAAGACCAGAGTAGTTAAAAGTGTGAATGGCTTGGAATTTCCAGGTCATTATTGTCCTGCTCCCGTGGGAAAGAGTAAGCAGTTCCTTTCTCCCTGCTTGGAGCTGGACATGCCTTTTGGAATTGAGTGTCCTCTGCTCTGTGGACAGACATGCGGTTTATTTGTACCTTCTGCTGTTGATGTAAGCAGAGTTTGAACATCTGCAAGTGATTTCCTCCTGGGTAGAAAGCTGAGTCTTGTTCCTCCTCCAGGGAAGTGGTGTCATCTGGCTGCTGTGGACGGCTGTCAGTGCCTCCCTGCAGCATGCTTGATGCCTGCAGGAAGCAGCCAGCACACAGGGATCTTATTTTGGACACTAGCAGAAAACTAGCAAGGGGATGAAAAGGTTGAGACTGTGTCCCTGAGGGAGCATCTGTGCCTCTGGACAGCCTTCACTTCAGGGGCACATACTGTGGAGGGTGGCAGGCAGTGGCAGGGGAGGAGGATAGGACAGAGGGGACAGAATGCTTCCTGGAACACTGGTGACCACAGTTCTAGTTCTCCTTTTTCTACTAATGAGTTGTGCACATTCTCTGGTCCTCAGAATTCCTTTCTAAAGCTCTCTTCTTTAGTGACTTTGTGGAGTCACACTCAAGTGCAGTAAACTGTACGTATTTAAAATGTTCATTTTCATAAGAATTGATCACCATCCCTTCTCTTTAGATCACAGAAATTTACATCACCCGCTCCCCTCAGTGTCTTTGTGTCCTGTTTCAGTACATCCCTCTCTTCACCCTTGTCCCTGCCTCCTTCTGTCATTACACGTGTATTAGTTGGTATTTTCTAGTTTTATGTAATTGACTCACACAGTATTTGTTCCTTTTAGCCTGGCTCCTGTCACTCATCCTGATGATTTTAATTCCATCCATATTGTTTCATGTATAGTGTGTGTGTGAGTATATATATTTGTATCAGTGGTTCCTTCATTTTTTATTGCTGATTTGTATCCCTCTATAGGGATTTATCACAGTTTGTTTATCTAGTCAACTGTTGATGGACTTCCAGGTTTCGCTTATTACAAATGTAGCAGTAATGAAAGTTTAAACACTTACTTTTTGTGTGGATTCTGTTCGTTTCTCTTGAGTAAATCCCTGGGATTGGAATGGTTGGGTAGTGTGGGAGGTGCATGCTGATCTCTATGAGGAGCTGCCAGATTGTACTCCAGAGAGAATGAACCACTTTACCTTTCCCTCATTGGCGTGTGAGAATTCTTTTTGTTCCACCTGCTGACCAGCACTTCAAATCATCACTCTGTTTAATTTCAGTTTATCCCCCCCATGTGTTCTTTTATGTGTTTTATTGTTTTGGGCATTATGTTTAGGTTTATGATTCATTTTTTTAATCTTTTTTTTTTAGTTGTAGTTGAACACAATACCTTTATTTTTATGTGGTGCTAAGGATAGAACCCAGGGCCTCACCCGTGCTGGATGAGTGCTCTACCACTGAGTTACACAGTTCCTATGATTCATTTTTGAGTTAATTTTTACATATGGTATAAGGAAAGGGTTGATATCATTTTTTTCCATTGGTTGATTCAATTGATCCATTTATTGGAAAGGCTTCTTTTGTCCATTTTATCTGTTTATTGAAAAGACTTCTCTTTTTTCCTGTTGAATTGCCATGGAACCTCTTTGAAAATCAATTGGCTACATGGTCTGCTTTAGGGCTTTTTGTTGTTACATTGATCTATCTGTCTGTCTTTTCTTCAGTATCAAATTGTCTTAATTACCAAAGTCTTACTAGTAAATATTGAGATCAAGGAGGGCTAAGTCTTCCATCTGTTTATTTTTAATATTGCTCTTTTTATATGAATAGTCTTTGTATTTCCATATACATTTCAGAATTAGCTTGTTGGTTTCTAAAAACACTAGGATGTCAATTAGAGTTACATTGAAGACAGTTGGTAAGCAATCATACCATCTGCAAAGAGGGACAGTTTAATTTCTTCTTTTCTGATCATTTATTGCTCTTCTCTTCTTTCCTCTTACCACCATGACTCATGTCTCTATACACTGTTGAATAGAAGTGGTGAAATGGCGTTCTCCCTGTCTCAGGGGGAGCAATTCAGTCTTTGTAATGGGGAAACCATTACATATGTTATTGGCAATAGATTTTTACACATATACTCTTACCAAGGTGTGGGGGATTCCCTGCAGTTCTTAGATTGTTATTTTTTTAAAATGATGATTGGGTATTGAATTTTTGTCAATCACTAATTTTTTGTCTATAAAAATAATAATGTTTTCTTTATTATTTTGTTGCTATGAGATATTACATTAATTGATCCTTGAATATTAAAGCAACCTTGATTTGTTGGAATAAACCTTACCTGGTCATTATGCATTTTCCTTTTTATATATGGCTAGGTTTACTTTGCTAAAATTCGTTAAGAATTCTTATATTCTTTGTAAGATATTAGTGTGTAATTTTATTTTTTGTGATATCTTTATCAAATTTTGATATTACAATTTAGTATCATGAAACAAGCTGATTAGTGATCCTTCTTTCTCCATTTTCTGACAGTTTATGTGAGGACTGGTGTTATTTTTTCTTTAATAATTTAAAGAAACAGTGAAATTTTCTAGGCATGTACTTTTCTTGGAATAGTATTAAGAAATTCAGGTTCTATTGTTGATATAGGATTACTTAAAATTTTTCTTTTGTGTTTGGTCAGTTTAGTGAGTTTTGTATTTCAAGAAATCTGTCTCTTCATCCAAGTTGTTGCATTTGTTGGCCTTATCTCATTGTGTTTCCTTATTACCTTTTTAATGTCTGTAGTATCTTCAATGGTAATTTCATTCCTGATGCTAGTGATTTGTGTATTTTCTTTCTTTTTCTTGATTAGTTCTAGGTTTGTCAGCATTGTTGATCTTATCAAATAACCTACTTTTAATTTTATCTGCTTTCTCTTTTGTTGATTTTTTATCTTTATTTTTTCCTTTGTTTGCTCTTTTTGTTTAAGATATAACCTTTAGGTCATTGATTTTCGATCTTTTCTAATACAAACATTTAAGGCTTCAAGTTTTCCTCTACATACTCCTTTAGCTAAAAACCACCTGCTTAGATACATATCATTTTTATTATGTTTAAGGTAAGGATTTTTAATGTCCCTTTCAAAAATTGAGATATAATTCACCTACATAAAATTCACCATTTAAAAATATTCACTTCAGGAGTTTTTAGTGGATTCACGATGTTATCCATATCTAATTTCAGAACATTTTCAGCATTCATTACATCTCTTGATTTTTGTCTTTGTCTTTTATATTAAATGTTAATATATAATTTAGAAACCTTGCAACCATATCATTTCCTCCCCCATCTTTACTTTATGGCCATATGTATCACCACATCAGCTCACACTGAAAAGGTGGTTTGTTTTGCTTTAAATCATCATCAGAAATTTAAAGAACTTAATGACCAAAAAAAATTCTTGAATTTTTTCCCCAATCATTACTGTTTCTGTCTTCCTTCATTCTGGAAGATCCTTCCTTACCTTGGGAAATTTCCCCACAGCCTAAAGAAATTCCTTTAGGCTTTCTTGTAGAGCCCTACTGACTGTGAATCCTTCTGGTTTTCCTTCACGACAGTCTCTCTTCACCTTCATTCCCATAGGACATATTTGCTTTATCATTGAGTTCTGTGTTGACTGTACATTAAAGGTGTCCTGTTGTCTTCTTGCTTCCCTGGGTTCTGATGAGACCCCTGCATTATATACATACTACACAAATTTCATTTGTGTAGTATGTATATAATGTCATTTTCACATGCATGTTATTATTCATATTTGCATATAGCATGTCATTTTCATATATACATGTATTTTCATGTACGTATGTTGCATGTCATTTTTCTCTAGATGCTTTCAAGATTTTTTTTCCCACCTTTTTGTCAGCAGTTTTATTATGATGTATCTCAGAGGGGTTTTCTTTGAGATTATCCTGTTTTTGGATATTGGTCTTGAATCTATAAATTTATATTTATCATCAAATTTGGGAAATTTTCAGCCATTACTTATTCAAATAATTTTTCTGCCTAGTCCATTTTTTTCTTTTAGTCTCATACTCCAAATATGTATCTTGAACCTTTTGTTATTGTCCCATTGGAACTTTTCTGCTCTTTTCCCCCACTGTGTTCTTTCAAATGAATAATTTCTACTGATCAGTTTTGTCTTCAGGTTCACTAATTCTTCTGTTTCTGTTCTGATGTTGAGCCTATCAGTGAATTTATTTCAGATATTATGTTTTTCTCTTATAAAATTTCTATGTAGTTCTTTTATTTTTAATAGTTTTTACTTCCATGGTGGAGAATCCTTATCTTTTGTTTATTTCTTGTGTATTTTCCTTTGCCTTATGGAACATGGTTATAAAAGCTATTTTAAAATTCCAACATGGATCATCTTGCGATTGGCACTTGTTGATTATCTTTACCCTTGAGAAATGGACTCCTTTTATGGATGTTTGAATAGTGTATGTTGAGTAAATTTGATTCGTGTTCTGGATGCAAATGAAATTAAGCCTTCTGGAGGATGTTGGTATTTTGGTTTTAGCGTTGAGTCAGGCAGTTAAGATTCTATCTTGCTTTCTGTAGGTGGTAGCTTGACATCAGTTCAGTATGCTAAGCCTTTGCTGTGCTGGTTTGGGTCTGTTTTATGCATGTGTAGTTTAGGGGTTAGGCTGAGACTTATGTAAGTTCATACACAGAAGTAAGGGATTTCCTTTTTGACACTTCGCCCTTTGGGATTCCACACACACTATTTCCAGCCGCAGGAGCTCTTTTCCTTGTTCCTTTGACAGAAAAGTTTCTAACAGAGTTTGAGTTCTGGCTAGAAATGAGGTGTTCCAAAAGAAATGAGGGGCTTTCCCTTGGGTCAAAACTGCATGAGAATACTCCTAAGTGTGTGGGTAGCTTCTCCAGATTTTAAATTCTCTTTACAAGATGCCTGCTTTTGTTTACTTTTCAGTATCCTCAGGTGGTTGTTTTTGTTTTTCTGAGTTTTGCCCAGAGTTTTTAGTTGTAATTGCTAGGAAGGATGAGCTATATCCTGTCATAGTAGAACTGGAACTCTAGTTGGTTAATTTTATATTTCCAGTGCTGGGGATAGAACTCAGAGCCTCAGATGTGCTAGGCAAGCATTCCGTCAATGAGCTAGTCCCTCTAGCCCCAGCTGGTTAATTCTTAATCACTGATGGGTGAGAGTCAGAGATTTGGGTTTGAGTTTTACCTCTGCTGTTGGTGGTCTACTTTGGTTCTTCATTTGGGAAAAAAATTGGAATATGAGAACATGGCTCTGCCTATTCCAGGATTGAATGGAGTACATAAGATGATCAAAGTGAATGTATTCTGTAAACTGAAAAGTTGCATTCAGATGGTGACATTGTATGTGTGCAGGCTCCACGTGCATGTCTCTGCATGGTTACTTGCACAGAGGTGGTCTCACCCCTGATTTCTCTTCTCTAGGCGCTTCCTGGACCTCACTACTATACTTGGGGAGACCATGGTGGCATCATCATGGCCATCGCCCAGGGCATGGAAACCAACGAGCTGAAGTAAGTGTCTCTGACTAAGCCTTTCCTTTGTACCAGTACATCGTTCTAGAAATTTATGCCTGTAATCATAGGTGAATTATTTCTGTATAGCACTAGGTTGTTGGCAGCACAGTTTGAGATCCCTGGGAATTAAACTTTCCATATCTATAAAGTTGGAATAATAACCTACTCTTTCTGTCTCACAGGAGAGTTGTGCGAAACAAGGGAAATAATTTTTTGGTTTGAAAAAGTACAACTACACAAATATAAAGAGTTAATAATGACTAAAAAGGGACTCTTTAACTTGTCTTTGCTTTGTATAAATGTGACACAGATTTGCTCATGTGATGACTAATAATATATAATAACAATAAATAATAAAACATGAATAGTAATTACAGAGTGCATCCACCTTTGCAGCCAGCTGACTTTGACGGTGCTGCATTTGGTCTTGGGGGTTTTCATACATTGAGGTGGAAGGGATGTTAGACCCTAACTACTTCATTTTATAGATGATGAGATTGAGGCTCAGCAAGGTAAAGTCACTTGCCCAGGGTCTTCCCATTTGTTAAACACTCTGGTCTTCAGATTATGCCTTGTACTCTCTGTAATATATTATTTTGAAAAGAGTAATGTTAAGAGTTTGTAATGTCTGTTCCCTTAAGCCTTGATTTTTGAGAACCAGCTCTTCGATTAATTTCATGGAGTTATTAAACAATTAATGTTTGGTTAGGGCAGACTGGCCCTCACTTCTCCTTGTTTTTGAGCTGAACCCATTGACTAAATTGCTAAGGGAGGTGAAGAGGCTTCAGTAATCATCTTATTTAGAGCAAGGAAGAAAGCTTTCTTTTCCTTAGCTCATTTTAGAATCCGAGCCAGCAGCAAAAGAGAGGTGGGTGGTTTGAGAAGAGAGATCTTAGCAGCTGGTTGTTCGCCTGTGGTTAATTGGACATGTGCTGAGCAGCCTGGCCTCCAGGAAGCAGATAGAAGCAAAGTGCTGGCGTTGGCTTTCCACCTGGCTGTCCTTGTTCTGTGTGGCACTGGTCAGCTGCCTCTTTACAGCCAAAAGTCACAGGAGGCCCTGTTTGCACACAACACTGTTTTCAGATTGGTGTTTGCTCAGACGACAATGACAGTCACAAAGCACAGTGCTTCCCACATTTACATGACATTTGTGTATCTATTAATTCATACCTCACACTGCTTGTTCCAGGTGCTGTGTATCTGAAGAGGAACGGGATGTTGTTCCCCACCTTTACACATTCCACCCTAGCTGTAAGAGAGGCTCAGAAACAATTGTAGTGTTTAGTACACCGCTATGTGTGGAAGTCAGGCAGGGACAGAGTGTGGCTTCCTAGGAATACATTTCATTCTTTGTATGGCTTTTAGATTTTAGAGTCCATTCTCGATTTCCTTGTTTAACTTCTCCACAGATTACATTTGCATTCCTGGCTGGCTCCTCTGAAGGACTGAGTGTGATTCTAGTCCTCTTACACCATCTGTCGGCACATATGTGCTCAGGGTCGCAGCGTCATTCCACGTTAGCTGGAGCAAAACACACCAGGAAAATAAACCTACTGCCAGAACACCCTAATGCCCTCCCCAGGCATTTCTTAATGACTTCAGGGTTGTAGAATTGGGGGGTTATGGGAAGAGTAGCCTTCCTCTATTTGTATAGGTCATTTGGAGGAGTCTGAAATGCATGGTTTAAATAAGCCATCTGCAAATATGGGAAAAATGGACAGGCCTCCTTTTGACAGGTACATGTGTCCCAAATATCAGCCTAAATTTGGCCCAAATCCTTGTAGCCACCTAGCATCTTCTCAGTGTATTTCTTCTAGAGGTGTTTGGCCTGTCTTCCTGCTGCTCTGATAAATAGCAGAATTAATATTGAAGTTAGTTCATATCCTTAAACCACAGTGGTATTTACTGCAATGCCCAAGCATGAGGCCATTTCTGACAGAACTAGATATCTGTTGCTGGTCTAGGGCTTCAGCTCCCTCTAAGTCTGACCTCCTAACCATGGTGGTCTCCCTGTCCTTTGAACCTCATAGCATTTATTGACTGTCCCATTAATTTGGCATTGATCACATTCTGGTTCCTTTTTTTAGTTACCTTTTCGTTATATGCCTGAATTCTTCAGGTCATAGGGCCTTTCTAGACAAGTATTTTCATTCTGTACAAGTGCCTGTACAAATATTTGATTGATCAACAAATGGGTCATGCATACTCTGTCTTCCAAGATTGCTTATTTTTGTTTTGCTGATTTCTGACACTGGCAGGGGCTGGGTAGGGTGCCATTTGCACAGCTTCAAGGGAGACCACTGCTGTTGTGTTCTGTGTAAATGTCAGCCTCTGAGCACAATGGCGACTTCTCAGATATGTGCAACCTGGAGGTACCCAGCAGACACCAGGGATGATCCTGTCCACTTTCCTCAGTTTCCACATGAGGGAATAATGTGATTTGCCAGGAGTCAGTATCCATGCTGGAGCATGAACATATTTTTGTGAGGAATCATTTCAGGCCAATTACACAAATAATGTTTGAAGATATACAATGAACCAGGTGTTATGCTAGGCACTAAGGACGCAAAGGTGAGTGTGGTGTGGCTTGGGTGAGTGGCGAGCCCACTGGGTTCCATGAGACAAAGGAACCAGAAAGAGGACCTAGTTTTGAAGGGGAGCTTTCTAACCTGATATCCCTTTTTAGGGAGGAAAGCAGAGTAGTATTTTGCATTCTAATAAGAGGTAGTGGGACAGGTAGGAACTGTACTTAAGAGTTGGATTTCTTGTCTTTTGTTTTTCATATTTTTTCCCCCCTTGGTGGTGGTTCATTTAAATCAGGCATGTCTTTCTCTCCCTGATTAGCACAGATAACTAAGAGTTGACTGTTATTTGTTTCAGCATCTGCCTTGGTTCTCTACTGAGACTGTTACCTTTGTTATTGTTAATTGAAATTGAGAGCAAGAAGTGGAACACTTTGTTTTGCTGTTGTGTCTACATGTCTGAAATGATCAAATAAGAGCCTGTGCTGGGGATTCACTTGTGCATTCATTCAGCGTGCTGTTAGCAGAACCTGCTTAGGGGATGCATAGGAACAGTTTCGTGAATAATCAGTTTTCTTCAGAGAAGGGGCTCTTGTGTTTTTGCATCTTGACCAAAAAAACTTCCAAACACATTTGTTGGCTTGATCAGGAAGGATGAGATCAGTTTCCGTTTCTTCTTGGCAGTTCGCCTGTCAGCATGGTGATATTATTGATAGTTAATAATATTTTGGATTAACCCCAAAGCATCTTTTCTCTAAGGAGGTTTCCAATGTAGGGCTTCCCTCTGGGAATCCCGAAAAGCCCCTGCAAAGAGTACACATAGCAGAGCAGCTGTCTTTTCTGGACCTGAGTTCTGGACACAGCCCCACAGTTACGAAACGAGGGAGGAGGCGGCTAACCTCTCCCCTGGATTCAGCCCCTAACACTAGTAGTAACGCTACAGTGCAGTGCAGAGCCGGCCTGCCATTCAACCCCCATGTGGCTTCCTCTGCCTCTTGAGGTGGAGAGGCAGAGGTGTCTTTATCACTTTTTAACTGTTAAGAAACTGAGAGATAGGGTTAAAAGAAAACATTGAAGATTCAGTGCAATATATTTTATTTGTTTAACAAGCATGAATTATTGCCCTTTGATAGGAAAGGTGCCGGGGCAGGGATAGGAAAGTGAGGGTGAGGTCCTATTCCTGATGAATGGCAGTCTGGGAGAAAGCCCTCCCAGATCCAGGTCCTTTAAATATAGTAGTTGTGAGATGGAGGTGTACCACAGGGTACAGTGGGAGCCACGGTGAAGGCCTTGTCATGCTTCTCAGAGAAGGTGGGACTTGAACTGAAGCTTAGAGGGTAAGAAGCAAGGTTGGAATGCCATCTGGGGTTAGAAAGGCTTGAGCTTGAATCAGTGTGGGAAGGGCAAATCCGGGGCTGGCGAGTGGTGAGGAACAGGACTTGAGGTTAGTGTCTAGGTAGGGGCCAGGGCCTGGGGACTTTACCTGTGCCTTACTGAAGAGATGCCTTTAAGATGTTCCTTTGAGGCTTTTTTAAATAGGGGAACAGCATGGCTAGATTTGCATTATAGATATGTGGCTTTGGTAGAACGAGGAGGATCAATTTGAGAGGAGCTTGACTGGAGGTAAGAGCTGATCCTGGGGTGGGTGTGAGGATGAAGCCTGCAGGACAGGCTTTCTGACTAGCCGGGGTGACAGTCTAGGAAACTCCCACCGAAATAAAGCAGAGGTAAAGGAGTGGACTTCAGGGCCATGTGAAGAAGGCAGAGTTTGGACAAGTTGGATTTCAATGGCTGCAGCCTGTCACAGGGGAGACATCCAGCAGGGACCCGGACCTATTGTGTCATCTGGTTCAGACTTCTGCCACCCATGACAGAGGATCATCCAGTCTTTGCTTGAACAATCCTAGCAATGGGAATTTGCCAGATCAAAAGCACCTCCACTTTACTTGTTAACAATTTGTTATTCAGTCATTCATTCACACATTTATTTGTTCATTCATTCATTTATGAGTGAAAGTTCTCTGGTAATATCCCAAATTCTCTGCAAACCAGCTTTTAACTATTGTGCTTATTGGTTCTGCTTCCTTGAGACACACAGCAGACACTTCCTCTCATCCAAAAGCCTTTCGGACATTGGGGACCTTGTGCAAGTCCTCCTGAGCATCTGCCATTTCGTGGAAAACATCCCAGTTCCTTTCCCTGTATGCTGCAGGTTTCTGAGTCCCACATTCTAGATTCTGCTATAGGTCTGTCTCATGATGCCAGTGCCTTTAAATATGGATAGATCTGACCCCCATAGCCTGAAACAAGTAGAAAATGTTTGGCTTAATACTTGCATGGTTTGGACACTATTTCTATTAGTAACAAGATAAGGCTACATTTTCCTTTTTGACAACCACTCAAATCAGTGTGACTCCTATTAAATTTTTTTTTTAACTGAGGTACCATTTATATCCCACAAGATGCTCAGATCTTAAATACACTGCTTAATAAGTTCTGAAGGATGTATGTCCAGATGTAGAGCATCTCCATCATTCCAGAGAATACCCCTGTGCACCTTCCCAGGCAGTGCTACCCACCCCCACTTACCCACCCATTAGAGGCAACTGCTGCTCTGATTTTGTTTTTATCACTATAGACTAGTTTTGCTCATTTCAGAATTTCATGTTCATATTTTTTGTATTTGGCTTCTTTTGCTCAGCATACTATTTTTGAGATTTATCCTTGAAACTTGTCTCTGTAGCCTGAGTTCAGTGGAACTTAAAAACTCAAGGTTCCTTTTTATTTTATGGATCTTATTGAAGGTCAGGTATTTCCTAGTCTATATTTGATCAGGTAAAATTTTAAAACTATGTGCAGGATTTTTTTTTTCATCTCATTCGTGCTTGTTCTTTTGATGTAGGAAAGCATTTTGTATGTTAGTTTTGGCATTTATTGTATTATCTGTGTAGTCAACCTTCTACCCATGGCCAATTCAGTAGACTCACCTTGCAGATTGGTGTCCAGACCATTGAGAGCCGTGTTGAGCTCTGTGAGAAGCAGAGTCTTATTTTGAGTTGAGATCAATATATCAGTCCTATGGGATTTGTTGTTTTCCCCAGCAGCAAATGATTTTTTTTCTAGCTAGGTGGTCCACAAAGTTCTTCTTTAAAAAGAAATAATGCTATTATCATTCTATTCTTCAAATTAAGAATTACCAGCAGGAAAAGAAAAAGTGTTAGTTTGTTGTGACATGGTCCCCAGCCCTGACTTCCTTTTTCTTAAGTGCTCTTGAATCAATGTTACACAACTCATTCTCAAAATTACCTTTTCTCTTTTAGGCATATCGAACCATTTTTTCCTCTTCTAGTCTTTGAGATCTTTGTGCTCCATGAGTCATCTACAGGTTATTAAATGGGACTCTCTGATCATCTATCTTTGTATCTTTTCATTCCCTGTACTGAGTTTCCTTAAACTTCTCTGACTTTTCCCCACCTTGTTTAGTTTGAAGTTCATTCTCCTTGATAAAAATAACAACAAAAATAGAAATTCTTTTCTTTAACCATTATTATTCATACCTCTGTCCATCAGAACAGTGATCCTATTACTTTCTAATCCTTGATAGAACTTAATAGTTAACCAACCCACTATCCTACTGACTCACTAATATACCAGTTATTTTTGTTGTTTGAAACATAATACTGGATGCATTTGAACTTGAGTTACTTGGCTGCTATTCCAGCAGACTACTAGAATTACAGCTTGAAAGAACTGGCAGGTTACTGGACTCTAACATTTTTGCCCTTATTATATGACTTTTTCCATCTTGAACACATTCTTTAAAAAAAAATCAGAGGTATCATGGATCTTTCTGTCCAGCTACGCAAATGTTGTATTAGGTTCTCTGTCTACTACTGCTTACCCCTTGAAAAGTATCTGTGGTTATATGCTGTTATTTTATATTATTGTATTGTATTATGGGCTTTCCCACCCTCTGAGAGTTTTCAGCTATGGAATTTCATCTGTGTTTTTATCTGAACAGTTTGAATTCTCTGTTTCTAGGGACTGGACCCTACATCCTCTCTTGCATGACTTCAGAATACAAAGATGACTTGACTTGCCTTCTCCCAACAGCACAAGTTCTCCTTTAGGGGTCAGAATTCAGTCTAAAATAGATGTTCCCTTGAACACTGCATTTGGTCATGTGACTGTCCTTTCCCCAAATTCTGAAAAAATACCATTTTCTAAATGAGCAGTTTATTCTCAGATACAAGCCTGTGCCTGGCGATGCACCTGCTGGCTGGTCTCATTAATGACGTTGTCAGAGTCCTCTGGGAATCTTGCAAGAGATGATTCATTTCCTGAGGTTATCCTTGGTTCAAGGAGCTCCTAAATGGAATTAACGTGGCAATATGCAAATAGAGGGACTTCCAACTTTATCACAGAGCTTGGATCACTCCCATCTAGTCCAATTGATAGGCCACCTCTGTAGTTAGCTTTAAAAGTGATACTGAAACTTTTAACTTGTCACACTGGTTCCAGGAAGAGATCAAATGAGTTAACTTATCCACATATCTGCTTTAAAACTCATTTAAATGAAAAGCCTATCTGCTGGATGAGAATTTTCCTTCTTACAAGATCTGTGGACATTCATTGTGTTGCTGCGTAAGCCCACCACCTGGTTGAACCTTTAGCCTTCTTGTAGAAGTATCGGTTTTAGAAATCTCAACAGGAGGCGAAGTGTTTGGATTGAGAGATATCATACAGAGATTTATGTCAAGTATTGGAGCCAGGAGGGAAGAAAACTGAAATCTCAAAAATATGAGAAAGGTGAAGGGTTTGTATGTAATTAGTCGTTAAGAGAGACCCAGCCCCATGGTTCCAAAAAAGCTTCCCATTGAGGGATTTCTCACGTGGAGCTTCTTGCAGCTCACTGAGTGCTGAGGCAAATAACAGGCAGGGTTTTTTTCTCTGCTTCTCCTCTCCACCTACTCCCTTCTATACAAAAGATGATTCAAAATTAGTACAATCTCATAAGTGCTACTTTCCTCCAATGAAAGTAAAGACAGCCTTTTTTCTGATATAGTCTGTTTTGGAGGAGACTTTTCTGAGGACATGCTTTTCCTTCAACTTTTTTTTTTTTTCCTCTTTTTTTTTTTTTTTTTTTTTTTTTTTTTGGTACCTGGGATTAAGCCCAGGGGTGCTTAACCAATGAGCCACAGCTCCAGCCCTTTTTTTGTTTTATTTTGAGAAGGTCTCACTGAGTTGCTGAGGCTGGCTTTCAACTTGCAGTCCTTCTGTTTCAGCCTCCGGGGGTCCTTGGGATTACACCACACCCAGCCAACTTTTTAATTTTTAAAGACCACATAAAAGTTGGAGGACCTATGTAAAGAACACCCATATATCTTTCCCCAGAGTCACCAATTGTTAATATTTTGCCAGTTTGCTTGACTTATATCATCTATGTATTTAGCAATCTAATCTATTCATCTTTTTTTGAGACTGAATCATTTGAAAGTTGTGGACTCCTGCCCTTTCACTACTAGATATGTACTTAAAACATGTATCTCCGATAAATAAGAGCATTTTCCTATTTATTGTTAATGCTCGTATCGCACATAAGGTGACTAAGAAATTCACTGGTGTTACTTACAAGCTATGTTAATTTTTCAGTTGTCCCACATTATTGTTGATGTATGCTTTTTGAAACTTTTCCCTCAGTCTAGGATTCAGTCAATCCAGAATTGGATTTGCACATTGCAAATGTTTCTACACATTGCATTTGGTTGTTATATCTTGTATTGTCTCTTTTAATCTATAATAGGTTCTTTCCTCCTTTGTTTGGTTTTCTTGACCTTGATTTTTTTTTTTTTTTTTTTTTTGAGGAATCCAGAGCAGTCATCATGTAGAATGCCTCACATTCAAGATTTGTCCAATTATATAGAATAGTGCTGAGATGTACCATTTTCAGTACTTTACTCAGGGGACACATAATGACAGGTTGTTCCATTATTGGTGATGCTAAGATTGATTAAGTTTATGACTCAACATCTACTGCAAAATCATGTTTCCCCTTGTGTGGTGAAGGATTGGTCTGTGGGTTGATATCTTTATACCATGCAGATGTCCTGGTCCCCAAAACTTTCAGCCAGTGGTTTTAGCATACAGTTATCATTTTTGTCTGATTTAGTTATTACAGTGGGGTTATAAAATTGTAATTTTTCTCATTCTGGTTTTTAATGCCTATTAGGTAGTGTTCAAATATTTAAAAATTTCCCTTGCTTCTCTTTTTTTAGAACCAGTTGCGGTCCATGTCCTATTTTATTCAGTGTATAATCTGTTACTATCATTTTTTTTTTTTTATGTTCAGTTTACTCTAAGTTTGTTCATTTGGCGCCCCATCAGCTGGTTCCTGTGTCCTTTTGAGGTGACTGCGTTGGTCTCAGGCTTCCTTGCTTTCTGGCATAAACATAAATTTCCCCCACAGTAGCCAGGAACAGCCATTTCCCAAGAGCTCCTGATGATGTGATTTTGAGACTGTAACTGTACGTTTCCTTTTATTTGCATTGGGCAGATACAGTACAAATGAAGGTGAGACCTGGAAGACATTTATCTTCTCCGAGAAGCCTGTGTTTGTGTATGGGCTCCTTACAGAACCCGGGGAGAAGAGCACTGTCTTCACCATCTTTGGCTCCAACAAGGAGAATGTCCACAGCTGGCTCATCCTCCAGGTCAATGCCACCGATGCCTTGGGTAAGCTGTTGCCTCTGGGGCTCTTTCTCCAAGATGTTGATTGACTTTCTGGTGTGTGCAAAGCATCAACTTGGGTACTATGTCCTCAGAAGAGCTTGTGATTCATTGGGGGAAATGGGCATTTTCAAGTTAGAGAAAAACATAGGGCGGTAAATGAGGGCTTACTCAATTCTTAATAGGACTGTGTAGTATTCTTTGTGTCATGGTTTCATTGTACAGTCCTGGCACACAGTAGGTCTGAATATTTGGCTCTTGAATATGTGGATGAATGAATGAATAATTTTTCAAATCAGCAGTTCCAACGGGATATACCCAGTGAGAGAGCTTCGCTCTGTAAGGCAGACTGCCCAGTGATGCAGGGTCCAGTCATGATCAGCTAGTCTAGACACAGGACAGGTAAGTAAGCAGGGAGGAGCAAAGCTTGTCAGTGTCCCCTCACCCTTCCCATGTTCTGCTTTTTCTACTTCCCTGCTGTGGCCAACATTTTTCCGGCTGCACAGAGCTCCCTGTATCTTCTCACTCCCACCCATTCAACCTCTACTAGTTGAAACCCCTTTCATGTCTCAGGATCACACACTTGCCACTGGTATCTCAACCAGAAGACATCTCCCCTCTTCTCTATGCCCAGAAAGATGTGTTCAGTGTGCCTTAAATTGTGAATTTGTGTCCTTACTCGCCATGTGTCATCTTCCATCAATTAGCTCATAAGGCCCTTAAAAGGAACCACATGTCCTGTGTATGTTTGCAGTCCACCTACTGGGTGGTCTGGTTGCCTCACAGGCTGTAGGGGCTTACTTGGTCTTATGCTGAGTTGAATGTCATTGAATTGACAATTGTGCATCTACTTCAGATAGAATTTAATCTGAACAAAGACACTTGTAAAAAAAAGATGTGAGTTTCTAATACAGGCAAAGGCACGCTCTGGAATTCCTGCAGGAAGCTCTGCACTGGCATTCTCAGTGAACGTGGGCAGGTGGGGCGACTGTACCCATTTTCCACAGAGACCTTGCACTTCCAATTAGGGCAACATCGTCTGCAGTGCTCTTGGGCCCTACCTTCATAGGTGCCTGCACCACCAGAGGAAGCAGGCGGGGAGCAGTCCCCCCAAATGACGTCACTCATTGAGGTCTCAGCCGGCCCTAGTTCCCTCGGAGAGAAATGCCCTTGTGCACCTATTTTTAAAGGAAACTGCTGACTTTCTTACAATAATTCGAAAGTTTGGATGGTGCCAAAGAGGGGCTTCTTCTCCTCACTTTCCTTCCCGTTTTCAGCTGCATCATTCATTTGTGAGGGTGCTGCCCAGCTTCAGCACAAACCCATTAGAGGCTCCGATGGCACCGGGGCTCTGCGCCTGTTGGACAGTAACAGGATGCACAGGAAGTGGGTGACAGTGCTGAGAGCGGGTGGCGAGACAGGACACCCTGCCTGGGCCTGGCTCTGATGCTCAGTGCTTTCTTTTCTTCAGGGGTTCCCTGCACAGAGAATGACTACAAACTGTGGTCACCGTCCGATGAGCGGGGGAATGAGTGTTTGCTAGGGCACAAGACTGTTTTCAAACGGAGGACCCCCCATGCAACATGCTTCAACGGAGAAGACTTTGACAGACCAGTGGTCGTGTCCAACTGCTCCTGCACCCGGGAGGACTATGAATGGTTCGTTCTTCAATTCGGGACATCAAGTTGTGTTTTTTCACTCAGCTGACTAGGGCATGGCCTTGTCCCCTGACAAAAGGAATAGAAGGAAATAAATGTTTATGAAGCATCTTTTTATGTGCCAGGAACTATGCTAGGCACCTTTCACATACCACGTCCTCCTTAATTCTGCCAGTCTTGTAAGGCAGTAGAGGTGTCGAAACCTAGGGAACTCATTTATTCAGGAATCTATAGACCTGGGATTTGTTTCTAGGAGGGTGTCCCAAAATGGGAAAAGCTGAAGGTTCCATGGTAGGTAATTTGTTTTCCTTAGGACCCCTGTCTCAGAGGGGATTTATTTCCTTATCCAAAATGTTATACATACATACATATATATATATACATATATTTTTTTTTTTTTTGGTACTGGGGATTGAACTCAGGGGCACTCGACCACTGAGCCAAATCTCCAGCCCTATTTGTATTTTATTTAGAGACAGGGTCTCACTGAGTTGCTTAGTACCTTGCTTTTGCTGAGGCTGGCTTTGAACTTGCAATCCTCCTGCCTCAGCCTCCCAAGCCACTGGGATTACAGGCATGCACCACCACTCCCAGCCGATATGTATATTTTTGCATCATTTATTATTGCTTGAGAACAATATCCAAGGCACTTCTGGAAACACTAGAAGTAGAAGGAGGAACAGGTGCCTTTGTTCATTCTATTGTGATTGTTGGAAGAAAGGAGAGAGCTGTGATTTGCAGTTGGGAGATCAGGAAATCTTTAGAGGAAGGCCCGTTTTAGATGGCCTTTGAGGAGGCTTCTGGATGTGTGACCAGGGCACTCTTAAGACCATGCATAAGAGTGTGACAGTATGGCTCGGGAATGGCGGTGGTGGTTGGTTTAGTTTGGGAGACTTGTTGGTTGACTTGCAGCAGTGGCAGGAAGCAGAGATGAAGCAGAAAATGATAGAAACAGTAGGAATGGAGGCCCTGAAGGAAATGGACCTTATTCTGTAAGCAGGAAGGACCTTGATGACTTCGAAGGTGAGTTGGATAAAACAATGCTTAGCTATAGGAAGATGGTTCTGGCAGTTGAATGCACAAGATTTTTGATCTCCCCAATAGTCTGTCTTCAGCAGGAAATGATTGTAGGGTTATCAGTAGAACTTAGTCTTCAACATACAGAACTTACATTTCAGAGGTTGTTGGGGCACCTAGGAGCTAAATTTTGCTTTGGGCAGTGCCACGCTTATCTAACTAGAGCCAAAACCCTGTAATGTGTTCTAGACCAGAGGTTAGAAGAAGGTCCTAGGCTTTGTAGGCCGTGTGGAATTTACGCTCTTAGTTGTAGCTACTCAGCTATGTGCAAGATAGCACCCATGAATGAAAGAAGGCAACCCTGATAAGTGGGTGTGGCTGTGATTCAATGAAACACTAATACAAAAACAGCTCACCAGGTCTGGCCACTTCTAGACCATGCTTTGGAAACTTTAATGTACATGTGAATCAGCTGGGGTCTTATTAAAATGCAAATCCCGCCCCAAGAGTTCTGGGGGTCTGCAGTTCTGCCAGGCTCTTAGGAGATATGCTGCTTATCTGCATATCTGGCCTTAGAGCAGCAAGACTTAGAACATGCAGGACATTGCCTTTGAAAGGCGTCTGCTGCCAAGGTCACAGCAGAGATGCTTGAGTGTCCTTGGAACTTGGTATCTGCTGGGGGTCTTGGAACCAGTCTCCCTGTGGTACTAAGGGGGTATTGTGTATTGTACTTCAAAATAAAATTAAGACTAAGTAAATGTGCATAAGAAAATCCAGCAAACCTTTGGGGTTCTTCCTTGACTCTAGTATACTTAAAAACAAAAACCAAATTGCTTTTTTTTTTTTTTTTTTTTCTTCCCACCCCCTGCCAAACAAAAATAAGAACAAGTAGAACTTGATGTGCCTTCCTGGGAGACTGGCTGGGCTCCTGCTGGTCTGCCAGGCCTCCCCCATCTGACTTGCTGGAACCTGCGGGTGCTCATCCCTGTGTTGTCTTTTTATTACAGACCAGCATAACCACCCGCTCTGCCCCTCATGCAGTTGGACTGCAGGAACCATGAGTGTGAGGAAGTGACGGCACTAGGAGAATAGTGAAGGGCGTTCATTTCAGGCCCTTCACTGTCCTCTGTCTTTCTGTTTGCTGTGACTGCTAGGAAGGGGCCAACTTGGCTGCATAGCTCTCAAAAGCGTTTGATGGGATTGGACTATGGCAGCGAGAAGGGTAACAGTCTCAAGATGGACAGCAGGAGATGAGATGAGAAAGAGCAAGCTGAGATATCTGCTCATGCGCTCAGCTACTGATTGACAGCTGTATTTGAGAGGCTATTTCTGATAGTCCTTTCAGATCACAGTGGGAAGCCCAGTGTTCAGCTTATACATTTGGTGCTTTCAGAGGAGTTTCTTTTATGTCTTTGTGTTTCCTCACCTGGGTAAGCCATGTGACTTCGAAACTCTTGCTGTGCCTCCTAGTAAGCAATACATTTTATATTATGACCCTGTGTCTATGGATATATCACACACACACACACACACACACACACACACACTTTATGGGACAACATTTTAAATGCCTGATGCCTTTTGCTTTCTTCCATTCTTTTGAGGGAGGGAGGAAGCTGGGCTTAGCCCTAAAGTGCTTTTACAGCCACTAGGTTGAGACCTGCAGCCACAGAAAGCTGCCTAAGAATTAGGTGCTAGACTATTGGAGGCAAATAAGTAATTAGCTAATGCTTCATCCAGTCCTTAAAAAGATGTAAAGCAGCCATTCAGTAGGAATGATTGAATGAATCAGACCTGTTTGATAGAGTAATAGAACTTATTGCCTTTAGAATAGTTCCCTACAAATTGCTAACTGTGGATTATGTAATGCAAACCACTTTGCCCTGTGATTGTACTTTTCATATTAGAAGCATTTAATACATATTTATTGAATTAAATACAGTAAGTAAAGCTTTTTAAGTAGAGCATGTGAATGTGGATGATCCCTTTGAGTTATAGAATTGACAGCTTGGGTGAGGCTTGCAAAATAGCTGCCTGTCTCCAGAGTTGTCACATGTAGCCCAGAGGAGCTATGCAGTTGAAGGCAGAGCTGGCATTCCACTGAGTCCACGTGCTTCCCACTCAAAGGTGCTGCCCAGTGATCTGGGAGGCTTGGACCATGTGACCCCTGGAGTGTCTGAGGTTCTTCTGAAGCCAGCTACTGTATCCCAGAGTGTAGGATGTTGGCAGTACAGATGGTTTAGACAGTATGTGGGCAGGGTCTTCAGTGACATTGAGTCCTTAATCAAAATAATTTTTCATGAATTTCTTTTTAAATTTTTCTTTTAATTCTTCTGCTTAGGTCAAGAGAAAGTTTCACTGAATGCTAGTAATTCTTTAACTTTTGCTAATCCCTTTTAACCAAGAAGAGAAGGCAGAACTAGAATCGTTGGATAGGCAGCTGGCGCTGGATAAAATTTAGTATTATGTGGTTTCGGGTGTCAGGATTTGTATTGTTTTTGTCTGTTTATCACATGTAATAGTAGTTTTCCAATTCCGATTCAGATAAAAAATCTTTTGCGACTGTATTTTAGTGTAAAAAAGTTAGCTTTAAAATGGCATATTAAATAACCTTAATAATACAAGTGATAGTATGGTAAAAGGAACAGGGTTGAAACTGAAGTGCCTGAAGTTTGTAAAACACTGGCCTGAACAAATCCCAATTGCCTTTTCAGTGACTTTGGCTTCAAGATGAGTGAAGATTTGTCCCTAGAGGTGTGTGTTCCAGACCCAGAATTCTCTGGAAAGTCATACGCCCCACCTGTGCCTTGTCTTGTGGGTTCTACTTATAGGAGAACAAGAGGGTATGTATTACACAGGTTGCCAAGTGAGGCTCACAAGGGGTCTGCACAGGGGGTGAGATCATCCAGGACCACCTGGGCTTGTTTCATATTCTACATTGTAGAATTCTAATTTAGCAGGTTGCAAATGGGCAGTATTTAAAATGATGGTGCCTACAGACTCTCCTGTTCCCAGTGAGAAAACACTTGCAATTCTATAAGCTTTTCTGCAACACTGAAGTCATAAATGTCAGCAAGGAAACATCTTCAGAGGAGTTCATTGACAAGATATATTTAAATCTGTTGCCCAGAATAGTGCACTAAATCACTTGTCTGTCAAGTTCAATTACAAGCAGAACTGATCTAGAACCACCAAACACCTTCCTCCTAGTGCTGTAGGGAAATGTGTGGGTGGAATCTGTTGTCCATGATAGGAAATGTGCTCCCAGCTGGGGACCCTCCATGGCTGATCTTTGATGTTTCTGACCTCTCGCTTTGTGTCTGCGGGTGTTGACAGCTACCGGAAGATTTCGGGGGACACCTGCAGTGGAGGCGATGTTGAAGCACGACTAGAAGGAGAACTGGTTCCCTGTCCCCTGGCAGGTGAGAGGCAACTTCTCTATGGCTTCTTGAAACATCATTGAAGCCTTATTCAGATCTCACCTAAGTCAGGCTTGTGACTTTTCTAACTTAGTGGAGAAAAAAAATAACCAAAATTATAAGCATCAGAGTTCCCTTTTCCTCTTAAGTTTAGCATCCAAACTAAATTTGTATAGAAAATAGTTTGTATGGGCTCATGTTTTTGAAGAAAATCCCTCTGTTCATTGGAAGGTGTTTATTTGGTGACTGTTGTGTGCTAGGCCCTGGGTGGGGGCCAATGGTGCACACAGACCTTTGTGTTCTTCATCTGTTGTTGAAGTTGAATTTAAAGACACCTGTGACTTTTTAGGAGGTAACTTAGTGGTCTGTCTGAATTTTGTAATAATTGTAGCTAATACTTTAATATGCAGATTTTAATGTACTTTTCCATGTATAGGCAGTTTAATCCTTTTAACAACCCGAATGAAGCAGATACTATCAGTTTCACTTAAAAAGTACTTATCTCTGGGGAAGCAAGCATGACCAGAAGAGAGGGTAAGACAACTTACAACTTACATCTAGCGAGTGACAGAGTTAAAATTCTGACTCTTGGGCCCATTCCTTTCATTGGCATTTCTGTTATTTAGATGAGCATCATTCCTACTAATTTGTAAAAACTTCTTTGGAATGATTATGCATGCTATAAAGGTGCACCGTATTTCAAAACACGTTTCAGGTTGATTTACTGGGTATTTGTAATACAGGTATGAAATTACGATATCTTAAAAAAGAGTTAACCTCGTGACTTCTCTTCTGTTTTTCACTCTGCTTCTCATTTAGATCTTCCTTCTTCCCTGTGAGCCCTTCTCTAGCTCACACTGCTCGGTGAGGGCAGGTGGTGAACTGACTTCCATCAGTGTGGTGGTGTTGGATGGAACAGCCATCGGCGCCAAATGAGTCATGGAAGTTGCACACGGGGCAGGGCAGCCTCTCCTGCTCCCTGTTGCCAGCTTGCCTGGTGTTTTTTCATGCAAAGCTCATTAGTCCTTTAATTTAATCTTCCATCATTACCAGAGTAATTAACATACCTCACCATGGAGACTTAAAAAGAACCACTGCTTCAGCAGATTCCTACAAATGAGCAGATAATATTCAGATATTCCCCTCACAAGTGCTGTTATTGATGAGGGCTTGGTGAGCAGGCTTTGAGTGATGGCTCTTAAGGGGCTGGAGTACATACTTTTGTAATAAATATTTCCAAAGATAATTCAGCAAGGGACAAAACAGTTTGTATAAAGCCATCAAAACTGGCAGGAAAGCTATTTTTTCTTTTGATAGGAGAAGGTAGAATAGGGAATGAAGTAGAAAAGTCTCATTTTAGTGTAGGCTACCTCCTAAATGTCAAAGAAGCAGCAGCAGAAGAAAAAAAAAAAAAGAAAAGCTAGGAAATAGAAAGAAAAAGATGTTTTCATAGGGCTAATGGGAACCATAATATTTTGCAAAGATGAGGTAGTCTGGGCGTCTGGAAGGATTTTTATAATGCAGTAATTTTTCTTCCTTTATGATTACTCTTAACAACACACATTTCCAGACTGTGCTTACATATGGCTGGCACTGGCCAAGTGTTCTGTTCCTTTTCTAGATTAGGCATTGTATGCTGAAGCACTGTACGATGTTCTCTCCCTAATCCTAAAACAGGTATTTCTGGACTTGGGCTCTACTTTGTTCCATGGGACCTACAGGAACAACTGGAAAGAGACATTATCATTTGATAGCTTAGACACTTTTGAAGTAAAGCGAGCCCAAAGGAAAAGAAGGCAAACTTAACCTATTAGAAAGTGTAGGTGGATTTACTTTTTGATGTGTTATCTATCCTGAAGGAGTACACAGCTGATCCAGGCATGCAGCTGTGGGATTCACATTAGCATCTTGGTCCCATATGCAGCATACTGTCAAAATAGATGTTTAATTTTTTTTTCATTTTTAAGAAATTTTTACTGTTAAGCTCTCTGGGGAGATGACTCAAGTTAACAAATATCCAAATATAGGGACACATCCAAAAAAACAGCAGCTGAACATCATCCTTAGGCCTGGCTTCTTCTAATCCTCCTTTTTCTAAACCTGGGTGCCGTTGTGTCCACTGCTCTGGGTTTTGTCTGTGTGGTTTGTTTTCTCCAACTTTTCTGGGTTGGGGGCTCCTTTATTCATTTATTACAAAGGATTTTACAAAGAATGCAGGTAAAGAATGCAGCAATAAGGAAGAGTGCACAGGGTGAGGTGGATGGAGGTGTGACGCTCTCATCTGCTTGCTGAGTGCACTGCCTTCCAGGCGCCTCTATGTGTTGGGCTGATCGAAGCTCCAACATGGACACTGTAGACAGGGATGCTGATGTTTTTCTCCTCTCTACTCCTGTGGAAGTTTCCAAAGTGGAAAAGAAAGAGTGCTAGGTTTTTCTGTTACTGATTACCTAACTTAGGTAAGTCTCTTCGGCACCATGGGCCTCTCTTTCCATGTCTTAAGAAGTGGCAGCCTGAGGGTGTAACTCAGTGGTAGAGCTTGTACCTAGCAAGGCCCTGGCTTTGATCCTCAGTAGTGTATGCATGTGTGTATACACACACACACACACACACATATACACATCCCACACACAAATACAAGTAGGTCATTAGTATCTATATAAGAAGAGGCAGCATAGTGTAGTGGTTAAAATATAGACTATGAATCCAGATTACCTGGGTTCAGATCTTGGTTCTGCCACTTACTAGTTGTGTGGTGTTAAGTGAGTAACTTAGCCTCTCAGGTCTCAGTATTCTTACTTGTAAAATTGGGTTCCTGATAGCTCTTCCATCACATGGTTGTTGTGAGGATTAAGCAGTGCCTTGCATGTGGCAAGTATATTACATGTTTCTTACGTAGGAAGAAAATCTTTGTGATGATTATGTTGTGAAATATTTTGTAAATAGTCCAGAACAATTGTATTACTATTTTGAAAACCTAACAAGTTGATCTGATTGCCACATGTCATTGTGAACAATATGAATGGACAAACTGGTTAGAAAACTTAGTCTTATGGTCTGGATATGAGGTATCCTCCAAAAGCTCATGTGTGAAATAATGCAGGAATATTCAGAGGTGTAATGGTTAGATTAGAGAACTGTAACCTAATCAGTAGATTAATCTGTCCGATGGATTCATAATTTGAAAGAGTTAATGGGTGGGAACTGTAAGCAGGTAGTATGTGGGTAGAGGAGGGGGTCACAGGGAGAGTACCGTAGGGGTTTTATATTTTGTCCCTGGCACCTTGCTTTTGCTCTCTCTGTTTCCCAGCTACCATGAGCTGACGGCTTTTCTCTACCACACCCTGCTGCCATGATGTTCTGCCTTACCTCAGGCCCAGAACAATGGAACCACTCAATCTGAACCTCTGAAACCATGAGCTCAAAATAAACTTTTCCTTCTCTAAGCTGTTCCTGCAGGGATATTGGTCACAGAGATGAAAAACTGACACAGTTAATTCCAAGTCTTCAGTGACGAGTGGTCTCTGGTTAATGAAATTATGATGTTGTCACCCAGGTTTCCACCTCTATAACTAGTACCTGAAATAATCCACTTATAAAGAGAAAAGTTTTATTTCAACTCACAGTTTTAGAGGTGTCAGTCCATGAATGGTGGCCAGGAAGCAAAAGAGAAACAGGAAAGAAGCTGGAGCCCCACTGTCCTCTTCAAGGGCACAACCCCAGTACCTAAAACCTCCTCAGAGGTCCCACTCCTTAAAGATTCCATTACTTCCCAATAGCACCAAGCTGAAGACCAAACCTTGAACTCATGGGTCTTTGGGGGACACTCCAGATCCAAGTTTTAATATGGTGCTATGGGACAGTCATAAGAAGAGAGAAAACATTGTGATTGGTCTTGTTTATCTTGGCAAGTGTGATTCTGAAGACTTAAGAGGCAGATTGTGGAAGTATGGATGTTGAAGCAAGCATACTGGGTCATCTAAGTTTTTAAAAAATCTAACAGGTAAAACGTTTGCAGATGAAGAAACAGATTCACTGGCATTCGAATAACTTGCCCAAGGCAGAAATATTATTCCATTATATGCCTTCCAAGTGTGAACTCCTCATTTCTTTCACTTGATCCAGACCATGTAACAGTGGGGTTGAGGTTTGTGTGTTAAAAACAAAGCAAAACAAACAAACAAAAAAATAGGTCAGATCAGCTAGGAGCTCTTCAGCATCCCCTGGGTCCACTCTCAGTTGCTTGTGTATCTGGCAGAGGAGAATGAGTTCATCCTGTACGCCATGCGGAAGTCCATCCACCGCTACGACCTCGCTTCTGGAACCACAGAGCAGTTGCCTCTCAGTGGATTGCGGGCAGCTGTGGCCCTGGACTTTGACTATGAGCGTAACTGCTTATATTGGTCTGACCTGGCCTTGGACATCATCCAGGTGAGTCAGCCATTGGTCTGCTTCTGGAGGTTGCAGAGCTGGGGATCAAATTCTAGCTTCATACATGCTAGGCAAGCCGTCTACTACTGAGCTCTACCCCCAGCCCAAGTCCATGCATTTTAAAGGAGAGGTATTTTATCCTTATTCATTGTCTACTTAATCATTTCAGCAAAAGCAATTCCAACACCTTTTACCTATATTCCTAACTCAAAAGAAATTATGCAGTATCTGGGTATGGGGGGGGGTTGGGATGCGGGTGACCACTGAGTATAGCTGTCCCAAGGATAGTACCTGATGGCTAAGAGCCTTGAAAGGGAAGAGCAGCTGTGAAAGCAGATACAGGATCTCAAAAATAGCAAGCAGTTTGGTTTCATTTATTTTAAAAGCAGACACATGCATCTGAGTAATCTCTGACCTCATTATCTCTGACCTATGTGATAGAGCTCATAGTTTAGTAACCAGTGTTCATAATGCTAATGTGTAGTAATGTAAAGGATTAAATTCTACTTGTTGTTTTGTTTAAAACAGGAAACCATAATACATTTTGGAAATGCCCTTATTAAAACCCAGCTTCATGTGTCTGGAAAATTTTACAGTGTAAAACATCTCATCCCTTAGCAATCCAGCCAACTGAATAAAGGGTTACTGTCCGTGGGATTGATTTGGCAGAAGGTCATCTGAGCATTTCACAGCATTTATTGCTGTTTTTCTCTCTCTAGCGCCTCTGTTTGAATGGGAGTACAGGACAAGAAGTGATCATCAATTCTGGCCTGGAGACAGTGGAAGCTTTGGCCTTTGAACCCCTCAGCCAGTTACTTTACTGGGTAGATGCTGGCTTCAAGAAGATTGAGGTATGTGTATCCCCGTGTTTTCTTGATTAAATGAGCCAGGGGAGCACCTGGGCTTTGATCCAGATTTGACACAGAGGGTAGGAGCCAGTGTGTTAAATTACTCTGGAAATTTTCTAAGAATTGCCAAAGAATGGAAAGTCTGAGCCTTTGGAGAAGGGGAAAGAGGGGTATGGTTGATCCGAGAATGATTATTCACTGCCATGGAAGTCCCACATGAGAATGTGATGTCGGAAACAGTCAGAGATATCCCTAAGGTAACTGAAAGTGTATACTTTGGCTAATAGAAGCATAATATATTAACAATAATGATAATAATGCCATATTGATAATAGTCCAGTAATAATTCTAGAGTAATAATGACAATGTCACTATCATCATTATTATCTGTAATGATAATACAGATATTATAATTTAGCTACCCAAAAACTTATTCAGCCTTACATGTGAGGGTAATAAATGACCTATAAACCACCAAAAACATTGGGTCCAGGAATATAGATGTGTCCAATTCCTGAAGGTAGTGCTGAGGCCTGGGGGCACTGCCTCAGCAGCCCTTGGTAGTGGAGCTACGTGGAAGTATGGCATGCACGCCTTCAAAGTGAAATGTACAGTAGAAGCAGGGAGATACAGAGCCCAGTGAAGTTGCAAGACCAAAGAAACACTTGAGAGGAACTCCAAGTTCAAGCTTTACCCTACCAGCTAAGTGATACGGTGCAAGGGACTCAGGTTCTTCAGCTTCAGTTTCTTCAAGTGTCGAATGAAGATTGAATTATTCACTTAGCCATTTGACGAGTGCTTTGGTGCATGGTATGTGACAGCTCTGACCTTAGGTTCTAATGATGCTGCAGTGGAAGACCCGTAAGTTCCTGTTCTGAGGACAAAATAATATAAAAAGAAATAAAGAAACCAGTTTTGTTGCGATGAGTGCTGCAAAGAACATACGGGCAGGTGGTGTGATTATGTGACTGGGGAGTGGAGCATTAGCAAAGGTGGACAGGGAGGCCTCCTGAGGCTGTGGCACTGAGCTCAACGTGACTGTGGAGGAGATGGTTGTGCTGTGCCCCTCATAGGGACGCTGACGGAAATGGACAAGATGCAAAGTGCCTGGTACCTACCAAGTGCTGCCTTAGTGGTTTTGTTATTGCTATTTCTGTCCTTTATTTTCTTATGTGTGGCCAGAACTTTGTGAGGCGCTAGAAAAATGCAGCTGCTCTTTCATAGGCTTGTTGGGTGACTACTGCTTACCTCAAATACTGTTTGTGCAAAGTGGTGTAAGAGGCGTCCATGACCAGAGCTCTTTGACCAGGTGGTTAGAAGAGTTAGAAAAGGAGCTGAGCCCAGAGCTGTTTTGAAGGAAAGTTACCATGTGTTTAGAGCAAGTGGTGGGGAGGGCAGGCCCCGGATGAGTATGGCAGGAGCAGACAGTCGTGAGTATGCATCAGGCCTGATGACTGTGGGAACTAGCCCAGCTGGAGTGGAAGAGGGAGAATGTGTGGCCAGTCTGTGAATTTTTTGTTGCAAGGCTGCTACACAGAGAATTTGTTTCATGTGCTGTATAAAGCTATTGGTGGAGGGTGGAGTAACATGGGCGGGTTAAATAAATAATACAGATTAAGTACAAGCCCTCCATATCTGTGGGTTTCACATCAGTGGATTAAAAATATTCAAAAACCAAAACAAAACTGTCCTGAACAGACTTTTTTTCCTGACATGATTCTCTAAACAACACTGTATCACAACTATCTACCTAGCATTTACATTGTATTAGGTACTTTAAGTAGTCTAGAGAGAATTTAAAGTATACAGGAGTATGTGTGTAGGTTATAAGCAAATGCTATACAATAAAGGACTTGTGCATCCTTGGATTTTGGTATCTGTTGGTTGGGAGGGTCCTGAACCAGCTCTGTAGATACATAAGGGTGAAAAGGTAACTGTTTAACTCTGTGCAGATCATTGTGTGGCAAGGGTTGCACACAGGGTTCTGACTCCTCTCAGACTATTTGAAAACTGGTGCATGAACCAGAGGAGGTATCTGCTCATTCTGACTGGAAATCAAGGCAGGTTTCCCAGATGGTCTGGAACCAGAGTCATGCAGATGCAGGGGGGTCCTCTGTAGGCAGGGGCTGATAGGGGACTTCGGCAATGTGGGTCTTTTAAGGAGCTCAGATCCATGCTGGCCTTTTCTTTTCCTCCTCTTTTCGTCAGGTAGCTAATTCAGATGGTGACTTCCGACTTACGATCGTCAATTCTTCTGTACTGGATCGACCCAGGGCTCTGGTCCTAGTGCCTCAAGAGGGGTAAGTGTGTCCCCTAAAGAAAGTCAGTGCTGCAACAATAGGTTCTCATAGAAATGCAGACTTCTAGACAAAACTCTGCTTCTCATGAATGTGGTAGAAATAACGTATTGACTGAGAATTTTCAAACCACAGCTTAGCCATCATGGCCAGGTAACTCCATTTGCTTTTCATTAGCAAGTACCAGACTCTTGGCATCCAGATGTCTCACATCTGTGTTTCTCCAGTAAAGGTAATGGTGAAAGAGACTCTCCAGACAGGGCGACACTCTCATGTATAGTAAGAATTTATTTTCATGTGTGGCACAAACATTTAATTAATTCATCTTTCTCCTGCCTCCCCTTTCACCCAGCATATATAGGTTTTCTTACTCAAAATTAGTATGTATTTGGGCTGGGGTTGTAGCTCACATCAGTGCTAGGCTAGCACTTGCCTAGTTAGTATGAGGTATTGGGTTCAATCCTCAGCACTACATAAAAATAAATAAATAAGAATTTTTAAATTTTATTTATTTAGTAAAATAAATAAAATAAAAAAGTAGTATTTACTTAGGGAATGAAAAGTTTTGTTTTTTTTTTTTAAATTAACTCTAACTGAAAGAAGCACAGTTGAGAGGAAAATTCTGGATGTTTTTCCCCAGCCTTTCCTCTGTGTTAGTATTTATGATCAATAATTAGTACTATTATTAAAAAATAGTTCTTAAAATAATCTGTGTACTATGTATATTAAAAGAGAACAAAAGTTTATGAAAAAAAAGTATTTGGTATTTGTTTTCTCTGTTCTCATTCTTGGTTTTTTTGCTTTGTTTTCAGTACTGGGGATTGATCCTGAGAGTTCTGTACCACCGAGCTACATTCCCAACCATTTTTTAAAAAATTGGTTTTTGAGACAAATTCTCACTAAATTTCCAAGATTGGCCTTGAACTTAGGATTCTCCTGCCTCAGCCTCCCGAGTAGCTGGAATTACAGATGTGCACCACTGTGCCTAGTTTCTCTGTTCTTCTTAACCCTTCACCCTGTACATCCTAGGGGTAGTGATTTTGAGTAGTTTCTTATGTATTAGGATCATTTTTACTCAAGTACAAGCTTTGTCTTTAAGCCACAGGCTTCCTCCAACATTCATGCACCAAATAGAAATACACCAAATAGTGTATTTACTACTTTGTAACTTTTAGAAAGTATATGTTTTGAAGATAGTTTCATTTGAACATAGATTTCCAGGTTTCATAGTGCTCTGTAGTGTGTGCTATCATGTATCACTTCCTGTCCACTTAACATTTAGATTATATACGGATTTGTACATTGTCTTTGCATAATTTGATTGTAGGCAAATTCTTGTAGAGGAATTTCTGGGTCAAGAAATTAAACGATTTCAAATATTACAATTACTGATAACTAAAATCATGATCGTTCCAGAGGAATTTCTTAGCCGAATGGAGAGTAGTATTTGAGCTTCCCTGCCCTCCATTTTGTTGAGGTTTGTGGTTTATCCCCACTTTGACCAGGGTGATGTTCTGGACCGACTGGGGGGACCTGAAGCCTGGGATTTATCGGAGCAACATGGACGGCTCTGCTGCTCATCGTCTTGTTTCAGAGGACGTGAAGTGGCCCAACGGCATCTCTGTGGATGACCAGTGGATCTACTGGACGGATGCCTACCTGGACTGCATTGAACGGATCACTTTCAGTGGCCAGCAGCGCTCAGTCATTCTGGATAACCTCCCGCACCCCTATGCCATTGCTGTCTTCAAGGCAAGTCCTTATGTATCCCACCATCAGGCCATCTCCAGAGTTAGGTAAAGAGCATACTAAGGTCCAGAGCTGGGGACTTCTGTGGTCTTTCAGAGATGCTATCTGACTCCTAGGAAATCTGCTCTTTTCTAAATTTGCCATCACTCACTTCAGCCCATAGCAGACAGAGGTGCCAGAGTCCTGACCACTTCCGCTATTCACAGTTCCAAAGGCTAAGAGCTAAGGTTAGTTCTCGAGACTGTTCTGAGCTTGCCCTCCAGTGTCAGGAGCCTCAGTCTGGTTCTGTTTCTTCATATCTTGTGAGGTCTGCTCACTTCGTTCTGCACTGACTGGAGAAGAGCAACATGCCACGTGTTGCCTTTCAGGTCTGTTTTCACTCTAGAGAACAGAGCAGTTCTGTCCATCCTTGGGAAACAGGTTTTGAATTAATCAACTTGGCTGTGGCCAAACTTGAATGCTTCTCAGATAGTTTCTTTTTGTGCAGCTCCTTTCCATGGATTTGGTGAGGTTTGGATAAAACCACTGACACTTGCATTCAAGTGGAATTTTGATCAGACCAGTCATTCAGACAGTAACTGTTACTTATATCTTGGGAAGGGGAGCTCCTGTCCTTTTAGAGGCTGCAGAATAAAGACCAAAGAGCTGGACTAACAGGCACAGGTTTTCTTTCTAGAATGAAATCTACTGGGACGACTGGTCACAGCTCAGCATATTCCGAGCTTCCAAATACAGTGGGTCTCAAATGGAGATTCTGGCAAGCCAGCTCACAGGACTGATGGACTTGAAGATTTTCTATAAGGGGAAGAACACTGGTAAGGCAGAATCTCTTCCTTTGTCTCCCCAGAGCTGATCTAAAGAAAGGAGCTGTGTGTGGGCAATCTCCACTCAGAGCAGGATCTGGCCGCCTGCGTCTTCGCTGTCACGACAACATGCGCATTATTTAATTTCTTCCTAATGACATCTTAATTTCTTTTCTAATGATACACAAACAGCTGGAAGACAGCATGTTTTTGCCTGCCTAGAGTGTTGGTGCTTGGTGGGTAATTACACCCTCCTCCTGCCCTCGGCCCCTCACTGATTGGTGGTGTGGCTTCTGTTGCAGCTGGGAGAGCCCAGCGTGTGCTTAATCCCCATTTGGCACACTTACAGGGAGCAGTTCTACGCTGGGTGCTCAGAGAGTCACATGCCCCTTGAGTATTCCCACCTCTGTTGCAATGCGGTGTCTAGTCGTGTGTTGCTTCCATTCATGTACCCCAACCTGAACTCCTAAACCCCGTGAAGGAAAAGGTTATGTCTGTTTTTTTTTTCTTCCCTGCAGGATCAGTGACTAGCACTTAGTAAGTGCTCACTTCATATTTGTTGAAAGAAGGGATGAACAGGACTGGGGAGAGCTGCCACACGTGTAAATAGTTGCTGTCTTGGTGGCCTGTTGGTTGAGGTTTTAAGAGCTGCTGTGTAAAGCTTTGACCTACCCGTACTGGAGGTGGAGACGCCTAGTAGAAAGGCTTTTGCCTTCCTCCTCTACCCTTGACCTTGGCTTATCTCCAGCCATACAGATGATGTTAGAGGAGAAGGGTGAAGGCATTCCTGAGAGGAACAGTCCCTCTAAGTGTTGCCATCTTATCACCATAGGATTAAGTAACATCTTGACTTTCCTTTATTGACAAACTTCTAGGTTTTCTGTTTTGAACTGAATGTTGGTAGTGTTTTGTGGGTCTTGGCTTATCCTGTGCCATGAGAAAATTGACAAGGGAAATAATACGGTTATAGATATCATTGTTATTCCTCTGGGACCAAGGAAGCTGGCATGGGACCACCCTTGGGTGACTATAACGTGTTCTCCTGATGTAAGTCAGTCCCACTCTTGTATCTTCACAGCTGACCTGTGAGGTGGGGAGGGCCGATATTATGATCCCTGTGGTCTGTAGATAAGGGAATGATATTTTAGCTATTAATGTGCTTTCTCAAAGCATTCCCACTAGTGTTGGAACTGGACTTTTGTTACATTTCTGTTCCTAAATGGAGAAGTCACATTCTTTCTTTCTTAAGAGGAGACACCTGCTTTAAAGGAGGAGGAGATAAAGGAATCTTGTTTCTAAGCTGCCATGACTGAAATCTCCAGGCTTCTGTCTAAAGGAGGACACCAACCCTATTGCTCTGCTTTGCAGGCCTGCAGAGTGGGTTGTCATCATTTCTCCAAGTTGTCACCTAGTCTAGAACAGTGCGGCTCCATTTCTACCAGTGCTTGTAAGCATGTGCTTGATGTGATGCAGCTTCTGCAGGCAGGGACCTGATTGGCTTGGATTGGAGTTTGTCCATGCTACTCCCCCTCTTGACTGCCATTTCATCTCAGCAACTCAAGCCCAGCTGACACGTGTTACACCCAGCACCCAGGAGTGGCAGGAGAGGGAGTAGGTGCAGATGTGATCTCCTGGTGCCAGACAAACAGGTCTGTGATTCTCAGCTTAGGTGTGATTTATCCTCAGGAGTCACTTTCGATTATACTCACCACAATAATTCTGGGGCTTGGGATAGAGTCTGAATCAAGGAAAGGCTGGTTGGAAAGGAGATGTGTGCTGGTGGGTGGAACACATTTTGGGGCTGTGCACCAGCTGTGACTTCCTTTGGCTCAGTGCCAGTGATTGCATCTCTACTCCTGTCCCCATTTCCTTTGCAGTTCTCTCTTATCCTTCTTTGGTTGTGAGCAGTATGTTTCCAGGAACTCACCTACCTACAGACAGGGCCAGAGAAACAAGTGTCTAACCTCTGAGACCAGCCAGTCTGAGTGAAATCAAAGCTTCTGTAGCGGCTCCTGGCTGTAGATGCTGCCTGTGTGCACTGCGTGCCTCTCAGCCTTGTGCTTGTTTGCTCTAACCTGCCTGCGTTTTTCGGGCACCAAGAGGGTACTGCATATTCATGATGCATATTTTTTTGTTATCTGCTCCTAATATATACAGAATTTTCTATTAACCAAGTGTGAAATAATGATAAATACATTTATCAAGAGTTTGCTGTCACTTATACCTGCTAGTATTCTTTGTGGGCTTCCTTAGTCTCCCCCAAATCCATGTGTATTATGAATATTCCCATTGTATAGTTGAGGACATAAAAGTCAGGTTTAGTAACTTGTGCAGGTCATAAACTTAGTAAGTGGCAAGATTTGAGCCGTGATCTCGTTGACCTCAAAACCTGAACTTGAGTGAAACCATCAGGCTCTGTCCGCTCTCCCATCTGTTGCTAGACTAGCAGTGTAATGTGACAACAAATTAGAATAGTACATTTTGCTTGATTCTGGTTTGTGATAAAATATTTGTTTACTTGGAACACTCATTAATTTGAGATATTTGATTCTAAGTGAATACACTTCCTATCTTGATCCCTGGCTTATTTTTAAGTAGTGTCAGTGGAATTTAGTCTTTATAAAGAGTCTTTTTTTCTTACTTTGTAAGAATTTTGATGTATTCAATTGATGCTACTTTGTCTTAAAGTATTTTGGAGATCTTGTAATTCTTAGATCCTGCAGGCTTTTAGACATCTGTAATGAGGGTGAATATTCATTATTTGGTGTATATATGATTTTGATCATTGCCAAGTGTTCACTTACTTAAGTGAGATAATAGCATTTGTGGCTCCAAAACTGGTTCTGGAGGAATTTTCCAGAGGAAATCTGAAAACATTCTGAATATGCCCATGAAGACATCTGGAGCTAAGTGTGGTCTCTGAAGGGGACGACTTTGAAGATGGTAGTTTTCACCTGTCCATTCTTCCCATCAGGACAGGGGTTTTCATACTGCATATCTTGCTTATCTGGGACAGTTGGCATCCGGTAGAAGGGTCTATGGCCACAGTGGGACTCTGTTAAATTTTCCCATCCCTAATCTCTCTAATGTCGCATCCCCATTTTCAGTTCTGTGGTTCATACCAGCTGGGGTGCTCCTTCCCTGCTGATCTCTTGAATGTGGGGACCGGAGGGGCTTGGTTTGTAGTTTGCCCCTGGATACTGCCTCTCAGTATGTAGTGTCATACATCTTGGCCTGGATTAGCCTGAAATAGGACACCCCATTTGGGTTCTGTGCTTTTAGCTCTTCCTTGTTTGGGTAGGAACATTTGCTCTGCATGTGAAAATGTTAGTCACATTATTTTAGAGACACAGTCGTCATGAAAATATCATCCTATAATTGAGTATGTTTAAATAACATCATATTTTGTTATTGTTCATTTTCTTGGAACATTGAGTGGTATGTTGTCCTCTGAATACAAAGAACATGTCCCACATCCTTTTTCAGTTGTTTTTCATTAGTGGTAGCTCAGTGTCAATTTTGTATTCCCTTTTGTAGCCAGCAGTTTGTATATTTGAGCTAAAGAGCAGTCTGTGCTCACCAACTATCAGTGTGAGCTGATGTCTGGGACTTATGCTCTGGTCACCTGGCTATTCTACTATGGTAATTGTGCTGTTATGGTTGACTGAGTTATTTGCTGAATCTTTTTTGAATGTTTCATCACATTAATATTTCTCTCTGGGTGTGCTTATTTTATCTATTTGGCAATGTCTCTTTCTCTTTTTTCCTTAGAATCAAAGTAACATTGCTGCTAAATGATTGCGATTTTTATTTCTATTTGTAATGTCATATAAAACTGATGAGGTGCCAACGCATCCAAAGCTATCGAGTGTATAATATATCAATACTGATTGTCATTAATGAGCACTCTTTGGGCAGGGCTTAGTTGCAGTCTTGGCTGGATGGGAAGCAGATTATTTGGCTGTCTGATGGTAGAGGTGGAGTTGAGGTGTCTGACTAGACCTTACAACTGAACAATCAGCAGTTGAGTTTTATCAAAATTTTAATGTGGTTTTTTTTTTTTTTTTTGGTTGGTTTGTTTTCATGATTAATACCCAAAGCCAAAAGATAACATACATTTTATAAGTCTTTGACTTTTGTGTTACTCTGTAGTTGTACCATGTCTCCAAATTGTTACAGAATAGGTTAGCATTCTCCCTTCTTTATGTTCTGGAAAGATGTAGGGGACAGAAAACACCTTTGCCATTTTCGTTCATCCACATAGGCTCTTTTGCAAGTGCAGTGATAGATTCTTTGAACTATCACTCTATTTGCTAAGCTGAACCAGAGAAAAAATAGAACATATTCGGATAGATCAACTTAAGTCCTTTTGTAGATTTATTTACTGCTTCCTGTTGACTGATGAGTACTTTGGTTGGTTCCTCATTTAGTTCTTTAGATGTACTCTGGCACAAAGCAGTTGAGAAGGGTGACCTGGGATTTTGTCCATGCCCCAGCATTACCCACATACATGTTGTAATGAAGGGTCTTTAGGTACAAAGAAACCCACTCAAGATAGCTCGAGTGAAAAGTATTATTGGCAGAATTAAGGGAGGCAGTAAGGAACCCAAAGATAGGAGATCTATGTGAGCCTTATAGGTACTGCAGCTGGGAATGGTAAAGCTATCCTCTTTCTGAGACCCTGGTGGTGTCCCCTTTCCTCCCCATAAGTCTCCTATCTGCAAACCCTGAGTTCTTCTTCATGGCTTTGACTTGAGAAAGTTTTGACACCTACTCTTTACCCCTTCTTCCAGCTCTAGCTCCCTGGTGGCTTTCTTAGCTTTCGAAGACCCAATTCCATTTTCCCAGGAGGAACATTTGCTGCCCGCATGGCTTGGGCAGTGCAATGGAGCTGAGGTGGGGAGGCAAGACTGGAGAAACTGACTGTGTGGGTCAGGCCCTTGCCAGGGGTTCTGAGCAGAGCTTGTTAGTACAGGAGATGCCTTAGCACGCGCCATGGAACCTCTGTGAACTTCTCTGGTCCTGTCTGTAGGATGAGGAGGCACAGTAGTCTCCTCGTGTTCAGTGGCTCCTTCATGCTGTGTACTAACCCCGTATGCTGCTATGTGTCTTCTCCAGGAAGCAATGCCTGTGTGTCCAGGCCATGCAGCCTGCTGTGCCTGCCCAAGGCCAACAACAGCAGAAGCTGCAGGTGTCCAGAGGGAGTGGCCAGCAGTGTCCTCCCTTCTGGGGACCTGATGTGTGACTGTCCTCGGGGCTATCAGCTAAGGAACAACACCTGTGTCAAGGAAGGTGAGTCCCTTCTGCCCTCATTCTCCACTTCCTCCCACCTCCTGGCCATGGCTCCATATTCTCTAACCATTTGAGGACCCTGGAAATGTCCCAGGCAAAATCAAAATCCACTGGAATCTTAGAGGCATCTGGTTTGGGTGCTAAGGCCTGTGACATGTCAGTGCTCATTCAGAACAAGTCTGAGCTGTTCGTGTGAAAACAGTGGCTCTGTCTTTTGGGTTAATGTCAGATGACACTGGCTGTCTTCAAGTTCTGCCCTTCTTTTCTACTGAGTCTTCCTTTGCTCACCAATCCCTCGTATCTAGGTTTCCTAACTTCTCCTGCTGCAGCTTTATTTTATTCTTGCAGTACTAGGAATTGAACCAAGGGCCTTGTATGTGCTAGGCAAACACTTTATTATCACCAAGTTATATACTCAAACCTTTTTTTTTTTTTTTTTTTATTTTGAGATAGGGGCTTACTGAGTTGCTCAACAGGCTTCGAGCTGTGATCCTCCTGCCTCAGCCTCCTGAGTAGCTAGAAGTAGCTTAGATTATAGACATGTGCCACCACACCCCAATTCCCACTTTTTATAAGTTGGACCAACCTGCCTTGGAAACATAGCTAGCTTGACCCCTTCAGAATTGACCACTCTAGCCTGGCAGTTACCTACCACCCCAGCCCAAAGTGACTTGAACTCTCAGACCAATGTTTGCAAAGGTCTGGAATTCTTGATTTCCAAGCTGTGACTAACTTACTGTGGCGACCTCATTCCTAAACCACTTTGAATATGAACACATGCATTTAAAATATTTTCCTTTTGAGAACCTGTTTAAAGTTTTTCCCTGTTTTCTCCCTTACCACTTCCCTAGTCCCCAGCCTCATATTTCTGCCAGTGAGAACCCCTGGAAGGGATCCTTGCCATGAAGTGCTTGGACCGATGGCCAGAATTCCTTTTTTGCTTATGCCCCAGGTTATATTTGCTTTGTAATCCTAACCTCACTTCTCACAGTAGCCTTTGAGACCAGGGTGGTGAAGTGCACAATGGAGACCCTTATGGTCTTCCTTCCTTAAGAAATAACAAGTGGGAAGAAGAAGAACCTTCCTTCCTTAGAAACAGGAGACTTTCAGGCTCTGGGTCATCTGAAAGCTATTTGGAAAGGAAAAAATGTCGTCAACTAAATTCTAAGAGGAGGGCAGAAAGACTTGTCCGTGTTCCTCATTAGAATACTTTCAATTATCCAAACAAGAGGACAATCATCATGAGCCCTTGACCCAGTTGACTAAACAGTACATTTTTTTTTCCTGTGTAAGTACTTGCTTTAAAGAAATCATGGATAAGAAAAAATTCTCTTAATAAAATCTTAGTAGCCCACTCAATTATTAAAGTTACTGTATATACATATATAATTTTATAAAACTATGTAGTCATCCCTTGACTCCCTAGGAATCTGTTCCAGGATTTCAGTGGACCCCAATTCCATGGATGCTCGAGTCCCTTCTACACATTGGCACAGTGTTTGCATAGAACTTACACGTATCCTCCTGTATACTTTAAATCATTGCCAGATTACTTACACTATCTAATACAATACAAATACTATTTAAGTATGTGTAGTATTGTATTATTTGGGAAGTAATGACAAGAAAAGTAGTTTGTACAGGTTCAATAGTTTTTTTTTTCCCTGAATATTTTCAGTCCATGGTTGGTTGAATTTGAGGATACTAGCTTCATGGATACAGAGAATTGACTGTATAGATAATATGGCTATCAATGTTTTGAATTTGTGTGTTTTAATACTTTGTAGACATAGTCCAGAGTTGCTTGTATAATGAGTATTATGTAATGCTTATGTACTGTATTTGCTACCTAGTAGACCCAACTGATGTCATCATTAACCTTTCTCATCATTGTAATCACCTGTAAATATTCATCTGAACCTATCTTTTCTTCAATTTTAATTTTGAGAGGAAAGAAGGAGCTATTTTGGGGATGTTTCCTCCCCTGTATGCATGTGTGCTTTGGCATCCCTTCTCTCCTTTGCCGTCTAAGGCATAATGTAATTCGGGGAAGAGGAATAGAGACAATATAGAATGTCCTGAGGTCCTGCAGTAAGAATAATGTATAGAAAGTCCTGTGGTCCCACAGTAAGAATAATAATGCTTTTATTTCCTCCCTCACCTACCTCTGATGTTTAGAGAACACCTGTCTTCGCAACCAGTATCGCTGCAGCAACGGGAACTGTATCAACAGCATCTGGTGGTGTGATTTTGACAATGACTGTGGAGACATGAGCGATGAGAGAAACTGCCGTGAGTCTTCTGGCACGATGGAGTTATCAGGATGTTAAGCAATGCCTTTACTCAGAAGGCTGGTCAGCTCCTCTGGGCAGGGCTCTGTAGTCTAGTTGAGAGTACTGGTTAACTGCTATTGCTCATGCCCATGTGTGCTGACAGGGCTTGGATAACAGAAAGCACATTTCCACATGTACGTGTACGTTAGGCATATAGTATTATAAGTATATAAATATACACGTTTATATATATATATTTAAAAATCACATAAGTAAGTTGACCACTCATTACAAAAGACTTATCAGTAAGCATCATATGGCTGAATTACACTGATTTGGCAGTCTGGGTTTTACTCTTGGCTTTGACACTGTAATAAAACTGGTGGCTGGGGGTAGATCAGGTCTTTGATTTGTAAATTCAGAATTCTGCCTTTTCAAAGATGGGCAACAGGTGTCACCTTGTATGCTGCTCCAATTAATTGATGCTGGCTTGCTGCCAGTCTCAAGAGAGCTTATTATAATTGATTAGTCATGCATAGTTTGACCTGGGAGGTGGGGACATAGGTAGGTGTCCTCTTTGTACTGAATAGTTTCTAAGGTCTGAGTTTATGACTCTGCTTAGGAGGACTTAAAGAAAATCATGGATAATAAATTATCCACAATATTAGCTAGCATTTCTTCACTTAATTTTTAATAGCTTTGACATCAGCTGATAAAGTAGCCTCCTTCTTTTCTCTTTAAATTAAAATCAAAGAAGAGGCAGGTTGGAAGGAGTGTTTAGAGTTACAATGATGAAAAAGGTTAATGATGATGCCAGTTGGGTCTGTTAGGTAGCAGCTCTAGTATGTCATCTCTTGGTCATACATTCACTCAACAGGTATTGATCGAGCACCCTCTGTTCCAGCCGTGCTGAGCCTTGGTGTATATTAATGTTCAAGGTGGAATCAGTTTATAGTTTGAAGAGCGTGTTAGCAGAGTTAACAGCCATGGGCAGGAGAGTGATAAGGGCCCCAGTGGAAAAGTTCCATAGATGGGAAGGGCACCCAAATCCAACTTGAGTTGGTGGTAATAAAGAGCCCTGCAGTGTGGGGTGCACTGAGCAGAGGTGGGGGGAAGGATTGTGGACCAGGGAGCAGACAGCGTGTCAGTACTGTATGGGCTGTGGAGGACATAGGTGCAGTGGGGAGAGGGGAAGTTGAAAGTACAGGCAGAGCCCAGCAGGAGCCTTGTGAACTTTATTAGAAGAGCAATTGGGAAACCCTGAAGTGACATGAGAAGATTTTGCCTTTGGAAAGATGGGCAGCTGGCAGAATGAATTGGATGAGAGAAAGACCAGAAGCAGGGAAGCCAGAAACCAGGTCAGAAGGCTGGTTTCCAGTGTATTACCTTCATCAACCCAGAGGCTCATTGAGCAGTTTGTACTCTACGAACAAGTTAACGGTGCCTCTAGATGCTGATGCTGCCTGGCCCCTGGCACATGGATTGAGGCATTCACCCAGGAGCAGGTGCCAGGTTCCCATGCCACTTCCCACGGAAGCACCTTTAGAAATGCTCAGCTCACTAAACTCCTCAGGGCCTTGCAGCTCTGTCCTGGCCATTCTGGCTTCTGAAGCCCTTCCATCCTCATTTTCCCTTGGCGTCAGTGGATGCCTTTCAAACCCAGGGAAAAGAGTACACATGGCAGTTTCAGGAAGGCACAAGCCTCACTGTGACTGTCTTTTGCTAGACCACTGATCCAGCCTTCTCTGCCTACCAGAGTCTCAGGCAGAAGTGATATTTGTGGGGGAATAGTTCTTTAAAAACATTAAGACAGATCATTGACAGCACTGAAGCAGATGAAGGGACAGAGTTATTACCCGTGAGGATGGGAAAGAGGTGCCTTTTAGAAAATCGCCCAGACATGATTAGGCAGAACAGAAGCAAGGAGAGAAAAACTAAATGAACATATGTCCAAGCTAGGGACACAAGACAACTTGTCTTTCCTCCTTGTGCCCCTGGGCTGGGTGTTCACTAGAGGAACAAGCTGGATCTTGGATTGGTTTCATGTTTGGAGAGAAATAGGACCTCTACCTTTATAGAGGAGCTTGCTGTGCTCAGTGATCTTCCTCCCCGACCCAACTCTGTTGCTGGCCTCCTAGCTTCTTGCCACAGAGTTTAGTTCCTGCTCTGGGTGAAGTGCAGTGCTGGCTCTGCCTTCCTCCAGGTTTGGCATGAATGTCAGCTGTGATTGACGTTCCTGAGGCCTGAGGCTTGCTTTCTATTCTGTTCTCTCCCACTTCCGACTGGCCCAGGTCCCTACCCATCGGATGAGACAGAGGAGAGATGAAGGAGGCTGGGATTTAACATCACTCTTTTAGGAACCAGGGCAGGGGCAGAACTGTGCTCTTATCAAGGAGAGATGAGCTTACTGAGATAGCAGGAGGCGCCCTGTGCACAGGCCAGGCTGCAGGAGAGGGCCAGGCGTGATGGGGAGCTACAGCACGGGGAGTTAAGTGAGGCATCCCGCCAGCTGCCAGGAAGAGCAGAGGAGGGGTGATGAGGCAACGCGGGAGGGATGTTGTCAGTCGATTTCCCTCCCTCTTTACACAGACTCCTCCAGCTGGGTGGATGTCAGGCACAAGGGTTTTGATGTGAATCCCCTGCAGTCTTGTCATTTTGCATTCATCCCCTGCCTCCCACCATGAGCTCAATTACAGAGAAGAAATGGAACCTCCAATAAAAGCTGCCGGGATGTCTAGCAGCATTGTTGCCTCTTGGCGTTTCATTTCACGACACACCCCACCCTCCATCCCAAGATGCTGTTCTGCCACATGGGCCCCTCAGCTGCTCAGGAGGGGCTTCTGGTGGGTTTTTCTTTGTATCCTAGGGTTTATGTATAAGCCCGGGAAATTTCTTCATAGGTGAAAATCTAATTCCATGCTCATACTGGTGTCAGAAGACAGACATAATGAGGAAGAGATGTGACATGTGTTTAGAGCCCATTATCTTTACATCCTATTTAACAGACTTTGGTTCCAAATATGTTTTCTTATTTATCTTCATAATAATGCTGCCAGGTAGTTACTATCTCCACTTTACCGAGGAGTGAATGGAGGCACAGAGGTTAGATTAAGGAAGTTATAGGTGGAAGAATTCAGATCCAACTCTCATCTTTCTGTGATTCTGTATTACTTCATTGTACTGTTGAGTAAACTGAAGTTTGGGGAGATTAAAATTAATTGCCCACGGAAGAGTTCAAGCCAGGATTAGATGCTCAGTCTTGACTGACTTTAGACCAGCCCATGTTTCTGCTACAGAACCGTACATGATCATCTATGTGATGAAGTGTCTGCTTCACGTATGGAATTGGGCCTCCCGAATGGTAGTTTTGTAGGTAAAGGTATTTCTGGAAATCACTTAGGGACACACCTTCACAGCTGCGGACTTTCTTTTCTGGAGGGAACTTAGTGGGTAATCCCCCCAGCTAGATGATAGTTTCTCACTTTGCCAGGGCCTGTTCCTTTCTGAAGTTGTTCCCAGAAAGATGTGCCCTTACTTCCCTTGGTTGTAAATTTCATTTCTTATGTAATTGATTTCTTCCATTAAGTCTAGGTTTAATTTCTGTTGCTGTAGCTAAAATCTGCTTCCTTCTATTTTTTTATTGGTTTTCTAGTGGGAAGTTTGTATCTGAGAGGCATTCACCGTACTAACGAGTGTGTTGTCTCTTTCCCATTTCAGCTACCACCATCTGTGATTTGGACACCCAGTTCCGCTGCCAGGAGTCTGGGACGTGTATCCCACTGTCCTATAAATGTGACCTTGAGGATGACTGTGGAGACAACAGTGATGAAAGTCACTGTGGTAAGGGAGCATGGCATTCAGAAATCTTTTCTCAAGAGAGAGTTACCATGTTTGCCCACTGGGCTGTGCTAGTGTGTGAGGGGGTTGGAAATGGAGGATTTCTGATGGCATTTCAGGACCTCTGCTCTTCTAGCTGTGTGACCACCTCCACCCACATGGTAGGCTGGAGTCATTTCCTTTCTCCATTCAGAGCTGGCTTGCCGTTTTTCGTGAGAATTCAGTTCTGGTGGTAATCCAGACTTTATGGATTCATGGGGAGAAAAGATGGAGCCTAGACTAACTCCCACTACTTACTTGCTCTTTAATTATCCTTTTCTTTTCTGATCTGAAAAATGGGGAAATGGACATAGCTTTGCCTTGTAGAAGTACTATAAGGGTGAAATGTGATAGTATGTTCATTAGATTTTTAAATGAATTCTTGAGTTGTCATCAGCTTTAGACATGTGGCTTGCACCTCTGAGTTAGGTGTAGGATGAGTCTTAGAGAAGTATGGATTTCTACCTTTGTGAAAAAAATTTTCAAACCAGTTGAATTCACTAGATTCTGTTAGAAATCAGCAGATGATATAAGCATTACTTGAACAACTGTTTTCTGAATGAAAATTTTTATATTTAGAAGAATACTGTATAATAATTTGAAGAAGTTATTGGGGGATTCTCTGGTCCAATCCTTTTAATTTTCACATTAAGCAACTAAGATCCAGAGAAGTCAAGGGTCTCATTCAAGGTAGTACAGTAAATCTGTGTCAGCATGGAGAACTGCAACCCATGTCTCCTGTTTTGTAATTCCTTACCCTTTCTGTTGCACAACGCTGCCCTTTCTGTTTCATGAGCCCTATCTTAGTTAACAGGGTCTGGTCCCAAAGTAGTAGTTGCTGACCATTAAAGGAGACATTGTGCAATAAAGCAGATTGGAGGAACCATCAGCATGAGAGAGGAAGCCAGACGCTGACCCACACATGGGGATGGATGCCGTGCTGGGCCTTCTTTCCTGTCCACAGGTTCAGGTCCAGCTGACCTCTGCATGTGCCCACAGACAGGACTTGCTTTGTTATAAGAGTGGTTGGACTCACAGAGACTGAAATAAGGGTAGCAGGGGCTGCTTGTAAATCATTTTAGCACAAGCTAATTTATAGAGCAGATCAGGGGCCACTTTTACACAGAAGATACACCTGACTTGGCTCTGGAGGAGTTTTTTGTTTTCATAATTTTCCTTCATTAAGTGCCATAAGACATATTCTTGGTATTCACATCTACTTTCCCTTCATTCCTACCATTTCCTCCCTAGCATTGTTTAGAAGTGTGAAGTGTGCAGCTACTCTTGCTCTGGTAGGGAAGAAGCCCATGGGGCTCATGTGCCTGGTGTGGTGTAACTCCCTCGCTGTGCACACATTGACCATTCATTACTTTAATCTCCCAGATCCTCTAGCCATGCCCCATTCCTGCTAGTTGGTTCTGCACCCATCCCAGGGTCCTGGATAGCCCCTTTCCTGATGCAGTTCTTCTTCATACATTTCCAGACTCTCCTCCTAAATATCTCATTTACCACCTTTGCCTTCAACCTCCCTTCAAGGAGAAAAACTGGGACAATTTTCCTGAACCCCATGTTTGGCTGCTCCTGTTTTCCGAAGCTCTAGAACATTTCACTTGAGATTACTTTGTCTCAGTCCTTTTGGACTGCTATAACAAAATACCTTAAGAGTGAGTAATTTGAACTGGGGATATAGCTCAGTTGATAGAGTGCTTGCCTCACAAGCACAAGGCCTTGGGTTCAGTTCTCAGCACCGCAAACAAAACAAAACAAAACAAAACAAAAAATCAGAGTGGGTAATTTATAAACCATATACACTTATCTTTCTGAGTTCTGGAGGCTAGGAAATCCAGGATCACAGCATCAGCAGATTCGGAGAATGACTTCTTCACTGTGTCTTCATGTGGGAGAAGGGGCTAGCAGTTCCCTCACACCTCTTTTGTAGTGTAATATCACTAAGCCCATTTAATCACCTCCTGAAGGCCTTGCCTCTTGATATTATTGCATTGTGATGAGGTTTTTACACGTGAATTTGTGGGGACACATTCAACCTGTAGCTTCAGGTCTAATGATCACCAAGGCTGGTGAAATGCATTACAGAACAGCCTCCTTTTATGTCCTGGTCAGGCTGCGCTGCCTAGGACCTTAGTCTTCTCGAGGCAGCACGTCTACTGCCCACAGAAAGTCCTGAACTGTTTCCTCCCTTTTGGAAGCTCAAAACTAACCTTGCTTTCTTGGAGCTGAGCATCTCCAAGTGGCCAGCACACCAGGACCTCTTATTATTTCTTTTCTCAAACCAAAGCTTTGTCTCTAAGGAGTCTTCTCTTTCTTGGAAATATGCTGCTTGGTCTCCTCCATCACTGCTTTCTGACTTTTTTCCCATCTCAGCAAGCCCAGGAAATGATAACACTTGTGAAGTACATCCATCAGGATAGACAGACAAGGCTATCAGACAAGGCTATCTTGCCAAGAGACAACCAAGTGTATTAGACTAGGGTGTCAGTATCTGATCATACCTATAACCCATCTGCAGCATGCTTGGTGGAAATTATCCTAGATGACCTTACATCCCTGGTTAAAGGTCTGCCTGTCCACACTCTCTGCAGATAGTCACATCATAATCAAGTGGTAAACATCAAAATCCTTCATTGTTCATGATATCTGTGCATACTTAGCGATAGGGTCCATCTGTAAGGCTGAGAGCTTTGATACCAGAGGCAGAACTCTGAGTAAGTTTTTGCCTTCACGACTCTCTTGTTGTCTCACTTGCAGAAATGCACCAGTGCCGGAGTGACGAATACAACTGCAGCTCTGGTATGTGTATCCGCTCCTCCTGGGTGTGTGACGGGGACAACGACTGCAGGGACTGGTCTGACGAAGCCAACTGCACCGGTCAGTGTTTCCTAATTAATAGCACTCATCTAATAGTTAGATGTACTAAATTAATGTCCGCTGCATATACTAGTACTAGTTAACATCATGACTAGTGTCACAGCCTTAAATGATCACAGAATCTAGGCACAGAATCAGCTTAGACCTTAGAAATCAACTGGTTCAGTGCTTCTCAGAGAGCCGGTTTGAGATGAGATAGGAACTTGTGCCAGAATATAAATGAATACTCCACTTCCTTCATCTAGAAAGTCTTGTAAGAAAAATGTCAGTGGAACTAAACAGTGTTCTGAGTGATATAGTTGATTTATATTTTGGGTCAGTCTTCTCAGTTCTTCTGGGAAAGTAATAAGCAGTTTACACGCTGGCCCCTGGTCTGGGGACCATACTTGGGGTAGGACCCAACTAGTTCGTGTTTTTCAAGTGGAGCATTGGAGGGTTCCCCTAAACAATTAAATTGCGCTTGTATCTGTTTGAGATAAGATTTCATTGAAAGTAAAGTTAGAAACATCAGGAATGTGAGGGAAATGCTAGGAGGTGTTAGGGGTAGTATTCTAATTCTTCTGTTGGTTTCATTCATATTCATAGCATTATTTTGTTTAATGATTGAATGGAGACCATAGACACTTGCTGTGACATACACATTTGTGAAGGAATAAAAACATTCATTTCAATAATTATCACTATATATCCCATGATTTTATACAACTAATTTGTAAAAAAAAATTTATAAATAAAAATTTATAAAGACCCTAATTCCATTATCCAATATGTGATTTGCTCTGCAATCTCCTCTAGAAGTTACTATTCAGTTCTGTCCTAAACCCCTCCAAACTGGTGGCCACATATATCACACAGGATGTTCTGTGGTAGCACCAAGTTTCCTCCCCCAAGAAGGCTCCCCTATCTTCTTTCTGCTGTTGTCTCAGTGCTGGGCTTCTGTTAGAAAGACTGCAGAAAAGTGCTTCTGTGCATACAAGCTTTGTCTGCAAAAGGAGGAAAGCCAAGGTCGGTGAAAGAGCTGCCATCCACCTAGGAAACACGTGAATGCTGCCTGGAAGCTTCGACTTTGGATGGATAATTAGTTAATAAATGGGAAGGGCGCACTTGGGCATTTCAGTTTGTAAATTGCAGTGTGATTGAACATCCTGTTAGCACAACCACATTAGTCAAACTTGTATTTCAGCAGCATGTGTCGGTCTTCCAGAATGAATTCACGACCTCATTTCTGTGGGCAGGCTTGTCATAAACTCCCGGCTTTATCTCTGGTTTTCTTCTGGCAGCTTTCACAGGGGATAATTTAAAACTCTTGCCATTCAGCTGCAGCCTTATTCCAATGACTGTTTTTCCAAACCTTTTAAGGATGATTCTCTTTCTCATCATCTTAAAATAGTTGGAGGTTGGATGTGAGCTCATTATGATGTGTGGCACGACACTTCACTTCCTGATCTATTAAATTAAGCTGCGTATGACACCAGAGAAAGCGATCAGGGCTGCTGACCTATTGGCCTCCACCCCCATGCATTGTCTGTGCTGTGTGTGCTCTTCCTTCTTCTCCCAGCTTTTGCTATCCATGGGCTTTTCAAAGTTTTCTTTATTTCCTTTAACCTGCTGTCCCTATTATTGAATGTGTACATTCAGTTTCTTTTCTCTTAGCTATTTTTACCTTTAGATATGTAATGGGCATTCTTAATATATCCTATATGTACAAGCACTTTACATTTTTGACTACTTAACTACTTAGTAAAATACTTAGTATCATAAAACACCATTTAGTTTGTTGATTTTACATTTCAGAGACCTAAAAATTCGTTTTGTTATTTTTAATAATCAACCTTTTTTATAGGCATGTGTCTATTTACCATCTGCTTTTGCTTCGTGTATACAGGGCCAACTTCCCTGATTTTTTGAGAAGTCTGAGGGTAGTAAACTCTTTGAAAGTTCTATTAGTATAAATATGTCTTTAAGACTCACTGTGGAGAAAAAGATGGTCTGGAGAGACTACAGTTTCCTATAGCTTTTTCTCTAACTACTAAAGATGGTTTAGGGAACTCACATTATCCAAGTTTTTTAAAGGAAATTCTACCTTCTTTGTTGAGTCATGTACAATATTTGAACAGGGAGAGAAAATGCTGAAAAAGTTTCCTTTTCCTGCTCAAAATAGTTTCATTGCATGCACAGGTCATGATGGGGATTAGAATGATTTGTGGGTGTGTTGGGTTGCTTATTTTTATGTTTTTAACAAGTCAAAATTTTAAATAATTTAAAAAAAAGATTCACTGTGGAATCTAAATTGGTCTGGATTTCTAGGCGAATAGTAATTTTCTGTAAGTTTCTTAATAGAATCACTCCATTTCTTTCTGGTCCCTTGAACTGTTTGTAGTTCTACTATCAGAATGTCTGTTCAAATAACAACAGCCTTCTTTGCATTTATCTTTAATTTGTGATATATAGTTTTGGCTGTTTTATTTATTCTTGAGACTCATTTTCTATTTAAGATCTGAGGATTTATGTTTCTCATAATTCTGGGATCTTACAACTATGGAATTCAACCTTGTCTGCTTGCTGGACTGTCTTTGGTCTTGTCTTTGGCACTTGCTGTCAGCCATTTGTTGAACTGCCCCATACTACCTGTGCCTCCTGTTTTTATATTTAATGTCTTTTTCAGACTCTGTGCTAACCTCTGAATTATTTCTTTAGTCTTACCTTCCAGTTCAGTAGTTCTCCTTTCAACTAAATCTATTCTGCTGTTTCACACGTCTGTTTACTATTTTTATTTTCATGACTATATTTTTTGTATCTAGAATATCTGTTTGGCTCTTTTTCAAATGTGCCTTTCATTTTTTAGTTCTCTTTATACTTTATGGTTTTTCTTTTATATCATTAATCATTCAAATGTGTTTACGGTCACTTTCCTTTTCTCTCACGTGCTTCCTAATAGTCTTATGCTTTGTAAAAAATGAGCAGTACTCTCCTGGTTATAGTACATAATTCATCTTTTTTTCCTCATTTATATTCGGTGAGTGCCTTCATCAGGTGTTTCATCAGGTCTCAATGAGTCAGGGAAGCTCTAAAAGCACAAGTCATAGGATAATGATCTTTATTAGAAACTGAAATTCCATGTCCTTGATCATTCACCTCATTGACCCTGCTGTTCTTACATTTACAATAAATCCTACTTTGCAAAGGATTTTTCTTTTTCTTTCTCAATTTTTTCAGTCTGGATTTAGAGCCAGTCTCTTCCATCATTGTTCTAATTTTTTTTTTTTTTAATAAATCTTGCATTGTTTATCGGGCACTCAAAAACTGGTAAATTACTCAGAAGATAGAAAAAATCCAGAAAAAGATAGTATGTTATACATTCCAGTCGTGCCTGGCCTCTTGAGTGAAATTGTGCAAACCGATTAATCTTTTTGATCTTAGCTTTGGGATAGAATCTGGAGATTTCAGACATGCCTCCCAGAGTTGTCATTTAGAAACCCCACTAGCACTTTGAAATAGTTTTCAATTAAAAATGAAATACAAAGGCTGAATAATAACAAGTAGATTAGCATGGTAATCAGTTTAGGCAACTTTGCATTTTATGAAAGCAAACAAGGCAGTGAGGAATGTTTTAAAGGCGACACCAAAAAAAAAAAAAAAAAAAAAAAATGCCAGGAGCATTCCAGGTGATGGCTATTACTGGTGCAGGAACTCATGTAACTTGCATGATTTATTTATTCCTTTTACAAAAAAATAAGTGTATTTTAAAAGATAGTTAATGGATTCTAAGTGCCAAAGGATATAAATGTTGAAACTTCCCGTAGACTTATTTAAATGCTACCAAATTTAGCCTTGGTCTTTGGAGGGACACAGGTAATGGTTCACTACTTATTTTAAAGTACTTTGAAAAATCAGGTTCCTAGCATGTCCCATCATTGCAAAAAATAGCTTCAAATTGTAGAGGACATTGTAAGGCAGTGTTCTCAACCCTTGAGCAGCTTATTGCCAGTCATCTCAATTGAATAAAAAACTAGCTTTTTCCGCAACAACCTGCTTTTGTTTTACCTCTTCCTGCTGTGAAGATGTCCTGTTCACAGTTAAACTAACAGGGAGCCTCTCTAGCTTATCCCTACCCCACCCACATCGATAGCTTTGCTTTCCACCATTTCCGTTACCTGGGATCAACCATAGTCTGAAAATATCATATGGAAAATTCCAGAAATAAATATTTGATAAGTTTCAAATGACTTTACTTGTGATATATTGCTAATGTTCTATTTTAGTTTTAATATTGTTAATCTCTTTCTATGTTTATGACTAAATTTCATTGTAGGTATGTATACATTGGAAAAACATAGTATGTAGGGATCGGTACCATCTCAAGTTCCAGACATTTATGAAACATCTTAGAAGGATGAGGGGGATTACTCTGGATTATTTTATGCTGATTATAAATAAGACCAGTTCTGGTTTTCCTTCAGCAGTGAACAGACACAAACAGCTTTCTGTTTCAGAGGAGGAAATGGAAATCTGATGGAGAAGGCAGTTATAGTGAGGCAGGTATTATGTACTTGAACTCATCCTTGAGATGTTTCTAAATGACTTGCAGGTGGCTGCAGCCCATGTGTGCACATGAAGCTGTTCATTTATAACAGTGACTGTTTCACTAGCTGCTGCTGCTGCTTTTTCTAAGTGCTTGTAGTGGGTGTTATATATTATTGGCTGGTAAGATGTTTGATGTTGCTCTTGATCATCCAGATTAGACAATTCTAGGTTCTGAGGCCTGTGTTCATTGAATCTTTTTTATGTTTTTTGGGCCTGAAATTTTCCACATTTAAAGTTGGGTAGTGTTTTGATGTTTGTTTTTTATTTTTATTTATATAAAGTCATGACCTGCCAGAGCTGTTTATAAGAGCCCCTAGATAGCAATCTAATGGGAAATAGAGGCCTCCAGATTGACAGGACCAGGTCTAGTACTTTAGAGCACACCCTGCCTTTCCTTATTTCACAGCATCTGGAGGAGTCAGATTTATGGGAGAGGATCAAGTAGCAAGGGATAGGAGAAAAAGTAGAGGCTTTGCCTTGGACAGCCTGATGCTATTACTTCATTACCTGAAGGTTTTTCAGTCTCTTCAAGCTCAAGCCTGTTTCTCCCTTGTGAAAGGGGAATACTGCTTACCTCATAGGTCACTGTAAAGAGGAGGGATTTTTTTAACAGGGGCACCCGGGCCTGTGACATCATGTCATCACAGACTCTAGTCACTGCCTCCCCCCTCTTGGGGTCAACCCAACTGCCACGTTCCCTGCCCGAGGAGAAACTCAGATGCCCTAGCCCTTCAAACCTTATTGCCTAGTGCAAAGCTTCCTTTCATCTGGCTCCTGACAGTTGATGGGGATGGAGAGGAGGGAGGTATGACTGTGTCCCTTTTCTCTGTTGGCAGCCATCTATCACACCTGTGAGGCCTCCAACTTCCAATGCCGCAACGGGCACTGCATCCCCCAGCGGTGGGCGTGTGACGGTGACACAGACTGCCAAGATGGTTCTGACGAGGATCCGGTTAACTGTGGTAAATGCAAATGCCTTGGCTTCCACCTGAGCTTCCCCAGTGTCTGCTGTTCAGGAAGAGGCAGCAGATGGGCCAGGATATGAAATCACGCCCTGCCGCACCCAGGCTTCCACTGTGACACCAAGCAAGCCCACCCACTCTGTCATGTTGCCATATGATGCAGTCTTAATTCTCAGGCAGCAGTTTTCCTCTCACAAACAAAAAGCGTAAAATGCCACCATACCACAAAAACAGTATGTAAAGTGCTTCTATACAGCAAATATTTTTAAGCTTCTCTGTCCTTATCCTTTTGCCAAACATTCAAAATTTTCACAGTATAGTTGTTGTCTGCGTGTCATTATATGTTCTGCTCCTTCCATGTTATAGGATTTTTTTCTTAAAAAAGATATTTCTGTATATCTGTATTTTCTGTAATTAGCTTTTTATGCAAGATGCATATTCATTTTATGTCACCATAACCCAGTTTACTTAGCCCATTCCTGGTTGGGCATTCAAGTTTTACACAATTATGACAGCTGTTTATGTCCTTGGAGGCAAAGGGTCATTTTTCCTTGGAGATATTTCCTGGAATTGTGGGTTGGAAGTTCTGATGAGTTCTCATGATTCTCTTCCAGTGTTTGCTGGTCATTTCCAAGGGGCTGTACTAAGAGCACCTCCACCAGCCATGGACTGCTTGCTTCCCCTAGTCTCCCTTGATTTTAGGTTTTATCTCTTTAGTAGTTCTTACTAACTTAATGAGTACGCTTGCCTCTTATGATTTTAATTTATACCTCTTTTGTAAACTTTGTTTTACTTAGTGATATTAACCATTTCTCCAAGTTGTGCTACTCATTTACTATTTCTGTTTCTATGTGATGTTCTTTGACTAATTTCCTCGGAATATTGACTTTTTATAGGATTAAAAAGCCTTTTGTTGCCTTATACCTAATCCTCATGGAATTATTCACCAAGCATAGGGTTTGCAAAGGCCATGCCTGTCTTGGTAGAGCTGATTAAGTCCAATGCCTGACAGGGACCCTGCTCAGGAGAGTGACCTGGCCCTAAGGCTTCTCTGCTAAGCAGTACCTTTGTACTAGTTTAATTTCCCCTGGAACTCATTGTGAAACTTTGGGCTCTTAACATTTCAGGCAAACTTTCCCCAGAAGGACTTCGTGTTAGAAATCTGGAATTCTTGAAGAAAGAAGGTGGCCAGTGATTTCATGAGCTTTGAAATCAGGATTCATTCTCATTCATATTCATTCTCTCTCTCTCTCTTTCCCTCTCTCTCTCTCTGTCTCTCTGTCCCTATTAATTGAAGCTTCTTTTGTCTTAAAAAAAAATACTTAATTTTTGAATGGATAGGCCTTTCAACTTACTAAAATGGAAAAAGTATAAAAGGCTTATAGTAAAAGTTGTTCTGCACATCAGTCTAGTTCCTGTCCTGTCCCCATGTGAAACCATGGTTTAAACAGAATAATGCACAGGCAGTCATTGCTGCATGATATTATTTCAGTCGGCGATGGAGCACATTTACAGTGGTGGTCTCAATAAATGGAGCTGAGAATGTTCTGTCACTTCGTCACATTGTCGTGTTCCTGATGTCATGGTGCAGCACGTTACTGCTGGTGTCAACTAACCCACTGTGCTGCCAATCATGCACCAGTACAGCACACATAAGTACATAAGGTACCAGTGCTTGGTAATGATAGCACACAGCTAGTGATCAGTTTGTGCGTTTACTATGCTACGCTTTTTGTCATTATTGGAGAGTATACCTCTTCTAGTTACGTAAGGAAAAGTTAACCGATCAACTGTCTTCCGTATTACACTGGTAGCCACCTCCGCATCTTTGTTTACCTCACCTCTAGATTGCTTCAAGAGATCACATTGACCATCCAAGTAATGTAAGGACAGTCTGTGACACTCACGTGGTCAAGAAATTGACTAGTGACACAATTCTTAGAATGCATCCATCATTAGATGATGCATGACTATATAAATTAAAAGTAGTCTGTATTCATGTCCTGTTTTACACAAATAGTAATGTACTGTGCGTGTTGTTTTGAGTTTGTTTTTTTACATAACTCTATCTGGGACAGAATTTATCACAGAGCTGCTGCTTCCTTCTCTCTTGGCTGTCTAGTGTTCCCATGTACAGTCATTTATTAAACAGTCTCCCACTGATGGACATGGAGGTGGCTTTCCATCTGTTACACTTCTACTTGACATTAAGTACAGGTTCTGACCTTTTCCTTACACTGTTTTTCATTTGTGTAAGCACAACACATTCTACACTGGGAGTTGCTGGGTCAAATTTTTGTATACATTAGTAATTTTATAGCTATTGCCCAATTGTCCCCTGGGCGGTACAAATCTAAGCCCTGCCAACGGTCTAGGTGAGTGCCTGCTCATTTCTTCCTTTTCATCCTTCTCTGGATTGAATTTCAGAGAAGAAGTGCAATGGATTCCGCTGCCCAAATGGCACTTGCATCCCATCTAGCAAACATTGTGACGGACTGCGCGACTGCTCTGACGGCTCCGATGAACAGCACTGTGGTGAGTCTGCTCCCTGCCCAGGAGGAGCGCCAGGCCCTGGTGGTTGTAATGAAGAGTGTCTGTTGGACCAAATCTCTTGTTTCTTCAGTACCTGCTGTGTTTAGCTTTGAACAGTTGACCCTGAGTGCTGGATCAGGATTCAGTGGCCCATCAGGAAGGGCGACATGGTTTGGGTAGTGGAGAGTGGAAAGATTGGTGGGGTGTGTGGTTATGGGATTAGTTCATACATTGGTGAAAGGTATTGTTTTGTTGCTATGCATATTATAAATTGACCAGTTTTCAATTGGACACTTACTTTCACCTGATTCGTTTTTATTTGTGTTGCTGATTATCTCTCCAGAAATATTTTTAGGCCAGGTGACCTTTTCTAGCCCATTTTGTTTTTAGACCCAGAAAGATTGTTTTGGGTCTTTGGTGGACATTAGAATCACCGGGGGAGCTCTAAAAGCTATTGGTACCTGGGCATTACCCCCAGATATTCTGAATTAGTCTAGAGTGTGACTTGGGTCACACTTGGCTGTTGGGATTTTTTTTTAAACAGAATTCCAGGTGATTCTAATGTGCAGTTCAGATTGAGAGCTAATATGTTAGTACAAACTGGCTTGTGGGTGAGCTTTGGCCCGTAACCTATTCTTTTAAATGAAGTTATGTTTCAACACAACATTGCCCTTTGCTTATGTATACATATGGCTGCCCTCATGTTATGGCGGTAAAATCAGTAGCTGTAACAGAGACTGTTAGGTGTATGCAGAGCCCAACATTTTTGCTCTCTGGTTGTGTTAGTTTGGGATTTTCCAGAGAAACAAAATCAACAGGATATATAAACACATACACACACATAACACACATGTCATACACAGCAACCCCCACCTCCTGTATATATGGAGAGAGTTATAAGGAATTGACTTGCATGATGATGGAGGCTGCAAGTCCAGAATCGATAAGGGAGATAGCAGGCTGGAAACCCAGGGACAAATTGAGGTCAGAATTTAAATCTGAAGGCTGTCAAGCTCCAGACCCAGGAGGGAGCAACTGCAATTCAAATCCAAAGGCCTTCTTCTTGCTGTGCTCTCATGTGGCCTTTTCTCTGCCAGTGTCTGTAGATGAGGACACCAGTCCTGTTGGATTAGGGCCCCAGCTATGACTTGATTTAACCTTCAGGGCCTTTTTAAAGGACCCCTGTCCAAATACATTCACATTGGGGCTTAGGCTTCAACATAGAAATGTAAGCGGGAACGTCAGAGCACAATTCACTCAAGAACTCTTGTCTCTTGGAGAAAGTTTGTTGACTGTGTTAGAGTCAATATCATATTAATAATGATTCAGATCATGGGCTTTGATGCCAGACAGCTCTGGATCTCAGTTTTGGCTTCCTCAGCCGTGTACTCTTGGCAAAACACTTAATACTGCTACCCTTGTTTTCTCATTCTGTAAACAGACAATAAAATCTTTTATAATGTTGTTTTGAGGGTTTAATGACGCACTTTATGTCAAGTGCTTTAGCTCTGGGCTTGGCACAAACAAGTGCTCGACCAACCGTGGCTATTACTGTCGTTTCCTGAATGCACATCTAAACCAGTGTGCAATGCCCGGGGCTGGGAGGACCCAGCCAGGCCCAGTGCTCACGGCCCTTTCTCCTTGCGGGCTCCCTTTCAGAACCTCTCTGTACGCGCTTTATGGACTTCGTGTGTAAGAACCGCCAGCAGTGCCTGTTCCACTCCATGGTGTGCGATGGGATCATCCAGTGCCGGGATGGATCAGACGAGGATGCCACCTTTGCAGGATGCTGTGAGTGGGGCTGATGGGGAAGTCACTCACAGCCAGGGGATTCCGCTGCCCTGGATGCACCTCCATCTAGGCATCAGGTCTTGACTGAGTGTCCCAGCTCATCTTTCCTGAGAGTTATCTGTGTTGCTTAAGAAGTGCTGCTTTTAGCTGTTGGTGTATGCGTGAACAGGAGGCTGGAGAGTGACCACAGTTTTGGCTCAGTGTCACCTTTCTGGCCAGTCTGTATTGAATGCCGATCTCTGTAGGCCCCACCTTGCTCCAGAGGTGGTCTTGGCATGCATCCCCACTTTGCACGCTGTTTATTTTAAGGTCTGCCTCTGCTGCGGTGTGAGGGTCACAGGATCAGGGACTTTGCTTTGTTCATTGCCATAGCCCTGTTTCTCAGAGTATCCTGCATTTGTATTTGTTTGCTCGGGCTGCCATGGCAAAATGCCACACACTGGGTGGCTTGAACAACAGAAATGAATTTTCTCCTGGTAAAGGGAGGCTGGAAGTTTACAGTCAAGGTGTTGTTGGCAGGGTTTGTTTTCCCAGAGGCCTCTTTCTTGACCTCTTAGGGGGCCGTCTTCTCACCGTGTCCTCGCGTGGTCTTTCCTCTCTACATTTCTGTGTTCAAACTTCTTCTTCTGTGGACAGAGGTTGTATTGGATTAGGGCTTACCCTGGTGACCTCATTTTAACTTTACCTCTTTAAAGACATTACCTCCAAGAAAATCACACATTTAGAGTGTTAGGGGTTAGGAGTGCAGTCCACAAATTTTGGGGGGATAAACTCAGCCCATAATAGTACTCAGTAAAGGACCATGGAAGGGATCAGTTACCCAGATGTGTGCTCTGTTAAGATCAGATTTAGCTTTTGCTTTCAAGGAATCCTTCAGCATGACAGGCTCTGAGCAGAGGACATTTGCTCCCCCCTCCCGTTCTGAGTGTCACGCCCGCTCTGACCTCTCCAGCAAGGAAGTAATGTGGACTCTATGGCTGTTTATTCCTTATTAGCTCAAGACCCCGAGTTCCGCAAGGTCTGTGATGAGTTTGGTTTCCAGTGTCAGAACGGAGCGTGCATCAGTCTGATCTGGAAATGCGATGGGATGGACGACTGTGGAGACTACTCCGATGAAGCCAGCTGCGGTGAGCTCTGGGCTCCGTGCGTCCTGTGGTCACGGTGACATGTGTGGCTAAGGAGGGGCTGCTTGCCAGCTGCTCACCTGCACGCCTTGCCTTCTTCCTTAGCAGCAGCTACCACCAGGTTTTGGATCCCCACAAGAAGAATTGAGTGAATCAGGAACTTACACCTAGTAGATGAGGGGAAATGTTCATTCTGTTTCCTTCTCTTTCCGCATTTGCAAGGACTGCATTGTATATAAGGAATGCAGTGGGTAAAGGATTGTGGTAAATATTGTGGGGTGTACCCCTAAGTATTACAGGCCACAGCATTTCAGTTGGGCTGTCATCCATAATTAGCCTAATCCTTTGGTAAAATGTCAGAGTTACAAGTCAGAATGATTTTGTTATTCTCAGAATAACAAAATGTAGGTCATCCTTGGATGTGGTGACACATGCCTGTAATCCCAGCAACTCAGGAGGCTGAGGCAGGAGGATCACAAGTTCAAAGCCAGCCTCAGCAATTTGGTGAGGTCCTAAGCAGCTTAGATCCTCTTTCAAAATAAAAATTAAAAGGGCTGGGGATATGGCTCAGTGGCAAAGTGTCTCTGGGTTTAGTCCCCCCAAAAGTAAAAAATGTAGGTCAGAGAAACATGTGTTGGGGACTGGGAAGATGGGGTGTTGTTGTTTGTGGGTGGATTTTATTGCCCCTTGCGTCCATAAAGCTGCCTTATCTTTTTTGAAAGGGAAATGCCACACAGGATGTGGGTTTCAAGGACATGCATCTAGGTGGAGCTTTGCACTCACTCTGGTACAGGGGAAATGACTGATACTGTGGTTGATCTCTACAGAAAACCCCACAGAAGCCCCAAACTGCTCTCGCTACTTCCAGTTCCGCTGTGAGAATGGCCACTGCATCCCAAACAGGTGGAAGTGTGACAGGGAGAACGACTGTGGAGACTGGTCTGATGAGAAGGATTGTGGAGGTAAGAGGCTGCAGGGCTGGGTCAGCCCCACAGCCGAGACACACCAGGGTAGGCCCACCTGACTGCACAGAGTCTAACTTTGTCTCTTGAGTGCCTGACTTATTCTGTACTTTTTTGACTTCTTTGGGGGGATCAACCCTGAGGAGTTTCCTCTTTTTCCTCCCATTAGCAATCAGGGTGCTTGGTATTTCCTGTTTCCAGGGTTATTCATTCCTGATTTTGCAGGACACAATGAGACTCCCAGAACCTTGCTCCTCAAAGTGTGGTCTGCAGACCAGCAGCATTCACATCTTCTTGGAGCTGATTAAAACTGCAGAATCTCTGCCCTGCCCCACACCTACTGAATGAGAATCTGCATTTTAACAAGGTCCCCAAGTCCTGCCTGTGCTGTGATTACCTCTGAGGAAAACTGACGTGGGGTGCATGCTTTCCCTTCCCTTTGGCCTTGTTGTCTCCAACCCAGGTCTTGGAATAGTTGTGGTGAATTAACTGAAGCAGTTGGGCCTTGATAGAAATTCTCCACCCATCCTGTACCTTCCAAGTCAGTTGCTCACCTGTTCCTTTTGTTAGTTTTCAGAAGCACCTACAACAGCAGGCCCATCTGAGTATCAGCTCCTATCCATTACAGTAGGATGGCCAATCTACCAACCAAAGGGGAAACAAATACCATCTGTTCAGACACCACATTATAAATGATTTTTAGATGGGCTGCTGTACAGGGCTGTGACTGTCACTAGCCTCTCTTGGCTGGTGCAGCTAAAACGCGGACTAGGTTTGGAACACATTTTAGTCTGAGGTCCAACTTCTGGTAACATTTTGGGTTTCCTTTTTGGTGTTTTCCTCAGATTCACACGTTCTGCCCTCCCCCACTCCTGGGCCCTCCACGTGTCTGCCCAATTACTTCCGCTGCAGCAATGGGGCCTGTGTGATGGACACCTGGGTTTGTGATGGGTACCGGGATTGTGCAGATGGCTCTGACGAGGAAGCCTGCCCCTCACTTGGTGAGTCCTGGCCTTAGCTCTCCATGGCTAAGGAGACCTGTTCTTGTGTTGAGGATGTTCTGGCGCATGGCCTAGGCACAGTCTCGCCGTCCTGTGCTTCTCGCAATAGGGCACCTCCAGGGCAGGGAGACTTCCGTGCTTCTCTCTGGATCAAACCCATGGAAACTTGGAAATGGAGCATCCCATCTCCTATAACTGCCCTCTGAACTTCCTGCAGGAAAAGGCCAGCTACCCTCCTTTCCCTCCTACTGCGGGCAGTCCTCCTTTGTTCCCTTCTCTGTGGGAAATTGTAGTTGAGATTATAGAGAAGTTTTTGTGTATGTATTACACTTAGGGACGAGGGCCCAATTTTCCTGCTTGGCAATTATCTGGCTTGTCCTTCTAAAAGAAGGGTGGGCACTGCCATCTAGTGGCTGAACACAGATGCAGCTGAAGAGCTCTGCAGTAACCATTGCTGGAGGCAGGGCCCACCTTGAGACCCCATCTAGTGCCTGCCCCTCGTTGCAGGCAGAGCGTGGGTGAGGATACTGTGTTTCCCTAAGCAGGAGTCTATTTCAGATTCACGTATAAGCTGCACTTTGCATAATCCTTGCCTTAGCTGATTTGCCCATCCATAATCTGATTTTGCTCCTTGATGTCTTTGTGCATCCCATTCCTTTCCTTGTTCTTGTCTAGAAGATCAGTTCAATCATCCACAGTGGTGGGTGATGATCAACCCTCCCCCACTTGGGAGCCTACCCATAATGCCCATCTTCTTCGGGAATAAGGGACTTGGTTTATCTTGGCTTAACTTTCTAGGACCTTGGTAATTTTAAGGTTTATCTCTGAGGCTGGTCAGTTTCCCCAGAGAAGATTCTACAATCTCCTGCCTGCACAATAAGGATCTCACTAATAGAGGTCTCAGGAAGAGAGTGAGGTCTTCACATTTTGCTGTCTATAGGTATAATCCCCAGTTTACCAGTAAGATAGTCTTGCTCTCAACTATGTCTGTCTAAAACAGCTCTTGGTTTTCATTCTATCCAAATAATAGCCCCCCAGTCTGTTACTGGGATGGTGTAGGGGGTGATTGTCCCATGAGGCTGTTGGGGGGAGGATGTAGGGAATGTAGCTACCCCTTTAATTTTTCTTCAGTACTGGAGCTGGAACCCTGGGGCCTTATGCACACTATGCAAACTCTCTCCCACTCAGCTACATCCCCAGACCCTGTAGTTGCTCCTTAAATATCTCTTAACTTCTTTACCTTTTTCCCTCCTCACTGTACCAGTTTGTGAGTGTTGGCGATGTTGATCTAGTTGCTTCCTACTTTTCTCCTCTGATAGCTTGTGATAGGATATGACCTTCTCTGATCTCTTTAGTCACTTGTCACTGTCTCCTTTCCAGCTTCCTCATTTTTAAAAAATATTTATTTATTTATTTTTTTATTTATTTATTTACTTATTTTGTAGCTGTGATTGAACCCAGGGATGCTTAACCACCGGACCACATCCCCAGCCATTTTTTTGTGTTAAGATAGGGTCTCACTAAGTTGCTTAAGCTCTTGCTAAGTTGCTGAGAGGCTAGCCTTGAACTTGGGATCCTCCTGCCTCAGCCTCCCAAGTCCTAGGCATTATAGGCATGTGCCACCACACCTGGCTTCCAAACGTTTTGCTTTTGTCTTTTATTTGTGCCCTTGTGGGTTTAGGTCTTGAAAATAATCTCTTGACTAGGTCTTTAGTTGGTGCCTGAGAGGGAGCAAATTAAGTGATGTTGTACAGTTTACTGCCTTTATCCAGAGTGCACATGTGTCTCCAGGTCCCCTTTGCAATTCCTAAGGCACTGTGCTCGCCTAACACATTGAATTGGTCTCTGTTACCCGCCAGCTTGCACAATACTGAAAACTGAATTTTAAAAATCTCTTTTCTAGCAAATGTCACTGCTGTCTCCACTCCCACTCAGCTTGGGCGATGTGACCGATTTGAGTTTGAGTGCCGCCAACCAAAGAAGTGCATCCCCAACTGGAAGCGCTGTGATGGCCACCGGGATTGCCAGGATGGCCAGGATGAGGACAACTGCCGTGAGTAGTTAGAGAGCGCGTCAGCCCCAGGGCAGATTTCTGGAGCATGTGATGTCCCATTGCCCCGCTTCATTTCTGTGTCAGCACACACCCACGTGTGTGAGTCGTGCACTTTTGTGTAGCCATGTTGCCACTATGTGGGCCATAGGGCTTTGCCTCATGGACCCACATCCCATCATATGGTAACCACACTCTTTCTAATAAGTTGCCCGAGATATTTTAAGCAGTAGGAGCATATTCAACAAAAATATTTTCTGAAAGAATGAGAAAAATTAATAGGGTCTTAATTTTTTTTTTTTTTTTTTAAACTTTCTATGTTTAACTCTTTAAAACACCTAGGGGTAAAGCCAATATCTTCTATAATTGCATTTATTCTTCCGAAATGTTCAATGAGGCACAGAGACTGTATTCTTGGGGTTTTGCCTCCAGCACTCCATTAAGAGATTTAGTCTTCGCCTCTGGGTAATTCTAGTTGGCAACAGAGGATACTGAGTCACACGTGGAATGACAACCAGGCAATCGGAGCCTGCTGTGAGATGACGTGTACTGTCTCAGCGTGTGGAGTGGGGTGGTCGGCTTTCAGAGTGAGCTGTGGTGCCTGCTCCCTGGGGAGGGTCCTTGGAGTAGGTGATGGAGGGAGAGATACTGGCTTTTGCCCACTGACAGGTCCGCGGGGTCAGCTGGGTGGGGGTGGCCTATTCAGTGACTCTCAGGAAGCAGGGGGTGAAATCAGTGGCCTGGAGGTCAGACACAGAGATGAGCTCATGCCATACAGTCAACACCTTTTGGTCTCTGGTTGCATGCTGGAGCCACCTCTGGCCTAACGGGTACAACTGTAATGACCTGGGAGGGGTGTGACCGGAAGAGCGCCCATTCCCTGCCATTAACATGCCTCTGATATGGGGCAAGGCTCGAGCTTGGGCCTCCTGCTTTGCTGGCTCTCCTCTATCCATCCATCTGTGACTGCAGACAGCAGGTGTCCCAGCCAGTCATGGGGCTTTACTTCCAGAAAGAATATTTCTTCATGCTCATGTGACTTCTGCTCTGGTGAACCTAGAAGAGAATGGCAAAGTTCCTCCTACCTCTCTGCAAAGAACCTTCTCCAGCTCTGATTCCAACAGCAAGCTCTCCATTCTTTTTTGATCCCTGTTCTAATCCCACTTTTTCCTCTTCAAATGAAGATTCCTTAATGAAAAACTAAGCCCCAAATGGAGCCCTATCAAATCTTACCATTTCAAGATGAAATAGGGTCTAAGGCAGAGAAGGTTAGTTTTCCCTTAGTTTTTTTCATTCAGTAGTGACAAAGTTTATGTAACTTAGAGGGATCACATGGAGAGTGCTTATAAAAAATGGAACTTTAGTGATACTCCCTCAATCCACTGACTCAAGAGCAGTGGGGAGGGGTGTTCTAGAATCTATTTTTTTTTTTTTTTTTTTTTAAAGAACCCTGTCTTGTGCTTAGCATTTCACAAGTTTACCAAATACCTTTCGATCCTAGATATTTTTTCCAGTGAGATATTTTTTCTTGGGAAGAAAGGGAAGAGGTCATTAGCCATCCCTCCTCTACCTGTAGTACAGTTCCTCACAGGGAACTCTCTGGGCTTTCCTTGCAGACTCTGATTAGGAGGAAGGGTTATGTGCGTTCATAGCATCTTCAGTCTGGTGGGACGAAAATTCATCGATCACGCACAATGTGGCAGGCACTGATCGTTTGCTGGGATACAGTCTGGTGGGAGGACCACAAATCAGCAGCTATATTTCAGTGCGAGGTAGGCAGTGGCAAAAGCATCCAAGGAACTCACATAGTTCAGAATGGACCTAGCCATCCTCCAGAGAGATGGCAGTCAGTCAGGAAAGGCATCCTGGTTGATAATGTGTGAGAAGTGGGTTTTGTTGTTTATAGGAGATGGGGTCTTGCTACATTGCCCAAACTGACCCTGAACTCTTGGGCTCAGGGAGTCCCCTCGCCTCAGCCTCCAGAATGGCTAGGACTACAGTATGCCTCTGCTCTTGGCTCTGAGAGAGTTTTAATGCAGAAAAGCAGGGAAAGGTTGCAGATGGTGGGCATCCCAGCCATGAGGGACAACATGAATAGACAGAAGTTCAGAGACACAAGGAAACAGGTCTGTAAAGGGCTGTGTCTCGCCACATGTCCCACAGTGGCAAGGGAAAGTGTTCCTATAGGAGGGGTGGGCTGACTGGGAAATAAAAGCTATGAAATTTATTTATCAGAAATAACAACAGAAGACAGAATTATCGTAAAAGCAGGGGCGTGACCTATTGAGCCATCTATAAGGGTTGGCTCTAACAAAGAAAGGAGCCCTTGCTTGGTTTATTTATAGTGGTACAGATCAGAAGGGGACGAGTAGGAGCTTCTTTGAGAAAAACAGGATAGCAGGTGGAGACAAGCAAGCCATTTGGCTCTAGCAGGTCACTCCCACATCCTAGCTTGTGTTTGAACTTCAGTGGTGAACCAGCACAGGATAACCACATGACTCAGGCAGTTCCTGAGGCTAGATCCTTCTGTCTAATAGTTCAACCAAGTTTGGTTCTTGTACAGGCCCTGGGTGGCTCCCCGCACCATGCATGGGCAAAATGGTGAGTGTGTAGAGACAGTCTGGGCACTTGGACTTTATCATGAGAGGAATGGATTAGAAGGTGGAGGTACGATTGGAGGCTGGGTGCTACTGAGGAAGCCAATGAAAGGGGACCGTGAGATGAGAAAGGAAGAAGGCATGTTGATACATTAGAGGTAGTGTTCTTTTAGCAGCCTGTGAGTCCTCGTCTGTGAAGATCAGCAGGAAGGAAGAGAGATCTCTCCTCTGGATACCTAGAAGGCTGATGCTATAGCCCAGGTGGGGCATTGGCAGGTTTCCCTGTGTGGAGCCAGGGACCACCATGGGTGATGGATGGGCACTGGAGTCTGAGTTGGTGTGCAGCATCCTGGTAGGAAGCAAGGCATGTGAGCTGTAGCTGGGAGGAGTTGCCCCTTCCTGGGATGTGTCGGCAGTTGGCCTTCTGGAGACCGTCTATACCTAACCCCTTCTGAGTCTTCACCAGTTTTCACACTCTGTGGTCTCCTTTAAGAGGCTCCGTAGCTAAGGGCTTGTAGAGACAGATTCCACTGGGTCCTTTAGGTCTTGACAGGCTACTGACCACAGGGAAAAATCATCTTGGCCAGGTCCTTAACCTGAGATATAAAGCTTATTTATCTCACAGCGAATAGGTTTTTCTAAATGTGTTTTTTTTTTCTACAGGGGTCCCAAGGCCCCCCTCATTCACACCTCCCTTCTTCATGAATGTTGCTTCTGCTTTTGTTTCAGCTGTCCGAAGGAGCCTTTCTTTGTCCAAAAGTCAGGGAGTTTGATAAATTGCTTCCTAGGAGTCTTTTTTTTTTTTTTTCAAGATAACGTTTGACTTTTCCACTTTTTTAATTTGCAGGCTAGGGTGATTTTTATTGGTTTGCTTTTTCTTGGAAGCTGTGAGGGATCCCGTTCCTAACCTTCTGCTCTTGGTCAGCAATCGGGACCTGAGTAAATTTAGATGCTTTTGGGGGATGAATCCCTGTATATCATTATACCTGCTACTTGTTATCTGGAACCCAGGAACCAGAGGATTCAATTCCATTGCCTTATTCATTTGTATTTGTTTCATTATTGTGCCCTTCTGCTTTCTTACTCTTTTGGGCTCTTGTTTTATTTTTCTATTTGCTTTATCCCAAGCACTCTTCTTTAGGCTGCTTCTGCTTTGCTGTTTGCTGTTAGAATTGTTTCTGATGCTTTGCAAATGACCCTGCTGTTTGAAATGTCCTTACTGAATTGAATGAAAACTTGGAAAGTGGGCTTGTTACATCTGCAGGTATTGCAGAGTCAACAAGAGAACTTATTTTCTGGTAAAATAATCAGAATTTAAAAAGGGAAATGAACACTTGGTGATGGGCTTTAATGTGTTTTCCATTATTCTCAAGTAAATTATGTTTATTTTACTTAATTGTCAACATTCTTTTACTTAATTGTCTGCATTGTCTCCATAGTAGAGATAGGAAAATTGAGGCTCAAAGAGAGTCATCCTGTCAGTACCAGACTGGGTTATTTGTTTAGGTAGAAGTTTGTGATCTTTTATCCATTTGGAAATATCTTTTATCAGAGTGGAATTCACCAAACCTAACAAAGAAATCGAACAGGGCTTAGTACAAAAGTCTTCTCTTATGTTAAAAGAATGAATGCAGCAGACCCCTGGGACATTAAAAGAACAGGACAGGCTGATCCCACACTCAACAAAGTGACAGTCAGAACATCTGAGCCAAATAAGAGATCATACGACAAGATGAACATTAAAAATAACCAACAAAGAAGCAAAGACCTACAGAGTCCCTCCTGGGTGATAGTAATCCATTAATTGGCATTCTTTAAATCTGTGTTTTCAGGCTGTTTCAAATTTGTCTTATCACAAGGATATTGCTGAATTCAGGGTTTTAAAATCAAGATATGCCATCTCCACAATTTTACTGAATCTGTGAATCCACTTACCTTATGAAAAACAAAATGGGATGAGTGTGCTATGATTCCTCTCAGAGAGAAGCTGGCTCCTGCTGTCCACAACTTCCTGTTCTAAGTGTCCATCAGCCATCTCTTTAATAATCAGTTGAAAAATTTGCAGAGATTAATGACAACCTTATTCCCAGAATCTCTTGTCTGGGTTTTCTTGCTTTTAATGTTTTGAGACATATTTCATAAGGAGGCCTCAGACATCTAGCAGTCCTACTCAACTGTCATTTGACAATAGTTTTCTCACATTCTTGTCCAGTGGAAGACTTTTGTGTTGGGAATCTTGTGTTTTTCAAATGGTCCCCTTCTGAGCAGTATCCCTCCCAGACTGTCGTATATGAAGTAGTGTGACTACCCACCCCTTTAACTCAGATACCATTACTCTGCGTTCCTTTGTGGCTCTTACACTATCTGAAATGATGTATTTGTTGGTTGGCTTGCTTGTAGCAAGAGATCTTCAAGAGAAGATCATCTCTCTCATGGTAGGTGACTTGTCTGTCCTACACATCAGCATGTTCTTAGTGATTGGAGCTGTACCTGATGCATTAATGCTCACTGCATGGAAGGATGAAGTCTGTCTTGGCTCCTGAGACTGTTACAGCAGTGGTTCTTGAACCTTTCTGTAAATCTCCAATATGCTTGTATATGTAATGCAGTTGTCCACCCCTGCCTCAAGACAAACCAATTTCAGCTCAGCATTTAATAGATTTCTGTAATACAATGATTTTCTTGATGTATAGGATTATAGTTTGTGAAAAGCCTCATAAGTGGTTTTGGTAGTTTCCTTTTCCCTGTGTATCTGCAAATTCTGTGTCTGTGGATTCAACCAACTGTGGACTGAAAAAAATATGTATTTATATGTATATATATGTAGGTATATATAGTGTGTGTGTGTGTGTATGTGCGTGTATATATATAAATGTACCTATGTATCTGTACTGAACATGTACAGATTTTGGTTCTTATTATTCCTTAAACAAAACAGCATATTACTGATTTGCATAGTATTTACATTGCATTAAGTATTATAAGTAATCTAGGGAAGATTTAAAGTATACAGGAAGATGTGTGTGAATTATATACTGTATATAAGGGACTTGAGCCTCTTTGGAGTTTGGTGTCTGAAGGGATCCTGCAGCCAATCTCCTACAAATAGTGCGGGACCACCGCACACTGTATTAGCTCTTTTTTTTTTTTTTGCAAGTCTGTATCACCATCCTAGAGACTCATGCAGAGTTCTCAATTCCTTTGCATGAAAATTCATCGAGAACAATTATTAAGTGTTCCACACCTGCTCTCACTGTCTTTCTCCCTAGCAACCTTCATACCTTATGGTCTCTAGGAAAATATCCCTGGATCCTGGATCCATTTCTGTTGACCATCCTGGTTGTTCTGCTGTGAGCTCTATGCAGTCTCTCTACCTCTGTCTCACCAGCAGAGGCTCTCAGCCCTGGCCGATTTTCCTCGCTGGATTCACATGGGAACTTTTAAATACTGCACACACTCTGCTCCTACTGTGGTCTGCTACAGTAGGTGTGGGGCAAGTCCCAGGAGTCTGTACACTTCAGAAGTTCCCTAGAAGATTGTTAAAGAATTACTCCTGTTGATTCTTTGCTCTTAGATGATTACAGTGACTTAGAAGCTCTTTTTGTAATTTCTTCTTCTATCAATATCCTGGAATAGAATTTAGAGGGCATGATTAAAGAAATTTATTGAAACTATTTTAGATCAGACTTTTTAAAAAATCTGGAGTGCAGGCGTGGTTCGTGATACTGATATAAAATGATGTAGTCATTGTATGGTAGAGTGTGTGTGTTTATTTGCATATGGGATGGAGGGTAAGAGCTAGCAGGGATTTTGTTCCTGAATCCCAATGGAGAAATTATAGTCTGAGCTCAGGAAACCAAGACAGAATCCTCAGCATGAGATCTGGACAAACACAGGGCCTGGAGTGTATATTGGTTTCCCTGGCCACTGTAATGAATTGCCTCAGACAGAGTATCAGGAAACAACACTCGTATTTTCTGCTAGTTCTGTGAGTCTGAAATCTGACACGGTGTCACTAGGCTCAAACCAAGGTGAAGGCAGGGCGGTTCCTCTGGGGCTGCCCTCTAGAGTCTCATGGCTCCTGCCTCCACCTGCGAACCCTCCTACTCTCTTCACAAATCTGCCTCTGGCCATAACCAGCAAAGGTTCTCTACCTTGAAGAAATCATGTGACTAGAGGGGACCATCTGAAAATTCCAGGCCAAACTCCCTACATCAAGATCCTTTATTTAATCACATCTGTTAAGTCCCTTTTGCGAAGCAAAGTACCTTATTAGCAGGTTTCAGGGATAGGAATGTGAAAATCTTTGACTTGGAACAGCAAGGTTGAATTTATCTGCTACTCACTGTTAGCTTTGGGTCTCGGGAAAAGCCCTTCCTTGTCTGGGCTCGGGTGGGAAAAGCCCTTCCTTGTCTGGGCTCGGGTAGGCGGTGTGGGTCTGGATAATGAAGGTCTGAAGTACCCACTTCTGGACCTGGCTCTGACCACCCTGGGGCAGCAGATTTGCTCTCCATGCCATTGGCTCCTTTGTTTTTCCTTAGGGTCATTTGCAATCGCATTGTTACCACTTCCTTTCTAGAGCTGGTTAGTAGCCTGCTATAATTACATAACTCTTAACTTTACCTTTATTTTGCATTATTTCCTTTCCTGTGAAAATTCTTTGAACCTATACAACTAAAAATACTGCATCAAGTAGGCATGCCTCTTAACCTTATTGTGATCCATCTCATTATGTTTATTACTCAAGCCAGAAGTCAGAGTGTCATTCTAGGACCCAAGAATAGGAACAAAGTAATTATTACTATGGAGTCCTAGCGACAGCTTGTTGGTGCCTGCCAGGAGCCAGGAACCACTCAGGTGCTTGATTTTGCTAGATCCCTGCAGATGCAAGAGCAGTAGAATTGTCACCCAATTTTGCCTAGGGGAACTGCACTCTTGATACTAAGCAGCTTGCTCCAGCTTAGATAGAATGAAGACTTAGACCCGAGTTTGCCTCCAAATTTCACAGCCTTCCTGAAGGGAGATCCAGTAGGTAACAGTGAATCAGAAGGCACAGCCCTGCCAGTGCATGTTCTCCTCCGTGCATGTTCAAAACACGGAAAGGTGTTTTGAAGCAGATGCCTTTTAGCCAAAAGAATTCAAACTACTTTTCCTAAATGTAGATGAACCTGGACCACTGGTGCAAGGTGGTCCTTCCCTGGGTTCAGGAAGGCTCTTTGTGTTTCAGCCACACACAGCACCTTGACCTGCATGAGCAGGGAGTTCAAGTGTGAGGACGGCGAGGCCTGCATCGTACTCTCGGAGCGCTGCGATGGCTTCCTGGACTGCTCGGATGAGAGTGACGAGGCGGCCTGCAGTGGTGAGTGCATCGCACACTGGGGGGACTTCCAGCTAGGAGCCTCTGAAACCTTCCCTTAGTCTGAATATGATGGCTGGGGTACAGCTCAGTGATGGAGCACTTGTCTAACATATGCAAGGCTGGCGTTCCAGCCCCAGCACAGCAAAAAACAAAACAGAATCTGAAACTGAAATGGATTCGTGCCCCACCTCAGAGCACAAGTGAGCCGAGGCCTGGCCCACTTTGATATAACTTCCCGCTACCTCCTTCCTGTTGGTGAAGGGGCTGGATTTGTTTTCAACAGACTTCCCACCTCTTGCTGATGTGCCATTGCTCTCTCAGAGCCTCAGACTGCTGATGGGGTTAACTCAGTCCTCTCTGGAGTGTATTTAGTGACATATCCTGCTATGACACTGTCCTTGGACTTGCAGTGTTCTCTTTGAGAATCAAGGTTAAATTGCCTTGGGCAGGAGGGAGGTGAAATGCCAGGAACAATACCACCATTGGAAATGGGGAACCCTCGGGAAGCTTGCATAGGGAGGTGTCAGCTATATTTTCTGGAATGTCTTTTCAGATAGTGATTGTGATCTCCTGACAGTTTAGATTGCAGCAGCCCCTGCTTAAAAGCCCGGGTCCTTTGAAATTTGAGGATTTATAAGATATAACTTTCTTTGTCTCTTTTCACCTTATCTCTCTAGATGAGTTAACTGTATACAAAGTACAGAATCTTCAGTGGACAGCTGACTTCTCTGGGGATGTAACTTTGACCTGGATGCGACCCAAAAAAATGCCCTCTGCTTCTTGTGTATATAATGTCTACTACAGGTGGGTCCCATCTCTGCCATGGTCTTCATCACCACTGGATGATCTGTAAATTCTCTTGTGATAATCACTCTGTGGCTCTTGATTAGCCACCCATGCTACTTTGCTGAGACTGTTTCTTTGTTCTTTTGGCCAGGGTGGTTGGAGAGAGTATATGGAAGACTCTGGAGACTCACAGCAACAAAACAAACACTGTATTAAAAGTCTTGAAACCAGACACCACGTATCAAGTTAAAGTACAGGTTCAATGCCTAAGCAAGGCACACAACACCAATGACTTTGTGACCCTGCGGACTCCAGAAGGGTGTAAGTGTTATGATCTTATTTTTATGGTATGTACAAGACCTCATGTGGGATGTTGAGCAGGTTTTCCCAAGGATGCTCAGGAATGCAGGTATATACTTACCTCTGCCTTTCCTGCGTGGAAATTCTGTGGTTAAGTTCTGTGGTCTAGCCTGAGCTATTTAACATTTATTCTTACTATGGCAGAGAATGCTCTTGTACCTTGAGATAGGTTAATTTCAGATTCTCTCCACCATTGCCCTCCTGTGTTTCTGGTTTCTGCCTCTGCCTTTCTGTAGGCATTTCCCTTGCTTAGGAGCTCATCATCATTAACATACAAGGCATGTCAGTAGTTTTGTGACTAAACTTTAAAGAAATTTGCTAAATTCATGGATCTAAGATAGCTCCCTGCTTCCTCCTTTCAGAGTAGCTAACTTGATGATCTGCTTATTCTCTTCATTTTTCCCCTCGCCTGAAGTATCTTGAATACATATCACTGAACTCATTAAGGAGTCTGCTTTGAAGGTGATCACATTCATTTGGATGTAGAATTTCTGTGATGTTAGAAAATTAGTCTTATTCCTTGGCAGTCATGCCCATGGATCTGTTTTGTGGTACGAGAGACTGAGGCAGCAGGGGCTGTCATTGACAATTAAGATCTCAGCATTGACGTCCAGGGCCAGTTGTGACTCAGTCTGCCAAGTGATCCCATCCTGCAGCCCTGTGACCCACAGATTTACATCTGACTCAACTGAACCCTGATCTGATATGTGGACAGCACACCTTGCGCTTTTGAAGAAGAGGAAATGTATCTTGTCAATGTGGAGACCAAGCGAACGGACCTTTTAGTGGATAGGTCCTAGCACCTAGATTCCTTATTTTTCTAGAAGGAAAAAGATTCCTTCTTTTCCTTGTTTTGCAATTTTTATGGGGCATTTTGTGTTTTTTTTTTTATTGGTGCATTATAGTTCTATATAATTTTGGGGTTCATTTTGTCATAGAGACATAGAATATAACTTTTTCCCATTCAGTACCAAGCGCTTCCTCTCTCCCCTTCTCCCACTCACTTCCCTTTATTCTACTAGTCTTTTTTCTATTTATAGTTTCTTTCTTTCTCTCTCATTTTTAAAAACACCAATCTATATTCCCTCTTATTTTTGTTTAAAGCACAGGAAAATTCTTCTAGTTGACCACTATGTGAATGGGTTTTAACCTCAAGTTAACTCTTTCAAAAAAAAAAAATATATATACATATATACACACACACACACACATGCACATATATAAAGTATATTTATGTGTATAAATAATATGTATTATATATATTATATATACATACATGTATACACATATACATATATATTTATTTCAAATTAATGCAAAATAATTGCATATAATTATGGGGTATACTGTGTCATTTCAATACAGGTATATAATAGGTAATGACCTCAGACATTTGTCGTTTCTTTGTGTTAGGAACATTCAATCTCTTTCCTACCTGTTTTGAAGTATTCAATTAGTTGTTGTCATCCATAGTTACCCTACTGTGCTCTAGAACATCAGAAGTTATTCCTTCTGTCCAGCTGCACTGTGTACCTGTTAACCACCTTTCCATCCTTCCCTTGCTGGGCTCTGTTAACCACTATGAGATGAAGATTTTAGTTTTTTAGTTTCTATATGTAAGCAAGAACATGCAGTATTTATTTGCCTTTCTGTGCCTGGATTATTTCACTTAACACTGTCTTCCAGGCTCATCCACGTTGCTACAATGACTGAATTTCATTCTTATGGTTTAACACACACGCATACAAACCACATTTTCTTTATCCTTTCATCCCTCGTTGTGCACCGAGGTTGATTTCATATCTTGACTGGTGTGCATAGTGCTGCAGTGAACCTGGGAGTATGGGTACCTCTTAGATATACTGATTTCCTTCTGTTCTCTGGTATGTTCTCCATAGTGGAATTGTTGAGTCTTGGGATAGTTCTGTTGGTAATTTTTTGAGAAACGTCTGTGCAACTTGCCATATGGCTGGACTGATTTGTTATATTCCCACCAGCATTGTAGGATTACCCTTTCTCTACATCTTTGCCAGCATTTTTTATTTTTGCCTTTTTGATAATGGCCATTCTACCTGGAGTAAGATGATATGTCATTGTGATTTTGATTAGTATTTCCCTGATGATTAGAGATACTTAGCTTTTTTTTCATTTACTTTTTGACCATTTGAATATGTTCTTTTGAGAAATGTCCATTTGACCATTTTTTAATCAGATTTTTTTTTTCTTTTTGCAATTGAATTGTTGAAGTCCTTCTGTATTCTGACTGTTAATTTCCTTGTTGGATGAATAGGTTGCCCCTTCACTCTATTAATTATTTTATATATTGTGTAGAAGGCTTTTCCTTTCCTTTTTTTTTTTTTTTTTTGTTTTTTGTTTAAAGACAAATGAGACATGTAGCCTACAAAATTTTTACTTTTGTGTTTCTTGGGGTCATATTATAAAAAAGGAATCTTTGCCCAGACCATTGTCCTGAAGTATTTCCCCTGTTTTCTTTTAGTTTCATAGTTTGGGGAATCTTACATTTAAGTGTTTTATCTGTTTCAGGCTTTTTTTTTTAATTTATTTTTTATTGAAGAAGAAACTGTCCTTTCTTCAGTGTATGTTCTTGGTGCCTTTATCAAAAATCAGTTAATGTAAATATGTGGACTCACTCCTGGACTCTTTGTTCTGTTTTATTGGTCTCCATGTCTCTTTTTATGCTCTTTTGATTTCTACAGCTTTGTAGGATGTTTCGAGGACAGGTATTGTCACATGTCCAGCTTTGTTCTTTTCGCATAGGATTGCTTTGGCCATTCAGGATCTTCTATGGTTCTATGCAAATTTTAGAAGTATTTTTTCTTTTAATGTGAAGAACATCATTGGTATTCTGATAGGGACTGCACAGAATCTGTAGATTGCTTTAGGTGGTATATACATTTGAGCAGTATTGATTCTTCCAACCCATGTTTAAGGGATGTCCTTTTGTGTGTGTGCATGTGTATCTCTTCATTTTCTTTCATCAGTATTTATAGCTTTCATTGTAGAGTTCTTTCACCTTACTTTCTTAGTTAAATTTATTCCTAGGTATTTTATCTGTTCATTTTTGGTTACTATTGTAAATGATATTGATTTCTTAATTTCTTTTTTCAAAGCAAGTCTGTTGGTGGTGTGTAGAAATGCTCCTGATTTTTGTTTATTGGTCTTGTATTTTGCAACTTTACTGAGTTCATTTAGCACTTTCAGTAGTTTTTTGCACCCTCCAGAGATTCCTGTGATCTGTGTATGAGATCATGTCATCTGCACACAGGGATAGCTTGACTTGCAAGTTGCCTCTTTTTGTAGTGCCAGATGCCCCTCGAAATCTCCAGCTGTCACTCCACAGGGAAGCAGAAGGTGTGATTGTTGGACACTGGACTCCTCCCATCCACACCCATGGTCTTATTCGAGAGTACATTGTAAGTACCTTCCGGGAGTGGACATGGGTGGCAGGGTGAGAGATTTCTTTATGCCCGTACAACTAGGAATTGATTTGCCATAATTTTATGGATATTGACCCACCTGTCAGAACATCTGGTACCCCACATTCCTCTTTCCCCTCCTGCCACTTTTTTTTTTTTTTTAATATTTTGTTTTCAGTTGTAGATGGACACAGTACCTCTATTTTATTTATTTATATGTGGTGCTGAGGCTTGAACCCAACGCCTCACGCAGGCAAGGCAAGCACTTTACCACTGAGCTACAACCCCAGCCCTTCCTCCTGCCACTTTTTAAGGTTATAGGGTGCTCTAGATCTCTCATTACCTTTTACTCATTTTTTCTTCTCATTTTAGGTAGAATATAGCAGGAGCGGTTCCAAAATGTGGGCCTCCCAGAGGGCTACTAGTAACTCTACAGAAATAAAGAACTTACTGGTCAACGCTCTGTACACCGTCAGAGTGAGTATTCACATCTGTCCTGGCCCTCTGGTCAGTCTTAGAACCTAGAGAGATGTTTCCATTTCCTGAGTACTCTGTGCTTACTTTTAAGAGTGCATATTGGTAGTCCATAAAATACCCAGCTCCTTGTCCCAAGGGGAGAAGCAGACTTCCTGCAGATAATCAAGCACTTACGCGATGCGGCTTCCCCAGCTTGTAACCAGGTTTTCTGCTAGCTTTCCATCACCTTTAACTTTTGCACCCAACCTTTTCTGCTTATCTTTAGCTGCAGGGTGTGGCAGAGCTATGATAAGTGGCATTTATAAACTGATTTTGTGAGGTTCTTATGACATATTATATTATCTTTAGCAGAAAAGATAGATTTTTGTGTAAAGCATGTTTGAGACCATTACGTGCACACCCTCCAAAGACTCCCTTGCACTAATTTCCCCAGTATCCCTTTTATATATGTGTGCATTTAGAACTTAGATCACCTATACATACACACCTGCCCTTTAGAAGAAGCTTGACATCTGTCAATCAAGAGCAATATTATAATCTCAGGACTATCCTAATTTCCTGTGCCCAAACTCCTTTCCTTTGTTTCTTTCCCCTCATTTCAGTTGCTGGGGTCCCTGAACATCACGGGTCACTCTCTATATAATTTTTTCCACCCTCATTGTCAAAGTTTCGCCCCTTTAGCTCATTTAGAATTCTTGCCGTGTGGTGTATTGCCTTTATTTCATACTAATTCACACTCTAATTTAAAAAGGTGGCTGCGGTGACTAGTCGTGGAATAGGAAACTGGAGCGATTCTAAATCCATTACCACCATAAAAGGAAAAGGTAAATGATTCCACCAGCATTTGCAGATTTAGAAAAGATAGGGCCCTTTGGAAATGACCTTCAATATGACTAGAAAGGAGCAGCATAGATTAGAAAACTTCACACAGCTTCTTTCTCCCTAGCACATGCACACTTCTGAGTATCTCCAAGCAGAAGTCTTTTTATGTGACTGCTGAGTGCATTCCTCCTCCTAGAATTGCAGGGATTTCTGAAGGCCAGGGTGCCCATCCTTTTGTGAGCATGTGCAATATCTAAAATGGAAGGAGTCCTCCTTCTCACTAAAGATGGGGATGGTTCTGTACATGTTCGTTTGTGGCATTTTAAGAAAGGTCCACCCTGGGATTTGTGACTTCTCCCACTGTCACCAACAAACCGTCAGTGATGGTTTCTGGCACTCGGGCTGACCTTGGGCACTCTGAGTGTGCACTGTTTTGTATACATTAGCTCACCTAGTTGATCCATCAGAACAGCTACCAGATTAGGTAAGAAGGGGAAAGAGGATGTCACTTGCCGCAGGCCATACAACCAGTGAGTGACGTGCTTGGGACTGGAACCTGACATGCCTGACTCTGAAGCCTGTGCCCTTTTTTAACTCTCATGCTACACGCTTCCCTCTGGGCTGAGACACGTGTGACCCACTGGGCTGCTCTGCTTGCCAGGGTGGCTGCATATCATTTTGCATGTGTGCCTCATGAGGGCTGAGATCTGGTCTGTTTTCTCCACTCTATCACTGGTATCTAGTGGGAACCAAAGAAATAGCTGGTGCATAAGTGAACTGAAGCAACTAAGGGTTCTGATGCACGTTGGGAGATGGACAGTAGCTCATCTTTCTGAATGGTTTTTCTCATCTTAGCCATGGCACTGGGGACTTTCATTTCTGGACTTGCAGATATAAAAACCACATGAACCCTGTGACATGGAATGTGATTAGGGGATTTTTCTTTACCTAGCGCCTGTGAGACAAAAACTCTGAGTCATCGAGAATCACTCTGATCCCCTCTAAAATCTGCAATGTGGCGGTCAGGGCAATAGGCAGCCAGACTTAGCACTGCCAGTTGGTGGGCAAAATGCCTGCAGGTGATTGAGAAAGCATGCTGCTCGATTCACCATCCCTTTAGTTTTTAGGCTTATCCTTTCTGTGCAAAATCTGGTCCAATACATTCTGGCCATTTATACTTAATAGAAGGGATTTGGGAAGGTGGGAGTCTTCCTAGAGCTCTGTAGGCACAAGTCTCACCTGCATTTGAAAATCTCAGGGGGTGGTTGCTTTTCTTAAGCTTCATCTCTCTGATTTTGATGAGTCTCAGCTCCTCACATGTGTTTTGGTTAGAGCATGTACAGAAGGCCACTATGCTGCATGTCAGCAAGCAGTGTGAGATACCTATGACCTTGGATCATAACATAAGCAGGTGAAGGACAAAGACGGCAGCGATATCAGCCAGAAATGCAGGGTCATTAGCGAACCTGGTGGGTTGGTAATAATGGCCATGGGAAGAGCCACCATCATTGAGCCCTTCTTGTGTACTAAGCACCATGCTTCTTGTTTTACTTGACTCCAAGGAGAGAAGTATTTTTATCCTCATTTCGTAGCTGAGAAAACTGGGCTTTGAAGAAAATTGGGACCTGCCCCTGGTCACCATGATTTTAATTCAGGTTGGCTTTAATATAGCATCCTTGTTGTTTGAATTGGATTTGGATTCCTGAAACTTCTCACATCCTTTTTTCTGGTTATTGTGTTTTCCTCAAGCCCAGTTTTATGACCTGTTTGTTTAGAGGTACACCTCCAGATTTTGAAACATCTCTTTTGCCACCAGATGTAAACCACTATTTCGAGTCTTTCTTCCATTTCCTGTATAAGGGACATATGTGCTGAGAATCTCATAAACTCATTCATTTGAATTGTGTCTTCTGATCACATGTTATGCAGTGGAACGAGCTTGGATTACGCTCATCTCAGCACTGACAGCTTTCTTGTGGGCAGAGACTGCCATGCTTGTCAGATGACCTGAGAGTAGTCTTTTCTCTGAACCACGCTCTCCTTGCCCACCTTACCTTTCAGGCTGAGTTCTGATCTTTTGGAGAACACCAGTTGCTTACTGGCTCTTTCATCTGCCATAAATGAGACTATCGGAAAGGGAATTGAGTGGTAGGCACTAAACATACATAGAAATGTGTATCTTAGGCTCAAAGGAGAGAAGTCACTTGCCCCAGATGACCAGCTGTTAAACATCAGAGAACAGGAATCTGAACTCAAGTTTGCTGACCCCAGAGGCCACCTTCTTCTTATTTTGCTGCACCTCTGTTTATCACTTCTGATTCATCCCATTGTCACCCTCAAAAAGGGCTTGAGGCTGCTGGACTTTGTAGTGCCAATAAAGGTAGCTCTCACAGTGATCTCTTCGCTTTAAGAATCAGGGTGAAGCCGGGCTGCTTGGGGACATTTACATAATGGAACTTTTCTGCTCGACCTAATTTCCAGACCCAGCCAAGATTGCTGTGTGTTCACCAAGCAATGGTGGGCCCGACCTCAGCTTCAGGGAAACAGTGGTAAAGAGATAGTAAAGACAGCCAAAGAAGTGCCCTTTGTTCCCCAGCTGAAAGGTCGCTTTGTCTGTTGAGTTGAACACTGAATTCCTGCCTTCCTCCCTTTTCATTGCGTGGTTTCTCTTTGAATCCCCTTTTGTCTTCAGTGATCCCGCCGCCAGATATCCACATTGACAGCTATGGTGAGAATTCGCTAAGCTTTACCCTGACCATGGATGGAGACATCAAGGTAACGTGAAAACTTCAAACCATCAGTTGGGTGGGGCTTTACTTTGTATGGGAACCGATGTGACATAGCACATGAAGATTAAGAAAAAAAAAGATTAAGAAAAATGAATGACTTGATCCAGTGAAGCTAAAGTACCCAAACTAGGTTGGTTCTTTCCCCCATGAAGAACAACTTGAGTCTCCACATGTAATTATTCTGCCTCAGCCTGGTGCCTTTTTTTCGTTAACCATATAATTAAATGGTTCACAGCTACAGTGCAAATAAAGAGTTGGTGTTAACAGAATATGTATGCCCTGTAATTTTCAGCTTTATTGGATTTCCTGGTGCTAAGTGCCAATACAGAGGTTCCCACAGTAGAAGAGCAGCTTTCTTGTGAGAGAGTCAGATACCTTGGAAACACATCTATCTTAGATTTGCATGTAGCCACCCAGTTCCCTCCTCTTCTAGCACCACCAGACCATCTGCTGGGCCCATCTGCACAGCCAACTCCACCGTCGTTGTGTGTCCGTGTGGTCTTTCAAGTTGAATCCACTTTCCAGAATGCTCTTTCTTGCCTGCTCCTCTTTGTATCCATCCCCATCCATGAAGTTGTGATAGGACAAGCAGTCTTCAGAGTCCTTGTGCCGTTTACATAACTGCAATTTAGTATCACACCCTTGACTTCCAGAGAGGGTTGTTACAAGAGATGGATGGCCTTAATGTAGTCCTTATCTATAGTCTTTGGTCTTGAAAATGCTTGTATTTTATTGGTTGTCCCATATTTAAAGATCTGTAGATCACAACCTTGTATGAGCTCTGGACTTAGAAAAAGTATTTTTTCTAATTGTGTGGATGTGTTTACTCCTGTTAGGCAGTAAGATCTCACCAGCCAGCTCTTACATTGAACTGTTGGTCTTGACTGTAAGGATAGCCAGAGCTGAGATTTACCTTTAATTATCTTGGCCTAATTATATTTTCATTTTTTTCTTTATTCCACCTTTATTAATTGGTTCTTGTCCTTTTATTCTGCATACATTTTTTGTTTTGTTAAATACATTTTGTACTATAAATGATCTCACATTTGTTTTTAGAAGTAAATGGAATATAGCTAAATATTAATGGTAACACAAATAGAACTTGTTTAAAAACCACCTATCCATTATAAAAGATGAGACATCTAAAGAGGCCTGCTTTTTGTAGTTGGTGAGTCCCACTGGCCGTTAGCTGATTTCGTTGTGTGTCTCCCATATCTTGGCAGGTGAATGGCTATGTGGTGAACCTTTTCTGGACATTTGATGCCCACAAACAAGAGAAGAGAACCTTGAACTTCCGAGGGAGCGCACTGTCTCACAAAGGTAACACTTGCAGCTTGCGGGTACGTGAGAAGCAAGGCTACTCTCATGCTTTCCTGGCAGCAGAGCATGTGTGGGATGCTGGGTGGAGGTCTTCTCTGGAGTTGGTTCTGCATGGCCAGGTCCTTGTCCACTGAGGACACTGTAAGTGTGCTCCTGACTCCATGGTTAGAAGGCTTCACTCACTGGTAGTTCAAGCCTCCTCCTAACCCATTGGCCTTAAGTGGAAATTGCAGGCCCCAGAGGAGGAAGAACCAGAACGAGGCCAGATTAACTCTTGGCACATGATTTTTGTGCTTCATAAGAACACATTCCTAGATTTAGTTACCTATCTCTTTCTAGCCTAGTTCAGTCCCCCTCTACTAATAAGAGGTAGCACGAGACTTGGGGTGTGATTGGCATTCAGAAAATATTTGTTGACTGAATGAGTGATCAGACAAACCAGGTGTCCAGTCCTTCTTGCATCCATGCAAAAAGCAAGCCTCAGCTTAAATTTTTGTATCTGAAAATGGGCTAATGAATGGATTTTATTTCTAAGACAAAAACTTCGATACCAAAAGCTGTCTGTGAGTGTTGAGAATGACTTGTGAGTGTCCTCCTTTCCTCTGCTTCTATCCTGTTGGCAAAGTACTTTCAATTAGTTTTATTCACTACTTCTTATTGTCTTATTAAACAGAAACTACAAGTGTTCTATAATTGTCCCCCCCACCTTTTTTTTTCCTTTTTCAAACTGAATGTCTACTAAATTAAGTAATTTGTACAAGGAGGCCATGCAAGGGGAAAGAATGATATTGAGCACCTACTGAGAGCAGGCCTTTACCTAGGTGTTCTGTGTTGTTACTGGAGCTATTGTCTTGCATAACCCCAATAATAATTCCCTGAGGGGTGCCATCCTACAGAGGCAAAACACAGGTTCAGAGAATGAGCAGTGCCCTCAGGAAGCAGCAGAGTCAGGATTGGCTCTTTCCATTTCCAAAGCCTATGACCCATTGCCTCAGTGTTAAACTGGTTCAATCAGCAGAGTCAGGGGCAGATCTTGGTAACTATTGTCTGAAATCTGTGAAGAGCCAGCTCAACACAGGGCATCATGCCAACCACTTAACAAGCATTTTCTCTTTTAAGCCCCCCAACAGCCAGCTGCTATTCAAGTACTATTATTTTTTCTCCAACTTACAAACAAGGAAACAGACTTGAGGAGTTTAAATACTTTACAAAGGATTTACAGCCACAAAGTATAGAGTCAAGCCTTGAACCTCCATCTTTTTGATTCCAAAGATTATCCTGTTAACATGTCCTCCCTTTGTTCACTCTTCATTTAGTTTTAATCCCCTAATTGGAAATAGAGTATGTGCTTATTTCAGAAAATGTTAGAAGTCATAAAAAGTATAATGGAATTTGCTTTAATTTCAGTTTTACATTTCAGGAATTTCTGCATGTTTTTTCTACACATTGATGTCTATCTTTTTTTACAAAATCAGAAAAAGACTGTATATAGTTTATCCTTTCCTTTTCATGTAACATAAAATCATAAGGATTTTCCAGGGTCATTAAATATTCTTTGGAAAAAATTTTACAGGTAGCATAGTAGTTTGTAGAACACACATGATTTAGTTATTGCCCTATGGCAAAGCAGGTCATGGAGTTTATTCTACTGCAACAGACTCTGAGGTGATCTCCTCATTTGCAGATTTTTGAGTCCCTCTCTGGTTTTATGGGATAGTCAAATGGAAGGGTGTACTTTTTCAAGGCTTCTGTAACACTGGGCCAAATGGCTCTCCAGGAGTTTTGTGCCCTTTTCATCCCTAGATGGTCAGCTATATGAGTCGTTTTCCAGTGCCCCTGAGGTGTGTTACGCGTACTGGTCACCTGTAAATAAGCGTTAAATAGACATGTAAACTAACAAAGTCCTGCAGGTGGGATTCACTAAATTAAGAGATTTCTTTTTTTAAAAAACAGCGCTTTATATTGACACAAATTCTTGATTGACACCCACTCCTTTCTCTGGGCATCTCCTTGTTTTCACAGTTGGTAATCTGACAGCTCATACATCCTATGAGATTTCTGCCTGGGCCAAGACTGACTTGGGAGATAGTCCTCTGGCATTTGAGCACGTTGTGACCAGAGGGGTTCGCCCACCTGCTCCGAGCCTCAAAGCCAAGGCCATCAACCAGACTGCAGTGGAATGCTCTTGGACTGGCCCCAGGAATGTGGTAAGTGGGCCAGAATGACCATCACAGCTTGAGTATGTCCCTTGATACTAGGCCACTGGATGGTCCTGGGGCTCCTCTCTGCTGCTGCTTCTTCCTTTCTCACCCCACATAAGCTATCCTTTTGGTCAGCTCTGGAGGCACTTGCCCTCCCAGGCCCAGCATCCCTTACCATGTTCCAGCCTGGCTTCTAAGAGAGAGTGTCCCGTGTTGTTTATTACTGTAAAGACCTCATGCAGATAGAAGGTGGCATATTCCTGTGCTTGGGGACTCAACTTGGGTCGTGGGCTTCATGAGAAGTTTTTAATTTAATAGCCTCTGCTCTTTTGTATGAAGGTGATGCTGAGGCAACCCTGAGCCCTCTTGGGGACTCCTTTTACCTCAAAGTAGACTACTTGCAAAGGGACCTTTTCTTTATTGATAAACCTAACTCAGGGAGGAGTCATTCGTCATACCCAGCTGTCTTCCCAGAGTAGGGCATAATGTAGGTATGCTGGAACATCACTTGGTTTTAGGGTCACTGATTACATGTGACCTTGGAGAAGCAGCCTTGCTGTGCTGGCCCTGGCTCGTGCCCTGGCATCATAGCTTTCACAGGCGAGAGATCAAAGGAGCTCCCTGTGGGAACCTTCACCTCTAGCTCTTCCTTCGGTTCACTGAGCACTTTGCTCTGGCAGCTCTTGGTTTTCTTCTTCACCTTAAGAACTGCCATTGCCATTGCCACTGTCCACATGGGCAACCTTCTCCTTCCTTGACTCTTATACTCCATGAACCATTTCCTGCCCACTGCCACCCACCCCGCGGATCCACAGGCCCTATCACAGTGAGGCTTTTGTGCTGAGCTCTGAGCTTCCACTCTGACTGCAGCGTCCCATCCAAGCTTTGTGGCTCCCTTGTTTCTCCATCCTGTTCTATTTGCATTTGCTTTCTGACTCCTTTTTTGCTCTTCCCCACCAATGCCCCGTTAATCACCCCTGGGACCTCCCTTCCTCTTTCACTACCCTTGTTCTGCCCTCTCCAGTTCTCCTGGTGCTGAGCAGAGTTCAGGAAAATTGCCCTGTTGTCTGGCCTTGGAAGTGCATCCTGATCCATCCCCTTTCCATTTCCATTGCTCCCCGGGCTTGTATAGCCTCAGCCCCATCTTCCTGCTCATGTGCACTTGGAGAAAATGCTCTGATTCTCCTTACAAAGAAAACTTCCTCAGCTCCCAGCCTCCCATCACAAGCTCACTCAGCTTTCATGCCCTGCTGCAAGCCTCATCAGAATCCCATTTCCCCACTGGAAACTCTGTGGGTTTCCTACATGTACCAGCAGGAGTAAGAATGGCTACGTTAACAGTGGAACTGAAGCAGTCCTTTAAACAGTTTGTTTCCCTCTCAATGAAAAGAAGTTTGGAGTTCAGTAGTCCAGGGCTCCTTTGCAGCAGCACAGTCAGGTACAGGACAGGGCCCAGCCATCTCCAACCTGTGACATCCATTTTCAAGGTCACTCATGGTCCAGGAAGCCTTCTAGAGCCACAGCTATTACTTGTACTCTGGGTGGCCAGAAGAAGGCTCTTCCCTCCATTATAAGCAGCCCTCCCAGACCTTCCCACGAGACACTTCTAGTTACATCTCATGGAAGACTTCTCATAGAGACTTCAGAAGCATTTGCAGGGTCCTAAATTAGGTATTTTGAGAAAGTGAGGTCACTGGCCCATGAGCTGATGTTTCCATTCTCTGCTTTTACCAGGTTTATGGCATCTTCTACGCTACATCCTTTCTTGACCTCTATCGAAACCCAAAGAGCTTGACTACTTCACTCCACAACATGACAGTGATTGTCAGTCAGGATGAGCAGTATTTGTTTCTGGTAAGTTTCCTGAACCAGAGAAGCAGAAGGAGTTCCCATTTTTTAAGAGATGTCTTAAGACCTGGGTTCCTGAGCTCAACCCGGATCTGGGAAGCTGGACAGCTGGATTCCAGCATCAGGATGTGTGATGAGAGGAAAGTTCCTCTTCTTCATAAGTACCACAGCCGCTCACCCACTGCAGCTTCTCATGAAGGACTGGCAACAGACAGATGAATGAAAACCGTTTGTCAGATTCCATTTCTTGGAATTTAGCCTACACATTTTTATATGTGTGCCAAGATAGATGGAAAAAGATGTTGGGTCCATTATCACTTGTGACAGTAAAAGATTTGAAACAATTTAAATGTACATCAAGAAAGGAATGATTAAAAATATTGTGACTTGTCCAGGAAAAGGAATACAGAGCAACAAAAGAAAGACAGCTCCAAAGGTACTGATATGGAAAAACTGCTAAACTGTATCAAATGTATATAAACAGGGCATATATATGTACTGTTTTCTCGGTTGTATAAAATTATTTAAGAAAGATTACATATACACACACATGCATATGAATATACATATATTGTGAATTTATATACACTCATATCTATGTCTATATCCATAGGATGTTTCTGGAAAGAAGCATGAAAGACAGTTAGCAGTGGCAAATGGTCTGGGCTAGGTCAGGGACTATTGTATTTTTTTTTTTTTTTTTAATTTTCTGAAGATGGTTTTTATTGGAATAATATTTATTTTTAATGCAGAAAAATTGTATCACTTAAAAATAGAACACAGATATTGCCATGGTCATCTCTGCATTATGATGTACTATTGTATTTTCATCTTTTGTATGAGTTGAATTTTAATTGTGTATGTCACTGTTTTGTTGAGAGCATAGTGAAGATTGCATGAGCCCAGATGGTATTATTTTTCCTGTGTGTGCCCTTGGCCCTAGGTCCGGGTGTTGGTACCTTACCAAGGGCCATCCTCTGACTACGTTGTAGTGAAGATGATCCCAGACAGCAGGCTTCCACCCCGTCACCTGCATGCAGTTCATACAGGCAAAACCTCTGCTGTCATCAAGTGGGAATCACCATATGACTCTCCTGACCAGGACTTGGTAAGCAGGCTAGGCATCCAGGCAGCCTGGCTTATTATTCTTAGCATGCCTTGGGTAGGGCTGAAGGGGGTCCAGCAATAGGCCTAGAGGTTGAACTCTGCAGGACTTGCCCCATTTCTGACTTCATGGTATTCTTAGAGTTGCCTCTTCTCAGTTGGTGCTACTCTGTTATTCCCAGCTGCCGTATTGTTTTGTCCCTCTTCTGCTGCTCCTTCTCTCCTTCTGAGACAGAGGTCAGCAAACAAAGGCTCACGCACCAAGACCAGCTTATTTTTTTTAAATAAAGTTTTATTGGAACAAAGCCATACCCATCTGTTTACATATAGTCTGTTGTTTGTTCTCATATTATAAATAGCAAAGTAATTGTGCTGACCATCTGGCCCCCAGTACCTAAAATATTTACCTTTTCTGAAAGTATGCTGACCTCTGCTAAAAGAAGAGGCTTTGATCCTGGGAAACATCTCCTAGTTTCCTTACTCCGGTCTGCTTTTACCACTGTCCCCTCTCTGTTCCCCTCCATACCGGGCGTGGTCAGTTTTAAAAATGCTTGGTTGCTAAGACTCCTGGGCTTTAGCTTCTTCCTGATGATTGGGTTTCCTGTGCTTATTGCGTGTCCCTTTATTCCCTGCTCTCATATGTATAGAAGCAGCCTGGGAGAGTTACATGGAGCTTTTTGTCCAGTAGAGCTAGGATTGAGCACTTGTTCATTGTCTTTCTACTGACAATATCCATAACTGTCACAGTGGTAGAGATGCAGAAGTTGAGTATTGAATTTGGGAGTTCTTACTCGTCCTAACCTGGCTCCTGATGCCATAGTAAATAAATGTGACTTTTACTGGCGATATTTTCTTTTTTTTTTTTTTTTTTTCCCCCCTCGGATGTGCTGTGCAAACTCTGTGAGTACATACTTGTTGTAAGGCTGGCCCTGGCTACCTCAAAGATTTGCCAAAGAATGGAGTCAGATTTGGGGGCTCAGAATATTGTGGAGGGTCACAGTTACTCTATAGTCAGTCCTTTGTACTATGGGTTTCATGTCTGTGGATTCAACCAATGGCAGATTGAAAGTATTCAAAAACCACATTGTCCACACTGAACATGTACAGATGTTTTTTTTCTTGTCATTATTCCATAAACAATACAGTATATCAACTATTTACACAACATTCACATTGTAATAGCTATTATGAGTAATCCAATGATGATTTGGGGTATAGGAGGTCGTGTGTAGGCTGTATGCACCATTTTGTATAAGGGATGTGGTATCCACAAGGGCCCTAGGTACTGAGGGATACCTGTACTTATGTTACATTGTCTACCATTGAACTATGAAGAATGAAGAACGCCACGTTTCTGATTACCACTCAAATTTTTCTTTTGTTATTTTTTGTTTTGTTTTGTTTTGTTTTGTCCTAGTTCTATGCAATTGCAGTTAAAGATCTGATAAGAAAGACTGACAGGAGCTACAAAGTAAAATCCCGCAACAGTACAATGGAGTACACCCTTAATAAGTTGGAACCTGGAGGGAAATACCATGTCATTGTCCAACTGGGGAACATGAGCAAAGATTCCAGCATAAAAATTACCACAGGTAAATAGGAGAGAGATCAGAGGCCTTCCTGGCCAGCAGAGTGCCCACAATGCTGGACCTCCTGTCAGGGACTGTCCATGAGGAATTGCTCTTCAGCGTCCAGGCTGCAGCAGAACAGTGGATCTGGGCTGCAGTGAAATGGCCAGGACCCAGTGGACTGGGGAGTGGCTCTTGTTTTCCATAGTCTCCCCATTTTTAAAATCTCCTTTCCCCTAGCTGGTTCTGACATTACTGGTGGGGAAGAGGTGGAATACCCAAGAAAGTTAGGAAACAGAACTGAATATTTACCCCTCAGGCTGCGCATTGCAGCTGAGGACCTGGTGTGACATCACAGTGGCTCACTGTGGTAGTCTGAAGTAAATTAGAGGGCAGTCAGTCTCGGGTTCAGAAAGCGAATGATAAGCCCAGTTACTTGGACACCAGCAGACAGTATTAGGGGTTCCAGTAGTGGAGGCTCAGCCCCATTTAGGCTGTGGTGTGAGCAGGGTGCCTGCTCAGCTGCCATTCCAAGGAGCTGCAGAGCCCCTTTCCCATTCTATCCCTCCCCTTCCCTTCCACCCCCTGCCCCATCTTGTTTTTGTCCATCCTTGTGTCTGAGAGCTATTGAATTAGATACTGTCCAAGCTTCTTGGCTAAAATGGTTGTATTCACAACAAATGAGATGTCAGTTAAAGGGTATCTTCCATGTGCTAGGCAGATATGCAGTGTTTTTTGTTTTTTTTCCTTCCTTAATCTAGGCCTCTGAGGCTAGTGTCACTTAATCTCTCTCTAATGGAGAATGGAGGTTTGGATGCATATCCACTAACTGCATCCCATCTCATCTTTAATTTTCAGTTTCATTGTCAGCACCTGATGCCTTAAAAATCATAACAGAAAATGATCATGTTCTTCTGTTTTGGAAAAGCCTAGCTTTAAAGGAAAAGCATTTTAATGAAAGCAGGGTAAGTTCCTCCCGTATTCTTAATGACTTTGGAAATGTAATTGAAATGGTATTTTAGAGATGAGCTCGTTAACAGCATACTGGTGTAGAAAGTATAAAAGAAAAGGGGGGGAGGTGAGGGAAGGGAAGAAAGAATAGGGCATCAACGTGAACTTGAGAATTAAAGGACCATTTCTGTGGGATTGCTAATTAGCAAAATGTTTATACTGCCCATTAAAGATGAGAATCTCTGCACTAAGCACTTTTCAGTCCTGCACTTGTCTTCCCCAGAAGAAAGAGAAATGGGCTGGAGCCCTTGTTGTGCTTCCTGAAACCAGGGACCAGGGCTCAGCATTAGAACCAAGAGCCCCACCTGTCCCAGTCACCCCGTGGTCTGGGGCTGTGGGCCATACTGTCATCTTGGCATGTCGTCACTTCCTTTCCAGAGAAAACTAGAGGGAATAGGAAATACTTGAAGATGCTCCCTTGTCTTATGAGAAATACCTTTGCTTTGTTTTGTTTTGCCATTATCAACCTATACATCCCCATCCGAAGCTAGGGAAAGGAGAGCAGGACCTGGGAGATTTCTGCCAGGTAGTGGACAGTCTTGAGTGGATCTGGGTTGGCCCACCTGACCACAAAGCATGAGCTCAACAGGGACTCAAGGCAGCTCAATAGGGACTCAAGGCAGCTGTGGCTCCCTGGAGGAACCGTGTGGGCCAAGGGACCAAGGGGCCTCAGCAGTCACAGTGCACTGCCACAAGCAATGCTCAAGTAAAACTTGAAAATCCTCATCACTCTGTGAGAGTTTCCCAGCTATGACATGTAATTGGGACTATCCTTAGATACTAAGAATGTTGTTGAATCAATTCAAAATAAATGTTCCTGTTTTGAAAAAGGTAGAGTTAACAAAATTGAAAAATTCCAGCGGCACTAAGCCATAGGAGAAAGGTTCAACCTCATTGACAGTCTAAACAAAGATGAGGCAGTTGCACGTTAAATTGGCAAAGACCTGGGGGAAGCATATCATCAGCATGGGTGATAGTAGAGGAACTAAGCACTGGGAGAATTCAAATCGGCTCACCCTCCTGGAAGGTCCTTTGGCAATATGTATCAAAAACATTGAAAGTGTTCATGCTTCTTGATCCAGCAATTCTTCCAGGAGTTTACTCTAAGGAAGCGATGTGCATAAAAATTTATGTGCATTATTAATAATAGAAGAAACAACATCCAACAGAAGAGGACTATTGAAATGAAATTTAGGTAGTTGATGTTTGTGTAATTTAAATTATTTTCTTTATGTTATTATGTATTTTACAGATGTTCTAACCTGGATATATGTTAGATAGTAAATAATAATTGCTAGTTTATAGAAAGAAATACAGGGATGAGGTACAAGGCAGGTGCCAAGAAGCCCAGTTTGGCAGCCATTTGCCATAGGTGATCCTGCCTGGGCATGGCAGAAGCCCAGCTTTTAGGTTGGGGTTCCATGCAGGTCAGTGTTCCATTCCTCAGGGGAGGGTCCTGCCATCAGCCCAGCATGCCCTTTCCCCTTCCCTCTGGCTTGGAGTTGGGAGAATAGACAGGTAAATAGAATGTGAACCAAGAGACCATTGATCATGCAGTAGTCCAATATGAGGATGGAGATAACGGAATCAATTTTGAGGCACTGGAAATGGTTTGTGGCTTTGACACTGGAATGCTTGGTGACCACCAGAGAAGTCCCGTCAGCCTGATGACAGCCAGCATCCTGGGTCAGGACTGTCAGAGGGTGACTTCTGTCACTGGAATTCAGGAGTCTTCTGACATATTCCAGAAGATTATTCCATCCCCTTCTCCCAAGCACAGATGCCTGTGCCTGCTGAAATGCTTCTTATTATCACAGCCAAGCTGGTCAGAGCTGGATTCAGCTTAGGGAGAGCTAGAAAGCAAGGTAGCAAACTGGGAGTGGCCTTCCTAAGTACTGCACCAAGAAGAAACATGCTATCCTTTCCGATTGCAAGTTCCTTGCCTTGCCCTATTGCTGGAGTCCATGGTAACCATGATTTATTATGAGTCAAATCCCATACTGCAAACTGTGGCTGAAGTGTCCCGGTTCTTTGTGGTATTGAGTATTGCTTGAGACAAGCGACTGCTGATCAGAACTTTGTGTGTTTTGCTGAAATGACTTTCCTTGGGCCACACTTTCCACTTGCAGTCTGCAGTTCCCAAAGGAGCTGTAGCTAGTTAAGATCCTGGGGTGAGAAAATTCCTGCTTTTTGAATGCAGTATCTCAATGGTAATGTAAAAAAAACTAATGGAAAACTCAAAGTGCTTTAGCATCTATAAAAATCTGCAAGAAGGGGCTCAGACTTGGCTGGAACCAGTACTAGAAGCTGTCAGGTTCCTTATGTGACTTCCTGAGCAGTCTTGCCTGTGTTTGTTTTCAGGGGTATGAGATACACATGTTTGATAGTGCCATGAATCTCACAGCTTACCTTGGGAATACTACTGACAATTTCTTTAAAATTTCCAACCTGAAGATGGGTCACAATTATACTTTCACTGTCCAAGCACGATGCCTTTTTGGCAGCCAGATCTGTGGGGAGCCTGCTGTCCTGCTGTATGATGAGCTGGGGTCTGGTAAGTTGCTGTGCAGCCAGTTTCTGCTATCCCTTCTGGGGAAAGAGGAAGGATGTAAAATAGTCCAGTGAACATGTGTCTTTGAACACATCTGAAACATTCTCTTAGCTCAGAGGAAAGTCATTTAGGTATCAACGTCATCAAGTACAGATTTAGTTAACAAATCCTGAGCCAGGCACAGCATGAGAAGCTGAGTTTACAAGGTGACCATATTCCTGAATGCACAGTACAAGGAAGGGAACAGTTTGTTCAAAATGGAGGTGCAATTTGAGAAACATCAGCTTAGCAAGAGTTTTGTTGTTCATTTTCTCAGGATTTCTCACAGCCTCTAACTTGCTAACACACCCTGTGATCCTCCTGTCAGTAGCTCCTGTCCTCAGTGTGGAGAAACTGACCGCATAGCCGTCCGGTCATCTGATCTGTCAGCCTCAGATCAGGACTCGGGCCTGGGCTCTGTCTTAGGGAACTTACAGATATCGGTGCTGGGGCATGTTCATGGTTCACCCAAAGTCTATGTGCATTGTAGTAGCTTGGCCAGGATTTCAACGAACGTTTTGTCACTGGTCTTTTTAGTTCCATTTACTCTCAGCCAAGAACTAACCAGGGCTCAAGCCAAAATCTTTCGTTAAGTTGTTAAATGTTCCATCACATAATACTTCCTGGGTGTGATCGTGCAGAACACTCATCCTCCTAAAAGAGGGAACCCTGCTTTCCACCTTCCTCTGGTGAATCATGGCAAATCAGAGACTCTGAGAAGGCCCTACAAAAAACAAGCAGCAGAACTCTTGTTAACCTCGTGTTTCCTTAATAGCACCCACTTTTCAAGTAAAACCAACTAGCAACCTGTGCAATACACTTCAGGAAAAACTGTTGCGAGGACTGTGCCAGCTGCGTCTGTGAAGCCAGGACCATCTGGAACTCTCATTCCTCATACCTCCACCAAGATCCAGCCTTTTCTGATTTACCACTGCACGGTTGGGGTGGGCTAGGACACATTACATAAGAGTTTGACAGAGTTGTTTTCTGGCCAGAAAACAATGAGAGAATTTTAAATAAAGGCATGAATATTAAATTGCTGGATGAGGCTTAGCAGAGATGACTGCTCTCTGCCCATCTTTGTGAGTATCCTGCCAGATTGAATCCCTGGCTAGCTATGGCACTTGCCTCATGAGGCAGAGCCCTTGCCTGGGCTACGTACCCCTACACTACAGAACAAGCCCAAGCCTATGGAAACCTAGACACAGAAAAGTCCACAGTGTCTCCCTCAAGTTCAGACTTGCCCTGCTCCCCTAGGGACTTGAACAGTCTACCTCCTTTCAAGATGATGGTCCCTACCCCAATAAGGGTGTGGTAGGGGGGATGGCTTTGCCCCTGAGCCCCAGTGGTACAAATCTATCTATAAATCAAGCCTGCGTTTCTTCAAGACCAGGGAAAGTAGCATCTTTGTTAGGTTATAAATACCTAAATGGCTTTGCAGAGAGCTTTAAAAAATGTTAGAGGTATATGAAAAGGTGATCTCCCTCTTTTTTTTTTTTTTAACTGAAGTTAAAAAAAAAACCCTCATAAAACTTCACGAGCTGTTAAGTCAGTGTTGTAGTAAAGGAATCTCGTTTGTATCACTTAATGGAGCTTCAGGTAATTGCAGTTCAGAGTGACTTTGGTGCCAAGTAGGGGGAAATAATTGCAATCTCGTTAATTAGTGGTCTGATTTCACATCCTCTTATGTAAGGCAAGCAAGTGGTCTTAAGTAATAATGCTAATGAAATCAATGTTGATACCCCAACAAAGGTCTCCCTTCCAAGAGATTATCTAAATAACCAACAAGGCAGTGATTAGGAGGCTAATGTAATTACCGCATTTGCATGCACAAGGCCCATGGTCTGTCACTCATGGAGAGTAGTTGGGAAACGTTCAGGCCTCACGCACGTGCAGGGACGCATCACAGCAGACAGGTGATTGGGTAGCTGTGGTGAACTCCTAGCTTTTTCAGTGAGTGGGGCCTTGAGGAGCCACGTGCTGCATTCTCCTGCCCTCAGGAAGGAGGCTCATGGCTGGGAATCTTACCTCTGCAGGTGGAGATACAGCCGCCATTCAGGATGCCAGGTCTACTGATGTTGCTGCTGTGGTGGTTCCCATCTTGTTCCTGATACTGTTGAGCCTGGGGGTCGGGTTTGCTGTCCTGTACACAAAACATCGGAGGCTACAGAGCAGCTTCACTGCTTTTGCTAACAGCCACTACAGCTCAAGGCTAGGTTCAGCAATCTTCTCCTCGGGGGATGATCTGGGTAAGTGGAACCCGATTGGGAAATACCTGCCTCCAGCTTACCTTTTGACGTGAGAGGAGTTACTCATTAGCTAGTGATTCTGCTGCTTAGGATTAAACCATTTGGAGCTGGTGGCTTGTAACTTGCTCCTAAATTAAAGTACTATATTCTCTTCAGTAGTGTAGTTTTGTCCTGAAATAGGGAAGAACTGGTAGGAGCTTGCCTTGTATAGAAAGGTCCTGGGCTTTAGATGCCCAGAATATGGGGCAAGAATGTTCATCTGACTTGTCTCATTCTTCCCAGATCTGAGGTCAGACTGGTATATGCAGTGATTTTGAATTGTGTGGGTGCCTTGCTGGAGATCCTAGTTACAACAAAAGTAATGCTTCCCCAGTCGGCTTCTATCAGAAGAGGCCCTTCTGTGTGACTCTTTTTCTTCCAATTGCTAGTGCAGCCTCACCAGCCATTCTTACCTTATGTATTGACAGCATGTATTGTGGGGAAAAGAAGGTGATCATTTTGTCCCTTTTTTGAGACTTGCATGCTGCTGTTCCTGAACATAAAGAGAGCTTGTAAACCATTTCATATAATAAAGTGATTGCTTTATTTAGCACACCAACTCAGGCTGTTCAATGTGAGTTTGCATACTTACTTTCCTGTAAACCAGTCATGATCATTTTCTTTAGTTATAAAGGCATTTATGTATTCCCTCTCATCCATCAGATAAGATCAGTCCTGTTCTCCTCAGTTGCCTTCCTTGCTTAATCAGCAAGGAATGGGGTGGCTCTTTGCTTGCCGCTGTCGGGGACAAAAAGAGTCAACCTGTTACAGAGCCATGCAGTCACCACTTACTGTGGATCAGCACTTAGTTGCACAGGCTCATACCAGGAAAGTCAAGGGGACAGTCATTAGTCTGGGAAGCAGGGCTGAAATTCTTAACCCCCTCCTTTTCCTCAAAACAGTTTGGGTTCAAAAGAGAAAGCTGACTGAAATTTGCTATGCTAATGTTGGGTGTGAATAACTCAACTTGGGGAACCCAAGCCACCCATTTTGCTTGAGAATAGATAATGAGATTCTTCTCCCTACAAGTTTTACTTGCTTTATTTGACTAAGTGAAACTACCACTAAAATGAGCTTGGTCACCTGTTGATAGAGACAGTGACCAAAGAGTGGCTTAGGACCCGAGTTCAGGACTGATTGCTGTGCCTGGCTGGCTATGCTGTGGGTGTAGCTGGGGGTGAGTACCTTGGGGTGGGCAGAGCAGTGGATCGTAGGCTCAGGTTCATATGTGCTTGGAACTCACAAGGCCTGACTGTTTTGTCTTTAGGAGAAGATGATGAAGATGCTCCTATGATTACAGGATTTTCAGATGACGTCCCCATGGTGATAGCCTGAAACAGCTTTCCTCACTAGGAACCAAATGGTGTAAATATTTTATTTGATAAAGATAGCTGATGGTTTATTTTAAAAGATGCACTTTGAGTTGCAATATGTTATTTTTATATGGGCCCAAAACAACAACAAAAAAAAAAAAAAAAAAAAGAAAGAAAGAAAGGAATGAATAAACTTTGTAGGGATCAACTGTGAACTTCAAGCCAGGTTGATTTTGGTAACCAAATTGCTTTGATTTGACATTAATGTAGTCTTACAGGGCTGTGCTTGCTGGGCATGCTTTTAAGTCTGTGAGATTATTTTGGTTCAGTAAATTGGCCATTCTTATTATTTTTCTAAGACACAGAAATGTATTTAATAAAAATTTCAAGAGAGAGCGATGGGTGGAATCCCTTCTCCTTGAGAGTGTGTTCAAATTTTACATTTTGTTTGGATTTAGTTTATGTGGAAGTGTTTGGGTATCTTATGGGGGAGGGTTCTTTTATGTTATTTGTTAATTTATTGGGACTCTGTATAAGGCCAGACTTCAGTGGTCATCTGACACCACGTGCTATGAGCCCCTCACCCAGAGGGTTGGGGATAGAGAACAGAAGATTTTGTTGCCATTCCAGAAGAATCCATTTGTATCCACTTGTGTGTCAGGTGATGGGCTTTGACGGAAGAGAGCTCTAAGTCATGGCTGGATCTCAGTGAAGCAGAGCTGCAGCTGGGGAAGCCCTTCGAGCTGCAGCTTTCTCCCGTGTTAACCTGTGGCATTTACTGTGTACGCCTCTGAACAAGGTGTCGCTCTCAAAGTCACCAGATGATAGCACTGCTCTCCGATACACTGGGATCATTGTCATTGTGAAAAATATATTAACTCTGGTTGTGGGAGAGAGTTCTAGCTCTGTGCCATGATAGATACACCGGCGAGAATAGCATGTGACTTCTCCATTTTCAAGTTTTGTTGTTGTTTTTACTTGCCACCAAAGAATCTCAAATGTAAAATCTTATATTTGGTTTAAGGTGGCCACTGAATTGTCCTCAACAAAACATACTGATGCATGCAGTTATTGTGAATCGGGTCAGTGCCTTCTTTTTCTTCGTTTTCTTTCCATCCACCTCACTTGCCTGTGCCCTCACTCAGTCTACAGAGAAAGTGCTAAACATGCTCACAGCGATGGAGGCGATCTGACACTTGACCACTCCATCCAGTCCACAGCAGCAGCTGCATTGGGCTTTGTTCATTTATTCTCTCTAGAAGATAAGCTGTGCTTTCATCCTTCTGCCATTAAAATGCCACCCCCGTATTCAAATCATGGTCACTTGAAAGTTACGTGGATCCGTTGTGGACTGACATCTGTCTTTAGACTTGGTGTTGTGGGCACCAATGTCTAGCATTACTGTGACTTGTACTGTATGAACAACCTCACTGCAGAATTTCCTCCCAGCTGAGAAGCAGCAAGCTCTGGGAATATTCCAAAGTCATGCCGATGAATATGTGTCCTTCATATGCAAGCTTCCTGAAGCCCCAGCTCCCCTTGAATGCAAAGCATCGTCTTCTCCCACGTGTTTTATTTTTCTTTTAACCAAAAGTATCATTCTTGGGTGGTAATAAAGTTTCATTCAATCTCAGGATTGTTTGGAAAACAAAGAGCGAACTTTTTTAGTTTTAAAAATTTGTTTATATCTTAGATGGGGGAGTATTTTGACCTGTAGACATTTAGGGTAGGCCTCTAGTTCCTGTTACTGAATGGCAGTAATAATGGGCCTTACTCTGGCTTATTTTCTTTCCTCACTCCCCCTTTTTGATTTTTTTTCTTTCCAGACTGAATTTTTTGAGCTTAGTTTTGCTTTGGAGCTTTTAAGCTCTGAGCCTACCACCTCTGCTTTAATAAACTCTTTAAGATTAACAGTGTGGTGGGAGATAAGTCATTTAATTGAACCACTAGAAAGTCTATTTCGTTCTTCTGCCAACTTTTTGGTGGCATTTATAGAAAGCTGATGTAAAAGGCTCTGAGATATTATTTTCAATGACTCCACAAGCAAGCCTTTTTACAGAGCATGTCTTCAGTTGGCAACTCGAGACATTTCAAGCATCCGGTTCTGGTCACCAGTGCCTCCCCATGCCTAGTGCACAGTCCTGTACAGGCCGCCATCTCCCCTCTCCTTGGAAGACGCCACTGTGCTGTTTGAAAACAAGCAGCCTTTTAGGGCTAGAGTATTTTATATAAACAGAAGAGCTAAGGTCCTGAAGACTAAGCTAGATAGATGCAGCTAAGTGTAAATCATATATTTTTATGAACTTCTGAAGCACGCACTCCTGTTCCCCCCCACATAGCTCTGTGGGGGTTTTGATGTATCTATGCTGTCGGCAAGATTCCAGAGGTTGGAGTGACCGTAGGAAATGGGAACAGCCTTTGAAAGTGAAGCTGGATAACTTCACCTTTTGGAGATAACTCTTCATTGTGACCACTTGGACCCCTGATTACTTGCAAAAAGGGGGCTTTTGTACTGTGTTGGAGATGCCCCATTGAAAGTTCCCAGTGCATGTGGAAAAATTATATTCTATCCCAGAATATCAGGAATGTCAGGTGCTTGCATCCCTGCAAACAGTGATGGGCCACTAAAATGTGATGGGCAGGGGAATTGAGCGTGAGCTTTCTCTGGAAGTTGATTTTGCCCTTTTCTGTGTTGAACACACCTGTTTGTGAGACATGGGTCCACGTGGATGAAACAATGTTCCAGAGAGAGGCCATGTCTGAGCAGATGGATTTCCAGAGGAGAAGTAACTGCTGGGCACCCTGGTGAGCTAGACAGATAGCTGTGCTGCTGGGTAACAGGAGCCTCTGACTTTTAGAAGAATGGCTGCCAGGATTTGGGCTCTGGTAGGGTCACTAGGGGTACTTATTTGTGGTGTGAACTGGGGACAGGAGACACACAGCTGCATGATCTCTCCTCACCATCATGTGTGGCCACATACTCACCAGTTTAGGGAATATAACTCTTCTGCAAACACTGGGTATTTGGAGGGAATTGGGGAGAGCAGTGGAATGGTGAGCCTTTTATAGATACACTCCCACTGCTCCTCAGAGAATCCTGCTTTCAGATACCCACCCAGAGGTCACCGCATCCAATAAGATCGTGTCTCCTGCACTTTCCTAAGAGCCAAAAACCCATTCTGCCAGGTTTGGTCATTCCCTCTCCCACTAAAGGGGTCAAGGTGAATTCCCTAGAATTCTCTCTCTTTTCAGCAGAGACTAGGGGTGGGGGGGGTTCCCACTGAGAAGAGATCCAGAGATAGAGCCAAGCTGAGTACCACTCCCCAGAGTGATTGTAGGAATTGACTCTAAACCTCTGCAGAATCTTCACTCATGTTGAGATTGTATCTTGACATTCCTATTATGTTATTTTTCTTAACAGGAGTGTGTGCTGCCTTTCAGGTACAATTTTTGTGTAATAAAAGCCAGTGCATTAAGTTTATATAGACTACTTTCTATGCAAGACTGAGATATGGAATAGATAGCAAGATGTGCATACTGTTGGGTACACGGACAGGAAGTAGGTTTTTGGAAGGAGTCGCCACCACCGAGCATGGGTTGAGGGAGGATAGGTTGTGCATATGTTTCTGCCCACTAATTTTGAGCAGCCATATTATGAATTAAATCATCAAAGCCAAGTAATAACCCAAGAATGGTATTAGTTTCATGTGTAATAGCTCAAATGGAGTAAGCATGAAAGCTGAAGCGGAACATTATCCTCAGATATTCCATGTCACTTCTCATTTAAAGACTCTTGTAAAGAATTATTAGAAACTTTAGGCAAAGTCAAAAGTATTTGCAGCAAAATAAAGGCCTATTCTGCTCTTATTTAAAGTGAAGCACTGTATACTTGTTCCTCTCCAAAGTGAAATTAGGTATTTATAATTTCAATTGCCTTGGTAAGTTTCCAAGTCACTGATTTCTGCTGAAGATTTTACTATATTGTTGCACAATTTTAAGATAATTTTTGTCTCAATGTCAACTTTTTTCACTGAATAAAAATTTAACTGGGTCAAAAAACCACCTACTTGAAAATCCACTCTCTATGTGTGTCTGGAGTTGTCCTTTTGAGTGCAATAAAGATGACTAACGTGGTCTCCGAACACCATCGATTTGTTTGTCTCTTTTAAGAGGGTGTTTATGTTATAGATGAGAGAACACTAAGACCTGGAATAATTTTGTTATTAACAAGTGGTCGCAGATGGTGGATCCTTGAAGGACATGGTGTCTTCGTGTTGACTGAGGAGTAGCGACATGTCGTGTGGCTGTTCTGAAGTAAATAGAATCATTCCATAGGGGCGGTGACTAAAGCAGCTCCCTTAGAGCCATAACTGCATTTGCTAAGAGACAGTTTGCTAAGAAGGCAATTTTCAAATCTAAGAGAAGAAATCACAGCATTGCGGAAGAGCTATGTGCCTACAAGCACTTTCAAGAGGTTTCCATAGATAGTGAGGCCGTGGGCAAATGAATGGCAAGTGAACCTGTAAGTCAAGATGGGAGGCAGGTCCCCTCCCCCCTTTTTTTTCTTTTTAAATTTTAACAGTTCTGGCATGCTACTTTTGTTTAGATATTGGACCCAAATGAAATTCAGGTGTATTATTCAGTTTCATGGATGAGAAAAAAGAGGCTGAGAGAGAGTTTTAAGTAATTTACTAAAGGGAAACCACAGTGAATGGCAAAACCAGCCTTCAGTCCCAGATGTTTCTGACCCTAGATCCTGTTCTATATTGCTTTGTCACACTAACCTCCTGCCATCATTCAGTGTGGGATCAAACACATTCAATCCGACACGTTGCACACAACGGAGACCTCCCACCTGGGTGAGTATACCTGGTAACAGCCTTGCCTTAGGTTTTCAGGCTTAGATAATTTGTCATCTAATGTATGATAGCGCATTCACCTCTCATGACTGAATGCATCTTAACTGGTCTACTGAAACTGACCTGCAGCATCATGATGTCCCTTAGGAATTCACCACAGGAAATAATCCTGTCACTTAGAATGTCACATGACCAGTGCATCTTCCCCCTTTAGAAGGATCTACCTAAGAGACCAGTCACAACTGGAAAGTGACCTAGTGACATGGATGAAGAATAAAGGCAGTAGGAGGAGTCTGGGCTAGAACAATGAGGGCCCAGTAAATATTGAATGAATGAATGAATGACTAGTACTCTGCATGGACTTTATATCTGAAACCCTCCTGTTACATTTCCATTGTTATTAAGATCTTGCCAGTGGGGTCTAGTACTTGGATTCCATTTGACATGGTTTCCCTGGACAAGGCTTGGACACCCATCTACATCTGTCACTCTGACTCACCTCTGTTTAGTTGCTGAGCAAAATCCTCCCTCTCAGTGAAACAACCTCTAGCTAATATTCGTGCATTCAGACTGGCTTACAATAGAAACTTCCTGGCTTGAGAGCCACTGGATCTATCAGATTGTTCTTCCAATTTAGTGTTGATTTTGAAGTTTAATTCTGGGAGGACATTTCCGAGCCTTAGGAGACACCTCAGCATAGTTCCTGAATTCTGACTACATCAGTCAGCCATGATTATGTGGCTCCCCAGTCCACAGAAAAATTAAAACCAGGAAGAGGTTGTTGAAGATAAATGACCTAACAACAGCAGAAGAGAAGCTGAGAGCCTTCAAGTTTATACTCAAAAAACCAAGTTAGAGATAAAGTAGGGCCAATAAACACAACCAGTTGGGGCCATTTAACATAATTCCTACACAGTAAGTAGCCCATCTGATGAAAATTACAGTCATTTCCCTTCAATTGAGCCCCCATTTGCTAGACTCTTTATTAAAAACAACTTGAATTCTGAAAGTGATCATTTGATTTAGTTATTAATCTTTGTTTTAAAAGAGGAAAGTCAATTTTAAGAGAGGTTGACAGAAGAAATATGAATAGTTCAAAAAATACATGAAAAAATATCCAACATCTCTAGTAATTAGAAAAATACAAATTAAAATTTCACTGAGGTTACATATCCAGTCAGAATGGCAATTTTCAAAAATACAAGTACCAACAAATATTGGTGAGGATGTGGGGGGAAGGGTCACTCATTCATTGCTGCTGGAAAGCAGTGTGGAGATTCCTCAGAAAACTTGGAATGGAACCACCATTTGACCCAATTATCCTGCTCCTTGATATATACTGAAAGGACTTAATTAAAATCAGTATACTACAGTGATGCAGCCACATCAATGTTTATAGCAGCTCAGTTTACAATAGCTAAGGTATGGAACCAACTAGATGCCCTTCAATGGATGAATGGATAAAGAAAATGTAGTATATATACACAATGGAATATTATTCAACCATAAAAAAGAATGACTTTTTTGCTGGTAAATGAATGGATCTGGAGACTACCATGCTTAGTGAAATAAGCCAATCCCAGAAAAGCAAAGGCCAGATGTTCCCTCTGATGTGTGGATGCCAACACACAAGATAGGGTGTGAGGGATGGGGGAGAACAGCTGTTCAGTGGATTAGACAAAGGGGAAATGGGAATGGGAAAGAGAATAAATCAGACATAACTTTCCAATTTTCATATATGAATACAACACCAGTGAAACTCCACATCAAGTATAGGATCCTAATTAGAAGAATTTATACTCTATGAATGTATAATATGTCAAAATACACTCTACTATCATGTATCCCTAAAAAGAAGAAATTTAAAAATTTTTTTTAAAAAGAGAGGCTGAATAACTTCTGCAAGCCTCACCTGTAGTACAGTGGCAGAGTCAGAGAAGTTAGGTGTTCCCACTCTCAAGCTTTGCTGTTAGTTGCCAGGCTGTTTTGTCCTGTCAGTACGATACTAGGGGTCTGTAATAGTGATACTGTTCAGGGACTCCGAGGGCACAGGCAATACATCTTGAAAGCATTCCCACTAGAAGGATTAAAAATGACATTTGGAGACTATAATAGATTTCTTTGTGAAGTCATTTACGTAGAACCCACTATTCCCTGCTGACAATAGAACAACAAAGCCTTTTTAATTTTTATTGGTAAATGCTTTTGTAAAGAGTTCCATAATTAGGAACTCGGAGGATTCTTTTGCTTTGAAATGACCCAGTTAGATTTTATCAAAATCCTTTGCATCTTGGGAAAAGATTTTCAGTGCATACGTTCCTCACTTGTGTGTGCATAGTGAGGCTCAGTATCAACATGTTCTATAGGACAATAAGAGGGGCTAGCACAGACCACAAGGATCCCAGCAGGAGAATCAGCTGCTGTTCTCTCTGTACAGCCTCAACTGGCTTCGATGCTTGTGCCCCATTAATTAAAAAAAAAAAAAAAAAGATTACATGTAGGGTAATGTGAGCTTGCAACCATTTACAGAAGAACAATGATGTTATGCTTTTTAAAATGCTAATGTTATAATTGTAATGTCGCAACCCTATTTAATGCCTTAATGACAACTGATAATGTTTGGGAATACTTGTATGAAAACAATGACATTTCATACTTAAAACTTGGCATCAGCAAACTCTGAGGAAGAAAAAAGACTCAGATTTAAATGTAAATCAACCTTTTATGAAACGTGCCCTTTGATTGTACACCAACCCGTAAAACCTTCAGGATCGATCAAATGACGAGGTTTCATAATTAAGACTTATTTTTCAATCTTTTTCTAGCAGAGGCAGAATCTATTAGTTACCCAGGGATTGATTTAGCCCTCGATGGTGCTGAACTGTCTGGGTGTGCATGTGCATGTGTGTTTTACGGAATTTTTTACAAGCAGTAGATAGCAATACAAAAATATCAGTCTCTTGGTTTCATAATTACACCTTATTTGGGACTGCAACTGTTCGACTGCTTCCAAGAATCAGCATACCTTCAAAGGAGAAAATTTTATTCACATGGAGGTGGTTCAGGGTAATATCTTTAAGATTCCGAAAAGAATGTTCCCCAAAAGTGATTCAAAAGCATTTTGAACAAGGTTAACGTTGCTACAATAATAACAACAAATAGGTAGTTGTTACATGCTGGCTGTTCTTCTGAGGTGTTCTTGTATATTAATTTACTTAATCTTCACAAGCGTTTAAGAGGATGTTGTTATTCTCATGTTACAGGTAAGGAAACTGAAACAAGGAGAAGTGGAGACATTTGTCCAAGGTCACAAGACCTAGTTAAAAGCAGAACCCAAATTTGAACTCAGGTAGCCTGGTTCAGAGTATGCTTTTGATTACAGCTGACTCTGCTGATAGACAGATTTGGGTGTATACACTGGGAGATTATTTTAACCAGCCAGTTTACCTTTGTAAATAATGTTCTTTGGGGGAGAGTGGATTATAAAGGGAATCTGTACTCAGTGTAGAAATTTTAGGAAAATAAAAGCACCAAGAAGAAAATGAGATTCCCTGGTAATCCCAGAGATAACCCCTGTCAACATCTGGTACATGTCTGTTTAGTGCTTTGTTCTACAGGAGCGATAGATGCTTCTGCTGTGAATAAGGCCAAGTCCGCCAGGAGGAGTGTGCCAAACCTCTACCACTTCAGTCCTGGTTCCAACTAAAAAGGCAAGTCTGAGTCAGATGTCATACGCAGAGTGATGTCTTCTCTTTTGTCCCTATAAACAGTTTTGGTATAGACTTAAGCCTGAAGCAGCCCAGGGCATTGCCACCATGCTGACAACGCATACCCCTTCCATTCCTTATAGTTGGGTGCTAAGCCATTGTCCACACTCCTGGAGTTCCTCGAAGGAGTCATTCTAATCACCTCCTTCTCCCTGGCTCATCAGATCTGCATTTTGGAAGAGGGGAGGAACAGGCTATCAATACATCCCACCAAAGGCATACACAACATGAAAAAGTGAGCAAAAGACGGGTCACAAACAGAGTTGTCACATTAGGTATGTTTAGTACAAATGGAACCTAACTGCCCCACAGGGATGTATCTGAAGGGAGCAGCTTCAAGGTCACTAAAGGCTGGGTGGTGGGACCAGTCTCCAAGGGCCGGCATGGTGGAATGGAAGAAGAACTGGAAGGGGCTCAGAAGTACTTAGTTTTGGATGGCCCATGCTTTCTCCACTTGGACTGGGCAGGGAATTTACTAAATGGCAAAATGGGTGTCCTAAGTGTTATATTGCAGAACAAGGTTTCAGGGATTATCATGCCCAATATAGAGAGCGTACCATGTGGCTTCCATGTGAAGAGATCCTCAGCACCCTGTGAGTATCCCTTATAAATGTCTGCAGTCTCCAGGGTAGAGAGGCGCCAAGCAGAGGGAAGAGAATCCTGAGAACTGGGGCAGTTCCTGGGAAAATTAAAGATGAATGTCAAGTCTCAAGCTCCAGTTGGCCAGAGTCCAAACTGCGTGGTCAGTAGGGCCCCTGATATGTGGATCCCATGGCTGTGCAGACATGCTTGCAGCTGTTTGGGGAGGACGCGCCTGCCTGATGGTGCGCTACGCCTCCTCGCCCGCCCTCACCCATGCACACGGCCCTGCTGGGCTTGTGCTGTGGCCCCAGCAACCTCATGCGTGAGGCGGCGGTCCACAGAGCACGCAGGAGCGTGGTGAAAAGGAAAGCTCCTGGAAGTTGCGGGAGCGCGAGGAGCTGTTGCGGGTTGCGTGCCCTCAGGCCGGACAGGCCGGGCTCCCAAGCAGCGTCGCGGGCGCCCATGGCCCTGAGCAAAGGGCTGCTGCTGCTGGGGCGCCTGGAGGCCAGGGGCGAGAGCAGCGTGCTACTGTTCGAGGTTGGCATGGTGGCCAAGCTGGGCGGAGCTGGTGTTGGCACCAAGGCATCTACTTGGGGAGAGAGGCAAGCGAGGAAGCATCACTAAAGAAAAATAAAGAAGTTGTTCATTCCCAGTCCGCCTCCGATTCTTTCCCGTGGTCTCCTTGCTGCAGGCGGCAACACATGGCAACATCCACTTATGAAGTATGTATTGAGTACTTCCTCTGTATCCAACCCTATATTAGCTACTGGGAATTATACAGGTATGATTCCTGCTCTCGGGAACACCATATAATGAAACCTTGGGTTGAGAGGCAATTTTGAGTCTTGCATAGATGTTATAAATGATTTTATGAACAAGGAAATGGAGACAAAGGATGTTAAAGACCTGAGAGCTCAGCTAATAGGTTTAATCCTAAAACCCTGAAGTACTGCCTGTGCTTTGGGATCTCGTGGGGTGAGATCTGTGGGGTGAGCTAGCAGGCTCTAATGTGACCTCCTGCCTAAGCCACAGGCTCAGCTTAGCCTCTCAGAGAAGTTCACATTGGGGTAGAAGAGTGTTTTTACATTGCAGGGACCAAAATGTCCAAGAACAACTTAGAGGAGGAAGTTTGTTTGAGGCTCAGAGTCTCAGAGGTCTCAGTCCATAGATGATCGACTCCACTGCTCTTGGTCCAAGATGAGTCAACACATGGGGGGAGGGGCCAAGCAGAGGAAAGCAGCTCAGCTCAGGGCAGGGTCAGGAAGTAGGAGGTAGGGACCCCAGGACAGATGCACCCTTCCACGGCCCGCCCCCAGTGACCCACCTTCTCCAGCCACCTGCTTGGAGTTACCACCTAGTCAGTCCATTCAGACTAGGATGGACTTCTTAGGTTATAGTTCTCATAATCTTATCAGTTTATGTCTGAATATTCCTGCATTAACTGCAGCTTTGAGGGGACACCTCATATTCAAACCATAACAAAGAGTGTGCTGTTGGCTGCTTTCTCAGAATTTAAGAACAATGTGATACCTTTTTTCATTTGGCCATTGTTTTTCATATGTAGACTTCCTCAAACGGAAAGAGGGCTAAATGGGAGAACCCCAGTACCCAAATACTGTCCTGTAACCTAACACTATTCTACTATTTTATACTCAGGAGATGAAAGCTAATTTAATAACCTCAGCAAAATGTACAAAGGGTAGGTAATCCTCTTGGTTCGCAAAATGCTGTGAAGAATATATTCGTGTGTGTGTGTGTGTGTGTGTGTGTGTGTGTGTGTGTTTGCGCGCGCGCGCGCGCACACTGTTCTGGGGCTTGAACTCAGGGCTACTCTACCACCGAGCTACATCTCCAGCCCTTTTTATTTTTTTACTTTGAGACAGGGTCTTGCTAAGTTTCCCAAGCTGGCCATGAACTTGGGATCCACTTGCATCAGGCTTCTGAGTGTCTGATATTAGAGATGTAGACCATTGCACCAGGCTGAAAGTATATTTTTTATTTATTTATTTAGATCGAAATTCAGGGGCACTTGACCACTGCGTCACATTCCCAGTTCTATGTTGTATCTTATTTAGAGACAGGTCTCACTGAGTTGCTTGGTGCCTCACTTTTGCTGAGTCTGGCTTTGAGCTCCTGATCCTCCTGCCTCAGCCTCCCAAGATGCTAGGATTACCGGCATAAACCACCATGTCAAGCAAAAATATATTTTTAAATAAACCACCTTTAAAAATTTTCAGGGTTTCTCGCCTGCCTGTCTAAATGAGGCACAGATAATATGTTCGTCTTAATCATGTCATCTGGAACTCTACAATGTAATTCATACTGAGCGTGAGTCTGTAAAACATAAATTAGCAAGTTGCTTTTCCTCCTGGCTCTGAACCCCATAGGTGGGATTTCTTCTCCCTGCCTCATCCTTTAGACAGTCCTGAAAAGCATTGGTGCAAACAGCTGCATCCTACACCCATATGTCTGAATGTGAGTTAATATGGGTTAGTCCTTTGGGGGCTCAAAGGCTTTCAAGCTCGTGAGCTTGCGCTTCACCAAGGAATGTAAACCAGAAGTGATTCTGATAGCAACCAGTAGGAGAGCCTGCTCAAAATGTGACCACTCCATTTCAGGAGCACAAGTCACCCCAAGGGAGGTAGTGAGCCTGGTGAAGAGAACACAAAAATAAAGACCATTGATCTCATCAAAAGTGGGAGGGCTGTTGTAGAATAAAACCTGCCACTCATCAGCCCTGGATTCTGAGTTAAGAAAAGGATGGGGGGGTGAAAGAGTAAAAAACATAGAATCTTTTTTGGTATTCGGGACTGAACCCAGGGATGCTCTACCAGTGAGCTACATCCCCATCCTATTTAGCTTTTATTTTGAGACAGGGACTTGCTAAATTGCCCAGACTGGCCTTGAACTTGTAATCCTCCTGCCTTAACCTCCTGAGTGACTGGGATGATAGGCATGTGTCACCATGCCCAGCCTAGAATCTTTTAAATTGGGCTCCTTATTTGTTATGTTTTCATAGAACCTAGAACAATCTTTGATGCTCAATAAATTTGTCGAATGAAGGAAGAGATGAATTAACCTGTTAAAGAACAAATCAATTAGTATGAGGTTCAGCTACATGTAACTTAAAACACACACAACAGAGGTTTTACAGGATTGGTGTTTTCCCCTAAAAGAAGTCCTGGTCTGGTGTAGAAAGCCATCAAAGATCCAGGCTTTCCCCCCTTCTTCTGTTCTGCCATCAGCACTACCTTCTGCCATTGGGTCTTTTCAATGTGTATGCATAGCCATTAGAACCCCAAGGTCCAGGCACCAAAAAGGACAAAGAGACGAGGGCAAAAGAGAACCTCACAGTGTGTCCACTCCTCTTAAGGACTCTTTCCAGAACCCTCCTCTAACAACTCTGAGGATGTTTCATTGACCCTCTCTTTTCTTGAAGTGTAGTCTGGAAGTGTAGTTCATTGAGCTTGGCTCCTCCAAAGATGGAAGGAGGAAGGGGAGAATGCATACTTGTGATCTTTGGCGTACAGAGTCTTTGGTAGATAAGAGTAGACCAAAGGAAAAGTTAGGAAAGAAAACTAGTCAGTTTATGAGGAGGGCCACTGGGTGGGTTCAACTCTGAGGGAGGTGTAGGGAGAGAGGGTGGGTGAGTGTAGCCTGACTGTGTGCTTGCTGGCTGTGTGACAGTTGGCCTCATCTCTTAGTACTTTGGTTCTCTTCTCCCTGAAATGGAATTAATAAGCTGACCCCACAGGGTTGTTGGAAAGTCTGAAAGAAATAGATGCACAACTGCTTTTAAACTGGAAGGTGCTTGGCCAATGTAGCTTCCATTGGCATTCAGGGTCTTCAATCACTCATTTCATTATCCAGTCTTACATCAGTTCTCAATTGTTCCATCCAGAAAACTTCTCCCAAGGTTGTAGGGAGTCTCCTTGAGCGGTGATCATAGTTTTACAAAACACCAGGGGTGGGGTGACATCATCCCAGAGAGCTCAACATAGCTAGCATTGCCCCTAAAAGAGAGGGTGTCATGGTTTCGGTTTGGAATGGCCCACACAAACTCAGGTGCTTGAAGCATGGCCCAGATGCAGCAAGGCTCAGAGGTGGGGCTTTTAGACAATGACTGGATCAGGAGGGCTCTGACCTCATCAGTAGTTTAAAGGACTACTTGATGGGAAGTGGGAAGTAGTGGGAGGTCACTGGGGTATGCCCTGGAAGGTTCTATGCTCTCTCCTGCCCCCTGATTAAGAGAGAACAGGGAGAACTGGACATTCCCTCCGTCCCCATCACAAGTCTCTCTGCAACCAGCAGTGACAGGGCAGGCTTTGGAGAGAGGGTTCTGATCCCCATCCAAGGAAACAGAAGGGGCCCTTCTCTCAGGAGTCCTCCCCTTTCATTCAAGGGTTGCTCAGTGATCAAGTCCACAGCACTGGGTATGGAGGGACAAAGGGGACTGACTCCTGACAATCCTCAGGCTGGAGGGAACCAGCTTTACTAGGTACTGGGACAGAGGCAGGCACTCACCACCTAAGGAATACCAAGTAGAGAGAAAAACCTCGCAACTTCTTCAGGGAAGTTGGGTAAAGCTTTGGGGCATAACTGGCACTTGATCTGGGCCATAAAGAACGGGCAGGGGGTGGCCTGCTGGGTAATGAGTGTGTGGACACTATCGTGTGTGGCAAGGTGTCACAGCTTGATGTGACTGCTGCAGACCACAGGTCAGCAAGGGGTGCCAGGTCAAAGTCAGAAGGACTGAAGGGACATTGTGGGAGAAGGTCTCCCTCCCCTGGGCTTCCCCAGAGCTTCCAGGGAACAAAGACATTACATCACTTTGAATTTGGCTACACCACAATAAGCGGAGGCCTGCCCCGTGATGTGACACACTAATATGTGGCAGAGCTAGGACACTTTCTGGAAGCCATCAACATCTTTTAAGTTCACAGCGAACCAGTTGCTTTCTCCCTGTCCTCTAGCAAGGCAGCTCTGGGCTCAGGGACCTTGAACTTGTGCCTACTCTTTCCATCTCACAGGTTCTGAGACCTCCACTTTCCCGTGTCTTATGGTCATGCTACTTAGGAGGCTTTCCAAGGAGGAAATGTGGTGGCGGACTGAGTAAGTACAAATGTACCATGTTATATGCCACAGATGCGTCCTGTCCTGGAAATTTGCATGTCAGTCTTTTTTTTTTTTTTTTTTTTTTTTTTTTGTAAATTCAATAGAGTCTTAACGAAATTAGGGGGAGTTGTCATTTAATGGAGTTCAAACCTGCCCCTTTTTATCAAGTGAAGGGTTCTTTTGTAATGCAAATAATGTCACAGTTCTGTGAGCCGAGATTCTGTCTTGGCTTTCTTTAAATGAGACACACCTCTACGAGCAAAATGTGGGCTCCAATGCCGCATTTTAAATTCAGGCTGGCGTCCACCCCTTTGCCTTTGTTGTGATTCTTGCTTTGGTGGTCTTTGTTTATATCAGGTATTATTTTGGCCACTGGAGGGCCCTCCAGATAGAGAATCCCAAATATGTTCCTGAGCCCAGACTTCAGCTCACACCTAGATTTTTGAGCATGCAAGCACTTCTTGCAAATCGGATTTCACTGGGGGAGACTAGCAGTAGCATTGATGTTTCTTTTATTTAGGAATTTAAGCATAAAAGAAACCTCCATTTAAAAGAGCAGCTTTTGGATTATAGTCTATTTGGAGCTGGAAAGGAGGTGCTAATCTTGTCTGTGGAGAGTGATCTTGCAGAATTCAGTACAGCTTAGGAAAGCGGAGCTTCGAACAAAGGTTATTTCTCTCTGTGAAGAGAATCACACCAAGATGGATGGAGTGAAGTGGGGCAATAGAAATTATTTTTAAAGTGAGGAAAAGAGAGTCTGGGTTAGGGCTGGAAAAACAGGATGGGGGCTTGGCACCCCACACCTACTAAAGCACCAAATCATCAGTGTTTATTTTTGTGACACATTTTTTCCCTGACCTATTGTTGGAGCCTGGTTCAGAGATTTTATGTTGTTGAATGTCTGCAAAACATTCTAAATTCTGAGCTCAGAGATGTCAATGTGGAACATGGAATGTTTCATATTCAGTCCTGAATGGATCCAAACACAGACCTGTTACAAAACCAGGTAGAAGTGAGAAAAAAAAAAAAAAAAAAAAAAAAAAAGAGTCAAGAAGAGAAATGTGGGCTGATGACTGGGTTTCCTTACTTTATAAAACACAGAAAATTCATCAAAACTCCAGGGCAGTCTAATACCAAGCCAGACTAAAATGAAGTCTCACGTTCTACTATTTGGAGGTCTGAAACAAAAAGTGAAGTTCATTGTATTGATTTGCATGGATCTCCTGACCTAGTAATTTGCCATCACAGATTGGAGTTCTACCAGTGACAGATGGACCTGCAGGTGATTTTGAGAAATAGTTTGGGTCCTAATAATTTAAGAACGTGGCTCCTATGGAAACAGATGTGGCCACTGGGGATATAGCTAGTGGCAAGATCTGCAAGGATCTATGAAATATTTGTCCAGCTGTAAAATGAAAAGGAATCTTTTTCCAACTTATCCCTTAGATGGCACACAGGTTCCTAGCCAAGGAAAGTATAGTTCTTTCTTTACTTATTCAGGGGTGAAATGAAAGAAGGTCAAGAATTGGGCTCCAGCAGAGAGCCTCAGTTTCCTTTCTCAACTTCAGAGTTTATAGGCAAGGGAATGCCAATGAGTAGACAGACCGACTTCAGTCCTGATCAGCAGCATTTGCCCTTTTGGGAACCTCAAATGTAGGAAGCAGATCACTGAGGGTAGATGGTAGCAGAGGTCAGCAAGCCTGGACCTTTTCACTTGGCCAAAGTTGTCCTCCCTTTTTGATTTGTCCTCTCCACCTGTGGGAAGCACTGTTCACAAGGTTGTATCTCAGAATTTTGCAGCTAGCACAGAAGAGATGCCTGGGATTTGAATCTAGGTCTCCATCCAGTTCTAACTGTGGTGAGTAGGATGTGGCCATCTGATCCTGCACCTCTAAGAACCGGAGAGAAGGGCTTATCTTTAAGGCTGGGGGGACTAGTGGTGAGGGCTGAAGCAGGCTGAAGGAAATCAGTCACTCGGGGCACTGACTATCCAACTGATGATGGGGAGCATCAAGCTTCTTCTCGGAATTGTTCCCAAACACCAAGGTATAGTAGATTCAAGATCTGCAATCCTCTCTCTGCCTCTGAACTCAAAGCTGTCATTGTCATGAACACTGATTTGACACTAAACATACATTTTCTTCTGACATATTTGTATTGTTTTTTAAAAAAACTGTATGACAAATAGTTGTGCTGAGTGAGTGCAGGGCACCTTGCAGGCAGGCAGTAAATATTTGCTGAACGTTGAAAGAATGCCACATCTTGGCTGTCAGAGTGGCTTCTATTCAGAACCCTTCCACAGGGGCGGGTAGATTTCATGTTAAAGGACTGGTCAAGCCCTGCCTGACCAGAATGGCCTTTGTGAATACTGGAACATTCTCAGATCTGCTGAGTAAAAGCCACCATAGCTGGATGGGGGAAGTGCAGCTGGAGTTTTCCTTGAGACGCAGTTCCTTTGTTCTGGTAGATTTCAGCCAGAAGGAACAGCAAATTTTACTGTCTGCAAACCACCAAGGAGCTCCTCCCCTCCCCCTTTACCTCCTTCCTTTCCAACCTGGGAATTCATTCGCTGCTTCTCTCTTCCTCCTCCTCCTCTGCCCCAGAGCAGTCCCCAGGGATGAAGCTCTTTGTTGTGAACACTCCGAGACAATACGGTATCGCACAGTCCCCAGGGCACAATCAGAGTTGTCCTCCAAGGAAAGTGATCGCCGGGGCAATCGCCCCACCTGTTGATCTCCCCCTTCCTGGGGTGAGCCGCAACCTGCATTGTGCTGCGGACGCAAGCGTTTCTAAGCAGGCTCAGCAGATGGCGCTCGTGAGCAGAGTCGTCCTCGTCCCTTCCCCGCCCCTCCCCACCGCCAGGGCCTCTCTGGTCTAAAGCAAAAACAGATGTTTTCATCATTTCTGGATCTGGCGTGTGACTTGCAGTTCAGCAATGTGCCGACATAACCCAGAGTTGTGCGTTCCCCTCATCCCCCGCAAAATAAAAATTCTTTCTTAAACGAGCCATCCTCCTAAGTGAGCCAGCGACACACGATCTGTTTAGTCCTAGGGGGTGCATGTTTAATCGAGCTCCAACTCCAACGGCCCTGGTAGCCAGCCCTGGCTCTATAATTGGGAGGTTGTCTTTTCTCAGGGAAGACACAGAGCGGCCAGACTAGCTATCTTTATACCAAGGGCTGAGGAGAGACGCTAGCCTTCTAAAATAGCCCTGGTCTGGCGGACTGGCGAACCTGTCTGCGTGGGAGCCAGTGGGTCGCTGAACAAAACAGGAAGGCAGGGCGGCGCGCCCTGTTCCCTGCGCCCACGGCAGGTGGCAGCATTGGCCCAAGCTGGCCTCTGCCTCTGGCCAGCCTCAAAGCAGGGCCCTTTTACTTTCGGTGGCCTCAAAATTATTAGTTCCAGATGAGTTCTTGCAATTGTAATATTTGGTTTAAGCCAATCTGCCCGATTGCGTCAGCGCACGCTCAAATACAGCCGTCTGAAGTCTAACCAGACATCAGAGGCATGTTTCAGGGGGTGTCAACATTCCTTACCCTTTGAAAGAATTAAAACAAAACCAAAACGGAGGCTGATTTATCCCCAAACCAAAGAAGGGTGAACAGGCATGGGGCTAGGGTGCGGGAGAGTGAGTGAACAGTGGAAATTCAGGGAAGGCTAAACAATAGAACTTTGTGGGCTGAAGGCTGCTAGAGTGGAACTGGATTTATTTGTTGAACTAGGAAGGGACCTCTGGGCTCTTTGAAGGTTAGAGCAAATAAGCAAAACTGGTGGGCATTTGGTTTACTATGAGAAGAGCGTTCAAGTCACGTAGGCTGCTATTGTCAGGCCAGAGCCCGCTGTGTCTGGGCTGGGTCTCTGCTTAACATTTGGCCTGGCTGCTCCAGGAGGGGCCCAGGAGGAGGGGACACCTTTTCCTAGTGCACAGCTTTTGGGGGCCCTCTGAATCTTCGTGTTAAGGATGCAGACTGGTTTCCTAAGGACACCAACCCAGCCCTCAGAGTTCTTCTTGAGAAGACAAGGGCTTCTCTAGGCCCTGGGGTGAGTGGACCTGCCAGAGTCATCATGAGTCTTGTAAACAGCCCGGCTACTGTGTCACTGCCACACCCCAGTGCTTAACACAGGAAACAGCAGGGGGACCCACTCTGATGGACTTGATTTTACAGATATGTGGGCTGAGGCTAAAAAGCTCACTTGGTGCCCTGGGGCAGGGCAGCAAAATTTGCAAATGTAACCCAGAAATCCTGCTCCAACCACCAAACAAGTAAGGGTGTGTCGCTTCCTTCAGCTGAGATGGAACAGTTCCAGGTTGGCCTCGGAAGAGATAGTTTCTGCCGCCATGCAGTTGCCCCTCTCCCTGCCTGCACCCCACTTTTCATTCTGTACTCAAATTCTTCAAGCACCTCTTCCCAGGCTGCAAGAGAGATTCTTACTAGTGAACTCCAGGGAGCCTGGCCATTTCCCTGCAGGTCTCTGACTTGACATGGTACTGATCAAAAGCTGACACCCATCTGGCAGATGCTTCAAGTCCTGTGTGTGGGGAGCGGGTGGCTGGTGCTGTCGTGTGCCAGGCAGGCCAACTGAGCAGCCATCTTGTCCTTCCGACTTTCCTGCTTCAGCGACCACCCCACTGTGAGGATGAAGCATAGGAAAGGTATGGGGAGCCCCAACAGTGGCCAGATACCTCAGAGTATTTTGGAATCCAGAATCTTGCAGTCTAAAAAATACATGTGTCCCTGCAAATTGCTAGGAATGTACCAATCCTTGAGGATGCTTGGCATTGGGTGCAGATGAAGGAAATAACCAAGTTAAGCCGATATGGGAGCATAATACTGATGGCCTGCATCCCCTGGGAAGAGCTGAGAAATTCCAGGGTTCCTTTCCACTGGTACCCTTTATTCCCTTTTGGGCAGCCTTTTATTGCTAGGTTCTCAATCCTGGCTACTTGAGCATCACCTGGACCCTGCCCCAGCTGATGGTAAAATATAGCCAAGATTTTAAAAAAGTATACTGTGTGTGTGTGTGTGTGAGGGCAATTTTAACCAAACTTCCCTTGTTTTACAGATGAGGTTCCTAAGAGTTAAGCAGCTCAGCCCAGGTCAAACAGGTTCATGTTCAAGGCCAAAATTTCTGTATAAGTTGTCTGGCTCTCAGGGATGATTGAGGCTTTTCCTCAATCTTCCAACTGTTAATAACTGAGCTAGTTATTTCCTTTCTCTGTTCAATGAAGCCCTCTCTCAACTACCAGCCTGTATTGCTATTGCCTGTATGAAATTTTGAAAGAACAACTGATCGATGGCTACTGGGGAATTTTCAATTTTGCTGCTTTAAATAAGTGCTTATACTCAAAAATAAGAATTACCCCTCACCCTGATTTATTCATTTGTCACTCTGTTTCCTAAAGGGATTCACACCTGCAAATGACTGTCATGGTGGTGACTCTGTAGCAATATGTTCTTTTGAGTGGGGCTCCTGGACTCTAAAAAAGTTCAGAGGAATCCTTAGATTAAAGGAGATGGTGGAAGCGAAGTGAAGAAGGAGGTGTCCTATCTCCCAGGCCGGTGAGATGACTGGCTTTATTCTCAACACCTTCCGCTGGAGCTGCTCAAGGGGCTACTTGCTTCTTAGTCACGCCCCTCTGGAGGCAACAGACACCTCAGAAATAACTCTGTCCTGCAGGGGACAGGAAGCAGTCACTGGCTTATCCCTCTGTTTCTGAGAATAGGTTTGCGTTGGTTACTTGATCTTTGATGCTTCAAGATTAAGGAAATTACCATTGTTCATTGGTAAGAAGAGAAATAAAGAGGCTGGACGTTGTTTTGGTGACCAGGGAAAGTGGAAAGGAAGCTAGACAGGGAGTTGTCCCGTGTAATCTTGAACAAGCCATTGTACCTCTCTGAGTCCTCTCCTTTTGGAAAGCCAAGGTGTTGGGCATGATTTCTGAGGTCTCTTCCAGGTCTGATCTCCAGTGAGGCAATGAGTTTTTGCTCTCTGGAACTCTCCCATATTCAGTCAAATGTGAGATCCTTGATCCAAGGGAGAAATGTTAAGAAAGATATTTCTGTGACAATTATGAAAATCTATAGATATCATAATGGCATTATTGACAATTTTTTAGATATAATAGGAGCATTGTGGTTCTATAAGAGAAAATCCTTATCGCTAAGAGAAGCATGCTGAGGTATTAGGGATAAGTGGTATGATGTTTGCAACACACCTTCAAGTGACTTAGGGGGGAAAAAAAGTGAATGTACCAGAATGTTAGCAGTTGGTTAATAAGGTTGGGGTATATCATTCTGTTTGTTAGCTAGTAACTCAACTTTTCTGTAGTTGAAAACTTTTTAAAATAAAAAGGCAGAACAAAAAGAATGTGTCCCTGTGCACAAGGAGCTTACAATTTACTATTTTCTTACCATTTACTGCTCATCAAAGGCAAACAGATGTGTGAATCACTGTTTAATTCGAGGCAGAAGACAAGCATGGTCAGTGGAGAGAAAAGTGGTAGATCTTGGAGGTCCAGAATAGGAAATGGTTAGTTTTTCCTCGGGCATTAGTGGTGGTGAGAGAAAGCTTTCAAGATGGGGTAGTATTTGAGTTGGGTATAAAAAAAAGTATGTAGTTTTAATCAGAAGATGGCAAGGCAGGGAATTTTGGTCTTAGGGGACAACAGATACAAAGTTATAGTGCCCGAAGCTGTTCAGGGAACAAAGAGCAGTCCATGTAACTGGGACACAGTGGATGTGGGAAGGGATGTACTGAAATATAAATATTGGTTGGTGTCTGATGCTCATGATAATGGGTGGTTTTAAATGCTATATAAATAAAATTCTGAAGAAGGATAAATAAGTATTTCATTCTGTATCAACAGCTGGCTTAGTCATCTAATTAATGAATTTGGGTGGGGGGCAAACTCCTACTCATTCTTCAAAACCAGTACATGATTCTTCTCTAAAGTTTTTCCCAGGCTCTGCAGACAGCATTAGTCACTGGGACCTGTCTCTTTGCTGTTCCTATAGATGGCTCACACTCATTGCTGATGTCATGGGGATCATGCAAGGCCAGTCTTGTGAACCACCGCTTTTGACTACTTTCCCTAGAGTGAACCAACTGTTCCTTGCTTTAGTCTTTTCGATTTTCCAGTCCTCAGCTCCAGAGCCTCAGATCCCCACAGCTGCCTGGGGTCTGCTTGCTAGGATAACCAACCAGTGATCAGTGTTCTTTGGTCTCTTAGCCTTGGTTTGGATAGCTCCATGATTGCAGGAAAGAGGCCTGATTGCTGCTTAGGGACCCACGTCAGCTTACTGTTGTCAGTGGGACTTCATCAATGTGGAAATAAGAGCATTTCCTCCCCACATCCACAGAGACATTTTGTGTACATTTATTGCAATAGTGCTTTCCATCTTGTGCTGGGATTGTTTTCTTTGTCCATTTCCTACTAGACAATGAGTGACTACAGAGAAGACTCCATATCATAGTCAGCTTTGAATCTCCAGCATTTAGCACAGAGCATGATACGTAGGGGCCCAATAAATACACACTGAAAGAATGAGTGGACAGATGAATGAGCAGAAGAGTAGTTATCATCCATATAGGTCTCTGCAGGATCAGTTCCTTACCTGAGTACATAATTGAGAATTGACTTTTTGAATAGAAACCAACAGTTATAACGAGGTTGCAGAGTCTCCCTTCTTGAAGCTCTATCTCTGCCCTTGTTTGCATTGGTGTGAGTTTTGAGAGTGGCTCCTGAGGACAGCGAGAGCCCCTAGTGGTTTCCAGATGCGTATTAGAGATCAATGGTGTCTTTGAAATCACATTGGGGTTCCAAACTGTATCAACACAGAGCCTGAGAAAAGAGTTGAGTCATAAACCATAATAACAAGATTTTGCTTATAGATGTAGCCCTTTTTCACTAGCAGACCCACCAAATATGTAGCCAACACTTATTAAATCAAAAGACTGCTAGAGTCACCTTCCTGTCCAATCTGTACAGAAAAAGCATCACCATCACATCCCGACATCCGCAGGGCCGTGGTCCTTTCACCTCTGTTTGACACACCCATGAGACAAAGGTGCCAACTTCAGAGCACAGAGCAGTTGCCATGAAGAGCCCAGGCCAGGAACCATGGGGTCTGTTCTGATCACTAAATAACCACTCCTAGTCCATACAACAGATGGTGGGTAATTGGGTTGGCTGTGTGTTTTGTTCTGGCCATGTTTCCTTGATTACTATTTTCAAAATATTCTCTGCATCCCTGTGCTGCCATCCCAGGCTCCTATTTCTAAAGGATCAAGCAGAAAGTGTTCAGTTGCTTTCATAATCCAGGATCAAACTGATCATATTTGTGAAATTCTTGTAGAAAATAAAATTTTTGTACTGAATCAAGTAATACCTTAAATCTCGTGCAGGACACCTTGAAGTGGCATTGGAGTTCTATTCTCCTATCCGAGAATGGACACCTGGAAAGCTGATTGGGTGTGAGGACCTCATCGAAGGAAGATGGCTTCTCATCCCTATTCTACCTCTTCAGACCAGAAGCACCAGGATCCTCTCCCCACAAATGACAAAGCCTGTGAATCACATACCTCACCCTTTTCTGAGCATTTTTCACAGTCACTTGGGTTCAGCCCCATCATGAAATGCTGTGATTCTTTGTCGAGTGTCCCTGATGTGCAGTGCTCTCTGCTCTGTGCTGTGAGGCTGGGATATTCTGAGTTTGACACTGATGTCATGCTCAGGGTTAATTAGGTAGATGCCCATCTCTACCCTCAACTTCTTGTGAGACCACGGAACTTCTTTCAGCCTCAGATTCTATCTGATAAATTGGGTACAGAGGAAGGAATCTCCAGAAAAGAGAAACATGAGTGAAGCGGGAGAGAGTATATTCACTTGAGGGTCTTAAGAGAAAGTTGCCATGCAAAAGAATAGTACAGTTCTGAATTAAGTTTTCCAAGATCCATTCTCTTAGAAATATTGTCTTGAAATTCTCTGCCTCAGAAACAGTTCCTTCTGCCTGCTATTCAAGTAAGTGGTAAAAAGAAAGATATGTACAGCCTACTTTCATTATTTGGGGACATTCCTCTTAGATTGATTCCAACTGCAATCAGAACAGAGAATTGGAAGCGTGGTCACTTTGTAAGGACCCATTAAAAGAGAAGCAGGATTGGGTGCAGTGGTGCACACCTGCAATCCCAGCAACTTGGGAGGCTGATGAAGGAAGATTGCAAGTTTCAGGCCAGCCTGGGAAACTTAGTAAGACCTTGTCCCAAAATAAAAAATAAAAAGGGATGGGGTTGTGGCTTAGTGATAGAGCACCCCTGGGGTCAATCCCCAGGATCAAAAAAAAATCTACATTTATATATCTATATTCCTATCTATCTATCTATCTATCTATCTATCTATCTATCTATCTAGAGGGGGAGAGAAAAAGGCAGGAGCTGGGGATGTGGCTGAGTGACAGAGGGCTTGTCTGGCATGGGTGAGTCCCTGGGTTCTATCCCTAGTACTCCCCTATCCAACCCTCACACACAAGATAAATAAAAGAGAGGCCGACATTGACGAGCAAGATCTTCAGTGGCAGAAGGAAAATTGCTAGTAAGCTTTATCTCAGGGAGTGTGTCAGTTTTGTGTTGCTCTGACCAAAATACCAGATAAGAACAACTTAGAGGAGGAGGTTTATTTTGGCTCACAGTTCCGTCGTTCTGGGCCCAAGGTGGGGCAGAACTTCATGGCAGAAGGTCATGGTGGGGAAGCACTGCTCCAGGTATGGCAGCTAGGAAGCAGAAAGAGAAGGGGGAAGGGGCCACAGGGCAGAGGTATCCTTCCGGGACATGCCCCCGGGGACCCTCTTCCTCCAGCCACACCCCACCTGCCTTACCATTACCACCAGTTAGTCCATTCAAACTAGGTTACAGCTCTCATAATCTAATCATGTTACCTCTGAACATTCCTATATTAACACAGGAGCTTCTGGGGGACACTTCATATCCAAATCATAACAGGGAGTTAGTCACCCTTAGATAAAAGGGAGTGACAACATTGAAATTAATTTTGCTCAGGTTTCCTAGAGTATTTTCTTGTGGGGTCTTTTTCTTTTTTGTCGGGGGATTGAACTCAGGGGCACTGGACCACTGAGCCACATCCCCAGCCCTATTTTGTATTGTATTTAGAGACAGGATCTTACTGAAGTGCTTAGTACCCTACTTTTTTGCTGAGGCCAGCTTTTAACTTGGGATCCTCCTGCCTCAGCCTTTTGGAGCCGCTGGGAGTGGGGTCTTTTCTTGAGTCATTTTGACTCTGGATGTTTCTGTGTTTTGTGTACAATGAAGGGACCTCACAAGCCAATTCTGCCATTGCAATCCTGCCATGTCTAAATACCCAGATTTGAGTTGTACTTATTAAATGTCTGCTGGGTGTCTAGCACTATGCTCATCGCTAGTGGTAAGGGAGCCAGCCCCATCCTCTTATCACTTGTTTACCAGCAAATTATTTAAGTCTTCTCAACCTCAGATTCTATACTGCAAATCAGGAACGTTTAATTATCCATTAATCCATTGTGAACTATAACTATTGTGCTGCTATAAACATGTAACTGTAATATGATGACTTTACTTCTTCAGGATAAATACCGAGGAGTGGTATAGCTGGGTCATATGGTGGTTCCATGTCTATTTTGTGACTTCTCAGTGGAGAACAAGTGTAATATGTTTGACACTGGCACTTAGTTGACACTCAGGAGTCTGAGTTCCCTCTCCCTTTCTTTGTCTAAATCTGGATTTCCTCATTGTGAAATACAGCTGGCTAAAAACAGCACCTGCACTGGGCGTTCTTAAGAACTGAGTAAGATAATGCATGTTTTACCGCAGGGCTGGGGTGTAGCTCACCGGTAGCACATTTGCCTAACATGCACAAGGCCCCATGTTTGATTCCCAGCACTGCAAAAGAAAAATAAAAGTTTATTGCAATAATGAGATCCATAATAATTATAGTCATTCTTAAAGAGCATACACTTATACTTAGAAGCCACAAGCATGCCTACAAAACACTTAAAAACACACAGTACATGACTAAGCACCCCAAAGCCCTCATGCCCTCAGTAAGCACCCTGATGCCCCAGTGCCCTGGAAGGGGTTTGATCTAACCCGTTTTCCATCTTCCAGCATGAAAATGGAGCAATAAAGGAGGCTGCCCAGCACCTTTCAACAAATAATGGATTTTGAATGATGCCAAGTTTCCTCCCTGCCAACTTCAAAGGTATCACTTGAGTGGATTCCACAACTCCTCACCTCCCAGCCTTGGCCCTGAATCCTTCCTCAATCCTGCTGTTTTGGACAGGCTGGATGGCCTCACTCCAGTGCACCTGTCTTGCCCGCTTCCACCTCTTCATCTTTGCTCAGGCTGGACCTGAAGCTCTGAAACCCCAGAACCCCTTCCCATCCATGCCACTCATTGTGTGTTGACTAACTTCCTCTTTATGTTTTATTTAAACCTTTGTATTCCTCGTGACAACCAGCACGGGGCACTGCACATGGTATGTATTCAATAAATCATTATTGGATGAATGGTTATTTTCTTCTCCATATGATATTCAAAAAGATTTAATTAAGGGATTAGTTGTATGAGGCACTATGCCAGGTGCCCTACAGAGATAATTACATGAAGGATCCCTGTCCCTAAGTAGCTTAAAATCTAAAACTATTAAACAGATATAAACACTCATTTATAGCATCCAATCACCTGGGTTCTTAATCTAGACTCCGTTGACAAACTCCTCCCCCAATAATCTGTGAATGACTCTATGAAAACTCTGAAGTGATATGGAAAATGTTGTCTGTGTGAATATCCTGGGGGACAGTGTCCATGACCACTGTGAGTCTTGGAGCAAAAGAAGTGGTGAGAAGCAGATTTTATTTTAGATATATTGATGGATAGGATGAAGGACATGAGAGTAGAAACGTGTGTGTGTGTGTGTGTGTTTTACTCAGGATTGAACCCAGAACCACATATGAGCATCTCAAAGTGCTTAGCACATAAGAAGCAAAGATCATTCTTGGATTTTCTATTTGAGCACATAGGTGGGTGTCCTGCCTTCTACTGAGAGGGTGATGGTTTGGTGGTGGAGATGGAAGCAGACATCAGGGAGATGAAAATCAACAGGCAAATGATAAGTAAGCTAGACATGTCTATTAGGCATCTAGACACAGATGCCAGAGAGCAGTTGGATGCATGAAGTAGAGCTGAGGGGAGAAGTGGACTGTGGATATAAATTTGAGAATTGTATAACTGGCATTTAAGGTCACTGTGGTGCATCAGTTAGGGGAGGAGAGAGCTAAGGAAGAACCCAGAGGACTTTCTGACATGTGGAGATACGGAGGAGGAGGATCCAGGAAAAAAGACTGAGATGAAGGAGGCACTGAAGAAATCCAGGCAAGTGTGGTACCCTGAAGCTGAGAGGCAGTGTCAAGGAGAAAGCAGTGGTCAGCTGCATGAAGTTTCATTGCTAGAAATTGCATCGTTGGATGGACTTGTCTGTGTCATGAACTAAACTGAACTTGAGTATAGGAATTATGTTTTATTTATCTCAGAATCACCAGGGCGTAGCACAAAGCTGGGCACTAACGGGTGAGCTTGCTCATTATCTAATGAATGCAAAAGAGAAGAATTTCAAAATCCAAGCAGGAGAATAAAATTACCGCCAAATCAGAGGCCTCTGTGACTGAGCTCAGCACTCTCTCTAACATGCTTTGTGGGTGTGGTATCACGTATCTCTTTCCAGCAGGAGGCAGAACAGTGGCACTGCTGTGTCAAAGTTCTGGAGCCCTTGGTAGGACACATACCCCACAATGTCATTTGTGCACAAGGGCACTTGGCTGGGGAGAAACTGCACTTCAACCTCTACCATCTGCTTAGTGAATTCCCAGCCCACTGACTCCAGTGTCACTTACCTCTTAATTACCGGCCTTGGCTCCCACCTGGCTTGAGAGGCCAGCTTTGCTTCCCTGCTGCATTTTAAGCAGTGACTTGACAAAGCCCATCTTTCTTGGCTGAGATTTCCTTTGGTCAATTTCAGCCAGCCCTTTCCTCCTGGGATATCCTGACCTTGCCCAGTTAGTAGTTTCTAGCAGACTGACATCCTGGTGGCCCTGGCAGCTCTGAAACTGATTCTGCCTACTCAGGGCAGTGCCCCACAGGGCAAACTGGCATTTAGAGCCTCTGAGAGTAGCTGGCAAAGGATAAAACCAATTAAGAAGGCAGTTGAGAGACAACTGGGACCTATGGTACAATTTACCATTGGTATACTTCCCAAGTTGGGGTGGTGGTAATTACCTGAATCTCTAAATGTCCCGTATAAGGCTCTGACATCCTGGAAAAGAGCCCAGGATTAAACATCAGTTCATCTTACCCAGGTGATACCATTCTTGAACTGTTTCTCTTCTAAAGATGTTCAGCTCTTTTTCTTTCTCTAGAGTAAATGGGCTTGGGTTTAAGCATCTTGGTTCAGAGCATAAACCCAGAGTGCAGAACGTTTTGCAGCTAAATTGATCCAATCTGCCTCCTCTTAACCTTCGTGGCTTTTTCTTAAAAAAAACCCCAGTCTGTAGAGGAACCCCCAAGTTCAACCTACTCCTTCTGAATTGAGTCACTTTTATCCTCTAGGTATGTTAGTGTTTTCCTGTGTCAACTTCCCATGCCCTTCACAGTAAGGGAGCATGATTCCTAGATTTTTGAGTGTTGTGTTCTCACCAGAAGTTAGAACATATGCTCCAGGTGCATCTGAGAGCCCCCAAAGGCACACCTGTGCAAGTGTTCTAAGGGATAGGGGCTTTTTATTAAGAAAACAGAAGGAAAATATTCATGGCTTTTTATTTAAAAGCTTTTTTCCATTGTATCCCATTTAGTCTTCACTACAACAATTCTATAGGGGAAGAAAGGAGCGATGGACAGCTGCCCCCACCTTTACACATGGTCACCAAGACACAGAAGGGAGGAGCCACCCACTAGGAGGAGCCTAGGACTCAAACTTGGGTCTTCAGATTCCCACAACAGGAAGAGGTTCTTTGTCACATGTGCTACCTGGCGTGTCCATCTGAAATGAAGACAGAGACCTCTACTCATCCGGTGGTTGTCAGAATCTTCAGAGTGAAAAAAGTAAAGAAATAAAATAAAATAAAATAAGATAAAAAAAACACAAAATGACTTTTTGGAATTATGTTCCTTCTACTTCCATCTTTAGAAGATGGATGTCTTGATACTGAGCTATGGTCTCAGATGGAGTAGACTTCTGGTGAACTTGTGAACAGAGGCTGACCCTCTGTTGCCCAGCAGGTGTTGGTAAGCACATGCCCAGTACTGTACATGGTTCTGTGGACAACAGAGAAAACCCATGGTAACATGGTAACATGGAAAACATTCTAGGTAGGAGTCAAAATAAAAGGCTTAAATTTGGATTGATCAACATGAACAATTAGACATGTTTGTAAAAAGAGTAATTCTGTACATTATCCATTCAGCATCTGAATATTAAATAACTTCCTATGTGCTAAATTTCTTATATTGGGTGTTGAAAATATGGGTGATAAAATAAGAATAACAGATTTCAGAACTTTAACACAACAAAAGTTTCTTTTAACACTTTCAGCAAGGGTTGTTAGTAGTTGTCTGCTATAACTGCCACTCAGGGACATCTTGTACCATCTTGCAGCAGAACTTTCTAGGAGTGTGACCTCCAAGGTTTTTGAGAAGGGAAGAGAAAGATGACACAGCCTTTCAATCCTCAGCCCAGAATTATCACGTCACTCTTGCTTACAGCCCATTGGTCTAAACTAGTCACATGACCGTGCAAGGGACATTGGGAAATACACAGCTGAAATATTTGATAAGCATTAACAGTGGCTGCTACAAGTGGGAAGTGGATATACAGACAGCAAAAGCTCATATCCTTAATAACTTCAAAACTGTGGTACAAAGCAGATGGTGCTGAGCATTATGAGACTGATACAAAGTACTGGGGAAGCTAAAGGGCTGGAAGGATTGGCAGGGTCGAATCCTGGACAGGATTTTGGAGAACATGGTATTATGACAGGGCCTGAAGCACTGGTAGGTTTTGATGTACTTTTGGAGCAAGATATACTGGCAGAAGAGCAATGAAAAACCGTAAGTAGTTTGCTGGAGGGCAGAAAGTGTGATAAGGCAAAATAATATAATGACAGCTATAACAAATAGCATTTAACAGAGCACCAAGTATGTACCAGGCCAACATCTAAGTGCTTCATGTATATTGACTCATTTAATTATCTCAGTGGTCTTTCATCAAAACTGAGGTTCAAAGAGGTTCACTAAATTACTGAAGGCCATAGTAGAGTTTGGCTAAGGTTCTGTCCAGTGGGTATGCTAACCAGCCATTGGAGGAGCACGTGAGGGTCAGATTTCAGAGGGTCATGAACATCAGGCTAATGCCCCTGAGTATTTATTTTAAGGCAGAGTGTGAAATTGAAGGTTTCAAAGCAGGAGGAATAATCTGATCTGATTCATAATTAAATCATAGATTGCACAGGTCCACCTTGGAGACCTGAGAGAAACGGGGAAAAGGATTCATAGCTGGCTTCTCAATAACACAGAGACTATGGTCAATCAAAGAGAAATAAAGAATTTTGCAGGCAGGGAACAGAAGGTGTAGATGTAGGGATGAATACGGTTTGGAACAAGATAGTGTAATCTGTATGACTGGGGTAGGGTGCAGAGAGATGGGGCAGAGTGATATGGTGAGGGATTCAAATGTCAGGCCACGGAGATTGGATTGATTTAGTAGGAAGGAAAGAGACGTCTATGCTTTGAAGACAGGACAGAGGAATGTGTTATGAGGCCTCTTTGCCCATCTCTATTGCCAGTCTGACTCGTCATGGGCTCAAAACACCTGTCCTCTCAATACCTGGAGGCATTTTCAAAGTAAACCTGAAAGACTCCTTGCCATTCTTTCAAAAGATCTCCTCTTCTCTACAAGCAATAAAATAATTGAAGTTGGGTTGTTGTCCCCCCTCCCCTTTTTTCTTTTTCTTTTTTTTTTTTTTACAAGAGCCATTACAAAGGTGTGAAATATTAGACACTTACGCATCTGTGAATAAGATTGTAGGCAAAAATGTGTGAGTTCCCATCTCAGCTAATGAACCAGAATATGGTTTTAATTTTTGAACTGCAAAAATGTTCTGCCTTTTTTTGGTCGTCCCCTACAGAAGACTTCATATTTTAATAATTCAGTGCAGCCTAATTACTTTAATTAATCACCTTCTTTTCAGAGATGTCAGTGGGCTTCGTTATTTTCTTGTTACTGTAGGTACTGTTGGGATTTTTAAGGAATTTTTAAAATATATATGTAATACCCAGGTTAACTCTTTCATGACACCTGAAATGTGTCTGCTTTTCCTTAGAGTGTGCTCTGTCATTCACAGATGGGCCAGACATGCCCGTAACGCCCATCTCTTCTGTCACATGTCCTCTCTGTGACCAGTTAACAAAACCATCTCTATGCCTTAAAAATTGCTGTCTGGAGACAAAAGTAAAATGCTATTTAGAGCAAGTCAATATTTTTGCATCTTTCTGAGTCATGATGGATATACAGGGGATGACAATAGCTTTTATTGTACAATCAATATAATTTGCTTCCCTTGCAGGAAAACATAATTAGGTTATAGTTCATGCAATGGCAATGAAGATATGTTCATTTCTAAAGTCTGTTGGTGGGTGGAGGGTCCTTTCTTGGTCTGAGTGGTGTCCCTTTCTAGCTTCTGACCCACGTTGACTGGGTGACACTAAGCACATCTCTTTACATGTGGGGTCTTTGTTAATTCTTTAAAGCAAAGAATGAGAGTGTTTTTATACAGAGTTAATAATACACTGGTTGAATATTTGGAGGCCTGACATGAGAATCTGGCTTTGGAGGCAATTCTTTAAATGGCAGAATTCTGTTATCGATTGTTCAACTAGTCCCATAGTCCTTCTTTTTATTTTTTTACCATAAAAAAAGAGAACTCAGATCATGTTATTTTCTCCTATTTCCATAAGTAAATGTAAAAGGAACCCTATTAAGGAATGCATTGAAAAATAGGGAGAGAACTACCAGGTCACCTTTGTTCTTTTTTCCTGGGACCCTTTTGTCCCCTCTGCAGCTGCTTGCCCCCCTGGCTTCCCAGTACAGGCTGGTTGCCTGTAGGATCATTCCTGTGCATTTTACCCCTCCTGGCACTGGTCTCTGGAGCCTCTGCTCAGTTGGGGTGGGGAGTTCTGCAAGCTGTTGGAGATTTCACGAGAACTGAGAACAAAGTACTATAGGAGTAGAGAGCTTCGCTTGGTGCATCTTTAGGATTCCTGGCAAAGGGTTGCAAGGAGACTTCCCATTTGGAACTCAGGCTGAATACTTTTATTTTGAAATGCTGACTGTCTGAAATCAGATTTATTCAACCCTGACTTTGGCTTTGAACTGAGGCACACATGCTACCTGTCACCTGAAGGGTGCAATTAGGGTCTGCACTTGGAGCTGCATTTTCTGTCAATGCAGAGGGGTGGACATGAGCAGAGACTGGGATTTGTTTGGCTGAAAGAAAAAGAAAGACCTACTTAAAAACCCTCTTTCTTTCTTTAAAAAAATTTTTTTTCCCCATTTTTTTGCCCCACCCCCCATCCTCCCTTTGACAACCTAGAAAGTCACAGAAATCGGCAAGAAATAAATCAATAATCAGATCAATTCCAGTCATGGATCCAAAAAGAGGCTTGTGGTTCAAAAACCTCTGGATTCTTTTGAGTTTCCTAAAATTTTTGTATGGCAATCAGAGATGTTAATTGGTTGAAACTGCCTGTGGTTTTAGGAAGTGCTCCGATTACAAGGAGAAATCCTTTTATGTTGCTGGACTCCAGCCACAAAATCTCTGAAGTTAGGAATCTGGCAGAGGTTGAACCCCCTCCAGGGTGTAAATAAACCGGTCAGGTCTATAACCCAATAGAAGTCAATTTATTGTGTGTGTTTCAAATCCTTCAGCCCAAGCCCTACCCATTTATTAAAGAAAAGGTGTGGGATACAGCTGGCACTCAGACAATAGAATATGGCAACTGCAGTGATCGTGAAGTCTACATAGTCAATGGAGGAAAAGAAGGGCCCCTGCCAGGATCTACTTTACTTCCTGCCCAGATTTGCAAGGAATTGCCTAGAATCAAACGGCTAATCAAGACTGGCACCCAGAACTGCTTACTCTGCTGGCTTGGAGGCTGAGACTCAAAAGGCTTAAGTGGGTGAAGGTTTTATAGCCCCAGTCTGGAAACCCCAGCGACTTCTCTGTTGGACTGTGCATCCCAGTGAATGTTATCAGAACTGGAGGTTTTGCTGGACCTGATCTTGCTGTGACTCACTGCGATGCCCAGGGCAGTATGGAGGTGGGAGGCTGCTCTGAAACCTTGGGCCGAGAACACGATGAGCCCATTTACACAGACAGAGCTTGCAGAAGGAGGTTTGGGGTTCATCTGATCCTGATCAAGACAAAAGGGAGAGACCCAGCACCCCTCCACCCGCACCCCCCCCCCTTCCTTGCCTCCAGCTCTAGCATAATTGCATTCCCCAAACGGTGTGTGGCAGCAGGGTAAGGGTGTGAAATGTGCCCAGCCTCGTTTGCATACTGCTCCAGACTGTCAGTGACAGTGAGTTATTAGTGAAACCTAGGACAGTCTTCTTCAAGCTGCCTCTAAATTGCTTATTCTTCAGCATTGATCCATCGGGCACCACTACTCACCTACACCCTAAAACAAAAGGATAAAAAGGCCCCTAATAACTTTACAATACCCCACTTTACTTTAATGTAGCAAACACATAATCCGGCTGGAGTCTTTTTTTTTTTTTTTTTTTTTGGTGGCTCCCCCTCATCCCACCACATCCCCTTCATTTCCATTGGCTCCTGCCAAGTTGCAGAGAACCAATGGGATTCCTCTTCTTCATTCATGTCCTAGCAACAAGCTCTGTTCCAATCTTTCTCTGCCAAACTAACACCTGAAAAATTACATCATGAATAATGGCAAAAGCAGCAAGGGCCAGGGAAGGGGTTTTTTTTTTTTTTTTTTCATCTGTCTGCTGCAGAGTTCATTTAAGGTGTTTTAGTCTAGATTCTTAAAGCGACAGTGTCCTAGATTTTAGCTGATCTTTTTGAGCACATTGGTTAACATATACAATATAAAAGGAGCAGTAACTGAATGTAGCAAAAACCTTTTAGGTGAAATGAGGGGAATACATTTTGTTCGTGGTGTTCCCTGTGTATTCTTTCCAAAAACCTTCCATCAGAGAAGCCCCCAAAATGGAGAAGTAGATTCTTTATATAATATATTCTCTAGGAAGGACAAAAATGTTACAAACCGCACAAGGCGCCCACCCACTCTCCCATACAAAAATGCAGTCCTTCCTGGTGGTTTCTTTTGCTCCAGTTAACTATCCCCAAGGCCCTTTCTATTACTACTTTGGAATAAAGGGCTCATTCTTTAAGGGGGTCCTGGAGCCAGGGAAGGAATTGCCTTGAGAATCTGCCAAAGGTGTGGGGTTCTCAGGGTACAGGGCCACAGGGTGGGGGTGCGGGAGCACGTGCGCAGATGCGCACGTGCAGGGCTGTGACTGCAGACAGGCAGCTGGGGAAATGCAGGAACAACGAGATCCAGATGACCAAGGAGGGAGGGGGGGTTGGTACAGAAACCAGGAAGCCGAGGTGAGCTGATTGGGAGTGGGCATGGTTGGGGGTGGGGGAGAAAGTCAGGGAGGGGAAGGCCGCTGCCCATGTACTCTTCTCTCCAAATGGGCAAGGGTTTATTCTAATGAAAATGTCCACCCTTCTAGGCATTTTTCAAGACCCAGACGCTGACTCGCTGCTTCCGGCTTCCCCCACCCCACCCAGTCTAGCGCAGACCGGGAGCAGACTCAGACACAAAGAACTGCAGCCTTGCGCAGGCACCAAGAGGAAGAAGGGCGGGGGTTAGCACCTGCCCGTCTTCTTAGTGCGCGGTGCGCAGCGGCTCAAGTGCCGCGACTCCTGCGTCCTAGGCACTGGACCGTGCACTCTGGCATTCTGGTTTCGTTGTCAGCATGTGTGTAGTGCCGGCGGCTGGTGCTGGGAAGGGGCCCCTGGGGCAGTCTCGGGTGCCTTGCTGGAGAAGCAGAAAATAGATCTATTGGATGTCTGGCTCCAACGCCGAGTTTGTAGCTCGCCTCAGCCATCGCCTTGGCAGCAGGGTGATTAGAGGCCCTGGCAGACAGTCTGCCTGGTTACTTGTGAAACCGCATAACTATATAAGGCCCGGGAGAAAAGAGAGGGATGCCAGGCTAAGAGACTCTCAGAGGTGCAGAAAAGAGGAGAGTGCAGGAGAGGTCACTCTTAGGATGGACCTAGAGATGCGCCCCTTCAACATACCCACACCCCACCCGCCACAGGATGCAGTGATAACTTCTGCTCAAGTTCTGCCACCAAGTATGTGATGTAGGCGGAATAATGAAGGCTGGGGGTGGGAGGGGCTCTGCACCAGGATCTGGTGGAATAGAAATGCTTTCTCCCTAGAAACATACTTGGTTAGAATCAGTTGGCTTCAGGGTAGGCCAGGAAGGAGACCCATAAATCCAGAGTCTCAAATATCTTTGGTGAACATTGCATCCCACAGAGCAGAGAATTTGCATCATGTGGCCTGAGAGGCAGTTTTGGAGAAATAGATGGCCTGGCAGGCTAGGCCAGTGGGAAGGAGTCCTGGAAAAGGAGGGGGGAGTCTTGTATTCCCTCTGACTTGAGATCTAGAGCATTGTGACCCCTTCTTGCACCAAATGCTACTGTTGTGAATGACGACCAGAATATTTTCAAAAAGTGGGTAGTGTCTAGTGTGTTCTTAAGTAAGTTCTCAGTCACATTATTGTCATAGTTGTCATCATCACCACGCTCCCACTGGTCTTAAGCGTGGATCTGTAGCTTTGAATTCCCAACTACATCTTCCTTGGAATGCCCTCTTCTCTTCCAGAGCCTCTGTTTTTTTCTGTTTTTCCTTCCATTTCCTGGATCCTCTTTCCCATTGTTCTTTGCTTCCTCTGGACAAGCCTTAAATGTTGATTTTTCTCTTGGCTCTGTCCTAGTCCCTGTTCTTCTCTCCTCCTACCTCTTGCTTTTGTGATCTCATCCTCCCAAAGGTTTTGATGATCTGTTCTATCCTGATGGCTGCCACATCTACAGCTCCAGCCCAGACAGCCAAAACTTCAAGACCATGAGTCTAATCATGTGTCCTCCGGGTATCACAGATTCAATACGCCCCTCATCTTCTCCACCCTTTGATTTGCTTCTTTTCCTTGTATAGTTATCTCAGTGAAAACAAAAACAAAAAAAAAAACAAAAAACAAAAAACTTTTAACTTCAGTTGTCCAAGACAGAAACCTGGCCGTCATTCTTGCATTCTTGACCTGTTATCATCCCTCATCCTCTATATCCAGTCTTTGCCCCAGAGTTGTTGATTTTACCTACTATTTTCTTGTGTGTACCTGTTCCCACTTCCTTGCTACCACTGCTCTCAGCCTAGGATAAATTGCTAACCAGACTGTTGAATTTACTCCTTATTGCTTCTGCTTAGGGTCCCTGGGTGGCTTGCACATAGCTTCCTGCCTTTCATACATCATCTCCATTCATTCTTAAGGTTTCAATCACATGATCTTCCTTTAGTTTCTTCAAAGTGCTTCTCTCTCCCACAAAGGGACTGTGTAATGCAACACGTGCTCCTCAATTAAATAAGTCCTACCTGCACATCCTTAAGCTCCCAGAGGGATGGTCATTGCCTCAGGGACGCTTCCCCTGCCTTTGGTTCCTTTTTATAGATTCTCATAGAACCTTCAGCCTCTTTTCCCTTAACATCACACACTTTACTTATTTAATTAATATCTGCCTCCCTTATAAGGATGTAATGCCATTAGAATAGAGATCTTATTTTTTATTCATCAGTATAGCCGAACACATAGTAGGTGCTTAAAGAACATTTGTTGGATAAATAAATAAAATAAATTCTTCCAGCTATGTGCCAACAATAAATTTGATAAACACGATTTCTTGTTATGTAAAAACATGGGGTAGGGCAAGGTCAAGAACCAAGCCCTGCACTTTTAATCAAACTTGCACAATCTTTTTCCATTAAAAAAATCATTATGGAGATATATTTACATATACATGAAGTACATTAAAATAAACTCACTTAAAGTGTATATTTTGATGAATTTTGATAAATGCATGCACTTCAATGAACACAACCAAAATTAAAACAAGATGGAACATTCCCACCCTCTACCAGAACCCTTTGTGCGCCATCTTCACCCCTTAATAGACCCAGGCAACCACAAATCTGTTTTCTGTCACTACATTAGCACATACATTAGTAAAGTATTGTCCTAGGATTTCATCTAAGGGGAATCGTACAAAATACACTATTCATATCTGGATATTTTTACTCAGCATAAAATTTTTGAGATTTACTCATGAGATCAATCTCAAACCATGTATTAGTAGTTTGTTCTTATTGTTGCTGAGAAGTGTTCCATCGTATGGATTTCCCACAATGTGCTTATTCATTCACTGTTGATGGATGTTTGAGTTTTCTCCAATTTGGACTCTTATGATGAAATCAGACTCAAATATTTCTGTATGAGTCTTTGAGTAGACATATATTTCACTACTCTTGGGAAAATGCTGAGGAATAGAATTGCCAATCATAAACTAAGTGTATGCTTAACTTTATTATCCAATGCAGCGACCTAATTTTACCTTCCCGGAAGTAATGTTCTACATACTCACCAACACTTGTTAATGTATATAATGTAGTGGTCTCTTATGCAATTAAGTTTTAATTCCATGATTACCAATGAGTTTGAGCATCCATATTGGCCATTCATATATCTTCATCTGTGAAGCGTCTGTTGAAATCTTTTGTGTTTGTTTTTATATTGGGTTGTTATTACAAATGTTATTGTTATATAATAAGATTATTAGATATAATAAGATTATTATGAGTAATCTTATTGCCAAGATGTAAAAGTTTGGTTTCATTCTATGTTAATTTTGGGAAAAGTATTTTCTTCTCACCCTAGTTTACAACATTCCTATTTCTTTTCTTAATAGTGTCTTTCAAAGAGCAGAACAGAAAATTTTAATTTCGTTGGTGTTCAGTTCATCATTTTTCTTTTATGATCAATGTTTCATTTGCCCTAAGTAATTGTGCCTACCCCAAGATTGATAAGTTTTTTTTTGTCCTATGTTTCCTTCTAGAAGTTTCATTAAAATTTAGGTTGAAATTAATTACCCATTTTAAGTTACCCATTATATGTGATGTATAGTAAAAATCAAGATTTATGGTTTTCTCCAAAAATACTCAGTTATTCTAACACCAGTTTTTGAAATGTCTTTTTCTCTCCCCATTGGCAATTTAACTGAGTTAGCTGATGGAAATGTTGAACAACCAGCTAACTCTACTTGTGAGTGTCTGTTCTCTCCCTGTCTGTATGCCTGTCCTCATACCTAAACCTGACTGTGCTGATCAACTTTCTAGTAAACATAGTCAGATAGCACAATCCTCCAACTTTGTTCTTCATCTAAAATTATATTTTGTCTATTATAGGTCCTTTACCTTTATATGAATATTAGAATTAGCTTGTCAAATTCTACAAAAAAAGTTTAAAAATTTAAATTACATTGTACTGATTCTAGGGATTAATTGAGAGAACATTTAGTCTGCTACTAATTCATGAACATGGTTTATCTTGGCATTTACTTAGGTCTTCTCTAATTTCTCTCAACAATGTTTTTGCTTTCATTGTCAACATATAGGTTTTACAAATATTTCTGTACTTATTTCCAAGTATATAACGGTTTGGGGTGTTATTGCTAACCACATCTTTTAAAAATTTCATTTTCCATTTTTTCATTGCTCATGTATAGAAATACAATTGATTATTGTATGTTGATCTAGCATGCTGTGACATGCCAAATTCACTTAGATCCAATGATTTCTTAGGTTCCTTAGGATTTCCTATGCACATAATAACATGGTTTGTAATTAAAACCAATTTTACATCCTTTCTATTAGCTACATCTTTTTTCACATGTTTTTCCTTGTGTCACTTGCTAGGACCTCAAGTACCGAGATGACTGACTGGTGAAAGTTGATACCGGTAACAAAGCAAAAATGACACTTAAGTGTTCAGCATTAAGTCAGAAGTTAACTGCAGGATTTCATGGGTTGAAAAGTTTCCTTTGCCAGGTTGAAAATTTTCCTTTGCTGAGAGTTTTAATCATGGATGAGTGTTGAATTTTGTTAAATGCTTTTTCTGAATATCTCAAGATAGTCTTACTGTTTTCTTGGTTATGTGGTGAATTTCAGTAGTTGATTTTCATTGTTAAACCAGCATCACATTCTTATTGAAACTATGTTTGATCATGATGCCCTTTTTTATACATTTCTGAATTAGTTTGCTAATATTGAATAATACTCTTGTGTCTCTATTTATACAGGATATTGATTTGAAAATTTCTTTTCTTTTAATTTTATTATTTGATTTTCATAGCATTGTATTTCTGAATTATAAAATGAGTTGGCATGTAGTCCTTCTTTTTCAATTGTCTTGAAAAAGTTTTTGTGAAAACAATGTTATTTCTTCTTTTATAGTTTTAATAAAACTCATAAGCAGCACTGTCTGAGATTGGAGTTTACTTTTTGGAAAGATTTTGTTATTAATTCAATTTATTTAAATATGTTTTACATTTACTCTTACATTTACCATTTTTGTGCTGCTCATTTCTTTGTGCAAATCTACCTTCCATCTAATGTCATTTTCTTTTAGCCTGAGCTTCCTTAACACTATTGTGTTTGTAGATATACTGGTGACAAATTCTTTTAGCTTTATTGTTGTTGTAGTTTACATAAAATAATTGTACATTATTTATGGAGTACAGCGTAATAATTTGATATATATATACAATGTCTTAGCTTGTTAGTTTTGATTTTTAAAAATGTATTTTGTCTCTACTGTGCAGATTCTCAATGGATTCTATTCCACAAATTCCCGCTGCCTCAGCCTGTTTGAACTCTGTCTGCTCAATTCAGCAAGACTGTGTTTTGCTTGGACTGTTTTTTTTTTTTTCTATACTGTGGCCTTAAAGATGCTTCTAGACAGAATGCCAAGCGTCTATTTCTAGTGTTTTGGCACAATATTTATTAACATCATTTATTCACTTATAGTGTGCTTACTATGTGTTAATACTTAGCAGTATGCCAGGTATTTTACATACATCTTTTTAGAGTTGTCACACACTATAAGTTAGGGTCTTCTATTATCTTCACTTAATAGATGAAGAAATTAAGATTTAGAGCTATAAAATAATATATCCAAGGGCACACAACCAGAAAGAAATGGGGACTGAAATCTGAACCAAGGCACTTTGGTTAGAAAATGCTGGCAACCACTGGGCTATCCTCAGTGTCTCTTTTCCCAATCTTCATGATTTTTCAGAATTTGCATTTTTAATCAAGTATCTTAACTCTTCTTTTGTTTCTAATCATGTGAAGTACTGAAAGAATAGCAGTTACAAGCAATAAATATGGAACCCTTCAGTGAACACTGGATGTATGTTACTGATGAATTCACTTCATCTCTTTCTACGTTTAGGGCATTGGATGGATCTATATGTGCAGATGGATCTATATGTGAAACAACAGCGGAAGCACCAAACAGAACTCATTAGTTCAAATGCAACGTGGCTGCGTTCATAGCAACTTCACATGGGTGCCATGAGGGTAGAAAAGAAGGAAACATGTTCAGATACAGAGGTACTAGTAATGAAAAGGTGTGTCTGAAGTCCATAGATCAATTTGGTATATCAATGGCTACAAAACCTACATAGATTTAATTAGTGCTTTTCTCATGAAGACCATCAAGTACCTAAATATATGACAGAATTTTATTGTTAGTGGTTTTAGGGGTGAAAATCATTTACCAAATAAGAGACAAGAAGAACCACACAGAGTAAGAGCTGGGCAAGTACAGTGTGCTGGAGGTAGAGGAGACCCAAAGGAGGGACAGATCAGACTAGTTCATCTATGTAAAGATGAGTAAGAGTTGGCCCAGCATTTGGAAATAACTAGAGCTGGAGAGAGGGCATTCTAGGTGAATGGAGCAATATGTACAGCAGCACAGAGGCAGGCAACAGACCATGTCCTTTTGGATAAGTAATTTAACATACATACGCCATGGGCTCAGACCAAGTTAAAATCTTAGTCTTCTGAAGAGTCTACAGCATAATGGATAAAGTGCAAGTATAGAAAGAAAATATTGATAATCATGACAGGGGTCTGATAAGTTACCTGTGAAATGAGTGAACGTCAGGGAGTGCTGAGTGCCGATAGGGAGACCTGCAGGACAGAGCAGGGGATGTTCACTGTTGCATGACATGATCTTCAGAGTCCCTGGAGGAGAAGCAGGACTTGATCTAGACTTTGCAGAGTGAGTAGGAGTTGAGTAAATGGATGAGAAAAGATATCCCAAGGGAGCGAAGAGTAGCAGGAGCAGAATGGAGCAGGGCAGAGACATGAGAGGAGGCAGGAAAGAAGGAAGAGAAGGGAGGAACCAGACCACGGCATCATGGTGGGCGTGAGTACCAGAATGGGGCACTTGGAGTCTGACTTGGTCCCACAGTTTGGGGGGAGTCCTTAAAGCATTATGGGAAAGGACCTGAGGGCATAAAAGTTGCCTAGGGCATTCTTGGACTGAGGTGAATCATAAATAATTGGACACATTCCACAAAACATTTCTCACAATATTAAATACCTACTGAGCACCACACACAGGGTATACCAACAAATAAGCAGCTAAGATGATTTAGGAACTAAGACCTAAGGAGGTGGGAGGTACAGGGACAGACGACCTGAAAAGCAAAGAATAGATATTTGTGCTTTCAGAGAGTTAGGAATGGTAGCTTGGGATTGACCAAAGAGAGCAGAGAGAAGACCACGCTTTTGAGCCAGCATTTTGGTGGCATTAATGGAGGAAATTCAGTCAAAATTATTGAGTGTCCATTAGATGCCAGACACTGTTCTGTTGTAGGTATGAGGACACATCAGTGAACAGAAACAAAGTCTCCACTGGCATGGAACGTATATTCTGGTAGAAGACACTTCAACCATCTTTACTCCTACTAGACTTTCTTCTTCTCTCACCACTGTTTGACCTATTATGTCCTCTGTGTGCATGCAATAGAAACATTAAAAAGGCCACATTTGTAATTTAAAAAATTCTAGTAGTCACATAAAAATTGGGAGAACAGGTTTTTATTACTGTATTTCGCCCACTGTATTAAAAAGTATTATCATTTTAACAATTGATTCTAAACATTGTTAAGATGTTTGCATTCCATTTTTACAAAGTTTTTGAAATTCAATGTGTATTTTAAAACTTATTCCACTTCTTAATTTAGAAGCTAAATTTTCAGTGGTTAATGTGGTCCTACCAAAACAGTAATGTTGTGTTATGATTAATAAAAAAATAGTTCTCACTGTTCCAATTCCTTAGTCACACGGGACCCATCTCAAGTGGCCAACAGTCACACTGGCTGTGGCTGCCATATTGACTGGCACAGCTATCATCTGATCCCTCTTTATTTAATTCTCTTTTGTTTCACCATGCCCCCCAGATACACCTGCCTCTTATAATCAGCAGATTCCTGCATTCTCTCATGAGCACAGTGAAAGCACCCAGAAACCACTCCGGACACAGGAACTCACACAAGAAACTTTATTAGCAGACAGAGTGTCTGCTCTTAAGGGCAAAAGAGCGAGAAAGAGCGAGAAAGTGAGAGAGTGAGTGGAAAAGTGAGAGAGAGAAAAGAGAACAAATAGTTCTACCCTTAAATAGTGAAAGCCTGCAGGCTAATTGAACCAATGACTGACAAGAAAGTTAACAATCTAGATTACAAAGTGGTGTGTGGGGAGGGGGCAGAATCAGTGGAGAAATCACTGCAGCCTGTTCCTTACACACACCACCATAATTGAGGCTCTGTTTTCTCATCTCTCAAATGGGGAAACTGGCAGCAGCTACTTCACAGGTGACTGAGCAGTCTCTAAGGTTACATTTGCAAAGCCACCTATAATGTGCCTGGGAATAGTAGGAGTCAGTAATAGTCCCTCTCTCCTCCCTTCTTATTCTGTCTCACAGAGAGATGTGATCCATTTTTCAAGGCTTCATTGAACCTCAATTTTCCATAACATCGTTCATCACTACTATGGAACATTCATTAATTCCAGAGTTTGATCTTTACAGTTTGACCCTTAGTCACCACCACAAGTTTTTCCTTTGCATTTGTTACATACGTTATTCCAACGTCACTCCTTCAGATCAGGACTGAGCTCAAAATTTAAATTAGACACATAATCTTCATATGTTTTGATGGACTGATTGATTGAGGTTGTCTTTGAGATGTTCTTTGTGGCCAAGGGAATTCTATTTGGAATTTGAAAATTATAGATTGGAAATTCGGTGTTTCATGGATAATTAAGAATTGACTGTGATTTGCTCTTTGATAGTGTTCATCAATATCAAGTTATTTTATGTTAAATTTTATAATAAATCGATTTTTCTTGAAGTGGATTAATGCAATTGTATTTCAGAATTCTTAAAAAATAAAGGAGAGAAACTTGATCTATCAACCTATTGCAGTCCTTTTTACTATTTTGGTGTTACCCTCCTGCTATTTAAGTCACTCTAATATTATATTATTGCTATAATACATTGGTAGTTGCTAGGTAGAAAATAGACTGCTTTTTCTTTTTCATAGATAGTGAAACCAAGATTCAGAGACTCAAGAAAATTAGAAATCAAGTGAAGACACAAGAGAAGCCAGGTGTCTTGACAGCTCCTCCCAGCATGGAACCCCCAGGTTACATTAGCACAGCTCCTTCCAGGAGTCACTGTTTTGAGTTTCCAGGACTGATAGGAATTAGAGCACAAGGCATTCCCAGGAAATTACACTGCCTTTATTTCCTTGCATGTTTAATTGCTTTCTAAGGTTATGCCAAGGTTTCTTAACATCTGTACAAAACGGGGACTTTGCCAAAACCAGAGGACTATGATGTTCCATTGTATCTCATTCTTTAACAGAACCTGGTTTCGACCAGATTATCGAGGATTTGTTAGACCTTAAACAGCTTTGACAGTTTAAATTTGAGATTTAACCTCTCCATAAGGCTGTTAAACCAGCCAGAAAATCTGGAGCATTTGAGAAATTCTCCAAGTTGAGGGGACACCGTGGGCTGGAGGGAGCCTGATGCCGGAGCTCAGGACCCAGGAGCACGTGGAAGCTGGGGAGTTGTACTTGGGGTGCTTGGGCTGTGAGATCCCCAAATTCCAGGGATCCATGGTCTTCAGTTCTGCCCTTCCCCAGCTAGCTCAGGCCATTCTGGTCCTTTCCTTAGAATGGGCCTCTAGCACCTTGGCATTTTCAGCAAGAGGCACATTGCCCGCTGTGTGGAATGTGCTGCTTGTCCGTTTAGTGAGCGTTTAGGAGCCTGTGACATACATGGAATGTGGAGAGGTTCAGAAATAGATCTGAATGCCGTCAGAGGTGGCAGGCCTCTTTATTTGTAGATACATAATGGGGCTCAGTGCTACTGCGACTTGCCTGACGCCTGCTAACTAGCCAGCCTAGCGCCATTCGAATAATCCCAGGTGCCCTATTTCCACATGCTTTGATTTGACACCGCCTTTGTTCAGGTTTACAGTTGGCTGTTCATACTCATCAAGCAGGGGCCTGGACTTCCCGTCTAAAAGCGGACAGAGGTGGGGTAAATTCCAGCCCCAAAGCCTGTTTCCTACCCACTCTCAAATCTATTTTCACACAAGATCCCTCTCCTGCCTTTCAGAATTTTATAGGATAACTTTTGTTTTACCACAGTTTCTTCTGTGTCTCTCCAGCCTCCTTGCCAGCTATCAAGTCCTGAGGATTCCCATAGGAGCCCCCAGCCCATATTATCCAAATATAGTTCCAACTGTGACAATGAACAACCCTTGGCTGCCTACAGAACTTACCAAATGTTTGGAAGGTCCCAGATGAGGAGGAATGATCACGGCCACTTTTTTGAACAGGGTGACTGAAAGGACCAAGAGGAAAACCATGCAGACTCAGAGGCACCCTGACAGACAGGAAGGATGCCCCCGCCCCTGTAGGCCCCCCGTGTACTTGCTCTGGGATGAATGTGACAGTGACCTGGAACTCTAGGGCTTGTGGTTTGGACGGTCCAGCGCATTCATGGCCTCTCTCGTTCCTCCCCTTTCTCACCCTTCAGAAAGCTGAGAAGTGGCTTCCACACAGCTCTAGCTTCACTGGGGCTGGACTGGGAGGCAGGCTGGGTGGCTGCACAGTAATCTGTCTGGCTTACAGGGTCCGTTTCCTGTCAGGGCTCACAGTAGATGGAAGCCACTGTGGAGCTTCTTATTGACACAGGCTTTATAAGCCCTGAGTAGGTCTGCTCCCGCCTCCATCCTGGACAACCCGGCTTCTCCATAACCTTCCCCAGCTGCTTCTGTTATTGATGGCTGGACATGGTTTTCCTGGGTGACACACTATGCAGGGCCACAGCAGAACCCGAGTTCCACATTTGGGGGGCTGACAAAGGGTTGATGCTGGTTTCTCAGCTCCATGTCCCATGAAACACGTCTACAACACAATTTCCTTTTTTTGAAGTGAATTTCACTTGATTTGTAAATGACATCTGTGGTCTTGTTAGTCTCCCTTTATCTGTGTCTGCACACTGCCCTATATTAGCCACATATGGCTACTGTATGCTGGAAATGGGGCTAGTCCAAGTTCAGACTTCTACATATAAAGTGCACGCTAGAGTTCAAAGAAGGTAATATAGCTTATTTAAAACTTTAATATTCTATATGATGAAATAATAATATTTCAGTATATTGGATTAAACAAAAAATATAAGATTAATTTCACCTGTTCCATTTTACAGAAATGAAATTTCTATCACCTGTTTCATTTTACTTTGTTCACGTGGCTACTAGAAAAGTTTGAGTTCACATGTGAGACTTGCATGCTATTTCTGCCCTCCAGTGCTGATGTGCACCAATTTATTCTCTCTAAAATGCAGATTGTTCCTGCACTCCTCTCCCTATTTGAAAGATGTGGGCTGAGAATCCCGTATGTCTAGGATTATTCTTCATCTTTCACTCTGTACAAGGAGGAAACCGTGAAAGACTAAGAGTTAAGAACAGCAGTGGGACAGACTCAGACTCTCCCTTGGTCCCTAGTCCCAGAATAGATCTGAATAGGTAAAAACAAAGAAGCTGTGGACTTGGATGAGGACAGACTGAAAGCTGCTGGCGTTTCGTTTCTTTTGTTCTCATTCTTGGCCATTGGAATAGAAACTGGTGGGCAGTTGGTGGGGTGGACGCCTCTGCAAAGTGGCCTGATCGGATTCCTGAGCTTCTAGGTCATTGGGCAGGATGGCGCCTGGCCGGAGCCACCATCCCTCCCTTCTGACCTTGAGAGGTGTGACAAGTGGATCTGCATTCATGGCTCTGTAAGCCACTATTGAGTGTCTGTGATGTGCGGGGCATCGATCTTATCTTATGAGAATTTAGTGAGCCTGCAAGGAAGTAAGCAGAGGACGTGAGAAAAGATAGCACTGGACATCAATGAACAACAACGGAACAAACTGGAGAAAGAGGAAAAGTTAGTCTTCCCTTCCTGTACTTTTTGCTCCTTTTTCTTCAAAGTCCCTGGCACTTACAAATAAATGAGTGAATAAATAAGTTGTTTGTGTCAAAATAAACAGATTCACTTATAAAATAAAGCCATTTTGGCTGTTGTGATTTATCTTTTAAATTACCAAATAAGCTGCCGGAGATGTCAGAAATCAGTTTGGAGCAAAGAAGGATTCAATAAATACTGGATGGATTAACAGTTAACTGAAAACGTTCAATCCCTGAGAATGTGAACCCATCCTGCATTTATCTGATATCAGCTCTTTCAGATGGATTCAGGGAAATATTTCTCCTCAATCCAAACAAATATCACTTTACATCATTGCAAAAATGCTATCATATTATATGAAGCTTTCTTGTGGGAGTTGATGTGATCATTCTTTGTTTTTGCTTTGCTGCTTCTTCCTCTCTCTTTCTTTTCCATCAGCTTCACCTCCTTCCCTGCAACACACATGAGCATCCTAATACATGTCTGTCTCTATCTTCTTCTATGTTCATCACACACATACACATCAGCAGCATCACCATCATGCATATATAACAGACCTTTTGTCACAGCACATTCTAATTAAATGGAATAAAATTTTATCACTTGCTCACTTCTTTCCTCAACAAATGATACTTGAGGGAAATTCCCCCAGGACATGTAGTAAACTTTGCCTCCTTTTACTGACTATATAATATTTCACTGTGGGGAATTTTTAAAATCACTTCCCATATATTCCCTTAGCAATAGGCATTCTTTTTTGTTTCCAGTTGTGCTTATTTGTTCCTTTTTGACACTACAAATAATGTTTGTTCATCTATCTTTTTTTTTGGGGGGGGATACTGACATTTTTATTTATATAAGCTATATTTCCAGGAGTGAGATTACAGACTATATTGTACATATGTTAAGATTTTAGAATATTACCACATTACTTTTTAAAAGGCTAAACATTCTCATTTTTATCAGGTATATGAGAAAAAACTCTTTTGTCAGATCTGTTTCTTATAAAAGTATTTTGTCAGTATGATAGATATAAATTAATAATTAGTTACCAGAGTTCTTAACTACTATTTGGGAAAGTCTGAATGCCTTTTCAGAATATTGCTTTTAATGAAAATAAATTACACATGATTACAAAGAAAAATAATCATACTAAAATATGGTTATCAAATTTCTCTAAAATTCAATTTGTGATATAAAAATCTGTCTTTATTAATATATTAAATAGCAAGTGCTGATTGCAGATTTAATAGCTACCCCAAATTCAAAGAAGTGATGAATATGATTGACATTTTAAGATATGTGAATCAACTATAACTTGATATAGAAATATCTGATTTCTACTGGAGATAGTCACAGGTACTGTTCACAATACCGTGGTTTATTGCATGCACTTGACATTGAAGTAAACATTGCATTTCAGTTAGAAATTAATGGAACTAAAAACCCAATGTTTATTCAAGTTCACTATTATCCGTAGACTCTTTAGGGCAACCCTGTGCCCAGATTAAGTTCTCCTGCTCTAGACTGTCATAGAAAAGAGGCTGTAGAGACCATCTTATGCTACTCCTCCATTTTATGGGTAAAGAAAGTATGTTTCAGGGACATTACCCTAAGTCTGTGACCAGACCAAGAATTGAATTCAGATGCCCCTGCTCCCTCCCTAGGATTCTTTTGCCACAAATATTACATTTCATCAGGGAATATCTTAGACTCCTCTGCTTGGCTCCAACCCCTTCATTAGATGAGGGGTTGAAAAACTGCAGCTCATAGGCAAAATCCTACTGCCTCTTCTTGTAAATTAAGTTTTAATGAAAGCTGTGCCCATGTGCTCACCAATCGCCCGCGGCAGCTTTCCTGCTACAATGGAATTAAGTAGATGCGACAGACCACAAGGACCACGGAACCTACAATATTTACTATCTGGCCCTTAGCAGGAAAAGTTAGCCAGCCTTAGCTTAGTCCCACAGGTGACATGCACTCTTGCCTCAGCTGTACTTTGATGTTCTATCTTCTAATTTGAGGAACTCCGGAGCATAATAGTAAAATGATCTCTCTTATCCAAGAGATCTAAGGCCTCCCAGTGGGTATCTGAAAACTCTGTACCAAACCCTATATACAAGCACTGCAATACCATGGCAAATGATCTGATAATTGAGATGTTTACTCAGTGACTAGCACTTGGGAGCATATACAGTGTGGATACACTGGGCAAAGGATCATCCATGTCCCAGGTGGGATGGAGAGGAACAGTGGAAGGTTGCATCACACTGCACAGAATGGTATATATCGAAAAATTTATGAAGTATCTGTTTCTAGAATTTTCTATTTAATATTTTCAGAGCATGGTTGACTGCAGGTAACTAAAACTGAGGAAGGTGAAATTGTGGACAAGAGAGGGCAACCATATTCTTGTTTTAGGAACTGTGCAAATGCCGTTCCCATCTCAGAAATACTGAATTCCCAGCCCCGGCTCCTCTGATTTTTGCTCCCTTCATGAAGCTTTCCCTGTCCACCCCTCCCCCTGTCTGGGTATGTGCCCCTAATGCACGCCCTTTTAGTGTCCCGAGCCCACCCAGAGTAGCACTAGTCAGATTTTACTGAAGCTGTCTAGTTTGTTGTCTGTCTCCTACACTGAAAATAAGCTTCCTGTCTTGCTCATGGTTGTATCCTCAGTACCTGGCTCTGAAGAGATGCTGAACATATTATTGAGTGTGAGAATGATCCAAGCAGGTGAGACTTGTCCTCGGTGGCCACTGCCTCAGCATCCTGGTCTTTGCCTCTCTGTTCAGAGCTAACCCAGCCCAACTCAGCTCCTCCTTAGGTGGTCTCATTATAGTCTTCTTCTTCTGTTAAAATATGCTTCCAGAAAATAATCTGATAGACCTGATTCTTACATGTCTGATACGGCTAAGTGCCTGGGGAGCACAAACTGTGTCTGTGTGCCCAGCACGATGCAGAGCACAAAGGTATTCAGTAGATGCTTGCTGAATAAATTGCTTATGGTAGCTCAATACTGGGGTTAAGCCAAATGAATGTACCTCTAACTGTGTAATTTGTGGCATCAGGGAGCCAAGTGTGAGATATTTTGGGAAATAAAATGTCTTCCATTGTGCTTCCTAAAGACCACTAATTCAAATTCTTCCCCTTCCACCCAGGTCTAACTGTTAGGCTGGCCCATGGATAGTTTTGCACGTTGGGGTTGAGAGTAGGTGATAGGAAATGTTAGTGCAACTTGAATTAGGAGAGGTGTGGAAACTGAAGAAAGACAGCTGTTTTGTGAGGAAGAGTTTACTATCTTTACAGCTCCCAGATTTTAAGTCCCTTCTACGCCTTCAGTGCAGAAGTTAGTATTCTTCCGGGTTTATGAGTAACTTTGAGGTTCAAATTCTGAACTCCAATACTAGCTCTACTCAGTGGTCAATCTCGCTGGCTGTGGACAGGAGAGAACACAGGGAGGGCCCAGAGCTGTGAGACCGGAAGCCTTCCTCTCAGGGCCAGTCCTCATCAGGCCCCCTCTCTCTTTCCTCAGGGCCTTGGGGTTGTTCCAGCCATGGCTGCTGCCCAGTGTTCCACCTTTCTCCAGTTCCTGGTTGTTCTGTTTTCCATCTGCTCTGACTAGAGACAGAGTGTATCCAGGTGAAGGGACCTGACCACCCTTTCCACCTGCCAGAGAGGAGCGATATCTCTCAACAATGTTCCCAGGGTTTTGTAGCCTGCAGGAGGCCTGGGGAGCTGATGTAGTTACCACTTCTAAGATTTTTCCAGTCACCAGCTCAGAGAGAGCTTGTGGTAGACAGGACATGCGGGGGAAAGGGAGAACAGAATGCATTTCCTTCTGCATCTCTGATGTTTTAGCTTTGCTTCCCCCTGGGGCTGAGGCTGGGCAGGATGAGCTGGATTAGCTAACAGGGATCCTCTCTCCACCTTCCTAGATTCTCAGATAATATTTCTTTTTTGGGAAAGGATTCACAGCTCCTTTCTGGATTTAAGGTGTCTTGCATGTGGGCTTCCAATACCAGGCCACTTTCTTTCCCAGGCTGGTCTTTTCTTTCCCTCTCCTGGTCCAGCCTGCTTGAGAAAAATACTTTATTCTCAACTCTCACCAGTTTTAGCCACCCACCCCCATGCCCTGTCCCTGCCAGAGGCTATGAGCAGATTACCTGAGGTCATTTGGTCTTGACCGCTCAATGCCTCCTTCCCCGGGCAGCTTGCCCACCTGGGCCTGGGTTTATGAGGTCTTCATGAGATCTCCAGGTGGTCTAGCCTGCGGGGTTACATAAATGGTGAATGCATACAGATGGTACCCTTGACCAAAATAATGCCTGTACCAAGTCAGGTCAGGAAAACTATGTAAGAGCCACAAACTTCCCAGCCCCCAAGGCGACTACGGATCCCTTCCTTTCTGGAACATACCACCAGCCCGGGGATGGACTGTGACAAATATTTGGCCTCAGGCAGTGCCGGAGCCCAGGGAAAGCTTTAGTGGCATGTGTGTTTTCTCACAGAATTATAAAGCCCAGCAGCTCTCAGTGCCAGAGGCTGCAGAGGGTTTCTGCGTTTTTCGACTATTCATTAGTGATTACACACCCCCCTGAACACCTGCAAGACCAATTCATAAAGCAAGCATTCATGGACTTTGGCAAGGGCTTCATGGGAACTGCAGGGTACGGGGTACAGTCATTGTATCTCCAGATAAAAAACATTCTCTTACCAAGGAGGCCTCTGAAAATAGGAGCAGGCTGCAATTTCAGTTCAACACCACAGGGTATTAAAAAGAAAAGTGTTACTTCACCTCGCCTCTTTATAAAGTCAGCTCACTGTGGGGCTGTGGCATTCCTGGACAAATCCTCTTTCAGGACCCTTTCGGGGGCGAGAAGAGGGGAGTGGTGGGCACTGGGTTGATTGTGACAGGGGACAGCCCGGCCGTCCGTGCGTTGAGGCATGCTCTCCTGCAAGCTACACTGATTTACAGCAGGATAACAGGAAGCACGGAGCCTGGGTGGCCTGCTGTGTAATTCTGGGTGACAGATTGCTCCTGCCACTTATAAAAACGGCACCATAATTAATCCAAAAAGACCAACAATAATAAATAACCCATGTAAAAATAACATCTTTATACAGAATATGGGATGGCCTTGAACGGGATTCTTTTTCACCTTTATATTGTCTTCGGAGTGCTCTCCATTAAATGACAAAAGAGCAGAGGCTAGAACAGTCAGGCTCTGACAGATAAGGCCACATACAGGGCATCCTGCCTGAGCCCGAGTTGAGCGGGCAGAGCAAGGGGAGTCTGAGCAGTCCTGTGGGGACCATTTTACAGACTAGGGATGCTGAGTCTTTCTGGGCATCTGAAAACGTAAAAATATTTTGTCTATAGAAGAAGCAAGCTGAAATTTATTTTGATCCGCTAGTGGATGAAGTTGGCTTGCCCAGGTGATTTAATGGGGCTTTTCTTGAGTGAATGTGTGTGTGTGTGTGTGTGTGTGTGTGTGTGTGTGTGTGTGTGTGTGTGTGTATGGGGTGAGGGGGAGGCTCCAAATATCTCCCCTACTCTGCCAGTGTAGACAGCCCCCAGTGCTCAATTAGCCTCCCAAAGAGCTTCATTTTCTGAGAACGGCTCATACACAAGGAGCGACGGTGCCCGCAGTATGTTTCATCCCCACACATATAAACACGCATCGTCGCAAATTCATTTCAGTTAGAAAGGACTTTAATAGGACATCTGGTGGTCTTCCACTACTTCTTGTCAAGACAAAGTAGGCTCGCTTGTTAATATCCTCTAGCCACCAGTGGATGACTCGGATCTCCAGAAATAATTTTTTTTTTTTTTGTCTCTTGTGATTGATTCAGCTAGTAAAAGGGGGCAAAAACAAAACCCAAGAAACAGTGGTCAGAATGTCCAGCTGTATCACTGCCCTGAAGGGTGGGGAAAGCTCTGACCAGGGACTTACAGCAGAGGGAGCGATAGGGTGATGGGGTAATAGGGGTGGATGTGAAGCAGTACTGAGCATCCTACTCTGCTTCCATGGGGGGAGGTGGAAGAGAATCATGCCTAAGATTATGGATTGTGGAGCTGACTCCCTGAGTTCAAATCCCAGTGCTGCTACTTACCAGCTGTGAGACCTTAGACTTGTTTCTTTAACCTCTCCAGTTTTCAGAGTTGAAGGAACATCCTTAGCTCCAAATGGCATAATGATCCTTCCATAGGTTATTCCATGTATCAATTAAGCCAATTAACACGTGCAAAGCACTTTAAACAGTGCCCAGCTATATAAATGTCAACTGTCCCCAGTTAAATTATCCGGATCGTTGGCTATTGATGAAGAATCGTGTGCATCATCCATCGCATCCCTGGTGATGATAGCTCGACTCCACGATTTAGAATCACAAATTAGTAAGCACTTACTTACTGCACACCAGATACTGCGCCTGCCTCAACTCTGTCAATACTTACAATGCTCCTCACTTGACAAAGGAGAACCCTGAATTAGGGAGAGTAATTAGTTTCAAGATAACACAGCTAGTAAAGAGTCGATCTAGAACTTAGTCCAGGTTGGCTCCAGTGACTGCAGTTTTAAGCAACAAGCTGTACTAACTGTGTTGGCCTCTGAAGAGTTAAAAGCTATGGCAGATTTTGCTTTTCATCTTTTTTTGTTGTTGTTGTTATTGTTCTTAGTGTCCTGATCTGTGCTTTTGGAGGCAGGGTGCAGGCAATGAGGGAAGTTGGTGAACATTCCTTTTCACATAGCAGTAGTGTGCACAGACCCAGGGCCATGAGCAGACAGCACCCATTCTGGACTCAACTTAACTTGAGTTCATAGCTGGCCACTGCCCCTCAATGTCCCATTATTGCTAAAAAAAAAAAAAAAAAAAAAAAATCTATATCCTCATCAGTAAAATGAGAATGGTAAAAAGCTACTTTGAGAGACTTTCTTCATGTTTAAATACAGTTATAATTGACAAAGACCTGGCATATGTTTGCCACTTAATAAAGGTACGTCTTATTGTTATTAGCAACGGCCAACTCTTTAAAGATGTTTTAAAGAAGTAGAAGCTGATTAATAAAATGAGAAAATTCAATCAGCTGCAATCATAGTCATCACATCAGACACAAAAATGTGACATCAATTTGATCTTCTAGTGTCAACATATTAGCAAAGTCATTTGAAACAAGCTCTTATTCGAAATAATTCAATCTGTATAGAAAGTCAATGAAATCAGGTATCCGCTTTATCGAATTTCTCCCAATGGTAGGAGTTTTTTGTTTTCATGTGGATAATGCCCTCCGCTTTGTGGATGGAGGTAACCGTGTTCTGAAATGCTTGAAAAGAGCAGCTGGATTTTCAGCTATTCTCCTCTTCATGTCACCTGTTAACTTGAGGCTCGATTCAGCTCCGTCCACAACGTAAACTCCAAGTAGCAATAATGGAGAAGGTTGTCAGTTATCTAATCATGATGAAATGCTGGATAATTTAGGCAGGATAAAAAGCTTGCTCTTTTCTGGATGATCTGGTTAATTATCTGGTTAAATTAGGTTAAAACCTTTTCGTCAGGGTCTTTAATTATCTGGAAAGCCAGGTAACTGTGTCTTTTTAAGAGCTTTTAGGCTTGAATTATTCATCGACATAACCCAGCATCCTGGGAAGATTCCCAATTCTTCACCTGCCTTTTTGTGCACAGATTTGGATTGAGACTCTTGAGATGTTCCATTTACACTTTCTTGTGGATGCAAAATATTCAAACCGTCTCCATTTTTTTTTTTTTTCTTACACAAAAGAGAGAACCAACTTTGAGCCGTGAGGGTGCTGGTGCTCAACTTGGAAGATCGGTAGCAAATTTTCCCGAGAGACACAAACAAACACATACATAACTAGAATATCAATGAGGTCTTTTTAGAGGCGACACATTAAAATGCAAGGCAGGAGATAATGAGATAAGCAGCAAGTTACAGGTTTCTTAATTCTAGCGTGAAAGGAGAGGGGGAAAAAAAAGAGAGAACAGAAAACCCCCCTGAAGGAGCTCAGCACAAGGAGGTGCTGAACTTGGTATTAAGCTTGCTTGGGGAGGGTGTTAAGGGGGTGTTCTCTTCAGTGACCTCAGTGACACAAATAGAAGTGAAAAAAACATCTTGTAGGTGATGGGGTGATATTAAAACCAAGCAAAAGCATTTTTTCTCAGTTCCTGGCTTATGACTGTTTCCTACTTCTACCAGCATATATAATATAAGTCAAATATAGGGCATCTTTTCTGGTCCTGTTTGACTCCTTCCTGACTATTAAGGAGAAAACATTGTTACCATTTCTTGAGAGCAGATTGTACCAGATATTGCACTAGGGGCTTTGATTTTTTTTAGCCCTTATGGGGCAACCCTGCTGAATGACATTGTTGCCTTTTGGTAACAGATGAAGAGACTGAGGCTCCAGAGTTATTACTTAAGGAATCAGACCCAGGATGCTCAGACTGCAAAGCCAGGCTTTATTCATAACTGCCCTCTGAACCAGTTATACACAGACTAATGGTCTATCTCCCACATGTTAGTCAGAAATGGGAAAGAAATACAATCAAGAGTCTGGGGTTATCTAGTGGATATGCAGTTGAAAGAGCATTTGACTTGGAGTTGGAAAATCTGAGTACCAGGCTACTGCTGTCTTTAGCTGTGTGGTTTTGGGAAAGTTACTTAACTTCTCTGAGTTGTTTTCCTCATTGTTGTAACTGAGCTACTAGTAACTATTTTTCTGGGGTGTTCTGAGTCCTAATTGATATGAGAAACTGTGAAAGTTCTCCATACACGTAAAAGAAAAAAACAAAACAAAACAACAACAAAAAACAAAAATGAAAAACAAAGTCCACCCTCCAGGAGGAAATCAGAAGTAGTTATGTACTTTGAACTTGGCTTCCTCTCTCCTTCCACAGTTGTGGTCTTCATTTAAGCCTCTTCTTTTCTTCTTTTGCAATATTCCCTATCGGTTTTACTGTCCTGGAGCTTGATCTCTAAACCTAAAGTATGATCACGTGATTTCCTGCCTAAAATCCTCCACTGGTGCCTCATGGATTATGGAGCAGGATCCAGTTTCCTCCCAGCAACGTGCATCTGCAGCTCTTTGGCCCCGCCCCCTTGATACACTCCTGGTCATGACCGGCTGTACCACTTGCCCATTCTACGCAACTACTTGCAATTAAAAAATGAAGGGTAATCTTTCCTGCCTTCAGGTCTTTGCTCGGTCCATCCCCTTTATTTGGAACGTCCCTGAGCTACAGCACCACCTCTGCTCTGAAGCCTTTGCGAGTCTTCCACCCAGAATGTGTTGCATCCTCACACCGCAGCCCCGAATTTGCCACGCTGTGGCAGTGGTTTCCTTACCTGTGTCTCGTCAGTTGGATGGGGAGGTCCTTGAGGGCAACACTGGAATGCTTTATCCTTAGCACCAAGCGCAGTGCTTGGTCTGCATCTCCTATTCCATCAAAGACGGTGCGTGGGAGTCGGCAGAGGACCACCCGAGGGTGCTGCCTTTTCCCGGGATCACCTCTCTCCCAAGCCCGCTTCCTCCGCGTTGATGGACTGGCTGGCTAAGTGGGCACCCCCTCTCTGCCTGCCTCCAAGACATCTCTCCTGAGACATAGCTTTCAGGAGGGCCTGAATCTTGGTAGTGGCCATGGGGATGGAAAGGGAGGGATGGGTTTAAGAGATCTTAAAAACTATTCTAAAATAGAATAATTAACAGAAATGATCTTCTGTGAAGTTCAAGGTAGAGAAGAGTGCTCAGCATGACTTATCCCAATGAGTCGGGCAGATGAGCACGATATCTCCAGGTATCTCTCGCTATTAGTCCTTCAGAAAAGGGAGAGAACTCTCTGCCTGTGGGGTCATGCCCACGCTGATCTGAATGATTCAGAGCGCACAGAACAATGGGGGTCCAGGTGGTCAGGTAGCAACCAGTGAACTCAGCCTTTCAGGAGGAGGAAAGAGAGGAGGCTCAGAGGGATTTGTACTCCCCGTGAGGGCAGAAAGATTTCTGACCTTACTAGTCTGAACTGACAAAGGGATGGCTCTGTTGTCCTTTTGTTCAACATCAAGGTGAAAATCCTAGAACTGTTTGGTTCACCCTGAACTTCCTCCAGTTTTCTTTCTAAATATTTGACAATTCAGAGAAGGGCTGAATTGAGTTTATTTATTAATATTTTTATCACTTTTATTAATTTTATGCTTCAATGGCATTATTTAACAGGGAGAGGGTTGGCATTCTACACACTTTGGTCGATCTGATAGCTCCCCGTTTGAAAGTCTATAACCACCAATCTCCACATTCATTTGCAGATGAGGAAAGAAGCTCTGGAACTTGAGTAGACTCCTCCTCTTTGGCAGTAGTGTCAATTCAGCTCTTGTGCACTTCTCACTCCCTGGAAGCCTCTGACCTTCCCAGCCAAATGCTTACAGGACAGGAGGCTGGCATGCCACAGATGACTTAGGTACACTTTCTGAGGTTCTGGCTGTGCAACTCGGTTTAGAAGTTGTCTTGGTCTCAGGACTTGACTATTTCAAAAATTTCAGTTTCAAGAAAGAACTATTTTGTATCCATATTTCCTACACACTGGGGGTGGGGAAAAGGCTATTCACTTCAGTTTTTAAAAAATACTGATGGTCTCATTCCCAGAGCTTGCATTTTAATTGGTCTGGGTGCAGTGTGAGCCCAAGGATTTTTGCAAGATCCTCGTGTGTCCCTAGTAGACAACCTGGGCCTTGGTTAGCTTTGAATGATTCACAGGAGACACAGGCCTGGCCTTGCCCAGGTGGCTGTTCTGAGAACTTGAGGAGAGAATCAGAATGAGAACAAAGAGGAAGGAAGTTGAGACATAAGAAAGTATGCAGGATGGAGTTGTGTTATTAACCAAACCCAGTAAAGTGGGGAAAAGATATTTTCATTTCTGCCAAAGGCCATATGCGAGCGTCTGTGGGGAATGCATAGCCATAGCTTTGTGACTGAACCAATAATTCATATCTGATTCAGAAGCCGACTTTGTTGGATTACAGCTCTACAGCTGTTCTCAGTCTAAGCCCAGCCTCTCCCAATGGGACTGATTGTAGCAACACGTCTCATTTATAGATCTCATATGCAGGGGCCCTGGGACCTAAATTAAAACCTTGTGTATGTTACTTTGGTGAATTCAATTCAAAACATTTTGAGTTCTCCAAATAGGCCATTTTCATTCAAGAGGGGAGGAGGAAACACAATGGAAAGGAAATGGATCTTTTATATTCATCTTTCCTGCTTTTGGTAGGAGGTTGGGACACAAAGACAATAAAAAATAAGTTCTAATAAAATGTCGAGGCTTTGGTGAGCTTGGTATGGGCATGTTGCAGGGGAGGAGAGGGAAAGCAGGCAGACAGGGAAGGAGAAGTATGAGATTCTGGAACCAAGAGATGGAATTAAGAGATTCCCTAGCATCTTCTGGAAGAAGATCAGGTCAACATTTATTTGTTCTGGAAGACTGTTTTCAAGTTGCCAAAAATAAACAAAACTAAGACCCAGAGAGCAGAAGAGTCTTGACCAATGTTATCCCATCAATTAGCAGCAGGGTGGAGCTGAGAACTCTGTATCCCTCTCAGATCTCCTTGAAGGTACTATATGATTCCAGGGAGACCCAAGAGGAAGGAACATTCTAGATACTTCCAGAATAGGGTAAGGCCAAGCTTTTGAGAAAATTTTCAGGAGTTTCAGGTCAAGAGAATTCCCTTGGGGACAGTTGTGGCAAACATTTAGAGGAGGAATCTGTGAAGACCTGTGAATAACCAGATTTCGGAGAAGGGGTAAGAGGACAGTGAATCAGAGCAGGACACTTGTCCTAGAGCTGCTTTGGCTGCCCATGGCCGAGTGCTCTCTGTTCACCGCACTGCTCCATTTTCACCGATTTCTCATTCCTTATTGGGAACGTCAGGGTGAAATAAGAGGAAGACAAAGAACACAACCCCAGGGACAGAGCAGAGCCCAGGACCGAGGTTGGGATGTGACAGGATGTGACAGCCTACTGAATACAACAAGAGCATGCTGAGCACCCTCTGTGTGCCAGGTGCTGAGGATGCTGAGGTCCTTACCCCACAGAGAATGCCAGCAAGTGACTCTGAATGACCTCTAAGAGGAAGTGGGGGAAGCAGCCAGGGCCTAGGGTGCAGAAACTTCCACAAGGAATGACTTTTAAGCTGGTTCTTATGGGATGAGTGGGACAGTGTGAGGGGATTTAGCAAAGTTAGGACAGAAGGCAAAGACAAGGTCATGTGAAAAGACACCGTACATCTGGGGCTTGGTGACCAGTCGGGCACGACTAGAGAGTTAGATGTGAGGGACCACAGGAGAAGCGATGTGTGGCCAGGTCAGAAAGCCACAGGAAGGAGTACAGACTGTTTCCTAAGGGCTTGGGCTGCAGGTGGGGGCTTAACAAGCCAAGGAATGGCATCGTCAGATGGGAGTTTCATGAAGTGGTCAGCTTTGACCAGAAGGATCAAGAAGCGGGAGGGGTGTAGAGCTGGCAAGAAGGTGTAGAGTCCAGGTAGAGAATGATCTGGGTCTGGGGTTAGATATGGGAGACATCAAGCCAGGATTTGCTGGATTTGGAGAAGAGGGACAAGGTCCGTGTCAGGAGACGATGATTCTTTCATTTTTATCCTTCAAACATCCACGCTTCTCTGTCCATCTGGTTTACTCTGATTATTTGGATACTGGCTCCAATTCTATGAACAGCTCTTCTCTTTACTGGAGGGCCAAATGCTTTCTTCCTGTCTATTAAGAAATCAAGGGCTAGCCTTGTCACTCTTTCTCCTCCTTGATTACTCTCACCGTTCTTCCTATTGATGCCACGTCTAGATGTGCCGTTTGGGAAGATAAGCTATTTATATCCCAAATAGAGGAGCCTAAAGCAAAGTTTTAGGCTGCTCTTTGTAGCCACCCTGACTTCCATCCTATGTAATGACTTAATTTCTTATATGCACATTTGAAAGAGCTTACTGTGTATCAAGTACTGTGCCAAGTTCAAGGGAGTAATCAGGCCAAAATGAAAGGCGTCGTGAGTGAGCCAGGAGTCCAGGCAATGAGAATACTAGGGGGACTGGAGCACCAGGGCCAGCCCTGTAGAAGAAGCGGCAATTGCAATTGAAGTGCTTTGAATTGAAGCTCTGCATGAGAGAAATGGAAGACCAAAGGGATGGGGGTGGGAGGGGAGCTTAGAAAAGATGCGCATCAGGAAAGGTCTTTGCCCTAGCAAATGACAGATGGGCAGTGAAGGAAAGCGTCTGGGAGGCAGAGATGGGGCTGGATTCTACTGTGGGCTTCCCAAGCGTCTGGGGGTAGCACTGTCCAGACGGAAGCATTTGCACTTCCATCTGAATTGCCTCATGACCCGCACTGTGCACTGGCAGGATGAGTGGACAGAATTCTACAGCTTCATTTGTCCAGAGAATCATGTCAGGTAACTGCTTTTTGGTCTGTGGATGAATGGGCAGGAGATTGCACCTCTCAGCTTGGTGGCACTAGCACCTCACTCTAATTAGCTCAGATACAGGTCACAACCTCTTCCCTTTTGCTTGGGACCCAGTCCAGTACATCCTCATAAATAAAATCCCTTTCTGACACAGCTGTAGCTAAATAAATGTTTTTGCAATGAGGCACATCTTGTATTTTCTCTTTCCTTATCTTTCCCATTTGGAATTTGCTAACCATGGTGAAGCACAATCAGATTGCGTCAGGTAGAGAATACCATGCTGGGCAGCTATATCCCCCTCCTGTAAGACACTCTGCAGTTTAATGGGTGAGATAAAAGCAAATAAAAATGAGAAGAATATAACAATGAGGAGTCTGAGGGTCTTAGTGGTTCTAGGGTTGTAGGGTGGTCAAATAATTCCTTATGAATCTCTATGATATGGTAGTACTCAGGGCTTTTTTCAAAGCCTACCATGCCCTATTAGTAGAAAAAGTCTGACCTCAATTGGTCTCAGCTAGTGGGCCACACAAAAGGTTGGTTTGTGAATTCCATGTCATCACGGCTTTGTGTGAATCTGAGCAGGGGTTTGGGTTAGCTTCAGGGATAACCTCTGCTTCCTCCTGATCATCCTACTCATCATCTGCTATGGTTTGAATGTGTTCCCAAAAGTTTATCTGTTGGAAAGTTAACCCCTAAATTCATATGCTGATGGTATTTGGTGGTGGGATATTGGGAGGTAATTAGGATTAGATGAGGTCATGAGTTTGGAGGCCCAGGATGCCATTATTAATGAAGAGGAAGAGAGACCTGAGCTAGCATGCTTGCTTGGTCTTGCCATGTGATGCCTTCACCATGTTGGGATGCAACAAGAATGCCCTCACCATGCTCTTGGACTTCCCAGCCTTTAGAACCTTTATTCATTATAAAGTACCTGGTCTGTGGTATTCAGTTATAGCAACAGCAAATGGACTAAGACAGCATTCCAGGCCAAATCACTTCTGTCCGAATCACTCCTGCAGACTGACAATGTTATCCATTTCAAATTCATAAATCTCATTGTCTGTACCTCTCACTTGCAAGTAATTACATATTATCTTGCCAATTGCTTGTATTATTATATTTTCTAAAATAAATTGATCCTTGTAATGTTACTTAAATTTGTACATTTATACTTTGTCTAAATAGATTGTGAGCTTCATATGAGCAAGGGTCAGATCCAATGCTTCATTGCATAGTAATAGTACTTTGCATTTTTCTGGTATTTGAAGTTTATAAATTCCTTCCACATATATCACCTTACTTGAGCTTCACAATAATTCTGTCACTTTGGAAGAGCCAGTGTTATTAGTATCCTAATTGCTTAGCTAGGGAAGCCTGGAGTAAGAAACATGAAATGATTTGCCTAAAGTTATACTATACCAAGTTTTCTGCAGAGCTGAGGATACTGAAGGTGCTCAATAAGTATCATTGATTTATCTGTTCATTAAATCCTCACGAAATCCCACAGGCAGCCTGATGATTTGGACAATAGGATTTGTAGTTTGGGGAGATGATCGACTGAAAAGACATCCTGAACTCATTGGCTTAATATGCAACCTTCTGTTGCAGTCCGTCTGAAATGCATTTGGTGAATCAGGCCAACACGGATGGTGAATCATGTTCACATCAACTTCTCCCTCTTATTTTCCTCCAAAGAAAGTTTCAGAGGATCTCTTTGCTGTTTCACCTCTCCCTTTCATACTGCCTATAAAGGCACAGGTGGGGGTAATGAAACCGTGGGTTTTAAATTCTTCTTTCCAGATGTCAGCGATTTAGTTCTTGCAATATTAGTTGGCAGCCATATTCCATTTTAGAAGTGTTAGGATTACTTGAAACCATATGACAGAACCGTTTTACTTATGGAACCAAATGCTGAAAAAAGAACTTCAGTAGTAAAAGTGGTGCAACAAAAAAGTAATTCGTAAAGAGGGATTTTATACCCTTGATAGTTCCAGGAGTCTGTCAACCTGGGAAGGACAGAAGTATAGAACGCTTGTTAACCTCCTGGGTGTGCACAGGGTGCTTTTCTACCCAAGTCTGTGCAGCACAAAGTGAATCTAGAAATTGAGTCAGTGAGCTGTTCCTACCCCCTCTGCTCCTCTTCTGTCCTCCGTGTGTTTAGATTGAAGTAAAGTTTTCAATTTGTCTGAATTACCTGAAAAGTCGTAAGGATAAATGAGGTGTGAAAGCACTTTGAAAGTAGAGATGTGCTTTGAAGAACCCAAACCCAATCTAAACAGAATTCTCTGCACTCTACGATCCAAGAAGAAAAGAAAGACGACAGTGATCAAGATTAAATGGACAATGAGGTCAAAGAGATGTGGACTGGCCCAGGGTGGGTCCTTGAGTCAAAGGCAGCCAGTGGAGCAGACACAAAAAAATGGATCTTAGTTAGAAGGTTTGAAACCCAACCTCACTTACTTGTGGTGTAACCAGGATGATTCATTAGGTTTCCTGGAGTGTGTTTCCTTATCAGTGAAATGGTGATAATAACGCCTGCCTTACAGGATGATTGCAAAGAGCAAAGGAGGTGAACTCTGCAAACGGAAAGGTGCTAGCCAAAGATGAGGTCTTGCAGGTATTGTTCAGAACAGTGTCTACAAAACTTTGCATGTGCATTTATGGAAGTATGTTGTGGTTTTCAATGCTCCAATGGGTAAGATCGAGGTACCAAAATGTCTATAATAGTGGAGTAAAGACTCGCTTATGACCATTATTGACTGATTCTGAAAGCAAATTCATGCCTTTGAGAAAACAAGCCCAACCCTTCCCAGGACACCCTTTTCTCTTGCCAGGATGATCTCTAGACCCCAGACAGCCTGGGCTTCCTTACAGCCTCTGGATTTCTGTCCAGCTGGTCTTTCTGCCAGGCTGGGATGGGAGAGGGGAGGTTCACCTCCATTTCTGCTGCCATCTTGTCCCTTGGCAAGCCTCCTTTCTCTCTTGTCTGCTGTGGAGATTCTTCTTGAGTTCCCCAGGTAAAATTACGTCTCCTTCCAGAATTATGCCACAGAACTCGATTCCCTTTGTAGCTTAACGTTGGTTAATTGTTCCAGATCTCTTCTGTCAGGATTGTGAGTTCTGCCTGGGTGGGGGAAGGGGGGCTGTCTTGTTGAACTTGGTATCCTCACCACAGGGCTCCCGTTCACACCCAGGAATCCATAGCTGTCTGGAATCCCTGTGGGTGGCTGGTCTGGGTTGGACAACAGCCCCCAGCGCCCCGACTGACATAGGTGGCAGGTCCTTGGGAAACCATTGCTGGCTGACTGCTTCATTTTCAGCAAAGACATTCAGAAAGGGATTCCTAATTAATCCTGTTTGTTGCAATCTGAGGTCTATCAAAACCATTTCCTTCCTTAGAGCATTCTGGTCCCCAGAGTTAACACAGAACTGAAGTCTTTAAGGTTAGTTTTTTATTTCTATATTTTTTTCTTTCTGATATTAAAAGTAGCAGACACCCAATTTAGAACATTTAGAAAAAAGTATAAAGAAGATGATGATAACAATAAAAATAATACAAGATGGAGATACATTGTTCTATTTTTATTGGGTATGTGTGTTTTTTTAGATTAAATATTGACATAAAATTTCATGCCACTTTTTGCACAGTAGAACATCCAAGACATTTTCCACATTATTAAAAATTTTGACCAAGTCTATTTTCAGTGACCACGGACTGTCCCACATATGGATAGACTATCACTGAGCCAGTGCAGTGTACCCGTCATTTAGAATGGATCCTATTTTTCTTTGTAATGAAGGATTTGTACTTGAAGATCTTTATTATTATTATTTTTTTATGTCTTGTGTTTCAGATATTTTCCTTAGGGCATTTTATTAGAAGATGGATCACTCAGGTGTAAGTATTTTTAAGTTCTCTGAGTATATTTCCCCAACATTATTTCTGGAAAGATCGTACCAATTGTGTATTTTTTCATTAGTGGGTATTTGAGTTCTCATTTCATGGTGGTCATTCTGTATTTTACAGCTTTATGCTGTTTTGTTGACTTCATTGTTTTTTAAAGAGGGTGTTCTTGGATTGATTTAATACATGATTCATGTAATACATGATTCATGATTCATCAAAATACATGGTATTTATTTAGTGTTAATAATTTATTTTTGAGTGATTTTTTTTTTTTTTGGTGAAATTGTAGATGCTGTCTTCTGAATTGGTGATCTAGTGCCACAAATATAATCCTGATGCTCATGTACCTTTAACTTTAAAAATATGGGCTATAAAGTAATATACAAGTGTGAGATGTTATTGTTGTTATTATTATTTCCCATGAAACATTAGAATTTAGGCAAACGACAGGTTGAAGATAAGTACACTATAACTACTTAGGAAAGAAACAGTAGATCACAGTAATGTTAGGAAGTATGTGAATACTGAAGGATAAATCATGCTTACATTAAAAATGGAAGAGGGGCTGGGGATGTAGCTCAGTTGGTAGTGTGCTTGTCTTGCAAGCACGAGGCCCTGGGTTCAATCCCCAGCACTGCAAAAAAAAAAAAAAAAAAAAAAAAAAGGAAGAGGACATCTGCATTCTGCATTCATTGTTTTACTAATATTGTCAAGTTTCCCTCATGTGCATTAGAAACTCAAAGCCAATTTAATTTGGTGTTTTATATCTATGAATGTGTATGTATGTGTGCAGATGTGTGTGTTTACATTCATTCATATATATGTGTCTTATTATTATTTGACTTTCTTTGAAAGCTTTTACACCATTGTCTTATTATCCCCAAGTATGAGGGGGGACAAGTGCTTTCAGAGTGCATATTGTCATGGGAAAAAAATGCCTCGAAAGGGAAAAATATTGGATCATATCACAAAACCCATCGGAAGTGATCAGGACAGCAAAGTGGAGTCACAGAGCTTTAGAGATAGTATAGTCTCATTCTTCTTATAGAGATAAAGCAACTGAGGTCCATTGTAGTTAAAATAATTTGTCTGAGGGGAACTAAGAGGGTGGTATCGGAGATGAGTCTCAAATATGGGTCTTCTTAGTCCTGGTGTAGTCTATTTTCAACAAAATCATTTTGCATCTCAAAAAGTAATTTATTAGAAGATGGTATTGTGCAGGGATTTGTGAACTCTTCTTTAAGTCTGTCAGCTCAAGACCTCCTGTTAGGGTGTATGTGGAATAGGGTCTCCTTTTATTCTACTGCCTATGGAAAAACATCAGAATGGATCCAGTTGTATTTGACCAAAGAACCATCAAAACAATATGGTTTGGGGGTGTGGAGAGGGTCCTCTACTGGTCCTGGAGTACATTTCAGTGGACATTTTGTGCCTATAATTCTTGTGTGCTGTTGCTTAGGACTCATCAGTGAAATCACTGGGAATCACCGAACTTTGTTCTATCTACCGCAATCAATACCTTCCCCAGCCCATATGCTCTTGTGTAAATGTCAGGAATAAGGACAAAGATTTTAGATGAAAGGGGTATGATTCACATAAAAATAACATTAGGCATTGATGGGCTTGTCTCCAGGAAAATATTTGGACTACATGGCCAAAAGCCTGGAACTTGGTTGGCTGGAACAAAGGGAAGAAGAGAATAAAAACAATGATTGCTATGAGTTTGGAGTGGAGGTGGAGCATTCTTAACACAAACACAACCTGGGGCTTTGGGTCTTTTTGCTTTTAATATCAAATAATTGGCATTGATCAACAATTGTTCAATTTTGATTTCCAATTTCTAGATGGAAACTTTCCTTGCTCAAGGAAAGTCTCTCCAGCCCAGGTCATCAGATCCATTCCCCTGGCTCATCTGGAGAGGGAAATACCTCAGACCTTCCTCGTGGAGACCTTGACCTTTGTTGTCCCTCCAGACAGGGAGGGCAGGAGGCCGTAAAACACTCGTATTTTCCTTTTGTACCACTTGTCTAATTTAATTCCTGATAAAATTAGGTGAGCAGCTCTCAGGTCATCTCTACTTTTAGGCTGACCCATCAGAAGACCGCCTCCCCCAGGGGCGGGTTTCTTCAGACACTGGAAGAATTACTCAAGTCCCAAGTTTCTTTTTATTATACTTCTTAGGAGTACCAGGTAATAAATCAACTGGGAAAGGACAGATACAGAAAAGCAATATTTAAAATGAGTTATGATGTAAAAGAGAAGACTTGCTCTTATGTTTTATCAAAGGCAGCCACTAACAAGCATAATGTAATTCACAATGCTTAAACAGGGTGACTTTAATTGCAACAGTCATTAAGCTCACAGGATCATTAAATGCATTAAAGGCGGGAGCCAACGAGCTATCATGAATGAAATAGAGCCCCCCACTCACCCCACTTCACCTATTTAACTGGAATTGAACTCAGTCTGGGTCTCTGATGGAGTCACAGCCCTTGGACTTCCTCCCCTCCTTTCTATACCAAACCTCTGTGACTATCTCAGAACAACTCAAAGAAAGCGTTTTCAAGGAAACAGAGACAGGCAGAGGTATCACCAAACTGCAGCTTAAATTTACCAATAGATTACATTTTGTCCACTATCACATTTTTAGCATTCTGAAGTCTAGCCACTTGTTATCTATTTCTGATGTGTTCATTATCTTGCGAAGCTTACAAAACAAAGAAATTCCAGCATAGAGAAAGTTCAGTTTCTCTAATAATTACAGAAATGCAAATTGAAACTTATGAAATTGGCAAAAATAGAAACAAGATAATTTTTCTTACCAATGGGAAAGATGTAAGAAATATCCTTTGCTACATTTCTGGTGGTATTATACATTAATAACAATTTCTAAGTGATTTGGCACAATGTATCAAAAATCTTAAAGTTCTGTTTGGACATGTGGAGCCAGAAATTCTGTATCTAAGAAGTAATTGAAATCTGCTTAGGTCTAACTAGAAGAATAAACCTAAAGGGAAATGAAAATTGAAAACACTCTCTATTCTCATGAGACTGGTCTGTGTAAAGCATTATTTTGGAAGTGCATTTATTCAAAAGGAAAAGATGTGAACAACATTAAGCAATAAGATGTGGATCACAAAACCTTATGAATGGCACAGACCCACTTTTATTTTTTTTTAAATGAATGTTTACTTTTTAAATGAATGTTTACATATAGAAAAGAGGTGATTTGCATGTTGGCCTCTGTTTTCTCTTTATCTTTCAACATTCCCACATTTTCACTGTTCTTTTCAGATAGATTGAAATGAGTTCTGTTTTGGTGTACTACCTCTCTCTTTCTTTCTCTCTCTCCTGGACCATCCGGTGGATATGTCCAAGTTAATGTTTGGTCACTCGTCTCTTCAGTCCTCCCTTTTCTATAACCAACTCAAACTTCACCAGGACTCATATAAAATGTCTCCTGTTCCACAAGTCCTTTCTAGATTTCCCAAATGTGAGCTGGGTTCTCCTTAATGTGTCCCTACTCTATTGTCCACCTCCTCTCATTGTAAGTATCTGTGTACTCATTTATACCACTTGTCTGCGGAGCAGGGACTGTGTCTAGATTGTACAACACCAGTGTGGTGGCTTCTCTTCAACACATTTGCCATTGAGTCTTTCCTTCTCTGAACCTGCATGCCACACCCTCATGGAGAGGGGAAGTCTATTCCTTCTCTTCCCTTGAACCTGGGGTGGCCTTAACAGCTCACTACGGTTTATAGAATGTGGCAGAAGTGACACCCAAGGACTTCCAAGGCTTCCCCTTGGGTTCCCCTTGGAACACTTGGAGTGAAGAAGCTAGTCACCGTGTAAGGATTATTACTATGGGGACAGTACCATGCTGTGGGGAACCCACATGAAGTGGAGAAGACCTGAACAGAGAGACACCAGTGGAGGGCAGGTGGGGGAAGTGAAGGGAGAGAGCAAGAGTCAGAGGTTAAGGAGCACTGAGGTTCTAGAGAGGGGAGTGAAGCGGCCATCTTGGAAGTGGATCTTCCAGGCCACCTGCCCATCAGATGCCAAGTGGATTCCCAAATTCTTGACTCTCAAAATTACCAGCATAATACAGTAGTTGTTTAAGCACTGTTTCAAGGTAGCTTGTTATATGTAATAGGTAACCAAAACATCAACCTGGTATGTAGTACGTAGTTCACCATCAATAAATACCTGTTAAAGGAATGCTTAATAGAAGTTCAGTTAGTTTTGTTTTTTTCCCCTTTACTTTCTGAAATTTCTATACTGTATATAAACAATAAACCAAAAAGCCCTGTTTTTAACAAACAATAGAAATTCCATGAAATCTAAAAATGAAAAGAACATGAAAAATTTTGGTCAGTTGACCAGAGACTATCCCTTTGATTTAGTTCCTTCCTGTAGCAATATCCTAAGTTCTTTCTACAAGTGTGACTTCCCCATGATGGCCCCCGTCTCACTAGGAGAAATGACTAGTTATCTTAAAGCTCCATTATTAAGACACAGGAAATAGAAGCATAGAGTTGAATTTTTAATCTCTCAATTTCATGGACAACCACCATCTGTATGGCTCAGCCTTTGCTGAAGATGACATTTTCTGTCATTCAGGAAGTAAAAACACCATGCTTCCTCTTTCTGTTACAGAACAGCTTTAGGTTCTGAAGGTGAAGAGCATGAAAGCCTTATGTTCTTACTTTTCTTCTGAAGGGGTTTCCATCAGTTGGGGAGTGGGGAAAATATCTATTTGCATATTAAGAGGTTTCAGGGATGGGGACGTTGAGCCAACATTTTTCATATAAGAATTTCTTTCCAGCCTAGGCCACACCTAGGGAGGGCAATTACTGTCAGTGACGTTTCTAACCAGTTAACACAACTGTGTCTGATGGATTAGGTGTCTTGGATGGATGGAGTAAAATGCTCCTTGGTGACAAGTGGGGGTTTAAGTAGATGATCTTACTCATACTTTTAGCCCAAAAATTATCTGGCAACATGGATTTCCACTTGGAGAGCCCAGTGCATTAGGAATCCTTCCAACTCTCGCATTTTCAATCCTGTTATCCCACAGATATGTCTGCACAGTCTAGATTTTCCTTTCAGACTCAAGTAAAATAAATGATGAATGAGTGAATGTGTGAGAGATAAATAAACTGGATTTGAAACTGTGTGCTTAATTTTTATGGTGCCAAAATATGGAGGAGGTACAATTTACTATTTAAATCATTTCTGAGTGTTTAATTCAGTGCCTTTCAGTACATTCACAATGTTTTGGAACCATCACCCCATTCCTAGATCTTTTTCAACAACCCTTTAACTTAATTTTAAAAACACACCTGCTCAAAATCTACTGTTTCTTATTTTTAGGTCCAAAATGGTTGATGTGGTCAAATAACTGACCTTGAGATAAAAGCTTTATTGCCAAACTCCTGGGTGGACGAAATCTTTCAGAAATGTGTTTGCTGACCAGTAACACTGGGGTTTCTCAGTGTGGCCATTGTGCCAGTATGCCCCTGTGAAGAGTCAACATCTAAAAGACTAACAGCCATCACTGCTGAATCATGTAGGTGATAGGCCAGGGTGTGGGGGACTCTGCTCTGTCTGTCTGTCTTGTGCCTATTTCCCGCATTCTGCTGATAGGCTTTGCTCCCCTGACTGCTGAGTAATTGGTGGCTCTAGTTGGTGCAAGGGAAGGGCTTAGAATCCAAACCAGGGTGATCAAATTTTTTCTCTTGAAATTTTTCAAATTTCAGTTGGGAGAAGAGAGACTGTATTTTCTTCTTTGGTTTTGGAACATTCAGGATATAAATCTGGAGTTGCTGGTGCTCAGGTACCCCACTCTATTAGCTAAGAAGGTTTAGAAGAATAGATCTAATATTCAGAGAGAAGCAGAGCTGAGAGATGAAGAGAGAGGCTCCTTGGAAGATCTGAGCGTTGATTTAGTTGGCCCCAAGGCGGGAGCCACACCTGCCCATTCAGCTGTTGCTTCTTTTGCTTGAATTGTTTTGAGTTGCGTTTCTGACCTTGTTAACCCACAGTCCTGATCAGTGCAATAAGATTTATAGTTGTAACCAAACTACATTATTTCTGATTAGTAATAAAGATGCCTGTGGGTGTTGCTGTGACTTTATGGGACAAACACATGGAGTCAGGAAGATAATGTTCCCCATGTCCATCCATCCACAAGTTCAACCATCTGTTTGTCCGTTCTACAGCCCCACGGTTATTACACATATGTGAATATAAAACAACACCATTTAATTGCTATGATCTTTTCTGTCTTGGAAAATCCTCATTGTTCAAAATGGTCAGCATATAACTGTAGGAAGTAGAAGACACTCCATCCATTTTAAGCAGTTAGGAATATAATATGAGGGATTGGATACTGACAAAATTGTTTGATGTACTAGAGGAGCAAGCTGTACTAGAAATGACTCTTAAAAGAATACAATGGAACTGATCTTCCAGGAGAGTTTCTGTCTCTGCCAGTGAGGATAGAGAGGAATCAGGAGTCTTGCCCTGGAACCACTGACCTCACACAGGAATCTAGCTCCTATGGCTGCCTCCCGACCCCTACTTCTGATGCTCTCACAGCTGCCTTTAATCACCCACAAAGTTGGCAATTAGGAGAACTCAAAGCTATTGCAGAGAATCCCAAGTCTCCACGACTGTCCTTGGTAGTGGCAGAATTAAGGAATGTGCTTTACTCTACTCCCACTTCTCAAAACTTGTGAGGGTACAGAAATGTGTATCATGTTTAATTAGGCAAAAAAGACAGTGTTTAGAACAGAGGTGGGGATAAATTTACATGCAGTGATGGTTAAGCCGCCCATTTGCACTGAGTTTTAGGTAACCCATTTAAAAAGGAGAGAGATGTGTCTGGGGACAATGAAGATGATGCTGAAGAGACCAGAAGCCTTTTATGTATGGAGCAAGTGAAGGATCTAGGAACATGGAAACCTGGGGACAGGGAAAACTCAAGAAGCCTCTGCAAGTTATTGTTCCATAGTTGATAGGCTGGTTCTCTGTGATCCTTAGGGGTAGGGAGGAAGCTACAGGAGCTAGATTTACATGCAGAAGAAACTTCTGCATGTAAGAAGTCAGAGCTATGTTATGATTGCACTAGCTAGGGATAATGAATTCCCCATCTCTAGAACCAGCTGACTATTGTTTGCATGACCAAGCGACAGGGATACGGTGGAAACTATTGTAATTTAGACACTAAAGATTTGCTTATGAATACACTATGAAACTATTTATTTTTTGAAAAACCCTTCCTCGATTTTCTGGGGGTAACTATATCTCTGTTACAATGAATTTAGAAAGAAATGGAGTTGAAGGAGATTGCACCTCTTTCATAATTCAAAATAAGGCCCTGCGAAGGAGTGGTGGCTACATGGAATGTGGGGAAGGAAAAATAACATGGGTGAGTTAAAGCCCTTCAAGGATTAGAGAGGAATAAGAAAGACCAGTACCTCCTAAAAGCGTAATTCAGGAATTAGCCCATGGGAGACTGAGGTGTGTGTCAGTCAGTTTTCGTCACTGTGACAAAATGCCTAATAAAATCAACTCACAGGAGGGTTTGTTTTGGCTTATATTTTCAGGGGTTTCAGTCCATGGTCATTCAACCCCATTGCTGTGGGTCTGTGGTGAGGCAAAACATCATGGCGGGGGAGCCCTAGACAGAGCAATGCAGCTTACCTCATGATCTCTGGGAAAGAGAGAAGAGAGGGAGAGAGAGGGCGGAGGGAAGGAAGAGAGAGAATGAAGGACAAAGAGAGCAAAGAGAGAGAAAGCAGGGCGGGGGAGAGAGGGAGAGAGAGACAGAGAGACAGAGAGAGACAGAGAGACAGAGAGAGAGAGAGAGAGAGAGAGAGAGAGAGAGAGAGAGAGAGAGAGAGAGAGAGAGAGAGAGGGGCAGAGAGGCAGAGGATGGACGGGACGAAGTGCCCTTCAGAGGTGCACCCCTCTGACTTACTTCCTCCCACAAGGCTCCATCTCCTTGAGTGTCTACCGAGCTCAAAGCTGGGGACTAAACTTTTAACAGATGAGCTTTTGGGGACCCTGAAGATCCATACCATAACAAGGTAGACTTGGTATTTGATGGGTATAATAGGATTTGATATAAATAATAATTGAACAATTATATTGAATTATACAATTATTGAACATATTGTGAATATAACACATACTTTAATACTTACAGCATCCTGTGAGAGCTGTTTGATTTACACATGAGGACAAAGAAACTGAGAAAGTGTGAATGACTCATCCAAGGCAACCAGGGGCCAGAGCCTGGATCTGAACACTAGACCTCTGGCCCCAGAGTTCATGCCCATGCATTCCACCACACCACTACCACAAGTGGGAAAGAATAAACATCCAGCAGGTAACGGAGCCCAGGCTACTAACATCCTTATCAACACAGGAGAGCCACGAGGCTCAGAGAAAGCAAACATCACAATCATTTAGACAACAAACCACCCACTGTTCTCCCAAAAGGGCAACATAGGCCAAATCTATTCATAGCCAAGGAATGATATTTCTGAGACGCCCTTAATAACTGATTTTGGCTCCATTTATTCCAGTTGGTTTTTCACCCATAAAATAGAAGTGAAAGTAATAGCCTCAAAAGGTTAATGTGAGGATTCATGAAGATACTGTATATCAAAGTGCTTGCCTAGAATGTGGTCACTAAATGGGGGTTTTTTTTTTTTTTTTTTTTTTTTTGCCTTTAAGGACTATATTAGTTATGCTTTTGTTGGTGTGACTAAAACACCCAACAAGAACAACTTATAGGAAGAAAAGCTTATTTTGGCTTACAGTTCCAGAGATTTAGTCCATTGTCTGCTGAGTCCATTGCTGTGGGTCCAAGGTGACAGGCAGAACATCAAGGCAGCAGGACATGATGGAAGAGCTCTACTGTGCTCATGGCCACCAGGAAGCAAAAAGAACAAGGCAGGAGGGATCACCCGGAAGAGGAATCCTTCCAGGGCACACCCCCAGTGACCTGACCCCTCCAGTCACACCCCACCTGCCTACAGTTACCACCCAGTCCATTCAAACTAGGATGGACTGATTGGTTACAGATCTCACAATTCAGTCATTTCACCTGCAAACATTCCTGTATCAACACAGGGGGTTTTGTGGGGATGTCTCATATCCAAACCACAACAAGGACATAGTCTTAGCGTTAGACTATCCAGTCACAGGTAGAGGACAATGGGAAAAGACATATATGTATTTTTTAATTCTAGGAAGATGTCTATTCCAAAACAAACAAGTCAGCCAACCAACAAACAAAACACTTGACCTGTGCAACATTGAGTCTACCTATAGTTACATCCAAACAGTCAGGCAGACAGGCAGGTAGGCAGGAGAAGTAGGAATTCAGCTCGGAGTCAGTGGTCCAACTTGTGCTCAGGTTATAACACTCGTGTGTAAGGCCTAGTGATGTATTAGACTGTACTGACACTGTTTTCATCAGAGTAGGGGGTTGCTTATGTGATATAGTCTGAAAGTCCCTGAAATCTTTCCTCTTCCAAACAGGTATGGGATCTGAAATTCCATCTGAGGAAATCTATTCTTGTGTTATAGCCAGGATTCTCAGACTTTGCCGTGTATCCGAATCACCTGAAGAACTTATTGAAAATATTGACCCTAGAACTACTGTGTCAGTCTCTCGGGACTTGGGGGCTCCACAATTGCATTCTCAACTAGTTGAATTGAATGCACAACAAAGTTCGAGGAATATCAGGTTAAGGTATTATATCTACAAAGTTCCCTGTTAATTTCCAGATTTTCTCTCAGGGAGTTTGCTGTGTTTCTCCAATTGCAGTTTCTACCTCATTCTACTAAAACTGCTTCCATCAATATCATCAGTGAGCTCTTGTGGCCACCTAATGGCTTCTTTCTAGTCCTCGTACTATGAATCCTCCCATCTCTCCCCTCAATCTCTAATTTGTCCTCCTTCCCTCCTGTTCTCCATTTAACTTCATGTATGGAATCTGGAATCTCCTCAGGTCTCTTAGCCAGGACCTGTGCTCTTCCCTGTACACTCTTCTTTGTTGTCCAATGGTCAGTAATTTCCAAATTTTTACCTCCTACCTACTCTTCTCCTCTGAGTACCAGTTTGGCACAGAAAGCACCTATGGTGACGAACTGACTTGGATATCTCATGGGGATCTAAAATCCAGTATCTCCACATTCTTCTTCTATCTATAGTTAATCAGGAAGTGGTCCACCTGCCACTCACTCAAACTAGACCCAAGAAACATGCTCCATTCCTGCTTCTCCCACATCCAAGCCTTCAGCAGGTCATGTCTATCTCCTTTCCACAACCACCATCCAGAAGCCACCATCTTCTTTCCCAGAGTCCTTTGTCTCTTGCCCCCTTTACATCATTCTCAGAGAAGCCAGAGAATTCATTTAAATATAGACTCCAACTTGTTGAAAGTTCACTTTCAACTTTCTGATTTTATGGTGGTGTGAAAGTGATACACATATAGTAGAAAACAAATTTCAAATTTTGAATTTTGATCCTTTCCTACCACCCTTTCTTTTGATGCCAGGTAGTGATCAGTCAGCCACCCCATGGTGAGGGGAAAGGACCAAAGCTGTGCAGCTCAGGGTGTTCACTCTGTTAGGTATGTTAAATGCTTTTTTGACTTAATGATATTTTCAATTTAAGATGGGTTTATTGAGATGTAATCCTATAGTAAGTTGAGAAGAATCTGTAACTTAAAACATAAAAACAGGATTGGTGGTGTAGCTCAGTGCTACACCATGTGTAAGGTCCTGGGTTCCACCAGCATACCTGCCCCCAACTATTCAATAGCTTCTTGCTGCACTTTGACACAATTGATTCCTTCCTGGGGGTCTGTAAAGCACCCACTAACTTCTTCTTTGTTTGATCTGCAAGACTTTTTATCTTCTGACTCACTCCACTGATTACTGTGTTCCACTCACACTGGTTTTCTTTAAGTTCCAATATTCCAAATTATTTTCAGGGCCTTTGCCTATGCTGTTCCTTCTGTTTGGAATGATCTTCACCTCTATGCCTGGCTATTCTCATCCTTCAGAGCTTAGTCTAAATCTTGCCTTCTGTGAACACTCTCCCTAAGCAAGTATTCCCTGTTATTTTCCATTCTTTCTACACAGTGCTTGGATTTTGTAATTATTCATTCATTCATTCATTCATTCATTTATTGTCTATCTCCCACTCCAGAATACAAGCTCTATGAACTCAGGAACTATGTGGACTTCTAAACTATCTGTATATCTGTATAGATATACAGATATATATTTAAAAACTCTAAAAATTTCTTACATCTGGCCCACATTACTGGTTTAATTAAAATCTGCAAAATAAAATGGAAAAAAGTCATGGCAATATTAAAAGAAAATATAGCAGAATATTTTAACTTTCAGGAAGTTTGAGAAAGTTTTTCTAAGCCTGACATGAAAACTAAAAGCCGCAAAGATTGACAAATTTGATGATATTTTAAGCATTTAACATTTCTGTATTTCAGATTTAAAAGAAGATGAACTGGGGAAAAAAACTTTGGAAAGTATTCAAATAAAAATTTCTTCAAATCAATAAGAAAAGTTGAGCAAAGCAATAGAAATCAGGCAAAAGACATACCAACTTACAGAATAAAATGACAATCATTAAAGATATTATAAGTAATGTTCAACTTCACTCTTAAAAGCATCAGATTTTATTCTGGTGAATCAGCAAATACCTGGGTCATGTGTGTAGAAACTGGTCGCTTTCGTATGCTGTCATACACTACTTCTTACATCCATTGTATTTCAGTGCTAATGTTTTTGTTCAACAATTTGGTCATGTCTATTGAAGTTTAAAACATGCCTTTCCTTTGACTGAACACCTTTCAGATTAGCAATTTTAGGAATTTATCCTAAAATAATACTTTCGCAATGTGCAACAATAGAGTCAAATCTGTTTAGTTTGGCATTGTTTTAATAAATAAAAACGGGAAGCCATCTGCTTATTTAATAACAAAATAACATCCATTCAAAGAAATACAATACAGCTGTTAAAAAGAACAAGGGTGTAGGTTTATATGGTATGTTTTGGAAAAACATCTTTGATATATGGCCAAAATGAATGGTATGTGTAGTAAAAATCCTATTAAAATTATAGATGTGGGCTGGGGCTGTAGCTCAATGGTAAAGCACTTGTGTGCCTGGCATGTGTGAGTCTCTGGGTTCTATCCTCAGCACCACATTAAAATAGAGAAACAAAATGAAGGTATTGGGTCCATTTATAACTAAAAAACATTAAAAAAATATAGAGATGCATATATTGAAAGGTTGTATAAAAATATTCAGGTATGCATGGAAAAATAAGAACACCACTGAAATTCTGAACCATGGCTACATTTGGGGAATTGGAGTTTGGAAAAATTTTTCCTTTTTACATCATATATTTATGTATCATTTATTTCTGTATTGTTTGAATTTTTTTTTTTCTTTTTTTTTTTTTTTTTTTTTGAGAGAGAGAGAAATGTGTGGAAGACAAATGATTACTGTTCCATGCACTTTGGCATCAGTGCAGTCGGGAGCTGCCCACTGGGCCTCCTGGAGTGTCAGACTACTCGGTCAAGGACTCTGGGGCTCCAGCACTTTCCCTGTCTGACTTCACCCCAAGAAGGGAGAGGCACTTCAGCTTCATGTGTTTTTGCAAGAGTCAAATGGGATAGAGGTTGCGAGAAGCCTTTATCAACTATAAAGCTCTTTCAAACACAAGAGATTATTATCATAATCAAAGTCCACCTCCCATCCCAGGCAGGACCGCTGGTTACCCGCAGAAAACCCGCCCCGTGTGCGCTCAGTGCCAGAAACCTGCAGTCTCCTTTATCCAAAATATCGTTTGCCCCAGAGTTCCCAGCCCGTCTCCCAGGGAGGGAGTCCGGCCGGCCTCCTGCTTCATCACTTCATCCCGGCCCAGGCCCCGCCGCTTCCCAGCAGAGCTTGGCTGTTCCTTGAACTTTCAGTGCTGGTTCGATTTCCTCCAGTGGTACCACATGCTGCTGTGCAAACAGAGCACGTGGTCCGGCCAAACAAAGGAACATGTGTGCTGCAAACCCTCCCCCTATTACCGGAGCGCCCAGCTCCGCCAGGAGAGGGCCCGGCCTGCGCGCTATAATTTTTCACTGCAGTTTAAACACCCCGTAAGGCTCTCAGGAAGCGGCGGGGGTGGGGGTGCGGCCGGAGAGAAGGGCCTGCGTCTCTGCTGGTTCCATCACTGCCCTAGAAATAGCATCCGAACAGCGCACCGCCCAACCAGATTTCCCCCAAGCTGCTAAGATTTCATTTCACCTCCGACAGGCTTCGTGGGGACTCGCTGTTAAAAGATCACTCTCCCGGGATGCAGGCAGTGGGAGGGGGCCCGGGACTGTATACAGCTGTCAAAACGTCTCCGACAGGAGGCTAAGGCACATCTGCACGAGCCTGTCTCAGGCTGCGGGGCACACAGGGAGCGCCTCCAACCTATCAGTGTAATGCCGAGCGGTAATTGCATTAGGATTAGTTATCTCCTGTGCTCTGCTCATTAGCCCGGAGGATGGCTCGCATCCAGCGAGAGGGTGGCGCAGGGAGAGGGGTGGGATGTGCGGCGAGCAGGTCGTGATAATGAAAGACTCGCTCTCCTGTAGTTTCCTTCCCTCCTTCCCCCTCCCCACCGGGTCCCCTACTCTCCGCCTCCCTCTTCCTCTAAACCTCATTTCCTGACTTTTTCCTGAAGGTCTTATGAAATGTGCAATTTAGGAAGATTACCATAAAAAAAAAAAAAAAGAAAAGAAAAGAAAAGAAAAAAGACCTGGCGTTGGGGCCGGGTTGCCAGAGTAAAGGGAAGGGAAGGAAGCGGTTGGCATTCTCCGATGCCAAAGTCAGTGGCACAAGAACGTCCAGGTTCTTTTTTTTTAATTTTGGCGGGGTTGGTTCTTGACCTGTTTTAACTTCCTCCCCTGTGGAATTCCTAAAACCAAGCGGAGAGGTGGCGATTTCCAGGGGATCTGGCTCCCCAGGAGACTCACTAGATGGTGTGCTGTTCTTTCAGGGCCACACCCACCCTGACTGCGCTAGTTTCTTCCTGCTGAGCCCAGATACCGCGCGCACACACCTTGGAGGAGCTGTCTCCTGGCTGCTCCGCGAACAGACACCCAGTCATCTCACTCTTCCCTGCACCTAGCACGAAGAATGGAATAGGGAAGGCGCGAAAAAAGGCATGATGTTTTCTACAAGACTGGGACAAGATATCCTCAACTTCAAGAACTACCAAGAACAAAGCTCAAATTTTTGGCAGACAGACTTACCAGTGATGAGACCAACATCGGCTAATCTAACCTCTCTAAATTTGTTTTTCTCATCTGCAAAACAGCTTTCAAAATTCACGCATAGGCTTCTTTGCATATGTGTAAACTACCCCACCCAGATGAGGACACATAGTAGGTGCTCAATAGATGTTAGATCCTCTCTACATCTTGCCTTATTCATCCCTAAAATAGGGATTAAAAGGAAAAAAACTCTTTGATGTCTCAGGAGGAGGTAATTAACATTCTCTTAACCCATCTGAAAGGGCCAATAGAGTACAAAGTTGTTTTATAATTAAGAAATGTATCAAACTCTGGGCAGGACTAATTGCTGTGCAAATTTGATTGAGGCCTGTGAGGACAAGATTGCCTTTAATGGGTCGCAGCATAGGGGACTACTTAATATGCTTCAGGGAAGTTCTAATACCCAAGTCTCAGCATTGAGATTGCATCACCGACCATTAAGAACACTGCTCAATGGTTCAGCATGAATACACCAGGGCTTTGCTTAAATAATCATTTTGAAACTGGAAGTTTTATTGAGAGTTCAGGGTTCAGATTTAGAAATGTCAGAAATAGAGTTTTATTTGTTTCCATTGCACATAATGAATTGCCCTTTAAATAATGAAGCAATGAAAATGCCAAGTACCACATACTCCAACGGATTGCCAAATGTTGTATTAGGCCCCCCTGGGACACAGGCTTCAAAGCCACACACATCAGAGAATTGGGGCATTTAAAATTTTCACAGAAATCATTGATCCAGAGGGAGCTCAGTGAGGGATACACTCCCTCATCAGTCTACCATCCAAACTTTTCAACTTCGACTTGGCCATCCCTTAGGATGAGGCAGCTGCAGGACTATTTGGGGGAGGTGGCAACTAAAAGAATCTTCTAGAAGAGCTCAATTGGATCCACTTATTTGTAAGGAACAAAAATATTGTCCCTTTGTCTTTAGAGCCTCGCCTAGGTATTCAGCTGGGAAGGAGGCATGTGATCTGCTCCCTTCCCAGCCCGAGGTCCTGGTTCTGTTCTAACAGGTGAATATTAATGGCAACCTGAAGGATGGGGAGACCTTAGCCTCACAATCACATCTTTCCTCACCATTCACCAAAGACACATTTTTTCTTCTTACATCTCCTCTTGGTTTTTCTCCATCTTCAGTCTACAGAAGAGATTTCCTTCTTTCCTTCTCAGGCTAACTCATCCACGCTCCCCCATTACCTTCATTGTTCACTCCCTCTCTCTGGAACTTTGCCTGGTTAAAGATTATTTTTCCCCTAAGTATATTTTATACTTCTTTGTTCATTGAAACTTTACTTCAGCTCACTCATAGTCCAGGCTTCTTGATCTTGAAAATAAATTTTGATTGGAGTTTGCTCTTTTTCTAGTGACTGTTCTAAGTCTCCCTTTCCCTTGACTGCCCACCTTATTGGTCTGTATCGACTGCCTCTTTGTCACATTACTTGGGTCCCTTTCATTGTCTAAAGTTTGACTTTACCTTCTTTAGTCTATCAACTGACAACATCAGTGACCCACATTTATCCATCTCTCCTCAGGACCCTCTAGCCTTATATCATGTGGCACTTTTCTAAGTCTCTTCCAAATTTCTCTGACTGTTGGTCATCTGTGTCTCCTGGGCCTCCCCTTCCTGCTGTTTCCCCGAAATATGAACATGCCTTTATAATCAGAACTGATATTTGAGTACTTCCTGCACATTTTGATTCTTCTATTGGCTCTACAAACCAGATACATGCTTTATTTCACTTTATAGAGGAAGAATTCAAGGCTAAGACGGTAGGTATGTGCTATGGCTTGTCCCCTGTGAAACTCGTGTTGAAATTCTATTTTCATTGTGATGGTGTGGGGAGGTGGAGCCTTTAAGAGGCAGTTAGGCCCTTAAGAGAGATTAACTCCTTCTTTCTCTTGGGGGAAGATTGGGTTTGTCCTTATGACAGTCAGTTGTTATAAGAGGAAGCTCCTTTAATTTTTTTTCATCTCTTTTTCATTTACTAACTTGCCTTTTCACCTCTGCATGTTATGACACCCTTACCAGATGTCACTACTAATAATAGTTGTCTCCAGAAGTATAAGGCAAATTAACCTCTATTCTTTATAAAGAATACCAGTCTCAGGTACTCTGTTATAGTAACAGAAAACAGATTAAGTCAGTGTTAAATCCTGGTCTGCTCTGTCTGACTCCAGAGTTCAAGCACTTAATGAGTTGCTCTGTTGCCCAAGGTTCAGCTTTCTGATCTCATGCCCTGCTCTTCTATCATAGTCAAGCACATGTCACAACATCTGCATGTCCCATCAGTCCTCAAAACTCAAGTGTGCTGTTCTGATTAGATGTCCATACTCCTTTTCTTCCTGACTTCTGTAAAAGAACCACCTTCCCTAGGTTCAAGGATGCACTCCTAGTTCATCTTGCTCAATTCTTCACCTTATGTCTTGAGAGTATTTCTTTTATAATGAATATTTTTAAAAATTCCATTCTTCAGTAGTCCCCTAAATTTAGACACACAAATGGCCCCTTACTGGAACGAATTTAGTATCCCAGTGTCCTCTTTTTCCCTGTTTTTGTGGTTGGTTCCTGCCTAATTCACCCTGTCCATTATGGCTAGAAAAATCTTGAAATATTTCTTTCACAGTTACACAGTTTTCCTCTAAGAACTCTAATGACTTCTCTTTATCGGTAATAAATTGGTACTTCCTGGCAAATATATGAGCTGTGCAGTTGGAAGCAAAGTTCAACTCTGCATTTGCTAGCCAGGAGAGCTCTGCCTTCATTTCCTTACCTCTAAAGAGAGGCGATGTCCTGAAGTTTAATAAGGAAGTAGATGTAAAGTGGGTGGCAAAGAGAAGACACTCAACAAAATGAAGCTCTATTTAGTTCTCTTGATTTCCCCAACATGTTTGGTGCTTTTCTGATTCTGTGCCTTTGGTTATGACACCCCTTTATGGAATTGTCCTCTTTATGTCTCCACAGATCACAGTTCTCCCACTTCTTTAAGTACCATCATCTCATTGCCTCAGTGAAAACTGCCCCTTCCTTCCCCTCAGAAGAGATTTCTTTAAACTAGTTTTAGCATTTGAACAGGCACTTTGCTAATCAACCCTGCATTCTACTCTGTCATCCTCTGTGTTACGGGGCCTGTCTCCACTCACACAACCAGCTCAGAGCTGCCCAGGAAAGCATCATAGAAGAGGAGGGAACCCTCCCAAACTCATTCTATGAAGCCAATATCACACTGATACCTAAACCAGACAGAGACTCATCAAGGAAAGAAAATTTCAGACCAATATCCTTAATGAACATCGATGCAAAAATTCTCAACAAAATTTTAACAAATCGCATACAAAAATATATTAAAAAGATAGTGCACCATGATCAAGTGGGTTTCATCCCAGGGATGCAAGGTTGGTTCAACATCAGGAAATCAATAAACGTAATTCACCATATCAATAGACTTAAAGTCAAGAATCACATGATTATTTCAATAGATGCAGAAAAAGCATTTGATAAAATACAGCACCCCTTCATGCTCAAAACACTAGAAAAAATAGGGATAGTGGGAACATTCCTTAACATTGTAAAGGCCATTTATGCTAAGCCCATGGCTAATATCATTCTAAATGGTGAAAAACTAAAAGCTTTCCCCCTAAAAACTGGAACAAGGCAGGGATGCCCTCTTTCACCACTTCTATTCAACATCGTTCTTGAGACTCTAGCCAGAGCAATTAGACAAACCAAAGAAATTAAAGGGATACAAATTGGAAAAGAAGAACTCAAACTATCCCTGTTCGCTGATGACATGATTATATATTTAGAGGAACCTGGAAATTCCACCAGAAAACTCTTAGAACTCATAAGTAAATTCAGTAAAGCAGCAGGTTACAAGATCAATGCCCATAAATCCAATGCATTTTTATACATAAGTGATGAATCTTCAGAAAGAGAAATTAGGAAAACTACCCCATTCACAATAGCCTTGGAAAAAATAAAATACTTGGGAATCAATCTCACAAAAGAGGTGAAAGACCTCTACAATGAGAACTATACAACACTAAAGAAAGAAATTAAAGAACACCTTAGAAGATGGAAAGATCTTCCATGTTCTTGGATAGGCAGAATTAATATTGTCAAAATGGCCATACTACCTAAAGTGCTATACAAATTCAATGCAATTCCAATTAAAATCCCAATGATGTACCTTACAGAAATAGAGCACGCAATTATGAAATTCATCTGGAAGAATAAGAAACCCAGAATAGCTAAAGCAATCCTTAGCAGGAAGAGTGAAACAGGGGGTATTGCAATACCAGATCTTCAACTCTACTACAAAGCAATAGTAACAAAAACGGCATGGTATTGGTACCAAAATAGAAAGGTAGATCAATGGTACAGAATAGAGGACACGGACACAAACCCAAATAAATACAATTTTCTCATACTAGACAAAGGTGCCAAAAATATGCAATGGAGAAAAGATAGCCTCTTCAACAAATGGTGCTGGGAGAATTGGAAATCCATATGCAACAGAATGAAACTAAACCCATATCTCTCACCATGCACGAAACTAAACTCAAAATGGATTAAGGACCTCAGAATCAGACCAGAGACCCTGCAGATTATAGAAGTAAAAGTAGGTCCAGATCTTCAACATGTCAGCTTAGGATCAGACTTCCTTAACAGGACTTCCATAACACAAGAAATAAAAGCAAGAATCAATAACTGGGATAGATTCAAACTAAAAAGCTTTCTCTCAGCAAAGGAAACTATCAGCAATGTGAAGAAAGAGCCTACAGAGTGGGAGAATATCTTTGCCAATCATACTTCAGATAGAGCACTAATCTCCAGAATCTATAAAGAACTCAAAAAACTCTACACCAAGAGTGCAAATAATCCAATCGACAAATGGGCTAAGGAAATGAACAGACACTTCACAGAAGAAGATCTACAAGCAATCAACAAACATATGGAAAAATGTTCAACATCTCTAGTAATAAGAGAAATGCAAATCAAAACCACCCTAAGATTCCATCTCACCCCAATTAGAATGGCGATTATCAAGAATATGAGCAACAACAGGTGTTGGCGAGGATGTGGGGAGAAAGGTACACTCATACATTGCTGGTGGGGCTGCAAATAAGTGCAGCCACTCTGGAAAGCAGTGTGGAGATTCCTTAGAAAACTTGGAATGGACCCTCCATTTGACCCAGCTATCCCACTCCTTGGCCTATACCCAAAGGACTTAAAATCAGCATACTACAGAGATACAGCCACATCAATGTTCATAGCTGTTCAATTCACAATTGCCAGACTGTGGAACCAACCTAGATGCCCTTCAATTGATGAGTGGATAAAGAAACTGTGATATATATATATATATATATATATATATATATATATATATATACACACAATGGAATATTACTTAGCCATAAAGAACGATAAAATTATGGCATTTGCAGGCAAATGGATGAAATTGGAGAATATCATGCTAAGTGAGATAAGCCAATCTCAAAAAGCCAAAGGATGAATGATATCGCTAATAAGTGGAGGATGACACATAATGGGGGGGAGGGAAGGGTTAGTGTTAGTGTTAGAGTTAGGGTTAGGGAGGGGGGCAAGTATGGAGGAAGGAGGTACTGTATAGAGGGAAAAGAGGGGTGGGATGGGTGGGGGGAAGGGAAAAAATAACAGAATGAATCAAACAACATTGTTCTATGTAAATTTATGATTACACAAATGGTATGCCTTTACGCCATGTACAAACAGAGAAACAACATGTATCCCATTTGTTTACAATTAAAAAAATAAAAAATAAAATATAAAAATAAAAAAATATATATAAAAAAATAATCATGTGATTCTTGACTTTATGTCTATTGACATGGTGAATTACATTTATTGATTTCTGGATGTTGAAGCAATCTTGCATCCCTGGGATAAAACTCGCTTAATCGTGGTGCACTGTCTTTTTAATATGTTTTTGTATGCGATTTGCTAAGATTTTGTTGAGAATTTTTGCATCAATGTTCATTAAGGATATTGGTCTGAAATTTTCTTTCCTCAATGTGTCTCTGTCTGGTTTAGGTATCAGGGTGATATTGACTTCATAGAATGAGTTTGGGAGGGTTCCCTCCTTTTCTATTTCATGAAATACTTTGAGAAGTATTGGAATGAGCTCTTCTTTAAAGGTTTTGTAGAACTTGGCTGAGAACCCATCTCGTCCCAGACTTTTCTTTGTTGGGAGGATTTTGATGACTTCTTCTATTTCATTACTTGAAATTGATCTATTTAAATTGTGTATGTCCTCCTCATTCAGTTTAGTTAATTCATATGTCTCTAGAAACCTGTTGATGTCTTCAAAATTTTCTATTTTGTTGGAGTATAGATTTTCAAAATAGCTGCTAATTATGTTTTGTATTTCAATCGTGTCTGTTGTGATATTTCCTTGTTCATTCCGAATTTTAGTAATTTGGGTTTTCTCTCTTCTTCTCTTTGTTAGTGTGGCTAAGGGTTTATCAATTTTGTTTATATTTTCAAAGAACCAACTATTTATTTTGTCAATTTTTTCGATTGTTTCTCTTGTTTCAATTTTGTTGATTTCAGCTCTGATTTTAACTAATTCCTGTCTTCTACTACTTTTCGTGTTGCTCTGTTGTTCTTTTTCTAGGGCTTTGAACTGTAGTGTTAGGTTGTTTATTTGTTGATTTTCTCTTCTTTTATTGAATGCACTCCATGAAATAAATTTTCCTCTAATAACTGCTTTCATAGTGTCCCAAAGATTTTGATACATTGTTTCTTTGTTCTTATTTACCGCTAAGAATTTTTAAATTTCCTTCCTGATATCTTCTGTTATCCATTCATCATACAATCTCTATTGCATTATTTAATCTCTAGGTGTTGGAGTAGTTTCTGTTTTTTACTCTTTCATTTATTTCTAATTTCAATCCATTATGATCTGATAGAATACAAGGTATTATCTCTGTCTTCTTGTATTTGCTAACATTAGCTTTGTGGCATAATATATGGTCTATTTTAGAGAAGGATCCATGTGATGCTGAGAAGAAAGTGTATTTGCTCTTTGTTGAATGGTATATTCTATAAATATCCATTAAGTCTAAATTATTGATTGTGTTATTGAGATCTATGGTTTCTTTGTTTGATTTTTTGTTTGGAGGATCTGTCCAGTGGTGAGAGAGGTGTGTTAAAACCACCTAGTATTATTGTGTTGTTGTCTATTTGATTTCTGGCATTGAGAAGGATTTGTTTGACATATATGGATGAGCCACTGTTTGGGGCATAGATGTTTATGATTGTTATATCTTGCTGATTTATGCTTCCTTTAAGCAGTATGAAATGTCCTTCTTTATCCCTTCTGACTAACTTTGGCTTGAAGTCCACATTATCTGAAATGAGGATGGATACTCCAGCTTTTTTGCTGAGTCCATGTGCATGGTTATGTTTTTCCCCATCCTTTCACCTTTAGTCTGTGGGTATATCTTTCTATGAGATGAGTCTCTTGCAGGCAGCAAATTGTTGGATCTTTCTTTTTAATCCAATCTGCCAGCCTATGACTTTTGATTGATGAATTCAGGCCATTAACATTCAGGGTTATTATTGAGATATGATTTGTATTCCCAGTCATTTGGCTCATTTTTTTTTTTAATACAGGACTTGATTTCTCCTTTATTTGGATGTTCCTTTAGGGTGGTTCTTCCCTTTGCTGATTTATATCTTTGTTTTTCATCTCTTCCTCATGGGAATATTTTGCTGAGAATATTCTGTAATGCTGGCTTTCTTTTTGTAAATTCTTTTAGTTTTTGTTTATCATGGAAGAGTTTTATTTGGTCGTCAAATCTGAAGGTAAGTTTTGCTGGGTATAAGATTCTTGGTTGGCATCCATTTTCTTTCAGGGCTTGAAAAATGTTGTTCCAGGCCTTCTAGCTTTTAGGGTCTGGATTGAAAAATCTGCTGATATCTGTATTTGTTTCCCCCTGAATGTAATTTGATTCTTTTCTCTCACAGCCTTCAAAATTCTGTCTTTATTTTGTATGTTAGGTATTTTCATTATAATGTGCCTTGGCACAGGTTTGTTGTAATTTTGTGTATTTGGAGTCCTACAAGCCTCTTGTACTTGATATTCCTTTTCATTCTTCAGATTTGGGAAATTTTCTGATATTATTTCATTGAATAGATTGTTCATTCCTTTGGTTTGTTTCTCTAAGCCTTCCTCAATCCCAATAATTCTTAAATTTGGCCTTTTCATGATATCCCATGTTCTTGTAGATTCTGTTCATGATTTCTTACCATCTTCTCTGTTTGGTCAACTTTGTTTTCAAGATTAAATATTTTGTCTTCGATATCTGAGGTTCTGTCTTCCAGGTGTTCTATCCTATTGGTTATACTTTCTATGGAGTTTTTAATTTGGTTTATTGTTTCCTTCATTTCAAGGATTTCTGTTTTTTTTTTTCAATATCTCTAACTCTTTATTGAAATGATCTTTTGTTTCCTGTATTTGCTCTTTTAAATGTCGATTGGTGCAATCATTCAATGCCTGCATTTGCCCTTTCATCTCATCCTTCAATGCCTGCATTTGCTCTTTCATTTTCTCGTTTACTTCCCTGATCATTTTGATTATGTACATTCTGAACTCCCTTTCTGACATTTCTTCTGCCATGCTGTCATTGGGTTTTATCGCTATAACATCTAGGTTTGTTTGGGACATTTTCTTCCCTTGTTTTCTCATATTGTTCAGGTATCTACCCCTCAGTAGTGAAACTCTGGGATATTGCAGATTTCCTCTATTGACTAATATTGTCTCTGTAGACCTCTTAGCTTTCAGTAGCCTGAAGTCTTGGAGGAACTTGATAATGCGGTGCTCCACTAGGAAGCTGGCCTTCTTGGGGTGGTGGCCTTCAGGTGGGGTATATTCCCCAGTGGCTCTGAGTTGGTCCCAAGTCTCTCAATACCTCCTCTTCTTGGCTCCTAGGTCTTGTCAAAGGTCCTCTAGCCTCCTGCAGGTGTCTCAGAAAGGGAGTTGCCCTTCCAATGATGATGGCCACAGCCTCAGGAGTAATTCAAAATGCCTGCACCAGCCTATAAAGAAGCCTCTGGCTAGCTCTGTGATGGCGACAACCCCTGGTATGGTGGTCGGGCGGGGTTGTTCAGTGATGGCATCTGTCTTTGGCTTGGTGGTTGGGCAGGTTGGCTCCGCAAGACAGGTGGGGTGGGTGCCCGCGTCCTACCTCCATGATGCATGTGGCCTGACTTGCCCGTCAGCTCACTCCGCGACTGCGACCAACCAGTGATGACACCAACCTAGGTGCAGGGGTCAGGCGGGGTCGCTCAGTTATGACAGCTGTCCTTGTCCTGCTGGCTGGGCGGGATAGCTGCCCGTAGTCTACCTCTGCGATGTAGGCAGCCTGGCTCACCCGCCCACTTGCTCTGCGACTGCCATGTTGCTATATAGTCACATCCACTATCCTTCCACTTCTACCTTCTCCTTAATCCTGGCAACCACAAATCTACTATTCTTTTCTGTTTTGTGATTTTGTGGCTGTTATAATCATACAGTATGTAACTCTGGAGATCCATTCATGTAATTGTGTCAATAAATCTTTCCTTTCTATTACTGAATAATATTCCACAGTATAGATATACCACAGGTTGTTTAACCATTCAGCTATTGAAGTAATATATGGGTTGCTTCCATTTTTTTGTTGTTGTTGTTGAAAATCTGTTATAAACAGTTATGTTATAGTTTTTGTGTGGATTTTAAGTTTTTATTTCTCTGAGATAAATGCTTAGGAGTGCGATTTTTGAGTAATGTAGTACTTGTTCATTTTTTTAAATAAAGTACCAGACTTTCCAGAGAGACTGTACCATTTTATGTTTCCACTAGCAAGGTAGGACTGATGCAGATTTTGTGTATTTAGTGAGGTGTGTAGTGTTATTTAAGTATGGTTTTAATTTTCATGTCCCTAACACCCAACAGTTTTTCATGTGCTTATTTGTCCTCTGTATATTCTGTGGATGAAATATCTCTTCATGTTGTTTGCACATTTTCTAATTGGATTGTTTGTGTTTTTCTGTTGAGATTTGAAAGTACTATATACATATATATTCCAGCATCTCAACACATTTAAAATTATATATATGTATACACACAGACACAGACACACAAGCACACACACACACATTCCAGATACAAATGCTCTGTCAAATGCGAACTTTCTAAATATTTTCTCCCAGTCAGTTGCTTGTATTTTTATCCTCTTAACAGGGTCTTTTTTTTCCCTAACAAAGTTGAAGTTGATAATTTTGATGAAGTCCAAACTGTAATTTTTTTTTTTCTTTTCATGGATTATGTTTTTGGTGTCAAGTCTAGGATTTCTTTCCCTGGTCTGAGGTCCTGAAGTGTTTTTCCATTAAAAACAAACAAACAGTTAAAACATTAAAAACCCAGTTTTAATATGTAGGTCTATGATCCATTTTATTTTTATTTTTTATTTCTTGTGTTCTTTGGGATTTGAACTCTGAACCCTGAGCATTCATTAGAACCACATTCCCAGTCCCTCTGATCTATTTTTACTTAATCTGTATAATTTTTGGTTAAAGGTAACACTTAGGTTGAGCTCCTCCTTCTCCTCCTCTCCCTCCTCCTTTTCTCTTCTTCCTTTCCATTTTCTTCTTCTGCTGCTCCTTCTCTTTCTTGCCTGTAGATATCAAATTGGTCCAATTTGTTGAAAAGCTTGTCTTTTGCCCATTGAGTTGCTTTTAAATGTTTGTAAAAAATCAGTTTGAATATTTGTATGGATATTTTTCTGCTTTTTATATTCTTTTGCATGGACATATGTGTCTATCCTGCTGCCAATACCACGTGGTTTTGATTACTGTGGCTATGCAAAACATCTTGCAATCAGATAGCCTTATTTCTCTTACTTTATCCCCCTTTTGGAAATTGTTTAACAATTGCAGTTCTTTTGCTTACTATATAAATTTTAGAGTAATCCTATCTCTACCTACAAGAAAACAGTTTCAGAATTTTGATAGGAATTGTGTTAAACACATAAACAAATTCAGGGAGAAATGACATCTTTTACCATGTTGAATCTTCCATACTGTGAAAACAATATGTTGCTTTGTTTATTTAGATTTTTAAGAATTTCTTTTAGCACTGTTTCGTAGTTGTCAGCATACAAGTCCTGTATATGAGTTTAAAGGGTTTTATATTGTTAAAGGGGTATTATATTGTCAGGATATGTAAATATAAAAATATATAAATATAAATATAAAAGTATATCAGTATAAAAATTATACATATATCATATGTATAATATTAAAGCATAAAGACAATTGATGTTTTTTAAAATTCATACCTCATCATAGATATTTTTCAAAGAAGTCTACAGCACAAATTTTTACCTCTGCCTTCTCACATTAGATTATATATTCTGTGAACATTCTTTTTTTATTTTTTTCATTTTATTTTTTAAGACAATTGAGTTTTGATGCTTATGTTGTATCCTGAAATTTTACCAAACTCACCTATTAGTTCTGGCATTTTTGTTTGATCTTGGGATTTTTCCACACAGACAATCATGTTGTCTGCAAATAGGGACAATTTCACTTCTTTCCTTCCAATTTGTGTGACTTTTAGCATTCTTTGTTGCAGCGTCTAGAACTTCCAGCACTGTGCTGAGTAGGACTGGAGGGCAGATATTCTTACTGTGTTCTTGATCTTAGGAGGAAAGCATTTAGTCTCTCACTCTAAGCATAATGTTAGCCATGGGTTTGTTGTAGAACTTTTATCAAGTCTAGGGAGTTATTATTTTTATCTTTTTTTTGTGGTATTGGGGTCTGAGTTATTTTTAAAGTCATGAATAGATGTTGAATTTTATCAAAGGCTTTTCTGCATTGACGAATCGGATCATATAATTTTTCTCCTTCACCCTATTGCTATGGTGAATTATATCAATTGGTAGTTGAGTGTTGAACAAGTTTTGCATCTCTGGAAAAAAACCCCACTTTGTCATGGTATATAATTCTTTTTATGATTGCTGAATTTAATCTATTGACTGTTTAAAACTTTTATGTTCTTATTTTATAGGGATGTTGAACTGTAACTTTCTGTTTTTGTATTGCTTTTGGTTAGGGGGTCAGAGTATTATCAGAATCATAAAATAATTTGAAAGTGTTATCTGCTCTTCTGTTTTCTGGAACAGATTGCTTAGAATCAGTGCCACATCTTTAAATGCTTGTTAGAACTTTCCAGTGGAACTGCCTGGGCCTGATACTTTTAGGAAGTTTCTTAGTTATGAATTCAATTTCCTTAATAGTTATAAGGATATTCAAATTATCCATTTCATATTGGATGAATTGTGAGAGTTTGTGTTTTTCAAGGGATCCTTGCATTTCATCTAAATTGTTGCATTTATTTATGTAGAATTCATAGTGTTGTCCTATTTTCTTGTGGATGGTCACAGGGTCTGTAGTGATATCCTTGTTTTATTCCTGATATTGGTAACTTGTGTCTTCTCTGTTTTGCTAGTTTTGCTAAATGTGTGCCTATTCGATTGATCTTTTCAAAGGAAAGGATCTTTGTTTCATTGATTTCCTCTATTGTTTTCCAATTTTATCTCTTTTCTGTTCTTATTTTCCTTTTCTTGTTTGCTTTGGATTTATCTTCTTTTTCAATGTTCTCGAAGTAGGAGTTTAGATTATTGACATGAGACTTTCCCTCTTTTGTAATGTATGCATTTAGAGTTATAAATTTCTCTCTCAGCATACTTTTTTTTTTTTTTTTTTTCTTTCCGATCAGGGCTTTAGTCTGACATTTTTTGTTCTTTATTTTCTATTTTTCTGTACTTTTCATTTCTCTCTCTCTTTTTCCCCTGAATTCCTGTGGGTTATTTGAACATTTTAAAAGAATTCCACTTTGATTTGTCCGTACTGTTTTTGAATATGTTATTTTACAAAGCATTTTTATTTGTGGTTGCTCTAGGTATTATATTATTTATACATACTATATCTTGTTCTATGATACAATCATTCTACCACTTCAAGTTGGAAAACTTAACTCCTTTTACCCTTCACTGTTATACTATAAATATTTCTGATACATAAATCTGGCACCACATCAGATAGTATCATAAAAAACATAATTTAGAAAACTAAGAGGAAAAAGAATGTATTTTATTTACCAGGCAAACATTTGGATTTACTGTATTCTTTGTTCATTTCTTAATGTTCCAAGATATTCTCTCTCTCTCTGTGAAGTTACTTTCTGTTTAGAGAATTTAGTCATTCTTTTGGGGTGGTTCCACTGGCAAGAAATACTCTCAGCTTTTCTTCATTCAAGCAGATTTCAATTCTTCTTCCCTGAAGGATATTTTCACTGGGTATAGGATTTTGATTTGACAGTCATTTTCTTTTAGCACTTGGAAAATGTGTCACTTCTGTCCTCCAATTTTTGATAAGAAATTTTCTGTCATTCAAATGTTTTCCTTCTGTTTCTGTGATGTTCTTTCACTCTCATTGCTTTCAAGATTTTTTCCCTTTATCTTTAGTTTTTAGCAGATAACTCTGCTGTGTCCTACTGTGACTTTTTCTTAAAAAATTATTTATTTTGTTGTGGTTCTTTTAGCTTTTTGGATCTGTATGTTTGTTGACAAACTTGGGAAGTTTTCAGCTAGTAGTTCTTGAGTATATTTAAAACTCCACCTTACTTCTCCCATCCTCCTGCAATTCTGATGACATGAACATCAGATAATATTTTTGTTGCCTCAGAATTCTCTAAAGCTTTCAATCTATTCCTTTTAATCTATTTTTCTCTCTTCAAATTGGATCATTTCTATTGTCCTATCTCCCAGTTCACTGATTTTTACTTCTGTCTTTTCTATTCTGCTCTTGAAGGTTTTATTTTTTTAAACTTACTACTTACTTAAGTTTTAATAATGGTTTTTATTTTGGCAAAATATGCATGATATGAATTGTATGATCTTGGTATTCTTAAGTCAGTGGTACTCGTTATGTCTACATATCGTGCAACAGTCACCGTCTCCCACCTCCAGAATTCTTTTCACCTTGCAAGTAAGACTCTCTCTGTTTAAGATAATACCTACTCATTCTCCACCTCTGCTTCAGTCAGCTTTTTGGCTGCTGTGACTAAATGACCTGACCAACACAACTGTAGAGGAGGAAGGTTTATTTGAGGGCTCACGGTTTCAGAGGTCTCAGTCCATAGAAGGCCAGATCCATTCCTCAGGGCTTGAGGTGAGGTTGACCACGGTGGAAGAGTATGGCAGAGGGAAGCAGCTCACATCATCAGGAAGCAGAGAGACAGTCTTTAGTCTCCAGATACAATATACACCCCAAAGCCACACCTCAATTTCAACCTCCTCCAGTCACACCCTACCACTTCAGTTATCACTCAGTTAATCCCTATCAGGGGATTAAATTACTGACTGGGTTAAGACTTTTACAACCCAATCATTTCTCCTCTGAACCTTCTTGCATTGTCTCACATGTGAACTTTTGGGGGATAACTCATATTCAAACCATAACAACCTCCCTACAATCTCTGAAAACCACCATTCTGCTTTCTGTCTCAATGAAAGTGGCTACTTCAGCTGTTTCATATTTAAGTGGAATTCTAGAGCATTTGTCTTATTTGTGACTGACTTCACATAATTGCTCAGGGTTCATCCATGTGGTAGCATGTGTTAGTCAGTTAAAAAAAAAAAAAAAAAAAAAAAAAAAAACCTCAGATAACTTCTAAAGAGAAAAGGTTTATTTTAGCTCATGGCTTTAGAAGTTCCATGTCCATGATTGGTGGGTCCGTTGCTTTCAGGCCTCTGATGGGACTGCTGCATGACAATGGTGGGAAGTCCATGGCAGAACAGAATGCTCACCTCATGGCAAGGAAGCAAAAAGAGAAAGGAAGGGACAGTCTCCTTCGTGGGCAATGACCTACGGACTTCCTACTAGCGTTCCCTCCAAAGGTCCCACCACCTCCCAATGGCACCACCCTGCAGACTCAGCTTTCAATCTATGGGCCTTAGGGGTATGTATATTCAAGCTCCAGATTCTACCAATCTGACCCTGAATCCAAAGGTTCACTTCAATCTCACAACATCAAATGCATCTAATTGATCCTCAAGTGTACCAAAGTCTTCATCATTGAGCAAAAGTCCAAGTCCAAAGATTCCCCAGAGAATCAGCTGTGAGCCCCTGTGAAACTCAAAATGGGAGTTAAATATTTCAAGGTAAACATCCCTATTTTAAAAGGGAAGATTTCTATATTTCTGAGCTTGTGGTGGTTGTGGTACCCTAGCGGATTCACAAGATGCCCATGAGGTGATCTTCCCATTATCCCACAACAAAGCAGTTGGTTTCTTTTTATTGATGGTAATAACTGTGCCCTTTCTGGTCAAAAGTTAACACATGCAGTTTTTTTTCACCAACCTGCATATTTTCCAATCTTTCTACTTCTCTCCTGATTTTCACTGTTAAGTTTGGCTACATACAGCCAGTGATGCCCATACCACAGCCTAAATCGTATAGTGCCTTGAAATGTATTCTGCCAAGTAAATTTGTCCATGACCTTTAAGCTTGGCCTCCCAAAAAAGTATTGGTGCATGGAAAAAAGTGCATTCAAATTCTTTGCCATGGTGAAGCAAGAGTGACCTATAATATAATCCCAATAGATCCTCATTTTCATATGGAACATTATCGGCATCATTTTTACTGTCCACATTTTTGTCAGCATTCTGGTCTTCTAAGCCCCACCAGAATTTTTGGTGAAGTTCCCCTGACAATATCCTTGACTACCTTTAGTCTGCTTTTCTAAAACTTTTCCAAACTCCTCCCTGAAAACTATTCCAAAGATCCCTCCACATCATTTCAGTTATAGCTATAGTCAATCGCCCTACTTTTTAGTGCCAATTTCTTTTGTCATCTTTCCATCAGTATAATGAGATACTTATAAAGTAGAAAGACTTATTTTGACTCACACAGTTTTAGGTCTTCCAGGCGATGACTGAACAGACTCATTGTTTTTAGGTCTCTGATGATGGGGCTGAATGTCTATGGTGGAGTATATGGCAGAACAAAACTTCTTACCTTATAACCCAGAGGCACAAAGAGAAAGGTAGAGAAAGGGGCTGAAGTCCCACATCCCCTTCAAGGGAACACCAGCAGTAATGTATGGATCTCTCTTCCTTAAGAAAACTTATGGATTTCCTTCCTTTTAACCCAGAATGATATTCTGTTGTGTGTGTATACCATGTTTTGCTTATTCATTCATTCATCTGATGATGGACATTTGGGTTACTGTTGTATTTTAACTACTGGGAATAATGCTACTATAGAACATAAGTAACATGAGTGTGCCAATCCCTTTAAAATTCTACTTTCAATTCTTTTGTGTCTCAATACTTTTGGCGAACAGAATTAGAATTTCTAGAACATATGGCAATTTTATTTCTAATATTTTGGAATATCTGTACCACTTCCCATGATGGGAACTGATAGTGTACATGGTTCCCTTTTCTCCACATCCTTGCTGACAGTTATTCACTTATGTTCTATGGTATGCTTTTCTGCTTCTTTACCGTGGCTCTCCTAATGAGTACAAGGTGAAATCTCACTGTGATTTAATTTGCATTTCTCTAATAATTAGTGATGTGGAGTGTCTTCAATGAGCTTTTTGGCTGTTCATGTATCTTCAGAGAAATGTCTATTCAAGTTAATTTGCCCATTTTTCAAATGCGCTTGTTGTTGTTGTTAGGAGGTCTCTCAATATTCTTGTTATTAATCCCTTATCAGATACATGATTTCCAATTTTTTTTTCATTCTGTGGGTTTCCTTTTTACTTTGTCAGTAGTATCTTTTGATGCACAGCAGTTTTTAATTTTCATAAAGTTAAATTTGTCTATTTTTTCTTTCCTTGCTTGTACCCTTGGTATCATAACCAAGAAATAGTCATTAAATTCAATGTTGCAAAGATTTTGTCCTATGTTTTCTTCTAGGGGGTTCATAGTTGTAGTTCTTATATTAGCCTTTTGATTTATTTTGAGTTAATTTTTGTATGTTATGTTAGGTAAGGTTATAACCTCATTCTTTTGCGTGTAGACATTCAATTTTCCCAGAACCATTTGTTAGAAAGTGTGTCCATTCCCCATTGAATGGTTTTGACACTTTTGTGGAAAACCAGTTTATTACTTGGCTTCACATTCTATTCCACTGGTTTCTCTCTCTCTTTCTTTTTATGCCAGTACTACACCATTTCAATGTGTGTAGTTTTTAGGAAGTTTGAAATAAAAGTGTGTGAGTCCTCCCCTTTGTTGTTTTTCAACCTTGCTTTGGCCACTTGGGAATCATATGAGTTCCTTAGGAATTTTAGGATGGTATTTTTGGTTTCTGCAAACATGTTGGGACTTTGATAAAGATTGCTTGAATTTGTAGAACATGTTTGATAATATTGCCATCTTAACAATATTACATCTTTCAATCCATGCACATGGGATATCTTTCCATTTATGTCTTTTAAAATTTCTTTTAAAATTTTAAAATGTCTTTTAAAATTTCTTTTAAAATTTTAAAATGTCTTTTAAAATTTCTTTCTGCAATGTTTTTGCAGTTTTCATTATATTTTTTTCAGCCATCTTGTTAAGATAATTACCAACTGTTTTATTCTTTTGATTTTATTGTAAATGGAATTATTTTCTTAATTTTGTTTTCAGATTGTTTATTGTTGGTATATAGAAATTCACAGATTTTTGTGTGATGATTTTTTATCTATTTGCTGAGTTTGCTTATTAATTCTAAATCTTTTTGTGGAACATTTAGGAATTTCTACATAATAAGATCATGCCATCTGCAAATAGAGATAATTGTACTTCTTCCTTTAATTTTGATGACTTTTATTTTTTTTTTTTCTTGCCTAATTGCTCTGACTAGCACTTTCAGTATTTCATTGAATAGAATTGGCAAATTGAGTATCCTTGTCTTATGCCTGCTCCTACAAGAAAAGCTTTCAGTCCTTTTCCACTAAACATGGTATTTGTTGTGGGTTTTTCACATATGAGTTTTATTATGTTAAAGTAGTTTCCTTCTATTTCTAGTTAGTTTTTATCATGAAAGTGTGCTGAATTTTGTCAAATGTTATTCTGCATCAATATACATGAATATATGATATTTATTCCACTTTTTTTCCCTTTGTTCTGTTAATGTGGTTTATTACTTTGGTCAATTTTCATATTTTAAACCAGCCTGCATTTCAGGGATCTTGTTTTGTGATATGCTAGTGAATTCTGTTTGCTAGTGTTTTGTTCAAAATTTTGATATCAATGCTCTTAAGGGATATTGTTCTGTAGTGGTTTTTTTTTTTTTTTCTTTTCTTTTTTATTTTTGTGCTCTTATTTTGTACCAAGGATCAGATCCAGGGGTACTTAACCACTGAGTCACATCCCCAGTCCTTTTTATTTTTATTTCTTATTTTGAGACAGGGTCTTGCTAAGTTGCTTAGGGCCTCCCTAAGTTGCCGAGGTGGACTTTGAACTTGCTATCCTCCTGCCTTGGGCTACTGAGTAGCTGGAATTATAGTGGTATACCACGGTGCCCTACCTTTTTTTTTTTTTTTTTTGGAGTATTTTTGTCTGGTGTCAAGGCAATTCTGGCCTCGTTGAATGAGTGAGGAGACTTCCTTCTCCTCAAGAACTCGGAAAAGTTTGAGAAGGAGCGGTATAAGTTCTTCAAGCGTCCGTTAGACTTCACCAGTGACATCATCAGGTCTGGAGGTTTTCTTTGCTGGGAGGTTTTTGATTACTGACTCAGTCTCTTTGGTATCATAGGCCTATTCAGTATTTCTGTTTCTTTATGACTTAGTCTTACTTGGTTTTGTGTTTCTAGGAATTTGTCTATTTCATCTAGTTAATTCGATTTGCTAGGATATAATTGTTTATTGGTTCTTTCTTAAGATCTTTTAAAGTTTGTAATGTTAGTCGTAATGTGCCCACTTTAATTTCTGAATCTCATAATCTGAGTCTCCCTTCCTCCTTTCCTTCCTTTCTTGTCAATAGAGCTAAAGGAATTTTTCAGTTTTGTTGATCTATCCAACAATTTGTGACAACCTGACTGGGATAAACATGGCAGCTCCTTATTTGACTTTTTCTAATATCATGATGTCCATGTTGGGGTGTCTTGTTATAGCCTGGCAAGGGTAGAAATGTAGGCTGCCCGCTGGCCTTTGCTGGCATAGGTGGGATGGGGCCATAGTGTTTTCTGTGTCTTTTTATTGAGATCAGACTGGTTACTTTCTAAAAGTTTTCTGTCTTGCTAAGCTACTCCTTTCCTGGTCCTATGGCTCCCAAGAGCTGTTTATAATCTATGCCTACTGGTATTCCCAGATTGCTACCTTCTTCCGTTTCAAGTCTGAGATATAAGAAGCAAATAAAAAGAAAATACAGGGAGCTCAACACCGTCCTGTTCTTGTTCCCAAGTTCCCCAGTTAGCTCGCAATCTTTGCTCCACCTGTGTTTGCCCCTATGTATAATGTCCAGTGCTGTTAGTTACACCTAGTGGGAAGAACAGGGAAAGTTATATTTATTCCATCTTTCTGGACACAGAAGTATATCCATGTGTTACATTGATAATTTTAAAAAACACATATTTTAAGAAAACAAGAAGGATCTAAATCACAGCTGGGGCTATATGAGTAAATCAAGAGGTGCTTGTCTGATTTAATCCAGAGACAGCAAGAATGAAAACCAACTGCCATTCTCTGTTGAGTGCCTACTAGGAGGATCGTACGCATTCTTCTTCTGTAGTGATCTTCACAGAAAACCTTTAGGGTGGTATCATTCCCATTTTATAGTGAAGAATCCTGAGATACAGGTAGTTTCAGATGATTTCCAATGTCAAATCTGTAAGGATACAGATAGCAGGGACTCAAATCCTGCCCTGTCTTAATCCAGAACCTGAGCTATCAACCCTTGTGCCACTTCCCTGTGGACTTCTTTCAGAAGAGGGAAGACCGAAGTATGTCGGTGCTTCCTGTGGAGAACAGGAAATGTGGTATGTGTCTGAGCAGTTTCCATCATCTCTGGTTCTGTAGAAAGCACTTAGGGGCCCCTTGAAGGGAATAATTTTTGCCTAGACTACCAATGGCATGTCTACAGAACTTGAGTTTTATATTACTTCCCTAAAACAACCTCAAGTGTAGGTGGAAGCCAGACTCACTGTGGAGCAGATGGGAATCTGTAGCCCAGAGAGGTGGAGTCACTTGTCTAGAACCATATGGCAGTTAATGCTGGAAGCAGACCCGGAAAGCAGGTCTTCCCAATCAGGAGCCACTGGGCCCTCCTCCCGGCCCCCTCCCCGTTTTCCTGGCGCTGTCTCCAGCTTGGTCTCTGCACCATGGCTTTGTTCTACCAAGCAGAGATCTGGTGCAGGCAAAGCCTGCTGCAGCGGACTCTGGGCCTCTCCTGCAGCAGTTCCTGGCTTCACCAGCTTGCAGACTGTATCTGATGGAAACCTTATGTGGAACAAAAAACAAACCTGAAAACCAGGCCCATCTCAATATCTCCATCCGCTGGATAAACATCTCCAAGACAGGACACACAGGGAGGCCAGACGCCCTTCGCCAAGTTTTTAACCTAAAGTTTGGAAGCAGTTTGCATTTTCCAAAGAGCAGTAAACTATTTTCATTCCTTTTACAGTGAATGACTCCTATGGGGTGATAATTTACTTTTAACCTCTCTTTCAAGACCGATGATTTTGCCTTCTGCCTGAAAGGAGTGGCTGGTTAAAAGAGAAGGCTCTCTTCTTGAAGTTTTCTTCTTCCTATCTTTCTCTCTCTCCCTTTTGAAAGCCTGCTGTTTGTTTCAGAGCTTTGGGAGTCTTTGGAGTCGTGCCCTCTTTATTCGGAGCGAACTTGGCTCCTTCTTGGTGCCCCCATTCCTCTGCCGAATCTAATCTGACTGTTCTATTTATAATTCTTGAACAAGATGAATCTAGTCTTTGTGTTTCTTTCTGAGCAACAGCGTCCCCTCCCTGGGACTTGAGCCATTTAACCTCGGCAAGAATCTCTTTAATTTCTCTTCAATTTGCCAGAAAGCAGGCAGCTGAAAACCCTATCAGGTCCTGGATCATATCAGACCTGCTTCAAACTGGCACCCCTCCTCCGTCCCCCAACCTCCGGGGAGTTGATTTAGGAACCCGGCCTGCCGTGCAGAGAATTCCAGCAGCACTTCTTCAACGCCAGCGCAGTCTGGGAAGTCGGACAGGGAAGGGCCCCTCCCTGGGGGATGGAAGGGCTCTCAGATCCGAACCCTGCCGGTTCCACTGTGCCTCGGCTCCTCCCAGGCTCCTCAAGGCGTATCTACAGATTGTGTGCTGTTACCCTAAAACTGGGATTTATCAAATTATTTTGCCTGGAAACCATTAAGCCTACACTTCTTTATAAAGAAGAAAAAGGAGGCTGAAAGAAGGGAACTGACTGATCCAAAGTCCCATGGCTAGTTCTTTCTGGGGTTCATAATATCACATGGGTATGTCCCATCCTACCTAATCCTCCCTGGACTCGCAAATGTACTATTTTGATCTCACGTTCTTTGAAACCACCCCAACTCAATGGCGTCTTTTAACTGAAATCATCATAGTACAGTAACACAGGCACATCAGTGTGCCGTTCATTTCACAATAGTCAAATTATGGAACCAGCCCAGGTGCCCAGATAATTGAATAATGAAATGTGGTATAGATATACAATATGGAGTCTTACCCAGACATAAAAAGAATGAAATAACATTTGCTGGTAAGTGGAGAGAAATGGAGGGCCTCAGCTAAGTGAAATAAGCCAGACTTAGAGAGTCAAGGGTTGAATGTTTTCTCTCATATGTGAAAGCTAGAGCAAAATATGGAAAATTTAAAAGAGGCAGGGGTGATCCCATGAAAACAGATGGGAGATCAATGAAGTAGAGGAAGAGGATGGGGCGGGGAGGAGGAATGGGAAAAGGGAGGAGCTAGGAATGAAATGACCAAATGATGTTATGTACATTATGTGAATATACCACAGTGAATTCACCTTCAGGCATATCTCTAAAGCGCCATTTTGAAAAAAATAAATAAATAGAAGGAAGACCAGTAGAATAGAGGAAGGGAAATAGGGAAAGGGAGGAGGGGAAGGAAAGACGAAGTACCAGGGAGTGAAATGGAGAAAATTATATTCCATGCATGTATGATTATGTCAAAATAACCCCAATATCATGTATAACTACAATGAACGAATAATAACATTCAAAAATTAAATGTAATATTTTATGTGTCTCATCTGTTGTCTCTCCTCATTCCTTGTTTCCCATTCCTCATTTTTGTCCAGTTTTCTCTCCTATGTCCACGACAGCTCTCTCTGTTCATACAGAGTCTATTAAGACTCCCCGTCTGTAGCTTCTACAGTTAGGGTTTGAGAATGATGGGATGAACTCCAGAGTCCCAAATGGAGTCCACAGTGACATCTAGAGCTATGAATCCCCTTTCTCAGGTGGCACAGTGAGTTAGTCACCAGCCTGAGATTCTCTTTTTTCCAATCTAGCACATTTTATTCTACTCAAAGTTCTGCTGGCTCTGTGTGGTTCCTGATTTTGACTGGGTCTGGGAATGTCCATTTAGACAACTCTAACCCACCTGCCTTCTAACCTTAGCTACATTTGTAGTAGGAGGATGTTCTAGCATAACTTAAGTTCAGCAACATTTTGACTTCATTTGCCAAGAGCTTCCTTGCAAAATTAAATAAGAAAGGGCCAAAATATTTACCTTGACCTTACTAACACAACTGATCTTCTTTCCTAGCAATAAATTAAAATGGTCTTTTAAGTTTTTAAGGGCCAGCAATCAGTGTGTTTAGCTGGACACCTAAAAGCCACATTTACCATTCACAGCTACTAAATTCACATTTGAATATGACACAGATGCTATTTTTAAGCCATGGCTAACCCTGTGTAACTCCTACAGAGATCCGGGAGGAGGAAAGGCTGTGATCAATGGCTTCCTAAGCTGTGACTCTGTCCGTTGTCCTTGTCTCAGTCTTTCCATGACATACCTTTTGCTTCTGGTTCCAAAGCTTTGAGGTGGAGGGTGAAAGGATGATGTAGTGGACTTTTTGGAAATCACCAGATGAGAGGAAATGAACAATGAGGAGGTCATGTTGTAGAGTTCTTTGCTTCTAGTCAAGGAAGCAAAAGTAGTGAGTTAAGGATTTGAACAATTATTTAGTACAAGGAGAGACAAGGAATATTGCCCCTGGAGAGTCAGTCAGCCCCAATGTGCTACATTCTTCTCTTTTGATCTGCACAGCATCTCTGGTGGACAGGTATGGTTACCCCATTTTAATAATAGAAAAATTAAAGTTGAGAAAGTTGCAGTGAGGCTACTCAGAAAACAAATGATCTAAACAAGATTTAATCCAAACTCTCTGACTCCAAACCCACTATTAGCATGAATGTTCTTGTATGATTTTCCTTGTGGAGTACATGTGAGAATTCTGCACTATGTGCATGGGCCCTGTGTGTGCAGATATGGGCTGGCTGGGTCAGGAATAGTGCTAGCCTTAACATTGTCATACACTGCTGAATTGCTTGCCACAATATTATACTTAGACTCTCCCTAGAAAAGTTTAAGTATTCTTCTTGCTCCATATTCTTGCCAACACTTGGTATGATAAAAATTTTAATTGTTTTTCTTGATACCACATGAGCTCATTGTAGTTTAAATTTACATTTTTATTACAGTGAGATTATCTTTCGAATGTTTATTATTTCCTGTTTAGATTTTCATGTGAATTATTTGTTTATAATTTTTGCCTGCCTTTTCAAAATGTGTTTTCAACTAATCACTATAGTTACTTGTAAGAATGTGTGTATACATTCGTAAAGATATATATTATGGATTCTAATCTTCCTACGATTATATAGATTCTTCTGAGAAATATTGTGTGTGTGTGTGTGTGTGTGTGTGTGTGTGTGCGTGTGTGTGTGGTGCTGGGTATTGAACCCAGGGCCTTGTGCATGCGAGGCAAGCATTCTACCAACTGAGCTATATCCCCAGTCCTCTATGATTATATAAATTGCAAATTTTCTTCTTGCAATCTGTGATTCAAATTTTTTTAATGATCTCTTAAAGGAAAAAAAAATGACTTCATTAGGATAAAACTTGCAGGCCAACATTTACTAAGAGTAAGTGTAGAGATGGTTGTGTTTTAGATTTACATGATTGCGTAACAGTTGTCACAATCCAGTTTCAAAATAATGTCATCATCCCAGTCTTGCTCAGGTCAGTCCATCTCTGCTTCCACTCCCAGGCCCAGCCAACCATGGATTTGCTTTGGGTCTCTAATGTTTTCTTTTCTCGAAAGGTCATATACATGGAGGCATACAGTATATAGTATTTTGTGCCTCACTTCTTTCATTTAACACAGTATTTTCAGAGGTTCATCCATGATATTTCATGTAAGGGTTTATTCCTTTTTATTGTCAAATGATTTTCCATTGTGTGATTATTCCATATTATACATGTCTATGTACTACTTAATGGCTATTTTGGTAGTTTCCAATTTTTGACTATCATGAACAAATTTTTGGGGTTGAAATACACACACACACACCACACAACACATACACACACACACACACACACACACACACATATATATAAAATGTTGGTTTTGGTTAACAATACATAGAGTAGAATTGTGGGTTGTATGTAACTATTTTTGAAAACTAGTTTTTCATTTCCACCATACTATTTTTTAAAATGGGAAAATGATTTGAATAGATATTTCACCCAAGAAGATACATGAATGACTAATAATAACATGAAAAGACTCCCAACATCATTACTCAATAAGAAAATGCTAATTAAAACTGCAATATGATAAAAATAAATGCTCAGTAAAAATGGATATAATAAAATAGTAACAATGCCAAGTGTTGGTGAGGATGCGGAGAAAACATGTCCCCTAAGATATTTAGTCACTGATGTATCTGCTTAAGTATTTTATTTTTAACCTAGTTTGGTAACCCGTGTCTGCATAGCTAAGTGGTCAGCCAGTGATTTGGGTAGAGATTGTGCTTAGTTTGGCAAGACTGACTCTGTGCTGATTGATTGGTGTGTGATTTGGGAAATCATTTAGACCTGCAATCAGATCTCAAGCCTCCCTTGGCTTTCTTGGGTCTCCCTTGCACATGTCTATTTCCTAATCACAAAGGTATGTGTGGAAAGTTTATTCCAACTCCTCTATGGCTTTTTTTTTTTTTTTAATTCGGAGATCTTCCCATTAAATGTATGACTGGTTTACCACCACAACTGGAGCTGTAGTCTTAGACTAGCAAGGTGTGGTGGGTTTTCTCCATTTCTTTCCTGCAGAACTCACCACTTTCAGCGGAAAAAGCCCCAGGGTTTCATTCCTTACCTTGTCCTTCCAATTCCATGATGACTTGAGCTGGTTTTCTTTGGCAGCAAAAGTTCTGGTTTTGCAACTTGCCCAGGACTGGTCACCCTACAGCTTTTGCTAATCAAGCTGGGGTAAGGGATGAGCCTCAGACAAAAAATCAGTCCCTTGCTGTCCTTACCAAAGCTCCGGGAGCTTTTAAAGAATGAATGCTTCTCAATTTATTATCAGTCTTTAATTGATTTTCAGAGTCTTAAAGTGGGGGATTGTGATAACTTTGTCTAGTGTTATACTTAGTTTTATAGAATTGTCTTCTTCATCCTGCCACAACCCGAAGTCCCTCCAGTTAAGTCTTTTGTTGCACAATATACTTTATTGCAGCCTAATTTACCACTCTTTTCTATTGTGGTGCTATCGTTTAAATGCTTGCCTGCCATCAAAAATTTACATTGAAACTTAATCCCTGAGGCAACAGTATTGGGAGGTGTGCCTTTTGGGAGATGATTATGTCATGATTGTGTCCACCCTCATAAGTGAAATTAGGTGCCCTAATAAAAGGGCTTGACTGATGGAGTTCACCCCTTTGCCCTTCTATCTTCTGCCATGTGAAGACATAGCATTCTCTCCTCTGAGAGCGCAGTATAGAAGGGGACATCTTGAAAACAGAGTCACTGGGTCTTCACTGGTACTATGATGTTGGACTTCCCAGCCTCCAGAACCATTTAAACTTTCAGTGATGTTAAAGCTTTATTGATTTTGAATGAGTGATCTTCTTTAAGGACTCTACTAAGGTGGGAACAGCTGAATGGAGCATAGTGGAAAGGAAAAAGGGAAAGAATTAAGCGAATATCAGATTCTGCAAGTGAGAACTTGGTCACAAGTGCTACCACAAACTAAGAGAGGCAAAAGAGGATCCAGACCTGTTTAAGGTGAAGGCTAATGAAGAGCAAGTTAAGTTCTGCTTAATCATGTATTTGAAATGTTGAAGTAGCTAGTGGAACTGTAGGGTAGGCAATTAGGAGTTTGATTTAGAAATTGAGACGTTACAACTGTCAATACGGCCATGGGAATGATCCGCTTATAATCAAAATTATGTAGAAGGATGAGATGATCAACGGCGATGAGTGTGCAGGGAAGAGGGGCAAGGATGGAGGATGGCCACAATGGTGGGACAGAGGAGGACAGGAAAGAGAAAATATGAAGGAGAGAGAGGGAACAAAGGTCACAAGTTTCTGAGCTCGGTCTTACAATAAGTAGTGACTGATGGGGTCTGGTACCTCCTCATTTAGTTCACACATTTGAGAAAAGGGATTATTGCATTTCTCAAAAGAAACACTCTGAAAAACTCTGCCTCCCAAGGCCCAGAAAAACACATCCTACCCCTCTAGATCAAAGTCAGTCAGATACATTCTGTCATCCACTGGCTTCAAGCTTATTTGTCTTTTCAGTTATTAATCCAATCTCATGAAAAATCAGTTTAAGTGTGACTTTGAACTCAGACAGTCAAAGAAATAATCAAACACAGGCTGTCTATTTTTCAACACAAGTATCCTATAGGTTAAGACTTTTTAGCTTTATTATGTATATACTGGTATGTAGTATGCATGTCTTCTTTGACATCAATGTGTCACTGATGTATATCACTCAGTTAATACAGGCGCAAGACATTTCAAAGTTAAAAGGGATGACAGAAAGCAATCTTTCTCAGTTCATAGATGAGAACGCTCAGGACCACAGAGTTGTAATAACTTGACCCAAATCACATGGTAAGTTAGAGGCAGAGGTTGGACTGGAGCTCAGATCCCTTAACCTGAAGTCTTCATGACCCAGAGTCTCCCAAGGATCAACAGATAAATCTTTTTCACCTCTGACAACACTCTGTTGTAGAATTAATAATCTGTTCATTTTATTGATGGTTATTTTCTTAGTTATGCCTCTTTGTTTATCCAAACGGTATGTGCTGTGCCTATAAACATATTGTGATGGATTTATTTAAAGTTGGTTTTTCATGTTTTAAAATACTCTTTGGGTATTTTGAGGGCCCATAATGGTTAAAGGACAGTTAAAGGAGCATGCCTTATTGTGCAAACAGAAATGTTAGTGAGGCAGGATCCATAATTTGTGTTAAGTGATTCACTGGACGTGTCCTGCAGCGCGTATATGTGCCAAATACCTTTAGCTTATCTTTTCTGAATCAAAAAAATCACAGTCTTTAAAAATATATAAACTAACATTTGAATAGTTCATTGCATTTACTAAACTGGAAGCTGTTAACATCTGCTTTTCTTTTATTCACAAATGCTAGTGAGTGCCTACTGCGTGCAGGCCCCAGTGCCTGTGGCAGGAGGTAAGACACAAATCCTTGCCTTCAAGGGGGCACGCATCATAGCATCAGGGAGGCAGGCAGTAAGCATGCAAGTAAATAAATAACATATTTTTTAGATAGTGACAAGGACAATAAGATAGTGACAGAGGAGAGGTGACTCACTCTCTCTTTTTTTCTGATACTGGAAATTGAACCCAGGGGTACTTTACTACTGAGCTATGTCTCCAGCCCCTTTTCAATTTCAAGACAAAATCCAAAGTCCAGAGGCTTGTAAACTCATGATCCTCCTACCTCAGCCTCCCAAGTCACTGGATTATAGTGTGTGCTGCTGTATCCTGCTGAGGAGAGAAGATTCTTTATCATCCAGTGCGGCCAGGAAGGACCCCTATTGTCGGTCAGGTTTCCTGCAAAGCTGACTCTGAGGAGTTTAGCATATAGAAAGTTCATGTGGAGCTCTTTCAGAATTGAGTCCTTGGCGAGGGGTAGGAGACAGGATTGGGCAGAAAAGAAGTGGGCTGTTATGGAGTCACAGCAAAACCTTGGCCTCTGTGTTAGTCAGCTTTGCATTGCTGTAACCAAAACACCCAATGAGAAAAGCTTAGAGGATGAAAAGTTTATTCTGATAAACATTTCCACAGGTTTAGTCCATACTTGACTGGGTCCATTGTTCTGGGCCCAAGGTACAGCAGAACCTCACGGTGGGAGGGTGTGGTGGAGGGGCTCTGCTCCATTTAAGGCAGCCAAGAAACACAAAGAGAGAGAGAAGTGGGGGAGGGGCCGCAGGGGAGGTGAACCTTCCAGGGCATGCCTCCAGTGGCCTCCTCCAGCCTCCAGTGAATCATTTCACCTCTGAATATTTCCTGCATTTCGCAGGAGCTTGTGGGGAACACCACATAGCCAACCATAACAGCCTCCAAGCAACAGAGATCTTTGGATCTTGGATAGCCCTGCAGAGAATCCTGAGCTGAGGCTAGAGGGCAACTTTTAAACCTGTTTATTGGTCAGTATTTGTAGATAGGCTGCCTTGAGGGGTGGAGGGGAGACCTTCACAGAGGTGGACGACTGAAGGCAATCTAGGGAGGGGACCCAACTGTGAAGGAACGATGCTTCAATCCTTAAAGGGGCAATCTGAGTGACACACTGGAGCATCCACTGTAGCGTCTGTGAACAGGGAGAATTTAGGCCGAGATGTGGATGACACAATCCTGTTTAATCCTGGGGTTGATATTGTTATCATCCCCATTTTGTATTCCTGTATTTTCATCAACTCAAAGAGGTAAAGTGACTTCCTCCATGTCATATAGTCCTCAGGAAGCAATACTTTGTGTCTCTGAGCCCAGGATTTTCTAGTATGACCTGGGTATATCTTGTTCCAATTGTCCTTGGACTCGTGAACGTGCTAAGGGCTTGCATTTTTGTAAACATTTTCATAAAAGATTTGGGTACGTTGCAGCATTCTATGGGGTAAAGTTCTCGGTGTTTCACAGTATGGTACAATGACAGAAAGCCCATAAGACTGTGTTTGCCTCTTTGTTCAGATAAGTGATTAGATATATTTCTACAAAATAGAGCTTTAGTTTTTAAGAAGATTTCAAATAATATGCTGACAATGTAACTAAAAGAAAAACAAGCAGAACAAATTTCTCTAGATGTTACTTGTTCCAAAAGTCAAAAGGCTAACTACAGCCATGCCAAACATCTGCTAATGTTTTTAGCCTTCTAATTCTTAATCTTCCTTTGATTTCAGGTATGAGTGGAGAGTACCAGGGTGCCCTGGTCCGTATAGTCAATTGCTCAAAGTTTGTGCCTTGCTTGGCGTTTGACCTCTGATCCATTCAGCCTATCTCCTGTCCAGGCTGAGCTTCCGTCAGACAATGTGTTCCATCTCACGTTCCTCTGTAGTTTTAAAAGTGCTTTTGTGTGACAGCTTCTCCCAGTCCTTATAGAAACACTGGAAAGTGTGGATCCGTATTCTCCTTTCACTGATAAAGGATCTGAAGCCCTGAGAAGTTAAGTGACTCAGGTATATTCTTTGAACTCAAGTCTTTTGGTCACAAAATCTCATGTTCTTCCCATGACCTCTCCACTCAGAGCCTGGGGAGGGGGAACATCTTGGGCGTGGGAGCAGGGAATGTGTGGAAATAAAGAGGACATAGAAATGAGGCAGAGAGGGCAGATTCTATTTTCAAGCCTTGGGGCGAGTCAGGTAACTTCTTAGACCTTGGTTTTGTCACTGAAGTGGTAGGACTGAAGTAGTTTGTGTTTTAGGACTTCCCTCTGCTTTAAGCTGCTCTGGGTTTAAGGACGCAGCAAAGAAATACACACACACACACACACACACACACACACACACACAATAAGATAGCAGCAACAATGACCACAAGAAACAACCATGCTCTCCCAGGTCTATAACCACAGCGACACCACACCGTGGCTCCCTCCTTTGGATTCTCTCCGGTAACAGGATTGCCTTTATTTTGAACACTCCAGTGCACAGGTAGCTGCTACCAATATCACTGTTTCACACATAATGGCAAACAGACTGAAGAGATCAAATTAAATCCATTTCCACTTTAGGATGGGAAATCTGTTTGGAACAATCAAGCGAGTTTGGAGCAGCATGCATGGGTTTTCAATTGCCATCAAATGGTAAATTGCTTAATGTCAATTGGCAGTAAGTGGACCGATTTGTACCCAATTAATACACCATGGTTGGAAAGAAAGAAAACAATTTCATTTAGCTAGATTGTTCTTCTCTAGGTTCTTCCTGCAGTTTGCTCACATTCTCTCTTATCCCATCAATCCCCTGCCTATTGTGAGCTACATCTTCCTTTTTCGGGAAAGATGGACTTGCAGCTGCTCACGTTAGCTTTTCTCGTGCTTCAGAGTTCCACTTAGGGAATGGCTGCTCCAGCTTCCCAAATAGAACACAGCTGGTGTAAAGGAGTGAACACCTTCAGAAGCATTTCCTTTCCCACCAGAGTTCAGCTTTGGCCCTGGACAAAACTGGCCATGAGATGAATTACTGGGCCAAGCCATTCGCCGAATTTGCCTGGAAGACCTGTGTTGGAGAAGGGAGGAGATTGTAGCAGTGCTGATGTGACAAGTCGGACGCATTAAAACCTCAGCGACTCCATAAGATCTGGAAGCCCCCTGACAATGACAAACCAGCACAGAGGAAACACAGGTCATCACCACTGCGGGCTGAATGCTGGCACGCCGAAGCTCAGCTGACTCCATGCTGAGAAATGGCCAAACTTGAAAGATACCGGGTGAGCCTATGCTGGCCAACAGGAGCTGGATGAGGAGAGAATGGCTTCATTTTCACGTACATAGATTTATGCTCTCTTTGGTGGTAATTTACATTTATATAGACTCTTTCAAATTCTGGGTTCTAAAATGACTTTGCTGGTTTATGTGTACAGGGCATCACTTTGTATGAGCTATTGGCTCTGTATACATAAACAAAACCTGACCATCTGTACTTAAGTGACAGCATGTGGCTCAGTTTAAACTTGGTCATTTAAAGTCATACCATACATGAATGAACTTCCCTGAGGTTTTTTTTTTGTTTTTTTTTTTTTTTTCCTTTTTTTTCTTTTAAGGATACATAACATAACCATGGTGTATGTTGCTACCTGATAAACTCTTTCATCTGACTCCATTGTGAAGCAAGGTGGCTGTCACTGTACTTCCTCCATGATGGATGTGTGAACATAGATAGATGGGATATACTGATAAAAATGACTCTTCCCTTTAATCTAAATCTAAAATATACCTTTTACCACTTTCCATGCACTTGTCTAAAAGAACACTAGAGAAAAAGAATGTGCAAGGAAATCATTTTTAAATTGTCAAGCTCTGTAAGGCTATTGGTATCTACTGTTACTAAGGAGAACAGCAGTTTTGCATGGTTTTCAAGGATTCTGGAACTGTGCCAAGATGCTGTGCATTAGGAGCAGTGAGATCTTAGTCATATCACTAAGCCTCAGTTTCCAAATGCAAATTGGAGATATTCTGTTTGCTTAAGAGAGTTGTTAAGGATGGATGGACATCTGTCTGGGACATCTGTCATCAATGACTGCCAGGGTCAATTTGGCCCTTGTACTTGGCTAGGCTGAGGCCCCTGCCTTTCTCTTTCAGTTGGAGAGAGTAGTTCCAAGTAGGGAAAACTGCTCTTCAATTACAAATATGCAAATAGACAGAGGACTTTAAGTAGAACTGTTGTGAGGATCAAATATGAAGCATATACATAAGTCGTTACCTCCAAAAAGGAATAGAAATGTATATACACACCCATGTAAGAACATGATGAGCTTTGCTCTTTCTGGAGCATAGTTTACAGGACCAACTTGAACTTATTGCTAGTAGGATCTAGCTATTGAGTCTTACATGATTTACGAACTTGAAGGATCCTCAGAAATACAAAGTGTTTCTCATGGCAACCTCCCTTGTGTTAGAACACTCTGAACCTGTACTATGCTGTGTGTTAGGCTAGCGTTTCCATCTTGGTAATATTGATGTTTCAGATGGGATCATTCTTTGGGGTTGGAGACAGTTCTGTGTGTTGTAGGATGTTTTAACAGCAACCTGGTCTCTACCTACCACACACCAGTAGGAACTTCCCTTAGTAGTGATAATAAAAAATATCTCCAGGTATTGCTCAATGTCCCCTGGGTGGTAGGAGAGTGCAAGAGCATGCCTGGTTGAGATCATGAACTCCACCAAACAAGTTCTACTTTTTAAAAAAGTTCTACCCTTGTACCAACTTAGCATCTAGCCCTAATAAGTGCGCGATATAAAGGTGACTGGGTAAAACTGAAAATAAACTATGAAGTTTTCGCTTTGGTACAAGAACCACCTCCTGCCAACTTTTTAGATTAAGGAGGCCCAAAACTGAAAAGTGGTATGAAGCATACTTGTAGCTGTTAAGCAGGTCCCCAGGCTCAATGAGGAAGCACCTGCTTGAAAAAAAATATATATGTTCACAGAATGAGTAGAGCATATTCTTAAAAAGGAGGTAAATGAAGCCATCTCAGATTTGCTTCATGATTGCCCCAAGCACTCTGGAATTGAAAGGACTCAAGACTCATTGCCCCGATCTGTTCCTTTCCATATCCCCCACTTACTGTCATCCTCCTTAGGCAGAGATTTGCTCCCAGTGAAATTTTCTGATTTTTTTTTTTTTTTTTTTTTTGTGTGGTTGCCTGATTCTTTTTCATGTTTTTTTGGGTTCTTCTGAGAAACCTGTATGGGCTGTCCATTGTGCTGGTAGCTAGGACTCCTACTCGCCTGCAGATTCAGGCAGTCGGAGAAGGGAAGCAGTTCAGTGGTGTTCAGTGATTCTTAATTGGAGAGGGACCACTGACCTGGGGCCACTGTCTTCCGTGATGTTAGTGGATTAGAAGGAGTAGAGCCATTCCCAGAGGTTCTGGACACAAGCACATCCTCTGAGTGTGCACACGGCTGGTTCTTTGGAACACCTTCTCTCCCTGTAACTGTGCTTCCAGAATGTGGGAATTCTCTCCCAGGCGGTTCTTAAGCTAAAGTCAAAACATATTGCTTTTTCAAAGCTATCATGGCTTTCTCTGCAAAATGCCTGAAGGGTGATTAATATTAGCTGTTCCAATCACTCTGCCTCATTTTCCTTGAACTCACCATAGTCAGAAACTTACCCTCCTCACTTGACAGAAAATGTCTCTTGTCAAGGCCACCATGACCTGCCAGGTGCTAAATGCATGGTCAATTTGCATCCCCCATCTCAATCTATCAGCAGCATTTAACTCAGGTGTTCATCCATCTTCTTGGAAACACTTTCTGCACTTGACTTTCAGGACACATTTCCCTCCAAAGCCATTACTCTCGTGATCACTGCTGGTCCTGCCTCATCTTCTCCCACCTCTCCAGGGCTCCATCCTTCAAAACTCAATTCTCCTCTCCCCTCCTCCCTCCCCTCCCCTCCTCTCTGCATTAGTCTCATGGCTTTAAATACTACTTGCTGGCAATTCATATATGTATGCATCCAACTGAAATTTTCCCTGAAATCCAGTATACTATGTCTCATGTCCTACTCAACATCTCTCCTTGGATAACTAAGACATCTCTGTAATTGAGCTCCTGATCTCCCGCTTCCCAAAACCTACTCCCACATTTTACTCCATCTTGGTAAATAGCAACTCTTCTCTACCAGTTGCCCAGGCTAAAAACCTTGGAGTTACTTCATTCTCTAACGCCATATCCAATCCTTCCGAAAACCCTGCAGCTCCACCTTCAAACATATACCGAGAATTCACTTACATCTTACCAGCCTCACCACTAACCACCTTGGTTGACGTCACCAGCAGCCTGGATTATTGTGGTGGCCTCCCTATTGGCTTCTTGCCCTATCCAGTCCACTGCTCCAGCCATCTCCTCTCTATTTCCAACAGAGCAGCTCATCACTCTACAGTTCCATATCCTCCAAAGGGAGCTATCTTTTAAAATTTTTTTTTTCATACATGTATACAGGGTACTAATGTCTGTCTCATTCTATCATACTTCTCATCCTACCACCCCACCCCTCCCCTCACTCCCCTTGCATAATCCAAAGTTCCTTCTTTCTTCCTTACCCACCCCACCACTATGGGTCAGCATCAGCTTATCAGAGAAAACATTTGACCTTTGGTTTATTGGCATTGACTTATTTCACTTAGCATGATATTCTTTAGTTCCATCCATTTACCTGAAAATGCCATAATTTTATTCTTCTTTAAGGCTGAGTAACATTCCATTGTGTGTATGTACCACATTTTCTTTATTCATTCATCTGTTGAAGGGCATCTATGTTGGTTCCATAGTTTAGCTATTGTGAATTGAGCTGCTATAAACATTGCAATTGTAGTATGCTGATTTTAAGTCCTTTGAATATAAAAAGAGGAGTGGGATAGCTGGGTCAAATGGTGGTTCCATTCCAAGTTTTCTTAGGAATCTCCATACTGCTTTCCAAAGTGGTTGCACCAATCTGCAATCCCACCAACAATGTATGAGTGTACTTTTTTCCCACATCCTTGACAACAATTAGTGCTTGCATTCTTGATATCTGCCATTCTGACTAGAGTGAGATGATATATTAGAATAGTTTTGATTTGAATTTCTTTAATTGCTAGAGATGTTGAACATTTTTTCATATGTTTGTTGATTGGTATTTCTTCTTCTGTGAAGTGTCTGTTCAGTTCCTTAGCCCATTTATTGATTGGGTTATTTGTTTTTTTGGTGTTAAGTGTTTGAGTTTTTTATATCCTAGAGATTAGTGCTGTCTCTGATGTGTGAGTGGAAAAGATTTTCCCCTATTCTGTATGGTCTCATCATGTTATTGATTGTTTCCTTTGCTGAGAAGAAGCTCTTTAGTTTGAACCCATCCCATTTATTGATTCTTAATTTTATTTCTTGCACTTTAGGAGTCTTGTTGAGGAAGCCAGGGCCCAGGCTGACATGATGAAGATTTGGGCCTACTTTTTTTTTCTATTAGGCATAGGGTCTCTGTTCAATTGCTTGAGTCTTCGATCCACCTTGAGTTGATTTTTGTGCAGGGTGAGAGATAGAGGTTTAGGCCTAATTTCATTTTGTAACATATGGATTTCCAGTTTTCCCAGTACCATTCATTAAATAGGCTATCTTTCCTCCAATGTATATTTTGGCACCTTTGTCTAGTATGATATAACTGTATTTATGTGGGTTTGTCTTTGTGTTTTATCTTATATTATTGACCTACATGTCTATTTTGGTGCCAGTACCATGATGTTTTTGTTACGATTGCTCTGTAGTATAGTTTAAGGTCTGGTAATGTGATGCCTCCAGCTTTACTCTTCTTGCTAGGGATTGCCTTGGTTATTCTGGGTCTCTTATTTTTCCAAATGAATTTTATTTCTATGAAGAATTTTATTTCTTTTTATTACTATGAAGAATGTCATTGGGATTTTAATAGGAATTGTATTGAATCGTATAACATTTTTGGAAGTATGGCCATTTTGATAATATTAATTCTGCCTGTCTAAGAGCATGGTAGATCTTTCAAAGGGATCTCTCTTACTCAGAGTAAAACCCAAGGACCTTCTTCTATCCTACAATTTCTACCTCCAGACCACTGCTATTCTTGGAATCTCACCTTTTGCTACTGATTCCAGCACATCCACGCTCACTCCTCTCCTGCTACATTGTCCCCCTTGTTATATTCTCTTCCTCCAACACACCAAGGATGCCACAGAATCATTGCTGTTCTTTTGCCTGGAATGCTCTTTCCTCATATATTTTCATGGGTTACCTACTCAGCTCCATCAAGTCCAATAGTCATCTACGAACAGAATTCCCTAACCAACCCACCTAAAGTACTGATTTCCCTGTCATTCCCCTGATTTCTATCACTGAAGTCACATTTGCTATTTTTTACCTTTTTATTCTGTTTTCGCTCCTGTAATATCATCTCCATGAGTTTAAGAACCTCATCTTTATCTGTTCTGCATCCCTAAAAAAATCTTCAACAGTTCCTAACCCATAGTTGGTGCTCAGTAATACTTGTCGAATGCATGGATGAATCTGTATCTCCAGCTGTGAAAATTAGACATGACAAAGTGGCCTCCGTCAACAAATTCCGGAAAGATTACACGATAGTAACTTTTCCTTTTTAAAGTAAACCATCTGAGCTTCAAAATGAGATTGCACATGCTGCCATTTCTCTTTCCAGTATAAAATGGGCTTTTTTTTTTTTTTTCAGTAAAAATGAGAGATTTAAGTTTGACGAACATTTCCAACTCTAGTATTCTGCTAATGTGTTAATGTGCCAAGGTGTCTTTTTTATCATGTTCAGCTGAATTCACTAAATATTGATTGATCCCCACTGCATGCCAGCATCTATGCTGGGAAATAGAAATGTGCACTGTTAGTTATGGGCCTGCCCTCAAGATGCTTGAAGACATCTAGGGATGAGGGACACAGACCACAATCTATGCTTTCAAAATATAAAAATATTGCTAAATGGTAAAATGTTTCTATTCCCATCAAGAGATAAGCCAAATGATAACATTAAGGTCCTCGGGGAGATTGTGTGCCAACCTTCCTCCAAAGGAAGATGCTAGGACCAGGTAGAGATCCTTGTGGCCAAAAAACATTCAGCATTAATGTTTGAGGGAGACGAAAATGAACAGCAGTGGGAATTCTGGAATGGGTGCAATCATATCTTTGAGGGTATACCATGTCATGAAAGAGACCACAGCTGAGCTTGGCAGCTAGGAGAGTAGGGTCATGAGAACAAAGGAACTTCAAAACAAAGGGAAGATGCATGTAAGTACAGTGTGAGTGGGAGACACCAATATTTTTCCAGAAATGTCTATCCCCAAGTGTAAATAGGACATAGAACAGAAATAGGATAGAAGTTGGAAATAGGGCCTGGAGAGGAAGCCAAATCATGTTTGGTAGCATTATTTGTTGTTGTTGTTGTTGTGTTGTTCAACAGTATTGTTAAATAGTAGCCCTTTTGTTTTGCAACAGAGAGCAAAATAATACTCCAAATCTCATGATCCTTACTTGTTATGGATGCCCATGCAAAAGATGTTGGTATCCTCAAAAGGATTTATTTATAGCATTTTTGGATATATTTTCATGCTTCCTTTAATCCCCCAAAATTGATAATCCATGCAGCATTTATAAGACTTTCTATTAGCTCCCCACCAGAACAACCTATTGCTCTCCCTGATGGATAACAGAGTTTACTGTAAGTGCCTTTTCATGATCATGATGAAATTTCCCCCATTCTTTCACTTTTCCCATAAAGCCCACATCTGCTGACCTCCAGGGTTTGATAAAAGGTCTCTCTCATTAGCTTGAGCGGTTCAAGCTCTGTCTGAGCAGGATTCCAGTAAGGGTGGCTACAGACTGAATAACATTCTGTCTTTCCAAATAACATGGGCCTCAAATCCTTAAAGGAGCACTGCATTTTGGTAGTCAGTCACAGCTAATATATCTAGAGCTATTATAAAATAATATAGCTCCAAATGCAGACTGCAGACCATTGTGACAAAAATTCAATGACCTGGTTTCCAAAAAAAAAAGAAAAAGAAAAAATGCAGCTGACATTTACCTGTAACCACGGTCCATTTTCACAGTTTTTTCACGATGTGGGTCACCAAACAAGGGTCATCGAATAGTCACAGGTTCAAAGAATTTCAGAGCCAGGAGACATTAGTGGGTCTTTGTTTCAATTGTCCTGGTTTATAAATGAAGAAACTGGGGTCAGAAGAGGTCAGAGTTTCACAAAGGTCTGTGAAGGGAGAGCTTGAACTTGAAGGTGGGACTAGAGTTCTTTTCACAAGGGTCTCCGATCATGTCTCAGGGCTCTTCTGTGGAAGCATTTCCTCCCTGACTGGACTTTGGTTCTCATGTTCTTTAAGGGCCTCTGCACATCTCATTGCCTAGTTTTGCAGGAGCCCTCCCCTGCCTCAGTAGGCCTGTGCATTAGGTAGCAGCTGAAGTGCCAGGCTCCGGGGTGGGGGTGCTCTGCAGATGTGGGGAGCTTGCTTGTCTGTACTCTGGATTGCTGCAGCATGCCCCATACTGCGTTGAAGCTCATGGATCTTAATTCCTTTCCTTTCTATTGCAGAATACATTTGATCAATGGAATTGATGTGGTTGGGGAAGAAGGTGGCCACTTGAAGGGGGGGTTCCAAGTGATCATGAAATCCACCAAGTGTGAGAGATGGGAGGGAAAAACAAATATCAGGAGGTGAGGGCAGAGTAAAGGAACAGAAAGACAAAGGATGGGGGAAACCGTCAGGAAAAGACCACACTTAATGGCAGAAAACCAGTTCCTGTTTAAATGCAAACATGAGTCCAGAGCGTGGCACATGTGTTCAGCCCAAGCAAGTGATTATGCAACTTAATTAAAAAGAGGGAGAGGAGGGGAGCCTGGGTCTAAATGGAAGTGCTCCCAGAACCTCCTTACAACCCCTTCCCTCCCTGACAGTGTTTAGAGAAGGATATGGATTCTGCTTGTGCTGGTGCTGGAAGAAGCAGGAGGCATTACCTTGGCGTGGTCACAGGGAGGCAGCTATCACTGCAAAATCATCCCGGGAGTCTCATCTCCCACACTTTGCAAGTGGGATCAACTCTCTTGAGATTAGCCCAGCAAGCATCCAGGAGACTCAGTTTGCTGCCATTCTTTCAATTTTCTGTGGAAATCTCTAGAAAGTACTAATTCTACAGTCAACCAAGCCAGAGCCTCAGGGCAACCCAGATGCCCCTCTGCTTCCCTGGGGTTTGGCTGCTACAGCAACTGGAGGCACAGCCTGCAGTAAGACTTCCCTTCTTCGGTTGGTGCTCTGGAGGGAGCAGGAGAGCAGGTAATCTCGACAACAACCCAGTGGCTGCAGTGGCAGCCTCTGTTTGAGCTTTGTCCCTGCTTCACAAGCAAGCCCCATGGATTCTGGACAAGTTGGGGCTGGGGCCCTGACACCAGGGATGCTTGGGGGCTGTACCCATCAGAGTCCCTGGCACCATGCCAGGCCAGAGCAGCCTGCTGCGTGCAGGAAATATTGAACATTCTGAGTCTTAAAGAGGGAACCTGGAACAGTTCCAAGATTACACTTAATACATCTGCTGGGAGCTACAGAGAAGGGAGACTGCGGGAATCTGCAAAAATAACCCTTGCAGGGCCAGGAGAGCACATAGTATCATCAGGGCTCAGGTAACAAGTAAAAAAAAATCATCTCTTACCTCCAGTTACACATACGGTTTGCAAAATTCATTCATAACGTCTGATCTGTGGGTTCCTCTTCATGACTCTGGGAGGTAGGCTAGGAATGTTATTTTAGGTAAGTTGCTGGGTCATACATTTATGTTTCCTTCAGTACCTAACCTAGCAGGCTGTCCAGTGAATGGGCAAACTTCTATCTTATAGGGGATGATATTGACTCAGAATAGTTAAACTCATTGGAAAAGCGCTCGACATCTTACATGGTGCATTTACAAGCTAGCCACGATGTGAGACCCTGGGAAGACACCGCCACCTCCCGTGAAGCGCTCATCACGTAGAGGGTGAGATGGCCAGAAACATGTAACCAGCTACCAGGTCATTATGCAATCTGATACATAACGCTATTTAGGATGATTGCAAAGACTATGCAAGACAGAAAAGGGGCAGACTGATTCCGAGCAAGAGGATGTGAGAGGAATTTGCCCGATGGAGTAAGAAGTAGCTCTCAAATTGCTATCCAGGTGTTCAGACTCCTCCTTTCTTTGTTTTACCTTTCCCCAATGAGGAAAGCAAAAGAGTCCCCTACCTCTGCCCCTGACTTGTTGCTAATTCATTCCTAAAACTCGCTGCCATCCTCATAACTACATCTTTCAACCTGAGAGTATACTAGCTGTTTAAGAGAAAATATTCCAAGGGAAGGACATTTATATAAATTAGGGATAGCAGATACATTTTCAAAGGAGTGAAATAGGAATACAGAGATGAAGAGCTTGAAGGCGCCAAGCTCTCTGGGGGTTTGAGTGAAATAAAGTGAATAGGGGGAGAGGAAATAAGAAATAAAACAGGTGACTGGGAATTGCTAGAGAAGCTCTGCCTTGACAATTTTGCTTTCCTTCCCCTAGTACATCAACATAAATACACCATACATATATGCATGCACGCACACACACAAAAAGCATTTGATAAAATACAGCACCCCTTCATGCTCAAAACACTAGAAAAAATAGGGATAGTGGGAACATTCCTTAACATTGTAAAGGCCATTTATGCTAAGCCATGGCTAATATCATTCTAAATGTGAAAAACTAAAAGCTTTCCCCCTAAAAACTGAACAAGGCAGGGATGCCCTCTTTCACCACTTCTATTCAACATCGTTCTTGAGACTCTAGCCAGAGCAATTAGACAAACCAAAGAAATTAAAGGGATACAAATTGGAAAAGAAGAACTCAAACTATCCCTGTTCGCTGATGACATGATTATATATTTAGAGGAACCTGGAAATTCCACCAGAAAACTCTTAGAACTCATAAGTAAATTCAGTAAAGCAGCAGGTTACAAGATCAATGCCCATAAATCCAATGCATTTTTATACATAAGTGATGAATCTCAGAAAGAGAAATTAGGAAAACTACCCCATTCACAATAGCCTTGGAAAAAATAAAATACTTGGGAATCAATCTCACAAAAGAGGTGAAAGACCTCTACAATGAGAACTATACAACACTAAAGAAAGAAATTAAAGAACACCTTAGAAGATGGAAAGATCTTCCATGTTCTTGGATAGGCAGAATTAATATTGTCAAAATGGCCATACTACCTAAAGTGCTATACAAATTCAATGCAATTCCAATTAAAATCCCAATGATGTACCTTACAGAAATAGAGCACGCAATTATGAAATTCATCTGGAAGAATAAGAAACCCAGAATAGCTAAAGCAATCCTTAGCAGGAAGAGTGAAACAGGGGGTATTGCAATACCAGATCTTCAACTCTACTACAAAGCAATAGTAACAAAAACGGCATGGTATTGGTACCAAAATAGAAAGGTAGATCAATGGTACAGAATAGAGGACACGGACACAAACCCAAATAAATACAATTTTCTCATACTAGACAAAGGTGCCAAAAATATGCAATGGAGAAAAGATAGCCTCTTCAACAAATGGTGCTGGGAGAATTGGAAATCCATATGCAACAGAATGAAACTAAACCCATATCTCTCACCATGCACGAAACTAAACTCAAAATGGATTAAGGACCTCAGAATCAGACCAGAGACCCTGCAGATATAGAAGTAAGTAGAAAGTAGGTCCAGATCTTCAACATGTCAGCTTAGGATCAGACTTCCTTAACAGGACTTCCATAACACAAGAAATAAAAGCAAGAATCAATAACTGGGATAGATTCAAACTAAAAAGCTTTCTCTCAGCAAAGGAAACTATCAGCAATGTGAAGAAAGAGCCTACAGAGTGGGAGAATATCTTTGCCAATCATACTTCAGATAGAGCACTAATCTCCAGAATCTATAAAGAACTCAAAAAACTCTACACCAAGAGTGCAAATAATCCAATCGACAAATGGGCTAAGGAAATGAACAGACACTTCACAGAAGAAGATCTACAAGCAATCAACAAACATATGGAAAAATGTTCAACATCTCTAGTAATAAGAGAAATGCAAATCAAAACCACCCTAAGATTCCATCTCACCCCAATTAGAATGGCGATTATCAAGAATATGAGCAACAACAGGTGTTGGCGAGGATGTGGGGAGAAAGGTACACTCATACATTGCTGGTGGGGCTGCAAATAAGTGCAGCCACTCTGGAAAGCAGTGTGGAGATTCCTTAGAAAACTTGGAATGGACCCTCCATTTGACCCAGCTATCCCACTCCTTGGCCTATACCCAAAGGACTTAAAATCAGCATACTACAGAGATACAGCCACATCAATGTTCATAGCTGTTCAATTCACAATTGCCAGACTGTGGAACCAACCTAGATGCCCTTCAATTGATGAGTGGATAAAGAAACTGTGATATATATATATATATATATATATATATATATATATACACACAATGGAATATTACTTAGCCATAAAGAACGATAAAATTATGGCATTTGCAGGCAAATGGATGAAATTGGAGAATATCATGCTAAGTGAGATAAGCCAATCTCAAAAAGCCAAAGGATGAATGATATCGCTAATAAGTGGAGGATGACACATAATGGGGGGGAGGGAAGGGTTAGTGTTAGGGTTAGAGTTAGGGTTAGGGGGGGGGGGGCAAGTATGGAGGAAGGAAGTACTGTATAGAGGGAAAAGAGGGGTGGGATGGGTGGGGGGAAGGGAAAAAATAACAGAATGAATCAAACAACATTGTTCTATGTAAATTTATGATTACACAAATGGTATGCCTTTACGCCATGTACAAACAGAGAAACAACATGTATCCCATTTGTTTACAATTAAAAAAATAAAAAATAAAATATAAAAATAAAAAAATATATATAAAAAAATAATCATGTGATTCTTGACTTTATGTCTATTGACATGGTGAATTACATTTATTGATTTCTGGATGTTGAAGCAATCTTGCCCTGGGATAAAACTCGCTTAATCGTGGTGCACTGTCTTTTTAATATGTTTTGTATGCGATTTGCTAAGATTTTGTTGAGAATTTTTGCATCAATGTTCATTAAGGATATTGGTCTGAAATTTTCTTTCCTCAATGTGTCTCTGTCTGGTTTAGGTATCAGGGTGATATTGACTTCATAGAATGAGTTTGGGAGGGTTCCTCCTTTTCTATTTCATGAAATACTTTGAGAAGTATTGGAATGAGCTCTTCTTTAAAGGTTTTGTAGAACTTGGCTGAGAACCCATCTCGTCCCAGACTTTTCTTTGTTGGGAGGATTTTGATGACTTCTTCTATTTCATTACTTGAAATTGATCTATTTAAATTGTGTATGTCCTCCTCATTCAGTTTAGTTAATTCATATGTCTCTAGAAACCTGTTGATGTCTTCAAAATTTTCTATTTGTTGGAGTATAGATTTTCAAAATAGCTGCTAATTATGTTTTGTATTTCAATCGTGTCTGTTGTGATATTTCCTTGTTCATTCCGAATTTTAGTAATTTGGGTTTTCTCTCTTCTTCTCTTTGTTAGTGTGGCTAAGGGTTTATCAATTTGTTTTATTTTCAAAGAACCAACTATTTATTTTGTCAATTTTTTCGATTGTTTCTCTTGTTTCAATTTTGTTGATTTCAGCTCTGATTTTAACTAATTCCTGTCTTCTACTACTTTTCGTGTTGCTCTGTTGTTCTTTTTCTAGGGCTTTGAACTGTAGTGTTAGGTTGTTTATTTGTTGATTTTCTCTTCTTTTATTGAATGCACTCCATGAAATAAATTTTCCTCTAATAACTGCTTTCATAGTGTCCCAAAGATTTTGATACATTGTTTCTTTGTTCTTATTTACCGCTAAGAATTTTTAAATTTCCTTCCTGATATCTTCTGTTATCCATTCATCATACAATCTCTATTGCATTATTTAATCTCTAGGTGTTGGAGTAGTTTCTGTTTTTTACTCTTTCATTTATTTCTAATTTCAATCCATTATGATCTGATAGAATACAAGGTATTATCTCTGTCTTCTTGTATTTGCTAACATTAGCTTTGTGGCATAATATATGGTCTATTTTAGAGAAGGATCCATGTGATGCTGAGAAGAAAGTGTATTTGCTCTTTGTTGAATGGTATATTCTATAAATATCCATTAAGTCTAAATTATTGATTGTGTTATTGAGATCTATGGTTTCTTTGTTTGATTTTTTGTTTGGAGGATCTGTCCAGTGGTGAGAGAGGTGTGTTAAAACCACCTAGTATTATTGTGTTGTTGTCTATTTGATTTCTGGCATTGAGAAGGATTTGTTTGACATATATGGATGAGCCACTGTTTGGGGCATAGATGTTTATGATTGTTATATCTTGCTGATTTATGCTTCCTTTAAGCAGTATGAAATGTCCTTCTTTATCCCTTCTGACTAACTTTGGCTTGAAGTCCACATTATCTGAAATGAGGATGGATACTCCAGCTTTTTTGCTGAGTCCATGTGCATGGTTATGTTTTTCCCCATCCTTTCACCTTTAGTCTGTGGGTATATCTTTCTATGAGATGAGTCTCTTGCAGGCAGCAAATTGTTGGATCTTTCTTTTTAATCCAATCTGCCAGCCTATGACTTTTGATTGATGAATTCAGGCCATTAACATTCAGGGTATTATTGAGATATGATTTGTATTCCCAGTCATTTGGCTCATTTTTTTTTTTAATACAGGACTTGATTTCTCCTTATTTGGATGTTCCTTTAGGGTGGTTCTTCCCTTTGCTGATTTATATCTTTGTTTTTCATCTCTTCCTCATGGGCATATTTTGCTGAGAATATCTGTAATGCTGGCTTTCTTTTTGTCAAATTCTTTTAGTTTTTGTTCTATCATGGAAGAGTTTATTTGGCTCGTCAAATTGAAGGTAAGTTTTGCTGGGTATAAGATTCTTGGTTGGCATCCATTTTCTTTCAAGGCTGAAAAATGTTGTTCCAGGCCTTCTAGCTTTTAGGGTCTGGATTGAAAAATCTGCTGATATCTGTATTTGTTTCCCCCTGAATGTAATTTGATTCTTTTCTCTCACAGCCTTCAAAATTCTGTCTTTATTTTGTATGTTATGGTATTTTCATTATAATGTGTGCCTTGGCACAGGTTGTTGTAATTTTGTGTATTTGGAGTCCTACAAGCCTCTTGTAACTGATATTCCTTTTCATTCTTCAGATTTGGGAAATTTTCTGATATTATTTCATGAATAGATTGTTCATTCCTTTGGTTTGTTTTCTCTAAGGCCTTCCTCAATCCCAATAATTCTTAAATTGGCCTTTTCATGATATCCATGTTCTTGTAGATTCTGTTCATGATTTCTTACCATCTTCTCTGTTTGGTCAACTTTGTTTTCAAGATTAAATATTTTGTCTTCGATATCTGAGGTTCTGTCTTCCAGGTGTTCTATCCTATTGGTTATACTTTCTATGGAGTTTTTAATTTGGTTTATTGTTTCCTTCATTTCAAGGATTTCTGTTTTTTTTTTTCAATATCTCTAACTCTTTATTGAAATGATCTTTTGTTTCCTGTATTTGCTCTTTTAAATGTCGATTGGTGCAATCATTCAATGCCTGCATTTGCCCTTTCATCTCATCCTTCAATGCCTGCATTTGCTCTTTCATTTTCTCGTTTACTTCCCTGATCATTTTGATTATGTACATTCTGAACTCCCTTTCTGACATTTCTTCTGCCATGCTGTCATTGGGTTTTATTATCGCTATAACATCTAGGTTTGTTTGGGACATTTTCTTCCCTTGTTTTCTCATATTGTTCAGGTATCTACCCCTCAGTAGTGAAACTCTGGGATATTGCAGATTTCCTCTATTGACTAATATTGTCTCTGTAGACCTCTTAGCTTTCAGTAGCCTGAAGTCTTGGAGGAACTTGATAATGCGGTGCTCCACTAGGAAGCTGGCCTTCTTGGGGTGGTGGCCTTCAGGTGGGGTATATTCCCCAGTGGCTCTGAGTTGGTCCCAAGTCTCTCAATACCTCCTCTTCTTGGCTCCTAGGTCTTGTCAAAGGTCCTCTAGCCTCCTGCAGGTGTCTCAGAAAGGGAGTTGCCTTCCAATGATGATGGCCACAGCCTCAGGAGTAATTCAAAATGCCTGCACCAGCCTATAAAGAAGCCTCTGGCTAGCTCTGTGATGGCGACAACCCCTGGTATGGTGGTCGGGCGGGGTTGTTCAGTGATGGCATCTGTCTTTGGCTTGGTGGTTGGGCAGGTTGGCTCCGCAAGACAGGTGGGGTGGGTGCCCGCGTCCTACCTCCATGATGCATGTGGCCTGACTTGCCCGTCAGCTCACTCCGCGACTGCGACCAACCAGTGATGACACCAACCTAGGTGCAGGGGTCAGGCGGGGTCGCTCAGTTATGACAGCTGTCCTTGTCCTGCTGGCTGGGCGGGATAGCTGCCCGTAGTCTACCTCTGCGATGTAGGCCAGCCTGGCTCACCGCCCACTGCTCTGCGACTGGCCATGTTGCTATATAGTCACATCCACCTATCCTTCCACTTCTACATTCTCCTTAATCCTGGCAACCACAAATCTACTATTCTTTTCTGTTTTGTGATTTTGTGGCTGTTATAATCATACAGTATGTAACTCTGGAGATCCATTCATGTAATTGTGTCAATAAATCTTTCCTTTCTATTACTGACTAATATTCCACAGTATAGAATACCACAGGTTGTTTAACCATTCAGCTATTGAAGTAATATATGGGTTTGCTTCCATTTTTTTGTTGTGTTGTTGAAAATCTGTTATAAACAGTTATGTTATAGTTTTTGGTGTGGATTTTAAGTTTTTATTTCTCTGAGATAAATGCTTAGGAGTGCGATTTTTTGAGTAATGTAGTACTTGTTCATTTTTTTAAATAAAGTACCAGACTTTCCAGAGAGACTGTACCATTTTATGTTTCCACTAGCAAGGTAGGACTGATGCAGATTTGTGTATTTAGTGAGGTGTGTAGTGTTATTTAAGTATGGTTTTAATTTTCATGTCCCTAACACCAACAGTTTTTCATGTGCTTATTTGTCCTCTGTATATTCTGTGGATGAAATATCTCTTCATGTTGTTTGCACATTTTCTAATTGGATTGTTTGTGTTTTTCTGTTGAGATTTGAAAGTACTATATACATATATATTCCAGCATCTCAACACATTTAAAATTATATATGTATACACACAGACACAGACACACAAGCACACACACACACATTCCAGATACAAATGCTCTGTCAAATGCGAACTTTCTAATATTTTCTCCCAGTCAGTTGCTTGTATTTTTATCCTCTTAACAGGGTCTTTTTTTTCCCTAACAAAGTTGAGTTGATAATTTTGATGAAGTCCAAAACTGTAATTTTTTTTTTTCTTTTCATGGATTATGTTTTTGGTGTCAAGTCTCGGATTTCTTTCCCTGGTCTGAGGTCCTGAAGTGTTTTTCCATTAAAACAAACAAACAGTTAAACATTAAAAACCCCAGTTTTAATATGTAGGTCTATGATCCATTTTATTTTTATTTTTATTTCTTGTGTTCTTTGGGATTTGAACTCTGAACCCTGAGCATTCATTAGAACCACATTCCCAGTCCCTCTGATCTATTTTTACTTAATCTGTATAATTTTGGTTAAAGGTAACACTTAGGTTGAGCTCCTCCTTCTCCTCCTCTCCCTCCTCCTTTTCTCTTCTTCCTTTCCATTTTCTTCTTCTGCTGCTCCTTCTCTTTCTTGCCTGTAGATATCAAATTGGTCCAATTTGTTGAAAAGCTTGTCTTTTGCCCATTGAGTTGCTTTTAAATGTTTGTAAAAAATCAGTTTGAATATTTGTATGGATATTTTTCTGCTTTTTATATTCTTTTGCATGGACATATGTGTCTATCCTGCTGCCAATACCACGTGGTTTTGGTTACTGTGGCTATGCAAAACATCTTGCAATCAGATAGCCTTATTTCTCTTACTTTATCCCCCTTTTGGAAATTGTTTAACAATTGCAGTTCTTTTGCTTACTATATCAATTTTAGAGTAATCCTATCTCTACCTACAAGGAAAACAGTTTCAGAATTTTGATAGGAATTGTGTTAAACACATAAACAAATTCAGGGAGAAATGACATCTTTTACCATGTTGAATCTTCCATACTGTGAAAACAATATGTTGCTTTGTTATTTAGATTTTTAAGAATTTCTTTAGCACTGTTTCGTAGTTGTCAAGCATACAAGTCCTGTATATGAGTTTAAAGGGTTTTATATTGTTAAAGGGGTATTATATTGTCAGGATATGTAAATATAAAAATATATAAATATAAATATAAAGTATATCAGTATAAAAATTATACATATATCATATGTATAATATTAAAGCATAAAGACAATTGATGTTTTTTAAAATTCATACCTCATCATAGATATTTTTCAAGAAGTCTAACAGCACAAATTTTTACCTCTGCCCTTCTCACATTAGATTATATATTCTGTGAACATTCTTTTTTTTTATTTTTTTTCATTTTATTTTTTTTAAGACAATTGAGTTTTGATGCTTATGTTGTATCCTGAAATTTTACCAAAACTCACCTATTAGTTCTGGCATTTTTGTTTGATCTTGGGATTTTTCCACACAGACAATCATGTTGTCTGCAAATAGGGACAATTTCACTTCTCTTCCTTCCAATTGTGTGACTTTTAGCATTCTTTGTTGCAGCGTCTAGAACTTCAGCACTGTGCTGAGTAGGACGGAGGGCAGATATTCTTACTGTGTTCTTGATCTTAGGAGGAAAGCATTTAGTCTCTCACTCTAAGCCTAATGTTAGCCATGGGTTTGTTGTAGAACTTTTATCAAGTCTAGGGAGTTATTATTTTTATCTTTTTTTTGTGGTATTGGGGTCTGAGTTATTTTTAAAGTCATGAATAGATGTTGAATTTTATCAAAGGCTTTTCTGCATTGACGAATCGGATCATATAATTTTTCTCCTTCACCCTATTGCTATGGTGAATTATATCAATTGGTAGTTGAGTGTTGAACAAGTTTTGCATCTCTGGAAAAAAACCCCACTTTGTCATGGTATATAATTCTTTTTATGATTGCTGAATTTAATCTATGACTGTTTTAAAACTATGTTCTTATTTTATAGGGATGTTGAACTGTAAACTTTCGTTTTGTATTGCTTTGGTTAGGGGGTCAGAGTATTATCAGAATCATAAAATAATTTGAAAGTGTTATCTGCTCTTCTGTTTTCTGGAACAGATTGCTTAGAATCAGTGCCACATCTTTAAATGCTTGTTAGAACTTTCCAGTGGAACTGCCTGGGCCTGATACTTTTAGGAAGTTTCTTAGTTATGAATTCAATTTCCTTAATAGTTATAAGGATATTCAAATTATCCATTTCATATTGGATGAATTGTGAGAGTTTGTGTTTTTCAAGGGATCCTTGCATTTCATCTAAATTGTTGCATTTATTTATGTAGAATTCATAGTGTTGTCCTATTTTCTTGTGGATGGTCACAGGGTCTGTAGTGATATCCTTGTTTATTCCTGATATTGGTAACTTGTGTCTTCTCTGTTTTGCTAGTTTTGCTAAATGTGTGCCTATTCGATTGATCTTTTCAAAGGAAAGGATCTTTGTTTCATTGATTTCCTCTATTGTTTTCCAATTTTATCTCTTTTCTGTTCTTATTTTCCTTTTCTTGTTTGCTTTGGATTTATCTTCTTTTTCAATGTTCTCGAAGTAGGAGTTTAGATTATTGACATGAGACTTTCCCTCTTTTGTAATGTATGCATTTAGAGTTATAAATTTCTCTCTCAGCATACTTTTTTTTTTTTTTTTTCTTTCCGATCAGGGCTTTAGTCTGACATTTTTGTTCTTTATTTTCTATTTTTCTGTACTTTTCATTTCTCTCTCTCTTTTTCCCCTGAATTCCTGGGGTTATTTGAACATTTTAAAAGAATTCCACTTTGATTTGTCCGTACTGTTTTGAATATGTTATTTTACAAAGCATTTTTATTTGTGGTTGCTCTAGGTATTATATTATTTATACATACTATATCTTGTTCTATGATACAATCATTCTACCACTTCAAGTTGGAAAACTTAACTCCTTTTACCCTTCACTGTTATACTATAAATATTTCTGATACATAAATCTGGCACCACATCAGATAGTATCATAAAAAACATAATTTAGAAAACTAAGAGGAAAAAGAATGTATTTTATTTACCAGGCAAACATTTGGATTTACTGTATTCTTTGTTCATTTCTTAATGTTCCAAGATATTCTCTCTCTCTCTGTGAAGTTACTTTCTGTTTAGAGAATTTAGTCATTTTGGGGTGGTTCCACTGGCAAGAAATACTCTCAGCTTTTCTTCATTCAAGCAGATTTCAATTCTTCTTCCCTGAAGGATATTTTCACTGGGTATAGGATTTTGATTTGACAGTCATTTTCTTTTAGCACTTGGAAAATGTGTCACTTCTGTCCTCCAATTTTTGATAAGAAATTTTCTGTCATTCAAATGTTTTCCTTCTGTTTCTGTGATGTTCTTTCACTCTCATTGCTTTCAAGATTTTTTCCCTTTATCTTTAGTTTTTAGCAGATAACTCTGCTGTGTCCTACTGTGACTTTTTCTTAAAAAATTATTTATTTTGTTGTGGTTCTTTTAGCTTTTTGGATCTGTATGTTTGTTGACAAACTTGGGAAGTTTTCAGCTAGTAGTTCTTGAGTATATTTAAAACTCCACCTTACTTCTCCCATCCTCCTGCAATTCTGATGACATGAACATCAGATAATATTTTGTTGCCTCAGAATTCTCTAAAGCTTTCAATCTATTCCTTTTAATCTATTTTTCTCTCTTCAAATTGGATCATTTCTATTGTCCTATCTCCCAGTTCACTGATTTTTACTTCTGTCTTTTCTATTCTGCTCTTGAAGGTTTTATTTTTTTAAACTTACTACTTACTTAAGTTTTAATAATGGTTTTTATTTTGGCAAAATATGCATGATATGAATTGTATGATCTTGGTATTCTTAAGTCAGTGGTACTCGTTATGTCTACATATCGTGCAACAGTCACCGTCTCCCACCTCCAGAATTCTTTTCACCTTGCAAGTAAGACTCTCTCTGTTTAAGATAATACCTACTCATTCTCCACCTCTGCTTCAGTCAGCTTTTTGGCTGCTGTGACTAAATGACCTGACCAACACAACTGTAGAGGAGGAAGGTTTATTTGAGGGCTCACGGTTTCAGAGGTCTCAGTCCATAGAAGGCCAGATCCATTCCTCAGGGCTTGAGGTGAGGTTGACCACGGTGGAAGAGTATGGCAGAGGGAAGCAGCTCACATCATCAGGAAGCAGAGAGACAGTCTTTAGTCTCCAGATACAATATACACCCCAAAGCCACACCTCAATTTCAACCTCCTCCAGTCACACCCTACCACTTCAGTTATCACTCAGTTAATCCCTATCAGGGGATTAAATTACTGACTGGGTTAAGACTTTTACAACCCAATCATTTTCTCTGAACCTTCTTGCATTGTCTCACATGTGAACTTTTGGGGGATAACTCATATTCAAACCATAACAACCTCCCTACAATCTCTGAAAACACCATTTGCTTTCTGTCTCAATGAAAGTGGCTACTTCAGCTGTTTCATATTTAAGTTGGAATTCTAGAGCATTTGTCTTATTTGTGACTGACTTCACATAATTGCTCAGGGTTCATCCATGTGTGTAGCATGGTTAGTCAGTTAAAAAAAAAAAAAAAAAAAAAAAAAAACCTCAGATAACTTCTAAGAGAAAGGTTTATTTTAGCTCATGGCTTTAGAAGTTCCATGTCCATGGATTGGTGGGTCCGTTGCTTTCAGGCCTCTGATGGGACTGCTGCAACGAAATGGTGGGAAGTCCATGGCAGAACAGAATGCTCACCCTCATGGCAAGGAAGCAAAAGAGAAAGGAAGGGACAGTCTCCTTCGTGGGCAATGACCTACGGACTTCCTACTAGCGTTCCTCCAAAGGTCCCACCACCTCCCAATGGCACCACCCTGCAGACTCAGCTTTCAATCTATGGGCCTTAGGGGTATGTATATTCAAGCTCCAGATTCTACCAATCTGACCCTGAATCCAAAGGTTCACTTCAATCTCACAACATCAAATGCATCTAATTGATCCTCAAGTGTACCAAAGTCTTCATCATTGAGCAAAAGTCCAAGTCCAAAGATTCCCCAGAGAATCAGCTGTGAGCCCCTGTGAAACTCAAATGGGAGTTAAATATTTCAAGGTAAACATCCCTATTTTAAAAGGGAAGATTTCTATATTTCTGAGCTTGTGGTGGTTGTGGTACCCTAGCGGATTCACAAGATGCCCATGAGGTGATCTTCCCATTATCCCACAACAAAGCAGTTGGTTTCTTTTTATTGATGGTAATAACTGTGCCCTTTCTGGTCAAAAGTTAAACCATGCAGTTTTTTTTCACCAACCTGCATATTTTCCAATCTTTCTACTTCTCTCCTGATTTTCACTGTTAAGTTTGGCTACATACAGCAGTGATGCCCATACCACAGCCTAAATCGTATATGTGCCTTGAAATGTATTCTGCCAAGTAAATTGTCCATGACCTTTAGCTTGGCCTCCCAAAAAAGTATTGGTGCATGGACAAAAAGTGCATTCAAATCTTTGCCATGGTGAAGCAAGGAGTGACCTATCATATAATCCCAATAGATCCTCATTTTCATATGGAACATTATCGGCATCATTTTTACTGTCCACATTTTTGTCAGCATTCTGGTCTTCTAAGCCCCACCAGAATTTTTGGTGAAGTTCCCCTGACAATATCCTTGACTACCTTTAGTCTGCTTTTCTAAAACTTTTCCAAACTCCTCCCTGAAAACTATTCCAAAGATCCCTCCACATCATTTCAGTTATAGCTATAGTCAATCGCCCTACTTTTTAGTGCCAATTTCTTTTGTCATCTTTCCATCAGTATAATGAGATACTTATAAAGTAGAAAGACTTATTTTGACTCACACAGTTTTAGGTCTTCCAGGCGATGACTGAACAGACTCATTGTTTTTAGGTCTCTGATGATGGGGCTGAATGTCTATGGTGGAGTATATGGCAGAACAAAACTTCTTACCTTATAACCCAGAGGCACAAAGAGAAAGGTAGAGAAAGGGCGCTGAAGTCCCACATCCCTTCAAGGGAACACCAGCAGTAATGTATGGATCTCTCTTCCTTAAGAAAACTTATGGATTTCCTTCCTTTTAACCCAGAATGCATTTCTGTTGTGTGTGTATACCATGTTTTGCTTATTCATTCATTCATCTGATGATGGACATTTGGGTTACTGTTGTATTTTAACTACTGGGAATAATGCTACTATAGAAACATAAGTAACATGAGTGTGCCAATCCCTTTAAAATTCTACTTTCAATTCTTTTGTGTCTCAATACTTTTGGCGAACAGAATTAGAATTTCTAGAACATATGGCAATTTTATTTCTAATATTTTGGAATATCTGTACCACTTCCCATGATGGGAACTGATAGTGTACATGGTTCCCTTTTCTCCACATCCTTGCTGACAGTTATTCACTTATGTTCTATGGTATGCTTTTCTGCTTCTTTACCGTGGCTCTCCTAATGAGTACAAGGTGAAATCTCACTGTGATTTAATTTGCATTTCTCTAATAATTAGTGATGTGGAGTGTCTTCAATGAGCTTTTTGGCTGTTCATGTATCTTCAGAGAAATGTCTATTCAAGTTAATTTGCCCATTTTTCAAATGCGCTTGTTGTTGTTGGTAGGAGGTCTCTCAATATTCTTGTTATTAATCCCTTATCAGATACATGATTTCCAATTTTTTTTTTTCATTCTGTGGGTTTCCTTTTTACTTTGTCAGTAGTATCTTTTGATGCACAGCAGTTTTTAATTTTCATAAAGTTAAATTTGTCTATTTTTTCTTTCCTTGCTTGTACCCTTGGTATCATAACCAAGAAATAGTCATTAAATTCAATGTTGCAAAGATTTTGTCCTATGTTTTCTTCTAGGGGGTTCATAGTTGTAGTTCTTATATTAGCCTTTTGATTTATTTTGAGTTAATTTTTGTATGTTATGTTAGGTAAGGTTATAACCTCATTCTTTTGCGTGTAGACATTCAATTTTCCCAGAACCATTTGTTAGAAAGTGTGTCCATTCCCCATGGAATGGTTTTTGACACTTTTGTGGAAAACCAGTTTATTACTTGGCTTCACATCTATCTCCACTGGTTTTCTCTCTCTCTTTCTTTTTATGCCAGTACTACACCATTTCAATGTGTGTAGTTTTTAGGAAGTTTGAAATAAAAGTGTGTGAGTCCTCCCCTTTGTTGTTTTTCAACCTTGCTTTGGCCACTTGGGAATCATATGAGTTCCTTAGGAATTTTAGGATGGTATTTTTGGTTTCTGCAAACATGTTGGGACTTTGATAAAGATTGCTTGAATTTGTAGAACATGTTTGATAATATTGCCATCTTAACAATATTACATCTTTCAATCCATGCACATGGGATATCTTCCATTTATGTCTTTTAAAATTTCTTTTAAAATTTTAAAATGTCTTTTAAAATTTCTTTTTAAAATTTTAAAATGTCTTTTAAAATTTCTTTCTGCAATGTTTTTGCAGTTTCATTATATTTTTTTCAGCCATCTTGTTAAGATAATTACCAAACTGTTTTATTCTTTGATTTTATTGTAAATGGAATTATTTTCTTAATTTGTTTTCAGATTGTTTATTGTTGGTATATAGAAATTCACAGATTTTTGTGTGATGATTTTTTATCTATTTGCTGAGTTTGCTTATTAATTCTAAATCTTTTTGTGGAACATTTAGGAATTTCTACATAATAAGATCATGCCATCTGCAAATAGAGATAATTGTACTTCTTCCTTTAATTTTGATGACTTTTATTTTTTTTTTTTCTTGCCTAATTGCTCTGACTAGCACTTTCAGTATTTCATTGAATAGAATGGCAAATTGAGTATCCTTGTCTTATGCCTGCTCCTACAAGAAAGCTTTCAGTCCTTTTCCACTAAACATGGTATTTGTTGTGGGTTTTTCACATATGAGTTTTATTATGTTAAAGTAGTTTCCTTCTATTTCTAGTTAGTTTTTATCATGAAAGTGTGCTGAATTTTGTCAAATGTTATTCTGCATCAATATACATGAATATATGATATTTATTCCACTTTTTTTCCCTTTGTTCTGTTAATGTGGTTTATTACTTTGGTCAATTTTCATATTTTAAACCAGCCTGCATTTCAGGATCTTGTTTTGTGATATGCTAGTGAATTCTGTTTGCTAGTGTTTTTTTTCAAAATTTTGATATCAATGCTCTTAAGGGATATTGTTCTGTAGTGGTTTTTTTTTTTTTCTTTTCTTTTTTATTTTTGTGCTCTTATTTTGTACCAAGGATCAGATCCAGGGGTACTTAACCACTGAGTCACATCCCCAGCCTTTTTATTTTTATTTCTATTTTGAGACAGGGTCTTGCTAAGTTGCTTAGGGCCTCTCCTAAGTTGCCGAGGTGGACTTTGAACTTGCTATCCTCCTGCCTTGGGCTACTGAGTAGCTGGAATTATAGTGGTATACCACGGTTGCCCTACCTTTTTTTTTTTTTTTTTGGAGTATTTTTGTCTGGTGTCAAGGCAATTATTGGCACTCGTTGAATGAGTGAGGAGACTTCCTTCTCCTCAAGAACTCGGAAAAGTTTGAGAAGGAGCGGTATAAGTTCTTCAAGCGTCCGTTAGACTTCACCAGTGACATCATCAGGTCTGGAGGTTTTCTTTGCTGGGAGGTTTTTGATTACTGACTCAGTCTCTTTGGTATCATAGGCCTATTCAGTATTTCTGTTTCTTTATGACTTAGTCTTACTTGGTTTTGTGTTTCTAGGAATTTGTCTATTTCATCTAGTTAATTCGATTTGCTAGGATATAATTGTTTATTGGTTCTTTCTTAAGATCTTTTAAAGTTTGTAATGTTAGTCGTAATGTGCCCACTTTAATTTCTGAATCTCATAATCTGAGTCTCCCTTCCTCCTTTCCTTCCTTTCTTGTCAATAGAGCTAAAGGAATTTTTCAGTTTTGTTGATCTATCCAACAATTTGTGACAACCTGACTGGGATAAACATGGCAGCTCCTTATTTGACTTTTTCTAATATCATGATGTCCATGTTGGGGTGTTGTTATAGCCTGGCAAGGGTAGAAATGTAGGCTGCCCGCTGGCCTTTGCTGGCATAGGTGGGATGGGGCCATAGTGTTTTCTGTGTCTTTTTATTGAGATCAGACTGGTTACTTTCTAAAAGTTTTCTGTCTTGCTAAGCTACTCCTTTCCTGGTCCTATGGCTCCCAAGAGCTGTTTATAATCTATGCCTACTGGTATTCCCAGATTGCTACCTTCTTCCGTTTCAAGTCTGAGATATAAGAAGCAAATAAAAAGAAAATACAGGGAGCTCAACACCGTCCTGTTCTTGTTCCCAAGTTCCCCAGTTAGCTCGCAATCTTTGCTCCACCTGTGTTTGCCCTATGTATAATGTCCAGTGCTGTTAGTTACACCTAGTGGGAAGAACAGGGAAAGTTATATTTATTCCATCTTTCTGGACACAGAAGTATATCCATGTGTTACATTGATAATTTTAAAAAACACATATTTTAAGAAAACAAAGAAGGATCTAAATCACAGCTGGGGCTATATGAGTAAATCAAGAGGTGCTTGTCTGATTTAATCCAGAGACAGCAAGAATGAAAACCAACTGCCATTCTCTGTTGAGTGCCTACTAGGAGGATCGTACGCATTCTTCTTCTGTAGTGATCTTCACAGAAAACCTTTAGGGTGGTATCATTCCCATTTTATAGTGAAGAATCCTGAGATACAGGTAGTTTCAGATGATTTTCCAATGTCAAATCTGTAAGGATACAGATAGCAGGGACTCAAATCCTGCCCTGTCTTAATCCAGAACCTGAGCTATCAACCCTTGTGCCACTTCCCCTGTGGACTTCTTTCAGAAGAGGGAAGACCGAAGTATGTCGGTGCTTCCTGTGGAGAACAGGAAATGTGGTATGTGTCTGAGCAGTTTCCATCATCTCTGGTTCTGTAGAAAGCACTTAGGGGCCCCTTGAAGGGAATAATTTTTGCCTAGACTACCAATGGCATGTCTACAGAACTTGAGTTTTATATTACTTCCCTAAAACAACCTCAAAGTGTAGGTGGAAGCCAGACTCACTGTGGAGCAGATGGGGAATCTGTAGCCCAGAGAGGTGGAGTCACTTGTCTAGAACCATATGGCAGTTAATGCTGGAAGCAGACCCGGAAAGCAGGTCTTCCCAATCAGGAGCCACTGGGCCCTCCTCCCGGCCCCCTCCCCCGTTTTCCTGGCGCTGTCTCCAGCTTGGTCTCTGCACCATGGCTTTGTTCTTACCAAGCAGAGATCTGGTGCAGGCAAAGCCTGCTGCAGCGGACTCTGGGCCTCTCCTGCAGCAGTTCCTGGCTTCACCAGCTTGCAGACTGTATCTGATGGAAACCTTATGTGGAACAAAAAACAAACCTGAAAACCAGGCCCATCTCAATATCTCCATCCGCTGGATAAACATCTCCAAGACAGACACACAGGGAGGCCAGACGCCCTTCGCCAAGTTTTTAACCTAAAGTTTGGAAGCAGTTTGCATTTTCCAAAGAGCAGTAAACTATTTTCATTCCTTTTACAGTGAATGACTCCTTATGGGGTGATAATTTACTTTTAACCTCTCTTTCAAGACCGATGATTTTGCCTTCTTGCCTGAAAGGAGTGGCTGGTTAAAAGAGAAGGCTCTCTTCTTGAAGTTTTCTTCTTTCCTATCTTTTCTCTCTCTCCCTTTTGAAAGCCTGCTGTTTGTTTCAGAGCTTTGGGAGTCTTTGGAGTCGTGCCTCTTTATTCGGAGCGAACTTGGCTCCTTCTTGGTGCCCCCATTCCTCTGCCGAATCTAATCTGACTGTTCTATTTATAATTCTTGAACAAGATGAATCTAGTCTTTGTGTTTCTTTCTGAGCAACAGCGTCCCCTCCCTGGGACTTGAGCCATTTAACCTCGGCAAGAATCTCTTTAATTTCTCTTCAATTTGCCAGAAAGCAGGCAGCTGAAACCCTATCAGGTCCTGGATCATATCAGACCTGCTTCAAACTGGCACCCTCCTCCGTCCCCCAACCTCCGGGGAGTTGATTTAGGAACCCGGCCTGCCGTGCAGAGAATTCCCAGCAGCACTTCTTCAACGCCAGCGCAGTCTGGGAAGTCGGACAGGGAAGGGCCCCTCCCTGGGGGATGGAAGGGCTCTCAGATCCGAACCCTGCCGGTTCCACTGTGCCTCGGCTCCTCCCAGGCTCCTCAAGGCGTATCTACAGATTGTGTGCTGTACCCTAAAACTGGGATTTATCAAATTATTTTGCCTGAAACCATTAGCCTACACTTCTTTATAAAGAAGAAAAAGGAGGCTGAAAGAAGGGAACTGACTGATCCAAAGTCCCATGGCTAGTTCTTTCTGGGGGGTTCATAATATCACATGGGTAGTCCCATCCTACCTAATCCTCCCTGGACTTCGCAAATGTACTATTTTGATCTCACGTTCTTTGAAACCACCCCAACTCAATGGCGTCTTTTAACTGAAATCATCATAGTACAGTAACACAGGCACATCAGTGTGCCGTTCATTTCACAATAGTCAATTAGGAACCAGCCCAGGTGCCCAGATAATTGAATAAATGAAATGTGGTATAGATATACAATATGGAGTCTTACCCAGACATAAAAAGAATGAAATAACATTTGCTGGTAAGTGGAGAGAAATGGAGGGGCCTCAGCTAAGTGAAATAAGCCAGACTTAGAGAGTCAAGGGTTGAATGTTTTCTCTCATATGTGAAAGCTAGAGCAAAATATGGAAAATTTAAAAAGAGGCAGGGGTGATCCCATGAAAACAGATGGGAGATCAATGAAGTAGAGGAAGAGGATGGGGCGGGGAGGAGGAATGGGAAAAGGGAGGAGCTAGGAATGAAATTGACCAAATGATGTTATGTACATTATGTGAATATACCACAGTGAATTTCACCTTCAGGCATATCTCTAAAGCGCCATTTTGAAAAAAATAAATAAATAGAAGGAAGACCAGTAGAATAGAGGAAGGGAAATAGGGAAAGGGAGGAGGGGAAGGAAAGACGAAGTACCAGGGAGTGAAATGGAGAAAATTATATTCCATGCATGTATGATTATGTCAAAATAACCCCAATATCATGTATAACTACAATGAACGAATAATAACATTCAAAAATTAAATGTAATATTTTATGTGTCTCATCTGTTGTCTCTCCTCATTCCTTGTTTCCCATTCCTCATTTTTGTCCAGTTTTCTCTCCTATGTCCACGACAGCTCTCTCTGTTCATACAGAGTCTATTAAGACTCCCCGTCTGTAGCTTCTACAGTTAGGGTTTGAGAATGATGGATGAACTCCAGAGTCCCAATGGAGTCCACAGTGACATCTAGAGCTATGAATCCCCTTTCTCAGGTGGCACAGTGAGTTAGTCACCAGCCTGAGATTCTCTTTTTTCCAATCTAGCACATTTTATTCTACTCAAAGTTCTGCTGGCTCTGTGTGGTTCCTGATTTTGACCTGGGTCTGGAATGTCCATTTAGACAACTCTAACCCACCTGCCTTCTAACCTTAGCTACATTTGTAGTAGGAGGATGTTCTAGCATAACTTAAGTTCAGCAACATTTTGACTTCATTTGCCAAGAGCTTCCTTGCAAAATTAAATAAGAAAGGGCCAAAATATTTACCTTGACCTTACTAACACAACTGATCTTCTTTCCTAGCAAATAAATTAAAATGGTCTTTTAAGTTTTTAAGGGCCAGCAATCAGTGTGTTTAGCTGGACACCTAAAAGCACATTTACCATTCACAGCTACTAAATTCACATTTGAATATGACACAGATGCTATTTTAAGCCATGGCTAACCCTGTGTAACTCCTACAGAGATCCGGGAGGAGGAAAGGCTGTGATCAATGGCTTCCTAAGCTGTGACTCTGTCCGTGTCCTTGTCTCAGTCTTTCCATGACATACCTTTTGCTTCTGGTTCCAAATGCTTTGAGGTGGAGGGTGAAAGGATGATGTAGTGGACTTTTTGGAAATCACCAGATGAGAGGAAATGAACAATGAGGAGGTCATGTTGTAGAGTTCTTTGCTTCTAGTCAAGGAAGCAAAAGTAGTGAGTTAAGGATTTGAACAATTATTTAGTACAAGGAGAGACAAGGAATATTGCCCCTGGAGAGTCAGTCAGCCCCAATGTGCTACATTCTTCTCTTTTGATCTGCACAGCATCTCTGGTGGACAGGTATGGTTACCCCATTTTAATAATAGAAAAATTAAAGTTGAGAAAGTTGCAGTGAGGCTACTCAGAAAACAAATGATCTAAACAAGATTTAATCCAAACTCTCTGACTCCAAAACCCACTATTAGCATGAATGTTCTTGTATGATTTTCCTTGTGGAGTACATGTGAGAATTCTGCACTATGTGCATGGGCCTGTGTGTGCAGATATGGGCTGGCTGGGTCAGGAATAGTGCTAGCCTTTAACATTGTCATACACTGCTGAATTGCTTGCCACAATATTATACTTAGACTCTCCCTAGAAAAGTTTAAGTATTCTTCTTGCTCCATATTCTTGCCAACACTTGGTATGATAAAAAATTTTAATTGTTTTTCTTGATACCACATGAGCTCATTGTAGTTTAAATTTACATTTTTATTACAGTGAGATTATCTTTCGAATGTTTATTATTTCCTGTTTAGATTTTCATTGTGAATTATTTGTTTATAATTTTTGCCTGCCTTTTCAAAATTGTGTTTTCAACTAATCACATATAGTTACTTGTAAGAATGTGTGTATACATTCGTAAAGATATATATTATGGATTCTAATCTTCCTACGATTATATAGATTCTTCTGAGAAATATTGTGTGTGTGTGTGTGTGTGTGTGTGTGTGTGCGTGTGTGTGTGGTGCTGGGTATTGAACCCAGGGCCTTGTGCATGCGAGGCAAGCATTCTACCAACTGAGCTATATCCCCAGTCCTCTATGATTATATAAATTGCAAATTTTCTTCTTGCAATCTGTGATTCAAATTTTTTTAATGATCTCTTAAAGGAAAAAAAAAATGACTTCATTAGGATAAAACTTGCAGGCCAACATTTACTAAGAGTAAGTGTAGAGATGGTTGTGTTTTAGATTTACATGATTGCGTAACAGTTGTCACAATCCAGTTTCAAAATAATTGTCATCATCCCAGTCTTGCTCAGGTCAGTCCATCTCTGCTTCCACTCCCAGGCCCAGCCAACCATGGATTTGCTTTGGGTCTCTAATGTTTTCTTTTCTAGAAAGGTCATATACATGGAGGCATACAGTATATAGTATTTTGTGCCTCACTTCTTTCATTTAACACAGTATTTCAGAGGTTCATCCATGATATTTCATGTAAGGGTTTATTCCTTTTTATTGTCAAATGATTTTCCATTGTGTGATTATTCCATATTATACATGTCTATGTACTACTTAATGGCTATTTTGGTAGTTTCCAATTTTTGACTATCATGAACAAATTTTGGGGTTGAAATACACACACACACACACACACACACATACACACACACACACACACACACACACACACATATATATAAAATGTTGGTTTTGGTTAACAATACATAGAGTAGAATTGTTGGGTTGTATGTAACTATTTTTTGAAAACTAGTTTTTCATTTCCACCATACTATTTTTTAAAATGGGAAAATGATTTGAATAGATATTTCACCCAAGAAGATACATGAATGACTAATAATAACATGAAAAGACTCCCAACATCATTACTCAATAAGAAAATGCTAATTAAAACTGCAATATGATAAAATAAATGCTCAGTAAAAATGGATATAATAAAATAGTAACAATGCCAAGTGTTGGTGAGGATGCGGAGAAAACATGTCCCCTAAGATATTTAGTCACTGATGTATCTGCTTAAGTATTTTATTTTAACCTAGTTTGTAACCCGTGTCTGCATAGCTAAGGGTCAGCCAGTGATTTGGGTAGAGATTGTGCTTAGTTTGGCAAGACTGACTCTGTGCTGATTGATTGGTGTGTGATTTGGGAAATCATTTAGACCTGCAATCAGATCTCAAGCCTCCCTTGGCTTTCTTGGGTCTCCCTTGCACATGTCTATTTCCTAATCACAAAGGTATGTGTGGAAAGTTTATTCCAACTCCTCTATGGCTTTTTTTTTTTTTTTAATTCGGAGATCTTCCCATTAAATGTATGACTGGTTTACCACCACAACTGGAGCTGTAGTCTTAGACTAGCAAGGTGTGGTGGGTTTTCTCCATTTCTTTCCTGCAGAACTCACCACTTTCAGCGGAAAAAGCCCCAGGGTTTCATTCCTTACCTTGTCCTTCCAATTCCATGATGACTTGAGCTGGTTTTCTTTGGCAGCAAAAGTTCTGGTTTTGCAACTTGCCCAGGACTGGTCACCCTACAGCTTTTGCTAATCAAGCTGGGGTAAGGGATGAGCCTCAGACAAAAAATTCAGTCCCTTGCTGTCCTTACCAAAGCTCCGGGAGCTTTTAAAGAATGAATGCTTCTCAATTTATTATCAGTCTTTAATTGATTTTCGAGTCTTAAAGTGGGGATTGTGATAACTTTGTCTAGTGTTATACTTAGTTTTATAGAATTGTCTTCTTCATCCTGCCACAACCCGAAGTCCCTCCAGTTAAGTCTTTTGTTGCACAATATACTTTATTGCAGCCTAATTTACCACTCTTTTCTATTGTGGTGCTATCGTTAAATGCTTGCCTGCCATCAACAATTTACCTTTGAAACTTAATCCCTGAGGCAACAGTATTGGGAGGTGGCCTTTTGGAGATGATTATGTCATGATTGTGTCCACCCTCATAAGTGAAATTAGGTGCCCTAATAAAAGGGCTTGACTGATGGAGTTCACCCCTTTGCCCTTCTATCTTCTGCCATGTGAAGACATAGCATTCTCTCCTCTGAGAGCGCAGTATAGAAGGGGACATCTTGAAAACAGAGTCACTGGGTCTTCACTGGTACTATGATGTTGGACTTCCCAGCCTCCAGAACCATTTAAACTTTCAGTGATGTTAAAGCTTTATTGATTTTTGAATGAGTGATCTTCTTTAAGGACTCTACTAAGGTGGGAACAGCTGAAATGGAGCATAGTGGAAAGGAAAAAGGGAAAGAATTAAGCGAATATCAGATTCTGCAAGTGAGAACTTGGTCACAAGTGCTACCACAAACTAAGAGAGGCAAAAGAGGATCCAGACCTGTTTAAGGTGAAGGCTAATGAAGAGCAAGTTAAGTTCTGCTTAATCATGTATTTGAAATGTTGAAGTAGCTAGTGGAACTGTAGGGTAGGCAATTAGGAGTTTGATTTAGAAATTGAGACGTTACAACTGTCAATACGGCCATGGGAATGATCCGCTTATAATCAAAATTATGTAGAAGGATGAGATGATCAACGGCGATGAGTGTGCAGGGAAGAGGGGCAAGGATGGAGGATGGCCACAATGGTGGGACAGAGGAGGACAGGAAAGAGAAAATATGAAGGAGAGAGAGGGAACAAAGGTCACAAGTTTCTGAGCTCGGTCTTACAATAAGTAGTGACTGATGGGGTCTGGTACCTCCTCATTTAGTTCACACATTTGAGAAAAGGGATTATTGCATTTCTCAAAAGAAACACTCTGAAAAACTCTGCCTCCCAAGGCCCAGAAAACACATCCTACCCCTCTAGATCAAAGTCAGTCAGATACATTCTGTCATCCACTGGCTTCAAGCTTATTTGTCTTTTCAGTTATTAATCCAATCTCATGAAAAATCAGTTTAAGTGTGACTTTGAACTCAGACAGTCAAAGAAATAATCAAACACAGGCTGTCTATTTTTCAACACAAGTATCCTATAGGTTAAGACTTTTTAGCTTTATTATGTATATACTTGGTATGTAGTATGCATTGTCTTCTTTGACATCAATGTGTCACTGATGTATATCACTCAGTTAATACAGGCGCAAGACATTTCAAAGTTAAAAGGGATGACAGAAAGCAATCTTTCTCAGTTCATAGATGAGAACGCTCAGGACCACAGAGTTGTAATAACTTGACCCAAATCACATGGTAAGTTAGAGGCAGAGGTTGGACTGGAGCTCAGATCCCTTAACCTGAAGTCTTCATGACCCAGAGTCTCCCAAGGATCAACAGATAAATCTTTTTCACCTCTGACAACACTCTGTTGTAGAATTAATAATCTGTTCATTTTATTGATGGTTATTTTCTTAGTTATGCCTCTTTGTTTATCCAAACGGTATGTGCTGTGCCTATAAACATATTGTGATGGATTTATTTAAAGTTGTGTTTTTCATGTTTAAAAATACTCTTTGGGTATTTTGAGGGCCCATAATGGTTAAAGGACAGTTAAAGGAGCATGCCTTATTGTGCAAACAGAAATGTTAGTGAGGCAGGATCCATTAATTTGTGTTAAGTGATTCACTGGACGTGTCCTGCAGCGCGTATATGTGCCAAATACCTTTAGCTTATCTTTCTGAATCAAAAAAAATCACAGTCTTTAAAAATATATAAACTAACATTTGAATAGTTCATTGCATTTACTAAACTGGAAGCTGTTAACATCTGCTTTTCTTTTATTCACAAATGCTAGTGAGTGCCTACTGCGTGCCAGGCCCCAGTGCCTGTGGCAGGAGGTAAGACACAAAATCCTTGCCTTCAAGGGGCACGCATCATAGCATCAGGGAGGCAGGCAGTAAGCATGCAAGTAAATAAATAACATATTTTTTAGATAGTGACAAGGACAATAAGATAGTGACAGAGGAGAGGTGACTCACTCTCTCTTTTTTTTCTGATACTGGAAATTGAACCCAGGGGTACTTTACTACTGAGCTATGTCTCCAGCCCTTTTCAATTTCAAGACAAAATCCAAAGTCCAGAGGCTTGTAAACTCATGATCCTCCTACCTCAGCCTCCCAAGTCACTGGGATTATAGTGTGTGCTGCTGTATCCTGCTGAGGAGAGAAGATTCTTTATCATCCAGTGCGGCCAGGAAGGACCCCTATTGTCGGTCAGGTTTCCTGCAAAGCTGACTCTGAGGTAGTTTAGCATATAGAAAGTTCATTGTGGAGCTCTTTCAGAATTGAGTCCTTGGCGAGGGGTAGGAGACAGGATTGGGCAGAAAAAGAAGTTGGGCTGTTATGGAGTCACAGCAAAACCTTGGCCTCTGTGTTAGTCAGCTTTGCATTGCTGTAACCAAAACACCCAATGAGAAAAGCTTAGAGGATGAAAAGTTTATTCTGATAAACATTTCCACAGGTTTAGTCCATACTTGACTGGGTCCATTGTTCTGGGCCCAAGGTACAGCAGAACCTCACGGTGGGAGGGTGTGGTGGAGGGGCTCTGCTCCATTTAAGGCAGCCAAGAAACACAAAGAGAGAGAGAAGTGGGGGAGGGGCCGCAGGGGAGGTGAACCTTCCAGGGCATGCCTCCAGTGGCCTCCTCCAGCCTCCAGTGAATCATTTCACCTCTGAATATTCCTGCATTTCGCAGGAGCTTGTGGGGAACACCACATAGCCAAACCATAACAGCCTCCAAAGCAACAGAGATCTTTGGATCTTGGATAGCCCTGCAGAGAATCCTGAGCTGAGGCTAGAGGGCAACTTTTAAACCTGTTTATTGGTCAGTATTTGTAGATAGGCTGCCTTGAGGGGTGGAGGGGAGACCTTCACAGAGGTGGACGACTGAAGGCAATCTAGGGAGGGGACCCAACTGTGAAGGAACGATGCTTCAATCCTTAAAGGGGGCAATCTGAGTGACACACTGGAGCATCCACTGTAGCGTCTGTGAACAGGGAGAATTTAGGCCGAGATGTGGATGACACAATCCTGTTTAATCCTGGGGTTGATATTGTTATCATCCCCATTTTGTATTCCTGTATTTTCATCAACTCAAAGAGGTAAAGTGACTTCCTCCATGTCATATAGTCCTCAGGAAGCAATACTTTGTGTCTCTGAGCCCAGGATTTTCTAGTATGACCTGGGTATATCTTGTTCCAATTGTCCTTGGACTCGTGAACGTGCTAAGGGCTTGCATTTTTGTAAACATTTTCATAAAAGATTTGGGTACGTTGCAGCATTCTATGGGGTAAAGTTCTCGGTGTTTCACAGTATGGTACAATGACAGAAAGCCCATAAGACTGTGTTTGCCTCTTTGTTCAGATAAGTGATTAGATATATTTCTACAAAATAGAGCTTTAGTTTTTAAGAAGATTTCAAATAATATGCTGACAATGTAACTAAAAGAAAAACAAGCAGAACAAATTTCTCTAGATGTTACTTGTTCCAAAAGTCAAAAGGCTAACTACAGCCATGCCAAACATCTGCTAATGTTTTTAGCCTTCTAATTCTTAATCTTCCTTTGATTTCAGGTATGAGTGGAGAGTACCAGGGTGCCCTGGTCCGTATAGTCAATTGCTCAAAGTTTGTGCCTTGCTTGGCGTTTGACCTCTGATCCATTCAGCCTATCTCCTGTCCAGGCTGAGCTTCCGTCAGACAATGTGTTCCATCTCACGTTCCTCTGTAGTTTTAAAAGTGCTTTTGTGTGACAGCTTCTCCCAGTCCTTATAGAAACACTGGAAAGTGTGGATCCGTATTCTCCTTTCACTGATAAAGGATCTGAAGCCCTGAGAAGTTAAGTGACTCAGGTATATTCTTTGAACTCAAGTCTTTTGGTCACAAATCTCATGTTCTTCCCATGACCTCTCCACTCAGAGCCTGGGGAGGGGGAACATCTTGGGCGTGGGAGCAGGGAATGTGTGGAAATAAAGAGGACATAGAAATGAGGCAGAGAGGGCAGATTCTATTTTCAAGCCTTGGGGCGAGTCAGGTAACTTCTTAGACCTTGGTTTTGTCACTGAAGTGGTAGGACTGAAGTAGTTTGTGTTTTAGGACTTCCCTCTGCTTTAAGCTGCTCTGGGTTTAAGGACGCAGCAAAGAAAATACACACACACACACACACACACACACACACACACAATAGATAGCAGCAACAATGACCACAAGAAACAACCATGCTCTCCCAGGTCTATAACCACAGCGACACCACACCGTGGCTCCCTCCTTTGGATTCTCTCCGGTAACAGGATTGCCTTTATTTTGAACACTCCAGTGCACAGGTAGCTGCTACCAATATCACTGTTTCACACATAATGGCAAACAGACTGAAGAGATCAAATTAAATCCATTTCCACTTTAGGATGGGAAATCTGTTTGGAACAATCAAGCGAGTTTGGAGCAGCATGCATGGGTTTTCAATTGCCATCAAATGGTAAATTGCTTAATGTCAATTGGCAGTAAGTGGACCGATTTGTACCCAATTAATACACCATGGTTGGAAAGAAAGAAAACAATTTCATTTAGCTAGATTGTTCTTCTCTAGGTTCTTCCTGCAGTTTGCTCACATTCTCTCTTATCCCATCAATCCCCTGCCTATTGTGAGCTACATCTTCCTTTTTCGGGAAAGATGGACTTGCAGCTGCTCACGTTAGCTTTCTCGTGCTTCAGAGTTCCACTTAGGGAATGGCTGCTCCAGCTTCCCAAATAGAACACAGCTGGTGTAAAGGAGTGAACACCTTCAGAAGCATTTCCTTTCCCACCAGAGTTCAGCTTTGGCCCTGGACAAAACTGGCCATGAGATGAATTACTGGGCCAAGCCATTCGCCGAATTTGCCTGGAAGACCTGTGTTGGAGAAGGGAGGAGATTGTAGCAGTGCTGATGTGACAAGTCGGACGCATTAAAACCTCAGCGACTCCATAAGATCTGGAAGCCCCCTGACAATGACAAACCAGCACAGAGGAAACACAGGTCATCACCACTGCGGGCTGAATGCTGGCACGCCGAAGCTCAGCTGACTCCATGCTGAGAAATGGCCAAACTTGAAAGATACCGGGTGAGCCTATGCTGGCCAACAGGAGCTGGATGAGGAGAGAATGGCTTCATTTTCACGTACATAGATTTATGCTCTCTTTGGTGGTAATTTACATTTATATAGACTCTTTCAAATTCTGGGTTCTAAAATGACTTTGCTGGTTTATGTGTACAGGGCATCACTTTGTATGAGCTATTGGCTCTGTATACATAAACAAAACCTGACCATCTGTACTTAAGTGACAGCATGTGGCTCAGTTTAAACTTGGTCATTTAAAGTCATACCATACATGAATGAACTTCCCTGAGGTTTTTTTTTTTGTTTTTTTTTTTTTTCCTTTTTTTTCTTTTAAGGATACATAACATAACCATGGTGTATGTTGCTACCTGATAAACTCTTTCATCTGACTCCATTGTGAAGCAAGGTGGCTGTCACTGTACTTCCTCCATGATGGATGTGTGAACATAGATAGATGGGATATACTGATAAAAATGACTCTTCCCTTTAATCTAAATCTAAAATATACCTTTTACCACTTTCCATGCACTTGTCTAAAAGAACACTAGAGAAAAAGAATGTGCAAGGAAATCATTTTTTAAATTGTCAAGCTCTGTAAGGCTATTGGTATCTACTGTTACTAAGGAGAACAGCAGTTTTGCATGGTTTTCAAGGATTCTGGAACTGTGCCAAGATGCTGTGCATTAGGAGCAGTGAGATCTTAGTCATATCACTAAGCCTCAGTTTCCAAATGCAAATTGGAGATATTCTGTTTGCTTAAGAGAGTTGTTAAGGATGGATGGACATCTGTCTGGGACATCTGTCATCAATGACTGCCAGGGTCAATTTGGCCCTTGTACTTGGCTAGGCTGAGGCCCCTGCCTTTCTCTTTCAGTTGGAGAGAGTAGTTCCAAGTAGGGAAAACTGCTCTTCAATTACAAATATGCAAATAGACAGAGGACTTTAAGTAGAACTGTTGTGAGGATCAAATATGAAGCATATACATAAGTCGTTACCTCCAAAAAGGAATAGAAATGTATATACACACCCATGTAAGAACATGATGAGCTTTGCTCTTTCTGGAGCATAGTTTACAGGACCAACTTGAACTTATTGCTAGTAGGATCTAGCTATTGAGTCTTACATGATTTACGAACTTGAAGGATCCTCAGAAATACAAAGTGTTTCTCATGGCAACCTCCCTTGTGTTAGAACACTCTGAACCTGTACTATGCTGTGTGTTAGGCTAGCGTTTCCATCTTGGTAATATTGATGTTTCAGATGGGATCATTCTTTGGGGTTGGAGACAGTTCTGTGTGTTGTAGGATGTTTTAACAGCAACCTGGTCTCTACCTACCACACACCAGTAGGAACTTCCCTTAGTAGTGATAATAAAAAATATCTCCAGGTATTGCTCAATGTCCCCTGGGTGGTAGGAGAGTGCAAGAGCATGCCTGGTTGAGATCATGAACTCCACCAAACAAGTTCTACTTTTTAAAAAAGTTCTACCCTTGTACCAACTTAGCATCTAGCCCTAATAAGTGCGCGATATAAAGGTGACTGGGTAAAACTGAAAATAAACTATGAAGTTTTCGCTTTGGTACAAGAACCACCTCCTGCCAACTTTTAAGTTAAGGAGGCCAAACTGAAAAGTGGATGAAGCATATTGTAGCTGTTAAGCAGGTCCCCAGGCTCAATGAGGAAGCACCTGTTGACAAAAAAATATATATGTTCACAGCATGAGTAGAGCCTATTATAAAAGAGGTAAATGAAGCCATCTCAGATTGCTTCATGATTGCCCAAGCACTCTGGAATTGAAAGGACTCAAGACTCATTTGCCCCGATCTGTTCCTTTCCATATCCCCCACTTACTGTCATCCTCCTTAGGCAGAGATTTGCTCCCAGTGAAATTTTCTGATTTTTTTTTTTTTTTTTTTTTTGTGTGTGTGCCTGATCTTTTCATGTTTTGGGTTCCTTCTGAGAAACCTGTATGGGCTGTCATTGTGCTGGTAGCTAGTGACTCCTACTCTGCCTGCAGATTCAGGCAGTCGGAGAAGGAAAGCAGTTCAGTGGTGTTCAGTGATTCTAATGGATGAGGGACCACTGACCTGGGGCCACTGTCTTCCGTGATGTTAGTGGATTAGAAGGAGTAGCCATTCCCAGAGGTTCTGGACACAAGCACATCCTCTGAGTGTGCCCAGCTGGTCTTTGGAACACCTTCTCTCCCTGTAATCTGTGCTTCCAGAATGTGGGAATTCTCTCCAGGCGGTTCTTAAGCTAAAGTCAAAACATATTTGCTTTTTCAAGCTATCATGGCTTTCTCTGCAAAATGCCTTGAAAGGGTGATTAATATTAGCTGTTCCAAATCACTCTGCCTCATTTTCCTTGAACTCACCATAGTCAGAAACTTACCCTCCTCACTTGACAGAAAATTGCTCTTGTCAAGGCCACCATGACCTGCCAGGTGCTAAATGCATGGTCAATTTGCATCCCCATCTCAATCTATCAGCAGCATTTAACTCAGGTGTTCATCCATCTTCTTTGAAACACTTTCTGCACTTGACTTTCAGGACACCTTCTCCCTCCCAAAGCCATTCCTTCTCTGTGATCACTGCTGGTCCTGCCTCATCTTCTCCCACCTCTCCAGGGCTCCATCCTTCAAAACTCAATTCTCCTCTCCCCTCTCCTCCCCTCCCCTCCCCTCCTCTCTGCATTAGTCTCATGGCTTTAAATACTACTTGCTGGCAATTCATATATGTATGCATCCAACTGAAATTTTCCCTGAAATCCAGTATACTATGTCTCATGTCCTACTCAACATCTCTCCTTGGATAACTAAGACATCTCTGTAATTGAGCTCCTGATCTCCCGCTTCCCAAAACCTACTCCCACATTTTACTCCATCTTGGTAAATAGCAACTCTTCTCTACCAGTTGCCCAGGCTAAAAACCTTGGAGTTACTTCATTCTCTAACGCCATATCCAATCCTTCCGAAAACCCTGCAGCTCCACCTTCAAACATATACCGAGAATTCACTTACATCTTACCAGCCTCACCACTAACCACCTTGGTTGACGTCACCAGCAGCCTGGATTATTGTGGTGGCCTCCCTATTGGCTTCTTGCCCTATCCAGTCCACTGCTCCAGCCATCTCCTCTCTATTTCCAACAGAGCAGCTCATCACTCTACAGTTCCATATCCTCCAAAGGGAGCTATCTTTTAAAATTTTTTTTTTTCATACATGTATACAGGGTACTAATGTCTGTCTCATTCTATCATACTTCTCATCCTACCACCCCACCCCTCCCCTCACTCCCCTTGCATAATCCAAAGTTCCTTCTTTCTTCCTTACCCACCCCACCACTATGGGTCAGCATCAGCTTATCAGAGAAAACATTTGACCTTTGGTTTATTGGCATTGACTTATTTCACTTAGCATGATATTCTTTAGTTCCATCCATTTACCTGAAAATGCCATAATTTTATTCTTCTTTAAGGCTGAGTAACATTCCATTGTGTGTATGTACCACATTTTCTTTATTCATTCATCTGTTGAAGGGCATCTATGTTGGTTCCATAGTTTAGCTATTGTGAATTGAGCTGCTATAAACATTGCAATTGTAGTATGCTGATTTTAAGTCCTTTGAATATAAAAAGAGGAGTGGGATAGCTGGGTCAAATGGTGGTTCCATTCCAAGTTTTCTTAGGAATCTCCATACTGCTTTCCAAAGTGGTTGCACCAATCTGCAATCCCACCAACAATGTATGAGTGTACTTTTTTCCCACATCCTTGACAACACTTATTAGTGCTTGCATTCTTGATATCTGCCATTCTGACTAGAGTGAGATGATATATTAGAATAGTTTTGATTTGAATTTCTTTAATTGCTAGAGATGTTGAACATTTTTTCATATGTTTGTTGATTGATTGTATTTCTTCTTCTGTGAAGTGTCTGTTCAGTTCCTTAGCCCATTTATTGATTGGGTTATTTGTTTTTTTGGTGTTAAGTGTTTTGAGTTCTTTTTATATCCTAGAGATTAGTGCTGTCTCTGATGTGTGAGTGGAAAAGATTTTCCCCTATTCTGTATGGTCTCTCATCATGTTATTGATTGTTTCCTTTGCTGAGAAGAAGCTCTTTAGTTTGAACCCATCCCATTTATTGATTCTTAATTTTATTTCTTGCACTTTAGGAGTCTTGTTGAGGAAGCCAGGGCCCAGGCTGACATGATGAAGATTTGGGCCTACTTTTTTTTTCTATTAGGCATAGGGTCTCTGTTCAATTGCTTGAGTCTTCGATCCACCTTGAGTTGATTTTTGTGCAGGGTGAGAGATAGAGGTTTAGGCCTAATTTCATTTTGTAACATATGGATTTCCAGTTTTCCCAGTACCATTCATTAAATAGGCTATCTTTCCTCCAATGTATATTTTTGGCACCTTTGTCTAGTATGATATAACTGTATTTATGTGGGTTTGTCTTTGTGTCTTTTATCTTATATTATTGACCTACATGTCTATTTTGGTGCCAGTACCATGATGTTTTTGTTACGATTGCTCTGTAGTATAGTTTAAGGTCTGGTAATGTGATGCCTCCAGCTTTACTCTTCTTGCTAGGGATTGCCTTGGTTATTCTGGGTCTCTTATTTTTCCAAATGAATTTTATTTCTATGAAGAATTTTATTTCTTTTTATTACTATGAAGAATGTCATTGGGATTTTAATAGGAATTGTATTGAATCTGTATAACATTTTTGGAAGTATGGCCATTTTGATAATATTAATTCTGCCTGTCTAAGAGCATGGTAGATCTTTCAAAGGGATCTCTCTTACTCAGAGTAAAACCCAAGGACCTTCTTCTATCCTACAATTTCTACCTCCAGACCACTGCTATTCTTGGAATCTCACCTTTTGCTACTGATTCCAGCACATCCACGCTCACTCCTCTCCTGCTACATTGTCCCCCTTGTTATATTCTCTTCCTCCAACACACCAAGGATGCCACAGAATCATTGCTGTTCTTTTTGCCTGGAATGCTCTTTCCTCATATATTTTCATGGGTTACCTACTCAGCTCCATCAAGTCCAATAGTCATCTACGAACAGAATTCCCTAACCAACCCACCTAAAGTACTGATTTCCCTGTCATTCCCCTGATTTCTATCACTGAAGTCACATTTGCTATTTTTTACCTTTTTATTCTGTTTTCGCTCCTGTAATATCATCTCCATGAGTTTAAGAACCTCATCTTTATCTGTTCTGCATCCCTAAAAAAATCTTCAACAGTTCCTAACCCATAGTTGGTGCTCAGTAATACTTGTCGAATGCATGGATGAATCTGTATCTCCAGCTGTGAAAATTAGACATGACAAAGTGGCCTCCGTCAACAAATTCCGGAAAGATTACACGATAGTAACTTTTCCTTTTTAAAGTAAACCATCTGAGCTTCAAAATGAGATTGCACATGCTGCCATTTCTCTTTCCAGTATAAAATGGGCTTTTTTTTTTTTTTTCAGTAAAAATGAGAGATTTAAGTTTGACGAACATTTCCAACTCTAGTATTCTGCTAATGTGTTAATGTGCCAAGGTGTCTTTTTTATCATGTTCAGCTGAATTCACTAAATATTGATTGATCCCCACTGCATGCCAGCATCTATGCTGGGAAATAGAAATGTGCACTGTTAGTTATGGGCCTGCCCTCAAGATGCTTGAAGACATCTAGGGATGAGGGACACAGACCACAATCTATGCTTTCAAAATATAAAAATATTGCTAAATGGTAAAATGTTTCTATTCCCATCAAGAGATAAGCCAAATGATAACATTAAGGTCCTCGGGGAGATTGTGTGCCAACCTTCCTCCAAAGGAAGATGCTAGGACCAGGTAGAGATCCTTGTGGCCAAAAAACATTCAGCATTAATGTTTTGAGGGAGACGAAAATGAACAGCAGTGGGAATTCTGGAATGGGTGCAATCATATCTTTGAGGGTATACCATGTCATGAAAGAGACCACAGCTGAGCTTGGCAGCTAGGAGAGTAGGGTCATGAGAACAAAGGAACTTCAAAACAAAGGGAAGATGCATGTAAGTACAGTGTGAGTGGGAGACACCAATATTTTTCCAGAAATGTCTATCCCCAAGTGTAAATAGGACATAGAACAGAAATAGGATAGAAGTTGGAAATAGGGCCTGGAGAGGAAGCCAAATCATGTTTGGTAGCATTATTTGTTGTTGTTGTTGTTGTTTGTTGTTCAACAGTATTGTTAAATAGTAGCCCTTTTGTTTTTGCAACAGAGAGCAAAATAATACTCCAAATCTCATGATCCTTACTTGTTATGGATGCCCATGCAAAAGATGTTGGTATCCTCAAAAGGATTTATTTATAGCATTTTTGGATATATTTTCATGCTTCCTTTAATCCCCCAAAATTGATAATCCATGCAGCATTTATAAGACTTTCTATTAGCTCCCCACCAGAACAACCTATTGCTCTCCCCTGATGGATAACAGAGTTTACTGTAAGTGCCTTTTCATGATCATGATGAAATTTCCCCCATTCTTTCACTTTTCCCATAAAGCCCACATCTGCTGACCTCCAGGGTTTGATAAAAGGTCTCTCTCATTAGCTTGAGCGGTTCAAGCTCTGTCTGAGCAGGATTCCAGTAAGGGTGGCTACAGACTGAATAACATTCTGTCTTTCCAAATAACATGGGCCTCAAATCCTTAAAGGAGCACTGCATTTTGGTAGTCAGTCACAGCTAATATATCTAGAGCTATTATAAAATAATATAGCTCCAAATGCAGACTGCAGACCATTGTGACAAAAATTCAATGACCTGGTTTCCAAAAAAAAAAGAAAAAGAAAAAAATGCAGCTGACATTTACCTGTAACCACGGTCCATTTTCACAGTTTTTTCACGATGTGGGTCACCAAACAAGGGTCATCGAATAGTCACAGGTTCAAAGAATTTCAGAGCCAGGAGACATTAGTGGGTCTTTGTTTCAATTGTCCTGGTTTATAAATGAAGAAACTGGGGTCAGAAGAGGTCAGAGTTTCACAAAGGTCTGTGAAGGGAGAGCTTGAACTTGAAGGTGGGACTAGAGTTCTTTTCACAAGGGTCTCCGATCATGTCTCAGGGCTCTTCTGTGGAAGCATTTCCTCCCTGACTGGACTTTGGTTCTCATGTTCTTTAAGGGCCTCTGCACATCTCATTGCCTAGTTTTGCAGGAGCCCTCCCCTGCCTCAGTAGGCCTGTGCATTAGGTAGCAGCTGAAGTGCCAGGCTCCGGGGTGGGGGTGCTCTGCAGATGTGGGGAGCTTGCTTGTCTGTACTCTGGATTGCTGCAGCATGCCCCATACTGCGTTGAAGCTCATGGATCTTAATTCCTTTCCTTTCTATTGCAGAATACATTTGATCAATGGAATTGATGTGGTTGGGGAAGAAGGTGGCCACTTGAAGGAGGGGGTTCCAAGTGATCATGAAATCCACCAAGTGTGAGAGATGGGAGGGAAAAACAAATATCAGGAGGTGAGGGCAGAGTAAAGGAACAGAAAGACAAAGGATGGGGGAAACCGTCAGGAAAAGACCACACTTAATGGCAGAAAACCAGTTCCTGTTTAAATGCAAACATGAGTCCAGAGCGTGGCACATGTGTTCAGCCCAAGCAAGTGATTATGCAACTTAATTAAAAAGAGGGAGAGGAGGGGAGCCTGGGTCTAAATGGAAGTGCTCCCAGAACCTCCTTACAACCCCTTCCCTCCCTGACAGTGTTTAGAGAAGGATATGGATTCTGCTTGTGCTGGTGCTGGAAGAAGCAGGAGGCATTACCTTGGCGTGGTCACAGGGAGGCAGCTATCACTGCAAAATCATCCCGGGAGTCTCATCTCCCACACTTTGCAAGTGGGATCAACTCTCTTGAGATTAGCCCAGCAAGCATCCAGGAGACTCAGTTTGCTGCCATTCTTTCAATTTTCTGTGGAAATCTCTAGAAAGTACTAATTCTACAGTCAACCAAGCCAGAGCCTCAGGGCAACCCAGATGCCCCTCTGCTTCCCTGGGGTTTGGCTGCTACAGCAACTGGAGGCACAGCCTGCAGTAAGACTTCCCTTCTTCGGTTGGTGCTCTGGAGGGAGCAGGAGAGCAGGTAATCTCGACAACAACCCAGTGGCTGCAGTGGCAGCCTCTGTTTGAGCTTTGTCCCTGCTTCACAAGCAAGCCCCATGGATTCTGGACAAGTTGGGGCTGGGGCCCTGACACCAGGGATGCTTGGGGGCTGTACCCATCAGAGTCCCTGGCACCATGCCAGGCCAGAGCAGCCTGCTGCGTGCAGGAAATATTGAACATTCTGAGTCTTAAAGAGGGAACCTGGAACAGTTCCAAGATTACACTTAATACATCTGCTGGGAGCTACAGAGAAGGGAGACTGCGGGAATCTGCAAAAATAACCCTTGCAGGGCCAGGAGAGCACATAGTATCAGCAGGGCTCAGGTAACAAGTAAAACTAAAAATCATCTCTTACCTCCAGTTACACATACGGTTTGCAAAATTCATTCATAACGTCTGATCTGTGGGTTCCTCTTCATGACTCTGGGAGGTAGGCTAGGAATGTTATTTTAGGTAAGTTGCTGGGTCATACATTTATGTTTCCTTCAGTACCTAACCTAGCAGGCTGTCCAGTGAATGGGCAAACTTCTATCTTATAGGGGATGATATTGACTCAGAATAGTTAAACTCATTGGAAAAGCGCTCGACATCTTACATGGTGCATTTACAAGCTAGCCACGATGTGAGACCCTGGGAAGACACCGCCACCTCCCGTGAAGCGCTCATCACGTAGAGGGTGAGATGGCCAGAAACATGTAACCAGCTACCAGGTCATTATGCAATCTGATACATAACGCTATTTAGGATGATTGCAAAGACTATGCAAGACAGAAAAGGGGCAGACTGATTCCGAGCAAGAGGATGTGAGAGGAATTTGCCCGATGGAGTAAGAAGTAGCTCTCAAATTGCTATCCAGGTGTTCAGACTCCTCCTTTCTTTGTTTTACCTTTCCCCAATGAGGAAAGCAAAAGAGTCCCCTACCTCTGCCCCTGACTTGTTGCTAATTCATTCCTAAAACTCGCTGCCATCCTCATAACTACATCTTTCAACCTGAGAGTATACTAGCTGTTTAAGAGAAAATATTCCAAGGGAAGGACATTTATATAAATTAGGGATAGCAGATACATTTTCAAAGGAGTGAAATAGGAATACAGAGATGAAGAGCTTGAAGGCGCCAAGCTCTCTGGGGGTTTGAGTGAAATAAAGTGAATAGGGGGAGAGGAAATAAGAAATAAAACAGGTGACTGGGAATTGCTAGAGAAGCTCTGCCTTGACAATTTTGCTTTCCTTCCCCTAGTACATCAACATAAATACACCATACATATATGCATGCACGCACACACACATATAAATATACACATGGATATATATACATATATATGTATATAGACACTCTCGCACACAAACACCAACATAATCTTTAAATCTGTCACCAAAATGGGATGTAACGTTTTTATCCACACGTCTTACACTAAACAATTCTGTAGTGATGTTTGCTTCATATTTGAGCATGAGGCTTCTTGTAGCTTGACAGCTGTGGGTTTCAAATTTTATTAAACTTCTGCTTTGTTCACAGTCTGATTTCTTTAAGGCCTTATCTAATTGCCTTGGGCCACAGGGGCTACCACCTTGGCCATGTGCAAAGATATAAATTTCACCACATAATTGAGGGAAGGTAATAAACTAATGTATAATAAATAGAAAAGAGTTTTGATGATCTGTGTCCTTGTGAAAGAAGAATAGCTCATAAACATAATTATTACATGATACATGCTTGCATTATTTACAAGGTAGATGTGTGCACTTCTATCTACAGATGCTGTTGGGCATTTGGATATTGCTATGGTTTGGCTATGGTTCGAGTGTGTCCTGCAAATATTCATGTTTTGGAGCTGGATTCCTAATGTGGCAGTATTAAGAGGTGAAGGAAACATTATGAAGTGGGGTGTAGCAGGAGGTAATTAGGTCATTGGGAGCTATTGTTCTCAGAAGGGATTAATGCTAGTCTTGCAGAGTAAGTTAGTTCCCCAGAGAGTGAGTTATAAAAAGAGCAAGACTGGTCCCACCCTGCTCTCTGGCTTTCTGTCTTACCATGTGATTTCTCCGTCCCACAACAATTCTTGGTATGATGATGCCATTCTCTATAAGGCCTTACCAGAACTAAGCAGAAGCCAGTGCTGTACTTTTGAACCATCATAACTGTAAGCTAAATAAACCTCTTTTCTTTATAGGTTATTTTGTCTCAGGCATTTTGTCATAGCAATGGAAAATTGTTTAATACAAACAAAATTACCAGAAATCCAGGCATTTCTAAATGTGTACGTGTGTGCTGACATGGAGCACAAACCTCTGAGTTGGTGACTGAGAAATGTAATTTTTAGCAGACCACTAAGTCCCAAGTGCCCATAAACTAAGCGTGACAGTCACCTTTTCTGAGAAGACTTCTGTGAATTTCCTGTCCAATCTATTTGCCCTTCTTTCACATCTCCCAAGGAATGTGAATTTACTAATCTGTCTCACTCCACAGGGATGGAAGTAACTTGAGGGAAGCAATAGGGAAATCTTTTTCATCATTTTACCTCCAGATTTTTCTTGAATGAATGATAAATGAACAAAGTGTCCTCCTACTATGGATCTAGTGTGGTGCTCTGCACAAAGAAAAAACCCAATCAATACTGAATAGCATCTTCTTGTGAGTAAAGAGATTCAGATCAGTTGTGTAGCAATACATAGTTTTTTATTTAATATCTCAAAACCTACAAAGTCGTTTTTATATTGCTTCTCCTAGCCCAAGGGAGAAAATAGATAAAAACAATGAAGACCTTGAGGCACCAGAAGAAGGGGATATAAATTCCCCATGTCCAATGCGGGAATGTGGCCCAGAGCCCATGGTTTGGATGTCAGTCCCACCTCCTCCCACAGGCTCCTGCGAACGGGCCTTCCCTCCGCCTGGTTTTTCTCTTCAGGTTAGAAGGCTGCCCTAGTATTTATATATTCCAGGGTCTCTCTATGTAAATCCACATTCCATAAATCCCAAAGCTTTTCTTCTGTTTCAGAGCAAGAGGCTGAACAAGATATATGTCTTTTCTTTCTTTTTTTTTTTTTTTTGGTAACTAGCAAATGGCTTTTTTATCGATCTACCTCTCCTAACAGCAGGTTTGTCTTCATGCAGACTTGGGGAGTCTGTGGCCTCTTTCTTGCGAGCTCTCTCTCTCCAGCAGCCCCTCCTGTAAGTTCAGAAAGCCGGCTTCCACTCCTCCACCCTTCTCTTTCCACAGATTTATCTGATCTCGGCTCTGTTCATAAACCACTGCTTTCTCCCGAGCCTGTACTTCCCGCCTGCTGTGGCTGGAATTTTATGGCGCTAATCAGATTTTGCTGGTTTTCCTCATACTGCGCCCTTCACCATCCACTCGACCCTCTTGACTCTTAGCCCCCACCCTCACCTTCATGGTGCATGGGCCTACTAAATGGGGTCCAGTCCAATTTCTGGCACCCAATAAATCTAAATTTTCAAGCTTGGGAAGCCGGGCTCACCTACTGGCACCCAGATAAATGAGTCCTCCGTGAGAAACCTACACTGGTCATTACTCAAGGCTCTCGGAAACCCCACACAGGGCTTCCTGCCTGAAATAAGCCCAAGTCCCCTTCGCCCCTCACCCTCTGGACAAGAAAATGGCCCCAGCTCAGGGGTGGGACTCCATCTCTGTGCTCTCTCCTGTACACAACTAAGCTCAGAGGGTTGGAGGCCCCAGCGCCGCACCCAGCAGAATCCCACGTCACTGCTCCACTGCAGCGTCTTTGAAACGGGACTTAATATCCAGCACACGCGTTTGCACGGCTCAGCTCGCGGGGCTCTGAGCGTGGAGCTGAACAAAGGACCTCAGAGCAGAGGTTTCATTGTTCACAACGAGCACGACCAACGAAGGCCCCTCTCCCCAGCCAGCAAGCATGAATCCTCACCTTATGGGGAGGGCACTGGTTCAACGGCCACCTAGCTCTTCGATCTGATTGACGGAGCCCTAAAAGGGTCCACAGGGAAGGGTAACAGGAAGGTTGTTGAGACTGGGGATTTTTGAACCCTGGGGACCTGATGGGAAGGAGAGGCCAAGAGGCAGGTCTGCTGCGGGGAAGCAGAGGTCAGGGACTGGGTTTCATTCAGAAGCAAGATCTGGAGACCGGTGCTCTGCTCTTGGGAAGTTGGGGACTATTTGTATTTAATTCTTTGTTATTTTGACTTGTGAAATTAGCCCCTTTCAACTTTGCCAGCCTTCTGCTTTTGCATAATAAAAATTAATTACCATGAGCCTTTATGAACTACTCTTAAGTACAATGGTCCAGAGACAGATTCTCCTCTGGCCCTCAGTGTTCTACAGCTTAAAAGCTGATCAGCGAGTATAATTCAAGAAGACGAATGTCTCTAAAATAAAGTATCTGTTTTTGGCTTCTGTGGAAGAAGCTGGAAACTAGTAGGATGCTGGGATGGTTAGTTTTATGTTTCAGCTTAGCTGGGCTGTTGTACTCAGTTATTGAATCAAACGCAAATCCAGGTGTTGCTGTGAAGGCATTTTGTAAATGTGGTTATCAGCTATGTCAGTTTGATTTTAAGTCCATTACCCTCTATGATGTGGGTGGGTCGCATCCAATCAGATAAAAATTCTCACGAGGAAACCCTGAAGTTTCTCTGAGAAGAAAAAAACTTCTGTCTCCAGATTACAACCTCGCCCCTGCTGGAGTTTCCAGCCTGCTGGCTCTCCTACGAAGTTCCCACTTGCCTCTCCCCTCAGATGTGTGAGCTGATTTTATTTCTCGATACGTAAAGAAATCTCTATCTCTTAATCTCTATATTGAGGTATTATCGATTCTGTTTCTCTGGAGAACCCATCATAAAGGTATTTAGGAATCTTAGGCTGAATCCGAATCATTCATTGTGCAAGTACCTTCAGTACCTTCAGGGCAGGGTGGTGACTGCTGTTTATTTTCCAAGCAGGAAGCATCATGCATGCATGTTGTAGGAGCTTAATAAGTGTTCATTGAAGTGACTAGAAATCCAAGAAGCCCCATAATGCTTTTCTCAACTTCGGCCACTGCACTTCCATCTCGGGGGGGAAACTTTTGCTCCCTCTGTTCACAGCCGGACTTGGGAGCCCAGTCCTTCCCAGGACCTCCTGTCATTGTCTGGTACTGAGGTCCTCCTCATTCTCTGCTTTTAAAGACTGTCAACTGAACCAATCGTCCCCAAAGACCTTGCTGTAGAGTTGAGTGTGGGATTCTTTAGGTTTTTGTTAGTTGTATCATTCTTGCTCTGGCTTTTTTTTTTTTTTTTTTTTTGAGTTGAACACAGGGGTTTGAGCATTTGGCCTGACATCTTAAGATGACGTTTGAGGATGTTCCGATTTCTCATTAGCTGGTAGCTGGTGGACTCACTGAGGAAATTCTAAGCTGAAATGTTGTGGAAATAAATGTTTTATGGTTTCTGGAATCAACCAAACCCAGTTTGGGTCCTGGTTTTCATACAAGCTTTGAAAACTTGATAAAATCATGTAAATCTTCTAAGCCTCAGTTTCCTCATTCATTAAATGGGGTAAACTGACTTAGAAGAACACATGAGGAATCAGTGAAGCACAGAGTTATAAACTTTTTTTCTTTTTTAAGAAATGGCAACAAAGCATATGGTTCCCCTTATGAAATTCTCTGTGGAGCTGTGAAATACAAAGCAGATAAGAGCTACTCTGTTTGGCTCTAAGAAACACTTCGTACTTGTGCACTAGGACTTTGACCCTCTTTCCTGTTCATACACACACCTTCAGCAGTTCTCCCCTGTCTCATCTAGCAACTGCTTTACTAGATCCTGTTTTACTAGATCGTCCCTATCAACCTGAAAACATGGTGGAACATCTTTTACCCAGCCAGCCAATCAACCAAAACCAACTTCACTGATACTATCCCATTCTTCCCTTCCTCCTTACAGTAAAACTCACTGACAGAGTTGTTGATACATTCCGTTTCCATCTTCTTTCTTGCTGAATCCATATTTTTTCGTATTTCTTGAACCCAATCCATTTAGGTCTTTGTTCTCAATATTCTACCACAGCTCTAGTTGAAATTGCAAAAGATCTTCACATTGCCAGAAATTACAGTTGATTCCCAGCCACCATCTTGTTTGACCTATTAGGGATGTTAGCCATGGTTGATCACATCTTGTCCTTGAAGTCGTTCTTCCATCTGTTCCTGGGAAGTCCCCTCTTCTTGCTAACCTACATCACTGATAGAAGATCTTCAATCTTCTTTGTGTTGTTCTTCCTCAGACCCCTGACTTCTGAATTTCGGAGTGTCCTAGGACTCAATTCTCAATTTACAAACAGTGGAGGTAGGAGTGCTAATCTGATTCTGTGGTTTTAAATACTGTATATACAATGAGAACTCCTAATACATATATCCATTTAGGTCCTATGTCTTGAAAGCTAGATCATGCAGTCACCTGCCTATTTGACATTTCTGCTTGGATGTCTAAAAGACATCCAAAATTCACCATGTCTAAAATAAACTCTTGATATTGTCCAGAAACCTGTTATTCTGAAGTTGTCTCTATTTCTACAAATGATCTTTCCATTCTACAATTTACTTATTTCTAAAACCTTGGGATCATCTCTTATAGCTCATTTATTATCTCATCTACATCCCACCCAAGGGCAATGCTACAGAGTTTACTTACAAGATTTATCCAAAATCTGACCACTTCCACTCCCATAAGAATCTAGCCCAATTCAGCACCTTCTCATGTGGATTGTTTTTTGCAATCTTCTAATGTCTTCTTACTTCATCATCCTCCCAACTTTATTCTCTACACTGTCCTGGGTGACCCTCTTAAAGCATTAGTCATAGCATATCTCTCCTGTACTCACAATATTCCAGTAGCAAGCTTAATTTTTACCACTTTCCTTATCCACCTCATGCTATTTCTCAAACACAGTGAAAGATGCATCTACCTCAGAGCCCTTGTGTGACATTTGCCTCCTGAATATCCACATGAATCCCCTCAGGTACCCATGGGGCTCACCCCCTCCCTTCAGAGAAGAGACCTCAGAGATATGAACACCTATATGAAAGCAACTTCTATCCCTTGTCTTCTCCTAACCTCCTGACCCTTCTTTGTTTTTTCAGAACACTTATCAATACCTATCATATTATATACTCTTTTGTTCATTTGTCTATTGTCTATTCCTGTAAAAATGTAAACTCCATGATAGTGCTGGATTTGCCTCTTTTGTTTACTGTCGTATTCACTAGCACCAAACACAGTGTCTGGAAAGTTTTAAACTCTCAATAATCGTTTGTTGAATAAGTGAATGAACATATGAGGTCAGGTTGATAGCTCAAGGATCCCATCCAAGCTTCCATCTCTACAGCTCCACAGATGATTACCTTCCTAGAGATGGATTCTGTCTCTGCATCTCAGGTCTTTGCTTCTGTATACTAAGCATTTCTGGCTCTTCCCACAGTTTTTTAAGCAAAATGGTGGTTCTGATAGTGCATCTGAGTTTTTTTCATACTCCCCAGTGTGGTTTGTATGAGTTAAGAAGGAATTTGGACGCTTAAAATAACTTACTGTTTTCTGGGTTTTCTTGATGCCCTTGGACTTCAACCTCATCGTAGCCACATTGGTTCCACCCAAGACCTGAGTAACTGAGAGCTTCCTGATGAGAGCTGAATATTGGAACTTTGAACTCAGACAGAGGGTGGATTAAAATCTTGTTTCTACCAATTTCTTCATCTGTAAATTGCGCTTAGCTCCTAACCCCATGAATCAAATGTGAGAATTAATGTCTAGTAAATGTTTAACACTGTGTCTGTCATGTAGCAGACTCTTAATAAATGTTTAAGTTCCCTTGACCTTCCCTGTCTTAGGTTAGCCGTATACCTACGGGTTCAAGAGTGGATCTTCTTTCCAGCTTCTTCTTACACCAAGTGCGTCTTTGGCAAAGTTCTGCTTGTGTATACCCTGCACTTTCTAGACTGACTAAGAAACATAAATGAGTTTTCCAAAGCACCTGTATACACAAAGTCTGAAATTGCAATAAGAGAAATTTGGCAGTAGATCTCAAGTAAGTTCAAATGGTAAAAATAATTTAAAAGCTTTAAGATAGTATATTACCTACTTTGCCTCACCTGTCATTGTGTTTAAAGGCCACGATGAATTAGGTGTGTGGATGACTTAAGTGTACTTCCATTAGAAAGAGGGGGTACTTCAGTGTACTATGATTTGAAAGAGGTGGCTAACAAAGAAACCCTCCAGAAATAGCCAGTTCATCACCATGAAGCATTTTGGAGCCTATACACACAATAGAGGCAAAAGCATTTCCTATAAAGTCTGTTTAACTTACCCTGGGTGGTAGTCAGGGGGCAGAGGAGAGGCAGCACAGTTGAATGGGTCAGTTGAAGGAGTTTAGTGAAGGGGTTGTTCACAAAGGTGTTTGAAAGATTGAAGAAAGCCAACCAGAAGCCTTGAAGCAACTGGGGAGGGGGGACCAGCCAAAGCTGAGGATTCTGCCCACATAGTCCTGAAGAGGCAAGGAGAAGGAGCCGATCCTACACCTGGAAAGAGGATCTGGCTTTAGGAGAAAGTTGCCTGAAATGTAGCTCCCCCCCACCACACACACACACACACACACACACACACACACACACACACACACGGAGAAAGCAAGACTGGGGAATAAATACCACACCTAACTCACCCCTTGCCTTTCTGTCTACAACTAATGCCTCCCTTTGGCAGAACCCGGGTGGACCCTGCCCTTGACATAGCCCACAGAGGTCAGCCTCCTGCAGGGGCCCAGGGCAGTGAGGGAGAGGTGGAGGGAGGATCTGAAGGAGCCAACGGGGAATATACAGCAGGGTTTGCTTTGTAATGAGGAACTTTTGACAAAGGTAGGGGTAAGGACTTTTCCAAAACTTTTCTGATGTTTGAAATCTCTCATGATACATATGTATTATTTTTATTATTTGTTTTAATCTCAAAGGCTTTTGTTTTGATGTTTCTGAAAATATGTACTTTACCCTTTGTTTGTTGTTTCTGTATTAAAAAGGCTACATTGTTCTTTACCAGTCGACTGGGGACTATATGATGCCATTCCCGTGAAGTCAGGAACTGGCTAACTCAGAGTAGGGTGACAGAAGCCAGCGCAGTGGCGACCACTGGGAAATGGATGGTGACAGACTGCAGAGGGCCCAAAGGGAGTTCTAGGAAACATTCTGTATCCTGAACTCTGTTGTGCTTACACAGGCTTCTGTATAGGTCAGGATTCATTGAGCATCGAGCAGTGCATTGCAGATTCATGTATTTTATTGTATGTAAATTACACCACTGGAAAAAAAAAGAAAAAGTAGTAGGTGACACCCTTGGAAGGGCAATGTTTGCATGCAATATTTTTACATGTTTATAGAATCTATATGATCATTTGTATACCAGATCTGCATTGTCTTACCTGCCCTCTCTGTGCTTGTAACCAGCACTCAGTTTTTCAAGGGGAAAAAGACAGGGGAGGGGTATAGATTCATCTCAGTGAAAGCTATAGACAATTACCCTCGGTTGAAAATAAACATAATAAAACTATAGAAGTCTAATTTTTACAACTTGAGAAGGTTTTTCTGCAGCTATTCACTTCTAATCACTCTCACCTAATAAATGAATAGAATAGCTAATGTGATTAGACTAATTCACTATTCATCAAGAATATTAAATGAATAGAATATTTTGCATTTCGCCAGTCACACATCTTGAGTATTTACCTGATATTACAATCAGACATGTGTTAGATTTTCTCTCTACTTCTGGGCCATAGCTCATGGATAATTATAGTGTTTAATTAGCCCCACACAGCACTTGGCTCTCCGGTGTGGATGGAAATTACAGGATGTAGAAGAACAAATCAAAGGCCGCCAAGGAAAGTAGCCGTTTGCTATATTCCCACGGAAGCATTAGCAGGGGCCATGGGCAGTACAGAGTAAATTGTGTTATTCCACTTGAATAGAGAAGAAGTTGCTTTTCATCAAGATTTTTAAAGTACAATGTTTTTGAAACACAGCTAGTGAGCATGAAATGGAAAATAGTTGAGAGTTGGATCTGCTTAAAAAGTGGATTCTCCCCCACCCCCGTGACCATTCTTGACTTCCTCTTACATTCGATGAAACCCTAGACTCCCTAGTTGGTTGGGAGCTGCCCATAAGCAAGGTGAACAGGTGACCATGGTCTTAAGCCACTGAGTCAACTTCCAGAGTCTCAGGCTACTGCTTCTGTGTCCCTAAGTTTGGAAACACAGTAAAGCAATCTGCTGGTTAAATGCCTGATTTCCCAATTTAATGCTGTAATTCAAATCAACACAATCCCATCAAACACATATGAACATCTTCTCCAGGGAAGACATAGTGTTAAGGCTAAGGAAGATAGAAAGATAAATAATACCATACCCTGGGGGCTGGAAAATGTGGCAAGAGAAAGGGATAAAAAGTACACAGTAAAAACCATGTTAGAGGATTCTGGAAAGGTCTAAGTCAAAGATGCTCACACCTGGTATGAATGCTTCAGGAAATATTTGGTGATGAAAATGATGTTTCAGGTGGTTCTTGAAAGATAGGGATTTTGAAAGGTAGAGAGATGTAAGGACAGGCTGAGTAGAGAACCAAGGAACAAAGATGTGGAGATGGGAATCTAGTTTGACTTGTGGAAGAAAAAGGGTCTAGAAGTAGAGCATCTTCTGGCTTCCATCAGTTCTCACTATCCTTGGCTGCAACTCACTCTCCAGCCCTTTACATGAAAGAATACGATAGCCCATTTGAATACCTTTTTTCCATGAGGACCCGTCTTTGTTCTCCCCTTGATGTCACGTGAGTTGAATTTGCTCATGTTCTAAAGAGAGTTACATGGTTGTCTTAAGTTTTCTCCTTTCATTGCATTCTTCTACTAGAAACTACCATGTGGAGAAAATTCATGTTCTCTGATGGGGAAGTGATTGGACATCTTTTGTTCATTCAGCAATTGTTCATTGAATACTTTCTATTTTCCTGGCACTAATTGTGACTCTGGGAGATAGCAGTGAACTGACCAAGTCCCAAGTCATCCAGCTTACATTTATATATGGCTATGAGAAATGAATACTCACAATGGATTACTTCATGGGTAAGGAAAGCAGGTGATAGTATTGTGATGAAAAGTAAAACAGACTAAGGGAGATAGAGTCCCAGGACGGTGCTCTGATATGTTAAATTGTCCAGGAAATTTTTTCTGATTAGGTAGAATTTGAGTAAATGCTGGAAAAGAGCATGGAAATGAACCTGGTGAATATCTGAAGGAAGAGCAAAGAAAAGCAAGTGCAAAGGCCCCATGGAAGGCACGTGCTTTGTGGGGAAAAAGGGGCATGGTAGAGGATGTTATGGTAAGTGGAGAGAGCAGAGTGAGGTGAGGACATCATGACAGGAGATGAGAGACAGCAGGGGGGCAGGCAGATCATGAAGTATAGACAGATATCTTCTTTGGGTGAAATGGAAAGCCATTGGAGCATTTTTAATAGAGAAGTAGCATGATATATTTTATTTTGATAGGTCACTCTAGCTGCTGTGCAGAGAACAGGTTGGAATGTTAGCAAGTGATAAAGATGGAAATAAATAGGGTAGTTGAGTACCTACTGCAAAAACCTAGGTAAGGTACAATGGTGACTTTCTTGTAGTGGAAGTAAGCAGTTGACAGATTCTGTATGTAATTTTGCTTTTGTTTCTTTGTGTTTTCTTTTTATGGTGCTGGGTGTCAAACCCAAGGCCTTGCACATACTAGGTGATCTCTCTACCACTGAGTCACATGCCCAGCCCTCTGCACACAGTTTAAAGGCAGAGTTGACAGTCTGTGCTGATGGATTGAATCTGTGGTATGTGAGAAAAAGAGGAGGTAAACATGACTCCAAAATGTTTGGACTGAAAATTTGGTAGAATGGAGTTGGTTGTCATTTTCTCAGTTGGGGACAACTTGGAGAGGAAATGTTTAAGGAAAGTTTCAGAATCAAGTTTATTTTTAGAAATGTTAAGTTTGATATTGGGGAAGAAATTGGGTATGTGAGTCAGGAATTCACGGGAGAGGTCTGAACTACAGAGATAATTTAGGGAACTATCTGTTAATAGATGATACTTCAAACCCTAGGGTGGAAATGAGATCTCTAAAGAATACTTTATTTATAGTTTTTTTTTTTTAAATTAGTGCATTATAGATATATGTAATGGTGAACTTCACTATGGTATATTCACATATATACATAAAATAGTTTGGGCAGTTTCATTCCACTGTTCCTCCCTTTTCCTGTCCCTCCTCCCTCCCACTCCATATCTTTCCTCTCTTCTATTTTCATAAGATTTCTGTCCTCACTCCCTTTACCCTTATTTTGCTCTTGCTTCTGCATATTAGAGAAAACATTTGGCTCTTGACTTTCTGGGTCTGGCTTATTTTACTTAGCATGATGTTTTCCGGTTCCATCCATTTACCAGCAGGTGCCATAATTTCATTCTTCTTTATGATTGAGTAAAACTCCATTGCATATATAGACAACAAGAAGAATCACGTGAGGATCCTGAAAAACCAGCATTCGGTGTCTGGAGATGAGAAGGAAGCAACTTGATGACTGATGGAAAAGAGGTCAGAGAGTTAGAAGAGATCAAAGAAAGAGGCATCTGAGAGGACAAGTGAAGGGTGTGTGTCAAGTAGGAGGGCAGAGTCATGTCTTGAGTGGAAAAAGTTTTGTTTTGTTGTTGTTCAGACTGCATCCCACATAAATGGAGTACTGCTGAGTGAATTCCAAGATGGCGCCCAGAATTTCCCATGCCCTCTGTTCGCATGCCCTGCATAATCCCTGGGACTGTGAATGTGATGGGTTTTACCCTGTGATTAGATTATGTAACATGGCACGGTTGATCTTAAGATGGAGATTATCCTGGTGGGCTTGACTTAATCATATGAACCCTTTAAAAGCAGAGCTTCCTCCCATTGGTTGTAGAAAAGGAAGTCAGAGAGACACCCTCCAGGTAGGAAAAATAAATATTCCTGCTGTGAACTGCCACTCAATTGCTCATGGCAAGAAACTGTGGGCAGCCTCTGGGCATTGAGAGTCATCCCTGGTCAATAGCTAGCAGGAAATCAAGCTTCCCTCCTCTTACAGCCTCAAGCACATGAATCTAGCAACAACCAGTGTGCTTGGAAGAGGACCCAGATGAGAACCGCAGCCCTAGCTAATACCTCGACTTAGTGAGACCCTGAGCATACCATCCAGCCATGCTGTGCCGTTTTCTGACCTGCAGAAGCTGTATGATAATAGATCTGTGTTGTTTTAAGATGCTGATATGTAATAATTTTTAACAGCAATAGAAAACTAACACTCTAAGCAAGATTGAGGACCTAAAAGCCGGCTCTCTAAGGAAGAGAGGGAAGAAAAAGAGGGAGGCTGGAGATGAAAAGGGGAAAGAGAGGAGGAGGGGGAGAAAAGAAGAAATGCACCTATGTGGATATTTTCAGAGCACTATTAATCATGAAGTAAGTAACTCTTCTCATCGCAAAAGAGGAATTTAAGAAGGAAAGCAATGATTTATTGCTGAATCCATCAGGGTTTCGGAGTGAATGCTTGGCCAGACCAGAAATCAGGCTGCTGTGGCAGACCCATTGGGCACTTCTGCTTTCCTCTGTTTAGTCTAGGATTCAGGGCTCTTTCCTGATAGTCACTGACCTGAGTTGGGTTTAGAGGCACAAATTCCATGATGTTCTCAACACCAATTGCCTCCAAAGATCCTTACTTTTCCTGATGTAGTCCCAGCTGTGACTTGTTACTGACCTGGAGATTCAGAATGCCCCCAAAGGGGAAGGTCTGTAGTCTATGCAGACTCAATTTTTCTGGGCTATTTGAAGCAGATTGGTCTTAGGAGCCCAAAGATCTCGGCTTTCGTTTTGGCTTTGCTATCGGTAGCCATATGTTGGGAAGGCATTGTTGATCTTCTTGGAGTCTTAAATCTCACCATCTATAATTGGGAGAAAATAAACATCTGACTTATTCCTAACACACAGGGTAGTAATGATAGAATGTGAAATATGAAGTCATACAAATTATTATTACTATTTCAGCTTTGGCTGTGAGTGCACCAGCTTGTAGTTTATTTTAATTCCAAAGGTTCTGCAAAGTCTATTAACATCCAAGTCACATAGGGCCTACTCTTAAACATCACAATGTTAGGATGTTTCTCCAAGTAATTAGAGACACAGAGGATTGGGGAATGAGATTGGTTGCCAGTGTAGATATTATCATAAAGGTAAAATTCCATTGCAATGAATATTATTATAGTATTATGCTTCAATTCTATCTTGCAAGAAGTACTTTCTCAAACTAATTATCTGAAATGAAACAAAACAAAAAAGCCGTATCACATGGTGAATTTTTTTTTTTTTTGGTACTGGGGATCAAATTCAGGGATACTTGACCACTGAGCCACATCCCCAGCCCTCTTTTGTGTTTTATTTAGAGACAGGGTCTCACTGAGGTGCTTAGCACCTCACCATTGCTGAGGCTGGCTTTGAACTTGCAATCCTCCTACCTCAGCCTCCTGACCCCCTGGGATTACAGGCGTGTGCTTTTAAGTAAGTTCTTGCTTGTGACCTGTGGGCAGTAGACACAGAAAGCCTGAATGGAGCTGTTTACACCTCTTTTGTCCTGCCACGAAGTAAACATTAGCTTCAGGGTTTCTTCTCCCTCTTCTAACATCATAAGGGCTGTAAGAATATTTTACTTAACATCAAGCCACTAGCAAAATCAAGAGGGAAAAGGAAGGAAAGGAGAGGTGGAGGCTTCACGTTGCTTTCCTTCTGGAGGGGTAAGCTCGCCTTCTGACCTTTTCAGTTGACTGAGGAAAGAATGCACACAGCTGGGTTTTCTCTCCAGCTCCTGCAGACAGGAAAAGTAGTAACACATCGTCCTAACCAAACCCTACGGCATGTGCACACGCACACAAAGACACGAGGGAGAAGAAAAGAAAATGAAAATAGCTTTTTTTTTTCTTTTCAGAGCAGTACACTTCTGGAACACAGCACCATTGAAACAATTGGTAAAATGATTTGGTTCCTCAGGCACAACCAGCAAAAATGTAGGAAGCAATCTGATTCCTATGACAATAGTTAATAGTGAAGTGCATTCATTCAACAGATAATAGTTGAGCACCCTTGACATTTGGATTTAGCAGGGCATGATACAGACAAAGCTCCCGTTCTCGTGGAGTTTATGGTATATGTTTTAGCAGGGGAGGCAGCCGGGTAAATAAATTAACAAGTATACATATGTGTGTGTAGTACACACTCCCCCACAACACACACATGTGAGGTGATGGTAAGTCTTCAAAAAATAATGGAGTTGAGTAAGCTCCAGGGGTGGTGGTGGTTGGGGTTTTGCTGGTTTCAGTAGGGTCACGGTAAAGATCACACTCACAAAGAGGAATTCAAGCAGAGAGCTAGAGAGAGCACTGAGGAAGCATGCCACGTAATGATTTTTGGAAAAACAATTCCAGAGAGCAGGAAAAAGCAAATGCAAATGCCCTGAGACAGAGCTCATCTGACTTCCATTCCCACATTATTCATACACGTCCACACATTCTCTCTTCCGTTCATTTGTGCATCCTCTCATTACTTCTAGAGAACATATGTTTGTTAAATGTGCACTTCATTTTGCTTATAAAATGCATATTTATTGACTAACTAATATATGTTAAACATCGGAGGAGGAGATCCTGATGACTCAGGCAAGATACTTACTCTTAAAGAGTACAACCCAACCTAAGAGACCGACGTGTAAACACAAAAATCAGTACTTCTTTAGGCTTCCTGGTATTGAGAATACAGCATGGACTTTGAAAACATATTTCAGTCTAATCATTTGTGACCTCTGGGCAGGTGACTTTCTTCTTTGAGTCATAGATCCTGGGGAAAGTAATATCTACTTTGTAGAATTTTTGTGAGGGGTAAAAAAGAATACGTGTGTGTGTGTGTGTGTGTGTGTGTGTGTGTATACACATATATGTGTATGTACAAAAGTATATACACACATATATATATACATAGCAAATATACTAGGAACAGTACATATTCATAATTCTGACACATGTATTATGGTCAACTGATTATAGTCCTATCTCTCATATAAACTAAGATTTTCTAAAAGAAGAACAACATCTGTTAATGCCACTGTTTCTGTCAGGCCCATCCCAAAATCTGGCACATACTAGGGTATTCAGTAAGTGTTTATCAAATGAATGGAGCCAGCAAGCGCTCAGAACAGGAGTGGTCAAGATCACTAGCTGCTATAGAGAATTGCATAAAAGCAGAGAAAGGTTAAGTTACTTACCCTTTGTTATAGTAGTGGTCAGAGGCCAGGTTTTCTATGCTGCATGGCCTAGGCAGAGTCCGGGTCATTTATAAAATATTTAAAAATCTTTCTGAAAGTATTTCGAAGTACAGTCTATGTTTGGAACCAGACAGGGCCTTTACAGGCACTCCTTTTACAATGTGTTTAAGTAAATAGGAAATGGTAAAGCCTTCAGTCTTAATGGCAAATGATGGAGAAGTGTATGTTGTCATTGGTTTCAACCTCTTGTAAGTAGACTTGTTAATTTCATTTTCTCTTCCCATTCTTGTTCACACTTAGGTAGAAACTGAGTTGCTTTGAATTGCACCTGGCACATATTAGATGCTCAATAAGTATTTGTTGAATGAATGAATAAATGAATGGGATGCTGATTTGTTCTTTTCCCAGGATCTCGATGCTTTCGATATTCTTTTGTACCAGTGTTATTGCACCCAGGGCCCCTGGCCAGGTTTGACACACAGTCACCTTCATCAGAGCATCTCTTGTTAATCTCTTTTGAACTGATGTGCTCACTGTAACTGAGTCAATCCCAGTTCTGCTGCCCTATGACACAGAATCATTCAATAGGGTCTCAAAATGCTGGTGACTTGACTGTCACACATCCTGGCCATCTGCCTTTCAGTGGCTCATTTGGGTGACCCTATTATTGATATTGCCTATTTTTCTTGGCATTTATGATCTACTTTCCCCCAAATTTTCCATCTCCAAATTACAGTTTTATTTTTTTTTCTCAGCTACTAATGTCAGCAGATTGTCCCATTCATCACTTCACTAGGAGTCTGGAAGCCAGCGCTGTCCATCTCAGCAGTAGTCAGGTAAGTCCCATGTATGTGCCTTCTAGTCTGCCCATCAACTTCTTGTTTGTTAGTTTTTGTCCATCCTGGCCCTCTCTGGGCTGTCCTTGCACTGCGGCCCTTCAGTCTTAACAGATCCAGAACTTGTCATGTCCTTCCTTGGTTCTGCTTTTGCCCACACTTCCGGTTATCTCTTGCTACCTGAAAAACAAGGGACATTAAACAACTGCATTTTTATCATGTCACACCATTTTGTCAGTGTTCAGCAGGGCTGGGCTGATAGGCATCAGCTGGGTTACCTTGTGGTATTCAACTGGTGGGTAGTCATTACCCACGTGCCTGGCAGCTTGGTGAGGATGACGGGCAGGCTGGGCTCACATGGGTCCTTCTCCATCTCCAATAGTCTTGGAGCTCCTCTGTGTGATCTCTCCAGCAGCATAGTTGGACTTATTTGATAGCTTAGGTTTCTAGAGAGTACGTTCCCTTGAAGCTATGCCTAGAAATAGCTCAGTGTTTCTTCTGATATAATCCAGACACCAAAATGGTCAGCGGCCAGTTCACTCAGGGAAAGGGGATACGGACTCCACTTGGATGAGAGGTATATTAAAGAAGTTGCTGCCATTTTAAATGTATGATACCTACTCATACTAGAATTGGGAATTTCTTTTCCATGGACTCAGTGGAGACTAATCTGAGGTCAGAAACCCTCTGCTTAGCTTTGTTATTCCCAGACTGGCACCAACACACAGCAGTGTGGTCTGGTGAGGGCATTTGACAGAACTGCTTCCTCTACTCTGGTGCTGTAGACATGCAGAGGCACCTTCTGGATCCTCTTTCAAGGAGGGATTGCTGCTTAGTACGAAGGGATGTAGATGGCAGCCTCTAGCCATTCGTACCATCAGTGTCTGCCTCAGCTGCAGAGTTCCCCCCAGCGTTGTGTTTTTCCTAGGCAGCCCACACCCAGTGATGAGTCAGGCAGGAAGATCAAGGCCTGACCGCTTTGGTCCAACCATTTCTATCTGATATTACTTACTAGTGATACTTGTTCCAGAACTCTCTATTGACTTATAGAGGCTTTGTCAGGCTGCATTGAAATTATACTTCTTCTAATGCCAAATACAAAATCTTTTCTCTTCCTATCACAGGTGCAGATTCCCAAGGAACATGTACACCAGACAGTCTCAGCCTCTGCTTCCAGAGTACCCGGCCTAGGACACACTTCAGTAACTATATACCCATACATAGATAGGTGTGCATGTAAGTGTATATAAATACACACATGCAAATACACACAACACATGCACACATGTCCATATAAAATACATATATACATACACAAATGCATATAAAATACTCACAGACATCCTGGTGTCAGAGATATGCCTTGGTTCCTATTCAAGAGTCACTACTTTTAGTTGACACTGATTATTTCTGTGTTCCTATACATGATTTCTTCTTAATCTGGGGCATCAATGTACCATACCTTTTGTGGAAGAGTGAAGAGCTTCTTCATCCATCCTAGGTTTTAAATGTGGACTATCAATCATAAGACTTTGTCTTCTCTCTCTTTTTTCAGCCTCAGGGCTGGGTATGAAACAGACAGCACCAATCAGGATCCTTATGGCATTTAACTGGACCTGGGGAGAAACCCTTTCTCTTCTGGTGGAGAAGTTGGAAAGATGGATGCCAGGAACAACCTGTGGAGTGAGTGGGTCTAGTCTAAGCTCAGCTTTATAGAAGAGAGCATGGGTCATACACAGAGAACTGCAGGGACCAGCCAGTGGTCCTGAAGTAGCAGGTCTTTGGGGACAGCCATCTCCACCCACACTCCTACTCTTTCTGGTTATGTGAGACAATCTGTTTCTATTTGTGCCTATGTGAGTCGATCAACTGTACTGTTACTTGCAAAGCCTCCTGTTAAATGGTCACCTGTGGTTTTGCTGTTACGTGTTTTCCTGTCCATTACAACTCTTTTTTCCTTCAATCGTCCCATCTTCTAGTAACTTCACTCCATCACTCTCTACTAGATTCTTTCCGTCTGCACAGAGCAAATAGTCTCACCAATGGGAGGAAGGAGTTTACCCTTTAATCTCTTTACAGTACTACTCTCATCCTTTACTGCATGGATTCATTTCTTTTCATAGCACAGCAGGCACGCCCTTGCATCCTTACCTCTATCCCCTTAACCTCCTACCATCTTTCTTCTCTTCTCACCTCTCTGCCAAAACCAGTTATCTACACACAGCCACCGCAAAACAGCTTTTCTTCAGTCTCACCTGGGATCTATTTCTCACCTATGACCCTGCCATCACTCACCTGCCTCCCCTCTCTGGCAATATGTGGTCTTGAACTTCTCCTCTCAGAGACCCCACATTCCAGGGGCATTCCTGAGGAGCGAGGTTGGTGGAATCACAGGGAGGGGACTTGGCACATACAGAAGGAGGCTCACCTCTACTTCAGTGCCAGGCAGATCAGCTGTAGAGATGGTCTGGAGACCAGCAAATGGAAATCGAGGGAACGTGTTTGGGTGACTTTGTGCTTTTTACAGAGTCAAGGGCATCAGCCCACAGTGTGGAAGAGTAAGGAGAAATGTCAGTCCTCAAGAAAGTGAATGAGTGTTAGAAATATTAGCAACTTTAAAAGAAAATTTGGGAACAAATCAGTGACAAGGGCCCAGAGAAAGGAAATAGCTTGAATTTTCTTGATCTCTCAGCTTTTTGCCAAAAGATTGTTAGGGAAAGCCAGTTAAATGAAAATTGCAGGCTTATAGGCATCATGGAAATGGCTGATGTGGGCCTAGACTGGGTGAAGGTGAGACCAGAAGAGGCTCTGACCTCCAGACCATGGAAAATATTCAATTAGCAAATTTGAGGGCCTGGAAATAAGTGATGGCAAGGAAGTGAAGCAGAGAGATTTGGGAGTAGAAAAGCTCCAACTGATGATGACATACATGATCCAAGGTGTGGCCATACTTAGCACTTGTAGTTCTAAAACTTAGAACTGGAGAGCCTGGTAAAGCACAGACTGCTGCTCCACTCTTTCTTAGGATCTAGATTTAACAGGTCTGGGGCAGAGCCTGAGAATTTGCATTGCTAACAAGTTTCCAGATGATGCTGATGCTACTGTTCCAAGGATCATGCTTTGACAACCACTGACTTTGTTAATGAGAAACAGAGGAGATGAAGGTCACTGATATTGGTTGGTCCAGATCCTGAGAGGCCAAGGTCATGGATCATCAGTACAAGCTTAATGGGCTGATGGAGTATAAGATGAGCACGTGCTCAAAGGATCCAGGGTCTCAAGATTACATTGAGGAGTGAGGAAGGAGAATTGCAAAGATGGGCTCTCTTGTACCATGAGATGGCTGTGGCACAGTGCTCTGCAAGGGAGGTTGAGAACAAGTGTAATCAAAATATTTTTTGGAAAGGGGTTTGAGAGCTATTGTATAATTAAGGGAAGGTCATGTTTCTGTTTAGATGGTGGGGTGGAAAGAATGCTGTATAAGGACTTGTGGCTATATGCATTTTTATTCACTAAACAGAGCAGGATTCCACAGCACACCAAAGATGGGGCTAGTAGAGAACGTGGTGTGGAATGTAGATAGATGGGAAACTGGTTCAGAGCAAGTGGGACTGAGTGAATGGGAAAGAAGAGGGAAGCAGCTAAGGTAGGCAGTTTGTGCTTAGACTGGAGGAATGGATGCCGGACTGAAGGAAGATTGTGTGTGAGGCCAGGGTAAGATTGAGAACTGTGTTAGTCATTGGAGAAGGCCCGGCTGACCAGGCTTTCTACCTTCATTGTGGGAATCGGAAGCAACCCTCCATCATGTTGCATGGATGCCTGTCTAGATCTCTTTTGCTTTGACAGTGTCTTCTTAGCTTCTGAGAAAGTATAAGGTATACAAAAGTGATAAAGTATAAGGTAGACGAAGGGGGTTAAGGATGGAGACAAGAGGCCAGGCTAAGGCCGTGCCTGATAGATTTCTTTTTTCAACCAATGGCTCTGTAGTATAGTGGGTCCAAGTGAATATTTGTTGAAACAATTAATCCATATAACAGATCCCCTTTATTGTCATTATCACATAGTATGGTGTGAGTCTGATTGTATGTGGCATTGTATTAAAAACTGTAACAAGAAAGTGCAGAACTCATTTAGGAAACTGGGTAGGAAAACCATTCTGAAGTGGACACAACATTTGCCACTCTGCTATTGTAGAAAGATGACGGAACTAAGAATCATGATTCTTATTTCCACTCTTTTTGTTATTTTGGTAGCGTTTTGTTGTATGATTTCCAAAGACCCTTATGACTGGAGATGGTATTGTATAGTGGAAAGAAAGTGACTTTAAAATTATATTGATTTCCATCCTAGCTCCAGTTCAGCTCCTTAGGCTTTAAAGAGGTTACCCAACCCATCTATAAATGAAAAAGATAATAAACAGGACTGGGGCATAATTGATCTCATAGGATTATTACAAAGATTGAATGAGACAACATAAATAAAGTTCTCAGCACATTCCTGGGGACACATGATGTCTTCAGTAATATCAGTAAGTTGTTTTCTTTCCTTGCCAGCCTCCACCTTTACCACCAGTCCATAACTATCTCACTGTGCAGAGACAGTGTGTAGAGGAGCACCGTCCCTCCTGGAATTTCCCCTCTCAACACATGGCTTCTCACTGTGGGGCAGGGACTTCTTTGTTTGGCGGGAAGCTTTCCTTCATACAAGTACCTCCTTCTTCATGCTCTACGTGCTCCTGTCGCAGGACTTGAATGTTCTAGAAAGGGAAAGCTTCACAAAAAAAAAAAAAAAAACAACAATAACAACAACAACAACAACAAAAAAAAAACACAGGGATTGTATTTCTCTGTACATAAGTGCAAGTTTGAAATTAAGAGGAAAAAGTTTTTGCCAAGTCTCCATCATGCTCGGACGCTTGTTCTGAATCTGAAAGTTCTTGGCAGCAGTACACGCCTCCCTTCATCTGCCTTAAGACGGGATGTACATGAAAATTTATAGTTTATTTTCCCAGTGCTTCATCTCTGTGCACTTCCCTATGGTGTCATTAGTAAAAAAGAAATAAAAAAGTAGAAGACCTTTATTTCCAACGTTTGCCACTTCTTGGTGAGTACAAGCTGGCCATAACTTTCTTTGACAGAATGAATTCTTTAAAACTTGGTTTCAAAACAGTTTGAAGAAAATCCTATTTATAGTGAACTCTATAGAATTTGAGTCTTTTAGAAAAACTTGAGTAAAACCTATGAAAATGAACTGAGGAGGTAGAGAGAGACTGAGCCATGCTTTCCTGTACTTCCTCTCCTATTTTGGGACTCTAGGGGGCTAAGAATTACTTCTGATGGAGTAAAAACTGCTTGTGGAAGGTACAGTAAGGTTTTTGCACTATGAATTTGTTACAATAAAAATTTATACTCCAGAAAAAAAACCTTCTATGTATGTACTTCAGTTGAAAATAAAATTAGAAGCCAGTGAGCTGACATCCTCTTTCACTTAATATGTAAATGTCGCTGCTGTCAGTGTATGATTTACTCAGAACTGTCTTATTTTGTTTCTGTCAGAGAATATTTCTTTTTTAGAATTCCTTGAGTCAGATACTGCGGGTCAGGAAAATAAATTTATAGGGTATGGGCATGAGGGAATTGCCTTCTTACAGCAGTACATGCGTTTGCATTTTTCAGAGGATATAACCCTGGTTCTCGGGACGATTTTATGTTTGGATGGAAGATGGGGCTTGGTAGAGGATGTAGGGGGGAGCCACAATCTGAACAAAGCAGGGGTAAATGTTTGAGGGAGACATGCCATGCCCACTCCTTCTCGGCATGGTCTTTTTGTCTGGTGCATTTTCCCAAAGGAAAGTTAAATTTTGTCCTGTCTGCAATGCCCAAGTGCGACCCCCCAAGTTCTTTTCTCCAGGGAGGAATTGAGAGACCACCTCCACTGCACATAGGGGTAGAGCCCTCAGGAATCGAGTGTTAGGAGGTTGTCGGGAACCAAGGCTGGGATGGACAGTCTCGTCCTGGACCGCGTCCATCCTCCTTTACCCAGCGCTGCCCTTGCCATTTCACTTCTTGATGAGTTTTGGGGGCCCGTACGTGCAATACAATAGTCTCAGACAGAGGCCAAACTGGCAATTGCAGGGTGTGTCTTCTCTCTGCAAGTTCCGTTTCCCCAACAGGTGCTTCCATTCAGGAGCACCAATGCAACCAGGAAATTCACTCCAGGGTCCACGGACACCGCAGCCAGGCAGGTGGTCCAGGTAGTTCTGCTCAGGCTCTCGGAGGAGGACGCAGTGCGCAACCTCGGAGCCAACACCCGGGCGGCTGCTATTGTGCACGCCTCACGCAGCACAGTACGGCTGCTTCCTGCGGGCGGGGGAAGGTTAGGTCATGAATATTTAATCAGGGCAAAGTAGGAGCCCATTATTTGGATAAACTACTGAATAGCAGCGCGGGCCCCTCCTCAGATGGGGTAGATGCCGTCTCGCCAGCCTAGCACCAGACGCTTGCGCGCCTTCATCTTTAATCGTCTCTTTTCGGTTTCCTTTGAGTGGGGATATAAGAAGGCTCCTGTCTCTCCATCAAACCGCATCTCTAATTTAAACAGCTGTTAATAAGGGTTAAATCTGCAGGCCGAGCTGGCCCTTCACTTGTTACTTGCAGAGGGGGAAAAATCAATGGAGCAGGAAGCCGGAGGGGCGTCCATTTTGAAAAGCCGTAATGAATTACGTTTCCTTAGCGGAGCCGCAGCCTCCAGTCCTGCCCCCACAGCCTGCCTTTCACATGCCCGAGCCCTCTGTGACACATCAAATTTAATGAGACTGCACAGATCTCAAATAAGGAAGGGGAGCACGGCTGCTCCTGCTGCCGGGGCACTTTATTAAGGAGGATCAGAGAAAACTCGCTTGCTTTTAAAAGAGCCCTTAAAGGCAAAGGATATTTTGGGGGGAGCGGAAGAAGGTCCCTGATTGCAATGTTTCAGGTCCCCTCTGGAGCGTTTTAACAACCTAATTCGGTGTGAGCTTTTGGGGCTCAGCATTAGCAAACAGGTCCTCAAACCTCAGGACCGTGGAAGAAGAGAGGATTGTGGTAGGTAATCGGGAACATTGTGATTTAAGCCACAGGCAGCCAGCCCACCCCAGGCCATTAGAAGTGGAGAATGCTCAGTAGCTGTCTTCCATGTGATGAATCATCATGGTAACCATATTTTCCAAATCAATAATTAAATCAGTCATTTAGCCAACAGGACTGCACTTATGCAGACAATGGAAAAGAGATCTTGAAATCTAGGGAATTCAACTATATATCTCTGCTATAGATCTAGTAAACAGCATTATCTGGACATTAAGAGACTTTAGTTCAGATGTCACTCATTACTCATTTACAAAGCTTCTGTAATAAAATACTGCAAATCAGATTTTCAATGGGCGGGTTTATAAAGTGAGAGGCTGAGGATAATCTATAACTCTATGTTGAGACTTGGAGCTCTGGGTTAGTCTCATAAAGCAATAGCGGATGGTGCTAACTCAGGTGAGCCAGACACATCCTCAGAGAAAAGAAACTCATCTCATTGGCGGGTCCTTTCTCAAGGCTCCTAGAAAATTTTTTCTGGCATTCACAATTCCAAGTACTGCATTCCAGAGGCTTTCCCCCCTTTTCTCAATCTTAATTGACAACATTTTTTAAATGTCCTGTGAAAGGAAAAAAAAAAAAAAAGATAGTGAGCCTTACTATAATCAGCGAGCAGTGCCTGCCATGGAGTGGGGGTTAGATAGATGCTAATGTCATGACCTCATCCAAACCCCAAACACATTCCTGTGTGGAGGATATGGTTCCTCCCATTCCACACACAGGAACCTGTGGCTCAGCAACCTGATCGAGGTCACCTAGCTGGCAAGGAGCAGAACTGGACATCAAAATTGTCTCCGCCTAACCCCAAAAGCCTGAACTCCCAAGCAGGATTCCTCATGTTTCAGTTCTGGTCTTTTCAAGTCTTTGATGTGTTTGAGTGAAGTAAAATCAACTACTGTTGTTGGAGTAGGAACTTTTATTCTGTCCTCCACTTCTCTACCTTAGAGTTTTTAGTTTCCCTTTGCCCAGGCCTCTCAACCTTTTCTTTTACTTAGTTTTTGGTAGATTTTCCCAGAGTCGATGACTTTCCTCGTTTGTATGTCCTACTTCTTTTTTTTTTGTTGTTGTTGTTTTTTTTTTGTTTGTTTGTTTTTTCAATACTGGGGATTGAACCCAGGGCTTTGTGCTTGCGAGGCAAGCACTCTACCAACTGAGCTATATCCCCAGCCCCGTCCTACTTCTTTAAGGCAATTGCAGCTCCTCCTTGAGAGTCCATTTCAGACCTGCTTTGGATATCTCTGTCCATTGACTGAGTAAGGAGGGAAGCAGTCCAGCAAGAGGGATGGAGCAGGCCTAAGGCTTCTGATTGAGATTGGAAGAGAGTCAAGTCCTCAGGTAGGTCTGGATCATTTTGCATCCCAAATGTGGACTCTCTGGAGCACAAGAGACCCAGACAAAGTGACAGCCAAAGAAAAAGATGGCAAAGAGATTCTGAGTGAATATAAAGGAAAAACCTTGGAGATGGGAAGGTGAAGTCAGAGAATGCAACGTTGTAACATTGTGGCCTCATTAGGAGAATGCTCTGGAGGAGAGTGGCCAAAATTATGGTCTTAGCTCTTCATGAATGGAATTTTATTTTCTTCCCTGTTAGAAATTAATATGGGTTGTTCAATCTAAAATGCCCAGAAAGATATAGCAAAGTGATGAATTTATCTATGTAGTCCATCCAACTCTCTGGCTCTATACTTTGGCTCATGATCTGATTTCATCTTGGGTTAACAAAGAAGAAACAATGTATGCATGTAGTTAGCAATTTGATTATTTAAAAATCACATTTTTCTTATGCCCTGTGCCTTCTTATGGTGCCTCTTGCCTCATGGCCCTCTCTCCTCCTATGTATTATGACCACCACTTTATCTGCTCTTCCACTGTCTCTTCTGGCTCTTGCTCCAGTAATAGGCACTGTGTGTATTGACGCTCTGCTTAGAAGAGTTTTCCTTGGAGCAACTGAATGTTCTCAGAGAGACCTTTCCTCTTTCCTCTTCCCTTTCTGGTTCTCAGCATTCAGCGCTGGTAGCAATAGACTGTCAAGAAGTGGAAATAGATTTATTCAGAGTGGGATGAGCAAACTCTACATTTAGGGGCAGGACCAAATTATTCCAGATGGGTGACAAGTGTCCTCACCTGACATAGAGAACTAGGTGTGGAATTGTTTCTGAGCCACAGCTAGAAATGGAGCCAGAGACAGAAATTTGAGTTTTCATTCAGGAAAACCTAACAACCTTCTGTAAACTGGTACAACACAGAGACCATAATAGCAAGATCACCACTCAACTCGGAAGCACTGAAGAGTGGATCATCCTGTGTTTTCTTTGGTCCTATTGTTCAGATCAATTAAGTGCAAGTTGAAGGAGAGCAACTTCAAGGATACAGATAGGGTGAATGTTAGCAAAATCTGAGTTTCTAGGCATAACCCTGCATGGAAGCAGTGTCTTGGGTCTTGGAAGGAAAGAAACCCCCAGCATGTGCTCAACTTGAAGAATGGTCCACATACACTGTACCCATCCATGCCTACAGTGGAGAGGTGTTTCTCGCATAGAGTGGAGAGGTTCGTGATTAGATCACAAGAATGTCAACACTTTTGGCCGACAGAGGATGGTGAATGTGGTAAATGTATTTCTATTTTCATAGCTGTGGGTCCATAGTCTCCAACTGTTTCACTGAGATTTGAAGTGGGTCACCACCAAGTTCACTGTAAACTTCTTGAAGAATTGCCATCTCTGTGTCTAGGCTGGGAGTGGTTTTGGGGCACAATAGGCAGTAGATTTAGAAGGAATTGTAATACAACCTGCCTTGAAGGTCTCTTAGTCTTTGGTTTAAAGTTTTCCTACTAGGGAGTGAATATTTCCTGGTATCACTCTACTATCTACTATGTACAGAGCTGATGATAGATGCCACGTGGCAGACAGAGAGTGGGGACAAGAATGTTCTCTTTCTTAATCATTGATGTTAGGCAAGTGTCATAACCTATCTGGGCCTCAGTTTTCGCATCTGTAAAATTAATTTGTATAGTACTCACATCATAGAAATATTGGGAAGATTAGATAAGATACTATGTGCAAAATCCTTAGCGCGATACTTGATACATAGGAAGTGCCTATGTATCAAGTACAGTCATGTCACTAACAAGAGTAAACAGGAAGGATGGAATGTGCCAAGCAAACAAACACCACGAAATACTTTTTTACCAAAGATCCAATGTGATCCAAAAAATTCAGGTTAGGATTTCTCTCTCAAGATAAACACAGCAAAAACGAGAAACAACACCCAGGAAATCAACAGAATGATTCTATGATTTTACAGTTGGTCGGTTTTGTGAAAAATATGTATATATGTAAAATCACACTTGCTAGTTCATTTATAATAATCAGCCTGTGTGCGAGTGTGTGTGCTCATGTGCATGTGTGAGTAGGTGGGCTGCTCATTCCAGTGTTTTCTGCTGCACTTCTTGTCACCAAAATTGTGAACTTTGGCAAGTCCACTGGAATTTCTTAGGAGAGAAAAACCCAGGATGGTTAAAAAAGTAGAGGCAAAGCTATGAGAAGCATCTAAACTTTAAAAAATTAAGACTAGTCCTAGCTGGCAGTCAACTAAGGAACTTGGCCACCATGGACACAGTCAGTAGAAGGTCTCTGGAGGGACATTTGTAAGGGCACAAGGGGACAACGGGACAATAAGCCCTTTTTGCTACTCAAGGGCAATGGAGATTTGTGTTCATTGCCAAAGATGGGGACAATCCTAGGGACAAGGATTTCATTTTAAGTTTCTGAAGATACTTCAATAAAGACAGGGGGGGAAAAAAAGAAGGAATAAAAGAAAAAAGAAAAAGAAACTAGGGAGAAAACTCTGTTCTCTAGGCAGAGTGGCTAAACCTACGTCACCTCCCCACATCCCAGCACCCTATTTCGGCTCCATTCCTGTAACACCATGTCCCTGGGCAGGTTTCAGAGTTCTTCATCTGCCTTCCCATCCCCCTCCTGAAAAAAATGAAATAAAACAGCAAAAATGATGGGTGAAGGGAGGAAGGAAAGAAGGAAGGAAAGAAGGGAGAGAGGGAGGGGGAAGGGAGGGGGTCTCTTCCCAGGCAGTAAAGAATTTGAGTGACATAAATATAAGCCAGAAAAGGGGAACCTGAGGGTTAAAACAATGTAAGAAAAGAGAAAGCAAAACATCAAGACTCAGTAGTGCCAAGAGGTTAGGGCTATTGAAAAGCCAAGGCCATTTGGCTGAGAGCGTGGTCAGGGGAAGTGGTATTAAATTCAGGCATTTCAACTCTGCAACTTTGGTTGAACTTAAAAAAAAAAAAAAAAAAATGAATAGGCTAAAACCCTAGCTGTGGTGCAGAGCAGTGTTGTGCGTCAGAAAATCCCCAGGGTCTGCCCTTCCTCCGCCTCCGGGAGTTCCCCAGGGCTCCCCTCCATGCAACTGGGCAGTGAAGGAATGTAGGTGGAAACAGCTGAGGCAGGGGCTCTACCAGGCCCCCCGAGTGGCTGAGAAAGACAAAGGGGTCGCGAGGCAGGGAAGATACCAGCTACCTTGTTTCTGGGTTCTGTACCTGTCCCCGACACTTCCAAATGTCTAATTGCTTTCCCTTAAATTTTCAACTCCTTTTCTACATTATCTGCCTTGACTGTTTCCTTCTTTCAATTTGTTGTGCTCTGCTTCTCCAGCCAGGTAGGAGGGAGGTGAGAAGGGAGAAGATCAGCCAAGTTGGAATAATTCAAGAACATTGCTTTCTTCAGCTGCAAGAAAATAAGTCCCGATTTGGAAAGGCTTTTGTGAGATCCATTGTTGGGAGGCCTGCAACTTTACAAAACAAGATCTTTTGTTTTTCTCTTTCTTTTTTGCTTAGGTCTCCTTGAGCCCTGCTACATTTGAAGAGGATAAATTCAAGGGAAAACAAAGTTTGGAAGAAGATGTTTCACAAAGAGACAGAAAAGAAGCTGCTTATATTTATGTAATTTGGCAAAAGGGAAGTTGTGTCATGAGATAAAAACCAGCACTCAGGAAACAAGGAAAAAAAAAAAAAAAACAGAATAAGAAAGAGGCAGGAAGTAAGGGGGTGGGGGAAGGGAGGGAGGAAAGAAAGAGTAGAAGGAGGAAGGGGAAGACAAGGGAAAGAAAGGGCGAGGAACCATAGCATGAGGTCCCAAGAAATAAGTAAATGGGAAAAAGAAGTAGAACAACTCATACTATAAATCCATTTTTCAAAGTGTCCACCACTGTCTGTTAGGATTATTGAGTTCCAAACAAACCGTCTAACATAGACATGAACTTGACTTTAAAAAACGGACAGGTTGGAAGTTTATAGCACTGAAAACATTTTTTTTAAACAACAACAACAACCCCCCTTGTTTAGGCAGTGAGATTCCCCTGGAGAATATGAACTTCAGACTCAAAGCAAGGAGAAGTCAATAGTTGAGCTATATGTCAATAAGAACAGATGAAAGAAACAACTTCTGATTTAAATGAAAATAGGATACAGCGTGAACTATTGTGCGCACCATGACTTACTTCTAATTCGGTTATTATCTTGAACCCAGTCCAATCCACCTCATAAAAGCTTGAAACTCAACTCCCAGGCTGTTTTCACGAGGAAAAGCCCTTAAAACCCATTCTTCTCTTACATGTCCTTGAGCTACACTTTTAGAATATATATGATTGGTACTGGGAAAATACTCAGAGGCATGCTTTATGTATACCCACGTATAATTGTGGATGCCTTTGTATCCCGCCCCTGGGTAGCTTCCTCTGCAAACTCATGAACTCGCACATGTATACACCATGCAAGCATAAATGAGCATACCTGATGAAATGTCTACAGCTCCCTAGGGAAAGTGCTTTTACACTATTCCACCCTTCTGCAATACTGCCTGAAGAAATGAAGGAAAACATCTGCCAGTCACTGAGTGAGCACTTACTACGTGTGATGGAGTGGACCAGGCACAGCTTTATGGTTAATATGGCAATTCATTTAGCTTAACCACTGCCTTTAGAATCTTGTTTCAGCGTACTATGTGATTGAAACAATCTCTTCTGGTAAGCTGACTTAGAGGCCATTTCTATTTGAAAAGCCAGCTGTGAGGAGCTGGAAGGCACACAGCTGCAGACAGCCGGGGGACTGGTACTGTAAGGGGATCCTTGGAGAAGTGGGATTCCTGTTCACAGGCCCTGAGGCCGCATGTGGGAGGGCTTTTCAGCAGAAGGCTCTGCTTCTGAGCTTGCTCATCCTGGGCTCCCCTCCCCTTCTCACGCACGTGAGGGAGCCAGACATAATGGAGTGCACCAATGAATAAGGCTTTTGGAACCGAATTACTCAAGAACCAGAGCAGGTTTTGCCGAGTCCTTGCTCTTTTTATAATTTATATTTATAACTCCATCCCCCTCTGCACAGGTGCACCCACACATGCATGTTCCACCTTTACTCCCGTTTGTAGCATTCTGACTTTTGTCCTCCTGTGAGCCTCCTGAGCTCCTTTTGACTTGTATCTTGTTCTGGAGACCTAGAAGATGTCTTTTATGAGCTCCAGCGAGAACAGGTCAAAAGTCTTTGAAACCGAATAAGGTTCTGAGAGTGTTTGGCAGGGCGGGAAGGGAGCACTCCCTGCCCAACTACCAGGAGAATATTGGCCCCAGGCATCAGAAGGGAATACACATTTGCTTGTTTCCATTCAGTTTTCCTAGAGAAAAATCACATCTCAGGCTCTGAAAACATTTCCCAGTGCTTTGGCTTTGTAGGAATTCCCTCATCATAAATATAAAAAGTAACATAGTTAGAGAAAGCTAATAGTGCTTCTCAGCATGAATGGTCCCCAGGCTTTGCTTTTGGATTTGTCATTGAGACTGCTGGTTGGGTAATAAAAGCACTATTAAAAAATGTGACTTGGGCAAGGAGAACAAAGGTGACTGCAGGAGAAGCTCCTCATTTCTCATAGCCCTGGCCTGTGCCTTGGGTCCATAGCCTACCTTCTGTTACCTAAGAGGTACCCAGAAAAGCCCAAGTGCCTTCCACTCTCCCCATTTGAAACTGCTATGCTGGAATCAATATGCAGTGACAGCTGTTGGGGGGAGAAGTACTGTGTGTGGGGGCCAGGGGGCCAGGAGACCCGCAGTAGGTTAGGAAGCAGACTGTGAGATGGGTCACACTCCAAAAGGTCAGGACATAAGAGCCTGGCAAGAACGAGAGCAAACCTATTCTTATTAGGCATTGGCTGTGTGGACATGTGCTAAGTCCAACCCAGTTTTCTGCATTATGAAGGGGAATAACCTACTGCCCAGAAAGTGGGAACACTCATGCTTTGTATTTGGGTGATGCTTTGTAGTTTACAAAATCTTCTTGCATAATCATCTCATTTGAACCTTTCAACAACCCCAAAAGGTATGCAGAATGGGAAGTACTGTTTCTACTTAATAGAAGTTGAAAATCAGACCAAGAGATTAAGATCGCTGATCATAGTGACTAACAGCAAAGGTAGACCCAGAACTCATGGTGACACTCAGTATGATTTCTGTCAATTGTATCACATAACTCAATAACCATGTTTAGAAAGAATTATAACACAAGGGGAGTGAGGGATTGGTATGTCAGTCCCTAGCTGTTCACAGTGTCCAAATTCAGACAGATTATATCTTAAAGGACCAGGGAAAATTACAGCTGATAAAAATGATCTGAAGGGTGAAAACATATTAAGGAATTAGTAAGTCTTTGAGAAATATTAGTATTAGGCAATGTTATCCCTTTTTTGTAAAGGAGAATGGTCTATAAGCTATAGATAGTCCATTCAACAGTGATGCTCAGATCTTTTTATTTATATTTTAAAAACATCCATATGGTATCTTTAATATACCTAAAAATTAGCATTACTTCCTTAGTATCACCAGATATTCAGTAAGTGTTCAAATGAAAATAATTATAGTTGGTTTGCTCACATGAGGATCCAAACAAATTCTACACATGGTTGATATGGCTTTGAAGTCTCTTTTAATCTGTGATAGTTCCCCATCCCTCCTCCCCCTGGCCTTGTTGTTTATTCATTGAAAAAATGAGGCCATTTATCCTATAAGAATTTCCTATTTTCCATAATGGCATCCTGGTGGTATCATTTATTATGATCTTCTTGTAAATTGGTAGTTAGATCCCATTACAACCTTCTCCATAGTAGAGGCAATCCCTGATGATGTAGACTTTATTAGAGAACATGATAAGGGCAATGTTGGGGGTGATGGACCAAATGCGTATGTCTGGATAAGGGTTTTGGAAGGTGCTATCAATTCTATGCAAAATATGTTCTCTGGGATGTGTTTGGGTCACCCGCATCGCATTGCTATGCCACCCTTGGTAAGTGCTTTTGTAAAAGAAATATGAACATGATGAAAAAGATCCAAGAACTTTTGGAAAGCCACCCATTGGACAGGTACCATAGTTTTACCTGGGTTTGTCTTCATTAAAGGATAATATCTTCTCCCACTTTCCATCCTACATGATCCCTTTATTGGATTTTTAAAAAGCTTTTTCCTTTCAACAGGAATGTTGAATTACCATTTGGAAGGTTGTAGGGAGAACCAGGCCTGGGGGATGCTATGGTGTGAGTGTGTCTCCGAAAGTTCATGTGTTGGGAACTTAATTCACAGTGCAACTGTGCTGAGAGGTCCACTCAGGACATTTTAAAACAGAGTATTAAATATGTGATTCTCAAACAATCAGAAAAAGGTGCCTGGCACGGGGAGCAAGGAGGGGTTCACTAAGAGCAATTAAGGCAGATATTATCTGCTTGTGATGCTATAATTAAAATCATGACATCATTTGACTGACAGATGAGGAAGGTTGTTATTAGACAATGTAAATCTGGAATTTGGGAAAGCTCTGAAAGCATTCTCAGGTTAGGGTCTAGGAAACAGGGAATGTGGGCCAGATGATAGAATTTGCTGTCCTTGTACTTGATTAACTAGCGACCAAAAGCTCAGAGAGTGCTGAGTGGAAACTGGGAACCTCTGAGGAGAGAGAAGGGGCCCCTCCAAGGTGGGTGAGACACAAGTCCAGGCCCAGTGTCACTAGTCAGAGGTCAGAGGAGCACATCACACTTCTGATGGATCTGATCAGAGAGCATTTCAAGGCTCCTGGACCGCAGCTTTCTGGCAAGCCATCTCTCCCATGGAGAAAATGTGTGTGCTGGGCTTGCCTGGATAGAAGAAAGACCCAGTGAGAATTCTAGCTTTCGAGTTAGAAATTTGAGAGAATGCCAAGAAGTCAGGAAGACAATCCCAACTCAGAAGGGAACTGGGAGGAAAGCATCTGGAGTTATAGTGACTACAGTTTTGGGTTTGGGTTTTTGTCTCCACTGGGGAAGTCAGAGCAGCAACTCCACAAAAAGGGAATAGATGATGTTCTTAATGTCACTTAAATTCTTATTTAGGTTCAGGCACTTGGACATGAGGTAAAGGGGAAAAAACCAATGGTCTAGCCACACTGATTGCCCTTGATTGTAGGAACAGGGGGGACTCGGTCTGCGAGTGACTTGTGATCAGTGGAGCAGCAGCTGTAGGAGGCAATGCGCATGGAGATGTCACCCAGCTCTGACCCACCTTCAATGTGGAAGAAGATGTACCCTGGGATCAGGCCAGGTGATTTCTGAGCCTCACCCCCCACTCCACCCCTTACCCCGACTCTGCTCTCTGATTGTTTCAAGACACAGAAAGCAAGTCTTAAGTCTTTCTCACACTATAGTTCAACTGATTAATCCTCACCAACTTTCGTCCTGAATTCAGTTGAAAAGGTTCCATTTTGTATTCTGACCAAATGGAGAAAGCTCTGGAACAGAGGTTCTAGTTATGATTTACCACTTAGTTTATTTTTACAAATCACTTAAACTATTAGGGCCTTAGATTTCTTTTCACTAATAAAAAAAGGTCATTTTATTATGAAATATTACATACAGCAGCACACACACACATAAGCACATGCATGTACATGTGTGTATAAGTGATTAATACAGCACATGCCATTCTAACTCATTCCCCAGCTTAAGAGAACATTACCAGTGCCTTTGATGAGCATGTGTGTGTGTGTGTGTGTTTGGTGACTTTTAAATTCCAATTTTTCTGATCATTTTCCATTCCCTTATTCCCAAGTATAAGCACTCCAATAAATGTTGCATTTCCTTTCTTCATCTTCTTTCTTATAATTTTATTATAAACATATGTGTACCTTGACAATACATTACTAAATTCTGTATGTTTTAGACTTCACATGAATGATTTCAGTTTTATATAGAACTTTATTTTTCTTATGTATAAGTTGAGATATTAATTTTATTTGTTTGAATTCTTTGCTTCTAAGCAACACAAACTGGTCTTGGGCTTATATAGAAAGACATTTGCTAGAAGGATCCAGTGTCACTCTCAGACTCAAAGGAGGCACTCAGCAACCAGACTGCAGGAAGGGATGGATAAAGACAGCTTCTGGCATTTCATATCAGGAGTTGGCAAATTTTTCCAGGAGTGCTACCATTGACTAAAATAACTGCAGCAGTTTTCTGACCCTTGCTTCTTTCTACAGAGTGCAACATTGTCAGAAATAATTTATTTGGCTCAATCTGGTTATGTGCTCTTCCCTGAACTCCAAAGAATGGTGTTCGATGATTGGCAGCCTAGCAGATGTGTGTGGAGACAGAGCAAGGCATTGCTCCCAAGGAAGGAGTGCTGGGCTTGCCTTGTACTCCTTATTCTAAGTGTTAGAATAAGGAGCCAATGAGACCACATATGTGAAATTTCTTCTTAAAATGTGAAGGATTTATTCACATTTATTCATTTGCTAAATGAAAATAATATCTTAAAGCCTATACTGTCCTAGGTACCATGTTAGGTGCTGGGGATACAAAGATGAATGAAATAGACTTGAATGTAAGTGATGGGGTGATAGCAAGCAACTTAGAGTTTGATTATTTTTTTCTCACATATTGCACAAAGCTCTGGATATAGACTGTCTCTTTGTTCTTCTCTACAGCCTGATGAGGCAGTTATTATTAGTATTCCAGTTTTACAGATGAAGCCTATGGGTTAAGCTACCTGCTCAAGTAAGGGAAGCCTGGTTTGGAACCTGGGGTCCTGACTCTTGGGCTGGTGGTTTTACTCCTGAACTGAGCTGTCACATGGGCTAGACAGAGAACTGGAACAGGCTTTGCAGAGAAGGGGATATGCGAGGGTCAGTGAGGAATCTATCAGGAAGCACCATGATGAGAAGAGTCCACTGTAGGGTAGGGAAGAACAAGGGAAATGTCGGATGCCAGTATGGGTTGGAGGACTGAGAAGAAGCAGGGCCATAAGAAGCTCTTTTCTCTTTTCCCCTCTTGCTTTGTAGGTTTATTTCTTAGCATTTAATATCAATGCATAGAAAACTTCTGCTTTAAATTTCAGTGTTTATCTTTCCACTGAGTAATAATTCCATTCAAGAAAAAAAAAAAAAAAAAACATTCTGGGTGGTAAGGAGGGTTCACTATTTATTTATTTAAGATGTGGGCAAACCCCTAATCAGAACCTCTACCATCTTCTGAGCTGGCATTTTCCCCCAATGCACTTTGTGAAAACTTTTGCCCAAGGCTTTCAGGTTTGGTTTGCTAGTTACAATAATATAATTTGCCAATTGCTGAGGCTTTGTGTGCATCTGTTGTGTGTTTAAGTGGAACCTCATGGAAGATTTGAAAACTCAAGTCACAGAGGCAGCTTTGGATTCATGATGGGGCTCTGTCACTCTGCAGTACCATTTTCAACATGGTGTTAAGCATCCTTATTATGGTCCTCATTTTCAGCCATAGACTCTGTAGATTTCTGTTGTCACTGTGGGACCATGAAGTTATACTCTCTGGAAGAAAATCATTTGGATGGTCAACCTGATTTGGTCAAACAGAAATAGGTTGATATAACATGCAGGATGCATAAAAGAAATCAGGAAATGTTGAAATCAAGTTAGAAGGTTGAACATGTGTGAGAGTTTAATTTGCAAGAGGCATTGGTCCGAGCTGTGGAATAGATACTGGATGGGGAAGCAAACTAGCAAAACTAGCATATTTGCATACTTTTTATCCGCCTTTGAACTTCCACAGTTAATTCCAAAACTTATATTTTGAGTGTTTACTATTCAAATATATCATCTTTAGAAGAAATAATAATATATATCAAAAGTGCTCAATGCCTTATAAAGTCCTGGAGAATTGTTACTGGATCCCACCTTTGTTCTGGAAGATAAGGATTATTATTATTTTTTTCTTTTTGGAAAATAAAGCCTCAAATTTGGTGATTTGGACAAACTTGCTGAAGAAATTAACAGAGAAAGTTGGAGCTAAAATTCAGGGTTATGTCTTTCTATCCATTGAATTTTACAGAAAATCTTCACAGCAGTCTGTATCTTGATTTCACTCATTGGGAAAATCCCTTTGCAGAATATAGGATTTCAGATAGAAATATGATTGACAGAATAGTTTCATTAGCAGGACCTTTTTATAACATTAGAATCTACCTCTCTAGAGGTCTATAAGGAAAGTTTTGGATATGATTTTAAAGAAGGCCTCCCTATACTAAAGCAGGGATATGTCTAAAATAATCTTGTTCATGATCTATGATCCCAAGGTTCTGTTTAACAAAGGTTTTTTTTTTTTTTAAAATGTCTTTGTAATGATAAAGAAAACAGAGAACACAGCACCCAGCCATTCTTGTGATCCCTATTAATCCAAGCAAAACACTGACCTTCAACTACCCCCCTGCTTTCTACTGCCTCCAGTAGTTGCATGTTCTTGATGTTGTGGCATAAATGAGTCTAATTAGGAACACAAGTTTCAGACTACACAAAGTCACTTAGTTGCTCTCCATGAATGCTAAATTTAAAGGAAATAGGATTACAACACAGAGCAGTATCACATCTCAGTTCCTCCCTCCCTCCTCCTCTCTCTCTCTCTCAATTCCTGTCTTTTTCATTATTTTCCACTTTTCAACCACAATGATTGTCTAGACTTGATACCCTTAACTGACACCTTGCCCACTGGGTTTTCATCTCAAACTCATTCTTCTTTCATATTCTTTTCCTAGATCTTACAGATAATGTGAAGCAGATACCTTCTAAAATGTACTTCTGCTTTGTCTAGTAAATTATTTCCAGAGGCAAACTCCTTTCCTTTGTTCTGCAGGACTTTTCCCCTCAGTCCCACATTGATCCATCCATCCATCCACCCACCTGCCTGGCCATCCATCCATCCACCCACCCCCCTCGCCATTCATCTCTCCACCACCCATCCTTCCATTCATCTTAAACAATGGTTTATCAAATGCAGATCTATTCAGACAAAATGTTAGCAAACACACAGAGAGCATGATTTATGCCTTGCACCCATGCCTTTCACTATGCAAGTTGGAGGATAGAGAGATATGCTTAGTTTTGAGCAGCACACACACACAGTAGGCCCTCTATAAATGCCAAATTTGTGGTCACTATTGGTATCATTTTTCTTGAGAGGCACATCCAGCTAAATGAGATCTTTAAAAAGTTAGCCCTTGTCTCTTTCTAGGAGAGTGATTGATTTATTAGGAAAATCGTGACTCAATTTGGAATAGCACATAATATGCAATTAGATATCAAAAAAGATAGGTGCAGGCCTAAGAGACTATGCATATTTAGGGAAGGACTGCACTGATCAAAAGAAACTCATTAAAGAATTAAGCTAGAGTTAGAAAGATGGCTAATTGGATAATTAAAGTGGAGGCTGAAGGGCAGTAATATGGAAAATTAACTATTTTCTAGACTGTTCTTAGTGCTTTATACACATACTAACTCATTTAAGAAAACTATGTTGTAGGACTGTTAATATATTTGTCTTGTTGATGAGTGAGTTGAAGAACAGAGAGGTTAAGTAACATACCTAGGAGTCAGATGAGTAAAAATTTGAACCTCAGTAGATTGACAACAGGGCAGATCCTCCTAACAACTGTCCGGTTAGCAGACAAGATAGGTGCAAGAGGAAAGGTTAGATGGGAGAGGGCTGTGAAAGAAGTAATCAACAGTGACTGCATGAAGGCTGGGGTGTTAGTATTCGTTATATCACTAAGAAATGAATCAATTCAAAGATTGAAAAAAAATCTCTGTCATTTACCTGGTTTTGCAAAGGAATATTTGAGGATTCTTCATAGGTGCAGCCAGAGGGAGTCACAACAATGGGTTAATTTTTTTTTCTTGAGCTATGCTTTATTTTTCCCTGGAAAAAACAATATTTAATACAGAGCTCAGACCATATGATTTATGGCCTGTTTGAAAATCCTTTTCATCACTGTATATTTTGCCAGTAAATATTTAATCCTTGGCACCAAATGCCACCCTGTTTATTAACTTTAGAGTTCATATTTTACAGTAAACTAAATTCTAAAAGGTCCTATGAAGAGGACATTTCATCCCCATAGTTCACTGAGAGATTATGCCAGAAGGAACCCCCCAAAATACCACTTGGTCACGTCACCCATCTGATTACTGGAAAGCTTGATCACTGTCAAAGCAAACTTCCTTTCACAATCATGTCTATATTATATTACACTTGCTGTAGAGGCCCAAGTTTTTATCCCAAACAATTGTCTTGTGCCCAAAGACATGACCAGAATAAATGGCCTGGCTGGAGGCCTCACGCTTTTGCATGGGTGGCCCCATCTGACAATTCTGTTTTCCTGTCTTTGAGGCTATGGTTTCAAAAACTTAAAACCGCCAGACCCAGAAAAGATAAATCTCTCTCCGTTTGCTTCAGAAAATCTAAACCCAATAAAATCCACGTTGGTGGCTTCTGGAGAGAGTTACTCATCTGTCTCTCAGGAACAGGCCTTCTGGGCTCTTACTCATTCCCTCCTAGAGTGTTGGAGTCTTGCTCGGCAGCAGGACTCTAAACCACCGCTCTGCTTCCTCTCCTGCCCTTGCACACGCACGTGCTTTTAAAAGCACTCTGTACCTGCAGATATTCCATTCATGCCTTCCACTTTGGAGGAAATGCCTTTCCTTCCCAACCTCAGACTAGTTCTTGAAATCGCATCCATTCTTCTTTTTTCATTTGTTCTTTTTTGATATACATGACAACAGATTATATGTTGACAGATTTTTACATACATGGAGTATATTCTAATTAGGATCCCATTCTTATGGTTGTACGTGATGTAGAGTTCACATCCATTTTTAAAAGTTCAACTCAAATGACCATTCCTTATTTCAATCAAAGCTTAAGACCAAGAGATCATCTTTCATGAAGCCTTCTCCAATTTTCAGGGATCAAATCCTTGGTCCTATAACGTATCTTAATTCTTAAATGCTGTCACCTTTAATCAATTATATGATTAATTAATCTATCCATTTCAGTTTTTCTTACCTCCTTACTAAAAACTTTAAATCGTCTGACTCAGTTTTTGAAATGAGTTTGGGAAAAGATCAAAAGAATAAAGATATCCCAACTTTTATAAAATTAAAGTGAAGTCAAAAGAATGAGAAATAACTATAAAAGCAACCCATTCATGGCTTGGTTTGACTATAGTTTGTTGCACTTAGTAAACATTTGAAAGAAGAAAGTATTTACAAAGAATATGGTTTTGAGTGTGCCTGCAACGTATGAGATTGTACGTTGTAGGCTATAAAGCATTTTGTAAATGATCATTAGGCTGATTACTGTGTGTAGCAGGAGTTCTTTAAACATACCTCTACTTAATTGACTTGCTGGATTAATGAATGTTCTTCATTTCCCCTGTAAGACATTCTTACAAATGTCCTTAGCACAGCAAGGACACTTTCTAGTAAACCCATACAAGTTGGCTCAGAAAAAATGGTATGCTCACCAAGAGCCTGCTGAGTTTATTCCCAAACCTGTTTCTTTCAGTCATACATGGAATTATAATTGGAAATTTTAATTTGATTTTACATAAAGCAGTAGAATGTGAACGTGAAAAGGTGTTTCCTTTTTATTTGAAAAAAAAATTCATTTTGACTCAATAAAGATGTATTACTTTAAAAAACTGCTATTGATTTTATAGTTATGAGACAACTATAAAAATTTTTACTCAAAATCAACAAGTCAAGGATTCTGTACTTTGCTTTTTAAATAAATGACTTTAAGGTCTGGTTTCACTTTAAAGAAACAAAACCTGGAGATTGTGGATGATGCTTAAAAGTGTATTACTTATGCAGTAAAAACTAAGCAGCACCGGGTATCATCGTGTACGTCTGTAATCCCAGCAGCTGGGGAGGCTGAGGTAAGAGGATCGCGAGTTCAAAGCCAGCCTCTGTAAAATCAATGTGCTAAGCAACTCAATGAAACCCTGTCTCTAAATAAAATACAAAATAGGGCTGGGAATATGGCTTAGTGGCTGAGTGCCCCTGGTTCAATCCTTGGTATCCCCCAAAAAACAAAAATAAAAACAAACAAACAAAAAAATTAAGCAACACTCTGATCAGAAGATTGATACCCAGAGAAAAAAAATTTGGCCCTATTATAAGATTGGTAAATAAATTTGCATTTCTGTTTGCTTGGATTAAAATTAAAACTCACAGTATTTTTTGTAAGTCCCTATCCACATATCCTCATTTTAAGTAACTTTTAAAATTAACTATGAAAAGGAAGATTTCTGCAACAGGTTTCTGGTTAATTACCCATATTGGATTAAGCTTGGTGCTAATGAGGTTAACTCTGTCTGACACCTTCCAACCCAAGATTTGTTAGATTCTGGAATATCTGGGTACTGGTTTGACAGAACATCAAGCTTAGTAACTTAAGATCCAAGAACGAAACAAACAAACAAACCCAAAACTGTCGCTCAGTGAAATAGTCCTCTTTATGTTCTGGCATGAGATGATTCCCCACACACGGTCTAGATCAAAACTTAAAGGCGCTTTGGTGGCTTGGGTGGCACTGTCTGCAAGCCCAGGTGTCAAGACGAATCAGTGAGATGATGATGCAGGATGATTGAAGGTTCAGGGGCTGGAGGGAATTTATGAATCATATTTGAAGACAGCATCAAAGATCAAATACAGGGAAGTTGTGCCAATTGTTGGGTCCCAGGACTAAATAAGGTTGCAAATGGAAAAATGAGTCAAAGGCACATGACTCTTATGATTGGAAGCAGGATGGAAGTTTTATGTGAGGTTAGTCAGGGCTTGGCAATATGCAATGCAAGATTTCTAGAGACCTACATTTTTCTTTGGTCAATTTTAGTTTATAAACTAGGCAGGTGGAGAGAGAGTAGGGTAAGTTTAAATTTGGAATATTTTTGGCTGCATTTATGTATATAGTACATTAATAAATGTAGCCAATTTATTGATGAACTATATTGTATTGAAGATGTAAATTCGAAGGGGTTTACTTTTTCTACAACTGTCTCTGTGTTGAATTCACTTTTTATCCCTAATGGTGACTCTCTTAACGATATTTTGGCTTGGTTCTATAACTTTGATTGCTATTTGTTGTTTAAATGGTTTTATATCAATTTCTCAGATTCAATAGTTTCATCTTAAAGCTTCCACTCCATATTATATTCAAAGTGGTTCTTTTCTCCAGTGATGAAGCTGAGGGTTGTTTGACTTGGCCTTCAGATACCCTTCCCCTGTTAGCCCTCCTGGCACATGTTTCTCAGGTGTTGGGACAGGACAAAGGGAAAAGAGAATGAAATGGAAATGTTCTCCATGACCAGGCAATGTAGCAATTTTGACGTTGGCTGGCCACGATGGTTATTCCTGATTATTTTTGCTTATCGTTCATGAACTCTAACTACATGATAGTTGCTTTGACATGCTAAGGCAGTGAGGTACTTTTCCCAGAGTAGTTTCCTTAGCTACCAGGGATGCCTTGCAGGAATTGGGTACCTCTTCCTGCTAACTCCTTGGAGGTGGTATCTCACCCTGTTGTGCCCCTATGTGCCCCTCTTATCCTGCTGTATCAATCCCAGGGAGATTGGGGCTTCTAAGCTCCTCTGCTACATGTCTAATAATGGAATGAAATACCAGCTTTCCCACCTTGCTGACATCCTCAAATAGTACAAAGTGATTCTCAGGCATGAGACAAGAAAGTTTCCTAGATGAAGCAAAGAATAGCTCCTTCACAAGCCCCTGTAAGGCCTCAAACAACTTCTTTCACTCAGTTGCTCCTCATATTGACAGGGTTGAATGGGGGCATTTTGTTGTTGTTGGGCTAGTCTTCTGAACTAGCACTTTTCAGCCTTTTCTTATAAATATGCTTTGGTGGCAGTGATTTTTATTTATTTATTTTCTTTTTCTATCCATTGGTATTGGTAAGGTCAAGAGTTTCTTAGTTTCACATAGTTTTTTTGGTTCTAGATTATGCAGAAAATCCCAAGAATTCTGGCCCATACATACTTCAAATTAATTCTACTAACCCTACCCGAGAATAAACAAGTATAAATTTCTCAGCATAGACCAATTTATTGTACATTAAAAAATTTACACATTTGTCATGTTCCTACTATATACAAGTGCTACAAAGTGACAAACAAGAGTCATAGTCCCAGGATACAAGATATTCTAGGCAGGTAGAAGTCACTCTTCACAAATATATAATGTTGTGTTTTTAGAAAAGTCATTGGATAGGTAGTTTTTTGCTGGGCCTTGCCAACAATTTATGAGACTGTAGGACTTTTAACAAAGTTTGTCATCACTGAGTAGTCCCATCACTTTTAATTTTTTAGGCTGAATTTGTGCAGAATTTATATTACTTTTTTAAGCTATTAAATTTTATAGACACACAATAATATCATTTGTGAATGTTGAAAATATCTTATTACTTTTTCTTGCTTTATTGCATTGGTTCTAGTTTCCAGAAATATGTTAAATATTAATACACTTTTTTTTTATCCATTTAACAGAAGTGCCTCCAGTATTTCATTACTAAATATAGTAAAATATGATCTTGGTTTGATATTATCAATTATGTTAAAATTATTCAATTCCCTTTCACAAAAATGTTTTTACCCTGAATAGTTTTATAATTCTACCAAATTGTTTCCTAGCATTTAGTTTTAGCAGTATTGTTGAGATACAATACATGTGTATATACATACATATGTATATATACCAATTGAAAGTGTAGAATTCAATGTTTATTTATTATATTCAAAGAGTTATACAAATATTACCACAATCTAATTTTAAGCTTTTTCATACCTCCCAAAGAAATACCATACTCCCCATTTTTACCTCTGCCTATTTCCTGGAAAACAGTAGTTTATTTTTTTATTTTTATCTATTTGTATATTCTGTACATTTCATATGTAACATTTTTGTGTCTGCCTTTTCACTTAGCATGTTTTAAACTTTCATCCATGTAGCAACATGTGTCAGTATTTTGTTTCTTTTGATTTTCAAATAGCGTTTTATTGTAAGGGTATAACACATTTTGTTCATCCATTTGCCGGTTATGGATATTTGGGTTGTTTCTCCTTTTTGGTGATGCTGCTGGAAACATTCATGTGTACATCACAGTGTGGACATCTTTTTATTTCTCTTTTATATATACCTAGAAGTGAAATTGCTAGGTCATATGGTAACTCTATGTTTAACATGTTGAGGGATTTTCAGACCAAATAAATCTGCCCCATTTAAAAATTTCATCAGCAGTGAATGTTTCAGTTTCATTTACATCCTTATTTGTCTTTTCGATTATAGCCATCCTAGCTGGTATATGGTTATATGATTTTAATTTATATTTTGGAGTGACTAATAGTATGGAACATCATTTTAGAAACTTATTGGTTATTTGTGTATCTACTCTGGAGAAATTTCTATTCAGATGTTTTACCCACTAAAACATGGAGTATTTATCTTCTATTATTGAGTTATAAGGGTTCTTTCCATACTCAAAATATTTATAAGTCCTTTATCAGACATATGATTTTGCAAGAATTATCTTTCATTCCACTTCCTTGATGGCATCATTTACAGCAAAAATATTTATAATTTTGATGGAGTCCAATTTATCCCTTTTTCTTTTGATTTCTGTGATTTTAGTGTTGCCTCTAGAAAAGTCCAAAGTTATGAAGGTTTACTCCTATAATTTAAGAGTTTTAAACAACTCTGAGTTCATATCTTAGTTTTATTTTAAAAAATAATTCTGTGTTTTACATGAGGATGGAGTCCAACTTGTTTCATTACATGTAGATATTAATTTTTACTGGTACCACTTGTTAAAAAGACCATTGGACTATTGTTTTTCCACTAAGTTGTCTTGGATTCTTTGATGTAATTGCATGAAATTATTTCTGGTTGCTAACCCTAGACCATTGATGTATATGCTCATCCTATCCCTTATGCCAGTATTATGCTGTTTTGATTACTGTAGCTTTGTAGTACACTTTGAAACAGAGAAGTTTAAGCCAAAAATTATTGATGTAAGGAATTATAAAAGTGGATGTTCTGGCAAACAAGCATCATTATTGAAACCATAGAGGTAAAAGGATATTTGACTATAAATTTCTGTATGTGATAAAGTATCATATATCAGTCTGAAGGGCAAAATCTAAAAATATTTGCAAATTTTGTGAACACCAATATGTCAATATGCCTAATTTACAAATTTTACTTTTGTAATAAGTTAAGTAGGAACATGGTATACATTCAAATTTAGAAATAACATAGAATGCAAACAAATAATTTGTGAGAGAAGTTTGAATGTTCAATAAGTTAGAAAGTTTAAGATCATGATAATGAAAGAAATTAGAATTATAACATTAAAAGTACTTCTAGGTTTTTAACCTAATAAGCAAGTACATATTTTGTTAGTGATAATAATCAATGTTAGTAAGTGTTGTTAAAACAAAGACTCAGATCTTATTGCTGGAGAGCGTAAATTGGATGCACCTCATCAGAAGATTTGGCAATACTTATCAAGATATATGTCCTTATACCCTTTAATCAACTAGTTTCACTACACGTATTAGAGATTCGGAGACTCAGGGACTAACGAACGCAACACAGTATTCATTGTTATAGTGAAAAATTAGAAAACTGGAAAATAAAATGTTTGATGATAGATAAGTAATCAAGAAAGTATGATTTAGCTCTGTAATGAGATATCTTGGAGAAATTAAAATTAAAGAATTAAGCCAAACACAGCTACAAAAGTTTTTATTGTCTTCCATTCCTTCAGTCATGTTTAATCCAATCTGAAGAAAGTCCTCATAATTTGGGGTTGGAAGTCTGTGAAAACCATATGAAAAAAAAAAAAAAACAAATTTAATTAGTTGTATTTTTAAAAATCTACAGAGTTGTATGCTTCTAATAGTTTTGAGTAATGTAAAATCCCATCACTCCTGAGTTTGTTTCTGGGTTATACAGATCCACCCATGGCAATATTTAAAAACATCAAAGATCAGACAAGAGAAGCTGAAGAGAGACCAGAAATCTTGAAAGGAAGATGAACGTGGAATTTTCTTTTTTCCTGAGGTATCCTTGCACATTTAAACTATTGTTTTAATATGAGTTTTGGTTTATAGAAATAAGAATCCAGGGCCCAACAAGGTGAGGAGACCATTAGGAGAACCACAAGGGGGGTCTCCTGAACCACCCAACACAAGAAAGTTGTAAGTATTCTATGGAGGAGATCTGAATTCATTCCTCAAGTTTTTTTTCAAGTACAAAGGTCTGCACACTTCTAAAGGTGACCAAGCCTTCAAGAAGAGCAGTTGACACATGTAAGAACCAAGAAAAACAAACAACAAACTCCTGAAGTGGAAAAAACCTCCAAAAGACTTCAGATCCTGGAATATCAGATACAGCCTCTCGAACGCCATGTTTAATATGCCTAAGGTCATAGAACACAAGTTTGAAAATGACGTCAAGTAAGAAGATACTATAAAAATGATATCACAAATTTGATGAAAGAACCAAACTGAAAATTGCTAGAAATGACAATGCCATAACTGAAATAAGAATCTCAATAGTTATCAGTAAATTAGCAAAAGTGAAGAAGTAACCATTCAAGTGGAAGACAGGCCAGAAGAAATAACGATATAGCATACAGTGTCACTTGATGCTAAGAAGAAAAACAAAAAAAAAAAAAAAAAAAAAAAAAAAAAAAAAGAAAGAAAAAGTAAGGCATGCAGAGGGCAGAATGTCTCCAAATAAGAGGAGAAAATAAAACAAAGGTGATATTTGAAGCTATAATTGCTGAGAACTTTCTAGAACATCTGAAATAATGCAAGCAGCAGTTGTAAAAGACAATGAATCCCAACAGGATAAATTAAAAGATCAATGCAGATGGATATAGTCTAGTAAAACTGTACAACGCCAGAAACAAAGAGAAAAACATTAAAAGCAGCCAGAAAAAAAAATATATATCTATCGAGTTAGTCTGAAGTTAGCTTTCCAATTATTATTGTAGATGCCCAGAAGGCAGTGGAATATTATGCTCGATTTTATGTAATAACTTCTAATAATTTCATACTCAGTAAAAGTTTCTTTTAAGATAAAAATAAATATAGATACTTTCAAATAATCAAAAACTGTGTTTCTTACCAGTGCACTTTAAAAGAAATTCTAAAATGTATTCTTTATGCAGAAGGAAATTTTACTGTAGATGGAAGGCCTAAGGTGCAAGGAAAAAAAAAAAAAGAAGTCAAGAATGCAGTAAATGTGCTAAATGTAAATTAAGTTTATTTGTATAAAACAATAATAATATTGACTTACAGTGTTTTTCTTAAATGTTAGAGTTAAAAGAATGTAACATTAGCCTATCCATTGGTGGGTGTCTGGAGAAGCTTCTATTGGATTCCAGGTGATTCTTTTGAGGAGGAAATCATGAAGGTCACAGGAAGCATCACAGTCGCCTCCTGATGGGACCTGCAGATGGGAGGCAAGAAGAGGTCAGCAAAGCCTGCTTCGAGAGGCCTCCCTTCATCAAGGCAAAGGGTGTGGAGGCTTCAAATGCAGGAGCAGGCAGGGCTGGCAATGGGAAGTGAGGGGGACACTCAGAACGCTGATGTTTACCCAGGAGCTCCTCATCTGTGGAGGGACTCCGTGATGTTAGGGGTTACCTCCTGTCTTACCTCCAACCACCGCGGGCATTACAAGGAGTGCTGCGGGAGAGGGGCAGCAGGCGGGCTAACGGAGGATGACATGCCAGCAACATAGACGTTAGTTTCAGAATGTGACTGGCTGTGAGTGGGAAATGTCCGGGTGAGCACGCCCCAGGTGCTGCGGAAGTGTGATGGTAAGGCTGATGTCCAGGAGGGAACCAGCCAGCAGCTGGGGCCCCAGAGTCTCCAACACGGGTCCGCCTTCCTCTGCGGGTGTGGGAGGCCCAGAGTCGCTGTGACAGATGGCTGCTTGGGGCTTCATCGCACTTTTTGTGGTTTCCAGTTGTGGGTCCCACTGTTTAAAGGCTGGTGTGAGCTGATTCCTGCTTAGAATCTGTGCAGTTTTGTGGGGAGTGTGCTGGGTTGTGGAGGGATAGAACTCAGCTCTAAATTAGAATTATCCATTTACTTCACTGTCTCCTTCAGTACACTGTGAACTCCCTGCGGCAAGAACATTTAAAAAAAAAAAATCTTTATGTCACAAAAGATAAAAAAAAGTGATAGAAAGTACAAAGGAAATGACCGTACTAGCTTTTTTAAAAAAAGTTTGTAAACTCCTCTTAAGTGTCAATAGTTGAAATATTGACCTCCAAATTTGATTCTGTGTAGTATTTCTAGCATCTCTAGTTTTCTTCTATTCTGTACTTCTTGCACTATTAAAAATTGGAGAAAACTTTTGACATCTTTTGGCTTTTCATGTAGTCACCAGAGTCAGAAGATTGTTTTGCCCACTAAGATTGTGTGAGTCTTTTCCACTTGGCAATGGAACAGGTGGGCCTGTTCATCAGTTTTAACATAATAATGAGGTCCGGCTGTCCAACTTGTCAACAATAATGTATATTCAAAAGCCAAATGCAGAGAATTTCCTTCTGGAGGAATTCGAAAACTATTACTGATTATTAGCCAAGAATCTACCTGGTGGTGCTAGAGAGAACAGAAATAATGATGATAGGTTGATATCACTTGGTATGCCATTGTTCTATTCCTAAGAGCTGGAAGCTAATACTTTGTAAAGGTCTGGAAAAAAACAAAAGAATATTTTTGTTGGCAGAAAACATCAGTGCATAGCTAAGAGGACTTCATCTATCCACACTCCTCCCATGACCAACCCTGCAAATGAGATTATTTTCTTCTTAATCATGTCAAGTGATTTGGCCACCATCGGTTGCATTATGCCATGGTTTCTCAGGAAGACCAAGGACTGGTATCCTTTGGTAGAGAAACAAGCACTTTAATATTGTCCTTGGTTTTAAAGAGACTCCTCATCCATGGATAAACACAGCAGATGAATTTTGTTATGGAACTGGCTCCGTGCTCTGGTTACAAAGTGAACCTGGAAGAAGATAATGAAGATTAAGGAGAAGAGACGTTGCAACTCTGAAGAGTGGAAAGTGAAATCCCAGGAGCAAAGGTATTAAGGAGGCAAGCGCCAGATCTTGGAGATCTAAATGATATAAAGCCCTATGTTCCTAGACCTTCCAGGTCAAAATCAAGGAATGGTCCTCTAGACATTTTGTGATAGTCAGGAAAATGCTTACTTTTAATTCATGAAACTAACTCTCAGTCTGAGTCAATTTGCGGGGATGAAATGGATTTTGGAGGTAAACCATTAAAACTTTATTTTAACATAGAGGACAAGCAGGGTCATAGATTTTAAATGACTTACTCAGTACTAAGTGCTCCAGTTATGATCAGAACCTAGTTTTCCAGTCCATTACTTCATTCATAGTCTTTGCTGATTTTCCACTTCACTGCGGCAGTTCATAACATGGCATAGATTAAAATAAAAAAGTCGTGTGGCATTTACTCTCTTAAGGGCTGAGAGAGGTGTGATAGACAGGTGGTAGGGTGTTTAAACATGGGTTTTGACAATCTGGTTTGTGCAACTTGCTAGCAGTCTGACCTCAACTAAGATTTTAAATCTCTCTGAGCCTAGATTTTCTTTCTGGGAAATGGGGACAAGGAGATTAAGTGAGATCATGTATGCAAAATGCCAAACACAGCCTGACCTGCATCATTTCATTCAGATGGCAGCCACTATTTTGAGGGCATGCACAATACGGAAATTTAGGACCTCTTGATGGTTTTCTGCATTTGGTGACCTGTATGCAGATACCACTCTTTATCAGTCTCTTTCCTTTACTGTTATGCTTATAAGGATCCCTCACTTGGTTCAGCGTAAGTTGATTGTACCCTCTTAAGAAATTAATGATTATTGGAGAACTAGTAAAAAAGGAGAGTGACGACTAGTGATATTAATTATGAAATAAAAAACACTTGCAACCTTTGAATTGGAGTGACCCTTAGAGGTTATGTAGCTCAATGCCCTACAATATGGAAACATCTTCTGCATAATACTCCAGGGTAAAGCAAAAACAAACAAAAACCCTCCATCCAGATGTCTAAAGTCCCATCCCTCAATTCAGTCTGACCTTGTTTATGTCACAGCTAATAATTCCTGACCACCTACTTTGTTCTAGGGATAGTATTATATGCTCTATATGTGTAATCTTAGTTAATGCTTGCAATGACCTTATAAAATTCTGCTTTTTGCACCCCCTTTTGAAAGATGTGCACACTAAAATTCAGAAAAATTAAGCAATTTGCCTTGGGACACACAACAGTACCATGATTTGAAACTAGATCTATTTGACTTCAAATCCTTTGTTCTGAACCACTTTCTACACAAAGAACAAAGCCTGAATTATCCCTTCTGGAGCATGTGTGTGTTCATTTGCCTAAATATGCCTGTTCCTGATGAATTCAGATGAGATTGCATTAAGGCACCTGAGGCGATTTCTTATCCAATGACTTAAATGTTGTACTTCCCTTACCTGCAAACAGATAGTCTTAACTGAAGCTCTTAGTAGAGTTAAAAGAAAACACACACACACACACACACACACACACACACACACACACACAGAGAACTGTAAAATTGTCTTTTAACTGTATTTTTCTGCTCTTCGTACTTTATTCATCAATGGTAGGAATGCATTTGAACAAAAATTCAAAGAAAAAATAATCTTGTACATTTTTTGGATTTTTCTAATTCTCCAAATATTTGACCTTATGTAGCCCAAACATCTAGATAATTAACCAAAGCCTCATCTACACACACCCCAACCAAACCACCACGGAGCCATTTCAGCCAAACCAGTCAGCCCTGGTTCCAGAATGACTGGGAGTTTTGACCTTTGCCAATTCCACCACTATGTGGTCAGAGCAGGAGGGCCCACATGCCTGATTTAGTTCATTCTGAAGAAGCCTCATTTCTCTCCTTTGGGTTAGGTTCTGCGGCTTTGTCTTTAGACATGATCTGAATTTTAATGTTTTCAGCCAGGGGTTTGGATGATCTGAGCGACAAGCAATCCTCCTTGTCCTGACTTTCTGCTGATCCCAACCCTTGGAATGCTGTGCAGCTCTGACCTTCCTCTCAGTGGGATATTCTGACATTCTATCTTCCAAACCCTGGCCTAAGATTTAAACCTTTCCCTCCCATTCCTCTCAATTCCACTTTAATTCTCTCTACATACCCCTCTCTTGCTGCACTGTTTTTCTGCCACAGTAACGTGTAAAGATAAATCTTGCAACAGTTCCTTTCTCTTTTCTTGGTGATGTTTCTATCCTTGACATTAGGGGGGAAATATTTTCTTTTAAAACAACCCCTGGAAGTTCTCAACCCTTTTGTTCTGCTTGGATCTGAGCACCCTGTCATTTCCTTGTGGTCCTTGGTTTTATTTTTATTCTGGCATCCCTGGAAATGATAACATCTCACTTAGTAAGAAGATCTCACAGTCCACTTTATTCTTTTCCCAGCTGACTGTAAGAGAAACTTAGATGCTTGTGACATTGCCACATTTGCACTTGAGCTCACTGACTAGATCCTTAGCCATGTTCCTTCTCTAGGCTCTTACCAACAAAGTCTTGGGCTCTCTCCTTGTCCTGCGTTTTGCCTCCCTGGACAGGAGTTTTGTGGTTTGCTGCACAGTAGTTTAACATTCCTTGGTATTTGCTCAATTTCTCCTCAATTCTTGCAGCCAGCTCAGCCTTTCCTTACCAGCCTTCCTGACTCCAGCACCCTGGGTCCATCAGTTCCCTTGCGTGGCTGTCCTACCCACTAGCTCATAGCACAGAGCCGTGGTTCTGTTGGAGCGTTTGTGGGTAGGTAAAGGTCTGTGTAACGTCGGGCATCTTAGAGCACGTCTTTGGGCCTTTGTCTTTTCCTTCTAAACACATGGACTTGATCAAATTATCTTTAAGGGGCCCTTCCTGCTGGGGAGACATGCTGTGAAATCTTGGGGCCTTTCAAAAGCTCTGGAATGTACCACTCAGCGGAAAATTAGTGGAATCAGTTTGCAGTAGTTCATGGTGATAACAATTCCAGCGACCTTGATTTTTTGGCCAAGTGGATTGACTTTTTTTCCCAGCATTCTTGTTAATTCCACCTTTGGAATTCAGCAGTTTTATTTACTACCATCTCCAGACCTTTCATATGGATGGATCTATCCCTAATAAACAAGAGCTACTTTTAAAAATCCCTTCATTCACTTGATTGTTCACTAAAGGACTATTTGAGGCACTATCTATATCCTCAAAGAATTTATACTCGAGTTAACTTAATTATGTGAATTCAAGTCTGGTTAGAAACTAAGACAATTTTTGTCAAGATTTGTAAGTATAACTTTTGAAGCAATGCCTCACCTCCTTGTATTATTTTAGAAAGCAGAAATTTAAACAACAACAATAAAACTTATGAAAGATTCATCCAGCTTCGGGGAGATTCTCAGTCAGGCTGACACTAGGTTCCCTTGAAATTGTTTTGATTCAGCTTTCTGTGATCAATCGTAAGGTTGTATTTTCAAACACTGACCTCACTAGAATCTCAATTCATACACTTTAAGAATGTTACTTTTATGAATGATATCACGAGAAGTTGACTAAACAGGTGTGCGATTCTGACATGTGGAAAATAAAGTATTTACCTTTCAGGTGGATTTTTCTTGGGCTTCTTTATAAGCAGAAAAGGGAATTCAGTTAGGAAACACATGGAAATGTCATTTTCATCATTGTCTCAGGTGCTGTGGTTCAGGAGAGCTGCTGGGCCCTGCCTGTAGAGTGCTACATAATAAGTTGCTCAGTTAATTGGACAGAAGTCTGGGCCTCAACTCTGCAGGTACCACCAAATCCAAAAGAACTGCTTCTCTCCTCTTTAGCATGGTGACCTATGCAGTATTGCAGATTTTGGGAGCCAGAAGTGGCTTTCACAAGCTAACCACTCCTTCTTAGGAGCAATAACATTGACTTTGAAGCAAACGATCCAAATAAGAGATGGAAATGAAATAAGGTAATCTGAAAGAAATCAGGTGGAAATTACACCTTTCCAAACAGAGTAGAGAGTTAGAATATAGCCATAAGATAATCATCTACTTGCAAAATAAAGCAAAGTTGAGTCCCTTCTCTCCTTCTAGCCCTCTTCCATTTCTTTTCCATCTCTCCCACCACCCCGTGCTCATCTCCTCTCCTGCTGCGGTTGCTCCAGATGCAGACTCCTGCCTCTCAGTCTGCATCTGCATCTTTTCTCAATAGAATGTTCTCCTTGTTTCTCGTCACAACTGCTCATCTCACCATTTCCTACAAAACCCCTGCAGACACTTGCCTTATTCGGACCGCGAGGCATCCTTCGCACATATTCATCTCATTTCGTGTTGTCCATTCAAGCTCTTGGAGAAGCAGGACTGGCGCTCCTCTTTGTCTTTCCTTACCACATTTAGTCTTATTTGTCCTATCTTTGGGCAAGATTTTTGAAAGAATAACAGACTTCTGATCCAAGCAATTTAGTTTAGCAAGATATAATCCCAGGGTGCTTAATGTCTTCCAATGCCTGCCTGTGAAAAGTAAGAGACATTTTGGGGTGACATTTGATCCCCCTGTATGTTCAAAATACAAAGGAGTTTAAATGTCAACCAAGTTTTAGGTTATTTACAGACAAGCTTTCCACTTCAGTGATTTCAGAAATTGGGTGAATTGTTCTTTGTCTCATAGAGAATTCATTTTTAAGATGCTGTTGGTCTAGCTCTGGCTCGTGGCCAGCTCCAGGAAGTGTGGTTCACAAGCCATCAGGCCTGTGCATACTCTGCATTCCATGGATAATGCAATTCTGGACCCAAATCGATTCCAGAAGTCTGATCTTCAGAGAGGGGCCAATGCTCTGAGCTTGTTGAGAAGCCCCCTCTGGACTCCCCCTGCCCACCATCTCAATCAGCCTGGGAGGGTTAAGCAGTCAATCAAGGAGCTAAGCGAGCAGTTTGGTGAGACCAAAGTTTGCAGGGATCTGAACAAGTTGACGAGCTTGGCAGCTTGTGTTTGAAGAATTTGTTTCATGTTTTGGATAAAGTCTGGGAATTTATCCTTCAGGATTCCTTAGATTTAGTAACATGTCAATGCACTGTGTTAATGCAAGGAGTTTTCTTTCTCTTTTTTCTTTTCTTTCTTTCTTTTCTTTTCTCCTTTTTTTCTTTCTTTCTTTCTTCTTCTTCTTTTTTTTTTTTTAAGGTTAAAAGCCGCCTTCCTTTTTAAGTATGAGTAATCCATCCAAATCCTGCCTAAAGGAAGAAAAGGGATGCCGGTAATTTTCTCTTTCACAAAATGCAGAGACTTCCTCTCTGTCCTCTCCAAGTACCATTCTATGAACTGAAGGGAAATTACACTCCTCACCATTGAAAAAGAGATTATGCAAAATGAGAAGGGAAAGCCAATCGCTATAATACAAATACAAATTCCAGCTTAATTCCTCACATTGGGAGAGCCCTGGGCCTTTTCTTTCCAGATGTGGGTGTATATCCACATCTGCCTTTTGTTTTTTAATAGAAAATTCTATTATCTGATATTTTTAAGAACTCGCACAGAGTAGAACACTCCCGAGGAACATTACCAGCTCAGCTCTGAGCCCCAGATCTTACTAACCTCTCCTCTTTCTCTTAATTATGGAGCATCTCTACTGAATCCCTTGACTAGCAGCACCAAAATCCAAGGATTCCTTTTTTAGGTAGTCCTTCCTCTTGGTGATTTGGGAGGGATATATTCTGTTTTTCTCCCTTCCTTGCAGGTACACATAAGTCGTAGGTGTGACTGACTCTTCAGTGTGATGAGGGGTGGGGGGTGGGGGGCAGAAGCTTCTTTTATTTCCGTCCCAGACACCGGCATGGCTCATGAGCCTTTGTGTGCTCTGTGGAATGTCTCAGGGGTTCATGCCAGGACCACAACAAGGCAGGAAAGCTTGAGTTAACTCTTTGGTAGGATCCTTTTAGAACTGGGTTTAGGGAAGGAAGCCTGGCAATCCAAAAGGAGTGAGTTCAAATATTTTGTGTCATAGGCAAATTTATCTTTCTATTCTGCTTCTGTGTGGTCAATATCATATCAATTTGCATAGCTTCAACATTGATACCTAAGTGCTGAAGAGAATGATGGGTGTCACATAGAGGCCAGTATGAGGGTACATATTGGTCCCTATTGTTTAAAATACTAATTTTCATATTTATGAATTAATCTACAACATTGGCTGAATTTCTGCTCTGCAAAAAATACTGTGCAAGGGAATAAGGATAATTGTAAATTTGAATTGTTCCCTGTCCTTTAATTGCTTATAGTTGGCAGAAAGGCCATAGTAGGGTATTCTGTCGCCTGTACGACAATGCAGTATCATTTTGTTTGAAAGAATACATAAATATAAGTAAAGAAGAGTCTTGGTTTTGAAGTCTACATGTGTTAATAGATTCAACTCAGTGATCCATAATAACTCAAAAAACAAATGGCTTAAAGAAGATACACTCATTTTTTCTTCACCAAAAATAAGTATATGATAAGGCTAGCAGTATAGCCTCATGGGTCAATAGGAAGCTGGGCTCCCTCTTGCCCTTCCATACTTCTGGCTTCTACTTCATGGTTAAAGGTATCTGCTTATGTTCCAGCCATCACATGCACATCTGATCACCAGGAAGGAGGAAAAGGGAGAAGAGACAACTCCTCTCATTAAAAGCATTTTCCAGTAGGATGCTAATACCTGATTGGATGGAAATTTGTCACATAATCGCACCTTGCTGCAAAGCAAGCTGGGAAATGAAGTCTATGTTGGGAGTTACATTACTAAAAGAGAAGAGGATAAAGTCTCTGTCATAGACATCCTAAGTTGAACCCCAGTTGTGCCGCTTACCAACTCTCTGATCTCGAAGAAATTAGTTATTCAAACCTTAGTTTTCTTATTGTTTAAATGGGAAGATATTATCAGTCATACATGGCTACAGTAGGGGTTAAATAATATCATGACTTTTAATATCTGACACACAGACTAATTATGGTTTTCCAATTACTGGTAGTTGCTATTTTCACGAGGTGTGAAGGACAAAGAAGAGAATATCAATCACAGCTGAGACTATCAGGAAAGGTTCCATAGAACTCATCATTGACCGATGAAATAATCGAACATATGATTCCACTGCAGTTTTCATTGAAGTAAAAACCACATCTCGAACTAGAAACTACAGCTGGCACAGTTGTCATTCTTTTACCTCTCCCCTCTTCCAAAGCCTGTTTGCATGTTCACGTCTACAGCTACTGCGTCCACCCAATCTCCTCTTACAGTCCACCCGGTGCTTCCTACAGTCATCACACTGCTCAGTTCCCCTCCATCTTCTACCTGGGTTGATGCAGTAGCCTCTTCACTGTCTGCCCATCTCCACTTTGTTTGTTTGTTTGTTTTTACATTGTCCTCTCCCTGCCCCTCAACTCAAGAATGCTCTTCAACACTTTCTTTTGAAAATTTTATAGTTTTATGTTTTAAATTTTTATATATTATCCATATTAATTAATTTTGTATGACACAGGACGTGTCGGTTGAAGTTCATTCTTTAACGTGTGTCTTTAATTGTTATAACAGCATTCGTTGAATAAGCAAAAACTATCCTTATTCCATTGAAACGACTTTGTATCTCATCAGAAATTAGTTGGCCATGTTTTCGTAGGTCTGTCTCAGGACTCTTTTGGTGCCCCAGTGATTTACATTCTTCTATGACCTTTTAGTCACACTGTCTTGGTTGTATTTCTACGTAATAACTCAAAGCCAGGTTATGCTGGTTCTGTATCTTTACTCCTTTTGTTAAAAGTGTTTGGTATATCATTTTCTTTCTTTGTTTTGTGGTATCAGGGGTGCTTTAACCACTGAGCCACATGTATAACTCTTTAAATTTTTTTTTTTTTTTTTTTTTTTTTTTAACTTTTGGGGCAGAGGCTCACTAAATTGCTTAGGGTCTCACTAATTTGAACTTGTGATCCTCCTGTCTCAGTCTCCCAAGTTGCTGGGATTGCAGGTGCATCCCACTGTACCTGACTCCTTTTCTAAGTAACATTTAGCATTAACATGTCTCATTCTGCTAAGAATCCTTCTGAGATTTTGATAGGAATTACTTAACACTGATAGATGAATTTGGGGAAGATTGGTACCATTACTGTTGAATTAGTCTTCTTTTCATTACTGTAATGAAAGACCCAAGGCTACTAATTTTATAACGAGGTGTATTTAGCTTACAGTTTTGGAGTTCCAAGGACAACACAACTGCCTTAGGTGGGAGGACATGTGGGAGCAATCAATCCTATATTGATATAGGAAGGCAGAGAGCTGGGTGGTAATAGACTCAGGCCTTTATAAGAACTCTCTCATTAGAACCAGGGGGTTGTATGAGAAACTACCATAATCCCTTCTCAAAGTAGGCCACTAGCGACTTCCTAATAGGCCCCACCTCTTAAAGATCCTACCAGTCAATATTATCACACTGGGGACCAAACCCCCAACATATATATCCCAAGGGAAAAAACCACATCCGAACCCTAGTAACTATGTTGAGTCTCCTGATCCTGGATCACAATATACCTCTACACTTATTTAGAACTTTGACTTTTTTCAACAGCATTTTGCAGTTTTGTTCTGTCCATTTTGTACATGATTTGTTGGATTTATGACTGTTTCATTTTAGGGGTGATTGGTATGATGTGATTTTCATTTTCTAGTGTTCCATTGGTAGCATACAGAAATATCGCTGAATTTTTTGGGTTGGCTTTGTACCCTGGGAACTTGTTAAATTACTTCTTGGTTCTGTGAGAGTTTGGCAGATCATTAGGATTTTCTTTGTAGAAAAATTATATCATCTGAAAATGTGAACCATGTTACTTCTTTCCTTCTGCCTTTTATTTTCTTTTCCTGCATTATTGCACTGGCTTAGACTTCAATAGGGTAAGAGCAGACATCCTTGCCTTAAGCCTATTTTTTAGGGGAAAATAGTCAGTCTTCACCACTAAGTATGATGTTAGTTCCAGGTTAATATCAGTCCTTCATTAAGCTGGGGAAATTTCATTCTATTTCTAGTTTGCTGAGAATTTTATTATAAATAGGTATTGAAATTTGTCAAGTGCCTTTTTTCTGCATCCATTGGTATGATCACATTTTTTTTTTTTTTTTCCTTTTCAGACTCTTCACCCAGTTGGGGAGTCTAACCCCTGGTTAGAAATTTCTATGTGATTATCCAGGCATTCCCATAACTGATTGCAGTGGTTTTTACCTGGCAGGCCTCATAGAGGAAACCTGCTTTCTTCACACTGCACTGATACACAGCCAGTGCATTACCGTTCTAAAGGGAGTTTAGGTCAAGGAGTCAGATCCCCCCAGTCAGTTGTTGGCTTTCATGCCTAGCCCAGCTGCCTTCATTACTCTAACTGAAGCTTTGGGCTGAGATTCTCCTGAGGTGCTTCTACACCTTTGTAAAAAGGAGGAGAAAACCTTGAAGATACTTTTCTCCTCTATGACTCTGTTTACAGTCCATTTTCACTCCTAACCCTTCCCCTTTACCTTATCTCCAATGTGAGGGCTCATAAAGCTGTCAGAACCTTTTGCTTAGGAACTTCTCAATAGAGAAATGGCTTCCACATTTTTGCTGATCCACCTGACCCTTGCCCTGTGCTCCATTCCATGGGAGAACAGAATACAGCAGAGTTGGTGTCTTCTCTGGTTTTACATATTTGCTTCTACTCACAGTAAGTAATTGAAGATTTAATTCTTTCATTATTGACATTTTGCTTCTCTGGCAAGTGATACCTTAGAGTTCTCTCTCCCAGCTTCACTGAAGTCCTTACAATGGTGGATTATACTAATTATCAAATACTAAATTAATCTCACATGCCTGAAATAAATCCCACTTGGCAGGGTGTACAATTATTTTTCTGGATTTAAAATGTTGAATTCTGATGAGAATTTTTTTATATCTCTGTTCAAGAGGGGTATTAGGCTGAAGTTTACTTTTTTTTTTAATGATAAATTCAATATCCTTAATATTATAGGACTCCACAGACTATTTCATCTTGGGTTAGTTTTGGTAGTGTACTCTTCATCTAACTTGTCAAATCTATGTATGCAGACTTATTTTCAGTGTTTTCTTATTATTTTTTCAATGTGTATTGGGACTGTAGTGATATCTCCTCTTTCAGTCCCAGTATTGGTTATATGTGTCTTTTCCATTTTGTAATTTGATAGTCTTATGGAGGTTTATCAAGATCCCTGTCTTTTTCAAAGTATCTGCTTTGGATTTAATGAGTTTTCTGTCTTGTTGTAATTTATTTATTGATCTGTTTTAATTTGTATGGAATTCTGAACTTATTTTTATTATTTCTTTCCTTCTGCTTGTTTTGGATTTATTTTTCTTTAATATTGAGAATAGAATAAGTATGCCCATTATCTTTGTTATAGCTTAACAAAGTATTGAAAATCCTTTCTAATATATAAAAATGAAACAATAAAATACATAAGGTTAGGAAAAGAGATAAAATTCCTATTATTCACAGAAGATAAGATTATTTACACAGAAAATATAATAAATTCAGGTACTAGGAATAATTAGAAAGTTCTATAAAATGATAGTGTTATTCTACTTAAGTAAAAAGCAATAAAAAATAGTAAAATGCTTCACAAAATGACATTAAAATCTATAAAATATCTAAGGATTAGTGGAACTCCCAGGCTTCATGTGGCAAATCTAAAAATTTTAAATGATACAAATGAAGATTTATACTATGTTTGCTTATAGAATGAATATTGTAAATATATAATTTCTTTCATTAGTATAATAATTCACATAGTAAATGTGGATTCTCTATCGAATGTATCTATTTAGTGAAATTAAAAATGAATTAGGTTCCAAGATGGCGGACTAGAGGGTGACTGCAACTCTAGTCGCTCCAGAACCCAGGATTCAAGAAGGGGAGGCATTGAGAGACTCGGACTAAAATAGAACCACAGGAGCCAGCCACAAGTCCTCAAGCCAGTGGAGACCTCTGACCCGCAAGCAGCCTCTGGGACCAGGGCAGGGCAGCCAGAGACCTTTGCAGGTCTCTCTCCCTGGAACCAATAGTGGGCTAGGGGCAGCTTTCTTTGGAAGCACTGCATTATCAAGTTACTCCAAGACTTGAGGCTACTGAAGGCTGGGAGGTGATACACTGGAAATCTACAGGGACACTATAAGCCAATAGAGGAAATCTGCAATATCACAGAGTCCCACTGACATCTGACCAATATGAGAAAACAAGGGAAGAAAATGTCCCAAACAAACTTAGATACTATATCAATAAAACCCAATGACAGCACAGCAGAAGAAATGTCAGAAAGGGAGTTCAGAATGTACATAATTAATCAGGGAAGGAAATGAGGAGATGAAAGAGCAAATGCAGGCATTGAAGGAGGAGATGAAAGAGCAAATGCAGGCATTAAATGATTGCACCAATCAACAGTTAAAAGAGCAAATATGGGAAGCAAAAGATCATTTCAATAAAGAGTTAGAGATACTGAAAAAAAAAAAACTAAACAGAAATCCTTGAAATGGAGGAAATAATAAACCAAGTTAAAAACTCCATAGAAAGCATAACCAATAGGATAGAACACCTGGAAGACAGAACCTCAGATATTGAAGACAAAATATTTAATCTTGAAAACAAAGTTGACCAAACAGAAAAGATGGTAAGAAATCATGAACAGAATCTACAAGAATTATGGGATATCATGAAAAGGCCAAATTTAAGAATTACTGGGACTGAGGAAGGCTTAGAGAAACAAACCAAAGGAATGAACAATCTATTCAATGAAATAATATCAGAAAATTTCACAAATCTGAAGAATGAAATGAAAAACCAAGTACAAGAGGCTTATAGGACTCCAAATATACAAAATTACAACAAACCCACACCAAGGCACATTATTATGAAAATACCTAACATACAAAATAAAGATAGACTTTTAAAGGCGGTGAGAGAAAAGAATCAGATTACATTCAGGGGGAAACGAATAAGAATATCAGCAGATTTTTTAAACCAACCCCTAAAAGCTAGAAGGGCCTGGAACAACATTTACCAAGCCCTGAAAGAAAACGGATGCCAACCAAGAATCTTATACCCAGCAAAACTTACTTTCAGATTTGACAATGAAATAAGATCCTTCCATGATAAACAAAAGCTAAAGAATTTACAAAAAGAAAACCGGCATTACAGAACATTCTCAGCAAAATATTCCATGAGGAAGAGATAAAAACAACGATGCAAATCAGCAACGGGAGGAACTAGCCTAAAGGAATAGCCAAATAAAGGGGAAACCAAATCATGTCAAAAAAACAAAAATGAGTCAAATGACTGGGAATACAAATCATATCACAATAATAACCCTGAATGTTAATGGCCTCAATTCATCAATCAAAAGACAGATTGGATTAAAAAGAAAAATCCAACAATATGCTGCAAGAGACTCATCTCATAGAAAGAGATACCCATAGACTAAAGGTGAAAGGATGGGAAAAAACATACTATGCACACGGACACAGCAAAAAAGCTGGAGTATCCATCCTCATTTCAGATAATGTGGACTTCAAGCCAAAACTAGTCAGAAGGGATAAAGAAGGACATTACATACTGCTTAAGGGAAGCATAAATCAGCAACACATACCAATCATAAATATCTATGCCCCGAACATTGGCTCATCCATGTACGTCAAACAAATCCTTCTCAATTCCAGAAATCAAATAGACAACAACACAATAATACTAGGCAATTTTAACACACCTCTCTCACCGCTGGATAGATCGTCCAAACAAAAATTGAATAAAGAAAACATAGATCTCAATAACACAGTCAACAATTTAGACTTAACTGACATATATAGAATACACCACCCAACAAAGAACGAATACACTTTCTTCTCAGCATCACATGGATCCTAGTCTAAAATAGACCATATTTTATGCCACAAAGCTACTGTTAGCAAATACAAGAAGATAGAGATACTACCTTGTATTCTATCAGATCATAATGGACTGAAATTAGAAATAAATGACAGAATAAAAAACAGAAACTACTCTAATACCTGGAGATTAAATAATATGCTATTATATGATGAATGGATAACAGAAGACATCAGGAGGGAAATAAAAAAATTCTTAGAAGTAAACGAGAACAAAGACATATGGTATCAAAATCTGGGACACTATGAAAGCAGTACTTAGAGGAAGATTTATTTCATGGGGTGCATTCAACAAAAGAAGTAGAAATCAACAAATAAACGACTTAACACTACAGCTCAAAGTCCTAGAAAAAGAAGAGCAGACCAACACCAAAAGTAGTAGAAGACAGGAAATAGTTAAAATCAGAGCCAAAATCAATAAAATTGAAACAAAAGAAACAATCGGAAAAATTAACAAAATAAATAGTTAGTTCTCTGAAAAAATAAACAAAATTGATAAACCCTTAGCCACACTAACAAAGAGAAAGAGGGAGAAAACTCAAATTACTAAAATTCGGAATGAACAAGGAAATATCACAACAGACACGAGTGAAATACAAAACATAATTAGAAGCTATTTTGAAAATCTATACTCCAACAAAAAAGGAAGCCTCGAAGACATCAACAAGTTTCTAGAGACATATGAATTAACTAAACTGAACGAGGAGGACATACACAACTTAAATAAACCAATTTCAAGCAATGAAATAGAAGAGGTCATCAAAAGCCTACCAACAAAGAAAAGTCCGGGACCAGATGGGTTCTCAGCCGAGTTCTACAAAACCTTTAAAGAAGAGCTCATTCCAATACTTCTCAAAGTATTCCATAAAATAGAAGAGGAGGGAACCCTTCCAAACTCATTCTATGAAGCCAATATCACCCTGATACCTAAACCAGACAGAGACACATCAAGGAAAAAAAATTTCAGACCAATATCCTTAATGAACATCGACGCAAAAATTCTCAACAAAATTTTAGCAAATCGCATACAAAAACATATTAAAAAGATAGTGCACCATGATCAAGTGGGTTTAATCCAGGGATGCAAGGTTGGTTCAACATCTGGAAATCAATAAATATCATTCACCATATCAACAGACTAAAAGTTAAGAATCACATGACTATTTCAATAGATGCAGAAAAAGCATTCTATAAAATACAGCATCCCTTCATGCTCAAAACACTAGAAAAAATTGGGGTAGTGGGAACACTCCTTAACATTGTAAAGGCCATCTATGCTAAGCCCATGGCCAGTATCATTCTAAATGGTGAAAAATTGAAAGCATTCCCCCTAAAAACTGGAACAAGGCAGGGATGCCCTCTTTCACCACTTCTATTCAACATCGTTCTTGAGACTCTAGCCAGCGCAATTAGACAAACCAAAGAAATTAAAGGGATACGAATAGGAAAAGAAGAACTCAAACTATCCCTGTTCGCTGATGACATGATTATATATTTAGAGGAACCTGGAAATTCCACCAGAAAACTCTTAGAACTCATAAGTGAATTCAGTAAAGTAGCAGGTTACATGATCAATGCTCACAAATCCAATGCATTTTTATACATAAGTGATGAATCTTCAGAAAGAGAAATTAGGAAAACTACCCCATTCACAATAGCATAAAAAAAAATAAAATACTTGGGAATCAATCTCACAAAAGAGGTGAAAGACCTCTACAATGAGAGCTATAGAACACTAAAGAAAGAAATTAAAGAAAACCTTAGAAGATGGAAAGATCTCCCATGTTCTTGGATAGGCAGAATTAATATTGTCAAAAAGGCCATACTACCAAAAGTGCTATACAGATTCAATGCAATTCCAATTAAAATCCTAATGATGTACCTTACAGAAATAGAGCAAGCAATTATGAAATTCATCTGGAAGAATAAGAAACCCAGAATAGCTAAAGCAATCCTCAGTAGAAAGAGCGAAGCAGGGGGTATCGCAATATCAGATCTTCAACTGTATTACAAAGCAATAGTAACAAAAACGCCATGGTATTGGTACCAAAATAGACAGGTAGATCAATGGTACAGAATAGAGGACATGGACACAAACCCAAATAAATACAATTTTCTCGTACTAGACAAAGGTGCCAAAAATATGCAATGGAGAAAAGATAGCCTCTTCAACAAATGGTGCTGGGAAAACTGGAAATCCATATGAAACAGAATGAAATTAAACCCCTATCTCTCACCCTGCACAAAACTCAACTCAAAATGGATCAAGGACCTTGGAATCAGACCAGAGACCCTGCATCTTATAGAAGAAAAAGTAGGTCCAAACCTTCAACTTGTTGGCTTAGGATCAGACTTCCTTAACAGGACTCCCATCGCACAAGAAATAAAAGCAAGAATCAACAACTGGGATAGATTCAAACTAAAAAGCTTTCTCTCAGCAAAGGAAACTATCAGTAATGTGAAGAGAGAGCCTACAGAGTGGGAGAATATCTTTGCCAATCATACTTCAGATAGAGCACTAATTTCCAGAATCTATAAAGAACTCAAAAAACTCTACACCAAGAATACAAATAATCCAATCAACAAATGGGCTAAGGAAATGAACAGACACTTCACAGAAGAAGATCTACAAGCAATCAACAGATACTTGAAAAAATGTTCAACATCTCTAGTAATAAGAGAAATGCAAATCAAAACTACCCTAAGATTTCATCTCACCCCAATTAGAATGGTGATTATCAAGAACACAAGCAACAATAGGTGTTGGCGAGGATGTGGGGAAAAAGGTACCCTCATACATTGCTGGTGGGGTTGCAAATTAGTGCAGCCACTCTGGAAAGCAGTATGGAGATTCCTCAGAAATCTTGGAATGGAACCACCATTTGACCCAGCTATCCCACTCCTTGGCCTATACCCAAAGGACTTAAAATCAGCATACTGCAGAGATATAGCCACATCAATGTTCATAGCTACTCAATTCACCATAGCCAGATTGTGAGATTGTGGAACCAACCTAGATGCCCTTCAGTTGATGAATGGATAAAGAAACTGTGGCATATATATAGAATGGAATATTACTCCATCATGAAGGATGATAAAATTATGGCATTTGCAGGCAAATGGATGAAATTGGAGAATATCATACTAAGTAAGATAAGCCAATCTCAAAAAACTAAAGGACGAATGATCTCGCTGATAAGCGGATGAGGACATATAATGGGGGGTAGGAGGGGTTAGCGTTAGGGTTAGGGTTAGGGATAAGGAGGGTGGCAAGAATGGAGGAAGGAAGGACTGTATAGAGGGAAAAGAGGGGTGGGAGGGGTGGGGGGGAAGGGAAAAAATAACAGAATGAATCAAACAACATTGCCCTATGTAAATTTATGATTTTTACTAAAAAAAAAATTTAGTAAAAAAATTAATTAAATATACAGTGAAATTCTTTTGGGAAAAAAATCAACAAAATGAACCAAAGTTAATATTTAAAATTAGACTTTCATGAATAAATGATCCAATGGATAAGTAAATTTCATTTAAAAAAGTGAAAAAATACTATAATATGAATTATTTGCTATCAAGGCATACTCTGGGATATGTAATTTCAAAACAAAAGTGCAATACTGGTAGAGAAATAGGCAAATGAAACATAATCTCTGGCTTAAATTATATGGAAATATGTATTTATATGTTACATGTATAGAAATAATATATTATGGAGATATCAGCAAAATCAGGAGAGAAATGATTGATTATAAAATGGATGTCAATGTAAACTGACTTATTTCATGCAGAAGAGTAGTCTTTTTGCCTTCTGTCATTTACAAAATGGGTTGGCAGATAAACTAAAGACCTAATTGTAATAGATAAAACTATGAAAATAAAACCCCACAGACTATTTTCCTATGACCCTAGAGTGAGGAAAGACTTCTTAAACAAGACCACAAAAGTACAAAAAAAAAAAAAAAAATTGTGCAAAACTGGTTGATTTAAGTGAAACCACTTGGAGACTTCTTTGACAGTTTATTAAAAAGTTAAACACACGATTACCATATGACCTAGCAATTCCACTCCTAGATATTTACCCCAAATAAATTAAAACATATGTCCACACAAAGACTTGTTTGTTGATATTCTTAATGCCTTATTTGTAAAGCCCCAATCTGGAAACAACCGAAATGTCCATCAGCAGAAGAATGGATAAAACATTGCTGCATACAACATGGACATAGCTTGAAGTCCTTATGCTAGTGAGATAAGCAATGCCAACCAGCACCTACTATGTGATTCCATGTATATGGATTTCTAGAATACACTAAACCAACCTGCATTAATAGAAAGCAGAGCAATGGTTTTCTGATACAAAGGATAAACCATTGACTTTTTTAAAAAAATATTTTTTAGTTGTCAACAGATTTTTATTTTATTTATTTACTTATGTGCGGTGCTGAGAATAGATCCCAGTTCCTCACACACGTGAGGCAAGTGCTCTACCACTGAGCTACAAACCCAGCCTCAGACCATTGAGGGAAACTTTTGAAGAGACAGACGTGTTCAATGTCACAATTGTGTGGTGGTCATGTTCAATGACACAATTGTGTGGTGGTCACATGGGTGATTTATTTGTCAAAAATCTTTGAACTCTATAAAAGTATATTTGCTCTGTGTAATTGATAGTTCATTAGAGTTAATTTTGTAAAGAAAGAGTTATAAAACAAAAAATGATGAATATGACTATGTAAAAATGTATAATTATTACTCCATCAAGGACGCTGTTAAAAAGCTGTACTGGGTCTTATTGGCGATAAATTGAGAGAAGATACTCCAGTGTCAGAAACCAATGAGATTAATATCTGAAATATTCAAATCCTTAAAAAATATTGCTAATTAACCATAAAAATGGGAAACTCAGATAGAATGAAAAATGTAATACATTGGAAATTCACAAAAGGGAAAATTCAAGAAGCCAGCACATAAACAGTACAAGGAAATACTCAACTGCACTAATGCCTAGAAAAATAAAATCAAAACACAAAAAGGCAATAATGTTTCTATGTACCATAAAAACTAGAGAATCATAAAATACAAAATATTAAATTAGTATGAGGGAAATGAGAGTCTCCAAGTTGCTCATAGTGATAAAGACTGGCCCAGTCATGCAAAACAGGATCTGGCAATATTTCAATCAACAAATATTTGAGCACTAATCATGGGCCAGAAACTATTCCAAGTGGGGAGAAATTAGCAGTGAATGCACAAAACGTATAAAAATTTTTACCTTCTTCAAGCTTACAGTCTAGTGGAAAGAGAAGACAATGACTACAATTAAAAAGCAAAATTAAGGTATATTAGTGTGGTAAGTGCTATAGAGGAAATAAAGCTGGATGGGGATAAGGGGTGGTCAAAGAAGAAGGGAAGAGTTGCAATTTTAAATTTGGTGGTTAGCAAGTCCTCACTGAGGAGGAGCACAGAGGCCTGAGTTGAGAGCATGTCTAATATATTTAAGGTTAGTTAGATTTCATCTGAGAAAATGAAGATGAGAATAGAGGAGACGAGGTAAGAGAGGTAAATGGAGGGAGACAGGGTAGGACCTTGCAGATGCTTTGATGGCTTTGGATTTTACTCTGAATAGGATGGAAAGCCACCAGGAAATTCTGTGAAAGTGGTTCTTATAAAACCAGGTATGCTTATGGCCTAGCATACAGTGAGTACACTACTGGCTAAATTTCATGGAGAAACTGGTACACAGATGCACAAGCAAACATCCACAGGAACATTTCTTTCAGATTGTGTGTGTGCACATGTGTGTGTGTGTGTGTGTAGACATGAGTAGTAGGAAGTAGCTGTGGCATTCCTTGCTACAGGAATCAATAAGTAAAAACGCTGAAACAAAAGAAATTAAACAGAGATACATTTAGCTTTGTGGATAGTTCAAATCATGTCGAAGAAAAATAAAAGAAATAGAGTGAGATTGATTGCATAGTATATTTAAAAATACAGATATATGCATGTATATATACACACACACACACACACAAACAATAATTCATGTATTTCAAAGACATAAATAACCAAAGATGTTGCCCTTTGGTGTAGCTGTCTATGAAGGGACAGCGAGACAGAACTGAAAACTGAGTTCAAAGGGAAAATAAGTTTTTAATAGGAGAAAAGTTATAGGGAGGGAAACAAATAAGTATGCAATTTTATATTTCCTCCAATAGAACAGCAGCCTCATTTTCCTTCTTCTCTAAACAAAAATATAAGCCATTTCAAAGATTAAAAAAAAACCTATTGAATGAAGTAGGAAATCACCACATAGCTATCATCCAGCTCTCACGTACAGCCCCACGTAAAACATAAATGCTTTCCTCCTTGTTTTTTAGGTATTTATTGAGCATTTTAAGCCAGTTTTTGAGATATAAATTGTACAGCTAATAAAATGAGCATGGTATGATTTGGATGTGCTTGTCTCTACCAAAACCCATGTTGAAATTTGATTGCCAATGTGGTGTCTTGGAGGATGGGGTGAGAGGTCCTGTTGCACCACCCTCATGAATGAATGCAAAATCTTTCTCAAGAGACTGGGTTAGGTTCTCTCAAGACTGGACTAGGCCTCTTGTGAGCGAGCTGGATCCTGTGGGACTGAACTGTAACTGTGAGAGCAGGTTGTTAAAAAACAAGTCTGGCCCCTCCTCCCAGACTTCCTTGCACACATGCTCTTCCACGTACGCTGGCTGCACTTCCTCTTTTCTGCTGTTAGCAGGAGGTGCTCACTGGAAGTGGTACTGATGTCATTGCCATGTCCTTGTTCCTCCAGGAAGCATGAGCCAAAATAAACCTCTTTTCTGTACAAAGTACCCAGTCTGTGTTACTTTGTTATAGCAACAGAAAATGGACTAGTGTACCATTTTATGTGTACATTTTAATGAGTTTTGGAGTATAAGGACCAATTCAATCACATTATTAAACACTTACATCACTTCAAAATGATCTCTAGAGCTCAGTTCCAATCTCTTGTCACCTACTCTACATAATCAATAATTTACCTTCTGTCGTTGTAGATTAGATTTGTCTTTTTCAGACTCGTTATCAAAAACAACAGAAGTTTTCATTATGTTCATGTTTTCTTTTAAGTTTTTGAACATAGTTATCATATCTATTTTAAAGTGTTTTCTGCTAATTTTAACTGTATGTCATTTATGAATCTGTTTCTAATGCATGATTTTTGTATTGGACATAGGTTCCTTTTTCCTGCTTTTTACATCTGGTAGTTCTTGATTGGATGTCAGACATTTAGAATGCTATTTGTTGAATGTTTGGATTTTGCTGTCATTATGTAAAAAAAAATTGGGGCTTTATTCTGGCGGGCGGTTAATTTACTTCTCAAATAGCCTGATAGTCTTCTGGGACTTGTTTATAAGTTTTGTTAGGATGATTTGAGAGACTTTATGAGAGGGAGATTGTAGCTCCACTACTAAGAGTTAAATGACCTTTTTGTGGTCTCTATAGAATTGTCCAAGTGTTTAATGAAATTTACCACTTGTCTGGATGGAATTTGAATGTCTCTCAGTTCTGTGCAAGACCTGATGGCTGCTCAGTTTATAGTTCTCTGTTAATTGATCTTTTCTTAGTAATTATTCTTTACCCAGACTTTTGTGGTCTCCTCCTATGCATTTGTAGCTTAGTATTTATACAAAATTCAAGGTGATTCCTTTTACAGATTTATTGAGCTTCCTTTCAGCATCATGCTCTCCTCCCCTCAGACTCCAGGGCATATTAAGCACCCCAACCTGCATATTCCAGTCACCCCAGCCTCCCCAAACTTGGATATCTATTTTTTCAGCTCAATAAGAATTTTTTTTTTCTACTTAGAAACCCACTGCTCAGTTTTATGTTCTTAAAGGTGCCTCCAGTTGGAAAGCAAAGCCAATTGTTTGGCTTATCTTATTTTACCTTTTGAGGTCACAGTCTGTACGTGCACCACACTAGTTTCCTATATTTTGTGATTAATTTTCTGGTAATTGAAAGTGAGAAAGTTAATCTCTTACCATGTACTCCATCTTGGAACAAACTAGAAATCTCTAATAGGAAACATTTTAGGAGAAAATTGATTGTGTAGTAAGACCACTGGCCTATATTACTCATGGTCCTCAATTATTTTTACTTTAGGGTGGGGCCACAGATTAAACCCATTTCATAGTATTTTGAAACCAACCTCAGTGTATTTCATCCCTACATATTTTACTGTGTACCTTTAAAAGATAAGGACTCTTTAAAAATAACCACAGTTCTACTACGATAGGTAAAAAATTAATAATTTCATCAAATATAAATGTTCAAATTTCTAATTGGTTCATAGATACCTTAATATTTTTATGGTGTTCAAAATGTTGGAATTCAAGGCTGGAGATGTAGCTCAGTGGTAGAGACCCTGGGTTGGATCCCTAGTACCACAGGAAAAGGAAAATCCAGGATTTGACCAAGACTCTCAAAGTATAATTGTTGATCTCTTTGAGTGTCTCCTAATGTCCAAGCTAACTTTTCATTTCTTTTGTTTTACTTAAAATGTATTGTTTTTGGAGAAGCTAGCTATTTGTGTTTATCCTAGGTGTTCTCATAGTTGAACTTCTGCTGATTGCATCCCTATTCTGTAGTTTAACCTATTCCTGTGCTATAATTCGGTTGTTGGAGTAGTGACAATTTACAATAATTCATGTCCCCATTCGAGAACATACTGTCCTTGATTTTGTAAGTTCTCTTTTTATCATCTGCAAAGTTTTTTGGGTGTTCTTGATTGATGAATTGAACATTTGTTTGTTTTGCTATTTGATTATTTATAGTTTTTCTCTTGCTGTGTTGAGCCCATATTTTTACTTTCTTGGGTTAGTAAGTTTACTTGTTGGTCTTGAAATTACTGGGTATATCTACTTGAATTGTGCAATAAATCTCACTCTATTTTTTAGTTTATTTTTCTTCAATACTGTTTAAAACTGTCTGCACAGCTAGTGTATCTCTTGTTCATTGCTTCTGTTTCAGAGTTTTACTTAATGCTGTAGCAAGGAATGCCTCAATTACTAACTAATGCACATGTTCACACACACACACACACACACACACACACACACACACACACACAAAACCAAGGAGAACATTGTCATGTGCGTCCTCTTGTGCATCTATGAATGGATATTTCTGTGGAACTTACCCATAGTAGCTAAATCTCCTTAGGACAAATGAATGCGGGGTGCTTTTAAGGGTGAATGGACACATGGTCATGTAACCTTTCCTTAAGTGATAGTGCTCCTGTAGACTTGTTAGTTTCCCTTTACCTGCTTATGTAAGGAGCTAAAAAATTCAGGTTGAGAGTCCAAGAGTATTTCCAAAGTTTCATCCCCAGTTTTAAACCAACTCAGTGCACAGGTGGCTCCCTTGATTTCAATTGGAAGCTGCAGGGTCAGCTCTGGCTCTTATTCCACCATTTCATGAGCCACAGTTGCCTGAGCCCATGTTTCTATAGCTTTAAAACAGGGATAATGGGTTAGGGTGTAGCTCATCTGCCCAGCATGCATGAGGACCTGGGTTCCATCTCCAGCACCACAACACTACACTACACAACACAACAAAACAAAACAAAAAAACAGAAATAATTATGCCAGTTTTGACCAACTCACAGGGTTTCTGTAAAGAACAAATGAGTTGATACAAATTTGCTCTATATTAGTACTGTTCAACAGAAATATGTAAAACGTGAAATTTAAATTCTTCTAAATCATTTTAAATAAAAGAAAAAAATCAATGTACTTAATTTTAATGATATAATTTATTTACCTCAACATAACCAAAATATTATCATTTTGAATATAAAGGAAATTTTTTGCATTTTTATACTGTTTATGAAATCCAGTGTATTTTATATTTATAGTACATCTCAATTTGGATGCTAAATTCTCATCAGAAATACTTGATATGCATTTAAATTACATACCAGTTATAGTTGATTAAGTAGATTCACATCTTCAAATATTTTCCCAAACATAAAAGTTTTTCCAGGATTTTAGGCAGGAGGATAGCCCAGTGATTAAGCCCTAGCCTGTGCAAAGAACTGGGTTCAATCCCTAGCACTACAAAAATATAAAGTAAAGTAAAATAATTTATATTTAAATTTCTTATTTTATTTAATTCTTTTTTTCAGTGCTGATGAAATACACTCTAGGCAAGTGCTCTACTACTGAGCTATACCCCCCACCTCAAATTAATTAAAATTCAATAAAATTAGAAATTCTGTTCCTCTGTCACACGAGCCACATTTCAAGTGCTTAATAGCCATCTGTGGCTTGTGGCTACCATACTGAATGATGCTTCTGTGTGAACTGAGAGCTCTATGCACATGGCTGCTTGTACTGAAGTTCTCAAATCTCAGTTGGATGTTGACACTATTTCACTTTGGACCCAATGCACCAGAGAAGTGAATTTCCTTTACTTTGGCCTATAAAAGAATTTCCCAAGGAAAACCTCCCAGCTTTCCTGACAACTGGACAACAGATTGCTTCCATTTCAGTAATCAGAATTTATTTTGTCTAAGAGTTGCTACACATTCTGGGAAATAAATACATCTCTAAGAGTAGGGCAAAGATGTCCAAAATAGACTGTTTTTAAAAAGCTAAAAAATCGATTCCTGGTAGTAATGCAATCTGGGATACGTGAAACCATTAGCACAGGGGAGCCCACAGCGAGGTCAGAGTCTATTCTGAGCTGTGGAGAATCGAGCTCCTTGTGACTTCAGTGCATTATCAGGGGCAGACTACAGTTCCGGTAGGGCCAAATCCATCATCTCAGGGTGAGGAGCATCCCAGGGTCACATAGAGGTGCTGGGATTTTTCTAGCAGAGGTGATTCAGGGCACTTGGACAATCTACCCGAATATTTTTTCCAGGAATCATTACAGAATTGCATACCAATGCATCTCTGAGTAACAGAATGGGAACCTTTCTTAAATATTCCTGGGTTCTCTGGAGGATATTTGATTTGAAAGAACTATTGCAGTCAGTCAGGTTGAACTGCTTTAACACTTACCTAGCACTCATAGCTCTGAGTGTTTTACCTATATTAACAAATTTAATTCTCTCAATAATATTAAGAATATTTGTTATTGTTATAAATACCACTTTGCAGGTGAGGAAACTGAGACAGAGAAATTCAATAGCTTGTGCAAAATCACATGTTCAACAATGATGGACATGGGATATGAACCCAAACGATCTAGCTTTTGGAGTAGTCAATAAACCCTGCGGTCTATGCTACTTCTGAATGTGGATCAGAGGCTAGACTTCCAAGCCAGCTCAGAGTGCTGAACTGTGCACCCAGTCATTAAAGATGCAGACATACCTCCTCAAGTTAACTACTAAAATCAGTGACAAGCTCGGACGCTTATCTACCTTTGCAGTTGTACCCCGGGCTTCTAGAATGTTCTCTACCATAACAACCTCCTATCAAAATTCCATCATCCTTCAAGACTCAGCTCAGAATAAATCTTCTTCACTTAGTGTCCTAAATCTCAAGACAGAATTATTCTCTTTTTGATCTCTCCCAACCATTTGTAGTTAATCTGGAATACTGCAGTTTTTCTAAAGCCACCTGGAATTATAGCAGTGTCTTTCTCCTATGCTGTGAGCCCCTGGATGGTGCACAGTGTGTCTTCCTCATTTCTGTATTTTTCACCACACCTAGCATACTGCCTTTTACCTTCTAGGCAGTCAGTAAATATTCATTGACCTAATTTGAATAGAAATATAATATATTAGAAAATGCATTCTAATGGGTTTCCAGAAACTTCAGTTCTAAACTTGGGCTGGACACCAATTAGTTATATACATTTGGACAATTTACTTAACCTCTCTGAGCTTTAGTTATCTCATCCATAATTGGATGAGATAATCTCTAAGGCATCATGACTTTTATGGAGTAGGCTATTATTTGCTCTGAATTTATGTACACAAAAGGTTTTTAAACAAGTCCCTAAAGGATATTTCATGTTCCAAGATCACTCATGGTAAAGACCCCCGGCTGAAGTAGAAGGGACATTTCACCATCTGGAGCAGTAGAAGCCCCTGAGTTGTGCCATCACAAAATATCAGCCTTGTCTAAATAGATGCATAAATTTGAGTCTTGATGTAAAATAATACATTAAGAATTAATGGGAAAACTCAAAATTATTGCCCAGATTTAAAAAATATAAATAATTATATTCGAGTCGGGAATACATCTTATACACAAAGTATAAGATTTAAAAAGATTTTTAAAAACTTTTGTTGGAAATGCCTATTTTGTATTTTTCAAGTGACTTGGATTAAAAGTTTATTTTATTTTAAAACAAAAACTTTGAGTGGAAGTCCTCATAGCTTGTCTGATATTATAAAATCTCCACTGAAGGCCAGACCCTCTTGCTGCATCTATGTAGCTTGATGAAATGTCACCGTCTTGACGTTGAAACAGCAAATGCTATGCCATTGTAGAAAATGGGGAGCCAAGGTCTAGAAACAGGTAATAATGTGGACAAGGTCACCTAAAGGGACACTGGAGGAGCCCAGTTTAGAAAGCCAGCTCAACCAACTCCACCCATGCCTCTGAGGCTTTATCCTTTGTGTCTTCCAGCCCAACTGAATTAATTTGCAAGAGAAGCAAATTGCAATCCTGGAGTCAGGACAGCCTCACCTGGTGGCCCAGGACCTGCCTGTAAAGGAAAGAAGTCTTCTCTAGCCAAGGCTCCTGCCTGTGTCGGGACAGAGTCAGTTTCCCTTTGGAGAGGAGCACTTTGGGTCCTAAAGGGTTTCATTTTCCTGTGTTCACTGAATCTCAATCACCGACTTGATCTCTGGGTCCCAGGAAGGGGGGTTGGCTAAACAGAAAATGTGTAAAGTTGAACTTTATTTACTATTGATAAGAAAATCAAAAGGAAGTTAACTTTTTACTCATTCTCTTCTCAAAGCTATCAAAAGAATCATGAAATCTTTTCAAGATCAAACGCAGAGGTTCCTCACAAAGGTTGTCATGATGAATTAATTTGAGGCTCTTTAGTTCCTCTTTCCCACTGTGCAGAAATGAGCAGGATGTTTTTTCTGCTCTCTGCATGTCTCTGAAGGCGGGTGTCGGATGCTCTGCCCCTTTCTTCCCACACGACTCATCTCTGCCACTTTCTGCTCCTCTGTACCTGTTCCACCTGCAGATTCTGAGGACCCAAAACTAAAGTGTGTGCGTGGGAACCTTCCATTCTGTCCAAACAAGACACTGTAAAGACAGTGGGACCAGTAAGTTTGGAGGCTGTAGTTCTGGAGGAAGACCCTCATCTCCCCACGGGCCCAAGTCTCTGTCCCCACCTTCCTTTTCGTCCCCTGCAGAACTGCCTCCCCTCATATGTGACACATTGTCTTTGCTCCTGACTTGCTCCAATCAACACATTGCTTTAACTACTTTAAAATAAGCTTGTAAGAGCTGTCTACAACGCCATGAGGGTCCAACTCCCTCTGATTAATTAGGAGGCTTGGAAATCTGCAAGTGTGTCTTAGAAACTGTGCTGGGGGTGAGTGTAGCACTGAGCAAGTTTGCTTTTTAAATATTTCATGCTGCTCTATTTTCTACTCCAAAGGTGGGTGGGGGAGGGGCCCTTTGTCTGCAGTGAAATGGATTTTCGTCTCTACTCCTTTTTGGCATGTGCTGCTAACCTACTCGCTCCCACCTCCCACCTGCCCCTCTCCTTCAGCCAAATAAGTGAAAACAGCAGCAACAGGGAGAACCTCTGTTCTTCAGGTCTCTGCCAAAGGAGTCATTACTGGATCCCAGGCAACTGGATTCTTGACTCCCTTTGGAGAGGAAAGCTTTCAGGATGTGTTCCATGATGATTTATTACATGTGGCAAAAATACTTGCTATCTAGCACACTGCTGAGCTTTTTGCATCCCTATTTTGCAAAGTTTGTAGGAAAGGCCACTCCACGCCACTGAGCCTGGTGTGGGTGTGTGCCCATCTCCTCCAATACCCATTTACTGTTTGGTTTCCAAGTGGCTGACCTAATCTACTTTATCTTGCTCCTTACAAGATCCCAGGTCCAGAAGAATAACATGTGAAAGTTCTGAGATGGAAAAGAGTATGATGTGTTCCACATACCAGAAGATCAGTGTGGCTGCAGCATGATAATCAGCAATATTAATTTGTCATTTTATGTACATGGTAATAATGTTCGAAGCAGTTGAATTGATTGGACCTTCACAATGAGTCTATAATGAGAAACTGAGAATGCAGAGAAGTTAAGTAACATGGGTCTCACACGGGTCTTTCCCGGGTCTCACAGCCGGGAAAGTCACATGTGTTTCAGGAACCAAGGCAGTCCAGTTCCAAACCCATCCTCTGAACACAGCGTGAAGTGGCAGGTATGGCAAAGCAAGAATGGATGAGGACCACATCACACAGATCAGGAAAAGAAGAAGGAAGATCATTTAATTAAGTCATTTCAGTTTCAGACCTTCACTGAAAGTTAAATATAACCCCCAGGTTATCTAAAGACTGATTTCCTTTTTTTCTTCCTATGGAACATTGGGGGAACCCATTGAGAGACTAGCTCTAGGTTAGGCACTGTGAGAAAAACAAGAAGCAGTCCAATTGGTCTTTGACCAACAAGGTCCTTACTACTTTGAGGGACAAGAGAGGTGGTAGGGAAGGAGGGGTGAAGGATTCACGGGGACGGTGGCACTTGAAGTGGCCTTACAGAAATGATTTGAATATAGGCTTGTGGAGGCTGTGGAATAGTTTTTGAACCACTGTCTCCCCCCTGCTTCATTGTTTCTTCCTCAACATGCATTTATGTGCCTTCTGCATGCCTGGTTCTCTGCTAGGATTGAGGAGGGCAGTGATTTGGACAAATCAGCTAGAAAGAAACCAGCAGGACCATAGCCACAACAGTGGGAAAGTCTGATCTTGGGTGACACTCAAGGGCTGTGTCTGGTGGGAAGTTTAGCTTAGAAGAGGGACAACAGGGATGGGGACAGAAAGCAACTGATGGGTGAGAGTCTTAACTAGCAGAACCAAGAATGGGGCTTTTTTTTTTTTGTCTGATAAATGTTGGGAAACCATTGTTGTTCTTGAGCAGGGGAGAAAAATAATTAAGGGAGGTTCTAGAACAATTTGTGTGGTAGCTGTGTACAGGCTACCATGGACGTAGTATGAGTCATGGTATTAAACCTCTGTTATGTCAGATAGAAGAAGACTCAAGGAACAGAAAAGTAGGCCCAAGTGTCACTAACCTTTACTTCTGAAGTACCTGAATGTGCTTTAAAATGAAAGTGCTATGGAGTAGTAGGTCCTCTCCTTCTTGAAGATCAAGTTTAAACTAGTTTTTCTTGGTTTCTCAAGTAAACAGGATTTTTGGCTGATGGCACAGGGACATTTTATTAACCAAAAACTAACCAGAAACACATCATTCACCCTGAACTAACCTGAAAAGGGTAAGAGAAAAGAATGTAATTTAAGGAGACTGTCCTTAATTAAAGAAGCCACTTGGCAAATTTCAAAGGCTGCCTTGTTTTTTGCCAGGTCTCTTCTTTTTCTCTTTCTTCTTTTTTTTTTTTTTCTTTTCATTTTAATATACTTTTCCAAAACCTCCTGTTGGAAAGTTTTATCACATTTGGGTTTTACCTGACAAATTTGTATTTAATCTTCAGGGGATGCTGCTTCAGGTTGACAGTAATTCAGGGATTGGCATGCACATTGTGTCTTCCTGCCAAAGCAAGTAGGGCAGCGGGTGGCCCTGAAGCAAGGAATGCAACGTGTCTTGTGCTTAGCGTTCTCAGGATGACTGTGCTGGGCCCTGGCGTTTTAGGGCAGCCAGAGGGGCAAGTGAGGTGGATTTCGTTCCTCCTTTTTTTTTTTTTTTGTTTCCTAGCATATGCAGTTTAGGGCCTGCCTTATGCAAGTAGCCTCCCTGAGTGGGCTTCTCTCCTTTCTGCATGCACATTTTCACTGTTCAGATGTTCATGTATTTCACTGTTTTGCTGGCTCCTATTATTCAGTGTGTGGTAGAGACACTGTAGCAATGTGTGCTGCCTACAGTTGAACAAATCAAAGCAAGGGTGATTGTGCCATGCTAGTGAGCACCCTGCACTGCCCATTTATTTCTTGCAGAGTTAACAGGATACACACACACACACACACACACACATACACATACACACACATGTTCTGTTTTGCCTTCAAGTATTTTTTAAAGTAACATACTCAACTTCTGAAATTGACAGGGACTTGAGAGATGATAAAGTTCATCCCCATTATTTATGGACAAGGAAACTGAGCCCTAGACAGGAAAGAAGCCTGGATGCCAGAGGTCAAAGTTCTAGCCAGGGAGCCCAGAGATTAGAATACAAATTCAGACTCTGGTCTGGTGTTTTTTGTACATTTTGCCACCTAAAATTCTCATATTTTTTAAAGAGGAAAAACAGACTTGCAAGACGGATTAACTTACAGTGTTGTAGTTAAAAAGGGATCAACTTAGAAGTCATTTGAACTCAGGTTTCTGGAATCCCATACCAGGATCATTCTATGGGCACGGTACTTGAGTGATGTTCAGATATATTTGGAAAATTCAAGAACGAAATGGAAATAGCTCAAAATTCACCAAGCCCCCACATTCTAGGAGTCCTGCACCCCTTTAAGCCCTAATCCTACCATCTTCTGAAAGATCACCAGCTTTACTTTTCTTAAAAACATGCTCTAGAGAGAGCAAGGCTGGCAGGGTGCTGAGGCAGCACACTGCATAGATGTTCTGACACAGCACTTCCGGTCACAGTAGTTAATTACTTCAAATATACAGCTTAAGTGCAGCCCATGAATCAGATCAGAACCAGTTCCTGGAAACTTTGATAATGAGAGCTTTGGGAGGCAAGAGTCACAGGGAGGGGGAGGCAGGCCAGCAGGGTCCACTCCCTGGTACTTCATTGCCACGGTCAAGGTGAGCTGCAAGGGCAGTAGGTCCAGAGCCTGCTGCCTCTGATCCTCTCACTCCAAACAGGAGTGGCTCAGGGCTGCCCACCAGCACCGTATGCCCTGCCTTCCTCGGGGCAACACTGTGTGCTGAAACGTTCTCTGCATCCACCGTCAGTGTGCCTTCTTCCTGTTCAACAGCCCTGATAGGAGTTTCAATGCTGTCATTGGCTCTTCTCCATTATGGCTGCCAGCTATCTCATTTATTGGTCCATTTGAGGACATTTTTTGTTAATATAGAAAATTAACAGGATTATAGATTGGGTGGCTTCAACAATAAAAATCAATCTCATATCTTTGGAAGCTGAAAATCCATGATCAAGACCAGGGTCAGGGTGGCTCCTGCTGGGATCTCTGTCCTTGGCTGTATACAGCTGCCTTCTTGCTGGGGACTTGCATGGCCTTTGGGCTGTGTGCGTGCATCCTTGGTGCCTGTTACAAGGATGTGAGCTATAGTGGTTAGGGTCCCACTTTGGGACCTTTAACCTTAAGTACCTCATTAAAGGTCTTCTCTCCCAACTACAGTCACATTGGAGGTTAAGGTTTCAATGTATGAGGTTTGGAAGGTCACAATCCAACCCTTGTCAATGTCATGGATGACTCCTCTCTCCTGAAGAGATGTGCAGTCTAGCAACAAGGTAAGACACCTGCACAGGCAGCGAGCGAGGGAGGTGTCTTGGCTGCCTATGAACATAGCCAGATCTGAACAACTAAAGAATTTCATTCTGAGTCTACATGGGATGCATAAAGAGAGTAAAATTTCCAAAAGTGTAACTCCTGAAGCTGCCCAAATGGCATTTTTTGGAGGTATGGGGAAATTACTAAAGGAACGTACCCATATGCCTCAGGAGACAGCTTCTTCTTGTTAAATAACTTGAGGTATATAATATATACACCAATGTGTGTGTGTATGTGTGTGTGTGTTATGTATTTATGGAAAGACTTTATTCCACCATGGATTTTGAGAACTTTACAGAAAATTCACAAACTATATCAGATGTAGGAGAAATGGCCATCAGAGTTAGAGGCTTATCATGCACTGTGAGGCCACGGTGCTGTGACATTGGGCTAGCCTTCCATATTTTAGGCACAGTTTAACAATAATTTCTACCCCTTAATGAGCAATTACTTTAATCGAACCTCACTATATCTGTATAAGGTGTTATATTACTCCCATTCTATAGAGAGGAAATGGAGGCATAAAGAAATTACTTGTTCAAAGTCACAAAGCCATTTTGAAGGAAAGACATGTCTGTCTGACATTAAGATCAAGGTCCATCTGCAATCTATCTGAGGAGACAAAACACAAACACCTAAAAATGAAAACCAGATGGTCCACCTGTGTAGTTGACTTGATGCTGTGGTGTTAAAATAGTGCTGTGTGATCAATTTGAGGATAAGCTGTTGGAGAAAGCCCTGTAAAAAAGGTATTACCAGAATCAAGCTTTGAAGTATAGGTAGATTTTAAAGAGGGGCAGAGGTGGGAAAAAGAATGTCACAGAATTTGAAATAGAAATGGCAAATTAGGTGCAGAAAAGAGCAAGAAAACCAACCTGCCTTTATCTCAGGACTTAAAACTACAAAAAGGGACAATGGGTTCATATTTGCCAAGGTTGGCACTAGACTTAATCTTGAAAGGGGAGAAAAACTAGAGTTGAATTGCAGAATAGTTAATATTTAAATGTACATTTTCATGGGTGGCAGTTCATCATGATCAAAAGTGAACTCTTAGGTCAACTGGTGAGAATTTGCATATTGAAACTATACTAATGGTAAATAGCCAACAGCATTCTTGCCTACTGAAAAATAATTTAATGTCTGTAAAGTAAAAGAGAACACCAACTCTTATAGTTTTGCAACTTCGCTCTCTTGGGTACAGATGAGCAAGTATGGAATTGCTCTTATTTATAGCGGAGCCCCAGTCTAAGTGGAAGTGTGAATCAGATAGAAAAGCACTTTCTACACAATCAATCATCTGATGTTCTCACTGAAAAACATGTTTAACATTGTCAACTCAGACTTTGAGACTGCTGTTCTACGTGCTGAATTATCTTGAAGTCATTCAACTCTCATCCATGAAATGAAGATGTTTATGAATGTCACCTCAGGACTACTTTTCAACACAGGTGTCCACTTCTTTCATGAGATTTATTATGTAAATTGGCTCACAATAATTGAGAAAGCTGAGGACTCCCACAGTATGCTGTCTATAAGTTGGAGAACCAGGAAAGCTGATTGTATAAGTCTTGGAGTTCTTCAAAAGCTAAAGAAATAGAATCTCTGATATCAGAGGGCAGGAAAAGACTGATGTCTTAGCTCTTGAAAAATGAGAGTTTTGCCCTTTGTCTTTCTGTTTTTTCTGGATTAGATGATGTCTGCTTACATTAGTGAAGGTGATCTTTATTCCATATACTGACTCCAATGATAATCTTTTTTTTTCTTTCTTTTTTTGCAGTACTGGGGATCTAACTCAGGCCTTGTGCTTGTGAGGCAAGCACTCTACCAGCTGAGCTATCTCCCCAGCCCTCCAATGCTAATCTTTTCTGGGAACACCCTCACAGCTACACCCACCCATAATGCTTTACCTACTATTTGGGCATCCCTTGGCCCAGTCAAATTAGCATAAAATTGACCACAGATTCCAGCTTTTTATTTGCCTCTGGAATTTTTATGTGGATCCAAGGATCGTGCTGTCTTCTTCTACTCTAGATTTCTCTTCTCTTAGGAGATGAAGTAAGTAACAAGAGAGATTGGAGGATTTAGGTGACAACTTTTGTAATATGGTAATTTTGACTCAAGAAGTCATTCCACTGAAGTATAGTAATATAGGAGTAAGTTGCTCTTTGGAGGGAGATAGCACTAACATTACTGCATTAGATGTGGGAAATTTGGAAAAGCTGGGGGAAAAGCTGGATGGGAAGTTCTCAAAGTTCTAATCCTTAGGGAAATCTTCAAGGGCTAAACTGTTAGATTTTGTAACTTTAGAAAGATGGAGTCATGTAAAACAAGCACATCCTCAACTTGCCATCCTCTAAAGTTAACAAAACCCAAATTATCATAGCACATCTCTCACTGGGCCATGGATGGGAAATATCAAGAAGGATAGTTTGGGGTCCCAATCCAGAAGAAGATCATGGTTTACTTTTGAAGACTAGCTTTGAATTGTGAAAAATTAACATTCAAGGCATGTCACTTTATAGTTAAGCTCCAAATAAATCATTCAGAGTCTGTTAGTTCTCAAATTATGTTGTGCATCAGAATGAGCCATGGACTTGTGAAACTACAGATCCTCAGATCCTGCTCCTGGAAATTCTGAGTTTTAGCCTTTGGATCCAGGTCTTTTAACAAGCTCCAAGTCAACTGCAGAACTGTTGTGAAGAAAATAATGAGAACAAAATGACTGGGACAGTAAGGGAAGCTCCCAGCACTGAGTACAGAGGTGGAAGAGGCAAGTTCATGGAGCTGGAGTTTATTGGTGAGTATGCAATGGGTAGAATGAGAGATTTTAACAGGTAGCAGTGCCATTGGGTAAATAGCTACAGAGCCTGTGGATTAGTTCCACCCTGTGAGAACAAGAAGATTAAGAATGACTTGTTTCCTTCAAACAGGAGACCTGATGGAGAGGCGATGGGTTAGAGGCACATAGAGTTAGAGAAAAGTGGGTGTTGGCCTTCAGTTGGGCAGTCAGCTAATGAGGGCTCCTCAGGAGAAGGGATGTGAGGTGTGGGCACTTGTTTTCTCCCCCCTCCCATCTGTTCAGTAAAGCTATCTGATTTCTAGTACAATGCAGGGTGCACTTTAAACAAAACACTGAGATTAGCCAATTCACTTACCTCCCCCAAAGGAGATCATTCACCCAGAGGAAGCCTGACAAATGATCATGTAAAATATTATGCTTTTAAGAAGGTCCCTTATATCTCTCAGAGAGTCAATAGAGTCCATTATGTCAGTTCCCATCCACTGGCTTCTTTCTCAACTATTTATATTTCCATTTAGTTGAAGCTTAGGCAAAGCTCACCAAAGCCCAGAAAATTAAAGATATCAGAGACGAGTTTGTTATCTTTTTTAAGACCATCTATCTTTTTCATTCTTCTTTTACTGGGCCTGGCGGTTTCTCTCTTGCGTCTCACTTCCTTTTGACCCTTTCCAGTGTGAGATCCTGCTTTGATCCAAGATTTCCACTCTTACTCTTTTGACAGTGTCTATCTTCATGGGTATCTTCCTGTATTTGTGCCTCTTCCTGTATTTGTGCCTCTTCTTATAGGTTATGGGGTTGGAGGAGGGAAGAAGCTGGCCTGTTCTGGTTCTCCTGTGCTCTCTTGTTCTCTTTTTTCCCTTTCACCTTCCTGTTTACATCCTATATCCTGCACACCCTGTGTCTAATCTTTCTTAAACACCACTTTACAGCATCAAAGAAGAGATGAGACAGATGTGCACTGACACAGAGATATTTGGTAGCACCTTGAAAGATCAAGTTAGAGGAAGAGAAGAGACACCTGGAGACACCTGGGGAGAAAGGAGAGAAAGGGAGTGAGTACTGGGAGCGATGGGAGAGACCAGTAAAATAAAAATAATTAATAATAATAATAATTATTATAATAATAATGAATTTCTATGTATTCAGTACCTAATATGTGCCAGGCAGGGTGACTGCAATAAGTCATTCAATCTTTACAATGCTCCTTTGACTGTGTGCTGTTTCCTTACTTTTGAAATAAGGATACTAAGACTCAGTGGGTTTAACCTTATTTCCCAAGGTCGTATTGTGATCATGAAATGCAACTGGATTTCAAACTCAGGCTGTCTTTCTCCTTTCCATCTTGGAGAAACAAGCAGGCAATCCTTTTTTTTTTATTATTATTTAAGCTCAAGAGAATATTTCCAAGATGTAAATATTTTTAAATATAGATAATTTTATACACCCATAAACTTATCCATACATGTGTGCACAAACCCACACATCAAGAGTTAATCTTATTTATTTTGTTCAACGGTGTTTCCTTCACTTTGTTTCATCATCTTTAAAATTGGAAGGGACCACAGGACTCTCCACATTTGGTAGCCAGGATCTCTCTATGATATTTCTTATGTTACCTGTGCTTACGTATTTTCAGAGAACAGGGAACTCCTCAGGACAAAGGCAATCTGTTCCATTGTTGAACAGCTCAGATGTTTATATAATTATTCTTCCTTAGGTGCCATGAAGATTATCTCAAAATTGTTCAACTGTTTTCATTCTTGAAGTCACACATCAAATCCTTTCACAGGATAGCTTTTTATGTGTATGTATGCTAAGAATTCCTGCACACACAAACACACACTCAGGGTCTCAAAGTCTCCCCTTTTCTGGCTAAGCACCTCTAGTTCTTACAACTATGTCTCACATAACATAATTTCCATTTTGCTTTTTATTCTCTTGACTCAAATTGGTCATAAAATTGAGCATGGAGCTCAGGATAAGCCAGGTCAGCACAGCCTACAAAGCCTTTCCCCTTCCTATTGTTGAACATCATGCTTTTGTTGATACAGCCTAGAGTCCTTTTGCATTTTGAAAGTCAAGTGATTTCTCTGTTTAAACTTGATCCTGTTACTTTGGTTCTTATATTATCTTGCCACAATCTTTCTAGATTGTTCCAGATCGTGACTCTCATCACTGGCTTTCCTCCCTAGCTTTGTGTCATTTACCATTTTGTGAGTGTATTTTAAGTTCTGTTTGAAATATGTTGTTGAGTATAAATAATAAGCTAAAAACTGTTACCATGTAGTTTTATTTAAAATCTCTATTTAAAAAACATTATTCTGATGGAACATATACTGAAAATGATAATAGTTGTTATTTATGAGTGGTTGAATAATTTATGTCTATGTTTAATTTTTGATTATATATTTCTCCTAATTTAATAAATACATTTATTTTATTATACATGTTAATATAACCAAATAAAAATCTCTCATTTTAAGTCGAATTCTTCTACCTAAAAAGGCTGACTTTTTCCATATCTTTATGCTACGAATGTACAGTGTCTTTGTTATTTCCTAATTTCCATGAATGTCTGCACTCCTCAATCTGATTCAAAGCTCCTGGAAGGCAGGACAATTCTACTTTTCATTGTCCCTCTGGCAGTTGGTACCATGTTGGATTGATTGGTGTGCCTATACATTAATGTGTTCTTCATCCAATATTGAATTCATGCTTGACTTTATTATTTATATCGATATTTTAAAATAATAGGCATAGATATTTCATCTATGACCTTCACTTAAATGAATTAGGCTGATTCATTTACTAGTGAATAATTATTCACTGTATTAACAAATCTAAATCACTTGATTTTCAAAATGCAAAAGGAATGTAGGCTCTATCAACAAAAGCATGATGTTCAACAGTAGGGAGATGAAAGCCAGTTGTTCTTTTTTGTCCTGATTGGTGGATAATTGTACAATGTAAACATAAATAATGGAATAATTCTGGTGACAGAGGAATGTTGGTGAGCACTGTAAGTAATTATTCCTCATGAGCAGCACTGTCTTATGAACTCCTACAAGTGGAGGCAAAAACATGACCCCTGACTTCAAGGTGCTGCAGAATGGTGAGGGGATAAGACTGAAGAGCAAAAGGAGGTCAGGTTGCACATTGGGATGCTGGTTGGTGCTGCCCAGGGTCATCGCTTTCTCTTCTGTAGAGCATTTGATAAGAGTGTTGAAAGGGAAGGACTACACCAGTTGTAACCCTTAGGACAGAGTAAACTGAAGGTACAGAAAAGCTATTCATACAGTTTTTCTACAGTCTACCTCTTTGCTTAAAAGATGATTTCATTGCTTTGCCTGTGATGGGCAAAGGGGCGGATAATTATTCTTCAGCAAGTTCCCTGCGGATTTACAGATTCATGTCTCTTAAAAGTTTCAAAGAAATGGTTACTTGATGATATCATGCTTATAGACTTGGCAGCAGTAGTCATTCATTTCTTAAGTTTGCTTTACTTAAATTTAAATTATGATATATAGATACACATCCACAACGGATCAGCTACCACTACCCCTTGGTAGTTGAGGAAACTTAATGGAAAGACTGAGCTGTAGTTATGATTCAGTTAGAGCTCTGAAACTCAAGCAGAATGTCAAGAGAGGGGAATGGCAAGCATCAAACTGGCCTTCTCCCTCCATACTCAGCCCAAGCTGTATATAGCTGTAAACTAGGATTGTGTTATATTTTTCTCCAGTTATTACTTTTCATTGTATCCTGAGGACCTAGCAGAGTGAAAGGTGTCTAGTAGGTTCTCACTATGCATCCAATAAAAAAACAATGGTTTGTGACTTCTGCAGTAATTCATTTTCTAAAGGGCTATGAATGAATATTTCAAAGCTGGGAGAATAGTTGTATTTGTTATCTGCCTCCTTATTTCCTTCTCTAACACTAAGTTTTACAAACATCCCAGCTTGGATCTGTGCTGTATTCACCAACATAGTTTGCTGTGAGGTAAGAGCTCAGTGTGGTTGGCTTGGGCACTGATCATTCAGGGAGTTAAACAAATATTCCTAACATCATTCTTATTTTAGGGCTTAGGGTAAGGATCAGGGTAGAAGAGAAGGAAGATTCAGAAGTTAGAGTTAGAAGTCTGGGTAGGACCCTAGTCTTCTCTGAGATCTATATGCCTAGATCAAGCCCAGGCCTGGGCTTTCTTTTTGAGGGCTTGTCACAGGACCAGACATAGTATGAACATTGAATAAGGGAAGGGAGAGAATAGATGGAAGAGATCGAAGTAGTTCTTGTCATAGACATTGTCTTACACAGATGCCGAAGTTTAAACACAGGAAACTTTCAGGACTTTCTTATGATTGTTCACTGAGATTTGAAGAAAATGTGGTTCTGGTTGACATGTTTCTTCTCCTTAAAACCTCAAAGCATATTGTGTGTTGGGGTTATTGTCAACCTGTTGAGATGGACCTTGTGAGAAAGGTCCATCACAAAGTTGGGTGGAGAGGAAAATGGGACTTCCCTGATGCAGTTCCTTTACTGTGAACAGGCATTTGGTATCCCAATCAACTCCTCCTTCAACCTGGCTTGATCCTTATCAGCAAGTGCCACTAGGCTGAGGAGCAGCAGGGCCTATGGACAGCCACCCTGGTGCTGGCCTTATGTCCTCTAAGAGTCCATGTCTTTTTGCAAAAAGCAAAAATGAATTTAAAAAACGGATGAATAAAGAAATTAACCAATCATGTTCTTGCTCAGAAAATATGACAACTTCACTTAGGGATTCTAAGACTCTACTGCCACTGAAACATTCTCTACTTCCTATGATCTTATTGGGAAGGAGAAACCGTGGAATCACAAAATTCTGTAAGAATTGAGAGAATAGAAAAAGCATGATATCAATACTTTCAAAATATATGGGACTTGCAGGAAATGTTGATTTTAGAAGACAGAAAATTTGGTGTGAGTTACTCCAGGCAGGAAGAGCAAAAACAAAGATCTGGAGGTAAAAAAGAATGTGTTAGTTTAAAGAATAGGAGACTAGTTTAGCTAAAGCACTTAGAGGTGTTGGAAACTATGAGAGAAAAGGTTGCATATGGAATTATGTTGATGGGTGGAGGATCTTTGAGGTTAGATTCAGGATATGTCACTTGCTTTTTATCTCCAATGCCTCCCCTAGAACTTGACTCAGAATAGGCACTTGGTAAATGTTTATTGAATAAGTCAATGAATAAATGAGTGAGTAAGTGGATAAAGGAATGACCTTTAGAAGAGTAAGAAGCTGAAGTCATTGAGCTTAGAAGAATGGGAAGAACAGTAATGGCAAGCGAAGGCATGGTATGTTAGCCATAGTGGTAGAATCTTTGCATGAAAATTTCCCATTGGATACGATTTGGAGTTAAGAGGAAAGCAGAGAGTGTGCCTAGGTGTGGAGACTTGTGAACCTCACTGCAGTGGGAATTAAAACCATAAGCCTGGAACACAGTTAATGTAAAGTCTGAACAGTAGAAGGCAAGGCTGAGCAATGGGGTTGACACCTTGAGCACTGGTAGAAAAATAGGAGAAGAAACCATGGAGTTTAGAGAACAAGGGAATTAGCATCAAAGAATCCTAGGTAGAGAAGTGTACCTTTGAACTGATGTGATAGAGCAACGACCGAGTGTGTAGTAAAGGATGCTCCTTAGACCACACAGCCTGGTGCTGGTGAAGGTAGGGGTGGTGCTGGGCCTGGCTGGTGGACATTCTATTGGCACATCTGCAGAATACAGGGAGAGGCACAGCTGGGGCTAGGAGATGGCTCTGAGCATGGAGAAGCATCTGCAAAGGTCCGGTTTAACGCTGTGTGGATGATCCAGGACCTGGGACGAAAGCAATTTCAGCCTGAGAAGCTGCCCAGGAACAAAAGGATGCAGATATGCAAAAGTAACTCAGACTTGGGGTAAAGATTGTGAAACAGATTTACACCAGGTCTCACAATCTCACTTAGCAACTCTTTCAAGCTGAATCCCTTAGCAATAGTGGAAGCAGCCAGGTCAATTAAGAGAGAGCTTGAGACATCACTTAGAAAGGAAATTACTTAAAACCATAATGAAAAAATAGGAAGTCAGGATCTCTACTTGCTAGACCAATGAATACAAGAATCCCATAGGGTCTCTGAAAACTTTTGACTGTCTACTGTCTTTTTCCTGTGGTGATGCTCATTTGGAACAAAGTAGGAGAGAGGAGAGCCAAGGAGAGAGACACATGGTTCAAAAAAAAGAGGTAAGAGATGGCTGAGGATCTCTGAGGTCTACAGGAAGGAAGGAAGGATATATAAGGAGCTAATTCAATATCCAGAAAACATTCAGAAGGCTTAAACATCTGCCTTCGCCGACGAGACAAGAGGCAAAGTCAATGCAGGGCCACTCCAGTGGCTAAACACAGGACTCGGAAGCCCTACAGATCCAGAGAGGATTCTGCCTTCTCCACTTTCCAGTTGCACCCTCTTGCACAGAGGAATTAATCCTCAGTTCCTCACCTATGCAATAACAATAGCAGGTACGACAACAATCATGAAACCTACCACTTAAAGCTCTTATTCAGAATAAATACAATAATGTGCCTATAGAACTTGACCTTCAACAAATTGTAGCATTTAGAAAAGCAGATTCTTAACAGGGAAATAGTAACTCTTTTAATGCCAATGATCCTACTGGATAAATAGTAGACCCAGCACCGCTTTACCTATGTTCTAGTTCTTCAGGCTGTTAAATAGATTCCCCAGCACGAGAATAATCTCTGTGCCAGATCATGAGAAGGCTTTGTCAGTAGTTTTCCAGGATAGTAGGCAATCTATGGGGTGCCATTTAAAACCAAGAAACTCAAATGAGACCCAAAGGAGAGAAATCTGCTAATGAGCCCATCAAGATAAAGAGGTAAGAGAGTCAGCTTCTGACCATCTGTCTTGTTCTGGCAGCTTGTGCTGTCCAGACCCCACCCCCTGTGCCTCATCCAAAACTTGCCAATGCCATTGATTTGTATTAATCTGATGGAGCATTCATTACCCCAAGTACCAACCTGTCACTGTTTGCTTAGCTTGCATGAAATCAGAGCTACACAAAAATCAATGTGTGAAATCTTTGTATCAACATATAAGAAACAAAAAGGTTTATGCTGGCAGATGCAAGTTTTTAGACAGATTAAAACTGACAAATTGGCATGATCCATGATGAAGGCAATGATGAGGTGTGGTGAAATGTCAAAGGTTTTGAAAATGGCATGCTGAGGAAAGAAATGCATTACTGTGGAGGGGAAAAGGGCTGTTGATTAAAAGGGCATTTGGATTTGCACAAGAACTGATGACTTTTGCTGAAGTAATGACTTACAATCAGTAGGGCTGGCACAGTTTTTGTGTCCCCCAGGAACCAGTGAGTAAAGACGGGGGGTTAATAACTAGAGCAAGGTCTCTGTGTGCAAAGGCTGTGTCACCACAAAAGAGAGGAGCCTGGATGCCCTCTTCCTCCTGTCACTGAACTCTGTGACAATCCGAGGGGGAGACTGTCACCTCCTGCTCTCCACATGACTTTTCAATCCAAGAAATGAGAGAAGGAACTCTTCCCATTCAAATAATCACAAGCCCCTGACGGAATTCTAAAGGGGCTTTTCAGGGTAGACATCCATATGTTTTGCACAATTGACTCTTGTGTTCTGCACCTCGACTTGTAAGACATTCATATACTGGGGCAAAATGTCTTAGCTTTCATTGCAAAAACACTTTCAGTAAAGATGACGGCCAACTTACTAAGAAGAAAAAGTCACTTCTATTAATGACACATTATATATTCTATGTACTTATGTGTGGCACTATAGCCCTCCATAACTGTGACAAAATTTTCTCTTAATTTTGATTTCCATGTCTCACAGCATACTGTGGACCATCTGCTTCCAACATCATTGGGTTGTATATGCTTCAGGAAAGCAAACTTTGTTTTTTTTTTTTTTTAAATAGCAGCCAAGAAAGGTAAATATATTTCTGCCGAAGGGAGGAAAATCCACTCCAAACAATACACACACACACACACGCAAATAATAGTAGATCTGGGGATGTAGCTCAGTGGTAGAATTTTTTTCATAGCATATGAGAGGCCCTGGGTTCGATCCTCAGCATGAAAAAAAGTTAATAGTGCATATGTGCCAAAATCAAAGAGAAATCATTTTTGGCAAATGTGGAGGCTGATGCAGTGGCAAGAGACTAGCATTGGAATCAGACTTGAGTTTGAATCTTGTCCCTAACACTCATCAATTTGATTTTTTTAAATTACTTTTCTAGTTGTTTTTCTGATTCTGAGAAATGGGAGTAGAACTTTGTAGAATTTTATGAAAATGTGGAGAGAAAAGGATTGTGAAATGCCTACCATCTTGCCTAAAACATAGTATATGCTCAGTACGGGTTTTTCTCTGTGGATCCTGGATCTTTAGAGAAGAACACTTGCATCCACACCCCTCATTAGGGTGGAGACTAGAGACCTGCAACAACAGGTACTTAGTAATTTGTTTTAAGTGGATACGCAGATATTTTTCAGCTCTCTAAAATTTCCACTCCTTAGAATAACGGAAACACCATCAAGTCAATAAAACTGACCTTTGTTACTATTTGGCAGAATTCATCTGCACGGGTGTTGGTTGATGCACCAGTCAATCTTCAGCCCCTCGGCCCTTTTCGTTCTTGTGGTAGATCACTGTGTAAAAAAATCACCCCCAAACTTAGTAACATAAATAACAAATTTGTTTGCATATTATTAATTTGGGCCGGGCTTAGCCTGCAAGGCTCAACTCTGTTCCTGTGGCATCGCCTGGGGCAGCTGGACTAAGGTCTCAAGGATCTGCTTGAGATGGGCTGCCTCGCATAGCCAGTGCGGAACGGTGCTTAGGGAGCTCGGCCGGGGTTGATAGCTAGGAGCCTGTTTTTTTTTTTTTAATTTCCACAGAGGCCTCTCTGTGGCCTGCTGGTCTTTCTCACAGCGTAATGGCTGGCTTCCAAGGGCAGCATCTTGAGAATCAGTGAATGGGGTGGAACCTGTATCATTTTTTAATGACCTCGCCTTGAAAGCCTCAGAGCATCCCTCTGTCATACTTTGTTAGCTGAAGTGGTCACAAAGGCCTGCCCTGTTCATCGAGGGGAGCATGGACTCTGTATCGTGATGGGGAATGACGAGTTTCCGGAAAAGCATGTGGGATGGGAAATGTTATGGCCATTTGGATAAAATGCAATCTGCCACACCTTTTATTCCCTTAAGACCTCTAAATTACCATCTGGTTCAAACCTTTATTATTAACTTCCCATGGCTAAGATTTTTTCCCTCCTTTTTATTTGCTTTCTCATTTGGTCTCTCCTTATTCCCTTCACACTGAATTCTATTCTAAGTGTAGGAACGAAAACTCTGATTATTCCTCACACCAACCTCCTCCTAAAACCTTTGACATCTCATTGCCTATAAAATAAGCTTTAAATCTCTTAACCTGATACTCAGTGACTCCACATTTCCATAATCTGGATCCAGCTTTCTAGCCTGTGTTCATGCAGTCTAACACCCCATCCTTTCAGTGAAATTCGTCTGTATCCTACTTCCCCGAAGTAAACTTGTGAGATGGAAAGACCATAGATTTATAGACTTTGGAGTCTGTAAGACCTGGATTCAAATCCCAGCTCTGCCACTAGACCTTTGTCAAACGAGTTTAGCAAATTTTATCTTGTAAGTTGCCATGAGGATTGAGTAAAATAATGTGTAAAAAGTGACCGGCATAGAGTGGATTTTAAATAAATGTGATTTTCTCTCTCCTCTATTTCTGCCTAAGTACCTGTTTTTGAGAAGCATTCTTCCAAAGCAAGTTATAGATTGGGTTCCCCAGACCACTGCTTCCTTGTGTGTCGTCAGCTGTCCAAGCAGCAACAACTTTCAGGGTAGTGCAGCCCATGCAACTTTTTGGCTTCCCTTCACCAGCCACAGAAACCCACATTGTGAGTTGGCAGCACCAGAGCCCAGGATGGACTTTCCACAGTCCTTCAGGCTGGGCACATTAAACAGCTTGTCATATACTAACAAGTAGTGCATCCTGATTTACACGCCTTTGGAAATAGTTGTGGCATTGTGGTTTGTGTTTCACAAATCCATACTGGATTGGACAAATGTCAAAGACAGTCCACAGTCCCTAAGACATCCAGCAATTTCTCTCTTGGGCTTCATACTCTTTGGGTCCTGTTTATATCTCTAATCAATTAGAGCATTTTGGGTTACTTCTAACATTTTGCCTTATCAATTCTCTTATTAATTCCATGAAATGTATACCTTTCAAATTAGATTTCCATTTGGCAGATGATTTATTTAACCAATCAATAAGAAACTTCCAAGAATTGCAATATCCCTATTTCCAATAATTTGCAGAGCCTTGGAGAGGTCATCTCTCTCATCTATATCAGAAGCAGTAGATCTGTGGCAAGCAAGCCAGTCATTAGATTTAACCTTTCAAGAAGTTATTCACACTAAGAATAGCTCAACATTACAGCACATTCAATTTTTAATGGAGTTATGCAGAAGTGATTCTTCATTCTAGGATAGAATTTACTTTAACGTATCTCCCTGTGTATCCTGTAAGCCATCTAACCACAGCCTCTGCTATTTTACATACTGCTATTTTACCATTCCACAGGGGGCTTAAAAGTCTGAAATCTGTGGGGACAATGTGGACACTTACGTGCAAAGACCAACCTGGCCTTAACTAGTATGGAAGGAAGAGGGCAAAGAAACAGCGCCCCCTTTCGACTTTTTTCCTACTCCCCATTTTGCTTTCATATTCATGTTGCATTTTTGCTTCATCCTTAAAACCTTTCCTGATTGAACTCTATTCAGTTTCATTGCTCTATTCATTTCATAATATGAATAGTTACTATTTAAACATTTATTTAACTCTTCCTATCTGTCAGGCCCTGTGCTAAGCACTTAATATTAATGATCTCATTTACTTTTCAAAATAACCCTGTGAAAAAGGTATTATTCTTCTCATTTCATACATAATGAAACCAAAGCTCATAGGTGCATGAACTTGTCCCCTGTCACACAGCATGTGGGAGAGCCAGGGCTGGAAGTCAGGTCTTTCTGCCTCTGATACCTGTCCTGGCCACCCTGCAGTGCCACCTGTACTGTGAGGGTTTCTTGCAGTCTTCCCACTCATCTGCTCCAGTCTATTCCACAGTTCTTGTGACTGGAGACTTTACATTTGTTGGTGCTTCCAATCAGACTGTATGCTCATTTCCTCTGTGTCTGCCTCTTGTTTGTTAGATGAAGAATCACAAAGATAGGACATGTATGGCTAATGGTCAAGAATTTGATACGCTCCCCAGCCAGCAACTCTGGTGTAGTGGAAAGAGAACTGATAATTTGAGGGTTATCTCATGGCTTCTCTCCTTTTCTCTATGCAGTCTTTGATTGAATCAGTCTTGCTGTATTCCTTTCCTTATCTTTAAAATGGTAGCTGTAATACCTGTAGTGGAACTTGTGCACCCACACAGGTTAGGCAAAGCACTATAGAGATGTAGACCATTTTCTTATGCCATCTCTCAAAGCCTCTCACAGATAATTCTGTTTTCAGAGGGTGATACGTCACTCATGATGATTTTAGAGTCCTAAGAGAATAGTGCTCCACATAAGTACCTGATGTCACAGCAAAGCAACCCCTAGAGAAGGGTGGAGTTCTGGCTTGGGTTCCTGCTGGGTGGGGGAAGTCAGTCTGCAAGAGCCCAGAGCTCTTTCCCTGGCTGAACAATGGGAACCTGGAATGGTGTGACTGGCAGGGTGCCAGGCAGCTGTTCTGCAAGTCCTTGGAGGATAGCAATGGTCTCATATTGCAGGAGAGAGATTTAGTTAAACCTGAGGAAGTATTTCCTGAGTATAGGCACTGTGAGAGTATGGAATGCAAGGTTAAGAAAGGCTGGAATGCCCTTCTTTGGAAATAACTGCAACAAGAAAAAGAAGAACAACATATATATATATATATATATATATAATATAATATATAAATGTTTGTATATAACAAACATTTATGTTTGTATATAAGACAACAAATATATATATAGATATATACATATATATCAATCTATGTGAATGCTGTGTTGCATGGAGGCAGAAGAATGAATTAGTTCCTTTAGGACCAAGAAGCTGATATTGAGATGCCAGATCTGCTTCTTGTCTCATCTCACCTTGCAAAACAGAAAACTCTTCAATGCTTGTAAGAAGTCGCACATGTATGCCCTATTCTGATAATCATCTCCACACTTCTCTCCTTCCACAAACATCTGGTTCACTTCTCTATCAACACCATTGCATTCGAGCAGACTGACTTCTTGCCCGTGGAGTTCTTTGGGAAGCCTCAGTTCCCAGGAGCAGTAGCCCAATGCCTGAGAAAGCTTCAAGACTCCAAACAGACCATGGAATATACCATGCGAGTACTGCAGGAGCCCGCTTTCCAAGCTTGTGTTCATAGGCAGCACTTAACTGTGGCTTTTACTTTGCAAGTACAACTTAAGCACTCTACCTATCAATCAACAACAAATACATACGGTTGACTTTGTGAACAAGAAAGTCCAAATCCTTTCCCTTTATTGTCTTATTGCTGCCAACAGAGAATACACTTAATTAAAAGTTATTGGGAAATCCTCCAAACAAAAGAGAAACAAAGTTTTTCAAAGGTGCAACCGGTAAGAAGTCTGTACCCATAAAAATCATTAACCTTCAGAATCCTGGGCTTTGCCAACATGCTGGCAAAGAGTGTAGCATTTCTACACATGATGTTGTGAGCATATCAAGGAAATATTCAGCCCCACGAAAACCACTTGCAAGCGGCTCCACTTTCTTCGAGTGTTTTCAAGCTCCTCAGTATCCATCCCTGAGACACATTTGGTCCTGGTGGGTGTTAAGAGCAATGTGTGATGCTGCAATTTAAAATAAAACTGTTTTTAGGTTTGATTTTTTTTTCCTCCAAGGCCAGAATAATTTACTTATTGTTTTAGTTCATTGATCTGTAAGTTTGCTTGCTCCTTAAATATGATATTCAAGTAAGGATTCTTAGTTTGGGACCCATGATGAATTTCAGGAGTCTTTGAACTTATTAAACTGATGTTCAAAATATAGGCTGAGTATCCCTTATCCAAAATTCTCGGAATTAGTAGTGTTTTTGATGTCAGAATGTTTTTGATTTTTGGAATATTTTCATGTACATAATGAAATATCTTGGAGACAGGAACCATGTCTAAACATGAAATTTATGTTTTGTATGCATCTTATACACATAGACTGAAGGTAATTATATATAATATTTTAAATACTTTTGTGCATGAAGCAAAGTTTCATAGCATGGAATTTTCCACTTGTGATGTCACATCAGTACCAACAAGTTTTAGATTTTGGAGCATTTTGGATTTTGGTTTTGGATTAGAGGTGTTCATGTTGGTGTGCTCTTTGCTGAAGGAGATAGTCTAAAGCCTTCTTCATGTTCTCTTGGTGGGGTGAAGGCAGGGGTTGTGATTGTAAAACAAAAACCGCCATTGTATTCAAGGACAACTGTCTACAATTACCCCTCTGCCAGCTGAAATTCCTCTCTTCATGGTAGTATCCAAGCAGAAGTGGTAGCATTGCACATTAGGCAAACCAGGGGGGTTTGTCACCAGAAGCAGGAGAGGTAGAGAAACACTAGCCTAGATGATCTCTAGGTCTCTTCCGACTCCAAAGTTCTAGGACTCAGTAAACTGAGACCCATAAATGAGAGCTTTGCATCATGCAGAAAGGCATTTTATTCTTGCTTTTCTGTTAAGGGAAAATGTCATTCTTACTGTCTTCCTTGTTTTTAGGTGTCTGAATCTGACAGGCAGAGTAGGAGATGCAGTGTGTTCTCTAGCTGGGGGTCTCCGGGTCAAGGTGTTTAAATGGGGTGCCCAAGAGGTCAAAATAGGTGGTCTTTGAAAATTTGGGTAATGCTGGCATGACATCTCTCTGCAGGGAATGGCCTGCATTTGGAAAGGCTCTATGTTATTTATTTTTTTGACATCTCCAGAACTACTTTTTTTTTTTTTTTTTGAGGTGGGGGGGGGGGGACTCCAAAACCACTTCTAAAAATTTGCTAGTCCTGTTGCCTTTCTTCTTTCCATTAAATCGAGTTAAGAACTGATTCGATTGTAGACCCCATCTGCCATTGCTTATCACACCATGGCTGTGGTAGGAATATATGTTCCCAAATAAAATTGACAATGGTAAGCTATTGTGCTATGGCTACTCCATCTGCATCCTACTCTTCCTCATCTTCTTAGATCCTTGCTCTGATGGGGGAAGGGTATTCAAGAAAAGACAGAATCTGTAGTCATAGCCTGGAACCACAGGCAAAGGAGATCAATGGAAAGTTACAACAAACCCCTGTTGCTCAGTGGAAGAAACAACAAAAGCCTGCATGAGGAGACATGAGGTGGAGTAACTTAATTATTAATTAGCTAATTTGTTCAAAAAATGTTAATGTTCCCACCATGTCGATAGATAGCTCTGTGGCACTGCAGGAACCACTGTGGGAGAATCTGTCCTCAAGGAACTTGTAAGCTCCGTTCAGAAACCATAATACTTTGAAAGCCGAAGTGCAAAGAGCCCAATTAGCTAACTGGGTACAGATAGTAATTGCTGTGGGAATTTAGCAAAAGGAAAGATCCATGTATGGGGGATGGACAGGAGCGGCTTTATATAAGTGGTGAGAATAAAAATGATGTAGAAGATGAATAAACTTGGAGAAGAGAGGTGAGAGAAGGAATCCCAAGTTTGGAGAGGAGAGTGGAGCATAGCTGTAAAGAGGGAAAGTGACTGATGTCATCCATCAATAGTGAGTTGGCATGAGGTTCAGATCTCATTGTGTTGGCAGGAACACCCAAAACTTCAATGTAAGCAACAAAATGTTTTCCTTTTTCTTCTTGACTTGCCTTTTTCCCCTCTCCCTCCTTTTCTTCTTTTCACTTTTCTAAGTTCAATTTCTAAATTTCATACAGCTAGAATTATTTACATTTCATTTACAATTGAGCCCTGGGTACAATGATATTCCATTTTCTTTTATAACAGTTTGTTTTCCCTGGAATTAATGATTGTGCTACATTTAATTCATTTGTGATGTACCTCCTATCAGTTTTTCCCCTGGATTTCACTTGAGGGGTGAATATTCTCTCAGGGCTTTTGTGCAAACACAGCGGAGTCCTCTGTCCCATGTTTTGCCGGAGGACGTCTGTGATCCTCTGGGTTCCTGCTGCAATCTGAACTGCACATCTTCTAGGTCTGCTACATATTGGGTTTCTGGCCTTCCTCTAAATCCTTCTGGAAATTCCTTTTTATAAGGGGACTCATGTCTTTCTGTTTGGGAAATTTTTCTTGAACTATTTCTTTGCTAAGTTTCTCTCCTCTGTCTTCTTCTTTCTCCTTCTATAACTCCCAGAGCTCAGATACTAGATGGTCATGAAGCCTCTGGTTTTGCTAGGTCTCATATTTTCTTTCTCTGTCTTTTGATCCCATCTCCTGCTATATATCCTCAGCCTTATTTTTCAATTCTAATATTGAACATATTTTCTTTGGCATCTTTTAAAATCCTTCTCAGGGTCTTAATTAAAGTTTTCTTTCTCCTTCTTCCAGTCCTCTTTTTACTACTCGTAGAATTACTTCTATTTCTTCTGAGTTCCTTTTTCCAACGCATTTGTTTTGGGTTCTAAATGTTTAGGTAGGTTTTTTTTTCTTTTTCAAGTATAAGGTGATCTTTGACTATCTCTTTCTAGTCAAAAGAAAAAAAAAATTCCTATGGGCAGCTCTTTCTGTAAGAGGCTTGTCCACTAGTATGATTCATTGCAGGTTAAGATGTGGGAAACTCCAGTAATCAAAAATCTCTGTCTTTTTTATTCAAGGACTGGTAAGTTGGGTCTCTGTACTCCCTGAAGAGGAATTTACCAGTTTCTTGACTGGTTAGGGAAGGGAGATATGGACCAGACCTTACCTAACATTCAAGAGAAAAAGGAATGCTGAGATCTATACTGTTCTATGTGCAGAATTTTATTTAATTCTCTCTCTTTTAGTAACACATCCTCACCATCAGCTTGCTTGCTGATCCATGTTAGTGTTCTGCTGTTCATTCTCTCCATAAGAATACACCTACATCCTTTCCATGGTCAGGGTGGGTGACGGCTCTTCTTTATGTAGCCTTTTAAGGTGTTCTCAGTTTTCAATTCCATCTTCTCCCCAGATTTCTGAGGCATTTGGTGTTTCCAATTCCTAAATCCAAATGAAGCTCCATGACATGAAGCAGCTTCAGTTTTGCTCATCATCTAACTCAATCACTGTTATCCACTGTCTTTTGAGGTTGTATCTCTTTCTAGTCTCTTGGGGATGTGTGTCCCTTCCCGCTCTTGTTTGGGGGACTTCAGGAAGGGACAGAAGGCAGCATAATGTTTTAATCCATCAATCAGTACCACTTCTATCCGCAAAGGAAGCTTCCCACGTGAAAGGCAAGCGCACATCCATGTGCCAGACGAGTCTTCCTTCCGTGAGTTGAGACACATCTGTGGACAGGTACATTTGTAACATTCAAAGGAACTGCACAGCACCACGAGCTGGAACAACATCCTTATTTTGCCATAAGAAATTATGACTGTTGAAGGTTTTCGAAAATGAAACATCAGAAAAGCAGAGGTTTTAGAAAATGGATCTTCAGAAAATGGGGTAAGTGATAAGTTGGACATAAGACAAGCTAAAGGGAAAGAAGCAAGAATAGAAGCTTTTGCAATAGTTGGACATAAAAGAATAAGATCTATGCAGAGAGATAAGGGTCATTCATTCATTGTACCATTTATATTTATAGAGAGACCATTAGGTGCCAGGCATTTTGCCAAACGCTGGCTTTGTAGCTGTGGCAGGTTGTATTTTCTAAAGATGGCTTCATGAATATATCCCATCTTGCATGCTTTTATTATAATGTGATGTTGACCCTCCTCCACGGGGTTGAGAGAGGAATCATATTCCTTCTCTGCTGACTCTGGGTGCACCTGGGCCTGTGGCAAATACAGTGTTGTGTGATTGCACTAAGTGAAAAAAGGCAACAGCTTCTGCCTATTTCACTGTTTTGGGACACTTGCCTTTGAGTCACCATGTAAGACATGCAGCTACCCTGAAGCTGCCATGAAGGGGAGCCCATGAGGAGGGATCCCATGAAACAGGACCAGCTGTTGGAGCTTTCCTAACCTGGGTGCCAGATGTGTGAGTGAGCTCATCTGGGTGATGATCCTAGCCCCAGCCCCAGCCTGACAGCAGCTGTGGGGAGGCCCTGGGTAAGAAGGAGCTGATCTCCATTAAACTCCAGAACCATGAGATATAACAGTATTAATAAAGATTGTTGTCAGACACTAAGTTTTAGGGATCTTGTTATGCAGCCATAGAGACAGGTAAATAAATAATTTCAGTTCAATGTGACAAGTCTCAATAGATGTGCTGACATTGTACAATTGAAGCACAGGAAAGAGACATGCCTGATTTTGCCAGCATAGCATGGGAGGAAAGGTGGTAAGGTCAGTGAGTGTTTAAAGGAGAGGTGAAGTATGAGCTGGGACCTTAAGCATGAGTAAGTGTATGTCAACTATATGCTGGAAACAGAGAGAAAGAAAGGTGTGTGGGAGGGGGAGAATCCACAGCATTTTGAGACTGTGAGGCAGGGAACAAAAGAAGAGAGAGACTATAAATGGCTTTGAGGTCTTAAATCTCTCCCTCTTATTCATATAAATATATTCCAGTACCAGTGGCCACTGTCTACCTAGCCTCTTCAGCCTTAGTTAAATTAACTGTACATGAATTGGATCAAAATGTACAATGTTCAAGGGAAGAGTTTTTATTGGTGGAAATAAGGCAGAAGCTAGGATCTAGAGGCATGACTGCTGTCCTCAAATACCAAGTGTGTGACCTCCTCTCTCCATGTGAGATTAAAGGATCTACTGCTGTGATCATGCAGCTTGGCAAGGCTGTGTCTGTGATTCACGCTCTGAACACCCTCTTCACACCTGCCAGTGTGATCACAGTGCACAGGCCTGCACTCCTTCCCTGGAGCACACACCTGCACGCATGCTGAGATATAGGGGACATGCCACAGACCCTTAGCTAAGTCACCTGTCTGCACTAGCCCATCACTAAGTGGAGAAGCAGGGTCAGGATGGAGCAGATGAGAGTAAAATAAGCTTTTTCCTGGAAAAGGACTTCTTGGTAATCTTTTTTGATGGAGAGTTAGAAGACAATTAAGAGATGGTGCTTAATGACACGGAAGGAAAATGTTCCTTATCTTGTGGATTCCTTCGTTAATGGAATCTTCCAGCCCGCCCTAAGGAGGTTGATCATGCTAGAAGGAATCACTGCCAAGAATGCTCCCACAGTAAATGGAGGCCAGGAGTTCCCAAGATGCAGGTACAGACTGTGGCCATCTACCATTTTAAATGCTCCTCTTCTACGGAATCATTTATGCAAGGTGCATCCAGGACTGTCCCAGGAAATGGAGGCATTTGTTCCTGAAGCACAGTATATGTCTTCATGTCTTTCATGTGTGTCCTGTTTCTGTCTGGATTTCTCTCCTCTTCCTTCCTCTCCTAGGGAGCTCATCCTCCTCAGAAGCAGACAACAATGACACCTTTCCTGTAAAATCTCTGTAGGTAGAATTTATGGCTTCTATAAAACACGGGTCTTAGCCCATTGGCTACGAATATGGATTTTACCATCAGATAGCTGCGGATTCAAATCTTGATTTGTGAGATTACTAATTCTGTGATTTGGGGCAAGGCAGTTGTATTAGTTCTCCAGGGTAGTTGTAATAAAGCACCATAAACTGGAATGGCTTCAAACAATAAAAATTCATTATCTCAAAGATCTGGTGGTGATTGGAAGTCTGATAAGAAGATGTTAATAGGTCCTTGCTCTCTCTGGAGGATCTGGGGGAGAATCTTTCCTTGTGTCTCCGAGTTGCTGGTGTTTGCCTGCAGTCTTTGGCATTCCTTGACTTGTAGAAGCCCCACTCCACTGTCCGCCTCCATTGTCACATGGCGTCTTCTTCTTGAGCATCTCTACATTATCTTCCCTCAGTCCATGTTTGAAGGGTCCCTTATGAGGACAACAGTCATGTTGGGTTAAATCCACCCAAATGATCTCATCTGAACTCAATTATATCTGCAATCACCCTATTTCTAAATAAAGTCACATCATGGGCACTAGAGCTTGAGTCCTTAACATATCCTTCAGGGGGACATAATTTGACCCATAACAATAGTCAGCCTTCCTGTACTACAGTTCCCTTATCTGAACGGTAGAGGTGTATAATAATAGCAAAGTCTAAGAGCACAATCTTAATCAGGTAAGTAACACATTTGAAATGTTAGGCATGATGCTTGACAAGTAGCCCCCAAAATATCCATATGGTGAGGAACATCTTTGCATTATCAATTCCTAGTCTCCAAAATGCATCTTCACCTTGAGATTTCTTACTACACTCACTGCAACCACCATATATAGGTACAGAAACTCTTTCTGAGACCCAGGTGGTAAGGGTAGCAATGGTTAGTAACCCATCTCTAAAGGGAATGTGACTTTAAAGAAGAGAAATTAAAACAATGGTCTGACCCTTTTCATGTCAAACCATGACTGATCTCAGTTTATTTTATGAATGGGTTCCAGCAGGTCTGTATACTAAAAACAGGTACCATTTGAAGGAGAAGCTACCAGTTTCACTTTATTTCCTTCTTGTGGTTAATGGGAGCGACTCACGGTTTTGGAACTTTGCCAGGATGCACCTTGATCCCATCCTGAAAATCTTTGGTATTTTAGTGCCTGGTGTCCAATGGATCAATGATCAGATGGTTCCAAGACTTTCCTTCTGTGCCTTGTTCAAACTTAGTGACGCTGCCCCACCCTTGGGAAGAGGCGCTAAGGGAAAGAAGCAACCACATGACCAGCATCCTTTTTCTAGCCTTCCAAGGCCAACAGAATCATCCCAGAGCCCTGACAATTCCTTCATGTCAGTGCTCACGTGAAAGCCATCAGCAAAAATTTATTTCATCTAGGGACCCCTCCTGGACCAGGCTCTGCTGCCTTTGCTACATGATCATTCTCTGGCCTTCGAAATCAGTAATAGTCAAAGCAATAAAGACTAATTTTATGCTCTAGAACTTGACAGTGAAAAATACTTCAGGTGATGATCTGTGACTGGTTGATTTAGGAAACCCACAAAACTGACAACTGAACATAACATGACACTTGGGAGTGATGGGGTGATCGTACGTTCTTTTTGTACCATGTAAGGCAACCAAAATGCAGTCCAGCATATCAAATGTCAATTCTTGTTGGCTTTTTGTTCTACTTCTTTTATATGATAAATATTTCAAGCTAGTTCTAGTATATCCCCTCATCTAGGTCAAATTTTCAAAATACTTGCTTTAGTCTGGAGTCTCTGGAGAATAAGGTGTATATGTAGGAAGAGATTTATTATAAGGAATTGGCTCAGGCAATTAAACTGGTTGATGAGTCCCAAAATGTAGGCAGGCTGGAGACCCAGGAGGACCAAGGTGTGGTTCCAGTTGGAGTCTGAAAGCCTGAGACCTCAGATATTTGATGGGGTAAGTGCCAGTCCAAAACCTGACAGGCTTGTGGTCCAAGAAAAGCTGCCATTCCAAGTAGAACCTGAAGGCCAGAAGAGGCTGATGTCCCGGTGCAAAACAGCCAGGCAGGAGGACTTCCATGTTATTCATGGGACAGTTTGCATTTTTGTTTTAGTTAGGCCTCCAACTGATTGGATAAGACCTACCCACATTAGGAAAGCCATGGCCCCTGACTCATTCTACCAATTAAAGTGTTATTCTCATGAAGAAACACCCTCACAGATGCGCCTAGAATGTTCGACCAAACATCTGGACATCCTCTGGTCCAGGCAAGTTGACATATAAAATTAATTATCACAGCACTATCGTTGACTTTTAGCCAGTTAAGAACATGAACATTTGATTCTGAATGCCAGGGTTCCAATGCAGTCAGCTGTTTGCTGACTATGTGGCCTTAGGCAGGTTATGTCCTATAGCAGTGCCTCAGTTACTCCAGCTGTAAAATGAAGATAATAATAGCACCTCCCTCACAGCATTGGTGTAACGATTAATTCATGAAAAAGTGACTGGGCAGAAATTAACTATCCCTCCTTTATTTTTTCTCTCCCTAGATTTATACTATATACAGGGCAAGGAATATAAAAAAGAGCCAGATATGATTTTCTGTGCCTGAGTGGCTTATGGTGTAATATGGGAGGGCAGGCTTGTGAACAAGACCAAGGTATGTAGAGTTTAAGATGGAAATTCTAACAGTCCTCTGTAGGGACATAAAGAAAAGCTGTGTAGCTGGAGGTTCTAGCAAGAGAGAGAGTAGCTAGAGGTTCTCATAGATTGCCATTCTGATATAAGGTGCGGGCCGAGGTCCCCATCTGGCAGTGTCTTACTCTGTGGCTACGAAAGCCAGACTGGGACAGCAGCCCACACCTCCCCCTCAACCCCCTCCCAGCTCCTTCCTTCCTCTCCTTAAGTGAAGTTTCTAGAAGTGGTCTGCAGTCTATCTTCCCAGCAATCATAATTTCCTCTCCCTTGCAAACTTACTGTAGTCAGGTTTCTGTTTATTTTCTTTAAAAACATTTTTTTTTTGTTTTATTTGTTCTAATCAGTTGTACATGGCAGTAGAATGCATTTATACATTTTGGTGGATCATACATAAATGAAGTGTAATCTCTCATTTTTCTGATTATGCATATTGCAGGATCACATGGGTCATGCAGTCATAAATGTGAGGTCATATTGTCTGTTTCACTCTATTTCTTTTTCTCCACTAAAACTTATCTTTCGAAGGCCAGTTTCAATGGTTCTTTTAGAGTCTCTTACTCTGCTTTTTTTGTTGTTGTTGTTGTTCACTGTGTCCTTCTGGTTTTTGAAGCTGTCTTGCTTAACTCTGTCACTGTTCTGCTTGTTCCTCTCCCTTTGACTTTTCTCCTTTCACCTGTACCTTGCATGCTGCTTTTCTCCGTGGTTACTGTCAGGGATGTATGCTTTCCTTGGTCTATCACACTTCCAAGCCAGTCTCAATTTTGACCTGGACTATCATGTGTATGTTTTATTTTCAACTTCTCTCTCTCCTGGATTGTGGGTCCATGTCTCCTGAATGTTCTCACCTAAATATTCTATGGTACCTCAGACTTGTCATGTACTGTTGATTTTAGTTCATGGCAACATCTTTCTTGGTCAAGCTGGCCAGAAACCTGGCAGTCTCTAGATTTCTCATCTATGCCTTCTCATGTCTGTGTACAAACTATTTCTCAAACGTATCACCTTTTTCTACTTCCCATTGACAAGTCTGTCACTCTGAACTTTATCATCTTCCCCTTGCCTCAGTGCAATGAACTCCTAACTGACCAAATGCCTTCAGTCTCTCCTTGGTCTGGGCTACCAGCCTCATATGGTGAGTTATCTTAGATAGTCATCTGATCAAGGCATGTCCTTGCTTAAAACCCCTTTGTATTGCCCATTAGTTCAGGAAACAAAAAATCTTAACTTCTTAGTGAAACCTTTGAGTTCTTTACAAATTTCTATACTACTTCATCCAGGACCCTGAAATATAATGGCCTATTAGAGGCTGAATTTTATACCCCACCCTCAAAACAATTCATTGAAATATTGAAATCCTAACCCCTGGTACTTCAGAATGTGAAGTACAGATTGGAGATTGGAGGTAGGTCAATTAAGTTAAAATGAGGTCATTGGGGATAACCTAATATAATATGATGGGTGTCTTTATAAAAAAGGAAATTAGGACACAGATGTATACAGAGGAAAGAAAGATCATGCGAAGACAAAGGAAAAAGATGGCTGTCTATAAGCCAAAGAGGGAAACCTCAGAAGAAACCACCTCGGGGGTTCTCAGACTAAATTTCTGTTGTTTAAACCACCCAGCTTGTGAAATTTTATTATGGCAGCCCTAGCAATAAATACCCAGCCTATAAAGTGTATTGCTCAGTCTAGACTATTATTTTGGAACATACTATACTTTAGGTTACACAGTGTCTTCTTATTGCCCACTTCTGGCTGATATTTATCTGAAAATAATTTCTCTTCATCAAAGTATTTCCCCAAAGCTATGCCCATCAAAATTAGAATTTTTCCCTCTTCTGTGTTGTACTTTTTTTTTACTTTGTTCTTATTTCCAATAAAACAACCATCACATTCTATTTCTATCTTTTTCTTGTAAAATTGTATCATTTGTAGAAAAGACCTGAGCAGCAACAATAGTCACGTTAGACAGGAAGATTGTTTGTAATGTTGTAACGACAGTTTCGACAGTTTCGTGGAAATGACTTGAGAGGAGGTAGACTCGATGTACTTTAGTGGTTTACTAAAGGTAAAGTCCACCTGGATGAAGTCCAGACTGGTGACTTGGATGACCTGAAGAATGGCAGTCATTGCCGTAGGTGTGGATGAGGACCTCAAGAGGAGAAGCTGCCTTGAAGGATGAGATGTCCTTTCAGTGGTGCTCATGAGTGTCAAGGGAAACCAGGAGGCTGCTTTCCCCAGGCAAGCCGATATACCAGTCTGTGGTTCCTGAGAGAGACACACATTAAAAGTCTACAGAATAGAGGACATGGACACAAACCCAAATAAATACAATTTTCTCGTACTAGACAAAGGGGCCAAAAATATGCAATGGAGAAAAGATAGCCTCTTCAACAAATGGTGCTGGGAGAATTGGAAATCCATATGCAACAGAATGAAACTAAACCCATATCTCTCACCATGCACGAAACTAAACTCAAAATGGTTTAAGGACCTTGGAATCAGACCAGAGACCCTGCAGATTATAGAAGAAAAAGTAGGTCCAAACCTTCAACTTGTTGGCTTAGGATCACACTTCCTTAACAGGACTCCCATAGCACAAGAAATAAAAGCAAGAATCAACAACTGGGATAGATTCAAACTAAAAAGCTCTCTCTCAGCAAAGAAAACTATCAGTAATGTGAAGAAAGAGCCTACAGAGTGGGAGGAAATCTTTGCCACTCATACTTCAGATAGAGCACTAATTTCCAGAATCTATAAAGAACTCAAAAAATCTACACCAAGAACACAAATAATCCAATCAACAAATGGGCTAAGGAAATGAACAGACACTTCACAGAAGAAGATCTACAAGCAATCAACAGATATTTGAAAAAATGTTCAACATCTCTAGTAATAAGAGAAATGCAAATCAAAACTACCCTAAGATTTCATCTCACCCCAATTAGAATGGTGATTATCAAGAACACAAGCAACAATAGGTGTTGGCGAGGATGTGGGGAAAAAGGTACCCTCATACATTGCTGGTGGGGTTGCAAATTAGTGCAGCCACTCTGGAAAGCAGTATGGAGATTCTTCAGAAATCTTGGAATGGAACCACCATTTGACCCAGCTATCCCACTCCTTGGCCTATACCCAAAGGACTTAAAATCAGCACACTACAGAGATACAGTCACATCAATGTTCATAGCTACTCAATTCACCATAGCCAGATTGTGGAACCAACCAAGATGCCCTTCAGTTGATGAATGGATAAAGAAACTGTGGCATATATATACAATGGAATATTACTCTGCCATGAAGAATGATAAAATTATGGCATTTGCAGCAAATGGATGAAATTGGAGAATATCATGCTAAGTGAGATAATTTAATCTCAAAAAACTAAAGGACAAATGATCTCACTGATAAGCGGATGATGACATATAATGGGGGGTAGGAGGGGTTAGGGTTAGGGTTAGGTTTAGGGTTAGGGATAAGGAGGGTGGTAAGAATGGAGGAAGGAAGGACTGTAGAGAGGGAAAAGAGGGGTGGGAGGGGTGGGGGGGAAGGGAAAAAATAACAGAATGAATCAAACAACATTGCCCTATGTAAATTTATGATTACACAAATGGTATGCCTTGACTCCATGTACAAATAGAGAAACAACATGTATCCCATTTGTTTAAATAATAATAAAAAAAAGAAAAACAAACAGAGAACATAACAAAAAAATCTGGATGTATGCTATTTGTTAATTTTTATTTACTATTTGTTAATAGTAAATATTAACAGTAATATTACTAATAGTAAATAGTAAATATGTTGTTTTTATTCACTATTTGTCTGTGGTTCCCGAGAGAGACACACGTTAAAAATCTGGATGTATGCTATTTGTTAATTTTATTGATCACAGTTTCCATGAGAAAATTAGTTTTGATCATATGTATAAAAGGACTCTCCCTTAGCCTTCTACACGTCCCAAAACTAATTAATGCTCTCAATAAACACTTGCTGATTGATTAGGCACATATACTTGTGTTTTAGGTATCTTTAATTTCTTTTTCTTTTTTTTTTTGTTAAAATATTTTTTATTTTTACAGACACATTTTGATTCATTGTACACAAATGGGGTACAACTTTTCATTTCTATGGTTGTACACAATGTATATTCACCCCATTCATGTAAACATACATATATATAGGGCAATACTGTCTGTTTCGTTCTACGTTTTTTCCATTCCCACCCCCTCCCACCCCTTTTTCCTCTAAACCATCCAAAGTTCCTTCATTCTTCTCTTCCTGCTGCCAACCCCCCATCGTTATATATTGTCATGTACTTATCAGAGAAAACATTGGGCTTTGGTTTTTTGGGCTTGGTCTATTTCACTTAGCATGATATTTTCCAACTTCATCCATGTACCAGCAAATCCCATAATTTTACTATTTTTTTATGGCTGAGTAATATTCCATTGTGTATATATACCACAGTTTCTTTATCCATTCCTCTGTTGAAGGGCATGCAGGTTGGCTCCACAATCTAGCTATTGTGAATTGAGCTGCTGTGAACATTGATGTGACTGCATCACTGTAGTATGCTGATTTTGAGTCTTTCAGATATAAACCGAGGAGTGGGATACCTGGGTCAAATGGTGGGTCCATTCCAAGCTTTGTGAGGAATCTCCATACTGCTTTCCAGAGTGGGCTGTACCAATTTGCAACTTCACCAGCAATGTATAAGTGTACCTTTTCCCCCACATTCACGCCAACACTTATTATTGCTTGTGTTCTTGATAATAGCCATTCTAATTGGAGTTAGAGGAAATCTTAGGGTGGTTTTAATTTGCATTTCTCTAATTACCTAGGATGCTGAGCACTTTTTCATATATTTGTTGATCACCTGTATATCTTCTTCTGTGAAGTGTCTGCCCCATTTCCTTAGCCCATTTATCGATTGGGTTCTTTGATTTTGGGTATAAAGTTTTTTAAGTTCTTTATAAACTTTGGAGATGAGTGCTCTGTCTGAAGTGTGTGTGGAAAAGATTTTTTCCCACTCTGTAGGCTCTCCTTTCACATTATTGATTGTTTCCTGTGCTGAGAAAAAAAATTTTGTTTGAATCTATCCCATTTATTGATTCCTGCTTTTATTTCTTGCGCTGTGGTGGTCTTGTTAAGGAAGTCTGGTCCTAAGCCAACATGATGGAGATTCGGGCCTACTTTTTCTTCTATTTGGAGAAGAGTTCAGGTCTAATTCCTAGATCCTTGATCCATTTTGAGCTGAGTTTTGTACAGAGTGAGAGATAGGGGTTTAGTTTCATTTTACTGCATATGGATTTCCAGTTTTCCCAGCACCATTTGTTGAAGAGACTATCTTTTCTACATTGTAAGTTTTTGGCACCTTTGTCTAGTATGAGGTTACTGTACTTATATGGGTATGTCTCTGTGTCTTCTATCCTGTACCATTGATCAGGAACAAGACAGGGATGCCCTCTTTCACCACTTCTATTCCACATCACACTCGAAATACTAGCCAGAACAATTAGACAGACTAAAGAAATTAAAGGGATACGAATAGGAAAAGAGGAACTCAAGCTGTCACTATTTGCTGATGACATGATTCTCTTTTTAGAGGATCCAAAAAACTCCAGTAAACTTCTAGATCTCATCAATGAATTCAGCAAAATAGCAGGTTATAAAATCAACACACATAAATCTAAGGCATTTTTATACATAAGCAATGAAACATCTGAAAGGGAAATGAGGAAAGCAACTCCATTCCCAATAGCCTCAAAAAAAAAAAAATAAAAAATAAAAACTTGGTAATCAACCTAACCAAATGAGGTGAAAGATCTCTACAATGAAAACTGCAAAACATTGAAGAAAGAAATTGAAGGAGACCTTAGAAGATGGAAAGATCTCCCATGTTCTTGGATAGGCAGAATTAATATTATCAAAATGGCCATACTACCAAAGGCGCTATACAGATTTAACGCAATTCCAATTAAAATCCCTATGACATTTCTCATAGAAACATAAAAAGCAATCATGAAATTCATCTGGAAGAACAAAAGACCCAGAATAGTCAAAGCAATCCTGGGCAGGAAGAGTAATGCAGGAAGTATCACTATACCAGACCTTAAACACTACTATAGAGCAATAGTAACAAAACAGCATGGTACTGGCACCAAAATAGACACGTGTATCAATTTTTTATTGCTCTAGCTGGGACTTCCAGTACGATGTTGAATAGGAGTGGTGAGGGAGGACATACGTGTTTTTTTTTTTTTTTTTAAACATTTGTTTGTAACATAAAATGTCATGGCATAATTTGCTAGTGAGGTAAAAAGTCAGAATAATACTGTAGTAAATACTGATGACTGTTCTCAATGCTCATTATAGTCTTTTTTCATTGTAATGGGACTTTAGCTGAGTTTATGGCCTCCCAGAATAATCACAGTTTTCCTAGCTCCCTTATAGACGTGGTCAAGTGACGGCATTTTGGAATATAAATCTAAAAGTTGGAAGTTGTGTCTAGAAACTTCTTGCAGATGTGGCTAGTCCATATCCCTCCCTCAATTCCTTTCTGTACCTTTCTCCTTTCTACACTCTGGACTGAAGATGCTACCTCTTAGACAATAGAACATGAGGGCATAGTGAAGTCACTAAATTAAGCGAGTTAGAGAGCTTTGTTGCAATAGAATCTCCATATTAGCCTGGGCTGTCTTCCTGGGCTGACGTGTGTATGAGAGAGAAATAGATAACATTGTAGAAGCCACTACTACGATTTTCACTGTTCATAACTCATAAATCAGATAAGGAAACTGTGAGCCCACCCATTTCTTGCCACTTCCCAAGACCTTCCCTGTTTTGATGAAACAATTTTTTCATACTCAATGTAATAGTGACTAAGAGAAAGAGTCTTGCCCAAAAAGAACTCTTAAAATACTGAAGAGCTAGCTCGTCATCCTCCTTGTGCTCTTAAAGGCCAGTGTTATAAGAAATGTGTTCCTGGAGTGCTGTGGAGGCTCTGAACTGAGGACACCCAAAGGAGGAAGAGGCTAGACAAGGTCACATGGGGTGACAGAAGTAGCAAACAGAAAGCCATCGAGGCATGGCAGAGGCTGGCACTCGGTGAATTGCACAGCCTGGTACAGCTGAGGTATAATATGGGTAGCTGAGGCTGAAGCTACAGGAGCCTGCTAGCAGAAGTCTCTTCGGCTAAGCTGACTATCTCAACTCTTTCATGTTCCCTCAGAATGTTCTTTCCGAAGAAAAACAAGAAGAGGGGAATATCTTGGCCAGCTACTCACCTGTATAAACACAGATGTTGAAGCAGCATTGTACCCATTAATATATCTTTCAGAGGGAGAGTGAGGATCAAGGCAATTCTAAGGAGGTGGTGCTGGAAGAAGAGACAAAAATATCACAGTCTTCCCTATAAATAATCAAGTAACTTCTAGAGGATCCTCTTTTAAGAGTCGTTCTTCTATCCAGGTATCAAGGCCTAAAATTCTACCATTGATATATTTATTAATTCTCATTAGAGTGTTATTGACTTAACATGAGAAGCAGGAACATTAAAAAGAAGGTAAATTTGGCTGTCACCTGACCCTGGTGAAGGATCATGTGACAAAGGAACCCAGTCAGAAATTAAGGCAAGGGAATGATAGACGGGAAACATGGCCAGGGGGGACATGCCCTCCCTGGAATAACAGCTGCCTGCCCCAGCAGCAGGTGTGGTACAAATAAGGAGAAATCAGGGGGCTACTGCTGCTGGTGACATCTCCCTTACAACTATTTATGCAGGCAATCTGGCTAGGTAGGAGGGACCGTCCCAATAGGCTGCTAAAGAGAGTTGACAGATTAAAAGGCGAACAGCATGCAACTGATACTACAGCACGGACAGAGTATTGTGCTGGCTGCCTAATGTGAGTCTTCCTCGGCATCACCGCCCTTACTCTCTGTTCCCCAGAGCAGGTTCAGCCTCACTTGCCAAAGGAGGCAGGGGTGGGAATATTGTTGGCCTCTTGCCCACCTGAGTATCTGCTGGGAGAATTTTGCACATGCTGCTAAGTGCCCAGTGGCACCCAGGGCTCCCTTTTACATTCTTAATTACCCTGAAATTCAGCCACATGGTCTCTCCGCCTGCCTGGACCAGTGCTCGATGGCAGCTGGTATTAGAAACCAACTGTGCTTCAAGAGCCCTCAAGTTCCTTCCTCGCTCTCTCAGGGAAGATCCTTCCAAGCCAATGATAGGACTGTGTGCATGTGGCAGGGCGGGGGTTGCCTGTGTGTGCATGGCTTTATGTGTGTATGTCATGCTTAGAGAGAGAGAGAGAGAGAGAGAGAGAGAGAGAGAGAGAGAGAGAGAGAGAGAGAGAGAAGGAGGACATGCTCAGCTCTTGATGAAGATTCTGGAATGAATCTGGTGGACAAGCATTTTAAGCTTTCATGAGGAATCAGAAATGTTCCAAATTCAATGTAAGGAAGCACAGAAATAGTCCAGAGTAACTGATCATGCTTCTCTTTTCTAAAAGAGCAAAGGCAAAGTTTTCAGAATGTTGTTTTTGTATATTAGGGCAGAGTAGAAGAAAGTCAGCTTGAAGGTGGTTTGGAAAATTTTTGAGTTGGATTATCTTAACTCTCCCTACACAAATTCCCCACATCTGCCTTCTGATTTTCTTTTAGGAGGAAAGATATGAAATGGGTATTTGCGTAGTGTGTAATTTTATACACATGCCCATACAAAATCATATAGGTCTCTATATATTCATGCGTGCATTAACTGGGTGGTAACTTTAGGCAGATAGGTTGTGGCTAAAGAAGGTGCGTCATTGGGGAAGTGTTCTTTTGAAGTTATATTTTGTTCTTGGTAAGTGGTGCTCTCTTTACTTCCTGATTGCCATGTCCTAAGCTGCTTTCCTTTGTCACACCCTTCAACCATGATGTCCTGCCTCATCTTGGGCCCTGAGGAATGGATTCAGACATCTATGAACTGAAACCTCTGAAACCATGAGTGCCAAATAAATTTTTCCTCTTCTAAAATTGTTCTTGTCAGGTCTTTTGTTCACAGTGATGAAAAAGCTGACTAAAACAAGTAGAAATCAGAGAACTTTAGAGCCAAGTGACTAGTATGATCATTACGTAGGGAAGAAGTTCAGAAATGTGGAAATCACTCTCCTGCATTGGTCAGGGAAGACTAAAGTGTTAAGAGGTTGTTATTTCCTAAAATTGCCACTGGGGGAAATAATTGAAAAGGGTATAGCAATATGACAGGAATGGGTTGCAAAGCTCCCAGAAATCTCATGATGTCCTTATGGCCATTGTCCCTCTATGAAGAGTGACTCACCCGAGGGGACGGCCATTCCCTTGCATCCAGTTTTCCTCTCTAACATCACAGGGAGGTCTTGTCCTGGCTTCATAAGAACGTCGCATTCCCACTGTACAAGACGACATTGTTCCCACTTCATTATGAGGTTTCATTCCTGCTCTTCCTCAAAGCTAAAGAGGCAGTCAGAGCAGAAGTATGAATGGTATCCATTCAGGATGATCGATTGGGTCAACCTTGGGTCGGTTTTACTAATTTATACCTGCATTAACCATCTGTAAACGGACATGCTCAGCACTGTTCTCAAACGGCTCTGTAAAGGAGTCATCACATAACATCAACACTACACACACTGGGATAGTTAGACGTAAGTACAGGATGCTCTTGGAGATCCTGAGGGGGAGTCATTTAAATAAAACTGGGAATTAAGAATGGCTTTAGGGACAAGGGGAACATCAACTGAGTTTATTTTTGTATTTATGTATAAATTTATTTTTTGCTGAGTTTCAAAGCAAAAGTGGTGTTAAAGTGATAAAAGGGAGACTGTGTCAAAGGTGGCAAGTTTATATTTGTAAATATGATGCCAATGGCATAGTCATTGTCATTTACAGAAAGGATCTCTGTTGGGTATCACTTTAAATTTGTTTCCTGGACAGATTAATTTAGCTCTATCAAATCCGATGGTTTAGCTCACAACACCAAATAGTAATGGCATAAGAGTTTTACATAAATTATTAATTTGTAAGATTTGATGGGCTCTGTAGTAGTTTTTTAAAGTTAATTCACTATTGTTCATGTTTAAAGCTTTAGCTGGTAGAACATAGGGTTTGACATTACATTTGCAGTAAACCAGTATAAAAGTGAAGGTAGATGTCAAAAAATATTTTAAGATATTCTCAAAAAATATGTTTAAAATTTAGATCATATTAACAAAGGCCAAGAAGTGGTGTGTATGTGTACAATATACGTATGTGTAGGAGAAGGTGAATCAAAATCATGCCAGACTATCCCTGGATGAGTAGATAAGAGCAAAAACATCACAGTTATAATCACAGTCTACTTGTAAAATGATGGCAATGAAAATTCTTTACTAAATTTGTAGAAAGTTGTAATTATAAATAGATTTATCACCTAAAGTTGTAATTATAAGTAGATTTATCACCTAAAATGATTTAGTTATGAAAAATAGATAATCACTCATGTCAAATAGCTAGAAAAAGGATATCAACCTATGGAAAGCAGAAGGAATAAAATAGCAAAGAAAACAAAAATTAATGAATTCAAATAAGAAAAAATATAAGTAGGAATAATCAGTAAATCCTCTGAGACACAGGGAAATTTTAATCAGAAAGTAAAGGCAAAACACATCATATTTAAAATAAATGATTAGAAAAGGATATAATTCTCTATATATGTTGTTAAAATATTTTAATGAGAATTCTATGTGAAACTCCCCACTCCTTTAAAAAACACACAATAAAATGGAAAATCTCTAGAGAACTTACAATTACCAAAGTTTATTCAAGAAAAAATAGAAAATTTGAACTAAGGAGATAATGTGCAAAAAAAAAAAAAAAAAAAAAAAAAATCCAAACAATTATTATGGAAGTTTTCTACCAGATGAAAAAATTCAGGGACAGATAATATCACTGATGAGTTCTTTAAACTTAAAAGCAATGTAGGAGGTAAAAAGTTCAAGGACAGAGAAAAATATGTATATGTCTTAATTCATTTAATTAACTAATGTAAGACTGACATGAAATCTTACCTATGGTGCATATAATCACTGTTCGGCAACCTCATTTGTAAATGTGGAGAAAATTTTGAAAAAAAACACCAATAAGTAAACATCAGTAAGTAAAAAACATCCCCCCCCCCCCCATTTTGACATAGAAGAGTATATTCTGGAAGAAGAAAATTCAGTTTTATTAAAATACTGTGTCACTCAGTTTAACAAAATAAGAAATGCCCCATGAGTATGTCAATAGCATCTGACGAAATTCAATATCTAGTATTGAAAAGGACTATTATGTGAAATAGGACAAACAATATTCTTTCTTAATATGAAAAAGTCTGTGTCTTAAACCAATTACAAATATCAAGCTCAAGAAAATATGAAGCACAATTTGGGAGAGAAGATGCCAACACATGAAACAGAGTTAAGCAGTTGAATTATTTAAAAGGAGGAAACTACATAGTTATAATAGTTATAATTTTCAGAATATGTTATTGTCTACTAGACAATGAACTAAAAAATATTAGAATTAGAATGAATTAGCATTAAGCCAACTGGTTGGATTGCTAAGTACATGTATGATATTTAATTACTTTTCTACTGTATTTAAAAATATAATGAATAAATAAAATGCATAAAAATATAATGGATTAAAGTGTAGAGAGAATATAATATAAAAAATTATAATAAAGCATGTGAAAGCCAATATTACAACATGGGAAAGCTTGTCAATATAAGAGATTAAACATTAAACACAAATTGACAAAGCCTATAAATAGACTATCCTCCAAAGAAGAAATCAAGTGTTTATTCCATTTCATTAGACATCAAAGAAAAGGAAGTCAAATAATCAAACACTATTTTTACTTATCAACTTAGTGAAAGTTTTCAAAATAATTATATTTTATTTTGAAAAGGATATTCAGAATCACTCTTACAAATCATCTGTTAGAATGGAAAAGGGTACTGACCTTCTATAAAGCGATTTTACAATAGTTGTCAAGAACCATAAAGAAATTTCTACCATTGGGCCTGGTTATTTGATTTCAAGAATATATCTCCAGAAAATTATGAGAAATGCGTAAAAAGAAGCGTATGAGGTTATTCATCATCAGTTTATCATAATAGCAAAATATTATAGGCAATCAAAATGTCCAACAATAATGAGAAGTTTAGAAAAATTACGGTATGTTCATGTAAGACCAGAACAAATTATGTTTGTATAGAGTTGTTAATGACATGGAAGAAAGAACATGATAGAACCTATTTACAGCAAAACAGGGAGGGAAGACAGAAAGTCTGGGGGCGGGCGGGAAAGCATACGTAAATGTTAACAGTTATGAATTTTTTTCAGTTTTTGTCATGGGATTACAAATTATTTAAAAATTATTTTTACCCTTTTCTTTATTTCCAAAAATATCAAGAACCTTAGACAAAAAGCATGAGTAAAGAGAATAACATTCCTGGTTATGTTCTATTTTTGCAGGACCAAACTTGACTCTTTGTTATGACATCAACATTATGGCTAATATATTTGTATGGCTCTTTTGCTTTTTTATTCTGCCTTTCAATTTTTATTTTATCATTTCTAGTTTCTTAACAAGTCCTCACTCACCCTCCATCCCCACTGGGATATATTTTAGTATTTGTGGAATGATACGGGCACTACACCAAGTGGCAAATAGAAAGTGTGACTCTTCTGTCACAGGGCTTTTCCACACTCAGTTCTCTTTGCTTTAAGCCCAGTCTGTGTCACCCTCCCCTCTCAGGTAGAACTTGTTCCCATTATTTATTAAGTGGCTTGTTATGATTTGAATCTTGAGTGTTCTCCAAAGATCCTCATGATAAACGATTGGTTGCCAGACTCTGGCACTATTGGGAGGTGGCAGACAGCTTAGGAGGTGGCACCTAGTGGAAGGAAGTTGGTCATGTAGGGATATGCCCTCTGAAGGGACATTGGGACCCTGGCTCCTCCCTCTCTCTCTTTCTTCTGGGCTACCATGGGGTGAACGACTTTGCTCCATCACTCTCCCTGCTGTGAATGTGTTGTCCTGCCACAGGCAAGTCGCAGAAAGCTGACACACAGTCCAACAGAGAATGTCCAGGGACCAGTGATAGGACAAGCCGCTGGTAGCTACAGCCCTCTCATCCGGGTGTCAGTGTAGGGTAAGAAGCAATGACATCTGAAGGTCAGAAAATGCAGGACAAATCCTGCTATATCTTCATTCCCCACATGCTTCAAGCTTAAATACACTAAAGAAGAGGGCCTTTTCAATTTCCTGACATTTTTTTAGCTATAGAGTCAGATTTAGGCAGGTCATTTACCCATGTCTTTTTTTTTTTTTTTTTTTTTTAACCCTTTTTAATGTTTAATACATTAAAACTAAATTGTAGTAACCAGAATTTCAAGAGAGGATCCACAAAGCAACCTTTAATTTGCTCTTTCCTCAGGAGAATAATAAAAAGATAGGTGTATAAGACGCTAGGCAAGATGTTACTCTGCTAAATCAGAAGAAGTGAGAGTCCTGACACAACCATTCTCTTAACTCAGAACAAAAACTTCATGGAATTACTGTGCTTTTCATCCCAAGAGTTGGGTATTTGGAATTCCACAGCATCTTTGTGATGTCATGCCAACCACAGGAGCTGCTTCTGTAAACAATGAAGTGTTGAGTTGTGGGTTTCAGTTTTATTGAGTTGATAAATGGCAACTGATTTGTATAAGGCTCTTCAATCTGAAAAAAGATTAAGGTGTGCCCAGAAATGTTTTATACATGTAATATAAAGTTACATTTCATACTGGGTATTAATTGAAAGCAGTATATTATAAAATATTTTTTCCCTTAATAGGAAGAGATATGAAACTAGATCATACACACATGAAGGTTAAATTTGTTTGGAAGACGAAATTGAACAGGATTGTAATTCTTGGCATTCAGGCTGAAGGAGAATTAGGAGCTGTCACCTGAGTGTGCTTGTGTGAGGGGTCTATGTGCCTGTGTACATGTGAGATTCATTTGTTGGAGGAGTAACTCCAAGCATGCATGAACCAACCAGTAACTCTTCTTATTAACAGGCAGGTCACATTCTAGCAGAGCTGACTGGTAGGAGAGTCCTGGAATGAACGCTTAAAGTAGCTTTGTTTCCTACTCCAGTTACAGTCCTAGAGAGCCCTCCTTCTTCCTACCCTTCATAGCACACTGATTTGTTATCTAGTATATATATGTGTGTATGTATATTCTTGGTTTTGTTTATAATATACATGTCTGATATATATTATAAATTAGAATATATATTATAAATGATATATATGTTCTAAACCACAAATTCAAAACTAATGTCAAAGTCATGTGTGTAAAGTAGCATATTGATTTGAAACTAATAGATTTTGTATTTATTTCACTTTCTCCATTGACTCAGTCTCCTGATTTTTCTTAATTCTACTTAGATCTTCTCATTATAGGGCCCTACCACTTTTATTTTCATTCTCAAAAAAATATAATTTTAAATTGTATCAGTAAAAGATAGTAGCACTACATAGGTTTATGAGATTAAGTCCAAGATTTTCTCTTTTTTAAGATAAGGAAACTGAATCTCATAGAAGATTAAAAATGATGTATTTTTTGACCCTCATTTTGGCAGAAAAATATTCTAAAACTGTTAGGAATCTTGAGATCTAGACTTTCATTCTCCTTATGTTCATCGAACACATTATGTTATTTCCATTAATGTTTGTTGCTGTAACAAATGAACTCAAGTTGCATTAATGATTCAAACATCAAAGAAGTTTTCTTTTATCTTAGGTAAAGTATAACACTGATGTCCCTGATTGACAGGAGTTTCTCTTCCAAATGGTGAGTCAAGGGCCCAGATTTTTTCCATCTTTGACACTTGGCTTTCAAAATAGTCACCGTTCATCTACATCAAGTAATAGAAGAGGATGGAACGTGAAGAATGATATGTGAGATATGTTCTTGGTTCGGGCTTTAAAGTGAAATCTATTTCTTATGATCAAATATCATGGCCGAAGCTCGGTACTCGCTCACCTCCATCTAAAAGGGGTGGGAGTGTCATCCTACAATGTGAATGTGAAAAAGAGTATTCAGTCTTGGTGAACAGTTAACTATTCTCTGGCACACACAATTTCAAGGGTCAGAATGTGGTAGGAAGTGTGATCTGCCAACTGCTTCTATATTTTCTCAACTGCAAAATTTCACTTGGTTAAAGTACTCTCAATGGTGTTTTGTTTTATGTTCAAATACATTGGAACATAACATTAGGGTAAGATTCATCTAATTATAAAAATCTCTATACCACACAAGATTGTCTCAATAAGTAGAAATTTTTCTTTTCTTCCACTCAAAAAAGCTAAGGGTATAATTTAATGACAGATTCTCTAACGATAGACATCTGGATGCACCTGTTTGGGGAATGAAGTCATGCATGTGAAGAGAACAGGAGGATGTAGAGAGTAATTGAGGAAGCATTGTTCTGTTGGGAAGACCTGCTAGAGCACTTGAAATGTTGTTCCTGCTACTGTATAAGCTAAGATTCAGCCATGTTGACTACCACCATCACTACAGTATAGTAATGACAACAGCCTCAGGGTTAAAAATTGAAAGCCTGAGTAAAGTTGCCTTTGTTCCAAAACCTATGTTCTTTTCTTGTATCATTTTGCTCCAGTTGGGCAAAGTGATTTATAAGGTATAGTCTCTGAGCCTCAATTAATTTCACTTAGGGCATTTTCACAGTTGTACAATAAATGTTTAAATTAAGACATTTCTTTTCTTTGGAAATTGAATTGCATGTTAACTGGTTATGGGCTGTCACTGGTGGTCCACACAACCACAGATAAGAGCATTGATCTGGCAAGAAAACAAATGGGCTCTTAACGGAGGGCAGTTTGGATTTGACAGCTGCAGATGATTAGGTGTCTCTCTAATGGATACTGTGCATTACCACGAGAGGTGTGAAAGATCTGCAAGCCTTTCCTTTCAGCTGTCCACTTCTACTGAGAAGCACTGTGTAGATCTGCCTGCTCCCTTCAGTGTACAGTGACTGAATGCAAACACAGGACATAGTACCTGGAGGACTGGTGAAATACCAAGATCATACTTTGAGATAGCCAGGAATCGCTGGAAGAAGCTTTCTTCAGTCAGCTACCATTAGAAGCCATGCTTCAAGTCCAAATGCCTGACAGGCAACAGACATAACTCCAGTCAAGAATGACAAGTGCTTCTCCAACATGCTAGATCATGGAGGTTATTACCCATGGATTTCATTCTATTGGAGAGAACCCCACCCAATTCTGCTCACCTTGACTAGAGGATGTCTAATCTGATATGTGGTCAGATGGTTTTCCCAACAGTTGCTTTGCTAGCTTTTATGTACTTGATCTGAGTTCAGACACATGAAGGGAAAATGACTCATATCTGGTGCTGTCCATTGACCTCAACATAGAAACAGGATCACCTGCTTTGTTGTAGTGAACATCAGCAGCTTGACCTCTACATTCCTTCTCTATCCTACCCCAAGTAGGACGACTTGGGTAAATAGCTCAGTACTGTCAATCGGCTATCCCTATTGCCCCCAGAAGAAGCCACACGAGGGTAGGTTTCTTATGATTTTAAGAGTAATCTATATGATTCCTCTAGTGTAAGATGATATTGTAAAAATGTCTTTGTCCCCAGGGGAGTAAAGCAATATTCTCTTTAAGAGCTTCAGGTCAGAGTACAGATTCCAAGCTTTATTCTAGCTCTTGGGTACATCTTATGTTCCAGGGGTCAACCTTTCAGATCTTGCTCCATCAAGAAGATAATAAAAAAGCACTTGCTGTTGGATTTTATTCATCATTTATATAATCACTGAAAATACAGTTTAAATAGGCCATTATGTCATTGGACTTTCTTGCGAGCCAATGTGTGTGTATTTTCTCTTTCATAACATCCCATAAAAGCATCCCACTCAGGTTTAGAATGTAATAATCTCTTGGCCATTTGTGGCAAGAGCAAACTATTCCAAATGAACTGGGTTTCTGCCTGATTCCCATCTGGAAGACTCTGGTCATCTCTCAGTCTGACTGAAGATGACTTTTCCATCATTGCTGTCATTTCTGTGATACCAGCAGAGCTCACTCTTCTTGGAAGTTGGTGTAGAATCCGTCTTATTTGAGGTTCTGATAGCAGTTGGGATCATACTATAGCCATTTTGTTAAGCAGGAGTGTGCACACCCTTTGTGTGTGGAGGGAGGGGGCTGGTGCTGAAGGCATATGCTTGGAAAGTAGAAAGTTCTTTATGAGAAGTTTTTAATGTTATTTTTTCACTTTGATGATTTAAAAACACATGTGAGTATATTTTGGAGAATCTGCAAGATCTTCTTGTAACAGTACTCTCACAACATTTCAGTGTCCAAATTACATTGCTTTAGAGCCAGTGGTACCATATTGTCTCACTAATAAGAAAAGGGCTGATGTAGAATTTATTTGCACCCCAGTGAAGACCAAACAACATCGAAGGGTGAAGAAATGGTGATTACTCAGAATTTTCACAGAGAAGTACTGAGGGTATGGAGTACACAAATTGTGGCAGAGGCAGACTCAATTCAAAACCAGGTGCACACAATAGCCTGCGGAACTATACTCACATTTTGATCAGTAGTCAATTTTTATCAAATTGTCCTGTCCTGTGTTATATTAAATTAATGGTGACAATTTCAATATTGATTTTCTCAGCTTTCATTTGCAAATTAATTTTGACTATTGCATAAGGACTATATACATAAGGAGTTTATGTTTAGCTTTATGGTTACACATCTTTAAGAAATGTTAAATTTTAAAAAATTGAAGTCAATATGGTGCTCCAGAAGAGTTGGTTTTCTCTAAAACAGACATCTATGCATTATTCAAGTTGAAGAGGTGCCATGGCTTTGTAAGAGTACATTGTATATTTCCGGGACAACTGTTCCAATCCATTTCTCTCTCCAAGTGTTGTCTTCAGGAAGTTCCATTTCCTAATTCCAGTAACTTGTGAGTCCAAAAGATTGGAGAGGATTTGACCATACTTCAGGAGAAGGACATTTGGTTTTCTTTCATTTGCACTTTTCCCTGGAGGATGTTCTATCCATATTCCTAAAGTAATACCTCCAATGTACATTTCTGAACAACTTTCCACAAATATTATGGACTAATAAAACTATGAAAGTTGCACAGACTCATCCTAGGTGTTCTCTGCTGCCTTCTAATAAGAGGAAAGAGCTCTGGATCTGTTGTAGGACTTTTGGTAACCACCTGTCTCATAGAAGGTGTCCAATAAATTGAGTGAAAGAATGGACCCAGGTCAACAACAAGAAGCTATTAGACATGGAATAGATCATATCAATTGGTTGATTGATTTAAGGATGGTCCAGCAGGATAGAAAACATTCCCCAGAATAGTCTTCAGAAAATTCCCTTGTACATAGTCTGTGAGTTAGGTACATGTCTACATGTCAGAGTAGGAGGGTTTGGAGAAAATGGAGATTTATCTAAGCATGTGGAATAAAGTAATGAATGGAAAAGTGCTCAAGGGCACTCTTGGGAAAGAATCATGGCTAGACCCAAAATGTGAAGAAAGAGGAAGATGAGGTAGCCTAGACCGGGACAGGTTACTCTAATTCACCCCAATTGTGTGTTGTCTGTCATGGGTCTCAGCAATAAGGTATAAAGAATGGTTTGAGACTGGGATACCAGAGATAGGCCTACTCATTCTGGTTTCTCCTTACTAGCCAAATGGACATGGTATGAAGAATGACCTTTTGCTATTAAACAAGTATCTCTGCTTTCCCCAAGTGCTCAGCTCAGAGTGGGAGAGGATGTCTACCCAGCGAGTGACAGCAGGTGAGCAGGTATGGTGGCCCCTGGGTGATGAAGTTGCTCTCTTATCTGTCAGGGAGTAGATGAAGCTTTGTCTCTGATCTGGAAAATATCTTGGACCCTCTCTTCTTTGTTGTGCCTTAATTTCTTGACCTGTAAAATAAAGGAACTTATATTCCCTATTTTTGAAATTATTACTGGAATAGGTCTGTCCTACAATTACTTTGAGTTTTATAGAAGAGACTATGCAATTGCTTCTTCATTATTTAGTTTATGGATTATCTATATTCTGTATCTTTGGTTTCTCCCTTCTGATTATCTGTCTTTGGGAATATTACTAGACAGATAGTTCTTCCAATATTTCTCTGATACCTTCCTCAGAATTTTTTTCATTTCAAACAATAATTAAAGTATTGTTCAAAGAAGCGGGGAGTTATCTTCCTTTTTCTTCCACATAACCATAGGACTTCAGATGTGCGACTTAGTCTTGTTGAGCCACTGTTTCCTCATCTATAAACTGAAAAAATCTTAAGAATCTTACAGTGTTTTCAAGAATAATAGTTGTGATTGCAATTTGTGAACTATACAGGGCTGTCCAAATATCAGGTATAAGCAGCTGACAGTTAATTGAACAAAAAAAATCAGAGCCATCTGATCATGAAGTATTGGTTTTGTATGGGGCTTTATGCCATCACCTTTGCCAGTCCTTTGATCCTGTGCTGATTGTCCCTGACACAGACACAGAATTTTTCAGGTGGAAAGACTGACCGCTCAGAGGATATTACCCAGTGTGTGCTACTCTGTTATGGTATTCCTGGCACACTAATGCAGGGAGTACACCAAGTCCTCTACATGGTATATTTTTTGAGGAAGAAACCCTTTCCTACATGTCTCTGCAAACAATCTTGTCAAGAACATAGAAAACATGCAACAAAAGTTTGTTAAATAAAGCATAGATTTATTCTCTGGGTTATCAGAAGGAAGATAAAACCAAAGAGTGGGGTGGCTAATGGGAAACGAACAGATCAGCACAGCTGTGGAGTGGGTGGCTTGACAAGGTAGAAAGCATCTGTGTTGGCTTTCTGTCACTAAACCAAAGATCTGAGATTGTCAACTCAGAAAGAGATTATCTTTGGCTCCCGGTTTTGGAGGCTTCATTTCATGGTCAGTTGGCTCCTTTCTTTTTGGGTCTGTGATGAGGCAGCACATCATGATGGCAGCAACTGGCAAAACCACTCCCCTCATGTCCCGGAAGCAAAAGAAAGGAAGGGAAAGGAGCTGGGGTCCTATCACCTCTTCCAGGGATATGCCTTCCAATGACCTGAATATTTCCCACTAGGCTCCAGCTCTCAAAGGTTCCACGACGTCCCAACAGCACCTCTGCAGGAACACGTGGGCTCTTGGGAAACCTTCCAAACCCAAACTTTAGAAACTTTCTATAGTCATTGGAAGTCTTCAATCAGAGACTGATTATTTGTCAGGGTTGATGCAGATTAGATTCCTGAATTTGTAGAGGGGTCCTAGAAGACCCTGAAGTTCTTTTCCATGGCTCTCTGATGCTCTGGATGTGCGAAGGGGCTTTCCTAAACACCTTTGATAACTATCCAGGCATGATTCCCTCCTAGTGGTATCCAGAAATGAACAAAGCCCTACAACACTCATCTTTCACAAATTGTTAGCATCCTGGGGTGAGGGGCACTTCTGAACCATTTACTGGTTATGTAGCTTTGGATGCATCCTTGTATGTAGTAAGTGAGCAAATCCATCCTCATCAGGTTCAGTGTTGCAAAACAAAGGCAAAATGATAGATAGGTATAAGTTCAGGATGGCATGACCTTGATGTTGCAGTGGTCAAATCTTTGTGGAATAAAATTTTCCAACCCTTGAACTTGAGCGTGGTTGTGCTGAAAACTGGGGCCATTCAGAAGACTCTGGGAATTTGAATTTCTGTTTGGTGCTCCTATAAGTGGTTGGGTGCTCCTGTCCCACACTCTTCTGTGGATCTGGTCACTAATGTTGATAAAACAGATGACAGACTAAAAATGAGATTTGAAAAGAAATGGAAATGGTTCTCCTTGCTTCTAAATCTCTCTCCTTCGTGAATCAGCCAGAAGCATGCATTGAAAATGATATTTTACAAAAGATTTTATCTCTGTTAAAATACTTTGCATCCCCACAGTTCTTTTCTGCTTACTATAAATTCTCTCATGTACATTATCTGTGTTCTCCAAGTCATTCTTGGCTTTTTCCATTTCATGAATATGCCATGCTTTTGGTGGGACAGAACCTTCACATGCTCTTTCCCCTCTTGGCTAGTGCTCTCTTCCAAGCATTGTTATTTCTCTTTAATAGCAATCATCACACTTGTTGATTATTTGTTCTTCCTGTTGGCTTAAGTTCCATGAGAGTGTAAAGTGAGCCTGCTTTGTTGTTTGCTGTATCTTGGATCCTGGTATAGTTTCTGATACAAACTGGGCATTGTCTTAAAAGTATATTGAATAAATTAGAGTATTGATAATAAATAAATAAATAGTATTTCAATACTATTTCTGTTTTACAGGTAAGCTCAGAAAAATTCGGTGGTTTGTCTAAAATTTTACAGATTGGACACTTAAAAGGAAGTCTCCTGTCTCCAAATCATTAGCTCTTTTCCCACTATGTCCCAGTTGTGTCTACTCATAACCTGAGTCTGTGTTGTTTGCAACACTAGAAATCCCAATGTTGATGTGCTGGGTCTGATTATTTCCTTGGCAATTTGGGATGAAAATGGATTTGGAAGATCAGGAGTTTACATCATTTACAGATGATAGAAAGGAAAAAAATTTTATTATTTTCACACAACTAAGTTTGTTTTTCAGGAGATGCTATGATACACATGGGACAGCTTCCTGAGAGTTCAGGACACAAAACTACTTCAATCAAAACCCTTGCAAAATTGGTTCCATAAGACTCAGGTGCGAATGAGATCGGGCATTGCCATCCCAGTGGATAGTATTTGAATTTTGCATAGACATTGTCTTCTACATAATTGAGGCAATTAGAAATCAAACGCTTGGAATGTAGAAATACACTGCATGTAGGTGTGGGGATTCAAGGACAAGGAGGAGAGTTGGGGAGGAAGACAGAGAAGGTGGCACCACTCACGGGCAAAGGAGTATGACAATCTGCCTAGGCCATGTGGCTGACAACCCGCCTGACGCTTGTTTTGACTTTTCTCTAACTGCACAACCGGTGCATGCAGATGACTTTACATCTCATAGCAAAATGTGCGACAGCAATGTGCTAAGCAAATGCAAACAAAAATATGCTTCCCCCACTCCAAACAAATCTCTCACACATCATGATGATGCTGTGGCATGGCGAGAGACTGAAGACAGAGACCACCAGGAACCAGATTTGCTCATTGTTTAAACCAGTCTACAGGATCAGTACATATATGTGTGTGTAGTGTGTGCATGTGTGTCTTGGGAGCTCACCTTAGGCTATCTTGGATTACTTGATATTATTTAGACACAGCATACATTGAATTTCAGTCAATCATGCATACACATTGCATATTATCTATGCAAGTCATTCAACATTTATTATGCCCCTACTGTGATCCAGGAAAAGGCAGGCACTAAAGAAGTTAACATGAATGATACAGAGATAAGACACATGAATGAATAATGAACTACCTTTTCGGGGGTCATTTTTTCTCCGCTTGGGCTCATGCATCTCCCTCAGCCTGGGTTGTAGTTTACCTGCTGCTTTCTTCCCACACCTTAAGGACCAGGTCAGGAATATTTTTTTTTCTTCTCATATTCACCACCCCTCCCTACAGTGAGAATGAATCTTTCTTTCTCCAATGATCCAACAGCATAATGCTTCCATTCTGGAGTTACACAATTGGTAACTGATAGAAGTGCCCACTACCATATTATTTCTCCTGCCTTAATTTTTCCTACTTCCCCAAGGTGTGTAGTACAAGATCTTCCCTGGTTTAGGGGGAATTCTAATAGGAGTAAGAAGTATATTAATGACTTAAACTTCATAAAATGGGGTGCTTGTGACTAAGCTTATAACTTTGAATTCAGAGTCTTTTGGTTCACTCATAGCTGCAGAATTTAATTTTCCTTCCTCAGAACTCCTTACTAAAGTATAATAAGAACAAAGAATCATGCTACTTTCTTCTTCAGGATAGAGAAACAAAGAATGTGGAAGTTGGAAATCCAGATTTTATTGAGTTCAAATCCTGGCTCTATCATGTACTCAATGTTTTACTTTAAAAAAGTTATTTCACATATTTGTGCCTAAATTTCCCCATCTTTAAAATGAGGATACAATAGAACATACCTTACAGGGTGGTAGGAGGATAAAATGTATCAATGTATGTACCCATTTGAATCACTGTACAGTACTTGATCTAATCAAATTTATATTCATTATACTTTGAATCTCAATTTTACAAAAGGTCACTTCCAGGAATAAATACTTCAAATCCTCATAGTACTTTTGAAGAGCAAATCATTTGGAATAAGACTTTAAAAACTTGAGTTTCAATACTTTTACCATTATTGCGGATCTTACCTGGGAGAAGTTACTCAACCTTCCCTAATCTTGTATTTCCTCAACTTAGGGAGGTAACCATAGATACCTTACTTACTGGGTTACTGTAACGATCAAATGAGTGTTGTGGGATTGAGTCAAGTAAAAAATACATGGAAGTATCTATCATCACTTATGGCTGTCAATAAATGATTAGTTTCTTCTTTTATTTAAAAAAAAAAAAAGAAAGAAGAGCTTTATGGCCATTGAATATGGAATCTGATACATCTGGGGTGAACCCCAAATATTTTGATAGTGCCTAACAGTAGGAACTTAGTGCCTTACGTGTGCAGAAACGCACTGCTCACGTGTGCACACACAGAAACACACACATACACAGAGCTAAATATAGTACTGAATCTATATTTAGACCTAAATATAGATAGTACAATCCTTGCCACTCAATCCTTGCAATGCTCCTACAGGATGGTATTATTATAATCCTTTTCTAAGATGAGGACTGCTTCTAAGAGAGGCTTATTGCTTGCATTCTACTCCTCTCAGTTTTTCCATGCATCCATTCTGGTAGTGATTCCACTGTTCTTGAGAACTGGGTCTTATCCCCAAATCCCAGGTGGTACGGACTCTGCTGCTTGTCTTACTCATCAGAGTGCTTTATTTTGGGAGATAGACCCTGTGGATTGAACTTTTGTGTTGAAATGGTCTGATGCCATGACCCCATCCTTTGCTCTGTCTTTCTTCTGGTTGTCTGCTGACCTCTTTGGGTGCTAAGAAGTGTTTGAACTATGCCCTTGGACCACAGTCCCTGGATATCCAATGTACAGTCTCTGCTACCAGATTTGTTCCCCCTCCTTTGTTTCCTGCCCCAAAGAACCTGCTCAGTCCTGAAGAATGGTCCCTTCCGCCTTTGAGGCTCATGTGGCTTGCTGAGTTCTCAGCATGATGCAGGCCATGTGGATTGTTTGGCTCAATGTCTGCATTATTTCTCCCAGGTGTTAAGGTTTAATTTTGTGCATCAAAAGTGACCAAATTCATCTGATGGTCCTTAGTTCCATGAATAAAAATATATTCAGCAAAAGATTATGATGTAAAGGAGAGATGCATTGTATCTGGGGAACAAATGTGCATGGAAATGGTGAATGCAGGAAATATTTGAGCTTTGCATCTAGGTCTTCTGATAAGAATTGCCCTGCAGATTGCAAATATGGGAGTGACATGCTGTGACGCCACCTCTTGGCTAATGAATGGATTGTCAGGGGACAGAGGGAATTTGAATCAACAGACACTGTTGGTACAGACTGACTGTGGAAATCGCCCAGGAGGGAAGCAGAGGACTAGTGTGTCATGCAGGGAGATGTGTTCTGTATTTAGTGACCAGATTCTCCTTGCCTTTTGGGAGAATGAAATCCACACCTCTTGTTTAGAGAGGTTGATATGAACAAAAATCAACACGGAGGAAGAGATGGTGTTACTTTATAAATGGAGTCAAAGATAAGCAAGGATAAGCAACTTTGACAAAATGGCAGCAGGTATGAAGTGACAAGTGGCACATGTCTCCAGCATCCAACAAAACAGTCTCTTGCCCAGAACCTCACCTTTGGCCTGGAGAGGGGCCCTTTCACTGAATCAGAGCAGAGGTCAGCACTCTGACCCAATCACTCCATGACCTTGTGGCTGGCTAGGGGGTGCCAATTAGGTCCAATTGTGATGGAGGTGAGAGGGAAGTTTCCCCCCAGTGCACTGACCCTGGAGAGGGGATTTCCCTGTTTCTAGAGGGGGTGGCGGAGAGCTCTGCTTCATCTGTCCATGGCCAGACCCTGTGCAGTGGATGGAACTGCTCTTTAGACTCTTATTCTCAGGTTTTTCAGTTCTAAGGGATTGACAAGTCATGCCTCCCCCAAATTTTGAAAATTTCCCAACTTGTAATATCACCAAGTCGGTCGATGCTGAAGGTAGGAAAAAGAACACTAAACTATAAACACTAGCTATTGACACAATGTCTATTTTGTTTGGGGAAATCACATTTTTGTATTGATAGTGTGGCAAATGTCAACCCCACTGCCCACCACACGCTTCCACTTGCCAGTCCCTGCCTTCTCGCTGTGGAATACAATGATTTAATTCATGAGAAATATTTCAGATAAATTCTGAAGTCTGATTTATCAGGGCTCATCCAGGACCCCCAGCTAGTTTTAGATCCAACAAGTTTCCCACATGTTAGTACCCTTCAAAGCACCCTAAAACCTTCTCACCAAATTCCAGAGATTAAAATCGATGTGCTTGCATAAATAAATAAATAAAACCGATTATGCCCGCTGCCTTTTGCAAGCAAGGGTATAGAGAAACAAATATAATTGCGTCCTTTCCATGTCCAGGAACTTCGACTGCTACTGTGCTACATCAGGTATGTAATGAAAGACAAATGACAAGGAATCTAAATAGAAAAGGGGTGCTTGAGTAACTGTAGTTTTTATGTTCCGGAGAGCCTGAGAAAGAAAAGAAGCATTGTATCTGGGATTAACAGAACTGCAGGATTTCGTTAATGACAGCCCAGCTTTTAACCAAAAGGAAGATAGTTAAGGCAGTAAAAGAGAACATGGCTAGAATGTGCTCTGCTAATTGGAAATGTATATTATCTTCAGGCGATGTGTGTGTGGAGGGGAGGGGGCTGGGGAAGATGAGAGGAGACGCATGGGGAGGCTGGCAGGAGAGACTGGACCCAGGACGCCCCAGATTGGGCCCTACCAGCAGGGCAGTTAAAGGGTCCTTTCTTGCTGATATGAACGGCCAGTGCCCAGACCCCACCCTCCCCCCACTCCCTTTTAATTCAATGGCTACGTAGGGGCTTCTTTGAAGGAGGCTTTGAAGTCGGTGGCTTTGAGATTACTCTTCCTCTGTGACCTTGACCACCAGCCATGAGGTTAGGGGGGAAGGGGAGGGGAGGAGGAAGGCGCTGGAGCTGGAAAAAGGAAAGGAAGGAGAGGGGAGGGGAAGAGAAGGCCGCCCTAAGACATTTCTGCAGCATTCCACGACTTTTCTGATCACTCTGCAAAGTTGAAATATGATTGCAGCCTTTGCACCGGGAAGGAAAGAAACCATTTAAATGAAAAATTAGCTGCCTTAGCAGGTCAAGCACATAGTTACATTAATGTCGTGTAGAACAATAAATCAACTTCGATCTCCAATTGAAAAAATGCTAATTTAGCTCAGCGATTCACTGATTGTACTTTCCTCTGATAGAAATCTTTTCTTTTATTTAATGCGAAGCCGTGATTTGACAGCCTCCTCTAATGGTGCTTGCAGACTCTCAGCGTTTCGGCGGAATTCTGATCATGGTTTTAATATTCCGTGCAGCTCTGCCCCCTCTGATTTCACGCTCACACATTAACGAGAGCTGACACTGGAGATTAGACGCAGACAGCTGGAATGCCAGGTCTTTGTTGCAGCATGGACAGGAGCCAACGTCGTTCAACCACAGCCAAGAGGGACCTGGGAAAGTCTTAAGAAGGAGGGGAAGGCGGGTGAGGGGCTGGAGGGAGGGTGGGAGCGGGGGATGGGAGCAGAAAGAAAGGCAAGGTAGTTCTGAAGGGCATATGAAAATGGATATTTTCAGAAAGCCCTTTCAGTCTCTGAAATTCACATTTGAATCAATTCTGGCTTGTTTAGAGGAAGTGGATCATTACAGGGAAATCCCAAATTGGTTGCAGTGTTTTTCTGTAAACTCTGAAAACACAAGTGGAATGCAGGAGAACAGAGATGGCTCTCCGCTTCAGCCGCTCCCCGGTTTGTCTGAGAAACAATGGTGATTAGGAGCTGGAGAGAGAGTGCTTACATAAGGAAATGCGTTCTCCTCTTTGCCTTTGGAAAAAAAAAAAAAAAAAAATCACTTAGTTCCAGGTGAATAGATGGGGAAATAAAACTAGATTTATGAGCCAGGGCTGCCCATACGGCTGGTGACTACCTTGGCAAGAAAGGAAGTCGAGTAGCCTAACTGGCTGGATCCTAATAAATTGTTTCCTGATACCAGAAATCAAATGAAGATCCATAGTTTTATCTACACCATGAAACAACCAGAGCTCAGCTAGGGCCCATACTGCAAAGGAGAGGGAAGGGTACTACTGGAGTCATGGCCCAACTTTCTCCAAAAGAAAATGACAGATGATCAAAGTTGCAACGATGGCACATTAATACTATGTCAAAAAAAAATTGTTTCTGCTCCCGGGGGAAACCAATTGAGTAGAAATAACAAATGTCCTTCTTGCTAACTGTATCATTAATAATCATTGTACTTTGCATTTTTATGGGGTACTAGGATTCTAGAGGCCTTCATAAATATTCATAGGGGAAGGCTGAAAAAGGGAGATGAATGTACCCATTCCCAGTGCCAAGATGGAGTGACTGAGGCTCAGGATCCTGCTGCGGCTCACCTGGAGTGAAGTAGCAAGCAAGTCTCAATGCTCCATGCTGCTGCTGGCAAGAAGCCACCTAGGGACTTTCTCTCTGATGTCTGCAGCTCTGCTGGGTCCTATGAATATGGCTTTTGCTGGGGGATTTAGATGAGCTGAACCATTTCTTGTCACTTTGGCCTATTCTTATTTGTCCTTCTTCCTAGTCTTGATGGGACTACTGTCACTAACATAGTGTTATCGAGCATTGAATTAGACGATGTTTTGATTGAAAAAAAGCACGAGTTAGAATCCATGTATATCTATGATATTTTAGTAAAAATCTAGAAGTTGTATCACAGTGGTTAAGAGCATAGCTCATGTGATAGCATATAAACTGTAGTAATGAAAAGTAAACCAGATAAATTTGCCCATGAATCTCAATTCTTCTCTTACTGATTTTGTAACCTTAGCAAAATGTGTAACTTTTCTTTCAACCTCAGTTTTCTTGTCTGTAAAATGGAACTATTTACAGCACCATGCCTGACAGATAGTGAGCACTCAATAAATACTAAATCTTATGGGTGTTGTTATTTTCATGTATTTGTGCCTAATAGAATTCTTGGTTCATAGTAAGCAGTTGATAAGTGCTGGTTATTTTTCTGCAGCCCATCAGCATCTGTAATTCTAAAGCAGCACCACTGTTCTCAAAGTTGTCTTCTTAATACATAGAGGCTTATTTCCAAGTCATTGAAAAGTTGCCCCAAAGCATTTTGGGAACCATTCTTTAGAATTATGTATGGACACTGTCCTTTAAATGTCTTCAAACGTGGGCACATCTTCATCCTTGGAGGGTGAATTTGTTTGGGGGAGACACTAAAAGTTGCCCTGAAGCTATGTCTGATAAATATCATGGGCATTCACGTTGAAGGAGCATTATTTTAGAAATAAGTGTATCTATAAAGAAATTATATATGTTTTTTTATATAGCACATAAATGAAATTTAACCACAGTTTCAAGAAAGGCTTGCTGAGCAAATGCAACCTTTTCAGAATATGCAAATAGTTTTCCCAGGAGAGAATTTAGAAGGGATCACATATCTTGATGTATCTGTAGAAGAAAACTGAAGCTCATGTTTCATGTTCACAGTTTATAACAGCCTTCCTTGATATGCTTACAGTCCCATCTAGAAGTAAAGGATATGCCTCCTAATTCTTTTGATTATGCACAGTCTGAGGTTCACTTCTCAACTTTGCCCTGACAACTTGTGTGAAGCTTTCCTGCAGTCTCTTTGCTCATTTTCCAGAATCGATGATACACCTTCTGGGCTTCTGATTGTTACTAAGGATTAAAGTTTGCTAAGTCATGATGCCTGCCTTTGAGGCCCTCATAACCCAACTGGGAATGCACATGAATCATTGCAATGCACAGAGGTAAGTGCCATCCTGGAAGGACACATTAGGGCGAGGCAGATCCTGGAGAACCTATATATCATACTCAAGTGTGTGGACTTGATCTTAGAGAGGGAGCCATTTACCTTTACAGTTTTGCCTCATCCTTCCATTCTATCTATCTATCTCTATTCTTTGCTTCCAGAATATAAGAATCAGCCAAATCTTATACTCCTTGCATTAGCCCTAGGCACAACTAAAGTTCAAATTGTCCTTCTTGATCTGGCTCCCTTATTAGGGAGCTCTTTGGCAGTTGAACCAAAAGGAGACCTTTCCTGAGTCTGCTCCAGGAAGATTTAGGAGGTGTGATTTATTGTAATTTCAATTATAAAAGGTTTGGGTTTGGCTTGAAGAGGTTTAACTTACAATTCCTGAGTCTGTTCCAAGACTGTAAAACATGGCAAGTTTCCAGTGGCCCCAGGTAGCATCCCCCATAGTCACATTACTTACAATTGATAATAAATGGCTTTGACCAGAGGTGAGAGTCGATCAGTTGAATAGAATGCTTAAGTGCATAAAGATGAGGGAGAAAGCTTCTAGTGGTTAGATAGAATTGACCGTATCGATAGAATGATTGTACAGATAGAATATGTCGGAAGACAGGAAGTTCAGTGGTTTTGTTCATACCTCAGTGCTTGGCCTCACTGAGGCAGGAGAACCAATAGTGCCAACACACTGTCGTCAAAATAGACTTGTTTGTTCAGTGTCAATGTGCAGAGAAAATGTATCCTGACTTTGTGCCTTCACTCTGGGTACCTAGAAGCATCTAGCTCACAAGTTGGAGACTGTGAATGTCTACTTGGATCTCAAGGTCTAATGGACTGAGAGTGTTGCAACCATCTGAATGGTCGTGACGACAGCATCTCCTGGGAGAATAACCTTTGACCTATGCATTTTACCATATAAATTTCAAATATGTTACCAGTATAACACTGGTGAATGATTTGCTAAAATTTGTAGATAATCTAATTGGAAAAGAATGAGAGAAGTTATCTCTCTAATGTCACCTTCACCATCTCCTTTCCAATAGGCTTTCTAGAGTGAGAGAGAAAGAAGTGCCTACTGGGAATTAGGGAAGTCACTGAATACCGTCCCCAAGAGAGAATGTCAGATATGCTAATTTATGTTAATGTCATATGTATTCCCAATGGAAAAAAGGTTGAGAACTGCTATGCTGGAAATGACATTTGATGTAAACACAGGCGTATCATTTATGCAATGCAAATGCAGTTTAGTTACTGTAAGATGAGAAAAAACTACATAAGGATGTAGTCTCTTGGCATCTGAGTTCCAGGGTATATTTTTTGAGATGGTGTCTTTCTGTCAGATCCCAAAGAATAGGTTGCATGCAAAGTAGTCTATTTATTTGTGCCATTATTGTTTAATTCTAGTTATCTTCATTAAGTTCATAGATGTTTCCATCACCCCTCAGTTAATCTCTGAGCAGTTTCTAGAACTATTAGGGAGGAGAGTAGAGGTCATGGAAACAAGATTGTAGAGAAACATCCTTCTTTCAACATCTACTATGAGCCAGAAGCTTGTTTGGTGCATACACACACACACACACACACACACACACACACAAACACACACATACACACATACATATATGTGTGTATATATAAATATATATATAAAATATATGAATGCATATATGGAAAATATGTAATATACATAAAATATGTAACATATTATATATTAAATCATATAGTGTATAATTTAATCCTTATAATAATCCTACGAGGTTTATAAATGAGGACTGTTGTACAATATAATCCATAATGGTGAGTAACTGGCCTTCCCTGGGACTTAGAGGGGTAGAAGATTGAGAGTCAGGATGTGGGTCCCTATGGTCAAACACCTGGTAAATAATAGAGGGATAATTTGAATTCAGACCTTTTCGAATCTCCAAACTCTCACTTTTTTCTTGTGTACTCACTGGAATGGCACAGCGCTAAATTCTTGGTGGTTCCCCAATAAGATAGAAGGGGAAGAATTAGACACAGTTTAAACTTGGAAGTTCTGGGACTAATTTGAAGGATTGAAACCAAATAGAGACAAATGGTGACAGCATCTAATGGAATGTGGAAGTCAAACCATGTGAAATCGCCAGGATTTGACCATTTTCTATCTATAAAAATGGAAATGTTATGTTCCAATCTGATGAAGTAGGATAATCAGTGCTAAAAAAATAAATATGTTTTCCTCACACATGGGATGGAAATGGAAATTCAAAGCTGAATGTAGTGGCACACACCTGTTATTCCAGCAACCCAGAAGACAGAGGCAACAGGATGGTAAGTTTGAAACCAACCAGGGCATCTCAGTGAGATTCTGTCTTAAAATAAAAATAAAAAGGATTGGGGATAAGACATGGTGATGGAGTGTCCCAGATTCAACCCCCAGTACCACAAGAAATAGTAATCTAGCTATTAAAATGGAAACATAGTGGGGTCAAATGCCTTGGCTCCAGAATTGACACATTCCATAACTCTAAGATATCTGAATGGGGCAGCCCCACTGGAGACTTGGGGTGTCTGTAGAGATAGGCCTTCCATGGTGAGGAAGAAAGGGAAAGGTGACCTCTAGGACTCTGATGTCCCCACAGGCTCTGGGACACGAGGCACAGGCCCTCTGCAACTGAAACCAGGCCCCTGACTCTCAAACCTCTACTCCTGAGCCCCAGGGAAGGCCAGTCACCCACTGCTAGGGTCTGAACTAAGGATACACGGGCTGCCTCAATCCCCAATGTCTCAGAATGTGAATTTAATTATAAATAAGACTGTTGCAGATGTAATTAGTGAAGATGAGGTCGTACTAGAATAGGCTAGGAACTGTGACCAGTATGGTTGTGTCCTTAAGAAAGAGAAGAGTAGAGGCCAAGACAGCAGGGAGGAGAGACCCACCGGATGACAGATGGAGATGAGAGTGAGGTGTCTCAGGAAGGAATGCCAAAGATCACCCCTCCCACAGAAGCCAGGGAGATGCAGGGCAGGGTCGTCCCCTAAGGTGTCAGAAGGAACATTGTCTTACTGGTGCCTCCATCTAGGACACTGGGAGATAAGAAATCTCTGTTGTTTGAAGCCACTTAGTCTGTGGTACTTTGTTACAACAGCCCTAGGGACTGCCTACCTATCCCACTCTTTTGCCCTTAGTCGGGATGATTAAGAAAATAAAACAGTCACATCAAAAGATATACTGTATATTTCGGCAAGCATGGCTCGCTAGACTGACTCATTTCCAGAGTGTTCTGAAGAGCTTCATTTCTTTCCCCTGCACTTTAATTTTGGGAGCTATGTATGTCCACTGCTGCCTCTGAGTAACAGTGTCTATTCAATTGATGAGAGTCAACCCACATGTTAGATTTACTTAGAGCCCATGTCACAGCTTAATGGAATTTGAACGAATGGACTGTCTTCCCAGTGAACAGCAAGGCTAGGGATGTCAACGGGTCCTCCCAGGAAACCCTTCCACCACTAGCCATTAATGTGAGTTATGTTAAATTTTAGATGTTATTGGGGAGACACAATGTTTTACACTACTATCATCATTGATAATTAATCCAGGATTCATTTATCAGGCTAGCTGATCATCAGTAGGACCCAGACACAAGTTGGCCACACGTAGATCCACATATTTGTTGAATATCTGCCATATGTATCAGAGGCTGGTCCGGAGACACTGACTGCACATTTTCATTAACTGTGCACAACTCCAAAACAGTTACCTCTGTTTTAAAATGTCAAACATGAGACACAAAACGACTAAATAACCTGCCAAGTCACACCACCAGTAAGGGGTGAATGTGAGCTTCGGATTCAGCTCTTTTGACACAAAGATCAGAGAAGATTAGGCAGAGTTGCCACTCTGAGAGGGTCTGGGAAACTCCCAGATAGTACTGGGCACAGGGAAGTGCTACTCAGAAGCTGTTGAGCACAAGGGAAGAACCTTGAGTGTTGGAGCTCATCAGATGTGTGAACTTGGAATCAGAAGATCGGTTGTTCAGTTCTGTTATTTGCTGTTCTTATGTCGGTGGGATAGACACTGAATTTTCTCAGCTTCACTGTTCTAAACTAACGTATGGGCACAACAAAATCTTCCTCCTTGAGCTGTTCCGAGGGTTGCCCAGGATAATGCAGGCATAAGATCATAGCAGATGTTAGCTAATCAAACCCTCGATTTTGTCTTGGTACCCAATTATATTTTGAGCAGGTCCTGAGCTAAGGTAAGATCCTTCTGAGAAACCCCACTGTTTTGAAGAGTATTCGATGTGCTATTACAAACTTAATTTTTAAAAGTAGTCATTTCACTTTTTAAAATGATGAATAAAACATTTTCAAAGGAATTGCAGTGATTCATCCACTTAGTCATCAGATATTATTTAGATCCGACATATGTTAAGCAGGTCTGGATCAGACGAGGAAGTAGAAGACACTGTCTGATCTTGAGAATGACCTGTCTTCATCCCTCATTGAAGAACTACAAAGATGTCCATTCTTCAAGTATTTTTCTGATATAGATTCCTATGCATGTATATAGGGAATCCATAGTTTTGTGTTTTAACTATTTTCTGAACACTTCACCTTCATCTGTTTGTGTGTGGCAAATGCTATTTCAGTTCCAGGCTTTTGTATAATTACTTCCCTCAGCCTCATGGTTTGGTCTTTAATTTCACCCAGGTCTCTTATCAAATGTCACCTAATTGGAAAGGATTTCCTGATCCCCTATGTAGAATAGCCCCTGTCTTCACACAGCTCCTTGTCTTTTTTCTTCCCTTACCATGAAAATGGACTCAGATCCATCATTGCCTAACATTATATCATAAGCTTGTTTACTTGTTGTGAATGATCTATCTCCTTACCATCCCTTGCCCTGCCCTGGAAAATGTGGGCAGATGAATATCAAGACTTCATTTTGGTTTTTGATACATCCCCAAGACCCAGAACAGTGCCAGGCGCATTATAGGTACTCAAAGAAACAGTGCAGGTTGAATGTTTCTATGAAGAACATTTCTATTAACTGCATCATATATCACACAGTTTTGCTGTATTTTCAGAGCCAAGAAATATTTGCTAATGAACCTCACACAGTTTTACTGACTTTATATTCCCCTCAATCTAAGGTCAGCATACGGGCAAATTTTGTGTGTGTGTATATTTTGGTAAGACTGTTCTGTTCTCCCCCCACCCCAAGCCCCTGGAGATTTAGATTGCTGAGAACAGGGACATTTATCTCATAGGATTTCCTTGTGGATAGACATTATTTCTCTTCATCTGGACTTCTACTTCCCAGGTACATCCACAGAGGATCTATAGTCAGTTATGCTAACTGGCTTGGGTGTGCAGTGCCCCTAAATTCCTCTCTAATGGCTATAAATGTGCCAAGGAAGAAAAAGTGAAAAGTTCAATGTGCAATGAATCAAAATTGACCTGTCCTACACTGGTACCCTTTCCAGACACACCTGAGACCTCGCCACTTGCTATCATTATCTCTCATTAGAAACGACTCAAAGGCACAAGGTAAGCAATTCTGGGATGCTGATTGGATTTGTGTGTCTTGGGGAAGGTGTTGATAACAAGCCATATTTCTCTCTGTCTCTCTCTCTCTCTCTCTGTCTTTCTCTCTCTGAATGTATAACAGAACATTTTATGAGAAATATTTTGAGATTAGCAAGAAAGTAATTAAAGCCAGAGTTGCGTATCAGCAACATGCCTCTATTTTCAGATGGCTAGTACTGTGGATTTTGAGACTTGTAACTAGGTGCTGGATTAGATCAGGTTTCTTAGCTTCTTAGTTTTAGAATTTGTTTTTATTAATTTTTTGGATTTTTTTGTTGTTTTCCACAATTCATGGCTCTCCCATGCCGGCATAACACTCCTGGAGGCAAGCACTATACTCATTTTTTAAATTTCCTTTCAGGGACTTCTACATATAAACAAGCCCATATATATATACTATTCTTTTTTCCTACAAAAATGGCAGCATACACACTATTTCTCACATCATTTTTCTGTTCTACAGTTTATCTTGGAGATCATTGTTCAGTATACACAGAGAGGTGACTTCATTGTACAACCACTTCAATTCAATAGATGTATCATATTTTATTTTACTAAGTCCCTATCAAGGGATATTTAATTTGTTTCCAACTTCTGCAATTATAAACAATGTAATAAATCATTTCATACATGTGCAAGTATGCCACCAGGGAAGATTCCTAGAGATGGAATTTCTAGGTCAAAGGATGTGCACTCTTCACATTTTCATAGATCATTACAGATTCCCCTGTGGACAATCTGACAACAGGCACTTCTGTGTGACACTGCCACATAAGAGTGACTTCTTCCTTAAACACTCACCAACTTTCATATCTTTGAGAATCTAATTGGTAAACACATAATTTCACGGTATCCACTTTCATTTCTCTTATGTATTTAAATAGTATTTATATTTCTGTGGGTTGTCAGTTCATGATTTGTGTGTGTTATTATTCTGGGTTCTTGATCATACGACTATAACAAAGAACACTATATGTCTTAAAGACAATCAGCCCTTTGGAAAATGGAAATATTTCCCCCAGTTTTCATTAATCTTTTAAGTTTTATTCATATTTAATTTACCATGCCAAAAATGTAGTTAAATTCATCTCTTCTCCATTGTGAGATTATTTTAAATTCTTAGGTACCTTTTAACTTCTTCCTTTGTTGCAATTTTAAATGATATATCTTTTTTCATTATATTGCCTTTAAAAACTGTAGTATGAACTACATTATGAAATGACTTTTAAAAGGCATTCTGAATAATAAAACAGACACGTATGTGTCCATCACTTACCTTAAATAAAACTTCACAGATAAAGTTGAAATCCCCATCTGCCAACTCATCACATTCTTCTCATTCCCTCCCAGAAATAACCATCATCTGCACTTGGTGTTCCTCATTCCTGAGTATTTCTCAAAGTATTTTTACGACACAGATGTGTGTTCTTAACACCTGGAACTATTTTTTGCATGTTTTTAATCTTTACATGATTATATTCATTCTTCTGTAGCTTGCTTTTGTATGTGTGCCAATCCAGCCATACCCAACTATTTAGTTCTAGTCTATTCATTATATAGAATGAGTATTTCACAACTAATTGATATATCTTCTGGAAACGGACATTCAGGGTGTCCCTTCTTTTCTTTTTTCTGTTAGAAACAAGGATGCTAGGGAGGGTCTTGTTCAGATCTCCTTGTACAGGAGAGTTTCTCTGGGAGTAGAACCGCAGGATTGTGAGGTAATTCACCATGCAATTTAGCAGCTAGTGTCAAATTGTTTTGAAAGCCACATGCTCCATTCAACTATGTTTAAGAATTTCCTGTGTTTCTCATCCTGATTTTCATTTAGTATTGTGAAACTCTAACATTTTGTCAATCTGAGGTAGGCATGAAAGACTATTCCATTTAATTTGAATTCCCCTGATTATTAGTGAGTTTGAGATTCTGAGATTTTTGGTTTTGTTTTGCTTTTCTAGTGCTGGAGAAGGAACCCAGGGTGGCACACACGCTAGGCAAGTGCTCTACCACTGAGTCATAACCCCAGCCCAAGCATCTTCTTGTGCTCATTAACCATCTAGGTTTACTTTTTACTAAAAAAAGAATTGTTTGCTGATGTAGTTTTTATATTTTTAAATTGTTTCTTTTTAATTCCATTATATTTTAAAAACACCGTGAATGGGAATGTTGTTGCATTGATTTTGTATATGAATTATGTATCATGTACCACGGTGGCATAGGAGGTGGTACTAGGATGGTACTGCTTTCCTTATGTTTTTGCTTTCAAGGGGTGGAGCTTACTTCTTCCCTTGTGCATAGAATAGACTTAGTGCCTCACTTCTGATGTGGAAGTGATGGTATGCCTCTTCATGAGCTAGGTCATAAAAGGCAGGTGGCTTCCTGACTGTCTGCGCTTCCCTTTCAAACACTTGTTCTGAGTAGGCCAGCTGCTATGCTGCAAGGATACTCAGACAACCTATGGAGGGGCCCATGTGTCCAGGAACTGAGGCCCACAGCCTGGGAGAAACAGACTTCCTGCCAATAGCCATGAGAGTGTGCCATCTTAGATGTGAATCTCACACCCCCATCAACCTTTCCATGGCTGTGGCCCTGGACAACCCCTGGGCTGCAACTTCATGAGAGACCCTGAGCCAGAACCACCCAGTCAAGCTGCTCCTGTGTAAGATAATAAATTATCTTTTATTTTGTTCTAAGCTACTTGGTTCGTTCAGTTTGCTATGACATAATACCACAAACTGGGTGGTTTATTTCTCATAGACTAGAGGCTGCGAAGTGCAAGATCAAGGCACCAGCAGGTGCAAGGTCTGGGGAGGGTCTGCTTCGTGGTGCACAGAAGGCGCCTGCCCACCATTTCCTCACAAGAGCTGCAAAGCCTCCTTTACAAGGGCATGGATCCAATTCACAAAGTCTCTGCCATCATGAACTAATCACCTCTGAAAAGTCTCACTTTAAACACAATGGGCATTTGGTTTCAACGTGTGAATTTGGGGTGAACACAAGTGTTCAATTTATAGCAACTGCTAAATTTGGGGACAGCAGATGCTATGGAGTAACATCTATAGCAGCTGCTAATATCAAATATGGGGATATTTTGTTAAGCAGCAATAGATAACTGACACATACCTCAATGAATGTTCTTTTGTCACTATGTTTCACAAATGATTTTCTTTTATTTCTTAGGATTGCAATATTATCTATATATAATTATGGACCTGATTTTTACAGAAATAATTTTACTACTTTACTATCAATCTTGATGCCACACTTGGGTTAAACTTTTTGATTTTTTTTTCTTTTCCTTTTTCCTTTTTTTTGGGGGTGTAGTGGGGTGGGATACTGGGCATTGAAGCTGGGAGTTCTCCACCATTGAACTACATTCTCAGGACTTTGTAATTTTTTTTTTTTTTTTTTTTGAGATAGAGTCTCGCTAAGTTGTTTAGGGCCTCACTAAGTGACTGAGACTGACCTTAATAAGACTGGTGATCCTCCTGCCTCAGTCTCCTGAGACATGGAATTAACAGGCATGTGCTACCATGTCTGGCAAAATTCCTGATTTATAAAACGTTAAAGCAGTGCATTCATTTATTCCCATTTTATTAGCAGTTTTTAAACATAGTAAAGTTGAATTTTGTTCTCTTATAATATTTAAGAATATTATTTTGCGAATTTTGTTGAACTATATTGAGTTCCAGTTTTGCATTGATGTTCATAAGTAAGAATATCTTAATTTGCTACTGCTTGTGAAATCTTTGCTAAGTTTCAAGTTTTTATGATAATTTTGATCATTTTTATAATCAATGTTAAGCTGGTACAATAAAAACAAGTTCAAACTTTTCTCACTTTTTCTATTTCTGGATTAGTATAAATTTAGGTAAGTAAACTTTTTCTTGAGATGGCCAGATAGCATATATTTTAGACTCTGTGAGCTAATTGGTCACTGTCCTAATGAACCAACTCCACTGGTAGAGAGAGAAAGCAGCTATAAATAATATGCAAAGAATATGGCTATGTTTCAATAAAGTTTTATTTATAAAATGAATAGGTGCACCTCAGATAGAGCATTAATACCCAAGATATATAAAGAACTCAAAACACTTAACAACAAAAAAGCAAATAGCCCAGTCAATAAATGGGCAAAGGAACCAAACAGCACTTCACAGAAGAAGAAATATGATTGGTCAACAAATATATGAAAAAATGTTCAACATCTCTAGTAATTAGAGAAGTGAAAATTAAAATTAACACTGAAATTTCATCTCACTCCAATCAGAATGGCAATTATTAAGAATACAAGTAACAATAAATATTGGCAAGGATGTGGGGGAAAAAGTACACTTATGCATTGCTGGTAGGACTGCAAATTGGTGCAACCTCTCTGGAAAACAGAATGGAGATTCCTTAGAAAATTTGAAATGGAATCACCAGTGGGTCCAGTTATCCCACTTCTCAGTATATACCCAAAGGACTTAAAATCAGCATAAGACAGTGACACAGCCACATCAATGTTTATAGCAGCTCAATTCACAATAGCTAAGTTATGGAGTCAACCTAGGTACTCTGCAACAGGTGAATGGATAAAGAAAATGTGCTACATATTCATAATGGAATATTACTTAGTTATAAAGAAGAATAAAATGATGGCATCTGCAAGTAAATGGATGGAACTAGAGACTATCATGTTAAGTGCAATAAGTCAATCCCCCAAAAAACCAAAGACTGAATGTTCTCTCTGATATGCAGATGCTGACTTACAATAGTGGTGCAGGGAGTGTAGATTCACCAGATTGGACAGGGGGGTGTTGGGGGAAGTGAGGGAGGATGGGAATGGGAAAGACAGTAGAATGGATGGGACATAACATTCTTATGTTCATATATGAATATATGACCAGTGTAACTCCACATGATGTATGTTATGATTTGAATGTGAGGTGTCCCCCAAAAACTCACATGTGAGACAATGCAGGAACTTTCAGAGGATAAATAATTGGGTTGTAAAACAACCAACAGTGAATCAATCCCTGGTGGGTTTAATTGAAGTGGTAGGGTGGAGGTGGAGGAGGTGGGAACTGGGATGTGGCTATGGTGTATATATTTTGTATCTGGAGAGTGGAGTCTCTCTGCTTCTTGATCACCATGATGTGAGCTGTTTCCTTCCACCACCCTTTCCTGCCATGATGTTTAGCCTCACCTGGAGCCCTGAGGTGCCTCCTATGGATTAAGACCTCTGAAACCATAAGCCTTCAAATAAACTTTTCCTCCTTTACAGTTGTGCTGGTCAGGTCATTTAATCACGGCAGTCCAAAAAACTGACTAAAACAACATACAACCACGAAAATAGGGAGGTTATACTCCATGTATATGATATGTCAAAATACATTTTACTGTCATGTAAAACTAAAAATAATGAATAAAGAAATAAAAGCTATGTGTTAAGAAAACAAAACAAAACAAAAAATCCAAACGACAACAGCAACAACAAAAAACAAATAGGTGGGCTGGTTTGGGCCCATGGATCATGTTTTTCTAAGCCCTGGTATTAATTGGCTTTCTCTTTAATGTGCACATAATTTCCTAGGAATCTTGTTAAAACCAGCTTTTCCTTTAGTAGGCTTGAGGTGAAGCCTTAGACTCTGCATTTCTAACTAGATTTCAGGTGATACCAATCTGCTGGACCTCAATTACTGTGAACAAAAAGACTTTAAATAATATTGAAATTATCTTTAAAGTTTGGTTGAATTAATTTGTGAAAATATCTAGGCCAACTTCTTTGAAATTTTTCTGAATTCCTTTTATGAATATTGGCTGTTTGAAACTTTTGGTATTTTCTGAGGTTAATTTTATTGATTTATAGTCACAGAAAATCACACATTTCAATTGGGTTCTATGTTGATGTGCAAAAAGTTGAGCAAAATTGTTATTAAAGATTCTTCTCTGTGGTTACTTTATATTATTTCTTTTTAAAATGTATTTATGTTATAATCAGCTAAGGTATTTTTTCTACCTTTTTTAAAAATAAAGACTTTTAAGTCTATTCATTTATTTTACCATATTTGGTAAAATATTTTTTATTTCTTATTTTTAGTTATACAAGACAGTAGAATATGTTTTGATATATTTACGCAAGCATAAAATAGATCTTATGCTAATATAGCTTATTTCTATCCCAGTCTTAGGGATGTACATGATGTTGAGATTCACTGTGGTGTACTCATATGATTTTCTTCATTTATTTTTTATGCTTTATCTTTATTCTGTCTTCTTTCAGATCACTTTTTTTTCCTGACTCTTGAGCTTTATATTTAACCAATTACTTTTAATCTGTTCATTAATATAAATAGTATTTAAAACCATGGATTTCCCACTGAGCTTTGCTTTCATTTGTTTACTAGAGACCTACTAAGTTCCTTTCTACAGATGAGTTTCTTACTATTTCTGGGGGTTTTGAATTTTGAAGCTATGGTATCTAGTTTACAGAGGGTCATGAGCCTCGCTCATTGTGCAATGCAGGTTTTATCATTTTGACATGCTCACTTGGATGTGTTTAGAGCTTTTTGGATAGCTTGTTCTTGACCTTTTCCCCTACCTCACCTTTTCTCATAGATAAACTCTATGAAAAACTAGAAATTCTGGGAAATTTTGTTTTCTGAAACAAGTGAACAAAGGTCCTCAGCTGTGACCAATATTTGCCAAATTGACCTGGTCCCTGGGATGGTAGAGCATTGTTAAATATCCATCCCCTGATTCCCCGCTCCAACCATTTCCATTGTCCCAGACAGTACAACTACCTTTCTGCTTTCTTCTTCTTTTGTTAATAACCTCAGCTTAAAATCTGACTCTGGCTCCAACTAACCCTACTTAGTTAGGGCCCCTAAGTCTTAACAGCCAGTTCCTTACCTGGCCTCTTAAACTGTGCCTCTTATATTGGTAACATCTCAAGTAAAGCTCTGAGGATCACCTTGATTTCTAACTGTGTCATTGCTACCTGATAGGACAGCATCTGCTTAACACAAGACTGAGCTGGCCATTCCCTCTGAATACATTGGACCTACCAGATATCTTTTGGGGATGGGCTGGAGCAACCACATCAACCTCACCAGGTTCTGACTATTACCTTAGAGAGCTTCATACTTCACTCTTCAGGTTGGTTGTCTCCTGAGGACTATCCAAATGGCAGAAGTCTCCAAGTGATTATCCTTTCTAAAAACAGATTCTTGCATCTGGCAAAATGTGTTTTTGGATTGTTATTTCTTAGAGTATTTCTCCAAATCCACCTAAGAAGGTAAAATCTTTCCTTAAGACCTGTGATTATTGCTGTGAAACTCTGTTCAAGGTCATTTTTACTTTTCCACTCGTTACAAGCTTTAGCTCTGTCTAATCTATAGCATTATTTCTTTCTAAAAAATAATCAGTTGAAGATCAGCAAAACATGAATTCCGCCCCCAGAAAACCCCAAATATTGCAATAAAGATATCAGTAATGGTTAATATTTTTAAACACTATGTGTAGTCTCTGTGTACTTTTTATGTATATCACCTCAGTTAATCCACATTATAGTCTAAGGTAAATGATATAATTGCTATTAACATAGTAATGGATTTATAGTTTTGAAAACAAATACTCAAAAAAATTGAATAAGAAACAGGTAATAAAAGTTACAAATGTTAGAAGAGATAGGATCCCAGGCAGGTCTAACTAATTATTATCCATTGTGCTATACAGCTTACCAGCTGATTTTCTCCAGGGCCAAGTCAATTATATATGTTTTACTGTTTAATAATTTTATGCTCTACAATGGTTTCCATGTCATAATTATTATGAAAAAAAAATTGCTTGTCTACTTACCCAAGTATATTTAAGACTCAGCGTAACACTAGCAACTCTTCAGATAACACAGTTATTAAACAATTTCATAAGGTTATTCTTGAATTTCTTTAAAGTTTTTAGATGAATATAACCTTATTAATTAACATTTAGAACATCCTATAGACTTAACGTTATTTAATTAATTGATTATCTTTTGTTATAATTTGGATCTTGAAATTTCTTCCAAAGATCCCTGTGTTAAAGGTTTGGTCCTCAGGATGGCACTAATGGGAAGTGTGAAATCTGTAGGAGGAGGGACCTCAAGAGAATTATAGAGATCATTAGCGATGGGCACAGCCCCATTCTCTTCCTGTCTTTGCTTCCTGACCATGAGGCGAAGGCTTTCCATTGCCATTTGCTGCTACCATGATTTGCTGCCACACTACAGCCTCAAAGCAATAGGGACAATCAACCATGGTTTGTAACCAAAATATTTTTTTCTTTATAATTTCATTATCTCAAGGATATCATTATAGTAATGGAAATATGACTAACACATATTTTAACCACCTTCCTTAACAGTGAGGTAGTTAAACTAAATTATATTAGCTGCTATAACAAACAATCCTTTAAGCCAATGATTTCAATAATGAAAGATTATTTTTGCTCATGTTCATTTGAATCAGATGTTGTTGCTCAGGCAAACTTCCAGTTGCTTGTATGAGTACCTAGCCTCCTTTCTTTTATGGCTCCATCCTTTCACAGATTCTTAAGTCTTCTCCAATTAGTATCTTCATTCAGTAGAGAAAAAAAAAGAGGGTATGGAAGATATTTTTATGACATTTTATGATTTAGTATCTCTTCTGCCTATGTTCAATTGGCTAGAACTCAGTCTCATGGTCCTAGATATCTATAAAGGAAGTTGGAAATCAGTCTATGTCCACAACAGAAGGTAAATGGGTTCTATGAATACACTAGCTTCACCCAGTTTGAGATCTCTCGAACTTCTTATTTAGAAGAGATAACACAGTCTGTTCAGATTTTATTCTCTCCTTTTTTTTCAAGATATTTTTCATAGCATGAATACCAACAGGCCCAATATTCCTTTAACTGATTCTTCTTTTCAGTGCATGCAGTGATTTTAAAGATGTATCTGTACCTTCTTTGGTTTTTCCTCAGAAGGTGTGGAGATTAATTTCTCTCTCCTTAACCATAGGCCACACTTAGTGATTCACTTCTGGTGAATAAAATAGAGGAGAGATGATGGGATGTCACTTCCAATACTAGATTATAAAAAGACTATGGGCACTTTTCCTTTCTCTTTTGAATCTCCTGCTCTGAGAGAAGCCAGCTGTCAAGTCAGGAGCTGCCAGTGTCCGTGGCAGAGAACAGAACTCAGGCAGCGGACAGAGAACAACCATGACGTCTTCAGCATGTGACTGAGTATAGCAGTAGATCCCTCCCCAGGACAGTTTGGAGCTAACCGCAATCTCAGCCAAGAGCTTGACTTCTAACTCATGAGAGACCCTGAGCCAGACTCTGAGTCAGCTGAACTATTCCTTGATTTCTGAACCCCCAAAACTGTGAGATACTAAATATTTATTGCTTTAAATCTCTGGGTTTGGAATCATTCGTTACAGAGAAATAGATTGCTAACATAATGAAGTTTTAAAACAATATATGTTAACTCCTATGCTGTTATGTGGATCTCTGGGCATTGTTCTAGATACATCATAATGGTTCTGAACTTTCCTGTAATATTTGTCAGCAAATCTCTCAGAGCTGATGCTCACTATTGGCTGTAAGCTCCAGGGTTGTGTAATCCGTCCCTGGAATCATGTGTTACTGCAGCTGCCAAATACACGTGGAGAGTGTTCCTCTGCCTTCTATGTGTAGTTAGTGTCCCTCTTAGAGAAGGGTGGTGTTGATTTTCACCTTTGAGCATATGTGTTCTCAGGGATTTCCTTGCACACACAAAACAGCGTTCTTTTCTACTTTTTTTTTTTTTAATACCTTTGCCCTTCCATTACCCAATAAAGCCCACTTCATTCATCCTTCCAAATTAAGAATAATTACACAGAGCCAACAAAATCCATTCTGACTCTGGTCTTTATAATTAAGGGAATTACCATGTATTCTATCACATCTTTTTTGTTGGTACCAGGGATTGAACCCAGGGGTGCTTAATCCTAAGTGATATCCCTGTCCTTTCCTATATTTTATTTAGAGACAAGGTCTCACTAAGTTGCTTAGAGTCTTGATAAGTTGCTGAGGCTGACTTTGAACTCATGATCCTCCTGCCTCAGCCTCTAAAGCTGCTGAAATTACAGGAGTGTGCCACCATGCCTGGTTTTCTATCACATCTTATTTGCAAGCAACTTATATCACTTAGCATATTTAGGTCATATATTGTTCATGTGAAGTCCATGTTCATTGTGCCTTTTTTATGGATGGGGAAAGATAGAGAGCTTTGAAGTGGAACGGGCAGAATGTGATCCCAGGTTAATGATTCCAAATCTCACGTTCTATCATGAAGTTTCCTAGGCTTTGGTGGGTATAAGCTCCCTTTCTTCTAGGGCACAGAGTTATTATATACTTGTTATGATTTGGATGTGAAGTGTCCCCCAAAAGCTCATGTGTGAGACAGTGCGAGAAGGTTCAGAGAATAAATGATTGGATGACAAGAGCCTTAACCCAATCAGTAAATTAATCACTTGATGGGATTAATTGAATGGTAACTGAGGGAGGGTGGGGTATGGATGGAGGAGGTGGGACATTGGGGGCATGACTATGAGTATGTATTTGTAATTGGCAAGTAGATCTCTCTCTCTCTCTCTGCTTCTGATCATCATGTGAGCTGCTTCCCTCTGCCACACTCTTCCACCATGTTGTTCCTGCCTCACCTGGAGCACTGAAGAATGCAGCTGGCTGGCTGTGAACTGAGACCTCTGAAACTATGAGCCTCCAAATAAACGTTACCTTCCCTAAAATTATTCTGATCAGGTCTTGTAGTCACAGCAGTGAAAAAGCGATTCAAACACCATAGTTTATAGGCACATTGATCACTTGGCCTATAAAAATTAGAAAGTTATCTCTTGCTCAACGCACATAGACCTGGGTTGCTCCTTTCTCCAGAAAGGCAAATTGAGGGGCAGACATGATCTGTAAGCAGAGCCAAACAAGGCTGTCTGTGGAAGTACATGGTGGATTTCCATCTGTACAATCTTACATGCCTCAAAATGGCAGTGTCCAAATACTACTCTTACCTATAACTTAATACAGGTCTTGCTCCATGCACATTCTCAATTTCCATTGCCATTGGACAGGTAACACCCCAGTTAGCAGGAGAGTATCAAGAGGTATGTGAAGAGCCATGCTAAGTCAGCTCAATGCAGAACTCACTGCATCTTCATTCTGTGAACGAAGTCTGAACTTGGGCACATGCTCTATACTTGGGGACAAGATACTAATGCAATCTGACTCTAAACTTGCTCATCAGCTCTAAATACGCATTTGCATGCAGAATACACTCAGAATGATTTTAAGCTGAGAATAAAAAGATCCGATACATATTTAATGACATCCAATAGCACTAAATATATTGGTATTGATTTTTGAAGGAAATATCTATTGACTTTTCATTTCCATTCCCTTAAACTCTATTGCAGACTGCCAACTCTAGTAAGTTTCTTTGTTCTAGATAAAGATCAGTTCCAAAGTCCTCAGCTTAGAATAAATTCCCAAAGTATTTCTTAAATAAGTACTCTGTTGAAGCCAGAGAATGGCAGGAAAGCCCAAAGGAGGGGTCATGATAGAAAAGGTCTTCAGCTTTGAGTGGAGCTAGCAGACCTGGAAAGGAATTTCCAGACAGAGTTGTAAGCAATAACTTCAATGCACAGATGTGAACAGTGTCTCCTTGTGTTCCAGTAACAACTTCCAGTCCTAGTGTTAGACCATGGCCTGTGCCTAAAGGAAATCTGGGAGGAGCATTGGATTGACATTCCAAGAACAGCAAGAGGATTGACAAGAAGAGCTATGAAATGGTTGAGGGCCACAGGGATTGGGTGGGTGCCACACTATTTTTTTTTTTTTTTTTTTTTTTTTTTTTTTTGTCTCTTTTGGTAGTGATGGTTGAACTGGAAGCAAATTCCTAATGTTTCAGGAAACCTGCCCTGATACCAATGTTAGCTGGCCCATGCACAAAGTCATTAGCCAGAGAGGTAAGTTGCAAAATTATATATTATGCATTTAATTTCAATTTCAATTCACCCTCATTCTAAAGCATTACTGCCAGGCTCAGAATGCCTCCTCTGACAAAATTTAACTTGTGGCAAATTTAGAGATATGCTGTTCAGACCTTCCTTCAAGAGAATCACTGAGAAGTGTGTGGCTGACTGACAATCTTTGGGTGCTTCCCTTTGGATCTGGAGCTGAGGTCACAGTCTCTTCATGGTGCTTGCATCCAGTGAGTGATCTGGGAAGATAGTAGACCAGGGTGCTTCCTGCCTGATGCAGGAATCTCTGATTACGTTTACGTACCAGGTTCCCCATCAACCTGGCTTTGACTGTCTCAGAGCTACACTAACACCTGACATTCTCTCTGGCCAGCACTCCTTTCTTACCCCTGCCCTCACCTTCACAGGTGACAGACCAGCATAGCAGTTTGAAGAGTTTATCTTTTTCTTGGTTTCTGTCTGTTAGAGGGTCTATGCTGGCAAATTCTCTTCTCCAGCCCTGTTCTTAGTGTATTTCCCTATTGTGTTAGTCGTTTTCTATCACTATAACAAATGTCTGAGATAATCAGCTTATAAAAAGATTTATTTTGGCTCACACTTTTGAAGGTTCAGTTCATGATTGACTGGCCCTATTGCTTTTGAGTCTGTGGCAAAGCAGCATATCATGGCAGAATGCTTGGGAAGCCATATTGCTCACCTCCTACCCAGGAAATAAAGAGACAGTGAGGAGCAGGCTGGGATCCCACAAAACCCTTTGAGGACATGCTCCCAATGACCTGAAGACATCCCACTTGGCCTTACCTTTTGAAGTTTCCACCCTCTTCTCAATAATGCTAACCTGGGAACCAAGGCCAACACATGGGCCTTTATGGAACACTTAACCAAACCATAACACTTGCTTTCTCAAGCACCTGAGCCTTCCCCCTGCCAACCCACCTTAGCTTAACCATCCTACAACTAACCCTTTGTCAAGTTGTCTTCCCTCTTCCAGCTCCAGGCCTCCGGAACTCTGCAATGACTGATGAGGTAGTCTAGCTTCAGCAGTTAAAAGAAATAAATATCCAAGGAACCTGGCGCTTAGCAATACGGGTGCCCTTTACTAATGCTAGTGCCACCTGTGTGTAAGTGAAAATCCACCATCATTAATCCATAAAGTTATGTTTCAGAATGTTTTAAATTTTGGAAAAGTAATGTATTATGCATACTGAATATTACATAACACACCTAGTGGGGGATGTGATACCAAAAGCAGTAAGAGTTCTCCATCAAGATGCATTGATATTCATTCTAAGTTGCATATACAGGATTCAAAATAACTCTTCAAAGATAAGAAATACAAAGTTATCCTCAGGTTCATTTAGATCGGATTTTGTAGTGAAATGTGTTCTTTCAATGGTTTTTGATCTCCCAGAACTTTTCCTATGACTGAATCGAAGAAGGAAGTTTGCATCTGTCTTGTAATGGAACTCCAACTTATTGGTTCCTCACTGTGTCAAATATTGTACTGACCCTGGAGATTCAGGCATTATATAGGTATCATTTTATTTAATTTCTCTCCAGTTTCATAAGTAGACTTTTGAACTCCATTTAAGGTGAGAAAAGAGTCTTCATTAAAAAGTTGTCCCAGATCACACAATTAGCATGAACTGAAGAAAAGATTTGGACTTCAAGATAATTGAATCATTTTGTCTGCCTCCAAAATCATTTCTCCTAAATTATATATCATATCCCTGTGGAAGGGATCATCCAGTCCTGACCATGGACAGCAAGATGTAATGGAACAAGCCTGGCCTAGAAGTCAGGAGGCCTGGGGGTTAGCACAGATGCCATGTTTTTATAGTTTGATCTCTTCAAGCTTCCAGATCTTCACATATAAACTCATAAGATGGATTAAAGAAGAATCGAAGTGTAAATATGATGAGGGAACATTTTGTGTTCACACTGTGAAGTACAAAGTAAAATGATATAATGATGGTGGTGATAATGAGACATTATTATTGCCTGTGCTTCAGGAAACTCTTAGGGTTTTAAGTAATTGTGCCCTTGGCAAAGAGATGGGAAGAGACTTTGTCTTCCTTGAGCCACTTTGCACTTGAGCACCAATGAAGATATGCGACATTGAAATGATTGAGGAAAATGGGCCAATTTGCAGGGGTTGCACTACATTGGATCTAGGGAGAGCTGTCAGTTCTGCACATAATTGCTTCTCTAAAGATTTCATTTCCATGTTCAAATAAATAATTACCCACTCAGGCTAGCATGCACATGCACATGTGTGCACACACAGAGCAGGAAAGACTGACTCTGGAGCCCTCAGACTTGAATGGTTGTGATCCTTGGAAGTGAAGTCATTGCTTCTGGGGCAAAGTTGCTGACAATTCTTGATCACTGGCTTCTCCTCAGACTGTCTGCTTTCTGATTCTCATTAACATTGCTACATAGTCCCCCTCATTAGCGTCTTTTCTGGGCCAGAAAGGGGCATCTGATGAATGAGGCAGGAGGATGAGAAATGATTCTATGGTGGGTACAGAGGATGGTACAGGACACAGAGGCTTTCCCGGAGCATGAAGCTTCATGTAGAAAGAGGCTGTAGGATGAGGCTGGAGTCAACATTTTTCACTTCAGATTACACCGGAGTAATGGGAAAAAATCAGAGCCTAATTGAGGCAGTGCTGTTAATAAGCTGAATTCTGTGTTTAGAGATTCTAGATCACATTGAAGGAACAAGCAGGGTCTAAGTCCAGAAGCACTAGATGGTACCCAGGGTGGGAACTCAGCACCAAGGAAAGAGGAAGACAATATAGATTTATTGTATGGGAGATAGCATCTGTGGGTCTTGAGTAGAAAGGAAGGTCACACAGCCCCCATATACCAACTTGCAGAGCTAACGAAGACAAGGGAGTTAACTCAGGCTAGTTTTGAAATTCAGGTCTACCACTCAACTCATTGTGTGACACGGATAAGTTGCATGTATTCATCTGAAAAAATGGAGGTAATAATTCCTGTATTATAGGATGCTGTGTATGTGTGTGTGTGTGTGTTACATTAGAAAAATGTGTCCATGTTCTAACAGATGCTTCATAAATGTAGGTGATGATAATGAGCCATCATCCTAGTATTTTTCATCTGAAGACAGGGACTGTCTTCTGTCCTAGCTAGTCCCTGAGGGGTGGAAGAACAGGGCTGGTGGGTATGAGTGTGTCCCAGAGATAGGTCAAGTTAATAAGCACGTGACTTCTAAGGATCTCTTACACTGGCAATATTATCTGAAACAAATTGATTGTTTCATTTTAGATCTGAAGTCGATTTGATTGGTTCAGTTATTGGAAATGATCATAATGAAAACCTCAACAATCCATGGAGAATTTCAAAACCATATGAGAAAAGAAAGAAGTTATCTTTTTCTCCTTCCCTCTCCAGAACACAAAGCTCTTAATCCAAGAGATTGCCAAGGAGTAAAATACATTTGAAACTCATCTACTAATTTTTTCTTTGGCTCCTATTCTAGGAGCCACATGTCAGGTCCACACTTCTCCCATCCCATCCCTCCCACAGGGTTTTCTGTTTTAAGAGAACCACATGAGTCTTTGCCCTGGGGAAGTAACTTCAGATAAAAGAGGCCATACCCCCATCCTAATGGATAGCAAAGGAGTTAAAAATTAGAAATGTAGTGAAGATGCCTAGGGACACAAAAGACAAAAACTTGAGTGTGTCTAACAAGGAGTTAGAATGAGTTACAGTGAGTCAGGCCAGAAGGCATCTTTGTATGCATGACCCTGGTTGCCTAGAATGGCGATATTGATAAATACCTCACCAATTTTATTTATTTATTTATTTTAATGAAATTTAAATGAAACATGTCCAGTAAAGCAACTATTATAGTGACTGGCACAAGATACTTAATATTGCCAGTTATGAGTGATGCTGTTGCTGTTGACAGCTGCAATAATCACGGTGTTGGCAGACGAAATAGTACTGGTGGTAACAGTGGTGTAAATAGTATGAAGAGATTCAGAAAACAAGTAAAGCTCTTTGCTCTTTCATATAGGATGGCAGACAAATATATCTACAAATAGGAAACAGCCCTATTGTTATACAGGTGACATTCCCTTAATTATTTCCCTTCCTTCCCCCTTTAGTGTTTAATAAAATCCTATTTGAAAAGGACAACTATTCCAGATGCTTACAGAGGAGATGAGAAGGGGAAGCTATGTTTTTGCCCTGGCCAGAGTTAAAGACAGAATAGAAAATGCTAGGTTGGAGGGAGCAGGAGCCCAAAGAGAAGATAAAATTGCATATCCCTATTATGAGTTGAATTGCATCCCCCAGAAAGTTATGTTAAAGTCATGATCCCTGGCACCTGTGAATGTGAATTTATTTCTAAATAGGGCCTTTACCAACATATCAAGTTAAGATAAGGTCATTTGCATGGGCCCTAATTCATTATGACTAGTGAGAATAAAGAAACCCAGAGACAGTGAGGGAAAAAATAAGAAGAGACCTTAGAGGTAGTTAGGAGGAAAGTACCATGTGATGAGGGGGACTGAGATGGAGCTGTGGGCTGCCACAGGCCAAGGGACACCTGTACTACCAGAGACTGGAAGAGGCAGGAAGGTTCCTTGCCTAGCCTAGAGGGTGCAGGAAGAGCATGACGCTGATTTTGGATTCCTAACCTCCAAAACTGAGACAATAAGTTTCTGGTTTTTCAGGTTTTTTTTTATTTTATTTTTTGATTTTTGGCCATCTGGTTTATGATAGTTGGATACAGCAGTCTTAGGAAATTCATGTATTTCCTAATGGGGAATCTCATCCCCAGCTCTCAGGAACAGCCCAAGATGACTCCTAAGTGCTGTGCAAATGAGCTTTGTCTTCCTCCCTTGTTTTAACTCAGGGTCCTCCACCCTCTGCTTAGTGGGGACACCAGGCTGTTTCAGACCTCAGTGCCTTTGCTCATGAGGCATTGTGAGCCGTTCAGCCATTCAGGTGTGTGGGGTGTCACCTATTCTGAAGATTTCTTGAACTTACTGTCCCCAAGGGGACTGACTGTCTCCTACCTGGGTAGTTTGTTCCTTGAATTCAGGATGATGTCTTCCTCAGGTTTGTATTTCTGACATGAATAATTTCACCTAACAAATCAAAGAGAAATAGAAGAGAGGAATGAATAGATGGATGACGAATGAATGAATGGATAAAAGGTGAGTGAAGGCACAAATGAAGAGACACTCCCAAACAGCCCTGAAGAGGGACCGGCACTGTTCGTCCCCGCACGCTCCCTGACTCCTATTCTAACTCTTCAGCTCAGAACTTGGAAGTTTCTGCATTTTACTTCCACATATCTTGTTCTTTCCCTATTGGGAGGTCAGAATAGTTGCTGGTTTGGGGGAACAGGCTATGATCTGGGTTTTAGTCATACTGACTCAGAGATGCTAGGAGGGCACTCATGTAGAAATGTCAAGAGACCAATAGGAATACGGAGCCAGTGCTCAGAGGAGAAACCAAAATCGAGGGTACAGATCTGGGATGCATCTGAAGCTGTGACGGCTAAAGCCACAAGAAGTCTTCAAAGAGGGAAAGGAAGCCGGGAAGAAAGTAAGATCAGGACCAAGGACGGAGCCTTGGGGAACCCCGGAGAAAGCAGAGCAAATAGGAAAAGGTGGTCAACAGAGAAGTAGGACCTTTTGTCCCAGAAGCCACAGATGGGAGATCCCCAGGAAGAAACCAATGATTAACAATGTCAGATGCCAGGAGGAAGCAGGTAGGAGGATGAGAGCTGGAAAGAGGTCACTGGAGTGGGTACTTTAGTTAGGTGATTGCCTAGGAAGCTAAGCTACTTGGTGTCAATATGTGAGTGCATGCGTGACAGAAAAGTGAAGGAAACAAATCAGACGCTCGTAAAAATCATCTTTCTTATGAGAGGAAGGAGGAGCAAGGGGCATTTATATGGACCAGAAAGGAGAGACCTGAGCTGAGCAAGGGTGGAAGGAAGGGGTCCAGGATGAGAAGGAGCTGAAGACAGGAATGCAGCAAAGTCCTACCGACTTGGAAAGGGATCAGCAGCATGAGAGGGAGGAGAGGACACTGTCACTTTGTAGGAGCAAGAAGGAGCAAAGGGATTAAGACATGGAGACCACCCTCTCAAACCCATGGATGATTAGCCCCATTATCCCCTGAAGCATTGCACAATCACACACTAGTGGTGGAGCTCATTTACAGTCTTTTAGAAAAGGAGAGTTTTGCCAGACACAGTTGTGCACATCTGTAATCCCAAGGACTGGGGAGGCTGAGGCAGGAGGATGGCAAGTTCAAGGCCAGACTCAGCAACTTAGCGAACCCTGAGCACCTTAGTGAGACACTGTCTCAAAATAAGAAATAAAAAGGACTGGGGATATAGCTCAGTGATAGAGCACTCCTGAGTCCAATCCCCAGTGCCAAAAAGAAAAAGAAAGAAAGAAACAGGAAAAAAGCCTGAATAGAAAAGGAGAGCTTTCTTGCATAGTCCCAAATTCAGATCAATTCTCATGGAAGAGAAAGAGTTACAAAACTATTAAAACTATTGTTAAAAAAAATATCAAACCAGCATTTTTGTTCATCAATTCCGATTTAAAATTTAATTTCATGGTACAATGAACCCATGCACGGTTATATCTATTAAGGTCACCTACTCCCAGTTCATCAGCTTACTCTGGGCATTGATGACTGTAAAACTCTTTAGGAGATAAGAATCACTGCTTCATCCTCACAGAGCTCACAGTGTTCAGGTGAGTCAAGATTCTCTGACTCTGAAATACCCAAAAGTTTATCACCCCCGCCTCAGTGGTCCACCCATTGTGCTTGAAACCATGGTGTTAACAAAACAAAATTCTGCGAGAGACTTTCATAGCTTTGAGGCAAGGAGGGGTTAGGAAGGAAACTCTTAATTGAGTCCTTGTTTCAGGAGTCACATGAATTTTGTTTGATTTTCTAAGTTTCTCATTCCTTTTTTTAAATTAACAGTTTCCTCTTTTTGCTACTCAAAACCCAAAGGCCAGAATCCACTCAACTTTTATGGTGCTTCTTATCAGGGTAGTAATGGATGGATAATTCGTTAAATTCTTTTTATCTTCCACATAGTGTGAATCTAGAATTTTCTTTTAGGGCATTGTGGTAATTAGGAGGCTGGATTGGAATTGACCTGAAATTATATTCACATCCAAGGTTAAATGAACATGGACAGTCACATATACATATACATACCAACACACATATAATGTTACATATATATCCCCACATATATGACATCACATGTAATCTATATCTATTGATGTTTCTCTCTCTCTCTCTATATATATATCATGTGAAAAATCATGCAGAAGCTGCCTGCTTCCCTCCTTGACTACCCCTTGAAACTATGCCTTCAGTTCAACTCTAGAATTCAGCACTTTCAGAGACTTAAATTGGGGTAGCAAAAAGGCCTAGAGAAGTGGGGTATTCAACCCTGGAAAAGTTATAAAAGCATAATTAATGTGGATCATGGCAGACCTGGGGAGCAGCTGAGGACTGACTGCCCACCCTGTCCTCCCTGCCTCTCCAGTGTCTGAATTCTTTGGATAATTGGCTGTCTCTCCTCTCTGCTTTCACTTCTGCAGCAGCATCTGTTGTTTTCTTTTGAAACTAATTTCAAAAATGTGTCAGTTCTGACATTTTTATTATTCATGAAACTTTGACCTCACTTCCCTAACCCAGATCGTGAATGTGTGTGTATCTCTCTCTCTCTCTCTCTCTCTCTCTCTCTCTTTCTCCCTCTCTCTCCCTCTCCCTCTTCCTCTCTCTCTCTCTGTATATATATATATATATATGTATATATATATATATATATGAGAGACATGGTAATGACTATTCATTGTCATTTAGCCATACACAAATTTAACCAGCCAGTCAACAATGATTGGAGACCTTTTATCCCATGACAAAACAGAAACATGGACAAATGAGGCCAGTTCCCCACCTGCAAATAGGACAGTATCTCCTGGAGGAGATTGCTCTGCATATAAATAATAATAATGCCATGCAATAGATGCTAACAGCTGTATGCACATGGCCATGAGGGACATGATGAAGCATGTAATTGTACAGGAATCAGAGGAGCGAAACCTCAGCAGAAAGACCCTGGTGGACCAGGGGGATAAAGGCATGCAGCTAGTAAGAATGGCATTTGCAAAGGAGCAGGAACAGGTTGTGTTGGGTGAATTACCAGTGTTTTGCTATTGAAGGAGGGAGATTTAAATAATGAGAGGGGGGGCAAGAAGGGGCTGGTTATGGCATACTAAAAAGTTTTTAATGTCTCTCTAATATTAAAGGAGCAATGTTTCAAAGTTTCTTTTCTTATCGGCTAGAAATAAGATATGAAACATTGAAGTTAATCCGGTGGCAAAGAAAGAGTAAGAGGCAGTGAGAAGAGTAGAGACTTGAGGAAATGTCAGGCTCTTTGGCTTTGAATCTCTCATTTTCTTGAAAGAAATGTCTTGTTCAGATGGCTGGACAGTGCTGTTTAATTTGGCAGATTGTGATGTAGTGATGAAAATGAAGGCCACATTTGGAGGACTTTTAATTGAGGCCAAGAGGGAAGTCTGAGTTGAGGACCTCACCACATCCCAAAAGGATAAACATATTTTCTTCCTTTTGAGGTGCAGACTATAGGAAAAGTAGCCTCCCTATTTGGGAAGGAAAATGTGATTTCAAGAGCTTGAACCATCAAGTGATTTGTTCAAACCATGTTTTGATGAGGTAAGTGTAAATAAATGAGAACCATATGGGTTCCATTTTCTCAAAGATCTATACAGATTTAAAATTAAGGAACAGAAACCTTGGGGCAAATTATGCTTTGGACTTAATTCAAACATAAATGTTTGAGAAACTGTTTGGAATTTTCATGAATCTTCACAGAAATCCAGTTGTGCACCTTTCCATTATGTGCTCTGTGAAGTTCCCTAAAATTCAGTTCTTTCATGAGCACAGTCAACTGTGAAAAAATGGCCCAAACAGGCTTGGGGAAAATAATGTTGGGTACACAATGACCTCAAGTGGCCCAGTAAAAGTGTCAGGTTCTGAGACAAGCTCCCAAAGATTATCTGAAAGGTCTCTTTTATACCCTACCTCAATGCATAAACATACCCATTGTACTAATTAGATCTCACTACATTATGCTGCAATAACAAGTAGTCCCCAAGTCTTAGAGGCTAATAGCAACAAAGGGTTCATTTCTCATTCTTGTCTCACTCACACTGATTATGAGGAGGCTTAGGTCTCCTCCAAGCAGGTAGGATACAGGTAGAAAAAGCAGCCCCCACCTGGACACCCCACGCTTGAGGCAGAATGAAAAAAAGCAATTACAAAACCACATAGTGGTTCTCCAAACTTTTGCTTAGCTGTGACATAGATAACTTCCATTTGCAATTCATTGGTAAAAGAAAGCCATTGATCTAAGTTTGGTCTTAGGAAAGAACTCAGTTTGCATAGGGAGAGCCTTGGGGACTATGCTATAGGATGTGTACATGAGCAAAGATCATGTACCATATATTAGCTGTTATAGGTATCTTAATCTTAAAACTTAATAGATGTTTTCTGAATAAATAAATGAAGCTTCACTTTTTGCTTTAAAAAGTGGGCATGTTGAAATCTATTCTTTATAGAGATGCTAAGGAGATCAAATATGAATTAGTCTGATATGATCATTCCACATTTCATTACAAATCATAACATCAGTTTATTTGCACCCCACAAATATATACAACTATAATTCATCAATAAAAAAGAAAAACAAAAGATCAAATGAGACAATCTTCTGTCCTTTAGGCTTAGGGCAGAGGACTGCAGACACTTTTCAAGGACCAAGGATGTGAAAGCTTTCCAGACTGGTGGGTAAAATCTGTACTCCAGAGAAGCTACTCTCACTACAGTTCCCGCTTCCAGCTTTCCAACCTTCTTAACACCATCTCCAGCACCAGTGGGCCCCACTGTCAGCAGGGACTGATCTGTTGCTGTATTTTCTCTGTAAGCAAATTGTTCCAGGATATCTAGTTACATAGATACTGGTGGCTTACCAAAGCTCTGGACTTCTTCCTTAACAGGACAAGGGTGATCTGTGCCTGAAGTCTTTAGCTACCTGGATGCCAGACCACTACTCAACTGTGTTACTTAAAAGTACTTCTCTGGGAACCTTCTACAGTCCATGTGGCTCAAGAGTTCCATTAGAACACATGACATTGCTGGAGACTCAAACGTTTTCCAATAAATATCTGTGGATACAAAGGCAGCTCATATTATTTGCTCTAGTTTCCCAGGGAAACCCATATAATGTAGATTAGCCTTGAAATCAGTGAACTGACAAGGATCCACAGTCCAACTAGCAAACTACTTCTTCCATGTTTTGGAGCTGCAATGTGCATCATTAATCAATCATCTTAATCATCACTCAGTTAATTCAAAACAATGAATAATTTTGAAGCATCAATGAGTCTTTTCTATTTCTGGGCACTATCACTACAATTACATGGTGTTGTCTTGATTTTTTTCTTGTTGGATATGGATCACATATACTTGTTTTAAGTACAGAGTCTGGAGTTGATCCTTTACTAATTGGACTACTTGAAAGTTCTCATTGGTGTCTCTTAGGGATTCTGGACATTTACCACCTGCAATAAGCTCTTCCTGCCTGGATTATTCCTAGGGAACCTCTGTCTGAGGAGTACAAAAAGGCTTTTTCCGAGTGCCACTTATTAGCAATGTCCTACCCCCTCATTATGGGTGAAGATAGTGAAATATCTTCAGGGACTGTGGATGTGCCTAGATTTCCTGGCTTCTTCTTTGACTTCACCCTCATCTAGAACAACCTGCAGGAGAATGAGTATCCTTGTTCCCTAGTAGAAGAAGCCACCAGACTTGACTTTCTTGCTCTTTTTCTAGCAATAGCAAAGAGCAACATCTAGCTACTGTCTTCCTGGAAGACAACACTACAGGAAGACAGCTAAGATGTAGGAAGAGAGGGCACGATTCTTGCTTTTTCCCTATACTTTTCAAGTTCCAGTTTGGAGGGATACTTGATGAAATCATTCAGTGTTGTCCACACCCTCCCTCCAGGTCTCTTGCCTTCTCCCCATGATCTCTGAGTGCTCTTAGATTCAATTTGCCTCTGTATTTTGATAAGGCCAACATTTCAGCTCCCACTTCTATCTCCACACTTTTATATTCAATAAATAATGGACAAATTCCTTTGATGCCCTGTAATTACTTCAAATATAACATGTCCAAAATGACATTGCTGATTGTTCCCAAACCTGCTTTTCTTCCTCTGTGCCCCTTTCTAGAGATCTGAGTGCCATCTCATAATTTGTCCCAGTCTTCAATCCTCAAACCAATTATTCTGTTGTCCAGCAGTACTCCCTTTTCTGGCCTGTCTCTTCTGCTGACCATGAGCTCTTTGAAAGCAGAGTTTTCTTATTCATCTCCATGGAACTCAAAAGCAAACCCTAGAAATTAGCTAGCAGTAAATGTTTATATACAAGTGACTGAATGAAGTTGAGTGTTATCGTAGTGCCTGATAAAATCAAGCATAGCTTGGTCAGTGTCAGCACATTGGACAAGCCAGGGAAGAACTGGGTTGTGGGGCTAGACTAGTTAATTTGAGAGAAAAGGGATCAACAGAAGATTCAGACTGGCAGCTAAGACTAAATATGGAAAATGTGATGCCAATAGGCCTCATTTCAAGCAGGTAGTGTGTACAGGGTGAGGTCTGATGTCATAGTGCAGTAGACAGAAGCAAGGGAGGAAATGCAGAAGATCTGGGTCCACAGACAGCATGAGAAATGCATCCTGGGAAGCAACAGGAGCTGAGCAGAGCTCCTGGGGAGCCCACAGAAAGGACCAACCTAAGTCAAGGTCGAGGATCTGGGTTGTATCCTAACCCCAGAGGTAAGCTTATAGTTCTTGGGTCAGGTGCCTGGTGGAGGCTTAAGTGGGACATTCCTCCCAATGTAAATGCCCAGTGTTCAGTTACTCAAGTCTGGGTCCCAAGAGCTGCCTGGGTTGTGAATGAGGGAAACTTATGGCTAAAGGCAGAATATGGCACTGGATCTACTTCAGTTTCACCAATACTGGTCAGGCTTACCCAGTGCCCAAGAAAGAACTGAGACACTGGTTATGAGTTAAGAACCCTTGTGATGAGAAGAAATGGTGCTGCATATTAGGTCAAATAAATCTAAAAGTCTGATTTGATCCTATTGAAAGTATTAGTCTAATATCAGCCACATATTACAACTCATCTCCTAGAAACTAGGTATTGGGTATACAAGAACTCTCTGTACTATCTTTGCAATTTTTTTGTAAATCTAAAATTATTCCCCCCAAAATGTTTATTTAATATTCATTACAAATAACTGATCTCTAATATATGACCTAACTCTTTACTGGATTTAGAATATTAAATTTCAGATGAACACTGGGGAGTCTTGCATTGAAAAGAAATCAAATAGGTGATACTTTATTCCTTACTGATATCAGATGATATAAGTTTGGCTAGGTCTGCAGAGCAAAGAAAGACATTTACTGAGCAGTAGCTTGTAGAGACATAATTGTTCTGGGGTCCTTTCTATGAAGCATATGCAGGAAACGAATGCTTCTTGCTATACTTCTGATAATCTGACCCTAGCATCAGGCTGGGATGAGAGATGGGGATGAGCTCTATAAAGGAGGGACATATAGAGGGAAAGGGGGCCTAAGGCATTGTAATGCTGCAGGATTGAAGTCAACACTTTCTTTTCTTCTACTTTGAAACTTGTCAGCCCCTGCCTGTCCTTAGATGACCCAGGGAGCCTTGTTTCTTGGAGCTGCCAGTTGACAAGTAAGGTTGCCAACGGAAGGCAGTTGCTCTCTTCTGAGGCTGGAACTTACAACCTGTCATCTTTTGTTGTCTGCAGAGCAGAGAACACAGCCAAGCCGGCAGGGAGAGTCTGCTGTACAAGCCTGGGTCTCATTAGAATGATGCAGTGTATTCACACACATCGAGGAAGAGCAATGAATCCTTGCCACTGCTATCCTTCCTCAGTCTCCCAGTGGCCAGGCAAGGGTGGATAGGGGAGGGACAGGATAGGGAATGGTGATCATTTTAACCGAAGTGTAAAACTGGTACAGAGAAATGGCGCCTAGTCACGAAGTAGGTGCATTTTCCCACCCGCATCTCTATAGCATCCTTCACGTGGCACCCTGACTCATGTGAGAGCCAAAGCCCTCAAACACATCTGAAGTAGGAGAGGAGGAATTAATTGATCGAGGAGATTTCAAACAACCTGAGAAAGAGAGCAAGTGCAGAGTTCAATAATTAGAAAGGGAAAGCATGAACGAGAAGACCCAGCAAAATCAAGTACGAATTAAAAATCCCTCTTGAGAGTTATTTTATCAGCACTAGAGTGAATGGTGGACAAATAATCAGTGAAGCTAAGCAAGAAAATCTGAATTATTTCTAACCAGGACTGGCTGCATTCAGAAGGGGAAACTATATAGCTTCCAGGAATTTCAGTGTACAATTGTTTAGGTAGATTTCAAATCACTTCCTTCTTATCACCCTCCTACTGTAGGCTTCTCTTTGATTGGGCAATGACAAGAAATTCCAGGTTGGGAGCTGCTCAGGTAGAGTCAGTTGAAGAGAGGTTTTGGAGACGTGCCAGGGCCAGGAGATACATCATCATTCAGGCGGCCCTGGGGAGTTCGCTGACTCCCGAGGAAGGTCTTATTTACAGAGAACAGGTATTCAGTGGGCCTGGGCTACCGTGTCATTGAAGAAGGACCAGATAAAGGAGGTTTTTCTAAAGAGAGAGGACAGGCAATGAGGTCTCAAAGGAAATAATTCCTGGAGACAATAGGAAGAGTAAGAAGTGACCTAGCTCAAGAGGAATGGCCTGGGACACATCTGAACATTACTGCGCCCATGTTGTATGATCTTGAATAACACCTCCAATATGAAAAGGAAATCTGCCCCAGGTATCATACAGGGATGTTAGGAGGGTCAATGACAATGACTCACATATAAAAAGTGTGATTGCAATTGTCACCAGGTAAAAGATCTCTGACCTTGATCACAACTGATTTTATCCATCCTCCTCTCCCATATTCACGGCATCAATTGAGAACCCAAGTGCATATTTTATTTTATTTTCATTATTTGTGTTAAGATCTTATTTCCCCTTTCAATTTGCCCACATTACAGACACACAGTATTTTTGATGACTAGTGAGGTCATTAGCATATTGTATTTATAGTGAAATCCGTATTGATATTTTGCCATTGATTTCTCTTCCACATCCATTGCAGTTGCTTCAAAGTACCTACAAATTGACCAAAACTCCCTGCTCTACAGTTCTCTTACCATAATTCTTCTCTTTCAGTATTGTGAAGCAGTCAGTGAGGGCTTATCTATATATCTACATACCTTTGTGGGTACACATATATATGCACATAGCTCCTGCTATTCCTCCATGGAATAGCAAGACTTCTAGAAATATTGAGCAATTAATTCTCCTGACTGTATTTCCAACAAGAATAAAATGGATATTTCCCTCATTTTATGGATGAAAAACAGAGATCTGGTTGCTCAAATATTAGGACTGGTTAGCACCTATTTCTCTGGAAACCCAGGTCTCATATCCTCTATCATAGTCTTTTGTACTTAACCCAATAGGAATAAATCAACCATGGCTCTTTTACTCTCTTCCTTTGACTCTTTTGGAAAGCTGCAATGTCTGTTCAGGTTAAAGATAACTACTGGGGTACTCTGGGGGCTTAGCGAGACAAGAAAAGGGCCCTAATGCATTACAGGTCTCTGGCCGCCTCCCTCCCAAGTTGGCATGTTTGGTAAATCAGTACTGTGCTGGCTAGTCTGGAATTGCCTTAAGTTCAGCCTGCAATAGCTGTAACTCCACCAGTTGCAATAAAAGGCTTTGAGCGCCTGGCCATATCCCTCGAAGGCATAGCACATGGATCTTATGGTGCTAGGCCAGAGGAATACAGTTTGAGAACTCAGGGGATGAAATTCGTGTCTGCAACCTGCTTTCAGCCCAAGAGTCAGAGGTAGATGATTGGATGCCATTAGAAGAGAATATCTAAGCCTAGGGACATAATTAACAGAACTGTGGCCACCTGCTGTCAGGTGCCAGCATTGGGGGTAATTAGTAAACCGGGTACCTGAGGATCACAAGGACTATGATGGAAAAGAAGCAGAAAAAGAGCATTCAAAGAAGCAGACTGAAATCCCAGAAAAGACCTTGGGAGTTTAGGAGAACAGTCTGGAAAGAAAAAAAAAAAATCATTTGGTTCCCTTATGAGTGACTGATCCAACACCAACCCTGGCCTGGTGAAGTATCACTGGACCTGTGTGCCCAGGGTCAGAGGTGACCTAACCATCACCCAAGGCCAGCGTCTGTGTGCTGCAGGGTCCAGCCTTTGCATTCCACAAATAAAGAAAAGGGTAGCAATCGATATGGGACATGACGAAAGCTCAGGAGAGCCAAAAGAAGTTGGCAGGTCACGGGCAGAGAGAGGCGAGAGAAACAAAAAGACGCCGGAGATGTCGGCCTCAGATTTCTCAAGCAACACAAAGGACATTGGATTTCAATGCACACTGCTTGGCTCTGTTCATGGTATAAAAGGGAACAAGGTGGTCAGTGTTAAAGGAAAGAGGAAAAAATGGCTGGCGACAGTCTTGGAGCTGAATTAAAAACATCTAATTAAAGGCACGTGTATTGAACTGAGGAACAGAATGGGGGTGCTCTTCCCCACACTCTGCAATTACCAGATCTGGTACCTGGGCTCCTAAGCAGAACACTGATCACTGAGGGGGGTCAGGGAGCCCAGGAAGTCTCCAATCAACCCTTCCTGCCACATCTCCCCATTGGAAGTTTAAGTCTTTCCACTCGGACTGCTTGGACTTCCACAAAAGTAGGTATGTCCAGGAAAGACAATATAAGTTTCAGTATTTTAACCCAGAGGATGTTTGATAGTAGAAGTCACTAAGAGAGACAAGCTGTCTTTCACCTTTAGCCTTTTAAAGACACTGACCAGCTTCCTAACATTCCTGACCTGCAATAAAGTTGGTGTTCCCTGATGTTGGGTAAAATGGTGGCCCTGTACCCACAGGTATCACACTAGGTTTTCCTTGATACTCAGAACTATCTCCATTTCCAGTATTCTCTAATGTAAGATGTTGAGCGTGCTTTTGTGACTGCCTGCTGTATCTTTTTCCTAGCTTAGAACTTTATGTGGACTCTACAGTGATCTCGTTTCTGATCCCCATATTTCTTTTAACTCCCAGCTCCTAGGAACCCCCGGGCCTTCTCCTCTACTGCCCTGCCCTTATTTGATGTCTCTTGTCTTGTTTATCTCCTTGGGTTTTGACTCACATCTGCTTTTTGTGAGCATCCATTACTTAAAGTTGTGTTGTGATCTGAATACCCGAGGAGGGTGGCAAGGAGATCAGGGAAGAAGACAAGAAAGAAGAAACACCAAAGCAGAAACTTCCCCAATAAAAAGCATTCTTTCTGCAGGTACTAATGATATAGTTTGTTGGGTAATGTTTAATGCATTGTGTTTCCAAGAATTTCAAAACCAAAGCAATCTCAGCTATTCTGAAAAGTGCTTCCAAAGAAAGTGACATATGTATGGGGAGGAGATGAGGATTCCCATAAATTCTCCTAATATTTGGATCTTGCAGTAATTGCAAATATTTGCCTTGTATTTACCTGAACCTGGGTTCTAGTCCTGATTTTGTTATAAATAAAAGTGCACAGCCTTATCCAGCTCAAGCTGATTTTCTCACATATAAATCAAAATGTCTTTGATAATCCACCAGAGAGGCAGTGAAGCCCAGGTGCACCAGTGTGAGAATGAAGGGCTGGGAGCTGGCTAAGTGCTCCAGTTCCACTGCTCAGCAGTTGTACTTGCATGAAGACACTGAACTCCAATTTCCTGCCAAATTGAATCTAATTAATATTTCTTCTAGTTCTCAAATTCTGAAGTCCTATAAGTCTTAAGAGACTAGAGATAATAGACCATCAGAAAAAATTAAAATATTGAAGAAATTTTTCTCTAGTTAATTTCTCAGATTAATTTAATTATTTATACATATAGGCTTTTCTACCCAAAGATAGCATATTTTGGAAATGGACATTTCTTGCGTGGGACTCCAGAACACCCACATTCTACCTGGCAAATATTATAATAATTTCTCATTGTATTATGTGGAGATCTTACTTCATCAGTTTGTCTAGGAAATTTAATATATCATTTTAAATATGATTTTTAAAAACCAAATTACTATCTTTTATATTAGCATGGTTATACAACTTTGTATTCTTTTCCTTTTCTTCCCAAGATTCATATAAAGTCAGAAAGAAAATATCTAAAATCTCCATTTTGAATGAAACTAGAATAAAGATACGAAAATTAAAAAACATATATATACATGTACAGGTTTCTCATTGCTGCTGAGAGTACAGCAAAGCCACGTGGAGTGGTGAACTCAGAGTGATCCAAGAGTGGCAGATCTCAGAAAATGGTGGCAAAAATACATTTCTTGAAGAGGAGGGACTAACCCAAATCCCTGCCAAAATGGTGTCAGAACTTGTGAGGGTAGCATTAATCATTGAAGCCAACTTAATTACAAACAAAAATTAACAAGAGCTAAAAATATTGGCTATATAAAAAATAAAACAAGCAAGCATATATGTGGAAAGCAGCCTGTCTCTGTACCAGTTAGACTACCCTACCCTGTTCCTCTGTAGGAAGTTCCTGCCAAGAGCAGGTCTGGAGCAATCTGGCTCATTCAATAATGAATAATATTAGAATCACTGGAAGAGCATTGATACAATGATGCTCCAGTAAACATCTAGGGGAAAACATTAAAATTTACCAACCCAAAGTATAATCTTATGTAAATGGAGGGATGTGCCAAGTTTGTAGACTGGAGGATTCAAATTTGTTGATCTCCCCAGATAAACCTGTAGATTGAACACAGCCCTAATAAAAAATCCAAGCAGCACTTTTTGTGGAAATCAGTGAGCTGATTCTAAAATTAATACAGAAATGCAAAGAACCAGGAATAGTCACATAAATATGGTGGGAGGACTATTAGTTAAGACTTACTAAAGAGCCAGAGTTATCACAACAGTGTGGTAATAGATATAGAAGCCAATGGAAAAGTATAGAATCCAGAAAGAGACTTACATATATACAATCAACTACTTTTGAAAATGGTGCTAAATCACTTCAACGCAGGAAAGAAAAAGTTTTTAACGAGTGGTTCTATTACAGTGGGATGAACATTTGCAAGAGAGGAAAGAAAAAGGAGGGAGGGTGAAAAGGAAGGGAGAGGATGTTAGAAAGAAACTGGATACATATCTTCGCTATGCACGAAAATAAATTTGAGATGGGTCATATGTGTCAACAGCAACAGGAAAAACAAAACAACTTTCCAGAGACAAAGAATACCGGAAAACACTGTCACCAAGCAGGCGAACAGTATGATCATGAATTAAAAGAAATAACACAAGGTAAAGAACTGCTGTCTCTAAAAGGGTGAACCAAAGCCAGGAATACAAGAACCCAGAGAAGAAGTGCTAAGATAACAGGAAGAGATAAAACATGAGCTGGGAGATCTTAAGAATCTAGTTAAAAAAAATCCTTCACAGAAATGAAATCAAAGTTGTAAGAAGCAAATGGAAAAACAAACATGACGGAAAACAGAAAACAGGACAGATCATAAAACACAAAAATAAACATAAATTAAAACAAAATTTAAATATCACAAAATAAACTTAAGGTAAGCAAAAGAATGGAATTATAAGAGATGAAAGCAGATTTTAATGTTTTAGAAAACAGGATAACAGAAAACAAGTTGATATACACAAAAGTTACTGATTCTAGAGGAAATAAAAAATTTGAATTATCAATTTGCTTTGAAAAGACAAATCAACAGAAGAAGTTCTAAAGGAAAATATTACCAAAATTTTAAAAAACATGTAGCTACCATGCTGTTTAAACTATTCCAAAAAATTGGTAAAAGAAGAAAATCTTGCAAATTAGCTTATAAAGCTCAATATTAAATTCCAAATTATTTTAATACAAAATATGGACAAATACTGCATTGAAAAATTATGAATCAATCTCACTTATGAATATTGTTTCACAGTTCCCATGCAACCCCCCTAATTTTGCAAACATAAGCTGAGAGAAAAATTTTAGATAATGCATAATGTCTAGGTGGGATTTATTAAATGAATGTGAATTCTGTACAATAATAAGAAAGTCTCTGACATAGTTTATCATGTTAATAGATATAAGGAGAATAAAATCATATATGTTCATATTCATAGATGTTTAAAAAAGTTTGACAAAATACAACAGCCAAAATCAGAACTGAGGACCATTCTCCTACCCCATCATGAACTAGTTATAAGTATCATAGAACAATAGTTTACCAGTAGAAGTGAGGCAAGAACATGAAAAGAATGTTTTTTTTTCCCCCTTTAGCATTTGTGAAATCTTAGGGTGGAACTGGATAGAAGAAAACCCCATTCACAGATCCTACAAGGTAATAGAAGCCTATTAATGGAGGAACGTGAAGCCTGTCACACAGTGGAGATTATAACAGCAATGATAAAATCAAAACCCAATTCAATTATTGATAAGATTGAAATAAAACCCCTCCATAGACACACAAAAATGACCTAAGAAGAAGAAGAATCACTTCTGGATATAAATGACATTTGCCCCTATCTTTATTGTCCTTCTAAATATTTTTGACCATTTGATTTTCAAAAAGAAACCAAGGCGATTCAGAGAAGAAATAATAAACTTTTCAACAAATGCTTCTGGAAAAATCAGACATATTTATGCAAGCAGGAAAGAAAACAAATGAACATCTAATTTATACCTTACTTATTAAAATATTAAACCATAAGGATGTTGTCCTAAATGGAAATGGAAATATATAAAAAAAACTCTTCAAGAAAAATATTAGAACATCGAGTTAAGCAAAGATTGCTTTTTTATGACATCAAAAGCATCATCCTCATAGTAAAAAATTGATACAGTGGACTTCATCAAAATTAAAACCTTCTGCTATTCAAATGACATGTTAAGAGAATCAAAAAACAAACCACCAATTATGAACTATTATTTGCAAATCACATTTCTACTTGTTATCAGAATATTTAATGGAATAAACTGTAATGACTAAAATTAAAAGAAACAAGCAAGAAGTAAAAGGAGGCAAGATATTTTAAAAGACACTTCACCAAAGAGTATATGTAAATGGAAAATATGTGAAAAGATGTTCAACATTATCAGTCAATAAGAAAACACGAATTGAAACACCAATGTAATGCCACTACACACCTATTAAAATGTATAAAACAAAACAGAAAACAACAACAAAATACTTTGATTACACAAAGTACTGTCAAGATGTAAGAAGAAATGCTATCTCATATACTGATCATGGGATTACAAAATGGTGCAACCACTTTCACAGTTTGGTGAATCATCAACAAAAATTATGGAAAAAGTACCTCAAATATTTTTCTCTGAAAATGAAAAAAAAATTTGGCCAAAATTGTCAGACCTAACATATCAGAACTTTAGAAATTACCTAAAAACTTGAAGTAACCAGAAGAGTATTCATTCAAGAAAAATGAATAAATCTTGTTAATAATAGTAAGTTTTTGGACTGGGGTACAAGCTCAGTGGTAGAGCACTTGCCTTGCATGCCTGAGGCACTGGGTTAGATCCTCAGCACCTCATAAATAAATAAAATCAAGGCATTGTGTTCATCTACAACTAAAAACAAACAAAAATTTTAAAATAGTAAGTTTTATACCATTTAATTCTATTTCCATCTCCTGTTCTCCAACTCTGCTGAATCCTTGAAAAATATTATTCTGCATTCCAAGAACAGTCTGGAAGCATAGTGGAAGCACTAGAACGAGATCCCCCAAACTCTTTCAAAACATCATATGCAAAGAATTGTCATGGTTTGACCCATGTGATGGTTTTGCAGAAGACCCTGCTTACAAAGCTGCCAGTATTTGAACTTACTTGAAGACCACCCAATATTAAAAGTCTTTTTTCCCCCTAGAAATTCCTTGTCAAAAACAGTTACTGGCAAGTGTTTTAACTTTATGGCTGCCTGATATGAGGAATAATGACTGGGTTGAACAACAGAGTAATCAAAAGGCTTAAAAGGAAAAGCAGGCATATGAGCACCTATTCAAGCAGAAAATCGAGGCTAAAGAACAGGTATGAATTGTTGACCGAATGTTGAATGTGCCCACCCCCCTCCACACACACACATACACACGCACACAGCCTCCCAGAAAAGACTGGATTTATTGGTCCTAAGCTATAGCAAGCTGAATGATAGCCAAAAGATGTCCAAGTCCTAATCATCTCTGGAACCTATAAACATTATATATATATATATATATATATATATATATATATATACACATACATACATATATATATAAAAATATGAAAAGATGTTTAACATTATCAGTCTCTCTCCATATATATCTACATATATGCTACATTGCTGGATTTGAAAATGAAAAAGGGACCATAATCCAGACAATACAGGGACTGAAACTCTAAAAGCTAGAAATGGCAAAGAAAGAGATTCTTCCCTTGATTCTCTGGAGAAATACAACTCCACCAACATCTTGATATCAGCCCAGTGAAACTGATCTCAGCCTTCTGAACATCCAGAACCATAAGAAAATAAATGCATACTATTTTAGGCCACCAGGTTTGCAGTAATTTTTTTATAGAATTATGAGAAACGAGCACACTTTCATTGAAAGACAACCCTCTTTAGATGTTAGTTAGCCTCTAAGTAACCACTTAAAGACATCAGTGTTCACACATAACAAAATATACTGTGCAGAATTAATTTATAGACTCAGTAATATGTATACACACACATACACACAGAGAGAAACAACAACAGACTTTGGGGATGGACAGAATCTGATTTCTTGCATTGTTATACTGTTATTTAAAATGTTCATTTTCAATAAAAAATTAAAAGACAGAAAGGAACAAGTAGGTATGGCCTATAGCCAGGGAAAAATGCAGTCAATAGAAACTGTCCCTGAGGAAGTCCAGACCTTGGATTTAGAAGACAGATTTTAAATCAACCTTTAAAAAACGTTTTAAAATTACAATAAAATGTATAAATAATTAAAGGAAAGCATGAGAATCATGTCTCATCAAATAAAGAATATCAGCAAAGAATTTTGTTTTAGATTAAAAAAAACAAGTAGAAGTTCTGGAGTTGAAAAATATAATAGGTAGCATGCAAAATTTACTAGATGGCCAATAGAAGATTTACACAGCAGAAAAATTAGTGAATTTGAACACAAACCAATCGAAATCTAAGCTGAAAAAAAATGAAAGAAAAAAGAATAATTAAAAATACACAGAGGCTTAGAACCTGTGAGATATTATCCAGTACACAGACATACACATAATGAGTGTCTCAGAAAGAGAGAAGAAAATAAAAGGAAAGAAAGGATATTTTGAAAAAGAATATTCAGAAGAGGAAATAATCACCGCAAATCACTGAATTTGATGAAAAACATTAATCTACACATGCAAGAAATTCCATAAACTCCAAATAAGACAAAGTCAAGAAGAGCCACACCTTGACACATCATTATCATTCTGTTGGATTCTGTTGGATCATTCTGTCCTAGACAAGGAGGGGATCTTGAAAGCGACAAGAGAAATGCTGTCACAAGAACCTCAGTAAGGTAAGTAGCCGACTTACCATCAGAAAGCAGGACAGAAAGCTCTGGGTGGTATCATCACAGGGACGAAATGAGAAAAACAAGAAAAAAGGAAATACAAGCAAACTCCAAACCCTTTAAATCACGAATTCTACATCCAGAAAAAGTATTCTTCAGGAAACAAAGGAGAAGTTAAGAGTTTCCCAGAATGTGTTGCTAGGAGAGCTTCCACGTAAGAAATATTAATTGGAATCCTTCAGGCTGCAATGAAAGAATAGACAGTAACTCAAAACCAGATGAAATACAGAGAGCCACCAACGAGCATTACTTAGGCAAATATAAAAGACAGTCTAAATGAATTTTTATCTCCTTTTTTCTCTTTTTCTAATTTAAAAGGCAATCACATCAATTAATTATTATAAATCTGTGTTTATGGGCATAGAGTATACAAATAAATAAATCATGACAATAATAGCATAAAAGGGGCCAAGGAAAGGAGTTGTATAGGTTCAGTTTGTGACTGTGTGTGTGTGTGTGTGTGTGTGTGTGTGTGTTGTGTTAGTCTGCTCAGGCTGTCGTAACAGTACCCTGGATGGGTGACTTAAACACCAGAAATGTATTTTCTCATATTTCTAAAGACTAAAATGTTCAAGATCCAGGTGCCTTCAGGCTGATTTCTGGTCCTCTCTCTCTGGTTTGCTTTCTCATTGAGTTCTCACATAGTCTTTCCTCTGTACAAGTATGATAAGAAATAGCTCTGAGATCTCCTCCTCTTCTTATAAGACAGTCAGTCCTATGAGATTAAAGCCCATCCTTGTCATAACCTTAATTGCTTCCTTAATGGCCCTATTTCCAAAACACAGTCACACAGGGGTTGGGAATTCAAAATATAAATTGGGGGAATACAATTCAATACAGTATTAAAATTAGGTTGTTAAAACTCTGAACTACATTGTTATAGATTAAGATATTAATTATAATCCCCATGGCAACCACTTGAAAATAACTTAAAATATTTCATAAAAACAAAGATGAGCTGGATTTGGTGGCACAGGTCTATAATTTCAGTGACTTGGGACGCTGAGGCAGGAGGATCACAAAATTGAAGCCAGCCTCAGCAACTTAGCAAGACTCTGTCTTACAATAAAAAATAGGAAAGGTCTGGGTTGGCCAGGTGTGGTGGCACGAACCTGTAATTCCAGTAGCTCAGGAGGCTGAGGGAGGAGGATTGTGGTTTCAAAGCCAACCTCAGCAATGGGGAGGTGTTAAGCAACTCAGTGAGACCCTGTCTCTAAATAAAATACAAAATAGGACTGGGGATGTGGCTCAGTGGTTGCGTGCCCCTGAGTTCAACCCGCAGTACCGCCTACCAACCACAATAAAAGAAAGGTATGGGCATGTTGCTCAGTGATAGAGTGCCACTGGGTTAAGTCCCTACACATACACATACACAAAAAAAAAAAAAAAAGAAAAAAAAGAAAAAAAAAAAAAGAAAAAGAAAAAGAAACAGAAAAAGAAAAAGAAAAAGAAAAAGAAAGAAGAAAAAAGACTAAAGAGTTAAAATGGCATACTGAAAAATAGACTTTTAACACAAAAGAAGGCAGTATGAAGGAATGGAAGAAAATATATCATCAGATATACAGAAAACAAAGAGAAAAATGGCAGGTATGGCAAGTATAAATACCTTGTCAGTAATTCCATTAAATATACTATTTGAAACTCTCCAATTTAAAGGCATAGATTGGCAGAATAAATTTTAAAACATTATCAAGCTGTATGCTAACCATAAGAGATTCATTTTAGATGTAGATACACAAATAGGCTGAAGGTAAAAGAGTGGAAAATATATGTCATGAACATAGTAAACAAGAGAGAACTCAAATGGCTTGCTAATATTAAGGAAATAGAGTTTAAGATTGAAAATCTTATAACAGAGAATGAAGAAAATTTTTTAAGGATAAAAGTGTCAATCCATCATAAAGATAGGGCAGTTATAGAGTACAGATACCTAACAACAGAAACCTGTAATACAAAAAGTAAAAAGTAACATAAGAAGGAAGAAATAGATAATTCAATGATGAGAGTTGTTCACTTCAATAACCTACTTTCATTAATGAGTAGAACAATCAGAGAGAAGATCAGTAAGGAAATAGAAGACTTCAACAACACTACATACCAACTTGACCTAACATATCTATGGAACACTCCACACATACAGCAAAACACATTCTTCTCAGCTCACAAGGACTTTCCCTAGGACAGCCATATGTTAGACCTAAAACTGCCTCAAAATCCTTAAAAGGAGTAGCACTGTGTATGGTATGTTCTCTGACCACAATTAAAAAGAAATTAGAAACAATGACAGAAGGTAATTTGAGAAATTCACAAACACGTGGGAAATAAACTAAAGAAAATTTGCAAAGCACTTGGAGATGAATGAAAGTGAAAACTCAAGGTATCAAACTGATGGGGTCAAGCTGAAGCCGTTCTTACATGGAGACTAGTAGCCATGAAAACCTACATTGTAAAAGAAATCCTCAAAGCAAGAATCTACCCTTTCACCTTTAAAAATAAAAAAAAAAGAAAAGAAAAGGGTAAAGAACAAATCAGAAATCTAAGGAAAGCAGAAGGAAGGAAATAGAGAAATGAGAACAGAAATTAATAAAGTAGAAAATAAAAATTAAATTAAAAATATAGATAAAACCAAACTTTTAAAACGACTTTTGAAAAGATCAATGAGTATCTAAATAATTAATGTATCCAAGATGAAATCACAAAGGATAATGGAAAACACTTTGACAGGAATACAAATGAAAAGATTTAAGTTACTAAATTCAGAGTGACTTCATGACTAATGCTACAGAAGAACGGTACCACTGAGTGATACCCCTGTTATTTTATTTTGAGATCAGGTCTTACCTGAGACCAGACTGGCCTCAAATTTGGGATCTGGTCTCAAGTTTGGGATCCTCCTGCCTCAGCCTCTCAACTAGCTGAGATGATAGGCATATACCAATGTGACTTGCAACACCAATATTATTTTGATACCAAAGCCAGAAAAAGACCTTTAACAAGGGGGATAAAAACTACTATAGGCAGGTATGTCTTATAAATATAGACACAAAAATTCCTCATCAGACTAGCAAAATGAATCCAGTATTTTATGAAAAGCATCATTCTTATAATCAAGTAGAATTTATCTTGGGCATTCTAGGTTGTTCCAACTTAATGAAGCAAATCAATGTGATACACCACATCAATAAAATAAGAGGGGAAGAGCACATGATCATATCAATAGATACAGCAAAGGTATTTGAAAAAAATCAAATAACTTCTCACAAACACAAAAAAGCAATATTTAAAAAACTAGGACAGGGAGAAAACATACTCAAAATGAGGAAGGGCATCAATGAAAAACCTTCAACTAAAATGATACACAATGGTGAAAGACTTTAAGCTTTTACCTTACAATCAGAGATAAAATAAGAAGGTCTGCTCTTGCCATTACTTTTCAACATGTCTTACTTCCTGCTTAAGACAGTTAGACAAGAAAATAAAATAAAAAGCATTCAGATTGTAAAAATGTAGTAAAAATATTTTTATTTGCACATGGCATGATCTTGAATATAAAATATCTGAAGGAATTCACAAAAAATTTGTTAGACCTAACAAATTCAGTGAGATTATACATTATAGGATCAATAAATAAATTAGTTACATTTCTAAACATTTGTTATAAAGGTCCAGAAAATGAGATTAATAAAACAATTCTATTTACAACACATAAAAATAATAAAGTACATTCAACAAAACAAGTTCAAGCATTCTGCACTGAAATCTATCAAACATTTGTTGAAAGAAATTAAAGAGCAGCTAAAGAAATGGAAAGCCGTTCTGTGCTTATGGATGGGAAGACGTCATATCATTAAAGTGGTCATGCTCCTTAAATCGATCTCCAGATCTCATGCAATCTCTACTGAATGTTTAAGTGCCATTTTGTCTTTATAAAACTTGGAAAGTTGATCCAAAAATTATCATTGAAATGTAAGTGAACCAGAATCCCCAAAACAACTTGAAAAACAAAAACCACATGGGAAGACTCACTCATCCTTATTTATTTATTTACTTATTCGTTTTTTTATTTAGTGGCACTGGAGATCAAACGCGGTGGGGATAGAAATCAGAACCTCAAATATCCAGCACTGTATCACTGAACTACCTCCCCAGTCTGACACTTCCTGATTTTAAGTATTCAACTATACTAATTAATACAGCCATAGTACACTGGGATAAAAATAAACCTGAACATCAACGGAATGAAATAGAGAAACCCATACATCGATGGTCAATTAATTTCTGACCATGTTGTCAAATAATAGTATAGAGAAAAGAGTAAACCTTTCAGCAAATGATGCTTGGACAGCTGAATATCCACATGCAAAAGGTTGAAATTGGACCCCCACTCCACACCTTATATAGTATTAATTCAAACGCATCAGCCTAACCCTGAGTGTTGAAACCACAAGACTCTTAGAAAAAACAGGCATAAATATTCAGAACTGAGGATTAGACATGTTGTTTAGATACTTCCTAAAGTACAACCAAAGAAAAATAGACAAATTAGACCTCACGAGAATTAAGAACTTTTATGTGTCAAGGGACCCGATCCACAAAGTGGAAAGACATACACAGGATGCTTACATATCATGGATCTAGCAAGGGCTTCATGTCCAGAACACATTAAGAACTTTTACAACTAAGTAATAAAAGGACGAATACCCTGATGGAAAAGTAATGAACTTGTGGAAAAATATGTTTACAAAGAAGAGTTAAGTGGTCAGGAAAAATGTGAAAAGATGCTCAATATCATCAGTTATTAGGTAAATGCAACTCAAAATTATAATTAGATAAATATTACATATGCCCACTTGGATTGATATATATGTATATCAATATATATTGATATATATAATATATATATAGATATATATATATAAATATATATATATAAAATATATATATATATTTTTTTTTAACAAAAGGAAAATAAGCATTGGTGAAGATGTGGAGAAACTGGAAACCTCATTGCTATAGTTTGGATGTTAAATGTTCCCCACAGGCCCATGTATTAAAGGGTTGGTACCCAGGATGGGGATCTTAAGAGGTGATATGGACCTTTAAGAGGTGGGGCCTAGTGGAAGGTCTTTAGCTCATTGGGGGCATGTCCTTGAAGAGGATTGTGTGATTGCACTCTCTTCCCCTGCTTCCAAGTTCCCTCTGACATACTCCCCCCACCAAGATGTATGCTGTACTGGCCTCACCAGAGGCCCAAACAAGTAGGGCCTCCCAGTTCTCCAGAACTTTGAGATAAAAGAAACCTCCCTTTACTTCATAAGTAGCTATGTCTGGCATTTTGTTATAGGGAGACAAAGCTGACTTGCACACTCATATATTGCTGGTGGGATGTAAAATTGTGCATCTGTAAGGAAAAAGAGTTTTGACTGTTTCTAACAAAGTTAAACACAGAGTTACCATATAATCCAGCAACTCCGCTTAGGTATAAATTCATAACTATTGAAAACATGTTCACGCAAAAGCTTGTAAATGAATTTCAATAATTAAAAATGAACCAATGTACATAACTGATGAGTGGATAATCCAAAAGTGGTATGACCACAAAATGGAATATAGTTCAGCCATAAAAAGGAAGTAGACACATTGCAATATGGATGAACCTTGAAAACAGTATGCCTAGTGGAAGAAACCAGACTCCAAATACCTTGTAGTGTATGACTACATCTATATGAAAATTCCAGGATAGGAAAAGCCATAAAAAGAAAAAAATAGAATAGTGGTTGACAGGATTAGGGGAAAGGAAGAATTGAGGAGACTGCTGATAGATACAGGGTGTCTTTATGGAGTGATAAAAATATTCTCACACTGAATAGTGATGATAGTTATGTAATTTTGTGAATATACTAAAAATCATTTAATTGGATGGTTTAAAATGGAGAATTTTATGGCATTTGAATTATATCACAAGTATGAAAACAATTTGGATATTTCTCAAAGTATTCAATATAAATCTATCACATAACATTTATTCCCAGATATTCTCCCAAGAGCCATGAAAGCACATGTCCAAATACTTTCATATATAAAGTATGTTCATAGTAGCTTTATTTGTAACAGCTCCAAATTGGAAATAAGTCAACTGTCAATAACAAATGAATGCATAAGCAAACTAATAAGTATTCTTTCATGGAATACTATTCAGCAATGAAAAGGAAGAAATTATGGATACATGGAATGAACTTATCCATGGTCATACCATCCTAACCACTTCCAACCTCATTTGACAAGTGAAACAACACAGGCTTATTTCAAAATAATTATATCAGTGAAAGAAGTCACACTAAAAACTTCAATTTTATAAAAGTTTAGAAAATGTAACCTAGTCTCTAGTGCCAGAGGTCATGTCACTGGTTGGTTGCTTGGGGGTAAGGGTTAAAGTTGGGAGGTGTGCAAGGGAAGCAGTATAATGGGTCAAAAGGAAACTTTGGAGAGTGATAGATATATTCATTGTCTAGATTTTGGTGGTTTCACGGATTCATACATCTGTCAAAACTCATTATATTGAACAGTTCTAATATGCATAGTACTGTTTTTTAGTTATGCTTCATTAAGTTGCTAAAAATAACTAGAAGATAAGTTTCTAATTTAAAAATGACCAAATATTTGCACTAATATGGAATAAAATAGAGAAAATTCACTGGGCGAGGTGGCCCATGCCTGTAATCCCAGCTGGTTGGGAAGCTGAAACAGGAGGATCACAAGTTCAAGACCAGACTCAGCAACTTAGCGAGGCACTAAGCAAGTTAGCAAGATCCTGTCTCAAAACAAAAATAAAAAGGGATGAGGATGCAGCTCAGTCGGTAAGTACCCCTGGGTTAAACCCCCAGTACCAAAAAGAAAAAAATAGAGAGACAAAGTTCAGGAATAGAATCAAATATACATAGCAAAAGTGATATCTCACTTCAGAGGGGGAAAAGAGGGTACTCAGCAAAAGTTGTTGAAACGATTGGACCTACATACCATAACTCAAACCAGGACAAATTCCAAATGGATCAAAATTTAAATATAAAACATAAAATCATAAAAATACTGAAAGAAAATAGGGAATGATTTCATTATAGGCTTGCACAGGAAAAAGGCTCTATAAATATAACCCAAAATTCAAAAAATTTTAAAAAATTGACTACAAAAAATCAAAAGAAGCATATCATGAGGCAAAAATTAGAGAACTTACCACTAGACAAAGAAAAATATAAATGTTAAATTAATTTTAAGTATTTGCAGCACAAACCAAGGGAAGGAATTGATCTCCCTAACATACAAAGAGTTCTTAATTTTTTATAAAACTCAAGGAAAAATGAGTAAAGAACATAAACAGAAAATTCAACGTATTTTTAAGTATATGAAACTACTCATAAGAGAAAAGCAACTTAAAAACGACACGAAAATACTATTTTTCACCTGTCAGGTTGTCCAAGCATGATATGATCTGTTGGTGGGATGTAAATTGCTCCAATCCCTAAGGAGGGAAATTTGGTCATCATATTAAAATTGCAAATGCACATACCCTTTGCCCTAGCTGTTCCACTTCTGGAAATGTATCCTGGAGTTACACTAGGACATGTGCAAAATGATACACAGCAATGGCTGTTGCAGCATTGTTAAGAATAGAGAAAGATTGGAAGCAGCCCAAATCCTCCATCAATAGGTGGCTGATTTTTTATTTAACTTGGTTTTATAGCTTCTTGATGGAGAATTAAAATAAACCCCTGTTGCTAAGCCCAGAGCAGAGCCTGTCTCTGACATCTACTCCATCCTTCCTTCTCCTGGACCACCTTATAGGCCTCTCTACCTATTGGAGCCCTCGGAAGTGGGAGAGGACCTCAGGCCAGCTTTAGGATATCGGCGTCATGATTGGGATGGACAGAAGAGGGAGCAATGCAGAGGAACTCTGTCCCTTATGATTACTTAATTGTAACTGCTTGGGTAGCATTGAGAGGAGGGAAGAGGGCTCTGTGTGAACCGTGGTAGATACAAGATGCACCAGTAACAGTGCTCGCTCACCTTTGAACTGGGACAGTATATGAATGATTCTGATGGATACCTTTGCCTATTTTGGTAAAGTTGCCCCTTTCTCTAGAACTTTCATCAGGATGATATTTTTATCCAGATTTCAATATTTATAGGTATTCTGTGAGATCAAAAACAGCACAATTCTGGTCACACTGACAGCTATCTAACCTCAGATGAAATATTCAGACGATATAAACAATGTCCTGCGTGAGGTTGTGTCAATTGAGGCTACACAAATGATAGAAAGTTAGATGCTCTCCATGTCTGCATTAACCACCACTTCTTTTTTAAAAGCCGCATAATTTTGGTAATTTACCAAAATTTGTTGTTGTCATTGGCTTGTTGGAGATGGTCTGTTTGTTTTGATTTCATGTACTTATTTATTGGTAAACACAAATTCTTCAAAAGTCATTTGGAGTCAGTTACAGAGATAGCACCTATAATCCCAGGTACTTGGGAGGCTGAGGCAGGAAGATCACAAATTTGAGGCCAACCTTGGTAACTTAGAGAGACCCTGTCTCAAAAATAAATAAATAAATAAATAAATAAATAAATAAATATAAAAAGGACTGGGAATGTAGCTCAGTGATAGAGAGCCCCAGGGTTCAATTTCCAGGAATGGGGTGTCGGGTGGGGAGGAAGCCATTTAGATAAAAGAGGTAAATTGTTGTTGGAGATAGCAAGGATTTTGTGGAATGGTCCTGGTTTTAGTAGAATCCTCTTTGAGTAAAGAGGCTCATTCTAAGTGGGTCAATCTGTGTAGTTACACCAGTTGAAACACGGAAGATACACTTCAGCATACCCAGTGTTTGGGGACCTTTGGGGAGCACACTATATTTATACTCTATTAAACTAGGTCAACTCCTTTGTTGGGACGATCCCAGTGGGAGCTGTACATTTCACCTAAAGATAGCAAGAAGAGTTTTGGTATTTTGCTGGTTTGTCTATCCCAATTCATTCTGATGAAATCAAATCTAGTAATACCCTATGTCCCAGTGAATAGACAGTGACTTAGTCATTTAAAAATATTTATTTAGTGTCTAGTGTGGATTCTTCACTGTGCTAGTGTTGTGGGAAATATAAATTCCTGCTGTCGGAGAGAGGGCTCTCCAAAAGGGTAGTGAGGCACAGGCATGCCTAACTGTAGGAAGAGCAGAAAGACAGTCAAATTCAAAGTCACTGAGTTGTGTGTTATCCAAGAGAAAGTGTCTGACAGGCAGAATCTGAGGCTTACACTGAAGTGAGCTTAGGGCACTATATCAGACATTTTAGGTTTCAGTGATAATGGATGAAGTTTTCTTTTTAGAAAAGAGGAGGGAGTCCTGATTCACATGTAGTTTTTAAGTAATCTAAAGCATTATATTTGTCATGTTTAAATCTTAACCCTATTTTTATACTAATGTTTGCAAGGAAATTTGTTTTTAAACTAATTTGTTAAAGCAAACTTGGAAGTAAACAGAGAAAAGTGTAGAAGTTACAAAGACACCTTTTGAAATATCACAAAGTGACACCATTTAATCAGCACCAAGATAATAGAGAACATTTCCAGGACCCCAAAAAGTTTCTGTATGTCCCATCAATCAAGTATTTCCACTATCTAGTAACCAAATCCAGAGATGTTTTGCTTATTTTTAAGCTTTATACAAATGTGATCTTAGACTTAAACACACACACACACACACACACACACACACAAATATGTGATGCTGGGAGGGGTGATATATGCTTGTGGTCCCAGCTACTCAGGAGGCTGAGAGGCAGGAGGGTCCCTTGAGTCCGGGAGTTCAGGTCAACCTGGGCAACATAGTAAGAACCTGTCTCTTATAAAAGTTTTAAAAATAAATAAATAAGACAAATATGTGACCAAACAAGATGTGATTTCTTGCATTTTTATCACATTTTGATTGAAAACCAATTGTATGTGTATGTATATATTATATGTTACATATTATATATAGCAAATATGTACAGATATAGATATTTGGTGGGACTGGGGGTTGAACCCAGGTATGGTGTACCACTGAGCTGCACCAGACTCCCGCACCATTCCTTTTTGTAATAATTACTCTTTATTTTTAGACAAAGACTTAATAAGTTGCTCAGTGTGGCCTCAAACCTGGGACCCTACTGCCTCAGCTTCCCATCACTGGGATTACAAATATGTGCCACCAAGCCTGGCTTGATTTTATAATATTTGTATATGTAAAAAGAAACATTAATGATAAGTACAGCATCCAGTGATTCATGCCTATTTGCATGTGATAGGTTGCAGGTGAAGGAAGTTGTAGCCCTCTGTCTTTTGTGACATCTAGTTTCATTCACTCCACAAATCTAATATTAAATTCTGGTTTTGTATTCTTATTAGGGCACTAACAACCTAGTATGCATTAAAAGAAGATGTGTTGTCCGAAAATCAGGTTATGTGAAGAATACTAATTTAAATGGTTCTTTCACTTTTGAAAAGAGAAGTCTCAGAACCAATAATAGCTCCCTTCAAGTAACTGGTGGATCAGTGTTATTTATTGTTTTTCCAGAAACTATAAATAGGGAAGTTAGAGGTGAAAGTTCCAAGGAAGCAATTTTCAGCTTATTATATGGAATGATTTGCTAATAATTACAGCTGAGAGCAGTTTAGGCTATTTTGTGTATTTGTGAGCAGCCTACACAGAGGTTACCTGGCATTTGATTGGAGATGCTACAGATGCTATGCCTCTCAAAATTCAAAATGCATCAAATCACCTGAGTGGGGTCTTGTAAAAGGCTGTTGGTCACCAAACACTCTTGAGTGACAGGGACATAAAGAATTTTTCTTCACTTTGTAGAAAGTTTTGGATTAGAGAATTTTTTAAAGTTCCCTTTCATCTTAAACACTCTGTTATTCTATTATTTATTTGAGTCCTAATGCAAGGTATTTGCTGGATGTTGTGGGTATAATTGAAAGTCACAGTACCTGAGATAATGTGGCAAATTTTAGAAGGAGGAGAATATGTAGAACGTTTAGAGAATATTAACTTTAGTAAAGAGATGTTTCTGGTGGAAGAAGTGTTGTAGAAACAGTCCTAGAGGCAGGCAGAGTTCTCATTGTGAATATCAAGTTAAGAAATTTGGACAACCTAGGAGTAATGGTACATCAGACCAGATTTATATTTCTCTGAGGTAATATATCATCAGAATAATGACTTACACATACAAATATTTATTTTCCCTATGTAAATAGAAAAGGTACAGAACCAGGCAGTTCAGGGTCAGCATGACAAGTCAACAAAGTCTGGGGATTTGGTCTCCTTTGATCTTTCCCTTCAGTCCTCTTTGGAGCTCATTTCTACCCTCCAAATTCTTGGGGTTCAAGGCCACTGCTGGAGCTCCAGCAATCTAATCACATTCCAGAACTGGGAAGGAGAAAGAGGATGAAGCAATTGTTTCTTTCTTTTGGAGCAAGCAACTCAAAAGACAATTACTGCTTACATCTCATTGGCCAGAACTCGATCATGTGACCAAATATAACTTCAAGAGAACCGGGAAAGGTGATTTTCTCCATGAAGGACATTGTTTTGTGTTCATTTTCTAAGGAATTAATGGACACAATATCATCTAACAGTCTCTACCACTAATAATGAGTCAAATATTTCTGAGTTGGAATAGATCAACTGCAGAGGACTTACTGAAAGATAAATATGGAAGTAATACAGAGAACAAAATTGGATGTTAAGAGATGTTGTAGCCAAGAAAAGTAGTTCGTTGATGAAAAGGAATGCTGGAGGTTAGGGTCTTATGTTTTCTCTCATATGTGGAAGCAAGAGAGGAAAAAGGAAAACAAAGGTGGGGTGGATCTCCTAAAACTCAAAGGGAAATCAGGAGAGAAAAGGGACCAAGGGGTGGAAGGCAGAGAGGGACTGATATTGGTCAAATTACATTGTTACATCATGTGCACGCATGAATATGCAACAACAAATCTCATCAATATGTACAAATGTAATGCACCAATAAAAAATGTGGGGGGAAAAAAAGAAAAGGGATTCTGGGATGCTGGACTAGACAAGATTAAGTGCAAGAAGGGGTATTATAGTAAGACCATTACAAAAGTATAATTGGTAGGTCCCGGGTAGAAAGAGAGAAGGAGGAGCATCCCCTGTACAGACTGTCCACAAGGCTTACTGGCCTGTTGAGGAAGATGTGCTTTGTGTCAGATACCCTGGGTTTGCTGTGATGATAAAGTGACCAAGGGAGATGTGAAATGTGTGGACAGTTCATGGTTAGGACCGTGAGGCAGTCGCTCAGGAGACACTGAGTGCTGCAGGGATGGCTTCTGAGGTCATTCACACACTCCTTATTTCCATTTGGAGGTCCATCAGTCATCCCACCTAACGTCCCCAAAACAGAACTTGCAACTGCTCTCATCCCACCCACCCTCATGGAGGACTCAGAGAGTGCTGGTCTGTTGTAATATTCACCTGGACAAAACACCAAAGCATAGGAAGATTTTCTGAGGAAGATGAGTTAGGCTAATATTATAAATTCAAATATGCATTATTTGATATTATGAACCCTTTGAGAATATTTCCCTCTGAACTTTGAATTATTTCCCAGAACCCAGAGATTGGATGCCTTTGAATTCAATTTAGCCATGTACTTAAAGGGAATGATAAAAACCAATGTGCCCCAAATTAGCCAGCTTCTATGGCACTTTTCTCATAGATGGACTCAATAATTTTCCAAATTCCAATTCTATAAGCATCTACATCTCTTAATTGAATTGTAGACTAAGTTTCTTGTCTTTCCTGTGGGCAGAGAATCTGATTTTCCCTTGACAATATATTCCTAATGTCAGGGGTCAACCCTTTTATTAACCCATTCTGAACCTGCCTTCAAGTGGTTAATGGAGGATCCCTAGAGCATAGCTTTGACCTTAGCCAGAGCTGTTTTTTCTTTAATTGGATTGGATTTTCCCTTCTCTTCTTTTGTTCCTTTAGGCTCCAACCAGAGAAGGGAGCCATTTGAGCTCCTGGGATATATTAATTACAGCATGATTGAACGAACATATCTTGGTTTTCCATTATGTTCATGTCATCTTTTTATTGTTCTATAGTATAAAACATCTCATGGACTGACTCTCTGGGAGTTTCCTATTTGCATTCTACAAGGAGAGGACAACCACGTGAGGAAATTCCTCTGATGTCAGGTTGTGAAGTGAAGGGTTCCCTTCCTACGTTCATCCTGCTGGCAGGAGTATAGGGCATCCCCTGCGGCAGTTGAGGAAATGCTAGACCATTCTCTGTGGGGTCCTGGCCTTTTGGGGAGGCACAGAAGTCATCTTTCAAACAAGGTATCTGAAAATTTTTTAAATAAAAATTAGTGTGAAAATGTGATACAAACACAAGAGAACTTTCTTCATAATGTTTTAGTGAAGCATAGTGCATGTGGTTAACAAAGTGCTCACACCCCATACCTTTAGTCACTCTTGATCACAGCACAATGAGTGCTGTGTTCACTCCACAGAAGAGAGCATGGTACAGAGAGAGCTTAGTGACCGGCTCGAGGCCATGTGTCTGGCTCTGCAGCAGATCAGAAACAAATCTTACACTCTTTCCATTGCTTTCTTCTCTTCTTGTGGTCAAATCATCAACCACTGTTTGCTTACCCAGAAAGCGGTTCAGTATCGACTTCCCTAAATCCAGATGGTCAAACTCCATGGTTGGATCTGTGGAGTTGACTTGCATATCTACATCTATCCTTCTTTCTCTCACCCACACAAACGGTATTCCTTTCTTCACCTCTCAAACACCTCTAGTTATGCTAAGACTCGGGAAAACTGCTTTCCACTCCTCAAAGATCCCATGTTGTCTGTAAAGTGGCTTTGACTTTATTCCTGTACTTTCTTCCATGGGATTGTTCCTCCTTCACCTCATCTATCTGCTCTGAAGCCTCTTTTGCATTGGTGTGCTTTAAAGTTTATTGCTCCTACCTTAAAACACTCATAGAATAATGTTTAATTGTGAACTTACCTTAATGAGGTAATGATCTAAGGAGCTCACAGAGACATTGTGTGTTCCCTAAGTGTTAGCTGGTGTGATGGGATGACACTGGTGACAGGGTGAGGTGATAGTGACGGTGGCAGCGATGCCGATTCTTATATAAGTCTCTTGAAGGAAATGCTTTATGCTTAAAATAATCCAGGTCATGTGATAAGAAATCAGTAGATCTTTTTATTTAATTTATGAGTTCTTCACACAGGTATCATACAGATAGTAATGAATACTACATTTATATTAGTCTGTTACAGGGAACAGTGAGGTAGATGAAGTAAGTATAGCAATGGTTATTTCAAAGTAGTTTAGCTGAGTCACAGACTTATAGTATGTATAAGTTGAAAACAGACTTAGCATCTAGTCCAAGGATTCTCAAAGTGTGTGCCCCTGACCAGCTGCATCACCTGAAACTTGTTAGATATGAAAATCCTAGTCCCAATCAAGATTTACTGAAAAAGACTCTGGGAATGGGGTCCAGAAATCTGTGTCTTTACATGCCCTCTGGGCAACTGTGATAAGGTTTCAGAATAACTGAGCTAGTCTAATCATCATCTAATTTTACAGATGAGAGAACTAAGGCACAGAGGTTAAATGACTCTGCCAGGGTCACATAACTTGTTAAAGGCAGAAGTGAGTTTAAAACTGATCTCATGAATGCATGACCTTTATATTTCTCCCCAATTGCTTTTTAAAAATTCTTTCATATGGTGTTCCTTACCCAATTTATAGTAATATAAAATTTGGTATAGCCAATCACGCATGCTGGAGCAGCAGTAAAAATTAGCATAAGAGCATCAGAATATGTACAGGTGCTCTTGACTTAAAATGTGGTTATGTCCCAACAAACTCATCATAAGTTGAAAATATCATAAGTCATTGAATTTACCTAATTTACCAAGGATCATAGTTTAGGAACACACTACACTGTAGAATATTTGTGTTTATCTTCTTGATCCTATGACTGAGCGGGAGCTGTTCAGTAACATGGCAAGAGAGTATAATACCTTATATTACTAGCTGGGAAAGGATCCGAATTCAAAATCTGAAGAATGGTTTCTACTGATTGTGTATTTATTTCACATTATTGTAAAGTTGAAAAATGGTTGAGTGAAACCATCATAGTCAGGGGCCATCTGTATTCTGGATCAACTAATCACTCTGTGTATGTAGCCACCTGTGACTATGCTTCAAGACAAAGCCTGCTGAGACAGTGTGGTCAGCTGAGAGATTCAACTGCAGCATCTTTGGGATCTGCCTCAATGTGAGAACAAGAACTTGGGCTCCTGACCTGTGAGTGAGAAATGGTCTGACCATTTCTACCCAATTTCTACCCTCTGCATCTTTCTTCTGGAACTCCTGTTGCCCATCCACAGCTCACAGACTTCTTTCTCCTGTCCCTTCACAGTGTCAGACCTATACTCTACCCTGAAGGTTTTATGTGCCCACTGTCTCTCTCCTGTGTTTCTCAGAGGGATTTTCCCCAATAAATCTCTTCTTCTTCTAACTCCAATGTGGTATCTGTTTTTGGAATCATGTGAAATGACGTACTACCCTCTGGGAGCCTCAGTTTTTAGATGAGTAATATTAGGTCTCAAAAATTCATTCCTAATCCACAATTGGGAAATAGTAAATGATTGCTATATTTTTACTAGTGGTTAAGATTTGTCAATATCTCAAAGTTATTATGCTTACAGAAGACATTGACATAAATGTGTGTGGTGGAGACATCTATTGCCTTTGTAATAACCAAGTGATCACTTCCAGCCCAGGTGGGGCTGTGTGACATATTTGGGCCTCAGCCCTGTGAGCAGAAGTAATACATTTTCAGTTTAGCCCCAAACACAGAAGAAGAAATGTCTTTTAAGGTGGGCACAGCAAACCACCATGGCATGTGTTCAGGGTGATGGAGTTTCCATTGGCTTGTGATTTGTGAGCTAATGTGGAATCCACATTGGAAATGTCACAAGACAAGAAATAAAGCTTGAGTGTCTTAAGCACTGAGATTTCAGGATTAATTTGTTACCACAGCTTAAACTATTCTATCTGTACTAAAACAATATATTTTATAAAATATATGATACCACCAAAGCCTAAGACATTTTCATTTTAACTATTTGCTTTGCAACTGTCTTCTTGATGATACTGGGGAGACAACATAGCACCATAAATATGAAGTTATAACTCAAAGACAGAAGAAAAGTAGAACTTGATTTAGAAATAAAACCCTCAAACCTAAGCCAGGAAAAAATCAGTCATTTGAGAGGAATCTTATTTGAAATTTTTCACTTGAGAAAAATTGTATAATTTTGCTGGATGAAAATCCAAGGTTGAGTATAAGTTAAACATAGTCCCAGCTCTCCCTGAACTATATGATTAAATTATACGGTGGAAGGTCATTTTTCCCACATTAGTTTGCTTAAGGATGAAATAGTATTAGTCAAATTCATTATTTTTTTATCTCAATAAAAAGATAAAGTGTTTTCTACAGTGGTGCTACTTGCTAAGTCTCATGTATTTACAGGGGATGGCCCAGTGTACAGCTGTAGAGACCAGTTTGTGTTGACCTTTTCCAGAGCTGGCCTGCTGGTTAGCTGGTGATTCTATTCAACTGATCCTTAGAACACAACTAAACTTCAGGAGAGGTGGGCAAATGGTCAGACAACCAGAGCAGGGAATACTGAGAAGTCAAACAGGAGTGTTCTAAGGCCAGAATTCACAGCCTTGGTGACATCTGAAAATCCACTGCTGTTAATCAAATGGTAAGGAGTAGCATTAATCCAGGTGTTCCCTTTCCAGGGATAAAATTTCAACCCAAAATTCCTTGAAGGGGCCAGCATCTTGGATTTGGATATAGAGAAGGGAATGCTTGTCTCTTTGGAGGAGGTAGAACCCAAACTTGGAGAACTTGATGCTTCTAAATGACACAACCTAGTAAAGCATTTTATACAGATGGAACCTTCTAACTACTCCAGAGCGTTCAGAACTTAACACTAGGTCGCTTATATTGTATTTTGCCATAATTTAAGGAATGAACTGTGATCATTCTCATGGGAAATGTAGACTCAGACTGAGTTCAAGGACTTGGAAATCAGCACTAAATGAAGAAATATCCAATGGAAGGGGAGGTGTGGGGACACATTTTACAGTGAAATATAGTAGAATGGGGTAATTCGCAATTCATCATTTTTAAGATACATGTCTCTACTCAGTCTAATTTCCTTTTAAAGCAGTTCTGTATAAAATGTGTAGCATCTTGTTTGGATACAGATCCCACATAACGATATCTTAGGAAGCAATTGCTCTCAACATCCTTCTCCTTCATCCCTTCTCCCTCCCTAATCTCTCTTTGTCACTTCCTTCCTTCCTGCAGGATTTATTAGTCTGCACAGTGGTCTATTAATATGTTTCTATCTTAGTCACTAGATAATTTGGTCAACCTATGAAGTAGAAAACAAATGACAGTAGGTTTTACTATGTTAGGGACACAACAAAACCAAAAATTAAAATGAACAACATAAAACTTATGATAAGTTGTCATTTTATGTTTTCATTTAATACTACTCATTCTTAGCCTGAGACTTGAGAAATCTGAACCCAACTCCCAACTCTTACAGCAACTTTCTGAGTGACTTTGAGTTGCAGATTCAGAGATTAAACAAAATTTATTGTGCACTTTCTGGGTGCCTGATGCCAGGCACTGATCCATTATGTCCAATTGTCTTATACATAGGATTCCTATAAAAATGTGAATTGAACAATTTTTCAGGTGTCCTATAGAATTTTATAAATTTGTATAGGTGTTCTATACATAGGACGATGAGACAGGTCACTCCGTGTGCTTCATTTCATGGTTATAGAAGTTCAAGGAAGTTAGAATAACTGCATGTCCTGGTTTCCTGGGACAGTACCAATGCCATTCCTCACCACCCCATCCTGTTGGCACTTCTTTTCAATTTCATAAGCGTCACACTTCAGAAAATGAATGACACAGTCATCCTCCATAAGATAGCTATTACTGTAAAATTCTGTTAATAGGCTTTCCTGAGTCTTAGTTTCCTCACTGATAAAAATGGGATGCTTGGGTAAATGACATTAGAAAGCCCTTTGAGCTCTAAAATCTACAATTTCTTGAACATTTATAGATTTCCTTACATCAAAGTTTCTTATCTGCTTTAAAAATCTTTTAGGACAAGATTCTACCTCAGCAATCTGTAAATATTGGAAAGGGGAAAGGGAATCCACCATTTTGGTACAAGAAATAATCATTTCTGGGGCAAAAAGCATAGTGAAACAATACCTAGTGAATTTTCATGTACTGATGATATGTATGTGTTTGTTCGATCACCAACAGTTTATGAAAGATACTCAAAACAGAGACAGTATACCAAGTAACGTGGGTGATATGTACCTAAACTAATTTGTTGATATCTGTTTAGTAATAATATGGTAAGTTCTGATGATTTCAGTTTTGAAATTGCAATGAAGAATGATGAGCTGTTTCCATGTATTTGTTCCTTTGTTTGCAAATGCTCTGTGTAGAATAGTCTTCATTTCATCCACAGCCCACCTCCTGGAAAGCATGTAAAATATTTCAGTTTTAGTCCTGGCTTTGCCATTTATTAAAAGGTGTGCTACTTAACCTTTCTTTGAGACTCAGTTTCTTCCCTCATAAAACAGGAATAACAATTTGAATTTAGAGAAGAGTTCTAAAAATTTAATGAGCTAGTAACTGGTACATTGCAGGCCCTGAGCAAGTATTAATTCATTCCTTATTTCCAATCTGCTCCCAAAGAAGTGCCTATAAGGAATGCATCAAATATATGTGGCTGCATAAGTCTTGTTTTTAAACCTAAATCTCTTGTGTTTTGATGACGGCACCAGCATCAGTAGAAGGGATTTTATCAGAGGATGAAGTTATGATTAGCAGCCAATGGTGGTTTGATTTTCAGCTCTGCCATACATTGAAACTCTCAGGGGAAGATGCTTTGTCTCCTGTAAGACTGTCTGTAAGTCTGTTGATCCTTCAAGACTGAATGTAATGTTCTCTTTCTAAGGGATGTTTAATAAAGACAATCTGTCATCAGTTTTTCAAGCCTGAAATGTCCCCCCAGATGGAATTTACATGCCTTTCAAGCTAAAGGAAAGCTTGGATCACATCTCACCTGTGGTATTGGGTTCTGTTCTGGATTCCATACTTTAAAAGTGTCACATGTGTAGTCTTAGGGTTAATAGGTCTGCAATGATTAGGGAGTAAAATGTTGAGCAGCTGTAGCCAGGAAGAATGCTTCAAAGTGTTTTGGGTAAATGTCTTTCTGATGGAAGCATGCACATTTAAAAAATTTTTAGCCTGGAAATGGCCCATTCTGGCCTAAAAATAAGAAAAATATTCTTCTCCTCTGGAAATACAATACAGACACAGATTGCAAAATGCAGAAGTACTTAGGGAGAAAAAAACTTGCCAAAATAAAAGGTAATCGGTAGCAGACACTTCCTAGAACATATAAGAAGAATTTCTCTACAACTACTACAACAATATCTTGCCATTTCAAGTGTGATACAGTTGCATCAGAGACTGAGAACATTTTTGCATATATTTTTGTAATCTGTGAACATTGTACACCAAGGCAGAATTACTTAACAAAAGCAATAGCATATTAGAAGTCCAAGTAAGGGTGATCCCAACATGTGTCTTGGTCTGAGAATGTCCTTAGCTTTCCCAAGATCTCCCTCACCTTCAAAAGCTATCCGAAATGAAAATGTTAATCCTGATATGGACAATGGGTAATATCTTCTTAGGTGATGTGTGAGTAAAAGTATTTTCAGATAACTTATAATAAGCCAATTTGTTATATACAATGTAGACAAAAGTATTATTATCAGTGCAAATGTTGTTTCAAGAGAAATCCTCCAGTTCCTCTATCTAACATTACTGTTTTCCTCACACAACCCCCACTGTAGAAGTGATGTTATCATTGCTTCTCCTAAATTATTCTCTTAGCCTTCCATAGTATTTGGGCTTTTGACCAATACTTAGTTGGGAAATTCTGAGATGTAAATATCAAAATGTCTATTATTTATTAACAAATGTTTACTGACTAGTGAATAGGTGCCAGACACTGAGCTTGGTACTGATTATTACTGATCTATGCCATTAAAAATGTTCATTATCAAATTTATAGAAAATTGTCTAAGGTTTTACTCTAACATAAAAATTTAGTCCCATTTAACCTGTCTCTTTTATTGTATTTGTTTTTCTAAAGCCCCATTTAAATTGAAAAAGTATTAGAGTTTACCACATACTCTTAGTCATTTTAGTATACATTTTGATGACCAAGTGAGGAGATTTCATAAATAATACCTCTTCTAAAATATTGCTTTTTGTGTAACTCAAACACAGAGTCAACAACCAGGTGTGAAGAGATTAAAAACAATATTCTGTGATGAATGATAAAAAGAACCAGGGCTATTTATCCCAGGAAAGCAAACGCTTCTTGGTCACTGTGGAAGGTAGGAAGTGAGTTTGAAGATAGAGTAGGAATTCAGCAGTAGGAGTGTGTAGGACAGTACCAGAGATCAGATTTAGCCAAGAATTATAAATCCATCACAATTCTGAGAGGCCATGATTCTGTGGGGATAAAAGGAAAGTGAAGAACAAAGAAAATAGCAAGATGTAAAAGTATAAAGTTCAAAGAAGAAAATCCATGGAGCTGTAGAAGGACCTTCTAGAGAAGACCAAAACCACATAGAATTGAGAAGGCTAATGTCCCCACTGAACAATACCAAAGGCATTGGGATTTCAAAGCCCAGGCCCTGGTGTCGTGAATAAAGCAAAGGTAATTGAATACTGAGAGATACATATATAGTGGTCCAAATAACAGAAAGTCTGAACACATTAATATTTCTGTCAATTTAACCAAGAATGTTATGGCATATGTGTCGCTAGGAATGACAGAAGCTATTACTGAAATGAGATTAGAATCTCTTTGAAATATCAACAGAAGCATTATAGTCGATAACATTTCCATCTAAAATAGATGACATAGGTGCCATACAATCAACATAGTAGGGAGAATGGCATACAGAATTGCAACGAGATTATTTTACTCTATATCAATTTTCCCCCCTGTCGAGTTTTTTCTTGTTCTTCACAATGCTAAAGATTTAACACAAGGTCTCATACATGCTAAAAACAAGGGCTACCCATAAGTCACACCCAACTCCTACCCTTGGAGTATTTTTTAGCTATCAAATAGATTAGTTCTCCTGAACCACAAGTACAATATCAAAGTCAACCATCTGTCCTTTATGACCACAAAATGTGACTCTATTAGTTAAACAGATGGGTAAGTGAACTTATACCTGGGGTAGGAATGTGATTACTTCTATTGTTTTATCAACAGTGTTGGTCAGGGTTATCTTGCCCCTTGGTTGTGTGAGGATAGTTTAACTTTTGCATTTCAGGTTTTACAAATTCCTTAAGACGTAAAGCAGAGTGGGAGAATAATTTTTCCATATTTTTTATTGATTCATTATAATGATGCACAATAATGGAATTCATTGTTATGTATTCGTACATGTACATGATATAACAATACAATTTGGTCAATGTCATTTCTAAATATTTCCCCTTTCCCTCTCCTGCTCTCTTCACCAGGTGCTTCTTCTACTCTATTGGTCTCCTTTCAATTTTTATGAAACTCCCTCTCCCCATCTAACTTTGCCTTTGTTCTTTCTATCTTGTACATGTGACCCCTTGACTGTCTGAGTATGACCTATTTCCAGAGTATGGTCCCAAGTTCCATCCGTTTTCCTGCAAAAAGCATAATCTCATTCTTCTTTATGGCTGAATAAAAACTTCATGGTATATAATGTGTGTGTGTGTGTGTGTGTGTGTGTGTATGTGTGTGTGTATAATATATATATTATATATATATATATATTTTTCTTTATTCATTCATCCATTGACAGATACCTAGACTGGTTCCATAGTTTGACTTTGTTAATTGAGCTGCTCTAAACATGGATATGCATGTATCACTGTAGTACGATGACTTTAATTCTTTAGGATAAATTCCAAGGAGTGATATACTTGGGTCATATGGTGGTTCCACTCATAGTCTTTTGAGAAAAATCCATAGTGATTTCCATAGTGATTGTACTAATTTATAGTCCTACTGACAGTGTTGAAGTGTTCTTTCTCCCACACATTTTATCCAGCCTATATGATTTGTGTTCTTGATTGCTGCCATTCCAAGTGTAATGAGATGAAATCTCAGTGTAGTTTTGATTTGTATTTCCATAGTTGCTAATGATGTTAACATATTTGTTAACATATTTGTTGGACATATTTGTTGGACATTGGTATTTCTTCTTTGAGAAGTGTCTGTTTACTTAATTTTCCCATTTATTAATTGGTGTATATTTTTGGTGTTAAATTTTTTTGAGTTCTTTATGTGTTCTGAATATTAATCCTCTATTAGAAGAATAGGAAGCAAAGATTCTCTCCCATTCTTGTATCTTCACATTTTTAATTGTTTCCTTTGCTGTGCAAAAATTTTTTAATTTGATGCCATTTTGGCATTATTTCCTGAGATTTTGTGGTACCATTGAGAAAGTTGTTGCCTCAGCCTTTATGTTGGAATGTTGACCTTACTTCTAAGAGTTGTATAGTTTCTGATCTAGTTCCTAGGTCTTTGATACATTTGAGTTGACTTGTGTAGGATGAGTGATAAGGATCTAGTCTTATTCTTCTACATATAGATAACCAGTTTCCCAGCACAATTTATGAAAATGTTGTCTTTTTCTCCTTTGTCAGGGATGTTTTTAGCACCTTTGTCAAGGATCAGATGACTGTATCCATGTTGGTTTTTCTCTGTCTTCTATTCGTTCCATTGATCTATGTCTCTGTTTTTATGTCATTACCATGTGGTTTTGTTACTATAGCTCTGCAGTACAAGTCTAGGTCAGATATTGTGAGGCCTCCAGCATTGGTGTTTTTTGTTGTTTGTTTTTTGACTTAGATTTTCTTTGACTATTCTGGGTCTTTTGTTATTCCAAGTTACTTTTAGGACTTTATTTTTTCTAGTTTTGTGAAGAATGTCGTTGCTATTTTGATGGGGACTGCATTGAGTCTGTATATTGCTTTTGGTAATATGGTCATTTGAACAATGTTAATTCTGCATGTCCATTAACATGGGAGGTCTTTTCATTTTCTTCTGTCTTCTTCAATTTCTTTTTTTATGTCTTCTATAGGTTCCATTGTACAGATCATTCACCTCCTTAGTTAGACTTCTTTCTAGTTATTTTTTATTTAGGCTATTATGAACAGGATTATTTTCCTGATTTCTTTCTCAATAGGTTCATTATTGATATTTAGGAAAGCTATTGATTTTTATATGTTGGTTTTGTAACCTGCTATTTTTCTGAATTTATTCATTAACTCTGGAAGTCTTTTGGTGGAGATTTTTGGACTTTCTAAATATAGGATCTTATCATCTGCAAACAGTGATAGTTTGACTAGTTCCATTTCTATTTTTATCCCTTTTAATTCCTTCTCTTGCTTAATTGATCTGGCTAGCATTTCTAGTACTATATTGAATAGGACTGGTGAGAGCAGACATCTTTGTTTTGTTCCAGATTTTATTTTTTAAATTTTTTTATTCATTTTTTTTTTGTTCCAGATTTTAAAGAAAATACTTTCTTTTCTTATGTTCATTATGATGTTGGCTTTGGATTTGTCATTTATACACTTAATGATGTGGAACTAAGTTCCTTCTATCCCTGGTTTCTTCAATGTTTTAATAAAAAAAAGGGTAGTAAATTTTGTTGAAGGCTTTCTATGCATCTATTGAGATTAGTACATAATTTTAATTACATTTTTTGATTTGCATATGTTAAAACATTCTTGCATTCCTGGAATTAAAACAATGTAGCCATAATGCACAATCTTCTTAATGTGTTTTCAGATATGAGTTTGTCCTTATCTGATTTTGGTATTAAAGTGATATTGGCTTCATAGAATGAATCTGGAAGTGTTCCACCCCTTTCTATTTTGTGGTATAATTTGGCAAGTATTGACATTAGTTTTTTTTTCAAAGGTCTGGTATAATTCTGCTGAAAATCCATCTGATTTGGGACTTTTCTTTATTAGGACGTTTGTGTTACTGCTTCTATTTCACTGCTTGTTATTGGTCTGTTTAGATTTTCTGTATCTTCTTGATTCAATTTTGACAGGTCATATATGTCTAGAAATGTATCCATTTCTTCTACATTTTCCAATTTTTTAGAGTAGAAGTTTTCAAAATAGTCCTTAGTGATTCTCTGGATTCCAGTGACATTGTGGTAATTCAGTATACATTTTATTAATATTTATCTCTCTTTATCTTTTAATTTTCATCTTTTTCACCTCACATTTTATTAACAAGGGTCTTCGCTTTCTTTTGTTTAGTTTGGCTAAGGGTTTGCCTATCTGATTTATCTTTTCAAAGAATAAACTCTTTGTTTCATTAATCCTTCAAATTTTTTTATTCTCTATTTCATTGAGTTTGACTCTGATTTTGGTTATTTTCTTCCTTCTACCAGATTTGTTCTTATTTCTCTTGGGCCTTGAGATTCATCATTAGATTGTTTTATTTTTTTGGTGGGGGGAGACAGGATTCTTTATGATTTTCTAATGTAGGCATTCATAACTATAACCTTTTCTCTTAGAACTGCTTCTATAGTGTTCCAGTATTCCAGCATTCTGATATGCTGTATCACTATTCTCATTTGATTCTAAGAATTTTAGATTTCTCTCTAATTTCCTCTATCACCCACTCATCATTCAAAAGTATGCTGTACAATTTCCATGTATTTATATAGTTTCTGTAGTTCTTTGTGTGTGTGTGTGTGTGTGTGCTAAATTTCTAATTTTATTCCATGATGATCAGATAAGATGCAAGTTTTATTACCATTTTGTTATTTTAAAGAATTGCTTTGTGACCTAAAATGTGGTTTATTTTGGAGAAGTTTCCTTGAGCAGCTAAGAAGAAAGTGAATTCAGCTAACTTTGGATGAAATATTCTATAGATGTCAATTAAGTTCATATTACATATTTTTTAGGTCTGAAGAGTCTTTGCTGAGTTTATGTATGGATACCAGTCTTTTGTTGAGAGAACTGTGGTGAAATTATCCAGTATTACTTTACTGCAGTCTATTTGAATCATTAAGTAAACTAGTGTCTGTTTTGTGCAATTAGGAACACTAACATTTGGGACTTAATATTTATTATCATTATATTTTATTGTTGGATTTTTCCCTTTACTAGTAAGAGGTGACCTTTTTCTCTTTGGATTAGTTTTGACTTGAAATTTGCTTTGTTAGATATGAGAGTAGCTATTCCTGCTTATCCTGAGTCTCCATTCTCAATGTATATCAAGTTCCATCCTTTTGCTTTTAAGTCTGTGTCTGTTTTTGCCTATAAGGTGAATCTCTTGCAAACAATATGCAGCTGGGTCTTGTTTTTAATCCATTCTCCCAGTCTGTCTTTTATTTGAAGAGTTAAGACTACTTACAATCGGTATTATTATAAAGAGATATTTATTAATTTCTGCCATTTTAATTTATTTCTAATGTATAATTTGATTATATTTTTCATTTGCTTAGTTACCCTTCATGTGAGATTTGGCCATTTGTAAGCTCTGGAGTTCATTTTGAAAATTCTTTTTTGTGTAGTATTCTTTTCATATTTTCTGTAGTGCCAAATTATTAGTCATAAATGCTTTTAGTTTCTGCTTAATGTGGAAGATTTTTATTTCTTATTCAATTCTGAAGGATAGTTTATCTGGATATAGCAAACTTAGTTGACAGGGCTTAGAACACATTATTCTAAGCCCTCATGGAATTTATAATTTGTGCTGAGAAATCAAAAATAATTTTGATTGGCTTCATGTAAATGTGACCTGATGTTTTTCTCTTGAGGCTTTAAAAATTTTATCCTTGTTCCATATGTTAGGATTTTTAATTATAATGTGTCAAAGAGCATTGGTTTTTTTTTTTTAATCTTGTCCATTTGGGGTTCTGAAAGTCCTCCTGTACTTGGAAGTCCCTCTCATTCACAAGGTTTGGAATTTTTTCTGTTATTATTTCCTTGAAGAATTTATCCATGTCAATAGCCTGCATCCCAAAATCTTCTTAAATTCCAATGATTCTTAAATTTGATCTCCTAATTGTGTCTCAGAGTTCTTACATATTCTGGGCATAGTTACTCATTTTCTTTCTTTTTTTAATACTGTCTAAATGTTTAAGACCAGCCACTTTGTCTTCCAGCTCTGAGAGTCTATTTTCTACATGCTCTATCCTACTAGAGGAACTCTTAATTGAATAGTTTACTTGATTTATTATTCAATTTATTTCCAAGATTTCTATTTGGATCCTTTTGAATATCTCTCTCTTTATTGAATTTCTCATTCATAGCCTGTACTGACTTCCTTAATTTATTCAGTTGTTTTCTGTCTTCTCTTGGAATTCATTGATAATTTTTGTAATCGTTCTTTTGAATTCTTTATCTGGCATTTTACCCAATTCTGTATCTTTCGAGTCAGTTGCTGGTGAATGTTGAACATTAGGAAGTGTCATATTACCCTGCTTTTTCATATTTCTTGTATTCCTCTATTGGGTTTTGTGCATATCTGCTTGGATGGATTTATCCTACACCCTTATCTGTGAATTCTTAGGGTACCACTTTCTCTTCACAAAGTGTTCTGGAACCAGGTTGTGAATTTTTCAATGTATTTCCAGGTGACTTTGCAGTATAGTTTCCCTAATAGTTATTTGATTATGCATGATTAGTATATTTTGATACTATATGTATTATGTTTGAGTCTAGGGATCCAATTTTCCCTATAGGTCTCATAAGAGTGGGGAGCTTCTTATAGATTGGGCAATTGTGTTGTATATAGCAGTGTATGTGGGGTATACACTCTGTGATGGCTCTTCTTCACTTAAAAACTCCATATATTCTAAAGGAGTATAGAAGTAATCTAGATTAACATTCCTCATAGGTGTGATTCCCCACAGAATTCTCTGTGTTTTTATTGTAGGAGTGAATGTGCATGAGTAGGACATGAGATCCCCCTCCTCCTCCCTGCAGCTGTTTCTTCTTGATGCTTGGCTGTTCGAGGTTTTACCTTTTCCATTCTTTGTATTAATATGTAATTGAAACTTGAGCATAGGCAATTGTGAGGGAAGTAAGGTACCCTTTCTCAGAGAGTCTTTGGATGTAGCTCAACTGCAGAGTCTCTGCCCTGTCACTTCATGTTGCCCCAGTAGATTCTCAGCACCTTGCAGAAATGGAGGATATTAACAATAGCAACAACACCACAGTGAACAATATACAGCATTAAAATAAATATCTGCCTACTATGACTTTTGAAACACTAATTACCACAAAAACAGAAATGGTAGGGTGAGCAATTGACAACAGCAAATATATATATTCATGAAATAGATCTGGCAATACACCATTTGTCAACTACCCATCCACAGTTCTAATAACTTCAACAACATGAATGGAGGAGGAAGGCATTATATATAAACCAAATGATTCTAAAAGATGGTAAATATATAGTTCATTAAGATAAAAAAAAATGTGGTAGTAAGGTAAAAGACAGTTTAGAATGTTCAAAATGCAAACAGAGCAGAAGAGATGTAGCAAGTGATGGTTATAAGGACGGAGAAAAATAAATAAAAGAAACAAAATAAATAATGAGAGAAGACATGAGCAATTGGTTATTAGAGAGCAAAAAAAGGAAAGAAAGAAAAGGAAAAAATTATTCATGGAAAATGAAAGACTTGTGTTCCCTGAGGTGGTCAAAACCATTGATGAGGATGGAATGGATGTTCAGTGCCTTTCCATTTCTTCTTGGCTATGTATGCCTTAGGGAGAGCAAGGACCAGGAGTTGCTAAACTGTCTTCTTTATGTGTTGCTCATCTAGTTGCCATCTGGAGTGGCCTGGAAGTTCTCAGTTTCTCTTCTCACCAGTATAAGGTAGAACAGAATGGAAAGTATTGTCAATTGGAGTTTTGTCTGGACAGATGGATTTGCTCCGAAAGTGGGGCTATTGCAAAGTGTTAAAAGAGAAGTTTTTGTGACTGGGGCTTAGTACTAATCAGGTCTTGGGAATTTATTGGGTAATATCTGCTCTAGACAGATTACATTGACACACTCCTAGGGCCAGCCAGATGCCAATCTCTGCTGTGGGTCTGGATCACAGGAGCTTCCTGAGAATTCCACTAGCAGTGTGGGAGAGTCAAACCTCCACAGTCTTGCACACTCTACCACCCATTAATACAGCCTTCCAAGGCTCATTCCCTGAGTGTAATCATGTCCTCCTGTTCAGTTTCCCAGTCCTCTTCAGTTAGTCACATGAGCTGCCAGACTCAAAGGAAAAGTGAGTTGCGCACGCTTCCATATCTGACTTGAATCCCCTGGGTGTGATCTCCCCTGTTTCTATCACATTCTGCTAGGTACACCCTGCATCACACATTATATACTTACTTGTTGGAAAAATGTGACACTATTTGCTATGATCTCCAGGCTCCATTAGCAGGAAGCTGCAGCATGGCCTTCTCAGGAAGGCCTCAGTGCTCTGCTTGCCAGTTGAGAAACACAGAGCACTTTTCAAATGCCAGCTCATTGTCCAACCTCTGGATCAGTTAATTTCATACTGCTTGTCAGTTCTGCAGTTTTTTCCCATGCTGAATTTTTCTATTATGTTTACCTCTCTGTGTTATCCCTCCCCTCTGCAATGAACCAGCACTGCTCCCAGTTTGGCTCCAATGTACTCTTTATCATCCTTTGTTCAATGCACCCAAAGTTATGAGTCTCCAAGAGACTGAGGTCTGATATTGAATTTTAATGACTTCCCTCTTTCACCCATCTTGCTGAGAAGCAGTACTCCTGCTACTTGAATCCTGAGCCACAAAGTAACTGGATATGCAGCTTTCCTCTTATTCACCATCTTGAATCTCCAAAAATATTGCTATGGGTTGGGATGTATGTAGTTCAGTAGTACAATATATGCCCTGGATTCCATGTCCATTGCATGCACACACGCACACAGAAAAAAAAAAAAAAAAAAAAAAAAAAAAAAAAAGAATTTGCTATGATGCTGCCTTTAAGGTAAGATAGAGAGCAGACAAACAGACAAACGATGAGTTAAATTTCTCACTATGTAGCTCTTATGTTGATTAAGGTAGACTGCCATGATCAGTGCCACCAAACTCATGGTTCCAGCGAGGGGCAAAGGGGGATTAGAAAATAAAGACTCACCTATACAGATTTTGAAGATTAAGCTGGGATCAGGTGGAGCTCTGCTCTCTGATGGAGATGCAGATCTAAAGAGTTACACCAGCAATCTTTATTTATATATGTCTCATTATCAGGTTAAAGATTATGCAAGCATTATTCTTTATAGTCAGGAAAGTTACAGAAAGTAGAATATCTATGTAGCTTTTCCACAGTTGCAAAGTGCAATGTTAGGAGCTTTGTGCAACTCTCAAGAAAGTCCATTGTTAAAAGTTACCATAAAGCACACAGGAACAGAAGTGGAGCTGGTGAAACACTGTAGTTGTCTAGCATAAGAATTCCTTCCTTCCCAGGAGCTATGTGCCTGAGATCAAGGTCAGAGCTGATAGGACCCTTGCACAGAGCCTCCTCATGCAGGGCATTGCCACAGCAGCTAAGCATCCTGAGCCCTTGCACAGAAACATTCCCAGGCACCAGGCACGATACAGCCATGAGATCATCAGAGACCTCCTATCTCAGGCACTGCTTTCCCATCCTCTGTCATGGCTCTGCACAGTAGATCAAAAAAAGTTAGAAATAAGGAGTCTCAAAAGCCATACTTTTGGTTGCAAGAACAAACTATTTGAAATAGAAAAAGAACTTTTTTACTTCCTGATTTTAAATATGGAAGAGTCAAGGCCTAAAAGATTCTGTTCTAGTACAAGAACAAGTGGGGAGTGTAAGCACAGGTGGAAACTCTAAGAAAAGAAGCAAAACGGAATGCTAGAATTCAAAGACATTGTAACAGGAATGAAGAATGTCTTTGATGACCTCATAGTAAACTGGATATGGGCAAGGAAAAAAAAAATCAGTGAGCTTGAAGATACACCACAGAAACTTTGGAAAGTGAAATGAGAAGAGAAAAAAGAATGAAGGAGATGGAACAGAATATCCAGGATTTGTGGGATAATTAAAAATATGTAAAACATGTATAATAAGAATATCAAAGGAGAAGAAAGAAAGAAATGAATAGAAGACATATTTGAAGTAATACTAGCTGAGAATTTTCCAAAGTTAATGACAACACTAAATCTAGGAAGATAAAGAAAACCAATCATAGTAAATACAACAACACTATACCTTGGCATATCATAGTTAAACTGTAGGAAAAAAAAAGAAAAAGAAAATATTGAAGGAAGCAGGGGTTAGGTGGGGAGAAAACCACCTTACCTGTAGAGAAACAAGGATAAGATTTACGTCGAGTTTCTCTTAACAAACCATGCAAGCGAGAAGAGAGTGGATTCCACAATCTGGCTATGGTGAATTGAGCAGCAATGAACATTGATTTGGCTATATCTCTGTAGTATGCTGATTTAAAAATAAATAAAATAAGTAAAAATAAATAAATTTGCTCTGAACAAAGAAAAAAAAAAAAAAAGAAGAGAGTGGATTGACATATTTAAACAGTTAGAAGAAAACTAACAAACTACAGTTTCATATCCAGGAAAATATCCTATAAAAGGATAAAGGAAGATTTTATCAGACAAAAAGGAGATGAGAGAATTTGCTCCCAATAGATATGCCTTCTTTGAAATATTAAAAGAAATACTTTTAGGAAAATGATAGTGTTCAGAAACTCAGAGCTACATAAAGAAGAAAGAGAGAATAGGAATAAGTGAAGATAAATAAAATCTCTTACTTTTCTCATTCTTAATTAACCTAATGGATAATAATTTTTCAAAATAATCATAGTGACATTGGGTTCAGAGATCATACATTATAGATAAGTTAAAAATGGACAGCAATGTTATTAGATATGGGAGGGAATATTGGGTATACTCCTGAAAAGTGGTATAATGTCATTTAAAAGTGGACTTGAATAAGTCATAAACGTGCATTGCAAACTCAGAGACAACCACTAAAAAACAAACAAAACTTGGTGTGTGTATCTATATACTATAAGCCAGAGAGTAAGGAGGACTAGAAAGATGATATAATGACACTAGAATTCTAAATGAGATCAGAATTTGATCAGAGAAAGAGAAAGGATAATGGGTAAAGATTCTCTTCAGTCTCTGTAAAGTAGCCCAGGTCCCATCTGTGGTTGGAGATAAGAGGGATAATCCCTGTCCCCACCACCACCCCTAGAAGAAATACCAGACAAGGTGGGAGGAAGTCAAAATAGAATGTCTGATATCTATTTTGCTCTATGCAGTCTGGGAGGCACCAAGCTTCATGGAGAAACTCCTGGTCCGATGTGACATTCAAGTTGGTGGAATAGCAACTGCTGAAGAAATCAACAGATGGATCTGAAGGCTGCTGTGAATCCTTCAGACCTCAACATGATGTGGGGAAAGCAGCTGGGTATTCAAAGTCCCCTGAATGAAGCCTCAGAGCTGGAATGAGGGGAACACAGGTGTGCAAAATTTTTAACTGGAGGCCACCAAGAGATCGTAGTCACAAGCTGCAAATGTGGCCTCATAGTTTCTGCTAATACTTTTTCCACCTAAATAATTTTCTCCTTTCTCATAACCTCAACATATACCCTCCTTCACCTCACATTCTCTTTCTGTGCCTCCTTTTAGAAATCAGCTCTCACTGTTAGTAGTCAAGTGCTAGGATTTGGATCTTAAATGTCCCCAAAAGGTCATGTGTTGCAGACTTGGTCACCATTCTGTCACGCTGTTGGAATATAGTAGAACCTTTAAAAGGTGGGGCCTAGTAGGAGGAAGTAGGTCACTGAGGAGTTCCCTTGAAAAGAGTACTGGAAATCTGGCCCTCTTTCTCTCTCTTTTTTTTTTGTTTCATGGCCACCATGCGGTGAACAGCTTTACTTTGCCACATGCTCACAAACATGATGTTCTGCCTCAACACAGGCCCAAAAACAATGGAGCCAGATGACTGCAGATGGAAACCTCTGAAACTTTGAGCTAAATAAATCTTTTTTTTTTCTTCTAAGTTGATTATCTTAGGTGTTTTGTCATAGTGAAGGAAACCTGGCTATTTCACCTTGTCATCCCCACAATTCCCAAGACCTACCTTATTTCTAAGTAGAGACTTAGTAATTTCACAGGCTACTTGCTAGCCTACAGATAGGCTACCCTCAAGTCAATTATTTACCTGTGGTCTGCTTTGATGAGACTGGAAGCAGGGCCACCTGTTTGAGAGTATGTATGTCTGGATATGTTTCCTTAGTTCTTTGGCAAGGGCTATGTCAAAGTGGTTTCCCTAGCAGGAATAATAGTTGACCTTGATTTGCCTTATTATAGTTATAGATTTATTGATAGGTAAATATCATAGCAAAAATATCCTGCAATCAGTAATCTATAGTAAATAGTATTGTAATGATTAAAATATTATAGTAAAGGGCAGAGGTTATAGTGCTAACAGTTTTTTCTTTTTTTGTCATTCCTTAGAGATGATATGTCTATATGAACAATAGCAAGAGCTAACATTTGCTAAATACCCATTATGTGTCAGGCATTTATCTAGATACAACTAATTAATTAATTTAAGGTAAAGTATTTAAGGTGAGTACTGATACCTAATACCACTAATGAGAAAATGGGAAGTCTAAAAAGTTTGGTAACTCATGCGCATCATTCTTCTCATTGAAAGCAACATTTTCATGCAATATTTTCTTTACAAAATATCCTTGGCTGTACTTGAGAACAAATTTATTTGCACAGAGCAAATATAAAAGGGTAATTTAGAGATCAGAAGAGAGGAAGGAGCTAAAATAAGAAGAGAAAAAGCCTATCAGATGCTTATTCTAGATGTAGCACTTTCATTAAAACTATTAAAGCTCTACTGGTTTTGCAAAACACTTAAGGAGTCCGTGGAAGCTTTGCCAAAACTTAGACTTCTGTGTGATTTTTATAATCTTGGTCTAAAAGAAGAAAACTCAAGGATTGCAAACAGTATTAATCTTGTGTGCCAAATCCCATTGATTGTTAGCAACCTAGAGTCCTGTGTGGAGACATCTAGGACTTTGTCTAGGTCAAGCAGAAAAGAGTGCTATGAGTTATTGAAGATATAACCTTGGCATAAGAGAGAAAGGGAGGGGTGTATGTGTAGAAGAACCCTTCAACCAGGTGTGGTGGTGCAAGCCTATAATCCCATTGACACAGGAGGCTGAGGCAGGAGGATCGCCAGTTCAAAGCCAACCTCAGCAACTTAGCAAAACCCTAAAACAACTCAGGAAGACCCTGTTTCAAAATAAAAAAAATAAAAAGCACTGAAGATATGGCTCAGTGGTTTAGCACCCCTTGGTGAAAAACAACAACAATAAAACAAAAATAAATACGTAAATAAATAAATAGATAAACCTTCAAACTAAAAAATGCCTTGGAGGTTACCAAGAACTGTGTTGCAAGTCTTGCTTAACATTATAGCCTTGGAGAGCCTGAGTCTCAGCTTTCTTATGTATATAACAAAGTATCTAAAGACACATTTCATCTTCTGTTATAGGTTTGTCTTTATATAAAGCACATTGTACAGTGTCTAAAAAATGGTAATTATTCAATACAGTAACAGAACTTTTCATTCAACAATGACCACATATATAATGGAGAGTCCATATAATGGCCTAGTGATGTCATGGCTATCTTAGTTCAGGGAAGTTTTTTCTATGATCATATAACCATTGTACATTTCTCAGAATGTGTCCCAGTTGTTAAGCAAGCAATGCATGACTGTGTTAGCTTCCTTGACTGGCGATCCAATTTCATCATTGGGGTACATGGTAGACAGGAGGTGATAATTTGAAATGAAAAATCACATGCTTGTGAGGACTCTAGACTGCTTTCATCCTCAAAGACGGTTCTCAATTGTTTACATTAAATGCTTATCATTTCATATGTGTCTTCACACCTTGGGTTTATGTATTTTATCATCACCATTTTCTACTTCTTCCCACAATTTTCTTCTGCTTTTTGGATTCCCTGCACTAGTGACTGGCACCAACAATTATCTAGGGACTCAGCACCCCAAACCTGGGGCTCAATCATGCCTCCCGAACTGGCACTTTGATTAAAATGTATTCTGGTTATGAAGGAAAAGCCGTTATGAGGTTGCATAACTGGAAATGTGTTCTGTTCTCTGAAGAACCTGTATCCAGTGTCCCTGTGGTTGAATTAGTTGTGAACTCCCAAATCTCCATGGAAGTTTCTGAGGACCTTTGAATATCCACTTTATAGTTTAACTCTATTGTATGACCAAGTAAAAGGAAACAATCAAATGTTTCTTTCCCTTTCCTTTATATGTGGGTTCCCCTAGACCTCCTGGTCTCTTCGTGCCCTTTGCTGCATGTATGAAAAAACTGCCAAAGCAGATCTGCAAGGATTTTTCTGACCGAGGCAACCTGAGGTCAAGGAACCATACAGCTGTCAGCGTTCAGCTCCTGTCTGAGGAAAGAGAGGCCCAAGGCATGGATATCAAGCTCCCACTTCGTCAACCTCCTCTCCAACATTTCAGCTGAACAATAACCATGATTGACTTAAAAAAGAACAAAGCAACTTCCCAAATATCTCTCTCTCTCTCTCTCTCTCTCTCTCTCTCTCTCTCTCTCTCTCTCTCTCTCTCTCTCTCTGCCCAGTATGCAATGCTTCCTGTTTCCCTAGGAATGAAAATGTGTTCATCTGTCAAACCGAAAGCTGCCCCACTGTCTTAGGTGCAGAGAACTTCAATCACAGCAGCTGCTGCAACCAGACCGAGAGCCAAGCTCCTCATTTGTTTTGGCTAACACTGAAGAATCAGTTTAGGCATCCCCTAGAACAAAATGGTGCACGGGAACAGAGCCAAGCCATGGAAGAGAAGCAGCAAAGTTGCAACAGATTATTTGTCTGCTAAAACAGAAGGAGAAAGATATCAAAACCTGGATCCATTTGAGTCCAGCCTCCCTAACATATTCTCTATTTGCAACACAGATGATTTCCTCTAATATCATTCAACAGGTGCTAAACTGTAGCTTTTCTGAAGATTAATCATTGCAGCCTTGGCAGCAGAGAATTAGGAAATAACAAGGCAGATCCCAGAATTTTTAGGCTATTTCTATTGGGTACCCGGTACAGAGTACTGTATACAGAGTAGGTGCTTGTCAATGGTAATCTTAAGGAAGGAGAACAATGCACTCTGTTCACAATGCATCTTACATGCACTTATACCTCGGCATATACCATACCAATAGAAAATTATGTTTGTATTGTGTCTTCCCTTAGGCTCTGAGCTCTTTAAGATATGTCTTCTACTTCTCATCTTCTGAAACTAGCACATGGTAGTCACTCAATAAAAATAAGTTGAATGGTTTATTTACTGAAACAAATTGCATAAATGCATGAAGTATCCATTTTCAATTTCATTAGGGAGATTTAAGTAAGCATGGTCATTTTTGACAATTTACCAGCAATGTTTATCTTAAAAGCTTCTTTTAGATTTCTGTTTTCACACATTTGAAACAAAGTCTAAGACTACACAGATGTAAATTATTTACATGGGCCATTAAGCCAAATCCATGCTGTGGTTCATTTGGCCCAGTTAGCTGAGAAAATTTTGAAAAATACTTGGGAATATGATATGGCTTCACTTTCTTCCAAATTGGTCTGAAAATGGCTAACCTTGAACTTCGAGTTGAATATTGTAGGTCTGATTAAAGAAGGGAAACAGTAAAACCAAACTCTAAACAGGACAAAAGCAGAATTAAAAGGAATCCTAGAATTCTTATGTCAAGACTGACCAGATTTTATGGGATTATTCTCATATTGGCCAGCCTGTTCTGTCTTTATCTCAAGAAATATTTAAATTAGGTGGTTTTCTATAACAAAATAAAATAATATCTAGTAAGAGTGAACTATAGATGTTATAGTGGTCTACTGCCTGAATTTCCAAATATTAGATTATGGTAGTGATCTGGAGTGAATGAATGGATCGTCCTCAACCTGGCCTGTGTCCATGAACTAGCCACAGATCCGGGAAAAGGGGGAAAAGAACATGTACCTGAAGTGATCACTAGTCAGATCTTCTACCTTGGACGCCTCCCTTGCAAAGCCCCAGTGTTGGTGGGATGAAGGCATCATAGGATCAGCCTCCTTGGCTGAGTCAGAGTTTCAGTGTCCCTACTCCTGGGGAGCTGGCTCTTCCCTGACCCTCTGTGGAGGGGGAGAGAATCCTTTAATCTTTGCTCTACCCCATATATCTAGGGCTTGTTTCCTGGGACACTGTCTGCCTTACACATTAGTTCAACTGTAAAATGGTCAATTTGCTTTGTTTGGCACATTGCGTTCTTCACACAAATTGATCTGCTCACATTTGGTTGAAATTATTAAATATAACAAAACATTGGAGTAAGCTTGTCTAATTCTGTGATGATATATGGTTTTATCAAAATGATTTGCATTTGATGTTTGTTTCTATTTTTCTACAACTCCCTGGCATCTTAGTATAAATGAATGTAGTCTTGTGTTCAGGTGATTTAACTCCATCTTGTCAGTGTCAGATTTGGTAATATCATGATACTAGAACAAAGTTTTGTTATTTCAAGATGGATATTTGGCACTCTGTAGTCATAGTTATCTGGGGTAACATTTTAAGGATTAACATTATTGGAGCAAAAATAGAAGACTGATAGAGTTATTCAGCATAAATGTGACATTTTTGTCAAACAAGCATGGATTGAAATACACTAATTTAATTTACAAAGACCCATTGCATTTAGCAGAAAATTCTGCATAATGCATGCAAACCTGTGCCATTGCCCCATAAGCCAAGCTCTCTGAATTACTACTGAAGATTTCAATCCAACCCAACCAAATGCATTATATATGCGTGTGTATATGTGTGTAAAAATCACAGCCTGTGGGACAAAAGGTCTTAAATAATGGAGCAGGTGTCAATGTTGCTCCAAGATAATGGTGGGAACCTAAAATTAGAATGTTACACACTTAAAACCAATTTGTTCCAGTGATACACTCAGGTATCAAATGCTTATTCAGAGAGACCACATACAACTTGTTTGTGCAAGACTGTGCCTATTTATTTTTCTTCCCTAAAGTATGTCTTGTATCACAAAGTATTTGCTTAGGGCTGAATTTGAGCCTCTGCAGTGAAGGGATAAAACTGGGTGGGATTGACCCTGTTCCTTCAAGGATTAGTTCTTGAACTCCCAAAAAGCATGTTTAAAGTGGCTATTAAATGGGTGAATATACTTGATATTTGAGATTGAAAACCTATAATGGGAATCATTTTTGGCTTTGAAACCAAAACTTAAGGAGTATGAACACTAGGTCTCTTTTTTTGATCACCAGGCAAAACTGCATGTGAATTTTTCCCTACAGTGATTGGCCACTTGGAATAATACTTAAGATGTTGGAAAACATCCGTCAGACTTGAAGACCATGTTAATAGTGAACCTTGTGAAGCAGGTCTTTGGATGTACATCCCTGTAACAGGACTAAATTATTAAAGATCTCTGATGATCTGGCTCCTCTCCCACTGGAGGACCTCTTGACTCTTAGGGTATGGTTTATTATAATGACCACTAGGTTTCATTATCAGGAAATTTTGGTTGAAACTTGTCATTGTATATGTGAATCTGGAGCAAGTTCTCTTGAGAATATCAACAACCTGGAGGCTTAATGTACTAAGATAATAGCTCTCATCCGTTTTTCTGTCTCAGGACCCCTTTACATTTTCAAATTTTTTTGAGGACCCCAGAGAACTTTTGTTTATGTGGATTGTGTCCACTGATATTTTTTTTTCCACAATAGAAATTAAGGCTGAATATTTTAAAAAACATTGGTTTAAAAATAATAGAAATAAACCCACCACAGGCTAACATAAACATTTTTATGAAAAATATAGTTTGCAAAGAATAGAAGAGAACACTGCTTCACATTTTTACACATCTGTTTACTGGTTGATAGAAGATGGTAAGACCACGCTCAATCTGTAGAGGGATCATAGCTCACGTAGCCAGAGGCCATATCTCATGTAGCCAAGCTCCACAGTACACCTGAGAGAAGGAGAGGAAAGCCCACAGGACATTTTAGTGCCACTCTGAAAATTGTTTTCACCTCGTTGACTGCCTGAAGAAGGGACCACCAGGGGTCCCCACACCACACTTTGAGAACTGCTGTCCTGAGAAGTAAAACCCAGGCCAAGAACAGTAATTATACCACAAAGTAATGATGACTGTTGGAGATGGTGGATAAGCTAAATATTTTGATTTGATCATTATGCAAGTATTGAAGCTTTATCCTATATCCCAGAAACATGCATAATTGATTGTGTTAATGTAAAATAAAAATAATTACAACTAATATAATTTGAGTGTTCATTCTATTCTTGTACTCAAGGGTTTTTTTTTTTTATTATCTCATTTAATTCCTGTTGTAACCCCACAAGATAGACTTTATGCAATATTGTCTTTATTTTCCAGATGAGAAAACTGAAGCAGAAAGAAGGCAAGTGATTTTTCCCAAGTCATTTAAATCACAAATGGCAGAAGCAGGATAGGAGCCCAGGAGCAGCGTGGTTATAGGATTAATGACAGTCGACACTAACAGGGGGAGGAGTGCTGAGGGCGGAAATAACCGTGGGAGTAGCATTTAACCCCATGAGCTACGGACCTTGTTAAATGCTGGGGAACTTACAGGCATGATATCACCTTGTCCTCCCAGCAGGTCTATGATATACTTGCTGTTCTCTTCATTTTATAAGCAAGGAGATTGACTTGCCTAAGATTATACTTAACATATGGAAAAATTATATATACTCTCTGAGGACTGGAATTAATGATGAACATATTCGAAGATTAGGTGATGCAGTCTGATACTTCATTTACTAGTACAATGGCAGACAATATAATTTCTGCAGAAGGGAATTTTTCAGAGTAACTTGGTTTTATTATTTTGTGGCTTAAATGTTAGAAGTATAAGTGACTTGACTTGCGGTGGGGGGATCCTTGTTAACATCAATTTTGATTCTGTGCCTTCCTTGGGGGATACTCTGGAAAGTGTAGGAATGAGGAGGCCTATATTCTTATTAAATAATACAAGAATATTTTGTATGTTGTGTTTTTCTTTTAGGGCTTGTGGATCTTTTCTTTCATGTGTTTTCTACCTCCTCCTTGTAAAACCAACAGTATTTTTTCCTCAGAAGAAAATTTGTTCCTGTTTTCGGTCAATTTCGATTTTGGGTCCTTAAAACTTACTGCTCCTATTCTGTTCTCCTGTGTGTAAAATAAGAGAAAAATCTATCTGAATCCATGAACTCTATATGGACTCTGAACATCTGTGTAGTTTGTTCCAGATCTTTCCACTGCTTCCTTCCATTGGATTGGCCTTGCTCACATAAATGAGGTCGCTGAATAAGCACTGCTCCTGTAAGTGAGCTGTTCCAAGGGCATTACAACTTTGAATAGTTTGGAAGTTGAATGCCATTTATTGGGAGAGTGATTTGCTTATAGGTTGTCTTTTCCTGTATTTTCACATTTCAGAGCTGTGCTCTTAACTACATTTTTTAAAATCCTTCAGAGGAAACCAAATATCCCTTGTTCCAATTCCAATAAGGTTGCTTTGAATGTTTTGAACTTGTAGTCATGGCTGAGATGACCTAATTTAAAACACATTTGGAAGCCAGACTGAACCTAACCTATGTAGGTAGCTTCGATACTTACTTGAATTAACTCGCTTTTTTGTTGTACTTTTTGTCTAAATTTGTGTTCCATGTTGTTTATGTTTTTTATGCATTTGATATGGTTTCAGGAAGAAAATAGGAATGCTATTATCAAAATTATATTTGAAAGAGATGGGAAAAAACAAAAACCAAAAGAGGGGCTGGGATTGTGGCTAAGTGATGGAGCACTTGCCTAGCACGTGTGAGGCACTGGGTTCGATTCTCAGCACCGCATATAGATAAATGAGTAAAATAAAGGTCTATCAACATCTAAAACTATATTTAAAAAAAGAAAGGAGGAAGAAAATCATATAAAGGGAGGACAAACAAAGAAAACAGGAAGAGGCAAAATAAGAAGGAAAGAGACAGACATCATCATTTTACTAGATTAAGATCAATCCTAGAAATAACTATAGGTGCAAAGAGCCAGTGGAAGGGGTTGATAAGAAAACCCCCAGTCACATTTGTTACAACCCAGATTCTAGAATATGGCATCTGTCTACCATCTTTGCTTCTATTCCTTCTGGTCTTGTAATATATGCTTCATGTAAAATGGCATAGTCTCTATAGAAAACCCAACTATCATATGACTCAGCAATTTCACTTTTGATTATATACCCAAAGGGACTGAAAGCAGGGATTTGAACAGACATTTACATACCGATGTTCCTAGCAGCATTGTTCAGAATCAATGAACACTGAGGACATCATGATCAGCAAAATAAGGCAGTCACAAAAGAACAAGTGCTATGTGATTCCACCTACATGAAGAACACAGAAGAGTCAAATTTGTAGAGACAGAAAGTAGAGGGTGGTTACCAGGGACTGGGAGGAGTGGGAAAAGTGGGATCTAGTAAGTAGAGTTTCAATTTTTCAAGATGAAGCAGTTTGGGAGGCAGATGGTGGTAGTGGCTGCATATCTGTGAATGTGCCTAATGCTATAGAACGATACACTTAGTGATGGTTAAAATGCTGTGCCTACTTTACCACAATTTTTAAAAAAATAAAAAGGGGAGACATACCTCCTGTTATCACTCTGGTGTTTATTTGTTGTCTTTTAGTCTGAGTGCAGGACACAATGAAGAATCTGGTATATTGTCTTGCTTCAATTTAATTATGTTCATTGAGGCAGAAAAGCAGGCATTGACTTGCCACCAACACCCTAGAGGTTTGCTGACAAAAGCCAGCACAGAACCCAAGTGAACAGGCTCCCATCCCTGTGTGAAAGTCCCAGAGGATCTGCCATTTCCCAGGGAAATTCCTCAGGCAAGCCTAATAGAGCAGGTAGACTGGACACCTGGAAGGAGTTTGAACAACCTGCTTTGCTGCTTTGTGGACTAGCAGAGAGAACACTCCTGTGATGTGACTTGGTCACAGTATGTCTCCACTGGCTACTGAGCTTCCACACTTTCCTTGCTCATTATGAGTTACAATTCTGCTGGGTGGTGCACACCTGTAATCCCAGCTACTTGGGAGGCTGCAGCAAGAGGATTGCAAGTTAGAGGCCAGCCTGGGCGATTTAGTGCACCTTTCCTCAAAAAATAAACTGGACTGGGGTTGTAGCTTATGGTAGAACTCCCCTGGGTTCAATCTCCATTATGAAAAAACAAGTTATAATTCTGTGCAGGAGAAAAGGGATGAAGTCATCTGGCTGTAATTCAGGACTGAGAAAGAAGCCTCGCCTCCCCTCACCCGGCAGGCCTCCCTCCACCTTCTTTCTCCACCCAAGAAATGAAACTACCTACACTGTCAGAGATTTCTTTCCTCCCCACACCCACCATCCTCTCATGAAGGGCAGGTGTGAGAGCCGCCCAGACAAAATCAGAGCAGAGGGGGCGACGGGAGGGAAAGAGTTTCCTGAGAAATTCAAGCCTTTAATCTCTTCCATTCACCAAACAAGAATGTTGATTATGTCAGGAGGTTGACAATTTTTTTCTTTTATGGGGTAGATTTCAGGTGTTGCTGTTCCTCTCACAATTGTTTGACTTTGCTCTCATAAGGCAAAAGTAGCAGAGACAATGCATGAAGAAAGGGAGGTGCTTATGTTCCCGTAAGACTATCTGTGCGCACTAAAACTTGAACTTCAAAGAATTTTTGTGGGTTTCAAAATAGTGTTTAAAATTTTTATCAACCATTTAAAAATGCAAATATCATTCTTAGCTTGCAGGCCATATGAAAACAGGTGGTAGGCCAGATTGGGCCTTTGGGCCATTTGCTGATCCTTGGTTTAAATATTATAATCTACCTATTTAAAAAAAATGTAAGTCACTTGTTCTTGAGAGGAAAGGAAATCATATTTGTAGATAATTTATTCAACAAAATTTAGTATAGCATGGTGGGTTTAAACACCCAGCTTTGCCACTCACAAGGTGTGTGACCTTGAGCAAGTTACCGCAACTCTCTGAACCTGTGTCTCCTCATCTACAAACAAGCTGACTCAACCAGAACCTACTTAACAGGGTTGTTATGTGGATTAAATGAGTTGATACATGTTGAGTAATTAAACTATTGCCTGGGATCTTATAATGTTAGCTGTTATCTGCTACACGCCAGGTCCTTCATTTCATTATCACTCCATTATCACATTTAATCCTGCCAAAGGGATATTATCGCTGTTTGATAAATAAAAGAAAATAAGTTTCTGGTAGTTTAGGCAACTTGCTTGTCAAGGCTCAGAAAATACTACCCCAAAGTGTTTTGAACTGAAGGAGATCAGGAGGGTCTCGGAAGCAAGAAGTTCATTCTGGCCCCTTCCTTGTTTCTGGATGGAAATTGAACACAAGGAATTCTCTGACCTACCTACACTTCCTGCAAGGACATCATAGGATCTTCTGTATGACGGGTGCCCTGCTCTTCTTTCCAAGATGTTTCTGGACCTTCGATGTTGCTGATCACATATTTGTTTCTGGACTTTTGATGTTGCTGATCACATATTTACTGACAGATCTCTGGTCTCTCTTGTTCCCTGATTATTCTTCTGAGAGTTCGCTTCTCTCAGCAATTGTTCCCCTTCCTGTCTCTAAAATGTTGGTATTTTCTGTGGCTGAGGTCAAGGACGTCTACTTTTTGGTCTGCCACAACATCCCTCTAGGATCTCGCTCACGACTGTGTCTGCACTTATAAACAGCCCCTTTCACAGTGAAGTCCCACGGCAGTTCCCCTAGTTATGACCTGTCTTCCTGGCTCCCCTTCTCTATGTGTGGCACTGTTGGATGCTTCCACAGGGCATCGTGACAGATGGATTGCGACATCAAGCTGATCTGTCTATACATCCTGGCACTGCCACTCATTCCCTGTGGGACACTGGGAGAATGACGAAATCTCCCTGATGGCTGGATTAGACATCAGTAAATAGAGAGCCTGAGAGTCACCAAGCGGGGCTGCTGGGAAGAGAAAATGAATGATGGGCGTAATGCAAAGAGGCTTAGTGACTCATTCTTTCATTCATTCGGTCAACAAACATCTATGGAACACCTCACATGTCCCACTGAGTGCATGTTGAGTGGGAGATACTCTTACACCCTAAATCTCTTCTCCTCATATCTCCTTTCAAATGTGCTCTTCTTCAGTTTTGCCTTCTGCTTCAATCTTCCAGTCATCCAGGTTCACGCCTGTAGTTCTCAGCAATGCCACCTTCTCTTGTCCCTTCTCCTAAGTATCCACTCTAGCTTGTACTTCATTTTCCCACTGCTGCTATGGTAGGACCGTGCCAAGATCATCGCGAGCCTGGATTCTTCTTTCATGCCAATCCTCAAGTTTTGACTTCATTTTAATTGAAAATTAACACCCAGGAAGGCACCTGAGCTGGGAAGGAAAAGAATCAAAGAGGTGCTTTCAGGAAGTTTAATTTGCTCCCCATGAGTTGGAAAGGAAAGAGGCCCTTGGCAAGGAACAAGTGAAGAATTTTAAACCTTTATGTATACACTGATAAAGACCTAGAGTCAGGTGATGACGTCAGGCATGGAAAGAAGAAAGATGAGGCTGCAAGAGGCATTTGCAGGAGTCTGTGTGGAGTGGAGCGGGTATGGGATTTGATGACTCCAGAGCCCAGTCTTGGTGATGAGATGCATGAGTTTTTCACAACTTCTGCACCCATTCGTCTGTTCCGCTCAGAATGCCTTTTCGCTTACTGGCAGTGTAGGTTATTTCTTTTTCATCCATTACCGTCTTGCCTTCTGATTTGTTGAGGAACCCCAGAAAGCATGGTCTACGTCCCATCATCTCTTTATCTAAGTTTGCTTACACTCAGTCTGGGCAGTGCTGGGAGGTGTTGCTGGCTGGTCCGTCTGGTGGGTGTGCGGGTGGTGCTGTAGGAGTGGGAGGTGGCAAACTCTCTGTCTTGATGAGAAGGGCTGTTCTTTGTCTGTCTTCCCTGTCCTCACATCTGCCTGATGCAGATGGAGTGAGCCCAATGGGAAGAAACCTAGCAGGTTAGAGAATGTGTATGTGTGGGGAGGATTCACATTTGAGGCTATGTGCTCTCAGGATGAGCCTTAGATAGTTTTGGCAAGAGCTGAGTATTCCAGGAAGAATGGCATAGTCGTTTGAGGACTAGTCACAGGAGTGATGTTGTTAGACAGAAAACAATCCAGTGAAAAGTCTACTGATTGTTAGATGCTTAATTGAATTAATTAGGAAGGGGTTATTTTTGTTGATATAAATTAAAGTTGAAAAGCAAGGTTGTCCTAAGAGATCAAAGGAAATAATTTGAGTACTATAGACCCTGTTAATTGGAAAACAAGCAGGCACTACATGAAAAAGAGGCCATTCCTTGCCCCACTCACTACAAGGTAAGATCAACTTGTGCTGCGTATAGGTTGTGTAGTAGGTTCAGGTAAAGGGCATTTTTTTTTTGGCTTCTTAAAGCACAGCTTTACACACTGAAGTATAGGTATAAAGTCCTGGACAACTGCATTTGCAGGCCGGGCGGGCTGGTCTATAATTGAAAAGGGTTTTCTGAGTAGTCTTGGAGCAGATGGCAGATCTAAGCATCAGCTACAAATCATTCTGGTGACATCCAAAAGTCAAACAAGATTCTTTAGAACTACAGTCTGGAGAGTGTTATTGGTTCTATGGTGGGATCTGAGAAAGGGGTTCACCTTCTAAATAGAAAAGGAGGAGGAGGAGACATAAAATACAGGGCAATAACCAAAACCAAGAAGACCCAAATTAATCAATGAGATTGACTAGAGTGGCTAAGGAGTAATGTTTTAGAAAAGAGTAATGTTTTAGAAAGAGTATATTGGATTTTAAGAAAATAAAAAGTGCCCATTAATCTGGGAATGTAGGAGCACATCCAGGAATAGAGCCAGACAAAATCATGAGGCAGATAAGTGAATCATTTCAAACTCACTAGCATCTCTTCTGCTATCTTAGATTGGTCGCCCAGTCAATAACAAGAAAAGATTGACTTTCCAGAATGATGTACCAGGCAGTTGAGAGATCTTTCCCCAGACAGGCCTCAATCTAAACTCCACACTGTGTGTGTGAATTTAGGAAGATTAAATTAGTTAAATACCATTTAATCTGACTGGGCCTATGATTTAGGTAGAGAAGGTAGGATAATGTATCCTCCTCTAGTTTTCATGGAGATTAAGGGAAATAATGTATGGAAGTCTCAACTTAGCCCAGCAAGCTTGGAAAAATGAGAACATTCAATAAATATACACTCTTTTCCTCTTTTTCTACCTTTATAGAAATTGGGGCTTTCAAAACCCATAAAGGCAGAATTTTTTTCACAGGCTGCCTGTGAAAGAGTCTGAAACTTCATGCTAGGAAGACACCCTGACAGTTTTATGATGCTGATGGAAGACATAATATTCCTGGGTAAGAGACAGTAAATTTCATTTCTCACATCATGGCAAGCAATATGAGCATCAGCATATTCACATGGGTTCCCTGGGCCCAAATTTTCACAAGAAGAAGTGAAGAGAGCCAGGTGATACCTGTACATGCTTTGGAGTACATTACAGAGAGGAGCCCTGAAGTTAGGGAACCCAAATCTTATATAATAGGCAGGATGCATGCCTGTTCTATGGTTCAAACTAGCTCTATTTCTAAGGTTATTATTATTATTATTATTTTGTACTTAACCTCTGAGCCATATTCCCAATCCTTTTTATTTTTTACCTTGAGACAGTTTCTCACTACGATGCATAGGACCTTACTAAGTTGCCAAGGTTGGCTTTGGACTTATGATCCTCCTGCCTCAGCCTCTCAAGCTGCTGCACCCAACTTATAAGGCTATTCTCTACAGAAACATCCTTGAAAAGATAGTCCAGAGCAAGGTCAGTCAGTGCTTCTACTTGCCAGACATAGAAATTTGACACACATGGAAAATTGTTTCCCAAAGGCATAACAGAAATAATCCATTTCCTTCCTGTCCTTTTACCAGGCTCATTAGTAGTAGGGGCTTTCTGCACAACATCAATTTCCCCTGCAAGTATGGAGTTTCAAATATTTCACATCCCCTGTATCCTCCTCCTTTCCTTTGTTGCTTGTAATGTCAATGCTCATGCACCTCATCTGGAACATTCTACTCTCTCCTTGATCTGTTTAGAGAAGTGTGAAAACCCATGCGTGTGGAGGTTGCTGGTCTGACCACAGGACAAGAATTTTTTTCTGGGGCGGGGGGGATGTTAGAAGGAATTTAAGGTAGGGGAGGTCAAGAGAGAAGATGCAGCATTTTTCTTCTCTCCACATATGGGTAACATTCGATCCCAGCTTGGAAGTAGAAACTGAGCCAAACTGGTGTCACTGAAATGAAGCAGGAAGTCTTGAGTCTCAGATATCCTCCTTCAGGTGCACAGGCCTAGGGCCAGCTGATGTCTGGAGAGAGCAAGAGGCCACCTACATGGAGCTATTTGAGGGATACCAAAACATCTTCCTGCACCTGACATTTCCATTACAGTCTCTCCTTCCATAAAGATGTGGTCTAAAAAGGGCACCATTCCAAAATAAATTTGCTAACTGGGAGAAAAGATCTCTGCTATTTATAAATACTCTCAGTGGTGGCCCATTCATTCAATATACCTTTTTTTGAGTTACCAATTTCATGTTAGACATTTGTTTGCCACTGGACTTCAAAGGTGACCAGCTATAGTCTTTGCCATCCGGAGTCTCTTGCGAGAATCAGAAAATAAACAGACTATTAGAATACAAAGTGATAAGTTTTATGATAAGGAGATGACAGATTATTATATGAGGGAAGGGAGAGTCATTTAACTTTATTTTGCAGATCAAGAGTGTTTTGTGATAGAGGCTAAATTTAAGTTAAGGTCCTATAAATTAAGCACATTTTATCTGTATTTTAGAGAGGAAGAAACCGAAACTTCAAGAGTCTAGATGTCTTGCCCAGTGTTACATGGCCTATAGTAACAAATCTGGGACTTACATATTTTGATACCAGTTTTATAGTGTGTTTCCCCATCAATACATATGTTTTAAATATATTGGTTTGTCTAAGCAGGTAGGGTTTTGGGAGAGAGGATTGATGAGAAATAAATCTTAGTGGTGGTGGGAGGTGGAGTTGCAGGGTTTAGGGCGAAGACAGTTGTGTGGGTTGGAGGAGGGAGAGAGTGCTGCTTGGGAAAGGTCTGCCCAGAGGTGGGGTGCTGGGGTAGAGAGGATGTGGGTGGGGTGCTGGGGTAGAGGGGATGTTGGAGGAGCAATAGTTAAAGCCCAAAGGCAGGGAAGATTGTGTTGAAGGTTCTTAGGGGAAAAAATAGAAGAAAGGGAAGAACGAAAAGGAGGAGAAAGGGGGTAGGGTAATTATTTAAGAAGAGTCGTGATAGAAAATTTGTTGTGAACAACAAAACCTAACCTATTTTATAGGTGTATCTAAACCAGTGCTACATGTGTTAGCCATAGTCAGTACTCCAGGGAACAAGAGATCAACACTTTTCTCTGTACCCAGAGAGAAGAGGGAGAATTCACCCATGGCAGCAACACATAATGCGCACTGCTTATTGAAATCTTCACAGGCGCTGGAACCAGAGATTCCTTCAATACTTTTCAAACACCACTACCCTATCCCCTGAGTGCCAATGGGTTATCTAGTCTGTCAAGGGTTAATCAAAGTAACAGGTACTGAGAACTGGCTTACCCACTCTCTTTTGACCCTATAGCAACCTGGGACTCCTGCAAGTGACCTTGGTACAAGATAATCATGGCACCCTCTGTACATGAACAGGGTCAGACACAGGCCTGAACCAATCACCCCAAAAAGTAGACACTGCTTTGAATTGGACCAGGGTTTATATCATATGCTATGGTTCTAAAACTTTCCTCCTAGTCCTAAAGCAAAGCCAAACTCATTTGAGTTTCAAATATCACCATTTAGCAGTGAGTTGGCCTGAGTCTCCTTCTCTTCTGACTGAACTCTCAGCCAACCTAGGCTACATTTGGATCCAATTTGATGGAAAAATTGGGTGATATCCTTGCCAAATTCCTATGAATCTGTGTCAAACTCAGTGATTTAGGCAAAGACTCAGGGTGTGGCTGAGTCCCCAGAAGAATTCTGTGGTTTCATAATCCACAGAAAGTGAAGCAAAGGGTATTTTCAAAACTACCTCTAAAGAAGAGGACTGTATAGAATCGTCCACAGGGCTCTAGATTTCAGAAATTTCATCACAGAATTCAGGTGTTTCCCAAGCACTCCAGTCTTCTGAGGATGCTCAGCTTCTGTTCCTTTTTTTTCCTTCCCCTTCACTCCATGATGTAGGTTCTTATCCATTTGAATTAGGGGAGACTAGTACATAAGAATAATTGCTTACTTCAGGTCAAGAAATAAGGAAGTTAGACTGGGCTCTTTGCCTGACTTCATGGATTCTATCATATAGAATCTACCAAAACCTTGACCTCTGATCCCTTTATAGTTTGCTTTTTTTTTTTTCTTTCGTTACAGGACAAGTTAGTAAAACAACAACATAGAAGCCACAATTTGTTGTAGGGATGTTCCCTGGGAAATTGATTCTGAGGTAGAGATTTGCATGCAGGGAGTTCATTAGGTATGATGCCATTAGGAGAGCAGGAAAAACAGGACTGGACAGAGAGAGAAACTGAACAACAGTACCTTCACAAAAGGGGCTAAACTGGTCCCTCAGGGAGCTCTAGAACCCTGATGGCTCTTCACAGCTTTCTGACGTTGTGGTAAAGGGTCTGAACAGTCATTAGATGGGAGCTACTTCTGGATAGTATATATGACCTTGGACATGGACATTTCCTTTGATAGAGAGCAGCTTCCAGAGAAGGGTCACTGACAGTTTAACAGCCTGTACTCTTGGAAGCCAGGGTGGGTGCTTTGATCCTAAAGGAGGTGGTTAACCATAGATCCACTTCAGGAAGAAGAGTAGAATTATACGCTGAGAATTCAGAGTACTGTGGCCAGTTTCATACAGGTCACGCCCATAGTGACATGAAATTGTACATAGGCTCAAGAAATGGAGACCTGAGATATCTAAGGCCTCAGAATCCAAAGAGATGGAGACCTAGATGAGAAGGTATGTTGTAGCAAATGGATCCTTTTATACAGGGAGTAAAATCTGGCTTTATGGTAAAAGTTGGTAGTGGTGGTGGTGGTGGTGGTGTTCAAAGAGGAGGAGGAAGAGACATCAAAAAAGTGGGCGAGGTAAGATAAAAAGGTCTGAATGGGAAAAAGAATAAGATAGCATTAGATGATCACGGGAATTTCCAGAGCTAACTGAAGATGTATAAGCCTTTAGTTATATTTTATAAACATCCTATTATTCCAAGTTACTTCCCCAAAGTTATGCTGAGGCTTACCAGAATTGGCTTTGGTGTTGACATTAGACTTTGGTCTAATCATTTCTTTATCTTTGCCCATTTTTCTCATCTCCTCTCAGCCCTAAAATTATTGAAAGAAGCACTCATTGTCAACAAGGTGAGCATTTACGAGAAAACTTGAGTGGTTTTTGAGAAGACTTTCCATCCTCTCTTATCTCTTCCATTCATCTTCCCCAACCCAATTTTTTCATCATAATTATTATACTATTTAGAAACTTTTTTCTTTGCTATCATTATTATTATTGTTTTGCATTTTTTTTTTTTTTTTTTTTTTTTGTCTCTTTGAACAGATTCTTTTTTCAGATCAGTCTCTGGTTCTAGGAACTTATCTGGTATCTTCTTACCTGCCCCTGCCTAAGGTACTTCTACCACTCAGAATCCCATGCCAGCCACATCAGAGCTCTCGATAAAATGGTACGGCCCATCTCAACAGCACTGTAAACTTGTAACTTAATTAAACTGAGTAGGGCATCCAATACATTGTATTGTAATTGCCCACTAATTTGAACTTAAGTTTCCATCTCCTTTTTGAAATCCTTTCTGCTTCCCCCATCCTGGTATGACTTACCCTTCTCTGTCATTTCTTATATCTAACTGTCACTTTCTGCCTTACTTTATAGTTACCTATTTTTTCATTCTATTCTGTTCTATTCATCTGGTTTCTACTTTCAACTGAAAACTCCATAAGAGTAGAAATTATATATTATAAGTTTTTTTGAAACACAATATCAGGAATATCTATCAATTGATCAATCAATTTTTCTATGTATTCATCTAATCTAAGAAACCTAGTATTCAGAGTTCATAAAAATTTAATTGCATTTACTTCCTAAGATCTCAGAGAAGAAAACCACGTAAATACCAAAACAATTAAACTTCTGATTAAAGTTTGATTCTGATCCAACTACTGAAACTTCTTAACTTTTGAGTCTTAATTAAACTGAGTAGGGCAGTCATAAGATCAAAGTTAACCTTTCCCAGTGACGAGTGACTAGGTTTGTGAATTTAAATCAATGATAATCCTTTATGAGCCTTAGTTTTCTTATCTATAAAATAGGAACTACTGGGAGTAAATGAGACATAGTCTATCAATTGAAATCTATATATGTTCAATTGCAGAGGCTTGTAGGATGGAGCTGGAGCACATTGGCTGAGGATGGACACCCTCTGGCCTTAGTGATAGGTCTTGACTCCTTCCCACAGAGCCAGAGTCAGTGGACAGGAGAAGTAAAGAACTTTGAGGTCATTTGTTTTTACCACCAGCCTAACTTTTCTAAAGAAGATAACCCAACTTTTAACTAATGTGGCCTAGAAAATTGTCCTCACTAATTTACAAGGTTGAATTATATTCCAGTCAGCACTTAATTATTCATGTGGGCATTTTCCACTTCTAGATTACCAGTGGAATTCTTTGCCCTCAGATTTCAAGCTGCGCTCTCCCTGCCACCCAGCATGTGGCTGGGCCACATCCCCCCTTAGCCATTTAGTGTGGGTTTAGGGAATGCAAACTCATTTTAGCTTTTTCCTGAACACAACATAGCTGGGAAGAAAAATCCAAGTCCCCCAAAGCCATACAAAGCATTCCAAAGTAAAATATAAGAAACATTTTGATTGGTTTTCTGTTTCAGATTATCTGTGCCACTATTCATTTCCTTTTTTGTAGATAATCAAGAACTGGCTGTCTTATGGTTAATAGGACTTTAAAATCACTAAGAAAACTCTGCAGGGCATTCAAGTATTTTAAGGGTAAAATTCATAATCTCCAATATTTTCACTAGATAGCACATACTCCCTCAGAGAAGGGGGCATAGAATAGGTAGGTAGTGCTAGTAGTTCCAACTTTAAGATGTATTTTTTTTTCCAAGAGAATTTTAGCCTCAGCTGTTTTGAATCATATCAGGCCAATGGTGATTAAAATCAGATAAAGCCTCCAAGACCAGAGGAAAAAGAAATTCTATCTTCCATTGCAAAGATTATTTTTTAGATCAACTTATACAAACTTTAGAAGAAGGAAGAAAGGAAGAAAGAAAGAAAGAAAAGAAAGAAAAAAGAGAGGAAAAATATTTGCTTTTTTAGCCAAGGAATTTCTTAACTACATTTAGCCAAATGTAGGTCCCACACCCTTTTCTCATTTTAACTCCAGCCATCTGAAGGTCCTGATAAGCACACTGCAGAAGTAAGCTAAGGGAAATATTCTCATTGCCTCATGATCTCCAGAGTCCATGTCATCAAGGCACTAATCCAAATAGCGCACATGGGTTATCTTTAGTTCCAGGGTTTAAGGCACCAAGGGCCACCTATTCAGTAGGGAGGACTTCTGAGATCCAGAAGCTATTTGTGGCAGAGGTAGGGACTTGACTTGAAGTCAGAGGCCTGGGACCCTTCCCTCAGTTGTGCAACCTAGGTCAGCTTCAGCTAGGACTCAAACAAGCAGGCCTCTTGCATTTCCCTTCACAAGACTAAACTCCATTCAATGCAAACAATCCAATTTCACTTATCTAATTCTATGATGTATTAGGTACAGGTAATTAAGATAAAGTGTGAAGATAATTCCTGCCTTCAAGTAGCTCTGAGTATACTTTAGCAGATTATTTTGAGTATTATTGTTATTATTATCATTACAATTATTACTACTGCACAGAGAGATTCATTTACTGTCTCTAACACAATCACACTTTCTTGCTTGCTGAGAGTGCAATGGGAAAACACAGAAAGTGTCCTGAATGGCATTTTAGGACAGGAGGTAATCCTTGAACCAGGTCATATGAATAAGTAGGATTTTGAAGATACAAGGAGAAGGCTGAAACTTCCAAGACATCATCTGCTTTTTCTCAGAGGAATTCTGGTCCAGGAACATTAAGAAAAAAAAATCCTGGATAAGTACAATAAATAACTGAGCAGAGGATGCTAAGAGAAGGTAGGGAAATTCAGGTAACCAGCAGGTGAGAAGGCTCACTCATGTCAGCCTTGACTGTGACCCAATTGTACCTTTACCCCATATATCCTTCTGAAAATACCTATCTTCAGAGCAAATTGACACCCTCAGGATAAGTCCCAACTCCACAAGTCCTCGCTGGTACTCCCTTTGAGATTACTGTTGTTACTTTAATCAATAAAATTGAGAACAGTAAAAGAAGTTCTGCCTTACCATCGCCATCACAACCATCACCATCAGCATCATCACCACCATCAGCATCAGCATCATCACCATCAGCATCATCACCACCATCACCATCACCACCATCACCATCAGCATCATCACCACCATCACCATCAGCATCATCACCACCATCACCATCACCACCATCACCATCAGCATCATCACCACCATCACCATCACCATCATCACCATCACCATCAGCATCATCACCACCATCACCATCACCATCACCACCATCACCATCAGCATCATCACCACCATCACCATCAGCATCATCACCACCATCACCATCACCACCATCACCATCAGCATCATCACCACCATCACCATCACCATCATCACCATCACCATCAGCATCATCACCACCATCACCATCACCATCACCACCATCACCATCAGCATCATCACCACCATCACCATAACCACCATCACCACCATCACCACCATCACCATCAGCATCATCACCACCATCACCATCACCACCATCACCATCAGCATCATCACCACCATCACCACCATCACCATCACCACCATCACCATCAGCCTTGCTTAGCATTTATTATATTCTAGTCATTTGTGCTTAGCATTTGACATATACAATCTCACACAATCTTTACACAACTCTTTGAGTTAGCACTTTGAACAGTATTTAATATACAAGAAAACAGCCTTGGAAGTATTAAGAAATATACCCCTGATCATTCAACTAGTAGAATTCGAACTGAAGTTATTCTTTTTTTTTTCTTTTTTTCCACTTTTTTTATTAAAAATCATAAATTTACATAGGGTAATGTTGTTTGATTCATTGTTATTTTATCCCTTCCCCCCCACCCCTCCCACCCCTCTTTTCCCTCTATACAGTCCTTCCTTCCTCCATTCTTACCACCCTCCTTATCCCTAACCCTAAACCTAACCCTAACCCTAACGCTAACCCCTCCTACCCCCCATTATATGTCCTCATCCACTTATCAATGAGATCATTTGTCCTTTAGTTTTTTGAGATTGGCTTATCTCACTTAGCATGATATCCTCCAATTTCATCCATTTGCCTGCAAATGCCATAATTTTATCATTCTTCATGGCGGAGTAATATTCCATTGTGTATATATGCCACAGTTTCTTTATCCATTCATCAACTGATGGGCATCTAGGTTGGTTCCATAATCTGGCTATGGTGAATTGAGCAGCTATGAACATTGATGTGGCTGTATCTCTGTAGTATGCTGATTTTAAGTCCTTTGGGTATAGGCTGAGGAGTGGGATAGCTGGGTCAAATGGTGGTTCCATTCCAAGCTTTCTGAGGAATCGCCATACTGCTTTCCAGAGTGGCTGCACTAATTTGCAACCCCACCAGCAATGTATGAGTGTACCTTTTTCCCCACGTCCTCACCAACACCTATTGTTGCTTGTGTTCTTGATAATCGCCATTGTAATTGGGGTGAGATGAAATCTTAGGGTAGTTTTGATTTGCATTTCTCTTATTACTAGAGATGTTGAACATTTTTTCAAATATCTGTTGATTGCCTATACATCTTCTTCTGTGAAGTGTCTGTTCATTTCCTTAGCCCATTTGTTGATTGGATTATTTGTATTCTGGGTGTAGAGTTTTTTGAGTTCTTTATAGATTCTGGAAATTAGCGCTCTATCTGAAGTATGAGTGGCAAAGATATTCTCCCACTCTGTAGGCTCTCTCTTCACATTACTGATAGTTTCCTTTGCTGAGAGAAAGCTTTTTAGTTTGAATCTATCCCAGTTGTTGATTCTTGCTTTTATTTCTTGTGCTATGGGAGTCCTGTTAAGGAAGTCTGATCCTAAGCCAACAAGTTGAAGGTTTGGACCTACTTTTTCTTCTATAAGATGCAGGTTCTCTGGTCTGATTCCAAGATCCTTGATCCAGTTTGAGTTGAGTTTTGTGCAGGGTGAGAGATAGGGGTTTAATTTCATTCTGTTGCATATGGTTTTCCAGTTTTCCCAGCACCATTTGTTGAAGAGACTATCTTCTCCATTGCATATTTTTGGCACCTTTACAGGGCCATGTGGTGTTGTTTTAATATTTCATTTTTTAAAAAAATTATTTATTTTCATTGACAAATAAAACATGTATATCTTTTCTATTTATGTTCTTTCCTTGGGAATAGAGATGTTCTATAAATATGAATTACAGGGAAGAAAGAAGATGGAGGAAAGAAGGAGGAAGGAAATGTAGAAAAGAAAAATCAATATCTTTCCTTATCCACCACAAGGTTCATGACTGACACACCTGTAACAGAGACCTGTCAATATGAGGAATGCAGGACAAATGTATTTAACAAAGTTTTGTGTGAGATGAGCACCTGCAGAAATGAACACCTAAAGACTCAAGGAAAAGTGCACATTTTAAAATTAAAATTTTAATTCTAACTGATACCTAAAACCATAAAAGTCATACACATCATGGGATGCCATGTGATGTTTCCACACTTTTCTGCAACATTTAAATCAGGTTAACAGGTCTGTCCTCTCCATTCCTCCCTACCCCCGGCTCCCTAGCTCTGGTAACCTCCAGCCTCCTCTCACTTCTGTGATACCAATTTTTTTATATTCCACCTGAGTAAGATCATGCTGGGCTTTCCTTTCTGTGCCTGACTTCTTTCAACAATGTGTAAGGTTTCCCTTTCTCCACATTCTTGACAGAGCTTATTATCTTTTTGTCTTTTTGATACTAGTCATTCTTACTAGATGGAGATGATATCTCATTGTGGTTTTGATTTACTGTTCCCTGCTGATTAGTGACATTGAAGCATTTTTTTTTTTTCATGTATCTGTTGAACATTTGTAGGTCTTCTTTTCAGAAATGTCTACTTATGTCTATGGCACAGTATTGGATCAGGCTATTTAGCTATGGACTTTTCAAAGTTATTTATGTTTCGTGTATTAACCACTTGTCAGATATATAGCTTGCAAACATTTTCTCCCATTCTGTTAGGATTTCTCTCCATTTGAATAATTGTTTCCTTTGCTCTATAGAAGATTTTCAGTTTGATGTATTCCCATTTGTCTAGTTTTGCTTTTGTTTCCAGTATTTTGGGGGTCTTGTCAAAAAAAAAAAAAATCTTTGCCTATTCCAATATCCTGAAGTGTTTCCGCATGTGGTCTTGTGGTAGTTTCATGGTTTGGGGTCTTTTTGCCAGGCAGGGGATGAGGGGGTTACTGGGAAATGAACTCAGGGCACTCGACCACTGAGCTACCTCCTCAGTCCTGTTTTGTATTTTATTTAGAGACAGAGTCTCACTGAGTTGCTCAGTGCCTTGCTTTTGCTGGGGCTAGCTTTGAACTCTGGATCCTCCTGAGGGGTTGGGATTACAGGAGTGTGCCACCAAGCCCAGCTACAGTTTTGGGTCTTACATTCAAGTCTTTAATCCACTTTGCATTGATTCTTGTAACTAGTAAGAGTCTGGTTTCACTTTTCTGTATGTGGATATCCAATTTCCTCAGCACCAATTATTAAAAAGACAGTCCTTTCTCCAATGCATATTCTTAGCACCTTTGTTGAAAATCAGTCTGCCTTACATGCTCAGATTTAATTCTAGAGTCTCTATTCTGTTCCATTGGTTTTATGCCAATACCATGCTGTTTTGATGGCTACAGTTTTGTAACATCTTTTTAGTCAGGTAGTATAATGCCTTACACTCTGTTCTTTTTGTTTAAGATGGCTTTGTCTATTAACACTTTTCTGTGGTTCCATACAAATTTTGACTTTGTTTTTCCTAGTTCTGTGAAGAATGCCACTGGTATTTTGATAGGGATTGCACTGAATCTGTAAATTACTTTAGGTAGTATGGACATTATAATGATATTGGTTCTCTCATATGAAAATGGATGATGTATTTCCATTGTGCGTGTGTGTGTGTGTGTGTGTGTGTGTGTGTGTCCACTTCAATTTATTTCCTCAGTGTTTTTGTTTTTCATTTTGTTTTTGCAGTACTGGGGATTCAATCCAAGAGCACTCTACCACCAAGCTACATCTTCATTCCTTTCTATGTTTTATTTTGAACTAGGGTCTTGCTAAGTTGCCCAGACTGGCCTCAAACTTGCAGTTCTCCTGCCTCACCTTCCAAACAGCTGGGATTAGAGGAGTGCATCACTGTGCCCAAATCAGCAATGTTTTGTTGTTTTCCGTATAATTTTCGGTCACCTCTGTGGTTAAATTTATTTTTAGGCATTTTATTTTATTTTACTTTCTGTAGTTATTGTAAATGAGATTGTCAGACCTAAGCATAAGAATACCCATGCTGCTCTCTGCTTCCTGATCATCATGTGAGCTGCCTTCCTCTGCCACATTCTTCCGCCATGATGTCCTGCCTCACTTTGAGCCCTGAGGAATGGAGCTGTCTGTCTGTGGACTGAGACCTCTGAAACTGGATCTATTTCTGACCCTGAAAGGGAAGGGCAGGAAGAAGGTGCCAGAGCAGCTCTGGGAGTCCCAGAGCTGCCAAAATGCCAGGGCTAGAAGGTATATGAAGCCTCCTGTCTGAACTTGAGTGTTTCTTACTTTCTGTGGGCACTTCCCTGCACAAAATTCAGTGTCAACAGAACCCAAAGATAAGAGCAACTCCACCTGGGTGCACTGCGCTTTTATGTAAGTAGCATCCCTGAGATTTCACATCTCTGCTCCCCAAACCCCATGTGCTCACTCTCCACGACCTTCAGCTGAGACAGGGAGGAGCTGTTGGGTGGGAAGGCTGCATGGTATGTGGTGAGGTCCCCAGCTGCTGCTGCAGGCAGACCTGCCCCTGTCCCCTGGCCCACTTCTCCCTTCCGGGCCAGAGGCATGTAGCCATTGAGTCATCATATTTCAAATTGCCATGGACACCCAGGTATTATAGTGTTTGCAACCCATGTTGACTGTTGCAAATTCCCTCACAAGGGCTCCTTGTGACGTCAGAGCAGGAAACGACCCAGCCACACCTGGGCATAACCCCTGTGGTCATCTCACATCTGGGCCTTCAGGACCTTTTCCACTTTCACAATAAGAATAAGAAAGGACTCCAGAAGCTTTGTGTTATAGAGACTGATATTTACTTGTTGAGAAATTAAAATTTATAGGATACTTCATAAAAAAAGAATACCTGTGCTTCAGTTTGATGAAGAACGGACCCTCATGAAGAAGCATGATTGGACAGAAAGGAAGCATGAACTAATGGTAATAACAGGAAGAAACTTGGTGAGGTCTCTCCAGATTCTCTTGGCCTCTCTGAGTAATCTTCCCCTCCTCTGCCATAGGGCAGGACAGCACTCACCTGACGGTTTTCAAGAGAAAAGGTCAGAATGACCTTTCCGCTTCTATTGGTTTTTCAGTTTCCTTCAGCTTAAAATATTAGGCCAAAGTGCCACATTTTGGGATAGAGTTTTCCTCAGCACATCAGAGGGAAGACTGGACGGAAGAAAAGGGAGGGGAGGCAAGGAGAGAAGCGAAGGAAAGGAAAGTGAGGTGAGAAGAGGGGAAGAAGGCAGGGAGGGAGGGAGGAAGGAAGGACAATCATGATGGAGAAAGTGAAGGTTGGAGAGATTATGCAGCTGGACTTGGTGGTGACAAGTGAATCACAGCACCAGGGCTAGCATCCAGCTTATAGACTCCTGACCTGATCATCTTTTCAACTAGTCAATTATTTTCGTGCTAAGATGTTCATTATCCTTTTCTAGATGTAAACTAAGGATGAATAAAATTTTGGTTTTATCTTTGATTATCAGAAACCATGTCATATTGAGATAAGAGAGTTAACTTTAGAGCAACAGCTATTCCCTCCAGAGAAAAAATGGCATCTGACTTGATGGATTAAAGCCACACAACTTGGTGAAAGCCTACCGTTATTGGTGGCAATGGTCACATTCCAACCTTCACACATATAAATGGGGCAGGCAGAGATGAGGCTCCAGGAGATACACATGAGAATAATGTGGGAAGCTCATGAAGGAGCTTCATAAATATCTAGGAAAGCAGCTAAGGCAAAGTCACTGTGAGTTATAAGAAAATAGAATAGGCTAATAAAGGGGCCAGGAATGAAGAATTTATTTTGGATGCTGCAGGGAAGAAATGTCACATTTACCCCTATTAGCCTGGGACTTTCACAAAGAATATTCCTTGTCTAGTCCCAATACCTATCCCCTAGAATTCTTTGACTCTGAAATCATTTTATAAACAGAATTATAATGACCTAAAGGATAATGTGACATCAATTCTAAGGAAAATAATTCACACATGCCTGGTGGGAAGACAAAGAAGAAGTTGTATTGGTAGTAGATCAGGAAAAAGCCCGAACAGATGGGCAGAGAAGGATACAACTACGTGGGGAAGAAACTGTCCATCCACTCAGAGGATATGATTGTGTCTGAGAAATCCACCCCTCATCAAGCCTCAATCAAATAGCAGTCCTAACTTAACTCTGTCTCCCACCCACCCACCCACACTGTCCACTGCCTGAAGATAGTTTTCTTGGAAGTCAACCTGCCAAGACTATCCTTTGCCAAACTCTTCACCCTGAAAATGCACTTAATCTAAAATCTTAGTAAGATAAACATTACCCATGGAAAAATTCCCTAAGCTCATTCTATTTTCCATACATTCTTCTCATTTAGGTCCACTTCACTGGTTGTCTGTTTCAGATTAAAAATCGTTGAGTGGAACAACTATGTAATATGTTCTCTGAGCAATTCCCAGCTCAGCAACATAAGCCTTTAGAGGGTTCATAATGAGGAGGAAGCGGAAGATGACAATGACAGCCACCAGGATGATAGACAATGGATTACATGAGCCTTGGGGAGGAGGGCTAGCTACCTCACAGAGTTTAAGGCAGCATGGTGCAGGGAAAGAAGGCTGGGCTTTGGAGGAGGAGACCCAGATGAATTCTATCTTGCTCCTATCCCAGCCTAGGGTTTATTCCATGGAGTGATAACATTTAGATTCAATCCTAGCAGACAGGAATTATCTATCAATTTAACTGTGGATGAATTTATAAGCTTTACCTTGGAAAGCTTCAGAAATATTCATCCTCATTTTTTAAAAAACAAAAGAGCAACAAGAACAATAACCTGGAAATGATATCTTAGAGAGAAAATTCCAAGACAGCATTTTTTTTTTTTTCTCCACCTGACATCAAAAGGCGGTAGCAAGGGCTCACTGGGAGGCATCTCTCTAAGCAAGGTACAAAAACCAGGCTCCCACTATAAAAGGTGCATTTTCCTAACAAAAGTTTTCCAGGCAACCTCCCTATCCATGGCACGTTTTCTGAAAATCAATCAAGTCCTCCCATTCAGCTGAAGTCCAAACGCATTGTCTGCCCCTTCCTCCAGAAGCCGATTTCTGCCAGGTAGAAAATTAAGTTTCCTTAAACTCCTCTTTGGGACACAATGCTGCACAGCTCCGCAGAACTGTTGTTCTGTGTGGGAAACCGACTTCCTGTCTCAATAAACAAGCACACACAGGCTTTTCTGGACACATAATGGAGCCTTTTTTATTTTATACAAAAATCATTCCACACTTAACACATCAATGAAGCCACTTAAGCTCTACTGCATCTGAATTAAAGAGGAATTGTGTGATCAAAGGGTGTGAAAAGAACCACACAGGGCGTTCTTCAGATCCTCCACTTTTGTTACATTTGATACATAACAAACCCAATAAATATGCTTATCCCAGGAGTTAGTTTCATTATCTCATACCCTTAAGCCTGGTGAAAGTATTCCTGTATTGCTCTTCATTCCACAGTGTCCATTTTCTATGAACGATTTTGGTGAAGAATTAAAAAATATTGGCGTGTTTTGACAGGCTCTGGGTGAGGTTGGGAGATGAAGTCATTTTCTCTTCAGGTTTTGTTCCTGTTTTGCTAAATATAAATGCATATTTATAGGCACATATGTGTTCATAAGTGTATACCTATGTCCCCATAGATGAAATATGCATATATAAACGCACTCTAGATACATAAACATACACATTTCTAAAGCTACTAGTACACACACACACACACAAACAATAACATGGGAAAATTTCTTTTTCTTACCAAGTAATTGAAAGTAAAGCAAAAAAGACATGAAAATTCTTGAATGCTTAGATTTGAATAGGTGAATAGAACATTCTATAATCCTTTTATAGCTTTTCATGCTGTGAACACAGCTTCTGTGAAGGTTTCTTAGTATTTAACATTTGCTGTTATTTTTTAGTATCTTGCATTCAGGAATTTGGAAAATTCCTGAAGAGTTCAGACCTCCTGAAGCCACATATTATAGCTACACACATGCTGAAATGTATTTTGTGAATAATAATTCAAGTACTACACAAATGTGTTTTCTGGGCAGTTTCACACAAACATGAAATGCAAAATATACAGGCAATGAATTAAAGTTGATTGAATGCATTATTATTTAAATTTATGTAATCCAATCATTATTGGATTGAGATATATTCCTTTAGCTATTATCTATATAGCTGCGGTGAATTGTTGAACAAGAACTGCAAATTGTTTGGACAAAAATTCCTCGTTGTAGAAGTTTAAACTGGAATTAATTTATTCAAGTATAATAGGACACCAATTATGAGTCAGTCACTATTCTAGGTACAAGGAATTTAAAGATTAAAAAGGCACACCTCCTACTATACTTATAGTCCAATAAAGGAGAGGCACTCACACCTCTCATGGGGCACCCTGCGGGAGTCCAGTGGAGGAATCAACTACTGGAGTACAGAAAAGTTAGTGAAGATTTCTCCAGAGGAGTTTATATTTGAGCATGGTCTTTAAAAGATGGATGAGAGGATTGCAAATTTATCAGATAGAGAAATTGGAAGAAAAACATATCAGGCAGAATGCAAATGAGCAAAGACATGCTTGAAAACATGACAAAGCACGGAGTGCCCTAAATCAGTGCACAGTGTGTATCCTTAGATGGTGGAGTTCACTGAGTACAGAGAAGCTGTGCATGAAGCTAGGGCGAGAGGCTGTGTTGTCAGGACATTTGGACTGTGCTCTGGTAAACAAGGAGGAACCTAGTATGGTCTTCACAGAGCAGAGTGAATTGCACTGGATTTCTGTTTTGTCCTCGTGAGATGTCTATACTTGCCAACCCTTTGAATAATCACTCAGATCTGGCAATATGTATAGCTTCAAATAATTTAGCCAGTTGCATTTTTCTTTTCTGTTGTTTAGTATTACATGTACAGGCATGCAGATGATCAACTGAAAGATTTGGTTTATATCCAGATGGTTTCAGTGTTGTGTAGACAGCCACAAACACTGAAAGAAAAAAAAAAAATTCCATGGGGGTGAAAGACCCTTTACCATGCTTCCCAAATAAATCATTGTTGATGGTATCACTAATATCAGTTCAGCTCTGTTTAAGCACAGTTATTAAGATCAGATGACCATCTGTTTTCTGCTACAGTTTATGTCATGAAAACCTTTCCCATAGAGCCTATGGACTGTTCTCCATTGCATAGATGAATAAAGCTCAATAAATAACCATAAAAATAACAACATATTGATGCAGTTGTACATTCTCTTCTTGATTAATTCTGTGTGTTTATATAAGCAAGGTCCAGACATACCCTTTTCCTACCCACACTGGCTTTCTCAGTGGAAAAAAAATAAACAAATAAGACTTTTTCTCCTCTTTCACTAATCCTACCCTGAATTTCCTGTCAACTTCCACTTATACTCACGTAAAACAATGATGTTTCACTTTGCTTTTGAATGATGTAGGGTGTCTCTTTCTTCCTTATTTTCATTTGGAGTTTATTTGTCCTTGAATTGTATGGCTACAGTTGATGTTATGATTTAAATGTGGGCTAAGGCAGGATCTTTCACTCAACGGTCCATAAGAATTTGAAAATAATGAAAAGGGAATTTTCCAGTAAACAAACGCCTACAATAAACAACCGTTTTGGTGTGATAATCACAGAAAGAGGGGGAACAAATGTACTGACTAGAGGGGTGAGAACTCATGAAATAAAACTTGTCCACAGTTCATTTGAAGGCTACTATGACTTCTCCATGAATTTTTCATGCTCTGAGCATGAAGAGGTCCATATAATCCTTCTAATGAACACATGCAAAGGATGGAATGACAAAAGGCAAGTTTTTTAGAGGAAAACAGCTAAGAAGGTAGAAGGATTGGAAGTCGCATCATGTGAGGGAAAGTAGAAGGATCTAAGATGTTTTCATCTAGCAAATGTCATGGAAGTCTCAACAGATGGGTCCTAAAACTCAGAGCTACACGGGATGAAAGAATTCAGATTACTGTGGATACTTTGAAGAGAACACACAGTTGAAAAAAAATTGGAGAAAAAGAATTGATTCAATATTAAAGAAAAATCTATCAGTTGAAGTCATCTGTACAGTAAACCAGTTGAAGAAGTAAAGAGTTTTATATATCTAGAAGGGTTCAAGCAGACATTGGAGCACCAACCTGAGGCAGGACTAGGAGGACTTGTGAATTCAAAGGATTATTAGATTTTTGGAGATTTCATGCTATGGGTATATATATATATATATATATATATATATATATATATATATTTTTTTTTTTTTTTTTTTTTTTTTTTTTTTTGGTACCAAGGACTGAACCCAGGATTGCTTAAACTCTGAGCCACTTCCCCAGCCTGTTTTATTTATTTATTTTTTTATTTTGAACAGGTGCTCACTAAGTTGCTTAGAGCCTCACTAAATTCTGGTACTGGCTTTGAACCTGCAATCCTCCTGCCTCAGCCTCTGGAGCTGCTGGGAATGCAAGTATGCACCACCAAGCCCACCTTCATCCTATGATTTCAACACATCTCAAGCTACTGATTTTCCTTTGGTTCAGCACAAGATTATGAACCTCAGGACTTTCTCTCCTGGTATAATTTGAATGTTTGTATCCATTCCAAAATTCCTATACTGGAAGTTAAACCCCAAGTGGGAGCCTGGTGTGGTGGTGCACGCCTATAATCCCAGTAGCTTGGGAGGCTGAGGCAGGAGGATTCCAAGTTCAAAGCCAGCCTCATCAACTTAGGGAGACTCTGCCTCAAAATAAAAACAAAAAATAAAGTAAATAAAAGGACTAGGGACATGGTTCAGTAGTTAAGTACCTGTGCATTCAATCCCCGGTGCCAAAAAAAAAAGAGGTCATAGGTGATTAGTTCATGAGGACTCCACCCTCATGAACGAGATTAGCGATCTTATAAAAAGGCTGCAGGGAACTACCTGGACCCTTTTTGCCTTTTCACTCTGTCTGCCATGTGTGAACACAGTGTTTGTCCCATCCTGAGGGACAAAGCTACTGAGCTTCCTAGGAGCCATCTTGGAAGCCCTCACAAGACAGCACACCTATGATGCCTTGGTCTTGGACTTCTCAGGCTCCAGAACTGTGAGAAATAAATTTCTCAGCCTCAGGCATTTTGTTACAGCAGCTCAAGTCGGCTAAGACAGCTCTGCGTGAATTTGACCTCTACTGCTCCTGATTTCATCAACCCTGTGAGTCAGACCTCGATTCTAGAAGTCACATTCACTTTAACAGTATCAGTCTTACCCTAGATCCTTAAAACGGGTTGTGTTCTGTTTCAATTATGACTAATAATCAGACCTGAACTTCTTATTGATGCCCTTTTTTGAAGATTTGATGTTGTGCTCTTGACCTGGAATTGTATCACACAGAGAAATAAAAAGAACTTTGGTCCTTCCCTATACAGGGTTACTTCAGAACACTAAAAATTCAGCATTGAAGAGTTATGCAGATAAATGGTGATGACAGTTGTACAGCATTACAAATGTAATTAATATTACTGAACTACATTGCTTAAAAATCATTAAGATGTAATAAGAGAAATGCAAATCAAAACTACACTAAGATTCCATCTCACCCCAATTAGAATGGTGATTATCAAGAATACAAGCAACAATAGGTGTTGGCGAGGATGTGGGGGAAAAGGTACACTCATACATTGCTGGTGGGTCTGCAAATTAGTGCAGCCACTCTGGAAATCAGTGTGGAGATTCCTTAGAAAACTTGGAATGGACCCATCATTTGACCCAGCTTATCCCACTCCTCAGCCTATACACAAAGGACTTAAAATCAGCATACTACAGAGATACAGCCACATCAATGTTCATAGCTGCTCAATTCACAATAGCCAGACTGTGGGACCAACCTAGATGTCCTTCAATTGATGAATGGATAAAGAAACTGTGGTATACATATACAAAGGAATATTACTCAGCTATAAAGAATAATAAAATTATGGCATTTGCAGGTAAATGGATGAAATTGGAGAACATCATGCTAAGTGAGATAAGCCAATCTCAAAAATCCAAAAAACCAATGATATCACCGATAAGCAGATGATGACAAATAATGGGAGGTGGGAGGGGTGCAAGAATGGAGGAAGGAGGGACTGTATAGTGGGAAAAGAGGGGTGGGAGGGGTGGGGGGAAGGAAAAAATAACAGAATGATTCAAACATCATTACACTATGTAAATGTATGATTATGCAAATGGTATGCTGTTACTTCATGTACAAACTGAAACAACATGTATCCCATTTGTTTACAATAAAAATAAATTTAAAAAAATCATTAAGATGGTAAAGTTCATATGTGTGTTTACTAGAATAAAAAGAAAGAAAGAAGGAAAAAATATCATATACAGATAATTAATGCAATTCATGACCTAAATCAACCAATTCTTAGGACTTTTCCAAATGATCCTGATTTTAATTGTTTTCCTTTCCTAAGGCCTTTGGCTATCTTTACACATTCTAGCCTCATGCCATTGATCAAAGTGGGAAAAGTTTCAAAGTTCTGGTGTTGATCACTGACTTCTTGAGCAATTGTCTATAAGTCAGTGATTCATGATATCTATAGGATGATTATCCAACCCCAGCCCACAAACCATTAAGATTATTAACCTGAACAGGGAAACAATTTGGGGCCAGCTTACAGTTTCTTTGACTTGATAGGTTAGGAATTTCCCTGTAAGTCCCCAAAACTGAGGACGTGAGTTATCTACAAAAATAATTAAATAAATAAATACATATATATATACTTCCTTGTCAAGAAAGGGAATCTTAAAGTGACATCAAGCATATTGATGGAACTAAGCAGTCTGAAGAATGAAGAGCAGATGAATCATAGACAGATGAACTATATCACCTTCTATGCACTCGCATGTTCCAACACGAAGGGGAAACAGGTAGCAAGCTCTGTTCTCACCTGAGCATGCCCTGTGAGCCTATTTAAAGTTAACAGGTCTTCATTCTAATGCTGACTACACATACATGTAGCTTTTCACTACTGGATTTCCAGAAAATTCACAGTGCTGCTGATGGGAATGCATAAAATGACCTCTGAACTGTCCTTTTATGATCATCAATCTGTCATTCTTTATATAAGTCATACTGATTCCATATAACAAGGCTGCTAGACCACATCCTAACTATACACAAGGGGAAAAGTTGTTACCTACTTGGGATAAAGAAACCAAGCGGAATTCTTTTCTTTATAGAGCTAGAACAGTACTGATTCACTTGACAGGCCTTTACCAAAGACCGCTATGCACCGGGAACTCCTGCTCCTGTCCTCTACAGTTAGTTGCTCAGGGTCTGGAGCAGAAGGCAGACAAGGGAGCAGGTAGCACTAGTGAAGTGTGAGATGCGGTGATGGAATGAGCACAAGGTACTCTGGGGATGCAAGGGACGGGAATCTAACCCCAACAAGAGTGGAGAGAGACTGAGAAGTATTACAGAGGCGGTGCTCAGGCCAAAGACGGAAGGGTAAAAAGTAAGGCAGGAAGTGAAGAGTGGCAGTTGGTGGAGGAACTACTGGGAGTTTGGAAGGAGTTTAGAAAGGATTTTACTGAGGCTGAGGCTGGCAGAGTAGGCTGGGGCAGGATCCTGGAGGGCCTGGCACGCCAGGTGAAGAGGCCTGGGCAGGCCCTGGCTTCAGCTCACAACTTGGTTTCTGTTGTCCCTGCTGCAACTCAGTTCATGCACCGTTAACACCTAGGTTGCCCACACATCTCCATATGGCGTTGCATTTTCCTTTCACTTGTGCCTTCTTCAAAAATAAAGCCATTTGTCCTACAAGACATAGGAACAGGGAGAGGGTGGGGTTTACTACTCAGTCCTGAGGCCTGGCGGAAACAACTCATTTGACTCTGCATTTCTCACTCAACATTGGTTCAGTCCTTGTGCGTTCCTAGGCCTTGGTTTCCCATCTGGCAAGTGAGATGACCGTGATCTATTTCTGATGTCCTGTGCGTCACTCGGAGGAAAGTTATTTGACTACAAATGCTCTCGAGTTCTTCATCAGATTGTATGAATAATTCACAACCAACATCATCTGGGGTTGGATTATATTTGGAATTTTTACATTGACCAATCCTCAAATCGGAATGCTATGATTCATCGTGAACTTTGATAACATTTTTCAAGAGGTAAAGAAAATGAATGAAATATAAGGAGTTCTTTTAAAGGTGCAACAAGAGGGAATAAAACAGTATTAAGGAACTGGAGAATTATACCAGAAACACAGTGGGTGATTTTATATGTGTTTAAAGATCCAGAGAGAGAGAGAGAGAGAGAGAGAGAGAAGAATATATACACAAAAAAAGATTTTTATTTCATACCCCCTCCTGCTCTTGGTAACCACCTTGCTACTCTGCTACTGTGAGTCCAACTTTTTTAGATTCTATGTATAGGAGAGATTATATAGTATTTGCTTGGCACAAATTTCTGTGCTTGGCACAAATTCCTCTAGGTTTATCCACATTGTGGCAAATGACAGGATTTCCTTCCTTTTTTTATAGGCTGAATAGTGTTCCACTGTGTATGTACACCACATGTTATTGATCTAGTCATCCACTGATGGACATTTAACTTGATTCTATATCTATTGTAAATAATGTTGCAGCAAACATAGCAGTGTTTTTCTTTGACATACTGATTTCATTTCCTCTCAATATATACCCAGTAGTGCAATTTATGGATTATAGGGTAGAAGCACCCCCATACTATTTTCCATAATGGCTACACTTATAGTCCCACCACAAGAGGAAGTTGGGGTTTTTTTTGTTTTGTTTTGTTTTGTTTTGTTTAATGCAGGATTGGGTACCATTGCTAAAAATCTTTCCTGTTCTGGAGTTAATCTTAATTAATAAATATTAACATGTGCTGAGCATTTTCTATAAACTCTACTAGGCATTTATGACACCATCTTTGCAACTTCTCAAGAAGGCGGATTATTATTATCTCCAATGTACAGATGGGAACATTGAGGCTTTACAAGGTTTCGTATGGTTCTCAAGGACACACATCCAGTATGTCAGAGCAGGAATTTAAAATTAGATATTTCTAGCACTGGAGCTCTTAACCTGTCTTTTTTGGTGCCTTCACTAGTTATCTCAGTAATTAATTCTCAAGTAAAAAATTTGGGATGAGAATACAAGAACTTTGGCATACCTGAGATTACTAAAAAAGACCTTAGAAATCAATTCGGTAATTTTAGGAGAACCATAACTTCCTAGGGAGTGGAAACCCCTTAGGGAGATGTTCTGATTGACATATGTGCTGGAAGCTGTAGTGTCATTTTCTATCACTGTCCAGCCAAGTCCTGCTGTGTTACTTTCCACAGTCCCTACTGAAGTCTGAATCCATCATTGCAGCACTTCTTGTACCATATCCTGACTCCATGATCAAATTTCTCTTCTTTAGTTTTTGTGATTGGGGCAGCAGATAAAGAAGAAAACAAGAGACTTACTCATTTGACTTTTAGGAGAAAGCACAATGATACTTCAAGAGAAGCACTTGCAAGATAGAAAGGATTTTTCCCATTTTACAGATGAGACAGCCAGAGAATGGTCAGGATGGAGACTCATGTAGAAAGCTGCTTTTAGAACAAAGACAAAAATATTGGGTTTTCAGATGGCACTGGAAACTGTACACACCGAAAGGTCTGTGGGCTCCTCTCTTCTTTTAAATTGTGGTGAAATAGATATAATATATAATTTAACATCTTGACCATTTTTAAGCGTGCAGTTTGCTGGCATTAAATGTATTCCCACTGCTGTGAAACCATCACCACCATCCATCTCCAAAGCTCTTTTCATCTTGTGTTACTAAAACTCAATACCCAGTAAACATTCCCTCCTTTCCCAGTCCCTGGTAACCACTATTCTACTTTCTGTCTCTATGAATTTGCCCACTGTAAGTATCTTAAGATGTAAGTGAAATCATACACCATTTGTGTTTTTGCAACTGGCTTTATTTCATTTAGCGTACTACTCCTCAGATTCATCCATGCTGCAGCATGTATTAGAATCTCCTTCCTTTTTAAGGCTGAATAATATTTCATTGTATAGATACACCACATTTTGTTTATCCATTCATTACCATCTTCTTTTTTGTAGTTCATACATAATATTTTGTTAATCTGAATTTGAGTATTTGGACTTCCAGTTGGTTCGAAGAAGACAAATAATCCATCCCTGTTATTGCAAGTCAATTTCTTTGCTCTTTTACTTATCTGACAACCATGGCAGAGAGCAGAACCCCATCTTCATAGGTTTGGGTCAAGCTTCCTATTGGGCCCGAGGGTAAGAAACCCTGTCCCCTGTAAGGGATTTTAAAACTCTCTTTTTCAACCCTGCTACCCAACTGAGGATCTTTAGATATTGAGCTTAAGCATCAGGTTCTTTCTAGGGTCTTAGAGAAAGATGGGAAAGAGGAAGAAGTAGCCCAAGGGACTCCCATGTTCATGGCATTGGCCTGTGAACAATGGAGAGTGTCTATCACTCCTGCATCCTCACTCCAGACCATGCAGGGGCTACAGCTGGCTGCTGCCATTCACCTCTCTGAACTTTCACTCTCTCTCACATAGCTTCCAAATCTCTGCTTCAGGTCTCACCTAAATTAAGTCCTCTTTTGTGTAGCCTTAAAAAATAAATAAATAAATAAATAAATAAATAAATAAATAAATAAAGTGAAACATAATGAACAGGTAAAATATATGATTTAGATATTTATTGTCTTTCTTTTGCATTCAAATGAACATTAGCTAAAGTTGTAACCCTCTGCACCAGAGTGAATTGGACTCAATTTTTAAAAACAGTTGTTAACCTTGTCTCTGATCTTAATATTACAAGACCACTCAATTCCACTGGAGTTAAGGTACCTTATTTCAGAGAATAAACTTCCTTTAAAGTAAAACAATTATCTTTCAATTAAACCTTGTTATTCACTTATTGATTAAGCCTACTATAAAATAATATTCTATCAGGCCATATTATAATAGGAGTCTGAGACATAAGAAGAAAAAATGGTCTAAACGAGTATATATTCTGCCATATTTAATATGCACATGTTAGCTATGTGCAATATTAATTGACTGATCGTCAGGCTTTTCTTTTGCATCTCAAATGGAAATGAAATTTAGCACCTACCTCTAAGAACTCATGAGAATTAAAGGGCAAAATTTAAGTGCTTAACACCATGCCTGGCATTTAAGTCCTCAATAAATATTAGCTATATACATAGTAGCCAGGTTAGTGAGTATCCTTTGGGGGGCCACCTGTCCTGATTTGCTTAAGAATCTCCTAGTGTTAGCACTGAAAATCTCATATCTGATACTTTTCAATCCCACATGAATCAGAACAACTGGTCACCCTACATTATACATTATGTGCATCTTCAGATCCCCAAATTCTGATGATGGTCATTACATTTTTTTAAATTATTAGAAATCTCCTAAAATTAAAAAGATTAAAATGAATTGAAAACTTAAAGATACTCTCTATGCAATAGTGATAAAATAAAAATTCATGAGAATGCCTGTAATATACCTTTCACAGGTCGAAGATAATATGAAAGGGCCTTAAAAATATCCTCTTTTCCTTGTTCATAGCTTCCAAGTGAAATGAAGATGGTGAATTGATTCTTGTATCATTTATAAAATGCAATCTTTATTTTTTAAATATTTATTGGTGCATATTAATTATACAGAATAGTGGGTTTCATTATGTTATACTTATACATGCATATAACATAATTTGGTCGATATTACTCCCCCAAACTTCCCCTTTCCCTTCCCTCCTCTCTCCCACTGTTCCCCTCCTATTCCTCTTCTTCTACTCTAATGGTTTACCTTCCACTTTTTTTGAGGGGAAACAACTTTTCATTCCTATGGTTGTACGCAGTGTAGATTCACACCATTCATGTAGTCATACATACACAAAGGGTAATTCTGTCTGTCTCAGTCCACTATCTTTCCTTCCTCCACCCCTTCCCGCCCCATTTTCTACACCATCCAAAGTTCCTCCATTCTTCTCTTACCTCCCCTGGTACGCCACACCCCTCGTTATGTATCATCATCCACTTATCAGAGAAAACATTCAAACTTCGGGTTTTTGGGCTTGGCTTATTTCACTTAGCATGATATCCTCCAACTCCACCCATTTACCAGCAGATGACATAATTTTATTCTTCTTTATGGCTAAGGAAATTGTGATATATATATATATATATATCACAATTTCCTTAGCCATTCGTCAATTGAAGAGCATCTAGGTTGGTTCCACAATCTAGTTATTGTGAATTGAGCATCTGTGAACATTGATGTGGCTGCGTATAAGACGCAATCTTTATTTTAACATTAAAGCACCAATGTTTGATTGTTTAAAAACACCAAGATATAGAAGATGGGAAGGAAATATGAATTAAGCACTTAAGATTTCCTTTTTGCTTGTGTTTGTGGATGACTTTAGTATGAATCTCCTATAATGTTATGCTCAGGTAGTGTTTAAACAAAATATGATTAATAATTTCATGTTAGTAAGCCTTTTGGTCTGTTTCTTCCTTTCATTTCATAGAAACAAGCTTTATTTTTTCCCCATTATTCTGAATAAAAGATCCTCAAAAGAAAACACCTTCTATTATTTTAATTTTAATTTTCTAGGTAGACCTTTTCTTAAAAATTAGCATATTTTGGTGCTTCAATGTTAAAATAAGGAGTGTGTCTTATAAATGATAATATTAATCTATGTAGATCTTCAATTCACTTGCAAGCTATGAGCAAGGAAAAGTAGATATTTTGGAGAGTCCTTTTGCATCCTCTGAGAGCCTGTATAGACTTGGAGGTCTTTAAGATACTTTCCTTCTTAACACTAAACAGAAATGATTCTGCCTCTAGTTGTCCTTTTAAGACTGAAGACTTGTGGTGGTCTCATTCTGCCTTCACTGATTTCAATAAAGTTCTTATGTTGGAGATGGATGGACAACTTAACAAATTGTCTTTTAAGAATCCAGGATTTTAAAACATAAAAGATTAACATGTTTCATATAAAGTTGATCATTTAATAATTATAAGCAAACATTTTTTCAAATTGTCTGCATAATGTCAAAACAACTGGTCAATTTCATTTAAAAAGTCAGTCAAATGAAATTGATTACTAAATCTTGTACTTTTTTATTTCTTTCATATTGCTATGTCATATCCTGAATATTTGGAGCTTCAAGGGAAAATAAATATTTAAGAGAATTTAAAAATGTATGCATTTATATTTAGGTGTATGTACACATCCATTGTCAATATACATATCCTCAGATAGCAATGATCTATTTTAGAACAAAGGAAAGAATATATAATACATACCACATCTACAGTTGTTAAACTTAATATACCTGTGGTTATATTTAAAAGGTTGCAATTTCCCTTAAATGAAGTGTTAAATTCCAAAGACACACCTGCAGTTTTTCTGTAAAATCCATCTGTTGGAAGTGTCATTCAGGATAGATATAAAAGTATCCTGACCAGGCCTGAATTCTTGTTAATCTCAGGTGGAGAAGGACATTTGCTTTGATAATGCCAGTTAATCCCAGAGTACAACTTGGGTTTTCTGTATTTGGGGATGAGAATCACAGAAATTGATTGGCATTTGCTTCTCATACAAGCTTTGAGTGCAAGCTGTAGAGAGATCTATGCTATGATTCAGCATATTACACTTCCTGTCTCCATAAAGAAGACGACTCCAGTGCTGATGAAAATGAATAATTCTCTTTTTAATTTTGAAGAAACCTTAAAAACATGAACTGCTTCCCAGGTGAGAAACCTGCATTATCCTGTAGTCTACCACTCAGAGGGACCTTTAGTTGTATCTGATGTGAAACATACCACCAAATGCAATGAAAAATTCTTAACAACAATTCTTAGAAGCTATGTGGAAACTGAGATTGATTTCATGCAACATTAAGAAAAAATATTCCTGAGTAGCAAATGCTTTCATCCATGAGTTAGGCCAAGGACATTGTGACTTGAATTTTGCAAAAATAAGAAAAATATTCAAAAATTAAATAAAAGAAAGAAAAAACAACCTGCAGTGTTCACTAACAGGTAAGATTGGTTTTTGCAGTAATATACTACCAATAAAACTTCACTTTTTAGAAAAAAAATTTTATTGGTAAAGTGATTCTTTTTCTTGAGATGAATAATAACTTTTATGTTCCTAGAATGGGAGGCGGGGAGGATGGGTTCTCAAATTCTTGGCTTGTGTAACATATAGATAGTGCAAATTATTATTTACATTCACATTTTAACAAGACACAGGTTTTCTCTAAAAGACATCCTAGCATGTACCTAGAAGAATTCATCAGGTTTTTTTAGTACGTAACATAGTACCTAGTACCAAAAATGCATTTGTTGAATGACTAGATAAATTAATGTCATGTCACCCAATAAATATTTCTATTTATATTATCAACCTTGATTCTGAACATGTCCACTAAGGTATTACTGACTACCAACATTTACAAGGCCTAAGAACAATCTATCCTGAAAGAACCCTTAAGACAAACTGCTAAACAGGTCTATATCATAGAAATCAGGTTCAAAATAGCACCAGGTAGTTTACGATTCAAAATAATGGATCCATTTTTATTCTAGTTACTTACAATTTTCACCAGCTGAACAACAGGAATACACATGAATCAAACAGGCCCACTTTTGTCAAAATGACCTGGACACTTTATCTGGTGACTCATAAATGCTGTGAACGGTGTTCTTTCTAAATTAACCATATGGATAACAAAGAGAAAACTCCCTGCACATTGCAGGCCACGCAGTCTATCAGCCCTATTAAGATGTGCTTGACTTTAATTAGTCCTGATATCAACAGAAGCATTCTGTACCTTAGGAGAATAACATTCTGAAAAGAAAGTTTAGTATTAAAGGAAATAGAAAAATACTTTCATTTGGGCAATCTGGTTCTCATAGCTATAAGTTTTATAAGGTTAGGTAAGATCTAAGCTAAAAAGACCAATGACAGGTAGCATGCATAAAACTAAATGATTATTAGCAATTATGATTACTGAAATCTCATTGTGTTCTCTACACACACACACACACACACACACACACACACATATACACTCACACACACATATACACTCACACGTTCAACTTATATTCAAACTAAGCTTCCTGTCATAAATAACTAAATCAGAACAAAATATATAAAACAAACATTTTAAGATGTTGAGCAATAGGTAACACAGAATAGCAATTACTGGGGGAAACAAACAAAATGAGGTTAGTTCCATAATTTCCTGGCTTTCTGTTTGGGGGCACTTTTCTGAATTGTAATACAGGAAGAAGGAACTCAGAGCATAATGGTCTTTCTGGCTATAGAGAAAGAAAACAGAGTTTGGAGCTCCAGTATTGGCTAGAATTTACAGGTCATGGTGCCAGATAAAAGGGAACTGTTCAGAGAAGCAGCCTTACTTTCTATATTGGGGGCCCTTGAGTGTTTGGCTGAACACACAGCTTCACATGTGCAGAGCAAGAACTCATGAGGTCCAATTCAGAAAAACAAATGAATAATGACAACTATTGACCAAAGAAAGGAAAGAAAGCAAGTTAGAGAGGAGCTATAAGTAGAAGCTCTAGAACTTGACTAAGTCTGAGACATTCAAGTTCCAACTAATCAGAGTGTAGAGACCTCTTTAAGCACCAGTGGTGCTTGGCAGAGAACCCAGAAAGAACATGCCTTAGGAAAAGAGCCAATTAATCCCTAGAGTAAAGGTTCTCCTCGACATGCTGCAATGAAGTTTTAAAAAAAGACAAAGGAATCAAGAGGCCTTACTCTAATTGCCTTACAGAACACAACTTGACCCTCTCAGAAGCTGGTAACTCAACAACACAGGATCTATAGTTCAGCATCAAATCCCACCAACGGTGTACAAGTGTTCCTTTTTCTCCATTTCCTTTCCAGCATTTATTATTGTTTGTATTCTTGCTTAACACTTACTATTGTTATTATTATTTTATTTTTGCAGACTGCATTTTGATTCATTGTACACAAATGGGGTACAACTTTTCATTCCTATGGTTGTGCATGATGTAGATTCATACCATTCCTGTAATCATGCATGTACATAGGGTCATGATGTCTGTCTCAGTCCACCATGTTTCATACCCTCTCCCTCTCATTTCCCTCTACATAATCTAAAGTTCCTCCATTCTTCTCTCCCCCCTCCCCGCCACCCCCATTGTATATCATCATCCACTTATCAGGGAAAACATTCGGCCTTTGGTTTTTTTGTTTGTATTCCTGATGACTGCCTTTCCAACTGGAGTGAGATGAGAGCTCAGTGGAGGTTCAGTTTGCATTTCTCTAATGGCTAATGATGTTGAACCTTATTTCATATATTTGTTGATCATTTGTACTTCTTCCTTTGAGAAGTGTCTGTTTAGTTCATTTGCCCATTTATTGTGTTATTTAGGTTTTTATGGTGTTAAAAATTTTGAGTTCTTTATTATTGTGGATATTCATCTTCTGTCAGAAGTGTAGCTAGCAAAGATTCTCTCTCATTCTGTATGTTTTCTCTTCACATTCTTAATTGTTTCCCTTGCTGTGAAGAAACCTTTTAAATCGATGCCATTCCTTTTATTAATTCTTGGCATTTTTTTTTTTTTTGAGTTTTGAGGATTCTATTAAGAAAGTCGTTGCCTATACCTATATATTGGGGTGTTGTCCCTTCAGTTTCTCCTAGGAGTTGCATGCTTTCTAGGTCTTTGATTCATTTTGAGTTGACTTTTGGGCAGAATGAGAGTTAAGGATCTAGTCTCATTCTTATGTATGGATAAACAGTTTTCCCAACACAGATAAGAACTTTAAAAACCTGTTATAAATATGGCCAAAATTTAAAGTAAAATATAGATCAAGTGAGGTAAAAATAGAAAAACACAAGAAAGAATAGAAATTTTAATAAAAAAAGAAACAGAGCTTCCCCTCAGAACACACACAAATATACATAGAAGGTCTTTTAATGGCACAGATGTGTATTTGTGAGTGTGTATGTTTACATATGAAATGAAAATTGTACTTGATGCTCTTAACAGCAAAATAAAAAGTATATCAATTTGAATATGGGAAAATAGAAATTATCCAAACTGACACTCAGAAAAAAATGACTGAAAAAAGTAATCATAATTATGATAATAAGTAATGATAATATCCAGTTACTTGTATGGAATTGGAATACCAGAAAAAGAGGAGAAAGAAATGGAAAAGAGAAATTTTTGAAGCAATAGTTGTTGAAGATTTAAAAAATAATAAAAACTATAAGCTCAGAGATCTAAGAGGTTAATAAATCCAAAATGAATAAATCCAATCAATAGCTGAAAATCAGTAATAATGAAAAAGATCTTAAAAGAAGCTGGGTAAACACATATAAATAAATAAATACATTACATATGGGAGGTAATTGGGAGAAAAACGACTGACTTCAGATCAAACAAATGCAATGCAGAATATAATAGAAGGGCAATGTTTAAGATCTAGAAGCAATGACAGTCAACATAAAGTTCCACACCCAATGGAAAATATCCTGATATTAGTTCAAGGTAGACTATGATAAATTAAAAATCCATTTAAGTCCTATAACAACCATTAAAAAATAAAGTGAGGAATATATAATCCAATAGAAGATATGAAATGGAATAATAAAAAAATTCAATTGAAAATTATTATGAACAAAATACAGATGGAAAAATAGAAAACAAACAACATGGACGTCTTTAATCATTTAAGTAAATACATTCAATGTAAATGAACCAAATATTTCATTAAAAGGTGAAGATTTCAGAAATTATTAGAAGGAAAGATCCAATATTTGCTGTTTGCATAGACTCACATATATTGTAAACACACATTTAGGTGAAAAAATTTAAATGGGGGTTATATACCTTGAAAACAAGAGCCATAGAATGATGGAGTGGCTATTCTGATATTAGACAAAGCAGAGCTCAGGAAAAATAGATATACCAGAGATAAAGATATTTTATAATAATGGAAATGTCAAATTATAAAGAAGATACAACAATAATAAAATGTTTAGCACATAGCATTAAAATTCATGAAGCAAAAATAGAACAGAGAGAAACAAATAAATAAGCAATTACGGTTGGGGATTTCAGTTGCTAGAACAACTAGATATAAAATCAATAAACAAAACGAATCAATAGATATACAGAAAATTTGAATCATCCTATCAACTAACACTATCTAATCCCTTATTTGTAAAATACTTTTTCCAAATGGAGAAACCACATTCTTTTCAAATTACCATAAAATATTCCATAAGATAAGCTGGGTCATAAGATAACTCTTAATAAATTTAAAGGAATCAAAATCATTTGGAGTATATTTTCTGACCACAACAGAATTAGAAACAAATAACAAAGAACCATTTGTAAAATCTCTTACATATTTGGAAATGAGTTAAAATACTTATTAAACCATATGTCAAAGAAAAAATTTAAAAAATGAAATTAGAAAATATTTTTGAAAATATTTATGAAAATAAAAACATGATATATTAATATTTGTATGATGAAGTTAAAGAAGTATTTAAAAAGAAAGTAAAAATTTTAAATGTTTATATTAGAAAATAAGAATGGTTTCAAAGCAATAATCTGAATCTAGCTTGAGGAGTTAGAAAAATCAAAATGAATCACCCCCAAAGGAAGAATAAAGAAAGAAATAATAAGGATGAAAACAAAAACACATTAAACAGAAAATTGACAAATAAAGAAAAAATAGTGGAACTGCAAAATAGTTTTTAAAAAATTAATAAAATTGTTCATTTCCTAGGCAAATATTGATATAAAAATGAAAAGAAAGATATTTTTATAGATTACTCAAACTGGAAAATTTCATTAGCAAATACTATCAATGACTTTATGAGGAAAAATTTGACAATTTTTGTGAAAATTTACATACAAATTTTTTTAAAATTTATTTTTATTGTAAACAAATGGGATACATGTTGTTTCTGTTTGTACATGGAGTAACAACATACCATTTGCATAATCATACATTTACATAGGGTAATGATGTTTGATTCATTCTGTTATTTTTTCCCTTCCCCCCACCCCTCCCACCCCTCTTGTCCCTCTATACAGTCCTTCCTTCCTCCATTCTTGCCCCCTCCCACCCCCCATTATGTGTCATCATCTGCTTATCAGTGAGATCATTCATCTTTTGGATTTTTGAGATTGGCTTATCTCACTTAGCATGCAAAATCATCTTGAATTATAAATAGTATATGTAGAGAATTCTAAGAATCTACCAAAAAACAAGGCCAAACTTCTGAACCTAATAAATAAATTTACTCTTATCCCAGAATACAATGTGTGTGTACAAAAATTGAATTTCTACATAGTAGCAGTTAAAAACTGAAAAGTGGAACTATAAACATACCATTTACAAAGTCATAAAAGCATGAAATATTATAGAAAGTAAGAGAGTTAGAATATTGGTATAAAAATTAACAAATGGATTGATGGAGCAGAATTGAGAGTATGAAACAGAATCATGCTTATGTGATTTAGTTTTGAACAAGGTGCCAAAATAATTGAATGTGAAAGAAAATTATTTTAAAAAATAGAGTAATAGAGAAATGCAAATTAAAACAACTCTAAGATTTCATCTTACTCCAGTTAGAATGACTATTATCAAGAATGCAAACAATAATAAATATTGATGAGGATGTGGGAAAAAGGCACACTTTTACATTGCTGGTGGAGTTGCAAATTGGTGCAACCACTCTGGAAAGCAGTGTGGAGAATCCTCAGAAAACTTGGAATTTACAAGTTTGGGTGTATACCCAAAGGACTTAAAATCAGCATACTACAGTAACACAGTCACATATTTATAGCAGCTCGATTCACAATAGCTAGATTGTGGAACCAAACTAGATGCCCTTCAACAGATGAATGGATAAAGAAACTGTGGTATATATACACAATGGGATAGTATTCAGCCATAAAGAAGAATAAAACTATGGCATTTGCTGGCAAATGGGTGGAGTTGGAGAATATCATGCTCAGTGAAATAAGCCAATCCCAAAAAACCAAAGGCCAAATGTTTTCCCTAATAAGTGGATGATTATATATAATGGGGTGGAGGGGTAGGGGGTGAGAGAAGAATGGAGGAACTTTAGCTTATGTAGAGGGAAATGAGAGGGAGGGGGATATGGAAAATGGTGGAATGAGACAGACTCATTACCCTATGTACATGTATGATTACATGAATGATATGATTCTACACCATGCACAACCATGGAAAAGAAATGATGTACCCCATTTGTGTACAATGAATCAAAATGCAGTCTGTAAAAATAAAAAATAAATAAATAAATAAAATTTTTTAAAAAATAGTACTGGAGGAATTCACTATCTATAACGGAGCTAGGGAGAAACCCAAATCCCTACCTCACACCGTTCACAACAGTTAATTTGGGACTGATTATAGACCAAAACCTAAACCTACACCTCTGTAATTCTAAATCTTTTAGAAGAATGTATTCTTCTAGATTCATTCTTCATGAAGTACAAAGCACTTCACAAAGAAAGCTGTATGAATGGCCAGTTGGCACATGGAAAGTACCCAATATCACTAGCCATCTGAAAATGCAAAACAATGTCAAAGCGAGATACCACTGTATATCAGTGGAATGAATGAAAGACCAACCACATTGAAGGTCTCTGGGTGGTGGAACAACTGAAGCTCCCATGTATTATTAGTGGAAGTATAAAATGACACAGCTTCTTTTGAAATTAGTCTGACCATTTTCCACACAGTTAAATATATACCTTCTCTATGAGTCAGCAATTTTACTTCTAGGTATTTACCCAAAGGAAATGAAGATGTGTACACAAACAGATTTGTACAAAAACATTCATAGCAGTTTTCAGCGTGATAGTCCCAGTTGGAAACAACCATGATGAGCACCAACCAGAAAATGGAAACATAAAGCTATTATTGTATATCCATATGATGAAATCTGAAATGACCTCAATGGATAAAATCAAGGCTCCACATGGCTGTGCTCTGTCTACATATCAAGTGGAAAATCCGGTTCCTTACTTTGACCAGCACATAGAAGTGCTGAGTTCTTGGGTTCATGTCCTCTTTCCATCTTCAGAGGCAGCAATCACAACATTTGACCTCTGCTTTATTACGCTTTTTTTTTTTTTATAATTTACTCATTTTTTTTATTTTTTACAGACTGCATTTTGATTCATTGTACACAAATGGAGTACATCATTTTGTTTCTATGGTTGTGCACAATGTCGACTCATATCATTCATGTAATCATGCATGTACATAGGGTAATGATGTGCTTCTTTGATTCTCTGAACTCCCTGTCACATACAAGGACACTTGTGGTTACCTTGGACCTATGTGAATAATCTAGGATAATTTCCCTAGTTCAAGATCCTTAACTTCATCACACGCGCAAAGTCCCTCTTGTCATGTAAGGCAACATATTAACAGGTTCCGGGAATTAGCACGTGGTCCTGGTGGGTATTTCCTGGCCCACCAACCACCAGCAAAGTGCTCACTCTCCTTCATGCTTCGCAGCGGCTGTTCTAGCTCCCTGGAATGCACTTTCTCTAATTACATGTAACTTCGTCCTGGATCTAAAGTCTTTGCTCAAAAGTTTTGTCAATGAGATTCCTTTTACCCATTCTATCTGAAGTTGCAGCCTGCACTTCTCTTGCTGCTAAAACTCCTGATCACGCTTACTCTGTTCTTTGTTTCTTTCTTCATACCTTATCTATTACATCTATTGGGTTTTTGTTGTCGCTAACAACTTTATCTAACAGATTGTATAAGGGCAAGTTAACTTTGTCTGCTTTGTGCACTGATACATCCCTAGTAGCTAGAACATGACCCAAAACACAACGGGGACTCAGGGAACACTTGTTAAAGGAAACTGGACGACTGGATGAATGTGCAGCGTTCTCTTCTACTTTACAGCATTTCAGAGGCACATAAGCACCTTCAGGCCTGCACATATAAACAAATTCTTTGGCAAAAATATAACGGTACACGTTGCACGAAGGCCATTGCAAGAGACAAAGTTTCTTAAAAATAAAATGATCATACTATTGAATTTACAAAATCTGAGCACTGAGAAATTGCAGATCTGAGGACTGAAAGTTATCTGAAGGGCTCTGATAAGGGCACTACTGCAGCGCAGACCTCCATGGGACACAAATAGCAAGGGACACTGAGGAAGAAGATGACTAACCAAAGCAAAACTGGGTTTCAGACTGCATCAAGTAGTGGTGGAGATTCTGGCCCAATGTTTGTCGTGACAACACCTGGGAGTTGGAATTTAAAGATCCTGTTCCGAAATGGACTTCTTCCTACTTCGTTGGATGTACAGGGACACCTAAACTAACTGCATGACAGAGTATGGTCTTTGTGTCAGTGTGCATGCCCCACCAACTTTCAAGTGACAAACATCTGTGCTGCATTCAAAAATTACCATATTAAAGAAGTCTGTGAACTAGTCTTATAGATAGTGACTGTATCGGAAACAGTGGATACAGGTAGCATTCTTGTGCTCAGAGATGTCTTTTAAAGCAGTATTTCTAACACAACGGGGATTTTGAAAAGCACGCTTCTTTGTAAATATCACATATTAAGAGTGGTGTGGTGCTAATATACATTTGAATACACAACTCTAAGAGTATGTGCAGGTTTCATTGATTCTGAAGAAACTGGATCTTTCTGTTCCAGAGCAAACTGAAAGCATAGTCGATCTTATTAAAAACTTTAAGACATAAGCATGGAGTATAAAGTTGTTATAAAGTTAAAAAACAAGTTGATGGGGGGCTGGGGCTCAGCAGTGGAGTGCTTGCCTCAAATGCGTGAGGCACCAGGTCTCATCCTCAGCACCACATAAAAATAAATAAAATAATGGTATTGTGTCCATCCACTAAAAATATTTTTTGAAAATCAAGCTGAAATGTAGTCACAAGACATAGTGGTAGTTGTTATTTGTCCCAACCTTGATCCAAAGGAGGCAAAATCTTTCTTTTGATTTCATTACAACACTAAGGCAGTGGACTCTTTTGAACTGTTGTTACAGTCACCCTACAAGAGGAAAAAAGCCACAGGGTAGATAGATATAAACAATATACCTTGAAAAATGGAGGATTCATTCAGAGCCTACCTTCTTTGTCTTTTCTCTGTTTGATTGCTGTCTTAAAATAATTATTTTATGGCCAGGCAAATTGTTCAGACACTCAGCTGGGTCCCTCATCTTAGCTCCTCACAAACTTCTTTGGACCTTCTTTTTTGACATCTCCATCACTATGTCATTAAACTAATGCCTAATTTCAATGTCTGTTCTAAGGGAAGTACTTTTTCCTTAGTTGAATAACACTTTCCATATGAGACCTTATTTTATATCCACAGGAATGGGGACAGATCCTATAAAATAACAAAGAAGCACTAATCTAGTAGTTAAGTAACCTAAATTCTTGCCCTGGTTTTCTCACCAACTTAAATTCTGAAATCTTATCTGTGAAAATGAAATGATTAACCTTGTCTGTATATAAGGTCCATTTAAGTTCTAGGCATCTATGATCATCATTAACAAACATTACTGAGATCCTTCTGGATGTAGGGTACTTATCAAACAATGAATCTATCTTCATTTTTTCAAATGATAGAAAAGGAAGCTCAGAAAGGTCAAGTGACTTGCTAATGTCACACCTCTCATAAATGGCAGAGCTCAGACTCACTGTCAGATCTTGTCCACAGAACAAATGTCTTTGCAAATGCCACATTGTTGTCCTTAAGAATAATAACTATAGCATTACAGACAGAAAAGATCCTGGTGATGGACACCTGGGTGCCTAATACTTGCACTGGCTCATGGTTTCCTGGGAGTTGCCATATTTTGTAAGATCTTGGCCACTTAGTAAAGTTGATTAGTTCTTGATTAGGCATGACCCAAGTTAGGAATGTAGAATCCTTCCACAAAAGTTGGAAATATAAAAGTGAACTAGTCTTTCTGAGATAATTAAAGGCATGAAATGGAAAATTCAGGAGATATTAGCAACAATGTCACTTGCCAGGTGAGAAAAGACAGTTTCCTTGAGAGACAGAGAAACAAGAAGGAAAGAGGGAGTGTTCTGGCAGAAATTTGCCCCTGAATTTTGGTTGGTCATGAGGTCATGCATGACCTTCTAATACGTAGGTGGTTCTACCCTCCCTTGCATTCTGTCTGCTAATATTCTCCTTTTTCGCCTTAGTTGTTGAATTAATCTTTACCTAGTTTCCTAGGGCTACTGTAACAAATAGTCACAAATTGATGACTTTAAAAAAGCAGAGGTGTATTCTTAACACTGCTCTGGAGGTCTGAAGTCCAAATCAAGGTGGTGGCAGGGTAAGACAGAATATCCATGTGTCTCTTTCCAGCTTCTGGTATTTGCTGGCAAACCTTGGTTTGTAGACTTTTCACTCCGGTCTCCGCCTCTATGTTTATACGACCTTCTCTGCTGTGATTCTTCTCTCCATCTTTCCTCACAGAAGGAGTCATTATTAGACTCAGGACACAACCTTATTAAGGAGGATCTTCTTCAGATCTATCACTTAATTATATCTGCCAAGTCCCTTCTTTCCAAATGAGATCTCATTCACAGGTTCTGGGAGGATCTTTTGGGGCATCACTGTGGACCTATGGCAAAAGAGACTCCCATATTGTCCTGGTGACAGTTTCTGAGGGTTAGTGATAACCATCTCAATAGATTCTTTCATACATTTAATTATACCTTCCCTCCTGCCATCCTTGTCCATTTTTTTTTCTCTCCCGTAAGGTCATTTTGACATTGAACAAATATAGCACTGTGATCAAAACATGAATTCTGTGTTGGAATAGATATTTTCAATTTATCTTCTTTGTGTTGGGAAGACAAGCAAGATGATCAAGTGATATCAATCTAAATAGTGGAATGTCTTGTTTCACTAAGCCTCCCATGGACAGCTAAGAATTTATTTTTAATCTGCTTCTAGACTGGTATTATAACACCTGGAACAATGGTTACTGAACTGCTCTCAAGTGTAAACACCAAATAGGTGTTTTTTACTTGTTTTAGTTTGTTTTTCAAAAAACAACAAAGAGGAAGTGTGTCAGTATTTGGTCTTTTAACTAATATAAATTGTCTTCTTTTCCAGGGAAATGTTTCCTATTATGTGAAGTCAATTTCCATGAAGCCAGTCATTTGGAAGGGTAACAAATTTACCCCATCCTGGAATCTCAAATAAAAATCCATTGTATGCCATTATATAGCTGGTTTTATGTTTACTAACAGCTGTCTTCAAATCTTCATTATTGCAGAGTAAAACTACTATACTGGTATTTAAAAACATATTCCCATAACAACAACAACAAAAATACAAAGACCCTATGTTTACGAGAGGTGTTTTACTGGGAAAATACAGAGAGATGTATTCAATAAAAATACAAAACCATGCCTTCTGCTCAGTATAATCTTATGGATGCCTCCCATCTTCACAGCAGAAGTGTTGTTTTACCATACCAAGGGCATACATAAGGTTTAATTTAGTGTTTTCTGCTCCCTCAGTGTATCACAACTCCCCATTGCACATGGTCTTTAGAAATAAAGTTTGAATTTATAAAAACCCGATTTTAAATCTGCCGCAGAGATCATATGTCAGATAATACAGATTCCAAAATAGAGTCTGTGGTACTCATTCTCAGCACCTTTACTTTGATAGATTATAACCAGTCTCTTGTGTATCATAGCATACTCTTGACAAAGTAAGTCCCAAAATAGGAAAGCCAAGCTCCTGCCATGTAAAATCTCTCAGTGTAGTACTAAAAAGGAAGATACAGCTTTCACAGAGTGACAAAAATGCTATAAACATGTGATGGCAGATTTGTTTGGGGTATAGTTAATGACTTCCTTGTTAATTTCTGATAGAACTTCGAAGGCTCTTTAACAACTTGCTTTGGCTGTTGAAGATCCTTTTATATAAAGAGCCATAGATTATTAAGATTTTTTCAAAACCTGCATTTTTTCCTTGTAGGTTACAGTTCCATCTGATTTTATAACTTTCCATCCTTAAACTGACCTGATCCTTTTTAATGACGTTCATGCCCTTAATCAGGACTATGTAAACAATCCATATTACCAATTTCATAAAGACATATGTGAACATTTAACAGGCTTTGGGAGACATTTGCTGTTGAAAATATCTAGGTTGATTTTCTTTCTTGGAGATTATCCTGTACTAGTAACAGCAGAGAAAATATTTCCCAGGCCTGTGAGCATTTAGAAGTTTCTTTGTGTGCCTAGATTCTTTTGCTCCACGAAGGGGAAGTGGTGTGCTTTGGGGGTGGGCAAGAGAAAAATGACAAGAAGCAAAAGCCCTTCTGCTGTAGGATCAGATTCCAAGCAGAATTCCTTCATACACTTCCAGTTCTGTGAAAGTGCAGGGTGGTGTTCATTTTCACTGTATCTGCTCGCTTAATTGTTTCTGCCTGTTCATTTCATTCTTCAGTGAAAACATTAGCCTAAGGGACATTTGAAAATCAAAAGGGAGGTTTGAAGTTTAACAGGAAATGAACAGTGGTGTTGCTGTAATATTAAAGTAGAAGTTTAGAACAAGTAAAGAAATAGCCACAATTCTAAACTCGACATGTCTTCTCCCTTTTTTGTTGTTTCTTTTTTGCTCTCCCAAGTGTCGAAATTAAAGAAAAACATTCCATAGTTTCTACATTTCTAAACGGCCAGGGCCTTCTAAAGGATGCTGTGAGGTATGCATTAATGGACTTACCTTAGATGCCGTGGAGATCAAGAGATTTTTGAGTTATTATGCAGGAATGTATAAAAATTCAGGACAGATTTCCTGACAGCTATAATTATTTAATTCTCTTAGAATTATCCCTCTCCACCCCCAAACCTCCTCTTGCCAAAATTATCCAGATAATTCAGGAAGTAGTAGGAAGGTTAGAATCTGAACCATCTCAAAACCGAAACTGACCAGAGACTCATCCAACTCTCCATTTCACTTGCCATGAGGGGACTGGACTTTCGCGTCTCCATGTGTGCTAGTTAAGTTTAATCTAGCAGGAAAATTGTCTTCAGACAAAACAGAACTTGAACTTCAGAAGTTCATTGCTCCTCATCCTAGTTGCCCACGTAAACACAAGTTGGCTTGGCTGAGTTGCAACAAGCACCAGTTACGTTAAATGCTGATATTTTAGCAACTCAAGATGGACTGTTGGCATTGTCCATACTCTCTCTGATCAGAGACAAAAGATCAAACAGATATTCAAAGGCCACTCTCAGAGGTTCTCAACTTAAAATAGAGTCTATTTTACAACTGCATTCCGACTTAACAAGGAAATCAAACAATTCCAAGAGAGCAAGGCAAAAACCATCAGCAAACTTGTTTAAAATGGCCCGCGGATACAGACATTTTAATGGTTGAATAATGAGGTGGAAATATCAGACTTAAAAAAAAAATAAACAAAAGCTTAGGTGTTTAAACATACAAAAGTTATTAAACCATTTATTTTTGGAAATAATTTGAGTTAATCAAATGGCTGTAATGAGGAATAGTCGGTTAACAAGTAATTACCTTTTCCTGCCTTTGAAGAACAATGAATTTGGGATGGATCCAAATTTGTAAAAAGCAGCCATGATTTTATATTCAATTATCTAATGGAAAGATCACTGTAGTTTTGTGTTAGTTTGCTGACACTATATTTCATAGACTAGCACCCTTGGAGAAATAATTTAATCAAAAGTTAGATTCAGTTATTCATGATTAAGTATGGCCTTTATTAATTTAGGAATAGCAAGACAACAGAACTGTTGATTATAAAACACCATTTTAGGAAGAAAAACTGGCTTGTTTAGCTATCTGCACTGATCATTCTCTGTGGCGAACGTATCCTTTGACTGTTTCTATTAGTGGAGAACACAGTGTTTGTGGTGGCAGAGGGTGGGGGGCGACACTAGGTATAGGTCTGAAATGGGAGAGCAAAGCAAATGGACAAATTGCAAGTTAAATACTTTGGGGGGAGGGGATGTATTTTTACAGTATCAATTATTGTCGTTACAAGTAATAAATAATGCTAAATAAAACATGTAGCTAAACAGGCATTAAAGCCCCTTTACATACATAGAAGACAAGAAAAGCTTTTTTCTCTATGCTGCAGACAGGCATTTTCCTCTGCCTCTGTCAAGTGTAATTCTTTCTTGATGAATGACAAGGCAGGATAATAGGCTGTGGTCACCATGGCAACCAGACAGCAGCACTGTGTGCCTAGCATTTTTTCATCTGAAAATGAAACCAGAAGCAAAGAAAAGCTGAAAATGTAACAACAGATTAACTGATACAAAAAAAGAAAAGAAAGAAAGGAAGAAAAAAGGAACAAAAAGGCAAGTTAGATTACAAGCAATTAAAATTACAGTACCTAGTCTCTCCCTCTCTCTCTCTCTCCCTGCCTCTCTCTTTCCCTCTCTTACACATGCACCAACTGATGTTTTTAAATATTATTTGATAAACATGAAACGATTATGATTTATCTTTGTTTTCCAAAATGCCTCTTTTCTCTTTAAAACCTAGAAAGGAACTGATTTTTTAAAAAGAGGGATTGAATTCCATTCAACACTACAATTTATGAAACTTATTATTGTGTTTGTGCTGGGATTTCTAAATTCCTTTCCTCTCTAGTGCCCATCCCTGAACTATCCAGAGACCAAAGGCTTAATGTGCAAGTTTTATCTGGGGGAAGGGCCGGGAGAGGTGGAGAGGGAAAAGAGACTTGGAACTGAAAAATAAGAGGACATTTTATGTTAACTCCTCAATTCTCTAGACTCCTTCCTCTGTATTTACTAAGTAGAGTTGCTTTTCTATTGAGCTGAAGGGAACTGCAGCTCTTTTGCTGTATCCCCATTCCTAAGCATAAGAAGTTTCCTGAATCCCCATTCAGAATGTTGTATATTCTGCCTATGTAATTTCCTCTCATTAACTTGATCTCAAACTTTTTTGCAGTTTTACTTGGAGATGTTGTCGGTCTCTACTGAAAATAAATAAAAAAGAAAACACAGACATAAAGGGTTTTTGAGAGCAATGGTCCCTTTTCATTGGATATTTGTTGAGCACAAGAACATTGAGCTAAAGTTTGGAGGACAAATGTCCTGTCAGGGACTCGTGCAATTTCAGGCCAGAGCACAGGAGAAGAGCAAACCAAGTCACTTGAGTTAGAATCTTAGTTCTATCCTTAATAATATGATAATAAATATCAATACTATTGTATGTGACCCAGAGAGTTTTTAACCTCTCTGAACTTCAGTATCTGTCATTCTAAAATGTAAAGATTTTAGTACTTCATGGGAGTGAGAGACTTCATGAGATCATCTGTTGAAAATGTCTGGTATACATAGGAGTCAGTTAAATATTCTTCTTCTTGTAATCAAAATATTCAATTTTCTCATCTGTGCAGTAGAAATGCCTGTATAGTATATGTGTGCATGTGTTGGAGGGTGTGTATGAGAGAGAGAGAATAAAGAGACAAGTATATAACCACGATTTCAGAAGGATGCAGCTCAAGTAAGTTCCCTGTGTCAAGTGCTTTGGAAGAATGACTTGCTTATGGAAAGGGAATATCATCACCCAAAGAGAGCAACTCCTTTCCAGGAGATCTTAAGGAAAGGTATCTGATTCCACCTTCCCTGAGGCAGAGGAAAGGACTACACAGTGAAGGGTTCATCTCAGGAACTTCTTGATGGACCAGAAGATTGAAAATGTAGAAAGAGGCCCTCAGAGCAAGTCCACCAAGTCAGCAAGAGCTTGGGGTACCTGGTGCTGACAAGTGTCCAGTCCGTGTCAGCACAGACGCTCCCAGTTTTTCCCTAGCATGCTCAGTGGTTGATTGGCCACCCACAGCAAGGCCTAATAATCCTTCTTTTGTCCCCTTTCCCCCAACACACATGCAAATACAGTTGGATCAAAGCTTTTAATGTGCTTTGTACTGTTTTATTTGAAAAGATCAGGTCTGATATTTGAGAGGAAGAGTCCATATGGCTGGGCTGAGCTCAAGAAGCCTCAGACAAATTGTAAACAAGACCAGGGCACAAAGTCCTCTCCCGCCCACAGCCTGCCACTGCCATCCCCAAAGCATCATCCCATGCTAGCCAGGCTTACTTGACCGTTCACGAAAAGGGAGGGTTAGCATACTGAAACTGACCCTCTCACCAGCTTTTCTAGAACTTTCTAACATATATATTGCAAATTACTACTGCTAGTTTCGTCTAAGCTTCTACTTGCCTAAAACCATACCTGTTCATATTTTCAAAGTTTTGAACAGTAGATATCATGGTACTTTACATACCACTAAAACCCTCTGTTGTTCAAATAAACTCCTAAGTAACTTCTAGTAAAAAAAGATGGAAGGAAGGCCATAATTGCTTCATTAAATGTGATATACGCATTTCTAAAACCAACCATTGAAGTTTGCATTTTTTGTTACTTTTGGAATACAAAGAAGGAACGTGTTGATTGTATTTCCTCCATCTCAGACTTTATCATACTTGATGTTATCATTTATACAGTTATGTGTTCTAGCTGCTTTGTGCACGCTTTACAGATAGGCCGATGGCCATCCTCAGTACCTAACCACATGCTTGACTCATAGTAGGCAATTCATAAATATTTGTTAAGCAAATGGATGAGCTTTGAAGGCAGACACATGTATATTTGTCCTCTAGTTCTATCGCTCTCTGGTTGTGAACATGAACAACTTCACTTTTCTGAGTGTCTAGTTTATCTTCTGGAAAATGAAAAGAAAAATTTTCACTTAATTGTCCTGGCTCCTAAAGAACACGCATGTTTGTAATGCATAGTGCCTGGCCTAACACAGAAGATACACGACACTGATTAGTTCTCCCATTTTAAGTTCAATTTCTTTCTATGAGTTTTAGTGAATTGCTTGCCACTCCAAGAGATTTTTCCTGATATGCAATACTCATAGAGGAGTCACAAATTTATAATAGGTTCATTCCCTGGACAATCATTATGTGAACCTATTCCACAGACCATACTGCTGTAAGTACAGAAAAGCAAGTGCCATTTGTGATTAACTAGAACAAGAAGGCTGGATGTGACTGGAAAGACCAACATGGGAAGTGAATATAGAACCCTGGGTTGCAGAGGGTGAGGGATCAGACATTAAGTGCCCAGCAGTAGAGTTGTTAATCCAGTAATGACCACCTGTGTTGGAGCAACTCATGAACAAATCACAGACAACAACATCAGTGCACACAGCATTAGCTGAGTTAAAAAAAGGAACTAACATTTGAATGACATTAATTTTTTTTTTACTTTTGTATTTTTATTTATTTTATTTTTTTAAATTTTTATTTGTAGGACAACATTCCTTGAGCACTTACTGTGTGTGGTACCATGAAGAGGTGGATTCACATATGGATCTCCCTTAACTTAGGAAGCAGTAGCTCAGTGGTAAAACTCAGGCACCAGTCAGAGTATAGTTTCCATCCTACGGACTCTGCTGCTTAATGACTGCATGAAGAAGCACATTACTTCAATTCTCTTACCACAGTTTCCTCACCTGTGAAAGAGTGGTGACAACAGTAACTCCCTCACAAAATGTTTGTGGTCACCAAGTGATTCAATGCACATAAAAGCACTTAGAACTGCGTGTGCACATGAAGAGGATTTAGGAGGTTTTAACTGTTGGGGTTTGATCTGTACTTACTCATTCTTTCTAAAGTTGAAAGAGTTGGTGAATTTATGACAGAAAACAGCTGGTTTGAAAATCAATTTTGCCTCTTACAAGCCTCGTTCTCCTCATCTGAAAATAGAGTCAGAGGACCTGTCTCAAAAGATGTGTTAGAAGCGGTCCCGTGATTAAAGCGAAACAAGATCAAGTGGTAATAGTGACCAGGAAAACGTTAATCCAAGTTTCAAACTGCAGGCAATGAGTATCAGGTAAACTGGACAGCTGACCCCAGACCAAGGCAGCTGGGGTCAGAGATCGTTCTCTTGGCACTAAGAAATAAGAACCCAAAGGTCTGTGATAGACGTCTCCAAGATTGACAGAGAGACAACCTTGAGACACAGGGATGCCAAGTGAATCTTCAAATGTGTAATTCACAGTGAGCTCACATCTCTCAGGCCTCCACTGACGTGTGTCTAAGAGAATAAAATCTAGACTTCTGCAACCTGCATCCTAGTTCTTCCTGAATCTACTTTCAGGTCCACTTTCAGCATCATCTCCCTTTCAAGGTTGCTGAGATATTGGCTCTTTCCTCTCCATGCACCTAGCCATCTAGTGTCTCACTTTTTCTCCCTTAGAATAATAATTCTTTTCCAATGATATTCCACCTGCTCAAGTTCCGATAACCTTCAAGTCTTGGCCACAGGCTTCCTCGGTGAAGTTTCCAGTCTTCTAGGCAGTAAGTGACCTCCAGCTTTCTTGGAGACATAACTTGGAACTAGAATCACACACCTATTGCCTTCTCTCCCCTAGAGAACAAGTTCCTCCCATGGGCAGGGCTTTAACTGTTTGCTTAAAGGGGGCTTAACACAGTAGTCATGCAATATATATTTGTTGTTCCACAACTGTATGGAATCTATGAATGAACAAGGGAGGAAAGAATAGATCTATTCATCCCTTACCTATAGCCAGATTGGGTTTTAAAATAAAGACAACCTGATCATGAAAGTTAATATTAGTAATGACAAGTGTGAATGAGCCCTTACCAATGCCTATTATGAACCAGGAATGACCAAGAGGCAGTAAGGCATTGGCAAGTGAAACACAGGGCCTCTGTCCTCCCTGGGCTCACAGTACCATGGAAGGGGCACGCATTTATATCAAATCACTGCCCAAATATATAATTAACCACCCATGAATGTATAAAGGAGACATTACAAACAAGTTACGGAGACACAAAACCAAAAGGGACAAGACTAATTGGAGGGAGGGTCACGGAAGGGCTTTCTTGAAGAAATCGATGTTTCTATCAGATTTGGAACTGATGATCGCAGCTGCTCGTGGGCAGAGTAGTGGCTTGATGGCAGGGGATGGAGTAGAATGGCCATTAGAGGCATTTACCCTGCAATCAGTTTCTATGGGCTGTGTGAGGGTGAGAAGTGGTCTAACATCCGTGCTAATATTCCGAGTTGGAAACCAAGTAGCAGAACAGCAAGGAAAATGGTCTCCAGCAGAGAACAGTGAGAAGGAGGAGAGGAGATAAAGGGGGAAAATAGCTCAGTTATACAAAAGTAAACGGAAAGATGATAGAAAATAAGTTAAATCAAAAAAACAAAGGGGTATGATGAGTATATCATTCATCCTGCATCCTCAATATAGCAAATAAATCCTATAACCTATACATATCTTTTCTTTGCAGTTAAACTTTCAGCACATAGAAGTTATTAAAAGAATATTCTGACCTTACATGACAAAATGCAGGTCTATATCAAGTCCTGGACCAATGTGATGTCATTGCCTATTGCAAGCATGGGGTGATAGAAGTAAAGAAGAAGGGCTGGCACTGGGGTCAGTGTTACCATGTCTTTAACTCTGGCGAGAAATCTATTAAAAAATGTCGTTGAACTTGTAAAAAAATAATTGGATAACTGAAGTTTACACTGGGATAAGGAGAAGGCAGATGGGGTTGTAGAGAAGATCTCCAGCACTTGTCCAGGGGACCCAGAAGAACTGTGAGATGCTGTGTGAATGATTCCATTTCCACAGGGAGCTGTTGGTGACGTGGTGTACTTGGGCTCTGAGACACTTCAGGTATGTTTCAAATAAGTAGCCTCCCCACGTGGATTGAATGAACTCATCTAGCTTTGTTGGCAAGCCCCATCATGGAGACACCTATGGGACAGAGAACTCCTGTTTCTCCGTACATGCACATTTAAATTTCAGTGAACTTGGACTTGCAGGCAGGTGGAAGAAACAATAGGATACTAAGAGTCCAGATGATGGAGAACAAAGAATGGAGAAAGTAGAAGCTGTGAATACAAAGGTAAGCCTCCTCTGCTGAACAGTTTTTCCAAGATAAATGGTGTGGAGTAACATGAATAAAAGTGATTTAGCCTGAGTTTCTCCCTTCGCCCCTCCAAGTCTGCAGTGGTGTCAAAAAAAATCTATCATGGGAGAATCCTTCTCTGAGCTGTTAAGTCTTTTCAGTCTGTAAGGTTCCTTTATTAAAGCTCTAATGCCCATGGGAGGAACCCACCTTATTAAATAATACCTTAAAGAAGAATTAATCTATCAGTTATTCTCTAAAAGGTAGACAGAGTAAGCCTGCGGCCCTAAAGGGAGGAGACATGTGAGAGCTGAGGTTGGGCACAGAGTGGGAGAATGCTGGAGAAAATTCCACCAGCTTCAGAAAGCAGGGCTCCATCAGGGCTTCGACTGTGCAAGAGCCTCTGTTGGCTTCCATAAATAGCACCTGGCCTAACATAAAGTTGCTATATGTGCAAATATTGTATTCACAGAGGAGTCACTTGCATCAATTATACGCATTTTTGAGGTATTTGTTCTTTAGTATTCATGGAACTTCATGTGGTCAGATACTTGTCCAGTTGCAAGAATAAGTGATCAAAACCTACATACAAATGAAGAGCTATAGAGAGCTTCTCAATCCAGCACGGTTGCCTCAGCCTGTGCATGAGCATTGCAAATTGTCACGTCAGAACTCAGAGATGCCTCTTTTCCAAACTGGTCACATGCCCAAATGCTATTACTTGGAACTGAATAAAACTTTGAAAGTTCTTAATGCAACTTTATAAACAACCACAACAACAAAAACTCAGTTCACACAGTGAATTTTACTTACTCAAAGACATCAGCTAAGAGTAAGACTCATGGTTGCAAAACATTCTGGAAAATGCAAGATGGGGAGTAGGGCTGAAAATGGAAACGCGTGATGCAAGAAAAGGTAAGTGTGACTGACTCAGAAAGAACAGGATTTGAGTTTTGTGTGACTTTTGGAAAAAAATGTTCAAAACAACTTCTCAAATTTTTCTTGGCCCTGTTTCAAAGACATCTAGGGTTAACCTGGCCATACATGTGACAGGTTGGCTCCTTCCAGACCTCTTCTCTCAAAGGTCTGAAGAAGGTCCCAAGATTAGCACTTAACTCAATTAGCATGTGTGCCAGGGTTGTGCTTTTGAAAAGAATTGAAAAACTCAAACTGGGAAGATAATTCTTTCACTGTCTCTACTATCAGCTGATGTGGACTTGATGTTCTTGAGACCAAAAATTCAATGCCTATATAAACCTATTAGTTTCTACTCCACCAACATCCTTATGTGCTGTGATTTCAGGTAGTCCACACTAAGCCCAGAAAGCCAGAGGTTCGTGCCATTGTTTAAGGAAATCATAAGTGGAACCAGGCGCATCTTTGACATATGTGCTCAGCTAAATGTGTGGTAGGCCAACCTCTTGCTACGTAAAGCAATGAACATCTCACCTAAGCTGAAGGGCTGCCTTAGGGACCGAAACATAACTCAGATGTGATATTTTCCCCTTTGCTAGTGCTTCCTCTGCAAATATGCTTTTAATGTACTTGACATAGTTATCCACAAGAACAGATGGAATGGGGTCACAGGTAACTCACCTTTCCACATAATAGGAGAGTCATTTCTATTTGACTTTGGGACAGTGTTCATCATTCCTATACAAACCCACCACACTCATTATTAATGTTTTGCTTAATCTAAAACCTGCTTTTACTAAATAAGGTCATTGGAGGGCATTGGGTAGGATTCTTCATGAAGTCCCTCTCAAACTTCATCTTTTGCCATCCTCTAGAAATTTGTTCCATATCTTGATCACCATCCTGCCTTGGCCTCAATCAGGCAGAAACCCACAGCATTAATTTTCCTGAGATGAAATGCTCATTAAGACCCGCATGTCTATATGTCTTTTCCCCTTACTAGGTAAGAGCTTTGAGGGTCAGGATCATGTATTATTCGTCTTTGTGTTCCCAGAATGTAGTAGGTCCTCAATTAATGTTCATTGAATTAATTAAATATAAAATATGTAACAACCTATTAAAATATTTTGCCAGTTGATTCTATAATTTTTGAAACTGTTGGTTTAGCATAAATCATTGCATTGCTCTGGGCAAGCAGGTAAGTGGTTATTTACAAGGCAGATTTATATGTAATTGGACATAATGTATTCAAATGATTTGAATTGATTTGGTTAGTCTAATTTGGATGAAAGACAGTCCATTGGCATTGTTTATTTCCTTGGTGGTAACAAATGAGATTCATTCTAATACCTTGCTGATGGCAATTTGAGTTCGAGTCAAACAGTTGGGGTCTTTTGCTTTTGTAACAATGGTTTAGGGCCAATAATAGGACCCTTAAAACACTATCTAATCCAGCTTTATGATTTCATAAGCTGCCAGACTCTTCATTTCCTTTGTCACGATGGGAAGACAAGATGGGATATGAGAAGAGCAAAAAGAGGAGCAGGGGACCTAAGGAGCTGCAGAACTTTGAGATCATGTAAACAATAAAATTGGTATGCTGAGAAATTGCTTCCCTCTAATCTCTCTTTCTGTTGTCATTATTGGGAACATCTACATAAAGTCCTAATTCCTGATGTGCAAATCCTAATTATCTCACACATTGTAAATTTGGAAAAAAAGATGAAACAATATCACAATCCATTTGTAGAAGGAGGTAGAAAGCTATTTTCCTAAAGGAGGTAAAGTCTGGGACAGACTGCGAAACTTAATATGTTCAGTGAACTAAAGGCCAAAGGTGGGATCAAAACTAAAATGCATTCCTCGCAAACATAGAAATAAAATCCAGGTCATAGAATTTTAAATTCTCATATTGTTTTGAGTAGGATTATTTAAATAAGCTGAATTTGTATCTGCACAATCAATAATATCTTGGACTCAAACTTAAGAAATTTAAATTCTTTAACAGTATATTAATAGATCAAAGCAGTTCACCTTGATTCACTGACCTGCACTGGACTTGGGATTTAAAATTAAACAAATGCTCCAAGAATTTCCACAAAGCCGAACCAAGAGTTGGGAAAGCTGAGCTCATCTCGCCCTGCACATCTCTGAGGTTTTTGCTCCATTTCTCTTCCCTCAAAGGTCTCCTTTACCAAGGTGAGACAATACCTCATGGGTTTTAGGCAGACCAAAAAGGTGATAGATAAGAAAGTGCTGCCCTGACCTTCAATAGACATATGTCTTACAAATGTAAGGGGTAGTAATTTTATTATGTCAGAATTAGCCACAGTCCCCTATCCGGTGCTAGTCATCAGCTACGGATGGATTTGGTAAACCTTCAGAGAAGAGCCACGGTGATTTTGAAGAGTTCTGGAAATAAGTGTTAATAAAGATGGTTGAAGGAATAGGGATCCTTCATCCCACTGAAGAAAATTCTTGAGGGAGGGTGACATAATGAATGGGTTAGAATTAGAGCCCTGGTTCTCAAAATGGAGCCCCAGGACCTACAGGAGCAGCATCCCCTGGCAACTTGCTAGAATGCCACTTCAGGGTTTCTATCCCAGACCCACTCAATCTGAAACTCTGGGAACAGGACCCAGCCACCTATGGTTTCATAGCTCACCAGGGTGATTCTGATACACTGGCCAGTTTAGGGACCTCTTAGGGAATCAGAGTGGCAGTGAAGAGGAAAGTAATGGAAGCGTGGTTTGGACCACTGAAAGAGGAAAGGAGTGTTGGGTTTAATCTCACCTGTTAGAGAACAGACAGCAAAGAGAGAAAAGGGGGGCCAGGAATTTAGAGAAAAAGAATTGGAACCATCTGGGGAAGACCTCCTCCCTCCCTGCCTGCCTCTCTTCCTTCCTCTCACCCTGCCTTTCTCTCTCTTTCTACCTCTCTCTTTTCCTTCTTTCCTTCCTTCTTTCCCTCCCTTCCCTTCTCCCTCTCTCCCTTCCTTTCTTCTTCTCTCTTCCTTCCTTCCTCCTTCTTTCCGTCCATTCTTCCTTCTTTCCCTCCCTATCTCCCTCCCCTTCCTTCTTCCTCCATTTCTTCTTCCTTCCTTCCTTCTCCCTCTACTTCCCTTCCTCCTTCTTTGCTTCCTTCCTTCTCCCTCTACTTCCCTTCCTCCTTCTTTGCTTCCTTTCTTCTTTACTTCCCCCCTGCCCTCCCTTTCTCTCTCCTCTTTCCCTTCCCTCTTCCTTCCTCCTCTCCTTCCTCCCCTCTTCTCCCTCTCTCTTTCCCTTCCTCTGTCTCCCTTCTTCCCTCCCTTCTTTCCTCCCTTCCATCCTTCTGTCTTTCCTTTCTTCCCTCCTTTACTTTCAAACTAAACACAGGCAAACCCATGCTACTTCCTGTATGCGATTGTATCCTCAGACGGAACCTGAACATGGGCTTATTCCAAGATCAAGTTTTAGGGAAATCGTTCCAGCATGAGGAATAAAGCCATGTCTACACCAAACTCTCTAAGAGCAGTGAGGCTCCAGAAAAGCTCACAAATAGTGGAAAGAACTGTGACTCTTCAGAAAATGCATGGAAAGAGAGAGGCAAAAAGCCAATAAAAAGGGAAGACAGAAAGGAAGCAGAAATGCGGAAGGAAGGGAGAAGAGGGAGGGAAGCAAAAAAGAAGGAAGGAGCAATAGGCAATGGAGGGCAGAGAGAGCTGCCCAGCCCCAGCCCAGGAGTGAGAGAGACCAGAGAAGGGCTGCCATCAGACACCAGAGCCTTGCTAAGAAGGCTCTGGTCCTCTGGGGCCAGACTACAGAACTGCTTTTTCATGAATTTCAATTCATTTTAAGAATTTGAATTGAGCTGAAATGCCTTATTATGACTTTCGTTAGGCACTTTGGTAATTAAACCCCTTGGATAGGCGCCAGACCTTACCCACCTTACATAACTCCCTCTCCTCTCGCAGAGAATCGTTACTACAGTGAGGAAACCGAGAGGTATTTTTACATCACACTTACTTTTACTTATTTTGTGGGATAAAGACAAAATGATTTCCAATTTTACTTATTCTAAATCTGCTCTTTCTAAGAGAGTTATTTATCAACTCCAAAAGATAGCATGGAGGAGGAAAGTCCAGTTACTTAATACATCGGTGTATGCGGCAATGATTTCAGTTACTCACTTAGGATATATTCCCTCTTGATTATCTGGAGCAAAATGTTGGTTCCAGACCAACTTCCCCTTGCCGTTCATCGTTTATCAAGATGACTGCTTCCTGGCATCAGTAGTAATATTTTAACATGTGAATATGAGGCCCAAGTCAAGCAAACAAACAAAATGGACCATGTTAGAGTAAATCCACTTCTTTCTTTGACAGTTAATAGACTATTCATTTTGGGGAATGGAGTCTGGAATTCTAAATTCAACCATTCACCTGACTAGGTTTCTTCTGCACTCCTTTGGGAAAGTTTGTGTCAAATATGTGACTTAGATGACTTAGAGAATTTTCTAATACATCAGATACCTTACTTGGGATTTAAAAAAAAAACTATTGGGATAAGAATAATGGACTGAGTCCAAGGATGAGGGAAAAGGTGTTTGATAAGTGTGTGAATAAGAAAGACATGTGTGTTTTAGTAGATAGCAGTTAGGGGTTACCACTGCTTAATGATAGCTAAGAAGATTAATATGAGGACCTATTCACAGAGATCCAGTAGACAAGGAAAAACATAACTTAAGCGATCATTGTACTTACTCATGTCTAGAATACTGTGTTCATTTTGGAGAAGCACATTTTGCAAGGCAGTTAGATCAACTGGAGTGCAAAACCACAGGGATGATGAACGTGTTTGAACTGATGCTGGGATGCTAAATGTGTGGAGCCTAAAGAAAGAAGGCTCTGGAAAGAACACTTCTTCCTTTAAATATCTGTAGGACTAACAAACAGAAAGGAAATCAGGCTTATTTTGTATGTTTTAAAGGTAAAATAAGGAACAAGGGAAGGGGAGTTGGTCCCTTATACAGGAAATTCAAGCAAAAGATGACAGTTGGACTATATGGAATTTGTAGCTTCTTCATCATTGAAATCTATCCACCTAGAAATTTGCTTGAAGCAAATAACTGAACCACATTCTGGAAAACCATATTAACTTTTATAACATCTGCATCCCTGCTCATCTCTCTTAACCTGGGTACTTAATGGCCAGTGGTATGTAATTTAAAGACTTTCTCAAAACATGACTATATGACTTTTAAAATCTTTGTAAAGTCAACTACTGTTTCTCATTTTACAGTAGCTCTAACTCAACTCCAGAAATTTTAAAGAAAATAATTACAGATGGATGTATTAGTCTGTTTTTTGTTACTATGACAAAATATCAGAGGCAGGCTGACTTTATAAAAAAAAAAGAGGTTTATTTAGCACATAGTTTTGGAGACTGAAAGTCCAGACAACATTGTATAGGCTCCTGTGAGGGCCTCCCCTTGGCTGCATCACCTCATAGCAGATGGCAATGGCAGAAGTTTGTTTTATAGCAATAGTGGTGGGCTGCTCACCATCCCTGTGGCTACCACATAAACTGCTGTAAGCATCAGCAAAAAAGAATTGAACTCTTTCAAGTTTCCTTTTAATCCTTGAATTTTATCAAAAGTTTGTTAATCAGATTTACTGGATGTTAGGAAATAACCCTAGTCTTTGGCAGTTATTATCCCCAAAGGGTAATAATCAAAAAGTTGAGAGGAAAAGCCAACAGTGAGAGTTCTCTGATGAGTGAACTTAAAAAAGCCATCTGAGAATTCTCTGATAAGCAGGTAAGTGGCACATACCTGCCACTTATAGATCTCCGACATGTTGGGGCTCGCTCTGCCACCCAGTGAAAATTCAGTGTGCCCTTGTAAGTCCAAATACCTAGTCTCTCAAAGTCTTGAAACAGGAGGTTGCCAATATATGCATGGACTATGTTATGCACATAGGTTGATAATAATAAATACATGCATGAACCTACTTTCATGTGTGTATGCATATATGTGTGTATGCACACTTGCATAATGTTACCTCTGATATACCTGAAGTGGTGGCATCATGGAATGTCAAATGACTTTAAAATGTGATTACCTGAGCCTCCAGGCATACATGCCACATTCTTACTGGCTATATGTCGTGCTATCTTCAGGGTTAGGAGCTGCCAGCATTCTCAGATCATGTAAACAGAGCCCTGCTTCCCCAAAGCTTCCCTAACAAAAGCTGAATATACTGACAGAATGTTGATTATAGCAAAGATTTTGCAAAGTATTCATTTTTTTTTTTTTTGAAGAGTATCCTTATTTAACATGTAGGGACCTAAAAATACACACAAACCAAATGCTTGTGCGTTATAGGAGTTGCATGTTATGATTTTCTCATTGCATCTGGTAACTGCATGTGGTTAGCTACACTGGGTACAACTCGATACAGCTTGACATATTCTGGGATTTATTAAAATGTAAATGACAAAGCAGAAAAGAATGTTAGACAATTGGATTACTCCATTGACTGAATGTTCCAATACTGTATCTATTTTTGTCAAAGCAATGGTGGCTCCTGCTGTGGAATGCTGAATGGACTATTCCATTGCAGGGCACAGGGAGAGCTTGCATAAAGGAAATTGAAACCTAATCATTTAATTTTTAATTCACCTCTCCAAAAGCAACAGATTGTCAATACTTTCTAGAAGAAATTATGGTAATTTTGGCATATACTTATTGGAAGAATATGATTCCAAGCTATTTTTTCAGTGTCTATTATTGGATCTGTAACTTCATTCATGAAAACAATGATGTATTTGCTTGTTTTTGTGCTTGGCCTTGGCTTGTTTTCATTATGAACATCATGTGAAGAGCATGGATATATGTGATATGGCAGTGAATGTACACATTCCAAGAGAGACATTTTCCTGATGAAAACTGCTATTATTCATTCCAGAGAAGAGAAGGCTGAGAGGTAGGTGTCTTTAAGGACATGAAGGGATTGAGTTTAGAAAGAATGGAAGCCAGCTGTTCTTTCTCTCCACAGGGAACAAGAGAAAATGGGATTAACCTACAGCGTGAGGGATTTGGAATAGAAATGAGAATTTCCCAACTGTGTAGACTTTCAGTGAAATGCATTTTGAAGGCAGTATGTGGACATTCATTTTATTTTGATGCCTTCGAAAAATGGAAAGGCACATTTTCTCTCTGTGGTCTTATATGAGTGAAGAACAGTGGACTAAATGAATTATAGTTCCTGGATTCTCTTGATCCATGAGTAGAATCTAAAAAGAGGGCATGGTGATAACTAAAAAAGGAAGCTATTTTTATAGTAGTTATTTTTTAATGTCAACTTTTCTCGTGGGGATAGACTGGCAATTTTTACCTGCAACTGTGAAATGTTAGACTAAATGGAATGTCATGGACTCAGGTAGGTGGGACAGAGAATGTGGGAGCATGATGCACTTTTATTTTTTATTTTCCTTACCATTTCCAGTGTTGAGGAATTCAAATTAAAAGACAAAATGTCCTTCCTAGATGTGTGGAGTTTGCCATGTGTACATTGACTTCTGAATTCATAAGAATGTTGCAACATCCTGAGCTCCCTCTTTATAGTTTATATGTACACACACACACACACGCACACACACACACACACACACACACACACACACACACTTTTTTTTTAAAAAGGTGCATTTTAACAAAATCAATCAATAGTGCTCACTGATTTGCAGAGATACTTGAGTGCATAGATTCAAATTGTCCCAAATTCAATTCTTGTTTTAAAACTTATGAGCACAGTAAATGCTGGTTATCTCTTGATTGAAGATAATTATATTTTCCATTTCCCTGAGATGGTTTAGTGTAGTAGGAGTGCTTTGTTAAAAATCAAAAACCTGGGGTTGGTCTTATCTCAGTCATGAACTGGCTGTGTGACCGGGACAACTAACTTGGTGACATTGTATTGATTTATATTCTGAGGAATTAAAAACATAAGGAAGACATACTCAGTGAATGATTTTAAAGATTTTCCTTTTGAACTCAATATGCTTTCAACCATCAATACTAGAAGTTCTTAGTTTTCTGAGCACATTTTATAGTTGTATCCTGATAGGATGATAGTTATCAATTTTGGCTGAACAGTTCAATCTCCAGGGGAGTTTAAAAAAAAAAAAAAAATCCCAATTTCCAGCTACGCTCACACCAATTAAGTTAGATTCTTTTGAGACAATACCCAGGTATATTTTCTAAACTCCCTAAGTAGTTAGAATGTGCAGCCAAGGATAAGCATTCTTGCTTCGGGTATAATGCAAGGAGGAACTAAAATTATTATATTACTGTCAAATACAAGAATCATGTCTATCCTGTTCCCTCCTATATTCCTAAGGCCTAACAAAGTGTCTTGCACATAGTAGGGGCTCAGTAAACAATATTTTTTGGTAAACTTAGACTAATTCCTTAAAAGAAATTTGGTTTATCAAAACTGATACCTCTTTGGATCATTTCCATTTTTACTTCATTCACTGAATAAGAGTGCAATACTCTTTTGCTTGCCTGGCAAACACAGAAGGAAATCAAAATAATAGGTAATCCTATGCAGTGATCCCATTCACCTATCCTTGGGATGAAAGTAAGTAAATCATCTACCATCACATTCTTTAGAGAAGGTGCTCTTTAGAATCTGAAGGGACATTTCTTATAAGACTCTCCATACCCAGGTAAAAATAAACAAAACTAAATATCTCTTAGTATTTATAAGTATTTATATCTTAGTATTTATAGTATTAGTATCTTAGTATTTAGTATTAATATCTTAGTATTTTTAAGTATTTATATCTTAGTATTTATAGTATTTATATCTATTGAATAAATGACATATCATTTATTCAATAGATATAAATGAGGCATTTATATCATGTCAAACATTATGACTGGTTGCTGTACACTTTCTCAACCAGAGCTTTGTGCTACAAGTGAGCCCTAATGCCCTGGGAGATGATATAGTGTTTGGATATCATCCTTGGGAAAATAGAGAAATTAGTCATTCAAATCATGTTCTTGTGCTCTACGGAAGCCCTAGTTTCAAAGGCTGCAAATATAGAGGATGAAACAACCAACAAAACACGTTGGTTATCTTCTAGGACAGCACTGTTCAACATAACTTGGATGGTTGATGGAACCGTTTTATAGCTATGCTGCTTGTTAGGGTGGCCACCAGATGTGTGTGGCTATTGAGCCCTTGAGATGTGGTCAGTGTAACTAAGGAACTGAATTTCTAATTCTACTTAATATTAATTGATTTAAATGGAAAGAGCCACAGGGATGAGTGGTTACCATGTCCGACAGTGTAGTTTTAGATTCTCCTATTCCAATAGAGGAGACTGGAACAAGGTCATCACAATACTTCTTGATAAGTCCTAAGCACAGAATGCTATGAAGGCAGCTGGGAACAGCCAGTGTCAAGGGTTTGCGTGAAGCCTTTCAAGAGCAGATGACTGCTGGAATGAGCCCAGAAGGTCAAGTGATGGAGTTTGACCGGAGTGGTGGAGAGCACATAAGACAGAGGGTGATAAAAGGAAAGTTAAGGAAAGGCAAAGATGGATGGCTCATGCCTGCAAAAGGAGGGGGAGAGAGGAACTGGAGTCCAGAGAGGATTGTTTGAGGCAGGATCCAAGGTATAAAGGGCTTTTGGTATCATGATATATCAAGGGCAATGGGAAGCAGTAAAGAGTTCAAAACTATGGGATGAGATGATTCTATTTGTGGTTTAGAGATTTCCCTGACTGCCATTTGGCAGGAGGGAAACACTGCAGTCATGATACAATGATCCAGACAAGAAATGAGGGTGTCATTACTCTAGTAGTTGATGGAGACAAGTAGACATATTTGAATGGCAAAAAGAAGGAAAGGTCAATGGATTACCTGAATGATCGGCCAGGGCAGGTAGAAGGGGGAAGACAAGGGCCACATACCTTGGTGTCTGACTTGGGTGGAAGATATCACCACTTATTGAAAGGCAACATAGGATTATTTACAGATTACCTCTACATTTCAATTTTCTTATCACATTAAATATTTGCTCCTCATGGATCCTGAAGCCAGCTTTGATACATACTAGTGAAAACAATTTATGAGAACATACTTTTCCAAGAAATCAACACAAGTTCAAAGTTGATGCAACATTTATTTTATTGGGAATTAGGGACATAGGACAGCAACTCATAAAATGTCAACAAACTCATGCCTCGTGCTTGGCTACCCTTTAAAAAAAATCCTGTTTTATTTAAGAACTACCAGTGTAAGATATGGCCAACAGTCATCATTTTGAAAACAGAATGACCAGAATGACAAGGAGGATGCAATGTGACAGTGACAGATACCTAAGTGGAAATTTACAACAGCCAAAGATTGAGGCACTTCCAAACATTCAGAGTTCTGCCCCTAAGTAGACCCAGTTTAATGGACTCCTTCAAGGCACAACTGCAGTTTGCACCTCTGTGCTATCTAGAAGATAATTTCGATAATCATTATTAGATGCCAATTTAATGCAAAGGAGCTGGTAAAGAAGACAGATCTCTCAGTTCCAGCTTTTTATGGTCAAGGTATTCTTGAGTTACATGAATGAGTGCAGGTTATAATAGCAAGTGACTAGCTATTTTTAAAAACATAAATACTATGGAAAGTCATGTATAAACATTCATGCAGAAGCATTTACAAATGTATACTGTGTCTTAAAGTGGTAAAGATAGTGGTTATCAGAAGATTTGATCTGTGGAAGTGAACTGAGAATTCCCAAATAACTTAAGGATATCATTGAAGATACTGTACTAACTTTGGCTACTGTGTGTTCTTTGGGAGTGGATGTTGGCCATTTATGGATGTAAAGACATGTATAGCTAGCTACATTTCACACTGACCTGGGATGCCAAAGAGGTGCAGATTGAAGCCACCTACTCAGTACAATGCCCCCTGATTACCTAGATAGAGTGTTTCCTCTAATCAAATTCAAGGTCATGCATCATTTAGGCAGGGTGGAGTAGTAATTCAAGAACCATTTCGGGCCTGGTTTCTGCTCCTTGATCTGCCACAGTTAAATATGTGACCTTCTATAAGTCACTCTAAACTTACATAATGATTTGTCTTATCTGTAAAAAAGGGATATTGTGATAAGTGATTAAGCCCCTCCCTTTTTTGTTTTCAAGGATGTGTCATTTCTTGTAGAACAAAGTAGAAAATCTCATCAAAATCTAGCAAAGGAAACAAAATAAGAAAGAAGGAAAAAGAAAACAAAAAAAGAAATGTCTAAAATGGTGACAAGCTCTACTCCCCCAGTTTTGCATGATTCTATCACTCTACTGCAACTACAGTGATAGAATGTGCTGAATAACTAAAAACTATAAAGCTGAAAAGATTGAGGTGATAACTCAATAAAAACCCCACAACTATCAAGAAATATTAAAAAAAGGTGATCCTCTGGACATTGATCGCAATATTGTGACTTCTTGCGTTAGATCATGTGTTTTGCAGTCACAATCCTGATTGTGAGTCTCTATACCTGGCACCTTGGCAAACCTCCTTAAACCTGTTTTGCTGCCTGTAAGATGGGGATAATATTACCTAATTTGCTTAGCTGTTGTGAGGCTTGAGTTTATATGGAAAAAATATACAGTGAGAACTTAATAAATATCAATTATTATGAACAGAAAAATCATGAATTCTTCATATTGTCACCAATTACCCTCATTTCCTTCAGCAGCAGGTGTCTAGGTGAGGGGAGGTATGTGTGTAGTGTTCATCAGATACACAGGGACTGGTGCTGAATGTCTGGGGTGAAGTCATCGTCTCCTAAATGTACCATGTATCCGTATTTCCTCCTCCCATCATGTCCAATGGTGGTCTGTTTCTCCTACCTTTCATTTATCTAAATTTTTGAGTCCTTCAAGATTCATCTCACATTTTCCTCTTTGGGGAGTTTTCTTCCCCCAAAAGTCAGTTCCACCCATGTCATGACAACCTTTTTTGAGCTCATTATCTATACCTTTTGTTCCACTTTGGCTCTTATCATCCTCTGACCCAATGAGTTATTCATCTTTTCAAAAGTTTATGTCACTTCATCTAACTAGATTGAAACTTCTTACGAGCTGACCAGATAGCACAGAACAGAGCCTTCTTTATAAAAATAATGGTTGATGGGTTGGTGTCAGGTGAAATTGTGTGACATTTCTATGCTGCACTCTGAATATCTCCCATTACTTGATCCTTTGACTTGCCTGTGACTGCCTTGTTATTTCTAGGGTACTTTTAATTTTCTAGGTTGCTCTGAAGAAGAAATTCTATGTGTGGCTAAAAATCATTCTCCTTATGGCATTGATTTTGTTCCTTAACACAGTAGCACATTTGTGCCCATTTAGATTCTAAAGCTAGTGCATTAACAATCATATTCATAGTAGGAAAGAAAATGAATGTCACATGAATTTAAATACAAACAGAGGAATACACACAAGGAAGGGTAAGTTCTTGGCTCATCAGAGATCTAGATGTCAGTACTGGGTTTTTCTGTTTCTTGAAAAGATTGCTCTTATTCTGAGGGTTTTATTGGCTGAAACTGCACATTTGGGTGTGTTGCTGGACAGGAGAGGTGTCTTCAGGTGGTCACTTTCTTTGTTTCAACTTCACAGTTGGCGTGAGGGTCCATCAATATAGCAGTCTCTGCAGCCTTTGTCCTTTCACTAGGAAGACATTCCTGAGGAGGGGGGCTATAGGACCAGCTGAAAGGAACATCGACACAACTAAAAAAATAATAGAACATGTCACACAAAGTTATCACATTGACTCCTTAATAAAAATGAATAAATGCATGATACTTTGGGGAGCATGCTATTTCTAACTACAGCTGAGATGCTTGCTTGCATCACTAGAGAAACAGAGCTCTCATTCATTGTTCACCTGGCTCAAGAATCGGTCAAGCAGTGGCATCGCCTGTATGTGTGTGAGAGTTCCACTCCAGCCACTCTGGGGGATGTGCTGTAAGAAAAGCTTCAGGTTTATTCAATAGGGAAGTTGCAGAAGTAGGACACACAGGGAAAGAACAAAAGGCCACAGGACACTGAGGACACATTCAAATAAATCCAAAGACTAAAGGCAAGATAAAATAGTTGTGGGTAGATAACTGTGTAGTAATGCAGGAGTGAATGAAGTCACTAGACTGTCAGGTGTTAATTGTCAATTCCTTGTATTTGTTTGGCTATTTCCAGTGCCTGGCACAGAATGTGACACATGGCACTGAAAGAAAAGAAAAGAGAGAAAGGAGGGACAGAGGAAGGAAAGGTTCCTGAAATTTTGAGGCAGAGGGATAGCGTGTGCAGAAAAGAAAAGTGGGTGTAAGGGTACTGAAGCCATTGAAGCTGGGGGAAGCAGGTTCATATCATTTAAGAAGAGATTCTACAATCTGAGTGGTTTTGGAAAATAGGCTTGAGCGATTTCCAGGTAGTTTTGAACATGTCAAGGTTTAATTTGGGAAGTGGGGTGTTGATGTAACTTATTGCAGGCTTTTGAGGGGGATATTCCTAAGATTCCAATGAATCAAGGGAAAATGGAAATGTGTAACTCAAAGGCATTAATCCAACAGAAAAAAACAAACCACACTACAAGAAATTACATGAGAACAGAAGCACTGAAGAATAGGGCTTTGCTATAGAAAGCAGGTGCTTGTCTGGGTTTCTTCTACGTTCATGTTGAAGGAAATGAGCTTAGAACTCAGATCAAGAATTTGCTTCTCCCACTGGGCAGTTTTTTTCATTCCTCAGCTGTTGCTCTTTTCTGTCACTGCCCCTTCCTGAAAATGAACTCATCTTTACTGCTTTAGTGTGAAGGCAAAATACATTAGTGGATCCAGAACCCAGAGGTGGAATCAAATATAACTGAGAAGGGCAACTGTTGGTACAATAGACTCTGGATTCATGGGTCTTGGGCTTGTTCCTGTGCCACATACTTGAGAATGACCTCAAAAATTCTTAGAACTGTAAAAGAAAGTAGAGGCCAACTAATCCATCTGTCATTTTACAGATAAGGATAGTTGAGAAGAGTTGTATTAATGCTTCTTTTATTCTGCAAAGGTTTTTGTGAATGAAATATATTTTGCAAGTGGATTTTAATTTAACCAAAATCTTTATCGCCAGCCTCTTCATTATGCAGAATGAGTTAGGCACACCAAAATATACCATGGCCTATCACTGCTCTCTGCTCTAAATCCTTTGAACATACTGCAGATATTGGCTCTCCAGATGGCAGGAACAATATTGTTTTATTTCAAAACCTGTAAATAACTTAGGGTTAAATATTGTTAATAGGTATTCTTCTGTTCTAATCAACCACGAATAACTGATCCTGGATGAGTAAGTAGCTACACATCTTAGCAGATTTTAAAATTTACTATTTTGTGAACATTGTCAGAGAGGATGGGGTGCTCAGATTTTGACATACATTTGTAAACAAATTAAAATGCTATTTATGAAGGAAGGAATTGCATACAATAATTTTGTGACTCATTTGAATAGTCAATAATGGAAAGACCTTGAATATATGAGCAGGTAAAAAGTAAACCAAAGCATTGCTTTGGTGTTATATAGAGACAGGTCATGTAAAATGTCTCATATAATATAGACTCCATTATCAAAATTAATTTTGAGGAATATATAGTATAAATATATGAAAGATCATATTCTAGCTATCTATGATGAGTTAGATATCTTACAAATTATCTTTCTTCAGGCTATATGCCTACTTAATTGGAGTGAGTAATAACCTGTATCACCTCAACAAGAGGCTCCCTTGGAATTCTTTTGTCTCCTGAACGCATGACATCAGTTGGGACTCTTACATCATCTTGCTCAGGGTCCTCCTGCAATCTGATGGTAATGATTCTCTGAATTTGCATTAAGAACCTCTTCACCTACTGAGCATATGTTAAATGTCAAGCGCCAGGCTGACCAACCAACTCGACATGGCTCTGCCCGGGCTTTTCCTTAATAGGTAAATCTTCAGGGGTCAACTCCTTGGAGGGGGCCTCTCCAGTGGAAGCATCAGTAGCTCTCTGGTGTTATGTTGAGACCCGAAAAAGGGAAGTTGATGTTAGTGCATAAATGACCTAAGGCAGAGTTCCAGTTACTCATCATGTGCCATGCAAAATGGAGGAAAAAGAAAAGAAAAAGAATTTATTATTGTTATTATTTTGATTACTTTGATTAAATTAAAATTATTGTCTCTGCCTCAGGCCATTTTCCTGGTATTTTTATCTCATTATTCCAACAAAGGAAATGGATTTCTTATGAATAAGATTTACTATTCTAATATCCCCCATTACTTCAAGTTTTCCAAACTCAGGATGAAGACCAAATCATTAAAGAGCAGCAAATATTTCACAAATAATGCAGGTGTCCACAGTGATAACCCTTTTAGAGAACATTAATTTCCAGCATCAAGGTTGCACACTCATTCTTGCACAAGAATACAGACTGTACAGTCCATTTATTCTTATATCAATTAACAAGGAATTTAAAAAAGAATAAGCTGACTTTAAAAACATTCTACTCAGGAACCATTTCAGATGATGAGAAATACCCAAGGGTGGGGGGCGGGCAGAAACTCAAGTAGGCAACATGTAAAGCAACACACAACTATATGCACATTAGTATAATTACACATTGCAAATTATATCGGATGTATCTAATATCTAATTTTTTGAAAGCTGATTCCACTTGAGACTTCAATAACAGCATCAACATTTTGCAGGTGGCTCCTTCTGTATAGTATCCAAAGGGAATTATTCCTCTAATGTGCTTACGAGCCTCAAGTAAAAACTGCAGCCTCTCTCTTAAAGAACCAATGAACAATGAACACTGGGAATATCACCTTGATAAAGGAGAGGGGGAGGGTTCCATCCTATATAATATTTATTCTGTTCCTTCTGTGCATATGATACTTGCCCCAAGTAATAAAGAACTTAAACATGAGCCTCATTGGAAAATGTAGAAGAGGCTCCGTATAGATTCTGAGGCATGATATGAAAAGATAAAGGACGGATGATATTTTAGATTGATGGATAAAAGAGAAATGTGAAATAGAATGGCATGTTATACCTTTGATTGAAAACAGAAAGCTCCACGTTCAATTGAGCTCTTTTGAAACATACAATTAATTTGTCCTAAAGAGGACACCAGATCAAAGCTCCACTTTGAGGATCAGGCTTTTGTCCTAATCTTTCTGTGTGAATCAATCATCAAATAACCAAAATATATTTGTGATCTTGGAGAAGGAAGCATATTATTCAAGTTGATTGGATCCATTTTCTTGATTCCTCCTTAAAGATCTTTCTGCTAATTAGTCAGGGCTGCTATTGAATTATTTAATTATCTGCACTTTTGTGCAATGAAATATGTTGTCATATCACATACTTTATCATACTGTTGCTGTTCACACTTAATGATGCCTCTATAGTTAGCAGTTTCCTTTGTTCTGCTCTGTAAGTGGTTTTAGAAAGGGGGTGGGCGGAGAAGGAGGAGCCTTGGGGTTTGTAAAATAAAATCATACATTCCTGGTGCTCATGCAAAACTTTATGCATTTACATGAATTTCGCTTCAGAAATGAAGCTGCAATTCCATTTGGAATAAGTTAAGAGGCACATGTCGGTGACTTCGAATGAAGTCACAAGGATATAACTATACCTTGACATCTCTCCAGTGCATATCCACTGCAGTGGAATGTGTAAAAGGACAATTTAATTTTTTTTTTTTTAAATCAGCAAGGAATGTCTTTAACAAGGAAGAAGTAAATTATGATAATTACTCTGAATGGTCGGATCCTTGAGCATTACTAATTAGCATTTATTGCCTGGATTATAGAACAATACATGTGAAACCGAACTGCGATTGCTCTTTTACGTTGAACACTTAAAAAGGCAATGGAGCAAAAAGGCAGCAACATCGCTAGTTTAGTGGGTAGCTTACATCTCCTGGGTAGTGTGCAGAATTCCTCATTTTGGAAACACACGAATGTGGTCCTCATATATACCTGGCCCATTTATTGTTTTGTTTTAGGCACACATTTACATATAATATCATAATTACGGTAGAGTAAGGAGAAGAGAAGCGTTTTGGTTAAGATAGCATTTGGGGATAATTTTATCTGTTGTGGGTGCTTAAGAATATAGAGACCACAACTCACTGTTGCATAAAAATACGAAATTTTCCTGGAGAAGTTTTCACTTAAAAATGAAACAAAGAACTCAGTTCTTAGTGAATACAATTTTACATTCACTTCCCCGCTTTCTCCTAGACGAACTACAGTTGAAAATAACTGAAAAAGGGCAATTGGTTTTCTGGCTTAAGAGCCCCCATCTTTTTTTTTCATTAAGAATTTGCAATAAAATAGATTGTGAAATTAGAAAAAAAATTAGATGATCATCAACAGACCAACACCAATCACGTACATAAATGCCACTCGTATAATCTGGCAACTGAAATTCTTAAATAACTGGCAGGTAGAAAGAGAGAAAGAGGAAAAATGAACCATTCATCATTCTCAAGGCAGCCTCACGGTTTTCCTCCACACCCCATTATAGCGAAGGAAGAGAAAAGAACATGGTAAAACATAAAGCCATTTCTAAATATGCGTTGCTAGCCTTCCCAATACCTTCCATGGCTTCCCCACCCTGATCCTTTTTAGTTTGAAAGAATAAGTTTGGCTAAATCTGTGAGGAGATTAAACAGGCTGGTGATAAAAATTAATTCTGCTGAATGAGCAAATGCATTTGGATTGCACAGATGCAAATAAGATAATACTTTTCTTTTTCTTTAACATACCAGGCGGATTAGTTTAGAATGTTAAATTTGATTTTATTAGAATATATTAGCAGTGTTTTAATTAATACCAATCAAACATTTTCTTTCCCTGGGGCTTGATGCATTCCTAACACTTTCTAAATCATCTGTCTTTTTTTTTTTTTCCTATCAAACCACCAAAGCCTTTTGTTATATTCTTCATAAATTTATTGCATTCAGTGGAAAATCATAAGCTTTCTACAGAAAGGTGTCTTGCCTATAAAATTCATTCCCAGGTGCTAGATTTAAAATGAGTACTGTTCACTAGTACACTTTAGTTTTTTAAAAGGTAGAAGGATTAAAAATTGAAAATAAACACCTTCCGTGTTTTTCTTTTGGGGAAAATTTTGCAAAAGGGGTTTTGGCTAGTTCATATTTCTTGGCTTTATTCTCACTTGAGCTTCCCAAAGCTGTTAAATTTCCAACTGCATTGGTTTCGAGCTGGCATTTCTTTGGAAACAGAGGCAAAAGGAGAATTTTTTTTTTTTTTTTTAAAGAGGTGGTGGTGGTGTGTGTGTGCTGGGGGCGGGGGGGTGTCTAGTTAAAAATATGGAGGGCCAGTAATGCCCTGTGAACTGAACTGTAACTGTGTTCCAGGAGGGGCTGCAATGCATTCCACTCATTAGCCCTCCTTTTCTCTCAAGCTTCCTGTCCTTCTGTGTCGAAGGCTGCAGTTCACTTCGTTCTCTTTTCTTCCCCCAAAGCACCCCCACCCCAATTCCCCGCCTTATTTTTTTTTTTTTATCTGCCAAGCTGGATTTGCACTTTTAAAGATCAGTATCAATAATACCCTGCTTGTTTCGGTTGCACTCTCCCTTTAAAAGACAGCCCCCTCTAATTGATGCGTCTGGGCTAGTCTAGACTGGTAGTGATTGAACCAACCACCAATTATGTTATTCATTTCACTGAACTTCACTGATGGGCTCGGTGAGGAAGAAGGGGTGTTGAGAAACCTGCCCTTGCAGTTGCCTGCTGAAATATAAAATCTTGTGTGTTGTATGCACTCCTAAATGCCTGGGTGATCAGTTGTACGATAGCAGCCTTGGAACACGAGCAATCCACTTGAAAACATGTAAAAGCCCGAAGGAGTGCCTTAGAATACCAGCCGAAACACTTGTATTAAATTACTATCTTGTTATCATTTGAAATCACAGCATTACATCTAGCATATTTTTATTGATCTATGCACACATTTTCATAGAATATAAACTGCAGATGTAATTTGACTTCAAAAAGCACCAAATGTTTTGCAAACATTACAAATGAATCATGTGGTAATATATATCTGTAAGTTAAATAGATGCCTTGTCATATTTCCAAATACCTATGCATGCACATCAGCTAAGATGGGGGGAAAGCACTGATCCCTTTTATAAAAATGAAAGATGACTCAAAAATCAAATAACTCTTCTTTGAAGCACATCTGACTACCAAAGGCTGGAAAGTAATATTTAAATATTACAGCTGCACAAGAGGTTTCAACAAAAGGCATGGTGCAATTGCTGCACAGTTCTCAGTTCAGTTTTCTGATACAAAATGGTTTCTTGACTGCGATTTGGACTCAGTGACTAAAATTGTAAAAAACTCTTTAAAAAAAAAAAATCGAGAAAAGAACATTTTCCTTAACCTTCAACTACTATAAAATGAGGTTACAACCTGTATAAAGTCTTTAGAAGAAGAAGGCATTTGGAGTCGAGGTTGATTTAGGTATTTTCCAAAAATGGAAGAGAAAGGTTGGCTCGAGAATATTAAAATTGCTTAAAGCAGATTGTATACTGGAATTTTTCACAACAAAGGAAAGGTAAGTTTATGTTTCCCTTTCCCAACCATGAGACAGAACTAAATTGCTGAAATTATTCTGATATAAAAAGTTACAGCTTCAGAAAACTGTAGACAAGGTAATGCTAACAATTGCCTCATGAGAGAATAATTTTAAATGTACAGTTTGATGATATAATAACTTTGTTGGATTGAATTAGGATCTTATAAAATTTTTTCCAATTTTTAAATGAAGAGTAATAGTCATTGATTAATTCCAAAGAATGCAATAATTGTGATATGTGCTGCTGTTGTTTCTTTTATTTCACGTATTTAGAAAATATATTTCCAATCCCTATCACCATTAAATTAATCAAGTATAACATTTTTTAAAAGGTACCACGCGAGGAGGCACTATCCCTCCTTTTATTTCTAAAAAAACTTGCCAAGTAATACAAATTTAATCTTTAGTAATACCATAAATTCCATTCTTTGTGTAGAATAGCACAAAGTATCATTTTAACCTATTAATATTTTAGCCCAAACTACTGATTCACTTCTATCTGTGTCAGTGTGGTCACTCTCTACCACATATGAAACACATGTGTGGACATCGCGTATATAATATATTCACATGCCCATTTCGAATGGGCACAATTTTGAGATTAACTGTTGAGTTTAAAAGTTGGAGGCATGGGGCATGCTGGGACTTCAGCTGAGATGTTCTGAGGTCAAGCACCAGGTACTGAGCTGATCTTGTTACGCTCGGATAGTACTGCGTGTTGCTCTCAAGGAATAGACCGTGCAGATGAGTTCCACAAGCCTCAGGCATCAATAATATACAGTCATAGCAGCCAACACGCGATTGTAACAGAGTATATACCTACTTTATAACAGAAATTCAAGAGCTGCCACTCTCTGGTCACCTGATCCCAGCTAACAATGAAAACCTCAGAGGTGTACTCAGTCACTTCAGACAAACTTTCTTTTGTTTTTGCTTAAAAGAAAAAAAGTTCCACCAAATTTCCAGGATGCGCAGGCACGACTCGCAGCTCCCAAGAGCCTAACCCGTGGATTTAAACGGTAAACATCACAAGTTAGGGTCTCAGGGACTGAGAGGAGCGCAGCAAATTTTTCTTTCTTGAGACAAAACAAAGCAAAACAAGAAAGGCAGGCAATTTTGTTCGAGGGTCATGACTAAAATGCAACAAACAGGTGGCACGGTATGTCTTCAACTCTCTAAGCTTCCTCCGTTCACAAAATCAAGATTCCATTTAGTTGCAATCTATACGTATTCACGCATACGCAATATCTGGGGCACATATACATACCTGAGCATAAAATTGCGAGTGTATCAGAGAAAACTCTTTCGAGCTTTGGTCAAAACAGTTTACTAAAATGGAAAATAATATGAACAGACCCAGAAATGCCCGTGTTTTAAAAACCGTGATCTACAATCAGCATTAACTATCTCTTCAAAGATTTAAGTTGCAGCTAGCACAAATGACTGAGAAGAAAATAGGAAGCCTCTCCTTCCCCCAAGGCAAGCATGCCGCATGCAAAATCATAGAAATGGGATTTTGGGAAGGGGAAGACAGAGGAGGAGGATTCGGAGGCTACGAAAGTATTCATACGCAGAGCGTTTTGAACTCACCCGTTCGAAGCGGAGCCGGGCTGCACAGCCTCCAGCAGCACCATCCCGGGCAAGGGGGAGAATGTGAGCTCGCAGTGCGCTAGGCTGGGCGAGGTGTTTCAATAGAGGACAGAGAGCGGGGCGGGGAGGGGGAGGCGGGGGCAGGAAGCGATACACCAAATCTAGAGACTGTAACTCTGTAGTTTATGTTTTCACGAGAGAAAAAAAAGGCAGTTGGCTGGGAATGGAGGGAGGGGCTGGGCTGATCAAATTTGGAAAATATTCAGTTAAAAATTTTTGAAAAAGAAAAAGAGAGAGAGAGAAACCTCCCTAGAACGGGGGCTTTTTTTTTTTTTTTTTTTTTTTTTTTTTAAATTTCTTCTTTCTTTAGTGTGCACTTTGCCAGCCCTACAAACCGGGCCCTCCTCTGCATCAGCTGCTTGACTGAAACCAAGGCCAAATCACCAAGAGCGAGCACCAGGCTGTCATTTGGTAGCCGGGAAGTGGGAAGGGGTGGATGCGAGCGGGGAGACACAGCCCCCCACCTCCTGCTGCGGATCCTTTGAAGCCTTTGGCCAAAATTTCAGAGGAATTCGAAGCATAATTCCCTTCCATCTTCGCAGGCAGCTACTGGTTCTGTACCTGACAGTCGATCCCCCCCACCCCATCTCATGGGAGGAAGCCATGCCCCTGTGCCAGTGCTTCCAAATATGAAACCCGACGGAGGGCAAGCGGATGGGAAGATGACTCTTTTGAAAAATTTTTTCCTTTTTTTTTTTTTTTTTTTTCAAATCTTCTTTTATTCCAGGCCTGAACAAAGTAGATGGCTGGCTAGTCAAAGAGGATGACAAAGCAAGCATAGCGAGGAAGACACTGGAGGGGCCGCAGCACTTAGTAAAAATGCTAAATATTTTAAAATATATTTCCATATGGAACTAGGAACAGTTAGAGCTCCAGGTTCTCCCCTCCCCCACTTTTGAAAAATAGAATCATGCCAGCAAGACAGCTAAATTATGTCTCTTTTCCCTCTGTACAAGGTCTGTTTAGCACCCCCCTCCCCAGACAACTTTTTTTTTTCTCACCTCTGTAGGTTCTTCTCATGCACAATCCTCCGTTCAGCTCAGGGTCTCTCCTTTTTCTCTCCCTTCCCTTTTCCTTTTCCTCTCAGAAAAGCTAGTCCGTCATCACCATACCTAGCTTCTCTCTCCCTCCTCTCTCTCTCACTCTCTCACTCTCTCAACCTCTCTCCCTTTTTCTTTTACTATTAAAAAAATAATAATAATGGCCCTTTCGACATAGCAGCATGAAGTGGCTGCCTTTGAGAAAGCACATTTAATCTTTACTGGCTCCCCTAGGCTTCAGTGGAGAAGGAGAAGGCAAGGGGGAAAAAAAAGGAGAGAGAAAAAAGATTGTAAGGGAGGCTGCTGACGGACAGCAAGCATCAGGCACAAATCAGCGACAAGTTGAATTTTCCTAGACCACACTGCCCCCTTTCTTCTCGGCTCTCTCCCTAGGCTCCTGGAAAGCCCGAGTATCTGGTTACAGAAGGCAACCAGTCTCCTTTTGCCAACCATGCTGCAGATTCCTTGCATGCTTAAATCTCTGGCAGAATAAGGAATCAATATCCCCCTCTAATCACCTTTAGCTCTTCTATGGCTTCCCCCCTTTTCTGAGAATCCACTTGGCTCTCCTCGGTGCTCCCCCGCCCTACCAGGCTCCTACATACAAAGCTTGCAGCCCTGTCATTTCTCACTTCCTTCCATATCTTGGAGACAAGCCTCTCTTCTAATATTCTCTCGCGCTTGCTCTCTCTGTTGTAATGTCTCTCATCCCTGACTCGCAGCACCGGATGCACTAAGGCATCTCCCTGACTACTAATGAGACCAAAAATACACCAGCAGGTCAGGGGGAAGGCCAGACACTGTATTATACATATTAAAAAAAAAAAAAAAAAAAAAATCTTCCGCCTGCTAGACTCAGAGATCAGGTATCACATTTTCCAAAAGGAAAAATATAAATAAATAAATAATAGATAAATAAAATGAAAAATAAAGTCTAGCAGGGGGGAGTGAAGAAGAGACATCTCAGTGCAGTTCTCTGCCTAATTGTTTTGCATCCTGTGGGAATTTAAAACACACATGCATGTGTGAGTGCAGGTGATGCATTTTGTGAATCTTGGCAGGGTTTTTTTAAGGACAGAAAGTCAACAATGCTCAAATATTTCTTTGAAATCAGCACTGAGAAGGATAAAAGGGTAATGACTCAAATCTATATTTAAGATACATAGACACTCTTCAGGCATGTAATGACTACTATGCTAAAAATCTCTTCTCTTTCAATGGCTGGGTGTTGCTCCTTGACTATAGTTGCAATATGTACTAATTTACCACTTATGTTCCCCTGGATTTTGAAATGAACTCATCACTCACTGCAGCTCAGCCTAACCCTTTGCTTCCACTGCAGGCATTTTCCTGATTCCTAAAGCATTTTTTTTTTTTCTTTTCAAATGTCCATCAGATACACTTCATTGATCAGCCTAAAGTTCCTCAATAATGATAAATAATATTTCAGATGGCAAAAAAAGAAAAGAGGCAAAAAAATTAGAAAGCCATCCTGAGTCAACCAAGGGAGCACTGCACATCATTTCCATTAGCACCCATTTCAAAAGCTTTGCTACACAATGATCCTTTACAGAAGGCACCTCCCCAAAATTAGGGTCTCTACCTATCTATACACAGAGTGGGTATACATTATCATCTTAACACAGTTTTCTGAACTAGAATCATGCAGACAACAGGCAGGGCTGTGCTAAATAGAATGCTGGGTTCTGTAAATAGCAAGAAAAGGGGGGGAGGTATCTGAGGATGCAGGTTTCCTCCAAGTCCATGTTTTAAAAAGGTAGCTTCTTTGTGCTCAAGTCAGACGTACACTGTGCTTTGTCTCTGACAGTGAGACCTGCAGAAGCACGGCTGGATGCCAAGGAAAAGCAGAAGAAAAGGCACAAATGAGAAGAAAAAACAGAGAGGAAGGAGGGAGATGGGAGGAAAGCAGAATAAATGCAGGCAAAAAGAGAACAACTTACAGAGTGTTGGATTTTCTTTAATACTCTTTTTTTTTTTTTTTTCCCTTTTTGTCATTATTGGGAAGGATTGGTGACTGGGTCAGGATCTTTTTCAGATTTGGCTAACAGGGTGTTTGCACTAGACGGAGAAAACTGAAACATGCTAGAATAATCATAAAGGGTGGAGCTGTCAAAAAAAAAAGTCTTTGACTCACTGGGTGCCTCCCTGTAATGCAAAAATGAATCATTCCTAACTAAGGTCATCAATTGTCTTAGTGTACTTGTATATGAAGACCAGTGTATATGCCACTGCACCCATTTTCAAAAGGAAAGGTAAATGGAGAATGAGATTTCCTAAGATTCTCCTAAACCTCTCTATATTTTCAACAATAGGTCAGCATGATTTTTACATCCTAAGCTAATTTGCCCTTATCTATATTCACTCTGCTTGTAAAGATACACAAATATATGACTTATGAAAGTTTTGCTATGAACACATCATTTTCTCTATACAACTCAGGGATGTCTTTGGAGGATACTTATTTCAAGCAGTTAACACCTGACCCCAATTTCTGTGGGTAATTAGTGAGCTAGATAACCACACAAAGTGGGTAATTATTTAGTACCCAAGGGTACGCTAGAAGTGGGTAGTGGCTTTGTTAACAAAAGCATATCTCTAATTATTGTATCTATGATGGGTGTTTTAAAAATACCAGTTACTATATCAAGTGAACCATGATAAATAAGTGAACTGTTTTGCTGTCCTTAGCATACACACAGGTATGTATGTCTTCTATCATGGTTAAGAATATTTACCTCCCATATGGAGTGTTGGGAAGATTAATTAGTTAGCATCTGTAAGACTCTCAGAAGATGAAATGTACTAGACAGCTTCTAAGTGCAGTATTATTATTGTTATTATTACTTTGGCTAATAATCCCTGGATGGGAGAAGCTGAGAGAGTAGATGCTATTGTCTGATCCACATCTTGGTCTGAAAATTTGCTGAGATCACAAATGCAATGAGTGCGGTTTTGGGGAGTGGTCTCCTACCTGACTGAGGCTAACATGGCTGAACAGAAAGGTAGATGACATTGCATTGACAGCTGGCTCAGGTTGAAGCTGAGGAGCTGGGGTAGGAGGAGGGGAAAGGGAGGAGCAGGAGGAAGGAGTCAGTGATGGGCCGGGAAGGAAACTGAATCAGCTGGACCACACCCTCCTTCCAAAGTCTGTCTATCCTTTCCTTTGAGGAGGAGCAAATATGCACAAAAATCCCCAAAGAAGATGTCTTTGCAAGTCTTGGGACAAATTCAGCATAATGACGGTCCATCAGCCAGTTACATAGTATTTATTCTGAAGAAGAACCATCAGCACAAATTATTTTAGCAAATGCAGATACAGTTTCACATACTACAGTGTTGAGAATACACAGATCAACCTCAGATATCTTTAACCTGGAATAGGAGCGACGATGAAGAAAAGCACTTTCTAATTTAATTGCTTTTATGAATCACTCCCTGGAGGAGAAAGGGGTATGATTTATTTTTGCTGAGAACGAAAGGGAGGAGAAAAAAAAGAAGAAAAAAGAAAGGAGAGGGGGAAAAAAAGAAGACCCCATGCTTTCAAGGAGCCTAATTATGGACGGCAACCAAGCTTTGCAAGTAACAAACAACAAAAACAACAATAAAAACTTACTGCTTTCTCTGTGAATGTCCATCTCCTTTAGCTGGTTGTCTGGGCCCGGCAGAGGCAGGACGGACAGAGGCCTCTGGGATCCAAATCTTCAAGTAGGCTCCCCACATTTTTTCTTTCAAAGCAAGGTTGTCCTGGGGATTAACCCTAGGGGTCTGGGAGATGCAAGCACGTGGGGAGGGTGCAGGGAGACACGCAAAGATATTGTGTTCAGCCCAGTTGTCAGCTTCTAGGGAACAGGAAAGGGAGAGGACCCCACCAGGCAGCCAACAGGTACCAGCCGAAATCTGCTGGCGGACAGCCTCCAGGACACGTGTTTGTGCTGTGATTGGAGGCCAGCCGTATGATGAGCACATTTTAAGAGTTTGGGAGCTGAGAGGAAATTTCTCCAAAAGCCACCCAAGCCAGGCTTCTGACCTGAAGCCCAGTATTTGTCACCCCCACTCTGAGCTGAGAACTACAAAGGCTAACTGGCATTCTCCAACCCGCCCAGCTCCTTTCAAACCCACAGACTGTGCCAGACTGGCCCCACCTCCTACTGCAGCAAATTCTGTAGCCCTGCTCCATGCTGTGCTGTAAGGAGCCAGATTTCCGTTTTAATTGTCCTACCTGGACGTCCCCTCTGCCACTACCCCTGGCTCTTGGTTCCTGGCATGGTTTCAAAGTCCCAATCAATTGCTTTCCCTCCCCCATCATAATCTTCAATGCCTCTAGTTCTCCCTTCCCCAAATTCTATCCTTTTCAAAGTAAAATTGTTTTTATGTCTTGCCATTTCTTTCATGTTTGGTCACCACCATCTCCTTTCTCTACCCTCTCTTACTCTCCTGTTTGATGATTTTTGTCATTTTTCTGTCTCATATTATAGACAACCCCAAAAGTCAGTTGCTAGAATTTTCCCTTTCCCCTCCCCCCACTACATTAGCATACCTGACAATCCAATTCATCTTAGGCATTTCCTAAAAGTCCACCTAAAAAGAAGCTGAAGCCAGCAGAGAACAGGTGTGTGTAAGTGAGTGTGTGTGTGTGTGTGTGTATGTGTGTGTGTGAATTGACCTAACTATATGAATATAATAGGAAAGGCCCTCATATACCCAAGTGCAAGGAAGAACAGAAAAAGGAATCTGATATATGTGGGATATTTGGGGTAAAAGCAATCAGAGTGAATTACAGCAAGAACTCACAGAGAAAATATTGTACACACACACATACGCACACATAGTCTTTATCAAGCACCCACAATGAGCAGTGAAATCACAATGCCCTAAGGTTGTTGGAATTAACCTACTATGAATGGGTCATTCAGGGGCACATCAGGGCCACATAATTCTGCAGCAGAAAGCTGACTATCAAAGCTTCTGGGATGGACTGGAAGAGGAAGACAAACTCAGGTAAGTCATTGGCCTCCCTCCACTCTTGTGTGGGCCCAAGGACTAAGAACTCCTGTAGCAACTGTCCTGTATTTCCAAGATGATTTGAAACTTATGATTGCTATCTGTCCCTTGAATTATTTGTACCCTTAATATAACTACTTAAGTATCTATTGCTTTAAAGGTAGAATTCTGTTCTCTGATTCTTGTAATAACTATCATTGAGGATTTGGCTGAAAACTGGTAATAAAATCAGGTATAACTCTATGCTTCAGATACAGATAACTAATATATCAGTTAGTCCTCAAAACCGCCTTTAAAGGCATCATCAATATTTTATGGATCCAGAGAAAAAAGTTCAGAATAGATAGAACTGCCTACCTTGCATGCGCCACTCCAGGATTTGAACCCAAGTCTCAAGTATAAGCATTCTTATACTCTTTGCTCTGTCCCAGTGTAAAGACTACTTTCTGCTACTGGCTCCCTCAAAATGGCTTAGTTTTTCCTATGCATTTTCCATAGCACCCTATGTTGGCTCTATCTTAGCATTTATTCATTCTTTTCATTTTACTGATTTTATCAAATACCGTTATTGAGTACTTAATTATATGTCAGGCCCTGTGCTGGAAAGTGCAATTTCCTTAGCTACAGAATAGAAAATGATGTATCATCTACCTACCATGCTATCTCTATCTTTGAACTTTAAGGTCATGAAGAAAGAGACTGTGGCAGGGTCCCCTCCATCCTTAGGACAGGGCAGAGCACCTGGCACATGGCAGGAGCTCACCAAATGTTTTTTGAATACATCTTAATGCTAATATGGTTTTGATTGTGGCTTTATGAGGCAGCAGTGTTCATATCTAAATCTCCCTTAGGAAAATCCTTAGTAAAATATCATACAAAATAGAATTTAATAAACGGTGAATTGCAGCCTTATTTTCTAAGACTATACTCTGGCTGAGGTCCCACTTAGAGCCACATTTTTTTGTGTTTCTGAAAGATAGAAAATTGGTCTGCTTAGTTTCTTCTCTAAGTTCTGAAGTCATGTTATTTCTCTTTGAAGTCAGCCAAACTCTGTCTGAAGCCTCACTGATCTGTGGGCTACGAGATCATATCAAGTGATCAAGTGTCCAGGGTGACGCGGCCATGCAGGACTATTCTGGGCTTGGTCCAGGGAGGAGAATGCTGACACTTAGAGGGTGTGGCTGAGTCCAGAGCTGTGATCAGCAGCCCAGCTCAGATGCCCTCTTTTCAGAAAAAGAGGTCGAGAAGCTAGAAATGGTTCATGACCATCTGACCTAAATGACTACAGGGTTTCATAATGTGTATTCTGAAGAAAGATTAGATAATTCCTTATTTTGCCTAAGGAAAGAATATTTTAAGTGTGTATAATTGCTGTCCTTGGCAAGTTAACTTCTAGTCTTTATTTATTTATTTATTTATTTATTTTTACAAAAGTTTTCACATATTTCTGACTGAACCAGTCTACTAGCTCAGACTATAGAAACAAAAAGTCACATTCCCAATAAAATATGCCCAACTGTCCAGAGAATGGTGGTATTTTCAGCTTACTGTGGTAAGAGGATCATCACCTCATACCAGTTGTCTCAGGTGTAATTCTTTATAGACCCAGTTGGGTTCTTCTCCAATGTCACCTCTTAGAGTTATACCTGATTTTATTACCAGTTTTCAGCCAAATCCATTGGGAAAGAAATTGGGTTTGCTTTTGCTTCTCGGTCAGGGATCACTTGATCCTAAAGGTCTTATGAGAAGACAAAATGGAGAATAGAGTCAGGCACCCACAAACCCTGATGTCAAAAAAGAGAAGAAAGGGGGAAGTAGCCGGGAGAACATGTTTTCGAGGTACAGTTGTGGGGTGCGGATCTTTCTTGTTCATCTGAGCAGCCTGTGTCTCAGAACAGAGGTGGGCAAGGGAAATCTAAATATGATGACATTCATTGTGTCCTTCTCTACCACATTTGGCATTTTGACACCACTGATTTTGTTTACAAATATGTTACTAACTTCACTAGACTATGATCATTTTTATTATATCAATCTAGAACAGTTTGTAAAGATGTATCCTTTGGGATTGGTGACAGTTTTCAAAACAGAGCTGGAGGAGATACCATAGTCATTCAACTCTATAGGCACTCAAGATGTAGACTGTCCAAATTTCCCAAGCCAGTCCCTCGCTAATTGATTGCTCTTGGCAGAAAGATGAGGAGGAAGAAGGCTAGTTTTGTACTATGTGGTCAGAAAAGCCATTTTCCTAAAGCACTGAGACTTTGAATGAGCGGGAAGCTGTGTATGTACACACAATCTGTTGCTCAAGTGGTCTCAAATCATCGGGCATTTTATATCCGAAATCCACACTGGCTCCAAGTATCAGGCTACATAGTATCAAGCTGAATACGTGGATTTTTGTTTAGTAAGAAAATTTTTGCTTTCATTAGCTTTCTGGGTGTTAGGAGAAATCAATAATTCTTTGATACATATTTAATAATACTTCTTGATATGAATATACAAAATCATTCTGTTGTCTTCTCCTGCTTCATTGGATGGGTTGGAGAACTTTTTCCGGCTTCCAGCCTAACTCTATAGAAGGGCTGGCACTTGTCCAACGTGGTCTTTGAGGGTTGCCTATGGTCCACTAACTGCATCAGGGTCTGATTCAACCAATTTGTAGAAAGTAAGTTTCAACAGACTTAGGGGGCTAGCAAGGTGAGAGAGAAAAGCGTCCATATCTCTATAGTAATGACACAGAGAGAGGACATTCCTCCAAAAGGTGAGATGCCCGTTACCTGTGTACTAAGAGGATTGAGTCTGACATTAAGAAAATCAGTATTCTTGGCTAAAGGGTGTCATTTGAGAGCCAAGATCTATTTCTGTCGAGGTTCCCTGCCATTCAGACATTAGGTTCAGGCTGGCAATCCAAAAGGCATATTTCTGCCCCTGGGACTTTTGAAGATTGAGACTGCTAGGCCAAGAGTCTAGAGATGATATTCAACAGAGGATACAGGCCAACGGTTGGGTCTGGAGTTGTTCCTCTATTTTTTGAAACTGCTGCACGTAGCCTGGAGGGTGTGGGGAAGGGAGAGAGTGAGGTGAGAGAAGGCAAAACTTTGGAAGCCAGAGAGTTCTCATCTCAAAGACAAGCCTATGGCTGCTCTGGTCCCTAGAGACACCTCTGCTGACCACATCCGTGCTCTTTAGAAGACCCCTCCCTTTTTAAATAGCACTTATTTTCCCTGGATCTCTAAGCACTTATAGGCAGGAAGGCAGACAGGCAGTGACCATCAAGGAGAGATGGGAATATGACTCAGATTTCAGGATTTCTAGTCGCACTCCTAAAATTGTCTTTCACCCTTTCATTCACACACACACACACACACATACACACATACCATACATACACACACATATACCACATATAACTATTTAGATACAGGTTTTGAATAAGGAGAAAGAGAAACAAATATTATTTATTTATTTATTATTACTAGGAATTGAACCCAGGGGTGCTTTGCCATGGAGCCAGTTCTTTTTTTTTTTTTTTTTTTTTTTTTTTTTCCATTTTGAGACAGGGTCTTGTTAAGTTGCCAAGACTGGCCTCAGACTTGCCATCCTCCTGCCTCATCCTCCTGAGTCGCTGAGGTAACAGCTGGGATAACAGACATATACCACCATTCTGGGCTGCAAATATCCTTATATCATTATTTCTGTTTCATGACAGGGAACTGAGGCAATTAATGATGAGGTGCTTTTCCCAGGGAGGTTGTAATAGCACCAAGCATAGAATTGAGGTCTCAACCCAGATCTTGGGAGGAAGAAAGTGCTGGTTTGTACGAACTGCCTTGAATTCATTCAAACAGTGGGTTCATGTAAATCAGAGTCATCGTTAATAATAATCATACCCTGTGCATCTTGGTTTCCCCCATTATTAACAAATGACAGCACAGTAAGAAAGAGGTTCAACAAGATACAATTAAATTTACTTGAGCATTTGTAAAATAGATGAGTTTCAAAAGTGCTGAGTGTACCACACTAATAAAATTAAAAGAATATAGAAACATAGTTTGAGACATATTTTTGGGTCCAAGTTGCCACAGCAGTATCAGAATTCCTGCTGAGATTAATCTGGAGAGAGGGAACACTCTGGGGAGAAGGTGAGGAATATTTTAAAGGTGGAAACTGCTACCTTGGAGATTTTAAATCTGGCACATTTCAATACTTCTCAAGGAGTCTCTCCCTGCTACAAATAGCAAGGACATGAATACCAAAGAGAACTGTGTCAGAGGGAGCCAGGCTCACCTTCTGGGGTCTGCTGCGTTGGCCTTCATGGATGTTGCGCTGCAGCCCCACTCCAGGGCAGTGCAGAGCAACCAAACTGCCCTCCAAATTGTGGTGGAGTTAAGTACTTTGTCTTTTTGATATTCTTAAGTCTTAAATATTTGCTGTGATATTCTGATTGCCCACCCCAATTCTGGACTATTGGGTTTGTGGGACTGTGGGTGTACATGTCTTGCTTGACATACTCACATCTTCTGAATGAGGATATCCTGTGTTGATTTTGCTCCTATTGGTACTTAGCACTATGCTTGTCACATAATAGGAGCTTTACACGTGCTTATTTATTCTGTACTCTTCTGGGACTTTAATATTGTACTGGGTCACAGTGTTATGGAGTACAGACCAACGAGTTGATTAAATGCAGGCAATCAATCTTTAATGCATGATTTTCCTTTCCTGTCATGAGCTCAATTACCCAAAATCTACATCTTAAAATTTAGGGAAAAGTGAGAAAAGCTCTAAGGTAAGGAAGAGGAAAGGCACTCTGAAGATAAAACAAATAAAAATCTGGCTCTTGTTCTGATTCTGTTTAACATGTGAATAGCATTCCGGGTGCTTTGAGGAAAAATGTAGAGTTCTACCTGTTAATATCTTTTTAAAAACAAACAGGAAAACATTAGATTTGAAAACCAAACTAGGGGAGGAAGTAATTGGTGAGCAATACCTTCTTCACCCTGACTAATCTACATATGTATATATCTCTGAACTCTGATGACTTGTTTTCTGCAGTGCAGGAAGAATTAATTGAAGTGTCAGAAAACCAGCTTTGTTCAGAAAATTCATGGAGAACTGGCAAGGTGTCTACAGACCAGGGCAGGGAGTGTGAAGATGAAGGAAGGAATATTGTATATTATTTCTTTTCTGTTGAAAACAGGGAGATATTATTCTGCAAAACACCAATGCATACAATTAACTTCTTTGTCCTTTTAGGGAGTAAAAGCAGAATTATTATCACCTGACCTGCTTGGTCTTCTGTGAGTCCTTTTTGTGGTCTGGTGTCTCCTTCCTTAGTGCCCCCTCTGCACCTTAAGCCTATCCTACACAGGACATGTGGCACTGTGATTGTAATGATGACATTGTGAGATACATCACATTAACTCCCAGTAAATGTTGAATATAAAATGAGTTAAGTCAACTCAAAGACAACTTAAGAACTATTAGATAAAATACAGCCATGTCCAAAATTAACAAAGGAAAGTGAGGGTTCAATTAGATCCAGATTTTGGACTCGGTCAAGTGGAATGGAAAAGGGCAAAGAAAAAGCTTCAAAAACTATGGATCTTTCATCTTCCATGGTGATGCTGAAGTCTTGCCTGCTAAGTTATGCACACAGAGTTGGAATCTGGCCCTAGGGAAAACCAAGGGCTGACATGTCCTTGTCTGGTCTGCTTACTTGAACTTCAGGTTCTATTTCTGTTTATAGTGGTCCCAAGACACATGACCCAATGGAAGAAACGCAGAACTGAAATTTAAAAGATGTGGGTTCTCCACTTAGCTTTGTCATGGTGACTTTGGACAAGATATTTCACCTCTGATCATTTGCTCCCTCAACTATAAAGTAAGAGGATTGGACTAGATGAACTCTTATATTCCCTCCACGGAAATTTTAGAATTGCATAGTTCCTCATTTTCCTGGATTCCATTTTCTTACAAGAATATTTTGTTAACATAATAGATGGAATTTAGGTTTAGAAAATAAATACAGCTTCTTAACTGGTGTTAAAAACAGCATAGATTCTGAATATACAAGACAAAAAATAAAAACATTAAGAGTTTTAGCATGGTGGAATTATTCATAGCAGATTGGATTATGCAAAGGGAGATCAACATTTAACTGTCTACAAACTCTCCTGATACTTTAGTGGAACAAAAAAAAAAAAATTGACAATATATTTGGGCGAAAAGAAGGTATATTGTTGAGCAGAGACAAAAATTTTTCATGGCATTTCATTTAGAGGAGAACTGAGAACTGAAGTACAGAGAGAATAGCTAACTCATTCAGGAACACACTGGTATCCTGACCCCTACCCAAGCATGTTGTCTGAATTTGCCAATAAGGGATTCACCACAGCTTCTAATGAACGTGACGTCCTGGCCCAGTTCAATTGTGCAGTCCTGGGCCAAGTTCACTCTACTGATCTCTGCTGAAATCAGACCTGCTGAAAATTTCTATAAATGTCAATCTTTAGGGGCTGGGGTTACGGCTTAGTGGTGGAGCACTTGCCTGGCATGTGTGAGGCACTGGGTTCGATTCTCAGCACCACATACAAATAAATGAATAAAATGAAGGCCCATTAACAACTGAAATATATGAAAATAATTTTTTTAAAAATGTCAATCTTTAGAGAAAGTGACTATAAGAATGACCCAGAGCTCCTTAGATTTCCAATGGTCAGACACTTCCAGGGACCTTGGGTCAGGAAACTTAACTTCCATTCCAAGTTTCCATTCTATTCTGTCTGTCACTTCATTTTTGTTCACATAAATTTCCTTGTTTAGGAGTCAAAAAATTTATGAAATAAACTTATAAAATGTAAAATAATCCCAGGTTGATATATATGAAATTTTATTGGAAGTGTATTATTTAGTATTACTAATTATCTAAAGCAATTACTGTTACCTAAGTTTTAAATGTTCATATATTTGTGTATGTATATACTTGCATATATACACATTTATGTATATATTTAACTATATTTATATATAAAAAGGTGTCTATATGTACACACGTATACTAGTCTTACAAAAATTACATAAATGTGTGTATATTTGTATGTATTCGTGCATATATGAATATATGTATATATAGAAGTATATATGTATAACATATATCTGCTAGTCTAGATGGGAAATCTGTTCTGAAATCAACTGCTACTTTCTCTTCAGACTTGATATAGAACCAAGCTAGCCATCCTCGATTAACACAGCTTCCTCCTGGGAAAAGTCACAGAATAACTTTATTGATTTCCCTTTACCTTTCTCCACATTTCTCTACTGAAATGTTGTCTTAACTCTTAAATGTAACAGCAAAAGGAAATGAAAATAAAAGTAAAAATGAAAACCTTTGTTTCTTTAGGATCATGTTGATTTTCTTATTTTCTTAAAAAAAATAAAAATAAAAACAGGGTACCTATGTGAGGTGTGTATGTGGTAAAGGGAGGATGACATGTTTCCCAGGATTTTTACACTGAAACCTGTGCTTTATACACAATGCTTTACTAAGTACTATGTAAACCTATTCTTCTCCTCATTCTCTTATGACTTGGCCCACCATCTTTGAAAACCACCAAGACTTTTTTTTACCAACGTTCCCTTCCGCACTTCCAGGAGCATACCCAAAACACAGGAATACAGGGAAGGTTTGTTTCTCATCATTTTTCCCCCAACCTTAAGATTCCAGGCAAGACTAAGTGGTGGTTGTCCTTATTTTTTTTTTTTTTTAATTTACTTTTTTTAATGAAGGAAATTCTTTACTTACAAAGACTTTAGGAATCATTGGCATAATTTAGAAGTTTCCTTGATGCAATTTTAGAAATGGAGAAAGGAGGTCGTCAGACTGTGTGGTTCTGTTTAAGATTACAGGGGCAGAATAACCAAGAGTTTCACCCTACTCTTCTTCCAGTTTCTGAGCTGCCCTGCGGGCTCAGTTGCAACTGTGGACCCGTAGGGTCAGGGCCGTGGAAAGAAGCAGAGAGGAAAAGGGGACACTGGAGAGACTTAAAGTAAAAGATTTAAAAATGTCTTTTCCATTTGCTTTGCTTTTTTTCTCCATAAATTTAGTTCTACTTATTCTAATATCTGAGTTCATAAAAGGCTAGTAGATTTTCTATTTCTAGAAGTTCCCTTTTCAGCATCCGTAGGTTTATTTATTTATTTTGTTTTGCTTTTTTGTAAAGAGAAGGAGAGGACTGACTTATTTACAACATAATCACAATCTGATTTTTCAAATAAAGATACCTAGTGAAATAAAGGGTTTATGTTATTCAAAATTGAAACCTTATACCAACTACCACACAGAAACAAGCTCACCAAAAGTAAAAAGAAAATAAGCTTATGACTACACGAGGTTACTCTGGTGCCCATGCTGAGTATACAATGCAATTGAGTAATTTTAACAATATGACAGCTATCTACTTCCAATGGACGATGGAGATATACTCAACTGCAAAAGAATAGCAATGGGCTATGCTGTTCTGAGGTTTAATCACAGTTTTCTTCGTCCATCCTATGGATTTCCAAACCATTTTATTCTGAACTAGACAGTTTATCTTAATTTTATTGTATTATTTCTTTGCACGACTTGGGCCAAAAATACAGCAGTATGGAAGAATTATGGGTTAAAGTGTGTAGGGAAACATGCCAAGAATTGAGTCGTCCTGTAGAGATCACGTTCCCTTCTGTGCTGTGCAGTGGGGCAAACAGGGGTTGGGGTCTGGTTTAATGTCTTGCTATGTCTATCACGACTGTTCCTTTCTTAAGGAACATGCAGTTTTATCCTGGTTAAACAGGAAGGTCTCTGGTGCCTGTTTCCAGGAAACATCCCCTTTATGTGCAGAGAAGCCAGGATTATACCTTGGCAGAGGAAACCCTGTGTCCTCAGGCAATGTAAGTCTTTTGTTGAAATCCATGAGAACTCTAGCTGTGAGCATTCATTTGCCTCTGGATAAATGGAGCTACCAAATGCCCTTCCTATCCAGGCAGTGCAGAGCACATGCCCAGCTTCTAAGACTACTGGAAAGGTCTTTCCTGGCCCTCTACTATACACCAGTGGAACACAACAAATTCACCATAATTTGAAGCTATCATGTAAGAAACTCCACAATTTAACATCCATTCATCTATTCTATTCATCCATCAAGATTTTATATGGCTGCTCTCATATGGACTGTGCTTTGCCTAAGCATAGTGTTAGGTGGAAAGAAAAAAAACTGTCACATCCTGCACTTCTTTTCTTCCCAACTTCCTACTATTCCTGGAATTTCCCTTGTTTTCAAGTGATTACTCAGAAAAATCCTCAACTGAAAATCACTTCTAATAATAATTGAATTATTCCATCCTTTTCTATTGTCTCCATGAACTATATCACCTGATCCAGGTTCACCTGCATAAGTGTTTCTAATTGTGATTCTAAGCCTCAATGATATCTCTTCCTTAACAAGTTTAATGTGTGGATCATAATGAAGTCAAATAACTACTTATAAGCTGAAAGATCGCCACCTTGACTTTTGAAGCCTAAAAAGTAGGGATGCTTTTTACATTTTCCCCCATGATGTGATGAAACTAAGAGTACTTGCTTCACTTCTCAGAAAGAACCTAGATCTGCAGATGCCTAAGGAGTCATTGCAACTAAGACTAGAATGTCAAGAAAGACTTGATCCTATTCTCTTTTCTAGTGCTTATAACCCATAAAGAATCACACTTGCCATGACAGACCTCAGGGAAAGATGACCAGTGCCATAGTAATGTGCTGCAAACAATTCCTGGAGAAGTATCAAGTTCCTGACCATAGCATTACATACAAATACATAAATACAATGCTATTACTTTTTGTTTTTCACTTTGGGAAGACTTCAGAAAGCATGCTGTCTCAATAGGTAGTCTGGAGTCAGAAAAATTTTAATCTTGCCTTTCCCTCTTCGTTCTTGGACTGAGTATACATTGGAAAGATGGTACACTATTTACATTGTTAATGGGGAAGAGCCTGGTAATCATAAAGTAACTTAGATCTAGAGTATTACAGAGTACCATTGTGTTGAGAGAGAAAAGAGGCTGAAGGTACAAGCTTCCTAGCCAAGCAGGAACTGTGGGATCAGATCTGGTGTTTTACAGAGCCTATACAGAAGCATGATGAGAAGGAACGTGGTTTGCACAAACAAGCCCACAGACCTCCTCAACAGGACCCATAAGTAAACATCCTCCCCTTTCACACCAAGCAGTGGAGACTGCTTGAGTTATCCTGGCCTTGGCCTCTAGTTTCCCTTATGCCATTTGAATAGGAACTCAGGAAGCAATGATGCCCCCAACTAACCACAACCATAATGGTGGCATTTGATATCAGCCAAAGAATGCCAGGGTTATAGAATAGTAGGAGACATCAGGGAGTTATGCAGTATACTTTGAGATCAAGTCTGTTTAGATCTTTTATGCTACTTCTGTTATTTTCATGCTAGAGGCAAAACACTTATCCAGGGAAAACTTTGGAACTTTTCTCAACTTACAGATTCTAACACTCAATCAGAGGGACCATGGAACGTTCTTGTCTAACACAGTTTAAAGCTGACTTTGGAATATCCATCAAGTATCTTACAGGAAACCAAGAATGTGGATAACAGGACTGTTTAGATATGGATTTGAAATCCAGGCCTGTCACTTAATGACTCTGTAAAATGGCAATATTAATATATTCTATGCCTAATTATTTGGGGGGTTAAAAGAGATTAAATACTACAAATTATCACAATGCATGGCACATAATAAACTCTTACTATGGTGTGAATATGAGTTGTCCCTCCAAAAGCTCCTATGTCAATGTAGGGACATTGGAAGGAGGGGAAGTGATTGGATTGTGAGAGCTGTAACCTAGTTCAGTCCATCCTGCTTAATGGACTGACTGGGTGGTAGCTGTGGACAGATGGAGGAGGTGGGTCACTGGGGGTGTGCCCTGGAAGGGTTGTTCTTACCTGCCTTTTAGTCTTCAGAAATCAACATGGGAATCTTTCTGCTTTTAGGTAGTAGATATGACTTCATCGTGGTCTACACATTAAACTTGTTAAGAGAAAGGCATAGTTGAGACAAGAGGATTGTTCCCCTCTTCCTCCCTCTGTTTCTTGGCTGTGTGTGGTGAGCAGTTTTCCTCTGTCCTGCCCTCTGCTATGAAAGTCCTACCTCATCTTGAGCCCAGTGCAATGGAGTTGGACCACCATGGACTTAACCTGATACCCTGAGTCAAAATAAAATTTTCCTCATCTAAGTTATTCTTGTCAGGTATTTTGATCACAGTGATGACAAGCTGACTAAAACAGCGCCTAAAAAACATTGGCTCCTATTTCCCACTCTTTATTGTGCATGCTTTCTAGATTTACATTTTACTACCCTTCCATGAATTAATGAAATACTGGTTTTCTGTGCTCTCTGGCAAGTCTATTAAATTGATTAAAAATTATCCAAAATATGAGACATGGATGGAATATGAACATTGAATGACACATTCCAATTTTGCAAAAGAAGCTGATAGTTCACTGAGGAAGTTAGAAACACCTCAGTGTGATCATAAATTAGACAATATTAAGTGAAATAATTTAGTTGAACATTTTTCGAAGGATGTATATTATTATGTGCCAGGCACCATACAAAGTGATAAAGACTCAAAGATATACAGGATGCAATCAATGAACTTCTAGGTTTTTAATTTAATATAAGAAGAGACATGGTTGAACTTCAACAGCAGGTGGAGATATAAATGATATTGGATAAAGGAGTGACATGAAGTGTGAAAAATCACTTCTGTTGGAAATATTAGAAAAGGTTTTCCAGAGGAGATATAATTCAAACTCAATATATAAAAATAAGTAGTAAAATAAGGTTAGTGTCAGATAAAAGGGACAAATTCCATGAAGAAGACAACTTACTAAAGCTGACAGATGAAACAGAAACTCTAAATAGCTCTATATTTATTAGAGCAATTCAATTTGTTATCCAAACCTTCCCACAGAGAAAACTTCATGTTCACATGGAATCACCGGTAATTTGTATCAAATATTCAAATAAGAAATGACACACTGATCTTATCAAATGCTTTTAGAAAACAGAAGCAGAAGGGACACTCCCCAACTCATTTTTTTAAACAAAATCGGACAAATAAATTACATGGCAATTACAAACCAATATCCTGCATATTCATAGATGGAAAAAAAACCTAAACATAATTTTCATAATGTCTAAAAAAATACTAATCATGACTAATTAGGGTTAATTCCAGGAATGTAAGATTGGCTTCATATTTAAAAATCAATGAATGTAATCTACCATATCAATAGACTAAGTGGGAAAAGCATATCATCATTTTAATATATGCATAAAAATATTTGATACTTTTTTTTTTTTTTTTTTTTTTTTTTTTAGTTCTGGAGCCTGAAAGCAGGGACACCTAACCCTGAGCTACACCTCCAGCCTGTTTTCAAAATTATTTTGTATTTTGAGACTGGGTCTTGCTCGGGTTGACCTCAAACTTGCAATCCTCCTGCTTCAGACTCCCAAGTAGTGGGGATTACATTTACTCACTTTTTATAAAAAAAAAACGTACCTCTCAGTGAAAGGAAGAGAAGGAAAGATTTTGAATCTTATAAAGAACAAATATTTATTGTTAACATCGTATTTGATGGTGATCTATAAAATGATTTTCCCCTAAGATTGGAAAAAAAAGTAAGGATGCCTACCTACTCTATGTCTATTTATCATTGCGCTGGAGTATCTTAGTCACTGCAGAAAAAGCAAGAAAATAAAAGGCATAAGTAGAAGTGAATATGTCTATTTGTAGCAGCATGAATGTTTGTGTAAGCAGAAAATCTTAAAAGAATCCACAGAACAATGACTAGAATTGATAACTGTATTTGGTAAAATCACAAGATACAAAGTTAATACACACAAGTCAATTTCACAGTTCAGTCTAAAATTTATATGGAAAACACAAATTCTAGAATTTTCAAAGCAATTTAAAAATAATGGAGGTTCTATGCTGTTCTATTTCAAGAGTCATTCTATGTGTAGAATAGTAACAATAGAGGGATATTAGAGGAAAGAAGAGACAAACAGATCAATGGAACAGCATACAGTCCAGAAATAGACCTATACTGTATTATTAATTGATTTTTGACAAAAATGCCAACAGAACTCTGTGGGGAGAGGAGTTGTTCCAGCAAATGGTGCTAGAACAGCGAGGTGGCCGTAGAGAAAAGAAAGAACGTTGGCCCTTACACTGATACAAAAATTAACTCAAAATAAATAATGAATATTAATGTAAAAGCTAAAATTCTAAATGTTTTAGAAGAAATCACTGGAAAAAAATCTTTGGAGTTTTGGGGGAAGGCAAAGATAATAAAAATAAGACCCCAAAACAAAGAATCATAAGAGAAAAATATTGATACATTGGGTTTGCTTGAAATTTAAAACTTTTGCTTTGGGAGGTTACCATTAAGAAAATTAAGATACAGGAGGGGGAGAAGGAAGCAGAGATGGGAAAGGGGAGGAGTTGCAGAATGAAATTGACCAAATTATGCTGTGTGTGTGTGTGTGTGTGTGTGTGTGACTACATCATGATGCATTCCACTTTCCTGTACCTCTATAATGCACCAATTAAAAAACAATAAATATATAGAAGGAAGAGTAGGGCAAGGAGGAAGGAAGGGAAACGGGAAGGACCAAGGATTGAAATAAAGCAAATTATTTTATATGCATCCATGAAAATGTCCAAACTAATTCCACTATTATGTATAACTATAATGCACAAATTAAACATTTTTTAAAAAAAGAAAATGAAAATATACACCATAAATTGAGAAAAAATGTTTTCAATACATGTGAAATGACAGACTAATATTTGTCTTATGTAAAAATCTCTCATAATTCAATAATAATAAGACAAACAACCTAAAAATAAAGAAAACTATTTAAAGAAATATTTCATAAAAGAAGATATACAAATAGCCATTAAGCATGTGAAAAGATGCTCAAAATTATTATTATTAGGAAAAGTAGAATAATAATAAGATATGATGATATATACCCATTAGAATGGCTAAAATTAAAAAAAACTGACAATAATAAATTGTCAGTATAATAAAATGATAGAGAAGCTGGAACTCACATATATGCTCTGAGTGGGAATGTAAAACAGTAAGCAAAACTGTGGACAAGAGGCAGTTTCTTAAAAAGTTAAATATACATCTGATATATGTATATTAATCCAGCAATACCATTACTAGAATTTGCCAAAGAGCAATAAAAACATACGTTCAGACAAATTTATACAAATGCAATAGCAGCTATATTCTCTGCACCAAAAAAACTGGTAACAACCCAATGTCCACCAAATGGTGAATGATTAAACAAATTACAATATATCTGTACTATAATGAAATAGTATTCATCAAGAAAAAGAAACAAATTACTTACACATGCAACAGCACAGTTGAGTCTCAAAATTGTCATAGTGAAGGAAAGAAACCAGACACCAAAGGTTACATACTGTATGAGTCCATTTGTATATCACTGTAGAAATGTGCACTAATTTCTAGAGAGAAAAGTAGATCACTGCTCACCTACACCAGAGCCAGAGGGGAGATGGACTGTAACGCTCAAGGAAAGTTTGGAAACTGATGAAGGATCTTATATTTTGATGGTGGTAGTTTTATAGATGTAAATTCTGTCAAAACTCATGAGTTACATACTTTAGATGGATGTGACTTTTTACATGTAGATCATGTCTCAGACCTTAGGGGAATTTTGCCATTTCTCCATGACCACCATTCACAGGCAAAGAACTTACAGGGAGATCTGGGTTGGCTTTTAATTTTTGTGAGTAAACAAACCTCTTTCTTTTAGATTGGACATCAGCAATCTATTTCTGTGACCTGAATCTAGCCCGCCTTCTGTTTTATTGGAACACAGTTATACCAATATCTTATTCTTTAGAGATTTTTTTTTTTTTTTTTTTTTTTTTTTTTTTTTACACAACAGCCAGCTTGAGTGATTGTAATAGAGATCACATGGTCTGCAAAGCCTAAAATATTTACTCTCTGGTCCATAGAGATGTAGTTTGGTGGTAGACAAAAGAGAGATATGGATGTGTCCTATTTGCATGGAAGTCATGTCAGAAAAAGAGGAAGTCTGCTTACAGGAATGAGTAAGAATTGCAAATTGGACTCAAGAGAAAAATATCCATGTCTAACAATATGAATCAACAAGAACTACAAAAGTGAATGGACCATGAGTCAAATGCAGTCAGCTTTTGAGTCCTCAAACCACCTTGTATTAATCAAGCCTACTAGAGACAAAAACTTTAGGAAGACTAATTTCAGTGAAACTTATTAAAAAGAGCAAGGGAGTACCTTCTCAGTTATGCCAAAAACACCTTGCCAAATTCGCTTTCTTGGGTCTAAACTAAGTGGAATCAACGTCCTTTCTGTTCACAAGGCACAGTCTGTACCTCAGTTTGGTGTCTTGTTCATCATGAAACTACGCTCAATGCCAGACTTTCTTCAAACATAATGAGAGCTTCTCAGGTACAGGCGGGGAGTAGGGGATGTGTAGAGCAAAGAACTGCCCCTGGCTCTGGAAGAAAAGGACAGGTTTAACGCTGGATCTCGACTCCACCAGTAGGAGTGAATGTGCCACGCAGGGCAGCTGCTTAACTTCTCACACCCACGGCTTCCTCATCTGTAAAATGGAAATAATATTTCCTCTATTATGGGGAAATGTGGTATGTGAACAAGTCCAAAGAACAATGCAGCCATGAGAAATATTTCAACTCTCCTTCCCCATCACCACTAAAGTTATAATCATCTTAGTTAAGGTGGATTTATTTCAGCCATCCCCAGGTGATATCGACCACCACTACTTTCTAGAAAACCTCTCTTAGGTGTGTATTTGGGGAAAGAGAGTGATAAAGTTCTAGATAGGCTTTAATTTAATTTTTACCTAGATACATGATTTTTGTCTCTTCCAGGAAAAGCATGCTTCTCCTCTATGTCTTGTAAAATATCTGAGGCATTTCCCTAATAACTCACTCAGTATTCCTGATATTGATTGTGTAGTCATTGGCAATGTTAGTTTTAAAAATGTTTCTTTAGGGGGCTGGAGTTGGAGCTTGGTGGTAGAGTGCTTACCTAGCTGTGTGAGGCACTGAGTTTGATCCTCAGCACCACATAAAAATAAATAAAGGCATTGTGTCCATGTACAACTAAAAGATATTTTTAAAAATGTTTCTCTAAGGAAGAAAATTTTCTAGAAAATTCTTTCTTCTCATGATGTCATCAGGAACCTTTGTAGACTTGAATTCAAAAATTCTCCCATTTGAAATCATTTCACTATAAGGGAAAGGCACTCAAATGCCAACAACCCAGAGGGCTGGGGATGTAGATCGGTGGTAGTGCACTTGCCTAGCATGCCCAAGGCCATGGGTTCAATCTTTAGTACTGCAAAAACAAACAAACAAAAAGACTCACAGCCCATTCCATAATTTTCCAGAATAAATTGAGCAATTAACTTAGAAATATTGGTTCAGTTCAGGACCAGCAATGAGGCAATCCTTGGATTGAATCCTCTCTATTCCTACTTAATTGAGGAGCAAGATTCATCTTTGAACTTCTGGGTGGCTATGACAATCCTGAGGTTGCTCTAAGTGGAGAGGAAATCTTTCTTTACTAAGTCTGATTTTCAGCTTGCCTGTTAATATATTCCCATTTATCACCTGCCTATAAATTTTAGAATCCTATGTTTGTTTGGACTTGCCCCTATCTTGTAAATTATTGCTCTGTACCTGAACCTGAATAAGCTGTCACTAAGCCCTTCTCCCTTAATTGAACTTCCAGTCTTCTTTCTTCCAAGACAGCCCTGAACTGCTGCCATTTAGATCTCAGGATGACATTGAGCCCAGGGTCCTCCCCAGGTTGTAGTTTAACTGTGTTTAAAAATGGAAATGCTTCTTTGTTCTCATTTACCTCTAAGAATTTTTTAATTTCCTTCCTAATATCTTCTGTTATCCATTCATCATATAATAGCATATTGTTTAATCTCCAGGTGTTGGAGTAGTTTCTGTTTTATACTCTTTCATTTATTTCTAACTTCAACCCATTATGATCTGATAGAATACAAGGTAGTGTCTCTATCTTCTTGTATTTGCTAACATTAGCTTTGTGGCATAATATATGGTCTATTTTAGAGAAGGATCCATGTGCTGCTGAGAAGAAAGTGTATTCGCTCTTGGTTGGATGGTATACTCTATAAATGTCTGTTAAGTCTAAATTATTGATTGTGTTATTGAGATCTATGGTTTCTTTGTTTAATTTTTGTTTGGAAGATCTGTTCAGTGGTGAGAGAGGTGTGTTAAAATCACCTAGTATTATTATGTTATTGTCTATTTGGTTTCTGAAATTGAGAAGGATTTGTTTGACATACATGGATGAGCCACTGTATGGTATGCCTTTACACCATGTACAAATAGAGAAACAACATGTATCACATTTGTTTACAATAAAAAAAATAAAAAAATAAAAAAATAAAAATAAAAATGGAAATGCTATGTTCGCAGGTGCTCTGCACAGACATACTACAGATGAATGAAATACAAACACTATTCCAATTTGTAGGCAGATTGTCCTATAACTAACATTAACATAAAACAATCTAAATGGTGTTTTTAACTGAACCATTTCTGTATCATTTCAAAATAGCCAACCTAGAGGTTATCATTAATTTGAAGTCTTAAAACATGTTTCTGTTAAAATAGCGTATGGCAAGGAGAAGGAAGAGGATTACCTAGCTTGTGTACCCCAGTAGAACCTAAAAATAATAAAGAAAGAAAAGAAAGCTAATATCACCTGACATATAAAAAGCCTACCTAGACACTGATAGGAACTCATGATTATTCATCAAGAAATGATAACATAAGCTGGTGGAACATGTCTGTAATCCCAGCAGCTTAATTCAAAGCCAGTCTCAGCAATTTAGTGACACCCTAAGCAACTTAACCAGATCCGTGTCTCAAAAGGAAAAAAACAAAAAAGGGCTGGGGAATGTGACTCTGTAGGAAAAAGCACCTCTTGGTTTCTTCCTTGGGACAAAAAAAAAAAAAGACACAAAATACTTACAGAAGACCTGAAACTTGGAGCCAATCTTGGCACTTCTTAATATTCAGTAATAAGAGAAGGTCATAGACTGCAGAGTGGCCCTTTCCCTTTTCTTTACCAAAGGTTGTGTGTATAGCTGACTCTTCAGTGCTTGACTCTCTTGAGCACTGTTCTGTGACTCACTGTGGACAGTGCTTTGCAGAAGCTCTGAAAATGACCGTCTTCAGTTAATGAAATGAAACCCCTTTGCTCAGGTGTAAGAAAGTGACCTCCAATGAAATTAACAAAATGATATCTGTATCTATGTATATTTTGGAGCGGACATTCAGGACTAGAATAGGGTTACCTCCTTTTTATAATGTCATATTAAGCTAAATTTTTTATTTTCTCAGGCTAGTTACGGTGACATTTGTCATTTCTTCACTTTCCAGACATGAGACTTTGCATTCTATCCCCAAATTAGATGTTAACTTGGGACCTAATAATCAATGGTGTGAGTGTAGTAACAGGCCCTTTATTATCCAGAGGTTAGTATTTCTTCAACCTCAACTTCCTGGATCCCAGCCTGGAATGCAAACATGAGTAAATCAAACATTTTTGAACACTTTAAGTGGCAATCTCACTGTCTCCACAGTACAGTGATGCCTTCCCTCTATAGTCCTTCCCTCTACAGTCCTCAGAACTGCCTATTGACCCATTTCATTTACACTTGTGACAATTCTGGTTAGCTTTTTCCCCAGGTCTGAAGATGCTTTGGAGCAATAAACTACAAGTGAAGGGGGAGATCAACAGAGAGACAGGCCCAAGAAAACCTGGAAACACAACTACCATAACGGAACACAAAAGACAACTAAAGAGCAAAAAAACAGAGAAAGACACCCAGGCACACAGAAATCACCATGAGGATGAACCCCTAGTCATTGAGTGGTGAGGTGATGAAAATTGTTTGAAGAAGTCAGCCATAATGGTGTAGGCCAGTAATGCAGCAAGCAACTCAAGAGATTGAGACAGGAAGATTGCAAGTTCAAGGCCAGCCTTAGCAACTTAGCAAGGCCAGAAGCAACTCAGTGAGACTCTGTTTCTAAATTTAGAAAAAAAAAAATGACTGAGGATGTGGCTTAGTTGGTTAAATGTCTCTGGGTTCAATCTCCAGTAACCCCCACCCCAAAAATATTGTTCGAAGAGACTGAAAAGGCAGGTTTTGTGATACCTGAATAGATAAGCTTTTGTTTCTATAATAGTTTACTTATATGGGAATTGAGCTCCTCGATAAAATAGGATAGCTGAGGCCTTGCTAACATACTTGAAAAGAGGCTCATTCAAGCACTTCTCTTTGGCCATTTTGCCCTATTTTCTCCCTTACTTGTGGGGTCTAACTATCCAGAGAGGGCAGGCCCCTGTGACTTTGGCCTCATGTGTGTATTCTTTGCAGAAACACAATCAGATGTTTAATGAATGTCTGGTAATGTTGATGATCAAGTACTTAATAATAGGGTTTTCTTCAAAGACTGATTAATGGGACTTCAAGTTAACATCTTTCCGTTCTCTCTTTACACTCACTTGTGTGGGGTAGGGACGGGTAAAAGAACTATAAATTGTGTATTCATTGGAAGGAAAACATAGAAAGCCTGTTCTGTTTTAAAGTAGGTGGGTAATTTTGTCAGACAATTTGCTGATGGTTAAATAAGATATCCAAGATTTTATTCCTATGACTCATTCTATGATTTGGACATATTTTATCTTAGCCAACTTCCTTTTCCAAGATTTTTCTAACCACATTTGCCATTTACAACATCTGAAATGGATCTGCAAAGTTAAGTGATCCTTGGATCAACGGGAAGAATATATCACTTTTGCAATAATCCACCTATGTGCTAGAAAACGAAGGGGTGCTGATAGTGGCTGTGATCCTAGAGTTCTGCCTTGCAAAAGGGGACCATTTAAGCTTCTCCGTGAAAATCTCATTCTATAGAAAACCCTTCTCTGTGTTAAAAATGGTGACTCTTCAGTCTGAGATTCTCATCTACAAATGACTCTTGTCTCTTCAGCACCATTAAGCCAAGCACGAAATGATAAAACTAACCTTCCCCGACATATTATCTACTTACCATGTCCCCTTTTTCCACCATCATTCTGCACCATCATTCTTCCAGATATAAAATATGGGAGTTATCTTTGACTTGAGTCTCCTTCTCCCTCCCCAAATCCATTTTTAGTTACAGAGTCCCATTGCTCCTCTACACAGCAGATGTCTTTCATCCGTCACTTCCTCTCCACTTTTCACCACCATCGTCATCTGAGTTGTCACATCCTCACCTATTGGATAACTCCAGTAGCTTCTTTGCCTCTCTCTCTAGTCACTTTATCCCACAGTCCATGTAGAATCCCATCAATAGAATAATCTGCTTTAAATTCTGCTTTTAATTTATCATCCCCCAAACCAAAATCTTCTTTGACAACTTATCTCATTCCATTTCATATTTATGAGACCATGAATGTGAGAAAACTTCACAAGCAATAAAACATTATAGAATTGTCATTCTCAGTAATGTCTATCCCAATATAAGACATAATGCAACCTATTTTTCTTGAAGTGTAGCTTAATTCAGAGCTGCTGGCCAACATGCCTCCCTGGGTTTTAGTTAGGTCAGGATTATCATTGTCAATGAACATGATAAGTTCTTCCTGCCCACCGCTACCCACACCCACCCTCCTGCCATGTTTCCTTCAGGCATGACCTGGAAGCTGCATGAAAATATAGACAGGAACTATTTCATACCGTGAAATGGCTAGACGTACATGATTTGCTCAAGAGCTCTGTTCTTGACCCCCTGTCTTGTTTATTTTATTAAAGCCTTGAATGAAAATAGATTATATCCTTATCAAATCTGCAGATATTGAAAATGGGGAGAAAATAAAAGCTATGCCAGATGACAAGATCAAAGTTTACAGAGAACTCCGATAAGAGGTCAAAATGAAGAGCACAAAATGTGACAGAAATAAATAAGTTTTGAATGCTAGGTTCAAAACTCCAGCTGAATTGGATGGGAGAGACCCTGTGCAATTATTATTCTAGAAAATTTCCAGGGTAGGAGGTCAGGATGAGGGTGAGGGGGGATGAATTATTTATAAGGGAAATGCAAAGAAAGTCAACCATTTTCTTCCTAAAACAGCCCAAACATACTTGGTCTGTATTAATAGAGTTTTGTTATCTAGGACAAGGGAGGGACTTAGTTACATAGAGTTCACTGGTTTGACAGCCCAAGAATATTTTCAATTCTTGTTGCCATATCAATTGACAAGCACATACATGAGGTAGGATGAAGAATCTACAACTATCATTCACTGAAACAAACAAGTTGTACTCTATTCTCATAATTTGCAATAGTTGTATTCTCCAGTTTCTGTGAATGCCGAATTAGTGAATACGGAAGAACTGCTCCTAGAGGAAGTGCAAGGTTACTGAAAGAAGCTCGTGGTCAGTTTTTTCCAACTGATCAGTACATAACTTTGTTTTACATGTGTTTCTATTTAAAGACTTCTTATTTAATATATATTGTTGATTCATTAACAATGAGCTCACTGTCAATCACGTGACTCAAGTCTGAATACAGCTTAACTAACATGCGTATTTTTCCCAGTAGGCACAACACAGCCCTTTAGTATGAAGGAACACCAGACAGCACATTAGCATTATACTTGGAAGACATTTTAAAGAGCCAAACTATGTGCGAAAAGCACAAACCTATGAAAGACATGGCATCAGGTGACACAAACTTTTTCATTTCTCTGCATATATTCACAAATGACCACAAAAGGTCAACAAATATGAATTTGGGGGTAACAAAAAAAATTAGTGATTGGACAAAATCACAAGTGTGGAGTCTATGGGTAATGAAGATTGACTATACTTTTAAAACATCTAGCAATTGTGAATTTATAGGCCCTTTGTCCTTGGCCAATAAGAAAATACTAGTACCATATCTGCATTCCAGGGCTGGGGAGATAGCTCAGTTGGTAAAGTGCTTGCCTTATAAGCATAAGGTCCTGGGTTCGATCCCCAGCACCACAAAAAAAAAAAAAAAAAAAAAAAAAAAAAAAAGAAAAAGAAAAAGAAAGCTTTGCATCCATATCTGCATTCCAATGATAAACTGAAAAATCAGTAAGTAACCAAGAATTCTTCAAGTATCAGAACCCAGCAGAAAGACTGAGGCTTCTTCACTAAGATTAAGACACATCAGGAAAATTTGGTTCTGAACATTGTTTCAGTTTGGCAGTATTTTAATTCTGCAACTTAGTTCTCACTCAGTTCATGAAAGGCACCCCTATTCTGGCCACACTGAGGAATTTCCTAGTGCCCTGGCTTCACTGATTCTGGTGATATTTAACTTCTTTCCCTTTTAGTCATCAATATGCATGACCACAACCTGAGCTCCCTCAGTATTTAGAACGGCTTCCATTCAGGAAGTCCCGACTTACTGGCCATACATTCCACTCTCCACTTCTGTTGAATCTATTCATTTTGTACTTGTGATACAGACACTCCAAAATTCCTACCCATCTCCCTAGCCAATCACTCTCATTGGCTGTCTTCAATTGTGTCTCTACTTAGCCAGGGAGAGCTGAGAGGTCATACGGATGCTGCTGCTCCTGACATCATCTATTATCTTTTGACCTTCTACATCTTTTTTATTTTTCAAACCATGAACTCCAGTAATCACCATTTATTTCTTCTGCTTCCATTGCCGGTCTACCAACTATTTCTGCAGAAATTCACAGAACCACACTATTTAAATCCAAGATGAATTAAATTATCTAATCAGCTTCAACAAGTCTTCACTGCTGTTGTTCTTATGCATCTACTTCTGTGATCCGACCGCACAGATCTGTGAGTATTCCCTCCTCACTACGCTCACAGTCCACACTCCAGCCTGGCACATAGATCACCTGAGTCCATGATAATAAGTTCTTCACTGGTCTCCGCACATCCTGTCCTGTCCACCTTATAGGCTAATTAATCATCCAAAGTAGACGGTTAATCAACCTATAGGATCCCCATAGCTACCTGGCAAAATTCCAAACACCTTTACACAGTGTTGGAGTCCATGAACTGACTTCAGATTACTTTAAAGACTTTTCGTCTACTAAACATATCTGCTAACTATGTCTCAGCACAATGAACTATTTGCATTCTCAGATTCATCCTCTTGGTCTCTAATCAAGTCCTTTGTTGACACTTTTTCCTTTATCAAGAGTTGTTTGCCCTCTAATCTCCGATCCTCAAATCTTAGCCATTCTTCACAGATCCCCAGATCAAAACACACCTCTTCCAGGAAGACAGCTCTGATTCCACAACTGGAAAGATCTTTTTTCTCAGACTCACCATAGCACTTTGAACTTGGAGCAATACATTTGTACTGATGAAATAATTGTTTTGTAATAATTTTATTCTGTTCCTATTACAAGTTTTATACAGTACCAAGTATAAATGCTCAGTAAAGTGATATTCAATAATTTAATAATGTGTCTAATGTGCCTAATAGGTGTATGTGCATATATAATATATAATGTATATATGTATGTGTATTTACATATGTAATATATAATGTGTGTATACATGTAATCTATGAAAAACAGACAAGACTGAATATGGTACAAACACATTGTTAATGGACCATATTTATTGGTAAAGTTGGAAATAGGAAAAAAGTAGTAAATTAATAACTATTAGTAATTAATAGATAAATCAATAATTATTAGTAATTAATAATTAAGAGCAGTAAAATAATACTTATTTGATAAGATAAAATAAATTTTATTAAGAATGAGTGGTTAACTATTACATTTTAACTCTTTGGGCAGGGTTGTACTGAAATTCTCTTAGGTGTGATGATTTATGTACTTCATTCCTGAGATTTCAAAATAAAAGCAAATGCAAGGATAAATATATTTCATGAAGTTATAAACTGAACGGACATTGCCGGACACAGTTGGTAGTATAATGGTGCATCCCCTCATTTGAAGGACTTTTCAATTTTGATGAAGTGAAACAAATGTACCTCAATATTTATTCTCCATTCCATTTGCACAGTGAATACTAATGAAATAAATCACCATCATTGCCATCCCTATCACCATTATCATAAAATGTATTCCTTAGTTAAAAAAAGGAACATCAAAAACTATCCTGAGAAATGTAGCTCAGTAGGAAGCTACAGCAACTGTGAAAGCTTAGTTAACATCAAAGTCAAGTCATTCATCATCTTCATGACCAGGATGGCTTTATTTACACTCAATGAACAATGCAGAAAAGGGTGCACCAAGCCCTGGCCATTTAACAAGGAATATTTCTTCCCAAGTAAATTTGGTATTGTTGCAAGGAAATTGCATGTGATTACTCTAAAGCAAAACAAAAGTAATGAAAATAAGTCAGTTCTGTACTGATGAACATTAAAATATTTCTCTTTGGGGCTTCATCTACATATTCATAGTTTAATGAACGTTTAACTTCAGGTGACTCCAAGCATCCTAGGGAAACTTTTCAAGAGCTGATACTCAATTGAACCCACTTTTCACTTGGCTTTTGAACCTATTTCAGATGTGATCTGATATACTGAAACAGAAGCAGAACAAAAGGCAAGTATTCTGTAAATACAACCAAAAAACTATATAGAACTTACCTGTGGGGTTCAAATGTTATCTCAGTTTAATATTGCCTAAATCACAGTCCTGTCAAAATTTGTTTACTGAACAAAAAAAATTGGTTCATGTGAACAAAATCTTATTGAGCACCTACTATATGTTAGCTTGGGACTAAGAGGATAATTAGGATGGAGTCCATCCCACCAAAGAACTCACAAATATCTTGATTAAAATACACATGGATAACACTGAACATTGTGAAATACAAAATATGATATGCTAGTGTTTGAGTAAGCATTTTGTGAGCACAAAAGAAAGAGCAGCCTAATTTTTAGTGGGTGGGGAAGCAGAGAGGCCTTTAAACCAGGCTTTGGAGAACACAGACAGTCAAAACAAACATACCCTCAACCATGAGCACAGACTTTGCAATAGTCTAAGTTTTAGGATAATTTCAAAGCATTAGCTCTGGAAGTGACTGAGATTAAAGACAAATTGTAGATAGAATATTGCTAAGACACTGATCTGAGATGTTAGTAAAATCAGTTATGTTTATGAGGGCCAAATCTCACTTAATAAATGATACAACTGTAAGATGAGAATATATACTCATTCCGTGTTAAATTTATTATTAGAAGTGACTCTGAAAAATGTTTCCACCTAATACAGAAGAGGTTGGTAGTGACTTATATAGAGCCTGTAGAAAAGCTATTATCCTTTATAAAGAAATGCTTTGGCTTAAATATAAGCAACATAATCAATTGTACAATAGTCTCTAGGAGGTCAGTAAGCTGTGCATTATATTTATATGGTCTTTTTCCTCAGTGCTGAAAAGAAATGTTTTTCAAACGATCGATTAGGACCCTGAGAGCAGAGAACAGAGTGGTGAGGACTAATCAGGAAACCCCCAGACAGAATCCCTTACTACCACCATTTCCAACAGAGGGGACAAACAATTCAGACACCTTCTCTAAAAATAAATGTCCTGAAGTGTATCCAGTTGCCTCAGAAACTCGATCCTTAGGTAATGCTAGAGTTTTTTCATCACTTTCTTAATAGGTATATCTTGACCATATTCTTCTAACCACATGCCAGAGTGAATTGGGTAAATAATCACCTGAGAAGCCCTAAGCCCTCAGGAGCAAGATCTTTTGATGGTTCCTGAATTTAATTGTAAACTGCTCAATGCTGGGTATAGAGGAGAGTTAATTTAAAAGGAAAACATCAAAATGGCAATAAAAATAGCCTTGATTTTGAGACCCAGAGCATTCAAGTACTACCTAATGGGGAAACCATAAAATGTTTGTACAACATAGAAGAAAAAAGAAAGAGTCCTTTTAAAATGTTGTCTTTGCCAACATAGTGCTGGAAAAACAAGTTTTTATTAAAAAATTGAGATTCTTTCCAATGCTTCATTTGTCAGATAAATGTAGCCTGCGGCACAAAAACAAATTCTTAATAAAGTTGAAATGCACAGCGATTATGTTTTATTTATCATGCTTGTATTTTTCTAGATATTTTTATTTTTCTATTATTTCAAACATTTTTAATTTCCCATGAGCCTCGGATAGAATGTGAAATTAAAACAACAATTAAACCAAATCCCCATCAAAGAGCTTTCTTGATAAATACAGCAAAAGTTTTCTGATTTAATAGGACAACACACTTACGATTTGCTGGTGGCAGAAAACTAATTCACTACTGGGGAATTCCGACATCTAAATTCTACTTACTGAGATGCTGGAGGGGAACTAGAGAGAAGGTCTATGATTTTAATTTACTTATTATAACTACTTAGAAAAAAGTGAACTCTTGAGTCATCCTGGCTCACTTTCCTTAGCATCAGTCATACTGCATTTCCTTAAGCCTGGAGTGTGTTTCTATGTAAATAAACCATGTAGTTCACTTGGGGATAAAAGTCACAGCATTGAGAGATTATAAAGACCTATTAGATCATCCGGTCTGGCCCACAAGAGATAGTCCCTAGATAGGGAACGTAACTCTTAGTCTTTGCCAAGAAACCGAGAAGAAACAGTTGGCAAAAATATTTTCCATGCTTTTTTGGTTTAAACTTATCTAATAGTGCTTCGATCACTTCCCAAGTGGACTAGTAAAATGATCTTTAAACAGTTTCACTTATCAGGGAGACACACTTATCTGAGTTGACAATGTTCCACTTGCCTCCATTCGTCAAAGAAATGATCTTGTTTGCAAAATATGAATAGTAAAGAATCTGCTCTTTGAACGTCCCAAGCAATCTCCTTTCAGGAAAGCAAATCCAAAGGCTAGTTCTTTCTGAACTGCTTTTTCCTAATCTATTTTCACTAGTTTCCAAGAAATTAGACATTATAACCTGGATTTGTACAAAGTAAAAAGTGAATGCAAAGACAATATAAGTACAACTTAGTGCTTTCCAGTTCAAACTATTTTCCACATTACACTCAATACGAAATATTTTTGAAGATTCAACATAGAACAGTTTGGCATTATGGTAAAGGTCAAAGCGAAGCAGTAAGGGGAACCCTAAAGAAATAGTAAAGGTACCTACTCTGGCAACTACTCCCTTTGTGCTGTTGTTCTTACATCCTACTTTAATTACATTCTACATGTTCCCCCTCCCCAGGTTATATTCAGAAAATTTCCAATACTACTGCAGAAGGGGAAGTCACCAGCGCACCCACGTGCATGCACACACATGCGCAGGCAAATAGAAAAAGCAAGTAGCAGGGGCAGAGTAGGTAATGTAAAAGAAATATTAATCTTAACTTTTTAAAATAAAATCATTTCTCATCTGCTGAACACAAATCAGGCTGACCCACGAAGAAAATCTTCTAATTTTATTGAGTTAGAATTTCTACCATCAGTATGATATTTGTATCAAGTGAGATTATATTATATTAAAAATGCTACTGAAAAAATAATAATGTGACCCTTGACTTCTAGAAGTCTATATTCTAAGTCAAGAGGTTACATTCCATTTAAGCCTGTTACTAATTTGAGGATTTTGGAGCAACTTCTGAAGACTCTCCATGTGCACTGAGCATGCACTGTGAGTTAAGCTCTTTGCCAGGTTTTGTGAAGAATTATAAAGGAGGTATTAGATATGGTCCCTGCCCATCCAGAGCTTATGGTATCATGGGAAAGGTAAATATCAATTCCCTCATTGCTCATTTCTCACATAAAATGGCAACTGAGTGACTATAACTTCTCCTATCTGGTCTAATGTTGACTTTAGATGTTGAATCAGAATCAGGACAAAACTGCATGTTCAAATGGGAAAACCGAGGGACGTTTAATGTGAAGATTACTTCCGAAAATTTGGTCAAAGTTGGGAAGACCAACAAGAAATGCGAGATGTCCCCAAACTAACGACACAGGAAACCCTTGCAGTCCAGGCCTGAGAGAGTAAGGAGAGGAAGTGGGTATCAGAAGCTGGAGTCAGAGCTGGAAAGGTCTGAGATGGCCACCTTCAGTAAAGAATGAAGCCAGGCCCACCCACGGTCAGCAGGGAGACAGTCAGGGGACCTAGTGCCCTAAACTCTCTCCACTTCCCTTGCAACCTCTTGTTGATGACTTTCTTTGGCTTAACTCACTCAGACGCTGGTGGGGTGAGGGCTGGGGGAGGGGAAGGTTGAGGCCATACCTGAAGGTTAGCTTCTGAGAGCAAAGAGCACCAGCAGGACAGAACAAGGTGGAGAGGAGTTGGCAAGGCCCTGGAGAGCTGGCAGAGGCGGCTTCACTTAGAAGCACTGGAGGTCATGGGGTAATGGGTATGCTGTGTTCAGAACTAAACATTTTGATAGATTAGTTAAGAGTAATGTTTAATTTGCAGCAGAACATTTTGGCATTTTCCCACCAGAAGAAATCAGAAAGTCAATGCTAACATGAGCTTCCAACTCAAGTCATAGAACATAAATGGTAAAAATCCAGTTTAGCCAATATTCTGCCAAGCTAAGGTCTATAATTGGCACTTTTACATGTCAAACAACTCTACGAGATAAATTTAGCTTTGTAATGCTGACCTTGAAAGCATACTGGATTCTGAATCACTTAAAAATCTGAAGAAATGTTAAATTGTGCTTAGAAGGGTCTTCGGTTTAAGTAGAATGTATTTTAATTACTGGTCATTAATGCATCTCATATATGGCAAATCTATTAAAATGATTAGCCAGAAAACTGCTCCTTGGTCATGGCAGGTAATAAAAGTTTACTCCCCATAAATATGTTTTGTACCTTTCTGTTCAGTCTTTGGGGAGATGTTCTCCTTTAATTATGCTTGATTTAATATGTGTTTTGCATATTGGTTCCAGTGTATTGGCAGCACTTCATTACTCAATAATAAAAACCTACAAATAGATTAAGCCTCCTGACCCCTTAGAGGGCTTAGAATGGACATCCTGAGTGTGCCACTTATGTGCTGAAGTTGCTTGTTAGCAGTTGACCAGAAGCAGCAGATTACTGTAACACTGCAGTCTCACCACTGAGCATGATCTGTCCCAATCTGGAATTCAAGTTATGATTTGAATTCTATACATTTTATTCAAATTTTAAAATGGCAACCACAGAACACTCAGGGCCTTATTCGTTAAACAATGAGTCATTCTAGAGTTTCCGTCCCTCTTTCCTGGACTTGATGAACTTTTATACATGAAATCTGGCTGCCCTAGAGGCAACAGAATCAACACTGAGCACTGTATCAGCTGGGCTGGGAAGCATGTCTGGAAGGTTCCAGGTCTATGTAAAAGCTGAATCCTCACTCCTCTTCCCTGTCCTGCTACTCAAAACTACTGTAGTCATCTGACAGTAGGACTGGGCAGTGATCAACAATGTCTGGTCACCAAATGTTTCAAAGACTATAAATAACAAATAAAATTTGATGATTATTTGATAGAGCTAAACTGGGCAGATAATTCACAAAATGGATTCTTGACCCAGATTTTTTTTTGGGGGGGCAGGGGGAACACAGAGGGAATAATTTTACAGGTTTTGAGGAAATGGAACATCTTATTTTAGTTTGTGATCACAATTTGTAAACAATTAAAAAAAAAAAAAAAAAAAAAAACCTTTTTAGCATCCTATGGAAATAAGAAGTAATCCCAACTAAGATTTCCCTGGCGGACTCTCGCAAGTGAATGGATCAGAAATATAACCTTTATATGGCCACACAGAGTACACAGTCTACTTTCAGGGAATTTCCAAGTGAAAAATCTCAGTATAATCACAATGTATTGATTTTTACAGAAGCCTTGTTTCCCTTCTAAAATAAATTGTTTCACCTTCCTTACACTTGAAGAGCACAGTGGAGAGAGACCAGACACACAGAAGTAGGATGAGGAAGAAAACCACAGCTATGTCACCATATACCGCTTTCGGTTGCACTGTAGAAAATACCCCATGACGCTTTCTATAATGGTTATTCAAAGAGTCTTGTTTTCCTCTTTGTGCCTTGAAAGTTTTTATCTCATTTCCCCCTACTAGAACTGGAAGTACTTATTAAGGCCATGGGAAGAGAATGGAGAAGGCAGAATTCTCTCCTAGACAAGGCTCAAGCTTATCACCCATGACGTTCTGTGAACGTCTCCCCTCCTCCACCCTCCCTAATGCACCATATAGAGAGGGCTCTCATGCTGTAAAGATGTCATATATATTTTCTCTTCACTCAAAGCTTCCTAAATAAAGAGAGATCTATTTGTCTCCATGGTGTTTTCGCCATTAACAGTATCAGAGCTGCAGGAACACAATGGGAGATGTGTTTTCCCTTAACCTCTTGACTCAGAGATGTCCTGATGCTAAACGTTATTGCATTTTGCATTAGCACTGAACAGTGGGAGTTCTGTGACTGATGTAAAAGGGTTGAGAAGGGCCACAGAAGCTCTCATGTGCTCCATACTGCAGTTGGCGGTGGAGCACGAAGCACATAATTTTTGCTCAGAAAAAACACAAATGGGACCAGGGAAGGAGGTGGTGAATTTGACATATTCCCCCTCCTGCTCACCACTGAGATAATCTACACTGTAAAGTGATATTCGGTGCCTGATCATAGACATTAACTTGGCAGAAACTAATTTACTTTTCTTTATTACCCTAGTGATCTGCAAACCCTGGAAGGAACAAGGGGACTCATATTTACTATTTCTTAGGCTACCCTTTCTATTGCCTTAACATTGCCTCTAGTGTTAGTAACTTCATGTGGGTATCACTGCAAATTCTTCCTTATCATCTGCCCATGTATCTTTGACAGTATGGGATAGAATTTGGAAAACAGCCCTCTATGTTATAAGCCAGGAGAATGTGAAGGTTAAGTGGTTAAGATTACTCACTACAATCTAAGATTCCTAAGTGATGGTCCCAAAATTACAAAATACTCAATAGTATAGGTATCTCAGAAATAATCCAGTTCCATTCCATGAACTTGCATCTGTGCATACAAAAGTTCAGGTAGTTTAAATGGCAGAACCAGGTTGAGTACCAGCACTTATACTCCCAGGTGGATTCTCTTTATATGTGCTATTGAAGGTTGCTTCTGTTGAATGAATGCTTATTGTAATTTGAAGATGTTTAGGACCATGCTAAATGTCATGACATTTCTGTTTTTAAAATGCAACTTCATAGTGTCGTACCTTACAGTTTGTATTAATGGAAAGGGGGGACAAGAACTATTTAAAGGTAGGTCCTGTGACTTACAATTAAAGGGAAAACTTGAAGTACATTTCTGAAGATTTCTTAGCCCCAAGTAAGTACCCAGATATTGGAAATTAAGTATTTGCTTATTGCTACCACCAGACTATAACCGGTACATTGATGACATCATCCTCACTTACTAGTCACTTAAAAAGAACTGTCATAAGATGGGGTGTTTTTCCACTCACAGTTTATACTAGACATTTAGAAAATATATAGTGGTTGAAGTAAGAAAAACTTGATTTCCTTGTTTCTGTCTGAGTCTCCAGAGAGCTTAGAGAAGGCAGTGAGCCAAGGCCCACTCTGAGAAGTCTAAAGCTTGTCCTTACAAGAATGTCTTGGGAAGTGCACACATGCAAAAGGGGGTTGATGGCATTATCCTGTGCTAGAAGAGATTTTAAAATCTCTTCTAATAAACTAAGTAAAAAAGAATCCAATGCCTGAAAATTTAAAAGCACAAATGATCTGTCTTCAACAAAGTTCATAAACTCATTATTCGAACTGGCCAATTTCCTTAAATTGCATTAGCAAAACATTCCTTACTTGATGAAGGTCAAGTTGCCAGCAATACTTTTATGTTTTGAAGTTTGTCAGTGCCCTAGAAAATAGATGGATTAAAAGAACAGATTCTGAAAAATCAAAATAACATTTCTACTACCAGTAGGCATATTATAATTTCTTGATGGTATTTGAAAGTGAAGCCTGCTTCAACTTTCTTTTTCCTTTTTAAATCCTAAGATGAATTTTCAGAAGAGATTGTGGCCATTGTATTAATGATGTATTTGGGATTTCTGGGGTTACGAATGATGGTCCATTACATAAAATGCAGTGAAGAGTTTCCTTGAAGAAAACAGAATACATTCTCACAAAATGAAGATAAGGAATGAATCATTTTGGAAAATACTTTACCCATCCATTACTGCTGAAATTGACACTCAGATGTGACTAAAGTGGTCTCCGACACAATTTATTTTCTTTGCAGTTCCCAACTCTTTGTTCTACCACAAGTTATTGGCTAAAAAGCACATCAGTATGAGCTCCTAAACCATTCTGTAAGGCAATTAAGGCATTATTTAAATTCTGGTAGATATAGCCTTATTACCGAGTTGGTAGTACTACAGTCAGATTACTTTGTCTTCAGAAGCAAGGCATCCCAAACATTACTTTGCTCTTGGGAATCAGGAATATAGAATCCACTCATTTTATGCCATTGAAAATGAGAGGAAACTTTATTGTCTTGTACAGGAAGATAACAATATTATAAAGGACATTATGAATATATAAAACAACCCTAAGTAGGTCCTTATATGTCAAGTGGCTATGGATGTTAATATGTAAACTCTTACTCCAACACAGATACAGGTTAATAAATATGTTTCATGTCAAACTCATAATAAATGTGACAAAATAATGGTAGTTTTCTTCTAGAGCCAGGCCAAAGACTCTTCAAAGATAAAAGAAGGAGTTAAGAAATTAAAATGGTATAAGAGCCTTTGAATCTTGCTCATAATTCTGCTGGGGAGTTTCAGGGTGGCCTAAAGATATCAGCAAACCTTTAACTGTGCTTCATCATCAAGCTAAGACTAGTTATCCCTAACCTTTTAGTAATGCAACAATTACAAATGACTCCCCATGGAAATATTTGGCATGTAATCAAAATGGTGACATGGGAATCTCATCTTTACTTTAAGGTAGCTTAGAGAGAGGGCCAGGGAGAAAACTGTTACTTGTGGGCTGCAAAACCATTCTTTTTTATATATAACTGTTGCATTGTATTAAACTATCAGAAAATAATAAAATGGATTACATTACCTCATTGTACACCTTCTCACTACCTGTATTTATTTTCTAATGAAAAGCTCCTGAACTTAGATCAATTCCATCCTAACTGCCAAGAGTTGGATTCTAGTACTGGTTTCGCTGCTCATAAGTTCATGGCAGATTTAGAGTTCATTCTAAGACAGGAAACATGTCTATCATTCATGACATTGGTTATCACCTGTGAAATGACCATGTGTATATTCTGATATAATCCAAAGCCATATCATTACAACTGTAGTCCTTGGCATTTTTTTTTTCCACACAGGATTGGAGTACATCTCATCAATAAGGGTATAAAATACAATTCAAAGACCAGCTTAGCCTAAACTCCAAAACATGAATTTAAAATACATGGCTCTTGAACTTGGAAGCTTCCTCAATGGAGTGTACAAAATTATTTTCAATTTGATGATATCCAAGAAAATGCAAAGTGATTGCAAAAGTGGCTCAAATTTGTTATGCCTTCTTGACTTCATGTCCTTTGCATGAAACTGCAGTACCTCCCACTTTGGCTCCAGGATTGGTCAAGTAGCTTCCAATAATCAATGAGATATTAGCAAACACAAAGCAAGCAGATGCCTTCAAGATCCTCAAACCACTTGGCTTTTCTTTGTTCTTGCTTCTAATCCTTTGCCATGATGTTCTAGGAGTAATTTGTTGGAGAATGTGATAGGTGGAACAAAACTGAGTTGCCCTGGTCTTCCTAGCATCCCCTCTGACAGTAGAACAGTCAGAATGAATGAGCCCAGCAAAGAACAGAAAACAGTGCAGTCTAAATCACTAATCCATAGATCCATGAGCTAAATATGGCTCTTGTGTTGACTGTTGTATGCCACTGAAGTTTTGTGTTATTTATTATGCCAGCATTATTGTGACAACAGGAAGTGGTATAGCATGTCCCTCAAAGTCTCATATTTATGATAAACAAACTCAACTAACGAAACTGAACATGAAAACACAACATGGGGTATAAGAATTAAACAAAACCTAAATTCTGAAATCCAGTAAAATAACTGTTCCCAATCTTACCTTTCATAGGCTTTCCTAGGACAATAATGCCCGGAGAAATCATGATCGTTCTCGTCATGTTGCTTTGTGCAAGACCCAAGGAAAGCTAGGAGGCTGTACAGTTATCTCCCTTGATGTAATTCTAAACTATACAACCTACTACCTCAACCTGGGAACATGCATTCACAATGGCTGGAAAGCTACTATTTCTTAAGTGATGAAATTACAAGTTAGTCTTATAATGATTCTTCGTGCTGTCACCAATCGGGCCGTTCATAAGAGACAACACATCAAAGGGTCTGACAATAGAGAAAATAACACAAGAACCTTGGTCGGAGGCTATTATGTAAATACAAAGGGAGCAAATAATTGGGACTGGTCTTCTTAAATTCTTTTAATGCATTAAATTATAGTAATGTGATATAATGGCAGTTCTGACCAGCCTAATGCTCTCTGGTATCTATTGAAGGAATAGAAAAGTAGATCCATATTTAAACTTGGACAATTGGAAAAAAAATCAGGAAAACAAATGTCTCTCTTATAAAAATAAAAAAACTGGAAACTCTAAAGGATCAATAAACAAGGGAAAATGGCTTAAACTAAAGCATGGTGAAATGATATAAAACAGGATTCTGAGCAAAGTAGAGATAAATGAATCATATAAAAGTCATGTTGAACAATTGCCCAACAGTATTCAATCATATTATTATGTCATCTCATTACATAATTCTCACCTCTTCTCATTGCTTAGCTGGACTCTGGTATTGCCTGGTGAAGTCTGTGACATGAAAGGGCTGGTCACAGGCAAATGGAGAAAGAGGAGCACTGAACGTAGTGGGACTCTTGGCTCTATCACAGTGATGTTCAAAGGCCTGGCAAATGCCATAGAGTTGGTGTTTCTTTACACAATTTCACCAGCATGGAGAAGAGTGACTTTTTTTCCCCCACTTTTTCTAAACCTATTCTCTGATGCAGCTTTCATGGTTGGGTTTTTCGTTGTTGTTTTTGGTGGGTTGCCTCTGTTGGATCAAAGCTATCTGATTTTTGTTGGAGGTCAAAGATTGGGAGGATAATTTTATCAAGCAATTGCCATTCATCTTTCATTCCTCAGCTCAGAGAATTCTTCCTCTGATTATCTCATAATTTTATGTACATATTTCTAATTTAACCCACCCTCTATTGCATTATCATTTATCAGAGTGTCTCATTTACTAGACCTTGAGCTATGTGAAGATGGGGCCATGTCATTCACCTTTGCAAATCTAGTACCATGTGCATGGCTAGTACCTGGCACACGGTAGAAGATTAAAAAAAATACTTTGTCAAATTGAAAAGAATGTATGAATGAATGAATAAACTCTAGTATAAAACTAAAGTTAAAGGCCAGGTAATTTTTATTTCTGTTCTTTGTTCTTCCACTTACATTGGAACATCATGCCTGGTAAGTTGGATTTGCTACCAAGATTCCAGAGGAGGAAAAATATCAGAATGGATGATTTCAACCTGGCACCTTAAATCCTGGACTGCACATTGAAATACATATAGTATTTTAGTCTTCTCTAGATGCTAACTTATATAGAAGATTTAATATTTACTAGGACACTAAAGAAAATACTAATTGTTTTCCATTTTCCTTTGAACTTCTTTCATTTACTCTGCATTGACAATTTTGCCTGATTCTATAAACATTCAGGATATAATTATGAATGGCAAACAAGGCAGGGAAAGTCAGGCAACAGTTAGTGGAAGAAGACACCACAAAGAGAGGACCAGTTTTTGATGTGCTAGGTTGCAGGCCTATCAACCTAACATACAGCTTAGACAGCTTTTAAATATCTGGAATGGAAAAATTGATATTTCTCCCATGTAGCTTCTTATTCTGGGATCAACCATACAAAGATGTTGCTCCTAGAAGAGTAAGAGTTTTCAATACCTTGCTCTTTTGGTTGTGTGAATTTCCTTGTTTATTTATACTGAGTTTAGCCCATTATCATGTATTAGTGCAATTATGGCTCATTACATAATTAGTGTAAATATTTGTAGGCATGTAATAACAACATGCAATTATGATATGGAATGATGTCATAAAATTCTTATTAAAAGTGAAAGTTAAAATAAAATAAGAAGTGGTATTTATAGGATAATAGCAGTTAAATATCTTTAGGTTTAGAGAATCTTTTGTATTCTTTACTTAAAAAAAATTTCTACAGATACTCTGAACATGTGTAATCAGACTCTCAGTCTATCAAATATTAGGGTTTTTAAGGGCTACCGGCAGCGCTTCCCCAAATGATACATATACCTCAAACAAAGCTGAGTGTGTAGGGTTTAGGAAAATGTGAGGACTTCACCACTAGGAAACATTTTTAATATTTGATTAGATATTTGGAAGTTGGACATATAACATGTGATTCATTAAAACACATGCTGTACAATTGACACACAATTTGGTAAAGGGGTCCCTGACCATCAGATAATTTGTGTTTTGAAGCCAGAGTCATTTCTCTGTCCATTAGCCAAGTGATGAGCACCATATAAACATTCACAAAGTTGGTTGAAATGAACATGTGAGTGAATGCATTCTAACTTTCCTAGCTTTATATCTACATTTATAAGAAAAGGTAATCTTTTTCTAACTCACACTTTATTAACCACCATGTTAGGTGCCAATAAGCTTGAAATAATCTTCAAAATCACTCATATTTTCTTCTCTGTCAAATTTCAGTGCTATTACAAGCATAAGAACTTTTAAAATCTTAATTGGAGAGGCTAGGTGATATCTTGATTAATTAAATACCATAGTCAGAAGATGAGAATTCATAGGACCAAACAAATAAGAATGATGGGTAAGCATATTGAAAAATAAGAAATCATAGCAATTTAAAATTCAAAGGAATTCTACCATATCCATACCATTTTCTCCTATGTAAATAAATTCATTTGTTAATTTTGAAATATAATCAAGAACCCTTTCAAAGATGACTATCCACTTTCCCCTCCTCAATCTCTGGTAATGCAGGGTGACTTGTTTTATCAATTGCAATTCTTATAACAAGAATTTTTTTTCCTGTTTTTTAAAAAATAAGCTATTGCCTATTGGTTTACCTTAATAAATATATTTTAATAGCGATGATTTGAGAATTTTAATAAAATTAATTCACTTTATATCCCTTCTCTTCATACCTCCATGCTAAATTGGCTACTGAAATATATTTTCTGAGCCTTTTGGGGGAAATCCTGAAATTATTTTACTTTCTGCATGCTTCCTGAAGTAGGATATTCAGTACACTCTGAGAGAGCCCCAAAGGAATAATTAAAATCTAGAGAACCATTCATTCATGAACATGGAAGAAGGGAAAAACACTGAATTTCATCATCATGTAAAATATTTAATATCCTGTTTCTCGTGGCCAGGGTCCAGGGGCTTTGGGCTTTTCACTAGAATATTTTTTAACCAGATGAATCAAATGTTTGAGGTCTTTCAGAAACTTTGAAAAGGTAAGTGTCCTGCATAATCTTTGTCCTTGGGATAATGGATTTACAAAATCTGCTTCAAGAAAACAATCCTGCAGATACCTACTGGCCATCCTGTGGTCCTTGTATTGTTCCTGTATAGGGAATGTTGGGAGCTCAGGGTCCCCTGGAACCATAAACTCCACCATTAATCCCATTGGCAGCACACTTAACAACAGTAGGTCAGAGAGATGATGAGCAGAGATGAGATGTTGCCCGTATCAAACCACGTGTTTACCCAGTGGAAGGTGCCGGCTTAATTTGCTGGTGCTTCCAAGTGCAACCACTTCAAAGAGGCATGCAAACCCAACCAAGTAGACTGTTTGCTTACTGGGTGGATGAAGACCTTGGGCAAACAATTACACATGACACACACCAATGAGGACAGTCTCTCTCTGAGTGTAATCTTCCATCATTCCATATGAAAGCAATGACTTGTGGCAAGTTCAGAGTTGAGACCTACAGACAGCCCTCCTTTATGCCATGCCAAGCAAATGCAAAGGAAAGGCATAGAAACAGACCCTTTTGGTCTAGCACTTATAGAGCTTCCCATTCTGTCCTTTATACATATGTGATCTATAATAGGCCTTCCTAATTCAGAAATACAAAAATCCCATTTCCATATACTTGACAGAAGAAAGTTCTAGGTCTCCTTGAACAGTGCAACTCTTAAGAGGAGATATAATATATCCACTTGAATTTCAAACTCTTTTCTGATGTCAACACACCCGTTATTTCAGTTGACTCTGCTTTGTTAGGAGAGGCTGTACCACACTCATAAAAAAATACATAAATAAATAATTTATGGGAATTCCTGGTACTGTGCTTCTGTGCTTGACCAAAAGGGAATACAAATGTTTAAGAGTCATCCAAAATCCGATCAACTTTTCACCCTGGGTTCTGTTTACAGGCTCCTCAGATCGCATTGCTGGAATGATACAAATATAGCCAGTTTTGCTTTGATCTGTGGTCAGCTTGGCTTTCCAATCCTGGCACAATGGTGACATTTAAGAGGCAAAGGGATAAAATTATTTTCATTCCAGCCTTTCAAACACGATAAAGAATTATAAAACAGTCTGACCAGGAATGTTGGGGACCAAAGATGAGTTTGGATCTAAGCAGGCCATATCTATTTAAAAAAAAAAAAAAAAAAAAAAAAAAGTCCTTCTTCTTATCCTGCTGGGTATTTACAGAAGTATAAATAGTGAAGCAGATGAACATATTCATTCCCCTGGGTCTCATTTGTTAAGATAAGGACTGATTGGACTGCACTTGACAAAAAGTGGTGGTGGGGGAGGAGGAGGAGAATCGCAACAACGTAACAACACAAACCAGAGTAAGAGTGGTCCTGTCAACCAGTCTCTGTCACTTTCCAAAAAGATCATAATAGCTTTGCAAACAATTAGTCAGGCTTCCAGAAAACAAACCAAACCCTTGTCAGCTTATCTATTTACTCATCACTCAACAGTCAGTTGTCTGAATCACTCAAATTCTTTCATTCAGCCTCACCTGCAACCCAGCCTCCAAATTTGACAGCTGAGACCAGGTGAGAGCCATCTGGGGGCTGAGGGCAAACCTATTAATTGACCTTGTCCATTTCAGAACAAAAGGTCTCCTTTCTCCTCCGGAGGCCCACTTTCCATCTCTACCTCTCTTGAAGGAGACTAAGGGGAGGGTGGAGGATAAGACTGAAGGGATAGTGGTGGCATACGGGCAAAGCCCGCGACTTGTGCAATTGCCTACCAGACACAGACCTATAGACACAAGCTTGTGTGGACTATCACCACAAGTTCGGATCTACGGGTTTGTGGCAACAGGCCTCGGCATCTTCTCTCGTTTGGGGGTTTGACATGTCTGAAAATAAAATGTTAAAACCATTAGTCCAACACGGTTCAGCCATTCAATTTTTTATGCCAGAGAAATGGAAGATTTTCATCCTGCCCTCAAAAGGGCACAAGTTAAGCAAGATCTCCTATTCTCTGCCACATACCTGCCCAGGTTTGTGCTTTCTCCACAATACAGTGAATTTTAGGCAAAGCTCATCATTTTACTGTATAATAAATGGAATCCTCATTTATTCAGTCTTTAATGCAAGATGTTGGCAAAGTAATGTCAATACGGCAAATCAATATAATAGAAAGTCTTTAAATTGTAAATAGAAAACACCTGAATGCCCAAGTGCAAGATCCTTTTTAAAATACTTATAAATTGTATGAGAAAGAATGGTGAAACTTCCCTTTTCTATTTACGTTTTGGAGCACAGCTGGAATAAAGTAGTAAGCACTACCAACAGATTTGAAAGAGCATTTTCTGAACACCATCCTCGAGGGGATAGAGTTATATAAATAATTATATTAAATTGGAAGATTCATCTTCAGGGAAAGTTTGCTGTTTGTTCCCATCCCCATCCATCCTCACCCCTATTATTGGTCCAAATACCAACAATGAGCATGTTTGAGTATATTTTGTAAAATTTGAACCACAAAAGAAATTACACAATTGCTACTACCCCTAAAACTGTTTAAGAGTATGAGAAATTAATCTGTTTCCTTCTCGTAAAAGGATTTCATTTGTCAACTGAATCATCCTCTCTTGGAGGCCAGAAATCTACATCTCAGAATGGGACATCCAAGGCAATGAACTTGTACGAATGATTCCTCTTATGAGTTTTTCTGGAAGACCTGGTCTTAAGCCTCAGCACTGTAGGGACACAGATTGGAAAGCTAAATAATTACCCTCCCTGTTCTGGGAAGAGTTCATGCTTCCATCCTTGCAAATGACCTAAAAAGAGACCTTTTCAAATTTTGTTGGCTATGATTATGGATCCCGGTTCTCAAAATAATCTCCTTCACTTTAACAAATGGACTTTACTCCTTTTTCAAGAATATAACAGATGAGCTAAAGTTCTACTAACAAAAACAACAAGAAAGGACAAAACAAAGTCAGGGTGATATTCAGAGAAAAGATCAGACCCTGTGTACACATCTAAAAGGTGAAATCAAGAGAATAGAAGAACAATGGACTGGGATTGTGATACATCCATCCGGAGACACCTTGCCGTCTGCCTGTTTCATCTCTAGTGAGCTCTGGGTGTGACTACTTAGAGCCTGCTGATGCTGCGGAAGTTGCCAAAACTGTAGCCCGTAGTTCTATGAGGCTTGTCTTTCAGATCAAGAGAAGTGACAATCACCAAGTGGAAATAAGAAGTATCCACATGAGAAACCCCAGAATGTCTTTACTTAGCTTATTTTATTTAAAAATGTTCATTTCCTTTATAAAACAAAATATTTTTAAAATAAGCCTGAAGCCTCTTATTTTCCTTTGATCTCTCTGACAAAGGAATGGGCCAGAGCTGGGCACAGTGGCACATGCATGTAATCTGTAATCCCAGAGGCTAGGGAGGCTAAGGCTGGAGGAGCGGGAGTTGAAAGTCAGACTTAGCAAGTTAGCAAGACCCTGAGCAACTTAGCAAAACTCTGTCTCAAAATAAAAAATAAAAAGGTGGGGGGTGGTGCTGCTGGGGATGTGGTTCAATAGCTAAGCATTCCTGGTTTCGATCCCTGGTACCAGAAAAAGGAATGGGGCCATGGGCATTTAAAAGTGGACACTTTGAACAGCATCCAGGATTGTTAAAATATGTGGAACACAAGAGTTCTTCTTTAAACTGAAGGGAATAGGTACAGACTCCCCAAATAAAAGAACAAATTGTTATTAAAGGCTGAATATCCCTAATGCAAAAATTCAAAATCTTATATGTAGCAAACCCTGAAAGTTTTTGAGCAGACACGATGCCACCAATGTAAAACTCCACATATGACCTCATGGGACAGGTCTCAATCCAAAAGCAGGTACACCAAACATGTTGGATAATATTAAGCTTCAGCTGCATATGTAAAGTATATAAGAAACATAAGTGAAAGTTGTGTTTAAACTTGGGTCCCATGAGCAAGTTATCTCAAAGCATCTGCAAATATTTCAAGCTCCAAAAAAAATAAAATATCTGAAATACTTCTGGTCCCAATCATTTCAGATAAGGGATACTCAACCTATATCGTGTTTATTAAAACTATAATGCAATATTTGTTAGCAGTGAACTAAGATCTGTCAAAATGGTACAATTAGTCATTTCAATGGCACCACCTTCATAAATGTGCTTGAGAAAGGATTCCAATGCTGTGTTTCAGTTGGGGGCATCTTATATCGTTCTCTTTGGCAACTATAAGATGGAAAGAAGTTATTTATTCAAAATAATTGCTAACGTTAGCTTCTGAACAATTCAAAGTTTAAAATTCAGAAAATAAAAGAGCATCAGAAACCATGCAGGCTAAAAGAAAGAAAGAAAGAGAGAGAAAGAGAGAGAGAGAAAGAAAAGAAAGAGAAAGAAAGAACGAAAGAAAGAAAGAAAGAAAGAAAGAAAGACTCAAATCAAATCACATACTGACCTAGTAGAGTAAGGGTGCATTGGGGAGTAGAATTTTTCCTTGAAATATTAATTGAATACCTTCTTCAAAGATCTTCTTTGTGTTAAGATAGAAAATAAGGATTCTTTTCTGAGGAAACTTTGGCTTGCTTCATTAAGCAAGATTCGGGGCTCTGGATAATACTATTAAGTAATTGGAAAATATAAAGTGATGCCTTTAGACATTGGCAGATGCAGGGCAAGGTAAAAATTTTTTAAAAATCTCATTTATATTATCAAACATTTTTAAGTAGCCCATGTCCTTCCATGGACACTAAAAGGAAACTTCCTGCATCATGATAGTTAAGCTCAAATCTTGTTCACTGGGTGCGTACTGGAATAGCTCCATACATGCCATGTAGTATAACCAATTTAGGACTAACTTAGACTAAAGTTACAACACCAACATTGTCACTCTGCAATTTACATAAGCCTGCTCTTCCAGAACCCGGGACACCTGGTGGGCTTTTTATTATAGCCAATCTTCTAATCGTTTCACTTTTGAATTCAAATACCCAAGATAGCCACAGAGTATAAGGACAGTACCTGTTGATTTCAAATGAGCTCTGCTTAAATCATTGTCCAAAGAAGCAGTATTATGTAATAAATTTTAAAAACTGTTCCAAACTTCATAGAATCGTATGCTGCGACCACTCCACCATTGGTTATGAAAATTATAAAACTGGTTGCTATGTTTAAAATATAGTTGTTCTTTATAGTTAAATCATTTAAGCATGTCCCAAAATATGCAATACTTTAGGGAATGGAAGATCTGGGGGAATTCCAGGAAAACACCCTTACCTGGAAAAGATAACTTCTTATGAATTTTATTTTTAAACCTGCTTCCATCTTGCTAAGTCAGTATCTTCGAATCATTCACCCGCATCTGGAAAATAAGACATTTGAAATATTTTTTTTGGGGGGGGAGTCATGAAGATTCTTGTTTTCTAGTTGCTTTTTCTTTTCTTCTTTCTTCCTTTTTTTCTTGTCACCCAATTCTTTTTGCAAAGTTAAATTGGAAGTAATGTCAGAACAAGAGTAAAAAGTAACATCAAAACCGAAACAAAGGATTTCTAGAGAAACATTGGGAAGCATTTTGTTTACTTGATTCCCAAAACTATGCATAATAAAAAAGGTTCTACAAATAAGTAACTTTCACATTTTCCTGGAATTTCCCTGGCTACCGCAGACCCTGAGAACAATTTTACCAGAAATATAATCAAATAGGAATGTGAAATCTCAGAACCCGAATTCCAGTATTTCAAACCAAACTGCTCACTTGCTAAACCTGATTAAGAAATAGGGTGTCAATCATGAAGAAGGGTGAAGGCACAATCAGCAAATGGGGTAATGATTACCTGATGGGATGTAGCATCTTTGTGACACCAATCTAACTTTTTGACTCAGAAATGATTCAGGAGTCATTATTTCTCTCTGTTGATAGGGCTGTTAGAAAGGCGCAGATATCTGAATGTGGTGGATTCATGAGTCTATTCCCTTTCCACCGCAGCAGGATTCTTGGCTTCTATTCCAACGTTCTTTCATGGGCCATGTTTTAGACGCAGAGTTCCCCTTTCCCTCATTGTCCCTCTACTAATGAAAGGCGAACTCACTGTGCAGCTGCTTGCAAAGGGGAAAATCTATTTGAGTTTTGCCTGGCAGTGGACTTGAACACCAAATCCATGGTGATGTTAGAAGAACTACACCAACAGAAAGATTTTTTGCCCTTCACCCCTCCTTCTTTTTTTAAAGATGTATGTCTTGTGGAAAATCTCAGTGAAGTTCTTTTGTCTTGGAGAGATGGGACAATTTGACTGGACAATTTTGGATGAAGGAAGGAGGGAGGGAGGGAGGGCAGAAAAAAGGAATATGAAAGAAAGAAGAAAGAAAGAAAGAAAGAGTGAAGGAAGGAAGGAAGAAGGAAGGAGAGAGCCAATGTGTTCAAATCTACTCTTGGGCATGCATCCTGATACCCAACATCATGAAGCAGGAGACACCAAGGTTTTGGTCCCCCGTGGCTTTGCAATATTTCAGATGTCTTTTCTCTCGCCCTCTGCAGCCCCTGTCTTTTGCCAAAAGATCCAATCACCTCAACAAGAGAGGCTTGTCCAGCAATTGCTACTCCAAGGGTAATCCACTAGGGACACACATCTTGCCATACCACGCTTTCTGCTCGCGACATTGCCACAGGGGTACCAGGCCACCGTGTAGGGGCCTCTCTCAAGGAGGCAAAGCAGTACCAAAGCCAGCTAATTTAGGTTGAATTAATTCTCCTTATTCAGAAAAGAAAAGAAAAAACAAAAAAAACAAAAAAACAGACCAGAAGGGAGGAGGGGCAGGAAGGTGAAGGCAAGTCATGGTTTCATTTTCATGTTCCTTTCAAGAAAAGGAAACATTAGAAATTGGTATTTATAATTTTCCCACCACATGCTCCCACATTAAAATCTATGTATACATTTATTTTATGGAAAATGACAAATGAAAGCATATGTAGATCCACTAAAGAAAAGAGCCATGGACAATGGCATAATAGAATGAGAGGCTGGATCCAAACAAAAAATACCCTCGGATTATTGGAGTATTTTGTTTTGTTTTTGTAATTAATTGAAAAATCTAAACCTAGTTAATGTTCCCTTACAACAGATGTGTAACAGAGATCAACCATTTAAGGGTAAGAAATAGGAGGTAAATTCTCTTTGGACACACTCCATGAAACAAAAGAAAAAGAGACTTTGCCAGTAACAAGTTGCTTCGTGTACAGCTGGCTCAGGGAGAATACTTTCGCTTTGGAAAGGAATAAGTTTGCTCATGATGACAATTTTTCTTCCTTTAAAAAATGCAATGATGCCAATCTACAACTTCCTTTTTGATTATATTGTTAGTAAAGCAGGGAAGGAGATTAAAACGGAAAAAAAAAGAAAAAAAAGATTAGACCTTGATTCTGACATAGAAACAGGAGACATATTTTTTTAAAATCAGATGTCTGCCATTTCTTTAATATAAGTGAACTACATGCTGCAGGAATGCCTCCTAACACCAGCCAACTCTAACACTCTCCATCCAAAGCTGTTTTGCCCTTGAGAAAGCATACTTCAATTCGATTGGAAAGTGGGGGTACAGGAATAAAGGATTAGATTACTTAGATCCCACAAGGGAAGAGGCTCGCAATGTACAAAGTGCATATTTCCTCAGACCTTTAACTGTAGAACAATGGGATTCTTGTTCTGAGAAAGGTATAGAAGAGCCTGGTAGCCCTGCAACGATACTCACAAAAAGGAAGCCATCGTCCAACCCAAGAAACTAGGTTCCGCTGAAGCAGAAAGCCCCTTGCCTGCTCCCAGGCACAGATTCCCTGAGCAAGACAGCCGCCAACTGCCCACCCCTGCATTTTCCCCAGGAAGCTAGCTTTGCTCACCTAGGGATTCCCAGCCCTTCTCATTTCCACATTCCCCTCTTCTTTTGGAACAACAAGAAACAACCAAATAGAATAATGATTGTTAAACAGTCTCTGCCAAATCAAAGTTTGGTAAGAAAGCATACTAATCCACATCCACCTACTCCTGTTCTCAACTTTTCCCAAAGTCGATGTTTTTGTTTTTGGTCTTTTTATTTTTTCCTTGCTAGCCCCCTTCATCCATCCCTAACACACACATTCTCTCTCTCTCTCTCTCTCTCTCGATCTCTCTCTCTCTCTCTCTCTCTCTCTCACACACACACACACACACACACACACACCACTGCTGTTTGGTCCAATCTGGTGCCTGCTTAACAACAGCAGAATGACAAGCAACATCTGTTTGTAAAAGAGCCAAAATCAAACCTTAACATTTTTTGGCGAGGTTTCTTTTTTCCCCTGACTCTGAAATTGGGGGGGGGGGGGGGGGCAAAAAAGAGAAATATTAAGATTTATATTTTGTCTTGACTCCAATGAGGCAGCATTGTCGCGCCCCTAGGGCTCTTTGAAGGTAAAGCAATTTTAGGGAAAACCACTGAAGTACATACTCAGGGTTGTTTCCCTGCAGCAAGTCCAGTGACACAAATCGTTAAAAGTCTGTTTTTGACTAATAGCTTTATATTCATCTTCTAATTAGAATTACAGGGCCTTTTGTGTCGGGAGGAGCAAAAGATGATGAGAGAAAGGGACTAAAGCAAGACAGAGAGAGAGGAGTGCGCACCGTTGTCTCTCCCTCTTTGATAACACACAGGCGTGCACACAGGCACACCCGCACACATGCCACCCGCAGGAGCACGCTCTAGGAGCAGAGAGGCTGCCGCAGAAATCTGCACAGCTGTGGCCATCACAAAACAGGCTCTAGCATTCCCCCACGGAGATGTGGGTTTCTGGAAAGCTACCAAGAGTCCACAAAGTCACAATGCACAGGATCAGAGCCACCTCAGTGGTGGGGGGCGGTTGGTAAGGAAGAGAAAGCTTCCCTCACCAAAAGCGACAATTTCGCCCCAGTCGAAGGGAGATAGGCTGTGAGAGACTCGACTCCCATTTCACTCAGGATTTGGAAGAAACCCACACACATTAAGGGAAAAATAAATTCAGACAAGTTGCTAAGGAGACTTGTGTAAACTCCAAGCACAGACATATTTCCTGGCCTTTCCCCCTGTACTCCATCTTGTATTCTGAGCACGCAGCTCTGCGGCAACACTGCTCCAACCTTCTGCATTAATCTTGGCCTTAACCGTGCAGACTGGCAAAGCTCGCTGGTTGTAGATATCATCATCTTTCAAACTTAACAAGTTAAAAGGGTGTGTGTGTGTGCGTGTGTGTGTGTGTGTGTGTGTGTGTGTGTGTGTGTATGGCTAGTTGTGGGGAGAGAGTAAGAAAAACCTTAATTTGGAATTTTTAAAATATAGGTGTTGAACAAAGAAGAATATTGACACTGTGTATTTTGGGACTAGTGGGCAAAGCATCTAACTCTGGAAATTTCCTCTTGCTCCCTTGTCCTTTCTCTGTGCCCCGTGACAACCTGGTCCCCACATAGCCTGTTAAAATTGTGTCCCCTGACAGATGTAAGCAGAGCCCAAATAGGTAGAGATGATAGTAGAGGCGTCCAGGTTTCTACAGAAAGCAGTACATGCCAAAAAGTGGAATTTTGCCCCTGTTGCCCAGCTCAGGAGGGTGTCCCTGAGATCAGCTCTTTGAAAACAAACTGGGGCAATACCCAAACCTGGAACCCAAACCTATTTGAATTCTAAGCCAGATAGCATTTTGGAGGACAGAGTCCAGCCTGCTCTCCATTCTGCGGAGTGGAGAACTTCTCCCACAGAGATACATCTTCAGTAGCAGCTGATGCATGTCAACATTTGACTTAGGGGGAAATTAACATTTTCTTTCAGCACAGAGATGTTTGTACTGTAGAAGCCAATATTTTCCTTTCTCAGTCTCCTGTATTAGAATTTCTACAATTTTCCCCAGAACAGAGAGAAAGTAGACAACAGAAAGCCCAAATAATGGTTCAGGGTGCTGGAATAAACCACAGGTACCAACATTTCATCTGTGTATGTGTTTGTGGATATTTCTGTGTTTTCATGTGTGTTCGTGTGTGCATATAGTTTGAATGTGGTTTTGTACATGTCTCACTGTGTACATGTGTGTCTTCAATGTATTTTTACAAGTGTGTATGCATGCCCATGCGTTTACACCCATGCATGTTTGTGTGCACTGGGTGCGTTTTCCTGTGTTTGCATGTATGTGAATTTGCATGTGCATGTGGTCCTGCCTCACCATGATGGTGAGATTAGCCAAACACAAACCAAAGTAGTTGAGGGGTGGGCATCTGCTCCATCCCTGCCAAAATTAGGGAAGTACAGAGCATTTGTCCACCAGTCAGAACAGAAAAGCTCAAAAGAGGGGCGACCCACCAAACCCACTGGTGTAGCTGTGGTTCTTGGAGGGGCAGCCGTGCCACAGTGCACTGATAAAGGAATAGGAGAAGTTTTTACATTCAGTATAAGGGGTTGGGTGTGTTTCTTCATGCTCCAAGAAGGCTATGCTGCTTCCATCTCTTTGCTCTGCCAACCTTTATTTGGTTTTCACACTTCAAGGCTAAAGCAAGCTGTGCTGCCTCAGTTGAAATAAGGCCGCCAGACAGCTCTTCAACTAGCAAAATGGAGGTTTTCTTCCTGCCGTTCAGAGTCCTGCAACTAGACCTGCTTGTGCGCCCCTTTATACATGGGACTCCATGAAACTGGGACCTTGATTTTAGGGAAGGGGGGATCCTCGGAGTTCTTTACGACCTTTTCCCTCAGAGCATATCCTCAGAGCCATCAGGACTCCAGCAAAATGAAAAGGGAACCTGGCCTAAGATGAGCAGGGTGGATCGACCCAGCAGGTGACAGGGCCTGATGCCTGGGGAACAGGGAGGGACACCTGCAATTTTTTCATTTGTCCCAAAAGCTGCAGTAAGCCTGAGCCCTGCCTAGTCTTCAATTGCCCTATGTGTCCTGTCTGCTGGGGTAGAAGATTGTCTCTCCCTAATGTGAAGACATATTTGTTAGGACACTGCATGATCCTATACTATCATGAGAGGAAGAATTAATTTACAGGATCAGTGTAACCACTAGTCTAAGATGGAGTTCTCCTTCCCTTCTAGATTGCCCCCAAAATGCTTTTCCTTACAGGTTGGTTTACTGCTTCTTCAAATTCCCCAAAGGACCGAAATCATATGAGATACCTTTCACTGTATTACTACATGCCTTCCTCAGATGCTGAAAATCCTTTGTGGGAACACAGGAAAGAGATTAGTAAATAAGCAATCACCATGGCAAGGCTAGCCTGTAAGGGAGATGGCATCAGAGGCAAAAAGAGTGAATTCAGAGGCATTTCAGATTTTAAAATATAGTTTTCACATTATATTGAAAAATCTTTAAGGAAGCCTGTTCTTTAAGATGTGAAAAGAAAATTAGTCATATTAACAGTGAGTGGCAATCTAAAATGCTGCCTGAACAGTCTCAAAATATAAAGTACCATATCTTTTATTTTGAACATGGTAGAAGTACATATTTGTATGTATGTGCAGGTTGGTAAACAGGCCTGAGTGCTTGTCATATAAATCTCTCACCTCTAGCTTTGAGGTCAAAGACCACACCCTTTGCACATTCTATAAACTGACCTTTTTTTTTTTTTTTCCACCTGAGAGTCAGTTTTATGCTCTGCATACACAGTAAGAATGTTCTACTTCTCCATCTTTTGTGAGCTAATATTTCAGATTACAAAATGCTTTACATATCATTCAGCAATTGTATCCTAAATCCAGTGAATATTATCACTCCATGTTGTGCAGAGTTGGCATAGAAGAAAGTCAAGTGTCTTTCCAAATCTCAGCTATTATTGTAATGGCAGCATCAAAGTTCAGATTCCTCTAACCTCTCTAAGCTGGTGAAAGGGTCTTAGATCTGGCTAAGAGAATTTGGAGGTGCCCCTTCTCCCATTCTGCTTCACTTGTCATTCAACCCTAGTGTTGTATCACTTGTAAACTAGGATACACCATCCACCTATACTCCTGCAGCTGCCATTGTGTGTCATTCCACTAACTAAATGACCAAATGGATATACTAAGGAATGGAGTCTCAGATCAGTTAAAGTTGAGAATAGTCAAGTCAATCTAATTGTTCATTAGTATAATTCTGATAAGGAGTGACAGATCACAGATCATAGTTTCACAACTCTGCAAACTGGTTTAGCTTATCTAGACTCAGTCTGGAACCCATCTATCAATTGTTAGTGCTGTCTGAGCTTCTAAAGAACTAAGGAGAGAGAAAATTCAAGATCTGTAGAAAGGATATCGAGTTCAAAGTGTCCTATGTAATATTTTTACTTGTTGGCTACATATCCATAAGTCAAGTGGTTATTAACATGTAATTTAAAAATTACTAGAGTTCTTCAGGAGCATTGGAGTGGGTTCATCTTCAGGGAAAGTTTGCTGTTTGTTCCCATCCCCATCCATCCAAATATCAACAATGGGCATGTTCGAGTATATTTTGTAAAATTTGAACCATAAAAGAAATTACATAATTGCTACTATCCCTAAAACTGTTTAAGAGTATGAGAAATTAATCTGTTTCCTTCTCATAAAAGGATTGCATTTGTCAACTGAACCATCCTTTCTTGGAGGCCAGTAATCTACATCTCAGAATGGGACATCCAAGGCAATGAACTTGTACGAATATTCCTCTTCTTGAGTAGAATTAATCCCTAATATCACATTTGTACTTTCATTTCATATAAATTATTTATTTCTGACATTTAATATGGACCAGACATCACCTCATGGATGGCTCATAAAGGCAGGATCATATTTCCCATTTATTATGGTGTGATGTTTTTAGTGTGGGAGACAAGAATGGGTGGGGTATATGGAAAGTCAAGTCTTGAATCCCATCTAAATGATTTGTAAACAAAAATGACTGGCAAAAGAGGAGAGAGAGTACAAAACTTCTTCATGAAACATCTTAATTATGCCATGCATGAAGAACTCTGATGCCACCTTTTTTATTTTTATTTTTTCAAATTAAGTCACTTATTCCAACTCTGACAGATTGGTACAGAGTGCCTGGAATACCAACCCAGAAGGATTCTGAAATCGTATCTGATCTCAATAGAGGGAGTTTTATGAGGATTTAGTAAGTTATCCCTGCCATGAGGGAAGAAGATTGACATTGACATGTATTACCAAGTATTTGCCATTCCTGACTGATCCTAAACTTAAAGTCGTACACAATGATGGGGTTTATTGCTACAAATTCACACATGCACACAATACAACAATACGATGTGGTCAATATCACTCCCCCTTCTTCCCCTCCTCTCATCCCCTGGTCCTTTTCCTCTACTGGTCTCCCTCTGATTGTCATGAGATTCCTGACACCTTCCTTCTCTTTTTCTTCTCCAGCTTTCAAATGTGAGAGAAAAAATGCAGCCCTTGACATTCTGAGTTTGACTTATTTTGCTTAACGTAATGGTTTCAAGTTCCATCCATTTTCCTGAAAATGACATAATTTCATTTTTCTGTATGGCTGAATAAAACTCCATAGTATGTATGTATGTATGTGTATATGTGTGTGTGTGTGTGTGTGTGTGTGTGTGTGTATCACATTTTCTTTATTCATTCATCCTTTGATAGACACCTAAGCTGGTTTCATAGTTTGACTATTGTGAATTGTGCTGCTGTAAATATGTGCCTGCATATATCTCTGTAGTATGACTAATTCTGGATCCTAAACTTTTCTTTTATCACTATCTTTGTCTTTCTAATGACAATGGATAAGCTACTCAGTAACCTCTAATGTGATATGTTTTTGAATTACTCAAAATTATTTTTATTAACATATCATCTCTAGAAATTCTACCTAATAAAGAAGTTCAGGTTGATTTTTATCTTTCATGAAGAAAGTCTCACAATGTTATTCACATGAAAGTTTGAATGCATGATACGTTGTTGGAGCAAAGAATAGCAAAACAATTCACAATCCCTGTTCCCATCTCTGGGAGATGTGTGCCTACCGAGAACTAAGTGTCTTTTGAAAAGCAAAAATATCAAGAAAAAGAGAAATTTCTGTGCAGCTGGAACCTCCAAATCTATTAATCCTAGCTCTGGTTCTCTTTAAAATCTATGTAAAACAATATATTTTATAACAAAGAACTCTCCCAGAGCAATGCAACTGGACCAGATCCACATAGCCATTTCTCCTGGGAAGCTTGGAAGGTTTCTGGTCATGCGTGGGGGTGGGCAGGAGAAAGGAGAGGACACTAATGAGCTATGGATACTTCCCACCTTACATCATTGACACTGCCAGTCTCCCTCCTGCTAGGAGACTAGACTGCTATGGCTGGACAGCACATAAAATCAGCAGACTTGCCTTTATTTAGGACACTCTGTCACAGAGGGTCCAGAAAACCTCAGGCCTTGAGAAACCTCAGTAAATGAGGTCTCACTATAAATTCATGGGTTCACTAATGAACTGCTGCCCTAGGGGAGGTCAAACTTCTGGCTGTGGTGTAAGTAATCCAAGGAAAAGTTCCTTTTCAGGCACAGAGTGCTAAGAGGACCATAAGAGACTCTTTTACTCCTATTGATCTAGATATCTCTGCTGATCTCATATGGCAGACTGGGAAATCCCCCTTCCAAAGAGACAGGGTGGGGCTCTCTAAGGGACAATTAGGTACTGATTCCAACCTGTATCCAACCTTATTTCCATGTTTCCAAGATGAGACAGAGGATGCTTTGCAAGGCTGGGCCCTAAGAAACAGGCATTGTGGTGTTGTAAAGGTGGACACTGTCCAGTCAGGGAACAGAGCTCATCAGTCCTGCTCTAACTGAGAAAAATAGATTAGGATTCATTGGTTTTGCTGAAGTTAGACTATCACCTAGTCCACCCTTCTGTCACCAGGGAGGACTACAAATGATTCTCCAGCTCCGCCCCACTTTCAATGCATTTGGTAAATGAACACTAAGGGTCAGAGCTGCCAGATGTTTTTCAGTGACCTGTGTGCATGCAGTCAGGGATTAAGATCAAGTCACTGATGAGTTTTCCTTGTGGACCTGGAGCCCTTAGCAGAAGTAGTGACCACAGGAGATAGAAGCCTTTACCTCCATGGGAGGAATTTGTAAGGAGACTTAGAGGTTTGACCTCCAAGGGAAGCCTGGTTGGAGATTAGAAATAAAGTACAATAAAAACTCTGTCTGGAACAAGTTTACGTAAGATCCCCTGAGAAACAGAAAATTATGAGACACTCCATCCGGGAGTTCAGTTGAGCATCAGAACCTTAGCTTCTGCACATCTGTAAGTCCTATTAGTGATTATGAGATTGGATCGCCTGTGGATGGATTTGGGAGCTGTTGTTACCCTAAGAACCATGAAGATACGAGAGCTAACATCTGGCCACCTCCACCCCCAGCTCAGAGCTTCCTTTGCAGGGGATAAGAGCAAGTAGATCATGAGTTTCAGGGCACACCCCCACCTGAATGACCACTGCCATCCATGAGGAGGAGAACAATTGTGTGTCCCTCCAGCAATTGCTTATTGTTGACAGAGTTTGCAGGTAAAGCTGTTGCTATGCTGCTGCTGCAACCCAGAGCTGGATTATCTTCTCAGTAGTTCACAGTCATGGCAAAGGCTTCACCAGATCCTCACTAAGCTAACACGAAAGCCCCAAGAAAGAGAAACACTTGCTAACTGCCTTTCTTGCAGCATATGGCCAACTGGCCTCACTAATGCTAATACGACAACATTCCTATTTAAATATCTTAGCAGAGGGCTCCAAAATGGCACTGTCTCCGTTGTGCATTTTCTTTTTCTTCCTAATAGATCTCTGCCTCCACTAGGTTCCCACTTCCCTGCACATGCATACTCACAAATGGGCTGCACCAGATGGGCTCTTAATCATAGTAATCAACTGGGAAATTAAATGTTAGAAAATCCAGCTAGTCTCCTGAATTTTCCCACTCGAGATTAGGAACTGAGCTGTCACCATGTCCTGTATGAGACCCAGGCTGCTTTTTATAGAGGGGCCAATGTGATGGCTCCAGTTTGGGCTTCATGCTTTATGGATGTTTGTATTTCTTTCCCAGAAAATGACTGCAGCTCAATTCAGTTTTGTTTCTGGTCTGACGGCTGCTATTAATACCTCCTATTTACAGAACACACACCTCGGAGGAGCTCAAAACATTTACAGAAATTAACCAAGCCTTGCAACATCCTGTCAAGTGGGCAGGGACTAGATATTACTTTCTTCGTTTAAGAGGAAGAAACTGAGCTATTAAGAGGGCAAATTTCTTTGCTTGCCACCCAGACAGGACCCCATCGCCCACTCGTTTCCATTTTCTCATAAGCTGCCAAATGAGGTAGGTATTTATTTATAATGTGTTCACTAGCTTATTACTCTAGTATTTTTCAGATACACATATGCACACACACACACACACACGTGCTGCAAAGTCCTTGGGCAAATACTGTGCCTTCTTTCCATGAATCTCCCTAGAATGTACTGTAAGATTCCTCTAGTAGGTGACCAGTAAGTGATTAACTGGCTTACAATAAGCCAATAGCTCTTCTCCTGTACTACCTCCCCCTCCTCTCAGAAGACTCCTAGATTTGGCTCAACTGTCACTTCCCCTGGTGATCCTGAGGTCCTCTCAGGAGTCAGGTTTTGGGGTGATCCAGTCATCCCCACTTCTTCAAGCACTGCCCCTGTTGCAATTATTAGGATAGCATAGTGAGAAGAAAGGAACTTTTTTGTCTTTGAGACAGATGGGACTCCACTGGAGTCCTAGTTCTGTCATTGGAAGACCTTGGACCAGGCAATTAATTTTTCTCTATCTCCTCATCTACAAAACGAGTCTGATAATATCTGCTTTGGAACTCATTGGGCACTATTTTTTTTTTTTTGTAATAGAAGGAAATAGGAACAACTTGCTCTTCATTAATATTACAATGGTCAAATACACAAGGGTACTTCAAAACTGGGGGATACTCTGTAGTCATTATAAAGACTTGCCATCAAGAAAGAAAAAGCTGGCAGAGAAATACTTCTAAGACATATTAAGGGTGAAGAATGAGTTGTAGAGGATATGTATGTTTCTCTCCATATGAGAAAACTCCCAAACTATGTTCTTGTTATGTGCAGACTTAATGAAAGGCAGGGAATAAGATATGGGAATGAGATAAACTGTATGTAGGATATATACATAAAATGCCCAGAGATGGTAGTTACCACTGTCACCACGCTAGGGTTCCTTGAGGGTGAGGATGTGTTTTAAATTTTGTAGCTCTAGCTCCTGGCACACCATAGTAAAAGAAAATTACTCAATGAAATGACCTAATCAGGAATCAATTGTCGAGTCAGGAAATAAGAACACTAAAGTGAATCACAGAGTCTTATGTATTGTTTGGAATGTGTTGAATGTAGGGAGGCAGCATCGTCCTTTGGGAAGAAACAGGACGGAGAGTCATGAGGCCTAGATTCCAGATGAGTGTTTCCTAAAGTAGCCCCAGGACCACCAGCAGTCATGTCTCCCAGGTGGCTTGTAAGTCACTAAGATTCCTGGGTCCCGCCCCTGATCTGAATCAGACTCTCTGGAACTGTGACACAAAAAGCCATGTTGTGTATAATTTCTCTTTTTCAGCTTTATTGAGATATAATGAAGGAATAGGAATTGTACATATTTAAGTGTATAACTCAATGTCTTTATACATGTGCACACTGTGAAATGATCACCACAGTCAAACCCATTGACGTATCTCTGAACTAACAAAGTTACCATTGTCTTCCTTCTTTTCTCCCTCCCCTCCTTCCTGACTTTCTTCTTTCCCTTCTTCCTTCCTCTTCATCTCTGCCTCTCTTTTTTTTTTTTTTCTTTCTTTCTTTTTTGTGGTGAGAATACTTGAGATCTATCCTCTTAGCAAATGAAGGAGAACACAGATAAATGGATTAGAAGACTTCATCTTGTTAAAACGTCCATACTACCTAAAGTGATCTCCAGATTCATCATAATCACTATCAAGATCCCAATGGCATTCTTTATAGAAATAGAACAAAATTTTTCAAAATTCATAAAGAACCACAAAATACTACTCCTTATGGCCAAAGCAATATTAAGCAAGTAGAACCAAGCTGGAGGTATTGTATTTCCTGACTCCAAAACACATGACAAAGCTACCATGACCAAAACAGTATGATGCTGTTGTACAGACATATGGAGCAACGGGACAGTATAGAAAGCCCAGGAATCCATACATTATTGCTCATTGATCTTCAACAAGAGTGACAAGAACACAGAGTCAGAAAAATGGTTTCTTCAGTAAATGGTGCTGGGAAAATTCCACATTCACATGCAAAAGAATGAAATTTAACCTTATACCATATATAAAGAGCAACTCAAATGTGGTAGAAGCTTAAATGTAAGACTCAAAACTATAAAATTACTGGAAGAAAACAGGGACAAAAGCTTCCTGATGTTGGTCTTGGCAATGGTCTTTTGAGATAAAAAAGCATACACAACAAAAGCAAATAGGTGAGACTATATCAAACTGAACACCTTCACAGCGAGGGAGCATCCAGCAGGGAGAAGGCAGTCTGAGGAGCAGTGGCAAACCATTTATCTCACTAGGGGTTAATGTCATTCTTTTCCACAGATACAAGCTTGAGAATGGATGGTTTTGCTCTTGTTCTGACTCCCTGTTTGACTTTGAGCAGATCATAACCTTTCTAGAATATACTTCTCTACAATGTAGGGACTGGATTTAAATGCTCTCTTAAGTTGTCAAATTCTATATCATGACTAATCCAGTACCCTGGCTTTGTGTAGCCTATATATAAGCCACAGAAGATGGACTATCCAAACCTGGTTTGAGCTGTCCTTGGGTTCCTGGGCTATCATTTGGACACCTTTCAAACTCCAAAGCTGCTTGTTATTGATCCTTGGTTCTTCATTCTTTAATTACAAAAACCAATGAGCAAGGACACTGAGCTTTGGTTTCAAATGATTAAAACCTGATTTAATTTTTAATATATTTGTGTTGTAATAAAAAATACATTCTCTCTTTCTTACACACACACACACACACACACACACACACACGGAAAGATAGCTTAAAGACTTTGGAACAGATACAGAAAACAGTGTTAGGGGAACATTACTGAAGAATGCCAATAAAATGTTCCTCTTTGGCCTTGGGTATGGCTGGAATAAGCATATATGCAGTCATCTTCGTGGGAATTGAAAGTCAGGAAAGCAGCTGACCAAGTGGAAGAGGCGGACACTAGTATATTTTCAGTGTAGCAGGCTAAAAAATGGCAATTGCTAGACCCTGCCAATAAGAAAACCAGAGGTTCTTAGATGGCAAAACCCAAGATAAATTCACCCCTCCTTTGGTCTTCAGACAGTTTCTCAAAGTCAAGAAGAAACAGCTCCATGTCTTAATAAGGATGTTCTGAAAGAGATTTCTACCACAGGAAGATACAGAGAGGTCACCCAAAACAAAAACCAGAGTCAAAAGATTCTTTCAAAAACATCTTGAAATAGACTCATAAAGTAGAGGCAAGATTACCAATGCTCATGCAGCACCAATGGTTTGGGACTGATGAATTCCTTGGGTCTAGGACACTGCCTGGCACATAGTTAGGTACCAAATAAATATGCATGAAATGAACGCAAAGCATAGATTTGTTTTCTCCACCCCACTAAGTGCACAGTTTTAGGTAACTTCCTTTATGACTCAGAGCCCCAATATCCTTATCTATAAACTTGAAATACTAATGAGATATATTTCACAAGGTTATTGAAACCACTTCAATAATAATGTTGTTGAAGCCAACAGCAGCCTTGTGAATGTACACCTTTTCTCTTTCTCCCAGTCTTGCCTTTCATAATTAAAATAGCAAGCAAAATCAGAACAGCTTAGGCTTACCTGACTCAGGAATATGAGATCAAGTCAGGGCAGCAGTGTGTGTTCCAGAAATCCCCTGCCTCTTGTCCCAGTGGCAGGACTCACCTGAAAAGTCAGAGTGGGGAAGGATGGCCATGAACTAGGATAACTGCCTACAGCTGCCACCTTCCTCTTGAGCCATCTCTGAACTGGGTCACTGGCATTCAAGGGCTCGTGGTCATGTGTAGGAATCACAGGGAGGTCACAAGAACAAACAAAAGTAAATCAAAGCCATGGTCCCCAAAGGACCTGCCATTCTTCTTTCCTCTATTGCTACTCACAAGTGTTTTCTCCACACTCTATTTCTGATATGTGTCCCATGTTGCTCTCTGTGCTACTCTGTAATCCTCCTTGTTTTGCAAATACATTGAAACAAACAAACACGGCGTTGGTATTTCTTACCTTGTATTTCTATTATGAAATGAGACACCATAATCCACATTTATTGGGCATTTTATGGGTGACAGGTAACTTTACTTGCTTTCCAACTTAATGGGGTTCAGATGGGAAAGAGTATGAGAAAGTTAAGCAGCTTGTCCAGATACCTGGGTGGTAGACTGGTTTCAAAACCCTTGGTTGTCTGCCACTATGTTTCTACATGGTGACCCTCAGTGGAGAGAAAAGTCTGAGTGATGGGATGAAAAGGGATGACTCTGAGAAGGATCATTCTGTTTAAAGATTTGCTTTCTTGTTTTCACACTCCCACTTTGTATACAGGCTAACACAAAGAGACACTCTTGTGCTCATCCCCGTATGTCAGCTCAGGGCCTCTCCCATCTCTCTTATTAGCACAACCATGAGGTTTTGTTTCACACATGGAGAGTCCGGAATCTACCATAGCATTTCTGCTAGGGGCAGGCCAGGATGTTTTCGGAGGTGAAAAAATAGGACAGGGCTGGATTTAGTGTCAGAGCACAGAGCTATGTGTGGCCAAACACTGGAGCAACTTGACTTTCCTCTTACCCATTTTGACATTCAAAGTAATTATACTAGAGTTTGAGTTGGTTATAATTGAATATTATGTCTTATTTTTTGATTACATTTTCAATAGTTTTACTTAGTGTTTCTTTTTTGACAATTTCTCCAATGCCTTTCCTCCTCTTCCTCCATATCTTCCACCTTTCCCTACCAACCGTGAATCCCTGCTGTAGACTATTTCATCAAATGCCAGCTGAAAGGTGACAACTAAGCAAACCAAAGCGCCCCACTTTTTCGTCCATGTTAAGACACATCAGAATACCTCATGTGTTGATGCCAAGGTCACAGAGGTCAGACTAAATCTGAACATGGGTATTTGAGTCTCTCAAATGAGTCAGTCAAATGGGAATGTTGGGGGATTTAGGCTGATGCTTGTCAATATCACTATGCACAAAAGATGTCTGTTTGCTACACCAAAATTTTCCAACACATAACTATTACTTTAAAGAGTGGCTAATATCCTGAATACGTTTGTCTTTGTAAGAAGTTTCTTGCTGGAGGATCAGATGACTTTTGTCGAACATTCTTTAGTCTCCTCTTTCCTTCCCTTTCCTATCCATCCACTGCCTACTCTGTGCCTCCTCAGCATCTCTGTAAGAGGTGGTCTTCTCTCCTTGCCCACTGGTACTGCCAGCCTGTGGGCAATCACTTTGGCCATCCACCTTCCCCACTAGAGTGGGAATTCCAGGCAGACCTCTTTTCTCACTCACATGGAATTCATCTTCAAGTCACTGTTACAGAGTACAATGGCTGGCACAAATTAGGCATTCAATAAATACTTGTTGAATGAATTCAGGGTAGGATGAATAGAAAAGCACATTCATTTATTTTACTGCATGTTTGACTTCATTGAAACATTTGGATTTTTATTTTGAGTATCATTCATTCATAGTGCTTCTCTCCCTTCCTCAGTCAATAGTGAGTGTCCTTCATGCCTCAGGCATTGTTCTAGGTACCAGGAGGTGTGAGATGTGGTCCCTTTTCCCCTGAGAGGTCCAGAGTGGACTGCACCTATCAAGTTGGTTCTGAGTCAGTCCACCATGCTTGGTGAATCACCACCCCTATGAGTGGAGTCTTGGAGTGGCTCTTAGTGGGAGGTTGCAGAGGAGGAAGACATTTTCCTTATTCTTGAGAGCTCCCACAGCTCATAAGGAAGCAAACAAATAAATACATGAAATACATAATAATAAATGTATGCCTAGTAAAAGAAAATAGTGAGATACAGTAGAAATGGCTGGGGATTTTTGCAGAGGTAGAACAATGAGTTTTTCTGTTGTATGGAATCCCCCGTGTTTTCTCAACTAATATACAATTTATTTAACAAATATTTTTTCTGTACTTCCATATGTTCAGCACTACGCAAAGGCTGGACATATAACAGTGAACAAGAAATGCGTGAGACCTGCTTACATGGAAGCCACAAGGTAAGGCACAAGTGTCTGCCACATAGGTGAGAGTGGAAGTGAGTAGGAGTGAGCAGAAGTGAGACAGACAGGAAGTAGAGTCAGGAGCAGTAAGAAAAAGAGAGATCAAATCTAAGAGCTACTGGTCAGTTCCCTGCTTCTGGGTCCAAGGATTCCAAAGATAGTGACTGTAACTTTTGGAATTTTAACTTTCTCCCTCAGAAATTTTTACAAGAAAATCTCTATATTTTTGAGGTGACTAAATGTGGGTGTCTTGTTTGTTTTGCAAGCTATAACAGCACCACAGACTGGGTAGCTTACCAAAAAATAGGAGTTTACTCCTCCAAGTTTTAGAGACTGGGAAGTCCAAGATCAAGGCACCAGCAGGTTTGATTATCTGGCAAGGGCAGCCTCCTCCAGAGGGAGGAAACTGGCATCCCCACAAGGCAGAAAGCAGAGGAGCAAGAGACCTCATGATATATGAAGCCTCTTCTAAAAGGGCACGAATTCCATTCAGGAGGGAGGAATCTCATGGCCTGATCATCTCACAAAGGCCCCACCTCTCAATACTACCATTCTGGCATTGCCTGAATTCTGGAGGGGACACTTTAAAACCACAGCAATGTGTTTGGTAGGAGGTTGATAAATGTCTAACTGCAGCAATCTAGAAGACTGGGAGGAGGTAGCTTATTTCTAAGTAACTTGCTTAACTCTGATTTCCAATTTATTTGGGGGTTTAGTCCCTCTGTATCTACTATTCATTTCCTATAACTCTTAAAAAATGTTTCGATTTTTACATTGGTAGGAAACATCAGATCTTATGTTCATTTCATGCATATTTATTTGACACTTACTATGTGCTGGGTAGTGTCCTAGATCTGAGGAATTCATCAGGCCCAAACTATTGACTCTGTATAAACATCAATGATCTCAGTCTAACTTTATGAGTCTACTTTAAGGTATGTCTGAAAGAATCTTTAGACTCTTGTTTTTTGATAAAATGACTCAGATTGCGTGTTTGTGATTTGGTTTTAATTACTAAAGGGAATATAGAACCAAAATGAATATCATAAAAAGACTAAAATTAAAACAATTGGGGAATTCAGAAGCATTGTCTCTGGGACGGTCCTAAATCACACTCTACTTTATCAGGCTTACAAGGAAGACAAACAAGGCTCAAAGGACTATCACCCTATACCTTTGCAAAAAGAAACCTCTTCTTTTAAATATTGACTGAATACCTAATGAAGCTAGTGACAAGGCTAGTCACTTTCACATGCATTATTTCATTCAGTGGTTTCAATAACCTTGTGAAATATATCTCATTAGTATTTCAAGTTTATAGATAAGGATATTGGGGCTCTGAGTCATAAAGGAAGTTACCTAAAACTGTGCACTTAGTTAGTGGGGTGGAAAAAACAAATCTATGCTTTGTGTTCATTTCATGCATATTTATTTGGTACCTAACTATGTGCCAGGCAGTGTCCTAGACCCAAGGAATTCATCAGTCCCAAACCATTGGTGCTGCATGAGCGTTGGTAATCTTGCCTCTACTTTATGAGTCTATTTCAAGGTGTTTTTGAAAGAATCTTTTGACTCTGGTTTTTGTTTTGGGTGACCCCTCTGTATCTTCCTGTGGTAGAAATCTCTTTCAGAACATCCTTATTAAGACATCGTTCTGTCTGAATGGAGGTAATTGCAAAACTCGACTGCTAACAAACTAAACAGCAATTCACACACACTCACAAAGGCTCATTCAAAAGCCTTACACCCATATTCTCTAAAATTTCTACTTGTCATAGAAAACAGATATAGAAGGCACTTTCTTTTAATGGTTTGTCAGCCAATGGAGCCTCAGAAATATGTTCATAAACCCATTACACGGGGAACTTGCATTTTCTGTATTGGTATGACATAAATGAAATACAAATAATATGTTACTTTTACTATAACATCAATATATCATGAGTCCATCTATCCAATAAATATTTATTTGCTAAATTCAGTGAATTAGACAATGAGCTAGACCAACAGAAATGCACACATGAAAAGAATTTTTATATTCCCTTGAATAACATTTACTGATATAGTTGAGATACAGATTTTACAGTGAAACCTGCTGTTATGTTTTCTCAGCACATTGCATTTTGCTTTCATGATGTTTCATAAACTTAAATTTTTCATTCTTAATGCATTCTCTCTTCAAAAATATTATTTTTAAGCCAAGCTCACCGAAGTGTCCTCTCTAAAGAAAATGGAATTCCCTATTTAAGATGATTTTACACTTGTTATGGAAATATTGATTCAAAAAGAGAGTCTGAGATTGGATACTCTTTGCCTGAAACTCAAGTAGAAAGGAAGACCATTAATAGCAGGATGATGAATGTCCTCAAATAAAGTCATCCTTTCTCAGAGTTTCTAAGACAAGTCATGTTTGCAGTGGTCTTTGGAGAAACGAATGGGGTTTGGGGGCTGGGAATGTATCTCAGTGGTGCAGCACTTGCCTGGCATACGCGAGACCCTGGGTTCCATCCCCAGGGCTGAAGAGGGAGAGAGAGAGAGGGAGAGAAGGATGAATGGACAATAAGAGCAAGATAATGATGTTCTCATGCACACATCCCTGATTGAGTTAGAGTTTCTTTTTCATTCATTCAGCAAATATCTATGAGTATTTACTACCTTCAAGTAAAAGAAGATTATTAAAAATAAAGTAAGAATGAAAATGTCCCTAGCTAAATATGTGTGTGTGTAAACTATATTTTTTATGAATTCAAAAGTTAAAACATGATTTTTTAATGCTTATAGAATGGGATGCCAGGAGTCTAGTGCCAGTTATTATACCTCTTTTGCCCAAAAGAGGCAGGTTAAAGGATGGGATTATGGCATTTCTTAAGAGTGGTTGTTAAACTATATTGATGCTTATGAGGAATATACAATAGTAGCTAATAACTAGAATGTACACAAAGGCAGGAGAAAATGCAAAGATGCAGAAAGGAGGAAGAACGTGGCACTGAGCATCGACCTCCATACTCCAGGGACATGAATTCCATGTGACTCTGACCACTACTAACTACTGTTTATTGAATGCTTCCCAAATGCCAGGGACAGAAGATTTATATATAATATTCTTATATCATTTCCATACTTGCATAGTGAATCAGGTCATCTTTTCCCCCATTTTATCCACTTTCTAAGGAAGGATGCATGACAAAGAGGAATGACAGTGTGGAAGTCCAGAGTCAGGATGCAAGCAAGGATTAACAGTCCGACTCCAACGCTTACCCTATGTTGCTAACCTCTGATCGAGTTCAGCCTAAAATTCAAGGCAGGAAACTTAGCTGAAAGAAAACAAAGTGATCACAAAAATAGTGATTCTTACTTTTTGTTGAATCTCAGACTCCTATCACAACTTTATGAAAGTTATAGACTTTCTCCTTGGAAAAACACATCTAGGTTCACAAGTTTGCGTGTGAATGTTTTGGAGGTTTTCAAACTTCTCAAAACTAAGGCTGTGAATCTGTGACCTGAAAGTTGTTACTCAAGGACTCCAGATCACAGACAGGACTTGACTGGGGTGGTGTTCATAGGCATGTCTCCTTGACCAGACCAACCCAGCTGATGCAAAGTCTCTAATATAAGCAATTATTTACAATCATAGAATTGATCCTTCATAAGACTGTTAATAGAGACCCCAAATTGTAAGGATATTCTCAAAGAATACAAATTCCAACCTGATTCTTGCAGCATCCTTTAGAGAGCCAACAGTAGTATCTAAGTTAGGAGGAAGGAAGGATGCTAGAATCATGTCACCCTATCACTGGGCTATGCTCCTTGGTCATGACCTTGAGGTTCAAGGAATTGGCTCAGGCAGTCCCACACTGAGTAGCCATTTCACAGACAGCCCACAGCCCAGCAGGTCACTGCTCTCTAACTCTGTCATCATGACACTACCATCTGCGGCAACTGAGCTGAGATTTCTCAAGACCAAATTTATCACACCCAACATTCCATTCTTACATAAGAATCACCTGCCGCGGTGCATAAATTTCAGCACCTAGCAGAGCCAAGGGTAATCAAGATTTAAAAGGAAGGGGCCTGAATAAATATCAAGCAGATTTCCTCTCTGTGGGGCCGAGTTCTGAAAAATCTTTGTGCCCTCACATGCCCCTCGAAGGAAACTGTCCTTTTTCTACTTTCTGTCTGCATCGTTATTGCCAGGGGAATGAGGCTCAAAGAGCCACAGGCAATCTATCTTCTGGGAGGTTCTGTTCAAGCTATGACCTCAGTTCTCTCCAGTTTATGTCTCTCCTCACAAATTTCAGTTTGCTCTCATCACCAGCTAAATTAACCATAAAGCAAAGCCTTCACTGACATTACTGAAGCCCAAGAGGAATCAGTCCAAGCCTGGAGCTGGGCCTCATCCTACTAAAGGCAGTGACTAGCCTAAGGGGAAGTGCAGGAAGGGCCCTTACATCCCTATGTTTGTACAGCACTTTGGATCATCTAGAAGATTCCCATTGCTTCAGACTTCAGAGTGGAGTACAGGTGTGTTCGCAGAAAGCTGCAGAAGGAGGAAGAATTGCCTAAGGAGTGATAGGACTGAGAGAACCGTGGATGGCAGAGGGGCATAGGGAGGAGGGTTTCTCCTCACCTAAAAAAAGGACCGAGAAAATTACCTACGGCTCTGTTTGGAGCACTTTGGGGAAATGATATCAGGCTTAACAAATATCTAAAAAGGTTTGACTCCATGACCTTGGGCAAACAGTTCCCTCCTCTGGGTTTCCATTTGTTAAGATACAGGAATAGAAGGAAGCTTCTTCCTGCACCAGCATGCCAAGATGCAAGGTGGAAGAAAAGGCCTTTGAAGCCAACATAATTACTCCTCTGTCCAGGGAAATATAAACAACAATAACTGCAACAGCCTTCAGTTCGGCTTTTGAATGAGTTCTTTGCTTGTGTCTGAGAGGTAAAGTAGTTCATTCCTTGGGGAAATGTTGAATGTGGAATGGCGGGCCATGCCCAGTTCACTTTAGTTTCATGACGTCACACTGAATCATTTGTAATACAAAGAACATTCAATACAAAATTTCACTAAGTGTCCACCATGGGTCTAGGGCTTCAGTAAGTTCTGTGGGGTAGATAAAGAGAGAGTGTGTGACAAGTTCAGAGAGTCTTCAAGCCATTAACATTTTCTCAGAGGTTTACATGTTCTGTTTTTAAAAACCAAGCACAAAATGAGCTATTATATTTTACAGGTCTCTTTTTTAAAAATAAACATTACTTCTCTCTACTAACAGAAGTCACTGAGTTTGATCAAAAATTGGCTTGTTTTTATGCTCTTACTAATACATTCTGCACATGTTTTATTTATCTTTGCTATGCATGTCTATGAGATGCTTTGCTTTGGCATTTATAGGGCGTATTATTGGCTTGGATTCTGGTTAGATGCCTCTAGGTAAAGCACAAATAAGTCAATCAAGAAACTTGAATTTTCAAACAAATGCATGCCTGTACATTTTGAAGTTCCACTCCAGTGCAATCACTGTATGACATGAAAGCAAACTAAAGGAATTGTTTTTTGGAAACTGTCCTAATTCCTAAGTGTGCTCATTGGTTAATAGTTTTGCACATCCTTGGAATACCAAGTACTACTTCAAGCTAATTCCCAGTGACCTGCTGTTATTCTTTGGTGTGCACTTATTCTTATGCCAGGTTGATAGATGGTCAGTAATGCCATCTTCCCAGACTGCTTTATTTTCCTTTGAAGTTTTCTAAGACAAAGCACTTACCAATGTGCTATAAGTGATAATCACTTCCACAATACACCTTGGGTAAAAACTGAACTTTTCTGAAAGTAAAAATGATTCAAATGAGGTCTCTCTTTCCAATGCAATTTATCTTCATTATAACCTGAAAGTACTTGTCCTAGACTTTCTGTATAAATATACTTGTGTGAACTTTCCACTACATGTGTAGTAATACATTATGATACATAGAATAGCTACTCATAGGATTTTCTAGTCACATTCCATATATCTAAGAAGTTTTCTTCCAATAATTTAAAGAACTATGTTGGGACCTTAGGTGTTCAGAATTGATCATACTGTTCAATTCATGAGATATCAAGGCACCTTAGGTCCACTGGCTGTGTGGTGAACAGCAAGATAACAATAGCAGGTATTTGGGGTGACCAACCCCTCGGACTTTCCCAGGATACAACACTGGCCATGGGAATGCTCCAGGCACATAGGGAATAGCCCAGTCATCCTACAGGTATTATAATTCCCCAATTATCAGGATCACACATTTCAGCACCTAGCAGAGCCAGGAAGTACTGTGTTGAATAAACTGGGCACAACACTTTGCTTCTGTGTACTGTAGTTTCCCCAGATACAAATTAGAGATATGGGACTGAGTCCTCTGGGGTCCAGGAAGACCCTGTTTACAACTAGACAGATCCCTGCCACTTCTATGCCTTACTTTCACCTTGAACTTGAAGAAAACCCCTGTTGTCATTTGCCCATTGGTGCACTCCCATTCCAAAGTGCTAGCTTTGGAATACCATGGGCAGCCGTGAATGGGGTCTTTGTCCACATCACATGTTATTCAGGAAGAACAACATTGCCACTCTGTGTTTTAAGGGAGTAGAGTGACTGAGAAGTTATAATTGTCATAGTTCTCAAAAGCAGAGGAAACAGGTATAGCTTCTGTCTAGCTTTCCAATTTCTTTGGGGAGAAAGAAAATTGCAATTCTTCTTAGTAGCGATTTTCTATCTTTAGCTATGCTTCTAGCCTTCAGCTCTGTGCTGAAACTTCCCTAAACCTCTCCAGTTCTCAACTGGCCTTTGAGGACATGGATGAACAACTTTTTTAACTATTGAAAAGGGTTCAGGGTGGAGAAGTAAATCCTTCACATTTTAAGTCACAATATGGTAAAAGCTAACATTTACCCAGGGTTGACTGAATATCTATCTCAGTGCAGGATTTGGCCAATTAAACTTCACCATGATAGTTCCATGAAGGAACTATTGCTCCCATTTCACAGGAAAGAAAAATGAGACTGAGGGAGGTTAGGTAATTTACCATTACATACTTGGTAAGGTTGGAGTTTGGATTTAAGCCCAAGCAGTTTGGCTCTAAAACCAATGCTTAGAGCCCCCTGCCACAATAATAAATTTAAAAAAAAGCAGCTAGCTGGTGTCCCTGTACAAACAGAACCCAAGCCCAAGCACTGAGAAAGCTCTTTGTTAAAGTAGACCTAAGACTTAACAGAACACACGTGCCCAGGGAGCACAGCACGTGTGTCTGTCTACCTATTTAGGTCAAAAGGCACAGGCTTTCTGATGGTAGGTATTAAAGGATCTGAAGAAAGAGATTGTAATCTGTTGATTAATTCAGAAGTGAGCTATATTGCCCTGCCAATCTGCAATATTATTTCTTCAGTACCTCTATTTCCCTTCCTGAAAGATGAACATGATATTTCCTAGGTGTCTATGAAAAATGTCTGGGTAAAATAAAGGGAAAGCACAATGCAAACTGTAAAGTGCTTTAAAACAATCATCCCATATGTTAAGCAGTTTTCAAAATAGCAATTTCTTCAAATGCCCTTGAAAAGCAAATGAGACACAGCTGCTAGAATGCTCTGCAAGGAGACGGAAATCCAGTTCTTTCAAACATTCAAGGGGAAAACACACACCGTAAAATTGCCCCAAAGATGAATTTTACAAGAAGCATGGAAGTGTCATCAAATTTTTCAGTGGTTAATTCTAAAAAAAAAGTGCCAGCATTGCAAAGATCAAACAAGGTAGTTCTTCAAGAGAAACTTGGGGAAATGCTCTTTAATGACCTTTGCATAAAAGTTAGAGATATAAATGATACTCACCTAAGGAGCAGGAGTGAGGGAACCCAGTTTGCCGGCTCTTCTCAATTTTTTCCAAAGACAAGTCTGATGGGGAAAAAAATAAGGAGGCTGTTTAAAAAAAGGAAGGAAGGGGGAAAAAAAGCAAAGAAGGATGAGGTGTCCGTGGAAGGCTGTGAGGCTTTGGGAGTGACTCAGCACTTGCCAAGGGGCAGTGACAATTAAGAGTTTGCTGAAAGAATTAAACTCAGCATTCCCTGTAATCTCAGAACAAGACTGCACCACTAAAAATGTTCAACAATGCATTTGGGGGGCTGCGGTGTGACAGAAGTTGCTTGGGGGTGAGGGAACTCAGGGATAAGTCACGAATTCCTCAGAGGGAGTTACCCGAGGCCGGAGGAAGCTAGTTGGGTCTCTGCCCTCCTCCCAGTTTCTCTCCCCCTCTCGAGGGATTTCTGCCCTTTTACAAGAAGCCAAAGGGAACAAGCGAGCTGGCCAATGGGCAATGAAATTGTGGAACAAGCCAAACTTCATATTCACTTGTAGCATAAAGTATAACATGCATACATTGTATAAACAATCCCAAGATGGGGAGGAGGGAAGACTGGCCACATCTCTGGGCGCCAGAGAATCATTCATGCAAATGCCTGTCTCTGGATGGAAGAGCAGTTAGGTTATCCAAGATGGAAGCTAAGCAGATTTTTAAAATTCTTTGGGGAGAAAGAAAATCTCAGTTCTTCTTAGTAGCTAATTTCTATCTTTAGCTACGCTGTCAGACCTTAAGTTCTGTGCTGAAACATCCCTAAACCTCTCTTCTTCTAAACTAGCCTTTGAGGACATAGATGAACAACTTTTTTCACTGTTGAAAAGTATGTGTGAGTCAGGGCAGGGGGGAGTTGACCTTTCATATATTTGTACATAGATGTTTTTATCATAAAACTCATAATGGAAATCTAGGTGTTTCTTTTCTCTTTCCTTCCTGAGAACTCCCCATTCCACCCTACTCCTGCCACAGGTTATAGAAAGGAAAGGGGGAAAAAAAGGTAGTGCCATAGTGTTATTTTTTCTATTTTAGGAGGCAAGAATAAGCCTTCACATCTGAAGGCAAAAATAAGGCAAAACAAAACAACAACCAAAAGAGGGTTAAGAATTGGAGATTTGCCATTTCTCTATTAAGTTTTCAAAGTGCTTGTGTTGATTTATTTCTCATTCTAGAATAAATTCAGGTGTAAAACAACGTTTTTGTAAGTTGTGCTGCCAGCCAACCTATTTTTCGTTCACAAATGAAGCCGTTTGGTGCTCAAGAACGGATTGCAAGAAATAAAAGGGTATGACAATTTGCAGACAGCTATCAAAACCAAGCAAGCTTCTATAATGTGGCTTTCCCCTTTAAAAAAATAAAGTTATTCTTGTAATTGATATTCTTTCCTTTTGAGTAGAAAATAATTAAATTGGGTTGAACCTTCTCTCTCTCTCTGACTCTCTCGGCCCTTCCATTTTGGAGTTTCTGCAGGACAAGGGAAGAAATGTTCTGTTTTTAATCAACTAGAACAGTACTAATTTGAATTTGAAACATTCGGGTTCCAAGGAAACTAAACTTTAGTTTTATGGAGTGGGATGAGCCTTCCCTCTCATGGGACAAACAATGTAATGGACTGAATGTGTCTATCTGAAATCCTTTTGTCCTCTGCCTGTCAGTAGCAAAGAACCAGCCATCTATCCACACATGCGTGTTCATAAGCATGAGCTGAGTCCCATGACCAACAGCAAAGTAAGCTGACTCCTTGATTCTGACCAAGCCAGTTACTTGCATTTGAGTTTGGTTTGGATTTAGATGAGCAATTCAATAACTGTATAGTGAAAGGAAGACTAGGGGCTTAGGAACCAAATCCCACAGCAACCTTGGTAAGGATTTTGCTCTTTTATGGGCAGCTTAGTAGATAGGGTCAGTCTTTTAATTTACTTAACAATTTGCAGAGAGCTTTCCCTTTGTAACACTTAATCGTTTCTCCTCAACTCAATTTCTTCATCCATACAATTGGGTTAATACAACTTATTGTACAGGGCTATCATAAGAACTAAATAAAACATGTATATAATAAGATGCTTACTATAGTGCCTGACACATCAAAATTAAATGATTGTTTCTTGCCCACCTTGCTCTTATGTGGCTCTGCTGTTAAATCTTGGTTCTCAATAAAGTCATGTTGACCGTAGTCACCTTCTGTCCTGCCCACTCCCAAAACCAAAACACAGCTAAACAGAAACAGTTCACTAATTTTGACAACCTTCCTGAATCTTTTCAAAGGAACCCTGTTACCTTATACCTATTGTAACAATTTATGGAACACTTACCATGAGCCATGAACTGTAATAAATATTTTACATGGACAATCGCATTTCATTTCCCCTACAACCCTACGAGTTCAATATTATGGTGATTGCTCTCTTGCTTTAAACTAACTTGATCACTTCTGTGAAGGAATTCCCCAAGTATTATAAAATAGCTCTCTTTTATGTTTTATTATTGTAATGGACTGAATGTGTCTATCTGAAATCCATATATTGAAATGTTAAACCTCAAAGTGATGGCATTAGGAGGTGGAAGCTCTGAGGGAAAGTTAGGTCATGAGGGTGGAGTCCTTATGAATGGGATTTTAGTGTAGTTGTGAAAGGAACCTGAGAGAGTTCTCTTATCCTCTTTCTGCCAGGTAGTATACAATGAGACATGGACGCGTGTGACCTAGAAGAGGGCCCTAACCCAATGTGATCCAGGTGAAACCCTGATCTTGGACTTCCAGACTCCAGAACCATGAGAAATAAATTTCTATTGCTTATCAACCACCCAGTTCACAGCATTTTGTTATAGTAGTTCAAACTTAAGACAATTATCATCATTGCAAAGCATTCATGCAGTGGCGTACTGAGTTGTATTTTATAAATGTTGTTCAAGCAAAGCACTAGGATAGTTTCACTCCTCCAGAATGTGATTTTTGTTGTTGTGGTGGTTTATTTGGTTTTGCCCCAGGGAAGAAGGAATTTAGATGAAGGTGTCCACTATCTCTCTCTTAAATCACATGGGAACTTCCTATCTCTAATTTATGTTTATGGACTTATAAATAAGAATAGCCCAAACTCCTATTCATAACTCTTTAAGAACTGCAGCAAGTTTCTACACAGTGCCAAATTGACAACCCTGAGAAGATGGCAGTGATTGGCCACCTTGTTGAAAGGAAGAGCAAGAACAGGTAGAGGAATGTTCTCATGGCAAGTAGACACATTAACAACTACAGAATGGTACACACGTTGGCTCACATGGAATTGGAAAACTTTCCATACAAATACTCCTAATAGTGAATAAACTTGAAGGTTAGGGGAACAATGAAGAATGTCTATATGTGATAGAGAAACATTGACCAGGAAAAGTCTTCAGTTGAAAAGACACGTGACATCCCTTTTTCAGAACCTCAGCCAAGTGGTTCCTTTAGAAAAATTCCTAAAATGGAACATTAGGGCATACTTTTTGTATTATGCTTGGCTTCATTTTATTTTTTTAATAAATATTTGTACAAGCATATACTTAGACCTTATTTTCTTTTGATCAATTTTTGAGATTTTAGGAGATAATGTTTCCTACTTCTAGGGAAACTAAAAGGGATCAAAAGGGACTTCATGCAGAGTCTTGCCATTACATCTAAATTCCCTACCAGCAGTATTGATACCCTAGACATGCCAGTTACTATCGATGAAAATATTCTCTCTCCTCTCCAAAGCCAAACCTTCCACTTGGATACTAGACACTATCACTATTTGCCAACCCAACAAAATTGCTTAAGGAAGATTTTTCTCTCTTTCCTAAAACATTAATCTGTTCCTTTCTTCTAGAACATTCCCATTAGCATACAATCATATAGTAATTTCTCTTACCCAGAAACAAACAACAAATCCCCCAGCTTGACCCTACTTTCCCTGCCTGTTTCCATCCCATTCCTTTGCTTCCTTTTGCAGGAACCTCAAGAGGTGGCCTTTTTTCATTGCCTTGCGACTGTTCTCTCTTAAGCTACTGAAACCAGACGTTAACCATCACTGTTCCAGTCCATTTTGTTCTTGCTCAGGTCACCAATGATGCCCAGTTGTGAAATTTAATGAGCCATTTTCAGTTTTGCTCTTACTGAGTCCATTGGCAGCATTCAGCACTATTTTCCAATCCCTTCTACTTGATATACTTCTTTCTCTTTGGGTTTTAGGGCACTGAGCCCTCCTAGTATTCCTTCTACCTCCATGATATCTCTTTGGTGTCTCCCTGATGAGTTCTTTCTTTTTTTCTTGCCTTTTTAATGTGAGGGGAAACCCAGGGCTGAGTCCCTGTCTTCTGCTCTTTATTATTTATATCCTCTCACTTGATAATCTTATCTAGCCTCACAGTTTGTAAAACCAACACATTGTTGACTCCTAAATCTCCATTTATTTTAGCCCAAACACACACAAAATTCTCCTGCAATCCCCACCTGTGCATGATTCACAACCAACATGGCCTCTGCAATCAGGTGTCTAATAGGCATTTCAAATTCAGTGTGTTCAAAATCAAAATCCCAATATTTCCTACAAAGCTGCTCTCCCTATAGCCATCTCAATCAAGAGAAATTTAATCTTTCCAGATGCCAAAGCCAAAACTTGGCATCCTTTTTTCACTCATACTCTACATTCCATCTATCATGAAATTCTGTTGAGTCATAATTTCAAAATATAGCTGAAATCAGATGACTTTCCACCACCACCACCAACCAACCCATAGGCTGAGCGACATCATCTACTGCTTTGGTTACTGGCATAGTATCCTAACTAGGCTCTTAGTTTCTACCCTTGATCTTTCAATGTATTCTCAACATAATTTCCCAAAAGATTATGTTTTAAAAGTCAGCTCTTCCTCTACATCTCGCAGTGACTCCAATTCTATTTATATCAAACCCAAAGTCTTTTTTCAGCATACTACAAAGTCTTATATGGTCTTCCCCTTGCCTCTTTATTTTGTCCATGACCTCATACTATTCCTTTGCATTCTTTACTTCAGCCACACTGACCTCCGCTCTTCCTTAATGGGCTGACATATTATTACCCTTTGACCTTTACACAGCCTGGGTTCTCCATTGTGACTCTCTCCTCCAGGCGTACACTTCAGATCTCACCTCCTTCAGGTCTTTGTTCAAATGGTACCCCTATTTAAAATGGCAACTGTGCACACAACCCTCCCTGCCAGCCAGTCCCTGCAGTTTTGAGCCTTACTCATCTGCTTTGATTTCCTTTTCCCCATAGCATCTTCTACCAGGAATATTAATATATTTATTTATGTAGTATGCTTATTGTGTGTCTTCTTTTGCTAGAATGTAGGTTCTGCCTGGGTCACATCTTTTCCTAAGCACCTATAATAGTACTTTCATGTGAAGTTACTGAGTGCTGAGCTGAAATGAATGAAATGAAATGGGCTTCCAAGGAGAGAATCTGAATTGATAGCACTGTGCTTGTATGAAAAAAAAAAAAAAAAAAAAAAAAAACCTAAAATAGCTTCATGAAGGATTACTGTCCAGTATCTAATTAGATTATAAAGAAGAAGACAGGTCACCTGAATACATTCCCATTTATTGGCAAGGAGACAATGTGGAATGACAGCAAGAAAGAAAATGGAGACATATCTTCCCTCATTTTTATTTTAATATTCAGTCAACATATTTTCAGATGACTCAAGAATGAGTTTGGAATAGATCATACTAATGTGTCATACAAAGTCATGAAAAAGTTGAAGGATTCGTTTAAAAAGGAAAACAAAATAATTCTCACTTTTTCTAATGTTCATTGTAGTTCCACACAAACTCTTTGACCCATAGATGTCTGCCTGTGGTTTGTACGTCTGATATTTAAGTCCCATTTCATTAAAGTGGCCTCAGAAAAGAGTAGCAGTCCACAGAAAGTTCATTTCTGCCAGCCTTGGAACTCTTAAGGAAAATTGAGTAGCACAACATTCTCAATGTAGACACTTGTACCTGCAGCATTACTACCACCTGGGAACTTGCTATAATCAAAAATTGTTGGGTTCCACCTGACCCCCAGACTTATATAAGAAACTCTGAGGACAGTACTTTGCCATCTTTGATTCTTTAAATCCTCCAGGTGATTCTGATGCCTACTCAGGTTTGTGAACTGTTGAAGCAAAATTGTTCATATGCAAGTTTACAACAACTTTGGTAACAGGGTAATGCTAAAGTACAGACTTCTTTCATTGACAAATGCTACTAATTTGCTAGGCCATCCAGCACCCAACAATGACTCAACGGACTTCCCTCTTGCACTAACCTTTGTGAAATACTCTTTCTGGGCATTCTTCCTCAGATTAATGAGAAAGTGGCAGAATACTCCCATATTCCAGAAGACTAAATTTCATCGATTTCACAATGCTCTGAGCTGCTTGGCTCTAGGCTCTTCCTACCGAGATTTATGAATCCAGATTTTAACAAACCATTTCTCAACATGTCTTCAAGTTGCAATGACATTTCAACAGTGAAGATGACCACAATGGAATGTGAACTCAGGGGAAAATATATACTGGGAATTGTAGGAATTTGTCAAAAAATAACTTACTAATTAAAAATTTTAATCCAGAAGTAGCTCACCAAGAGCCCCTTTGCTTTGAATATTCACACAAAGCCTATCAGTTTGTAAATTATTTACTTAAAGGCTAAAGCATCATCTTGTCTAAAACAGATTTTTCTAAAGGCATAATCTTCTAGGACTCTCACATTCCCACTAGTCCTTTATAAGTAGGCAGGGATCTCATTTTACAGATGACATGGTAGAAGCATAGCGACCTAAGGCCACATTATTATGGACAAAGTCACAACCAAGTCTCAAATTCTTCAAATTTTCTTATAGATGTCAATTTGATGTGATAAACACGTATTAAACCCCCTGTTTAGTGCCAACCCTTAGGGATGTGAGTTTACAAATTTCTGACACTGCTTCTGCCTTTAAGGCACTCAATGTGAGAGACACTGTTACTCTGATCTATTGCCGCCTGCCTTTGTCTAACTTTGAACTCCAATGATGCCATGAAAGGAATAGAAAATATCATTGATTTCTTCTATTTTTTTCTTTACAAATTTTTATTGATGCATTATAATTGTACATATGATGGGATTTGTTGTTATTCGTTTATGCACATTCACAATATAACAACAAAATTTGGCTAATATCACTCCCTAGCACTTCCCCTCTCCCTTCCCTTCTCTTCCCCATGTCTCTTTCCTCTACTAATCTCCCTTTGCTTTTCATGAAATCCCTACCCCTCACAACACCTTTCATTTCCTTTTTCCTCTTAGCTTTCACATATGACAGAAAATATAAGACCTTTAACCTTCTGAGTTTGACTTCTTGCACATAACATAATGGTCTTGAGTTTCATCCATGTTTCTGCAAGTGACATAATTCCATTTTTATGGCTAAATAAAACTTCATTGTGTACATATACTAGGTTTTTTTTTATCCATTCATCTGTTGATGGAGACCAAGGTTGGTTCCATAATTTGGCTATTGTGAATTGTGCTGCTATAAACATTGATATGCATGGGTCACTGTAGTATGATGATTTTAATTGTTTAGGATAAATACCAAGGAGTGGTATAGCTGGGTCATGTGGTGGTTCCATGCCTGATCTTTTAAGGAACCTCCATACTGATTTCCACAGTGGTTGTACTAATTTACAATCCCACCAACAGTTATAAAAGCATTCCTTTTTCTCCACATCCTCTCAAGAGTATTGGTTTCTGCATTGAAGACATCTTAGAGCAGCATGAATTGCATCACAGTGACCATCCATCATTAATCCAGGCACCAAGATGTAGGACATCATGTGCTACTAATATTTAATATTCAGAACGAAATATAGGGATATCATGTGAAAAATGATAAATTTGTAGACAGGCGATGGGAATTAGAACCCAATGTCAAAAAAGAATAAAAGCCAACTATGACCAAATTACATTTGACAATTAAAAAATAACTTGAGGTTTAGATAGAACAAAGACTTGTTAGAGCTGACTTGCACCCTCTCCCTTGCCCACATCACTGAGAGTGAGGTTGGGCATGAAGGTCTACACTGTCAGAACACTAGCAGGTCTACTTAGAAAATGTTCAGGCTAAGTCAATAACCTTACGTGATTGAAAACTGGAGACCAAGTTCAGGGCTCCACTCTGAGATATGCTGCCTTTCTAACCAAAGGCAACCTTTTGGTAATGGAGACAGGTAAATTAAAAAGAACCTCAGACAGGATGTTTTGAGGACGTTAAAGTTTTCCATAAAGCATAAAAAGTTATACAAATATGGCCGTATTTATCTGTTCAGTCAACATTTCAAGCACCCGTAATGTTCTCTTAGTGACACTAAGTACTGGGGATACCCAAGTGAACATCACAAAATGTTGGTGGTTTTGTTTCTATTATTAGAATACCTGGGGGAACATCCTCAGAACAGGAGCCACAAATGACCTGAAGTCTAGACACGTTGGACATAAGGGAACTTTTTCAATAAGTTGGTACTGCCTTTTTAGAAAAATTGAAAGTAAGCTTTAATAACTCAAAGGTTTACAGCATCATTTTAAGACAAGCTCCGGTCGGCGCATATGAGAGTGACAAAAGAAAAGAGAACCTCCACTCGAAGCAACAGAAAGAAAAAAATGAAGGGAAGAGATTAGGAAGACAAAATTTGTTATTTTTTCTGGAGCACTAAAGCTGGTTATTGAAAAATGCTGTTGAATTCCTGTCCTGAAGATAGTTCAAAAGTGATTAGCTAATTCTCTTTCTTAATGGGTTTCAAGCTATGACTAAAAGTGGGGTGCTAGAAGAGTCACTTTCTTGAAGTTCCACTTCCAGAGCTCTGTGAATGGTAACTAGATGGTGATGAAGCTGTTTTCTTCTCTCTCCCCTATTTGGCTGGCATGTCTAATTCCAGATTTGGAAACTCATCGACATTGCTATGAAATGTATCATAGACCATGACTCACTATGAAAAGGACAAGTGTGTAGATTGCCTTACCAGTGAAAACTCCTCTGCCAGTCCTCCCCTTTCTTCCTGGGACAAGACTTCGGTTCTTTCTCTCTGATTCATATCCTGAGGAAATCGACATGACACAAAATGGCTGTGTTCAATAAAAAACATCTCCAGCCCACACTTTGAGAACATAAGCTTTTAAAAATCCAGATGATTTGTTATCTTCTCTTTCCTCCCAAAGAATCTGGTGCCATGTGGGAATAGGCAAAACAGTCCAAATGCCATTCGTGCAGTGAAAGTTCTACATTAAATATCTTTAGCTAACATATCTACCAAATGCATCTGCCATGGTAACAGTTTTAAAGGTGGGAATTAGTAAGAGGCAGAATGAAAATTTATTTGAGCCCATAGGCAACAGATGTGCGAGGTGCCCTTTTATAGTAATAGTTAACATTGAGTGCTTGTCAGGTGTCAGAGTTTTCCTCACATTATTTCATTTAATCCAAGTCGCTACATGAGATAAATCCTACTGTGGACCCCAACTCACTGCTGACGGAAATGAGGCTCAGACAGGTTAACTCATTTGCTCAAGATGATGTCACAAGTAAGAAGCAGAGAGGAGATTCAAGCCCATAACTGTTTGAAAACTGAACCTAAGTATCTATTGCTCACTTAGAACTTACGTAAAGGTAGACACGAATTCCTCAAAAGACTAGGAATGGACCCAGGTATCCCATTCCTTGGTGTTTATGCAAAAGAAATAAAATCAGCATACTACAGTGATATAGGCACATCAATATTTATAGCAGGGCAATTCACAATAACAACGCTATGAGACCAGCCTAGGTACCCCTAAACACACAAAGAAAATGTGGCATATATACACAATGACGTCCTACTTAGCCATAAAGAAGAGTAAAATTATGTCAGTTGCTGGTTAATGAATGAAATTGGAGAACATCATGCTAAGTAAAATAAGCCAGACTCAGAAAGTCAAGGTCTAGTGTTTTTTCTAATATGTGGAAGTTAGAGAGAAATAGAGAACAAAGTGATCCATAAAATATAAGGAAGAATAGTGGAATAGAGAAAGGAAATTGAGTGGAGGAAGAAGAGATGGAAAAGGGGAGGAAACATGGAAAGAAATTGACCAAATTATGCTATGTACATATATGGATATATCACAGTGAAGTCCACTTTTGTGCATGTCTATAAAGCACCAATGTAAAAATAAATAAAAATAAATGGAATATCAGTAGAGGAGTGAAAGGGGAACATGAGGGGAGAGAAAGGGAAGGAACAGGAAGGGAGGGAAAGTGCTAGCGATTAAAATGAAGAAATTATATTACATGCATGTATGATATGTCAAAATGAACCCCCCTATTATTTATCATCATAATGCACAAATAAAAACATTTAAAAAACAAGAAAAGGTTGATAAATATCACTGTTATGTACTCGAGAAAATGGAAGTCAGGAGAAGATAAGTAACTTGATCAAGAGCATAGAGATTACTGATATTTTTGGTCCAGGATATGAACTCAGGTCAGGCAGGCCTCAATATTCATGTTCTGATCATACCAATAGAAAACCCAGGAAATAAGTGGTTGTCCTCTCATTCACTCCACATAAATTATTCTTAAGCCAATTCAAATAAACATATGCCTACTCTACAGAACACTGCATGTGAGACTCCAAAGAATCAAATGTATTGTACTTGCCTCAAATGAACTTAATTTCTAGTTGGCAGAGAAAACAGAGGAATGAACTGAGATCAGTGGCACTGAATTGTGTCACTATCTGTTAAATAACACCCTATGAGTTGAATAAATTCTGAAAGAGATGCTGCTTCTAGTGATCAGAGAAGAGGAAAGCTGATCTAGAGAAGTCTCTTAGAGGAGGTATAAAATGTTGGTATATCATGTACATGTATGACTGCATGACAGATGTGATGTACAATTGTGTGTACAATCAGAAAAATAAGAAATTATACTCCATTTATGTATGATTTATCAAAATACATAAATTCATTCTACTGTCATGCACAACTAATTAGAACAAATTTTTAAAAATATTTAAAAATGTTATGTGCTGCTGACTTCCTGGCTACTTTTTAGGTGGGAAGAAAAAAATATTTCGGAGAGCCCATGGAAAGAAAATACAATCTTGGCACTTATTGGGAAAGTTCTATTTAAGATATGGCTCACGATCACAGAGCAATGAAAGGTTGAAAGAAAGGAAAGAATTTTTCTGTGATTACAGTTAAAACTACTAGTAATCACTTTTTCCCTTGGCTGGTACGTTTCCAGAGGGTCCCATAAAACACAAACTATGAAAGTTGTAAATCAAATCCATACTCATTCTTCATAAGAAAAGGCAAAAGGGCAAAGGGAAGGAAGAGGAAGACTCAATTTCAACATTTTCAAGGGATTTTCCATGAGATCTATTGAGTCTAATGGAAAAGAACACTTTTTTAATTTAATTTTGGAAGTAGAACTTTTTTGGATGAATGAACTCAAATGCTGATTGCATATTTCAGCTCTCCTTCCCCACAGACCTCCAATTTAATAAAGAAGAGGCTTTAAAAAGAACCTTGGGATAGAAAGTATGTATTCCCTATTTACAAAGTTTAAGCCATGTCCTACTCTTTTTGCACCTAAGGCACGGACTTCAACCTTCAATACAACTTTTTATTTACTGAGACTTTTCTAAGAACAGCATTTCCCTACTATTTGCAAACAAGAAGTCTTCAAGATGCTAAAGAGTATTACAAACTAAAAAAGTTGTTAAGTCAAACTTGGGAAAGCCAAGTTCAAATGAGTCTCAGATCTGCTTGAGTGCATTTTGTTTCTATAATGGAGACATACTCAGTAGTTCCAAAGCTTGTCTGAACGCCTCCTTATTTTGTGGAACTTCTATCTGTATCTCATGGACCTGCTGTTCCAAGAAAGGAGCCATGTTCTCCTTCCTTAACACATGTTAGATCCAGGTGGATGGAATAATGGTTGCAGAGAGAGGAGTACCAACTGGTCATGATGTTGACCCACATGTAGGAGTTATGGGTCTCCAGGTCTAGGTTCTCTGCATTGATTCATCAGTGAGTGAGAGTGAGTGACAGGCTCTAATGTCTCATTGCAGGCTCTTCACTGCCAGCCTCATGGAAGAGCACTGCAGTCAATCATCCCTGCAATGTTCAGCTCAGTGCTGGAGTCAGTGGGGAATGAGGGAGATGGCAGGAATTTCTGCTCACCAGACAACTGAAGGAACACATGGAGCAAAAGTTCATCTGCACTTTGTGCCTGAGCACACCATGTCAATTACATTTTAGTGCTTCACACACAACCTTTGACATCCACTCAAAAGAGTTCAGATTCCTTTAGCAGATCTTTCTTTTGGATATACTTTCCTGCCCTCTCCCACACCTAACCAGAGCATGAGACCAACGCACACAGAATATAAAGGAATCACTTTTCTCTACAACCACTTGTTGGAGTGTGACTTCAAAATGCCACCCTTGTTTATCACCATGTACAGAGGAGGAAACAGAGACACTGCAGGGCATGTTATACCTGTTTAGAATTTTATCACAAAATGAAATCCACAGGTGAAATCTCTGTCTACAAGAACACACTCTGGTTAGTAGGGAGAACACTTCACATTCAGAACACCCAAGCTGCTTAATTCCTAGCACATCATGTATTTCAGCTGAGTCTTACTGCCTACCCTAAAGTGGTGTTTTTCTACCCTGTCCTCAGAGTTGATATGTATAAAACCTGTAGTCATTTTGTTAGCATGTTGCACATTTTGCAATATCATTGAGATTTTTAGCCAATACGTAAGTTTAACATATTTCTTAATGCAAATATTGCATCTTTCCATGTATCTATTTACACAGCTCTCTTTTCCAAATACCCGTCAGTGAAGAATCATCTACTTTACAGTTGAGCAGATTTGAAGAATAACTTATTTTTACAATACTTTAGAGTTTCCTAAGTACTTTCATTTACATGCTTTATTTTATCCTCTGTATAACTCTGAGAGATGGATGTTGATGTCTTCATTTTATAATGCAGAAATTAGACATTGAGAAACTATCACTAAGCTCGTACCTGACAAAGTGAGATTGAAACCCAGGCTGTCTGATTTCAGACTTAGCACTGTCGACTCATGAAGTGAATTAAAACCCACATTTTCTGAGAGATTTCCAGAATAAGCTCATGGTGATCCTAATCTTTTTCAGTATTCCATGATGTATATGCATTCCATACATCATGCTATCAAATAAGTACTAGTGGAAACTCTCTTGTCTTCCCGTCATTTCATGTGCTTCTTGTCTATTCCACTCAATCACAAGCCTTGCATTGCGTGTTCAAGCATTCCCTGACCTGCCGATGTGCTGTTCTCACTGCAAAGAATGCCCCTTTCCAGTCCCCAAGCAAAATCTGGCTCAATTGCATTCAACAGGACCCAGCACAGGCCAGGGCCCTTTCTTCCTCTGGAATCTCCCAGTTTCAACATCCTTCCTTCTGGAAGGAGTTCTTCTGGGTCTTCCCATAACACCCAGCGCTCATCATGCTATCACACTGCAAATATCTGCTTATCATGTTTCCCATTTGACCTTGATCGCCTCAAGAACAGAAATCTTATCTTACTTCTCTTGCAATCCTCAAAACCTAGCACCCCTAGACTATCAGCAATTAATAACTATATAATTAAATAAATAAAGTAACACCAAATCAATTAAGGTAGTTAGCACCCTTGAAGAATCCCCGGTCTCATGGGGGGGGGGTGGAGATAAAGTCTATAAAGAAACCATGATAAACACCGTGACAAATTGCACTCTGCTGGCGCATACGGGTTTGGGGTGCAGAGCAAAGATAGGAAGGGATTGTTCTGCCTGGGCATTCAGAACTCACAGAAAGCAAAACTGGACAGGGTCTTGAAAGGAAAGCAGAAATATACCAAATGATTGCAAAGAGCAGAGAGGAACAGGGTGGGAGTGGACAGCAAAGGTGAAGGCAAGTTCTAGCAGGGCTCCATTCTATTTTGGCTGTACAGTATAGCAACCTTTCTTTGGGGGAGCTGACCCTCTCTCCGCCCAGCCTTGTGACTCTAATAGAAGCTGCCTGTCACATTATCTTATTTTGCTGGCTCAGAGGACTTCCTAGAGGAGTTGCAAACTTCTCCTGCCTCCTGGAGGAAGTAGATCTAAGAGAATAAAGCTGACCTAGAGAGAGAGAAGCCAAGAACAAAGAGAAAGGAAGAGTAAGAGTCCCGATTCTGGAAATTTCAGGACCCTGATGTACCCTAGCCCTTCCTAGAGTTTATTTATTTATTTTTTTTTAGCCCAAGCTAAATCAAACTTCCTGTCACTTAGAAGCACATGCATGCTGACTAACATTAAGACCTTAGAAACATCGCCTACCACACGCAGGTTCACATAGGCACAAGGCAGCTGCTCTGGGTTGTATTCCTCAAGCGCACCTCTTCCCATCATCTGGTTCAAGCCTTGTATTTAAAAGTGGAGATGTAGGCTTCAGTCCCTATCCCAAAGCTTCCCATCCTACTCATGACAGCTTAATAGAACCAAAACTTTCTTCCCAGAACAGCTGTTCCCTTCTCCAAAGACTGCTTTCCTCGCTATGTGCTAAGAAATTAGCCTCAAGGTTAGAGGTGATCATGATATTCACATTTGGTAAAAAATAAAAATAAAAATAAAAATGGACAAAGAATTCATGACATGACTATAAAGCAAGACCTTATTATTCTTTCATTCACTCAACAAATACACCCAGACAAGCACCTGCTTCTCTGGTAGGCCAGTATTTGGAGACAAACCAGGCATGCTCCTTGACCTTAAGTAGCCCACCAAGTAGAGTGAGAAATAGTACAACTTACTAGTGCCCATATACCGCAAATTGGCCTGCTGGGAGAATACATACTTATTACTTTTGCAATTTCGGGTAAGTCCCTTTTGAACCAGTTATGAAGCAAACAAAAACATCAGCTCACAATTTTACTGCTGTATTTAAATTCAGTTTTAATAATTAAAAAAATGGTCTCATCCAGCTGGACCAATTGGATATGGCACTTGGTGATTATTGAAAACACAAAACATCCTCCAAAGACAATCATTTGCTCCCACTTGGTAGCAAATAGAAGAATATGCTATAGGTCCTGAAGTCTACTGTAAAATAGGAGGTTCAAAGACATTTTGCCCAAGGCTAGGCAGCATTACTGCCCTGAAGGGAACTATACTATTCAGAATAGATGTGTTTTTAAGCATTTGATAAAATAACGAGTTCTAGAATTTATATTAACTTTGCAGGCAGGCATATATCTGCCCAGAGGCAGGTACCAGCGTCACCTCAAGTAACCTCGAGCCTCTTCCAGTTCTGTGATTCTGCAATTGCTTATACTGAATTTCTCCAAGACTGGGATAGGCTGAAGAGCTATTTCTGTCCTAGTTCTTTTGCTTATATAGGTCAAATTCTATCCAATGAGTACCATAACAATAACCACCTCATGACCTGGTTATTTTAGACAACCCGATAAAACGACAATCAAGTATGACTCCAAGCCCGAGTTGGCTGTTACAGAATTTGACCTGAATATAATTTAAGCAAGGAGGTGGCCAGTGTTGTAAGATTTTTATCTTCATGGCCCTGAGCCATGGCAGAGCAGTCAGATTAAAGGTACAGAAAAATTATCAATGAGTCCAAACCACTGTACTCAAAACCCTGAATCATCAACACCACATGCCTGACAGAGGCTGCAGTCACAATGTCTGGGGACTCAGTGCTATGACTCTCTATGTAAGACTGGTATCCACCTTATGTCTGTCCACTCCAGCCAAAGAGTGCAGGGCAATTTGTCTGCCCTAATCCAGGTCTATTCATAATCCTCTTGTCATCCTGGGTGCTCCCAAACCTGAGGTTTTTCTTTCTCCATTCTTTCTCAGGTAGCTAGATTCATGCTGCTCTACATTTCTTTTTTCTTTTTCTTTTCTTTTTTTTTTTTTTTTACATACATTATTCTCACTTGGAATGAGGTGCTAGTTGCTATTCTCTGAAATTTTCCACTATTAAGAATGTAAATCCCCTGAGGGGAGATACTTGGTTATTTCCCATCTACGTTCAATATTTGGGTCCTATTAAGAGAACATAAGTTCCACAAGAGCATGAAATCTCACATCCAGGAGAGTGTCTGGGCCATAGTAGGTGCTTAGTAATTATTTGTTGAATTAATAAATGAAGAGTGATAAATAGCTATGCTCTGTTTACTGTCCTATAAAGTTTTTTATTGGGGCATTATAGTTATACATAAGGGTGGGATTCATGATGTCATATTTGTATGTGAACATAATATAATTTGATCCATCTTCTTCCTCAGTACCTTCTCTTTCCCTGCTTCCTCCTGACCCCTGATCTTCTTGCTCTATTTGATGAATCTCCCTTCTGGGCTGTTATTTATGACCCAACTCCAGTGTCAACCCTCCTTTCCAAAGCAGTTATAGGTTTTCCTCTGATCCTTCAGTACTCTTGCATTCCTCTATTATAATACTTATGGGATATTCTTCTTCTTGTTCATGCTGTATCTGTCTTACCAACTAAACCGGGGGATATTTTACAGCAGAAACTGTGTTTTATATAGCACCGTATTATTTTTGCCTAAAAGAGTATGAATTCAGTAAATGCTTATTGTTTGAACAATTGAAAGAATTAATAGAAATGTTTCTCTTGTAACTATGAATGCTAATGATTTATGATTTAACATCACACTTCAAATTCTGCATGGACTCCAGAGGCTTCTATGGATCAAACTGAAAAAGCCATGAGTCACTGGCCTTGGAGGGGAGGGCTGTGTGTTTATGGAGGATTTGTTTCCCGACCTCGATGAATCATGTGTATAATCACCCAAACTGCATCCTGTCTGGGGAAGTAACCAAAACCCCTATTTCTGGCCCCAATGGCTTTTTGGTTTTATGAGTAAATGCCACTGGCATGCCATTAAATAAATGCCCTCAGAAAGCCCTCAGCCAGGGCTCTAACCTGCAATACTAGGGGTCGGGTAGGCCAGTGGTCTTGCCATGAGAGCAAAATGTGAAGATATTACTTTCTCAACTGGCCTCTAACTGGGGACCTTTCTCCAAGTTTTTATCAAATATCTGTGACACTCTTTTCCAAATCAGAGGTTCCATCATGGATTCTCCTGCCCATAAATATTCAATTGCTTTCACCATCTACAGAATAAAGACTGAACTTCTTAACCTATAATCCAAGGTCATCCAAAATCTGCTTCCAACCTGCTTTACCCACCAGATCTTCCCTCATCCCCATGTAACCATATGCTCCACATGCAATGGATGATTTTCTGAATGCATACAAGCCTTAGTCTTTGATCTATGACTTGGCTGTATTTTCAATGCCACTTCCTCTACATCTTCTGTGATTGTCCAGCAAGGAAATTAACTTCTCTTTTCAGCATGCAGATTTTATCTGACTCCCATCCCATTGCTCATTCTAATGTGTCTTATAACCACATATGCACATGTTTGTTTCTCTAAGAAGTCAATTCCCAGAGAAATCTGGATCTTAGTCAATGTTATACTCCTTATGCACTAGAAGTACCTGGAAGAGTGGGGACTCAAAAGTTGAATGGAAAGTGGAATTCATTCAATTGTTTAGGTCCTTATCTTTTACTTGGAATCATCAGGAAATGCTCAATGTAGAAGTTTATTATTTTTATTTCTCTCATTTTATCTATCACCCCTTTCCATGAAAATATAAGATTAAGAAGATCTTGGGTCTCCACAAACACCCTGTTGTTGTATACCTATGGATCTCAAAGGGAAGGTTTTATTTCAGGTTTTCTCCCTCCTGATACTTAGTTCCTTGTGGCCTATTTTGCTAGTGGATGTCATAAGCTTAGGGAGAGAGGTATAATTTTAATATTGACTTTAAGAAAGAAAATTAAAAGGGGATCTGCTGTGTCAAAAGGCAAACTTTTTAAAAGGTAGTATATTCCAAAAGCAAAGACTTTTCTGTCATTTTCTGTTTTGGAATATCCATGCCACAGGGCTAATTTCAAGGCAGATGAATACATGAGAGTTAATGCAATAAAACTTGGCTTTGTTTGACTGCAAAGCACTTTGCTTTTCTTATTGTTTATTACTATAATGCTGGTTATGAGAATGGGGACAAAGGAGACAATGTTAAAATCACCCGGGCCAAGGTCAGATAAAGAAGAAGCAGAGTATCAAGAGTTTTGATTCCTCTACTGCCTTTTGGTAATGTTTACATCTGGATAGAAGAGAGAGCTGGGTGGCAGTGTGACTGTTTGAGATCCCTCTCCTTACTGTTTCTCCAAAGGCTGCCACTGGGGAGTCTCCAGAGGCCAAGTTCCAGTGACTAAATGACCACTGTTTGCAATTTCTCTATCAGTTAAGTAGGCAGAATACCTGCTATGACTTACATGGTCAGACTTTATAAATTCCAACATGCTACTCAGATATTAGTTGCTATCACTAATTCAAAGATGACTATTTTTTTATTACCCTACACTACAAACAATTCACAATTTTTACCAGGTCCTATCAGTATTTCAGGCTCTATAGGTCAATTTGGTCTGTGTTATAACTACTAGACTCTGCCTTTGTAATAGAAATGCAGTCACAGTCAATATTAAAACAGATGGGGCTTTATTCCAATAAAACTTTATTTATAAAACAGGTGGTAGACCAGATTTGGCCCTTGGGCCATATTTGCAAATCCCTGCCCTACATGTTTGCTAGGTGTAAAACACCAGAGGCAGAGGGAAATATCTAAACACTTTTTCTGACATAAACAATGATATTGTTGGGTTTTGTGAGACTTTCAGATATCTCCTTTAAGACAGTTTCACTTTGGAACATTATCATTACATATTCATCATCATCAATATCATCAGCGTTGTCTGTACCTATCTGGGAAAGATTATGGAGAGAGTCATAAAAGAGTCCCAGTTTTCTATACCTACCTCTTGACCACACTCTTCTGGGAGAGACAGGTCTGATTATTGTTAAAGAAAATATCAGTCATACTCATGGTGAAAGGTCGCTATATTTTTTTAACAAATTGGTCCTTTGAGCAAGATGAATTTTAATGGATTGGTTTATTAACCTAAAGGTTGAACCAGACAGAGAGTAACTGAATGATTTGTTCATAATTAGTATTATTTATAATTATTTTACTTGGGAAAAAATATCACCTTAAATGTCAGGATGTTTTTTAATTGCCTCAGATGAGATTCACAATAATTGACTTTGCAAATGTATTTTAAAAAACTCATTTAAAAATATCTGAAGCTGCTGACAGTCTGTCTAGAAGAAGCAGATATTGATATTCATTACTAGGAACAGGGCAGAAATTGATCCACGATTTTTTTTAACCACTTGAATTGAGTATGTGGTCACTTGTGGACTCTAAAATAGCTGAAATGCTGATAGAGCAATGTGTTTGTTCCTTTACCCTATTAAACCTGTTCTCTGAGTCTGCAATATTCCCACAAATAGTAGAATAAGATATATGTATATATACATATATATGCATATATGCATATGAATATATGTGTGTGTGTGTGTGTGTGTGTGTGTGTGTGTCTCTTTAGTCCTCCAAAGCTCAGTAGGCAAATCCCTTGCTCAGAGTAGTAAGGGTATATTAACTGATTAATTATTATTAATGTCAACTTTTATTTAGCTAGCAATTATAATCTATTAAGAGCATTTATTCACATTATCTTCCTTATTCAATTCTCAGAAAAATCCTGTAAGGCTCATCAGTAATGTATTATTATCTCCCTTTTATAGACAAAGGAAACGGAAACTCCAATGTTTCCCTGCTTAAGCTAATCTCACCAATAAGTGGCAAATCCTGGACTTGAATACAGAATTTCTGACTCCTAGTCCATTACCTAGAGCAAATGTGGAAGATGTGAAGGAAGAAAGGGAAAGCGTGAAACAGTTCCGGCTGGAGAGAACCTGGAAAGGCCAGCAGACCAGAATTCCTTCTAGTTTAGGTCAAAGTCCAGAGTAGGTGTGGCTATGTGACACACCACCAGAATGATTAGCTTCACTATGAGGCAGACCTACTCACTTTGAATTTTCTTGTGCAACTGAACATTCGCTGTCTATCTCTTATCCTCGGATTTCTCGTGAAGTTTCTGGGGCACCAGAGTTGGAACCAACTTCAAACCAACTTAAGTCTCTGATTCAGTTTTCAAACCCTCCCTCTCCTGCTCTGGGGTCAGCCCTTTTCATCAACCCTGCAACCATTTATTTTTTTCTTTTGCCCTCCCTTAGGCAAAACCATTTCTTTTTTATTTGCCCTCCTCTCTCCCTTTATCTCCCAGTGCCTCTTTGCACTGCTTTTCCCTTTTAATCTTTGCTGACCACCCTCTGCGTTTGCTCCATCCATCTTTCACACCGACAGAAGCTCTGTGCCTCTCTCCCCCATGAGCATCCCTGGTCACCCTTTCCCAGGCTCCTACCTGTGCTTCGCAGACACAAGCACCTCCTGGTTGCCCTCGGACGTCTTGGTTCTGTCGATCTGATGCTGCCAGCCTCCATCCAGGGCCTGGGAACTGTGCATGTCTTCAAGCTCTTTGTTACTTGGCCTCTTTAGTTTAAAATGCTAGTAAATAACAACACACAATAAAAGATGGTGTCAGTTATGGCTCTTGCCCGCAGCCTCCAGGAGTGTTATCTCAGACCTCAACATTGCAACAAAGAAATCTCACTGTTGGGTGAGTGAAAACCAGTTACAGGACAAGAGGAGAAACTTCAGCGCTTCCAAAATTCCACAGTCCCAGCTGCCCTCCAGGGGCTCCCCCTTGTGGGAGATGCTGGGCATGGCAAGGCAGTACCCAGTTGGGACAGTGGCTGGGTGGGAGGGCATGAGAATACAGTGCACATACTCAGCGGGGTGTGCCCCAAAGGGCACAGGGACCAACTCCAGTCACAAAGAACACCCTCTGTGTGAACTACAATGCTGAGGTCCTCCATAATCGGTCATGGAAATACTTTGGGGAGCCAGAGTTCTTGGTGCCCGGGGGTCTCTAATGCAGGTGAGCACACTCATGAGTGAGGAGCTTGTACCCCTTATGCTTTGTGTGGGAAGTGGTGATTGGCAACCGATTACTTCTGCTGTGTATCCAACCTCCTGATTGGAAAATGTGTCATCCAGTGGACACCTACACAGGGCTGCTCTGGGAAGACAGGTGTGGTCTTCATCATCTGAGCAAAGCATGATGGTCCAGTCTCCTGGGCTCTCTGGGCTTTTTGGTACCATGGGAACCCTGGCAACTTTCTGCTGCTCACCTTGATGAAACAAGACTGGATGTCTAAATAACATCTTTCCCCAGAGAGATACAATCTCATTCATTCTAACCCACCCTGGTAGGCAGGTAAGAAATCAAATATATTATTTTCTGCAAACAGAATCAGAGACTCTGGTTCTGTAGTGGAGTGATATTTCCAATGTACTAGAAAAACCATCAGAAGAACGAAGATCAGAACTGGGTTTTCTGACTCTGTCCAGCCCATCAGTCCAGACTATGCTGTCTCCGGAGAAAAGGGGAAGTGATACTCAAACAGCCCTCAGTGCAGGGCGATGAGCCACACCATTAAGGAGTATCGATCGGCTCCCCCTGCTGTGAGGACAGCCTGCTGGGTGTGACACAGACAGAGTCTCAGACTGAGCCTGCAGGAGAGAATTCATCATTATGCCAGATGTGGAAGAGAACCAGTAGGACCAGTGGGAAGCTCTTTATTTACCAGTACGTGGAAGAGGAATAGGGAAACTGCAGAATGACAACAGTGATCTGGCACTGACTCCTGGTCACCACAAGCCTTGTGACATATTATCTCATTTCACCGCTGTACTAATTCTGAGACCCTGATTGCAGGATTAGGTTAGCTCCATTTTAGGGATGAAGAAATTGAGGTCAGAGTGGTTAATGGGCAATAATATGTGGCAAAGATGATGATCAAATCGAAAGCAGCTTAAACCTTGAGTTCATCTCAGCACGTCGCCTTGCCACATGGCTCTTCTAGCAGTACTGGCAAAGAAGCTCTGTCCAGGGGTGAATATAAAACATTTCATGTTAAGTTCAGCAAACCAAATCTCACCCCTGCTCCCTCTACCTCCCTAATGTAATGAATCCTATGGAAAGACTAAACTTGGCATAAAATTATAAAAGAATGGGCTCTTTCTCCAAAGGTAGCATAGAAAGTACAGGAATAAAGACAGAAGAGCAAGGATGACCTGAGCAAAAGAAGCTGTGTGACTCTAAAATGATGATGATGATGATGATGAAGAAAGAGAAAAAGGAGGAGGAGCAGGAGGAAGAAAAGTCAATTAATGGTATGGTCACTGACCGTAAATTCAGTAAATGATTCTCAGACCTATGTTGGGTCTTGAGCTAAATATGAAAGAGGTATACTGCCCTGATCATGTAGTTTAAACTTTGCTGTAAACTCAAATAAAAAAAATAAATCACCAGGATTTAAAGAATTTAAACAAACAAAAGCATTCCCTTTCATACAAATGGATCTAAAATTGAGGATCTTTAGCCATAGGCCCACTGTGAAGGATGGCATCGAAATCCAGAAATACATCTCAAGAAGAGGGCCTCAGGTATCTGGAGCATGTGAAGGATACTGGGTCAGGGTTTGGGATCAGGAAAATGAATGGGGAAGGAAGGACAGTCTTGTTCCCTTTTAATTGGTTAGAGCATCCAGTCCTGCTCTGGACACCACCAAGGCAAAAATGGAATAATCTGAGACCAGAGCAACCAATGAATACAAGAGATTTGAAACTGTGGCATGAGAAATTTGGAAAACAGAGAAAGAGTTAAGCAGATGAAGATAGAACATTATAATTGCCGTCTTCCAATACACAAAGGGCATTCAGGTAGAAAAGAGAAAAGATTTGCTCTGTCCAGCTTTAGGGAACAGATGGAGCCAAGGGGGAGAAATTCCAAAGAGAAAATTCTGATTCATTATAAGAAAAAATATTCTGCTAGCTAGTCCAAAATTAGAAAGGTCACTTCCTGTCTGGAGAAGGCTAGGAGGGAGTATTACCAGAAGTCCTTTGGTCAAAGAGAGGCCCAAGAACAGACTGGAATGAAATGGGGTCCTGGGGTTCACAAGAAGAAACCAGACAGTAGAAAACAGTAGGCTCCCATCCAGAGCCTTTTCTCCTTTTGAGGGATTTGTGGTATAATTCAGCAATCAGTTAAATACAAAGTGTGCTTGCTTTCTCCTTCTGTCTTTCCCTGGAATAGAATCATTTATTTTATTGTTTCATTTAATTCCAGGTGTGTTGGGTGGGGCCATTGCCCTTTAGTATCATGTAAAACACAAAGGAAAAGGCCAAAGTCTGACACTCCGGATGATCAAAAGAGATGTTGAGGAACAATTTCATCAAGCATCCAGCACCACCCATGTCTGAATTCCTTCCAACTGAGTGGTTGCCGGTTTGACTCAGCCTCCGAAGTTCATTTGACTGCAAGCCATTCTAATGGGGCTCAGGAAGAAGCCCATGCACACACAATGCATCAGCAAGACATGGAAACAATGGAAGAGAAAAGTAATACCTTCAGTGTAGTCACCAAGAATAAAGACAGAGGCTAAAATTAATTAGGATTTTTTTTTTTTCCTAGCAGGGATTGAACTCAGGGGTGCTTAACCACTGAGCCATATCCCCATCCTTTTTTATATTTTATTAGAGACAGTCTCAATGAGTTGCTTAGGGTTTCAGTAAGTTGCTGAGGCTAAATTTGAACTTGCGATCCTCCAGCCTCAGCCTCCTGAGTCACTGGGATTACAGGCGTGTGCCACCACACCTGGCAGGATTTTTAAAAGTTAGAGTCATAGTACATTAAAAATAATACCACCTCCAGGTGGAGGGACCACACCACTGACAGGATTCATGGTAAGAAGCCTAGGTGAAATGTTGCCTGTCCTGCCGTCCTTTGTACCTGTGGGAGCCTTACAGAGAGGGCTGGGAAAATAGAGAAGAAATAAAAAGGGTAAATATTGCTAACAGGAAAGAAAGGAACACTGAGGTGTCGTGGTGGGGTGGGAATGTGGTTTGCAGCTGGAGTCTCTAGCAGGGCGTAAACGGGAGGAGAGTTGCAGGGCAGAGGGTGAAGCTGGTGAGGACAGCAGACGAGAGACAGAGAACATTGAAGAACTGACCTCTGATAGAGCAGAGGGAACAAGGGGCTTAGGTGAGGGGCAAGAAGACAGAGTTTGGGGATGTGGAAAAGGGGGGAATTTAAGAGGAGAAAGGGAAATTTGGAGGTAGGGTAACCTGAAGTGTTGTAGGTAGCTGGGACCTTTCCAAGACCACCTCAGGGCCTTAGGAGGTGATGAGAAGCAGAGATGGGGGGGTAACATTGAAGGGCGAATAGGAGGGAAGGAAGATCTGAGTGAAGAGATGAGTGGAAACTGGACCCACCCTATGAATGGGTTTCTCCATTTCCATGACTAGCTCCCTTCTCAGGGGAGGGTCACTTTCCTAGCTCCCAAAGATTGTTAATTCATCAGAAAAGTCCAAACCCAACAGGTGTTAACTGCTCAGATGCATGACAGAAATAGAACCAAAATATTGGGAAAATACCCTGCCAGAATATGTCCCATATTAATCTGAATTACTACCCGTGAACAATCATTTTCTCATAAGTACGATGGGTGGAGGAACATGGTGGCCCACCTTAGGAATCTAATGTGCACGACTGGGCCTGTCCTTAGAGAGGTCACAGAGGAATAGGGGGCAGAAGGACAGACAGCGATGCCTAGAACCAGAAAAGACTGTGAGACACCATAGGGGATCAGGAGCAGTCGTCCATAGGAAGTTTTTTCTTGGCCTGAGAATCTCAGAGGATCCCCAGTCTCCAGTGTCCAGAGGAAGCTGAGCTAAGAAAAGGACCATTGGGCAGCTGGTGGGAAGCCAGATGGGGCAGAACTGGAGGCTCCTCATGGGAGGAGGAAACCTCCTACCTGAGATCCTGCTCCTGTGGACCCTGCTCACCCTGCTTGGTGCAGTCCTGTGATGTGGCCTCCATCTCTAGACAAGTGAGAAAATGGCCTGTTGGAGCCTCTCTGCATCCAGCCTTTCTGTACAACTTGCTTTTCCACTCAGGTTTGCACACGAGACCAGCTCTTCTCATGCACCCCAGATGCCTGTTTCAGGGAAGTGTTTGCATTTTCCTTGGCAAATGCTTCCCAGGTACAGCTTGCTAGATACTTTTAGGCTGGGCCAATTACAACAAGCACTAAAATTGCTGAACCAAGTAGTTTCTTCAGAGCTGTGCTTACATTTCCTCCCTGAAAAGAGCAGGGGGCCCGCTTCATGCAGAATCTGCACACAGAAAAATGCAAGGTTCACTCCTAACACAGAGGAGGTACAGGATAACTTTCCCAAAGAGGAGATGAGATGCAACCAGTTTTTCACTTTGATGTTACACTTCTCAGTCGGGTTTCACCCTGTTTAGGAGGGAAGACAAGATGGCTCAGAGGCGGCTTCCCTGAAGACTGTCTTGAGAAAGGGCTAGAGAGGCTTTTAGTTTAAGCCCCATGAATTTCAAGTTGGCTGAAGAATTTATGTGTCAATAGCCTCTCTCATTCCGGAACTTCCACTAGGGCCAGGGTTCAATATTGCAATTATCTTCTTGTAAATTCTGGCTTTGGAAGGAAGAAGGAGTCAGTTTATAAATGGTTTTTGATTTTTTAAAATAATCATAGAGAGATGTTTGGGCAGAAATAAAGCAATTCCAGAAGGGATTACTCCAGAGTTGGTTTTTGTTTTTGGTTTTTTTTTTTTTTTTCTGATTTATGAATTGTTACAGTACAAAAGTACAATAAATTTACCTCTTCATTTATTTTCTATTATGCTAACATTAGATTGTGTAACATTCCTGAGTTATCCCTAGCTTAGGGAAGACATTGAGGAATATCTTAATGAGAGCATGCCAGGAAGTAGCATAGCCAGTTTGGAATTAAAAATTATCCATGGATAATTGACAAAGCATGTAATGCATATGGAGATCACTGAGAAGTGACCACTCTGAGAGGTACCTGCCAGAGCCCTCCAAAACCAGAAATTATCATAGAAGTGTGTCTTTGATTCTTGGCCTTTATTCGTGGTTTACTAAGCAAGGGAATTGTAGGTCCAAGCTCCAAGTCTGAAGGTGCTCTTCAAACTGGGAAAACTGAGTCTTTTAGAAAGAAAAATCTGCACTTAGTTTCACAGGCAAGATGACCTACACGTGTCCATAGATACTGAGAGCCATCAATCAGAACTGAACTGAACTTACTCAAAGAGAATAAGAAACTAAAGGGTTACCAGATAAAAACTGGCACCTTAAGCTTAGAAGGCAAAGAAATCAGGCCAACCCTCATTTAAAGATGGGTAAATAAATTCTGGGAACCTTGGCATTAGGGGGAAGAGGTATATAATGGTAAATTCTCCTGGTAGTGGGCTCTGCCATGAATATCCAGTGCCACTTCATCTTTCTAGTACCCACTGAGAACTTGACAATCAGAAGTAACCACATATCCTTGCTTTGGGGGAAAATTTACAAACTGGTATATCTGCAAGGATGCTTAGTTCCTCTGGTCCTCCATGGAATAGTAAACATTTGTGTTTTCATACCAAGAAGGGCAGGGGCAGCTTAAACTTTGACAGTCTTCAGTGTGGAAAACTAAATGGGTTATGAGAAGAGTCTAATTTTATTTTAATTAAAGATATAGATGGACCTTCAAGAGCTGCTCATCTTTAGGGTATTTAAAAGGCCCTTGGTCAAGGACCAACTGGGTCATAAAAGGAGCAAAACCCCTGTGTTCAGGCAGTTCTCTAGAGAAAGAGCTTTGGTTGGCTGGGTTTTATTTATCAAAATAACATATTTTTCTTGTTTTGAAGTCAACATAAAAGAATGTGCTATCAAGTAATCTGGGAGGCCCACAAGAAGATGCAAAGTGGATAGGCCCTGTGGTCTCATACCGAAATCCTTCATCTTGAAAGAGGATAAGATGCCATCCTTCCCAGACTTCCAAACACCTACTGTCTTTGCATGGCATGACAGAAATAAAACACAGAAATCGGTCAGAAGTCATAGCCTCTTTCCTTGTAAAAGCTGAGGAATTCTGGTACCAAAATCTGGGATTTATGAGCAGGGAAATGGTGACAAGAAGAGGGAGTATAAGAACTAATTTAAAGCCCTGAAGTTCACCCAATACTTCTGGGGGAGCCAGGTATTGCTAGGGTACTTTCTGTTAGATTTTCCCCTCCTGGTTATTTGAAGAATTCTCCTCCTCCCTGTGTGCAGACAGCCTTGCTAACTAAAAGCAAATCTAGTATTGATAGCACCACCATTAAGAGTTAGGACAGAGCAGTGCCAATGGGACTTGGAAAGTGGCAGCATCCCTCAGGGAAAGGCAGACTGCACCTACCACCCTATTTCTGATCTTACCCTGTGTTGCTTATATTCCGCTCGTATTGGTAGGTTTGGGAGGTAAGTGTGCACTGCTAACAGACCACTGTTGCTCTCTGCTCACTGTGAAGCTGGGTAAGTGCAGAAAGTTCACATTTGGCCATTGGACAATGCCCAGTTGCTCTCTGGGGAAATCTGATAGTCACTGTGTCACAGTTATTTTCTCCCTCACCCATGTCCCTCTTTCATAGCCACTTAGTTTCAAGGCTCTGTCCAGTCTTTCTCCATTGTAATTCTTAAGTCTTTTATTTCTGCAATTGCCTTCGGTGAAATTCTCATTTTTCTCCACTGGACTATCGCTCTATCTTCTAGCTTGATTTCCCAAGACTGGGATCCACCCACTGTAATCCATCCACATGAGACTTCCATTTGGTCCCCCTGATACTTGCCTCTGATCATGTCACTCTTCCATGTGAAAACCCTTGAGGATACTCTGCTGCCGTAGGTCACAGTCCAAACAAACGATTCTGCACTGCCTGCGGACCAAAGTCCAATGAATAAATGGACAGTTCTATTCACAAAGGTTAAATTGTGTTCAATGACTCACATGTTGCCTTATGAATAAAGGACTTAGATCCAGAAAATTAGTCAAGTGTCCTCTAGCCTATGTGCCAGAGGTAAATGTCACTTGACCTGTCCAAATGGGTCTCTTTCCTGTGTATTCTTCCTATTATAGTCAAAAGGTCCTTCCCAGTGTCTTCCTGATTATCTGTTAAGCTCTTGAATTCTGGGCTGTGGTGGTAAAGGGCTGGCCTAGCACATGAGCGGCCTGGGGTTCAATCCCTAACACCACACCACAAAGAAAAACTCTGGAATTCTGCCATTCTTAACTATTCTCTGTTTTAACAGGAAGCTCCACTCTAGAAATGCAACTAGTGAAGTGAAAACAAAACGAGTAACTACCAAGAAAAAAAAAAAAAAAAAAAAACAGAAAATGACAGCACACGGAGTTAAGAAGAGCTGAAATTAAAAGGTAATCTAAATGGATGTTTATGACCTTGTTTGCTCAACATCCTACATCTTTAGGGCCTTAATCATCCAGAGACTCTTATCCTGATCATGATGGATATTTGTCGGCTGCACTTAGGCTTCAGTTACTCAAAACATATGTATTTATTACACAGCACAATTAGATTGCAATAATAATCCATGATGACAGCAATAGTTTAATGGAGAACTAGACTCAGCCAAAGATCCTTGGATATAGAGCGATACATGGAGACTAGAGGAAGTGACCTGGAGAACAAGGCACAGAACAAGGACTCGATTTCTTTATCCATGAACACAACACACAGCCATTTCTGGAGCTGAAGGCAAGTTGCGTAGGAATGAACAGAAATTCATCGTGTCAAAGGGCAGGACTCACCAAACCACACACAAGCCGGGACTGCAATTCTAGACAGTTCCATTCATTCTGTGTGAAAGATGAACATGGAAGGAACTCCCAGGGCAGGAGTGTAGCTCAGTGGTGGAGCGCTTGGCTAGCACGTGCAAGGCCCTGAGCTCCATCCCTAGCACCAATTAAAAAAATAAAAAGGAGAACCCCCCTCTAGATAAGGCCCATGATAATCAACAGCCATTCTTCTCTTTCCAGAAGAGCATGGACTATAAGGTAGCCCGGAGAGGTAAGAAGATATCTTTTCTTGATAAGGAAATAAAGGAGTACATAAGATGAGACTCTGGAGGACACTTTATAATTTTGCCTGATAGCTCACCACCCCGCACAGTGAGGAGCTGCCCCCTTCAGGTCTAACCTCCATTTCTGCTGCTGTCTTAGTTTCTCATAGATTTTTCATAACCTCTGCACATAGAGAAATACAGTCATTCACAGCTGGCCATTTGGCTCAACTGAAGTGGTTCTAAAAGCCACAGTTAACATTTTTGTTGAAGGGTCACTGAGCTTCACTTCGTAAGACAGCGATCCATCACACCTCTGCAGTGACGGCTGTCACACCTAAGAGAAGACAGGTAGGGGACTATCAGTGACATCATCACCACCACTTCTATGTACTAAGAAAAGTAAAAGCAAGATCCCCGGCGTTCTTCAGCCTGACTAAGAGCACCTCAGAGCTGTGCACCTGGAATTAACCCTGGCCCCTCCTTGACAGGACAAGGGACCCTGTGCAGTGCAGTTAGTGGCAGAGCAGGGACCGCCAGCTCCAGGAGTCTCTGTGCTCCTGCCTTCCACATGGTGCTTGTCTCAACAAAATGTTTTGTTACCACAGACGGAGGGGAGGCTATTAAACAAAAATTTTCAATACACAGTCAGACTCCAATTCTCTCCTACAGTTCTAGTTTCTTCTATCGCATAAAATTAAGTGTTACCCTTGCCTTGATGAAAAAAAAAAAAAGCCCCAAAGTGTGGCTCTCAGAAGACCAGCAGGCTTCCAGTCTGCCAGGTCTCTCAAGCAAGGGAGTTTCTCAGGTAGCTGAGTGTGCGATTGACTTTAGGACTTCAATGTCCGTCAGGAGACACGTGAAACCTGGAAGGAGCAGGTAAGGGTGGAGATCTGCCTGATCTGTGTTCACCTTCCCGTTCAGAGTCACCTGGCAGGTTGCTCGCCATCTCTACGCCTCCGCTTGCTCCCAGGTAGAATGGAGATCCTGGGACCGCTGACGCCTCGTTAAATAGGATGGAAGCCCGAACACAAGGCCTGGCACCTGGGGAGTGAGCACGTGACGGCGCCTCCGGTTATGAATATTACCACCGTGATCTCGGGGACAAAGTGGCTGAGGTAGAGTGGGAAAGAGAGCTATGGGGAAGTGACTGAGGAGCCGCCGTCCCCGTGGCCCTGCCCGTGACCCCACTGTGCAGGGGCGCAGAACATTTCTCCCATTCATCCAGGTCCCACTCCCTCCCAGATCGAGAGCATTGAAGCGGCACAATAAAGGCCTTCCTCCAGCAAGATGGGCACCATGCCGGGCTGTGCCTGGATCCCCAGGAGACATCTCTGTCCAGCATTTCCATCAGGGCTCTTCCGAGCCAGCTCCTGGGGTGCACACAAAGACCCATTCAGGAAGGCTGGGGTTCTGAAAGCCAGCAGATGAGCTGAGGGGCCCTGGAAGGGGGTGGAGAAGCCACACAGCGCCTGGCACCAACCCCGCTGGGCCCCACCCTGGGCAAGTGGGCGTGGAGGGCTCAGGTCTGCAGCCACGGCTGCACTCTTTGTTTTCCCCAGATTCCTCTCTGGTGGAGGTCCAGGGCATCAAGGACACCAGCTGCCATGGCTGGGATTGAATGACCTCCCCAGAGGAGCCTGGGAACATCCCCCCTCCATAATGCCAGCCCAATAGGCAGGGTATCCAGTGGAAACGGGCCATTACTAACTGGCCTGCCACTCCCAGAGTGCTTCTTTCTGGGAAAAATGCCTCTCAGAGGTTCTCACCCTGCTAAGGTACTAACTGTAGTAGTGAAGTGAGAAACAAGAAGCTAAATCAATATATAGGAGGCACTGGTTATTCTCCAGGACCTAGAAAGTAGCTCCATGTCCATCATCCTCAGTTTTCCCATCTGTACAATGGGACTGAATGGTCTGTTGGAATTCAAAGAGTAGTTGCCGTGAGAGAATTTCTAGGTGGCCGTTGGTACATTTTAGCCTTCCTCTACGTGGTACTCTGGGTCACATGGAGAAACCCTGGTCCAGACTCCAGGCAGCATGGCTCTGTGGGCAAATCCCCAGCCACATGGGATCTGAAGCATCAGGGACATGGGGTGCCCTGAATATGAGGGCAGAAAGGCTGCTTCAGGGACCATGACCCTTGGATGCAGAGAAAATGAGGATTCCTGAGTACTTTCTAAGTGTGAAGTTTATGGGATGCTTTTATAAAACACAGAGGTAAGTTTATGCCAACAACTACTTTAAAGAGAGATCTAGTCAGTTCAATAAGTACTTCTTAAGCTTCTGTGTGTGCCAGCACTGTATAAGATGCTGGAGTTGAAAAGATCATTGCTCTTCCCCTCAAAATCTATAAACAGTTATTGAAACAAGAAGACAAACACACCATGGAACAGAAAACTGAGCCACCTTTTGCCACCAAGATTGTAAACCATTTTCTGTGGCACAGTAGCATTTTATAGACGACTCAGCTGAGAAGGACTGGAAGGATTACCTATGATCTCAAGATGTTTATACCTCGATATATCTAGCTGTTCACTTTTCCTGGAATCTGCCTATTGCATGCATTCATCTGGACATCTTCCACCCAGTAGTAAGACTCATACAAGCCTTACTTCCTCCAGGAAGCCTTCCCTGACTACACAGCTAGGGCTCCTCTTCATCCAAGGGTTCCTGCAGCACCCTGGGCATGCCTCTCTCTTAGCCATTAGAATATTCTATGAAAATTGTCCATTTGTTGGCCCCAGTCTTCTCAAGGGACAAGCACTGTATATGATTCATCTTTTTACCTTCAGCATCTCACATAGTACTGGCACAATGCAGAAGCTTAAGTGCTTATTGCGCAAAGTAGATGTGTTATTTCACTCTAGAGTAGTTGTTGGCATAAACTCCCCTTTGTATTTCACAAGAGTATCCTGTAACCTTTGCTCTCCGGAAGTTCTATCTTCTAGCAAACCAATTTTCTCCTGCAAGCATGTATTCCTATTTTGTTTTCTAACCCCAGGAGACACCAGTTAGTCATCATCCTCCGTTTTATCAGTGATGATAGAAATTGCTGCTATTCCCTGTCATTTATTTCTATGAAGTCAACTTTATTCAGGGTGGGGGCTTAACAATGAATTCTCACAATATCAAATCTGACAGTTTTCCCTTCTCATAGGCAAATAGAAAAGAACTTTAAGAAGGATTTTGACTGGTTAGAAACTACTCATTTCACTAAGTTTTGTGAAGCACCTACTATGTGCCAGGCTACCTGTGAGGGAGGAGGAACAAATGTGTAAGTACCTGCCATTAAGAGACCTTCAACCTGGAGCAGGGAGTAATGGGTAATTTATCTCATAAAAATCAGCACTTCCCTTTCTTCGTGATCCCTTGGTTAGAATCACTAACTTATGTGAGAATGTAGAAAAGTCCAGAGTGAAGGGAAAAAAATTTTTTTTTCAATTCCTGAACAACTTGGGAGATACTTGAGTGGCTCAGTCAGGGGACACATTGGGGACACAATGGGAAGTCCATTAGAGGATAAGTGCTTGTTGACATATTGAAAGAAATCCATGTGCATTTTCACTGGTAAGGAGAGGTGGCCTCCACTGGCCACACTTTTGCTGGCAAGAGCCACTGGTCAGCAACCCCCAAACTGGCAGGCTCCTTCCCTCTGGCCCAGGCGCTCAGGATCTGCGTGACTTGAAGCAAGTCATCTGGGGACACTTGGGATTCTGAGCTAGGGAGTCAGTGGAGGCAGCACAGATAAGGCCTGGACAGAAATCTGGCAGCCTGTACAACATCTGCTTGGGCTGAGGTTCTGGCTCTGACTCCTGCTGGGAGCCTGGGGCTGGAGACTGGGAAGCCTGTGAGTGCAGCTTGTTACAGCAGGTGGCGCCAGAGAGCAAAAACCAACCCTCAGTGGACCCTGTGTGGTGTTAACCTCCTCCCAAACAGGGCCACTGTGGACAAGGGAAGCAAAGGAAACCACACTTTCCTCGCAGTCTGGAAAAAGACAAATCTTCCAGATGGCGGAGAGAACCAGATATGGCTCTTTCTCAGGGAAAAATACAAAACAAAAATCAAGGTTGGTCCTCAAAGATCTAGATAAAATCCTTGGATGGCCAGGACTTTTAGGAAAGGCTCCAGAAAAATCAGAGAAACCTCACATAACATTAATTTCAGAGGAAAGATGAAAGGTGCTGAAGTTTAAAGGCTTAAACCACTTTGAACCTTCATGTAGTTGATGAGCAAAGTATAATTCCCCAAATCACCTCCCCACCTCCAGCAACAAAACAAAACCAAAACGGTAGCAAGGAAACTCCCCCACCTATTATAATTGATAGAGTTCTGGCAACCAACATTTTTTAAGCAAACAAGCAAACAAAAAAATGGCCATGTATCTAAATCTTAAAGCTACTTGAAGACTTCTTCAGCATTTTCCTTTCTCTGCATAGCCTTGCCTTTAAATCATACCATTAATGGAAGAGGGCAGCAAAAAAAATTGCCCTCCTGCAATACCTAAGGGTCCTCCTTTTGTGTGCCCCAAGGAGAAGAGAGCATGGTCTTACTTATTTATTCACTTAATATCATAAAGTTCATAAGAGAACTTCAAGGACTGGGGAAAAGACACCCTCTCTCCCTCAAAAGATAACATTCAAAAGCAGCAGACTGCTGAGATGTGCAACAAAGAGCTTTGCCTCATATACTTTAACAGTATGGGGTGGCCCCAGGATAAACCTTAGGGAATGCAAGGAATTTTCCTTGTTTTTCCATTTGGTCTACTTTCATGTTGTTACTTCTCTCCCAGAAAATAGATACCTCAGGTCTGATGTTATATGAATCATTCTTCAGCATTTACTTAGGTGCATATACATATGTAACAAAATGTCGCCTTGCATGAAAAAATCATTGAAACATGTGATGTGTTCCTTTCAATCTTCTATAAAAAGCATCTGAGTTCTTGGCTCAAGTAGTAGATGTGTCCAGGGTCTATCCTATATCCTACCTACCACCTGCCACTGTGATGGGCCCCCATCACAGATGTCCCTATAGCAGAAACTAGAAGGGCTCCAGCAAAGGACAATGATGGAATGGAAAAAAGGAAGGATGGATTGTCTCTGGGGAGATCAGAATGGCGTCATGGAGTGGAGACTGGGGTTATTCTACCCCTCTGAACGTGCTGTTTGTTCTGCCTGCCATGCTCTTCCTCAACTCTCAGTCTCTTCTTTTTGTGTTTATTTCTGGTCTTCTTCAAAATACTGACTAGAACCCTATTTGATCAGCACCTTGCCCTTTAGGAATTCTGCAAAGTCTCCTCCGGAATATATGACACAGGAAGGATGCTGAGTCTCCATGCCCCCTTACAACATCCACTCACTTCTGGGCAGATTCCCGCCAGCACCACCTTTTTTTCATTCTTAACAGTTTCCCAGATTCCTCTCCCTCCAGTTTTCTCCTAAGTGGAATTGCTACATAAAAACAGAATATTCGGTTAAATTTTGATAAACAACAAATAAATTCTGTGTGTGCTCCAAGTATTGCATGTATTGTATATTCATTCATTTAAGCATGGCTCCTAAGACCCCTGAGTTGGTATCTTGTGCCCCTCCCTGTCCTGGGGTAGCCACTAAAGCTGCAGGTTCACCTACTCTCAGCCAAGCAGGAGAAAGGAAGCGCCCCTCCCACACACTTCCGCCAGCCTGGAGAGTCATCTAAGGTCAGTTTCAGATTCACTGTATGGGTCTTTTTCCTCCTATACTGGGTATATTTAATCAATAGAAATGAAATTTAAGTGCTTCCATTCAATATAATAGCAGTTGTTCAATTAATTTTTAAATAGGAGAGTTATCACTTTTCATTTAAATGTAGTTTAATAAGTTGTATGACTACTATGACTATGACACTTTGCACTCTGTTAAATCCATGTTGAATTTCAAAGATTGGCATGCTGGATGTAGTGACATTTACCTTTTCAGGCCCTGTTGGCTCTTTCCAACCCTTTTTTCTTGATGGAAGCAGGGTGATCCAGCTGGGAAAGGAGGCATCTGCAGAGACACATTCAATCCCATCAGGAAGTGTCCATCATTATGAAATACTGTTCACAAAATAAAGTGTCCCTCTTTATCTTACCATCTTAGCAAATGGTGCCTTAAAAATTAAAATAGAAACATCTTGGATTCCTCTAACAAATCTCTTCTGCCAAGATTAACATTGCTGCCACTTACACCTAATCTCCCAAGGTAAAAAATTGCAATAAGGATAATTGATAGCAGTATTGTCCTAACTTTTTCACTTTATGACACACAGAAAATCATAATTTCATGAGTAGAGTAGGTTGGAAAGAATTTGGGAAACTATAAGAGGCTTAGTAATAAAATTAATTAATACAAAATATTTTTTAAAAATAAAATATGTTGAAAGATATTAGATATGGAATTTGTTTAAAATTTCCCAGTTAATCATTTTCTATTTAGGACTATCCAATACCTGTCTCTTAGAGGTAGGGATAAAAATTGCATGTATCATTAGAAAAATACAAATACAAGAAAAAAAATCAGAAAATATCTAATATTTTACACTATAGGCAAAGCAAAGAACTTTGCTGTTGATAGACAAATCATGACCAAAAAAATAAGCAAACAAATACTGAGATGCTTTAACAGGAAGATCCAGGAAATGAAATGTTGTTTAGTTGTCCTGGAATACTTCCTGTGGTGGGAATATTCAAAGAATTGCATATACTCAGTCATTATAGAAATTAGGAAGTTTATACATAAAGCCATACATTAAATGTTCAAAAAAAATGGAAAATTTCTAAATAGTCATCAAATTGATTTTACATCTTTTACCACTATAAGACACTTTCGGTTATCAGTATCTCAATTACTAATATCTGTAAGCCATTACAGGCACCTCCGCATCACCCAGCATGATTGGGAATGTCGGCCTTACGGAAACAGACCACAGCAAGCTTGCACCCTGGCCCATAGCTAGCCTACGCTGATACTGCAGGCACATTTAAAATGAATGGGTACCCAGGAAGAGAAATATTTTACCAAATAAAAATCTTCCCCAAATATTGAGGATGGTAGGATATTGAGGTGAATTGCTCATGGAAAACTCAGGGACAACCTTTCTTCCCTAGACAGTCTGACTATGTGGACAGAACTAGTGCCACCAACCCATTCAGTCACACCTGCTGAGCAATGACAGAATGCCAATTATAGGGGTGAGCCCTGGAGAGAGAGAAAAAATGCAAAATCCTTGGTCCTATTCATAGCTGCTTGCAGCTCATAGAGTGAGATTAACACACAAGCAGAGAGGCAAAGGTTTGCCTGCTATCAGGTTGAATAATCCTTAATTCAGTGATTCTTCTCTGCCCTACCCAATTAATGCTCTAACCATGCATAATACAGAGCATCTTGCTGCTGTTCTCCTGAATAATTCTCTTTTTCCCAAGAATATGCCTTAAATTTCTCTCCTAGTGTTTTTCTGCATGGAAGAGTATGCCACTTTCTTCCTCTCACTCACAGCTAGCCCAGATGGTTTCAGAGCTTGGAAAGAAGGCACTGCACCGCCAGGCACCATTTTGTGAATACAGTACCTTCCTACATGCCTGGTGTGTAAACCCAGGCGGCTGAATCCTGGGTTGAAAATGAACACAACGGTGTTAAAGGAAAAAGAGTTTTCTTTACTCATCCCACTTCCCGGGCCTCAGCAGGATTTCCATGAGCAGATGACTTGGAAATTGCCAGCCAAACTGGTGCTTCTCAAGAGCCCTTCTCCTTTAGTTTCAACCCTGAAAGGTTGGCAGCATTGAGCCATGTGCTTTCTTTGACTCTGTCATGGATGGCACATCCATCAGGGAGTCCCATCTGAGTCCCCAGCAAAACAAAATTAACTAATGTGCATAAATTAGCACCAAATGTCTACTCAGTGGAGAAATGCCAAACCATTCTTTTTACAAGTAACTGACCCTCGCCCAGTCTCCAACACCCTCTTTCTTCAACCGTGACTCCTCACCACACTTCAGGTTAAAAATTATAGCTTACAAAATGATTTCAAATGCATTTCCTCATTTGACCTTTGACACTTGGGAAGCAGGCGATGTAGAGGTTTCATTGTTATTATATAAGTGAGGAAAATAAAGTTCAGAGGAGATAAATAGCAAGTTAAATCTTGAAGAGGTAGTTGTTGAATTAAGATCTTCTGACTGAATTCAGAGTTCTTTTCACTATACCATTTACATCCAGCAAAGAACCAAAGGAAAGTTTGAGAGGCGTAACATTAAAGAAGATACCATAACCCTGTTCTGTCAAACTCTAGCACACAATTCACCAGAAGTATTGAATGAAAGTGTATGAGTCACCTTTGATGTATAGTTGATTCTGAGAAAACCACACACAAACACACACACACACACACACACACACCCATGCGCTTACATGTGTATAAAATTTATCATCCCAGTATTTAAAACTGGAAACCACTCTCTGCATTTTCTTAATTCGGTACAATAAGTGCACACAGACCATAGTAGATAGCTGGGTCAGTTAATTCTTTCCATAACGACCTCTTGTTGATTGAATAAACCAATGCTTATCTCACGGTTCTGTCTTGTTTTGTATCTTACAATTGTTCTTCAGCCTCAGCTGGACCCATCTCCTAACTGCCCACCAACCTTGATCCAGTACTGGAATAAGTTCAGCAGAAGGGGATGCCATTGCTGTGGAATGGGTCAGAACCAGACAGAAATAAACAATAGTCTCTGTTCTGCTTATTCTTCTGAAACACAACCTACAGACTCCCGCTTCAGAGGTCACTGGGGTAAGAGAGTGCTTTAATCTTTGGGAACAGGTAATCTTTGGGGAAATAGATTTTGAAATCTCGTGTTATAGATGAAGGACTGTACACTTGGAGAAATTAAGTAACAAGCCAAAGATGACACAATAGGCAGGTGATGGAGGCAGAGTTTGAACACGGTTCAGCTTACTCTTCTATCTCTAGGGTGGTCACCCTCCCCATCCCCCATGCTTCATAAAGGTTTCTAGCACATTCCATTTAAGCATTTTTGTGCTAGATGTTTGTTCAACTCTTCCCCAGATGTCTCTGGATGATGGCTAACTCCCTCACTCCTTTGGGGCTTCCCTTACATTTTACCTACTCAACGAACATTTACCTACTTCCCTGACTACCCAAAATTGCAACTCATCATTTATTTCCTCTACCTTCATGGTTCTAGATCTCTCCTACTCATTTTGCTCTTTTTTCATAGGAAATATTATTATATCTTATATCTAACACAAAAACAGTTATTGATTGTGTTTATAGTTGTTGTCCACATAGGTTTTGCTATGATAGGAATTTTTGTCTTTTAAAATTCATGGATGTATCCAGAACATTAAGAATAGCAGGAATATAGCAGGTATTCACAAAATGTTTGCTGAATTTGAGGAATAAATGGATAAGTGTGAGAAACATGTTCACTTGTCCAACCCCAAAGAAGGTACTGAGCATCAAAAAGTACAGAGAAAGTGAGGTTTTTAAGATGATCTTGCAAGCTCGGTGTCTGAAAGAGTAGACACACCCAGGGCAGTCAAAATCAGCATTTTATTCCCTTGTGTACAAGGTCCCTCCCCCACAACCCTGATTCCTCAGTGTCTGGGTGCCATGGGGTGGTGCAGCCTTCCCAAACATAACCTAAACCTAGGTTATATTGTCTCTTTTTGGGTTATTTAAAGAAATACACCTTTATATGTGCCCAGCTCTCTTTGCTCTCTTGTGGCCAGAAGTCCTTCTTGAATTGAGTGTATCTTGTAGTTTTTCTCTGCTGGTCAGGTCAGTCCTTCCCCCTCACCTCCTGTTTATCAAGGGGTCATGAATTTGTCACACTCTGGTGTTATCTGCTTTTAGTTCTCCATCCTGTTCTCCCCTCAAACTGCTTTTCTTACATCTCGGTTTTACCTTTAAGGCTAAACATTGTATGCTGCAAAAGGATCATTGGACTTTCTATTTCTCACAGTAGGCAGTTAATACATGTTGAGTGGACTCCATTTTTAAACACCTCCTGAATGTAAGACCCAAGACACATAAGGGATCTCATTTAATCCGCCCCTAAATCCTTTGAGATAGAGAATCAAATCCCATACTATAGATATGCAGACTAGGAGAAATAAAATTAAATTAGCCAACAATCATTTGACTGGTAAGTGACAGAGGCAGAATTTGAACTCTGTTCTGTGCAGCCCTAAAGCTCAGGGGTCGTCCTACCCGTCACAGCAATTCTCAATGAACTCACTCTTAGAAAGGTGCTACTTCTACTAGGGAAATTTTGGCCCATGTAAATAGGTAACTTTTAGCCATTCATAGTTATTATTATTTTCTCACTAAACTCAGGGTAAACTCAAGATGAGCCTGGTCATTTCCTTGACTTATTATTCTGGAGCCAGGCAGCAATGCCTGTTGCTAAAGGAAGCCTGACAATTTGCATTTCTAATCATTCAAGAATTTAATTAGTATCATGGCCTTAATCAGGTGCTGCAAATATAGCTGATGTCATCAGAGCTTACTTAATTAGCTTGAAGGGGAAGGAAGTTTTTAACATTCTGAATATGTCTCCACTGGTATAAAGGTGAAGGGCCTCAGGGGTTTGAGGAGAAGGAAAGAAACCAACTTAAAAATCTAGATTCTGTGATTAAAGACTTTTTTTTTTTTTTTTAACATTTCCTTGGAAAGGTTTTTGAAACTATAATATCACTGAAATAAAAATATGATGGTAACCACGTGTCCACCTCAACCATTTCTTACAATTTCATTGAAGCATAATTTCTATACCACAGTGTTTAGGCATCATAAGTGAATAAACTCTGTGGTCTATCAATTCAACGATTATTTGTAAATTTGTAGAACTTGGTAAATATCACCATGACCCAGTTTCAGAACATTTCTAGCACCCTCTGAATCTCCTCAAGTCTGTTTGCAATCAATTCCTTCTGTCCCACCCTATGACCCCTTTCCACCCCAGGCCAACAACTGATTTGCTTTCTGTGTCTATAAACTTGTCTTTTCCGGATATTCCATATACACTGAACACAACAATATGCACTCGTTTTGAAAAGAAGCCGTTCTTTTTAAGTGACATTTTTCCCTTGAACATGATTTTGAGGTTCATCTACGTTCCAGCATGTACCAGTATTTTGCTTCCTTTTATTGTTGAATAGTATTTCATTGCATGGATATACTCCATTGTGCTTGTTCATTCATCAGTTGATAGGTATTTAGTTTGTTTTCCCCCTTTGGCTATTATGAATAATGCTGCTATGAACATTCATGTACAAGTCTTTTAGTAGGCATGTTTTTTCAATTCTCTTGAGTAGATTCCTAGGAGTGGCATTAACAACTCTTACTTTATGTTTCCATTTAACTTTTTAAGAAGCAGCCAAACTGTTTTTCCAAAGTAACTGTTCCATTTTACATTCCCATTAGTAACATGTAAGGGCAAGCGTTGATTCTTAAAATGGCTTCAGGTGGTACAATTGGAAGTCTTTGGCTTCTTATGTTTAGTCTCTGAACTGTAACCTTATAAGAAAACTGTGAAATACCCAAATCACACTGTATACTGTTAAAGCAAAGGAATGATGGGAAATTAATTGAAATAAATGAAGTTTAGATAAGAGAAGGGATTTGTGGCAAATAAGTAGTACTCAGTTTTCATTTGCTAGGAAATTAAATCAACCAATTAAGTAAAATAACTCTCAAGAAAGATCAGTGAGATTTGCCATGTAGATTGCTCATTTACCCTAATTCACTCAGAGGTTTATATAACAAAGACACTGGTTTCGTTTATTTCATGCTCCTTCTGTTATCTCCATATTATGAAAGAATATTTTATGGACTTCATCTAGTTCTAGCATGTATCAGTAAAGCTGGGTTGAGTCAGTTTGTATATGGAAAGCTCCAAGCTGTTTTATTTTGTCTGTGACCTTCAGACAAAATTCTGATAAGATCTCCAACACCAAAAGAAAGGTGATGCACCCAACTCCTGAGCTGCAAATTTACATGGATCATCCACTGATTTGGGAAAACGTGAATATGTTCTTTGAGATGCCAAGAGAAATAAAACATGAGCTGGGACTTCAAGGGAGAAATAAACCTGTTCACCAATATTGTGGCACATGGAAGAAAATACAAATTGGAAGAGAACAAAGGAAGGAACTAGACTAGGAAAGTCAGCATAGAAGAGATCATTCTTGAGCTGCTGTGTTAAAGAGGAGTGGGTGTTTGTCAGACAACCAGGAAGGGGATGAGAGATGGTCCTTCTAGCCAGAAGCTCCCATAGGAGCAAAGGCCTGGAGCTTTGGCCCAGCAAAGTGTTCAGAGAACAGCAAAAGCCTTCACCGTGGCTGCCGCAGGCCAAGGACAGGTGAGTGGATGGAGCAGGAGAGGAAGGCTGGCAAGGGCCTCATCTGTCTTAGTAAAGAGATCAAGTTATCTCAGGAGCTACTGCTGGACTTTGTGCTTGCTGGATTCAACATTGTAAGATTTGAATTTGCTCCAGTTGAATACAGTAAAGAGGATAACTAGGAGAACAACTAGGAGGCCATGTGAGTAGCCAGGCTAGAGACTGAACTGAAGAAGCAACAGTAGAAGTAACAAGGAGGCGGAGGACAGGAAGCTTGCTCAGCAGGTGCGATCAACAAAGTAACTGGGGACAGAGAATGATGACCTAAGGCCCATGATAAATTGCTGACTTCCAGGTCCTTCGGCATGACATGCAGGCTGGCCTTTGGCCTGGGAATCAGCACTTTAGCAAGTGTTCCAGGTGATTCTAATGCAGCTTGATTACAGATGCTCGCCTGCAGAGTGTAAAGATTCACAATTCAGAGGAGCCCTGCAGAGAACCATGGATTACAGAGCTCACTGCAAGCAGTGGAACCAGGAGAGCTCTAGGGATAAATAAAGTGCCAAATGTTGGGTGAACTTTACCCCCGGCCCCTCATGTCGGTCCTGTTAACTCTAGAAAAAAAAATTGCACTTTAAAAATTAAAATTAGTCATCACAGACAACTAAATTTAATTGGAGTCTCTTCGTCCACGTTTAAGATTCCAAAGAGGCTGTGTCATCTAAGTGAATTTATATCTGGTCACACAGGTAAGTAACTTAATATTTCTATGAATTAACTTTTGATACAAAAATGCTAGTCTGCCTTTAAAATATCCTCTCTCCCCCTCTCCTTCACTTTCCTCTATCTGCCTAACTGGAAGAGAGATTTCAGTATTATCCCTTTTATACCATAAACTCCAAAAGCGAAGGAACTGTAATTGTCAAAAATCATTTTCTTTTGGTGGGCCTGTGAAAAATAAGCACCGAATAAATACTTTCTGATGATGAATCTGCAGATATGCTGATGCCTTATTTGCATATTGCCATAGATGCAGAATGTATAATTTGTGTGTTATGTCAATTTAAGAGAGTGGGTACTGTGCTCTGTTTTGTTTTGCACATTTTTAAATGAAAAAACACCAGAGTGATAAATTAAGCATTTTAATTAAGTGCTGTGGCACATTATTAGTACATTTCACTGTTTAGCTCTCTCACGACTCAGATAACTGTGTGTCCAATAAAGTCCTTATTAAACATCTACATTCACTCCAAGCCTGATGGAATATATTTAGTTGGCACCCAATCAATTTGTATTAATGTTCTCCAACCAGAATTACAAACATCCACTAATAAAGTTCCCCATGTTTACTGCCTAATTGTTTTCATGCTAGGTACTAAGTGCTAGGTGCTTTACCTGAAAGATATCATTGAATATTCACAGTGACCTTAAGTCTTCAGTGTTATTATTGTTCCCATTTTACAGATGAGAAAACCGAGGTTGAGAGCAATTAGGCGAACATGGTCAAAGCCATGGGCAAGTAATTTAAAAAAGAGGAATTTTAACTTAGGTCAATCTGAATAGGCTTTTAAAATTATCCCATGTTGCCTCTCAAGTTTCCATTCTAAACAAGCAATGAAATGAAAGAATTTAATTTAATGGAAATGAAACAAAATCTGGAGTATGGAAAATCCTATCTCAGAATAGTTATCTGCACAAATTACCAAGTGGGAATTTACCCTGCTTTTCTTCCAGGAATGTGATGTTCAATACTAAACATGCCTATGTCCAGGGAAATAAAGCCCTGATCTGTAGCATTTGCAGATTTCCATGGCATCTAGATTGGCACCAACCTCCACTACTGAAGGTAGATGTGGGAAGAGATCATGTAGAAAGTTAGTTAGCTCATGAGCTGTTCAAAGCTGGTTCCTGGATACCACTGAGCCTGTTCCCTGCTAAAATCAAGTTGCTCATGGTTTCTTGGACTAGAGAAGATACCCTCTTCTTGGAGGAGGAAAAAGTTCATAGGAAAGGATGATGCTCCACTATTACAATGGAGTGCTGGGATGTACATGCCACCAAGCTATTTTTAATTAAAAAGTGATGACAGCTGAATATATTCGCGGACTCTGTAGCTAATAACTTCCTGACCTAGACCTCACTTGTTAGACCCACTCCTGAAACCAGACCACATCAGTCCCTTTGGGGCTTCTATTATTGCCTAGCTGTCTCAACAGATGCAGGTCTAACCAAATCCATGTCTAATAGCATGCAAATGGGGAGATAAGAGGGAAATTTTTAAGTGCTAAATCACAGTCCACAGAGGGAGAAGTGAGTACAAGCAGCTGTGTGGAAGGGAGAACACCAAAGGTCATTGTCAGAGAAGTCCTTAAAAGGCAAGGATTAATTCCACTGGCCATAATTCATAGCTGTAATTTTTTATCTATTCATTTCTCACAGTGAAAAAAAAAATTTGCCTGGCTGCCCTGTTATGAAAGCAGAGTATGTGTTAGTTAAAACGTGGTTTCTGTAGTCACACTTACCTTAAGCATTTTATCTGCTTTTGATATCATTTAATCCTCACTATTATGCTCATTTAATAGCTAAGGACACTTAGTTGCAAGGATTTAAGTAATGATTTCTGAATTGAAACCAGTATATGCCTAGTACTAGGGCCTTTTACAATGTACCTGAAGCTTTTCCCTTCCTTCAACAGCCTCCTTACCCTCTCTCTCCTCCTCTTCCTCCCCTCCTCTCTTCTCTCCTCTCCACAGTTTTCTCCCAACAGTGTGCCAATCCTGCTACTTCCACCTGGAAGGAGATGCTGTCTTCTTAACTCTATCCTCTAAATCTATCTGAATCCTAGTCATTCTTTAAGATCCTTATTAAGTCCCAAACTTCCTGTAATATTTTCTCAGGTGGTTCTACCTGCATAGATTTCCTACTCTTATTATACTTATTAACTCCGCACAATTGGCATTAATTTTTGCCTTGCCTCAGTTGCTCCCCACTTTGTAACTAATTTGTTTTAGAACTAATTTGTCTTTTGTCTGCCCTAAAGTATAAATTATCATGGGCAGAAGCCATATTTAGATCTCCTAATGCCAAGCTTTAGGTAGATTATTTTATTTTATTTTTTTATATCAGGGATCAAGCACTGGGGTGCTTAGCCATTGAGTCACATCCCTAGCCCTTTACAGTTATGTTACTTTATTATTTTTTTTTTATTTTGAGACAGGATCTTGCTAAGTTGCTTAGGATTTTACTAAGTTGCTGAGGCTGAATTTGAACTTGTGATTCTCCTGCCTCAGACTCCAGAGCCACTGGGATTATAGGCATGTGCCACCATGCCTGACTTTAGGTAGATATCTAAAACATTTTGAATAAACTAACAGTATTGTGTCCATGGGTCTATTGAGGAAAAAAATCTCTGAGAATTTTAAAATTGGAAGATCCAAACATTGCTGAGTACTTACTACATGCTAAACCCTAAGTTGCGTATTCTATACGTAGGATTTGATTAAAACCTAATGGTTGATGGCATGATTCCCATTTCACAGATTTAAAAAAAGACCCAGAGAAGTTAAGAAATTGGCTAACACCACATTATTAGCTGAGCTATGGCTCAAATCTAGACCTGTCTGATCCAAACCATAATGCCACGCAAGTCATCATGTTCACTCTTGGTTTTTGCTTGTTCATTTATTTTGAGTTTTGCTTAGTTTTTGTTTCTCAGTACTGAGAATCAGACCTAGGACCTCTCCCGTGCTAGGCAAATGTTTGACCACCGAGCTGCACCCCGTCATGCAGTTTCTATTGCATCCACGAGAAAGCACCTTATCAAAACCCCAGGAAGGGCATTGGAGCCACCCCAGAAAGAAGTGCCAAATGACCACTTGGTAATATGTCCTACTCTCTACTAACCCTAATATGCAGAGTGCCATTCTTCATGTCTCCCTAATTCTCTCCTGCTTCCTATTCATGCCATTTTCTTTTATTTTGAAGTCAAGAATATGGAAAACAACTGGTTCCATCGTAGCCAATAATCTTTCTTGGACGTGGATAATTCCTATGACATCATCCCAACTTCCTTTTCTCTAGTACAAAATAATCACTCACTTCTTAGAGTGAATGCTATCCTCAGTGGCAGATTTTTCCACCCAGAGAGAATTACAACCATCATCCAGGGGACATTAGAGAAAGCCACCAGCAAGGACTGGCTAATCCATGGGCAGATGCTCTCAAATCAAAGAATCACACTGAAAGCAGCCATCAGGGCAAAGGAACATAGTTCATACAGGCAGAAATGATGCTGGGAGCCAACGTGCACCCCAGTTACCTGCCATCACCACTGCCCTCAAAATAGACCCAGAGCCAGGGCATGGGTGTGGGTGCAGAAATGAAGCAAGAAGGCCATGGCAGCTACTTATCTGAGGAAACTAGGGATTGGCAGTCAGCCCAGATCCCAACATCTGGGGAACAAGGGCAGCTCAGGAAACATGAAAACTCAGTGGAAACCAGAGGAGGGGAGTCTTTCAAATGAGAATGTTAAATGCCTAGAGCCCAGTGGCTAGGAAAGATGCTGCCAAATGTTACATTGCAAACAGGAGAGCTTCCCTGGGCTCTGGATTTGGAGGCCACAGAACATTGACAGGGGAAGCCTGTGAGGAAAATGGCGACGACACTGGAGCCTGCTTTAGCATACCAAAATCCTCCCTCCATTCTTACAGGAAGTGTAAGAAACAGCCCCTAGCCAGTGGGCTCAGTTCCAGGATGCACCCCCTTCTCAGCTGGCTATTTTGGTCAGGAAGGGCAGTGGTGTGGCCAGCCCCCTGGAACAGATCAGACTGGCCATTTCAAGAACAGAGCCTGTGCATTTACCTGCAGATCAAAGTTCACTCCTAATAAGGGGTGTGCTGGAGAGGGCAGAGTACAGTGTTGTCCCTGTATTCCATTAAAAAGGGATTATGGGCTGTCTGGCCAGGTAAGCAGAGTGATCTGAGAACAGAAACTTGTCCTTTGGAGGTGGGGTGGGGGCTGTGGCAAAACAAAAGCCTTCAGAGACACAATCAGCAACTGTTCACTGCAGCAGGGTGGTAGCGTGGTGTCTGTGTTTGTGCGTGTGTGCAAGGGCGTGTGCAATATTTTCTGCTGTTGCTAAGATGGTTTCCCCCTTCACTGGCCTCTCGCCCAATCAAAAGGTAGCTGCTCCTCATTGGCTGCCTAGCTTTATCGAATGACCATGACGAGCCAGAATTGAGCCCACCTCATTGGTTTATTTCTGTGGCCCATTGTCAGGGGAGAGCAAATCAGACACCTAATCAATATTTTGTGAAGTGGCACTAGACTCCTGGCAAAATTTGAATTAAATTTCTCCCTGTCTGTGCCTTTGCACTCTGATAAGCATATTAACTTTGAGGATACAGAGAGAGGCAAGCAATCAAACACTGCCACACTTCAACTATTTTTGATATATTCCTGAGCCTAGGCAAAATCTTGGAATGCTAAACATGAAATGGTGGCATTGGTTGTAAATAAGACACAAATCTCCTGAGCATAAACATATTTAAAGAAGGTAGATTAGCAGTGGTCCTTCTCAATGAAACCTGGACTTCCCTTATCTTCCTTCCTTCCTTTTCTTTCTTCCACGAATGAGTCACGTTAGATGGTAGCCCTGGGCACATTTTGTGCCAGGCAAGAACTGTTTCCTTAATCCATCATTCTACAGCAAAGCAGAAACAGGGTTTGACACTTTGGAAACTACCTGACTCTGAAGGAAACGGGGCTCTGATTGTCCATGGAATGAGAGGAAACATGCTTCCTCAGATAAGAGGGATCAATGGTGGAGGAGGGGTCTCCAGATGGGAGACAGATTTCTGAGTCAAAATTTGGTCTAATGACCAAGGTTTCCCAGAATTTTACATAAACCTTGGTTAAAATGTGGACAAGTAGGAATCTTGAAGAAAAAAAAAAAAAAATGAGGATGAATAAATGTCCTTTGTTTCACAAAGACCAAGGTACCTAAAAAAGAAATTCCACCTGCCCTCTACTACCTACCACAGCAGCTAATATAGCTGCACCTCTGTGCTCCTTCCTGGTGTAATGAACCAAGAGGCTGTTTCCATCCAAATCAGCCCTATGCACTAGCCCTAGCCCATCTGCCTATTCCAGGCTGTCCTACGATTCTTACCTTGGTCTCTTATAGCATCAAATTTTCAAAACTCCCCTGTCTTCTGGCCATTTTCATTAAAATATGCTGTAATAGCCCTTGTCTTTCAAACTAAATATAAAAAGAAAAAAAGAAACCCACCACTCTTCATAGCTCAAAGGCTTTATGTTCAGCTGGCACACATGGCCCAGACTGTGGTGATTGTTACAACATTGAAACACCTGTGGATGTGTTGGGAAGCACTTTTACCCTGAGCCCTCCAACTACCTGCTCCCACCTTTCCCAGCCTAGCCTCTCCCTTGGGACCTCCTGGACATCCCATAGTCCAGCAACCAAAGGGTCAATGTCTGGATCAGCAGGGCCCTCCAGGACCCTGTTCCAGACTGGAAGTCAGCATCAGTTCCATACACTGTAGTTCTTCTAATATCATCCCTGCTCAGACCCAATGTTTACTTTGAGCTATTCTCTTCTTCTCTACTTTCTTCCCCTTTGGGGTAAAATACTTGAAAGCATTATCTATTCTTACCCTCTCTACTTCTCTTCTGCTTTTCTTTTAAATCCATCCCAATCAGGTCACCTTTCCAATCTCCCCAGCAACCCAGTGTCTGTCAATGAACTTCTAATTTGCTAAATTCAAACACCATTCCCAGTTCTCATCTTATTTGGCTTGTTAGCAGCAGTTGACCCAGTAGGTCACTTCCTTCAAACATCTTTCTTCCTTTGCTTCCTTCCTTGTCTCTGTGACACCATTCTCCATTCTCCTTGCAGTTGTCAGCCTTTTGTTCTTTGTGGATTCCTTCTCATCTCCCTGACTTCTAGCCATTGAAGCACCAGGGCTCAGTGTTGGGACCTCATCTTCTCTTTCTCTCTGCATTCACTCTTTGGGGGATCTCTCTCAGCCCTTGACAATGAATTCCATCTGTACCCCAATGACTGCACATTCCTATTTCCTACACCAGCATTTCCACTGAAATCTTGACTCATCTGTCCAATTGTTGCCCACATCTGCACTTGAGTATCTAATGTTCACCTCAAATTTATGTCTTATTAAATTGTGTCCTGGCTCTTCTGTTTTCAAATTTTCTTCCTTGTACTGGCCTTCCTCCTCCCGACAAGTAGCAGCACCACCCCACCCCGCCACTGCCTTGGCCCAAGCCCTCGGTACCAGCCTTGGCGCCTCTCTTTTCCTCACATCACACTGTAATCTACTACCAAACCCATAGCTCTGCCTTCACATCAGATCCAGAATCTGATCATTTCTCCCAACATATTCATTCAAATTCCAAATGGCTATTAAGTTTCCCCTTTATTATTTCATCTATGATCTAAAAGTCTCCCTGTCTTCACTCTTGCCCCCTTAACCATCCCTTCTCCACACAGAGGCTGCAGAAGTCTTTCCATATATATTCAGTTCACAATAATCCTCTGCTCAAAGCTTTCACATAGCTTTTATTTCAGCCATAATAAAACCCAGAGTCTATGTACAACCCAGGCACTGAAAGACAGCCATAGTTAATTGGTTAGGTTCCAGCTTCACTCTATAATGTGGCCATCTTGTAAGTACATTTGGCTCTCCAGATGCAGAAGTTGAGAATTCAACCAACCATGGATCAAAAAAATTCACAAAAATGTCTGTATTGAACATGTACAGATTTTTTTCTTGTTTTGATTCACTAAGCAATATAACTATTTACAGAACATTTACTTTGCATTAGGTATTATAAATTATCTAACAATGATTTAAAGTATATAGGACACTATGCATAGGTTATATGCAAATAATAAATAAGTCAACCATGGAGTTTGGTATCTTGCAGAGTACTGGAACCAATCCTCAGTGAACACTGAGAGATAACTTTCTTCTTAATCACAAGGAACATTGGGTGGAAATGTGTTTGCTTTATTATGCTAATCTAAGCATAAAACAAAAGCAAAATGCGTGATCAATTTAAATATTAATAGTCATTTACAAACTTCAGTATTTTATTTAAGGGCACTGTACTTTCTTACTGTATGTTAAAATGATTTTGGTCTCCATTGACATCATGAACCTACATTAAATCATATGTAATTTTCAATGTATATAGTGCACATTTACAACATCTATTGAATAAGTGAATGCTTAGGAAATACATTTCTTATTTCTAATAGATGATCATGATTTAACCATAAATTGAATATCTACCATGTAAAGTATGGTATTTCTCGTACTTTATGTATTTTCCTTAACACTTTTATTATCTCCATTTTATTTATTTTTAAATAGCATATTAATCATGCATACTAAAGAGGTTCATTGTACATTCATATAGCATGCACTGATCAGATTTGATCAAATCCAATCTCCCTTTTCCCACCCTCACCCCCACATAACCTTCCCAATCACTATTCTACTTTCAGGTTGACTTTTCTTTTTTTTAAAGTTCCCACATATGAAAGAGAACATTTGACACTTGTCTTTCTGTATTTTGCTCATTTCACTTAACATAATGTCTTCTAATTCCTACCATTTTGCTCCAAATGACAGGATTTCATTCTTCTTTGAGACTGACTAATACTGCACTGTGTATAAATATCACATTTTCTTTATTCATTCATCTGTTGATTGGCACCCAGGTTGATTCCATATCTTGGATATTGTGAGTAATGCTACAATAAACATGTGTGTGCAGGCATCACTTTGATATGCTGAGTTCATTTCCTTTGGATATATTATCTCCATTTTAAAGTTAAAACCACATTTTTTGTGACTCAAAAATGTTGAATGCCTTTATCATGGTATCATAGGAAGTAACAGAGTTAGAAATCTCAACAGTGGTCTGCATGGTGTCAAGGCTTGTGCTTTGGCCATGGTCATATCATGGTTAGCCACTGTGTATCTGTGACACTCTTCACTACATAATGCTCTCATCAGGATTGCAACAAACCCCAAAGACCACTGGAGAGTAAAGGCTGATTCTCCTGTCCTTAGTCTCTGGATGGGCAGGTTCTGAGGAGGCTCATGGTCAAGCAAGCAGAGAAAAGCCAAGTCTCCTGCTCCCCCTCCAGTATTTCTCCACCAGTGTATCTACCTATAGTTTCTGAGCTAAGTGAGGTGAATTGAACTTATTTAATTATATCTAGTTGCAAATATATGTAGTGAACAGACTGCCCTGAGAATCTTTAATCCCCAATTTTTATAGTTTACTAATCACCTTTTCTAGTATCTAGTGCTGTAAAATGCCAATTCCCCATCTCCTGGAAGGTAGAAACTCATTGCCACTTTCTGGAGATGCTCTTAAGCCCATGGGAGGCTAAATCTAACTTACTAATTTTTTGGTGTCAAGTTTTGTTAGTCAAATGTGAAAAAAAAAAATCTAAAAAAATTAAAAATGTGTGCCCATGCACTTATTTGTTCTGATATAATCCAGTAAAGAATAATGTTCACTGTATGTGAAAATCCCCTAGATTTTATGGTGTTTTTGAGAATCAAATTTCTGTTCACTAATCATGACTTGCCCTTATTCGCATCCCTTTTTGTTAGGAGCCTGTGTTAAATGATTTTTCTGTGGTCAACAGAAGAGCCAAAAAGAAAAATGCTATGGAGGAAACAAAACAACAGAGTGACAGTGGGTCACCTCTGACAAAAGAAGACAGATCACCTATGCCAGGTAAATATGAAGCCATAATTGCCCAAGTGAATCAAGATGAAGATACAGCTATTAGGAGATGCTTAGCTTCATTTCAGTTCTCCAAAGGTGAGTAGGGGAGAGTAATTCACAGAGCTCTGCAATGGGGTCAATTTCATGGACAGAGTAAGTGAATGAATGGCCATTCAGTCATTCAACAAGTAAACCTGCAGCTTTTAAGTCACTATTGTCAGTATTACAAAGGGAACTTCTCCACGAAACTCTCCTAGCAAGCACAAGTTGTCTATAAATAGCCATTCAGGTTGAACTTTGCTCCTAGGTACTTCAACACTTGTATACCTGCACATCCTACTGAAATTCACTGTAGGACAATCAGGGTTAGAGAAATAGTATGGTGACTGTCCTGTTAGAATGGCCCACTGAAAGAATTTTAATACATGTAAACACACAATGCTGACTAATGAAACAGATAAACTTCTTATAAATGAATGGCTAAGCTCACAGGCTAGTTAGAGGGAATATTTTGAGACAAAGACAACCCCACTGGTTTCACAAGGTATATGATCCCAATTCAATTGTCCAAGAACCCAAATAAGTACATTTTTTCAAAAAAAGGATCACGAGTCTGATTTGGATTACCAAAATTAGTCTTGCAGCTGCTTTTTCAGAAATTGGTTTTCTTAAGATGATATGGTAGATGCTATCACACTTATTCAGTTAATAAGCTTTCTTCCAAGTATTTCCATGTGTATGATGTATGATCCTAAGGTTCATGAAGGCAGCACTGGAATTACCTTTCTGGTGGGGAAGTTTCTTGTCCTGGAGCATTTTATTAATGCTGAATATAGAAAGGAGTCTTAGGGAAATTCCAAAATCTGAATCAATTATTTCACAAATGGGAACACTTCTGCAGACTGGAAAAGGGTTACCATGACACAAATAACATGTATATTTGAGACAAACCAACTACATGATTCAGGGTTGGAAAGACACTGGGTAAGTCCTTCCTGCTCCTCTTGGTATCTCCGTGAAAACTGTAGTGCTCTGCAGAGAATAGTTTGAAGACTACTGACAGAGCTGATCTTCTCATTTCTCAAAGAGAGAAAGTGAGACCAAGAACAACAAAATGGCTTGTTCGAAATCATATAACCAGGTATTGCTAAGTTGGAACTATCTTCCTGATTTCCAAGATAGCACTTTACTCATACCAGACTTCTCTCAATTTCAGAGCCTTCTATAGCCTTCTTACATAAAACTTTTCTATTTCAGGCAACCAGAGGAGGCCAGGTTGGGTCTGTGCCACCCAAGGACATTTGTCAATGCCAGTCTCCTGCAATGCAGTGGCCAAATCCAGCATCTATTCCTGGTCCTTAGCACTTATGTTCTTGTAATGAAAGAGCTGAATGTATCTAAACAAACCATAACTTAAGCGCCACACGGTCAGGCAGCAGAGAGGCCAAACGTGGATGAGTGCTGACTCATAAGGTAAGAAGGAGCCAGTTTATAAATTTTCAGTCTTGTTTGTCTCTGGTGACAGGTACATAAATATTGCAATTGCTACAGATGGCTTTTTGTAAAACTTAGCTCCAGATAGTTCTCATCCCTAAGCAATTTGAACAAAACCTACTCTGTACCGTTTTGGCTAGGTGCAACAGTTTGCAGGCCAGTGGAAAGGAGTCGTTTTCAAATTTGAGACAAGGCTTGATTACTCAGTGAGACACGTCAGGGCAGTGTGGTGAGGAAACCCTTTGTGGCTCTTCATGGGATCCTTACCAACCTTATTGACTGAGAGTATATATGACTTCACCAGCTCTCTTCTTGGGACAGACACCAATCCCACAAGGTCACACCCAGACACAATCTGAAAGCAAGATCTAAAAGATTTACTGCAGTAGCAGCCTAATTTGAGACTTGTATCGGTTTCTTCCGTTGCTCCAACCTGGTTGTGGTCATTTTATTGTACTAATAAGTTTTATTTCCCTCTTTGTCAAATTGTGATTAAGTGTAGCTGTATCACCTGGGAGTTGGTTTAACTGGCAGAATCCCACACTTCAGAGACTCAGACCTACCTCATCAGAATCTGACTTTAACAAGATCTCCAGATGATTTTGTATGCACATTAAACATGAGAAGCACTGATCTAGAGATTTTGACCATGATCCTCTGGCTTCACCATTAGTTCCTGTGCATAATTTTTCAGTTAATGGACAACTTTAGTTTGGGGTATTTAAATAGAAAAGGAAAGGATCCCCACCTGGTATCTGATGATATAAAATTTTCTTGTGATCGCCAGTGGGGACTTGGAGGGGGTGGTATACACTGTGGACTATGGTAACTGCTAGTAAATATATTTGTTATTAAGGAATGTCTCCTTCATTTCTAGACATGCAGTTGGCCACCATGTCTTTTGGGTTTTATTCTTACATGAGTTTCTAATCAGAGTGTTCCCTTCTACCACTACTGTTTGAGTCCTTGTCATCTGTGGCATGGACATTAAAATAGTCGTTCAATTGCACACTTTTATTTCCCTATGTTATTTTGCTCTCATATAATGCACCCTCCTCCAAACTGACATAACAAAGAACCTTCTCAAAGGCAAATGTGATCATGTTGTCTTTTGCTTCATCTTCCAACAGTATCTGGTAAAGTTAATACTGTCAAGAATGTCAGGCAAGTTGTTCAGTGATGTAGCATTTTTCTGCCTGCCTAATTCCATTTCTTTTACTTCCTATTTTTACTCAAACCTCCTAACACACGTTCCATGTCTCCTTCTTTGCCCAGGCTGCCTCTCTGACGGTAATACTCTTTTTTCTTTCTTTTTCAGATAATTGTTTTCTTATAAGACCTGATATTCTTTTTATCACTTCTGTGAACCTCTTCTTGACCATGATTCTCTACCACTGATGTAGAGTTGAGTATCCTTGGTATCTGACTGCACTTCATCCCTGCTCTATCAGCAGTGCTTCCATGAACTGTAGTATTTGTAAACACATCTCTATCTTTACTTTACTCTATAAGACCTTGAGACCAGGCACCCTGCCACGTCCTTCTGTATCTTGAGTATCAAGTACTATTGCCAACATAAATAGGCACTCAATAAATAGTGATTGAATTAAATAAGTAAATGAATATAGTCGCTGTGCAAAATAGTTGTCACATTAATCGTGAAAACTTTGAAAAATATACAATAACCACATACCTAATGATATGGTCAAGGGATTCATCTTTGAGTTTCTCCAATGATGGATATTGAGGAATTGAAAGGATATTAATTGTAAAAAGTTCCTATATGAGCTCTGCCAGTGTCCCAAAGGGACATGAGCAACCTCTGATCATTTACTAAACTTCTGTGACATTTAACAAACAGCAGAATTACAGCCTATGGCACAGCCAGGTCATGAGACTAAAGGTCTAAGATAGTAAACACGAACCCCAGTCCCTCTCCCAGATGGCTTAGAACTCTTGCCTTGTGGGTCTGATGGTGTAGTGAGAGGGAATAAAGACAAGAGGATATCTCAGTTGGAGAAAACAGTTATGGACACTAGGTATCGGCCTCTACTCCCTCAGATCCCCACACTGAGGTCCAGGGAATGCTCTGCTTCAAGCTCAGCTCACAACATCTCCTAAAGCTATTTGGGCCTTGAGCAGGAAGAAGTTCAGAGGTTCCAGTCCAGCATCCCTTCTCAGAGGTCACTTTCTATCTCCCACCTCACATTCCCACTCCCTGTTCCAGAGGCCCAGATACCCCCTAATAACCCAGTTTCAGTTTATGTTGATGAAAACAATAGTAATGTTATTTCACATGAATGCAGCCTCACAATATGCCAGGTATGATTCTGGGTACTTTACAGGTTCGTATTAGTTTAACCTTCACCATGGACTGCTTTACTAGGTACTAAACTGTGCACATATTACAGAGGAGGAAAACGAAGACACCCAAAGTTTCCCTGTTTTGTTTGCTTCTAGTTTCTCATCATTATGCTGCATCTTATTACTGTGGAATCCATAATGCTGACTGCTTAGGGATTGCCTGACCCTTTAGATATTGTGCCCTGAACTTCTGAAGTTGAATCTGCACACCATTAGCCCCCATGCCCCATGCTCCCTGCCACCTGTCATTCTGGCCAATCACCTGCTCACTGCAGTCCTGAACTGGAGAGGAAAGGATAGATTTAAACTCATTTATTCTTTACTGTATTTAATATGAACACATAATGCTGATAGAAAGAATTAAACTCAGGATGTATAATATGAGTAAAATGACGAGAGGTGACAGGTATTTATGCTATATAATATCTGAATTGGTCAAAATAAAAAAAGTCAAGGTGCTATGTTAAAAACAGGTTATCTTGTAGAAGTAACTCTACAAGGGAGGGCCAGCTGAACATCTGTAACTCTCTTTGTAATAAACACAAGACGTCCATTAACAAATGAAGTATCAGTACAGAACAAGAACCAAACCATTACTGCTCCATTATTCAGAGAGAGAATCTATAGAAACACCAGACTCAGGGTTTCACTGACCCCTGAACAGCCTTGCCCATGAATGACACACTCACTCTCACATTTGCATACCTCAGATGATAGCAGCTCTCCATTTCAATCTCAGTGTTGAGGTCAGTGTCAGCATAAGTTGTTTCAGCGATGATTTCCCTTTTTAGTCAGGTGGAGTCAGGTGGGATAAGCGACTTGGGGAAGGGGGAACTGCAGCCATCTACGTATGGTGCAGGGCTTGGAGTTCTATTGCAGACCACATCTACATTTCTCACAGTGATAGACTCCATTGCCCTTGTTCATACTTCTAAATCAGAATCTCCTAAGTGTGACCATAGTTTTATCACATGTATAAAACTATGAATTTACAAAGATGATACTGATACTTATCACTGATTCAAAAATGCTGCTAGAATGATCACCTCAGAAGAGAAAGAATGCTACTAGCATATATGTTCCGATAAGATTAAGAAATATAAATGAGCTACTGATAAACCAAAAGGATTAGGAAACCAAAGAGAGCCATTCAGTAGAGAAGAGTTCTGATCATGTGAAAATGGACTCTGCAAAGTCTCCTAAACGATGACTGTTCCAGAGAGATCCAACTTGAGAAAATAAGGGAGAAATAAATGTTCAGCTGGCCCTCACCTAAGAGAAGCATATATTAAAATTTTTTAAAGAATAAGAGATGAAATATATCAGTAAGAATATGAGATTTAGAAAAGATTCAAGGAGGATTTTTCTTTCTTTCTTTCTTTCTTTCTTTTGTAGTTTACTGATTATCTAACACATTTAAACTGCAATGGAATTTGCAAATGTTTGATTAATACAATTTGAGGAGGGACACATTCAACTATCTACTCCATAAAAGTAGGTCGAGCTCTGGATCTGTAAGTGTCCAAACCCACAAAGGTAAATTTCCAGATTTTTCTTCCCATTGTCTGCCAACTTCTACTCCCCTGCTGATGACAGTGCTTGCCTGGATCAGGGATGTCATCAAAGACAAAGCTCTGGTTTCATACAAGCAGGACCCACACTGAACTGCAGGAGCTTTGGGTCCTTTTTAACCAAGACAGGTCATTAAAAGAAATGAAAAGATGTCTTCTGCAGGCTTAATTAAGGAAGTTAATTTCAGGCCCCATCATAGGCCCATTAACCTTTCTCTGTTCCTAAAATATCTTATGTAATGTCAGAAAGAATCAAAGATGGGAAAAGGAGCAGTGTAATTAAACCTACTTAACCTTAAAATGGAAATGTGTCAGGGGATAGAAGCAATTGGTATGATGCTCCTAACCTGTATTTATGACCTCAAAACCCAGAACCCATATGCCTCGTTTTGCTATGCTCTATCACTTTTTCTTTGCTATGGTGTTGGACAATTTGGCTGACTGGTTTACTTGGGCTGTCTGATCCAAACCATGAGAATTCAGTTCTGAAAAATCTGGAAGGTGTATCACTTGCCTTGGTATAGGAAACAAACAAATATTGCTGGTTTCTGTAAAGATTTCTTACTGCACAGAACATATCTAGTTTTTCAAGGAGATAGTTTTCCTTGACCCAGGAATACCTGGTCACTGGCTTCTCTCTCCCTGTCCTATAAGAACATGCTCTGGCTTGGGTTGAGTTTAGTTCAAGATCTGGGAGAACCTTATGGATATAGTTTTGAGAATTTAGCATAAATCCTTCTGGAATGATAAATTTTATGGTCTGGATAGGTTCAGAGGTAAAATGTTTGGATTATGAAATTTTTAACTTCATCAGTGAATTAATCCATTTGATGGATTAATAATTTCAGTGGACTACTGGGTGGTAACTGTAGGCAGGAGGGCATGGCTGAAGGAAGTAGGTCACTCTGGGTGTGCTCTTGGGGATTTTATTTTATCCCTGGCTCCTTGGATTCCCTCTCTCTCTCTCTCTCCCCCCACGCCCCACATCTCTCCTCTTTCTTCTCTCTTTCCTGGCTTCCACACCTTTCCACCATGATGTTCTGCCTCACTTGAAGCCCACAACAATGGAGTTGGCCAGCGAAGGACCAAACCTCTGAAACCACGAGCCCAAGATAAACTTTCCCTCCTCTACGTTGTTCTCATCAGGTATTTTGATCACAGTGATGAATAAAACAATAATGTAAGGCTGAGTATGAAAGGGAAAGGTCATAGCAAAAACTGAGCTGCCTAGTCAATCCCAGCAGAGCCTCTCAGGGAGGTCCTCGCCATCAGGCTCATGCCCTGGTGGGGAACCATTGCCAGTGGGGAAGACAACTGCAGCAGCTATTTCTCTTCTACTCAGTCCCCCTCACCTCCTGTAAGTTCAGGTCCTGGGCTAAACCATGTAGGAGGCAAGCATTTCCCACCCATCCAAACCAACCAGAAATACTGCAAGTTCTGAAAATTATCATACACATTCAGGTCTCTGTTAAATACAAGCAGATTATGCCCACTACAAATTACTTGTAATGACTTGGTATTCCCCAGGAGCCTCTCAGTCCAATCTCTCATATTAGGGTTGTCATAAAATAAAGTACACTTGTATTTTTACTTGCTAAACTGTACGTAATCTCCAAATGGTAATCATCATTCATCACCATAAAATGGAGACAACCTGGAACCAGCCTTACTGGCTTATTTTATATACGAGCAACTTGAGATGCAAAGCTTTATTTTTTGATTTGGAGGGATAGAGGTAGGAGAGCTACTTGTTTTTAAGACTCAGAGATAGTCAGACTTAGCATTTGGACCAGAATTCATTTGGGTTTCTACCCATTTCCCCTCCAACGCACATGTTGCCTTACTAATAAATATGTAATGTTTTTATTGTTGTTTAATTAGATTTTCCAAAATCTCTCCAAAAATAGAACATTTCTTCAGCATTGCTCTGCTTGAAACTCTGCTAAATACTGTGCATAGACAAAAAAAGATGTGCCCTGATCTTTATTATAACATCTATTTTTTTCTTTATTTAAGTGCTAAGAAAAATCAAACTTAAAAATTTTCAAGTACTGACAAAGGGTCACAAAGTAATTTTTTTAAACCCAAATATATACCATTGGAATTTATATGGGCCCTTGTACCCCTCCATCGACATTAATGATCGATCCATCCTTCTATTCTAAGCAGAGTCATAAATATAGTGCAGCCTAAATCCACCATTACATTCATCTATTCTGTCTCAGTTGTTAAAAAAATTATTCATTTTCCATCAAAATTCAGCTGGATCGTGTGGCATACCTGCAATCACTATCAACTCATTAATCACTGCTGAGCATTGCACTTAAAATGGTTGAGATTTAAATAGTCCTGTGAAAAATAATCTGGGTGAAGCTTGGGTTCTTCCTGTAGGTCGAGACCTTCTTTCCTATGGAATGAAGCTTTCTATGTGTTTATTTTTAAGTCATTTCCTAACTGAACCAGCACATCTGCCCTCACTCTACAAAGGAAAACCCAGAGCAGGGGCATCTTCCAAGAGCTACAAGAAAGGCAGAACAGACAATGGCCAATATTGAGACTCTGGTGTTTATGCAGAGCCCAGATGTTTGGCTCTCCCTTATTCCCTCTGCTACTTCTGTCCCTGAGAGGGGTTCTTGTGGCTACCATTGGCTGATTTTAATTAGCGTGTGGTACTGAGCATCATTACCATGTTGGTGGTGTTAAATTTCAGTGTACTCAAATACCTTGAGCTGAAGTCACAGCTCATGACAGCCACAGGGAAGCTATCCTTGAACTAAGCAGGGAGATAATTAGAACAGGCAGGAGCGGAGATTGTTCATGCCGGCCTCTCCTGCACTCTGGCCCAGCCAGCCTCTTTTGGTGTCACATCTTTCTTTCTTTGTCTTATTCATTTTCTCTCTAGTAATGGTTCCTCTGAAGCAGGCGCCTAACAAGGATGACAATGTTATGAGCAAGAAAAAATAGCAAGTAGAAATGCAAAATGTTTGTCCTGAGAAGCTGCCCCTGGTGGGCTTAACATCACAGTGGAATAAAAACAAAATGAATTTCTCAGAGTAGTAGCGAATGTGCCTTTACAGCTCATCCTACAGGAAGGCAAACAGAGCTTTCTTTCCATTGTACTAAAAAAAGAGAAGAGAGATGCAAATAGTAGTTAACCCAAGATCAATGATAGATATATTTTGAATTCATTTCAGCAAAAAGCATTCATCATAGGCAGTCACCAGACATATGTTGGTGACTGAATCCCACCCTGCCACCTACACTAACCACCACTGCCACTAAGCAGAAGTAAAGTACAAGGAGTTTTGGTTGGTAAACCAAAAAAAAAAAAAAAAAAAAAAAAAAAAAAATTACTTTTTGTACCCATGGCTCTTAAAATAACATTTTCTAGACCCCAGTCTTCCCCTGATTTTGAATAAGGCCAATTGATTTTCCAAACCATATAGAGGCAACCCAGTCTGCTTCCTTGCTTGAGTAGTTTTAGGTAGAAGTAAGTCCTAAGGAAAAAAAATAAATCAACCAGATATAGTGATAGAGAAGAAATAAGAGGAGAGAATGGCCAGGAAAGGCCTCTGTGAAAAGGTTAGATTTAACATGAAGCATGAAAAATGAGGAGCATCCAGGCTGAGAGCCAGAGAAGGAAAGAAAACAGCAGGTGCAAATCTCCTGGGGTAGAAAAGATCAAGGAGTGTTCTAGAAACTGTCAGAAGGCCAGGGAGGGCTGAGCAATAGTGACAAGGGGAACAGGAACATGGAATGAGGATGGAAAGTTAGCAGATGGCCAGGAGCCAGATCCCACGTGGTGTTTAAGGCAGGGTAAGAAGTGTGTTTCCTAAGCAGAGTTGGAAGTCATTCAAAGATTTTAGCAGGGGGAAGACATGAATCAATTTTGTCTTATTTTGCTCCATAAAGATCACTCTGGGTACTATCCAGTCCATGGCTTGTTGAAGTGGCATGGAAGGACAGAGTGGCAGCAGGGACATTGGTTAGCTAGCCACTGCAAGAACCTGGCAGCAGATAATGACGACTTGGGTTAGGATGCTTGCAAGAGGAGATGGTGACAGTTGGAGATACACTGTGGATGTAGAATCATCCAGATTTTGCTCATGGACTGGAGTTTGGGAATGATAGGAAGGTCAGAAATTAAGACTAACTAAGAAACTAAGTTTCTACCCTGACCCATGAGTGGGTAGTGATGCATTTTAGCTATGAGGTTAAGACAGGAGGAATGACATCACATGGGGAAGAAAGAGCTTAGGAGCAGGAGAAAATCAAGAGTTCATAGGCATCCAAACACTGACTCCAAAGAGGCCTCTTGCTAAAGTTATCATGTATAGTCCATTACATAGTGAGCTATGTGAATTGCACAGAGATGAGAGGTCGGTGGATGAAGCTATGAATGCAGGAGCTTCCTAATAGCAAGGGTATGTAAAGTCACTAAGCTGGTTGAGCTCACACAGGGAGGGAGTGGGACAGATGCAAAAGGTGGATGGAGGAGGAGACTCACCTTCATAATCGGAGGGAAAGGTGATTCAAGGCAGGGTCCCAATCCAGTGTGAATGGAACTGAAAAGGACATGGCCAAGGAGAATGTGCCTCAAACTCCACCATCTAAGGCCTACCTGGGAAGCCACCAGGTCCTTGCTGAGTGAAATAACACATTAGGAAAGCATTTTAGGAAATACCACTTATCATTGAGTTGTGATAGAATTACTGCCTTATCTTTTACTGATTTGTGAATTTTGTGCTTTTCCCCTCACTATAAGGCATATTCCTAAGTTCAAAGGAAACATTTGGCTCATTGATACTTCTCTGGCTCCTAGAACCAGTGTTCTTAATGGCTGACAGAGCCGCTGTTATTTTTGCCACATTCAGGAGGATAACTCGCGGTGCCTCCTTCCGGTTGACTTCAGATAGATCATTGTTCCATCCTTGCTACTGCTGGCAGTTTCACATTTGCAGGGCAAATATCTGAACTGTAATCCTGATGAAAGCACACAGCAGAATATCCTTTTCTCAGATCAATATGGACAGAAGAGTTGCTCCTCTGTTCAGGATGGGTTTTTCTACCTTAGCTGTGGCAAGAAAATTCAAGAGTTTGAGCACTCACTTGACTAAAAGAAAAAGAGTTTACTGAAACTCTTTCAGAGATCTGTACATCCCAATATTTCTGTGTGGGGAACATCCATAAGACACACCATCAAGCAGAACAAAGTAAAAGTTACTAAAAATTTTCATGGGAAGAAAAATGAATTTTACTTTTCCCTCTCTCACGTTGTTCTTACCTATTTTTTCAAAGAGATTTTTCTTTGCTTCTGTTTTGTTAAAACCAAATATGACCTCAAGAAAAGAAATCATGAAAGATGCTCTCACTGATATTAGAAGTCCACCCTTTCTTCTTACAGACAAGACTTCCTTCTCTACTTAACTGATTTTCAGGAAATCTGAGAAAAGAAAATATTAATCTAGATTGTAAAAGGTAAAAACACAACATTTTTCAGTAGACTGTACCCACAAAACATACCTTGGGTGGATGCACATGACCCTACCCACTCTCCATCAAAAATAAAACCCCAGGACAGTATAGGAAAGGGCTTGAGTTAGAACTGAAAGTGATATGAACAGGTCATATATGAAAGCTCTTCTGATTTTATGATCAAAGAGAATTGGGTTCTAATTCTGACTTACTGACTATAAATAGGAGTGGATAATGATATATAATGTGGGCAGGGGGTGGAGGTGAGAGAAGAATGGAGAATTTTAGATTTACATAGAGGAAAATGAGAGGGGGGTATGAAAAATGGTGGAATGAGACAGACATCATTACCGAACGTACATGTATGATTACACAAATGGTATGAATCTACATCGTGCACAACCGTAGAAATGAAATGATGTACCCCATTTGTGTACGATGAATCAAAATGCAGTCTGTAAAAATTTTTAAAAGTAGGACTTTGGACAAATTGTTTCTCTGTGTCCCTTTATTTCCTGTTAGAGATGGAGTGATACCTCGCAGGGTGGTTGTGAGGTTTGGACACGAAGTGCAGAAGAGCTGGCACTTGGCATGGCAAAAAGATAAAACACCAATGCCTAATTCCTCTCTGCTGGGCCTATAAGAACTCAGAAAATGGAACTATAGTAATAGCAACAAGTAATATTTCTAAGCTCATGTCATGTGTTAAGAATTGCTGCCATTAAAATTAGAACATTTTCTTAAAGTTTCTCAGTAGAAAGCAATGGGACTGGAATTCAGACCCAGGCATTTGCATCCCAGAGTTCTTGCTCTTCCTTGCTACATGGCACTGCCTCGTGGGTACAGAGAAAAAAAAAATGTAAGGAAAACAGAATACTTGGGTGTCAGTTTTCTTTTCTCACAAATTCAGTTATATGGCCATGGGAAAATCATCTGATTTCCCTGACCCTCAGTCTTCTCAATTTTAAATGGAGACATTGGCCTTTATTGGATGTCTAAGGTCATGTTTCTCCTACAATTCTCTGGTCTTGTGGTGTTACGCTGCAGGCATCCAGCTTTCCAAAACTGGTGAATCATATGTATAATTGGACAGAAACTGTGAAAGTTGGTAAGATAAACCAAGGTTTCAAACATCATAAGTGGGCTAAAAACAAATAAAACAAAATAAATTATTTCTACCTCGAACTCTATGAAAGAAAACAGTATTTTTCAGAAGTAATGATGAAAAATTCTATATGCCTTCTCCATCTCATTGTCTTGATACTGTCTTCCCTATCCAGACATTAAATATTCTATATAATAAATACTAAGAGAAAATAAATGGGTCTGAGAAGCTAAGGGCAGACCCAGAAACTAGCAGAAGCCACAATCACAGCCTACTGTGGTCACGGTCATCACAAAGTCACAGCACCTGTGGGCACACGGGGCCCACACAGCCCAGAAAACACAGCAGTCATGTGGCAAAACCAGGGATAGAAGCCAAGGGTCTAAGGCTGGAAAGCAGATCTTTGCTTCTGACTTTCTGTTTCATAGCATCAAATATGAATCAGAGAGCAGATTTTCTTGATCTAACATGATTAGCTATCAGATTTTCAGGTGCAGAATGACGGCGTCTCCTCTTCAACTCCAATGATTAAGTGCCATCCGGAATGGCTGACAGAAAAGCCCTGTCGTGGCTTCAGTCTAAATTGTTGAAGCATCAGAATTATATGGTGCTTTTATTATCTTGTGGAATGCATGCCCCTGGGGTACTCCTTTGAGTTCAACTAAAATGACAGTTTAATTCTCAGTAAATGAGTGCTAATTAAAATGCTGGGGGAAAGACTGTCATAATTGAATAATGAGAATAATGCAGCATACATTTGTTTAAAAGTTCCTGTAAGCTGAATTTAGGGATCAAAAAATGGTCTCTAGGAGCTCAGAGGCAAAACCAACTCCCTACAAAGCCTTTAATACTCAGTGTGTGTGTTCACTGAGCTAAATCTGCCTCTGGAGTAGGAATTCAGTTTTAAAGTTACTGCACGAGTGTGATTCGTACCTTCACATTTATCTCTTGCAAAATGCTTGCGAGCATGTTCCTCACTCCTAGATTTTGTGACATGTCAACTGGAGTAGAACCCATGATCTTGAAATCCATTTCTGATTTATTCTTGGAAGGTAGCTGTGATCCACTTGATCAGTGGATTCAAGTCTCTAGAATGTAGGAGCAGTCTTTGACATAGTAATGCTTTCATGAAACCACAAAACTAGACAGTGCCAAGATTAGAAGTCTTTGGAAGGAAGCAAATGTGGATGAGTGGAAAGAGCTCTGAATTCCAATCCTAACCTTGCCAGCAATTCTAGCACAGTATGTAAATAATTTACCCCAGATTCTCACATTTAGTTAAACTTGTTTGGAAGACAAAATGAGATAATACATTTAAAAGCAACTTGAAAAGGAAAAAGAAATGATATAAATGAAATAAAACTCTGAAAATCAGTTGACTCTTGTATAAATAAACAGGCCTCAGATTTACTTTCCTAATTCAGATCACAGTGGAATCAATACATTTTAACAAGGCAGGACTGCAATGGGCTGGCTCATTACCGTGGTATATTATTAGGAAAATCTGTATTATCCTAAAGTACAAAATGTAACCTTAATCCCACGATGCTCAATTTATATATTAGCCCCCACCCTCAGCAGCTGGGATAATTGGATTGACTTTCATGCTTCTCAGTTTCTAAGTTTCCTTTATCTTTTCCATCCCAGTAATAGTTCATTTCAAAGGCTTTAGGATTGTATTGAATCCAACCTATTCACTGAGTTTCTGTCCTATCCTTAAAGATCTATGGGAAAAATAAATTCTATAACCTCCTTCTATGCCTAACAACTTTTTACAGTGAGTAAATTCTGTACAATCTGAATTCCTTGATTGTGAAAAAATGTCCCCAGGGCCACCCATTGGGAGGCCTCCCATACACTTCCTAATCCAACACAGTGTAGAGGCTTGACAGCTCCAGCGGAGCTGCTTAGACACCCCCTTATGAATATGCAAAGACAATCTTACACTTACAAAAGAAACTGATATAGCCATTATGGTCTGTGGTTAATCAAACCTCCATTCACTTCCCTCTGCTTTGAGAACCGTCATCAAGAAAACGTGTTGCTAAGCAAACTTAGCAATAAGGACTTGGTTCCCTTAAAAAATGATTGCCTAGAGGCCAGCTTGCTTAGAAGTAAAGATCCAGGCTGGGCTTTTTCTTTAGCTTCTAATTTGATTTCCTATAAAAATCCAAGCTCATCATTCAGTTAAAGGAAGATTGGAAAGTTGCTCACACATTCCTCATTTAAACAAGTTAGAGTTTACACACACACACAAATGCACATGCACACACACGTACACTCACACCAGGTCCTTCCACTTGCTTTTGCAACTGCTTCTTGGAAAACATCCAAGCTTAGGCCAAGGAAATGCATAAAAGAGAAGCTGCTGACTTTCCAAGCATCTGGTGAATTCACAACTTTCATTGAGCCTTACATAATGTATCATCAATATTCATTCTTTCATAGACATCTATCTTAGTCATTCCCACCTCCCCCAGGAAACACGATCAAGAGAAAACATAAAGGACATTATATTGCAAATTCTGGATGGAGAATGCACAGGGATAGAAATTCACCTCCTGGCTTAGCAACTAATTTTTAGTGTGACCTTAAAAGATCACTTAGAACAACATATGTCATGAATCCCATAGTTCCCAAATGGAGAGAAATACTTCATGACACAAGTAGCCTACCCCCACAAACAGCTTAGTCCATTCTGTAAGCTTCCTAGATTGTCAGATTCCCATCTAGATTAGTCAAAATCCTCTGTTTGTAGGATTTAGGCCCTAATTTCCTTCAGCAGGTAGTGGGCCAGTGGTCTACATTTCCCATTTCTGGCAACAATTGTACTTTTCCATTGAGGAAAGAATTTAGGTAGATGTGGTAGAACCCAGGAATGTGGAAATCGGTGTCTGGTATTAGTAATCAAATACATTAACCTCTGAGCTACAATATTTATTTTGGAAAAATACCATACTACATGATGGATACAGATTACAGGTTATTTCACATAATGTACATTTAATTGTTTTAAGCCAAATAACATTGCTGTTGCTCCTTTCTCAGGTGTTTTCATGCAAAAAACTTGATCAGAGATTGATGTGTTTGCTTTTTTTGAGACTCTGTATTTTGTCTATCTGACACCTAGCTATCACAGGGCCAATAGTGTTCATTATGTTTTCTTATTTTCTGATGTAATCTTGATGTTTTGGTATTTGAGGGCCTTCAGTACCCACAGTCCCTGTTCCTGTTCCTCCCAGGACTAATTCTGAAAGATAGTAAACAAATTACTTAGGAGTATGTCTCTCAGACTCAAGTCAAACATCCCCTTATCTAACACTTACATATTAAGTCAGCATTTCCCTACCTGAAATCAACCCAAGGCCAGGTGCCAGCATTTAGAGACCATCCCTGTAGTCCAAAGGCCCCCAAATTATTCAAACTAGCCAATCATAAACTTCTGCCCTGACTTACCTTTTCCCTGGAAACCCCATAAAGTCTTTGGTCCAGGCCGTCCCTCACCCCCCTCTGCCTTCTGACCAACACTGGCGTGCCCCCTGGGGACTGTAAGTGAAACAAATTGTCTTCCCATGGCATCAGTCTATGTCACCACCCAGTCACCTCCATCAATTGACACCCACAGGTTCAGATGAGACCTGTGTCTATCTTCTGTCCAGTTTGATAAGGTGTTAATATCTTCTGATAGAGGATAAGAAATAGCAACAATTAATTGTCCTCTCTCTGAGATTTTTCTTTCTTTAATTGATTAATTTATTTTTGGTATCAGGGATTGAACCCAGGAACACTTAACCACTGAGTCACATCCCCAGACCTTTTTATATTTTATTTAGTGACAGGGTCTCACTGAGTTGCTAAGGGCCTCACTAAGTTGCTGAGACTGGCTTTGAACCCACCATCCTCCTGCCTCAGCCTCCTGAGCCGCTGGGATCATAGGCATGTGCCACCATGCGCAGCACCCTCTGAGATTTTTAACCCCCACTCAACTCTGAACTTCTTGAGGTAGGAACTGGGCAATACTGAACTCTGTATCCCTGGCACAACTTGGAGCACATGTGAGGTTCTGATTAAACTAACTATATAAATTCATAAATAATTGCTCAAGTAATATTTTCTATCAGTGCGATGGTGGCAGTAGGACAGGTAGGTCTCCTCAAAATATGGTCCAGAATCATCTAAGGACCTGTTGGAAGATAAGATTCTCCAAGGACTTGAGGCTTAATCCCAGTTTTTTGACCAGGCCCAAGAATTTGCCATTTAAACAAATGGGCACCCTTTTTTTTTTTTTTTTAATTTATTTTTATTGTAAACAAATGGGATACATGTTGTTTCTGTTTGTACATGGAGTAACAGCATACCATTTGCATATTCATACATTTACATAGGGTAATGATGTTTGATTCATTCCATTATTTTTTCCTTCCCCCCCACCCCTCTTTTCCCTCTATACAGTCCCTCCTTCCTCCATTCTTGCCCCCCTCCCACCCCCCATTACGTGTCATCATTCGCTTATCAGTGAGATCATTCATCTTTTGGATTTTTGAGATTGGCTTATCTCACTTAACATGATATTCTCCAATTTCATCCATTTGCCTGCAAATGCCATAATTTTATTATTCTTTATAGCTGAGTAATATTCCATTGTGTGTATATATATATATATATATATATATATATATATATATACCACAGTTTCTTTATCCATTCATCAATTGAAGGGCATCTAGGTTGGTTCCACAGTCTGGCTATTGTGAATTGAGCAGCTATGAACATTGATGTGGCTGTATCTCTGTAGTGTGCTGATTTTAAGTCCTTTTGGGTATAGGCCAAGGAGTGGGATAGCTGGGTCAAATGGTAGGTCCATTCCAAGTTTTCTAAGGAATCTCCACACTGCTTTCCAGAGTGGCTGCACTAATTTGCAGCCCCACCAGCAATGTATGAGTGTACCTTTTTCCCCACGTCCTCGCCAACACCTATTGTTGCTTGTATTCTTGATAATCGCCATTCTAATTGGGGTGAGATAGAATCTTAGTGTAGTTTTGATTTGCATTTCTCTTATTACTAGAGATGTTGAACATTTTTTCATATGTTTGTTGATTGCTTATAGATCTTCTTCTGTGAAGTGTCTGTTCATATCCTTAGCCCGGCAAATGGGCACCTTTAGATAAGAGAACCTCTGTTTTGTTTTTTTGTTGTTGTTTTGCTTTTGTCTCAAAAGCATCATTCTTGACTTCACTGGTGCTCCTCAGTCAACATGAAGCAAATGATGATTCTAAGAACTGAGGAACTCATGCCAAAGACTTAACATTCATACTTGCTCTGAGCACCTATATTTCTGATATTCCAAAAACTTATCAGCTACGCCATCACCTGGGGTGACCACTTGGTGCTCAATCCATCTCTATGTCAGATACACAAAGTCAGTTCCTCCTACGTCTGCGTTGCCATCTGATTGACATGATTGATTCATTAAGATTTTCCAGTAAGGACACAAATCAACCTTTGAATCAAGTGGAGTGTGTGCATGTGCACTTGTGTGTGCACAAAGCATGTGTTCTCACCTGCGTGAGTGTTTAAATGCTTTGGTTTTCTTTTGTTTTTCTTTATTCAATTCACTCCCTCGTTTGCAACTAGTTGAGTGTGACTTCTTAATAGTATGGTCACGCATGCTCCTCAGTCAACTTGTCATCTTATGCCCTTATCTTCTCCTCAGAACATTTGTAGGAGACCTCTACCTGCCTCAGCTACATGTTATGGGAAGGTTCCTAGGAAGCACTTGTGGATTTTTATTTTCTTCCATGAGTAACGCCCACAAAAATACCTTCTAATGAATATTCAGGGATGTGTTCCTGGGGAGCACCAGGTCCTGCTTTGTGAAGGAGGGTTCCTCTGATCATAGCTGATGTGAGTCAAAGTCTCAGTGAAGCCTTCAGTGAAGTTTCCCATCCACACTTCTTTCTCAGAACTGACATTTCTGGCATTTCTATCAATATTGTCCCCACAGCTCCTGTGACAGGACTAAAACTCCTCAAGGGCAGTGAGTGATGGCATATTTTCTCTCTTTCCCTGTCATCTCACCTGGTGTTTTTCCTAAGCACATCAGGAGAAATCTAAGACAAATACTTTTATGAAGGTGACAGTGCAGCCTGTGATTGAGTAATTAGCTAAAGCTCAGTTTCTCAGTGCTCAAAAATCCAGAGTTAACTGAGTGCCACTGGCAAATTTGGTGGAAATTTAGCTTTCCCAGAACCACCTCTGGGCCTCAGGGAAATTCACATGGTCTCCTTGAAGGGCAGAGGTTCCCGTTTTATGGTGTCAATTATGTCTCTCCTTGGCTTCATGGCCTACATTTGGGCTTCCCTGGGACTCATTAATCTCCTTTGTTGGCCACCATTATCATTACCCTATCCTCTCCTAGGAGACTCCTGAAGCCGCAGTTACGTTGGTCTTCATAGAATCTGGCCTACTTCAAAGTTTCCAAGGTATAAGTTTCAAGCGGAAATGAAAGAAAACACATAGAAGAAGCATTCTTCTCTCTGGCAGTAAAATGGCTCCATAAAGTGCAAATAAAATGGCTTTTCTTTCAAGGTCTTTTATTTGGCCCTCAATGTGAACATTATTTCATTTGATTTTATTTTTCAATTACTATCATAAAGCCATGTCCCTCAAAGAACAATTTAAATAAGAAAACACTGGCCGCTGGTTCTCTTGAACTCTGGGTCAGACAACAGTGTGAACGTGATCACATCAGAGCCCAGAGTTCTCTGCTCTCCTTGCCCCAGGTATTCTGGGCAGGAAGAGTGAATACCCCTATCCTAGTGGTCCTTGCTGTAGGGCCAGCCATCAGCACTACAGCTCCAGCCTGGACATCCACTGCACCTCCTCCTAGGAGATCCCAAGGAAACAAGCCTCCAGCAGCCTTCTCAGCTCAGCCCAGGTGCTACAACAGAGCGGTTTCCTTTCAGATCCTTTGTTAAGTGGGACTTAGCCAGATTCTGCCACAGAAATGAGAGTGAGGCCTCTACAGCTATCCAGTAAAATTTCCAATTAAATCAGAGAAACTAAATTGGATATAGTAAGTGTCTCTCCCAGCTAGCCCTAGGGAAATAGTGACTGCCAGCAGGTGGTTCAGAGCGACTTCGTAATATTCATGTCATGTTGCTTAAAGATGTGAAAAAGACCAAGTGTACTGGCTTCTGGTGTTTGACAAACCAGACTGCTGTTGGATCATATTTGAACAGACAGCTGTATCTGAATGTGCTACGGAAACCCTTCTCAGGCAATCAAAGAAGGTCAGCAAAAATTTGCCAGACTAGCTAAGACCTGGTGAGCACCTAATCCTGTGAAAATCTAGTGGCAAGCTATGCACACTGTTGGTTCTTTCGTAGACATGTTTGTTCATTCACCCATCCCTCATTCACTAGATATCCAACAACTGTTTAATCAAGCTCCACTATTGTTTGGATATGTGGTGTCCTCCAACAGCTCTTGGGCTAATGCAAAGATGTCTGGAGGTTAAATGATCGAATCATGAGAGCTACAAACTAATTAATCCATCCTGGTTTGAATGAAATAATTGGGTGGTAACCGTAGGTATGTGGGGTGTGGCCAGAGGAGGTAGGTCACATGGGGCTCTGCTTTGGAAGGGTGTCTCTTCCCTGAAGCCCCTTCCTCACTCTGCCTCCTGGTTGCCATGAGGTGAGCAGCCTTCCTCCTCCACACCCTTTCCCCATGTTCTGCCTTACCTTGTTCCCAGAGCAAAGGAGTCAGCCATCTATGGACTAAGAACTCTGAAACTACAAGCCCCCAAATAAATTTTCCCTCCTCAAAGTTGTTCTTGACAGGTATTTTGGTCATAGTGATGCGAAGCTGACTAACACAAGCTCTAATCTGTGCCTGTCTCTGAGGTAGGTGATAGGCACACACCGTCCTGGCCAACACAAGACCATGCCTGTACATTCTCATGCATCAGTTAGGACTTTTCCTGAAAAACCTACAGAATGCAATTCTTGCTAATAAAACAAGATTGTCAGTAATATTTATTTAGTTTTTTAACTGAAAAATAAAATGTAGACCAAATGAAGATTGTATAACATGAATTCAAAGTCAAATAGAAGTTTCTGCCTAAACCAAGAATACAGCCAACATGACTTAATCTCTTTCTGGTTTTCTCAGTGATCATCACTTCATGCTTTTGCAAGAGGGAGTCTATAAAACACACGATTCCCATGACTAGAAAGAGTATAAATCAGATTGGGCCCAGAAGTAAAACTAGCAAACCAAACAATAAAACACAGTCATATAAAAAGCAATACTTTGCATTCTGTGTAATGCCTTAAGTCTGGCAATAAGAAAAACAGCATCCTAATTCTGAATTAGCTGTCATGACAGTATCTTCCTTATCTCTGTCCACACCTATTCCCATTGCACACAAGACTGACCTCTTCTGCCCTGGTTGGCTACTGGAAGCCTTCCCAAAACTCACTGGCATGAACAATTTAAGAGCTTGCTTAAATTGGTGGTTTAGAATTTATCATATCACAATCAACTAACTAGAAGAAAAGGAGGACGAGAAGTTTTTAACTTAAGCATGAGGAGTGCAAGTTAATGTGGCAAGAAGAAGAATGGAGCCAGGCACGGTGGCATACACCTATAATGCCACCAGCTAGAGGCTGAAGCAGGAGGATCACAAGTTCGAGGGAGCCTCAGTAATTTAGCGAGGCTGTAAGCAACTCAGTGAGACCCTGTCTCAAAAGAAAAAATTAAAAAGGGCTGGAGATGTTGCTCAGTGGTTAAGCACCCCTGAGTTTAACCCCTGTTACAAAAAAAAAAAAAAAAAAATTAAAAAATGAAGAACTGACATTAGGTACTCAGGTTTCCTCAGTAGTTAGTGTTCTTAATATGCTCAAGGTTTATCCTGCTTCTACCCCATTACTTGACTGATGAAATACATGAAATCCAAGAGAATTTAACTTATAATAAAAGAAATAAAGTCTATGCTGTATTTTGGATAGGCTTCTATTCACAAATAATTTAAATAAAGTTTACTTACATGTGAATTTTCAAATAGCATCTCATTTCAAAATAGCACTTCACTCTAAGATGGCAGTTTGTATAGTTGGTTAAAGTTTTTGACAGATGTTAAACCCTTTGATCTTCATAGTAACAGTGTGAAGCAAGTAGACATCTTTTCCTTCCTTCCTCCCTTCCTTCCTTCCTTCCTTCCTTCCTTCCTTCCTTCCTTCCTTCCTTCCACAGTACCAGGGATTGAACTCATCATCCCTCTACCACTGAGCTACATCTCTAGCCTTTTTTTAAATTTTGTTTTGAGACAGGATCTCACTAAGTTGCCCTTGCTGGCCTCGAACTAGTGATCCTCCTGTCTCAGTCTCCAGGGTAGCTGGAACCGCAGGTGTGCACCATGGTGCTTAACTACTTTCATTATTTTTCATTTGTCATACCTTTTATACCATCAGTCAATGAGCATCTATTGATTACCTCCTTGTTTTGGGAACTGTGCTACACCATTATCGTGCATGGTCCAACGTGGGAGACCTTAGTCATATGTGGCTACGGAAATCAAAACTAAATAAAATTTAAATTCAGTTGTTTGGTTACACTAGTCACATTTTAAGTACTCACTTGTTGCTAAAGGCTAGCTTACTGAAGAAGATACAGAACATTTACATTTCTAAATGTTCAGACATAGGACATTTCCATCCTTGCTGAAAATTCTACCTGACAGTAGAATTATCTCCATTGCTAGATGATAGAATCATTTGCCAAAGGATGCAGAGCTGAGTCTCATCTCCTTAGCACTCACTACCTCTGAGCTCAGAAAAGTAACTATCCTCCTTCCACATCCTTACTTATACATGCTGGATATGGGGCAAGAAAGATGAAGGAGGATGAGAGCATCCCTTCGGCTTGTTCTGCAGAAGATGCATGGCATAGCCATTGCTCCACACCTACCTGTGGAAAGATATCCTACAATTTCCCTTCTCCTGTCAGTGTTTTTCTGTTCTGTCTTTAGTGAATCCCACTCATCCACACTCCTGGAACCAATTAGGCAGGTGACTCTCTTTCTCTTTCCTTTTTCTCTATGATTTCTAAGAATTCCACATCTACAGTTGGTAAGGTAACCCCCTCTAATATTCCACTACTGATTTAAAATTTCTGTGTTTACCATTGAAAACAGAAAAGGTTCCTATAAAGACATTCTGATTTTTTTTTTCCCTTCTTTACCTCTACTTCTATTTTTACTCTATTTTTCAGACGAGAAAGCCAAGCTTGGAGAATTCTTCCAAAGACCCCACAAGGCAATAAAAGTTTCATTTCTCAACAATGAGCTGCCTTGGCCTCACCTCCTATTATGCTCACCTCTGATGCCAGCCTCCACAACAAAGACATCCAACGTGCTTCCAGAGGAATGCTCGTGTCTTCCTGTCCACTAGGAAATTAGGTGTTGAGAAAGAATCATCTTTCATCTTCAGAGGTTTTGTAGACCTAAAACCTCTGGGGCTACACCCCCAGCCCATTTTTTTTTTTTATTTTTTTTTTTATTTTATTTTTTTTATTTTTTGGAGACAGGATCTTGCTAAGCTGCCCACAAACTTGGCATCCTCCTGACTCTGCCTCCCAAGTCCTGGGATCATAAGAGTGTGCCACCACATCTGGATACATCAGAGTTTTTGGACATTTAAGTTTTTTTCAAAGCAGAAAGTAGGGAATCAAAATGTAAAGGAAGCATTTCTATACCCCAGCAAGAAAAAAATTGACAGAGCAACTAGAGTGGGTATGATCTAATAAGGGTTCTGGGGCAAACCATAAAGACAACTGGAAGCTCTTAAAAGGATTAATGTTGCTCATGACAGAAATAAAAAAGAAGAAGTAGAACTATGAAGAGGTGATTCTGAAGGCCAATCAGAAGTTTAAAGAAGCCAGGAAAAGACCTTGGTAAGCCCAAAGGAAAATACGCTCTGTTGTCACCATCAATGGTCTATCAAACACTTCACCAGATGCTGAACACTGGGAAAGCACTACAACCTTAACCAAAAATAAAATTAAATAAAACAGAACAAAAAGGCCAACCCAGTGAGTGGATGAAGTCATAGTTGTAGTCCAATACAGCATTTCATTTTAAAACATATTTCCAGGTGAGAACCTTTTGCCCTGAGCTAGTCAGTGTTGATTGAACACCACCAGCACAGTCAGCAATGAAAGAGGGATGAGAGGCGAATGGGTACACTAAGAGGGAAAGATGAATGACCCAAGCCTCAAAACAGGCTCTGGGTCCTGAAGGCTCCCAGCTGCCCAGCCCCACCCAGCTGCAGATGCTGAAAACCGTCGAACATGGGGTTTTCTCTACCTATCCTTAGTGAATGAGAGCCTAAGGAATGCCCTACAACCCCCAGCAGTTAGGCCCCCAAGGGATCATTCTGCCCTGGGTATACTTCCATTCTCCAAAGTGGAGCATTCCTCTTGTTCCCCATTTCTCCCCTGAGCTGGGTTCCTATTCTTCACCAGGTGATTTCACTGATGACTAGTGCTGGACTTCCAGGCAGAGATCTGACTAACACATGGAATCACCAGCCTGGGGAGTATTCTCACTGCCTTACAGACTTAGTACAATACCCTCTCCCAGTTGGACCCACTAAGGGGTCCTGCCTTGGACTCAATCTGCCAGGCCCCCTCGATGTTGTGATTTGACTGTATTCCCACCGCTGTGTCCATTCTCTTAGGTCATGTCTAACCTGGGGTGGGATTCTAGAGCTTCCCAATTATCAGTCAGTCATCTTAGATCCAAGATGGTAGGCTATTATCAAACAATGAAAGCCTGTAAAACCTTATAGACTAAGGAAAGGAATTTATATTTTAGTTTAAATATAAGTAGAGAGTTTTGAGCAGAGGAGTGATATGATTTACCATGCCTTTGAAAAATGCAGCTCTGGCCAGTGTGAAGAATGAATCTCGAAGTGATGAGATGCAGAATCACAAGTTAGCAGGCCAATTGGTCAACACCTAGTGCTCAAGTAGTAGACCATGAGAAATGTTGGTGACTTGAACTAGACAGGCAACAGTGGAGAAAGAGAAATAGAAGGATAAGGGTATGTTTTGAAGGTAGAGTCCATTAACATTCTTAAGTAGGCCACTGATACCTGTTCTTTCAGGAGCACAACAATTTTAAAGCAGAGTTCAGGAAGTCATAAGTGAAAATTTCCTGTTATATTAGGAGTAATTAGCATGACATGGTTATACGTATGTAGATGTTAGAATTTTTCAAGGGGGCTTCTTTTCAATATAAATATTCAATTGCCTAGCACAATTTCAATGAAGTGAATTTCAACAATAATTTATTACTGGGATATAGTAGTAAAAACTATAAATTATAGTAGTAAAAACTCTAAAAACTATTTCACCTCTAAATATAATTTCCCCATTTGAATGATAACTGCAACAACAGAAAGCCAATATACCAGCTCAATGCTGTTTTTTTTGTTGTTTTTTTTTAAGCAAGATTTTGTGAAAGAATCAAAAACATACTGTTTTGAGTCTACCAGGGTTGGTTCCAAAAAAATTTCTTGAGTGTCTACTGCAAATGTATTTTTTAAATTCTACAAATTAATAATTTCTCCACCCACTCCCATGGAAAAGAACCTTTAGTAAATAAAATAAGCTAAATAGACTGTGATATGTTTTGTTCAATATTTTCAATATCAAAATACGTTGGCAGGCATAGCATCTATTAGTGCTCTTACTTGAATTCATTCAATTGTGCATATAGCTCAGCCAATACAGCCACTGCCTTCTGATGAAACAATGCAAGTTTTTCTCCATCCTTTACATGCAGAAAAAAGCATTCTTACCATCTGTGAGTAACTTCAGTTCTGCACAAAATGGTTCTCTGGCCTATCCTGCGCCCCAAACCCTGCTTCTCATTTTAAATTATATGCCAATCTTAAATCTTTTACAATGCATTATACAATTTTATCAACTTGAAAAGGTGAGTCAGGAAATTCTAATGGTACCAAACTTTGCAGTATACCAAAAGTGTGTATTAATATATTAGATACAGATGCTCCCAACAAAACCCGGGAGTGGCTTAATAAGTTCTCCTAGACATGTCACAGCCCTCAGGTGTGAAGTCGAACACATAGATATAATAAAAACTTATCAAGTGGGATCCCCAAAGAAGACTGTAAATTAGTACAAATTGTATAGACATTGTAGTCACAGCATATGTGGAATTTCTTAAATCCTTGGACAATAGCAGAGAGATCAGTAGTATAGAAGGAAATGAACAAGGAGAGGGAGAGGGAAGGGAAAGGGGAAGTGCTGGGACTGAATTGGGACAAATTAGATTCCATGCTTGTATAATTATTTCAAAATGAATCCTAATGTTAGGTGCAACTAAAAGGAACCAATAAAAAATAAAATAAATTTTAAAAATAGCAGCAAGTGGTTTATAATTTTTTGGACAATGATCTTGAATGTATGTATTCTGTAATAGGAAGTCATCATAGTCTCAGTGCTATTAAGTGTAGTCCTTTCTATTTCTAACATTCTATTGTTCGATTACCTTGTACCATGTCACAACAAAATGACATGGAATTTCCTGAATTTGTAGTTTGAGACAGATGGCACATATAAATACAATGTCCTCACTAGAGGAGGCTCAAAACTCTCCAGTGGGCTCCAAAGTAACTTCAAAGTCAGGAACTACTCAGTTTCTGGTTTGGAAGTTGCACTGCTCTTATAGCACCTGAGAAGGGGTTTATACCACAGGAGCTTTCCAACTTGCTCCTGAAAAGGTCAACTTCAGGTTGTTGAAAGATGCTCTGCTGAAGTAGGAGAGGTAACAAAGCGTCTGCCAGCATCACTCACTGGAGTCAATACTCCAAACCAGAAATCCAATATGTAATGATGTCAACATGTTGAACTCAAAAAATCCCCAAATCTTTGCAAGGAACCATGACATACCTGGCATGGATGATGCCCACGGTCTGTCTAGAGGCAGCAAGCACATGGCCCTTCAGCTCTACACCCTGGACAATAGATTTTTCATTCTTTTCAGGCAGATATCTAGTCAATTGATTTCTTTCTTTATATTCTTCTTCCAATTGTCCTTTAGAGATAATGAATGCAAAATCATTGCCCTTGAAATGCCTTTTTTTATATTCTTACTTTATTGAATTTTAGAATTACAATATGACACAAATTCTAAAAGGATTTGGCAGAGATCAGAGAAGAGGACTTTGGTGTCATCAGAAACAAACACACCTGTTTGTTAGTGAGGCAGGGGAAAGGTATTACACCATGTCACAAATCCTGAGCATATTCATTCTGCCCCCTTCACGAACTGCAAAACCCTGGGAAAATTCTCTAACCTTTCCATGCCTCCGTTGCCTTGGCTCCAAAATGAGCATAACCATTCCTCCCAAGCCTATCTCACCAAATTGTTGAATTACTGAAATGCAATGATCTTCTTTTGCAAATTTTAAGTGCATTTCGTGCAATTAAAAGTGTGATCAATCAATTATAAAATTAGGATATTTTAAACAAAGGGGAAGAGGTAAACTCTCCCACAGTGCACCTGAAAGTGAAATATATCTGATTAATGTTCAGATTCAGGAAAAAGGGAGACCAATATGAGTAGAGGAAGGGGATGGAGGTGGAAAGGTATGGGGAAGTACTGGGGAACGAAGTCTCCCAAATGATGCTACGTCCATGTGCAAGTATGCCACAGTGAATCCTGCATTTACACATAATTATAATGCACTAATTAAAAATAATAACAACACAAGGGAGACCAGTAGAGTAGAGCAAGGTGATAAGGAGGGGGAGGAGAAGGGAAAGGGGAGGTTCTGAGGAATAAGATTGATCAAATTATCTGCATGTATGCATATGGCATAATGAATCCCACTATTGTGTGTAATTATAATGCATCAATAAAAAATAAAAATCAAGGAAGCATGTTTAGTAATAAAGCAAATAACAGTGGAGCACTCACCCGATGCCAGTTTTGATTTAGCTCATGCATCATCTCATGTAATCATCACAGAAAACTTATGAGGAAGAAACTCTCATTCCATTTTACAGAGAAGATAACTGAACCTTAGCATATTAAGTATTTTCACCCATGGTCGCTGACCTAGTGTATAGCTTAGTCCAAATTCAAACCTGGGCTATTGACTATAAAATCCATGCCCTTAACCACTGTGCCTCTTTCCTCCTCCAGTGCTGTCCATTCATACACGAGCACCTTCATCTGGTCTCCACACTCTCCTCCCCAGCAAGGCCTCAGCTCAATAGTCCTCTCCAGTCCTGAACTCATACTTATCCCCCCACCCATCTGCCAAAGAGTCTCTGCTTCACTCAATTTTTGCTCACCAGAAGCCTTACTTAGGACACTTGTTCTAATGAAATTCATTTCACACCAATCACTCTCCATTGTAGGGTTGATTAATTATGTCTTAGATATGTCTTGTCTCTTGGGTCTCCCATGAAATCACAGATCATAAAATATCCTTTCTCTCTCTCTCTCTCTCTCTCTCTCTCTCTCTCTCTCTCTCTCTCTCTCTCTCTCTCTCTCTCTCTTTCTCTCTCTCTCTCTCTCTCTCTCTCCCCCTCTCTCACTCTCTCCATAAGTGCCTAAGTCTATACCAGATTAATAGAAAACCTCTGAAACAATTATTTGGAGACTTTAACAAAGCTTCCATTTGCCCTACTCAAGTCCAGGCCAGCTTTCCCAATTCTGACCTTGTCTCAAAGCAAATATTAAGCCAAACCATGTGCTATGTGCTGGTAAGCAAGAATAGGTCTCTGCCTCCAGTGAAGTGTTCAGTTTATTGGTAAGATGGACAAACAAGCCATTGTGTTAAGCTAAGGGAAGCAGAGAAACTTAAGAGGGACAGCTACCCCAGTCTATGAGGCCACAAGAAGATTATTTGACAAGTTTGGTAATATGGGCTGACATTTTAATTGTGCAATAGTAATAAATTATCAAATGTGTCATCTCTCTGAGCACTTTTGATGTATCATCCCACTTAATTCTCTCAATGACTTTATGAAGCACATGTGATCATTTTACCTATTTTATTGGTAAGAAAACTGGGGCTGAAGTAGAATAATTTGACTAAGGTTACAAATAAAGAGTAGATGTAAGATTTGGTCCCAGAGACCACATCTTTAACCATCTTTTTTTTTTTTTCACTGAAGAGAGAAAGAGAGAGGGAGAGAAAGAGATAGAGAGAGAGAGAGAGAGAATATGGTCCACGTGAAGGTCATGAGATGATTCCAACCAGGAAATATTCGGGAAACTAAAGGAATTTGATAAAGAGCTACACAAGCTCCAGATGAGTCTGGTTACCCATAGATGGACACCTAGCCATTTCTCAATTAGGACATAAGGTAGCAACTAAGCCCAGTGGTGGATAGCCTGTCCCTGTGGGGAGCTATGGTCCTGGTGCACAGAGGCATGTTAAGGACTGGATTCACTGGCCCCAGCAACCAGTAGAGTTTTGTCCCCTGTGCATCAGCCCAACCATGGAATCAGAATCCCAAGAGGTCCTCTGATCATAGAAGTGAATGGATCTTGCTTCCAGAGATTTCCCTCACATTATCAGATTCCAGAAAAGATTTTACAAATGCTTTAACCTCTCATTTCAATGTCAATTGATCCTTCCTATGAAGACAGACTTATTTCCTGCTTAAAACTCTGCCTGAAGTCTCAGTTGTTTTCATGAGTAATGGAACAGAAAGTGATCTCCTCAGAGGAGACCATCTCAAGTGCCTGTGACAGTCACTCAGGGCCTGGAGTCGGGATGTGCGTCCCAGCCCCACCCCTTGTGAGCTCTTCAATGTGAGGCAGATGACTCAATTTTTCAGATTCCAGTTCTTATCTGTAAAATGGCACAATAATAGGGCTTATACAATGAATTCATTTTGAGGATTAAATATAGACAAAAATCTTAGTGCAGTGGCTGACTTATTATAAATGCTCATAAGATTTTCACTTAAAAGAAAAGGCCTAATCCCACCTGCATCTTGAGCTAATTTGTATACAATTTCAGGACTAACAAATCGCTCCAGGATAGAGATAGGAATCAAATGCCTAAAACTAGGAATTACATTTTGATTTTTCTTATTTTCTGCTAGTAGGAAGAAGAGTAGAACATCCATTTTTAAGTGAAAGTTACATATCAGTTATAAAAGTGTTAAATAAATCTGTGAAGGCCAAGTACAAAGAAGAAAGAAAGAAACAGGAACCATCCTGCTGTTGCCATGACAACGAGACATGGTACCTGGACAAAGATTTTGGTAATCTCTTAAAAGAATAGCCAGAGATGTTTCCATCTATTTCAGGAAGGACAAAGTCTTCCTTTATCCTCCGTTAAAGACACACAACCAATTGTCCGTCACATGTCTCCCAATTAACACAGGGCAAGATCTAAGAGAAGCAAGGATGTCATGTGCACACAGGTGGTGAGATGGAAAGGACTTGGCAGGGGACTTCCAGGTAAAGGCAAGTATCAGTGGAAAATGCAAGATCAAACAGCCCAGGATCCCTATTGTTTCATTTAAAATGCCAAAAGAACATACATTAAAAAGCATCATTCTCACACAGGAAGACACCCAACTGCTACAGATTAAGTTCACAAGAAATTGAATCCTAAACCAATAACACTTTCATTTTTATTAACAGCACTTGACACTAAGAAACTGATTTTAAAAATCTGGTGAACAACACTTCCCTAAAACTCATTTTTTGCAAGTAAAGAGAACGAGGGTTTATGATTCAAAATGTATATCCTTCCTTTCTCCAGTTCCTTGGGTGTTACACACAGATCCTGTGGAACTGTGCACGCGCATGTGTGTGTGTGTATGTGTGTGTCCCTCTTCCAATCTGCAGTTTACACTTAACATAATAATCATACACATCTCTCTCATTTCTCAGTTAACGAATAGTATTTTTCCAACAACAAATAGAGGCTATTTGTAATAGTATTTCCTTTAATTGCATATTTTTCAAACATGAGACTATGAAAGTAGCTGTCCATGAAAGCAGTCATTCAATTTTCCTCCTTCATTCTGAAAGGGCCTCCCTCATCAAGCTCAATAGTATCTTTTGGTTGCCTGAGAACGAGCACTGGAGGACAAAAAAATAAAGAAAAAGAAGAAGAAGAAACCTATTTTCCAGATCAAAGTAATCCCTACTCCATTGCCATGGCTCCAGACGTCTCTTTTTTCTTTTCATTGACCAAACAAGGTTCTTCTCAGCTCCCTGCTTTTTTTTTTTTTTTTTTTTAATGCCTGAATTTGTTTTCCCTTTGGGAAAAGTGGTCATTAAAGTATTAGTTTAGGTTGATTGGTTCTTCAGCAACAGAAGAGGCTTCTGATGCTTTGTTATCGTTGACATGATCTTAAAACAGTGACCTGATTATTAGATTATAATACAATATGGAAATAATAATTCAAGGCAACAGACTTGCCCTCTGGAACCCATGCAGGTACCAGGTAGATGGTGACACACCCAACCTGTTGGTGTTCTAGTGGGTGCTTTCAGGGCCCGAGTGTCTGGTCACATCCCTGGTCGCTGCATGGGCTTCACCTCCCTGCCCTGGCCATCAAGCCCCCCTCCCATGGACTTGAATTCTTCCCAAGTGGCTGAGGCTGCTCAGCATTTCCCTCCATTTATATCAACCCAGTGGCGCATTCACTGGGGAGAATGGGGAGGGGAAAGGGAAGCCTTTGATGTTTCCAAGGGCCAGAAATCACTTGGATGTTCTTCCAGGGCCACTTGGCAGCAGGTAGAGGGTGTGACAGCTGGTGGGGAGGTCGTTGGCTGGGACGTGACCACTCAACCGTGGCCGGGAACTGCTCTGCCCTTGCTAACTGAGGAGCTTATTCCTATAGTCCAGTGGGGGATGAAAATGAGGAAGAAAGATCAGAGGGCCTGGCATAGGCCATGTGAGAAAAAGAGAATTCGAAATGCATCAAATAACATACTGAAACATTTCACTAATTTTTAAGACCAAGTGACCCAAGTCTTCACATCCAATCTATTAAGAGTATATGGTGTCAGTACCCACAGCAGGGCACAAACGGTGGTTAACCAGGTGGACCTTGAGTCCAGCCTCTCTGCCTCTTTACTCATTGGTTAAAATACAGTTCATAACAGGTTTGCTTTGAGGTTATTAATAATAATGTTTTCTGAATGTTCACTGTGTGCAGACACATGCTTGGTACTTGGCATGCATTATCTTATTTCCTCCTCACAACACTTTGGAATAGGGACTGCTACAAACAGGGACTGCTGCTCTCGCTTACACAGAAACAGGTGCTGAGGGTTGAAAGAAAAAATATCTGGAATCACACAGCTGGTAAGTGAGGCCAGGAATCAAACTGAGTCAGCTCAAACTCTAGAGCTTGCACTATCAGCTGCTACTTTGGTATAAAATGAAATAATGTATAACAGATTGATTCTGGTACTAGACACTCAGCAACATTACCAATCATTAATTTTACATCACTACATTCTTATTAGACTCCCTCTATTGCTTTGGTCAAATGAATTAAAACATATGACAGTGCTTAATAGGGAAAGGGCTTCATAAAAGCAAACATATTAAATACACTGGAGATGGCTGGAGCTCGGCCATCGAAAGATTAACATTTTTTGATCCAGAATTTCTCTGGACAAAATCACACAGGATTTGCTAGAAGAAATGATAGAAGGAAAAGCAGTAGAGGTCACCTAGTCAAGAAGAAAGACCAAAAGGCCTGGAGACACTGGTATCATCACTGCCTTAGCTGAATGGAGGTGGAGACATGAATGGATGTCTCAGGTTAGAAAGAGGGATGGAAGGAGAACTGACAGTTACAATCTAGTCAGCCAAATAAGAGCACCTGACTATATGCCTACTGCCGTTCATACTCAGAAAATACATAGGGGCACTAAATCTTTCCCCATTCTTACCTGAAGGTCCCAAGGAATTATGAACTACTGCCAATTGTAAATTCTTAAGGAGACCCAGAAATTTCATTATAAATCCCCATTCATCTATTTATGAATTAGTAGTAACTGAGAATCTTCTGTGTGTCAGTTACTTCAGGGCATAAAGAATATAAGAAAAGTTGACTAGATCCCTGACCTCTACAGGAGTCAGGAGTCCAACCTGAGGGCCAGCAGGCTGTATCCTTTGAGGGAGTGGAGCACAGAGGGCTCTGGTAGGGATGGCGAGGCCAGTGGGGAACCGGATCTGACTTGAACATGGAAATGGAAAGGGAGGGTGGCAAATCGAAGGAGTTTTCCTCCTCCCATATAAGGGGCACCTTTTTTTTATTTATCAGAATGGAATTTATCCATGGAGAAATAAAAAATACACTAGAGAAAATTGAGGGGAAATTTCTGAAGTCGGAGCAAATCTGAAAAGCTCACGTGGATGGGGTGGCTCTAGCCTCAGCGAGAAGAAAGTCACTATCTTCTCTGATTCAAGAAGGAAGAGAAAAGAGATGCAGATAGAGGGAGCTTTTCATGTGGAGGAAGTGAGGCAACTTGCCTCAGATGGTCCCAACTTTCTCAACTTTGAGTTTTAAGAAAGGAGTGAGCTGCTGCTGGAGACTACCTGGGTATGTCACTACGGAAAATGCCACTTTCCCTGATTGTCTGCTGGCAAACCCCTGCCAGTCCTTCAGGACTCAGATCAAGCAGCCCTCCTTAGCTGCCCAAGCCCCCAGGCAGAGTTGGATCTCCACCTCCTGCACTTGTTTATGCTTCCATTACCTTAATGATTACATCATACTAAAATTAATTTGTGTGTCACTCTCCTCCTATACTAAAATTCTTGATGATTTTACTCATCTTAATTTCTCCAGAAGCTAACTGGCACAAAATGATATTTAATAAATGTATGGTAAATGAATAAGTAAATTGCTCCCTAAGTCATACCTAAAGGAAATGCAATTCAGATTCAGAAAGGTGAGGGAATCACACTTTAGAACTGGCATCCTAAATGTCTGGGCTCATTTCAGATCAAAACAATCCACTCAAGCAATTACCCTACCCTCTCTGCATCAAATAACCCAGACTCTGAAAAAGGAGGAGCACAATCTCAGATCTGTGAGCTTCATTAGCGAATGCCAGGAAAGGGCTTTTTAAGTGGCCAAAGAGATCACTATGGAAAATGTCTCTGAGAAAGTAGGATGACAAAGACATGTCCCAGGGACAATGAAGGACCTTCCTTCCAGGATTTCTGCCACATCTCACTCTGACACAAGCAGCTACAGAGCATCCAGTGTCTCAAAGATATTGGAACAGATGAGTTCCAAGATTATTTGTCCCCCAAGTTCATGAACTGCTGGGAAAGAGCAGTGGTTAGAACACACAGGAGTCCTGCTCCTCCCAGTTCAGAGCTGCTATGCTTTCACTGAAGTTTCAGCTTTTTCTACTGTTTATCCTTGCCTTGGCTCCTGATTTCCACTTTTCCAGATCATCAAAAGATCACTCAAATGTGCTTGACCTTTTGAAATACTCTTGTGCTCTCAGGAAATATATGATCATTTATCACTGCCATTTACCAAGTGTTAGCTACATTAAATAGCTACCTGGGTAAGCAGAAAAGCAGCAGCCAGTCCATTTGCACAAGAAGTGATACAATTTAGTCCCAATGAGATACAGAACATTAAGACACTGAGCAATAAGAAATGTTAAATATATTACTCTGTCTCGGGGCTTTAAAAAACAAATGTGTGATTGACATATTTTCTACTTTACTTCTAAGGCTATGGAAATATATTCTAGATTGCTTGTCCTGATGTAGTACTCTACATTGCTCCAAATAAACTATGAGAGATGATAATTCAAATACATACACCTTCATATTATAATTCATTGTATTATTCTATTATAATTCCCCACTATATACACTATATCCACACACATAACAGCCACTAAAACTGGATTTTACTAAGGATAAACTCATTATTAGTTTGCTTCCCAATGTACATACTCTAAATTTTACAATATGTATGATAGTAATGGATAAAAATAGTCTGGGATTATTTTTTAATTTTTTATTTGTTATACATGACAGTAGAATGCACTTTGATACATCATATATAGTGGAGTACAATTTCTCATTCTTCTGGTTATACATGATGTAGAATCCTACCGGTCGTATAGTTATGTATGTACACAGAATAATAATGTTTGATTCATTCTACTATCCTTCCTATCCCCAACCCCCTCCCTCTCCCTTCAATCCCCTCTACCTAATTTAAAGTAACTCTGTTCTTCCCTAGCCCCACCCCCATTGTGAATTAGCATCTCCATAGCAGAGAAAACATTCAGTTTTTGGTTTTTTGAGATTGGTTTATTTCACTTAGCATAACATTCTCCAGCTTCATCCATTTACCAGCAAATGCCATAGTCTCATTCTTCTTTAAGGTTGAGTAATATTCCATCATATATATCACCTTTCCTTTATCCATTCATCTGTTGAAGGGCACCTAGGTTGGTTCCATAGTTTAGCTATTATAAATTGAGCAGCTATAAACATTGATGTGGCTGCATGACTGTAGTATGCTGATTTTAAGTCCTTTGGGTATAAACCAAGAAGCAGGATAGCTGGGTCAAATGGTGTTTTCATTCCAAGTTTTCTGAGAAATATCCATACCACTTTTCATAATGATTGCACCAATTCACATTCTCACCAGCAATGTGTAAGTATACCTTTTCCCCCACATCCTTGCCAACACTTATTGTTGCTGGTATTCTTGATCATTGCCATTCTGACTAGGGTGAGATGAAATCTTAGAGTATTTTTGATTTGCATTTCTCTAATTGCTAGAGATGTTGAACATTTTTTTCTTTTATTTGTTGATCAATTGTATTACATCTTCTGTGAAATCTCTGTTCAGTTCTTTAGCCCATTTATTGATGAGGTTGTTTTTGTTTTTGTTTTTGGTGTTTTTTGAGTTCTTTATATATCCTGGAGATTAGTGCTCTGTCTGAGGTGCATGTGGTAAAGATTTTCTCCCATTCTTTAGGTTCTTTCTTCACATTATTGATTGATTTCTTTGCTGACAAGAAGCTTTTTAGTTTAAATCTATCCCATTTATTGATTCTTGATTTTACCTCTTATGCTTTTGGAGTCTTGTTAAGGAAGTTAGATCCTAAGCCAACATGGTGAAGATTTGGGCCTACTTTTTCTTCTATTAAGCACAGGGTCTAGTGTCAAAGTCTTTGATTCACTTTGAGTTGAGTTTCATGAGGATGAGAGATAGGGGTTTAATTTCATTTTGTTACATGTGAATTTCCAATTTTCCCAGCACCACTTATTGAATAGACTCTTTTCTCCATTGAATGTTTCTGGCCCCTTTGTCAAGTATGAGATAACCGTATTTGTGTGGGTTTGTGTCTGTGTCTTCTATTTTGTACCATTGATCTACATGTCTGTTTTGATGTCAATACCATGCCATTTTTGTTACTGTGGCTCTGTAGTATAGTTTAAGGTGTGGTATTGTGATGCCTCCTGCTTCACTTTTCTTGATAAGGATTGCTTTGGCTATTCTAGGTTTTTAATTTTTCCAAATGAATTTCGTGATTGCTTTTTCTAGTTCTATGACGAATATCATAGGGATTTTAATTGGAATTGCATTAAATCTGTATAACGCTTTTGCTAATATGGACATTTTGACAATATTAATTCTGCCTATCCAGAAGCATGGGAGGTCTTTCATCTTTTAAAGTCTTTAATTTCTCTATTTAGTGTCCTATAGTTTTTATTGTAGAGGTCTTTTACTTCTTTTGCTAGATTGATTCCCAAGTATCTTATTTTTTTCAAAGCTATTGTGAATAGGACAGTTTTCCTAATTTCTCTTTCAGTAGATTTGTCACTTATGTACAGGAACACATTTGATTTATGGGTGTTGATTTTATAATCTGCCACTTTGCTGAATTCATTTATGAGTTTTAGAAGTTTTATGGTGGAATTTTTTGGCTCTTCTAAATATAGAATCATGTCATCAGTGAATAGTGATAGTTCGAGTTCTTCTTTTCCTATGTGTATTTCTTTAATTTCTTTGGGATTTTTTAATTGTTATTAAAAGGCCCATGTTGGAAAAAGTTGTGGGGGGGGGACTTGGGAGTTGAGGGAAGAAAGAATTTAAAGAAGAAAAGCAAGGTAATAATCATCATTGCTATGTATGTTTTTCACCAAGAGTCACAATCCTTTCTCATACTGATTATCAATTTGTATTCAACCATCTTGAGAGTAGGGGCACTGCAAGTTTGAGGAGGTAACTACAAGGCTACATATATGATAGTGAAGAAGCTTGCCTAAGGGCTGGGGAGATAGCTCAGCTGGTAGAGTGCTTGCCTCGCAAGTACAAGGCCCTGAGTTCGATCCCCAGTACCGGGGGGGAAAAAAAAAAAAAAGAAGCTTTACTGAAACTGCAGGCTGCTTTCTTATCACCAGAGCAGTTCACAGTCTGCCATTACTCATCAACATTAAATGTGGGACATTTGCTACAGTGATAATTAAAACTCTGGTTAGTATCTACATTAGCTAGTTGATCTTAATGTTAGTTGCTCAAAGCTCTTTTGAAACTTATAATTAGTTGGGAGAGAGATAAGATGACTACATTTCTTATCATTAATATAAGAGTCTGAATGCCAATTGTTGGAAAGTTAGACCGAATGACTCCTAAAACCACTTGTAAATGTAAAGTATGATTCAGTGACTGTGCAGGAAAATGGCAAGATTATTCCACGATGTGGACTTCACTGGAAAGTTCCTTCTGAGCTGGAAAGGCTGCTTGTCCATTAAGTGGGAGAAATTGCTCCAACAATGGTCAATTCTATTCCACTGACCAAAACACTTCCAGTGTCCTCAGTGCTATCCAGGCCTGGGGAACTTGGCTCTGTACCTTGAGGCCCACACTGTCTTGGCCATAGTTTATCATTTAGGAATATCTGTGTCTAATGGAACCTTTGAGACAAAGTCAAAGGAAGTAATTCTGGAGACCCACATACTTTAGAAATTTTCGGTTATCTATTCTGTCAATAATCAAAATACAGAAAACAAAGCCTCATTACAAAGAATAAATTATTCAACCAATGTATCATCAATGTAATAGGCATACATTGACAGAGTGAGGGAAGTACTGTCTATTTTAAGATTTAAGACCTTGAATTTCTCTACCCAATGAGTCAATTTCTTTAAAAAAAAAAAAAATCCATCATTAAACCTGTAAAGACTAAAGTCTAGGAAGAAGAGAATAAGGTAAAGACCAGTACCTTAGGTAGAACAAGAAGGGAAAGTGTCACCATGCAATCAATCAAATGTGGGATGGAAAGACAGTCATAATGGGAAGTACAAACTTTTGCATATGTAGAATCCAAGACCCATAGAAAAGCATAGGCTATCAGGCACCATTTCATTTACCCGTTTAAATCAGGCTCAAAGTCATCAAGTAACAGTTTCAGACTGAAGGAGAAGAAAAGCCACCAGGACTCCAGAGCCAAGATCTGAAAACCAAGTTAAACCATGAGATTATCTTTTTTCTCAAAAAGCATTGAAAGAGAAAAATTTATATTGCATGGCATAAATGTGTTAGTATGAAAAATAATTCGTAGAGTTTTGGGTCCAATTATTGGAATAATTGCCTCAATTTCTTTTGATTGTTTACTCTGCATTTACATTCATCCTTTTTGTCAATTATTTTGCTGGTTGCTTCTGCCTCCTAAACTAAACTTCAGATACTCCAGGACAAAGTCTTCCTTTCATCCAGCTCAATCTCTTACTAGCCTTCCGCAGAATTACTGAAAACGTTCAGCACTGATCTAACTTCTGTTTGTCCTTAATTAAGAAGCATTAGTTGGAATGCTTCATAATGGAAATTCTCCATTTATTTCCCCTATATTATTTAGATAGATAGATAATTACAATTCATATAAATAAGATGGAGGGATTTATATCAATATAAATAGGAAGGCTAGGATAGTATTAAAATTTATTAAAAATACTAATAAATTAAAACTAATATATTTATTGGTAATAATTAATCTGTACCCTTTTTCATTGATATGGAAGTAATTGTGATTTTTAAAACATTTTTGTGGCTTCCATCTCATTGGACATTCATGGACAAGCACATTACACTACTGCAAATTCATTCATTGCCCTCCTACCAATGAAAGTTATGTCCTGGGTCTTGGTACCTTTTGGTAAACTGATTATCGGTTATTCCAGATAGAAAAATCTCCACTTGTGAGTCACCTGGCTGTAATACAACAGCAATCAGCACTGAAGACAGACAGTGCTCAGGTGACAAGTTATGCCAACTCAGAGTGTAGACAGATCCAGAAGGTCAGAATACAGACCCTCTTGGTCCCTGTAATGTTGAGGAAAGTGATCTGAGTGTCCTTCCATGACCGCCTCGTGTAATGTGTTCATAATGTTTATAGCTTCCTCTCATCCTGGTATTTCCTCATCATTCAGTATTCCTGGTAAGGCTGAAATGAAAGTTGAATTTTTCACTGGAGGTAGGTCAGACTGACAGTGATAGCAACTGACAGGAGATTTAAAGGAACCAAAGATATTGTGCAGAAAAAGTCTCATCAAGGTCACCAACTCGTGATAAAGCAAGTGGAGAGTGAGGGAGAAGCACAGGCGGATTGCTTAGGAACCAGCCGGGACAACCAGATTATCTAATTATTCCTCTTCATTTCCATCTCCTGAGGCCTCCCACTCCTACACACACGCTTTTAACCAAGTTCATTATTTTAAAATTACTGTACAATATTTCTTATCAATGCAAGGTACAGCCATTTTTAAATGTGGTACCCACAGAACTGCCAACCTTAACCAGCAGACGTTGCTCCCGTGGCCCTCGGCTTCCCCCTTTACTACAGCATGCACCTGTTTACACAACTGCCCCACCCCACCTTTGGTATAAGCATGTCCTACTCATCTTTCTGTCTGCCTGCATGTTGACAGAGCCAGTTAGCAAACTATTAATGATTCTCTTTCCCTAATACAGAATTGCTATTAGGAAGTTGCCACCAAGCCAGGGACTGTACTTTCCAGCTCCAAATCCATCTAGACGTAACCACAGTGTTAACCAATGGAAAATGAAAAGAACTGATATATTTCACTTTGCAGCTTATATAATATGCCGTATCTCCATCCTCTTTGCTACTGTTTAGACCTTGAGTGTTCTCAAAGGCCTATGTGCTAAAAGATTGATCCCAGGGAGGTACTATTGGAAGGTGGTGCACTTTAGAGAAGTAGGCCCCAGTGGGTCGAGGGTATGCACTTCAACAGGCTTGTGGGACCCTAGCCCTTTCCTCATTCTCTTTTTTTCTTCCTGGCCATGAGTTGGGCAGTTTTGCTCTGTCACATCCTCTTCACCTTTGTCACCCAGCATTCCCACCAGAGTTCTAAGCGCAATAGTTGTGTTTGATCACATACTAGAACCTCTACACCATGAGCCAAAAGAAACTTTTTTCCCTTATAAATCAATCATCTTGGGCATTTGTTACAGTAATAGAAAACCAACACACATCATTTTGCCTGCTGCCAGCTAGACAAATGTAGAAGTTGATGAGCAATAAAAAACTGGCCATCCTATGTGAATGGATCCCTGTGATTTCCTCTATCATTTTATTAAAGAATGTCACCATTGATCAGAAACAAAGGATTGAACTATCACAAAAGAGAGAAACTTCAATTTCAAAAAAATCGTTATATATTTTTGGTTCTATTTGTTACTGCAGTGTATGCTAACTAATAGATGAATTTAATATAGTGGCATATAGAAGTATTCAAGGGATAGAAAATGACTGATTAGGTCATGCTTTAGTCAGCTTTGCATCACTGTGACCAAAAGACTGCCCAAGAGCAACTTGGAGAAGTTTAATTTGGCTCACAGTTTGAGGTTCAGTCCATGGTTGACCAATTCCACAGCTCTAGGCCCAAGGTGAGGCAGAGCACCATGTCAGAGGGTTTGGTGGAAGAAAGTTGCTCAGTTCATGACAGTCAGAAAGGAGAGAGAGAGCTTGAGTTCAAGGAACCAGGGACAAAATATAAAGCCCAAAGGCACACCCCCCAGTGACCTACTTCATCCAGCAACACCCTACCTGACTACAGTTACTACCCATTAATTCATTTAAATTATTATTCCATCCAATGGATCAATCTGCTAATCAGGTTACAATGCTCACAATCTAATCATTTCACCTCTGAACAGTGCTGCATCATCTCACACCTGAGCTTTTAGAAGACACCTCATATCTAAACCATAACAGGGCATTTGCCTATTTGCCTACAGAAGAACTTGAATATTTTGTACTTTACCAGAAAGGATTAAATATGAATTACGGCTCATGAAATTATATGCAATAATTATTATTATGGAACTCTTCCCAAAATGCTATATGAAACAGACTGATGTGACTAGGGTTTTATCTAATCTTATAGTTGTTTCTTCAAATTCATAGATACATATTTAAATTTTGTTACTGTGGGAGAATACTGAGGTTGTCATGGCAACAAGTTAAAGCAACAGAGTGTATGTGATGTACTGGGATGCTTGGTGCTAGCCATGCCAGCAAAAAAATAAATGATTATATCACACAGAGAATTGTACTAAGAGTTATAGGGTGATAGTCAATTATTTGTCTTACACCTTCTAGGAACCATACTTGAATCCACTGAGTAGTTAGCAATTTTGATAACACTGACAGTTCTGAAATGAAATGGAATTTATAGTTCAGAGGAGATTATTGGTACAGGATCATTGCTTTAATCATCTCAGTCCTGCCTGGAGTAAAGCCCAGACATATGTACACACACACACACAAACACTTGTACATATGTACATGTATATACATGGAGAGAGACAGAGAGGGAATATTGGATGGACCTATAGAAGTAAAATTTGATAAGCTGACAAAGTTAGAGGACACGATTTTAACATAAGCAATCAAATGAAACCTCTCTTGAGCTGAGATTTTAGAGCAAATTTCTCAAACCAACTCTAATTTACTTTACCATGCAGACACAGCCTTTATTGATCTCTTCTCTGTGGACCAACGTCTATTTTTCTGCAAAGTACTTACTACTAATTCAAGTTACCCTCATTCTTTGGGGGGAAATTAAGTATTTCAAGCAGGGATTTTATTTTTCTCTCCAAGTAGTCTTCTAGGAGTACTGCCAACACAAACTGCAGATAACTTGCAGCATCCAGAATAAGAGATGTGGCCAGTGGGGTAGGGTAATTTGGTGAGGAACAGCAATACTGGAGGGCTAATGTTTCTGTTCTTTGAATGGGCAAAATTAAAGGATTTAAAAAAATCATATTTCCCATGAAAGTGCTAGGAGGTAATTCGGGAAAAGTTTTAACTCTGGGAAGAAATGATAAAAGGAAAAGAGAATCCTTTTCCCTCCTCATTTCATTCTGTCATTTCTGTTTAGGTGTACCAACCAAATAATTTCTTCTCTAGTCCCTCTTTGCTTCATTCATTAACTATGTTTCCTGGAAATTAAGCTTTGAGAGACCTTTTTGTCACTGAGATAGCAGGAACCATGTAAGAAAGAAAGTCTGACCCCAAGAGATGCCATTACTATCTTGAGAAGCATGATTCAAAGGACGTAGATGCTGGATCCCACCTGCAATGCTATCACCCATTTCAAGGCAGAACAAAAAGACATATGCAGATGTTAAGAGGGATCGAATGCAGTCGCAATGCCAGATGGTCTCAGGCGGCCCCTTGGCTGCTCTTGGTGCAAACCAGGTCAAAGGCATCTGACGTGGCTCGGTAGACAGAAGAGATCAATAATGCTAAAGAGTGGCGTCTGCAGTAAGAAACAAATCATTTCAAACAGCTAACATGTCTCTGTGCTCAGGGCTCCTGATGGAAGCCCCACATCTGCCATCTTGACATTAGCACTGTGCCATCTTCCGCGTGAAGGGAGAAGGAGCGAGAGAGGTAGGCAGACAAATGGTGGCAGCCAAGGTGACGTCACAGGATTTTGTTGTTTTCAATGGAGAAGCTTGAAGCAGTTCAAGCAGTTCAGTGCCTATCTGGCCAACTCAAGAAGCAAACACTGTGGGTGTAAAGTATTTTAAGTATTTGGAGGAAACCTCGATCTCAAAAGAGATCAGAAAGTAGCCAAATGACATTAACAGTAAGATAAACAGAAAGCTAATTTTATTTATTGACATATTTATTAAGTACTTATTGCATGAGCCAGATATATTTTATTAAGAAAGAAACTGAGACTCAGAAAAGATGTCACTTTCCCAATATCATAAGACTGTAAATGATAAAGATCAAGCTCTAACCAAGATCTGCACCCTGCTATAAAACCAAATAGGGCTACCTCTTACAAGGCTCATTGGCAAGTACAGCTAAACATGCATCTCAAGGCCTTTGTCTTGCTCGTGATCTTCATCATGTAGGGATCACTGGTGTGCCCTTGACCTGTCTGGATTCATAGGAATGAGGAACAAAATGTATTTAAAGGTGATTAAGGCATAGAGAAGAGGCAGCAACAGTGGGTTACGGAGAAATGCCAAAGGCACAGAGATTGAAGCCTTGTACTATAAAATTTGCATCCTTTGGCTAGGTTTGCTTAGAGAAAATTGGGTTTGGGATTAAAGCAATAAGCTGGTGAATTCTACTGGAAATTACTTCAACCTCTCTGGGTTTTGCTGCTATTGTTCAATGTACAATATGTCATGGTGAAACACATTACTGACAGAAGCAAGGAAAACCTGGGGGGGGGGGGGGGCGTGGAGAACAGCTTTCCAGGACAAAATTTGCATCATTAGAGCACTTCTGCTTTCCATATGCAAAATAACTGGCCTCTCCACAGCCAACCTCGCCCATTTCACAGATGTTTCCTGGGAGATACAAACAGAAAACTTCTAAGTGACCAATATCCATTTTGTTTTACTCATGGTTGAAAATTATTGTTCTGCCTTATGAAAATAAACTAAGATTCGCTGAATAATGCACCACCTTCTGTGTTTGGTGATTTATAAATGCATTATCTATTGACTTCTCCCACGTGCCTTTTGAGGAATTAGAAGGATCAGCTAGCCTAGACTCTCAGCCATGTGGCTGTGCAGTGACTCAAGCCCATGTTCTTGTGACTTTCAAAGTCGGTGTTCTTTCTTGTACACTCTCCTTTGGTCCTCTTTAATGATTTATGTCCTTGTCCCACCTCTGTGTTATCATTTTAAACTTCAACAGTCACAGTTCAGTAGAGTACAAGGGACAGATGATTAAGCTGATAAATGGAATGGAAATAAATGTATATTCTACGAGTTAATGCTTTGTCTAAACTCTTGAACTAATTGGTTTGTCTCTCCTTTGTCTCTTTCAACTAAAGTTGGAGTATAGAAAAATCATTTCAGGAACTTGAAATGTTTCATTAGTTAATTCCAGATTTCCAGAAACTTAAAGAGAGGCATTGGGGTCAAAAGAGCCTTTACTGGAAGCCAGGCACTGTGGTGCACACCTCTAATCCCAGTTCAGGAGGCTTAGGCAGGAGGATCCCAAGTTCAAAGCTAGCCTTAGCAACTTAGCAAAGTCCTAAGCAACTTAGCAAGACCTTGCCTCAGAATAAAAAATAAAAAGTGGCTCAGTGGTTAAGCACCCCAGGTTCAGTCCTTGGTAACAACAACAAAAGCCTTTACTAGGTAATGGACAGTTTGAAAGCTGGTCTGAGATCAAATATAATGCATTTACTGTTTCTTCTACCTCTAAGAAAATGGGATGGAGAGGAAGGAATACAGACCTAGAAGTTCTCCAGACCGAAATGAGAATCCTGGTTCTCCCTCTGGGGAATGTCAAACAAGTCACTGTCCTTCTCTGACCTTCCTCTTGATCTTTAAAATAAAAAAGACACTACCAACCTTAAAGTGTTGTGAGGACCACATGGCACACGTGGTGCCTAGCACATACACACACTCAGTGAAGCCTCCTTTCTTTCACCAACCCTTCAACATAATTGTCATTGATACGGCTGCTTATCACACCTGAATGGGAGGGTGTGAGGTGCATGCAGGGCCCAGTGCTAGTCACCGGAAGGTCCATCAAGTAAGGAAAAGAAGCACCATTTCTTTTTCTTCTCACTTTCTGAACTTTTAATTAGTTGGAGGAAGAGGTAATTTATAGGCTTGCCATTTACAGCCAGAGTCACACTGGTAGTCATGCCTGGGAAGGTGGCATTTCAAACAAAGAATGTCTGACAGTCGTTAAGGCCGGATGACTACTTTACTACTATCTGTTGTGTTGTAGAACAGATCTCTGCATTGTGTCCTTCGGAGTCACTCACGACTGCCCAGATCCCACAAATGGTGTCTCTGCTTTTACGCTGCCCCACTTTCCCAGAATTGCTCCATCTCCAGGGCCATTACCACCTCCTGACTCTCACCCTTGTGCTATTATCCTGCGCTCGGCACTGGCTGTTTTATTTTCTACTTTCTGCCACAATATTATGGGCCCCGAGTCGCCATCTCTTAGATAGTGTCTGTCTGCTGCTGTTTGTGTACTCTGAGGGGAGAAAGGAGGTGTGGGGATCGGCTTGTACCCATATTATCAGGAAAGAGACAATGCAAAGCATTGCAGTGCCTAGGAAGCACCCTAAGGGGGCTGCAGGAGGAAGAAGAGGCAGAGTGTGTCCGCTGAGGTCATCAAACCCACAGCTTCAAGTAACCACATATCCAATCCAAACTGAAAGGGAAAATTAGCAATCAACTGATAATGTTATCTCTACATTCACTCTCCTTTTTAAAAAAATCACTTGGAGCCAGGTGTGGCAGTGCGTGCCTGTAATCCCAGCAGTTCAGGAGGCAGAGGCAGGAGGATTGCAAGTTCAAAGACAGCCTCAGCAATTTAGTGAGGCCCTAAGTAATTTAGCAAGACCCTGTCTCAAAATAAAACACAAAAAGGGCTGGGGATGTGGCTCAGCAGTTAAGCGTTCCCAGCTTCAGTCCCTGGTACAAAAAAAAAAAAAAAAAAATCACTTGGAGTATTAAGTATCAAGAACAATAGCTTCTGCAGACTTCTTTGTCTCCCTTCCAGCCACATTTGTGCATTAGTTGACCAGGAAAGAAGTCAAGGGTTCCTGGGATCCTGTTTCAAGTTCAAGCAACTGCATGATTGACAAGGACCAGCAATGTCACCTGGGGTTAAAGTCAGGGCTGCAGTTAACCTACCAGATTATTCAGTGCCTTTGAACCTCCATTTCCTTATCCATAAAATGGAGAGCAATCCTGCCTATCTTGCATGGCTTTAGGGAAGACAAATGAAATGTTCTTCTGATATCATAACTTGACCCATGATCAGACCAGCTAATGTTTTATTTTATTCTCTCTTTTTTTCCTTAACACTCATATTGACATCAATCCATCAAATCAATCGATTTAATTGTCCTATAGCTCCAATGGCCATCTTCCCAGGTAAATGGAAGTTTCCACTGGGCTGGAATCATTTTTCTTAGCTCAGGAATTTGGGCTCAGTAAATATTAGGTAGATTTAGGGGAAAAGTGGAATTATAAACCTACACAACACTTAGTGAATTCAGAGAAGAGGATCCCAGCTGTTTAAATTTGATTTTTCAGCCACACCATTAATTGTATCCTCTTCAGAAATGATCTATGTCTACATCTTGTGTACAGAAAATAAGAGGAGGGAAGATAAAGAGACAAAAAAAAAATGAGAAAGAAAGCACATAATCCTTGGGATCTCTCTGTGCCAAACACCAGTCTCTGGTCACTCCTCTTAACCAGAAAACAAATCAATTTAGCTACTCACTATTCCTAAAGATAATAAAGAAGGAAGATATGATTTGAGGAAAGAAGGAAAGGAGAAACTACCTCCCACAGCTACACAGGGATGATTTTGAATTCTCTGATGTTTTCATATTGTATTATTGTCACATTCCGATGATGAACCAGATGGAAATTTGACAGGTGTATCTTTCCTGGATTTATGCAAGGAGATCCAAATCAGGCAGCATCTTTATTTACTGAGCACCTACTGTGCGTTCACAACTCAGCAGCCCAGAAACTAATACAGATCAGCTCAGCCCCAGTGGGATGAAGTTTGAGCCATGCATGATAAAGTTTGAATCAAATGTTTATTTAGAAGGAAGGACTAGGAGGGAGGAGGGGCGGGAAGGGAGAGTACTGGGGAATGAGATTGATCAAATTATGTTATGTGCATGTACGAATATGGCATAATGAATCCCACTATTATGTATCATTATAATGCACCAATTTAAAAAAATGAAAAGAAAGAAGAAATAAGCAAGCAATCTCAAAAGGAAGGACAGAACACCAGCCCCACTCTGGGAGGGACAGCGTCTTGACCTCTTCTCAAAGGGAGTCTTCTGTGCAGACCCAGGTGCTGCCGAGGGGGGTCTGATGGGGTGGAGGGAGATAAAAGGCTTTCTGGAGGCCTCTGACCCCGGCCGTCCCAGGGGAAATGAGCGAGGAGGCTGCTTGCTGGCAGACAAGCAGGTGCGCCCCTAAGAAGCCGTGGAGATTAGCTGGGGCTCATCCAGACCTCTGCAGGAGGCAATTCTCGCCTGACTCTCTCCGGAGACCTTGGCGTTCACTCCTCTGCCATCAAATAAGCCAGATGCAGAAGGGACGTCAACCTGGTCTTTTGTGAATCTGGGGCCCCTGGGCCGGCATCTGGACACCATCACACGCGCTCAGAGCGAGCCTGTGGGATGTATGGTACGGAAAGAGAGGAAAGGCAAGGGATGCGAGGCAGGATCTCAGGGGCGAAGCCTTGCGGGTGTTTGGATCTTTGACTTGGAAGCAACTGTTGGCCACTCTCGGCAGAGTAGGCATGACTTCTTCCTCTGCAAAACAAATTCTAGGGAAAATCGTGGTGTCTGCTCTTCAGCAAAGGTAAAATTCAGAAGATTCAAAGACTGAGAGCTCACTTTTTTTGGGGAACACTAAAGAAAGAAAGCTTATCAGCAACTTCAGTAGTGGGAGCAGGGGAAACAGGTCCCCCTCAGTGCAGATGTGTCAGCTTGGCACAATGTCCAAATCCACTGATGTGCAGGAGAGAGTTCTGACTTTAGATCTAACAGATGTGTGCTGGAATCCTGAACTGGTTATGTATTAGCTGTGTGACCTTAAACAGGTCACTTAACCTCTCTGAGCATCCATTATTTCATCCTAAAATGAGCCTAACAAATACTTCTCATTGAATCATTTGAGATTAATAGAATACCGTACATAAACACTTATCATAGTATCCACCACATAGAAGATGCTCAATAAAAGTTAGTTCCTCTTACTTTCCCCCTCTTTCAAGAAAGATGGAAAATACAATATAACAAATACTGCACTTATTATATAAATAAAATTTATATATGTACATTTATATAAAATAATAGATGAAATTCTTTTTTTTTCTTTAGACCTATAGAGACCTTTTCCCAGCAAGGGTAAGTTCTTGCCCACCCTCATTCAGAAGGAAAGAATTAAGTCAAAACACAGATCTCCTTGATGGTCTTGTTCCATCATTCTGTTTGGGTCTATGAAAATAGCCTAATACTCTAACTCAGAAAGGTCCAATCCTGACCATGGCACAAGGTAGAACACAAGCCACCTCTTGCAGTGGTCTCTATCAGGGAAACGGTAGGTGTAATTGTCTTTCAAACACAATTGAAACTCACCAGGAAACCTGGTATATGGGGGGTTTGGGTAGGGAATGGTATTCATAATTTTAAGCAATAGCTTAACAGTGAGTCAGTTTGTCATTGCTGTGATGAAATACCTGAGATAATCAACTTACAAGAAGTAGAGGTTTATTTTGGATCATGGTTGCTTGGCCATGTTGCTTGGGGTCATAGCAAGACAGGAGAGTGCTGGTGATGAGTCTGTTTATCTTGTGGTGGCCGGGAACCAAGGGGGGGCGGGGGCAATGTCCCAATATCCCTGACCATCTAACTTCCTTCCACTAGACCCCACCTCTTAAAGATTCCCCCACCCACCTCCCAATAGTGCCACAGGCTAGTGACCATGCCTTAACACACCGGTCTGTGGAAGACATTCAAGATCCAAACTACAGCAGTAACCAAGAGCTGTCTGTGCCACACGCACATCCACACACAAGAGAGTACACTGAAAGACCTAGAAACGCCATGTCCTGGCTCCATGATAACAAGAACATAAGTAATTTTATATTATTTTCAAAGATCCCCTTTCCTCTCCACCGGCATTTATGGCGAAAGCAAGAACATAACTCCAGTCTCCGCTCTCCCCAGCTCTGCCCACACTTCTGTGGCAGGAAGCTTCTCTTTGAGAGGCCAGACTGTGGCAGCTCTTGCCTCTGTCTGAAGTGGCTGAGTCTTGGCTCCTATCTGCACGGCCCTGTCACCAAGACTCAGAACGTGAAGGAATCCGGTGCACTCTACTTTACCTCGGCTCTCACTTTATAAATAAGACAGGGAGAAGCTCAGAGGTGTGGAACAACCTGCCCAGGGCCACGAAGCTAAGGTGCCAGCTCACCATCCAGTACTGGCTTCCCACACTGGTTCCCTAGGGTTTAGGGACTTGTTAAGGTTTAGATAAGAGGTGTCCCCAAGGCTCAGGTTGAGACAATGCGAGTGTTTCAAGGTGAATTGATCGCGAGAGCCCCGACTTCATCAGTGGATCAATCCGCTGACATGGATCAACCAGGCAGCAACTGCAGGCAGGTGGGGTGTGGCTGGAGGAGGTGGGTCACTGGGGCTGCCTTTGGGATTTATATTTTGTCCCTGATCAGCAGTGCCCTCTCCCTACTTCCTGGTGGCCATGTCCTCAGCTGCTTTCCTCTGCCACACCTTCAGCCATGAGGTTCTGCCTCACCTCGGGCCCAGAACTCTGCAGTTCACCAAGCATGGACTGAGACCTCTAAACCAGGAGTCAAAATAAACTCCTTTCCTCCTCTGAGCTGCTCTTGTCAGGTCTTTAGGTTCCAGTGAGACAATGGACAAAGGCAATGATCTCCTTACAGGGTCGCCACAGAGCCAGCTGTGCAGAGCCCGCGATGAAGGAGGCACATAGGCCGAGTGTGAGAAGTTCGCAATTATCATCACAAATACCCAAATATTTCATTAAATAACCCCAGGAAAAAGGAAAGAGATAAAATGCTTTTATAAAAAGTCCTTGAAAATATCACTGTTCTTTAATTCAGAAATGTCTTTACAGGTCTTCACAGTAGTTAAATTTTGGGGAATTACTATAATTATTAGGGTGATGGAAAATCACTCTAAGTGTGTTATGTGGCTTGTTCTCATCAGAGCTGATAAAGTTGTGCCATTCAACCATGGATCACTGAGAGCACTCGCCATGAGCCAGATGCACGCCCGGCGCCCACACAGCAGCGCGCAGCCGCAGTCTCGGTGACGGAAGAGTGCGCTGCTGTGGGTCAGAGGAAGCTAATAAAACAGATCGGGACCTGAAAGTAAGACCTGAGACCAGAAAACTCTTAGAAGAAAACCCAGGGGAACCTGTCGTGACATTGGATTTGACGATGACTTCCTGGGTATGACATCAAAAGCACAGGCAACAAAAGGGAAACAACTGGACTGGACTACAGAAAACTTGGTGCATTCCAGACAAGGTTAGCAGAGAAAAAGCTAACCCACTAAATGGAGAAGAATATTTGCAAATCATCTATCCAATAAGGGACCCAACATATATAAAGAACTGCAACAACGAAGCAACAGCAAGCCCCAAAAGACTCGTTTTTCAAACATGGCTAACGGACTTGAATAGACACTTCTTCAAAGATCGACCAATGACTAAGAAGCACCTGAAAATATGGTCAACATCACTAATCATTCAAGAAATGTAAATAAAAAAAAAGAATGAGATACCACCAGGGTGTCTACTGCAGGGGGGAAAAAAAAAAAAAACAGAAAGCAAAAAGTTTTGATGAGAGAAGAAGGAGATCCAGAGGCAGAGTGAGGGAGGGTAGGGGAGGCAATGCAGAATGAATTCTTAAAAAATCATGATACGTGCATATATAAATATACCACAAGGAAGTTTACCTTTACACATAAATAAAAAGAACCAATCAAATATAAATAAATAGACAAGCAATAGGAAGCCTAGTAGAGGAGAGGAAGGGGAAGAGAGAAGGGGAGGGAGGACAGGAGGGAAAAGGAGAAGAAAAATGGGGGATCATGAACTGAAGTCAAATTCCATGCATGTATGAATTTGTCAGGATGAACCCCAAATAGTGTGTATAAAGCTCTAAGAAAAAATAAATAAATAAACAAATAAATGAATAACAAAAAGGGTTAGGGATGGAGCTCAGTGATAAAGTACCCCTGGGTTCAAGATACCAAAAAAAAAAAAAAAAAAGAAATTGATGAGGATTCTTTGTGAAATGAAGTGACCTCTATGAAAAATAGTGGTGGAGACTCAACAAATTAAAAATATAATTATTATCTGATCCCTCTATTGCACTTCCAAAAGAAATTGAAATCAGAGACTCAAAGAAATATTTGTATACCCAGGTTCTCAACAGTATTATTATAATAAACAAAAGATGAAAGCAAACCAACTGTCCATGAATGGAGAAGCAAAATGAAATACTATTCAGCCCTAAAAAGTGAAGGGAATTTCTATATGTACTACAATATGGATGAACCTGGAGGGCACTATGCTAAGTGATGTAAATTCATCACAAAACAAAAAATATTGTATGATTCCACTTATATGACGCAAGCAGAGGAGTTCAATTTCATGGGACAGAGAGTAGAGAGATGGTTGCCAGGAGCTGGGGAGAGGTAGGAAGGAGGACTTATTGCTTAACAGGTACAGAGTTTCAGATTTGCAAAATGAAAAATTTTCTGCAATGGTGGTAACGGTAGCACACCTATACGAATGTATTTAACAGGACTGCGTTTTTCAGTTCAAAGTGAATACAGTGGTGATTTTTTATGTTAAAAAAAAATTAGACACTGCATCCATCATCACTGGTCACCTCAGTGGAAGCCAGCCTAAGTCTCTAGTGTCCTCCATAACACAGCAAGGGACCATGTGGGGCCCTAGAGAAGCCCACTCACAAACAAATCTTAGCATTCAAGGTGAAAGTATGATCTACAGAGCCAAGAAGAGAAAAGAACCTGTGGAAGAAAATCAGTGGACGGCAGAGCCCAGGCAAATCTTTCCCTGGAGACCAGCAGCCTCAAGGAGCTTGATAAAACTAGGAATGTCACGTTTCTCCACTGAGAGAAGCCACTGAACCTACCATTTCATCTGTATTATGTAGGCACATAGGACAGACAAAAAAGTTATAAATCACTAACTTTTGCTTTTGACTCGAGAGGGTTGTGCTTCATGCTTCTGGCATGGCTACGAGGACTGAGGCACCCTGTATTATTTGGTTTGGGAAACAAATATGGATCTTGCTGGTGAGAACTTACGATTGTGATTCATCCAGGAGATCCTCCGAGGATGGGTTCCTCTTCAGGGGTGAAGATTTCCAAGGGGCCGCTGTCTTGGAAAGATGAGACAATCAGATGCGGAACGCAAGCATCTCCACTGAAAGAGAACGTAAGAGAGACAAATGACCCGGGCGAAGGTGATGTAATTTACCCATGACCCCAACATTCATATAGGTCACCCAATGCCCTGAGGTCTTATAGGACATACTGAAGTCCTTAAAAGGCCACACATATATTAACAGCATTTAATAAGCACCTTTTTAATATCTTTTGTATGCTTAATAATGTGCTAAGCTAGGGATTCACATAAATAAGATCCAGCTTCTGCATTTGATAACCTTAGATCCCAAATGCAATGAAGCGCTAATGAATGAGCTACAATGTCACACTAATTTGGTTTTGTCTGCAGATGCTGAAGAAAGTGCATCCCCTCCCCCACATCACTTTCCGATGAGAAAACCAAAGACCATCAAAACAAAAAATGAAGCAGGCAAGCGGCACCACTGCATACATTTTGCCTGCCGAGATGACTGTCTTCAATCCATGTTCCCTAATGCCCAGCAGCCCCTTCTCTTCTCCGTCTGGACTAGGTCGAAGCCCAAAGCCAAGGCTGAGCTCACAGGCTACCATCCCTCCTCACGCTGTGAGCCTTCCAAAGAGGGAGCACTCCCTGCCCCTTGGCCACAGAATCCACAGCCGTACCTTTGCTCAGAAAGGCAAGTGGCCAGCAAGTGTAAATAGCAAACCCATCAGCACCATTATCCAAACTGCAAGGTTGACAGTATTGTCTTCACAAATTAAAAATGACACATCTCGGCGATTACAAGGCTCTGATAGACCTCACTGTCTGACATGCTGGTTCAGCCTAATTCCCAGACTGTTTTAGACACCCAAACAAATTAACACATGTTTTCAGATGATACAAAATTGTGTCTGTGTCTGTGTGTGTGTGTGTGTGTGTGTGTGTGTGTGTGTGTGTGTGTGTGTGTGTTTCGAAACGGCCGTTCGACCGCATCATCACCAATTAAATATTTGTCAGACTTCCACTGACCTATGAGAGACAGCCTCTGCCGGCCCTGGGAGCATCAGCCTCGGCTATTTTTAAGAGCCAGCTTCCAGCCTTGGTCAGTGGAACATACCAAACCTCAGTGAAGAGCCCTCGCTATCTTTTGAACTGGATCCACACCCCAGGCTGAATGAAGCTTTAGAACCAGCAAGAACCAGATGGCCCTCCAAGATCATTTCTGAATGTTTGGATCTGAGTCATTTGTATGCGGAAGCCTTTACAAAATAGCAATCTGGGTAACAGGCTCCAGGCTGAGTCCAGCTTTCCAGACAGCCCATCTTTGCCTACAATTGAGAAGACAAGTACAATATTGTAGGGCTCCACAAAAATATTGCAGCGCTGATCTATATGTGTAGCATCAAATACACGAGGAGTCCTCGTCAGACAATGTGCTCCACCACGAGGCCTTCCTCTCCTTTCCCCATTTCTTTTTCTTTCTTTCCATCACACCTACAGTTTCCACAGGCATGAAGCCAGCTTTGAGAATCAGCCAGCAGAGGGTACTACAATACTGGTGCAATAATCCAAATCACAGCAAATTCAGAGCCGAAAGGGACTCAAGACTCATTAAAATGGGCTTTGGTTTTATTATGTGCTGGAAGTTCCTCCCCAGAAAAAGATGGAAGAAATAGAAATAAAACTGGTAGACAGGACCAGCTCATTCAAGGAAGAAGAAAGGCAGGAGTGTGTTCCAGGATCTCCAGTTCAACGGGTGGGGCAAACCTAGGCTCCTAAGTGGGAAGGGATCTCAAATAAGGGTTTGGCCTAGCAATCCTGCTTCTCAGTATTCAACCTAAAGAAAAGAAAATCTACCATCATACAAAAACATGACCACGGATAGTCATAGCAATTCTATTTATAATCACAAAAAACTGGGAACAATCTGCATGTCCTTTAATCTGTGAATGGATAAACCAGGGGCAGTGGACACATACAAGGGACTACCACAAAGGAAAAAGAACGAGTGGACACACACAATGACATAGACGAATCTCAGTGGTATTGGGTGGGTGAAAGAAGTCACTATAAAAGCAAAAGTTACAACTCACAGGATTCCATTTATATGACATTCTTGACAGGTCGGTGGTTGCAGGGATTGGGGAGAAGAGGAAATTATGGCCACAAAGCAATGGGGGGGGGAGAATTGTTTTGAATGATAAATGTTCTGCACCCTGCTTTTGGTGGCACTCCTATGAATCTATACCTGAGTTAGAGCCATAGAGCTATACACCAAGAGTACAAATTTCATTGCATGTTGATTTTTAAAACCAAAAATTTTAAAAACATATTCTTTAAAATAGCAAAAACAGGACCAGGCATAGTAACACATGCCTGCAATCCCAGTGGCTCAAGAGGTTGAGGCAGGAGGATGGCAAGTTCAAAGACAGACTCGACAATTTAGCAAGGCCCTAAGCAACCCAGGGAGACTCTGTCTCTAAATAAAATATATATATAAAAAAAGGGCTGGGGATGTGGCTCAGCACTGCAAAAAATAAAAGAGAGGCTTCTTCATGGCCTTTCTCAGGAATGTGCAGACAGGTAAAGCATGGAAGTCCAGAGCAGAGCTGAGCCCAGGAGGAGAGGCTAACAGGAACTAGGTGAGATCAGCCCCCACAGCCAATGGTTGCTGTGCATAGAGGTGTCTCACTGAATCCATTGGCTCCAGCTGAAGGCATCAGAGGAGCCAAGTACCACATGGTGGTGTAACCCTAATACCAGAGTCTGCCCACCTTAGGAACCATCTCCAATCCAGCTTAGGTAGGTCATCTTGCCAGACTCCCTCAAAAGAATGCGGTTTCTCCCTCAGCATCCTAAGTAAATTTTTATCTCCCTGTTCCAGTCCATGCCCTGTGCTCCTCTATGTTTTGTAACCTGTTTGTCTCCTAAGTTAGACCATGGGCCCCTTGAGGACATACTTTGACTCATCCTTCTTTGAAATCCCATCAAAAAGCAAAGGGTCAGAATTTTAGTGGACACTAAATAATAATTCAGACGAGAGTCAGATTCGACCTTGTCTTCTTAGTAAGCCTTTCTCAGCCCCAGGAAGGGTGGGTGAACTGCCTGTCACCACAACGCATGACACATGCCACCATCGTTGAAAGAGTCCACCCCTCCCATGCAACTGTAAGCTCCTTGAGGGCAGGAGCTGTGTGTAACTGCCTCTCACCTGTGCCATGCCACACAGTGCCAGACACTTGGTTCTATTCACGGATGACCTGGAACAACTAAACGGCTAGTGCTGTTTCCTGTGTTGGTGTGACACCAGAATCTGCCCACCTTAAGGAATCAATATCCACCATAGCATAGAACAGCCTCAAGTGATTTCTCCACCTCACCTGACTATTAGCCTTGGGTTTAGTTGAGAGGGCAAGTGAGAAACACAGGAAAGATAAATTTCCTCTAACCCTCTCATTGATAGATGAGGACCCTGGGGGAGCAAGGCAGTGTGCCTTGCCAAAACCACAGCACTTGTGAGCACCTGGGAGGTCTGGCACCGTAGCCCGGACTCCTACCCCAGTCCTGCATCACCTGCTCATTAGCTCTCCTGCCCTCAGTAGTCCATCTGCCCATCTGTCCTCAGTAGATGAGACTGTTCTACGCTTAGAAGAAACAAGGTGAAGGGGAGTGCACAGCATCCTGTCATCAGGCAATAGAAAATTTACTGGCTCTTCAACCTTTCATTTCTTCTTGCGGTTGTTCTCTTCTCCAATAAATTGTTCATTAGTTCCTCTAATTCCTGCATGGCCTTCTTTCACTCAAAGTGGAAACTGTCCATTGAAAAACCAGAGTTCACATGTCTCAAACCACCTCTGAGACCTGACCTTGTTTTCCATCTCCACCTAACTTTGGAGAGCTCAGAAGAGGGAGGACTAGCTCACACTGGTCATGTGTGGGTCTGTTGGACAGAATGGGATGTGAGAACAATCCCTGATGGAGAAATTGAGATCGGGGTATTGGTCCAGCTCTGCTGATAACTGGATGGGAGATTTGGGGTAAGTCTCTTCCTTCCTCTGAGTTTTGATTGTCCCTATAGAGTGAGTCAGTTGGATCAGAAGATCTGTAACGAAATTTGTAGTCTGACAGTGTTACATTTCTATATTTAAACTTAAGTGTTGATGGTAAATAATTATGCACAAAAGAACTGGTAATTGGTAGTTTAATTCAACAAATATGCACCAAGTGTCTAGTCTGTTTTCCGGCTCTGTGCTAAGCAGGGGAGGTATGAAAATAATTAAGAAAGAACGCTGCCTTGAAGGGTACACAAGCAACGGATCAGACAGGAGTTGGGAGCTGAAGAACAAGGCACACTGTTCTACTTGGAACAACTTGAACCATCTATTTAACCTCTCTGAACCTATTTCTTCGCTATTATGACTAACAATGGCTTCTGCTGAAAGGAAAGAATAATTGGGAGTACACTAGTTTTTATGATTAAGTCATTTCTTTGACCATCTCATCCTATTGAAACAGCATTTTTCCTTCTTACCCATTCCTTTTTGCAAATGTTCTCCATTTTTAACCTGCACATCTCTCAAACTGAAAAGCATCCCACTGATGCTTTGAGATACAACTCAGGTTCTACTTTTCCAAGAAGACTTATCTGTCTATTCCAATCAACACAGGTAGGTCTCCCTTGACTCCTGTTTTTTTGCTGATTTTAGTGAATATTTTGATGCTATCTGCTATTGCTTCACAGTTGACTTGAGTTTAGATGCTTTTTTTTCTTTGGGGTGGGGGAGATACCGGGGAATGAACTCAGGGACACTCAACCACTAAGCCACATCCCCAGCTCTGTTTTGTATTTTATTTAGAGACGGGGTCTCACTGAGTTGCTTAGCACCTCGCTTTTGCTGAGGCTGGCTTTGAATTTGCAATCCTCCTACCTCAGCCCCCAGAGTCGCTGGGATTATAGGTGTGCGCCTCCACACCTAGCAGTTTATATGCTTTTAAGTTCTTCTCAAATCCAGTTTCTCATTTTACCAATTACCTACCTCAAATTCTATGTGTATCAAGTAGAATACATAACTTTATCCAGAGACCCTGCTCCTCTTCTTGGGCTTCTCTGAGTCCTGTACACTAAATACCTAGATGTTTATCCTGTTTCCTCTCCAACATACCCACCTCTAATCTATTTGGCTTATTTCCAGCCCCCATGCATCTCTCAGATCCATAGCTCCAACCTTTCTCATCTCCACTGCCATAGCCTGACTTGAGCATCTCTTATTTACATCAGTACAAGAGCAGAAAGAGGGATGTAGCAGCATCACCTAGCCAGCTTTTTCAAAATATCCTTGCTCACATTCCCATTAATCCACACTACATCAGAACCTTGTTAGAGGGAGAAGGCTCTTGTATTTTGCAAAAGATTCCCAAGTTGTTCTGATAAATTGCCCATTGTTGAAAACCAGTGTCAAGATATTTCTTCTCTTCAATCTCTTTCCTCCTCTACTGCCCAAGTTATTTTTTTTTTAAATCTCCAGTCCAATAGCAATGACTCCTTATTGCCTTGCAAATACAAACCCACGGGCAAACAACAGATTCCTTAGCCTGGCTTTCACGTTCTGGGCCCAGGTCATTTTCCTGACCTTGTTTCCTCCATTTCCTTCCATACCCCTAGATTTCAGCCAAACCAAACTAGACCTTGTTCCGCTAACACACCACATCCTTTCACAAACCCACGCCTCATTTTATGCCACCTCTTCTTGGAATTCTCTCCCATTCTCACCTCACTCAGCCTATCTGGGAACTTGATTTTCAGTGCTCAGACTGAATGCCACCTCTGCCATGAAGCCTTCACCAATCCCTCTTCTTCCAGGCAGAAGGTGTCTCTCCTTCCTCTAGGACTTCAAAGCAAAGGTCCATAATTTTGGTGGGCACCAAATAAATAATTTTTCAGGCGAGATTCAGGTTAGACATCATCTTCTCAGTAAGTCTCTTGCAGCTCTGGGAAGTGTGAGCGAGCTTCCTGTCACCACAGTACATGCCACTTGTCACTAGAATGACCTCCATATGAGAGAGACCACATCCTTCAGGAGACCGCAGGCTCCCTGAGGGTAGGAGTTGTGTGTGCATCTGCCTCTCACCTGTGGAGCGCTGCACAGTTCCACTCATGGATGTTCTGGAACAACTAAACTGTCATTTCTTGCTTTCCAGATGGTAAACTCTTCAAGCACCTGCTGTTTCTTTTACACTCACTCTTCCCACAGCATGTCCTCTGGTCCTGACCAAGAGCAAGCCTTTAACAGATACTTGTCAATTGACAAATCCTTATCGAATCCTCCTGAACATGCTCAATCCTGCCTAAAGAGGATGCAATGTCCCTCTTAGCTGTTTCCCAGGCAAGGAAGGCTTTAGTCTTTCTGTGGCTCTACCCCAACCCGTACCATACCACATACATCCTGTTACTTCAGCATGATCAATCAAGTCACAAAGAAGGCTAGATCTATCACTGTTCCAACTCTCAGCTCACTGACCTGAACCTGTCACTTTCCTCCTTTCCAATTGCCCCAACACATTCACCGAATCACCATGTATCATATTAACCTGGTCCAGTAATTTAAATTTAAAAAGTTTGAGAGGACATAAAATTCTCAGGAAAACTCAAAATGCTTCTCACTTGTGAAACAAGCTCCATGCAAACACAGCTGAGGGTTGGACCACTGCTAATGTGTTCATAATACATACATCTGTTAGATAATCTCACAGCACAGTTATTAGAATTAAAGTTATGAAGATACTGTGTGATATTTTTTATTTAAGCAATAATAATAGGTATTTTTTTAAAGCTAAATATTAACACAAGCTATATTTTTCTCCATTGTTTATACAAAATAACACAAATATCCTTGTTGAGTTTATAAACTATCCAACCATTCTTGAATGCCAGGGTCCAACTTATCTGACATCACCATCCAAAATGTTAAGTTAGCTCCTGAGCAACCAATGAGGAGAGAGTTTTTCTGGAAGTTAGGAGATTATATCAACTCGAGTTAATAAAAAGAATAAGCTCAATGTTGATCATAGTACATTGACTGGGAGGAGGGGTGGAAGACACAGCTGCCATCGTAGCACATCACAATAGCAGAGGTATCAAGAGACGTTAGTGTTTTTTTTTTTCAGATGGTTCTGTATGAAACCACTTGAAGCAAAACAGTAATGATGTTGCACTTCTTATTTAAGGTAAAAGCCATAGGATATGAGTGAACTTTAACTCACATTTTATGGTTTTATTTAAAAGACCCCAGAGTCCAGAGCATTATGAAATTCTCTGACCTAGGATAGGGTGATTCTCTTTCTGCAGTTGAGGTCATTTTTGTGATTATCTGCAGTGCATAGTCTGAGGCTCCACTAAAAAGAAGGAAATGAAGTCAACGATCCACGAAATAGTACAAGTTACTTCTGTAAAATCTGCTACCAGGTGAAAGAAAAAAAAAAAAAAAGATTGGTAATCTTTTTGATCATTTTGCTTAAGTGATCACAACTGATTATCTACACACCCGAAATCCACTGGCATAAAGAGGGGATGATGTGGTATACCCAGAGTCACTAATTCTAATCAGGGACGGACAGGTCTCAGTAAAGATCACTCTATGGTAGATCTGAGTTGCCATTTCAAAACATTTCCCAAGTTAGCAGTAGTGCAAAACAAAACGTTTTGAAAGTTCACTACTTTTCATGTTGTCCATCCTAATGCCCCATGTCCTATTTTTCTCAAAGATTTACATGGAAAGAAAGTTCAAAATTATCTAAAATGTCTCAAATGCTCAAAAAATGTTGATTCTCTGTCGGGAAATATGTCCCTAGAATCAGCAAAGACATCCTATTTAAACAACTTTGCCCATTTTTTTTTTTGATTGTTTCTTTTGAAAAATTTTTAAAATTTAATTTGTTTAGTTTTTAATTGTACAAAAATTATATGTACTTATGGTGTACCATGTGATATTTCAATACATGTATACATTGTATAATGTTCAACCTAGGAAGATGTATATCTAGGTCCTCAAACATTGACATTTTCTTTGTATGAAAACACTTAATATCTTTTATTCTTGCTTCTTTGAAATACACAGTACAGTATTGCTATCAGCAGTCACCCTACTTGTCCAACAGAACACCAGAACTTACTTCTGCCATCTAAATTATCCTAGGTAAGTGGGAGGTATAGGGCCCACCTGGGTCTTTGGTTACACTCACCAGCCCAGAGCGGCAACTGAATTCCTGTCGACCCCAAGGGTAACCCTGAAAAGTAACACTCTTTAAAAACAAGGACCCAAGCAGCTGGCTGGGAAGCATAGGTCTTGGTCTCAGCCCAGGATCTACCATGATCTAGCACCATGTTTCCTAATGGTGGGTAAGCCGAAATCCTCATGGCTCTTCACCATGTACGTGAAGAGCTCTTCCCTTTATGGATGTTAGAAGGAGAAATCACTCTTTCAAGAGTATGAAGATGAAGTAGATTTTGATAGCCAAATGACCTAAACTTCTTGGGAAAAGGTTTTGCACAGTAACAGTAATCTGTGTCCTTCAATAAATCAAGCAATATGAATAAAATACATTTATTCTATGAGTTCTTGACCTAGATTTAGATAACCTCTTCTCACTGAGTAACAGCATTGGTGTTTCCACCAGGTTTTATTTTAGTTATCCTTTGCCAGGAGTTGGGATCAGGATAGGACAAGAAGATCCAAAGGAATGGGGGTTAGTGAAAGGGATTTAAGAATGAGAGATATTAAAATATTGCAAACTTTTAAAGGATTGCTATTCTGAGATATTTCTTTTAATACCCTCCCACAAACTTTCTTTTTAGCAGTTCTGGGGAGTAGGCATCTTACATATCTTCACATCCTTCCAATTCTACACCCAGAGAAGTGGCTAGAGGGAGCATTTTCTCCAAATCCTCATTGTCTTATTTCCATAATATTTCACATTAAATAAGTATGGAAATATAATATATATTATATATATATATGCTTGCATATGTGTATGTTGTGTGTGTATGCATGTATGTGTAAGTTTATATATATATGAATGTGTGCATGGTATGTATGTATACATACACATCCACTGCAGAAATAATATGATTATTTTTAAGAAAGTCCCCCAAATCTACAGTTATCCTTGCCAGTCTACCTAAATAGAATAGTGTCTATCCCATGCCTGCCTTCTTGCCAAAAAAAAAAATGGGGGGAGAAAAGCACCCCTATAGAGATAGGCCTGGTGGCACAAGACTGTAATCCCAGCAGCTCAGGAGGCTGAGGCAGGAGAATTGCAATTTCTAGGCCAGCCTCAGCAACTTGGTGAGGCCCTAAGCAACTTAGTGAGAACTTGTCTCAAAATAAAACATAAAAAGAAGGACTGGGGATGTAACCCAGACATCCCTAGTGCAAAAAACAAACAGCAAAAAAAAAAAAAAAAACCCTGTAGATTTTTTCCATATTTGCTTGTTTTTAAACCCAAGGCCTAGAGCACAAAACATCACCTTTAAATGCCCTTGGACTAGTGTAACATACAATTAAGCTTCTTCCCTTGTGTGTTCCCTAAACATCACAAAAACTGTTGGTTGTGCTGTTGATCAGCACTGCAGGAATTTTCCCCTTGGCAAATATGTGTCGCCTTCCTTGTGAGTGGGAGGAGCCCTACATCACACATGAAATTCAAGGAGGGCTGTGTCCTTGGCCCACGCATGGAGGCCTCATGCAGTTGGGTAGTAGAAGGTATGCCAGCCTTTCCAAAGGGGCCAGTCCCATGTTGTCTTCCCAAATGGGAGAGGAAAAAGAAACCTTGAGGGCTTTAAAAGGTGGTAACTCTGAAAGGTGTGTCTGCTACTTGACTGCAGAATCTCAATGACAGATATTCTTTTGAAAAAGAAAACATTTTCCATGAGTGAGGGGACTGGATATGAGTTTATTATTTTTGGTCATCACTGCCATTTCGGTGCCCAGGGCATTGTGGGTAAGAAGGAGTTATCAGTTGCGTCCTGGTTTATCTTCTGTGTTCACATACAGGTGATCTTTTGCTGATTCTTGGTAAGGTGTTCTCCTTTATTAAAAACCAAATGTTGTTCTTTTCTCCCTCTTTCTTTTTAAATGTTTGTGATCTTACGGTCTAGATGATAAAAGTCACAGATAACATGTGACCACACTGTGTTCAATATGTAAAAATATTGGAGGTGGAGCAAATCCACTTTTAAGAAATGCCTAGGTTTGGTCTACTGTCTGATTTAAAAGTTTTCTGTATACTGAAACAACTACAGAGAATTGTGTGAAACATTTGGATTAATGTTTGAACCTGTGCTTTTAAAATGTCTGGAAATGAACCTTAGCCAGAAGCTCAGCTGTTCCTTTCAAGTTGTTCCAGAAGAGGTTAAATATCTGCGGAGGGCACAGGCTAGGAGATGGGGTTTCCCTCCAAGTCTGTTCCTGTGGGCGTGAGCATTCCTCCCAGCCCCGTGGAAAACTACACCCTTTGGAAGTGCAAAAAGAACTCAGACTGCTTTAATCAGAGACCCTGAGCCTTTCATTCATTTCTTTGTCTCTTCTGGAACTTTAAATGGAAAGAATACCCAGTCTTGTAATATTTCGGCCACATTTTTCCCATCACCCTTTACCAAAGTAGAGACGATCAGAAGATGGGGTTCTGCCATTATCTCTATCCAAAGTGCCCTGAAGAAGAGAGCAATACCAACTTCCCCTTTCAAAGGAGTTTTGGGATCATTTGTTTAAATTTGACTTTTGAGTCAGCCCCAAGTAACTGTTCAAAAAAATATATATATATATATTTTTTTTTAACATGTAACTTTATCACAGATAAATTTTCCTTACTCACAAATCCTGGCTTAGAATTGCTGTACGGATCATGCAGACGCATGCTGGAAGTTAAACAGCGAAACTACCAGGGTGGCCACAATTAAATTCAGACTTGTATTCAAACCATGGCCTGCTCTGCATTTCTTCAAGAAGTTTGCTTTCTATAGACATTTCAAACTGTCCCTTCACAAAAGAGAGGCAGGGTGGCTCAGTCTGAGTCCCCTAAATTAAGGCAGTGAGAACAGAAAGGGAGAGAATATATTTGTATCTGTATATTTGTTCCAAACCAGATGTTCACGTATGTGAAATCTCAGACTTCCAATTTAGAATATTTTCTTGTGGAATCCTAAAGTTTGTTCACCCTTACATTCACAGACAGACTATAATCATTATTTGGACATAAAAGAAATTTTAAGTTCATATTGAAGACCAATCCACCGGCATATGTTATAAAATGGAATGATTCCTCAAAAGAAAATTTTTTTTCTTCTGTCTGTCCATATATCCCTTTTTAACTTGGAATGTATTTTAGAAATAAAATGATGAATATTTAGCAAAGTCTGAAAATAGCAAAGGGTCCTGGACTTGAGTCAGACGTTGAGAAGGAAAAAATGTCAATTTGGAATGATTTTTTTCTAAATAATTGTAGGTACTATAATATTTAGAAAGAAGAAAAGGACAGAGAACCATTTGGAGGTATGTGATTTCTCTAAGCTAAAACTAAGTTTGTAAAATGTGTAAATGTGTTTGGTTTTTTAGCTAAATAGTTTGAATCTGCTCCTCTGATTCTTTCTGTATAAAATCACTTTTAAATAAAAGTGATTAAAATTACAGAAAGAGAAGTTGCTGAGAAAATTCCCAGCATTTTCATGTAATGTCAAATGCTCATTTGAAATACTTTCCTACAAATCTATTTTGGTGTTGCAACTCTGCAACCTTTGAAAACTTTGGGGATTATCAGGAGTTGGCCTGTTCAAAGAAGATAATCACTCGTGCATAAATGTCACCCAAAAGAGCAGCTATGTTTAATGTTCAAAATAACATAATACCAAGACTTACGGCTACACAAACAATGGTCACTTTTTTTTTTTTTTTTTTGTAATATACATCAGAAAGTAATCACGCAAATTTCACATGCAAACTTAAATGATCTGAAAAAGACAATCGCAGATTCAGGCTGCACTGGTTTCAACATTTGAGCAAATCTCAAACAGCAGATATGGCCTTCCTTAAAATTTCCATCCAGTTGTTACAAAATATAAACAAAGAGGAAGCTTGACAGATGAATAAGACCTTTCTCATGATTTTTCAAATCTAAAACTACAACAGAAAACAAATATCACCACGGAAGTCCTTCAGAAGAAACTGCCTTTGGCATCTAGGCAGGAGCAAGCAGGTCTCCAAAGCCTCTCCCTCAATCTCCCACCAGAATCCTCCACTCTTACTGTTTCCTAATTTTGTGGACTGCATTGCTGAGCTGTTTATCAAAACAGTGTGCAGAATAAACGGCTCCACTCTACTACTCCACTAACTCTTGCAATTTTCTCCCTCCTCCTCGACAGAGGCCACTAGGAAAGGAAAAAAAAAAAAAAAAAAAAAAAACAAGCAGAGCAGTGAAAGCAAAGAAACAATAGACAACCGTGGCTTTGACAATGCCTTCCTTCCCTCAGCCCTCTTTCTGCTCCTGCTGTGACACTTGCATTCAAGAGCAAGGGCGGCTGCCATCGGATGCATGGACAATGGATTGAGGAATACCAGGCAGGGGGGAAAAAAGGGAATCAGATGAATTCTGAGCTAAGATGGCAGGGCTCTCACCTTTTCCGTTTTTTTGCGAATAGTCTGGATGGAGGCGTCCCGCAGAGAAGAAATAAAAAGGGTGTCTGAATTGTTGGATGGTTCTGAAGCCTTCTGCATTTGCAAACGCTTTTTAGAACTATTTGCAGGGGTATACTTGCTGCCAGCCATCTCTCTCTCTCTCTCTCTCTCCCTCTCTCTCACTCCCTCTCTCTCCCTCTCTCTGCCTCTCTCTCCTTCTCTCTGCCTCTTTCTATCTCTTTCTGTCTCTTCTGTTTTATGTCCTGCTATCTCCATCACACCTCTATTAGTATGAAGACTTTCTGCCTGTGTGAGAGTGTGCATTCCTTAATGTTCGAATCAAGACACACGTCTGCATGCATTTCTAATCTAAGGAGCCTATAGCGGTTACTACAACTATCAATTAGTCAGCAATAGCTGAGACCCTCACTGCCTCTGAAGGAACAAAGGTGGAAAGGCATGCAAATACTCCAGCACCTGGATCGCACAACTTGCTGGCTACAAATAACGGCACCTTTTCCCGTTTGCTTTTCTTTTCCTTCTGCTTAACCCTCAAATCTATGCAATATTATATGTTATTAATAGATCCAGCTGCATCATTAGGCATGGAGCATCTATAAGCATACATGTTTCATTGGCATCCTTGGGAATCAAATGTATTAAGCTGAACTAACAGGAAAACCTGGTGACAAATAGGAGTTTCTGGCACATTTGACCCTCGCTTCATTTTCATCTACTGCCACTAGAACTGAAAATAACTATGTGGTATAGTTCTTTGTCCATTTCAGTGACTATTATAAAAGAAGCTAAGAAAATAGTATGAAGAAAAGGAAGAGACAATATTCAGTTGTAGAAAAACATATGAGAAGATGAATTCTCCTCAAGCCCAGATTTTAGTTAACATTGGGTGGGTTTTTTTTTTTTTTTTTTTGGGGGGGGGGGGGTTATACATGTGTGCATGTGTGTATTATTTTAGTTGCACATTGTTAACAGCTTACATTGGACATGTGTCTGTTAGCTTGCATTGAATATATTTTATATTAACCAACTAAAACAAAATAAGGCATTCTTTTATCTCATTTTACAGAAACCTCAAAAATTTTTTAAAAATACCCTTCATAAAACAATGCACTCATTGCTTTTCAATGTTTAAGGACATCAAAATATTGCTAACTTGAACACACAAGGAGAAAGAGGGAGGTATAAGAAGCAGCTGATATTAAATATGGATAATTTCAATGGAATGGTGTACTTTACATCTGATGTTATCTGATTTTGTTCCTCTTTTCTGGTGCACGAAAAGAGGAATTTCTTTCCTTGGGACTTCTTGTTAGAATTAAAAGTATTTCAGACAACATGCAGAAAATATCTTGAAGGCTAACATCGTTCTCCAACTCTATAAACAAGACGCACAGCCTCACCTGAAGACATGTATTTACAGGCAGGCTGCAGTGTGGCTGCAGAGTAGCAGCGCCTTATTTTCCTCTGCTATTTATTCCTGTTCTTGGGACTATCACTCCAAAGAGCAATTTTTGTTTTCTTTCTTCCTACACAAAATAGCCCACCCTAATTTCACCCCTCTTAACCACAAGAAGCTGAGAAATTTGGAGCTAATGCTCAAAGAGAAAACCCAACAATAGAGCATAAAAACTGAGTTGCAGGGACGGGGCATGAGAGTCTAGCAAGCTTTCATAATGAGCGGAGGTGTTACAAATCGGGAGAAAGAATCCTTATCAAGACCAAGTGGGGTAGAGAGGGGGGCCCAGGAACCCTCTCCAAACCCTGTCAGTTAAGAGAGAAAAAAATCCTAACAAGGCTGAGGGGGAGAAAAGAAATGGTGCTAAATAGCCGGCGAGGTGACCCACCGTCCTGTTCGCTCCTTGGCTCTTGCCGAGGGGAATAACAGCCACAGCAGTGACAACGGAGGTCTAACGTGTCAGGTGCAACCTCTGCCCAGTGCTGTCTACCTCCCAGACAGGAGAGAAAATCATGCCTGAGACAGGACACAACCGGAACGAGCAGGCGCCATCATCAAGTCACAGAGCCCATCAGCACCGGCTGGTCTATGAAAGCCTTGGATCAAGGGTCCCATTCAAAGGCAACGAAGACGCAGAGACAATGGCAAATCAAAACCTGGCAGGGCTTCTGGAATAATTTAATTCCTCTCTCCAGAATTTAGATGCTATAGCAAGAAACACAGGCGAGAGCTCCTTCACACCAAGGCGTGAGCATATGCCTGCCTCTCAGTGCATGTATTTTTAGACACAATATCATGGGTAAGGCAGCCTGTGCACTCAGCAACAGCATTTGCTTCCCTACGTTGGTGCAGCCTCCTTTCCATGCTGAGAGCAGCTGATGAGCAGAGGAAGCAGTCCACATTGCTCACCAAGCCAAAGGTCAGGGAGGAGGACCCCAAACCAGAATCCATTGTCTCTGTGCTCAGAAAGCATTAAATACATTTTCAAGATGTGTTCCAAAATGAGGTCATGCTGTGTGGCAATGTATTCACTTCCTATCTTTCCACATCTGAGAGCAAGACCAAGAATAGAAATCACACCTTGAGAAAGGCAATGCGAACACCGTAGACCAAAGGACAAACATATTGGAATGGGATCTTTACTATTAAACATGCACTAAACTTTTGAACTCCTCTAAACAATAATGTTCATGAAGACCAAGAAGGGGATGGAGTTTTATGGCAGATTTAGATGCACTTTAAATTTGGATATTCTTCCCATTCACTTCAAGCCTCAAATACTTAAAATAACAAACACAACAGAAAACTAGCCCAGCTCATTAAAATGTGATAAACTAGAAAGCAAAGAGATAAGCTTTGCCTTTGTGAACAAATTAAATGTAATCTGGTATATTCTTGTCTGATCTGGAGAATATTTTCCTTTGCATGGAGATTAAAATATTTTAAAAGACTTCCTTAAATTTTTCATATTAAAGTGCTTATGAAATATGTATGTGGACATATTTGTACTTATACAAAATTCTCAAGTTAATTTAAATTTGTGGGAGAAATCCAAGGAATAGTAGGTCAAACAATCAAAAAAAAAAATACAAAAACATCCCTAACCACATAACAATCTCTCTAAAGTTTCATATACTTGCAGAGTAGAGATGGACTGAATGGTGATGAATAAAAATAATGTTTCAAAACAATATCACAAATGAAATTACTTTAAAAAGAACAAAATGCCTACCTACCATATTTTTTGAGTCAGAATTTCTGTCTGAATTTTTTTAATGTTGCATATGAGTAATCTATAAAAGGGAGTTACAGGATGGATTATTTCCAACTCTGCAGATAAGCATCCGGAGTTTTTATTTTCCTTTAAGGGTAGAAACAGTTTACAATTTCACATTGTAAATCTCGCTAGCACTGAATGGCGCTCTCACAGGGATTGACAAAGGAAGGATAATTCATGTCAGACCAAAAGACTTCTTTCAGTCAGTTTCATGCAGTTTTCTCCCAACAGATCTGGGCCAAAATGAATGTAGAATCTCGAGCTGAACTATCCATCACATTTGCCTAGTCTTTCAATTAATGACACTGCAATCAGATCGATAGAATGTAATAAGAAAAGAGCTTTGCATTTCTATACCTATTAATTCGCTGAGTAACTCCAGCAGTAAAACGTGACTTGAAAGGAAAAGCACTTAAGGAAAATGAATTCTCCTTAGCAATGACTCTCTGACCTGAAAATGAACACGGAGCTTCTATCTTCCAACCCAGGTTATTAGGATATAAAGATACCATTGCATTTCCAAGATCAAACTTGTTCTTTTTTCACGAGATTCTCTGTAATACACTAACACCACCCCAGGTCTAATCAAACAGGTCATTTTTCAAAATTTTGCAACAAACATCCTTGAGATGCACGTTAGGATATCTGCAAGGGAAGCTGGTGTTCTCCACTTCCTGGGTCACCCTGAACGACCAGATTTCTGATCTCGGTTTCCTGAGATATTCTGCACAGAGGAATTGGACCAAACAGGGAAGGGATGGTGAGAATGCTCATGGTGCTCAGCTACACTCCGAATTATCGCATTGACTGGAGACTATGCAAACAGTGACCCACATCACAAGGCAACCTGGTGACAGCATGCGCCCTATTTCTCACTAGCAAGGAAGGACTAGGAAAGCAAAGGAAGAGGATGGGGCACAGAAGGGATGGCCTGAAGTGGTCTCTATAGTTCTGTGCACATCTGGATTTTAATGTCACTGGACCTTCAAAACAGCAGCTTCACTCATAAAAAACTAGACTCTCTACTAAATCGAGGCTGTGCCATAATTCAATCCTCCACTGGTGTGGTAGAAAGAACATTTGTTGTATTGCCAGACAAGGAAGGGTTTGAATCTCAGCTCTATTAAACACTAGTTAGCACCTCAGGACCTCAGATTTTTATTAGCAAAATAGGGATATTATTGCTCAACTTCAAGGGCTTCTGTGAGAGTTGAAAGAGATAATGTGTGTAAGCACATGGCACAAAACAGTCTACCCTTTCTCGTCCCAATCCTCTATTTCCACATGTAAAACAGCTCTGAAAACACAATCTTACTGTGCAGATTAAATGATATAATTTACATAAAGAGCTCTACGCACTGTTCAGCACTATACAACTGAAGGGTAATATTATTATTGACATAAAAATAGCAATAATGCATTTAAAAACAGAACATGCTATTTATAATAAAACATGAAGGATGAATAATACAATACAGGGCCAGATAAATGTGTCAAACCTAAAGGGAAATAGCAGTCATTTCTACTGGAAAAAGACTGTCACATGAATCAGCCACCATCAACCAGTCTTCCAGTGGATCTTAATCTCAGTTGTACATGGAGGTACCTTCCTTTGAAAGTGAAAATAAAAAAAATAAAAAAAAAAAACAAGTAAGGATCTAAAGTTCCACAATGAAATTATAGGAAGAAACCTAGCAATGTGTCAGAAGTAGTAAAAACATCCCCGCAAAGTGTTCCCTGTGTTTGGGGGAAAGTATCGATTTATGCATTTAAGAGGTATTTTTCTATGAGCAAAATATTCACAAAGAACAGTAAAGGTGAGGTGTTCAGAAAGATAATTTTGCCCTCAAAGAGCTTAGACTCTAAAGAAGACAAATTTTAATGATAAAATGAAAATAATGACTAGTGTTAAGTGAGAAAGATACCACTAGTCTTGGAACGGCGCTTTGTGGTAATTGGTATTTGACGTCTGCAATATCAGAAGTATATTTTAAGGGACCCTTTTCATTACTTTGTCAAGATGATCATTAACTAATGAAATGAGACAATGAATAGAGAGCTTAAAATAATTGCTACAAAATATCGAGCTTTATTAAGACATCAAGTTCATTATCCACGCATGGTTGATAGAAAACATTGGGAGGCTTATAGAAACTAGAAAACTAATTCAATAGGTATGGTTAACTGAAGAGGATGTCTGCTGCTTTTAAGGGAAGAAAATAATAATAGCCACCACTTAAAAAGCACTTACACCGGGCCAGGCAATTTATACTGTGCTAAGAGTTTTATGTCTGACGACCCACTTCATCTTCTCAATATCCCTACGAGGTCTGTGCTATTGTTACCATCAGTTTTACAGAGGAAGAAACTAGAGCACAGAGAAGTCAAGTGACTTGCCCAAGATCACAGAGCATATGATAAAGCCAATGTCACATCCAAGGAGACTAATGAAACTGTCAAAGCATTTAAGGTCCCCTTCTTGACCACTCTCATCTTTCTTTTCTCCTTAGAACCTCATCAAAATGAATTTCAGTACCAAGTAGAACCCAATGGCCCTCAAGCTAGGTCTGTCATGGGTGAAATCTGAAAGAAAAGATAATCTCCCAAGTCAAGTGAAACTTCAGAAACAAAGTGTCTAAGTGTGAACTGAGTCATTTGATGAGTGCATCCATTCAACACCTAACACTGAGTATGGCCCTACCACGTATCATGCAGTGGGTTCCTGCCCCACCAAAGCTTACCGGCTCAGGAAGCAGGTATAATTAAAGCCATCTCACTGTGACGAGAAAGGGCTGTTAGGAAAGCCAGAGTCACGTTTTCCACCTGGGGCAACTTTCAGGAGAGCAAGTTCCTGAGATCAGGAATGGCTGGATCCGATACCCTGGAGCGCAGTCTCTAGAACTCGTGAGTATTTCCATGCTTTCTAATATGTGTCCATGAAAAGTACCTGGGTTTCTTCTCTGACACTGTGTGGTGTGTGCAGCTGACCAGGACTCCCTCTTGAGTACCTGGAGATGCATGTTCTCGCTTCTCAAACAACCTGCTCTGGCCCAGGTGCTGCAAAGGGAAGGAAGGCACGGCCCTTTCTCCTCTCTGCCCTGACGTTGAATGGAAACTAAAGGAGGAAATTCTGTAGCGATTCCAGTCATGCAGCTACGCACATCTTAATGTCTCCTACTCTCCTTATTACAACAAGAACATCCTTGCTACCAAAGCTTTAAGGGAAAAGAAATACAGAGATGACAAAATTTTCCATAATCGTCATCATCAGGGATAGCTACATGGTATTTTAATAAATCTCCTTCTTAGTCTTTACATAGGTGGGTCCTTACCCATAAATCTGCACATTTCTAACAATGTATGGATCGTAATTTAGTTTCTCTTCCTACCTGTTCAGGTGAACAACATATCCGGAGCGTTTCTGATATCTAAATATGCTTCTAACACATTTTAAAGGATTATATAATATTTTGACATCTAAATATACCTCAAACACATTTTAAATGATTATATTATATGATATAATATTTAAAGGATTATATAATATTTGATCATTTCTCCAAAATTGAGCACTTAGAATGCTTTCAGATTTTAGATTACATCTAAGACTGTGAGACACCCTTCAGCTATCCTTCCTTCATAGAGAGTAGGAGCAGGGTTATTGAATTAAAGTACTTTCATTTTTTTCATGTATTACTTAGGAGTTTTCTAGAAAGTTTTGCCAATTTACCTAGCTATTGGATGGGGTTTCCATTTCTCACTGGCCTTGGGTTTTGCTTTATTTATTGTAACATCTACTACTTCTTAGCAGTGCTGTTTCACTTGTATTGCTTGAATTGCAGTGAATTGCACTGATATTATGAGAGTTCGTTGACCATTTCTTCTTTTCATTTTACGACCTATCCCTGGCCTTTGCCATTTTCTCTGTTGTGTTGCTATTATTTTTCTTACTGACTTGTGAGACATACTTACATGTATGTGTATAGAGGTGTGTGTGTAAACCCTGTAGGCATACTCAAATTTGTGCTCTCCTTAGTCATCACAAATACATTTTCTCCTCCCCACTCCCAAGTACTAGGGACTGAACCAGGGATGCTCTCCCACCAAGATCCACACCCAGCCCATTTTATTTTTTGAGACTGATCTTGCTACCTCAGAGTTTGAGGCTGGCCTCAAATTTGCAATGCTCCTGCCAGAGCCTCTGATATTGCTCTGCTCACCACCATCCCTGGCACAGATACATTTTCTACTTTGGCTTCTATTTTTAATTTATAGAACTTTCATATTCTACATATGCAATTTTTTAATATTTTCCTTTATGATAGCATCAGATGCTTTTATACTTTGAGATACTTTTCCCTCAAAATCAAATATTCACCTATATTCTTTTAAAATTATTTTTATGCAAAATTTTTGCTTGGAAGAATCTACCTGTTTTTGTTTTGTAAGATATAACTTAAGGATTTTATTTTCCCTTTTTTGGAGCGGGGGGGTACTAGGGTTTGAACTCAGGGACACTCAACTACCAAACCACATCTCTGCCCTATTTGTATTTTAATTAGAGACAGGGTCTCACTGAGTTGCTTAACACCTTGCTTTTGCTGAGGCTTGGTTAGAACTCTCCATCCTCCTGCCTCAGCCTCCTGAATCACAGGGATTAGAGGCATGTGCCTGGCTTCTTTTCCTTTTAATTGACAAATTTTCTACCATCCCTCCTCTTCTATATTGATATTTCGAATATGCTAAAGTCATATATACATTTATATATATATTCAGACCTGTTTGAGGGTCATGAGTTCTATTCAGATGTTTGTGTTTAAATCCTCTATAGTAAGTGAAACTGTCAAAGCATTGAAAGCACTTTTCTATTTCATCCACATGAGGATCAAAAGACTTGCAAAAGCTTCCCATGGTTTAAACAGTGTGCCGGGTGTTATTGCTGATTTGAGGTTTGATAAGACAGCAGTAAAAACTTGCGGCCTTGGGATTGGCCATACTGGCAAAGGGTCTGAAATTGAATTCAGAGGGGTTGAGATTGGAGCAGAAGATTCCACCTCAAGGCAACCAGGGAAACCAGTAGTCAGAGAGGTTAATCAAACAAAACTCTGCAGGACAGTGTCAAGGCCCAAGTACTGCTGAGAGCATTTATAAATTAAAGTTGGAAGGGATCAGACCAAGTTTGAGCTCTATTCACAGGACTAGGTGTAAACAGGGACCAAAGCACATCAAAGAAAAGAAGGTAGACTGTGCAGGGGTCAAGGGTTGGGGGCTTCAGGCCCATCTCTGGGTCCAGCACATGGGCAATGCATGGATGGAAAGAATAGGTCAAAGCTAAAGAGCACAAATCCATTTAAGCATCTCTTCTGAAGAAGCTGAACTACAGTTTCTATTTTCCCAATACATGGTGAACGTACCGTAGGCAGCTGACTTGGGTAATTTAAATTCCCTTGTTTTTCATTGGTTCCAAGAGAGAATTTTGACTAACAAAAACAGAGGATCCCTGCCTCAGTTCACCACCTTCTTTTGCAGGGTCAGGAATCAACTCAAGTGGAAAGAACGAAAACCGAAACAGCTCATTTACCAGAAGCGTGCTAGTATGGAAAATGTGAGTTCTCAGTTTTGGAAAGCAGGTCAGTTTGACCAACCAGCATCATCAAAAAGAAGAACGCTTTTCCTGTTCAAGATGCAGGAACAGGGGCTGGGGAGATAGCTCAGTCGGTAGAGTGCTTGCCTTGTAAGCACAAGGCCCTGGGTTCGATCCCCAGCACCCAAAGAAAGAAAAAGAAAAAGATGCAGGAACAGAAAGGTTGCAACACAACAATAGAAAAACTCAGCATCTTCAGTTTTCTACTGCAGTTTTGACAGGACATCAACATGTCCCACGAGGCCACCAAACTGCACTGTCCATATGGAATGTTTCTGGGAATGCATAGGGAGTACTGTGTAGTGGCTTTTGCTGTAAGATGAGCAAAGCTTGAGCCTGGCAATACTAATAACTGGCTCTGTGATCTTGGTAAGATTCCCAACCTCTCTGTGTCTCAGGGTCATCACCTACAACACAGGCATAGTTATTGTGTTCATCTCATAGGGTTATTGTAATAACTCAATCAGAAAATGCATATGTACTCTATATGGACCTGCATATGAGTAGGTTGGCCTACAAAATACTGGCCTGTGATTGGAAGCAGGAGAGAGTACAGGCTGCAGAACTAAACCAGGTCCAAACACCAGCTCTACCACTTGTTTGCTTGGTATTGCCTCTCTCTGGGCCTCTTCCATACAGCGGTCCTACCAATGCAGTCAGATCCATTGCATAAGGCTGTCATAAAGATTAATTGAAAGAATCTGCAGAGCCACTTGGAGCAGTGCCTGCCCTTGTCTGTAAAGATTAGCTGTTTTGTTGCTGCCATTTTAATATGCAGAATGTGAAGCTAAAATCCTTAGGTCAAAAATCAGTAAGAAACTGAAAACATGAAATAAGGAGGAATTTCTCTTCCTTTGGAAACCTACTGTAACTACAGCTCATCTTCCTCATGGATTCCCCCTCCATAATGGGAATCCACATAGCAATAAAGTGGATTCCTGTAGCAATGCTAGAGGCATCCCACACACAATCGCAGGCAAGGCAGCACCTTAAAACAGCTCGGATGACCGTTTCAAGGCTCTCTGAGTTCACTGAAAGGGCACAGGATGTCTCTGCTCCAGACTGACAGCTGGCATTCTCTACTGCTTTTGGGGGGAGCCTGTGAGTGATTTCAGAGTCACTAGCCAGGAAACCTCTTGGTCTCTGACAAGAATTCTAAGGAGACCTCAGATATCCTGATCCCCAGGACCACACATTTCTATGTACTCGAAATTTTATTTTGAAATTCTTTCATCCATCCATCATTTGCTTTGGAATACCTTGGCTAGGGTTAAACATATTGTGGTGAACCAAACAAATTAGGTGCCTGACTAATTTACATTCTAAAGGGAGAAGCAAACATGAATCAGGGAACCACAGAGGTAAATAAATAATTACGAATTGTGATATAAGTATCCTAGTTGAAAAGAGAAGGATTGATGATGTGGATCTGCAGTGGAGACCTCCCGGAGGAAGGGACGTGTAAACCGATTGGAAGCATTATGTGTATATAAGAAGCAACACCAGCTTTGAGTGTAAAATCTTCATGAACATTAGCTTGGAAAGAAGCAACCCACCAGCTTGATGAAATTACTGAGAGGGCCCACTAGCAACTACACTGAGTTGGTTAAGTACCATGCTCGCCAACGCTAGAGCCCCGACTACCAAGGTTTGCCAGGAGACAAAGAAAATCAAACTCAGGTCTCATTCAGCCCACCCCAAGGAAGGCAGGCAACCAGGGCAGCCAGGATTCTTTCTCGTGAGTCAATTTCTACTGCAGTTCCTGGTATGTGTCACGTAGAAGGGGAGCTATTTTTGGAGAAGGACCAGCACAAAACTCCATCCTTATGAATCATAGACACCTGGGGAGGGGTTGGGGAAGGACGGAGGTTACGGGTGACAACTTGGATAGGAGAGGACCCTGGGGAAGAAAGGAACAAAATCTCAAATTCCTACATAATCTACACCCAAGCTATTTCTCCCAAATTCTCTTCATTCTACCAATTTAAATCCAGCACCTCCCTCAAAAGCCAATTTGAGACTGGCCTTGTTCCACCACCACACCCTCAAGTCCTGTTGTGCGCCATCTCCCCCCAGACCCAGACTTCCTTTGCACTGTGCTGCATTGTTCTCAAAGTCACTTAGGGAATTATTTTCTTGCCCACTCAATAAGATGATATACTTCTCAAAGACCAGGACTATTCCTCTACTTCTTTTGTATTCCCCGGTGCTCAGCTTAGTATTGTTTCCATTCTAGGCACTTAACATATCAATGCCTGTTGGATAAATGAATGGTTTAATTAATCCATGTATCTGTAAGATTTCAGTAGTTGGTGGGAATAAAAGGAAGTACTATGAATATAACAAAATTGAGCCATCCCTGGCTAAGGCTGGAGAGTCACCTTTAGGAGAGCATTCAATACTGTGTGTTGGTTCTTATTTAAACAGAGAGCATTAGGTGCTATATCTGGAGATTTTCATCAGTCGAGGGTAATTGAAGGGCACCTCCACCTAGTGACATGTTATAGGCTAGAGAGATCTTTCAAAGCCCTTTCCATTCCAAACCCTGATTCTATGGATTCTAATTTTTGCTTTCTCAATCCAGAGAACCCCTGGCAAGAACGCTAGCCAGTCCTCAGAAGCCAGTCCCTAGAAAGAGACCGAACACACCAGGTATCCCCGTCTCTGGAATGAAACCCCACTCCCCCACCAAATCAAAGCATATTCTCGGAGACCACCAAGATGCAGTCATTGATTTAGTCTCACTAATACTATGATAGACAGGAGCAGGGAGGAGAAATAGTTGCATTAAACTATTTGTTTAAAAACAAAACAAGGAATGCTGAGTGCAGAGTTCTGTACCATTTTATCCTCTTCCAGTCTTATTGGAGGTGCAGCCCGAAGGGATCTTTCCATGAGGTCTTAAAGGGTGGAAGTGATTTTATGTAGGTTTATTATTCTCATTTAGAAGTCTCAGCTCTTATATTCCTGGTTAGGATTAAAGGGTTCCTTTTCTATTTACTTCTAACAAGTTTTAATAAAGAATTTGGAATATAAAACTTGCCTGTCTGAAGGCACCAGTAGTCCATCAAATCTGATGCCTCTGCCTCAGAAGATGGAAGATACTGAAACAAAGGGCCAGACACTGCCTAGCCAGTCAACTCAGAGCAGCAGCCAGGCCGCAGGACAGGAAAGTCTGAGCTTCGACACATAAAGCATCCATCACTCTCCAGACTCACCCAGCACAAAAGGCTTGGTTTTCTCCCATTAGGCAGCACGGTGTGCCCCCTTATAGACCCCTTGTCACACTCTGTGACCTCCTCGGTTGGTGTGGCCTTTGTTTCCTTTTCTCATTTCAAAATGACTCAGCTGGCACTGCATTGAAGCCTGGCCAAGTTTGCCTTTTAAAAATTGCACCCTCTTGAAAGTCTTGGTGGAGTTTTTTATTAGGCAGATGCTATGCTTGAAAGTTGTAAGAAAGCATTGTTTTCACATATATTGTTGTCTACCTGGGGACAGGGGGAAAAAAAAAAACATGCATAGTCTTTACACAAAGCGATAGAACTGCATTTCCCAAAACAGTTCCTACTAGCAAAGGAGTCATTCTGCTCCCTTGGACCATTCTAGTCTCACTTAGTACCTTCTTCAGCCTGCCCAGCCCAGCTGGAGTGCAGGGGAATCAATTCACTGATGAAGGAAGTATGGAGAGGCAGATTTCTTCCACACAGCAGCAACTGGTAGCATGGATCATGAGACACGGTAGGGAGGGGCAGTGAAAACCTCAGTGAGCTTCTGAGTCCATTATACATTCAGCCTGGAATGATGACCCCTAATTTATTTTAGCTGCGTTGCTCTTTGGTAGAGATGTCCTCAATCCCACTCTGAAGATCTCAGCATACTTTTCTGTTATTCTTCTTGCCTTTAAACCAGGAATCTGGCTCATTCTCTATCTGTTGAGTCGTTAATCTACTCTAACATTCCCCTCACCATAACCATCTGCTCTACCTTGAATTTTTTACCTCTTCACTCTCTTCTGCTTTAGCTTGCTCTCTTGGCTCATTCTGTAATCTTTTTTTTTTTTTTTCTTTTTTGAATTCATGACCATCCAAGTAGGACTAGCCCATAATTTCTTTCTTTTTTTTTTTTAATTTATTTTTATTGTAAACAAATGGGATACATGTTGATTCTCTGTTTGTACATGGAGTAAAGGCATCATACATCTACATAGGGTAATGTAGTTTGATTCATTCTGTTATTTTTTCCCTACTTCATCTGTAATCTTTAATTTCTCTTCTTTCTGTCTGGTTGCTTATGTGTGGGGGCAGACAATAGAGGTGATATAGGCTATTATTCATGAGTAGCTTCAAGGGTAACGTGAGAAATGCCTCATCTCCTGACCCCTCTTAGCATAAGAATTGCTGATAAAATTCTGAACTGAAAAGGGAAGTTCTTCTGATACAGAGAGCTACTCACTCTGGAGGAGCTTTTTGGAGAAAGGATCTAGTTGGGTGGAGTTTGGGGTTGTTCCTAAAAAAATAAATAATTAAAAAATAAAAAGGTTTTTAAAATAAAATAGAATAAAATAAAAAGGTTTCATACAAAGGATAATCTTGATTATAATTAAGACCACCAATTCACTACCATCCCCAACAACCTCTGAAAATGGCAACCCATATTCAAAATAACAGTAAAACATCATGGTAGCCAAGAGTTTAATGGCTCCACCTCTGAGTAAACTAGGGTTCTTTCACCTCCTCACCTTCAGATTCAGCCTCAGATGAGCTGTAGCAGCAGAAGGTGCGCAGTAGGGAGAAGGAACACAAATCGCCCACGGGCTACCTAACTGCTCTCTAATTACCCCAGAGTTGCCAGTAAGGAGAGAGGGCAGCCCCAGTGAGACACCTAGAACTGTGGCCCATAGAGAGCTGTATCCAACAGTCACCACTCCTATGGTAAAATGCCCTGGTCCCCGCAGACCCAGGGATACCAAGCAACTTCTCATTCCTGACCTCCCTGAGCCATCTCTTCCATGGCAGAGGCTCCAGCTCCCATGTTCTCCACTGATACTGTTCATATACATTCCTTCTGCCAACCCATATGCCTCCCAGGAACACCAGACAAATGCTCCCAAAGTCCTGCTGGGCACCCACTGGCCCCCGCGAAACTCATATTCAATATGGCTGAAGAAAGAACTCAACATCAGCACCCTTCTGTCCCACAGTGCCCAACCCTCCATGGCTCATGCTAATGACAGCTGACCATCCATGCAATCACTAGAGCCAGAAACCTGGGACTCACCCAGCCTCCTTCCTCTAAGTGACTCTTCATTCCCCATAACCAATCTTCCCAAACATCTCCAAAATCTCTCACCAATCTAGGTCTTTTCTTCCAATGCCTTAGCTGTAATCTTTATGTATGTCCTCAGTTTATCTTTTTAAATTTTTTTTTATTTTTACAGACTGCATTTTGATTCATTGTATGCAGATGGGGTACAATTTTTCACTTCTATGGTTGTATGATGTAGAGTCACACCATTTGTGTAATCATACATGTACATAGGGTGATGATGTATGTCTCATTCCACCATCTTTCATACTGCCCACCTCCTCCCCCGTCTCATTTCCCTCTATGTAATCCAAAGTTCCTCCATTCTTCTCTTACCCCCAATCTCCTCACCCCGTTTATGTGCCATTATCCACTTATCAGGGAAAACATTTGGCCTTTGGTTTTTTAGGATTGGCTTATTTCACTTAGCATGATATTCTCCCATTCCATCCATTTACCTGCAAATGCCATAATTTTATTCTTCTTTGTGGCTGAATAATATTCCATTGTGTATATATACCACAGTTTCTTTATCCATTCATTTATTGAAGGGCATCTAGCCTTGTTCCACAATCTAGCTATTGTGAATTGAACTGTTATGAACATTGATGTGGCTGCGTTACTGTAGTATACTGATGTTAAGTCCTTTGGGTGTAAACAAAGGAGTGGGATAAGTGGGTCAAAATGTGGGTCCATTCCAAGTTTTCTGAGAAATCTCCATACTGCTTTCCAGAGTGGCTGCACCAATTTGCAACTCTACCAGCAATCAGTTTATCTTGCTTAGACAGAAGTAGGATCTAAACCTTGCTTTCAATAATCGCAGTCTAATCCTTCTGTACATAAACAAGTGTTCTCTTTTTTAAAAATATCATTTTGCTGTTGTCAATTTTTTTTAAATCATGCATTGTTATTCTACTGCTTTCAAGATAAACGTCCACCTCCCTGGCTTGACATAGAAATCTCTTCAGTCTGCTCCTCCCCACTTCCTCAGACTCAATGTCTGCCAAAGTTCCGGAGTCACTGGGCTCCAGTTATATGGAGATGCATCCCCTGAATATGCCTACTCTCCTGGAATTCTTTCCTCTGTACACACCTTTCCCTCTATTTATAATGACCTTCCTTCCTCAGACTTTTATCTAGGCAACACCAACCCATCCATCAGAACTCAGCCCAGGTGTCATTTTTGCAAGCTCCCCTGGCACTTAGGTGCTTCTTTGCTTATGCATACCAAAGCTGCTTGCTCTCATTGCTCACCTAAAAATTATGAAATGCCCAGAAGATTGTTTGTACTTGTACATACCTGTCTTGCCTATTGCATGTGAGTGACAGAGTACAAAGACCGCACCATCCTTATGTTTTAGTACCCCTGTGCCTAACTGCCTTGCCCAGAGCAGTACCTGGAGTCAAGTCTATTGACCAGTCTTTTCTCAGAAGAAATTCTCTTCTTGGAGGGGAGACTTAAAGAGCAGCACAGTGAACTCTAACGAGCGCTTCTTTTTGAGGCAGAGCATCTCAGTTCTAGGCCAGATTTATGATCAGGAATGTGTGAGATTTAGAGTGAGGCACCAAAAACAGCCAACATCAGTTCAGCATTGATTATGCAGCTGCCTCCCTAGTAACCATGCTATGTGCATGATCTTAATTTTCCTCAAAGTCACCTGACATGACAAATACTAATATGCCACACACTTTTCAGATGAAGAATTTAAGTAACTCAGACCTTTGTTTCATGCTACTTCTCTTCGTCCTGGTTACAGAAAGCTAAAATGAGGTACCATAGTATAGAACTGAACCTTGAAGCTATAGAGGCCTACACAAACATAAGCTACCATAATTATAGAAAGCAGTGAAAGTTGTCATTGATGCTTTGCAATGAAGGGAAAAATGAGATAAAAATTTGACAAGATGAAGATGCGTCTTATTATGCACCTGAATTAAGAAGACTCCGCTGAAGTATGTCCCCAAACCAATGATACATTACAGTCAGTGGCCTAGGCACTCAATGGGTCCAAGCCTCTTGTCTTGCAAAGATGTAAAAGCAACATTCATAAAGCTGCACAATTAATTTTCAGAAAACTCACAACAACCAAGTTAATATCACCCCATTTGTTAGTCCCACATTGTCAAAAGAGAATATGAAATGCGGAGAGAGTGGGACTGATAAATGTGAGGGCTGTATTCAGATAGCACCTGAACATTTCAGAGCCAACCTTACACTCCAAACATGCTCCTGACATCTCTGCTCACAGACATTTTTAATTACCACATCTGTCTTTACGAGGCATCAAACTAATACCACATTCCACAAGGCCAACATGGAAAAAATAGAAATAATATTTATTCAGGGAACTGAACTTCATCAGAAGCATTATGATGTAATAGAAAAAGAACGAGTAGAAGCTTTTGGACCAAACAGATGTGGGTGGAAATCCTAGCTCTACCATTTCTAGATCTTTGGTATTGAAGTTTTGGTTTTCTCACCTCTAAAATGAGCAAAATTAACAAACAAAATAAAGTGATGCCTCATTATTGAGGAAATAAATTCTTTGCCACATCGTTCAATAAATGTTGGCTTCTCTTCTATTCATTAAGGGGTGTTGATAAATATATTATCCTTGGCCAACTGCCAAACCACAAAATAATTCTTTGTTTCTACTTTTAAGAAGTGACAACTTTTGCCTACTATAACTATACATAAATGTAGACACATGAAAGACACAAGATATGTTTTTTCCTTTTTCTTATCACAAGTATCGGGCCTACATTTGGGTGACTTCAGGGCCTTAAAACATTCACACTAAAGGATGGAGTTGAGTTAGCGTACAGCTTGTGTTTTGGGGCTATATGGAGAATTACACCCAGGGCCTCACACATGCTAGGCAAGTATTCTACCACTGAGCTTTATCACCAACCCAGATTTAGTATGTGTTTAGGGATGCTTAATTTTCCTGCATGACTCTTTCATAAGTCCAAAAAGAATGATAAAAGGCGATGAAGAAAACTTAACATAAGTTTGATACACTTTTGAATCCAGATCCTACTGATGACTAAGAATCTTGGTCCTAACATCAGACATAGGTTCAAATTTCACTTCAGCACATACTAGATGTGTGACCTTGGGCAAGTTACTTCTCTTTAGATGCAGAATTTCCTTATCTGTAGAATGGGCAGAACAGAACCTGTTTATGGACATTTGGTGAGAATTAAATCAATCAATGCATACAAAGTAGTTAGTAGCAGGCCCGACACATGCTCTGTGTTCAACAAAGGAAAGCTGTTACCAAAATGTACAGTAGATACATTGTTAAAAGGGGAAAGAAACATCAAAATAAGGGAAATATAAACCTGAGTCTATTGAGAGTTCTGTTTCTGTCATACCTTAGTTCTGAATTTAAAAGCTGGTATACAGGACTATATGGTACTTTGTATGGGGACCATCCCAAGGAGTTAATTTGTTCACATTTCTCGAATTCCATCATCTGCCTGGAAAACTCTCAAACACCAATCTATCTTTCATCCATTAAGAATCCTGTCAAATGTCTGCTAATCCCACTGACCTCTCACTCTGTGAAACATTCCTGGAATAACTAAAGGAAAAATGGCAATTTGTTCCAATCCTGCCTCATCAATTATTTTTTTCCAGGGCTGGGGGTCAAACCTGGAGTCTAGCATATGCTAGGCAAATGTTCTTTTGCTGAGTTACATCAGCAGCCCCAATCCAAGAAGGAGGAGGAGAAGGAGGAGGAGGAGGAGGGGGGGGGAGGAGGAGGAGGAGGAGGAGGAGGAGGAGGAGGAGGAGGAGGAGGAGGAGGAGGAGGAGGAGGGGGAGGAGGAGGAGGAGGAGGAGGAGGAGGAGGGGGAGGAGGAGGAGGAGGAGGGGGGGGGAGGAGGAGGAGGAGGAGGAGGAGGGGGAGGGGGAGGGGGAGGAGGAGGAGGAGGAGGAGGAGGGGGAGGGGGGGGAGGAGGAGGAGGAGGAGGAGGAGAAGAGGAACTAAAGACTACTCTGTCCATTTGAGTCCCCATGGTACCCACATGTACTTGAAGAATGTCCACTACTTTCTATCTGAAGCAGCTGTAGATGTGTGGAAATAATACTCAAATTTGCATCAGGAGATTGGGAGCTCAGACCCCAGCTCCTTGCTCATTCTGACTTGGGGACAGGTGCTTTATCATTTTCCTGATGTGCACATGGGAATAACATCCAGACAATGGAATATTGTTCAACATTAAAAAGAGATGAGCTATCAAGCCATAAAAAGACATGGAAACCTAACAGGCTACATACTGTATGATTTCAATTGTGTGACATTTTGGAAAAGGCACAACTATGGACACACTGAAAAGATTGGTTGTTGCCAGAAGTTAGGGAGAGGGAGGAACAGACAGGCAGAGCACAGAGGATTTTAGGGCAGTGAAATTATACTGAATGATTCTGTGATGGTGGATACCTGTCATTACACAGTTGTCAACCCCCATAGAATGTACAACAGCAAGAGTGAATCCTAATGTAAATTATGGACTTTGATTGATAATGGCATGTCAGAGCAGGTTCATCGATTGTAACAAATGTGCTATTTTGGTGGAGAATGTTGGTTATGAGAGAGGCTGTGTATGTGTGTGAACTTGCTATTTTTCTTTTTCCTTAGGGGAATTCTGCTCAATTTTGCTGTGACTTAAATTTGCCCTGAAAATAAAATCTATTAGTTAAAAAGAATATAATATCACACAGGGCTGCTGTAAGACAGAAGCTGATAAAGCATATTTTAGTCAGCTTTCTTCACTGCTGTGACTAAATGATCTGACCAGCACAACTGTAGAGGAAAGGTTTATTTGAGGGCTCACAGTTTCAGAGGTCTTAGTCCATAGAAGGCAGGTTCCATTCCTTGGGGTTTAAAGTAAGGCAGAACATCATGGTGGAAGAGTGGGGCAGAGGGACACAGCTCACATTGTCAGGAAGGAGAGGGAGTGAGGGAGAGGGAGAGGGGGAGGGGGAGAGAGGGAGAGAGGGAGAGGGGGAGAGAGAGAGAGGGAGAGGGAGAGGGAGAGGGGGAGGGGGAGGGAGAGCGGGAGGGAGGGAGGGGGGGAGAGGGAGAGAGAGAGAGAGAGAGAGAGAGAGAGAGAGAGAGAGAGAGAGAGAGAGAGAGAGAGAGAGAGAGAGAGAGAGAGACTGACTCCACTCTCCAGATACAAAATATGTACCATAAAGTCACACCCCAATTCCAATCTCCTCCAGTCAAACCCTACCACTTCAATTACACCAGCCTCACCCTATCATTTCAATTAATCCCACCTGGGATTAATTCACTGATTGGGTTAAGACTCTTACAACCCAACATTTCTCCTCTGAACCTTCTTGCATTGTCTCATGTGAGCTTTAGGGAGACACCTCACTTCCAAACCATAACAAAGCATATAAGCCTGCTTGTCAGAGCATCTGCAATGTCACATGTGCTCACAAAGCGTCAACTGACAGGACCAGTAACATTAATTTTGACTTTCAATTTAGGTTTCAATATGGCTTGGCACAGCACTGAAGCGATACCCAGATGCCAGACTCAGGTACTCCACAAAGGTATTGCTTAGCAAGCTCCTATCCAGGGGTCTCACCTGCATCAATGATACCAATGTATCACTGATCCTTCATTTTGAAGCCCAGTTCCCTTTCATGATGATGTAGAGAACTAACCCTTCACTTTGGCTCAAGGTTCCATCAGAGGATATGTTTTAGACACTGGTTTTAATAAAACTCTGAAAACCATCATCTGTAAAGCAATCCTTCTTCAATTTCTACCCGTAGCTCTTACCCTCTTCCCATGATCTCGTGGAACAGCTTACTGCCCCTTCCCATTTCATCCTATCAAGACAGCTATGCATGGTCCTGTGATGTGTCCTAGATATTTCCCTTGAGCAAGAGTGAACAGCTCGGTTAAGCACAAGCACTGAGATGAAAAGAACGGCAGAAGTTCATGGCTCTGTCGTTTACTTCCTAAAACACAAGGAAAGCAGAGAGCAGGGAATAGTAGCTATCATTGTAGGTATTTTGAGGAGTTTAAAGTCAGCATGCTTTAAACTCTTCAGGATAGAAGGGAAATGCTACTGTACAATGCAGGTCTGGTTTTCATAAGATTTGCAAACTAATACAAAAGACAAAACCAAACAAGAGCTGCTCGCGGTTTCTATCACTCTCACACAAAGGCCATTTTCACCCTTGATCCTTACCCTACTCTAACAAGGTGAGATTGGTATCACCATTCGGGAGTCAGAGATAAAGAAGTCACCTTTTCTTAGAAATGATGGGGCTAGAGTAAGAACTCTAATGTTCTGTCTTCTTCAATATAAGGCAGTCTGTGACAAGGTCAGAGTGTCTAGGATAAATCACTTGAGTACTGTGGGGAAAGATTAGAAAGGGTAGGATCACTTCTGAATGATGTGGTATGACATGGAATCAAGAAATGGGTGTGAAAAAGAAGAGCTAGGACGGGCAAAAGGTATGGGGAAAGAGTGGCAGTGTCGAGGAGACAGATGAAGAAGGCAGAGGTCCCAAAGAGACAGGCACAGGAAGAGACCACAGTGGGCGATCACAGGTGCACGTGGCGATAGGAAGCAGGGAAGATGTCTGTTTCTGGTGGGAGGTAACATTAAAGAAAGCAGTAAGAAGGTCGTGGGCACATAATGCAGCCTTGCCAATCAGGCTTCGACTTTATTGTAGGAAAGAGAGGTTAAAGCTTTACACAGAAAAGTGGAATGAATCTTAATTTTAGGAAAATTAATCTGTTTATGGATGGGAGATGGTCTGCTTTGGTGGAGGGAAACCCGGATCAAGGAAGTCTGCTAGGGGTCCATTTCAGGTATCTCAGTAACACAATGCTGACCTAAAAATGGAAATGGAGAAAAAAAGGGAAGTTGGTACCAGAAAAATCTGGTTTCAATTCCTTTTTTTTTTTTTTTTTTTTTTGGTCATTCATTCCCAGATGGACAGTGAATCATTGACACCCACCTGTCATTGGAGAGACAGTTCTATTAATCAAATATTAGAATTTACAACTTGTCAAACACTACATTAAGTATCCAGATATTGAAGTGAAGAAGAAGAGTACTTGCTTTTGAAGGAACCACGACATTGATGAAGGCAAAGCAAGCAGCTATCCCGGGAGAGTCAGGGAAGTCTTTCTAGAAGGTTGAATGACTGAGCTGACTCTGGAAGCATAAGTAGTGCCCGCAAGTGAATTGTGTCCTCCCAAAACTCACATTACAACTCTAACCCCCAATATGATGGTAATTGGAGATAGGAATTGTTGGAGATAATTAAAATTAAATAGACCATAAGGATGGAGTCCTAATCCAATAGAATAGGGTTCTTTTTAAGAAGAGGAAGAGGGAGGGAAAGATCTTTTTCTCTCCATTTACATGCATCAAGGAAAGGTCATGTAAGGATACAATTAGAAGGTGCTCACATATAAGGCAGGAAGGGAGGCCTCACCAGATAACAACCCCGTGGGACCTTGATCTGGGACTTCCTGGTCTCCAGAACTTTGAGAAATAAATTTCCCTTATTTAAATTTTTCAGTTTGTTTATGGTATTTGTTATGGGAACACACACTGACAGAAACAAGTAGAAAGTTGGTTAGGCAGAAAGGAGTGGGTACATTTTATAACAAGGGAAGGTATATGTGTTTGTGTGGAGGAGGAGAATGTAGAAAGATATCACACATAACATAATGAATTTTAGGAATTCTATTAATTAATGTAATTTGGTAGGGCTAAAACAATGATGAATTTGGACAAATAAGAATAAGTAAGAGAATAACAAGAAGGGACAATATTGACCCCACCGAAGTATTGGGATTTCACCTTGAAAAATAAGCGAAACTATTTCAGGATTTTAAGCAGAACAATGTCAGGATCAGAGAGATAATATGGAAAAAGAAATCCAACAAGAGTGTGGAGAATGGATGAGGGAGATCAAGGTTTCCTTGCTAGAGGAAATTTATTAATCATCCAGACAAAATAAAATGAGAAGGCAGGAGAGTAGAAGGAACTGCGAACAGGGTTAATACTTAGAAGGAAGAGTTATCTATTCATTATGGGAATTCCCAAAATCTGCTAAGTGGTGCGCGCGCACGCGCACACACACACACACACACACACACACACACACACACTTTTTACCTTCTATACGATCTTCAATCATTTGTAGTTACCTGGATGTTTTAGTCAGCTTCTTTGCTGCTGTGACTAAAGGACCCAACCAGAACAATTGTAGAGGAGGAAAAGTTTATTCAAGGACTCACAGTTTCAGAGGTTCAATCCACAACAGCAGGCTCCATTCCTCAGGGCTCAAGATAAGGCTAAACAGCACGGTGGATGAATGTGTTGGAGGGAAGCAGCTCACATGGTGCTCAGGAAGCAGAAAAAGAGACTCCACTTGCCAGAAACAAATATATACCCCATGGCCATGCCCTCGATGCCTGCCTCCATCAGCCACACCCCACCTGCCATCGATCATCACTCAATTGATCCCCTCAGGTGATTAATTCACTGATTGGGTTCAGGTTCTCACAACCCAATCATTTCCCCTCTGAACCCTCTCGCATTGTCTCATATGTGAGCTTTTGGGGAACACCTCACATCCAAACTATAACACTGAAATTTCCTAAAATATTGTCTCAAGTATCTGTGGCCAGACCTGGGTTCAGGGCCATGGTGAACAACAAATACATGGGCCACCAGTGTAGCATGGAGGACTGGTGACAGGTAAACTGTGTATGTGTCATCCCTGATAGCCAACCCATCCTCCCTTGGAACCAGGTCAACCTAAGTCAAGACAGAGTAGCACAATTTGAGTTTGTTTCAAGGATTTCCAAATAAGAAAAGCATTGTTTTTCATATGAACTGATTCCTGGGCCTCACCATCTTGACTATTAAAAGTATATATTAATCTCTGAAAATTATTTTCTTCCCAAGATGAATAATTCTCATCTATCTACTTAGTTTTTCCTTTCATGTCTTATCTTCCCTCAATGATTCCCTCTGTTCCTAATCAATTAACTTTCTCCCACCCATTCACCCTGAATCCACATTTCTTCCTAAATCTATCAGAATAACTGTCATCTGGATCAACACTGTCTCTATCTCTCCTGCATACTGACAGTGACCTGACTATGGAAGTCCTTTGCCATCTTGCTATCTGATCATATAGCCAGCAGCCTCTGCACATCTTGTGCTTCCCCACCCTAGGATGTCCTGCTGTTGTTCTAACACCTGAAAGGACTTTCCCTCCTGCTTATTCTCTATAAAACCATATCCCACCCCATTCCATTTCCAAGCTACATTAAATACTTACTTTGCTGGGGAAGATTTTCCTTTATGATATCACCACTCGACAGCACATGCACACCAATAGAGGCATAACATAATGCCATTACATCATTAGATATATAGAATATATATATATATACAGTTATAAAGAACTATATATATAGTTATAAAGAAGAAACTATATATATATATAGTTATAAAGAAGAGGATAGCTCCATGGTTAAGAGTTTGACAAGTCAGTATAGACCACCTGGGTTATAAGCCCAGATCTGCCCTTTACTACTAGGTCAATTATTTATGATTGCCATGATTCAGTGTCCTTATCTGTGTAATGGAGAGCATAATAGTATGATATCTACCTCATTGCTTTGTTGTGAAGATTGAATGAGTTAATATATTCAAAATGCTTGAAATATTATCACACATAGGACTAAGTATACATGTTAATAATATTACTGTTGTAGCACAGTGATTTAAGAGTAGGCTGTTGGACATTTCTGAATCTCAGTTTCTTTATTTTAGAAGTTGAGTGGAAAATATCTATTTTATAAGGTTGCATGAGGATGAAATGAGATAATGTATAAACATTTTAACACCCAGTAATCAATAAATTGCATTAACTATTACAACAATTGTTATGATTATAATTTAATACTCTATAGACTAAACAAACTTGCATTTATTTTATAAAATGCCTAGACTGTCAGGATTCTTAAAGACTATTTTCTCTTCATTTTACACAGGAGCCTGTGTAAAGAAAGCTGGCAAGGTGAGCCAGGCCTGGAACTCAGTCCTGCTGACTCTCACTGTATCACATGGCATGGTATCACGTGGTGTGGCTCTGTTTGCCTTTTCCCTCTCCTGTGTGCAGTGTAAACCCTCTGGGACAGCTCACTATACCAAGATTGAGAATTCTTCCCTCATGCCGTGGAAGCCCCTCTTTTCTGTCCTCCTGTGTGTACCCGACTCTCAAGCACCCACACTCCTGAAGGCCTCCTACAGCTCTCTGCATACAGCATGTGCGCAAGCCTTGCAGGGACTTTCTTTAACATTTTTGCTGTGTTCCTCTGCAACCTTGTTGTGGCAGTCTTTATCCATGCGCGAATGTTTGTGATGGAGAGTATTTGTTTCTGGGATGAAACTACGAACTTCACCCTTGGGGCCGCATGTGATATTTACATGTGGTGATTAATATGATAAACTATATTTTATCATGTCTAAAGTCATAAAGGAGGCACAAACAGTGATCTTAAAAGCAAGAGGGGGCTGGTTCTGTGTTTATTTGACCAAAATGTTTCTCTCACCTGCTGCAAATTGAGTAGAACATCCAGGTCAGTTCTTGTCTTTGAATAGTCTGGCCAAACCCAGCAGGTCACAGCATTTAAGGCTAATGTGACCTCCTGGATAGGAGCCCCATCACCCCCAGCACCTCCTGCACATGTGCAGCCTGGAGGCAGGTGTCTCCACTAGGGGTTTCATTTGATCCTTCGCTTCACTTTCCTGTTCCACTTCATTCTCTTCCTCCTTCTGTCCTGTGCTTCTTCCTTCCTTCTCTCTTCCTTCTTTTTCTCCTCCTTCCTGCCTACTTACTTTCACTATCTTGTCTTGCCCCAAAAGGCAATGATCATTCACATTTCCTTATGTTGCTATAGATTCTCCAAGTACTTTGTATATTTTAAGTATTTTCTCACTCGATTTCTCACACCATGAAGTAAAACAGGATGGCTATTGTTACAAATATTTAAAAGAAAACCCAAGGAAGTCACACAATGAATCAGAAACTAAGCCAGGAGAAGGACCCATGCCACTCATCATTTGAGCTCTGCAGTGTAAAATTACCCAAGGATAATTAGGGGAAGCCAGAACCCACCTAGCCAGAGTTCTACACACAGTACCCCCTACCCTGCCCTGTGTGGTAACTGCTCCTATACCTCCTGCACTGGAAGTCCGCTAGGTGGGAATATTCACACCTCCGTGCTAGGAAGCAATAATGGAATGCCTGAAAAAGTGCAGATTTTCCATTTCTACCCCCAATCTCTTGGTGGGATCAACCATAGAAATGGCTAATGTGTCCCTCATCAGGTCAGACGTCACTTATTTCTTCCCTATTACCCCTACTTATACCCTGTTGCAATATGCACAATGTTTCAGTCCATTTATTTGTATACATGTTTATCCTGAACAGCTGAAGCATTCGCTCTTGTACATGAAGGTAGCTCAGGCACCCAGTATACTGTGGGTGTGTGCCTAGACTGTCAGGATTCTTAAAGACTATTTTCTCTTCATTTTACACAAGAGTTTGTGCAAATAAATGAATGAAACCACAACTGTGCTGCATGGTATTTTCTCCAGAACATAGCAGGAATCTGGAAACAAATTTTAATGCAATACCTACCTTGCCCTCTTTCTTTCATCTATGAAATCTAGAATGAATGACATGGGGACCAAGTTTCACCATCAGATTTAAGAAGGGGCTTGTTAGGGGCAGCAAGAGAAAGGGGCTTGATGTCTGGTTCTTTGCTGACTTGGAGACAAAGAGGCAAAGAAGAGCAGTTCTTATCAAAAGATTATCTAGATTCTTCCAGGACATGAATGATTCCCTTAGATATCTCTGAATGCCTCAAAAGTCTTCAGAGCCTCAAGCTTCCCCTTATAATGGAGGAAATTTGTGCATATTTGAGTATTTTATTTTAGTCTGAAAGAATTAGCATTGTCTCTAAAGGAAACCAACTTTCTCTGGAAGAACAATTGTTAACAGTGGTGGAACCCATCTCACACTGAGACACTAAGTCAACGCTTACCAAGGTCTCAGGCTCAGAAAAGCTCCTAGAGCAGAAAGCAGAGTGAAGGTACTTGGCACAGCAAGCCCTCCTCATCTGCTGTTTCACTTCCAGAGTTTCGGTTGCCCACAGTCAACCACAGTCAGAAAATAGTGATATTTATTTTGTCTCTTTCAAGATGGAGAGACCACATTCGCATTTTATTACAGTGTTACGACTCTTCTGTTATTGGTTACTGTTGTTAATCTCTTACCGTGCCCAATTTATGAATTAAACTTCATTGCAGTTATATATTTATGCACAGAAAAAAGCATTTGGTGCGGGGTACTACCTGTGGCTTCAGGCATCCACTGGGGAGGGTCTTAAAACATGTTCCTCACGGATAAGGGGGACTAAAATACTAAGACTTCCCCAGTGAGTGCTTCAGTCTTTTGTCATTTCTTCCATCTCCCAATTCAAGGATTAGTATACAGGGGAAAGGCTATTGGGTGCTCAGAAAGAGGCTTTCTTCCTGATGCTGGGTGGATTCCTCCCTCTCTGAGCTTGATCAAATGTCTAACTTGCTGCAGGCTGCAGGGCTGGAGAGAAGAGCTCTTGTAATTCCCTAAGACAGTCTTAAATAGACAGGAAGCAGGGAGATGAATGCTGGAAAATGCAAATAAGATTGTCTGTGTGTTGAAGCCCCAGGAGATCAGGAAGGGATATGAATTATAAAAACTTTTTGGCTTAATGCATAAATCTCTCCAGATGAGGCATCCCTGAGACACTTGCACAAGCTAGTGAAGGGGAAAAAGGGGGTGGGGGCAACTTTTGCAGAAACTCACAGTAAGTACTTAATCTTACTCAATTTCAATCTGTTTCTTCAGTAACTTTTTTCCACAAGCACAGGTCTGGGAGCAGAGTAGAGTAGTACATGTGCAAAGACCATCTTTTGTGGACTCAGAGACCCCCCTGATCCATGCACAAGCCAAGAAAAATATAGATGGAGAAAATGGCCATCTCCAAGGGGCTGCTTTCCATCATCTGTGCTTCATATCAGGTGAAACACACTTTCAAAAAATCCCTGAAATCCAGACTGTGTATTGAAATCTTCCCTAGAAGGGTTCAGGGAAAGTCAATCAGTTTTTTGAGGCCACAATTTGTCTCTAACTCAGGTAGGGACACATGAAAGTTTTAGGCACTCCCTAATGATTGTGGTTTTATAGGACTTTTTGCACAGAGGTTCCCATCAATCAAAGTCCCCCCAAATGAAGTCACTATAATAGATCATTCAAAGTATAAACAACTTTGCCAACTGAAATACTGGAATACTTAAAAACAAGGAGCAAATCATAGAATCAGAATTCTAGAGCTAGAAAGATCTTTAAGAAATGATTCAAATCAGCACATGGCATTTTGCAAAAATAGTGTCCAAGAAATGGGTATTGGTGCAATTGCAATGGTACTTTACAGAATGAAGTTAAGAGAAAATCATTTTATTTGCTCTGATCTTAGGTTAAATGTGAGTCTTTCTTTAGATAAACATGGTTTCAAAGAGTTCACACAATCCAGATTTTCAATCCTGCTTGACTGTCCTTGTTACAAAGTTGCATTTATAGCAAGTAATTCGCTTTTCTTGATTTCATACAGAACAGCACAGTTACCAGAACAGAAAAGTCTTTTTAAAAGTCAGGCATGGTGGTACATGCCTATAATTCCAGTGGCTCAGGAGGCTGAGGCAGGAGGTTCACAATTTCAAAGCCAGCCTCAGCAACTTTGTGAGGCCTGTCTGAAAAACCAACATTTTACCTAAAAAAGGGCTGGGGATGTAGCTCAGTAGTTAAGCACAACTAGGCTCAATCCCCAGTACCAAAAAATAAATTAATTAAATCAAAGTAAAAAGATATTTGCTATACATGAATCTCTAATTCCATAGGGAAATGCAATGGGAATGTTCTTCGGATAGACGTGAGTAATAAAGGAGAAATAGAGAATTCTGAAAGGGACACTGGAAATTGATTGTCAAAGCATTATGTGAAACATGGCTTAAATTTCCAGTAATATCAAACAGAAGATCTTCATAGTGATATTAAACCCTTTTTAAAAGAATCAAAGTAAAATCTCATTAATTTGGGTCACACTAAATCAGAATCCTGGATAATTCAAGCCAAGCAGTTAAGCCCCCTATGTGCCACCAGTTCTCCTCTGTAATTCAGTATCAACAAGGAAAGAAAAATTAGTTTTAGAACTTTGGCAGCACTGATCTACTTGCAAATAGATGTCATGTTATGATTTTTGTACGTTGATAAAATTTCTAAATAACTAGCTAATTCCAAATATAGCACAAAAGGGAAAGAGAACATTTATGGCATTTCTTGGCTATTCACCAGCTGTGAAAGCTTGGGGGACTTTGCTTGCACCCAGGGTGCTTCTCTGCAAAAGGACACCTTAGTCAGTGCTGTGCAAGGACCAAAGACCTTCATTTTTTCCCCTTAAATATACTTTTAGCTACAGATGGACACAATATCTTTATTTTATTTATTTATTTTCATGTGGTGCTGAGGATCGAACCTAGAGCCTCGTGTGTGCTAGGCAAGCACTCTACCACTGAGCCTCAACCCCAGGTCCCAAAGTCCTTCTTGAGCTCTCCTGCTTTTAGGTCTCTGGTGCAAGTTTTGTGTAAATAACAAATGTGTGTTTCTTTCAGATCTTATATTTAGTCAAACTTTTCATTAGTTTAGACTTTCCTTCCTACTAATCAATTATAAGGAAAAGATGATGTATCACACAAACACCTCTCAGGCTGCAAGCTGAAACATACGTTGATCAAAGGAGTATTTTTAATGCTGCTCTGAGTCCAAATAGCCTAGCACGCCTAACAAGGTTTTTGATTGTCTATGTTGTTCTTTCTGTGTCAACCTCTGCCATTCGGAACCCAGCAGGTCCCAACAGTCATGGAGGGACACTACTGACTGGTTACTACTTGTCTATCCCTTTGCCATTTCAAAACCAACTTGTAGTCTATACTTGAGAAATTTCTCAGTAATTCAATTCTTGCATGAATAATTCAAGGGAAACCTTATGATCAAAACTCTCACATACCAGTAAGATTTACTGCAGGTTAGACCATGTTTCCTGTGTACATAATAGTTTACGGTAATATTCTCACTCAAAAATGAGTGTCATGATATTGCTCTTATTTCTCAGTGAAGATAGCCTCTACATCTAATAAATTGTGATGGGATTAGAAAAAGTAAAGAATAAAAAATAAACAGGAGATTTAAGTCACAAAAATGCTTTTGGAATCTACTTGCCATGTAGTATGGCCTGATGTGAACCACATGTCTCTGGGCAAAGCTTAACCTTAATGTGCTTCATCTTCTTTGTCTATAAAGTGGGCATATCATCCCCGACTCAGATTGAAAGTATAGGTACCAAATGAAATAATGGATATGATGGTACCTTTCACATTATCTGTCATAGCGGAATTAATTATTTATTTGTTTGTTTGTTTGTTTGTTTTTGGTACCAGGGATTGAACCTATAGGTGCTTAACCACTGAGCCACATCTCCAGCCCCTTTTACTTTTCATTTTCAGTCAGGGTCTTGCTAAGTTACTTAGGGCTTCACTAAATTGCTGAAGCTGATTTTAAACTTGGCAGTCCTCCTGCCTCAGCTTCCTGCGCCTCTGGGATTACAAGCATGTGCCACCAAACCCAGCTATTTTTAAATAGTACGTCCCTTTCATACAGAAACCCAATAGTGGAAGGAAGGTACATATATACATACGTATATTTATGCACATTATATATCTATCTTTTCTTGTGCATGATTCTCAACTAGGATTTTTCATAAAGAGAAAGGTGTTTTCTAAAAACTTCTGATTTATGTAAAACAATCCATAAAGCAAGTTTCCTGACTGATTTTGTCCCTGGGTATTGGTTTCATCCCCCTGAGAACCACTGTTCCTAAAGGACAGGCTCATTGTTTTGACTCGGTGAGTCTGTAAAGTTTCTGGTTGCTCAGAATTCTGTAATAAATTAGTAGCAGTCTTTTTGTCACCAGTAAATGGAGTGTCCACTGAGTTCGAGGGAGAAACCAATAGGAAACTTCTGTGCCTGGCAGAATCTGTTCATAGAGTATATACTATGTGAATACTTGTTGAGTCAAACTTACTGAGAATTCATCTGCCTATCAAGACTTAAATTGTTTTTAACCTAATGTAGTATTTAGATACAAATTAGTCAAATTGCATGATCCCAGATGGATCCATAGATCAGAGACTATACAAGAAAAATGATTGACCTCTGTAGAGCCTCACTAAAATATTTATGTTTCTTGCTCCTATCAGAATACCCTTGTATCTAAGCCAATGAAAGGATAGTATTCTGAAGGCATACTAGAGGTTTCCTATTTGTTCTCTCCCTCCTACTCAGTGGGTACTCCATTTCGTGGTGTCAGAAAGACTAGTACTAATTGTTACAGAATTCTGAGCAACCAACCACATTACAGAGTCCTGCAAGCTATATCTTTTGACCTTTCAAGCACCCACTTCCACAGAAAGAGCTTCTGCCCTCAGCCAAACAAGTACCCTTTCTTTTTCCAGTATCATCAAAACTCATATTAATGATATTTTTGATAACGTTTGAAGACTGTTCATTGATTCAGTATAGATTTGTGTGCCTACCACATGCTAGGCAATGATCTAGATGCTGGGGATTATTGTACTGTGGACAAAGCATGCGCGTACACCCCCCCCACACACACACACACCTGCCTGCTTGTATTACATATTTTAGCAAGGGAGGAGCAACAATGACAAAAATGTTAAATATACAGTAATTGGTAGTAAGAAGGGTTTAGAGAAAACAAAGTGGGAATGAGGAATCAAGAGAGCAGAAGGGAAGTGAGCTCTAATAAGATCACAGAAAAAATGGTGATACAACTGGACCTCTACATGCATGGTTCTTCCATGGTGGTTATAATAGTTATTATTATTTTTATTAATAATCTTCCCAGAAGGTATGCCAACTAAACTAATATACAAAGAATAAGCAGAAGGTAGACTGAGGGTAATAACTAACATGTATTGGTAATCAGGCATTGTACCAAGCAATTCCATATGGCATCCTATCTATCCTCCCACATCTAAGCAGGGGCTACTGTTCTCTTTTAACCAACAAGGATAAGGAAGTACCTGGCCCGAAGTCACGAAGTTGGTGGCAGAGTTATGGGTGACTCCAGTCCCCAGGCTGTGAATATTAAAACTTGCATTTGACACAAGCTTCATACCATTATTTGACAGATTTAAATAAGCATCTCCAAGAACTGTGAGAGATTTCTTATTCTACAAGATAGTGCCTATTTTTGATGTTTGACTTGTGGAGGATTTACTAAATTTAATCCCTTCACTTCACTCCAAATTACCGTGAATTGCATATGTGTCTTTCTGGGGGGCAAACACACAGTAATCCACAGCTTTGAGCTCTTCCTTGAGTTTCTGTGTTTAAGGGGAAAAAAACTGTTATAGTTTATGAAGACGAGGCAAGACAAACCTGCAGAGTGACAGAAGAGTGAGCTCAAGAGGAAAGAAACACAGGCTGTTAGACCAACATTGTTGGCAAAGACTTGGGAGAACTGTAAGCCAAGCCTGTCCTAGGCTCCAGAGCCTCCTCAAGCCTGGACCGCCAACTTAGAGCAAGAGCCAGGGACCTGGGGAAGACTGAGTGACTGGAAGTACATGGGCTGACATGACAGTGCATCCCTCCACAGTGGAGAACGACAAAGCAAAACTCTCCAATTCTGTGCTGTGCCCAGGCAGTTTAATTACATTTTAATTATTTATACCTTGCTTTATTCCAGAAATGGTAGAACAAACTAGATGTAGGAGAGAAAAAGAAAGAAGAAAACTATGGATAACACCATATAATAGAGACAGGAATGGAGCTAATACAGAAATACATAACACGTATCATAAAGACCTCAATCCTCATAGAAAATAGAGGGAGGTGGGTGTACAGATGTAATTTGAAACTGATTGGCAGCCAATCAAAGAGGAAAACCCCGATCAGTGATGCAATTTATAGCATCCAGAAGATAAAATATATCAGTGGTGCTCATGTAAAAGGAACTTTATGTCATGTCCCTACTCCCTGCAAAGCACCATTTCTGACTGCAACAGAAGGTGGACAAGGGTACAGCTCTACTCTGCAGGAAAAGGGAGACAGGATGGCCTGGAAATGACATGGATCCTTTTCTCTACCAAGAGTCCTTCCTGATCATCCTAAGGGCAGATAACGCCATATCTGCACAGTTCCTGGTATAATCTGACCCATGGAGGGGCCTCTACAAATGATGCAGTTGAAGGTGGAGAAGACGAGGGTGGAAAGGAGGAGGAGGTGGAGAAGAAGGGAGGAAACTCCTTCAAGACACCTCTAGCAGCTGTTCATGAAGTCATTGTGGGGAATCATCACATCTCTGGGACTCATTCCTAAAACAGAAAATACCATCTCACAGGTTTAATGTGAGAATCAAGTGAAATGACAGTGGGGCAAGTGTTTTTAAAATGAAAGTACCTTTTACCTTCAGGTTGCTCAACTGTAATTCTGGGTCGGGCATGCAGAGCCCCACAAGTGGCCCTTGAGGACTTTTTCTCTCTGTGATAATGAGGAGCAGCCAAGGTAACATTTTCTGCCCTTTTCTGCTCTAGACACGATTGTTCTCTGTCATTTAAAGATCTTTCCCCATGCTGCATCCGCTGCCTTCAGCTAGCTTCTTCCACTGCCACCCTTCACCTGGGGCCACCCACCCACAGTTCAAGGCTCAGTCCTTCCAGCAGGAAGTCTTCTCTGCCAACTGAGATCCACTTGCAGATGGTCCCTGACTTATGGTGGTTCAACTTGCAATGTTATGATGATACAAAAGCAATATGGATTCACGAAAAACCCATACTTTGAATTTTGATCTTCTTCCAGGCTAGTGATATGATACTGTCTCGTGATGCAGGGCAGTGGCAGTGAGCCACAGTTCCTTGTCAGCCACACTAGCCTAGGGGTGAGCCACCAGTGTGCTACGGTAAACCATGTGCTAAGCTGAGATGCCGGGTCAATTAGGCATACACAATGCATTTTGGAATTACAATATTTTCAACTTGCAATGGGCTTGTCAGAACATAACCACACTGAAAGTCAAGGAGTATTTGTATTCCAAAACTCCCCTCTTTCTCCGGTAATAACGCTGCCTGGTAAGATTCAGTTTTCTTATCCAGACCTTCACTGAACTTAGAGGCTGGGACTGTATGTCTCTTCTTTACATGGCTCAGTGCCAGCACATAGAAGGAATTCAGGAAGTAGTCACTGAATCACGATGGAATAACAGTGGATTCAGAACACAGGAGACGGTCCTCATGGGTCTTCCTTTGTTGTCCCCAGGGTGCTGTGGATTGCCAGTCTTCCTTGAACTGCAGATGCAGCATCTACACCCTCAACTGGAATTAACAAGTGCTAGAAGTTACTCTTAAACGTATGCTTATTCAAGTTTCAAAACCAAGTTCTAGAAAGCTCAGCAACATTAAAAAAAACAGTTTAGATCTGATTTTGTTTCCATCCAAGAGCATTTAGAAGGGTTCGATAAATCAGCTCAACAAATGTTTATTTTGAACCAAGTTCTTTTTCTACGCTTTTTACAACACTGTATAGTTCAAAAGAAATGTAATCCTTAAATTATTCCTTCATTTGTTCATAAATCATTAATATGCTGGTTTGAATGAGCTTTGTAAGATGAAAAAAATCACCCTCTCATTGAAGTTATCGAAAGCAGCTTTTTCTCATAATATGGAGGTCATTTTTTACAGAAGACAAGCCTAAATACACCAAGACACTGCTGTTTCCTAATCTATAATGTTTGAAGTGTTTGACTAAATACAACTTCCTATTATTTATCTATCTTTTCAGGGTGTACCTAAGATTTCAGTGGACCATTCAAAGCCATTCAGCAAGTCAGATATCAAAACCCAAAGACATTTTTCAGCAAATATGAAAGGGCATTGAATGTTTTGGTCATCTACATCGACAAAGAGCTGTAGAATGGAAAATAAAATTACTTGGTCTACTCAGTCCAGCTAACACCCAACACATGACCTTTCTTCCCAGCTTTATAAATATCTTTCACATCACAAGTGATGCCAGAATTGAATAGAGAGTCTTTAAAACAAGGCCGCTCATAGACAATAGCTATTATCCTCTAGGACTCACAAACTGGCTGCCAGCCAACCTTATATTTGGATACTCCTGGAAAGATAAAATATGACAGTTAATTAGTTTATGTGAGAAGAGTAAAATATCTTAAATAAAATGTAGCCCATGCCAGTCAAATGCTATAGAAAGAGTATTTTCTTAGGAAAGTACATGGACAATATCAGACAGAGGGAAACAGAATATCTGAAATAATGGTTAATGATGTATTTCCTCTAGGGACTCTCTCTCTCTCTCTCTCTCTCTCTCTCTCTCTCTCTCTCTCTCTCTCTCTCTCTCTCTCTCTTTCTCTCTCTTTCTCTCTCTCTCCTTTTGCTCACTAGCTATGAACATGTATAGTTCCTTCAAATTGAACCAATCTGCAGATGCAGGTATTCCCAAATCATTGCTGTTGATAGAGATCTTTTATAATACAATTCTACAATAAATTCCAACATGTATCCCCAAATGCTTAATAAATTGATCTATCTCACATAATATAATCTGTAAAAGGTTTCAGTGATTAAATGATTTGACTCAGTAGTTTGCAGCTATGAGGTTGTGACTTATCCCCTGTAATATACCAAAGGCTATTAGCAGAGCCAGGTATAGATGTAAGTTTCCTGACTGTTCACTACCCTATGCTGAGTCTTCTATGCCTACTTCCCAGCAGTCGGGAACCCAGGAGTTAAATCACTGTTTCGGAGCCATATTGAAGCATGCGCACACATACACAAACACACAGACACACATACCTCTAAAAACTATCTACAGTTTTTTTTTTTTTTAAAACAAACAAATAATTTATGCACATCCCTTAATTCACCCACAGAAGTAAAGTGAAATGTAGTGAATGGGAGGTGTAGTGGAAGAAGTTTCCAGAAGCATAATAAGAAAATTAAACAGAAGGAACTAATTTTCAAGCCAGAAGAGAAACCCAGGTCATGGAAAGCAAAGAGTGGAAATGTGTACTGCAGGCGTGAGCCACAGAGTCAGTGGACTGGAGAATCCAGAAAATACCTGGGCAACACTAAGTGGTCAGGCATCCTAACATGGCAAATTCTGGACATGGGGTAGTAGGTTCCCTGGATGAAATTTCCACGCATCTAATGGGTATTTGTGGAGGATAGGTCTCCACAGCAGAAGGCATCTATTCGGAACATTCTTACCGGTTCCTTTATGGTCACATCTTATTGCTGAGCTTCTGAGATGAAAGGCAGAATCTCTACAACAACAAACGGAAGAGCTCCTGCCTCCACTTGGAGTTTTGGCCGGCCATTATTTTCCTTGAGCCCTTATTTCCTCTTCTACTGAACAGATCAATATCCAAACACCATGGACACCGAGGCCAAACACCAAATCCAAGAACCATAGGCAGAATGGAGTTTAAGGCTTCCAAGCCAAGCATTTGGACACAGGCTAAGATCAAACCAGGAAAAAACCATGAGTATATGATTGCAAAGAGTCTTTAAACTGAATTGAGAGTACAGAAGCAGGATAGGTATGCAGTGGGTGGTGGGGAGGGCTGAGCATGGTAGGTGTGTTAAAAATTAAAAAAAAAAAAGGAAATATTTATTTATGACCATTCTATTTCACTTTCAAAACAAATCTGAACATAGTAAAGCTGCCTGTTATGGATAGATGTCTTCTGATTTGGAATCCACAATGGGAAAATGTTTTCCAAATTCAATGAATATTCTTAATAGCTCAGAAAAACAAGATCATCTGTTGAATTCTCTGCAGTTCCAATGGTCCCAGTTATTTTCAGTCAGAATTCTAAATTAACCCCAGAAGGCATTCTAGAGTTTCTTTCCTTCTAGTCCTTTCCAAAGGCACGTGTGGCCCCTGATGAATCAGCAGCTCTAAAATACCCAGTAACTTCATTTTTCCAGGTCCCTTGCATCAAAATTAAGGCATTGGCTCCCAAGACCTCTCAGTTCTCTCCTATTCTAGCAAGCAATAAATCTGGGAATATATTCTGGGTTTGGCCAGAGTATATCCTGACGTAGGTATTTTATCTATCTTGTTACAACAACAACCACACATCCCAGATGGGAAAACTATGCTGGAAAAAAAAAAAAAGGAAAGCAAGGCTCCGTCAGCACAATGCATGGGTGTGGTGAAAACAGGCAGCCAGCTTGTGTGCAAGTCAAAAACATTAGATTAGAGAAAAGGCAGATGCTGATAAACAGCTCATGCTCATGGAATGCAGCTAAGAAAGTGCATATGAGAATCCATAGATTCATATCTGCTACACCTCGGTCAGACAGGGTAGTAAAAAGAAAAATAAAGCAAGAGAAAGGGGAAGATGCCCTTAGAGGGATTACAGTGAAACACTAATTATACTTCAGTTATTGGTACTCAGCTTGTATTTTTGTAGAGGTGACTTGTAACTTAACCCCATAATCTGTGATCCAGTCATATCACTGCCCACCCCAACATGAAATTCTGCATGATCCTGGAATGTGTGATGAGATCTGAGGGAATTCTGAGTCATCAAATGATTAGGCGAGGTCTGAGGAAAACAAGAAAGGAAAAGAAACATTGTTCCTATTTATTTCCCCAGTAGATGTCTAAAAAAGATAGTTCAAAGAACACTGAAACTTTCCTCATCTAATAATGTTCTCTTGGTAACTTCTTTCAGAATTTGGAATTTAACAGAAATGATTTTTTCACTCCCACTACAGGTCTGAAGAAGCATAGGTCCAAAGAAATCAAGTGACGTGACCACAGCCACACAGCCAAGACAGACTTTGGGCTCTAGATTTCTCTACATCCAAGACTACGCTGCCTGGCTTAACTCTTGTTTGGAGCAAAATGCTTGGCAGCAAATCTTCAAGCAGCCTTTTGGCAGACATCTACTTCTGTTGGGGGTGAATGTGTTGAGCCCCAATTGCTAAGAATAGTGCAAAGCACGTTGGAAAGAGTGCTGCTTTCTAAAGAAATCCCCACTTGGGGCATGTGCCTCTTTCTCCTCAGCCCATCTGTCATTGTGAGTCTCCAGCAATGCGTCAAAGATCATTCAATATATGGAAACATATTGAAGATATTATATGTGTCAGAGACGTCTCCTCTCGTATTTCCATTAAAAGCTCCCAGCTATGCCAAAAATTTCTCATTCCCAAATGAGGTACAGTAAGTAAATGATGGATAGAACTTAAAGAATCCTCTGAGGAAGGAGAGTTGCAAAAGAGAGGGAGAACTTGCCAGAAAAAAAAAAAAAAAAAATTGCAGACATTCCCAGAAGAAAGGATTTACTTCTTTGATGATAAATGGACTTTAAAGTTCTAGTACTTGCTAAATGAACTGTCAATTCATATCACTTTTTCCAACTTCATTTTCAAAACTGTATAACAAAGATAAGAGGACCCCAAAGTGGACGAAATGAGTCCATGTTGGTAGGTATGTGCATAGATTTGTATATATGGATGTTCCTCTGGTCATTCATTGGAAAGAAAGTAATGATTCCAAAATTATTGCTTTTCAAATATTCTTCAGGTCTAAATTAATGGGTTCAGAGTTTATGATACACATGTAGCTTCAAAATAACTTTGTATTTTGAGGGAAATCTTTCTCCAACAAATATGAAGTTTTTAAATTTACTGAATTCCCACTTTGTTCCAGAAACAACAGGAAGGACTGGAGATGCCGTAGTGACCAAGATACACTTAGTCTTGTCCTCATGGCATTTATTATTCTATCAAGAATGTCTTAAGATCATTTCTTAATGCCCACTTGTTACATATCAGTCTATGAGGTCTAAAAATAGCATTCAAATCCCAGCGAGCGATGGGGATGGAGGAGCTAACCCGATCAGAGCTCTAATTCTCTCCATGACTTTAATGTTTATGACTTGGAATTACTAACAAGGTCTGACTGTACCTGGGACAACCACATGACCAAAAAAGACAAGAGATACACCGAAAACTACTTGGGTCACTCTTCTTCCCATTAATCTAAAGCTATGTTGTACCCAATGCCTGAGGAAGTACCAGTCCTATGGTTACCAGTCAGTTTTTATCTTGCTTGCTCTCACTCTGACATTTGATGATAAAGAGTTTTCCTTCACATACATGCAGCACTCCATGAAGTAGATTTTCAATACACATGAGGTGTGAAAAAAATAGGTAATACTGAAAACAGTAAGAATGGTAATTTTTAATGGAGAAGATGTGATATGGTCATAATGCATTTAATATTTTAAATTGCTTTTTAGTTTTCATAGTAGACTTACTATTGCAATCAATGAATGTCATCTGTGACTTCACAAGCAAGCCTTTGGCTTTGAATTTCACCTCTCCACTTTTTCAATACTTCTTTGCCCTCCACATTCAGCCCCTAATTATATGACTTTCTATTGGCGCTCCATTGAGCACCCCAGCCCAGGCTTGGCTCACCAATGACATAGAGAATGCCCAGAACCTAGAAGGACCTTGCATCACGTAGGCCAGGTCCACATTTTGCAACGTATCTTAGATTAAGTATACGAAAAGCTCACGAAAACCAAATCGGTTCCCTAGATCAGTTTTAAGGCATCACAGAGCTCCTCAAGACTGCGTCTGTGCTTTTCAAACCTTTCCTTGGTTCTAGAATCTATCTTCCTGTTACACCCTCCCTAAGTATGGTCAAAGAACCTACTCTCCCCCTTCCTTGATCTTGCTAGCTTTGGAGATAGAATTTCTGTGCAGATAAATCAGTATGCTATATGACCACACATTAGCAGTCCTCTCCACTTTGTAGATGAGCCAATAATCTTTCTACTCTTACCTGTATTCAATAAGCCAATTTTTCATTATTTAACCCTATTTTCCAGGAAGCAAGGGGATCGCCTCATTAACACTGCCACTGAAGCTTGCATAACTCAACGTACGTAAGGTTAATTTTATTCTCTCTACTACACTAATAGAAATTGATGCTGTTAACATCATTTTTAAAGATTCTTCACCAGTTCCATCATTCTTAATTAGGAAAATAAATAAACAGATGGTCTTGAACCATTGTTCATTCTGGATTTCAAAGACGTTGACTGACCATCTTCCAATCCACATAACACTCTCAGAACTATCTGTTCTTTCAAAGAATTCAGGCAGGTTTCCTCTTCCTCATGGTGGCAATAGTAATACTCCTTCCTATTTGTAACAGAGGCTACAAAACCTAGAAAGTTCCAAAACTAGCATCTGTTATTCCATCTTCATTATAGATTTAAAGAAAAATACTACAGAAAAAAAAGTATTGTTATATCCATTTCATAGAACAGGAAACTGAGTTCTAGAATGTGTACTGACTAACATTAACTTAGCAAGTGAAGAGCAGGGAATTCAACCCTGGTCTTTCTGTGCCATGATCACACGTGCTTGCACTGCACACCCAGCTAACCACATCCTCTTGGTTCACCTCTGGTATTGGGAAACACTCTCCTCCCAAAACATGCATGTTCCTGAGCACAAAACATTTTATTTTTTTCCCCATGAACACATTGCATTCAGAGATTCCTTCCAAATTAGGAGGGGAAAGATATCAAAGGGAGAAATTGTTGGGGCAATTTTGCTGTGTGCTTCTTTAGAATATTGCTTTGTGGGAGATATCAACCATTTCTCAAATGCTATCCAGGCGTGGCATATTTGTGGAGGGCCAATACAAGGCATTCTCTCTGAAGAATGAAACATCAGAGGAACGTCCCGCCACGAAGGGAGAGGGTGTCAGAGATGGAGGGCAGAGCCCAGGAACTATCTTGAATCACTGGCACCTTTCCAACGGGGCTATAAAAATAGCCTCCTAGTTATCTGATGTATTCCAAGAGCCACAAGCATGAATCTGCAGCCCTGTGCTCTGACTGGCCCCAAAGGCAGCTGCTCACCTCTGCTTCAACCTCAAGGTCTCATGCTTTGGTCAGCGTGAAATTTTCAAGACTATCACAATCAGTCTTCAGGGCTTCCCATGGCTTGTTCAAGGGAATCATTTTACTTCTTCTAAACCCCTTTTTGCACAACCTGCCTAACCCCGTGATGCACTCATGCGTGTCCACAGCACCGCTGATATCACAGTGGAAATGTCTCAGATTCCACCTACATCTGTGTTGACAAGCTCTGTTGCAATAGGACTTAAGCATCCCAAGTAGGAGGTATGCTCCAGACCCACCTTCTTCTCTAGGAATCATTAATAATTGTCTCTCTCTATTCCCAGCGCACTATTTTTATACCTTTCTTAAAGTTAAATGTAATTTTTGTCTCTGTCTGATTTCTGAGGCCAGGGTTCATATCCCATTCATTTCTGTGCTTAGATATCTCACTTATTAGCTTCTTTAGTGCCTAGACTACATATAACTGACATTGTTAAAACATGTTGGAACAGAAAAATACCTTATCTTCATTGACAAGAGTGTATTCACCTAAGGTAAATCAGAAAAACCTAATGCTTGGACTGCACAGAGCTTCACTGGGTCTCCAACCTTGAGCCACCATCACAGAATAAAACCCTCTCAAACTCACATGGGGACACAGGCCATCCCAGAGTGAAGACGCAGCAGAGTCTCAATTACTCAGTGCAACATGTGGGTACTGTTTATACCCAGAGTCCAGCAGACTGGGGGGAAATAGGGAAAATTTGAATGTGAGTTGGATATAACAAAGAAAAATTCCTGTTAGGTGGAATAATATCATAGGTACATAAGAAAAAAAATTTTTAATATTTAATCATGTTTCAAAATAATTTAGTGAAAACATAAATTAATATGCCAAATTGCTAATTATAATAATATCTAATGGATGGGGAGTTTACAATTCTCTTTATCTTTATACATATTTGACATTTTTGAATAATTTTTTCATGAATGAAAATCAATCATTATGATAGGATAGCACCCTGACTTTACTTATAAAAGTGCTATTTTCATATGTGAGCAGATATTGATGTACACACATTCTCACATATTCTTTAGGAAGGGAATTGATTTTCTGGATATGTTGTATACAAGTGAATAATCTAGATATCTAGAACAATTAAAAGTATTTTCATGTATTCTTAAATAAAATGGCAGTCCTTTACAATCCTATTGCAAGGATGACCCCTGCGATCTGCACTCATGCAGATTGTACAAATGATTGATTTCAGACCAATTGACAGTAAGCAAATTCACTCCTTTAAAACAAGGGAAGAAAGGAAGGGAGGTAGGGAAAGAAGAATAAAGGAAGACAAAAATGTCAATAACACATTAGGCTCTTTGCCATTGCTATTCCTTAGAATTTTAAGGATTGTATTCATTTGATTTAACAAAGATTTAGGATATTTACCACAAACCAAACACTATTCAATATGCTTTCCAAATCTTAACTCATATTATTACCAATAACAAACTTATTGTCCACTCATTTACAATGAGGAAACTGAGATAGGAGCTAAATCTCACAGAGCTTTAAGTAATAGAGAGGGGATTTAAACCTAGGCAGTCTGGCCTGCAGAGTCTGACCTCTTCTCCACCATGACATGGTGCCTCCTTGTTAGTGACTAAATTAAAAGAGTCATTGATGTGGCAGGTTTTAAATAACAATAAATATTAAATTATCCACAATTCCTAACTTATCCGTCACCTTTTGAACAACCCCAAACTGTAAAAAGCACAACATGGGCAGCCCATTTGAGTCAAGTGTTCTGAAACAAAGTCTAGAAGGAAGCTATTTGCTCAGGTACAACTTCTCTCCAGGTCCACAAGCTCTAGAGCCATCTTTGCCTTGACGCCTATGCTTGCTCTCCAAGTTACTTTTCTCTGCCTTCTCTGCCATCAAACTCCTGTTTGGAAAACCTAGCCCCATCATCATCGCTTCTGAAGACAGATCATCCCCAAACTGGACTTGGGATGGAGTCTCTCTTTCCACCATGTTTCTGTAGTTGTGTCTATTTTTCCATTCTATTATATCTTGCATGGCTTGTAGTTCATTGGTTTTGGGTTGTTTGTTTGTTTATCCTATCTCTCATAGTTCATCGGGGGCCTTCAGGAAGACAAACTGTGTTTTCACTGCAATTGTCTCTAGTACCTACGCAGGTCCCTGGTATACGACAATCCTTGGTAAATATTTGTTCACTCTCTCTTGTAGTACTTCAGGGTCATCTGCTGATATCTATTTCTCCCTCCCTTCTTCCTTCAGTCCTTCCTTCCATTAAACCTTGACTAGGACTCTGCATATTGTCCTTGTCTGTACCACCACACTAAGCCCCTTGGGGACAGGGAGGATGACACAACTTTGTATAATTCTGAAAGCATCTGCCACAGTCCTCTGCTCCTGGTCAAGTTCAAAGATAAATAATTACCAGCACTAATTATCATTCCCCTATAGAGAAGTGGAAGTACCAATAACTGAAGTCCCCATGACAGAATGACAGACCAAATATTTGTGATTTTGTTCCCAAATAGAATGAAGGCTTGCCAAAGAGTGCTCAGCCTTTGGGAGGTGTCTATACCACCTTGGTGCCTCTGTTCACTTCCGTCTTGACTACTTCCTCAGATCTTCCTTAGCTGAGCTGAGGTGACAAAATGGAGATTTTTTTCTTCAAGACAACACAACCACACAAATACAAGCACAAAAGATTATTATGGAAGATGGAGGTACCAAAAATTGAAAATGTGTGGAAACCACTTGACAAACTATATAGGTTTGGATCAAATCAAACATGTTTCAATTCTGTTATCTGAGGCCAACACACTTGTCATATGTTGGTTCTTAGGTAATAAAGTTCTCTAAAGAAGCCACATCTATATTCAAGAACCTGCCCACAGTTTGACCTCTCAATGGCCATTTACTGTCAACCTCTGTATCTGCCCTAGCATCCTTGTGACTACTAGGTAAAACCCTTGGAATGTATCACTTAGCCTGACAGATCTCTCACCTCTACCAACCCTGAAGATGAAAATACAACAAAGATAAATCCTTGTTCTATAGAAGAGATCCCCCCCCCTCCTGCTGTAGCCTGCCTATCCAATGACCCCACATACTATTTTATAAACCCATTTATTCATGACTTTTTTTGTATGGTGACTTTAAAAGTTCATATAACCTCTTCTACCACAGAACAGATCACATAGGGTACCTTGAATCTGTGTCCTTGGTCCACGGTCATTCATGTTTGACACAGAAGAAACCATTTTCTATTTCCTTTAATGTGCAGTTGTTATCTTACATTGTCAGTAGATATGAGCTCAAGGTATAGCAAAACAACGCAAACAGGGGGTTATGACTCACTCATGCTAAGGGTGACCACGAGAGTAAATGGTAGTTTTAAGAATTCGTGCCTTCTTCCTTCTAGCTAGTAAATGCTAGAACCCACCAATATTTTTCCATTCCTGAAAAAAAAAGAGAGATAATTTACAGTGGTACCTCTTTATCCATGAGAATTTGTTCCGAGATCCCCAGTAGATGTCTGAAATGACAGAGAGCAGCAAAATATATACAAGCACTGTGGTACCACCAATTGCTCTGTTGACTTTGATGGCTACTAGAGGACTAACGTGGAGAGTAGCATATAGAACACGGACACGCCAGACAAAGATGATTCACGACCCAGGTAGGACATACCGGGATGGGAAGACATTTCGACACACTGTTCAGAATGGTGCATGATTTAAAATTTATGAATTGTTTATTTCTGAAATTTTTCATTTCATATTTTCAGACCAAGGTTGATTACAGGTAACTGAAACTGAATCATGTGAAACCTCATATAAAGGGATACAATTGTGTTTGATAAAGAGAAGTATTTGAAGAGAAATCTGACAATAATTTATGTCCCAGTTTGACTGTAATAAAAAATTCAAATCGAATTTAAACTATTTGCTAAAACATTGTTATCTCTCTAGTATTGTCCATGACAATAGCCCTGTAATGTCCAAAAAACAGTGGTCAGTAGCCATACGCAATTTGGCTGTTAAATATCTGAAATGTGGTCTAAATCAAGATGTGTTTTAATAACAAAAATACCTATTAAAATTCACAGACTTCTCAAAAATGTAAACTATCTTATGAATAGCTTTTACATTGATTATATGATTTTTTAATATATTGGTTTCAATAAAATACAATATCTAAGTTAATTTCACCTGTTTATTTTTACTTTTTCAATAGGGTCACCATAAAATTTCTAATTGCCTCTATGGTTCACATCATGGTGTGAATTTTATTTCTATTGGATAACACTATCACAGACAACAGGCAGCAGAAACCCTGCAAGGCTTACCTTATGCTACAGACTAAATTGCCTTTCCTCAAAACCCAAGTGCAGGCAAAAGAATCTTGGATCAGCTGTAGTTCAATACAACAGAAACTATGGGGGAAAAAAATTTAAATGGGATGAAGAAGATGTAGGGCAAAAGAAGGATGGGAAACATAAAAGAAGAGAATACCCCCAAGTCCTCATTTTCAGATCCTAGAAATTGGAGTATGTGCTTCTCCACTGGCGACCCATGCTCAGACCAGCACCCCCCACACCCAATACCACATCCCCCCCACACCACACCCCCACACCACCACTCAACTGCACCACCTGTAGCTTCCTGAATAAGACCACCCAGGGCGTCCATCCAGCTAACTGTCCTCAGGAGACAATGAACACAGCAAGGCTTGGTAATGGGAGACAGGCATCCCCTCTGCTCCCGAGGTTGAGGTTGGGTAGTTACTAAAGATCATTAACATCCAATGCAAATTTCCAGGTGTTCTATATGGAAAGAATGGTAGGTAGTCTTGGTCTTTTCAAATGGGCAAGTGTAATTTATTTCTTATGTTTCCATTAGAAACACCAGAGGGGAAGCCCAGAGGGGGATAATAAGAAATAGAAAGTGATTGCCATTTTTTTTCCCCTCCCGTTCCAATTTCCAAGACAGGGAGGAAAATTCACTGATGGGCATTTATTAGCCAATGATGAAAGAGCACTTCAGAAATGAAGATGTCCCTGAAATGCACTGCATTATCCTGATTGCAGAAAACGGAGACTGCACAGAAAGGGCGCACTCTAAAATGTCCTCTGCAATTGGCTCAGTCTCTGGTGAGCAGCTCAGATTCCTTTGTCCCTCCCACCATAATAACTTGTCCTCATGGTCAGAGCCAAGAACACATTCTTTGTTTGGTTACATAAGCTTCTAAAAATAGCAATTTATCATGGAAATGCTAAATGACCCTTGAATATAGTGTTTTGATGGGCTATTAAGTGATTGTGGTGTCTATTTTCTCTTATGTATTAAAATTAAAGCTGAAAAAATTATTTCGATGCTCTTCAAACTTTAGAAGTATATCAACTTCTTGTTTCAGGTATTTATTTCATCTTGAAAAACATGAAGGAAGGTTTCCCGTGGTCAAAGAAGTTCCACCGCAGGCATGGAGATAAATTTTCTCCTCATTATTGAAGTCTAATGAAAAAAAGAAGGCTAATTTGAAGTGTAATTTATTTTTTCTGTCTGTCTAGGTTCGTTTGATAAATGAAATCAAAGTAAAAGAACCTGAGAAATTAGCTGGCAGAATAGTTAAAGGAACTCTCATGATTCATTTCACATTTCTTAAGTTGAAAACTTTCAAGTTGAAAGAGTCCCAAGAAATAATCTAGTTGATTGTCTCCCTAAAACCAGAGAGGTTAAGGTGCCTGCCAAAGCCACACAACAGGGCCACCTCCTATTCTCTGTCCTGGGCCACATATTAATTACCATTCACCTTGGCCACACTGAATGAACACATGTATGAATAAAGGAAAGAATAAAAGCATAAAAAGCAAGACTCAAATAGCACTTCAGTACTCTTGAAGGCACATCCTACCGAGGTGCTAAGATGGGGCTACAAAGGCAGAAAAAATGGAAAGAAGTAGAGGAGATGTTCTTTATGAAACTCACCAAATAAGGCTTATTATACAGTCTGTGTCTTCAGTGATTAGAGGGGGAGGCCAATAGTATTTTTCAAGTGATGTGAAATGAACGTAACATAAAATTCAGTGGCATTATAAAGAAAAATGAAATCGGCATTTTCTGGTAAATAGATGGAACTGGAGAACGTCGTGGAAAGTGAGATCAGCCAGACACAGAGAATTGAGAGTCAAATGTTTTCTCTCACATGTGGAAGCTACCTCAAAATAAGGGAAAGAAGGCAGGGGGTGGGGGGGTTCTGATATCAGAAAGATGTAGAGGAGATCAGTGGAGCAGAAGGGGATTGCGGGGGAGGAGGGATGGGAAACATGGAATGAATTTAACACAATCACTTTATATTCGTATATAAATGCATCACAGGGGATTTCACCTTTATGTATATGTGGAATGTACCAATCAAAACCAAATAAACAAGTGAAAGGAAGATCTGGAGAGTAGAGGGAGGAGAACAGGGGGATGGAGGGGGGGAGGGAAATAAGGGGAATGGAAAACGAAATCAAATTCCATACATGTAAGATTTTTGTCAACATGAAACCAGCTACTATGTATGATTATAATGTTCTAAATAAAAAATTTCGGCAGCATTTAGTACATTCACAATGCAGTACAGCCACCACCTTCTTCTAGTTCCAAAATAGTCTCTCTCTGAAAGAAAACTCCAGACCCAATAACTGGTCCTTCCTTTTCCTCTGTCTCCCCCAGCTCCTGGCAACCACCAATCTGCTTTCCATTTCCATGGATTTACCTACTCTGAATGGTTCATACAAATGGAATCATACGACAGGTGGCCTCTTATATTTGGCTCCTTTCACTGAGCATATTTTCAAGGTTCATTCATGCTGTGGCATCTATCAGTACTTTATTCCTCTTCATGGCAAAATATATTTCCATTGTATGTAGAGACTGCAATTTCATCAACTCCTTCTTATCCAGTTGTAATCTGTGATAACTTGGATCTTCAGTTATCATGCACAGGGTTTGGAGTTTACACCGCACTTCAACATCCAACATCTCCTGAGGTTCTCTCAGCAACTCTGTGAGTTAGGATACGCATTACAGTACCTACTTTCTTGATGCTTAAATTGATAATGAGTGTTAAATGCTATAGCCACACAGATAATAAATCGTGAATCCAGAACTCAGATTCAGTTTTTTTTTTTTTTTAATTGGCAAGTTCTACGTTCCCTACACATCACTGTGTCACTCCAAGACACGAGTAACTTCAAGGAAATAACCTTCAAGTATCAGAATCAGTTTGCGAAAAAGCAAAGGAGCTGAGAAGCAAAAATTGCTCCTGGTAAGACAAATGGCAAAACCTGGCATCACGCTGTTGCTATGGAAGTAAGTATGGCTTTCTCTTGAGCATTTGTTATTTTACGGTTCACGCTTATTCCCTCTCAAAATTGTTCCTGAGATAAAATTTGCTCCAAGATGGTGAAAACCTACCTAGTCTGCAAGTCATGAGGGAAAAGCAATGCATTTCCTGCCAAAGCCCAGATCCTTTTCAACAAAATAACCTCAGTCACTCCAGGGATCCCCACAGTTTTATTTTATTCCTACACACTGGAATTATTTTCTTCTAAAAGATTGTTCCTTCTTCTTTCATTGCCAGCACTTAGGAAAGAAGTCTTTCTATGATACAGTCATGGAAAATGAAATAGCAGTCTGTCTGAGACCTCTTCATCGAACTGCTGAGCACTGAGGTAGGTGCCTGGCCACTAGGTAAGACAAATGGGGCCCTTCCCCACAGTTTGGGACACAGGGCCCCAGTCGTAGGAGGACCACTGGCTCACCATTGTGGTTTTGCACAAACATGACAGAAGCCTCATATACATCTTATGGTGGAAATTGAAGAGGACCTTCAAATACCTGGGATTTACAGACATGAACTCCTGAGCCAGTCTCACAACTAATTGCGATTTCAACACTCAGTCCCCTGGTAAATGATCACTGATATTAATAACAGATGAGGATTGGGGATGTTATTTCTTTAGCCTCCATAAAGATTGGCAGAGCTGGATGCGGTGGCTTTGCACGCCTGTAATCCCAGAGGCTCAGGAGGCTGAGGCAAGAGGATAACAAGTTCAAGGTTAGTCTCTGCAACTGAGCAAGACCCTAAGAAACTTAGCGAGACCCTGTCTCAAACTAAAAAGTGAAAAAAGGGCTGGGCATGTGGTTCAGTGGTTGAGCATCCCTGTGTTCGATTCCTGGTACCGGAAACAAAAAGAGCAGCAAAATATCTGTATGCATGCTGGGTTGAGGCTGGGGCTGTGTGTGGGAGGGAGGGAGAGTATAGCCACTAGTGAATGTCTCACCCCTCTTTCTGAAGCTTCATATCACCTGGATGAGTGACCTTGGCATAAATCGTGTAAGTGGAAGCTAAGCAGTCTGTGCATTTGGGTCAGTGTCCAAGTGGCTGGGCAAATTTTGACTACCATGCCCTTACTCTGGAGATATCTGCTACGCAGTGATGGGTCATCTTGGTAAATATGATGTCCTCTGCACCACTAGGTGCCTTGAATTTCGACCTGCCTCTGGAATCAGAAGCCTCAACCTAGAGTCCTTTTTTCCATTCAGGAGTCATGTGCCCTTAACAAGGTAGCAGGCTGGTTAATGAGCCAGCATTTCTTCAACTATTATTGAAAACAGCAACACCTATTTCTTAGCACGATTAAGAAGATGAAATAAAGTCGTGCACGTTTAAGAAAATTGTGAATGCCATTCAAATGTGATTTATCTACCCACCAAAAAAGTGAGTACCATTCGGTCAAAAATAATTATCCCTCCTGCATAAGTTTATGGCCAGATTTCCTAAGTTGTTTTCAAAGGAAAAAATGAAGTGGAAATTCAAATAACTATCTCATAAAATCAGACCCTGAAAAGACTAACTTGGTATGTTCTAGGCATAAAGGATAGGGAGGTTTATGTCAAAGTTGTTTGATTTAATATCTCACATGTCACTCATGGTAAATGCAGTTTCAGAGACTGACACACGAATGCCCTGTTGTTGAAAATCCCATAATGAAGAAGAGAATGTGACTTCACTAGTCACCTCCCTGCCCCTAGAAGTTTCCATCATTTCATTAAAAAAAAAAAAAAAAAAAAAAAAAAACAACCTACCACACACTGCTCAATATGGAGACTGGCCCTGAACAGTCAAGACGTTATTTTCAAACACATTCTTTCCTTGCTTTTCCATCCCCATGGGGCCCTGCTCTAATTCCTGGCCTTCTGAAACCCCGTGGCTGTGGTTTCCATCTTACTGAGCAGATTTTCAAACAAAGTCCCCTTGCCGTGTGCACAGAACTGCCCCCAGGAGCTGCAGGCATGCCTGTCGGGTCTCCAATGCTGAATTTATTTCTCACATCTTGGACACGTCGCTCCCTCCCCAGCCTCCCTCCCTCCTGTCCCCGCTCCTCCCCACCCCCTCCCTTCATTCCTAAATCCTGCAGCTGTGACAGAAATAAATTAGCTAGAGGTACAGGTCACACCTTGGAGAGCAGTAAACGTTGTGTGGAAAATCAATAGAGTAGATGGGATTCTCCAGCAGCCGAAGCAGAAGGAGGATGCATTGATGGCTATACATAAACTAAACAAAGGAGCCTGGGAACCGCCTTCCAGGGAGGGGCTGCTGCCCGGGTGTCCAGTTATCCCAACACCTGAGCCCGAGATGGAACTGCAGGAAAAGACATCTGTGTCTTCCTCGGACAGACCAATGTGGCTCTGTGGGTTTTAGTGAGAAAGTAAAATGATGTGAATTCTGGGATCCCCAGGAAGCCCCTGGGGGCCCTGGGCTGAGTGTGTGGGGCATATATCTGTCCCAGGAAAACCTCCCTTTGTGGTCGCTGACAGCAAAACTAGGGAGGAATCTCCTGGAGGGGTAACTGAAGAGAGGGAATTCCTAAGTCATTAAGTGTGATGTGTTGGAAACTGCAGGCCTTAGACCTAGGTTCTAGTCCCCCTTCATATGGGAAACATGTGTTGACAGAATGGTGATATGAAATCTCCCTTAGAGGCAACTGTGCAAATGAAATGAGTGATAGGCATGAGCACCTGGCACAAAATAAGTGCTCAATAAATACTGGTTGCTTTCTTTTCCTCCCTCTGCCCGATTATGAGTAGCTTTCTAGTTTCTCTTCCATTCCACAGTTTTTTCCACCCCTGATCTTTCACAAAGGGGGCTCCTGATGAAAATTTAATCTCACTGAGAAATGTAATGTCTAACAAAAAGAGGTGTTCACATGCCTTCAATCTCTATCAGCTGCCAAATGCACCCCCAATGAACAGCCTAAATTAAAATCAGGTGCTCGCTATGCAAAACACAGGTTGAATGCATCCCAATCACCTTGTATACAGAAATTCTCAAATTTCCATTGCTTCATATCAAGAGCCTATTTTTCTCCCATCTTGTCTCACACACCGCCTGCTTTTTAACTTCCCCAAACAGCATTAATTAAATGGTTTTATTCTCTTTTGCTCCTTAGTTTGAGCCTGGTCTTCCTCCTTACAGTCCAATTTCAGCAATGAAACGCTCATACAATGGGAACTCCTTATAAAGTGAGTAGGGTAACATTTTTACAACTTCAATTTTTGAAATTTTTCATTGTGGTAAACTACACATAACATAAAATTTACCAGTTTAAGCATTTTTAATCTACAGCCCAGTGGCTCTCAATACATTCACACTGTTGTGGAACCTCACCACCCATCCTGAGAACCTTTTCCTCTTCCACAACTGAAACTACCTATTAACCGTAACTGTTCAGCTGCCCCTCCCGTGGCCCCTGGCAACCACCATTCTCCTTTGTTTCCATGAATTTGACGACTCAAGGCCCTTCATATAAATGGAATCATGGGATATTCTTCCTTTTGTGCTGGCTTATTTCAGTGAGCATGACATCCTCAAGTGACATCCATGTGGCAGCATGTATCAGGAATTCCTTCCTTTTTGAGACTGAAGACAATTCCACTGGATGGATGAGCCATGTTTTGTTTATCCATTCATCCATTGATGAGTATGTGGACTGCTGCTACCTTTTGGCTATTGGGAATAATGCCGCTATAAACATGGGTGCACAAATATCTCTTTAAGACCTACTTTCTTTGCCACGCATACTTCAGATAGAGCACTAATTTCCAGAATATATAAAGAACTCAAAAAACTCTACACCAAGAATACAAATAACCCAATCAACAAATGGGCTAAGGATATGAACAGACGCTTCACAGAAGAAGATGTACAAGCAATCAACAGATATATGAAAAAATATTCAACTTCTCTAGTAATAAGAGAAATGCAAATCAAAACTACCCCAAGATTCCATCTCACCCCAATTAGAATGGCAATTATCAAGAATACAAGCAACAATAGGTGTTGGCAAGGATGTGGGGAAAAAGGTACACTTATACATTGCTGGTGGGGCTGCAAATTAGTGCAGCCACTCTGGAAAGCAGTGTGGAGATTCCTTAGAAAACTTGGAATGGAACCACCATTTGACCCAGCTATCCCACTCCTTGGTTTATACCCAAAGGACTTAAAATCAGCATACTACAGTGACATAGCCACATCAATGTTTATAACTGCACAATTCGCAATAGCCAGATTGTGGAACCAAGCTAGATGCCCTTCAATGGATGAATGGATAAAGAAACTGTGGTATATATATACAATGGAATATTACTCAGCCATAAAGAATATGGCATTTGCAGGCAAATGGGTGGAATTGGAGGATATCATGCTAAGTGAGATAAGCCAATCCCAAAAAACCAAAGGACGAATGATCTCACTGATAAGCGGATGATGACACATAATGGGGGGTGGGAGGGGGCAAGAAAGGAGGAAGGAGGGACTGTATAGAGGGAAAAGAGGGGTGGGAGGGGTGGGGGGGAGGAAAAAAATAACAGAATGAATCAAAAACTATCACCCTAGGTAAGTGTATGATTACACAAATGGTATGCCTCTACTTCATATACAAACAGAAAAAGCAAGATGTATCCCATTTGTTTACAATAAAAACAAATTTTAAAAAAAAAGACCTACTCTAACTCTGTGGGGATATGCTGAGGTGTGAAACTGCTAGACCATCTGACCATCTTATTTTTATTTTTGAGGAACCACGGTATTGTTTTGCAGAGCAGCTGCTCTATTTGACATTCCCACCTGCAGCGCTCAAAGATTTCAACTTCTCGTCAACCTCTGTTGTTTTCTTCTTTTATTCAAACAGTAGCCATCCTAATGAACGTGGTTCTCCCATCTTCTCTGGCAGAATGAGGGCAATACCTCACGTCAACAATTTGTTCAGTTGCCTGATTTGTTATTCATTTCTTCTCATGATCAACCACAGTCCACTCTGGCTATGATTTCTGTCTGGTACCTCTGTCTGGTCCAAGCTTTCCCATCTTTCACTAATTCAGGAAATGTAGTTAATTTGGGCAATTTAAGGGTTTTCACTCCTCTAATATGAAGCAGTTAGAGTAGCTTAGTTGATGATGCTTTCCTCTATCCAAGTAAATCAAGAAGAAAGACTTTTCAGAACAGAAAAAACTGAATGCACTAGATTCTATCAGAAAACACTGAGATAATCAGAAGAATAAAAGTGAAAACTCATATTTATATAACAGGATTAAGTAGCTATCTTTTTTTACTTCATTAATTTTATTTTCTTGTAGTGAAAAATTTTACATGGGATCTTTCCTTTTACTGAATCTTTAACTGTACAAAACAGTATTGTTGACTACAAGTAAAATGTTGAAGAGCAGATCTGATTGATAGCTTCAATATGGAACCTGAGCAACTGAAGCAAAATAATGTATTCAAAATCATACAGTTAGTCCATTCTGGAGTTGGAACCCAGTCCCAGTCATTTCACCCCAAATCTGGTTTTTCACTATGTGATACTACCTAAGAGTTACCAAGGTTCTCGAGTCTGAAAATGCAAAACTTTTAAGGATATTTTTGCAAAATATAAACAGAAAACATGACTTAAGTTGGATTTTTTATTCAAGTGGCGTGGTTTTCATAAAGCAAGCAATATCATAGAGCGAATGCCTGGTATGTAATAGATGCTCAGTAAACCAACATGCATCCTCCTCCCTGTCCCTGGCATGGCCTTCCTTCCCCAGCATGAACAAGTGCATGAAGGCAGTGGAGAAGGATCTGAAGGAGGACTCTGAACTCAGAGGTACAGAACTTAAGAATTTTAAGTAAATACTTAAAATCCTTAGTAACCAGTTGCTGTCCCAAAATCTGCCTCACCATTCTGCATCAGCAGACTTGTTGGGTCCACCTTCATTCACGTAGATCCCTGTACCCATGCGTTCCATTTATTCTAAGCTAGATGCAAAATGTGTTTTTTTGTTTGTTTGGTAGGTTGTTTCTGTTGTTGTTGTTGTTTGGTTTGATTTGGTTTGGTTTGGTTCGGTTTAGTGTCAGGAATCGAACCCAGGAATGCTTAACCACTGAGCCATATCCCCAGCCCTTTTAATTTTTATTTATTTATTTATTTCAAGACAGGGTTTTGCTGTTACTTAGGGCCCAAGTTGCCGAGGCTGGCTTTGAACTTGTGATCCTCTTGCCTCAGCCTCGCAAGCCCCAGGAATTACAGGGCCACCACACCTGGCTAAAAGAACATGTTCTCTGCTATGTGTCCCTTTCCTCCATTTGTTTTTGCAGCCCTGTGACTGTGTTCTTGCAGTTCTCAGTAGTGTGCAAGTACACAACTCCAAATCACTGAGTTGCTCTGAAGCAGGTCCTTGACCTTTCTCTAAGGGATCTTGCTAATGTAACACCATGGAGCCCGGGAGCTTCAGAGCTGACACACCAGTGACCTCGACAGTCTAGTCAACCCTGGGCATGATCGTCTAAGAAAGACACAATCTTGACAGTTCTACAAATTGTCTGTACATGCGCCTTCAATTGGTTTTCAGTCCTTCCCAGACCGAAGAGCCTGGAATAACCTCCGACTGTCCCGCCTTCCCTGCATAGAGATTCCTGACATCCAATAAGCAATCTCAGTAGCATTTGAAGGTCATCAAAGATAATGAGATTGACTTCAACAGTCCTGTTTATCTCGGACACATCTGCCCAGATAACCTCCCTCCGGCTTCTCCCTGAACTGGAGCAAGGGGGCTATAGCTTTTGTCTTGGTGGACTCCCTGTATTATTTAGAAAAGTGTTTGTGTTTTCAATAAATATTGCTTAAGTGCTACTCACCTGATGCTGTTAACTCACCAATACAACCACTCCGAGGGTCTAAGTGTTCAGCCCCCCAGCTGATGGGGATTCACAGTAAAAAAAAATCATGCTTATTTTGTGTGATGTAATACAACCAACAATAAGAGAATTCACCAACCAAAATGTTTTAGGGGTTTGGTCTCTGCAAGCACACACATCATCTTATATGATCCTGATGGCAGCCCTGTGGCATCCTCAGATGTAGAGATGCAGAGAGACCCAGCAATGCCCACGTGCTTAGTCACTGCACCAAGTGCACACACTTTGGGTCTACAAACATGGGATCAAATCCAGCTCCCCAAGTTCCCAAGTTCAACTGTGAGTGGAGTACCCATTTTTTCCAGTCTGCGTTTTCTTTTTTATAAAGGGACTAACACAATCTGAAGCCCTGTTCAGCTATACCTTTAACCTCCATGAGTTGTGGAACTTTTTATATGTTCATTTTAGTGGCCCAGAGTCTCAGGATGGTGTAGAATTTCATATCTTGGGTTGGGCAACCTGAATTCCCATCCAGCCTCTGCCTGACCTGATCCAACAAGTCATTCAATCTTTCAGTTTCATCATTTGTCAGATGAAAATGTCAACACTGGCCCAGTCTGCCTTAATGGATGGTGTTGAAGATAAGAAAAATGAAAAGATGAGAGAGTCCCCAGAAAAGTTTCAAATACTTCTCAAATGTAAGATATTAAGATAGCAGGAGGCTCAGTCTGAGGAGGTGTTGCACAAAACCACTGCCTTTGTCCAAAACCTCAAAGTGAATGGGGAAACTGAGTCCAGGACCCAGAAACCGACCCCTGCTTATCCCTATTCCTGGGTAGGTGGAGACCTGGACTAGACCTTGAGGGTATGTTTTAACTTAGTCACTGCTTTGAGCAAACCATTGACCTTCAGTACAAATATTAAAGATATAAAACCTGTCTTTCCACAAGTCCGGTGGGTATGGGATATAGAAATGCTGAGAAAGCTTGAGACAAGGAAAATTCTAGGAAGGCAAGTACATGCATTTTTTTAAAAAAAATGTGATGTCAGACTTTTTCTCTCCCACTCATTTTCCCTTGTCACAATCTAGATTTTATCCAGATGTGAACATGAATAGGCCTGTCTTTGTTCATTCTCTTCCCCCTTGCATAGCCTTTGTACCTCAAAAGGTTTCACTGCTGTTCTTTGAGACACAGGTCATGAAGGGGAAACAGAGCTATAGGGAGCAGAGTGCAGGGATAGGCACAGGGAGTTACAGGAACAAGCTATGGAATGCTCCAGAATGTGCACCTCCTGTCAGTGCAGAGCCAAGGTGATTAAAAAGATCCCTGAGTCCAGATGAATGCCCTCAGCCACCAATGCCTTCCCACAGAGCCCAGACTACAGCAGCACACACACACTCACGTGCACACTCACTCACACCTAAACACATAAACTCACACACACCTTCATGGACAACTGTGCTCTCCCGGAAAGGGCTTGTTGTTTCAATTAAACCCATCAAGATCTGTGTCACATGTTAGGGAAGAAAGGACCAAATGAAACAAGACTGAATTACCTCAGCCCTCTCCTCAGGGACTGATCTACATCAAATAAACCAGCGTCCACACGTGGGGAGACACTTACTTATGAAAAGCAGAGGCAGGTGCAGCAGAGCAGCATTGGGGACTAAATCAAAGCTCTGGGAGCGGGAGGAAGTGGACGGAGATGCATCCCCTCGACCCCTCTCCTTCTACCTACATCACAGGATGGGGAGCAGGTCACAGCCCGGCCGGGTCTGGCCTCTTCTTCCGCAGCTCCCCTGAGGTCCCCTTCCCTCTTTGCTCCCCGCTTCAGCTGCCCAGTAAGAACAGATGGACACAAGTTAAAAGAGCAAGGTCAGCTCTTTAGCTAAGTCTTATTTCACACCCTGCCCCACCTCTTTCACCCCTTTCTGGGCCACAGAGTGCAGGGCAGGGGTGCTGCTGCATTTGATTCCATATAAAACTGTGGGGTTTTCATTTACATCCCCTGAATAGCCAGCCAGTCTGATTTACACATTGATAAAATGTGATGCTTTGTATTCCAACAAATATTTAATCCCTGACCGATCAATAATCCCTGCCTGGCTGTGCTTTTTTTTTTTTTTTTGAAAAGAAATAAATCCCCTTTTACTCTTAAAATTCTTGAATAAAATTAAACTGCTTTAGCCCAGGATGCACTGTTCCTAGGGGAAGCCATGTGGTTTCATAACCTCTGTCCTCAGATGTCTTTAAAGGGGCTGCTTTTGCAAACTTGCTTGTCCTGGGAGCCTAACATCTCTCCAGTAAGTATTGTGTGTTATCAGCTGATGGAGTAAAGTCTGTTCTACTTAAAAATAAAAATAAAAGTTATTAACTTAAACTACATCAGTGCACATACAGCCTGCAGTATTTTTTGCCTTCTTTGCTTGTGTTCACCATGAGAGTCCTGATTTAAACTCTTCATCGCAAACCTTGTTTCTGTCTTTCTCTACACCGTTTCCCTCCCAAACTACACTTTAAAAAAAAAAAAAAATCTCCATTCCTGTACAGATTCTGAAAAAGCTGAACCCCGCTCTTAGAGTAGAATATTTTGTAAAATACACATTAAACAGGGAAAAAGGTGACTCTGCTCACAAGGGGCTCACCAAGCAGCCTCAAAACCCACTAAAAGTTCCAAAAACAACAGCAACAAAAAACAAACTCCCTTTCATCTTTGGCAGCAACAAAAGCAATAACTTTCACCGAACCAACACAAGCCAAGAATTAATGTAACACAGAGCACATCTACATTCAGACCATTATAGCTACAAGAGCTCACCACAGTATTTGTTTAAAAAACACATAATTTGTGGTAAAGAGAGAGAAAACCTCTCATATAAAAAGAGGTTCTTTCACATGCAAATTAGTCAAAAGACATATTTTCCCTGGGTTTGGAAAATCACTCCAACATATGAAAAACATAGTTTTTGTGTGAAAAAAAAAAATTGGTGTACACCCACTAGTTGAACAGGCAATTAAATTTGCTGTAGATTACTTTAACCATTAAGAAAAGTTAAATCCTGGCTCCATAAGTTTTTCAGGACTTTATTACCATTTACTGACCTAAGTAGTCTTCGGTTCCCAGGTAGCAAAGTTTCTTTTCTTCTCCACTGAAAAGCCCATATGAACACTGAAGGGCACTGTGTTACTGAATTGATCAGAAAAGAATATTGTTTCCAATCTTCTGGTGGAAAGAAGTCGGAAAGAAGAAAGAGAAAGAAAGAAAGGAAGAAAGAAAGAAAAAGAAAGAAAGAGAAAAAGAAAGAAAAGCAAGGCGAAATGCTGTCTAATCGAGCATTCTTCCTGATGGAAAAAAAAAAAAAAAAAAAAAGTAAATCCAGTATCCTGGAACGAGTTCAAACATAGCTTGACAGACTCCAGGAGAATTTACACTGAGCATGCTTAGCCTGCACGGCTTGCATGAGACACTCTTAATGAATATTACTTCCTTCCCACTGGCTATTCCTGCTGGAAGTCCACACCCACCCCTCTTTCAGAAGTCAGGAATTTAGCTTCAGCCAAAGTCCAGAAAACATGCTTATGCTGAGACAAGGCCTTCCCGATCCATAAACTTTCAGGTTGTGACCTGCAGGTCAGTCTGACAAATAGAACGTAGGGGTGAATTTTTTCTGTCCTTGGTTATGTTCCCAGCTTTGTGCCTGCCTAAACTGCAGGTCCCCTGGAGGAAAGAAAAATAGACAGCTTTCTTTTTAAAGAACACCCTGTCCCAAACACCAGCATAAAGGCCTTTCCAGATCAAGCTTCCAAACCCAGGTCAGATCTGCATCTTAACTCCACCATGATGATTTTAAACTTTTGGCTAAAATAAAATAAAATTCTTACCCCAAATGCATCCTTTTTGATAACTTATGTATCCTCTCTCTCTCTCCCTCTCTCTCTCTTTCTCTCTCTCTCTTTCTCTCTCTCTCTCTCTTTCCCTCACCCCTTCCCCCCTCCTTCTCATACTAAATGCCAGTGGAGTCTGAAAATATGTTCAAAATCCAGTTTCAACTTTTTGGGTCTAAACATTGCACTAGTACACATTTAGGTCACACTAAAAACAATGGTTTCCTTTTCCCTAAATCCATCTGTCATGTTTAATGACATAAGACCTGAAATTCTAAGACTTTAAAAATAGATTACTGTTCTGACATCTGAGAGACAAGATTCTTGCTCTGTTTAAAAAAAACAAAAACAAAAAAACAAAACAGTGGCAGGGGAGGGGGAGAAGAAGAAAAGAAACAGGAGGATTTGACAGACAACATAGTAATGGAAGGGCATTATATATATATATGTATAATATATATCTATATATGTATAAAATATATCTATATATATACATATATATATATAGATATATTTTTTTTTCAGTGCTGGGGATTGAACCCAGGGTCTTGTGCTTTTGAGGCAAGCACTCTACCAACTAAGCTATCTCCCCAGCCTGGCATCTTATATTTTAAAAAATAATAGTAAACTGTCTTTTGTTGTTCATCTGACATTTCCAGGGCACCATTTATAGGTGTCAATTTGCAAATTATAAATATTATCAAATATCCATTTAAACTAAACTGTTTACTTACCTAATGCAAGCACATGTGCACACACTCTCTCACACACACACGCACACACGCACACTCAAATTTATGTTTGAAAAGTACTGATGCCAGAGTATCAAAAGGCACTGTAGGTACTGCAGAAGCATGGTGTGCCCAGCCTCTAGCACAAAACCTGTCTAGCCAGCACTGACTCCTTGGATTAATAAATGGTGCTTCCATGGACCTCATAAGCAAACACATGACCTCTCCATGCCAGCTACACTTCACACAGTGGCACTGAGCTGCTATGATATGCTCCCCTTATCTAAGGTCCTTGTTGCATAAACTGTTTCTTTGCCCACCATTGAACAAATAAAATTTCCTCAGACATATTTTCCTTCCTGTAATTATGAGGTTTGGAGAGCATTTAGACATGGGGATTGTTTTGTTTGTTTTTATATTTTGCCTAAGGGAAGAATAAAACAGAGCCCCCTGCTCCCAGTGTGTTTGTTTATGCTATTATGAGAGCAAACTAAGTTTTCAGCAGTTAGATGAAGCCCAAGAGGAATGGAGTTCTGAGAGGCTAACCAACCCTCAAGGCCTCCTGTCAGGAGAGTAGAACATAAGGATATGTATTCATTCACTTGATCCTTAGAGAGCAGACAGGCCCCCCACACAGGGCAGGGACCCTTTGCCTACTCTGGTGCCCTGACCCCAGTCACCTTACTTCTGGGCCATCAGGGTGCACGTGTAGGTGTCTTCTTCCATGACACCCCCGCCGCCCGCCCCGGATTGAAGTATGCTGCTCTGGGCGGTGGAGGGGACTGCATAGAGCCAGGCTTTTCTGGCTTGAATTTTGACACCATTCTGCAAAGCCAAGAGGGTCTTAACAGTGACATCACCCTCATCTATTCAGCTAACAAATCTTTCCTGAGCCCCTTGCTCCCATCTGACACCCATTTGGGCACTGGAAATTGGGGAATGACTAAGACACGTTCCTGCCCTCAAGAAACTTACATTCTGGTGAAAACATCTATTTAAGTAATAAAAAGTAACTAATGAACAAATCTGCATGCTGCCATAAATGCTAGGAAACACATAAAAGGGAAATGATGAGAAAGAATGTCATGGAATCCAGGCATGTGTTGGGAGCTGGGAGCCACAGAGTCGGGAAAATGGGAGGCATGTTTGGGAATCAAGTCATAACCACTCTAATATGTGTTAAAGAGAGAAGGGTGTGCAATGACTGGGCAAAGGCCTGGGATAAAAGATGAAGGCCTTGGATTTAACATGGCGCTTAATGGGAAGCCACCGAGGACTTTGGAGAAGAATTAATACTAGAAGTATTCTTTGAAAAGATCAGGATGTTAGCCAAATACCACAGTCCCTCCTTACCTGCAGAGCATACATGTCAAGAGCCCCAGTGATGCCTGAGATCATGGATAGCTCCAAACTGCCCATGCGGTACATTTTCCCTCTACATACATACCTGTGATCAAGTTAAATTTGTAAATTAGGCTCAGTAAGAGAGGAATGACAAAACGAATAATGAAGTACAACAATTATTTATGGAACAATAAAATGAGTGTTATTCATGAAAACAAAGACCACTTGAACACAGCATCACGGTGCCACGACAGTGGATTTGAAAACCTAGATGGCCACCGAGTCAGTACCGGGCACATGCAGCATGGAGACCCTGCACAAAGGAGACAGTTACATTCCAGGTGGGACAGAGCAGGACGGCATGAGGTCTCATCACCTCACTCAGTGGCGTGCAAGGCAAAACTTAAGAATAGCTTATTTCTGGAATTTTCTATGTAACGTGGTTGACTTATGGTTTCTATGGTTGACTTCTTTCTGAAAAGAAAGCACAGATAGGAGGGGACTTGTGTATAGCAGTTGGAAGAATAGACTGGAGATGGTCCCCAAAAGAACAAAACTTATAATAGGGGGACAGTGGACAGTGGACAGGAGGAGAGACAGGGAGTTGCCTAATCTAGGACAGAGCCATAGTGACACTGTATTATTGACCAGAATGACAGGCTTTGACAACTAATTGGATATGAAAATGAGTTTGAGGAGGCAGGTAAGGAGAACCCCAAGATTATTGGCCTTATTAGCTCTAAGAGCAATAGTACCTTGAAATTGGGCAATCTGGGGAAAGAAAATTGTGTCTGGCACAAGGAACACTTAAATATTTTCCAGATGTGTGGTATGTTGAGTTTGAAAGTTCGAAAAATATCCAGCCTATACTACTATTTTAGTGAGGAATTACATTTAGTCATTAATAGGAACCTGTTGACAGTCAAACACCTAAGGGTTTATTTTTCTCTCATCAAAAAAAAAAAAAAAACGAGATGGTTGAGAGATCAAGACATAGCCAGCAGGGGCCCAAGTCCTTCTATCCTTTTGGCCTACCATCCTTTATGCATGGTGTCCACCCCTAGATTTGCCTTATAGTCCATTACAGATGCTGGAGCTCTGTAATGCTGGACCATCACACGTGCATTCCAGCAGTCAGAAGGAAGTAGGAAGCAAGTTAAAGAGTGCCTGCCCAGTTGCTTTTCTATTGCTGCTATAACAGAATACCTCAAATTTGCAGGATTAAAGCAACACTAATATATGACATTTCTATAAGTTAGAAATGTGGCATGGGTCTCTGCAAGGTGTCAGCAGGGCTGCATTTCCTTGCAGAGGTTCTGAAGGATATTCTATCTGCTTGCTTTTTTATCCAGCTTCTAATGCCCACCTGTATTTCTTGGCTTAAGGCCCCTTCTTTCACTTCCAAAGCCAGCAAAATGTGTGTTTAGTATTTCTCATGTTGCATCTCTCCTTCCTCTTCTTCCTCTCTTCACTTTTAGGGATTCTCAGAATGCCTCCCACCTGGATGGTCCAGGAGAACTTTAAAAGTTACCTGATTAGCGACCTTAATTCAATCTGCAACTTGAATTCCCCTTCCCTATGTAAGGTGACATATTCACGGGATCCAGGGATTGGGATGTGGACGTCTTCGTGGAAGATTACTTTGTTCACACTTAGTTAACTGGTTTAACTCTCCTAATACAGACTTCTTGGGAGCCCTGTCTAGTACCTTGATCTTACATTTCAGTAAACGCCTCTATCCGTAAGGAAAGCAAAGCATAATGCTACCTCAAAAATATAGCGGTCTCTTCCTGAGGTGAGATAATACGTATTAGATGGACAGTCTCTGACATAAATGTCTAGCATGTGAGGCTGGGATTAAGTGTGGACTACTAACCTACTTAGTTGGCCTTATTCTATAATTGTATATGTTGTCCACACTGATGATTTTCTAAATCACATCTGATGAAGACAAAAATTAGTGTTTGAACATTTCCATTATATCCACTTTCTAAGGAACAGTCTGATATGGAGGGGCCTTTGAAATATTCACTACCTTTCAGTCTGACTTCCACCACTTGCCTCCATGTGTGTGACTGGTGAGAAGTAACTCCAGTCGATAGATTTGTATTCCCTGAGCATTTTCATCCCCCTCAGACCTCAACATCGACACCCTTTGATTTGACAATGTCTAGGTCCACTCTCCTCCCAACGATCTTGTCACCCACCCTATCTCAGCCACTCAGCCCCATTACCAGTGTCTGCACAGACCCCATTATCTTTTTCTTTTAACCCAAGGACAGTCTACCACTGAGCTACATCCCCAGCCATTTATTTATTTATCCATCTAGGCTTTCCCTAAGTTGCCAAGACTGGCCTTAAAATTGCAATCCTCCTTTCTCAGTGTCCCAAGTAACTGGGTTTATGTGTCCCACCGAACCCAGAAGTTCGCTATACTCTTAAGCATCCTACTCATCAACCCACCACAGAACACCTTATCCTTTCTTCCCACTGTCTCCTGAACTCTAATCTCAACTATCCTTCAAACCCTTGGGAACCTACAGTTTATTGATTCTACATTCATTTCATTATCTTCACCCCAGGATTCTTCCTCATTCAACTAAAAGGCAATCAACAGAATTACCCTTCGTGCACACACTCAATGCCTCCGAACCTCTCTCACCACATCATCAGTGGGTGCTATGGGGAAATATGAGGATCTTCTTTTAGTGCAGAGGCCTCCAGCACAATACCAACATACTGACTCTGACATCTCATAGCCGAGCCTCTCTGAAAACTGCCATCAGCCAGTGGGAGTCACCTTGCCAAGGATCCCTGGAGACACCCACCTCAAGTGATTGGTCTGTGTGGGAGGGTACACAAGCCAGCTCTCCTTGGCTTAATCTGAGACAATTCTGAAGGTCTCTGCCAGTTCTATTGCACAACTTCACAGTTTCATCTCTCCTCTATCTAATCCTGCTTCCCTCACTTCTTTCCAGGTAGTTTTCTCAAAAACATTCCCCCCAAATCTTCCTGCATGCAAATCTCCACTTCACAGTCTGTTTCCTAGGGAATTTCACCCAAGACAGTCAGTACCATCCGTTCTTGGAGGCATACTCTAAAATTAATTTGGGAGACAGATTACCCACCAGCCAGTACACAGTTCGGACTCTGTCACTGTGGCGAGTGACAGTAGGTAGCTCTGGCATGCTGCCATGCACAACTGTGGTAACATCCACCCGAGGTGAATTGGGTGAGATGTTACCAGAATGAATGCACCAGCAAGAATGGCCTCTCAAGACCTTGAAAGATGAAGACTGAAATTGGGTAACTGCTTTCCAGGGCTATTGATGTATTGAAGAATGAAAATAAAAGACGGGAGGTGAATGATCATCAATTAAAGGATAAATGTGAAAGCCAGTTGGCCTCCTTAGCACCATTTAAAGAGAACTTCTCTCCTGCAGTGAAAGGATCAGAAAGCTGAGGACCAAGACCAGAATTTAGTTAGGGTTATAGCAGTGCCATGGAGAATGAACGCCAATCCCTAGAAGGCATTACACCAAGGTTAGGACCCAGGTCTGGAAAGAATGGAATCCTGAGACCTGGGATGGGGACATTTATGTTGATGAACTTGAAAATCTAGAACTTTCAGAGAATCTGAAATGACCAACTCCTCCCAGTTCAAAACTTACATGCTTATAATTTTTAAGACAATTCGGAGAATTTGGCTTTGCAAGATAATATTACCTGTGCCTCCTTTAGGACCCATAGATAACTGTGGAGATGATGTATAAAACATGGTTTTCATTAATCGCAAAGAAAAATAAATGATGGACAGCCAGAAAAGAGGTTGCTTAATTCATATAGCCAAGAGAATTCAAAGGTGGGTGATCAGGATGTTGAAGGTATCCACTCCAACAAAAGTCAAAATTCCTTGACTAGAACAGATACAGAGTCCATTTAATAAAGGAGAGGCTGAATTCCCATGAGCAAAATTTGTGACTGAGAAAATAGATACAAAAATAATTTATCTGATTTTTTTTTTGAGAAAAGGAAAAGCAATAGAAAAAGGGAATGCTTAGATATTTCCAGAACTATGAGATAAATTGAAAACATTGTGGCTATATCATCAGAGTGGGGATTTTGGGAATATGTTAATACATAAATTCTTGTCCCAGATCCAAATTACAGTGACTTCATTTGTCCAGAAACCTATCTACTGATCATTTCTGATACTTAAACATGCAGTTGGAATACACATATTTGATAATTGGCAGGATCTACATACTGGTTCTTTGGACTATGAAATAAGTTATCTAGTGAGGAATTCAAGAAGAATTCTTTAAATCATATTCTTTGGCCAAGATAGTAAATCAAAAATGATGCCTTATCCCATAGAGGATATGGGATTTCTCTATGGGAAATGGCAGAGATAATTCACTCTAAGACCAAAAGAATGCAGGGGTGATGGTCAGATCCCATTTAATTCACCCTTCTGACTCCTACAAAAACCAGATGGATGGTGATGGATGACAGTGATAGAAAAAAAAATTTAACCAAGTAGTAACCTCAATTGCAGTTACTTTTGAAGATATGGGATCTTTGCTAGACTCACAGCCTTAAGCACATCATGTGCAGATAGCCACTGATCTGGAAAATGTGTTATTTTCTATCCCTAGGAAAAACTAGGATCAGAAGCCATTTGCATCCTTGTGAGATGGGTGAAGGTACGCATATACACGTTTGCCCATGGGGCTACACTTCCTCCTACTAATACTGTCTAAAGGAAAGTGGACAGTTGGGACATTCCCCAGAACATCACATCATCCCACTATATTCATGACAACTCATTAACCTGCCTGGATGAACAAATGGGAAGTACATTGGAAGCCAAGTGAATGAGCAGTAGAATGGCCTTCTGAAAGTGTAGCTGCAGAATCAGCTTGGAGATGATACCCCAAAAGTATGGGGTGCTCTTCTCCAAGCATAGTACAACTTTAATTCAATGAATATGTTATGATCCCCAGCCCCTAATAGGCAAGACACATGGGTCTGGGAACCAAGTGACCCCACTTCCTTGTACTCCCAGCGACCAACTTGTGAATTTGTGCTTCCTAACCCTAAAACTCTGTTCCACATGTCCTCATTCCCAGAATGGAAATCGACTAGGGGACATTGTAAGGTCTCAGTAAAATTTACACTGTGGCTGTCACCTGGTCACACTGGAATTCTTATATTAAAATACTAGCCATCAAGAAAAGAAGTACCCATGCTGTTAGAAGAAATTGATCCTGACCATCAGGAGAAAAATAAGATGTTCTTCCATTAGGATGAAGTGAAGACTACATTTGCCAACCAAGGGATCCAATGGTGGTGCCTGCCTGCCTGCTTTGTGCGAATGGACAAAGTCAACAGTCAAAGTCATTCATCAGGAGACTCAGACACCTTGCATATGAGAATCTGGATCACACCACCAGTAAGCCACTTAGACAAGAAAGAGGAGAATCTAGAACGGACAGTGGAATGAGATCAGAGGCCCTCTAGGTGAGATGAGCCCCATCAACCTCTTGTAAGTTTGTCTAGGAAGAGACCAATCAGAACCCTGAGGAGGTTTCTTGGAAGGGGGCACTTAGTATACACGCAAGCCGTGCAAAGGGACAACTAGGAGACTCTGCAATGGGCTGTCTGTCACCTCCACCCTTTCGAGGCTGAGGCTTCTCATGTTCTCTCCTAGAAGGAATTCTGATGAATGTCATCTCACAGCTAAGTCCTTCTTGAGGAAATCCTCTCACCCAAAGGGAGCCCCCTAGTCCATGGCTATGGCTCCACCACATGGCAGTCCCACACCTAAATGTCCACAAGGGGCGTGAGTGCCCAGTCTCCTTGCCTTCGTGTGGGGCAGCCCCTAGGGCCCAACTCCACAGTTGGTGTCCTCTGTTGGAACCAACTGCCATCCAGCCTCATTCCTTTGCCCATTCCTCCCTCCCTTACAGAGGATGCTTCTAGAAACTTTTCTCAATAAACTCCTGCACACAAATCTCCTTCTCAGTCTGTTTTCTGTAAATAACCTGGCAAAATTTTAAAAGAAAAAGAGAAAAAACCCTGGCTGAATCCAACTGTTCCCTTACCCCGTGCCTGCATCCACGCAGCTGAAGACAACTGGGGGAAGACACAGGCATGTGAGCCAGCCGCGCCACACACTGCTCACGGAAGATCACACGGGCCCCAACGCTCCCCAGAAACCATGATCTTTGTCCCTCATCTGTCCTTGTTGCAGGACAACTATTTCAGATTTTCTCCATTAATTTCCAACACTCCTTCCTCACCCTCTTAGCTTGTCAGTCTTGCTTTCTACTAGTTAATGAGAGAATTGAAGCAATTAAAAGAGAATTTTCAAAAACTCCCACCCCAGATCTACCCACCTTCCAGAATCAGAGTGAACAGACTCTACCTTCTTATCATCATGGATGAACTGTCCGTCATTCCAGCAGAGCAAATTCCTCCACCTACCCATTAAATCTCACATCCTTTCTTGTCCACTTGACAGCATTGCTTCACAAAGTGAGTCTCCTCTCACTTTCTCTCTTTCCTCTCTCTCTGTATCTCTTTTTCTCTCCCATGTCACCAAATTTTCCTTTTCCATTAGATCAACTGCAACATCAAAACATATGCTGGTACTTCTCTCTCTTAAAAAAATTCTTCTTTAATTCAGCTTCCCTCTCCAATTAACAGATTATTTCTTGCTCCTTCATAGCATGACTTTTGGAAAGAATTCCCTGCTAGATCTTTGTATATCTGTTTTCCCATGTTGTCTTCTTTTTTAAAAATCTCTGAGACATAATTTACATACTATAAATTCGCTCATTTAAAGTATACAACTCAAGGTTTTAGCATTCACAGAATCATGCAACAATTAGCACGATCTAAGTTTAGAATATTTTTATCACCCCAAAAAGAAACCTCCTGCCAATTAGCAGGAATGAATAGTAATTCTCTATTCATGTACATCTTCCATCCCCTAGGCTCAGGAAAACACTAATCTATTTTCCATCTCTATAGATTTGCTTATTCTAGGTTTTCCATGTAAATGGAATCATTGGGCCAGTTTTTTTTTTTTTATATAAACCATTATCTATTTTTTAAAAATTTTTTATTTGTTCTAATCTGTTGTGCATGGCAGTAGGTGCATTTATACATTTTGATAGGTCACATGTAAATGGAGTGTCAGTTTTCACTTAGCATAATTGCTATGGTTTGGAAGGTCCTCCCAAGGCCCACAGGTTAAAGACTTGGTCACCAGCAAGTGGCACTGTGGGAAGGTAATGGAACTTTCAGGAGGTGGGACCTAGTGAAAGGGAGTTAGGTCACTAGGGGCATGTCCTAGAAGGGGTTATGGGGATATGGGGATCCCTACCCTCCCTGTCTTTCTTTGCTTCCAAGCCACCATGAGGCCAGAAGTTTAGCCACCATGTGTTCCTTCCATGGTATACTACACTGCCACAGATCCAGGCAATGAGGCCAAGTGACCATGGACTGAAACCTCTGAAACTGTGAGCCCAAATAAAACTTTCCTCTTTGTAAGTTGTTTATCACAAGTATTTGCTGCAGTAATGAAAAACTAACCAATAATGCTTTCAAAGTTTATCCGTGTTGTACATGTATCAGTGCCTCCTTTCTTTTTTCTGATTGCATAATATTCCATTATAAGTATATACCACATTCTATTTACCTATTCATCAGTTTATAGACATTTAGGTTATTTCCACTTTTTGACTATAACGAGTAATGCTATTATGAACATTCAGGTACAAGTTTTTGTGTAGAAGTATGTTTTTATTTTGCTCGGAAAGGAATTGGTGGGTCATATGGTACAATGAACATATTAACTTTTGAGGAACTGTCTGACCATTTTTTAAGTTGCTGCACCATTTTACAGTGCATAAGGGTTCCAATGTCTCCACATCCTTGTCAACACATGTGATTGTGTATTATTTTTGCTATCTCCATAGTGGGTGGGTATGAAGGTTTGGGTGTGTTTTCCCAGTGGCCAATGATGCTAAGCATCTATCTTTTCACATGCTCCCATTCTTTCTTAATTGAGCTCCAGTCAAGCTTTTGTCCACAAGACTCTCCTGAAATGCCCTTCACATGGCTACCAATGATCACATTGCTGCATCCAGTTTCTCCATTCTTATCTTTCTACCTATTTGTAGTTTTAGACATATGTGCAAACTCTGCAAAGCCCTTTAAGTTCTTTTCTTTTTTTTCTTTTTTTTTTTTTTTGCGGTGCTGGGGATTGAACCCAGGGCCTTGTGCTTGCGAGGCAAACACTCTATCAACTGAGCTATATCCCCAGCCCTCGTTCTTGATTTCTAAGATGCTATTTCATCTTTGTTTCCCTTCTTCATTTAAGGCTGCACTGTATATTTCCTTTTCCTGGTTTGTCCTCACCTCTCTGACCTCTAAATGTTAGCTTTCCCCAAGGACTGGTTCTAGAATTTCCTCTTTTTACTAACTATACTCACTCCCTACATCATCTCACCTAGGATGGATCATGACTTCGAATGCCATTTATGTGGTTGTGGTACATCTCAATATTATATCTTCAGACTGGACCTCTCCCCATCTGTCCAAAGGTGACCTTTTAGCATCACTTCTTGGATATCAAAAAGGCAATGTTAAATATGCCCCAAATTGAGTTCCTATTATGTTTCCCCAAACCAGTTCCTTCCTTTCCTTTATCAATCCCTGGCTGTTTACTCAAGCTTAAAAAGGTGGGAATATTCTTGGCTCTTCCTTCTTTCACATCTCACGTCTCAAATATCACAGACTCCTGTGGCTCACCTTCATAATGCAGTGTCCCTCCTGGATCAACTAGTTGTTGGGCTGAATTCAACCAACTGTAGATTTTAAATATATTTTTAAATTTGTGTCCATACTGAATATGTACAGATGTTTCTTGTCTTCATTCCCTAAATAACATAACAATCATTTGCGTAGCATTTACATTTTGTGAGGTATAAGTAATTAGAAATGATTTCAAGTGAATGGGCAGATGTGCATACACTATGTGCAAATTCTACTCCATTCTATATGATTTTATTAAAACCTACACCAGAACGTGTTTCCTCCACTCAGAACCCTCTAATAGTTGTCCAGCTCTTCAGAGTGAAAAACAAGTCTTTTCTGTGAACTACAAGACCCCAAATCACCTGCCCTCTCCTTACCTTTCATTTTCTACCAGTCCCGACTCCCGTCACCCTGCTGCTCCTCAGAGACCATACGCCTGCCCCTCGCTCCAGCTCCCCACTTGCCATTGTCTCTGCGCAAAGCACTCCCACCCCTGATACCCATATGCTCAGTTCTGCTTCCTTCCCATCTTTATCCACAAGTCCCTATCTCAGGGGGGCTTTCCTGGTCATCCCACTTAAAATATCAGTCCCTCACCTAACATTCTGTATTTCTCATGACTCCTTTATTCATTCTTCATTTTTTTGCAGTTCCACGTGTACGTAACATACTCTGACTTCAATCGTTCATCTTATTTATTCTCTGTCTCCCTAACTAGAATGTGAACTCCTTGACGTGGAGTCACCCATGTCAAGTCTGTTTGCTCACCTATATATTCCATGCAACGAGAAGTAATTCACATGGAGCAGGGACCCAATAAATAGTTGTTGAATGAATCCCTTTGAACACCAGAAGGTTCTTCCTCCTGTGCTCCATCTGTAAAATATATCCACCTACCCAGACACAAATAAACACTACCCTCTCTCTAGAGTTTCCCCGGTTCTGCTGACTTCTCTTCCCCGTCAGAGTTAGTTGCTCCCTCTTCTATGCTCCAAGAGCACATTATATTTAACCTCTGCCATTGTACTTAAAATATTGCTTTGTGGTTTCCAGTACCTAATTTTCCCAAAGATAATGAGTTCCTGTAATGCAGAATCATCACCTTATTATTTTTTAATAATCCCCGGAGCCAGGCTCATAGTAAAATTAAATACAAGTGTTGAATGAATCACCAAATATGCCTTCTCTTCTTTCAGCTCCTTCTCCACCCCTTGTCGTTACCCAAAATGCCAGCTAACTCTGCTCCCAACGTACTCATGACCTCCACTCTGACCACTCTTTCTAGGTGGCATCTGTTCCTCGGTCCCAGATTCTCTGTCCATACTCTCCCACTCTTAATTAGACAGCTATTCTCTCAGTCATTTGCTAAGTGAGATAATATAGCAAAACAATTACTGCCAAGATTCCAGTAAAAGTTCATGGATTAACTATTGAACATTAAATTTCAATGTTACTACATATTTTTCAATCCATGGCAACTAAGCCACTTTGGGTTGTGAGAGGGAAATTTGGAGGTGAAAGAACCAACAAGGCCTTTTGAAGGCACTGTTTGGTGATGGTCTGGTGACTGTGATTTGGAAGGTTTTGATCTCAGGGTAAATTAATTAATTTATTTCCTGAGGACAGAAAGGGTTTTCTTGAGAAAAGAATAGAGGAGAAAGATGTAACTGACTAGTCACCTGAGGAAGGGAAGAATGGAGACCTGCATGACATCATGACAGGGATGGTAGTAGGGACGCCCCTGTTTCCCCTCCAGCCACTCCACTTTGCCCTTTGCCAGCATCTATCTCCAGGGAAACGAGGATCCAGGATCCAAATCATCCAATTCAGAAATGGCTCACTGAAAAGAAGAGGCCACACAACAAGAGTCATTTGAAAATGCCTTGGAGATCAGAACAGACCATTCACTCATCAACAAATATTCACGGAGCCTTGCTAAATAAAAGCAGCTCCAAATAGTTTGCATATTGAGTGTTAGTTCTGTGAAGGGGACTAAAGCTACGAAAATGACTATAAGAAATCCATGGTTGGAAAGGAACTTAGCATGTAGTAAGGGAAAAAAGTCACTACCAACAATTAGGATCAGTTCCAGACAATAGATGCACAGCATAGTGGAGAGGCAAAATTCAGCTCTGATTAGGTAGCTCTGGTTACATAGAAGCTATCACATGCAATACTTGAGGTAGGTCTTCAAGGTTGCAAGAATGCAATGGGCAAGCAAGGAAAGTGGTAGAAAGAACGACACTTAAAAGGCAGAGAATCATGGAACATCCCAGGTTGAGGGAAACTATTAGTGATGTGATATGGCTGGATCACGGGGTTGAGCAAGTGCATGATTGTATATACCATTCAGACACAGGAAGAAATCAAGTCATGAAGGAACCTGAATGCCATGCTAAAAAGTTTATCTTTTTAAGCCATGATAAGCCTTTTAAGTTATAAGAGGTCATTTGGTTCAGAATTTTCTTCTTAAAAGACAACTTTGGCTCTAGTATGGAGGATGAACTGGAAGGTGAGAAAGCCCTAACTCAGAAAGATCAATTTGTTGACTGCATTATCCAAAGGGAGGTGAATGAGGGTTGATATCAGGCAACAGTTGTAGAGATGGATAAAAATGGAGAGATACAGGGGGCTAGGGGCTCAGTTGGAACTGTAGCTCAGGTGGAAGAGTGCCTGCCTCGCAAGCTGGGTTCAATCCCCAGCAACCCCCCATCAAAAAAAAAAAAAAAAAAAAAAGAATGGATAGATACAAGGTACATGTAGGAGGCAGTCCAAAAAAATCACTTCATGGTCTATTGGTTATGAAGGAGAGGAGTCATGATCAGTTATTTGACTGACCTAGAGAATTTGCTGATGTAAGTAGTACAGAAGGTAAGAAAAGATTTTGTGGGTCTGCTATAAATTTGTACTGATGTCCCAGGAAGGAAAGTTTAGAAGGCAAATGGCATGTGATGGTCAATCAAGATATGGTAATTAGGAGGTGTAAACTTCAGAATCACACCAGCATGTATTGTTACGTGCAAACCGTGGGGAATACATTAAGAGATCATCAGATAGAGGAAGCCCTGATGTGAAGACTGTATGTAAAGGGAAAACACGCAAGGGACTGTTCACACAAGGAGATGGAAGAGAAGAATGTGAATTGCCCATCGAAACAAAACAGAAGCGTTTCAAGGGAGGAGTATCCAGCACATACACAGAACAAGAAAGAGACTTCAAGTCTGAAAATATTCATTGGATTTAACAACGTCCAGGTCATTGTGACCTTGGAGAAAGCAAATTAGGTGAGGTGACAGGAATTCGTGAGTCAAGTGAAGCAACCGGGGACAAAATGTAAGGTGGTACTCGTGCTCAACATTGGCATGGATGAGTGTGACCTTAAATTTTGCACCCAAATTTCATCACCTGCCTCCACTTAGATCTGTCCATGCAGAGGAATAAATGAGAGAGGAAGAAGTAGAGTCAGCAGTGTAATTAGACTTCACTGACTCAGGCTTTCCACTTCTTTCTCCTGTGAGTCACCTGGAAAAGGTTTGTCTTATGTGAATCCCAACAGAAGTCACATTTGACGTCCTCGGCCTACACGTGTGATCCAGGCACAAATATTCCAAGCTCTCAGCATGCTGAGCCAATCATATGTCCTCTCCTAAGACTTTGAGCAAGGAAATATCCTGAGAATTTATTAACTGGCAGGAGAAAAAAAAACACTGAAGAAAGTTTATCATTCAGGACCTGGAGCGACGTAAGGCCACGAAAAGTCTGAGTTCTAAGTAAGCTAAGGAATCCTTTGGTAGAAAGAAAATGGAATCCGGTAGGAGAAGGAAGTGAGGCAAAAGGAATCACCAGACTCTGCCATCCCCTCAGCCCCAGAGAGCTTCCCATTTCCTGTGTAAATTCTTCTGCATTCAGTTCTTCCCTCCGCCCCCACTCAAGTTAATGCCTGTCTGCTTTGCAAGCAGAAGAGACTAACTAAAGTTTTTTTTTTTGTTTTGGGTTTTGGTTTCGTTTGGTTTTTGGTTGTTTGTTTGTTTGCTTTGTTTTGAGTCAGGGTCTCACTAAGCTGTTGAGGCCCGGCCTCAAACACAAGCCTCCCTCCTCAGTCGACTGAGTAGCAGGGGTTACAGAAGTTGCCACCATGCCTGGCCTCAAGTTAATTTTAAAGGAAGTTGGTCTGGGTGATTGAAGTAAAAACAGATCAATGAAATTGCATCAAACTAAAAAGCACACACTCAGCAAAGGTAACAGTCAACAGAGTGAAAGGCGACCTACGGAAAGGGGGAAAATATTTGCAAACCTACATCTGATAAGGAGTTAATATTCAAAATCTATAAGGAACTCAAATCAATAGCAAGGAAACAAATAGTTTGATTCAAAAATGAGCAAAATACCTGAAAAAGACATTTCTCCAAAAAAGTCACATAATTGGCTGAGTATATGACAAAATGCTCAACATCACTAATCGGAGAAATACAGATATCATTTTACACCTGTGAGGATTATTATCAGAAGGACAAGAGATAATCAGTTTGGGCAAGAATGTGAAGAAAAGGGAGCACTTGCTCACTGTTGGAGGAAATGTAAATTAAAACAGCCTTTATGGAAAACTGTGGAAGTTCCCCCCGAAATGAAAAATAGAACCACCATATGATCTAGCAATCCCAGCAATGGGTACATACCCAAAGGAAATACAATCAGTATATCAAGGAGGTATCTGAACCCCCGAGTTTATTACACCATTATTCACACTAGCCAAGAAAGAGAATCAAGTAAAGTGTCCAACCGTGGATGAATGGATGAAGACAAAACATACACCATGCAGTCCTGGGCTCTGTGTGCACATGTACACAATGGAACACTATTCGACCCCAAAAAAGAAAGGAATCCTGTCGTTTGAAAACAACAGCATGATGAACATGAAGGACCTTCTGCTGAATAAAACAAGCCAGGCACAGAAAGACAAAGCCACATGTGAGAGTGAGAACCTACATATGGAATCTAAAAAAACTGAACATGAAGCAAAAGGTTGAATGGTGTTTTCCAGGAGTGGAGAGAAGATTGGGGAGATGTTACTGGAGGATTCAAAATTTCATTTTCCTGGGAGAAATAAATTTAGGGGAACTATTGTACAATATGGTGACTCTAGTTAATAATATATTTCATACTTAAAAATTGCTTAGAGAGCAGATTTTTAAATGTTCTAACCACAAAAAAAAGAAAGGGTAACTTTGTGAGCTAACGGCTATGCTGATTAGATCTACTTGGACCTTCCACAAGGTGTACATAACTTAAAACATCATGTTTTACACCATAAATGTACATAGTCAATTTTAAAAGAATAATAATTTTAGAAGCATAAAATAATGTATTTTTTAAAAGGAAGTTTCTCTATGAAAGGAAGAAAAATGCTTGGGTAATAGCAAATCAAGGGTTACTTAACACAAGGGCCATCTGAGCTGTATTTAATGCAATGAACAGAATAGATGTTAATAAGCTACTTTGACTAACTCGAACAGCGTGTTTGTCTTATCGATTTGTTCCTAAAGAGCTCTGAACTGAGAGACAAGGTTTCTAATGCTTACCCAACTCATTCAGTAATTCAATAGGTCACTTCACCTGGGCCTTTGTTTCCATGGAAGCGGGGATGTGAGCATCTACCTGCCTACCTCACAAGGATGCATGGTATGTTGAAAGGTTGGGTGTCAGGCTGAAAAGTGCAAACGTGAGCACTTAATAATCATGAGTCTTATCCACCCCAGCAGCCATTTGCTCCTTTTCCCTTCAGTTAAGATCAGCCTAGAATTTATAGCATGATGCTACAGCCACGGTGTCCCACCTTCCTACCCTTCCCCACTTGTCCCTGTCTCTTTCATACAGCCTTAAAGCTCTGTGCTCACTCTCTGCCATTACCGTCTTTTAATTCTGACTTAGTTTTACCAATAACCAATAATTGAATATTCAACAAATCTCACCTGCGAAAGCTCTAGCGTGTTTGATCACCTGCAAAAAAGTGTCCCAGCTACAATGAGTAATGGTAGAAATGGCACCTATGAGATCGTAGTGGCCACAGTTATAATAACAGTAAGTGCTGTTCGTCTAGCAGTCCTTTTCTTGTGTACACTATAGGAAATTATGTCTGAACTTGAGCTTAACGCCTACACCTTTGCACTTTATAGAGAGTCCTGCGTTGACCCTTTTGCCTTGTTCTTTAAAACTAGAGTTTTTCATACCATTATGCCAATTCTTAATAAAAGCATCAAAAACCTAATTCATTAGAGGACAAGTGAGAATAACTTGATGGAAACAGACTTGTGGGCTGAACAACTTCCCCCTTCTTACCCATGGAGACCAAGAGCCAATTGAGAAGGCCAAGAAAGCTGTGGAAAACTACAGCAGTAGCAGCACTGGGGGCCGCTTTGGGCATCTTTTGTCACTTAAAATGAAAATGCACTGCATTATTCACAGATCCAGAGCATTTTTTGAGCCCTCCTCTTGGCCAATAATGGAAGAGAATTTGCTGGTACAGAACACATTACTTGGTGGTGCAGTCTCTAAGGCTGGTCCCATGCAAACCAGGGAACAGTGACACAGTAACAGCAGAAGGGCTAAGAGGCCACCTGTGGCCCCTCGTTGGCCGGCATGAGGGACCTCTGTGCATTCTTGGTCCTCTGACAGGCCAGCTGTGGGGACAGGAGAATGCAAAGGCGCGGCACCTGGCCCAGTGCTCCAGACACGCCTCAGCAGAGCCCTCACTTTCTCTTTCTCACCACCTTTAAGGAAATCGTTATCTTTGTCTAAGGCTGAGGTGGAGGAGAGAGGGTCCGAGGGCTCCTTCCTGCTCTGTATTTATGCCAATCAGGTGAAGGACTGGAAAGAGGCCAGCTGGGGTGATGGATACCCAGGGCTCATTATGCTTCTCCCCTGCTTGTGTGAAGGTTTGACATCTTCCGTAATGTGGCGTAACCTGGAAATAAAAGGCAGACCTCTTCATTGTGTACCCGGAGAGTTTGGGGGAAGAGGGAGCTTTCCCCTCCAAATATTTTCCACCATTTCCTGGTTAATGTTTTTGTTCCACAGTTGGACATAAGACTAGAAATACAAATAGAAGTGAACGGTGACTAAAAATCACATTCAGATGAAAACTCCTGAAAGCCTATCCTATCCCAAGAAGGAACAGCAGGACACCAGGCACCTGCAGGGAGACAGTGAACCACTGAGGAAGGAGCCTGGGAGAGGAGAAAAGGAGAGCCAGAGACATCTTGCATTAACTTTGTAGTTTGGCCTCTCTCTGCCTCACAGGTGTTCTTGGGGGGGGGGGGCTCTGTGTTACTAAGATCCCCTCTTCTCCCATGAGCTCACAATCCTGCCCCATCCCTAACACAATTATCCTGGGCTTCAGAGACAAAGTCCCTCACTGGCTTTTGACCCTTGCCCCCTTAATAATATTAGACCATAAAGTTGCTTAGCACAGAGGAGTTACCATGACGACGACATCCATATCTCTGTACTAGAGCCAGCACTGAGACCCGGGGGCTCGGGCACATGGCAAAAGGACAGCTTGTGAGGAACAATGGAGGGAGCCGACTGCAGATTCTTTTCATGGCTAATTACCCATGAGCACATGGCACAATGGCTTATTTAACTCTGCCTTGGCTCAGAATGGAGACAGGTTCTCGTTCCAGTTGGAAAGGATTCCAGCCCTGGCCATTGCCTCCATTTCAGGGAGGGGTAGGAGGAGAAGGAAAGTGAGTTATTGAAATGCATAGACCTTGTCTTCTTAATTATTTTGCATTTGGCCATCTTTCCTCCTCTCAGAAGTTAATTATTCCAAGTCAAGAGAATTGTTCCACCTCAGGTTTAGCTGCAAGCTAAATACTGACAACTGGTGTGGAGGGTAACTGTTTCCCAGGCCTAGCTAGGCGGTAGAATATCATTCTTTCTCAGAACTGACTCAGCCAGAGGGTGAAATGGCTTATTAAATCCTCAGAATGTGTAAAGTAACCTTCCTGGCTTCCTTCTCACTTCTCTAGAATAGAATTCAGTCCTCAGCCCCTGGAATTTTGTAGCCTGGAGAAACAGTTTTGCTAGGACCAGGCTGTCAGGTAAGCCCAGGTAGAAGAAGAATGCAGATGCAAGCAAGGAAGATTCTTCACTCTCTTCAGGGGTAAGTCTGTGCTACCTCCTCTGCACGGTGAGCCCACAGTTAACCAAAGAATGCTTTATAGTCATCAAAGATCATGGGAGAGCAAAAGAGAGTCTCATGAGAATTGGGAGTGATTTTTGGAAACTTGTACCATTTGTTCTTTTCTGGGTGATCTGTCATGGCAACCAAATAGGTATGGCACAAAATATATGAAGAACATTATATCCTTCATTGATTACTAGTGTGGTTTGGGTCTAGAGTGTCATATATTGAAGGTTTTGTCCTCAGTGCATTGAAGTTCAGAGGTAGAGATTAGGGAAGACACTGATCACATTGGTGGATCAATCCATTGGTAGCCGAGTAGACTACCAGAAAGTGGTGGCAACTACAGTCAGATAGGGTCTGGTTGGAGGAAATAGGTCCCTGGGGATATGCCCGGATGAGTATTTCTTGTCCCCGGTTCCTTCCATTCTCTCTGCTTCCTGGCTGCTATGAGTTGAGCATCTTTCCTCTGCCATGCCCTTCCACCATGATGTTTTGCCTCCCCACAGGCTCAGAAAAATAGAGAGTCTCTGAAACTCTGAGCCAAAATACATCTTTCCTCCTTTAAGTTGTTGATGTCAGGTATTCTGGCAACAGTGATAAAATGCTGCCTAACACAATACTAAGATTGCATCCAAGCCAACCCAGATAACATTTATTGCTTTAACTCCATTTGGATCCCTGCTCCAATCTGACCCTGCTACCACTTTCCTCCCAAGATGATTTATGATTCATCGCCTGATTCAAATAATCCCAGTCAGAAGGTCAAAGGCTTTCCACCTCTATTTCCTGGCTCAGGAAACTCTCATGGACCCAGTTGTGTGCTCCCTCTGCATATTTCTGTCTTAGTACTAAATGCACTGGAATATATGCTTTTGGAAACCAACATTCTTGGGGCTGCCCAGAGTGCACTCTCTTAATTAAGGCAACAAGAAATGTCCTGGCGAGGGAGACAGTGGCATCTTTGGGAAGTTCAGTGGTGACTTTCCTCTGTAGGGCAGGAGTGACAAGAGACATAGCTATGAAATTGAACTTCTTAAGACTAAGTGGGACCAAGAGTAAAATAAGGTTCCATTGTAACTCCAGACTCCAGTTCAAACTATCTGGTCACTCAGACCTAGGTTCAATAGTACCAGAGGTATTCCAGATGGAGAAAGACATTGTAGAGAACTATGGGCCCCAATGTGATTCTGTAGATTCTGGAAGAAAATACTGCTCTCTGAAGCAGTAAATTATTTTTGTTTGAATAGAAGCTCATGGTCAAATGAATGTCAGTGGGATACCAATTCTAGAGCTGCTCATCATATGCTGGATATTTATTTCCTGATCAACTGCTTCATAAGATCAAGTAGACAAAGGAGCAATTTATAAGTGGTAGAAAATGTGCATTCATCCTTTGATATCTCAGAAGGTACAAGAAAATGACATGAGTGAGTGACCAGACCTCCATATCCCCGTTTTCCATTTCTCCCTCAACTCCCACCTATGAAGAACAAAGCCTGGCTAAAGAAAATGGCAATAGAAAGATGATTGATTGATTGATTGATTGATTGATACATACATGCATACATACATAGATATACATAGATCCATAATCTCCCTCTTGCAAAGTGGCAAATAGCCTGTCTGAAAGGAACAAGACTGGAATATTTGTGATACAGTTTTCTGTGATTGCTGTAGCTAATTGTCAAAAACTTGGTCCTTTTAAAAAAGGAAAAATTCCTTTCTCACAGTTCTGAAGTCTAGGAATCTGAAGTTGGTTTATCACTGAGCTGAAAGTCAGCTGTCAAAAATTAGGGGAGAGAATTTGTTCCATACCTCTTTGAGTTTCTGTGTGTTTCAACCCCCTCCCCAGTAACTCCCTCCTTTAAGGACACTTAAAGGACGTTAGTTAGAGCCCACTCAGATAATCCAGGATGGTCAGGTGATTCAAGATCATTAACTTAATCACTTCTACGAAGACCATTTTTCCAAATAGGATAACATTTACATGTTCCAATTAGGATCTGGAATCTTTAGGGTCATTATCAGCCTGCCACAGTTTGGGATGGATAGAATTTGTGGGTGAATGCAAGGAAATGGACACAAAAAGTAAAAGGATTTGCATGTCTTACAGTACTGTCCACCCAAGAGAATGCTCAGAAAAGCTTCTCAGTGTCAGGGGACATGCCATGGCCTCCTATGAATGTCAGCCACCCCTCTTCTTGCTATGGTAATAACTCAGGGTCCAGGAACTGACTGGCTATGGTGGCAAAGATGGTCACATCAGCCCGGGGACCCTCTTATCAAGCCTCTTGATGCTGCCCACACTGCCAGCTGCAGACTGATTGTAATCACTTGATATAGTTCCCTTCCTCCAGGACAATGCTGCTTCTTTATCTTTGGTGAATAACCAGGTCTCTGTTTGTTCATATCTAAATATTATGGGAAATACTTTAATATAATTCAATAAGATAAATTATTAGAAAAAGATTCAGATGCTTGAATGTTCAGCAATATCAACTTGCTTAAAAAAAAAACATTCTAAACACATTTTCTACATCTATCACAGAATGGTAGCAGTGTGTGTACCAGCCCAGGTCCATGGAGCAAGTTTTGAATAGAAAATTCTCCAACACTGTTGGCATAACCAGTACATCAGACACGTTTCAGCCTGAAAGGGGCAGTGATTCCTTTATCCAAGGTTTTATCTATTCAGAAAATGAGTTCTCCTTCCCTGCTCCTGCCCATGTGGCTTTCACCAGCACCACAATCCAAATGCGTAAACTACCGACATGGCATGACATTCAGTGTTGTGTCAGGACAAAAGAAGTGTTTTACAGCCAAGGTGGCACAACAATGGACCATATGACCATAGAATCCTCTGGTGTTATCATGTACTCTATCCACAGTAGGTAGTCAGCCATGTTGAAAGGTCAAGTGGCTGGTGTCTCCAAAAACCGAAATAAATGAATCTTGGAAGTAACGAATAACAGTAAGACTGAATCTTCTCAGAATCACTCCTAGGGACCTACTTGCAGGATTTGTACTTCCCCTTTCTGCATCATCAGACTCTGCCAGGTTAGAGGTCCGGGATCCTAGGATGGGATGCTTCCTCCAGAAATTTTACTGAATTGAAAGCAGGAACTGTCAACTAAGCCATTCTTCACTCCTCCTCCCAGGAAACCAAAAGAACACCACTACTGTATTCCTGTTGTTAATTTAACCTGATTACTATGAAAAGTTTGGATTGGTGCTCCACAGTGAGGGGGCAGAGGGGTCTGAGGAATTCCTGGAAGCCAGGGCTCCACGGAGACTTCCTCTGTGCTTTCACATCTAGTGATAAGAGCAAACGAGCTGCTGTAGCCACCATAACTCAGGACATGGCCACGCACTCCTCAGGGTGGAAATCTGGGTTACCTCACCAGGATCTCAGTAGCTGGCTTATTGGTTGATGAGAAGGAAAACTTAAAATGGGTGGAATAAAGGAGAGATGAGGACCAAGGATGTCTTGGGACCAGATGTGGCTTGTTTTCATAATCTTCATGATATCCCAATTTTCTGATCCCCTGAAGAGGTCTCTGTGGTTAGTTGGACTTGAACCTCTCATATCAGAAAACAAGTGAAGGCATTTTGCATTCACAAAAAATGGAGACATCATATTTGTACTAGTAAGCCAGGCACAATGGAAGGGCCCATGTGGACATGAACCGTATAAGGATTACACTGTTAGATACTTATTCTGTTCTATCTCAGGTCTTCCAGGTCTCATCAGTTTTGGGGACCATGGACACTTGTTCCACTCCAGTTGCCATGGCAACAAGAAGCTCTGGTTTTCAATTTACTTCATTCCAAGCAGCAGCCACCTTGGTAAACTACCCTCATGTTGGCACACCTCCTTGTCTGCCTCACCTTCTCCCCTGCCTCACCTTATGTCCTGGGAGCACATAAGCTTTTGCCTTTGCCTCCATTTAGAAAAAGTTGTTCTGTCCATAACTTGAAGAGTCTCTGTTATCACCACCTTTCTACCTAGATGGGTCAGCAATTATTTATGCAAGAAATAATAGTGCACAGTGTTCCTATTAAAGCTGAATGCATTTCTTTAGCTTATCAAACTGTTTAAAGAATTCTAGGCAGATTGAAATGTGGAAATCAGATAAAGGATTCGAAGGGGCAGAGAACAATCACAAAGGCCAAGAGGCTCGTGTTGGATAAAGCTTTCCCTGGAAGAATGCAGTGAATGTGAAGTTCTTCCCATTGACACTAGGAGTGATCTGAAGACAAGGAGTGCTGCCTCAGAAATGCGACATGCCATCTTCCACAGAAACGTAAGGAGGACTCAGGGAAGTTAGCAATACACGGGAAGTGTCACTGTCTTTAGCAAGATTTGTTAGGGGGACTCTCAAGTCGCATAAAGCAACCTCCAGTAAAACTCTTATGGTGAGGCCACGCGGCGCCTGGGAAGACGACAAGGAGCAGGAGCTCGGGCGCTTCTGCCTTGGGGTGGCCGTCTGCGGGCTCCATTGCAGGCTCCAGCACTGGCGTCCGCTCCAGGAGGAAAGTTCTGTGTCCTCAGAGGACCCCACTCCAGTTCAGGAGCCCCAAGCAAAACCTGGCTTTGAGCTTCTGCTCTGGACAGCCATACAGTACGTCACAGGCTGCTGAGGACAAGAAGGACGAGCCCCTGCATTCCATCCTCAGCAGCACTGAGACCGTTCAAGGGTCCATCTCCAGACATGAGTTCCAGGTGGAGATGAAGAAGCTTTGGACATTGTGGTGCATTCCCTGTACTCAGAAAAAGAGATGTTTATACAGGAGCTCATCTCCAATGCCAGCAATGCCTTGGAAAAACTGCATCACAAGTTGGTGTCTGATGGCCAGACACTGCTGGAAATGGAAATCTACCTGCAGACAGATGCTGAGAAGGGCACCATCACCATCCAGGACACAAGCATTGGGATGACACAGGAGGAGCTGGTGTCCAACCTGGGCACAATCAGGGTCAAAGGCCTTTCTGGAAGCACTGCAGAACCAGGAGGAGGCCAGCAGCAAGATCATTGGCCAGTTTGGAGTGGGTTTCTACTCCGCCTCCATGGTGGTCGACAGAGTTGAAGTCTATTCCTCCTCAGTAGCTCCTGGGAACCCGGGTTATTAGTGGCTTTCAAATGGCTCTGGAGTGTTGAAATCACTGAAGCTTTGGGTATCAGAACTGGAACCAAGATTGTCAGACGGCAGTTTGCCAGTGAGGCGCGGGTTGGAGACGTGGTAACAAAGTACAGTACCTTCATCAGCTTCCCTCTGTACCTTAATGGAAGGTGGATTAACACCTTGCAGGCCCTCTGGATGATGGACCACAAGGACATCAGCGAGTCACAGCATGAGGAGTCCTACTGTTACATCACAGGACATTTAACAAGCGCCGCTACACCCTGCACTATAGGACAAACGCACCCCTCAATATCCAGAGCCTCTTCTACGTGCCAGAGACGAAACCATCCATGTTTGATGTGAGCGGGGAGCTGGGCTCCAGCGTGGCACTGTACAGTCGCAAAGTCCTCATCCAGACCAAGGCTGTAGACCCTGCGCCAAGTGGCTGCGCTTCATTCGAGGTGTGGTGGACAGTGAGAAAATCCCTCTGAACCTTAGCTGGAAACTTCTGCAGGAGAGTGCGCTCATCGGGAAGCCCCAGGACGTGTTACAGCAGAGGCTGATAAAGTTCTTTGTTGAGCAGAGCAAAAGGGACTCTGAGAAGTATGCGAAGTTCTTTGAAGATTATAGCTTGTTCATGAGGGAGGGCATCGTGACCACCGCAGAGCAGGAGGTCAAGGAGGACATCGACAAGCTGCTGAGCTGTGTGTGAATCTTCAGCACTGCCTGCTGGACAGCCGACCAGTCTGTTGGACTATGCCAGTCGCATGCAGGCCAGACCCCCCAACAACATCTACTACCCGTGTGCCCCCAGCCAGCACCTGGCAGAGCACTCGCCCTACTACGAGGCTATGAAACAGAAGCACACGGAGGTCCTCTTCGGTTATGAGCAGTTTGATGAGCTCATCTTGCTGTACCTTCGAGAGTTTGACAAGAAGAAGCTGATCTCTGTAGAAACAGACATTGTGGTTGATCACTACAAGGAGGAAAAGTTTGAGGACACGTCACCAGCCAGTGACCACCTGCCTGAGAAGGAGACAGAAGAACTGATGACCTGGATAGGAACACGCTGGGGTCTTGAGTTGCCAACATAAAGGTGATCCTTCGCCTAGACACCCACCCTGCCATGGTGATTGTGCTAGAGATGGGGGCTGCAGTTCCTGTGCATGCAACAGCTGGCCAAGACACAAGAGGAGCATGCTCAATTCCTACAGCCCACGCTGGAGGTCGATCCCAGGTACATGCAGATCAGGAAGCTCAGTCAGCTGAGAGAGCTAGAGTCTGAGCTGGCCCAGATGCTGGTTGACCAGATCTATGACAACGCCATGATAGCAGCAGGGCTGGTGGATGACCCCAGGCCTATGGTTGGCTGCCTCAATGACCTCATCAAGGCCCTGGAGAGATGCTGATGACCTGGTCCTCTCAGGTGCCTGGGAAGTGACCCCCAAGCAGAAATAGTAAGGACAGGAGACCACCACCTCCTTGAGCTTTTTTTACCTCCATTAAAAGTATTTCTTAACCCCCCCCCCCCCCCCAAAAAAAAAACTCTTATGGTAAAGGGTAAATGTACTATTTTTTAGAGTGCATGTTTAAGACGTAATAAAATCACTGGCCAAACTCACTAGAACCACCAAATTTTCTCCCCTCTGATTGACATATTTGAAAGCATACCATTGGAACAATTTGGAAATTTCTCTAGAGGAGCACTTACAAAGTATGTTCCTGGGAATGTGGATTCTGTGAAGTGTTAATAGGTGTTATATAAGTGATACACTTTATGACCAAATCAGCTAGGAAAATTTTAGACTATAAAGAGTTGAAGCTGTGTACCCTAGGGTTCTTCTCTGGTCCTTTGGCATTTGTGTTGTGAGTATGCAAGGAAGGGATACTGAACGGGTTGATTCCTAAACTTATTGAACAACAGAACCATTCCCCTGCAATAGGACAGCATGTGGAAGTAGCTTTCAAGTAAATTTAACTTTTTACAGAATATAATTCCTTGTAGAAAATTGAAGGATTTAAGAACAGTAATGATCTTCCTCAATTATTTTTCTAACTGTAAGAGAAAAAGAAGCTATGAAAACATTCTTTTAACAGACAACATTAGAAATCAAATTTAGATTTCTACATTAATATTTAATAGGATCTGAATTTCATTTTATAGACTAGTAGTTTTCAAAGTGCATGTATTTATCAATGAGGACTCAAGGCAATTCAATAAAATGTTGAGCAAAAACATTAGAAGTTCTCTATACATATTTTTATATAGTCAGGTTTTGAATTTATATATTTGAGTTTATTTTTAGTACATATAAAATATTAGTATGACTGCATATGTACAGAATTTATAAAATACCTGTCTAAATGAGATGTAAAATTTAGTTTACTGTTGGCATGCATGATCACAAAAGTTTGGAAATTGACGCTCTGGACAGCAAGAAACACTGAAGTTTTCTTTAAAACCAAAGAAGTGATATATGATCAGAGGCAAACTTTAAGAAAGTTCTTACACTGGAGAAAAGCATTTGAAGATACTGTAATACTTAGGAGTGCCTAATCTCATTTTTCATATTTTATTCCTTATTTCAGTTTTCATGTCTTATTCCACTGGTTGGAATTTCTTGGAAAATATATGATTTTCAATAGCATTAGGCATCTTTGCTTTATTCTTGATTTTAATGAGAATACTACGGAAATGTCACTAAGAAATAAAGAATTTATAGTAAATATAAAATATGTGCCTTTTACTGGATCATGAAAGCATATCCTTGAACCATTTTTCAAGAAAGCAAGTGAAAACAAAAATCCAACAAAGCATTAGGAGGTTTCTAAAAGGTGTATATTAATTGAAGAACTTGCTATGTGCCAGGTGAATAAGTTACTTTAAGGAATAAAACAAAAGATGACATAGACATTTCCTGGCAATTCTTTAAACCACAATGAAAAAGAAAATAATCCTGTCATCTCCATGCTAGAAAATTAAAATAAAAAGGTTGAAATATCAGTGAAGTCTGATAAGCAGATGATGACACATAATGGGGGCTGGGAGGGGGCAAGAATGGAGGAAGGAGGGACTGTATAGAGGGAAAAGAGGGGTGGGAGGGGTGGGAGGGGTGGGGGTGAAGGAAAAAATAACAGAATGAATCAAACATCGTTACTCTATGTAAATGTATGATTACGCAAATGGTATGCTGGTACTCCATGTACACACAGAAACAACACGTATCCCACTTGTTTACAATAAAAATAAGTTTAAAAAAATCAGAATACCATATTTATGGCATGGAAAAAGTAGTGTTAAGATGCCAGATTTCTATCAACTTTTCTAGATCAAAGATGATTTCAATCAAAATATCAGCAGATTTTTTTTAATGATCAATTCTAAAATTTATTTGGAAATACATAAAATTATAATATCTAAAATGATTTAAAAGACAAAGTTTGAGTATTTTCACTGCCATATTTTAGATTTATTAAAGTTGTATTGAGATTTTTTTTTAATATCGGTGAAGTCTCTGACATCTCAGCAACTCTTAACATGTTCCTTATAATAACTATAAGAATCGAAGAGAAAAATATTTTGACATAACAATGTTATTTCGTCCAGAACACCTTTCACATTATAAACGATGGCAGGCGGCAGCTAAAGTCTTAATCCAGCTCTTGTCTTCCTGCCCAGACTCAAGGCCAAATTTCTAACTCTGGCAAAGTGAAGCACAGTACCCATCCCTCTGGCCCTGGTGACTGGACATGTGCCCTAAACCCCATCAGTCAGAATCTTCCCCTGGAACTTTATCCACCAAAGTTAGAAGAAAGAAACTCTGCTCTCCCGCCTTAAAACTAGAATGATACAAACTTGAAGTTGCTGGTGCCAATACTCCTCCAAATGCAAAAGGAAAATGCTCTCTGTAATAGAAAGAGAAGCAGAGACTTAGGGACAGAAGGAGGCAGGGAGGGCAGGAGGGAAGGAGAGAGGCAACGCCAAGTACAGTGGAACAGAGAGGAAAACGCAGCATCCTTTCCACAGCTGGGTCTCCGATTCCACTCCTTGGTGCAGTGGGAGCTGCCTGCCTTGAGATCTCTCCCTTGTATTCTGGAATTTTGGCAGTATTTTCCCAACAAGCCTCTTATTTTTAGTTTTTTTCTCATTTGGTTTTTCCGAAATTAAATTGAGTTGAGTTCTTTCAATGGCAAGCTATCGCACCGAGTATTGCTACCAGAATTAGACAGTACAAGTAACAGACCTTAAAATGTGAAATTACCTAAGTCAAAATCCAGGCAGTGGGTAAACTCTTGTATAAGATGACTGGCACATTTTATTTTATGTTTTTATTTTCTCACTTCTCAACTCTATTTCAAATAATATCAGTATAATATAGATTTAAAAGTTCTATCTTGCTATAAATTGTTCTTATTGAATATATCCTACTTCTAGTTTTATAGATATACCTTCAGTTTTATTAACAGCTATCCTTGTTATGCAGAAAAGTTGCCGATTTCATGTACCTCACTTTGTGTCTTGAAAATTAAACAAGGATCCTGCCAAAGACACTGATTTAGGAGTCTTGCCACTGTTCGCTAGTCCAAACTAGCTGGATTTGAAATCAGAAAGGAACAAGGCAGAGTTACAGCAATATTAAGAGAATTTCTGCTTATGTGTTGGGGGCTGTGCCATGTTGGCGGTGCCGGGATGGCGCCTGATCACATCGGCAGCGAGGAGGTTAATTGACATAAGCACACTCAGGTGACTTTCTCATCCACGCACACAATGTATGCACATGTGTTCTCCAGCACTAATTGCCTGCTCGGATTGTCTCGCCTAATCTTTGCGTAAGAGGCGTGGCCCTGCTCTCCGTGTCCTGGAGGTGATATAAGCGTAGGCGGAGGGAGACAGAGACACAGCAGCCATTAGAAGCAGCCAGAGGGAAAAACACGGACAGCAGCCATTAGCAGAAGAAAAGAGTAGGAGAAGACATGCCACAGCAGCCATTAGCAAAAAAACCAGAAGAAAGAACACAGCAGCGAGTAGGGGCAGCGGCAGAAGGCAGATTGCGGACCGGAGAACTGAGACGCATCACTAGGGCACCTTGGGTGGACGGACCCTTAGTTCACAGGATGCAGAACTTTAAGGTGTAGCAAGTCTCTTCCTCTCAGCTCTAAGCAAAGCCTGTCCTTCTTTCAAAATCTCTCTTAAGCAAAGTCTCTTTCTCTCTGATAAGCAAAGTCTCTCTCTCTCTCTCTCTCTCTCTCTCCTCTCAAAGCAAGTAAACCTCATTTCCTCTATCCTCTATAAACAAGCAAGAAAGCAGTGCACTAAAGAGAAAGATAGAAGTGCCTCAGTTTCCACTCCACCACCCGTAAGACCCGTGTGAGTTGTTGCTGCAGGCGGTGACAAATATCCATGAATTTTGGAACCGCAAAGAGCCAGCGACACTTATGCCCACTGATCTAAGATCATTGTAGCCCTGAGCATTGTGCGCTCTGAAGAATTACAAAGCTACCCACTCCACACTCAAGTTAGTGCAGGGAAAGGAGAGGTATATGAAGCCCCTAGAGGTAAGTTGAAGCCAGAAAAGTGGAGGAAACCTGATTGCTCAGATAGCCTTCAAAAATGTCTGCCTTAGCCTCTATATGTCAGGTACAAACCCTCACCCCACCCTCTTTGTAAAATGCAACTTGCTGAAGAGTGTGCAGAAGTGGGGGGTCAGATGTTCTCTAACCATCATACGAGTGTATTATCTCATGCCACAGAGAGGCAGAGAGGCCAGGCAGGGAGACCTTGGACAAGGAGCCTTAATTGGACAATGTCCCTTAGACATTTGCTAAGGGACAAAAACCACAGAGGGTGTGTCAAAATTCAAAGATTACTATTAAAGAAAATTTTCAGGAATTTAATATAGATTTAAAACAATGAAATAACACTTTTTGAGTTTGCACACTTTGACACAGAAAATCCAATTTACCTAACCAGAGTTCTCTTAACTTTTTACTTACCACATTTTCTAAACTTAAAACCCACATTTTTACAATGGAATATTACTCTGCCATAAAGAATGATAAAATTATGGCATTTGCAGGCAAATGGATGAAATTGGAGAATATCATGCTAAGTGAGATAAGCCAAACTCAAGAAACTAAAGGACGAATGATCTCGCTGGTAAGCAGATGAGGACATAAAATGGGGGGTAGGAGGGGTTAGGTTTAGGGTTAGGGTTAAGGAGGGTGGTAAGAATGGAGGAAGGAAGGACTGTATAGAGGGAAAAGAGGGGTGGGGTGGGGGGAAGGGAAAAATAACAGAATGAATCAAACAACATTACCCTATGTAAATTTATGATTACACAAATGGTATGCCTTTACGCCATGTAAAGGCAGAGAAACAACATGTATCCCATTTGTTTACAATAAAAAAAACCCATATTTTAAATCAAGGGACAGAGAATACATATTTTATATACTTTTTATATAAGATGACTGATTATTTTGCTTCCATTTTTCCACCTCTCATTCCCACTTTCAAATAATGTCAGTATAATCTTATTAAAAAATCCATCTTCTTGCTATATGTAGTTCTTTTCTAATTATTCATATTTGAATTTTAAATTGATGTTGGTATTCATAGCAGTTATTTAGTTCATCTGTTTACAGGTTTGGGTGTTTACTACATATTGCTTTTTCTTTTCATTCTTTAGTTCTTTTATTGAGCTATAATTTTTCCATATTTTTATTGGTGCATTATAGTTGTAATGGTGCGATTTGTTGTCACATATTTGCACATGCACACAATATAACAATATAATTTGGTCAGTATCAGTCCCCAGTATGTCCCCTTCCCTCCCGTCTTCCCTTCCCCTGGTCCCTTTCCTCAACTCTGCTGACCTTCTTGAAGTCTCCATGAGGTCTCCCCAGCTTTTCCTTTTTTCTTTCTAGCTTCCACATATGCGAGAAAACATACAAGTCTTGACCTTCTGAGTTTGGTTTATTTTGCTTGACATAATGGTCTCTGGTACCATCTATCTTCCTGAAAATGACATAATTTTATTTTTCTTTATGACTGAATAAAACTCCATTGTGTATATCACCAATATCTTTATCCATTCAGCCATGCATGGACACCTAGCTTAGTTTGGCTGTTGTCAACTTTGCTTCTATACTGAGCAGGCATACATCACTGTAGCATGATGGCTTTAATTCCTTAGGATAAATACAGTGGAGTGATCTGGGCCATATGGTGGTTCTATGTCTAGCCCTTTAAGGAATCTCCATACTGATCTCCATCGTGGTTGTACTAATTTCCAGTCCCACCAACCGCATGAACATGTTCCTTTTCCTCCACATCCTCTCCAGCATTTATTAAGTGCAATTTACTTTTCCATTCAACAGTTAATAGATATTTGGGTAGTTTCCAGCTTAGGGTTATATGAACATTCTGGTCAATGTCTGTTGATAGACATAAGTGCTCAGTTCTTTGGGGTGTATGCTCACTAGTGAATCAGAGAATATGAGTGCTCAGCTTTATTAGATACTACCAAACTACTTTTTCTGAGTGGTTGTATTGATTTACTCACCAGCAGTACATTAGAATTCCATTTGCCTCATATCCTCACCAACACTTAATATCATCAGTCCTTTTAATTTTAGCCTTTCAGAGAGAGGACAGTGGTATCTCCTATGGTTTTAATTTTAATTTCTTGGTAAGTAGTGATGCAAGGTACATTTTGTCAAGCCTATCAGCACTTGGGCACCTCATTCTATCAAGTTCTTCTTGGAGTCCTTTGCCTTGAGGGAAAAAGATCATCAAAGATCATTTCAGCTAGAGGAGAGAAAAAGGTCAAATCACTAAGATTGAGTGAGAAATGTGCTTTTCTCCATGACTATTCTGTGGTTCTTACTTTCTTGGTGCTTTGGCCTAATTTTTAATCAAAACTGAACATTTGGGGGCCATTGTTTTTTCAAGCCTTTTTCTGCTCCCATCTCCCTGTACTTTCTCTTATAATTACAGTTGTATATTAGATGAGAAATAATATACAACATATATTTATAACTTACGTGTGTATGCATTTATAACTTATTATGTGTGCGTGTGAGCAATATTAAAGAAAACAACCTGTTCATGGTTATACAACAGACTGTGGAAGTTCTGTAGTGAGACAGAAGGTAGACATACATATTTAGGCTGTATCACAAAAGACTCAATGCCTAGGTCTCTTACTCCCATTCACCCACTGTACTCAATCATATTTTAATCATTACTATTTATGAAGTATTTTCTACGTGTAAAGCCCTATGCTAGGGTATTTGGAAAATGCAAAGACCAAAATAAGGACTTAGCTCTCCAAAAACTAAAATCTAGTTAGAATGGTATAGAATATGACACAGAGCAAAGAAATCATACTATGTTTTAGTCAGCTTTTCCACTGCTATAATCAAAAGAACTGACAAGAACAGTTTCAGAGGAAAAGTTTATTTGGGTCTCACAGTTTCAGAAGTCTGAGTTCATAGATGGCCAACTTCCTTGCTCTAGGCCGGAGGTAAGGTAGAACATCATGGTAGAAGGGTGTGGCAGAGAAAAGCAGCTAAGGATATGGTTCCAGAAAGCAGAGAGAGATACTGCAGACCAGGGACAAAATATATACCCCAAAGATAGGCCCCCAGTGACCAATCTCATCCAGCCACACCCTGCCTACCTGTAGTTACCATCCAGTTAATCCCTAATAGGGGATCAATGCTCTGATTGGGTTAAAACTCTCATAACCTCATCATTTCATCTCTTAAACTTTCTTGTATGGTCTCACACATGAGCTTTTGGGGGACACATTAGATGTAAAGCATAACATTGTAAATAAAACTTTATCCATATTGGGACTGAATTTTACAAAGAAATTCAACTCCTACTCAGTCCCATGAAGACTGATAAAGAACAAAGGCAGGTAGACACATACAGATTACTGGAGTGAAGACTCAGATGTGATATTAGGATTTCAAAAAATAACACAGTCCCTGCATATCTAATACTGACCTTATTCATTCACGTCCTCTGAATAAAACATAATGGCAAGTGAAAACTACATCTGAATTTTAACCTGCCACAACTAAGCTAGCAAAAGATAGGAAACACATCAGCCTCCAATCTGATGGAGAATGTTGTTTACTTAAAATACAGAAACACATCTTTTGCTGGAACACAGTGAAAATGAAGTACTAACACAAAAATTTAAACTCCAGGCTTCATTCTCTAAAAAGTTTACACAGATCTTTCCCTTGTGACGTTATTATGTTAAAGTCTGCGTAATTAGAGAGTCCCAAGGCATAAGCAATCTGAATGTGACGTTTGTATTTTAGGGAAAAGTGACAGGAGAAGGACTTTCCGTGAAATTTACAATTACTACTTTGGAAAAGTAAACTTGGCAAATCTAGCACTTCTTGGCATTAAACAGATGTGGTTTCCAATGGTAAATAGTCTCCATGATTCAGCCTCTAGTTGTAAGGCAGATGAGAAGTCACTGAAGTTGCTAGAGAGCCCACAAAGCCATTCGAGTCAACTCCCTGCCGGGTTAGCACTCTGCCTACTCTTCAAAATAAATGGTGGGTGATTTCTACCTTCACTGTTTCTCAGGTAAAGACCTACAATCCTCAAATAGATTTCTCCAATCCTACAACACTATCCTTTCTGTAACACGGAAATATTCTCATTTGTTCTGTTTTCTGCTCACGGCAAATACTTCCTCAACACTTCATAACAACAGAATTCACGGTGCTCAAAAAGTATATTTCTGAAAGTCTGGATCCTGCAATAAAAGTGTTTACATTTTCTCAGAATCCAAGTAAGTCTCAAGATTGTAGTAGACTCTTCATATCTATCTCTCTCACTTCCAATCAGGCAAGAATATTTGTCCCACATCCTCTACGGACCTCTTCTTTTTATTCTTCTCTTTCTCTTTCCATCCTAATATTCCAGTATGGGTTGATTTCTATTATTCAGGGGATGCCACAGCCTCCTGGCTGCCCTTCCTGTCTCCAGACTCCACAGATCCATCCTGCATGTACACCCTTACCCTAATTTTCTAAAATCTCAGGTTTTTTTTTTCCCCAAAATGCTTTTAGAAGACAAGAGATATATTTTTTAAAAAATCACAGGAGAACATGTTCATGATGTAGAATGAAGATTTTAAAATAGGAACCAAAAAGAAAAAAAATGATAAATTGAACTATATTAAAATCACAAGGGGGGAGATCCAAGATGGCAGACTAGAGGGAGGCTGCGTTCCTTGTCACTCCATAACTCGGATTTCAGGCAGAGGATATCCTGTTTCTTGGTGAGGCAGTTTTTGCTGCTTATTGATCCCCTGCTGTTTACCCCATCTGTCTACTGTGATCACCTGAAGTCTGCCAGCATATCGACTACTTTTTGGGTGCAGATTGCTCACTGACTGATGCCTATCATTTGTCATTTGCCTGCCTCTTGCCCACCCATTGCCTGCCTTTCACCTACTCATCACCCACCGCCAGAGGTCCACCTGCCAATCATCTGCTGGTAGCCAGCAGACCAACCACAGGCTACCAGTGGATTGCTAGCTGCCTGCTGTTGTGTCAAAGTCCACTGTCACAGTTCCTGTAGGGGTGTGGTTACACATGGCTGCTGCCATTTTAAGACAACAACCAGGACCTGTAGGACCCCTGGCCGGACTGATCACACCCCTCCTCTAGGTCCCTTACCCAACCAACCACAACCTGCCTCCAGGACCCCTGGCCAACCACGCCTACACTTGGAGCTGCAGCTCCCCATTTGCCAACACATTTGGAAGCCACAGCAGCCAACTTGGATTATCATGAAAGTGGTAGCTCTCATCTTTAGGTGGGGCAAATCCCATCCTAAGATGCCTGCTGAAGACTGGAAGCTCATTGTCAGGTACCTCTCATGCATCAGGCTAAAGAAGACTGGGAGGTTTCAATAGTATATGACTGTTATAGTGTAGATATTTTTTCTTTTTTTCTCCTTTTTGAAAAATTTTAAGTTTTTATTTCTTTACTTTTCTTGCTCTATCTTCCTTTTGTTTCCCTGTTTCCTAAGTCTCTTTCTCTCTTTTCTCATGCTAACAACCAACTTCTTTTGATTACACATTCACTCTTTCTTCTATCTAGAACTTCTATATACTCTTCTTATCCCATTAACAGTTACATCTACACCCCTCCCCATCCTCTTTGTCTTCCATTAGAAACTGCAGACCTTATTACAAATCTATTTGTTATACAGTAGATAATGATTGAACTCACTCTGTTTATTATGACAATATTGTTAACATCTTCATAGGGGCTACTTGGTTTAGGGCTTCATATTGTCTGTACTGGGCACTGCTAATATTGATCTCCTCCTTAAAGAAAATGTTTTGGAAACCTATCAGGTCACTATAAGCCTATAGGGGGAAAACTGCAATACCCCAGATCTGCACTGCTAGAGGGGAAGATACGTGAACAACATGAAAAAACAAGGGAAGAAAATGATCCAAACAAACCTAGATTCTATATTAATAGGATCCAGTAAAGCATAGTAGAAGAAATGTCAGAAAAGGAGTTCAGAATATACATAATTAAAATGATTCATGAAGTAAAGGATGAGATAAGAGAGCAAATGCAGGCAATGAATGATCAATCCAATAAGCAGTTGAAAGAGCAACTTCAGGAAGGAGAACATTTCAACAAAGAGATAGAAATTCTAAAAAAAAAAAAAACAAAAAAAAAAACAAATGGAAATCCTTGAAATGAAGGAAACAATAAACCAAATAAAAAACTCAATGGAAAGCATCACCAAAAGACTAGACCACTTGGAAGACAGAACCTCAGACAATGAAGACAAAATATTTAATCTTGAAAATAAAGTTGACCGAACAGAGAAATGGTAAGAAATCATGAACAGAACCTCCAAGAACTATGGGACATCATGAAAAGACCAAATTTAACAATTATCAGGATTGAGGAAGGCACAGAGATACAAACAAAGGAATGAACAATCTATTCAATGAAATAATATCAGAAAATTTCCCAAACCTGAAGAATGAAATGGAAAATCAAATACAAGAGGCTTACAGGACAGCAACTGCACAAAATTACAACAGATCCACACCAAGCCTCATTATAATAAAAACGCCTAACATTCAAAATAAAGATAGGATTTTGAAGACTGCGAGAGAAAAGCATCAGATTACATATAGGGGGAAAACAATACAGATATCAGCAGATTTCTCAGCATAGACCCTAAAAGCTTGAAGGGCCTAGAACAACATATTTCAAGTTCTGAAAGAACATGGTTGCCAACCAAAAATTCTATGCCCAGCAAAACTAACCTTCAGATTTGAAGATGAAATAAAGTCCTTCCATGATAAACAAAAATAAAAAGATTTTACAAATAGAAAGCCTGTGCTACAGAATATTTTCAGCAAAATATTCCATGAGGAGGAAATGAAAAACAACAATGTAGGTCAGCAAAGGGAGGAAATACCTTAAAGGAAAAACCAATCAAAGGAGAAATCAAGTCAAGTTAAAAACCAAAAATAAACCAAAATGACTGGGAATACCCATCATATATCAATAATAACCCTGAATATTAATGATCTGAACTCATCAAACAAAAGACATAGATTGGCAGATCAGATTAAAAAGAAAGACCCAACAATATGCTGCCTTTGAGAGACTCATCTCATAGAAAATGACATCCACAGACTAAAGGTAAAAGGATGGGAAAAAACCTACCATGCACACAGACTCAGTAAAAAAGTGAGGGCTTCCATCCTTATATCAGATAAAGTGGACTTCAAGCCAAAGTTAGTCAGAAGGGATAAAGAAGGACATTTCAAACTGTTTAAGGGAACCATAAATCAGGAAGACATAATGATGGTAAATATTTATGCCCCAAACAATAGTGCATCCATCCATGTACATCAAATGAATCCTCAATTCCAGGAATCAAATAGACCACAACACAATAATTTTGGGTGACTTTAACACACCACTGTCACCACTGGATAGATCTTCCAAACAAAAACTAAACAAAGAAATCATAGAACTTAATAACACAATCAATAACTTGACTTAACAGATATACATAGAATATTCCATCCATCAATGAGTGAATACACTTTCTTCTCAGCAGCACATGGAACCTTCTCTAAAATAGACCATATGTTATGCCACAAAGCAGCCCTTAGTAAATGCAAAAAAATAGCGATAGTACCTTGTGTTCTGTCAGATCATAATGGAATGAAATTAGAAATCAATGACGAAATAAAAAACAGAAATTACTCCAACACCTGGAGACTAAATAATATGCTACTGAATGAAGCATTAATAACAGAAAACATTAGAGAGGAGATTAAAAAAAAATTCTTAGAACTAAATAAGAACGATGATATAACATATCAAAATCACTGATGCTATGAAAGCAGTACTAAGAGGAAAATTCATTGCATGGAGTGCACTCCAGAAAAGAATGAAAAGTCAACAACTAAATGACCTAACATTACACCTCAAAACCCTAGAAACAGAAGAATATATCAACACCAAAAGTAGTAGAAGAGAGGAAATAATGAAAATCAGAGCTGAAATCAGTGAAATTGAAACAAAAGAAACAATTTAAAAAATTGACAAAACAAAAAGTTAACTCTTTGTAAAAGTAAACAAAATAGACAAACCCTTAGCCACACTAACGAAGAGGAGAGAGACAACTCAAATTACTAAAATTTGTGATGAAAAAGGAAATATCACAACAGACACCACTGAAATACATAACATAATGAGAAGCTATTTTGAAAATCTATATCCCAACAAAATAGAAAATACCAAAGACATCAACAAAGTTCTAGAGACACATGATCCTCCCAAACTGAACCAGGAGGACATACACAATTTAAACAGATCAATATCAAGCAATGAAATAGAAAAAGCCATCAAAGCCTACCATCCAAGAAAAGCCCAGGGCCAGATGGATTCTCAGCCAAGTTCTACAAGACCTTCAAAGAAGAACTCATTCCAATACTTCTCAAAGTATTCCAAGAAATAGAAAAGGAGGGAACCCTTCCAAATTCATTCTATGAAGCTAGTATCACCCTCATACCCAAACCAGACAAAGACACATCAAGGAGATAAAATTTTAGACTGATATCTCTGATGAATATAGATGCAAAAATACTTAACAAAATTCTGACAAATCGCATACAAAAGCATATTAAGATGATAGTGCACCACGATCGAGTGGGGTTCATCCCGGGAATGCAAGGTTGGTTCAACATCCAGAAATCAATAAATGTAATTCATCACATCAACAGACTTAAGGTTAAGATTCATATGATTATTTCAATTGATGCAGAGAAAGTGTTCTACAAAATACAACATCCCTTCATGCTCAAAACACTAGAAAAAATAGGGATAGTAGGAATATACCTCAATGTTGTAAAGGCTATTTATGCTAAGCCCATGGTCAACATCATTCTTAATGGAGAAAAACTGAAAGCATTCCCTTTAAAAACTGGAACAAGACAGGGATGCCCTCTTTCACCATTTCTATTCAACATCATCTTTGAAATACTAGCCAGAGCAATTAGACAGACTAAAGAAATTAAAGGGATATGACTAGGAGAAGAGGAATTCAAACCGTCACTATTTACTGATGACATGATTCTCCATTTAGAGGATCCAAAAACTCCACCAGAAAACTTATAGACTTCATAAATGAAATCAGCAAAATAGCAGGATATACAATCAACACACATAAATCTAAAGCATTTTTATTCATAAGTGATGAAACATCTGAAAGGGAAATGAGGAAAACAACTCCGTTCACAATAGCCTCAAAAAATAAAATAAAATACTTGGGAATCAATCTAACCAAAGAGGTGAAAGATCTCTACAATGAAAACTACAGAACATTAAAGAAAGAAATTGAAGAAGACCTTAGAAGATGGAAAGATCGCCCATGTTCTTGGATAGGCAGAATTAATATTCTCAAAATGGTCATACTTCCAAAGGTGCTATACAGATTTAATGCAATTCCAATTAAAATCCCAATGACATTTCTCATAGAAACAGAAAAACCAATCATGAAATTCATTTGGAAGAACAAAATACCCAGAATAGCCAAAGTAATCCTGGGCAGGAAGAGTGATGCAGGAGGTATCACAATACCGGACCTTAAACTCTACTATAGATCAATAGTAACAAAAAATGGCATGGTATTGGCACCAAAATAGACAGGTAGACCAATGGTACTGGATAGAAGACACGGAGACATACCCACATAAGTACAATTATCTCCTACTAGACAAAGGTGCCAAAAACTTACAATGGAGAAAAGATAGCCTCTTCAACAAATGGTGCTGGCAAAACTGGAAATCCATATGCAGTAAAATGAAATTAAACCCCTATCTCTCACCCTGTACAAAACTCAACTCAAAATGGATCCAGGATCTAGGAATTAGTTCTGAGACCCTTCAACAAATAGAAAAAAAAGTAGGCCCAAATCTCCATCACGTTGGCTTAGGACCAGACTTCCTTAACAAGACCCCCATAGCACAAGAAATAAAAATGAGAATAAATAAATGGGACAGATTCGAACTAAAAAACTTTTTCTCAGCAAAGGAAACAATCAATAATGTGAAAAGAGAGCCTACAGAGTGGGAGAAAATCTTTTCCACACACACTTCAGACAGAACACTAATCTCCAAAGTTTATAAAGAACTTAAAAAACTTAACACCCAAAATACAAAAACCCAATCAATAAAGTGGGCTAAGGAACTAGGCAGACAGTCCACAGAAGAAGATATACAGTTGATCAACAAATATATGAAAAAGTGCTCATCGTCCCCTAGTAATTAGAGAAATGCAAATTAAAACCACCCTCAGATTTCATCTAACTCCAATTAGAATGGCTATTATCAAGAACACAAGCAATAATAAGTGTTGGCATGGATGTGGGGAAAAAGGCACACTCGTACATTACTGTGCAGTTGCAAATTGGTGCAGCCACTCTGGAAAACAGTATGGAGATTCCTCAGAAAACTTGGAATGGACTCACCATTTGACCCAGCTATCCCACTCCTCAGTGTATATCCAAAGGACTCAAAGTCAGCATACTACAGTGATGCAGTCACATCAGTGTTCATAGCAGCTCAATTCACAATAGCTAGATTGTGGAACTAACCAATATGCACTTCAATTGATGAATGGATAAATAAACTGGATAAATAAATATTGTATATATACACAATGGAATATAAGTTGGCCATAAAGAAGAATAAAATCATGGCATTTGCTGGTAAATGGATGAAGTTGGAAAATATCATGCTAAGTGAAATAGGCCAAGTCCAGAAAACCAAAGGCCGAATGTTTTCTCTGGTAAGTGGATGAAGATATATAACGAGGGGGGGGGTGAGGGGGGAAGAGAAAAATGAAGGAACTTTGGATGGTGTAGAGGACAATGGGGTGGGAGAGGGTGGAGGACAGAAAGACAGTAGAATGAAACAGACAATATTACCCCATGTATATGTATGATGACATGAATGGTGTGAATCCACATTGTGTACAACCATAGAAATGAAAAGTTGTACCCCATTTGTGTACAATGAATCAAAATGCAGTCTGCAAAAATTTAAAAATTTTCATAAAAAAATAAAAATAAAGTAAGAGTTTTGGATTATTAAAAAAATCACAAAGTTCTGTTCATCAAAAGGAACATTAAAAGAGTGAATAGGCAAACCTTGGAGTCACATATATCTGACAGAGAAATAGCAATCAGAATATGTAAGAAATTCTTCAAACAATAAAGAAATAATTCAGAAGTTCAAAAGAATGTAGATAAAAAATTTAAATAAGAGTTCATGAGGAAGGATGAACAGTACATCTGAATACACACTGAACTTCTTCAACCATCAGAAAAATAAATATTAATACTGTAGAGTGAACATCACTCATGTATTGAAACATCACACGATACACCATAAATATATACGAGTTTTATATATCGATTTAATAAAACAAAACCCACAATGAGTTGCTAATATGCACCCCAGATTGTGGTGTAGTCATACTAAGGAATGCCAGTTGTCGGTAAGTATGAGGTAAAGTAGTGCTACAGGCAACAACATGGATGGATCTCAGGAAAAGTGATGGAGGATATATTTAGCCAAGCACAAAAAGAATCCTTTCTGCAAGGTTCAGTTTATATAAAAGATAAAAGCAGGCAAAACTTACCTATAATGCCTGCATTCAGGACAGTGTTTTCTCTCAGGGGAGAGACTGACAGGTCAGGGTCCGGGGAATGGCATCTGGGATACCAGGGTGCATGGGTAGGTTCGCCCCATGAAAATGCATCAGGCTTCACACTATGATCTGTGCCTTTTTTCTGTATAGAGCTTTTACCTGAGTGGAAAATTTAAATAAAACAATATATTTTTTCTTCCTCTTAACAATTTGCATTAACTTTCCATAATCTATCAAATCAAGGTTCGTCTTTGCACACACACATACACTTTTGTGTCTTTTTTCATGCACTTCCCCCTTACTACAATATTCTTCATTCTTTATATACCTGGTTTGATAAATCACTTCTCTTTTATACACAGGGTGACAATATGCCCTAATTTGCTTAGGTCAGAAACCATAGAGTGAACATCACACAATTATGTATACACATATTGAAACACTGCATGACACTCCAAAACAGATACAATTGTTATGTATCAATTTAAAAAACAAAACCCCCAATGAATTGCTATCATGAACCCTGACAGAAAGGCTAAATAAAAAAGAGAAATAATATCAAGCTGTGGTACAGGAGCCCTGGTGTAAGGCTATTATCCTGGAGTAATTATTAAAAGTACATAAAATTATTCTAGGTATTTAGAATATTTACCCTACTCTACTAGTGGTTTTTATCATATTTAATTCGAGAACAATTTTTTGTGACTCTCTTTTCACATCTTTCCAAAGCATTCAACCTAGTTTTCATAAAAACATTTCACATAACGTGTCATTAAAATGTATCCATATAGCAAGTAACACTGGGAGATGCAGATTTGAGAACAAATGCCTCAGGTTCTTGGAAACTCACCTAATGGGAGGAATGAGTTGATTGCTATCTGCACTGTTAGGTTTGGGTTTGGGTTTTATAGAGTGAGGAGCCGTCATTCAACTGCTCATTAGGTCAGCTGGAGATGGCACAAGAAGGTTTCTACTATAAGTCTAGTTGATAAGAAAAATCACGAAACACATCAGGTATAAAAGCAAAGATATCAAATCAACAAAAGAAACAAAGGAATTTTTGTTGGTTTGGCTTCTGGTAAGACTCTTGGCCTCCTTCAAACTGAGTGTGGATTTAGTCAAGAGATGGAAAAAGCTTCAGAATAAACTACATAGCTTTCATGGAATTTAAAAATCAGCATTTATTTTCAGAAGCATTTTTCATCCTTATACAGTCAGAGGTTTGGTCCAGAACCACACAGGAGAGCTCATCACTAAGATATAGCTCATCCTGGTGGTGCTTAGAGTTTTCCTCTTGTCTGGCACCCTCAGTGAGTACAATGTTGGCATGACCACAGAAATCTGCCTCTTGATTGTTAGCCAAATCCCTTGATGGGGGCATAGTGAGGAGAGAGAAAATCTAAAGGGATTTAAAAAATGAAAAAATTAGACTGGAGCCAAATATGACATCAGACTTCTAGAGAGGCTAGGAGGTGATGAGAAAATATTACAAGAAAGGACATTCTTAATTCATGTCATCTTGAGAAGATCCATCCATCTTGATGCTAAATTCCTTGCCATGGGCTAAATGTGAAATTTAGAAAAGTCCTTTCCATTAAATTGCCATTTAGCATTAAACACTTGGAAGGGAAAAAATTCCCAGAGATGAAATTGTTACCATCTAGCTAGCCAAGTACCCAGCAGAGCAGACAGAGTTGTCCCAGTTCTTTGAATCTGGCACTACCCATTGTGTCCTCATTGAGCCACCAGGAACAACCTGACCCAGAATGTCTGGCAAGAGAGGAATTAGATCAAAGTGCTCTTCCATCATGGACGCCTTTAAATAATGTTATGGGATTAAAAGTCTTACAAAGAATATAATTCAATTAACTGGTTCCTCTTACCGTTTTCCAAAAGCCTCAACGACTGAATGGATTCATAAGCCCTAGGACAGAGGCACATCATTTAATTCTGTTTGGAACTAGAATTCTTCTTATGAAATTATTTTACACTGGTAAAAATCCTTCCTAATCAATTTTTAGCAGTTCCAGAAAGTTTCAGAACCTGGTCAACATGCTTGCCTATCATGATTGGAGAGAAAGTAGAAGCAACACCGGTGGACGTGCAGTCAGCAGAGAGCGGTAGGTAGCAGATCCCTTTTCCCGGAGCCTGCTTCTGTCAGAATCCAGGGCACCCTGCACCTGCCCCCAACCACCTGCGCACAGAGCGCTGGTGAGCCCCGGCTCAGCTGTGTTCACTTCACCGACATCAACAGCCCCTTTTGTTAAAAATAAATAAATAAATAAAAATTTTTAAAGAAGGGTGCTAAATTTTTTTTTTTTTTTTTTTTTTTTTTTCCAAAACAAAGGTAAAAGTGTTCTTCTCTGGTTGAAGCAGGAGAGAGGCACACGTTTCCCACACTTCGCTGTGCCCCCTGCCCTCCTCTGGCAGCCTCTGGGACAGGGTCCTAGGAAATCTGACTTTTTAGGACTCAGTATGGAAACTGACAACAAATTCCTGGCAGACGTGAGGACAGAAGGGCATTGAGGGCTTCCCCGGAACTCTCAGAGTACAGGCACCTTTAAGTGGTCGTCTGGACACAGTGGAGGTCAACGACTTGGTCACTGTTTGAAAGTGCTCTATTTTCCTCCACCCTCCCCATCCTGACTGCTGCCCCAGAAACAACACCTATGCTCAAAGGCACTGTTCCTGGGGTCAAAGGAGGAGGAAAACAAGTCCTAGAATCTTCTGAATGGCAAATGACTAGGACATAGGAAACAAAATCAACACAGCTGTGATAATCCAGATGGGAATTTCTGTCAGATGTTCTGGGAATTTTGAAAAGCCGAGATCACAGCCCTGAGAGAGGGCTACAAGCTCACCAGTCTCTTCAAAAGTGGGTAAAAAGCAATACAGCCTCTGTGGACCAAGGCAGGGAGGCCCTCAGCTCACCTCCACAATGCCAGGGCCAATGCCCACTCTGGCCTTCCCAATCTGTCCTCCCTAAGGGGTTGGGACTCAAAGTGTCAGCCTCATCCGGAGGAAACGGAGGTTAAAAGCAGAATAGAAAGAATGGCTATTTCCCAATGGAGGGAAGAATGCTTTCTGCCCTGCCAAACTTAAAGGTACTGCAAAAGGATATGTGGGGAAATTGTAAATGATACCATGCACACCTAAAGTGTGCTTACGTCCTGTCCTCCTGGCTCATCAGAACACATCCTATGTGGCTCAGAGGTAGATTACTTGCCCAGCATGCGTCAAGTCCTTGGTTCCAGCACCACAAACAAATATATATATATTTGTTTTGATTATTAGCACTGAACATATATATAATATATATGTATATAGACATATATTTACATATACTAGTATGTATATATACACACATATACATATAATATATAGATCTTCTTTTGAGAAATATAGGACTGCAAATAATCAAAATGTGTTGTTTGTATAGTTTCATCTTCAGCCAAAACGATTACCTGGTTGGGTAGGATACTTGTTGACTACTTTGCCAATAAGGAGGGCTGTCGGATTGTACACCTGCACGTGAGAATTGAGAAGGAAGGGGGAAGCAGAAGTCAGCTCACTCCATGGGGGAATAAAAACTGAAGAACCGCTGACATTCAACACGTGGAGGTGGTTCTGACTGGAAATTGTCCCTTGCCTTAAACCATGGTGTTCAGTGCGAAGTTAGAAGGCCCACTGCTAGAACTGCAGACTCCCAGAGAAATTTGCAATGCCCTGGAGATTTGAATGTGTCCTGATTTTGTGGTTGGAGAGCAAATTAGGTTGGAGCTAAAGGAAAACTGTCCAAAAATTAATTCTCTAGAGAGTTTGAAGTCTTACAATTTCTCATAGTTTTATAAATTTTCCCAAAGGGGAAGGAAATTCATTTTTGGCTACCAAAAATCATATAAACCAAGGTAAATTTTCTTTTCATAGTAATTTTACTTGATACTTCTTTAATGTTTTCTTCTGCATCCACTCCATCTCCCCACCCACCATCCACAAAAGTTCCACCTAAGGCAGAAATAATTGAAGTTCTCAGACTATACTATAAGGTTTGCACACATACAGGGTCTGACCTCTAAGACAATCATCTCTTCATGAGCTTGGGTTTGCAGCGTTGCCTGTTTTTTCTTATGTATTTGGCCTGCATTTAGAGTAAGCAAGTACAGGTCTCCAGCAATGTGTTAGCTTCGGTTTTGTGGTTCAAATTATGTGGTTTCCCATTATGATTAAAGGAGGAAGATTTCTTTCCACATTTATCCTTTATAAAAAAAAATTTTTTTGTTGAAAAAAGGAACAAAAAGTTCCAATATTAATTGCCACAAAAAATATTAACAATGCTTGTAAGTAGAGAGGAAGAAATACACCCACACACATCCGCCTACTTAACCACACAACCCCTTTATTCATTTAGACATGGTATACACTACTTCTAACTATTGCAAGCACTTATTAATCTATTCCAGACTTTCTTCAAGTTCATGTAGTAATTGCAAATAGATCTCTTAATTTGAGACCTCTTCAGCAGTCCCTGTTTCTGAGATTTTCAATAAGTTCACCAGGTATTAAAACTCCAGCAATATCTTTCCTTTATAGATTTTATACCCTTTAAAAAAAAAAGTAATTTAATAGCCAAAGGCTAGTTCTTTCTTATTCTCTCTCCCTCTTTATCTCTTCCCCTGCAGTGCTCAGCATACTATCCAGACTTCTACCTTCCTTCTTTGAAAGAAGAAATTGCTTTTCTTGGCCATTCCGTTGCAATAAGAAAAAACATAAATCCACAGTACGTATCCAAATCAATAGTATGACAGTAGTCCATCTTCTGGGATCAAAAAAGCTTAATTTTCTTTATTAACAAAGACTCCTAAGACTTCCAGTGGCTAAGTATCCCTATGTGTGAAAACAATAATATCCTTAGCAACGCTCTGTAACACAAGTCAGTTTAAAACTTCCTTCCTTTAAAGGTAGATTACCCACTTTGAGTTTCCAATACCATTTAACCTAGTCATTTAAAATACCTTTAAACAGAGCATAACAAAATTCTAGACCACAGGGTGAGATAATTTCACCCCAAGTGTTTACACTTGAGGTCAAAGTCACTTGGGGCTATTTTCCTGGAATGGATGGTGATAGGCAAGCACAGTAACTTGGTGTCCTTTAATTTTCTACAACATTACTTCATCTAAAAACAAGCAACACGGAGGTGCCTTGGCCTCAAAGATCTTTCACAGTCCCTCCTGGAAACTCCACTAAGTGGCCCAGAGTCATGGGATTTGCTGAACTTGCTAGGCTTTGGTTATCCTAATTCTGCCAATCAAATGTGATAATAAATAGGCTTTTACCCCTCTTTCTTTGAGACTCCATTGATTTTTATATGTTTTTCCTACTTGCAAATTAAAGGAATTAAAACAAAGCCCCAGATGGTCTCTTTCAGCAAAACCAGATTCCTAGGTTTGAATCTTAACTGCACTTGAGATCTGAATGGCTTGGACATAATTGAGTCACCAGAGCACACCTTTCTCATTTGTAACAGGGTCATCCCAGGTTGGTTGTGAACTCTAGGGGAAACAGATGTTTAGGGCTTAGTGCTCTGCCAATTCTTTGCTACTTTCATTGAGACCTGGAAGCTAATACCCACCCACCTCTTGCATTTGCCCTGGCCTTCGTGACTTGCCTGAACTACTGACCAGAGGCCATGTTGTATGAAGTCTCCCAACTACAACCCAGGGTCTTGGAACAGTAGCTGTGAATGCCCTGAGTTACATGTAAGAAGTTCACCTACCTTGAGACTATCCCTCTGGAGAGGCCCTGCAGAGAGATCCTGAGATCCAAGAGCTAAAGTGACTCCCACCTAAACTGGATCTATTCTAGCTCTCAGGTATGCATGTCATCCCAGCAGACGCCCCAGCTGTCTCTAGACTAGCCATAGGTAATCCTACCAAGTCTGGCTCATAGATCAGATTCATAAACAAAAGAAATGTTTGTCATTGTTTTAAGTCCCTTCATTTGGGTGTTGTTTATTAAACAGGAAGAAATAAAAAGAGCACCTACATAAGATCCTTAAGGGGGAGACAGTGCCTGCCTTACCCTTTTACTTTCCCATAACTGTAGAATACAGAGTCTCATGGGTGCCCATTCACTCTTTTGTGTCAAAGAAGTGTTGTGACTGTCAGTAGACAGTGACTGGAAACTGAACCCAACACTTACTCAAGCAGGTACAAACCAGAATGAAGCCTTCCTAGTGCTCTATTGATTGGCCTCTTGTTTGGAATAGTGCCCTCCTGGTCCTCAGCTAGAATTGTGCAAACCCCATAGAGAGCTGTGCAGACTTAAGCAAACCCACTAGAGGAAACCTCAAGGAGATTCCATTGAGGTTAAGACAACAGAGCAACACCTGAGGAGAGTGCTCACTTTAGTGAAATTTGCCTACACAGGATGGAACAATTGGGCAGAAAAATGGACCCCACCTTTAATTTTCATGAAATACAGTCAATGACTTTTGAACCATACGTAGTGTTTCTCGTTAGTCACTTTGTGCTGTATGCACAACAAGTTCCATTTAGTTGCCTTAAAAGACACAGATACGCTAATAGCACTGACAATCTTGGGGCTGTGGCAGAGAAGTGCCACATCAGTGTCATTTGGGTTGCCTGGGAAAGATACATCTCCATGGAGCTCAGATGGGCCACAGAGGACACTGGTTTCATGGTTTTCTTTCACTTTCTTTTTTCTTTCCTTTTATTTTTGATTGTTTGTGTGTGTGTTGGTTGAGGGTTGCTTTTTCCAAAAAGCCGAATGGAAATTCACGGTGATGAGGAGAGATCTTTCAGAGAAAAGTCTTCCTGTAAACGAAATTTGTGAAAGGAGAACGCAGGGCAAAGCTACTGCCTTTGTGTGAACAGGGAATCCTCCATACATTCACATTCCCTGGTCTAAGCTCACGATGCATGAATGTGAACTCACACACAATTTCAGACTTCCAAATAAGCCCAAGAGTATGTTGCAAATGGGCCTTAAAATGTTAGAAGAAAAATGTGAGACCCAAATTTTTCTCCTCTTTCATTCATATTCTTCTAAAATGATGTTTTCATTCAGACTATGACTGAGTAAAAATATAATAATTAGTTTAAATGGTTTCAAACTAGTTTTTTTTTATACAGTAAACAGACAGAAACATTAAAGGTCACATTTTTAAAAATTTAAAAAGCTAAAAACTTGCTTTAAATAAACTCTGGAAAGGAAGTCCCATAGGTAAAATAAATGAAATACAGCGATGCTCTTCTTAGATAGGAGTTGAGGTAGGCCTTTGCATTTATCCTTGAAATACTTCAGCAGAACATGAAGCAACAGATCTATGCCCACATTCTCATTTTACAAATTAGAAGATGAAGACCTAGAGAAGTTTCATGTGAAACTTTGTCAACACAGCAAAGTCAATGGTATTGTCAAAACTAGAATTCAGGACTCCTTAATCCCAGGCTCAGCTCCCTGGGCTCAGTCTGATAAATTTTAAACTGACCCAGGCTGCTGATGCTGGGAAGGTGGCATAATGCAGCAGTACCTAAAAAGCAAAAGCAGATGGCTACCATGATCCTGAGGCAGGTACCCCATATACACAGCAGACCACCTTTGACCTGCCAGACTGGACTCACCTAAGGTACGGGCATTGCCAACCAATCAGCATCTCTCGAATATTAGTCAGCTTTTCATTGCTGTGACCTTAATATAAGAACAACTTAGAGGAGGAATGTTTACTTTAGGCTCATGGTCTCAGACATTTCAGTCCATAGTTGGCTGGCTCCCTTGCTCTGAGTCTGGGTCTGAGGTGAGGGCACAGCGTCACCTTGATGGAGGTAAGCTGGTCAGGTTATGGTATTCAGAAGAGGAGAGAGAGAGAGAAAGAGAGAGACCAGGGACAAGACATAGTCCCCAAGCCACACCCCAGTGACTCATCTCCTCCAGCCATGCCTACCTGCCTATAGTTATCAACCAGTGGTCCATTCAAATTATTAATCACATGGTTACAACTTTCAAGTCTAAACTTTTCCCCACTGAGCATTGCTGTATTGACTAAAATATGAATTATTTGAGGGACATTTTTAGGTCCAAACCATAACACTCAGAGACATCATTCTCTTTATATAAGACAGAAATAAAATGACACCTTTTAGCTTTAAAAGGACTATTTCATTTCCTTTTTTTGGCGGTGTTGTGGATTGAACCCAGGGCCTTGTGCTTGTGAGGCAAGCACTCTACCAACTGAGCTATCTCCCCAGCCCTCATTGCTTTCTCTTAAGTCTTATCCATTTGGAGTCTACATTCTGTACTTCCTAGGGCAGCCGGATGGACCATAAGGGTTTTCCTCTAAGCCCTCAATCTTGAGGCTTTTGGTATTTCCCTTTAACACTACCCTATGGAACACCACTCACAGTCACAAATGCACAGGCTGGTGGTACAAAAAACAAGCACTGGTAAGACTTCGGTGGATTCAGTCATAAAGTAGGTAACTATGCTCAAAACCCATGTCTCTCCATGCCCTCGTCAGCCTCCCAATTTTCTTAAAGAAAAAGAATTAAAGAATTTAGAAAATTGACTCTAACTTCACGTCAACTTCCCCATACAAATACACAGTTAGTATATTCTTAGTCACAATAAGCATTCAGAAATGAAGATTCAACATTCTTCAGTTAGAATCTAAGGAGATTAAAACAAAAATCAAAACAGATATGGATCCACACCACCCAAATCTCATCTTCCTCATTCTTCGTGGGTTTTGTTAATGTCTTTCTGCTGCCAGGTGGCCAGAACATTAAGCCTTACCAGTCCAAACATTTGAGTAATTCTAGAGCTTTCATAGATTTCTCTGAGCAAGCCAAACACCCACCCACCGTGCTCCAGACATGACTTCAGAATTTTTTTCCCCATTACCAGTCTTTGAAACAGCCTGATGCCTATTATAGTAACTTCCACCCACCAGCTAAAATACTGAGTAGTGTTATAGAAGATTTGTCAAATCGGCAACTTATTTAGCAATTTGAAGCTTGCTTGGGACTATAAAGTGGAAGGAAATATAAAAGATAGTAAACCTGGATGGAAATAATTTTTATGAATAGGATGTTTTACCAAGAAGCCACAAAGAAGAGTGAGCTCAGAGGTGACGGAACAGAATGAGGGTCTCTGGTATTTATCCTTGCAATTATTAACTTTAACAACATGATAAACCTGGTAAGCTCTAAAAGTGGACGTTTAGAGTTCACGTTCTGGATGTAGCCCTCTACTACTTAGGTGACCTGAAAGTCAAATCTCCTGTACCTCATACGAAAGAGATGAGAATTAGAATGAGTTGATAATACTGTCTGGCTCAGAAGAAGATCAAAACAACTATTAGCAAGAAACTGCTTGGGTTTGTTGTATTAGGGCGGACATGAGGATTACATGATGTTATTATGCAAATACCAGTACATGACCCAAAAAGTGCGTGACGGTGTTGCCACTTCTGCTGTTTCTTTCTCTTCTTTGTTTTCTTCTTCTAATTATAATTACAGTCATGCTCCACATGATGACATTTTGGGCAATGACAAACCACATATGTACTATAGAGGTCCCTTAAGAAAATATCACCTATTTCCATCACAGCCAGATTAGTCTGTGTCACGACAACTCCATGATGTTCACACAGTGATGAAATCAAGTGTCTCATGTCTCAATGTATCCTCATCATTAAGTGTATCCTCATCATTAAGTGTATCCTCATCATTAAATCATAGAAACTAAGAACTGAAAGGAATTTTAAAATTCAACCATACTAAACTCTCGTTTTCTCTCAGGAGGAAATTAAACCCATATAAGGGAAATAAACTTTCCATGGTCACTCAACCAATACATCATAAAACTAGGGATTTCATTCATTCATGTTTTCTTCCACTCATTCACATATTGATTAAGTAGTACTGAACACCAACAGTCAAATTCATCAGCTCATGTCTTAGTTTGTTTTCTGTTGCCATAACAAAACACATCAGACCAGGTAATTTATTAAAAATAGAGGTTTATTTGGCTCATGGTTCTGATAGTATAATGTCAAGTTCTTGGCATCTGGCAAGGGCCTCCTTTCAGCATTATAGTGTGCTAAAAGGCATCACACAGCAAGATACAGCAAGCAGGTATCTGTGGTCTTTCTTTTTCTTCTTGTAAAGATGCTAATGTCATCATCAAGGTCTTATACTCGTGAACTCACCTAATTCTATTTAATTCCCAAAAACTTCACATCCAGATTCAATGAATTAGAACATTAACTTAGGGATTAAGTTTCCAATTCATGAACTTTTGAATGATGCATTTATATTAGTAGCCCAATTTCAAATATAGACTATAGTGGGGACCACAGTGAATAAAGTTCATGGGATTCAAATCTTGGTCAAAGTCTGGTGTACTTTCTATTGTATTGCTTATTGTGTGGGGTTAAAATAAACCAAGAATTGACCCAACATAGAGCTTAAAAATATGCTCTTAACTAGCTTAATCTTCTTAGATAAACAACTCAAGCTCTCTGAATCTTGATTACTTCAAAAGTGAAATGGGAAGGACCCTCCCAGATATCTTATACAATTGTTCTGTCTAGGCCTTTGTCTCTTATCCTTGATCCATTAGAAAAAAATATTGTGCTCATCAAAGATCTCCAACTGCAAGAGTTAACACCAATGAGTTAACGCCAATGAAATAACACCTGTTGATAATCCCCTAGGTAGGGACAAACCAAGTTTCTTTTTCTATATTAGACAAGTTCAGATGGTAAGAAAATACAATAATCCCTCCTGTTTCTAAAGCAAACACCATGACTTCCTGTGATATGAAATACTTCACTAATTCTCAACTACTTGACTTATTCAGGAAAGTTGTTCCAAGGAGACATCTGCAAACCCAGTTAATTAATTGGAAGGAGGTTGATGAAAACACAAATTTATAGTGTTTAAGTGTTATGCAGAGGATTGGTTAGGATGCCCCCCTTACAGATACTGAATATGAGGATGTTCAAATCTCCTATATAAAATATCATAATACTTGCATATAATTTATACACAACCTCCCATACACTTTACTTTTATGTTAATACATTTTAATTGTACATAATAGTGGGGTTCATTGTGACATATTTGTATATGCACATAATTCACCCCAATTCATTCTGAGTACTTCCCCTTCTTTTCCTCCTCCCTCCCTCTCTTCTTCCTCTCTTCTTCTGGTCTTCCTTCTCTCTCTTCACTTATATATTTTTTTTCATTGATGCATTATAATTACACATGAAAGTTGGATTCACTGTGGTGTATTCACACATGCATATAGCATAATTTGATTAATTTATCCAGTTCTTCTCCTTTCCCTCCCTTGCTCCCTCTCCCTTGATCCCCTATTTCTACTCTACTGATATCCCTCCTTTTTTCATGAGATTCCCTTTCTCATTTCTTTTTTCACTCTAACTTCCACATAGGAAGTAAAATATTTGACTCTTACTTTCTGACTCTTGTTTTTTTCAGTTAGCATGATGTTATACAACTCCATTCATTTACCAGCAAATGATAGAATTTCACTCTTCTTTATGACTAAGACTCCATTGTGTGTGTGTGTGTGTGTGTGTGTCATTTTCTTTATTCATTCATCTGCTGATGGACTCTTTCACTGGTTCCATAACTTGGCTATTGGGAATTGTACTTGCATAGACACTGGAATGCAAGTATCACTATAATATGTTGACTTTAGTCCTTTTGGATAAATATAAAAGACTGGAATAGCTGTGTTATATGGTGGTTCCATTTCTAGTCTTTTGAGAAATCTACATACTGATTTCCACAGTGACTATACTAATTTCCAATTCCATCAACGATGTGTAAATGTTCCTTTCTCCCCACATTCTTGTCAGTATTTATTATTATTTATATTTTTGATGACTGCCATTCTAACTGGTATGAGTGAAATCTTGGTGTAGTTTTTTTTTTTAATTTTTTAATTTTTTTTTAGTTGTAGATGGACACAATATCTTTATTTTTTATATGGCGCTGAGAATTGAACCCTGTCTAGGCACGTGCGAGACAAGCACTCTACCACTGAGCCACTATCCCAGTCCTTGGTATAGTTTTGATTTACATTTCCCTGATTGCTAATGATGTTTTGTTGTTGTTGTTGTTGTTGTTGTATTTCCTGGTCATTTACATTTCTTCTTTTGAGAAAACTTAAATAGACCAATAACAAGCAACAAGACTAAGGCAGTAATAACAAGTCTTCCAACAAAGAAAGCCCAGGACAAGATGGATTCTAAACTGAATTCTACCAAACCTTTAAAGAAAAACTAATAACAATCCTCCTCAAATTATTCCATGAAATAGAAAGGGGAAGATACTCCCAAATTCATTCTGTAAAGCCAGTATTACACCAGTATCAAAACCAGATCAGGACACATCAAGGAAGGGAAACTACAGATATGTGCAAAAATTCTTAATAAAATTTTAGCAATCCACATTCAAAAATATATTAAGAAGATTGTACACAGTGATCAAGTTGGTTTCATTCCAGAGATGTAAGGTGGGTCCAACATTCACAAATCAATAAATGTAATTCATCACATAAATAGAAGTAAGGAAAAAAATCACATGATTATCTCAATAGAAGCCAAAAAATCTTTGACAAAACTTAGCACCCATTCATGTTAACAATACTGAAGAAACTAGGGATAGAAGGAAACCCCCATATATTTTAAGTCATTTCTAGATTACTTATACTACCTAACACAAAGTAAAAGCATGCAAATAGTTTTACACTGTATTAATTAGGCAATAATGATGAGGAAAAAAGTCTGTACGTGTTCAGTACAGTTGCAATTTTTCCCCAAATATTTTCAATCCACCATTGGTGGAACCCACAGATAGAGGTCCAACTGTACTAAAAGTGACAAAACTTTTCGAACTTTTTGCTTTAAAACCATCTGGCACTTCACTGAGAAATGGGCAATAATACTTTTAGACAGATCTGGGATCTTTTTAAAACCAACATATTAAATATTTAGCTTTTAACGTACTTCATTTATCTTTAACAAAAACTTCACTCTAACTTTGTTTGTGAGGTTAACAGGATGCACTGTTTTCATTCAGGTGTGACTATCATCTGAAAGAGCCGTTTTTAAAGTTGGTACTCAATGACCCCTACCAGCATTTAAGCCCTCGTGTAACTGCAGCCACACTTCAGGTTATCCTTTGCTAGAAAAGTCTATGTCCTCTGAGCTCACAGCCCACACTAATCATTTAAACTAGCAGCACCACATTGACACACCTGAAACTTCCCAAATCTCATTCTTCCTCCTCCTTCAAGACTAATGCAAATCAACAGACTGCCAGCTACCAGGTTTCACCAGTCATTTCTTCCTACAGATAAAAGGAGCCTAAAATTAAAATGGTCTTGCAGGTTGCTAGTCCACCATCTTCTGAGTCTTGCTGGCTCACTGAATAAGCATTTTTCCTTGCCCCAGCAACTTCTTCTCAAATCATTGGGCCCTCTTTGAACTGTGAGTAAATGGACCTGGGTTTAATAACACAATCCCCTCCTGTTGGTTTGCTTCTAATGAATAGAATGCAGCAAAAATGATGTTGTTTCCAATATTGTTTCATGTTGTTTCCAATATTGTTTCCATGATCAGATTGCAGGAGATCATGATTTCCATCCTACAAGACTGAACTTTTCAGTCTATATCCTTTGGTGAAATGAGCTGCTGTGTTGAAGACACCCACAAAGCAAGACACTGAGGATGGCCCTACAGCATTCAGTGGGGAAATGACTTCAGTACAACAGCCCATAAAGAACCTGGATCTATGAAGAGTCACAGAACTTTGGAAGTTGAGTTTCCCTAATTCAGTCTTGAAATGACTACAGCCTGCCAACATCTTAGTTCAGCCTGTGAGAAACCTTGAAGTAGAGGACCAGCTAAGGTGTGCATGTATTCTTAATCCAAAGATGTGTGGTTTAAAGCCAAAGTGTCAGAGTTTTGTTTGTTATTTTGTTGTGCTTCTTATTAGTTTTGCTTTGTTTTTGTGGTATTAGCATTTGAACATAGGGGCACTCTATTACTGAACTACATCCCTAGCCCTTTTATCTTTTACTTTGAGACAGTCTTGCTAAGTTGCCCAGGCTGGCCTAGAACTTGCCATCCTTCTATCTCAGGTTCCTCAGTAGCAGGATTATACTGCTCCTGGCTAGTTTTATTTTAATTTTTATGCAACAATAAATACCTAACACATCATTCCACATAAAGCACACATAGACACATGCTAAAATATTTTTAAAATCAATCCTCATCACCTGCAGGTACTAAGACTCTTCATAAACAGCCCTATTTCCAGAAATCAAGATCAGATCAGATCAGATCAGAACAATAAACACTTTAATAGTTTCATATTCTCCTTTCCCAATGAAGTTGGTTTAAAACTAATTTCTCTGTAACCCTGCTTCTCATGTCTGGAGTGAGTCTCATGCGTTAGCTTTTCTGGGCTTTTCTTGTACCCTTGATATATTTGTGTAATCCTGAAAACAAGAATTCTCCAGCACTTATTTGGTCACAGAACAGCTGCAAACTTGGGTAAACCCTGGCTGCTTGGCTCTGCCCCGTCTTTGCCTCTCCCCTAATTTGGAGAGTTGAGCTGCTCTCTCTACCTCCAGCCACCATGTGAAAAACTGCTCCTGTTCTGTCTACCTGTAAACAGAAAGCTGTTGCCTATTTAATATTGAGGTTAGAAAAAGAACACAACAGTGTAATTTGTTTTAACCCTAAAAAGGATTTTAGTGATAATATTGACCTTCCAAAGATCACAAGGAAAAGCTATAGATCGAGCAAAGTCAAATTTATTGAAATTACAGTAAAAGAAATTAAAAAGTGTCCCCAACAGAGTTATTGGGAAATACAGGGTTTTAGGGTCTGGGTTGCATGATTTTAAGGTAGTTTTTTTGTTTGTTTGTTTGTTTGTTTGTTTTTAAGGTAGGTTTTAAAAGGAATGACACTGGTTGAAATTGGACAAAGTTTCTGATGGTAGCTTTGGAGTGGGGAGCACAACAAGTCAAGGGATGAATATCTTGCTGGGTTTTTTTTAAGTGTTTTTTTAGGTTAAATTCATACAACATAGAATTAATCATTTTAAGTTAACCCTTCAGTGACAGCTAGTTCAAGGACAACATTGTGTGATCATCACTTCTACCTGATTCCAAATAAACAGGAAAGTCACAGCAGTTGCTTCCCATAGCCCCTAAGGATTATCTATGGTTTTATTTATTCTGAATATTTCTTATAAAGGAATCATGTAAGTTGTGAACATTTATGTTTGTTACAACCTGTTAGCTTCAATAAACTGTTCAAGGTGGACAACAATCTTATATTCCAAAAGCAAGTATTTCCTAAAATACCTATTTTTTCCTGATACCAATATTGTTTATCACAGAAATGGGAACATATATATGTGTGTGTGTATGTGTGTGTGTGTGTGTCTATGTGATCACAGAATTATTTAGCACAGAGACAGGAAAGTATATTTGTCTTATTTCTAAGTCTCTAATTTCTGTCATTCTTGATGTTTTTGGATTTGCTCAATCCAGATCTGTATGGGTATTTAATGGAGTTTCTGATGGTGGTTACTCTAGCTCTCATGTTTTCTTTTTCTTTTCATTCTGGAATATTATTTCTTTGACCATTTGACTGGTGCATAGTAGCTTTTAAGACTCTGGAGACCAGATACTTGAGCACTGCAAGTAAGACAAATGCAAAGAACAGGAATACACTTAGAATTTATAATCCACTTTCAAACTAGGATTCAAGAATTTCCAAATTAAATCAAGAAAATAGCTCTCAACCCTAATCCAAAGAGACTGAGGAACCAGATATGGGGGTATTAGACAATTTACATAATCACATGATTTCTTTGTTTCCTAGATCTTTTTAGTAATATTAAAGACACTAGAGAATTCTGTAGAGACAATTGTATGTAACGCCTTTGCTAGCACACATTCCCCCTCCAGGGAACCATCATCTGCCAAGTTCCTGATCCTCTTGGGCAAGTTCTATGGGTTTAGTGACATTGTCTATCTGTCCTGTTTTTCTCTGAGCTGTAGCATATAGGATTCTCCACTTTGGGGGCTTCTTGGCTATGAAATTAAGAGCTTATGGACAAAGGAAGACAGTTCAGAGTCCCACTTAACTCATAGAGGATTTGAACTTTAAATAAGGCCAAGGTTTCCTCCTTCTTGAAGCAAATTTTCCAAAGACCTTTTTATTTGAGAAGGGAAAAATCATAGTCCAAGGTATCTCCTGAATGATATCAAGGATGATTTTGAATGCAAGCATTATTATCCTGTTATTGAGCAGGATAACAAATCTATGCCCAATTTGTGGCTAGCCATCCACAAATAAGGTGAAGGAGCCAAGCTTGTGTTATCTAGTGGCCATACCAAGAGATCCAAAGATCTATTTTACTTTAAAGGTGCCTTAATGGTTTATTCTGATCAGGTGATTTTTGCCTTGGAAAGTTAAAATCTAGGAGAGATATCAAAGCAAACAAGAAAGGGGTCATCATCATATCTTTAATATAAGACAAAATAAGTATAAGCAATATTTTTTAAACTTACAAGGAAAAGTAACAATTACTAGAAATTTATTATTCATCAATAAAAAGGGAAATTTTATCAAAAGAATTCAAAATAGTTCAAAAAAGATTTGTGATATCACAGAATATTTTGATGAGGAAAAACAATCTCTGTTATCTGGCTCAGAATAATTTGGCTGTTTTGTTGTTACTTCTGTTTTGTTTGTAAGAAAGTCCAAATCCTAATTTTATGTTTTGTATTTAAATCATCAGGGTGGACTGAAGGTTTGTGGTCTCCCCAGTATTTATATATTGAGCCCTAATCCACGACATGATGGTCTTTGAAAGTGAAGCCTTTGGGAGGTAATCAGGCCAGGAGGGGAGAGTCATCATGATGGAGTTGGGACCCTTCAAGAGACCAGGAAGATGACAGTTCTGAACACACAGCAAGAAGGCAGTTGTCTGCAAATCAAGGAAAGGGGTCTCACCAGACACCAAATCTGCCAGCATCTTGCTCCTGGACTTCCCAACCTCCTAAATTGTGAGAAATACGTGTTGTTTCAGCCTCCTGGGGATGGAGCTATAGCAGTGCAAAGTAAGAGACTCATCCATGTAACAATTCACAGCAAGGATTCACCTGCCTATTCTTCTTAAAGAAATCCATTAATACCGAGTTAACAATGTAAATACATTTAACATTTCATTGTTCCCTTGAACTCAGGCCAGCATTATAAACCCAAGCAAACATACTTTACCTTCCTTAGACCCTTTATGTTTAGAATGTGCCTTAAGTTACTTTCATTAAACACTTCTTTAAATTTTTAAACTTTGCAAATTAATCTTAATATGCCTTTGGGTGTATGCTTTTAGACACATATGAATATGAAGCTATGAAAATAGATTATTTTAATTAAGCTTTTTAATTTAATCAGCACATAAAATAAAACAATGTGTATATCTATGTAGTTGTGTGTGTGCACATAATTGAGTTTACCTTTCTAACAAACTGTAGCCGTTTCTTAAAAAGCAGCTAAATCATATTTTTCTTGTATATATATTCATATTTCCCTAAATCTACTATTATCTCAATGATTTTTATTAATTTCTTCCCTTAGTAAAGTAAGCAGTTTTTGTTTTTTCAGACATAAGAGAAAACTGGAAAACAGAAATTAAAAACAATCTAGCTAATTTTTTCCACACATATATTACTTTATCAAATTTTAAAGTGGAAAATAAGTATATATATATATATATGATCTATTTTTTATATATATAGAATCACTTATAGACATTTGCATAACATTTTGAAGTATAGTCATTTATATATAAAATAAGGAACAAAGATAATTAGAACTATATTTAGTAACCAACATTCACATCTTTTTCTTACTTAAAAGTTGCCCATATAGCCAAAGTTTATAGGTTAACTAATTCAGTTTAATAGTAGCCTAATGTTGACTAAAAGTCTGGAAATTACAATTTCAACTAACACTTTATGTCCATACACTTTGTAGCACTACAAGAATTTACAAGATCAACTCTTTAAAAAGCATGCATTCTCACAAGTTCATATTTTTAAATATGATTCTATATTCTTATAATCTTAACCATTGGTAAATAATGATAAGTTTTATTTCTTCAGCTATAAATTATCTAGAAATTTATAAATTTCTAGAAAATCTTAAATCATGAGAAACTAAACTCAAATCTTGTCTTAAATAAAATACTGGGCTAATATTACATTTGCATGTTGATAGAATCAAGGGGAAGAAATAGTTGTTTTTAAGCTAAAGGTAAAGTTCTGTAATTTGACCAAGAGATTTTTATTTATCAGGAGTATCAGAATGTTACAAAAATTAATTTTAACACAATTAATCTCTGTGTTCATATATTTTAAAAGTATGCCTGTAAGCTCCCTCAGGACAGAATAGGTCTGTTCTTCTGAGCTCAAAACTGTCCTAGGAGCAGGTGCAACCCTTACAATGCAGACTGTACTCAGTTTCTGGACTCCCAGGCCACAGTGCTCCACCAATAAGACTTCACAGAGGAGGTAAAAGCATGCTCCTCTCTCTCTCTCTCTCTTTCTCTCTCTCTCTTTCTTTTTTGTGTGCAAACACCTCCCTAATTTATGCCAACCTACCCTCTCTAGCATCCCTGATTCTCTTTTCTAAAAGCCCTGATTCACTGGGCTTTGATGAATGTCTGTCTGGACACCATGGTAGAAATAGCCCTGATACTTTGATTGTTCTGTCAGAAACCTGTGTCATCTTGGGCTGAGACCCAACCTAAGGACCAACCCACTGCTTCTATACTATCAGTTTCTGTTCCACTTATGTCAAAAGGTCTATTTTTTTTTCCTTTGCCCCAAATGCCCTGTCTTCTTACCTCTCCATTGCTCCTAAGGTCAGAAAACTAAAAAAGAAAAAGAAAAAAAAATTCAGAAATTTTTATGGTATTTTACGGTTGGAAACCATATCCAACATTCCCATTTGTATATTTCACAACAGTCCCGTTTGATCTCTCTTGCCCCTACCAATGAATGATTGAAGGAAACGTGAGCTGAGTATCTATTAATACTCCTTAAACATTTACGAAATATCTACCATGTTGTAATTATCATCCTCCTAAAATATATTGTCACATAGAACATCTACATAATTTAGTCTCATACTACCTCTTCAGAGTAGTCATTATTATTTCCACTTTTATGGTTAGGAAAATTGAAATTCAAAGACTTTTAGTGCTGTGCCCAATTCATAGCACCACTACGAAGAGAGAGTCCAAATTTAGTTGAAGCCAAGTTCAACATCATGGCAGATGCTCTTTTTACTGCCTCTGCCCAGATGCTTGGAGGCTTTCCTGTAAATGAATATCTGGAGCTGGCCAACCTGGGTCATGCAGTGCCAGTCATCCTCCCAAACAACCAACAGGAAGCTGCCTTTTTGGTGGCACACCATTCATAGCAGTGTCCCACAGAGAGGGCTGTCTGTATTCTCCTTGAAACTGGAAAAATAAAATTAAATGCAAATACTCTGGAGAGTGTCACAGTGATTGAAACTTGCATTAGAGCATTAATTGGGTGTCAGGCTACACTCTAACATGAGTTTATACAGCCAAGGAGTTAAGAATGGTTTTTGCATTTCTAAAAGTTGAAAAAAATGTAAATATTAATAGCAGGCTGTGACATATAAACATGAACTCCTAATAACATCAGGGTCCCTAAATAAAGTTTTATCAGGATGTAGTTACACCTATTTGTTTACATGTCATCTAGGGCTGCTTTTGCACCACAGTGGCAGAGTTGAGCAGTTGTGACAGAGACTTTTTGGCCTGCAAAAACTATTTACTATCTGGATTCCTACAGGAAAAAAAAAAAAAAAAAATGCTGATCCCTGGTTTAAATGATTCATCACAGCGCCATCTTAGGAGCAAAAATTTTTTTGCTTTGTATGAGAGAAGAAGGGAACGAAGAAGACTAGAGTGCAGGACCAAATGCATGTTGAATATCAAAAAAAGTGGTGTTGTGGCCAGCGGGGAAAGAAAGAGTTCAATAAGGAAAAGATTAACTGGCCTCATAAGGTGGCTGATAGTCTGCCCTAGGCATGGGAAATAAAATGCCAACTATTCACTTTAATCCATCCATCCTAATACGAAAAAAAAGTAAGAACAAAAATTACCATCAGAGTAGCTAGCAGAGTCGACAGCATTTCCTTTGGGTACTGTGCTCAATGCTGTATGCACCTAATCACAGAGAAGCTTTACCTTGGTCCTATGTGATAAAAATACCATTATTACTCCACTTCTGCAATGAAATTAAGGAATAAAGGGGTTACGTAATTTATCTAGAGTAGAAGGACCTGATCTGATAACTTATTGTATGAAAAAAGATGTTCATTAAAAAAAAAGAAACTCTTACAAATTATTATCATCCTTTTAAAAGCGCTCATTTTTGCCAGTCCTACTTACAAGAGTTATTCATCTCTTTTTTTGGAATGGACCTAGAGCCAGAAGCTCACACCTTGATTTCTGTGACAAATGTCTCCAGACTTTGAACAGTTGTTTGATTTTGCAAGTCCTATGAGGTTAAGTCTGGTGTGGGATCATACTGGGTAATGGTTTAAATTATTAAAAAACAAAACAAGGTGTTATTAAAAGAGAGAGAGAGAGAGGACATGAGGTGGGCACAGTAGTACATGCCTGTAATTCCAGAGACTCAGGAGGTCGAGGCAGGAGGATCACAAGTTCAAAGCCAGCCTGAGCAAGACCCTGTCTCAAAATAAAAAAATTAAAAGGACTGTGGATGTGGCTTAGTGGTTAAGTGTGGCACACCTAAGTACCTAAGTTCAATCCCCAGTACCAATTTAAAAAAAAAATGAGGACAGAGGACATGAAAGTAAAAGAGAGACTATCAGAGAAGAAGGTAAGGGCAGGTGGTGGAAAGTGAAAATGATCAAAGTATATTATACACGTGTACAAATATATCACAATGAAACCCATTATTCTGTACAATTAATAGGTACTAACAAAAAAAAAAAAACAAGGTGTTCCCATGAGTAATGGCATTCTTAGTGAGACTCTTGAGATAATTTCAAGAAAGTTACTAAGGAAGAAAAAAAGAGAGTTCTTGTCTTTGTAGAACTTCCAAACTTGCTCTAAGTCAGTTCTGAATCTGAGTAAGTCACTGAAATTTTGACTCTAACATTTTTTTTTTTCTTAATAGTCAAGTGGAAGTATAAAGCAAGATATTCTAGCAGTCTTAGAAAACTAAATTTGGGAACCAGAAAGGAAAGGTTTTGGTCCCTACTTCCATCCAGGTTGGCTATGTGATCATAAGCAATTTCCCTGAGTTTCAATGTCCCCATTCCATAAGTTAAGATACCCTACAACTTTCTTAAAAGGGGCTCTGAAAGAATTATGACTAATGCCTTCAAACATCTACCGCATAAAATAAATCAGTTTCTCTCCTGTGCATGTAGAATGATACTAGTTATGTACCATCCCTGGGGTAATTGAGAAAATAATCACTCACATCATTTTCTATGTTCTGCGATTCAAATAAAACCAGGTACAATGTGAGAAAGACTATGTGAGGATTCAGCAGGCTACTGATACAATAAATAGCATCATATGCCATATTGAAGGAGCTCAGTAATACTAGTTCCTTTCCCTCTCAACAGTGGATTAGAATGAAATTAGGCTGAGGTTGTCACCAAGACAACAGCAATACCCTGTCTCCATGTGACTCTCAGTACCAACTTCCTGGCACCCATTCATTCTAGAATGGCAATTCTTTTTCTATAAGAAGGCATTTTTGAAGAAGGAAAGAGAGGGATGTTGGTTGGTGGAGAGGAGAGGGAAGGGGCAAAGCATTCCATCAGACATTCCTTGAAGGAAGGATGGAATGGAGTTCACACTAGTGGCTGGAACAAATTCAGTCGTACCATATAGTCATTCTTTTGCCCCATATTTAATTATCCGCTTGCTCTTTCCTTTCTACTTCTTGAATGGAAGCTCCCTGAGGGCAGGGTTAAGACTCATCTTTGTACCTTTATATCTGTAGTAACTAACACAGAGACAGCATGCAAGATATACTCGATGAATGGATGGACGCTTTCCAAGGAAAGACAGAGGATGTGAAACTAGGGTTTTGGAGCAAACTTTTTGCTTGTCTTGGTGGCACTTTCAACCTATGGGGCACTTTCAGCAAAACAGTTCTTCCTCAACCCAGAAAGGGTGTCTCACCTCCCTGAGCCCAGAGCATCTCATGTCTATGACCTACACAAGAGCAACAGGGAGCCTGCATTAATCAATCCCATCCCTGAAAATTTTCACACAGGCAGCATCCACTTCCAGAAGGGACAAGATACCTGTATTCCAGTATTTCACAAGCCTTTGGACAGGAAGTCTCTAATCTCAGGTCCCCACGTGACTCCATAGTCCATTTTTCACTCCTCATATCTCATCTTGTCGAGCTTGGCTAAAAATAACCTGCAAACCCAAACCACCCAAGTAAACCCTTGCTTTTGTCTCTTCAAATGGTGTCAATGATATGTCAATGTATGCACACACCAACTTCATAATAGTAACTCTAGGAGTAACCTTTAGAAGAGGAGGGTTTGGGGAAAGCAGAAAACTGTACTAAGAGCCTTTGGCTGTGCAAGGTCCAGAGCTGTTGCTGTGGCAACTCCTGCAACCTTGCTGAGTATCCAAACACTTGTTCTGTTGTTTTTCACCCCCTCCCTCCCCAAGTCGGGGGAGGTGGAGGGAAACGATCGATGAAACTTGCCATCGGCATCTGTTTGGATTTCTGGAGTTAGCAAAAAATGAGGTCTCCTAAAACAACAAAGAAAGGCTCGGGAAAGCCCACGCCCCTTGAAGGCTGCCGATGTAAAATGGAAGGGAATCGGGTGCTGCCGCATTCGCAGGCAGGCGCGTTTGCTTTGCAAAGTAGCTCCCAGCAGCAAAGCCAGGCAGAAAGAAAACAGAAAGAAAAGCTCCAGCCCTGGGGCAGCAGACCCCACGTTCTGCAGAGGGTTCCAGCCTCGCTGCGGGGATGCCCAGCCGCTGCGCCACCCCCCGCCAGCCCCCCGCCCCTCCTCCGCCCCACGGCCACGGTCAAATGGCCTAGGACCTCGAGTGAGACAAAGACAGTGGTATGCCTTGAATAAAAATCCGTCTTTTCCCTTCGTGCAATAGGTGGTATGTGGAAAATTAATTACAGGAAATGGCACAGCAAAAATGTAGCCGTGTTTGTCTTTAAAGTGATATGTTCCCCCTCCTCCTCTCCTTCTCCATCCCCCCTCCCTGGCTCTTCTTCAGCCCAGCACAGACCGCCATCGTCCCCACCCTTCCCCCTCAAAACTCTTTTATTATCAGTTGGATCACGTCTCGTGCCAAGCAAAAGGTCATTTCAGGTCATCTTGGAGATGAAAGGACTGGGTAATGTATTAGAAGGTGCTGGAACTGGCAAGCCTATGTGGTGTGTGTGTGTGTGTGTGTGTGTGTGTGTGTGTGTGTGTGTGTGTGTAGAGAGAGAGAGAGAAAAAATGGATATATAAGAAGCGCCAACATTCTAGCAAGAACATACTTATTATGCCAGAAAGACACAGGAAATGTTTCAAAGCATGACAAGCGCTACTACCCAATCTGTAGCTAATTCCTTATAAAAATGAGAATGTGGTTTATAATTGTGTGATGCCTGGAGGGTAATTAAAGTTTCTAATTGTTCTCATACAGAATCTCATTTCTGGCCATTCATCAGTGAGAAAAATGCTGCCCATTGCGAAAGTCCGTGTTCTGGTAAATGCGCCCGGTACGGGGGGTGGGGGGTGGGAGTTTCCAGGCGCCTTTGCCCAGGCAGAGGGGTAGGGGCAGGGCATGTCAGACTCAGAGCCTGGAAGCAGGGTGAGTTAGGGTCGACTGTACGGCCTTTGGAGAGGAGCTCAGAGCCACCAGGGTATGTGGCAACATATTTATGTGTTTCCATAGCAAGCACAAATCTCTTTGTTTTGGAGATAAAAAAAAAAGAAACTCGCATTTTTTTTCTTTTTCTTTTTTTTTTTTTTTTTTTTTTCCCCCTACACTTTACTTGGAAGGGATGGCCTGGTTAGTTTCTCTTTTCTTTCTTTCCTTTTTTTTTTTTTTTTTTTTTTTCTTTCTTTTTCTTTTCCTTTTTCAATCTTTACTGAAGAAGATGCTTCCTCTCTCTTTGAGTTTTCAATTCAATGCCATTTCAATAAAGACAATTGGCGGTCTCTGAATTCTTGCCAACTACGTTTTTTCCCCTTCTTTTTGTCCCCACTGCTACATTTGAATGTCCTGTATTTGCTTTACTATTTTTTTTTTTTCCCTAAGAAACACAGGAACACAGATGCCAACAGCAATCTGTCAAGGGAGGGGGTGATATGGGTTATAAATTGTTTGCTCCCAGATTCCAAAAGTCTTTTACATAGAAATTCCCCCATCCACCCCATGTCCAACAATAGGCTCTACCCCTCCCTCCCTCTCTTCCTACTAGCCAAGTTACATCTGCCATCCCCAATTCATGCCACACCCACAGAAATTCAAACAAGGAGGCTTTTGAGGTAATTAGTTAAAGGTAAGTTGATGATTGGCAGGCTCTGTCAGTAAAAGCAAAGAGATGTGATGAGATTCATAGGTCACTCAATCCTTTCTGGAAAATATCTCTTTTCAATGGTTCCCATCTCAGTGCATGACATGTGCTAGAAAAACCTGGCTCCACGTGCCCATCCCTAACTTACACCATCATAAAAGCATACTCAGCAGCTTCCTCCTTACTAGAGTCATGTTTCTAGAGAAGCACAAGTAGTTTTTATTTCTGTTGTAGTTGTTAGCTTCAGAAACCTCTGTTTTCTGGTTGTTTGAAGAGAACAGACTATCATGAGTCCATTTGTGGGGTGCAGAATGGAAGGAAGAAGAAATCGAGAATAGACCTCAGGTTTGGGCAAGAAATCTTGATGTAGCCAAAGTTAGCAATAACTGAAGTGCTGCTATGTTCGTGAAAACTGACTGATGCTCACACCAGTCAGATTTTGTGGCCACTCACAACTAACCCATGAGAACCATCAGGGCTTGGTGCTTTCCTTTGGTTAGAAGCAAGAGGAAGGCTCCAGGGCAAATCTGATGATGTGGATTGGGGCATGCAGCTGTCAAAGAGAGAAGATTGGCAGTTCTCCTCTCCTAAGCATGGTTGTTGGGCAGCAGTGCACTATACAAATGAGCAAAGCAACAGTACTCCTCTGTGTTCACATCTTCCCAGGTCACCAAGAGTATAACAGAAGCCTTAAATTTGATTAGAGATTCTAACAGACTCAAAACATGTTCAAACTTTTCTCAGAACCTTACTGGGACAGAGGAAAGGAAAGAAACTAATACACATTAAATATTTACTACACATCACACACTTTACATGAATATAACTCTTTTGGTCCTTTCAGCAACCTTGTGAATAGGTATAATTTGGCATTCACTGATGAGGAAGCTGACGCCCAGACAAGATAACTTAGAGAACACGACTCATCTAGCAAGGGAAGGAAAGGATGCTCACATTTACTGTGAATTGCTTATTTCAGAAGCCATATTTGATTTGTTACATAATTACTCCCAAATAACTGGACACTGTGCATAATATTCTGAAAATCTCAATAACTAAGATCAAGAAACATTAGTAAGTTGAACTAAGTCACAAAACTGGTCAATGAAGGGGCCAAAATTTAAACTCACCCAGTCTGGCTCCCAAAGTCCACAATCTTTCACTGTAACTGATGTCTCTAATGTGAGTTTGAGGTGGAAGAATGAAAGATATTTTTAAGCCTTACTCCCAATATGATATTACACAAGATTTTCCCAACCCCTAGAAGGCTTACCTTGGAAAAATTTACCTTGGCACCTCATAAAGACTGTGAAAGAATATCAGGACAAAGTCCTGAATATGTCTAACAGAAAACATTTTACAGTTTCGTGGAACATCACAAATAATTAACCTCTGAATCTGATATGAAACTAAGACTTCGTGAGCAGCATTGGTTTTCTTGATATTCCAAAGATATCAAAAGTGAACCATGAGAGGTTTCTAAAGCATGCTCTCATTCTAGCTGTTGACTGTCCAGTCCAAGATCATTTCCAACTGTGTCCATCATTTTCAACTAATTTGCCAAAGGACTTTATGGTGCCATCATTCACTGTTTAGGGGTTAGAGGAGAGTAAGAAGAAAAAGAAAGAGGTTGGAATGGAGTGGGAAGAGAAATTGATGGATTAAGATCTGGCAGACAAAACTGAGTTGGAGGTGCCCGTGAAAACCCCCGCTGGTGCTTTCTAGCGAGTATGTAGAATTATGGTGCTGGCTTTCAGAGGACAGGCCTGGACTAAAAATATAGATTTGGGAGAGACTGACATATGGCAGATGGTTTCTCAGGTCATGGTGGTAACTCAGATCACCCAGGGTAAACTGGAAGAGGAAGGAACTTGGAACAAGGAAACGCTGAAAAACATGAAGTATAAGGGAGTTTGCGATCATTAAGTGCTTTCCCCAATTGCATTATGCAGCAAAGTAGGCCACACCATTCATTCACTAATTCACTCAAGAGGCACTTACTAATTACCTCCTATACATTAAGGACTCATAATACAAACATGAGTAAGAAATGGTCCCTATACTAGATGAATATTAATACAGATTTATATGCACAAGACTATTCTTTTTTTTTCTTTTTTCCTCTTTTTTAAATTTGTTCTTTTTAGTTACGTATGACAGTACAATGTATTTTGAAGTATCATACATCCATGGAATATAACTTCCCATTCTTGTGGTTGTACAGGATTTGAAGTTAAACTGGTCATGTATTCACATATGAACATAGGAAAGTTATGTCTGATTCATTCTACAGTCGTTCCCATTCCCATGCCCCCTTACTGCCCCCCATTCCCCGCTGCCCAAGCTGGTGAACCTCCAATACCCCTTCCCCACCACCTGTTGCGAGTCAGCATCTGCATATCTGAGAGAAAATTCAGGCTTTGGTTTTTTTGGGATTGACTCATTTCACTTGGCATGATAGTCTCTAGTTCCATCCATTTACTGGTAAATGCCATAATTTCATTCTTCTTTATGACTCAGTAATATTCCATTGTATATATGTACCACATTTTCTTTATCCATTTATCTGTTGAGAGGTATCTTCCATAGCTTAGCTATTGTGAAATGAGCTGCTATGAACACTGATGTGGAAGGCTATCTATTCTTTGTGGAGAAAAAGGAAACAGGCTGATGAGATAGTTCATAGTAGAAATGGCGTTGAAAGAGGACCTTGAGTAATGAATAGGGGGAAAAAGAACAGAAGAAATCTGGCTTCTATATTTTTATGCAATACTTTTTATGCAGATACTTAATAAATGCTAATATTGAGGTAGAACAAAATGTACTGAAGAGGACAAAAGGTAGTGGAAGAGATACTTTGAGAACCCTATAAATAAGGTAATTATGAAGGCACCAAGGAAATTTGTAAAAGAAAGAAAAAATGAGAAGAAAACTAAAGAAAGAAAAGAGCCTGTGTAGCACTACAGAACGGAATTCCATTAACCAGGGAAAAAATAGAAAGAGCAGTTTGGGAAGTTTCCTTAGTGTCCCAGGGAGGATACACCCCTATTTTGGGAAGCTGGAGAGAGGATATTAGCCAAGGTACTCTAATTGCAGCTAATGGAAAAAAATTCAAAGTAACTTAAGAAAAAAGTGGGGCAAAGGATATTTCTTATATGAATGATGTGGTATCTTCTCGAATTCAAGGGAAGGGATGCAGCTGGATCTCAGGAAGGAATTAGAAGTGTGTACTGGAAAGTTCTGAGGAAGCCAGACCTGAAAGCCAGCTTCCCCTCTCTCTCATCTCTGCCTTCTTGCTTCAGACTTCTCCCTAAACTCACCAGCTTTCTCTGCTCTCAGTCCACGTGCTGGAATGTGGATGCCTAACAGCTTGAGAGTTTAGATACTGTGAGTTTTCTTGCCTTACACAACACTTAATAAATAATTTCTTAAACCAGATTCCAAGTTAAAAAGCAAGAAAATGTAACAGACTCACTGTGGCACAATATCATGGCCAGGATGCAGGACCCAGGAGAGTAAAACCAGACAAGGGGAAGGGTTTGTGGATTGGATACACACCCTCAGTAGGTCCAGAAGACGCTCACAGTGTCTGAAACCAGGTCTGTTCACCTATCAAAACCAATGTCATTTTATTAAAGAATGGAAGACTGAGAATCAACCACAGGTGAAACTAAGAAGAGAACATGTATTAAGCATGACACAGTTGGTCCCTAAGGTCATGCTAAGCATCTATAATTGGTCTCCTTGTGGTTGACCATGTTGGGATAGAAGAGTTGATAGCCATTAACTCAGCAGGACCCGCTTAGAGTGAGGCAAGTGAGGTACAGTCATGCACGAGCAGGGTAGGATCCTCTGTCTTTAACAACAATGACTTTCTGTTCATCATGGATTTTATGTTGATTTTTATTTTTTAAATACTGCATCAAGATATTTAATTTGATTACAGAAGTTTTTAGTGTCTCCCTAGATTTTACACCTGAGAAAAGTACTTTCCTTCTAGTTCCCGGTTCTGCAAAACAGTTGAGATAATTTGGACAATACTGTAGGCATGAGAAGCTTGAAACAAATTAAGGAAGTCAAGTTAAAGTTTATTAGTCAAGATTGCAAATGACATAAATGACTAAAATAAAGGGGAAACCCCTTTATGGCATTTGGTTAACATAGAGGAACTCTAGTGTTTGGTAAACAGATTGATCATCTGTATAGAAAAATCGCAAAGAATCTATAGAAGATACTAGAAATAAGTGAAGTCAGCAAGGTTTCAGGACATAAGTTCTCGTGGGTTGAATTGTGTCCTCCAAAAATACATTTTCAAGTCTCAAGCTCTGTTAACTACGAATTGGATCTTATTTGGATCGGGTGGGGGGTCTTTCCAGATATAATCAGGTTGAAACAAGATTAAACTAGATGAGGATGTGCCCTTAATCCAATGATTGGTGTCCTCACAAGAAGAGGGATTTGGACACAGGGACTCACAAAGTGGGACAAGCACATGTGACAACAGAGTTGAAGTGGCACAGCTACAAGATTTGAAATGCCAAGGACTTCAAACAACCACCAGAGACTAAGAGGAATGGAATAGTCCCCTCTGGGCCTCCATAATGAACCATCCCTGCAGGCATACTGATTTCAGACTCGTAGCCCTCAGAACCAGGTCTGTTCACCTATCAAAACCTGAAAGATTAAATTTCTGTTGTCTGAAGTCATCCACTCAATTTGTTATAGCAGCCCTAGAAAACTAATGTACAAGATCAATATATAAAAATTACTTTTATTTCTAAATAGTAGCAATGAACAAATGGAAATTGAATTATTCAATACCATTTAAAATAGCCTCAAAAACATTAAATACTTAAGGATAAATCAAACAAGTGCAGAATGTACACACAGAAAACTATAAAACATTGCTGAGAGGTATTAAAGAAGATTGAAGTCAATGGAAAGATAGATTGCATACATGGATCGGAAGGCCCAATATTGTTAAGATGGCATTTCTCCCTGAATTGATCTGTATGTTTAGTGAAATCCTATGCAAACTCTCAGCAAGTTTTTAGAAATTGACACGCCAACTCTAAAATTTATAAGGAAACACGAAGAACCTAGGAGAGATTAAACAGTTTTGACAAAGAAAAATAATTTGAAGGAATTATACTACCTTATTTCAAGATTTACTATGAAGCTAAAATAGCATAATAATTGGCATAAGCATAGACATACAGATCAACAAAAATAGACTTATACATATATATTGACTATATTGAGGTAGACAATACATATATGTTTGCTGAAGGAACCAAGGTATTTCAATGGGGATATGATAGTCTTTTAAGGCCAAACGACAATAGAATAATTAATATCCACATGCAAAATGCTATTTCACCCTTTACCTTTCATTAAACACAAATCTTAACTTGAAATGGATTATAAATATAAATCTAAGAGCTAAAACAATAAGATGTCTAAAATAAAACATAGAGATAAAATCTTTGCATTCATGAATTTGGCAAAGATTTTTTAATAGGACATAAAAAAATCATGAACCATGGAAGATGATAACTGATAACTTGAAATTTATCCAGATTTAAAACTTTTGCTTTTCAAGACACTGTTTTAAAAAGTAATCAGATAGGCTACATATTGGGAGCAAATATTTGTAAGACTTCACATGATGAAGAATTCATACCTATTAAAGAGCTCTCAAAATTCAATAAGAGGAAGGGCAGTCCATTAATAAAAGTACAAAATATTTGAACAGACATTTCATCAAAGGAAATGTACATGTCCGATAAGAGCATACACTGAGACCCAATATCATTAGTCATCAGAGGAACACAAAATAAAGCTGTAGTGAGGTATTACTAGACACATATTAAATGATGATTAAAAAGACTGCCAATGCCAATTAGTGGCAGAAAGGCAGAGCAACTGGAGTTCTTATACTTTGTTGGTGGGAAAGCATAAGCCACTTCAGAAAACAGCATGGCCATTTCTTATAGTTAAACATACATGTACCAGCAATCCTATTTCTGGGTAATTGCCCCACAGAAATGAAAACATACTTCCAGGCAAAGACCTGCCTATAAATGTTTATAGTAACTTCATTTTTTACTTTTAATATTTTTGTTTGGCAGTACTGGGAATTGAATCCAGGACCTCACACATGCTAGGCCTCACACTTTACTACTGAACTATCCCAGTCTTTTTAATTTTATTTTGAAACATGGTCTCAGTTGCCCAGGCTGGCATTGAACTTGTAATCTTCCTGCCTCAACATCCCAAGTAACTGAGATTACAGGTATGTGCCATTGTACCGAATGGTAACTTTGTTCTTCATTAGCAAATTTGGGAATAACCTGCACGCACATCAAAAAGTGAACTATTAAACTATTGCACATCCATACAATGGAATATCATTTAACAATAAAAAGTTATAAATTTCTGGAATATAAAACAATATGGATAAATCTGAAAAGGACTAGGCTTAATGAAAGATGACAGACTAAATTTATATAACATTCTGTACAAAGCAAAACTGTAATGACAGAAAACAGATCATTGACTTTGGCTAAGAATAGAAGTAGGAGATCTACTGCAAAGAATAAGGGAACATGTGGTGTATCTTGACAGCGTATACATTTGTCAAAAAGCATTGAACTAATATGCTTTAAAGGTAGGAACTTTATTTATGTCAATTATATCTCAAAACTGACTTAAAAATGGATGGAGCTGGAGAATATCATGCTAAGTGAAATAAGCCAAGCCTGAAAAATCAAACACTGAATGTTTTCTCTGATAAGTGGATGATGATACGTAACAGGAAGCAAGAGAAGAATGGAGGAACTTTGGAAGGTATAGAGGAAAATAGGGTGGGAGAGGATAGGGGAAGGAAAGATAGTAGACTGAGACATACAGTATTACCCTATGTATATGTATGATTACATGAATGGTATGAATCTACATTGTGTACAACCATAGAAATGTAAAGTCGTACACATTTGTGTACAGTGAATCAAAATGCAGTCTGTAAAAATGAAAATTTTAAGAAAATTTAAAAAGCTGACTTAAAAATAAAAATCTGCCTAAAATGAACTGAATAAAATTTGTGCCAACTGCAAACTTATTATCAAAGATCTAATTATTTTGACTATCAACAGTCACAAAACAAGAATAAGTATAATAGCAACCTCATGTTTTTTATAAATTAATTTGATGCGAAATTTTCCATTTTATATAGACTTGCACAGTGGGCATAATCTGTGCATTAATTAAAATCCTTCCATTTCTTCTTAAAACCACTCTGACCTCATTCTAGTCCCAAGGCTACAGGATCCAAGAACCCAAATGCTTACTCACAGCTAAGCCATTTGGAGCTGGATCTATTCTCCTCTTCCCAGATCTGGGCATCATCCCAGGAAAAGCACACAAAGAAGAAAATTGAACAAGGAAGAGCTGATTTCATTTCCATCAGGTCCACTGTGTCGTTTCTTTAGCACAGTGGCTGATCTGACCTCCCCCACTGCAGTTTCTGAACACTCTCTGCCCAACTGTGGCATCTCTCTCAGCAGCCAGTCCTCTAGTTTAGAAAGGAGAACCATTTTTCTTTAACAGATCATTGACCCAAATTAAAAATCAGTTATAGACCAGACACCAAATAGGTCTCCTGATGGAGATGAATCTCGAGCCAGGTTCTGAAGATTGGAAGGTGAGTTGGCAGAGAGAAAGAAAAGAAATTGCCTAAAACAGGCACCAAAAGAGAACAGGGAGCAGGTGTGCCTGAATGGGTGGACAACATCTACCTCTGGAAAGTGCAGTGGATCCCACAGAAGCTGCCCACCCACAACAGAGTTGTCCTGTCCTCAGACTTCCAACCTGACCAAGCTGCTTTCCCCAGACACTCGTGCATTCTCCTTCTCTCTCTCTCACACACACAAACACACACAAAATCACTCCCCTATAGGATAACACTGAGCCATTCATCCCAATATGTGCACATGTTTAAATCTAGTCTCAACCTGCCTTTACACCCAAATCTTCCAATAACCACTACTTTTCATAAACTCACCTCCCTAGCCAAACATTTCAAGGAGGTGGCAATAAATTGTCATTTGCATGTTTTTTTTGTTTTTGTTTTTGTTTTGTTTTGTTTTGTTTTGTTTTGTTTTCTCAGACACACACCCCTTAGGGGGAATGCTTCCTTGGTCATCCTTGATCTTTATGTCCTGACCTTGCCTGAAAAACTTAGCAAATCCTCCAGGAAGTCACTACTACTCTGGGTGCTTAACATCTGCCAGCTCATCCATTCTTCACATCTGTGATATTAGTCTCGAAGTAAGAAAACAAAGGCAAGTAGTTGAATCACTTGCTTAACAACAAGCAGTTAGGAAGGTATGCAATAAGAATACAATAGGAAATATTCATTATACCAAAGTCATGTGTTCTATATAGTATTCTGTATCTCTGAGTGGACATGCAGCATATATGCACTACCTGTGGTGATGTGTGCATACATTGTGTAAATTTTTAAGGTGAGCAGAGACCCCCTCTTTAAGGCCTTACTTGCATTATCTTTAAGATTAAGGATGGCAATGCATAGAAGTACAAAATCCCCCTAGTATACGGCAGAGGAAGATATCTAATGGACAACCTCTCTCACTTCCACTAACCATTTACAGAGGAAGATTCTTTCAGCATTAAGTCTATGGCTATAAGGCAGTCTTTCAAAGGACTTAGGAAAGAATTTTTCAAAATAAATCTTAGGATTATGTCCACCAAAGAGTAGGTGTATAAATGTTCATAACAGATTTATCTCTAATAGCTCAGACCTAGGAACTAGATAAATATGCATCAATAGTGGAAAAAATAATAAAAATAATAGGATATTTATGGAGTACAGTAGGAAAACCCCTAGCAAAGAGGAAATTGTAAAGCAACCAGAGTGAAAAGACAGATTGCTGAGGAACTCGGGTAAAATTGACAACAGACTTGCTCATCAAAACCATTCAGTGAGCAGTCATGAAGAGGTGTCTTTTAAATACAAGTGAAAAGAACTCCCAATCACAAGTTCTGTGTCCAGAAAAAATATCTTTCATAAATAAAGGCAAAATTAAAAAAAAAAAATTCAGACAAAACCGAATTGATTCATCCCCAGTAGACCTGCATTATAAGATACGTTAAAGTTCTTTGTGAAGAAGAAAAACAATACCAAGTAGAAATCTGGCTACATACAAAGGAACAGAAGATACTGAAAATGACTAAATATGTACACAAGTATAAAAGACACTTTTAAAATTATTGTATAGATATCCATAAAAGGTAAGAGATTCCTGAGCTGGGTTTGCGGTGGAGCACTTGCCGAGCACGTGAGAGGCACCGAGTTCGATTCTTGGCGCCCCATGTAAATAAAGAAAATAAAGGTCCATCAGCAACTAAAGAAAAATTTAAAAAGATAACAGACTCCTTAAAGTAAAATTAACAACAACATGTTATAGGGTGTGTAGAATTTGTAGCTGAACAATGTATAACTTCATTAGCACACAGGACAAGAGGAGAAACAAGTATGTTATATTATACATGAGGTAGTTTAATATTATTTAAAGGGACACTTAATAAATGAAGATGGAGTTAAAATAAGTACTAAAAAAAACACTAGGGGAAGATGTATAGCTAATAAGCAAATAATGGAGGCAGAAAGTAAAATATAATAATAAAAATAAGAAGAGAAAGCATAAAGAAGAGAGAGATGGGTATCAAAAGAAGGCAAGATGATAAAATTAATCTCCAATGAATATACACTACAGTAAATGTTAATTGTAGGATTTGTGCATAAGAATAGGAATGCCCAGTGTAGATGCCCTTCAACAGATGAATGGATAAAGAAACTGGTATATATACACAATGGAATATTATTCAGCCATAAAGAAGAATAATATCATGGCATTTGCAAATAAATGGATGAAATTGGAGAATATCATGCTAAGTGAAATAAGCCAATTCCTAAAAACCAAAGGTTGAATGTTTTCCCCATAAGTGGATGATGATATATAATGGGGGCAGTAGTGAGAGAAGAATGGAGGCACTTTAGATTATGTAGAAGGAAATGAGAGGAAGGGGGTATGAAAAATGGTGGAATGAGACAGACATCATTATCCTATGTACATGTATGACTAATAAATGGTATGAATCTACATCATGTGTAACTACAGAAATGAAATGATGTACCCCATTTGTGTACAATGAATCAAAATGCAGTCTGTAAAAATTTTTAAAAAATTAAATAATAAAAAAACTATTTCTAGTTTTCTGTATGTGTAAAATTCTCCATATAAAAATGTCAGAAAAATGCATTCCAACCAAAAGGGAAAGAAAGCACATAATGTCTGATACAATTCATATGAAGTTCAAAGCAGGCCAGAATAATCTATAGAGATGGTGGTCAGATTAGTGGTCATCCTTGGGATTGTGGCCTAGGAGAAAGCTTTATAGGGGACTTTTTGGCATCCTGGAAATATTCTATATCCTAATCTAAGTGGTGCTTGTGTATGTGTGAGTGTTTGCACTTGTAATAATTTATCATTAGATTTTGCATTTTACAGTATTAAGTTATTCCTTTCTTTAAAAAAAAAAAAAACCTACCAGTTAAGTTCAGAGGTCATTGATGACTTTTAAAAGCTATTAATTCTCCTTGTTAAAAAAAATATGGAAGAAAGCAGATACTTTGCTCCGTTCATTATGAGAATAAAATCAAATTCGAGTAATTTGGTGACAGGTTGGATTTGATATTTTAGAGTGTTTGGAGGTCTAAATTATTCAGAATTTCTTAGCTTCACAGTTTCGAGCTGGCACAGGAGGGTTTTCAGCACCATCAAAATTCAGATTTCTGTACTTGGCACCTTTATATTTATCTCACTCCTGGACATCTCCACTCACGTGCTTCACCAGCACATCAAAAGTCTCAAGTCTAGAAGCAAGTTCATTATCTCAAAGTACCAACCTTCTTCTCTCCCTAGATGCCTTCACCTTGTTCTATTTTTGTCAAATAACTACTGCTCTTCTTCTTGTTACCCACTTGAAAAATCATCTTTGAGTTCTCCCTGTCTGTAACTCACCAAGGCTTTTATGCTGTCTCTTCACATCTCTCACGTGCTTCTTTTTGGCCATCATCCTATCAGCTTATTGGAATAAACTCCCAAGTAGTCCTCTGGCTCCAGTTCCCCTTTACCATCCCAGCATGTCCAGATAAACCTTCCCTCTCTCCACGGCACTCCCCTGCTAGTAATGTCTCAGAAGCTAGCCATTCTCTGCAGGATAAAATTCAAAGACCTTAATACAGCATCCAAGGCCTTCTGTGTGGTCCCAATCTACGTTTCCAACTTCGTCCCCTAGCGGTCCCTAACATGTCTCCAGCCCTCCACTGGTACCAATTGTTAATTAAACCTTCTCTGCTTATTCTCTCAAGACCTCTGCTCAGGTCTTCATCCCTTCCTAGAACACCTCTCCTTTTTATTAGAACCAAGAATGATAATACATTCTTCAACACAAAACATTCACTTTCATCTCCCTGAGATATTTCTCTGGAAACACACTCCTCTTGTGGTTCTGTGTCTCATTCAGCTGGTAGGTAATTCAAGGCTTCCTTCCTCTGCACTTTGACTTTTTCATGCGTGCACATGCATCTCCAGAGGAGGACAGGAGCCGTGTTGAGATTTTGAATGCCTGAGAGAGAAGTCTGAGGACATTTGACATGGGAACATTTGACATTTGACATTTTCACATGTGGCACTTCAACTCGGAAATGAAAGAATGGATGTGAAGTCACCTGGACAGATTCAGAAAAGCTTGGTATGCAATCACATCTCCATACTACCTTTCTAAAACATTCATATCTCTGTTTCTTTTACATCAAAACAAGAAGACTGTACTGTCTTTTTCAGAGACACTCAGCTAGGGTAGCTACTGTAGTTTGGATCTGATATGTCCCCCAAAAGGCCCAGGCTTGATTCTCAGCTCTGAACTATTGGGAGGTGGTGGAAACTGAGAGGTGGGACTAAGTGCAAAGTCTTTAGATCATTGGGGAGTGCCTTCGAAGGGTACAATAGCATGCCAGTCTCTTTCTCTTTCTCCCCGTTCCAGCTGCCATTAAATGATGGGCTTGCTCTACCATGATGTGCTGCCCAGAAGCAATGAAACCAGCTGACCGTGCTTGAAACCTCCAAAACTATGGGCCAGAATAAACCTGATAAGTTGATTATCTTGGGTATTTTGTTACAGTCATGGAAGTTGACTAACACAGTATCTCAATTAAATTGAAAGTTCGGAGTTATGAGACCTGGATTCCAGTACTGTTTTCTATAATTAACTATGGAATCTTGAACTGATTCCTCTTAACTTTATATTTTCATCTGTAAAATGGGAAGTTTGGATTAGATGAGCTCAAAGTCTCTTCTAAAACTATATTGATGTTTGTCTTCTATTTATTTTATGAACTTCTTATTATCCTCAACCCAGCAAAAGTTAGGGTTAGGCAAAAATGCCTACTTATTGAGCATCTGTATTATCTGGATTAATCTTTGCCAGAATTTTTGAAGCAGCTATTATTAGGTTGAGTAATTTGTCCAAGTTCCCATAGGTATTGAGTGATAGGGTTAAGATCTGGTCCTTCAACAAATGAATGGATAAAGAAAAAGTGGTATATAAACACAATGGAATATTATTCAGCCATAAAAAAGAATGACTTTATGAACTTTGCCTGTAAACGAATGGGTCTAGAGACTATCATGCTAAGTGAAATAAACCAATTCCAAAAAAACAAAGGCTGAATGTTCTCTCTGATGTGTAGATGCTAGCACACAATAAGGAGTAGGGAGGTGGGGTGAATAGAAGTTTGTTGGATTAGACAAATGGGAAAGAAGGGAAGGGAGTACTTCGACCAATGCAGCCAAACTTGCTTCCAGTGAGGGGTGAAGGGGGATTAGAAAATAAATATTCACAAAACGTATTTTGAAAATTAAGCTGGGATCAGGTGGAACTCTGCTCTCTGATGGAGATGCAGATCTAAAGAGTTATACTAGCAATCTTTATTTACATATGTGTCATTATCAGGTTGAAGATTATACAAGCATTATTCTTTGTATTCAGGAAAGTTACAGAAACTAGGACATCTATGAAGCTTTTCCACAGTACAATGTTAGGAGCTTTGTGTAGCTCTCAAGAAAGTCCATTGTTAAAAGTTACTGTAAAGCCAGCAGGAACAGAAGGGGAACAGGTGAAACATTGTGGTTGTCTAGCATAAGAATTCCTCTATTCCCAGGAGCTGTATGCCTGAGATCAAGGTCAGAGCTGATAGGACTCTTGCACAGAGCCTCCTCATGCTGGGCATTGCCACAGCAGCTAAGCATCCTGTGCCCTTGCACAGAAACATTCCCAGGCACCAGGCATGCCACAGCCATGAGGTTATCAGAGACCCCCAGCCTCAGCTGCTGCTCTCCCATCCTCTGTCACCGCTCTCCACCAGGGAGAGAGGATGGGATTAGGAAAGACAGTAGAATGAATTGACATGACTTTCCTATGTTCATATATGAATATACGAACAGTGAAAGTCCACATCATGTACAACCACAAGAATGGAATTCTAATTAGAATAACTCCATGTATGTATAATATATGAAAATATACTCTATTGTCTTGTATATCTAAAAAGAACAATTTTTTAAAAAATGATTTAGTCCTCAGCAGTTCCAACATTGACTAATTCTAAAGCCAAGTCTTTTTTTCTATAATTCAAGTGGTCTAATTGAGTCTGTTAAAATGAATTTATAAACAAATGAATAAAACAGAAACATTGACCAGGAATCAATGTTGACATATATTTACATTGCATTTCTAATGTTCTTTTTAGGATTCATACCAATAATAGAATTTCAATGCTTCGTATGTATGTTTTCTAATCCACCTACAGTATCGCGTGACCCTCAAACCTCTTACCTGGGAAAGACAGGTATTATTATGGCCATTATACAAGAGAAGAAACCAAATCCTGGAAGTTAAGTGGTTTTCCCTTAAACATAAAGTTGTTGGTATAGAGACAGTAGAGTGGTAAAGGTTCTGGGTTTTGAAATTCCACAGACCTGAAGTCAAAGGTTAGTTCATCTGCTTATCATCTGTGCAATGGTGCATAAATTACTTCTTATCTAGGAAATGGAGTTGCAGAAGTACCTACCTCACAGATTTTTATGAAGATTATGTGAGGAAATATAAAGCATTTAGTACTTTGTCTAGCATATAGTAACAAATATTAGCTCTTATCAATGGTAGAACCCCCACATCTAAATCAAAATCTCATGTTCTTTGTCACCTCACGACCTTTTGATATTTCCAAACATCTCCGCTGGATAATATTTAAGATATAGTGTTACATCAATTCAGTACTACCATAATGTATATTACAGCACACTAAAATGGGTATTTAGGACTTATCCTCAGTAAATGTACACTTTTGTATTATTTTTCTAGGCTGATTTTCCTTGAATGCATACACAGTTACCCAGGTTCCAAATGAACAATGATTGCACCTGCAAGTTACCTCCCTTAATTATACTGATTTCCTAATTGTGAATCATAGCTTTATCCCAGGTAAGGATAACAAGCTTATAGGGGATAGAACCCAGGAATCTAGCCTCATTAGCACCACATGCTCAACAATTGATTTAAGCATTCTAGGTTCATATCAGTATTTATAGTCACATGTACCATTTACATTTTGATTGTGAATAAAAGATCTTTAACCTCAATAAAGAATTAATTAGATTCTGTTTTTGTAATGTTCCAGAATAGAAACTAAAAAGAAATTTTAGAATAGGGGTTCCATTTTTCTTTCTTTTTTGGTCACATGCATTCACTATTAAAATACCTGGCATTTCAAAATTAGAGTGTTTATATAGTAACTCTCATTGGTTGTGGGCATGCTGGCAGTGGATCAAAACCCCAGCCAAGTTTTGCAGCCGTAATTTTATTTTGATTTTAATTAGTATCAATTAGTACTAAAAAATAGACAGTCTGGATAAACAATGTGAGGTTGGCTCTAACAAGTAAATTAGATATTTTGCAGAAGAAAAGGGGGTGGGGAATCCAAGGGGGACTCTGCTTTCTTTCTTGCAACCCCCAGCTCCTCCCCCATCGTGGCTGCTGCAGGCAACTCTGGCTTCCAGGATGATGTCTGTGTTAATGTCCCAGAGACCCCTTATCTTTTGAAGGGTATTGCAGATTGAAAATTTCGACATCTCAGATTACCTCCCAACATGCTAATGGGGCTTACATTGCCTGGCACTGTGTCCTGCCTCACATATGATGTTCCTTTTACCTCTGAATTCTTCAGCTGGTAATTCAGAACCCACCAAGAAATTCCCTCTTCCCCTTCTCCTCTTGAATTCTCAGACTTAGGCCCAGGTTATCTCGTGAACAAGAAACTCTATGACAAAAGGCATACAGCAGTGTGCATACTGCTCTTTAAATACAGAGAGAGAGAGAGGCAAAGGGAGAGAGAGAGAGAGAGAGAGAGGAGAGATGTATATGTTTATTAAAACATTACTGATAAAAAGGATATAGTGTAGTGTATCATTGACAAATAATTTAAAAATTTTCTTTATCATAGAACTCATGTAGCGAACTGGTTCTTGGTAGGAGTTCATTCTTAGATTTTTGCCAAACTCATGGATCCAAAGCTCTTAAGGGAGAGAGTCCACTCTAGACCTCAGGCATTCTTGAATGTCCTTGCTGAATATGCTAAACTGCATGACACTGAGCCATTTTTGTAGCTAGTAGTATAGGCCAGAAAGGCATATAACCAGAGTGTGGCTATGTGAGGGGGACTGGTTTGCTATAAACAGTTCAGCACCTGTAGGCCTGAATTGCTCAGCTCAACACAACTCACTGCACACCTAGCCTCCACATGGACTTGTTATGTGACCTTCCAGTCCCAAGTGGCCAATTTCAAGCTACCAATGTGATGTCTCCAAAGGCAGAGTTAGAACGAATTAAGCAATATTGTACCATTATATAGCATTTCCATTATGTACATGCAATAAAAATAACCTCAATAAAATACAGGAAAATAATTAGGAAGTGACAAGTGATGAGCATTTATTATTTATGTTTTAGTATAATTCATTAAATTATCAATGTACATTATTTAATTTGTAAGGATGAACACCTTAAACAATGAACAGGCAAAATTCCTGAAAATATAACGGTTATTTCTATGAGCCCATATGAACCACCCCCGCACATCATAAAACACCTCCCAGCTCGGTGGCCACAGTGCCTATTTCAGTTCTTAATTCATTGCAGATCTTCAAGGGATCTGATAATGATGTAGTGAGGGGATGTCCCAGAAGTCAACAAAGCCTGGCTGCCCCTCTCACATAGAATGTTCGTGCTCACAAATATCTCCCATCACTCAGATTTTGAGTAGTGGATCTTGTGCACATGCAAGTTTCCAGTTTTAATGTTTTACACATTATTGAGATCATCTATTAGAAACTGAGCAAAGTCCAGATTAAAGGAGCTAAACATAGGCAAGATTTCCAAACTTGGAACAGGGGAGGGACTACACCATTGGTTTCTCAACCTTAGCTGTCCTCCACCACCCTGAGCAAATTTAGATCCCAACTCATGATTTCCCAACAAGACCAATGACTTCTTGAATAATTTATGTCAACTTATCCTTTGACTTTCCCCTTGTGAAATATGATTTGAGTTTGTTTCTTTAGAGTCCCATGTCTATCTTGGGGTTATTAGGCTGTGAGAAAAGGAAATCACAGGAACCTGGAATTTCAATTAGTGATGATCAGATCACATTTATGCACATCCCTTCCAGTAAGCTCCATGAATCAGGCCTTTTAGTCAGATACTGAGCCTCGAGCCTCCTCCTTCTGGTACCTTCTGGATTGTACCAGTGAAGCATCCCTGGCCATCAGCTTCTGACATATACCTTTCATTTAAATGAAGAATAGAAACTGGGCAAAATAAAACCCCTTGTGCTTTAAACTTATTGATTTCCAAAATAATTGTATACTATCTCCATAGGAATCTATGATAAGATATCAAATACTTGTACAAATATATGTATGTGCAGTTATGGAATACATATAGATATTACATAGTTCATACATATAACTCTTATTCATTTGTGTACATATTCCATAACATATTTTTAAGTTAAGCTGTCTTTCTCTGCAAAGGCTGGGGGCATGTTTTTTGCTCTTCAGTCTTGACTGAGTGTGAGTACATTGGTTCAGATATGTAGAAACATACTTTTGAATCACTTCACCTAGCATAATTCTCTATATCAAGGTTTCACAACACATTAGACTTACATGAAGAGCTTTTAAACATTCTGAAGCCAAGTCCACCCTACATCCCAGTCTAGTTAAATCTCCAGATGATTCCAATATGATGTCAGGATGGAGAACCACTGCCCTACACAATCAGTGAATCAGTGTTAAGAGTTCAGTGTATGTCATCTTCTGCCCTACTTTCTATGCTCACACAATCACACCCAAATGTTTTCAAATACATTTTAATCCATGAAGACATAACATATTATCATGTACAACACTCTTCAACTTGCTGTGTTAATCTAACAATTTATTATGACTATCCCTCCAGATCAATACATATAGTTATAACTGTAGATATTCTTGTTAGAGGAGTAGCATGCTAAATCAGCATTTAAGACTAAAAACCAGGTGGTATTCTACAAGACGAATTGGGGAGTAAAAAAGTCAGGAACCTCCCAAAACAAATCTAACAAAATAGTGCAGGAATAAGAGCCACGGGCTCACACTAGAGAGGCTGCCATGGTAATGGACAGGGAAGTGGCAATTTAAGAATGATCAGGAGAGAGACCAGTGCTCCTAATAACTCACACGAATGGGAAGAATCAAAGGTAGTTCCAGAGTTTAAGTTTGGAATCCTAAGCAATAATTCAGAAGAAAAGTGTTTATGAGATCAAGTTACATGAGGAAAGAATGATCGGTTCACATTTGTACAATCCTCACATCCTGCCTATGGACTTCAGACTTGCCTGACCAACCCCTACGACCATGTAAACCAGCTCCTAGAAATAAATGTGTTAATATCTATCTCCTAATGGTTCTGTTTATCCAGTTAAAACCTGACAGGTTTGCCAGCCTCCACTGAAACACAAGAAGACAAGAAAACACAGAAGGCAGGAGGCGGAAGGAGGAAGAGAAGGTAGCACTACAGCAGAGAGGTGGAAGAGCTTGGAACGGCCACTGGGAGATTCCCCAATAAATTGGAAAACAAACAACGTATTTATCTTGTTTTTCCAATCATGTGATTATCCCATTAGGGTTTAAGCCTGCATATTCTATATTTCTCTGGAAATCTGTCATTATACCTACCATATTTTCCCTGGATTAATAAATATTATTGCTTTTCTGGTTCACTCTTGAAAATTTGTGGATATATTTCCCTCCCTCTGCTCCCTGACCCATATTTTAAGTAAGATCTAAGATTTAACAAGACCAGTTACATGTCTGCTATTGTCATGAGGTAATCCTCTGGTTTCTGCAATTGGTATGGTAATCCTATTTAAAAACAAACAAACAAAAAGGGGGATTTTATTTATTTATTTATTTATTATGTTGGTACTGGGAATTGAATCCAGGGGCACTCTACCCCTGAGTCACATCTTCTGTGATTTTCATTTTTCATTTTGAGACAGAGTCTCACTAAGTTGCTGAGGCTGGCCTCAAACTTGTGACCCTCCTACTTCAGCCTCCCAAGTCACTGGGATTACAGGTGTATACCAACATGCCCATTTCAGGAGATTATTTTTGAGTACCCCAATGACTCAACATTAACATTCATAGGAACTCTATCAAAATGCCATCTTGACTTTTAACTACATGGTGTCCACACATATGACAATACAATCAAGATATTACCCACAGCAAACCTATCTGCACTAATTCCATCTGTCATTTTTTTTTTTACAAAGATAATGAAGGAAATCTTGTGTATAATTAAATAAGCAAATAAAAATTATCATGGATAACCACTGGCTTTGCTTTCTGGTCACACCAATTCACGGGGGTGGATATAAGACTTAAACTAAGCCAAGAGATTAAAACCTCATTCCCTGGCCAAGGGACAGGGTTTGGGACCAAAACTGGCCAATCAGAAGTTCTTGGAATTGTCCACTAAAATCTAGGAGAAAGGAGACTTTTGCCTTATTTTTCCCCTACATGGTAATGCTGTGAACCTAAAGGCTGCCATGCACCATCCCTGCGAGGAAGTTTGCCTACAATGGGAAAGAACTTGCAAAATTGGCAAGATCACCTGTTCATGGAGGGAGGAGGGTCACTGACTGACGTAGCATCCTTGTTTCAACTGTCCCCAGCTGCACCCTGCCCTTCATGGTTATGTCATCTCTTTTTGTTTAAGCTAGGCCAAGCTGGCCTTCACTCACTTGCACCCAAAAGAGTCTTAAATCATACAAATCACAATTGAAGAGAGAATCCCAAAGATTAAAGCTGCGCAAACAGGACTAACTAGTAAGTTCTAGCATGGAGTAAAGCTTGTAAACAGGAAATGGATCTGGGAGTCAGGAGCCAAGGAGATAAAGAAAAGGTCAGTATGTTATGCTGGTTTTAGAACTATTGAACTTTTTTTTTTTTTAATTTGTTTACTTGTTTTAATTAGTTATACATGACAGTAGAATGCATGAATGCATTTTGATAAATCATACATAAATGGAGTACAATTTCTCCTTTTTCTGATAGTACATATTGTTCTATTGAATCTTAACTCCAAACTTACCCTTCTAGTCTTTGCTTCATGATACTGAGGTGAAAAATCAGAAAACCAAATATCAGTTTTGCCATTGGATGCCTGTTGGGCTCTGCCAGGAGGCTGTGAGGCTAAAGAGAGTAGGGGACAGTTTTCTTTATGTTTACTTGCTATTTCTCTAAATGTTACCCAGCAAAAGTTTTTCATCTCAACAGCAACAGTTAGTTCCAATAACAACTGGTTCAGAGTTCAGGTTTTCACATTACCTTTTCTTGGGCTCCTCAGATCTCCCAGGTGGGCAGCACCTTTTCCTCAGATGGCTGAGTCCCAGGGCTGCAAGTTCCTACACTGTGTTCCTGAGGCTCCAGTGGCCCCAGCAAGGGCAGAACCTTCTCTAAGCTCTCAATCCCAGCTACATGGGGTCATTCTTCTAAATCTAGGTTCTAACATACCAAACATGTCTCTTTGTCTTCCTTGAAGGGAATAGTTCCAGGGAATAGTTCTTGTAGTTGCTATCTCCATGTTAACGCAATGTTCCTTTTTGCCTTTTAATTTTTCTGCTTTAAAAAATTACTAACTTTAAATTCTCTGTGTTTAAAAATTCATCTGGTTTCTCTTCTGCAGACTAACTCCTGTTTGGGATTGTGTCCATAAATGAAGGAAGCTCTCAGAGCAACCTCTGTCCCAGCAGAGGTGCCAGGATCCCAACTCTCAAAGAAACAAGGGGGAAGTACAGTGGAATGGAGTCTTGAGAGAAGTTAGACTTTGTGGGTAGACTTATTATTTGGGGAAAGGAATCTGTGATTTTCATGAACTCTCAGTGTTTGCTAAATACTTTTTTAATCTCATCTAATCTTACAAAATACTTCCATCATTTCAAAGATTGAAATGAAAGCATTTGGATAATTTGTTCAGTGTCACCCAGCCAGTAAGGGGCAGGGTTAGAATCAGAATCCAAGTCAAGCTGCTCTCTGTTTCTGGAACCTGCTAGACCCAAGTCCCTAGTTTAGCCACAGAACAATTGAAGCTCATCTCAGATGCCCATTTCGTTAGACAAGCCTTAGACTGCCAAATCATCATCATGTGACTATATGTTTGCTCAGGTGCATGTCCCAAAGCCCAAATACCATTTAGGGCACGCAGAAGGCTCCTAAACTAGACACCGTTTCACAACGGGATCTGGCTAACAGGCAGCAGAAAAAGGTGGCATTGGTCTTATTGAAGCACCTCAGTGGTGGGGGCAGAGGGAGAGAGTGGGAAATAGGAACAATTAGAACCATACCAGTTGAACCAATGGGTGGAAGAATACAGTATAAACTAGTGTTAGTGAGGCAGAAACCACCTGTTCTAAATGGTAGCATATGCCTTACCACTATGCAGTGTCTGCCCCAGCAAGTATCATTCAGATCTAAACATGACTAACAGCCTTACATTTTTCATAACACATTCTGCACAAATGGGTCCCTTTCTTGGGCCCTTTGACTCTGATCTCCATGGTTCAACCATTTCTATATGAGCTACCCATGGTCAGTGCTGACATAAAACAGAGTTTTGAAATTCAAGAGAGGAAAATCAACCCTACTGCTCACAATATGGAACAGTGACTTCATCTTGCTGGTTCTCCCAAAATGAGATAATTGCCCTCATATGTTAAACACTTACTACTTGACAGTCACTGCTAATATTTACATGACTGTTTCAATCTAATCTTCACAAGATGTCTTATCATTATCCTTGTTCTACTAATGAGGAAATGGATGTTTGTAGAAGTTAATGACCAACCCAAGATCCACAGCTGGTAAGGACAGAGTCAGGACCAGAACAAGTTTATCTAATGCAAATGTCTATGCTTTTGACTTACACCCTTGAGAAAGTAACTAATAAAATTAGACAAAAAGATGAATAACTTTTCAGAGACTGGACCACAGACAACATAGGACTATAAACCATCCAAAAGGGGAGCAGAAAGGTAAGCCTTATGATGGCCTATCAGGCAAGTCCAGGATGCTGCACTGGGAAGAGAAACCATGCAGAGCCCTGGGTCCTACCACACTGAAGAAACAGAAGAATTCAGGTGCAATAAGATGAAAACTTGTGGGCTGGCATTGTGGCTCAGTGGTAGAGCACTTGCCTACACATGTGAGGCGCTGAGTTTGATCCTTGGCACCACATAAAAAATAATTAAAATAAAATAAGATTTAAAAAAAAAAAAAAAAAAGATGACAACTTTGAGGAAGAGTTTGGTAAAGGGAAGAACTAGGCAAAGAAAGAGACCCATAAGTCTATATGATTCAAGTCCTTAGCCAAATATGTGTGGGATGAAACTCCACAGGGCAGAGCAAAATTTGACATACTTCCTCTTCCAGAGAGCTATAAACTGAACAATATCAAGAGCCAAGAAGAAATTCTAGAGCCTGTTAACTGGAATAAAGAGATCTTGTTGAATGGGAAGGGTTGTGTTTTAGTCAGTTGTGTTTTTCTGTTGTTGTTGTTTTATTTATTTATTTATTTATTTTCTGGGACCAAAAGAACTAACAAGAACAATTAGAGGAGAAAAAGTTTATTTGGCTCATGGCTTCAGAGGTCTCAGTTCATAGACAGCTGACTCCATTGCTTTAGGCCTGAGGTGAGACAGAACATCATGGCAGAGGAAAGCAGCTCATGACATAGCAATCAGGAAGCAGAGAGAACTCTGCTCACCAGCAACGAAATGTATACCTCCAAGGCACACCCCCAATGACTTAACTTCTCCAGCCACACTCTATCTGCCTATGGTTACCACCCAGTTAATCCATTCAAGTGGATTAATGCACTATGTTAAGACTCCCATAATCCAATCATTTCACCTCTAAACATTCTTGCATTATCTCACATATGAGCTTTTAGGAAATAGCTCATATCTAAACTATAACTTTAACAAAGGCACTAAAGAGAAGCACTGGGAAAGTAAGATTTTGATAATATGACTAAACTAGCCCCCAAAATAAGGCCTCAGAGTTATGACAATGGCCTGTAAATAATCTAACTACCTGGCAAAGAAAACATAAAGAACACAAAATGCAATCATTCAACCACATAGCATTCATTACATCCAACATCCCATGAAAAAAGCACTACACTTAGGAAGCAGCAGCAAATGAGGAAGAAGAGATGAGTCAATAGAAACAGACCCAGAAATGACAGAGATAACAGAATTGGCAGGCAAGGACTTCTAAACAGTTATTATATGGTTATATGATTTAAGTAAGAGATTTAAAGCAAGGATTAGAAAACTTCTTCTAAAAAAAGGCCAAGTAGTAATAAATATTTTAGGCTTTGTAGGCCACATACAATCTCCATTGCATATTTTTCATTTTTTAACACTCCTTTGAAGTTTAAAATCCATTCTCAACTCCTAAGATGTACAAAAAAAAGAGGCCATTGGCTGAATTTGGCTCACAGACCACAGGTAACTAACTCTTGATTTAAAAGAAAATGTTAAGCAAAATGTAGAAAGACATGAGAGATGTAAAAACTAAAGAACCAAATGGATCTTCTAGAAATAAAAACTACACTAGCTGAGGTGAAAATTATACTTGATTGCAGCATATTATAAATTGGTAAACTTCACAATATAGAAATAAAAACTATCCAAACAAATATCTAACAGAGAAAACACTGGAGAACTGGGTAGTGACACCATGCAAGCTGATACATGCTTTATCAGAGCCTCAGAAGGAGAGAAGGAGGACAAAACTATTTGAAGAAGTGGTGGTTAAAATTTTTCCAGATTTAAGAAACATCAATTCATATCATAATAAAATTGCCAAAGCCCAGTAATTAGGAAAATTTAGAAGCACACATAGAAAAAAAAATGCACTACTCATGACCCAAAGGGAGAAAACACACAAGTTTATAGACATCTTGCCAGAAATAATGCAAGGAACAAGACAATGGAAGTATAGCTTCATGGAGCTAGAAAAAAGCCTTTAACATTCCATTAATCTACCTCTGAGAGTATGTAAACAGCCCCTATCACACATGGGTCCATAAGGACTTAATGAAATAATGTATTTTGTAAAAAAAAAAAAAAAATTCTGAACATAAAGATTATAATACTACCATTAAAACTAAACATGAGGGATCATGTTTTTATACCTAAACCATAAAATCCCAATCTTCTAGTCTGATAATCTTTCCTAAAGAATCTTTCAAATTCATTTTCTGCTTTCCTCATAATGCATTTGCTTATTGGGTTATTCCCTTTTCTCTGGTCCACTGTTTGATCATTTTTGAGTCTTGGCACATACTTCCAGTCAGTCATTCTCAAGGTCCATCTCAGTTCTCATTTCTCTTGGAAGACTTGCTTGGTCATCCTACCAGAAGTAATTTCTTCCTCTTTTATGTTCCCAAAATACATTATTTATAGTAATACTTCACAAACTTGGATGTACATATGAGTCACCTGGAGTAGAGACTGACAGCTGCATTTTTATAAGCCCTCAAATATTGTTTATGCCGTGGCCAGAAAGGATCCCACTTTTTGAGAAACAAAGCCTTATGCCTTTTTACATGGTCATATTGCATCATTTCACCTGACAGAATAATAACTTTAATGATGAGAACTGAGTTACTTTAACCTTTATGACTGTCATAGCACCTAAAGAGGGTTGTACAGCTATTTGATTCTTCATGGATAGATGATGATGATGATGATGCTGCTGCTGCTGCTGCTGCTCAGGGTAGATAACCTTAGCAAAGCTCCCACTTCCTAGTCAAACCCTGACTTCTCATTCTTGACTCTTATGGATCTGAATCTAATTTATAAATTTTTCTAGAAGCAAAACCTAAGGTCTCCTTCAAGCCATTGTACCAATGTACTAAGCCCACTACATTGATAGCTACATAATATTAGGAGACATTTATTAAGAATTATGCTGCTGATAATATCCTCACTCATTTTGCTGAATTTTAAAATGTGGATATGCTATAAATTTTTCTTCACACAGACATCATAAGTACCTTCCACATCTGGGTTAAAAAAAAAAAAAAAGAAGCACATGTGTGACACATTGATCATTATAGCTGAAAACAGAAGAGCATTTCTTCAAGACTCATAAACCTAATGTAGTTCCTATATTTGAAAATCTCAGAGTCTTGCTTCCCTTGCCCTCCCCCAACCACTGTGCTCCAAGGCTCCTGAGTATCTCCTGGCCATAGCCTGTATCCTGTCATGTGACTGACAGCACCAGCTATCAGCACCTCAATATTGTTTTGTACTGCAGGACTCAACATGTGTTTCCCTTTTGCAAAAATTACATCATGTCTCAGGAAGTCTCTTTTCTCCAACAGAACCAGCAGATATTCTTAGCCCAGGCTTTGCAAATAAGAAACAAAGATAAATGAATCCTGGTGCAGTTGCTTAAAATTCACAAGCTTGCTGCAGAGCCTTTATTTCATAGGCCAGCACCAGCCAAGTCATCTTTGTATTATGTCTCAATTGTCTTGCTCTCCACAAAAATGAACATGACAAGGAGGAGATGAGTTTGCACCTGTCTGCTGTGCATTTCTTTACATAAAATACTATCCTTGGCTTTTGACCAGAAGTCAGTCAGTTGATCACAAAGACTTTAACCTGTTACCAAAAGAGTTAAAAACAACAAAAGTCTGAGGATTCCATTTCTTCATGATGTCTTTTCCAGTTTCTCTAAGGAACACTAACAAAATCCCCTTGCCTTTTCTTACTTGAAAAAAAAAAATGTGTATAACTACTTTCTTCATTTTCCACCCAAAATGTACTTGCCTTTGTCCCTCAGACTAAAATGCATTTCCCACATCTGCACATTATGAAAAATCTTCCTATCTAACTCCTTTGTAAAGGATAGATTGCTTTCTATCTTACTAAGCCCTATAAATTCACATCATTGTTGTTTGCCACAGGTTGTAAATAACCAACCAAAACCCAGAGTCAGAGACAACAGAGCTCCTTTTTGTCAGCACTCCACAGAATCCCACGAATTATTTAGAGCTTATTTGATTACAATGATAATCCCAATGATTCCTTAAATTTCAGTAACACCTATAAGTTTAAGAAATGGTTTCTTACCTCTGATATCATCATCATCATTCTTCACTTATTTTGCAAATATTCACTGAGTACTTGCTCATGGCAGGCCCCAGGAGAGGGTTCTCTAGGGATTACAATTGCAGATAAAAGAGATACTGTCTCTGTCTTCATTTAGTCTATACCCATTGAATGTTTGCTGAGGTTCCTGACATGCTGCACTGGTGTTATTTTATGAAAGGTTATGAATCTCTTTACAGTGCACATCGGAAATTCAAGACCCAGAAAGGTTAAGTGATTTTTCTCAAATCTACTTTATTAGCTCTGCATACAAGGGTCATAGCAAACACCAGGTATTGTAACAGAGATTGACCAGTGCCCAGATGGTCAGAGCTTGCCCATAATCAATGACTATTTGCTTCCAAACCAAGATAACAAATAAATTACAATGCCTTTGTGCACTAGGAAGAAACATCAGACTGGCAATCAGGATACCCAGATTTGGGTTTCACTTTACTACTTCCTAGTGTGCTGCACGAAGTGAGTAGTTTTCTAATAGTGTTACTCAGAGTCCTAAAGTTCTAAGGAGGAGATTTATGGGAGGATGAATTGGCACCAAGCAATCTGTTCCAGATTTAATCAAAGCTTTGGTGTTTTATATACTGAGGTTCTGCATATAATTTTACTCTTAAAATGGGATATTCCTTAAAAAGAAAAAAAAAATTTGGAAAACAATTAACTGGATGGCCTTGAAAACCTTTTTCAATTTTAAGATCTATGACTTGATAGACTTTTGTACATTATCATCTTAGGGTCTGTTTCTACTCTTTGGGGGATAACTGTTCCCAACAGACTGATCAGTAAGGTAGACACTAGATTCTTGCTACTCAGATATGCCTCATGTATCAGTGGCAATAGCATCACTTGGAAGCTTGTTGGAAATACAGTCTTAGACCCACTCCAGAACTCCTCAATCCAAATTTGAATTTGACCAAAATTTCCGGGTGATTTGGTGAACATTAAAGTTTAAGAAGTACTGATCTGTATGATTTTTATCACTGATTTCCATTATATTCTCCTTTCCATGGTTCGCAGTAGATCAAGGAAAGATGGCTGATGGCTCCTGCACTATCCCATCTCCATGGCTCCAAGCAGAAAACAGAATTGCATTTCCATTTTTGCTTATACTCTAGCTTTCCACTTAACAGTCACCATCTGCCAACTTATCCTTGTAAATGCAACCTCTTTACCCATAACCAGAATGTTAGGGATATTGAAAACAGTTCTTCTCCAGTAGAGCTGAGGCCCCTTTGATGAGATCATCTTTCCAATCCAGTCCAATCCCAAGACTCACTAATTTTATAATACAGACATTCATAACAAAAAACTCTCAGATCCTTTACAAATTGCCCCAGGCTTGTCCATGTGTTATTAAAGTTGGGCTGAGTAATAAACGCTATAAATGTCCTAGGAGACAGCACTCATGCCCAGTGAGCATGACATCCCATAATAGACCTATTTGGCTTGTTACCCTGGCGCCTTTCTCCACCCTGATCTCTGGAAACCAGAGAAAGGCAAACATGAGAATGTCCATCCAAAGGCGTAGACATGGGTATAAGATGCTTTGCTTGGAGAGTTTTCATAAGATCATATTTCTGGCCAGATTCCTATTACTTCTGAGTTGTAGTTGGGAGGCGATTTTTTCATTAACGTTTCTCTTCCCAGAAGGAAACCATTATCCTCCAAATAAAATTCAAGTGAGCTAAATCACTTCCAACCTCAGTATCATTTCAGGCTTGGTGTCATTTGTGGATTCAAGATTGAGTCCTATTTAATCTGTTCAAGTTCCATTTCTAATAGGAAAACTGCCAGCAAACAAAGAAGAGATGCATCCCATTTTCAGAGGCAATCACCTTCTATGTTTCAGACTGATCATAAAAGAGTTCAATTTATCAATTTCTAATGGAGTCAGCTCTTTCTGGCAAAGTCAAGTCTGACTGCATTCATTGTTTCAACAAACATTTGTTGCGTGTCTACCCTATGCCAGGCACTAGGGCTGGCCCCTGGAAAAAGAGCTCTGTTTATTTTAATCAAGAAATTCACAGATTACCTGTGAAGACAGAAATATAAATAGCTACTAAATCACATAATAAATACCCTACTAGTGATTTGAATAAGATAATATGGGAATATACACTGGTAAGCAACAAGGATCCAAATATCAGGAAAAGTCTGTCCTTGCTTTTAAGAAAGTCTGAATCTAGGTGGGAAAACAAACCAACCAACAAACAAAAATGCAACTGAACTCTTAGGCCATTTTTTCTAAATGCCAAGTGAGAATAATTAACCAAAACACATCAAGAGATAAATGTTGACAGTGAATTAGTTATGGTATCTACATAGTGATGGAGGACTATCAGGATCAGGAGTGGATAGAAGAATAAATGTGAGCTGACTTTAAGAAATGCAAAGATTCTCATGGCAAAATAAGAAGAAAGGAGAAGGGAAAGGAAGCGGAAGAGGGGGAAGAGGAGGAGGAAGAGGAGGAGGAAGAGATCTGATCCCAGAAATGAGTATAAGCAAAGGCATACAGGTAGGAAAGTAACACATCTCCCAATCCTAGAGCAACAAGGAAGTGCTCAGTCTGCTTCGGACAGAGGTTTTATGTATTAAAAAGTTCAGGGATAAGTTTGAAAGGCAGATTGGGACCATAGTATGTAACCCTAAACAGTATATATAGGAATATGGATTTTATTCCTTGACCAATGAAGAGTTCAGATACCTTTTTGAACAGGTAAATGAAAGGAAATAAGCAGGAAAATTAAATTTGAGTAATTTGTAGGACAAATTTGAATAAGAAGGTACTCATGAAAGAAGGTATATTTAGAAGTAATTTTTATGGACAGAATTTTTATGCTTATATTTTAACAACCATTAATATATAATAGCTAATAATAAACAGTTATTGCATTGCAATGAGGGGGTGTTCATAAGAGGGATACAGAGTAAGTGGCACCATTATTTCTGAAGAGTATTCCTTATGCAAAGTACAGATGAAGATCCTGAATTTAAACTTAAAACATCAGCTCTAGATCATTCCCTTCATTTAAGCTGGTCAAATCCAGAAAGTAAGCATCATAGTAGACACTAAGGAGATAATAATTAGAGTCTCAAAACAAAGAGAATATTATAATGTAAGGAATTTAGAAACTATTTTGTCTAGTGACTTCACTTTGTAGATGTGGACACAGTCACCAAATGACAATAGCCATAACTTAGAGTTAAAATGCAAGTACCTAATTCCAGACCAGATACTCTTCCCACTACACCAAAGTATTTCTTAAATAACAGACAGTGTGCCTCCCTTCAAAGATCTCACACAGAGAAACTGAACACTGTTCACCATACACAGGAGGTGTAGACGCACTCATCCCACTGTGAGTAAAATGGGATACGCGTTCTTAAGAACTGATAGAGAAACAAGTCTCCTGCACATTTGGAGAATACAGTTCTCTGGCAACTTATGGACCACATGTGAAAAGTCACACTTCTTGAGTTTTAGCATCTGAAGGCGAAGCTTGCCCTCGGAGATGGATGGAGGAAAGATCTCTTAACTGGGGAAAGAAAGCTTTCAGGTTGTCTGCCTAACCACTGTCTCATTTCTAAAGTTGGTGCCAGAAAAGTCTGAACAAAGGTGTTTCAATTTAGGGTCATAATATGAAGAATCCAATTATTTTAAATAGGTGTAAGAAACAGCACAATAGTTCAGAACCCTCAAAGGAATGCATTCATGACTCTCAAATGATTAGTCAGATTCTCATCTTTTAAATTCTTCCTAAGAAACTAAACACATTGATAACTGAGGTGCAGAAGGCAGCAACAGAACAGAATTCTAATTGTTCATTAAAGCATATCAGCCATGGGTCATTAGCACCTTTCCTCTGGCCCGGCTCTTGGAATATGCATGGGCATATGAAAAAAGAAATGAAGGAAGTCTGAAACAAAAAGATATCTACTTTTCCAAAGTTCATTGGAATATATATTATTTTATTCAGACCAAGTTTTCTACCAACAGATCTCCATGTCTATTTCCTCTTTAAAGTGTCTTCCAAGATCATTGATTATGCCCCACAACACATTTCAAATGATTAAAATGCAGTTTTATATATACATGGACTGTGAGTCATCAAATCATGGAATGTTACAGAATGAGTCCAACTGTCCCGTAAGGGTAGCCTAAATCCCTATTGTGGAACCTGAACAAGTGGCTCTTCCAGCATCAACTTGAATATCACAAACCAGAGGAAGTCTACTACTTTCCAAGGTCCCCTACCCATTTTCCTTCATTATTACCTAGTGAAAGTCAAATGCTGCTATCCTGTAGCTTTGTGGGTTTGCACTGTGAAACAACAGAGATAAAAACCTGTTCCCGGTTCCACATAACAACTCAAGTCAACAGACATTTACAGAAAATGTGCCAGGCTCCATGCTGGATATTGGGTATGACAAGAAGGAATGAAGGAAGGAAGGAAGGAAAGAAGGAAGGAAGGGAGGAAGGGAGGGAAGATGATCTTTGCTCTAAAGACAATTATAATGGGGAGACAGATGTATGTATACAAACTGAGTGTTCAGATGTATGGAAAGGAGCATTACCCCATATTTGAGAAGTTAAAGGAAATTGTAAGTGAATTTATAAGGGCAAACAGGAGTTAGCTAAACAAGTAATTACTTAAGGGGGAAAGATGATGGTAGATTTAAGGAACTACAGTAGAATAATACACGCTGGGACTATTAAGGAATGGGGCTAGAGATATAAGTAAGAATCAGAGACTTACACTTCATACCTAAAACTTTTTAAGTGGCCTAAAAAAGAGAATTATAAGTCAGGTTTATCTTTCTGTTGATTACTTTGGTGGTAGTAGAGAAACAAATCAAGACCATTTAAGAAGTGAAAAATGTAAGTCAGATGAAAAATGATGAAAACCTGAATTTAATCTGTAGTGATATGGATGTACTTAAAAACTTGTTATGAAGTAAACTGATAGATCTGGATAGGTGATTAGATGCAGAGGGTAGAGGAGAGGGATCAGCTCAAAAATGATTCCTCAGCTTCTAGCTCGAGTAAATGGTTGACTGCTGGTACTGTCAATTGTCAGTACACCAATCTGGATACACAAGGGTAAGTTGAGCTGGGTTAGTTGAGTTTCACGTAACTTTATGGCATTTGCCAGTAAATGGATGGAGCTAGAGAATATCATGCTAAGCAAAATAAGCCAATCCCAAAAAAACAAAAACTGAATGTTTTCTCTGATATGTGGATGCTAATTCACAATGGCAGCGGGCTGGGTGGGGGTTGCTCTTGGGAAGACTAGAGTTACTTTAGATTAGGTAGGATAGTATAATGAATCAGACATTATTACCCTATGTACATATATAATTATACGATCTGTGGTATTCAACATCATGTATACTCCATTAGAAAGGAGAACCAGGAGGAATCCAATGACTTTCTCCAGCCACCGGGAAACACCTTAAGTATTGTTGTCCTTCAGGGTTCATTTTATGTTTCATCTTTTTCAAAATGTGTTTTATACAATTTTACATATTCCTAAGCTCATAATAATTCCTTAGATATTGGAATAATTCCTTAGTTATTGTTTTAGAGAAATTGTTATGGAGAAATTATACTCCATTATATATGATATATCAAAGTATATTCTACTGTCATTTATAACTATTATGATTTGGAATGTGAGGTGTCCCCCAAAAGATCACATGCAAGACAATGCAGGAAGGTTCAGAGAAAAAATGATTGGGTGGTAAGAGTCTTAACCCAATCGGTGAATTAATCCCAGATGGAATTAATTGAAGTGGCAGCTTGTGGCTGGAGGAGGTGGGAATTGGGGCATGGTTATGGGCTATATATTTTGTATCTGGAGAGTGGAATCCCTCTCTGCTTCCTGCTGATAGAAGCCACTTACCTCTGCCACACTCTTCTGCCATGATGTTCTGCCTCACTTCAAGCCTGGAAGAATGGAAGCAGCCTTCTATGGAATAAGACCAAAACCGTGAGCCCTCAAATAAACCTTTCCTCCTCTATAATTGCATGTGTCAGATCATTTAGTCAGAGCAGTGAAAAAGCTGACTAAAACAATAACTAATTAAAACAATTTTTTTAAAAATACCATTTAATATGAATGGTTAATAACTTGATATGAGTCTGCAGCTCAGAGAAAGACTGAGTTTGGAGAAATGAGCCCAGTACCTGAATGAATCATGATGAGCTGAGGAATATGTAAGATCACCCAGGTATAAAACACAATTTGAAAAAGATGAAACACAAAATGGAACCCTGAAGAACAACAACACTTAAGGCGTTTCCTGGTGGCTGGAGATAGTCATTGGGTTCCTCCTGGTTCTCCTTTCTAATCATTCACAGATCATTTCTTGTATCTTCTACTCGATTGCTTCCAAATATGTTTCATTTGGCCAGTATTCCTTCTAAAAATGGTATTCTTTTGATTGATTTTAATTCATTGATTCGTGAACTGACTAGGGCTGAGAATATCCTCTCCATTCGGGATGCCATAAGGGACCAACCCAGAGATGGCCAACAATTCACCAATACACGTGTTCCTACTTCCATAAGTCAGATTTATCACTAGAAAGCAGTTTCCCATCCAGGGACTGTACTTCTTGTTATTGACAGTCTCCCTTGTTATTGAAATGTGTGGGCAATGATGTGTGATACCTCTGGACCAAGGTTTTTATGAAACAAGGTCCCTGTCTATTCTTTCTTTCCTCTTCTTAAACTAGATGCAAATGATGGTGAAACCAAAGCCTAGAGGATCAATGAACCACCAGATGGAAGGAATCCAGGATATAAATCCTCACAGGGAGGACAACAAACAAGATGAGGACTCTCTGATTTAGATACTTAAGTGAACAAGAAATAAATGTCAACTGTGATGCCCCAGAGATTCAGTGGTCTATTTTTTTAACAGCAGCTATAATCCTAGTATCACATATTTACTAAAATAGCTAAGAAACTGTTAATTATGAGAGAAGGGACATCACACCAATGTGTTTACAAACTTTGATTTCCCTCATTCTCTAATTATGTGTTCTTTGGGGACCCAGTTACAGAAATTTACATTTATCCCTGTTAAATTTTATCTCACTAGAGTTAGTTGATGTCTGAATATTTTAGATATCTGTTTGGAATTTGTCTGTGTCATTCAGTGTATTAACTCTCCTTTCAACTCTCTAACATCTACAAATTTGATCAAGGGTTCAATCTTTGAACCATTATTAAAAATAATTGAGAGATTGGGCTTGGACTAATATTTCCAGACACATTCTCCTAATTGTATTCTGTGTAAGCTCTCTGTGGACCTTTTCCAACCCTGGTGATACCTCTTCTAATTGAAGCATGTTTATATAATTCTACTCAACTCCTGCTTTGAGGTTTCCAGGGCTTGGAGGTGAGAGGATCCAAAGAATAAAAACAAAATACAAGAAATGGGGCCCTGTCTTTACTATTGCCTTAGCCCCAGCATTTTACCAGTTCCAAATTGCCACTTTGGATACACCCGTGTCCTAATGAGCCTCTGTGCTTGTGGCCTGTCCCCTCTCTCATTTATCCTGGACTGCTGTCTCACAGATTTTTCTCTCTGAAACCTATCTGCTCACATCATGCTTCTACTAAAGACTTCCATTGACTTCCCATTAAATCCAAATCCTTTCAACCTGGTGTGCAAAGACCACTTTGCAATGGACCCCAACACCCTACCCACTCACATTTTTCTCCGCCTCCATCAAAAACTTCTTGTTAAGAGTCAAATAGGTTAGGTCTTTTCTGTCTTGTAAATATTGTTCTCCAATGTGAACTAATGTTCTCCTCTTTTGCCTTCACTCCCCAGGTCAAAATAATTGACTTCTCCTCTACAGTTTCATATTTGCTCAAGTTCACTGTTTATAGATCCTTCATCTTCCTCCTCCAGCTGGGAGCATGTTGAAGACAGGGCTGTGGCTTTCACCTCTGTTTCCCTAGTTCCTAGCATAAAACGTGCTTTACATGCATGCTCAATTAATATCTGTTGAATTAATAAGTAATGAAAGGAAAACAGAAATGATGAGTGAGTTAAGAAGTTGGTAAAAGGCTGAAGACACCCTCTGACATACAAACAAAAAAATTGCCAATGTTTATGCAGTGTTAGGAGGGAAATACATAAATGCATTGCATTTTCAGCTTTATTGGCATATACTTGACAAATAGAAACTGTATACACTTAAGGTGTGCACCATAATGTTTCGATATATGTACACTTTGTAAAATGATTTCCATAACCAAGATAATTGAAATATTCCTCACCTCATGGATAATAATTTGTATGAGTATCTGGTGAGAACTCTTAAGATCAACTCCATTAGCAAACTTCAAATGCACAATACATTACTATTAATTATAGTTACCAGGTTGTACATTAGCTCTGCAGAATCTGTTCATCCTGCTGTACTGAACTTTGACCAATTATCTCCCCTTTTCTCCACTCCCAGACCCTGGCAATCACCATTCTACTTTGTACTTCTATAAATTCAACTTTTTAGATTCCATGAGTAAATGAGTTCGTGCAGTATTTGACTTTCTATGCATGACATGTCACTTAGTATCATATCCTCCATGTTCATTGTGTCCAAATGATAGGAATTCCTTTTGTAAGACTGAATCATATTCTGTGTGTGTGTGTGTGTGTGTGTGTGTGTGTGTGTTTGTATGGGTATGTATCTCACATTTTATTTCTCCTTCCATCTACTGATGTGCATTCAGGTCCATTCTGTATCTTGGCTATTGTGAATAACGCAATGAACATGAGTGCAGATACTCCTTCACATTACAGGCTTTATTGCCTTTGGATGTATACCCAGATGACAGCTGGATTTTTCAGGCTTTGAGAAACTATAATGTACTATTGTGCATAATAAAGAGTATCAATGGATATTCCTAGCAACAGTGTACCAGGATTTCCTTCTCTCCACATCCTCACCAACATTTTTATCTTTTGTCTTTTTGATAGTGACCATCCTAACAGTGTAAGGTGATAACTCATTAACATATACGCATTATTGTCCACCTTCTTACTGTTCAATATTAAGAACCAATAATTTTTCTTTACAGAATGACTGAGAGTCACTATATGTAACCAGAGCTTTATCTTTACAAGACCTGGACTCGCAATAATACATATAATAGATCAGGAAACTCTCTTTACATGTAATTATAGATCTATCTAAGAAATATGAAACTTCTTTACTATTTAAATCAATAATAAAATTCTAAAACTCTGCACTCTTACACCTGGTCAAGTCAAATTATCATTATTTTGTTGTTGTTGCTTGTTTTAGCAAAATAATAAAGAATGCCAATAAAAATGTCCAAATACCTACAAATAAATTGAGTAAGAAGAACAAATCCAGTAATTAGTCTGGGAGCATGAGGCAGGGTTGATTTCATTACATAATAGTTTCCAAAGGGAGCTAGCTGTCTTCCCTTTGAATCTTGATTAAAGGTGTGCACAGGAAGGGTATTCTACTCAATGATCCTTGGGGATTTCTTTCCATGATGTGGTTTCCCTTGAGTAACTGGTATGATTAACTGGGCTGGTTTCTTTTATAATTGTCCTGAAGCCCTTTGTATTTTCAAACTCCTTTTGCAATTGTTTTTTTTTTTTTTTTTTCCTTAGGACTTACTTTAAAATTATTCCATTAGGTGATGCAGCAGGGTAAGCACCGATCAAGGAGGTTGTTGGCAAAGCCAAGATAAAACCATAGAAAGTCTTCCTACTTTTTTAGGATGTTCAAGGTGCCCTATTAAAGATATTTACATTTCCAGAATGCAAACATGTCCAAAAAAAGAAAACAGCTTAGCTTCACTTTTTGTATGTAGAATAGAGTAGCCATATAAAATACAAGATGACCAACTTAATTTTGTATTTCAGCAAAATGATGATTTTTTTTGTTTTAGTATAAACATGTCCCCACACAATCCTAGGAGTTTTGTCTCCTTATTTGCTATATCTGGTAATCCTAATTTAGAATATTATTCACCCCAGAGCTGTATGAACTTGAGCAAAGAACTTCATCTTTCTGGGTTGAAATAGCCTCACCTTTAAAAATAAAACATGCTTCCTCACATGCAAGTGCTTTCTCTTGCTAACTAGGGTAAGATGCAGTATCTCTTTACCACCCAAGTCTTATCTGGAGATTACAAAGGATGCTGCATGTGGAGTAAGATGACCTGAATTTTAAAATCCATCATTAATTGACCATGCCATTTTAAGCAAATCAAATCCTCAGCATCTTGGGTTCTTCATTTACAAAAAATAGGGACAAGATAGTTATCATAAGTGTCAAATTTGATATTTTCAGGAGTATCTCATGTTTATAAACAGATTCTGACTTATTAGCAAGTTGTTACTCCACTCCTACCTGAAGTTTCTCTTCACCTGTGTTCAAGTGAGTAATCATGGAAGGTGCATGCCGGAGGCTCTATGCCCTATATGAGTCACACCAAGTTTTCAAGTTCAGATGAATTCTTGGAAGGTACCCACAAGTGGTCCTCTTGCCATCTTTCTCTTTATATTTCAAGAGACTCAGGTTCAAATGTGGATCCTACACCTGCTTCTTTACATAACAAATGGACAAAATAATACCCACTGCACATATTTATCATAAAGACTGAGTAAGAAAAAAACATACAAAAGGCTTAACCCATGGAGTTTCTCAATGGAAATCAGTTCCTTCTCTATAGTTCTCTTGGATGCCTCCATTGAAGCCTGGCCCTGAGTCAAGGTCCAGCGGGTGGGTATATTTAAGGCCCGGGCCTCAGTTCCCATTCTCCTCCAGGCAGCTCGGCTATCAGAGTCCTGCAGGACCAGGAGGGCCTCCTTTGACCTCCAGACCTCCCCTAGGACAGTCTGAGATAGTCAACACGTTTTGTTTCCCTGAATCTCTATGGACCCATAAGACAATAATAACCTTGCCTAACCTCAACCAGATTTAAGCCAGAGAGCAGCAGAAGAAAAAGTCGCCCTGACCCAAACGGGCATCCAGTCTCTCCCTCCCCAGACATTGGCTAATGCAATCCAGACCACACGCAATATTTGATTAAGGCCTCAGCCCTCCCTGGACACAGTCTCCCAGGCTCAGCCACCTCTCACATCAAACACAGCTTGTCTTCAGCCACATTTGCAGGTACCCCAGGCCACTTCTCTATGAGGACTGGGAGATGTCTGCTCTGGGGAACTTCCAAGATGCCCAGGGGTTGTTACATTTACCCTTGGCAGGAGCCAAATTTGAAAGGGCAGCAGGGAAGTTTTGTGCATATATCTGTGGTGCAATAGTGACCTCCAGTGGCTGAGCCAAGAGGAAATCACTGTCTGCTCCGTCTGAGAACAACCCTACTTCTCAGTAGGCAAGGGGATAGAATGCTTCTTCTTGGTGCCACCTACCAGGAAACCGATGCACAGTACCTTTTAAAAAAAAAAAAAAAAAGCAAAGAAATAGTCCCAGAGTTGAATCTCACCATATTGCTCCATTACTTACAAGTGGCCAATAGCCACTCGAAGGACCGCAGAAACTCTGAAGTCCCCAATACATGAGATGGGGTTCTTTAGGATCTGAGTATGACTGTCTATCATTTCCTACAACATCCTCATTTCTTAGTCCACAACACTTACCCTATTACCTGAGTGGTTTGAACTGTATCCTCTGCTTTAAATAAACATCTTCTCTGACTGGTAAAGTCTTCTTTTTGTGTTTCAGGACTTCAGATCAGACATTGACCTTTGGGGACATCTTCTTTCCTAGCCACTGAAAAATTAATTCTGTTTTCAAAACACAGAGCAAGTGGAGCTAATACTGATACATTTATTTTTCAAGGAATAATAACAGAACACTAATATAAGGCATTATTGGGCTTGCAAACTAGTACGGAATACATAGGGAAATAACTGTCATAGAGTGTAGTAAGGAGTTATGTATTTCTTGCCTATTAGGCTTAAGAATGAAAGTCATTACTTCAGTGTGTGAGAAAGGCAATCAGAGACTCTACCCTGTTAGAAGGAAAGACTTTAGCTAGGTCTTGAAGGATGAGTAGTAGGGCCAGGCAGACAGGAGAATTTTAAAAAAAGAAAGAAGGAGTGAAGCACATTTGGAGCATGAAGTAACATACACAGAAAATGCTTTGGGGAGGGAGTGGTCCATACTGGTTGGAATATGGGTTCGTTGTTACACAGCCCAGAGATAGAGGGCTAGAATGCAACTGGGATCAGAAGGCAGGATACAGGGGATCCAAATATTGGCCATGAAGATAAGGAGTCATGGAAGACCCTTCATGAAATCAATATTTAGGAAGACTCAACTGACCCAACTAGCATATAACAGCAAAAAGAGATCAAAATCAGGTTTCTTCCTGTTAGTGGTATCCAGACACACTGGAGAGTCCATTGAATCTCAACTAAGAAGTAAAGAAAAGTCAGTGAATGGGTAAACATACAGGGCAGGTACAGGACCTCAAAGGAGAAGACTTTGAAACACAAGAACTTGTAGTTGTGAGTTGGAACAAATATTAACATTCAGAAAATGAGAGGCCAGGTGAATGTGTGAAGTCCAACTATATTCTGGTAAATCAAATCTTTCTGGATCAAGGCTGCTTTTAAAAGGGCTAAGGTACTGACTTAAGGGAGAAGGTCTGATAAAGTTGCTTTAAGTTCTAGCTCTGGGACACTGTAGGCTCTCCCCAAAAGGCCAGTGGGGATCCACTCTTGATCCAAGCAGGTGTCCTGAGCATCTGGGTGATGGTGGGCCTGTTCCTTGGGATCAGATGAGAAATAGTGACTGCTGTCCCATTGTAGGATTTATTATAGGGCCCCTCTGGACATTTTATCATGAGTAGTGGAAGAGCCCTGTCCCTTGGCAAATGGGGCAGGGTCCTAGTTGGTGACTGATATGGAAGATGGTATAAACCAGGCTATGCAGCTATGCATTTTAATGTCTGCACATCCCAGAGACCTCCTGAACACAGATGGAGGACAACAATCAGTTCATAGCAGGCCTGTCTTGGGAAGGCAGCCAGCATGATGACTAGTGTGGCATGTCTTCATCCAGGTACCCATAGCAAGCTGTTTCCTCTCTGTGGTGATGCTTAACAAAGCTTAGAGTACCTGTATGCTTACTTACCCACTTGTCTTATTAGAAAGTAAGCTCCCTGGGGCCATGGACCCATCTTCCTTAACTAGCACAGTGCACTCAATAAATACTGATTGAACCAAGGAACACATAAACAATCCTGAATGAGGAAAATTGGTCATGAAGTTCCTGCAGACACCTGTGGGTTGGGCAGGAAGTACCAGAAAATCCTATATTTCCCAGATTTGTCCTTTATCCTTTAACAGTCATTGATAGCATGTGTATTAGAAAGAATGTTATTTTTGGAAACCTATAAGAGTGATTTTGAATTCAGGCTGTGCCAACTCATTAGCTTGGGCAATTTACACAATTTGTCTAAGATTGCCATTTCCTCACCTAAAACACAAAGACAAGAATAATACTACCCTTTCCTCCAAACTGTGGTGAGAGCAAGAAATTATACACGTAATAATTTCTCACATGGGCCAAAGCAAATAGTAGGCCCCCAACAAGTGACCCCTGTTGTGATTACAGCTCACTCACTGTTCCTTCTTGCAATGGACTCGGAACCAACACAAACCCCAGAAGCCACGGTGGATGGTCTGCTCCAACAAGTATATCTGGTACAGGACTCAGGAACTGGGGAAGGGCTGGCTTGACTTGAGTGCTGGCATCTGTAACTTTGTGGTGGTCATAGAGATGAGCACCTGTGGCCAGCCTGACAGTGTAGGGCCTTACTGGGTGTGAAATGGTGTCAGGATGGAGACACACCTGTGCTCATACGTCAGGCTGTTATCGCTGGAGTCAGGGAAGGGAAGCTATGAAATCCTTGGGGCAGAGAATCATATGGGAGTCACGTCCAAGACAAAGCATTAGAACTGCAAAGATCTTGCTCTCAGAATTCAAGGGCATAGCATAAAAAAAAAAAAAAAAAAAAAAAGAAAGAAAGAAAGAAAAAGAAACAGACCCTAGCTCTGAGCCAATGATGCTGGTAGTTGAGCAAGATGTTCAATACCTTAAGATTCAGTTTGATCACCCACTGAGCATCAATGGGCTTCCGTTAGTGGCACCGGAATTAATGGCCTGGCACTGCTTGTCACATACAAAATAATTCCACTTGGTTGGATTGTACATTTAAGACATTAATTTCAACTTAAATTGGGCAACAGAGATCTAGGTATGCTTCCTGTGGATTTAAGCAATCCAGAGTCTCGGGGCCTAGAAATCAGTTTGAGAACACTCAAACCCAGTGAGGAATAATTTTTCCCCAAATAACTACTGGGTGTGATAAAGTAAAACAATCTCATTTACTGTAAATGTGGGTCTATAGCCAGATCTCTCTTCTAAAATCCAGACACTATATCCAACCACCTACCTAACTAGTTCACTTACATATCTATCAGATTCCTAGAATTCAATTTTCCCCAACCTAAGTGATAGCAGCAGCATGGATTCCCACACACAGCACTCTTGTTGATTGCTCTCTCTCTCCCCCAACCCACTACATCCAATCAGTCATTGTATTTCACTGACTTACTGACCTGAATAGTTGTTACACTTAGCTCAAGGCTAAGCCCCTTACACACAAGCTTTCCATTGCTTCTGCAACAAATAACCACAAAATCATAGGTTTAAAATAACATAAATTTACTATCTTACAGTTCTCTGGGTTGAAAATCCAACACAAGTTTCACTGGACTAAAATAGAGGTCTTGGCAGAGGTATATTCTATTCTGGAACCTCTAGAAAACAATCTGTTTCCCTGCCTATTCCAAAGGCCACCCACATTCCTCGGCTCATGGTCCCCTTCCTCCACCTCCACTGCCATCAATGTAGCATCTCTCCGACCTATGTTCCATTGCCACATCTTTTTCTGACATGGCCAGGAAAGGTTCACAGTTGTCCTCCACTTCCAAGGACTTGTGTGATTGGATTGCGCCAACTGGTAGAATCAGGAACAACCTCCTGTCACAGCATCCTTCACCTGGCTCCCACTCACAAAGCCCCTTTTGGCAATGAAAGGTAACAGCTATTCATGGGTTCTGGAGATTAGATGTGGATGTACTGGCGGGGGTGGGTGGCAAAAGTTTTGACTACCACAACTGTCATTATCTCATAATCATCTCCAGAATTTTTCATATGGGTATTGTTATATACATTTTTTAGATGAGAAAACAGATTTAGCAAAGTTGCCTAAATTGCCTCAGATCTTACATCCTTAGAAGTGGCAGGAGAATATCATGCTAAGTGAGAGAAGCCAATCTCAAAAAGCCAAAGGACGAATGATATCGCTAATAAGTGGATGATGACACATAATGGGGGGAGGGAAGGGTTAGTGTTAGGGTTAGAGTTAGGGTTAGGGAGGGGGGCAAGTATGGAGGAAGGAACTACTGTATAGAGGGAAAAGAGGGGTGGGAGGGGTGGGGGAAAGGGAAAAATAACAGAATGAATCAAACAACATTACTCTATGTAAATTTATGATTACACAAATGGTATGCCTTTATACCATGTACAAACAGAGACGCAACATGTATCCCATTTGTTTACAATAAAAAAAAAAAGAAGAAGAAGAAGTGGCAGAGGGAGACTCATACTGAGGTCTGCTTGACTTGCCATACCGCAGTCCTACTTCCTTGTCTCTGCACCCACTTTTGACTTTTTGGTCTCCCCACTCTGGGTCAAGCCACCTTATGATGGTCTTAGATTACTGGATTATCCTAACTGGTCTCTCTCCTTCCATCCTTATAATCCTTCAATCCATTCTCTACCCTGCAGCCAGAGTTATCTTTATAAAACACACATCTAATAAGGTCACTCTTCAATGACATTCCATTACTCTCAGGGAAAAGCCCAGACTTCTGGAGTTGGTGTACAAGGATTATAAATCATAGCTTCTGTTTAACTCGCCTGTTTCACTCATCTTTCCCATACCCCTGTCCTTGGTCCCACAATCTCAGTACTAAAAGCAAGAGAGAATCACTATCAGTTTCCTAAATTTGTTGTATCCTCTCTGGGCTCCAGATGTTTCCATATGCTAATTCTTCATAGGGTTGTTGGGTAGATTAAGATGCAAAAAGCTTATTATTATACATGGAGCATGTAAGTGTTTAATGAAGGACTGACTGCAGAGAAAGGCGGTGTGTTGTATGGCAGTAAACAATAGGATAAGAGACCTCACAACATGGATCTAAAATAAATTAAACATGGAGTTCAATGGAAATGCAACAGATTTGCTTCCTTTCTCCCCCACCTCCCATTTGTTTTTCATGGGTTGCTCTGAAGATTGACTTCAGCAGAGATGAGAGGAACAAAAGTATATTTCAAAAACAACATGGGTAAGAATTACTGAACAGCTTATCCTCTCCATTCCGTTGTCTAAAACTGTAAGCACATAAATGGAACAAAAATAACAGAATTCAAAGACTGCACCAGGGCTCCCTCTGTTCTAAACTACACCAAGGACAGGGAATGGGCTGGTTAATGTACAGGGTTCTTCACTTTTGAAACACTCTGTCAGGAATCAGACAAAGGTGCAGGGTGAGTGATCTCATAAAGAACGTGCATTTCTATGTCAAATAAAATTTTTATAGAATGATTTAGGGAATATATTCAGGACTGGGTCATGCATTATCCCATGCCTACACATGCAGTAAGCTCCATTATTAATTCATTGGACAAAGGTTGACTGCACATCTCCATGTCTCGGACACTGATACAGACATAAATAACCCATTACCTGCTAAAAGAAGCTCAGAGGTTAGTGACAGAAACAGGCAAAGAGCAAACCATGATGATACACTATACATAATCCTATGCAGAAGATGCCAAGGGAGTTGGGAAGGGAACAATCTCCTCCTCCTCCTGTTTTGGATGGTTAAGAAATCTTTACTAAAAATGGTAATACTCGAGCAGAGCCTGCAGAATGCTCAGGAACAAACCCAGCAGCACATGCAGTGACACAGAGGCACAAGACAGCATGGCATGAGCTGAAGATGAGACTGGGGAGGGAGGCCAGAGCAAGATCTTGCGGCATCTTTATTGGGATGCCAAGGAATTTGGAGTTCTATTTGAAGTTAATGGGAGCCCATGTGATCATTTTAAGCACAGCGAGGATGGAGGCAAATTTGAATTCAGAGCTATTATTTGGGCTATAAATAGAGAAGGGATTGGAAGGAGAAGAGTCAGAGGATTGTTTAGAGGTTGTGGTAGTGATCCAGGCAAGGGCTCCAATGAGGTCCTGAACATTGATCATCAGTAGAGTGGAGATGAGGGGACAGAAATGAAGAGGAGTGAAAGAGACTTGCTGACGAGTTGGATGTGGGTGACGCCATCCCCTGGCACACAGAATTTAAGACAAGGGCCAGTTTGAGGTGTGAAGATGAAATTAGGTTTGGATATTTTCAGTTTGGGGTGTCTGTGGAAGATCTAGGAGGAGACGTGCAGCAGATAAGTGGATGTCTGGACTTGGGATTCAGGAGGGTCTCACAAGAGACGTGAATTTGAGAATCACCACCACAAAGTGATGGCTGAAGACATCAGAGGAAGAGTGAACAGGAGCAAGACAGGACCTCCCAGCATCCTTTCAGGTCAATGAAGAAAAGTCCATGGAGTAGATCAGGGTTTAATCACCAGACTGGTTGGAAGAAAAACCACAGGAGATGAGGATCACTGGAACCAAGGGAAGACAGCAGCTTCGTGAGGGAAGACCTGGCACAGAGCCACCATGCAGACAAAGGAGGCAGAGGGAGGAGGAATGCATACCTCACCCGACCTACCAAGGCCACCCTCCCCAACCCCACCTCCCTGATGTGCCCATGGCCCTCTGTTCTACCACCCTGATTGACTTCACTCATCACGTAATTCTAGCTGGAAACATCTCATTTGTTCCTATCTGCCTTGTCTGTTTCCCACTATAGAATGTAATGGGAATGTAATGGGGACACAATGGCAAGGACCTCACGTATCTTGTTCACCACAATCTGAATCTGGACTTCACCAAAGCAGCCCTGGAGAATAGGATTCACTGCAAGGAGTTTATTTGGAAAGTGATCCACAGAAATAGGTAAGGGTATAGGGAAGAAAGGCGGCAAAGGGAAGCAAGCTTATAAGGAGAATATTCAAACCAGTTACCACTGTGGGCACCCAGCATGGGTGCTGGGACCATGGGAGACTCCGTTAGTCACTGTAGAGCACATTCCTCAGAGATTTTTCATCCAAGGCCCAAGGGACTGGAATTCTATCCTCCCACTATTTGAGGACTATTGGGGTTGGTGCTGGGGAGACCTCTAATTCCCAGCACTCTCACCTACCCTAGATGTAGACAGAGTGGCTCCAACAGCCAGAGAAAACCATCAAGCACTGGAAAATAGAAATGCATGTTGGGCCAGAATAGATAGAAATAGATGGTGAGGGAATAGGAGCAAGCTCCTGGCAGCACCTGCTGCAACTTCCAAATCCCCAGCCCAGAAAACACCACTGGGTATATTATGAGCTTTCAATAAATATTTGAATAAACATTATACTCAGTGAAGATAGGAGGGGATGCAGGAGGGGACGGCCCCTCCACTCTTGCCTCAAGTCACCTTCACTTGAACTCTCTCTTCTAGCCCTTTTGGATTTTTACCGACTCCTCACCTCAGGGTATTCTCATGGTCCCCAGTGCCTGCCGGGCTATTTAGCTTGCCATTATATGCCACTTCCTCATGTGTTAGTCAGCTCTCTGTTACTGTGACCAAAATACCTGACATAAACAACTTAAAGGAGGAAAAATTAATCTTGGTTCAGTTTCCAAGGTTTCAGTCCATGGTACTCGGCTCCTTCCCCACCTCGCCTCTCCTTCCCAGGTGCCATGAACTGAGCTGCCTACCTCTGCCACACCCTCCTACCCCATGTTCTGCCTCACCTCATGCCCTGAGCAATGGAGCTGGCCAATCATGAACTGAAACCTCTGAAACTCTGAGCCACAATATAGCTTTCCTCCTCTAAGTTGTTTGTATCAAGTATTTTGGTCCCAGCAATGATATTGTTGGCTTGGTCCCTGAAAGCCTTCTCAGACCTCCCTCCAAATGGTTTATGTCCTCAGGTTATGTGCCACCTTGGTCCACTCTCTCCTTCCCTTTAATTCTCACCACATTTGAAATCACATGTCTACCTTGCTGGGATACCCAGCATAGTTCCCACTGTTAGCAAGTTTTCAATGTGCACTTATTAAATAATTAATGATTTAAGAATAGAGTTAGGTGATCACGTAGGGGTTTTGTGCTAAAAAAAAAAAAAAAAAAAATTAAAAAGAGCCAAGGATGGAAACAGCAGAGCTGAAAGTAAAAATGAAAGTTGTTGATCAAAAACACGAAGGCAGGTTCCAAGCAGCACTGAAGACCCACAGAGAGTGGACATATTAATTTATCAGGGCACTGAGCCTCCTGTGCTTTGTTTTCCCCCAAATCATACTCTGAAAACAAGAGCAGGTTCATGTTCACACAGCATTGTATTTCGAGGGCAGTACAGAGGAAAATTAAGACGACAGAGGGGCTGGGGAAATTGAAACAGTGGCCAAGGAGATGCCCTGCATACCTAGATGGGTTTCCAAGGGAAACGTTGAGCCAGGTGGCAACAGGCATGTGACAAAGTAGGTAAAAGGAGGTAAGCCATTCTTGATAAGAAGGAGAACAAAGTCATCAAAGAGAGAAACTATAGAAGGCTGAGGTTAGAAAATAAAATGTTAAAGCTGATGGCTTCAGAGATGGAAGAGTGTTCAGGAATCATCAGGAACATGGAGACTTCTGGTCAGCATTGTCAGGACCAAACTTAGCTTCAGCTGGCAACATTGGAAAAAGATACACATGGATCTTACAGAGCAATTTTGTAAGATGTGAATCAGTGAGGTCTCTTAATCTTCCCTTGAAAACAGATTTTGTCCACCTTATTCCCTCGGTGAATATTTGCTTAGACAATACATAAATAAATAGAATAACTGAAATCTTAACTCATCTGGTGTAAGTAAGTAAAGAAATGTATCAACTTACACAAGCTAAAATCACAAGATAAGGTTGGTTTCAGGCATTACTGGGTTCAAAAATCAAATAAAGAAATGAGGACTAGAGTTCTCTCCATATCCGACTTCTCCTTCCCATTGTTTTGTCCTTCGTTGCCAGCTTCCCACAGTAACAAGATCTAGGAAGACTCACTTTCCAAAAGATCCCAGTAAACATTTCATTGTCCCTAATTGGTTAAAATGCCCATTCCCAAACCAGTCACTATGGCCAAAAGAACAAGATGATATTATTGGTTTAGACCTGGATAGCATGTACCCTGCGGGCTGAAATGGAGTCAGACTGACTCCAGTCCCAGAACCCAAGATTAAGGAAAAGTGAAAATTCAATTTGACAGAAAGTTGAATAGATGGATACTGTGCGGTGGGAACAATAGAGGCCCATGACAAAGAGCATAGCCTACATTCTGTCAAGTCGCAATGGGGAACTGCTGAAAGATTTATCAGGAGCAACATGGTCTGATTTGCATTTCAGAAAGATAACCCTCAAGCAGTGTGGAAGACAAGTTAGAGGAAGTTGAGGCTTGGGGGAGAAGTACACATAAGAGGACATGATTCAAATTTAACATCATCAACCATCAGCAGAGCATCTTTCTTTTCTGTGTGGAGACACAATAACAAACATTGTCCTTGCACTCAGTGATCTCTGGTCAAGGAAGAAGACAGAAAAGTAACAGTATTCACGTTACATGATGGTAAGTACCATGGAGGTTTCCTGGTAGACCATCAGGTGTCATCTATGTTAAGGTCTGAAAGATAAGTAGACATCAACAGCATCTGCATCTAGATACGAGTAGAAATGCTGCATTGGAAAAGTACATTCATAGCCAGAGCATGAAGTTCCAGCAAGGAAATAGCAAGAGATAGGTCAGATTATCAGACAGTCAGCATCCTGGAGGGTCTTACAAAGCCAAACTGAGAAGTTAGACTTTATCCTTGGAGTTTTTTGAAACCATGAATGTGTTAGAGTGAGAGAGTGACATTAACAAACAGCACTTTTAAAAGATCAATCTGGCCATGTAACATCTGGATTAAAAGATTACAAAATTTGCGTTGTGGGTATAGCTCAGTGGTAGAGCACATGTTTAGCACATATGAGGCCCTTCATCCCCAGCAACCCCCCAAATATGATTCTTTGATCCCCAACAAACCCCCAAAAGATTATGAAATAATAAGCAAGATCACCATAAAAGAGGCTTTAGGTAGTTCAGGGAAGAGATGGTAGTGTTCCATACTAAGACAGTAACACTGGAAATGAAGAGAAATGAACATATTTGAAGGAGTTTTTGCAGCTGGTTAAAGAAAGGAAAGAGTAAAGCTAAGGAAAGTAAACGACAGTAAGGAGTCAATGGCAGCACTTAGATCTGTTATTCATGAACTGAATGAAAAGAGAAGCTATGCACGGTAAGAAAGGAAGTTTATGTGGGAAACTACTGAGCTTGTTTATGGACAGACTGAGTTTGAGATACTTGTGGGATATCAATGTGGAAATGCAGAGATAATCTTGGATTTATAGATCTGGAGCTCAGAAGAGAGTTGATAGCCAGAAACATACATTTTTGGAGCCATCAGTATTCTTAAAAATGGCAACTGAAATCTTAAAGTAGATGAGGTCACTCTGATACCATCAGTGTTCTAAGAGAAGGATCCTGACAACAAAAGCCTAGGAAGAACAAATCTTTAATTATGACTGTTAGTCAGTCATTTGTTGCTGTGACAAAACATTTGAGAAAAACAACATAAAGAAGCAAAGATGTATTTTGTTCACAGATTCAGAGGATTTAGTCCATAATCTTTTGGCTCCATTTTTCCCGCACCTGTGGTGAGGCAGGACATCATAGTGGAAAAGCATGGCAGAGCAAAGCTATTCAGCTTATGACAGCCAGGAAGTAGAGAAAGAGCCAGAACAAGATAAAGTTCCCAAGGGTATGCCCCCCAGGACCCATTCCCCTCCATAGGTTCCATCTCCCACAGTCCCACCACCTCCCAGTAGTTCATTCAGCTGTGACTATCCCAATGGATTAATCCACTGATGAGGTCAGAGCCTTCCTGATCCAATCACTTCCCCGCCCTGCCTCTGAACATTGCTGCATTGGGGACCAAAACTTCAACACACGAATCCTTAGGGGACATTCAGCATCCAAAGCAGAAAAATTACCAAGAACTGGGAGCCATCAAAAATAACCAGAAGAGGGCTGGGGAGATAGCTCAGATGGTAGAGTGTTTGCCTTGCAAGCACAAGGCCCTGGGTTCAATCTCCAGCACCAAAAAAAAAAAAAAAAAAAAACCAGAAGAATAAGCCAGGGAGCAGGGGAGAGAGCACCTAGTCTAAACAAGAGTTCGAAAGAAGTGTTCAAAGATGGATTTGAGAATTATGCTTAAGATATAAAATGAACAGAGCTCCTCAGTACCTTGGATGAGGGCAATGAGGGAGAAGAAGGGGTTAAGAATGATTTCCAGGCCTCTAGCTTGAGTGACCCATTGGTTGGTTAAAAGGTCTAGATAGGGCCTAGCCTGGGATGTAGTCAAGGTGGGCTTTAGCATCAGGTGAGGTGTGATAGTCCCAGAGGGACCATTAGCTGAGGCTGGAGCTCCAGGAATAGGTCTGATCATCACGGAATAGACAGAGGAAGAGGTGCAAGCAAAGGAGGCTCATAAAGAAACTGAGAACAAGGAGAACTGAGTTTGTTATTCAGGAAAAGTCTTCTTATATATAACTCACAGAGTGGGATATTAGTCCTTTCAGCCCTCAATATCCTCAACTACTTCAGGCCTTAAAAAGTCAAGTTAAATCTTCTAAATTTATCCCAAAGCTTATCAAAGATCCTAGGGGTCCTAACTCCTCAAGTTTCCTAACTTGTCTTGGATTAAAGGACTTTCATGGGTTAAAAGAAGTGGATCACTTAATCCAGCAAGGACTGGAATTTACTTCCATATTTGGAGATACTTCAATTATTAGGGTTCAGCAGAAACACATAGCATCCTTCAAACACTGTTCTTCTTTCTTCACATGGTGTTGTGAATGGCTCAGCAAGTGGGCCCATCATTTTCTTGCTAATTAATTTAGGTCTAATTGGTTTCAGCCCACACAACAGCGCAGGTTGCAAGAGAGGGCAATAGCAGTCATATTGCACTAAAAGTACCTGCCAGCATCAAAGCCTCCACCATTAAGCAATTCACTACAGAGGGAAGAGCTCTTAAGAGCTAAACAAAGTGAATTAATCCCCCCTCCCAATTAGCTTCAGAAAAATCTCCACGTGCTGAGAACTCTGTCAAAGGACCAGGAAACATTTCATCTTACTATCACCATTCCAGCAAAACACATTTTTGCAAGAAGTCACCAAACATTTACCAGTCTGCCCGCTGTGGATTGTTCAGAAGGATTTCCACTTCTCTAAATGACTGTTACCTCCATAGGTGCCAACAACCAGGACTAGTTTTGCTAATTATTTTGTTCCCCAAGAGTAATACAGTGCATATAGATAATTTTTTATTAATCCTTGATATACAAATGAATGAATAAATAAAAAGAAAGAGGAGGAAGAGAGGAGAATGGGAGGGAGGGTGATTGATTTGTGGAATTACTTCAATTCAAAAACTCACAATAAAAAATTTTTACTTAAACCAGTGAGTCAGCCCCATCTCCTATAAGCTGTGTGACCATGAGCAAGTCACCTCACCTTTCTGAATCACTGTTTCTCCTTGTAGTTAATGGCAATGCTGTAACTGCATCACATATCTTAAAGAGTGATAATGACACAAAGTAGAATTAATGAATTTGAGGCGCCTTGTAAACAATAAAATCATAGTTGTTGCTATTCAAACTGGGAATCAAACTTTAAATTACTTTTACTGTGCCTATAGTTAGATCATGTTTATGTGTTTTATTGATAATATTTTGGTCTCAATAAACTTTCATAAGATTATGACTGTGAGTTTATGTCCTGAGTGTACAAAGAAAAATACAAGTTGCTGCCCTTAAGGAGTTCATGACTTAGTGGGGGCCACAACATGAAAATAGAAACGATTATCCTAGAAGTATTAATAGGTCTCTAGCTTGAGTGACACAATAGAAATCTGTGTAAATGAATGGCTGGAAGTCACAGAAGAGGAATGACTGCTGAGCAAGGCAGGGACTAGAGAGGGAGGGAAATATTGAACTGGGATATAATGAATAATATATGCTTGTCAGGTGAGACAGAAGAGTCTTGGGGTGCTTAAAATGTTACATAAACAATATTTCGATTCACATATTTTTTCAACTTTCTTCTTATGCTCAACATTATGTTTTTAAAATTTATCCAGATAGTAGTATGATGTATTCACAAGCATCTATGTGATTTCTGATTGTTTCCTATGTTTGAAATGACCCATAATTTTTTTTTTTTTTTTTTTAAGTACTGGAGATTGAATCCAGGGGTGAACTGTAGTTTTCCAGGCCTTTGTTATGTTGTTTTGTTTTGGAATAGCCTCACTACGTTGCCCAGGCTGGCCTCAAACTTGCCATGCTCCTGCCTCTGCCTCCTGAGTAGCTGGGATTAGATGCATATGCCACCGTGCTGGCTAAAATTAATTGTTTAAGAAAAAAGAAGCAAGTACCTGGCAACCAGGACAAAGGAATTGAGGTAGTTGAGACGTAGATTTTGGTAGCTCTGGGCCAAATTGAGAAAGATGTTGCATTTTAGAATGAGTGCTGTGTATTTCCTTGTTAGAACAAAAGGAATTCACGTTTTGTGAGTAAAGAGGATGGAGATTTTTGTTGGTGCCTAGCTTAGAAAGCTAAGTCAAGCTAAGTAGAGAATGAACAAGCCGATTGCAGCCAGTCCACGTTTTTCTGACTGGTTCCATGAACAATGCCCACCAGATCCTGTGAGTAAACCAGACAAGGACAGATCATTAGCATCATGGAGACCAAGGTTGCTTTTGACATGTTAAAACTGGTGCTTTCAAGGCCACTGTAGGAGGCACAAGCCCACGACTTCAGAGGCCTCTGTTTCCTATCAAGATAGGAGAAGTAGCAAGCCAAGCCAGGCATGCAGAAATATTTCTGTGTTCACTCTTATTTTCCCCAACTTTACCAATAAGACATCCTTACACCACCTTGTACCACACGTGGACCCAGCCTCAGCCCCAGGATTGAAGGCCAATTGTGTGTTGCCGTGACAGCAAGTATTTAAAAGGAAAATAAAGAAGCGACAAGCTGCGACACGCTATCATTAAGTAATCATAATTTCCTCCCTATATTACGACAATAGATGTCACTCTTTCATCTGGAAGGCAGGCCACGTATAGAAACACCATGTCAAAAACCTTTTCAGACAAAGACGGAGGGGGGGTGAGTTCGCTGGCTGCAGAATAGAATATTTTGATGAACCACATCCACCCATTTCCCACCCCCCAACTCCTACATACTCTGATAAAAGTCAGATCTGTAAAGAACTTCAAAGGCTCCCAAGTCTGACAAACAGTAATAAAACAAGAAATTGAAAAAAAAAAAAAAAAATCTGCCAAAATGCATGGAGGAAGCAGAGCTGACAAGTGCTCTGAGGGTCTGTTTTAGTAATCAACAGACTAACTGCAGGGCACTTCCTCCTAGCGGGGAGCCGAGCCTGGGCTGTCAACTGTGAAGGAGTACAGAAAGGTCAGGGGCAGAGGGAGTCTGCCGGCCTAGAAGGAGCGATTGTACATTTTTTCTGGCTATTCTTCCAATCCCCATCCCACCCCAAGCCCACAGCTGCCACCAGCCCAGCTCTAGTCTCCACGGCTTCCTCTCCTTCTTCTTCCAAAGAGAAAGCTGTAAGAAGCAAAATTGATCTATCTGGTCTCACCTTCCCTTCCTCCATTTAATGGAGGACTGGGGCGGGTGGGAGAGGGTACAACAAGGAAATAACTCTGGAATCCAGAACATCTGGCTTCTATTCAGGCCCAGCCCCAGTCTTGGAAGCATATTGAAAGCATTTGGCTTGTCTCAACAGTCTAAAAGGAGCTATTTATTTCAGACTCAACAACCAGACCAAACATACGCTTCCATTTGGAAACAATTGGAGGTAGGACAGTTCTTTTTTTTTTTTTTTTTTTTTTTTTTTAATTCTTTTTTTAAGAAAGAAGGTGGAAATAACGCACACTGCCTTGAGTTGGAGGACTAACCTGCATTCCAGTCACTAATCTGCCACTTGCTTGAGTGACACAGCTGTGTGACTTCATTCGACTGCCTTAGTCTCTGCAATTTGAGCTTCTCAACTGTCAAGCTGTGATTAAATTCCCCTCAAATGAAATTATTGGGAGGATTAGGTAACGCAGTATATCCTAAGGGCCTAGTGCAGTGCCCGGCATATGGTCCCCTCTTTTCTCAGACAAATCATGTAGACACAGTTCACCCACTGAGTGCAAAAGTGCCTGTCTCCTCTGCTTTGTGGTGTCACAGCGATGGCATGTATGTAAGTGTCTGGTAAATTTGAAGTGCTTTACAGACATGAGGGACTGTAGTTACAATGTCAATCTATAATACTGTGTCAAAGCCAAATGCTTTGGTTTCCCAAACCAATCCAGAGGAAATGGGAAGTGAGAAGTTTCTAGACAAACACTGCCCATTTATTTGGTTGCTTTGATGACAAAGACCTCTTCTGTATTAACCACCCACACCTCTGTCGTTATCTAGTCCTTGAACCTTCCTTAGAAACCGCTTTTCCCACAACACCCATGGCCTCTGCTTTCCTGAACACTACAGAGAGGACGCCATCTTACCCGCATGTCGATAGACAGTACCTGCTAAGATACGAAGCCTGGGGCTGGTCCAAGGCATGAGAAGAATTGCCCCCACCTCTACACCAGTGTATTTTAGTCCATCCCTAGAACGCTTTCAAGTCTAGGTAAAGGCGACACCTGAATCTCCTTTACTTTGAGCAATTGGTGGAGCCCAATGTGTCTCTATAAACTTGGCATCATTTCCAGAACATTGCAAATCACCAGGCCTCACTTCTCTAATCTCTAAAACTAGGAATCTCTAAGCCCAAAGAACAAAAAGCATTTACATCATGTTTTAGAATATATAAGACACTTTAATGTGCTCTCATCTTTGTGGCTGTGTCTGATATTTCAAATTAGGGAAACTGAGTCTCGCCCAGGTAGCACTAAGGTGAATCTCAGGACTCCTCACTCCAAGTCTTCTGCTGAATATCACAGCTCCAACCAAGTCTCGAAGGAACCCAGGTGGAGCCAACATTAGGTCCTCAGGAACTCTGGATGAGCTCCAGGAAGCACAAGTATTCAACGACGACATTCTACAACCTCAGAGAAACCTCTCCCGGCTGAAGATTTGGGTTAGGTAAAACTATTTCCCACTCTAATTCCTACTGAATCCTTTGCTTGAAACAGAAACTATTGCACTTTAAAACTATGGAAGAAGAAGCAGACCTGCAATGGAAACACTGGGGCCCAGAGTTGGCTGCAGGGTCCCATATCTCCCCACCCCTGGCCCAGTTCTGACTCTGCCTTCCAGCAGGTGGTAGGATGGTTTTGACCCATGGACTCTAGTTTGCTGACATTCTAGTTCTTGCTAACATTAATTTTTAAAAAGAAAGTTAAAAATATAAATATAGGAAAGAAGATGATAAAGATTTTTTTGCAAATAAGATGATGTAAATATCCATGAAACTCAAGAGAATTAACTGAAAAACTGTAACAGTAAAAAAATGCAGAAAAATAAATGGGTACATATAGAAAACAAAATTAATAGCACTCTAAAATGTAAGCATTTGAAGATATAACAAAAATAGCAATAAGAAGCTTAAATAGCTCAGAGCATAACTCCAAAGCCCAGGATGCAAGAATCGTGTACAATCTATGGAGTAAATTTACAAACACTCCTGAAGCTTTACTCTGCAGATTTACTTGTGAGCATGAAAAATGACGAAAACACAAAGATATATGTTACAATGGTGGGGTTTTCTAAAATTATTTTATTTTTACAGACTGCATTTTGATACATGGTACACAAATGGGGTACATCTTTTCCTTTCTATGGTTGTGCAAGATGTGGATTCACACCATTCATGTAATCATACATGTACATAGGGTAATGATGTCTGTCTTATTCCACCATTTTTCATACCACCCCTCTCATTTCCCTCTACCTAATCTAAAGTTTCTCCATTCTTCTTTCATCCCCCTCCCCCATCCCCATTATATATCATCATCCACTTATCAGGGAAAACATTCAGCCTTTGGTTTTGCTGGTGGAGTTGTATATGGTGCAGCCACTCTGGAAAGCAGTATGGAGACTTCTCAGAAAACTTGGAATGGACCCACCTTTCAACCCAGTTATCCCACTCCTCAGTTTATATCCAAAGGACTTAAAATTAGGATACTACAGTAATGCAGCCACCTCGATGTTTATAGCAGCCCAGTTCACAGTGGCTAGATTGTGGAACTAACCTAGATGCCCTTCAACAGATGAATGGATAAAGAAACTGTAGTATATACACACAAAGGAATATTATTCAGCCATAAAGAAGAATACTATTATGGCATTTGCAGGTAAATGGATGGAATTGGAGAATATCATGCTAAGTGAAATAAGCCAATCCCAAAAAACCAAAGGCTGAATGGCGTTTGAAATAGCAAAATACTGCCAAAACCAGTCCAGGACCGGACTGCTTAGATTATTTTATTTGTATCCAATATAATATTAAGCAACCACCAAAGAAGAATAACGAAACCCTTTGTGCACCAATGTGTTTCAAGACACATTGTTAAATAAGCAAACATACAGGAGTTAAACATGTTTATAGTCTTCTACCCTTCTACCATTTGTCTGAAAAAGATAGAAAAGGGAGTATAAGAAAACATACATGTAGACATTTGCAAAAATGTTTACAGAGATAAATGCAAGAGACTTAGAACATCATTTGCTTCCAAAAAGAGGAACTGAGTGGGAACAGAGGTGGGGAAAGATTCCTTACTGTGTTTTGATTCTTGAACCATGTACATGAACTATGCAAAAATTAAACACAGGCTGAGGCTGTAGAGCACAAACTTAGCACGTGCAAGGCCCTGGCTTCAATCCTTAGCACCAAAATAATTAATTAATTAATACCATTTGTGTTAGTCAGCTTTTCATAGCTGAAACAAAATACCTTAGGAAAACAACTTAGAGAAGGAAAGATTTATTGTGAGCTCATAGCTTCAAAGGTTTCAGTACATGGTGAGCCAGCTCCACTGCTTTGGGCCTGAGGTGAGGTAGAACATCATAGCAGAAGAGCGTGGAAGAATTTTGCTCAGCTCACTGTAGCCAGGGATGAGAGAAAGAGAGCGTGGGACACAAAAAGAAGGTGTGGGACAAGATATAGTCCCCAGGGACACTCCCCCAAGGACCTACTCCCTCCAACTCGGTTCCCTTTCCGATAGTTTCCATCCACTCGCAATAATCCACTCAGATAATGTTTTAGTCAGTTTTTTCACTGACACGGCTGAAAGACCCAACCAAGGCAACTGTAGAGGAGGAAAGGTTTATTTAGGGGCTCACGGTTTTAGAGGTCTCAGTCCATAAAAGGCCAGCTCCATTCCTCAGAGATTGAGGTGAGGCAGACATCATGGTGGAGGAGTGTGGCAGAGGGAAGCAGCTCACAGGATGATCAGGAAGTAGAGAGAGCCTCCACTCTCCAGAAACAAAATATATACCTCACAGCCACGCCCCCAATTAACCACTTCCTCCAGCCACACCCAATCTGCCTCCAGTTACCACTCAGTTAATCCCATCAGGGATTAATTCACTGATTAGGTTAAAGCTGTAGCGCAATTATTTCTCCTCCGAACCTCCTTGCGTTGTCTCAGACAAGAGCTTTCAGGGACACCTCACATCCAAACCATAACAGCTATGAATCTCCCAATGGATTGATCCACCAATAAGGTCAGAGCCTTCATGATCCAACCACTTCCCAAAAGCCCCACCTCTGAACATTGCTGCACTGGGGACCAAGCCTTCAACACATGAGTCTGCGGAAAAATTCCAGATCCAAGTCATAACACCATTTAAAAAGATTGTATGTATACACTAAATAAAAATCAAATGCCTTTAAACCTTTTCAATTTATTTCTAACTAACACATATTAATTATGTATACTAATGGGATTCCATGTGATATTTCCACTAAATCTTTAAAACTTTTTAGGTGTTTATCATTTACTTTGCTTCACAAATTTCAACATGCCCTAGTCTGTGGAGCCACAGAGTTGAACAGGTACAGAATAGTTATTAAGAGCACAGACTATTGTTTCAGACTTCTTGAGTTAGAATCCCAGCACTAAATCCATTAATGAACATGTCTGGGCCTCAATGTACATATCTGTAAAAGAGCAGTATTAACTCCATCAAAAAATAAACAGGATTAGCTCTGTTCATGCTTTTAATCCAGCACCTTGGTGGGGTAAACTATGCAACGTAATTACACTTTTATCTAACAAGACAAAAGAGATAGGAGGAATTGGACAGGCAGCATGTTCCTGGGGATATTTATCATATAGGTTAGCAAACCACAGAGTATTAGACCTGAAACTGACCTAAACTTTGAGAAACACTCCTAACAGAGTTTTGCCATGCAGATAGAATACCTGCTTTACTTTGTTTAAAACCCTACCAGTTATAAATGCAAATGTTCCCATGCTTGATTGACAATGTAACCCTCCACCCAGAAAACCTAATATTATCTCTCAGGGAAATTGTATTTAGAACAGAGCTTGTCAATCTTCAACATACAGATGGATCACCCCAGTTTATGCTTAAAAAGCAAATTCTGACTCAGTAAGTCTGGAATGGGGTCTGTGAGTCTGCATTTCTATTTCATGGATGAAAAGCTTTACAGAAGCAATTTGGGAAATGTTGGTATGTATCATACTTCTACAGATGTATTCATGTATGAGTTTCCATTCGTTTCTCCATTATTCAGGTATACTACTTGTCAACTTGTATTTTCACTTTTCACAGGACAGGTTTTATTATATGTGCCAGTTGGCTTATTACGTAAGTAGTCAAGAAAAAAAAAAGCCAACCCCATTCACAGTGACAGACTTCTAAACTTTTGTTAAAACAGTGCACACATTTTGCTTCAAATGAAAACAACAACAACAACAAATACGCTATTTTAAATGACATTAGGATAACATTCATTAATTGGATGTTCTTGGAGTGTAGAAATCTTAGTAGAGTGAACAGAGCCCCAGACTCGAAATTGCTCACTTTTCTGAACCTCATGCCTTCATCTATAAAATGACGGTAATTTGCATGTTAGAAAACTAAAGAGAAAATGCCATACAGGAAGTTCTTGCCGCCTAATAGTTAATCAAAGCATTAATTTTTAATCAAAGTAATTAAAGATTACATTTGTTGGGAGAATCATATCACATAATTTAGGATTACCCTAGAACAATAATTGTCAAACTTTAAAGTGTAGCAGAATTATCTGGAGGGTTTGTTAAAACAAAAAGAGAAACACACCCCCTACACAGAGTTTCTAAAATAGTTAATCCATGTCCAAGAATTTGCATTTCTAACAAGTTCTCAGATTATGTTAGTGCTGTTAGTATAGGAACCACCCTTTGAAAACTACTGCTCTGCAGGAAAAAAAGATGTGAGAAACTACATATTTCCAGAGAAAGCTGATAATATATGTTATGTGCATTGGTCAGCTTTCTGTTCTTTTAACAAATACCTGAAATAACCAACTTAAAAAGAAGAAAGGTTTATTTGGGCTTATAACTGTGGAGGCTTCCATCCACACTTTATTGGCCCCATTGCTTTTGGTCATGTGATAAGGCAGTATACCATGTTGAAAGTGCATGGCAAAGCAAGCTGCTTACCACATAGCAGAAAAGAGAGAAAGAGAAGAGGCCCACTATTCCCCTCAAGGGCACACCTACATATGACTAGAAGTCTTCCAACCAAGCCCTACCTTTTAAAGTTTCCACCAACATCCAACAGCACCAACTGAGGACCAAGCCTTCCACACATGGGTCTTTGGGAGACACGTTATCAAAAACCATCACACCATACTTTTGCACAGAATTAATGATAGGAATTGTGATATGGCATATTTTTTTTAACACATGCAACTTTCTAGTTCTATTTTGTTAGCCCTTAGGCTATCTTCCCCCACCCCCTGCCCCCCGCCTCCCACCTCCCCTCTGAGGGGCTGGGGATTTGAACCAGGGTCCTTGTGCATGCTAGGCAAATGCTCTCCAACAAGAGCCATTTCTTCAGCTCCTTTGTTAGCCCTTTGGATTGAAGTTTCATGAGCACCTAAAGAAACAGCCCAGAAGATGCTGGTTGAAGCTTTTTTGTTCACATTACTTTGAAAATAAAAATTAAGACTTATTCCACAGTGTTCTGGTATTTATAAAAGTTTTAAAATATTTGAATCCATGTGGTGCTAATAATCACCTGGGATTTGGAAGAATTTGTATCTAAATTTTCTAGGGGAAGACCTGAGACATACAGGGATTGAACAATTTGTGAAAGGAGACATTTATTAATTAACAGAGTCAGAAGATGAGTCCAGAGCTTCTGATTCCACGACCTGGGCTGTTTGCACTGAACCCTGCAGATTTTCAGGAGCTAGTATTGAATTACTGCCATGTCCTCCATTTTCCCCATCTCGATGTTTTAGTTCTTATTTATTCCATAATTCACATCCATAAATGTATATACTGAGCCTTGATGTTTCTGAACATCTTTCAAGTATGATTTTCCAACCATCATGCCCAACCTGGAAACTTGGTATGAATTACCCACTCACCTCCACCCTCAAGTATTGATAATGTTAAAAATGAATTCAGGTTCTAGATACAAAGAAATGATATATGTTAGACTTGATTTGTCATTGCACATTGCAAATATGTGTCAAATATCACACTATACTCCATAAATATATGTAATTATTATGTGTCAATTAAATAGAAAAAAATGTATTCAATAGAAGACTGGGAATAAATTCTTATACACTTTAAAGTCCTACCATTGTTTCTTGATGAATAACTAAAATATGTCACTGATTCAGGTTAAACATTAATAATTTGTTTCTTTCTGAGGCCATAAAAATGTTTGAAAACACTGTGGTAATAGTTGTACCTATCTGTGAAAATACTAAAAACCTTTCATTTTACACTTTAAATTGTTGAGTTGTATAGTATATTGTACAGTTAATTACATCTCAAAAAAGCTGTAAAAACTTTAATTTAAAAATGCATCTTCCTTGTCAGGCACAGTGGCACAATCCTGTAATCTCAGTGACTCAGGAGGCTGAGGCAGAAGGATCACAAATTCCAAGCCAGCCTCAGCAACTTAGCAAGGCCCTGAGCAACTAGAAAAATAGAAAAGGACTGGGAATGTGGCTCAGTGGTTATGTGTCCCTCAGTTCAACCCCTGCTACCAAAAAAAAAAAAGCATCTTCCCCCAGAAAACTCACAATTTCTACACAATCACAATATAATATGACTTTTATATTTGGTTAGAATGCAATTTATTAGGAGTAAATTTATGTGTATTATAATTCTGTGCCTCTTCCTCTTTCCTTTATAATTAGAAATATATTCGCTCTGAATTACTCATTTCTTACTTAACAATTAAATAATGCATCTCTTTTCTTGAAATTAGGAATCTGAAAACAACCAGTTGTTCTCAAAGGTCTTATAATAGGACATTGAATTCTGAAAAGTTTTGAGGTTCAGTGATATTTTCATGGAAAATCCTCGATTGTAGAAAGTGGGAGAATTTTTCAGAAACTCATAAACAAAGGACTTGAAAATATTCAAACCGGCTTGTTGTTAGAAGTGAACAAGACAGAAGAATGGATGTTCACGAGGGTAATAAAAAGTACTGACAGGAGGAAATGGTGACCACTCAGACTAAAACTGGCTCATGACAAGCACATCATGTCAGATTGACCTTGGATCTTTCGCTGACACAAGGGTCACTGGACTAAAACATTTTATCAAGGCATTTAACAATGACTTCCAATGATTTCTTGTAAGAAAAAAAAGAAATACACCTCCATGAAAAGTCAACAAAGAGAATTAGTAAATGACAACACAAATATAGAACCTGCTGAATAAAAACTTTTCCACAATCAGAGAGTCCTCCTGGTGTGCCCTGAGCCTACAAGTGGAAATGAGTCCATCACAGGAACTTAAGAGAGCTGCCTTCAATGCTAGGTAGAATTAGATGAAGTCAGTATTTTTCGTAGGTCAAAAAAATGCTCGTATATTCAGCTTAATCCGTGAGGAGCTGCCTCCTTCAGTATCCCTCTGTTCTTCACCCCTTCATGCTGCTCAGTTCTCATATATCTAGAAACTTCTCACCCCACTTGTGCAAAGTCTTTTAAAATTTAGCTCCAACTTTCAGGATCTGTTTCATTAGTACCTTATGGAGACCCAACATTTAGCCAAAGGGAACTTCTTTAACACATCTTAAACTTCCTGTCTGCCTGTATTTGTGCTACAGTGTCTAAAATCCCCCTCTCTTTCTCCCATATCCCTCCTTTGTATGACACATGAGGTTGGAATTTTACTCACAGTACATTCAGATGTAAAAGAAAATAAAACTTATTTATTTGGTATCTTAGTTGTCCAGTGTTCTTGCAAGCCCCTAACCAGTGGTTAAATAGGAGAGGTATTGCACCAGAGTTAGTTCCATCCACTACAGTGACCTAAACTGTCTCTTTAGGGATGACTTTGTCTCTATGTAGAAAACTGAATGCCCATCTCCTTAGATTGCTCAGTCTCCTGCCTGCCTCCACAGACCTTCTCCCTGGTGGCATCTGGGTGGGACAGGTGGAAAGGAATGGAGGGCAGGGAGTGGTTTGCTGATCTCATAATGGCAGCAGACTCTGGAGTTCTTGAATGTTTCAGCCTCAAGAAGGAGAGAGGAAATGTTAAAGGTGGAATCTGCCCTTCTCATATCCCTCCCTTATACCCCTCTTTTCCTTTGTATTTCTTCTGAGACCCCTGATCTATATCTAAGTAGATAGATAGCTAAGACCAAAAAGAAGCTCATGTGCTCAGAGAGTCCAAAACAAAGAACATCCACTTAACCCTCCTTCCTGGCTCCTTTATATCACTTTGACTACTGGAAACTGTATTGTATGCACTGTTTCTGTGTTTACTGGATCTCCTTAGAGAAGACATCAGCAAGATGAACAGCAGGGGAAAGGAGTGAGCCAGTTCACTCCAGAAAGACCAGAAGCAGATGGGACGGGATGAGGGGGAGGAAAGTGGGAAGTTAGTTGACTGGAGGCTCCAACAGAAGAAGGAAAAATAAAAAGTGAAGCAGAATGCTTTAGCAGAAAGAGCACATCCTCCAAGAAGCCTCTGATTCTCCACCTGTGTACTGGAAGCCTCTCTAAATGTGCTTTCACTTGGAGTATCCTGATAGAGGCTAACCCCAAGCTGGCAAGTCGAAAGTCTTGGAATCTGCCTATGTTTTGCAGGTATAATGAATGCCAATGTGCCAGCCAAGTGGTCATGTTGAGAGAGTTAATTCTTCCTCTATCTTTTTTGTTCGATTCAAGCCTTAGATGGAATGACATATGCCCACCAATACCAGGGAGGTCAATCAGCCTTACTCACTGCCAGTCACATTGGCAACACCTCGCACATACACCCAGGAAGATGCTCGTCTAGTCAAATATCTAGGCACCCTGTGGTCCAGTCAAATTGTCACGTAAAATAAACCTTCACAACTAACTTAAAAGATGTGTCACTACTTAAAGCAAAAAATTATAAAGCCATGTTATTAGGGTTTATTCCATTTAGATATGTGACAATAACTCAAAGAAGAAAAACTAAAGCTATAATGGTACAAATTTCCTAGATTTTTTAATTTTTGTATTATTACTAAGTAGACTGTGAAACTTAAAGAAATATATTGTAATTCCTAAAGCAACTATTCCAAAAAATGCAAACTATATCTAAAAATTCAATAAAGAAATTATAAGGTGTTGGCAAGGATGTGGGGAGAAAGGTACACTCATACATTGCTGGAGGGACTGCAAATTAGTGCAGACACTTTGGAAAGCAGTATGGAGATTCCTTAGAAAACTTGGAATGGAACCACCATTTGACCCAGCTATCCCACTCCTTGGCCTATACCCAAAGGACTTAAAATCAGCATACTACAGAGATACAGCCACATCAATGTTCATAGCTGCTCAATTCACAATAACCAGATTGTGGAACCAACCTAGATGTCCTTCAATTGATGAATGGATAAAGAAACTGTGGTATATATATATATATACAATGGAATATTACTCCACCATAAAGAATGATAAAATTATGGCATTTGCAGGCAAATGGATGAAATTGGAGAATATCATGCTAAGTGAGATAAGCAAATCTCAAAAAACCAAAGGACGAATGATATCGCTAATAAGTGGATGATAACACATAATGGGGGGTGGGAGGGGTTAGTGTTAGGGTTAGAGTTAGAGTTAGGGAGGGGAGCAAGAATGGAGGAAGGAAGGACTGTATAGAGGGAAAAGAGGGGTGGGAGGGGTGGGGGGGAAGGGAAAAATAACAGAATGAATCAAACAACATTACTCTATGTAAATTTATGATTACACAAATGTTATGCCTTTATGCCATGTACAAACAGAGAAAAAACATGTATCCCATTTGTTTACAATAAAAAAAGAAAAAAAAAAGAAATTATAATCACATAACTAAAAACATATGTTTAGCAAAAAAGAATTCAGTCAAGACCAAATAGAAGCAAGTGAGCCAACAAATAGTATTAGACAAATGAAAAACAAATACCAAATGAGCAGATATAAATCTAATCATAAAAATAAGTACACTAAATGTGAATGGGCTAAAACACTCATAAGGCAGAGATTGTTAAATAAAAAATAAATAAGTAATTTTTTTAAAAAAAGGTAATATTCAAATACATGCTGTCTATAAGAGAGAGATACACTTTCAATTCCATGACACAAATAGGTAAGGAATAAAAACATAGAAAAAGATAAACCACATGAACAGTGAGTTTAAGAGAGATGAACTGGCTATTTTAATATCAGACCAAATAGGCTTTAAGATAAGGAATATTGGACAAAGAAAAATATTTCATAATGATTACTAAAGGAAGAAGATATACAATTTTAATAAAAATTGTATAAAAGCACCTAACAAAATAATCTGAAAGTACATGAAGCAAAAGTTAATAGAATTTAAATTAGAAAGAGTAATAAGCAATCATTGTTGGAGATTTTTATATTTTTCTTAGAGTAATTCATAAAATAAATGCAGAGAAAATCTGTAATGAAACAGAAAACAGTATTAAACAAAACCCAGATTCCCACATCAAAAAGGTACAGGACTATGATTTGAAAGACTTTGACTCTGTGTAGGCTGTCTTGAAAAGGACTGTGTCAGAATGATACTAGGCTCCTGGGTTCCCAGCACACTGCTTCATAACCCAGGTGGATCTACAGAGTATACCCTAGAGGCTGGAGCTGGGAGACAGGTGGGATAGAGCACTGGTTCAGGCAAGGGAGTGTTTTGGTGTGTTCTGTGGCCCTGGTGATGCTCAGGCAGTGTCTAAGAGCACTCTGTCAGTCAAGGCATTTTCTACTTCTAAAGTCTCCAAGAAAACTGAATTATTATGAGGCAGGTGAAAGAATGCTACTGGATCACAAATTAATATTTCAGCTGTGCAACAGTTTCAAGACTACAAATCTCACCCCCATCAAAATCCTGGCAGCACAGTTGGAGTCACAACCTGCCAAGATACATTCAGGGAACTTGAGCTTAAAATGCCCATCTCCTGATAGACGCTTCTCCAAAGTCTCCCCTTACTTATCCAACCTTTTTTCAATAGTGAAAACCAGCATGCACAAGGTATACGAACAGCAGTGTAAAAAGCCTGTCATCATGTAATGGGAATGGGGGAGGGGGGTGAGAGAAAAATGGAGGAACTTTACGTAGAGGAAAATGAGAGGGGGTATGAAAAATGGTGGAGTGAGACAGACATCATTACCTTATGTACATGTATGACTTCACGAATGGTATGAATCTACCTCGTGCACAACCATAGAAATGAAATGATGTACCCCATTTGGTTACAATGAATCAAGATGCAGTCTGTAAAAAATTAAAAGATAAATTTAAAAAATAATAAAAAAGTAAAAAAAAAAAAAAAAACATAAAATATTCTCCAGGTTAAAGAAAAAGATGCCAGAAACAGATTTAAGCAAAGGAATAAAGAATGTAAAAATAAAAAAAATTTTTTTAAAAACCTTCATCAAATATGATCTCATTTGATTCTCATAAAACTCTTAACAAACAAAATCCCTGTAAAATTCCTGAAGTTTGTGATGGAAGAGGACAGAGGTTTTGTGACCTAGATGAGTAGTCTTCCTCTTCCTCTTCTTGCTTACAATATTGGACATTGTTGAAAGTTCTAGACTCTACCAACATACCTGAGATGTCTCCTGAATTGACCCAAGGACCACCTGCTAAAAGTCCACATCATCTTCCAATAGAGCCACCCTGGGGACCACGTCCCCTGCACATGAACCTTTGAGAAACACAAACCATATTCAAGCCATACCAGATATATTCACTTGGGTATTTTTCTCAAAGCATGGCTAAATCTGAACTCTGTTTCATGACTTACCTCATCTCTCTCCTGTTTCGGTTCATAGCACACCACATCCCTTCAAGGTACACAAATCAGAATCTCTCTGTCCACTTTCACTCTGAACCTTCCTTGATGACCAACTCCATCTTCACCCACCCCCTTCCTCTGATCTGGAGCAGGACCCAGGGTACTGTCCCTAACCACCACAGTACCCTCCCAAAGGACCCCACGCCCACCCTTCTCACCGGGTGGAACCAGACCTACAAAGTGTTTGAAGCCCCACATTCTCTACTGAATATCAATCCACTGTTTGTCCGAAACCCCCACAGATTTACCTTCTGACAGGTTGCAGGTATGGGCTAACCGTAACTCACTGTCCTCTAAAACATGAAGGAGCCCTGAAGCGCCTTCCAGAATCTACACCTTCACCAGTGGAGAACAGAGTGTGACCACTGGACAAAACTGGCCTGCTGCCTGAACTGAGAATGGCTTGTATACTTTTGAATGGGGGCAGGGGTGGAATCCCAAAAAGCAAACTATGTTATAACACAGGGGAATTATGTGAAATTCAAATTTCAGTATCCTTAGGCCAAGTTTGATAGGAACACCACCATGCCCATCTGTTTACCTGTTGTCTGTGGCTGCTTTTGTTCTACAATGGCAGAGTTGAATGTTCACCACAGGGAATATACAATCCCCAGCACAGACCACCTTGGTCTCTACAAAGTTTCCCTGTCCCTTATAAACATTATAACCTCACCAACCTTCATTATTATAAGTGTCTTTAATATTTCTGATACACATTGTAAATACTTCTCCATCTGTCATTTCTAATGTTAACCATGTAACATCTGCAAGTTTTCAATTTCATGAGCTCAGTTCCATCAGAATTATGGTTTGCTTTTTCATTTATACTTACAAAGGTCTTGCTTTCTATCGGCTTCATAAAAATATTCATTTATGTTTTCTTCTAATTCTTTAATGATTCATTTTTAATCTCTTACCTTTTTAACAAATATTGGAGTTGTGTTGTTGAGGGTCGTGAGTCAAAGAAAATTAACTTTTACCCAAATCATTATCCAATTGTCTTTGCACCAATTGCTAAATATACATTCATTTCCTACTGATTTGAAAAGTGGCTATTAAAATACACTAAGTCCTGGGGACTGTATTCTGTGCTACAGTTCTATTTTGGCACCAGTACCATGCCTTTTGAAGTGCAGTAGTACTAGATATTTCACTGTCTGCAAGGGAATTTCCTTTTTTCCTTCCCTCTTCAATCATCTTCAATTTTTTCCTCCTATTTCTTTTCCCTGTTGAAATTGAGAAAGGCAAGACATAGGTGTTTCATGACTTAGGATGGAGCTACATCCTGTAAATCCACTGTAGGTCAAAAACATCACAGGTTCAAATACATGTATTACACCAAAACATCACAGCCTAAACTAGTCTATCTCAGATGTGCTTGGAACATTTACATTAGCCTACATTTGGACAAACTCATCTAATACACTATTTTATAATAAAATGTTGAATATCTCATGTGCACATACAAATGAATGTTTTTAGATATAATAGAAAGTAAAATTAATATAATGAACTATAATCTAAAATGAATATAATGTAAAATATAATGTAATATAATAAAATATAAAACCATAATGTTAAAAAAAAACTGGAAAAAGTGTTAAGTTTGGAAGAATTTCCATCCAAAAAATATTTAATTTCCCCAGTAGTAGGTTTGCACTAAGGCACTTAATGTCCCCAAATTGTACTAGGTAAACATGATTATTAATCCCCCCTTATAAATGAGGAAAATAAGGCACTGCAGTCATGCAATTCAATTCAGACACTAACTGCCCTGAGATCTCACAACCCTATAGGGTGCCCTCACTTAAGATGTCAATCACAAGTTTGACAGTCCCCCAGTCACCCATAATTTTGACCAACTGGATACAAACTGGGGAGTTCCCACCACCTCTTCAGGTTTGATAATCTTCTGGAAGAGCTCACAAAATTCAGAAATATGATATACTTACGATTACAGTTTTATTTTAAGGCTACGAGTCATGGCTCTCAAATGAAGACACTGTAAAGCAACATCTAGGGGGAATCCCATACATAGAGAATTGGTGTCCTCGCCTGTGGAATTAATGTGTTACCTTCCTGGCCCATCCATGTGTCTGCCAATCATCAACATCCACTGACCTTTGGTGTTCAGAGGTTTTGGAGGGTTTCATTTGTCGGTATGACCAATTGAATCATTGGTATATTGAATTAACCTCTCCCCAGGCTCTTCTCCCCAAAAGGAGGTCAGACAGATGGTAACACACTCAAAATCTGACCCTCCAATCACAGGTTTGGTCTTTCTGACATGGTCAGTCTCATTCTGATTCATCTCATCAATACTGACTCAGGTATGATCTAGAAGAATCATGAAGAACAAAGACATTCCTAATTACTTGCCCAAGATCACATGGTTATCATGAAGTTATTTAGTTGGGTTTCAAACTTAAGAAATGTGAACTGTAGCTCACTTCTTTTTTATATTAATTTTTTTGTTTGTTCTAATTGGTTATACATGACAATAGAATGCATTTTGACACATTGTATACAAATGGAGCATAACTTCTCATTCCTCTGGCTGTACATGGTGCCCAGTCACATCAGTAGTGTAATCATACATGTACACAGTTGATAATGTCTGTCTCATTCTACTATCCTTCCCATCCCCACCGCCCCACCCCACTCCCCTACTCTCCTCTGCACAATCCAAAGTTCCTTCATTCTTCCCTACTCCCCCCTCCCCACGCCCACTACAAATCAGCAACCACTTATCAGAGAAAACATCTGCCTTCGGTTTCTGGAGACTGGCTTATTTCACTTAGCATGATATTCTCTAATTCCATCCATTTACCTGCAAATGTCATCATAGCTCACTTCTTAAATTTTATTTTTCAGTAAAAATATTGTAGTCATTTCCAAATAGGTCTTGCACATGGCTTATTAATTTTAATGTTGAGAGAGCTCATTTGAGGAGTTATTTTACGGCTGGAATTATTTTTCATTTTCATTTCCAAATTATATTATACAGATGTATATCATTCGTACTTATTTAAAATAGAATTAATTTATTTACATATACTTATTTAAAATCCAATCGCTTTACTAAATTTTCTTATTAGTGCTAACAATTTTTCTGATTTCCTTGGAGTTCCTAAGAAAACAAATGTTTTTTACCCTAATAAGAATTAGTCCATCACTTCCCTTCGAGCTATGAAGCTCCATATTTCTACTGACTATTTCATCTCCTCTACCACAGCCAGCATTTCCTCCGGCACTGCAGTGTTGTTCAAAACTCCCAACAGCATTCAAAGCGGAGACTGAGAAAGACCTTCTGTAACTCAGCAGTTTCCATCCCAAAGGAGGGGATCATTGAACTGGAGCTTGAAGAGGAAAGATGTGTCCATGTGACGGGGAAGCAGCTGAGTCAGGACTGGACCTGAGGGAGATGACAACTGACCCAAATATGAATACACCAAGGTGGACCAGAGCTGATTCGAGTAAACTGAAAGAAGGTTCTGGAAGACCTGAAGTGCCATAGTGTGGAATTACACCTCCATATAGGGAAATGTTTCATGAGTTTTGAGTAAAGAAATGAGAAGATATACATATAAGATGGGCTCCAATGGGGAGCTCCAATGTGCACAGGAATCACAAAGAGGTGGGGGAGAAAATGGAAACTTTGGTTAGTATTTTTTATGCTATATTTAATGCAATTCCATATTGTATGTTTATAATGCCCATAAAGCATATTAATACATTTTGCACTTCATAAATACACAGGTGCTCAGGCTCAATTTATAAAATCAACATTTAGAGAAACGTGCAAACCCCAGCAGCATACTGTGATAGGCCTGGTAGGGCTCAATTCACTCCCAAACCAAGGGAAGGGGGGACGAACACAGGAAGCCCACAAGAGTCCCCAAGACTGAGAAACAAGGGAAATGACAACTCTTTTTTTTTTTTTTGTACTGGAGATTGAACCTAGGGTGCTTTACCACTGAGCCAGCCTTACCACTGAGCCACATCTCCAGCCCTTTTTATATTTTTTTTTATTTTTGAGATAGGTCTTGCTAAGTTACTTAGGGCCTTGCTAAATTGCTGAGGCTGGCCTGGAACTTGTAACCTTCCCTGCCTCAACTTCCCAAGTGACTGGGATTTCAGGCATGAGCCACCAGGTCCTGTATTACAACCTCGTAAAAAGAAAATATTTGTTTGAAAATGGACATTAAAAACAATTTTGAATATGATAATTTAATTTTAATTCTCTTCACTGAAACATTTAAGAGTCCCCAGATATTTATGAAATATTTGTATGAAGCATTTTATGCCAGTAGATCACACTGTCAACCCTTAGACCAGTATCAAACCTTGATAAATTTTCCATCTCTTTTGTAACAGACTTATAAAATTTTTTTTTAAAAATTAATGATGATTCCTCTAAGCTAAATAGTTCATTAAAAGGGAGAGTCTTTTTCTTTTCTGAAAAAATATTTTCTTGTTGGGAGTTGCTCTAGGGCTGGGGATGTTGCCCAGTCCTAGAGTACTTGCAAGGTCCTGGGTTCAATACCCAGCTCTGCAAAACTAAACAAAACAAAAGTTTAAGAAGTAAGACGTGGCAGACATGGATGCTATTTTTAAATATTTGCTTTAAAAAATATGAAATTGGCAACTACATATTGGCCTTATTTATTTATTCAGAATTTTTATAGAATTTTGTTGTTTGCTTGTTCTCTTGTTTTGCTTTAAATTTCATAAAAGTCTGGAAACCTGAAATAGTTCACAGACTGTAGGTGCCACATCGCCCACTAGATGGCAGAACAGTTCTATCCGCAGCTTCTCAAAGCACCACCTTCCGGTTCTGCCTTTGTCCTGACCAGAGCACCAGTTCATCTTTCAAGTGATATCTATTTCTTCTTGTTAGGATGTTTCCCCCAGTGGAATATTTTGAGCAGAACTATTTTACATCTCAGCCTAAAAATGAAGTTCTTGGCAGTGCAGAGTTTAGGTTTGCTCTTTTTATTATCAGTTATTATGATAACTGTATTAATAAATCAAAGACTGTTTTATTAATACAAAGCTGTTCAGACATACGAAGAGACACAGAAGAGAAGGAGGGGACAGACTGATCCTAAAGGTTTATCACGCTCTCTTCCAAATCACCTCCAGCTAATCGCGCGCGCGCACACACACACACACACACACACACACTCACACACACACACACACACACAGCTGACTGTCCAAACGTGCAAGGACAGCAACACAGGGAGTGGAGCAAAAAAGACAGGGTGGCTGGACGGTCAGAAGGAATATGATTCCTTAGGACCAGAAAACACTGCTGCTTAGGAGACCCAAAGAGGAGCGTCATACCGCCACCCAGTGGTGCGAACTGTTTATTTCTAGACTTCATGCAAACAACCTATTTATGCTTTTAATGGTGGTTGAGCCATCCTCTCAAAGGACTGTTACACTACTCTCTGTTCTCACCAGGACCTGATGCCCGCGGGTGCGAGGTCAAACCCAAGCGGTCAGTATGGCCACAGACCTTAGTCAGAGGATCCTGGTCTTGTCTGATCCAAGGGCACATGAGCACTTGCTCTCTATCCTGGCCATTTCACAGTTCCAGTCAAAATCCCCACAGTCCAATGGGAAATAATTACCAAAGGGCCTCACCTATTTGGACAAAAGACTCAGGATGACTTGACTTGGTCAATGTTCTCTAAAATCCATTTCGAAAAACTTTAGTAAATCTGTGATAGTGTGGTAGCTCCTCAAATGCTCTGTCTTAATAGAAACTGACTAGTTCCATAAAAAGTCTCGACTCTTCCAGCAGTCACTCCCCTGTCCTGGGCTCTGGGCCAAGAAGGCAGAGTCTTGAAAAGAACCCAGGGACTCCCAGGGTTCACAGAAGACAAAATGAAGGAACCACGCTTCCTCCTACTTCCACAGTCTGTCCAAGGAAAATGGTAAAGTGGTTGAACCTAGCTCCAAGCTCAAGCTTCCTTCCTTCTGGTTTTTCTTCCACTTTCCAGAGCACCTGTCTTTTAAACTTTGGAATTTGATAGATGTGAGTTCAAATTCAGATGATCTTCCTTGGCTAGTTGGATGACATTATGAAGTATCTGGTGTGTGTGTGTGTGTGTGTGTGTGTGTGTGTGTGTGTGTGTGTGTGTGTGTGGTGTGTGGTGTGTTTGAGGTGCTGGGAATCGAACTCAGAACCTCGCACTTGCTAGGCCAATGCCTCATCTACCACTGAGTTACATCCCTAGCCTGAAGTACTTGTTTCTTGACTTCATTTCTCATCTATGAAATGAAGATAAAAGAACCTCACCAACACCCTCCTGTGGGGCTCCAGCCTCTCAGTCTAACTCTTCCTTAAGAAATACCTCTATGCTTCCAAACCATATGCTGTATTCCTGCATGCAAAGCTCCTTTTTCTTAAATGTCAGGTTTTGTCAGCTTTGAAGAAAGCAATTTCAATGAACTAATTTACAATAATGGGAAAATGCTTCATAAAGAGCCACTCTTTCCTAGAGTCATATAATCCCACCAGAACTGTAGAACCACTGATTATCAGAAGGGGAGTGGTCCAAAGAGGTCATCTGGGTCAAATCTGTTATTTTTCAAATAATCATCATCTGACCCCTGAAGTTGTTAGCAGATAGCCTGAGATGCAGAGTGGTTCATGGAAGAGTCTAGACTAGAAGAAGACAGACGCAGGGTACAGACCTCTGCAATACTTCACACTGCCTCTGGATTCTACTCCTGCCTGCCATTCTTGGCCTCTTCCAGCCATCCACTCTGAACCCTTAAGTACAAGTCTCCTCTCTGGTCCCCTGTCCCTAATGATCACCATCTCACCCAGGGGTCAGGTGGGCTTCATTCAATTTCCAGCCTGCATTTAGAATGCCTTAGGGAGTGGTTCCAGTCACCACATCCAAGATCATTAAGTATGTAGTTATTTTGGAAGGACACGTAGAAGAAACTTCTGGAAGAGAGAAAACCACATGAGCAAAGGCAAGTGGGTGTGGAAGGTTCACATCAATGAATCTAAGAGAGTGAAAATGACTTAAAGACAAACCAAGGAAACAGAGCAGCAGCCTAAGTTTCAAGTGTAACGATGGCAAACTGGTGACGCAGGGAGGAAACCAAGTGGTTAAAAATTCAGCTGCGGGGTCTGCTGAGTCTGTTGTGAGAGAGTAGCAGAAAACTAGGTAGCAGGTGGAAAGAAGAATCCCCAGGAGGAAGTGAAGAGAAAACCACAGGACAACCGCTGGGCTTTATCAGGGTTTGTTTCTTACCACAGGCTTCCCTTCCCATCCCAACACCCTGGGGAGAGAGGGAGCAGAATGGAGTACAGATGCTCAGACCTTCTCGGGCAATTGGATCAGAACTTCTGGGGAGTGAAGCCTAGGCTTCACTGGTGATTTCTTCCCCAGCTCATTGTCATGAAATATTTCAAAGCTATAGTTGAGTTAAAGGAATTTCACAGTGAGTATATTCATATCCACCATCTAACTTGCACCACTAATACTGTAATTTTATCAAAGGGTAATATTGACTTCTTTGGCACTCAGGTCTTAGAATTTGAACCCATGCACACATGCATATAACCACCACCTCAATCAGTAGACAGAACAGTTTCATACCCTGAAAATTCCCTCTTATAGCTTATCCTCTCTGCCCTTGCAACCTAGCAACTGCTAACCTGTTCTTTATAACTATAGTTTGTTTTTGAGAATGTCATATAAATAGCAATGTGCATTGCATAACCTTTTGAGACTGTTTTCATTCCCATTTGAGATTCATTTGAGACTTGAGATTCATTTAAGCTGCTGCATATATTGCATTCCTTTCTATTGCTGAGTAATATTTCATCATGTGTGTACAATAATTTGTCCATTAACTTATTGAAGGAAATTTGAGTTGTTTCCTGTGTTTGATAATTGGAAATGAAGTTGCTATAAACATTTGTGTGCAAGTTTTATGAATGCATATATTTTCATTTCTCTTAAGTAAATAAATGCTGTAGAATGAGACACTAGGTCATATAGCAGGTATATATTAATTTTTTTATGTTATAAAGCTTTTTTATTTATTTCAATTTTTCACTTAAGCAATGACATCTTACATATATGATCAAACGCACAGATACACAAAATCACCCAGAGATGTACAATCAGACCATCCAAAAACCAACTCCAGACCTGGTCTTGTTCTTCTCTCTACTCAATGCTACAGATACTACTATGTCTAAGACCTGAGTTGACAACTGGAAAAAGGAGTTCATAATTCATCTTCAGGGCATTTTAAAACCTTTTCCTTTTTTTGAATTATTGTTATAAAACATTTTATTTTATTTTTTTAATTCACTTTTATTGTAAGCAAATGGGATACATCTTGTTTCTCTGTTTGTACATGAAGTAGAGGCAAGGTATATATTAATTTTTAAGAAATTCCCAAAATTTCTCTAGAGTGGTTGTAGCATATTTCATTCCTAGCAGCAACGTGTGGGAGTAAAGTTCTTTTGGCACTTTAAACCTGTTCTGCCATTTCCATCTGCCTACATGGTTTCCAATGAGAAACTTGTAGTCATTTGAATCATTGTTTCTCTATTGTTAACATGCCATTTTCCTCTGGCTGATTTCAAAGATTTTTTTCTCAGGTTTTAGTGTTCAGGAGTTTGATCGTGGTGTGTTTCCACTGTGATTCTCTTTGGGCCTATCCTATTTGAAGTTTACTGAGCTTTTTAATCTTTAGGTTTACATGTTTCACCATACTGCCGAAATTTTCAGCCATCATATGTCAAACATTTTTTCCATGCTGCAGTTTTTCCTCTCCTCTGAGACACAATGACATGAAAGTTAGACTGCTTGTTTTGTCCCACAGGTCCCTGAACTCTGTTAATTCTTTTTTATATCTTTTTAATATATATGTTGTTCAGATAGGCTCATTTATATTGATCTATCTTCAAGTTTCTTTGTCAAGTTTCTATTTTCTTTGTCATCTCGCTTCTGATATTGAGTCAATTCATTGTATGTGTGTGTGTGTGTGTGTGTGCAGTTTTTACAATTTATTTGTTGTATTTTTCAGATCTAAAATTTCTACTTGTCTCTTCTTAATGTTTTCTATTTCTTAGCTGAAGGTTTTTATTTTCTTATTTGTTTCAAGGGTGTTCATGATTGTTTGTTGGAGTGCTTTTATGAAAACTACTTTAAAGTCTTTGTTCAGGTAATTCCAATATTTGTGACATCTATCTCAGCATTAGCATCTGCTGCTTGCCTTTTTCATCTATGAGTTAAGATTTCCCTGGTTCTTCATAAGGCAGGTAATTTTAGATGTATCGTAGACATTTTGGGTTTCATGGGCTAAATAACTGATTAGATTCAGGTGGTAAGTTCCCAACTTCTTTATGTAGCCTATGGTTCCAACGTCAATTCTGTTTTCAAAGCCTTTATTTAATATTATTCAGATCTGTCTTATGTGGGTGCCACCTTGTCCTGAGGACCATAGCAATAATCAACCTCTTAGTTACACTCAGTCATTGATCTGTTGATGAAGATCAAAAACATGTATGCACAGACAATGAGCTCGAGATCTTATGAAGAACTTCATGATGTCAATTTCCTGAGCTCCTGTTCCATGGTTTATCCAGTACTGCCTAGTTTTCTGGAGCTCCCTTCTCAGTCTTCTGTCCAGAAAGTTGGGATTTTAATTATCCCACCCTGCTGCATATTTTTGTGACTATGCTTATGTCTGGCAAATAGCAGGGGAAAGAAAAAGGCAACGGGGGTTTGCCTCCCTGTTTTGGGACCACAGCTCTACCAATCAGAGAAAGTCTTACTTCCTTAGAGTTTTGGTGGCTCCCAGAGACTTCTGTTGCTGCCATTGTGGGCTGACAGAAAATTTCTTGGGATTTTGAACTTGAGAGAATAAAAATAAGGAAAAGAAATCAGGGTGGTATTTTTGCATTCTTTCTGATTTTAAAGTTGCCTGCTCCTCAAGCCAGAATCAAGATGCTGCTTCTGGAATCCTTTCTGAACTAGTTCATACTTCTGGGTTGTGAGCTTTGTTACACTCAAGCCAAGAGCTACTGGAAGAAGAAACAAAAAAAAAAAAAAAAAAAAAAAAAAAAAGGGCAAATTCATTGCTAGTTCAGTGGTGCTTTAAATTCTGGTTTTCATGCTTGATCCACCTGCCACTCTTTACTTATCAGAATTCTCTAACAGCTGTCATGCATTCTATCCAGAATTTTAACACACATTCAGTAGGAGAGGCAGGGTAGAATGTGCTTGTTCCATCTTAAACAGAACCAGAACCCCTCCTGTTTTTTAAAACACTAGGCAATATTAATTTGCATCCAGGGTATAAATTCCTGGGTTTCACTCTTTCCTTCCTTTCCCACCTAATTCTATAAAGACTATTCTGATCCTTGGAAGATAAAGCCAAACATCCCTTTTTCTAAGATGACTTTTCTGAATTCCCAAGCAGAACTGATCTCTCTTCCTTCTCTGAGCCTCCACAGCATTGACTTGCGCCTCCATTATAACATTTGTCAGTCTCCTCTAGACGTTTAGTGCTTTCTTGAAAAAAACAAAAATAAAAACAAACTGTTTTCATCTTCCCTGAATTGCCGGCAGTACTAGGCCTCAGCACATAGTAAACAGTTCAATCAAATTGTTAAAGTCACTGGCCAAGTTTTTTAAAAGATGAAAAGGGAAATCAACACTTCTGATTTTAACATGATCTAAAGTAAAGATGCATTTTCCCCTTCACTTCTCAGAAATCACTCAAAGGTAACTATGAGAATGTGAAACAGAAATGGAGACACCACACTGTACCTATGTGCTTCTCTAGGTTTTTGCAGTTTCCCTCCAAATCCATTGCCTGGGGGCACTAAGAGTATGCACAGATGATGCTACTATACGCTTAGCAGTCATGACCTGTGTTCTTTCTAAGGATTTTTATTATAGTAATTTTTAAGAGGATTTATAATACTCTTCTGAAGGCAGAAATACAGTTTTTAAACAATTATAGTTCAAAAAGTAGTATTTCATTTTATTATCTTCTTAATTTATATTAAAAATTAAAATTTGAAGTTTGGGGGGGAAAAGAGTGGGGTCTTTATAGATCCCACCATTGTGTTGTACATGGTGGGGTATGTAGGATACACGTCCCCATGATTGCTGTTCTTCACTTAATAAGACTCTATATCCTTAAGTGGTATGAGAGCCATCTAGGTTGAGACCCTTTGTAGGTGGGGTATTCACAGTAATTACCCAATTTGCTGTAGGAGTGAATGTGCATGGGTGGGACCCGACATCACCACCCAGCTGTTCCTACCTGGAACCTGGTCATTGATGTTAAAAAAAAAAAAAAAAAAAAAAATGGAGACAATATTTGGAATAGAGGAAAACCTGAAAATGCCTGTAGAAGGTAGAGGGAAGAGACTCAGTAAGCAACCTTCCACCTGTTGATCTCTTGATCCTGGAAACTTAAGACAGAAAAAACCCACAACAAGGTGTTCTGAGGGGAGCCTCTAGGGCAGAGACTCTCCATCTTCCACAGCGGATCTGAGAACTTATCTCAGGCAAAGATGAGCAACAACTGAAAAGAAGAAAGAAAATGAAACCAAAGTAGATACTATAAGAAATTCTAAAAAGAAAAAAATGGTGAAACGACAGAAAATATTAACTAGGAGGGGGCTGGGGATATAGCTCAGTTGGTAGAGTGTTTGCCTCACAAGGCCCTGGGTTCTAATCCCCAGAACGGCAAAAAAAAAAAAAAAAAAAAAAATCGACTAGGAAAAAGAAGATCCTATCCTCTTAACTCCTGGGTCAAAGATAATATAACTAATTGACAAAACATTAAGAATAATTAAAATAACAATTAATAGAAAATGGGAAAATTATGGAATTGATAAGTAAACCTAAGATCTAATTCTTTGAAAAACAATAAAAATAACAAAAAGTAGCTAATATAGTAGTTATATTTTAATAAATGGGCAACAAATATATAAAAACAAAATTATTGGAGAGAAATTTTCAACCTTACAGAGAAAATTAATATATTGTGGAGATTACTTTGCTCAAAACTATATGTATAATTTTAAGAAAATACATGAAATATTTGATTTCCTGGGAATAGATTAATTGCTTAAACTAGCCTCATAAGAAATAAAAATCTGGGCCAGGCATGATGGCTCATGCCTGTAATCCCAGCGGCGCCACAGGCTGAGGCAGGAGGATTGCAAGTTCAAAGCCAGCCTCAGCAACAATAAGGCGCTAAGCAACTCAGTGAGACCCTGTCTCTAAATAAAATACAAAATAGGACTGAGGATGTGGCACAGTGGTTGAGTGCCCCTGAGTTTAATCGCCAGTATCACCCCCCTCCAGGAAAAGAGAGAGAGAGAGAGAGAGAGAGAGAGAGAGAGAGAGAGAGAGAAAGAAAGAAAGAAAGAAAGAAAGAAAGAAAGAAAGATCTGAACAAATCAGTTACCATTAAAAGATTAGAATTGTTTTAATATATAAACTCTAGATCTAGATCCAGGCCTGGAGCTGAAGGTTTTCCAGTAGGAACTGGTCTTTTTAACCTAGCTCTTTAGAATCATTTGATTTTTTAAAATACAAATATGCATTACTTGGGTACCTGCAATTAATTGTTTTAAAAGGTTCATTTGAAACAGGATAGGTACTTAGGTAATCTGTTATTCTGGAATCCAAACAAAAGGCCCTGGATGGGTCAGGTCCAAGATCCTACAAAGACTCCCCTTTACTGAAAATACCCATGGAGCTGCGCTTGCAAGCCCTCTGACAGCCCTCACATAGCCTCCATTCTTTCCCACAGGCCACCTGCTTCAGCAAGGTTAATAATATGGTCTCTTTTCCTGCACATAATTTACCTACAACCTCAGGGTGTCTGAATAATGCCACTTTCTGAAATAACTTTCATGCCCATAACACTTCCCCCATCCACTTCTGTTCCAATAGAATCTAGAACCAACTTTACCTAGGTGACTTCCCTGCGTGGCCTCACCTGTTTTATTGCTTTTCTCAGCACCTTATGAATGATTTCCTGCTATGCTTTGAATATGGTTTGTCTCCCCTTCACCCAACTCATTGCAGAAGTTTATCCTCAAAGTCATATGTTAATGGTATAAAGAAACACTCTATTATTGAAAACTTAATCTGACTATTGTGTTTAGAAGTAAGGTCTTTAGAAAGTGATTAAGTTTAGATAAGGTCATTAAGGTGGAACCCCCACTATTAAATCCTGGTGACTTTATAAGGGACAGAGACCAAACAAACACAGACACTCAAGCTATTTGTCTCTTATGTGTGGTGGTGTGTGTTGCCTCAGGATTTTGCCAGCAAGAAAGCCATCAACAGAAATGAGCAGATGCCAGCACCATGTCCTTGAAATTCCAAAATAGAGCCAATTAAACCCCTTTCTTTATAACGTTAGTCTGCCTTGGATATTTTGTTATAGTAATGAAAAGCTGACTAGTACATTTATAGATGTATTCATGTATAATGGATAAGTTTAGCAGTTGGTAAAATATTAGGCAGCTCACTGATACTTGGTGAATGTTTCTTGAATTTTTTTTCAATAAATATTCTTCTCAGGTGCTCAGTCTCACCATTTAGACTGTTGGAGCAGCTGGGGCATGGGCATCCTCTTGTTGCATCTGATCTACAAAATTGCTCTGGCTGGTTTATTTAGATAGGACAAAAATGACCAATATGTTAATGCTATGGTCCTTCTGGGGGTACCTGGTGTCCCAGCTTCAATTTTCTCAAACTGTGAGTTACAGAACATTATCTTTGGAAATGTTAGTAGGTGTTCTCTATAAAAGGAAAACCATTTTGTAGAAGGCAGACTCTAATGTGACCCCAGTGATCCCTACAATTGGTACTCCTATCCTATGTGGTCTCCTACCATTGAATGCATCCTTGATTTTTTGATTGACACCTAAAGAATAGAACACAGCATTTGTGATGTCATTTCCAAGATTAGGCTACAAAAATGCCATGTCATAAAAGAATAACAAAGCCAGAAAATTCGCTTCTTGATTTCAGAACTTGCTACAAAGTTACAATAATCAAAACAGGGTAAGACTGGCATAAAGCAAGACATACTGGCAGCCAGAAATAAACCTTCACATTTGTGATAAAATGATTTTCAAAAGAATGTTTTTCGTGATTGCATCCCCATTTTAGCGATTGTGAATAAAACTATTAGGAACAATATTCTTAATGAGTAAAAAATAGTCTCTTCAACAAGTGGAGCTTGGAAAACTGGACATTCAAATGCAAAAGAATGAGTCTGTACCATTACTTTACAATATATACAAAAATTAACTCAAAATGAATCAAAGACCTAAACATAAGAACTAAAACTATAAAACTCTTACAGTGTAAGAAAAAAATCTTCACAACACTTGATTAGGCAATGATATCTTGAATATAACACCAAAAATACAGGCAACAAAAGAAAAAAACAGGAGTAAAATTCAAATCCTTTTCAATCACTCTCCCTACAAAGTGAGAAAGTACTTGCAAATCATATCTCTGGTAGAGAAGAATATTCAGAATATACAAAGAATTTCTATAACTTAATAACCAAAAAAAAAATTCAAAAATGGGCAAAGTTCTTAAATAGATATTTCTCCAAAGGTACATAAATGACCAATAAGCACATGTAAAGATGCTCAGCATCACTAATCATTATAGAAATGTAAATAAAAACTATAGTGAATACCACCTCATACCCATTAGGATGGCTATTATAAAACATACATATGCTGTTATGGTTTACATGTGAGGTGTCCCCCAGAAGCTCATGTGTGAGACAATGCAAGAAAGTTTAGAGGGGAAATGATTGGGTTCTGAGAGTCTTAACCCAGTCAGTGAATTAATCCCCTGGTGGGATTAACTGAGTGGTAACTGAAGGTCAGTAGGGTGTGACTGAAGGAGGTGGGTCATTGGGGGTCTGCCTTTGGGGTATATATTTTGTATCTGGTAAGTGGAGTTCCTCCCCTTTCTGATCATCATGTGAGCTGCTTCCCTCTGCCACACTCTTCCACCGTGATGTTGAGCCTCAACCTCAAGACCTGAGGAATGGAGCCATCAATCTATGGACTGAGACTTTTAAAATGGTGAACCCCTAAGTAAACTCTTCCTCCTCTAAAATTGTTCTTTTCAGGTCTTTTGGTCACAGCAGCAGAAAAGCTGACTAAAACACATGCAAACAAACTAGAAAATAACAAGAGTTGACAAAGGTGTGGAGAAATTGGAATCCTTATTCGTTGTTGGTGGGAATGCAAAATGGGGCAAGCATTACGTAAAGTAGTATGAGAGCTCCTCCACAACTTAAAAGTAGAATTACCATGTGATCCAGCAATCCTACTTTTGGTTATACACTCTAAAGAATTGAAAGAAGGGACTCAAATATTTGTGCATCCACATTCCTAGTAGCGTTATTCACAAGTGTAAAATGGAATCAACCCCGGTGCCCATTGATGGATGAATGGTGAACAAAACGTGGCATATACATACAATGGAGTATTGTTCAGCCTTTAAAAGGAAGGACGTGCTACCATATGGATGAACCTTGCAGACATTATGCTAAGTGACATAAGCCAGACACGAAAAGACAAACACTGTGTGATTCTCTATGAGATACCTTGAATGGTTAAGTTTAGAGGACAGAAATTGAATGACAATTGCTACCAGCTATGCGGGAGAATGAGAAGATATTGTTCAACAGGTACAGAGTTTTAGTTTTGAAATAACAAAAAAGTGTTGGAGTCAGATAGGGGTGATTGTTGCACAACAATGTGAATGTACTTAAATCCGCCAAACTAAAAATGATGAAAGTGGACAGCCTAGGCAACTTAAGAGACCTTGACTCAAAATAAGAATTTTTAAAGGTATGTGGGGGTAACTTAGTGATAGACCACTTGCCTAGCATGTGCCAGGCCCTAGGTTTAATCCCCAGTAACACACACACACACACACACACACACACACACACACACACACACACATACACACACACACACACACACACACACACATATACACACACACACACACACACACATCTTCCATCTTTTGTGGCCTCCCTCCCCATCCCCCTCATCACCCACACTGGTAGAAGTCAATAGAAGTCAACACAGATCCCTCCCAGTGAGGATTGGGTTTCTGTAGCCTGGTAAGAGCCCCTGGGGAGAACCTCTTGATTAAATCACTCTCAAATTCTTGACTCACATTGTGAGACTTTAAAAATTTGTTGTTTTCAGTGTTCAATTTTAAGGTCAGTTGTTACAGCATAGATGCCGTGTTCAAGTAAATTTGGGAAATGTTCTAATATCCCTCTTTTGTAGATCTACCAAGAACGTTGACTTCTCTAAAAAGATTTTTCTGAAGAGCTAGCAAGATGGCAGAAGCAGCCGCAACCTTCCTTCAGCGAGTTTATGTATAACATGGACAGTGACCAGCTGCAGGACTCAACTGAAGAGCAGCTACAGAAGCACACAGTGGTGGCCTTCGCACCTATGGGGTGGGGGCTGCACTCGCTGCTAATGCATCTGTGAAAGACCAAGGAGGAGAAGCCAGGGGTGGCAAAGACCATGCACCTGTGGCATGTGGTCCTTCTGCCAGAGATGGTGCTCAGCTTGGTCAGCATCTACAACCCTTCAGTCAGATGGAGATCAGGCCCAAGTTGATGGCCACTATCAAGACAAGTTGTCCATCACCTCCAAGCTGGTAAAGCACAACTGGTCTAGCATGGGGGTCGCTCATTCCTCCCACCTTACCCTCCCCCACCCCCAGAAGTAAACTGCCGAACCAATAAAGGCACATGCAACTTAAAAAAAAAAAAAAAATGGTTTGAAGCCCTTCAACATAGTCATTAATTTCACTTACCCCACATTACTCAAATTCACTTGAACACTGAATTCTTTTGGGGATACGTATCTGCAATTGAAATCATGGGCACTCAACCACTGAGCCACATCCCCAGCCCTAGTTTGTATTTTATTTAGAGACAGGGTCTCACTGAGTTGCTTAGTGCCTCACTTTTGCTGAGGCTGGCTTTGAACTTGGGATCCTCCTGCCTCAGCCTCCCGAGCCACTGGGAGGTGCAATTGTACACCTCCACGTCTGGCAACCATGGAATTCTTTTACCATGGAATACCTCTTCACATTTCAACATCATGCTATTCCAAGAATAATAAAATTGGGTTAAAAAAAATATCTCATTTGCATTCAACTTGTAAATCCTTTCTGATTAATAAATCATTTGAGAGACCAGAAGAGAGGGTATTATATAAGAATCACTCACTTATAAAAAAAAAAGCACTCAAATTTTAAATGATTCAATATATTTGAAATATATTCAAATTTTAAATGATTCATCTTTCTGATTTCATGAGAAATCTTGAGTGGGGCAGCTGCTGGCACTGGTTAGGAGTGTGATGGAGTCAGGGTCAGTATCTGTGATCCTTCCTCTCTTTTTAGGGTTGTTGCCTCCGAGTGGCAAAGTGGATGCAGCAAATTAAAATAATTAATAATAATAATAATAGATGTGAGATCTGTAAAACAGAGCAAGTGAATCAGGGGAAGGGAGGAGAAGAAGGAAAGGAAAGGTACTGGGGAATGTGATCACTCAAACTGTTATGTGCACATATGAATGTTGCACAATAAATCCCACAGTTACGCTATTATGCATAATTATAAAGCACCAATGAAAGATAAATTTTTAAAAATACAAATGGGAAAAAAGAAGGCTGTATCGATGTATTAGCTTCAGGCATAATAACAATTGTAAACTTGAGGAGGAGACAAGTAACACAGCAATGCCAGTTTTATTAATGTCCCTTTGTATCACAAAAAGCAAACGTCTCCTGGGGAAGACTTTTACTTATTTATTTTATTACCCAGAAATGTGTTGCCTGGCCACTAATATCTGCAGGAGAGGATGGAAAAGTGACCATCTCCTGTGGAGCTGTGTGTATGTCTGTCTAGAACAATGGTGAAATATGTTAGCAGGCAAGAAGGGGTAAATGGATACTGCACAGGCAAATGATAGTGTCATAAGCAGAAAGCAGGGAGGAGCAGGAGAAGTACACCCTTACTCCCAGAAGGACAATCCAAAGTTCCTGTATCCTAGAGATGTATGGGCTCATGAAATATTTAAACTGCAAAACAGTAAAGAAGCAGAAATTAAAATATTTAAACCCAGCTGCTGTGGAATAGATATTTGAGAAGAGGACATAAGAAGCAATTGTGGGGTAAAGGGTTTGTGGTTGTAGGATAAAAATCTCTCAGGGATCACTCAGCTGGGAAATTGTCTTTTCCCTGCCAAAATTCCAACATTCAAAAAAATCCCTTCACTTAACAACCTCAGAGGGTATTAACAGGAAGCTGGAACAAATCCATTTGCATCTAAACAGAGTGTGCAATCAGAAGAACAGAAACTGCTGGCAAAACGCAAACCCAGGTGGTGAGCTTGAACTTAAACAGTTTTGGGATGAATAACCAAGAACCTTTGTCATTAGTATGTCAGAGGTGAAGAGAAAAGTGAGGCAGGTCCGTTGGAGCACACAGAAGGCGATTCAGAGAAGCACCACAAAAGAGGAGGCTGGGTAAGAGAAACTTAACCAGAATCAAGATGGATTTCCCAGTCATTTCTGACCAAGAGATTTGTGAATGAAAAAAGGTACCTGTGTGAACACAGGACAAGCATGTATGGGCCAAAATCAGTTCATGAAGCTATCATTGCAGAAGCTGTGTCTAGTAACAATTACTGAGCACATTGAATGGCTAGAATGAGAATTGCATATTTCACTTACAGTCTTTGTTCTCACAGTGACTTTTGCATATAATACTATGTTTTTACAGTACACGATTGTAAATAATAATATTCAGAAAAGTTTAGAAACTTGCTCAAAATCACATCATAAGTGGCAGATGTAGGATTCTGACTAAAATCTATATGTTGGCAAAGCCCAAGCATTTCCTTTCTACCACAGGGTCATCTTTGGTTACTATAATACAGGAAATCTATATCAATAATATTTTCTTATGCGCCGTTTATCTAATAGATTTTAACTGCTTAGTAAATTCAGTTCAAGCTAGTCTTCAACACTTTTCTATGTGGCCATTTTACTCTTTTAATTTTTTAAAAAGTCTAATGGCATAAGAAATTATTAGAGATGCTAAGTCAGATCCTAAATAATCTACAGAGAGGTTGTTTGTAGCACAGGCAATTGAATTCAGGGGCACTCTGTCACTGAGCTACAAACATCTCCAGCCCTTTTTATTTCTTATTTTAAGACAGGGTCTTCCTAAATTACCCAGGGTGACCTCAAATTAGCCATCCTCCTGACTCAACTTCCCGAATAGTGGAGATTACAGGCACGGGCTACCATGGCCAGTTAGCAAGGTTTTCATTGGGTGATTATTAGAGATTATGCATTAACGTAGTCTAAATGTGCCCCCCTCTAAGTTCAAACACTGAAATTTTAACACCCCAGGGTAATGGTGTTAGGAGGTAGAGGTTTTGATAGGTAATTAATTAATAATAACTCTGCCCTAATATAGAAGATTACTGCTCTTATTCCAAAAGCCTCTGTGAACTTCCTTGTCGCTTTCACCATGTGAGGACATAACTAGAAGGTTAGAAAAGATAAAACCTCATCAGACACTGAATCTGCCAGTGCCTTGATCTTGGCCTTTCCAGCCTCTGGAACTGTGAGAAACAGATTTCTGTTGTTTTTAAGACACCCAGTTCACAGTGATTTGTTACAGTAACCAAAATGAACAAAAACATCCATCATCTTGTCTACCAAGACACATGACCAAAGTTTTGGTAGCTACAATACATTAGGGATGTTGAAAAGAGCTAAAAGACCAAAACCACTTGGTCAGATGATTTGTGGTATTGTATTTGCATAACACACCATGAATATTGGGTAAAATCTCCATTTCAGCATAAGTCACATAGAAAGGCTTAAAGAAGTTTTACATTAACTTCCCTGTGTTCTCCTGTGGCACCTCCTATCTCCATGGAGAGGGAAAGCCTCAGAGACCCACCGGTGCCATCTTGTAACAAGCTGCCATTTTAATGGGCTCAGGCAAGATGAACAGACACAGAAAATTGCATTGTTCTTAAGAAAAGTACTGGGAGTGTCTTGTGTGCCTTCCCAGGAGAGAAGCTGTAGATTTGCTACAAAGGAAAGAACATATTACATTTGCAAATTTCTTGTGAAAAGCTTGCCTTTGCCCAGAAGTCATACGTATTTGTTTTCTGGAGGTTTTTATTAAAGAATAGAAAGGAAAAGACTGTCAGCATCTAAATTAAATGCTTAACAAAGTTATCCCTATAAAACCTGCTCAGAATTATGTGAGATTTATGCTTGATAACACAAGTGTCATGCAATTTCTGCACTGAGAAAAACAATAAAAGGGGTCAGAACACTTCTCTCCTTCAAGGTGGACACCTAGTTATAATGGCAGAGTCATGGCTGCAGATAGCAGCCATCTCCTCTGTCATCTACCTTCAAAGACCAAGTAAATTGAACCTATTCTAGGGCCCTGAACCATTTGGATGATCAAAGACAACCACCTTCAGAAGGAGGACAGAAACCATGCATAAATACAGAGGTATTTCCTGACACTATATTTTGATGTCCTGATGTTTTCATCTCTTTATGATTAAAATAATCAAATTATGATTTGGACTAAACAGGATGCATCCCAAGTTTTGGTAGACCCCACACAAACTCACGTAAGAAAGTGACAGAAACTACGTTTCTGTTCCCTTTTTGTCTAAGGGGTCTTACCTTGTCCCTTACTCTTCTACAATGTATGAAGTAACCAATAAATTCATTTATTTCTTTAAAGAAAAAATAAAAACTAGCCCCAATATGTTATTATAGGTGAATCTGGTTATATTCAAGGAAATAACATTGGAGGGCAGAAAAGTAATATAAGGGAAAGGGAAAAGCATAAGAAGAACAAAAAAGTATATAATGCAAATATCTAGTCATTCCTATCTTTTTTGCTGGAGGAGCTCAGTCTCAGAGTGTGATGCAAGGTATGAAAGTTTTCTGCTTTGATAATTATCAAGATTTTTTTCTGAATTATCAGATATTGTCAATTATATATCATTCTCTATTTAGTAATATGGCTCAATACTAATATAATGGATAATCAGGATGTTAGAACTTCATATTCTCCCAGTCTAGCATATTAAAAATTTTGCTCAGCTATAAAGCTCATGAAGGAAGGAAGGAAGGAAGGAAGGAAGGAAGGAAGGAAGGAAGGAAGGAAGGAAGGAAGGAAGGAAGGAAGGAAGGAAGGAAGGAAGGAAGGAAGGAAGGAAGGAAGGAAGGAAGGAAGGAAGGAAGGAAGGAAGGAAGGAAGGAAAGGGGAAGGGAGGTAAAGGGAGCAAGTACAAGACTAAGTGGGAGAGAGAGGAGATAAAAGTAGCCAATACATAATACATAAAGCAGACAGAGGGGAACTGTTATCCCAAAGGAATGAAGGTAGCAGGGAGGAGAACTCAGTCAACTTATACCTTCTTCTCCATAAAAGCCTATGACAGTTCTAGAGAATTCCTTAGTCTTCTCGAACCAATCATTCTAATCCAACCTTCATTGACAGAGCAAAATTTGATTTGTGCAAAGCCAAAACTAGAATTCAGATCTCCTGGCACCAAGTTCAGGACTATGAATACAAATTTTTCTCATTCTAACAGGCATGATGGAAGGATGATCCCCATAGGGTCTGCATTGAACCATGCAGACGTCTTGATAGAAAACATGAGATGAAGTCCAACCACAGAAGCAATCAGGCAAAGGATACTCATAGCAAGATAATAAGCAATAGAACCTGTGGCTCGAAGGTTCTGCTGACCACCCCACATTTTGTTGTCAGAAGTGAGTTCCAGGAGGGGTGGCAGTTACCATTAACTTGCCTAAGTAGAATGTGATACCATCTATAGCTCCGCCTAACACAGCCCTGCACTTGACACAGAGAACTTTCCCAAGTTTTTCCTCTGGGAGGAATGGTATTAGCACATAAAAACATAAGCTGTACTAGCATATAAGAACAGGGCTAGACCACAGTCCTTTTGTGCTGTTTTTATGTTTGGGGAACTCAAAATGAGCCTACTGTGATTTATTTAAAAAGAATATTTTTGAAAGTTCAGCTGATAACCATGGAAGCTCATGGAATCTGGTGGTGGGTTACCACAGCAGGTTTGCAGGGAATGGGGTGTGTTTGGGGTGCATTCCATACCTAGCCATGGGACAAGAACTGTTTACAGTGATCACACACCAAGCACCTCCCAGAGTAGAACTTCTAAGAGCACTTTCCATCAATGTGTGTAATTGTCACCACACACCCCTCATTTATCCTCACTTTTCAGATAAAGAAAACTAGAGCTGCTGAAGGTGAGCACATTTGCATATTTCTCAGAGGTAAATTAGAAAACCAGTATTCATTCATTTATTCATTCAACAAATAATGGTAGGGGGGCGGTCAGGGACCTACTAGGGGCTAGAGTCATTATGGAACAAGGACAGCACATTCCACACTTGTAGAACTTGCAGTCCTGTGGGATACAGACAAGGGAATAATTACAAGAGTTTGAGAAGCTGACAGAGGCACCAGGGAGTGCCAGTGAGCCATAGGGGACCCCCAGGCAAAGCGGTCACCAATGTGGCTTCCTGGTCCCAACAATGCTAAGCACTCTCAAAGAAAACCTGTGAAACCCAGGTAATCTCCCTAGAGCACCTAAGAGCCTTCTCTATGGTCCTCTCAGCAAAAGAGCTTCAAGTTCAAGTTGTATGGGCTTTCAAGGAGAAAGGAGCAATTTTCTCCCTAGGCATGAGCAATAGATGCTCCTTGGAGAGGGCATAACCAAGCAGAAAGAATGCTTAAAATTTTATTTGAATAATAATTAAAGGATAAATTGTACCTAGTATATAAATTCCATGTGGGCAATTTGAATAATGTCACAGAAAGGATTCCCTTCTCTTAATTAGCTGTACAGAATGAGTCTCCCAACACAGAAAGATCCGTACAGTGCAGCCACTGGTAATTTTACCTCTGCCCACCCACACTCCACCATATTTCTCAGGGATGTTATCTTCCTCCTAAACTTCCACCACCTTCTGGGGCATCCCAAGCCCCTTACCTCAGGAAACAAAAACACCTTCTTCCAATAGGCACCTGTGAGGTCTCCCTCTTTCTTTTTCTTTTTTCTTCTCAGCCCTCCCCTCACTCCCTCCTCTGTTACTCCTTCCTAATCATAGCCTTCTCCCTCTTTGTGCTTTCTTCAGCTTGTATCTTTTACAGCTTTCTACTCTTCATCATCCTCGATAAAATTAATCGAAAGGAAAACAAAAAGAAAGGCCAACAATACCAATTAACTTTGCTCTATGTGCATGGGTCTCTCATCTCAGTGAATCACAAACCTGCTCCAGGCTGAAATCACTCAGAATCGTTAATAAACAATGGTACCAGTAGAGTAGAGGAAGTGGACCAGAGTCGGGGTGGGGAAAGGGAGGTACTGGGGCGTGAAATAGAGTAAATTATGTGATGCACATGTACAAATATGTCACAATGAATCTCACTGTTATGTATAATTATAATGCATCAATAAAAATTAATTGAAAAAAGAGGAAAGAAACACCAGCACCTGTCCCCACCCAAACATGCTCATCTAATGGAGCATCTGGATATCAGGATTTCTAGCCGCTCCTGGGTGATTCTCATATAGGGCAGACTTGATGGACTACTTACTGCACCGTGTGGTTCTTTGTCTCAGGCATGACATGTAAGCACCCACACTAAATATGGCCTTCTGTCCAATGGCAAGTCTGAGGAATTTGGAGTAAAGAGGGATACATTTTTAATATTCACAACCAGGCCAATCCCTTCAGAACAGATCTTATCCCTTTTGCCAGTCTCAAATTTAGATTGTCATTCTGAAAAGAATATTAAAAAAAGAAATGGGATTAAGTGCAAGTTAGACAATAGCCTGAAATGATCAACAACAGGGGGGAAATGAGCTTGACTCATGATTATATCAGCCTGTCATGAACCATCCAAAAGACAATTTATTATACATACAGATGTCAGCTCCAACTAATCAAAATTGCATCATCCCCGTATCATATCTTTCTCTCCTGGAAGGCAGCAGTGGAATATATGCTCTGAAAGTGATCAGCCTGAAGTTCAGAAAGGTGAAAGACTATTCCATGGTTATTTGGTCAATTGATGGTAGGTACAGATATAGGAGAACTCAGGTATCCTTTGAAAATGCGTAAGCAGTCAAAATTGCCATTGAATTTCTGCTAACATTATTATTACCACGTCAATAACTCAGTGCTACCACTAACTTTGCAGTAATAATTTCATGTGACTCCAACACTGCCCATAACCAGAAAACAATGAAGATTTCCCCTCTCCTTATAGAGGCACTTACACTAACTTCCATCGATACCGCACCCCTTGTAATATCTGACTGCATTTCCTCTTGATACCACAGACCTCTCACTGGAAAGCAATGCATTATTCTGGTGGATAATGCATTATCTCTGGGTGGTCCCTGAGAACAGGCACAAGGGCAGTCAAGGTCACTGTTTTCAAGCACAGAGGGAAGAGCCCTTCTGCTTACTTTTCCCAAGTTCCTGAACAGTGACTGACAACCTGGTGAGGAAAGAAATTGGTCAGGGGCCATTAAAGAGCTGGAATTCTGGCTCTCCACTGACAAGCCGTGTGGTCTTGGCCAGCCATACCAGCTCCTCATCTGGAAAATGATGGTCTTGGACTAGACCATCTCAAAGGACACTTTCAGCTCTCAGATTCATGGATTTCATGATCTGACTCACAGAACAGTCATGCAACAAGCTGCGGAGCCAGGCAGATGTGGAAATTTGCAGTTCCCTGGAGTTACATAATCTTAACTGAATAAGCTTCTTGGAGCGAACTTGAAGTTGTGGGAATTCTATGCCTCGTTTGATGACAGGCAAACCTATGTGTGAGCAGAGGGGTGACTTAATTATAGAGAAACCAAAAGTTCAGATTTTCTAAGACATTTCAGATTTCAACCATTCGGTCTTACCATCCCCATAAAGACATCTTATATGTCAAACTGTTATCCCTGATACTTAGGACAGAAAGCACAGTCTTTGTTAATAAACCTTTTATACCTGTGTGAGGCACTTGGATTCTCTGAATCTTCTTTGACACTCATGAAGCAATATGCACATGCTTTCTTTGGTTTTATTCTGCACAGATGAAAGTTTATGTATTTTGTCTCAAAATAATGCAACTTGATAGAGTATTTTCACATATAATGTTTCCATTTATGGATTTGGGATTTTTTTAAATCCATCAACCCTTTAAGATAGATGAGATTGTATGTTACCCTATTTTATAAATGCTAAAATTACAGCCCAGGAAAGCTAAATATTTTGCTAGCAAATGTCAAGCCCCTGCCAACTCAACTCTGGTCTTCCAACTTAATTTCTTGTTCATTTTAAATTCAGAACAAAAACAACTCAGTTACTACTTGATTTTCCATCTCAGATTTATTTGTCAGGTATGAATTAGGCTCACTAGAATGAGGCAGGAAAAAATGCTGGTCCATGGTCAGGGTCAATGACTACAGACTGCACTGGAAGGTTAAAGGTCTGACTTGGGTCTCAGCGAACAGGCTCAATGCACAAATAAATCCTGGGCCCACAGATACTGACCTTTCTGGACCTCTAATAGTTTACTAAGGAACTGAATGTGGCTATTGCTCATAGAAGCCAGACCTTGGGTTGGAAGCAGCAGACCTTCAGAATGACTCAAGATGGAATGGATCTATATTCGTGCTGTTCCTGAGTGTTCCAGCAGCATGTCTGTCACCTGAGAACTGTTAAAATGCAGAGTCTCTTCTCCCTTCCAGATGCGCTGAATCGGAATCTGCATCTTAACAAGGGTCCTGGGTGGTTGGCGTGCACACTGGTGCTTGAGAAACACTTCTCTGAACTCCTTTCGATCTTTGGAGATCTACGGGCAAGGGTTCTATAAGTTCAACTTCCTGTTCATGCTAGCCAATGGAGGCAATTAGTGCAAGGCCACCCCTGGCAATCTGGATATAGAGTGTGCACACATGAGTCAGCAGATGCCATCAGAACGACCGTACAGCATCCAGCATGATGCAAAGTGCCTGGACCACTCAGAAAACGGCTTGTTGGTCCACCTCATCGGGAGAACAGTGGAATTCCCAGGTCTTATAACTTTCCTGAACTCAAACATTAGAAGGTGAGGGGTGAGATTCAAAAGCTGATGACATTGAACTTTCCCCTCACTGCCTGGAATCAAAAAGGAAGCTGGTTTCTGCCTCTGTCCGCCATTCTTCATTTCTGTTTCTCCCTTGCCTCTCTCTGTGTTTTTCTCTCTTCGCCAGCTGGCTCCCCAACCCGCAGCACACACCATATATACACACACACATACTCACAAAGTTGTATTTTCAAAGTTTAAGAAATGCAAAGATCATCTCTTCAGAGCAGGGCCCAGGAGAAAAGCTTCTGCAAAGACATTTGCATTAATTACCACATTAATTTCTTGTCCCAGGGAAAGCTCAGCAAACCAGAAAAGCTTCCTGCAGGCAAACACCTGTGAGACCTAGCAGTGGACTGGGGGCCCTGGGTTAGGGAGGTGGCAGTGAGAAGTCTGGAAAGGAGCCTGCTGACGGCTTCCGTGCAGGTGTTCAGCTTAATAGGGTGTTAATTGGGTAACAGGTGGAAGCACAGAGGGTGGAGGGAGCAGCAGAGTGAACAGGGCAGACTGACTGCTGTAACCTAATTTTAAACAGAGTGGAATTTTCCTTCTCCTTACTTCAATTTGAGCTCCAGAAGCTTGGTCACAATAGAACTGAACAGCACATCGTCATATATAACAACTAATATTTATAGCTACTTGGGAGTGCCAGTCCTGTACTAAGTACATTGCACACTATATCCCTAATCTTAAAAGCAATCCTGTAGGAGAGGTTTGAGAATCTTAGTTTTAAATATTCAAGAAGCCAAGGCTCAAAAGGAGATGAATAATTGCTCAAGGGCACAATAGTATGTGGCAGAGCTGGGATTCTCTGGCATGTGTCTATGCATGAATCCACTGCATGGTGCTATCTTTCTTTATCTGTGTTCTTCTTTTTCTTCCCCACATTTAAAAAGAATTTTTTTTTAGTTGTAGATGGGCACATTACCTTTATCTTATTTACTTATTTATTTTATGTGGTGCTGAGGTTCAAACCCAGTGCCTCACACATGCTAGGCAAGCCCTCTACCACTGAACCCTCAGCCCCTTCTTTCCTACATTTTATGATGGGTACATTCTGTTTGTGTTCTTATGAGAGGGGAGAAGCCAATTGGACTGTGTGTCATCACCCTCATCTGGAATGTTGTCCTCCAGATTGATCAAACTGATGAGAATCTAAAAGCACTTGAGAATTGGCTAAATAACAGATTAGCAAACTAGCACCCATCCATCCTCCTTTTGTAGATAAAGGTTTACTGGAACACATCTGTGTATTTACACGTTGTTTGTGGCTCCTTTCATGCTCCTGTTGCAGAACTGAGTATGTTAAGTCCCCCTTATCAGTGGAGGATAACACCTAAGACTTCCCAGTGGAGGCCTGAAACTGACCATAGTACGGAACCTATGTAGAGGTCCTTTCATATACGCCTTTGATAATGTTTAGTTCATAAGCTAGGGCCCTTAAGAGTTTAGCAATAATACCTAACAGTAAAATAGAATGGTTATAACTTTATACCCGAATAAAGATTATGAAAATGTGGACTCTCATGAAAAGATATTTAAAAAATAGTAACAATTTTGGACCACAGAAGATCACAGGGAAGCACAACCATGGATAAGGGGAAACTACTGTAGCTGCACCGGAGACTGCGACCCGCAAAGCCTGAAGTACTTGTTATCCATCCATTTATGGTAAAAGTTGCTCACCACTGGGCTAAATAAACCATTGCCCCTGAGCCTAATTGCAGGGACTCTGTCCTGAATCACTACTTGATGCTGTCAAAGAAACTGGGGGTATTTTGCTTGAAACAAAGAAAATTCAAGAGCACATACTTGATATTCTGAAATGGGACTGTTATGGGGCGCAACTTAAGAACAGACCGATCACCACTGAGAAGTCCAAATTTGAGAGTCTTTATTAAGCCGGCCGGCTGACTGTCTCACACAATGCCCCAGAAAATGGCTATTGGGAGAACAGCCCCGACCACAGGGTTGTAAGTGTTCTTATACCAAAAATCACATCAATCATAAGTGTCTGTTGCTATGATTCGAAATTACACATTAACATCATGAGATCATCGACAGAGGAGGAAGTGGGTCAAAATCACCCTTACCTAGGTACAAACTAAAGAATGGTTATTAACATCCACACAATCACTGTTCACCTGGCACATTGTTTAGGAGCAATAGGAATCAAAAGAGAGCAATTCTTTACTACATAGGAGTTGCCGTTGTATATTATTAAACATGTCACATCAAGTAACTGATGATGGGCACAGAGGCGGGGTGTTCCCATGGGAGAAGCTTATTTCCTACATCACATGGAGTCTCAGAGCAAAATGGAGTCTGTTTAGCCATTTCCCTTAGAGTGGCCTAGAACATTCTCATGGAGTCAGATCTGTCAGCCCATCATAGGACTATTTAAGGCCCATGGTGGAAAATTTCAGGATCTGCCTTTTGACCCAACTTAAAGACCTTTCTGTTACTAATGTTTATGAGTTAACTTGTCCATTAATGAGCTCTTCATCATCCCAAGTATTCAAATAGTCAGATGAACCTTCATCAGAGATGTCAGAGAGATCTTCCTATATGAGCTCTATGTTCCTTTACAACTTCTATGATCATATAACTGTGCATTTCAATATCACTGATGAGTCATGGGATACTTTCTTAAGTCTCTGTGTCCTAGTCTGCTACTTCATCATCTCCCCACCATCTTGGGCCATAAATACAGTAGCACATACTGTAAGGTGTCAAGCCTCAGTAGAGAAGCTATATTTGCACCCAGTTAACTGAAGTTTGACCTGTGCTCAGGATGCATTTACCCTTAAATGCTCTTTTGTTTTCCAAACTCAACAATGAAAAATTATTTTTAAAGTCAAAAAGACAGAGCTGCTCTCAAAACCAAGATTAATTAATTTAGCTATTTGATAAATATTTATTGAACAGGGTCAATATGAGCAGGGTCAGAAGTGTGGAAGCTGAAGCACAGGCCTCTGGATCCTAGTCCAGAAACAGGCAGAGGTGGCTGGGGATCCAAACCCTGTGGGATAACAAGGAGGAGAGGGGACCGGAGTCAGGGTCAGCAGGAAAAGGAAACTGGAAAAGTTGTGCTGCCACCTGGGGCTGTGGCTTGTGTAAGTTGTACCCATGGTCAGGCCACAGCAAACAGAAGAGAGGCTGAGAAGCACACAAAGAACATGGGCCAACGCATCACAGGGTCTGAGATAATTCCCCTTCATCACCAATGGGGAGAAGCCCTGAGCCACCTGCACAAACCTGACCTGCAATCCAGGGTCCCACGGGCACTGTGCAGCCAATCACAAAACCACAATACAGGGACCAGTGACAGCAGAAAGCAGGGAAACTCTCACTCCGATGCCCTCATCTTCAAATTATTCCAGGATTGTTCTTTTATTGACACTTTTTGAAAAGCAAATTCAGCTTCCTAATGTTGATTTTGTTGGCCATTTTTCAAAGCAAAGGAGTAAAATCTACACTAAAGATGAAGAGCCCCCAAAATGAATCCTAATGAAATGTAAAGAATGGAAGCATCGTAACACGATTTTTACTTATAACCTCAAAAACAATTGAAAGGAAACATTACTTTAAAAAAAAAAAAAAGAATAAGAGATTTATTAAACGAAAGCATCAACGAAGTTTATCTTTTTGTGGGAGAGGGAAAATAATAGATAAAGCTCATATGTGTTGCCTACGTGCTCCCTCTCATAATTGCTGAAGGCTTTGACTGAGTTCAGATGTATTTCCATTTTCCGTGGAGGCTCAGACCAGGCCAGACCCAGTAGACATTGTAATGCCAAAATGGACAAAAGGAGGTTAAACAGACAAAAGAAAAGCATAAGAATCTGAAGGGACCAAAGCTGGGGGGTAGAATAAAAAGGAGGGGCAAAAATCTGCCTGAGGAAAGTTGCATGAGGTTGGGAAGAAGTTTTTCTACAATCTACGTATTCACCATCATGTACATGAAAAATGGAAATGACATACTCTCATTTTAAAACTGTCATACTGGCTCTTGTGTATCTTTTGATCGTAGAACTTCCCTGAGACTGGACCACAATGATTAGAGTATTATATGCATATAACCTTAATTTATTTATGTTTAAATTCATTTGGCGGAAATCTTTTGATATGTATTACAGATGTTCCTTTTATTAAACTAGATAGGTAATAACTTAACCTCTGTCCGTGACTCAGGTTATATTAGAAGTGTTTGCTCTTCAATGAGAGAACCTCTCTTCATGTTGGGGTTTTACCCTGTTTCCTCAGCCTATGCCATTTCTGAAAATCCCACTGTAGGTGACATTTCATTTCCATCTCTGCAACAAGACACCAGACAACCAAGCTGACACTTAGTTTTCAAAAACAGTGTGGGTATCAACAGACCTGAAGGTGATTCTGTTGTCTGTTAAATCAAAAAATAAAGCATCCAGGCATACCTTGTTTCATGGCAACCCTGTCTGCAGCAAGTCCACCAACACCATTTTTCAATGGATCAGATAATTGTTAGACTAGTTTAGCAATAAGTTATTATTCAGTTAAGGTGTATACCCTGTTTTCTTAGCTATAATGCAACTCTAGAGTTAGTAAACCATAGTATAATATAAATTTAACTTTTATATTCACTGGAAAACCAAAAGATTCATGTTACTACCATTATTGCAATATTTTTTATTGCAGTAGTCTTCAATATGTTAGAGATATAACTGCACAAACTTTCTTTTTCTTTCTTTCCTTTTTTTTTATAGCAGTACTGGACCTTGCACATGCTAGGCAAATGCTCTACCACTAGGCTATATCCCTGACCCTATATAAGCTTTTTGCAATCTATTTTCTCTCTGCTTTGCATTGCTTTCTTTTAAGTGCTTTCTTCTTTCACAGTTACACTATGAACATTGAATGTTACTATTTAGATATGAGATGTCCCTCAAAAGCTTTTGTGTTAATATAGGAATATTCAGAGGTGAAATGATTTGATTATGAGAGCAATAACCAGATCAGTCCATCCTAGCTTGAATGGATTAGCTTGGTGATCATTGTAGGCAGGTGGGGCATGGCTGGAGGAGGTGGGTCCCTGAGCATGCCCTGGAAGGGTTCATTTTTCATCTTCCCTGCAGCCCCTCTCCTCCCTCTCTCTGCTTATTGGCTGCCATAAGCTGAGCAATTTTCTTCTACTCAACACTTCCACTATGATGCTCTGCTTCATCTTGGGCCCAGAACAATGACTTGGTGACTGACCATGGACTGAACCTCTGATACCAAGAGCCAAAATAAACTTCCCCTCCTCTGAGTTGTTCTTATCAGGTATTTTAGTCACAGTAACAAAAAGCTAACTGGAGAAGGCGAGAAGTCAAAACTGGATAAAGGAAGCATTCCTATAATATGAGGAGCTAAGTATGAATTGCTGGTCAAAATTGACGAAGTTTCATTCTTTTGTCATGATGGCAAAATGAACACATTCAACACTTGAGAAAAGAGGAAAGTCCCCTGAACAATCTCCCCCAAATCTATTTCAGACCACAGCTGAAGCTCAACAGTGAACTAAACTGTTGAAGGAAAGGTGCACAGATTGATGCTGTAGGCACCCCAGAGATTCCCTGGTGTGTATGCATGGTACCCAAACAGAAGCTAAGCAGCCAGCAAGAATCATTTCATTTGGTCTGTGGAGTCTGACAGCTGAAACCCCCTTTACCCTCCACTGCCTCTCTTATTTCATCCTTCCTACGAAAATTCAATTTGTTGACATTTACTATGTGCCCATCAATTTAGTAGGCACTGAAGGAACATGATATTGAATGGGCACATTCGATTTTTTTCATCTGGGCACAGTGGCACACATCCATATTCCCAACTACTCAGGAGGCTAAGGCAGGAGGATCTCAAGTTCCATGCCAATCTGGGCAACTTAGCAAGACCTTATTTCAAGATTTTAAAAGTAAACAAATAAACAAAAAGGGCTGGGGATATAGCTCAGTGGCAAAGCACCCCTGAGTTCAATCTCCAGCATTGCCCCCCCCAACACACACACACACACACACACACACACACACACACACTTTTTTTTTTTCAAAGTACCCTCCATTGAGGAAAGGAATACTTAAAGATAAGACGATTACTAAAGGGTAAGACAGCAAAAGCAGCAATGGAGATGAAACAACCTGCTTTTGAACAGAAGACCAGGGAAGTCTCACAGAGGAGATGGCATTGGGTCTGATCCTAAGGATTAGGGAAGATTCCAACTCACATTCAACAGAGAGAGAGAGTCATGGTGAACCAAGGAAGTGGCACAAATGGAAGCCAAGAGGTGTGGAGCTGCATGGACACATCCAGGACAGTGATTGTGGGCAGCAACCTCTGGCTCAGGGACGGCTGTAGAGACACAAGCAGTTGAGAGACCTGGGTGCTGCATGCTAAGCTCATGGGGGATCCTGAACTTGATTCTAAAACATCTAACTTATTCTCCAGTCAGTGGAATTCTTGGCTCACCTTTATGGGAAAGGGAAGTATCAGCTCTCCTGACAGCCCAGCTGTGAGGACTGTACATGGAGCAGGGATGAGGTGAGGCCTGTAGGGGTAGAAGGAGATTCTTTCAGGGGTCCTCACATGAAGAAATTTATTAAATACTGGAAACTTCCCTCTGCTTCTTCTATTAGATAAAAGCTCTTGAAAGAGTCACCCACCTTAATAGGAAGCAATAAACAAATACAGCCTATGGAGCCATGCAGCCTTGACAAAGACCCACCCAGGCCTGCTTGCCCATGTCGGACCTTGCTCTGTTAATTCTGAGCCCTTCACTGCCTGGAATGAAGTTTGTTTCACATCATTCTAACCAATTCTGTTCACCTCTGTTGATCATCTCCTCATATATACAGTTTTCAGAACATAACCATAACCAGTGCTGGGTAAGTGACTGTTGTCTGGATACATTCTGGATTCATTTTTGCCTCCTGTGCCTGAAAATCTGAGTCCCCAGCAATGGGCTGCAATATGCCAGTAAGTTTCCAGGCTAATCCGAATAGTCTCTGATCTATGGAGTCTACCCAATCATTTAGGCACAGGAACCCTCAATGACTGGTTTTTCTTGCATTAAAATAGATTTTCAGTAAGCCCATAGATGGAACCACTCAGTAGGTGACTCTTATAGGACATGGAGACTCCCAAGTCAGGAAGAGGCAGTAGTTTGTCCAAGCAGCTTCCAAAGTCCCTTGGCTTGAGAGTTCAACATTTCTTTCCCATATAGCTTGTGTAATAAAATAAATAAATAAATAAAAAATAAAATAAAATAAACTCAAAACCAACGGTTGAAGGCAATTGCAGTGTTCTATTGTTATTTCTCAGGGGGCTAGAAGTGAGCTGAGCTTAGCAGGACAGTTCCCTTTTGGGTCTTGCATGGATGCAGGCAGATAGTACCTGGGTCTGGGGTCATCTAAAAGCCTGCACACTCCCATGACCAGTTCCTGGACTGGGTCTCCTTGGGAGCTCTTCCTACCTTTCTGTGGTCTCTATTCCTGGTCCTCTGCATACCAGCTTCAAAACAGTCAGACTTCTTACATGGTGGCCTAGAGCTTCAAAGGGAAGAGCCCAAAAGAGAGCTAATGGGGAGCTACATTGTAACCAAGCCTTGACAAGCATTGCCATTTCTACCACTTTCTAGTCCATAGAAATGAGTCACTAAGTCCAGTCCACCTTTAAGAGGAGGAGAATTACACTTCACCTATAGAAAAGAAGAGTGTGATAGACTTTGCAAACACACATGAAATGATGACATCATTTCTCTACTATCATGCTTCAGCTGTCCCTATCCCCTTTCAAGATGAAACTCAAGCCATTTGCAGGTTTCCGGAGTCCTTCCTGATCTGGCCTTTTGCACTTCCATTTCCCTCTTCTCAACACCTTAAACCCAAGCTCTAGTCATGTCAAACATCACTCACGCCCCCAGTGAGTGTCCAAGGACCTAGCTGCCTCCATACTTGTGTACGTGGGATCCCTCTGTGTGGGTGCTCCCATCTCCAGCAAACCTCTGCAGCTTGGTACAGCCAGGGATTCATGAAAAACAGGACCCCTTAAGACTAAGGAATAAAATATCTCAGGGAAAATGGATGGCCAAGCTAGCTCCTGTCTTATGGGTTAACAGCCCTACTAAAAAATAAATAGGAATTTAAAGGTGAACTAGTCTTTGAGGCTATGCGAGTGACATAACCCACCAAAGGATGGGAGACAAAGAGTGTCACATCAGCCTTCTGAGACTATGTGCTCAGCAGAAATGCCAGCTAAAGCCAGACAAGGCAGGGTCTATTCTGAAAATAATATTCCAGCACATAATAATGATGATAAGGGCAAATTTTTGATTTGCTAGAATAGTTGCATAAATAACACACAGTTACCCTTACCTTATTAGCATAGTAAAACTCACCCCCCTAGGTGAAGACCTAACATGGTGTGGGACATGCAATGCAGGAAGAAGCATGATGAAGAAGAGCGCTAAAGTCCGACCTCTACACGTGATGACATCAAGAGACACAGGTCCTGCCTTCCCCATAGGAAGCTATTCCCCTTTGTTCTTTGTCAGCCTGGAATTTCTATCTCCCATGTGCTGCCTCCCTCTGGCTAGAGTTAAAACTCACTGACCCCCAAACCCCCACCCTTGCCTGTGCTTAAAATCTTCTGAGTCTGATGTTCTATTCTACAACTCTGGACCCAAGAACCCAGGTTCAGTAACGCGTTTATTAGTAATTGCTCAAGATGCAACTTCGGAGAGGCTGCCCAGGCATCATGCTGTCCACTGGGTTCAGGGCCTGCCCTAACTGTCCCATTATATAAGCACCTACTTCCACCCATACTGACTTCACTGCAACCAGTCTGTCCCCATCCTGTGCTACACCGTGGTCTCCTGGAGCATATGGAACAGGTTTTGTTACCATTGTCTTCCAGATCTTACCAAACCCAGCATATAGGAAGCCCTCAATTCATGATTAGGGAATGAATAAATGTTGAGGACCTTCAAATATTCCACCGAAGCCCCTAAAATTTAGGCTTATCTCTGTATATTTATTCTTACATATGGAAAAATGCTTTATGAAAGCTGCTCAGACATTCTAATATGTACTCAGCAGAATTTAGTTAAGGTTCCCTAGAAGAAAGAGCCCAATGCTTTATTTGTGAGTTGCAAACCTAGGTCAAGAACAGTGAAGAAAGGAAAAAAAAAAGATAAGGATAGACTTAAGGCAATCTGAATGGGTCTCTGGCCAAGGACAGCAGGGGGTAGCCTCCCAGGCCAGTATCTGGATGGCCTGGAGGCATCCCACCCTGTGCGCCAGGCAGCTCAATATGAGAAGCAGATGGGGGGGAAGGATCCAGACTAGATGCCAAGGAAGTGTGCCGTGTGCACTGACAAGGAACTGCAAAGTGTGCAATGGAACAGGGTTTCTCGAACATCTAGTGAAAGGACCAGTTTTTAAATTTTCTCCAGTCTATCATAGATTTGTTTCTGTAACATATAACAAAAATGACTTTTTTTGAAAAAAAGAATTTTTTAGAAAACAAATACTCTGAGTAGTATTGCTGCAGAACATATGAGTCACTGTTGATGGAGGCGGAAGGGTGTTTATGGCCAGATGAATTTGAAAAACACAGCGTGCATGCCGTCTGCTCCTCTCTGGGAGTCTCTGTCTCAAGTTCTGAGATATTCTGCAATCAGGAACATGTCCCCTTGCTTGAGTAGAATTTACAAAAATGTATTTGATCACAGAACACAACTCTTATAAAATTAAGAATCCATTCAATTTTATGGATTTCAGGCTTATGGCATCAATAGACTAGAGATAGTAGTTTGTGAGGTATTTTCAAAGAGTCAGTTCAGACCATCTGCAAGTCAATGCTAAGCAGAGTAGAATGTGCCCAATCCTGGTGGGCACCGTAGTCATTATAGTCTAATTAGGAAAAAAGAGTGCTGTGTCTGAAAGGTTTTAACTAGGGCAGCTGGGTTGGGGATGTGGCTCAGTGGCAGAGTGCTTGCCTAGCATGTGGAAGGCCCTGGGTTCCAACCCCAGCACTGAAAAAAAGGGATGTGGGGCACAGGATATAGTGCCTTAAGAGGATTTAAAAGATGATAGAAAAAAATTGAACATTTTATCAGAGCTTCCCATTTACCAGTAAAAGGCATGAGATTAATAGATTGCTGAGAAAGTCAATTAGTACAGCCATTATGGAAAACTGTACGAAGGTTCTTCATAAAATCAAAAATAGAACTGTCACATGATCCAGCAATCCCACTTCTGGGTATTTTTCTAAAAGATTTGAAATCAGTATGTTAAAAAGATGTCCGCAACTCATTGCAACACTGTTCACAAAGGTTATAGAACTTCAGTGTTCACCAACAGATGCACGAGTAAAGAACAGGTGGTGTGTACACACAATGGAATACTACTCAGCCTTTAAAAAAAGGAAGAAATTATGTTATTTGCAACAACCTGAATGGAACTGGATAAGTTTAATGTAAGTGAAAGCCAGACATGGAAAGATGAAGGAAAGTTGTTTGTAGAGATGGAAGGAGAGGGAGGAATGAAGAGACGATGGTTAAATGGTACAAAATCCCAAACAAGAGGAATAGCTATTGTTTATTTTAGGAGATCTACTGCACAATGTGGTGAATATAGTTAATAATAGTGTATTAAGTATTTCAAAGTTACCAAGAGAATAAATTTCAAATGGTCTCACCACACAAAAAAGTGGTAAGTATTTAAAGTGATGGAAAATGGATTAATTAGAATGATTTAATTATTCCACATGATTAATAAATCATAATATCCCTCTGTATCCCATAAATATATACAACTGTAAGTTATCAACTTATAATAAAACTTTTACAATTTAAATAAATAGCACTAGAACCAAAACAATTGATTTCCATAAATGTTTAAGAAACAGAAAATTTCAATATTATTAAACTATTCCAGAATATTAAACAAAAAGAGAAAATTTCTGTAGTATTTCTATAGAGTTATTATATATTGGTATTATACTTAACAAATATGTCACAGTAGTGTCAAAATGTACAGACTAATTCATGAATATGGATGCAAAACACTTAAGTAAAGTCATTAATAAATATAATGCAGGAACTTCTTAAAATGAAATATACCAAGACCAAATGGGATTTAAACTGAAGTAAATGGCTAAATATTGAGAAATCTATTTAGAAGCTTAGCCTATTAATTGACCAAAGTAAGAAAGTAAGTTATATATTCAGAGATCCTACAAAATTAATTAATAAAATTAAGCATCCTTTTTTTTAATTGTTTTTTTTTTTTTTTGAAACAGGGTTTTCTATGTTGGTACCCAGCTGGTCTTGAACTTTAGGGTCCAAGCAATCCTCCTGGGAGCTAGGGATCTGGCTCCAGTGGTAGAGTGGCTTGTCTAGCTTGCATGAGATGCATGAGGCCCTGGGTTCAATTCCCAGAACCACCACCAAAAAAAAAAGGCAATCCAGCTACCTCCTAGTAGCTGAGACTGCAGACACCTGACACCATAATCAGCTCTGTTCTTGATATTATAATATCTGTATCTACCTTTACAGCTATAGAAACTCTTAAGTTAAAGTTAAGTTTCCAGCTTAACAGTGAAATGCAAGAGGTACAAATCCCATTATTATGTACAACCATAAAGCACCAATATAAAAATATGGGGGAAAAAAGAAAAAGATATTCCTTAAAAATTTTTAAAAATTCAATAGGGAATTCAATTAAAGTAGAAAACTAGATAAGGTTGTTTATTATAATTATTTCTATCTGACATATTTCTGGAGGTACTAGCTAAGGCAATTAGGTAAAAGAAACTATACATTGTCAAGAAAAAAGCAAATTCATTTTTTGCAGGTGATATGATTATGCATAATTTTATCAATAAGAACAGCTTTCTTATACAAACACATAACATATTTTTTCCTACCAAACAGCAATCATGTTTTATTCTACTTGCAAGCTAAAACTTTAGCCTGCCAGTTTCATGGATGCTGGCAGAAAATAAGAGACTCCTGAATCAGAGACAAAGAATTTTATTCCTCACAATAATCAAGTAGCCAGAGTACAGCATTTTCATATGACAACTTCCTGAACTCTAGTTCCAACAAAGCAGGGCAAAAGAGAGCCAGGTTCACATGAATAGGTCCCATTATTGGAGAGGACACAGCTTAGGGAATCTGAATATTCTATAGCAGACATTGAGCATGCTTGCCTTTTGCTCCTAGAAAGACACCATTTCCATCTTTTAAGGCTGTTTGCTATACAAAAATCCTAGAACAAAGGCAGAAGCACAAGACACACAGAAACCTGAGAGATCTGTATAGAATGGCCACCCAGCACTCCTACAGAGAATTTTAAATGCTTCTTAAAGATATAAATGAAGATTTATACAAATTGAAATATTTGGATAATACCATTCAATATAATGAAAAGTCTAGTAACTCCTAGGTCTAAATATCTAATGCTGTTCTAAATACTAACAGGTGGAGCAAAAGGAATTCTTATTCATTGCTGATAGGAATAGAAAATGGTGCAGCTACTTTGGAAAACAGTTGGGCAGTTTCTTAGAAAGCTAAACATAGTCATACCATATGATCCAATAATCATATTCCTAGGTATTTACCCAAATGAGTTGAAAACTTATGTTTACACAAAAACATGAGCACAAATGTTTATAGAAGTTTTACTTCTAATTGCAGAAAATTTGAAGCAATCAAAATGTTCTTCAATAGACGAATGCAAAAACAAAATGTGGTATACCCACATAATGGAATATTATTCAGCAATAAAAAGAAATACGCTAGCAAGCCACAGAAAGACTTGGAAGAAACTTAAATGCAGATTGCTAAGTGAAAGATGTCAGTAGGAAAAACTGTATACTATGATTCTAACTATATAATAAGCTAGAAATGGTAAAACCACAGAGATAATAGTAAAATCAGCTATTGCCAGGATATCAGTTGAGGACCAGGGAAGAAGGATGAATGGTAAAGCACAGGAGTTATTAGGGCAGTGAAACTATTTATTCTGCACCATATTGTAAAGATAGATACATGCCATTATGCATTTGTCAAAACTTATAACATACATAACACAAAAAGCGAATCTCTGCAGGGCATGGTGGTACACATCTGCAATCTCAGCTCTTGGGAGACCCAGGCAGAACGATTGCACGTTTGAGGCCAGGCTGGGCAACTTATTAAGCCCCTGTCTCAAAACAAAAAAATTAAAACCTGAGGATGTAGCTCAGTGGTAGTGTGATTGCCTAGTGTACAGGTGGCCCTGAGTTCAATTCCCAATACTAAAAAAGCAAAAATAAAAACAAACAAACAAAACCCTAATATAAATCATGGTGTTCAATTAATAATAATGTATCAATAGTATCGATTTTTAAAAATTCATGACATCAATATAGGATGTTAGTAATAGGGAAAACTGTGGGATGGGGAGGAGAAAGTATTATATGGGAATTCTGTACTTTGTGATCTAATTTTCTGTAAAATTAAAGCTGCAATTAAGCACATAGTTTCTTTAATCTCAAAAATGAAACAAATAATTTTAACCATTGAGCCACATACCCAGTCCTTTTTTTATATTTTATTTAGAGACAGGGTCTCACTAAGTTACTTAGGTCCTCATTAAGTTGCTGATGCTGGCTTTGAACTTAAGATCCTCCTCCTCAGTCTTTGGAGCCTCTGAGATTACAGGCATGCACCACCATGCTGGGCCAAAGTAATATATTTTACATTTTTTAAAAATCTGCATTAAAGAACTCCTTAAAGTTGAAAGACAAAATACTCCTGGGGAAAAAATATTTTCAATTCATATCATAAGCAAAGTTTAATTTATTTAATAGAAAATAGACATTGGGAATAAGAAACCCAGAATAGCTAAAGCAATCCTTAGCAGGAAGAGTGAAGCAGGGGGTATCGCAATACCAGATCTTCAACTCTACTACAAAGCAATAGTAATAAAAACGGCATGGTATTGGTACCAAAATAGAAAGGTAGATCAATGATACAGAATAGAGGACATGGACACAGACCCAAATAAATACAATTTTCTCATACTAGACAAAGGGGCCAAAAATATGCAATGGAGAAAAGATAGCCTCTTCAACAAATGGTGCTGGGAGAATTGGAAATCCATATGCAACAGAATGAAACTAAACCCATATCTAGCACCATGCATGAAACTAAACTCAAAATGGATTAAGGACCTCGGAATCAGACCAGAGACCCTGCAGATTATAGAAGAAAAAGTAGGTCCAGACTCTATACCAAGAATACAAATAATCCAATCGACAAATGGGCTAAGGAAATGAATAGACACTTCACAGAATATCTACAAGCAATCAACAAACATATGGAAAAATGTTCAACATCTCTAGTAATAAGAGAAATGCAAATCAAAACCACCCTAAGATTCCATCTCACCCCAATTAGAATGGTGATTATCAAGAATACGAGCAACAACAGGTGTTGGCGAGGATGTGGGGAGAAAGGTACACTCAAACATTGCTGGTGGAGTTGCAAATTAGTGCAGCCACTCTGGAAAGCAGTGTGGAGATTCCTTACAAAACTTGGGATGGAACCACCATTTGACCCAGCTATCCCACTCCTTGGCCAATACCCAAAGGACTTAAAATCAGCATACTACAGAGATACAGCCACATCAATGTCCATAGCTGCTCAATTCACAATAGCCAGATTGTGGAACCAACCTAGATGTCCTTCAATTGATGAATGGATAAAGAAACTGTGGTGTGTGTGTATATATATATACACACACACACACACACACACACACACACACACACACAGTGGAATATTACTCTGCCATGAAGAATGATAAAATTATGGCATTTGCAGGCAAATGGATGAAATTGGAGAATATCATGCTAAGTGAGATAAGCCAATCTCAAAAAACCAAAGGACGAATGATATTGCTAATAAGTGGATGATGACACATAATGGGAGGAGGGAGGGGTTAGTGTTAGGGTTAGAGTTAGGGTTAGGGAGGGGGGCAAGAATGGAGGAAGGAAGGACTGTATAGAAGGAAAAGAGGGGTGGGGGGAAGGGAAACAATAATAGAATGAATCAAACAACATTACCCTATCTAAATTTATGATTACACAAATGGTATGCCTTTACGCCATGTACAAACAGAGAAACAACATGTATCCCATTTGTTTACAATAAAAAAAAATTGAAAAAAAATAGACATTGGATAAAAATGTAATTAACAGAAAAACTACAAATACCTGCTAAGTATTTTGAGGTATTTATACATCTTTAAATATTTTTAATACATACAAAGCATTTTAAAAGTGCTTAAATAACTACAATTCTGTTGCATTGTATTTTAAAACAGACTAAATACAAGTTAAAACTGTAAGAAACCATTTTTCATTTATCAGATTGGCAAATTTTTCTTAATGGATATACAGTACATTGGCAAAGAAATTGCACTTCATATACCTTATTGAAAGGGTGAATTGATATAACCTCTTTAGAAAGAAATTTATGAATATCTAGCAAACATTAAAAACATATATCCCTTGACCCAGTATTTCAATTCTAGGGTCTTACCCTTAGACATACATGTGCCCATCTGTGTGTACAAGAATATTAAATCTTTTCTACCACAGAAGATTAGAAACGGTTACAAACACTGTGATAACACCATACAATGAAATACCACACTTTTTTTTTTCTTTGCACTAGGGGAACGCCACTACTGATCTACACTCCCAGCCCTTTTTATTATGATGATCATTTATTATTTTTAATATTATTCATTATTATTTTGTTTTATTTTGACACAGGGTCTTGTTATGTTGCCATCCTCCTGCCTTAGTCTCCCAGGTAACTGGGGTCACAGGTATGTGCCACCAACCCCAGTACAATACAATTTTTTAAAAGAATCAGATCAAGGTCTGGGGTTGTAGCAGCAGCAGGTTAACTGCCTAGCATGCACAGGGCCCTGGGTCTGATCCTCAGCACTGTAGGAAAAAAGAAGAAAAGAAAGAATAAAGTTGTATCAGCAGTATGACTGGAAAATTTTTAGAGATGCAATATTAAGGAAAAATCCAGAAATACACTATTCAAGAAACTACCATTATTGTAAAAAAAAAAAAAAAAGAGGGAGGATGCATGCACATGCTCCTGCTTACTCCCAAGAAGTGTCCATGGAAAGAGAACTGGTGATAGTTCTTGGCCCGCACACTGTATGATGGCAGGTCTTCTGTTTTCCTCGTCACCATTGTTCTCCACACCCTTGGGTGTAGCAGACACTCAACATGAACTAAAATTATTGGAAAGCAATGAACAAGGAGTAATTGAAGACTGAATGACTACTACCAATCAGACTTTCTCTGTAGGCAATGACCTTCCGTAGACTGAAACTCTATTTTCCTCTTCATTTTTCCTGTGTCTTCCGGGCACAGCTTCTCTCTTCACCTGAATTTACGGAGTATGATAGTACCAGGCTTTGGAAATGCCACAGATGAGTTGGACGACCCTCTTCCACTAGCAAAATGACCTGCCCCTCTGTTTCCCATTGTGCACCTGTTCTTATTTTTGCTACAATAAGTCTGAGGCTGTCCCTCAGTCCCAGGTTCGCCCCACACAATTCCCTAAGGGAATCCCTAGTAAGAACCTGCTTGGGGGAAATCTGACACCACTGTCCCATCTCGGCCACCTTCTGAAACACAGGGTGAGAGCCACCTGCATCACCTCACAGCCACGATCCTTCATCGAGGTGAGACCCTGAAACCAATGGGCTCACAGAGATTGTTTCTTCAGGTAGGGACAGAAAATTATCAAAAACAGCTGCATTCTTTTGTGATGCTGGTGAGCCTCTCAGTTGAAACAACACCAACAAAAAATCCAAATGCTTTTTACCATCATAACAAAGACAATTGTTTAGAGACAGACACAGAGTCTTGATAATAGGGGAAATAATCTTACCAAGATATGAATTTGGATGATATATTCTCTAGAAAATACCTAATATCTGTCTTCAAGAGATGGGCTTATTTCACAAGTCAACCCAGAAAAAAGTTGGCCATAGCAATGCTCACTGGTGGGAAGATTGGAAATCCACTGGGCACCTACAGTCACTGCCAGTCATAGTACCCACGTTCATCCTTTCCCTAAAATATGCAATATTAAGCAGACATGAGCTCACTGCCCATCTGGCTGAAGCCTCAAGTGGCACAGAGAAGGCAGGACTAGGGAAAGAGCCAAGGAGTAACACCCTCTCCTGTGAAAGAAATGGGCTTTCCCTAGTAGATCTCTGGACAGTGACTTTTAAAATTCCATACACATCAACTGGTTTTTGCCTTGGGCAAAATTATAGATCATAGCACCAAGATTCATAAGTAACTCAAACAAAATACCAATATTTGTTTCCTAAACTCAAGAAGGGGACAAACCAAAATAATCAGAATCCAATACAATACTTCTGACTTTTCTACATCGCCTAGTCTAGTGTAGTCCTTTGAATATAATAAATATGCAATACTTATTTGCTATGGGTTTCAGCTAAAGAGCTTCCCCTACCAATGAGCATTAATATGTCTGATTTTGTACTTACAGCAGATTTCCTCAGTTAAAAGTCCTGGATGAAAATTCTTTGAAAATGTAAATAAACATCATTAAAATTTCACTCCATGGCTTTCAACTCTCTGAGGTCCATCCTGCCAATATTTTTCATCTTTAGCTAAAGTACAAATTAGCTCTTAGATCAGATGGCTGCTGAGGCCTGTGCTCTTCCTTTCCAGAAAAAAAGTCTTTTAACTGTGATTGGAATAAGCAGAGAGGCTGCTACTGGAAGGGGCGGAGATGCAGAGAAAAGCTGCGAGGAGGCTTTGTGGGTTGGCAGATGCTCTGATTTTCCTCTCGGTGCCGCAGTTGTGTTGAGCTATATGTTTTTGCATAGACACATTCCTTTGGCAAACAGACTGTTCTTTTTGATTTATGCCTCCAACAGACTGGTGGCGTCATGTGCAGAAAAGGAGAAGCGCGCTCCTTCAGGAAGAGGAAACCAAGGCTGCCTAGTCTAGTCAGAGCCGCCACCAGAGATGCAGCGCCTGAACGAAGCCACAAGGCGTCGCTCTTGTGCACCGGTGGAACCGTATTTAAAGACAAAATACCCCTGATAATGTATAGGCAAGAAGCCAGCTGGAAATTTGTGTCTCAAGATGTGAAAAGGAAAGACTGTTTGTTGTAAAGTGACTAAGCCAATGAGGCCATGCATATTGGCTAGGTCTTTTTTGAATAGAACATGGCCACTGAGGAACTTTAAAGAAGGAAAAAATTAACTGCCTCTTTGCGATCTTGCTACCAGATTAAAATGAAAATAGCCTCAAATCAAAAACGTGCAAAAAATTATTAAACAACCGGTTACTAGAAAACTTTCAGAGAAAAGTTCATATAACTTTTTCTGTAAATAGAACAATGAATGAATTCCCGGCTGTCTGGTTTGTTTTGTTTTGTTCTTCTTCCCAGAGAGAGGCATAACATTCCAAGAGATGGGTTCTGTTACCCTAAGAGTTAGTGGTGGGTAACCTGAAATCTTCCCGAACCGATGCTGGACATGGGCTCACAAAAGGATCAAGTCTTGCATGCCACTCCCCAGTGGTGCAGGCTCCAGAGCTCAGGGACTTACTCAAAGTGTGTCTTATCTACCAGTGCCGAGACCATGAACTCTTTTAGAAAAGAAACCTAGTCACATTCTCTCCCACTATTGCAGCGTGTCTGCAAAGGTGGCCATCAGCATTTCCTGCCAGCCCACAAAGAGGTAGACTGTAGTTCCCATTCCCAGGCTCAGCTGGTCTCCAGTCATTTCAGTCACACCAGTTGGGGCAGCAGACCTGTGAGCAAGCCTAGCTTAGGTCCTGCAGACTTCCTTGAACTGCCCAGCAAATACCACAAGGAGTAGACATGAGCCATCCCTGCCAAGCAAGGCTCAAATTGCAGAATCGGGAATAAATTGTTGTTTCTACCCACTGAGTTTTAAGGTGGTTTATTTCATAGTAAGAGATAACTAAACATACCCTTTCCCACCCACTACAGCACAGCACCTGTCACATACATAGCAACAGAACAGGGGCTGCCTGAACGCATTACCTCCTCCCAGGAGCCTCCCCAGACTTCCATGCCCCTTCTTTAAAACGTGCTAACATCCTGTGCAGTGCTCTATCCTGATTCTTACAGCATTATCTCATAACAACTGTGCTGCACGTGTGTCTCTCCCAACCCATCTGACTCCAGGACAAGAAAAGTGTTATATTCATATATATATATATATACTCAGTGTGTTAGATTTTTATGCAAAGAATAAATAAATGGAAAAAGAGATATAGGCCAGCATGAAGACACCTCCTGATACAACTATCCTACTTTAACTTTGTAAATCAACAACACAATCAGAAACAATAAAAATCCATGAGTAATCAAAACCAACAGTGTCATTCTTCATTCCCCAAGAATCTGACTAGAGCCCTTCATCCAGGGAGACTTGTGTTTCTGTCTTCTTTCTCAGCTTTCCTCTCAGGAGGCAGCTAAAGAGCTGTGTGAAGACCAAGATGCACTGAAGGAAGATGTGAGCTGAGAGCACGAGCCATACAGGCTCAGGACAGTCAGCTCCTGGAGCTTGCTGGCCATGCTGGATCCAGACAGGCAGAAGTGATAACAGGGTCACAGCCAGGAACTGTGTCACCCATCTTTGTTGACCCAGATGGTGCCACTAGAACATGCCTCTGCTTGCTAATGGAACTTCAGTTGGTGGTACCTAAATCAGTATTATTCTGCCTCAAAAAATGTACTTCTGTAGGTGAATGGATAAACACCATGTGGTATATCCATACAGTGGAGTATTATTCAACCTCTAAAAGGAAGAAAAATTCTGATATATGCCACAATATGAATGAAACTTGAAAAAATTATGCTAAGTGACATAAACCAAAAACAAATACTGTATGATTTCACTTATATGAGATACCTAGAGAAGTCAAATTCAAAAGACAGGAAGTAGTGACTGGAGATGAGGCAGTTATTCTTTAATGTTTCTAAATACAGAGGTTCAGACTGGGAAGATGAAAAAGTTCTGGAGACAGATGGTCGTGATGTTCTCATAGCGATGTGAATGTATTTAATGCCAAAGAATTATACATTTAAAATTATTAAAATGGAAAATTTCATGTTATATATATTTTGCTACAATTTTAAAAAGTGGCACATATTTGATAATTTAATGAAAGAATCTCTCTCTCTCTCTCTCTCTCTCTCTTTCTCTCTCTCTCTCTCTCTGTGTGTCACTATTGTTTTCCTTTTCTTGCATCTCATCTCACATTTTCCTTTAAATCTGACCTTTGGCGTGTGGGTGCCACTTAAAGTACCAGATGTAGGTTAAAGATATCACTAAAAAGAAAGTAAGAAAATGAAAATCTCACTACTTCCCAGTATTTGAAAGGTGGCAACCCAATGATAAACTTTATAGAACAATATACTTCCAGTAGAGAAGTCCCTGAGGTCAGCCTAACATTGGCAGAGGAGCAGGCTATTCCTGCCAAGTGAATCAGTTGGGTTGAAAAATGTTAATTATTTGAATAGGCATTTCAGGATAGCTCTGGAGGGGGAAAAAAATCTATGACTTAAAATAGGTCAAAAACAAAACCAAGAAAACCACTGAAAAACTGCTATTTTTATTTGGACTTGCCCAGTACCTTTAGATAATCAGATCGGACTCTGAGTGGGCAATTCTGCCCTGAAAATCAGAGTTTCTGTTACCCTTTCTTTGTTCACAGTCTCTTTCCCAAACCTCTCACTCAGACCTATTGTGTATTCTACTCCCAATCTCTCTGAAGGCAGACCTTGAAGTCTCATTTTCTCATTCCACCATTGGATAACACCATTGGACAACACCATTGGATAACACCATTGGATAACACCATTGGACAACACCATTGGACAACACCATTGGATAACACCATTGGACAACACCATTGAATAACACCATTGGATAACACCATTGGACAGCACCATTGGATAACACCATTGGACAACACCATTGGATAACACCATTGGACAACACCATTGGATAACACCATTGGCATCACTTTTATGGCTTTGGCATCACTTGTGGGGTTTGATTTGGGTTTCACCTCTTTGACCACAACTTAGTATTTCTCCCAGCATTTGGACACCACAGCCTAGACTTGGCATTTCTGCCAAGGAACTCATAGGTAGCAGCCCGGTGAATACCCCTAACACTACAGACACCTTCTGGGCTTCATGTATGTCTTTGGCCATAGCTATTCTTCCAATATTTTCCTCTCCTTACATGAAGTTTCCATTGAGTAGTGGGTATTAAGGATGTGGAATAACCAAGATATGTCCTCATGAGCTTAAAGAGAGAGAAGGATGACAAATACATAATATAATTTAAGATACAGTTAGCAGAGAAGGAGAATGCCCTATACCAAGTATGGAAGGACTTATGCAAAGATCATTTTTAGCTCAAAAATACCCCTCTGAAGGTGTGATATTTGTGCTAATACTGAAAACATCTGAGGAAAGAATATCCTTGGCAATGAGTGGAAAGACTTGAGGGCAAAATGTACTGGGAAGTTGAGGAGCGTTAAGAAAGCAAGGAAGAGGAGAAGGGTTTGGGGAGGGTACAGGACCAATGTATGAATCAGCTTTCTGTCACTGTGATGAAATACCTCAGAAAATCAACTTAAAGGGAGGAAAGGTTTATTTTGGTTCATGATTTCAAAGGTTTCAGTCCTTGGTTTCTTGGTTCAGTCACTCTGGGCCTGTAGTGAGGAAGAACATCATGGTAGAGAACATGTGGTAGAGTAAAGCTGCTCATCTCATGGTGGCCAGAGAGTAGAGAGAAGCAAGTCAGGGGTGGGGGGCAGGATCCTAATCACCTCCCAAAAGCACCTCAGGCTGGCAACTAAGCCTTTAGCACATGATCTCTGGGAGACATTTGAGATCCAATCATAATAACCACGTTAAGGCTTTTGTTACTCTGGGAGACCACTGGCGGTTTGTGAATAGAGAGTGAAGTTTCCAGATTAACCTTTCTGAAGGAGCCTTCTGCTGGTTATAAAATATAGACTTGGAGTAGGAGCAGTTTTAGAATAGAAGCAGTCTTGTTAAAAGGCTATCGCAATAGTCCGTGGAAGAGATAATAGTGTTCTTGAGGGTGTTAGTAGGGCTGAAAATGGGGCTAATGACAAGAAATGGTCAGATTCGGAATGTATTTAAAGAGAGATGATGGACTGTGAGTAGAAGGTTGGGAAAAGAATAAAACCCACAATTCTAGGCCATTTTGACCTCAGAAACTAGAAAATGGGAGAGAGATGTGGTCCAGTTGGCAACCAATAGACAGTGATATAGACAATTGGCTATGAGAGTCTGGTGATCAAGAGTGAAGTCCAGAACCTGTAATCCCAGTGACTTAGGAGGCTGAGGCAGGAGGATCACAAGTTGGAGGCCAGCATGGGCCCATTAATGACATCCCATATTAATATATATTAATATATGAAAATCTGTATAAATATTATACACACCCACACAGGAGAGAAGTCAAATTGGTGATATAAATGTGGGGGGTGGCCAATGGAAAGTTCTCATTGAGGAGAAAGGAGCCCGAAGGAACCCAGATGAGCTTCCAGGTGGCATTTTTAAAGGGTGGAATTCAAGGGGGTGGAGTGTCCCTGAGGCCAAGTAAGGAAAGAGTACAAAGTAGAGGGAATTGCAAACCCCGCTTTACTAGTTGTATTTATAAAGCAGAAGAAAAATATTGCCAACTGTTTCAGTCTCCAAACCACCTGTGAGTTTACCAGAACACGTGGGATTTAAGGAGAATGCTAAGCCTCAGAGAATCAATCCAATTTCCCACACAAACGACTGAGGTTCAGATCATCTCAGATCCAGAAACGCAAACGTAAATCATGTCAGGTTCACAAGTGTGAAGCCACTGCCACATCACCTTCAGGAGAGATCTTCTGGGAATTCGAGAGCAAGTACTTCCAGAACCAACGCTGTCTGAAGACAGTGAATAGTTCACTACCAAAGCAGCCAGGTTTTCTTTTATTAACAAGGCATACAAATGACCTACGTGTGCAGGAGAGTATTTTTTTTCTTTTTAACTCTAATAATTCTCTGAAATTTAATATAGGTTGTTCAACCACTTTGTGCCGAAGGCTTCACACAGGAGACTCACTGTGGTGAGTCTCAGGAAGAGGCCCTGGAGCTACAGGACAGCTGAGAAGAGGTGGAAGCCCACGTCCTCGTTCCTGCTGTTCTTGAGGTATAGGAGGCATCTCAGCCCCCTAAAGGCACTAGTGTTGTGAACACGATTTCCCAACAAAGCATTTGAAACTGGGTTTACTTCTGAAACTTCAAGCTGAAGTTCGAAGCTGAAGAAAATTAGTTGAAATATAGTTTTCAACAAGTTCTCACTGAAAGGCTTGATTTTTTTTGTGTGGGGGGAGAAAGCTATAGCAACAAGTGGAATTTTCAATTGAGTTAAGGAGAGTATTTCTGAGAACACACTTTATTTTCCTCGTTGCCAAGGGAACTGGAATAGCAATCCAACCAGCTGTAGGTACATGCTGTGTGGACTTTAAAGCATGATCTTTTGTATGTAAACATGTTTCCATCTGGTCTCTCATGTAGCAATGACTGTGATGGGTAATATGTCCAGAGGTGACTTTAGCAAGTTGGACATGTCACCATGCAATCTTAAAAACAGAGTTTTTCTAAAAAGCTAAAGAACACAGAGGAGATGACCTCATACCATAAGGGACAAGAAGAATGTCTAAAAGGGGGAAAATACCAATCAACATTATAAGCAAGTAGACTTCTTTACCCACAAGAGAGGAAATGGAATTTGGGGCAATCAGGCAGAGTCCAGTCCAGATTATCAATAAACCTGGAACTAAACCAACTAAGCCAATTTAATTTGGGGAGGCAATATACCATAATAGGTATATACATGGCTCTAGGAATCAGAAATTTCCGGATTCTAATCCCAGCTCTGTTGGTTACATTTTGGACAAAGTATTCATCCTCACTGAACCTCAGTTTGCTAATCTATGATAGTAATACTCACCTTACCGGTTAAAGAAAACTAAAAGAGACAACAGAGAATTGTATGCAGAACTTTATGCATCATAGTACGCAGCAAACAGCAAGTTTTCAATTAATGAAATTTAACTGATAATTAGAATTGACTCTAAGGAAGGAACCAAGTAAAAATTCAATAAGAGAGATCTGAATGACAGAAATTAAAATCATATCATATAATGAATTGAAGTTTTTATTGTAGAAAAAATAGATTCAAGAGCTCTCTTTGAATATGTGATGAACCATCATGTGGAAAATGAGTTAGAAAGGGTTTTATTTTCCTTCACTGGGGAGATTTGAGATCACAGACAAAGGCTACAGGGAGACAAACAGTAGTTCTGTCAACGGAGGACTTTGCCTGAAATGCCTGCTTGGTCCGCAGAGCATCCCAGGGTGAGAAGTGCTCCTGCAAAGGGCGAGTGACATTTGCAGGGACCTTATCAGGGAATTCAGACCTGAACTGGATGCTGTTTGAGTTTCCTTGCAGCCTTGCAATCTTAGTCTGCTTTATGCCGTTGTTTACTGTGAACATCATCATGTATTTATTGATCATGTCTTGAATATCATAGTGAGATTAGTAGAGAGGAAAATGGGGTACAAAGAAGTAGAGACTAAAGTTTCTGTCTTTGAAATATTTCCAGTATACTTAAGAAAAGCAAAATCTCGGTGCTGGGGTTGTGGCTCAGTGACGGGGCACTTGCCTAGCATGTGTAAGGCACTGGGTTCGATTCTCAGCACCACATATAAATAAATAAATAAATAAATAAATAAATAAATAAATAAATAAATAAAATAAAGTTCCATCACCAACTAAAAAATATTAAAAAAAAAGAGAAAAATCTCAATTCACCCTAATTCAATAAATATTTATTAGAGCTGAATTTGTGGTAAAGCCTATGCTTGTCAGTAGAAATTAAAAGAGGAGTTGGGATGGTCCCAAGAATCCTGGAGATACAAGTATTAGAACAAGATGTATGCCAAGGGACAAGTTAAATTCTTGCTCTATACAATCTATACGAATTCAGAGTAAGGATAAATCCTTATTTTGAGAGAGAGCATAATTATGTACAATCAGTAGTGAGGACTTTGTATCCAAGAACCTTCCTGACTAAAACCAATAAAATGTGTTTGCATTTTCAGCTGAGAGCTTGCAACAAGCAAGGTTATGAGGCAGAAGAAGCAAGCACCTCCAGAATGTCTCCAGCCTTCCTGAGTAGGGACAGTGACAGTAGGGAGATGCAAAAACAGGAAGCAAGGAAGGGGTCTTCTATGGTGCGTGATGGTGAGCTAAAATAACATCGATGACGAATGTTCCATTTCTTATTTGATTGCTTTGCAATGATGCAAGTAGCTGAGTGATTATTCAGGCCTTTTATAAGCTGACAGCACATCCAATTTACCTCAGTTACATCTTTCTCTCTTTCTTTACAAGAAATTCTGCCTTAGAAAAAGAAGAAATGCAAAGGAGTTTAAGGCAGGAGGACGCAAGTTAGAGGCCAGCCTGGGCAACTTAGCAAGGCCCTGTCTCAAAAGAAAAAATTAAAAGGGCTGGGGATATAACTCAGTGGTAAAGGGCCTTGGGTTCAATCCCCAGTACAGGAAGAGAAGAAAGAAATGCAGGGAGGGAAGGAAAAGAAGAGGTGAATAAGAAGAGTAATATTTTTAACCTCTACATTAGACATTTTGGACACATTATCCTTTTATCCTTTTATGTCCTGAAAATAATAATGTGAACATTAGTGTCACCTCCACTTAATCAATGAGGAAACTGATATTCAAAGGTGTAAACAACTTGCCCCAGGTAATAGTGGGGAAGAAAGAATTCAAATTCAGCTCTACCTGGCTTCATGGCACTTCGCTTTGAACTAGCCTAGAGTTTCTCCACTGTACCTTATTGCAGACACACTCGGTGGGGATGGTGGGGATGCTGAGGAAGAGGATGTTTACAATGCACTGATGAAGTCAATTACAGAATCACTTCCCATGGTTCTAAGAAATCAAAGCCAGACAATGTTACCAACCAACACAAGAGGGACCTGTAACACCAGACTAAAGGAAAATAGTTTCTAAAGAAAGACAATCCACTCCTGAATCCCAAGAGAGAAGCCGACCTGACAACACTGTTGCTACCTCCTATACTGCCCATTTGATATTGGGTTTCTATCCTCAACTAATCTAAAAGTCAACTATTATCCTTTGGCTAAGTCTAAATGTGCCTATTAATAAGACATTAAGATGGAGTTTTGTTATTGGCTTCAACAAAAATGATGCTTGGCTTAATCAGCAATGGTTTTGTTATTTTATCTAGATTGATTTATTATTTAGATGACATACAGAATTTTCATAAAGAACAATTTTTATGCAAACAATCCAAGACATTTATTATGAATGGAAACGAGGTACTTTCTAGTTTAATCGCAGGAAGAAAGTCAGCATTCTCATTGAAACAAAGTTAATCCAGGAAGGTCAAAAGCTCCCCCATGAGCCATATGTTCTTAGGGGTGGGAAGAAGAGTAGGGAATGTAAGAAACCAGCAAAGAGAAGGAAAGAGAATGAGAAACAGATGGTCTCAGATTTCCATACTGGAAAGTTTGTCTCTCTGTCTCTCTGTCTCTCTGTCTCTGTCTCTGTCTCTGTCTCTCTCTCTCTCTTTTTTTTTTTTTTTTTTTTGTTTGTTGTTGATTGGTTGTTTACTGGTTGTAAGATTGTAATCTGAACTGAAAACAGGGGACATATACAACTGACTTCAATGAACAACTCACAAAGCAGTGGTTGGAAGTCATGCCAGCAATCTCCCCTGGGTTGGAGCCCTGGACCCTTTGCCCCACCCCATGTGGCCCTGGGTCCTGATGACCAGTGGAACCTTCCAGTCCCAGGCTTGGTCCAGACTGACAGAATCTCCGGTCCTAGAGAACCAGCCTGCATTTGGGCTCTGCGTGTGGCTCTCATACTCAGTCCTGTCCTTAGTGGGATGGTTGCAGAGACCCCCATCTCCCACACGTCCTGGGGCGGATGTTCTGCTTCTGAAGGCCACAGCTAATGTCCTCCAAGACCCAGCTTTGCATTTCCAGCTTGTTGCCACTCCATTTATTTAGAAGTGCAACAGATCCAAAATTAATTTAGCACCCCACCCCTCCTGCCCTAAAGCTTTTTTTCTTGAATAAACAGTTTCTGAGAATGGAGTTTCTATTCCTCTAGGCTCAATTTCTTATTTACTTCCCATAGCTAAGTCATTCCTGATCCTCCAGAAAGGACAGATTTACTTCCAAAACATCTCTTGAATTGAATGTTTCATATTCAACTCTACGGCCAACATCCTACTCAGTTTCCCACCTGGGTTTTTGCAGCATCAAAATCAGTCCTTCTCCTTTGCGCCATGTACAAACAGAGAGGCAACATGTATCCCATTTGTTTACAATAAAAAAAAAAAAAAAAAAAAAAAAAATCAGTCCTTCTATATCCCTGAAAACAGCTTATGCTTTATACCAGAGTTTTCCTTGAGAAACAAGTGGATACAATTTAAAGAGGCAAAAATAAAATAAAACAAATAAACAAACAATCTCTTTGGCCCTCCAGGATTGATGTAATTTTATTTTTTATTATGATCTTTTAAAATCCTCTTTCTAGATTGTAATTTTTTTAGGGAAAAGCTTTGGGTGTTTTTTTGCTGTGTATTCCCTAGCAAATTTGGCACACAGAGCTTTGCACAATTACTTTCAATAAGTGTTTATTGATTAAGCAAGGCTAGGATAGGTTGGTGTTCTCTCTTCTTCTCTATTTTTCTCTCTGTCTCTCTCTCTCTCTCTCTCTCTCTCTCTGCTCCCCCCACTCTCTGAAGGTCATAGTAAAGTCTGGTCCCTGCCTATCTCTAGTTTCATATCTTATTGTGTTAATCAGTTTTTTATTACTATAACAAAACACATGAGATAGTCAATTTGATTAAAAAAAAGGAAAGGTTTATTTTGGCTCCCAGTTTGGGATGTTTTATTCCATGGTCATTTGGCCCTCTTGCTTTTGGGCCTGTAGCAAGACAGCACATCAAGGGAGATGTATGTGGTATAGGAAACCTGTTCACCTCATGACTGGGAACAAAGGCAAGAGAGAGGAAGGGTCTGAGACTTCGCTACCCCATCAAGAGCACAACTCCAATCTCTGGAAGACCTCTTACTAAGTCCCACCTCTTAAAGTTCTTACCACCTCCCAATAGCACCAAGCTGGGACTAAGTGCATGGAACCCCGGGTGACATTTCAGGTCCAAACTATAGAATTTCCCATCTCATCAACCACCACTTCTTCCCTGTTTTCTGATCCTTATTTTCCTCCTTCCTTTGCACATTCCATTCCTTTTGCTAGAAACTGTCTCCTGCCCCTCTTGATCCCTCATGATCATCTAGCTCTTCACTCAGATACCACTCCTTTGGGGAAGCTTCCATTGATCTCCTAAATCTAGGTGTCCTTCTCATGAGTTCCTGTGACACCAAGAACTTCACTCTCATGCTGCTTCTTTCTCCGCACTGGAATTGCCTTTCTTTCTAATTGCACAGGCCCTGACGGCCGGAGTGGTGTGTCACTCACCACCATGTTGAACTGGAGCTTAGAGTGTGTGAGTTACTGCTGGTGATGGGGCTGTAGAGGAGGGACTGCAGCTCGTGAGGTCGTAGTGTGGAACAGAGGCTGCAGTGAAGGGAGCCTTCAGCACCACATCAAGGAACTTCACTGCATCCTGCAGGCAATGGGAACTCTAACCAAGCACTTGTAGATGGAGATCGCTACATTTATAGTCAGGCTTTAGATAGTGTACCTGACCTACAGTAGAGAAGAAGATCGAGACTAACTTGCCTACCGACCCCTATTTATCATTCTCACTAGTCTTGTCCTGCTCTTGGGAGCACTTCACAATCTAGATCTCTCCTGATCCCTAGCCCTTTTGCCGAAGCTGCTTAGCCCTGAGACCTTAGGTTCTTGTTCTGTTACCGTGGTTCCATATCTAATCTGTTAAGTGTGCTGATAGGCCGTAGACAGTTGAGTTAGTCCTTCCAGATAAGACACAGGTGCAATGCACATGGTCTGGAATCAGGACCCTTTACATTAATTTTTATTTCAGATATAGCCAGCCATGGGACCTTCAGGGAGACACCTCTGCTACTGACCTCCGGAGAGGTTGAAATGAAGGTCTAAAGTAAAGTAACTTTAGGTTTCAGACAAAAGACAGGTTTTTTCAGCTGGGGGATGAGGAGAATTAGGAAGGGTTTCATGGCATAAATAGAATCTGAGCAGGGCAAAAGCTCAAAGAAATTAGGGTGTTTCTTTTTGTCTTTTTCTTTTCTTTTCTTTTTTTCCAGTGCTGGGGATTGTCTCCATGGCCTCACACATGCCAGGCAAGTGCTCAACCACTGAGCTACTTCCCCAGCCTTTTTGTTCACACAGGGTCTTGCTAATTCACCCCAGCTGGCCTTGAACTTGCAATCTTCTTGCCTTAGACGATGGAATAACTGTGTCAGGCACATACCACCATGTCCAGCAAAACGGGGGTGTTTTTGAGGTTTTGTTTTCAGCAAACAGAAAATAAATATTATCTCAAGGATAGGCTTGGAGATCCAGGTGAGCAAAATTGGATCTCAAATTTTGATCTCAAAGTATTTGTCCTGCAGTCCAGGATGTCCTGATGCCCAGAAAGGGGGATTCTCTCAGCAGAATCCTTCTATGACTATACTATTATCTGCAAGACAATTCCTAATCTGATAGCACAATGTTGCTTTTAACATTAATAACACTCCACACTCTGGAGCCATATTCTATATTAGTACAGGTACAAAAACACTTATCTTAAAGTGGACTGACTTGTGGGTAATTAAGCTGCCATTTGTTCTATTAGGTTCTAAGCCAGTGGTAACGTTTTATAATTCTGTCCTTTTATTTGGGAGAAGGGAAGGCACTACCCCACTGGGAACTCATGGACCTTTACAAGTCTCATTCTCTGAATTGGGCTAAGTCTGAAAGCCAGACACCCTCATTTAACTTCACAAATAGTTTTTAAGTGTTTCCTTAAATACCAGAAGCAAGGAGGAAAGCTGTGTGATTTTTCCAACTGTGTGATTCTGAGTTCCCTTGAGAAACTAGTGTTGGGCAGGGTTAGTGGAGGGGCGGTGTGTATTGAAATTTGTCCACTATTTCATAGATAATTCCTATTTTAGTTCTGCTAAGGTGCAGCTTTCCTCAGAGAGTCATTCCCCTTGCCCCCTACACGCCCTCACCATGTCGATCCCCAGACAGACATAGAAGACAGAAGAAAGATCCACGATTTGGTTGGGCTCCAATTCCAAGGACTGAGTTCCAGGTTCAGCACTTCCATGCTATATGTCTGTGAACCAATCAAGTAACCTCACTACTCCATAGTTCCCAGTTGTAAAATGATGTTAGGAACAAAAGAAACTTCTGTGGAACTATCATATGATGTCAGGATCTGAAACAACTCCATAAACTACCATGTGGTATTCAAATGCTCAGGAAGTTATTATTTTTTCCTTTTTCTCCTCTTGGTTTGCATAACTGAAGTGTAGCTGAGTTGAGAAGAAGAAAATAAAGGACTAGGATCCCGGGGCAGCTCATGAGCAGAGGATAGAGGTGGGGTGCTTACCAAGAAGAACAAATAAAGCAGAGGCTACAGTAGGGCAAGTTAAAAGAAAATCAGCTCCTTCTTTGTTCCTTTCTTCCTCTCCATTGCCTCTCTTGAAGTCTTCCATTTAGCCTCACTTGAAGCAAGGTGTCACAGATGGAGTAGACCCTCTCTTGTCCTCCCAGTGCCTTTCAGATAAGGAGAATTGGAGAAGGTGTCTTGCAGAGAGGAGCAGAGCAGTGGATGGCCCTGCAGGTTGGCTGGCATTTTTGGAGAATCTGATGTCCATGGATCTGGAAATGGCTGGGAAATGCAGGTGGGCTGAAGGGCACAGGGGAAAGGTGACATACCACATGTGCTGCACTGGAACACTGCCCTTCTGGAGTCCTCTTCCACTGTCATTCCTAGTAGTTCTTTCCAGAAAACCCCCAAGATTGGCTCTATGTGTGCACCTTGTAGTCTGCAAAGCATTTCAACTAGGTTGTCATTTCATTTTGCAGGTGAGAAATCTGGGGATCAGTGCTTAAGTGACTTGCCCACAGTCACCTTACATGAAAACACTACAATAAAACCCCAAACACCAAACCTGGCAATTATTGCAGGATACTGGATCTTAAGAGTGAATCTGAAACTCTTGGATTAGCAAATCCCTGACGGGAGGGGAAAGCAGTCTGTCCTACTCATCCTACCATCTCCTTTGCTCTTTTCCTCCTCCCAACTTTTGCTATCTCTCTCCAGAGTATCCATCAGCCCACACCATCTCCCGCCAGCTGCAGTTTTTCTTCTGACCACAAAACACTTCCCACTTCACATCCTGCCGCAGATCTACAAGTGCAAACACCACTGCACCAAAAGGAGGCCCTTAAAGGAGCCCATTCCTTGCTCTCCTGCCTTTTTTCTCTTCTCTCTTCTCTCACCTTTTCCCTCCCTCCCCATTGCGCTCCTCTGCTCCTGCCTGTGAATGCAGCAGGCCTTTGAAGCCACTTCAGACTAGTGCAAGGGACAGCTCTTAGGGGGCTTCTTGAACTGGCTTCTGTCCCCTCTGTTGGACCTGGGAGATTTGAAATTTCGAAGCATTTCAGGACATTTCCTCATTTCTATTCCTTACAGATCATTCCTGCAAAACCTGCTTCAGCTCTCATTCCATAGCTGTTACCCCAGGGAGATTAGTAACAGGCAAAAGAACATCCTCCAGGTTTTAATGAATGCCTAGGTGCAGGAGAGAGCAGGCATTTCAAGGTAGATGAGCCTGGACTGTTTGTACCTGCACTTCTTTGTTTTCCCTTTCCCTGTCCTCCCTCCTGTTCTAATCCCGGTGTTAGAAAGTTCCTAATCACAGGCCCTTCCACAGGGACGGATCCTCTTCACAGCACATATGCTCATTAGGGACAATCTGAATCTGAATACTGTGCCTTATTGTCAGACCATGTAGCTGACACTAGGTTCAGAAAATACGGTCACCTCATTTGTAGGTGGCTGCACACTGTCCCCAGGGGTATAGCAAGGTCTAGTTCTCGCCAGGTGTTTCTTGGGGAAGAAAGCCAAGTTGGCTGTCTACCTGGTCTTCATTCTTTTTTTTGGATGGGGGGAGGGGGTACTGGGGATTGATCTCAAGGGCACTTGACCACTGAGCCACACTCCCAGCCCTATTTTGTATATTATTTAGAGACAGTGTCACTGAGTTGCTTAGCACCTCGCTTTTGCTGAGGCTGGCTTTGAACTCTCCATCCTCCTGCCTCAGCCTCCTGAGCCTCTGGTGTTATAGGCGTGCACCACTGTGCACATTCTTATGGCATGGACTGAACACCCCCTGTGAGTTTAAAGGGCTTTTAGCAAAGAGGAGAGGCTAAGACACCTGCATGTACATCCATGACCTTGTCAACCTGGCAGTGGAGACAAGCAGTCACCTTTAATATAAAGGGGAATCATTTGAGGTACATCATTAAAGGTGATTCCCAATTTCCTCATCTGAAAAAGGGCAACGATTCCCAATATTATTGTGAGACAATCTGATCCCTGAAAAAACCCATAGGAATGAATGAATGGATACACGCATGAATTAATGCAATGGTTTGTTTCTGGTAAAAACCGAGTGATAAGCTGTCACTTTTGGTAGGGTGTTACAGTCTGCATCCCACTTTTATATGCTACCTTCTTTAATCTTACATCCCAATATGTAGGATAATATGTTGACTTCCTTCTGAGTGCTCAAACCTGGGCTTAAATATCACCCCCACACCAAGGGCCTCCCTTGGCCAGTCAGCCAGAGTGTCCTCTTCCCCTTCACTTTCTTTCCTTTTCACCTTTTTTATTTTCTGCACCTCACTTAACATGATCTGATATCATCTTATTTGCTGTTACTGTTTTTGAGTCTGTAAGCTGCTCTATGTGCCTGGTTCTGTGCTGATTTGACCTCTATCATTGGATAAAATAATCACAACAGACTGACGAACACAGTATCACTTTTCTCTCTGTTTTCCCTATGTAGAAGCTGAAGTTTCTGGAGTTTAAGTAACTTTCCCAGTTTAATCAGTAGTAACAGTTAATCTAAGTGGAAGAGTTCAGATATCTGATTGTAACAGTCACACTTTCAAATGCAGTCAGCTGTCTATATCCTTGGGTTCCAAATCCATGGATTCAACTAACTGAAGATCAAAACAATTTGGGGGGGAAAAAAGCTGTCTGTACTAAATAGATACAGACTTAATTCCCTGAACAATACAGCATAACAACTATTTACATAGCATTTACATTGTATCCAGTACTATAAGTAACCTAAAGATGGTGTAATGGTTAATTTGAATCGTCATCTTGATTGGATTAAGAGATGCCAATGATTAAGAGGCTTCTGAGCATGTCCATGAGGGTGCATCTAGGAATGATTGGCACGTGGGATAGTGAGCTAAAGTGGAGACCCTTCTAAGTCTTGGCAACACTGTCCAATAGGATGGTAGCTTGGGAGCAAAAACAAATTGGTAGAACAAGGAAGCAGCAGTAGATGCAAGTTTGATGCTTCTTGAATGGGTTCTTGGTTGCTGCTGTGATCACCTGAGGATATCAGACTCTTGTTCCTTCACTCTTCCAAAGTGGACTCTGCCAACTCCAAGGAGTTTCCAGAAGCCTTCCACCTCATACTGGAGTAGCACCATTGATCCCTCTTGTACTGAGGCTTTAGCCTCTTGGACTATGAAGCTCTCCAGCCTGCAGATGACCATTGTGGATTATCCCAGGTCTTGTAAGCCAGTCTAATGAATCCCCTTTTTATAATCATACTTCCTGATGATTCTGTTCCTCTAGAGAACCCTGACTAATGCATATGGGTTAATGTGTATAGGAGGATGTAAGTAGGATCTAGGCAAATACTATACCACTTTATATAAGGGACTTGAACATCCACAGATTGTGGTATCCAAGTAGAGGGTCTTAGACTGGATCCCCAAGGATACCAAAAAATGACTGTATTGTGCTAGCCTCCTAACAGTGCTATTTGATTATTTCTTAGGAGTACTAGTTTTATTTAAGAATTTTTTTTTTTTCAGAATCAATGTATGTATAGCCATGTGCAGTGGCACACAACTGTAATCCCAGCAGCTCTGGAGGCTAAGACAGAAGGGTTGCAAGCTCAAAGTTAGTCTCAGTAATTTAGCGAGACCCTAACCAACTTGGTGAGATGCTCTCTCAAATTAAAAAACAAAAAGGGATGGGGATATTGCTCAGTGGATAAGTGTCCCTGGATTCAAACCCTGGTACCAAAACATTTGTAACATACTAGAATCTACGAATTTCTGAAGGATTGAGGTTTACTGAAATCAATAATTATAATTGATGGGTGCAATAAAGGAATGGTTCCAGTTTATTTTTCAGACTATTAAAAACAAGCAGCAGTTGAGCCTTATTAATATTTGACTTCAAAATTTACATTCTCATCTTCTCAACTGATTTTACAGAAAATCATTTTACCAAGAGCATACAATACCAGTCATGAGAAGGAGAAAACCAGATGTGTATTGGGAATAAAAAGAAATTAACGGTTTAAAGCGTATGGCCATCACTTATCAAGCAAATAATAGCACTGAGTATGAATTACCGGAGATAATAAACCATAGTGGAAAAGGCTTAGATTTCATCTTCGGATACTAACAGTATGTTTAGGGCAAGTCTCAGTTCATTGAAATTTGCTTTTCTCATCTGTAAAATGAGGAGAAAAATTCTTTTTTACAGGGATATTATAAGGATTTAATGAAACAATTCACATAAACTACCTGATGTGCAACCGGTGACGAGCAACCTTTAGTCTCCTTCCACTATCCCTTGTCTAAAATTATTTATTAGTCCATATATGAGACATGATTATAAAATAAAGGTCAAGAGTGAAATTGCAAGTTAATCCACTAGAATGCAAACTTCGAAGTGAACGCTGGCCCCTGCATAGCAGCATGTCTTGGGAAGCTACCCACTTTGCCTAACTATGCTGTGTTTGCTCAAAACATTTTTGGAATGCTTGTCTCTACCAGTCAGACCCTCATACAGAAGCCATTGGCAGGAAATGAAATCAACTTGTTATTCATCCATCACAGACTATTACTCACCCCTAACAAGTAAATGAGTGATTCTTTTCAAAACAGACCCAGAAAGCCACAACACTCACACCCCAAAACAGAGTGGCTATTCAGCTCTGGGATCAAGTATCACTCAGCTTCACAGAACTTTTTCTAGATAAGCTCTGAGAAGCACTTGGCAACTTCACCAGGAGCCACTTTCTAAATGGGGAAGTGAATTGGCTGTGGAAAACAGGGAAAATCAGTCACAGGAGGCGAGGGACAGTGGCTTTCCTGAAAACAGAGGGGACCAGAAATAGAATTACAAATATCTAGGGCATGCTTTTCTCTAGAGAGTGGTTTAAAACCACTAGCTTTAATAGCGATGGCTGTGCATATGTAATAGGGCGAATGTGGGAGGGAGACAAACCCATTTCAGAGGCACGCACTGCCCCAGAGATGGTCTCAAGAGCACTCACTTGCAGAAAAGTTTGCTTCAACTGTAAGCATCCCGACGAGGAGCCACTTTATGTAGATTTCAAATGTCTACCATATTATGCTCTTAAGTCATGATTACCAGCTGAATCTGCGGATTTATGAGATGCCCTTGTGGTGATGTGAAAGAGAGTAAGTCCAAGAACCAGAAACCAAACTGCTCAAATGGCTCTGGGGTCTTGATGCACTTGCCGCCTGGGCAAGACTCTCCTAAAAAGAAGACTCACATCCCTGCTTTCAGTTCTGACTCTACCAGCTCTGCTCAGAAGCCCTAGACTGTCCCCTGCTCAAGTTCAGCATCCTTTTCCCTGCAAATGCATCACTATTCCTGAAGAAGAACCTAACAACCTTTGTAATTTGAAAGACTTAACTGAAATTCCTTCAAAAAAAAAAAAAAATCAAGCCAGGCGTGGTGGCACATAACCGTAATCCCAACAACTCAGGAGGCTGAGGCAGGAGGATTGCAAGTTCAAGACCGCCCTCAGCAATTTAGCAAGGCCCTAAACAATTAAGTGAGACCCTGTCTCAAAGAATAAAAAGGGCTGGGGATGTGGCTCAGCGGTAAAACACCTCTGGGCTCAATCCCCAGTTGCAATCCCCCAATCAAACATTTTCAACCCCATTGAAAAGTAAAAACAGTAATATAATGAATATCCCTATGTATCTCCTCACCTAGATCACCAACTGACAAGTGCTTGCCACACCCACCTCACTTCACTCTCTCGGCATTCACACCCTATACTTCCCTAAACCATCCAAAAGTGGACTTTCCAAGATCATGACATCTCTTAAACATGTCAGCCAGGAGCCACTTTCTAAATGGGGAAGTGTTGGCTCTGAGAAACAAGCTCTGCATCTGCCAAGGACTAGAACAGTCTCCGACAACATCACAGCACCATAATCACAGCTAAGAAAATCAGTATTCAAATAAAATAACATCTGACATGGAATCCACATTCAAGGTTCCAAACTATCCCCAAAGTGTCCCTTATTGCTTTCTTCTGCCATTTCCTTTCTTTTTAATCCAATTGAGGTCGAAGCATCCCATTTGACCGTCTTTCTAGCTTTCCCTAAGGAAGAACACTCGGCCACTTCCTTCATGTCATTCATGTCATGGCGTCCTTAACAGGGTCTGCACTAGTTGTTCAGCAGAATGTCGCACATTCTGGATGAATGACTATTTCCCCTGTTAGCTTCAGGTAACATTTCTTTTTTTTCTTTTTTCTTTCTTTTTTTTTTTTTTTTTGTGATGCTGGTGATTGAACCCAGGGCCTTGTGCCTGCTAGGCAAGCACTCTACCAACTGAGCTATATCCCCAGCCCTCAGGTAACATTTCTGACAAGAACATCACATAGACCATGATGGGTGCCTCCCCCTACACCTCAACTCAGAAGTCACACTTCAGGACAGCCCTGGTGGCAATGCCAAGCCTGAGCTCCTGGTTAAGTTGGTGACCACCAGATCGCTGCATGGTGAAGGCATTTCCCTTCTGTAATTAATAAGTAATTTGTGGGGTGATGCTTCATAACAATGTGAATATCCACCCAACCACCCTTTTGGCCCAACCACCCTTTTGCCAAAGGCTTTCATTTGGTGGCTCTTAATTGAATCTTCCATTACATCGAGGGTTACAAAAATGGATATTTTCTAATTCTATTATTGTTTCTGTATTCATATTGGGGCTTTTTTGTGAAGAACAATTTTCCCTTTCCTCTCCCCCTTTTTCACTCTCTTTTATAATTTCAAGTATCACTAGGGGTGGGCATGGTGTCACACACCTGTAATACCAGAGACTTAGGAGGATGAAGCAGGAGGATCAGAAGTTGAAGGCCAGTCTCAGCAATTTAGCAAGGCCCTAAGAAACTTAGTGAGACCTTGACTCTAAATTTTTTTTTTTTTTTTTTTTGCAGGTCTGGGGATCAAACTCAGGGCCTTGTGCTTGTGAGGCAAGCACTCTACCAGCTGAGCTATCTCCCCAGACCCCTTGACTCTAAATTAATACATTCTAAATTAACACACACACACACACACACATACACACACACATAGAGAGAGAGAGGGGTGTGGCTGGGGGATGTGGCTCAATGGTTAAGCATTCAATCCTTGGTACAAAAAAAAGTATTCTCTGGATTTATGGAGGCTTTTTCATTTGACCTGTTATAACCCAATAAAATCATTTTATAGGAGGGGTTAGGGAGCTGTTTAAATTGAATGTGGCTATGGGAACTCTTTCAAGCTGGCTCCTGTGTCTCGTTTATATGATCTACTTATTCCTGGGGGCAATTCCCTACTTTCTGGTATGACAAATTGTTCAAATCTTGAACTTTTTTACTTTCTTGCCTCAGTCCTGGAGCCAAAAACTCTTTGGGGGAGCCCTGGTTCTTTTTAGTAGGATATATTAGAAATCAGAATCTAAGTGCTGAAGCGCTTGAAACTACTGTTTTTCAAGGCAACTTTAAGTCACTAAACTTCTCAACCTCTGTTCCTCATGCCTGGGATCACTGAGTCATGACAAGGGTGACCAACAAAGCAGCAGAGTCCAGAGGACAGTTTGCCCGGCATCTGGAAAGGCATTCAGATGCCTTTCAGAAGCTGAGGGCTTGAAGCCTTCACTTGGCCTCGACCAAAAGACTATGCTATCTAAGGAACCTGCCCTACCCTTGTTACAGTAACAAGTCATAAGGCGCTTTTGGACCTAGCCCCAAAAAGGGACAACATTACCAGTATAGCTTTGATTTCTGAAAACTTGAACTTTTGAGGTTTTTTTGTTTGTTTTTGCAAAGTAGGATTGAAACCAGGGCTTTGCCCACTGAGTGACATCCCCAACGTTTTTTGTTTTATATTTTGACAGAGGGTCTTGCTAAATTGCTCAGTCCGACCTCAAACTTGTGATCCTCCTGCTTCAGCCTCCTGAGTAGCTGCAATTATAGCTGTAGGCATCACAGGGCCTGGATGAAAACCTGAGTTTAAATATTGACTTATTCTTAGTCACTGTATTATCATTGGTAAGCCTCATGATCTTGTTGACCTTAGTCTTTGTGTTTCTTATTTGTTTTTGCTGTTTTTATTTTGTTCTGTTTGTCCTGAATAAGAATGTATTTAAAGTAACTTCCTCATATCATTTTGCGTTCTTAAGGGGATAATAATTAAATAAGATACTATGCCTGAAAGTTTTTGAAAATTATAAAAAAGCTGTGTGAACACTAAGCCAGAACCAGAGGGTGACATTTTAGGTGGACAGAAGTCCTACAGCATCAAAGCCCCCAGCTTTTTAATTAAAGTCTCTAAGGGGCCAACTTGGGCTTGCTTTTCCTCTTCTCTCTTGATTTCCCTTTACAGGAGCTGCTAACTAATGAGCAGAGAACAGGACGTGAGGAAATTTCTAGGAGTGGTCTGGCGTCTTAGTGGTCTGGACCTTGCTCAAGGGGGACACTCAATGCAGGGATACCCACTCTCGGTCTAGTGGGAGAACAATGACTAATGGATAGTCAGAACAGAACAGCTGAACGTACCGAGTCTCTTACCATCTAGGGACATATGTTGTTCAAACCACACTTCCCATTGAACAATGGAAATTAGCTAAAATGTCACCTCTCTTCCTGGTTCAAACCAGCCCACTCTAGGAGGGTCATTTTCCTTCTATATCCCCCAACCGGCTTCTAGATACTGTTGTTCCATTGCTAGTGCATGCCCTTTGGACAGACCTCTCAATGACTGGCTGTAAGGGGACCCACTTTAGGGTTCCTCCCAGCACTCTGTACATCACAGACAAGAGCAAGGGCTGAAGATCTGCCTGATCACCAAGGAAATTGAGAGAGTGAGACGAAAGATTCTCTGGACCTGTCCTGCCAGGGTGGAGATCGGGGATGGGAGAGAGAATGTTGACCTAGATCTCAAAACCAAGGAAGAGAGGAATGCAATTTCTTGACACCTCTCATCTCAGCTGAGATGTGATTTAAGTCCATTCAACAGACATTTATTAAGCACCTGCTGAGGGCACAGCTATGGGTAAGGCTTATGGAGAAGGCTTACGTGAAGCCTTATGGAGTACATTCTACCCTATAGATAAGCCTTTAACTAAATGAAGTGCCTCCACTGTGTTAGGACTATGTTACAGGGGCACAGAATGCCAGGGGTTAGAGATTCCGTCCATGCAACATGATGTGGGCAATGTGAAATCAGTCCAAGTCTCTAAGAAGAGGTCAGAAGAAGGAAGAGCTCTAGGCGGAGGTGACAGCATGAAGCGAGAGTGACCTTTTCCAAACAGGGATGAGCAAGTGTGATTTCCTGAGTCATTTCCTGCCCCACCCCATCATCTATCTTCTCCCCTTAATCCAAGTCATGAGGTTAGAAAAGCTTCTAGACCATGAGCCTCTTCCAGGATGAAATTAACTGCTCTAAGGAATACTAGTGTAGTTGACCAACACGAGGTGGCAGATTGAAACCTGTAGAATCTAAAAATGTTACCTGGTAAGGAAAATAGGGGTTTTGAAGATGTAATGAAATTAAGGCTCTTGAGATGGAGAGCATCTTGGATTATGTAGGTGAGCCCTAAATGCAATCACAGGGTCCTTAAAATGGGAAGACTAAAGGAGATTTCAGACAGACACAGAGGAGAAGGTGATGCGGATACAGAACAGAAAGACACTTGAAATTGGAGTGATGTGGCCACAAGCAAAGGAATGTCAGCAGCCACCAGAAGCTGCAAGAGACAGGACTAGATTGCCTCTAGGGCTTTTGAAAGAAGCTCAGTCTTCCCAGCACCTTGATTTTAGCCCAGTGGTACTGATTTAGGGCTTTAGGCCTCCAGAACTGTGAAAGAACAAATGTTTGTTAATTCGAGTCACTTATTACAGCAGTCATAGGAAACTAATACAATCACATTCCTCCAAAGGGCAAGCCTATCTTTTGCCTAGGGGTCTTTGGAAGAGGGTAGAGAAGAGAAAGAGGATGATTTGTTCCTTGCTTTATTAATTTTGCTTTTATTTTTATATGACAATCTGATCACCCATCCCCAAGAGAGAGGATGCTGGCCAACACTGATGGTCTCCACTCCAAAGAGACACACTGTGGAAAGGCTTGATCTGGGTTTTGAACCTTACCCACTCAGAGCACAGACTTTTACAAGCAAACCTACCTCACCGTACTCCTGAGTCACATGCCCTGTTCCCAACCAGCTGAGAGTTCATAATCCATCGAGCACTATCTCCATCAATGACAAATATTTAGGGTTCATATGGGAGGCAAATAAAAGCATATGTTAGTACCTAATCCAATCTTTCAAGGAATTTCAAATTAACCTGACTTGGCTTTAGTTTTACTAAAAATGATGAAAGAAAATATGTTAGAATAATACCATGGATCACTTTTATTTGGAATGATACTTTTCCTTGTTTGTTTGTTTTTTGCAGTGCTGGGGATTTGAACCCAGGGCCTTGTGCTTATGAGGCAAGCACTCTACCAACTGAGCTATATCCCCAGCCCCCCTTCTTTGTTTTTTGACATTAATTCTATGATAAAATATCCTACAATACTGCTTCCATAATTTAAAAAACCAAACATTTAAATTTAAAAAGAGAGCATGAGACCAAGCACAATGGCATACACCAGGTATTCTGGAGGTCGAGGCAGGAGGATTGCAAGTTTGAGTCCAGTTTGGGCAATTTAATGAGTTCCTGTCTCAAAATGAAAACTAAAAAAAGCTGGGGATGTAGGTCAGTGGTAGAGCTCTCCTGGGGTCAATGCCCAGTGCCACAGACAAATCAGCAAATTAAATAATTAAGTCAAAAGAGGGAATGAAAAATAAAAGAGAAAATAAAAGATGGCGTATTATATGTTATGCATGAGATTTGAGATTTTAAAAGTGCTCTGTGATTTCTTAGTAACTGGGGCCCTGGGAAGACTTTCCAGAAATTTCAGGTCCTTAGCTGAACCTGAAGAATGGGCAATCAGAGTTTTGTCCTTGGACCTAAGTGGTTTGGGATTGCTTATCTCATTGGGCAGTGCTACATTTCTCAGCAAGGCTTGTGAAATTGGACAGACATGGTCAGGGAGCCACGATCTGTACAGAAGTCTGGTTCTGCAACTACTCAAATCCTGCCACACTGTAGCAGTATCTGAATCTCCTTCTGCATTCCTGAGCTCTCCATGCTCCTGCCACATGCGTCATCAGAAGTGACTTGGTCTCTCCAGTGTCTGGCCTTCACATGTGCTGTTTCCTCTGCCTGGAACTCGCTCACGCTCCTCTTCCTCCTCAATCTCTCCCAACCATTTTCATCTAGTCGCCTTCTATTCATCTTCCAGTGTCCAGCTGAGACATCCTCTGTCCTGGGGAAGTCTTCCTAGTCATCGTCCCACCATTTGGCCTCTATAGCAATTTGGGCACACCACAATGTCTCTCAAATATCATGTGCTATCATGTCCTGGTTACTCCTGTCTCCTGTTAGACATCTCGTGACTTCAAGTCACCCCTATCATTGAGCCCAATACCCAGCGATAGTAGTTTTCCAGTTATTGTAGAAGTAAAGTGTGGGAGGGGGTAGAATTTTATTTGTCATTTACTTGTTAGTCATGGGAGGATTTGATGAGTTTAGTGAAGATCATTCACACATCTTCAGCAACAGTCTTGGCCTGTGGGTTCAAGAGTACTTTGGTTCACTAACTAGCATATCCAAACAAATTATCTACTGAAATGAGGTGCCTATTAAAATATTTTAATTGATATTAATTAATTAAACTCCATTGCATTGTACTCTCTACCTAAATTCAGGTATCTTAGTTTCCAATGCTGTTCTACCACTTAGGAGCTGGGTGACCTGATCAGGTTTCATAACCTATCTGAACCTCAGCAGTGTTTTTTTTTTCCCCTTTCTTTTCTATCTTTCTTTCTTTTCTTTTTCTTTTTCTTTTTTTTTCTATAATGGAATCAAACCCAGGTCCTCACACATGCTAGACAAGTGCTGTACCCCGGAGCCACACCCCAGCCCTTTTAAAAGTTTGAGATAGAGTCTTGCTAAGTTGCCCAGTCTGGCCATGAATTTGGGATCCTTGTGCCTCTTTCTCCCTAATATCTGGGATTACAGGTGTGCACGACCATGCCTGGCTCTCAGAAAGTTTTCAGTAAATGGTTTGCATAGATACCTGTTCTACAGTGTTGCTGATGGTATGGGATAATATGTGAAAGTCCTAAGGTAGTGGCTGCCCCACGTGTTTGTCCTTTTTCCTCCCAGGATTGCCATAAACAGGTTTGGAGGGAAGCTAGGGAAGGAATGCAAAAATTGGGAGAAGCAGGCAAATTCATTCTTCCCTAAGGGTCCAGCCTCTGCGTGGCGCTGTCTGAGTACCAACTCATTTAATTCTCACAGCCGCTCCCAGAGATCGGCTAACACTGTCTCACCTTTCAACTGCATCTGTTCATTAGTGTGAGCCCCCTTCTCCCACCCCAGCTTCCAGGACCAGAGGGAAGAAGCGATAAGGAAGCATTTGCCAATTTCCATGGTGTAAATATTTCCATCTCCACTGATTCCAACTGCTGACCCTCTAACAACTAGTTCTAGGTACTCTGAAATTCCACCCCTGGGCTCTCCCCAGACACCCTAGCTGCCCAAGGCAAGCCCCCTGCCTGTCTTGTTCTCCCGTCACTCACCGCTTCAACTGCACTAGCCTGTTTTGTTCTTTTGAGCATTCTCTTCCTTGGATCCCTTCTACTGTCTGTGCTCTCTGCCGAAAATTCCCTCCCACTTGCCTCATTTGCCTGCCTCCTTATCATTCCCCAACTTCATTTTCATGTTACCTCCACACAGGGGGACCTTCCCTATCCACCTTTGCTGAAGTAGCTCCCCATCCTCAGTTGATCTTTAGCACACCAGCCTGTTTCCCTTTCTTTGTAGCACTTATTGTATGATATCATATTTATTCTTTTACTGTCTGTCTCCCCCTACTAGAATGTAGGCTCCTAGGAAACAGATACTTCATCTCATTCACTTCTGTGTTCCCAGCACAGAGTAGATGCTCACTGAATGACTGTTGAGTGAATAAGTGAATGTGTTTATGGTCACGTGGAAAATAAAGAGGAAAATAGATGTCAAACATAGAAGCCCACATTCTTGAACTCAATCCTCAAGTGGCCTATAGAAGAATCCAGATTGTATAGCTACATGCAACTATAATGCAGAGATCTCTTCTGTGCTGTTGGTGGGAATAAAAATTGGTATAACTACTTTGGTAAACCTTTTTTATTCCTTTCTAAGATGAGGGTGACCCACAGTCCTTCCCGGGACATACAAAAGAGTAATTCATTGCACATTTGCAGGTAAAGACATGTAAAGAATGTTCATAACAGGATAGTCATAAAAGTAATAACTTGGAAATAATCCAAACATGCATTAACAGGAAAAGTGAAATATTACATATCTAACAACGAGTGACCTACCCAATATTCAACAGTATGGATACACCTTAACCACATACCATTAAGCAAAAAAAATGAGATCCCAAAAGATTACAAACAGCATTATATGCTTTTATGATATTGAAAGCATCTTTACAAGTTTGGTGTGTGTTTGAGGACTACGTATAAATTCAATACAACTATATAAAAAGAAAAACAGGATCTGGGAACATAGGGTACAGGATAGGATATCTGGGATGCTGGGATGCAGGGATGGACTTGGGGGAGGTATCATCTGGATAGATATTGGTTATTGTCAAGTACTTTTATGTAGGTGAAGTGTTTGTGGGTGCTTATTGTATTATTAAAAATGGACTGATTGAATAACTAGCTAAATAAGAATGAGTAAGTCATGTATGAATAATCTAATTCTGTGGCTACAAGTCCAAGGCAACAAAGAAACTGCACAAATATCACGAGAATGGGAAGATGAATGGTGTGTCCAGAAGAAAACCTCACAAGGTCTTTGCTTGACACTTTCACATTCATGATTCATTTATCACAAAATCCCTATGAGGTAAGTATGGATATCAATTTAAAGACAAGGAAACTGAGATGAATTATTTTGCTTATTCTCCCAAACCTATAATCCAACTCTAGAATGGAATTTGTCATTAAGAATGGGTAAACATTTTCTAGGGTGGTTTTTTGGGTAGGGGATTGAGAAGGCTGTGGATAAGGGAGGCAGTAACTGACACTTTTAATTTTTCAATTTCTAGAATGAAGATGGAAGAAATATCACTGGATAGAGTTCCCAGAAATTCTACCTATGGCTTGGCAGAAAGAAATGTTCCAATTCATGTTTTCATAGGCCAAATGTTATTTGTCTTCACATTATGTATATGATGAATTGGAAAACTATATCTAACTACAGTGTGCATGGTTGCATGGAGGTTCATTAAAATGCATTTTATAGCCTTTTAAAGTAAACTTACATTAAAAAAAAAATTGGATACTAGATCTTGCAACTCCAGAGACTACTCTAAAATTTTAAATGGTGAAAAAATATTTTTACAAGTATCTTGTTCAGTGATTATTGTTCCAAGTCTTTTAAATGAAAGAGGGTTTGTGTTTGTTTGGTTGGTTGGTTTTTTTTGTTTTGTTTTGTTTTGTTTGCCTCATACTTAGGCTTTTTATATAGCTACTCAATTTTAATGTATTTCTTAAAAATAAAATTTACTCTTCTGTTGTCTATACATTTCCTTTTGTGTACAAAAAGGAAATTGTATGAAAAAAGCAAATCTCCTCCCTTTTTAGCTTGTCCTGTTTATTTCACAACATATCTATTGTTATGTGGCAAACTGTGGACAGAGACCCAGGCAGTGGCATTCAGGATGAGCCCTTTAGGAGGAGGAACAGGGACAATGAGGGTCTCCTACAAGGATTCCAAAGTAGATGTGCTGGGGGTTTTGTTCAGAGATGGCAAAAGCCCAAAACAAAACAAAAAGCAAACAATGAAAAAAAAAAAAAAAAAAAAAAAAAAAAAACGTCCTCTTTCTTTTGCAATTGAGAGAATGATTTTAATTTTTTTCCCTATACGAGAAAAATAAAAGCTTTCTACTGGTTTAGACTGATGCTCCAAACTTTTTTTTTCAACCTTGGCCTTTCCTACTGTGTAGCTTGGCTTCGCAGATTAAACAAGCAATCGGTAATCAAACACAGGCCTCTGTGAACTTTCTACATGCTTAGCACTATGCTGAATCCTAGGGACAAATTTAAGAGATTGAACTGGCCACCAGTTCCAGGTCCTTAGGTCTGGTTCAGTTGTGCTTGGGGATAGCAGAGGACTGACCTGACCTTGTGAAGTCCACTTCACTCCAACACTCCCTGTGTGGCCCTTTTCTTCTCTCCCCAACCCAATTTTCCGTTATCCTTCCTTCCTAGAAACCTCTTCCTTCCATGGCCAATCCCACTCCATTCCCTTTTGCTTTTCTTGTATTCAATCATGGTCTGTCAAAACTAAACTGGGCATTAAAAATTCTCTAGTTCTGTGCTTTCAAATTTATTTCTTCCAAACTCTTCTCACAGAAAATCTTACATGAAACTCCCAAGAAGGAAAAGTGAGAAAGTATCAGCTCTAAAAGAGCAAGAGGGAATGTCATGCTTTATCCACCTGACTTGCAATTGGGAAACCCCTGCAAAGTTCCTGAGTTCCAAAGTCCTAGTGATTGCCAGCCCAAGTGAACACCCTGATGCAGCAGGTGAGGTAAATGAGTGCCCTCATGTGCCAGGTGAGGAAACCCAGACACAGAGAATGGTAGGATATGGCTTCAACATCCTCTGGCCATGAAGAAATCCAGGAGTTAAGGTCATTCCCGGAAGTTCAAAAATTGCCCTCCTTCACCAAGGAGATACCCCAGTCTTCAGAACTGGAAACGTCCTGTGGACTTTACTTTCTGTTCTTAATGCAATCACTTGACCTATTCTCAAGGAAAAGACACAGGATGCACTTCAGAATGACAAGTTCGGTCAACTGGGTGCATGCTGGGCATCCTTGTGGTCATTTCAGAAGGGCTGCTATATCAAGAAAGTGTCTAGGGTCATTGGCATGAAGTTGAAGAGCGCTGAGATGAACAAAAGTGCTTTGTGGTCCAGGATGGATTCTGACATGAGTGGGCAGGGGACATGACAACTTGCTTTCCCTCCCTCTTAAGGAAGCAGTTTAATGCTGATGTGTCAGCGCCATTATTGTGTAAGGCCTCCCTCCCACCCCCTCCCTCTCCACTGCTGTAAGATATACTGTCCGATGAATAGTCATTCTTCTTCTGTCTTTGTAACATAACAATATGGATGTTTATAAAGCTTCTCCCAGTTTTTCCAAGTCAATAAATTAAAGCACAATGCATCTTAATTGCCAGCCCCCTAGCCCTTACAGAACAAAGGGCAGAAGTCCCAGGAAAACAAACTCTGGCACTGAACTGAAGAAGGGTGGGAAAGCCAAGCTGGGATCTCTGTGAAAGTGCCCAAGACAAAATGGTTTGCATCTAAGATGGTTTCCCATAGTGCTTTTTCCAGGCCACCTAAAACTATTTTTATGCCCATAATTTCCTCTGTCTCACGGTGTGCCTGGAGGCAGGGACAAAGACAATTAATTCAATCTTTCTGGAGAAACAGAGCTTCAGCAATTTTATGTCAAGGGGCATAGGAGGAGTCAAAAAGGCAATCACAATCAGCTGTCTTAAAATTTGGCATTCTCTTTGTTATCCTAACAATGGCAACACTAGTTGTTTGGCCAAATGTTATAAGTTCAAATCCTTATTGCCATTTATGAGCCATATGATCTTGGACAAGATACTGACCTCTGTCTGTTTCGGCATCTTCCTCTGTAAAGAGTCTGATAATATGGTAGTTGCTACCTCATAGCTTTGTCAAGGAATTAAATGAATTACGCACATCAGAAGCCAAGAATGGCACTGGCATATAGTAAGTGCTCAGTAAATTTATGATTTCTGTCGTGCTTTGTGGTTCACTTCCACAGATATTATTTTCTCTTGATTAGGTTCCAGACCATTTGACTCTCAGCCAAGACATTTGGAAAGACTTTAGAATACTGAGTAATGTTCAGCATGCTTTACCAAACACATCCAAAGAGGTTAGAATACCAGGTATGGTTTTCCCAGCTCTGGTCTTGTCTTTTTGTTCCATGGCCTGCTGAAGTGTTCTGCAAGCTCTCCAGGGCATCCCCTCTGCTCTGGAAGAAATATGAACTGTCTCATCCAGGAAGTAAGAACTGTCCCTTACAGCACCAGAAAGAATTATGCACATTGTTGCTGAAGCACCATATGTCTTAGCTCCCCACTTCCAAAGACTGCTGGATATTTTGTAGAAAATCCATTGGTTGAGGGGGAGTCACTCAGGAAATAAAGCTGTATCTTTTCCCCTTGTCAAACCTTTTCCCTGGTCAAAGTGACATCAAAAAGCTAGTCCATGGGAGCTGGTCACCATCTTTCCCCAGCACCCCAAGCAGGGAGGGAAAAGGATAGGGAGCTGCTGTTTCTGGACAATTCAGCGTGTACAATACTAGGTTAATATGATCCATACAGACAATGAGCCAATGGGCTGTGGAAGGGAGAATAACTTGCCCCAGGCACCACAGCGGGTAAAAGTTCTAGCTATGCACTTATGAGCTGCATGATCTTTCTTGGGTCTCGGGACTGAATTTTCTCATCTATAAAACTTGGGAAATAAAACTACATACTTCATAGGGCATTGTAAAAATTCAATGAGTTAATTCATTCATTATACGTAGCACAATGATTAGCACATACAAGAGCCCGATAAATGTTAAGCTTTATTATAACCCAGAAAAGAGGATCTGCTTGGGTTATTCCATGCCTCTTTTATTACACCAAGTGGAGCTCTGTCCCAGACTGAGGACAATGTCTGTATCCAGATGAAAGAGCCCTGCTCCCTCAGCCAAATTCATGATGTAGGGCATGAAGCAAGGGTAATTATGACTTCCAACTGTGAGGTGGGGTGGGAGGCATTTAGTCCAACCTGTGGTGCAACTCATTTGTGTTGCTGTGCAGTTCTGAATTTTATTTTCTTTCCTGTACCGAGGACTGAACCAAGGTGCACTTAACCCCTGGGCCATATCCCCAGCCTTATTTATTTATTTATTTATTTATTTTTATTTTGAGAGATGGTCTTGCTAATTGACTTAGGGCCTCCATACGTTGCTGAGGCTGACTTTGAACTTGCAATCCTCCTGCCTCAGCCTTCTGAGTTCCTGGGATGACAGGTGGGCCTTGCTATGCCCAGCTGATCCAGTCTTTCTTCAAATACTTTTGTTGACAGGATACTCACTCCCTTGTGAGAATTGGACCGTTGGTATAATTTTCCCTCTCCCTCTATCCTCTTTGGCCTTCCTTCCTCTTCTCCTCCTTCCTCCTGTCTTTTTCCCTTCTCTCTTCTCCCTTCCACCCTGTCCTCTCCCCTCCCTGGTCCAGCCAGTTCCAAAGGGCCAGGGTTCCATTTTTCCCCAGAAGTCACTGTCCAATCACAGTTCAGTCACGGAGAGTGTGGTAGGTCTTCAGTGTAGGTAGACCTTGGCTAGCTGATGAGAACTTGGCCTCCAACGGTCGTTAACAACTCTCTAGGTCTTGCAGGATCATTTAGAGGCAAAACCTTTTACCTGGGCCTTACGGGTCTTGGCTTCTGGTCCATTAACGTCATTCATCAGTGCATCCGATTTCCACTATTTAACCCCATCAAGAACCAAATGAAACTTAAAATGGGTTGATCTGGAGTCTGGAGGCCCAGCAGGTCGATATTCAAGACAAGGTGGGCCGCTGAAGTGAAGCTCCGAACCAAAGCACACTGGCAACCTTGGTCGTTGGGACACTGTAACCAGAGGCCGACCTACAGAAGTCCCAAATCCAGCTGCGAGTAGCCTGGGACAGCGCTGCCGCTTTAAGAGAGGGGCGGGGCCCGGGTACAGGCCAGGCAGGGCCAGCCCACAGGCTCCTTTTCCTTTTTGATCCATTCAAAAATTACTCATTGCAAATTCCCGGACTGCTTGCCGAGGAGAAGGAAAGGGGCGGAGTAGGGAGGGCTACCGCAGGCGCAGCGCTGGGAGCACCCGGGGCCCGCCTGGCTGACGGCTGGTCCCGCAGAAGCTTCGCGCCGGCGTCTGACTCCGGTGGCCTCACCAGGAAGCGTCAGAGTCTCGACACCAGGGAAGCTCGGAGCGCCGCCTCCGCCGCCGCCGCCACCCGCCTGGCTCGCGGTCGCGGAGCCCCCTCCCCTGCTCCCCGGCCCGGCTCCCGCCTCCTTCCCGGACCACCGGCTCCGGAGCCTTCCCCGGCAATGGCTGGCCGCTAAGCCATGGCTCAGTACGGCAACCCCAGCCCGCTCGGCATGGCTGCGAGAGAGGAGCTGTACAGCAAAGTCACCCCCCGGAGGAACCGCCAGCAGCGCCCCGGCACCATCAAGCACGGATCGGCCCTGGACGTGCTCCTCTCCATGGGGTTCCCCAGAGCCCGCGCGTAAGTGACCGGCGGGCAGTCCCGGCGACCTCTCCCGCCCCGCACGGCGGGCCCTCGGCTTCGCTCCGGCTCGCCTCCCTGCGTCTGCCTGACGAGCGGCGCGCTCCCCGCTGCCCACGACCTGTTGGGGGCAGAATGGGCGCGCGAGCAGCCCCGGACTTCTCTCCGGGCCCTGGTACTGGAATAGCGGCGAAGGAGCCCTGGGTTGAGGGCGTGCTTTGGGATGTCTAAAGGTGGGAGGCACAGGTACCGTGTTCGAGTCCCGGGCAGGGTGCTCAGTACCCAGCGCGCGGGCCCTGCGCGTGGAGCTAAGCGGTTCTCAGGCGCGCTTCCCGAGGTCTCCTGCGTTGAGTCCCTGAAGAGGAGAGGCCCCTCGGAGGACTCGAGCAACCTCTCCATCCGGGGTGCTGAGACCCTCTGGTGACTGGGAAGGGGAAGGGACTGCGGGACAGGGAAGCTGGCGTCCCCACTGTAGCGTCTTCCAGCTCCGGATGTCGGTCTCTGGTTCCGTCTCCCTCCGGAGTAGGAGGAGCGGGAACGTGGGTGTTGCTGCGTGTTCATTGATAGGGAGGATGGAATGAGGGGAAGCGATTCCTGCAGGAGCAGTGCAGAAATATGTGGGTGCCTGAAAATAAGGAGGGGGAGCTGTCCTCCTTTTTCCTTCTTCCTCCCAGGGTGGGCTAGGGAAGGGCAGAGAGAGCGCAGGTGGCTGCCGGGGCAGCCAGCTGGGTGAGAAGATGCCTGGTTGCCAGCACCTGGGCAGCAGCAGCAGGAGCCTTCAGAAGCTGGTCATCTGAGGGCTGGAACTCTGCCTAAAAGGAAGCCAGACGCGGTGGCCAGACCCCTCTCCCCAGCTGGGGAGGTGGGTCCGTTGCTGCTCCTTTACGTCTTTCAGTTACATCACCTGAACAGGAGAGTTGAGCAAACTTTATCAGAAAGGACCAAGCAAATGAAAATTCTTTCTTTGCCCCCGCTTTTCCCCTCCAGGTCCACTCTAGGTCTCCCTTCCTTGTCCCTGGTGAACTTTATTCTTTACTAACTTGACTGTACCCTAACCTCTTCATCAAAGCAAACTCCTGGATTTCTCATTCCACGTTGGGGTGGTGTTGACCGCATTTTGTGGAAGGTCACAACCTGGACCAAAGGGTTCTGCCTTCCATTGACTTTCAAGCATGAAGGCTCCAATTGTGGATGCCAGAATTGCAGCGAGAAGATGTGGTGGTCTCTGCTGGGGTGTGTCAGGTGTGAGTGCTGCAAGTTAGGTCCTTCCTAAGGACGACAATGTGCATAACTCTTCTTTAGAGCTGGAGGTAGCATCTGGGAATGCTGCAGAATTAGCTTAATCCTAGCCTCATTCTTTTCTGAAATGAGGCCAGCATTAAAGACCTGAGTTGCTTAATTAAGGGAAAAAAATACTTAGCTGGACTCCTTACACTGTCATATTTGCTATTCAGCAGGCTTTAAGGGAACATTTTTTCCTGCACTGAATCCAGAAGGCCTTGCCCAGGTCCTTGATACATTAGTGTGATGGTCTAATTTTAACTTGTTCTACTCCAGGCAATCTCATAAGAGCTAGCATTTATTGGATACTTACTAGTACTATTCTGAGCACTTTTTCTTTATTACCTATTTTATTCCCTCACAAGTTAATGAGAAAAGTATTATATGCCCATTTTATGAATTGGGAAACTGAGTCTAGTAGTAGCTTAGGGTCACAATAGTAAGCAGTGAAGCTGGAATTGAAACCCAGTGTCTGCACTGCCAGGCCTCACATCTAGGGACAAAATGTGAATGATTAAATGTAGGTACAATGGTCAGAGCAGTTCCTGGTACATAGGAGACAGTCCTTAAGTACTAGCTGCTGTTATTAGCTTCCTATGGCTGCTGTAAGAAGTGACTAGAAATTGTGTGGCTTGAATCAACAGAAATGTATTCCCTCAGGAGTCCACAGTCAGTATCTCTGGGCTGAAATCAAGGTGTCAGCAAGACCATGCTTCTTCTGGAGGCTGTAGGGGAGAATTCATTTCATATTTCTTCCAGTTTCCCATGGCTGCCAGCGTTCCTTGGCTTGTGGCCACCTTATTTCAATCTCTGTTCCTATTGTTATATTGTCATCTCCTCTTTGTTCCAGGTCTCCCTTTGCATGTCTCTTAGAATTATGCATTACATTTAGTTCATATTGGGACTTGGACCCAGGCCTCCTGCATCCCAGGAAAGCACTGTACCACAAAGCTACATCCTCAGCAGTCCCCACCCACTTTTTTTTTTTTTTTAAAGAGACAGTATTTTGTCAAGTTGCCCAGGCTGACTTTGAGTTTGCAATCCTCCTGCCTCAGTCTCTTGAGAAGCTGTGCATGTGCCCCTGCACCTGACTGTATTTATTTGCTACTGGGGATTAGATCCAGGAATGCTTTACTACTGAACCACATCCTCTACCCTTTTTGTTTTCTGTTTTGAGAGAGGGTCTTGCTAAGTTGCTTAGGGCCTCACTAAGTGGTTGAGGCTAGCCTTGAACTTGCTATCCTCCTGCCTCAGCCTTCAAAGTTGCTGGGATTACAGGTATATGCTGTTGCACACAGCTATTTTTTTAACTGATACATAAAAACAAAAATTATGCATATTAATGGAGTAATATGTAATGTTTTGATACATGTATATGTTTAAATCAGGTTAAACATATCTATCACCTCAAACATTTATCATTGTGGGGGCTGGGGATATAGCTCAGGTGGTAGAGTGCTTGCCTAGCATGCACAGAGGCCCTGGGTTCAGTCCCCAGCACCACCAAAAAAAAAAAAAAAAAAGAATTATCATTTATCTATGGGAAAAATTTTCAAAATCCTTTCTTCTAGTTTTTTTGAAATATATGGTATATTATTGTTAGTTATAATCATATATATACTATGCAATAATAGCACACTAGAGCTTCTTGCTCCTATGTAACTGTAACTTAGTACACACTGATCAATCTCTTCCTATTTCTTCATTCCTCTATTCTCCCTGGCCTCTGATAATTAATATTTTTCTTGACTTTTTTTTTAAATTTAAGTTACCCATGAACCTTTATTTTATTCATTTATTTATATGTGGTGCTGAGAATCAAACTCAGTGCCTCACACATGCGAGGCAAATACTCCACCACTGAGCCACCACCCCAGCCCCTTTCTTGACTCTTACGAGATAACTTTTTAGATCTCACCTGCAGTACTTGTCTTTCTGTGCTTAACTTATTTCACTTAACATAATGATCTCCATTTCTATCCAAATGGCAGGATTTCATTCTTTTTTATGGCTGAATAATATTCCATTACGTATAAGATGATATGTATGTTTGCACTCAGCCTATTTGAATAATCCAAAATAATCTCCCCATCTCAAGATGGTGAACTTAGTCATATTTGCAAAATCCTTTCTTTACCATGTAAGGTAGCATTCACAGGTTCTAAAGGTTAGGTTGTGGCTATCTTTTGGGGAGTCATTATTTAGTCTATCACAGCTACTATTATCCTTGTTCCTAGTGCTGCCTTTCTTTACCAAAGCTGACACAGAGAAGACCTGGTGGGAGGGAGGTGGGGTTTTCTGTTCTGTCTTTCTTAAATTCTGCATCAACATGCCCAGGGCTCTTGGAGATCATCTGATCTAGCTCAACTCCCTGCACAGGCCTAAATCTTCTCTACCTTACCCCAGAAAGGCCAGTGCAATTGGCTTTCCCCCTCAATAATTTAACTCATATCCATAACCTGAGGGGTCAGATTTCAGAGAGCAGACTTTTAACTTCATTCTGAAGACCTGAGAAGAAAGATTGCAAGGACATCAAGCTTTGCTGATGAGAAGCTTCTTTCTCAAGCCTTCAGCTTGGAGGGAGGAGCAAGATGAAAATCCAAAGCAGGAAAGAACATGTCCCAGGAGGACATGGGAAGGGATGAGAATGATGTCCCAAGCATGGCCCTTGGAAGAGTGGTGGCAGCACAGCCCAGGGGTTTCCTGGAGGTGTAACTGGGTCTGGAGTTGTGAGAAGCAAGAAGGGACACCTTGGCTGGGCTCTGGGTGGGTTGCAGAGAGGACAGAAGCCTGGAAGGCCCGGTCCCATTTCAACCTATGCTGTGCTGTGCTGCAGGCTTGAAGAGCCACTTAACCCCCCCTTGGGAACATGCTCCGTGAGTGTATGCTTGTTAAGTGTTGACAGAGCTAAAGGGCAGGATCGCGGGGCTGAGCCCAAGCAGGGTGACGTGGCGTGTGCTCTCTAGCTCATTTCTCCTAGAGCTGGGCTTGGGCTTTTTCATCCCATAAGAACTTCAAGCCAATGCAGACATCGTTGTAGAAGAAACTGCATGTGGAGAAAGGGGGACAGTGGCCATCTCATGGGATGCATGTGCGTGAGTGTGGGGCAAGGAGGTATTAGGGACGCACAACAGGAAGGAAATTTTCAAGGGGCCAAAACGGCCTATCCCTTCCTTTTTCTTTCTATACTCATTAGCACTTCCCTGTTCCAAAAGTTCTAAAAATAAAAGTCTAGCTTCCTCCAGGCGAGTGAGATTGCTGGAAGGAAAAGGTCGAGTGGACGCATGGGCAGAGGCCCCAGGAAGTGGAGGCCTCAGCCAGGAGAGGGGCTGAGTATGACGCCTGAGAAGGCAGGACAGGAACTCTGATAAGAGCTGTGTGGTGTGCACCCCGACTTCCTGCAGAGCACCAAGGTCCCCTCTGTCCTCTGTGGCCTTTGGGGGACAAAGGCTCTCATGCTTCTGTAGCCTGGGGCCAGCTGTGATCCTTAGAGCAAGACACTAAATAATTGAATCTTAGGAGTCTTTGCTGATACAACCCTGACCTGTTTTCTTTTTTAATTTTTGAGGCTGCCTATGGCTGGAACTTTCTTTGACTATAGCAAATGATTTGGGTATGTTTCCTTAATGAATGGGAGATACTAATTTTGGGTGCTGGGGGTCTGGCTCAGTGGTAGAGTACTGGCTTAGCATGCAAAAGGCCCTGGGTTCCATCCCTCGCACTGCAAAAAAATAAACAAATAAAAATGAAAATGAAATAGTCATCTTGAGAAAGGAACCGGCAGAAGTTGGGTTTCCCAAGTTCCAGTTCAGCTTGATACTTGAAGCTTTAGGTCTTGCATTTAACCTCTTTTCCTCAGTATCCTGATTGGCTTCTGTGTGTAGCAATACCTGCCCTGTTAATTCAGGAGCCTTTGCAAAGGCAAAACGGGAAAATGGATAGGAAAGGCCTTGTAAATTTACAAAATAGAATCTGAACACTAGACATTATTATGCTGGACTGGAAGAAAATCAAGGAGGGGAAATGGTAATGGAGGTGTCTGGTGAGGATTTACATGAACTATTGGATTGTCTTTTTGTTTTCCGACTGAGACTATTTGAACAATATTCAATGTTAAGGAGCAAAGCAGAAGGAAAGAGCTGGAATAAGCGCCTTCGACTTGGCTTTGGACAGTGAGCTCTGTTAGCTATGCCTCACTGCCCAAAGATAAAGGCAGCTCGAAACAAGTTCTAGGAGGAATTGAGAAGCAACCTGCAGGGCCCGGCAATTAAAGGATCTAGTTTCTCTGGCTTTCTCCAGGGTACCTGTTGGTTGACACTGGATCCTCCAAAAGCACTTACTTGGTCAAACCAGCATCTCTGAAATGCCTCTGACTCTGGCCTAGGATCTGTGACTCCTTGTGACTCCAGTGGCTGCGTTGGTTACAAAGAGAAGACAAACGGGGGCCCACGTGGGGATGAAAGGCAGGGCAGGGAAGTCTCTCGGTGGGCAGGTCCTATAGGAGGGCATGGCATGGAGTCTAATCTATGTGCCATAAAACCATATAAACATGCACACTTACATTTGTGTGTTTTTATGTAATTTAAAAATTGCTCTCATGTGCATTAAATATCCCCCTCCATCAACACAACAGTCCCAAAAGTTTGATGGTTGAGTACACTTTATCTTAAAGATGAGGAGATTTAAGGCTCAGTGGAACTTAGGGACTTGCCCAGGGTCACACAGTTAGTACTCAGAGACTCTGTTGCCATTAACAGCGTCAGGCTAAAACTTCAAGTCCAGAGAACTTTCTAGGCTACACAGAGGTCCTGATTTAAAAGGAAAGACCCTTTATTTTTCTTTCTTTCCTTTTTCTTTTTTGTGGTACTGGGGATTGAGTCCAGGGCCTTGCGCATGATAGGCAAGCTCTCTAACACTGAGCTACACCCCCAGATCTCTTTATTTTTTTAACTTTTGCGACAGAGTCTTGCTAAATTGCCCAGCCTGGCCTTGAACTTGCCATCCTCCTGCCTCAGCCTCCTGAGTAGCTGAGATGACAGGCATATGCCACTGTGCCTGGCTGAAAGGAAAGACCTGGACATGCTTTCTTTTTAAGTTTATTGAGGTAAAACTTATGCACAATAAGTTAAACCTACTTAAAATTGATGCATTTGGACAAATGAGTGTACCACATAATCATCAAAATAAGACACAGCACATCCATTGCCCCTAAATGTTTTCTTGTATCGCTTTGCAGTCAGTCCTGGGCAACCTTCTGTCTGCTTTCCATCACTATAGATCACTTTGCATTTTCTAGGCTTGCAGGCAGGAGTCATACAATACAACACAACCACCTGGCTTCTTTCCTTCAACATTATCGTTTTTAAATTATTATTTTTTTGGTACTGAGAATTGAACCTGAGTGCATTTTAGCACTGAACTACATTCCCAGATCTTTTTATTTTGAGAGAGGGTCACTAAGTTGCTTAGGCCTCGCTAAGTTGCTGAGGCTGGTTTCAACTTGAAGTCCTGCCTCAGCCTCTCCAGTCACTGGGACGACAGCATAAAATTTTTGATCCATATTCCCCATGTATCAGTAGTTTGTCCCTTTTGATTGACTTTGAGGTTTCAGATGTGCTAGTAGCATAATTATAACCTCTTGCACACAGCTTCTATGAAAATTCCCTGTTATGCCCTAATTTCTAATAATACCATGTTAGAGATGACAGAGCGGATTCACATCCATAATCACTATCAAGTCTCACTCATAATTTAACGAGGAAATGGAGGGTCAGAAGATTAAGTGCCTTGAAGGTTGGAGAGCATCTTGTCTTCTGGCTCCCACCCCTGCCTCAGCTGCCTCAGGCTCCAGCTGCCTGTAAACAGTCTTTGTGTCCCAGAGGCAGCAAACCTAGGGAGTTTTGTGTCCTGCCAGGACTGCTCCAGCTGGCCATGGCTTGGTGGTGCTGTCAATACCTTCATCATCCTGGCAGGTATGGCATGTAGGGGCTGTCCCTCTACGGGAACATCGGGATCTGAAGAGCCCCATCTTTATCTGTCCAATCCCTCTGCACAGAAGTCTAAACTCATGGCAGTGGTTCAGACAGTGGGTTTAAATCCTAGTTCTGCCCCTCACCAGCCAGGTGAGCCTGGGCAAGTTGCTGAACACACCAAGCTTCTGTTTTCCTGTCTATATATTTGTTTTGTTTTTGAGATGGGGGTCTCGCTATGTGGTCCAGACTGGCCTTGAACTCCTGGGCTCTAGTGATTCTCCTGCCTCAGCCTCCCGAGTAGCTGGGACTACAGGTGCCTGCCACCATGCTCAGCTCTGTCTCTAAAATTCTGGCAATACCAATGCTGACCTCAGAGAATGTTGTGAGCAGAGGGTCAGCTCATGCAAGCATTAGGGAGTGCCTGGGTTTCAGTATTGAGGGCAGCTTCTCCTGCCACTCAAGTGCTGATATCTTGCATGGCTTCCTTTGTGGCCTTGGCTGTCCTCTGCTTTTCCTCGGTCCTCTCTGAGCTGGGGACACAAAGTAGTGAGATGGGGTAGAGGACAACATATGCATTTCGCCTTAGTACTGCATTCTGCTCCCATGTGCCTCTCTCTCTCTATAGAGGGTCCTGACAGGGTGCCAGGCCTAAGCAGAAGCAGACCCAGAGTAGAGTCAGCCCTGCCCAAGCCACTGACTGTAATAAATAGCCGGGCTTGGGGACTCAAAGGGATACCATATGGTTGTCTTCTGATTACTCTCAAATGGAATCAGAATCAAGGCCTGGAGAAAGAGAGGAGAGAAGCATGCCCAAGGATAGATTGTTTGCACTGTGATGGGCACAGCCCCAAGCAGGACACAGAATCAGTGCCAGGAGAATGATGCCCGCGGCCCTCTTATGGACTGAAAGCCCTTGTTTACTTCTCTGAGGATTCTCCCAGGGGCCACTGGGATTTTGCCCAAAGACTTCCGGGAGAATCACTGGTTCTTCTCCTTTCCCTAGAGGATGGACAGATGGATGTAACAGTGGCCAGAATCCTCTGCCAGGAGCTCAGGTCACGTGATAGGTGATCCCTTTCTTGTTCCATCTTGCTAACATCCCCATTTTCCTGATGATGTTGCAGTCACGCTCTTTGCCACCAAAGTGGTCCCTAGTGGTCCTCTGAACAGTATGTTTTCCAGGTATGAGGGAATACAGATTTCCAGAATGTCCAAGGCTCTGAACTCTGTCTCACCCCCCAGGGAGCTCAATGGTAACACACCATGATGACAAGCTAGGTTACCTTTCTTTCAGACCTTGACTTTGTGTCCTATCAGTTGTTTGGACTCATATACATCATTTTCCTTCCCAGGCCTCAGTAGTCCCAACTGTAAAAAGGATCCCAAGATCCTTTGCAGTTGTAATTACACCAGGTGACAAGGACAAGGGTTTTTGGAAAGCGGGAGGATGTTTTCACTGCATCATGTATTCTTTCTGTTCTGGAAATTTGGCCTTTCTGTATTTGTTTTTGTCTCGTTTTCCATGGTGCTTTACTATCAAATTCATCTCCTCGTCTTTTAAAGAAAGCTCTTCAGGACTGTTGATATTCCAGAGAGTAAATAAATGGAAAGAAAGAAAGATATGAGGCAGTTACACCAGTAGGGAGTCATTTAACTAGCATGCATTAGAATAATTTTCAAATTGGTACATAATGTGCTTTCTTGCAAAATGCAACCAAAGGGCTGGTTAAATAAGAGAGGAGGTTAGTGCCTTGAGCCCAGCACCTGTAGTAAATAAATTGCTCATGGACACCTTTTTAATTAAAGGGACATCTTTCCTTCCGTGGAGTCACCAGCTGTTTGTGTAACACTTCCCGTTGTGTTCCCTGGCCCCTCTGGAAGCATAAACATTCTTGTACATAAAGCAACCATGGCGGTGAACTCCACCAGGGCCAGGGCTGTTCCCGCACAGAGTGGGAAGCTGAAAGAAACTCCAGCATAGCAGCTCACAGCAGTCCGGAAAATGCCACAGGGAAGCTGACAGCACAGATGGCCAGAGGCAGCCAAATGTTCTCCATTGCTTTCAGATTTTGTTAGAGGAACCCTTTCTGTGAATCAGGTATCAGGATCATTTGAAATCCTACTTCTGTGTGGACTGTGCCCTTTTAAAAAATATTTACTGAGCACATTCGCTTTCTAAATGTTTATTCTTTGATCCTGGGTCGGAAGCACTTAGAGAATGGGAAAGAAATCTGCCTCCATGCTGCCTTTGTGTGCACTGTCTAACCACACACAGACTCGTGTGCGGCTGCACAGGTTGCTGAGTCTCAGACAGCGCCACCTGCAGTCTATTTCTCAATCAGCTTCTCCTGGAACTGCCTGCCTGCTCATCTTTTCTCTCTGTCATTTTTTTTTTTTTTTTTTTTTTTTTCTAATCAGATTTTCTCCACCTTTGAGAACTAGTTCAGACATACCACATTTGGCTTCCCTTCCCTTTGCTTTCCCCTTCTCTCTTTTCTCCTTTTCTGTCTTTTCATCTCATCTCCCTCAAACCTCATTAAGCATCAATAATCCCCCGTGAAGCAAGCAAGACAAAGGGGATTATCCCTATATTACTACAAGGATACAAAGTGATCTTCTCAAGGTCCTCAGCCACTTTCTGCCTGAGAATTTCCCTGTGTAATGCCATTAAAAAAGAAAAAAAAAAAATAGACATGTCACTACATATTCATTAGCAACTATTCTAGCCTGTGAGTACAGGACTTGGGAGCCCGTAGGTAATTAGATGTAGTCTCTGTCCTTGGGGAACTGACAACCCAGTGTGGAAGATGGAAAGTTGGGTTAAAGTGTGGTAAATGCAATGCAAGAAATAGAAGACACAACTGTATGAAAGGAGGAAGAAGAGAATAGAACCAGACTGGGAGTGTTGAATTAAATCCGAAGTGCAAATACCACAGGATTAGTATTCTTCAGGTTGCAAGGAGGAGTTTGAAAAGACCAGTAGACAATTCAAACAATTTCATACTACAGGTCAAGCATCCTTAATCCAAAATTCCAAAATCAAAAATGCTCCAAAATTTGAAATTTTGAGCACTGACATGACACCACAAATGAAAAATTTCATACCTGACATGGAACAGGTAACCATCAAAATCGAGCATACTGAAAACTGTATAAAATTACCTCCAGTCTGTGCATATGAGGTTTATATGAAATATAAATGAATTTCATGTTTTGAAATATTCCAAAATCTGAAGAAAAAATAAATCTAAAATCCTAAGCACTTCTGGTCCCAAGCATTTTGGATAAGGGATACTCGACCTATCTATGCAAGTATAAAATACTGCATTGGGAAAATCCTCGAGAGGTAGAATCTTGGACATAGAAGTACTATTAGAGCTTAGCTAATGCAACATGCTGTTTTCAAATTTAAGTAAAATGAGACTAGCAAATGAAGTGACTTGCAAGATTTAATAACCAGTCTGTGGCCAAATGGAAGCGTGGGTTGCTGACCCACAGTGTAGACCATGATTTGTTTTTCCCATATCAGGCTACCCTGAGTTCAGGCTCTAAGAAATAGACTTATTTTAAGGTTTGACTCTGCTTTCTGAAAGCATGGACTGATCTATTGTTTGGATTAGCCCTTTCTTATTGTTTCTTTGTCTTTTCTTTTCCCTTTGCTTCTTTACTACTGCTGGCTATTTGTGTGCATCTCAGCTGATAGAGGACAAAACTCATTTGTCCATAGGCCAGTTGGAATGGGTATGCCTGAGGGTGGGATGGTTGGGTGAGGAAGTACCTGTCACACAAGAGAGTGGAGGATGTGTTAGAGGGGGCCTATAGTTGTCTCAGTCACATCCCAGGAAGGTAAGAACATACTGCTATAGGGGAAAGAATATTGGCTGGAGAGACAAAAGACTGACTCTGTTCCTTTCGAAGGGTGTGGTTTCGAGCAAGTCATTTCTACAGGTTGGATGAATCAAAATGAAGCATGGATATGAAAGTAAAACCTACAAAAAGTCATGCACACACAAAGTGATACTATTATTTGTTATCAGCAGTTGGGTCCTGGTACTTTCGGGCTCTCCTAAAAACCCTATGAGCTGCGGTTCTGTGTGATGCTGGGTGACCCTCACAAAGTGCGTTTATTTCAGAGGCTAATCCCTTTGGGGTGAGGAGCCAGTTGCACCAAAATGAACACTTCCTTCTGGAAGCTTCAGTTTTCATTTCATCTCTTTTGAGAACTAGAGACATGAATCATAAGAAGTTAGCAAGTGGTTTTTGTGAAATAGGAGAGGTTTTTTGAACTACAGCAAGTATGGCCAAAGTCATGTGTAACAGTATCTTTGCGCCACTGTAAAAAAATTCCCACAAATTCAGTGACTAAACCAACACAGATTTATTCTCTTACAATTTGGGTATCAGAAATCCAAAATGGGCTTTACAGACTAACATCAAGGTGTCCACAGAGCTGCATTCTATCTGGAGGATCCAGGAGCGACGGTGTCCTTGACTTTCCTAGCTTTTGGAGTCCCCTGCGTTCCTGGGTTAGGGGCCCATTCCTCCACCTTCCAAGAACATTGCTCCAACCTCTGCTTCAGTGGCCAACGCTCCTCTGCTGACTGTCCTGCCTCACTCCTTCCCTATGAGGACTCTTATGATTGCATCTCCCCAGCTTAAGGACATTAGCTTCATCACATCTGCAAAGTCCCCCTTGCCATGTGAAGCGACATACTCACAAGTGCTAGGGATTATCACATGGACTGCTTCAGGAGGCTTTCATTCCATCAATCACAGCACGTGTGTGAGCAGTTAGCCTGCCTGTCTCCTTAGTGTGTGACACTTCTCACAGGAGGGGAGTCTACTAGGCCCACCTTGCCTCATCACCCTTACTGTTCCCAACTCAAGCACTGCACATTTACTGAGTGCCTGTTGGATGCTGACAATATTTTAAACACTTCTTGTGGGTATTATTTTGTTTATTCTTAATAATAAACCTAGGAGATAGGAACAGCTATTATCCTCATTTTAAAGACGAAAAGACTAAAACACAGAGGTTATAACGTTCCTGAGATCACACAGCTAGTAAGCAGTAGAAGCAGGATGCAAACCCCAGGCGGTCTGACTCCAGAGCTGGAGTTCTTATCCAGCACCCACATTATTGACATGTGGCTGGTGTCTAGTGAAGCTTGATGAATAACAGAAGGAAGGGAACTTGAGGTCCAAAGAAGTGACGTGATGTCCCTAGATTACCCAGAACTGGGGTCAAGAGTGTAACCTGATTTGCCCCTTGGTTTGGTCTGTTTCTGGGCTGTAGTAACTGCAGTGTGGTTGGCTGTCTAGTGATGTGGTCTGGAATCAGGATGATGTTATCTCCCTTTCTGGAAGTCTGTGTGCATGCGTGTGTGTGTGTGTGTGTGTGTGTGTGTGTGTGTGTGTGTGTATACCATCCAATTCAGCTCCCAACTGTGGGAGAACTGGAACAGGGTTGTACTTGGGAATCACAGCTGGGGATCCCAGCTTCCGCCTGCTGCTGCCAATTGAAAGAACATGGTAGAAACAGGAAGCATGCTCCCTTTTCCATGTCCTCAATGAGAGGTTCTGAGGGTAGAGTGCATGGTGGTTTGTCTGGTACTTGAGTTTGTGCTCCGATTGATGTACATTCAAATTCCTACTCCTCTTTGGGCAGCTTACAAAATTCTTCTAAGCCTCATATTTCTCATCTCTTAAATGATGGTGATGCTATCTGCCTCAAGGAATTGTCAAAATGACTAAAGGAGATGATGCATATAAAAACAGTGTAGGGCCTGACCTGTAAGTACAGAATAAATGGTAGATATGGTGGGGAAGGTCCTGATCTCTGGAATCACTGTGTTGAGCAGGGTGCAGAAGGGAATTCTAAGTGTAACAAGTTATTTCCAATCTTTGGCAGGAGTGTGTTTCTAAGTTCCCTCTCCAACCTCTTTAAGGCCTGGGTATAAATTGTGTTCAGTCAATTTGATAGGCATCCGGGGGAGGGATGAGAGATGAGGGAGCTGGCTCAGGGGTGTGGAATGGCTGTCTTCCTCAATGCACCTGGGCAACACACCATGCCCACTTTCTGCCTGGCCTCCCAAGTGCACAGAGCTGCTGTTCTCTTTATCAAGAAGAACCCATGACACATTATAGTCTGGTGGTGATAATGACGAGGGGGCCCTGTGGGAACCAGCTTATAGGTAAACCTTGAAAATCAACTGATCCATTAAGATGAGCCTCCTGGAGACCCCAGACCTTCAGCAACTTTGGTGCATTTGGATCAAGGAAAATGTCTGATGTGCTTATCTTGATCCAAACTGAAGCTCATAGGCCCTCCTGTGACAGGCTGAAAGATAGCATTGCCCCCTGGCCATCTGACCACGTCAGGCATCACAGAGCTCTTAGCATCACTTCATCCATCAAGCCTTGCCAGGATGGTGACAAGGGTGGCTGTTCTGTTGTAGCCTGCAGCTGCCATCCCTGCAGACCAGTGGAGCAGAGAGGTAACCTATATAAAAGGAGGGTCTGCACACCAGTAAAAGCACCCTAGCAAGATGGCCCATGTCCTGCTCAGTGAGTGCCAGAGGCTGTGGGGCAGGCTGACTCTCAGGGGACCTCAAGTAAACAGAGAAGTTTGCTCTTTGCTAGGCAGCTGGCTCTGAGGATGTGGAGGATGAAATCTCAGCATGTCAAGTTGTTTTGCTTTTTGTTTGGTTTCTAAAAATTTTTTCCTCTCCAACTGCTGTAGTCTGGGGAACTAGTCTCTGCTTTTCTGAGTTGTCCTGGGAAACAGTAATGTGGGGCTGCGTATGTTTAGTCTGGAGAAGACTTGATGAGGTAAGGAAGATGTTGAGGCAGGGCACAAAGAGGGTTCGGTTTCGTCAACAGAAATTTGCTGAGAGATGACTGGGCCAGGCACCCAGGAATTTGGTAATAAGTTTTAGAAGTACAGAGAGCAATAAGACCCAGTGCCTGACCACAAGGAGCTCTCTACCTCTCGGGAAGATAGTCAAGCAGATGACTTTGACATAAGGTGATAAGATAGGGAGGGAAGTTATCTTCCACTAGTATCTGTAAGACTGTCATGTGAAAAGGGTATGATTATTCTGTGAACTCCAATAGGTGGGTATAATTGCTGGGGACAGGACCAGATTTGAGTTCATGGGGAAAAACAACTTTTGGAAATCAGCAACCCAATGCCACATTGCTCTGTGTCCTGAGGTCTTGTCTTCTCAGTCTACTCATGATCAAACTCAGCTGAGCTTCTGGTCATTGCCCCCAGAAAGTGTTCTATTTGGAGTTGGAAACATGTCTGATGTCACTGAAAATCGAGCTGGGACCTGAGGCCTATGGGAGAAGACGTGGCATTAAAGGGTATCTCTTATGGATCAGCTTCTGGGTAGCTGCTTCCACGTGCATGATTCCCAGGGATTAGGAAGGGGTCAACCATACAGCAGGGCTAAAGGGGTGGGTAGTGATGAGCAGATGGGAGTCCAGCAAGGGCCTCTGGAGAGGCCAGCTTTGACCATGTTCTTGCTGGGCAGCTCTTTACCAGTGTGTACCAATCCCTGCTTGGGTTCTGAGCCTGTAACAGTGAGTCATGCCCATCATGTTGGTACTAGAGGGTTGGGAGTGGTATGGGTGGAAGTTTATAGAGGCATCAGAAAAAAGATGGCAAACCAATCCAGTGTAACCAAGTGAGAAAACAACAACCACCCAAAGAAGGAAGAAAAATAACTCTGGAGCTGGACAGGAGAGGAATGTGGGCCCTGGGGCTTCTGAGCATGGCTTTGAATTTGTAATAGAGTTAGGAGGCTGGAATTTTCAGCTGTAGGTCAGCCCTTTAACTCCTTACAATAGAAAATTCCAGAAGGGCCAATATTCTTTCTGTCATCACTATAGTTTCTGAGGATGAGGAGACTGTATATTGCAACACATCTTTTTTTTTTTTTTTTTTTTGGCTAAGAACTCAAGTCTCTTTCCTTGTTTGGCCCTCTTGGCTCTGAATGGCTTTTCTGTAAAGGGAGTTTTCCTCTCGCAAAGAGAAAGGAGAAGATCATGCTAAAGAAAGAAGAAAGCATTCGCTTATGTCCTCAACCTTCTCAGCATACGCTCACTCCTGCCACAGTAGTGGAGTGTCACCTTAGAACTGCATGCCCAGGGTTAAGGATATGTCTCTTTCCTCTTTCTACTAATTTCCTGCTTAATAGGTTCCTGTACTAGGATCAAAAGAAACAAATATGAATAAGAAATGATCTCTGCTACCTTGGCACTCCCTGTCTGGTAGGGAAGACAAATGCAAAATAAGTTAAAATTATAAAAAGAAGTGAAAAATAAATGAATAAGTAGAGCACACTTTATTAAGTGCCTAGAAATAAAGAGGTATAAATGATGCTATGGAATCACACAGATTCTAGTTAATGACTCCACCTTGGCACTGTTAGTTCCACCAAAGAGCAGGAAGTGAATTCATACAAGGTCCTCAAAAGTGTTGGCAATAAATACCTTTTTTTTGCGGGGTGGGGGGGTTGCTGGGGATTCAACCCAGGGTCTCATGCATGCCAACTATGCACTCTACTACCAAGCAACAACCCAAGCCTCATTTAATCACTTTTTTATGTACCAGTCACTAGCCATAGTGCCTTATAAACACGATTCTATCCTTTCCCGCAAACCTAGGCAGTTAGCACGAATAAATCCACCTACAAATGAGGAAACAGAAGTTGGAAAAAGTTGCCGCACATGCACTGTGGATTAGGGGCAGAACTGGTTTCTAACCCAAGTTCTCTTGACTCCAAAGGCTTTGTCACTGGACCTATGGATGGGATGCCTTGGTTTCTGCTCGCTGGTTTATTTTCATTCCTGGATTACAGCTTTAAACGCACAAACTGAGCTCTAGCACCCTGACTGGCAAATAAATGTTCTTGGCAACGAAGGCAGCTGCTGTTTCCTGTGTTTAGAGACCACACTGCAGGGAAGTGTTTTAAGAGTTGTTTTGAGTGTTGCGTCTGCTCCTCCATGCAAAAGTGTGGATGCTGCTTCTGAGAAAGAAGAAGGTGACGTGAGATGCTCAGTGTTCAGTGGCAGTTCCCATTTGCTGGGGGTTTGCAGAGGAATTCATATGTCACAGGATGAGATCTGAACCTTTGTTCTGTTTGGTCTGAGAGCATGTGGTCTATGAAATCAATGGACTGTGAGGTCAAAGTTCTAGTGTTAGCCCAGCTGTTGATGTGTCCTGGAACTTGGGGTGAGACAGTTTATGTCTGCCTTGCCCATCTGTGCAATTTAGTTCTCCGAAGTTGCAAGGAGCATTTCTAATGAGCCAAGCACGGTATAGGTCGGTGGACCCCAGAGATAAACAATGTGCCTCCTGGACACCGTAACCCCTGCAATTAGGAAAGGCACAGACACATAAGTGGTAGTCACAAAAGAAAGTAGGTTGAAAGGGGGGCTATTGGTCTGGTTTTCAAAGGACCAACTTGGTATGGCGGGAAATTTGGAACTTCTTAATTAACTAAAGACAGTGAGAGCTTGCTTACCCTTACTGTGTTATTGTACTCTTCTCAATCCTGAGGAAAATAGTAAGTAGTATTTCTGTTTTACAGAAGAGAAAACTGAGACAGATACATTAAAATGGTTTACCGACTTGGAAGTAACTCTACAAATGTACTCAGATTTATCTGGGTTCACAGCCCATTGCCTTTTCACCTCACCCAAAAAGCCCTTTGAAGATTTCATTTTATTGGGGGAACTGAGTTTGTTCTGGTTGTCATTTTTTTTTTTTTTTTTCCAATGTCGAGTCTTGAACTGAGGTCACTGCTTTTGCTATCCAAGGAGTGTACCACTGAGCCACACATCCATCCCCTCAAGATTCCATTTTATTTGCTTATTTATTATTTTTTATGTTGCTGGGGATTAAACCCAGGGCCTCATACATACTAGGCAAGTGCTGTACCATTTAGCTCTGTCCCCAGTCCCTTTTATTTTATTTTATTTTATTTTGAGATAGGCTGGCTTTGAGCTTTGGACCCTCCTGCCTGTAGCTGGGATTACAGGCATGCATAGCTGAAGATTCCATTTTAGAGTTTCAAAATACTGACAATCTGACATTCCTCCGCTATAGAGTTGTCTTCCATTTCCTTCCCCAAGGCTCTTTTCTATGTGTCTGAGGATCATGATCGCTGTCAATCAGGAGTTAGTCACAGTCTGGCTGCCACTTGCCTTTCCATCCCCTTCTCCTCCACCCCCACCCCCTACAACCATACCCTCTGTGCAGCTCAGCCCCTTTGATTTCTTAAGTGGCATTTTCAGTACCTCTGGGTCTTGCTCAAGTTCGTTTATCAATCAATGAATGTTTTCTCCCTGGGTGCATTTTTATCTCTCAGGTGAGATCTTTTTTCTTTTTTTTTCCCTACTTTTAAAAAATTTTTAATTTGTTCCTTTTAGTTATACATGGCAGTAGAATGTATTTTAACATATGCATACGTGGAGTATAACCTCCCATGTTTGTGGTTGTACATGATGTAGAGTTACACTGGTCGTGTATTCGTATATGAACATAGGAGAGTTGTGTCCAGTTCATTCCACTGTCTCTCCCGTTCCCACCCCCTCTCCCTCCCCGCCACCCCTTCCACCCCCATCCAACCCAGTGAACCTCCACTTCTCCCTTCTCCTTGCCTATTGTGCATCAGCATTCACATGTTGGAGAGAACATTTGGCCTCTGGTTTTTTTGGGATTGGCTTATTTCACTTAGAACAATAGTCTCCAGTTCCATCCATTTAATGACAAATGCCATAATTTCATTTTTCTTTATGGCTGAGTATTATCCCATTGTGTACCATATTAGGTAAGATCTTTTATATCCTTTTAAAATATTCTGTCTTTTGAGAAAAATCTTCAGATTGCATTATTTATTTCTTACTTCTCTACCCACCTCTCTCTGCCCCCAGAACGTGCGTGTGTGGGTGTGTGTGTGTTGCCCCAACACATTGTGTATACACCATACCACAGCTCTGGTGCACCACTTTTTGGATCACATTGTCACACTTGGCTTACATCTCTTTCTGGGACTAGGCTGTGACTCATGAAAGCAGTGTCGGAGAGTTTTCTATTTCCCTAGGCCTTCGCCTGCTGCTTAGTACATAGTAAGAACTCAGTTCATTCATTCATTCCTCTATTAACATATTATTAATGTTCATGATACATGGGCCCTTTGCTAGTGAAGCAATGGTAAGCAAAACTGGACTTGTCTTCATGAGCTTAATAAAAGTTTCCTTCATAAAAGGAAACTGAAATGGATCCACTTACTTGTAGAACAAAGCTACTGTCTTAGCAAGGGCTATTACAACAAAGGACCACAAACTGGGATTTTGAACAACAGTCATTCATTTTCTAACAGTTCTGGAGGTTAGAATGTCCAAGATCATAGTCTAGCAGGGTTCAGGTTCTGGTGAGGGCTCTCTTTCTGACTTGCAGATGGCCACCTTTCTTTTTTTTTCTTTTTTTTTTTTTTTTTTTTTGCAGTGCTGGAGATTGAACCCAGGGCCTTGTGTACGCAAGGCAAGCACTCTACCGACTGAGCTATCTCCCCAGCCCTAATGGCCACCTTTTCATTGTGTTATTAGAAAGTAGAAACAGTGAGAGTAAATGAGCTCTGGTTTCTCTACTGTCTTCTTATAAGGGCACTACTAATCCCACCATGAGGACCCTACCCTCACGACATCATAATTCTCCAGAAGGTCCCCTCTCCAAATACCACTGTATTGCGGGTTAGGGCTTCAGTCATGGATTTTAGGGGGACACAATTCAGTTCAGCCCACGGTGGCCATCAGTAGGTTTCTAGAGAGAATATTGACATGAATGTAAAGGTAAGAATCTGATGTCATGTTGAATGGGGGGCATTTTCAAGGCAGGATAGGACTTCTTCCACATGGGGGCCTCCTACTCTCCCTCTCCACCCTGCCCAGCTCTCTCAGCTAGCTGGGGGACGGTGGGGATCTTGCTCTCTGCTCTTCTTTCTACAGTGGCTCTTCTCAGCCTACATCTGCCTGGCTGACCCACATTCCTGTGAGTCCAGGTGACCAGTAAGGAAATAGAAACCACAAGAAGTGAGAGGGAAGTGCCTGCAGCCTCTGGGATCAATGCGGTGAAGGCTGATTCTGTTTCCCAAGCCTTCTCACTAACCGCTTTGCACAGTATCCGTGGTGGCTCCCATATGACTCACTGGTGTGGGTGCCCATCCTGCCACACCACCACCATCAGCTCCCCAGACCTGCTGCTGGGAGGCTGGGAAGCCCAGAGCTAGGCCTCAGGACCTGACCCACCCTGGGCTCAGGAGTTCCCTGTGCTCCACACAGCGGCCAGCGCTGGAAGAGGCTGTTATTCCCAAACTCTCCAAGAGTCTCAGAGCACAGACTGAGACTCCCCATGAAATGCAGAAGGAATTCCTCTCAGGCAGGACAAAGGGTATGTGTTTTTAGGGACGGCCTAGAGAAAAGAAATCACACAACAGGCACAAAAAGTGTGGGGTCTGCTTTGGGCTTTTCACTTACTTTGCTGGGTGATGCTGGGCAATCATTTGCTCCACTCCAAAGAGCATGCATTATCCCGTGTGGTATTGTCAAAAACTGTGCTTGGCAAGTGGGCATATGGGAATAAACAAGGCAACACTGCCTTTGAGTATCTCCGTGTCTTAACCACATCATTCAGGCTATGAAGAAGGACATAAGGCACTGAGGGGCCTCAGGAAAGTCCACTTAGCCCGTCTTGGTGACTCCAGGATAACTCCTTTCAAAGAGATACCCCATGAGCCAGGGTTGGAAGGACATACTGAGGGTGGAGAGTGGGTTGAGGAAGGAAAATTCCAGACAGAAGTCATTATGTGCATAGATACAAGGAATGAAAAATCTGCACCTTGGGGTGGGGGTGTTTGGTGCTATATGCATGAGACTATGGGTGGGAGTCTGAGTTTATTTTGAAAGCTCTTGAAAGACACCAAAGGATATTGAGTGAGTGTGTGCCATAATCAGATCTGAGAGAGCCTACTCCTGCGACTCAAACTGTGGTCCTCAGACAGGCAGCTTTGGTACCACTCAGGAGCTTGTTAGAAACATGCAAGCTCAGCTCCACCTCAAATCTACTAAATTACAATACTCACTCTAGTAAGATCTCTGGGTGACTGGCATGGACAGTGGACCCCTTGTCTCTTAAGAGTTCTGCATGCCATGGACTCAACCAACTATGGATCAAAAATATTCAGGAAAAAAATGCATCTGCATTAAATATGTAGACTTTTTTTCTGGTTCTTATTCTCTAATCAATACAGTATAACAACTATTGACATAGTATTTATGCTAGACATTATTCATAATGTAGAGATGATATAAAGCATATGGGAGGATGTGAGTGGGTTTTATGTAAATCCTACACTATTTAACCTAAGGAATTTGAGCATCCACAGATATTGGTATGTCCAGGTCCCTTCAGATACTAAGAGACAACTATACTCAAAATTTGAGACACCTTGACTCACAGTAAGGGTCAGCAAACTGTAAAGAGCTAGTGAGTAAATATTTTAGGTTTGGCAAGTCATGCGGTCTCTGTGGTGACTATTCAACCCTGCCGTTGTCATGCAAAAGCAGACATGGGTGATATGTACACAAATGTGCATGGCTGTGTTCCAACCGAAGTTTATTTATGGACACTGAAGTTTGATTTCATGTTTCAAGTATCACAAACTGTTATTCTTTGATGTTTAAAAAACCATTTAAAAATATAAAAACCAAGCTCACAGGTTGTTCAAGTGCAGGTGGTGGGCTGGATTTTTAGTTTGCCGAGCCCTGATCAATAGGATTCCAGATTCTCAGCTTTCAAATAATACCCCTTGACCTATATGCTTCAGAGAGTTATTGTGAAAATCCAGCAAGCTTGTCTGAAAAGATGAGGAAACCAAAGACTGCAGTGGGAACACAACTTGCTCAAAGTTATAAAGCTCATTACTGGCTAGGACTCAAACAGGCCTGCTGAATTCAAGCAGGCTCTCTGCCCTTTTCTATGTGTAGTTGATTTGAAAAGAGAGCTAGAAACCAAGCAAGGTGACACGTGCCTATAATCCCAGTTATTTTGGAGGCTGAGGCAGGAGGATCACAAATTTGAGCCCAACCTGGGCAACTCCATGAGACACTGCCTCAAAATAAAAAGGGCTGGGGATGTAACTCAGTGATAGAGCATCCTTGGTTCAATGCCCCCAATGGTTAGTTAGGGGCTTTTTAATGTCAAAACTGCTTTGTGGAAGACAGAATGCAGTGAGCAACCTGTCCTGGAAAATGTATTGTGCAAAGCAAGACCCAGGTATCTCAACAACTGAAATAAGACACTAAAGCTCTTTTTTATTTAACAAAATAAACATTTAATTAGCTGTTATTCTTCCAACAATTAGTTTTTCTATAAATTATTTAATTTATAACTGTTTTTTTTTTTTTACCTTTTTTTTTTAATTGTAAACAAATGGGATACATGTTGTTTCTCTGTACATGGAGTAAAGGCATACCATTTGTGTAATCATAAATTTACATAGGGTAATGTTGTTTGATTCATTCTGTTATTTTTTCCCTCCCCCTGTCCCCCACTTGTTGGTTTTTATTGAAAACTCAGGGACTGGGAGTGTAGTTCAGTGATAGAGCATTGGCCTAGAAGGTGAGAGGCCCTGGGTTCTATCCCCAGCACTGCCAAAAAACAAGACAAAACAAAACAAAAAACAAACATGAAAATAATAGAAACTCCTGCCAGGTGCAATGGTGCAAACCTGTAATCCCAGCAGCCAGGAGGCTGAGGCAGGAGGATCCCAAGTTCCAAGTTAGCCCCAGCAATTCAGGAGACCTGAAGTAACTTGGGGATACCCTGTCTCCAAATAAAATACTTAGAAAAAAATAGGGAGTGGTTGAGTGCCCCTGAGTTCAATCCCTGGTACCAAAAAGAAGAAGACAAACTCCTTGCTTGTTTTTAGTAATTTATATATAATCCATTGTAATATTTATTTAAAAGCATAATAGAATAAATCAATCATCTCACTTGTTTTCTTTTCTAAAATTATAGGGTATCTGAGTAATTCTTTTAGCAAACTAAGGCAGTAGATTTTTTTAAAAAATCCACCCAAAATTCCACATCCTCTATATATTATATACATCTCTAGCGCTGACCCTTTTTGTCTTGTCTTAGTCCAATTCCTCAAACAGAAACATTTCCTCACAAGGAAATTTTCTTTCTTATACTTCTGCTTTGCTTTTCAACACAGAAAGCCAATGGGGAGATTGAGAACATAGAACATAAGCCAAAGTAAACAACGCACTCTGAAATCACATACTCAAGGAGGACTTTGTAGACACAGATAAGCTCCCCTCTAAGTAAGGGTAGGTCCTGGGAAGCAGGGTCTGGCCATCCACTGTTTGGGTGCCCTCCCTTATTTTTCCACTGTGCCACCCAGATGGCACACTGCCTACTGAGGTGATAGGTTTGGATGTATGTGCATTCTCCTGTACATGTATGCATACACAGGTATACACATATGCACGTGCTTGTGGACACACAGACACTCCTCTTAGTTGCTTGACTCCTGCAGGGTTTGAAAATAGTGTATTGCTTCCACTTGGAGGCTGGGAGAAGCCCGTGAGGTTAGGAGTATCCTTGATGAGGGAACACAAAGAGACAAGTCATCAGTTGCTACCATAGAACAGCCCGTCAGTCGGGTCTGCCATGCTCTGCTTGGGTTTGGTAAGCCTTGTCTGCTGAGCACAACAGCAGCTAAGCTGACTCATCACTGCCACACGGGTGGCCCAGCTGTCAGAACAAGATTGGTCCATTCCCTTCTGTTCACACTGCTTTGTCAAAAAAGCTACCAGTTGTGTATCATCTGCCCATATAGAGCCAAGGGGTAATCTCAGAGGGTTATTGGGGAGGATGGCAGAGTCAAATTCTCCTCCTGAGTAGGACCCTGCTGAGTCACTTTGAAGCCTGGAACAAATTGCTTTTTCCTAAATAATTGACTATGACAGTTTTCATTTATTTAGTAGTTGACTGTGTGCATGGTCCAGTGGAGCCGATAGACTCAAGTCTCATCCCCGACACCCCTCAGTCTCTCATCTTCCCTTATAAAATTTCCTAGCCTAGCAGTTCTGACATAAATGGTAGTGATATGTCCATTTTGTAGATGAGAATATTGAGGCACAGGGAAGTTCACTTATCCGAGTTGAAGGAGTGCATCCAAACCGCCAACTCCAAGTTCCTTTTTCTTTCCTGGGCTTTTATTTTTCCATATGAAACATTGAGAAATACTTCTTTCTACTTCCTTTAGTTTCCAGAGGCTGAGATACACATCTTTGTAACCAAGAATTTGTTAACCAGGACACCAGGGACGGGTTGTGTGTCTGTGTAGCTACCCTCCCACTCATCCTTCTCTGACATTCTATTTGTAACTTTCTTGTTGATAACTAAATCATATGTCTATAAATTCCCATAATTTGGTTTATGCTGACTGCAGCCCCAGAAGGCGTGGGACATCAGTTTCCTATAGTTATTTATAAGTTACTAGTTAGATGAAAAGCAAAATATCATTTGGATCAAAACCTCACCTGACCAAGATTCTTTCTAAGACGTCACATCTTTTTAGGAGAAATAGGAAGATTATCATATAGGCTGAGATGAGGCATCTGACCTACACAGGCCAGCTTGTACAGTATGTTTTGGAGTGTGGGTTCACATTCAACCCATCTAGTAAGTCAATTCTTGAAATTAAGTCAGACCACTGAGAAATGATCTAATGAATAAGGATTTATTGATTATGTACTGTCACCATGATACTCAGTATTAGGGATTCAAAATCAAATAAGGCCCAGAGGATGCTCTACCTTGAACGAGGGACAAGCCATTAAGTCAGGGGTGATGATACACAGTGAAAATGCTTTGTGTGTGAGTTCACAGATGCTAGAGCTGAGGGGAACAGGCCATATTAACAGGTACCTGAGAACCGCTGGAGGAGATGACATTTCATGAAGAATCGAATATGAACAGTTTTAGAACTGAAAGGATTTGATCCAGTTTCCTGCATTTGAAAAAGTGGAGAGAAACCCAAAGCACTGTAGGCTTGAGTTCAGTTTTTAAGAAAGATTTTCAATGAGGATTACAAGCAGAGGCTTGAAATTTGCATAGAATTGGAAAATCATTTGTCCTGAACTCTCATTCGGTAACTTTTCTGGACCATCCACTTATTTTCATATGCCTGGGTCTGAAACTATGTTTCTTGTCTCAGTAAAGGGAAGCTAACATCTTTCTTTTACCAATTCTGGGTCTCCTCCTTGGATTAACAGTTTGCAGCTGTTTTAGTCAGAGTTTTTTTGTCACTATGACCAAAAGGCTTATCAAGAACAATGTAGAGGAAGAAAATTTTATTTGGACCCATGGTTTCAGAGCTTCAGTCCATGGTTGGCTGACTCCATAACTCTGGGCCCGAGGTAAGGCAGGAGATCACAGTAGAAGGGCTGGCAGAAGAATCAGCTCAGGACACGACAACAGGGAAGCAGAGAGAGAATTCCACTCACCAGGGGCAAAATATGGACCCCAAAGGCATGCCCCAGTAACCTACTTCCTCCAGCCTCACCCACCTGCTTTCAGTTACTGCCCAGTTAATTGGTATTAGTGGATTAATCCACTGGTTAGTTTATATCTCTCATAATCTAATGATTTCGCCTCTTGAAAAGTCTTGCATTGTCCCACACATGAGCTTTTGGGGGACATCTCATCCAACCCATAATGCAGTAGTCAGCATTCCTATAGCTTCAGAATAGCAAAATGGCGAAGGTAAAAGTCTATTGTGCCCACAGTGGAAAAACCTTGTCTGTCTTCTTCATCACTCAGATTCTCAGATTCTGGTCTAGAAGAGTGCTGCAGAGCAGATGCTCAAGAAATTCTGTAGATTTGATTAATTTATTCACCTTGGTTCACTCCCTATCCTTACCTTGGCTAGAAGTTCCTTCGGAAGCTTTCCTCCTATGAGTCTTCCAGGGCTAGGGTTTGACTATAGCTTGTCCCCAAGGGTTCATATGTTTTAAACTTGGTCCCCAGTGTGGGACCCCAGGTGAAGATGTGGTGGAACTTTTAAGTTGGTGAGGGCTTGGTAGGAGGCCCTTAGATTATTGGGAGCGTGTTCTCCTGTGACCCTGAGTTCTGGAGAGAGTGAATTGTTAAGAGCAAACTCAATCCCTAAATCACTTTGTTACTTCCTGCCTAGAGATGCTATCTTTTATTCCTTCACACTTGTTTCTACCATTTTGGTGTCATCCCTCATAAAGTGATGTAGCTAAGAAAATCTAAAGCTGGCACTATGCTGTTTGACTTTCAGGCTCCAAAATGGGACTAAAACTTTTTGCTTTATAAGTAACCTAACTCAGGTATTTTGTTATGATAATGAAAACTAGCACATCCAGCTTATAGGCAGAAGTGGACTTGCTACAATGCAAAGTGTTATAATAAAACAAAACCCCATGATAATAACAGCACTTTCCATTTTTTAGCACATCACAGTTGACAAAGCACTTCCATCTCTATGGTCTTACTTGTACTTCACATTAGCCTTGTCAGGTTGAAATCTGAACAAATAGTGTTACCACCATTTGTTGATGAGGGAACTGAAGCTCTGAAAGGCTGAGTGAGTTGCATAAGGCAATACAGTGAGGCAGGAATAAAGAAGGCATTGAAACTGGCCTACCTGACACTCAAACCCTGGGCCTTGTTCCTTTGTCTGCTCATGGAAAATTAAGATCAAAATGGAGCAGATTTCATCCTGGAAAATCCTCTGGGGAGTACTTTAGACAACATGGTATTTAGAGCTTCTTAAGCGCCCAACAGAAAATCTGCCAGACAAAACCCAAGTGGATCCCACAGAAGCACACTTTCTGTTCATTGAGCTGTCATGTCAAGGAAGAGACAGATGCCTAAGAAGGAAAAACATGTAAGTGAACCGGTCGACCCATGGCCAAATGTGGAAACAGCAGGCTGGTGTCCAGCTCTTCAGTGAGAAAGTCTGACTTGGGGCTTGATGCTGGTGGCATTGTCTCTACAACAGTCACACAAAGATGCTGGGGACTCTGAAGTGGCAGATGTATAGGAAAAGGTTGAAATGGTGCTGAGATGGTCTTAAATGTTAAGAAGGCAACTATCACACACGTCTGGGAGTTGGGTCTATGAAGGGTGAGTAAGGCCTTTGACCATGATGTGTAGGGAAAGAACAGGACCCTGGAGGAAGTCCTTTCAGGGTTGTGAGTACAGCTCAGGAACGGCAGAGGGGAGGGAGACCTGAATGTGCTGTCTCTCTTACCTGTCCTGCCACAAATGGCTCATTTAAGTAGCTAACTCAGCCTCGACTCTCCTTTCCCTAATCCCACTTTTTCTCCACCTCCACTACAACTGATCTCAGACACATAGAAGGATCACTCTGAATCCCACTTTTTTCCTAATATGAGGCCATTTCTATTTTGTTATATCTCCAGTGAGGTGAGATGCAACAGATATAAAAAGTTGAAGGTCTATCATAAGCCACACAAAGTGTAGATGGTTTTTATACCATTACCTTAGACACTTTAGGAGTGTCTAATGAATATAAGGTCATAGAATGTTCAGATACGCAAAAGATGGCAACTTGCCACCTGTTTGGGATCCTGCCTCATTCTCATTTAGCATAATGACTGATGAATGGCTTGGCATTTGATTCACACCTGCCATTTTAGGTGGACCCTCACAGCAGAGCTTCAAATGGGAGGTTTAATGCTACTCACCTGTGAAGAGAAAGGTTCTAGAACCTGAGGAAGATGGAGAACAGGTATGTTGTGTTGGGGGGAGTACAATGGTTTGGATCTGAAATGTCCCTGAAGGTCCTTATGTTAAAGGATTGATCTCCAGCCTGTAGAGCTATTGGGAGATGGTGGAACCTTAGGGGGTGGGGCCTAAAGAAGGGAGTTAGGTCATTGGGAACTTGACCTCGAAGGGGATATTGGGAGCCAGGACCCTTTCTCCCTTTCTTTTTCCTTCCTGGCCTCCCTGAGGCAAAGACTCTTCCTCCACTTGCCCTCCTGCTGCCATGATATACTGTACAGCCAAAGGCCCAAAGCAACAGGACCAAGTGACCATGAACTGAAACCTCTGAAACCAGGAATCAAAATAAACTTTTTCCTCTTTTAAGCTAGTTTTCTCAGTTTTTCCACTATAGTGATGGAAAGTTGACTAACAGAGGATCGTTGGGGGCGGTGCTGGAAGGAAGTTATTGAGCACCTACTGCATGTACCTACTATGCCACATGTTTTACATGCCATTTTTATTTCTTTCAATAGCCTCCTTATACCCATTTTACAGATAAGAAAGTTAATTCTCCCACTGCTGCTTACTCAGTAGATGAGATCAGCCTGCCAGCCCAGGTGTGCCTGAAGCTAGCTTACATTCTTTCCTCCACATTTGGTATCTTGCCACTTGTGCACTTCAGCTTCTCTTGTGCTCCAGTGCCTCTAAGTTTAGAGCATTTGACAAGTCATGAAGCCACCTCGGTGCTCTCTTCTTCCTAACCTGAATCTAACTAACAACATTGATGATGACTTTAATATATAATGGAGATAGTGTGCTCATGAATTTTGTTTTGTTGTATTAGGCAAGTTTGTTAGCTTTCTGTCACAAAATAGCTGAGATAACAAACCTTTGAGGAGAAAAGGTCCATTTTGGTTCACAGTTTCAGAGGTTTAATTCCGTGGTCACTTGGCTCCGTTGCTTTGGGCCTGTGGCAGCAAAGGGAAACATGTGGAGGAGGAGACCTGTTCATCTTGCAGCAGCAAGAAGCAAAGACAGAGAAAGGGGGGGCTGGGATTCCAATAACCCCTTTCTTGGACATGCTGCCAATGACCTAACTTCCTCCCATTAGGCTCCACCTCCTAAAGGTTCCATCACTCCCAATGGCACTGTGGACTGGTGACCTAGCCTTTAGCATATGGGCCTTTTGTGGACACTTCAAATTCGAACTATAGCAGGTAGCTTCATTTGGGGTTCTCTGCCTGACTTCTTTAGGGCATAGAGGTCTGGGCCAGCTGGCATGAGAGGTGTCCAACCCTCACAGAGACAACTGTTCATCTGCTTTTGAAATTCCATCCCATCTCTTGCTCATTCACTGCATACCTTAGGAAAGAAGGAAGCAGCTGAGGGGGCCTCAGTTCTATTGGGGAGACATCAATTGTGTAGAATCTGAACACATTGTATCACCTCCTCCAGGATTCAGACACCAGGAGGGATGGACATGGGCTTTTGTTATTTCTGATGGGCCTTTATGTAGTTCCACAATTTAAAAAGTAATATATGCTTATTCTGTAAATTTTGGAAAATATTAAAAAACAAGAATAAACAAATACTATACCTACCTAATTTCTATCTATCTATCTATTAAACAAAGTTAGGGGTATTACTCAAAAATTTGTTTTAAACACTTTTCTGTTTCATAAATTATACTCCTAACATAATTGCTCATGCATTCCTAGTGTGCATTGTATAATAATACCATTTAATCAGCTTCCTATTTTTAGAAATCTGGGTGATTTTGTTGAGATTAATATACTTACATATAAATTTTTGTGTCCTGCCCAGCAGAGTGAGAATAAAAACCTTAGTGTTTTATTTTATAAAATGGAGATATAAAACTACTTCAGAGACCTGTGATAAGGATTATAGATAATAAGTCATATTAAGTACTTTGCACAGTTGTCTTGTGCACAGTCAGCTGTGTATGAATGATAGCTATTTATGTTAGCTTACTTTATATGTCTGATTATTTCGTTAAGTGCTAAGAAGTAGAATTACTTTCTCATGGCTGCTTTCCGTCACCCTGCTTCAATACTGGGGGTGAAACTCAGGACCTCTTGCATGCTAGGCAGATGCTCTATCATTGAGCCACATTCTCAGCCCTATCTGTGATTTTTGAAGCATGTGTTAGCCTACCCAGAGGTCAAGTGAAATGGGAATCCTCTGTGACATATCAGCTCAGCCACGACATAAGCCAGCCAGGTGAGGCAGCCCTGGGCCCAGAGATGGCAGACATACTGCTGCTGCCCTGAGCATCCCTGGAAGTCCTTCTGGCCTTCAAATCCACTGTGTCACAGGCCCAGCAAGTTTAAATACATAACCAGGAGAGCTAGGGAGAGAGCACAAAGCTGCCTCTCCCTCCAAACCTCATGCTTGTTCACATCTTTCTGCTTGATGATAGGAATGTTGGCTGAGGGTGGTGTGCTAGGCTCAGTGTGATTATGGCTGCTACTGGGAGAGGATTCACCTGAAGCTGTGACCCTGGAAAAATGGTCAGACGTGCCATCTTGCTCTCTGCTATCATAGGATTTCAGAACTGGAAGGAAACCTAGGGATCTTTGGGTATTGGGCCTGGTCCCCTCCCTGCTTCTGTGAAAGGCTGAAGCCAAGAGTGTTTAAACAGTTTGCCCACAGCCATGAAAGAAATAAGTGGCAAAGCCAGAACCAAACCTCAGGTCTTCCGGTTCCTTCCCCCTCTCCAGGGTTTCACCCCCTGGACCATGCTCATTTCCAGAAATGAAAGGTCATGGTTAACTTGTCCAGATATGTTTGCCTCACTCCAAAATGGAATGTTTTTCCTGAGAGTTTCATCACTGGAAAAATGAAACCACATGGTTGTGTGTCCCACCCTGGGCCTTCTGCTGGGCCTTCTAGAGCATTCTGGAATTATCATCAAGAAGCAGGATGTAAAGGCTGGGGATATAAATCAATAGAAGAATACTTGCCTACCATATGCAAGGCCCTGGGTTCTATCCCCAGCACCACAAGATTAAGAAAGAAGAAAGAAGGAACTTTTATAATATAGCTCTTATTTCTTTTCTCCCCTCCCAAATTTCATCCGAATATTTGGAGATGGTTTTTACAGAATAAAGTCACTCTTTTCTGGAGAAAAGTTTCAGCAGCTAAGCAAGCAGCATTTCTCTCACTTCTTTGGGTGCAAGAAGACACTGGCCTTCATTATTGCAGTTGCTTTCAACACAGACTCTGAGCAAAGAGCACAGCTGCAACTCTTTTCCTTGTGCGGAGTAAAAATTGTATCAGTATTCTTTCTCCCTCTGGGGTGCTGCTAGACTCTCACAAAACTCCTCAGTCAATTTAAGGTTTAAAATCTTTATGAAAAAAGTGTTTTTATTCAGCTTTCAAAGACACCAGTTCATCTGTTATTGCTGTAGCTACCCACCACTTGCAGGAAAATCCCCAAATGTCAAATGGTGGGTATTTTACAAATGAAAAAATACACTTCTAGAATCAATGAAAAGTCTGCTTTGGTTTGCCTTCTGCTGGGTGAGCGCCATGATTTTGTTGAGTCCCATGTCACTTAAGCAAGAGGCCATAATTGCCATGTGTGGCAGGGTCCTGTGCTTTGGGCAGGGTGTGCTTAGTGATTTAATTGTGCTCTCAAAGAGTACAATCAATGCCATCTGCCCAGGATTTTGCTTCTGATCATGAAGAAGAGCAGTAGATCAGACAAAATAAGTCATAGACCAGGCCAGAGGGTGGTTAAGCACACTGGAAGTTTTCAGGCCCGGGTCCATGCCCTGTGATGGAACCTTGGACGAGTGGCATCATCTCGCTAAGCCCAGATTTCCTCATCTGCAAATTGGTAACAATAGAAGTACCTATCTTACAAAGGTCGGGGTAATTAAATGAGATCATCTTCACAAATTACCTGGCAGGTAGTAAACACTCTATGAATGTCAGCAATCAATTTGATATTTTATGTTTTTCCTGAGCTCAAATCCAGGTGCTTTGGAGATTGATTAAAGAAGGAAAGTAAATAGCAAAAATATTTTTCTCTTTTATGTATCCTTCCTTCTTTTAGATAAATTATACTTATTGATTTCTCACTATATTCCAGGCACTTCCTAGACCTTGGGAACACAAAAAGGAGACACTCTTAGTATACCAAATCATAGCGACATAGAACAGAAGAATGTACTGGGTGTGGTGGTGTGCACCTGTAATCCCAGCTACTCAGGAGGCTATGGCAGGAGGTTCATAAGTTCAAGGCCAGTGAGACCCTGGACCACTTAGCAAGACCCTATCTCAATAAAATAAAATAAATTAATAAAAAGGGCTGTGAGTATAGCTCAGCAATAGAGTGCTTGCATAGCATGCACAAGGCCCTGGGTTCTACTCCCAGCACCACAAAAGAGAGACCAAAAGAAAAAGAAAAAAAGAAAAGGAAAATAAAGAACTGCATTGATGTGGGATAAGTCCTATAATAGAAGTGATATTTAAGTGTATGATGCAAATGGAAGGGGAAAATATTGCATTTAGCTTGAGGAATGGGCTTAAAAGACTTCTCATCAGGAACATGGAAGGGAGTTTGCATATCATCAAGGGCATTCCAGCAAAGACACAGTTTGTACAATCTGAAAAGGGAAAGACTGGGTGGTCTGGTACCATAAGAGCCGAAGGGGAAATACGTAGAGGTGCTTCCGTTTAACATCATTGGTGGAGGATCAGCTAAGGCCAGACACTGATGATGGAGGTGAAACAGCTCCTTCCCTCAGGGAGTCTAGAGACTGGATGAAGAGAAAGGACAAGCAAATTCATGGTTATAATGTGGTAAGTGCTATGACCAAGGTTCCTGTGTAGTGGGCAGATTGAGAAAGATCTCTCTTCTCAGCCTGCAGTGATAAGGAGAAATCATTAAGGGAAGATGACACAATCTAACACTTGAAGATGGTAGAGTTACCAGTTGGAGGAAGTGGAGGGAAAGGGAAAACATTCCATAGAGGGCACAAAGGCCTGCAGGGATATGTGGGCATGGACCATATGAGGAAAAACTAGCCTGTAAGTGTGACCAGCATAAAGAATGGTGAGGCTAAGCTGCACACTCATTCATTCAACAGATACATGCCGAGTGCCTACGATTCTCCTACGTGATATCCTAGAATCAGGATGCAGTGGTGGAGACCCAGTCATTCAGAGGACTAGGGAGCACACCTAGTGTTGGGGGACCATGGGCCTGATTCAGGTGATATACAGACATGACTTCAGGAAAACAGTGAATTGCATAGTTAACCATGACTTCTTTTCCCATTTCGATTACAAAGCTGGGAGGGTCTCACTTCAGAGCTAGTTGGCCTACAGTACCTCTCTAATACTTGTTCACCTCTCTTTTTATCGAAAGGCTATTGGCTTTGGGCTCAGAACACTGACAGACCAGAGAATCTAACTAGAATTTGGTAAGAGTGCTTGATGTCCAGGTTTTTTTTGTTTTGTTTTGTTTTGTTTTTATGAGTTTTAATGAAAAATATGTAAGTATCATACAGATGCAGAAAAAGCAAAACTAACAAACTGATATGGAAATGGCTGCTATTGATGTCCAGAGGCAGTGGAGAGAGGGTTTTAAGCACAAAGAATGAAAAAGACCTGGACAAGACTTCTTTGGGCTATGGGCTCCTTGAGTGCAAAGTTTAGTGTGTCCTTCTGTTTTTTGAGACTCTTAACTCTTAGCATAGAGTTTGGCACTTAACATATGCTTAATTTGGAGTATTCTAGAGCATGCCACTCACAATGGATTGCTTTAAAACCTAAAACCTTGCATTTATTGATTCTACTTCCATCATCACTCAATTGCATGGATGTTTCAAAGGAACTAGAAACTGGCACTATCTGTCAAGAGCCTGTACATGGATGGAGGTTTCTAGTACCAAGGCCAACAAGCTGGTGCACATGCGCACCCAGGACCTCCTCTGCAAACGTGCTGAGTCCTCCCAACTCTGTGTTTCAAAAATCCTTCAACCTTTCCTGGGAATATCTCCCTGACTCCTATGGTGGTCCCTCCATTATTCTCAGAGAGATGACAGTCCCAGATAGTGAATGCTGATGAGCGTCTGATACAATTACCATTTTAGTAGCTCTTGAGAGACTTCGTGGTCTCTATTTATCACTCTTTTTGCTATTCACAAATATTTATGCATGACATGTTTCATGCATTATAATTCTCTAAGTGCCTTGTATATGTTGCTTGGACCCTCGTTTTTACTGTGCCTCACTCCCTAGGGGTCCTATAATGCTCAGAAAAGACAGAGAAGTATTGCTTGCAGGATTTTTACAGTAGTTCATTGGGTCCTGTGTCTAATGTATGCAAAAAAGAAAATGTTTGTTTAGGGCTACTTGTGGTAAAGCCATTGGGAGCTTACTAAATAGGCACATTGAGCTTATGATTCCATCTAGTCTAATGTTTTTATAATTTCTGAATTCTAAGCAGGCATAATTTTTTAATGATGATGTCTACAGGGCATCAAGTCACTAAATGTCGACATATTTTTAAAAACTTTCAGTAGAAAACAGAATCAGGAAGTTGCATGTATGTCCGAGCTGCTGCCCAACCTTCCTTGGGCCATGGTTAATACCAAATCCACATCAGAGCAGCCTTGCAGTGAGTGCATGGCCTTTGGCTTCCTGTCTGTGCAAAATACTCACAAAGCAGCCCGACTATAGGGGAGGATCACTGCTGTTGACAGACATTTTTTCTTATCTTGTTTTCACATCGGTAGCAGCATGATTTCTGTTCAGAGTAAGCGTAGGTGGGGGTTCCTCCTGCCCTGCCCTGTGTTTAGCTGTTAAAATAAGAGGATACTTTATTGCATTATTTTTCAAATAAAGATCAGGCCACCAGGAGTTGGTGACTCCAATGGTTCACGAAAGTGATTGGTTTATAGCAAAGAAAAACCAGCCCAACTCTTTTAGGGACACATTAACAATCCATATAACAGCCATTTGAATTTGAAGATTAGGGTTTGGGGAAGTTTGAACTTTTGTTTGGCTGCTAAAGATAGAAAGATAGCTCCCTAACACTTAAATTACACTTTCAAATTCAAATAGTTGGACTTTTCAAATCCAACACCAGGAATCCTAGCATAAAATTGACTGCTTGTATTCCCAATTGCACTTCTAGTCCACAAAAATATTTTTCTTGATTGTTCTCGTATGACGGATCAGAAAACCAAAGTTCAGAAATATTAAGAAAATTGTGTTTGCTCGCTAGTATCCGAGGGGGCTAGAATTTGAACCTGGTTCCACTGCCTCCCAATTCTGGGTCTTTTTCCCTCCATCATCTTACCCTTGCTTTTGTCTTCTTATCCAGATGGAATTGTCCATTGGCCACTTCAATGCCTAGATAAATGGGAGGGCAGTATAGTTAGTTGAGTTAAAGGAGATTGAGTCATTGTGTTGCCCCAAAACCATAGGTTTACAGCAACTTAAAGACAGAATAAATGAAAGAGATGAGTACTGAGTAAGTAACTACTGTACTGGGAACTTCACAGACCCAACACTGCAAGGGGGTATCCTTATATAATACCTCAAACTGCCTCTGGAGACACATTTTCTCATCCCCACCTGACAGATGAGAGGTCTAAAGTTTGGAGACATAAGACAACAAGTTCAATGTTGCATATTAAATAAGTGGTGGAGCCTGAACTTGAATCTGGGTTTGTTTGATTCCAAAGCCAACTCCCACGTTCTATTGATGAGGAAACCAGAATGGCAGGATAGCTGCTCTGTCCCACATCAGGTCAAGGGCAAAACTGGGTCTCAGCAGTACGAACCCAGTGCTCTTGCCAGTGAACCTGGCAGACCAAACCTACTCTTAAAGTCAGGATTCCCCTCTGCCTCAGCAGATGAAAAGTTGCTCCCCACCTTCCAGAATGTTCCCTGCCCCTCCTCTTGGCTCTGGCAAAAATTGTTCACATATCACCCCATTTAAACATTTGATTTTTGCATTTTCTTCCTAACTTGCAACAAGGTAGGATTGGATGACTCATGAGACTATAGAAAAACAGCGTGGCATAAACCTGAAGTAGAGAAAGAAGACAGGGGCTCCCTTTAGTGAAAACTGCACTCACAGTATGAGAGAGCCTGGGTTGAATGCCAGGTAGACACAACTGAGCCGATATTAGACACCAGGCCTCAGAATGCCTCCAGGGCCCTGTGTGGGGCTCACTGTGTTGCTACAAAGACCAGCGCCCCGATCCATTCCCACAAACCTCCACCTCCCACCTTCCTTAGACCCCTCACCCATCTGAAAGTCTGTTTGCCTCAGCACTGGCACTGATGTTTGTTTTAACCTGAAGTTATGTGTTTCAATATGTCATGCACACTAGCCACGTGCTGGGATCAGCTCTAAATCTCTTGGTGCCTGTTGGGGCCCCAGGGCCAGGAGAGGCAGAGCAGTAGCACCTATCAAGTGCCTGCTGTACACATGTTATTTCATTTCATCCTCAAGGCACCACTCTGAGGTGGGGGTTAATCTCATTTTACAGAGGGAAAGACTCAGAGGCTCACAGTGAGCTCAGAGGCTCAGGGTTTCCCAGCTAGCAGGTGGCAGACCAGAGTCAGTAATGGGGCATTCTCTCCTAGAGCCCATACTATTTCCACTTTACCGATAACCAGCTGTAACAGAGCACAGACATTCAACATATTCCAGAGGGTAGAACAGCATCACCCCGATTTCAAAGATCTCACAACTGAAGAGTATGGCACACGGAGCCACAGAACCGGGTTTGCGTCATGACCTGGCAGTGCCCTGTGTGTTCTTGGCATTTCCTACAGCTTCCTCAGTGTCATCTCCTCTTCTGTGAAATACCTACAGACAGCGGTGTCTGCCTTTCAAATGCGGACTATGTGAAACACACCAGATGACAGTGTTTTGTGATCTAATAAGCTCTACGTAAATGTGAATATTTACTTTTGGAAATCAATCAAGGAATTAAAAGTAGCACCCCCAGGACGGCAGCAAAACCAGAGGCCGTGTTGATGGTTCCCTGTCTGGTTGCTCCCTCAGTAAGCAGGTTGCAGTGTGAGAAGTTAGAGGTGGGCAGAGAGAAGGCCTAGCGTGCTGTGCACCCGGGATGCCAGGAGAAGATGACAGCCATCATCACCCTTACCAGAACCTGCTGGGAGTGAGGGAAAGGTCATTCCCTGGTGATGAGGTTAAAACCTAGAAGGTATTTTTTACAGATCTGGTTCAAGACTTTAAGCTGGAACAAAGTCTCCAGAACTGAGTGAACTGGCTTAATATCCACAGCTTTGTCTCTTCCTTGGTTTGGTCTCTGACCTGAGTTAAGGACAGTGAGTATATATTTTAAAAATCATTTCCCAGATTTAGGATTTTGTTAAGCTATATGTTTGGTGGATAAACTTAACATTTCTTTTCTAAACACCATTACATTTTAATTTTTTTATCTTAGTTTTTCATATTGTAGTTTCATGTGTTCATTTTGTTCATATCATAATTTACTTCTGGTCCTGATGGTAATAGTTTGGGTTGTTATTGAGAAAGGCTGTTAACCAGCAGATGAGGGGACACTTCACCTGGGTAAACAAAGTGCCCCAGACAATGACCTGCAATGGAAGTCTATACGTGCTCAGAACTCCAGGAGATTGGTCCACACTTAACTAGAATAACATGTTTCATCACAAAAAGCACATTAGCGCCATGGGTCATGGTTTCTGTTTTGCATTAAAAATTCTCAGCCCCCAACATTCTGATTCTGTCAAGCCTCTGGGCTGGTGCTAATTTGCATGGTTGTATGATTCTGCTTCATCTGCTTTGAATTTCTCGGCCTCTTTGTCAGAGGGTATTAACAGATCCAGTTGTTTCTTGGGAGGGTCCAAGGATCATATTGATTGATTTTTGGATAACAAAGAAAAAGACAGTGGGAAATGTTCTAATTGGGTCTTTTTATTGTGTGCCATGGCTGGAAGTCCCCCAGGGTAATTAGCTTGAAGTGCAGAAAGTTAAATATTCCCGTCGAAAAGACCATGGGAGAAATTACATCGCATGGAAATGATAAAATGAACTCTTATTAAGGAGAATGATGCACTCGTGGTAGCAAGTTCGGCTGGTCAGCCTGTTCAAGCCTCTTTTTGGATAATACTCATATTTTCCGACATCTGTGGGCTTTTCAAAATGAGCCTGTTCTTCCTCCAGCCTCTCATGGCAAGGCCCTGAGCTACATGGTAAGTGAGGTCTGCTCAAGATCACAGGACCTTCAATTGCATTAACTGCTCATCAGCCCTCTACTTCTCACCAGGAACTAAGGGTATTCAGGGTAGAAGTGATGGAGGCCTGAGGATAGGACCAGTTCTCACCCCACCGTTTTTGTGTTTTGGGGGGTAAAACACCGGAAATCCTTCCCTCGTCTCTCTCCTCAAGATGTCCTTGTTGTGGTCTGAAAATCTTTCCTGACAGCATTTGCCCACAACGAACCATCTACTTCCTCTGAACTCCTAGGCCATATGTTGGCCTCCTCCCCTTTGAGCCCTTGTACTGCCGTTGTTTTAACCTTGACTTCCAGTGGAAACTATCATTTCCTTGGGGACAGAGGTTGTGTCCTTTACTTCTGTGTGCCTACGCTAGTTCTAATACATGCCTTTCAAGTACTATAGTGTGTGCTTCACAAGGAGGGATGATCATCAAACACCCCATTAGGAGAAGTGCCTTGGAAAACAGAATTATTTGTTTTAGCAACACATCCAAGTCCAAGATACTTACGTGTAAAAAACCAAAATACTGATGATGTCAGTGTGGCGAGAAATGTAAATCTCCTCAAAGTACTGAAAGGAAGGCAGAATATCATCACATAAAGTAGAATATAGGACTCCAACCCCCAAAGGCATAAAGACCCTTTTGAGTTCATCATTCAAGATCAGATTGGAGACTTCAGAGGACCTAGCTTGCAAGAGAGTTCAGAAATCAAAAAATGTTTTAGGGAACAGATGAACCATTTAACAGGACAAAAAAAATCATCAGATTTTTAACTCAGAAAAAATGTATGTTGTCCTCACTCTTCTTTGCAATTAAGTGAAGTGGAGCTCCTACAAAATTTACCACTAATCCTGAGTCTGCTTTCATTCATCATTCATTTGTTTATTTATTTATTCACTCTTTGAGTGAGTCATGTGCTTTTCAAAGTCGTACTGTGCCTGGATCATTTTGGGGATGTGCTTGTCCGTCACTCTGCCAAGCTCTACCCATGGCAGTTACTTAGTAGATGCTCATTGAATTAGGTTCATTGTAGACATGTCACATACATCTTGGAAATTTCTTTTTCAAAATAAATAATAGGGAAATGATGCTTTCCCCCTTTAAGAATATGGAAAAATCTGCCTGACGGAGAGTGACAGATTAGGCTTAGGAACATAGGTAATTTATTGATTTCAAAAACAAGTTCAGATCATGTCCAAAATAATAAGTGAGAATAAGTGAGTTGAACACTCAAGGATTTTACACAAAGTTCTTGCTATAAATGTGAAGTAGTGTTTTATTGTTCTTTTGAACTCCTTGTTTTGTGTGGATAAACATCCCACCTCCTGTCACACAGGAAATGATTGACTGAGGTTCTGAAAGAAAGAGAACATGGTGACCTGGCATTGGTTTAGTGGTTAGCTGAAAATGACATTTTTCTAGGGTAGAAAAGAGAATAATAATGACATGGCGCATGTACTCTGATAGCCTGGCATCCTTGGAATGTACCTACAGACTTTGGAGTGGTTGTTCCTTCTTATCTTGGTAGACAAGAGGACCTCTTGGCTCTAGGACCACTGAGCCCTCCCTGCAGTCAAGGCCTCAAAGATGACTCACTTGGACTTGGAAACCAGCTTGACTTGCTCAAGGTGCCTGTGGCTACAGGTCTCAGATAGGCCAATGCAGAGTTCTGCAAGTGCTTTGTAGGCTGCATAGGAATGCAGAGAAACCAAAGCTGGTTGACCTTTTATTTATGGGCTGAGTCCTTGGCATGCCAGTTGAACGGTCATATGGAGCATCTGAATCACAGCCTCCCAGCATCCTCCTCTAAGAAGGCGTCTGGAAGAAGTTCACATTTCACAGCTTTGAAACCACCTTCTGCTCTTTACCTTGGTGGGTCATAGCCTTGTGAAAGGTCACATGGGCCAGCCAGGTATGAGAATAGTTTCCAGGGAGATCTGAGCACAAGGGACTAAAGGGGACATTTGTGGTACACAAGTAGAGAATTCCCCGAGTCTAAGGCTGGGGGCATATTATAGAGGTCATTTTCCTCAGAGAGGTTATAGATGGCTGACTCTGGAAATAATAATAATTATTATTATAATTATTATTTTAAATATAGAACTTCATTCCTGAATTTCATTAAAGGCCTAAACTTCCTAGATTTGACAGTGGGTAGAAATAGGCAATTGTCTTATGTTTCCTTTATTTGTGGGGTTAGAAGAAGAGAAAAGAAGGCCATCCATGTGAAAAACCTGGGGTTAAAGAAGGATTTGTTTGGGGGATCTCTACCTCAGAACTTCAACTACAAAAGGGAGCTTGTCTGACCTGACCAAAATTACATGTCTGGACCAGATTTCAACCCCGTCTCTGCACAGAGAGATGCCACCTCCTTGGACACAGGCTGCCTTCCTAGCTGCCACTCAGACTTATGAGTCCCAAAGGGAGGGGGCTATAACAACACTCCCTGAGCCCACAGTCCACTGCCTGAGGCCAGTGCCCTTCCTTTCCTTTACACATCACGCAATGTCTCAGAAAGTCTTGAAGCCAAGCCTGCTTTCTAGCCGACTCAGGGGAGGCGACTTTCCCAGAAGACACCATCACAAGTGTTCTTGTGACTCTTGGACTTCTTCACCAGGGACCTTGAATCTCACCACCCAGAGGGGCATCCCCCACTGCTCCACACCTCCTGTGTTAACTAGGAGGCAGTGAAGTGTTGTGAGCAGCTGAGTGAAGAGAAAATGACTGCAAATGAATTCCTTCCTGACCTTCTCTCTTCACCACCCAACTTCATCCTGGGGCTTTGTTCCGCTCTTGCTCTGCCTAACTCAGTCCTCAGAGGCTGATTTCCTCCTTTCCTGAGGAAAGTACTTGGCCAACCTTGAATCCTGTGATCCTAGTGAGGTGTGGCATAATTCTCCACGAGTCACACTGAGGCTGTGGGTCACATAGCTAGTGGCTGAGGGGTCTAAATCTCAGGTCAGCTCATGCCCTAGTGGCTGCTCCTTAGGTGTGAAAATATCCAAGAGGAGATACAAAGCATACTGTCTTTATTTGCCAAAGCTTTGGTTGTTAATGCCATTGCTGGGTTCAGATCTAAGGCTTAGGACCTTAGAAAGCATAGGTTGTTTGGAAGAATCAATATCCTGTTAAAAAAAAAAAAAAAACATTTGAGAGCCTTCTCCTCAACTATATACTTATGGTGGCTTCTATAATCTGAGTACTCAGAAGGTATTCAGAGGTCTTGTTTGCACATCTGACTAACTGTGGGAAAGTTCCTCCCCTAAAGTTCTGGAGAAGTGGCTTTGTTGCTAACAACTTGTGTTGTTAAGGTAGAAAGTGTACATTCTGCATTTTCCTTCAGTACCCAGGATACAGGATTCCCTTAGGGAGTTAGTGGTCTTGGTAACTGACTGTATAATGGGAGGAGGGGGCCCATGGATAGCGCTCTGAATAATGAGTTTGAAGTTTGTCACTCTCCTGATATTGGGATCTAAAATGGAATAAAAGACTTTTAAAGGAACTATATAGATGGATGATTATAGAAATTTTTGGTTAGAAGGGATACCAGGAAGTTACATATATGTATGTGAAATAATAACTTGTAGCTTGGTTCATATACTTAAAAGGGAATGTAAGGCAGAGAATTTCAGGTACCATTCCTGTATTATCACATGTATATACCAGCAGGAGATGGCACCATTTCAGGTGAAAGTTCTCTCTATATCTATCTGCACTCATGGATTATATTCTTCAGTTGTGACTTGGGTCCTAAATCCTGTCGACCTTGTCATTAGTCCACAATGAAATGAAAAAAGTAAAAAGAAATACCGGCCCAAAATTGCCAGGTGATCCTCTTTGGAAGGAAGTATCCTTTATGCTGAAATTGTATTCTTCCTATCTTTTTCATATTAAAATATCCTTCTTTGATGGACTGATGGTGATAACTGGAAGTGGGGATTTGAGATTCAGATTCTGACTGGAGAAAATTGAAAGTTAACAAATCCATATGATCCACTCCACTGGCTCCTATTTTCACAGGGCATTAGTCCATAGAATCCAAATAACTGGGACCAACTGGTCTACCCAGCTCTTTGTGTGCCATCAAACAGATGATACTCTCCTGTTGCTTTTCTTAAGAGAAAACTCTACAACACCACTCTTTAAGCTTTACCAATATTTTCCTCCTTCCCCTGACAGAAAAATCATAAGTTTCTTCTTTTTGGGGGGCGGGGTTGGTGCTAGGGATTGAACTCAGGGCCTTGTGAATCTGAGGCAAGCACTCTACCAACTGAGCTATATCCCCAGCTCCCATGAACTTCTTTGTAGCCGTGCTTTCTCTGTCTGGTGCTCTCCTTCCTCATCTCTTTCCAATAAAGACTTCTAGATACCTTTGCAAGAGAACTAACTTGCTTCCTCCCTTTTTGGCCTGCCCAGGTACCTTGTCCATACTTTGTCATTAGCACTTAATGTGATTAAAGAGAATTATTTAAGTAAGCCTCTTTCTTACTGAACTATGAGGTCCCTGATAACTTTTCTTTTTTCTTTCTTTCTTTTTAACATAGTGCCTGCTACATTTGTTGCATGAATAAGTATCCTAAATCACAACTTGTAGTTAAAGCCTACTGTCTCCTTTGTCTCCCTCAGTAGCAGTAAGTAACTAATTCACAGAATAACTTACTGTGCATGAATACTATGATGGAGTTCCTCTTTGGCCATCTTTTCCCTTGACATAATAATACTAGTAGAAAAGCAGTGAGTCAGAAATCTGAAAACTGCCCCAGCTACTTTTATTCTTTGGAGACGCAGTTTTCTATCTGCAAAAGATAGTGATTGAGAGTGAATATCTCAAAAGTTCTCACCATCTTCAACATCCTGTGGAGGAAAGTGGGGAGGGAGGGAACCTCAGAGGTGACATGCTGACTATTCTCCAGGGAGTTTCACTAAATTTTGAACTTTATTTTTGTTTGACTTTCGGTAACTTTTCTGGGGAGTGGAGGTACTGGAATCCAGGGTCTCACACATGCTAAGCATGGTACTTTGCCACTGGGCTACACTCCTAACTAGTAGCTGGGAGTCGAACCCAGGGCCTCATGGCACCCTACCACTGAGCTATGGCCCCAGTCTTGGCATCTCCAAATTTGATGTTAGTATGAGTCTTGGCTCTATCTTCTAGGAGCCATGTAATATGGAGCAAGTTCCCATTCTGGGCTTCAGTTTTTCTCAGCAGCTGAATGTTTATAAAATCCTTCTGTCATATTTATTGAGAAAATGAAATGAGAAAGTGTATGTAATGTATCTAGCCTGGTGCCTGGCATACAGTAAGTGCTCAACACTTAGCCATTTCCCATCATTTCCCTTTATCTCAGGGAGCAGTCCCATGACTACCCAAGACCCAGCCAACTTAAACAGGATAAACTCATTCATTCTGCGGTATGAGAGACTGGAAACTCTTCACCTTCCTTTCCCCAGTCCCATCTTTATGTCTGCTTTGTAAAAGAGGCTCAGAGGGAGGACCAATATCTATTCCACAGCAAGCATTTGGTAATAAAGGAATTTCAAGAGTGAATTTTGGAGGAGAATGGAGAGTTCACCAGTTTTAGACCAGTCCCCATAGAAGTAAACCAAACAAGCGTACTGGGTGATAAGTGAGCTTTAACTTTACTAAACATGAGGAGCGGAGGACATGCGTGGTGTTGGTATCCTAAATGGAACCATCTAGTCCAAGGATTTTTGCAAATGGGGAGAGATTATCACACAGTCCCAGAAACTAGAACTCTAAGCTGGTTTTTGTTCATGGGTTCACTCATTCATTCATTGAGTTGCAAAGGATTGAAAGAATATTCTCAGCCATAGATTTAAAATAATGGATAAAAAACAACAGGACTTTGCTTCCAGGATCCCGCAATAGGAGGAAGATAAAGCCAACAGAAGTAAAGTTAGAACTTATAATTAAATGCAATTTCCAATTTATAATAGGAAAGGCATTCAGGAGGAGGAGAAAGAACAAGTCCTGGAGTGTTCTGGTAGTTGGGGAGATGATGGGGCCAGTATTACTGTGCTTGTTTATTACATGCCAGGTGCTATACTGTCTTTTGCATATATTATCTCACTCTGCATAACAACAACACTGGCAGGCTAAGTCTCCCCCCATTTTTTCTAGAAGATACAGATCCATTAAGGACTATACCTGATGTCCCCCATCTGAAAAGTAGTGAAGGCAGAAGTCAAACCCGTATCCATCTGATCACAGTATCCCCACTGTTTCTTTCCAGAAGAAAGTGATCTTGAGCTGCAGTTAATGGTAGCTAATCCCAATGTGGCCAAAAATGAGAAAGTAAAGGTTCCAAAGCAGAACTTGCAGTGGGGGTGGAAGTTACCCAGGAAGGTCGTGCCGAGGAGAATTGATGGAAGTAGAATCGTTGGACTGTGGGAACACAGAAAACCTGTACTGCAATCACTTCCTTGGAATTTTGTACTCATCCCATGAGGAAAGAGACCCTAGGTATGTAGTCTATCACCTGGGATGGATGGGGAGGTGGTAGAGGGGTCATGGGAATAGCTAGGCTGGGTTTTCAGGGATAATTTTAATTTAAAAATCATCCATTTCATTGACAGGTTCTAGACAAAATACTGCTTTTGACTCTTGTTTTAGAAAACAAAGGTTTCCAGGAAAGTCATAGAGTTAGGAAGTATGGGAGCCCTGTTGCCTGAAGATTGTTGGAAGCAAAGTTCATAGAAGGAAGTACCTCTGAATCCAGACAGGATCCTGTCAGCCATTTCCCCCAAAGGGACCTCCTTTAAACTGTGGGAAGGAAGCTTCTCAGCCATGCAGTCCCAAGTACCCAAAATCTCTGCAGGAGATTTTTTTGGGGACCCACATCCTCTGCCCAAACCCTGAAATTCTTACTTAAGAACTTCAGAAAAAGAGAGATGAAGCAATTAGATCCCTTTCAAAAGTCTATTTCTTCCTTCCATTTTTCCTTTCTTTGCTTGTAACCAGGCAGGTCCCATCCTAAGTCATTCATGACAAGAAGGTCACCCTCATCCTCTGAGTCCTAGGGAAGTTCACAATGCACAGTGGGTCTGAGTGCCAGCCAGGATATGGAATTGGTGATCAGGTCTGAGTGGAAGGCAAGGAAGGTTGAACACTGGCAACCCCTAAGTGCCTTGCAAGAGCATGTTCTAAGAATAATTAAGCCTATAAACCTGTTGAGCATGCTTGCTGAGTACTTTGGCCTAGGCTTAGCCTCATTTCTACTACCTTGTTCTGCGTAATGTGCACAGATGCATTTGGGAAAAGAACTCAGGTTTCAGAGCCAGGCGTGACGGCAACACGCCTGTAATCCCGGCAACTGGGGAGGCTGATGCAGGAGGATTATGAGTTCAAACCCAGCCTCAGCAATTTATTGAGGCCCTAAGCAACTCAGTGAGTCGTTGTCTCTAATAAAATAAAAAAGGGCTGGGGATATATACGGCTCAGTGATTAAGTGTCCCTGGGTTCAATCCCTGGTCCCCCCCCCCCCAAAAAAAAAAAGAACTCAGGTTTCCTAACAGAATTGCTATCCTATACATAAATTTGAGCAAGTCACCTGCTGTCCTTGGTCCATCCTTTTTCTATCTTATGGAGTACCAATCCTGCCTTTGATGTCCCCTGGTCCAAACCCCACCCCAAAGATACTGTGACAACAAGGGAGTAAAAGCAAAGAAAAACTCCAGGGTTCATTTTGTCCATTCCTCCACCTCCAGCCAAGTTCTCTACACAACAAAACCCATACCAGGCAAAAGAATGTGCCAGGGCTTAAAGACCACCTAGGAAAGGGAACCCCCAACTTCCCCTTGGTTTGAAGCCAAGTTGGAAGTTGTTTGCCAGTTTTTTTTTTTTTTTTTTTTTTTTTTTGCCCCTGAATTTCTGCTCATCAAGTAATTCAGGGCATTTGGGGGGAAAAAAATCTTCTCTGGAAATGAGGGAGTGATTTGCAGCATCTGTTCCTTCCTTTTTAATTGAATCTGTTCTCAGATACCAGGAGCAAGTGCCAAAGTCAGCAGTGGAATTCAGCTGTGTACATTTTGAAGGAGCTGGAAGATGAATTTGAATTCATGTGCACTGTACGGATGCACATTGTGCAGAAACCAGATGGCCAGACTGTCCTCCAAGTCCTTGGGAGAGTGGTGGCCAATATAAAGCTCTGGGGTGAAGAGGTGGGAGATCAGTTCACTTTCCTAAGGAGCTTCCTGGCAGATACTTACCTGGGTAAAGAACATTCCCTCCAGAAGGGGAGGGAGGTCACATGAGAGAGGCTTTCTCAGTAACCCAAATGGACGATGAGGCTCTCGTGCTTCCTTCCATCCTGCCCCTGAGGGACAATTTGGCACTGCCAGGGTCTTGATGGCCTTAGCCTTTTTTCTCTTATATTCTGCAGCCTTATTGAGCACCAGGTGGGCTATCAAGTGAGGCTATGGAATTTCCCACCCCAAAAAGTATCCAGATAACCTGGACTAGAAGGATCTGAGTGCTGGAAGGCAAGGGGAAGACTCAATGGGCTTCACACGTACCTTCCTACCCATGGTGTTCAAAACTGAAATGCCCAGAAAGATAAAGTTCCACTGGCTTCAATGCAGCTTTATAAAAGCAATTAAGCTTCCTGGAGAAGTGGGAATTTTGCTCCAGGGTGAATGAGTAAGGGCAGCACAGGGATGTGTGCTTCCGAACTGAGCCTAAAAGTTGACTAATGTTCATTTTTCTTCTCTGAGAGACCTTCTTTCTGAGCCTTCATAATAAGAACTTGGAGACTGTGTTGTACCAACTTCTCAACCTCTCTTGACTCGACAAAGCAACCTGGTACTGGTTCCTCATCTTCAGGCAGGCAAGTTGAGGTTCAGAATGGAGACCAGACTTTGCTTAAGACACACAGACCCTCAGAGCAGTGTCACAAGAGAAAGAGAGGCCTTGGTGTGAGAAGGGAAGATGCAGGTGACAGACTGACTGTGGCATCAGATGAATACACAGGAAAACAGGGATTCCATCCGCTGGAGGAGGGAAGCCATGGATCTTTTGTGAAAGTCCTTGGAAAGGAACATCTGAAGGAAGTAGAGGAATATCTTAGCTTTGGCCTCTGAGGAGTACATGTGATTTGTCCAAGGGGAAGCTTTCTGTTAGGAGCTCTAAAGAAACTACGGGCATCTTGCATTTTTCTGAAGGTTGGGCCCAAATTCCTAGTAAGAGTTTTCCAGAGAATCATAGTATTTTGTCTTGGAGACTTTAGAACATATTTATCCTAGTTCCTAAATCTGGCTACATATCAGAACCTTCTGGGGAGTTTTTAAGAATAAGATTTTCAGGATGCACAGTGGAAGATTCTGACCCCATAGTTCCTGAGGAACCTGGAATATGCATTTTTCCTGTGCTCCACTAATAATTCAGATACATGGACAGTGTGAGAGCCCATTACCGTCCAGCCTTCTGTCAGAGGCTTGTGTCTCACATCAGAAACCACCTCTGGCTAAGTTAAGCAGAAAAAGATTTTAAGTAGCTCACAGAACTGACTAGAGCTTGGGTAACCAGACTCTGAAAACATGTGGGAAGTGGGAACACTACTCCCAACACTTGCCACACCCCCTGCACATTTGGTCACTGCCTTAAGGTTTCAAGTCCTAAATGGGAGCAGTTGGTTGACTTAGTCCAGGTCATCTGCCTGGGCATTGTCTGCCAGGAAGCTGAAGAGAGAACTGCTTTCGTGGTGCACCCCTCTCACCCATATTGAGGTTCTGGAATATTCTCACCATATTCTCCAGCTACTGGAGAGCCAAAACAGCAGTTGCTCTCTACAGCGTTGCCAAGTGTTGGTTAAGACTGCTTGAACTCTTCCATGGTGGGGAGCTCACCTCCTTCCAAGGTGGTACATTGTCTCTCTTTGGACACCTCTAATGATTACTAGGAAGTTCTTCACATGCAACCTAAATCTGCCTTCCCAAAATTGCTTTACATTGACCAGTAGGCTCAAGCCTTTTCCAAGTGCTAGCTAAACATACTTATGGTGCATTTAAGAAAAAAATCTTCTGAGCTTCCTCTTCTGTCTTTACTTTAAAATCTGAACCAACTGAGAGAAGACCCCTTCCTTGAAGAATTTGGACCAGGGGCAATGTGATAAAATCATCCAACCCAATCTTGTCTCTGACTCCTGGCTGTGCTGCTAATTAGTTGTGTGACTTTGGACAAATTGCTCAACAACTTGGGACCCTCAGTTGCCTCATCAGTCAAACTGGAGATACTACTGGTAGTGGGAAGTAAGCTTGAACACCTCAAAATTGTCACTTCCTCCTTCCATCCTTGCTCAAAGCAAAGCAATGTTAGCTGATGATGGGAAGGCAGGGTAGCATGGTGGCTACAACAAGCAGTGTCAGGCAAACTTGAGTTGGAGCTTGGGTTGCATGTACTGTTAGCATAGTCTCATACAAATTATCACCTCCTCCTTTGCTCAGGGGTAAAGTCAGTACCATAATAGTACCTATATCACAGAGTTGTTCTAAAAGTAAATGAGGTACATTTTATTTATTTATTATTTTTTAAAAGTTTTTTAAAAAAATTATTGGTACTTTTTAATATACATAATAATAGGATTTGTTATGCCATATTTGCACATGCACATAACATAATTTGGTCTATCTCATTTCCCGGTACCTTCCGATTCTCCCTCCATTCAATTTGCTCTCCACCACTGATCTCCCCTCTATTATTATTATTTTTGTTGTTGTTGTCATTATTATTTTAATTAGTGCATTGTAATTATATATGTAAATATATGTAGGCAGAAATTATTGTGGTATATTGATACATGGACATAGCATATTTTGATAGATTTTGTTCCCCAGTACTTCTCCATGCCCTCTATTCCTCCTCCTCCCCTCTCGATCCCCTTCCAAGGAGATGTATTTTAAATGCTTACATGGTGCTTCGCACATAAATAACACTCAAGCAAGGTTATTTCGTGTGATTATTGACTGGCAGCTGGAGGTAGACCTCCATGGTCTGGACAGACCTTACATGGCTGCCCTTGAGGGGAGGTGGTTGCCTGGTTCAGAACAATCATAGTGCTGTTGTCAGTGTCCATTAAGAATGTGGTTATACCTGTGCTGCTTTACTGTGCATCTGCATATACCAGCTGGAAAGCTTCTGAATCAACAGAACCTCAATGACTGGCGTGTCTTTTAGGGTCATTGCTAAAATTGCACACAGAAATTGCTGGAGAAACCCTAATGAGAAAGTCCCTAGTAATGAATGCTACTCTCCTCTTTCTACTCTCCCCACCCCATCTGTTTCTCCCTCACCCTTTCAAAGCATACACACATAGCATACCCCTTTTTTCTTTCTCGAAATGGAATAATTACAAAACCAAAATCTAAACATCCAGCAGAAGTTTATGCTTGAGTCTCAGAATACAACATATGGCTTCCTGGCCATTACCAGGTTCTGCAAACCAGAAAGGGGTCGTGAGGCTCCCCTGTGACCCTTTGCCCTTGGGACCATTTGCTGACACAGGCAGCATCCTTCTCCCAAAGACTAGGGGGTCATGGAGTTCAGTTCCTTTAATTTTATTACATTTTCCTCCCTTGAAAATGTTCCAGAAATAGAAGAGATTCAAATGCTTCTTTTCCTTCTTCTCAACATTTCAGCACTCTCCTTTCAGCCTTGGATTTAGAAGCAATGATGACCATGGAGAGGACTAGGAGGTGAAATTTTCTAGTCATGTTTTCTTGTCCCTCTGTAGGGGCAGAAAAGTTATGTGGCCGCAAGCTGAGCCTGGTGAGAAACCCAGAGGACAGGGAATTTGGGGACAATAGTAGGGACTTGTTCTGTGTGGGGAATCTCTGTCCATTCTGGTGCTTAGGACATCTGGATATCCTTCATCTTATGTGACCAGTTTGCCTCTAGGAAACCTTGCTCAAAGCTTTGGTCTGATCTAGGAGGAGGTTTGAATTATAAATGTGGGCTCTTTCCATCTGTGACATAATATTGTCTATTAAGATAAAATTCCTGAGGAATCCAGTTTTCCAAATCTTGAGCACCAGGCCAGGCTGATGAGGGAAAGCCTCAGAGAGGTTTGCTGAAAGGAAGAGAGGGGGAAAACCCTTCCCTTTTCTCCCAGTAGAAGACTCTGAGCATGGCTCCCCTGGCCTCATGATGTGTAGATCATAGAGGGACTCATAGATTATAGTCTCATCTCCCCTTCTCCTTCCCACTCAAGTATTGACACAGTTGGGCACTGGATTTCCCACAGCACAGCCAAGGTCAAAGAATATCCAGCTGAATAAGACTTGACGTAGTTCAAGATCAAGGCTACTGGTCAAGCCCACTCTCCTGGGTTGCTTCAGGTCTTCCTCTCCGCCTAGGCTTGTCTGCTGCCATGTGGCAAAGACCCCTTCCTCCAGGTCTCAAAAAGTATCTCCAGACTCCCTGGAGTCTCAGCATAAGAGAGCAAAGCCCAGGGGCAGGGAGATTCACCTTTCCTCTTCCTTCCAAGGCCTGTCATCCAAATCCTCCTTGACTGTCCCAAGAACTGCAACATCCTAGACTGACTGGTGACAAGAGTGCCAAGTCCCCCTCTCTGCTCCGAGGGAAGCAGAGCCTACAGTCCCACCAGACAAGCATGCCAGCACATGGTGGACCTGTACCTGAGGAAAGACATTTCCTGGCAATAGCCTAGGTGGGTGTCCTTGCCACACCCAGGCTGCCTGGATCCTGTGGTTGCCACCACATGCATTAGGCATGGTTGCGGCTACAGATCAAGAGAGGGAGAAACGCTTCAAGCAGCCAAGGCACTTGTCCAGGGCAGTTGCTCTCAGTGGGGGTTGGGGAGATGGGTGCTATAATTAGCTTCTCTGGTACCCTATGTTCTGCAAAGGAGGAAATAGCCCCTCGAGTGTACACATTTTCCACTGCTGTACCCATGCCATCACCACAGGTGCTTTCTGGCTGACCAAAGCTTCTCATTCTCCAGGAACTGCTGTGACTGTCGGCTGTGACTCTGAGAAGTTTCAGGGGGCTTGCTAATCAACCATCATATGACTTCCTGTTGCTTTCTCCTACTCCCCTCCACTGACCCGGCCCCCATGACACTGGGCTGGTGCTTGTATGGTGAGAATAAGCTCAACTGTCAGTGAATTTCTCACCCAAGTTATAAACACACCCAAGAAAGGAGAGGCACACATACCTGGTCTAATATCGACTACGGGTTCAGATTGAGTTTTTCTTGTTCCCCAACTACCTAAAGAATGAGAGCCACAAATTCCTGGCAGATCACCAAGATTGTATGTGGCATCAGTGTTTAGTGCTGGGAGGATTTGTGTGGTGGCCACAGGCCTGAATTTGAACCCCATTTCTGCCACCTCCAGCGATATGACTGTGGGCAAGTCATTTAACCTTTGAGTGCCAGCTTCCTGATCCAGAAAATGGGACCGTTAATTTGCCTCATAGGATGGTGAAATGATTACCTCTCAGAGCATGTGTAAATGCAATAACATAGTGCTCAAAAGGGTTTCCATTAAATATTATATTAGTGGCACTAGTATGGGAAATAAAGAATTCTTCTTTTCCTTCCTTCATCACAATTCTCTCCTTCCTTCTTTCTTCTCTTTTTTTCTTCCTTTCTTTTTGCCTTCTTACTGGCTTATGTGAAATTGTGGTAGTTGACATTAGTAATGGAAAATAAATGGTTTCAGAAACTTAAAAAAGTCCTACATTTTTCTCTTGCCTATTGCTTCCACTATTCACTCCTTGTCTTTCCTCTTCCTCCTCTTGAAAATTGGTCTTTGAGAGGAAAAGCATGTAGCATGCCTTCTTTTTTTTTTTTTTTTTTTCTTTTTCTTTTTTGTACCAGGGATTGAATGTAAGGGTGTTTAACCACTGAGCCACCTCCTCAGCCCTTCCATCTTTATTTTGAGACAGGGTCTCACTAAGCTGCTGAAGCTGACCTTGAACTTGTGATCCTGCTGTCTCAGCCTCCTGAGCTGCTGGGATTATAGGCGTGTGCCCCACATGCAGCGGTAGCATGACTTCTGAGCTGGCCAAACTCAAGCGCCTATCCCTCATACAAGCCTGGAATTGGCCACTGACAGTGGTGACAGACTTAATTTGAAAGATCATTTCAACTGTTTCTCTCCTTGCGAAACCTAAACCATTAAAACAACTTCTTTAACAATAAAACTTCTCAAAGAGAAGAGTCGTCTGTACTGGCTGTTTCCGCTTCCTCTCCCCTTCTCTCTTGAAGCCTAGTCAGGCTTTTGTCACCCCCTCCACCCAGACGGCTCTTGTTAAGGTCACCAGTGGCCATGGCACTGCAGTATCTGGTGGTCAACTCCAGCCTCCACCATCAGCATTCGATGCAGGTCTTGTCACCTCCTCTCTTGAGGATTCCTTGAAGTCACTTCCCTTCCAGGAGTCTCTTCTCTCTTGGTCATCCTATTTCTGTAGCTGCTTCTGCTCAAACTCCTTGGCAGGTTCCTCCTCTTCTCACCTCCAAACATCGGAGGGCTCCAGGATGAAACCACAGACCCCTTCTCTTCTCTGTCCAAACTCACTCCCACGGCCATAGCATCTGGATTCCTGGCTCTCAGTAGCATCCATATGCCAATGACTCCTGCATTTACATTCCGCCCAGTCCTTCCTCCTGTTTTCCAGTCTATTCAACGTCTTCCTATGGTTGTCCAACCAGCTTCTCAACATAGCTCCTCCCTCTGATTTGTCACCCCCAGGTAGGATAACTCCATTCTCCCAGATGGTCAAGTGGAACACCTTGCAGTCATCCTTTTTCTCACATCAGCCCACCAGCAAATCTGTCAGCCTCTCTGTTTCCACCCAGGGCAAGTCACTAGTGTTGTCTCACTACACACATCATGTGTGGCCCCCAACCTAGTGTGCTTGTTTGAGCTTTTGCTTTCCTGTAGTCTGTTGTTGTCAACCTATCCAAGAATCCTTTCACAATGCAAGGCAGATTGCCTTCCTACTCAAACTGCTCTAGTGTTTTTCTCATTACAAAGTAAACTTTAAAAGCCTTCAAGTCACTACTAGTGTGTCCCTTGCTGCCTCTGTGGATCTCATTTCCTATTACCCTCCTCTGCTCAATCAATTGAAGCCACATGGTCTACTCATTGTTCCTTGAATACACTAAACATGCTTCTGCCTTGGGCCTTTAGTGCTTGCCGGCCTTTAGGAATGCTCTTGACATTGATATCCATCAGCCTGCTCCCTCCCTGACTCATTTCTACCATATCTGATCTATGTAAAATATGAATCTCTTCCCATCTTTCCTGCTTTATTCTTTCCCAAAACACTTATTGTGAGATGCATATGTTTATTTATTATCCATAGTTTCCCCTTGAATATAAACTGCATGAGGATGAAGAGCTTTGTTAAGTTTTGTATAGTGCTGTATTCCTAAAGCTAAAACAATATCTGGCACATAGTAGATGTTCAATTAAGATTTGTTAAAAAGGATGAATGACTCTAGATGTGTTTTGACAACGGGTTCCAAAATACCAGCCAAGCTCTTTTTGGAATTTTGTTAGGTTAGTTAAGTGAATCTTCTACACACTATTAAAGGTAGAATTGGAAGTGCTGTGGCTGAGTGAACCACCAGAAATTACTTTTCCATATGATAGTATTTACCACACCAGAATTTCAGCTGTAGCTTAAAACTTGCCTGAAGATATTTGTGGGGGTGAACTTGCCTGAGAGTTCAGTGATTCCCAAGATGATTTCCCTGAAAGGATCCTTGTTGGAACATCATCTCTTTAAAATTCCTTAATCCAGACTGCCTGATCTGCAGACATTCTCAGATGCATTATTTAAAGTTATTTCCAGTGGTGTGTGGGCGGGAGGTGGGAGCTACATTTGTTACTTAGTGGTTTCAAAAAACCTTCCAGGATCTCTTTCCTTTTCTCCCCAGTTTGCTCACTTTTTAACCCTTTTCCAAATCACCTAACATAACCTCACACTTGGTAGCTCATCAGCCGATCTCCAAGTGCACTTCATCTGCTGTGGGGTGAAATTTAAAGGCACACTACTCCTTTTTTTCTTTTTTTATTTTTTTATTTTTATATTTTGGCACTGGGAATTGAACCCAAGGGTATTCTACTCCTGAGTCATATCCCTAGTGGGTTTTATTTTATTTTATTTTATTTTTTTACTTTGAGATAGGGTCTCTTTAAGTTGCTGAGGCTGGGCTCAAATTTGCAGTCCTCCCGCTCCAGCCTCCCAAGTCACTGGGATTATAGACATGTGCCACCGCATCTGACTTGCTGCTCTCTTCTCTTAGGAGAGGGAGCTTCTTTTCCCTGAGAAATCAAAGAATGATATTCACAGAGTATTCTGTTCATTGGGTGAACCAGTCGCATAGACTTTTTTAATTCTTTGGAGAGTGTTCTTTTCTGTGGTATGATGCACTGGCCATCATACTTTTGAAGAATAAAAATGTTTCATTGTATTTGCGTGGCCTTTCCCAGTGCCCTGCAACCATTCACATCTGTTATTTTTGTTTGATGCTTGGAATGCTTCCTGTAGTAAAGTTGTGACGACATTACAGATGAAAACAGAAGGGGTAATGAAGGTGCTGGCTAGCTGAGGCCTCTCTTGGTTGGTGGCCCAGTCACATCTAGATCTCAGGACATCTGCTCTTACTTCCTGGCCCTGAAGGACTTGCATTTCTGCATTTCGCCTCCTCTAATGATGGATAGGTTATCCCTTCACTTCTCGCCTGCACTCCAGGAGTCCAAGGACTGGCCTCAAATATTTGGTGATTGTCTTTTGCTGTGGATTCCATGTATGATTTGACATTTTGCTTCTGGTTTCCCTGCTGCCAGTTTCAGAAAGAAAGAAGGGAAGTGTCAGCATTTCTGTGTTTGGGGACTGTTCTTTCTCTAGGAAAATATTTAGTGGCAGAAGGAACCATTTATACCTCCATGGAGAGCTGCCTCCCTAAGCTCATGGTATGTAAGCTCCAGCTCCCTAGGAAATTGGGCTTCTCTTCTTGACATCCACAGTGAAGTGACATCTCTTGGAAATTCTCCATTTGTAGGTCAGGCAGTTCTAGATGTTACCCTTTAAACATAATACTGGGGCCTGATATTTCTTTCACCTTGGAATCATAATAATACCAATTTTATACAGTGCTTTTGAATTGTGGCTGTGCTTTGGGAGCACCCAGAAGTTTCTGCAAATACAAATTCCTTGACCCCTTCCTCTGGAGATTTTAATTAAGTAAGCTTATGAAGGATCCAGAAATATATAATTAAAAAAGGAAATTCTTTGGCAATTCTGACAATTAACCAGGCTTGGAAACCACTGTTTAGATTACAAAGCCCTTTTGTACATAATATTTTATTTGTTCCTCACAGCACATGGGGAAGCTATTAACCTCCTTTGCAGATCTGACTCAAATACGGTAAATAGCTTATTTTAAGTCTCCAAGTTAGTGAATAGCAGAGCCAAGTCTCCAGCCTAAGGCCCTTGTCTCCAAACCTGATTCCCTTTCCACTACAGTCTCCCTTGGAGACTCCATCTCTCAGTTATCCTAGGGCTGTTTGAGTTTCATATTCTGATTGTCCACCAGCAAAAAGCCAGGGCTCCAGGGGAGCATTTGAAGCTACCCATCCATATCAGTTATCTGGAGCCACCAGGCAACCTTGACAGGTAGGCCCAGCCTCACGCTGGAGCAGGCACAGCCTTCAGGCCATGGCTGGTCAGCCTGCATGTCCTAACAGATGTTTCAGCCAGTTCCAAGAAAAAAGTTCTGAAGAATAGAGAGCAGAAACCACTGGACACCAGCATGGAGAGTTAGTGGCAAATCATTCCTCCTTCCATATGCATCGCTTTGGAGCCAGATCATCACAAGAAACCTCAGAATCTCAAGATGCATTATAAGAGGAAGGATGCAGGGTGGCTCTGGGAAATTGTGATGTTCTGGGGTTTTGTGGATGAGGCTGTCAGTGTGCTCTTTTTTTTCTAGCTGGTCCTGGGCCATAGAGAACTCCTAGGCTTGAAATGCTCATGGTGATTTTGGAGGGTGCCCTCTTCAGTCCAGTTTTCCCAGTGGCTGCTATTTGGGGATTTTAGGAATTAAAACCCAGAGAACCTTTGCCTTAGCAATGGCAGTTTGAATTCTACTTATTTCATTCATTCATTTACTGGTAGATGCCATTATGAAGGGTTAAAAGCCTATATCCTAGAGAAAGACTACCTGGATTCAAAGTCTGGCTCTGCCACTTACTAGCTTTACAGTTCATGTTGCTGTGCCTCGGTTACTCAGTTGTAAGATCAGAATAGCATTAGAAACTGCTTCCTGGGGGTTTTGGTAAGCATTTGATGAATTATGAGTGGAGCAGAACCAGACAGGCATGGAGAAGATGCTGTTTTTAGTGCTGCCCCTACTATTTAGCAAACGTGAAGTACTGACTTGCAGGATCACAGTTAACAAGGAGACAGACCATTGCAGTGTAAAGCTGCAGAGTGCCTTGGGAACAGCTGTCAGAAAGGAGCACTTGGGGTGCTGTGGGAGCTCAGACAATGGGCTGGTCATGCACCTGAGCTGGAGGAGGTAGTAGCAGTTGATCTTAAAGTTATCAGTAGGAATTCACTAGCTGGAGGCAAAGAAAAAGGCATTCCAAGGAGAGGCAACAGCACGCGCAGGGCCAGAGAGGCATGCAAACTCTTGCATGTGCAGGAAATGATGCAGAGCATGTGATGCCCGAAGGGGAGATGGGAGGTGAGGCCCCTCCGGTCAGCAAGCGTCATCAGAACTGTCCATGCTGAGGGATTTGAACTTCAGCTGAAGGGAGGACACTGGGGACTCATGGGAGCATTTGAGCAACATCTTTGGGTTTGTATTTCAATAAAAATCACTGGCTGCTCTGAAGACATGGTACAATGAAAGAGAAAAGGAAACAAATGAAGCTGATAACTTGAGTCTCTCACCTCATTAAATGGGAATATAGGTCATGTACCATTTCAGAGAGAACCCAACACACCAAGCATGGCCAGGAGGCAAGACTTGAGAGAATCTGGTGCCAGTCTTCCCTGGGACATTCAGGATGACCTTGAGACGGGCCCTCTGAGGGTCCAGACTCCCAGTTGTTCTGTAGATGCAAGGGGGACTGCTTGCTGCCTCTCCTGTATCCTCAGCTAATGGAGGAGCAATTGTTCTCCTTTCCCCCAGGTGCAGTCTACTTAGAAGTAAAAGTGGGGATCAGAAGAATTCATTTGCATTTAATCGACTGTGTAATAGGTTACATTCTCATGGTACAAAAGGCGAAATGATAGAAAAAGCCATTCTTCAACATAATTTTACTCCTCCACCCTGTTGTCCCCAGGCACTCATTCATTTCTTGCATATCTTCTAGCATTTCTTTGTGCAAATATGAGGAAATATAAATAGAGATTCTGACCATAACCCCTCCCTCATAAGAATGGCCACTTTGGGCAGGGTGCAGTGGCACATGCCTGAAATCCCAGCAGCTTGGGAGGCTGAGGCAGGAGGATCGCGAGATCAAAGCCAGGCTCATCTACTTATCAAGACCCTAAGCAACTCAGCAAGACCCTGTCTCTAAATTTGAAAATATTTTAAAAGGGCTGGAGATGTGCCTCAGTGGTTGAGCACCCCTGGGTTCTATCACTGGTACAAAAAGAAAAAGAAAAATGGGCACTTTTGGAATATTGTATCAGCTATATTGATACCAGTTATTACTTCTAGAATGAAACAAACTCAGAATATTTGTAGTGATTTTTGTCTCCCTGTTCTGTATAATAGGGACAATGCTGTCTGCCTTGGCTTCCATGTGAGAAAGTTGTAAGCAATTTCACATTCATACACTTCTTCCAGCTTTCCAACAGAAGGGATTCTCAGAGTGGGGCCGTTTTGACGATTTCTCAGCCAAATACTTCCCCCTTGTTCACTTGTCCCAGGACTTATTTTTAAAGAAAGCATTTAGACTGCTAATTGTTAACAAGTAGTTGGGTTTTTTTTCTTCCCTGAAGCTCTTCCTCCCTAAACTTTGGAGCCTTAATTGGCTGCCTGATCTCTGCCAGGGCCATGTGTGTCTGATTTGAAGCTGCTTTCTGCTGGAGACTCCTGCTGTACACATGTGGCTACAAGTGCTTCCCCAGTATCCGTTACAAAGTTCTTTATTTTTTTCCGCCACATGTGCTGAGCTACTCGGAAGCTTTAAGATTCCAAATCGCAGCAGTGAGCCAGGGCTGACTGTAATTAGCTAGAATTGCAAACTCCTTCTGATCATAAAGCCATTGTGGTCTTTGCTTACTGTAGAGAATTTCCTGCATTCTCCAAGGGTCGTTGGAGAGGCTCAGAGGAAGGAAGTTGTGCATGAAACGGGGGAAGGGCTGGACTAGATGATCTCCAGGATGCCTTCTGTTCTAAAATTACACTTCTTTGGCATCTTCTTTGGGGACTGCCTATCACAACGTGAGGAGTTACCCATGACCCACCATAAGATGCACAGTGATGCTTTTGCCTGCAAAGCACAGAACCTGGTTAATATTTTGGAAGTGATTTGGGTTCTGTTTTACTGGGAAGCTTCCTGGAAGTCTTTTCTTGAGGCGGTGTGTCTTGGTTCTTGGTAGAGCATGAGGCCATTTTCTCTCAGATGTGGGCTTGGCAATCAAGAGCTTAATTCTGTGCTGTGATTCAAAACTTTGCCAGCTTTGTGACCTCAAGAAATCCTTGTCCCACCCAAGGACCCAAAGAGACTTTGAACAGCCCTTCCACCCTCCCTGCACAACCCGGAAAGATGACCACCAGTAGCATATTCCCCACCCTAAACTAGAGCAAGCACTTCTAAGTAGGGCCCCTCTCCTGCCCTGTAGTTTGGGCCCACGTTGAAGTGGAACTGTGCAGTCATCTTAGGTGGATCTGCACACCATCTTCAGAAAGATGCAGTCACTGAGTTCACTTAAGGAACATGTAGCAGTCTCCTTTACTCTCATGGGCTTTGCTTTGGACGACTCACCCCGGAAAGGACTCTGGATGCTAGTTAGGAGATACTCCCCTTTGTGAATTGGCATCGGCATCTTTCTGCCCTTTCTTTTTGTTAAAGCCACTTTTTACAGTGCTGCTGTTGAAGTAATTGGGGCCAGGAATGTGGGGTGGGGTGTGTGAAGCAGAGCTGATCTTTGGATTTCAACTTGAAGAGCAGAAAACCCATAGATTGAAGCCACCAACCCCTTGTCTTTAAGTCTGAACCATTAAGACCCATAACCACTTCTCTTAAGTTTCGAGAACTTTCCTTTTCTACACTACAGCTCCCTGTTTAAAGGTTAACCTCTCTGTGACCCCTAGACTAGCCCAGTGTCTGGCTCTTTGTGGATGCTCCAGAATTGGTTTTTGGATTAGAATATCATGCAGCAACATTTATTGAATGCCTACTATGTGTCACACCATGGCAGAATCTGGCAAAGCTAAAATAAGAGAGAGCCCCTCTCCACATATAATTTTGGAGAAGAGGCATCTGTGGACTCCCAACACCTAGCATGATGGTAGAAACATCGTGGTCACTTGGTAGCTTTTGAGCTGAGATTCATACATTGTCAGAGCTGGAGGGTCCTTTAGGCATTGCTAAGTCCCTCCCTCTTACTTCAGAAATGAAGAAACTGAGTTGTAAGAGACTTGCTCAAGGCCACCCAGTCAGATGGGGGCAGAGAGAGTGTGTAGGTGCTGCCCTCCCATCTTTGTGTCACCCCATGCAACTCCTGTTCGGCCTTTAACTGGAAGGATCAAATCATGAAAAGTGGAGGCAGTACCAGACAGGGCAGGAGCCACTTTTATTTCAGGTCTACTGTGGCTCAGTGACCTAAATCCTGTGAGTACTGAGAAGCTCTGGACCATGGTTCTAGGACTTGAAGTGCAGTACGAGCTACTCACAGGCAGCAGGGGCCCAGCTGCCTGCAGTGGCCACTGGGACTTCATTCACAAGAGGAAAAATTCAAGCCAGATGCAGAAGCCTCGTTGCTTTGACTCTGTGGCTCTGCTCTTCTTTAGGATGAGGTCTGTGAGAGGTTCTCATACTTGAACCACAGGCAATGGCTTTCCGTCCTGCTAAAATCAGGCCAGGACATTAGTTGACATGAATTCAAATTAACTAAGTATTAAAAAACATCTTTTTTTTTAAGAAAATCAGGAGAAAATAAATGTGAACTTGATATTCAATTGTATTGATGAATGAGGTTAGATATGATAATAGAAGTAATTATATTAGAAAATAAGCCTAACCAAGGAGAGATGTATACTGATGTCTGGATTATTTTAAAATACTCTCGACTAAAGGAAAAAAATCATTATAAGTGTTTTGGATGAGAGGTATGATAGCTGGGATTTGCTTAAAATATTCCAGAAAAAAAATGTTGAAGAATACATGTACAATTCAACAAAAAATTAACTGTAATTTTTGAGGCAGGATGATGGATATAGAGAGTTTATTATCCTGTACTCTCCATTAAAAGATAGGGCTGGATCTGGTGTCTTGCCCTCTATACCTCCCAGAAACCCATCCAGGCAGGGTGGAGACTTGAACTGTAGTGACTGACCAGGTAAGGATGACAATGCTGAGGCCCCTGTGTCACTGACCTGAGTCCCTGTATTCGAAGAGGGTATATAGAAGATCTGATATGCTGCATGTGAATATGTTTGTTTAAGGCCCTGTATGATGTTACCCAATGCCCTGTATCCCGTCCCTGTCATGTCTGTGGAAGCCACTTCCTCTGCAGCCAGATGGACTCAGCACCACCCTGGTGTTTTCCATGCACATGGATTTCCATGATCCATCTCTGTTTCAGGCCAGCCTCTCCGCACTCACCCAGAGAGGCCCATTCTCCGCCAGATCCACAGCATAGCTGTTACACAATGCCTTTGCCAACACCACACATTGCCACACATCTCTCTCTAGGCCACTTGGATACAAACATTTTCATCCTTAGTCACCCTCTATGTCTGTCTATTTCCCTCTGTTTTCTCCCTTCCTAATAGTGATACCATCACTACCTTACCCCCTAAAGGTTCTACAGATAGATAGCCTCTGCAGTAGAGGGATATTACTATGACTAGTCCATTTCACTGAATATCTTACCGTGCTCATTTGTGAGGTTTTTGTACCTAGCCAAACTAGGCCATGAAATGCCAACTAGGGCATTCCATTCTGGTTTTCTATGGCCCTGTCCTTTACACCTTTACAGAATGAAGAGTCCTCGTAGGTTTTTGTTTGTTTGTTTGTTTGTTATGAGAATGGTGGGGATGGTCTCACTTCATTGCCCTGGCTTTTCTCCAACTCCTGAGCTCAGATGAAGGTCCACCTGCCTTAACCTCCTGAGTAGCAGGTAGTACAGATGTGCACCACCACACCCAGTGGAATGAGGAGTCCTTAAATTCAAAGATGTGTTCTGTCCGGAGCCTGCATTCCCTCTACTCCAACCCACCCCTAACACACACACACACACACAGACACACACACACACACACACACACACACCATGTTCTGAATATTAGAACCCCAAATGACTAGGGATCTGCTTCCTGGGTCGCCCCTATCTCCAGCCTCCAGAAAACAGATACCCCTTACCTTGATCAAGGAGTAGCTACATGTGAGGGTGTGAACAGAACTTTGACGTTCTGTTCCTGGGGTATCACTACACATGCATGTTAGGGCCCCCTGGAACCCAAAGGAACCAGGATAGAGTAGATAGCAGATAGAGCTGCCATTGGCTTTTCCCAAGCTGCCATATTCTAACACAGAACACCAAGGAGTCTGAGCATTATTATTATCCTGCTTTGTTTCTTTGTTCGTTTGTATTTTTTTTTTGTTTTGTTTTGTTTTGTTTTGTTTTGTTTTGTTTTGTTTTGTTGGTACTGGGTATTGAACCAGGTACACTTAACCACTGAGCCACAATCCCAGCTCTTTTTATTTGTTGTTTTGAGACAGGATCTTTCTAAATTGCTGAGGATGGTCTTGAACTTGTGATCCTCCTGCCTAGTCCCTGGGATTACAGGCCTGTGCCACCACACCCAGCAGGAGTCTGAGCATTCTTACCAGGTGTTTTAGTTATTTTTTTCACTGCTGTGACTAAAAGACTGACCAGAACAATTTTAGAGGAAGAAAAGTTTCTTTGGGGGCTCACAGTTTCAGAAGTGTCAGTCTGTAGATGGCTGACTCCTTTCCTTGGGTCTTGAGGTGAGGCAGAACATCACAGTGGAAGAGTATGGAAGAGGGAAGCGGTTCCCAGGACAATCAGGAAGCAGAGAGAGACTTGCCAGGTACCAAATAGATGCCCCAAAGTTACCACTCAGTTAATCTCCATCGGGGTATTAATCCACTAATTGGGTTAAGGGTCTCATGATCCAATCATTTCTCTAAATTCTCTTGCATGAGCTATTGGGGGACACATCACATCCAAACCATAACACCAGGCCATTATGAAGACCCAGCAGTCAAAATGGGAGATGAGGACATATTCTACCACATCTATTTGGTTCACTCGACATATTACTTTTAGACATTTATGCATTGGGTATGTGGGCTCCCTTTATATTCTTGTCCAGGTGCTGTACATTTTAGGTATTCTGTTTCCTACTTGAGGCTCAGGAATTTTTCCCTCAGCTGGACTTTATCTTGCCTTAGGAAGGCCTGTGTTCTTCCATGGAATTTCCTGCAACTTGTAAAATACAGCTTGTAAAGTCTTGTTGTAGTACCGCTTGTTTCCTGTGTTTATAAGGAGGTGAAATCATGGTTTGTCTTTCCATCTTCCCATCCCCAGTGAGCCTCAAGTGCATAAGCTAACAGGTTATTTAAATTAGCTTTAAGTGAAGGACATGTGTGTGCCACAGCTTTACCATGAATAGATTCCTCTGAAATTTCCTGTGCTCTAGGGGTCTTCTCTCTTCATTATATATTAACTAAGAGACACCAAAATTGAGCTATTTTTGAAATTATAGTTTCCTAAAATGGCCTCTTCTGCTCAGATAGCAGAATTCCACCTTCCTTTCCTTCTTCCAGTGAAAAGTTTTCATCTATCTCAGTGAGTTTGATTGAAATTCCTGATTTATTATGGTGCATTCATCACTATACATATATAATATTAAAGGTTTTGAAGACATTTTGGGGTATCAGAGCAGAGGTCTCCCACCCCACATGGTTTAGTAATTGCTCCTCCTCTCTTTAAAGACACAAAGCCCTCCTGCTAAACAGAAATACAAGAGGACTTTGGATGATGAACAAATAAGTGGCTCCACATACAACAGAAAATGTGTTCCTGTTTTGCCCTAGGTGACCAAGCTTAGCAGCTTCCTGCTTACTCCATCTCAAAGCCCAATTAAATTTTAATCTCATCAGAAATACAAAGTGCTTGGTTCAAGCTCCATTATTTCTGGAACTCCCCGGTGCCCAGTTTAATAAATGCTTCAGGGAAAGATGTCTGGCAGTGACTTGGATGAGGGCATCGACTTTGTAAAGGGGAGTCTTCACTTCAACCAACATGTCACTCAACACAAATCCCAGTCATTCAATTTGTTTGTTTATGTGGCTCGATTGCCTTGCACCCAAGCTCGGCCCAGATCCAAGTTTCACATTGGTAAGTCCTACCATTCCATGTTTTGATTTTTGTCTGTTAATTGGTGTTGACAGACAGAATCTACTTCCCACAGTCCTCCTCCTTTCTGACCTGCATTCATTCACACATTCCATAAACCCATGTTAAGTAGCTCAGGAGTCCTTGCCTTCCAGACACCCTTGGGTGTGTCAACAGATGATCATAGCAATGACAAGACTGTATGATAACAGAGATATGAATAGGACTGGATAAATTCAGAAGAAGTAGTGTCTTGCCGCCTGGCTTAAGTATGATATCTTAGAGTCGGTTTCATGCAACTTGGATCATGAAGTGATAACTGAATTGGGCAGTTGAAGTGTAATCTCTCTCTCCTGAGATCTGCACTTCAAAAGCTTTGGACTTTCAGGATTATAGAAGGAGGGCTGATGTCCTGGTGATCAACCAAGGGCCTTGTCAACGGTTATGGGTGAGGAGAGAAAATGGCAAAGAGCTTGGTATGGCTGAGCCAAATGAATGGGGGTTACCAGTAGAAAGGAAAAGGCTCAAAAGCTGTCCCACTGTCTTTGGACCCCCTCTTTGCTTGGACAGTGTTCATGAATTTACTAGTCATTGCTGCTTACCAGTATGCCGCTGGTGTGGGAACCAGCTGTCCAGAACAGCCAGCGCAGACAGTTGTCAGTACTGTTGCTTCGGCTCTGCTCAACATCCTAAAGATGTGGCTGCTTCACATGCAAACCTCACTGCACCCTCAGCCTTGATTCACATCTTGAAATAACTCCTCATCACTGGATGGAGTATTTTAAGATGCAGCTTTCATCAAGAAGATTCCATTAAAGCAATTCCAGTAGAGTGAATAATCAACCCCCACCCCATCATCAGACATGCTTGTCTTATAGAATTATGATGAGCTCAATTCTCACTTTTTTAGCCCTGTCTTTAAAAAAAAAAAAAAAAAAAGCCTCAAATAAATGATCCTGCATCTGTGTCAAAAAGTTTCCCTCTGCATTTTCAGATCCGTCTTTTTCTGGGTCAGCATTTTTCTCTTTATGGCTTTTCTTATCATAGTTTTTCCTAATTTCCTGTTTCCTAGCAAGCTTTATATAAACTCATTTTGTCTTTCTTAAAGCCATTTGGGACTGAACTTTTCCCCCTTTTGGAGGTCAGTCCTTTTCCTTACCTTCTTATGCACTGTGCACATGAAGGTCACAGTTATTCCAAATGTTTTGACAACCTTCAATTATTTGCACTTAAGAGGTTGAGTAGAGAGTGGAACTGCATACATTACCAGCAAAATGGCATTAGAGCAATCACATGGATAATACCAAATAGCATCTCCCTCTTTGGTTTATCTGCCCTTGGAACGTACTTACAATCTTATTTTTAGCACACTAAACAGCTTCATTTGCAATTATTATGCATATAACAAATGGGCACAAAATTTACAGTGGATAGCTCAGCAACATGTCGGTAACAGAAAGCTAGAGTAATATAACTCTTCCCTAACAAGAACATCTTTTTACAAAGACAGGCCAAAGGTACAATCTTCCAGTTAGGGAAAGAAATGAAAAGCTGGACAGACAGGAAGACCTGTTCCGCCAACAAGACTCACATAGACCTAGACTTTATGCCTTTAGTTGTTCAATATTTATGGAGCACCTGGCTTGGGCGCCATCATAGAGCACCTTGGATGCTATATGAAAGGATTTTATACTGTAGGTTATAGGAGTCCCTGGAGGATTAAGCTGAGAGGATATGGCTAAATGTGAGTTCTGGAATAATAATTCCAACAGCAATGTGGATGGTGTATAAGAGGGAAGAAAAGATGGAAACCAAGTAGAATTGTTAGGTGAAAAATGAAAATATGCTGGTACAAGATAGTGGAGGGGCATTTGGAGCACAGGAGATATAGTCTCGCTCTACTTGGTTTGGTACCTGATCGAGGAATATAAGGAGGAAGGTGGGAAAGTTGAGAATCCTACATAATTTCTAATTACTTCAATTAGCAGCCCATTTTTGAACAGCCCCTATAAAAACATCTACTGCTGAAATACAACTCCTGTTGTTTCTCAGTATTCCTCCATCTCTCATCAGAAATGGGTACTCAGGGCTGGGGATGATATAGCTCAGTTGGTAGAGTGCTTGCTTTGCAAACACAAGGCCCTGGGTTTGATCCCCAGCACTGCAAAAAAAAAAAAAAAGAAAGAAATGGGTAACTCATTGAGTTTTTTCAGAACACACTTCATTCTACAAAACAACTCTTTTAGGTCTTCTTCTTTTTTTATTTGTTTATTTTCTTTTTGTGATATTGGGGCTTGAACTGAGGGGCAATTTACCACTCAGCCACATCCCCAGCTCTTTTTATTTTGAGACAGGATCTCACTACATTGCTGAAGGTCTCATCAAGTTGCTAAGGCTGTCCTCAAACTTGTGATCCTCCTGCCTCAGCCTCCTGGGTGGCTGGGATGACAGTCAGGCACCACTGCACCCGGCTCCTTCTTTAATTTAGCAGACCTCACTGGCATCATGCTAGAAGATAAGGCGTGCAGAATGAAGACCTGGTCTTTTTCTCCAAGAAGTTCATAAGCTTATGGGAGAGAAAAACAGATACATTTTAAATACTAACCTGGGCAGTATGAATACACAGGGACCAGGGACCACAGAGGGAAGGCTGGGAAGAATTCAGGAGTCACATTTCTAGAAGGGGGTGCTTGAATGAGGCTATTCATTTGTACTCAGCATTTGCCACACATTCATGCCCTGTTCTACACTTGACTCTGGGAAGAGCAGCCTAATATACACACAATTAAGAAGGAAGACAAATATTAACGAAGTCATTAATTGCAAGCATAATGAATGCTGGAAAAGAGAAATACAACTATCACGAGAATGTGAAACTGGGAAATTAGTGTTGAGGATGAGGGAAACTACACAGAAGATGGGAAAAGTGGGTAGAAACATTGGCATGGGGCAAGAGTATTCCTGAGGAGAGAACCATGTTCCCGTGCTCAGTGTGAGAAAAACACAAGATGTTCAAAAACTGAAAGAAATCTCATGTGGCCAGAGCACATAGAGAAGGAATAGCAGCTACAGGAACAGGAAGAGCCCTGAAAGTTGATCGCACAGATTTGTTAGCCTTGTTACCATTCAGGAACTTTATCCTGAAGGTTTAGGGAGCTACTGCTATGTTGATTATTGTGTAATTGGAGATGTGTTAGAAAAGCCAAAACTGACCGCCAGGGATCAGGCAGGAAGCACTGGGATAGTCAAGGTGACGGTGGTGGTGGCTGAGCACAGGCAGGAGACAGGAGTGATAGGAACTGATGCATGGGAGGCAGACACGGATTTAATGGTCAATCAGATGTAAGAGGTGAGAGAAAGAAAGAGGTCAAGGATAGATCTTCAGTTTCTGACTTGGGAAATTGGTGTTTCATTAACCAAGAGAAAAAGCATTAGGAAAGAAGCAGGTTTGGAGGAAAAGGAGTGAGTTAAGTCTTTTGGACCCATGAAATTTAGTGCAAGCAAGATAGTGGGGATTTCCAATAAGGAGCAGATTATGGAGACCGAAATGTTGAGAGAAATCTATGGGACCTAAAGAGGAGGACTTTGTTAGGTAGTGACTGAGATCTAGAGAGTGAGTAGAACGTGAAGAGTAAGACTGGGCAGATCTCTGCAGAACACCAGCAATGAAACGCCCGGTAGAGAGATTAGCATTTACAAAGGGAAACTGAGAAGGTACAGCCTGAGAAAACCCCAGAAGAAAAACCAACAGAGTATCATGTCAGGGAAGTAAAAGCAGAGAGCAAAGAGTGTCCATCATGGGAAATGCTGCTGAGAGGTCAGGTGAGGATGACTTTCAAAAAGCCCTTTGGAGAGAGTGCAGGGATTCGAATTCCCCCTGCAACTCACTCGGTGACCTTAGGCCTCATCTATAAATTGGAATGATTGATGGCATTTAGACCAGCATCTAAATATTCAGTAAATATTAGCAATCATCATTCAGTGACACGAGTAACTGTTAGGGGACTTTAGGAGAAGCACCAAATTAGTGAAGTACCAAATTAGGGTAATATTTTGTCAGAGGGAAAAGGGAGATTGAGTGTTTAGGAGAAAGTGTTTAAATGTAAAGGAGCAGTTCTCTGGGAGGAGGAGAGAGGAGATGCGGGGTGGCTTGGCCTGAAATGGCAGTGAAGAAAAGCATCACCAAAGGACAGGCTTGAGCCAAGGAGCCTGAAGTGTGTGCGGAATTAGACAGAAACATAAGGACTATGGTCAAGTGATGGTGGGGAAGAGACAGAAAGAGGTATGGTGGGAGCTGAGCCTGTAAAGAAGGTCACATTAATGTCTGAATATTTGAAATTGTCTTCTGTGAGTATAGAGGAGCTACTGCAGTTCTAAAAGAGTAGAAAGTTTACCTTGATTGTTTTAGGAAAGCTAATCTTGGTAAAGAGAAGGGTGGATGAGAGAGGAGAAAGATTTGTCAGAGCTGTCCACTTTGTGGCTCCTGGAGAAGGTATTTTACTATAGAACAAAAAAGCACTTGTCACCATTTGACCTTGTCCAGTTCACTTACCTCATCAAGACTCAGTTTCCCATCAGTAAAAGGGGGCTAATAATATTTATCTCTGAGGTTCTTTTGAGTGTTACATTTTATCTTAAGCAGCTAGGATGGAGTGTGGTATACAGTAAGTGCTTCAGTTAGTCCCATTCTCCATCATCACTGTCCTCCCACTCTATCTTGCTCTCCTAGGATTTTCAAGACATGTAAATTGGTTTCCCAACTCTGTTATGCCAAAGAAAAACAACAATCTTCTCTTCCGGAAAAAAAAAAAAAATTCCTTTCAAGAGTAGGAATCAATTTTTATCTCTGCTCACTCTCTGGTTTTGCAACTTGACATCATTTTTTTTTCCTATGTATCAAATCATCTTAAGGCAAGGGTTTTGGGGTCTGGGTCTGGACAGTGGCAAAAAAGTATCTCATTCCCATTAAACCTTTAAGGCAGGTAGATAACACAGTCTTCCTGGAAAGAGCAAAATCTTGAAGCCATCCCCCCTCATTTCTTCTCCAATATTCTCCTTTCATTCTGTCTTCCACGATAGCGGATTTGGTGAAATTTTTTTTTTCCACCCAGAAATAACTGGTTTCTGGAAAAGCTATAAAATGGATTGTATTTCTGTAAAGCCATATGCTTCATACATCCCGACATTCTCGCAGATGCCATTTGATTCCATTTAGTTTTATTCATTCGATAAATATTTATCGAGTGTCTGCTTGGTGCCTGGCATCTTCAGTACAAAGAAGAATAACATTCAGGTCAGGCCAGCACCCCGAATGCTCCCATATTTTGTGGCGAACGATCCTAAAGACTGTGGCTAGGTTAGATAGGAGCTACCAACTAGCTTTAAAGTGGATTGGGAAGACCCAAGAAAAAAAAATTCAGTAAATCTGGCATTCAGACTGTCTCAAAGTATGAGTTGGGTTTTTTCCCAGGTGAAGAAAATGGGGTGTTCTTGGGGGGGGGGGGATCTTTCCTGGTTCATTTCCTGAAGAAATAACACATACTGGAAAGAGAATGGCTGGCTCTGAAATGAGTGAATCCTTCACTGGCCCAGCATTAGAATGCCAGCAGCTATTTACTGGGAACACAGTACAGTTTTCCTCAGTGTCCATGGCAAGCTGGTTCCAGGATGCCCCGCAGGCACCAAATTCCAAGGGTACTCAAGTTCTCTTTATAAAATGGTGTGGTATTTGCATATAACTTACATACATCCTCCCATATACTTTAAATCATCTCTTGGTTACTTGTAATACCTGATACAATATAAATACTATGTGAAAAGTTGTTATACTATATTGTTTAGGGAATAACGACAATTAAAAAAAAAACTACATGTTCTATACAGATGCAATATGTTTTGAGTATTTTCCATAGGCAGATGATTGAATGGAGAACAGGCAACCCATGGATACAGAGAGCGACTGTCTTTGCCATGCACAGTGCTAAATGCTTCCTGTTTTACTTCATTTTATTCACTGAACAACCATGAGTTAGGTCCTATTATCATTCTTATTTTACATCGAACATAACTGATGCTTACAGGTGAAATAATTTGCCCATGATCATACAGCGATGAGCGAGGGTTTGAATATAAGCCATCCTATTACCCAGAGTACGTGCTTGAGAGCCACCCCAGTATATGCTCCAGTACGCCAGAGTGGGGGTGGGAGGCCAGCTGAAGGCAGAAAGGTAAACTGAGGCCAACTCAAAGCTCTGAACCCTAAGGCAAGGGTTGTTATAGATAAATACCTTTACGTTTATTTTTTATAATCTTTAATTGTATTATTTGAAAGTGAGTTAGAACCCATTATTTAGATCATGTTTAACCAGGTGTCATACATTTTGGGGGGATAATAATTGTGTAAATTAGACGAGGGGATAGTGATTAGTAATCTAACTTTAAAAATTATTCTTACGGAATTTGATTACTGCTTAACTTTAGAATGCATCCTCCCATATTAATGGATTTTCCGTCATCAAAGTAAACCCCTCACTCAAATGGGAAAGTACTTCCAAGTTATTAGTCCTTTTCACCTTAAAAATGGTGAAATTTATTTTCCATTAAATTAAGGACTTCAGACTGACGTTAACTGCCAGATAGCTTAAGGACTGTGGTTGTGATATGATTCAGATTTCTACAGGAACCTGCACAGAATAAATTACCTATTTGATTTGCTTTCTATTCACAGAACAGTTCCATGTTCTGTTTTTTCAACAGCAAGTTGTAAAAATTTCCAAGTTGATCCTAGTACAAATAGATCCATGAAGTATTTCTACCAGTAAAAATAAATGCAAACAAGCAGAAAAGATACAAATCCACAACAATGACACTCTTGTGTTGGTTTCCTAGTAAATGAACATTTGAGTGCTTATCAGAATTCAGCAAGGAGCCTAAGAATTACATCTGCTTTTTTTCTAGTCCCTCACTGTAAGACCTAAGTCAGTTCACGTAGTGGTTGTCCAATGTCCCACTCCAGAGGACCTGCAGAAGTCATTAAATATTGCAAATCGAAAATCTTCTGGTAGGAATGCTGACCTATTTACACTGTGAAGCCCAGGATGCTTAGCTTGGAAAAACTCAAACCCATTAGCAAGGAGTCTGCTGCTCCCCTTCCCTTTCACAAGGCCCTAGAATCATGAACTCTCTGAACTTGGGTGGCCAGGCTGCTCAGAATCAATTCTGGAGTCAGCAGACCCATTTCCCTCCGCCTCTCTCCCTCCCACAGCTTCTATTTCCTGGACCCTTTTGCTGACCAACAAAACAAACCTTGAGCAATTCCTTGGTGTTTCACCCCAACTAAGCAGTACAACTCCCTTGGGACAGCTCTCTTCCCCTTTGCCAGGTCTCTTCAGGAACCTAGGCCACTTCTGCCTCCACAAGCCCGGAGTTAACCTCGCTAGTCTGCTAGACTGATGGTGGAATTGAATCCAGAGAACCCTTTCCCGGCCTCCCAACAAAAATAGTACAGCAACCACAGATGCTCCAGAGTGGAATGGGATGGGCTCCAAGGTCATCTCAGGCATCTGCTTCCTGCAGATTCTTCCTCTCTTGTCACTCAGCGAGACTCCATCATCACAGTCTCTGACCTCAGAGAGCATTCAGGCCTGAGGGGTCAGGAAGAGGCCTTTAAGAAAAGGGTGAGACTTGCAGAAAGAGGGAAGATCTGGACAGTATTCCAGACAGGAGGAGGAAAGACAAGCCAAGGAGAAGAGCAAGAAATTCCCCCAAGTGGAGGAGTCTCGGGTTTCAGACCTGATCTCCAGGAAGGCAAATTCCCGGGCTTCCCCTGGGTCTAGCCTAACCCCTTTTCCTGTGATTTCTGCTGTCCCACTTTGCAGGTCCTGGCTCTTAAATATGTGATTGCTAAAAGGAAGAGGTAGTAAAAAGAACTTATGGTTTGACAGGGGAAGTGCTAGCCTGGAGGAAAAGTCCAGTCTGCTCTCGTTTTTTCAGTCCCCCCCCCCACCCCCGCCCCATCTCCTTCCAGCCATGTGCATGGTATCTTGGGCTGCTTTGGAAGGGTGTCCTGCTGACACTCCTACTCCACCCTCCAGAACCCTCTTTGACTGGAAAACAGCAAAGGGGGATCCTTCTCAGCTTCAGAGCATGGAGGCCCATTTCCTTTGGAAGGTCACTGCTGACGGAAAATGATTTTAATAACTTTTCTCAGAGAGAGAGAAAGAGAGAAGTTCCAGAAATGTCATTCACCCCCAGAGATGTCATTTTACCTTGGCTGCCCCTCAATTTTTGTAGGTTGTAGAAATTGGTTCCAATTGCCTCAGGCATTTGAAGTACATAAATGGAGCAGCCAAACCTCCGGAATGCTAGCCAGGCCAGCCACACTTAATTTGTGTGTGTGTGTGTGTGTGTGTGTGTGTGTGTGTGTGTGTGTGTGTGCGCGCGCGTGCGCACATGCACAGGCATGTAGTGGGGGTACGGGGTGGTATGGGATGAAAGCTACCTTTAGTCCTGACTCCTTTTCAGCACCCCTACAGCCGTCCAGTTTTGTTTTGGCTCTGACATACCTGGCCATCTTAGGCATGCCCTGTGTTCAGAGCCAGGATGACAGACACAGATTGTGACAGTCTTAAAATGGAGACTTGGTCACTAAATTATGCTTCTTGAACCCTGGAAAAAGTGAGTTAATGTCTTTCTTCTCAGCTTCCTCATCTGTAAAATGGGTATGCTATTATCATCACAGACAATCTTGTCTTAAGGATCAAAGGGGAGGCTGGTTATGAATAAACATCGTACAACACCAAATTCTGCAATATGAGAATGCAGGTCCCTGGTCAGGTTCATTTTGGAGCAGACAGGGGCAGGGAACAACGCAGAATGTTCCCATTGTGAGGGAGCACAGATGAGTAGGGAGGCCTGAGGGGTGAGGTGGAGCACCCCAGCAGTAGTCCAGGGGGGCTCTGGGAAGAGAGTTTCCAAAGGAGAGGTCTACATAGTGGCAGATGGGAAGGCATAGGGTGTCCCCTTCTTCCTCACAGAAAACCCCCAGCTGAGGGACAGACAATTTGGCCTGGGTGGCTGCATCAGAAGAGCTAATAGACAAGATGCTGCTGCACGAACCTGGGCCAAGCCAGGGCTTCGCTCACCCAGCCTTTCTGTCTGTGTAAGACACAGGCACCAGTGAGACATCCCTTTAGAGTCCGGCCCATGCATCTGGGTCCCTCTCAGCAGCTCTCACTTCACCAACACCTCCCCTCCCCACTCGGGCTTCCTGTTTTGAAACCACCAATAGATGGAAAATGTGAGTGCTGCTGCTTTAACGGCTCAGGCTGGGTCTGGGTGTGAGGGTGGGAGCTTGTGCTGTGTGAGTAAGCATGTGCATGCATGAGTGTGCATGTGCAAGTGTGGGTTTGCCAGTGTGACAGCATGCATGTACACAGATATGTGTTTGAGCACCCATGAATGAACATGTGCCTGTGGGTGACTATGAGTGTGTGTTGTGTGAGTATGTGGGCATGTGTTGTGTGTGTATAAGCGGTATACTGTGCTGGCTGTGTGTGTGTGCATGTGTGTGTGCGTGTGATCAAGTGTACTCAGCTGTGTGTTGTGTGATTGTGTGTGACCATGCATTGTGAATGTGATCACACGTGACTGTGTGATCCTGTGTGAGATTGAGTGTGAGCACGAGTGTGCTGCACAGCCAGGGAAGGGCAACTGAGGCCAAGGGCTTGCCCTTTCAGGGGAGGCAGGTTGCCTGGTGGGAAGCTGTGTCCTCCTAGGGACCTGTCTACCCAGTGGCACAAGGGAGGAACCTAGCTTAAAGATCACCTGCAAGCAGGGCAGGAAGGCTGCTGAGGCCACTCCTGTCAGCTCCAAAACACCCACTTCTTAGCTCATTTGAAGGTCTTTGTTTTTCAAGCTTTAAGGCAGAGTTTCTTAGAATTCCAAAAATGACCTCCAACTCTTGGACTAGACCCTGCAGCCCCCAGCATGCAGGGTAGCAATGCATTAGTGCTTCTATATCCCTGTCCCTGGCACAGTTCCTGGCAGGCAGCAGGACCCAGTAAACTCCTTCAGCAGACACCTATGGAGTACTGACAGTGTCCCATGGATTGTTGAGGTTCTTGGGATTCAGTGTGGGTCACAATAAAACCTTCGATCCTGGGCAATGTGCAGTATTGGGGGGAGACAATCACATCCTGTATATACATGCAGAAATGTGTCAGGTGCTGTTAATATTGGATGAAAATGAATTTTTTTTTAGGCTCTTACCATAGCTTTTTAGCGGAGACTCACTGTTTGGCTATCAGTAGAGTGAAGATCATAATCAATATACCTTTTCTTCTTTTACAAAGGAAATATTATTGGCCCACTGATTTTTGAAAACAAAAAATTTCCCTTATTGAGAAAAATCTAAATGATAAGTGTCCTTCATCCTACCATGCATCTCGGCCCCCACCGGCCACATCGTAGCTGCTTCTTGCACCTTTAGTCCCTGCCCACTCCATACCTGCTGTTCTTCTCTTCTCTTGTCTTGTTGGCAAAATTCCACTCACTTTGTCAAGGTCCCAAACCCTGCTGGCTCTGTGAGGAGCATTGACTCTCCTTTTGGTAATCCACCTGTGTGCTTACGGTGGCCAGCAGAGTACATATCGCAAGTGCTGGGATCATCTACTCCATGTTTGTCTCCGTCTCGGCTGAGCTCTTAGAGGTCACAGACTCTGTTAGGTCTATTGCTGAATCTCCCAGAGCCTTGCACAAGGCCTCATCCTTAGATGCTAAGCGCATGGGAGGTGGATGGATGAAGGGATGGATGGGTGGGAAGGCAGGTGGATGGTGAGTGTAATGTTCCTTTGCCCACCTTTGTGGACTGAAACACACAAAAGAGGTGGCAGCCCAGGTTGAAACCATGCCAGGGATGGAATTTTAACAGTGGCTGATGTTTAATCAGGGCTGCTTTTGCATTTTTATAAATGATCTGGAAGAGGAACCTCAGAGTGACACCCACATGTCTTTGGGTGACACAGAGTTCTTTCAGTAGTGAAGTTCCACACCAATAGGGTAGACCCGGAAGGATCTAAGATCTGAGTGGGCTGACAAGTGGAAGGTGGCTGCGGAGTGGCTGAACTCAAACGACTGCTTTGAGGCAGCTGTCCAGATATTGCCTCTGGGTGACTGGCGTTGGCAGAAAAGAGCAAGGACCTGGGAGTCGATTCATTTAATCCGTGAATTAAACGCCTACTATGTGCTGGGGTTTGTGCCCAGGACTCTTCATCCTGCCCTTGCTGATCCCAGTGTGTGACAGAGAAGAATGTTCCCACATAGTGGGGAAAATGGACCTAGAAGGAAATGATTGTTGATAAGACTGGCAAGGGCTAAGAGAAGAATATTCTAAAGTGCTGTGACTACAGGCGGCAGCAGCTCTGCTATCTGGGGTGGGGATGGCCGGGGAGGATTCATTCATTCCATCCTTACGCCACATCTCTTTCAGAGCATTTTACTGTGCCCTCAGTTCTGAAGGCACAAAGTTGAACGGACGTAGAGCCTTATCTCCAAGGAGCTTAAAGTCCATTGGGGGATGTAGATAAGCAGAGTCTGGGAGGGGTGGTAGGGCAGATTTGTGATTAAGAAAGGAAGTTCTGGAAGTTGTCTGCTGAGGAGGTGAAGTCTTGACTTAAAGTCATCCTTTAATTTGATGAGACAGAAAAAAAGAGTGTGGATAATCCCAGCAGAAGAGGAAAGTGGACAGAAGCATAACAGTGAGAGCAGCAGGGTACGAGTGGACAGTGGCAGAGGCTCCATGTTGGGGTGGGTGTCACGGTGGGAGAGGCAGCCAGGGATGCGGGAGCCTCTGAAGGATTTTAGGCAAGACTGTGGCATGATCCTCTGGCCCCAGTGGAGGATGGACTTGGGGTTGGAGGATGGGAGGGAGGGTGAAACCAAGCAGGAGTATGTGCCTGGGGAGTAAAATGAATAAGTGAATGGACCCAGAACCAGCAGGATGGGTCTGATGACATCAGCCTGCAAGATCTGGGAAATGTCCTTCTTCTGCCACGCAGGGCACCCTGAGGGAACCAAGCAGAGCTCAGGACCAAGAACTGATATTAGGGAGGAGGAAAGAAAAGTACCCTGGAGTCATGGGTCCTGAGCTGAGTGGTGGCTCTGTGACCAGGAGCTATCCTCCGACCTGCCTGCTGCACTCCATCAGGAGTGCTATGAGAATAAAATGAGATAATGCATTTTTTTAACTTCTGTATAAGGAATAGGGTCAGAAGGCACCTGCAGGGATGTGGGGTCATTTGAGTTCCTGCACAATAATAGAGAAAAACCAAGGCTAGAGAAGGTCCTGAGAAAGACCCTGAAGCCATGACAAGACTGGAAAGATTTCTTTATGGAGACACAGGAAAATATGAGAGCTGATCAATTTGGAAAGAGCAAAGGGAGGTTGCCCAAGTTTAGACTTTGTAGCACAGGAGTGGAGAGGGACTCACTCAGGTCAGACTGCTGGCCTTCAAATCCTTAGTCTGCAACTTCAGAGCCACAAATTGCCTTAGGCAAGCAGGTAGCTTCTCAGCCTCAGTTTCCTCATTTGTGTAATGAGGGTGATAATAAGGAGCTGGCCGTGGTGAGGATTTAGCTGGCATAATAGTGACCTAATTGTTGCAAGGATGAAATGACATGATGCAAGTAAAGAGCCCAGTACAAGGTGACCCAGGGGTAAACAATCAGGCAGCAGGTATGGAACCATTAACTGGGAGGGAGGTCTCCATTCTTTGTCTCCTAATCCTGCAAAACTGGAAGCCAGAATACCCACCCTGTGTGTGAGGACATACAGGGCGGCAAAGAAAATGAAGAGCAGCCTCACACACTGACTGGAAACTGATGCACTCCCTTATTCCAAAAAAATCAGGATGGGCCTTTCCAGATTCTCATCCTGCATGTGAGCAGTAGGCCGGAGCTGAGTAGCAGCTGTCTCCTTTCTTTCATTGTCTTACTGTTTTATTGTGGAAATTATCAAATATTCACAGAAGTAGAGAGAATAGAATAATGAGCCCCTGTGCATCCTCATCCGGCTTCAGTGATCATCAACATATGGCCAGTCCTGCTTCCTTCCAGCTGCCCCTCTCGATGGGGACTTCACTGACCTGACTCTGTGCAGCAGCCCAGTTCTCCATGCTTGTTCTTCTCTGGGTGAAAATGGACAGTACCTCTTAGGTGTCATTTAATCTTGGTTTAGCTTTCTTTTCATTGGGCAAAATAATTTAAGCCTATAGAACTTATTAGCACCAAGCATCTCTTGACATTTTTATGTTCTCCGGAGTCTTCTTGGAATACCTCCATTTCCTTCCTGCCCATAGATTTTAAACCCAGAATAAGAGTCTTGTGAAAGGTCAAGCTAAGGATCACAGTGATGTGAAGGTAAAGGTAAGACCCGCTCCCTACCTAACTACAAGCTCTTAGCAGCCCTGAATCATGTCCTTGTCCCTGGGCCCCTTGCACACAATAGTGTGCTTAATACTGATTTGTCGCTTAACAAGGCTCTGAGCTGTCAATCAGGGATCACCCTTGGAGGAAAGGAAGAATGGAGAAGAGATCCCTCGATTTTAATTGTGTTTATATGGAGAACATCTTCATGGTCAAGACAGCCCAGGATGGTTATAATGTTCTCCAGGTTCCACCTGCAGTTCTCCTGCAGCGTGCACCCTAAACCACCCATGGCAGTATGTCTGTTTTAACTGTGAGAGGAAGAGCCTTTTGCTGACACATAAAAGTACTCAGGTTGAGTCCCTTGTGGCTTTTGCTGTCATCAAAACTCCTCCCCTGAGATATAGCTGAATCATGCACTGCATGTCTTTAGTGGGTGTCTAATCTGTGGGGCTGGCAGCCTGGAAATTGCAAATGATACTAATCTCTGAACTGAATTCCAGAGTGAAACTACTTCTATGGATGCCATAATTATGCATAGCAGATAATTGTTATGCATTTGCTGTATGCAGAGCGTTTCATGTATTTGCAACACTTTCCCACAGTCTAGAAAATAATCACAATTGTTTGCATTTGCATTTCATTTTGCATCTTTTTTTTTTTCCTAATACTGAGGATTGAACCTAGAGGGTCTCTACCATTGAGCATCCCCAGCCCTTTTTATTTTTAATTTTGACACAGGATTTTGTTAAATTGCCCAGGCTGCACTTGAACTTGTGATCCTCCTGCATCAGCCTCCTGAGTAGCTGGGATTATAGGGATGTGCCACTGCACCCAGCATGTGCTTTGCATCTTCTAGAATATTCACAGAGAAAGTTTATTGAGTGCCCTGTGCCCCAGGCATGGTGTCAGTAAAAATCTTCAGGTAACACTCTAGTGTTGTTAACACCCTCTGTGTGAGATGAGGAACTGAGGGTTAGCCAAGTTCAGTGAATTACCCAAAAGTCACACAACTTGTGAGCAGGGGAGTAATATTTAAACCTGGGCCCATGGGTTTGATCACCCTATCTTCTAACTCTAATGATAGCTTTGTGAATAATCATTATTATTCATGTTTTACGGATGAGATTCCAATGGCCAAAGAGGTTTTTCCCTAAGTCCCAGTTAGTAAACAGCAGAGCCAAGGCTCAAAGTTCATTATTCAGTGCATTTGTTACTGCAGCTCCTGTCCCTCAGTCAGAGGCTTTCTGAGCTAAAGGAACAGGCTCACCAATATGGGTGCCCATTGCTGAGCTGGGACCCCAGTTGTAGGATGCTAGCCTTTCTTCTTTCCAGGCTTATTATTCGGGCTGATTAGAGGGCAGGGTACTTTCTATTTCACAGGATCTAAACCCCCAAAGCTACAGAGGCCTCCATTCAGCCAGTGCTATGTGGGTTAAGAGGTCCTGATTAATAATGGCATCATCCATGAGGTAAGGGGTCAAATCCATCATCCTTTTGTAGTGTAGAGAAAGAGAAAAAGCATTCTTCCCCAAGGACTTTGATGAAATGACTGAAGAAGCTGAGAATCCAGCTCTGCTGAGTTCCACTGGTGATGGCTCTCTTGGGTCTGCATTTCCGGACTATCCACTCTCAGCAGAGCCCTGAGACTCACCCAGAGGGCTTCAGGAGGATGGCTATAATTGCTTGAATGTTCAGATCCTTGTCCAAGCTCCTCCTCTGTTGTCTTAGGGGAGCTGGGGACAAGTCAGCTGAACATATTGCCTCCATGCCCCATCATTGTGATTCCAATGCTCACCCTTCTTGTCATTCTCTTAGGAAGGTCAGACAACCATCTGACCCATGTTTTGAGGTCTTAGGGAGAAAGGTACAGAAACTCATTTCACTACTAGTGTCACTGAGAAAGGTAAATGCTGCCGGCGTGATGATTGAGGTAGAGTTCAGGGAACATCAGTAATTTCATGCCTGGCCAGAAGGATGAACACCTACAGGAACACAGGACTCTACGAGAAGCCTGGGTTTGGTGCCTTGTTGCTCACAATGTTTCCTTACCTCTCAGTGTTTTTTGAAAATACATTGTCTATTTTGGTGCGTGGCCAACAGCAAAAAGCTTTTTTAAGTTTTGCCTGGCAAGCATTTATCATCATCATCATCCTATGAATTAGATATTATGACTCTCTGTAGATGAGGCAACTAGGTCCCCAAAAAGTGAAATCCCAGTTCTCTTGCACCAAAGAGCATTGTCTCTCCGGAGTCTTCCCCAAAGCTGCCTGAGTTCCTTGGGAGAATGTTCCCCATAGCACTAGGATAAGAAGCAGTGAGGTGTGCCCAGCTGCTGTCTACAGTCCAGAGCTTCTAGCATCTGTCCTCATGGGGCTTTTTCCAGTCTGAGATCAATTGTGGCTGGTCTGGGACAAGCTGGCAGCCTGGCTATCTTCTGGTGTCAAGGCCACCAACAAGTCCCCTCCTGACTCCAGTCTGCCCTGAAATTAGTGTTTTGATTGGGTAATCTGTTGTGCTGGCTGGGCCTCACATCAGCAGCGCTACCTGGCTGCAACCTGCTCTCCTGAGAAAATCGTGTTTATTATGAAGAGGATGGAGTTTGGCCACATACCAGGCCTTCTGCAGTGGATTAGGAGCCTGGGCTCATCTTTTTTGGATGATCTTGTCTAATAACTGTGCTCCCCATTTCCCTGGGATGCTATTTTTAAGTCACTGGGCTCCACATCATACACATTGCTATAACTCATCCTGGACCCATCAGGCTTCTCCAGATGAGGTTGATGTTTAAATGAACAGTGAAGTCATAGAGGTTTGATCCAGGGTGAGACCAACTGCTGCAACCAACAGGAGTTCATTCTCTAAATTAAAGCCACAAGCAACTAAGACTTTGTGTTCCTTTAACTGGACTGGAATTATTGTCAAAGTATAAAAAAAAGGGAATGAATTCTTAATGAATTCATTAATAATAATAATTATTATTATTAAATGCAAGTATTTGAAATTTTTATACTAAAACCTGGAATCCATTGAAGGAAAAGTGTAGTCCACTTATACGAAGCTGTCTTTTCAAACCTAGTTTTTTTTCTAGTTTACCTCACTCCTCATTTATCTGACCCCATTTAAAATGTCAATCTAAGGGCCAACCACCCTGCCTCATCCCTGGGTACCCCTAAGTTACCATCTTACTCTATTTTCTGGTGCTATAACAAAATACATGAGACTAGGAAATTTATTAAGAATAGAGGTTCATATAGTTCATAATTCCAAAGGCTGGGAAGTCCAAGAGCATGATGGCAAAATAGACGCTCAAAATCTATGAGGATTTTCTTGCTGCATCATAACATGATGGAGGGCTCACATGGTGAGGCAAAGCAAGATGCTAGCTGGAGGCCCCCCTTCTTATAAATTCACTAATGCTATCACGGGAGTTCTACCCTTTCATGTCTTAATCTAATCCTTCCCAAAGACACCACTCCAAATACTATTAACATTTGAATTTGAGAATTAAGTTTCCAACATGCAGACTTTGGCAGGACACATTCAAACCATCACAGGTACGCAGCACTACTTAAGAACCAATCCTGCCTTTGACTGTTGTTCAATGTTGCTAAGGAGGTAAGATACACAAAACAATCAGAGAACAAACCTGGCTGGGAGAATGTGTTCTAATGTGTAGAGTTAGAAGAGCATAAGAATGGCAGGGTTGTTGGGGCTGGAGTTTCAGACAAGGCAAACTCAAGGGAGAGGGTACCATTTGGAGGCATCAAGGAAGGAAAGACCAGCATGGAATAAGAGCACATTTGTAACAGAAGCAAGGCTTCTTGCCTCAGGAAGGTCCTACCTGATCATCGTAAAATAGGAGCTTCCTAGTGTAAAGTACCGGAAGGAGTCTGGTCTTGATCTTTGAGGCACTGAGAAGCCACTTCAGCCTTTGACACATAGAGGCATGATGATAGTGGTCTTGTTATCAGAAGTGCTTCCTTGGAGAGGTGAGTGATGGACTGGAGTAATCATCCCAAGGCAGGGCGAATGGTTGGAAGAGGCAGCAAAGTATCCTCAAGCATTATGTCTGTGGAACACAAGAGCAACTTGACACAAACAAGGTCAATAACACAAACACCTATCCCTGTCTTGTCTGTCAAGCGCTTCATGTTATATTATCTCATGTGAGTCATACAAATATCCCCTTGCGGATGGTATCATTATTCTCATTGACTGAGACTCACAGGGACTTAACTGGCTCACTCTTTTTTTTTTTAATTTTTTTATTTTAATTTTTTATTAAATTTTTTATTTTAATTTTTTATTTCATTTGTTCTAATTAGTTGTACATGACAGTAGAATGCATTTATACATTTTGATAGATCTTACATAAGTAGAGTGTACTCTCTCATTTTTCTGATTATACATATTGCAGGATCACATCGGTCATGCAGTCATATATGTACATGAGGTAATAGTGTGTTTCACTCTACTGTCATTCCTTCCCCAATACCCCTTTCCCTCCCTTCACTCCCCTCTATCTAATATAAAGTAATTCTATCTTCCCTATCCATCCCTCCCATTGTGAATTAGCTTCCACATATCAAAGAAAATATTTGGTCTTTGGTTTTTTGGGTTTGGCTTATTTCACTTAGCGTGATATTTTCTAACTCCACCCATTTACCAGCAAATGCTAGAATTTCATTCCTTAAAGCTGAGTAATATTCCATCATACACACACACACACACACACACACACACACACACACACACTACATTTTCTTTATCCATTCATCTGTTGAAGGACATCTAGGTTGGTTCCATAGTTTAGCTATTGTGAATTGAACTGCTATAAACATTGATGTGGCTGTGTCACTGTAGTGTGTTGATTTTAAGTCCTTTGTGTGTGAACCGAGGAGTGGGATAACTAGGCTCACTCTTGCTTGCTCTTCTGTTTGGAGCCTGGTCTAGAACTGTGCCCTGGGTCTTCTCTTTCCCAATTCTCTGTCCCTTCCAATACATTTGATTGCTTCTTCCTTTATCATTTTATTTCTATGTCCCTTTTAGCACCCAGCCTAGGGAAGTGCCAATGGATGCTCAAAAACTTTGAGAATGAACACCAGGGGCAAAAGCAGAACAAGACAAAGCCTGAGTTTCTTGGAAGAAACCTGCTGCGTAATTCTATATTCTCCACACAACTGGACTGATACTACAGTACTCTCTGCCCTAACTGCTGAGCCATGAATTCGATAAATGTATTGGCAAATTTAGAGCCAATTACATGCCAGCCATTGCACTAGGTACTTGATGAAGGCAAAGTCTCTGCCCTGTGGAACTTAGGTCTTAGCCTGTCACTGTCCAGCTGAGGGTTCTGCGGTAGTGGGGGGATGACCAGCGTGACAGTCACTAGTATCTGAAGTATGACTACCGTGATGAGGAACTGAACTTTTAGTTTTATTTAACTTGTGGCCAGTGATTAGTACATTGGCCGACACTGCTTTCATGGAGTGGTTTTGCAGATAAATAGTGAGAGGAATGCCAAAGTTTCCCTCACTTGCAAAGACAGACCAACCGCAGTGGGAAATGAGTCTTTTCCTGAGCATAATGGAGGCTGGCTTTCTAGCATATCACTACCACTCCAGAAGTGAAGAAGGGCCCTTGAGCCGTCACGCTTCTCCTCCTCCGGCAAGTGATCTTCCTACTAAGCTAAAACTGGCACCTTGTTTTCCTGAAGAATCATTCTCCTAAACCTAAAAAAGTACAGTCAGCCCTCTGTGTCCACAGATATAAAGGATCTGTCCGTGGAGTCTATTGATCGTGGTTTGAAAATATTCAGGAAAAATAATGCGCCTGTACTGAAAATGTACAGACGTTTTTCTTGATATTATTCCCTACGCACTATAGTATGACAGTTATTTACATAGCATTTACATTGTGTTAGGTGTTATAAGTCATTTGGGGGCGGTTTAAAGTATCTGGGAGGATGTGCATAGGTTATATGCAAATACCAAGCCCTTTTCATTTTTATTTTTCCCCTTCTTTTTTGTAGCACTGGGATTGAACCCAAGGTGCTCTGTCACTGAGTTACACCCCTGGCTTGCTTTCTTCCTTTCTTTCTCTTCTTATTCTCCTTCTCCTTCCTTTTTTTCTTTTTGAGACAAGGTCTCACTAAATTTCCCTCAAACTTGCTGTCCTCCTGCCTCAGCCTCTAGAATTACAGGCCCACAACACTGTGCCAGGCTACAATGTCATTTTCCTTAAAGGACTTGAGCATCTGCATGTTTTAGTATCTGGGGCTGGAAGTCCTAGATCCAATCCCCTAAAGATAGAGGGATGACTGTAACTGGAGTAACCTAACCTGCGTTGCATCTGGGAGAACAGCTGGAAGGATCAGATTGTGTACACAAGCAGCTTGGAGAGTATGTGGTCCCTTCCAGCTGTGACAAAGCAGAGTGAGAGGCATGAAGCTATCACCTTGCAGAGGGGCCCAAATTTGAGGTGGCTGCTTTACCTAGCCTTTGGTGCCACTTCCGCTTTGGAATCTGGCATCAGTTCCCACCAAGGATTCTCCATGACCCCCCTCACTTCCTGCAGCCTGCTTTTCATGATCAGGCTGCATCTGGCCCCCACCTCTGTTTTATCCATTCATTTCAGTCCAAGATTAAGGAAAGAGCCCAACTTCCTCCCCCTGGTGGGTGGAAGAAGAAGAGAACCCACAGTGCACAGAAACTCACATGCTATTAGAACAGGAAAGGGCCCTTGAGATCCATGGATTCATTTTCCACAATCCCTGGAAGGTTGGGGGACTTACTCAAGGTCACACTGTGAGTGAGGGACAGAGCTGGGACCAGAACCCTGGGTGTATTACCGCTGTGCAGGAGTTGGCCATGGGAGGGAGAGAAGGCACAGGGTGGAGTGTTGGGGGGCCTGGCTTCTAGTGTTCACTCTGCAGTGACTCACCATGACCCGAAAGAAGTCATTCTTTTTCTCTAAGCCTAAGTTCCCTATGCTGTGCAATGGAGAAGTTAGATGACATGATTCTCCCCCTTCTGCCTCTCTGCAGGCTTCAGTGTTGCCCAACAGCTCGTAAGCATATTTAGCAGAAGTTAACACTCATGGTCACTCTCAAGCCTCACACTCATGGATTCAGCTTAATCCATCAGCAAAAGGACTCTGTAGCTCTTCTCTCCACTCTCAGCTTCTCCACGGCGCCCTTATCCGTAATCAAGACTCAGATCACACCCGGGTAGCAGTTGGCCCTTTGGCTTACAGCCTTCTGTGGAAAGGACCAGAATATTTTAAGTGGCTGTGTTTTGTTGTTTGATGTTTCTGTGGTGCTGGGGATCAAACCCAAGGCCTGGAGCATGCTAGGCAAGTGCTGTACTCCTGGGCCATGCCCCAGCCCAAACTCAGACATTTTGTACTTTTTAAAAAGGAGAGTGGAGGGCTGGGGAGATTGCTCAGTCGGTGGAGTTCTTGCCTTGCAAGCACAAGGCCCTGGGTTCGATCCCCAGCACCGCAAAAAAAAAAAAAAATTAAATAAAAATAAAAAGGAGAGTGGAAGTGAAGAAAGTGAAGATCATGTTATCAGTTGGGGAGGAGGGGCCCCTGTGGCAAGAAGGTGTGGCACTTGGAGCGTCCATCTGGCCTGTGGGGCTTTACTCAGGATGCTTCAGAAAATCTTCCAATGTGAATGAAGATGTTTCTGCAGAGCAGGGCATGCCCTCTACTCCCAAATCCTACCCAAGTGGGTAGGGAGGCTTTATCAGCCAAGAGGAAGTGAGGCGGGAGGAAGTGAGTCATTAGGATCCTCCTCTGAACTAGGGACAGAACTCAACTTGGGCAGAACTCAACTCAGGCCCAAGGTCCTATAATTGTCAGACTGGATTTATATTTAGAAAAGAAAACAAGCCAGGCATAGTGGTACACGCCTCTAATTCTAGCAACCTGAGAGGCTGAGGCAAGAAGATTTCAAGTTCAAGGCCAGCCTCAGCAACTAAGAGAGGCCCTAAGTAACTTAGTGAAACCTTGTCTCAAAATAAAAAGTAAACTAAAAAAAAGGGCTGGGGAAGTGGCTCAGCGGTGAAGTGCCTCAGGGTTCAATTCCCAGTACTGGGGGGTTGCGGGGATGGGAAGAGAAAGAGAGAGAGATAAAGAGAGGGAGAGAAATAAATGAAGACAAACCAGAAAGTGCTTCTGGAAAAATCTCCTGGGTAAAGACAAACGTGGTAGAAACACAGGTCAGTTATAATCTGCTTTGCTTCTGGTCCTCACTAGTTAATTTGATTGTCTGTTTCCTGGAGCTTGGAGCTCATTACAGCAGTTTTGTATCTAAACATTGCAGTACCCTCTTTCTGCTTTATCATGAAGGGCACTGGGCCCAGGTGTTCCTGGGTAACTCATGTACTGACTAAAGAAGAGAGTCAATTAATTGAAACAGGCATACGCACCACCACGTGTTGGTCTAACCGGAATCAAGGCCCACTGCATTGAGGGGTGGCATTTGAATGCAGCAATAAGAATGAACTGTGTGGAAAATTCTCAAGAGCTTCTTGCCTTGAAACCCACACAAAGTCATCTAGAGCTGAGTCAGGTTCTCTTTGTACTCCAGAAATGTGGGACCTTGTTTCCATAATTAAAGTCAGAGGCTAGGTTGGATTGTGAAGCATGTACCTTTGTAAATTGAAGTCCAGTACTGCCTGCCTCTCTCTCTCTCTCTCTCTCTCTCTCTTTCTCTCTCTCTCTCTCTCTCTCTCTCTCTCTCTTCTCCTCTCTCTCTCTCTCTCTCTCTCTCTCTCGCTCTCTCTCTCTCTTTCTCTCTTCCTCTCAATGCCTATTTCCTTCTCTTTAAAAATCACCTCAAAGCTCTGGCAGCAGAATTAAATCAGATATTATTACAAGAACAAAAGTGCCCACAATGTCTCCCTCACTTTTTTCTCCCATCCTTCTAGGGATCCTGGAAAATGGAAAGGGGCCACTTACATGAAATCGCAAGGGTCCATTTCAGTTCTAATGTCCCTGTGTTTCTTTGTGCTGAAATTCTCTTCTCCTTCTACCCACCAAGGGGAGGAAGTAGGGCTGTTTCCTTAATCTCAGACTGTCCTTTCCTCTCTGCACCCCATTTATGTTCAGTGTCTTGTTCTTAAAGCCAGGAAAAGGGTCATTTTTGCTCCTTGCAGACTCAGATCCCTTCACATCCTAGATGGTCCTAGCTGCTCTGAAAGGTTATGGTGCCCCACTGTGGAGGGCTCTGGTAGGGCCTAGGGAGCCAACAACATGGAGGAAGTCAAAGGAGGAAGTTGGATCCCAGGCGGAAGTGCTATCTCTGAAGAAGGAACTATCCATCTGCCCAGCCACGACCACACGGGGAGCTGAGGGGTCTCTTGCTGTTCCTTATGAAGGGGGTCCCAAGGCCTGTCACTAAATTAGCACTTGCTCAGGAGCTCAAGAGGTTGCAACTAAATCAAAAGGAAATGAAGCAGCATGGTCCAAGAGGAAAAGACAGAGAGACAGCTCTGTCATTCACAGAGAGCCCAGTTCAGGGAGTTGGGAGACCTTGTTAGTCCACTTACTTCTATGGATCTTAGTTTCTTATCTGTAACACGAGATAATTGAACTAAGGATTGAACTTAGTCTCCAAGGCCTAAAATTTTGTGAGCGTTGTATCCTAAATATCTTAACACATTTACTATTATCAGATCCTAAATATCTTGGCCTACACACACATACACACACACACACACACACTCACATTCAGGATACTGGGCCTTCATAGATGTCATAGTCTAAATGTGCCCCTCCACAAACTCAAATATTGAGATCCTGACCCCCATTGGGATAGAATTTGAAGGTGGGGCCTTTGGGAAGTGATTAGAATGTGAGGGTGGATCAGCGTCCTTATAAAAGACTCTAGAGAACTCCCTCACCCTCCTTCCACCAAGAGAGGATATAAGGAGAAGTGAACAGTCAGCAAGTGGAAGGCAGCCCTTCCAGGCTGTGTGTTTTATCCCAATGGAAAGACAAGACGTAAATAAAAACTCAGCCATTCCTCAGAGCCCCCAGTCTGCAAAGGACATTAGTGTGTTTACCACACACTAGAGCTCAAGATGCCTGGGTCCCAGAAGGAAGGAGAGGTTGTGGTAAGCGAGGGGGGGTGGGATATAGTCCACTGGGCTGGCCAACAAATGGCTGCATGGAGGGTTTGGACCCCTCTTATTTCCTGATGTGTTTGATAAGGTCCTGCTGATCAATACTAAGTGCCCCCATAAAGGGGGAAACTGCACATCATTTCAGGAAATTGAGGCTGACCTCCCTTAGCTCAGCAGTGTTAAAAGAGGCCACGTAGAATTTCCTAGGGTTTCAGCTGGAGAATAAACCTCCAAAGCATTCATTAAGAACTATTCTGTTAATGCACCAATAAAAAAAGTGTGGGAAAAAAATAACTATTTTGCTAAAGGGTTTCATCCAGGATTGTCCCAAAGCAGGCATAATCTTAGTCTGGAAAGTTGCGGAGGGCAGTGGTGGGCTGGGGGGCACCTGGGGTCTGTAGAACACAGGCCCTGTGCTAGGCTCTGAGCTAGCACCTCCTTACTGCATTCCACAGAACCATGACACTGTCCTCAGCCTTAGTGCATACCTGTGGGCACCTAGCATAGAGAAGGTAGGTGTATAATTCTGAAGCCTGTGTCCTAGCCACTCTACTCTCTCCTCTTAAGTCACCAAACTGTAACTCTTGGCCTAGAATGACCTACATCAAGTTTTCACTGGTAGCGGGAATGGGATGAAAAGAGTTCATGATGAATAAATCAAAGCAGCAATTTCCATACGAACCAAGCACGGTGTCACATGCCACTAATCCCAGGAACCTAGGATGCCAAGACAGGTGGATCAGAAGTTCAAGGGCAGGCTCAGCAACGTGGTGAGACCCTGTCTTAAAATGAAAGTAAAAAGAGCTGTTAGGGATAAAAGTGAAAGGACTGGGGGATGTACAGCTCAGTGGTACAGTGCTTTGCATTGGGTCTGGGGATGGGACTTTTCGGATCCTGCATTAAGTGCCTAATTTTCCTATAATGTTGAGCTTGGTCATACCAGCTCATACCAGCCAAGGATCAATCAAATGTTCTTTTTCTGCCCATTTCTCCTGCCTGAAACTCTAGGTGTATATACATTTTCTATTACTCAGCACTAAACTTAGTTGCTAAGAACAAACCCATTTATTATTTCATAGGTGCTTAGGCCGAGTCCAGGCATGGCTGAGGTCTCTGCCTGCAATCTCCCAAAGTCCTAATCAAGGTGTCTGTCAACTGTGTTCTCACCTGGAAGCTTGATTAGGATCCATTTTCAAGCTACTCGATGATTAGGATTAATTTCCTTTTAGGTCCCAGCTTTTTGCTTAATGTTGCCTCGAAGCTTCTCTTGGGTCCTACAGGCCACCTAGAGCCTGCCACGTGCGTCTCTGCAGAGACAGTACACAATGTGCTGCTGCTGCAAGGCCAGCAGGAACATCAGTCACTTAGAGCCTCACGCGTGTCTTCTAATGGACTCACAGACCTGCCATCACCTTTGCTATATTCTGTTGCATAGAAGTAACTCATGGTCTTACCTATGCTCCAGAAGACAGGAATCACAGGAAGTCATGAGTGCCAGAAGGCAGAATTACAAGGGTTCCACCTTAGGGGTCTGTTTGTCACGCTGGATACATAAACCTTTAACATCTTTGTGAAGGTCACATTTCTTAAAGCTATCACCTACAACCTACCCAATCCTGTGCCAACTACTAGAACTACAAAGAAAATAAGCAATGATCTCTTCTTCAACTAGTTCACAACTGTAACATTAAAACATTACATATGGGTGCAGCTACTGAATTTGGCAGGTCAGTTCCTATAGACAGTAAAGACATTCTCTTTATGTAAGATAGCATTTATTTTAGTAATACTAGGGAAGGAAAGAGCAAAAGCATAAATGATAGGTGAGAAAGAAAGAGAAAAAAATATATCACTAGATCAGGGGAAACACAACACCTGAAGTCATGAAGCTGGGGAATCTTGGAGCAGCTTTCCAGGGTCCCAACTGGGAAGACCCGGTCAGAGCATCCTCTCCTCTCCATGAGTGAGACTCCGAAGTCTCCGTGGGGTTCCTTAAATACAAGTTAGAACAAAGAAAGCTCTGTTCTAACAACCAGTGTGACTTAGTGATGGCCTTGAGATAAGTAGATGACTGAGTTCTCCTGAGTGAGCCAAATCCACTGAGAAGTCAGCATTCTTTAATGATCCATCAAGGATGTGCAAAGGTCACGGCAGGCACACGAACAGGGAAGATCTTCAGCATTTTCCTTATCCCTTTAACAACCCATTGCAGAAGACATCATTTTAATAGCTTTTGGAAGGGGCTAGGATACAACAGGGTGACTGGAGCACCCAGATCAATCAGGAACAGCTTCCTAGAAGGGATAAGACCCAAGTAAATATTCCAGGATGGACAGGAACTGGCCAGGTGAGTTGATCTTGCAAAAAAAGGAATCAAGAGGAGAAAGGTTTTCCGTATAAGACAAAGCCTAGGGGCAGAAGGCTTGAGGGTGAAGCTAAAGAGATAGACTGGAGTAAGGTCATGGAGGGCTCAGTGTGCCATTATGAGGAGTTTATACATGTTTCCAGAGGTGACAGACTTCAAAAATAGGATCTGCTGAGCCAGGGAACACACCTGTGATCCTAGCATTTCAAAGGCTGAGACAGGAGGATCACAAATTTGAGACTATCTTAGGCAACTTGCAGACCCCGTCTCAAATAAAATTTTTAAAAAGGGCTAAGAAGCTGGGCATGGTGGCACATGCCTATAATCCCTCAGCATCTTGGGAGGCTGAGGCAGGAGGATCACAAGTTCAAGGCCAGCCTCAACAACTTAGTGAGGCCCTAAGCAATTTAGCAAGAACCTGTCTCAAAATGGGCTGAGATGTGACTCACTGGTTAAGTTCCCCTGGGTTTAATCCCTGGTACCCTCCCCCCAAAAAAGGGATCAGGATATAGCTCAGTAGTAATGTGTCCTTGGGTTCAATCTCCAGTAGACTACCCCGCTTGAGTCCCCAAAAAAGGACTTGATGCTTGCTGTTGAATCCTGGATGGCAGCAGGTGTCTAAACCAGCCTGTCTGCTTTACTTTGAATCCTTGCAACATGACTTCCTCTTTTTTGCTCCCTCATACCCACTCATAACTCTTCTGGTCATCTTTCCTACTGGGAACTCAATGACTTTCCCTTTTTTTTTTTTTTTTGCCTAGCCTGGGTTTTATTCTCTATCATTAACTTTTGAGATAAATGATGAGCGGAGAGTGGGATTGACTGTACAAGAGTTTTTGCCATGCCAGTCAGTATTTTCTCTGGCAGAATTGGACTTACAGTTTGATTTGGAATAGTTTCAATCTTTTCCAGAGTGTCACTTGGCAGGATTGAAGCGGTGGTGGATGGCCTCTCTTCAGTGGCATCTCCACTGTCCTTGAAGGCTCACCCAAGAATCTCAGGACTGTAGCTCAACCTCCTGCTAGAAACTCCTCATCTTAATTCTCAAATTCAAGTTCATTTTTTTTTTTTCAAATTACTGTATCTTCTTTTGCTTTTATTTGTGTGTTCTGGTTATACATAATAGTTGGCTTCGTTTTGACATAATTGTACAGGCATAGAATTTTACTTATGCCATTTCGGTCTCTGGTGCCCCTCCCCTTTTCCTTCTCGCCGGCCTCTTCCTCTTCCTCTACTCTACTCACCCACTTTTCCTCTACCCCAGACTCACTTTTACTTACTCACATTGACTTCAATCATTCTGTAAAGAAAGGCGGGTCCGAGTGGGTGTGCCTGACAAGAACGTGGGTTGAAAAGCCAGATCTGGTTTGACCCCAGATCCCTCGCTGACTAAAGACATTGCCTTGGACAGTGTTCTTGATCTGTTACCCAGTTTGCATCATGTGTAAAACGAAGGCAGTAATACCTACGCCACAAAACTGGTTTAAGAATTGAGACAATACCCATAAGTGGCCCAGCACACAGCAGTCATCTCATTAACGTCGGCTCCTCTTCCTTCCTTGACCTGTTTAAGTGGTGTATGATGATTTCCCTTAAGGGGCAAGAGCCACATTTCCCTTGTCTATACATTTGCAGCCCTTAACACAGTGTCTGGCAAAAGACCTTAGTTCAATACATGCTTGTCCAAGGAATGTGTAGTTGAATGAATGGGTGATTGGACGAGCTAGTGGTGGACTGAGAGGCAGCACCATCATGTTTTATAGAAAGTGCAATAGAAGAGCATCTCTTCACCTAATGTTATCACCATTCAGAAACAAAGCAACCTCTGCCAGTACTGACATTTATCTGGCCCCCTGTCTCTGGAGGAAATGTGGCCCAGTGCCCAGTGGCTCAGCACATATAAGAGAGTATATCCTCCTCATTTTTTTTTTTTTTTTTTTTTTCCCAGAATTGGGGATGGAACCCAGGGCCTCATGCATGCTAGGCAAGTGCTCTACCACTGAGCTACATCCCCAGCCCCACCCCTAGTCTTCTCTCTTGAGCTGCGCCACCTGACCAGGTCATACATAATCTCTCTAGGCCTCACTTTCCTTAAGAGTTCACTGACTGAGGGAAATAATGGCACCTTCTCAGAGCACTGAGTGTTTCATACAACGCCTGGCCTAGTAAACTCCAGACGTGTTAGCTGTGTGATGCAAGAGGTACGGTGCCTTATTTATTGGGTAGAATTCCAGGAGCAGGACAGTGGCTCCATCTGGTCTGTGTGCTTTTCTCTGACCCACTAAAGCTGTGAGTTAGACAGAACCTCTTCTGCCACTCTGGGCTGAACCCAGTTCAGAAGCACTAAAAAAATGATCCATGTTTAAGTATTTTTAGCTGATTCTAGTGGTTCAGAGAGTGATGGGGTGGAGACGGGAGAAGAAAAAAAAATTAGTCTCTATTGTCATCTGCAACCTGAAGTGACTCCTCATGATCATGTGTTTCTCTCAGATCCTTTTATTTATTTTTTATTTTTTATTTTTTGGTGGGGTGGAGTGAGGTGGGGGCTGTTCCCTCTCCCCTTTTCAATCCCCCTTGCCAATTGATGGTTGGTGTTGAGGTTAATTTCATGTGACTCCCTGGAGCCCTGTGCCTTCAGCCTAGTCAGATCTCAGACTCTGGACATGAGGGAACAGAATTCAGGCACACGCTTGTCCTACACGGAGAAAGACTGAGCAAGTCTCTTCACCTCTCTCTTGCCACTTTTTTCTCTTCTGTGCAATGAAAATACCCGCAATGCTCTACAGCTCTCGGGGCTGTTCTGAGGAGTCACAGGAGTGATTATATAAATGTCTTTAGTGCAGCTCCCACACTACCACAGCACTGGCGTGGCACTTGCTCATGAGTGAGCACCATGCTTCTCCTCCCTCGGGGCAGCTACTGCTTTCCTGGTGTTCTTCTTCCCCCAGAACATTTGCCACCTTTGCATCCCTGAGCCTTTCCCCCATTGAGCTGCTGGCCTTGGAAGGTGTCTGGGATTTCCATGGCTCTGCATTAACCTCCCACCCTCCATAGTGCCCCACAGGGACACCTTTGCCCCCAAACTAGCTGGGCTGTCCTCCGGGAAGTTGCAGCGACTCTGCACAACAGATGCTGTTGCTTCAGGGGGCCTGATTTCCATGGTTCTACAGAACCTGTAACCTAGAAACAGAATCTTCTGGACTGACAAGGAGTCAGACCTGATGCCTTAAACGTAAAATTGAACCCAGTGACTTGTTAGAGGACTAACCCACGTTCTGCTCTCAGAGATCTCCCAGGAAAGCCTGCAGAAATGGTACAGTCCTGGGGGCTGGGGAGATAGCTCAGCTGGTAGAGTGCTTGTCTCAAAAGCACAAGGCCCTGAGTTCAATCCCCAGTACCGCAAAAAAAAAAAAAAAAAAGAAAAGAACTGGTACAGTCCTGGAGAGGATACACCTAAGAATATGAGCCATGGCCATATTTATTGAGCTCCTGTCATGGGCAGGAGACTGTTCTATGAGAAAACATCCATGATCTCATCCTGGGCCCACCATGTCCCTGCCTTGCTGGTGTCTTTGGGCAAGACAGAGGCAGCTTCTGACCCTCAGTTGCTCAGGCAACAATACTACTTCAACGTGTACGATCGATTGAACTTTTGAAACCTGTGTGCTATTCTGCTGTTCCCTTGGGAAGTGAACTCTGCACAGAATAAAGGTCCTGCAGGGAACTCTAGTAACTTAGGATCTAAGATTTTTGGGAGGAGAGGCAGCCCTAGCAAGACTTTCCCCATTGCCTGATGACCGTAGCCCCCCAGCTCACAGCCCTGGTGCCTCTCTTTGGATCCTTTGCTGGGCAGAAATTCATATCCTCCAGTGGCAGCCTGGATGACTATGGCCATGGTCCTGTTGTCCTTCCCCTGCTGCTTGCAGCTCTTCAGTCTCTCCCTACTTTCTTCCTGACCCAATCTTAATTTCCCTGCCTAGTTCCCAATAATCTGTGTCATCTGCCTTCCTCCAAGTAGACTTCCTGTGCTGCAGTCACCCTTCACTGACTAGTTTCCACCTCTGAGCCTTCCCTTGTGTAATTGCCTTATCTGGAGAGCTTTTCTTCTCTCCCCAAATCCTAAACACTCCTCAAGACCTTCCCAGATGGCCTTGGATGGCTTTAACAGAGAAGGAATCTGCGTCACTCACTGTCCAGTCTTGAAAAATATTTGTTAGCATGGAACTTGTGTTTATTCTAGGAAAACTGCAAAGATTGACTAGGTCATGTGCATAGGTATATGTACAATATTCTGTTCAGTGCCTAATGTATGCCTGACACTGTGCTGAGCTGAGCCCTTCAAATACATTGTCTGCTATTAACCATCATTCTACCTTGCAAGGTAGGTGTATTATCCCCAATTAAGAGATTGGGCAAACAAGTCTTAGGATAATTAATTTGTCCACAGCTCTACCGTTAGAATTTGGCTCCAAAGAATGTACTTTTTTTACGCTGCAACACTCCCACCTGTGCCTCTGTGCAAAAACACATTGATCTTGTGAGGAGGAAAAGAATTGTCTAGATCTGAGAGAGACTTACAACCGAGGCAAAGAGAAATGTGTTTTATTATGTCACCACCCATGGTCTAATGGCTGGTTTCCCAATTACAAACTGCTGCCTCCCTGTAGCAGAGGCCAGAGCTCCAGCCCCTTTTTAGCAAGAACTAAACAAGGCCTCCCATATGGGCTGCTGGGCCCCACCACATAAAAACATCAGGGAACCTAAACAGCATTTTCCCTGCTAACCACCCCCTGAGGAGATCTGCTTAATAGGCCCTTTATGGTTGGAAGAGAGAGTCTTGTTGATAGGGATGGGGGTGGCTGCAGGTTGGAGTTCTTCATCTGGAAGGCCTGCTTAAGCCCCCAAATAGCTCGGTAATTTTTTCTTCTCTGATTAGCTTTCTAAAGTGCATTTTCCTTCCTGTTGGCTAGCCTTAGGGGTAGCGGCCCCGGCAGGCTTGCTATTCCATTGATTGTTAGATGTGCAGATCTCAAACAGGCCACAACGGCTGAAAGCAGAGGCCATTAACCCCAACTCACTGAAAGGGTTCACCGCCAGGAGACTGATTCTGAAACTGGGACTTTAGGATCAATATATCTTTCTCCATTAGGTTCATTTCCTCCAAAGGAAATGGGTAGGACCATTATGGTGGATGCTTATTGACAGGCTTCTCCATGGCTGTCTCTCTGCCTCATGGGGAGAAGGCTGGGGATGGGAGCAAAATGTGGGAAATAAGGTAGTTAAAATGAACCGCTTGGACTCTTGGCAAGCCTATTTTACTGGCCTTGGTGGCAAATTGTAGCTAGAATTCCTTGTGTGAAAGTGATAGAATAAATTGTTTTTATGACATCAGTATAGAAAATGGTGGCAAGAATTTGAGTACACTTGGAAGGAATTTGGACCCATTGGCAGAATTTTCTGAGTGTGAGAGCCATTCAGTGATCAAAACCCTTTGTTGGGTCTCCTTCTCTCAAGAGCAGAGGTTTCTGCAGAGGTTTCTTCTGTAAGAAGAGCAGAGGTTTCCTTCAAAAATCTAGGATGGTCTTAAATACAATTTTGTCTGGCCATAAGGAGGGATGGGAAGGATTGTCTCAAGATACTTTGTAGTCAAGGAATTGCTGTCTGTCATTTAAGATTCCTTCCAAGGACGTCAAAACACTTTATAGATGTTATATCTTTCTTTCTCAACCTCCCTTGTTCATCACCTCTTCTCTGATGACGAACAAACCTTTCCTTTGGAGAAAGGGCACCTGAAAACCAGTGTTCATGTTCTACACCTGGAAGGACCTGCTAGGGCCACAGTATTTTACCAATCCCAGATTTTACTGGGACTGTTTTGGCTAAATGACCACTGCTGCTCTCCTTGGTTTGTGTGGCTCTTAGCTCATCCTTAAATGCTTCTCCCACACTCTTATCATTAATTAAAAGTGGAACAGAATCTTATTGGCCACTGGCAGCTGAGGGTGACCATATCAGAAACTGAATTCTCAATGAATGGGCATTAATAGATGAGAGGAGCTGAAGAGCTTGAAGTTAAGGAATTAAGTTGGCTACTTGGCAAGTGTTATGGTTTGGATACTAGGTGTCCCCCAAAAGCTCACGTGTGAGGCAGTGCAAGAAAGCTTAGAGGTGAAATGATTGGGGTTTGAGAGCCTTAATCTAAGCAATGCATTAATCCTCTAATAAGGATTAACTGGGTGGGAACTGTAGGCAGATAGGGTGTGGCTGGAGGAGATGGGTTGATGGGGGCATGCTCTTGGAGTTTATATTTTGTCCATGGTGAAGGGAGTCTCTTTCTCTGCTTCCTGGTATGATGTCAATTGCTTACTTCTGCTTCTTCCACCATGATGTTCTGCCTCACCTCTGGCCCCAAAGAATGGAGTCGGCCATCTTTGAACTAAGACCTCTAGAACCATGAGCCACAAAATAGATTTCTCCTCTTTTAATTGTTCTTGTCAGATCTTGGTCACAGTGGTGAAAAAGTTGACTAAAACAACAGGCTTCTCCTAGCTTTGGCCACTGGAGTGCATGTGATCACATTGGCTCTGTATCTCATATGCACTTGCCCTTTCTCATAAACAGTTGCTCTGCACATAGGGGAAGTGCCATTCCTGGAACCGACCTAAACCAACAAGAAAGAAAAAGGAAGCATGCTGAATATAGTTTTGGGTGGTACTAAACCTTCATCTAAGGACGAAGGTAAAATCCAGGAAGAATGGGCATGAAACAAAAGCCAGAGAAGCAAGTTAATTCCAATTCATAGAAAAAATGGTAACGAGATCTTCTCCCTTTTAGATTAGCAGAGTTTGTTTGGGTTTTAGTCATAAAAGCCTTTTTCCTGTCTAGACTTGCTTTTACAGAGAATAGGTTTGGTTTTACCCAATCTTTTGGAAGATAAGAGAGAAGGCCTCTTCTGCTATGACTGAGATAAGTGTGGGGCACCAGCTTACAGACCAGCCAACACCAAAGTTCTCCACATCCCCATCCCTCTGTTGCCAAGAAACCCTGATCCTACCTGGAAGTCACCCCAGGAGTCTGAAGTAGGTCCCCATGATCACACACAATAAAAAATTTATTGACCATCTCTCCCCTGGGTTTCCAGAGAAGGGAGAACTGGGAGTACATTAGCCAAGACACTTCCTAGGGTTTGGGCTCCGTCCTTCCACACTGGTAAGTGGGGCTCTTGCATGGAGACTCAAGGATGCCAGCTCATCCAAGTCCTTTTTTTTTATTAAAATATTTTTATTTTTACAGACACATTTTGATTCATTGTACACAAATGGGGTACAACTTTTCATTTCTATGGTTGTACAAAAAACAGTAGAATGAAACATATATATGTACGATTACATCGATGGCGTGAATATACATTGTGTACAATCATCCAAGTCCTTTAAGGGACAAAAGGGAGGAGAAAATTAGTGGGACTACTTGCTCATGACTCCAAGATTCCAGGACTCAGCATATCCAGATTGAGTGTTCCTAATCCAAAATTTGAAAACATGAAAAGCTCCCCAAGTCAGAAACTTTCTGAGCTATCCACAACACTCAAAATTTGAGGAGTTTTGCAGCATTTGGGATTTCAGAAATTCAGATTCAGATGCTCGACCTGTTACCAAACCCAAGTTCACTTACTTGCTGCTATAAAAGACCCTAATGAATCAAGGTAACATAGTTTCCTGCAAGGAAAAAAGTTTAGTAAGCCAGCAAGACCCAGAAGATGGTGGAATGCTGTCCTAAAAGACCATCTTAGCACAACTTTTAAGCTTCTTTTACCTGTAGGAGGAAATGATTGATGAAACCTGGTAACTGACAGTCTGTTGACTTACATCAGTCTTGAAGTAGAAGGAATGAGACTAGAAAAGTTTCACATAAATCAACTTTATGCTGCTAGTTTAGATGATAAACAAGATTGCATACTCAGGGAGGAAAAGGCTTTTTCAAGCAAAGATAACCATGAGGCTAGCTACAAATGTAATATCTATGCAAATATTTCAAAAACCTAAAAAATAAATAAATAAATGTGAAATATTCTGGTCCCAAGCATTTTGGATAAGGGATATTCGATCTTTATTTTGGAAGAGAAATGACAACTTTTCCACTTTAGAGGAGGAAGTTTATCAGACTAGAAGTGTTTGATAATTAACTAACCACTTTGGTGACCCCTGTTTGATATGGCAGCCCATTGAATTACAGCATTCTTCATCTGTAGACCTTATCTCCAAGGTCTGAGTCATTTGGAAACTGTGGGAGCTCACATATGTTTAAGTCCAGGATCTTGCACCCAGGCTGCTTCTGGGCTAGTATGTGGCATCAGTGTCTTTACCCTCACTTCATTCGGCTTCTCACAAGGTCACCTCACTCGCATGTCATCGTTCGTCACCACACTAGACATCTTCTCCTTCTCCATTTAGAACCATAGCAGATAAGGCTTTATCTGCAGAGTGAAGACTCCCGTATTAAGCACCCCATGTGGCTGGTACACTGTGGGAGGTGATGGCCTCTCGCTGAGACTTCCTGTCTCCTGTGGCAAAAGAGAAAAGTGAAAGTAGCACCTTTCATAGAGAGTGGTAGGTTTGCATAGGGTGTCTAGGGTCCTTCTCAGCAGAACTGAGAGGACAAGAAGCATCTCTGAGTGACACTGTGGCCTCAGAAGTCAAGAGCTATCATGAACTGTGGATCCTGGTCTGCCATGGATATAGAAGCAGGAGTCAGAAGAAACATGAGTGATATAAATAGCATATAGTAATAGGATGTTTTTAATTGGAGCTGGCATGCATTTGCATGGGATTATTTTAATCCCCTCTGGACTCAATCATGCTTCTACTCTCCCCACCCTCAACCCATGTCCCCAACCCCTTCCCTGAAACAATTCTGATGGTAGTCCAGGGTCAGAGTCAAATGTGAGTATGGAAGAGCAGAGACTTCTAGTAATCTTTGGCAGAAATAATTTTAAAACAAATTAGGAAATATCCTTCCCCCACAGCTTTATTACTTGACAGATGCTAAGAGCTTTGTTCAAAGCCCCAGGATCCTTATGCTTTCTTTACATTTCAAGGCAGTTTGGGTGAGGTGGTAGAACTTGACAATAGAGAAGCAAATAACTTTCCCCAAGTCATGCAACACAGAAGGATGGAGAATGAGATTTTCAAAGCTGTGACTGCAGTCAGGTCTCATTGGGCGTCAAAGATGGTCTGCTGAAGAGAAGACCTGCCTGTGCTGTGGTGGCAAGAATCTGGTTCTGGAGTTGGTATAACTGAGCTCCCAATCTGGGGGAGCCTCCCCCGTGGGGGAAGGGAGGGGGTGACTGTCTTTTTTTTTTTTTTTTTTTTTTGCTGATTCATGACTTTTAGTTATACCTCCAGAACCAACCTTTGGAATGGGACAGTCACAGATATAGATGCCTGGGCCTCTGGCTCTTGGGGCCAAACCACCCAGGTGCAGTCAGGCCTAACAGTATGGGCTTCCAAGTTTGTGATGAGGGTTTAATATCTGTGAAGTCCAGGGTACATAATATTTTCATCACTATCAATGTCTCCATTTTTCTCCTCCTAGAGAAACAAATATATGGAGGGTTACATGTTTGTCCTTGATGCTCAGGTGGCTATAGCCTCAAGATGGTGCAGATCAGCCTATGAAGATGGTCTATACTGAGCAGGCAATTCAGAAAGCACAGGAAAACCTCTGACATTTCTATCTAAAATTACCTTACAAAAAAGCATTGTTTTTCAAGTATACCCTAAAAGAATCCCTCGATTTTCCTTCATGATACCAGTGACCTTTTTGTGTAGCTGGATGTGCCCACCATGAAAAACAGGAGTTGGGTTCTATCTAAGTCTCCCATCCCCCAGTCCATTTCGTCCTGTTAAGAGCCGATTTTGAGGGAAGAAAATGAGTCATCTCATTAATTAGGCCATTTTAAAATTGAATTAAAAGTGTTAGGTGTGGAAAATTGCACAACTGGCACCCTGAAGGTTGAGGTGTTTTTTGTTTTTTTTTTTTAAGTCCTATAGTTAGTATTAGAAATTCAAAATTTTGTGATGGTCTTGGCTACATAAAGGAAATACATAATTTAAATTTTGGTTTCATAGGGAGTTTTATCCACTTGGAGGATCACGTACTTGACCCTATGTATTCTCTTTTCCTCACAAATAGCTCCTTGGTCACAGGGAACCAGTGCATAGAGCAGATGGCATGCCAGAGGCCAGGAGTTAGCATCTGCCAATTCAAAACCAAAGATAGGGGCTGGGGAGATGGCTCAGTCGGTAGAGTGCTTGCCTTGCAAGCACAAGGCCCTGGGTTCAATCCCCAGCACACAAAAAAAACAAAAAAACAAAACAACTTTTTGACACCATGATGTCTTTCATTTTCAACTGTGTCAGGCTTCAGATTTTCAGAGTAGGGTTGCCCAAGAGGTAAAGTATATGCAAATATTCCAAAACCCCAAATCTTCAAAATCTGAAACGCTTCTGGTCCCGAGTGCTTTGAATAAGGGATACTCATCCTGTAATTGGAAAGCTTAAAAAAATTAGTTTTCTACTTAATTGAATCAAGGTCTCGCTGTTCTGAGAGAATATATGTCCATTTCCATATATATATATATTTTTTTTTATATAGCCTATTATTTTTTACTACAGGTATCAGACATTGAAATTTTGTCAAATGGCAATAATATAAGGGAAGGACTCTCCTTCTGAAGGCACACGAAGGTTCATGCTAGAAAAGCAGGGGTCATACCCACCTGTGTCAGGGATGTCTTGAGTATTTATTGGTCTCAATATTAAATGAGTTGGGAGCAGATTCCTTAGACAGAACGTAGGAACTCAATAGTGGCCCAAAAGAAATGTCTGGATCCCAAAAAGAATGGGACAAAGATTCATAGTCAAGATAACATCCCAGGAAGGAGATGCCTAGCAACAAGGTGGATCTATTCGTCACACCTGGAGCAATAACTACCATCAGCCGCCCAAACCTGCCCAAACCTGCACTCTTCCTCCTCTGAAATGTTCCAAAACCCAGAACTTCACCATCCACACAGATAGCCAAGCTGCAGTCCCAGGAAAGCCTGTAAACGTCACTCCATCCATAATCCAGACATCATTCCAACGTCCCCACCTCCACTGCTCTAGTGCACGCCCTCCAGGCGCCCTTCTGATCTGTAGTCAGGCCTTCTCCAGTCTCCCGCCACACAGACGGGGCTTCAGGGAGCTTATCTCCCTTAAATTTATCCCTCAGTGCAAATCCAAGCTTGCCACTCGGGCTGAACATCCTTCTCCATTGCCCACTGCAGATGCAATCAGGTGGAGCTCTCTAACAGAGCACGCGAGACCTTTGTGAGCTGACCCCAGCCTACCTCTTCAGCTTCATCTTTACCCGCTTCCAGTGTTTCAGTTTTGCCCTAGCATCACCTAATTCTGATTTCCCTCTCCATACAGTACTGTCTCTGACCTTCCTTCATTTGCTTACAGCATTCTTGCTCCTTCAGAGTCTCTCTTCTTTCCCTCTATCAAGCTAGCTGCATCATTTGTTCTAGGACAAATTCCAGAACTCTCAGGTCACAGCACCTTTCATGTATCAGTAATTTTTACACAGAGCCTGCGGTCCAACATAAATACCTAATGGTTCTATTTATTTAGTAAACTCAAACACCTTAGCAAGTATTTATGTCCGAATAACATAAGAGGAGCCATTTGAAAAAAATAACACATACATTGAAAAAAATAGAATTTTTTATTCTTTAATAACCGCCACTATTTATTAATGGGATGGGTGTATCTGTTGGGCACTGTACAACTGCTCAAACCACTGCCACTCTCACTTTCTGTATCACATGGATTTTTGTTGAGTAATTGCTGCTTTATATATATAATATATAAATATATATGTGTGTATACATATATTTGTACATATATATATTAAATATACATTATAGTGGAATTTGTTGTCACATTCACTACTGCAATTACCAAAACCCTAGTTTCACAAAATAGGAAATCAAGAGGAATGTAACACAATCAAATATTGAAATTTGAGCTGGTTCCAGTGGATGGTGACTATTGCATTGTTACCTCAAAAATTGAAAAGATCTGTGGAGCACGGTGGTGCATGCCTGTAATCCCAGCAACTCGGGAGGCTGAAGCAGGGGGATCTTGAGTTCAAAATTAGCCTCGGCAAATTAGTGAGGCCCTAAGCAACTCAGCGAGACCCTGTCTCTAAATAAAATATTTATAAAGGGCTAGGAATGTGGCTCAGTATTTCAAAACTCCAGGGAAAAAAAATATATATATATATATTGAAAAGACCTGAAGGCACCTCTTTGTGTTTGCCTTGTCGTCCTGGCAGAGGGAGCATTGGATAAAATATGAGAAGCCCAGACTTAGAAACTCTCTACCATGGAGTTATACCCCCTATTCTGGGCTCTCTGGGCCCTTGTGCAGCTGACCTGGCCCTTCACATACTGCATTATAAGTAGCTGCTCATGTGTCTCTTCCTCTATGTGGACCCTCTCTGAGCAAGGCCCAAGCTGTCCTCTTTGTATGCATGGCTGGTGTCTAACAGACAGGAACTCAACCAGCAGGAGGGCCAGAGCCACAGTGGAATGCCAGAGAACCAGGGTGGCTCGGAGGGACTCATCCTACATGAGAGTTAAACAGGTGATTCTGTCAAGCTCAAAATCTGTGGTTCTGATGGAGAAGAGAATCCTGCTGGACCTGGAAATAGCAGCAGCCTAACTCAGGCAAAGACAGTGGCTCTTGTCTCTGAAGTGTGCCAGCCAATCAGAGTGCAACAGGACGAACTCATGATTTGGTTTTAGGCTTTCATTTGGTTTCCTGTTAAGAGTTTCTTAAGAGTAAATGAAAAAAGGAAGGAAAAAAGGAGGAAGAAGAAGGAAGGAAAGAAAAATAGAAGGGAGAGAAAGAAAGGGAGGGAGAAGGATTGGAGGAAGGGATGCTATTTATCTCTGGCAAACTCAGGGGAAAGGGATTTGTTCTTTCCAAGCTGTGTTCAAAGGCACAGGATCATCTGTGTGACCCTGGGACAAGACCTACCTCCAGTACTAAGATCACTGGAGCTGAGAGAGCATAGTGGGAGGAACCCCATCGAAGCCAACAAGGCCATCCATACGTGTGGCTGGTTCCTCCCCGTTTGGCTAATTTCCTTAGTTACATGCCTGATTTTTTGACTAGCCATTGTTTTTGTCTTTTTTGTGCTGTTTTTCCCATCCCTGGTAGACATGAAAGTTTGTATTATTTTCTTCATAGTCTGCTACAAATGAACCCTAGACATAACTGAGAAAGTTAGGACCAGAATCAGAAGTCAAATTTGCATTGCATGTCAAAGAATTTACATGTTTCACACAGCCCACTGATCTTAACCAAGGAGATCCCATTGAAATTGTCCATTACTTTAATCCCTTGCTGTAATCTGATAGCAGGGCTCCTGGTATCCCAGTTTAAAGAGATGTCCTTCTAGCTAGACTCACTGACATATGCTTGTAATCCTGCTGACTGGAAAGACGGAGGCAGAAGAATTCCAAGTTTGAAGCCTGGGGAATTTACCAAGACACTATCTCAAAATAAAAAATAAATAGTGTTGCGGATGGCTAGGTGAGGTAGTGCATGACAGTAATTCCAGTGGTTTAGGAGGTGGAAGCAAGAGGTTTGCAAGTTCAAAGCCAGCCTCAGAAACCTTGAGAGGCCCTGAGCAACTTAGCAAGACCCTATCTCAAAATAAAAAATAAAAAGCAGGCTGCAGATGGGGCTCAGTGGTTAAGCACCCCTGGGTTCAGTACCAAACGAGAAAGAATCTTTTATCTGCTTGAGGTCTCAGACAGTCTCTGAAAAGAATCCTCAGCCAATTTCTGAGTCACTCAGAGGGTAGCAGATGTTCTGGCTCGGCTTAGGGTCTGGGGTCCACCCCACACACTCCCACTCCTCTCGGCATGGCCCCAGTGGATGTCCGTGGAGGTGGCGCTCTATGGCAACAGTCTTTCTTCAGCTGGGTGGAGAGGAGGAGACTTGTACTACTGATTCCAGTGTTGGGTCTGTTCTGTGGGCAGAGCTCTGGGAACAAACAACCCAAATCCTCGCCAACCCGATGGTGGATGAAGAGGCTACAGGGTCTGCCTAGGGCTCGAGGGAGAAGGAAATTTTACCCTTCTTGCATCCTGTCTAGGAAATTTTATTCTCTTATTTCAGATTGGTAACTACTTTCTAGAAATTTACGTATACACTCAGAAACATTCAAGCATATGAGTTCCAGAAAGTTCTTTCTGATAGCTAACTCGAGCCCTTTGTCCTAGCCAACACTTATTTTATTTTGGCTGATCCTCACTAGAGAGGGTTCATCGGATAAGATAACTCTCCACAAAATTAAGGCCCTTTCAGACTTGTCTTCTTTAGAAAGAATTTGGATTTCCTTAACCTTTTACCACGGCCTTATCACACCTAAACCTTTAATTATCTCTCAATTTTTTTCTTTGAACCCTCTCCAAAAACATGTCTTTTGAGTTACAAAGCTCATAACTTAATTAGATCTTTCATTTCAAGAGGATTCTCCTAGTTCCTCAGAAGAAATAAATTAAATTTCAGTCAGATATATTTCATTGAGGAAAGGGCGTAGGAAAAAGAAATCGTATGGTTTATATAAATAGCACATTGCCTGTGCCACAAATGAGTTTTGCTTTTCCCAATTGTTTTTTAAACAATGGGTCCTTTTTTTAGGTGAATTTAATCCGGCGGAGATTCTAACCTTTAACAGATTGTAGTTGGCCTGCCTTTGTGGGTATGTGGCTTCTCTATTGACAGAAACGAGGTCCCTGGCCTCTGGCTGGTGCAGCTGGGCTGCAATGAAGCACCTTGTCAAGGTGGGGGAGTGAGAGTGGGGGTCACTGTGCTGCTGTTCCAGGGTCTGTCTTGCTTTTGCATAACTTCATCTTACTGTGAGTAAGCTTGCCTTTTACAATGCTGTTCAAACTCACTGTCCAGATGTCTTTATCCTGATCTCTGGGTATTTGCTCAGATTTTCATGGGGGCGAAGGAAGGTCTTTGAATGACTTTCAGCTGTGGAGTGGAGCTGCAGAGCCTGGCCTTCACCCAACTGTCACTTACCCAGGCTGCTTTTCAGCAAGTTTCTTCACTTCTTTCCACCTGAGTTTTTCCTTGTGTGAAATGAAGAAGCTGGACTCATAGATGATCTCTGAGGTCCTTCCCGCCTGACCCGGAGGTCTTGGCAACCTCAGCCATTCTAATTGCTCCCTAAAGGGTATGCAAAGGAAGGAGGGTTGAGTTCTGGAGCCAAATGGGAAAAGGAGGCTCCGAAGGAGTGTCAGTTTAATTTGGATTCACTCCCTGCTGTCTCCCTCCTGAGGACCCTGGGTCAGTAGAGTGTAAGGGGGCAAGAATGATGTTTGCCAATCACCCGCGGCATGTGGTCACTCCAAAGCTCCACATCCATTAGCTTGTTTCAACTTTCTGTCTCACCATCGGGTAGATGTACTAGGTGTCTTCCACCATCACAACCAGGAAGCAACCCCACCCACCCTCACTCAGATGAGTCTACATCCTTCAGGTCTCATTTGAAATGCCACTTCCTCAAAGCCACCTTCCCCAACCAGAGATGAGACAAGATCTCCCCATGGCTCTCGGTGCTTCCCCTCCATTGCATTTACCTCTCACGTTATTAAACAATTAACCATACAATGAATGTCTCATGCCTACTCAACTAAAATCTTCATGAGGGTAGATACCATATAAGTCCCGTTCCTTATTGTATTCCTAGCACCCAATATTGTCCCCACAAAAACAGTTGAGGCTAGGATGGAGGAAGAGCAAAACTGGATCTGAACCCTAATACCTGACTCCTGCAGAAATGTCTAAAATTTCAGAAGACTCCATTTGTAAGCTTGTGCACAAGGGCCTCACTATTACAACCATCTTGTGACTACTGACCCACCTACTGGTGGTAGTAGGGCTTTTCGTTCTTCCTCCCAACGTGGGAATGTCAGTGTTGCTTTGTCCACACTCTTCCCCAGTGTAATACAAAGCTTCTCCGCCGCCCTTTCCGTTGGATCACAACCTAGCTTGTCAGTCTGAAAGCTGCTCTCCCCGCCCTTTCCGGTGCACCCATTTTCCCCGCCTCCCAACCACTTGTCAGTCTGTGAACATCCTAGCTAGCTATTGGTTCATCAGTCAGCTTGCAAGTATCCTTCTCCGTTATTGGTCCCCTGTTAGCCCGGCAGAATTCAACTGCTTCAGAGTAGCTATCCCGCCATCTTTTCTCATGCTTTCTCTCCCCTGACTCACTTTCTTTCTCCTCCTCGCTTTTCCACTCTCTCTAGCGCTCTGCCCTTTCTCTTTCCTTTCTCTTTTCCTCTCATTTTCTCTCTTACCTTGCAGGGAGACACTATTTGCTTAATAAACTCCCTTATGTGATTTCCCGTGTCCTGCGTGGTTTTCGTGGGTTTTCTTACACCCAGTGCTGTTTCCAAAAATGTCTGTAAAATAGTCAAAGGAGATGGATCAGGCTTGTGGTGGTGATGGTGGTAGGAGAGGGATGAAAGTGGATAATGACTTTATCCAACCCAATTGTCCTGGTAGGCATTTAGCCCCACCCCCATACTAGGGATTGATCCCAGGGGAGCTCTACCACAGAGCTACAACCCCAGCCCTTTTTAAAAATGTTTTTTAAAGTATGGAGACAGGGTCTCACTGGGTTGCCAAGGCTGATCTCAAACTTGTGATCCTCCTGCCTCAGCCTCCCAAGTAGCTGGGATTACAAGCGTCTACCACCAAGCCTGGCATAGCCCAATGTCTGAATAACCTTCTAACCCATTCTGCCAATGGACTGCAAATAAGGATCTGCTCTGTAGGGGATTTGGGTCAGTAAAAAAATGAGTGGGTGAAAAGGGAGGAGGAAAAACCAAGACATGACAACTTTTAGGAAGCAAAAATAAAACTCTAATGTGGAGACTGCCGAAAATAGACTGCTTGGGTGTCAGGCTGCATGCAAATCCAATGCTAATTACATGGAAATTAGTGACAAGTCCTAACTTCCATGGGCCTTGATGTGACCCTTGGGGAAAACCTGCTGCAGGTGTCTCCTGCACACCAGAGGATGGAGTGGGACGTGGGCTTTGATGTGGCCTCCTTCATCTGCTCTTGTCACTGCATTGAGGAAAACTGAGAGGTTGCTAAAAATACTAACAATAGCTATTTGATTTCTTCTTCCAGACAAAAAGCCTTGGCATCCACGGGAGGAAGAAGCGTTCAGGCGGCATGTGACTGGTCGGTATGAAATAAATAAATTGAGAAAATAGCATATAATTAGCTCTTAGTGTATGTGGATGAGTGGAGATGTGCAGGCTTTCTCTAAAAGACCCTTCCAGGGGGGAAATGAACCAGAATGCTGTGTGACAAGCCCATTTATCAAGTTAGTTGCCTCCTCTGCCCTGGCCTCAGGGTGTGATTCTCCTTGGAGCTGTTTAAAGACATTCAAAGTCTTTCCAAGTTAGTCCCCTCTCCCAACATCTGCCCTCCTCCAGCCACTTAAAGATTCACTTTTGGTGCATAGATGCTGGGCAAATAAATTTAGAAAAATATCCTTCTTACCTTCAGGATATCATTTCCCAGGGAAGACCCTACAAGGTGACCCTCCTGGCAGCTTCCTTGTTCCTGTGAGGCACTGTGGGCTTAATCAGAGACTGAGAGACAGGATGCGTTGGAATGGTACTGGTGGAGGGGGAAAAGATTTGGTGTTAATGCGAGAAAGCTTCCTGAAAGAGCAGCTTTAGGGTTTTTTTAGGGAGTTGTGGGGTAACATGCAGGAGAACAGAAGTTGATGCATCTAAGAGTTGGTCAGCGTGAGATTCGAGAAGTGTTTTTTCACAGCACAAATGAAAATCCTTCTCCTTGTGGTGCCCAGGGTGGGGAGCACCGTGGAGGGGGGATCTGTCTCAGCTCTTTCTTCCCTTCCATTATTCTCGGGTGAGGCCTCCTGGGCTTTCTTCTCTCTTCCAGGTTGTTCTCCCACGTCGGTGACCCCTTCCTGGATGACCCCCTGCCCCGGGAGTACGTCCTCTACCTCCGCCCCACAGGCCCCCTGGCTCAGAAGCTTTCTGACTTCTGGCAGCAGTCGAAGCAGATCTGTGGGAAGAACAAGGCGCACAACATCTTCCCCCACATCACCCTCTGCCAGTTCTTTATGGTGAGCTGCCCCTCCTCCCTGGGGGAGCCTGGCTCCCAGTTTCCCAGCCAGCCCTTGAGGACTTGAAGAAAAAGTAGGAGTTGCTCAGGAAGATTGGAAATAGTCCTGGCCTCCTGCACAGGGTGGAGCCCCCAGGGATCAGTGGGGCCCACCGCCAGGGTCTCGCCCCGTTCCTCTTCACTTACATCTGCTGAGGCCCAGGAGTACCCTGGGTTTGGAGTGGCTCCTCAAGACCCTAGGGACAAGCCTGGCACTCTGTGGATGACACACTGGCCTGGAAGCCGGAGCAGTCACTGATACTGCTTCACTCTTGCTCCTTGTCAACCCTCTGCCTCCCATGACAAGGACACAGAGCAGGGAACAAGAAGTGTTGTCCACAGACAGGCAAAGCCATTTCAGCCTCGTGGGCACTGCCACTGGGTTTTTTTCACTCTGTCTTTCTAGAGAAATCAAAGATAGCTTTCACCTGCCAGCGGACCTAGTCCATAATCCTAACCATCAAGAAGCTTATTCAATGATTCATTAAATCCCCATTACTGTGATAGACATTAAATACACGTATCTACTTCAGCTTTCCAGGGCAATGGAGAGCAGTTAACTCGTACACATATATTCAAGACAAAGCAGAATGGGAGCGTTTCAAGACAATTTTTAGAAAATATATTTTGCTTTGTTTCTTCCAGATATTCTCTTTCTCTCTCTTAGGTAAAAAACATGTTCCTAACACCTTCCCTTTTACCATTTACTCTGAAAATTAAAGTAATTATCACTTCCTCTTAGTCATCCCAGGATCTTTCTTGAAAACATTCAGAGTTGCAGAGACACTCATTCTTCCTTCCAATGCTCTGAAGAGGGTAGGAGGATGATGTCACAGTCCTCAGAGCCTCGCTCTTCCAACTACCATGGGGGTGGAGGGAGAGGACTACTTTGATCATCTAAAAGGAACGGAAAAGGTACAGATGATACAAAAGAGTACAAATATACAATTTATCCTGGGATGCTGTACACTTTCCTGTGATGTTCCTCCTGGGTTCTTTGTTGTTGTTGTTTTGGTTTGGGGTTTTATTTGTTTTATTTTTTTTTATTTTTGCTTTTGAGCAAAGTAAACTTGTTTTTGGTACTAGGTACCAGGGATTGAACCTAGGGACTCTCTACCTCTGAGCTAAGTCCCCAACCCCTTTTATTTACTTATTTGTTTATTTATTTATTTATGGTACTGGAGATTGAACCTAGGGACACTTAACCACTGAGCCACATTCCACAGCCCATTTTATTTTTTATTTTTGAGATAGGGTCTAACAAAGTTGCTTAGAGCCTTGCTAAGTTGGCTGGCCTTGAACTTATGATCCTTCTGCCTCAGCCTCCCAAGTTTCTGGAGTATGCCACCACACTCAACAGAAAACTTTCCTTTTAGTTGACAAATAAAAGTTGAATATATTCATGGAATATGGCACAGTGGCTTGATATATGTGTACATTGTGCAATAAATAGTTAAATCAAGCTAATTAATATATGTGTTACCTCACGTACTTACTATTGTGGTGAAGCACTTAAAATCTGCTCCCTATGTCTTTTTTTCTTTCTTTTTTTTTTTTCCTTGCTGTGCTGGGAATCAAACCCAGGGCTTTGTGCACGCCTGTCAAGTGCTCTAACACTGAGCTACACCCAGCCCCAAAATCTACTCTCTTAACAATTTCCAAGTATACACTACATTGTTAATAACCACAATCACCATGCTGTACAAAAGCTCTCTTGATTTTATTCTTTGCATCCAAATGAAATTTAGTGTCCTTTGGCCAAAATTTCTCCAATACTGACCCTCATTCTTGCTCTCTGCTTGACCAGTCCTGCTGCATTTTGGTAGAGTTGACAGTGTCAGGTACAAAGCAAAGGAATGAGGATAGAGGTCACACCCTCCCCAGCTTAACTTGCTGGATAATCTGTGTCCAGATCATTGGGAGGCTGCAGTTCTTGTTCTGCCACACAGAAAAGAGTATGGTTGATTGCTTTATCAGCCTCCCATCTCTGGAAAAAGGATATCCACCAGCAAGTGGCAGCAGCCCTCTCTGTCCCCTAGACTCTAAATGAAGCCTGCTTGTTTTCCCCTTCCAGTGTGAGGACAGCAAGGTGGACGCCCTGGGGGAAGCCCTGCAGAACACTGTCAGCCGCTGGAAGTGCAAGTTCTCAGCCCCCTTACCCTTGGAGCTCTATACCTCCTCCAACTTCATTGGCCTCTTCGTGAAGGAAGACAGTGCAGAGGTCCTCAAAAAGTTTGCTGCCGATTTTGCTGCAGAGGCTGCTTCCAAAACTGGTGAGCACACACCGACTGACAGCCCAGCCCTGGCTCCTGATATTCAGAGTTGGGAAGGATAGGGATGGGAAATGATTATTAGGTTTTCCTTGCTGTCACAAAATACCTGAGAAATCAATTTAAAAGGAGGAAAGATTCATTTTGATTCATGATTTCAGAGGCTGCTGTCCATGGTTGGTTAGCTGTGTTGCTTTTGGACCTGTGGCAAGACAGAACATTATGGCAGGGAGCACATGATAGAGTAAAGCTGTCCATTCAATGGCAGCCAGGAGGCAGAGGGAGAGGGATGACCAGAGTCCCTCTATCCCCTTCAACATGCTCCTTGATCTAAAACCTCCTACTAGGCTCTGCCGCTTAAAGGGTCCACCACTTCCCAAAAGATGGGGACCAAGCCTTCAACATATGACCTTTGGGGCACATTTAAGATCCAAACCATAATAGTCATAGAGAAGCAGGCTGGAATTAGGAAGGGGAAGGCTGTTCAGGAATGGTCACACATGGCAAAGACTACCCCACAACCCTTTGTTCCCTTGTAAAAATGTCTACTTCAGTCTGCTAACCTCCTGGAGAGATCGTCCAATGCTTACTCCTGAACACCCAGGTTGAAGGTGCACAAGTGACTACTCAATACTGAACTACAAATCATACTTCTGTACTCTCCACCACCTCTTCCCGGTTCGGAAGTAAGGAAACTTCCTTTCTTGCTCCCAAACTCCTCTCCCCTCCAGGTGTTAATCTGGATCTCACCATTCACTCCGTAGCATAGGGGATAGAGTAGACTCACTTCATAGTATACCATAATAAAGTCCACTGAGCCAATACCCATCAACAGGGTGAAACCTGTTGAAGGAGCCCCTGGACCTCAAAAGTCTGTCCAAAACTGTAACCCCTTCAAGATGTTCCCTGCTCTTTTCATGGAAGCTCCAAGTTAAAGCCAATTGGTTTCCTGTGAAAAGATTTATCTTCTAGGAGTACTCAGGGTGTTTATGGACAAGAGGGAGAAGTTTGCAAAGTTCTCCCGTCTGACTGCAGAGGCAGACAGACTCTTTTAGCCAAAGACAGCCTTTTGCAGTAGAGGATGAACAGACAATCCACAGTGGGAGGGGGCTCTTGGCTCCCCCCAGAATGAAATCACAGTCAGCAGATTTTTATTGGGCATGTGTGTTTATGCAACAGAGAAGAGAATAAGTAGTGGTTTTCCCTAGCCAGAAGCAGTAGCACCTGCCAATCCCAGTGACTCAGGAGGCTGAGGCAGGAGGATCACAAGTTTGTGGCCAGCCTCAGCAACTTAGCAAGGCCCGAAGCAACTTAGTGATCCCCTACGTAAAAATTTTAAAAAGATCTGGGGGGTGTAGCTTAGTGGTAAAGTACTCAGTTCAATCCCCAGTACTCCCCCCAACCCCCGACAAAAAGTGGTTTCCCTGAAAGAGGCCCAGTCAGGAAACCCGATTCAGGCACTATTCGATACCTGGGCACTGAGGAGAGAGCGGCACTGCAGAAGAATGGTTCCGTCTTCAGAGAAGAAAGGGAGCTGGGAAGATGTTGATCAGGAAAGTGAAGGAAGGGCCCTTCCAGGGGGCAGGTGGTCTAAGGGCTGGCAAGAAGAAGGGTGAAGGGAGCAGAGTAGGGAGGGTGTAAATGGCACAGCTGAATCCTCATGTTGAAGGCAAGCTGGAGAGACCAGAGCTTGCCAGCTCCCTCATCCTATGGAGGGCCTGGAGGAAAAGGGCTCAGCAAAGCCACCAAGTGTCAGCCTCAACCCTGTACCATCCTCACCGGCCACTGTTCCTTGATGCTTATTTTCATCACCAACTTGGGCCCTCTTGCTTGGTGTCCCTCTTTACCACAAAAGCCCTACATGGGGCTTGGACCCTGGAAAGAGTGTGGTCAGGGGTCCCTGCAGGATCTCAGTACGTCTCTGCTATCAGAAGCAGCTCCAGGCCTTAAGACACTTTCTCAGGGCTCAGTGGTAGGGCATTTGGCTAGCATGAATGAGGCCCTGGGTTCCTTAGGCTACCCCGACCTTCCCTCAGGCACTCCTTTCCTCCCAGGGACCAGCCTTGAATTTCTAACTTCAATGCCTGACATTTCACAAAAGCTGGATATTTCAGAGAAACAGCATAACAGGGAGGCAAATTATTTCCTGCTTTTTCCCTTGACCTCAAGGAAATGTCTTTTTTTTTTTTTTTTAATCCCACAGTAGCTATTGTCAGAACCACTAAATCCCCACAAAAACCTAAACTAATGTTGTACCACAAAACTTTAATCCTTCAGAAAAGCGGGCTTCAGCCAGGCCTGTGGCAAATTCTTAGAGTACATGTGGAATGAGAGGCAGTCAAGGCCCTCACTTTCCACATGGGAATAGGGAGCGCAGTCCCTCTCCAAGAATCTGCTGTCTCTCTAAGAACTTGGCCCCCTTCATTTCTCTGCCCTTGTGAGGCCTCCTGGTGGTGATTGGGGGAACTGCATGTCCCTGCCCCACATGGCTGGTCCTGATCTTTAATAACTGGTCTCTGGAAAGCAGGTCATCATGTCTTTGCCCAACAACTTGGCATCCTAGAGTTGTTGGCACACCTAGATTCCTTCAGCCAATAGATTGTCATTCTGCACTCTGGGTAACTTAGGGAGGCTCACTAACAGGTACTGAGAAGGTGGATAGTACAGCCAGTGGAAATACAGAGTGGACAAGAGGCAAAACACCTTGTCTCATGGGGTTTACTTCACAGAAATATCATGCAGGCCAGACATGGTGCTGCATGCCTGTAACCCCAGTGTCTCGGGAGGCTGAGGCATGAGAATTGCAAGTTCAATGCCAGCCTCATCAACTTAGCCAGGCCCTAAGTGACTTAGCGGTCTATAAATAAATTCTTTTTTGAAAGGGCTGAGGATGTGGCTCAGTGGCTAAGTGCCCCTAGGTTCAATTCTCTGTACCAAAAAAAAGTAAAAAATGCCATGCAGTATAACAGGAAAAGCACATAAAACCTAAAGACAACCTCTATTTCTACCTTAGCTATGAATTCTCTGTGTGACTTGACCTAGCCCCTTATTTCTCCAATTCCCTAATTTCTTCCAGTTGCATCTTCTTCATTATTAAACTTGGAAAGTAGATGTATCTCCCTCAATTAAAGTACAAAAATTAATTAAAGCCATTCCCACATGTATGTAGGCTTGTTTTGTTTTTAGGGTGTCTTAAAATGAGACATACTTTAAATTAGTGGTTTATCAACCAGGGGTGATTTTGCCCCCCTGAGGACAATTGGCCATGTGTGGAGTCATTTTCAGTTCAACTCAGGTGCTACTGGCATCTAGTGGGTAGATGTAAAACACTGTAATACACAGGATGCCCCCTAAGACAAAAAATTATTCTACTCAAAATGCTAGAGAAACCCAGCCTTAAACTGTAGAGGTATCCTCCTCCTTTCCCCCTCAGTTCTCCACAAGACTCACTCAGAAGCTAAGAGACTTGATCCCAAAGTGAAGGCAATACCACCCTGGGAATCGCACAATTACAAAGCATGCTCTGTATTTCTACATAAATTATTGTATCCCTTTAGCTCTCCATTTCCTCATCAGAATGGCAGGGCTGGTGATAATCAGCTGGAATTGTGAGGAGAAACCAGCCAAAAGGATTGGCCCCTGAGCCAATCCATAGCTCCTGCAGAAAACCCGTACCTCTTGATTAATGGGTCGATTCAGTCTGTGACCCCTTTCCCATTTACTCTGGTGTTTTGAAGGAAAGGGAAAAAATGGCTTTCTTCTCACCAAGGGACGCTCCATTATTTGGGAAGCAGAATTCATCAGGGTACTCGTCCTTGTTCTTTCTTTGTTCTTGACCATTGCTAGGATCCCCACATTCTCCTCACTGACCTTTTTCCTCATTTTTCCAGAAGTACATGTGGAACCTCATAAGAAGCAGCTACACGTGACCCTGGCTTACCACTTCCAGGCGAGCCACCTATCCACTCTGGAGAAACTAGCACAGAACATTGATGTCAAGTTGGGTTGCGACTGGGTAGCTACCATATTCTCTCGGGACATCCGGTTTGCTAATCATGAGGTAATGTCTCACTGTGGCTCCTGATGCTGCTGGGTACAGGATTCTGATCAGAACCAGGCACCGTGCTTGCTGCTGGCTACTTCAGGGAGCTGGGAGCCAAAGGGGAACAGGAAGCAAGCAACCAGTTGACCTCGGATTTTGTCCAGGCTCTGCAGACTCCTTGGGAGGCTTTTGGATGCAGCCCTCCCCTGGAGGTCCTAAGTGGTTCATCCAAGTAACATTCTCAGGGTTCTTTCTGCTTTGCCAAACATATTGGAGGAATATAGAAGTAAAATAGAGAAAAGAAGGAAGATTTGGAAAAAATTTTAGTTTTATATATAAATTCTTGATTTTGATAGAAGACAAAATGAACAGTTGTTTGCTGATGTCTATGGCCTGCAAGGTATCATGGAACATACCAGACTTTTAAATATAGTCCTGCCCTCAAGGAGCTTTGAATTCACAGGGTAAAGAAAGACAGACAAATATGAAATAATAATTAAAAAAAAAAAGTTGTAGGAGCATTTGTGTGTGGAGCAATGGGCAGTGAAAGTGGGGCAGCTGATTTCTATTATAAACAGATCCTAGCATCCTTCTCCTGAGGAATCAGCATTGCTTTCCACTTAGACATGTGCCATGTAGAAGAATCATATTATCCTTTATGTCCTGAAGGAGAACACAACGTACAGATTAAGTTTCTGATTCAAAGCTAAGGAGCAATTGAGAACCAGAGCTGACTTCAGAGCCCAATAAAAATAGGCAACCCATCCAGAAAAGATGCTACACACCGTAGTCCCCCTTCATCCTCTGTTTCCTTTTCTTTGGTTTCAGTTACCTGAGATCATTCGCAGTCTGAAGTCATCAAATGGAAAATTCCAGAATTAAACAATGTGTTTTAAATTACTTTTATGACAGCATATTGCTTGTGGTTTGGTTTTGTTTTAGTTTTTGTGACAGGGTCTTGCCATGTTGTCCAGGCTAGTCTCAAACTCCTAGGCTCACACAGTCCTTGGCCTCATCTTCCTAAGTAGCAGGAATATGGTTGCAGGCCAGCATGCCCAGCTTACAGCGTATTGTTATAGTTGTTCGATTTCATGATTAGTTACAAGTATTGATCTCTTACTGTTCTAAGCTATGAATTGAACTTTACCACAGCTATGTAAGTATAAGAAAAAATATAGTTGACATCAAGTTTGGTACTATTTGAAATTTCAGGCATCCACTGGGGGTGTTGGAATGAATCCCCCATGAATAATGGGGGATTCATCTAACTCTAGTTAGATGAAATATTTGTCTTCCAATTTAACATTTATTAAGCGGTATTTACATTTGTCTCCCAATTTTTCAAGATCAAAAAGAACTGAGGCTTTTGTTACTTTACACAAACTTTTAACATCTCTTAGGCTTTAAAAAAAAAAAAACATGAGAAACAAAACGTCAATGTTGAAACCAGGCAACCTCTTTGTTTTGGAAGTATTGGGAAGAGCCTGATCCTTGAATCAAAGCTTCAGGGCAGGGTGTGGTGGCCCATGAGTGTCAGGGACTCGAAGTTCTGCCTGACTTTGCTGATCAGAATGTCATGTCCTCCTTTCCAGTCACTTGATGCAAGTTTCTGTAAAGATGAATTAAGCAGACTAGGTCTGATCCTCTTTAAGAATTCTGACATCTCTTGGGATCACTTAAGATCGGCCCTAAAGATGAAGAGAAAGGTGTGGCTGATTGGAGACTTCCCAAAGACAAAAAAAAGTCAAGGGTTGCCTGTGATGGCCTCTGAGAAGTCACCTTCCTGAGAGGAGAAGGTGACAATGGAATTTTACAAGGCACATCCTCTAATCAACACTGCCTCCAGTTAGCTCAAAGGGTAATTGCTTTTCTGCCTGACCCACATTCTGCCCAATTGGCATGAAAAGAAAGAGGCAGCAAGCGCCCACATGAATTATTTTCTAAAAATAACTTGGCCTCTTTTATCTCTTATTTGTAAAAGCTCATTTATTACTGTTCCTTCTGATAAAACACTCCTGGTCTCCTTGGACTGGACCCTCCCTCTGAAATCTTTCCGTTTTACCTGCAGACTTACCTGTGCCTTTCTGTGTATGCAAAGCTCTTGCCTTCTTCTTCCTTCACTCTGTCTCCAAGAAGCAGATTTGACTGACTGTTCCAATGAGCAAACAGATGCCTAAAGAAGGCGATCAGCTTAGCGAGGACACTGGCAAGGCACAGTGATGCTTAGGAAACTTGCAAGGTCTCATCCCTCTGCTATTTTAGATTTTCAACTGATTTAGTCTTACAAATACCCGTTTGTACTTCACGTGGGCTCTTCTTCATTTGTGATGACATTGGACCATACAACTTATATGCGCCACGTAACAGAAATCTAGAGGAAGGACAGGGTTTTATAAATGCGTTAATTTTAGAGCCTAGCATCCCTGGCTTCAAACCTGACTCCCTCATTTCATCAGTGGTTAGATTCACTTTGACAACTTATATAACCCTCCAGACCTTGGTTTTCTCATCTGTAAAATGGTGATAATGTTTTGCTGAACTATTTCAAGAACTAAATAAGAGGATGTATGGAAAGACCCTAAGGTAATATCTAACACAGGGCAGATGCAACAAAGAAAGTGCTGCAGCTATTATTGTTCCTAAAAATGAAAAGAACTCCAAAGGCAATGCTGTTCAGTTGTTACTGTCACATGGAGCGGTGATGGCCCTTCAGTCAGCAAACTTGGGGTTTAATTTCAGCAAGGAAAGAAAAACATACCCAAGATGGACTGTAGAATTCTCAGAAGCAGATGTGAAGCATAAAAGAATTAGTATAATGTGGTACAAGCTAGGCATGTGTCCTAATATCTTACATTTAGACTGTTTTTGTGTGCTTTTGGAAAGTGGGAAAGGGCAGGGGGATACGGGTCCCAGTTGTTATTTTATTTTTTAATTTGATGATAATGATGATGGTGGTGGTGGTGCTGGAGGTGGAGCTAGCTCGTTAAGCACACATTCTACCACTGAGCTACATTCCTAGCTCCACAGTTAAAATTTTAGATTTGCTGCAGTACCTTAATTCTTATTTCGTTCATTCCATAAACCAAAGCTGTTATTGTTCAGCTACTATACGCTCCGGCTGTATTGTCTCCAACCTTTCCTGCGCCTTGATTTTTCTGAGGAATCCTACAGGTAGAACACTCAGCCCTCTTCCTGATGGGACAAAGGAGTTCTCTGAGTTGCTTCAAGCTTTTCAAAGGAAAGGTGCTGCTGGGCTAAAAGGATTGCTAGCCATGCCTGTGCTATGCTGAAACAAGAGAGGCTGAGTTTAGACTTGTCTCACTATGACTTGCCACCTCTCTCCACCATGTTCCAGGAAAAGGAATGTTGCTTTCTGTGGGGCCTCACATGCCCAACTTTGAGATTTGATTTAAGAGATTCCTTATAAATTCTTCTTCCTTTTTTCTTCCCCCTAGTACTGGCAATTGAACCCAGGAGCTCTTTACCGCTGAGCTTTCTTATTATTTCTTATCTCCAGTCTTTCTTATTTTTATTTTGAGATAGGATCTCACTAACTTGCTGAGTCTGACCTCAGACTTGAGATCATCCTGCCTCAGCCTTTTGAGTCACTAGGATTACAGGCTGTGCACCTCTATGCCTGGCTTTAAAATAAATAAATAAATAGCCCAGCAGAAACCTTCCTGGTTTGTTTGGAAAAGCGGCTTGAATATATATAAGGCAGAGGAAGCAGGAGAAGGAGAAAGGAGGCAATCTAGATGGAAGATCTAGCCCCAAAAGAAGCTAGAATGATACTTAGGGTAACAGGTGCCTTATGAAGAAGGCAGTGGTGCAAACAAGTTCCCTTCATCCTCGGAGACAAATCACTTTACTGGCTCTTTCTACTGGAGATTTCCAATAGAAAAATCTTTCTGTGGTACTTGTTCCAGTGACTCTTGTACCACTGAGCTAATCAGCTCACAGGCCTACCCAGTTAGGGCCCAGGGGCCAGGGTAGGCTGCAAGGAAGGGTATTACTTGGAAGATCAGGCTCATGGTCTAGTAGAAACAATTAGGCCCCTTCTGTGTACAAGGCTCCATCCTAAGGCATTTTTTTAGATTATCTCATTTAACTTTTATAGTCCTGGTATTATTTTATAGATGAGAAAACCAAGACCAGAGTTAAATGGGAACTAGAATACGTGGTCTATCACCAACAGTGTTGGGACCACTGGAGGGAAGGTGGGAAAGCATTTACCATCTTGCCATTCCCTGTGAAACAAATAGGTTAGAGGATGTTTTCCTTACTATTGAGGTCTCCTGCTGTTAATTTAAAAAATCACTAATGTTTTCTAAAGTACCTTCAGGCCTATCCCTATGATGTTAATATGGCAGGAAAGGAAGGCCCCTAAAATAGAGTCAGCCAGCCAAGTGGCATGGCCTTGTGCTGGGTGCTGGAGGCTTTCTCTGTGCTCAGAGAAGGAACATGTGGTCTCCAGCTGCTCCATGATGACAACTGGTTACACGCCAAGCCACACACTGATGTCTATGAAGAATAGTTTCCTTCCAGGGTCTTTGTTAAAAATGTAGGTTTAAAGAAAGCTCCTTGAAGGCAGGAACCAGGTCTTGTTTGAACAGCTGAGTCAGGGAACCCTTCGCTCCCAAGTCCTTCCGATAGGAGCAATTCCCCATCCAGCCCTTCTGTGATCCCCCTTGCTTTCTATGAGCTGAGTTTCACATCTGCTCTAGTGTATCCCACAGCAGATGGGGCAGGGGAAACCGGGTCCAAGTCCATTGGTACAGCCGTTGACTGGAGAGCCTTCCAACCTTCAGATATATTTCCAGAAACCATGTCTGAATTCTGATGAGAAGTGAAGACATGCCTGAAGGAAAGTCTGGAACCATATAGGAGCACAAAGTGCCAAAATCGTTTTGATGAAGTGCTTTCTGATTAGAATCTAGGTCTACTCAGAGCCAGCCCGTCCCCAGGGTCTCCTGGACATATCCACACCTCGGGTGCTGTTTATACAGAATGCTCAGGCTTGCCCTCCAGACACTCAGATAGTGGGGAGACATGGGTCTCACACACCCTCTCTTTCTCTTTCAGACATTACAGGTGATCTACCCCTACACCCCACAGAATGACGACGAGCTGGAGCTGGTCCCTGGAGACTTCATCTTCATGTCTCCCATGGAGCAGACCAGCACCAGCGAGGGCTGGATCTACGGCACCTCCCTAACCACTGGCTGCTCTGGCCTCCTGCCCGAGAACTACATCACCAAGGCTGATGAATGCAGCACCTGGATATTTCATGGGTAAGCAGACTCCAGGACCTCAGCCTGCTGTTTCTTGAAGAACATTGCTATGGCAGACTCTAGGTAGTGGCAGGGAAATGGACTTGACCTTGGACCCATAGGGTGGCAGTAAGAGCAAATGGTGCCCTTGGGGAAAAAGACTCATTTGTTCCACATTTCCAGGAAAGGAGCTGACACGGGACATGAGAAAATGGAGAAGCGGATTGCTATGCTCACTCTCCTTCCCCTTTTGATGCCGATGAATCTCAGTCTGCCTAGGGATTCATCTCTCTAGCTAATCCTAGTGCTATGTCTTCATTGCTTCATTCATTTGCTCTGTCTCCTTGTCCTGAGTCATTACCCAGACTATACCAGTGGCAGCCGGGTAGATTCCTACTATGCCTACCAGATCAGTAGTGGAAGGGGTTTCAAGGGTCTGGAGCCCTAACTATGCTTCTTACTTCCTAGGTGACCCTGAGCAAGTTCTCAGACTTGGCACATGCATTACCTAGACAGCAGAGAACTGAAAAAGGGCACATTGGCTGCCTAGCCCATTCTTCTTTATAGTGATGACTTCTACCCATCGCTCACTACTGCCCCTCCCCCATACTGGTCCCACGTTCCAAGTGGCCTGTGTTGTACGGCCAGCTTTGTCCTAATAGGGAAAAAAAAAAAAGGAACAAAAGTTACCTTCTCTTTGTTAACCCAAGCAGCTCAAAGGCAGCCCTTCCCTGGCATGCCTGGGCACCCAGCCAGAGTGTGCATGCTGGTTTGTTGTTCTTCTGTGTTGTTTTTGCTGTGTGGTAACATGGGCTGAGAAGCGGAAGCCCTGAGCACCAGCTGCCTGGTGGCTAACACTATTATTACTGCCATTTAAAAAAAAAAAAAAAAAAAAAAAAGGTAGAGAAGGGTGATTTCTCCAAGTGTTTTGCCTGGAGGGAGAAAAGAAAAGAAGGCGCCCTACCCTGGTGAGCAACAGCCAGACAAACCACAAACCCAAAGATGAGAAAGAACATTTTCTTCCTCAATAATCCCCACCCAGCAATTCCTTCCTCTGCCTTACATTCTTTTCTTCCACCCCAGCCCATGAACATCCAGCCTTAGAAGGTCAAAGTTGCCTCATGTTCCCCAAACATTTGCTTTTTCAGAAATGTTTCTGAAGATCAAAATACATGAGTTGGGTTTCTAGAGTCACCATCTCTATAAAAACAGGGAAGGTAAAATAGAGTCGGGCACCACATCATGTTTCAGCTAATAATGGTCTGCAAATATGACCTTGGTCCTATAAAGTTATACAGCTTGTTCAGTGACACTGTAGGCTGCTTCGTTTAAATACACCCTGTGATGCTGCACAGAGACCAAGTCACCCAAGGACACATTTCTCAGAATGCATCCAGTGACACTTGGCCTTATAGATGAATAAACTTGGAACTGAGAGATTATTTGCTTGATGAAGCACAGTTCCCAGGTCTCTTTCTTCACAGTAGGGCTGTGTGTGGGAAAAGAGTGTATGTGAGAAGATCTGCTAACCTGTTTAAGATCCCTCCATTCAAACCCATTTTTCCCCCATTAGAGCTCAGGCCAAAGCCCAGGTGAACCCAGGTGACTTCAGGCAGTGGGTCACACCAACATCCATGTCATCATCTCCTTTTATTTTAAAAGTTACTAGTGATATTATTTCCTAGGAACTGTGTCTGAAGGTCACCAATCATCATCCACAGCCAATCCTGCCAGAGTGGAGAAATATTAATGTTAGGCACAGAAACACTGTAATTAAGAATTCTGGTTTTAATTCCAATAGTCTTGGACTCCCTCTTACTAGCTCTGTGACCTTGGCTCTGTTACCTTACCTCTCTGAGCCTCTGTCTGCTCACCTATACCATGGGGATAATAATCACACTTACCTCATGGGGTTGTTGTGGAGAGTGAAAAGCACTTAGCTTTATACAGATCAGCACTGAATATAAAATAGCCATGAGAGTTATGATTAGTCTTTTTTCTGTCTTATGTTTAAGATACTTATCAAATCTAATGCCTCTTCCACAAAGGTGATCCTCTAGACACAAACTTCTCTTTGCTATTTAACTCCAGAGGTGGAAATGACTCAAGGAGACAGAGATCCATTCTAAGATAGGCCTTCCCTGGCTCCTAACCAAAGACAGATTGGAGGAGGTGGAGCCACAAAGTGGAGGCTGCAGCACAACCTGGCTGGTTGGTGGGAGGTTGCAGAGGGGATCCAGGCAGCAGCTGGAGAGTTGGCATCACTATCTTTCTCACCCATCCCCACCCCATGCTTCTCAGTTCTCTGGGTCCCTCCTAAGGAAATGTTTTCTCACTCCTGTTGTGGGACTGTCTTACATGGTTCTGAGTCCCCCTAGGGATTTTCCAGTTGATGAAGCACCAGGGTATCTTCTACAGTGGGGCCAGCTGCCGCAGGCCTAGTGTATTCTAGAGAGGAGCCAGAGTTCCCTGGTGCTTCAGAAGAGGTACCAGGTGTCATGCTCAGCCCCCTCTCTACCCTGTTCTTAATATAAAGCTTCTATTATTCTTTTGGAATTGACAGCCCCACGCCCATCTCAGAGAGAGTCAGGTCCTTTGGTTCCAGTGACAATTAAGAAGGGAAGAAGGCTGCATTTTCCTTGGGAGAGAAGGGATCCTGTCCATGTCTTCCTAGGTACAGTAATTAGAGACTGGGACAGGCGAGATGTCAGCATGATTCCAGAGAGCCAGACATTTCAGGCCCTGAAGCTTTGATGAACCAGATAGGAAAACTGAATTTTCTTCAACTGCATAATGTTCAGGAGAGTCTCCATTTAAAATACAGGAGAGCAGCTGGCCTATTAGACTGTGTGAATGGCACAAGATATCCTTGAGCTACAGTTACTTAAGTTTCCCCATAACAGGTTTCTTTTGACTGCACATCAGTCTTACTGATACAACTTTGTTAAACTATAGGTTCCTGGTTCCCACCCCACGCCCACCAAGTCAAGTCACAATCTGTGAGGAGTAGGACCCAGGTGGGGGCAGGAATACTTTTTCACGGTCCCCTGGTGATTCTGTTATGCAAAAGGTCTGAAAATTACTTCTTCAGGGCGTGAGGTTTCTGAGACCTTTGCTTTTAAATAGAATGAATCTATCATTCCTGGTCTGCAAAGGACCACTTCTCAGAGTAAAAGGAGTCCCAAAATATTTAAATTTTATAATTTTTTGAAAAATAAAATTGACTTAACACCTGGTTAGCTTAATGATATTGGGGAATATAACAAGTCCTTTTCAAAAATAAAATTTTAATAGTAATGCTATGCTAAAAATGAATAATCCTGAACAGGTACAAACCTGCACAGATTACTGGGTCCACAGGCATCAATCAGGAGTCTACTGGACACAGGGGGACATATTGCCATACACATTGTAAAGATGTGAGAAATCTGATTTAAATGCTCCTCCTTAACACTACCCCATGAAACAGAGGGAGATGTTTGTTGGATTTGCCTAACCATACCTAAATAATAGTGTTTATTAGCTAAAGCTTTTGGAGTCTTACTAGCACAGTAATTTAAATGCTGCGTGTTTTGACAGGTTTCCCTTTAGCAAGATCTCTTTTGGGCCTCTGTAGTTACAGTGGTACATGCAGAAAGGAAAGTTCTTGGCTCACAGTTCTAAACATCTGGTGAGAGTGGTCTCCTCTGAAATACAACGATCCTTAATCATCTTGTCATTTGAGGTGGGAATAGGGTTGGAGACTGAAGAAGTTAGAATAGTAGAGGATAATGGCCATAAAGTTTCATTGACCCTAAAGAGCCACTGGCAAAGTGGTGGAGATGGTTAAAACTTTTTAAACAATTTTTCGAAAATTTCTCATTCTTTCCTTCAGATGAAAATTGCCATGGAAAAGATGAAGGGCAATGGGAATTGTTTATTTCATTTGAACTAGAAAAATAGCTGGAAACAGTGGTACATAATTGATACTCATTATTGTTTAACATGCCTTTGGTGCCAAGCATGCCTGTGGCATCCTGATAAGCACAAAATCACTGGACCCCATCCCTCACCAGGAGGATGGGATGCATTTGTTCTGGGCACAAAAGTCCATCTGCTACAAATTTATTAACCGCAGGACTTCAGTATTTAAAAAAAAAAAAAAAAAAGAACTCCTCCCCAGGGACGGGGGCCCTGTGCTCATGTTCCCCAGCCACTGTCCTACCCAGAGTGTGATGTGCTAATTCCCACTTTTGGTAGGTCCCCAGGTCAAGGGCCAATGATTCCTGGCCAAAGTAGTCAATATCTTCCTCATCTTCCTTTGCAGTTCTTATTCCATCTTAAATACATCATCGTCAAACTCACTCACCTTTGGTGATGGAGTGTTAGAGAGGCGGCAGTATGAAGACCAGGGACTGGGGGAGACCACACCTCTTACCATCATCTGTCAACCCATGCAGGTAAGGCCAGTAGTTATGGTTACATCCTCCCGGCTAATCAGTATACACTGAGAACCTGTTTATTAAGTATGAGCATAGCTCTTGCTGCCCCCAAAGGGTCCCTAATCTCTTGAGGAGAAGCAGGTGCACAAGATTATAAAATATGGCCAGGTGTGGTGGCATGCATCTGTAATCCCAGCAATTCGGGAGGCTGAGGCAAAAGGATCGTAAGTTTGAGGCCAAACTCATCAACCTGATGAGATCCTAAGCAATTTAGTGAAACTGTCTCAAAATAAAAAAGATAAAAAGGACTGGGGATATGGCTCAGTGGTTAAGCACTCTGGGTTCAATTTCTGGTACCAAAACCAAACAAACAAAAAAGATTATAAAATATATTCAGCAATTCAAGGCTGAAAGAGTCAGATGAGTGATGCTAACAGTGACCATCAGCATGTGAGTCTGGCCTATAGAGAGGAGATTTTATCCCTAATACAGGAATAATACCCAAGTTGTATTAGCTTTGTAGATTGACATGAAGACCAAAGGAAATAATAAAATAAGACTCTTAGCACCATAATTGGCATATAATGAGTGCTTAAAATATGGGAAGTTTTCCAAGAAAGTTTGGAGGTGACAGGAAAACAAGAGTTGTCATTCAGTATTACAGACAGAGTCCAGTGGAAAGGTCGAGCTTGCTGACCTCTGCAGTTTTTATTTGATCTTAAAAGAGATCAAGACAGTAGAGCACTTACACTAGAGCCCAGAGTTTGAGGAAAGAGGGAAGAATAGGAAAAGAGATGGGGAAGTCTTCATCTCCAATTCACATATTAACCTTGTTAGACCAACTAGAAGCTAATGAAAAGTGCTGGCTAATGTGAACCTGGCAGCACTGAGGAAACTGGGAACAGCTGATGATATCAGAAAGAAAGAGTATAGAAATATCTAGAAGGATCCACCAGCATTTATACAAACCAAAGTCACTTGGACATGCCATTGATGAGACTTGTCTATTTCATCATTGAGAAGTGACAACTGTCCCCCCTGAGCCATTTCTGAGAACACCAGATTACCCACATGGTCAGACCAGAGCCCACGTGATTACTGGAATAGATAAAACAGGAATTCCCTGCTGGAGCACAGAGCACTGACTGTAAAACTGGCATTAGCATTAGGACTATTCCTTTTTCCTATGGGACAATGTGGTCACCACACATTTTAGAGGTGAGATGGGCACATTTGTGACAACAGAAGTCTTTGCTCCCTGAAGAAGCTGATGAAGCATCCCTTTTGGGGAGAAAGTTGTCCTGGCTCTTCATTAATGGCTAGTTTCACCTCTAAGCTATAACTGAAGTGACCTTGATGTTTCAGTAGCTGCCAAATGCTACTCCCACTAAAAATAGCACCAGCGCCATGAAAATTCCACTTTCATAACCCTTCTTATCTCACAAAGCACCTGCAATTTCTTTCATTTGAGCCTCAAAATAACTTGTGAGGTATACAGAATGAGTCTTACTATCCCCATTTTACAGTCAGACCAACCTAAATCCAAGGCAGTTAAGAGGCTTGTCCAAGTTATGTGTTACCAGACTTGTCCTGGAGCTCAGCGCAGCTGACTCCATATACTCAGTACTGTGCTATGTTTCCTCACTGTTCACTTCTCTTCCTCTGCAGCCCCTGCGGGTCAACAGCCAGCCTGGACCTCAAAAACGATGCCTCTTTGTGTGTCGGCACGGGGAGAGGATGGATGTTGTGTTTGGAAAGTACTGGCTGTCCCAGTGCTTTGACGCCAAAGGTGAGCCCATTGATTCCACTCCCCTTTCTCCAGAGTTTCTCTTTCTTTGGTTTTAGTTGAGCACAGTCAACCATGGTCTGAAAAGATCAAGCTGGAAATTCCAGAAATAAACAAGACATAGAATTTAAATTACACTGCATTCTGAATAGTATAATGAAATCCCAGTGTCCAGTTCCATCCTGCCTGCTGAATTATCCTTTGTTCAGTGTATACACAGTATATATGCTACCCGCCTGTTAGTCACCTAGTAACTGGCTTGATTTTCAAAATCTATTGTCATAGTATCATAGTGCTTATGTTTGAGCATTTCTTACCTACTAGCCTGATGCTAAGTCTCAACGGCCACATCTTTCACCTCACTTTACCTCATCACACAGCTATTGTACCATTTCACATTATAAGAAGGATGAATACAATACAGTATAATATTTTAGGAGAAACCACATTCATGTAACTTTGTTCACAGTATATTTTTACAAGTATTCTACTTTATTATTAGTTATTGTTGATCTCTTCTTGTGCCTGATTTATGAATTAAACTTTATCCTAGGCACGTTTGTGAAGGACATAACATAGGATGCATAGGATTCAGTACTATCTGTGATTTCAAGCATCCCCTGGGGGTCTTCTAACATCTCTTGCCTATAAGGTAGACTTTGCTCTATGTAGTTGGTTGGCCTGCTTAGCATTGGTATACCTATCACGGCCTCTAGGGGGCACAGTCAAGCTATGTAATTTATGTATATGGAGTTATTTATGGGTTTGGATACTATTGAAAAATGCATGTTATCCATAAGTCCTTCCTGATTCTTGAATTTTAGGAAAGAGGTAAGTGTTCTTGTCTCTGCTCTATAAACGGAGACAAGAGTTCTAAAGAGTAAATGACTTGCCCATGGTCACATGGCAATGTCTGTTCAAGAAACATAGTGATTCCGTGGCCAGAGTTTCCTCCATTAAACTCTGCAAAGTGCAAAGTAGGTCTCTCTCTTCTGTTTCCATTTTCATTTGAGTGACATTTTGAGATAGAGACTTGCCTGTCAGAAAAGTCCACCTACTTAGAATGTCTAGTTGTTATCATCACTTAGAAACTATCTCTTGTCACTTCTGTTAACAGAATGGAAGAGTGGGTTCCAAGCCAGTTTAATGAAGAGAAAGTGTCAATGTTTTCCTTCAGCTCCAGAGAATTCAGAGTCTTTGACTTAGGAGGATGTACCAAGATCAACAAGGGAAGTCCTCAAGAAACAGTAAACTCATGTAGCCTTTATTTGACCTTCTTATTTTCCCCAGGCCGCTACATACGCACCAACCTAAACATGCCTCATAGCGTACCTCAGAGGAGTGGTGGCTTCCGGGACTATGAGAAAGATGCTCCCATCACTGTGTTTGGCTGCATGCAAGCAAGATTAGTAGGTAAGAGTCCTGGGGCAATACATAGTATTTCCTGACCCCTTCTTTCAAAGACTAGTACAAACTATATACCAGGACACTTCCTGGGATTTTCTGTAACTTCCCTGTATGTGATCTCTTTCCTCAGTTCAAAAGGGATTTATTACATAACTCAGGATTCTGGCTTGATTTACCAAAGTGAACAAGACATGGTCCTTACTGAGGAGCATAATAGGAAAGGTCAAGCTTGCTTTACTTACTTACATCACTGGTGTGGCAGAAAGGGCAGATTCTAGTTTAAGACAGCAGCATTTGCCAACTTAGCTATAAAAACAGGGTAATGGTGAGGAGGGAACCTTGGGGTTGCTGAATTTATAGGGGCCATTTGATGCTTTGAAGGCTCTTTGCAGGCCTATTCTGTACTTACTATGCAAAGGCAATGCTGTGTTCCCTTCTTTCCTTTAACAGACATTTATTATTTAATGAGCTAGGTGTTGGTGACCCATGTGTCCCTCACTCTAAGGGAAACCAACATATATGGATAAGCTATACATCAAGTATTGTGGGAGCTCACACACACACACAAAAGACATAAAAGAAGTAAGCTATGCTATAAAGTGGAAGTAGCCGAGTAAAGAATCAGCAGGAGGAAGAGAAGGACATTCTTGGTAGCCAGGACAATGTAAACAAAGTCCCAGAGATTAATAGCATCCAGAGTGTGGGGGAAACAAGCTGTCTTGTTTCCAGAGCATAAACTGAGAGGCAGGACAAGAAGTGGACTGGCAAGATTAATAAAGACAAGTTCACAGAAGACTTTGACCACTGTATTAAAGTGTCTAGAGTTTGCCTAAAAGAGAAAAGAGGTGGTTTTCATGAGGAAAGAGTTAAAGCATCAGATGTGCTTTATCCGTGGTGTGCAAGAACATGACCAGTGGAGAGACTGGTTAACACAGAGTGACACAGAAGCAAGGGCAGTCCTCCCCCTTCTATCACAAGGTAGAGGTTAGAGCACCATCCTGTTCATAGGTCTCTCCAAGGGAAACATTTTACAACTTGCTGGCATGAGGGAGAAGGAAAGGAAAGGCCAAGAAGGGGACAGCCTGTTGCTTGGCCTCTTCCACACAAACACTGATGAGGGGGTTTGTTGGAAACAAGGATGACTCTCCTGGATCTTCGTGAACCCCCACTAGGAAAGAGAGCTCTCTGGAGTCGTCCTAGCAACCAAGTGAAAGCCAAGTGACTCTGTCAGGCTGATTCTCCTCGGATTTTCTTTGCAGGTGAAGCCTTATTAGAAAGTAACACCATTATTGATCATGTCTATTGCTCCCCATCCCTACGCTGCGTTCAGACCGCACATAATATCTTGAAAGGTAAGACTCTGAGGTTGAAAGTCAACTAGTCCATCCTTCTATCTCTAAGCACCTAATTATCAGAGGATAATTATCATTATGGGATATTCACCAAATATAAGCTTTGAATCTGAAATTTTTAGCAAAGATTCTTTCACGAGATGACTGATCTTGCACAAATCACAAAATCAAACTGGGACAGCATAAACCAGATGAAACAAAGTTTACCAAAAATGTTTTCCCTGAGAATTTAAAGCTCTTTTGTTGTTGTTGTTGTTGTTTTGGTTTGGTTTTTGGTACCAGGGATTGAACTCAGGGACGCTGAACCACATCCCCACACTTTTTATATTTAGAGACAGAATGGACTGTATACTTAAACTAAACAAACAAATGAACCATAAATGGACAAGCCAACAAAGAATTTGACACTATATTTGAGTCTTTAATTCTTTAACCTACCCCTTCCCTGCACTACCATGAAGCATTTATATATTAAGTTTGCATAGAAAAACTGGACTAAATGTAGTATAAAGAGAGCTAAGCTAATAGGGACAATTCCTGAGAGTAATCACACTACAGTAAAATCCAAGACTTGTGCACAGGTACTTTTAAATATTCAATATTAGATTTTCTGATAGGAAAAATGAATAATTTACATGATCTTCAAATTCAGTGGAAGCTATTGTATAGTAGTGGATGCTAAAAGAATATCTGAAGTTTTTTAGTAACACAATCATGGAATTTATTTTGGAAAGAGGAATTACAGTAGTCACAGAATTGAACAAATTACATGGATAATGGCTTGTGGTTTTTGTCCTGAAATCAGACACCATACATCCTTAAAGCCAGCATACGTTCTGGAGGTGCAGCCAGAGCATTAAACTCATGTGTCAGTAGAACACAAAAATTATAGGCCTTGCCTAAACCCACAGGCTTCCACTTCCTTCAGCTACCTGTAGCTTCTGGGGAAAAGAATAGCTGCTTTAACAGAATTGTGTGATAATTTGGCCTAGAACTTATTTTTCCACTGAGAACATAATAGTACTTCCTTCATCTTCATTTTATTTTACCTCCAAGGTTTACAACAAGAGAATCACTTGAAGATTCGCGTCGAGCCCGGTTTATTTGAGTGGACAAAATGGGTTGCTGGGAACACGTTACCTGCATGGATACCTCCTTCAGAGTTAGCTGCAGCCAACCTGAGTGTTGATACAACCTACAGGTAAACCTCTAAAACTGCTGCTTCCTGGAGCCAGTGTGGAAACACTTTCCATGCTATCACCAGACCAGGCTAATCAAGCAGATGAAGGGCAGGCATAGCCTGCAGGTAGTTTGTCCATAATGGGGAAGACTAAGCTGTGATTTGAGAAAACAAATCTGGAGAAAAGCCAGCATTCCCTTGCATTAGGTATGTTCGTAATTTTCTTATCACTGGGATTTAAATACCTGACAAGAACAACTTAGAAGAGGAAGTTTATTTTGAGCTTGTGGTTTCAGAGGTTTAATCCATGGTTGGCCAGTTCCATCACCCTGGGCCCTAGGTGAGGCATATCATGGCAGAAGGGTGTGGTGAAGGAGAGCTGTTCAGTTCATGGAAACCAAGAAGCTGAGAGAGAGGAAGGGACCTTAGACAGATATAGTCCAGACCATGCCCCAGTGACCTGCTGCCTCCAGTCATGCCCACCTTCCTACAGTTACCGCCCAGTAGTCCATTCAATGGATTAATCCACTGATGAGGTTGCAAGTCATAATCTCATCATTGCATCTCTGAATATTTCTGCATTGCCTCTATTAAGAGGAGCTTTTCTAAGGACATTAATTCAAACCATTGTGCTGGGGTTGTGGCTCAGTGGTAGAGCGCTTGCCTGGTGTTTGTGAGACATCGGGTTTGATTTCTCAGCACAGCATATGAATAAATAAACTAAAGGTTGATTGATAACTTAAAGAGTATTTGAAAAAAAAAAAAGATTCAAACCACTAACATTAGGATAGTGTGAATTATATTCTTCATCCCAACCCATGTTAGATTTTCCTGACTTTATTATGCTTATTTCAGTATAATAACAAAACCATTTTGCATTCCAGGAACATGTACCAGCTAATGGAATGCAATTCAGAAGGTTGTTGGAAAATAAGGGAGGTGACAATGTCCCACCTTGGATTTTCACTTTTAATTTTCCAAAGCATTTATTATTCTCCCTCTTATGTTCACTTGTTAGGGATATCACCCTAGAAGGTTAGCAAGTCACTTTTTTCTTTTCTTTTCTTTCCTATTTTTTACAGTTTTGGAAATGGAAGGAATCTAGACCTTCACACATGCTAGGCAAACCCTCCACCATTGAACTACATCCTGAGCCCAGCAAGCCACTCACATATGAAAGAGTTCAAGTGGCTTACCTAAAGTTATGTATATAGTGACTGGCCACACATAAAAATAATAATGACAACTAAAATTTACTGATGAAATTCTACATACCAAGTACTATGTACTCTTTACAGTCATTCTTATTCCTATTCTGTTGCTTTTGCCATTAGTCTGGCTGTACTGGATTTTTTTTTCTTTAAAGTATAGACTGTTTCCAGCTGATAATTCACATGTACACTTAAGAATCAATCAGTGAGTCAGGCATGGTGGCACACGCCTGTAATCCCAGTAGCTCAGGAGGCTAAGGCAGGAGGATCATGAGTTCAAAGCCAGCCTCAGCAATTTAATGAGGCCCTAAGCAACTTTGTGAGACCCTGACTCTAAATAAAATATAAAAAAGGGCTGGAGATGTGGCTCAGTGGCTAATTGCCCCTGGGTTCAATCCCTGGTACAAAAAAAAAGAAAGAAAAAAGAATCAACCAATGAGAGTATAGTTACATTGACTATTAAAAATTCACTCAAGCTATATAAACTCTCTTTGAGGAAGGACAAAAGGCACAACCATGATAATGGGAAATTAAACTCATATTTCTTAGAGCAGAATTTGGAACAAGTGACCAATATTAATGCCAGCTCTCTTCCCTGAGATATCTGTTGCACTTTCATTTCAAATACCTACCCAAACCACCAATGAAGCAATGTGAGTTTTTCTGGCTAGGTGGGAGAGGTTATCCTTTTTCCACACTAATATTTTTACTCTGCAGCTAAGATGTCAGACAACCCCTTCTTTAACTGTATGATACTTCTTGCCTTAAAAGAATTAGTAGTCCTCAAAAATAAAGTTCCACCAGGAGCCCTGGTATACACTTGTAATCCCAAAACCTTAGGAGGCTGAGGCAGGAAGATGGCAAGTTCAAAGCTATCCTGGGCAACTTTGTGAGGCCCTCAGCAACTTAGACCCTTTCTCAAAACAAAAGGTGCCAGGTGCAATGGTGCATCCCTAGAATCCCAGCAACCTGGGAGGCTGAGGCAGGAGGATCACGAATTCAAAGCCAGCCTCAGCAACTCAGTGTGAACCTTTCTCAAAATTTTTAAAAAATTAATAAAAAGGGCTGGGAATGTGACTCAGTGGTTAAGCACCACTGGATTCAATCTCTGGTACTATATAAATACATAAATAAATAACAAAAATTAAATCAACAGTCTGCTCCCCTAGCATACTTGACATTTTGTTCTGTCCCCTCTCTGGTCACTATTTTTCTATCCTTCGGGCAGCAGGGGCTATTGCAAGCCTTTGTCTCTACGTCAACAGCCATCATCCACCTGGTCAGAAAAGAAACTTTGAGTTGCTGCCAACACTGGCGAAGTGATTTTTGTCACACTCCATCCAGCCCCAGCCTGGCTTCTTTGGGCCATCGTGTCCTCTGTTTCCCCTTTGGTGTGTTCTGCAGTGCTTCTCAAGCTGACCTGCAGAGTTCTCCAAGGTCACTCTAGCTGAGCCTTCTATGCACCCACAGACAACACAGCCCCATCAGCAGTGCAAGTAGGATGAATGCCAAGAATTGGGAAATCAGGACATGGTCCCTATTCCGGATTTTTTTTTTTTTTTCCCTTTTCAGCAAATCAAAGTTCAAGTCAACCATTTTCTGTTTGTCATGGGGGGAGGGAGATGAAGCCTCTAATTCTCAGTTGTTTGAGAAAGCCAAAATTATAATATGTGAAAGACACAACCCTCAAGTTAAACTCCCCGGGAGATTAATGATGCCAAATTGAACAGGCCTTTTGAAGCAAGTAAGTGGAACCCAAGGGACTGAAGACACCGTGACAAGAAGAGAAGCCCTCCCTGGGAGTCAGGGTAGTATAAGCCGAGAGCACTCAGCAAAAAGCCCTGTCACCTTGCAACAGGGGCCAGCAGCGAACAGGAGGGAGGGGAACTGGAAGTCAAGTTAGGGGAACATACTAGACTGGTGAGTCATACTTAAGCTTCATCCCTGGGCAGCAAGAGCAGCCTAGAAGGTGGGGGTGGCAAGCAGTCCCCGTCTTAGCAAGCTGGGCCAGAGCAGCAATGCAGGAAAAACAAAACACATACCAACTGAGCAGGTTCAGAGCAGGGAACAGGGCCCTGACACCCGGAAAATGGGATTGGAAGAGGACATGAATCTGGAGTGCTAGAGAGGCAGCAAATCAAGATTTGGTGGGGCCCAAGGTAGAAGCCTGCTCTACAGACTGGATCAGAGCAGCAGGGAAGTGGAGAGTTGATGAGGGAGAATGCTGTTCCAAAGATGCCACCCAAGAACCTGGAGCACTGAGTTCCAGGTCCACTGGATGGTTAGAAGCCATGAGTTCAGGACCCTGCAGGTGTGGCAAACAGCATGATAGGTCCTGCTGACAGGAATGAGAAGTCTTCCCATACCCAACCCGACGGATCAGAGAGTGCAGCCATTCAAAGGTTCTACTTCAAGGTGCTGGGAGAGACCACAGGCAAGAACTGATCAGGAGAAACTAGATCCCAGCATCTATCCTGGCCTTCACTCACATAAATCTCACACGTCACAACGTGATATAACCCTTGAAGTGACTCCTTGGGCCGCATGAAGTGGCCTGTTGTCCCAATGAGGGGAAGAAAGCAGCTCCTAGGAGAACCAATGATGTGAATGGTAGTGGAACTGAATGAGAGGTGGGGTTAGGGAGGAAGAGGAGGAGAGATGGTTCCAGAATAAGCAGGTCTAGCCCTGTCAGTGGTGATTTGTGTCTCTGCCAATTGCCCAGGGTAGGGTGAGATTGCTACATGCTGGAAGATGATTCCATAGGGGCAGGTTTCCTTCAGATGGAAACACACCAGCCCTGACAATAAGACCTGGTGCACAGAAGGGCCACCTTGACAAGGACACTGTCGGAAGGTCTCCAGTGTGGAGAATATGCTCACAGACCAGGTCTGAGACCCAGGTTGAAGTCTAGGTTCTAAGAGTTGTTAACAGTCTGAGCAAGTCATCTGTGGCCTTTTTGAGCCTTGGTTTTGTCATCCAGAAACTTGGATTTACAAAAAGCATTACTGGGAAGATTATACTGAAAAATACAGGCAGGGCGCTTGCAGAGCCTGACCCCTGGAACCCCTCAGGATATACGTGTCGTACTAATGGTTGTAATTCAGATCAAGATGCCATACGGGGGTTGCAAAAGTAGCTCGGTGATAGAGCACTTGCCCAGCATTTGTGAGGCTCTGCTTCAATGCCCAGGAGAAGGGAGGGCGCAAGGGAGGGAGGAAAGAAAAGGAAATGCCACGTGACTTCACTTTGAGAGCTACCACCGTCTGTACTAGGTACAAAACACCCATCGGTGAAAAACAAAACAAGAACAGAGAAAAAATAAAGGACATGGTCATATTCAAGAACAAGACCATGGACCAGAAACTCTGAATAGTAAAGGGAGGTAGGAGCAGGTGGAGGTGGGCCCCAAGGGCATTGGATGACTGGGTCACCAGGTCAGGCACTTTGATCTTTCTTTTAAATGCCTTTGTAGATTACATCATAGTTATTATTTGCATCAATAGCCTTCCCACCTAGTCCACACAGAGAGATCCTCAAGCCCAGAAATTGAGCTTTCCTCATCTTTGTGTCTTCTGGGCTTCTCCTAGTGCCAGGTGTATGATCTACGTCTTAAAATAAGAAGCAAAGAGAAGGAAAAGGCTGGTGGAAATTTTTATGAGGTCACAAATCAGATGGACTAAACATCTGCTTTTAAAACCTGTCCTTGCAGCTAATTGTGTATAAGTCTCCTAAAGAGAGGCATGGGGCATCCTAGTGATCCGAATAGGTAGTAAAATCTAATCTCACCTTGCTTCCTATAAGGTATATAATTAGGTCCATTAATGGCCAATAATCAGTAAAAGTAATCTAACTGTGGGTATGTCATCCTGTGCATGAAGCATGAACTAAATATCTCACTTTTCAACAGGTCACTGTGACACCATACAGACAGTTTTTGTTTCTGTACATTTCAACCCCATGACCTTATAGTGGAAATACTCTTCTCTTTACCTCCCTTCTTTCTAGGGTCATGGATAGATATATGGGAACTTTAGAAGGGTCTTGAAAAAATGATTTAGAATGATATCAATTGCTTCATCCCAAGATCCAAATGTTTTCATTTCTTTTGTTCATTCTTTTGTTTCAGACCTCACATTCCAGTCAGCAAATTAGTGGTTTCAGAATCCTATGACACTTATATCAATAGAAGTTTCCAAGTAACAAAAGAAATTATAAGTGAATGTAAAAGTAAAGGTAGGTGGTATTACTTTGGACTCCATATTTAAATATATCACCATTTCTCCATCATGGTTAATAGGGCTAATCAAGATGCTTACAGTTGCTTTGACAGACTTGCTCAATAGGAAAGAAATATATTTCTGACTTTCTTTTAGATTCTTTGACATTGAATTTGTAACATTGTCTGAGTACCTAAAATGGTCGGAATTCCAGGGAGCACACTAGATTTAATTACTAATACTTAATAACTTATATTCTGCACTGTAGCTAGTCATCTTGCACCCTATGAAGAGGACTCCCTATTGTGATTTCCAAAAGGTCTCTAGAATAACACTGTTTGCCTACAATTGATCTGAGAGCATGGACATCCACACATAAAACCATCTACACAAGCTGGGCGTAGTGGCACACGCCTGTAATGCCAGTGGCTCAGAAGGCTGGGGGAGGAGGATCACAAGTTCAAATCTAGTCTCAGCAAATTAGTGAGGCCCTAAGCAACTCAACAAGATCCTGTCTCTAAATAAAATATTAAAAAGGGCTGGAGATGTTGCTCAATAGTAAAGCACCCCTATGTTCAATCCCTGGTACCCAAAAAAAAAAAAAAAAAAAAAAAAATCTTCACACATACTAGCCATGCTGCCACCAACCAAGAAGGGTATGTAAGGCTCATGTCCATTTGTTATTATGTTTTCCAAAGATTGGGCTCAAATATTTAATGATATTTCAAACTGACTCTTGGCTATAAACTTAAGTTAATACATTTATAGTCATAGAGCAAAAACTATAGTTATGTGCACAAAAAATGTTGATAGTAGCCACATCAATGTTCATAGCTGCTCAATTCACAATAGCCAGATTGTGGAACCAACCTAGATGCCCCTCAGTTGACGAATGGATAAAGAAACCGTGGTGTGTGTGTGTGTGTGTGTGTGTATATATATATATATATATATATACACACACAATAGAATATTACTCAGCCATAAAGAATCATAAAATTATGGCATTTGCAGGCACATGGATGAAATTGGAGAATATCATGCGAAGTGAGATAAGCCAATCCCAAAAAACCAAAGGATGAATGATCTCACTGATAAGCAGATGATGACACATAATGGGGGGTGGGAGGGGGGCAAGAATGGAGGAAGGAGGGACTGTATAGAGGGAAAAGAGGGGTGGGAGGGGTGGGGGAAAGGAAAAATAACAGAATGAATCAAACACCATTACCCTATGTAAATGTATGATTACACAAATGGTACGCCTCTACCTCATGTACAGAGAAACAACATGTATCCCATTTGTTTACTATAAAATAAAATTTAAAAAAAAAATGTCGATAGTAGATAGCCCTGAGCAACAGTGGATGGGTTGTCCATCTACCGTTCCAGTTGTCACTTATCAGCTGCTCACTACCATGTTAGCTTGTGCTAACAGCCAAGAGGTCTCCAGTGCTCACAGTTCTCTAGTGGCAACATTTAACTCAGCATTAGAAGGGTTGGCAGCAGGGGCCCTGTGGATGTAGACGAGCACTGCCTTTTTTTCTTTTTTCTTTTTTTTTTAATTTTTTTTACTTTATTTGTTCTAATTGGTTGTACATGACAGTAGAATGCATTTATACATTTTGAAAGATCTTCTTGATTGTGGTGGTGGTTATACAAAGTCACACACGTGGGAAAGCTACACAGAACAATGTACTCATACACTGTGAGTGCTTCTCAGCCTGTTGAGACAGAATAAGCCAAGCAGATTGTAACAGTGTCTGCCTCCTGGTTTTGATAGCATAGCATGATTATGAAAGATGTAAGCACTAGGGAGGGCTTCAGGAGACCTCCATCTGTATGTATGTATATTTGTATATATGTGTAACCTCCTGTGGATGCATCTATAATTCTATAATACTTTTTCTTGTTTATCCTTCTTTTATTTAACTTATTTATTAATTAGTTAATTTATTTGGTACTGGGAATCAAACCCAGAGTTATGTGCACACTAGGCAAGTATTCTGCAAAAGAGCTACCTTCCCAGTCCCTTTTAAAATTTTTTAAAATTGACATTTAATTGTATTTTTATGGGTTATAATATGATATTTCAATATGTGTATACAATGTACGATGATTTAATCATTGTAATTAACTTTTCCCCTCTCCTTAAACATTTGCCATTTTTTTGTATTGCATACAATTTTTTTTCTTTCTTTTTTTTTGGGGGGGGGTGCTGGGAATTGAACCCAGGGCCTTGTGCTTTTAAGGCAAGCACTCTATCAACTGAACTATCTCCCCAGTCCCTGTGTTGCATAAAATTATTTAAAGACAAAAAGTTGTTGTGTGTGTGTGTGTGTGTGTGTGTGTGTGTGTGTGTGTGTGTTTTAATAGATTTCCTTATTAATGAAAAAGTTTCAAACTATCGCTTGGTTGGGCAAATGGCCTTTTTAAAATTTTTTTCAGTGCTGAGGATTGAACTCGGGGTGCTTTACCACTGAGCTACATCCCCAATCTCTTTTATTTTGAGATAGGGTCTTGCTGAGTTAACTTGCTGAGGATCTGGCTAAGTTGCAATCCTCCTGCCCCAGCCTCCTGAATCCCTGGAATTACACCACCATGTAATTACACCAAGCAGCCAGGCTTGCTCCACCATGCCTGGCTTTGTCTTCTTTTTGAGAATGTTTCCCTCCTCAGAACATGAATCTTCTAGAATTTACAAAGTTTAATATATCTTTATAGAAATGGTCTTCCCATTCTTTGCTTTTGTCCCCAGGAAATAACATTCTGATTGTGGCCCATGCCTCTTCCCTTGAAGCATGTACCTGCCAGCTTCAGGGCCTGTCACCTCAGAATTCCAAGGACTTCGTGCAAATGGTCCGAAAGGTAATTCAATCTTGAACTTATGGGACCCATGGTGCCTAGTATTTTAATAGCAGTTTGGTGACTGGCCGATAGCTCATTTATTTGAAGCATGTATTTATGCTATGCCAGGAAGATTCACTTATTGATTTACTCAGCCAAGATGTATTGAGTGGACTCTGCAAGGCACTTTATTAGACCTTGCGTGAGAGAAAAAGATGTTTTAACGACAGTTCCAGCTTCTCTAAGCTAAAATTTAGGAAGCAGCTGAGAGTCACAAGCAATGAGGGACCTCAGAGTGGATAAGGAGAGGCGACTCCAGAACAACTGACAGCTTAGCTAGATGGTGTTTCTGGCAAGCCAGCAGGCCAAGGAAAGCAGCAAGTGACAGTGATCAGGCTGCGAGGCAAGCCCAGCAAGGAGGCAAAACCCCAGGAGGTTGACCTTCATGTCTGGATTCTTCCTTTTCATCTTATAGAAAGGGTTTTTGGTCAGTCCGCTCCCACACAAGGCAGCTACTTCCTTTCTGTGCCACCAGAGATCTAGTTCAAATTCAATTGCATTCTCTTCTCATTTTTAAACAGGTTACTTACGCATCTGTCCTTCCTATTAGTCTTTAAGCTGCTGGAGGGCAGGAATTCTTATAAATGTAGCTCTGGACATATAATATGAAAATAAATTTTAAAATTGCCATAACAACTGGTAATAGCAAGGGTAGAACTTTTGCTTTGAATGGATATGTGTGCCCCTCCCCAACAAAAAAAAAAAAACAGATAAAGCAAGGGTGGAACAAATTATTAAAACTTAAATGATCTTTCCCATTGTGTTCAAGTACGATTTCAAAAATGTTCATATAAAAAAGAAAAAAGAAATGTTCAAGGTGCCTTTTTAACTTGACAGTGTGATTGGGGATTGATGTGTAAATTAAGGATTAACTCCTGGCACCTCAGCCTTCTGGTTGCCCCCACTTATCCCAAGTTTCACTTTCTGAAGTTGCAGTTACCTGTGACCAAACACAATCCTAAAATACAATACTGCACAGTAAGATATTTTGAGAAAGAAAAGGACCACATTCATATAACTTTTATTACCGTGTATTGTTCTTCTATTTTCTTTATACTGTTGTTAATCCCTTACTGTGCCTAATTTATAAATCTAACCTTATTATCTATATGTACATATAGGAAAAAAAAAAAACAGTATAGAGAGGGTTTAGTATTATCTAAGGTTCCAGGCATCCACTAGGGGTTTTGGAATATATCCACAGTGGATAAGGTGGGGGTGGGGAACTACTGTATACATTTTGTTCTCTTGTCTCCCACCCTATCAAGCAGCAATCTATGAACAATTACTTACAGCAGGGGAATTCACTGTATGATAGATCCTTCTGATGAATCCTGCTGCACTGTAAATACTCTTCCCTCTCATTTATCAGTTCTATTCATATTTATCGACTTTCAAAGAGGATGTATTTCTACAAAGCCCCTATTCTAGAGCCACCTGCATATCTTTGTGTCTAGGTGAAAATTTAAGCATCGACCTTCTATCCTCTCTTTTTCCTTTTTTTACTACTTTTACTTCAGATCCCATACCTAGGCTTTTGCTCCTGTGAAGAACTAGGAGAAACTGGAATATGGCAGCTGACCGATCCCCCCATCCTTCCCCTTACCCATGGACCAACTGGAGGCTTCAACTGGAGAGAGACCTTACTTCAAGAGTAAGCCACATGAGCAAGTGAAGAAAAGGCCTTCTGGATAAGTCTTTGAGGTGTTTAGTAACAGTAGAAAACTCCACACCGCATTCTAAATGGACAGCTCAGAATAATCTAGCGTATTTCCTTTCATGCTTAAGGTTCTAATGATGAAACCGTGTAAATGAAAGAAAGACATGATTCAGGGAGAAAAAAAAAATCCATTCTCCCTGGACTCTTGCCCAGCTAACAAGGCTTTGGAGAACTGTCTTCCTAAATTGGGGCACTCACTGCAGCAGATGCCCTTGTCCCCCTTCCGCCTATGCATGGCTAAGGAGCCTCACTCCTCCCCGAAGGAGCTGCCAGCCTGCTCTCTGGAAGGATGCAAGAGGAAGGAGTATGTCAAGGATGCAGTCTGGGGATGGGATTTTCTTTGGAACTTCATTTTCAAGATAGGCAAAGCCAAGCTGAGGAATCCTTTTAAGGTTATTTAAAAAACATGCCCCACAGAATGGTCCTTAGGTCACACATCAAATTCCACCCCCAGCAGATTCGATGCAAAGCGTTGCCGGCTCAAGACACCTGCTGGAGGACTCTAACGTTTACCCTGGTACTGCCACCTTTTCCCCAGGGCAGCTGGACCTTCTTGCGTCTATCTATGAAATGGGGAAACAAAGCATTTTTGCTCTCAAAGTGCTTTTATTTCAGGTGAAAGATAAATAAAATGTGTGACATATTCAATGGTAGGTGCAGAAAGCTTGCAATATATAAAGCGAATTGGAATTCCCATACCATAGCCTAACGAACCACAGCACTTCTAAATCACAAGACTTGCTAGTCTTTGCCCCTAGACTTTAGACTGTGCTAACTAGTTAAGGATGTTGACATTTTGAAAGAATGTATGTTCAATAAATTATTCGAATAAGCAAGAAGCTCATTCTGTGCAATATGAACATCTTTATAAACCATACCAAGGGTCAGGTTGTTGGACACTTAGAGTACACTTTAACTATAATGTGGCAAATAACCAGTTATACCAGGGATGTATAATGAAGTCAGGGAACTAATTTAAATGCTGACAGTCACAATGCACTGCTGCTTGTGCTGCCCTCTTTTTGTTTTTCTATGGTAATTTAAAACCTATAGGAGGTAGACCCACTTGAAGAAAATTGAAGAGCCACATCCTGTGGTTTCTCATTACACCTACTTCCTATATTTAAAACAAAAATAAATGACAATCAAACCAAAACATCAATTATCAATGTCTATTTAATTGTGTGAATAGCTGGCTGTTAGGGCTGCAGACAATGATCTGGTATGACATAGTCGATTGTGTAGAATTTGTGTACAAAATGAAATCCCAGGCATTTGAAGGGACCATTAGTGTAAAGCAAATCTATATATGTTGTAGAATAAGTTTTAAAACCCAGACACATCAAACATATGGTATGTAAAAATAGACCTAGGCTGGTAATTAAAATTGAAATTCGATGACCCCTGGAAAGAAGAGGAAGTGAAAAGTTGCTAACTATATGTGTTAATCAGGGAAAGGGTTAAGGTTGTATTTTTAAAAGACACTTAGAGAAATATGTCATGAATTCTACATTTGAAGAAACGGATTGTGGTTTCTTTCAGCACTGCACAAATGCCTATTGAACTTTGAGACATAAAAATAACCCTTTGCTGACATATTAGTGTATTTTAACCTTAAAACATCTGGGAGGGACATATCCCATTACAGGTCTTAAAAGAAAAGTCACACTAGAGCTAATGTAATGTCCCTGCCATTCATTCTTCTGGTATTTGTAATGAAGCAAATCCACCATTTAATCAGATCTGTAATGTTTATTGAATTCACCATAAGTTTTCCTGGCCTTGAGTGTTCAGAATAGTACTTGAACACTTCACGTCAGATTTCCTTGACACTTTGAAGTGTGTTCTAGACAGTGTCTGCACTTGTGTAAAATTGAGTTCAGGATAGGTTATCCTCTCCATCTCTCTCAGTTGTCTTAGTCCCATAATGTCCTGATAAATCAGTTTGACTGGGCTGCATTCCAATGTCATTAGTCCAATACAGACACAGCCTTAGGCAACTACCTACGTGAGCCAAAGAAAGCAGAGATCTAAAACAATTTTCTGAATAATTTAGATAGAGAACCCTGAGTACAAGCGTTTATTCCTCTACTTTAATTATCCAAATTGCTTATCAAAATGGCTGAATGATCTGAATTCACATTAAATTCTCTTTGCACAGTAACCTATTAAAAATTTTAACTGTGGACTCCAACTTAGGAATTCTTTGGAAATCATATTGAATCTATGTGTAAGAAAAGAAACAACGTATTAGCAGATTTCATATTTGTACAAAAGTTCTAAGTTGACATTACAAACTACAGTTGAAGCTGGTTCTTTTTGATCTCAGGTTGATGTTTATTAAAATTAATGACCTGTGAGGGAAAGATAAATAGAAAAAAGGAAAGGATATGCCAGAAAAGAAGAATCAAATGGATTTCTTACACAGAGGGAAAACAATTTTTTTTTTAATGTAGAAAGCTATTTGAAATAAACTAGGGGAAATGAATTAAGTAAAGGATTTAATCTGGGATTGCAAGTCTGAAACAGTTTCCTGCTTCTACAAATGTGTCACATCAATCTGCTAATGCCCCAGGATTATTCATAGGTAGGACTTTGTTTTCTGTGATTTTAAAATGCCACATCTCTTCCTCCATGGACTAGAATAATTGGCACATTTTAATGCATAAACTGAGGGCTCCGTTTTCCCAGGCCCTCTCCACCGTCACTGCTGTCCTAGTGAGGAGCCTCTTGCCTGGCCCCAGTACCGAGTTGAGATTACAGTGTTGCTCATTACATTTAGATTCGTGGAATCTGAATGGCCGATTAAATAGCCAGCTGATGGCTGAAAGAGGGGGGTATTTTTCACCCTGTAGTAAAAGGCTTGGAGGAGTTTCTACTTTTTATTTTAATTATACTTTTAACCAAAGAATTGTTTTAAAGTTATCTTATATTTGAAAGATGATTTTGCAAAAAATAAAAAATAAAAAATATACCTTCTGGAGTGATATCAGTTTGGTAAGTCATCATTGATCATTTTCTTGTCTGTAGTGTTCCAGACGCATGTAGATTGTCATCCCGTTGTGCATAGCATTACCATAAATGTATCTTTTCCACTTAACTAGCTGTATTCGTATTAAAATGAAGTTTCTTATTTCAATTACCTAGTGTCACTGAGAACTAATTGAACAGCTACAGGAAGAGAAGTTCCTATCTGTTGCCTTTGTAGAAAGGCTTGCCTGTGTGGTAAAAGGAAAACGTTCCTCCGTAACCTAGGCACTTGGCGACGCCAGTGTTTAATTTAAAAGCAGTGATGAATTGCTCTTTTGAATTTACTCTGAGTAATGCATGTGTTGGAATACAGATGAACCTCCGTTTAATTTTCACAGAAATCAGCACAGTCAACTGTACCGAATCTGCACGAAGTTAGATAATGAGGCTGGGATGATTTGCATTTAAATTGTAATCCAGCACATGTGTGAGAAAGAAGAGGCACTCAGCTGACAAGGCTGCTAAAGGGGAGGGGAGACAGGCGGAGGAGGGCAGGAAAAAGAGCGATTTAACATCTCTTTAGGTTAACGTTCATGTTACAAAGGTGATGGGGATATTTTGGGAGGTGATGGCAGATGGTTTCCATTTTTAAATGTAGGATTAAAATGTAGGATTAAAATTGGATTTACTTCTCTTTACTATTTCAATATACTGAATTTTCCTTGGAAAGTGACTAGCTATAATAAAAATTCAAGGAAAGGGGGAAAAGATTTCCTCTAAATACAAAGAAAATAGCTTGATTTTAAATACATGTAATATTAGGTTTGGTGTAAGTAGGCTTAAAATTATAGTGATGAGTAGTCAAACGTAATATACAGTAATTCCTTACAAATATTTTATCTGGTACCACTTAGCTGCCATTACTCACACAAAAATCAGAATTTTGCAGCTGTTCAACTATTCATGGACTCTGTACAGGATACATATGTATAATGAAAAATGTGTACTGGTTCTTTCTCTGATTGCCACTCAAGATGGGAACAACATCACAAAGCCTTTTGGTCAATGCATAGTCCATCCTAAACCTGCTATTTGGGGGAGGCATTTGAGTTCTTTCTCATTTATAAAACTATTGTATCTTTTTTTTTTTTATGTGATTCAGGTGTATTTATTTGAAAAAAGGTTTGTACTTATTAAAAAAAAAAAAAAAAAAAAAACACATATTTAACTGTATTGCCAACTTTCTTGTCCACTACCCATGGCACACCTGCTTTGCTGGCTGAGAGCTGTCCCCTCTTGATACAGCTATGGCACTGTTGTAATTAGTTCTTTCTATTCCAGGAGCATCTCCGTTGAAATGGTTCATAGATGATTTAATAAAAAGAAACTGTGTCCTCAGTCAATCCAGAGCAATCTCACATTAAATTCTGAGTGGTGTCTATTCCTATCCTATTCTCAGATGTTATTGTGGTCATTATTATTTCAAAAGTGCCCATTAAGAGCGTGATTCTTCTCTCACAGGGCCTTGGGGACACTTGCTGCTAACTGACTGAAGGGTGAACATGCTCCAGCAGCTCTGAGGTCTCAGGTCCCTTTTGGTCAGGCCTTGAGTCTCTGAGTCATCCAGACTGGCGAGGTGAAAACCCAGCCATTAATGAAAAAGCAAACTCCAGTGTGCTTCTTCTATGGCCTCCGAATATCTTCCCTTCTACCATCCTAGGTTCATGGTCGAGGACCCTTAAGCAAAAGGCAAATTAACAAGAGAAAAACATACAGGTTTATGTTTTCAACAATCTGGAAACTTTATGAGGAAATGAAGACCCAAAGAAATTGTTAAGCTTGAATATTTTTATGCTGTTTGATGAAGAATGGGTGACCATGAAGAAACATGATAAAGAACATGATCTAATGGTAACAAACTTGGAAAAACAGTAATGCCTGTTTGGATTCCTCCCAGTGACCTTTTGTCTCAGGAGATAAGTGTGCGTCTTTCAGCCAGGTATAGGGAGGACACCTCTTACTTGAGGGTCTTATGATCTGCTTCAGGGGAGAAAACAGGAGTGGGTTAAGGGGGTGTCAAAGGGACCTTCCTGTTTCTTGCCATTGTGTCAAATTATTTCAACTTTAAATATACACTATACCTAGGTGCCATATTTTGGGGTAGCGTATCCTGAATCCCATGGGAATCTTCATTCCGCTCCAACAGCCACTTCAAGGTCTGATTCATAGAGCAAGAATTTGGGTAAGAGAGAGGGCAAATCCAACTCAAATTTTGTTCTACACCACTATGATCCATAGACCCCATAATCAACGTAATAATATGTAGAGTTAATAAGATTTTAAAATAAGCCTGGAATGCAAATTTTTATCAGGGACATGAATACAGATTTTCATTGTCATTACAACCATCTACTGCCCTGGCAGGGTTTGCTTCCTGAGGAAACATAACAGCTAATGCTGGTGTCTGACAAAAGACCAGACCGTGTTTAGCCTTCTGGCTAGTTCTCAGTCATTCTCTGCTTGATGGATTCCCAAACTCATTTCACCCTTTTGTAATGTACGTAAAGGCTACTTACACATCCGGAGAAAAATCAGTCGATGTACTTTGAATTTGTTTAAGCTTAAAGTAGCAAAATGTGTTGTGTTATTGTTCTGGAGAGTTGTTTGAAGACAAAGAAAAAAAAAAATATATATATATATATATGTTTCCCCTGAAGAAACAGAATACTTCAATTTACCAGAACTGCACATGTGGAATGCAGATAACTTGCCTCTGACCATGGAGAGATGTCATTGCTTACTTAGCTTTCTGGCTGCCATTGTCTTCTTAGGGCAATCCACAGGGCTGTGTGTCTCTGGAGAAGAACACCATGTTGTAGTGAGAGAACCACTCCCAAGTCACAGAGCTGGGCTGTGATCCCGGATTGGCTGCTTAGTACATGCCTTCCACTCATTTCACCTGTAAAATGGGCACAATATTTTTTTTTTTTTTGCCAGTGTGGTTGTGAGACTCAAGTGGGATAATGAATATTAAATACCTAGTACTACATGCTAATACTAATAAAAGACTACATACTTATAAGTAATTCAAGTCTTTGCTAAGGTCAAGATAGGATCTCACATGGAGCCATTCCATTCAGCTATGGGGAATATCAGGGACAAGAAATAAAAACGGTTTCTTTTATATGGTTATTGCTTTACTCTTTTTCGCTTAAATGAGTTTCTGTAGTAAGAGAAGAATGGTGTGTGTGGGCTGAAATCTGTGGTTTGTTTAGAAAGCAAGCTGACTGATTAGCCTTCCTTTTGTATAACTCTTTTTAATTTAAAAAACAAATTGTTCATTTGATCCTCATAACAACTTTACAAGGTAAGAAGACCAGGTATTATTAACTCATTCTATAAAAGAAACTAAGATATTGAGGCAGTGGACTTGTTCATCCTTCTGTGATCTTTATTGGATGCTGTATCTTAGCAGGCAGGGGACTGGAGCTACAGTGGCAAAGAAGAAAGCAGGGTGCTTGCTCTTATGGAGTAGAGACATGATATATAAATGAACCATATAATCATAGACTTTCATAGATGCTGTTTAGGAAGTAAATGGGTACATGATAGAGAGTAACTTTGAAAGGGATGGGGCAGGGGGAACTCCTTGGGAGAGGATGGTCAGGAATGGGGTCCCTGAGAGGTGACCATCAAACCAGCTGAGCAGGAGCTAGTCATGGCAAACTATACAAGAAGGGTTTCAGGAAATTATGAGTGCAGAAACTCCCCAGTCTGAAGAACAGACTGGGTTAGAACAGAAGCGGTTGGGGACCTGAAGCTTAGTGAGCATGACAGCAAGTCGGGGGGAGACAAGACTAGACAGGTGGGCTGATCCAACGACATGCAGCCCTACAGACCAGGGGCAGTAAATTGAATCTCACCCCGGAGCAGAATCTGGCCTATAGCCCGTCTTTGTACAGCCCACAGGCTAAGAATGGAACAAAAGAACAAGAGTATTCATGCCATGATAATTATATAACATTTGAATTCTAGGGTGGTTTTGTTGGGATGCAACCTTCTTCACTTATGGCCACACTGCCTGTGTCTGCTATGACGATACAAAGACATAGTTCAGTATTAGAAATATTTAAAATATTTACTACTTCACCCTTTACAGAAAGAATCTAACGCAGACTACGGTCAAACATTTGGATTTTAGTCTACAGCCACAGAATCTGGACACAAACCAGCTTACCTGGCATAACAAATTCATAGACTGCGGGTGTCTAGGGACTAGCACAGTGACAGCTAGCACTTTGGAGCACTTGTATTTATCAGATACTTAAGTACTTTGCATGTGTAAACTTTGATCTTCTTGACAACCCTATTCAGTTGATACTAGTTCCTGATTTATGAAAGAAGAAACTGAGTCTTAGAAAAATTCGATAACTTGCTCAGAATCTCATGACTAAGAAATATTGGAACTGAGACACCAATTCATTGACCTGGTTCCAGAGCCTGAAGTAGAAGTTTAAAATATTTTTAAAAGAAGCTGTCTATGGTGGTGCACGCCTGTAATCCCAGTGGCTAGGGAGGCTGTGACAGGAGGATGCAAGTTCAAAGCTAGCCTCAGCAATATAGTGAGGCCCTAAGCAACAGGGCCCTGCCCTGTCTCAAAACTAAAATTAAATAAAGGCTAGGGATGTGGCTCAGTGGTTGAGTGCCCAGGGTTCAATCCCTGGAACATATATATATATAATATATATATGTATTATATATATATGAATATATAAAAATATTGCAAATATATAAAAATATTGCAAAAGACTGAAGCATCTGGGAAATGCTTGGGTTTTTAGAACACAGGTATGAAACCCAACTTTCTTCAAACCCCCTCACTTACAGAGAAAGCCACTAAGGTTGGCCACCTCTCCAGACAGAGCTCCATGAGCTGGTACCCAAAGGTGGCCTTTGCTGTTCTCTGATACAGTCACCTGAACCACAACTTCCTTCTGAAATCATTTTTTTAAATCCCTAAATATTTTATTTATTTTTAAATCTTTTTTTTTTTTATTTTTACAGACTGCATTTTGATTCATTGTACACAAATGGGACACAACTTTTCATTTCTATGGTTGTACACCATATAGATTCACACCATTTGTGTAATCATACATGTACATAGGGTAATAATGTCTGTCTCAGTCCACCATCTTTCCTTCCCCCACCTCTCTTGCCTCATTTTCCTCTACACAATACAAAGTGCCTCCCTTCTCTTACCCCCGCAGACCCCACCCCATTATGTATCATCATCATCCACTTATCAAAGAAACATTCAGCCTTTGGTTTTTTGGAATTGGCTTATTTCACTTTTCTCCAACTCCATCCATTTACCAGAAAATGCCATAATTTTATTCTTCTTTATGGCTGGGTAGTATTCCATTGTGTATATATACCACAGTTTCTTTATCCATTCCTCTGTTGAAGGGCATCTAGGTTGGTTCCACAATCTAGCTATTGTGAACTAAGCTGCTATAAACATTGATGTGGACTGGCGGAGGCTGAAGGAGCCGCGGTGGCGGGACCCGGGCGCGGGAGCTGGGCCTTGGTCTGCGCCCTGGGTCTTGCTGAGTTGCTGAGGCTGGCCTCAAACATGTGATCCTCCTGTCTCAGCCTCCCTCGTAGGTGGGATTACAGGTATGCTCCAGAAATGAGAAGCAGCCCTGAAAGAAAAGGGATCTAGGGGTGCATGGCAGAGGATGTCTTTAGGCATGAAGAGTAAGGACAGCAACAGGAAGGCTGAGCTTTGGGCCTGGCCCCTCCAAGGAAGAAACGGCCCCTAGCATCCATCATTAAGGAGGTCTGTGATGGGTGGTCTTTGCCAAACCCAGAGTACTACACCCTGCGATATGCAGATGGTCCCCAGCTCTACATCACGGAACAGACTCGCAGTGACATTAAGAATGGGACAATCTTACAATTGGCTATATCCCTGGTCTCGAGAGGGAGTTGTTTAGGGACCTGTGGGAACTCAGAGAAGGACCATCTTCTCAGCCTGAGGGTTTCCAGAAAGCCTTCCCAGAGAATGGGACACAGCTGAGATGCTAAAGGATAAGCTAGAATTGCTAGAGAAAGAAGAAAATGAAAGTTTCCGAGCAGAGAAATCAGGATGTCAAAGGTGCAGAGTGTGGAAGATGGGCTAAAAGAAGGAAGGCTGGTGGAAGAAGGAGTGCCTCAGAGGCTGGTGAGGAGCTTCAGCGTCCCAGTGAAGGCCACTGGACATGAAAGGATGGACCTGAGAAATCCTTAGGAAACAACCTTGATGACTTTGGTGAAGAACTGGATGTAGACGGCAAAGGGAGAATCCAAGATGACCCCTGACCTTAACCCTGACCCTAATCCTGACTTCTGCAAGAGCAGCCCTTTAAAGTCCCGGGCTGCACGCCAGCTGATGGAGAGGACCCAGTCATCCAACATGGAGACCCGACTGGATGCCATGAAGGAACTGGCCAAGCTCTCAGCTGATGTGACTTTTGCTACTGAGTTCATCAACATGGATGGCATCGTTGTGCTGACGAGGCTTGTGGAAAGTGGGACCAAGCTCTTGTCTCAATTGCAGGGTATGTGAGCCAGCCCATGGTGGACGTGTCAATCCTTCAGAGGTCCCTGGCCATCCTGGAGAGCATGGTCTTGAACAGCCAGAGTCTGTACCAGAAGATAGCTGAGGAAATCACCGTTGGACAACTCATCTCGCACCTGCAGGTCTCCAACCAGGAGATTCAGACCTACGCCATCGCACTGATTAATGCACTTTTTCTGAAGGCTCCTGAGGACAAACAACAGGATATGGCCAATGCATTTGCGCAGAAGCACCTTCGATCCATAATCCTGAATCATGTGATCCGAGGGAACCGCCCAATCAAAACGGAGATGGCCCATCAGCTCTATGTCCTTCAAGTCCTGACCTTTAACCTTCTGGAAGAAAGGATGATGACCAAGATGGACCCTAATGACCAGGCTCAAAGAGATATTATATTCGAACTAAGGAGGATAGCCTTCGATGCTGAGTCTGACCCTAGCAGTGTTCCTGGGAGTGGGACCGAAAAACGCAAAGCCATGTACACCAAGGACTACAAAATGTTGGGATTTACTAACCATATCAACCCAGCCTTGGACTTTACCCAGACTCCACCTGGAATGCTGGCCTTGGACTACATGCTGTACTTGGCTAAAGTTCACCAGGACACCTACATCCGGATCGTCTTGGAGAACAGCAGCCGAGAAGACAAACATGAATGCCCCTTTGGCCGTAGTGCTATTGAACTCACCAAAATGCTCTGTGAAATCCTGCAGGTTGGGGAACTGCCAAATGAGGCGCAATGACTATCACCCGATGTTCTTTACCCATGACCGAGCATTTGAAGAGCTCTTTGGAATTTGCATCCAGCTGTTGAACAAGACCTGGAAAGAGATGAGGGCAATAGCAGAGGACTTCAACAAGGTTATGCAAGTGGTCCGAGAGCAGATCACTCGAGCTTTGCCCTCCAAACCCAACTCCTTGGATCAGTTCAAGAGCAAACTGCGTAGCCTAAGCTACTCTGAGATCCTAAGGCTGCGCCAGTCTGAGAGGATGAGTCAGGATGACTTCCAGTCCCCACCGATTGTGGAGCTGAGGGAGAAGATCCAGCCTGAGATCCTTGAGCTGATCAAGCAGCAGCGCCTGAACAGGCTCTGTGAGGGCAGCAGCTTCCGAAAAATCGGGAACCGCCGAAGGCAAGAACGGTTCTGGTACTGCCATTTAGCACTGAACCACAAGGTCCTGCACTATGGTGACTTGGATGACAACCCTCAAGGAGAGGTGACATTTGAATCCCTGCAGGAGAAAATTCCTGTTGCAGACATTAAGGCCATCGTCACTGGGAAAGATTGTCTGCACATGAAAGAGAAAAGTGCTCTGAAACAGAACAAGGAGGTGTTGGAACTGGCCTTCTCCATCTTGTATGACCCTGATGAGACCTTGAACTTCATCGCTCCTAATAAATATGAGTACTGCATCTGGATTGATGGCCTCAGTGCCCTTCTGGGTAAGGACATGTCCAGTGAGCTGACCAAAAGTGACCTGGATACCCTGCTGAGCATGGAAATGAAGCTGCGGCTCCTGGACCTGGAAAACATCCAGATTCCTGAAGCACCGCCACCAATCCCCAAAGAGCCCAGCAGCTATGACTTCGTCTATCATTACGGCTGAGCCTGGAGCCAGACAACAGTACCCAGGAGGGATTTGGGCCCACGAGAGACACTCAGCTCTGGTGCCTTGTCTTTTGCTTGTACAGAAACTACAGTGACGGTGGTGGCCAGTAAACTCACCTCAGACCACCCAGAGCTTCCTCCTGGTCCCTGTCCATAGGAGTCATGGAGACCGGGTGCTTTGCCTTCCCATCATCACGAAGCCTGGGATTGGGCCATGAGGAATGAATGATAGGTGCCCTTGCCTTCCAGCCTAGAAACTGTGTCTTGAACTGGGCTTAACAGCAGCCACCCACCTTTCCTTCCTGAGCCTGCTCTTGTTGGCAGGATCCCATATGAGCCAGCGACGGCTCAGGAAAAGCTGCCTGCAGAGGACAGGTGAACAGGGCACGTTGAGAGCCTTGGAGTCCCTGTGGGTGGATTTGAATGTGGGCCTTGGGCCTTCGCTTTGTCTTCACAAGGGCTCACTCCAGCCTCATCCGGTGCCAAGATGCTGCTGCTTCTGAGGTTTGGCTCTGACATCTCTGATCTCCAGAGCTATCAGATCTCTCTTGTCCATGCAGGCATCAGGACAGATGGAAGTTTCTCCATACAAGCTCTCAGTCTCATCCTGGCCAGGCAGAGACCTCCAAGCCAAGTCCTGCCCTCTTACTCTCCAGGAACACTGCAGGGAAAGCCCCATTAAGGCCTAGGCCTAGACTGTGGTGATGTCACAAGATTCCACCTGGTCACCCCTACATTTGTATCTTTTCCTTCCTGGGGAAATCTCCCATTGGCTTGAGCTGCAGCCCCTCCAGTTTGTTTTCCCTTGGCCTTCCAGACTGTAGGAAGTTTGCCTTTCCTTCTCTCCTTCCTAGTGCTGTGGTTTCTGCCATTGGCCATGATTTCAGGGAGCTGGCTGGGGTCAGCCAAGGCCACAGCTGTGCCATGGGGCTTCCCTGGTGCTTCAGCACTTGAACCACATGCACATCCTCTCCCCCTGGGCCTGTTAACACAGTGGCATTCAGTATTGATAACCCAGCATGGTAGGTACTACCCAATGAAGAGCGTACTATATATTTTCTTTACTATAGGCCATACTTATACAGAACATGTATATATATTTATATAAGATCTACCTATCCTAGGACAGAATGTTTGCAGGGCAGTAAAATGGGAAAAAAGTAACACTCCCAATCATGAGCCAAGAGCAACCAGAGAACAGCCAGGAGCTTCCTGTCAGTAACCAGGTTTTCAATAAATACTCTTTGATGTAAAAAAAAAAAAAAAAAAAAACATTGATGTGGCTGGGTCACTGTGGTAATTTTAAGTCCTTTGGGTATAGACCAAGGAGTGGAATAACTGGGTCAAAATGTGGGTCCATTCCAAGTTTTCTGAGGAATCTCCACACTGCTTTCCAGAGTGGCTGCACAAATTTGCAACTCTACCAGCAATGTATGAGTGTGTCTTTTTCCCCACATCCATGCCAACACTTATTATTGCTTCATAATAGCCATTCTAATTGGAGTTAGATAAAATCTTAAGGTGGTTTTGATTTGTATTTCTCTAATTACTAGAGATGATGAGCACTTTTTCATATATTTGTTGATTGCCTCTATATCTTCTGTGAAGTGTCTGCCCAGTTCCTTAACCCATTTATTGATTCAGTTCTTTGTATTTTTGGTGTAAAGTTTTTTAAGTTCTTTATAAATTTTGGAGATTAGTGCTCTATCTGAAGTGTATATGGAAAAGATTTTCTTTCACTCTGTAGGCTCTCTTTTCACAGTGTTGTTTCCTTTGCTGAGAAAAATCTTCGTAGTTTGAATCCATCCCATTTACTGATTCTTGTTTTGATTTCTTGAGCTTTGGGAGTCTTGCTAAGGAAGTCTGGTCCTAAGCCAACATGATGAAGATTTGGGCCTACTTTTTCTTCTATTTGGTGAAGGGTCTCAGGTCATTTCTTGCCCAAATTGTTTCCAGAATGATCCATTTGATTAGATTACAGTTTCCCTCTTCCACAAAATCCCAGGTTCACAATTGTTGGATTTTTAGGCAGAAGCTTTAAGAGCAAAAACTTTAGTTGTCTCTTTCCTTTTTCAGAAAAATCCAACCTAGCATGGATCCTGCAGGGCTGAGATGCTACCCAGCCACCTAGGTCTATAGATTTATGTAGGCTCCTGTATGTACCACACAGCAGGGTGCTCTGGACTGTATTAAATTCAAATCTCCCAGTCACCTTAGGCTGTCTACCTATTTTGTAGATGAGGAAGATAATTCCAAGAATTAAGTGATGTGCTAAGCTACACAGCTATGAGAGACAAAGCCCAGTTGACCAGCCCATCTCTGCTTCCCACACCCACATTTATCCCACTATTTTGCTGCTCCTAGGAAAAAATTTTTTTCTGAATCAATAACTAATTTCAAAAGCTGCTGGTCTAGCTTAGAAACTCCATTGTAAGTTTTAAAACAGTGCTCAAGGAGTCCCACCCCAGGTGCAAATTAGCAGCAGCATGTGCTGGGAAATGAGGTGAGTCCATCTCTCTCCCCGACCTTGGGAAAGGCCATGATTCTCCACAAGAGCCATGAAAGGTCAAGAAGAAAGTTGAGACCCCTCTTGTAATTACAACAAAAACCCCAGTGGCTTCCACACATGGGGAAATCCCCTATTTGTTCTGACCCTTAAAACCGTGCATCTCTAGCCTATTTAATAAGTATCTCCTTTTTCAGTTTTTCCCCTCTGGTAACCCAGGTGGACCAGAGTGACCATGGGAAATAGGACATTTGCTTCTTTCTCTAAAACATGACCTTCTTCTACCAACAACCAACTGATATTTCCTGTTGGTAAAAGAAACATAAGAATCTCATGGAGGCTCGGCACAGCGCTGGGACTCGGAGCAGCCACTGGGGCTCCGGCGGCTGCCCAGGGGAAGAGTGGCGAGGAGAACTGCGTGGACTCAGGACACCGGGGCCTGCCCTGAGGAGGAGGAGAGGAGCGTGGCCACTTGGATTCGGAGAGACGGCACCAGAGCTGCAGGCGGTTGCCAGAGGAGAAGCTGCGCGGCGAGCTGTTTGGAATCAGAACGACGCTTCTGAACCCCGGGGCCTGCCCTGAGGACGAGGAGGAAGAGGAGCGGCCGCTTGGATTCGGGTGACTACACCAGAGCTACAGGCGGTTGCCAGAGAAGGGGCTGCGTGGCGAGCTGTTTGGACTCTGACCACTTCTGAACCCCGGGGCCTGCCCGGAGGAGTAGGAGAAGGAGGAGGAGGAGCGCGGCGGGTCCTTTGGACTCGCAGTGACTGCATTAGCGCTCCAGGCGGCTGCTCAGAGGAGAAGGCGAGTGGTGAGTTGTTTGGTCTTAAAGTGACAGCTCCTGAACACAGGGGGGCTGCCTGGAGGAGAAGCGTGGTGGGACGCTTGGTCTTGAGTGGCCGCACCTGAGCTCTGGGCGGTGCCCAGAGGACCCGTGCAGCGGGTCACCTGGATTCAGAGCCACTCAGAGGGACTGCTCCTGAACACCCCGGGGGTTATCTGGAGAAGGAGGAGGAACGGGGAGGGTCACTTCGACTCGAAGTGATTGATTGCCCCGGGCTACGGGTGGTTGGTGGGAGGAGGAGGCACGAAGTGAGTTTCTTGGACTCCTAGTGACCGCACCGGCATACTGGGCGGCTGTCTGGAGGAAGAGGCCTGTGGCGGGTCTCTGGGACTCAGAGCGATTGTTCGGGGCCACAGGTGGCTGCTCAGAGGAGGGGCCACGCAGCCAGGCGATTAGGTGCAGAGCAGGGTCCCAGGATCTAGGAGGCTTCTGGGTGGAAGAGCCGCACAGAGACTGGCTTAGGGCGGAGCGAAGGTTCCAGGCCTGTGGGCAAATTCTCTGAGGAGGGGCAGCCTAAGGAGATTCATCTGTGAAGGGTGAGGCTCCCAGGCCCAGGAGGTAGGGCCGAGCCCCTGGAAACTTTGCAGAGGAAGGCAGCCCAGCCCAGGCAGTAGCTGTAAATTGAGGGGAACCTCTAGGAGGAAACTGACCAGCGAGACCTCCCCACTGGGTGAGTCTTCCCTGCCTGGTGAGGTTTCCCCACAAGGACGGTAAAACCAGAGACACAGGCCCAAACAGGCCTTGCCTCAGCCCACAGCCTAGGTCCCCTTTGGATGACCATTGGTCAACAAGTGGAGGCACCTCTGCCCACTAGCAGGGAATATACCCCACCTGAAGGCCACCACTCCTAGAGAGGCAGCTTCCTTGTGGAGCACCGCATTATCAACTTCCTCCAAGACTTCAGCCTACTGAAGGCTAAGAGGGGATATATATAGAAATCTTCAGGGACATTGTAAATCAACAGAGGAAATCTGCAATATCTCAGCGGTCCACTGATACCTGAACAATATGAGAAAACAAGGAAAGAAAATGATGCAAACAAATCTAGATGTTACATCAATAAAACCCAATGACAGCATGGCAGAAGAAATGACAGAAAAGGAGTTCAGAATGTACATAATTAAAATGATCAGAGAAGCAAACGATGAGATGAAAGAGCAAATGCAAGCATTGAATGATCGCACCAATCGACAGTTAAAAGAGCAAATACAGGAAGCAAAAGATCATTTCAATAAAGAGTTAGAGATATTGAAAAAAAAACAAACAGAAATCCTTGACATGAAGGAAACAATAAACCAAATTAAGAACTCCATAGAAAGCATATCCAATAGGATAGAACACCTGGAAGACAGAACCTCAGACATTGAAGACAAAATATTTAACCTTGAAAACAAAGTTGAACAAACAGAGAAGATGGTAAGAAATCATGAACAGAATCTACAAGAACTATGGGATATCATGAAAAGGCCAAATTTAAGAATTATTGGGATTGAGGAAGGTCTAGAGAAACAAGCCAAAGGAATGAACAACCTATTCAATGAAATAATATCAGAAAATTTCCCAAATCTGAAGAATGAAATGGAAAATCAAGTTCAAGAGGCTTACAGGACTCCAAATACACAAAATGACAACAGACCCACACCAAGGCACATTATAATGAAAATACGTAACATACAAAATAAAGACAGAATTTTAAAGGCTGTGAGAGAAAAGAACCAAATTACATTCAGGGGGAAACCAATACGCATATCAGCAGATTTTTCAATCCAGACCCTAAAAGCTAGAAGGTCCTGGAACAACATTTTTCAAGCCCTGAAAGAAAATGGATGCCAACCAAGAATCTTATACCCAGCAAAACTTACCTTCAAATTTGACGATGAAATAAAATCCTTCCATGATAAACAAAAGCTAAAAGAATTTACAAAAAGAAAGCCAGCATTACAGAACATTCTCAACAAAATATTCCATGAGGAAGAGATGAAAAACAAAGAAGCAAATCAGCAAAGGGAGGAATTATCCTAAAGGAATTGTCAAATAAAGGAGGAAACAAGTTGTGTCAAACAAATAAATAAACAAAATTTTAAAAATGAACCAAATGACCGGGAAACCAAATCATTTCTCTATAATAACCCTGAACGTTAATGGCCTGAATTCATCAATCAAAAGACATAGACTGGCAGACTGGATTAAAAAGAAAGATCCAACAATATGTTGCCTGCAAGAGACTCACCTCATAGAAAAAGATACCCATAGATTAAAGGTGAAAGGATGGGGAAAAACATACCATGCACATGGACTCAGCAAAAAAGCTGGAGTATCCATCCTCATTTCCGATAATGTGGACTTCAAGCCAAAGTTAGTCAGAAGGGATAAAGAAGGTCATTTCATACTGCTTAAGGGAAGCATAAATCAGCAAGATATAACAATCATAAACATCTATGCCCCAAACAGTGGCTCATCTATGTATGTCAAACAAATCCTTCTCAATTTCAGAAACCAAATAGACCACAACACAATAATACTAGGTGATTTTAACACGCCTCTCTCACCACTGGACAGATCTTCCAGACAAAAATTGAACAAAGAAACCATAGATCTCAATAACACAATCAATAATTTAGACTTAATGGACATTTATAGAATATACCATCCAACCAAGAGTGAATACACTTTCTTCTCAGCAGCACATGGATCCTTCTCTAAAATAGACCATATATTATGCCACAAAGCTAATGTTAGCAAATACAAGAAGATAGAGACACTAGCATGTATTCTATCAGATCATAATGGATTGAAGTTAGAAATAAATGAAAGAGTAAAACACAGAAACTATTCCAACATCTGGAGATTAAACAATATGCTATTATATGATGAATGGATAACAGAAGATATTAGGAAGGAAATTAAAAAATTCTTAGAGGTAAATGAGAACAAAGAAACATCATATCAAAATCTCTGGGACACTATGAAAGCAGTACTTAGAGGGAAATTTATTTCATGGAGCGCATTTAATAAAAGAAGTAAAACTCAACAAATAAACAACCTAACACTACAGCTCAAAGCCCTAGAAAAAGAAGAACAGAACAGCACCAAAAGTAGTAGAAGACAGGAAATTGTTAAACTCAGAGCTGAAATCAATGAAATTGAAACAAAAGAAACAATACAAAAAATTGACAAAATAAATAGTTGGTTCTTCGAAAAAATAAACAAAATTGATAAACCTTTAGCCACACTAACAAAGAGAAGACGAGAGAAAACCCAAATCACTAAAATTCGGAATGAACAAGGAAATATCACAACAGACAGGATGGAAATACAAAACATAATTAGAAGCTATTTTGAAAATCTATACTCCAACAAAATAGAAAATTTCGAAGACATCAACAGGTTTCTAGAGACATATGAATTGCCTAAACTGAATGAAGAGGACATAAACAATTTAAATAGACCAATTTCAAGTACTGAAATAGAAGAAGTCATCAAAAGCCTACCAACAAAGAAAAGTCCGGGACCAGATGGGTTCTCAGCCGAGTTCTACAAAACCTTTAAGGAAGAGCTCATTCCAATACTTCTCAAAGTATTCCATAAAATAGAAGAGGAGGGAACCCTCCCAAACTCATTCTATGAAGCCAATATCACACTGATACCTAAACCAGACAGAGACTCATCAAGGAAAGAAAATTTCAGACCAATATCCTTAATGAACATCGACGCAAAAATTCTCAACAAAATTTTAGCAAATCGCATACAAAAACATATTAAAAAGATAGTACACCATGATCAAGTGGGTTTCATCCCAGGGATGCAAGGTTGGTTCAACATCAGGAAATCAATAAACGTAATTCACCATATTAATAGACTTAAAGTCAAGAATCACATGATTATTTCAATAGATGCAGAAAAAGCATTTGATAAAATACAGCACCCCTTCATGCTCAAAACACTAGAAAAAATAGGGATAGTGGGAACATTCCTTAACATTGTAAAGGCCATTTATGCTAAGCCCATGGCTAATATCATTCTAAATGGTGAAAAACTGAAAGCATTCCCCCTAAAAACTGGAACAAGGCAGGGATGCCCTCTTTCACCACTTCTATTCAACATCGTTCTTGAGACTCTGGCCAGAGCAATTAGACAAACCAAAGAAATTAAAGGGATACGAATTGGAAAAGAAGAACTCAAACTATCCCTGTTCGCTGATGACATGATTATATATTTAGAGGAACCTGGAAATTCCACCAGAAAACTCTTAGAACTCATAAGTGATTTCAGTAAAGTAGCAGGTTACAAGATCAATGCCCATAAATCCAATGCATTTTTATACATAAGTGATGAATCTTCAGAAAGAGAAATTAGGAAAACTACCCCATTCACAATAGCCTCGAAAAAAATAAAATACTTGGGAATCAATCTCACAAAAGAGGTGAAAGACCTCTACAATGAGAACTATCCAACACTAAAGAAAGAAATTAAAGAACACCTTAGAAGATGGAAAGATCTTCCATGTTCTTGGATAGGAAGAATTAATATTGTCAAAATGGCCATACTACCTAAAGTGCTATACAAATTCAATGCAATTCCAATTAAAATCCCAATGACGTACCTTACAGAAATAGAGCAGGCAATTATGAAATTCATCTGGAAGAATAAGAAACCCAGAATAGCTAAAGCAATCCTTAGCAGGAAGAGTGAAACAGGGGGTATTGCAATACCAGATCTTCAACTCTACTACAAAGCAATAGTAACAAAAACGGCATGGTATTGGTACCAAAATAGAAAGGTAGATCAATGGTACAGAATAGAGGACACGGACACAAACCCAAATAAATACAATTTTCTCATACTAGACAAAGGGGCCAAAAATATGCAATGGAGAAGATAGCCTCTTCAACAAATGGTGCTGGGAGAATTGGAAATCCATATGCAACAGAATGAAACTAAACCCATATCTCTCACCATGCACGAAACTAAACTCAAAATGGATTAAGGACCTCGGAATCAGACCAGAGACCCTGCAGATTATAGAAGAAAAAGTAGGTCCAAATCTTCACCTTGTTGGTCTAGGACCAGACTTCCTTAACAGGACACCCATAGCACAAGAAATAAAAGCTAGAATCAACCACTGGGATAGATTCAAACTAAAAAGCTTTCTCTCAGCAAAGGAAACTATCAGCAATGCGAAGAAAGAGCCTACAGAGTGGGAGAATATCTTTGCCAATCATACTTCAGATAGAGCATTAATCTCCAGAATCTATAAAGAACTCAAAAAACTCTACTCCAAGAATTCAAATAGTCCAGTCAACAAATGGGCTAAGGAAATGAATAGACACTTCACAGAAGAAGATCTACAAGCAATCAACAAACATATGGAAAAATGTTCAACATCTCTAGTAATAAGAGAAATGCAAATCAAAACCACCCTAAGATTCCATCTCACCCCAATTAGAATGGCGATTATCAAGAATACGAGCAACAACAGGTGTTGGCGAGGATGTGGGGAGAAAGGTACACTCATACACTGCTGGTGGGGCTGCAAATTAGTGCAGCCACTCTGGAAAGCAGTGTGGAGATTCCTTAGAAAACTTGGAATGGAACCGGAATGGAACCACCATTTGACCCAGCTATCCCACTCCTTGGCCTATACCCAAAGGACTTAAAATCAGCATACTACAGAGATACAGCCACATCAATGTTCATAGCTGCTCAATTCACAATAGCCAGACTGTGGAACCAACCTAGATGCCCTTCAATTGATGAGTGGATAAAGAAACTGTGGTATATATATACAATGGAATATTACTCAGCCATAAAGAATGATAAAATTATGACATTTGCAGGCAAATGGATGAAATTGGAGAATATCATGCTAAGTGAGATAGGCCGATCTCAAAAAGCCAAAGGACGAATGATATCGCTGATAAGTGGAGGATGACACATAATGGGGGGGAGGGAAGGGTTAGAGTTAGGGTTAGGGAGGGGGGCAAGTATGGAGGAAGGAACTACTGTATAGAGGGTAAAGAGGGGTGGGAGGGGTGGGGGGAAGGGAAAAAATAACAGAATGAATCAAACAACATTGCTCTATGTAAATTTATGATTACACAAATGGTATGCCTTTACGCCATGTACAAACAGAGAAACAACATGTATCCCATTTGTTTACAATAAAAAAAAAAAAAAAAGAATCTCATGGAATAGGGATCAAATGACAACTTGGCAGTCAGTTGAAGGGTAGCAGAATATGCCACTTGTAAAAAACAAAAAAAAAAAAGAAAAAGAAAAAAAGATGTGTATTTACCAAGGTGTTCTTCCTCCCCTCTCTACCAAGGACAATTTGGTACCAAGGATTACTGGAGTTGATTTTAGACCTTTATTAGTCTGGACAGGGCACCAGAGAAACCTTCATAGCAAGCTTTACTAATCAGCCCTTTTGGACCAAGAATTTCCCAACATATTTGCCTTCCCCAAACTCTGGTCTCGTCCCCATAGACCAGAGTTCTAAGCCATTTCCTTAAGAATTATTCACTCTCTGGGTATCTCCCATGCATAGATGAAATATACATGATAATAAACTTATTGTTCACTTTTTCTCTTATTACTCTACCTATTGTTATTGAGGTCCCAGCTAAGAATTCATAAAGATAAAGGGAAAATTGTTTTTTCTTTCCCTACAGAGTTATGAGGACTCCCACCTACAAGGTGGTCAGTAGACACTGTTCCATTAGAAAATAGGTCATTCTCTGACCACTGTGCTCCAACCTCATCTTTTCTCTCCACCTCTGGGCAGCCACAATCTGCTGTCCTCCCCCGTTGAACGCACTGTGGGCTGCAGGCTAACCGAGTTTAATGAGAGTAGGAAGGACTGTGCAAACCACAAGTGCCTTGCAGCACTTCCCCAGGGTCTGCTTTTAATGTCAGTTCAATGGACTATTGTGGCTTTAGTTAAGGTTTTCAACCAGTTGAATATCATACCTGTAGGTGAATGAGTTACACTCACCATTGACCAAAATACAATTTAAAGTAAGATCTTCTTTAATGTTCTGGAAAAATGATAAATCAAACAACTTTTTAGAATTCAGAACAAAAAGAGTAGTGTATACTTCTCAAAAGGCAAGTCCAGGGCCGGGGAGATAGCTCAGTTGGTAGAGTGCTTGCCTTGCAAGCACAAGGCCCTGGGTTCAATCCCCAGCACTGCAAAAGAAAAAAAAAAAAAAAGAAAGAAAAGAAAAGGCAAGTCCATTCATTCTTTCATTCACTCACTCTGACACCCCATTTCAAATGAAAAAAGGGAGAAAGTCGAATTAAATGAGCACCAAAATTGTATTTATTTTCTCACTCACCAGATCATAAAATCCTTATTTCTAAAAAACAAGGATGTTAATCTTTCATATTTGATCATGTCTTAGGTGCATGCTAGCTGACTGAATAAGTTGAGAAATGGATGGACAGACAGATGAATGGATGGATGGATGGCAGATGGTAGATAGTGGATGGAAAATGGATGAGAGGATGGATGGATGGATGGGTGGATGGATGGAGAGATGGATGGATGGACAGACAGATGGGTGGATGGATGGATGGATGGATGGATGGATGGATGGATGGATGAATGGATGGATGGATGGGTGGATGGGTGGGTGGATGAATGGATAATTATGCAGATTTCAAAAATAAGTAAATACGTGAATGAATTTGTCTCCTGATAACCATTTGAAATTGATGCCATATTTAGAAATATAAATTATTTACAAAGATTGAGTAAAAATAACCTAACTATAATATCTAATGAATTAGAAAAGTAAAAATAAGGGTGATATCATTACACAGGGACATTTTAATATCTCCCCACACACACACACCTCCAGCCCCTGAAGTCTTGCAGTTAGTGAACTTACCAGTACTACCCACTTGTGGTAGAATAATTTTAATCACCAACACATCACTCACACCTCTCCACAATCAGGATGACAAATGTGGTCCCCAAAAGGTTCCACCAGGAGGTGTTTGGGGGCAGCGAACTAGGAGGGGGCTCCTAGAGAAGACAAAGGACTTGACACCATGAGGTCACAGAGATATTACCTCTCCCCCTTCAAAAGAAACTACTCTCCTGCTTTACTTCAGAATCTAGAGGAAGCTGACAAAGTGTTACAGCAGCACGGCACAGGCACGATATGTGGTGGAGAGTCCTCAGCTTGCTGTCTTGGTTCCACTTGCAAGGTAAGGACTTAGAGTGAATGCTTTTATTGCTCAGCTGACTTAATATTTTGCCAAATCTACCTATCAGTCTGTCAACTGCGTGAATCAGGCATCTAGTGTGAAAGACAAGTAAGTGACTTTGCTAAGGCTTTTCAAGCCACACCCGAATCACAAACCCAAGGAATATTATTACATTTGTTGAATCTCTTGTTCAATTGCTAATGTGGACAGAAAAGAACATGTTAGTGTGTGTCTCTCTGGGATCTGTCATGATAAAATTTAACAAGCTTACTAAGCTCTGTTTTTAAAGGGCTTACCAGTGAGAGAGCATTCATTTTGGTTTTAAAGACTTCCTGACTATATAAGTCCTAGTAAAATAATTTAATGTCTCTAAAACTCAGTTTCTGCATCTTGAAATGAAGATGATAATGATGTTTGATCTATCAAATTCCCTGGATTGTCATAAGGATTAAATTTCAAATGTGAAAGCACTTTGGTAAAGGACTACATAACTTATATTTACTTTATAGATAATAATGAGCCCGTGTTAATATAAGTTTGTTTTTTGAGTTTAATTTTAATGTAGCACTATGAAAATTAATTGACGTACTCCATAGGACACCTGTGCCTGTAGAGAACACTGTTTAAAAATAGATAGTACAGGCTGTTTGAAAAAGAGTAACACAGTTACCTTTTCAGCTAGGGTCAAATTATTCCTCCCCAAAAGTGGAGCCAAAGATATAGGGCATGGCTCCTGGTGACCCTGAGCCTGACTGTACCTTGTATCAGATGCATGCAGAGGAAACCCCTTATTAATCCATCATTTTATGTTTATGTGTTTGTTTCCAAATATTGAATCTGTCGTTCTGTTTATGAAACACACTTACCTTCCTAAATTTGCATTCACTGCAGAATGGCATCTGAAAGATGCTGTTTCAAAAAACTAGATTCCCTATTTTACATAGCATTTCAATTCCCTGTTTTATGCACTTCAATTTAGTGCCTTCTTTTTTGGTCCCTTTACCCTGAGGCACTAAACAAGGATTCAGTTTAGTAACGAATAATATTAGTTTCTTCAATAAGTGGAATTAAGAAGAACTGACAGATTTAGAGAGAGTACATTTAGACAGCTAAAATTAGAATGATTTCAATTATTCCAAAGTTTAATGGTCTTTAATTGATCTTAACTTTTTCAGGCTTCAAGTAATTGCCTCATTTAAAAATTACCCCAGTGCTGGCAATATAGCCCATCATGTAGAGAGCCTGCCTCCCATGCTCCAGACCAGGGTTCGAGACCCCAGCACTGTTAGATTACAGAAATTACAAACAAGCAAACAAGACCAAATCGGAGCCTCCCAACACTCCATCCTCTCACCTCTTACTTTAAAGAGGGGTGGGAGGGGTGGGGAGGAAGGGAAAAAAATTACAGAATGAATCAAACAATATTGCCCTATGTAAATTTATGATTTTTAATTTAAAAAAAATTACCCCATAAAAGTAAGTTTTTAAATAAACAGCAAAAATGGTGTATTAAACTAAATCTGGGACAAGTTTTCTAGAATATAAGCTATCCAAATACTTTTTATATGAAGAGGAAAAAAATTTGTATGTCACACACAGTGCTAGGCACATGGTATTAATTACATTTAACCTAGCAAAAATACTGAGGTAGGTGTTTCCCCACTTTACAAATGGGGAAATTGAGGTTAAAAGAAGTTAAATAACCTGCCCAAGTTTTCATGGCCAGTGAATAGTAACATAAATATCAACCTGTAAAGCTCATAGTAAACATGTTATCTCATGACATTTTAAGGCGTGTGTGTATGTGTGCGCATGTGTGTGTGTGTTGTGTTGCAAGAGAAAAACGTGCTCTTTAATGTGGATTGAAAGTTTGAAAGCTTCCTACTTGTACAATTTGAAAGATTCAATACTGAAAAATATCCCAGTTTGAAGAGTCATTCAAGTGATCACCCTGAGGCATGGAGGCTCAATGCATCTGAACACTTATGGTTCACCCTAAACTCAGTCATGTCCATCAGAGTCCCAGATAGGGAAGTCACCAACCATGCTTTCTTGTCAGCAAATCATCAATTTTGGCAAAGCTACCCATTGTCAGCCTATTTCAGCAAATTAAGTGATAGGAAGATCACCATGGCTGTTTCTACTGCACAAATTCTATGACTGCCAAGAATTTTTAGACCAAAAAAAGTCCCATAATCTTGAACCCTGCCTTCTTATCAAAGCTACTCCCAGAATAATAATATCTAGGATGGACAAAACACAATAAGAACAAAGCTTTCAAAATTAATTTCACTTACTTGCATTGTAGACAATGAAAATATCAAATGCATCCAATTTTCATCAGTCTATTCTGGCTACTTAGTGTAAGGTAGGCTGCAGGAAATGTAAAGAAAAATTGCAAAATGGAACAGTTATTTTGTTCTTTTGTGGTTGAGACAGCTTCTTTCAAGCCATACTGGAAATAATTTGATTTTGAAAAGTCTCATTTTTTTCCACACTTATAGTTTTCTCTATTGATTCCATCTGAAAATAATAACAATTTCTTTTTGTAATGATCTGAATTGAAGTACATGTTTGCTTAATACTTCATAACAGTCATGTAAATAAGATTCTGGTTTAAGAGTTAACTCCTTGTGTATTCCTGGTTTGAATTTAGTTCTAGTGTCTATTATTTGGTATAATAATTACAGAACAAAATTAGCACCCTAGGGCTGGGGTTGTGGCTCAATGGTAGAGCATTTGCCTTGCACGTGTGAGGCACTGGGTTCGATCCTCAGCACCACATTAAAAAAAATAAATAAAATAAAGGTATTTGTCCATCTACTACAACAACAACAACAAAGATATAAAGAGCATGTGCTTTAAAAAAAATTAGTATCCTAGTAAAATATTTACTTCTGAAGATATCCACTTATTTTTACCCATACACTCAACTAATATCTAAAATCTTATTTTGTGTTCAGCCCTATGATATAAAATGGATGGGTAGCAAACAAATTTTCAAAGAGAAGTTTGTAATCTATCCAGAGATGTACCTGTAATCAAATTAATATAAAGTAATGTGCCAAGTGCTGTAATAGAAGTATATGCAAAGTCTTTCAGCATCCAAAGGAGAGAATAAGACATGGTGAGGAGGAGGGAAGCCAAGGGCTGGTTGGAAGTTCTGATAAAAGTGGTGTAATGTGAGTTCATTCTTCAAGCTGAGTCTTGGAGGAGATAAGAAAGGCATTCTAGGCTAGGAAAACAAAACAGACAAAGGTAAACTATCTTTGGAGCCTGAAATCATATGGACACAGTAAGTGACCATATGATTAGAATATCTGGAAGAAAATATCTGCAGATGATACTGGAGGAGATCACAGGAGAAAAGTCATTGGGAATTTTGTCCTGATTCCTATAGGCAATGGGAACTATGGCAAATATTTTAATGAAGAAAGAAACATCATCAACTTTATGATTTTAAAATGTAATTCTAGAAGCAGATAAGGATGATGAATGCTAGGGAGGAGAGAGTTAAAAAGTTGTCGTGATGGCCCAGTGATGGCAGCCCAAACTAAGACAGCAACGGTCGTGGGAAAAAGGGGAATACATGGATTAAAGAGATGTTTGGGAGAGACAAGAGGTGAGGGTGCCTGCCAAATATCTGTTTTGCAGCCATTGGTGATGACATCATATAAGGGACCACTGGGACAGAGCAGGTGATATATTTTTATCAGGTATGGGAGAACACAGGGGCCAAGAGACAGAATGAGTTCCAATTGGAAATGTTTCTCTGCAATGGTTTTTAAATTTACTACATGCAATAATCGTACTATTAAGGCAATGTAAAAAGAATATTTTATTCTTTTTTCAATCTACTATGATGACCTATCATAGAGGTAAAGATCACACACAACAACTCCCAAAATCTTGGGAAAGACCAAGGACTCTTCAGAGTGTGCTGGTTTTGTCTGTGTGTGCTTTGGAAGGTGGCTGTGACTGTTGCTTGCCCTTTTGCTTGAGAGCTGGTCACTTGTGCTTTGGCATGAAGTCATCCACTTATAGGTGAGACTGGGTGCAGAGATGATGGTGAAGGTCACAGCTTCCATGTCTATATTGAGTTATGCATCCCATAATGATGTTTTGGTCTATAACATATGTAATCATGGCTTTATAAGATTAGAACATAGCCTAGGTGTGTAGTAGCTATTCCACCAAGGTTTGTGTGAGCACACTCTATGATATTTGCACTATAATGAAATCTCCTGATTCTTTTCTCAGAATGTATCCCTGTGTTAAACAATACATGACAGTAGAAACCAATAACAATCTATAACTCCAAGCTCAAATAGAAGCCTCCCAACACATGGCCGTGCAAGGCTGAATGCACCCAGTCATAGAAATAACAACCAAGCCCCAAAGCCAATAATCCACCCGGTCAACATGACCTACCAGTAAGAGGTGGTGACCTCACAGGAGAGACTCCACATTATTCATTATCAAGTTCTGTGTGGAACCATGTATGGAAAATTTGCAGGTAGGAGCTCTGAAGCTCAGGTAGAGAAGACCAGGAAGTAGGTGCGTGGCACTCAGGGACTACAACAGAAAGGCTCAGGGTGAATCAGGATACTGTACAAAGCTCTAGAGTTACAGAGGAGGAAGTGGTGTACACAAAAAATACCTCACACCCCAAAAAAGGTGAAAGTTGGACTCCAAACTTAAGTGAAAGAAAACTAAAAAGACAAGTTATAATTTAGTCTCCAAAGGTAATGAGAGAAACATGGGCACTCAGAAGAGGAGTTGACCAGACATGAGCACAGCACACTCCTCTCCCACCCCTCAACAATACCTGCGCACACTGAACAATATTTTTAAACACTCCAGTTAAAGGAAAGTTGGGTGGGCCTGTGGCTTCTCGGTGAGGCTATTCTTTCTTTCTACAATGATTTCCTGTCGCTAAATCAAACACAGGGTCTACATGATAAGACTGTAAGTATATAGGCCTGTATAGCCAAAAGCAAGCCTTGCAGCAAGGTGTTGAGGAAACCTGTAATATTCTCTGCTCCAAACCCAGCCCCTTCCATGTGCAGCACAGGTATCCATTGATGTGTGCAGTCTCCTTGGCGACCTGAGACTAAATTCTCAACAGCAAGAGCAAATATTAATCCTAGGATATACTGCACTTCAGAGTATGCTAAAATGTCAGACTGCGTTTCACAATTTTCAAGAGTCAAGAAAAGCCAGGCGCAGTGGCACATGCCTATAATCCCAGCAGCTCAGGAGTTCAAAGCCAGCCTCAGCAACTTAGTGAGGTCCAAGCAACTTAGTGAGACCTGTCAGTAAGTAAAATATACATTAAAAAGGGCGGGGGGGGGGGGCGGGTTGGGGGATGTGGTTCAGTGGTTAAGCACCCCTGAGTTCAATCGCTCATACACACACACACACACACACACACACACACACACACACACACAATTTAATTCCTAAGTATGCATCCTAACAGAAAGACTAATAATACAGACATCTTTAACCTGGAAGACATTTATTCCTAAACAGGCACCTATAAATTACACCACTCTCATACCAAGTGCAGAATTTCTGCGTGCACATTTTATCAAAGGTAACATTGGCAAAAGTTCTAAGTACCTACTTCTAGACCCAAAGGATTAAATTAGTGCATGTTTCTTAACCCCAGTTTTAATTCTATTGTTAATTCAATGTGTAACTTTCTTCCAGGAACTTGCCTGTTTGTCAGTATTCTTTTTTAAATTCACTTTTAATTGGAGCATTATAATTATACATAACAGTGAGATACATGTGACATATTTGTACATGCACCTAACATATTTTGGTCAATTTCATCCCCTAATACCTCCCATTTCCCTCTCCTCCTACGTCCCCCAGTCCCTTTTCTCTACTCTACTGGACACTTTTGATTTCATGTGTTTCTCAGTGTTCTTATTAACACAAGAAGACAAAAATTTGTGCATTGCCTGCATTATAGTGACATGATGAAAACTGACATTACTTTTCAAGCTACACTATAGTAGTTTCTGCAAGGAACTAATTTTAGAGAAATATAAAACATTCATAAAAAAACAAATACTTCAGTGTGTTTCTGGGAAGCAAAACCATAAACAAGAACTGTGCACAAGAATCACCATAACCGTCATAATGTAATGGAAGTTAGTTCTAAATTCAAATCTTGTCTGGGAAGCTGCTTAGCTTCAGATTTTTTTTTTTTTTTTTTTTTTTTTTTTTTTTTTTTTGCGGTGCTGGGGATCGAACCCAGGGCCTTGTGCTTGCAAGTCAAGCACTCTACCGACTGAGCTATCTCCCCAGCCTGAATTTTTATTTCCTGATCTCTAAATTGGGAATAATGACACTTTCTCCAGAGTTATTGGTTTTTGGCTTGAGTATTTGTTTTTGGACTAGCTATTTGTTGATTGGTGAAATCTAGAACACATTTCAGGGAAGAAATTCAAGAGTTTGCTTTGGGAGTGTAGTTCAGTGGTAGAGTACTTGCCTAGCATATACTAGACTCTGGGTTTGATCTCTAGCACCACAGGAATAGAAGAGAAGAGAGAGAGAGAGAGAGAGAGAGAGAGAGAGAGGAAGAGGGAGAGAGAGTTTAATTTTTACTTGTTAGGCTTGAAACACCTTTTAGAAATCTAAATGGAGTCACTAGCAACATAATGAGGCCAGATGAGATGATTGATCTAGGGAGTAAGTGTAAGATGGAGAAGAAATCTGAGATTTGACCTCTGTGTGGACAGGGCAGATGGATGAGGAGACCCCAGAAATGGAGACTGAGAAACAGAAAGAGCAGTAAGTTAGAAGGAGAATAGGGACTCCGAGATCTAGGACCCAATACTGTCCTAGGGAGCAGCGAGTGGTCAGTTACAGCAAAGGCACAGAAGAGGTTGGAAAGGTAAGTTCTGCTAATGAATGGTTGATTTGGGCGAAAAGAAGTACTCTGGTGACCGTGAAAGAGCAGCTTCAGTGGACTAGTGGGCCTGATCAGAAAGGGAAGAATAGAATGAACACTGTAGGTAATTCTTCAGAAAACGTTTTAATAAAAGAGAGGGAAATAGGGCAGTAGCTGGAGAGACAGGTGGCATAGCATTTTGGTTTTGCTTTTTCATATGGAAGAGAAAGCTTCTTCGTGTGCTGATGAGAAGGGTACAATTCTAGAGAAAAAAACTGATGATACAGAGGAGAGGTGGGGCCACGCAGGAGGGTAAGCCTTCAGCAAACAAAGAGGGATAGAGGCCATGCCCAAGTGCAGGATCTCGGCCAGTCCTCCCCAGACCCCCAGTGACAAGGCAAGTGGAATGCGCAGTCTAAAATTTTTGGATTTGATTTGGTAGTGGGAGCAAACAGAGGTTCCTTTGGTGAGCAGCACATTTTTAGAGCAATGTTGGCACACAAATCTGCAAATACATTTTAGTGTTTCCACAGCAAAAATGTATGTGATGAAAAGAGGAGAGAATTGGAAGGGAATTTCATGATTTGATTATTTCAGAGTTCTAATAATGTTTTCTCTCTCTCTCTCTCTCTTTCACACACACACACACCTTTCCCTCTTTTTCTCCATCAAATTATGATAGTTTGCCATGCATTGAATGATATCATATCACTATATGATCCTCAAAATCCTTAATCTTCCTGAGCTGATCCAGTTACAGCAAACATATTGTCACTCTAATGACTTCTTTTAACATCTACAGAGGACTCCAGAGTGTGTAGGAAGGAACAATCCTGAAACATTTGAGAAGGAGGTCTCAGGTGAAGAGCTGCAGAGCTACAAGGCTTTGTCTTTTGACACTGACCTTTTCAATTCTTCTTTTTAAAGCAAGAGTCGAGGGTCACCTTAGCTCCTCTACTACTTATTGGGAACTACCTACAAAATAAAAGAAGTACATGATGCATACTATGCTCTCAGAACCATTCTATTTTCTTTACACATCACTTGAAAATCTCTACAACTCTATGAGATGAATAATATATATATTTTTAATGGTAAGAAACAACTTGCCCAAGTTCATACCGTTAGTGGAGAAGCCAGGGGACCAAACCTAGGGGACCAATGATAGATAAGAGTATCAAGAGCCAAAATGCTCTCAGAAAGTTTGAACTCTCAGTCCAAAGTAACCAAATAAACCTGACTTAGGGAGAACGCAAAATCTGGAATTTGCTTCCGAAGTGAAATGTATCAACACTGCTGAGAGAAATTTGCTGTGACCACAAGTTCTCTGAAAGAAATCTGAGTGTTTTTGATGACCACAGACTTGGCATGAGACTGGCAAGGTGTTAAACTTAAGGGCAAAGCACTGGGCTTAATAGTAAAAGGGAGACCAAGCGTTCCATGGTGTGGCAAGTGAAAGTCCCCCTGGGCTCTGGCCAGCTCAGAGGACATCTGAGTCCACTCCTGCAAACATAGAGTAATATTTGGGGGGGACACATTGACAAACCATGGTATAGTTAGGTGTGGCAGATGGGGAAAGGTAAAGAAATGATAGAGAAACTAAAGACTTATCTTCTTTAACTATTTGGTCATGCCATGGAAAAGCCAGTAGACAAGTTTGTCTTCAGAGGACAGAAGGAACCAAGATTAAAGTGTAAAGTCATAAAATGACAGGTTCAGCTTCTTGGTACTACCACCTACCCCACTCCAACCCCAATTCTGTCTTAAGGGGTAGTTGACTTCAAGACCAGGGTCTTCCTTTGCCCACTTTTCCTTCGTTGATATTATATTCATATCTCTATCTTTAACATGAATGACATGCTGACATGGTTAAGACACATACTCAGGTGGGGGGCGGGTGTGCAACTCATTGGCAGAGTGCTTGCCTGGCATGTGTGAGGCCTGGGTTTAATCCCTAGCACTGAAAAAACTAAAACAAAAACAAAAAGCAAACACAAATTCTCAGCCAAATTGCCTGGTTTGGAATCCTGGCTCTTCCACTAACAGTAAGAACTTGGGCAAAGAGTGTGTCTTGGTTTTCTTAACATAAATACACACACACACACACACACATACATACATACATACATATATATATATATATATTTCATCTCATAGAGATGCTGAGATTTTTCAAGTGACATGTGAAAAACCTAGAATAGTACTATAGTACTAAGTACATATGACTTCCCAAATTTTTATTATCAACAAAACTCCCTTCGGTGAAATTCCACTATCATTTCAAAACATCTCTATGAATATTATCTTTATTACTCAATTATGGGTTGATTTTATAAATGAGAATATTTCCAAATAACCAATGACCAAACCTAAGCAGAATTTGATTTGAGGCCTCAATGGCTTTTTTGAAAACACAATTCATTCCTCCCCCCCCACCCCTCCCCTCAATTCTACACACCCTAGGAATAGAACCCAGGGCCTCTGGCATGTTAAGCAGGCTTCACCCGCATCCCCATAAATATCTTTTCATTGATTCATTGTTCACTATAGTATTGGCTGGCATTATAGATATTTTTCCATTAGGACTCAAGGAAACTGTTTTCTCATGAAAGTCAACATGAATACAACAGAGTAATTCCCGGTTATTACCGCTGGAGGCTAGATGAGATGGAAATTCATGACCTAGGAATGGAACACTCAAAAGGGCTGCACCAATTAATTTCCAGAGCTCCCCAAAGCACTTTTCCTATACTTAAAATCTATCACAAGGCAATAAACTCCCTTCTTGTTTCTTTTTCTCTTTGGGGATTTAAGATAATGCAGTAAAATATGTTATATTTGTTATTCATCGTTTATAATCCTATGGTATTCTTCAGCTTATGAAAATGTTTTATACCTTCACTGATAAGAACAGTTCTCAGAAAAAAAGTGTTCTTAATTTAATATGTGAAGAAATAATTAAAGGCGAGCCCGGTGCCACTGCATGCCTATAATCCCAAGGACTCAGGAGGGGGAGGCAGGAGGATCACAAGTTCAAGGCCAGCCTCTGACACTTAGTGAGGCCCTAAGCAACTTAGTGAGATCCTGTCTCAAAATGAAGGGGGTAGGCTGGGAATGCGATACAGTGCCTAAAGCCCCTCTGGGGCCAACTCCTTGTACCAAAAAAAGAAGAAAAAAAGAAAAAATGAGAGGAAATATATGTATTATATGATCAGTAAAGTCAGCTTATTTCGCCGTCATTTTCTTTCTGGGGGGATAAGTTTGCAGCTACTTAGCACTAATTGTTAATTATTTTCTGGGGGGTGTGATTCAGAGAAATTGGACTCTCGGGTTTACCTGTAGAAAGTGCTGCTGTAGCATATTGAATTGGAGATCTCAGAACACCCTTCCTCTGGGTAGAACCCCCCTGGCAGTTTGCCTACTGTCAGTGAAGGGCAGCTCCATGATTCACAACAGCACTGGGGATCCAGTGCCCTGCCAGTGCAGGCCAGTGCCCTGCCCATTTTAGGCAAGCTGTACTGCCGTGGAGCTACACCCCAACCCCAGCATTTGTTCATAGAACTCTAAAAAATGTGACAGTTACCCATTTTATAAACTGAGGCCAAGGAAGCTGAATCTTTTTGGGTCTCATCGCTTAGAAAGAACGACTTAGTTATAGATACATGTATTTTGATATCCGCAGCCCTGGGTACAAAGTCCAGTTCCATGACCTCTGTGACCTTGAACTTCTCATACCTCATCTGTAAAGTGAGCAAAACAATTCTTCCTTTATAGGATTAGTTTGAATATTATGTTTTGGCACTATAAACAGGCACGGTTCCCAGTCTGTGACAGAGCAAGTGCCCAAAAACAGTCATCTAACTTCCCTTTCTTCCTGTTAAAACCCAATTCCTCCTCTGTTCTGACCCCACTGCATCACCCCTCCTCCGCCAGGCGTCTCTACTCTTCCCCCACACGGTGCTGGCTCTCTCCTCACACTTGTGGGTATTTGCTTGTATTTCCATTTCTACAAGAACATGCAAAAAATGACTGAATGACTGAGAGTGGTTGTGTCGAGACGAAATCCCTGCCTCCGCATGGTGTGGCCAGGCACTGACAACTTGACCATCTAGAGTCTCTTCCTCCCCAGACGCCTTTCTGACGAACCACACGGAAACCATCGCCTTGGAGGAAGGCCAGACGCTCACTCTGAAGTGTGTCAGTTCTCTGGGGAAGAACGCCTCCCTCCAGTGGCTGGCCCCCTCAGGCTTCACCATCTTTTTAAATGAACATCCTGGTAAGCAAATGAAAGAAAAAAAAAAAAAAAAAAAAAAAAAATATATATATATATATATATATATCTCACCAGACCTTGACCTAAGGGATTTTCCAGCCTGGCAGGTTAGTGGGACAGAAAGCTTCATGAGTCACCCTAAGGGTGAGCTCAGCCCACCTACCACACACGTGAATCACAACTCTGAAGCCCATCATATGACACATGGCTGCTTTTCTGGGCGCAGGAAGTCTGAAATGGAAACCCCACCAGAATGGTTGTTAAAGGGGGCTCAAATTACAAAGCGCCTTTCCGTATCCCCACCTCACCCCCACATCACTTTTTGACTCTTGGTGACCATAAAACACCCACAGCCAAGTGAGAAACAGGCAGTGGGTTGACTTGAGGGGTCCTAGGCCTCACGTAGCCCACATGATCACCCCACATCTGAAGCCAGCTGCTTTGTTATCCATCTGAGCAATCCAAAGTCACATTACAAAGCCCCCTTTCAGAGATCTCTTTTTCCTCCTGTTGGTCTGAACATAAAATCAAGACTTCTAAGCAGTAGAAATCGACAGCCATTCCTCTCTTCCCAAGCACACATTCAATGAGCACTAGATGCCTGGAATGAAAAGCAAATCTCAAAACTCTATTTTAATCATCTCTTGGACTTCAGACAAGATTTTACTAAAGCCTTCCCTTCATCATGAGACCATCTTATGTCTCATTTAATATTCCTAATTGCCAGATACTTGAAATAGTGTCTAAGACAGCAAATGCCATTCTTGCTCACAAAGCAGAGGCCTTCAAAAATACATATGCTTTGAAAACGTGAAATATTGATACATTAAATATAAAATAACCAAATATATCATTTCAAGCTAAACCAACTATTAATACCAGATTCCAATAGAATAAGAAAGTACTAACTGTTTTTTATTTTATTATTATTTTTTTTTTTTTGTGGTGCTGGGAATCAAACCCAGGGCCTTGTGCTTGCAAGGCAAGCACTCTACCAACCGAGTTATCTCCCCAGCCCAGAAAGTACTAATTGTTAAAAGTTCTAAAAAAATAAACTTTAAGTAGAGATGCTTCTGTTAAATAATGCTTTCTGGTGTCTGGTTTGATTTTCCTTTTGGGAAACTGGGAGAGGATGGCTGTTCTGGGATTTCTGCTGCATAAGGTCTTGATCTGTCTCCATGGTCCTACACCTGGAATGGTCGTGCCCTCCAGCAGACTGGACAATGTTTGGAGACGGTTTTGGTTGTTAGAAAAAGGGCAGGGGGTTGCTTTTGGCATCGAACAGGTGGAGACCCAGGATGCTGCTGAACATCCTACTATGCACAGTATAGCATTCATCACAAAGAATTATTCACTGAAATATCAACAGAGTAGAGATTGAGAATCCCAGAATTCTAGTTCAAATAATATCAGCATCCTAGGACACATGACCATTACCATTGCTCCAGGTAAACAATATCTTTCTTCAGCTATTCAAGGTTCAACTATTTTAGGCTTGTTCATGTTATGTATCTCAACAGTTAAAAAAAAAAAAAAAACGAAAACAAAAACAAAAAACACTCATTTCCATAGTCTCTGTTTATTAAGGGATCTGACTTCAGATGGAAACCCCAGGTCACTCATAGTCATGAAGAGAGCTTGTAATCAGTTGGAACTTCTTAGGGCTTCCTTTTTTGCCATTGACTAAACACCTGGAAGAACTAAATCATAATCTATGGGAATCTTCAAACAATAATGAACATTTCTAAATAAAAAAAAAACACATAGCTTTAAGAAAACACTTAGCTGGTGCATTTATCAGAGCATACATCTCCATTCTTGAATTCACTGTGACAATATGACCTCCAATGAATCAAATTTCAAAGAGGCAAATCAGTGGAGCACTTGCCTTAGAAAAACAATAGAATCCTCCTGCGATCTGAATCTTTCCTAATCCTTAATTTCCTACAAGCACAAACAAAGCAATTTGTTTATTTCACAGATTCACTATCAAAATATTTTATTTCCTAAACTATCTTTGAGAAGCACCCAGCTGATCACACTAGAATTTGGAGGGCAGCTCAAACAAAGACGTTTGTTCCTTTAAAGTGTGAAAATCAAAAGCTATTCCTGTGAATGATCAATCTGTATTCATCTGACACCTTTTCTCATAACAGCTCTATTTTCTTCTTGTACAGCTTTAAAAAATTCCAAATACCAGCTTCTTCATCACTCTGCCACCCAGCTTTCCATCAGCGTGCCCAACATAACCCTGCAAGATGAAGGAACATACAAGTGTTTGCGGTACAGCGACTCCGTGAGCACAAAGGAAGTGAAAGTGGTTGTGTTAGGTGGGTACCCCAGCAAGTAAACCCAGGCAGGGGTGATACCGTTACCATTGTTAAAACTTGACATTTTCGTTTAAAAAGGATTCCTAATAAGAAAACATTTTCTGGGACACCTCTGCTATCTTTTGTTAAAAGAAAACAAAATAGAGCATTTTGAGTGGCAAGCTCTAGATTAAACTGTGAACTTGTGAATTTATTTGCCTTTGGCATCAACTGAATTTTCTTTCCAGGAAACTAAAAGGAAAAACAATTAAAACTGGATGAGCTATGGCTATGCCCTGGGTGCCAAGTGAGATTCTAGGGGATTCAAGAGGAATTAGGTGCAGCCTCTGCCCATAGGGTTTGCACTCTACTTAGGAAGGTAAACAGTGTAAATAAAGTAGAACCTGGTGACAGCGAATCCTAAGATAGGATGGAGTCATGTATAGTTGCACTGGATAATCTGCTCACATCCTCTCCCAAAACAATTCCTCTTTTCTGTTGGGGGGGTGTGTACAGGAAGTGACGATCTCCTGATCATCAAGGACTAGCTCAGTCTTGCAGATGGTCAGTTGTAGCCAGGATATGTCTTACTGCCTTTTGGTGGCAGAACAGGTCAATTAAAAACCATTGCTTCATATAGATCTCTAAATGACATAATACCACAACTCACATAAAAGAATTCCCCAGACCTCTCTTGTTGAATTACAGGGCGAAGCCTGTCATAAGGGAAAGGTATGGTGGGTAAGTAACAGAAGGAGTAACTCTCTGAGTGCCTGGAGAATCAATGTGACTCAGCTCAGTGTCTTCTCCCTGTGTGACTGGCCACCTGTGGTGCCAGCCTGGTTCAGGCTGGTCACGTGACATCTGGGCTTTCAAAACTTTGTTATCATAGCCCTCAATACATAATCTTTTTTTTTTTTAGTTTTATGGAGCTGGGAATTGAATCATGGCCTCACACACACTAAGCACCTGCTCTACCACTGAGCTACAACACATGATCCTTTAATTAAGAGTTTAGGGGCTCAGCGCACCACCAGACTGTTAGATCCTCAGAAGGCCCTATCTTTTTCATCTTTGTGTTGCCAGAATGTTACACATCCAGCGCATGCTTGGAGCCCATAAGTGCCTTTACAGTGCTTAGATGGCAGATAGATAAGTTAAATAAAGGTAGAAGAGCACAGTTCTGGACCAAAGTAGAGTGGGATAGAAAAGAGGAAGAAGTAAGTCTAACTAAAAAGTATTTTCAAAACAAAAGCATAGAGAAAAAGGACCAATGGGTCCTTTATGAGAGAGATGTGCCTTTGATATCAGGAGGGGACAGAAGTAACTGACTTTGAGGTAAATCATAGGCTCAGGAAAATTTAGAGCCGAAGGAGCCATCTCATTAGCTAACTCCTTCCTGTCACAGGTGAGAAAACACTGATGTGTCAAAAAGCTGGGGGACTTACCAAAGTTCTTACAACCAGCCAGTGATAGAGGCAGGTCTAAAATCCAGATCTCTCCCTCACCTGGTGTCTACCAACCAAATACAGTAGTATATCACATTTGAATTGCTGTTGTAAAATCATCTGTTTGGGAATTTTCGGGGACTAATTACATCCTGAGTGACAAACATTCTGACTTTAGCTAAAGGAACTTGGCAAGCACATAACAGCCCTTCAACATGGTTGGATATAGCGAAAGATAAAGTGAAAAATGTGCCCATGCATTGCACTGTGTCCTACAACAATCCCTACAGAATCTTAGGCTCTGTGCTTTGCTGAGATATGATGACCAACTAAGCATAGAAAAATCAATTTCCTTCTAGCAACTCCTGTGAAGCCAACCCTGGAAGCTTCAGTTATCAGAAGGTTGAATAGAGAAGACCATGTCATACTTAAATGCTCCACTGTGAGAAGCAAGCCCCCTCCACAGATAACTTGGCTAATGGGAAACAGCATGGAGATACACGGTAAGGAGAAAAACAGGTTCTTTGTTTTCCTTCCTACTTAGATTTTCGGTGAAATTTTTAAATGTTCTGGCGCCCTCTGGTGGCAGGAGGTGTCAAAAGATACCGTTCAATAATTTATCTATTCTGTTCCCAGAGAAATTATTCTTATAACCAAACCAGTGTTGTCTTGATGCTGAAAGGCTAATCGCAGATAATAAAAATGCTTTTGCTTAAAACAAGGTAGAAATAAAGCGGAATATTTATAATATTCCTAAAATTTGACAACAGTTCCTAAGGTAAGGGGTGTAATATAGCTATTGTTTCTGAACAGAAAGTTTTTTGCAGGCCTAAAGTTGAAAATATATTTTATAAATGACGTACATGAGCAGTATGGAGATTCCTTGAAAGACTAGAAGTAGAACCATTGTATGACCCAGCTATTCCACTGTTGAAAATCAGCATTCTATAATGATACATACATACCAATGTTTATAACAGCACAATTCACAATAGTCAAGTTATTGAACCAGAATAGGTGTCCATCAAGAAATGAAGGGATGAAGAAAATGTGGTACATGTAGACAATGGAGTTTTAATCAGTCGTAAAGAATTAAATCATGTTATTTGCAGGTAAATGGATGGTATTAGAGCACATCAGAAAGTCAGGGGTCAAATGTTTTCTTTCATATACAGAAGCTAGAGGGAGATAGAGAGAGATGAGGGAAAAAAAGAACATTTAAAAAAAGGGAGGATCTCCAAAAATCGAAGGAAAACCAATAGAGTAGAGAAAGGTATCAAGAGGGAGGGAGGAGGAGAGGGCATGAGAACATACTAGGGAAATAAATCTACCAAATTATGCTCCTTATATGAATGTACCACAAATAATCATATATAATATATATAATCACATATGTCTATGATTAGAATACACTAATTAAATAACGATAACTACTAGAAGGAAGGTCAGTAGAGCCAGCAGATTAGGAAAGGGAGGAGGGGAGGGAAAGGGAAGTTACTGGGAAATGAGATTGATCAAATTATGTTGTTTTCGGGTATGAATATGGCATGAATCCCACTATATGTTTAATTATTAATGCAATAATTAAAATGGTAAAAATTTTAAAAATAAATTCAAACTAAAAAATAAAATAATAAAATACATATATGGATGCTCCTTAACTTACCATTGGAGTTGCGTCTCAATACTTCCACCATAAATTAAAATTATCTTAAACTAAAAATGCATTTAATACACCTAACCTACCAAACATTAATCATACTTTGAACACTTACATTAGCCTACACATGAAAAAAAAATCCAATACAAAGACCCTTTTATAATAAGTGCTGAATATCTTGTGTAATTTGATAAATATTCTACTAAAAGTGGAAAAAACAGAATGGCCATATGGTATGCTTTCAATCATTGCAAACATGAAAAATCTTAAGTCAAGCCATCATAAGTCAAAGACTGTCTGTATTTGGAACAAATAAGATCTTCCTTATATAATGTAGTACCAAGTCACACTCACAATGACAGATTAAAAATATTATGAGAACAAAGAATCTAAACTTTGGACCTTTAACTGAAACAGGCTAACATTAACACTGTGGTGTTGGGAACTGAAAAGCACCCACAACAACCACTCCGGATGCGGGAACTCACGCAAAAGATTTTATTAGGCAGACAAGCAGAGTGTCTGCCCTGGGGAGAGAGAGAAAGAGAGAGATAGAGAGAGAGAGAGAGAATGGTGGGGGAACTTCCAAAAGAAGGTGTTCAGGTTTGCCGGAAGAGCAAAGAACAATTAGTGCACAAGAAAGAAAAGACTTGAAGATAAATACTCTCTTTCTCCTTGCTTGCTCGCTCACAGAAGTTGTATAAGTCCTGGGGTCCAGGGTACCATTAGTTGGCCATTCTGATTGATTATCTAAAGGATAATGTGGCCAAACATTACACAAGCAAATAAGTTTTGATGGCTCTAGGTCAGGGATCAGGTGAAATGATTTAAGATTTTCTAGTAAACATCCCAAGGGTGAATCTGCCTGTGAAGACCTAGATTCCACAGTGGAGACTAAGAAGCAGCCAAGTCAGTGTTCAAAGCATCCTGAGGTCATAGACTAGTTGGCTGAAGATGAGGAGGTAGCACAGTGATGGGGTCGTCACCCGACCATCAGTGTGTGCTGAGCAAAAGCCCAGAGAGTTGAGGACCTGACGTCAGGAGTTTCAAGAGAGAAAGTGAACCTCAATCCAGAGAGAGAGATTCTCCACCATAAAGATCGGGGACCCACCCGTCAGATAAGGTCAACTAAGGGTGCCAGCCCTAACTGTAAGATGGGAGGGGTGGAATAGCTGTAGCAAAAGGTCAGGGCAGCGGTAAATGATTGCAGCTTTATATTATGGGAACTACTTACAATTTGCTTACATTTCGATATACATTGCCTTTCAAAGCTAAGTAATCATACATCCTTGAGAACTGTGAGGACCCCACACAGCTGAAAATGCTGAAGGTCAAATAGAGTTTTAGAGAGAAAAGACCTAAAGCCCAGATCTGATTCCCAGTCCAGTACCAATTCTACTTTATCAATACGGCTTATCCTTTTATTTGCCTTATTCATACAACCTGAATAAGCTCCTGATCCTTGTATCCTTGTGAAATCACTGTAAGTTTTGAGTTTTTTTCCCTGGCAGTGAAGGTTTAATAGACGCCCATTTTCTCTTGTTCACCTGTTCTCCTCTTGACCAGAGACCCCCACACAAGGCAGCTGGCAGAGGTTAGATGGATTTCAGAAATTTAACATGTTTGCCACAAAGTCTAAGCCATTGACCAAATCCATCCAATAGCATTAAATAACCATGCTTTTTATCCCTCTTTAATTTTCTACGTAGGCAGAACCCACCATGAATTTGAAACTGATGGGAAGAAGTGCAACACGACCAGCCTCCTCGTAGTGCACACATATGGCAAAAACTCAACGGTGGGCTGCGTTATCCGACACGAGGGCCTGCAAGGGAGGAAACTGGTTGCATCCTTCTGGTTTGAAAATTTGGGTAAGGGTGAATGATTGTCTTCAATCATTTTTAAATTCACCTTCATATTGCACTCTCAAACAAAATGAAATGGAGTGGGCAAAGTCCTTCAGAGTGAGATTACTGTCAACAAAGCTCCCCTTAATAGCATGTTTCTGCAATGATTGAAATTTCTCCAGCTGAGGTCAGGACTGTAAGTTTTCCAGTGCCCAAAAGAATTCCAGCTGGGCATGAGGCCTAGCAGAGAGCCATATGCAAATAGCACCATTCTTGCTGTTTGATAATGATAGCTAACATAACTTGACTACAGGTAGTTTTATTGCAGTTGCATTGTTGGAGAGACCCTGTGAAGCATATTGCATCTTTGTACTTGACCCAGAAGGAGATATGAATTGAAATTTATCTAAATCTGCCAATATCATTTTATGTTCTTACAAAATACTTGCACTGTTACATTGAGATGATTGCTCTTTATATTTACTTTGCTGTGGCTGTTTTAAAGATTCCCCCAAAGTCCAAGAAATCATTAAAAACCCCCAAACAACTCTTCAAGCCAAAGATCCTGTAAGAAGCTGCAGGGAATCACAGGCCAGTCAGTAGTGGAACTCTGAGCTTCTTTGTTTTACAAGGTACTTCTTGCTGGAAAAAGAGATTCCTGAGTATAAGGAATTACATAAATGGAAGAGGAAAATGTAGGATGAGGATACCTCAGTGAAAAATCTCTTTTATTAAATGAAATAATTTATAACAAAAGGCATTTGTTCAGGGCAATGTTGCTTAGGAGAGCCTTCTAAGGAAGGCTGCCATGCTCGTCCATGTGGGCTGTTGCTGTGATTAACACTCCTTCAAACTGCCACATGCTTCCGTGGGCCCCTTTCTTACCAAACTGAAAGCAGTTTATTGAGGAAGCTGCAGTAGAAGACTCAAGGACCCACAGACTGGATTTCACTGTAATCTTGTGCACATTCTCCTACCCCTTGATGACTCCTGCCCCCACATCCCCTCCGCCAGTGGAATTGGAATACAGCATATGAGACTATCAAGGTACACGCTTCTTATAGACGTTCAGATTCTTAAATAAGAGAGCCAGCAATGTTGGGTGGGACCATATTTCTACTTTTCAGCAGTGGTTGAAGCCACCTACAAAATTTCTTTCTTCCTTTTCTACTATAGTTCTATATGTCTCAAAATCACATCTATAAATATTTATGATAATAGGCTAAGATGACTTTTATTTGTGATCTATTGACTATCTAGCACCATAGTCAGATCTCAAAGAGGGCTATCAGTGGCGGCTGTGGGTGGTTTTCATTTGTTGATCACCTTCTTTCTTTGGTGAATTACGTCTAGGTTGACATATTGATGTAGCAAATATTTTGTTCATCCAATGAGGTTAAAACATTTACGAGATGAGGATGCTTTAAAACACATTTGCAAGTTAGAGTTCTGACCCTTTCATCTCTGCCCTTTCTGGGGGTGGGACCCCTGGGGAAATGAAAATGGCACCCTCACCATGTCCTCCAGGTGCCACGCTAGCCAAGAAGAACTCTGGAGTCAATTAGACTCTTCAGAACCACTTATTTCATCTTCTTAATATTCCAAGTGAGGAATTTTAATTTCCTGTTACTTATCTGTGGATTTTTAAAAAATTGAACAGTTTTCAAACTTTTTACTTTAGCACCCCTCTACACGCTTAAAAATAATTGAGGTCCTCAAAGAACTTTTACTTATTTAAATTCTATCTGTTGATGTTTACCTATCAGAAAGTAAAGCTGAGGACTGGGAAGATAGCTTAGTTGGTAAAGTGCTTGCCTTGCAAGCACAAGGCCCTGGGTTCAATCCCTAGCACCACAAAAAAAAAAAAAAAAAAAAAAAAAGTAAAGCTGAGGGATCCAAAATATGTATTCATTTATTTAAAAATAATAAATCCACTATATGTTAACAGAAATGACATGTTTTTATTTTAAAAACAGTATTTTGTAATACCAAAAATTAGTTTAAATGGCATTGTTTTACATTTTGAAAATCTCATGTCTGACTTGATAAAAACAATTAGGTTCTTTTAACTTTTGCATTCAATATGGTGTTTTGCTTGAACTACACATAATTCAACTTTACACAAATATATAATTGGAAAGAGAAGCGCATTTAATAGGCTTTATTATTTTTATGATTGTGGATATTCTTCTCTGAGGTTATACCAAAACTCAACAAGATGTAGCTTCTTAAAGGTTATTTGCTATGTTGACCCGGGACCCTATAAATGAACTTTCATACTCTGTTATATTAAAATTCTTTGAATTATTTTGCATTTTGAATGAATCTTTTACCTGGGCATGATTTTCATAGCATTATGCCTTGGTCATTTGGAAAATACTAAATTACAGAGTTATACAGTTCTTTCAAACATTGCCACATTTCAATATCAAAATCATGTTCCATAATACTGTCACTGATCTCATCAGAAGCCTCCCAGTATTTGAAAGCTGCCAAGTTCACAGTAGCAGACATGAGTTGTACAGAATTCTAACTTGAAAAGCAGCTAAAGCAACTGAGGAACAACATTTTAAGTACTATTTAACTTTAATTAATTAAAATTTTAAAAGAAGGTGCAGTTCATGGATACCACAGTGCAGAGCAGAGGTGTATGACATTCTGGCCCACTAGGGAGGTAAATGTGGCTATAATTAAAACAACAGTCTAAATACAACTGTCCAGCAGACACTTTAGTTTTAAATATATATCAATAGTTCAAATATACACATATGCAAGTTATACATATATAACATGCACACAAACATATAATTATCTGAATTCACATAGTAATTACTATGTTAGAAGACTTCCATGATTCTTGATAAATTGTGTTCTACGTGTCCCCAGTACTTCCCACAGGATGCCACTCTTATCATATCTTTCCAGCATTTCTGTTTGACTAGATTTCAAGCTTTTGCTTCTTTCCATTGTCAACAGCCCTCTTCTTTTAGACTTATAGTGTGTACAACAGTCTCTTGTCTGTGGTTCTGCTTCCTATAGTTTCCATTACCAGTGGTTCAGCAAGAAGGCTGAGTACAGTAAATAAGATATGTAGAGAGAAACTGTATTCACATAACTTTTATTATAATATATTGTTATAATTGTCCTTTTTTACTATTATTTATCGCAATTAATATCTTCCTGTGACTAATTTATAAATTAAACTTTGTCATAGGTATGTGTGTGTAGGAAAAGCCACAGTACATACAGGGTTTGGTAATATCCACAGTTTCATCCACTGGTGGTCTTGGAGCACATCCCCAATGGATAAGGGGGGACATGTAATACCAGTTCTCTAACATTTCCTCAGTAATTCTTTCTTTTCCCAGAGTTCTTAGGCATAACTCAGGCTTTTATACTTTCCAAAAAATTAGACATATGTGATTAATAAGGTACATTTTCAAAACCACAGAAAATTCCTCGATTAAATAAACACTGAGAAGCACACAAATTTCATGGAGATATTACCCACTTGTCACATATTAGTAATTTGACAGGTAGTTGTTACATACTTCCTGGATATGGGCCTGTTCACTGATGGGTGAAATCCATCCTAAACTGAACCTTTGGAAATATCTCACAGTAATTCTTAATATTATACAATAATATTTAGTAAGCACTGTGCTCCATAAACAGCAAGACATTGTACTAGGTTGTTGAATGAGCTTCTTAATTCTTATAAAAATACCCAAAGAGGTAAGTGCTGCAGGATTTCCGCTACTCAGAGAAGAAGAAGAAGAAAGAAAAAAAAAAAAAAAACCAAGTGTTACATAAATTAAGCATCTTGTCCAGCAAATAGCAGCATTGGAATTCAACCCAGGCTTAGGGGGACTCCAGAGCCACCTAAGTGATAAATAGGAAGATAGATGTGTGGCTGGGTAGACGGATGGACAAAAAGGTAGAGGGAATGAGAGATAGGTAGATGGATACAGACAGAGGCAGTGAACACCCTTTACCCACTACTGCCAAGTGCATCAACACACAGAAGTCCAGCATGCTGTATTTGCAAGCTGGTCAGGTTAACAGATGGGCGACCAGCAGGGTACAGATTCAAAAAACAGAGCAAGAGCTGTGGAACACACAGCTCTGAGGTTCCTGAAAACCTCCACAAGCAGGTAGCAGGCAAACACATTCTGTTCTTCTGAGCACCATGTGGGTAAAATTGCTCTCTGTAGTGGCAGAATTTTGTTTTTCCCCGTTCGTAGTTACTGATCAAGAGACAGCCTCAGATGCTCCGGAGAAAAGCTCACTCTCCTCTCAAGACCCTCAGCAGCCCACGAGTACTGGTAAGTGTCAAAATCAATGAAACGTGACAAAAGATTGTGCCTGCTTGGGAAGGTCATATTAAGTTTTAGGAATATTTTTATTTTAATTTTTAATAAGACTACACAAGACCCCTCCCACTGGCTCCAGTTTTGTGTTGTCCTGAAATAGGGCTACGTCAGGAGGGCTGACTTAATGGAGGACCAGAGGGCCACAGGATGCTTTGACAATTCAGTCCTATTTTGCTTGAGATGTCATGCACACACACACACAATTGCACATGCGATAATGAACTTGAATTTCCTCTGGGGTAAATGACAAGGTTGAATTCATTTATGAGGAGACTCATTCTTTGTTTTCCCCACCTAGAACAGAGCAAACACAAAACACAGATTTGATTTCATTCAACACAGAGCCCAGAAGTAGGAGCTAGGATCTGGTGTTGTCACAGAATAACGAAATCACCTTTGAAGACACATCAATTACTTGGTTGTCAAAAACTTAGGTCATTTTTTTTATGACAGCATTGAGCTATAATAAGAATTTAGATAGCCTGGATCACAACTACAGTTTTTATTTATTTTTTTTAATTTCCAGATTTTTAGACAGTGAATCCACTAGATGTTTAAATTGGGGCAATAATCATATATTTAATTTAGCATTGTATTTTTCTCAGTATAGTCTCTGGCTAAATAGCAGGTGCTCAGAAAATGCAGAATGAATGAATGCTATTTAATGGATGGATGGATGGATGGATGGATAATTTGTTTTGGTGTTTTGAGCAAGACAGCCTCATTCAGGAGGTTACAAATTCCTCCATGATCCCTTTCTATTTCTTGTGGTGTCTCTATAATAATTTCATTTGGTAAGATAAGTGCTTTCAGATCATTATCATGTTCATAGTTCTGAGTATCAGATCACATTTTTAAGAATGTGTATCTTGAATAATATTTAAAAGCAAATGTTTGGGAGTTTTAAACACTGGTAAATACAACATGTACCATAGAGTTTTTCCAAGGCAATGGAAATTGAAAATATTATGAAGTGGAGCAGCCACATCACTTGCTTAAATAAGGCAATATTTTTAAACGTGTTTAGAATCTAGTTGTCTTTAAATTGGCTTGCACTTCTACTGAGCAACTCAATTTCCTGCTCTGCGTTTTCTTATACAACATAGGATTTAAGAAATATGGTCTCTAAATTCCTTTCAGCTTCCAATTTCTGTGATTTTATTACTGCTAATAACTCCCACGTTCAGGGGCATGGAAGGCTTCATTCCCCTAGAGGTCCACACGGTGGCGCTGTGCAATGGGCTAAAAAGACTTCGAAAAGAAAAAGAAGCAGGGAAAGTGAAAAATTGCAAAAATATGCAACAAAATCTGAAAAAGCCATCTTTTATTTTTATGATTTGTCTTATCAGGCAATGTCGCCATAGCACTTCTTATTTCTAAGGCTTGAAGGACAACTAAGGCTTTTATTTCAACAACAAAAAAAAGCATTGTTTTTTGCATTTTTTGGATTGTAGGTTCTTATTCAAAAGCTTGGGATGCCATTGCCCCGTGTTTTGTGATTATTTTGAATCATCCTAAGGACCTTCTTCCTAATATTCCTGGTCAGGAAGAAAGTATGAGATCGTGGTGTAAATTTGGGGTTCTAGGGTTCCACATACCATTTTGATATTGGCTCTGCCACTTATTTGCTGCAGGACCTTAGGGGATGTACTAATTTCCCAAAACCTTATTGTAGTGAGAAATAAAAGATACCAAGCACTCAGTTCAGGCCCTGGTATGTGGTAAGTCTCCAATAAACGTCTGCCTTGCCAGGTGCAGTGGTACACTTTTAGCCCTAGCAACTTAGAAGACTGAGGCAGGAGGATCGCAAGTTTGAGGCCAACCTTGGAAACTTAGCAAGGCCCTGCCAAAAAATAAAAAGGGCTGGAGAAATAGCTCAGAGGAGAAATGCCCTGGGTTCCATCCCCAATGCTGCAAAATAAATAAGTAAAATAAAAATAAACTTTTGCCTAAAAAATAAAAATAAGGCAAAGGGAACCTAGCCATTTGCAACTATTTTTGCAAGAAATAGTAGTTCCAAGTGAAATAAGTCAGACACAGAAAGGCAAATGCTACTAGTTCTCTCTCGTGTGTAATAGCTTAAAAATTTGATCAGGGCTGGGCATATAGCTCAGTTGGTAGAGTGCTGGCCTCGCAAGCACAAGGCCCTGGGTTCAATCCCCAGCACACCCCCAAAAAATTGATCCAAAAGTAAAAGAGAATAGAATAACAAATACTAGAGGCTAGGAATGGGGCTAGATGTAGGTTTGATTGCAGGCACCAAAATACAGTTAGATAGTAGGAAGAAGTTCTAGTGTTTCACAGCACAGTACGATAACCATGGTTTATATTAAACTATTATGTATTTTATGAAGAACTAGAGGAGAGGAGTGTGAAGGTTTCAAACAAAGAAATGATGAGATGGAAACGCTCCCGTGATTTGGTCATTATACACTGTCCTATAAAAATGTATAATTATTATGTTATTTAAAAAGAAAATTTAAAAAATTTAAATTAGTTTTTCAAAAATGAGCTCATTTTTTTAAAAATGAGGACCACTTAATTTGGCTCTCAAACTGCTTTGGCCAGAGTATATATAGTTACAGTCTTTATTTATTTATTTATTATTTATTTATTTTGGTGCCAGGGATTGAACTCAGGGGCACTTGACCACTGAGCCACACCCCCAGCCCTATCTTGTAAATAATTGAGAGACAGGATCCCACTGAGTTGCTTAGCACCTCGTTTTCGCTGAGGCTGGCTTTGAATAGCCTCGTCCTCCTGCCTCAGCCTTCGGAGCTGCTGGGATTATAGGCATGCACCACTGAACCCAGCTCACAGTTCTTTTTATGCTGCTAAAACCGAATGCCATAGACTGATTATTTAAAATGAACAGAAACTGATTGGCTCACAGATTGGGAGGCTGGGAAGTCCAACAATGAAGGGCCACATCTGATGAGCACCTTCTTGCTGTAGCCAAGAGAGTGCAAGAGAGAGAGAGCAAGAAGGGCAAACCCACTCATTCCCTTGCACTAATGGCCTCAGTGCATTCATGAGGGTGGAGTCTCCACCATTCAAACACCTTTTGAAGGTCTCACCTCCTTACACTGCGGTGGCAACTGCATTTCAATATGAGTTTGGGAGGGGACAGGCATTCAAGCCCTAGCAGTTATAGGCAAGAATCATGAATCGAAGCTACAGGTATAAAACATTTCTTACTTTCTTTCACCATAGTCTCAATCATGGAAAATTCTAGTATATCAGAGATTGACATGGAAGAGAAAGAGCAAACTACTCAGTACCTTGACGTGACCACTGGTAAGTATCACCCACTGCATTTAGAAGAAATACTTGACATTGTAACCTCTTAGTAGAAAAATTCAATGGCCTTCTCCAGTCCTCATTTTCTTGACCCTTCTGCCCTTTATGACACAATGAACTAATCACTCTCTTGTCCCTTCTTGACTTCATTGTCTCCTGCCTTCCTTGACATCTTTGCCTGGTCCTATTATTTTTTGCTAACCCCAGTTTTTCTATATTCATTAGCTAACTCCATTTCCTCCTGACTTCTTAAATGTGGGTATACTTCTGATTTTACTGCTTCATGTTTTGTTCTTAATTCTTAAAGAGTTTAACCCACCCCACCCCCATTCTTGTGATTGTTCCTGTTGCCTGTAGGAGGAAGGTTTCCATACCTGTATTTCCAGAACATTCTTCTGAGCATTAGTCCCCGATTCATTTTCTATCTATCTCTAACCTAATTTTCTTTCATCTCTTCAATATCGCTAAAAACCAAATAGCAACTTTTCCCACACCTTTTTCCTCAACTTGTCCAAAGTAGAGCCCCAAATCTGTGTTATCCTTTATAATTGTGGGTTCATTGTACAGATTCAAACACATACATTTGTGCATATCCACTCCCCAGCTTATATAAAAACAGCCTGTTTCCAAGGAGTTTTGAGTCTTTTCTCTTTCAGGTATGTTGTCATTATCACTGCCGCCCCTGGATTTAGAACCTTAAAATCTCTTGTATGCAATATTATAACATTAGTTTCTCATTCTCTGGTCCATGTTTGGCACTGGATGTCAAAACATCCCTTTGCACTCTGCACACCTGTGTTCTGAAAACCTTTATGGCTTCCCAAAGTCTACAACACAGAGTTGAGCTCCCCCATCCTGTAAGGTGCACCCCGTCCTACCTCTGCAGTCCTACCTCTAAAGAATCCCTGCGAGAGGCACACGTTTCTCTGAAAATATCGTGTTCGTCACACTCCCCTCGTTTATCCTAACAGCCCTGATTGGAAGGAGAAACTGCATCCTTATTATCCTTGCTTCTCCTGCAAGGCCAGTATCTTCCCTGAAAACGTTCCTGACCAATTCAGCCCTCAGCAACCACTCTTGACTCTGAATCCCAGAACACATTATTATATCAACACATGTTGTGCTGGCGATATAGCCCATCATGTAGAGTGCCTGCCTCGCATGATCGAGGCCCAGGTTCGAGTCCCCAGCACTGTGGGATTGTGGAAATAACACATGTAGACCTAGAATTTTGCAAAAGATATCTTACTTTTGTTTGTTTTTATTAATTAATTACTTTATTTACATATAGAGAAAACTACCTCCTCAATTATAGGAATCGTGTCTTAGAAGCTCCAAGCATGATATCCTCCACATGGCTGGCACTCCTGAATTACTTATTGGGTGAGATGTAGAACACTGAGCAAAATTATAGCCCATAGAATCAGAATTCTAGGTTTAGAAACACTTTTTAGGGCTCATGTAGTTTATCCCCAAATGCCTTCATGAAGAGCCATATTTAACCCAGCCAAAATAAGTGAATTTCCATTTGATTTAGTTAGTTCTCCAATCTTCTTAACAATCCCTTTTGCTACCTGACTTCATTTTGCTAAAAGCCATTTCTTATAGCTAATTTGAATCCCCTGACAATAAGTCAATATTCTTACTTGCTTTCCTCTAGAAATGAAAAACAAATATTTCTATGTTACTTTTTAAAAAAATTTTCAAATCATCCTACAGGATTGCTTTGTTGAATTGCTTTGTTTGCAGAACGTGAATAAAGTGTGCTCTTTACCTTCAGGAGTGAGCTCTGCCCCATCTCTTTGTTTAGCCTATATGACATTGTGGAAGTATCGTATATATCCCTCAATAATTGAAGGGCGACAAAAAGAACAATGCTTAAAATCATCTCATTTCCCTTGTAGAAGCAAATCCTCAGTATATGGGATTGACGAGGAAGAAAAGCGGCATTCTGCTGCTCACGCTGGTGTCCTTCCTCATCTTCATCCTCTTCATCATAGTGCAGCTCTTCATTATGAAGCTGCGGAAAGCACACGTGATATGGAAGAAGGGTGAGTGGGCAGAGAAACTGATGGAGGTACAAGATGCCCAAACGATCCGCTAGAAAAAAGAAATTCTGTCAATTAAAGCTCTCCTGTGAGTTCTTGCACAATCTAGTTGATAAATGAGGACTCGAATAAGCAAATGTTTGTTTTCCAGTAATTATGGCTTATGAATCTCCGTGACTTCAGTCTGAGAGCACATGACCAACAGAAGCTGGAGTTGCTCTGGGGATGGCATTAAACTACACATACTTCTATTCACAAAAGGATGCAAAATGGAGAGCTAATACATTCATTCATTCAATAAACATTCATTGAGCACCTGCTGTGTGCCAGGTACTGTTCTAGGCACTAAGGACACATTTGTCAACAAGACAGAACAGGTCCCTGCTCTCAAGGAGCTTATATTCTAGTTGCAGATGAGGGTTGAATGTAATAGACTGTTTTGGTCCCATTGCTACTTTGTATGAATGCATTCATCCTCCCTCAACTATAATATATTAGTAATTTTCCCTTAATTGTACTAATTAAAAAACTACTGAAAGCAAAAAACATTATTTTGCTAGTATGGGAGATACCTATTAAAACACATAGACTCTGGCCAGGCAGAGTGGCACACTCTGGCCTGTAATTCCAGTAATTTGGGAGGCTGAGATAGGAGGATTGCAAGTTCAAGGCCAGTCTTGGCAATTTGGAGAGACCTTCAGCAGCTTAGATCCTGTCACAAAATAAAAAATAAAAATGGGCTGCAGATGTAGCTGGGTAGCAAAGTACCCCTGGGTTCCATCCCCAGTACCAAAAAAAATAAAAATAAAATAAGTAAATAAATAAGTTATAAAATACATAGATTCAACACATATCAGAGTTAAAAGAAACCCTAGAAATTATTCAGAATAATTGTCTATTCAATTTATTCCATACACATGGAGCAGGATTCAATCCTTTCTTTCCAAGGGATTATCTACACCTGTGCCATCCAGTACAGGAGCCATAAGATGGCTATTGAGGACTTGAGGTGTGACTAGTCCCCAAGGAGATGTGCTGTAAGGATAAAATACACACCCAGTTCTGAAGACTCAGTACACAGGCTTGTACACTCAACCAGGAATATAATATACCTAACAATAATATCGTGGATGTTCTAGTCAAATAATATGTTATCAAATCAATTTTACCTGCTTCTTTTTACTTCTTGAATGTGGCTAGTGGAATTATTTAAATTTCATGTGTGGCTTCTACAGTGCTACTGAACAGTGCTGATCTAGCCACGTTCGGCCCAAACACCTCCAGCAACAGAGAAGTGCGTATGCCCCGAAGCAAAATACTACAACTTTGAAGAGCTCTGGCTTTTTGCTAGTTTAATATATTCTCTGGACTGTTAATACACTAATATGCTCATTATAAGTAAGCCTGGAGGTAGGACCTCACTTTTCATTGTACCTGGGCCTGCCCAGTAGGCCAAGGTCATAGTATCATCTCAGAATTCCCCATTTACTATTCACCCCCATCTTTCTTTTGGGCTCCTACATTTGTTCCTCTCTGAAGGACAGTATTTGCTTCTATTCTGCAGTCACTGAATTCTTATAGTGCCTTGTACAGGGTCTATAGGAATCCTAGTAAAGACTAAAAGTCACATATTGAGTTAATGAGAACGAGTACAGCAGGGACATAAGACAGTTATTGATCTGTTACCAAGGCATCAGCTTATTCAAATAAACATTTCTGCATACGAAACATGTCCAAGGTGCCAGATATTAACAACTCAATTTTTGTTTCTTGCAGAAAAGGAGATTTCAGAACACACCATAGAAAGTTACAGATCAAGGTCAAATAATGAAGAAACATCTTCCCAAGAGAAAAATGGACAAAGTAAGTCAACTGGGTAAACTGATATTAGAAAAATGAGATTCATTTGTCAGTTCCCTTTAAGGAGAAGGAGGGAATATCAAAGCTTAATCTTCAGCACTAGAAAATCAATGTCTCAAATCACTTTGAAGATTTAAGGAAGTGCATCATAAAAAAACAATCAGGCCAGGTGCAGTGGTGCACACCTGTAATCCCAGAGATGGGGAGGCTAAGGCAGGAGGATCACAAGTTCAAAGTCAGCAGCTTAGGGAGACCCTAAGCCTCTTGGCAAGACCCTGTCTCAAAATAAAAATTAAAAAGGGGGGCGGTGGTGGACTGGGGATATGACTCAGTGATTAAGTGCCCCTGGGTTCAATCCCTGGTATCAAAACAAAAACCAATCAGAAGATAAGGTCCTGTTATGGAAGATATTTCATGCTGGCTCCTGTCACACACTGGGGTGCTGTGTGCCCTTCCTGTGCCCCAGAGTGTACTACATACACCTTTGTTAATGAGGCACTTCCTAGACCATACTGTGATTTCTGGTGATTTGATTTACTACCACAATATTCTTTCATCTTTTGAGTAACTGAATTTATTGGTATCCTTGGATCCTAGCACAGGGCCTCGCACAAATGCAATGCTTGGTAAAGTTGTATTGAATAAATGAATACCAGCTTTAACTAATTCAAGCAGAAATGTTTCAGGTCCTTTGGGGTAGCTTCATTGTGATTCTTTAGGCAAAATAAGTAGAGAAAATGAAAAGAATCTTAATGGGAAGGAGGGCAGTGGGGAAAATGGGGGTGGAATTCGATGAAGATTCAGTAGGCTACTTCTAGGGAAAAGAGTGAGAATTGTATAACTTTTCAACTATTTTATGTCCTCCATGCAAATTACTTTAATCTGCCTTCCAGAAGTTGCAAGAAATGCAGTGAGCTTTGTCTCCAGATTCTCTTGGTTTAACTGAGGTTTTTGTAGCAAGCTAGTCTTTTGTAACACCTCTGCCTTTCCTTTTGTTTTGACCTAGTAGAGTGCAAATGGAAAGACAGAAGAGATGTGCTAGCAAAAAGAGAGACACAGTGAATTGACTCTGTGAGAATGGTGGGGGAGGGAGGAAAAAATGTGTGTAAACTACATCTGACTGACAATAGGTGACAAAGCATGGAGAATGATGTTAGTATGATGTGTAAACTGGGTCGCTTTCCTAGGTGAGGGAAACCAAACAGCGGGAAGAGAACTATGCCCTTTAGCAGGAAAAAAAAATATCCCTCAGCTCGGCTGCTGAAAAGCAGAACCCCTTGCAGTTCAACTTAAAGGAAATTTTAAAATGAGGACCTGCACGGACAGGGATATCCCTGGGATTCACCAAGTTCATAGGAGTTTGGGCTTTCTTTTGGGTTCAGATCTCTTTCTTCATCCTCCCTGCCTCCAGTGTTTTCGCTGTATTTTTTTGCACATTTAAAAGACATCTCTACAGTTGTCTCTAGCCTCCACATCCGGTTGCATAGGCTTTGAGGGGTCTTCCTCCAGCCCTATATTTTCCATAAGCCTTGTTATTTTTAATATGCAATTGTGCTGAAAAGCAATGTGCTTTTTTCAGCAACACACATGTTATATTACAGCATAAATGTCGATATATTTCATTTCAGGTTTTGTAGTATGTTGTTTAGGTAACAAGACTTAAAATTAAGGCATAACAATGCGTTCAGACCATTTATGTGTCTCAGGGAATCTTCAGTTTCATAAAACATTAACATATGGACCTTAAAAACATGAAGATCCCTCAAAGCGTTTCAATAAATGGGTGCACAGTGGTTCAGCAGAAATGTTTTTCTATCCTTTTTTTTTCAGCTTCTCACTCTAAGCGCTGCATGAATTACATCACGCGGTTGTACTCAGAAGCAAAAACAAAGAGGAAGGAAAATGCAGAACACTCAAAATTAGAAGGAAAGCACACTCATATCCCAGAGAGCATTGTGTAGTGCTCCCTGAAATAGGAGATGATTTCCAGTCAGCCGTGCCATCAGCAGAGCAGCCTGTGGGAAGGAGCATCATTACCGTGACATGAAAAGTATCCTTTGAGTGCAGTGTGAGGCGGGGTCTTCTGAGTCAGGGCAGCAACATGGGGACCAAACCATGGACAGAAAGCTCATAGTTTAAAGAAAAGAAAGCAAGCAAGCAAGAACCTATTATTCCTGATACTACTTCAGAGCTCCTGAGCCTGTGGATCAGGGTCAATGTGACCAGCTAATATCTTACCTTGAAGAGAACAGGAGTTTTTAGATACTGGGCTCCAGTAGAACTACTTTTAAAAAATAATTCTTTAAAATATCTTTTCTTCTGGTCATCTTTGAGATGAGAAGTACCTAAAGAAGATCTCTGATCCTAAGAGGTTACTTTCTAGATGGACTTTAAGAAGATATAACCAACACATGAGCGACAGGGAGGAGTCGTGCATCACTATGAATGAATCCAGGATGGACACAAAAGCCCAAGACACAAGCAGTGAGCTCAAGAAAGGCCCAAGGATTAGAATTTCTTAGACTTTATTCCTAAATTACTTGAGCTGACCTGATAGACAAAGGGTCTAACCTGGTGTTTCCATGTATAAGAGAAGGTAATAAGTTCAATTGACTGATTGTTGACCTAATGAATGGTTTTTAAAAATTCTTTAAGCCAAGCACAGAGGCACATGCCTGTAATGCCAGCAGTGAGGAGGCTGAGATGGAAGGATCATAAGTTCAAAGCCAGCCTCAGCAACTTAGCGAGGCCCTAAGCAACTTAACAAGACCCTGTTTCTAAATAAAAAAAATAAGAAGGGCTGGGAACGTAGCTCAGTGGACCCCTGAGTTCAATCCCCAGTGCCAAAAATTAAACATTTTTAAAAATTATTTAATAAAGAGAAGAATGTATACTTGTTTTCCTAATGATTGTGATCCAAGTTGCACTTCCTGTTTTCACATATAAAAGTGACGTGTCTTCTTATTTTGTTTCCTATTATTTTATTTAAGGCACGGTGAACTGGCATTATGTAGAATATTTCTCAGTGTTTGGATCTGAATAAACCAATTTTAAAATAACACACAAGCACACCCATATACGAGTTTGTAATTTGTTACAGGGGACAGATCCCACTGTGCTGATTTTCAAAACTTTTTAACAAACACAGAATTTCAGAAAAGCCTAAAGATAGCACAAAGCACAACTCACTCTACTTAAGAGTGAGTTGACACAATGCCCACCACCCGGCTGTCAAATACCTCAGTGTGTGCTTCCTACAAACAAGGATGCTCTCCTCTGTGACCACAAATGCAACCATCAAAATCAGGAAATTAACATTGTTATGTTTCTGCTAATAGTCTTCAGACGCCATTCAAGTTTCTCTGATTATCCCAATTGTCCCAAAGGACCCAGCTCAGATTCACACTTCATCTTTACCTAATTCATTCTGGAACAGTTCCTCCATCTTCTCTTTATTTTTGTGACCTAGATATTTTTGCAGGATACAAGCTAAGTATCTTGTAGATCATCTCTTAGTTTGGCGTTGTCTGATATTTCTGCATGATAAAATTCAAGTTATACAACTTTCATTGGATTGTCAAGAAGCCACGTTATTTTATTGCATTTTATTTATTCCATTCTATTGATGGCACTCATTCTGATCATTTGTTTCATACAGTGTCTGCCAAATTCCTCCACTTGTAAAGATACTTTCTTCTCCTTTGAAAGTCAGTGTTTTGTGGGGAGATACTGTGAAACTATGCAAATATTTTGTTCCACATCGAACTTTAAAGTTAGTCATCTATTTGCCTATGTGTGTATGAATTCACAGTTTCCTCTGATATTCCACCCGTTATAATCTGCTACTATCAAGTTAGTCCATTGCTAATTTCATATGGAGCTGTAGAAGCTGCCTTCTATGTCTGTCCAAAATATCCTCCTCAATCTTTAAGCACTTTCTTGTTTTCTGATATCAGATTTTTCAGGTTAATCTTAAAACATTTCCTGCCTGGCTCTGGAATCAGCCATTTCTCCTAGAATTTCTGGTTCCATTCAGTGGCAAATGGTATTGAGAAGCCAAGATCAGGGCTAGGTGTACTCATTGCTTTTGGACTGTCATTGTTCTCAAGACTTCTCAAGAGCAGCAGAATAGATGATAAATTACATAGGGGTGTGTGTAGTTGTATGTATGTACATATATACATGTGTATATACTTGTTTATATTTATGCCTATCTATTGAAAACCACAAATTTATTCTAGTTTTCTCCCTTTATGTATTTCTAACACCCTTCTCTGAGAATCTGGCTTTTATTATCCATAATAATTTCTTATTTGATCAACACCCCAAATGAAGGTCATCTCTCACCTCTGCTATCATCCTGTTCTCCTCAAGAAGTCTTCCTCTTACTTCCCAGCCTCTGACTTTCCATTTTGTGTTCCTCTCTCCACCCCCACCATGTGGATGCTCTGCTCACCATGCTTGGGCCCTGACACCCACATCAGGTGGCTCTGCTGTATGGAAACCTTGGTGCATCTGCACATACAAACACACATGCATGCACACACACTGCTGCATGTCAACCCTTCTCACCCACTCAGGCTCAGGTATAGCATGCTGGGCAGCTCACCCAGGGGCACTGCCTCTATAGTTTTTCTACTGCCACCACCACCATGGATTCCTGCTTTGCTCCACCCTATCTAAAGACTTTAGGGCTGAATTGTTTGGTAAAAGAAGTAAAGGAGTTGGGAGATGGGGAATGAGGCAGATGTCTTGCTTTTCAACGGAGTTTTAATGTGTAAAGACATCAAGGTCAGGCATGCCATTTATATAGTTTTGTAGTGGCTCTGAGTCAGAAATCATTCACAATACTATCAGTATTCTATGAACAACCCAGAGGGAAGAACACTTCCACTTCAGAGATGGTGCTTGTCATGGCTGATTAAACCTTGCTATTGTATTGGCAGACTCTGAGTCTATGTTTGCAAAGAATCCTCCCAAAGGATGTTAAATGTGACTGCTTCCATTTCTCCAGTTCCAACTCAAGAGACCAGACTAATGTGCCAACATTTCAGTAACATGCAAGGCAGAGGTAATCAGAGTCAGTCAGTTGTCAGAATTGCCCAAGAGGATTTCCTACAAGAGGGGTCCCCAGGTTCGTTCCCAGTGATTGGTCTCAGGAGACCTGAGGTGAAGTTTTAGAATCTGCATTTTCTAAAAAATTCTTGAATAATTCCAACAAGCTGGGGAACCCTGGCATGCGTAGCACTAACCAAAACTTTTCAAAGCATAGATTCATCAATGTTATTTTTAAGGTGACCATCATTTACCAGTGATCATTGTAAGGGGTTCATAGTGTCCGGAGACAGAAAGAACAACATCAGTGTCATACAGTCCTACCTAATGTGGAACGATATCCCAAAAAACAAGTGAAACACATTCTGTGAATAAAAACCCATGTTAGTGTCTCCATTCATGTTTGGCAAAGAGCAGAGGGAAGACAGGAAAAGAAAAATGACAATTGTTGGAAGACCTCCTATGAGTCACGTGATTTTTAGTGGGCATTCTAATTTAATCCTCATAACAATCCTGCATGGTAGGTCTTAAAGCACACATTTGACACATAAGAGATGCTTTAAACTCTACAAAATGACTTAGAAGAATTCCAAAATTATATAAGTAAGGGTGGAAACAGATGCTGATCCAGGTGTGTCTGGCTTCCATGTTGTGACCCATCTACTATGTTGAAATGAGACTCCAGGAGAACATTTTAGATGGAGTGAGATGTTAGAGAGCTGTGCTAATATCTTCCATTTGTCCTGGGAGACTGACACTTTGGGTCTCATCACTGGGCTCACTTGCCCTCTCTCTGATGTCAGTTGGGGAATGTGGAGTACCAGCAGGTGAGCAGGGCACACCTGAGGCTCAGGGTTGCTGATACTGACTGTGCCCCAACTGGAGGTCACCACTCAGGTTAGACAGTCCTCTCCATCTCTGATTCCAGAACCTACCTGCTTCCTTCACCTCATCAGGCAAAAGAGGATTCTAAGCTCACTTTTATAGTACACCCAAATTTTGAATCTTATGGTTATTAAATTACCTCAAACTGCCAGATTTAAGGGTATTGAAAGAATGGACATTTTTTTAAGCTGTCTGTTTTATCTCAACTCCCTAAGGTTTCCCTCCCAGTAATGGGAACAAAGCCCTTAAAGCTGTTCTCTGTTCCCAAACAGAGAGTAAAAGAGTAAATTGAGCCAGATAGCTAGATAGTGCTCAAACAGTAGGATTACCAGAAACTATTGACCAGAATCTACAGCCTGTTGTAAAACATTGTGAAACATGTTGTCAGCAAACCCAGACCCCCTTTGAAACTTCCTGGCAGCTTTGTCCCCCTTTTCCCCCTTTCATGTGTGACCCCTCCCGATGTGTGGTTTCTGCCTTTATAAACCTACAAGATTTTCTGCTAGGGACTCGACTCCTGGAGTTGGGTCCCAGCGCGCTGGAATAAACACCTCTTGCGGTTTGCATCAAGTGACGCCTCCTGCGGTTGATTGGGGTTGCCGTCCATCCATGGGACAGAGTTGGGGTTTCCTTTTTTGGGGGGCCTTACATTTGGGGGCTCGTCCGGGATAAGATGGCCCCCCCTCATCCGCGGAGTCGACCTTGGAGGTAAGAAGGGGTACCCCGAAGTTGTCTGTCTTTGTCTTGTGTTTTGTTAGTTGGTCTGGTTCTGTGAGCGCGCTTTCGGTTTCGGTGGCAGCCGTTCAGTGACTCGTGAGAGTGGCTGAACAGTGGCCGGCAGACGTGCCTGGGGGGCCACAGGTTGCAGCCCTGGGGGACGCCCTAAGGGTGGAAGGAGAGCCAGGGACGCCTGGTAGTCTCCGTCGGTAAGGGCGCTGATGGGGTTCAATTGGTGGATCAGAGATTGGCGCCCGTCTGTATCTGGTTCTGGTTCTGTTGTGTGTTTGTGGCGGAGGTGGAGGAAGGGTTGGAACAACTGGGGGGTTCTCGGCCCGGGCTACTCTCGGGTGGACCCCAAAGGTTCCTTCTCTGGACTCCCGCTCCGAACAGCCCTGAAGGGTAACTTAGCAAAGTAGCTTCAGTCTCAAAAGTAATGAAAAATAAGGTCTCATAATTTTAACATCCAACCTGTCTGGATGAGATGGCTAAAATGCCTTAGACACAGAGTTTCTGTTAAAACCTGTTAGATCCTTCCAGATCTCAGTCAAGGCTTACATTGAAATATAAATAAAAGAAGCCTAAAGGCTCAGTAGGAGACCGGTCTCAAACCCAGGGAAAGAAAAGGTAAAAAGAGTCTTTAAAACTCCAGCAAAGTAAATGCTATATTTTTAATTATATGTTTTTTTGAGCTCATGATTTTTTGATCAGTTCTATTTCTTATTCAACTAGAGTTTTTGAACATCTGTTACACTGCAATGGAGATTCACCTATAAAGTTACAAGGGCTTGATTTTGTGTTATTTGTATGTTGTGCTGTCTGATGTCATGTTTTGTCTGTATCAAAACTGAGCGCTCCTAAAATTAAAATTTAAAAATGGATCCAGATACTTTTAATTCACGTGATTTAAAAAAGGTTCAAATTGGGTAAACTAATAAGAGTAAAATGTCTTTGAAAATAACTTGCAAGTCTCTAGGTGGTCAAGCTAATAAAATATTGATGTTAATAAAATGTCTAATATCAATTGTTTCTAGGACTTTTCTTCAACAGGGAAGAGACAGCAAATACTGTTCAGGACACTTGTCTGATATCTTGGTTTTTTACAGAATAAGTGAATTAGAGTTAACATGTATGGGATTACTCTAATGTGTTTGTAGAGACATCTGATTAATTTACAAAGTTAAAATGCTAATTGTTAAATAACATCGAGTACTTTTAACTCCTTAAATTCCATGGGGTATCATACTTAAACATTATTGGTGTTTTCATAGGTTGGTAAATAAAAGGGTTTAAACTTGCTTTGTGTCATCACTAAACTAAAAACAAGGTTACTAAGAGTTATGTCCTAACAAGTGCAATTCTATATACAAAGGGTCCCAAAAGTTTCAACTGTGTTTCAATTAGAGTACTATAAACAACAGAATATTTAATCTTATTAAAATAGAGTAATTTATCTAAATTCAGAAATTTCATAAGAGTTGTTTCAGAATGTGAACAAAAAGGGGACAACGAATAGGAAAGAGAAAATAAAAGGTTCTGGGTATGGAAATATATTTAGTAAAAGGAAAAAGGAAATGTTTCTGGGTAAGAAAGTGCTTGTGTGATGAAATACATGAGGGTCTAAGTAAGTGCTAAGAAAGTCTGTGTAAGTAAAGGGCAAGTTTCAACAAGTTTGTGTGTAACTAAGTTGGTTATATGTATGTGAGACAGCTAAAACTATTGAAGGTTTTTCCTAAGGTGAAATACTAACGTTCTGATATAAACCAAAGTTTAATCTATATGGTAGAATGACATGGTAAAATGACAAGGATTTGAAACACTAATTTACTCTTAATTTTGTGTCTATTAAGTTTATTCTTTAGAACAATTAGTCTTAAAAATTGGGGTGGATACAATTATGGTTAAACAACTATTATAGAGTACTGTACTTTGTTACAGAGTATACATTTCTCTTTAAAAACTCAATTTGGTAAGATAAAAGTGTCAAGGTATTTGTGAAATGGTCACTAGTTGTATATTAAATGTGTTCATATTTTTCAGGACCACAAGTTTTTAAAGCAAGGAATTTATTAAGCTCTGCTATCCTCCAGATTAAACTTGTCTGTAATGGTAATCTTAAACTTATAAAGGGTAAATTTTATTGGGGATTTATTTCTATCATTTAATGTTCTATTATAGGACCTGCTATCAATAGGGTATGTGTAAAATTTGTTACTTTTTACACTGAGATAAAGAATTTCAAATGTAAATGTATTTCTAAACATTAGAGTCTGATTTGTTTAAAGGTTGATATTGTGAAATATGAAAGAAACATGAAAACATTTTGCCATTTAATCACAAAAGGAAAGTTAAAAGCTCTCTCAGTGCAGGCCATTTAGCTCATGTCGTAGAGTTCCTGACTCTCAAGCGGGAGGCCTGGGTTTGAGTCCCAGCACTCTCAGATTGTGGAAATAACAAAAGCTCTCTCAGCCTTTCTTTGATTCATGTTTTAGATACTATGTTAAATTGTGTTAATTATAAAGTTTATATAGACTCAGGAAACAGTATATGTAAACTACTTAATGGTATTTAAGGAAAAGAAGCAAAGATCAACATCAGAATTAGAACACTTAAGATCTGTAAAGAGCCCTGCCTTACCTGAGATAAGGCTCTGCCTCCCACCTTACTGCATGTTAGAGTGACTCCAAAATAAGCCAGACTTCAGCTTATTTAAAGTTATAGTCAAAAGATTGGTTCTTGTTGTAAAAGTACTGTGATCTCAAATAGGGGATAGAATGTAGTTCTCAATCAAAATTCAAGATAGCTATTATACAAGCTGAATATATTTTTACTCTTGCTAATTTCATTTTGTAAAACTGTTACCTGTTAATGTTTTGCAGAAGTAGCTGCTCCAAGAACAAACAACCTAGGTAACTTGTGATAATAAGCCATCACCTATAGAATAGATAGTGGTAACTTCCAGTACTAATGCAGACTCCAGTTAGATAAAAGGGTAAATAACTGTAAAGTTATGGACATTAAAGTTAAAGCCCATTACTCTTAATTTATGACTGGTGAGACTGGCTTGCTGGATAATTAAGATCAAACTTAGAAATTGGAGTTAAATACAGAGGTCAAGAAAAGTCCATATTTGGGTCTTGCCCTCAACGTTAGCCTGAACCCAGGGAATAAGAGAACTTCTCTAAGGAGCGTTGCAACTCTGGGTCACACAACCTCCTGATCAAGGAGATTGTTGAGACTAAAGGATGAAAAATCATCCAGTGCATCTGCTGCAGAGGAGGGTCATGGAAAAGGGGAAACATCCCTTGATGTTTCTAAAGGAAGTCACCCCATCAAGAGACCCTGCCTAACCAAAGTCACTGGTGGAGCTAAGGAGCCGCTCTTAAGTTCTGTACGAGTGACCCCTGTGGGAACTCAGCTGACTCTTTAACAAGACAGGAACCAGGTCAATTTGACCAGCTTGATCTTAGATACCCAGCAAAACAGTTAAAACCAAAATATAGCCATTCTTGGGCATTTAAAGGAAATAATAATTAAATGTAACTTAAGATGTACACTTGTATTAGCCCACTAGAATAAAGGCTGGAAGCTACAAATGAAAGAAAGATTCTTCAGCAAATGTGCCTGATAACTATCAAGAGAAACTGCCAGAGTCAGAAGTTTTTAGTCAGTTTAAGACCTTCCTAAGCTACACAGGTAGACTTAATCTATGTTTGCCAGTATGATTATCTATTCCTAAGTAACAGAAGTATAGAGATCTCTAGTAAACACAAGTTATACCAATAAAGGGATATTTTACAAAATCAGATGACATTAAGTAGCTTAACTATATTTTCTGGGGACATCTATGACAATGTTAAAGTCCCCAAATAAAGGCCTTGTTCTCTCCAGCCTTTGCTAGGCCTAGTTATGGGAACAATTTCTCAGTTCTTCCACCTCCTGGTGAGAGATTAACTTCTGCCATTTTCATGATACTCAGTGGCATGTTTCAGATGCTGCAACATTTACTTTGTGCTAATCTCATTTCAGTACTCATGTCTTTTTGTTCTTCTATCATAGAAGCAGCCGCCCCCAGATGACTTTACAACCTGCTCTTCCCCAACCAGGCTTCTTCCTGGGACCCCTTGATTGACCCGATTTTTAGAAAAGGAACTCCAAGCTGCTTGCCCCACGCCACCCACTTCCAGCTCGAAGAAGCTAGAGCGGTCATCGACCTCCTTCCCCAGCAGCATGGAGTTCCTGAGATTAGAGGGGGGAATGAAGCCTGAATTGGGAACAGGTAGTTAGTGTAGAAATAGGGGATCAGGTCAAATTGAGGAAATGGCCATGAAATCATCTGCCTCTGGAAGTTGGAGACTGCCCCTGGAAGAATGGAATGTCAAGGATCTCCGGAGCCCATTGATTACCAAATTTACCTGCCTTTATCAAGGACTGTTTACCAAGGACTGCAAACAAGGGGCTGCTAATTGGTGGCCCGCCCCCTCGGCTCTTGCCTGCCTGAAATCGCCTAGTCACCTTCATCAGGGAAAGAGTAAGTGCTGTATAGGTACTAATGCTCAGGCAATAATACAGTCCCTCTGCCATGGAAATAGCTTTGGAGAAGAGTATATAGAGACAGAAGTTCCATGATTAGAACTTACCAGAAAAGAAAATGGGGAAATGAAAGAATGGACATTTTTTTAAGCTGTCTGTTTTATCTCAACTCCCTAAGGTTTCCCTCCCAGTAATGGGAACAAAGCCCTTAAAGCTGTTCTCTGTTCCCAAACAGAGAGTAAAAGAGTAAATTGAGCCAGATAGCTAGATAGTGCTCAAACAGTAGGATTACCAGAAACTATTGACCAGAATCTACAGCCTGTTGTAAAACATTGTGAAACATGTTGTCAGCAAACCCAGACCCCCTTTGAAACTTCCTGGCAGCTTTGTCCCCCTTTTCCCCCTTTCATGTGTGACCCCTCCCGATGTGTGGTTTCTGCCTTTATAAACCTACAAGATTTTCTGCTAGGGACTCGACTCCTGGAGTTGGGTCCCAGCGCGCTGGAATAAACACCTCTTGCGGTTTGCATCAAGTGACGCCTCCTGCGGTTGATTGGGGTTGCCGTCCATCCATGGGACAGAGTTGGGGTTTCCTTTTTTGGGGGGCCTTACAGTATCATCTGTGACCTGCAGAGATCCTGACCAGGAAAACTACTACATTTACAGATTTCTTGCACCCCAACAAAACTAGAATCTAATTTTATAGGTAATCATAGACATTATAATTAGAACGGACTAAGAATTTGTGTCAAGTATTTCCCAAAATGCATTTTGAGGAACGCTAATAGCCTACAAATATTACTAGGTACTCTATTGGGGAAAGAAAAGCTTTCTGGGCTCAAATAAGTTTGAAAAATGAACATTATATCTCCTTATAAAGGTATTGCACATTAACAATCATCTCATTAAGGAATCTGTTTTGCTTTGTTTAACACCACACTGCTCAGACTACTTGGCTATATAGAGTCATCCCTCAGTTACTGTGGGGAGCTGGTTTTAGGACCCCCCATCCCTCCTCCATGATACCGAATTCTCAAATCATGAGAATTGTGTAAAATGATGGCATATTTGCGTGGAACCTAAGCAATCCTGCATTACTATAAATCATTTCCAACTTACTTGTAATACATAATACAATGTTAAGGCTACATGAATAACTGTTAAACTGTATTGTTGATGTAATGATGAGAAGAAAAATGTCTATACATGTTCATTGAGAAAGATTTTTTTTTCCCAAAGTATTTTCCATCGGAGACTGGTCAAATCCATAGATGTGTGTGAGACTCAGGGATGTGGAGGACCAACTGTGCAGCAATTTGTGAAGTGCACCTATTGAGTACCTTCCTCCTTTCTAATGAACCAATGGTTTTCTTCCAGTATCCTCCCACATTGTGTAGTCATGTGCTCCAGGGGAAGCAATCCTGTCCCCAACCAAAAACAGAAATCTTCTGAGACGTCACAGTGGTCCTGTTCCCCTTGCCGATGGTCAGCTGAGGCCTGGGCACATCGAGCAATGCTGCCATTGAGACAGGAGTGGAAGATCTTAGGGGGCTTCTAGAAAAAATTTTTTCCTTAATGATAAAAAGAGACACTCAGAACCAAAACATCCTCCTCCCCCTAAAATGTTGTCATAACCGCCAACCATGCCCAGACCTAGCATTTTATCACAACAGGGGTCTGAACTGCTGCCATAAGGACACCATAAGAAAGAGACTCTGTGAACCTCAGTCCTTGATGATTTTGTTAAGCTGGAGAATAATTCAGAACTTCTTGGGAAGTGAGCTAATTATTATATAAGCCAGGTGAGCGGGGATTTCCATTACTTTCAATTCCCAAATGGAGCCCCTTTAAACTACAAATCAGTTGTTTTGCGGAAAATCATTGTTCCAGAAACATCCTCTCAGAACACCATTGGAATCTGGAGCAAATTTTCTGTTTCATGACTGAAAGAGTAGAGTCCCAAGGAAGTTGAGTCACCCACCGCAGACCACACGACGAGGGAGCAAACCGGTGGGAACAGGACGGTGGTGCCCTGGCTCCTAAGCAGGAGCGTGCCTCTGTTCTTCCAAGCAGAGTGCATCCGGGAGAGCGTTGCAAGCCAGCGGGAGAGGGTTGCAAGCGAGCGGGAGAGCGTTGCAAGCGAGCGGGAGAGGGTTGCAAGCGAGCGGGAGAGCGTTGCAAGCGCGCTCTTGCTCATCGCCAGGTGGAACCAAGAACAACTGATGAACCTCTAGTTAATGAGCCTCTCCGTGCTGCCTTTTAGGGACTAGGTCAAAGGATGCTTGTATTACTTTTTCTCACATAACAAAAAAAGGAAAAAGAAAAAGAACTTTCTGACTTCAAGCGTCAACTCAAAACAACAGAGAGAGATGATAACTGCTGACAACCGGGGCACCCACCAAGCTGTGTGGCCTCCTGTGGATGAGGAAGTGGTTTGAACTGCTGGTCATGAATGAACCTGCTAATCTATGCTGATGGCATAATCTCCTGTTACTTCCCAGGTTGAAGTCATGGTAATTTGCTATACTTATAACGGGTTTTGATCCAGATGAAATGTGGTTCTATTTGTACAGTGTTGCATCTCCTAAGGGAGAAGTCCCCATCCTTCCTATAATGCATTCCTGAGCAAATTCTTCATCTCTGATCATTACTGTAGACCAGCAAAAATATGCTGATTTTTCTTACCTTTTCTGCTCTCTGTCTCATTTTCAGACAGAACCAAAACTAAGGCAGCAAGTAAACACAAAACATGTTTCGCAGTTTATTTTATTTTTTTTAAAAATCTATCTTGACTGATTGTAGGGAGACCTAACTTTGGTAGGACTTATGTATTGATATTTAAAAAGAAAATAATTCTGCCAGGTTGTTTTCCCACTCCAAGAAACAATAGGTCACAATCTTTAATTAAGCCAGGAAAACCTCTTTGGAAAAAAAATCCCTGTGGAACAAAAAGTTGCTTCTTAGGAAAACAAAAATTCCTTAAGAAGATAATTGGAACTCTGTGACTTGTGACTTGAGGAAGATTAGTAAGACTCAGTTATCCAGACCAACATAAAATGAGTTTTTAAACATGCTATTTATAATGAGGGGGTGCTCTCTCTTTTGTTTCCCCATAATTTCTTACTCCCAAATTGTGACCATTTGGATTTGTTCATGGAATAACCTCTCTTGTAGCCCCAGTTTTCTCATCTGTAGAATGGAGATGACAACCCTTGACACACAGGATTAGTATGAGGGTTAAGTGAGATAATATAATGCAGGCCAGTATTAATTATGAGTAAGTGTGTGATGAATACACTTTCTTTCTCCACCTAAGATTGACTGTTTTCTCCTGAACTAATCTAAAACAGCAGTCTCCAGGCTACTAACTTTATTTCCTGAGAAAACCCTGATTATTGAATTGACTGAATTTTAACTTCAAAACCACTAGGGTAAGTAGACAGTGCTATTAAGGATTTTATAGGAGTACTCAATGGGACTAAAACCTTTTAATGAACTTGATCATATCATTTCATCATGATCTCACTAACAGCTATAGGAATATGTTTCAATAATGATCCCACAAAATTTTTTAAAAATGTTTATGTTAAAGGTGATTTCTTAAATCTGTGAGGAACAGAGCAACTGTTTCTTGACTGGCCAGTGGAAGTTCCCAAAGAGTATACACAGATTGGCTTCTGGGTCCTTTGACACAGAAGTCCCAGAAACGTCTTTAGTAGCCATTATAAAAAAGTAAACTTGGATCTATTGTTCGTATTGTAAGACAGAAATAAAATCCAAAGCATGCAAGATTTAAATGTATAAAATGAAACCATAGAAATAACAATAAGAAAACAAGTTAACAGCTTTATATCCTGGAAGTGGGATCTACTTCCCTAATAATGACTCAAAAATTCAGCAGCAAAAGGGGAGAAATGATTAATGAATTTGACTACATTAAAATAAATGCCTTCCCATAGCAAAAAAAAAAAAAAGTAATAAATGATCATTTCACAACATGCTTTGTAAAGAAGTTTATAGGAAAACAAGCACTCTCGTGTTTGTATTGTTGTTAGGAATATAAAATAGTAGAACATCTATTAAGAATTTGTCAACATCCAGCAAAAGTACCTCAGCACTTACTTTTGACCCAGTCATTCCACTTTTGGGAATCTATACCAAAGGTAAACAATAAAACTGTAATCTGACATGTGCAGAGGGCTATTCATTCTAGTATCATCTACAACAACTCAAGTATCTATCCCTATGGGGTCCTGGGTGGCCACATGATGGAGTATTATACAGCCATGAAGGAATGATGAGGGAGTTAATTTCAAGTCTATGGAGTGATCTTCAGGATATATTATTGGGTGAAAAAAAGCAAGTATGTATTAGATTTCCTTTATCCTGAGAAAAGGATACATATTGGGATATACTTTTTTAAATGCAACACTAAACTAAAGGCTAGCAAAAATCATGACCTATATAAACAGAAAGAACTGTGTAGAGGGAATGAGGATGGAAGTTTGACTTCTCTAAATTTACCTGTCTTTGTCATTCTAAATTTGCAACAATGTGAATTATTTACATGAAAATTAAATAAAAATAAATCAAAATTTAAAATTCTTTTTAAAAATCCTAAAATTCAGGGAAGAATTAGTTCAAGTTACTTTTTAAAAGAGACTGACTGCATATACCAGTGTTAAGGTTTAAATATTAGTAGTTCCCCAAAAGCTCATGTGGAGACAATGCAAGAAAATTTAGAGGTGAATGGATTGGGTTATGAGAGTCTTAACCTAATCAGGGAATTAATCCCCTGATGGGGATTAACCCAATGGTAACTGAAGGCAGATAGGGTATGGCTGGAGGAGGTGGGTCCTGGGGGTGTGCCTTTGAGGGATATATTTCGAATCTGGTAAGTGGAGTCTCTCTCTGCTCCCTTATCATCATGTGAGCCACTTCCCTCTGCCATACCCTTCTGCCGTGATGTTCTGCCTCACCTTGAGCAACAAGGAATAGAGCCAGTTGTCTGTGGACTGAGATCTTTGAAACTGTGAGCCCCCAAATAAACTTTTCCTCCTCTAAAATTGTTCTTGTCAGGTCTTTTAGTCACAGCAGCAAAAAAACTGACTAAAACAATCAGTAAGGTATATCCTAATGACAAAAAGGAGGGCAAATGAATCCTAAACTGTTTTCAGTAGTCATATGTCACAATACTAGCATAGAATCCAAGCACAGTGGTACACATCTGTAATTCCGCCAGCTTGGGAGGCTTGCAGCAGGAGGATTGCAAGTTCAAAGCCAACCTCAGCAACATCAAGGCACTAAGTAACTCAGTGAGACCCTGTCTCTAAATAAAATACCCAAAACAAAACAAAAGCCAGCTGGGGATGTGACTCAGTTGTTAAGTGCCCCTGAGTTCAATCCCCAGTACCCACCCCCAAATCTAAATTGGAAACAAAAGTATGCACTCAAAATTTATTTTTCTCTTAAAAAAAAAAGAAAGAAAGAAAGAAACAAACAAACAAAAAGAATTTTCTAGCTTTTTCCACTGAAAAGGCCTAAGGCCTAGAGACAATAACCTTTCCTGTAGCCATAAGCAATAAGCAAAAACAGCCTTAGCAGCCACAGTGTGGTCTGTAAGTATTATTATTACCAATAAATGACCCAGACTCCTTGGGGAAATGGCTAATTCCAGGTTTGGAAAAGAAATGTACCACATGAGTTCAGAATATTTTATAACAGAAACCAAGGAAGCTATCAAGGATTCTTCTGGGGCCTCTACGTTAAAGGGCCCAGGAGCCAATCTACGTATACTTCCACTAGCCTGCGACAGGCCAACTGGAGAACAAAAAAGAACAAAGACATATTAAATAAATTAAAACTATGAATTCATAGTAGCACAAATTCATCAATCACCTGGAACATGTTAAATATATTAAAGCTCAAGAATCATATGATATTTTTAAGATGCAATGATAACCTTTAAAGATTGCTCAGACATCAACTCTTTAAAAATGACATTTGACGCAAAACAAAACCACACTAAGATTCCATCTCACCCCAATTAGAATGGCGATTATCAAGAATACAAGCAACAATAGGTGTTGGAGAGGATGTGGGGAAAAAGGTACACTCATACATTGCTGGTGGGGCTGCAAATTAGTGCAGCCACTCTGGAAAGCAGTGTGGAGATTCCTTAGAAAACTTGAAATGGACCCACCATTTGACCCAGCTATCCCACTCCTTGGCCTATACCCAAAGGACTTAAAATCAGCATACTACAGAGATACAGCCACATCAATGTTCATAGCTGCTCAATTCACAATAGCCAGATTGTGGAACCAACCTAGATGTCCTTCAATTGATAAATGGATAAAGAAACTGTGGTATATATACACAATGGAATATTACTCAGCTATAAAGAATCATAAAATTATGGCATTTGCAGGCAAATGGATGAAATTGGAGAACATCATGCTAAGTGAGATAAGCCAATCTCAAAAATCCAAAAGGCGAATGATCTCACTGATAAGCGGATGATGACACATAATGAGGGGTGGGAGGGGGGCAAGAATGGAGGAAGGAGGGACTGCATAGAGGGAAAAGAGGGGTGGGAGGGGTGGGCGGAAGGAAAAAATAACAGAATGAATCAAACATCATTACCCTATGTAAATGTATGATTACACAAATGGTACGCTGTTACTCCATGTACAATCAGAAACAACATGTATCCCATTTGTTTACAATAAAAAAAATCAGTTATGATGCATTAAAAAAATAAAAAAATAAAAATAAAAATGACATTTGGAATGTCTCATTAAAGTCACTGTGTAATACAAATGGCCATGAGCACATAAAAAGATGCTCACGCATTGCTTTAGTTTGGGTAAGTGTTAAAGGCTTGGTCACCAGCCTTGGGTGATACTGGGAAGTAGTGGAACTGTTAGGAAACATGCCTAGAGGAACTATTGGCACTCTCTCTCTCTCTCTCTCTCTCTCTCTCTCTCTCTCTCTCTCTCTCTCTCTCTCTCTCTCTCTCTTCTCTCTCCTCTCTCCTCTCTCTTTGCTTCCTGGTTGCCATGAGGAGAACAGGCTTCCTCTACCATGCACCCCTATCAAGATGTACTGTGCCACAATAGGCCCAAAAGTACAGGATTAAGCAACCATGGACTGAAACCTCTGACACTCTGAATCAAAGTGAACTTTTTCTCCTTAGAAGTTGATTTATCTCAGGTATTTGTTACAGCAATGGACGGCTGACTAACATGCTCGCCATAAGGGATGCAAGTCAAAACCACAATGAGATACCACTTCACACTGACAAGAATAACTATGATTAAAAAAAGACAGATAATGAGTTTTGGAGTGGATATGGAGAAATGGGAACCTTCGTACATTGCTAGTGGGGATGTAAAATGGTTCAACCACTTTGGAAAACAGTCTGGGAGTTCTTCAAAAAGTTAAATCAAGAATTATCATATGCTCAGCAATTCCACTCCTAGTAATATATTCGAGAGACATGGAACGCACCTCCATCAAAAAAGTTATACATGAGAATTCATAGTATCATTCTGCATAATAGTTAAAAGGTGAAAATCCAAATGTCCATCAACTGATATATGGGTAAATAAAATGTGGTATATGTATAGTGAAATGCTATTTGGCAATAAAACAGAATGGAGTACTAATACATCCTACAACATGGATGAAGTTTGAAAATTTTATGTTAAGAGAGGGAATATACACACAGCCAGGTGTAGCAGTGCACACCTATAATTCCAGCAGCTGGAGAGGCTGAGGCAGGAGGATCACAAGTTCAAAGCCAGCCTCAGCAGTTTAGCGAGGCCCCAAGCAACTTAGTGACACCCTGTCTCTAAATAAAATAGAAAAAGGGCTGTGGCTGTGGCTTAGTGGTTAAGCACCCCTGGGTTCAATCCCTGGTACCAGAGAGAGAGAGAGAGAGAGAGAGAGAGAGAGAGAGAGAGAGAGAGAGAGAGAGAGAGAGAGAGAGAGAGAGAAAATATACATATACACACAACTTATATAATTTAATTTGCACAAAATGTCTAGAACAGGCAAATCCACAGAAGCACATCATGTTTTCCAAGTGCTGAGGGGAAGTGGGCAAGGAGGAGAGGCTGCTAATGGATGCAGGTGTCCTTGGGGAAGAGAATCTGAAATTAGTAGTGATGGTTGCACAACTCTGTGAAGATACTAGCAACTGCTGAACTGTAAACTTGAAAAGGGCGAATTGCGTACTATGTGAATTACACCTCAGTAAAGCTGACATTTAAAAAAAAAATCACTTTGTAGAACTTATTTGGATCCTGACTCAAACCAACCACATATAACGAGATTATCTCCCCAAAATGGAGATATTCCATAGTGACAGCTATAGAATATAGAGATGATCTATATTCTGAGCACAGAGTAGTAAATGATATTAAGGAGTTATTAGTTTTAGACATGGTAATGGCACTGTGGTTATTTAAATATGATCTCTTAGATGCACAATCCTAAGCACTTAAATATTAAACCACGTGATGACTGGGATTTGCTTTTAAATAATTCGGTGAGAGGAGCACACTGTATAGAAACAGCACTGGCTGCAGGTTGCTCTTTGTTGAAGTTGGGTGAGGGCAACATGCTCATTCATTATACTTCTCTACCTACGCAAATACCTTTTTAAATTTCTGTAATAAAAATGTTTTAAAGTGGTTTTTAAGGAAGTGAATAAAAAATAATTTGAAAGACTGACATTGATAATTTGTTAATTTGTATCCATCAGAGCTATCCTTCCAGGTCATTGCTTCCCTACAACCTATGATTCCAGCTAAGCCACAGTCCCCCAGCCTTCCTCTGGGTTACTCTTGGCTCATCCTTCAAGAAGGGTATCAGTTACTCATATTTCTGTCTGTTGAGTTGCATCATCTGTATCAACATATATGTAGACACTTTGCCCTCCAAAATCCTGGAGGCTGAGATATTCTAAGTAAATGTACTTTTTTGTATGATTCAGTGTTTACTCTTTGAGATTTTAAATATTTTAGTATTTTGGATTAAAAAAAAAACTTGTGTAATGTGTGACATTATTTTTGCCCGTCTATTCAGGCAGACATTTATTCTACATAGGTTTTAAAAAATTAATCATTATGAAAATTAATCTATTAGTTTGCTGTATTACTGTGATTCTCAAACAAGATATGCAAGTATAAGGTTGTTTTTGCTTACACCAAAAGATCCCACGTTGCTGTGTTTGTTTGAAGATCTCTTCTTTTTTGTGATATTTCTGTCCCTTTGCTTTCTGGTACTGCCCCTTTTTTCTCCCCAAACCTATCCTCTTTCCTTCCTTTCCTTTTTCTTTTCCTTTTCTCTTTCCCTTCCCTCTTTTTTTTTCTTTCTTTCCTTCCTTTGTTCCTTCTTTCCTTCCTTCTTTATTTTAGTACTAAGTTCCCAACCGATTTCTAATGGTAAGTTAACACATGAGTGAAGGAACCAGGCAATTTAACTTGTGCAATTAAATATAAAAAGACCACACTTCTTGGTTACCCAGGACATTTTCAGCTTTTACGTATTTTTCTGGTATAATCAATTAATAGCACCCCCTTTGAAATTGTTGAATGTATTCTGAATTTTAATAATAGTTATATGCCCAAAAAAGTGACTATCCCAATTAAAGGGCATGATGGGCCACAATCATCAGTTGTTAAGCGGCCTGGTGTGCTACCTTTACCTACTTTCCACTTAAAGACTAAAGTGTAAGGAAGTACGGCTTTTCCTTAATGTTTATTGAGCAGCTATTAAGTATATACCACAATGCTAGTCCTTGTTTTCCAAGAATTGTAGTATAGTTAAGAATGTGAAAGAGGCACACAGATGATTTTGATGCTATACTGTATAAACATGTCTAAGGTTAGAAACAGGAACTTGTGTGCCTTGGGACCACAGAGCAAGGGCCATTAGCCTAGCACCTGGCATGTCAATCTCATATTACTGGCATTCTGGACTGTATAATATTTGTTGCTGTAGGATGCTTAACAGCATTTCCAACCTCCACCCACTAGATGCCAGTAGTACTCCCTCAAGTTAAGACAAGAAGAAATGTCTGCAGACATTGTCAAATATCTCTTGGAGAACAAAAAAATGCCTCTGTGAGAATTACCCAGTCTAAGAACCAGGCAGGGTTGGTGAGGGGACATGACAGGGAAGGGAGGCTGTCTGAAAATTCTTCCTGGAGGAGATGATGCTGAAAGATTGAGTAGCAGGAAGACCAAGAAGGGAAATGGGGTAGAGGAAAGGACTTGGCTACCAGAGCTTGGGTAATAGCACAGGAAAGCCAGACAGGGAATAGGGACTGCAGTGGGAAAGTAGTCAAATCAGTTCAGTATTGCTAACCTATGCAATCTGATTGTTTTCTGGCTTGTTTTTCCCATTCTTCTTTGTGTTTTGGTTAGTTCAGTTTCAGGCTGACAGCTGAATTCTGAACAGATAATAAATGCAAAAGCACTCTGCAAATCCCAGGAAGTGCTATTCATATGTAAATTATCTATTATTACCATAACATCAACTGGAAACAATGCACTTTATAGCTTTGTTTTGCTTGTATGCACTCTGTGATCCTCAAGAATTCTGAAGAATAGAGTATTATTGCACTGTTTATTAAACGATTGTCTCTCAGCTTCAAAAACACTCAGACTCTTCAATTAGGAAGTTCGGGCAACCTCTGCATACCTCTTTTCTCCTTGGCCAGATCCCTCTTTTTGACTGGTCCAGTAGAGGGCAGTAGAGGGAGAGGTCAAGGATCAAGGCAGGGAGAAAAGGGATTGCTCCTTCCCTTGCTTCCTGCTCCCCTTTGGAACAATGTTTCTTTACCCCAGCAGCTCAGTTTGTTTCAGTATAAGAGATTGATTCCAGTTTTCATTATAGTCCCCAAACCAGCTTCATTAGGCCCACCAGCTTAGGACGTCATCCTCCTGAGAGGCCTGGACCCAACTGTGTGGGTTCTGAGCTTCTAAGTGTTAATAAGTCCAGGTTCATCCTGTGTTCCCCAAGTCACAGGGATGGAAGCTGTTTCCCGTAGTTACTGTACCAGGCTGTTTGTGTTCCCTTTTCAGCTTTAAATCTTCATACTAGATTATTTCTGTTAAAATACCTAGCATGGTTTTTGTCCTCTGATGGACCCTGAGCCTATTACTCCAGCCTTTACTCACTTTATATAATAATCAGAACAGCCACACAGAGGAGGGAGAGAGGCAAATCAAACTCCGGGTTCCCATGTTCTGCGTGTGGACTAGTCTCTGACAGTAGCTGCCAGGTTGATAGACTCCTGAACCATGTGAGAATCACTCATTTTCAGAAAAACACAATAAAATGTTTTCTGGATGATGCAGAAAGAACTTGAAGGACCTGAGGAAACACAGCATCAATTTCCACTGATCAGCGGATGAGAGAGTGGACGAGGGTGAATGACTCCACATTGATTCCATGGAATAACATTCTGGAAGCAGCCATGAGAGGCAATTTCTTTGGATTTGTTTGCTTAGGATTTATTTGCATGCTTGCAGTTGTTATAATAATTTATATAACACACAGGGCAGAATAACACTAATACTTTCAGCTACTTCACTTTTATTTCTTCAAAAGAACATTGAGGTCAAACCATACACTCATAAGACAAGTTCCATACTGTAAAACAAAAAAAAGTTTAAAAAAATCCAACTGTAATAAAAAAGCAGAATAAAAATGCAAAACTAGGTGGTAAGGGCATTTTCCAATTCCTTATGCTTTCTATTATTGAGGCAGCAAATGTATTAAAGCATTCTTGCCTCTTTGAAGACTGTTCCTCAGATCAACTTGAGATTTTAATGCTATTTTAATGAGAATATAATTCCCTACATTCCTTTTCTTTACTCTTCTTTGAAATCTTTTTTGATAGTGAAAAATTCTGCACATATATAAATGTACATCTTAATGAAGTGTTATAAAATGAATGCCTACGTAACCACCATTAAGGTCTGGAAATACAATCTTAAAAGCACTCTTCTCTACGACCCTCACCTTACCTGCTACAATCCTGTTTTCATGGGAATCCCTACTTGGCTTTTTTCCTTCCACAGTTTTCTCCACTAAGTACGCATCTATAAAGATAGTGCAGTTTTCTTTAGCCTGCCTTTAGTTTTCATATACAAAATAATACAGAATATACTCTTCTGAGTCTTAATGGTTTTAATTATTGCTCGGTATTCCAATTTTAATTATTGCTCAATACTTCCATGTTGTTGCATATTTCATTCCTGGTTCATCTTTGCTGTATTTCATTCCTTTGCACGGACTGCTACATAGTATGCCAGTGTATGGAATATCACAATTTAATGAACCATTCTGTTGTTGATGGACATTTTATTTTTCTCCAGTTTGGAAGCATATTCCAAGACACACTTCTTTGGAGCAAATACCTGAAAGTGAAATTGCTGGATCCTAAGGTATACATACCCCAGATAAGACCAAACCATGTTTCAAAGCGGTTGTGCCAATTCATACTTTCCCCAGCAGTAAATGAGGGTTCTTTTGCCTCATGCCCTCCTTAACATTTCAACTTATGCCTGTCTGATGACTTTTGTCTCCGGTGTGATTTTAATTTTGCCTTTTCAGTTTATTAATGAATTAAAAACAGCAGGTGTGGGAGGGGTTACTGTTAGGGTTAGAGTTAGGGTTAGGGAGGGGGCAAGAATGGAGGAAGGAAGGACTGTATAGAGGGAAAAGAGGGGTGGGAGGGGTGGGGGAAGGGAAAAAATAACAATGAATCAAACAACATTGCCCTATGTAAATTTATGATTACACAAATGGTAGCTGTTACTCCATGTACAAACAGAGAAACAACATGTATCCCATTTGTTTACAATAAAAAAAAAAAAAAAAGAAAGAAAAAAAAAAAAAGATGGGCACAGTGGCACATGCCTATAATTCTAGTGGCTGGGGGAGGCTAAGGCAGGAGGATTACGAGTTCAAAGTCAGCCTCAGCAACTTAGTGAGACCCTGTCTCAAACTACAAAGTAAAAAGGGCAGGGATGTTTCTCAGTGGTTAAGCACCCCTGGGTTCAATCCCTGGTATCAAAAAAATAAAAGTCACTTTAATACCTATAAAAAAATAAAAACAGCAGGTATTTATTGGTCATCTGGATTTTTTTTTCTTCTTCTTCTTTTCTTTAAATACCCGGTGCAGTCATGGACTCATTCACTGACGGGGCTCTTTGCTCCCCGGCTTGTCGGGGTTCTTCGGGTGTCCTGGCAGTCTCACGTGTCACACGGTCTCCTTTCCTTGGGCCTGCAGCGTGGGACTGTCAGGGCGGCGGGGCCGTTTGCCGCCGCCCCCACCCGGGCAGGGCGGCAGGTGCGTTCGGGAGCGCGCGGCGCGGGCGGCCTGTGTTGGCCCCGGTCTCCAGGCAGCGCGGCGGGCGGGGGCCCGGGAGCCCCGCGGGAGCCCCGCGGGAGCCGGCGGCGACGGCGCGGAGGATGCGGGGCGCCGGGGTCGCGGCCGCCGAGGCGCTCCGGGCCGGCGACGGGCAGCTGCCTCCCGGAGCGAGGTGGGCGGCGCGCCGGGGAGGGCAGGGCGGGCTGGCCCGGGAGGGCCGCGGAAGGCGCCTTAGCGAGCGGGCTGCGGGCGGGCGAGCCCAGCCCGGCGCGAGGCTTCGGGAGCCAGGAGGCCGCGGGCCGCGGCGCGGAGGGGCTCCCGGCCGCCTGTTCCGCCAGTCGAGGCCGCCCAGGGCACCCGACCTTCAAACGCCCCCTGTGGCGGGTCGTGCCCCTAGAAACTGGCACAGAGAGAAAACCCCAGCTTCCGCCCTGCTCCACGCTAGGGCAACTTTTTCTTTGCCATTCATCTGTAAATGGAATTCGTTTGTCCCAGGACTAGGCAGCTGGCATTTCTTAGTCCCTAGATACTAGGAGCTATGTCCCCCTATTTCGTGTTTACTTAGAGGAATTTTGACTGGCCGGTCAGCCTCTCTTGGTCAGAAATGTTAGTGCCACAGTGTTTTTCACTTCTTGGTGCTAGAGAGCCACATTCATTAAATGCCAAACGCCCACTTATTGATTTGTTCGAGTTGTCAGCCTTTCCTTTCATATAATCCCTTGCTTTTGAAAGATCAGGTCTCCAGCATACCCAGCTTTTATTACTATTAATTACAAAAAACCCTGGCCTCTCATTTCAGAATTGTAGGAACTGAGAAAGCACAATTTAGAATGGAACTATAATGATTATTTTATGCTTGTTCTTTGAGATCCCAATACTGTGATCTTAACTCCTACGGTGGAACCAATGTTTATACAAACTTTTAGTTTAAATACATTAGTATCTGCTGGATTTGCTGCTTTCTAAAAACGCCCTACAAAGCAACAATCTGCTTGACATTATTAAAATAATATGGCAGGATGAAATTTTCGTCTTTAAAATAAGAAACAATACAGCAAATCAGTTTGTAAAATTAGGCAATGATGTTAGTCTACCAACAGGGGGAACTTTGAGTTAAATAGAAAATTATTTCATGTGTATTTAAGTATAAACATTATCTTTTGTCTGTTATGTTTGTTAAGATACTTTCCTCCAAGGAGTTGCTGTTCCATGGAAGCCTTAGCAACAAGGTCAACATAATAAGTAATCCCAGAATAGGAATAAGGTGATTGAGGTTATGTTATTTAATTAAAATTAGGATTTTCCACAAGAACACAAGCAAGCCAGTAAAACGAATTTTACAGTACTCTCTAGTGGTGAAGATTTTTGTTATGTGACTTACAGGGAAAAAAATGGCATAAAGGCAGTAGTAAGATACAAGATCAACCAAAATAGAAATGCTAGATAAAGATGAAAGGAAGCACACAATCCAAAAACATCATCTCCTTTCAATCCTATATGAACTCAAAGCACCCTTTCCATAAACCATCTCATGGGTCACTGTAAGAGCCCTTTGAGACAGTGAGGGTTCACTTGGAATCACACTCTAGGCAAGTTGGATGGGACTCCAACTAATTCCTAGCAGTGATTCAGGTCAGTCTCCCACCCACCCAACTATCCTCAGGACAGCATCCCTTTCAGTTGGGTGACTTCCACCCTCTGCCTTGAATGGCTCAGTGGGAGGATTCACGAGGCCATCAAATATTTTGTTGAATAATTTTAATCATTATTATTATATTTTTATTTATTATTATACTGTTCATTGTATAATGAGGTTGATTTCCTTATAAGGACCTAAATTAGGTATTTCTCTCTGTGGCAGCCAGGGTATCAAAAAGTCTTTTCCAAATGATGTAGCTGGCCAAAATAGGTCTAGGAACAAAACAACCTCCACCTGTGGAAACCACACTCTTCTTTCTCCGTCCTTTACTTTCCAAAAGGTAGACTCTGAACCTGTTTTACCCTACCCATGAGTACTGCTGAACAGGACATAAATATATTGTTGACTGGGCCATTTGAAATAAGGTACTGTTCATAATGAAATAAAGTACCATCAAGGTACTGTCCATAATTAACATTGGCTTTGTGCTGGCTTGTCTGTAGCAAGCCCTTGGAAGCTGGAAAAGGGAATTTGATTTCAAACAACCATTAGATTTCCTCAGTGAAACAGCATTCGATACTGGGGCTGTTTATGAGCTCTAAATCAGATGTGTTTGTGTAAGAGAGGAAACACAATTGTTTTTCCAATAGATATTGCTACATATAAAAGCCTGCAGATAATATAACAAGGTTCTCTTACTCGCTGAAATTTTTGATAAACATTGGCATTAAGGAGTTTGCGGTAGTCACAGAGTAACATAAATGTAAATTTTTTAGGTAATGATTTTGTGAACCAGAACTTATCAGCCAACTGTTCCTATCAAGACGATCTCCTCTTGATTTCTGAATTTCTCAAAATGAGTAAGAGTAAACTAATTCCCAAGCTTTCCATTCAGTCTCCTGTCCATCATACCAACTTAAATGTCCAGTCCTCAGACCCACTCTTTAAGAAAGAAGACTTAAACCAGATTTCAGAAGACTCCTTGGAATCAGATTCAGAAAGTCTCAGTCAAGATTTCAAGTCCCAGTCTGAACTTGAGGACCAAATCCAGGAAGATGTGGAGCCTGACAGCTTAGAGGACAGTCCTCAGGAGGAAAGCTTGAGTGAAACAGAAGGGGAAGCAAGCCGAAAAGTAGCTCAGCTGGCCATTGAGGGAGACCTCCAGGCCCAGGACAATGGCACGAACAACAGGTAAGGAATTGACTTGTATACAGTCTTAATGTGAAATAATCCTGTACCAGTAGAGACAGGCTTTCCTGGAGCACACCTTATAATGTATGTGAGACAGGTCTCCAAGCCACTAAGGACAGCATGGCTCTTTGCTTTTTTTGCCACATTTATTTATTTTTTTAATTAAAAAAAAATGCAATAGGCATTTTAAAAGGGCCTTTGCATTTCTTATACTCCTTATTGCTATGACCTCACCTTAGAGAAATCCTGGAAATCCTGATATAGAAAAGTGCATAAGTTGAAGTCTAATGGCCTTAATTTGGTCTAAGTGTGCTGTTTAGTGTCACACTTGAAGTAAGTTACTTAATTTTTCTAGCCCGCTTTTTCTCCTCTGTTAATTGATCTAGACTGCTTTTCTCACAGAATTGCTATGAATGTCAATAAAATACAAATAATTGGTGGTAGAATCCTATCTGGCCCCTTTCTTCAGAGCTAATAGAGGTTAACCTCCCAGGGTCTGTATGATCACATACAGATTTCATCTAATAATCAGTACTTATGGGATCTAACTTTATGCTTTGAGCTACTAAAAAATGTAAGGGAATAAGAGTAATCCATTTTAATGAAGCTGTAAATTATATGATTACAGTTTCATTACAGAAGAAGTTATTAAGTAGGAGTTTTAGTATGGTGGACAAGTTCATAGAATATAAAGCAGACAGACCACTTGGGTTCAAATACTGGTTCTGCCACTTACTAGCTGTACAATGTTGGCCAAGTCCATTTAATGCTTTTTGTGCCTCTGTTTCCTCATCAGTAAAAAGGGCATAATAACAATAGTTACAGAATTATCATGAATCTAAAATAATATATACAGTAAATTGCTCTTTGTAAATCATATTGTTTTTCAATGAGGGGTCAAATATATTAAGGAAAGTTTATTGAAAGGCCTAGAACTTGGGCATCATTTTGAAGTCAAGTTTTGGATAATAGATGACAATTAGAATGACATGTTTGTGGCACATTAGGGAATCGACTGGGATTACACCTAATTTGCTTATAGCATAGGGAAAATTGATTGAGTAGGAGCCTGAAAATAGGGGCCTGGAGAAAGCACCACTAATACTGGAAGACAGATTTACAGGTCATTAAGTGTAGTCGCTCCACACCACAGAACTCAAAGGATTCATCCTAGGGATGCAGTTAACGGTGAGGACTCCTGTGGGAGCCAAAATTGGAGCTCAATCCTAAGTCATTTTCTTCCTTTTTTCTTCCCCTCCTCTTCCTTTTACTGGGGATATCAAGTGAAGTGAATCTCATATGCATCTTAGGGGATCTCAAAAGATAGTGTAAGTGATAAATGCTGCCATAGAGGTGCTCCAGGGTGATTTCAGTGAGACAGACACCCTTGACTGGAACTGAATTGGGCCAGCCAGGAGGAAAGAGGACAGGTTCTGGGGAGGGCAGCGAGATGAAGCAGTGTTCAAGGAAGTTATTCTGCAAGGTGGTGCATTTTGAATTACAGAATAAAGACTCAGTGGGCAAAGAGACTCCCAGATGGGCTCTTGTGAGGTTGAGATGAAGGATTTGTAAACTATATTGTGATAGAAAAATATACTACTAACAATGCTATTAAGTTACTCACTGCATTAAATAAATTTTCTTTTATTCCTAAAAAAGAGAGAGAGAGAGAGACTCCCAGATGGTAATGAGAGTGTCACAGTAAAGATGCCACTTTTTAAAGGCCCATCTATAGTTTCACTCAGCTCTTCACGGTGACCTTGCAGGGAAAGTGTTGCTAGCTCCACTTTCCAGAGAGGAAAAGTGAGGCTAACAGAGGTGAAATAGCTGGTCTGAGGACATAGTGCTCTGTAGGCATACCTGTTTTGTTATTAATATCATTTTTTGTAAATATGAAAAACTTCTAGCCTACAGAAAAGAGCAGGAGAAAAGATGACATAACCCTGATTGCCATATTTGTTTCAGATTTCTTAATGTCATAAAACATTACAGATATAGTTTCCTTTACCCCTTCTCAAACCCATTCCCTATCTTCCTCCTCAGAGGTAACCCAAAATGCACTTATGTGTGTTTGCACTCTTCCAATCTTCATTTTGTTCAAAGTAATCAGTAATTAGTAGGTATGGGTGTATTGTATTTATATCCCTGTTCAGTCCACATCATTTTCTTGACATTTTTATCATTATATTTTTAAATTAAGGCCTGTGCTCACTTATCTTGAAATTTCTCAATAAGTTTCACTGTATGAACATACAATTTACCTCTTACCTATTGATGAGCCTTTAGGTTGTTTTCAGTTTTCCTTATTTAACATAACACTCTGTGCACATCTTTGTGTCTGTGTGTAAGAATTTCCTTAGGGTAAATATCCAGAAGTGGGATTGCTGCTTTGAAGGAGAATGAATATCTTTAACTTTACCCACAGTACCTGCAAGTCCTCAGTTCTCACAGTTGCCTCGTCTATCTTTTACCACTCTGACAGTTTATAAAATTCTTTTTATGAATTTAAACTACTTTACCTGATGACGTGTGAGCATGTTTTCAGCCAAAGGAGATCAATTTAGACATACTCTTCGGCAACCAGTTTATTTAATTTAAATGTCATGAGTATTGAGTATTTTTCTGTATTTGTAGTTGTAATTTACCTCATGCTACACAGTATTCCAGTATCTAGAGATGCCATGGCATAATTATCTGATCACATGTAGGACATGGGATGTTCTCAGGTTTTTGGTTTTTTTTTAAAACAATGTTTTATTTGAAAGTTATGTGAAATAACTCACAGAGATTGGTACAGCTTAGATATGGAATTTGAAGGAACAAGAGCAGTCACAGAGTAAATGTAATAATAGCTGGCATATAGAGAATGCTAAACGAAAGCCCATACTGTGCTAAACACTTTACATGCATCACCTCGTTTAAACCCTGTGGCAGCCCTGATAAGTAGATACTGTAATGATCACGTCTTGAAGGTCGTAAATGAGTTTTTAGGAGGTTCTATTATACCATTCATGGGGACTAGTGAGTACTGGAGCAGAAAGCTCAGGCATTCTTGCTCTGTCCTAAACCATGTTTTTATCCTGACTCTAGTCTAAGAGATTCATAGTCTCTTAGATAGTAAATGGTAGTAGTTTTATTTACAGAGATGAGGGCATCAGAAAGGAAAAATCTTTTGCCTTGTACAACGTGTCCTTGTCTGTACTTTTAAGATTAAAAAAAAAAAAAAAAAAAAAAAAAAAGGCAAGAATCCATGAAGTGGCGTCCTTCTCTCCCAATTGTTGAGTTTTTCCTCCTTTTTTCTGATGCTGGAGGACCTGACTTTAACCCTGTTTTCCTTCTTTCTTTTTTTTAACCGAAGCCAAATACTGCTTAATATATTTGAAGTGGTAAAGAATAATGCTTACAAAAATCAAATCAAAATTATGATTAGATTTTTAGCCTTCTGATTCAGATTTCTTTAAATAAAATTCTGTTTTGCTCAGATTGACTTGCCTTGGAAATGGTGAGTGACAGACTATGAACATGGGGCCGGATTGGAAATGGGTTATAACTCTGTAATTGTCAGAACATAGTTCATTCATTGAACATAGGAGGACCGGTTTCACACTGTAAAGGAAAACAGAACTGAGGCAGTTAGTTAAATAATGCTTCAAAAATGTTATTCAGGGGCAGTTTAGTTATTTATTCCTTTCTCTGCCTCACATTCATCTTAGAAACCTCTCTGAGGTGTATTGTTGCTCATATTTGAGTTGTTATGAACCGTGACATACAGAAATAAATTCATCTTAGATTCTCAATATGAAATGCAAGTAGACTTTCATTTCTGTAAGGTAGGTGGCATTCTGGGAATTGTAGTTCAAAAAATTAGTCAAAGCCTTGCCTTAAACCAAAGCAAATCTCTTTCTTCTTGCTTTTATAATGAATAATTTTAAAAACTGCCTGACAAATCACTTAGCCCTACTCTTGTGTTTTGATGTTACTAGAACCTTCTCAAAGCAATTACTCCCCTGTATCTCACCAAAGTCAAGCATAGCTGAGTGTATATGGATTAGAGAAAACCTTTTACTTAATAGAAATTGGAGCAATATTGACTGTAGTGAATGAATCAAGAGTGGAGAGAGGATCTTCATGTGACGGTCCTTAAACCCCACTCCAGAACGAGCCTTATGACACTCGGCACTCATGAAGAAAGAGATCAATGTAATGCCCAGAGCATTAGAAATAACCTCTTAAGTCAGGGATACTTCTGAAGTCTTATGTTAAAAAAAAAAAAAAAAAGTCAGAAAGCAGCAGCAATTTAGTACCCAGTATATGTGTTTTATAAAGTCTTGCTTACAATAATACTTATATAATCACTACCATTTATGGAACTATTTACTTTATACATACTATCTCATTATCCATACAAGATCTGCTTGGGTAGGCTTTATTTATTTATTTATTTATTTGGTGCTGGGGACTGAACTCAGGGCCTGGTTATGCAAGGTGCACACTGTACCACTGAGCAACACTCCAACCCCTGGTCATTATTTTCTTCATTTCACAGATAAGCCTCTAAGACTTTTGTAGGTGTATAGGTTGTTAAGTGGAAAAACTAGACATCAAATTGAAGTCTCTCCTAATTCCAAAACCTAAGCCTTTAATTATGAATATCTGAATAGCTGATCATGGATTGAACTGATGAAGGATTCTGCCTTACTATTTAGCAAAAATTAAAGAGGAAATGGTTCCAGTATGGACTAAACTGAGGCCACAGTAAATATGCATATAAAATTATAAACTTTAGTAAAGTAATAAAACTTTTTAAAGGATGTTCTACCCTCAGAATAAATAAATATTGATTGCATTTTACCTTGAACAGTGGTATCATAGTAGCCTTTATACTTCATCATCTCCTCTGGGAAACAGACTGCTTCCATTCGGTAAGCTCTGCAGGAGTTTAACTCTCTCATCACCTGGGAACCATAGTATCTATAGAGGGCCAGATCCTGTCTAATAAATCACTTGTGTTATTAACAGGAGGCAGATAGGCATAACAAAAAATTACTAGTTAAATTAAGTATTCAGAATTGCCTGAAAATCCAAAGGAACTTATCATAGCAGTCTGCATCTTGATTGTGTTGTGGTATATAATTTTTCTCTCTGTTGTTTTAATGTGTATTGTTTCTGGCTAATAATGCAAGAATCATGAGAAGTACTTAGTAATGAGTTCTGCAGCCTGAAGACCAAAACAGATACTGGTGGATAATGGGAGACTTGGTAAGACCAAAACAGGATTTTCATTTTTTCCCAGACTTCTCAAGCTGTTTTATAGAACTCTTTGTAAATATTTAAGGTGAGGCTGGAATACTGTCTCTTACAGTTGTTGTAGATGTTTTTGCACTGTTTGGGAGTGTAAAGCAGACATTCAAGGCTGGTTCTAATATTCTAGGACTATGGAGAACATTCCAGAAGCCTCCAGGAGTCACTTTCATTCCTGTTGATATCTAGCAACATTCATCATGTTGATTTCTATTGTCTCTTCTTGGTAGATTTCCACCTTAAGGCATTGGTTGGTCAACCTCTTCCAGATACATTACTCTGCCTTCCAGTGTGATGTTTCCAGGGGTTTCCACACAGTATTTGAGAAATAGCTACTAGCATTTTAGTTATTTATTTCAGATGACGTGGAAATAGATTTATCAGAGAAGTGACTTTTTGTCATAAGTATTAGTTATTTCTATTTTAGTTTCATTCATTTACTCACAAACTGTGCCTTAGTTAAGCCCTGATGTGCTTCTCAGAGCAGGCACCGTGCCACCGTGACAGCTGAGCAGTCACAGAAGGAAGTAAAGCGTGTGCATGGGCATGAATCATGTCTATTAAAGGCAGAGTCCCCGCCAGAAATGCTAAAACCATGGTGACTCCTGGGGTTTGTTGCCCTCAGAGACAGCCACTAGTTTCTTTCTTGTCTATTTCAAAACTAGGATGCATTGTTGTGTTGAAATAAGCAAATAGGTTGAAACCTCACAAAATGTATTTAAATTTATGTAACCTACAATCCTGTGAGTCTATCAACAAAATCAAGAAGATTGTAACCAAGTTACTAAAGGGATAGTTTAATTTATGACCTTTCCATCTACAGTAATTTCCCCTCCCTGACAAGTTTGCAAATATAGTTTGCTTAGTGTATTTTAATGTATGTAATTTGATTAGTATGGATATCTATGAAACTTTGACTAGTTAGTATTTTTACTGTATGAAATTTAAACTAAATTTTTTTTCCCCCAGTACTAATAACATCATGGCATTTTCTGCATAGCAGGCCCAATCCAACTAATAAAAGGATGGATTCTTAGGGCTTATAGGGTCCAGGAAGGTCAAACTACTCCCTGTTGTACAAAGGAGGATCCTGAGACCTAGAGGGGTGAGGAGACTCTCCCAAGTTCACACTGCCAGTCACTGGCAAAGCCTGCACTCAGGTCCATTGCTTTTCCCATGATGTCACAGCTAAAATTCCAGTGCTATCAGTCTGACATTTGAAATATAAGAAACTCTATCTAAAGTAAGTATAAGCACCTGGAAATTTCATAAATCTAGGTCTGTACTCTCTTAGCCATTGCTTTGGGAGAATAAAAGGAATACTGGAGGCTCCATGCAAAACGCCTGCTACTAGCATGGTGGGCTCACTGAGAGGAACTGTGTTTCTGCTGTGTCATTCAGCATGTCCCTTGTGAAGAGGCAGCCTTGGCATCACATAGCTTAATCTTAATAGAAAGAGGCACTAGAATTTTACATTGCCATTACTAAAATACCTCTTTAGATAATTTTTTTTTTAATTCACAGATTGTCCTTGAATCAAAATCAGTACTAATAACAACTTGGAATAAATATTTGGTTGATTTTTGGCCACAAATCTGTTGTTGAAGAAAAAAGGGGACTTTGGTTGGAATTACCAAATTATATAATTACTGTAAACAGAATTCACTAACAATTCAGCCCCTTCACTTTAGTGTGTTTCTGTAGACAGTGTTTGACCTTTATTTCATTAAACCATCTTTTTTTAAAATCAAAAAGTTCCTTCATTGAATGAAATTTTCTGGATTGCAAATAATCTCCACAAAACACTTCAGTATATTTATGGAACCATTTTATCTCCTACTTGGAAAAGTGGGGGTGAGGAGATAGCTCAGTGGTAGAACATTTGCCTAGTCCACTTATGGCCCTTGGTTTGATCTCCAGTACCCAAAAAAAAAAAAAAAAAAAAAAAAAAAAAAAAAAAAAAACTGACTTGCAAAAGTGAATTTTTAATCTTTTGGATTTATTTCACTCCATTTACTTCAAAGCCATTGATAAGAAGATTAAGATGAGCATAGAATTCAGAAATCCTTGGAAACAATTGTTATTTTTATAGTTTCTTAAAGAAACATTAAAAACTTTACACTTAAACAAAAATTGAATTTACTGCTCATATGCATAAAAGATTTAATGGCATATAAATTGGGAATAATTGTTCTGTTTAAAAGGATTAAATTAAACCTAAATCAATAATAACATGTGCAGTTTCAATTTAACTGCCTACTTAAAATAAAGTGGCAAATAAATAACAGCTAAATGATTAATAGCAATGCTTTTATTCACCTCCTCAACAGGCAAAATGGCCAGTTATTGAATATTTTATTGTGAGTGCAAAGGATGTTAATTGTACTAGAAACATGCTCTAATTTTAGTAATTTTTTGATTGAATACAAAACTGAATATGAAGCTCTTCATTAAATGGAGTCTTGATTTTATTTTGTTTGAAGTTATCACAGTGAGTACTCAAATATGGTCTATTAAAGCCAGCAAATATCCTGGCGCATGCATGTGAGCCCGCCCCCGCCCCCTCTCTGCATCCATTTCTAACCCAGTCCTCTGAAGAGGAGACCCGGCATCTGTTGTCTGAGCGGTAACAAAAGAGTTGTGTACTCATTGTCTGTGTAACCTTTCTACCAAATGAGGAGGAAAGGGGTGCATATTTTGTGTGCAGATGATTACTGATGAAAGGGCACTTCACACCCATTTTGTCCCAGTGTGTTGACCTGGACCACAAAACACAATGGGACTTCTCAGCACACAAGCTCAGTACAATGGGGTTCTTTAGTATCATGTTCTATTTCAACCATTACATTTGTTTCTGGGAAGCATTACAGCTTTCAGTGCTCATGATTTTGCAAAACATTACCTCCTATTTGTTTCAACATAGGTTTTCCATCTAGAAAGGCAGAAGGGGAGGTTTTAAGATAGGTCTTGCAGGTATAAACAGTGTGGCTAAAGCTTTCATATAAACCACTTCTTCAAACACTACACTTACTTGTACACATTTTTTAGGGTTTCTCTTCAGAAACCCTGGTTCAAAAAACATGTTCCTCAGCCAGGGCGACTTATTGTCTCTGGTTTGTTTCCAAACCCTCTGCATTTTCCAGGTTCCACTTAAAACATCAGTCTTCTGTAGCATGTGATGTTGCTTCTGTAGCCACTTGAGAGAGGAAATTTGTTGAGGCTAGAGACTACAACATTTGTGGAAATTCTAAAATAATTCTCCCAGTTTTATCTTCTTCATTATCTTACAGCAGTTGTCAAAATGTTTTGTCGCATGGAAACACTGACATTTCTCAATCCCATGTCCTAAATTATGATTCAGACATTCTCCACAGTGCCTAAATCAGAACTGAAAATTGGATTTTTAAAAGATGGGTGTTAATTCTTTCAGGTCACGAGAGTACCACTTACAGCATCACAAGATAGCTTCATACCCTGAAAACACATGAAGCCTTGGGGAGAGAAGGATCCCTTGAGATCCATCAGCAGGAAGCACAGTACACAACAACAAAATCGTGCCATGGTGTCTGAATGTCACACAGCTAGTAGAGACCAGTAACAGCTCACTGACATGTGCTTTCATAGCTAGCTCTTACTGACCCTGACTCAGTGCAAGACACGGAAGTTAAATAACTTTCCCATGTTCACAAAGCAAATGGTGGCACCAGGAATTTGGTGCAGGCAGTGTGATTCTAGGACACTTACCCTTAGATACTCTGCTGTGCCATAGTTCAGAACTACAAATACTCCATGTCATCATTCATAGAAACAAAGCACCACGATTCTTGCATGTGACTGAAGGAAGTCTTAGCTATGTCTGCAGACATGATGCCATTTTCTGCTGACACTGGTGAAATATGATGACCAGTTTCAGTATACTAGTTTTTTTGGTGTAACTGCAGACATGGAAATCAGAAATCTATTTTCTTTGACCATTGAAAGTTACTGTTAGTCAGCTTGTGACTAACAAAATACCTGTGACAAAATACCTGACATAAGTAACTTATAAGGAGGCAAGATTTACCCTGACTCATATTTTTAGAGACTTCACAGTCATTTGGCCCTGTTGCTTTGGCGCTTTGGCCCTGTGGAGGGACAGAGCATCATGGAAGGAGCATGTGGTGGAGGATCCCTGTTCATATCATGGCAGCCAGGAAGCAAAGAGCAAGGGGAAGGAGCATGGTCCCAATATTCCCTACTAGAGCACACACCCAGTGACCTAACTTCCTTCCTCTAGGACACACCTCTTATAGGTTCTGCCACCTTCCATTAGTGTCACAGGAGGGCAACCAAGCCTTTATCAAATGAGCCTTTGAGGGGCACTTTATAATTCACACTATAGCAAGTACTTTTTGAAAGAAAAGTGGGCATTATCAGTTACTGTCTTTTGAGTCTGTCATAGAATTATAGAACAATGGAGTTGGAATGGACTTTTGAGATATCATCTAGTTGTTGAATCTGGAAATAAGAGGTTAACAATTTCAGTGATAAACAAGGTTATGTCCTCTTATTTTATTTTTATTTATTATTATTGTTGTTGTATTACTGCAGATAGAACCCAGGGCTTCATGTATGCTAAGCAGGTGTTCTACCACTAAGCTAGGCACCCAGCCCTGACTTCCTATTTTAAATAACTACAATATCCTGTTTAAATCTTCACTCATCTCATTCATTACACCTGGTGCATAAACCTCCTCACTGAAGGGGAGGATTCATTAGCCTGCTTCTCTTTAATGTACTGCTTTATCTTTTTATCTTCTGTGCCTAACATTCTGCCTGTACACAGGGAGTTGCTCCGTACATATCAATTGCTGGCCTACTGAGCAATTCTCTCACCTTAGGCAGACACTGCACCAGGTTAGCTTCATGACCACCTATGGGAACAGCTGTGGGATTCATCGCAACTTATTGGACAGGAGCCAGGAGCCAGAGCAGACTGCCAGGGTCTGTATCCTGGCTTCATCAGTCATTTGCTCTGTGACCTTGGGAGACTTACATAAGCTCTGTTAGGCTTAGTTTCCTCATCAGTTAAATGGGGATAATAATAGTACTATAATTCCCTAGAATTTTTTTAAGGCAAAAATTAAAAATTCACTGCAAGCATTCCTTAGATCAACATAGAATGAAATGTGCTGTCTTTCTATATCTCACTCCCTACTGAGTGGTAGAATAGTGAGAGGTGGCCATCCCGCTCTAAACTAGAGGACTACCTGTTCTGAACTTTCCCCCCAAAGACTTATAGCCTGGGTAGACCAGAAACTCAGTACTTTGGCTGTCCAGAAATGTTTGCTAAAATCTTTTCTCTCCAATTAAACGTGCAGATTAATTTATAGAGCCCAGATGCTTTCATAGAGTTTGCAAAGTCATTAAAGATCTGAACTTTGCCTGACCTTGAGCCTTCCTTCCTATCACCCTCCATTTTATTCATTCAGAATTTATTCTTGGAAAACACATTTCCTCACCCTTCCATTCCTCTTTTTGAGGGTGGGGATGCCAGGGATTGAACTCAGAGGCACTCAACCACTGAGCCACATCCCCAGCCCTATTTTGTATTTTTAATTTAGAGGCAGGGTCTCACTGAGTTGCTTAGTGCCTCGCTGTTGCTGAGGCTGGCTTCGAATTCACGATCCTCCTGGCTCAGCCTCCTGCGCTGCTGAGATTACAGGCATGTGCCACTGTGCCCAGCCCCTCCATTCCTTTTTACACATTGTTCCCTCAGTCTGGCACATGCTTCTTTAGCCTTAGGTCTCAACAATGCCATCACTTCCTCCAGAAAGCTCTCCCCAACCTCCCAAGACAGGAGTGGAGTTCCTGCTGCGACCTGATGGCCCCATGTCTCTCATCAGAAGAGCAGACATCTTCCTGCTTTTTAGCTTGTCTCTACCCCCTCTAGACTGAGTCCAGCACTGTGCCTTTTACCACCATATCCCCCTGGCTTAGCAAGTGCTTAATAAATTAGTACTTACTGAATTAAAGAGTGACCTAATGAATCAAGAATAAAGTTAAATTCAGTTATTCCTTTAATTATAGTATGGATATGAGAAATCAGCACATTTCTTTATTAATTTTTTGATTTACTTGAAGATAATAATTGAGCTTTCTTCTGCACCTAAACGACCACGGTGAGAGCCTATTTGGAGGTTCTAGCAGGGTTCATGTGCCGTTGACAAAAGAATTGGCCTCCTCTATTGGGAGGAGCACACCTTTGGGAGGGCTGCACCTGGAGTGGAGAGAAAGGAAGGGGATACCCCCACAGCAGCTCGGCCAAATCAACCTTGCTAATCAGTGGAGCGATAGGTGTTAGAGCCAGATCACCCTCACATCTGCTAAACAGCCACAGTTGAACTTTGTGTTTCAGTCAGTACAAAATTAAGTTCTAAAGTCATTCACTAATTTGGTCCAATGCAAGAAGCTCCTGCATGTTTAGATACTAATTTATTACTATTGGTTTTAAAAAATAAGTATCTAATATTTATTTGTGCTGACTAGTGTATTTTAAGAGATGCAGTTATTTATTCTAGAATTCTTATGTCCATAGCATGGTGCTGCACATGGGGGCAGAGGCTAGGGAAGGAAGGTAATCCATAGGCCCTGCTGCCCTGATCTTCCTTTAGGTAAGGAGACAAGATTACCAGATATAAGAACCAATTCAGAGCACTGTAAGATACACTGTTGATCCTTATTCAGTCTTAAGAAATAAACAAAACAAAATAAATATAACTTACCTCTACTTAGAGATCAAAGAAACTGACTCAGAGATGACATGATTTGGCAACTGACACATAACAGGTAGTGGCACATCCAGAACTTGAGCCACTCATGTCTAGTCTGTGCTCTGCTGGTCCATGCTCTGCTTGTCCCATGTGCATGTGCCATGACTCTTAAATAGCCAGGTGACAAGCCAGGCCAAGAAATACTGTGAGTTCATAGAAATGGTACCCAAGAGAAACCTCCCCATCAAAGCCTGGAGGCAGGTCATTCTCATGCTCAGGAAGTAGTGGAATACAGTTTGACATCCCATTTCCTGGCAAATGGATCATTCCCTCTCAAGCATTTTGCTGGAGGACTATTTTGAAAAGTTTTCCATCTTAATATGCAAACCAAAAAATTCAAAGTGGCAATTTAGCAAGACATGGGAGTTTTGGCTTTTCTTCCATCTTTTGCTTTCCATCAAATCAAAGAAATCTAGGTTCACATTAAGAAGAGTAAATTAGTGTTAGGAGGACCATTAGTTTGTTTACCCAGCATAAAATTACATCCTCTGTAAACGGGAATATCAAATAGCATAAAAAGCCGGAGTGATTTACATTTTCTTTTTGATTACAGGATTGCATCCACTGTACTCAAGGAAGGAAAATCTCTCCCATTTAGCTTTTGAAGATCAAAGAGGCCATTAAATATGCCATATTACCAGCATTTTTTTTTTCTTTTTTGGTTAAGACTAGAGGATACTTTACAGATTGAGATTGTCATGGAGAAAAGGGAGGACTTTATTTGGGGTCATCTGCACTCATTATGAACTAGTTCTTCCCACCGACAGGACCATATGCTTAACCTTTTATTCAAATAGGACTGTCCTATAGCATCAAGTGCACACTGACATGTCTACTGAGTTTTGTGGGAACAGACCTGATAAGCGAGAAACTATGAACCTTTCAGTGAGCCACAGTCCAATTCTAAGCCATGGGGCTCTTTCTGTAATACATTTGATGAAATCCCCAAGATGAAATGATATGAAAAGCAAAATTACTGAAAAGAAGGATAAACCTAGGTAGATATTAAATTGGGATAAAATCTGACTTTCCTCCCAGAGGGTGCAAGCTAAGACAAATATTGTCTAGGCAACAATCCATATTTCCCTCCCTAGAGAAATAGTCAAATATGTGTATTATCAGCTAAAGTATGATTTTGATTTTATTTTCACTAGCTGAAATACTAGATCACTTTTGTGTGCACAAGTGATAGTGTTCTCTGAACAATAGTGATTCATTGGCTTAATGTAGTAGAAATTTTGTTTTCAGGCATTTAGAATTTAATTGGCTTTCATTTTTATTCCTTATTTCAATGAAATTGAAGTAAGAACTTTTTGTGCTTATGTGTAGTGCATGGTTCTAATCTGAGCTTGAGATACATCTTTAACATATAGAGAGTAATAAGGAAATTAGAGGAGAAAGATTGAGATTGATTTCAAGTGAAATGATCAACTGAATACAGTGAGTGAATTTATTTTGACTAAGGACTTGCCATTTCTTTCTGCTTTGGGCAGCCAAAAACCTATAGAAGACAAATATTCAGACCTCCGCTATGACCCAAACTGGAAGAATAAGAAGGAGGAAGGGCAGTTGTTGACGGTGGAAACTTTGCCAGGGTCTGCTGCCAGTTCTTCAGAAAATCTGCCCTTGAATCCACTGTACCCTTCCAAGGAGACTTCAATGGAACTCTCAGAGGGAAAAGGCAAACAGAGAAAGAACTCTCAGAGCGTAACTTCATTACTTGGAAGTGAATTTTTAAGCCCAAACTATGAGCCTGGTGCCCATCACAGAGGGCCACGTTCAGAGCTGAGCAGCAGTGATGTGGAGGAGAAGTCGAGCAACCTCTCTCAATACCTGAAGAGTTCAAGTTCACATAGCGAGGTTTTCCTGCCGGGATCACGTGGCCCTCGGCGAAGGAAGTCCAAGCAATATTTTGTGGAAAAGAACAAGCTGACTTTGGGATTACCCTCTCCTAAAACAGACTCTTATCTTCAACTTCACAATAGAAAAAGGGGGGAAACTCACCTAGAACAGGTACGTAGTGGTGACAACTTAAGCTTCTCTTCTGGAAACACCAAACTGGAATTTGCATTTGTTTTCAGTGACTGTCCTCTCTTTGGGGATGATGAGGTCATTGTACCCATTTGGGGGTAAACAAACCTTCCATAGTAAACAAACTTTTGTATGTAGCCTGTGCTCCTGGAGTGAGGGGACTTATTCTGCAGATTCTTAAAAGCAAAACAAAGCCATAAGTGGTTTACAGAGGAGGGTGGTGGTTCTCAGCCTTGACTTCACATAGGAATCACCTGGAGTACTTTCAAATACTGATTCCTAGGCTAACAACTGAAATCCTAGGGAGTGCTGCGCTGCTCTAGCACTCCCTAGGTGGGGCTCTGTCAACACTCCCAGGTGGTCCTAATGTTTAGCCAAGACTGAGAATCTGATCTAGAGCAGTGTGGCTCCCAAATACTAGCCTGTTAAAGCAGATTGCTGCTGCATCACAGTAAGATAATTAAGATTGACAACAGTTAAATATTTCAAAATAGCTGGCAGAAAGGATTTTGAATGTTCCTGCTATAGTTTGGCTCGGAAATGTGCCCCCAAGGCCCAAAATGTTCAGTTTCCAGCTTGACTCTACTGGGAGAAAGCAGAAACTAGCTGAGGCCTAGTGGGAGGTTTCCTGGTCACTGGGGGACATAGTCTTTACAGGAACAGTCCCCGCCCTTTATTCTTTGTCTCTTGCGTCCTGGCCACCATGAGAAGAGCAACCTTGTTCTACCACATGCCCTATGTCATGCTGTGCAACAGGGTCCATCCATCATGGACTGAAACCTCAGAAACTGTGAGCAAAAGTCAGCTTTTCCTCTTTATAAGTTGATTATCTCAGGTATTTTGTTACAGCAACAGAAAGCTAACACTGTTTCCAATATAAAGATATAAATATCAGAGATATGCCAATTACCCTTATTTGATTGTTACATATCACACCTGTACAAGATCATTCATTTCTACTTAATTTGTAATAGCAAAAGATTGAAAGTCACTCAATTATCTGCCAGTTGGAGAGTAGTTAAATAACTTATCATATATCCATACAACAAGGTATACTGCAGCTGACAAAAAATAAGGTTATCTTCCATCAACTCTTATAGATAACAGGATTTATTATTAAGAAGAATTCAAGGTGTAAACAGTATGTGCAGCACTTTTTTTTCCACATTTTTTGTTGGTGCATTATAGTTGTACACATTGGTGGGATTTGTTATTTATTTGTACATGCACACAATATAACAATATAATTTGGCCAATATCACTCCCCAGCATGTGCACAGTATTTAAAATTGGAAAATAAAAATATATGTCATATTTGCTTGATATGCATAACAACTTGTCGAAGACCATATCAATAGATGGCTAATTGCAATGGGTGGAGTGGGACTTCCTGGGAGCGCAGCTTTTCAACTTATAACTTTCAAATCTATTATTTTTGAGCCATATCTGTGTGCTAACTTTTAAAACTTAAATAGAAAAATAGCAGTAAAAATGGGGGAGGAGACCTTTACAATATGCATTTTGTAGTAACCCAAATACCATCACATCCCCTGACTGCATGGGGTCCACCTAACTTGTATTTTTGCTTATACATAAGAGCTCAGAGTACAACTGACCTTTAAATTCAATTGCTTTATAGTCTTTTTGCTGTTTTCATAGATCTCTTGATTATAAACTAAAATGCACTTTGATATTAATAACTATAATAAAAATGAATAAATAAAATGCACTTTGAATACATGACAAGATCTCCATCACACAATGTGTGAGGCAAGGAGCTGATATGAAAACCAGCACACACTAGAGGGCACCTGAGCATCATGGTCAGGCAATAACTTTGCTGGCGAATATTCCGTGCTTGCTTTTATTCATGATTTGTTCAGTAGCCAAAAGTTATTTGTCTGAAACTCATTAGTGTCTGAGTCAATTTGTGATCTACCATTAAAGGAAATTGTGTTTTTGAAAAATGAACCACCCTTCTATCTTCATTCTAATATGACTTTGAAGATGAAGGTGAAATTTAGTATGGGTTCAGAGGAGTTGTAAGTGCTTTATACATGTTATTTGGCTCTTTCCTAGTAATTTCTTGGAAATTACAGATATTTTACAAATGTTAATATAGAAAGGTTATTCAATCACCTATAGTCTTCAAGACAATATAAAGCCATAAATAGAATCTGTTATCCAGATCCACTATCCATTCTGCCGATCAACACACCTTTGTGGCTGTTACTAAGACAGCAGGTCAATCAGTCATCAGATATTTACTGAGCACCAGCTTTGTGCAAGGTTCTCTTCTGAGTGCTAGGGATATTACAGAAAATAGGGCATGCAGCACTCCTTACAGTAGCTTACATTCCAGGCAATGCATAATCAAATAGTTTCAGGTACTGATAATACTTCCAAGGCAACTGAATAAACGTTATTTAATAAAGTAATGTGGGGAATGTAATCTAGGAATATTTAGCTAGGTGTGTGGGGAAGGTTTCTCTGTGGACACCTCATTCAGGTTGAGGTGTGGAAGGAGGAGAAATGGAAAAGCATGAACGATCTGAGAAGAGGTGTGGTTTGCCCCACTGAGACCATAGGGAGCAACCCAATTGCGTGTGTTGTGGGGGAGTAAAACCAAAACAAAAGTACTGTGCTCCCACCATTCTCTGGGGTATCAGAAATCAAGGATTAAATTCTAGGTTGTCAGATTAGCCCTTACTATAGTAACTGTGCAGTGAGTTACCTGATTTTTTTTTTTTTTAAAGTGGTGCTGGGGATTGAACCCAGGGCCTTGTGCTTGCAAGGCAAATACTCTTACCAACTGAGCTATCTCCCCAGCCCCTAGCCCTTACTCTATATTTGAGCAAGTAACTCTGTAAACCCCACCTTCCTCATCTATTGCAAGGTGTCAGTTTCCTCCTTGCAATGCTCTTTGAAGGATGACAGCAGACCCTCAGTGAATGGAAGCTGGGCATTCCTTAGGCATGGAAAAGGAAAAGGAAGGACCCCGTGCATAGGTCCTTCTAAACAGCTTTTTCTTTTTTCAGGCTACACTACCTTGAAATAAAAGTTATATCTTCAAATAGAATAAAGACAAAATGTAGCTTATGTCAAAAAAAAAAAGGATAGCATTTGTATATTTTTCAGTAGCCCCTCATATGGTGTGGCTCCTCAAAAATTATCTGCAAAGGGGATCTGTCTAGGCACACCTCTCACTTGCTGTGCTGTCTGTCTCCTGAGGGTCCCCAGTCAATCAAACACTGTCCCATGGATTACAGAACTCTATGATCTCATAGCCAACTAATTGGCATATTTCTTTGCTGATTGCTCAGATACGGTGTCATATATTGATACTTCATGATAAATTACTTCTGAATAACTTCTATCTATCTAGTGTCTAGTACATTGGCTTTAAGTATGGTTTTATATCATAATTCTTTCAACACCTCCTCCTCCATTCTGGCTTCTCTGCCTTCCCAATGGTCATCTTGGATACAACTCTGATCATATCTATATACTGCTTAATGTGACTTTATGTAACATTCAAGGTAAAATTCAAACTCTTGGAGTGATAGAAAGGTGCTTTATAACTGAGCCATACCTACATCCTTAACTTCATCCTTTTTCTTTTTATAGCTTCATAGTTTACTTTAAAAAATCACCCTGCTACTCTTAAGCCCTAGTGCTGATATTAACATATACTCATTGAATCAGTTTTTAGGAACAATATGATGAAAACATTATATTCAGGGACATTTTTACTTTCCCTCCTGTCCAAGAAAGATAACACATAGTTATTTCAATACTGCTCTTAAAAATTCTTTGATTCCTGTGAAAGACAATTATGGTTTATAACGGAAATGTCACTGGATTCAGAATTCAACAAACTAGATGTGAGTCCTGATTAGTCCCATCCTTTATCACTCCTTCCCTTGCATCCTGTGCTCCCGCCATTCTCTGAGCGTTCACAGTTCCCAGGGCTGGCATAACCTTTCTTCAAGTGCAGGCTCACTCTTCCCTGGCTTGTTTCCCTCAGAAAATCTTACCTTCCTTTTGAGATTCAGCTCAAATGTCTCTTGCACCCAAGCATCTACGGTAGAACCCACAACACCACACTGCACAGTTTCCTGTGTGCATTTGTATGTCTTTAAAGTCATGGCCCAGTTCATCTCTGACTCCAGAGCATTTTAATAGGCACTATTTAAATATTTGATGAAGAAATGTAATTTTGAAATTCTTCTTCTTCTTCTTCTTCTTCTTCTTCTTCTCCTCCTCCTCCTCCTCCTCCTCCTCCTCCTCCTCCTCCTCCTCCTCCTCCTCCTCCTCCTCCTTCTTTTTCTTCTTCTTTTTTTTAAAAGACAGGGTCTCACTGATTTGCTTAGTGCCTCACTTTTGCTGAGGCTGGCTTTGAACTCGTGATCCTCCTGCTTCAGCCTCCAGAGCCGGTGGGATTACAGGCATATGCCACTCACTATGCTGGCAAAATTTTGAATGTTTTTAAAATGAAAAAAAAAAAAAGTCTTGCGTTGTTGACTTAACCTGGAATTTGAAGTCAAAAGACTTGATTCAAACCCCATTATTATTGGAGCCATTTATTACCTTTGGCAAATCAAAAATCCTGCTAAGCCTTATTTTTCTTCATTGATGTGAACTTATAAATGTTTGCTTTCTACTATAGATTCAGAATTATTGGAACGATCGGATGAGAAACTGTATGTGAAAGCTTTTTACAAACATATATATGTTACATTTATTATTGAACATTTGGTTTGAATTTACAGTCTCTTACTGGATAAGATTACTGTCTAAGTGCTATACTGTTCTTCTTTCCCATTTTGAATTTAGTCGAACTTTGGGTTGTCCCTAAGGACTAAGCCTTATCTTTACTTAAATTGGGATCATTTTGGTGATTATATTTGGTTAGAAACATAGAACTCTTTTCTTTTTATAGAAAGCTTAGTTTGGTATAGCTTTTGAGTTCCATCTCTCCTGTTACACTTGTAGAAATGATTCTTCTACAGAGTATGAACTCTGTAGATGTTTGCTGATTGACAGATTTTCTTCTTTTGCCCTGCGTAGCACACAAGAGCACTTACTTAGGGAAGTATAATTTCAATTGAACTTTATGGTTTTTTCAATAAAGACATTTCTTAAGGCATCTTTCTTGTGTGTGCTATTCAGCACTTAGTTGCTTAAACTACCAATTTCTATGACCTATAGAGTGATACTTCATTAATTTCACATTACTGAGGAGGGATCCATAAAAAGAAAACTTCCCATGTAACTAAAGCCCTTTTGAAAATTGGAAATTTAACATAATTATTCATTTTTAAGGATTAATCATTTTTAAGCTTTCAAAGTGTATCTAGTATACCTAGCAATTCTGAGCTGTCTCACCCAGGGCATATTGCACTGTCCTGTAGTGAGGTCAGAAGCTGTGGTGATATGAATGATTCTCTGCCTCTTAAATAACCCAGACTGCCATGAATCCATGACCATTTTATGCTTTGTCAGTGTATCTGTTCTTAAGGAGCTTTTGACCCTGTGGGAAGCAAAAATGTAAAGTCAGTACAAAGTGAAAATTGCTATACAGGTTGAACACCCCCAATCCAAAACTACAAAATCTGAAATGCTCCAAAATCCAACCTTTGAGCATTTGCAAGATACCACAGGTGGAAAATTCCATACTTCATGTGATGTGTCAGAGTCAAAAAGTAGGTGCACTAAAAATATTGCATAAAATTACCTTTAGGCCATAGGTATAAGGTGGTATGGGAAACATAAATAAATTTGTGAGAAACGTAAGGAACCCAGAAGAAAAAGTGTCCATCTCTGTTCAAGGAAATCAGAGAATTCCCAGAAGAGGCAATCATGGAACCGAGTCTTAATAGAGAAGTAGTTATTAACAATGAAGGTGGCAATAGAGGAACTACAGGTAATGGGAGCATGTGCAGTGGTCTAAAGTTGTGAAAGAACATTGTTTAAGTGGAAAACTGCCAGTGCCATAGGACGCTCTGTCCTGCTACTCAGAAACTAGTAGCTGTTTAATTATATCAAATAAATTAACATGGAAAATGTTAACTACATACCTTAACTATTGAGTGTTCACTCAAACTATATAAATATACATGTTGAATTGCTAATTTTTTCTTGGTACAGGGATTGAACCAAGGGGTGCTTAAATGCTGAGCCACAACCCAAGTCCTTTTTAATTTATTTGTTTTATTTATTTGTTTTGGGGGCACAGGGGATTGAACTCTGGGGCAGTCAACCACTGAACCACATCCCCAGCCCTATTTTGTCTTTTATTTAGAGACAGGGTCTTACTCAATTGCTTAGTGCCTCGCTTTGTCTGAGTCTGACTTTGAACTCGAGGTCCTCCTTCCTCAGTCTTCTGAGTCACTGGGATTATAGGCATGAGCCACTATGCCCAGCTGAATTGCCATGTTTTATGGAGGAGCCAAAGACCTTTTCTGTCAATGTCGATTCTACTGATTGGAGTTTTCCATCTTTTTGTATCAATTTGAGAATATCTGTGTTTTCCAGTTTTGATTTCGTAAAAGCAAAGCACAAATTTAGGAAACCTTTAGGAACAATCCAAGAACCTAGTTTCTCTGGATTTGTATGAATGTTTCCCCTAATCTTTTAGTTTTATTTCCTCCCTACATGTTATTTTGCCATTTGCTTTTATTGGGTCATTCTAGATCATTTGACTTAATTTTCATGAAAATCACACCTCTGTGTTCATATTCAGATTTCTCCAGATTACCTAATCTTTACATAAATTTCATAATTTTAGTAACAAGCACAATAGGAACACAAGTACATAATACATTGGGAACAAATGTAAGACTCTTGGCAAATGAACAACTCAACTAGTGGAAGCAGAGGTTCTAAGGCAACCTTAAGGGAGCCCACTGCCCATGAGCCACGGGCTCTGGTTGGGATAGCTCCAAGAAAGATGGGAAAGTTCCTAATCCCATGAGTTGGTTAAGGAGAAAGTGGATACTGCTGTAGCTCTATAGGACCAGATTGTGAAGATGGGGAATGCAGGCATTTAGAGTAGAGAAATTTACTGGTACTTTTGACATAGATCCTTGTATGTCATTTTAAAGGAGAAGCTTTGAAAATGAGTTCCCCAGACCCACCACACCAAAGTCACCTGGGATGTATCAGCAGTACAAATTCTTGGCCCCATTCCAGACCTCCTGAGTCAGAAACTCAGGGCAAGGCCAAGTAATGTGTTTTAGCAAGTTTTCCAAGTGATTCTGATAAGTGCTTAAGCTTTAGAACCTCTGTACTAAAGAGTTAATCCTTGCCTCTGATTGATATGCAATCATTGAAGGATTTTAGTAAGGGAGAAATTTGAGTGCAGTGTGTAGGCTGTATAGTAAATGATTTTTTTTTTTTAACTCTCTACCTTGACCATCCATAAGTCACACTGAACATATTCTTGGTTTGTTCAGGCGGGTTCAGACTGATGGGTAATCAACCTTGCTATAAGTTACATGGGATATTTTTACATATTTCTTTTGTGTTCTTGAAATGACCAATTACTCCTTTAATATGTATTTATTGAGAGCTTATTATATATCCCTCCTGAAAGGCTATAGAGGAGGTAAAAGAGTGTACCATCAAGTATTTGGGAAAAGTGGGTTCCTGGAAGAGGGGACAACAAATGTAAAGTTGAGGAGCTGACAGGCCAGTGGGCTTGGGGTTTAGTCAGTGAGGGGGAGAAGAACGAAAGACCAGGTCTTCATTTCTACCTTATTTTATTGACAGTTGGCTGCCCACATTTAATATAAATCACAAATCTAACAAGATAAAAATAAGCAGATGTACAGTTGTCCAATGTATCCATGGAGAATTCATTCCAGAACCCCTCAGAGATAGCAAAATTTAAAATGTTCAAGTCCCATGTATAAAATAGTGCATATAACCTTCACATATCCTTACATACTCTTTAAATCATCTTTATATTACTTGTGATACCTAATGCAGTGTAAACGCTATGTAAATAGTTGTTATACTGTATTGTTTAGGGAATAATAAATAAGTCTGGACACGTTCAACACAGACCTAATTTTCCCCGAAATATTTTAAGCCCCTCATTGATTGGATCCTGGACTGTGGAATCTGTGTATGTGCAGAGCTGATTATATGTATTCTGATGGAGATGGGAAGTTCAGTGAGCAATGTGTATTGAACTTGTCTTTCAGTCATATTTATTGAGCATCTAAATGCCAGGCATATTCAGAGCCACCAGGTCGGGTGGGTGAGCAGCTCCCCGGAGCTGTACAGCATGGAAGTCCTGCAAATAGTCCTGCCTTCATGGAATTTCAAGTCCAGTAAGGAAATCCAATGTGGATACCAGGGTGAAACTTATTACAAAAGGAAAAGTGTAGTTCAAGGCCACAAGCTTGGATGCATGTACACAGCTTCCTCTGGGATTGGGGAAGACTCCCTGGAAGAATTTACACTTCAGTTAAGTCTGGAATGGTGAATAGGATGAGTGAAGTAAAGGAAATTTCCAAGTAAGAAATGGTGTATGCATAGACTCAGAGATGGTGGTACCTGTGGCTCTTGTGACTGAAAAGTAGCAGAGCAGGGGAGCAAAGACAGTAGTTGGGAGCCTGTGGCCACCCAGCCTTGTACACCTGTGATAGTTGGGAGCCTGTGGCCACCCAGCCTTGTACACCTGTGAAGATTCAGGACATGAGAAAGAATTGCAGTGTTTTTAAGCAGGTGACTGACAATTAATTTGGGGATTCTAAAGCTCAAGTATCTTACACTAAAAAAAGAATGTAAAAAATAATATGATCAATGATTTCACTGCCATCAAATTCTTGTTGAATATGCACGTGCTAAACACATCAGGAATGTCCTACAGGAATGGATAACGTGGCCAAAGAAGAGCCCAAATATTTCATTGTGTTGTCTGTAAATAGCTGAATAGTACAAATCCCTTGAGAATCAACGCAGCCGTGCTAAGAGCAGCGAGGCAGCCTGATAAATGGGAGAAATGATAAATGTCGTGGTGCCTCCACCTGTTTTACGGGTCATGTATAAATACAGGAGGTAGCAGTGCCCATGTTAGCAGGCACAAACTGACAGATAGCAAAATGCCTTAGAAATAGGACAGAGAAATAAATACTTGAGATCACGCATTAGCCAGGTTAACAAGGAAATGGTCCCTGAATCTGGTGATAGTGCTCCAAGAGAAGAATGTGTTGGAATGATGGTAAGCAAATACCACTTTTAAAAATCAGACACTTGGGCTTATTTAATTTGGACATATGCTAATTGTCCATACGGAATGAGCATAACAAAGAACCTAATAAATTAACGTGGGGCTCCTCACTTCGTGTAAACGTAAGATCAATAATAAAACAGAATAAAAAGGGGACCAAGGGGCAAAGCTCCCAGTGACAGCAGAATTAATATGCTTATTGACGCTTGTTTCAGTGTGTGTCTATGCAGATCACTAATTCACATACAGCTCCGGGTAAAGCATCAACTTTGTTTTCTGTGGCACTGTCTGATTCTCTAAGAACCTGAAGAGTTTCTTTGAGAGAGAAGTAGCAGCCCAGTCTAGCTCAGCTGTACTCAATCTCAGTTGCTTTCCTACCTACAAACCCTCACTTCAAAGCAAGGAACATAATGTACAATTTTTTAATGGCTCTAGACCCAGGCACTCAGACTCTCTGCTCTGCGCCTTACCTCAGTGTAAACACCTAATCAAGATTGCCTGCGCTTCAACAATAGCAGCCAAATGCAATTCGAGAACCACAAGCCTTTGAAGTCCTCCCTGCAAAGGCCGGTTTTCTAGTCTGGGATAATGACATGCCATGATTGCTGTCTTTGTTGTATCTTTTCAGTAGAGAAGCAATTATAGGCCCCAATTTAACAGAATAGGCATTACACAGCTTATGATGCTCAAAATGCAATTTCATTTGATCATTTTCTCGATTTGATTGGTATTAATAGAATGGTTCACAAAAAAAAAAAAAAAAAAATAGCTGGCAGAGGTTGTGTCCCATTCCACTTTCAAAGAGATAATGTAGAAGTATGCTTTACTTGCCCGGTGAGTCTTGCTGGGGTGATTCAGCCACTGAGTTCCACCAAAAGAGCCTATGGAAGGGAATATTGATTGCACATCCTCCCTTCTCTGGGAAAGGAAGCAGCAGACACTATATTTTTATCAGGCAGACTTTTCATCAGAACTGCATAAGAGAGCCCATCATTGTCTATAGAGCAATTAATATCAGCTAGTGATAAGCTGAATTAACTAAGCCCAAGGTCCCTTTGTATCTTAGGCATTTATACAAATCTGGGAATTGGCAACCTAGTGACAGATCTTTCTCCCAGTGTCAGCTTCTTTCTCCCAGCCTCTAGAGACAGTTCATTGCCAACTTTCTCGCCTACTTAATCAGCCTGGTTAGATTTTTCACTCTCTTGATCTTCATTTCTCCTCCAGGACACAGTTGATTTTTCTTTCTTAAATGAGTGACTTTTCTATTTAACACCATGGTACTAAGGGATGGAAACCTTTGCAAGAGCACCAACAAATATTGTAAAAACTAATCTTTCCCTGTCATCAGGTGAACCCACACGGTGAGAGGAACCAAGATGGAAACTTGAGAAATGGTATCTGACCTTCTGACCTTGAGCAGCAGCATTTATTGTCCTAAACTTTTCATTTCAGTACAAATTAAGCTTTTTCTTTTTCTTTTTCTTTTTGGTATCGGGGATTGAACTTCTCAGGGGCACTCGACCACTGAGTCACATCCCCAGCCCTATTTTGTCTTTTATTTAGAGACAGGCTCTTACTGAGTTACTTAGCACCTCACTTTTGCTGAGGCTGGCTTTGAACTCACAATCCTCCTGCCTCAGCCTCCCGATTCACTGGGTTTACGATTGTAGGCCACCGCACCTGGTCCAAATTAAACTTTTCCTTGATGTGAAGTTTTCCATTTGCAAAGGAGGTTAATCATTCAAACCAATACTTGCATATAGATTGGTAAATAGATAAGGCAGGTGGATGGTGTGGATGTTTAAATACCTAAAGGTTGATTTAAAAGTGGGAAAAATGAAAACATTTTACTTTCACTTGTAATCAGAATTCCACAACCAAATAGTACATTTTTGTTGCCTATTTTAGGAATGAAAATTCAAGCAAAATTTTTTTCCTCGTGTTTTCCCACTTTCAGATCTACCTTTGAGTGTCTAACCATCCGTACCACCTAACCACTTTACCTATTTACAGTATGGATATAAGCACAGTAATTGTGATGTCTATTTAATGGATTTAGTAGAGAGAGTTCAGGGATAGAAGAGGTCACACTCAGAAGAAATAAGATGTTGGCCCTTGTGCCATGGAGGCCACATAGAGTGGTCAGGAATGAGGTTATCTTCACTGACAAGTATTTACTTTCATTTAATATTTAACATATTTTTACCTCTTCTGTGTTGAGTGCTAGACTGTGTAAGCATGAAGTGAAAGCAAGCTGCAGGGGGCACATGTGAACACAAGCATGACAGACTCCAAATCCCATGCTCTTTCCAGTCTCTCACCCGGCCACTTCTGCTACGCAGCCCTCCAGAGAAGTGTAACAGAACAGTGTCAGAGCCTGGAGCCAAACTTAAAAATTAACTACCTCAGTCCAGAAAAGCAAAGACTTGTCGACATTTACAGTTGAGGGACCAAAGAGTGGCCACTCTATGGTAGTCTGTGCTTCTCCAGGGAACAGAGGGACAGGAATGGGAAGGTGTTAGTTTAGCTTGTGTAAGGAAGAGCTGGCCTCTGGGTGGCTTAGTTATGGAACACTGTGTTCATCATGCAAAAAGCAGAGGTCCCTTTCTTTTCCTAGGCTGATTTTTTAAACATGTCCTAGTCATGACAAGTGGGTAATGCCCACCAGGAGATCAGGCATGTGTTCAGGCAAAGAGCGGATGACATCTACCGGGGTTGGTGCAGTGACCTGTGTCTAGATTCCCAGCTATTCAGGCAGCTGAAGCAGAAGGATCATTTAAGCCTGTGAGTTCAAGACCGGTAGGGGCAACTTCTATAGAAAAACCTCATCTCAAAAAAGAAAGAAAAGGAAAAAAGAAAATTTGCTTTCTTAATTATATCTCGATGGTTAGAATTCACATGGTACAGAGCCTTTTTTCTTGTTTTAAAACAGGTAGCCAATGGAGGCAGTGTAGGGCCTTGTCATTGAATAATCTGGAATCTGAAACCCCATGTATCTGCTGCCTTCAATCTGTTATTCCTAAATCTGACTACAGATTAGACAGACTTGGAGACCATTTGTTACTTTTTAAAATAATACATAGGAAAACTTAAAAATACACTGCTTTTGATTACATGAGACAAACAGTATGAAGAAGCAGATAGCTACTATAAAAAAACTGGGCTTCTGTGTTGGGTCTGAATTGGCTCCTGTATAGAAAAAGGACATTGGGCAGGGACATCTGGTACAATCCAACACAGTCCACAGTTGAATTACTGGCTATAAAGCCAGCCCATGCTAACAACTTAACAACTTCTTTTTTTTTTTTTTTTTTTTTTTGATACCAGGGATTAAAACCAGGGGCGCTTGGCCTCTGAGCCACATCCCCAGCCCTTTTTAAAATTTTATTTAGAGACAGGGTCTTGCTGAGTTCTTGGGGCCCCACTAAGTTGCTGGGGCTGGCTTTGAACTCACAATCCTCCTGCTTCAGCCTCTGGAGCCACTGGGATTACAGGCATGGGCCCGGCCGCGCTAATGTCTTAGTTATGGCAATCTGGAGTATGGCTGTGTGAGATGTTAATGCCACGGAAGCTGGGAAGAGGATATATGGTAACTTTCTGCACTATTTTTCCAAATTTTTTTGTAAATCTGTATTATTTTTCAAAATTAAATATGTTATAGTAAACCAACAAATGAAAATGTTAAGCAAACAAACAAATAAACAAATTGGACTTCTTTGTGTATTGCACTGATGGACTTCAGGAGAAACCTCCTCAAATTGAATTTTCATGTTTGGTACCGGTGCAATCCTACTGTCACAGCCTCCCAAATTACTGGGATTATAGGCATGTGCCACCACGCTTGGCCTGCTTTCTTAAATTCATTTGGTTAAGAAAAAGTTAATTTCTAAAACAAGATTAAGCTGTTGAATTCCAATAAATGGTTTCTTCACTGGTCTCTGAAGCCACCCCCAGAACTTCCAGTTTAATTAGTTTGGGGTGGAGGGAACAGGGCATTAGTACTTTTTAAACACACCCTAAGTTTTTCTAATATCTAACTAAAGTTGACTTTAAGAGACCACTGTTCTACATCATTCCAATTCACTGTGGTAAAAGTATAAATTCTGCAGGTCTGGGATGATATCTCTAATAAGTGAGTTAGTTTAACAGAATGGTTAAATTCAGACTTTGAATATTCTCCTTTCTAATTATTGGTCCTGGGCTGTTTACTTACTCTCTCTGTTAGTTTTTTCACTTTCAAAAAGGAGAATAATAATAGTATATTCTTGCCAGGGGTGATGGTGCACACCTGTAATCCTGGCAACTCAGGAGGCTGAGTCAGGAGGGTCTCAAGTGGGAGGCTAGCCTGGACAAGTTAGGAGGTCCCCATCTCAAACAAAAGTAGTGGGGATATAGCTCAGTGAGAGAGCACTTGACTAGCATGTATAAAGCCCCCTGGGTTCAATCCCCAGTACCACAAAAAAACAAAAATAGTAATTATAGGATTTGCCTGATAAGGTTGCTAAGAGGATTAACTGATACATCCTATGCTAAGGGCTTAAGACAAGTGCTTCCATACCATGAATCTTCTGTATGTATATTAGATATTGTTATTTCTGTAGTTATTATCATCAACTTGGAGTATAGATGTCCTGACAAAATTTATGACAGTGCAGAAGTATACACACACAGCCATTCTGTTTTTCACGTTCAGCACAATATTCCAAAAATTAGTTGAGATATTCAACACTTTGTTATAACATGGGCTTTGTTAGATGATTTTGACCAACTATAGGCTAATGTAAGTATTCTGAGCATGTTTATGGGTAGGCAAAATTAAACTGTGATGTTCAGTAGGTGAGGTACATTAAATACCTTTTTAATTTATGACAGGCTTTCAGGACACACCCCCATTGTAAGTCAAGGAGCATTTGTGTAGTGTTATTCCATCACAGATCTGTTGACATGATCAAATGTTTCTTGCAGTAACCTGTTTGTATATCTAGTCTAAAATTGGGTCCCCTGAGTATGCATGGGGCATTTAAAGTAAGGAGTAGTTTGACCTCAAAGCACCAGTTCTCCCTTAATGCCTGCAAGAGAAAACATTGTTTAGTCCCATTTGTCTTGGAAATAATCCAGGTTCCTAAAGACTGCAGAGGAATCCTTGAAATAAACTGAAAATAGAAAATCCAGCTCCGTGCATCCCTTCTAGAATTCAGACTTGAGTCTCATGACTCTAAAATGAACCCAGTTAACATACTATATATGTTTTACCCTCTCAGATCTCCTACCCCATCAGAGTAACTGGCAAGACGTCTGATCAGAATGCCAAAGAGATTGAAAACGCTGCCATCGATCCTGAGAACAAGTGGCATCAAAGAGCACAACAGTTAAAGGTTACTGGCTAGACTGCATGTTAAGTGTGTTTCAGGCGATACTGCTAAATATAAGTCACTGAGTTCTTGAAAGCTTATTTTTATGCCTGAGAATAGTTAGTGCACCACCATCCTTTATGGGGGAGACTGGGGAGCCATGGTTGGTCAGCCAGCCAACTCTACCTGTTTTACCACAGATTCTTTTTCTCAGAAGATCATCATATCACTCTTTAAACATAGAACTAAAGCCTCTCACAGAAGGAAATGCAGGGGGAAATGCAGAAAAAAATCAGGAAATCGTAGTTCCAAAGTGTCGTCCAGTTCTGTGCTGCCCCCGTGTCTGGTTCCTTTGGGAATTGGCAGTCACCCATTATCCCTAGGTGATTGAGGTGTATGGGAGTCTTCAGAGCCTTACAGACCCTCATTTGCAGAATGTGAAAGCTTACCAGCTTGTCATTTAGCATGTGGATATCTTTTTAAGCCATGGGTTTTGTGGTGAGTAGCTGTCACTAACAGATAAAACACGTTTATGCCTTTCCACAACGTCAGAATTTATTGAATAATAATAAATTCACAGTCTACACCACTTTTATCAGTGGAAGTTCACTGAATATTTGTGGGTCACTGGTAATTATAAGCCAGTCAATCACAGGTTCTTTTATTTCAACAATTCCAATTATAGATGATTTCTGATATCTCTAACACCAAAGTCATATATCACACTTGACAATTAATATATGTAAGTCATGAGAAGGCTGAGGAAGGTTTAAGGCGGACATAGGTGTTCAAGGCTGAACGAAGGGCAAAGGCAGAGAAAAGATATGGATGCAAAAAGTCACTGTAGGTGGTCAGATAAGATTACGAATCAGCCAAAGAACTTGTTCAGGGTGCAGAGCTGTCAAAATGCAGGAACCTATTCTAGGTCAGGCCCATCACAGTGTCAGCTTGAGATGTCAGCTTGGAGTGGGCCCTGCATGATCATCACTGGCAGGAGAGATCACACTGTGCTAAAGCCCAAGGACAGAGATTCAGGGGTTGTTTCTGTGGCAGTTTTCCTGGGCGAGGCTCCTGACAAGCGACTAGGTGACAGGGACAGGGTGCTGCCGTGTCCAGTCTCAGGGTGCTTCTCCTTTTATGGGTCTCAAGGAAGGGCACTGCATCATCTAGTGATCTGGTGTGTTCGACAGGCTTGTGGACTTGGCTTTTCCAGTGAGTTTTGTGTGCCCATGCATCCATGTGCTTCTGACGAATTTGATAAGAATGCAGGTGATCATTCTCATTAGCACTATTAGTTTATCAGTTTATTCCTTATGGTTGTGCCAGGCAGGTGGTGGTTGTTTACCTATACAAACAAGGTGTAGAATCATTCCACCTCAGCACTTAAATTCAAAATGGAGTAGCTTATGACAAACTACTGCTTTACAAAATGGAGCAGGAAAGGTCTCTGCACAGCCTGAAAACTGTTGTTCTATACATCATGGAGTAACAGAGCAGGGCACAGCTCTGCTTTAAAATCGTAAGTGTGATTTTGGGGAACTTTTTTTTTTTTTTTTTTTTTTTTTTTTTTTTTTTGCAGCTGTGCCTACTGACTATTTCTCTAGAATAAACAAAAAAAGTAGTAGCAGCTGTTTTTTTTTTTTTTCCTGAACTAACTTATGGAACTATGTGGAGTCACTCTTGGATCAGGTTTTATCCCCAGTTAAGAAGGGATGAGCCCTTTGAAATCATGGAGCCTATAAAACCTGTTGACATCATCAGTTAAAACTATATATGTAGTAATGGTATGTTAGGGTTCTCTCTCTCGAGGAACAGAATCGACAGGTAGTATGATTATAAAAAGGGGATTTATTAGATTGGCTTACACAACCAGAAGCTGGCACGCTGGCCGTCTGCAGGCTGGAGTGGTGGAAGAACCAGCAGCTGTGCAGTCCAAGAGGTGGAAGCCCCAGAACCAGAGGGATCAACAGTGCTACCCTCGTCCAAGACCAAGGCTTTTGGAAACTCCTGGAGAATCACTGGCAGAGTCCACTATGGAAGAGGGAAGAAGTGAGAGTTCAATATCCTCAGACGATGGAAGCAGCAATCAAGAAGCTGCTCAAGAAGAGTCATGCTTGCATCTGATGCTACTTCGTTTTCTTCCAACTTTTATTTCATCCAAGCTGCCATCCTAATGGAGGGTGCTGCCCATGCTTATGGAGGGGCTCCACTTCATTCCACTATCCCACATTCTAGTCATTCCTAGACACTCCCTCATTGATGTGACACACCCAGAAGCCTCTTAATCATCAGCATCACTTAATCCAATCAAGTTGACAATTAAAATTAATCATTACAAATAGTAATAATAAAAATAATGAAGTTCATCCCAGTTCAAAGAAGATAGAAAAGAGGGGCAGCCCAAGTCTTGTCTTTTCCTCCCTATGGCCTCCAGGCTGCTCATAATGAAGTAAATCAATTGATCAAACATGTTGTAAGTCTCCCAGAGCTTCCTGAAAACTAATGCCGGGGGCCATACCCAGAAGTTGGGGGCTTGGGGACTGAACTATCTCCTGGCAGTGGAATGGGGGATAGTTGGATCTACCAGCAGACTTGATAGAGAGCTGGCCAGGGGAACTTGACCAGCAGGATCCAGGGAACAGAGGAAGCACTTAAGGCATGTCCTGCATTATGGGCAGTGGACTGGGTCAGAGATATGAATGTCTGGTCCTTGACCTGTCATTTGCTCAACTTTCCCTGCAAGCCTTGTTTTTCATTATGAAATGAAGAGTTGGAATAAATGACCTTTATGGTCCATTCTAGCTACAAAATGCTATGATTCTGAGACCATTTATTTCTAGTTATTTAAATTATTATAGAAAACATATTTGAAGTACTTAAGATTATTGCAACACATAGCTTTGATAATTGTCACTAAGGAAGATGACAGGATTCTCTGCCAATGATAAAATAATCAAGGTAAAATGACAGTGCTTGATTCATGGCACAACTCTAGACAGAGGCAATAAAAAGCTTTGTATGGAAGTCAGTCTGAAGAAAGCCAGAAAAATGCTTTCTATTCCCTGTGTATGCTGTAATTAATGTGCTTATAACCCACTCCTGGATGAAGACAAAGTAGAGAAAAACGTCTAAAGATTGTTAGACATAAAATGACAGAACACAGAGTGGAAGTTGCCCTTTATTTAGAAAGGTCTGTTACCCGCCCTCTGTGGCCTGCATGCTGGCTGGGCACCCTCCATGCAAACACTCTGGCTGCCTTTCTCTTTCCTCTTCAACTATCCAAGCTCAGTGCCTTCGTTGTTGTCTTCTCTCATGTGTCCAGCAAGGCCTCAAGTCTTCTGCAAGGCCTCCCAGCTCCCCTACCCTCTGCTCTGCCAGCCTCAGCTCCTCTGGAACCTGATGTCTGTACTGCTTACTGAGGGCTGATCATAGTTGCCATGTCTCAATACTTGCTGCCTGCTTTATTTTATCAACCATACTAGAAGCTCCTTATTTTCTGCATTTATTTTTGTTTTTGTTTTTGCTTTTTGGGGGGCAGGGGACTGCAGATCGAACCCAGGGCTTTGACATACATAATATGTAATGTATTCTATTTAGGTTCCTACTCTTGTGGTCGTACATGATGTGGAGTTACCTTGGTCGTGTATATAAATATAAGGCTAAGAAAGTTATGTCCAATTAATTGTCTTTCCTATTCCCTTCCACCTCCCTTTTCTTCATTTCTCTTTGTTTAGTTCAGCGGATTTCTATTATTCCTCTCCCCAACTTCCCTTGTTTTGGTTTAGCATCCACAAATTAGAGAGAACATTTGACCTTTGGTTTTTGGGGATTGGCTTATTTCACTTAGCATGATATTCTCCAGTTCCATTCATTTACAGGCAAATGCCATAATTTTATTCTTCTTTATGGATGAGTAATATTCCATTGTGTGTACATATATCACATTTTATTTATCCATTCATCCACTGAAGGACACTTAATTTGTTTTCATAGCTTGGCTATTGTGAGTTGAACTGCTGTAAACATGGATGTGACTGCATCACTGTAGTATGCTGTTTTTAAGTCCTTTGGGTATAGACTGAGGAATGGGATAACTGGGTCAAATGGTGGTTCCATTCTAAGTTTTCTAAGGAATCTCCATACTGCTTTCCATAGTGGTACACCAATTTGCAGTTCCACCAACAATGTATGAGAGTACCTTTCTCCCCACATCATCACCAACATTTATTGTTACTTTCTCTAATTGTTAGAGTTGTTGAACATTTTTTCATATATTTTTGACCATTCGTATTTCTTCTTCTGTGAAGTGTTCATTCAGTTCCTTTGCCCATTTATTGATTGGGTTATTTATTTTTCTGCTGTTAGATTTTTGAGTTCCTTGTATATTTGGAAAATTAATATCTTATCTCAGGTACTGGTGGTAAAGATTTTTTCCCAATCTGTAGGACCTCTTACACATTCTTGATTGCTTCCTTTGCTGTGAAGAAGCTTTTCAGTTTGACACCATACCATTAATTGATTCTTGGTTTTACTTCTTGTGCTTTAGAAGGCTTGTTGAGGAATTTGGTTCCCAAGCCAACATGTTGGAGAGTTGGGCCTATTTTTTCTTCTAGTAATTGCAGGGTCTCTGGTCTAATGCCTAGGTCTTTGATCCACTTAGAGTTGAGTTTTTGTGCAGGGGTTTTTCATTCTATTACATATGGGTTTCCAGTTTTCTCAGCACCATTTGTTGAAGAGGCTATCTTTTCTCCAATGTATGTTTATGGTACCTTTGTCTAGAATGAGATAACTATGTTTATGTGGGTGTGTCTCTGTGTCTCTATTCTGTTCCATTGGCCTACATGTCTATTTTGGTGCCAATACCATGCCATTTTTGTGACTATAGCTCTGTAATATAATTTAAGGTCTGATATTGTGATGCCTCCTGCATCACTTTTCGTGCCACGGATTGTTTTGGCTATTCTGGGTCTCTTATTTTTCCAAATGCATTTCACAATTGCTTTTTCTATTTCTATTAATAACATCATTGGGATCTTTATGGGATTTGCATTAAATCTGGATAGTACTTTTGGCAGTATGATCATTTTGATAATATTGATTCTGCCTGGGATAGGCAATTTTATAACCAATCAAATAACCAGTTTAAAAAAAAAAAAACTCTTCAAAAAATAAATGGTTAAAATATAAAGAAAGATTTTTTTCTGAATGGTCCCCTCCCCTCTAGGCATTCAGAACTTTAGTGGGCATACAGTCATGTAATCATCCTAGTACAATAATATGCAAGTAAATACAAAATGCGCATAACTAAAAGAGCACCTAATTTTGCCATAAGAAGACTAAGAAGCCTTGCCAGAAACGACAGCATCTGAGATGACCCAGAAGGATGCAGCGCAGGGTGCCAGGCAGACAGAGTGTGCAGGTAAGGGGGTGGGAGAGAAGATAGTATGGTGTGTGCAGAAAATTCCAGACAGTTCAGTCACTAAGGGAGAGAAGACAAGGGAGGAGAGTTGTGTGATATGGGGCTGGACAGGTTAGCAGGGGCCAGATTCTGAATGACTTTCATGTCGATCAAAAAGTTTTAGATTTTTACTCTGTGGACAGGAGGTAGGTAGCCACTGGCACATTTTGAGCAAGCTAATAACAAATCAGACTTGTGTGTTAGAAAATTCACTTTGTCTGTGGTCTGAGAATGGAAAGGAATAAGACTAGAGAGATGGCCAAGCCAGGAAGATGGCTTTTGCTGTGGTTTCTGCAGGACATGGAATGGTGGTCACACTGGCTCTTTGTCATCCACTCCATGTGCAGTTAGCTAACTTTATGTGTGGTGGTGGTCACTCTACCCACTCAGGTGAACTTCTTATAGGTCAGGGCGGCACCTGGTCCCTCAGCCCCTGAACAGAGGTGATGGGGAAGTAGAATCCACAAACAGTAATTGCTTAAACAGGAGGTAAGAGAGTCAGCAGGGGGGTGTACTGGTACCACTGAGGAAGAAGAGGAGGGATTGGAGTGCTGGAGATAAAGGGAGAAAGGTGTGAGGACAGGAAGGTGGCTGATGTTGAGTTTGGTGATGCCTACAGGAAAAAGGACATGTGATCTGGTCATGGAAGTCAGGAGGGTCATCTGAATCAGACACGTTCACTTGCATCATGAGCTCTTTCTGGTGGACTGAACCTCTAGGGATTGTTGAGATGACCCAGGCATTGTGTGGAGTGGGAGAAAGTGTGGAGAACGAGAACGGGCCCCTCAGTACAGTGTTAAGGGTGGGCAGTGGTAGAGGAAGGAGACAGAAGGTAAAAGTCTCAGAAGGGCTCGCCAGAGAGGTAGAAAGCTAAGTAGATAAAACAGTATCAGGGAGCCTGAGCCATGAAAATTTCAAGCAAGAGGAGTTAGTAAACAGACTTGAGCACAGCAGAGAAGACAAATAAAGAAAAGTGTCATGAGTGGGGCATTGTATATGCAACTCGTCCATGTTCAAGGTTCAGGATTCGGGGAAAAGAGCAATAATGCAAACAACACTGTAAGTTACATGTGCATGTATATGCATATCTGTGTGTTTTCTATGTTTGGAGTTACAGCGAATGATGAACTGTGGCAAAGTGTTAAAATTCACAAATCTGGGTAAGGATCTTTGAGTTTCTGTGCTCTGCCTGCAATCTTTCTGTAAGTTTCAAATGATTTCAAAGTAGAAAACTAATGCCAAAGGGCTTAGTCACTAAGAGGACAGTAGTGGCCTGAGTAGAGCTGTTTCTGTGGGTGGTGAGAACACAGCAAGAGTGAACGCTCCGTTGCAGGGCGCAGAGGTCCCCAGTGACAGGTGGGCTGGCGACCAGCACAGCCTGCACTATCAAGATACTTGAATGTGAGTTCAAGAATAGTTTAACCGGAGAATGGGTTTGTGTGAGATTCCTTTTACTTTTTTCAGAGTCAAGATTAAACACATTTACATGCTGGAAAAAATTTAAGACACTAGAGATAGGGTGAGGAGAGACAGAAGACATGCCTGAGACTTAAGTCCATGTGTTTTCACTTTTAAAATACTAAAAATAGGGCTGGGGTTGCAGCTCAGTGGTACAGCACTTGCCTAACATGCTCAAGATCCTGGGATCAATCAATGGCACTGCAAAAATAAAAAAATAAATAAAAAATATTATCTGCAAATATTGCAAATAAAAAACCATCATTTTGGGGGGGAGATTCTTGTATATGACTGAAATCTTTACTTCAAGCCAAGTAATCTCTTATCATTTAACTCTTCCACCTCTTATTGTCCAGAATTATTCTGTGCTTCCTGGAATTTTTTTTTTTTTTTTTTTTTTTCTTTTTTTGCAGTACTGGGGAATGAGCTAGGGTTGCTCTACCGTGTTCTACATCCCCAGCCCATTTTTATTTTTATTTGGAGAAAGGGTCTCACTCAGTCACCAAAGCTGACCTAAAACTTGAAATCCTCCTGCCTCAACCTCCCTGTGACTGGGATTATAGGCATGTGCCACTGCACCTGGTTTCTGTGATTTGTCACAGAATTTGCCAGCCCCATTTCAGTGGTGTGCCCAGACTGAACACAGCAGTTTGCTCATGACCCATGCCAGGCAATACAAGGAAGCACTCTCCCACTGGCAGGAGATCCTTCCTAGGTTTCTGAGTTCTGGCTACTATTTAAAAACCATAGACTGTGCAACTTATAAGCAACAGAAATTTATTTCTTGCAGTTTGGGAGGCTGGGAAGTCCAAGATCAAGAGCCATCAGGTTCCTCTGGTGAGGGCTTCCTGGTTCACCCCTGGGTCCCTTTTTGCAGTGTCTACACCTGGCAGAAAAGGTTGAAAGAGCTCCCTTGGGCCTCTTTCATAAGGGCCCTGACCCACTAGGAAGGCACTGCCCTCATAACCAATCACCTCCCATTTTTAATGCCATTGTCTTGTCAGTTAGGATTTAACATGAATTTTGGAGGAGACACAGACATTCAAACTATAACACCAGGTGAAGAACATGTTGTCAGGAGAAAAAGTAGAAACTTTCCCAACTTGGTAAAGCGTTCAAAAGGCTGAAATCGGATTTTTCTTTCTTACAATTCTAAAATAATTCTCAGCTGCAGATAGGGAAAAGGTAAAGAAAGTATGAAAGGCTGGGCACAGTGGCACATAGCCGTAATCCCAGCAGCTTGGGAGGCTGAGGCAGGAGGATCTCACATTCAAAGTCAGCCTCAGCAATTTATCAAGGCCCTAAGCACTTAGCAAAGACCCTGTCTCAAAATAAAAAGTAAAAAGTTCTGGGGATGTGGCTCAGGCACCCCTGAGTTCAATTCCCGGTACCAAAAAAAAAAAAAAAAAAAAAGGTTTAAAAGCCTGTAGGACCATTCACTGGTTAAAATCAAGGTCCTTTAATCACTTCCAAGTAATTTCCCACCTTTCCAAAGAACTGTTAATTCAGTTTTGCCTCCAGCACTTCCAACAGATCTATATCAAGGGACCTAGGTGGGGTGGCACACAACTATAATCCCATCAACTCAGGAGGTCGAGACAGGAGGATTGAAAGTTTGAGGCCAGCCTGGGCAATTTAGACCTTGTTTCAAAATAAAATTTAAAAAGTCTGGGGATATAGTTCAGTGGTAGAGTGCTTACCTAGCATGCATGAGGGCCTAGTTTAATCCCAATTATAGGAGAAAAAGTAAAGAACAATCAAATTGGAATCTTTAGATGAGAAGAGAGTTGGACTAGAACAAACTAAAAGGAACATATCAGCAGAGCTTCACTGAAAGAAATACCAAATGGTTTTTTAGACAGAAGAAAAATGTTGTGAGATAGAAACACTAATATAGGAGGAATAAAGAGCAGGAAGCATAAATATATTGATAAATAAAACAAAGGTTGTATTGCAAACCAATAAAAGCAAAACCTTGGAGATTTAAAATATATGAAGTATTAATATGCACTACAAAAATAAGATATGAGATAGAATAAGAGGAAATAACAGTATTATCAGGGAATTGGTTAAACTACCAATCTGTACTTAACTATAATGAGCAAATGGAAAAAATAGTTCTATGCTTCTTCCATTCAATTGAGAGTTCTTTCTTACTGACAATGAAAATTAGAGCCAATTAATATCTGTGCTCAAAATTTTCTTAATATTATCAGGTAGAATTTATAACTAAAGCTCCAAGGACTTGAGTTTCATAGTTAATGAACACAACAGAAAAACAAACACAGTAAGAGTTTCTGTACATAAGAGCTGATCTAGGAGCTCAGGTACAACTCTCGGGACCCTAGGGTTGAGACACGGTGACCCAGAGCAAGAGTGGCTTTTGTGTTAAAGCAGACAAACTTTCTGGTTAGGATCAGAGCATACATTCTTTTTTTCTACTTAGGACAGACACTGTCTGCACAGGGTTGGAGGCAGGCTTCCCTCGAATGGTGCAGCATGAATAAACGCTAATGATTAAGGATGGGTCTCACCAAGAAATAACCCTTCCAGCATTAGACATGGAGATTTCCCAGTGCTGACACTCCGTGTGTGCTGTGAAAACCCAGTGCCATTAAGCAGTTACTCTGAGTGCATATAGGATGTACCGATCGCAAATGTGGGTAACAAAAGAACCCCAGTGAGAGCTGGATGAAATAGAGGATCTCAGTGCTGATGGAGATTAAATAGCCTGAGAATGGATTTGTATATTAACTTCAGGGAGCTCAGGTCTTGCCACCTAAAGAGTGACACCTGAGGCCTCAATTGTAGAGTAATAAATCTTCAGTAAACTGCAGATCTCAAGTAGGCAGCTTGGAAGGTGAGAGAAATCATATCAAGCCCATAAATGTCTTCTTTTCTGGAGACTGAAATGCCATCTCTGAGCACTTATATTTACTTGAGCAGAGGATTTAACACTTGAGACAATTGAAGTTTCATAAAATGAGGAGTCCTTGGCCTTGTTGACAAAGCACCCTGTGAAGAGTGCGATTGTGATCCAAGTCATTAGCAGCAAAGGTAATGACATGATTAAAGTCAAAGTCAAGTGACAACCCAGGATTCGGGACCTGGCAGCCAAGGGAAGAAATTTCTGGTAGGTTTTTTTCCTTGGTGGGGATGGGGAGGGAAGACTGGGAGATTTACAGTCAGATGGAAACAGAAAAAGAGTTCCTAGGCACTTATTTCTCTACTGAGCCAAAGGCCGAGCAAATATTGAAAAGAATGGCGTTATCAACATCAATTAGTATTTAGAGATCATAGCAAAGCGGGGACTGTCCTGACCTCCGTAAACAGCGATGACAGCCTGAAAAGAGCAGTGTATTTCACAAACACTCCCATAAGATTGTAAAACAGTGGTTTTCCTCTGGATCCAGGGCAAGGAAGGATGCTCTTGGGTTGTGGGTACAGAGCCATTTTGCCCATGTTTCCCCATGTAGCTCAGTGTACTGTGTGGAAGAAAGAACCTTTACTTACCTGAATACAGGAGCAATTATTTTCTTTTTATGGAACACCACAGATAAAAACTAAAAGCTTATAGGAAATAATCAGAGTATAGCCAGTCCCACCCCCCAGAAAGCCCAAATTCCAAAGAGACTATCCTCTAAATTTTCAATTAGAAGTTATTCTTACTTAAAAATCTGAAATAACAATAGTACATATTCCCGTTTTAAATTTATCATTAGCTTATCATTAGCTTGAGGGTGATTTCATTACACATTAAACACTACTTAATATTATAAAGGAACAGGATGAGTCTTAGGGGCTAGATCAGAAAAGTGAAATAAGAACTGAATCCTTAGCACAATAATGTGATTATGCTTCTGTAGCAAGCTGAACAGTTTGAACAAAAAGCATGCTTTACTCACTTCCATATGTTTTTTTCTCCAGTGATCTAGTTAACTGTTTCTTTTTCAATTAACGTTGCATAGATACAGGACACAGAGGTTTTTAAAATATGTGTTCAGAAAGGGAGAAATAAATTGCAGTTGTACAACACATTGATGCATATGGTCATCTTATTGTTTTCAGTAAGCATTTAATCATTCCTTCCAAAGGCCTCTTAACTCAGCCAATTTTTCACAAAGTAATGAGTGCTCTATTCCTTGGGAAATATTCCTAAATGGCTATAGCACAGTATAGTTGCATAGTGTATCTATTATACTGGGAGTACATTTTGTTGTTGTCAGGCTTTCAAAAGCATAAAGACTATTCTGAAATTGAAATCTTTCCCCCCAGATGTTTGATTGCCTAAGTACAGGCTATATTAAGGAACAGAAGCAAAACAACCCTTGTGGTTTCACAGATGTCCTGTCACAGCTCAGACTCTTTTATAATCTTCTGAATAAAATCTAATTTGTTTCATCTGGTGAAGAGGTCATTTCTCGCTTCTGACCTGTATGAGAAAGAACTGATAATCCAGTGTTTCGCATTAAACTTGAACTTGGTTAATAAAGCAAATCATTGATGTTTTTCCCGTTAGGATTTTTGAAATATTCATTTAGTTAAAATAAACTTACCCACTTTAAGGTAGATTGCTCCTCTTTTCCTGTAAAACTCTTTAGCCCTAAAGTTTCTTCCCACCTCAAGCCCAGTTTTGGTAACACTTCCCTGTAGAGTTTTTAGGTCAAAGATTTGTCCTTATTACAAAGCCCGTTCTAAGTTCTTGATCTCCTTCTAGGCTCATGATCTAATTTTTTTCTGAACAAATCACTCCTGTTCACCTTTAGTTGCCTGAAATTAGGAAAGGATCCTCTGGTACTCTTTTATCTGTTTTCAATTTTGTGGTCACCTTCTTAGAAATCTCAGTTCCTGCTGGGCATGGTGGTACACATCTGTAATTCCAGCAGCTCAGGAGGCAGAGGATAACAAGTTCAAAGCTAGCTTCAGCAACCTAGAGAGGCCCTAAGCAACTTAGCAAGATCCTGTCTCCAAAAAAAAAAAATAAAAAGGTCTGGGGTTGTGGCCCAGTGGTTAAGCACCCCTAGGTTCAATCCCTAGTACCAAAAAAAAAGTCTCAATTCCCAGTTAAAAACACTGGTTTAAAATGTATAAAGAGTGCCGATCTTACACTTTTACATTAATCAAAAATATCTTTTTAGATTTACCAGGAACACTGGTCTCAATATGAAGGTACAAAATCAAGCAATGTACCAAGAAGTCAATCCTCTGAAATAGCCAACAACCAGCAACCATCCAGAAGACCAGCCAAGCCCAAGGCTCGGCGACAGCATAGACGCCAGATTGGCCTTAAGTCTTTCATGACCAAAGAACTCATTGTCAGTCAAGGAAACCAGAATGACCTTTCTAGACAGCAACAAAACCAAAATCAACCTATTGATCCTTCAATAAAGCATGGATCAACTGTGCTCATGTATGCCTCTAACAATGATTTACAAGACTCAAGAGCACTTAGGATCCAGGATTCCAAAGTGACCTCCAATAAATTTGCTCCACCAAAGCAGGCTTTCGACAGTGTATTATATAAAAACTCTACTGGATATCACTTGATGAATGTTAATAAAGAAAGGGGACAACACAGAGATGAAGAGGAGAGAAGATTTCCATATCAGCAGCTACCCATCTACCCTCTTTCTAATTCAGATTTGAACTTTAATGAACTTTCTAAGAGACACATGTTCCTGAGCCAAAAAGAGTCTCAGTCTGTTTATGACGTGACTGTTCAAAGATCGGCTGAAAAAAAGAAGCAACCCAAACAACCTTATACAGAGACAAAATATAAGAACTTAGAAATGTTATGGTAAGAATTCTCTTTTCTCTAGTGGTTTCCTAGAGAAGAAATAAGAGACTGCTGGAGAAAGACAGGTGAGAGAGAAGGAGATGGATGGGGGAGTCCCTGGGAATGGTCAGGTGAGAGGGGAAAATTCAGGTAACAGCTTCCCTGACTCTGACTCCTGTCCAACACAGTCCACACTGGATGTCTTTCTTTTCCTCTTCCCTGTCTCCTCTACTTTTTTCACTCTAGTTAAACTAGAATTTAAAAGGATACAGGCACCCAGTCAAAACAAATCATTATGTTTGAAGGATATAAATAATATTTGGAGAAAACCAATTATCTCCAGCACTGTAATGGCCTTTCCTAAGAAAGTAATCTAAAACACAGAAAAATGTATGCACAAAAATACCACCACTTATAAAAACAACCTAAGAATCCAACAGTGGGGACATATTTAGGTAAATTATGATATTTAATATCATAATTTAAAATTCTGGCTAGGAGGAAATGTTTCTATAAAAAGTAACTAGTAAAATATAAAATTATGTCCAAGGGGGGGTGGGGTTGTGGCTCAGTGGTAGAGCGCTCACCTAGCATGCCTGAGGTCCTGGGTTTGATCCTCAGTACCACATAAAATAAAGGTATTGTGTCCACCTACAACTAAAAAATAAATTTAAAAAAAATTATGCCTAAGGAGTATAAGCTGTACTGGGTTAAAATGTACACCGAAGAAAAATGTTCCAAAATGTCAATAGTTGTATCTCAGGCAAGAAAGATTGAGGTTGTTTTTAATTTCTCCTTTATATTTTGTGAAATTGCACAAGTTCCCTACAATGTAGATGTGTTACTTCTATAGACAAGAAAAGGAAAGTTATTTTTTAAGTCACTCTTGATATTTCTTGATATTCTTTAATCAAATATGCTTTCTGTATACCTAACATGGACTGAATATAAAGCTAAAATGCTGTAGAAAGTACAAAAGTTTGATGCATGAGGCATCCTCAAGGAGCTCACCAAAATGGGACAGTTTCATACATCTGAGTTGATCAGAGGACATTTAAGTACTACACTTGGTGGCATGGAATATACATTTAGTAAGGTTCCAAGTTAGCTTTCTGCAAGAGACAGCATCCATCTCTTTTTTTCTCTAGCTTCAGAAAGATTACTTCTAATGGTTTTTGTGTGAAAAATATTTAGGTTTTGGTAAATAGAAAACTCCTTCCTATGCCTGTTCTCATTTTTCTTTGCAAAGAACTTTTGTCATAAGTAGAATTTAATTTTATCAAATACTTTTTCTGCATCAGTTGAAAAATGTTCTCCATTAATCCTTTAAAGTAATGAAATATAGTAACAGATTTTCTAATGTTACACCATTGTTTTGTTTCTGGGGTTAACTTATCATAATGTACTTTTAATAAGTTTCTTGATTTGATTTGCTAACACTTTGTTTAGGATTTAACATTCACTGCATGAAGTGAGATTGGCCATAATTTTCCTATCTGCCATGGGCCTTGATGTATTATCAAGATTAGGCCAGTCTTATGAAATGAGTTAAGGACTATGCCCTTTTTTGTACATCATTTGGGACACTTCATACACTATTGGGATGATCTGTTACTTGAGGGTTTGATAGAACTTTCCTGTAAAACTACTGGGAACATGGGTGTTTTTTTTATTTGACTTTGTTCTTATGATTGTTGGCTGTGTTAAACTCCTGATTCATTTACTATGATGACTATAGGTCTTTACAAGTTTTCTGTTTTTTCTTTGATCATCTGATAAATATATTTTCTAGAAAAAATGTTTCACCTTTTTTTCACAGTGCTTCGGAGGCAAGCACTCTACCAACTGAGCTATATCCCCAGCCCCAAACTTCAACTTCTGCTAAGCTTAAAATTACTGTCATATCCTCAGTGTGGGTGACTTGAGGCATACTTGGGCTATTTTGAGCTCTACCAGATCTCATGGTGCAATACTGCACCTGTAGACTCAGCTGTGTTTCTCATAGCTCCTGTGTGAGACCCAGTACCCCTGGAAATTAATGAGGCTGAGCTTCCTCTACCAGCTACACAAGGTGATTTTCCCCCTATTTGTGTTTTTAGCCCTGGTGAGATTTAGTCCACAGAATAGGTCTACATACAGTGAAGCACAGTGCATGAGTTCAACAACAGAGCCTGGGGGCTTTACTGAATGTCCTGCAGCTGCGTACAGAAAGGAAGTGGAATACAGTCCTCAGGAGCACACCCAAGGAGAATATTGGTGCATCTTCAACATACCCAGGGGTGGGGGAGGGGGTATTGTTTTACTTCATTAACTTTTAAATTCAAATATTATGTCAGAATGCATTTTAAGGCATTTAAAAATTAAAAACCTATTCAATAAAAATGTACTGTCATAGAGCTCTTTACAGTATTTTACATAACTTTCGTATTATTCAACCTCCTACATCTGTAATAATATCCCTCTTTTTATTTCCAATACATCTCCTTTCTTGTTTTTTAAATTAGCTTTCCAACCAAGATAGCACATGTACATATACTAAAAAATCAGATAGCACTTAGGTCAGTTGGCAGTACACTGCTTTCTCTCCCCAAGGATCCCCTCCACAGTGCTTGGCTATGAATAATATTTGCATTGGTATAATAATGAAAATCCTGACTATCAGCAACCCCTTTTGACTTTTATTGCTTCCTCTAGTATTTGCCACTATTCTCAGTTATATTTATTTATTGTTACATTTTGCTTCTTCAGTTTTAGATATTTTGATTGATTTTCTATTATGATAGAGCTTCCTGACATCCCCATCATTGTCTGCTTCCCTTCAACCATCCTGCAAAAATAGTAGTTACATTGCAATTTTTGGTTGGTCCAATATTGAGTGCTTTTGTTATTATGCCAATGCATCTATAATGCATGATCTGGCTTTGGAGATTCTATGACTATGCTTCATTTTTAATCTTTTTCCAAAAGTTCATAATTGCCTTGATTTGTTTGTTTGCTTGCTTACTTTGGATTACTTTTCTTTGTACATGTGGCTAATTGTTCCCACACTTTCCAGTGGCCTCTCAAAACAGATTTTTCACAAGGACAAACACTTCCGATTCTTCTTTCTTGGAGACAGCCTTTTAACACACCTTTAAATTCTTCATCTTGCTAGACCTACTACAAAACTGTTTTAAGAATTCCCTTTGCCTTTCTTATGACCAGAATCCCTTTTTCAGGATCACAGATTTTCCTTGTTTTGTTTGAGCACATCCTGTGGTATTTTCTTCCTATTAGAAACATGGGGTGATGGGCAGTTCTCAGCATGCCAGTGTCCTGTGTAGCGCTTCCTTTCCACATGGCCGTCTGCTGTGACAGTGCCCATGTTGTCCTTGCAGACCTCCTTTCATCATGGGGATGCCCTTCATTTTTCCCCATTGTTGACCCTCCTGTTTTCTCCATCTACTCTCTTTCCCTTTCTTAGCTTCCTTTCTCATTCTGGTAGAGAACATCCTTTACTGCTTAGGAGGTAATGTATTGAGACCGCGGATGATTGAAATTGACTTTGTTCTGCCCTTGCTCCCAACTGATAGCTGGCAGGTTGTTGTAGAATTCTAGATTGAAAATCATTTCCCCTTACAATTGTCTTCTTGCTTCCAGTATTGTTATATTTGACCTGTTTATTTTTTCTTTAGAAGCTATAAGATCTTCTCTTTTTCTCCAGTAAAATGAGAATTCATAATAACATGCCTTGGTTTAGTTCTATTTTCATAGATTGTTCTGGGCCTTTTAGCTTGGATATGTGTGTCTTTTCATTCTGGGAAAGGTCATGAATCCTCTCCTGGGTCACTCCTTCCAGCTCTCCTCTTCCCTGTTATTCACAGGTGTTTTTCTAGGACTGTTCTTACAATGCTCTTTCCTCTCTTGTTCATTTCTTTGTCATTTTGCTCTACTTTCTGTAAGAGTTTCTCAATTCTAGCTTCCAGCCTTCCTATGCTCTTGTTACTGGAGGAAGGATCTTTTGGCATAGAAACAGTAGAGAAAAGACCAAGCCAAGTATTGCAAACACACAAGTAGAGTTTTTAAATGTGGCTTCAGTTGAAGGGAGACAGCACTGATAGAGAGGGGACCAGGCTACTCTCTGAAGAAAGGGAGGTAACAGCTTTTTATTGATTTGCTAGAGTAGGCCAAAGTCCAGTAATTTTCCACTGGCCAGAGGCAAGGTTTCTCCTTGCATGGGATTTGGACCACCAGTGGTAATGGTCAACTTGTCCTAGGAACTTCTGAGTTGTTCTTACAACTGGTCTCATCATCCTGTGTGCAAACATCTTGGCATTGTGGTTCAGTCTGGGCCTTTTGACAGAGTGAAGGACTTTAGGTCCTTGGCCTGCTACAACTCCTGGAAGAGTACAGGGTAGAGCAGAAGAAAAGTCATACCAGCTCCATGAGTAATGCTTGCATGCAGAGCTGAGTAGAATTTGACTCAAAAGTTAAGGCAGCAAAGGGGACAGGCACAATATGAAGACAAAGAGGCCAAGCCATTTCATGCTATCCCAGTCACCCATTCAACATCTCTAGACTCAAGTGAAGAGTGAGGATTTTTAGCAAAAGTGGCCTTCAATTCCCTGGAGAGTAACCGAGGCAACTACTACCATCGTGACCAACATGTCCAAGGTGTTACCTACAGCAAAGCTAGAGGGAAACTAATAATGTGTTATCCAGATGTGTGACCTCCAAAATTAGTGATTTTTAAGTTGACAAAGAATACGTGAAGTGAGAGGGTTTGTTTAAGTTATTCCCCATTTCTCAGCATGCTGTGCAGATGGAGAAGCGATAGTTGCCTCACTGTACAGAAAGGGGAGAAAATCTAGAGGGGTGCCTGCTTCTTAAGCAGAAGTTCAACCAATTCTTATTTAAATAACTCTGACATAGACTTTCACCATCAACAGCACTTACAGTTTATGAGTCTTTTAAAGATTTGTTGATACTTGCTTTTTGGTCTAATTTTTGGTCATTGTTCCCAAACCATTGGTATTGGCTCCAAAATACCCAGAAAGTATTTTCTGCAGTTGCAGGGCACATCATTCTGTATACATTCATTTACCACTTAACAGTGGGGATATATTCTGAGAAATGTGTCTTTAGGCAATTTCATCATTGTACAAACATCGGAGTGTCCTTATGCAAACTAAAATGACTATGCTGTCACCCGGTGACATAATCTTCTGGGACCATCTCTGTACATGTAGTTTGTTGTTGACCAACACCTTGTTATGCAGCATATGACTACAACTTAAATTAGGGTAAGCTTGTTAAACATGTCATTTAAATCTTCTGAAGCCCAAATGGGTTTCCATGTTTGATATGTTAGTTATTGACAATGGTGAATTGGCATTTCCCTATATTTAAGAATTGTCACAGGGTGTGGTGACACATGCCTATAATCCCAGCAACTCAGGAGGTTCCTCTCAGGAGGAACACAAGTCTGAGACCAACCTGGGCAACTTAGAGAGCCCCTGTCTCTAAACAAAAAAAAAAAAAAAAAGACTGGAGACATAACTCAATAGTAGAGTGTTTCTTAGCATGTGTGAGGCCTTGGGTTCAATCCTGTGCTTTAAGAAAAAAAAAAAAAAAAAGAATTGTTAATGTCGCCTCATAATTCTATTAGTTTCATTTTATGTATTTTGAGTTTTATTATGCAGGTGAATAATTGCATATTTTCCTGGTGGATTCTTCTTTTAATCATGATATAATGATTAGTTTTATTTCCAGTAATGCTATTTGATTAAAGTTTATGTTGTCTGATATTAATATAGCTTTGTTCACTTTCTTATGATTAGTGTTGGGTCTAGTACATTTTTTCTATCATCTTCAAAATTTTCAGTATCTTTATATTTTAAATCTGTCTTTTAAAAACAGTGTGTTGTTGTAATTTGTTTCTTTATTCAATCTTAACCTCACTTGTATCTACTGGCTTTACTTACATTCATTGTGGATTTATTTCTACCACCTTAATTTGAGCACTCTAATTACCTACTTTTGCCATGCTTCTTTTTACTTTATACCTTCTATTAAACTGATAGAATTCTCTTTGTTTCTTTTTTCTTCTACTTATTTGCAAATACTCTTGTGTGGTGGCGGGCAGGGTACTGGGGATAGAAAACAGGGATGCTCTACCACTGAGCTACATCCCCAGTCCTTTTCTTTTTTATTTTGAGACAGGGTCTCACTAAGTTGCCCTGGCTGGTCTCTAACTCGCAATCCTCCTGCTTAGGCCTACAGAGTCACTAGATTACAGGCTTATGCCACCACACCCAGATCTATTCTATTAAAACACACACACACACACACACATACACACAACTTACATATTTAACTAATCTCGTGTTAAATTAATATTTCTGCCCTTCTCTAGACATGTTCAGAATCATTACATTAAAAATACAGTCTCCTTTCCTGTCACACATACTGCTTGGTCTAGCAACTTGTCCAGCACTTTATATCTCAAAAATTAGTCATTGTTTTTATTATTATATAGAGTTAATGGCATTTTAGATTTAACCAAATTATTAATTTCTTTGCCTCACATTCTTTCTTTATTTTTATTCTGTCTTCGGCAAGTGTATGTCTCTGGAATTTATCTGAAATTTCTTTCTTTTATAATCTTGAATTATAGTTTAATCTGGTATACAGTTCACCTTTTTAAAAGCATTATTTTTCTGTCTTTTCATTTCTGTGTTGTCTTGAAAGTTTTTGTCAATGTAATTATCATTCCTTTTGTTTTCACTTTATCTTTATTTCTCTGTCTTTTAAACCTCTTCTTTGTTTTTGGTGTTCAGAAGTTTCACTATGATGTATATAGGAATGAAATTTGTAGTTCTACTTGAATCTCTTCTGTGATTCTTAAATCTGAAGATCCATCTCTTTTCACAAATTTTGAATAATTATCACCCATTTTCCTATGAATATTATGTCTCCCAAATTGGCTCTATTTTTCTTTTATTCTAGGCTTTGTGTGTTTTAACTCTGTTTCTTATTTTACATGTTGTCTCTATGCTTCTTTCTGAGAGATTTCCTCAGGTAGGTATTTCAGCATAATAACTTCCTTTTCAACTGTGTCCAATATACTTTCTAATTTGTTCATTGGGTTTTAAAATTTGATAATGGTATTTTTCATGTCTAGAATTTCTACTGGTTATGAGTAAAACCTCTCTCTTCTTTGTTCAAAATAAGTTTTTAAAAATGTATTTCTCAGAATTTTCCTTTCTTCTCTTATGTTTCTAATCATTTTATACATTATGACTGCTGGCTATTGTATTCTATTATCTAAAGTTTGCAAAAGTCTACTACTGCTATTTGTGTGTGTGTGTGTGTGTGTGTGTGTGTGGTCTGCTGACCCTCATACTTGGTAGATCATTTCCTCTTATGTACTAGGTTTTTGGATGATGAACTTATGTTCACACTGACTCCAAATCTCACATATCCTGTACCATATTTACTGTTAAAACTGAAGCCCTTAGACCCAAACAGCCCACAAAGAAAGCCATAACTTCAGCTCATCCAAAATCTTCTTTGGTTTTAGTTCATTTTGGTTTTCCTCCCTGGAGATTTTCTGCCTCTCATACATTCAACTGTGTACTTAAAGGATATTGGTTTCATTTAATCCAGTATTTCTTGGTATTTTGTAGTGAGAAGCTCTTTGACTTTTGAAAATGATATATTTCTATTCTGAATGCACTAAGTGAAAGTTCCAAGAAGAGTTAGAATATCCTAAAGAAAAAGAAGATTTTAAGATAAGAAATTAATATATTAATGAAATGAATTAGGTCAAAAGTTAATTAATTTGAGTTGGGGAATGATAAATACATCAAGTTAATGGTTCATAACTTTACTGTTAGAGGTCTTAGGTGAAGTTTTATTTACAATGTGTGTTCTTTTCCAAAGGAAATTCCATTCTTCCTCGGACAGCCAACCTGTTGGAGCTTCCCCAGATTCACGGCTCACTCAGATAATGGAGCAGCATCAGCAAGCCTTGGTGCAGCTGACTGACGTGCAGCCCAGTGAAGGGTCCTCTTCCAGTGTCATGCTCCCCCCCATCTTGTCAAGAGTAGAAAGTGAATCCCAACTCAGTTCAGAGAGAAGCCAAAGAAACCAAATGAAAATCATCCGTAGCAATTCTGAAGGCTATCTGTTTCAACTGGAGAAAGGAAAGAAACATAGGAAAAGGGACAGCGTCAAGGTGAGAAAGCACTGGTTGTTACCAAGTAACTTTTTAATTTTGATAATACTGATGGACCTGGACTTTTTTGTCTCCCTGAATTATAGCCCTAGAATAGGGATGGTTATTACTGAAATGCTGCCACAACTAGGTGACCCAGGGTCCCAGGAATGTCATTCCTCTGGCCTGTGTTTCTCCCTGGAATTTCCTTCCCCTTCTTTCTAGAAGTTGTTGTTGCCAGGGATGTCCATTTCCACCTCTGTTTCAGGTCATCTCAGGGAAGGGGTCTGCATTTATAGAGAGGCAATGATCTCCTTTAATCCCCAGGTTAAACATCACTTCCTCCAAAAAGCTCCCCCCCCCCACCCCAACCCCTATTCTAAGCTAAGTCTATGTATATTTTCATTTCTTAAAAGAAGAAAAACTATGGACTGGAGATATAGCTCAGTCGGTAGAGTGCTTGCCTTGGATGCACAAGGCCCTGGGTTCAATCCCCAGCACCGCCAAAAAAAAAAAGAAGAAAAAGTAGGATCGAGGTGGGTGAAAGTCCCTGTTGCCACTGCATTTCTCCTACCACCCCATACTAACTCCTCACCCCTGAGAACTTTTTCTGGCCCTCATCTCACCTCAGCTTTACAAGGAAATAAATACCTAGGCTAGTCAATGACTGACCTTTTCTCCAAAATGTTAACTGACATTTACAGAATTCTTTGTCTACAGTAAGATTTGACATCACTAGTATCTTTGTGTACTCAAATCTTTTTATGTCCTATATATTTCTCCACTGTGAAAAACAATAAAAACACCTCAGGAAAGATGACTTGGTTCTAGTATCATAGTGTATTAGTTTGTTATTTATTACTGTAACAAAATACCTGAGGCAGCCTGCTTTATTTTAAAAATAGGTTTATTAAGCTCACAGTTCTGGAGGCTCAAATACATGGTACCAGCATCAGCTTGGCTGTGGTGAGGTCCTTATGGTGGGAATCTGTGCAAGAGGGAGAGAGCATATTATAAGACAGGAAGCCAGAGAGATTCAGGGATCAGGATCATTTTTGTAGCAACTCACTCTCATAAGAGAACTACCTGACTTCCTTCTGAGGGTAGAGCTCACAATGATCCAACAACCTCCCACTAGACTCTGCCTCTTAAAGGTGATAGCACCTCCCAACACTGTCATACTAAGGACTGGGACTCAAAATGAGCCCTTAGAGACACCATTAAACCATATCCAATCATAATAAGTAGTAAAGAAGCAGCTGGAAGATATATTCTGATTTACAGGTCAACTGGCAAAGGCCTGGTTGGAAACATAAGGCCTGTGATGAGTCAGGTTTCCTGGGAGAAAACTCTGCATGACGATTTGAGTACAGGGGGTTTATTGAGTGTGCCCTCAGGAACCATCTTATAAGGGAGTGCAGGAGGAAGACTGAGCAGAGGGAGGAAGTAGGCAGTGGGGTAGATGCGACAGAAGCCTCAGGCAAGGTTCTGAGAGGACTCTGAATTCGGATGGTCATTCAAAGGCAAGGGACCCAGACTTTCGCTCCCCTTCATCAACCAGACATTGAATAGTGACCACCCTGAGAAAGGGTTGTGTCTTTGGGCACAGCAGCTCCATTTGGCTGCAGGCAGTGCTCAGGGAGAGACTCAACTGTGAGCCATCAGTAGGCAGCCCTCCCAGCAGCTGGGTCACTGAGTGCCCCAGTCCAGAAAGGCATCAAATTTTGGGGGTGGGGGAGGTGAAGAAAACGATTCCTCAACCAAATTCAATATCTAGTCGTTAAATCCTGCTAGGAACTGTGGCAGGTGCTGGAATGTAGAGATGAACAAGCTATGGCCCTCCCCCAAAAGCAGCTTTGGATTACGTGGATCTGGGAAAGAGTCACGTAAACGACAAATGAAGATTCGTAAGGAACACCAAGGGACACAAGGAGCGTACATGTCCTGACCTGCAGGTCACACAAAGCTCTGACTTCAGTTCCAAGCTGAGTCTTACAAGATAGTCAAGAGCAAGAAGAAAGACGAAAGAGCGTTTCAGGCAGGGCACTGGCTGGACCACTGCTCCTTGGGCTGCGAGAGCATGGTGCATGCCGGGAAGGAAGATGCACTTCACGTTGCTGGGACTGAAGCTGAGAAGCACTGGGTGTGGAGAGATGCAGGCAGAGACTTAGGTAGGGGCAAGTCTTAGAGGATTCTGCTTTAATTCAAAGGAGAAGGGCCTTATTCTGAAGACCAGAGTTGGACCACTGAGGAATTTTAAGCATGGTCAGATTTGTATTTTAGAAAGATCTCTTGAGCTACAGTGTGCAGGGCAGGTGCAAGACATACTGAGAAGTTACAGGATTATGAAGTCAACAGAGCTATTATGTGGTTTCTCAGAGAAAAAGAAAAGGGGTGGTCTCAAAGAGAAAAAGGGGGAAGCTGGTTGAAAGTGAACAGCCATCATATTGTTAGAGAAGAAAAGCAGAATGGCTTGGTACTGGGAGATGAGGCAGCTCATGCCTGCAGCTCCTGCCTTGGAGCCCTCTGTTCTCCATCTGGGTCTTCAGCCCACTCCTAGGGTACTCAGCCCAGCTCCTTCATGCACCCACACTCAAAGGTTCTTTGAACTCCCTGTCTAAACTGCATCCCCCCACATTCTCTGTTCTTCTGGGGTCCCCACTCCCTGCCCAGGGATGGAGCTGGAGAATCCCCAGTTTGAAGCTAGTGTGAAGTTAAGAGAATCCCCAGTTGCACTGTAAGTAAGGAGACATGTGTTTCTGGCACTGCAGTTACTTGTTTTCCCACAGAAACATCATTACTCAGCAGTTAGGTTCTAAGGCACCATTAGTACTGTTTTCAAGTATTTCATATGGTTTTGTAGACTAGACTAGGAAGCTGGACATCATCATATTATTATTTCTATGGGGAAAAGCATTCAGAGACTTGGAACAAACACACAGTCAAGGTGAAGGTAGCCTGTTTCCTCCAGAGCCATAAATTACCAGGGCCTAAAATGCAGCTCAAACACACTACCCTAGACTTCTTTCCTGGTTAGTTCAAAGTCCAGCATTGCACTGTTGTTGAAGATGCACTTTTAAACTCAGTTCTCAGTGAGAGGACTTAATGGCAGTCATGGGCTCAGTCATTGCTAAGTTCTGTCTCAGCTCTATTACCTAATATTCCTAATGTTTGGCAAGTTACTAATTTACTTGAACCCCTGATTCCTTAAATACATAATCAGAATTACTCTTTCTTTTTGTAGATTCAGAGTGATAAGTGAAATAATATATTAAAAGCTTATTTCCTAGCAAAGAATAGACATCAGCCAAATGTTAGTTTCTTTTTCTTAGTTTCTTAGTCTCCTCCTTCTCTTGCTAATTTGAATTCATGTTTTACTGAGAAAAGGTAGAAGAAAGTACCTTGGTAACAGTGCGCATCATCAGAAATCTAAGAGCATGGGAAGGTAGGGAAGAGGAAGGAGGATTTCCAGTTACTGCTTCCCAAACACTCTTTCCAACTGGGCAAATCCCTTCCTTCCTGCTTTCTGTCTGGAATTCTGCAATCCCTATGTATCCATTTTCTCAGTCAATACCTTCAACCTGCATCTGACAAATACACAGAAGCTTTCTTTGTGCTTTAAGCTATTCCAAAAGCTAAAATGACTTAGAACTGAGCTATTTGTATAGGACAGCAGGTAGCCAGGGCACCAGACAGAAGGAGTCATTATCCAGGTCATGCCCATTTATTAGTCACATCAAATCTCGTGGTTTCCAAGGGAATCACCCTGAATCACATTAAAAATTTGAGGATTTGTAAAGATAATAGGCCCAAGCCCCCTTCTTCTTTTGGCAAGTCTGTTGTGACTGACTTATGAATACCAGCTATTGTCCCTGCCATTCAATCCAGACATCAGCCACTAAGAGATTAACATAGTGCAAGAGATGACAAACAGTATAAAACTATACTTGTGGTGTCACAGCCTACCACAAAATAACTGCTTATAGCATTCTCCAGCAGCTGACTGTCGAGCTGCAGTAATTAACTCACGTGTTTGTCATCACAGACAATCTGGGCATTGCTGCTTGGCTGCTTTGAAGAAGAGGTTTATTTGGATTAAGTTTAGCAACCACAGAGCAAATTTCCTTCACTTGCTGTTACCGAGTATTTGAGGCATTGTCTTGTGTCCCGTTTTTCAGTAACTTTCTCACACTTACACATCCGAGGAATTTTCTGGAGAATAGCCCTGCAGTGTCCCCCACAGCAGGGTACATTTCAGAGTTGAAACAAGTCCTCATGGAAGTCAATGTCATCCCCATTTCAGGCTCACTGTGTTCCGAGTTTACAATAAAAACCACTGGTCTGGCTAGAGAAGAGTTGCCCTTAATTACTGGTAGAAACCTTCCATCAGAAAAGCCCTTTTCCACTGCTGGAGCCATGAACTGTGAACATCGGTTCAGAGGAGCGGGGCTGGTTTGAGGGATGGGGCAGGGGTGGGTCCGTGTCAGCTGTGTGTCTTATGCAAAGACGAGCAGCAGTCAAGGGTTTGTCGAGAGCTTGCCGGTATTTTCTAATTTATCCCCCTGTGTTCAGAGACTTAATGGGGCTATCAGTGCTGGGTGATGATGATGATGATGATGATGTTGATTATTTTGGCATTGTGCTACTCTGACCTTTTAGTCTTAGTAAAAAGCCAAAGAGAGGTAAATCAAAGTGAATTCTGGGGATTATTTTCTATAACAGACTTTTGAAGAGACAGAAAGTAGATTAGTGGTTGCCTAGGAGTAGAGGGGGAGGGGGAAGGGAGTGAGTGCTATTTGGTATAAGAGTTTCTCTTTAAGGTGATGAAGATGTTCTAAAACTGGATTGAGGTGATGTTTCATGCAACTTGGTGAACAAACTACAAACCATTGAATGGTACAACTTCAAGTGGATGAATTTTGTAGCATGTGAATTATTTTTCAATAAAGCTGTTAAAAAAGACTTAGATGGAGAGAGATCAAACAAAATCGCAGTGCTGAGAACCAGTTCAAGATTACTTGCGCCAAACTTAAGCAAATCCAGGATTTTCATTGCCAGTCATCCAGAACAAGCTTCGTTAGGAGGGACCACCGTGGTCCCTTGAGAAATGTCTCTTTGCTAGGGGCACTTCGTCTTGTAAAGGGATTGACAGCACTGAGGGACAGCCCCTTTGGGCCACACGCTCTCCCTCCATGTGATATGTATGTGCAGTGCTGGGCCCTAGGCTCTGGTTTTCTGTGCTAACCAAGATGTTATTTGAGGTGATGGTAAGAACTGTGGCTGGAGGTCAGTGAGCAATTATTCATGGTTCATAGTGTGTCTTTTGTGAGTCAGCGGAATGATTAAAAGTTAAGCTGCTTCAGACTAAGGATGAGATTTCTGGGCGCTGATCATTTCTTTCTCATCATCTTTGGACAAATTGGATTTATGACTTGGAGATGAGTGGGATTTTTTTTCTCTTCCTTTTCATTATTGGTTGACTCTGGCAAATAGTGATTAGGTGATTGCAAAACAATGATGCAGATGGCATATGCAAGAAGAACAAATTCACAGATGCAAGTATTAGTTTTCTGAGTTCACTCACCAATTAAAAATTACTAAAGGTTTTTAAGGTTTTTAAAGGTTTGGACAAAAAGAGCTATCTAATTACTCCATTGCTAGTGGAAATGCTAACTATGGTCTTAAACATGCTCATTTTGTCTTAATAATTACAGTTCTATTAATTTACTCAAAGAAATAGAGTATCCCACAAACCCCCAGGACATCATAAATGTTAGACATCTAGAGAAGTAGTTTAACAATTAACTATAACTAGACTATAGAATATTATGCCTACAAGTCACATTTTTGAAGACCAGTTTTAGTGGAAAATACAGTGTACTGCTGAAATGCTTAGTGAAAAAAACTAAGATAATATGTAGTGTGTGGACAATTTTATTTTATTAGTTACTGGGAATTGAACCTAGAAGCACTTTGGCACTGAGATACATGCCCAGCCCTTTGTGATTTTTTTTTTCCCAGACAGGCTCTCACTAAGTTGTGGAGGCTGTTCTTGAACTTGCAATCCTCTTGCCTCAGCCTCCTGAGTCACTGGGATTATAGGAGTCCACCACCATACCCAGCACATGTGGACAATTTTACAAAAGTACAAACAGACAGATAAAATGGAAGGAAGCAGCCGTAGTAGTTTTGCCTAGTAGTGGCTTCTCTTTTCTTAAAGAAGATTCATGATTTTGAAATGTCCTCTCACCACTCATTGAAAATTCCTTTTAAAAATCACATCTGTATTGAACATTTACAGACTGTTTTCTTGTCATCCCCTAAACCATACAATGCAACAGGTCTTTACCTAGCATTTACATTGTGTTAGGTATCGTAAGCAAACTAGGAGGATGGGTATAGGTTATATGCAAATACCATACCACCTAATGTAAGAGATTGAGTATCTTTGGATTTTGTTATCTGCAAAGTGTCCTAGAACTGGTTTCCCTTGGACATTGAGGTACAACTGTACTTGGCTTTTGAGTCTCTAAAGTGGGAGTGGTGATGAGGAAGCTAACTGAAATGCTGTCTGGGTGAACACTAGATTGCTGTGAGTAGGACACATTTTTATAATGGTTGGTATCACATGTATACATCAGTTTCTTCTTAAGATTGTGGAGTTTTATGAAGAAATTTTATCACATATGGTAAAATGTTTTCTGTCATTTGAACTATCTCTGTCAAATTCTATCTTAGAAAAGGGCTCACTAGATAATGTCTTTCATAGGTTTTCATGTCATAATTAACAGGAACATTCAACTTTTAGGAAGATGCTGTGCCTGACACTGACAATATGCACAGTCAGCATAGAACATATCTTCTTTGCTATGGCTATTTTTTATCTATTCTAAGCACAAATTTAGATGCACCCTAAAACCATCCCTGTCATATAAATCATCTCTGATACTGTTTTTCCTGCCCCTCCCAGAAAAGGAAACCAAGTTAATTAATGAATTAAAAAAATAAAAGGATTTGGTTTCCCCGCAAGGAGAAGTAGTGAGTCTAAACTTCAGTTTTAAAGTGGACAGCTGCAGTTTTGAGTATATCTTCCTTCATCCTGTGGTCCAGAGAAACCTGGGGCTTTCCCTGCTTACCATTGTGCTCATAATCTAAGAATTAAGTTAAGTTGCTTCCTGCTGTTGCTCAGTCTTGTTAGGTGTGTAATACTGTAAGAATTACAATGTAAAATTCTTTGTGTTCTTCAAAATATCCAAAATCATACTAACTGAACAAAATGAATTTCTAAGTGGTCCTTGCCAAGATTCTTAAATAATGACTTTCTTTTGAGTATTATGAATGAATCGTAATTATTTTTTTTTCCTTAAAATTATCTTTTTTCCCAACAATCAATAGCAAAATTTAAAATTTCCTACTTTCTTTGCTTGTCTTCTATCTTATCTGTAACATGCAGTACTATAAATTCATTGGACAGGTTCTCTCTTTTTGAAGCAATGCGCTCATCTGATGTGTTTAGATTGCCTCATTCAGGGAAGTCATTTGGCTCAGCAAACTCAGGAGGCTGAGACAGGAGTATTGGAGGTTCGAGGCCAGGCTCAGCAACTTCATAAGACCCTGTCTCAAAACAAAAAATTAAAAGGGCTATAGTAAAGTTCCAGTGGTTAAGTGCTTCTGGGTCAATCCCCAGTACCAAAATAATAACAACAACAAAATGACATATTACTAGCTTGAAATTTTTTATTTATAATTTTCAGAATTTCAATTTCCCTTATTGCAGACGTGGAAAGTCAAAACACATTAGCTAACCAGCCACGGATTCCCTAAGAGACTATTACCAATTTACTACCATTAAAATGGAAAAATTATCAAGAAACGCCCCCATCCACGCAAGCTTCCATTCTTCATTTTCCTTCTTCCCTTATGTGCTTATCATTGCTTAAAAGAGCACAATTTCTTAAAAGAAACTGTTTCTGTGGTTGTTTTTAGAGTTCAAAGCTGAAAGGTTATCAAAAGAGAGACGTGAAGCTTGGAGGCCTGGGACCTGACTTAGAATCCGTCAGAGAGAAAGTGAGTGAGATGTGCACACAGTGTTTTCAGACCTGACTCCACTGGTCTGTCTTTTCACAAAACTGCATAAAGATGCTCCCCAGAATCGAACCCCTATGCAATGTCTCACACTGAATGGAGACCCTGTAGAAATAGCATGGGTAATAAAAGAGAAGCCCAGACACACTTTTTACGATCATATGAAAATATTTATCCAGATTGTTTTATACACCCACTGCCCTTCAGTTTGTTTGGAAGGTCTGCACAGATAAGTAGCACACATGCATGTGAAAAGGGATGTGTATGTTCTATGGTTGTTGGTCTTTCCAGAAAGAGTTATCTGGATAATTTTGAAAAGTGGCTACAAAGAAGACACTTAGGCACAACTTCCCTGGCCCCTGAGAAGTGCATCCATTTTATTCTTTTTCCTCTAGTGAAAGGAGATCTTCATTTAATGTGCTTTAACTGCGGTTGCACTCAGGCATAAAAAGAGAGTATAGTTCAAAGTTGGAAGCAAAAATGAAAACAAATTGGGTAAATGCAACAAAGAAGGGACTGAATGTGATTTAGCCACTTTTAAGGGAACACTGAGCTATTGCAGTGATGTTGCTCATGGCAGAGGCTCTCTCGGAGAAATATCAGCTGGACCTGTGATTCGTCATAACCCTGTCTCTCTGCACAGATGCAAAAATTAATACAGCAAAAGGAATATGCAAAACAAGTTAAGGAGTACAACATGAAGACACTATCTGTTCTGTCCAAACCACAAACAGCAAAAACTGAAAATACATCAGCCATTCCTCGGCAGAAGGTAAGAAATTCTCATCAAGACATTTATTTTTTCAATCAAAATTAAAAGGAAGCTTTTGTTACTTCTTAACTTAAAAAAGGTTCCCCATGTGTTTGGCATGCAGAATCTATTTTAGCAGCTGCCATTCCTGCAGCTGCCCATCATCCATAGATACTGATGTGATATCTATACAGTCCATGCATGTGCACACACACATATGCACAAATGTGCATGCACTCACACTCAGTGCTGTAAGGAAAACCCTTTGATTTTCCTAAAGTTCATTGTCTCCACATCTTTTCTGCCAAGTATAGAATATTAAGTTTGTTGTGCATAAAAATTAATAAGATGATTTCTTAGAAGAAACTCGCAATCCTAATTGTCAGTTCCATTCTCTATCATTAAATAAGTCTCAAAGGAATTAATGTCTCTTACTATTCATGTGTCAAAGAAAACTCCTTCCTCATTTCTCTCAAGTTCATGACCCTACACTTTTCCATAGGAATTGCAATGTGTAGGTTCCTCTAGTGAAAGAAAATTATTTCAAGAAATACAGAATGTTCTTCCTCTCAGATGTCATCCAACCAGGAGTCGTGATGTGAGTGAAGTGTGTGCTGTAGAGTCACAGAGCTCTGCAGGGCAGGTCTGTACCTCAGTTGATGGGCCCAGTCCCAGGAAGGACAGGCAACCTTTGCACGAGAGCTAAGTGATCTTGTTCAGTCTGCAGGAATGTGGACTTCATGTTCTCTTTCATAGACCTCCCCAGACCTTGAAGACCTCAAACCTCTCAACTGAGTTTCCATGGTGCCACTTTTTCTTTTCTCGTCAATCCATCATATTTTCATGAAGAGCTTCAAGGCAACAAATCTATAATTAGAAATTCCTGTATATTCCACCCACATACACTGAGACGTCTGGACTTTTTTTTTTTTCTGTGTTTTAGAATTTTTTTCCCCTCCTAGGACCTATTTGTTCACATTTCAGTGCATAAATGCCTATTAAAATACAAAAGTGATACAAAGTCAGATTTAGAAATCATATTTAGTAGTCTCATTTTTATCATAACACTAGGTCAAACTGACATCATTGAGAAAAAAAAAAGACTGCATTTTTTTCCAGCATCTAGATTTCTATTGATATACTACAGAAAGAAAAGAAATCAGCCTCTAATGCTTTTTAGAGTTCTAAGAACCTTAGAATAAGAATAATTGGTCTAATAAAGGAAGCTCAGTTTTACATCAGCTACAGAGATATCTTTGGTCTCAAGCTATAACTAGTCCTCTTTAGGTATAAAGTTCTGCTAAGATATCCCTACCAGAAGCTAGATTTTCATAAGATTGCCAGAGACTAAGTAGATCCAACATATGAGAGACCTAGTTTCAAACACTTGAAGAAACACAGTTTTGTGAAGAAAATACCCAGAAGACACAACAGCTGTACTCATCATTATTCAACTTCCCCCCATACCATAATGTTGTGTGGCTAATTTATTTTGTTTAAACTGGGTGTTATATGCCTTGTTTGCATTTTCCATTTGATTTCCATTTCCACCCATACTGTGGCAATCATTTCCACTTATGTTATAAATCAACATTTCATAAAACTAGCTCTAATTTAAGAAATCTAGGACTTACTTCCCATTTTAAGTAAAATTTTATCTTTATGCTTTTAGGCTTTGGAATATGCTAAGACCATCCCAAAACCCAAACCGTCAAATCTGACTGATCCAGCATCAAAGGAAAGAAAAAATCCAACCTATGGTGGAAGAAAAGAAAGTTTACCTGAAATCTCACTGCTGGAAATACTGCAGAATAGACACGAAAGGGAAAAACAGGCTGTGGCTGCTTTCAAAGTCCTTCACATTGTGTAGACAACATTTGGAGGAGCCAAAAACACTCCGAGAACAGATGTGGAGGAGAGAGACTCCAACCTGCATTGAGTACAGTGAACTAACACTGTCTCCCTACTGAAGTCCATGTCTGATTTGTATAGATTTAGTAGAGGCCCAATCAGATTATGGTGCCATGTCTTACTTTTTTATTTTCCAATCAGTTAGAATTTGGACTGATAACTAGAAAATAAAGCTTTTGGTTTTACATTGGATCTTTCAATTTCATAAATTACCCCTGTCCTTCTTTAGCATAAAGAAAATCTTGCTGTTACTCAGAAATAAATACATCCACTTGTGTATCTCTCTTACCTCCCTGATAGGAAAAGCATAAACACTTCAGTTTTTCCTAAAATGAACTCAGTTGGACCAATCACCAGTAAACTTTGAGATAACATTTCAAAACTATTACTCAAATCTCCAAGTTTAGCAAAGGACTAAGATATAAAATTGAAAAAAAAAATGAAGGTACATCTGGATGTGCCTACTAAAATAGAACAAATCCAATGTCATTCTAACAGAGCATCAAGATATTAGTTACAAATTCTCCTCTGAGTCCAGAAATGCCAACTCAGACAACTCTGAGAGACACACTTTGTCAAAGCCACTTGCTCCAAGTACATAAATTTGATGGGCATCTTGCCATCACAAGTATCTTAAAATATTGTCAAATGTATACTTTCACACAATCATAATAGGTAAGACAGAAGCATTCCATAATTTACTACTGAATATAGATAAGAATGAATATTTTACTTTTATCTTTTGCAGCATTATAAAAATTCCTGGTCTTAATTACTGAAGGTTTTAATTTTTATCTCCTTTTTTATATTAAATGGTCATTGCATATCCAGACATGGATAATTTCCACCAATTTGGGTCAAACATCTTTACACAAGAACTGACTTTGGAAATTCACTTCTATGTTGTATATATTTTACATGTACCATGATGTGCCTGAATGTAACTTTTTCTTCATACTGACAGCAGTTAGAGTTGAGAGTCTGTAAAGATAACAAGTGTATAAATAGAATATGGATGAATCATCTTTCACTGGTATTTGGAAAATAATATCATATATGAGGAGTTCAAGAAAATCATAGCCCAAACTGCTGATAATATGTATTTGTAAAGAGACCCCTTCAGGATACATGGTAAAGACTTTACTAGAAACATTGATTTTTTTTTCCTAAACGGCCTTAAATTTGAACTTTGGAAGAAAAAGGATGCATGTAGGGACAGTGTCATATTTTCATAATTGAAGGGACAGGGTAAGATTTTTAAATATTTTGTTATCTATTAAAACAACTTGAAAGAATCTGGAGCCTGGAAAGAGTTTATCGTGTCTTTTCCAAAGAGAAATGTGGAGATCAAGAAAGATTCAGCAGCCCTGAAGTCCATCAGTCATATTGAGGGTTTTGAGAGAGTAGCCAGATCTCAATGCCCTGTCTTTTAGCAGCACAAATGGTGCTGTATGATTGTGGAAAGATGATGTTCTTGTTTCTTTGTGTGGGCAAGGAGCATGGAGTTGCTGTGAATTTCAGTTTGGGGTCTGAATTTGCATTGAGTTCAGTTTTAGAACTATTCATTACTGTGTATCTGATAAAATTTTTAATTTTTTTTAGTTGTAGATGAGCACAATACTTTTTTTCTATTTATTTTTTTCTTTTTTTTAACGTGGTGACGAGGATCAAACCCAGTGCCTCACAAGTGCTAGACAAGTGCTCTACCACTGAGCCATAACCCCAGCCCCTTGATAATTTTTTTTATTCCCCTAATCATTTTTTAATATGTACAGTCTGGCAGTTTCCTTACCGAATTGATAAAGTTGTAACAGACATAAAGAGCAACTCACACTTGGACGTTGAGCAGTAAGAGAGACACTTCCATTTCTTTTTCCAAAACATTTCAAAACCTTCCCATCAGTGTATTTCTGTTAGCTGACATATGGTTAGATCCTTCCTACACTTTCACACATGCTGTCAAAAACCAACACTTAGCTGGAGCAAGTGAGGTGATTTAGTTGATGTCAAAACATTTCACAGGATCCTTGCCCCCAAGGTCAGTCTTTACCATCCAGTACATAAGACTAGAAAATCAGAATTATTTATACAGTGTGCTAAGTAGAATTTAAAATGCCTTTGGCTAGAGAAATAAAATATATTTGCTGTAAGTTTTGCGTTGAAATGAAAGCTCCATCAAAATGATCTTTTGTTTGGCCCCAAGTCATCTCACAATAGTAAGATCCAGCAGAATGTTTAAGCTACCATGATCCTAGGACTAAGATATTTACACAAACGGTAAATGACAAATACTTTTTTGCTCCTTTTTAAAATTGTACTAATGACAATATCAATCTTTTATAAACCCAAGTGGATCCGTGATCAATTTTCCAGCCTATCTGTTTCAGACACTGAAGAAAATAAGAACAATCTGCCTATTGGAAAGCAAAGAACTTCAAACTTGAGTGACATAATGAGGGAGGGCCTGTATTTAACCAGATGTTATATATGCCATTGAAAGACATGGTATAATTATGCCTAATCTCTATGAGCTGGTAGAAATAAAGACCCTTTAAGCCATGTATTCTCTCTTATTACAGTCTCCTTTTTATGGTGTTTTTCCATCTTGAGTTTCCAACAAGAGCATCCTCTTAAAGAGAGCTTTTTTTACAAGTAGCTGAATTTAATGACAGCTGTCTTCTTGATATTGTTTTGTCTCATAAGGAGTCTCTTGGGAGTTATCCAGAAAACAAGTCAAGAAAAGACAATATTGAGGAACAAAATAAAAGGTAAGCCTAGCAAAGGCACTGATGCCTAATGGTTCCAATTGGGGCCTTATTATTGGTTAATGAATCATTGTCAAAACATCACAGCAGGCATGAGCGTGCACTGTCTAGTCTATAGTGAGGAAATGACTCTTCATCCCAACAGTTATTAACTGGGAGTTGTTTGAAAACACGTTCAGTAATTATAACAACACTGGAGCTAATTGAGAACTTTGAGTTGATAGCAAATGGCCTACAATAGCAGACTAGATCAACTCAGGGGGGATTCTTTTCTAATTATCTATTGAAAAATAGCAGAAAATGAATTTGGGTGATAGTCTACAGATACCAGGACAAGTTTAGCTAATCCTCTTCCAAGATGTGCTTCAAAACATATACTACCATTATATTAGATGGACCATTTGGAAAGTTCTTAAGGAAAAATCAAGGTTGCTCTCCTAAATATGCCTTTTTTAAAGATTTTTTTTTTTTACCTAATGGAATAAGACCTGAATCATACATATTTCATTCAATTCTCAAGTATTCACAGAATAACTGCAGGGCTTCTGCTTCTTAATGTGAACTATATTTTCATAATTTCTATTGTCAGTAGGTAAAAACAGAGAGACAAAAAGAAATACCAATACACCATTTGCCTCTTCTGTTGTTTCCCCAGTAAGAAAATAGTTGAAAAGAGTAGCACAAAGTGAAAGTTTTGAATTACTGTGGATTTTGCTTATCCATAGTGCTTACTTGTCCTAGATCAATGATTATACAAAGTTGCCTATATTGTCAGACAAAATAAAATTTCTGCACTATAAACAAGTGTGCATTCTAATAAACATATTAAGATATTCCACCTTTTGGGGGGGTGCTGGGAATTGAACCCAGGGGTACTTAACCACTGAGTCACATCCCCAGCCCCTTTTTTTTGTATTTTATTAGAGACGGGGTCTCACTGAGTTGCTTAGGGTCTCACTAAGTTGCTGAGGCTGGCTTTGAACTCACAATCCTCCTGTCTCAGCCTCCCAAGCCATGGGGATTACAAGCATGTGCTACTTTTGAAAATACTGAAGTAGGGTCTCAGAGTAGCTCAAAATCTGATATTCAGAATTGTCCCCTCACCCTCCTTCTTCCAGGCTAAGTACAGTTTTTGTTTCTACTCACCTGCCAGCTTCATTAAGCAAAGTCTCACATCTTTCTTATAAAGGAATGGAGAAAATACAAACTGTTTCTATTTCCTAAGTAACTATCAGTCAATGGAAAGCAAAAGCTTCTTGATGACACACCATTCCTTCATTTGTTTCACTCTCAAAATTACTCCCCAGTCTGAAGCACTCACATTTTTTGTGTTTGGTTACTTAATTTTGGCTCAGTAAAATAACTGGGAAGTTTATGAAAACAATGCGTTATAAAAGGCAGCAAGATGCTAAATGAACAGATTTTTCTCCAGCTCTCTCTACCCTGCTACACATGGCTCTTCGGAAACTATGAAGAGAGGAAAAGAGAATTTGGTGGACAGGGTTTATCTCCCTTGCCGCCTCTCCATTCCTTTTTTCATTTTGCCCTTGCAAACCTGTGTAATGTAAGTAATTAATTTTCAATAAGCTGAATAAATGGTCTTCTGCTGTTAAATAGCTCTAACAGGTTGAGAGGATTACAATGATGTGAGCGTTCCAGGCAAATGTATTTAGTGAATCCTTGCAAATTTCTGATAAAATTTCATAAATACCCTTTTACTGAATTGGCGCCTCATGGAGAACGACCCTTATACTGGGGCTGCTAACCTGACTTCTTGGGATAACTTCTGTCACTGAGGTTCCCAAGTTTTGCAATAGATGTTAATAGTAGGTATAACTGTGGTACAATTATGGCCATAGAGAAAATAACTGTCCAAAATTTAAAACCCAGAAAACATGATCAGTCATCCTTTGCGAAACTGTTTACACAGACAAATGTAGAGAACGCATCAAATGAAATCAATAGTGATCTAAATTATTTGGACCCCGTACATACTCCTTCCTCAGTGGCAAACTCACCTCTCAATTTAATCTTACACTTTATTTTTTGACATGCAGACATCTGTCAAAATTAGTATCCCAAAGCCCAACTGAACCTGCCTCATTTCCCCACCCTGTCACCTGGCACTGGGGTCTTTTCCCATTTCCCCCGCTTCCACACAATGGTGACACTTTGAAGTAGTACAGATGAGGTCCCTAAATTTGATGTCTCTACTTAAAATTGGTAATCTCCTGTGTTACAAACCTCAAGAACCTATTTTTAATGAAAGCTTTAGATGAATATCAAAGAACTATTTAGCCATGTCTAATATTTTAATTAGATTATATTCTCAATTTAACCCATTAAATCTCCTTTGATGATTCCCATATTTAGTGTTTAGCCTCAGATGCATGAGGTAATGAATACTGGACCTTTTGATTTAATGAGAATTTCGGCTCTTCCAGCCTGCACCTCTTTGTATACCTTTTATTTTCCTGGCTATAGAATTCAGTTAATTGAAGGGGTCTCTTACCATCACACATTAAGGAGTATAAATTAGCATCTCCATTCTGATTGAAAAATGCAAGCAGACAGTTTTGCTTTGATCTGAGGATTGAGCTGAAGAAGGCAGCAGCCCTCTGAAAATGAGCTGATGGCCTTGTTATCAGGGCAAAATACAGATGCGTCCATGTGTCACAAAACACTTAATGTCTTAATTGGTCACCTTCCAATTCTGCCTGCCCTGTTTGCTTCATTCTTTTCAGGAGCCTGTGTGTGTGTGTGTGTGTGTGTGTGTGTGTGTGTGTGTGTGTGTGTGTGTGTGTGGTGTGTCTGTGTGTCTATGCATCTGTGTCTGTATTGCTTTCCATTTATTCTTTCTGCTTCTCCCCTCTCTTCAGTTAGTTAGGTATGTAGGTTTCAAATAAACTGAGTCCAAGAAAAATGAAGTGTTGTCGCCCCTCAAAATCCAAGGGAGATTGGTTCTAGAACCCTCCAACAATACCCAAATTCATGGATATTCAAGTCCTTTATATAAAATGACATAGTATTTGCATCCAAGCTGCAACACTCACATCCTCCCATTTACTTTAAATCATCTCTAGATTATCTACACTCCCTAATACAATGTAAATGCTACGTGAATGTTGTTATACTGTATTGTTTAGGAAATAATGACAAGAAAACCAAGACTTTACATGTTTTGTACAGGTGCAATTTTTTTTTCAAATACTTTCAATCAGAAGTTGGTTGAATCCACAGATGTAGAACCCCCAAATACAGAGGGCCAACTATAATATACATCCCCTTGACTTGAAATTTCTATGAACATCCTGCAGAACTATTGAGGACCTTAGCAACTGACAATTTCCAATGCTCTCAACCCTGCTCCCAAGCCATTGGTACTGCATCACTACCATGAGCTAGGAAAGGCTATTCTGTTCTTCCTTCCTGTAGACAGAGAAAAATAGAGAACACACTGAATAAAGCCACTAGAGATCTCTGTGCTAAGTAATTGGACCTTGTATGTATTATGTCCTTGGTGGCAAATCCTCAAAAATTAACCTTACTTTATTTTGTACCATCCAGACAACTATCAAAATCACTTCCATGAGCCCTGCTGGCCCTGCCTCCCATCCTCACCCTGTCACCAGGAAGCAAGGTCTTTTCTTATTTCCCTTTTTAAGTCTGTTCTAGTGATAATGAAATTCCCCTGTACCTCAACCAATTCAATTTCATAAAAGAAATATCAAAGTAAAAGAGCAACATCTTCATCAGAGCAATACCTCCATTGCTCACTATAAAAGTCAAAATAACATCAAATTCAAATCACAAGACTTCTGGATCGATAAGGTAGATAAAATGCACACACATTTCATTTGCTTGATAAGACTCCACTAGAATTATAGTAAAGCATTTTTAAAAGGCATAAACATACAAAAGGAGGGAGAAAAGGAAGGGTGGCAATAGTAACAAAATTTTGAAAACTGGAAAGCAGGTGAATGAGTTGCTGAAGAGAAACTGACAGACTAAATTCCAAGCAAAGGGGAAGGCCCAGAATAGATGAGACATATTAATACCAAAAATACTTAGGAACTGATGTTGTCAATTACCTCTGAAAATAAGGGGAATGGAGGTGAGACAGGCTTAATTACGTGGAGGACTGGCTAAAAGTCTGTTTTAGAGCAGGCAGATCTTTAGGTCCATTACCCAGTTTTCATTCAGCCAATCCCCATCCATCCACTGCCCCATTGAAAGATTGTTCTACATTCTGTGGAAGGCAGAACTGTCTCTGCAGTGAGGAACAAACTGGTCTGTTGAGGCACAGTACTAAATCAATAGTGAACATATGTGTTCCAAATACAGAGACTTCTGGTCCTCTTCTGCATGGCTCCCAGAAGGCTGGGACTTCACCCCACAATCAGGAGGTCAGAAAATTCTTCCCTGGGGAATCTAACCAGCCCAAAAGAAAAGACCTCAAACTCCTGACTTCACAGGTTTTCCAACTAAAGAACTCATCCATGTTATCCCAAAAGTAAAGTTCACAGTCAATAAGTCCCACCCCTGTCTCCTAGTTTTCTATCAGTTTTTGTTGTTGTTGTTGTTGTTGTTGTTTCTCACTTAAATATAAGCAGACAACTGGAATTTCCAAACCTCTGAGCGTATTACACCAGGTATCTTTTTTAAAAAGTGGGGAGAACAAGGAAACTGAAGGAGATCTTAGGAATTAGAAATGTAGCAGAAATTAAAAGCTCAAAAGTAAGGTTAGGAAATAGCTTGGAGCACCTTTCCCAGAAATCAGAGCAAAGGGTAATCAGAGCAAAGGTAGAGGAAATGAAGAGAAAAGATGAAATTTAGAGAATAAATTCCATAGATAAAAATCTAAATAACAAAGGAATTCCATAAAGAACAAAAACAGAAAAGAGGGATATAAATTATCAAATAATTCAAGAAAATTACCTATCACTAAAAAAATGAGTTTCACACTGAAAGGGCCTTTTTAGTATCCAGAAAAATGGGTGGAAATAGATTCAAAGCAAGCACATAATTATAAAATTTAAGTACATTGGCTACAAAGAAAGTTTCCTACTAGCTTCCAAAGAGAATAAATAAAACAGCACACCAAGAATTGCATGTAGTTTGTATGTAGTACTTTGGACTTCATGATAACAATTGGAAGCTAAAAATCAGTGGAGTAATACATACAAAATTATTCAGAAGCATTCATAAATTATTTCCAACTTAAGAGTTCTATACTTAGCCAAAATACTAATGATGTATCAGATTAAAGATTTTTTTTTTTTCCAGAGGAGGATGATTTCTAAACATTTACCTTCCAGGCACCAATTCTTAGGAAACATAGTAGGTTATCCTGTACCAAAAAGAGGGAGTAAACTAAGGAAGAAGATACAAGAAAAAGGATAAAATAAAATGAAAAGAATTCCCAGAATAATGGGGAAAGGAGATAAACTGGCACAGAGGCCAAACTCTCTGTTTGGGGAGAGTTTTTGTTTTTGTTTTTTTCTTCAGGAAAATTAATATGTGAATATCTTGGAAGTGGGATATAGACAAGTAGTGAAGAGCTTGGTATTAAATTAGTCATAAGTATTAAAAGTATTTTTGTTATTAAAAGTAACAAAATAAATATCTGTTCAAAAGAAAATAAAAGGTCTTGCAGTAAAGTCATTGATTAGCTGACTTAGCTGAGAATTGCATAAAAATCATCTTTAATTATGATATTGGGAGGAGAGATGGAGAGGGTACACATACGTAGAGGGAGCCGGGAAGAGAGAAAATGAAGTTTTTGTCTTTTATATTATGAAGTACCAGATAATTATTAAAATAGAAATACCAGAAAGCAGCAATTCAGCAAAATCACTTAGAAGCATGCAGGTACCTACCAAAATGGAAAGTGGTTGCCTCTGCAGTAAAGAAAACAGGGAAGGGAGCAGGGACTGTTCTTTAAAAAAATTAATAATAATAATACTTATAAAACTGTGGCCTCTTTAAATAACATGATAAGTGATAATAAAACCCAAATTTTTAAAATTAGAGGACTAGAGTGTAGCTTAATGGTAGAGCACCTATTTAACATGTGCAAGGCCCTGGTTCAACACCCAGCTGCAAAAAGTAACTAATTAATTAAAAATAGAGAACTTAGGAGTTGAAAGAGATAAATGGAAAGAGAACAGAAGGAGCATAAAGGATTTTGGTTTTTGTTTTCAGCTTGTAAGTTATTCCCATTTGAAACTCAGGATAGGGAGTCATCCATGTATCCCTATACCCATTGTTGTCCCTGGCTCACTTCGCATCCCAAAACAAGCACTGTAAGGAATGAAGACTACAGGTCATCCTTAACTTCTGGCTAGAATATTGACAAGTATACCCAATTACTCCATTAACTGGGGCCATGGAAACTAGGAGGAGAATAAATGTCAGAAATGTTCAGCTAAGAGGGTTTTCAAGATGGCGGCCTAGAGGGTGGCTGCATTTCATGTTGCTCCAGGACTCAGGATTCAAAAGAGGAGATATTGAGACACTTGGGACCAACTCAAAGCAGCCGGGTGACTCTCACCCGTTGGGAAGGCGTCCCGGATGGGACGGTGGTCCCGGAACGCAGGGAACTTTGTGAAGTAGAGCTGCCGGCGAGACACCCCTCCCCCCGCTGGAGCAGTGAACTCGGAAAACTGGGAGCGCTGTAAAGGAGGCCGCTCGGCACAGCGCTGGGACTCGGAGCCACCACTGGGGCTCCGGCGGCTGCCCAGGGGAGGAGTGGCAAGGAGAGCTGTGTGGACTCAGAACACCGGGGCCTGCCCTGAGGAGGAGGAGGAGGAACGTGGCCGCTTGGATTCGGAGTGACTGCACCAGAGCTACAGGCGGTTGCCAGAGGAGAAGCTGCGCGGCGAGCTGTTTGGACTCAGAACGACTGCTTCTGAACCCCGGGGCCTGCCCTGAGGACGAGGAGGAGGAAGAGGAGCGCGGCCACTTGGATTCAGAGTGACTACACCAGAGCTACAGGCGGTTGCCAGAGGAGGGGCTGCGTGGCGAGCTGTTTGGACTCAGACCACTTCTGAACACCGGGGCCTGCCCGGAGGAGTAGGAGGAGGAGGAGGAGCGCGGCGGGTCGTTTGGACTCGCAGTGACTGCATTAGCGCTCCAGGCGGCTGCTCAGAGGAGAAGGCGAGTGGTGAGTTGTTTGGACTTAAAGTGACAGCGCCTGAACACAGGGGGGCTGCCTGGAGGGGAAGCGTGGCGGGTCGCTTGGTCTTGAGTGGCCGCACCAGAGCTTCGGGCGGTTGCCCAGAGGACCCGTGCTGCGGGTCACGTGGATTCAGAGCCACTCAGAGCAACCGCTCCTGAACACTCGGGGGGTTATCTGGAGAAGAAGGAGGAACGGGGAGGGTCACTTCGACTCGGAGTGATTGATTGCCCAGGGCTACAGGTGGTTGGTGGGAGGTGGAGGCACACAGTGAGTTTCTTGGACTCCTAGTGACCTCACCAGAATACTGGGCGGCTGTCTGGAGGAAGAGGCGTGTGGCGGGTCTCTGGGTCTCAGAGCGATTGTACGGGGCCCCAGGTGGCTGCTCAGAGGAGGGGCCGCATAGCCAGGCGATTAGGTGCAGAGCAGGGTCCCAGGATCTAGGAGGCTTTTGGGTGGAAGAGCCACACAGAGACAGGCTTAGGGCGGAGCGAAGGTTCCAGGCCTGCGGGCAGATTCTCTGAGGAGGGGCAGCCTAAGGAGATTCATCTGCGAAGGGTGAGGCTCCCAGGCCCAGGAGGTAGGGCCGGGCCCCTGGGAACTTTGCAGAGGAAGGCAGCCCAGCCCAGGCAGTAGCTGTAAATTGAGGGGAACCTCTAGGAGGGTACTGACCAGCGAGACCTCCCCACCGGGTGAGTCTTCCCTGCCAGGTGAGGTTTCCCCACAAGGACGGTAAAACTAGAGACTCAGGCCCAAACAGGCCTTGCCTCAGCCCGCAGCCTAGGTCCCCTTTGGATGACCATTGGTCAACAAGTGGAGGCACCTCTGCCCACTAGCAGGGATTATACCCCACCTGAAGGCCACCACTCCTAGAGAGGCAGCTTCCTTGTGGAGCACCGCATTATCAACTTCCTCCAAGACTTCAGCCTACTGAAGGCTAAGGGGGGATATATATAGAAATCTTCAGGGACATTGTAAGTCAATAGAGGAAATCTGCAATATCTCAGCGGTCCACTGATACCTGAACAATATGAGAAAACAAAGAAAGAAAATGCTGCAAACAAATCTAGATGTTACATCAATAAAACCCAATGACAGCATGGCAGAAGAAATGACAGAAAAGGAGTTCAGAATGTACATAATTAAAATGATCAGAGAAGCAAACGATGAGATGAAAGAGCAAATGCAAGCATTGAATGATCGCACCAATCGACAGTTAAAAGAGCAAATACAGGAAGCAAAAGATCATTTCAATAAAGAGTTAGAGATATTGAAAAAAAAACAAACAGAAATCCTTGACATGAAGGAAACAATAAACCAAATTAAGAACTCCATAGAAAGCATATCCAATAGGATAGAACACCTGGAAGACAGAACCTCAGACATTGAAGACAAAATATTTAACCTTGAAAACAAAGTAGACCAAACAGAGAAGATGGTAAGAAATCATGAACAGAATCTACAAGAACTATGGGATATCATGAAAAGGCCAAATTTAAGAATTATTGGGATTGAGGAAGGCCTAGAGAAACAAGCCAAAGAAATGAACAATTTATTCAATGAAATAATATCAGAAAATTTCCCAAATCTGAAGAATGAAATGGAAAATCAAGTTCAAGAGGCTTATAGGACTCCAAATACACAAAATTACAACAGACCCACACCAAGGCACATTATAATGAAAATACCGAACATACAAAGTAAAGACAGAATTTTAAAGGCTGTGAGAGAAAAGAACCAAATTACATTCAGGGGGAAACCAATATGGATATCAGCAGACTTTTCAATCCAGACCCTAAAAGCTAGAAGGGCCTGGAACAACATTTTTCAAGCCCTGAAAGAAAATGGATGCCAACCAAGAATATTATACCCAGCAAAACTTACCTTCAAATTTGACGATGAAATAAAATCCTTCCATGATAAACAAAAGCTAAAAGAATTTACAAAAAGAAAGCCAGCATTACAGAACATTCTCAGCAAAATATTCCATGAGGAAGAGATGAAAAACAAAGAAGCAAATCAGCAAAGGGAGGAATTATCCTAAAGGAATTGTCAAATAAAGGAGGAAACAAGTTGTGTCAAACAAATAAATAAATAAAATTTAAAAAATGAACCAAATGACCGGGAAACCAAATCATATCTCTATAATAACCCTGAATATTAATGGCCTGAATTCATCAATCAAAAGACATAGACTGGCAGATTGGATTAAAAAGAAAGATCCAAAAATATGTTGCCTGCAAGAGACTCACCTCATAGAAAGAGATACCCATAGACTAAAGGTGAAAGGATGGGGAAAAACATACCATGCACATGGACTCAGCAAAAAAGCTGGAGTATCCATCCTCATTTCCGATAATGTGGACTTCAAGCCAAAGTTAGTCAGAAGGGATAAAGAAGGTCATTTCATACTGCTTAAGGGAAGCATAAATCAGCAAGATATAACAATCATAAACATCTATGCCCCAAACAGTGGCTCATCCATGTATGTCAAACAAATCCTTCTCAATTTCAGAAACCAAATAGACCATAACACAATAATACTAGGTGATTTTAACACGCCTCTCTCACCACTGGACAGATCTTCCAGACAAAAATTGAACAAAGAAACCATAGATCTCAATAACACAATCAATAATTTAGACTTAACGGACATTTATAGAATATACCATCCAACCAAGAGTGAATACACTTTCTTCTCAGCAGCACATGGATCCTTCTCTAAAACAGACCATATATTATGCCACAAAGCTAATGTTAGCAAACACAAGAAGATAGAGACACTACCATGTATTCTATCAGATCATAATGGATTGAAGTTAGAAATAAATGAAAGAGTAAAACACAGAAACTTTTCCAACATCTGGAGATTAAACAATATGCTATTATATGATGAATGGATAACAGAAGATATTAGGAAAGAAATTAAAAAATTCTTAGAGGTAAATGAGAACAAAGAAACATCATATCAAAATCTCTGGGACACTATGAAAGCAGTACTTAGAGGGAAATTTATTTCATGGAGCGCATTTAATAAAAGAAGTAAAACTCAACAAATAAACGACCTAACACTACAGCTCAAAGCCCTAGAAAAAGAAGAACAGAACAGCACCAAAAGTAGTAGAAGACAGGAAATAGTTAAACTCAGAGCTGAAATCAATGAAATTGAAACAAAAGAAACAATACAAAAAATTGACAAAATAAATAGTTGGTTCTTCGAAAAAATAAACAAAATTGATAAACCTTTAGCCACACTAACAAAGAGAAGACGAGAGAAAACCCAAATCACTAAAATTCGGAATGAACAAGGAAATATCACAACAGACAGGATTGAAATACAAAACATAATTAGAAGCTATTTTGAAAATCTATACTCCAACAAAATAGAAAATTTCGAAGACATCAACAGGTTTCTAGAGACATATGAATTGCCTAAACTGAACGAGGAGGACATAAACAATTTAAATAGACCAATTTCAAGTACTGAAATAGAAGAAGTCATCAAAAGCCTACCAACAAAGAAAAGTCCGGGACCAGATGGGTTCTCAGCCGAGTTCTACAAAACCTTCAAAGAAGAGCTCATTCCAATACTTCTCAAAGTATTCCATAAAATAGAAGAGGAGGGAACCCTCCCAAACTCATTCTATGAAGCCAATATCACACTGATACCTAAACCAGACAGAGACTCATCAAGGAAAGAAAATTTCAGACCAATATCCTTAATGAACATCGACGCAAAAATTCTCAACAAAATTTTAGCAAATCGCATACAAAAACATATTAAAAAGATAGTGCACCATGATCAAGTGGGTTTCATCCCAGGGATGCAAGGTTGGTTCAACATCAGGAAATCAATAAACGTAATTCACCATATTAATAGACTTAAAGTCAAGAATCACATGATTATTTCAATAGATGCAGAAAAAGCATTTGATAAAATACAGCACCCCTTCATGCTCAAAGCACTAGAAAAAATAGGGATAGTGGGAACATTCCTTAACATTGTAAAGGCCATTTATGCTAAGCCCATGGCTAATATCATTCTAAATGGTGAAAAACTGAAAGCATTCCCCCTAAAAACTGGAACAAGGCAGGGATGCCCTCTTTCACCACTTCTATTCAACATCGTTCTTGAGACTCTGGCCAGAGCAATTAGACAAACCAAAGAAATTAAAGGGATACGAATTGGAAAAGAAGAACTCAAACTATCCCTGTTCGCTGATGACATGATTATATATTTAGAGGAACCTGGAAATTCCACCAGAAAACTCTTAGAACTCATAAGTAAATTCAGTAAAGCAGCAGGTTACAAGATCAATGCCCATAAATCCAACGCATTTTTATACATAAGTGATGAATCTTCAGAAAGAGAAATTAGGAAAACTACCCCATTCACAATAGCCTCAAAAAAAAATAAAATACTTGGGAATCAATCTCACAAAAGAGGTGAAAGACCTCTACAATGAGAACTATACAATACTAAAGAAAGAAATTAAAGAAAACCTTAGAAGATGGAAAGATCTTCCATGTTCTTGGATAGGAAGAATTAATATTGTCAAAATGGCCATACTACCTAAAGTGCTATACAAATTCAATGCAATTCCAATTAAAATCCCAATGATGTACCTTACAGAAATAGAGCAAGCAATTATGAAATTCATCTGGAAGAATAAGAAACCCAGAATAGCTAAAGCAATCCTTAGCAGGAAGAGTGAAACAGGGGGTATTGCAATACCAGATCTTCAACTCTACTACAAAGCAATAGTAACAAAAACGGCATGGTATTGGTACCAAAATAGAAAGGTAGATCAATGGTACAGAATAGAGGACACGGACACAAACCCAAATAAATACAATTTTCTCATACTAGACAAAGGGGCCAAAAATATGCAATGGAGAAAAGATAGCCTCTTCAACAAATGGTGCTGGGAGAATTGGAAATCCATATGCAACAGAATGAAACTAAACCCATATCTCTCACCATGCACGAAACTCAACTCAAAATGGATTAAGGACCTCAGAATCAGACCAGAGACCCTGCAGATTATAGAAGAAAAAGTAGGTCCAAATCTTCACCTTGTTGGTCTAGGATCAGACTTCCTTAACAGGACTCCCATAGCACAAGAAATAAAAGCTAGAATCAACCACTGGGATAGATTCAAACTAAAAAGCTTTCTCTCAGCAAAGGAAACTATCAGCAATGCAAAGAAAGAGCCTACAGAGTGGGAGAATATCTTTGCCAATCATACTTCAGATAGAGCACTAATCTCCAGAATCTATAAAGAACTCCAAAAACTCTACTCCAAGAATTCAAATAATCCAGTGGACAAATGGGCTAAGGAAATGAATAGACACTTCACAGAACATCTACAAGCAATCAACAAACATATGGAAAAATGTTCAACATCTCTAGTAATAAGAGAAATGCAAATCAAAACCACCCTAAGATTCCATCTCACCCCAATTAGAATGGCGATTATCAAGAATACGAGCAACAACAGGTGTTGGCGAGGATGTGGGGAGAAAGGTACACTCATACATTGCTGGTGGGGCTGCAAATTAGTGCAGCCACTCTGGAAAGCAGTGTGGAGATTCCTTAGAAAACTCAGAATGGACCCTCCATTTGACCCAGCTATCCCACTCCTTGGCCTATACCCAAAGGACTTAAAATCAGCATACTACAGAGATACAGCCACATCAATGTTCATAGCGGCTCAATTCACAATAGCCAGACTGTGGAACCAACCTAGATGCCCTTCAATTGATGAGTGGATAAAGAAGCTGTGGTATATATATACAATGGAATATTACTCAGCCATAAAGAATGATAAAATTATGGCATTTGCAGGCAAATGGATGAAATTGGAGAATATCATGCTAAGTGAGATAAGCCAATCTCAAAAAGCCAAAGGACGAATGATATCGCTAATAAGTGGAGGATGACACATAATGGGGGGGAGGGAAGGGTTAGTGTTAGGGTTAGAGTTAGGGTTAGGGAGGGGGGCAAGTATGGAGGAAGGAAGTACTGTATAGAGGGTAAAGAGGGGTGGGAGGGGTGGGGGGAAGGGAAAAAATAACAGAATGAATCAAACAACATTACTCTCTGTAAATTTATGATTACACAAATGGTATGCCTTTACGCCATGTACAAACAGAGAAACAACATGTATCCCATTTGTTTACAATAAAAAAATAAATAAATAAATAAAAATAAAAAATAAATAAAATGTGTTAACTACAAAAAAAAAAAAAAAAAAAAAAAAAAGAAATGTTCAGCTAATCTCCAAAACAGTTCTTTTACTTATTCTTGTCACAAAGATTTATTCATAAAGTCGGTGGGAGGGTATTAAGCTAAAATTTTCTTTAAAAAGCTTCAGAAGGAAACCTAAATTTTCATTTCCCATGACATATTCCAGATTGGAATCATAGGCAATTCTTTTGTCACTTAAGGGGGTTATTTTAAGAGGATTTCTATGGCCAGGTGCAGTGGCGCACACCTATAATCCTAGTGATTCAGGAAGCTAACAGAAGTATTTCAAGTTCAAAGCCAGCCTCAGCAACTTAGCAAGGCCCCAAGCAACTCAGCGACACCCTATCTCAAAATAAAACATAAAAAGGGCTGGGGATGTGGCTCATGGTTAAGCACCCCTGGGTTCAATTCCTGGTACCAAAAAAAAAAAAAAAAAAAAGGTCTCTATGAATTTGAATTCTAATATTCTTCCCTATGTAGTATAATATCTGTCACCAAATGGTATAACAGAAACCTGGGACAGGAGGAAGGTGGGATAAGAACCAGGGGTATAAAATTGAGTATTCCTAATGAAACATTCTTAGTGAAAACTTTCAGATCTTATTTCATTCAGGGCTTACAAATCGTCCCTTAGTCCAAGAGAAAATAAGATGAAGCTATTGAAAAAGAAATTAAGGGTTAGAGATGTAACTCATTGGTAGAGCACTTGCCTAGTGTGTGTGAGGCCCTGGGTTCAATTCACAGTACCACAAAAAAAAAATTATTTGAGATGCAATAACCTCTTTGTAATGATGTGAAGAGACACAAGACTCGCCTTTTAGTTAACAAGTAGCAACAGTTGTAGTCCTGTGAAGTTTGCCATTAAGGACTTTATCATTTGACATTTCCTGATCTCCAGTATAATTCATTATCTCCCTCTATCTCTTTTCATCCAAGACCTCACCATAAGTACTTTCATAGCTCTTATCTTCCATCCCCTTGCCATTCTTAACTGATTTACTGGGTACTCTCCTCATTTTTCAAATGTCAAGAAAGGAAAGTAATATTATCATTGGTAAAACCAAGATTAGAATTTAGACCACTAAGTCAAACCATCTTGCTAATGACTATTATGCCAAATCTAGCTGTGGCTCTTCAATATTATAAAGGGAATGATAAGAGAACACTCATGGAGTTCTTATGAATGGACTCATGGAGGTAGATTGGAGGTGTGCACTAGGAATTCTGAGAAGGAAAGAGTAAATAAAACTTAGGGGAGGGGGATAACAGCCATAAAATACAATGGAGGAAAAAATACAAAAAATCATTTTGAATTTTCATCTCAGTCCTAAATCTGACCTCTCAATGTATTAATTCTCTAACTCACCAGACTAATAGGCGATCTCTCTCTCAGTTGTCTCATCTGTAATTAAGAGATTAAGTCAAACATTTTAGAATAAAACTTGAGGTCAATTTTTTTTTTTTTTTTTTTTTTTTTTTTTTTTGCAATGGGTATTGAATCCAGGGACACTTAACCACTGAGCTACATCCCCAGCCCTTTTTATTTTTTATTATGAGACAGGGTCTTGCTAAGTTGCTTAGGGCCTTGCTAAGTTACTGAGGCTGCCCTCAAAATTGCAATCCTCCTGCCTCAGTCTCCCAAGTTACTGGGATTACAGGCCTGCACCATCATGCCTGGAAAAACTCAAGGTCTCTTAAAAATGATCTGGTTCATTCTGTTGGGTCCAGGAATATCTTCTGAAACATCCCTGCAAGTAGTTATTCAGCCTGTCTTGAATGGACATAGGTCACAGGGACTCAGTATCTCCCAGAAGAGCTTATTCAATTTCAGATTGCTTTTAATCAGAAGGGTTTTCAAGAGTGGATCAAAGATTTTATTAGATAATTTTCAGCTAACAATTTTTTTTAAATATTACAACCAAAATCACTATGAAAAATCCTCTCTATGTGCTATAATGACAATAGCCCTACCATAACCTATTACAACAACATGAGTTACTGGTAAGGTGTGAAAATTAAACTGGCTTCTGATCTTAGTTCTGCCACTGTCTATGTGACTTTGACAAGGCTTACTTTTATATTTGCGACTTTACTTCTTGTATGTATAAAATAAAGGGCTGAGACTTTGTCAAATGTCTCTTCTAATGTTGACAATTTCTCCTGACTCTATCTCGGTCCTTAACCTAACAGACAGAACATCACTTTGTTTTCACTTGCTTTCTACAAGGAAGGGTTGGGAATTGTTTAATGAATAAAGAAGACTAAGGAGTCATTTCTTTTCTTCCCTTTCCTATTTCCTTAATCCTTCTCATTGCTATGGATGTATTTATTTAAACTAGTATAGGAACTGGTATGATCTTAGTAAGATGACAAATAATTTTAATAACTTGGAATTTAAAGTTCCTTTCCTACAAAAAGAAAATAGACTACTGGGCTCTTAATGGTTAAGAAGAACCATGTGATATGGAGTGGAGGGGTGTGCTCAGCAGTAGAGCAGTTGCCTAGTATGTACAACCCAATTGCCTGGGTTGATCCCCAACACTAAAAAAAAAAAAAAAAAAAAAAAAAAAACCAGGAGAGGATATCTAGTCCAACCTTTCAATGGTGGAAAAATGTATAATAGGGAATCCCTTAAGTTTTGCCTTCTAACCTCTGTTTAAACTTTTGTAGTAGAAAAAGTGCTCAGTGTTTTGTGGACTTAGCCTGTTCTGTTATTGGATAGCATAGTACCAGGCCTATAGGAGGTACTCAAATATTATTCCAAACTCTTCTTCCCTGGAACCACAGTAACATCTTTAGCATGATTGGATATACTCCTAGATACTTACTAGCCCTGCAGCCATTCAAATGCAGCTGCCATAGCTAAACTCCTCCCCACGCCTCCCCAAAGTCTTTTTTCTCCAAGCTAAAAAGCTCACAGTCCTTTATTTGTTGTTCTCCCTACTCTTTACTATCCAGGTTCCTGTATACTGGATGAATTTTAGCTTGTCAACATCCTCTTTAAAATGTGATGCAAACATAAGAGGGGGTGAGACGGGTTGGGAGGGGAGAAAAAAATAACAGAATGAATCAAAAACTAATACCCTAGGTAAATGTATGATTACACAAACGATATGCCTCTACTTCATGTACAGAGAAACAAGATGTATCCCATTTGTTTACAATAAAAATGAATTTTTAAAAATGTGATGCAAAAAAAAACACATCAATATGACATATAACATATTCCAATTAACTCATTATTTTTGCATGTATATTGAATTCAAATCAGGAAGACTAGGTAGTCACCGCTTCAACTAAATATGTTTATTGCACAAATTCTCTTAGCACCAGAAAGCTTTCTGCTTGCTCTGCCTCTCCATGTCTCTGTATCTGTACTGATCAAATACATCCAAGAAAGTCAGTTCTCTATTTCTTGAAGTGGTGTCATGGATTCCAGTTAAGCATTTCTTAGGGTCACTGTCAGCTAACAATGGGCTGGATGGTATGTTATCCATTTCTTTTGTTCTTTGTTTTGTTTTGTTTTGTTTTGTTTTAATTTCCTTGCAGTACTGGGGATTGAACCCAGGGGCACTCTACTACTGAGCTACATACCCGCTCATTTTATTTTTTATTTTGAAACAGGGTCTCACTAGGTTGCTCAGGATGGCCTCAATCTTGCAATCCCTCTACCTCAGCATCCCAAGTCACTGGGATTACAGGCATATGCCACCATACTCAGCTCCATTTCTTATGTTCTTATGTGTATGGAAATATTAACAAGAATCTTGTTCTGAAAATCTATGAAATGAAGTCCATCAGAAGCAGAACATTAGTGACAAATACGAGGAAAAATTACTACATTTGTGATTCAATGTGGGATGACTTGCCTACCTTAGCTTTTTGAAGATGTGTTTGTCACTCCAAAATCAGATTTATGTGTCTTCCTATAATATATCATAATGAACATCGTTTTGTCAGATCTTCACCATGAGGTGAAACTGAGTTGAGGCAAAAGCCTGGGTAATTCAGACAAAATACCTTTTCAGCCTATGGAGGCTTTGATCAACATTGAAGGCCAAAAACAAAAAGTGCTGTCATGTTACATTAAATTGAGACTAAATTGTGTCTATCCTCTACCATCATCACTAACCCCTTATATTAAAAAAGAAGGGGAGATGGGACTGAGAGAAGCTTGCTGTTGTTTTGTGTCACCAATCTCAGGGTTTTTGTTTTCTCTTATGAGGGGACTGTGTCTTAGTCAGCACGGCCAGTGTTAGTGTTACATTTCTGCACTCTTCCCTTCCCATCCATTCCAGCCAGGAACAGCCATCCATAAAAGGGGCTCAGCATCTTCCCATTCTTAGCTCTCAAGAATCAAACCTGGGCTCCAGGACTCCTTCTGCCTTCAGTCAGGCAGAGCTGTGTTTATGTTAACAATGTTTCCCATTCACCTGCTTTTTCAAAACAAACGGTTATGAAATACACTTATTCTGCTCTGTATGGACTCAGAATAAGCCCTGGTTGCTTGTGAAGACCAGAGAAGGAAAAGATTAGTGCCTGGTACTTTTGAGTTTTTATTCACCATCTAATTTAAACACACACACACACACACACACACACACACACGCACACACGCACACCACACTCTTCCCCAAATACACAGTATTTCTACTCACTTTAAAGATTCCTCTCAAATTCCATTTGTAGTTGTTCTTCCTGGAATTAGAAGAATTTGGTATTTTTCCCTTGGTTCCGTGTTCTTGTGTATTTACTTTCCCTTCCAGGTTACCAGGACATTCTTATTCACAAATCACATATTTCCTCTCTCAAACCAAGTCTTTTGTCTTATTGTAAAGCATTTGCTGTAGGTAAATCATCCTTTAAATGGTACTGTCAAGCTGGGGATATGGCTCAGTGGTAGAGCACCTGGCTAGTATGCAGGAGGCCCTAGTTTGTCCCCAGCAAAATACACACACACACAGAGAGAGAGAGAGAGAGAGAGGGTCCTGTCATTATCTGAACAGAGAGGGAGAGAAGAAATCTAAGCCTGAATTTGCTTTTAATAGCCATATCAATAGAATCTAAAGAAATGAGATTAGTGTTCTTATCAAGTGATAAAGGCAAAATGCCAACTGATTCATTGTTACCAGAAGACAATGAAATGCATGGGAAAAGAAGGGAAGGAGGGTCAGAGGAGATGTTTTCCCCTTCCAACACTTAGTTAGCCCACAGTTCATGGATAAATCCTTCAACGTGTCAAGCCTCAATTTCCTCATCTGTGAAAGGGAAAAATAATGCTGATCATGTGTGACAAGTTCATGGGTTGATTACAGAACACTATCGTGTTTATGTTTTTAGAAGCAGTAGTTTTGCCTCTTAAATGATACAAAGTGGGTAAATCTTTCACTCTGGCACTCATCTTTGCCTTGTATAATGTTTTCTTAAAAAGACTTTTTGGTTTTTTTTTTTTTTTAAGCCTATTACCACATTCATAGGATCAGCGATCTTGGACTTAAAAGGATCTTTAAGATTAAAAGTAACCCATGCTCACACCTTTGTGGTCTATATAATTATTATTCATCCTTAGAACTCGATCAGCCACACTCTTTTCCAGTCTTCCTGAGTTCACATACCTAAAGATACAACCAGAAGCCAAAGGAAGATCGGAAGCCAAGGTCGCCTCCAGCACGGCTGCTGTATTTGATAAGTGTACTGAGTATGACAGTGTTGTCACAATTCATTAGCAAAATCTCAAATTCCAAACATCAAGAGACTCTGTCCCTTCAGCGGTTCGGAGCGACAAAATGGCATTTACGGTGAACTTTTCCATGTAGGTTGGACTCGATACCATTAATGAAACGATTGAAAACAGAAAAATCGGGGTGGGGAGAAGAAATCTGTTAACGAAAGGTTACTAGCCAAGTTCACTTCTACCGGGAATAGGAAATTGCCTAGGGCCGAGGGGAGAAGGCGTGCGCGTAGGAGGACCAGGTAAAAAAAAACGGTTCCCGGAAACGCGTGGTCGTTCCCAGTTTTGCCCGGCTAGCCCATTATTATCTAAAGAGGCTGCAAGCCCAGTAAGAGAATAGGAGACCTCGCAGGGGAAAAAGAGAGGGATGACGCGCAAGGCAATCAGATCCTCGCCCCATCTCAATAGTCCCCAAACAGGTGCACGCCCAGAACCCCGTTAGCCTTAGTCATAAATCTATTAACTTATAACTTAGGCCATTATCCTTAACCTTACTAAAACTCTGCATACCCCAAAATGCACTGAGAATGAGCATTTCCACACACAACCCGAGGACACTCACTTTTAAAATATCAGTAGCCCATGGGACATGGAAGAGTTGCGGGACAGAAGCGCAACAAGTTCAGGAAGCAGAAATTGCAGCACGAATTTTTCTCTGCCCAAGTTTCTCCCGGCGCGCAAGCGCCGCTCTGTATGGGGCAGGGAGAGCTTAAAAAACATCCATGCCCGGGGACCACAAGCTCAGAAAGAGTGCCAGGACGCAGATTCGCGAGCTCTTGATGAGAATTGGGACCGGAGGAGATGGAAGCGCCGTCCGAGACCGAGGGAGTCACCTAGGTATTTGAATTAGAGACGTGCTGTGAGGGGGACAGTATGTGAGCGGGTGGTTGGTGAGGAACAGCGCGCGAGTCTGTTCTGGCACCGAACCTTTTAAGGATCAGGTTGTGATTCTGCCTGAATCCCTGCAGAGCAGAAGGTCCCAGACACCTTGTCCCATACCGCTGCCAGCTGAATTGCTTAAAGGGCAGAGTCCGGGTGGGGAAACCACGAAACCCGGATCACAGATCTAGGGGCAAATGGCTGAGAAATGAGAGAGGAGTTGTGCATTTGCGGCGGAGGAAAACCTTCTCCCCACCGGATCAGAGAGCCGAAAGCCCAAGTTCTGAGAGGCGGCGACGCTGTAGAGGGATCCCCGCCGCTGAAGACTAGGGGTGCACGAATGAGAGAACCCAGGCGCACACTCGCCCCCGGCAATTTACAGGACTGGGACGGGTAGGGGCGAGAGGTCGAACCCCGGGCGGAGTTGGCTCCGTACCCGCTGCAGGGTTGACAGGTGGGTTTTGTTGGTCTTCCAGGAGCTGATCTCCACCGCCCGCTGCAAGACCCGAGTCCTAGCCTTCCAGTTCCGGAGAAAAGCGCGTCTGGCGGGGCAGTGTCCTCTCCCGCCTCCCCTTCCCAACCTGGCGACTCAGAGCACTTGCGGCCCGGAACTGAGCTCCCCCTCGTCCCCAATGTCCACCTCGTCCTCTGGTTCGGTCAGCCCGAAGGGGCCCGCGGGTAGGCTCAGCCGAGCCTCGGCGGCGGCAGCCTCTGAACCACGGGGACTGCCTTCAGGGCTCTCAGGCCCGTCTGGCGCTTTGGGCTCATCTTGACTTTTCCTCAGCTGCTTTTTATGCTTCATCCGCCGATTCTGAAACCACGTTTTTACCTGATTTCGGAGAGACAGAAACAAAATCATGTCATTCTTCCAGACCCGTACTAATCTGAGCGGACTGCTTGGGACAGCAATCCATGGACGAATTATCCAAGAACAGTGGCCGCTTCGCTCTTGGGTTGAGTAGTACATAAAGTGCTCACAAATTATGGTCTTAGGTTGAATGAGAATCAAAACATCTTATGGCTCCCAGGATTAACTGTCCCAAAATAATGAGGAACAAAATGTTGTTGTTAGTAATTATCAATACTGTTATTAATTACTAATAGTACTGCGTGGACGAGTCTTCTTTACATTCAATTTATGTAAATATGAATTTTATATTTATGTCTAAATACCTGGTTCAGTACAACACCTGGACAGAAAGATGGGAACTGAACTTGCTAGTTTTCGTCGGAGAGAAGTCAGACCCAGGCCTGGCAGTTCTAATGATTTCACCGCAAGTTCCTTTTCCGGGCACAGAAGATGAGAGAGGAGGGTTAGAGGAAAGAGTTTGGGGATTGCAGGTGAAAAGCTCCTGGAGCTAAATGAAAACAATTATGCCACGCAGGACAGGGGAATAGGGAGAAAAGGCTTAAACTACAGTGTGTGTTGGGGCTGGATGGGGCTGCACGTGAAGTCTGGCTGCTGCGATACAGATTGATTGAAATAAGAAGGAAAAAAAAAAATCTCCTTGTGTGGGTTTCTTCAGACAAGAAACCGTCTAGTCTATCTTACTAGTTTACCTCTGACCCGGGTTACATACTTAGTTGAAGTTGACTAAAGAAGGCTTAGAAATAATAGTTCTTAACCCTCAAAATCACCCGAGGAGATTTTTCTTCACGTAGAGTTACGCTGGAGAAACTTCTTTTCGGAAAGTCTGTAGTGAGGTTGGGGTATTCGTACTTTTTAGTAATGATCTTGGGGAAAGCCTAGGAAAATGGGGGACGGGCTCATTACCACTCCAAGAGTTCCTCAGTGACTCCTGAAGTGCTAAGAGCGAAGGGGAGAGACTAGTGAAGCAGAGATCAAGGATTCCCATTCCTCCTCCGGCCCACCTGCGTTTCCGACAGGCTGAGTGCAGTGGCCAGTTCCACCCGCTCTGGCGTGGACAGGTAGCGCTGGATCTCGAACCTCTTCTCCAAACCCGAGAGCTGCGAGTCGGAAAAAACTGTACGAGCTTTGCGGCGGCGGCAGTGTTTCCCAGGCAGCTCCGCGTGCTGGGGGTGCGGGAACAGCGCCGGGACTGGCACCCCTGCAGAGAGAAGAATAGCCAGGTAGTCAAGTCCAGATCGCCAGGAAGCAACCTCTGTTCTCCTCCACTCCCCACCTCTAGTGCCCGGCGCTTCCCTTGGCCTCTGGCCTCCACCAGTCCAGTCTCCTGCTTGTCCCAAAGCTCCTGGCACCTTTTTCACAAGAATTCAGGACGGGGGGGTGGGAGGGGGAGTGCAAAATAGCGCTTAGAGATCTTTTTCTAGAAGGCCATCTAGAAATATAAATAATAAACAGTAACTAAAACGGAAAATAGCACTATAAAACAGATCTGGAAAATTTTTTTAAGTGTCTCTTTGGAAAGAGACTTCTGTAGGGTCTGCCCGCACCTAGTGGTCTGTTGCACCTGGAAAAGTTTTCTTGAAAACATCAGATGGTATGGGAGACGTCCACCTGTACCACCCGTATCCACCCAGATCACTGATGACACTCAGTGCTGTATAACGAAGCTAGTATAAAGAGTGCACCCACGCTCCTGCAACCAAAGAAAACAGCAAAACTCTTATCCAGAGAAGCTCAGACACCCTCTTATCACATTGCCTTGTCAGGTTCATGGTTGCACTGGAGACCTGCTCTCTATCTGGTTCTTGTTCTTTCCCTCTGTCTTCAAAGCCAGCAAAGCAGAAGGATGGAGCGCTTTTCCTTGGTTGTGTCAGGGGAGACTTCTCTTGCATTTTCTGACCCTCCTAAGTTTACAGTGTCTGAGATGAACCAAGTAGACAGAAGCTACTGCAGACATCAAATATCTGCCAATCCCAGAAGTGGGGGGAATTAAAACACAAAGCAAACAGTTCCAGTATCACAGGCTCTGGTCATTACTACATGGAGACAACGCCAGTGCAGCTGAGAGGGAACTATTGCCAGTCAGATGGTGGGAAACAAATGGAAGATATGGACCTCAAAGTGAATTTTATATTCTTCTCTCCATCACAGTGCCTGAGAGTCTGGGTTTTGCCATTCCACCAAGAGTTTTCCCTTTTGTCCTGGATTCCAGTGCCCACATTTCACAGGTTGTCTCTTATCTTTCCCCAGCTCTTGCCCTGACTAGATTGTTTCCACTTCTGTACTACTCAGCATCTAAACTAAACAAATTATTCTGGCTGGAATGAAAATTCTAGAGAAGAAAACATGGATGTGTCTTTTCAGAGAAAAATGGGGAGGGGGTTAGATAATTCCCTGAATCTCCTGGTCCCAACCACACTTTGCTAATCCCTACCCTTGCCAGGTTGCAAAAATCAAAATACTTCAGTACCCGGCTCCAGCAACTCTGACATCTGAGGCAGGGGAGGACTGCCCAACCTCAGATCTAAATTAAATGCTAAAACATTAGGAGTGAAGAGGGTTAAGGAAATGCATTGCTCTTCCTTTGTTTCTTATTCTTTCTGCCCTTATTCTGGCTAGTCCAACCCTTTTCCCCTCATATTCTCCCAACCCTCATTCACTTCTTTATCCTCTGAAGGATCCACCAATGCTCAGCTCCTTGAAGAAGAAAGCTGGCTAGGCAGAGTTTCCAGCTTCTGAACTGGAAAGTTGAGTTCAGTTCCATGGGAGGGGACTGTCAAGGATCTTCTGGAGCTGGGAGAAGTGAAGAATTGGAATGAAGACATGGGCCAAAGTGGCCAGGAATATGACCAGTAGAACTGAGCACTGCCCTCCAATAATAATTCAAACCCATGCACTTCCGGCTGCCCCTTGGCCAGATGCCTCTCCATTATAAAAAGTGTAGAGTGACCATGAATTATCCCCATGGGTTGGCATGCCTCAAGGGAGCTCTGCATGCTCTCAGCTATGCCTCCAACCTTCTATTGTCACTCATGGGGGCAGTGGGGAACGACCAAGCCAGAGCTGGCCTTTCCTTGGCTCTATCACAGGTTTAGGTACCGTGCTAGAAGGCCTGCTCTCTTGCTCCCCGCACCTTGAGGCCCCTGTTACTTACCGGAGGTGGTAAGGAAATAAGGATGGTGGTGGTCTCCCTTATGCAGAGGGTGATGGGCATGAGGAGCCAGGAGGGTGGGTGTGGGCATAAGGGGGTAGCCATAGTCTAGTAGAGGCACCCGAGAAGCCAAAGAGCTGGCGAAATGGTCGGGGGCCACTTCCCTCAGCGGCTTGGGCTTGTGCAGCAGGATGTCCTCGATGAAGAAGGATGTGGGCCTCTGAGAAGACGCTGGGTGTAGAGGGGAGGTGAAGTTGAGATTCATCTTGAGCGGTGCGCCTGCCACAGGGCGAAGGCCGGGGATAAAGTGTCTGAAGCAGGCAGTCTCAGCAAGCCTAACTGAGATCCGACAACCCCTCTCCGAGACTTAGATCTTCACTGCTCTCTCCTCGGCCTGGGCTATCCCGGGCGCTGGGAAGGCGAGAAGACAAGATCCTGGGTAGGTTGGGTCTATGTGTTGGAGAATTGGCAGCTTCGAGAGGGGAGCTGGGAGAGCCAATGGCGAGGCTGCCGGAGGCAGAGGGGAGGGTGAGGTGGGCTTGGGGCGGGGCGGGGATCTGTCCGCGGTGCTGAATATTCCTGGCCGAGGCTGAGGAGAGCAGAGCCCGCTGGGTTCAGGTTCCTAGGAGGCTTCTGGACCTCAATTTCGGCCCAGTGCCCCGCACACACACACCGCAAGAGCTGCTTTGTTCCCAGTCGTTTAAAAAAAAAAGAACTAAAAAAAAAAAAATCTCTGTTGTCCAACAAACTTCTCCCTCCTTAGAGAAGAGACACTAAAAGAAACCCAGAGCAACAGAGATAAAGCACTTATTCAGGCATTTGGGCCTGGGATTTTAAGAGTTTCAATCATAGGTGGGAAAAGGAGAAGGGGAGAAGTCAAGAGAAAATTGCTCACTATTTTGAGTTGCTAGATTTATCTCAAATTGATGGGAGGGATGACTGAATTATTGAGATAAGTAAAAATGATCTTAACATTCTTGACTTAGTTATAGGGAGTAGGCGGGAGAATGTTTACGTCTAGATTATTCAAGTTAATTGATCAGTTTAAATATGCCCACAGCCACCCTTTAATGCCATTCTCCAGTTTCCCTGAAATTTCCATTACTTCCTCCTCATTTCACTCATATGGTTTATTTCTGCTGTTACACTCCTTTCAACCCTAGTACCCCAAATAATTGTACTGTTTTTCTTTTCTCTTGTTCCTTTCCCTAGCCTCTTTCCTTTCCTTTCCCTTCCGCTCCAATCCTTTTTCCCTCTGTCTTTTTCCAATCTGTCACATTTATTTCCCAGGAGTCAATTTGCCAAAATTAAGGTGATCATCCACAACACAGCAGGGGTAATTTTGGCTCGCATCTCCAAAAATTGTTCTAATTATTGATGTTAAACTCAGGGAAATTAAAAGAAGCCTCTTCTCTTCCATCTCCCCATTTTTAAGCTCTAATTTATTGAAATCTAGTCATCAGCACAATTCCAATCACTACTGCTAATAGCAAAAGTGTTTTAATAGAGACTGAGTCCTCACAACCCATGCTATTAGATAATTAGAGGAGGCGTTAGAAAGCCAAGTGCTAATCCTTAGGTGCACGGATAGGATTTCCATCTGATCTAGCAGGTAGAACAAATTAATTACCAGAATCAATTAGGCCCCAAACTACAGTGCTCCAGAAGTGGAAGCATCCTATTCCATACAGATGAACTAGTAAATGGTAAATAGATAAGCAGGGTAAAGGGAAGGAGGAAGCATGATGGGGGAGACTTTAAAATGAGATCTTGACAAGAAGGCATCTAAATGAAGTCAGAACATTGTCCTGGAGTCTGAAATTTGTGGGGTTTTCTCATTGTTGTTTGATTTTGTTTTTTAAGTTTATTTATTTTTGATTGTTTTTAAGTTTTAGTAAGAACTGAGGAAAGGAGAGCAGGTGACCATGGAAAGCAAGACAGTTGACTTTCCAAAAAGTTGTTCCCTTATTGCTGGTCCAGTCATCCTCTACTGGGCTGGAGAGAGACTAAGAAGGTGGAGACTGATAAAATAACATTACCATCCAAAGCAAGCTAATGAGATCTATATCTAGCAAGTGTATGTCTCCCCATACACTAAAGACTGAGTGGCTTTTGAGGGCCAGGTGGATGTACAATCAGACTTTGCCCTGTGCCTGCACAACACCGTGTGCTTTTTCCCCTGCACAGAGAGCACAGGTCTGCAATCAGCCTCGGGGGCGGGATTTCAGCTTTTTTCAAGGCGGGGTCTAACTTCTGCTGCAGAAGCAGATGAAAGATTATTGAATGTCCTTTCCGAAGCAGGAGCAGTAAAAACGTCTTTGGGTGCCCAAGGCGCTACAAATCCCCCTTACACATCTGCCATCCCAAACATTGCAGGAGGAAAAGGGAGAGGTGAACTGCCTCCGTGGCCTTCATTCTCCCTTAATTTCGTGCCTCTGAACTCAGCACTCCGCTCTCCCCTCAAAGCTAAGGCTATATCTCCAGGCCCCGTTCCCTGGCTGCGAAGCCCGAAGCGGTGAGGGGGGCCACCTCAGGTTCCCCCTTCTCTACTGCTGTTCTCGCTGCAGCTAGCCGAGCTGCCGAGGGAAAGAGCCTTGAGGTTTCCCCCCAGCAATCCAGCTGCCCCACGTTTGCCTAAACCCCAGAAGGAACCTAAGAAGTGAGAAATAGGAAGGAAACTGGTTCGTTACAGGAAGAGGCTGGACCTCGCGATCGACGGCCTTTTCTTTCCCTTTCCCTTTCAGCAAGGCTAGGAAACAAAGCTGGGTGTCTGAGAGAGTGCCACCACCGCCGCCAGGACCGAAGCAGGCCCCTGGGTGCGCCCAGGCGAATCCCGCATCCTAGTGCAGGCGCCGGTGGGGACTCTCAGTCTCCCTCTTTATCCCTGAGGGAGAGAGACCGCTTCAGCCTTCAGTGTCCCGAGAACATCGCAGCCGGCACTTGGCGCCCGAGCCGAGCGCGCTAATGGACGGGCTATGCAGAAGGTTCGGCCTCGCAAGGTTCCTGTCCCGTCCTGACTTCACCTCCCTTTTAGAGCCAGACGCCGGGAAATCGCGTGCCGGGGAAAGGCCGAAAGTTTCTCCGCAGTGGCGGGGCTCCAGAACAGAAGCGCGGGGAAAACGCTAGCGTTACTAAAACCAGCCCAGACCCCGGCGCGGAGCCCTGCCCCGGCGGGTCCTCCACCCGCCAAGAGGGAAGGCGGGCGCCGGGATACCCAGCCCTCTCTTCCATTTCCTGTGTAGGAGGGAGAAGCATCGCAAAGCCCGCGGTGCACGTTTGGCAGCATCGCCCCCGCCCCTCGCTCCACGCCCGCCGCCCCCAACCCGCGTCGGCCCGGCCCGGGGACGGACTGAGTGTGGGGGAGTCAGTGTTACATTTTAGGGAGTAAAGATTGTCTGCAACGAGAAAGAGGAGCAGAGAAACTATTTCCCCTTTAAAAGCAGAGATGTTTATCTTTGAAGTCTAGGCCCGTGCTGGCGATTAAAGATAATGCGACCCACATAGATGATTTAAAATTTTCTGCTTATCAAATTTAAAAAGCAGGACGTCATATTTTAACAGGAGAAAGAAACAGGTGAGACATCAGTGTAGTTCGTTTGATTCGAATACGCCAAAATACTATTACTCAACATGTAATCAATATAAATATTATTTGCATTCCTTTTTCATATTAAATCCTCAAAATTCCAGTGTATACACTGATTGCATATCTCAACCTAATCTAGCCATATTTCCAGTGCTCAATAGCCACATCATGATCATGGCTACTGTATTGTACAGCACGTGTGTAGTTAATTGCTGTAGTCCCTGTTACTCCTTTCAAATGTAGATAGACACACAGAGAAATGAAAAACAGCTGCTGAAACCAGTCTAACCCATTCGCAATCTTACCCTCATCCATCCATTATATTCAATCGCTCTGAGCATTCATTGAGCACCTACTACACGCCAGACTCCTTGCCACATGCCTTCCCAAACTTTCTTTAAGCCTTAGGAGGTTAGATAAATGCACCCACATTACATTTTTAGAAATTCTCATTTGATAAAAATCTTTCACCCAGGGCCAGGAGGCTCTAGCCATCTTTAAAGCTGACACATGCACCCAGATTCTGCACACTGCCCAGAGTAAAACAATAAAAATAAAGATCAAATGAATTTCCTCCCCTCCCCACCTAAAAGATCTGATGGCACTCATGCTTCTGGTTTCAGCTGAAGAATTATTAATTTAAAGAGAAAAAAAAGACATGCTTTTCAGGGAACTAATAATTAAACAGTCCCTTTCTCTTTCATGTCAGTCTCAGCTAAAACTGTCATCTGAACTGGGCCTTAGTTTCCCGAAAAGATAACCCTATTGATGATCAAAGGAAAAGACTGGTTCCATTAGCCAAGTTGCCTATACCATGGCCTTCAAAATAAAGGGGGAAGTGTATTTTAGAAGGATCTGAGTAACACACTTTACTCATAACATTTTGTATTATATTGCTTGTTGTCTGTTTCAACTTGCCTTCTATCTGAGTACTTTATTTTAAGCACTACCAAAGTGGATGACATGTCCGCAAAAAGAACAGGAGTTGCTGACTGCTTCTAGCAAATGCATCTTCAAAAATAATGCTTTTGCACTGGAAATTAGGATGTGAGCCCACATGAGAACACATTCAAGGACTGATATTCAAACCATAGTGTTACTAATGTAAAAAGGAGTAAATCCACCCAATTTGCTCATGCAGGACTAGGTCAATGTCTAGGTCTAAAAACTTTCATTTCATTTCTTTTTTGATGTTCTATATGCTGCCTTTGGCATCTCAATTCATACACTGATAGAAAAGAAGACCTCGAATAGAAATTTAAAAGTTTGTAATATGGGAGATCCTGTACCATATTTTAATCCTTGAAAGATCCATGGTGGAATGACAATGTTCTTTAATGGGTCTCTTATTAGCATTACACTATTTTCTGCCATAGAACCCTAAAAAGAGTAGCCAGAAATATTACAAGGAAAAATAAATGAATAAATAAGCTAACAAAAGGGCTTTTAAATGTCCTTTTCTTCCATTCTAAACTATCTAATTCTGTGATTAGACTTCACAACCAACTTTAAATAATAATACCAAGCTAATATGCATAGTTTTGAAAATAAAAGGACTTGAATTGCTCCTTTCTTTCTATTTCACTATGTTTATTTATGTTTATGCTACATATTTATATATATTTTTATTTTTATGAATTATGAATTTCTAGTGCTAGAGATTATAAGATCATTTCAAATTCTATTATGGGGTACAAAGGTGAATTTATAGGCATTCCTCAAAAGGACTTTGTGCATGGATCTAAATGTTTGCTGGATTTTTGTTACATAGCTGAGCTGTTTATATTTTTTGTTTGAAGAAACTGTTCATAAAGCCAAATTGATTTTTCAACTCCCATTGTAAATGCAATGAAGCTAGTGGAGAGAAAGAGAAAAAGAAAGAAAGAGAAAGAAAGAAAGAAAGAAAGAAAGAAAGAAAGAAAGAAAGAAAGAAAGAAAGAAAGAAAGAAAAAGAAAAGATGCTAATGTTGTCACTTATGGAGATAATGTTGAATTTTATTACAATAACCAAAATGATAGATAACTGTAAAACAGAAGGAAAAATATTGAAAGATATTATTAAATAAGATTAAAATAAGGAAAGCCATTCTGTGAATAACATAAAAATGTACAAGCTATGAAAAAAGAAAACAGTGATAAAAATGAACTAAATTAATTTTTTAAAATTGTGTATGGCAAAAATTATCATGAGCGGCATACAAAAACAACAAACTGGCAGGCTCAACTCATCACAGACACTGTGTAGTTTGTTATATATAAAAAGTTCCTACAAATTGTCAAGAAAAAAGATGAAGAGCAAATTGTTTTTGTTTATTTGTTTGTTTGTTGGGACCAGGGATTGAGCCCAGAGGCTCTTAACCACTGAGCCACATCCCCAGTCCTTTTTATTTTTTATTTTGAGATAGGATCTTGCCAAGTTGCTTAGGGCCTTGATAAGTTGATAAGGCTGGCATTGAACTCAGGACCCTCCTGCCTCAGCCTCCTGGGCTGCTGGGATTTACAGGCATGTGTCACTGCACTCAGCAAGAGCACAGTTTTTAAATGGGCTAAAGATAGGAAGAAACAATTCACACACAAAAAAGAGACTATAAGTGACTCTTAAACATTTTCAGAGATACAAATAATAAGACTAACACTAACTATACTAAGAATCATCTTTCACCTGTCAAGCTAAAGAAATCAAAAACTAACCACTCTGTTGGTAAATCTGTGATAAAGAAGACACATTTATGCAAAGAGTACCCTCATACATTTATGCAAATAATTTAAATTCCTCTATGAAGAACAGTTTGATAATATCTATCAAAATTAAAAGTGCACATTGAAATTTATCCAACATGTATGATTCACACATTATGGCTAAATTATAGACACTCAAAATGAAAGGCACTCCAAGATATATTGTTAAGTGAAAAAGCAAAGTACAAAGTGCTAATATTTGTTTTAAATGGAGGGAGGAAGTAAAAACTGTACAAATATTATATATGCTATGTATGCCTCTGGAAAGAAATGTAAGAAACTTACAATATTGTTACCTATATCAACCAAAATCCTGTGGCCTTGGTGAGAAGGTTTTTTTCCTGTACACCTTTTTGTATTTTATGAGTATGCATTATATAAAAGTAAAATTTATTAAAAAATAACATTGAATTTTCAAAAAACAAACACAAAGGAAAAATAATTATTTTGCTTCAAAAAGAACATGACCAAATAAAAATTTGCTACATTTTTATTATTATTTTAGCTCTTCTTCATAAATTATTGTGCCCACATAAGACATAGTTGTGTTTAAATGATATTTGCCTGTAAGGGACATTAACCTTTCATTGAGGAATAAAGTAAAGGATATACAAACTGTTTACTTTTGTATATATCATATGTGTTTTCGGAAAGTTAATACACACCCTGACCCCCATCCAGAAAATAGGAATAATGTCTGTTAATTACCTAATGAAAGGTCTCCAAGGAATGAGGTTTTGTTTGTTTGTTTCTATTACAATTGATGGTTCTTTGGTTAATGAGGTGGATTTCTTGCATTTATATTATGCAATATATATTTTGTTCTGCCTTCTCATTTGAATATCACAACTCTTCTTACATTACAGGTAAAGAAATAAAGGACTCACCTAGATAGAATCTTGGGCCCAAAATTATACAGTTTGATTACCAGGATTAGAACTCAGGTTTATCTGACCCCATAGTCCATACTCATACATTCTACTATATTATCTTTGAAAAATAAACAAAGCAATGATAGAGTCTGCTTTTTTTTTCATCATAGATGAAACACAAAACTATTGATCTTAATTTGAGAGTCCAGTGCCCCCAATTCTTCTGTTTGGAGGTTTTATAAATTCATACCATTGTATATGATAGCAAGATCCTAAAATACTAGAAAGGGTGTTTTGATATTTTGACTGTGGAAAGAGAGAGACGGAAAGAAAAAAAGAGAGAAAGAAAGAAACAGGAGAGAAAGGTGGGGAAGTTTTTTCCATCTGAACTTCAAGGCCATGAGCAAAGTGAGAAATATATATTTCTAGTGGTAAATAGGCTTGGAGTCAGATCTATTTAGAGATCTGATTCTATCACCATTATATACTATTTGTATGATTTTGGAAATTTTGTTTAACCCCGAGCTCCATTGTCCTCATTTTTACTAATGAGATTTCACTCTCTTGTAAAACAGTTTTGAGGAATAATTAAGGTAATGTACATAAAGCATTTTGCTCAGACCCTGGCACACTGCCAGTGTTTCATAAGTAACACTGCTTCCATTTTTGTTGATGCTACTGCTGTTGTTGCCAATGATGATGGTGATGGTGATGATGGTGGTTGCTACAGTTTGGTTCTGAAATGATCCTCAAAGGCCTGTGTGATGAACTTCCAGGCAGCAGTAGGCAGCTGGTTCTCCACTGGCGGTCTGCGGTCAATCTGCTGGCAGCTGTCGGATGATCAGGAGGTGAACCTCCAGCGTTGGGTGATGGATAGGGGTAAGGCAGGCGATGGACAGGCGAGAGGCAGGCAAGAAGCAGGCAAATGGCGGATGACAGACGCCTGACAGTGAGCAATCTGCTCTCAAAAAAAGGCGTCGATATGCTGGCAGATTGCAGGTGATCACAGCAGACAAATGGGGTGAAGAGCAGGGGATCGATAAACAGCAAAAACTGCCTCATCAAGAAACAGATATCCTCTGCTTGAATCCGGGCGTTGTGGTGCGACAAAGAAGGCAGCCTCCCTCTAGACCGCCATCTTGGATTATCTCCAGGCCTGTGTGATGAAGGCTTGGTCTCCAACCTGTGGTGCTGTTGGGAATTGGTGGAACTTTAGGAGGAAGGGACACTGGAGATGTACCCTGAAGGGGCTATTTGGACCCTGGTCCCTTCCCCTCTCTCTATGCCTTCTGGATGTCATGAGATGAGCAGTTTCCTTCAAGCGTTCTTGGTTGTCATGAAGTGCTGCTTGCCGCAGTCTCAAAAGAAATGGAACCAACCAAGCCTGGACTGAAATTGTGAACCAAAGCAAACCTTTCTTCTTGAAAAGTTGATCGTTGGTATTGTTGCATCAGTGGAAACCTGTCTAACCCTGTGGTGGTAGTGGTGATGATGGTGGTAATGGAGCTGGTGGCTAGCTGGTAAATACAAGCCCAAATAATCAATCTTAAAGCTCTAGAGCTACAATGGATGGGAGTATTTAATAAATCTGATTTCATGTTGGTATTTAAATGTAAGCTTATATAGTTCTAGGAAGAGTTTCATTCCAAAAAGAAAAAAGAAAGAACATAAGGAGGTGATGAGCAACAGGGGCGTGTTCTCCTGGGTAGAAGCAGAGAATCTCTATTTAGCTCCAGAGGGTAGCTTAAAAATTATTTTAAATATCTTATTGGACGACTACAGTATTCATGCTCCTGGTTTCCTCCAGCAAGAAGTCAAAAACATTACATTAGAAAATAAGATCAACTGGAGATATTGCTCAGTTGGTAGAGTGCTTGCCTCACAAGCACAAGGCCCTGAGTTCAATCCCCAGCACCACCCCCGCTGCCCCCTCCCAAAAAAAACTGGGAACAGTGGTACACATCTGTAAATCCCAGCAGCTTGGGAGGCCAAGGCAGGAGGACTACAAGTGCAAGGCCAGCCTCAGCAAATTTATCAAGGCCCTAAGCAACTTAGTGAGGTGCTGCCTTAAAATAAAAAACAGAAAGAACTGGGGTTATAGCTCAGTGGTAAAATATCTCAGTGCCAGGTACCAAAACAATAAATAAAGACGGAGCATTTTTTTTCCTGGGATGGAAGAAGTGGGAAAATAATAAGGCAAAGAGTGTTTATGGAGTGTCTACCATGTACTCTGTATGGAACCGTCTAGAGAGATAAGACAAAGAAATTCAAAGATCAAAGAAATATAGGAAAAGTAGGAGCCTTTTCAAACACACACACACACACACACACACACACACACACACACACACCTGAAAACATGCAACCCAAAACAGACAAAATTAACGAACAACAATAACAACAACAAAACACCAAGGGCTTCTCTCTGCATTTTGCTTAATTAATAAAATAATTTCATTATTACTGATGAGAGCTCAGTTATCTTTGTGATTCAGGTAGGAAAAAATATTGGGAGATAGTGGACTCAAGAACTCTGGGATTTATGCAGCTCATATGTGCAAGCAACATGTACCTCGTATAAAAATGAATATGCAGAGGCTTTTTTTTCATAAGTATATATCATGTCTCCACTTTCAGATCAAAGGTTTAATTTTATATACTGTAAATTTCGTATTTTCCAATATACAGCATTTGACTTTTCCAAAATTGAAACAAACACTCTATGATTCACTGTCATTTTATTTGACAGTTGCCAGGTAAAATAATAATTTAGTGCTGGTTCTACATCACTCCCTATAGACTGAGAGGCAAGTAGCTCCTCAAGATGATATAGCAAGCCAGGGGCAGTGTCTCAACCTGTAACTCCAGTGGCTCAGGAGTCTGAGGCAGGAGGATAGTGAGTTCAGAGCCAGCCTCAGCAAAAGCAAGGCACTAAACAATTCAGCAAGACCCTGAATAAAATATGAAATAGGGCTGGGGATGTGGCTTAGTGGCAGAATGCCCCTGAGTTTAATCCCTACTACCAAAAAACAAAAAAGATGATATGGCAATACTACATGTTTTGTTTTCTCTTTAGTGCCGTGTGTTATACGGGGAAGAAGAAACAATGAGCTGATTAATTTGGGGAAATCTTTTCAAAACTGAACCAAAACATGACCTCCACTTTGCACTCTCAGGTCTTAGCTTCTCAATTATCAAATATATTTTGCCAAATTATTTTTATAAATTATTAAAACTCATTTTTTAAAACCTTGCTTTCATCTGTCTTCTTTCTGAAAGGATCTTTCCTAACACCTTTCTGTCTACATAATCTCCATACAAATCTAAATCCAATTTATTCCCTTCATCCCCAGAAAAACACTCCAGTCCAAAATACTTAGTCCTCAGGATACTAGTAGTTGTATAATTCACCGGGCTTTTGGCATGAGCTAAATACTACATTAGTCTCTTTTCATGGCCATGTTCTGTTATCCCAACTAGACTGTGCATTGTTTTTTTTTCTATAACATATTCAAATAATTCAAAATCAAAAGTTATAAAGTTATGAAGTGAAAAATCTTACCCTTTCTTCTTTTCCAGCCATTCAATTCTCCCTTTGGAAGCAACCGGTTATCACTTTATTTGGTATCCTGAGAGGGATATTTTAAGCACACTTATGTGCATCCCTCCTCCTCCTTTTTGTTTATTTGTTTTTAATTTTTAGTTTGTTGTGGTGTTTCAGAGGGAACTCAGGTCCTTGCTCATGAAAGGTAAGTGTTCTCCCACTGAGCTACACCTCTAGACCTCCTCTCTCTTTTTGCTCAAAGGGTAGCATACTTTATATTTTTTGTACCTCGTTGTTGTTGTTTGTGTTTTACTTACCAACTTTTTTTAATGGATATACCATGATTTATTTAATCAGTCCCCTGTCAATGATAAGATTTCATTACAAACAATACTGCAATAAATAATCATACTGCTATGTCATTTTGCACAGGGGCAAATATATCTGTAAGGATTTCTACAATTCAAGATTATAAATTTTATTTATTTTTTATTTTGCTGTGCTAGCATTCAAACCCAGGAGCTAACATTTGCTAGGCAAGCGCTCTACCACTGAGTTACAAACCCAGCCAACATTTATAATTTTCATAGGCTTTGCCAAACTGTTCTCCATAGAGGGCATATAAATTTATACTCCTATCTGTATCATATTAGACAGTCCCAGGTGATTCTCATGCAAATGATGTATGAACAATACTCTTGTTGTTCAGTAGGTCCCTTGTGAGCCTCAGTTAGAATATCTTTAGAATTCTTTCTGCAAAATGGGGATAAGGTCATCTACCCCAGAGACCTGTTATAGGGACTATTTTATAGTAGAAATAGGCAGAAGAACTTTGGAAATTGTCCAGCAAGACAAAAATCCTAATTAGTATTAAGAATAACAGCTTATGTGGTGTGCATGTATGACTACATAACAAAAAATCCCATCAATAGGTACTACTATAATGCACCAATAAAAACATGTGGAACACAATGGCCTCAAAAAAATAAAATACTTGGGAATCAATTCAACAAAAGAGGTGAAAGACCTCTACAATGAAAACTACAGAACACTAAAGAAAGAAATTGAAGAAGACCTTAGAAGATAGAAAGATCTCCCATGTTCTTGGATAGGCAGAATTAATATTGTCAAAATGGCTATACTATCAAAAGGGTTGTACAGATTTAATGCAATTCCAATTAAAATCCCTACAACATTCCTCATAGAAATAGAAAAGGCAATCATGAAATTCATTTGGAAAAATAAGAGACACAGATTACCCAAATCCTTAGCAAGGAGAGTAAAGCAGGAGACATCACAATACCAGACCTTAAATTTATACTACAGAGCTATGGTAACAAAAATAGCATGGCACCAAAATAGACATGTAGACCAATGGTACAGACTAGAAGACACAGAGACAAATCCACATAAATACAGTTATCCCATACTAGACAAAGGCACTAAAAGATAGCCTATTCAACAAATGGTGCTGGGAAAACTGGAAATCCATATGCAGTAAAATGAAATTAAATCCTTATCTCTCACCCTGCACAAAACTCCACTCAAAGTAGATCAAGGACCTAGGAATTAGACCAGAGATCTTGCACTTAATAGAAGAAAAAGTAGGCTCAAATCTTCATTATGTCAGCTTAGGACCTGGCTTCCTTAACAAGATTCCTAAAGCACAAGAAATAAAATCAAGAATATGTAAATAGGATGGATTAAACTAAAAAGCTGCTTCTCAGCAAAGGAAACGACAGTAACATGAACAGAGAGCCTAAAGAATGGGAGAAAATTTTTACCACATGCACATCAGATAGAGCACTAATCTTCAGGATATATAAAGAACTCAAAAACCTTAACACCCAAAAAACAAATAACCCAATCAATAAGTGGGCTAAAGAACTGAACTGACACTTCACAGAAGAAGATATACAATCAATGAACAAATAAATGAAAAACTGTTCAACATCTCTAGCTATTAGAGAAATGCAAATTAAAATTACTTTAAGATTTCATCTCATTCCAGTCAGAATGGCAATGATGAAGAATACCAGCAACAATAAGTGTTGGCAAGGATGTGGGGGAAAGGAACACTCATACATTGCTAGTGGGACTGCAAATTGGAGCAATCACTATGGAAAGCAATATAGAGACTACCTTAGAAAACTTGGAATGGAACCACCATTTGACCCAGCTATCCCTCTCCTCAGTCTATACCCAAAGACTTAAAATCAGCATATCACAGTGACGCAGCCACATCAATGTTTATAGCAGCTCAATTCACAATAGCAAAACTGTGGAAACAACCTAGATGCCCTTCATTAGGTGAATGGATAAAAAAAATCTGTGGTATTTTTACACAATGGAATATTACTGGGCCTTAAAGAAGAATGAAATTATGGCATTTGCAGATAAATGAATGGAGTTGGAGAATATCATGTTAAGCAAAATAAGCCAATCCTCCAAAACCAAAGGCCAAGTGTTTTCTCTAATATGCGGATGCTGATCCATAATGGGGTGGGTGGGGAGCAAGGAAAGAAGGGAGGAACTTTAGATTGGGCAGAGGCAAGTGAGGGAGAGGGGGTAAGGGAATGGGAAAGATGGTGGAATGAGACAGACATTATTAATTACCCTATGTACATGTAATATTATACAAATGGTGTGACTCTGCATCATGTACAAGCAGAGAAATGAAAAGTTGTGCTCCATCTGTGTACAATGAGTCGAAATGCATTCTGCTGTCATGTATACTAATTGGAACAAATAAAAAAAAATTAAAAAGTGGGGGGAAAAAAAGAATAGTTTCTAAGCCAGGAATGGTAGCACAAGGCTGTAATCCCACTAACTTGGGAGACTGAAGCAGGAGGATCACAAGTATGAAGCCAGCCTGGGCAACTTAGGGAGACCTTGTCTCAAAATTAAAAATAAAAAAGGTTAAAATGTTAAAAGGAATAAGAATAATGGCTTCTAGCACTTGCTCTTTGAAAAGGCATTGCATTAGGGGCTTTAATATGTTCTCACTAATCTGCACTGCAATGTAAATATAATTAATTTGGTTTTAAATTTGAAGAAAGTGAAGTTCAGAGAGGGGCCCTACAAGGTCACACAGCTGGTAAGTGGCAGAAGAGGTATTCAAATCCAGGCTTACACAGGTTCGAAGACTGGAATCTTTCCACTGAATCACATTTCTGTTTATAATTTTACATAAAAAACCTCCATCATTGCTCTAATTTTTTAAACTTTAAATCATCTATTAAATATATTAATTGCAAAAAGGCTTCATGTGGGTTGAGAAGCTGGACCTACAAGGATTGGGAGGACCAGGACAGGTGGGAGGGAGTTGGTGAAACCATCCCAGCTCAGGTGAATAGCACGTGCCAGGTCTCAGGGGGACAGAATGTGATGGATTGCAGGATGCTGAGATTAGCATGACTACAGTGGGGACCTTGGACAGTGTTTAGAAGTATGGTCAGCATCTTACCAATTAATACTTTCAAAGATACTCAGAAGACTTCTTAATTTTGAGAAAAATGAGGTTGGTTTAGGGGACCAATGAAGATTTTTTGAGCAGAGCTATAAATATGAGTGGTAATATTTCAGGAATTTTTATCCCACTTCTCTCTGCACAAGGAATAGGGGAAAGGTACTGGAAAATCCAGAAAGTAAACTATTGGTGTTTCAAGATATAAATCCACTGAGTCAACAAACAAGCACTTAATTGTGCCACAAACATTTATTAGTCACTCTCTTTGGACATCAGCATGGCAGAAGTAGCTTAGAAGACACAAGTATAAATACAACACGGGCTGTGCTTTTAAGGTTTTATTTATTTATTCTTATGGTATCAAGGATTGAACTCAAGGAGTAACACCTCCAGCTGTCTTTTCTATTTTGAGATGTTCTCGCTAAGTTGCCCAGGCTGAACTCAAACTTCGCATCCTCCTCTCTCAGCCTCCTAAGTAGATGAGATCACAGGCGTACTTGGTGTAAATCTTTTAAGTTTCATGGTATTGGCATGATCTAAACTGTTGACAGTGTCTCTCTCTTCTTGTTTTTGGTCACTTCAAACCCAGGGACTCACACAATGCTAGAGGCAAATGCTCTACCACTGAGTTACAGCCCCCAACTCATCCAACCCTCTTATTAGCCAAAGGGGATGATTCAAAAATGCACATCTGGACTGGAATGTACTTCAGTGGTAAAGTACTTGCCTGAAATGCGCAAAGCCCTGGATCGGATTCCCAGCACCCAAAAAGCAAAAAAAAGAAGGAAGAGAAGGAGGAAGACAAGGAGGAGGAGGAGGAAAAAAATAGGAAGAAGATCTGATTGTCAGTTTAGGCTTAAAATCCTCTGGTAGTTTATGTAAACAATAACATAATAAACACTTTGGTGGTTTCCCGGTGCCCTAAACTCTCCAACATGTCATGTGCACATTCATTTTTGAGTTGTAGTATATGCTGCCCCCCTGCCAGGAAGTTATGGCTCTAGCCATCTCTCACTCCACCACTCCTGGACAGTTCTTAGCTAACACCTCACCTCCAAAAGAAAAATAATTTCCTCACCGAAGCCTTTGTTGATGCCACCAGTTGACTTGGGGCACTAAATCTGTGCTACCATATGCTACTGGAATTGTATTTGGTGGGTTTTTTTTTTTTTTGGGGGGGGGGGTTGTTTGTTTCTTTGTTTTTATAGCTACCTCTGTAATTGTTTGTCTCCCTTTCTAGACTGTAAACTCTATGTAAGGAGGACCAGTCATATCCTAAGCATCTAGTGTAATATCTAGCACATGGTAAGGACTTAAGAGTACAGCTTAAATGACTGAATTAATAAGTGAATAAATGCATGCCTAGATGAAATAACCAGCCCGGAAGATATTACTTCTCTTGGGAAAGATGCATTTGTTTTCCATCATTTATAAAATGGAAGGTAGGCTAATCAATCCCTGGTCACCTTTCTAATTCAATATAAAATGGGGCAGTGATTCTAATCTTAGTTGGCAGTAGAGTTTGGTGATGAAGATAGAATGACTGGTTATCAGATAACAAGCTGTGGAAGGTTATTAAAAAGACTAGACTATACAGGAAAAATCTAGATTCAAGCAGATTTAAGACCTACAGTCTCCAAGTATTTGGCTTATATGGTTCTTTGTATCTTTTTGAATCCTGGAAGCCTAGGCTCATAGATCCTTAGAGATTTTTTTTTTTTTTAATTCCTTCTTGTACAAATAAGTTCCAGAGAAAATGTAAGTGATTTGTCCAAAGGCACATAGCAAATGTGACAAAGCTGAGCATAGAAATCCAGAATCTCTCCATATTCAGTGAAATGTTAGCATTTCACGACTCAGGAGTGGTGGACCTTTTCACAAAAACATCAGTCACAACTAGATTTGCAGCATTTCTCATTACATTAATTTTTAAAATTCTATCACTTAAAATACTGTGTATTTGTTTATTCATACATTCACCCTATTTACTAAATGTCACTACATATTTTGTACCTCTAGGTGCTGTAGAAATAGAAAGTTCTCTGATGCAGAATCCCTGAATCTTGCTTGATCTGGGCTGTGAAATTGGGAAAACTGAAATTTTGTATCATGTGAAAATATCATCCTGTGGATTACTTGCTCTTTCTAATAAAGAAAATACAGCCTTATATGGCGTGATTGGGCCACTACCACTTCAACCCAGTGACCAATCTTAGCATCCCCAACAGTAAGACAACTGGATAGTATTCGTGCCCCCATTACAATGCTAACTGAAGTACCTGTACTGTATTTGGAATGAAATATTTTAACCTGAGTATAACCAGATTTAGACCTAAATTCAAGTTACTGAACATGCAAAGAATAGAATAATAAGTTAAGTTATACTGCATGGAAACAGACTAATCCAGGAGCTATAACATTTGATTGGTCAAATTCCCATTTCCTTCAACAAAGCAATGTCATGAGGAAGATAAAAATAAAGTGAGGACCAGAGACTTCAGAGACAAAAATCAAACACCAATGTGTGATCCTTGATTGGTCCTGCTTTGAACAAACCAATCCTAAAAAATGCTTTTGAGAAATGGGAAAATTTGAAGATAGACTAGGTATTAAATGATATTAAGGTATCAATGTCAATTTTGATAGATGCGATAATGTCATTATGGTTATATAGAGGAAAATGTCCTTTAAAAAAAGAAGTGCACTTAAGAAATTGGGGTGAAATCACTGTCTGAATTTACTTTAAATGAACCTCAGATGGCGGGGAGATGAACTCAACAGGACAGAAGGTTAATAACTATTAAATTCTGGTGATGGATCTATAGGGGTTCCTTATACTATTTTCTTTGTTTTTCTGGTTGTTGGAAATTTCCACTACGAGAGAAAAAAAGAAATGAAAGTAATATTCAACCACAGGAAGTTGAAGAATGGTAAAAGCTAATATATGTTCAGTACCCGGTCACACAGATCAAAAACTTTCTAGAAGTCTTGAGAAAAAAAGATCTCTTGGTGAGGTGGGAAAGGAATACTTCTCGAGGAGGCAGGACTTGGAAGAATGAACAGAAATGTGCATTGGCAGAGTCAGGACCAGGAGGTGACCATAGCAGAGCCAAGAAAGTTGCCAGTTTAAAAACACTCTCTTCCCAGGGGTGCTGGCCAAAGATGCCAGGCCTTATTGACTAATTTGATATTAAAAGTCCACTCACTATTGGTGTTTGCAGGAACCCACAGCCTGACCGCCCGCTGTGCAGAGCTATAAGCTCCCACACGAATAATCAAAGCTAATTACAAACACAAAGGGATGCTCATTTGCAAAGAAGTGACCCTTAGCTACTTGTTGCACCAGTCGGAGGTCAACTCAATCCAACCCAATTAGTACTTTCCCAAGAGATTCCTGTGACCTTTGCCCCCATCACAACAGCAGGCTTGGGTTCTAGCCCCCGCAAAACCATCCAGAAGCCTTGAAAGCCAGAGGGTCGTGTTGTCTCCCCAGCGCAATGCTGACCATTTTTACCTAACCTCTAAGTACAAATTCAGTGAGTCCACATCAAACAAAACAACAGCCGAATGGATGATGTTGCCATTTATACGCTCTGACTAATGCAGCTCCTGATTTCCCTTCCAAATTAAATGCATTTCGCTTAGTACATTTTCAACAGACGTTGCTCATCTGCTCGATTAATGAGTTTGCTGTGAAAGCGTACTTTGGTAGCAATTTGAAACAAAAGCGCCTTAACGTGACTGCGGCTTTGCTTCTCTGCTCTCTGCACCGCAGCCTCGCTTCCTCCCTCTCCCTCCCCAGGGCAAATGCATCCGCCGTTGCGAGGATGGGGAAGCTGGAGTCCCCGGCGAGGGTTCTCTTCTGTGTCACAACACTACATTAGGAATAAAACCTTCCACTTAAACACTTAAATGAAAACATCGAGAAACTAATTTACTATTTGCAATCACATGATTTAAGCCGAAGCTGCCTTAATTTCCTTCCCATTTTGCTTCATATTCAATGTGAGCGCACACTAGATTGGTCTATGAAAAGGCTGTCTTCGAATCACAACACTTAAGACCTCTTTCATTTTCTTTTTGATTAAATAATTGAAATTCCTGTCAGGGCCTGCACTTTACTGCCACACAGATTTGGTGTGTGAGGATAAAGACCCCCTTTTTTGCTGCCTGGATCTTAAAAGCCAGCAGGCTTTACTTCATTGAGGGGCTGGGAAAAAGGACCCAAGCTATTCACCCATTTCGCAGAAATTTCCTGTGCCCATTAAGTGATTGTTTGAGACAGATTATGGAAAGCATGTCCTCTTATTTAGCCATCCTCCTTCATCTCAAGGCTACTGACTGCTGGAAGGAGTCCAGTTATTCCCATGCCAATATCAGTCATTAGGAAAACAAAACTCAAAAGCCCACATGCATATATACATACAGGCACAAAATGCCAAAAAGAACAATTAAGTCACAGAAAACTCCAACTGCTTCATCAACTAAACAACCTGAGGTGGTTTGCACTGCTTGATGGCCATGGTCAGGAAACCCCAGGTGAATCTCATGGCCATGGGCTCTGATCTCCTGGTTGTTGCATGTGGATCTTGAAGGAGGGAGGAAGAGACCCTCACTAGAAGAGAAGTCAAGCCTCCTTTTCCCCATCACCATCAGATGAGCAGTGACTGACCAGGGTGCCAGTACATATTTATGTGGTTCTGCCCTTTGATACTGACCTCTAGCACATATACAGTCTGTGCTTAAATACAAATTGTATATCCTCTTTTATGAGGATGATCATCAAACACTTGGGGCATACATTCATTCCAGTGCTACCTAGCTGTGTGCCTTTGGGCATATCTGTGATTTTCAGAGCCTCAGTCTCATCTGAGGACATGCATGAATCCTCTGTCCTCAGGAGGCTTGGGAGCTTCACATGAGACAATGCACAGAAAAATGTTTGGTGTGGCACTAGCCTGGGATAAGTGCTTAAAAAATTAGATGATACTAATATGTATTCATGTATCTTCATACGTGCAACTATGTGTGAGCCGTGTTCACATTCCCTCAAATGCTGTACTTGTAGAGAACAGTCTTGTTCATATTCTCCTTATTAAAAACTAATTTTAAAAATTTGGGTACAAGAGGAAAGTCATATTCTACACACATACACATACACAATCTCATAGCAGGAAAAAACTACAAAAGGTATCTGGTACAACCACCCTCATCTGAGACCCCCAAGATAGTTGAACATCTTTCTTATGAGAAGCCCCAGTTTACCTTTATACAATCCCTACTAATGAGTCCTATTCTAGTATCATCTACAAAAACGCTATACTCATGTAAATTACTGTCACGGAGAAATCTTGCCAATATTAAAACAAAAACAAAAGCAAACAGCTTTATGTTCTTCTAAGTATTCTTATCCTCAAAACAAATATCAGAGCAACTTCCACTGTTCATCATAACCCATTATTTCTTTAGCCCTCTCATGATTGTGAATCTCTGAACTTAAAAGAGTGCCTCCCTTGAATTGAACATAATATTACAAGTGTGGTTCAAATAATGCAGGATAGAAATGCATATTATATCCATTCATTGATTGATTAATTCATCCAATCCCTACTGATGTCAGAAACTAAATTTTGCATCTATGCTATACATCTTAAGTAGCCTAATAAATACTATATGAAAAAGACTATCTCTTGCTTGCGCATGTTGAATGTTATCCATGACCAAGCATGAATTCCAAGGAAATTGCTCCCATCCCAACAATGCTTCTACTGTTATAGGGTCAGTGAACACCAATTTATTTTTAACCCTAGCCTAAACAAGAAAAGGAGACACATGTCCCTCAAAATATTAGTTCACATATCTCAGTTCCGAACAGAAAAATCTTGGTATTGACCACTGTTTGGTATTGTCACCTGATCACCCTTCTTGGAGGTAGCACTTCTTGGTAATGAATTGCATAACTAACAAAGAAAAATGAATGGGTTGCCTCAGTCAGACCTGCACATGCACCACACTCAGCTGGAGGAGGTGGATTGGAAGAGCACATTCATGAGCACACCTTCAGCTGCAGGAACCAGAGTGTGTACCACTCAGGAGGAAGAAGAGCAATCCTTTTTTTTTTTAATTTTTTATTGTAAACAAATGGGATGCATGTTGTTTCTGTTTGTACATGAGTTACAGCATACCATTTGCATAGTCATACATTTACAAAGGGTAATGATGTTTGATTCATTCTGTTATTTTTTCCTTCACCCCCACCCCTCCCACCCCTCTTTTCCCTCTATACAGTCCCTCCTTCCTCCATTCTTGCCCCCCTCCCACCCCCCATTATGTGTCATTATCCACTTATCAGTGAGATCATTCGCCTTTTGGATTTTTGAGATTGGCTTATCTCACTTAGCATGATATTCTCCAATTTCATCCATTTGCCTGCAAATGCCATAATTTTATTATTCTTTATAGCTGAGAAATATTCATTGTATATATATATATATACCACAGATTCTTTATCCATTCATCAATTGAAGGACATCTAGGTTGGTTCCACAGTCTGGCTATTGTGAATTGAGCAGCTATGAACATTGATGTGGCTTTATCAAGAAGAGCAATCCTTAATGGCAGCCACCTGGAATAATGTAGACACACCACTGCTTGGGGGACAAAGGAGAGACAATGTCTTTTAGAGATCCTAGTCAGCCAGAAATCACTTTCTCTAAAGCAAAACTAAGCACATCCATGCAGAGTGGAGAGAACTGGGTTTTTATATCCCAACTGTTGAACTAGGATAAGGATTCTGGCCTTTTCGTTTCCATTCAGGATTTGGGGGCCCCTAAAGAGCTCCCTCCAGAGCCCCTGCTTCTTCCACTGTGCTCCTACCTGGCTCTCAAGTAGAATTTCTCAGTGTCTGGGTCATTTTATTTCCTTCTCCAAGCCTGGTGGGTAACTCTGGAAATAAGAGATCTTATTTCCAGATCTTATTAATAAGAGATCTTATTTCCAAGCAAATCTGCTACACTGAGCTCCCAGGGAAACCTGCTTTGGGCATAGTGAGAAGGATGATTTTGAAGAGTTATAATCCAAACAGTCAAGGGGATAAAAATGAAGGTTCGTGCTTATGGAGACCATGGAGAATATGTTTCATGCCTTTTCTCTTCTGAACAAAGATGGCTCTCTGGCTTGGCCAATAAATAGACCCAAGCCTGAAAGATAGAAGAGCTGGGTTTTGGTCGTAAAGTTGTTTCTTTCTTTCCAAGTGACCTCTCTGAGACTCAATTTCCCTATGTGTGCAACAAACTTTGCCTTCCAAGGCTGCTGACGAACTACACTGACTGGCAGATGAAAGGGTGCCACCCTGCTCTGGAGGGTTTCAGATTTACCAGTGAGCTGTAGCAAAAGCATTCAAAGCAAGGTGATGTGGAAAATATGACTTTGCTGGTTGTATCAAAGATCCAGGGGTTGTTCTCACAGAAATCAGGCTCAGACTATACCATGATGCACAACAAGTAGCACACTTCATTTCCTACCTGAGCCATGAACCCCAGACCCTAGGAGACTCCAGATTACACCTAAACTTTATTCTGATTTCCTTCCCTTTGCCATAACTCTGGTGCTCTGTCCCTGGAAGCTGACAAATGAGCTAGAACCAGAGTTCCCAGATGTGGTCTCTAGACCAGTAAGGACACATGATGAAGTTTTTTATTAATTAAATGAGAACAATAATATGCAATGAATATTTCGGGGTACAATTAGTTCTCTTAAAGAGCTTTTATTCTAAGCTTATTCCACTGGGAGATATGCTCCAAGAGGGCAAAGACTTTGACATTCTCTCTGTCTGTTTTATCACCAACACCGAGAAGATACCTGTACATAATAGGTACTATATTTGTTAAATGAATAAGGGAATAAATTATATCCTTTCTATTTTCCTAGTATTAAAATATCCTTTCTCTAATGAAATGGTATTGATAGTAAGCAGCACAGTTTTTAAAAAATAATTTTTCTTGGAAAAATCAAAGCCTACAATTATTTTTAAAAGATTTGTTAATCTGTAATATCTAAGTTTGGAAATCTCTGGACTTTGTCATCCATTAAAACCATTTAGTCTTATGATTCCTCAGACAATGAGTGGGAACATGGTCAAAGAACTTTAGTCAAGTCACTGCAGAGGTATTTTTCCTCTAAGGTCTTGAAAGACAAGAAAAAGCTGAATGAAGATACTGGGAAACACTTCTTAGCCACTGAAACTTAGGAGAGTAACCGAAGCCTGTTTTCTCTTCTATCAAATGGAAATAATGTTATCTCAAAGAACTACTGTGACTTTAAATGAGACAGCAATATAGGAAAGCACGTGAGATCTGAGTCAGTTGGTATACAATATCGATTTTTGTACCTTCCGTGTTTTTCCAGTGCCGCGAAGGAAAGACCTTGGAAGTTGTCCCAGTGTCCTGGCTGCCTAAAGATTTTCTCAGCCTCCTCAGGGAAATGTGTTCCCCTTCAGGACTAGCACCTGGATCCAAGAATCCCTTAAAGACAGTGAGAGCAAAAATTTGCTTTTAAATAAGCAGCATATGGGGAAACTGGAGCAAATTCTAATGCAAGTAGTTGAGAAAAATAAGTGAGTCCTTTTTTTTTAAGCTGAAAGTATTCCATTTAAAGAAAAATTCATTTAAAATTTGTTCTCTATTGTATTTTTCATATTAAAACTTTTATTCTATTATCAAATGAAGGCAATAGTAGATGATGATTTTCATTTGTTTGTGTTGTAGTGCTGGGGATCAAACCCATGACCTTGAGATGATAGGCAACTGAGTTACAGCACCTGCCCAGGTTGTTTTTCTTTCAAATTCTAGAATTGGGCTGGGGCTGTAACTCAGTAGAAAGTGCTTGTTCAGCTTGTATGAGGCCCTGGGTTCAATTCCAATACTAAATCTTAAAAATATTAAAGTCTAGCAACCAAAAGTAGTAGTACATGCCTATAATCCTAGCAACTCAGGAGGCTGAGGCAGGAGATTGCAAGTTCAAGGCCAGCCTAAATAATTTAGCGAGACCCTGTTTCAAAATTAACAATATAGGGAGTGGGCAAATAGCTCAGCTTGCAGAGCGCTTGCTTTGCGTGCGCACGGGCCTGGGTTCGAATCCCCAGCACCTCGGGAAACAATGTGGTGACTTCAAAAAAAAAGTCTTTGGATATGCCAACAATATAAAGAGTTGGGAATGGGGCAGGGGATATAGCTCAGTTGTTAGAGTGCTTCCTCTTATGCATAAAGCCCTGGGTTCAAGCCCCAGCAACACACACACACACACACACACACACACACACACACAAAAGAGCTGGAGATGTACCTCAATAATACAGTGCACCTGGGTTCAATACAGTGTTCCAGTGCTGCTGCTGCTGCTGCTAATAATAATAACAACAATAATTAGAATTAATAAAATTTAAAGTTTCCAAAATAAAAAAATGAAAAGCTACACTATCAACTTCAAACTGACCTATGACAACTTGATCATGTACCATTATTGGATTCTTTTTTGATAAATATTTATAACCTCTCCAATAGCGGAGATAGAAAAAGGACCTCCATCTTGTTCCCACAATTTCATCATCCGGTCATATGTTACAGTGTAAGAGGCACAGACCAATTCAATCACACACATGAACATTAACAATTAGGTGTATAAAGAGTTATGCAGCCAGTTCTGGCAGTTTGACAAAGTCAAAGCTTTCTGTCCTGTCCCAAGGCTTCTAAACCTCAGCACTGCTGACATTTTGGGGTAAGCCATTCTTTGCTGTAGGGGCTGTCTTCTGCATTCTAGGATATTTAGCAGCATCTCTGATTTCTTCTTGTTAGATGCAAGTACCCAAGGGCAAACTACACAAACACACACACACACACACACACAATTCCAAGTGTCTCCTGGAAGGGTGCTGATGGTGTGTGATATTGTCCCCCGGTGAGAACTATTTGCTCCAACAAGCATCTTGCAAGCCATGTCCACACACAGTGATTTCAGATCATTTCTTAACCAAAGCCAAGCAGCCAGATTCTGTATAAGCCTCCTAAAACATGAACCAGGCAAAATTTTAGGCCAAGGGCACTGTTTGGAAGGGTTCAGCTATTGGGCATGCTTAAAGTGCATTTCTTATTCATTCATGAGAGAAAGTACCTTGTCAATATTTCTCACTGATCCCTGTCTTGAACACCATTCATTTTACCAATAAAAAGAAAAATGATTTCTAATACCAATTGTGCAAAATATCAAAATCCTGGTGTTAATAGAGAATAAAAATCACTAAAGTGCTAACGGCTGCCACTTCAAGGGTATAGACTTTTGATTAGGGACATTCAAATGCTAACTCACTAATCCTGAAGTGTGAAATATATACCACACTCTTCATACATAAATAATTTTAAATAAAGACAATATAAAAACTCAATAGAACAGCTATTTATGTATTCCTGATCTTTGTTTTGTTATTATTTTAGAAATGTTATGAAATCCAAGAGGCTGGAAACCATTGCCCCACATTTAACCACTTTTTTGTGAGAGGCTGTTCAGGGGGGAGAAAGTCCCTGTAAGGAAGCCCTTGCACTCAGACTGTTCCTGCATGTGATTTGTAGCCCAATTTTAATGAAAACCAATGTCCCCAGCCACTTTTCCCAACTGACAGTGAAGCTGGTTTAGAACAGAAGTCAGCTCAGAGTCCATCTTGGGGGTGAATTGCATGATTGCCAACCAGAGTTTGTTTCTCAGCGAGTTTGTGTGTATAAGAATGCACAAGTTGCAATTAATTCCCAGCGAAGTCACTCCTCAAGTTAATTAGAAATGCAAAGTGTGAGTCTAAATGTTATGAGATTATAAAATGGCTTAATAATGGGAACAATGAGATTGAAGCATATGCATTCTGGCCATGTAAATATTTCATAACAGTGCCAATCTGATTTCATTTGCCTAATCATGCCATTGATATGCAGCCACCAGCCTGCAAATAGAAAAGCTGAATTGCAGCAGATCACCCTTCTAATGTCATAATTATTAATATTGGAGGGAAATGGAGCTGCTATCCTGCAATGGAAGCTGTCGGGTCTTTTGAATTGAGATGGGGATGGCACTGTTGGGGCAAGAGGAGGAAGGTGATGTGCCAGCCCAACTTCCTCACTCTGCTTGTTGGCCAGAAGTATTTAGGTACTGAGGAAGCTCAACTAATTAAAGTGCTGAGAATTAAAGAGTCGCAGGGCAACACTTGCCTAGCCCCCTATAAAAACCATAATGAAACACAAATGTACAACCTGGGAAAAAGAAAAAGAAGGGATTTTTGTGGCAATGAAGGAATCTATGCGTTGGAGTTTGGACTGTGACCGGATGGGGCTGTGAGCTAAGCAAGGCAGCAGCCTCTCTCCTCTTTGGCTTCCTTTATTTTGTCACAAAACCCCTTTTGTTCATAGAATCCGACTTTCTTTTCAATTGTACTGCTTTGGAACATTCCTTCTATCCTTAACTGTTTACCCATGTGTGTTTTGTCTAAGTGTAAGTACTGCTCAGTCAGGAGACCCTGCATTCTCCTGCGCATTTAATGCAGTGTGATAAACATGGTAGCAGGAATTCTTCTAGGGAGTATGGCGAGGGGAAGCCTAGATACGAATAAGATGCAGCTTTGTGTTCTAGCTCTGCACTGAGATAAGTAACCTTGGGGCAAATCACCTAACCCCCTCCAGTCTCAGTTTTCCCTGTGGTAATATGGGGATCATAATGACTATCTCACAGTTTTATTGTAGAAGATATTCAAGAAAAACAATGTCATGTGACATCACTATTTAGTTATACACCACCTTGTTTCTAAAAGAAACTGGAGCAACCAGAAAGCATTTCATAAAATGTCAAATGCTATGCAACTCTTTAGAGTGCACATTGTCAGATTAAGGTTCTCTGCTTCCTTTGGCTCCAAACAGTCTCTCTCTAGCAAAGGATTTGTTACCTGAAAACAAACATTAGAAGAATTTTGTTTTAAAGAATACTCTTTATCTTCAGAACTTCTTGTGTGTAAGATTCATACATGTTAGCATGGAATTTTATAAAACATAGGTAGTCGTTTCTATATGTTTTGTTTTGGGGGAGGTGCATACTGGTGATTGAATTCAGGGGCTCTCGACAACTGAACCACACCCCCAGCCCTATATTTTGTATTTTTTATTCAGAGATAGGGTCTCAACTGACTCATTTTGCGCCTCGCTTTTGCTGAGGCTGGCATTGAATTTGTGATCCTCCTGCCTCTTAATTGAGCAAATTATTTAACTTCCCTAATTCTCAGCATCCTCATCTATAAATTAGGAATTAGTGTGAAGATAATGAATGTAATACATTTAGGAGTACATTCCCCCAAAGTGTTCTATATATGTTATGCATTATTACTACTATTATTACTTTTTTTCTTTGTTTTTTGGTACTGGTGATTGAACCCAGGGGCACTTTACCACTGAACCACATTCCCAGCTCTTTTTATTTTTATTTTGAGACAAGATCTAGCTAAGTTGCCCAGGCTGGACTCAAATTTGCAATCCTCCTGCCTCAAGCTCCCAAGTTGCTGAGATTACAGGTGCACACCACCATGCCCAACCCACAAATAAAATTCTCTTTTTTTCCCCTAGAATTTAACCTTTACTTTTTATTTGTTTTTTAATATGGTGCCAAGAATTGAACCCAGGACCTTGCCGGTGCTAGGCAAGCACTCTACCTCTGAGCTATAACCCCAGCCCCAAATATAACTCTTGATTGCCTTCTTGCCATCAGTCTATATACAAATCTATAGATCATTATATGTCTACAACATCCAAAACTGTATAATGTATACTATAGAAATAATAATTGCTAACACAGGACACTCAATATGTGCCAGATATTATTCTAACTACATTGTATATAACTATTTTAATTCCCAAACATCTCTAATGAAGCAGGTCCCATCATTATCCCCATCTAGCTGCTGAAGAAACCAAGACAGAGGAAGGTGTACAATTTGTCCAAAACCATAGAGCCAATAAACATGGAACTGGAATCAAAATCATATAATCTAACTTCAGAGTCCATCCATGCCCTCTGCCCCATTTTTTTCTTGGGGGTCGGGGGAGGGGGAGTGGTACTGGCAATTAAACATAGTCCTGCTACTGAGCTACACCTCCAGGTTGGCTGCTTGCTTTTTTCTTTTCTTCCTTTCTTTCAAAATAGGCCTCACTAACTTGCTGAGGCTGTCCTCAATCTTGTGATCCTCCTGCCTTAGCCTCCCAAATAGCTGAGATTACAGGCACATGCCACTATGCCCAGTTTCTGTGCCTCTTATTAAAATGAAAAAATTCATTGGAAAGGAGAAGTTCTGGGTCCACTCTCATAGTTCCTCCCTACAAGAACTAAGAGCTTTGCAGTGATGGACCCAGAGTTTCACCTGGTCAGCTCTGTGTCATCCTTTCTTTGTACTCTGTCAGCCTTTAGGCAAAAGGTATATGCCACAGACCGGGCCAGGATTATTGGATTATGCCTCCTTGATTTGTGTATTTTACCCGCCTGGTCCCATGGAGATTTGAACATGCAACCCTAGACTCTAAGAAACACAAAGGATTGGAATCTGACATTTGAATTTGAACCCAAGCAATTTTGCTCCATTGAAGAAGGAAGAGTGTCAGGCTTTACCAACAAGTAGGGTTAAGATAGTGGAAGCTGCCACATGGGAGAGGAACTTCTCAGTCTCATCCAAGGCAAGAGTCTTGAGTCCCGGAAGATTGACGGGGTCTCAGGGTGAGAGGCTGTACTCAGGAATTTGGGTTTTGGGTTTGGGGCAGTTTTCCCCTAAAGGCAGATTTGACTTACCTTTGTGCATCTCGAGCTTTCATCCATTCCAAGCCCCTCACATGAGACCAGGGCTCTCCAAAGGTGGCATCTGTTCCCTCTGCATCTCCCCACTGTAGCCAGGTCTGAAGTACAGGAACACCTGTCCCCCCCGGTGAACTTCAAGGCTCCCTGCAAATACCCAGAAGGTCACAAAGAGAAGCCTGGCCGCTTCTTCTTCAGCAACAGCAACCGGACTTGAGTCTTTGCTTCAATGTGGCAGCCAACCTAGTTCTTTGAGAATAGCTCAGGTGAGAAGTAGTCAGCTGATTCTTGGTATTCATGGGACAGTAGTCCCAAGACCCTCTGCAAATACCAAAATCCAAGAATGCTCAGGTCCTATATGTAAAATGGTGCAACATTTGCATAGAAACTAGCGCATCCTCTTGTATACTTGTGAACATCTCTAGATTACTTACAATATTTACTACAATGTAAATGCTAAGTAAATAGGTATTATATTGCATTGCTTAAGGAATAATGACAAGGAAAAAATTCTACATGTTCAGTAGAGATGCGATTTTTTTTTTTAAATATTTTTGATCATTAGTGGGCTTAACCTGCAGATATGGAATCTACAGGTAACAGTGCTGTACATTGTAGTAACTGAGTGCAGAGGTAGGGGCAGGAATGCCAAGGCCCAAAACTTGACTCCCCTTCTATCTATTTGTGTCACCTTGGGGAAGTCCTTAACACCATGGTGCCTCTATTTTCTTCACTTTTAAGTGGGAACCAATAAGAGCACCTAACTTGACAAGTTGTTGTGAAGATTAATTCTGGTGATCCAAAGAAGTTAGAATCGTTCCTGGCGCATAACAAGTGTTCACAAAAGATTCATTTTTACTGTGTTTTGTTGCATGTAAGTCTGCCACTCCAATGTCTAGTTGTAGTTCCTCCTGCACTGACCTCTGATTCCTTTGGTTGATCTCCCCCTCTCCTGATTACCTTCCTCTGGGCTGGAGACAAAGGAAGGAGAGAGCCCTCCCTCCCTGCCTTACTCCTCTCTTGAGGCTTTGTGAGCCAATGATAACTGTACAGGTTGGACTCAATTAGGATGAGATCTCAGAGCAGATGCTGCTTGTGTGCAGAGGCTGGAGTAAAAGAATTGGTTCCAGAAGGCTTGGGACCTGATTGTAGAAGATGCTAATTGGTTTCTTGCTGGTAATTTTTCACCCCTAAGTGAACAAGAAAGAGGCTCATCTGCTTCGCAGGTGCTCTAGCCAGTATCTGTGTCCTGGGAGAAGTGAAGATTGTCTTTTCTTTCCTCTCCAAAAGGAACATAATCTCATTTGTCCCAGGCAAAGACTTAATTCCTGGCAGTGCTTCAGAGTTATGAGGGGATAAAAGTCACCCCTAAAACTACACAAGGATCAGGCATTGTAATCCCAGTGACTCAGGAGACTGAGGCAGAAGGATCACAAGTTTGAGGGCAGCCTAGGCACCTTAGCAAGACTCTGTCTCAAAATAAAAAAGGCTTGGGGTGTAGCTCAGTGGCAAAGCTCCCCTGGGTTTTAATAATAATAATAAAACTAAACAGGGCTCTGTCTCTTGCATGCTCTTGGGAAGTCCAAGGGACATGGAAACTTGGGTAGATTTGATAGTCATTTATCACTGAGGAGTCTGATGAGACTGGGGATAAAATTCAAACCTTGGAAACTGAGAAGAGCTTGGCTCTCAGTGGGACAGATCAAGTTGAACGATACCAAAGGTCACTGTAAGAATTTCTCCCCCTTTGAACTCTTTTTGTCCATTGTGTATACATCTGTTATTGCAGCATCATGCTGGACCATATAAATCTGGTTACAAGATCGTGTTGGTGAGGAAAGGGGCTTTGTCTCGTACATTAGTAAGCATAAATCACTGACCTCCGTGCCAGACCCTTTTCCCTTTGCTTTACATATGTTAACTTATTTAATCCTTACAGCAATCCGGTAAGACAGGTGCAATTACTATTCCCATTTTATGGTGGAAGAAACAGAAGGGCAAAGATCACATATAGATTGAAGTTGGAAGCCTAAGAGTCCCGCGCCTGTTCTCCTTGTATCTCCAAACCCTAACACAGTATGCGCTTAATGCATTTTATTGAACTAAGGGCAAAAAAAGTGGTGATGCTGATGCTGCAAGGATATAATACAAAGTGCTCCACAAATATTTGCTTAAGAAATGACCAGCCAGAGGCTCCGCCAAGAAGATGACTGCTTTAAAGCCAGGTTCCTGCAACAGCAGCTGCCACCCACCTGGAGGGAACTCTAGGAGGCAGGAGGAGACCATCAGAGGAACTGCCTTGCCTACTTGTCACTGCAAATCAATCTCTGAGCTGTAGCTTGGTGCCCTGATTTGGGGCATTTGAGTCTATTCTGACATCGGCCCTCCTTTCTTTCTTCTTCCTCTCCTCCTCTTCTTTTTCTTTTTTTCTTGTTTTTCAGTGTTGGGAATTGAACCAGGCCTCATGCATGCTAGGCAAGCACTCTACCACTGAGCTACATCCCTGGTCTTTTTCTTAGAAGTGTTTATATTAGGGCTGGGGATATATCTCAGTTGGTAGAGTGCTTGCCTTGCAAGTACAAGGCCCTGGGGTTCAATCTCCAGTAGCGCAAAAACAAACAAAAAAAAAAGTGTTTATATTAATACACTGTAATTATACATAATAGATTTACTGTGACATATTCATACAGGCACATAACACAATTTTCTCCATTTCATTTCCCAGTACCTCCCCTTTTCCTCCCCTCTCCTCTCCCCAGTCCCCTTCCTCTTCTCTACTGGTCTTCCTTCTACTTATTTATCATTTTAATTGGTGCATTATAATTACAGAAAAAGTGGGATTCATTATGATGTATTCATACATTCATATAGCATAATCTGGTTGATTTTTATTTCCATTCTTCTCCCTTCCTCTCTACCCCTTGATATCCTTCCTGTACTAGGCCCCTTCTATTTTCATGAGGTCCCATTTTTTATTCCCATTTCCCCCTCTAACTTCTGCATATGAGAGGAAATATTCAACCCTGGACTTTCTGTCAGCCTTTCTTTCCATTCTTTTTTAATTTTTATGCAATATTGGGGATTGAATCCAGAGGTGGTACACCACTGAGCTATACCCCCCAGTCTTTTATTTTATTTTATTATTTTTCTAGACAGGGCCTCATCAAGTTGCTCAGTTTGGTCTTGAACTTGCAATCCTCCTTCCTCAGCCTCCTGCTGGGATTACTGGTATACACCACCACACTGGTCTCCTCCGTCCCATTCTTATTTTTGCTGCTTCTATTCAATGACCAACTACTTCCCTCTCAACTTTGAATTAATAACTGATCTCACCTCTTTGAACTTCAAACTGCTATGTAGATTGCTGCTAGATTAATCTTTCCTAGGACACAATTCCACTTAAGCGACAATTTTGCATTCCTCAGTGCCTTCCAGTTAAAGTCCTCAGAGTGGAATTCTGATCCTTTCACACTCAAATGCCACGCAGCCTCATTCCCCTTCCTCTGGTCCCTGAAGCCCCACCGTTCCCTGGTCTCAAGTGCACTCTTGCACATTCACATCATATCGCAGACTTTTTCAACCTAGTGCCTCTGCCTCTAGGCACCTGTGGCCGCAGAGGATAACAGCAGAAGCACTTTTAAAGTCAGGCAGATCTAGTATTTGATTCTCTTCTCAATCACTTGTAGCTGCAAGAACTTGGGCAAGTTATTCAATCTCTCTGAGTCTCAGTTTCTGAACCAACAGAAGAAAAATAATCCTTGCTAAGCATAGAAGCCCTCATCCATTAATCCCAGTGTCTCAGGAGACTGAGGCAGGAGGCTTGTAAGCTGAAGGCCAACCTGGGCAACCTATCAAGACCCTGTCTCAAAAAAAAAAGGAAAAGAAAAATTATCACACTGACCTTGAAGTATTGCTGAGAGATTTGAAAAAATTCATTTTGTGAACTCTACAAGTATTTGTTGAGCATCTACTATGTGACAGGCATCATTTGGAGGCACAATGAACAAAACATGGAGTTGACCTTCCAGGGAAGATGGAGAGGAGATGTGAAACAAATAAATATTTATAAAGCAACCAGTGCATGTTTGGCACTCAGTGAATGATAACTGATTTTCTTTTCAAATATTTCAAAAGACCAATAATAGATAAGCATTTTTCTATCCAAGATGTTAGACAGAAATACCAAGTTTCTTTATTTCATCTGGAAAACTTCAAGTTCCTTGAAGGAGGGATGGTATCTTCTCTGTCAATGCACAATTAATATATTTCAAGTACCAGGCAGAGCACCATACAGATAGCAGGTGCTGAACACTTGTTGGATAAATGGTGACTAAGGAATGATGGTCAGGACTTCTAATCAACAATTTTATTGTCTTATCAACAATAAATAGTTTACTTAATAAATCTACTTTAGTAGGTGTGTTAGTCAGATTTCTGTTGCTGTGACAAAATGCCTGAGAAAATCAAAAGGAAGAAAGACTTATTTTGGCTCACAGTTGTAGAGGTTTGAGTCCAGAGACACTTGGCCCCATTGCTATTTGCTTGTGGGTGAAGCAGAATCATGGTAGGAACATGGTAACAGCAAAGCTGCTCACTTCATAGCAGCTGAGACAAGATATACTCTTCTCATTTCCTCCAACTAGGCCTCCTCTGCTACAATTTCCACCACCTCCAATTATGCACCATCCATGGGTAAATCCATTGATGAGATGGATCCTCCATGGCTCAATCACTTCCCCAAAGTCCCACCTGTGAACACTGTTGTACTGGGGACCCAGCCTTTAACACAAGAGCCTTTGGGAAACATTTTACATCCAAACCACACCATTAGGCAGAATTTTTCAACTGTATGGCCATTTCAGAAAGAGAAAGTTGCTTTTTGAGAGCGATGCAGTTGAGGGTGCAGTGGAGCAACCGCGCTGCCCTCTTCTGCGCCTGACTCACCGCAATGCTTTCTTGCAGAGAAACAAGTTGGTCAGAAAAGTCGAGCGGCAGCCATGACATTTAAGGACACCCGAAAGACACCCATGGAACGAGAGGTGGAGATTCATAGAATTAGAATTACCCTCACCAGCTGCAACGTGAAATCGCCGAGAAAGTGTGCTGACTTGATCAGAGGGGCAAAGGAAAAGAATCTCAAAGGGAAAGGACCTGTTCCCATGCCTACTAAGACTTTGAGAATCACTACAAGAAAAACACCTTGTGGTGAAGGTTCCAAGACATGGGATCGTTTCCAGATGAGAATCCACAAGCGACTCATTGATTTGCACAGCCCTTCTGAGATTGTTAAACAGATTACTTCCATCAGTATTGAGCCGGGAGTGGAGGTCGAAGCCACCATGGCAGATGCCTAAGTCAGCTGTTTTAATAAATTGATTATCAGTTGTTAAAAGAAAAGTTTAGATGTCCCCAATCATAGCTCCTGGAAAGCTCCTCTGCCACCTTTCTTTACTGATGTCCTGTCCTCCTTCCAACACTCTGCTCAGATTCTTCTGTATTTGTGACACTTTTGTGATTCCATCTGCCATGTGTGCTCTGCCCATGATGCACGTCCGAAGCTCATTGCACCTGCCGTCCACGTACAAGTTTCACAGTAGAACCATTTGAACGTAGAACTTTGTCTCACTTATAGGCCACAAACTCTGGAGGCCTATATCATCTCTGCACCACCAAGCAACTAGCAAAATTCCTTGCTTTTAGAATATACTCTACAATTGTCCCTGCTTCCCTCTTTCTTTCCCCCTTCTCCATCCTCCCTCCCACATAAATGATTGTCTCACTCTTCTCTGCCTCTCAGCTCCAGGCCATGGAAGCCCTTCCCACCAGACTTCTCTCTCCTCCTTCTAGAATCAGATGGGCTGGACCCCACAGACTCAGTCTTAAAGTTCCAACAAAGGAGGTGGCTGCTTGTGCCAAGGTGCTGCAAAATATTGTGTGGGTCAGGATGTAGGCTCCGATTCAGACTAAGGAGGTTCTTATTTAACTCTATATTCATCTCTTTTTATCTAAAACACTTTTTAAATTGACAAATCAAAATTATACATATCTATGGAGTATTGTGTGAGGTTTACATATACGCGCGTGTGTGTGTATGTGTGTGTGCGCACACTCTATTTACATTCATCTGTCACAGTGCTCTTGGGTGATTTATTTTACCTCTCTGGGCCCCAGTTTCTTCATCTGCAAAGTAGGGAAAATAAACAACAGCATAGGGCATACCTCTTTTATAGTATTGTTGAAAGAATTAAAGGGGTTAATGCATGTAGAAGTCTTTGCATAGAACTTACTATGTGATAAGCATTCAAGAATTGTTAGCTAGAGGTTTGGGGTTGTAGGTCAGTGGTAGGCTTGCCTAACATGTTCAGGGCACTAGGTTTTATGTGATCCTCAGCATCACATAAAAATAAATTAAAAAATTAAAAATTTTTTAAAAGAGAATTGTTAGCTAGAACTATAATTCAAGGACATTCAAAAGTCTGCAAAACCCAAATGTCATTCACTACCTGCTGACTGGTTGAATTCTACAGTTAGGAGTGAGGGCTTCGAGACCAATGGAATCCACCAACCAGGGACTGAGCTCTGAAACCAGGAGCCCAAATTAAACTTTACCTCCTTAAAAAAAAGAAAAAAATGTGGTTCTAGCTCAAGTGCTGCTTCCTACTTACTAGCAGCGTAGCTCTGAGTAAGTCCCTTAACCTGAGACTCTATTTCTTCATTTTTAAAATAGGGCTGATGCTCCCTCTTAAGGACACTCTGAGTGAATACTTAAGTCAATAATATGTCTGAGCTGCTTAGGTTGGTGCCTGCTACACAGTAAATGCTCGATGTGACAATTAATGGTGTGACTACCACAGCTTCATCCCATGATTTTATCTGTTTTTCACACCAGTATAGGGAGACCCTCTTCCTTATGGTCCCCCATTTACCTCACAGTGAAAATGACTCTTCAATCCCACCCTACTGGTAAGTGTGGCAGGGATCTGAAAGCAACATGACTCAGAGATGATTTCTGTCCTCCAAGAACCTTCGACCTGGTTCCTAAGGCTAACGATTATGTAAGAGCTGGCCGTTTACAGAGCACTTTCTCATTTACCACTCTGTGAGGCACATGTGATCAGCCCGGTGTGTAATTGAGGAAACAGATTTGCTTAGTCCAAGTGACTCACAAAGGTCACACTGCCAGCGAGTGGCTGAGTCAGGATGGGAAGATGTGTCCTCTCCACCAGGCAATGCCCCTGGTCCCCAGAGAAGAGATTTCAAGAAGTTACTGGGGACCAAGGTCCCAGGAATCCTGATGAAGGGGTCACAGAAAGCAGCTCAGAGAGTGGAAGAAAGAGACAGCAGGGTGCCAGTTACAAGTCCCCCCGCATTTCACCTTGCCAGCATGGGAGGCAAGTGACTTTTCTTGTAAATGGCCTCCAGAGAAAAGCTGGAATTGCCTGCAGAGGAAGCCCATAGGAGGGGTCTGGTCTGCAGGATTCCCCTTCTTTGGTTGGCCTCCTCCCTTTTCCTGCCTTCCCCACCCCATTTTTATCAAAAGGCAATTAAGCCCCTTTCTTTCAACTGTCTGAGGAGGTTGCATTTGTGATTCATGTCTTTTAATTTCAGGTCTGCATTTTCCTCCCATTTCTAGCAGCTAATGAGTCCTCGCCTAATTAGAGTTTTACAGTCACCTATAATTAGGCCCATTTAGTGCTTTTGAATAGGATACTTTTAACCTATTTCGCCTTGTAATTAGGGACATCCACCCAGGTGTATGTACACAGGAAGCAGGCACAGGTGAAGGCAGAGGGTTAGGGCTGAGTTAAAGGTACTATGCATCAGCATATATAGATTCACATGCATACATATATACACATACACACATATTCAGACACGGAACTGCCTGCAGGTATACACAGACATGAAGCAGGCAGAGGGGAGAAGATAAGAGTGGGTAAAAGTCACATACACATGTACCTACACACACACACACACACACACACACACTCACACACACTCACACATGGGACTGCACACTTCTTGGGTACCTGCATGGGGTGTAAATGTGAGAGCTGCACTGTTCCTTTGTTTGCATACTGGGAGAGCATTAGCTATATGTTTATAGTAATGCCCTCTTATCTGCAGTTTCAGTTACTGTAGTCAACCTCAGTCCAAAAATATTACATGGAAAATTCTAGAAATAAACAATTCACAACTTTAAATTTTCATGCCATTATCAGTAGTGTACCATCCTGCCCTATCCCATCCAAGATGTGAATCACCCCTTTGTCCAGTGTATCCATGCAATATATGCTACCTGCCCATTAGTCACTTAATAACTATATAGGCTATCAGCTTCTTGGCAACCATATCACAGTGCTTCTGTTCAAGTAACCCCTATTTTACTTAAAAATAACCCTAAAGAGCAAAAGTGGGGATGCTGGCAATTTTATTATAGTATATCATTATACTTGTTCTACTTTGTTATTGATTATTTCAATTAATCCCTTACTGCGCCTAATTTATACATTAAACTTTACTATAGGTGTATACTATAGGAAAAATACTGGTATATGTGGTGTTTAGTACTATCCACAGGCATTCCCTAGAAATTCAGCATGTGTTCCCCATGAATAAGGGGGACTGATATAATTCTGAAAAGAAGGTGTTTGTGTGCAGAATTTAGTCGTGTGTGAATATGTTAAGGGAAGGGAGAAGGAAGCAGAAAATTGATGAGTTCCTCTTATTCTTTTCAGGAAAAGAATTCATGTTTAATAGGTAATGCATGCACATGGTTGTAAATTCAAAAGGTACAAAAAGATATGCATGCATTAAAAAAAATTCTCCCTCCTATCCCTGCCCCCAAGCACCCAGTTCTCTCAAAAAGCCAAAGAATATCTATGATAATCTTTGCCTATATAATATATATTACAAATATCTTTTTCATAGCAGTAATCTTTTTTGAAAAAGATTTTTTTGAAGCTTGCTTTTTATTTAAAAATACACTATTGTCTGTTATTGCTGACAATCTTAGTTTTTCAGTTTTTCCATATGTGTATGTAAGAGCTTTATCTATCTTTTTAAAAGATTACCTAGTGTTTTGTGTTCATACCACTATTGCTTAACGGTTTCTTCCCATTTTATAAAACACACTTTTCTCTCAGTTCCATCCTAGAGAAGCTTAGTTCTCTCTTAAAGCTTATTGAGAGAGCTCAGGGAAGTTAGACCCTAAGAACCCAAGAGAAGAATCCCAACTGGGCACCAGGAGAGGAGGACGGGTATGAGACTGCTTACATGGTTTTTAGTCTAGGATGCAAGTGATCAAAAGTGCCTGAAATTCCCCTGCTTGGTTACACAGGTGGTCCTAATGGTCCTCATGGCCCTTATGATGGTTGAACTTAAAGAATTTTGGCTTTACGAGGGTGATAGCCATATGTACTTAGTAGAAACTGTACTTCAAATCTGACTTTGGCTCTGCACACCCCCATCCCATGTTAGCAGTATGTGGGATGGTGCTCTCTTGAGATGCACCCTACTCATCACATCAGGATAATGATGTGTGTGCACTAGAGGGCATAGATTAGGAGGTCCCTCAGAGTATGAGCTTTCCTGTTGCTCCACGTCTTCACTAACACTTAGCATTGTTTGTTTTTCATTTTCATTATTCTGGCTGACCATTTAATGATTAATTCAGCAAATGTTTGGATCCCTAGTACTCTTTGTTAAATGAAGCACGTAAAACCCTGTCTAGCACAGAGTGGAACTCTATAAATATTCATTGACTGATTTACCAGTGGTGGGGATACAAAACTCAGTGAGACATAGATTCTGTCCTCAAGGAGCTTAAAAATATGTCTGTAAGGAAAGGGTAACAATCAGCACATAAATAATGATTACGTGGTAGAAAAAGCAATGAGGAACATAAAAAGAATTCATTGGAATTCAAAGGACAAGTCAGAGGACAGAGAAAACGTTTTTTTAATTTAGGAGATGAACTGAGGGAAACTTCCTAGAGCAGGTGGCACTCAAATGGGTTATGTAAGAAGGGATTAGGATTTAGACAGGCAGGGTGATAGAGAGCAGTGGCAGCTGCTAATGCTCCAAGCAGACAGATGAACACGAGCAAATGATGGAGTATTCACAGCACCTCAGATATAGAAGAAACTTTGCCTTAGCAGTGAAGTTTCTTTGCCAAGGACTGCAAGCTAGTAGTGACTTCATGGACATATTTGATGCCCACAGGTACTTTGTTTGGTCTATTCAATTATTTTTTAAGTTTAAAGTAGAGTGCATAAGTATGGATTTTCCAACTTGTTTAGTCAGCACAACTTCCTGTTGTCATAAATCACTCTCATTCTCTTCAGGTTATCCACCTGACATCGGAAGGACTGTGTTTAAGACCATGGAGTTCAATCCCTTTCTTCATTTTGCTGATAAGAAAACCAAAGCTCAAGAAGGCTAAGTGACCCTTGAGGAAGCATTGAGAGCTAGTGGTGGAGTTTCCACCTAAATCCCAGCCTCCACATGTCTGGTCCAGGCTTCCTTTGCAGAGGGGCTGACTGACCAAGGCATGCAGACACTCTGATTGGGAAGCAGGTAAACCCATTTTGACTCTTCCTTTGTCTATGTTTGCTTCTCTTGGAGAGAAGTTTTCATAAAGGAAAAGAGAAGTAGCACAATATTTCCAAAGAAGTCAGAGTTAACATGATCCCTTTATCATTCTGCCTAATCATGAGTTGAGGCCCTCAGTGGCAGGACATTTCTCAAATAAATTCAAAAGGAAGAGTTTCTCTTTCTCAGGAACGCGACCGCTTCCTAAAGTCAACCTGACTCAAAGCAATTTTTAAAATGGAGCCACAGTAGACTCCGGAGCGCCACCTGGTGGCCTCCATTAGCACAGGTGGAAAAGAAAAAGGATTGAAGATGTTTCAGGTGTCTGGGGGAGAGAATGAAACAGTTCCAGAAACATGGTGGTGTTTTCAATTTTCTAAAAAAAAAAAAAAAAAAAAAAAAGATATTGGGGATTGAACCCAGTGACACTTAACTACTGAGCCACATCCTTAACCCCTTTTATTTTTTATTTGGTGACAGGGCCTCATTAAATTGCTGAGACTGACTTTGAACTTGTGATCCTCCTGTCTCAGCCTCTTGATTTGCTGGGATTACAGGCATGAGCCACTGCACCTGGTTCAATATGTGTTTTACAAATATTGTTCACTTTTTTCTTTTTTGGTACCAGGATTGAACTCAGCAGTGCTTAACCACTGGACCACAGCCCTAGCACTTTTTTGTATTTTATTTAGAGACAGAGTCTCACTGAGTTGCTTAGGGCCTTGCTAAGTTACTGAGACTGGTTTTGAACTATCAATCATCCCACCTCAGACTCCCAAGTCACTGGGATCACAGGCCTGTGCAGCTGTGCCTGGCAATATTGTTCACTTTAAAAAACATGTGTCCATGGGCTGGGGTTGTGGCTCAGCAGTAAAGCGCTTGCCCAGCACCACATATAAATAAATGAGTGAAAAATAAATATCTATCCACATCTAAAAAAAATTTTAAAAAACAGTGTTGACTTTATTACAAATTAATAGCATAGCTATGATAAAAGAGGTGGGAAAAAGAGAATTATCTTATGTCACCTTGGAAAGCTATTTATTACTCTAAGGTAATAAGTACACAATATTACTTTATTCAGTAAATTTGGGTATTTCCAGGGCATAGGTTAGAAATTGTGAAATTACTGTTTCATCCGTGTTGACCAAATAAGAAAATATATTATGAATAATAAGCTCCAGGTTTTTACTGTCAGAGAAGCATTCAACCATAAATGTAGAAGGAATGATAGAAAATCACCAATTGCAAATATCACAGTAATAATTGTTTCAAGGAAGAATCAGTGCATGCTAAAATTCTTGAGTGAAAATATTCATAGAGGGGCTCCGGTTGTAGCTCAGTGGGACAGTGCTTGCCTGGCATGTGTGAGAACCTGGGTTTGATCCTCAGCATCACATATTAATTAATTAAGTAAGTAAGTAAGTAAAGATCCATCAACAACCCAAAAAATGCCTTAAAAATATGCATAGAAACATATTTATATAGACTCGAAGTAACTTTCCAAAAGATGACTATTAATTTTGTGTGTGTGTGTGTGTGTGTGTGTGTGTGTGTGTGTGTGTGTGTCACTGGGGATTCACCCCCGGGCCTCACTCATGCTGAGAAAGCATTCTACCACTGAGCTACATTCTGTAGAGTGAAAGCATTATGTATGTATGCAGCTGCTGAATTTGACAGGCAGGATCCGACAGACAATAAAGACATTCTCTTTATACAAGATAGCGTTTATTTTAGTAACAATATGGAAGCAGGAGCAAAAGCAAAAGTGATAGGTAAAAGAGAAAGAGAAGAAAATATATCACCAGATCAGGGGAAACACCAACATCTGAGGTCATGCAACTGGGGAGTCCCCAGGGCAGCTTTTCAGGGTCTGGACTGGGAAGTCCTGGGCAGAATGTCCTCCCCATAAGTGAGACTCCAAAGTCTTATTCCCAGTGGGATTCCTTGAATACAAGTTAGAACACAGAAAGCTCTGTTCTAACAACCTGAGTGACCTACCGATTCCCCCAGGGACACTTCGTTCCCCCAAGGACTGACCGGATTTCCAAAGAGAAGAGTGATAGCCTTGAGATAAGTGAATGATTCTGTGTTTTTGTGAGTGAGCCAAATCTACTGATATGTCAGCATTCTTTAGCGGTTCTATCAAGGGTGTGCAAAGGTCACGGCAGGCACATGGATAGGGAAGTTATTTAATATTTTCCTTAGTCCTTTACATACCCAGTCCTTTTTATTTTTATTTTGAGACAGGGTCTTGCTAAATTGGCCAGTCTGACCTGGAAGGTGTGATCCTCCTGCCTCAGCCTCCTGAGTAACTGGCATTATTATTAACATGTACCACTGTGCCCAGCATGAGGATTATTAATTACAGTGAGAACTGTGAGAACTTCACAATAAAGAAACCTAGCAGATACCACCTTAACCAAGTGACCAAAGTTTCTGTCACCAGTAATGAAAAGAACAGCATGAGCTTCTTGATATGATGCATTAACAAAGACATGATGACTCTTGCCATGTGATGCCCTATACCACCTTGGGACTCTTCCAGCAAAAAAGCCTCATAAGGAGAGATCCAAGATGGTGGACTAGAGGGAGGCTGCATTCCTTGTCACTCCATAACTCGGATTTCAAGCAGAGGATATCTGTTTCTTGGTGAGGCAGTTTTTGCAGCTTATCAATCCACTACTGTTTACCCCATTTGTCTACTGTGATCACCTGCAGTCTGCCAGCATATCGACTACTTTTTGAGGGCAGATTGCTCATTGTCTGGCACCTACCATCCACCATTTGCCTGCTAATTGCCTGTCCATTGCCCGCCTTTCACCTACCCATCACCCACTGCCCAAGTTCACCTCCCAATCATCCAACAGCAGTCAGCAGACTGACCACAGACCACCAGTGGAGCATCAGCTGCCTGCTATTGCCTGGAAGTTCACTGTCACAGTACCTAGAAGTTTGGTTAAATGTTGCTGCTGCCATTTTGAGACAATAGCCAGGACTTGTAGGACCCCTGACCAGACGGACTGAGCCCCGTCTCCAGGATCCCTCAGCCCAACTGATCACTCCCTGCCTCCCGGACCCTCACTTCGACTGACTGCTCCCCACCACCAGGACCCCCAGACCAACTGTGCCCTATCACCAGGACCCCCAGACCAACTGATTGCACCCCCACCTCCAGGATCCCACAATCAGACCAACAACACCCTACCTCCAGGACCCCTGCCGACCAACTGCACCCAGCCTCCAGGACCTCTGGTTGACCATGCCCACACCCTGAGCTGCGGCTTCCCATTTGCCAACACATTTGGACCAGAGCGGCCATATTGGATAATCCTGGAAGCTTTATCTCCCATCTTTAGGTGGGGGCAAATCCCATCCTGAGATGCCTACTGGAGACTGGAAGCTCATTATCAGGTATCTCTCAGACATCAGGCTACTGAAGACTGGGAGGTTTGAATACTATATGACTATTATAGTGTAGGTTTCCTTTTTTCTCCTTATTGAAAAATTTTAAGTTTTTATTTCTTTACTTTTCTCACTCTCTTTTCCTTTTGTTTACCTGTTCCCTCACAGTCTCTTTCTCCCTTTTCCCATGCTAACAACTGACTTCTTTTGATTACACTCTCACTCTTTCTATGTTCTAGAACTTCTATATATTCTTTTCTTATCCCATTAACAACTACATCCTACACCTCTCTGCACCCTCTTTGTCCTCCATTAGAAACCATAGACCTTTCTGCAAATTTTTTATACTGAAGATTATAATTGAATTCATTCTGTTTATTATGACAATATTGTTAACATCCCCATAGGGGCTATTTGGTTTCAGGTTGCATACTGTCTAAACTGAGCACTGCTAATATTGATTTCCCCCTTAAAGGAAAGGTTTTGGAAACCTATAGGGTCACTATAAGCATATAGGGGGGAAACTGCAATACCCCAGATCTGCACTACTAGAGGGGAAGATACATGAACAACATGAAAAAACAAGGGAAGAAAATGATCCAAACAAATCTAGACTCTATACTAATAGAATCCAGTGACAGTATGATAGAAGAAATGTCAGAAAAGGACTTCAGATTATACATGATTAAAATGATTCATGAAGCAAAGGATGAGATAAGAGAGCAAATGCAGGCAATGAATGATCATACTGATAATCAGTTGAAAGAGCAACTGCAGGAAGCATAAGGTCATTTCAACAAAGAGATAAAGATTCTCAAAAAAAAAGAAAATGGAAATCCTTGAAATGAAGGAGACAATAAACCAAATAAAAAAACTCAATAGAAAATATTATCAACAGACTGGAACTCTTGGAAGATGGAACCTCAATGAAGACAAAATATTTAATCTTGAAAATAAAGTTGACCAAACAGAGAAGATGGTAAGAAATCATGAACAGAATCTCCAAGAACTATGGGACATCACGAAAAGACCAAATTTAAGAATTATTGGGATTGAGGAAGGCACAGAGATACAAACCAAAGGAATGAACAACCTATTCAATGAAATAGTATCAGAAAATTTCCCAAACCTGAAGAATGAAATGGAAAATCAAATACAAGAGGCTTACAGAACACCAAATGCACAAAATCACAACAGATCCACATCAAGTTACATTATAATGAAAATGCCTAACATACAAAATAAAGGTAGAATTTTGAAGGTTGCAAGAGAAAAGCATCAGATTACATATAGGGGAAAACCAATATGGATAGCACCAGATTTCTCAGCCCAGACTCTAAAAGCTAGAAGGGCCTGGAACAACATATTTCAAGCTCTGAAAGAACATGGTTGCCAACCAAGAATCCTCTACCCAGCAAAACTAACCTTCAGATTTGAAGACAAAATAAAATCCTTCCATGATAAACAAAAGTTAAAAGAATTTACAAATAGAAATCCTGTGCTACAGAATGTTCTCAACAAAATATTCCATGAGGAGGAAATGAAAAACAACAATGTAGATCAGCAAAGGGAGGAACTACCTTAAAGGAAAATCCATTCAAAGGAGAAACCAAGTCAAGTTAAAAACCAAAACTAATCCCAAATGACTGAGAATACAAATCATATCTCAATAATAACCCTGAACATTAATGGCCTAAACTCATCAATCAAAAGACATAAACTGGCTGAATGGATTAAAAAGAAAGACCCACAATATGCTGCCTTCAAGAGACTCATCTCAGAAAAAGACACCAACAGACTAAAGGTGAAAGGATGGGAAAAAAACCTACCATGCATACGGACTCAGTAAAAAATGTAAGAAATCCTTATTTCAGATAAAGTGGACTTCAAGCCAAAGTTAGTCAGAAGGGATAAAGAAAGACATTTCATACTGCTTAAGGGAACCATAAATCAGGAAGACATAATGATCATAAATATTTATGCCCCAAACAATAGTGCATCCATGTACATCAAACAAATCCTTCTCAATTCCAGGAATCAAATAGACCACAATGCAATAATTCTGGGTGACTTTAACACACTGCTGTCACCACTGGATAGATCTTCCAAACAAAAAATAAACAAAGAAACCATAGAACTCAATAACACAATCAATAACTTAGACTTGACAGACATATATAGAGTATTCCATCCATCAATGAGCGAATTCACTTTCTTCTCAGCAGCACACGGAACCTTCTCTAAAATAGACCATTATGTTATGCCACAATGCAGCCCTTAGTAAATGCAAAAAATAGAGATACTACCTTGTGTTCTATCAGATCATAATGGAATAAAATTAGAAATCAATGACAAAATAAAAAACAGAAATTACTCCAACACCTTGAGACTAAATAATATGTTATTGAATGAAGCATGGATAACAGAAAACATCAGGGAGGAGATAAAAAAATTCTTAGAGGTAAATGAGAAACACAATACAACATATCAAAATCTCTGGGACACTATGAAAGCAGTACTAAGAGGAAAATTCATTGCATGGAGTGCATTCAAGAAAAGAATAAGAAGTCAACAACTAAGTGACCTAACATTACAGCTTCAAAACCCTAGAGAAAGAATAACAGAATAACACCAAAAGTAGTAGAAGACAGGAAATAATTAAAATCAGAGCAGAAATCAATGAAATTGAAACAAAACAATTGACAAAACAAAAAGTTGGTTCTTTGAGAAAGTAAACAAAATAGACAAACCCTTAGCCACACTAACAAAGAGAAGGAGAGAGACAACTCAAATTACTAAAATTCGTGATGAAAAAGGAAATATCACAACAGACACCACTGAGATACATAACATAATTAGAAGCTACTTTGAAAATCTGTATTCCAACAAAAATCTACCGAAGACATTGACAAATTTCTAGAGACATATGCTCCTCCCAAACTGAACCAGGAGGACATACACAATTTAAACAGATCAATATCAAGCAATGAAATAGAAGAAGCCATTAAAAATCTACCATCCAAGAAAAGCCCAGGACCAGATGGATTCTCAGCCAAGTTCTACAAGACCTCAAAGAAGATCTCATTCCAATACTTCTCAAAGTATTCCAGGAAATAGAAAAAGAGGGTACCTACCAAACTCATTCTATGAAGATAATATCACCCTCATACCCAAACCAGGAAAAGACACATCAAGGAAAGAAAATTTTAGACCAATATCCTTGATGAATATAGATGCAAAGATCCTTAACAAAATATTGGCAAACCGCATCCAAAAACATATTAAGAAAATCATGCACCACGATCAAGTGGGGTTCATACCTGGAATGCAAGGTTGGTTTAACATCCGTAAATCAATAAACATAATCCATCATGTCAATAGACTTAAGGATAAGAATCATATGGTTATTTCAATTGACGCAGAAAAAGCGTTTGACAAAATACAACACCCCTTCATGCTCAAAACACTAGAAAAAATAGGGATAGGAGGAACATACCTGAACATTGTAAAGGCTATTTATGCTAAGCCCATGGCCAACATCATTCTTAATGGAGAAAAACTGAAACCATTCCCTATAAAAATGGAAACAAGACAGGGATGTCCTCTTTCACCAACATACTTGAAATATTAGTCAGAGCAATTAGACAGACTAAAGAAATTAAAGGGATACAAATAGGAAAAGAGGATCTCAAGCTGTCACTATTTGCTGATGACATGATTCTCTATTTAGAGAATCCAAAATCTCCTCCAGAAAACTTCTAGACCTCATAAATGAATTCAGCAAAATAGCAGGGTATAAAATCAACACACATAAATCTAAAGCATTTTTACATAGGTGATGAAACACCTGAAAGGGAAATGAGGAAAACAAATCCATTCGCAATAGCCTCAAAAAAAATAAAATACTTGGGAATAAATCTAACCAAAGAGGTGAAATATATCTACAATGAAAACTATAAAACATTGAAGAAAGAAATTGAGGAAGACCTTAGAAGATGGAAAGATCTCCCATGTTCTTGGATAGGTAGAATAAATATTATCAAAATGGCCATACTTCCAAAGGTGCTATACAGATTTAACACAATTCCAATTAAAATCCCTATGGCATTTCTCATAGAAACAGAAAAAGCAATCGTGAAATTCATCTGGAAGAACAAAAGACCCAGAATAGTCAAAGCAATCCTGGGCAGGAAGAGTAATGCAGGAAGTATCACTATACCAGACCTTAAACACTACTATAGAGCAATAGTAACAAAAACAGCATAGTATTGCCACCAAAATAGACAGGTAGATCAATGGTACAGGATAGAAGACACAGAGACATACCCTACTTATGTGGGTATGTCTCATACTAGACAAAGGTGCCAAAAACTTACAATGGAAAAAAGATAACCTATTCAACAAATGGTGCTGGGAAAACTAGAAATCCATATGTAGTAAAATGAAATTAAACCCCTATCTCTCACCCTGTACAAAACTCAATCAAAATGGATTGAAGATCTAGGAATTAGACCTGAGACCTTTCACCAAATAGAAGAAAAAATATGACCAAATCTCCTTCATGTTGGCTTAGGACAAGATTTCCATATCAAGACCTCCATAGCACAAGAAATAAAAGCAAGAATCAATAAATGGGATAGATTCAAACTAAAAAGTTTTTTCTCAGCACAGGAAACAATTAATAATATGAAAAGAGAGCCTACAGAGTGGGAGAAAATCTTTTCCACACACACTTCAGACAGAGCACTCATCTCCAACGTTTATAAAGAACTTAAAAACTTTACACCCAAAATACAAAGAACCCAATCAATAAATGGGCTAAGGAAATGGGCATACACTTCACAGAAGAAGACATACAAATATATGAAAAAGTGCTCATCATCCCTAGTAATTAGAGAAATGCAAATTAAAACCACCCTGAGATTTTATCTAACTCCAATTAGAATGGCTGTTATCAAGAACACAAGCAATAATAAGTGTTGGCATGGATGTGGGGAAAAAAGTACACTCATACATTGCTGGTGGAGTTGCAAATTGGTGCAGCCACTCTGGAAAGTAGTATGGAAATTGCTCAGAAAGGATGGTATGGATCCACCATTTGACCCAGCTATCCCACTCCTCGATTTATACCCAAAGGACTTAAAATCAGCATACTACAGTGATATGGCCACATCAATGTTCACAGCTGCTCAATTCACAATAGCTAGATTGTGGAACCAACCTAGATGCCCTTCAATTGATGAATGGATAAAGAAACTGTGGTATATATACACAATGGAATATTACTTGGCCATAAAGAAGAATATCATTATGGGATTTGCTGGTAAATGGATGAAGTTGGAAAATATCATGCTAAGTAAAATAGGCCAAGCCCCCAAAACCAAAGACTGAATGTTCTCTCTGATAAGTGCATGACAATATATACTGAGGGAGGGTGATGGGGGGGAGAGAAGAATGAAGGAACTTTGGATGGTGTAGAGGAAAAAGGGGTGGGAGGGGGTGGGGTGGAAAAACAGTAGAATGAAACAGACAGTTTTACCATATATATATATATGTATGATTACATGAAGGGTGCGAATCTACATTGTGTACAACCATAGAAATGAAAAGTTGTGTACAATGTGTATCCCATTTGTGTACAATGAATCAAAATGTGTCTGTAAAAATAAAAAAAAATTTAATAAAAAAAAGAAAGACATGGCATCATTTATGCAGTATCCTCTCCAAAATTGCATAACCTGAATTTAATCATAAGAACACAAACCCGAATGGAGGGATATTATGCAAAATACCTTGCCAGTGTACTTCAAAAATATCAGCATTAGATCACAGATCATAAAAAATACATTAGAGGTATATGTAAAGAAAAATCAAATGAGGTCTGTCATCAATTAATAGAGTGGGAATATCAACTGCTAAGTTGTATAGTTGTACTGTAGCTAAGGGACAAGTTAATATTTGAGAAATTTAAGTAAGGAGTGTATGAGAATTCTTTGTATTGTTTTTGTAAGCTTTTTGATAAGCCCAGCAGTAAGTTAAAAAGAAAAATTAAAAAACTAAGCATGAATTATTGATCATCAAAAAAACTTATTGGTCATCTACTATGTGTTAGGAACTTTATCACAAGAAAATTTCTCAAGAAATATGTAGCCTGTACATCAGAGAAATTGTGAATATTATCAGTCACAAATCAGAGCATTGTCCTTTTACCAGAAACCCAAAAACTCTTCTTGGATATCTCACATATTTGTATCTTAATTAATTGATTTATTCATTCATTTTTTGTTTTTTATCATCAATACTGGGGATTGAACCCAAGGCTGTGGAGGCTGACCTTGAACTCAAGATCCTCCTGCTTCAGCCTCCAGAGTCACTGGGATTAAAGGCATAAACCACTGCACCTGGTTCAGTGATTTTTTAAATTAATGGTCTATGGACCATGTGGTGGTGCATGCCTGTAATTCCAGCAATTTGAGAGACTGAGGATTGCAAGTTCGATGCCAGCCTCAGCAATTTAGCAAGACCTTGTCTAGGAAAAGAGCAGGGCGTGGGGTGGGGGAGCGGAGAGCAGGTTGGGGATGTAACTAGCTTAGTGGAAAAGCATCCTGGGTGCCAAACAAAAAGAAAGACCACAGGCTATACCTCATGCTGGCACAGCCACAATGAGTAAACCAGACATGATCCTAATCTTCAACAAACTAAAAGCCACATGGCGATATCAACTACAATACAGTATTGCTTTGGTTTGGATATGAGGCGTCCCCCTACAGCTCCTGGGTTAATGCAGGAACGTTCTGAGATGAAATGGACTGTGAAAGCTGTGACTAATCAGTCCACACTGGTTTGAATGGACTGATTAGGTGGTAACTGCAGGCAGGTGGGGTATGGCTAGAGGTGGGTCACAGTGGGCATGCCCTAGAAGGGTTCATCTTCCCTGTGGCCCCATCACCTCTTCTTCCTCTCTCTCTGCTTCCTGGCTGCCATGAGTGGAACAACAGGCCCTTCTGTTGCCATTTGCTGCCTCACCTTGGGCTCAGAGAAATGGACTCAGTCATCCATGGACTGAGACCTCTGAAACCATTAACCAATATAAAACTTTCCCTCCTCTAAGTTGTCAGGTATTTTGGGCTCGAAAATGCAAAGCTGACTAACTCCCATATAATTAAGTGCTGTGATGTGCTAATCAATTTTAGGCAGCATAACATAATACTTAGCTCAAACTCTAGAGCTACACTATCTCAGTTCAAATCAAGTCCCTACTTCTGGCTATGTGTCTGTGAAAAAAATGACTTAGTCTTTCTATGCCTCAATTTTCTCATCTGTACAATGAGAATGACAATAGCAATACTTAAGAACAGTGCCTGGAACTTCATAAGCGGTGAAAAATAATGGACATCTGTGGGGGTGGGCATCAATCCTAAATACATGGAGAAGAGAACTATTTAGGGGGAAAAAATGTTCCAGAATAAGTGACATGTAAGCTGAGACCCATAAAACAGAATGATCAGCCTTTGCAGGGGCCCAGAAATGAAATAGGGCAAGGAGATTTGCAAAACTGAAAAGTGTAAATGACCAGAGTGAGGAATGGTGAGAAATGATGTTATAGAGATTGTTAAGTAGGGACCAGATCCTACAGGATCTGTGAGGCTGAGGAAAGAATCTGGCCCTTACCTTTAAGGCAACAGAAATTCTGGTAAGACTGAGGTAGGAGGATCATTAAGGCAGCATGGCCGACATTCATAGGGGGCCCATCAGAGCCAGGATAGTCAGCTAGGTGACTCTTGTGATGATCCAAGCAGGAGACGGTGGCAGGTTGGACAAAGAAGTACACAGATTTGAGATATTTGGCAGGCTGAATCAGTTTGCCTTTCACTAAGATATGAGCACTGAGAGTAGAAATTTGTAACAGCTGTATGGAGATACAATGCACAAACCATGCCATTCATTCCTTTAAGATGTACAATTAAAACCATTAATATACTCAGAATTAGCATCCATTACCACAATCAAGTTTAGAACACCCCAAAACAAAATCCTATATCCAACAATGTCACTCCATATTTCTCCCCAAACGGCCTTCCCCACTCCACCAAAACTAGGCAACCACCAACCTACTTTCTGTCTACATGAATTTGTCTATTATGGACATTTCATATAAATAAAATCATGCAATGTGGTCTTTCGTGACTTAGCATCACACTTTCATCTACATGGTAGCATATATTAGTACTTTGCTCCTTTTTGTGGTTGCATAAGATTCCACTGTATGGATATAACACATTGTTAAAATCCATTCATTAGTTGCTGGGTATTTGGTTGTTGATACTTCTTGGCTGTTATGAATAATGCCACTGTGAACATATGTGTACAAGTTCTATGGAAGTATGCTTTCATTTCTCTTGGGCGTATGTCTAGGAGTGGAATTTCTGGGTCATATGGTAACTCTATTTGCTTCTTCAGGACCTATAGAACTGTTTTCCAAACAGTACACATTTTACATTCCCACCAGTGTGTAAGAGGGTTTCAATGTTTCAACGTCCTTGCTGACACTTATTATTTATCCTATTTTAGCCATCTTAGCTGGTTTGAAATGGTATTTCATGTGGTTCATTTTGTTTTGTTTTTCTCATGATGTTTTTCAGTTAGTTGTGATTCCTCGACGACTAATTATGTTGAACTTTTTTTTTTTTTTTTTTTTGTACTAGGGATTGAACCCAAAGGCACTTTATCCCTGAGCCACATCTTCAGCCCTTGTCATGTTTTATTTTGAGATGGGGTCTTGCTAAATTGCTTAGGGCCTTGCTAAGTTGCTGAGGCTGGATTTGAACTTGTGATCCTCCTGCCTCAGCCTCCTGAGTCTCTGGGATTACAGGCCTGCGCTACTGCACTGGCCAGTATTGAACATTTTTTTATGTGCTATTTGGTCATTTGTGGATCTTTGAAGAAGTGTCTACTACCCTTAAATTGGATTATCTTTTTATTATTGAATTGTAAGAGCTCTTTGCATACGTTTGATATAAATTCCTTCTCAGATACATGATTTGCAAAAACTGTCTCCCATTCTTCGAGTCCTTTTCACTTTATTTTTTAAAATTTTTTTATTTTTTAGATGTTGCTAGGGATTGAACCAAGGGCCTTCTGCAGGTTAGGGTTAGGCAAGTGCTCCACCACTGACCCACATCCCCAGCCTCCTTTTCACTTTCTTGATGGGTTCTTTCAAGATGCAAAAGTTTTCCATTTTGATGATGTCCCATTTGTTTATATTTTCTTTTGTTGCTTTTGACTTTGGTGTTTATAACTAAGATATCATTAATTAATTCAAGATTACAGAGATTTACACTCATTTTCTTCTAAGAGTTTTATATATGGTTAGCCCTTACATTTAGGTCTTTGATCAATGTTGAGTTAAGTTTTGTATATAGTATGAGGTGGGTGTCTAGATTCATTATTTTGCATATAGATATTCACTTGTCTCCACTGATGGATTTTGATGGGAACTGTGTTGAAATTCCTGCCAGGAAATGTGGACAAGACAATCTAGGAAATAACCATGAGGACCTAGTAAGGAACAGCAGGGAAAAACTGTTATCTAAGCATTTGAGAAGTAGATAGAATAGAGAAAACCCAGGAAAATGTGATATCAAAGAATTCAAGAAAAGTAAAATGTTTTGTAGAAAACGGAGAAGTTAACATCAAAATTCTGCAAGAACTCAAGCAACATTTAAAAGTGAGAGTATCCACTGAGTTTAGTGACAAGGTGATTATGGCAACAGGGCAAGAGCAGGGTTTGTGGGTAGGTAGGGGTTCACTCCAGCATTAAGAGCAAAGGAAATCAGACCAGAGACCCTGCATCTTATAGAAGAAAAAGTAGGTCCAAATCTTCACCTGTTGGCTTAGGATCAGACTTCCTTAACAGGACTCCCATAACACAAGAAATAAAAGCAAGAATCAATAACTGGGATAGATTCAAACTAAATAGTTTTCTCTCAGCAAAGGAAACTATCAGCAATGCGAAGAGAGAGCCTACAGAGTGGGAGAATATCTTTGCCACTCATACTTCAGATAGAGCACTAATTTCCAGAATCTATAAAGAACTCAAAAAACTCTACACGAAGAATACAAATAACCCAATCAACAAATGGGCTAAGGAAATGAACAGACACTTCACAGAAGAAGATGTATAAGCAATCAACAGATATATGAAAAAATGTTCAACATCTTTAGTAATAAGAGAAATGCAAATCAAAACTACACTAAGATTCCATCTCACCCCAATTAGAATGGCGATTATCAAGAACATAAGCAACAATAGGTGTTGGAGAGGATGTGGGGAAAAAGGTACACTCATACATTGCTGGTGGGGTTGCAAATTAGTACAACCACTCTGGAAAGCAGTGTGGAGATTCCTTAGAAAACTTGGAATGGACCTACCATTTGACCCAGCTATCCCACTCCTCCGCCTATACCCAAAGGACTTAAAATCAGCATACTACAGAGATACAGCCACATCAATGTTCATAGCGGCTCAATTCACAATAGCCAGACTATGGAACCAACCTAGATGCCCTTCAATTGATGAATGGATAAAGAAACTGTGGTATATATATACAATGGAATATTTCTCAGCTATAAAGAATAATAAAATTATGGCATTTGCAGGCAAATGGATGAAAGTGGAGAACATCATGCTAAGTGAGATAAGCCAATCTCAAAAATCCAAAAGAGGAATGATCTCACTGATAAGCGGATGATGACACTTAATGGGGGGTGGGAGGGGGACAAGAATGGAAGAAGGAGGGAAAAGAGAGGTGGGAGGGGTGGGGGGGATGGAAAAAAATAATGGAATGAATCAAACATCATTACTCTATGTAAATTTATGAATATGCAAATGGTATGCTGTTACTCCATGTACAAACAGAAACAACATGTATCCCATTTGTTTACAATAAAAATAAATTAAAAAGAAAAAAAAAAGGAGATAGCTATATTTTATAATTGGGCTTCTATTTGATGTATAGATATTTATAAAAAAAAAAAAAAGAGAGCAAAGGAGTGGGCTGGGAGCATAACTCAGTGGTAGAGCACATGCTTAGCATATGTGAGACCCTGGGTTCAATCCCCAGTACCAAAAAGAAAATGGAAAAAAAGAAAGAGAGAGAGAGAGAGAGAGAGAGAGAGAGAGAGAGAGCGCAAAGGAGCAGATACAGTGGCACATGCCTGTGATCCCAGCAGCTTGGGAGGCTGAGGCAGGAGGATCTCAAGTTCAAGGCTAGCCTCAGCAACTTAGTGAGGCCCTAAGCAACTCAGTGAAACCCTGGTCCCTAAATGAAATATTAAAAAGGGACGGGAATGTAGCTCAGTGGTAAAGCACCCCTGGGTTCAATCCCCAGTACAAAAAAATTAAAAATAAAAAAGAGCAAAGGATACAGGCATGGTGGGCACGCCTGTAATTCCAGCAACTCAGGAAGTTAAGGCAGAGGGATTGAAAGTTGGGGGAATTTCAGTCTCAGCAACTTAGTGAGACACTGTCTCAAAATAGAGTAAAAAGGGCTGGTAATGTGACTCTGTGATAAAGTGCCTCTGATGTCAATCCCTAGTACCAAAAGGTGGGGGGTGGAGAGAAAAAGAAAGAAATACAGGGCCTAGAATAACTGTGTCCTGCTTCCTTTGTTTCCCCCTCTCTTCCTAACCACCCCATCAGCTCAAAGAACATAAATACCACTTTAGAACCTTTGCAAAGGTTCCCCAACTTCTTCCTAACATTAAAGACAGCTACACATGAAACTGAAACCAAGAGAAACTGGGTAAATGTATTTTATCGCCCATGTCTTCATTTCCTGAGGCCTACTGCCTGGTTTTTAAATGGGGCCAACTCAGATTACTTTTAGTCATATGGGTCCAGAGCTGATTTTCTGAACTTGTTTTCAGTGCAATAAGGCATTCTCATTCTAAACAACAAAAAACCCCATCATGCTTTCTTCACCTGCTCAAAGATGCAGCCCCACCATCCCCATCCCCCTAAAAGCTTTCTGCAGCCCACTAAAAATATCCAGTGTTGACAGATGCAAGCTATCAATACAGAGACTCAAGATCCCAGGGTGAGAAGTGGCCAGAGGCGAAGTCTTGATAAACAGCTCAAATTGGCTCTTACTCCACAGGTGACGCCTAGTTTATCTGGGTAATTGTAAAGGGCATTTTACAGCAAATCAATTAAATGAAAATCTTTTAAACCCTTTTTAAATGGGGGAAAAAAGGGAGGGTGGAGAGGGCCAACCTTTGTAAGCTAACAGGTGATTTTAATTGGAACCAGCAGCGTTATACCATGTTTTTGACCCATTCGGTAAAGGCAGAAAAAGAAATCAATAAATTTCCATCAGCATTTGCCCTCCTGGAGTCTTATAAGTAGAATGGAGACACGAACCCCAGTTAATGGCTTCATCAAGCACCTCACTGATTCTCTAACAGAATTAAATAGGTTGCAGGTCTCTCTCCCTTGTCCTCTACCATTGAGATTCAAAAATGCCCCAGACTGCTGGGTGCTGCTGGGTGACACATCAGGTCCCATCCTTTTCTTTACATACACACTCCCACAACTGCCCTGGGCCCAACCACCACAGAACCTTCTGAAACAGTCCTGGCTCAGAGATGTGAATCCAGGCACTGGCCCTTTGTTAAAAGAAAAACACAGACATTTCAAGTTTTACTCCTGGCAGTAGATCCATACAGAATTCACAGGGCCTACCAGTCGCGCAGTTTGATTTCAGCCATGTATTAGTTGTGTAATTTTGGGTAAATTACTTAACCTTTCTCATGTGCCATTTCCTCATTCTTATCAGGGAAAATAATGATACCAACCCCTTGGGTTGTAGTGAGATTAAATATTATTGTATCAATATATTTCATAGTCCATGCAAATATTTAAACAAGCAGTTTACAACAGAAAAAATTTAAATTTTTCTACCTCATTCACAGTAAGTGCAATGCAAAATACAACTATACTGAGATGCTACTTTTCATCTATCATGCTGGCAAAAATTCCATATTCAATAGTATATTCTAAGCCAGGCACAGCAGCCCACACCTGTAATTTCAGTGATTGGCGAGGCTGAGGCAGGAAGATCTCAAGTTCAAAGCCAGCCTCAGCAATTTAGTGAGGCCCTAAGCAGCTCAGCAAAACCTTGTCTCTAAATAAAATATAAAAAAGGGATGGGGATGTGGCTCAGTTGTTAAGAGCCTCTATGTTCAATCCCCAGTACCAAAAAAAGTATATTCTAGTGAAGTGTACTGGCACATGCCTATAACTCCAGTGATTCAGGGGACTGAGACAGGAAGATCACAAGTTTGAGGCCAGCCTCAATAACTTAGCAAGTCCCTGTCTCAAAATTAAAAATACAAATTTTGGGTATGTAGCTCAGTGATTGAGCCCACCTGGGTTCAAGTTAGTGTACCCCACTCCCCACACACAAAAAAAGTGTATTGTATTGATGAAGTAATGGGGAAAGAAGCACTCATTCATTGTTTTGGGTGAGTTGAAACTGCATTGGCCAATTACAATTAAATTTGAAAATCTCTAGAAAAAGTTTATGTGCTTTTACCCATTGACCCAGAAATACTGCTACTAGGAATCTATCCCAAAATGCACCATCCAAAATTGAAAATGACTTATATGCAAGGTAAATCTCTATAGTATTATTCATAATTGCAAATAACTAGAAACAAAATGTCCATCAACAACTGGTTGAATAAAATATGGTTATATGCATGTAGTGGAACACCCTGAAGTTTCTGCAGTTTCTGAAGTTAGGAGATAGAACTATATATGCTGAAGTCAAGTGACTTCCCGGATATAGCAAGTGGACAAAATTAGAAGTGAAAAAAATATTTATTACAGAGAACTATAACTTTTATGTAAAAAAGAAGAAACATGCATAAATATACATACATAATTGCGTATACTTACCAAAAGAAACACTAGAAATTAAAGTTAAAACTAATTAAAATAGGGAAGGACTGACAGGAACATCATTGGAAGCAAGGTTTCTTTCAATATACCTAGATGATTTTGATGTTGGAAACATAAATGTTTTATATATTCACAAATTATAATAAATTAGAGTAATCTCTAAAAACAAAAACTAAAAAGAATCAATTTAATATACACATTGATTATACATTTTAAATTATATATATATAAATCAAATAATTATTTCAAGTGACTTTATTTTTTATTTTTTGCATTTTTAATTTTTGATGCTGGAGGTTGAACCCAGAGGCATTTAACCACTGAGCTACATACCCAAACTTTTTAAATTTTGAGCCAGGGTCTTGCTAAGTTGCTGAGGGTCTAAGTTGCCCAGGCTGTCCTAGAACTTGCGACCCTTCTGCCTCAGTCTTCTGAGTCTCTGGGATTACAGGCATGTGTCACTGTGACTTTAAACCAGACCACAGAAATGGAGGAATGTATTCTAAAGACAAATAAAGCTGAAGAGAACTTTAGACTTAATTTGGTAGTCTAATTGCTAGTCAATATTTATTTTATTAATTTAAAACTATTGGGAGATAAAAAGTACAAAGTTGCAGTTAAGAGAGTAAGCCAGGCCTGCCTGAAATCCCAGCCACTCCAGAGGCTGAGGCAGGAGGATCATAAATTCAAAGCCAGCCTGGGCAATTTAGCAAGACTCTGTTTCAAAATTAAAAAAATAAAATGGGCTGGGGTTTGTAACTGAGTGGTTCAGAGTCCCTGGGTTCAATTTCCAGGACTGGAAAAAAGGTGGGGCAGAGAGGAAGAATAAGTCATAAGTATTTAAGGAGGTAGATATGTTAATTAGGTCGATTTAATCAATCCACACGGTCTTGACATATTATTGTGCACTACATAATTTTATAATTTGTCACAAAATTAATTTTTTTTGTGGTACTGGTAATCAAACTCAAGAGTGCTCTACCTCTGAGATGCATCCCCAGCCTTTTTTATTTTTTGTTTTGAAACACGGTCTTGCTAAATTGTCACTTGCAATCCTCCTGCCTTTGCCTTCAGTCACTGGGATTACAGGTTTGCACCACTGCACTGTTTCATTAATCAATTTAAAAAAAAAAAAAACCCAGCCCAGAAGTTTCTTCTTCCTTTCTTCCGTTTAACACAGCTGGAAAAAAAAAAGTGCTAAAACCTGGGAGGACAAAATGTTTGTCAAAATCTCAAAAGGAACAAATGAATCCTAAATAAAGAAAAAGCAGAATTATAAGGTAATTTAAATAATGTGGTCTCTGTGTGCTAGGTAGGCAATGATGACACACCCCATGTATTCTTCCAGTCCTCACCTCTTATCACTGAGGGTAATTTTGTCCCTGTTACAGTCCAATAGCATGTAATACTCTAACCACACAACACACACGTCTATTGGACGTGATCTGTCCTGGGAACTCCCCATTTGCAAATTCCACTACAGGAATTTTCATATGAGGAAACAACAGTGTACAGTGTTTACTATCCTCATTTGTAAAATGGGAATAAACTGTAGCTTAATTCAGAGGATTATGGTGGGGGTTCAAGGGGAAAAGCCTGTGTAATATTTAACACAGTTGGCACAAAGTAAGTGCTTGATAAATGTGATTAATAATAAACTGAGAATATTTTTAAGGACAGAGGGCAAATGACTCATTCATCTTTGTATCCTCAGAATCTTTCACACTACTAGTATCTGGTAGGGGTTCAATAAATACGTTCACTGAAAGAGTCACTGTATCCAGGGGTCAGGGTGCATGAGGACACCCGCAATAAATCATTTACCCCAGGTCACCATGCCACATGGCCACTTCAAGGCAGAGCTTATAAATCTCTACAGTGTGGGGTGCCCTTTAAGTCTGTTTCCTCCTAAGTAAACACATCGTACCTGACTGGGCATAAGTCTTGGGGAAAAAGATTCAATCAAAGTTCCAAGTCTGATTCTATTCCAGCCAGAGCGGAGTGAGTGTCTGTTTCTCCTTTTCCCTGAGCCTGTCACAATCTCAACAAATAGGCTTTTAAATTAAGTAGTGATTTGGAATGTAAGTGAGTGCATTTAAGATGATAAGAGACAGAGAGATCCTAATGGCTGAAATATTTGTCATATCACAAGTAAACGGAGGGTTTCTGGGAGTCACTAATGTAACTAATTTTTTCCAAATCCTCCTCTGCTCTGTGTGAGAAGATGAGGTCAGTGCAGGTTGAGCTGGCCCAGAGTGAGCAGCTGTCGGGGGACGGAAGAGAATACTGATGGATGGATGGCTGTTTTCCTTGGGAAACCAGAGCCTGGTTGTTCAAATTAAGCTGTAGCTACCCAACAACCAGCTGCGGTTGCTGCAAATGAAAAGGTGGGGAAATAAATGTGTGATCCATATAGTGCCTCCCTCGGGGTGGGGGCAGAGATGTGTCGTGGGCTTGGCCCTGTGGGAGGGGGTGTCTGAAGGAAGGATGGAAATAATTGACTGCAACTCCTCTCCTTCCCTTCACCTACTCCTGAATCACCTCTGCAGCAAACCGGGATCATGTCAGTAACACCTCTTCTTGAGCACTCCCAGAGCTGGGAATCTCACTACCTCCAAAGCAGCCCAGGATAATAAAGCATTTTTAGTAGAATCCAGAAGCAACCTCTTTGGTAGCTATGTTGGCATATTGGTTAGCTGTGAAGTGAACCGAAAGCTGTAAAAATATGTGGTTACTCTGCGTCAAATGTCCAAAATGAACAGCTCTACTCATTTGGGCTTGGTGCATTGAGTTTTTAGGCTTATTCTAAGGTTGACTCCATCACCAACTGTGGTTAACACCTCCAAGTAGATACTAAAGACTTTTTCGGTTTGTAAAAATGGGGGAGGTAACCACCTCAGGGCATCCACAATGCCAAGGCTTGGTGGAGAGGGAGACATGGTCATTTTACTTACACCTCACTTTAAGGCAGGACCTTACATTTCAATTTTGACTACATTGCATTTTTGCAATGTAGTCATTTTTGCAATGCAATTTTGACAAATGAATGCAATTTTGACAAATATGCATTCAGCCACAGAGAAATACAAGATTTAGAGATGTCCATCATTCAATTTGAAATGTGTCATTTTTGGACCACACCTTCTGCAGTACATCCAAAAGGAAATTTTAAAATAAATTTTGTCTGGGGCAAATATATGACACTGCCCCAAGTATATGACATGCTTTTTTAAAAGCATGCATTCATTCCATGTAAGTTTTAAAATATACACAATTTCTGAAATCTTGATTTGGTATTTCTTAATATCTTGAGAGCCTAAAATAAAAAATAAAAAACAGTCCAGGAATCTAAAAGACTCTGTCCTGTGCACTTGTAAGATTATTGTTGCAATCCAATAAGATTAAGGATGAAGGACTGGGTGCAGTGGCACATATTTGTGGTCCCAGCTAACAGGCTAAGGCAGGAGGATCACAAGTTAGAAGCCAGCCAGGGCAATTTAATAAGACCTTGTCTCAAAACAAAACAAAACAAGGGACTGGGAATATAACACACTGGTAGAGGGCTTGCCTCAGCAGCGTGATGTACTGGGTTTGATCTCCAGTAATAGGAGGGGGGAAAAAAGAATATAAAATTAGTGTGTTATAAAAATGTTTTTACACATTATTATTGTTTAGATATGAGGTGTCCCCTCAAAGTTCTTGTTATATAGGAAGATTCAGAGGTGAAATGATTAGGTTGTGAGAACTGTAACCTATCAGTTCATCCTAGTTTGAATGGACTGACTAGGTGGTAACTGTAGGCTGGAAGAGGAGGGTCACTGGGGTTGTGCCCTGGAAAGGTTGTTCTTCCTGTGGCCTCTTCTCTCTCTCTCTCTCTCTCTCTCTCTCTCTCTCTCTCTCTCTCTCTCTCTCTCTCTCTCTCTCTCTCTCCTTCCTGACCCAGCTGTGAGCTGGGCAGTTTTTTTTCAGCTAGGCCCATCTCTCATGATGTGCTGAGACTCAAAGCAATGGAGTTGGTAGTCTATGGACTGAAACTTCTGAAACAGTGACCCCCAAATACACTTTTCCTCCTCTGAGTTGTTCTTATTGGGTATTTTGGTCACATAAATGCAAAAACTAACTAAAACACATACCATAGAGTAGTCAAACCCAAAGAAACTGAAAATGGAATGGTTATTGCCAGGGAATGGGGGAACAAGAAATATGAGAAAGATCTAGAGACGAGTTGCAAAAGGACATGAATATGCTTACTACTACTGAAATATACATTTAAAAGTGATCGAAATTGGGCAGGGGTTGTGGCTCAGTGGTAGAGCATTTGCCTGACATGTGTGAGGCACTGGGTTTAATTCTCAGTACCACATGTGAATAAATAAATAAAATAAAGGCTCATTGACAACTAAAAAATATTTTAAATGATTAAAATGATAAATTTTATTTTATATGTAGTTTTCCATGAGTAAAAATTTTTTAAATCTTTAAAAAAGGTTTTGAAAGGTGTTATATAAATATTAGTGTTGCTGCTAAATTAGTACTACACAATTGTTCTTTAAATATATATTGAGTATCTACTATGTGCCTCACCCTGTTCTCAATAGCTTTTATACTATAGGTGGTGAATAAATATAACACAAAGTATAGCATTTCTTCAGGTAGGTAGCAGAAAGTTCATAAAAATGTAATAGAAATTATTGCATCCAAATGTCATTAGGTTCACCAATATGGGAGTGTGGTCCCGAATGGCAATCTGCCCCACCCTCAGTATAGTGGGAGGAGATTAGAATGGAAGTCTGTTATTGTTCTAAACCCTAGTCTGGGCACTACAGCTAGTTAAAAACATCATAGAGGTAATGGTTAAGAGTAGGAACACAAGCAAGATTTCGTGGTGCACACCTGTAATCCCAGCTACTTAGGGAGGCTGAAACAGAAGAATTGCGAGTTTGAGGCCAATCTCAGCAACTTAGTGAGATCCTGTATCAAAATAAAATACAAAGAAGACTTGGGACATAGCTTAGTGTAGAACTCTAGGTTCCATCCCCAGTACTATACACACATACAAGGAGTAGTAACACAAACCAGAAATCGTTGGTCGGATCCCCAACTCTACGATTTACTATCTGTGTCACCTTGGGCAAGTTACTTAACCTCATGCATCTCAGACTCCCATCAGGAAAAGGGGGACTTACAGCAGTGCCTACCTTAGGTTTCAGTGAGCTCGTATTTAGCCAACTTATTTAGAACAGTGTCTAGCATTTATTAAATGCTACATGTGAATGTTAAATGAAATAAAATGCCTTTCAAGAAGTCAGTTAATTTTCTGAGCTTCAGGAAAATAATGTCTAAGGATACTTTTGGGTCTATAAATTCAGTGATTCCACACTTTTACAGGCTAAGACTTTGTAACCTCTCAAATCATGCTAATTTTTAAAAATTTAAATGGACACAACACCTTTATTTTATTTATTTATTTTTATGTGGTGTTGAGGATTGAACCCAGGTCCTCACACATTCGAGGTGTGCACTCTACCAATGTCCTACCCAGTCCTCCTGCATTAATTTTTTTAACCAGCCTAATTGGTTGCAATAAGGGCTTTCCGATAGCAATTATGTTAGGGTCCAGTTACGAAACCAGAAGCCATGATAGGGATTTCAGTGGGGGAATTTTATGGCTAAATAGGTACTGGAGAAATTAAAAGATGATAAGTGAACACTGAATTAATATAGTGGTAGTAACTTCAGAAGCAGTCTCCACCTCTAAGGCTGGGACACAAAGGGAGGAGGGGGTGTCAGTGCCTGGAGGCTTGGAGGAAGACTGGACTCAGGCCCCTGAGGAGGAGGCACTGCTAGGTTGTTGGTGGCACCTCAGGAGCTAGGATTCAGACCTCTAAGGAGGTGGTTTCGTCCTACGCTGACAGTCTCTGAAGGGGCACAATTATGCTCGCTCTAGATGGGCTGGGGGAAAGTTGGAGACTGGAACTAATTGCCATCTTCAGGGTGGCAGGGCACTGCTGGTGATGTGATTAGTGACTGCACACCAACAGCTGGCATCCCTCATCTTTCTTCCTCCTTTCCAGCTCCCTCTGATGCCACTAAGGGGAACCAAAAAGATTTCAGTTGGCAAGAAGAAATGTGGTTTTCAGAGTCTCAGGCCAGCATCAAAGAACAGAGTGTAGAAGAGGGATTTGAAATTAGAGACCATAACTTAAGAACTGGCATCAGCCAGGTGGTGGCACATGCCTATATCCAGTGACTCCGGTGCCTAAGGCAGAAGGATTGCAAGTTAGAGGCTAACCTAAGCATAATAGCAAGATCTGTCTTAAAAGAAAAATTAAAAGGTCCCTTTCAGCTAGAAATTGACAGTGGGGAAATGTAACAGGGGTTCACTTGATTCTTTGACTATATCCCCTGTTGGGGGTATAATTTGTCACTTTGAAACTTTTTTTTTTCCCTAATCTTTTCTCTGACCTTCTCCCTAGACTTCTCCTCCCTGATCTTCTTCCTAAACTCATTTTTTCTGAATCACCTCTTAAAAACCCCCTATTCCCTATGATGGGCAGAATCACAGCCTTTGGGATGGGAGTCCCTGTGTTTCTCCTTTGCTAGCAAAGCAATAAACTATCTTTTTCTTTTTTCTCAAAAAAAAGAAAGAAAGAAAGAAAGAAAAGAAACGAAAAGAAAAAGCTGGGATATAACTCAGGGTAAAGTGCCCATGGGTTCTAGCCCCAGTACTGAAATGAAAAAAGTAGCATTATAGCTCCTAAACTGCTTGCTGTTACCTCTATGGATGCCAGTTCTGACCACCAGAGTAACACCAAAATGTATTCATGCTCCTCACCTGCTCAAAAATAGCTGTCCCAGCCTCCTCATGCTCTCCTTTTTCCAGCCTAAAACAACCTTCTATTGATTTCTCCACTGTGGGGTTCAAAGGAGAAGGAGTCATATGTGACTCATTTTTGTGCCCCTCTGGAGCCAGAATAATACCATGATGCTTTGTGTAATACCAGGTGCTTTCTCAGCATTGATTTGAATAGTCCGATTGCTTTAAGTGTTAGGAAAGTCTTTGTATTGAACACAAATCAGCCTTTCCTCTAAGCCAGTGAGTGGTCTCTCCAATTCATCTCTAGGAACCTGGGCGAAGCAGTTTGCCCACTTCAAGTCTCGGTTTCTCTGGAATGATAACATCCCCACACCACAATGAGAACTCCCAATCTCATACTCAAGGGATTTGGTGTGACAGCTTTATTTCTTATTTCATTATTTTTATCATTTGTAACAAACACCTGACATAATCAGTTTAGAGAGAGCAAAGGTTTATTTGGGCTTGACTTTTCGAGGTTTCCATTCACTATTGGTTGGCCTTGTTGCTTTTGGGTCTGTGGTGAGGCAGCTCATACATGGTAATGCTATTCACCTCATGACCAGGTCATCAAAGAGAGAAGGAATGGGCAGTGTCCCACCATCCCCTTTGAGGGAGTACTCCCAATGACTAGATGTACCACTAGGCCCCACCTCTTACATTGCCACACATCCCAATAGTACTGAACTGAGGACTAGGCCTTTAGCACATGGATTTTGGGGGATACCTCAGATCCAAATTGAAGCAGATGGTTTATGTACCCTATCCTCCTCTCACTTTGCTTCTGCTGATGTTTCCACCTGGGATCTCATCAGTGTTCTGGAGGGTTAGCCAGTGGAGATGCTTTGTAATGGGGAGTGGGGGGGAACTTCTAGGAGGGCACAAATACTGAAAAGTTATAGGGATAGAGTCTTGCCTGGTTCTGTTTATAATAAAGTCAAAATAGCATGGAGTTTCACTAACTAGGTTCTGGAGTCAGACTGCCTATGCTGAAATTTCTGCCACGTTGTTTCCTATGTGACCTTGGACAAATAACTTGAGCTTTGCTTTGTTCCACTGGAAATAAGTCGATAATGGCACTAAATTCAGATGCTTGGTACTCTTCATGGCAAATTACAAATACTCACCACCTATTAGTTATTTCTGAGCTCTACGTGCTTGATACTGTACTAAATGTCATTTATTACACCATCACTTACCTTTACACAGCTCATGAGCTGGGTATAACTCCTCCCCCCTTTATAGGGAAAGAAACTGAACCTCATATGACCAAAAAGAGGAGCAGAGCCAGGGTTTTCATACCTAGGACTAACTCTACTGTTGGGATTCAGAAGTGGTACTGTCCCCTAGAGGACACTTAGGAAATTTGTGGGAACACCAGATTGCTGCCATGATTGGAGGACACCCTTGACTTTTTGTGGTAAGTAGGGAAGAGGGATATTTAGCATGCTACAGTACAAAAGTCAGGCCTTCACATGCCAAGTGACTTCTGAATGTATTCCAGACATCTGTGCAGGTGAAAAAGCTAGTTACATCTATAGCACTTCTCAGCACTCCACTTCAGTGGTTTCCTTTAAATAATGAGTTGCCAATATTTGTCCCCTACTTCATTTGTCCTCTTTCTTCCTCTTTGTCTCCTCTGTGGGCGGTTTTGTCTGGATAAGTCTCCATGCTTAACAAATTTACCCAATTTGAGCATTATGCCAAATCCAAATCTGTTAAAGGGCATCTATGAAAAACCCAAAGTCATAACATACTTAATGGTGAAATTAATTAATTAATTTGCTACTAAGATTGGAAACAAGGCAAGGATGATTCTCACCAGTGTATCCACTACTGTACTAGTGGTCCTTGCCAAGAAAAAGAAATAAAGGGTGTAAAGAAATAAAAGATGGGATAGAAAGAAATAAATCATCTTTTTTTTTTTGCAGTGCTGGGGATTGAACCCAGGGCCCTGTGCTTGCAAGGCAGGCACTCTACCAGCTGAGCCATCTCCCCAGGCTGAAATAAATCACCTTGATTCACAAATGATATAACACCTTATGAAAAGAATCTTAAGGAACTCCACAAAACAACTATGGAGAGTAATAAGTGAAATTAGTAAGATCATATAATGCATAATTAATATAGAAACCTGATTATATTCCAACAAGGCGTAAATAACTAGAAAATGAAATTCAAAAACAATTCCATTTACAAGAGCATCGAATTGAAATCAATATAATTAGCAACACATTTAAGAAAAGATGTGCAAGATTTTTTTCATTTGAAATGAAAAATTGACAGAAATTAAATAAGATCTAAATATCAGAGATATTTGCTATATTCATAGATTGGGATTTGAAATGAGACAAGGAAATAATAGGAATTGCTATAGTTGTGTGTTATGTAGTAATAAGTTGTATTTGGTATTTGCCTGGACTTGTAAAACTAAAATCATAAAAGGCGCCTGGTGACAAACTTGCTGTGTGGCAGGATGACACTCCTCAACAATGCTGATATGAACTTTTATCTATGATTTGAGTGGTGGCTCCTAGTCTAGTCGTGTTCTGGTCTTTTCAATGAAGACCAGAGCGTGACTGGGCTGAAAATCACTACTTAAACCCCTGGACTTTTGGAGCAAACTGTCAGCAGCACCGTGACCAGAGGACTCCATGTTACTGTCTCTTGACTACCCCGACTGCTGTCCACACTATCACTGATTGCTGATCAATCCTTGTTACCAAGGTCAGATAACTGACCACCTCTCCCACAACGATGACTGCCATCCAGCCTCCGGCTTATCAGACACCCAAGGACATCCAAAGATATCCTAGAAGCTAAGAGAGGCTACAGCTGAGAAGAATCCCCTCGGTCTTGTCGACTAACTTCTTGGCTAAGAGACATCGCATTGAGTAAGTCCATGGGAATTGAACTCTAGGTGAACAAGGGAGTGACTCTTCAATGTATTTCTGACTTGCTATTATTAGGAATGTTGAGTATGCATTGCATGAATAAAATCCACTTGTTGGAACCAAACTTGATTCCTCTCTTGCTCACTGCTTCCGACAGGACTCAATAGTGTTTAGATGTCAGTTTTACTCAATTTGACCTGTAGAGCCATTAAAATACCAAATATAAGTCAGAGACTTTCCTTCTTTTAGAAATTGAGTTAACTCAATTTCTTTTCTTTTTTTTTATCTTTTTTTTTTTTTTTTAATTTTACCAGGATTGAACCCAGGGGTGTTTTTATTACTGAGCTACATCCTCAAACCTTTTTTATTTTGAGGCAGCATCTCATTAAGTTGCTGATACTAGCCTTGAATTTACAATCTTTCTGCCTCAGCCTTCCAAGTTGTTAGGATTATAGGCATGAGTCACCACACTCAGCAAGTTGATTTTTTTTTTGTATGAATGTGCATGCCAGGGATTGAACCCAGGGGCACTTAATCACTGAGCCACATCCGGGTCCTTTTTATTTTTTTATTTTGACACAGGGACTCACTAAGTTTCATAGAGCCTTGTTAAGTGGCCAAGGCTGGTTTTGAACTTGCAATTCTCCTGCCTCAGCCTCCCCAACTGCCAGGATTATATACACCACCATGCCTGGCTTTAATTTTTAAAATTTATGTAGAAGAGCAAAAGGTGGTGAACTGTTAAAATAATCATGAAAAAGAACAAAGTTAAGGGGTTCATACTACCTGATTTTAAGACTTGCTATAAAACTTACTAATTAACACTTACAAAGTGACTAATCAAACTTTGTTACCAAATCTGTTTCAGTTATCTATCACTGTATAGCAAACTATTCTAAAACAGTTGGGTAAAGCCAGTATTTGTAGCCACATTTTGCTCTTGAGACTGGGAGTTAACTGGCCAACTGAACAGTTCTCATTCTGGTCTCTCATGAAATGCTGTCAGCTGGTGGCTGGAACTGGACTCATCACTAAGGTTCTTAATTCATGTGTCTGGTGCCCAGGCTGGGACTCACTCATCAACTGGAGCTGGAACAGCTACTGTTCTGTAGGCATGTATCCCACAATGTGGTCTTTTCATATAGGGGTCTCAGGGGAACCAGACGCCCTTTGGGTTAGTCAAAGATTCCTAGGGTGAATATCCAGAGAACCATGTGAAAGGAATACTGCTTTCATAATCTGGACTTGAAAGTTCCCCAGAGTTATTTTCTCTACACATTCTCTCCATTAGAAGTTCATCCCCAAGCTCATATTCAAAGGAAGAGGAATTAGACTTTGTGCCTTGATAAGAGTAGTGTCAAAAGATTGCAGTGAAAATTCACACTGAGCCTAAAAATGGTATGGCACAAACCAGTAAGCATCTGGGAGGCTGATGGAAATGCCACCTGTGACTCTTCTTGAGCTTTTCTAAGGTTTCTAATGAGATTAATCAGCAATGGAAGGTGAGTGAGAAGACAAGAAAGCTGGTGGTGGGGAGGGACTCTTTCCATTTTATGCATAGCATAACATGTGCCTGTTCTCTTTCACTTGGTCCTTTGAAACATGCCGTTCTCACTGACGGTATGCCCTTCCTCTTTCCTCCGCCTTCCTCCTATACATTCTTCTGGATTGGCTTAGACATTAGCTTCTCTGGGAAACCCTTCTCATCCCAAGCCTAGCTGGGTCCAGGGCCCTTTTGTGGGTGCCATAGCTCTCTGTAACATGCCCTTCCTCAGTGTTCATTAGTGTCTCTTTGCTATCCATCCACTTGTTCATCCCTTTCTCCTTTCCTGGAGTTTAAGTTGCTTGAAGGCAAGAGGCAGTATTTTGTACTCCTTTGTGTCTGTAGCACCCTAGTGATGAATGACTAAGTAATTGGGTAGAGAGGGTGGAATATTCCTGAGCAATGACAGAACTCAAAGCTTCCACAAGGCAACTACAAGATGTCCCACTTTGTCCCAAGGTCTCCTGCATCACCTCCCTGCACAGGCTGACTAGAACTGGGAGAAGCTGGTGTGACAGAGTGATTAGCTAGTCCCTGAGTGTGAATAGCCACCACTGCAATCTGCTCTGCTGTGGCCTCCTCTCTAGTCTCCCCAAATCAGTCAACTCCTCTTCCCAGTTCCTCTCTGGGAGTAGATCGACCTGCTTCCCACTAAAACCTTAGACGCGATAATAGGAGGAAAAAAAAATAAAGGTCGAGAGTAGGACAATTGGTGGCAACGAGATGAACACAGATTAATGATGTGGACCTCGCCCTGGCCTCCCCAGCCTGGGCTGGGGAAGGTTCATGGTTGATACCCATTAAAGGACTTAATGAAATAATTATAATTCACACCCTAGAGCATCAAAGAATCAATACTGGGGAACTTTGAGCCACTCTGGGTGTGGTATCCCACTGGCTTCACAGTTCAGCACTGCAGGCAAAGCTGGTGGAAGCAAATGCAGTTGACACGGAAGTTGCATTAAAAGAGGGCAATAATAGATTAAAAGCTGCCGGGATCCTGGCGACTGGATGTCAATATCCTTTATTCCCTACCTTGCCCCAATTCTGCCCCCTCCGTGCACTATTAGCCCAAATCAATGGGCTGTCAATTGACATCACGAGCTACAGCATTAATGCGAGCTCACAAAGGAAGCCCAGCCCTATATTATCACTTCTCTCGCTTCCAAATTACCACATAATGCAGGCCACAGGCAGCTTGTGACATGTTAACACTATACACGATTTGTTGGGATTGGACTAAACATTTCATGGCTAAAGATTTCATCAGAGACTTGATGACAGAAATAAACTGTCATCCACGGGAAATCACTGGAAATAACAGAATTAAGCATTGTTTGGAAATCTGGAGGGACAATGAAGTGATGATGATGGATGGAAAGAATTGAGACCTACAGCTGGTGGCCTGCTGTGAGAGCAGCTTCAGGGAAAGGCGGCAATTAACAGGCCATTTTGTTGGGCCCACTAAAGAACAGGTATTCAAATTTTGTCTAGGAGTTGAATTATGCTCTCTCCCCACCTTAAGGAAAAAAAAAAAAAAAAAGTTGAAACCCTAAACCCAAGACCTCAGAGTGTGACCTTTATTTGGAAGTAGGGTCTTCACAGAGGTAATCAAGTTACATTGAAGTCATCAGGGTAGGCCCTTAATCCAATATGACTGGTGCACTTATAAAAGGGCAGATTGACAGAGAAGCTATGTGAACACACATGGTGAGAAGAGAGTGAGCCATGTGATTGGAGTGAGACCAGAAGCCAAGGACAGTTCAGTTCCTTCTCTAATACCTTGAGAAGCATGGTCCTGCCCTCATCTTAATTTCAGACTTCCATCTTCCAGAGCTGCAAGATAAAAAAATTTCTGTTGTTTTAAGCCATATGGTTTTTGCTTATTACAGCACCTTTAGGAAGCATCATTATTTAGAGCCAGGCACTGTGGTGCATCCTGTAACTTGTTATTGGGGAGCTGGGACAGGACCTCATTTGAGGTCAGCCTGGAAGCAATTTAATAGAAAATATAAAAGGATGGGAATGTAGTTCGGTGATAAAGTAGCCCAGTGTTTAATTCCCAGTACTGCCCCCCTCCAATATTTTTGTTACTAATGATAGTGGCTCCAATTTATTGAGCGTGTCTGATTCAGGCAAAATGAAATGCTCCACATACACTGGCTCATTTCATCCTCACAACAAACCAATAGTTGAGCATTTTAACCTCCTTTTCAGAGGCAAAGATACCAAACTTCAAAAACAATGTTTGCTTAAGGTCACACATCTTTTAAGTGGCAAACAGGTCTGTCTAGACAGAAATATGGGAAATAATCTTTAAACAAAAATACTTCTGATGAATATTTTCAAGTGGTTACTTACTTATAACTTGCTTTCTTTTCAGATCCCAGTGATTTTTTCAACCTTTGGGTGGGGAATCTATAGCCACATGGTTTGAGATTTCAGCATCTCAAATTGGAGATTAAAAACAAGAGCATAGCCACTTCAGTTCCTCACAAAGGAGGGATCTTGTCTTAAATGTCTATTGTTCCTTCTCATCCATCTTTCCAATTATCATAAACAGATACCTCTACCCCATCTCCCCAGTCCCTTGGGTGGGGTGGAGCCAACTTTGCAGTCAATTGCCCAACTCATGAATACGTTCTATTAGTTCCATACAATGAAGTTACTAAGAGGAATGAGTTTCTGATATGCATGACAACATGGGTGATCTTTGAAAACACACCAAAGTCAGTCACAAAAGACCACATGATTCTATTCATATGAAATGTCCAGAATGGACAGATCTTTCAAGGCAGAAAGTAGATTAATGATTGTCTAAGATTGGGGTGAGTGGTTTAGGGAGAAATGCAGATAATGGATATGGGAGTCTTGGTGTGACTAAATTGTTCTAAGGTGACTGTTGGACAATTCAGTTCTGTGAACAAACTAAAAATGTATGAGTAAACTGCACGTTAACTAACTGTATCTAAAAGTTGTTATATGAATTTTTAAAGAAGTAGTCCGAGGAGTGGAAGTTCAGGAGATAAGAGAAGCAACAGTGGGATCAGGAAAAGCCAGAACCTCTTCCCACTGAACTACCCTCAATACCCACAATGCTTCAAAGGCCTGTATTTTGTACCCATTCATCCTCACTGCCAAGTACCCAAGAAAACCTGTTATATCTCACCTCACTGCCAGCTGGGAATTCTTTGCATGGAACATGAATGTGGACCTTTTTTGTTGTTGTTTTGGTGGTGGTGCTAGGGATTGAACACAGGGCCTTGGGCTTACAAGCCAAGCACTCTACCAGCTGAGCTATATTCCCTGCCCAGCTGCATGTGGGTATTTGGAGCCAACTTCATTACTTCTTGTGCTTTTGGTTAGGAAATTTGTGAAATAGACTCTGACAAGGTTGCATCTTCCCCAGGTATCCTGGTTTTTATAATCAGTTGCTGCCATCTAGTGGACAGTGACTCCCTTACACCAATGTGAACACTCGCACAAGTTAAAATTCAAGTCTCACTAACTAATCACTCCATTCCACAATACAAAAGCCCACTTTATAATTTAGAGTCTGAATATTATAGGCGTTTGAGCAAAGAACTGCTTATAAGCACTCTCATCTTACTTCTCTACCTTAACTACACAAAGAGGATATTGCTCAGGCAAGAGAATCCATATTTGAGGTCAGCCTAGGCAATTTAGCAAGACCCTGCTTCAAAGGGCTGGGATTGTAGCTGTGGTCAAGTGCCCTTGGTTAAGCTGCACCTGCCCCCCACAAAGGCTAATAATTACTGAGAAAAACTTTGAGCTATAGTGGTTAACTTTATAACCAGTCTCTTAAAATCATAATCTTCCAGAAAACCAGAAGTTTTTGCCATCCTAGATTTATATACTTGCACCACCAGATCTAGTTTTCCTTCCAAGGTTGGGAAACATCAAAAGTGACATGTCAAGTCTAAATGGGAAGTGCCAATACTTCTAGTTACCTTCATCTTTGAGCTTTCCTCAAAACCCCTTCCCAAAGTCTTTTCCCATAGAAAACTATGGTTTGTTTCTATGTCACTATTATGCAGCATACTCTCTATCCCATTCATTGAGTTTCAATCTTACAACCCTAAATTTCTCAACTTTTAACAGCAAAATGTATCTGCAGATGTTAATAACTGAAGTACCCAGAAGGCCCCAGTGACCAGAATATGACCATTAAACACAAATTGCATGTATCAAAAATATAAATACTAAAAAAAAAACTGCACGTATCCTGGGGAACAGATGAGAAATCCTTACAAGACCTCCAAATGCTCTACCAGATCACCTGATGCCGGTCTATAAAAAACGGGTCGAGAGCTAGGGATAGAAGTTGGTTGACAGAGTGCTTGCCTAGCATGCACAAGGCCCTAGGTTAAATCCCCAGCACCAAAAAAAAAAACAAAAAAATGGTTGAAATGGACCAACTTCTGAATGCCTGAGCTATTTCTGTGCATTGGAGGTTACTAGAGTCAGTAACCCCAGTGACCAACTTGGGTAAGTCAACACTTTTAGAACAATGTTGAAAAAAACCTAACAAATGGCTGAGGGATTATACCATTCTTTTATGAAGGACCAAGATGGGAAGGAAACATTGTCCCAGGAAACATTCAGGCCCTAAAACTGTTACTTTATGAGATTCTTAACTTACAATGCTATAAATCCCTAATAAGCTCCCAAACCAAAATTAAATTTTCCATGAAGCTTAGCTATACAAACCAAGCTATACCTGTTGCAAGTGTCTGCGAAGTTATGCAGTCTTAAGCCTATGATCATGTATGTTACTGTAGTTGGGCTATCACAAACCAAGCTTAGCCCCATACAATAGCAACAACTGGGTTCAATCTCCCAGTATAACTATGCTGCAATTCTTTTGGGACTGAAGCAGTCACTAGGTGGCAATGTAGCACTAGAAAAAATCTAAACCACTTTACTTTTCCTTGCTCTACCTCTACGAAGGCACTGTGACATACACATGAATTCAGAACCTTTGGCTTTTGCTGTTTTGAAGTTTGAACTTCAGACTGATGTGGATGGATAACATGGCTAATAGACCCAGGTAGGTAATGTGCCCTACCCTCCTTGCTAAGTTTCTTCCACATGAACACTGTTTATTAGAGGTTTCTGCTCCTCTTGCCTGAAGCTCAGGTGCTAGCTAGGCTAGGGTCCAGATTGAAACTTCAATGGAGCTTTTTAAGATAAGCAATGAATTCAGTTATTGTTACCCAATGTCACAGGCAATTCTGCAAGGCTAGGCACTTCCTAGCCCTTATGACTCAGGTAGATGAATAAAAATTCCACCCATACAACACTGGTGTGACTTATGTGTCATCACTTGGGGGGGGGGGGGGAGAAAACTAAACACACTACTTGCAAGGCCTTACCAGCAGCTACTTGGAGACAACTATATGATGCCAATTTTAAATACAGTTTTATTTAAGACATTGCATTTTCCACTTACAATACAGTGTTTATAAAGTGCAATGTTATTTCCTTTCCCTGTGTACATGTTCCATATTCAAGTATTGAGAATGCCCAGTAATTTACTATAGCAGCAACCTTAAAACTGCCACAGAATTTGCTACAAATTTGGGCCCTTCCATTTTTTACTGTGGAACAATGCTACTTCTATTGTTGGGCTGGCTTAGTCAACCTCTTCAATGGTGGGCCCAGAGGAAGCACCACCAGAGGGAGGAGCTCCCCCACCAGGGAAGCCCCCAGGCATTCCTCCTGGCATGCCTCCTGCACTCTGGTACAGCTTGGTAATGATGGGATTGCAGACTTTCTCCAGCTCTTTCTGCTGATGTTCAAATTCTTCTTTCTCTGCGGTCTGAGGGGAGGAAAAAAATAATCACCAAGAGTTCTTCCAATAGTTTAGTTAACTAACACAACAATATACTCATGGAGCCTAGGGCTAGTCAGAATAAAACCCACCCAATACTAGGTCTTAACTATGAACTTAAGTCTTGGGTCACTCAGACATCCAAGGAAGGTAAACTGCCAACATGTAAAATTCTGGTGGAAACTGCGAATGTCTGGACCTTTCATCACTGTGACCATTACATTACACCAACCCAGTCTCTTCATTTCCTCCACTGATTAGCAGAAAAGTACCAACCTGATTCTTATCCAGCCAGTTGATGATTTCATTACATTTGTCAAGAATCTTCTGTTTGTCCTCATCATTAATCTTGCCTTGCAGCTTCTCATCTTCAACAGTTGCTTTCATGTTGAATGCATAGGACTCAAGTGAGTTCTTAGATGACACCTTATCCCTCTGCTTTTCGTCTTCAGCTTTGTACTTCTCAGCTTCCTGGACCATGCGCTCAATGTCTTCCTTGCTCAAACGACCTGTAAAGTTACATGATCTTGATCAGAGGTCCCTGTTACAGTCTACAACTTAAATTTTATGCTAGATGCCTACAGTGGGGACTTCAAATGGAACACAACCATTTGTATAGTCAAGACCAGACAGGAGAGGCTTATTCACCCAGACTAACCTTTGTCATTAGTGATGGTAATCTTGTTCTCTTTTCCTGTACTCTTGTCCACAGCAGAGACATTGAGGATGCCATTGGCATCAATATCAAAAGTGACTTCAATCTGAGGAACACCACGGGGTGCAGGAGGTATGCCTGTAAGTTCAAACTTGCCAAGCAGGTTGTTATCCTTGGTCATGGCACGCTCACCTTCATATACCTAGGGATAAAGAGTAACAAATTAGTCACTAATAAAAACTTAAGGTTTCTATGCTACGAAAGCTCAACTAGGAAAGACTTGTCGCTCAGACATCCAAGGAAGGAACTAGCCAACACAAAATTTCTGGTGGAAACTACGAATGGTTTTAGAATCCATCATCACAGCAGAAGACTTTCCCAGTTTTATGTAACTGCTCTAAGTGTAAAAAAAAGTGTACCTGAATGAGCACACCAGGCTGGTTGTCAGAGTAGGTTGTGAAGGTCTGTGTCTGCTTGGTAGGAATGGTGGTATTACGCTTGATGAGTACAGTCATGACTCCACCAGCAGTTTCAATACCAAGGGACAGAGGAGTGACATCCAAGAGCAGCAAATCTTGAACATTTTCAGATTTATCTCCAGATAAAATGGCTGCCTGGACAGCTAAATAAAAGAAAAGGTAAGAATTAAAAAAAAAAAAAAAAAAAACAAAACAAAAAACAAAGCAACTTGAATCACCTCACTAACCCATCTTATTCACTCAGACATCCAAGGAAGGAACTAGCCAACACAAAATTTCTGGTGGAAACTACGAATGGTTTTGGACTCCATCATCACAGCGAATCAGTTTGGGTCTCTAAAATGGTGCCTGTGGGTGAAAGTAGGGATTACCTGCACCGTAAGCAACAGCCTCATCAGGGTTGATGCTCTTATTCAGTTCTTTTCCATTGAAGAAGTCCTGCAGAAGCTTCTGAATCTTGGGGATACGAGTAGAACCACCCACCAGTACAATATCATGAATCTGTGACTTGTCTAGTTTGGCATCTCTAAGAGCTTTTTCCACAGGATCAAGGGTGCCACGGAACAGGTCAGCATTCAACTCTTCAAATCGAGCCCGGGTAATGGAGGTATAGAAGTCGATTCCTTCATAGAGAGAATCAATCTCAATACTGGCCTGAGTGCTGGAAGAGAGTGTACGCTTAGCTCTTTCACATGCAGTACGGAGACGTCGGACAGCTCTTTTGTTCTCACTGATGTCCTTCTTATGCTTGCGCTTGAACTCAGCGATAAAATGATTGACCATACGGTTGTCAAAGTCTTCTCCACCTAAGTGGGTGTCTCCAGCTGTGGATTTGACCTCAAAGATTCCATCCTCGATCGTGAGGATTGACACATCGAAAGTGCCACCTCCTAAATCAAAAATCAGCACGTTTCTTTCAGCTCCAACCTGCCATTAAAAAAATAAGCTTATATGTAAATTCCTCCTGACAGTCCACATTAACAAACCACCTTTACACTCAAATATACAAACCTTAAAAAAAAAAGATACAAACCTTTTTGTCTAAACCATAGGCAATAGCAGCGGCAGTTGGCTCATTGATTATCCTAAGCACATTGAGACCAGCAATGGTTCCGGCATCTTTGGTTGCCTGACGCTGAGAGTCATTGAAATATGCTGGCACTGTGACCACAGCATTGGTAACAGTCTAGTAATAAAGTAACAAAACCCAAATTAATGTAAAGTTACAGTACAGTTTATGTATTATTTTGACCCATAACCAAATTATTAAATCTAACATGCAAACTGAAGTTGGAAAGAAATCTTTCCCAGTTGACAGATGGTAAAAATTCCTGCTTAGCCAAAAATCTCACCTTCCCAAGGTAGGCCTCTGCAATTTCCTTCATTTTTGTCAGAACCATGGAAGACACCTCCTCCGGATAGAAACTTTTTGTCTCTCCCTTGTATTCTACTTGAACTTTGGGCCTGCCTGCATCATTCACCACCATAAAGGGCCAGTGCTTCATATCAGACTGGACAACTGCATCATCAAATCTACGTCCTATCAGACGTTTGGCATCTGTGGGAAAAACCACGCATTTTACAGCATTCCACATTCCAACAAAAACCCAGACCCAGACTAGGGGTGTACCTCTCAGAGTAGATCCTTAAGTGCAAAGGCCCAATTTCCAGCAACACACCAAAAAACCCATACTTTCTTGAATGCCAAATCTCAGCGGTAAATAGATCCACCTCCCATGTGAGAGGCAAAAATGCACCAGATTTACCCTAAAACTGAAGGATCACCTAACATCAAGTACACTGAATTCTAACTGAAGAAAAATATTTTCCTACTTCACAGGGCTCCGGGTCTCATTTAATAAACCCGAGTTCCTCAAAGGGCCTCCCTTCTTAAATTTGTCATTACATTTAAAATTAATGGCTTACCAAAAACTGTATTGGTGGGGTTCATTGCAACCTGATTTTTTGCAGCATCACCGATCAATCGTTCAGTGTCGGTGAAGGCGACATAGCTTGGGGTGGTTCGGTTCCCCTGATCATTGGCAATTATCTCCACTTTTCCATGTTGGAATACACCCACACAAGAGTAGGTGGTGCCAAGATCAATGCCGACTGCAGGTCCCTTAGACATGGTTCCTGGAAAGAAAATTAAACACGTGCTTTGAAAATCCAGTTAAGCATTTGAGCTATATAACCTCTTTAGACCCCCTAAGAATAGCTATGACAACTCAGATTATACTTAGCTCTGCTTTACCACGCGAGATCAGAGCAGTAATGCTGCAGAGTAGGTTGCTGTGCCAACCCTACCAAAGCCCGCCCTGCCTGAAGGAACCATCTGCCCCGAAGGTCTGCGACGTCGCTGAACACGTGGTCTCAGCCCCGAAAGGAAATCCGGCTGCCAAAATCCCCGACTCCTGGAGTTAGAATAGCCCTACTCTTCCCACTACCCTAAGAACCTCCATTCTGGGTGCTTGCCAAGGGCGGCTTAAAAAACGGAACAAGAGAAAAGCAAGGAGCCAAGGCCTAGACCTGGCTCCCGTTCCCGGCACCGACAGCGGATGCGGCGCCCCTCCCCCGCCACGCGGTCGTGTTTAGCCCCCGCGGCAAAAGGGGCGCCGCCCTGCTGCCCCCGCCCCGGGTTGGGGTGGCTCGACAGATTTACATCCGTTTCCCTAACCTGCTACCCGCGACTCAAGGATGCTGCCACCACTTCTGGAGAAAGAGCTGCCCCGCCCGATCGCTACTCGCCGCCCGCAAGCCCCAGGGAGCTGCCCTGGAGGGCCCTGGCAGCAAGCCTGCTCGGCCGGGGCTGCACGCTTCCCCGGTAACCCCCAAGGACTAACAGGGCAAAGGCCTTACCGTATGTGTAGGCCCGGAATCTACTTGCGAAGAAACCACGCAAACCTCAAAAGCTGCCACCGCGTTCAATGAGACCGGTTTCCGCCCGCCACCCTGTCTCTTATACCCTGTCTCAGAACCTTCCAGAAGGGGCCCGCCCCGACCGCTGCTCATCACAGTCGCCTCAGCCAATGAGGGCTTGGCTGCCTCTCTAAGCTCCAATGATGAACCCGTATTCGCTCCTCAGGCCTCGCCCCCACCCGCCCCCATCCCACCCCACCGCGCGATGACGCACCACCGCAGCGTTCTGGAACTTTCATGCTCGCCCCCGCTCTCCGAACGGCCCCGGGGAAAGGGAGGGTGGGGCCAAGAGAGCCCGCGCGCGGGAGTCTTCCGTCACTCCAGGCGGGGGAGGGGAACGTCCGCCGCGACGCATGCGCCCGCTACCAGCGCGGGAGGGAGGGGGCGGAAGGAGAAGGCGGAAGAGGGGCGGGGACACTTGGAACCAACCAATGGTGGCATAGCCAGCCTCGGTCTTCCCGCACGGAACAGGGTCAGGATGAACGCAGGGTCTGAAGGGAGGGGTCCGGGGTCGGGAGGCCGGGAAGAGAAGACGGAAGTGGAGCGAGGACAAAATGGCCGCGAAGGTTGTTGCTCCCCTCCCCCAACGAGTCCTCATTTCTCCTTCCCCATCCCCCACCGCGGTATTCTAGACGGTCTACTGGGCACCCGCACCCCGATTCCTTGCACCCACACTTCTAGCTGCCATGGCTTTGGGCTAGGGCGAATCCTGAGTGTCCGAGGCGGCCATTCGGCCTCAGGGCGCCTCTAGGGTAACTTGCTCAGGGACGCCTCCACTTGGGGTTAGGGCGCGCCGCCCGGCCTCCGCCGTATCTCGCCTCCGGTGCTGTTCCTCGGCACACCCAGGGCAGGATCCCGCGTCTGAGCGCGGAGCCCGGGCCCCTCCTCCCGCCAGAACACGTCGGGCTTCTGGGCTCAGGCCCTCCCCCACTGGCGCACGTTTCTCAGTTATTTATGAAATATTTTAAAGGTCGCGTATTTTTTCTTTGTAGGTGAGTTAGGCGTTAGCAATTCTAGGTTCCGGTAGCCCTGTGTCCTTGATTTAGATTTCCGGAGCTTTTTTATTTTCAGTAAGATGAGGTAATGTCTTCACTGCCTGGCTTTTATCAAAAATTAAACGACAGACCCCGCAGAGTCCTTGAAAACGTAACCGAGCCGCTGAACAATGCCTAGAATTTTAAGTTGTGCATGGAGGCCGGCATCGGGGCCTTCCCCTTCCAGGCTGCCTGAGTGCCTTGAGTGCTTTACATGTGTCCTTTCAGACAGGCAGGGCAGCTGGCATTTTTGTATCCTAGATAAATAAGCACAGATCAGTTACAGAATTTTTAAAGATTGTTCCGCAGAATTTTTAGTACTAAAAATTGGTCTGGAAGTTCTCCATACCAAGTGAGAAAGGCCATCTGAGGATTGAGGACATCTTGCCCTTGTCAAAGCCAGTAAAACCTAGGGACAGATTCAAACGTATGGAGGAAGAGCCTTCTCTTATTTGATTCTTCTTGTTTTTATCTTGACCATGGAGTCTGAGACTTAGCCTCACCCTACCTCCTCAGAAGTTAATTTTTTTTTTTTATAAAGCAGAGTGCTTTCTTTTGTTTTTAAGCATCAAAACGATTTTTGAGATATATTTTATTCATTATCATATTAGCAGAAAAATGAGACTCGGAAAATAACAGCTCAGAGATGTTATTTGTGGGGGAAAAAATCCTTCTGGTAAAGTCGAACCTGGGTGTTTTGTTGTTTATTTTGAGATGGCCTCATTGTGTAGCTTAGTCTCCTCTGGGCCCAAGTGAGCTGCCTCAGCCTATGGAATAGCTGGAACATAACAGGCTCTAAACCTAGCTTTTTTACTGCAGTGTAATTGCCCTTCTAGAAACATACTTGACTCCAGCTCCAGAAGGAAGATGTGTACTCTGGGCCATTCTTTTCAGTTTCTTTTGGTATCGCCACTTTTCTTACACTCGAGCCAGAAGTCTCAATTATGAACTATATCTATTAAAATTGTTGAACTAGTGGAAAATAGAAATGGGACCCAAATGCACTGGTTTGAGGGATCCCACCCAATACCAGTGTTTTTAAAAAACACGACAGGGCTGGGGGTATGCTTCAGCTTTAGAGTACTTGCCTTGCATTTGCAAGGACCAGGACTTGGACAAGATGATCTCTAGCACTGAAAAAAGCAGAACAAATAACCTGTTCCTAATCACTCAAAATTTGTTCTAGGACTTGACTATGTTCTTAGTAAATGGAATGATTAAAAGTTTATATTTCAAAAGCCCAGAATATGATGAGAGGCCTTTTTCACCCCTTCACAATGCACATGGTTTCAAATAGCATGGTTATTCAAGATCCAGAATTAAAGTTGGGTACGTGGGATTGCAGTGGTGGAGTTTGGAGTATAGGACTTGTGACTGTGGAATGGGATGATGAGTAACATTTTTTTTTTTATGTCTGTCACATTGCTAAACAATGTGGGTTGCATACATTACTTCATTTAATTTGCACCGCAAATCTTAAGAGGTGGCAGTTATAATCTCCATTTTGTAGATCAGGAGACTAAGGAGTTGGAAGGTTAAATGATTAAGCCAAGCCTCAAGGTCAGATTGTGGAAGCTGGAATTCAAACAGTCTGGCTATAGTGTCTGTCCTTTAAAATACCTCTGAAATACCAACCTTGGTAGAAAGGTGAAGTCCCATTAAAATGAAGGTTGGATTGTGTGACTTTTATAGTCTTATAATCCTTAATTGTATCAGACCATAGTTGGCTCCTGAAACTCCTTGTCAGTATTAAGTATGCATATTTGTTTTATTTCTTTTTTATGAGCAGTGTGGAATAGTAATCAGATCTGAATTTCAATTCAATCCATTTACTTGTGTAGAGGTAATTTCAGTCTATCTGCAAAACAGTGCTTTCAGAGTTATGAGGATTGAATGAAGTTATAACGTGAAATTTTTCTTATCCTTTGCCTGACAGTTCTCTCGCTTTTCCTCTGAAATTCTTAATTTTGTAAATATCAGAGAGACCAAAGTCTTTTATCAAATTCTCAAAGACAGCCTAGACCCATAAAATACTACAAATCTTTGCCCCAGTACCAAAACAAACAAACAAAAAAATAAAACAAGAACCTCTGCCTTGCCCAGTGCAGTGTTTCATGCTTGTAATCCCAGTGACTTGGGAAGCTGAAGCAGGAGGATCGCAAGTTAAAGGCCAGCCTCAGCAACTTAGCGAGACCCTACCTCAAAACATGAAAAGAGCTAGATTATATGGTTCAATGATAAAGTGTTCCTGGGTTCGATACCCAGTACCAAAAAACAAAACAAAAAAAACCCACAAACAAAAATTCCTCTCTTATGTCCCCTAATTTCCAAAACTAATCTGATAAGATTAGGAGAAATAGATTGACATGCTCAATTTATGTTATGGTTGTGGGTACAGATGGAATTGGGGATAGTTACTAGATGAGTCACCAACTTCTTCCCCAGTGTTCTTGAAGAGGAAGAAGGACCTAAAATGACCAGGCCACAGTAAGAAAGAACTAAGGCTTTAGAGGGTCATTGTTTTGCTGTGTCATTATTGGTAATCTTTGAAATAAAGGTATTGAAGAAACTTCATCAACTTTTTAGTACTGGAGATTAACCTGGGAGCAGTATACCACTGAGCTACATCTGCAGTCCATTTTATTTTTTTGATTTGAGTCAGGGTCCTGGTATATTATTGAGTCTGGCCTTGAACTTAAGATCCCACTGCCTCAGCAACCCAAATCGCTGGGATTATAGGTGTGTGTGTGCCACTGTTCCCGGCAACACTTTTAGATAGATTATTGAACTTGCCATAACTTCACTAACCAGTATGCAGATGTAAAGTTAATCAACCTAATGGTAGACTGACCTTTGCCTTTTTTTTCTTTCTAAAAGGCTTAATGTAATAATTAATCAGATAATTTCTATTAGAATTATGTAGTACCAGTGCTTTTAAATATCCACTTTTAAATATCATTTCACATAAAGGAATGATGAACCTTTTTGTTTGTTTGTTTTGGTATGGGGGATTCAATCCCAGGGTGCTTGACCACTTTATTTAAGACAGGGTCTCACTAAGTTGTTTAGGACCTCCCTAAAAGTTGTGAGACTTGTCTCAATCTTGCAATCCTCCTGCCTCAGTCTCCTGAGTTACTGGGATTACAGGTATACATCAATACACCACCATGCCTGGCAAGAATGAATTTAGATAGTAATCCTTGCTTCAAAACCTAGGATATTAAATATAATCCTTGTGCTAGGCCTGGTGGCACCTTCTTGTATTCCCCTGAGGCAGGAGGATCACAAGTTCAAGGCCAGCCTCTGGACTCAGCCAAGTCCTTTCTCAAAAAACCAAAAGACTGGGAATGTAGCTCAATGGTAGAGTACTTCTGGGTTTAATTCCCAATATTGCCAAAAAAACAAAAACCCTTCCTGGACCCAGTGACACGACTAAAAGATGCAGTGTGTGCCCAAAGAATTGAGTGTATTTGTAGCATTTCATCAAGGAAATTTGAAACCAGAATGACTAGAGCTGTTATTAATATTTTGACTTTCTGACTAGTCAGGTATAAATTACTGTTTTGGGAGCATGTAAGTAACCCTGATGTCATTTTCCATCATTTAGTCTTGTCTCCCTAACAAGATTATATGCCTTACAACACCTTCATGCCTTGTGTGGTGTTTTACTCATAGTAGAATCCTTGCCGTTGCTGTTATTGTTTTTTTGGTGGGGTAGTACTGAGGATTGCTGTACTACATTCCCAGACTATTTATTTATTTATTTATCTGTCTGAGATGGAGTCTCACTAAATTTCAGACTGTCCTTAAACTTGTGATCCTCCTGCCTCAGCCTCCTGAGTTGCTGGAATTACAGGCATGTGCCATAGTACCCAGCTGCTATTGCTATTTTATTACATGCTTATGTGCAGGGCAATATATAACCCTCACAACAACTATTTTAAGCAGGTCTTATTATTTCCATTTTTAAATAAAGGAATTGAGGCCCATATAGATAAAATAATGTTTCCTACCTAAACCTGAATTTTTCAAAATCAGATCTATTTTATTCCACAGTTTATACCTTTAACACGTAGGCTAGATTACTTTCTACTTCATTAATTTTTAAACCCCTTTTAAAACATCTTGTATAACCCCTGCACTGTGAAGAAGAGGAACTATATACATTATATTTTAGTTGTGCAGTTTATTTTTTTATTAATTGAAATCTTCAACAGAGCTGCTTATAAGAAGTAAAACTGAGTTTTCCTTTTTTACAACTTTTCCATCCAAGAATGGTGACAAAAATGAGACATGCAAAAACAAGAGGGCTGGAATGGAGATCAGTAGTAGAGTACTTGCCTAACATGAAAGGTCCTGGATTCAATCGCTGGCACAACAACAACAATAAAAGAAATGAAAAAAACAAGCAGGAACAGCTGGACATGGAATCCCCACTATTCAGGAGGCTAAGGCAGGAGGATCTCAAGTTAGCAAGAACCTGTCTCAAAATAAAAAATAAAAATTGCTGGGGATATAGCTCAGTGGTACAGCACCTCTGGGTTCAATCCTCAGTACTGGGAGAGAGGTGAGAAAAAAATCTGCCCTAAACAATTGTAAACACAATTGCTTTTAAGTGGGGGGGGTCCCATGGGCTGGGGATAAAGCTCCGTTGGTAGAGTGCTTGCCTTGCATGCACAAGGCTCTGGGTTCAAATATGGGGGTCCCTGTATTTAAACTCTAAATATTCAGTAAATTGACTTGTCTTTATTATCTTTGGAGAATCAACTCTACCTATTATTTTGTAGTCATAATGCAGCTTGTCTTTTTGCCTCTCAGGAGACCTGGCAAAATTCTTAACCTTGCTGTATTCAAGATACTGTGCTTAACATTAAACAAAGATTATTATGCACTATGTGATCTAAGACCATTATTACTTTTTCATATAAAAATCATAGACAATTATAAATAAAGTTGGAAATTTTGTCCTAATTTGCAGAAAACGACAATTTTATGAACAGTTTGAACTTACTGTGTGAATGAGCTATCTGTGTCCCATATACAGTGAAAAACATTAGGGCAAGAAAAAAAGCAAAGGGAAGAGAAAACCCATAGCTGAGAATAAAAGTTTGAGGATTTCAGGAATGAGAATGGTCATTAATCAGGATTTTGCAGTTCTGATGGAACATACTAACATAATGACTGGGTTTAAATCCTCTTCTCCTGACTTACCTCGCCAAGTCTTAGTTTTCTCATTTATAAGATGATAATACAAACATCTTCTCGTAGGGCTGAAGTGAGTTTGAAATTTGAGAAAAAATATATAATATACTTAGTACAGTGCCTGGCACATGATAATATCTTAGTACATAAGCAGGCATGGTAGTGCTCACCTGTAATCCCAGCAACTCAGGAAGCTGGGGCGGGAGGATCACAAGTTCAAGACCAGCCTCAACCATTTAGCAAGACCCTATCTAAAAATAAAAAGGGCTGAGGATGTAGCTCAGTGGTAAAGCACCCCTGGGTTCAATCTACAGTACCCCTCCATTTTTTTCAGTATGTGGTAATTACTATTATTCCTATTATTTTATTGATGAACCTCTGAGGTTTGTTTTCAGATTTTTGTGAACATCTTTGTATGTACTTCACTTTTCAGAAAATTTATTTGAATTTCTTAGTGTTGCTTCTCTGTTAATATGTTACCTTGGCACAAAACATTTGTTTAGCAGTGATGCAGTTTTGGTGCAGTGATGCACACCTGTAATCCTGGCAACTTGGGAGTCTGAGGGAGGAGGATTGTAAATTTGAGGCCAGCCTCAGTATTTTACAGAGAGACCCTGTCTCAAAAAAGGACTGGGAATATACAGTGGTAAAGCGCCTCTGAGTTTAATCCCCAATTTATAAAAATACTGTTTACTAAGTTTTGCTTGTTGATTTTTTTTTTTTTTTGGCAGTGCTGGGGATTGAACCCAGGGCCTTATGCTTGCGAGCCAAGCGCTCCACCAACTGAGCTATACCCCAGCCCAGTTGCTTGTTGATTTTGATAAAGTCCTGAAGGGCAGCAATTCTGGTATCTCTCGGTATCGTCTGCACTACTTATGCTTGGTGTCTTTTCTTGTGAGAAAAAGTACTTGATGTATTTGTGACCAAAATCAATAAATAATAGACCATATCCAGTCTGAGTTCTTCTGTTCTTCTCTTGGGAGCAAGCTGATAAACAAATTTCCAGTGCTGGTTATATGAGCTTCAGCCTTTCCTACAGTATCACCTTTACTTATTTATTTTTTAATTGCTGATACAGATGCAACTATAATAAATATTTTGTTTTATGATGCTCAGACATTCCCAATTACAAGGCAACTTAGAAGTTAAAATTGAAACAAACAGCTTAACACCAGAAAAGCAAAATTATATATGTCTTTTTGGAACAGTCATTCTGAAATGTTTTTATACAATGTAACAACAAAGACATCAACTTCATTATCTTACAAATTTAAGTTTGGTTTACATTTTTTATTGAAATAGTTATTCTCTAAACATCCGTATCATTCCATCTGCATTTTCTTTCTGCAAACATTTTTCTTCTACCATTTAGTTATTTTATCCTCTTTTTGTTTTCATATTTAAGAGTCAGGTTATTTGATTTGCAAAGTCAATGGAATATGGCTTGGAACCAGTAGTGGCTCTAACTTTGTCTCAAGCCTAGAGCCTATCTTATCTGAACCTAAATGCCTGACTCAAAGAGAAGTGCACTGTCATTGCTAAAACTTCAGCACCTTTTCTCTCAGATCTTTGATTCGCTAGAATCTCTCAACTCTTTGTATAATCTGTTTTGTGTATTCATTGTAGATTTCCATTGTGAATAAAGTTTTTAAAAAATGGATGTTCAGTGGTATTTTAGTTTTCTGATAACTACATATTTAAGTAATTTAAACCTTTTCATGCAAAGGGAATTGAAGCTTTAGGTTCAAAGGTAGTCAGTAATAAGAGCAAATTGCTAGTGATGACACAGCTGCAGCCTCCATAGTGTACTTGTTTGGCTCAGGTACTTAAGGAATGAGAATTCTCAGAATCACATAGTAAAAGAGATATGTTGCCAGGATACCACCCTTCCAGAAGAGGAAAAAAAAAAAAAAAAAAAAGGTAGTCAGAGTAAAGGGTTCTTTATATCTTACAATGAGATAAGAGTTAGTAGAAGAAGCATTCCAAATATGCCAGTTCTCTTAAACTTATAGCAGACATTCTTTATGTTTCTTTTTCAGAGTCATTTCTATCTTTTTTTTGAGGAAGACAAAACCCAGGTTAAAACTTTCTGCTTAGCATGTGTGAGACCCTAAATTAAATTCCCATCACTACCAAAAACAAAAACTTCACCTAAGGATCGACTCTTAGGTACTTTAGAAGGAAATGCATTTGTACTATTGGAGATCACTACATTCCTATTTTTATAGGAATGAAATACCAGAGAAGCCAGGTACAGTGGCCCACACCTATAATCCCAGCTATTGGGGAGGCTCAGGCAGGAACATCACAAGTTCAAGGCCAGCTGGGGCAACTTAGTGAAATCCTGTCTCAAAATAAAAATAATTTTAAAAAGGGAGTTGGGGATGTAGCTCAGTGGTAGATTGCCCCTGGATTCAATTTCTAATACTGCAAAAAATTAAAAATTAAAAAATAAATAAATAAAACTAGAGAAATGGGGCAAAACCCTAGATCATCTTGTCCTTAAGACGCATCTGACTCCTGTTTTAGAGCCAGTGCTTTTATCGCCATACTTGACATTACTTTTTCTTTCCTCTGGCCTGCTGCTCCAGCTCTGCCAATGGTGAGCAGTTGACATTTGTGTTAGGTTTCTCGAAGGTCTATTTCAGGATCAGTATTTTGGGACAGGTATCCTAGTAGTCAAAACTATTAAGAAGGCAATTTATTATATTGGAGGCTGCTGCTTTTTATTTCTCAGACACCTTTCTTCTTCCATGCACCAACTCTTTCAATGGCTTTCCTAGTGAATTTTTCTGCTAATTCTTTCCCAAATGCTGACAACTGAAATGTTAACAGGCACTAGTTATTCTCACCATCTTTTCCCTACATGTTAGTTCCCTTTCCTTCCAACACAGAGCTAGGCTTCCTTGGAAGCTGAAGCTGAGAATACTGAATTCCTCTCTGCTTCAGCCTCTCAGGAGGGAATGATTATGATGTACACTTGCAAAGTCATTAGGAAATGACAATCTGATCATTTTGATAATTAAGGCCTTAAATCATCAAAAGTCCCAGATCACATCCTTCTAAAATGAAAGAGGAAACTCCAAGTTTGTTGCAATACTAAACTTCCTTATATCACTCCCTGGCATATTAAGAGAAAACTGATCTAATCTCTCCCTCTAGACCAGTCAGTCTTGAAATTCTGGTTTCACATATTCTCCGAAGAAACTATTATAGCATGCATGTCAGGTGATCTTTCAACATCTTTAGATCTCATTTTCTCTAGAAGACTTTGCTAAGGACATTGTTAAATGAGATGCAGTGAATATTTGCTTCTTCCAGAGATACGCAGCAGGGTAGTCCTTAGAGTCATCTGATTTGAGGGGAAAACCCACAATTGCTCCCAGTATGTATTTCTGATATTTGTCAGCAATCCTCCGAACATCAAGATGGTAAGCTTTCCACAGGCCCTTTGTCACACATTTTGGACTCCTTTTTCAGTTCTTAGTTGAGGGTTCAGTGTGAAGAGGATGATTAGTAGTAGTAGATGAGGAGAAACTCAATCACTCTTTTCCATCTCCCACTACCTCTATTTCAACTCCTTCTGAAATTAATATCCAAACTTACGGCACATGAAGTCAAGTAGAACAGGAGAGACCTGTTTCCTTTTGGAGTTTCCTGGAAGCAGTTAGTATGGTCCATGGTGCAGATCAGTTTGATATAAGGCCGTGGGTTCTGTTTGACTATCTGAATAATCACAATAATCCAGTAGGTTTGCAGAAATGCATAGAAAATTCATGAACACCACCTCATTTCTTCTTGACAATGGCGAATTGAAGTACTGATACAAATTATACCAGGTGAGAGGTTTTAGGAGTGTTCACTTTTCCCCCAACCTTCTCACCACAGGTCCCGGTCAACCAATACAGATTTGCACTCCTGTTTCTCTCTGTCCCCCACTCTGGTCTAAAGGTCAGTAGGTGCCTTTTTGAAGATGATCAGCTTACATCCTTTTGCTCGTTTGGTGTTGTATAAGTAAAGTGCTCATCTGAATCTGTTCCATGTGATGTTCACTGTTACTTAAATGACCTCTTGTCTGATTTGAGTGGGCTGTGTGGCTGGTGACTGAACTCCAATGACTAGAAGAGTCCTAAGGTCCTGACTCCTAGGAAAGCGTGGGAGTCAAGTCCACTGTAATTCAGACAGTTTGGAAGGCTCTGCTCTGGCTGGGGATCATGCTGGGTGTGTCTTCTGCTTTGGTCAGGGTAGCATGATGAACTTTCTTTGGTTCAGAGCCTCTCACCTCTGGCCCTACTAGGCTGTATGCCTGGCTGGCCAGCCCAGGTTGGGGTGCTGCTTCAGTTGACAGCGTCCGCTGGCTGCGTGAGGCACTGTTTGCTGTGGATCTAGTGGAAGAAGAACCGGAGCGTGAGCTCCGAGAGCCTGAGGAAGAGGAACTAGGTTTCACAAGGCGAGCTTTGGGGGCTTCAGCATCTTCCCTGAAGAGAAAAAACAGCAAAGATAAACTTTAGTACTGGCATTGCTTCCACCATGGATATGTCCTAAGGTTTCCCCATAAGTTCCTCAAGTTTTAAACCTCAAATATCCCATCAGAAGACAGCCATTTAGGGAATGAAGCACTTCCTCATTTCTTAAGACTTAGTGCTTGGCAAAGGTTTGGTTTTTGGCCCAGAGATCCATCCTATTACACTGGGAGGATACATCTCATCATGAAAATGATTTATATAGCATTTGCTCTGATGTGGAGTTTGTGTATGTAAACCCTTTCATGGCCCATAGGTTGTACCCAGGCCTTTTCGTATGCCCTTTGTACACAGAAATGAATCAGAAGTAATGTAAAGTTGGACTTTCACATCTTTATTGAGGATAATTTCACAATAAAGTCCAGGTAAATCAGACCTGTCCTAGACTGCAACTTCCTTCCTACCAGAATAATCATTTTAACAAATTCACAGTTCAGAAGAAATAGGATATTTATGTTGATTAATTGCTATGGAATTGGCCCTAGAAACAAAGTGGTGGAAGTGGGGACTTGGGAGGCTTACCGAATTTCATTAGGTCTCTCTTCTTCCTCATATCTCTCTTTGTCTTTCCTTTTGATTAGCAGCCATACCAAGAGGAAAATCAGTAGGGCTCCAGCCACGATACCTGTCACTGCTCCTGCAACCATGCCGATGCTTTGTACATCTGTTTTCTCAGAAGCAGAAGCACAAGTGAAACCAAACATAAGCTAGGAAATACATGAACTAAAAGAAAGAAAGAAAGGGAAAAAAAGAGCCCTTGCTGGGTGCAGTGGCACACACCTGTCATTCTAACTATGCAGGAGGATTGCAAGTTTGAGGCCAGCTTGGTCAATTTAGCTAGACCCTGCCTCAACATAAATACAAAGGGCTGCAGATATAGTTCAGTGGTAGAGAACCCCTGGGTTCCACCCCTAGTACTGCAAAAACAAACAACAACAACAAAAAGCCCTGGACGTCGAGTGTGGTGGCACAAGCCTGTAATTCAGCAGCTTGGGAGGCTGAGCCAGCCTGAGCAATTCAGTGAGGCCCTAAATGACTCAGTCAGACCCTGTCTCTAAGTAAAATACAAAAAAGGGCTGAGGGATGTGGCTTAGTGGTTAAGGGCCCCTGGGCTCTATCCCTAGTACCAAAAACAACAACAAGAGCCCTGGTCAGAATGAATATTTCCAGGTCTTTATATCTTTCTTCTAGAGTAGTACCCCTATCATCCTCTTAAGTTACATGACTCTCCCTCTCGATACTTTTACAGTTGTAGATATTGAATCACAGACTTTACTAGCAAGTGGCCTAGATTTTATTGAATAAGTCTGTGTTGGTTCAGATGATAAAATGGGCTAGGATAGTTACTGTATTAGATTTGAATATTTCTCAACTTTAAAAGGAACATCATTTAGGCAATCCTCTGACTCTGCCAACTGTGCTTTCTCTAACTTCCCTCTTCTTGCAACAGTAAAATAAAAAAGAATATAGCTCACAACGTTGGACTCTGTGGGAATTACCAGTGGATCCTAGAAATTTAGAAATCAGGCGGGGTGCAGTGGTGCACGCCTGTAATCCCTGTGGCTTGGAAGGCTGAGACAAAGGAATCATGAGTTCAAAGCCAGCCTCAGCAATTTAGCAAGGCCCTAAGCAGTAAGAACTTGTCTCTATAAGTAAAATACAAAAAAATGTTGAGAATGTGGCTCAGTGGATAAGCACCCCTGGGTTTAATCCATGGTACCAAAAAAAAAATTTTAGAAATCAAAGTAAATGTGATTTGCATATTAGTAATTCACTCTTTCAACCATACACTAAATATTTATTAAGTGCCCACGAGGCAATTTTTTAAAAATATATATTTTTATTTGTAGATGGACACAATACTTTTATTTATTTATTTATTTATTTATTTATTTATTTATTTATTTATTTATTTATTTTATGTGGTGCTAAGGATTGAACCCAGTGCCTCACATGTACTGGGCAAGTGCTCTACCACTGAGCTACAACCGCAGTCACCCAGGCACAGTTTTAGGCATTTATTAAGTGTCAAACCAGACATAGTTTTAGGCATTTATGAAGATGGGAAAGAGTTTTGCTTTTTTTGAGTTTACATTCCAGATGGGGGAAAACATATAATAAGTACATAAAAGCAGTGTCAGACAATATACACATGTGTAAAAGTGGATGAGCGATTATTTAGAGAATAGAAGGACACCACTTGAGTTTGAGTGATTGGGACTCTGAAGAAGTAATATTTTGAGTTGAGATAAATATGACAGAAAAGGGCTGGGGATATAGCTCAGTTGATAGGGTGCTTGCCTAGCATGCACTAGGCCCTGGGTTGAATTACCAGCACCACCAAACAAACAAACAAACAAAAAAGGTAGGAAAGGCTGTCTCCTGAAGGTCTAGGACTAGAACATTCCAGGAAGAAGGAGTAGCAAGTATGATGAATGTGTCTGGGTTTGGGGTATAGTAAACAAGGGATAGTGTAGGAAGCTGAGGTCCAGAGATAGGATGGGACCAGCTCACACAGGGCTTTATAGGCCTTCAGAGCTGTGGATTTAGTAACATGATCCAAATTATATTTGAGAAAGCATACCATGGCTATTATAGGAAAAATGGATCATGGGGAAGAAAGAAGGGAAACAGTGACACAAATTAGCATGCTTATAATATGGCAGGCTGGAGATGATGGTGGGTTGAGTTACGGTGGGAGTCATGTACACAAAAGCAGGTAGATAAATATTGCCTTTATTTTATTTAATTTATTTATTTTTTTTGTGGTGCTGGGAATCGAACCCATGGCCTTATGCTTGCAAGGCAAGAACTTTACCGACTGAGCTATCTCCCCAGCCCTGCCTTTATTTTAGAAGTATAGTCATCAGAAAGTGCTGGTTATTCTTGTTCTATCTTTATTTCCTTTTTGTCCTATCTTTATAAGTTAAATGACTTCTTAATATAAAAATTGACTTTTTGAAAAAGTTGGACTTTAGATATCTTTTATTTAGCTTCTCAGAGGACTGGAATTTATTTTATCTGGGTGATATCAACTTAAGGAACGTTTCCCTGTTGCCACACCCCCAACACACATATAGTCTAGATGAATTTTCTGTTACTAGAAATTTAGGTTTCTTTCACATTGTCACAGTTTAAAATATATCATTATTTCCCATATGTATTTACACACTTATGGGATATCTCTAAGGAAGAAATTCACATAAGTATTGCTGGATATATAGAATGCACTTTTTTTTTAAATTTTTTTCTTTAGTTGTCAATGGACCTTTATTTTATTTATTTATATGTGGTGCTGAATCAAACCCAGTGCCTCACACATGCTAGGCAAACGCTTTACCACTGAGCCACAACTCCAGCCCCTAGAATGCACTTTTTGAAAAATATATATTTTTAGATGTTGATGGACCTTTATTTTATTCACTTACTTATATGTAGTGCTGAGAATCAAACCCAGTGCCTCACATATGCTAGGCAAGTGCTCTACCACTAAGCCACAACTCCAGCCCAACGCACTTTTCCATCTAAAGTAAAATAGATCATTAACTGTGGTACACTCTACAATGAAATACTATAAAATGATGAGAATTAGCATAGCTATGGAGCAACAACAATGATAGATCTCAAAAACGTGAGAAGCTGGACATAAATGGAATAATTCCATTTATTTAAACTTCAAAAACAGTAAAAGTATTCCTGCTAAAATACTTTTAGAATAAAGTATTAGTATAAGGATAAAGTTAGAAATCTGGATAATGGAGTGGTGCTAAGAGATTGTGATGGGTTCCTAATCATGATACTGGCTAAACAGGCATATTTACTTTTGAAAATCTCCCAAAATATACATTTAGGACTTATGTATTTGATATATTTTACTTTGCTCTATTTACTGTCTTAAAGTCCATAGATTAAACTAAATGGTGCTATTAGGTTATACTCTGATAAAAAATGTAGAAACTCCTATTTCTGCATAATCTTTCTTATAATTGGTACTACATTTTTTCACCTTTACCAATCCGTTGACTTAAAATAAAAAAGGGTAAGCTGGGCATGGTGTCACAGACCTGTAATCCCAGAAGCTGGGGAGGCTGAGACAGGATGATTGCAAGTTCCAGTTTGATAAGAATGAAACAACAGATAAGATTCATTTTTGGCACATGAGAAAACAGGTAAATATTCTTTTAAATTGGAGCAACTGAGGGCCTAAGGAAATTAATGAGACCCTGTCTCAAAAAATAAAAAGGGCTGGCAATGTAGTTCAGTGATAAAGTGCCCCTGGGTTCAATCCCAGGTCAAAAATAAATAATAAAATAATAAAATAAAAATTAAGTGTGGGGTTTTGGAGAGGTCCTCTAATTTTATCAACATAAAACACAATTCACAGTATTTCTTTTTTCTGTGAAGTGCCCTGATAAATCTGCAAAAAAAAAAAAAAAAAAATTTACCTGAAACTTGAAAATAGACACGATAAACATAGTGCTTGATAATGTACTTCTACGTAGAGAGGCAATTTGTAAACCTCTGTCCAGTAAAGATGGAAATAATTGCTGTTCCAAGTGACCCCAGAAATTAAAGCCTGTGATTTTTATAGAATATTAACCAGTCTGATGCCTAACACAGCAATCTTAACTTCTCTTTGTTAAATTGTCTTTATGTCTTCTTAAATACTCTTTGGACATTTTACTAGCTTCCTCATTAAGTAATGAAGTAAGTCTTTTTTCTGGGGGGGTAGGTACTGGGGTTTGAACCCAGAGGTGCTTTACTCAACCCTCTGAGCTCCATTCTCAGCCCTTTTTATTTTTTATTTTAAGACAGGTTTTCATTAAGTTGCTTAGGGCCTCACTAAGATGCTGAGGCTGGTCTTGAACTTATGATGCTCCTGCCTCAGCCTCCAGTACTGCTAGAAATACAGAAGTGCACCACTGAACCTAGCTGAAATAGTCTATTTTTCTTGTGCTGGGGATTGAACACAGGGACTCATGCATGCTAGACAGGTGCTCTACCATTCAGCTACATCCAAGCCTACGTGTCCTTAGAGGGCAGGTTAATTCACAAGTTGGCAAACATAGAGTCAGATACAATTGTTGAATGGTCCCTGCAATTGCCACATTTATTTTGGTAATTACCATATCCTTCTGGAAATAAAGACTTTCATCTTGACCCTAGTCTTACTCATTATTAAAATGTCCTACACTGAACCATAATGCAGAAATAAGACCAAAAAATAAAACAAAAACTCCCTTTGGATACTTACACTGTACGGTCACTCGCACTACACAGCTTTCCTTCCCAGCCTCATTGCCTGCTGTGCACTGGTAAAGCCCAGAAGAAGACATGGTGAGATTCTGCAGCAGAACTCTGCCAGGGTTGTTGTAGTCTATACAACAGAAAGAATGTCATTAGGCACCCCCCTAGTGACAGCATCTTTATTTCTTATTGACTAGGGCATCATTGACCTAAGATTCTTTAATACAGTTTGATAAGAATGAAACAATAGAAAAGGTTCATTTTTTTGGCACATGAGAAAATAGGTAAATATTCTTTTAAATTGTAGTATATCTGCAAAGTTACAGAAGATTGTGGATATATAAGGACTACTAAACAAGACAATTAGATATGGTGGATTTATGTAATGTTTTTTCCTTACTTCTTTTACCACTTTTATATGGCATTTGAAGAAAGATTTTCTGTCCTAGTTTATGGATTAAAAAATGGAAGTTCAAGAGGTTCCACAGTGTATTCAAGGTCATATAGCAAGCTGCTGACAAAGCAGATTTAGAATTCATGGCACAGTACTATCTTACTGATGCAGGAGATTGGTAGAAAGATGACTTACCAATTCTAGATTTGGGAGGCAAATGTTCATCTTCTCCCTCTTTCTCCCGGATTCGCTGCCAGTAATACACAATGGGCTTTGTGCCAGAGGATGACTCACATTGCAGAGTCAGGTCACTTCCTTCTGTCAGGTCTCCTTCCAACTCACACTTGGGCTTAGATGGTCTCACTGCCAAAAAAAAAAAAAAAAAAAAGTGCAATGATTCAAAGATTCTCTGAATACCACATTCAACGAATAAACTATGTCCAATTGAGTTGTTTCTTCAGCCATTCCTTATGGTTCACTTTTGAGTTGGGATTCAACTAGGCATGGTTTACATTAACCCTCTGAAGTCAACCCACCTTATCCACCCCCTGCCACACACACATACTTCGAGCTGCTACTAATGGTGTTGTAATTTTTAGGGGCTGCCTTAGAAACAACCACATCATTTCTCAAAGAAGAGAAATTGTTATTTATTGTAAATTTTAGGAAAGTTAAGTGTGATTTTATTGATACTGAAATAGAGATAGAAGATCATTAAATTGGAAGTAAATAAGTAGAACTTAGTAGATTTTGCTATCAAAAAGTTAAACTGGGTGCCATGGTAATCCCAGTAACTTGGGAGGCTGAGTCAAGAGGATTGTAAGTTCAAAGCCAGCCTCAGCAAATTGGTGAGACCCTGTCCCAAAATGAAAAATTAAAAAGGCCTGGGAATATAGGTCAGTAGTAAGATGTCCCTGGGTTCAATCCCTAGTATCAAAATAATAATAACAACAACAATAAATCTGAATTATCTCTGAGAGATTTATAATAATAATAATAATAACAACAATAAATTTGAATTATTTCTGAGAGATTTAAGACAAATATAAGGAAGCTGGACATGTAGCTCAGTGGTAGAGTGCCTGCAAGGCCCTGGGTTCAATCGCCACCACTACCAAAGTAAAATAAAATCCATATAAACACTAGAGGCTATTTTAATTTTGTAATGGGCTACCATAGAAAATGTGGCTAAAATACAGAACATAAATGCTTCTTTGCAGGAAACTGGACTAGGTGACCTCTAAATGTATAATAAAAAGTACTGAACACAAAGTTTTGTACCACCATGATGTATTTGCTTATCCTTCCCAGAGATCTTATTAGGATGTGGCATTTACCTTGGCATCTTGCCTTACCTAAGACTTTTAAGATGACGTGGCTCCACACATAACGCCCTGAATTCTTCACCTTGCAGGTATACCTGCCCTCATCACTGGGTTTTAGAGGCTCGATCTGCAGGGAGGCATCTCCTGCCAGGAAATTGGAAGCAAACGCCACTCGGCCCTTCTGTTCTTCAGTTAAGTTATTGTAGACATGACGACTGGAGTAAGTGATCACCTGTGGGACAGGCCAAAGCAGAGTCAAGCAGTGTGGCTTTCAGCCTTCCTCTCCTGCTGATGTCAAGCTGAAGAAAGGGAACATTCCCGATGATGGCCAAGCTTGGGGCTGATTCTAATGGTCCAAGAAAACTCAGTTCTGAATAACAGTACATTGCATCTTGTGTAGGCCTTTCTTCTTCCATGAATAATGTATCTGTAGCATTTAATTACAAGCTGGACATATGACTTACAAGGTACTAATTATTTCATGCTTAGAACCACTCCATTTTATGGGTTCAGATTTGTGTTACATACTGAGGTTCACACATCTAAGTCACAGAAAGAAGTGTACAGAACTATATACTCTCAGCATAGAATTTTTCTGGAAGGGTACACAACAAATGGTATCAATAGTTGACTCTGAGGAGAATTGAGGGGACAGAGAATTAGAACAAAGACTTCCCCTTGCCATGTAAACCTTTATCTGTGGTATTTTCTAACACTTGCATGTGATCTCTTCAAAGTAGACTACACTCTTTGTACTAAGAGCAACTTGGTGCCATCTAGTTTAGTTCTTACCACAGTTTTCCCAAGTAGTTATTTTTTTTTTTTTTACCAAATAGTTATTATTCCCGTTTCATAGACAGGTGGCTGAACCAGAATTTGAACACGGGTCTTTGAATGTCATCTTGTTCTTACATACTCCAGTTACCGCTCTCCTTCTTTCTTTTCCCTCTTGCATTTATTTAACTGCCCATTAACTAACTGTTCTTCCATAAGTTTAGAAATGGAGGAAAAAGAGTGAAACTGAAAAGGCAATCTATTTTATTCTTATAAAAGTTGAGAGTCTTGGTGAAGGGACTGGAGGTTAATGGTTATAATTCAAGTCTGATACGAAGGCCTTCATTGTTTGATTTTCTTTCCTTTTTTGACTTTAATGCAGTTTAGTAAGAACAGGTAGGAAAAAATATGTTTCTTCCTTTCATAAAATTCACATGAGCATCATGCCTTTACTTTCTCACTTAGGAGGAGCAAAGTTTTGATTTTTCCCACCAGGAAAAAAAAAAAAAAAATCTTGATTTTTTAGTAAATTGTTGTCTGCCTCTAGTTCTGTAACCATTCCCTGGGTTTTCTTAGTCTATCATTCCTGTTAGTCACAGAAACCATGCTAATTTAGTCCATCAAAGCCACATAACTTTAACTTTGTCCTCTCTGCCACTCAGCAATCCTATCCTTAAACTCATTTGACTTAACCGTCAGCAAACATGGAGATTCCTCCATGGGTCTGGAGGAAGTCACCCAGATGAGTAAAACCCTCTTCTTGTCTTCAAGTAATTTATAATCAAGCGGGCTTAACAAGGAGAGAGGTATAAACATAGAAAAAAGAAAAAACAAGAAATGATTTACTGGAAATAGTAGCAGGGAGAGTGGCCCTGAAAAATTGGTATTTGAATCAGGCTTTGGAAGACGAGCAGACTAAATAAGACAAGGGGCAGAAGGAGCTGGAGGGAGCATTCCAGATACATAGAATGGCACTAAAAAAAGACATACAAGCATATGGGAGCCTCCCGAGCACATTTCTGGCTGCAGCTGTCTAAATTGTTTCACTCTAAGCCTTTAACCCCTCCTCAATCATGTGATGCTCTGCAGTTCATCAGATGCTTTTCTGAAAAGATTTAAAGCCGTCCAATGAAGTGTCCATCCATTCTCTCTCCATTATTTCCAAACTCTTCAGGACCATCATCCATTTTGCCCTTAACCACCTGAGAAAAATGTTTTCTCCCTTCTCTGCATATCCTTTTTCCTCAGCAAATATTTACTGAGCTTGTGTGTCAGGCACTATGCCCAGCACTGAGAAAACAAACAGAAATGAGACATACATAGTTCCTACCCTGAAGAGCTCCCAATCCTGGGGGGAGAGGAAGGGTGGGGGAGAAGAGTGTAAAAATACTGAACAGTATAATTAATAATATACTTAAAACATTCTCTCAATATGTCCTCTCATTTCAGTATCACCACTATTGTGTCAATTCTCATATCCTTATCTCTACCCCAGCATATTTCTGAGCTCCAATTTCCTCTTCTTTGTCTTCGTCTTTGCCTTCCTCTTCTCCTACTTCATGAGGTCTTGCCCAGGCTGACCTCCAACCCTTGGCTCAGTCTCTGGAGTGGCTGGAATTACAGACCCACACCACCATCCCGGTCACAAACTCTATTTTCACATTTCTAGCTCCCTGGCTGCTGTGTATTTCTTTCCACTCCACTCTACCCTACATACTGCCGCCCAGTTAATCTTGTTACTGTAAAACACACATTAGCTCTCTTCTAGCTCAGAACCCTAACAGCTCCCCACCACGTCTGAATGATGACCAGACTCAGCTGAGCATCCTCAAAATGACCTCTGCATTTTGGTCCCAATCTCCTTTTATTCTACTTCACAGACCAGTGTGCAACAGACTACCTCATTTCCATTTCATCAACAGGAGTTGTGTTTTTGTGTGCTCACTGCATTTTTCCACTTAGATAAAAATCCTTTTTTTCCATCTCTCCACAAACCCTATTCAACTGAGTGTGGCAGCTCATGACTGTGATTCCAGCAACGCAGGAGGCTGAGGCAGAAGGATCACAAGTTTCTTGGCAATTTAGTGAAACCCTATCTCAAAAAATAAGAAGGACAGGGCTGGGATGTAGCTCAGGGGCAAAGCATCTACCTTGCATTCCCAAAGCCCTGGGTTCAACACCCAGTTCCAAAAGAGACAAAAGAAATACATAAATAAAAAGGACTGGAGGTGTATCTCGGTGGTAAAGTGCCCCTGGGTTCAAAGACCATTACTGAAAAAAAAACAAGAAACAAAACAAAACAAAACCCTCTTGGTTCTTTTTGTTTGTATTTCTCTTCATTTTTTAAGTTTTTATTAGAGCAGTTACAGTTATACATAGTAGCGGTGTTCATTTTAACAAAGTCATGCATACATGGAATTTTATTTACTCCATTCCACTCCACATTTTCCCTTTCCTTCCCTTGTCCCCCATTCATTCTTTTAAGTCCCAAACCAATGTTGACTTCTCATGACACCTTTCTTGATATGACACTCGGACTGAGAAGGGTCTTTTATCTTTGCTCTCACCTGTAACATTTTTTTCTTCTTTTTTTTTTGCAGTGCTGGGGATGGAACCCAGGGTCTCACACATGCTAGGCAAGCACTTTGCCACTGTGCTACGCCCCTCATCCATCATATTTCTCTGAGACCTTTTTTTGAACTGGGCCTTGAATCCAGGTCTTGTGCATCCAGTTTCTGCACCATTTTTGTTTGACAAGGAATTGTGGAGGACTTTTAAAACAACAAACAGGTTGCTGGATATATTTTTGATAATGCTTCTGGGTTATCCGATTTTATATACAGCTCTTGTTTTTGTCTTTGGTTAGAATGTTTTACAACTCTTCATTCAATAAGTACTTATTAAAAACATACACTTTGCTTGGCACTGTACTAGAGATGACAACAATACAAAAAAATGAGTAGTGTACGTGCTAAAGGACAACTTTTTTAAAAACAAGTAAAACCATGATTTTCGTATACACAGACAACAAACATATGTCAAAGATCTTACTAAACAGTGAGATGTTACAACCGGTTCAAATGAGAAATGGGACTAAAAGGGATTCATATTTTTTTTGGACAAAAATCATTTGCAAACAAAAAAAGTTTGTTTGTTTGTTTGGTAATGGGGATCGAACCCAGGGGCACTTAACCACTGAACCACCTTTCCAGCCCTTTTTAAAATTTTATTTGAAGAAAGGACCTTGCTAAGTTGCTTAGAGCCTCACTAAGTTGCTGAGGCTGGCTTTGAATTCCGGATCCTCTTGCCTCAGCCTCCTGAGTCACTGGGATTACAGGAGTATGCCACTATGCCTTGGTAAGCCTTTTGATTCTAAAAGGTGAATGCCCTGCCCCAAGTTGGATCTCAGAATTTGGATTATAACCCAAGATTTCTAGAGACGAGTCCCTTTCCTTTTTCCTGTCCCCTTGCCCCAAACATGCAGCTTTCCCTTCCCCCTTCTCTATAACTTGCAGCTCTTATTGAAAAGAATGCAGAAATTCAAGACGAAATAACTGTTTTGATGTTTTGTTTAAGGCTAAGTTTTTACTAAATGCATTTACTGTACTTTTCAGAATATTTCTTAGCATGAAATGACGTTCAGGAGGCACCAACCAAGCGTGTATGTGGAGTCGATTGCAATCTAGACCATCACCTTTGACCCCTATCCTCACATCTCCATGCCCTCACCTAGTTTTCAAACCTCATGTTTCTTGATTCTGAACAATGTCCTCTGGTGTGTCTTTGGCTTTGATCATTCAGTCTTCTGAAATTGTAACAGGGGTCCACTTCATGCTGTGAATATAGCCCTTGCTTCTCAGTCACTGGGGCTTATTTTAAAACTGACATTTCTTTTCCCCTTCCTCTTCTGCTTCTCCCCATACCTCACCACGGGCGAAGCAAGATTAACCTTCTTCTCATCCTAGGCAGAGTTATCTGTCCTTCAGCTCAAGGACCGCAGGAATGCAGGAATCCAGATTTTAGGACTGGCACCTGTGGTTCAAGAAATAGCTCTCTCTCTCAAGATTCCAAATGAATTTTGACTGCTGACAGGGCACAACTGGAGTGCAACCTTTGTAACCCCTCTTTAAAAGCCCACCGTTTCCCCTGACAGGTAAAATCACAGCCTCTGAGACGGGAGTTCATTGTGTGTTCTCCTTTATTAGCAAAGCAATAAAACTTCTTTTTCCTTTTTCTCAAATTCTTGTCCTTGTTATTGGATTGGCATTGAACAAGGACTGAATTTTCAGTATCGAAATGTCTCTATTTTTGCCTGAACAACACCTATACAATATTTTGTATGTGATCTCATGGGGTTCCCCAATTAGAATGGTGACTCTCTCCTTCAAGTGTCAGTGTATGGGACTAATCTTTACCACAGTGGTTAGCACATTCAAGTGGGCCTGGTTCTGTCTGCTTTTCTTCTTTCTCCCCCAAATTCTGTCCCAATATTTAATGAAGAAAAAGAGAGACAACATACAGGTAAGCATCTACCATTTTGGAAAACAGAAATTAAATTGTAAGATAATCATATAATTAATCATTATTTAATATGAGGATTTCACATATACTTCTGACATGGGTTGGGCCTCAGTTACAGCCTTGCAATTTTTGTTTGTTTTGTTTTCAACACACTTTGGATCCCAGATGCTTGTTTGCTTCTTGCTGTTCTCGATTTTATATATATTGTATTATGGGGGATTGAACCCAGGGGCACTTTACCATTGAGCTACAGTCCCAATCCTCTTTATTTTTTAACTTTGAGACAGGGTCTCCCAAAGAAGATCTCGCTAAATTGCTGAGGGTGACTTCAAACTTGCAGTCCTCCTGCCTCAGCCTTCAGAGTTGCTAGGATTACAGGTGTGTGCCACTGCACCTGGCTTTATTTTGTTTTTAAATTCTAAGAAAGATAGTGCTGAGACTAAGTTGTTCATTGCAGTGTGATGGAAAAGCAACATCAATTTAATTCTTTTGCAAGCAAGCAAAAAATAAATTAAATATATGAATTACAGCTGTTGTGGGGCTGTTTGTTTTATGACATTCCTGGAGGACAGGACAATTTGTTAGGCCTTGTATGGAACAGATGGATCAGCTGGACTTTCTGGCAGTTGCTCTGCTGTGCTGTGGCCTGTTTAGCAATTCTAAAACTGCTTTGAATGCAGATGAATGCAGGTCTCTCTCTGTTTTAGATTAGAATTTTTCTTGTTCAAAGCCAAAGGGAACAGGGAAAGAGTGAAGTATGCTAAGGTAGGTACGTAGATTGGAACATCTCTGTTCTAATTTCTCAATCTGAAAAATAGACAAGATTTCTATTGTGTGGTCTGTACTGACCTTGGGGGAGGTGGTCACTCTTATATTGGAAATTTAGTTGTGTTTCCATCCCTAGAACTAGTAAGAAAGCTCTGGAGTTCTAGTGGCCAAGATATCAAAGCTGCAATTCAAATGTTCCTGAAACTGCCTACCCACCCCCAGATGTTCCCTGCCTACTCTGAGCATCCTAGACAAAAGGGATGAAAACGTTTCTTTTCAGTTTGAAATGCAAAGCTAAACTTGGGATCTGCGTCATTGGTTAGGCCTACTTTAAGCATCACATGTATTCCAACCCTTCCTGTCTTTTCTTTCTCAGCCACCCTCACTCTATTCTCAACACCTTAGCAGTTATAAAGTTCTGGCAACTTCTTTACCCACTATTTATTATCCCCATCTTGGGATCCCAACTACCCATGACTTATGTGTAAGCTTTTATTGTATAGGATGAAATTTTTCAACTGATCTTGCTTTCAGTTGAGTTTCCTTTAAATTAGTATGTCAAACAGTGTCAGAGTAATCACCCTAAAATGCAGATATGTCCTTTATATTCTTAAAGTTCTTCAAGAACTCCATGACATTTTAGGAACAATGCTAAGTTCTCTGATATGTTAAACAAGATCTTCCATGTTCTGGCCTGCAGCCTCTGTGACCTCATACCTTACACTCCACCCATACTAGTTGCTTATGCTTTCCTAGAATTTTCCATCCTTTGTGTTTATGCTCTTGTGATTCCTTTAAGGTTTCATTACCTGCTATCAATCACTGTACAAAAATATTAAATGGGAAATTCCAGAAATAAGCAATTCATAAGTATTAAATTGTGTACCATTCTAAGATCTCTGCAGTCCTGTTCTGCCTTGCTTAGGATGTGAATTGTCCCTTTATCCAGCCTATCAACACTGTAGAGATTACCCACTTGTTAGTCACTTAGTAGCTATCTCTGATATCATACAGTTGTTGAGGTTTCTCAGTGCTTATATTCAAGTAGCCTTTATTTTACTTAATAATGACCCCAAAGCACAAGAGCAGCAATGCTAAAATTTGGATATGCAAAAAAGAAAACATAAAGTGCTTCCTTTAATTGAAAAGGTAAATGTTCTCAAGAAGGAAAAAAAAAATCACATGCTGAGATTACTAAAATCTTTGGTAAAAACACATTTTTTTATCTGTGAAATGGTGAAGATGGGAAAAGAAATTCATGCTAATTTTGCTGTAGCACCTCAAATTTCAAAACTTATGGCCACAGTGCTTAGTTAAGATGATAAAGGCATTAAGTTTGTGTCTGTATACATAGAATTCTGTGTATCTATGGTTTCAGCCATCCACTGGAGGTCTTGGAATGTATGTACTGCAGTTAAAGGGGGAAACTGTATTCATCTACAGACAATCCCCAATTTACACTGGTTTGATTTCATGATTTTTTGATAGCTTTAGTAGAAACTGTAGTTCAAAGTTTAAATTTTCATGCTTTGCTAGGCTATTGACATGTAGTATAATACTCCTGTGAGATGACAGGCAGCAGCAGCAAGCCATAGCTCTCAGTCAGCCACATGATCATGAGAGAAACAACTGAGACTCTACAGTGCATTATCTTACTAAGCAAGGACTCTGGTAGGTTAGCAGTATTAAGTGCATTTTTAACTTCCAATATCTTCAACTTACAATTGTGTGTATATAAGCCTATTATAAGTTAAGGAACATCTGTGGCACACTGTGACCGGAAGATTCATGTCATGATGATTGTCACTTAGTTTTGAAATTGACCCTTTATATATTTATATAAAGTGTATGTATTGGGGGAAATTCAATAGCTTTTTATTAAATTTGACTAAATTGATTTTATTTTTATTTTTAGTTTTTTAAAAAAATTATAGTTGTTGATGGACAGCATGCCTTTAAACAAAGGTGCCAAGGATCAAACCCAGTGCCTCACACATGCTAGGCAAGTGCTTTGCCACTGAGCTACAGCCCCAGCCCCTAAACTGATTTTTAATCTTTCTCAAGTTCCACTAATGCCAAACATTTTGCTTCACCGGGGTCTGTGCAGAATTAGTTCTGTCTAGAAAAATTTCCTACCTATATTCTACTTATTTTCCACATGACATATTTTGCTTTCAAATTATTTAAAAATAATATAGGTAGTGGTTAACAACCCAGACACTAATGTCAGAGCGCCCAATTTAAACATGCAAATAGGTGACCTTAGGCAATTTGCTCACTTTGTATTTGTGTTAGTATGTGTGTGTTCATGCGCACAAACATGATTCAGTTCCTTATTTGTTTTTGGTTTTTATTTTGTTCTTAGACTGGGGATTGAGCCCACTAAGATTTACCCAGTTCTTTTTTCTTTTATTTTGAGAGTTTTGCTAAATTGCTAAGTCTTGCTAAGTTGCTGAGGCTAACCTTGAACTTGTGATCCTTCTGCCTCAGCCTACCAATTTGTTGGGATTACAGGTATGTGTTCCTACCACCATCTCTGGCTCAGCTCCTTATTTGTAAAATGGGCCTGATAATCCTCGTCATGAGGATTAAATCAAAAAAGATAAAACATGCTAAACAGATTTGTATCTGGCATGTAGCTAATATCCCTCCTTCCTGCCCTCCTTTCTTTCATCCATTCTTCCATCCTCCCTCCCTTTGAAATAATAATAATTATTATTATTTGGTACTGGGAATTGAACCTAGAGGTACTTTACCACTGAGCTACATTCCCAGTCTTTTTTATTTTTTGAACACAGGGTCTTGCGAAGTTGGATATATAACCAAGCAAGTCTTTTTATTTTTTTATTTTGGCAAATGAAAAAAACCTAGGTGAAAGTTAGATGTGTAGAGTTGCTAAAGAGGAAACTATTCAGTGATTCTTGTTAAAGATGATAAGTCAGACTTCATTCAAGGGGAGGGGGAAATGGCAATAGGTATAGGGACCACTACAATGGGATCTTAGAATGGGGAGAAAGATTGGGCTCAACTCTGACTCCAAAATGGACAAGTGTGGTTTACCCAAGGGACAGGGTAGAGGTCAATGGATGGAAAAGTATTAAGAAGAAACATTAGGAATAAGGAAGTCTTTGACTCAACACTTAAAAGGATTATTGTTGAAGGCAGGCCAGGTGATAAGATGTTGAAGGTGGTCAGGCAACAAGGATGAGAAATTTTCACTGAACTGACTTGGCAGGATTCTTGCTCAAAATGGATTTTATAAGGACAGAAGAGGAAGTCCAAAATCAGGCCTAGTCAGGAACTTCACTCAAGTATGGTCAAAAGGGATTTACCAGGTTCTTGGATTTTTACTATAGGAACATGGTTCTTATTTACTTCATTCAGAACTGAGAATATCATGTCTAGGATTGACCAAGAAGTTGTTGGAATAAACATGTTCAGGTTAAGGTGACCTTGCTCTACAGAGTACAGATCATCTCAAGATGATGCATGATGAGAACAAAATGACAATCAGGATCAAAATAACAAGGTGAGGTAGACAGCTATTTAAGCATATTAAACTCCAGCAGTGGTCCTGAAATTAATTTTTAGTGAAAACCTTAGCTTCTCCTAGCATAAACCATAGTATGAAATGAGTAGTACAGATACAGAATAGGAAAGGAAAACTTCTATTTTTTACAAGGAAAATAAGCAAAGATCTGAAAAAAAGAAGAAAAGTCTAAAATCAGTTTCCCTAAATCAGCTTTTTAATGCTGTGACCAAAATACCCAACAAGGACACTTAGAGGAGGAAAAGTTTATTTTGGCTCACAGTTTCAGAGGTTCAGTCCATGGTGGGACAATTGCCTTGCTCTGGGCCTAAGATGAGGCAGAATATTATGGAGGAAGGGCATGGTGCAGGAAAGCCACTCAACTCATGGCATCCAGGAAGAAGAAAAAGAGGGAAAGTGTACATGGGAGGAGGGCACACCTCCAGTGACTCACTTCATCTAGCCATGCCCCGCCTGCCTACAGTTACCACCCAGTCAGTCCATTCAAACCAGTATAGGCTGATTAGGTTACGCTCTCACAAACTAAGCATTTCACCTCAGAACATTCCTGCATTAACACAAGAGCTTTTGGGGGACAACTTACATCCAAACCATAACACAGATTCTTTAAAATCACAAACTTCTAAACAAAATATACACTTTCAACAAAAACAATAACAACAAAAACTCAGAGTGCATGTAATCCCAATAGCTCAGTAGGCCGAGACAGGAGGATTGCGAGTTCAAATCTAGCCTCAGCAACCTAGGGAGGCCCTAAGAAACTCAGCAAGACCCTGTTTCTGAATAAAATATTTTAAAAGGGCTGGGGATGCGGCTCAGTGGTAAAGCACCCCTGGGTTCAATCCCTGGTACAAAAAAAAAAAAAAAAACACTAAACTAAAAAGTAACAGGTGAGATAGTAGTTATGGTAGAAACCTCAGTGAAGAAAATTGCTGTGACTGTGTTGGAGACAAGGCAGAAGAGTAACAGTGGTAGCTTACTTAGTTATCATTCTCTAATTACAGGCAGCCCAGTGGATCCTCCGAGCACTTTGGGAAACTCCACAGGTATGGGAAACCAGAGGTCCTTTATGGTCCTATCCAAACTGAGTACCAAAAACCCAGGGCCTGCTCCTTTATTTTCCAGCTCCAGAACCAATATCAGTTCTCTTGCTGGCCAGTTATATATGTGGGCATCATTTTCAAACATGTCCTGCATTGCATGTTATTTGTCATATTACATAATCTTTGGAGCCCATAAATCATGACCATGTGTGAAGCCGAGGCATAGACAGATGAAAGTGGTTCAAGAGGAGGAAGAGGAGCAGGCCTCCCAAGAGTTGTAGGCTTCGGGTTCTGCCCATTCAAGTAAGGGATCACGCTGGCACATCTTAGTTCCCTTCTTAGGCAAAGATGCTAATAGTGCAGATTCCCTCCCCAGGCAAATGCCAGATGACTAATAGTTTTGGCTTGCCCTAGGAACATATAAATCTCCTATGCTCACAACCCAAACACCCTTTCATCTATAAGTGAAATGAAAAAGTGATTCAAGCTCTTTCAGGCCCAGTGAAAAAGACATTGAGACTGAAGTAGGGGGACAAGGGAGAGAGCAGACTCTAGCTAGGTGTATACTTACCACTTTTTGGTTTCCTTCATTATCAGTGAGCAGCCATTCAATATCTAGCGTGTCTTTTTCTGGAAGCCCCAGTTGATGGTGGCAGGGCAAAGTGACCTTTTCCTCTGCCACTCTCTTGATCTCAGTGTGAGTTCCCAAGGTTCCAACATAGTAGGAAACTGGAAAAGGGAAATCTTTAATGAGTAATGCAGAAACTGGATGGCAATGCATGGGGAGCAAATATCACAACAAAGTAATTATTGGATATTCCTTTCTGCAAGGTGCAGGTCAAGGGTTTGAGAAAATCCTAGATGAGAAATACTGGATGTCCTGTTATCTCATACTGAATCCTCTTTTAATGGAATTCATCTATTTTTTTTTTTTTTTTTTTTTGGTGATGTTGGGGATCAAACCCAGAGTCTGACATAAGTTAGGCAAGTGCTTCTCTGCTGATATTATTTAACCTCCCTGAATTACATTCTTCTAGTGCTCGTCTCCCTTACGGAGGTTTTTTGGTTGGGTTTTTTGTTGTTTTGTTTGCAGTTCTGGGAATGGAACCTAGGGCCTCACACGTGCTAAGCAAGTACTCTGCCACTGAGCTACATTACCAGTTCTTTTATTTATTTATTTATTTTATTTTGTTTCCAGGTTTTTCTGAGGAATCTCCATACTCCTTTCCATAATGGTTGCACCAGTTTGCATCCCCACCAGCAATGCATGAGTGTACCTTTTCCCCCCATCCTCACCAGCGTTTATTGTTGCTTGTATTTTTGATAAATGCCATTCTGATTGGAATGAGATGAAATCTTAAAGTAGTTTTGATTTGCATTTCTCTAATTGCTAGAGAATATATTTGTTGATCAATTGTATATCTTCTTCTGTGAAGTGTCTGTTCAGTTCCTTAGCCCATTTACTGATTGGGTTATTTTTTTTTTTGGTGTTAAAATTTTTGAGTTCTTTATATATCCTAGAGATTAAAATCAGCATACTACAGTGATGCAGCCACATCAATGTTTATAGCAGCTCAACCTACAATAGCTACAATATAGAACCAACCTAGGTGCCCTTTAACAGATCAATGGATAAAGAAAATGTGGTATGTGTGTGTATATATACATATATATATGATGGAATATTACTCAACTTTAAAGAAGAATGAAATTAAGGTATTTGCTGGTAAATGGATGGAGTTAGAGAATATCATGCTAAGAAAAATAAGCCAAACCCAAAAAAACCAAAGGCGGAATGTTTTCTTCGATAGGCAGATGCTAATTTGAAATAGGGTGGAGGGATAGGAAAGAATAGAGTTACTTTATATTAGGTAGAGGGGAGCGAAGGGAAGGGAAGGGATATGGGAGTAGAAGGATAGTAGAGTGAAACAGACATTATTACCTTATGTACATATAGGATTGCATGACCGATATGATCCTACAACATGTATAATCAGAAAAATGAGAAATTACACTCCATTTATATGATCTATCAAAATGTATAAATGCATCCTACTGTCATATACAACAAATTAGAACAAATAAAACATTTTTTAAAAGACAACTAAACAAATATTGTAATCTAAAGGGAAATTATTCATGATCAAAGAACTATGCAAATTTAGAGAAGAAAAAAAATATAGGCATTTGACTATAGGATTTAAGAAAAACTTAGCTCTTTCAAGGGTTTTGTAAATATTAGAAATACTGTATGCAAGTCACCCAATGTGGTGTTTAGCACTTGGTGTCTCTAAATGCAAAGTAACTGATTATATTACTAAGAAGGCGATGCCAGGTGCCGTGGTGCATACCTCTGTAGGCTGAGACAGGAGGATCCCAAGTTCAAAACCAGCCTCAGAAATGGTGAGGCACTAAGCAACTCAGTGAGACCTCATCTCTAAATAAAATACAAAACCCTGAGTTCAACCCCTGATAACCCTACCCCACCAAAAAAAAAAAAAAAAAAAGAAGGTGGTATTTCATCAGGGCATGGTGGCCTATGTCTATAATCCTATCCTCAAGATACTCAAGAGGTAGGAGGATCACTTGAGCTCAGAAATTTGAGACTAGCCTGAGCAACATAGTGAGACACAGTCTCAAAAAACACAAAAAAGGCCCGGTGTGGTGGTGCACCTCTGTAATCCCAAGGGCTTGGGTGGCTGAGGCAAGAGGATTGCAAGTTCAAAGCCTGCCTCAGCAATTTAGCAAGGTCCCAAGCGACTTAGTGAAAACATGTCTCTAAATAAAATATACAAAAGGGCTGGGGATATGGCTCAGTGGTTAAGTGCCCCTGGGTTCAAGCCCTGGTACCAAAATAAATAAATACATAAGTAAATATATAAATAACACAGAAAGGTGGTATATTGACATGGGCGTTGGTAAATTAAATTCACCTAAATAAGAATAAAGCATAAGAAAAGGTGTTGAGATGCGGGGAGGGAAAATTATGGTAATAGAGGCAGATTGAGAAGGAGGATATCAGTAATGGTAATAAATAGTTTAGCTTGGCTGATGTGAAGAATAACTGTGAAAAGCAGTAACAAAAAACTGGAAAGGTGATGGGGCAGTTTATGTGATAAAAGGCCTTGCCTGCCACAATGGGCATAGGGACATAATTCCTGACTTTGCTTGAGGTAGACTTAGGAGCTGTATGTAAGAGCACACAGTGAAAGCGGAGATACTGAGACATGCTTTTGTGAAAAAGCTATTCATTGTTTTTTCAGTTGAGAGATAGGTGGTAAAGGTGGTAAAAAATAAAGGACAGATCTGAGAAGTAACGTGGACGTCAACACTATGGAACAGAGCAACTAGAGTTAAGAAGATGAAAAAAAAAGGATTTGAAAACATTGTTTTCAAGCTTGTGTGACTGGTAGGATTGCATTAGTAGTACTAGGAAAGCTAAGAGCACGATGCTGCGTTTATTTTGGGATGAAGTGGGGAGGGAAGACACTGAGTCTGGGTTTAAGTTCATTGCAATATCTAGGCAGAACTGTCCTTGAGGCCACCTGAGCACTTTCCCTGGCCATAGCCCCTCTCCCTGTACTGCAGAAACCCATGCAGTTTCTCTGAATAGGGCCCACCCTGTTACTTAGAGCAAGTTGCATCACCCAGGCTCCAACACCATGCTAGATTTCCAGGCCACTCCTTAGACTCTTACTAATGACAGCTTACGCTCTCAGACTGCTTTGTACTACAAGAATGCCTCCAGGAACAAAACAGCTTTTACAGAGAGTTCTGTTTCCCTTAGTGACATGTTGTTTTGTTTCTCCAACTTCTATTTTCCATTCTTTCTAGTATCATGTCATATGATTTCAAAATATGAGACAAATCTTTCTATCCATATAAAACTTCAAGTTACCCCATTTGGATCCTGGATTCTCTATTCATACAACATCATGTTGGCCAATAGGAAGTCAATTCCACTTTCCTCCCTCCCTCCCTCCCTCCCTCCCTCCCTCTCTCTCTCTCTCTCTCTCTCTCTCTCTCTCTCTCCCCCTCTCCTCTTTCATCTTTTTCCAGCAGTGGTTTCCTATAAGCAACCTAAGACTTGGCTATAGACTCAATGTTTATGTCCTCACCCAAATGCCTGTGTTGAACCTTAACCCCCAATTGATGGTATTTGAAGATGGGGCATTTGGGAGGTGATTAGGCTATGAGGGTGGAGACTTTTAGAATGCAATTATTGTCAATAGTAACAAAAATGGCATGGTATTGGCACCAAAATAGACAGGTAGATCAATGGCACAGAATAGAGGACACGGACACAAACCCAAATAAATACAATTTTCTCACACTAGACAAAGGTGCCAAAAATATGCAATGGAGAAAAGATAGCCCCTTCAATAAATGGTGCTGGGAAAACTGGAAATCCATATGCAACAGAATGAAACTAAACTCCTATCTCTCACCCTGCACAAAACTCAACTAAAAATGGATCAAGGACCTCGAAATCAGATCAGAGACCTTGCATCTTATAGAAGAAAAAGTAGGTCCAAATCTTCACCTGTTGGCTTAGGATCAGACTTTCTTAACAGAACTCCCATAGCACAAGAAATAAAAGCAAGAATCAATAACTGGGATAGATTCAAACTAAATAGCTTTCTCTCAGCAAAGGAAACTATCAGCAATGCGATGAGAGAGCCTACAGAGTGGGAGAATATTTTTGCCACTCATACTTCAGATAGAGCACTAATTTCCAGAATCTATAAAGAACTCAAAAAACTCTACACGAAGAATACAAATAACCCAATCAACAAATGGGCTAAGGATATGAACAGACACTTCACAGAAGATCTACAAGCAATCAACAAACATATGAAAAAATGTTCACCATCTTTAGTAATAAGGAAATGCAAATCAAAACTACACTAAGATTCCATCTCACCCCAATTAGAATGGCGATTATCAAGAACACAAGCAACAATAGGTGTTGGAGAGGATGTGGGGAAAAAGGTACACTCATACATTGCTGGTAGGGCTGTAAATTAGTGCAGCCACTCTGGAAAGCAGTGTGGAGATTCCTTAGAAAACTTGGAATGGACCCACCACTTGACCCTGCTATGCCACTCCTTGGCCTATACCCAAAGGACTTAAAATCAGCACCCTACAGAGATATAGCCACATCAATGTTCATAGCTGCTCAATTCACAATCGCCAGACTGTGGAACCAACCTAGATGTCCTTCAATTGATGAATGGATAAAGAAACTGTGGTATATATACAATGGAATATTACTCAGCTATAAAGAATAATAAAATTATGGCATTTGCAGGCAAATGGATGAAATTGAAGAATATCATGCTAAGTGAGATAAGCCAATCTCAAAAATCCAAAAGAGGAATGATCTCACTGATAAGCGGATGATGGCACATAATGGGGGGTGGGAGGGGGCAAGAATGGAGGAAAGAGGGACTGTATAGAAGGAAAAGAGGGGTGGGAGGGGTGGGGTGAAGGAAAAAATAATAGAATGAATCAAACCTCATTACCCTGTGTAAATGTATGACTACGCAAATGGTATGCTGTTACTCCATGTACAAACAGAAACAACATGTATCTCATTTGTTTACAATAAAAAATTTAAAAAAAAAAAAAAGAAAACCCAGAGAGTTTCATGGGCCCTTTCACCATGTGAGGACACAGAAACAAGATGGCAGTCTATGAGTGAGAAAGCCTTCATCAGACATTATGTTTACCAGCACCTTGATTTGTGTGTGTGTGTGTGTGTGTGTGTGTGTGTGTGTGGTGCCGGGGATCAAATGCAGAGCCTTGCACATTCTAGGCAATAACTCTATGTATGAGTTATATCCTAGTCCCCTAGTACCTTGGTCTTAGATGACCAAGAACTGCGAGAAATAAATTTCTGTTATTTATAAATTACCCATCACTGGTACTTGGTTATAGCAACCGGAACTAAGAGACTCCAAATTCATCTTCTCTCCTCTTTTCTATTTATCTCTTTTATTACCTGGCTAAGTAAGGCTCTGGCATTGTTCACTTAAATCTGCAGCATTAAAGACTAATTAACTGATGTAACAAAACACTGGATCAATTAAAAATTTATTCCTACAGGTCAAATGCTTCAATTAATTCTTCAGTTGAATAGTTTTTCCCTATCCTGTGGGTCAAAATCCCAGAGAAGGAAACGGGGTGTGGGGGGGTAAGTATTGTACATACTACCTATTGACCAACGATTGGTTATTTGGAAATAATTGGTGACTATTCCACCCAAATTTTGCTGCCTATTTTGCAAAGAATAGTTCAGCCTTATTTCTACTATTCTATTTGATTCAGGGGCTGCCTATAATAACACTCAGCCTCTCCTTGGTTTCCAACTTTCTCAGATTAGGCAGAATGATCCCAACTTTAGTTTTGAGTCACCTTTTATCATGCATATCCCAAACATTGAGTTCTGTTGGAGCAAATGTAAAGCAAAATGCAGGACTATAAGTGGAATTTGGTATGTTGGCCTCATATTTGGATGATTTTATGTAGCGCAATTGATATGGAAATAATATGTTCAATTTCCTTTTACTGCCTATATCAGAACAATTTTCCTATCAACTAATAGGATATTTTCACTTTGAGTTTTATCCTATAGGTTTGAACACACTGCAGGTATTCAATAAATATTTGTTGAATTGATTTGAATCTAACCCACACAACTGTTTTACCAACAAGCAAACTAAGACACAGGGTTAAAGAGTTAGTCCCAGGTCCTAAAAACCCATTAAAAGCAGAAATAATCCACAGAATAACACATCCTCCTCCAGTCCCCATAAAGAAGCTACAGGGCAGCTGAGAAATGTGACAGTTTGCATTATACTAAGGTAAGCTTGTAAGAAGGAGCCCCTACTTCTACCTCTACCAAACACAACAATGCTCAAATGAAATCACTGCTGTATACCCTGGGCAAAGTAGAGAACCTAGTGCCAATTTAGTGCATACAGTAGGTACTTACTATACACTGAATAAGAAAATGCAAAAAATCAGCTATGAAACTTGCTGAGTTGGGCCACTAGAGGGAATCAAAGGCTCATATTTGGTTGATGTCCCCAAAGAACTGGAACATAGTGGTGGGTGGTGTGCTTTGACAGAGTGCCAGGTTCTATTTATACCATATCCAGAATTAAATACAGCAATGGCTCTTCAGTGAATACAAATGATTTTATCAAAGCAGGCACCTCAACCAGAGCTTGTGAATCTCTAGTTCTTCCTGAACCTCAGCTCTCTAGACACTTAAGATGCCACCAGGATCTCTGCAGATTTCTATGATCCTTCTATAGTCTTTTTCAAAATCCACAGGTATCCTGTTCATAGCCTAAATAAACAGGGGCCTGGCCTCCGTGTTTAACTCTCCAGGGCTTAGCCGCATTCAAGGAAATGCTTGGCATGTGTCTGCCATCTAGTGGGTGAGAGGGAAGGGACAGTCTGACCACCAGTAATGAGCCTAGGATTCCTTGGGCACTGCAAAAGTCATCTTTGTTTAAAAAGACCTTAGAGATAATCAATTTAACTTGCCAGGAAATTCTTGCCCAGATGATTGAAATGTCAAGTTGCACAGCTAGTTAGTGGCAGACTGGCAAGTAAAGGAAGTGTCTTCACTGGGCATCTGGGAGTTTTGTTGTAATTTTGTTTTTGTTTACGGCAGGAAGAGGGCAGTGTCGAGGATTGCCTCCAGGTGTACCTGCAAAATGCCTTCTCAGAAGCTGCAGGCTTTCCCTCAGTGGGACTTTTGCATGCAACTAGGGCACTTACCAAGAAACTTGGGAGAATTATCTTCTCTGAGCCTTAGTGTTTTCATCTGCAAAATGGGAATTCAGCAAGCCACTGAGGTAAAAGCACCTAGCACAGAAATAGCACATAGGAGGCTCCCCACAAAATGAGCTCCCTCTCCTGCTCATACCTGCTAAAAAAAGGGACTTTTTCTCAGATGATCATTGCTTACATTCAGTTAAGATTAGTTTAAGGTTTTACTCTTGGAAAGTTTAGAGTGTAACATTTAATTAAAGATTCTCTTGAGCCTTCAAGACCTCCTTCAAAGAGATGAGGCAGGGGTACTTTTTGGTAGAAACTAAGATACTGCCTTTAAAGAATCTATTTCTCTCTTATTTCCCTAACAGAGAATTCTTCCACTTCTCCAATACTTACTGGATGCTGAGAGGGCACGACATACCCTAATTCTTCATGTTTTTTCTCCCCAAAGAAGGGCTCCTACAATATTGCCATCAGCAGTACAGGCACCGCACCCACCCCCACCCGCCGGGGCCTGGCTCCATTCAGGAGAAGCCACAGTGCTTAGTGCAGAGTTTGGGAATGGGTGAGTTCATTTTTTAGATTTGAGTTGTTGTTTACTAGGCTGTGTGGACCAAGTAGCAAAATTAGTGACCATGGTGGGTTCCCCGATGGCAGATGTAGGAGCTGTTCCAAACACCCAATGTCACATACAGCAGAGCATCCTCTAACAGCAATTAAAGTGTGAAAATCTCTCCTTCCACTCAGTGGTAATTCTATTTTCAATGGACCTGGTAGAGTTCACTTTCCTGAATAGGAAGAGAGTTTCCTGTGTTTTGCTTTATACAGAATACTCGAGAAAGTCCCAGGAGAATAAAACTCATCAAACACATTACCCAGAAAAATAAAAGGGACCTTGGAAGTTTTCTCATTGACCTCTCTCATTTTATAGATCAAGAGACTGAGAAAGCCAGGCTCTTCACCTATCAGGTGTAAATGGTGAATACAAAGATGATAACAGTTTCTCTTCCTTCCTCAAACTCTTGGAAAGCTTGTTAATGATACTTTACAATTAATTTATTGTTAAATCAAGGCATTAATTTAAAACGAAGGCCACGCAACTGAGGCCACATGGTCAATGGGAGGCACTGTGGAGATAAACACCACCTCCAAAGTTTGATTCCATTTTCTTTCCCATGCCAAAGGTCTTTGTCTTTACGTTGAAATTACAGGTTCAAAACAGATCATTTTTATTAAATGTCGATGCACAGAGCTAGGTAGCAGAGCTAATCTTATTGGAAACACTTGAAATATATAATTATCTTGCTAGCTGTAATTGTGAGCCAAAGAACAAATTTATGGAGACGAATGTTAAAAGTTATAGCTAAACACAAGTATATGGAAGGAGCAACCTGGGGGATGTGGAGACTACAAGAATTTTATTGACTGCTAGTTGATGCGGCTGCTGAAGGTGCTGATCCGGTCTGGAGCTGCATTCATGGAGGGCTGATGTTCTAAATATGGGAAGTAACAGCCCCATTGTACTTCATAAAAGATATGCTAGCATATCCACAGCACGTGTTCAGTTCTAGAGGCTAAAAACTGTAAGAGACATTAACAAAGTTGGCATTCAGATCGTTACCAGGAAATGGTGAAGTATGAAAAACATGTCATAATAGGATTGTTGACTTAATTATAGGTGAATTAATTAGGAGGGTGGAAGACTAAAGGTCAATGTGGTAGCTGCTTTGTAAAATTTAAAAGGTTATAAAACAAGTAAAAAGCTTATTGAGTTTTGTTCCTTAGGATAGAATTGGACCCAGATGGCATAACAGATTCAACCATAAAATGATAAACTGGGAGATCTCCAACACTTCTTTTCAGTTCTGAAATTATGTGATTTTCTTACAAAAGACTTATGCTATTTTGGCCCAATGTGTTTTTGTTGTTGTTCTGGTTGGTTTTGTTTGTTTGATTGTTTTTCAGTGCTGGGGGGTCAAACCTAGGGCCTTGCACATGCGAGGCAAGTCATCTACTTCCCGAGCTGCTGCATTTCCAGTCTGGGATTACTATGTTGATAGACGCGGTAACAGTCCTGCTTGAGGGGAGAATGAGCTGTTATCCAGTGAGTCATTCGTGTAGGGGTACATCAAGGAAGAGGATACTTATATATGGATGTTGAATGAATACTCAAAATGTTTTCTCACTGCGAAATATTTATTGAGTTCCTGGTATATTCAAAGGTACTGTTGTAGTTGAATGTGGTGCAATGCAGGAAATACAAATGTAAATTATTATCTTTCAACATGTTTTGTCAGTGTCTTTGAGCTTTTACACAATGTATACAAAGGGTCCTTTCATTGTTCACATGACTTTCAAGGATTGTTGAAGGGCTCCTTGAAAGAACTAAAAGAAACTAGCCCAGGCAACTGTAGCATTTCTTTCCTGTGCATATTTTAATCCACAAGAGGGCAGAATGTACTCAGGGAGGATTAACCAATGCCTCACCATGCGATCCATAACAAGGATTATAATTGACAAAGAATTGTACACCTTTGTGGATTTAAGTTCAATAATCATTTTGCTGCCACTTACCATTATATATGAAGTTTCCAGCTATCTGCAGTTCATTTTCAAGGACCCATGGAAAAAATGGAAATCTTAGGAAATATTATCAGGTGTTTGGGAGGAACCTTATCCAGGAAATAGAAACATACACTACTTTAATAACTTTTAATGACTTAGGGTCACTGTTTTACCCCTTTTCAGCTGAAACAGATATTTTCTTTGTCTAAGATCAAAAACCTTAAAAAGTTATTTGAACAAAAATTAATTGTCGAATTTGTTATGAAAAATAAACAATTACTCAGATGGTGTGAAGTATTATCTCTAGGCAGATGATAAGAACAGGCAAAAAGGGAAGGGACAAAATTCTGTCCCAGATAGTTGAGAAACTAAGGAATTAGTAAAAGAACTGTTAAGGTCCTTTAAATATTAAAGTTTGGTCTTTATTGTAGGCCAGTATTTTATCCTGAATTATAAAATTCTGGACTGTTCTCACTATATGTAATCTAGAATCTCAAACTGGGGTAGTCTCTCAGAAAGTAATCTAGGTCACTGTCTCGTCTTCTGGTCAACTTTCTATTAAAACTAGTCTGCTGGAACATACCAAGTTGTTCATGTTCTCTTATCTTCATTGTGAATCCGAAATCACAGCAAAACTGTTCCAAGATCTTGACAGGCCTGTTAGTATCCAATTTTTTGTTACTTTGTATCATAATATATTCAAGGATACTGATTTCCCCAACATTTCCTTTAACCTAACACCTTTTTTCCAGTGCTTCCGACATTGATATCCAGAGGGGAGTATCCAGGAGTGCACATGGGTTCAACAAGCACAAGTGGCTCTCCTGTTACCATATGAGGTGCTACTGGGAATACAAAGATGAATGACATTGTCTTTTGTCTATGAAGAGGCCATGGTCTAATAAAGAGACAAAACAAGCACCCACCAAACCCAGTGCAAGATCAAAGATCAAAGATCAAAGAGTTCTCTGGGAATCAAGGAGGAAGATCACTAGGGTGATCAGAATGGCTCCATAGAAGAGGAAATACTGAGTCTAGGGCCTGAAGAACAGGTTGGAATTTTAGCAGCTATAAGTGATAGCTGATGACATTTCACAGACTATGAATGACATTTTGTCTGCTGAGCAAGCCAGTGGCCAAGCTGACCTCATTGCAGGCTGATTGGAAAATCACTGTGGTCCCTTCATCCTGAGAAGTTCTCAAAGTCTGGTGGTGGGAAAGAGAAAGGTCAATCATATCAGACAGTCAGTATGTAAACTTTGCCACCGTCTTATAGGCTGGGGGTTCACTCTCTGGGCACAAGGCTTTATCCTGATTTTTCCAGTAATAATTTTCAGGGGAAGGATGCCTTTCTACAAAGGCAGACCTTTAAAAAAGTAAAGCAACCTTGGAATTCTTCCCTGAGCAGTATGCTTATATATGTTCCATGCAGGTATTCCTGCTTACGTATGCAGGAACACACACATAACACCCTGTACAGAGACCTCTGTATGCATGCCAGTGCTGTGCACAGATCAGAAAGAATGTGTACCTTTGATTCTGAGGCTTCAGAGAACTAGATCTACCCTAACCTATTTCATTGACATATCTATTTATAGCCTTGGTCTCATTCCAAATGCTAAGGCACTTTCTAAATCTAAATCTTTCATTACTTTTGCCAGAGATTTGAACGGAAGAGAAAATTTAAAAATAGACTTACTACTGAGGGGGCAATAGTCAATTTTTAGTGATCCATGACAATGACAAATTTAGACTATGTTGATAACTGAAATCCATTGATAATGTCTTTATCCTCTCCTTTCTACCTATCACAGCTAATAACAAAGGGAAGATGACTGGTTTGACATTTGTCTCTTCTGCCTTTTCAGTCACTCTTTTTAGGGAGGGATGGAAGAGGCATGAAAAAAATAAAAAGAATCAAGGGCACTGTTTTTTCTACTCATAGGAAAATCACCTCCAGCTGGATCAAAATGACAGTACCAATTTGATACATTCCTTTCCAGTTGTATAACAGCACAAACAGCACCACTACTATTGCTGATTTTGACGCTATTATTTTAGGATTCTAATTGGGAAAGTCAACTTTGTTTCCATTTAATAATTTCAGAGATGGACACATATACACATATATAATTTTATTTCACCAGAACAACCCTATGAGGCAGAATTTTGCCTTCTTATATACAGCAAAACCTAAGACTCAGAGAGGCTAAGTAATCTGGTAATATCTAAGAGCAAATACTTGATAGAACCAAAATTTCAATACTTAACAGGGTGACTTGAGACCTGTGCTCTACATAGTATGTAAACTATAACGTTATTCATGTCACTCTGGTAATATATTTTCCTGGAATATATCATGGGGAAATTTTTACAAAAGTTCTGCCATCCTGATCTCGGGAGGAAAAACCCAAAATTATCTTCAAAGCTTATAGCAGGTAAAATGTGAAAGACAGTAATTCCCCATACAGCATTAGTGTTCAACATTAAAGAATGTGCTAGTATTTCTCCAAGAGACTAAAGTTACTAGCTTATGATCATTTGGAAGAAATGTTCAGAATATATTCTTACTAATATGGTTCATGAAAAGCTGACCAAATGTATCATACCATTAATTTAACAAGTCTTCTAAAATGCCCTGAAAATCACTAGTGTATTAAATTCCTAAAGACTACAGTAAGCTTTAATATACTTCTTACATCAAATGTGTGAGCAGAACTATAATCAGACTTAACTCATACCTCACAAGGAAAATCTCAGAGCTCCTTTTCTCCCAGAGACAGATAATGTTGATTAAAATCTGGACCTTGATCTGTATGCCCCTTAATGACAGCATGCAGATAAATGGGCTAAACCAGACTTCGGCTTCTCAAATGAAGGTGGCAAAAATAGATTCAGCATTGCAATTTGGCTCCCTATTTCCAGTACATATATTCCTGCAGAAAATGTCAAGTCTTAGCAAGGGAGGATTTGTAATGTCAAGTAATTTCCTCTAACTTTACTTTCTTCCTGTCACTCACCCACACCCAATGACTCAAATGGTTGCTTCATGCTCATTTGTTCATCCATTCACTCATGTATTTATTCAAATGATCTAACTATGAGTCTTAGATTTGTCTTTCCAGGGGATCGTCTTCCAGATGATCTTTGCATTTCCATGAAAGCAGCAAACCAGTTCTGGCTGATCTCCCTTTCCACAGCCCCAGCATACTTGATGCTTATTGTAGAGGGGTATGGGAGACAAGACATCACCAAAGAACTTTATTATTTAATATGAGTGGTTCTTCAATCTAGTAAATTTTAGCATCCCTTTAACAAGTTTTAAAAATTAAAAAAAAATAATGTAATAAAACATATGGTAAACATTCAAGCAGAACGAAATGCTATACGGTGAAAAGTAAATCTCTTCTGACCCTCAGTTGCCCTCCTGCAGGTAACAGTTGCTACAATTTCATGTATTTTCCAAGTCTCACACTGGATTCGTGATTTGGCTGGATATGGAATATTAGGTTGGATATAATTTTCATTCAACTTCCAGAAGGTGTTGGAATTTTAGCTTCCAGGATTCCTATTGGGAAGTTTGATGCTATTTTTAATTCCAATCTTTAATAATTTGACCTTCTTTATTTCCCCCCAAAGTTTTTAGGATGTTATGTTCACCTCTGAATTTATCAATTTTTACTATGTTGGGTTTCGGTGTTGGTTTTTTTTTGTTGGTGGTGGTGGTGGTTTTTTGGCCACTGTGTTGTGGCCAAATCAGTTACCTGTTTTCCACCTGCTTTCCATCTTAATTGTGAAACCATTTAATCGGAAGATTCATTTCATTTTAGTGTCAGGAAATGTTATTGTACTGTTTAAAAATAATTTCTACCATTTTATCTTCTTCTTTATGCACCTATCTCTCAGATGTTGAACCTCTGGCTTGATCCTCTAATTTTCTTGTCTTTTCTCTTATGTTGTTGGATTGAATACTTGAATTGTTCCAAGGTTTTTCTCAAGAGATCTCTTAGAAGACAGTTGTCAAAATCGGTGATTCCAAAACCAGATACATTCCTTTCTGGTTGGATAACCTCTGGCAAGTTCTTTATGTTATGTTTGAGTTTACTGTATAAAATGGGGGCATTAACTGTACTCAACTCATGGGCATTAAGTAAGATTAAGGTAGATTATGAGAAGTAAGTTAGTTTTAAAGCATGCCTGATACATAATATTTTCAATTAATATTGTTATCATTGTCGTTGCTATTATCTGTTGCTCTTAGATGACATCCTATTCTTCAAGGATATGTCCTCCCTTATGTCTCTCAGGTATTAATCATGGGTTGCTTGACTATCTCTGCTTCTATTTGTTTCTCTCTTACTTTACTCGAATGTTAGTAGAGAGATTCTGTAAAGCTGTTTGGTGATGTCAGAAATGAACAGGGCTTGTTGCACGGCGGGGGGCGGTGCTTCTCGGTAGACCTTTTCATTGTGTAAATGTCAATGTAGGTAGGTTTTTCTTTGAAGCTTTTGCTTTTGCTTCCCAGACAATCACCTGTCTGTCAGCGGGAGGGGGTATTGACTGTCAACATTCTCTGAGCTGGTGGGTGATGGAGTCAGGGGAGTCATATCCAGGAGACAAACCGATCAGCCTCAAAGAGGTCACAGATACTGACTTTGTTTACAAACTGGCCATTCTCCTTGCTCTTTGCTGTGTCTGATACCTCTGAATCTTTGTTTCCCTAAACTCCCCTTCTCTGGGAATGACGAATCAATCAGGACCTCTTGCGGAGGGTACAGGGGAAATTTAGGTATCTGATTTCTTTTTGCAAAACAGATTTTTACCTCATCCTGCAGCTCCAAGCCCCATGCCTCAGTTTAACCTTTTGCTTTACCAATGTAGTTTCCAGGCCTTGAGCCCTTTAATGAAATGATTTGTTGCCATTAGTGCTGATGTTTTGTCCACTGTGTTGTGGCAAATCAGTTACCTCTTTTCTACCTGCTCTCATCTGCCAAACATTTGTCATTTCTCTTCTACTTTTATTTCCTCCCCCATTATCTTGTCCTTGTAGATTTACATCATCTTACTCCTTTACTTTCATCTTAATGGGAGTTGGGAGGAAACAGAACAATGCCTTTGTTCAATCCACCATGTCACCTATATCTTCAGTAAGTGATTTGGGGGAGCAGGTACCGCCTTACATATGGTAGACATTTCCTCCTTTCCATTTTTCAGAAAAACTAAGAACTTGGTCATATCCATGGCTTTTTATTGTCTCACTTCCCACATTCAACATAGTCATCTTTGCAGGTTTCTGTCCCTCGATGACCATACTGTTTGTGACAGTGTTGTTGAGCCCTGTGCCAAAGAGGACAGTCCTTAGGGAAACAAAACAGCTTGTTCTTGTGCTCAGGAAGCTTGTGTTGGACACAGGGTGGTCACAGCCTGCTGGAAAGCATTTCTGTCACAACACCCTCTGCTCAGCATGAGAAGAGGCTTCTGTCTCCCATTAGGTTCTCCCTTCTGCATAGGACCTCACAGGAGAGGAAGGTACAAGAGAAACATGAAAGCAAGTCTCATCAGAAATGAGAAAACTGCCAGTCATTTTGCTAATTTTGACCTACAAAATCCAAAGAGAAAATGTGTGGGGATTTTTAAAAACATCTTATTTGTCCTTTCTTTTTCTCTTTCTTCTTTTCCCTCCCTCTGCCTCCCCTTTCCTTTCTTCCTTAACCTCCTTCCATCCTTTCTTTCTGTTCACCAGTCATGTTGTATTTAAGCTATTTTGGGTTCAAATCTGGAAAATGAATCAAAGTTTTCAGAACGCATTAAAGAAGTACAGAGATCCTCGGAATGAGGCCATGGTTCTCCATGTAAACGAAGCCCTGTTCTGCCCAGCGAAACTCTCTTCCACTTTAATCTCTTTTGCTGCGTTTGCAGCTTGGAAACCCTTCTAGAGACTGAGGCCTCCCTAGGAAAAATATTTGTTTAAATCTTTCATTTTCTCTTTGGCCCTTAAAAGCCACTATGGTTTTTAGTCCTGGAATCAGCTGTTCTAGGCATATCATATTGGCTTCCAGCTGTGGCCTTTCTGGGGCCATGAACTCTGCAGAACTGTAGCAGAGATCTGGTAATTCTTATGCATGAGAAATTTTTGGTGAGCCCTGTGAGGAGGTGCAGAGGAAATGACCTTGACCTTGATCACTAGTTCCTGTGTCAACCTGTGAACAACCAACTCGACCATGTTTTATCTTCCAACATTTTACAGAGATTCTGTGGAAGGTATAAGAGTAGGATTAACATGAGATTCCTGCTTTCTGTTCGCATGGTACATCCAATATACTTATAAGACATAGGAAAGAATTAATGAATACACTAAGCACAAAATTATACTACTTCTAAGGCCCTGGGTACTTAGTAAAGATGGCAATCAATATGAATGGTGTATAGTAGTGAAGGAAATAAGATTTCCAGTGTGAAAGATCATGGCATTTTAGAGGGTTGGATGGGTGACAGGTGAAGGGAAACTTTGTAAAGGCAGAGAGGTAGGAATGAGTCCTGGATGTTTGGTTGGGAACAAGCTGTCAGTCAGGACTGGATTACAGGGGATAACCAAAAAAAAGAAGAAGAAAGGAGGAGAGAGCAATTCATTTAAGGGGAGACTTAGGAGAGGGAATTTTCTAGATAAATATTATGAGAATTGGCCCTTTCAAGAGCAGCTCTAATTTTTTTCTTTGTTTAGCAATAAAGTCTTTACTTTTATCTATAACTTTCCATGTGAATAGTTTACCATCCTTTTTTTTGTTTTGTTTTGTTTTGTTGTGTACTGGGGATTGAAAATAGGGGTGCTTTACCACTGAGCTATATTTACAGTTCTTTTTATTTTTTATTTTGAGACAGGATTTTACTAAGTTGCTTAGGGCCTTGATAAATTGCCAAGGCCGGTCTCAAACTTGAAATCCTCCTGCCTCAGCCTGCAAAGTTGAGATTATAGGAATGCACCTCTGCACCCAGCTGGTTTACCATTCTTTGAGATTAATCCTGAGGCAACTAGAGATCTATTTCTGCCCTGTCACCATGGCAATTCCTCTTAAATCTCCAGGTGGGCTATGATGTCACAGGTGGGTGAATTGAAATATAAAGGATAGGGATATATTTCACTCAGTATGAAGGCTTGTCGGTTGCTCTCCTAGGTTGTATTTCTGTAATAATCTAACAGCCATCTGTTCATATCACTTTTTAGAGTATCTGGTCATATCATTTCATGCTCATTATTCCTTTATTTAATAAACACTTATTGAGCACCTGCTATGTGTAAGGCACCATTTAAGGTATTAGGAATATAGCAGTGAACAAAATGGATATTCTTCTTATTTTTCCTCCTTATAAAGTTCTGCTCATATCTGTGGAGGTCTCGGACAGTATGATAGGGATACCTAGGTCATACAGTAATTATGTAATCAATATTTTCTTGAAGTGTCATTTTATTGAATTAGTAAGTAATCAAAATCCATGCTCTGGCTGGGATTACACACCTGTAATCCCAGCAGTTCAGGAAGATGAGGGAGGAGGATAACAATTTCAAAGCTAGCCTCAACAATTTACTGAGGCCCTAAGCAACTTAGTGAGACCCTATCTCAAAATAAAATATTAAAAGAGCTGGGTTGTGGATCAGTGGTTAAGTGCCCTGGATTCAATCCCTGATACAAAACAAACAAACAAAAACAAAAAACAAAAACCCATGCCCTGTATTTAAAAATACAGAGAGTACAATATAAAATTCACATTCATTTTTAAACAAAAGCAAGAGTTTAAAGAAATGCCATGCTTATGTCCCAGATCCCCAGAGGTGCCCATGCACATGCTTCTGCCTTTAGGAGCATTTTGATGAAGGAGTTTGCAAAGCTGTGCCCATCTCCAGTGGCCTCACCGCTCCTACTGGATCAAGAGGAAACTCCTTTTCTGACATGCAAGTCCTTCCGGACTTACATTTCCCAGCACTCAATCTACTTGCTTCCTACTCTCTTCAGCAAGAGGGACACATCCCAAGCATACCAGTCTTTAACCATACATTGAGCACTTTCTGGCAAATGGGCTGGAGGGAGTTTAACAAAGACACACTCTTGTCCACAACCCACAATGTGTTACCTTGGGGAATTCTTTCAAGGAGCCAGCTTAAATATGTGGTTTTGCCAGAACAGCATGAATTTCTTTTATCCATTTTCCCATAATACTCTGTAGACACTTCTATAATTGTATGTTTTGCTATGCCTATATGTTTTCTCATTTTTATTCCTGCTGGATATTAAACTCCAAAAGCAGGGACATTTTTCATATGCACTTTTGTATTTATACAATGCTTGTCACCAAATAGTCTCTCAATGACAGTAAGCTGAACTGATTAATTTTTCAGAGGGACAAGCAAATCCTCTGGAGAGCTCATCTGAAAATGCTAATTATTTCATTAATCTATCCACACATTAATTAAATATTTACCAGCATCCATTCTTGAGGCAGGTTTATGAAGGTAACAAGGAAAACAGAACTAGTCTCTTTTATAATGAAACTTATAATTGTTTCTTGCAGGAATAAAAGAAAATAATTATAAGCACTTAATTATGTCAAATTAAATATAATGAAATAATCAGATATATAAATGTGATAAAAGCTATAAAGGAAATTATAGAAAACTATGAACATGCAATTCCATCTTTAAGTATACTTTGATTTCTTAATCTCCCACACAATTATACTGATTAGATTATGGTAGAGTTCTTCCTTTTTAAACTTTTCCTTAACTTATTTAAGCCTTTTTTTTCTTTTGAGGTGCTGAGAATTGATCCTAAGACATGGCACTTACTAGACAAGTGCTCTACCACTGAGCTACACGGCCCCAGCCTTTTCAAACCCCTTTTGAACTGCATCTTTAGACTGTTCCACCTCTGGAGATAAGTGCTTCTTTTCCATGTTGGTAAATAAGCTTTATCCTGTAGGAAGAAGGAGAACTAACAGATAGGTAGGTAGTCTCTTCTAAATTTAGACACCAGAGCTAAACCTTCTGGGAGTAGAGAATTAAGAACAATTCTACATGAACTCTTTCAGAACATAGAGAAGGAAGGAGACCTTCCTAATACATTTTATCTGTATTACTCTGATCCCCACAACCAGATAAAGATATCAAACACACACAAAATAAAATCAGACCAATCTCCCTCATGAACCTTCAACAAAAGCAAATCAAGCAATAGATACAAAGAATAATGCATCAGACCGAATGGGTTTTATTCTCAGAATACAAGGTTGATTTAGCATCAAAAAAATCAGTCATTGTAATTCCTTACACTTATAGGATAAAGGAGAAAAGCAATATCTTTTCATCAGAATGAGAAAAAGAATTTAACAAGTTCAATATCCATTCATAATCTTTAAAAACAAACAAACAAACAAACAAACAAAAAAACAAACAAACAAACAAAAAAAAAACCTCTCTGATTCAGGAAGAAAGGGAACTTTTAAAAACCAAAAGTCTACAAGCTGGGTCTGTGGTTGTGGCTCAGTGGTAGAGCACTCACTTAGAATGCATGAGGCACTGGTTTCAATCCTAAACACCACATAAAAATAAAATAAAGCTATTGTGTCCACCTACAACTAATTAATATACATCTATAAAAGTCTACAAGCTAAAAAGTGAAAAATATTTAAAAAATTAATCATTGTCAAATGTCAAGCAACTAATTTGACCTCTTTTTCAAATTAAATCTGAAAACATACAAAGATAGGAAAAATCTTGTGGAACTTCTATGCTAATAGCTAACTTATTGAGCACTTGCCAAGAGCTCTATGAATATTATTTAATCCTTACAAAACCACATAAAATAGATGTGATTTTATACTCATTTTACAGATGATAAACATGTCAAATAAATTGCCTAATTAAATATAGCTAGGAAAAGTCATAGCCCATATTTGAATGCAAGGTCTCTTTTGGAGCTTGTATCCCTAAACATTGTTCATTACTACTCTCATCAACTACTTTATCTTGTAAATTAGGTGGTTGTCAAGTCATATTAATGCAGATTAATGGCAAAGTTGGGACTGGAAGCAGGCCTTTTGACTCTCTCAGTACTGTTTATTTGTTTCTTTGTTTTCAGACACTGGGTTACTTTCCCATCTCATCCACTACCCCTTCCTTTTCACCAAGCTCCAAGCCAGAAATTCTTAAGAAATAAATATAACTTAGAGGGCCAAGGATTGCATTTCACCTCCTGCTCTGTTTAGCTTTAAAAACCACTAAGCCACAGAGAAGACTCTGCCCACACTCAGAAAAGAGCATGTTAAAGCTGGATTAAGGAAACTCTGCCTTCATAGAACTGTAGATGGCGAGAAAGAGTAAAAGCATTAAAGGGAAAAGGAGACATAGAAAATTAGAATTGGGTTCAGGGAACATGGTGTGGTGTTCATCTAAGAAATTTGAAACTCTTGGGTCTATACGGGGGAATGTGAGGACTCTAAGTGCTCTGGGGCAGGCTCAAACTGGTCCTTTTGGTGGACAGAGATCAGTTCCCATCATCCTCACTCATAGCCGCCAGTGTCTCTTGGCTTTCCAGACATATGCTGGGCAGTGGCCCCCTGGACATCAAGACTCAGGAGCTTTGCCCTGCTCTCTGGCAGGGTTTGGTAAAATCAAAAAGGAAGAAAAAGTATTTACTATCTGAACGGTATAAATGAAGAAAGACAGTATTTGGTTGATGGTGTTTAAAAGCAAGTCAGGGCTGGGGATATAGCTCAGTTGGTAGAGTGCTTGCCTCGCATGCACAAGGCCCTGGGTTCAATCCCCAGCACCAATAAATAAATAAATAAACAAAAATTAAAAAATAAAAGCAAGTCAGGAGGCAGAAGAGAAACTTTATCACCCTGTCCTTCTATGTAAGTTCATGTCCCCTAAGTGATGTCCTGACACAGATGGGAAGAAGCCCACCTTCCCTGGAAGGTGCCACTGTGAGCTATATCATTACTGTGTTCTGCACAAGGCAGGCTATGTGGACTGAGCAGTTGAAATGTGTGGGGAAGAAGTAGTTTAGGAATCAGAAAATAGTTTACCACTAACATCCTGGTGAAAGGTGCTTCTAGGCACCATCACGATATAGGAGTATGCAATATTCACTGTACATATATGTATGTATGTAAAGTGAATAAATACTTTACATACATACATACATAAATAATGTGATGAGATCTTTTATTTCATTCTCCAAATGGATTTTCAAAATAATATAAATCATTCCAAAACAGAATTTAGGTAATCTATTTACTTCTCCCAAAGTATTTCGACTGGTTAGTTTTACATCTTTGTTCTTCCTCAAATATAAAGGATACAGAAACTTTTCCTGTCAGTTCCATTAAGAAATATTTCCTAGTAGCCACAGAGGCTGGAAAAAAATATGGAAAAGAATATTTTGAGTCTTGCAGGAAATTTTTAACCTTTCTTAGTTTAATTTTAGTACTTAAGATTAGAAGCAAAACAAAGAAATGGGCAATAATAAAAAAATAAGGATGTCCACACTAACATTTTCAAACTCTTAAATACTAGGTTTTAAAAACAGCATGGGGAATGGTTTCCTGAGTGGGCTTGGGTCAGACTGGAATACTGACTGCCATTTACTCTGTTGACCTTAAGTAAGATCCTTAATTTACTTAAACTTAGTTTTATCATGTGTCAATTGAACATAATAGATCTTTTCACATCACTGTTGTAAGAATTATATATAACACTTATTTAAAGCATGCAGCACATATTTGTATGAAATAGATACTTTTTGACTTATAATGGGGTAAAGTCCTGATAAAGTCATTGTATGAGGTGAAAATATAAATCATAAATGTACACTTTATGAAGGGTTATGGTAAATAATATTCCTACGAGACAGGTCCCCAAGAAAAATGGAGGGACAATGTAGCCTCTCACAATGCACCCCTTCCTGATAACAATTGACCCTAAAGGAAAGGGGCAGACACTGACCTTGCCCTTCCCTCATGACAAATTAGTCCTAAATGAAAGTACAGCAAGTAACAATGGGCAAGATTTGAGTACTCATCCCTGGGGGTCTGGTTTTAATCTGTACAACTAGCCCCTGATGGTCAAAACCGCATGGTCAAAACTGCACGTGCTCAGTTTCCAATGATTACATCATCCTCATTGTACTTTGTAAAACCAAAATACCCCCTGTAACTGACAGTCATTTTCACATCTGGAAAATGTGCCCCAATGGTGCCTGAGACTGCAAATGAATAAAGGCTTCTCTGAATCAGTTGAGGTCTGCTTCCCATCCTTTTGTGCTTATATTTAGCCTACTAAATATGAGGATCCCTGCTCCAGTGCAGCATCATGAGAGAATATGGTACCCCATATTGCCTGCGTGGAAAAAGATAAGAATTCAACATTCAAAGAAGGGTTTCTATTGAATATATGTTGATTTCACAGCATCATACAGTGGAAAAATCCTAAGTAGAACCGTTCACTTTAAGTCAGGGACTATTTGTATATCTTACCTGTTTTATTTTTTTTAAAAAATTTAATTGTAGATGGACACAATATCTTTATTATATTTATTTACTTTTATGTGGTGCTAAGGATTGAACCAGTGCCTCACATATGGTAGGCAAGTGCTCTGCCACTGAGCTACAACCCCAGCCCCTTATCTGTTTTAATAAGAAGTGGGAAGGAAAAAAGAAAGTGGAAACAAAGTAAAACAATAGTGGAAAGAAAGTAATCATTTTGGGGAAGTGGAGGGACATGTACCTAAGAAACCTTTAAGGAAGAAGCAGAACCCAATGCAAGTGCTGAGAGAGAACCTATGTTAACACAGATAGTACTGTTTTTGAGCATACAGCAGAAAGATGATTTCTATCTTCCTTCAGGTTGATTCTGGCCCGAAGAGGGCACACAGCCTGGGAGTGGACAGCAGCCTTCTTAAGGGACTCGGCAAAGGAGTGATTGCTTTAGGGAATTGTCAAATAGGGAGATCTGTTTGGAAGATCCACAGGCAGATGGCTATTATCTGAATAACAGTTTCCCTAGTGTTTCCTATTTCTCTGAGCCCTGAGGTCACAATTGCCCGCTGAGGAATCCTAGCATTGCTGGGATGACCTGGAAATAGGTTCAGGGAAAGCTGAGAAGTTTCCAGTGACTTCAATATACAACCAACAGGATCTATTGACTGGGAATGAGACTGAAAAAAAGACAGGGACAGATCAGGACAAGTTTGCACAGTAACAAAGACTCGCTCCTTGACCTAACTCTGGTCAGACTCCTCTGAGACCTCCTTTTGTTGAGGCCCAGTCTTGAGCTCTGTCTTTGGTCTTTCTAACTCCGGTTTTAGCAAGAATCCTACTGAGTCAGTTTAGTGAAACTCCCTGCAACCCCCCTCCCCTATCCCAATCTTGGTCTGAACACCCTCACTATCTTATCATGCTGTTGTACTTTCATCAAAAATCCTATTAGGTCAGTTTAGCAAAGAATTGCCCTTCTCAGTAATTCTCCATTCACTAATCCCAGCCCCCCACCCTATTCCATGGCTATAAATCTCCACTCTTCCTTTTTGTATTTGAAATTGAGCCTAATCTCTCTCCCATGTTATAAAACTCCAATGTAGTAATCACAGGTGGACTTCAGGACATGCTACCCCAAAACATGACACCTTGACACACTAATTATTTTAGGCTGAAAGAATTTGAGGAGCAGCAGGTACAAGAAGGCCTGAATTTCTCCTAAAAGCAGGTCATAAGACCTCTGGTGAGAGGTGCCTACATCCCCATCTCTGAAGACTGAGGGACACTGAGAGACAGTTCAATAAACAGGCTGCTGCTGGGCATGGTGGCACACCTCTGTAATCCCGGTGACTTAGGAGGCTGAGCAGGAGAATCCAAAGTTTAAGGTCAACTTCAGAAACTTAGTAAGACCCTCAGCAACTTAGTGGGATCCTGTCTTAAAATAAAATAAATAAACAAATAAATAAAAAGGGCTGGGACTATATAGTTCAGTAGTACTGCACTTGTCTACCACATGTGAGGTCTGGGTTCAATTTCCAGTACTGCAAAAATAAATAAGTAAACAGGCTGCTAAATTTTCCCCAGCTTATTACCCTTTCCCCACAACTTTTCACTCTCATCAAACCTAGTCAAGAAAGACTCAGGTTTAACCATTTCTTTGAGTCTTCATTTCTTTATGAAGTCTCCTATGTCATATAAAACTTAATATGAAACAAATTCATATAATTTTCTTTTGTTAATTCTGTCTTTTGTTACGTAGTCCTAGCTGAGAACCTGGAAAGGTAGAAGGGAAAGTTCCCCCCTCCCCCTTCCCTTGAACAAAGCCTTCCTTACCACCTTTAGTAAGTATTGTTAATAAAATTTTCTTTAGTAATAGCATACCGAGGGGATTAGATCATTCTTGGTGCACAGGCCAAGGGGAGCCAATGGGGTTTTTAAGCAGAGGTATTTCATGTTCAAATCTGTATGCTAGCATGTGAGCTCTGAGCTCTGCTTGTGTGACAAATGTCTGCAAGGGGTTTCATGGAGACCAGCTGCAATAAATCCAAGGGCAGCAATGAACAATTTAACTGTTTTTGATCCTGTGAAATTTTCCTTTTTCCTTATTCACCAAGAGAACAACAAAACATGGTCAAATATCTTTGCAATGTTTGTGCAAATGTATTCAAAAGGAAATTCTGTAAAAATGGCAAGCCTGATTTATAAAGCCTACACACTACGTATCTATATGGTCAAGGTTAAGGATGAACAGTTAATACGAAAGAGGGAGCTGTGAAAAACAAAATCTTGAATCCGGGGATGTCTATCAGATATTTCAGGGATGCAGGCTATGTCCTGGGTTGTCTGAAGTAAGATTGCCTACAGGTTGTATTTCCAGTGTAACATTTCATGCCTGGAACCTACACTATTGCTTTTAAGAAACACTTTCTAAAATGCAGGCCCAAAGTATAACTATAGTAACTGACCATAAAATGGAATCTGACGTATGGGCTGGGTAACAACGGCGTTTGGTTCTAGATCGACAGACCGCCAGCATAGGCTGGCAGGTTTTGTCTTCCTTCCAAATTGGGTAAGGAAATCTCACCTGTCCAGTTCCTTGAGCCCCCACCTAACTTTCCATTCAACCCTTCTCTTATAGAAAACCGAATTAACTTTTCACAGTGGAATGCTGCATTTTCCTTGTTCACAAAGTGGTATGGAATTCAGGGGAACCCCATTCAGAAGGAGGACGGGGGAGATTCCAACGTGAAAGAGGAAAAAAGGCTGGTGGAGCCGGCAGCGTCCCAGAGGGGAGATGGCCATCTCCTAAGGATAAATAATTTCACCAGAGGTCCTGCTCCGCCATCTGCTCGCTGTTTACTTTGGACAGAGCTGGCCAAGAGGTCTCAGGGTTACCCTCTCCCAAGAGATCACAGCAGCTCCAGCAGCCCCCGCTCCCCAGAGCCTGCCGCCTGTCCCTCGGCCGCCCTGCGATTTCCGGAATTTTACAGAAAGGGGAAGGCTGAGCAGAAATCCCCGGCGGGCGGCCGAAGGCGGCCACCCGGGCCGGCCCGGCTCCTCTCAGACAAAGCAGTCAGATGGGCGCCCCGGAGCTGCCGGGCTTCTGCGCCGGGCGGAAGGCGCCGGGCGCGGTGATTGAAACCACATGTGTCGGAGGTTTCTGGGAGCAGCGACCCTGACACCGGGGACGGGTTGCTGCTGCTGCTGCTGCTGCTGCTGCTGCTTTTTATGTTTCATTTATTCCCTGAGTTTCCAAAGGCAGACCCTCTAAGAGCTCTAGACCACATATCCGGGCAGAAAGAGCAGCAGGTTTTGTTTTGTTTTAATTTAACGAAAAGGCATTTCCCCCACAAAAAACAACAGCAAATGATTAAAATCCCTAAGGCTCTGGACCTCAGCTTCCAAGTGTTGTCTGGGCGGCACCAGGAAACCTTTATTGGATTTCTCAGTGGGAAATATCCCGCTTCCCCGAGGGGAAGACAGTAAGAAAGAGTGGGTTTTACTTAGCTGTGAAACAAATTTCTGAAATTACCCCAGCACCGTCAAACAACAACAACGAAAAAAGAAAAAGGAAAAAAATTCAATCATCAAACTAGTATAAATATATCTTCACTTTTTTTTCTAATATAAGACTTTAAAAAGTTATAGGACTAGTAGGCAAATACGTTTTCATTATTTTTAAAAAGAGAATTCTTCAAGGCCTTCCTTAACCTAGTCCCTTTGAGCTAAGTTTGCTTTCAGCAAGTAATTACTGTTACTGAGTTTATGAATATCTTTGTAGGTCTTTGCCTGTGTAATTACGAGTGGGCACATAGAAAAATATAAAACTTGGGAGGGATGGGGGAAGGGAAAAAATAACAGAATGAATCAAACAACATTGCCCTATGTAAATTTATGATTTTTAATTAAAAAAAATGGGAAAAATACTTCTCTCTTAAAAAAAAAAGAAAAATATAAAACTTATTTTACATTTATTATTTTACATTTACCTAAGATGGGATTTATTTGTGAATATTATTTGCAATGTATTGTACTTTAGTAGGTTTACAATTTTCTTCCTGTATTAAAATAAAGAGATCTACTTTCAATTCTGCAATGGGTCATATCCCCACCCTTTACATTTTTTATTTTGAGACAGGTCTTGCCAAGTTGCTTAGGGCCTCATTGAGTTGCTGAGGCTGACTCTGAACCTGCCATCCTCCTGGCTTGGCTTCCTGAGCTGCTGGGATTACAGGCATGTGCCACCACACCCAAAAGGATTTATAGTTTAAAAAGATAAGATTAAGGGATTAACTATGGAAGCAGAAATTTTGGACTCTGGGATAAATCTAGCAACACTCTCTTCAACCCCTACCACCCCACATCTTGTATTGCCTGGAGCTAAGAATGATTTTGTGTTTTATCATTAGTTGGTGGAGAGAACCCTTCCTGTAGTTCTTCCTCCAGGTTAGAGTGTGGGGTGGAGTTGTGGCCTGATGTTTCCATTAGTCTTCCATCTGCTTGCTTTTTACAACTGCCCCCTTCCTCTAACCTTTGCTAAAAAGGTTGCTTCTCCATCTCCAGGCCAGGTTCCTCAACCTCAGTACTACTGGTGTTTTGGTTCAGATCAGTCTTTGCTGGAGGCTGTTCTGTGTATAGAGGACATCTAGCAGCAGCCCTGGCCTCCATCCATCATATGCTAGTTGTACCTACTCCACAATTCCTCCTTCCTCCTCAGGTTGTGACATCGAAAATGACTTAGCATTGCCAAATGTTTCCTGGGGAACAAAATTGCACCCATTTGAGAAACCATTACTCTAAATTTAGGTCTTTTTCTAAGCCTAGCTCAAGTCATCTGTGAATTGCTGAGGCATTTACCATATAATTTTTCACTTAAACTTATACACTTATTACTTAATTAATTTTAATAATATTTATGAGGTAGCTTATATAGTCTTGTATGCATCATTTGCAGTGTGCATATCTTTTTCCCCAAAGCATAGTGAATGCATTTTGGAGATAGGGACTAGGTTTTATAAAGCCTTTGCTTTGGCATGAATGCAGGCCTTCAATAGTACTTATTCACTCCAATTATCTCCTCTTGTGGGCCCAGCAAATGCACTATTGTCTTTGTTAGTTCCAGAAAGACCAAATTAAGTTTATCTATGTGAAGTTCTTCAGGTTTGGTCCTATGTGTTGGATAGGATAGAGGAGGCCATGAAAGATCCAACTGTTGGGGCACTTCTCTTAGGGATATTAAGAGATACTTAGGGATACTGTGGTCTTAGAAGTTGTTGAAATGTGAACCTAAGACCAGAGAGTATCTCTGTAGGGCAGTTTCCATAGTGCCTGGCAGAGTGGGTGGAGAATCTATCCCAAGTGGATTTGATTGCTGAGTTCCATGGTAAAAGGCCTGAGAGAAGGGGAAATGGGGAGTGATGGGATATCTGGTATGAAATCATGTAGAAACAGTTGCGAATCAGGTTCTTGGCTGAATAGAATTTCTTAGAATAGGCAGTCAACTACTGTAGATGAGCCCACGATTTATTTTCTCCAAGCCTTCTGTCTGGTATCTCTGTATAGGTCCAGGGAGAAACATCAATAATCCAGTGGGCATTTTCCCAACGAGCTACATTCCCTGTCCTTTTTATTTTGAGACTCCAGCTAAATTGCTAAGGCTGGCCTTGAACTTGTGATTCCCCTGCCTCAGCCTTCGAATCACTGGAATTATAGGCATGTACTACCACACACAGCTTACAATAGAGGTTCCAACAACCTCAGGGTTCCAGGTGATATTGTTTCTAGCTCCCACTCACAACTTTTTAGCAACCTAAGGTTAGGGTCCTTGTCTCCTTGTCACTATGTGGCACAGAATCAGAACATATGGACCTTAGTCCTGACTTTTCCCTCTACAAACTGAGTAACTATTGCCAATCATTCTCCCCAATCCTCACTGCCCACTTTGGTTAAACAGGAATAACAGATACCATTCTACCCCATCCCTCCGAGGGTATGGTATTAGTCCCCATTCTACAGTCCGATTGTCTACAGGGTCCCTGGACAAACCTCTCCCAGCTCCTTACACTCACAGGTTCTAGAACTGCATTAGCCACCAAGCCACACATGGCACTTGAGCACTTGAAATGTGTCCATCTGGAATTGATAATCTTTTTTGCTTTCTTTGTGGTACTGGGAATGGAACCCAGGGACCCCCACACTACTAGGCAAGTGCTCTATCACTGAGCCACAAGCCAGCTGGAATTGGGATGCACTATAAGCATCAAATGCACTCTGGATTTGGAGATTTAGTATAATTAAGAGTATAAGATGGGGCTGGGGTTGGAGCTCAGTGATAAGAGTGCTTGCCTAGCATATGTGAGGCACTGGGTTTGATTCTTGGCACCACAGATAAATAAATGAATAAAATAAAATTTAAAAAGAGTATATCTTGTTATTAATTTTTATATTAATTATAAGTTGAAATAATATTTTGCATATTTACAATTAAAATTAAATTAAACTGGGTACGGTGATACAAGCTTGTAATCCCAGCAGCTCGGGAGACTAAGGCAGGAAGATCTCAAGTTCAAAGCCAGCCTCAGCAACTTAGTGAGGCCCTGTCTCTAAAAAATATATATAAAGGGCTGAGGATGTGACTCAGTGGTAAGTTTCCTGGGTTCAATCCCCAGTACCAAAAAAAAAAAAAAAAAAAAGAAAAAGAAAGAAAGAAAAAAGAAATTAAATGTGGACTTGCATTCTATTTCTCTCTATATATTTTCTATCAGACCATATCGTTCTAGGGTGATGTGAAAGGGCTAGTATTGTGTTCTGATTTATTTTCCTGACATCGGACTATGACTGGCTGCTCGGGTATCCCTGCCTAAGGTAGTGCTGAGTAGGTCACCAGAAACTGAAGTAAGAGGATACCCCTCCACTTTCATGTGCACTCTGAGTGGGTTTGGCTCTGCTATTGGTTTTAATGCCTAGAGTGAGCCGTGTTCTTCATCATGTAATACAGAATGACATCACACTGCTAGTGTCAGTGAGCCAATGAAACATGCTAGGAAATCAACACCTACTGCATTACCCAGTCTGTCATTTTGCATGTCCTTCTTCCTGCTCTTCAGCTCATACCTGTGCCTTCCCTGAAGGTGAAGATTCATGACAGCAACAAACGTGGTCTGTGCCAGGTGCAGATAGCTCCCGGCTGCTCATTAAGGGAATGAGGGTCTGCGAGCAGGACAGGGCTACAGACAAATTGCTCATGAGAGTTTTGGGGGCAAAACTCCCAGCATTACTTCCTCTTAGTTCTAAAAGAGAGGCTTAAAATTCTGTTTTAAGGCTAGCCATTCATAAAGGTTCAAAGTTTTTTTTTTTTTTTTTCTTGTTAAAATCCAGATATCCTTTGGAGAAGTCATAGGTTTGATTATGATCTTTCATTTGTTGGAGGGAAGTATAGTCTGGAGGTTAAAAGCAAGAGCAATGGAGTTAGACTGCCTAGAATTGAAATCGAGCCCCGCTACTTAATAGCTGACATCGAGCATGTAACTTAGTTTGTGTCTTACTTTCCTCATCTGTAAGATGCAGACAAGAAGAGCTTGAACTTTTGTATTGCACTGTATTGTAGTGTGGTAAGAACACATAACTTGAGATGCCCCTCTTAACATATGTTTAAGGATATAGTATGATACTGTTGACCACAGATACAACATTTGGCATAGCTGAAACTTTATTACTGGTTGGTTGGCAACTTCCCATTTCCCCAGCTCCCGAATTCTTGGCAACCACCATTCTGTTCTCTGCTTCTGAGTTTGATTATTTTAGACACTCCATGTAAGAGGAATCACAGTATTTGTCTTTATGACTGGTTTGTTTCACTTAGCATCATGTCCACAGGTTCATCCATTTTGTCACATATGGTAGAATTTTCTTCCTTTTTAAGGCTCAATAATATTCCATTTAAAAAATAGAAGAAGCACATGTCCTACGAGTATAGTTGTGAGGATTAATTGAGACTATCCATGCACAGTGCTCAGTGCTTGGCACGTGTATGCACTCAGAAAATTTTGGCTTTTCCTTTTTCCTTGCAGTTTTCGGAAAACCGAGATGAATCAGACACAACGCTGCTCTCAGGTCACATTCTTGGAAAGAAGTTTGATGTGTAGTCTCACCTACAAGTAGAAGAAGCTCCCCACTTCAGCTCTATGACATGTCCACATCCTTAAAATTCTGCCTTAGCTTGCATGAGACCCATTTCCCTAGGATGTTCACCTTCCTGCTTCCTCCTTGGTTCTTGAAGTGTATGTCCTGTGAATATTGCTTCCAGTTTCATCTCTCCTCCACACTTTTCCTTAGTGTTCTTGTCACCTCCAGAGCCTCCATTCACAGATGCTGAAAACTTCTAAACCCAGCCCCCTACCCAGACCTCTCTGCCCAGGGCCAGAGTATCCAGTTGAAGTAGCTCTCTTGTATATCCCACAGGCACCTGAAAGTCAGTGCTCTGCTGAGTGACTGCCTTTAGGTAAACTAATTCCTTATCTGATTGAATAGGACCACCATTTCTTAGCTGGCTGAACCAGATCAGGGAGTCATGCTTGAGATCTCTCTCTTCCTTTATTTTTCATTCGGTCAGCCCTGTTCCTGTAGATTCTGCCTTCTGAAAGCCCTTAACTTTGATCCTTCTTCAACCCTGCTTTGATCCTTGCCTCACACCTGCTAGGCAAGCTCTCTACCACTGAGCCACAACCCCAGCCCTGCTTACTGCAGACTCAGAAGTGCATTGAGCTACCTCCAAAATGGAGTCCTTGCCTTTGGTTTTATATTTTTCCATCTAATTTGTTCGTTACCTGTTTCCTAAAATGTCATTTTTTTTCCAGGTCCAACTTCAAATTGGTGTGGTAAAATGACCCTTAGAAATCTGACTTTGGTTAATCCTCTGAACTCGTTTCGGATAACTGTTCCACCCCATGCTCTGTTCTAGCTACACTGCACACAATTATACCATAGTTCATCTCCCTAAATCACCCTTTTACCTGGATGTGACTCATGATCTATCTCCCACTGGTCCCTTAGGACTCAGGGGCACATCCTCCAAGGAGCCTGTACTCACTGTCCCTGCGTGGTTCCAGTCCAGCACTCTGTATTATGATGTCTGTCCCCTTGACTGACTGTGCCTGTGGGGTCCTTACCTATCCTTCCTCATCACATCTTTAGTGCCTTGTGCAATGTTGAACACATGGTAGTTGCTCAGGAAACAGTTGAAGAAATCACTGGAGGCAATGTACCCTGACTTATAAGGAAACAGTTTTTTTTTTTTTTTTTTTTTTTTTAATGTGGTGCTGGGGATCAGACCCAATGCCTCACACATGCTAGGCAAGCTCTCTACCACTGAGCCACAACCCCAGCCCAGGAAACTGAATTTTGTAGTGGTTAAGTACACTGATTCTGGAGCCAGACTGTGAAATACAAATTTTGGTATTGCAATTTACCTAACGGCAAGTTACTTAATATCCTCAGATACAGAAAAGGAGTAATAATAGTACTCAACCTCATGAGTGAGTGATAAGAATTAATATCCATAGGATTGATGGCACGTTGCCTGGCTTTTAAGTGCTACATGGTGTAGCTGTTATGTCTAAGGTTTCAGACCTTCTGAGCAGTTTCCAAGATGGCATTTAGTCATGGTGTCTGACCTCAAAGCTTGTGCTGTTTCTACTACACCATTGTGTAGGTCAGCTTTTCATCACTATAATAAGTACCTGAGATAATCAACTTATAAGGAGAAGTTCATTTTGTCTCTCAGTTTTGGAGGTTTCAGTCTTTAGTCAGTTGGTCCCATGCTTTGGGGCCTGTGGTAAAGAAGCACATCATGGCAGGAGCTTGTGGTAAGACAAAACCAACTCACCTCATGGCCAGAAAGAAAGAGAGACAAAGCAGAAGGGCCTGGGGCTACTGTTCCCTTCAAGTACATGCTCCCAGTGGCCAGGGGGACCTTCTGACAGGCCTCACCTCTTAAAGGTTTCACAACCTCCCAACAGCACCACTCTGAGGAATTTTTACACACAGGCCTTTTGGGGGCATTACAGATTCAAACTATTGCAGTCATGCTGCCACAGATTTGTGTGAACTCTGCACAAGGCATTCGGATGGAATGTGAACAGAAAAGGAAAGAGCACCAGTGGTCTATAATTCTGCCCATTTAAAGTTTAGCATGCTAGAATTTGCCTGCATGTGCAAGAGAATTGACTCCATGAATAAGAACTGCCTAAATTTACATGTTCACAAAACAAGTTGGTTCCTGCTCTAGTTTCCATTAGCCCCATAAGAGTGACAGATCATCTCTTGACTAACTTAGCAGATAGTAAGGTTATATTATGCTTAGGATTGTTTTCTTGGACAGTGGGCATCTTGATCATTAGACTGCCAACCTTCTAAGAGATAAACAGATTCTGTTTTGAAGAACTCCAAGTCTGAATGCCAAATCCACCTCACTTCTGCCCGAATCACTTAGAAGCCCCATCTCTACTTCCCTAACGTTTATAGTGGAATGAGAAGCAAGTGGGTGCATGGCTAAGATTCAGGTCATTACAAAACGTGTGAATGTGTGAGAGAGAGAGAGAGAGAGATAGAGAGAGAGAGAGAGCAAGATCTCTGCTTTGCCAACTTACTTCCTCTGTTGTATTCCATACAAGCTGTAATCTAGGGCATGCCTGATGTTTGGCTTCCTCTGGAAACTCAGCTCCTTGTTAGGAGAGTGCATTTCTAGCCACTTTTGCCCATGACTGTACCCTCATAGAGCATTCATTCACTGCTTCACAAGGAAAGACTATATTCTACTTCCTAAGCAGTGAATCCATGTTTCTAAGCAAGAGGAGGTAGACTGGGAAGGGGCAAGAAGTGGGTGAGATACCCAGGGTCTTAAATTTTCAGGAATCAGTTGTCTAAATTATCTCGAGGAGATGGTGTAAAGTATGTGACGCTACGTGTGACTCAGAAAAGCCCAGTGAGCCGCGATAAGGATGGGGTGCTCAGCACCTGGACATCTCCTCACTTCTGCTGCAAGTCTGAGAGTGGGATTGGCTCTTTCAGAAAGAGCATTAGGTAAAGTCAGCTCTACTCAGGAGGACATTTCACTCCCCATGGAATGAGTATATTCCAAGGGCTGTCTGTTCCCCATCTTTGTAGTTTTCTCGATACTTAATTAAAACAACCTGATTTGGGAGTCTAAGGAAATAAAATAATGTCAGAATGGACAAAGTGCAGTGACACATGCCTGTAATCCCAGCCACTCAGGAGGCTGAGACAAGAGGATCACAACAAGTTCAAGGCCAGCCCTGGGTTCAGTCTCTAGTACCACTCCCCCATACCCACCACCACACAGAAAGTGAGGTTATGTGATCCAGGCCATTTGAACTTTTTGATCGGTCATTAAGAGGAGAACCAAGTCAGCCTGGTATTTTTGGGTCTTCTCATCTAGTCTCACCATCTTTCTTATACTGCAGATTTGTTCTTTCAATAGATATTTTTGGGGTCTCTGCCACATGCCAGGCAGGACTGCCACATAGGGGTGATAGCAGAAAGGAGGATAGGACCACCTCTTGAAGGTTGATGAGAAAGGACCTCTGGTACATGGAGGGGGCAAGACCCTGCAGAGGCCATGGAGAAGATGCCTAGAAACATCTTCTGTGAACATCATCTATTATTTCAGATCGTCTTTGTCAGTTTGCCAGCAATTCTGTACTATGTATCCATATGAAGGGGCCTCTGTCTGCAGTGACCTGATGGACAAGGTGACTTGAAGTTTCTTGATCTTATGAAGATCTTTAAAAGAGGTCAAGAAGATTGCAAGTGAAAGTGCACTGGGGACACCTGCAATGCCATTGACACTTGTCCTTAAGGACCTTAGTCCCTGTTAAGGTCAGCTCTTTTCCTCTTCTATGTTGGTTTCCCTTCCTGCTCACTTTCATTTGTTTTCAAAAGATGTTTTTTGGGCTTCTAATGACTGAAGCATTTTACTAGGTATAAGGTAAAGAAATACAAATAAAACGGTGTCGGCTTCTCCATTGAGGATATACTCTAGTGGGAGAGATGGATATAGGAATCCATATTTACAGTGTCATATACTGAGTGCCTGTAAGAGGCATATAGAAATGTAGCTGCACCTACTTTCTTCCTGTTCTTACTTAACCAAAGTCAGGGAAGAATCTTATCAGTTAATTCACACTGAGATATAGAAGTCTGATGACAAACAAATATGTTACCCTTCCCAGGGACATTATTGCTTATTTTATAGCTTATTTCACTTCATTCATTCTTTCTTCCTTTTCTTTTTTTTTTTTTTTTCCATTCTGGGGATTGAACCCAGGGGTGTTTTATAACTGAGCAACATTCCCAGGCCTATTTATTTATTAATTTTAATTTTAAAACGGGTGTCACTAAGCTGCTCAGGCTGGCCTTGAATTTGTGACCCTCCTGACTCTGCTTCCAGAGTAGCTAGGATTACAGGCACGAGCCATGGCACCTGCAGCGTCTTCGTGTTTAGCACGTTTATTAATCAAAGTCAACACCTTTTTCTTCTTCTTCCTCCTCCGCCTCCTCTTCTTCTTCTTCTCTTAGATTCAAAGCCAACATCTTTTGTCTGTTGAAATTTTTCTAGTTCTAGCACCACTCCCCAAATTCAGGCTTTTATCGCTTCATTCCTATTCTCGTGTCAAATAGCCTCCCGCTTCTTCCCTTTCTGGAGCATTCTTTGTAAGCCCGTCGGATTACTTTGCCTCTGGTACAGTCCTAATTATAGCCCTTAAACCTGCTGGTCAAGCATTTCAATCTTGCCACCTCAATTTCCTATAATAACCATCAGAGAGCAGTTAAGATGATGCTCTAAGGGCTGATTGAATATTCATAGTGATGAAAATGAGATAATGTCTCTGAGGAATCTTAATAATTGCAAGGGGCTATACATACACATTACTCTTGTTTTGTTGCAGCACCCTGCATAGAAGAGAAAGTCTCTGCACCCACTTTTGGTTCAGCTCATTTACTCAAGCTCCTCTCGTTTCCACTCCCACAAAATGAATGTGCCAATCTTACAAGTTTGGTCTATTCAACGTTCTTTGAATGTGTCTTCTTAGAACCATATCTGAACATTGTCCACACTGGTCTGTTCACCTAGAATGTTCTCTCCATCCCCACTCTCATCCCTCCTTCTACTCTCATCCAAATCTTACTCACCTTTTTAGCTAACTCGGTTCTCACAACTTTGGTAAAGTTTTCTTCAAACCACACTGGCTTGCTTTTGGCAATCTTCCCATCTCCTGTTCCCTCCCATAGGACCACATGCAAATCATATAGCACGGCAGACTTATTGCTAGATTTACCTAATTTTTCACATTTATGGGGATTATTTCCTCCTCTAAACTGGATGTTCCTTGCTGTAGGCTGAATCGCCCCCCACCCCAGAGTTCATATGTGAAATTTTAATCTCTAGGATCTCAGAATGTAACCATATTTAGAGATAAGGTCTTTAAAAAGCAAATTAAATTAAAACGAGGTCATTAGGGTGGGCCTAATCCAATGACTGGTACCTTTTCAAGAATAGATTGGGACACAAAAAGGTACAGAGGGAAGAGCATATGAAGACCTAGGGAAAGAGTCAAATACAAGTCAAGGAGAGGCCTCAGAAGAAACAAAGTCTACCACTTTGATCTCAGGCTTCTAGCTTCCAGAATTGTGAGGAAATAAATTTGTGTTGTTTAAATCATTCAGTCTGCAGTACTTCGATATGGCTGCCTAAGAAAACCAACCCCTACCCCACCTACTCCAAGGGCAAGTACTTTTTATTTGCTTCAAAGCTCAAATTAAGAAAACATTTGCACTGGGTACAGTGGTGCATGCATATAATCCCAGAGGTTTAGAAGGCTGAGGCCAGAGGATTCAAAGCCAGCCTCAGCAAGTTAGCAAGGCCCTAAGCAACTTAGTGAGACCCTGTCTCCAAATAAAAAAATAAAAAAGGGCTGTGGATATGGCTCAGTGGTTAGGTACCCTTGGGTTCAGTCCCTGGTGCGAAAAAAAAAAAAAAAAAAGAAAACATTTGCACCAGGTGAGGTGACATATGCCTATAATCCCAGGAACTCAGGAGGTTGAGTCAAGGGGATCACAAGTTCAAGGCCAGCCTCAGCAATTTAAAAAGGCCCTAAGCAACCTAGTGAGACCCTGTCTCAAAATTAAAAGTAAAAAGGGCTGTGGATATGGCTCAGTGGTAAAGCATCCCTGGGTTCAATCCCCAGTACCAAAAAGAAAGAAAGAAAATATTCTTTAAAGTTCTTTGTCATTTTTCTCCTTTTGCCTCCATATTTCCCTCTGTCTCTTTTCATGTCGTATGTCATGCATGTCCCAGTCATACTCAGCAGTGCCTGAGAAGGGCCCTGGAACACAGGTTGTGTAAGTAGAAATGCCTGATGGGGAAGCACGTTGGGAAAAGCGGTTCAGCCAAGGGACTGATGACGCAGGCTGCCCTCGAAGGAAGCCCTCTGAAAAGGTTCATTCTTTTTCTAAAGATTTTCTCTAGGAACCAACATTTCTTGCCATGAAACACATCTGGTGGAGAGAGGTCAGAGCAGTGACATTAAGTGTAATTGACATTAAAACATCTCTCTGGACAGCCGTTGATGGAGCTCCCGAGGTTTCCGGGTATGCGTGGCAGTGAGCCCTGACATTCAAGCTCACCAGTCGTCTGGAACACTGAATGCTTCTCCCCTCTTGGGGCGCAGTTGCCCTCCAGGGTTTGAGCAAATAAGAGATTCAGATGTTCTCTCTCCATGGGGGAAGGCTCAAATGAAAACATAGCTGATCTTCTCTCTGAACTTGCTATTCTTTCCTGTCAGCTCCTGTCCTTTGAGTCCTACTCACCATGATCACATCTGTCCCCGGAGATAATCTCTTGCTTACAATTTTAGCCCAAGTGGGGAAAATACAGAATCCTCTTTCCTTGTGCCCTTTAGTAAAGCTGGGGCAGGTTAGAGAACTAAAAAAAAAAAAAAAAAAAAAAAAAAACTTTACTATGAACTGGTTTGTGGGGAAGCTCACAAGCCACACACATGTAAAGAGCTCGAAGTATTAGTTTTTAAACAAATGGTTTCCTGAACTTGCTCACTGGCACCAATTCTTTCCACCTCTGGGCTGCAGAGATTTCCCTTTAATTCTTGGGCTTCTGTTCCTTTGGTTCCTTTCCGTTCCCTTTCAGAAATGGCAATGAGATTAGACACCTACCATAATGCTGACCTTCTGGATAAGAAATGAACCTATGGCCACCCCAGGAGGCTATGGACCCCCTCATCTTTCTCAGCTGTTCTCTGTGACAAGACAGAGGCTATGCTAAATGTGCCCTCTTCTCCCTCCTCCGTGTCAGTAGGCTCCAGGATTATTTCCTTGCACTCCATTCTGACTTTACTTTCCTTCAGCAATGAGAAGCTTGTTTCTCTTTGTGATTGGAGTGCGGGCCAGCAAACCTGGAGACACAAACCTTGCCCCTCTCCTACACTCTAGTAGGGGTATTGGCTGGTGGAAGAGCCCTGAATGGAAATGGCCTGTTCGGTAGGTTTGGAGGTCTTGCCCATTTGTGCAAGCCAGAAGGTGGATATTTGATCCTGGAGATTTACAAGGTTAGATCAGAAGGAATCTTACATATCTTATCATGTCAGATATATGAACCATGGCAAGGCACATCATGTCAAGTAAAAATGGTGACCACTTAGAATGAGGGGATTGTCACTGGCTTGAAATCAGATGATGTAGGATTGAGCCTTAGCTCTATCATTAATCTGAGTGGCTCTGGACAAATCCCTCTCTTCTTTCCGAGTCTCTCTGATAATACATTATTTTTCATTAAAATTATTATAACTCCCAGTGGAAGAACCCATGATCACTCACTGATCACAATTTCCAGTGGGTGATCATACTGTGGTGAATATAATGGGAACTGAATTATGTTGTTGCTGTAATCTGGTAGTCAAAAGTATTTCAAAATACAGGGCTCATTGGGAGGTAAACAATAGAAAGAGCCGTGGTGGTTAAAAAACTGAGGGTTGGGCTGGAGCTGTAGCTCAGCAGTAGGGACTTGCCTAGCATTTGTGAGGGTCTGGGTTTGATCCTCAGTACTGAAAAAAGGGGAGGTACTATGAGACTAGATGATGGATTAATGATACAGAAGTCCTTTTTAAATTTTTTTATTTTTATTTTATTTTATTTTTGTCAGAAGTCCTTCTAACTCTGACATTCTACAATTCTTGTCTTGTATTATCATTGCACATGGAAGGTACGTGAAGCCTGAACAAGTACTGCAGCAAGAATAGCAAGATGGTAAGGGGTTACGAAAGTTGGAGGGAGGAAGATTATTCACCTGATGACCACTATTTGTGACATGGCAAATCCATTCTCTCATTTAGCATTTACAGCCAATCATAAAGAAGGTATTATTAGCCTACTGAGGGAAAAAGCAAACTCAGAGAGGTTTAGTTTTGCATAGTTTATAAGTGAAACAGCTAGAATTTTATTCCACTTCCAGGTCCACTGATTTTCAAAACATGTTCTTCTGATACCACAATGTTTTTTTTTTTAATCTAGAGATGTGATAATCAGCTTCCCAGATGGCCCCCAGTAACCCCTGCCTCCTGGTATTCATGTCCTTATATAGTCCCTTCCTACATAGAAAAAAACTAACCTTTGTAATTGATGGGGTTTTGCAGAAATAATGGTGTGTGACTTCAGAAACTGGGTCACACAACACATTGTGGCTTCTACCTTCTCTCTTGGATTGCTCCCTCTGGGGGAAGCCAGGCACCATGGCATGAGGAAAATAGAACAGCCCAAGGAGAGTCCCACATGTCTCCTGACAAAACCAGTGCAATGTAAATATTCCATCTTGGAAGTAGCAATGGACTGAGTGTTTGCATGTACCCACTCCCAAATTTGTTGAAGCCCTAGCCTCTAGTGTGACTATATTTGGAGATAGGACCTCTAAAGAAGTAATTGAAAGCAAAAAAAAAAAAAAAAAAAAAAAAGAGAGAGAAGTAATTAAGGTTAAACAAAGTCATAAAGATGGGTCCCTGATCCAATAGCAGTAATGTCTTTATAAGAAAAAGTCACCATGCTAGGCATGTTGGTGCACTCCTATAATCCCAGCAATTCAGGAGGCTGAGGCAAGAGGATTTCAAGTTCAAGGCCAGCCTCAGCAATTTAGGGAGACCCTAAACAGCTTAGTCTCAAAATGAAAAGGACTGGGGGTGTAGCTCAATGGTAAAGCACCACCTGATTCAATCCTTAGTACCAAAACACAGAACAAAAAAGAAGAGACACCAGGGAACTCTCTCTGTGTTTACACACGAAAGGAAGTCCATATGAGAACACAATGTGAAGGTAGCCTTCTGCAAGTTAGGAAGACAGCCCTCACCAGATAGCAAATTTGCTAGCATCTTGATCATGACCTTCTACCCTTTAGAACTGTGAGAAAATTAATATCTGTTGTTTAATCCACCCAGCCTGTTAGTATTTTCTTAAGGCAACTCAAGCAGATTAATATAGAAGCAGTTCCTTCAGACCCTACCAAGCTTTCAGATGACCATACCCTCACCTTAACTACAAACTCAGGAATGATCCTGGGCCAGAACCACTCAGCTAAGCTGCTTCTGAATTCCTAATCCACAGAAACTGAGAGATAATACATGTCTGTTATTTTAAGCCACTGTGTGTGTGTGGCAGGTGGTTATGCAGCCACCATGCCTGGCTATATTATTTTTTAAAGAATTCTGCTGAATGACTGAGACTTGTGACCAAAAAAACGTTTCACACCTTAAGCAGCAGAAACACTGAGGGATACAGAGCTTATATACCTGAGACCATTTTATCGGCTGGCTCTGTATTCCAAAACAAAATTCGGCAGAACTTGAAGAAGGGACTGCCATAGTGCAACGCTGGCAGAGTGGAATGTTCTCAGCAGCCTTAGGACACCAGGTCATACTTTAAGCAATCCTAGCTCAGGAGAATCCTAGAATGGCAAAGCTTGACTGTCTTAGACATCACCAGGACAAAATCTTCATATTATGAATAAAGGAGAAATGAAGGTCCAGAGTTGTCACTTGCTCACATGTTCATGGTGTTTAAATGATGGAGCACAGCCTGGGACTCTGTTCTTTACACCTGAAGTGCAAATTTTTCTATTACTCTCCAGGAGTGGAGGAGAGTGGAAAGTAATTTCTTCTAAGTGAGACGCTGGAACTGACTCAGTACTGCTCTGTTGCCTTCTCTGCAGCCATTTCTTTACTAAATGAATTATTTCCTGCTTCTTCCTCCCTAGTCTTTTCTGCACAAAACCCCCAGATTTGGCCTCCCAGGCTTTCACCCAAGAAGTACATTACTTGGCTCAAATTCTGAGGGCCAGTCAGCCTTTGTCAGGGAAGGAGGAGGTGTGAGGGAAAGTGACCCAGACTACAGGGTTAGACTGGGGCTCCCACATGGACCTCTGCCCTGCTCTGGGATCTTAAGCAAGTCATGTATTTCTTTTCAGCCTCTAAGTGCCCTTCCAATTATAGCCTGATGTCTCATCAATCAGAGAAAGCAATCCCTTTTAATGAGTTAGTGAGCTAACTCTCAGCATGCCTAGATAATATAATGCTGAAATCTTGATAAAATGTGTCTCTCCTAAAGAAGACTATTTAAGAGCAAGCACCATGGTGGAGAATTCAGGCACTGTGAAAAATTCGAATGTTGGTTTCCATTGCTGAACAATCAGACTCGGGGACTTCAGGCATAGAACTGCTGTGGCTTGATGGCTTTGCAGCCCTGGGTGGGCCCTTTCACCTACTGAGGCCTCATTGCCAACCTCTTTAAAAGAGCACTGTTAGCTGAGCGTTGTAACACATGCTTGTAGTCCCAGCAAGGCTTGGGAGGCTAGGGTTGGAGGATCACAAGTTGAGGACGATCTTGGCAATTTAGCAAAAGCCTGTCTCGAACTTAAAAAGTAAAAAAGAACTGGGACTGCAGCTAAGTGTTAAAGTACCCCTGGATTTAATCCCTGGTTAAAAAAAAAAAAAAAATGTAATCCCATTTTCTCAGGAGGCTGAGCCAGAAGGATCACAAGTTCAAGACCAGCCTCAGCAAACTTAGCAAGACTCCATCTCAAATGAAAAATAAAAAGAGCTGGGAATGAGGCTCAGTGGTAGAAAGCTCCTGGGTTCAATCCCTAGTATAAGAAAGAAAGAAAAGAAAGAGAAAGAGAGAGAGAAAGAGAGAGAGAGAGAGAGAAATACAAAGCTGCTCCCTCGCCCTTTCCATTGCATCACAACCTAGCTTGTCAGTCTGAAAGCTGCTCTCCCCACCCTTTCTGGTGCAGCCATTTTCCCCGCCTCCCAACTACTGTCAGTCTGTGAATATCCTAGCTCGCTATTGGTTCATCAGTCAGCTTGCAAGTATCCTTCTCTGTTATTGGTCCCCTGTTAGCCTGGTGGGATTCTTAAAGATAGCTTCACCGCCATCTTTTCTCTCTTGCTTTTCTCTCCCACTGACTCACTTTCTTTCTCCTCCTCGCTTTCCACTCTCTCTAGCATGTGCCCTTTCTCTTTCCTTTCTCTTTTCCTCTCATTTTCTCTCTTACCCTGTAGGGAGACACTCTCTTTGCTTAATAAACTCCCTTATGTGATTTTCCGTGTCTGGCATGGTTTTCATGGGTTTACTTACAGAGAGAGAGAGAGAAAGGAAGGAAGAAAGAAAGAAAAAATGCTTCTCATTGTTTTCTCATAGCTATTGGGTATATTGTTTAGTTTTAAAATAAATCACAAAGCCAGTAAAGGACCTGAATATTTACAACACTTAAAATCAGGATTAGTTCAACTACTGGCCTCCTGTTTTTCTGGTTCAACTACTATCCTCCTGTTTTTCTGGATTAAGCATAGTGTGTGAGCCAGCTTTCTGTCACTGTAGCAAAATACCCAAGAAACAACTTAAAGAAGGAAAGATTTATTTTGGTTCATAGTTTCAGAGGTTTTAGTCCATAGTCACTTGGCCCCATTGCTATGGGCTTGTGGCAAGGCAGAGCAAAGTTGCTCACCTCCTGGTGGCTGGGAACGAGAAGGTGGGTGGGAAGAAAGAGAGAGAGGAAGAGGTCAAGGACCAGATATAGTCCCCAAAGGCACCCCCTAATTTCCTACAACTAGGCTCTACCTCCTACAATTTCTATGACCCCCTAATAATGCCATCAAGTCATGGACTCATTAATGGATTAATCCATTAGTGAGGTTAGAACCCTCCTGGTCCAATCATTTCTCAAAAGCCTCTCTTCTGAACATTGAAGAATTGGAGATCGAGTCCTCAACACATGAGATTTTGGGGGACATTTCAAGTCTGAATCATAACACACAGAGATCTAGAACTAGAACTAGACATATCTAGTTTCAAAATCTGCTTTATGCTTCTAATTGTTGAACTGGAGCTAGTAATTTCATCCCTCATAATCCAGGTTAACTTCATTTACAAAGTGTAGCACTACATCATGCAAAAGGTGGAGGTTATTAGGATTTTTAAAAGATCATGAATAAAGGGTTTCACAGTGTGTGGCACATAGGAAAGGTTCAGTGTGTAATAGCTATGACTACTGCTATTTTGCATCTGATAGGTTGAGCCCCCTTTGTGGCTGGGTATCGTTCAAGACCCTGGGGATACACATGAGAAAGACAGAGGTTCCCTCAGGAAGTTCATTACATAGTTGCTATGCAGGCTTGGTTCTAAATTTTGGAAAATATGTGGAAGGCCCAAGATCTGTCAAAGTATTAAAAAAATGAATATGACTAAATCTGAATATGTGCATGTTATTAAAAATATTATTAAAACAGTGTTTGAAAGGTTCATCAAAAACCCAGTATCTCCGGGGCACTATTAACAGTTGCTTTCTATAAGAAGGTAAACATCAGCCGGTGGGACTTTCAGAATGTGCTCACGCCAGATCAAACATGAGAGCCCATAGGTCACTATGAAGATGGGGCTGTGCTGTGTGGAAAGGCTATGGGAGGAGCCCACACATCACATTAAGGAGGAGGAAAAACAGAGAGGCAATGGGTGAGAAAGGTAAGTGATGTCTCCTCACGCCTCTGTGGGCCCTGTGCTGCAGGCAGTTAACTTCTAAGCAGGCGTGGGAAGCGTCTGAGTGTGCGTCACATCTGGATGAGAAGGGAGAAGGTGTTGCTTGTTGGAGGGAGTCAACTGAGTGCTGAAAATTGGTGTGCTGTCAGTTCTAATTTACATTGACTTTTCCCTCCTGCGTCAATCGTGAGATAAGCATCTCACACTTAACAAAGGAGGAGATGGGAAACCAGCAATTGCGAGGCAGTAAGGTAAGCGCTAGGATGGGGCAAGGCGCCCAGGTGTGCCTGAGGCCACACAGGAAGGAGGGGCAGCTTTCAGAGGACAGTTGGGATACCTTGAGTCTGCAAGGATGAAAAGGTGCCTTTCATAATTCTCTGTGAACAGTCTATTAATAATTGTAGCTTTAAATTTTTTCAACGTCTAGCTCAAAAGAGAAGATGAGGAACCCATCGATCTTTTTTACATTTACTGTGTTCATTATTAAGACCTCCTGACTGATGATGATTTTATTTTTGTAACAAGTTCCTAAATGCCCAGGGAACCATAAAATAGACCCTGCTGGTAAGAATTTATTTCAATAAGCCAACTATACCCTCATGAATTTAATGTTTTTCCTAAGAAGGTAAGTAACTACTGACATTTTCAGAAGGAGAGTTCTTAGAAGCAAGTTTTGCTAAGTGTCTTTGCTGTTCTTTTTAATGACTTCCCAAAGGCTGGCTCACATGAACACTGACTGTTTATTTCAAAGGAAAATCAGAAAGCGCAGCAGATATGCAATTTGAGAAGCTCAGGAGCAGGGAATGAATTATGCAGAATTATTTGGGATGGTTTATGTTAGAGATTACTCTTTGATTTACTGGTTTCCCAAGATGCATAGATTGGCTTGATCCTGCTTCACTTCTTTTCCTTTTGAAGCCTCCTATTTATTGACTGAAACAGGCACTCAAGATTTCCTTGGCATCCCTTTGCCAGCAACACTGCCAAGGGGGGCAGGAAAAGCAGTTTCTAGATCAGAGTATGTACTAGGTGCCCACTCAGTGCCCAGCCCTGGGCTCTGCCAGGTGGCATTTATAAGAGCAACACTCCAAGACTTGGTCTCTAACTGCAAGTTACTCGTAATATACCTGGGGAGGTAGAACTAAGATGGATAGAGCAAATAATTTAGCCTGTTAAATGTTCACCAAGTCCTTATCTTGTGCTAAACTAATCATGCTAAGTCCACTTGTGAAAAATACTGATTTTTTCCTCTTTTTTGTATCAGGAATTGAACACAAGGACACTTAATCACTGAGCACATCCCCAGCCTTTTTAAAAAATATTTTATAAACTATAAAAGTTGCTTAGTGCCTCACTAAGTTTCTAAGACTGGCTTTGATCTTAGAATCCTCCTGCCTCAGCCTCCCCAGTCATTGGGATTACAGGCATGTGCCACCGTGCCCAGCTGATTTTTTTTTTTTTTTCTTTAAATACAGAATGGCTAAGTCTTATCCCTTTAGAGCAGCAAAAGTAGTTTTAGGGGCTGGGTTATAGCTTTGTGGTAGAGTGCTTACCTAGTATATGCTGGGTCCTTGGTTCAATTCCCAGCACCACAAAATAAAATAAGTTGCATACAAAAGCAGTTTTCATAGCAGCATCACCATCACAGAACTCATCACACTTGCAAATTCTTGGCCCAAGACTCTTTAGAAGTAGTTTCCAGCAACCTGTGTCTTAACAAGTCCTCCAGGTACTATAATACATGCATGTTCAAATTTGAGAAACACCTGATTCAGCAAGCCTGGTGTGCAATGTGGAGGTTTAAGCTCCTAGATATTTGCAAAGCTGCTCAGAGTATAGAGATGTAGAGCTAGGGTTGGGGATCACGGTGTTGGCAACTTTAGTGATCCATGGATGCAGAGAACATGGCCTTGACATGAAAGAGCTCACAGTTTAGTGGACAATATTAGGCCAAATGCCACTGAGTGCTGCAGAACAGCTCCATTCAGGGGGAAGCTCCCCCCCAACCCCCCCAGAATTGAGCAGAATTCCAAAGAGATGCAAAAAGACCTTGCAAAGTGACAGATACATTAAAGGGCCAGAGGCAGTAAGAAGTGGGAAGAACAGACAGCAACCTGCTTCTTGCTCAGCCCTGAGGAAGGCATCTATTTAGGCATTTAACAAACATTTCCTGTCTACTCTTGTAGCTGATTATTTATGATTTACTGCTCACCAATTACCAAAAAGGACTTGAGATAGTTCAGAATGTTAAAACACATCCAAAACAGGAACATAAATAATGCAAATAGAACGCAGACCCATTAAAAGGAACAGGAGAGTAGATCTTTCAGGCACCTGAGATGAATTAATTGAGGGCTTGCTGGCACTGAGAGGGACGCTATGGGGTTTACTGGGAGAGAGGAAGGAGCTTATGTTCCACAAGGGAAAATAAAATAAATAGTCATATTTAGGCAAACCAGTGGTATTTTCAGGGCAAGTAAAATCACTTCCAGTTGTGGAAGTGGGTACCTGTGCCTTGAAAGAGGGAGAGAGTTTAGGTGCTGAAGGTAGAGGAGATTAGGGTCACAGTTGGAAGCAGGAAAGTGGAAGAGTATCCACAAAGTGCCCAAAGCAAAGAGACAATGGAGATAAAGAACAGGATAAGTCAATGAGAACTAAAAAGTCTCACTGAAGTAGATGCTAAATTTTAGAGAGTTTCATCTTCAGTTGGAGAAATGTGTGTTCAGTTTACTAGTCAGGAGTGCTGAAGGTGTTTTAGCAGGTGAGTAACATAGGGAAAGTTATATTTTAGTGAGAGTCATTTAGCAGACACATGGAGGATGGAGTGGAAAGAGAGGGTGTAGGTAGGGAGACGACTTAGGATGTTGAGTGTGGTCTAAATCCTAGGGAAGGAAGCATTGACTGCTTTGGAGAAGGCAGAAGCAAGAGAAAGAAGACTGCTGAAAGCAATAGTTGGAAGTTATACAGCCTACAGCTATTCAAAGTACACTTGATTTTTGAGCAGGGTCTTGTTAAGTTGCTTAGGGTCTCACTAAGTTGCTGAGGCTGGTTTTGAACTTGTGATCCTCCTGCTTCAGTCTCCCCAGCCACTGGGATTATAGGCATGTGCCACCGTGCCCGTCTGATTTTACTTTTTAATGAATGAAAAATCAGTTGAGGGACAGTAGCTATCTGAATAGCCCATAAAACATTAGGATGCTCTGACACATTACATGCATCTGCCTCTTATGGGAAGAGACAAGCTTATCCATCTTCCTTTTCCAAGTACTAAACCCAGTGTCTGGCATACATCAAGTGCTCAATAAATTTGGATGAATAAATGAAGTTGTAGCTTGTACCAAAAGGTTCTTAAAAAGTGATAATGAACTAAAGTTCATAAAAGTGACCTCAGAATTCTTGGAATTGAAACTAAGAAAGACTGTTGTAACATAATCAAGTACATTTTCATTTGGCCAAGGAAAAAAGGATGTCATAACAGGAGGGTCATGATCTCTACAGAGTTCTACAAAAAGGAACTATAAAACTGTGGTTTTGACAGTATCATTCCATGCTCTGCATAGGACAATCTGTTCTGATAATAACAGATTCCTCTTCAGACTAGACAGCTTCTCCAGTTTTTTTCAGCCTGACAGAGGGCCCCTCACAGCCACCATGGCAACCTCTAGCCTCCCAAGGACACCACATCTCCCAGGAGAGAGTGTTCTGAGCAAGTAATTAACCCTGGTATGAACAGGCTGCTACAAAGAGCTTGACCACAGAAAGAAGTTTGAATCCCAGGCTCTATCATGCGCTAAGACTGAAAGCTTGAGCAATTTAATTGATCTCTTGGAGCTTCAGTTTCTTTATCTGTAGAATAAGAATGAAACTAACCTCTCAGAATTATGAACATTTAAAAAATAAAATAGTATGTACGAAGCCCCTAACCTAGTATCTGATACCTGGAATGCCTGATTAGCGTTCCTTGTCCATCCCAATCCCTGACCGTCCCCCGCCCCCAGATGTCCCTCTCATGATTAACAAAGGCATTACAATAATAATAGAAAAATAATCCTGCCTCTGGCAGGTGCGCACAGGTCCACGGTGTCCATGGCGACCATCTTACAGTACTAATTCCCTGCAGCCTCAGCAGCCTCCTTTCCTCTTTTCAGAAAAGTGTCATTATTTGCACTTTTCTGATTTGGTAGAAATCCACCCAGCTAGATTTGAGGACAGCGCTCTTTTTATCCAACTGTACCTGCAAGGACTGCAGAGACCTTTTCCAAACCTCCTTCTTAGTCTTCCATCATTCTAGGGACTAAAGAGAGCATAGGGTCTTCTTAGGACCTAGATCACATGGGGCCCTCTCTCCAGGCAAGTACATAGAAATTAAGGTGATGCAAAGGGCAAACTTGCCATGGGTTAAAGATCAAATTAGACTGTTGAGACTGTCCAGCTGTCTTTTCCTTTCTCAAGTTCTGTTAAAGGTTTGCTACTTCCAATATGCTTAAAAGGGTCTTGAATTAAATTTCAAGGGACAATAAAAGAAAAATTTAAGGGGCATAAGGACTGAATTCCCTACCACAAAGCTATATAGATTTGTCCCATATCAAGATTCCTCTAAAAGTCAGGTGCAAAGTTGAGTGCCTATAGTCCCAGTTATTCCAGAGACTGAGAGGGTAAAATCACAAGTTCAAGACCAGCCTGGGCAACATAGCGAGGCCTCATCTCAAATCAAAAGAAAAGACGTGATCCACTCCTTCCACCTTCCAACCTTCCTTCCACAACTGGCTTGTTCTTACCTTGAAGGCCTGAAGGGGGAGCAGTTGAGGAGTTCTGGGAAATTGGTGGTTGGATGTAGGAAGATTTCCTAGTACTTAATGGCCTGCCCGCCCACGTCCAGGTGCCTCTTCTCCAGCTCCCTCTCTTTTGCCCAACCCCAGGGCTACGCTCTCTTCAGAGGGATTGACTATAAATGGTCATTGGGGGAGGCAGCCGGAATGCCAAGAGCTAGGAGCCTGACAGAGCTTGTGCATCAGCCTGACAGCTTCAATAGCCCAGAGTCTGCAAGGAATCCCAAACAACCCTGTTTCTTCCTCCCCAACCACAAGCTGCCTGCCTGCCTCCCTAGCTTTGTTTAAACAAGATGAGAGCAGGCTGTGTTTGGATTCAAAGGCCAGTGACCTTTCCCCAGTGCCGGAGAACAGGTTAGCAAGACAGCCTGTCCTGAAAGTGAACTGCTTTCTTTCTTTTAGGTCTTTCCGATTTTCAGAATCTGGGGATCGTAGGATTTTTCTTCTTCCCAGGAGTCTGCTGTGGAAGGTGGGACCCGTCCATGGCTAAAGTGGATTGCTTGGGTCCGAGTTTAGGGATCATTACAGAGGGCATCACACTAGGTATCTGGGGAAATGGTCATATAGTGTTTGGCATAGCACTTGGCACATAGTAAATACTTATTAAGTGACAGCTATTACTATCAATAATTTTATAGACCATTTTATGAAGAAGTATTATCGTTTGTTTTGGGTTCCTGAGAAAATACTTAGAGAAGTTCAAAAACACATTGGAGGTTTCATAGTTCTCAAGTTAAAGAGATGGAATGTGATGCAGGGCCTATTTGATTTTAGACATGATGCTACAGCCTCCATTCTGTACTACCTCTTACCGTAGTGACAAGGAGATGACCATGGATTACAGTCACAGTTCTGAATAGCCACTTCTTTCTTCTGGGCTTGCAGTATAAGTTGAAGTTAATGACCTCTATGGATCCTTTCAGTCTAACCTGTTGTGACTTCAAGTTGAAGACCTCTAGGGAAGCTAGTTGTGAATCTGCTTCCATCCCTGTGCAGGAGTTGAGGCAAAGCAGAGAGGATCCCTGAGTTCCAGCAGAAGCAAAGGAAGAGAGTGTGGTTTCTCTTACCAGGCCCAGGGAAGGGGGACATACAGATTACCTAGCATGAAAGATGTTTCCAAAAATTGAAACCCCCTTCTTAAACTGACTGAGGGATGTCAACCTGTCCAAGGTCAGGGAAGGAAGTAGGACTGGAGAAATCTTTTCCTCTGCATCCATGCAGGATCACGAAATAAGAAAGCATAGTCAGATAACCCCTGGTCTTCAGAGACCCTTGAATATGAAGGACCACCATAAATAAGAGAGGAACAGAACAGAGCTTTGGTCCCCACAAAGATCGAGTGTCTATTTTTGTACTCCAAAAATGAGCTGTCAGGACCCTGCTGGGGAGTATCCTCACAACACTGGGGTCCCCCAGTGTCTGAAGATCCAGGAGGAAGTGCAAAGAGAGAGATTTGCTTTGGCTGTGAGGGCCTCCAGGACTCTCAGGGGAACCCACAGACCTCATATATATTTATGTGAATTTAGGATGCTAATGAATGTTGTGGAGCCAAGAGCCCTGCTGGGTTTCGTGAGCAGTTGGTCCTATCTTAACACAGTCTTCTTTGTCTGCAAGGCTTTAGGTTCAAATTGCAGATCTGGGCTTGGAAGTGCAGCTGACATGGAAACCTGCCCAGGCCTCCAGCAGAATCACAGTGGGCTTCAGGAGGAAGCACAGATTCCAGCCTGCTTCCTCAGACAGTACACGAAGCCTTGGCCTGGCTGAGGTCATTTGGTCCATTTTCCAGTGTCCAATAGGCAGTGTCCAGCCTCTATTAAATGAGGAGGTTTTTACCCCATTCTTAAAGAATCCATTCACCAACCCCAGTGACAGCAATCTATTCAAGATCCTCCTTTTGGTTAGGAAATCTGTTTTGTAACGCATGAAGCCTACATTTTCTTGCTGCTCTGGGGCCTGAAGTTTAGCTCAGTCATCTCACAAAGAGTATCTGCTTCAAATTTCTACTCCATGCTGCCTCCTCCGTCCCAGCCCAATGAACAAATTCAGTCTGTTCATCATTAGGCAATGTCTTTGGGCCAGGCACCGGGAAGAGCAAGATGAATGAAACAGACTTCATCCTCATAATCATATGGCTTTATGTGGGAGACATTCAAATCTATTCATTGTAACAAAAGATGGTATTTGCTAAAATGGAACCATGAGTCCAAGTCTTTAGGAAGCACAGAAAATAGCAATTGGCTCTACTTGTGAATGATGGGTGAGATTTCTCAGAAGGGCTCACCTCCAAGCTTGGACTTAAAGGTCAAGGAAGCATTTTCCAGGTAAGAAAAGAAGGGGAAAATATTCTAAATAGATAGCAGAACATGCATGAAGACCAGACTTGAAAGGGTCTCGACCATGTGGGGAACAGCAGGTCATACTAAGGAGCTGGAACCCTTCCTCCCAGTCTGCAGGCAGCAGGTAGGCACAGTCTGCAGCGAGCCCTGATGCCAAACTGGTTGCTGAGCCAGAAGAGCAGGCTGGCCTGGGAGTGGTGGCCTGGAAGGCCCTGGGAAGCTCTGGCACTAATTCAAGCAAAAGAAAGAGCCACTGAAGAACAAGGGGCACTTAGATGTTTAGCAATTTTTTTTTTTTTTAAGGTGAAGGCGGTAAATTTATTATTATTTTTTAATTTGTGGCAATTGAACCCAAGGCCTCCTGCATACTAGTCAAGTGTTCAAACACTGAGCTACATCCTCAAACATGTTTAGCAAATTTTAAGTAACATTTAAAAATAGATGTCATATGTATTTAGTATATAAAACATGAATAATAAGGCAAAAATAATGAAGACAATAACACCTTTAATCACTCTTCACATTTTGCGAAAATTTTCCTTCTAGTCTTTTTTTCCATGCATTTATACATTGACACAGTATAGATTTTACTATATATACACAGTTCTGTAATTTCCTTTTGTGTGTGTGTGTGTGTGTGTGTGTGTGTGTGTGTGTGCATGTGGTGTTGGATGTTGAACCCAAGGCTGTGGGCATGCTAGGCAAGTGCTTTACCACTGAGCAACATCCCTAGTCCTACTTCTGTAATATTTTTACTATTCAACATTATATCATAAGCATTTATCCAAAAGTCATAAAATTTCTTTGTCATCAACTTTAATAAAGCATTCAATTCAATGGTGTGGGTTCAAGAATCCTAAATCACTTAGTCACTTTCCTATTTTGGGACATTTAACTCGTGCCAGTATTACTGCGGCAATAAATGTTTTTGCACATAAACTTTTGGACATTATAGATTTGGCTATTGTTTTTCAGTGCGGGGGACTGAATTCAGGGCCTTGCACATCCTAAGCAAGTACTCCATCACTGAGCTGCACCCCAGCCTTATGAACATTGCATTTGATTATGTACTTAGCATTGATTTCTTTAACAATGGATTCATTAGGCCAAGACCGTGCACGATTTTTAAATTGCTGGAGCAGACTTTTAAACTGTTTTTTAAAAATATCTGTGCTGTCTGCCCCATTAGTAATGTATTAGTGTTCCCGGAGGGACATTCTGTAAGAGCTGTGGTATCTTTCTGTTCACCATTGTGCATATTGCCTCTGCAGAAGTTGTCATACCTTGCACCCTTGGACACGGAACTGGAGCTTTACTCTCCTTTTTCACTTCCTCAAAGTCAGCACCTCTTCTTCCAGACTTCTTCAGAATAATTACCAGTAAGGACTGATATGACTTGCTTTATTGTCTTAGAAAGAACTAATTTCTGGACAGGATGGTAGGATCATCCCAGAGTGATCTGTGTGTTGTCTGTTGGGAACAAGGCAGTGCCAGCTGTATTGCTGGTATTAGAGTTCAGGCAACTGTCCATGACATAGAAATGCTCCCCTTTGGCTGGAGCCACCACATAGTCCAGCTTTCCTGAGAGAGTCCCTGGTGCTGGTCTGTTATTCCTGAGGTATTCTCATGCTAGGCAGACCCCAATGCTGCTTCTCTTGGTAAAGCACAGTCTTACCTGAGCACATTCACAGACACATGAAGATGTGGGCTGACATTCCTTTTTGTACATGCCAGAAGAAAGTCTGTGCATAATAATCACCAGGGAATGACCGCTTCGTTCCTGGCTCCTTACAAAACATGTTAATGGGCATGATCTCATCTGGAGAGATGGTGTGATTAATGAAAAGAGCACGGGCTTGGCTACTTTGTGAATTTTGGATGAATTTTCAGCCTGTTAGAGCCTAACCTTCCTCCTCTTAAGATGGGAGTTAGTATTATAGTTTTGCAGATCTAGAAACTGAGGCTCAGGGATGAGGAACTTGCTTAAGGTCACATAGCGATACCTAATGGTGCTATCAATGGCTCCCCACTTCCCCACCACATTTTTTAAATTCTGGGCTTAGGCACCTAGTTTCTTAAGCTTTCCACATGATGTAGGGGCCAGGACCTTTCTCTTTACAGCATGTTCTTCCTCACTCACTGGAATGCTCTCCCTACTACAACATGCTATCTCATAGTTCCTTCCAGTTCTAGTTCTTTAGGAATAGAAAGTAGCTTAAACTTTTTTTGTAGCATACTATGCAGAGTAGGAAATTCCAAATGTCTTCTTCTTTCCTAGTCAAGGAAGCAAGATGGTTAACAGGAAGGGATGACATGAATAAGAATAGTCTGGACTAAACCACATTCTATCCTGAATCTGGCTCATTTTCTATTTTACACTACAGCACCATCTCCTGCAATATATTTCACATCCCTGACATTGGGTCTCCTTGAACTGTTTTGGTAAGCACTGAAAAATAATAACAGTCTCCCACTTGCTGCTTCCTGCCTCCCCCGGAAGATGTGTTGGGTCCCTGGGGAGGCTTTTTTGTGATGGATGATCTTGCTGGTTCATCCATCTTCCAGAGAAGGTCCTTCTGTGTAGAGGCAACAATGTAAGGTCCTTTTTCTCTTTAAGACCCTTTGAGTATCCTTTAATCCAGAAATTGGACAGTATTTAGGATTTTTTTAAATGATTGTTTGAGGGTTATTTAATTTCTACCTTTTTGCTCAACACATTTTTTCCCCTGACTTAAACCATCTGGTTTGCACTCATTGTAAAACATGATAGTTGGATGTTACACTTTTGAAAGTACAAGCAGCGAAACAGGGAGAAAGGGCTCTATTGCAAAAGTGACAGCTTTTCCTTCACTCCACATACCTCAGAAATATAGTTGGAAGCATTTCAGTTTCAGTTGGATTGAGATTTATTTGGAGCACTGTATTTCTTAACCAGGGCTGAAAGCTTATGAGTTTCAGTGTCCACTGGAAATGGAGACTGATGGGTCCCACATATCAAGGCAAACTATGAAGGGGGATGTCTGTCATCTGGATCCAGAATAAGCAAGGAAGAGCTTACTCTGAAGGAGCATATCCCAGTCTGCATCAGGTGGGAAATTCAAGGTTCATACAAGTTTTGACTTCTACAACTATGAGTTAAGCAATCTCATCTAGTGATTCCCTAGCACTAGGTATAAACTGTGGTGTTGGCCCACAGTGAAGGAAAAATACAGACAATGCAATGTGTATGTGTCCAAAATGAGTTAATATTAGTAAAATACTTAGAACATACAGTATCTAGTTGGTACTCAGTAAATGTTATAAACAGAGCTGTCTGGATACTGTGGTCAACTGTCTTTTTGTTATTGTTGAAATGTCATTTCTTTACAGGAATAAATTTTTAAAATATTTTTTAATTGGAGATGTACACACTACTTTTTATTCATTTATTTTGATGTGGTGCTGAGGATCGAACCCAGTACCTCTCATGTGCCAGGCAGGTGCTCTACCACTGAGTTATAACCCCAGCCCAGGAATAATTTTTTCTTGATGGTACTAGGGATTGAACATAGGGCCTCACATATCTAGGTAAGTGCTCTACCACTGAGCTACATCCTCAGCCCTTTTTTAAAAATGTTCTATTTTGAGACAGTCTGACTAAGTTGCCGAGGCTGGTCTCAAATTTGTGATCCTCCTGTCTCAGCCTCCTGAGTAGCTGAGATTACAGGTGTATACCACCATGCTTGCTCTTTTTAGGAATGATTTTAACAGCAGGATAGTGGTTTGTATTTTTGTTTCAGTCTATGGTCAGGAATGGTTTAAAAGTGGGTCCCTGATTTTATGCCCAAATTTGCTTTTGGAATTTTATTGATTCCTGAAATCTAAAAATCTGAGAAACGTTAATCTAGGCACATCTATACTTCAAATCAAATTTTGTCTGATTCCTCAATAGTTTCATTTTTGAGTGACCTAAGGACTCTTACCCATTTGGGCCTTTCACATGTGTTCACAAGGACTGGGTTGTGTGTGGAAGGGGGCGATAGACTGGTGGTTCCCAGGATCTGCTGCCCTGTGGGCTTCCTTCCAAGGTTGAGACAGCACAGAGATTCACCTGTGAGCCCCCAGCTCATCTTGCTCAGAACTCTGTCCCCCACTTTGAATTCCAGTCTCTCCTGGCTCACTAGCACCTGCTGGGACTATTGGAGGTGGAAGCTCTCGCCCCTCCCAGATGGAGCCTCAACAGTAGCAGCCAAGCCTGTCAAGCCAAGCCTCACCTTTGCAGAGTTAACTGTGTGTGTAGAGAAGCAGTGTAAGTGTCTCTCTGGCTCTGTCACACATGAGAATCATCATGGCATGTGTCATCTAATTCATATGTGGTAAATGTTGTGAGAGACACTGGGGTAATACTGTGCTCAGCTCAGTCCTTCGCTGAGGTTTAGGACAAGTGGGTCATTCATTCATTTGTTCAGAAAGTAACTATTGCATACTGTTAAATGCTGCAGAGGCTGCCAAGAACAGTCAGATCAGGATCATGCCTTCAGAGAACTTATGGTGCAGAAAGAAAAAGAAGCCATGTGTGTGAATAATTACATTTGAAATGTTGGCATAATGGAAAGTCTATGGGAGTTTAGAGTAGTCAGAGATAATTTTGAAAGAGAGGAGAGAGGGGGCTCTTAAGATAAAGATAGCATTTTAGGCCATATGGCTGTCTTAGAGCAATCCTCTGTCTTTGAATTCAGGGCCATTTCCTCCAAATCTTCACTGTTCTAAGGTAGTTTTGCCTCCTTTGCTAGAATGCGTGTCTGGGCACGGGGATGAGAACAAGGGGGCAGATGGGGAGGTGAGAAGTGGACATTGGCCCTGTCTCCCTGTCTCGTAGATATCTTCTAGGAGACTCCTAGATGAAACAGGAAAAGAGAGGAACCTGAGTTAGAGGACCAAGACTGTGGGTTCCATTTTTCTTAATTTTCACCCACAAGAACTTGACAGTAAATTTGTCTTGAATTCAGGGGGTTCATGGAAATCCAGAGAAGTCAACCAGGGCTGGAAGTGTGACCTTTGGCGTCAAGATGAAAATAAATCAGAAAGTACACAGCAGCAAGGAAGTCTAGACACAAAGAAGGGCTGATAGGTTCTATAGGATCTGGGCCATAGCTGACCCTCAGCATAAACTCCACAAAGGATCAGGGATGGGCCTTCATCAGCCTTCTTGGGTCCTTCTCCTGGACCCTCCATGAAGATTTGAACAAGATTAGAACCTCAAAACTTCATTAGATCCCAGCGGCTCGGGAAGCTGAGGCAGGAGGATTGCGAGTTCAAAACCGGCCTCAGCAAAAGTGAAGCACTAAGCGACTCAGTAAGACCCTGTCTCTAAATACAATACAAAATAGGGCTGGGGATGTGGCTCAGTGGCTGAGTGCCCCTGAGATCAATCCTCAGTACCTGCCCCCCCCCCAAAAAAAAAAAAAACCACTTCATTAGTAGGGAAGCCATGCTTTTCAGATTTATGATATCTCTTTAAAATATCTTGACTGTACTGATGGTTTCATGGGTGTATACATATACCAAAACTTAACAAATTGCATGCTTTAAAAGTGTGAAGTTTATCATGTCAGTTAGAGCTCACAATAGTTGTTTTTCAAAAAGCCCTCCACAGAGCAATGCCCTCAATAACTCAGGGCTATGCCACACACAGATCAGGCTTCTGTGAGGTACCCTGGTTGGTGCGAAGTCATTCTGCAGGGAAGGCCAAACTTGTCAACATGATGAAGATGGTTCAAGTGGGAGAACATCCGAGTTTGCATCCTCTCTCACTTGGATTCCCACTTTCTTCATCCCATACCTTCACCCTGGCACTTTTTTCATTTCCACAGTCCCTGAGACTCAGTCATTTGCTAATTAGGTGCTAGTGGACAAATTACTTCTCCAAGTTTCAGTAGTTTGCTCCCTCCATAAAATGGAGTTATTTTAGGGTCTTCGTGGAGATTAATTTAGCTTACATATTGGGTGCCTGGCACGTAACATGACCTCGATTAATGATAGTACCATGATTGCGTTAACTGGGGAGAAAAGCAAAAGGAAACAGGAGCGTTTCACTTGTAAAAGAGAAGAGCCGGATGGGAGGCAATATACGAAGTCTTTTCCAGCTATTTAAACGGCTTTTGGGTAGAAGGAGCTATGGATGGGCTATTGGCTTTGTGGGTGGGCTATGATGCAGTAGAAAGGATGTTGTCCCTCAAGCTTCCTGGCCCTGTGTCTTTAGGCAAGTCACTTAAGCCCCTCGGAGCCTCATTTTTCATATTTGTAAAGTGGGGGCTGGCACTGTGTACTTTAGGGTGTGGTTGTATTACATGAGGTTATGTGTATATGACAATGTCTAGCACAGAACCCCTCGCTGATAAATGTTTTAAAAACATCCCTTTGTAAACATGCAAGGTAATTAAGGCATTACTAATCCTCATGTCCTCAGCCGGTGGCAGTTTCGATGAAGGGAGACTGCCCCTCAGAGTAGAAATTCATTCCTCAGTTTTATTCCACCATAAAGAAAAATGAAGTTATGTCATTTGCAGAAAAAAAACAGATGGAACTAGAGAGCATTATGTTAAGTAAAATAAGTCAAACTTAGAAGGTCAAGGGTCATATGTTTTCTTTCTTACTCCGAAGCTAGAGAAGAAAAAGAAAAAGCGAGGGCAGATCTCAAAAAAAATCGAAGGGAGATCAGTAGAGGAAAGGGCCCAAGTCAGGGGCAGGGGGAAGTGCTGGGGAGTAATAACAGCCAAATTATATTGTTATATTATATACTGTGTGCATGGAAGAATATGTAACAACAAACCCTATCAGTATGTACAACTATGATGCACCAATAACAAAATGAGGGGGGGAAAAGAAAGTCATTCCCCACACTGAAAGCTGTCTCAGGAAAGGGCTTTTTCTCAGTGCTGACTTTCTATTGTTTTCACAAATGGAGGGTGGATAATCATCTTCCTGGAAGGGATTTCTGTTGGGTGGATGGGACAGATCCATTTGTAAAAGTGTTCATCATTTAATCTTCTGTGTCAGAAAGAATAGGGAAGACTGGGGAAAGAGGAAGCTGCCCAAACAAGGGGACCCTCATGATAGCAAATGCTGTAATGCCAAGCCTACAGCAGTCCCAGGCCTTGGCACCCAATAAGGCTGTAGCACCACTAAACATCGCCATGATGGGGACCAAGCTTCCAGCACTAAGGACAAACCACATCCAAACCATAGCACTTCCCCATGGCTTCCCAACACTGCCTGAGGCGGTGCCCCAATCAGCCTGTACACTATGAATGTGTGCTATTTCCAGAAAGAAACTGAACAACTATTTCACAATAAGCCTCCCTCCCACAAGCCCTTTCCCCACCTCTGCCTATGCCCCAGGCTCTCTGTGGCTCCACAGTCCACCCACTCGCCTATCCCCTGATGCAATGCCCTCAAATGACTTTGCTTTCACCTCCTAGTATACATATTCTACATGTTCTCTTTCTTTCTTTCTCTCTCTCTCTCTCTCTTTTTTTTTCCCCTGGTGAGGGTGGGGTGGGAGGAGTCCTGAGGATTGAACCCAGAGGCAATTTACTACTGAGTCACATCTCTGGCCCTTTTTATTTTGAGACAGGGTCTCACTAAGTTGGTTAGGGCCTCACTAAATTGCTGAAGCTGACCTTGAATTTGTGATCTTCCTGCCTCAGCCTCTGGAGTTGCTGGGATTACAGGGGTGTGCCACCACACCCAACCAGGTACCTATATTCTTGCTCCACTGTTGGCTAAAGAATCTTCCAATTTATTAATCATCTTTTCCCAAAAGTCTCATTTCCATTATTTTCTGACATCATTCACTATTTTCTTTGTCCTCTGTCAATCTCCTCCCCGACAAGATTGTTAATGAACAAGGTCCTGGGACATGTATGGCTCCATCTTCACTCACAAGACCAAACACAACGAGTTCCTCCCTAACTGAAATTCTTACCCTCTTATAAGACCCACCTACAACTAAGCCCTTTGAAATCTGGGGGGGAAACATGCATTGAAGAAATTGTTGTAAAACCAGACCTTCATCTGAGACATTTTATGAGTAAAGTGACAGCTTGATTTCAGGGAGGGATTAATATTACCCCAGAAACCAGTTTGGTCTGAAACAGCTCTAACTGAATGGATGAACACATTCACCTCCAGGCCTGCCTGTCATTCTCTCCCCTGGGCTGCCCTTCTTTCTAGCTCCCTACTGGGCACGTGACTTGGAATAGAGAGAGCTGACAAATATGGGTTATGCTTCTTTTAGTTCAAGGCCACACTACAATCCCAGAAACACAAATACCTTTCCCACCTTGCTTTGTGCCTTTTATTTTAACATGTGATAGTCAGGTTTAAGAGAAAAAAAATTAACAGAAGATAATGCACTGAACCCATTTAAAATAATTGAACAACTGCTTTCACCCAAATTTCCTGAGATGAGTCAGGTCTAGAGAAGTCAATGAAGCATCTGAGGATTATACCAGCCCCTTCCTCACGGGGAGCACTTATTGGGTTACTTCTGTTCATATCCAAGACAGGCAACCGCCATGGGGAAGAACAGGCAGGGTGTCCTTGATAGCTTGTTTGCAAAACCAAGTTAGATTGTTTGATGGGGAACTGGGCAGCAAAAGGTTTGAAACATCTCTTTGATAAGCTGATTACTCTGTGAGTAGCTACTGAGAGTCTGCTCTTTGTCAAGTAGCCTCCTATTATATGCATTACCCTTTCTGCTTTTATTTCACATCTCTGAGTGCTGAGCCCCCCAAGAGCATAACTTGTTACTGTCCTGGCACACGCTGTGGCTTATCTGCTATCACTGTGACATCCTAGCTGGTTCCCAATCAAGGGGCATAGCCCAGGAACCAGAAAATTGCAACACCTTCTAAAGAAGGTCATTCTTCTAAGGAGATGGGCATCTGGAATACTAAACAGAAGATGGTGGACAGAAGTGCTTAACCACTGTTCACTCATGTTTACACAACACTGAATCACCTACCACCCTTACCCTCTATTATGGTTTTGATATGAAGTGTCCCCCAAAAGTGCCTCTGTTATTGCAGGAATATTCAGAGATGAAATGATTGGATAGCAAGATGTAACCTAATCAGTCCAGTTTGAATGGACTGACTGGGTAGAAACTGGTGGGTCCTGGCTGGAAGAGGTATGTCACTAGGGGCGTGCCCTGGAAGGATGCATCTCCCTCCCAATCGCCCTCCTCCCCCTCCCAACCCCGACTCTTCCTCCCTTTCCTTTGTTTCTTGAATACCACAAGGGGAGCAGCTTTTCTCACTTTGGGCCCAGAGCAATGGACTCGGCCATCTGTAGACTGAGCCCTCTATAACTCTGATTGCCAAATAAACTTTCCCTCCTCTAAGTTGTTCTTATCTTGTATTTTGGTCACAGTGATGAAAAAGTTAACTAATTCAGTTGAATAGGAGACCCTAATCCCTTTCCACCATTTACAGACCTAAGTCTTTTGTAGCATGCACTGCACCACAGTTACAGCAAATTCTGTTTCAGTTTAGTTCATTCAGGTGTGAACTTCCAATTCCCTAACTCTTTTTAAGGTGCCCTAATTCCTGCTCTAGAGCGTCTCAAATACTATGTGTGTGTGTGTGTGTGTGTGTGTTTGTACTTGTGTTTTTAAATAACTTCATGAGGATCCTGCTCTGAAGGCAGATTCTGGGCAAAGTCTGAGATTGTGCATTTCTTTAAAGATCCCTGATAAAAACGGAGGCTGGCCTGAAGATCACACTTGGAGTGGCGAGATAATACCAGGGTGACTTACCAGATGATGTTCTCAAGACTGTCCAGGTTTCAGCCTTGAAGATCCTGTATTTCCCACCCTCAGAAACCCCATTCCTGGGCAAATTGGGATAGATGCTCCCTGCACCTATTAAAGCTCCGGCCTTCCCAGTGTAGGTCACTGCCATGTCTGCTGGCACTTGTCTGTCAGAGGAAGCTCCCTGAACATCCACTTAATCGGCTGGGGTGCAGAGAAAAACACCAGAAGAGGGGAACCAGCACAGAAGCCCTGCTGATAGCTATGGGATGCAGAATCTACTCACAACAGGGTTCACGGTCATTTACAGCAAGGGGGCAAAAGATGATTTGGAAGCCAGAGACCTAGCTTCTACTTTTGATTGGACTACTTGGCTGTGGTACACCAGAACAATTGCTTAACCTCTCTGAACCTTACCGCAAAACAAGCTGACAATATCTGCCTCACGACACTGTCACGTTTGTAAGCACTAAACTTAGAGATCATATTTTTTAAGTCCCATCTCAACTTTCTGAGATCATTGGCTGACTTGTGTTTTTTCTGCTTACTCTGCCTCAGTTAGTGATGAACAAGGTGAACCCATCAAAGCAGAAGAGAAGGAGGAAAAGAGAGGAAGAGTGCCTTAAGCTCCATGCCTCAGAGAAGGGCCCCCTGAATTGACTCAGGGCCCACACGTGATTATGTAGCCATTCACCCCAGAGGACCACACCTGGCTCATAAAGGCCTCCTCACTCTCGACCTGCTATTCCCCTGGGCCCAAAGCAGGAGTCAGTCTGCATTGCTGGGTTGGCCTGTCCACCAACAAGGCTAAAGTTCAGGATAATGTTGGAAAGAAGCCACATGACCTGAAAATTATTAAGTGGAAATAAGTCACCGAAGTCTAAAAGGGCCAAACTGCTACAGGCTCCCTGTGACCAGATGTCTGGCAGAGTTTCACGATGTCTCACCACCTCCTAGGACTTGCTCCTGTGGTCCCTAATGTTGACTTGGAGCCAGTCCTCTCCAGGGAGCTTAGGAGGGGGCTGGCCTTGTTGGGGTGTGGCCTTGAACACTCCTCTGCCTGCAAACATCCCTGCCACCTCTGTTCTCTGCCTCCAATACCATGTCCTCTTTTGAGTCTTTTTGATGACAGTAAATTCCTCACTAAAGACACTCCAGGGAGGAGCAACATACTGACTTTTATAAACTTACATGCTCCATTCATTAACATGTTCATTTGTTCCCTCGTTTGTTCATTTTTCAAGTACCTAAAACTGGGCTTGATATTCCCTGCTGCAGTCCCAGGAGAAGATAGAGAACCCCAAATGGCACTGCAATGTCACCTAAGCTATTCAAAAGGTGTTAACCAGCTGGGTGTGGTGGCACTCGCCTGTAATCTCAGCTGCTCAGGAGGCTGAGGTAGGAGGATGGCAAACTAAAAGCTAGCCTCAGCCATTTAGCAAGGTCTTGCCTCAAAATAAAAAGGGCTGGGGATGTGGCTCAGTGATTAAGCACCTCTTGGTTAAATCTCCAGTATCCCCCCAAAAAAGAAAAGGGTGAACAAGAAGCTCTGGGGGTACACAGCTCTCTGCCTGGAGAGTCAGAGAAGCCAGGAATGCAGAGGTGGCGATATTGAGCTTTTGAATCCCTGGTCTTAAAGAATGGAAGAAAGGGCCCAGGGGAATGGCAGGTCAAGAGTGAGGAGGTCTTTGTGAGCCAGGCGCGGGACCCGGGGCAAAGCACCACTGTCACGTCTTCTAGGAGTAGATCTCCTGCAGAGGTTTGGGGGTGCATCAGGAAAAGGAAAGAGGCAGCACCTGGAGGGTTATCTTTATAGAGTTCTCTCTCCTGTCTCATCTAGGGTTAGCTTGAGAGCAGGCCATTTGGGATCTGGAGAAGGAAGAAGCAGGAGGCAGCTCAGGCTACCATGGAAGCATATGGGGGACAGTCACCTGGATTCCTCAAGGCCTGGGAAGCCGCAGGGCTCTAGGAAGAGGGTGCAAAAGGCAGTTGAGCAGAAAGGGGGCTGTGGAGAGGTGGCCTTATTCCCAGATCAAGGAGGGCAGGGAGACAGGGCAGTACCTGCTACACTTAGTTACAGGCTATAGTGGTGGTGGGGGATGAAACTTCCCCAGAGGGAAGTGGATGGGGACAAAATCTCAGCTAAAAACCCAGACTTCACCTGCCTGGCCCAACAATGCATTTGGAGCAAGAATTCTAGGCCTGCAGGAATCTGGGACACCAGTTCAGCCCTTTCTCAACAGGAGAAAAATCACACTTTGTTGCTCAGGTGAGCAGAAAAGAACAAATTTTTCTTCTCACCTTGAAGTTTGCCTTTCCTCCTGAATTTAAAAAGGAAATATAATTCAACACATCTTGAATTTGGGTGTTGAGCTCTTTGGAGTCTAATTATGGTCAGGACATGAGTGTTTGAGATCATAGGAATGTATGGCTTCTCGGAAGGTGTCCCTGAGTGGTCTGTGTATCAGTGAGTCATGTGCCATGTAAAGAAGATTCAGTCGACAATAGATCAAATACATGATGGCAGGCCTCTGAGATTAGATCCAGTGACACCATAGCCACCTTGGTTGTGTAAGTACACTATGATTTTGTATAGGGACAGAATCAGCTGGGGATGATTTCTCAGAATAGATCCCATTATGTTTTAAATCTGAATGTCCCCCAAAACTTGTGTGCTGAAGGCTTGGTCTCCAATGCAGCAATATTCAGAGGTGGGGCTTTGGGGAAGCGAGTGGATCATGAGGTCTCTGACATCATTAATGGAATAATTCGTTAATACCTGAATAGAGTACTAGGAGGAGGTGGAAAAGGAGGCAGGTAGAGCCTCCTTAGAGGAAGGAGCACCCTGGAAGGGTTTGTCTTCTCCCCTTCCTCTCCCTTTCGCTCCCTCTGCTTCTTGGTATCCATGAGCTAAGCAGTTTTTCTCCACCACACCCTTCTACCCTGAGTTCTGCCTCACCTCAGGCCCAAAGCATTGGAGTGGCTGACCATGGACTAAGACCTCTGAAACTGTGGGCCAAACTCTTTCCTCTTCCAAGTTATTTGTGTCAGGTGTTTTGGTCATGGTGACAAAAAACTGACACATATCCCTATCATTAAGCAACATGTAACTGTGTCTGTTACCCTTGCTGCCTCTTCATTTCTGACTTCCCAGCTCCATGCTGGTGCAGAAAGTAAACTGAGCTAAATCTACCATTTTGTTATACCAAGCTGTGCAACCCCAAACAGAATACCTAACCTCAGTTTTTTGACCTGTCAAGTAGAAATGATACCAACCTCATAGATCATTCATTGTAAGGACTCAGAAATCACTGGAACGAAAATCCCTAACATTATGCCTAGTATACAGTAGTTGCTTAATAAAACTATCTGATATTGAAAGCAGAAATGAAGTAAACAGTTATTTGCCCAGGCTGGGGCAATTCATGTTGGCACAGGCATTAGAGAACACATGTTAGACAAGGCAGAGCTTGGGAGAAGACTTACACACTGTCATGTTGCTTTGGCAACCTGCAGGCAGCACGCTAAGCTTAGGAAGGGCATCTCTTGCCCAGGGCTAAACAACACAAAAGTTACTCTCCTGGAGCAGTTGCAGACAGATGGGGCACAGATGGGGTCTATGAGTCCCTTGGGATCCTGGAGTAAGGCAATATTACCCAAAGGACACTAGGGACTTGTCTGCAGGGTAGAGGAGCAGCCATGGCCAGAGCACTAAGTCTGGCCTTGATGACCCAGAAGTCAGCTGACTTCCAGCAGGTTCCACAAACACCCATGGGCTGAAGCTCCCCCAGCAAAGACAGTCATGATAACAATAGACATTCACTGTTCATTATGTACCAAGTAGGGGGCTGAAACTCTTTATATGGATTACTTCATTTAATTTTTACACACACACACACACACACACACGTTATGACATTGTTACTGTTGTTACTGTCAAGAAAAATGAGGTTAGGGAGGTGAAATAATCTGCTCAAGGTCATGCAATTATGCAGCGCCCCAGACAGGCTTCAAACCAGGGTCTGGGGACTCCAGGGGCCAGCTCTCACAGCAGTTGCTCCATGGCTGGTCCACATGGGAAGCTTTATGCTCCATCCCCCTGCTCTTCCCTTGAAGAGTGATTGGAAATAATTGGAACTGTCATTGGAAGTAATGAGAAGTGACAGAGGTTGGGTTAGAAGGCTTATTGCTTCAAGTCTGAACGATCCCCACAAACTCAGGCCTAAATTTAAACAATGAAGTCACAATGCAATTTTCCTCTCAGGGATTGGATCCCCGCCCCCAACACCATCCAGAAAAGAAATACAAATGTAAGGGGCTGAGTCTCTTCTCCTGACAACGGATTTCTTTGGGAAGAGAAAATTCCTTCTTGACTTGATCCTATTCACTTTCCACCTGGAGGCATACCATATAAGCCCGGGGTGAACAGACTGCCATTATTAAGAGCTTCAGATTCACTGATATAATTCTCTCTTTTTCTTTTTAACATTCCATGAGGGAAAGGGCAATAGTGGTAGCTATGTAGCTGGCAGCTTGTGATGAAGAATGACACCATAATTTTGAAGAGGCAAGGTCTTGGGGAGATTCAATCCTTCCAAGGAAGTACCTGGCCAAATGCCAAGGACACACACTGATTAATGGGTCCTTTTCAATGTTGATGGGGTGATCCATCACCCCCCACTCCTGCTTATTTAGCACCAACCTCACTCACATGCAAGTGCTGTGAGGGATACGAAAAGATCAGACATACCCTGAAGACCACAGGAGAAGAAATACTGGATCTTCACAGATGGTGTGCAATTAAGTTGCTTCCTCCTTCAACTCCTGGAAATCTTGGTGCTTTCCTACATGATCTCTCTGTCCTCTCTGTAATTTCATGTTTATGACTGTCTCCTGACTGGGTAAGTTCTTAGGTGGTGGGAATTGTTATTGGAGTCTCAGAGTCTAGCTTAGAGCTTGAAGCCTGTGAGGTTCATGCCCTATGTATTTTTTTTTCCCCTTTGGTACTGGGGATTGAACCCAGGAGCACTTTACCACTGAGACACATACACGGCCCTTTTCATTCTTTATTTTGAGAGAGGGTCTCGCTCAGTTGCTTAGGGCCTCGCTCAATTACTAAGGCTGGTCTTAAACTTGGTGAGCCTCCTCCCTCAGCCTCTGGAGTCAATGGGACTATAGGTGTGAGCCACCATGCCCGGCCCTTCTGTAATTATCTTGTGAGGGAGTGTGTGTGAATGAAGTAAGAAATGGCAGGACACAGATGTGAGTGCTACATAGGGAGCAGGCCTGGGCCTGTAATCCAGGCAACAGCGAGGCTGAAGCAGGAGGATCACAAGTTTGAGACTAGTCTGGGCAACTTAGTGAGACCCTGCCTCAAAATAAAAAATAAAAATAGGGACTGGGGCTGCAGCTCAGTGGTAGTGTTCCCCTGGCTTTAGTTCCCAGGACCACACCACAAAAAACAAAGAACATAAAGGAAGATCAATGAATTCTCTGAAAAAGAATGATCTCAGGAAAGGCTGCTATACAATACCAGGTCAGTTTAGCTCGGTTTTTCCTGCTCTGCTGCCCCTCTTCCCTCCTTTTCTGGCCCCTGTCCTTGCTTCCCCTCCCCTTCCCTCTGGTCTTCCTCTTCTTTCTACTCCTGCTTTCTGACCCAGCCTTCAAGACCTCCTCTGCTGCCTCTCTTTAGAAAAACCTCCAATATTCCACACTGATTGGGGAGCTATTCTGAAGATAATGCTCATTTTCTTCGCTTAGTATGGGCCCAAAGGAAACAGCTTTCTTCCCTGCCTTCTCTTGAAACAATGCAGTTTTCAGTCTTATCACCGCCAGACTTTGGCTGAGATTGCACACACAGCCATCCAACCGACTGCCACTCTCAAAATCAAGGTCTGATGTCAGCATTCTTCCCCACTTGGTTCTGCAGGGTGCCAAAGGAAATATACTTTTATTTTCCCAGGATCCAGACAGTTAGGAGACTTGGATAACTAGAACTTTTGGGGTGGGGGAGAAGGCGAGGAAGGGCAGTAGAACCTACATTCTTTCTTTAGGAAACACAGAAGTCAGAACTGCTGCAAACAGGAATTTTACTAGAAAAAGCAACATACAAGCACGTCATACCCATCCCTAAGTCTTCACCATCCACAGCCTCTAGGTCACGGCTAAAAAGGGAGACTCCTGCATCAGACCGCAGAGCAGGACACTCTACACAGTAAGCTCAAGAACTGCAAGAACCCTCTGACTACGTCGAAGGAACTAGTAATCCATGCACGATATGCGCAGTATCTCATTAATCCAAACAAACCACTATGAACCATGTGAATGAACCTGGGAAGAGGGTGGGTGATAATAAATGTGCCAACAGGATTTTCCACTTTGGGATATATGGTTTGGCACCCTGTTGTTGAGGCCTCTGTGACAGCCTGACACTATTTTCTTGGTCATACAGCCATGATTTCAGAACAATGGTGTATCTCCTGGTAAGTGGAAGGCACATGGACTTTGGAATCCAAAGTACTGGGTTGGTGTCCCAGCTCACCTGTTTACTAACAGCGTTTTCTTAAGCTCATTTTACGTCTCTGAGCCTCATTTTATTTATTTGTAATGTGCAGTAATAATGACATTTATTCTCACAGAACAATTCGAGGAAGAGATCAGTTATGCTAATATACTTCAGAAACCATTACAAATGTTAGAAAATTAACTATATCATCAAAATACTCCTGCTCTATATACTCTCATGATATAAGAGTGAGCTAATAATAAATAATATGCAACTCATATTTCAAACCCCAAGCATAGATTCAAATCCATGCAAGGAATCCATTAAGCTATACATTTAATGGGTACACAGTATTATATGTAAATGATGCCTTAAAATAGAAGAAAAAGGGCTTGCAAACTATTTCACACAATACTCTTTACACTGATGTCTCTCCTGGGTGTCCACTCTTGGGGTTTTGTAGGTAACAGCCTAGGATGAGGTCCTTTTTGTATTTCAATTACTGAACTTCCTGGGCAGGAAGATCTCGTCATCACCCTGACCTTGAGTGATGTTCCCTGTGTAGATGCAGGATGGAGGTCATGACTGTTTTCTTTGTATTAGTTCATCAGTTCTTCCGGGTTTCTAATCATATGCCAAGTATTGCTATGAGCGGACAGTGCCTGAAAAAAAAATCAAGCATGGGTACCCAGATGTTCCTGATCACGACCACATCTTGACCAGCTGGCACAGTCCCAGAATTCAAAACCTCACAGGATGGTAGTGAACAAGGAAACTGAGAGCTAACCTTAGGCTAAGATCCTCATGGGACACAGGAAGAAACTGAGGGTGGTAGGACTTGTCCAGGATAACCATGCAAAATTATAAAGGTCAAGGTCACTGATTTTCAGTCCCACTCCTGTGTGCACACATCAGCATCTTTGGAACTTAGGGTATTCATTCCTTTTTCCTGAATACATCAGACATTAAACATGACACTGCAGAAAGTTTCCAGGATTTCCAGTTATGATAGTTAAATTGAAATGTTACGACATCTGCCCTATTTTTCAAGCAATTTCTCAATACAAAAACCATGCCAATTATTCAGCATTTAGCTCATTTAACTAAAGCACTGGAAGAACGATTGTGATCTTGAAGTTTAACTACATGAGCAGAAAAAGGAGAGATATTTTTCTGTTTTGAGAACATGTGACAGGAACCCATCACAGAAACAGGGTTCCAGGCCTGGTCTTTCTTTAAGCTAGCTGTGTAACCTTAGCCAAGTCTCTCTAAACTGGGTTCCTTCTTTATCATTAAAAAATTAAAAAAAAAAAAAAAAAAAAAAAAGATTAGCTTGGGTTCCAAGAAAGGATATCAGGATATCAGAAGGTTAATGATCCCTTAGAAATTGGCAAAATCTGATGTATGTGAATCTTCCATAAGAAGTGGTTTTGTGGTTTATCAGATTCTCAGAGGGGACTGGGATTCAAAATTTTATAAACTATTGATTTAGATATTCTCATAGTTTTTTCCCCAATTCTGAAAATCTGTGGCTCTAACTTTAAAAAATGTCTGTCTAGTTCATCATCATTAAGTACATTCATGAAATCCACTCATATGTACACTACCCAACTGAGCACAAGACAAAAATAGGATGAGACAAGATATGAGCCTACTGGGAATATATATATCATTATTATGACCATCATCATCAATGTGGAAAGTTGAGGGAAGGACATGGAATCCTACCATGACCTGTCCCAGTGGGCTGTGCATTCAAGTCTTCCTTGAGCTCATTTTCTGGGAAGCCAAACTCTTTCCACATCCTCTCAGAATGAAGTATGTGCATTCAATATTAAAAGCAATGGGGACTACCAAGTGTTTATAGAAGAAGGGAGAAAGATCATAGAATTAAAGAAATTTTGAAGTCCAGTTCCATGTATGTACCCCAACCCCATTTTACAGACAAGGGAGTTGGAACAAGAGCCCACAGAGCTCACCAGATTCCCAAGTCCAAGTCATGTGCATTCCACCAGCTACTTCACAAGGTAGCAGTGTGCAGGATGGAGGAGAGACGTCAGGTAGGACACAAATGTAGCAGGTATTATGAAGTCCAGGAAAGTTAAGGTGGAATAATGAGGACCCTAATGGGGAGTGGGGTGGGGTGGTAGTCTGAAGAGGCTGGGCTCCCCCTTCTCCCTATTCTACAGGGCTCAGAGCACTACTTGTTCATTCACAACAGAAGCAGGGTATTTGACTTTACTTATTGGCTGGTCCAGACGTTGAGGAATCAACTGGCCCATCCTTAATGAGACCCTGGATTCTTTCAGCCTTCTTAATTCCTCTGCTGTATTCTGCATTTTCTAGGAAAAGAAAAGTCTGAAATCAAGCCAGCCATAATCAGAAGCAGCCCCAGAGCTGCCCCTTTAAAGGCCCAGAGATGATTTTAAGATTCAGGCAACTCTGTGGATTTTCTTTTTTGGCTTTGCTAAGGAGTCCCCAAGCACACCATGGTTCAAAAGAACTTTGCAAACGGGCTAATCCAGTCAGCAGAACTGCTTCCTCTGTGGGCTCCTGATTCCTGCAGGGATGTCAACTGGAGAGGGGTTCTGTCACTGTTACTCCCCTCTTAATGCCTGTCTCTTTCTTGAACAGTTTAATCAACTTGGAGCCTGGATGTCATGAGTTCGAATATGCCTGATCAAGTCCTACATGTGGCAAAAGCTTAATAGTACATGTGAACAATGAAAATACAGTTATGCAGAATTCTAAGTCAGAAGTCCTCTTTTCTTTTATACCTAGACCTTAGTTTGTAAAATTTTATAAAGGTAGACCCAAGCGCTGGGGATATAGCTTGGTGGTATAGTACTTGAACAAGGTCCTGATCAGTGCAAAATTCACTCTTCTCTATTTCTCTCTGTCTGTCTGTCTGTCTGTCTGTCTCTCTCTCTCTCTCACTCACACACACACACACACACACAAAGACAGACCCAAGAGAGAACTCAGAGAGGTAACTTTAATGATGAAGGCAGGGAATCAACCCAATAGATTATTTTTCTCACCAGAGGAATGATTAAACATAGTAGACACTCAACAAAGAAGGGCTAGTGAATCATGACAACTTTGGACCCATGTCTTGCTCAGATCCTTGTTTCTCCTAAACTGAGGCTAAATATCACCAGCCTTCACAACTAGGCACACCAATAGATGGCAACTGACCTTACGAGCGAATCACTTTTCACTTTCACCATAAACTGTACTCGACTGACCTGCAAATCTCATCTCTGCTAATTATGAGCTCATGGCCTTGAGTAAGTGATCTAACCTCTTTACACCTTGATTTCTTCATCTGTAAAACGAGATTAATCACAAAGGGTAGCCATAGAGTTGGTGTAAAGAATAAAGGAGTTAACAAAATACTACATGTGAAGCGCTCAGTATAATAAGGACTTAATGGGTACTAGTTGTTTTTAATAAAAGAACTCTGATGGTTGAGCCTCCTGAACATCTGGTATTGAGAACTCAGTGGTGGAGGAGATAAAGGTTCCATCCAGCTGTGCCAGATGTGCAAAGGGGCATATGCTGCAATACTTGGCCAAAGGCATTTCCCGTTCTATTTGAGTAATAGTTTAGGTTAGTCCACCTCTTCTGTTCCTCTAGCTTGGGTTACCAGTCTGAGTGTGGCCTACAGTTGGTTTGTAAAGTTCCAAAGAAACAGAGTTCTGGCCACCTATCCCAAGGTGGCTCTTAAGTGCCCCTTCACTTTTGTTTGCTGTTTCTTCTAGACATCAGCTTCCCTCCATGGCCTGCTGTTGTAGGTTGTCAGGGCTACAAGAGCTGTAGGAACCATCTCATTTTGTTTCAGAGCTAAGGAAATGAATCCCTGAATCATGAGTAAGTTGGCAGAGGTCATTTGCTAGTCAGTTCAAATTGGGGACTAGTTCTGCTAATTCCTCCCTCAATGTTGTTCTGGTCAGGACCATCAGTCATCCTCCACAACACCAGGTAGGCTCTTTGATTTTCTGAGCTCCTGGTAAATTTGGGTCCTTTCTCCAGGTGGAGTGCATGCTTGCTTTTCTGGTACACTGAATTTCCTTCAGTCCTCTCTGCTGCCTCCCTTGCCCTGACCACTCACATAGTCTCATTCCCCTTCTCTCACCTCATGCTGCTCATATCCCTGCTATGTCCTGTCCTGTAAACCTGCTCCTCCCTCTTCAGCCCAGGTATGTCAGCCCTACTTTAGGGCATCTGAGGCCACGGGAACCCTCGCGGGTGACACCCCAAAGGGACACCCAGAAGGGCTCTTTTCTGCTCCAGAGCCTGTTTTATGAAAAAGTGGTGCCCGTTGTTTTCCCACCCGTTTTAAGTCTTCGTCCCCTTCCCTTCGTTCGGTCCCCGCTGTCCTGTTCTGCTTCCCTATCTTCCCCTTTTCCCTTTTCCTTCCTTTACGCGACGCCTTCAGCACTTGCACCTTCTCGTGGTCCTTGCACTCTTTCCCCTTTTCCCTCTCTCTTTTCCTGCCCTGTCTCTTCCCCTCTCCCTTCCTCTTACCCTTCAACACATCTGTTTCTAATCTGAGCGCTCAGAGGCGCCTGTTTGAAACAAAAAAGCTCCCCCCCCCCCCCCCAGGAACCTGGCACAAAAATTCCTGGATGAACCTTCCCTCCCCCAATTCTCCTGAAACCAAACACCGCCCTAAGAAGGACCCCCCACATCAAACGGTTCACGGCCAGACTGACCAAGAAATCCCCCCCCAACCCCCAGCCAGCTCGAGGGCCCAGATGTGTGAGACATTTTCGATGGCCGACTGGGCGGTCCTCCGCTGCCAGATGCGCTCCTGCGTGGCGGGTAGGCAGGGACCCAGTGGTCCGCGTATTCAGGGCTGCGGGAACCACCGTGCCGAAAGCGAGTCTTCCCGGACGCCGGGCTGCGTTTCCCGGGGCCATCCAAACTCCCGCCCTCCCCGAGGCACTCACCTAGCAAGAGGAGCGGGAGGAGGGACATCCCGATTCTCGGACGCGGGCACTTCCCCGCTCAGCCGCTGCCTGGCTGCTGGGCGGCGGGGCGCAGCCGACAGACCTTTGGCTAGCTGGGCGCGGCGCTTCGGGGTGCGCGCGGGGGGCCGCAGCCATGTGCGGGCGCGGGAGTCCTCCCCGCGCCTCGTGCCCCCGCGCCCCTCTCCCGGGTCCCGGCGCCTTGCGCTCCGGGGCACGGTGGAGCTTCCAGCGCTCACCCCACCAGCTCGCGCTCGGACCCGAGCCGGGACTAGGATCGAGGGGAGAGAAAGCGAATCGGAAAGGCACTACAGCTTCAAGGAACACTTTTCCCTGTTTGGAAAGAAAAACGAGTGGAGAAAAAGAGAGAGAGAAAAAAATTGAGCTGGAACCACATGGTTGCCTCCTACCGCAGCCCCTCCCTCCCTGGCTCCCTCCCTCCCTTCCTCCCTCCCTCCTTTTCTCTCCGCGTTTGGGGTTAGCTGTGGGGGCTGCTCGGTGGCGGAGAAGCGAGTTGGCCCGGCGGGGTTCTACCTCGGGGCCAGGAGGGAAGGCCGCGAGGGGACTGGGGTCGGTCCGGAGGCGGTTTGGTTGCTGGAGGCGCTGGGTGTAGGATTGATTCCGTGTAGGAGAGAATCAGTAACACTTCGGCCAAGAGCCGAAGGGTGAGGCCTTGTTAATTCAATTTTCTGTGTGTCTCCCTCTTGCATCTCTTCTTCTGTCTCACACACCACTTTTTTGCTTCCATTTCTCATCCAACTCAAGTTATTTCTCTTCTCTCTTATTTACATTCTTCTTACCTCTCCTTCCTGTCTCCTTCCTCCTCCTTTCTCTCCCTTCCTGTCAGGTTTGGGCTGTAGGAAGCTTCCAGACCGATCACTTAGACAGTAGAGCACGGATGTGGGTCGTTAAGGCTTAACTGCCTGTTTTGGCAGCTCGCAGCCACACTTTGCCTGGCTTTCCCTTGATCTTTTGCTTTTGCTCATCCTCTCTTGCCGTCAGTGTTCGCGCTCAGATCTGGGCAGAGCTAAGCTAGCCAGAGTCCCAGGGAAGTGGGGATCTGGAGCTTGATAGGATGGGGTCCGTCGTGAAACACAAGAACGAACCACACTGCACAAGGCCCTGGGCAAAATAGGCACCACCCCTTTTTAGGAAAAAGAAGAAATAGAAGTCCCTCGGAGCTAAGGCGTGCACTCCCCGGGCACCGGCGACCCTGCGGAGGAGGCTCGATGGGCGCGGAGAGTCGCCTCCTTCCCTTGTGCGTGGCCTTTGGGGTTCGGTGGTTTAGGACCCGGTTGCTCAGTGGCAGCGGAAAGGGGACCTGCAGAGAAAAGGGCTGAAAGCGGCACTCAGGTCTCACTGCTTGGAGCTTGGGCGGTGAAACCTGTACCCAGACTTCCAGAAACCACCGACCTCCGCTCTCTGGCTCCAGTCTCGGTGTCCCTGGAAGGGTAGCTGGGGATGCAATCGCTCACCTGCACTCACCGAAACCTAAACGGGGAACTGGGGCCACAGCCTGAGAAACCGGGCAGCTACAAGAGAGATTTCCTCACCAGGGCTAGTGGCCTACTAGGTCACACCTTTGTCCCGATTTTTTTTTTTTTTTTTTTTTCCATCTCTCTGCCCAAGGCCTTTGATCATAACTGGCTCAGTCTTTACATTTGTAATGGAAACCAGTTCCATTTCAAAGAGTAGGAAAGCAGAGGCCCGGATACTCAGAAATGTTGGCAAAAGTACGGTCTGTTCTTGGGGGTCTGAGATCCTTTATAGAGTTGCTTTAGTACAATTGCATTTATTCACGCAACTGTAACTATTTCTTACGCGTTCCTTCAGTGCCTATGCTGTTTTAGGTGTGGAGGACACAAGGTGGCTATAACTTGGTAATTAGTTGGCATTTTTAAAAAATTGGGATACCAACTATGGACCAGAATTTATATTAATTGTTTTATTTAAATCTTATGACAGTGCTAACAGGCATTTTGAATTACATTTTAGTTGAGAAAATGATAACTTGAGCTAAACATTTTGCTGTGGATCACAAAATATTAAAATCTCTCTATTACAATATTTGCATTCTAATTTAATATTTTGAAATACTATATTTTATATTATGAAGTATTTAAAAGGTTTCTTTGACTCTGAAATAATTTCATTTTTAATTTTATACTTCTTTTATAATGGGGAAAACAAATGTATTCACAACTATAATCCCAATATGAATGTGTTGGGAAAAAAGTACATTATAAAGACCAAGCTAAGAAACTACATAGAGAAAATAATTTTTGATAAGTTTGTTTTTTAATTTGTTAAAAATTTTTGACCAAATTTTAGACTTACCAAAAAGTCGTAAAAATAGTACAAAATTTCTTATTTACTCTTTACCCAGATTCTTCCCCTTTATTTCTTCCTAGGGGAGGTGCATTTGAATGTTTGTAAAGCCCCACCTCTACTCCACCTTCGCTGGTGGCCTTTCTCAGGACCTGGTTACTCTAGGCTGTTTATTGCTTGAGGGCTGGTTTGTATGTGAAGACCGAAGTGTGTGGGTGTAAGCAGATGTGCATTTAAATCCAGTCCTCAAGCCCAAAGTACCAAGATGCCTTCAGTTCAAGGTCATTAGCCATCAACACAGGAAATGATTTGATCAGGCTGAGACTGGGTCATAAGCACTGTTTTCTCAGGTCCAAGTCTTGTAACCAGTAGGTATTTAGTACATCATCTTGCGGGAGGGCTTTTGGGCTCCAGGATATTACTATCCTTCAATCCAAAGCCTCTTTTCTGTGCCATCCTTGCAAACTGAGAGTGCTTCTGGTGTAGCCTGTTACTTAGCAACCCATTGCCTATCTGTACTGGGGCCAACACAGATTGGGCTGGGTGCTGTGGGGAACCCAAAGATTAGGTGGTAGTCTTAACTCTTAATGGACCTCCCAGTGCAGTAGGAGAGAAAAGACCAACATGTGAAATGTTTCAACATTAGTGTCAGAAAGTTATGTAGTCGTGTGTCAGAATAATGATCTTGACAATGAAGCAATAGAAGTTCTGTAGCAGGAGAGCACACCATAGGCTGGTGTGGTTGAAGAAAACAAAGCCTAAGGCAGGTTTGGGAAGGAAAAGCATTTCATTGGATGAGAGGATCTGGGTGAACCCTGGGTGGGGCATTCCTGGACAAAGACATGGAGTTAAGTATAGCTTTGGTGTATTCAGGTGCTATTGAATGAAATGATATACATGAAATGAAATTGAAAATTGGATCAAAATACCCAAGGCAAGCCAAGATTGTGAAGGATTCGTAGTGCAATATAAGGGAGTCTGGAACTTGTTCTGCATCTTCTCATCAAAAAGAAATTAACAAAAAATACCTTGATGAGATCCACAGGTTGTGTGAATTGGCAACTTTAACCCAGAGGTGACACAAGGGTTGGTTAACAGTGGAGAGCTTTAGCACTTCTTTCATACCCATCCACCTTTCTACCCCCATGCTTTAATATGGACAAAGGACATTGTCTCAGTATTTAGCAAAGTGTGTTAGGTAGCTAGTAACGAAGGGCAACAGAAAACCACAGGAAGCCTTATTGGCAAATAAGCACCAGGAAACGGGGGGGGGGGGGGGGGGGGCTTGGTACATTAAAACCTCCCCTACCCATAATGATTCCCTTAAGAAAAGCTACTGACCGCAGGAGGATCCAAGTTCAAGGCCAGCCTCGGTAATTTAGTGAAGCCCTGAGCAACTTAGCAAGATCCAGTCTCAAAATAAAAAATAAAAAGGGCTGGAGAGATGGCTCAGTGGTAAAGCACCACCCCCTTCAATCCCCAGTACAAAAATAAATAAATAAATAAATAAATAAATAAATAAATAAAAGCTATTGTTTCAAGATCATGTCACACCCTCCCAGGTGACCTCGACCCTCCCTTATCACCAAACTATCACAACTCCCAATGATCCTAGCAACTCAAACATCAAGACCCTCACAAAGAAAGCTTGATGGGGACCATTCAAAAGGTCAGAAACCAAGTAAGGGGGCAGGAAATTGAGGGGAAAATGGGGGGACTAATTTCCTTGAAAACTCCAACTCTGTGAGCAGCAGTGCACCATGCTCTCTTGGAAGTAGACCATGCTGTTCCTATGTTGTGGTCAAAAGTCAAAGGCAGACCCAGGCAGGACTCTCTAGAAACTTCTCTAGGACCCCCCCCCCCCCCCAATAAGACTGGAGGGCAGGAGGAATGCTCTGTCTTCTCTCTGAGAAGACCCACTCTTAGAGACCTTGAGAGTGTCCTCTTTTCCCTTTTCCTATCTTTTCTAATAAACTCATTCCTGTTACTCTGAGAGAGATGTCATTAATCTTCCTGGCACAATTGCTGCCTCAGTTTTGTGGCAGGCCTCTGCCCTGTAACAACAGCTTCAAGGCTTCTCCCCTGTGGGGTGCCAAAGAGTGCTACCCTAAATCTCCCCTCTGTGGGGATTCTGGAGCCACCGCAGGGAGAGCGTGATGCATTGGAAGGGAATCCTGAAGCAGAGGGACTGGTTAGAATCTGTTGCATTAGAAGGGCAGATGACAGAAGGGTAGCAAAAACAAAAACTAGAAAGCTTTGGGAAGAAAGATTGGACAGGGTTAAGAATTCAACAGTGACTGTGGGTAGGAGAGGGACTGGCCAATAACAGAGACACCCAAGATGAGTGTAAGCGAGCTAATATATTGTACCCTATGATTAATAGCAACCATTTGATTACTTCCTGCAAGTAAGCCTCACCATATCATATTACAATGAGGAAAATTAGGTTCAGAGAATTAAATAAATCACATCCCATTCCATGGTTAGTAAATGATTAAGGTAGGATATAGAGTAAGAAGATTCAAACCTCTTATGACTCACTGTCTTTTGAGTGACTGCTGACAAACTAGGGAAATATGGTAAGTTAACTTGTCAGGGCCAAAAAGACAAATTACTCAATTACTCTGAGAGATGGTAACTTTGAGGGAATGATAAACCATCATCCATCTATCCATCTATCCATTCATCTTTCTTTCAGTTAGTAATTCAGGGCTGGATCTGTAGCTTAGTGGTAAAGAGCATGGCTAGCATGAGGCCCTGGGGTTCAAACCCTAGCATAAAACAAAACAAAACCAGTTGGGCATATGCCTGTAACCTGTAATCTCAGGGATTACTTGGGAGACTGAAGAAGGAAGATTGCAAGTTTGAGTTCAGCCTAGACAATTTAGGGAGATGTGGTCTCAAATAAATAAATAAATGGGCTGCGGATGTAGCTAAGTGGTAGAGAGCTTGCCCAGCATATGTATGTGATGCCCTGGGTCCAATCCCCAGTACTACAGAAACAACACTATACAAAACAAAACAAAAACCCAGCAAATCTTTGTTAAGTATCTACTATTTTCTAGAAAATTAATGGTGATCAAAGAAAAATTGCTCTTGCCCTCCTCAAGTGTATGGTGAATTAAGGGAGATGGATACAAACCAGCAATCAAATATGGAGTGAAAAAGTTCAGAGTGTTACTAGGATCAAAGCAGGACCCTGTGCCTAGATGTCAAGGAAGACTGCCTGGGAGAAAAGACTTGTCAACTAAGGAGGGAGCACAGTAGGAAGTTGGACGCCTCTACTATTCTCCCATCTCACAGGGCGCCTGGGAACTCTATGTTAGGTTGGAATTTGGGCGACTGTAGGAGGGAGAGCGGAGCAACTGAGACAAAGGGCAGCGCGCCAAATAGTGATCAATCAAATGGACAAGAAAACTCCACTGACCCTTAACTCCACCTGCTGACCCTTGACTCCACCTGTCACTCAGCAGGACCCCCACCCATTCCGGCCAATAAAGACCCTGGGCAGCCAGGGCCACGCGCAATTTTCTCCCGCTCCCTACCCTGATCTATACCCCCGGGAGCTGGGAATTTCGCCCGAGAGCCAACTTCCAATAAAGCTTGCTTCCGCCACTCTCTGTCCGATTTTATTCGGCCGCTAGCCGCGCCCCGGGCTTACACTATGGACACATCTTTAACCACTTTGAGGTGTTCACCTATGTCCCATTCTCACAGATGATGTTACAAGCTCATGAGGACATACATTTAAGAAGAGGCAGCTGCCGATGACAGAAAATGTTCTGGGCTAGAAGGGGAAAAGTCTGGATTCTTGGAGTCTATGAATAGGTCTCTTGGCCTCACCGAGGCTTCTTTTCCTCTTTGCCTAACACTGTTAGGAGGAAGAAATGAATTTATAATGAAGGCGCCTGCTGCAGTGTCTAACACATACTAGACTTGGTAAATATTTGTTCCAACTAAAACTAAAGTGAAGTTCATAGGATTCCATTCCCTGCAGTAAAAAGAGCCAATTTTCTGTCTCATTTCCTTTTTCTATTAAAACAAGGTTATCTTTATATATTCTTTCCTGTCCTGCAAGGATACTTCTCAACTTGGCTTTTCAATGTGTTGTTTCTTTTTATGGCTAGATAGTAAGAGGCTCCAGCTGGCTTTCAGGGTCTTGCCTGGTCAGCTTTTATTGAGACTGTGTCTGAGGGCCCGGGTGCTAATGCAGAATAAAGATTGAGTGTTCTCCTCATGATGGTAGAGATAGCAGTTGAGAGTGACCAGGCCCTGTTCTATAAATGCATCATGTGGGGACAGTCCCCATCTCTGACTATTGTGGTCAGCAGTAAAGGCAGGGACTTTGAACACTGGTGTCTCCTGTAGGATATCTGTTGGTTAAGAAAAGATCTTAGTACTCTTCTGCCTGCAGCACCCAAGATGCAAAGTTCCCTCCATCTCATGGGTTTTAAAGGAAGTCATGGGAATTCAGAAGCCAAGATGAACAACAGAGAAGTTTCCTATAGTTGAGGAACCTTAGGATTTACAGCAGGACTCTGCTCCACATTCTACCTTTTCCCCTAAGATAATCTGGTCTGGTCTTCCCACCTCCTCCCACATCTTACTTTTAATTCTTATAGAGTAACATCTTCAGAAAGACAGGATGATTTTGAATTCTAGCTACTTTCCTGACAGCCTAACTTGAGCATGTTTCTTAACCTCTCAGCCCACATGATTGCATCTATAAGATTTCTTACATGTTTATTAAGAAGACTGCAGGAGACTATGTAAAGAAAGCTCCTGGCATAGGGCACATTGGTGTTCAGCAAGTTCACTCTCTCTTGCCCCTTAACTAAAGGGACAGTGTATACCATGACCCCAGAATATGGTACAACTGGATCTGCAGAGGGTCCTTTCTTCTCTTCAAGAAGCAGAAGATAGTCTCTCCTGCCTTTAGATCAGGAATAAAGTCTGGTAGTCTAGTGACTTTTTGTTGTTGTTGTTGTTACTGAGGATTGAACCCAGGGGCACTTAACCACTGAGCCACATCCCCAGCCATTTTTAAAATATTTTATTTAGAGACAGGGTCTTGCTGAGTTGCTTTGAGACTTGCTAAGTTGCTGAGGCTGACTTTGAACTTGTGTGCCTCCTGCCTCAGCCTCCCAAACCCTTGGGATTACAGAAGTGCACCATTGTGCCTGGCCTGGCAAAGTCTAGTGACTTTCTAAGAAACACACAATGAAAGGAGTGAAAAGTATTCCTGTCTTTCCTCTCCTCATATCTTTCCCCATCTCTGAGTTGAGATTAAGAGCAGAAAAAGGTTTTCCTTTGGTTAGTGATACTCAAAATTACCCATAAGACAAGTTGGCATAAGGGTGCCAAGTGCAGCAGGAAAAAGATTAAGCAGAAAATTTCACAGGCATCAGATCTAACTTCCTTATTTTCCTGAAAATGTCCCAGCTCAGCCAGCAACAGCAACACAATCAGTGCCACACAGCTAGCTGGCGGCATGGAAGCTCTAAAACACTAGTCCCATTCCTAGTTTAGCACTCTTGCCAGTGTCTCCCACTGACCTGCGGTGGCCATTGCTGGGTGATTTCTTCCCAAAGGGAAAGACCATCAGGCAAGTGACCAGAACCATGCCTGGCTTCACTCTGCAGTTGATCAGTGACAGGTGACTTTTCCAAGAATCCTACCTCAAGTCTCCCTCTGTTGCCATGTAAGCACCTGGCAGAGAACAGAAACAACCAAATCATAAAACAAAAATAGTTCTATCTTCTGGCTGGGGAAGGGCAACTTGCTGTCCCCCGTGGGCACAGTTCTCATGTACTATTCATGCATTCAGGCCTAAAAGATACACCCCACCTGGAAGTTGGCCTTCACCCCACCTCTGTGCAGTTGCTGGCTCCACCATCAAGCTAGATGGGCCTTTAGAGTTTCTTTGAATCCTTCTTTCTTATTTTGTAGACAAGAGACCCAGCCAGGGGACACGCTATTTCAGGGTCACTCTCCAGTTAGAGGCAGAGCCAATAAAAGCAGACTGCCAAGCAACTGGCCCCTTTCTCTTTCTAGAGTGTGGAAAATTATCACACAGAATGGTTCTGCTGCTTCCTAAAAGGTCAGGAATGAGAACAGGAAACTCCATGGTGACTGGTGGCAGAAACAGGTATGTAGGGTCAGGGAAGAGCTGGGACTTTTTCTAGTAGGGAATGAAGCCTGGTTGAAGCCATGGAACAAAACTGAGGACAAACCAGAATATGCAAAGCCTAAACCTGCCACTGGTGTCCTTCCTGTGGGGAATTCATGTAGTTTGTGACTGAGATGCTACAGGCTGTCAGCAGCTGTTCGCAGCTGCTCATTGACAAGATGGATGGCCAAGCTCGGAAGACATGTGACCCACTGCACACAGACATGTGACACAAACTCAGACCATTGTCTTGCAGTCTGTTAGTGTTCCCTGACAGTACTGTCCTCAGGAGGTGAAGGGAGATATATGACCTGAAACCAGAGTATAGGAGTGGAGAGTGTGAGCAGAACATGGGATGTGAGGTCAGGAAGTCAGGATGGAGCCCTGGGGCACTGTCACCAACTGAGTCTGCCTCAATAAATGATGGACCTGAGTACCTCAGTTACTTATCTGAAGAAAATAGGGATGCCAGTGCCTTGTCAACTCTTCATATTCCTCCTGAATATGAGATAAATGAAATTAGGAATATCATTTGTAGGAATGGGCAGAACCTAATTGAAGTCGATCTTTCTTTTCCCCCATTTTGCTCAGTTGCAAAATGAGAATCAATGAGTCTAAATTTGCGTGGCGTGGACCCATGACAGGGACAGCAGGGCACATAGGGGAAACTGAACCCAGAACTCAGGTTGGGCCTCTCCCCCGACTTCCCAGAGGATGTGACCAATACAAAGAGAGGGCAGATAGACGCAGCTCACTGGCTCACCCAATCCCATTCCTAGCACCCATTTTTGCCCACATCCACCTAAGAGGCTAAAAAGAGAAATGTTCACTTTCTCAGTCTCCCTTGCCTCCAAGCAAGGTCATGTGACTGAGGTCTAGCCAATGAGTTAGGCACTTTTTTTTTTTTTTTTTTTTTGCTAGAGAATTTTTAGTAAACACCAGTAGAACTGGAGTTTGCTTCCATGGAGCATCCAATTTATGGTAGGTAGGGAGGTATATAATATTCTCTTAGATATCTAAGATACAGCACAGCTGTGGGTCTAAGAAAGGCACAGTGCAATGATATGGAAAGTGGTATCGAGTTCTGTCTTGTGGGTCATCCGGGACTGCTTTCTGGAGGGGGTCTTTGAGGTGGGTAGGTCTTCCTGAGGTTGAGAGATTCAGACATGGTTCCTAATCCCAAGCTCAGCAGTCCTGACCATTCCCATTATTCCAAGCCACATTATGGGAATTCAAATGTTCTTGCTAGGTGGTGCATCTGTAACTCTGGAGATGATCACATATAATTATATCTTGTACTCACAGAGTACTTTCTTCTGAGGTCCTTTAAAGATCCAATCTAACTCATTCCTCTGAAGTGTGCAAAGGTGGACAAAGTAAAGAAGGAAGCTCACACACAGGAAGTAACTTCGAAGACTCCAAAGCTGTTTGGGAAGAGCACCTGCCAATCCCCTAGACCATCCTCTTAGCAACTCTCCAGCTTCATCTTCACCCACATAGATTCCCAGCATCACCTGTGTTGTGTACACACAGGCCCTCCAGCTATGGAGGGAGGCATCTTTATCTAATAAGCATCTGTATAATGAACTCGACTCATACTGAGGACATGAAACTCCTATGGAAATAATCTATACTTTGATTTCATTATCCCTAAGAGCAAGTCATGGATTTGCTCAAGTTTTAAGTGCTTTCCCTGGTGACTTCTGAAGATTTCTGTTGGGCTTAGGGCTGGCATGTGAACTGGAAGCTAAGCGGATTTCATTAGGACCATTCTCTAATCTCTCCAAATATGCCAACCTGGACCACCATGTATTTAAAATTCATCCATCCATACCTCCATTAGGATGGCAAAAAATTAAAAACACACACAGAGAAGATAACAGGTGTTAATGAAATTGAGACATTTATGCAGATCCATTTTTTTTATAACAGAATTACTCACAATGGCCTAAAGATAAAAGCAAGTGTCCATCAACTGACAAATTGGTAAACAAAATGTGGTATAGTCATACAAAGCACCATTATTCAGTTTTAAAAAGGAAAGGAATTCTGACACATGCTACAACATGAATGAAACTTACTAAGGGACATAAACCAGTTTTAAAGGACAAATACTGTGTGATTCCACTTATATGAAATACATAGAGTGATCAAATTCAAAACATAGTAAAACTGGTGGCTTCCAGAATGGGTCTAGATTTTCAGTTTGGGAAGATGAGAAAATTGTGGCGTTGATGGTGATGTTGGTTGCACATGTGAACCTACTTAATACCACTGAACCATACACTTAAAAATGGTTAGTAGATTTTTATTTTTGTGTATTTTATCACAATGAAGAGAAGTCATTCCTCTTCATTATCACAGTCTTATAAATAAAAACCCTGCTCCTAAGGTGTCCAGATCAGATGTAGTCTGTTTTGTATTTTTTTATCATCATGGTGGAATTAAAGAAAGCAAGACCTTGAGTCAGAAAGCCCAGGTTCAAGTCCCAGTTCTGCTGCTCATTAGCTATGGATCTTGTTCTTACAGAACCTAATTTTCCTTGTCATTGGCTGAAGATCATATCTACTCTGACCACTTCATCAGGCAGTAGGAAAGATCCAACTAGATAATTTATGTGAATGTTCCTAGCAAACCACAGAACATTAAATGGGTATAAAAGATTTTTCGAGATGAGGAGTCTCTCTCTTGGACCTATGGTAATATTTTCCAACTTTTCCTGCCAAAAAATTCCTTGTATCACACCTACATTACATCAAATGCAGTTTTAGTTCGCTTACAAGTAACCTTTCCACTGGGATGTTTCCAGAGCCCAGGTTCCGAGATCCTTCCATCTGGCAGGTATCAAAGTGGACAGCAGGAACCCTCAGCAAACAATTTGGAACCACAGACTTTTGGGGCCAAGGACAGAATTCTTCTCCAGGTCCAGTTTGGTTTGCAAATTCCTGGCTGCCATAGCAACCTCAAAAGCAAAGGAGGACTGTTCAGTGTCCTCTTTGACTGCAGCCTGGCCTTGGAATGTGCTTGGGTTGGCGCTGGATGAAGAGTGTTCACTGGTAACCATGCTGTGCCTCTCCCTCTGCATCCAGAGATGGGCGAGGCAGGAGTTGGCCAGGCTCATGCCCTCTGGCTGCAGGGCTTCCTGTGCCCCTGGTCACTCAGCTTCTTGCCTGCTGTTTTGTCTCCCAGTGGCTCTGCCAGATTATCAGTGGGGAGGGAATTTCCAGAAGAGGTCACTAGGAGATGGAATTAACTATTTAGTGAAAGCAAATGTCTGCTCCCCTTGTTAGATGTGTTAAGATGGCTTGGAGAGGAGGCAACTGTCGTGTTTCCATGGTAACCTCGAACATCCCCATTCAGTCATCATCTGGGCTCTCCTGACCTATTCAAACCCTTGAAATCAGGGCAGTTTATCTCCAGAGCTTGGGTGAGAGACCTAGAAATAAGAAAGACCTAAAAAGTATTCATTGGTTTCATAATTTAAAAAGAAATTTTGTGAAATTGTCAAGTACATTGACAAAGATGTATTACTTCAATCATAGATACATTGATGATTGCAAGAATTTTATGTTTGTTTTTTTTTTTTTTTGTACACAGGGATTGAACCCAGAGACACTTAACCACTGAACCACATCCCTACCCCCCCTTTTTTTTTTGTATTTTATTTAGAGACAGGGTCTCACTGAGTTGCTAGGGCCTTGCTAAGTTGCCGAGGCTATCTTTGAACTCGCCATCGCCTGCCTTAGTCTTCTGAATCACTGGGAAGGATATTTACATATTTAAAAATGATTTATAGACATGTTTTTCCTCATGGCAAGAATTCCTGATTGTATGCCATGATTGCCAAGAAATTATTCTTAGATCAAATTTCAAAATTAAAATTATAAAAATTGTAATATTTTTCAGTAAAGGGTATATTTTAATATGCTTAATTTGATGTGGTGTGGGGCCTCAAAAGGTTTATGAAGGCCTCAAAAGTCCCTGCTTATAGCCTGTTAGTGTATTTGTTATTTCTTCTCCTCCTTCCTTTTCTTCTTTCCCTTTCTTTTTCCTTCTTTCCTCCATTTCTCTCTTTCTTTTCCTTCCTTTTTCATTCCCTCCCTCTCTGCCTTCCCCGATCACTCTGTCTCTCTCTTCTTCTTCCCCCCCCTTCCTTCCCTCTCCTCATTTCCTCTCTGTCTCCTTCTCTTCCTGTGCCCCCGGCCTGGCCTTCCTTCTCCCTTCCTCTCTTTCCACTGAGGGGCACAGTTTCATTGCTGTCTGACACTGGAGCAGCATGAAGTCATGAGGAACCCCAGTGAACTCAGGTGGCTTATGTTCCTCTCAAGGACACTGGGCTCACTGCTGTCCATTTGGACCTCAGTTTCCTTCTTCACTTGTAAAACTAGGCAATAACAACTACTTTTGAGAGTTCTTGTGAAAATTAGTTTGATTACTAAAGTGTATTGTCAAATGCTGGTTATTATTATTTTCACTGTTAGTAGTAGTAACTACCCACACTTCACTAGTCACCACACAAACATCTATGTCCTTTATTCACTGAGACACTCCTCTTCTAAGGTAGGCAGGTGTCACATATATAATTCCAGTTATTTTCTTTTCTTTCTTTTTTTTTTTTTTTTTTTGGGTGGGTGCGGGGGATCGAACCCAGGGCCTCGTGCATTACAAGGCAAGCACTCTACCGACTGAGCTATCTCCCCAGCCCCCAGTTATTTTCTAGTACTGCTTTTACCCGTGGGTGATATTCAGAATTACTGTGGAGGTGACAGTTGGTTCTGGAGACCTCTTCCAGCTTCATGCAAGGGATCCAGGGGCAGCTGGGGGCAGCTGGGGACCAAGGGCAGTAGCTACTTGAACTAACTAGCCATAATGGAAACATTTGAATATTTAATAATGAATACGTCTGTGCCAGGTGAACCACCTGCATACCAGCCTTCCTCACTCCAATATCATCTATTGTCAATTGATTCATTTACTCAGCCTGCCAACACTGAATAGTTTTTGAGCAGCTTCTTTGTTCAAAGCATTATGCTAGACATAGTGGAGAATGTACGGAAGAATAAAGAAGCTTTCCCTAAAAAAAATTTATGGTGTAGTAAGTGGACTGTGGCAGATAATCAAATAACCTCAGTAAGAAGAGTATAGAACAAATATCATAAGAAAAAGTACATTTGTCTTCGGGGTCAGGAGCATGGAGTCACATGACTGGCGTCAGCATGGAAGTCCTCACGGAGAAGGTGACTTAGGAATTGTGTCACCAGATGAGTAAAATTTCAATATGTCCTGTAATCCCAGAGACTTGAGCAGCTGAGACAGGAGGATCACAAGTTCAAGACCAGCTAGAGCAACTTAGCAAGACCCTGTCTCAAAATAAAAAAGAAAAGGGCTGGAGGTATATATCTCAGTGGTAGAACAACCATGGGTTTTATGTCCCTCCTCCTCCACAATTAATATTTAAGTAATAATGGGATGGAAGTCTAGATGCAAGGAATAGCAAGGGCAGAGACTCAGAAGTCAGGAATGCAAGTGATTTTGAAGACTGTGAGTGGTCTTGTCTTTTGGGGAGCATAAGAAATGTGTGGGTGGATGTAAGCCCAATAGGGTGGATTTGAGCCAAATCATTGAAACTTAAAATGTGTGGGCTGTATCCAGTAGGCAAAGGCAAAGAAAGCTATGAAAGTTTCTTCACCTGGGGAGCCTCATTGTGTCTAGGAAGAATTTACATCTAAAGGGAGAGGGTAGGATCAAAGATGGGGTAAGAAAGGGAGGATGGGAGAAACCAAAGATGCAACTTTCAACTTTAAGGCTCTCATTGTTCCAGGTGAGAGGCAAAGAGGGCTGAGCCAGGACAGAGCCGCGGCCCTGGAGGGATGACATCAGGGTAAATTTTTAATAAGAAAGTAGATTCGTGGATTAATTGGAGAGGAACTTGGGGCATGGGAGGAATAGAGAGAAGTTCTTATAACTTTGGTCTCAACCCAGGATGATAAGAACTATGGTTCAAAAACCAGAATGAAATATAGAAGCTAGAAGAGGAAACTGGTTGGGGGAAGAGGACCCAGTGGATTTATGTGGCATGTGAGAAACCTACAGGAGACCCTGATAGAGACTGCACCAGTATTATAGCTTGAGTTGGATGATTAGCTACCTACTTCAGGAAAGGACAACCAGGTAGGGGCTGTTGTAATCAAGAACAGAGTTGCCCACTGGGACAAGACTGCTAAGAAACAGAAAATTAATGAGCCAGCAGGACTGTTAAGGGAAACTGCCATTTCCAGGCACCAAAAGGGCAGAGTAAGGCCATACAGGAGGCCAAATCAAATTTCTAGAGCCAAAACATTCTTCCAGGTCAGACTGCTGCCTGGCAACTTGGTACTGAGTTGGAGCCTGGATAGGAATTCCCATGCCAGCCAATGTGATGGAGCCCCAAGGGGAATCTTCAGAATGATGTATTCCTCCCCCATCCCAGGCCTCGTTCATTATGTCTGGGTAGGACCCGGGTATTTGTATTTTTCAAGCTTTCCATCAATTCTACTTCTCAGCCATTAGTCTAGGGGGGACTAGTGAGAGTACCTGCTCAGAACTGGTCCTGGTGGCTGGCTGCAGAGCTGAGCCTGTGGGTGAGAACCTAGTTTTCTTCTTTTTCTTATTTTGGAGTGGGGGAAAAGAGAGCAATGTAAAAAGCTGATCCCCAGACAAAGATTTGGGTAGAGAGGTGAAGGCGGGAACTCTGCCATGAAGTTTCCCACAGACAGCTGCTGATGAAGCTCTGGATGGAAGACAGCAGGCAGTGGAAGAGGAAGCTGGGCATGCACTCTGCAACCATCGCCCATTCAGGAACTACGCTCCTGGCTCTTGCCTCCTATCTCCTGATTTAAAGAGAACATGAACTGCTTGAAGACAAAATTCTTTCCTTCCTTCCTTCCTTCCTTCCTTCCTTCCTTCCTTCCTTCCTTCCTTCCTTCCTTCCTTCCTTCCTTCCTTCCTTCCTTCCTTTTATTTTTTCTTTCTCTCTCTGCCTCCCCACTCCACTCCCCTCGCCCCCTGGGGATTGAACCTAGGAGAGCTCTACCACTGAGCTATATCCTCAACCCTTTTTATTTTGGGACAGGTTCTTTCTAAATTGCTCAGGCTAACCTTCAGTTTGCCTCAGCCTCCTGATTAGCTGGGATTACCAATGCATCTGGTCAAAGGCAGGATTTTTATTTTTTAAACATTGGAAATTTTCAAACCTAAACCCAAAGTAGAAAGAATCGTGCAGTGAACCCCCATGTCCCCATCACCCCACTTCCACCATTAGCCACACCAGGCTGACCTGTATCTCTTTCATTTGGCCCAGCATCTCCTCCCTAACCACCACCAATCTGAAGCAAATGAGGAAAATCATCCTTGCCCTCTGACCTCCTGTTTCACAATCCAGCCACCCCACTAGGCTGGTAATAAAAACAAGTTCTGAGGAGGGGAAAAAGGATCAAGGGAGACTCATCAACTTCCCTCTAATTCCTCTTTTGAACACAAAGAGGCAGTCAAGAATTTGGATTCTTCAAATTGTCACCAAGTCTCTGAGCAACATATGCAGCCTCTTACCCAGGGCAATGCTTGAGGACCTCTTCCTGGATCAGCTAGAAGCAGAAGGGCTGCACTCTGGGCTTAACTAGAAAGCTTTTCTGCATTCAGCAGCCTGCTGCTGATCATAAACAAACGATAGTTCTGCTCCAAGGGGGCTGCAGCTCTGGGGAGCGAGAGGACATGTGTAAGCGTGCGAGGGGTGCGGGCGGTTTGTAGAGTATTGCCCATGCTGGAGACCTTGGGCCTGGGTGGTCTCCAAGCCACAGATTTTGGAGACTGGTCTTTGACTCCCAAGTCCCTCTTCTCAAAGAAATCTCTGTTCTGAGGCTACAGCTCACCCTCCCCTGCCCCACCCCCTTCTACCACTCCACCTTCATACCCAATTACAGAGCAGAAAAATGAGAGGGGCAAAAGAATTTCATCAAAACGCAAGCAGTCATAAATCTCTCTAAGCCAGTTAGTCTCTGATGGTTAAGAAGGGGTCAGACTGCAGGCACATGGTGGATGTACGTGCAGAAAATGCTGCAGGGAAAGCTGGGAATAACCGTGGTGGCAGAGTGGGATTTCCATACAGCACATTTCCTTTTTTGGTCCCCATCCAAGGAGTCCTGGTTCCTGAAGTGCCAAGAGGGCCTCATCAAGTGTAGAATCTTCCAGTGGTGCTGGGGATCGAACCCAGGGCCTTGTGCTTGCAACAAGGCCTTGTGCTCTACCAACTGAGCTATCTCCCCTAGAAGCTTCTATGTAGCCTTTATCATCAAGACGTCAGGAGCAATATTATAGAAAAGTGCTAGCATAGTGCTTTGAGGCTGGAATGCTTAACCTCTTGGTTTGCAGGAACCACAGGAGAGTATGGAATGTTTCGAAGGATTTTGACTTTACCAAAGATTTTTTTTTTTTTCTTTCGAGGGAGGAATTATTGTTTTGTCCGTGATATCATGGGATATAAATTTTTCATGAATTTATGAAGACAGATACAAGAATATAAAGAGGTGTCCCATAGGTAGTAACCTATTTTTCTTGTCATTTGGGATTTGGGGAGAAAAGTTGACAGATGCTATGTGATGTTTCCTGGGGTAGGTGAGTTCTTAGGATTTTGCAGTCTCCACTCACCTGGCTTGTCAGCACTCATCTCCTGACAGCTTGCAAGGATGGCAGTTTTGTGGTCTCCTGGGATGGACTTACCCCATCCCTTTCTCTGAGCCTTTGTCCAAACTGTCACTTAGGTGTGGGACAACTTCCTACCTCCTGACAGCAGAGTTACCTCTCTATTTCTTCTTACAATGGAATTCAAGGTCATTTCCCCCAGGAAGCTCCAAGTTAAGAGAACTGCCTCTCAGAAGAGAATCTGAAAGAAGAACCAGGCTGGCATGCCTAAACTACATTCCAATACTAAATATTTGCACGATTTTGTATGGGACTTAGGGTATAAAACTGTCAAACACATGTTTTATTTTGCAATCATCACAATCCTATGAAGTATAGAGGGCGAGGATTATTTGTAATTCTCATCTAACAGGCTGTTGGAGCCTTACAGAGGTTAGGTAACTTGCTCCACAAGACTAGGAATGGTTCTTTGACTTTGTAAAGCATTTTTTCAAAACTTGGACATAAAGCGGGAGGGTAACTGCGTGTCCTTTTAGTGTCCTACTCAAGCACTTTTTAAAAAGTCTCCTAAAGATCATTTACTTTAGCCAAGTTTGATGGCTCACACCTGTAATCCCAGAAATACAGGAGGTTGAGGCAGGAGGATCACAAGTTTCAGTCCAGCTTCAGTAATTTGGCAAGGCCCTAAACAGACCCTGTCTCAAAAAAAAAAAAAAAAAAAAAATTAGTTTGCTGGTAAAGTCTGCTTCCCAGCCACTTAATCTGTGTAGTCTTCCAGAACCCTGAGTTTAGGTGCACCCTCCTCTAATTTCATTGGCTGTTCTTGTCTTGAAATTCTGTATTTCTGAACAAGGGCTCCTGAATTTTTATTCACACTGAGCCCAGCAAATTATGTAGCCAGTTGTGTCTCTAGGAGAATATATGTATATTCTAGGAGAATATAAATGGGATATTTATTGGACTTTGTTATTTACAAGTAAGGACTGAGACTCTGAAATTACATGTTAACTTGTAGATATGGGTCTGAGAGAGATGCAAATGATTCCTACCCATCAGAAAAGATATTCCGGGCTTTTATTGTCCTGTGGAAACTTTAACTAGATTTGTTTCTAACAAACTTATTGTGATGTGCTTTTCTCTACAGACTGTATAATTTCCACTTCCTCAATGGCTCTTTGAATCAGTTTTCCCATCTTATAGATCTCCCCCATCAGTAATTACATTGCATAAAATCTTTGACAAATATTAGTTAAATTTTATAAGAGAATCATGTTTTTAGCTTTTTTGGAAATTGTGCTTTGACAACTCCACATGCCAAGCCTTTTTTCACCAGATCATGTCACTGAAGTCACACTTTGCTCCTTAATTGGCTGATAAAGAGCACCTGCTGGGTTCTGTTTGTGCATTGATGTTTATGCATTTTAGGTACAACTTTCAATTTTGTGTGTCCTGTCACTCTTTATATTCTGTAAATTCTTTAAAAATTATATTCAATATTTTTAAAAATAGATACTACAACCCCGTTGTTCAAGTTCAACATTTTTACCTCCCTCCACTGTCCCAGACCTGCAGTTTTCCTAACTTCTAATTTTATATTCTCTCTATATATCTTCAAATATGTTTATTTTGGGGGTCTGTTTTTTTTCCACAAATGGTAGAGTATCCTATACTCGGTCCTGGAATTTTTTTTCTTTCTTTTATTCTTTTTTTGTAGTACCAGATTGAACCCAGGGGCTCCTACGTGCTAGGCAGACACTGAGCTACCTCCTCAGTTAAAAAAATTTTTTTTTTGGTACTAGGGATTGAATCAGGGGTGCTCAACCACTGAGCCACATCCCCACTCCCTTTTTATTTTTTCATTTTGAGACAGATCTCAGTAAGCTGCTTACAGCCTCACTAAATTCCTAAGGCTGGCCTGGAACTTGTAATCCTCCTGCCTCAGCCTCCCTAATAACTAGAATTACAAATACATGCCATTGCACCTGGTTGCTTTTTTCATTTAATTAAATATCCTGGCAAAAAGATATTGATAGTGCATAAAGAGCTTCCTCATTGTTGTTCATATGCTGTTCCACTGGATAAATTAGCCATAATTTAATAATTCTCTTATCAGTAGATATTTAGGTTGTTTTCAATAGTTTGATATAACAAAAAATGAAACATTGAATAATTATGTGCCTTTATCATTTTGTAACTTCGTGTAGGATAAATTCCCAGGAGTGAAATTTTATGGTCAAATGGCATGCACACTTAAAATTTTTGGTTTTAAAGAAATTACTTTCTGCAATGTACAAATTTATTCCCATTCCCACCAGTTATGTATGAGAGTCCCTTGCCTACATGGCAATGGAGTCTGTTGTGACTTTTTTTTTTTTTAACTTTGAGAGGGGAAGTAGTATCTCATGGTTTACTTTATTGTAAGTTTTTGATAATGAGATGAAGCTTTTTTTCATAGATCTGAGAATGATTGCTTTTGTTTTTGAGAACTGCCTGTTCATAGCCTCTGCCAAATTTTCTGTTGGCTAGTTAGTCTGTAATATAAGTTACAAATGCTGCTTTTCCCTAGTTTGTCTTGAGATCCTCCTGTTTCAGCCTCCCGAGCCGCTGGGATTACAGGCACATGTCATTGTACCCAGCCCTTTTTCTCCTTTATTTTGAGACAAAGTCTTGCTAAGTTGCCCAAGCTTGCTTCAAAATTGCAATCCTCCTGTCTCAGCTTCTTGAATTGCTGGGATTACAGGCATGGGCCACCTGTGCTTCGATCTGCTATTCACTGCAAGAATACTGCATGATTTCTGTTTCTGTGGTTTTGGATACCAATAACTGGTAAGGTTAGTATTTGGATATAATAACTGGTAAGGTTAGTATTTTTACCATACTTCTTTTAAAACATTTCTAGGATATTTCTGCATGTCTATTTTCAATGTCAACTCTAAAATCAGCTTGACAAGTTAAAAAAAAGCCTCAAAGTTGGTATTTCCTTGAGAGAACATTAAATTTATAGATATGTGGGAAGAACTAACTTTTTTTTTTTTTGGTACTGGGGATCGAACCCAGAACCTTGTGCTTACAAGGCAAGCACTCTACTGACTGAGGTATCTCCCCAACCTGAGAACTAACTTCTTAATAATTCTGTCTGGCTACCAAAGAACATGGTAACCTTTCCATTTAGTCATGTTTTCCATTTAATTTCAGCACTCTAATGTTTTATTTATTTTACATAATTCTTAAGTTTATTTTACATAATTCTTAAGTTTATTAAGTTTGCTTTGAGAATCAGGGTCTCCCTATGTTTTCTGGGCTGACCTTGAACTCTTGGGCTTAAGTGATCCTCTTGCTTCAGCCTCCAGAGTAGCTGGGACGACAGACGGGCGTGTGCCACCAGGCTGGCTGCTAGGTATTTTTTTTTAAATTGTTATAAATAGGTGTTTTCTTTTATCATACTGCTGTTGTTTAAACATGTGAAAGTTCTTGAGTGTATGAGCCAGCTGACTCCATTTCCTAGGCCTATAAACACCTCACTCACACCAAGCACCTGAGTGACCTTCCTGTGCTCTCCTGGGCCTGGGGCTTCTTTAGGTTTACTGACCTGTGATGCTGGGTCAGAAACAGAGGGGGCTGATTTCAATTATCTTCCTAAGATAAAGAGCAGATGATTTGTCATTTTTGGTGCAACGATTCATTCTTAGTAACTTCTTTGAATGTTGGCTTTTCATGCCAGGGATAGGACTTCTAAATGACCTGCTAGCACTGGCTTTGTCAGGTGGCTTAGCAAGGATGAGTTTTTCTTTTTCTTTTTCTTTTTTTTTTTTTTTTTTGACTTAAAAATCTGAAAGAATTCTCTGGGAGATGACCAGGCAAGGAAGTCTATCTTCACCTAACCAGGGATCCAGCCTGTGTGTAATCAAAGAGGAGACTACAGATTACAAGGGAAAAGAGTCACTGAGCAACATTACAGAAGCACTGCAGAAGTTTAACAGCAAGGACCTTTGCATAGGTACAGAAGGTCTGTCTGATGTTGGATGGACTCCTTTAAAAAATAATATTAATGGGCTGGGGATATAGCTCAGTTGGTAGAGTGCTTGCATGCTCTGGGTTCAATCCCCAGCACCTCCAAAGAAAAAACAAAAACAAAACAAAAAAAAATTAGTGATCTGGCAGGAGATATAGCTCAGTTGGTAAAGTGCTTGGGTTCAATCCCCAGTACCACAAAAAAAAAAAAAAAAAAAAAAAAAAAAATTAGTGATTATTCTGTTAAGTTTCCAGAAAAAAAACTTAATGTTACTTTTAGAATCTCAATTTAGCATCATCAGAATTTGACTGGAATTCCAAAGAGTTAAAAGAAATCCTGGCGTTTGACCTAAATGCCCTGGGATGCCTTCTCTCTGGCAGTGTTTAACACCCCGAAATGAAAATACACAGCCTCCTTGGAATTGTTAGAAGAGGGCCCAGCAGTTTTTCACGCATCTTTTGCCAACAAGATAACACTTTAATTAGGTCCTCTGACTTTTTCTCGCCCTGGAGAAAAGGCAGGATTACGTGTCAGAGCTTTGGGGTCTCAGTTACTCCTGCTTCTTTGCCAGGTATTAGTATTCGTATGAGAATACCCAAGAGTGACTTGACTTCCTATACTTTTTTTCAATGCTGCTTGAGAAATTGGGACTCAGGGACTGAGGATGTAGCTTAGAGATAAAGTGCTTGCCTCACAAGCATGAGGCTCTGGGTTTGATCCCTAGACTGTTAAAAAAGAAAATGGGGGCTCGGATTGCAGCATTGAGGACTAAAGTTAGATGATACTTTCAGAGCCTTTGCCCAGCACTTTCTCTCACTTATATTCTTTATTAAATGTCTAGCTAAGAAATAAAGTCTAAGTTTAAAAGTTCAATAACTTTTATATCTGTGACCTGATTTTTTTTTTTTTTTTTTTTTAGCATCAGGGATTGAGTTCAGGGGCCCCTAACCACTGAGCCACATCCCCAGTCCTTTTTATATTTTATTTAGAGACAGGGTCTCACTAAATTGCTTAGGGCCTCACTAAGTTGCTGAAACTGGCTTTGAACTTGCCATCCTCCTGCCTTAGCCTCCTGAGCTGCTGGGATTACAGGTTTGTGCCACCGTGCCCCACTCTCTTCATGGTTTCTTGAGGCATAGTGCTGTGACAGACAACAGCAAGCCAAGGTGGGTACCTGTTTTCATCAGCTGCCAAGAAACACATGTACTGGGCCTGCCTGGGTCACTCACCTATAGGATCAATGGCATCACCATTCAGTCCTCCAACCGGAGGTTTCTAGCTAGCTTCTCTCTCTCTTCCTCCCTCTCTTTTCTTCCCTTCCTTCCTTCCTTCCTTTCTGGGTTTATGTGCCTCCATGCTCTGAAACATCCAAGTCATGCCTTATTCTTTTTGACCCAAATCTTAGAGTATGAAGTAAGAAGGAAGAAAGCCAGCTGGAGCAGCTGTCAGCTCAGCAGAGAGTCACTGACCTTCAATGCATGGACCCTGAAGACACACTCTCCCATGGCTTTCTTGGCTGCTCCACTGGATCATGCCTGGTTTGACCCATTTCCTCCTGCCCCAGACCTGCTGCTCTCTAACCTCCATCCTCCACTCTGTACTCTCTACCCTCCATGCTCCACCTCTGTCCTCCTGGCTCTGTCTTCCAGCCAACCCTACTATGTCTGGATGGGTAGGCCTTGACCCCTTACACCCTGACTCACTAAAGCAGTTTAGGGTGCCCTGAGATACATGTGGGAGTCCACAGTGCTGGGTGCTGGATTCTGGGGGGGACAAAGATTAAGAAGACATATCCTGGCCCTGAGGGACTCTCAGAAGCTCACCCTCAGTTCCTTTGTTTGTAAGAGTGAATTCAACTGGGGGCTCCTATCTTTGAAGGAAGTTTACCAAGAATTCAAAGAAAACCCAGAGGAGAGGAGGGAAATGTTACAGAGCAGAGACTTGCCACAAAGCTGAAGCAGCTGTGGAGGTCCTTTCCTGTTCTTTACGATCACACCAGAAGGACTTCAGACGTTTTGCTAAGATTAGCAGTCATGAGTTTATTGAAGGGAAAGGTAAAGGGAAAATGGGGCACTCAAAGGAAAGAGTAAGTCTTTTCAGAGAGAAGAAAAATGATGTCCCTCCTATTCTCTAGTTTCATTGGGGAGTTCCAGGGAAGTTTCCAGAATCCCACCCAAGTTCACCTCTTGACTTTTGACTTACAACTTACAGCAAGATGACACCAGACTTTCAAGCCCTCACTGCACATGACAACTGTAAGTCACTTTGACCCACGTAGACCCACTCTAATTGAATCTATTCTTACAGGTTTTCTGGCTAGGAGGAATTATTCTCTTCTCCTTAAGTTCTGGGATCTGGTCTGCATAAGGGTCACAAAAGTCTCCCCCTCCAGGATAACTTGTGTGCTTATGGGCCTGCATTTCTCCTGCAGATAACAGGTCGTTTGCAGAGGAATGTAGCATCCTATTGGCTTCAACCAGGCAGGACTGCAGGTAAATTGCCTTTTTTTTTTTTTTTTTTTGCGGTGCTGGGGATCAAACCCAGGGCCTTGTGCTTGCAAGGCTATCTCCCCAGCCCGGTAAATTGCTTTTTAAAAGACAGCTTTTGGGGATCCAGAGAGTGTGACCTGAGGATAACATACAGCAGAGGAGCTGCGTGGGCCTCCTCAATGGTGTGGTGCTTACAGAGTTTTAGTTTTTAAGAAAATTGAGTCCCCCTGTTTTTGCCCTCACTTCCTGCCCCCTGAATCAGTTTGTTATGCTTTGAATAGCCCTTGGCAAGCTTTCTTTTTGAGGGTCTTGATGTTTTGGTTTTCACTGACCTTTTCTTGCTCACTCATTCATGACTGACTAGTTACCTAACAATGTGATCAATAGCTGAAAAAGTGACCTCTGTAGTCAAACCATAGCCACACAGTGCTAAGGGAGCTGACCACTTCTTTTCCTGCCTCTCTGGTCACAGAAGTGTTCTCATTCATTTTCATAATTCCACACAGGTGTTCTTGAAGCAAACTTGGGTATTGTGCTATGCTGAAAGGAGCCCAGGACAAGGAGAATGGAGCCTTGACTTCTAATCCAAGTCATTAGGTGGTCATGGGGCCTCAGGCAAATGCCTCATCTGTCCTTATGGCAGTGGTTTCTTTGGGAAATTGTACTTTCTACCTCATTAGGATAATGAAAAAAAATTACCATTTATCTATATGTATGTGTATAGATTTTGACATATATAAATACATACAGAGAATTATATTTACATATGTTTAAATTTTTTACAATAGCATTTATTGAGTACCCTATATATTAAGTACTGATACCTAAGTAAGTCTTTCACAAAATATTCTTGAAAGGTGGGTAATAGCAAACTTCCCTCCCCCTCTACCCCATCCCCACATGCCATATCATAGATGAGGAAACCGAGGCTTAGAAATGCAAGGAAACTTGCTAGGCTCATAGAGGATGTTTAGTTTAGTAGCTGGCACTGTGCCTGTAGCAACATGCCCTTGGCAATGATGATTTCAATGGTGGCAATGCTTCCCTATCTGGAGACTTCTTTTCTCTGTCCCTGTCTGGAATCCTGCTTCCAATTGCAATATCAGAGATAAAGTTCCCAGACATCTTGACTCTGCATACTGTTCAGACTACTTTGGGCTTCATTCCTGTTTTGTGATGGGGTTGAGTGATGGGAAGGACTTGGTGGTAGAAGGAGAACCTGGGAAGCAGTCTCCTTCAAGGTGCTATGGGAGCTCCTAGTAATTCATTAATTAATGGACTCCTAGAATACATCACAATATATCGATGCAAAAGACTAATTTTTTTTTGTAGTACTGGGGATTGAACCCGGGGCTTCACTTATGCAGTTGCTCAACCACTGAGCTACACTGCCAAAAGGTATTCTTAAATATGATTATGATGTGGGTGACATTTCTAGATGTAAAAAATCTGCTACAAAGAAAAAGTACCTGGTGCTACAAAGAAGTGACTGGTGCTAGCAAATGCATGGTATCCAATAGTATGGGGTCAAAAAAAGGTCCTGGAAACCTTGGTACAGAGACAGCACTGATTAGCTATGCAAATTAGGGGAATTCTTCTATGGCTTGACATCCCCAGCCTGGGCCTCTTTTGGATTGCTTCATCACCCAATACATTTCCATCTCTGCTCCTTACCTTGCTCTTTCCCTATTCCATGTCCCAGCAAAATGAACTTTGTTCTGTTCCAAGTACATGCCCCAGGCTTTCCTATTTTTCTGCTGCTTTTGCTCAAATTCTTTGCTCCATCTGGAATGTCCTTCTGTCTCTCTCTCTCTCCTTTCTCTCTCTCTTTTTTGGCCAAATTTCTCAATATGACTGATCCTCACGGCCTTGTGTAAAGTCCTTTTTCCCCATGAAGTCCTCCCTAATTTTTCCAGCTGGAAGTGTTCATGGGACATTCTTTCTTTTTAGTGGAATATTCCTTATTTCTCTTTGTAGACACATGCTTTCTGAAGGCTAAGTTCATGTATGTTTCAGCTTTTCTCCCTCGTCCATAACAGAGGATTTCATCTGGAAGAGCCATCACTTCATAATTCAATGAATGAATGAATATTCAGATCTTGAATGGAGGACTGAATTGTGTATTGTTTTAAGTCAAAGACATACCAGAAGAATTAATTTTGTTCATTTAAAAGCACATACTAGGGGCTGGGGAGATAGCTCAGTTGCTAGAGTGCTTGCCTTGCAAGCACAAGGCCCTGGATTCGATCCCCAGCACCCAAATAAATAAATAAATAAATAAAAATAAAATAAAATAAAAGCACATACTAGACTCAAGGTCATCTGCCAAGATTTATGACACAAAAGTTTCTTAGAATTTGTGGTCCCTAACAAACAAATATGAATAATAAAGAAGAGTATACAGTCTCCAGGAGAAAAGCATTAAGCCAACATAAAGAAAAAAAAAAAAAGAAAAAGGAAGAAAAAACACATTCAATGTGATGGATGAAGGAGGGAAGGTAATTATGATAGAAACTGCAATTAGGAAAAAGAGATCCAAGGTCTGACAAAGAAGAGTGCATTGAACTGGATGTTTGTGTTACCCCAGATTCATATGTTGAAATCCTTACCTTCAAGGTGAGGCCGTTGAGAGGTGATTAGGTCATGAGGGTGCAGCCCTGGTGAATGGATTAGTGGTGTTATAAAAGGCACCCCAGAGAACTTGCTAGAGACCCTTTCCTACCATGTGAGGATGCAATGAAAAGACAGCCATCTGTAACTGAAGAAATAAATTCCTGTTGTTTATAAGCCACCCATACTATAGTACTTTGTGATAGCAGCCTGAACTGACTAAGACAAAAAGAGAAGATACTATGTATGTATATTCATCAGCTTTTTTTTTTTTTGTAACTTTATTTTATTTAGTTTTCTATGTGGTGCTGAGTATTGAACCCAGTGCCTCATGCATGCTAGACAAGCGCTCCACCACTGAGCCACAATCTCAGCTTTTTGTTACCAACCACAATACCTGACAATAAAAACTTAAAGGAGAAAAAATTTATTTTGGGCTTGTGGTTTCAGAGATCTCAGTTCATGGTTGGCTGACTCCATGGTTGCTTTGGGTCTGAGGTGAGGAAGAACATCATGAGTGAGGGATGTGGCAGGTGAAAGTTGCTCAGCTCATGGCAGCCAGGAAGCAGAGCGGATATGGGGGAGACAGGGAAGATAAACTCTTCCAGGCACACCCCAGTGACCTACCTCCTCCAGTTACACCCCACCTGCCTGCAGTTACCACCTAGAAATACATTCAAATTATTAATCCATCAAACGGATTAGTACATTGATTAGGTGGTAGCTCTCCATATAAACACTTCACCTCTCTCCCTGCCTTGCCACAAAAACTTTTTTGGGGACACCTCATATCCAAACCATAATAGAATGACTAAAGAAAAAATGGTTTTTGAATACTAAGAACCTTCAAGCCAGAGCTTATATGGAGCATATTAACTTTCTAAGATCTTTTTTTTTAAAAAAGATGACACAAAAGTTTCTTAGAATTTGTGGTCCCTAACAAACAAATATGAATAATAAGAAGAGTATACAGTATTTATTTATTTTTATTTTTTACAGACTGCATTTTGATTCATTGTACACAAATGGAATACATCATTTCATTTCTATGATTGTACATGATGTAGATTCATAGCATTCGTGTGATTGTACATGTTAAGATTTTTAACATAACAGTGTATTTCACTAAACATCTACTCAGTCTACAAACATCTATTAAGAAAGAACAAGCATCTACTTAGAAAGATGGGATTGTGAAGGTTCAAATGACATATTTCCAGTCCTTAAGGAGCTCAGAGTCTAGTAGAGAGCTTGTGACAAACATTGAACAGAAGTTTGTTTGGGATTCTCTGGGATGAGAGAAGAAGACTCTTGATGGGAAGGGAGGATTCACAGAAGACATGTTCTTTGATCAAGGCCCGAGAAACAGTGAGGTGTGAAATTTTGAGAAAAAACTTCAGATTCTAGAGGCAGTGGCAAGTAGACTATTTGCACTAGATTCTGATTCCACCATTAATTCTGTGTAATTCGGACAGGTTACAAAACCTCAATCTGCCCCTCTGTTAAATGGGATAATTAATCATTTACAGAGTTATTTTGAAGATTAAATGAGTAAATCTCCAGCCTCTAGTTAGGATCTGCCTCATCCTACCCCAGACTGGCTCTTCATTCAAGATTCAAGCAAACGAGTCTCCTGGATCAATCAGGAGTTGATTTCATTGGTTTGTTGTTCAACCTTGTGGTCCCAGAAGTTAACATCATATGGAAGGATTGGATGATTAAGCAGATTAACTTTTCTCTAAAGCGTTTTAAAGTTGAGCTAAATGATTTTGCAGGCTGCTAATCACAGATTCCCAAATTGGCATTTATATAAAATTATAGTTTATAGATATATAAAACAGCCCAAGCCTGAAATGAGTACACTTATTTCCCAATATGTTATGGGATGAGAGGTGGAGGGTCTGTATCCAGTTGTGGGGATGCTGAATTTGTTAGGTTGGTTCTTGGGTGGTGCGGGGGCGGGAAGCTGAGGGACTCCTGTGGGTGTTCCACCTCTGTGGTGTTGGTTATTGGAGAGTGCATGATGGTTGGCTGTATATTTTCCTTTGTAGAGCTCACTGGCAGTCTATTGCAATGTTTTCTGGATGTTTATTATAGCCTTGGCTCTGGGTTAAGTAAGCAGTGGACCTTAAAACCAGAGAGAATGTACGTACAGCTCTAATTTCTGCCTTCAGCAGAACATTGCTTTGATGTAGTCTTTACGATGGCAACGATGTAAAATTACGACTGCATAAACAGTAGGGTTGAAAGCCCTTAGAGGCTTAGAGATTATTAAAGTTGGTTTTTAAGGGGGAGGAGCTGTCTTTTCATTTAGTGGTAGTCTCCTGTTGCAAATGAAAATTTTATTTTTCATGGCGAGGGTGGAAGAATGAAAATAGAACAGGAAGATCAGAAAAGGAGAGAGAAATGAGCAGAAAAGATAAAGAAGGAGGGAGATGGGAAAGATGGCAGGGAGTGCACAAAGACTGGAAGGAAAGGGTGGATTAAAAAAAAAAAAGGAGATAAAGATAGAAGAAAGAAAGATGTTTGCAAAGTGGAATTGTTCAGCTGGGCATGGTGGCACACGTTGTAATCCGAGTAGTTCAGGAGGTTGAGGCAGGAGGATCACAAGTTCAAAGCCAGCCTTAGCAACTTAGTGAGGCCCCAAACAACTTGGTGAGATCCTGTCTCAAAATAAAAAATAAAAAGGGCTGGGGATGTGGCTCAGTGATTAAGCATCCCTGGGTTCAATCTCTGGTACCAAAAACAAACAAATAAACAAACAAACCGCCCCCCACCAAATAAAACAACAACAAAGAGTTGATCTTAAGTGCGGCTCCGAAATAACATCTCCATTGAAAAATTTTCCTCATTCATTTAGAAAACCATCCTGAGTCTATAATGGAACCCAGATCATCTGCCTGCCACTTGAAAACACTGGTGACTTGAGGACAGTTTTCCGAGACAAGGAAAAAGATTTACTTGGAAGTCAGCAAACCAAAGACGAGGGGGGCTATCATCAACAAAGGCCACCTTCACTGAGCCTGGGTCTTCATCTCCCTTAATCCCTAGGTAAGGGGCTAGGAAAGGACTGATGTTTGGAGACTTCTAGGCACCACTCTGGTGTCTGGGACAAGATGTTGTAAAGTCTGGTGGTTGGTAATCTGTTGATCACATTGTCGCTAGAAATCTTGAAAATACCTTAGTTATACTTACCTTGCCTTTCAGAGCTATACAGGCATATATATATTTGAAATCTGTATTTATTTCAAAGTAAAAATTGTCAGATTGATTTTTTTTTTCTGCTCCTAAAAGCAGTAATTGTCATTTAAAAGTTCAGATGATACATTAGGTAAATCAAAGAAAAAAGTAAAAATGAGGGAAAACCTGAATAAGCCTCTAGTATCACTTGCTTTTACTTTTTAAAAAAATTTTGGGGGGCTGGGAATATAGCTCACTTGGCCTCGCAAGCACAAGGCCCTGGGTTCAAATCCCCAGTACCAAAAAAAAATTTTTTTGTGGTCTTGGGGATTGGACCCAGTACCTCATGAATGCTAGGAAAGCACTCTACCACTGAGTTACATCCCCAGCCCTTCACTTGCTTTAATAACCAATTTCAGAGGTCACAAAGTTAAGCAGCGTGCTCCCAGTAGCTTTGCTATAGATAACACCTCTCATATGTGGGTCATGATGGTAACATGGTAACGGTTGCCTAAGTGGGTTCCCACCTCCCCCCAGGGCTGGGGATCAATCTCAGGGCTTCATGCATGCTGAGCTAACACTCTACCACTATGCTACATCCCCTGCCCGTCTAAGTTGTTTTTAGGAACATGGAGGTAGTTCAAACTGGTTAAACCCACCAACCTTTCCCTTGGTTCTAAAAAATGTCCAATGGGTGACATCAGAGTCATGCTAATGCCTACATTTTCTTTTCCTTCCTTCCTTCCTTCCTTCCTTCCTTCCTTCCTTCCTTCCTTCCTTCCTTCCTTCCTTCCTTCCTTCCTTCCTTCCTTCCTTCCTTTCTTTCTCTTTTTCCTTTTTCTCTTTCTCTGGTACTGGGGGTTGAACCCAGGGATGCTCTACCACTGAACTACATCTCTAGTCCTTTTTATTTCATTTTGAGACAGGACCTTATTAAGTTGTCCAGGCTGGCCTTGAACTTACAATCCCCCTGCCTCAACTTCCTGAGTCACTGGGATTAAATACACCATGATATTTGGCTATTAATAGAGTCATTTTCTTTTTTTTAAATTTATTTTTATTGTAAACAAATGGGATACATGATGTTTCTGTTTGTACATGAAGTAACAGCATACCATTTACTTAATCATACATTCATATAGGGTAATGAGGTTTGATTCATTCTGTTATTTTTTCCTTCCCCTGACCCCTCCCACCCTCTTTCCCTCTATACAGTCCCTCCTTCCTCCATTATTGCCTCCCTCCCACCCCCCATTATGTGTCCTCATCCACTTATCAGCAAGATCATTCATCTTTCGGATTTTTGAGATTGGCTTATCTTACTTAGCATGATATTCTCCAATTTCATCCATTTGCCAGCAAATGCCATAATTTTATTATTCTTTATAGCTGAGTAATATTCCATTGTGTGTGTGTGTGTGTGTGTGTGTGTGTGTATATATATATATTTACCACAGTTTCTTTATCCATTCATCAATTGAAGGGCATCTAGGTTAGTTCCACAGTCTGGCTATTGTGAATTGAGCAGCTATGAACATTGATGTGGCTGTATCTCTGTAGTATGCTGATTTTAAGTCCTTTGGGTACAGGCCAAGGAGTGGGATAGCTGGGTCAAATGGTGGGTCCATTCCAAGTTTTTTAAGGAATCTCCACACTGCTTTCCAGAGTGGCTGCACTAATTTGCAGCCCCACCAGCAATGTATGAGTGTACCTTTCCCCCCACATCCTCGCCAACACCTATTGTTGCTTGTGTTCTTGACAATTGCCATTCTAATTGGGGTGAGATGGAATCTTAGTGTAATTTTGATTTGCATTTCTCTTATTACTAAAGATGGTGAACATTTTTTCATATGTTTGTTGATTGCTTGTAGATCTTCTGTGAAGCGTCTGTTCATATCCTTAGCCTATTTATTGATTGGGTTATTTGTATTCTTCGTGTAGAGTTTTTTGAGTTCTTTATAGATTCTGGAAATTAGTGCTCTATCCGAAGTATGAGTGGCAAAGATATTCTCACAGTCTGTAGGCTCTCTCTTTGCATTGCTGATAGTTTCCTTTGTATAGCGCCATTTTCTGAACACGCATCATATGAAGAACCCTGAAGTTTGACACCGAGTGCACAGATCATCAATCACTTTTGCCTACCTCCAGTCACTTTTTCCACGTGTCTCAGACTCACCTGTTTCTTTTTCCCATAAATGCTCCTGAAACTTATCCTCTAGGAAAATTGAATCCTTACATTTGGCTGCTTTATGAATAAAATCTTCCTTTTTTTGCAAAACTTGTTGTCTCAAAGTTGGTTGGCATACAAAATAGACCCGATTCAGTAACAAAAAATAAAAACAAACAAAAAGCAACAATAACTGATAACCCCAAAATTCAGAAAACAACTGCTATAGACATTGTTGGGTACTTGACCAATAATTTCCATTTTTCTTTCTTTCTTTCTTTCTTTTTTTTTTGCAGTGCTGGGGATTGAACCCAGGGCCTTGTGCTTGCAAGGCAAGCACTTTACCAACTGAGCTACATTCCCTGCCCAATTTCAATTTTTCTACATCTTCCTTCTTGACAAAGTTTAAGTGTCTACTTCATTTCAAAACATAGTACCCACGGACATGCTAAGATTTATTTTAAAAATAATCTTAGACTTTTCTTTTTTCTCTTGGTACTGGGGATTGAACCCAGGGCTGCTTTTTCTGTGTGCTACATCCCTAGTCTTTTTCATTTTTTATTTTGAGTCAGGGTCTTGCTAAGTTACTTAGGGCATGGCTAAGCTGCTGAGGCTGGCCTTGAACCTGCAGTCCTTCTGCTTTAGCCTCACGACATGTGCCACCATGCCTGGCAATCTTAGTTTTACCATTAAAATAGTTTTGACCTCATAGACCTCCAGATAGTCTTGATTTTCCTGGGTATCCCTGCAGCACACTTTGAGACCTGCTGGGCTAACCTACACAATTTCTTTTACCAGTAATTTAAGATGGACCTAATTCAGACAAAGGAAACACAAAGACAATGCTTCAGTCTACTTGGAAATGTCTTCTCAAAGGTAAAAACAGTCCTATAGGAAGACAGAACTGTGTTGCTTCTGCTTGTCAATGCCATGTGTATATCTTGACTTTGCAAAGGGATCCCCTTGAGGATGGCGGAGCAGATAGCCCCGAGCTACAGAACTGACCACATTTGAATTACCTTGACTCAGGTTTTGTGAAATTAAAATGAAGGAAGGGAAGGAGGAAAGAGGGAGGAATCATTGGTGGCTATCCTTTCAGACGCTTTTGTAAATGTTTATACTTATAGGTTGCTATTAATCCCTGTATCCCTAGCACTTAACTCAGTATAACATCTGGTACATCTAGTGAGTAACAGATGTTCTTACAAAGAATGAACATGTGGGGCTGGGGAGATAGCTCAGCTGGTAGAGTGATTGCCTCGTAAGCACAAGGCCCTGAGTTCGGTCCCCAGTACCGAAAAAAAAAAAAAAAAAAAAAAGAATGAATGTGTGGTGTTCTTGACTGACAATGATTTCCTCTGATTCTGCTCTTTGTGAGGATGAAGAGTAGCAGGTCAATCTAAGAATGACAGGTTTCATGTGCACTATGAGGCCTACCTAAACAGATTATCTTCAAAGAAGTATATTGTTTCTATTTTAAGGTACTGAATGCTGCTTTCATCCCTGGCATTTGGACCCTGACCTCATGTAACTTGAAAACATGGCAGTTTATGCTTACATAGTGATTTATAGTTTTATAAGTGCTGTCATGATAATCTCCATCCTCCAGAATCAGGTTGTGATGCAGTGTCATTATTCACCCTTTAAGGATGAGAAAATGGGGGACGAGGGAGGTTAAGTGACTGGCTGAAGTCATATAACTGATCAACCGCAGAACCGGGGTTAGAATTCCAGCCCAGTGTTCTTTGGAGGTTGGGTCCCAGACAACTGTCAATATTCATCATCATGGAGATTTGCCTGACTGTCCTGGGGGGTGGGCAGGGAAGAGGTGCAGGGGAAACTGACCTTTGTCTTTTGTCCCAAGCCCTACCTTCCTGGGAAGTCCAGGGCTAATGAAGGAGCTGCTGCAGCCCTGTGACCCACCTCAGTTGAATGATTTTACCTGGAGGGGATCCTTTCTGCTAGACTGACTCTGACATTAACAATGAATGAAGCTAGGGACCTTTCCCACCCAGAGCCCAGTGGGAACTGGCAACTGTCAGATTTGAAATTTCTCTTTGCAAGTCATGGGGCTTCTGCTGACCTGGGACTTGAAGGCCTCAACCTGGACTCAATCCAGAATTAAATGTTAACAACTAACTCAGGGAGAGAAAGTGCATAAACTGCCTGAGTAAGGCAGCAGCAAAGGAATTCAGGTCTTTACCTATAGGGCAGACAAAGGGAAGATGGTCTGATAGGGTCCCAAACCTGCCTTCTCATCCTGACCCACGCTGTGGTTTAAATGTGTCTCCTCCAAAATCCGTGTGTTGCCAATGTGATAGCACTAATGGGTGGGGCCTTTAAGAGGTGTTAGGCTGTGAGGGATCCTTCCTCATTAATTAGATTAAGGCCCTATATAAGAGGCTTCATGTGATATTTGCCTAGCTTGCCCCTTTGTCTTCAGCCATGTGAAGATAACACAGCAAAGAAGGTCCTCACTAGACCAAATTCCAGTGTCTTGCACTTGGACTTCTCAGCTTCCAGAATTTTTAGAAATAAACTTCCATTTTTTATAAATTGCCTAGTCTCGTATTTTGTTATAGCAGCACAAACAGACACCCAGCCAATATTTTATTGTGTGACTCTAAGCTGATGGCTTACCTTCTCCAGAACTAAGCTTTCTTACTTTTAAAAGGAAAGTAAGGAGCTGGGGATGCAGCTCAATGGTAGAGCTTTTACCTTAGCGTGTGTGGGATCCTGGATTCCATTCCTAGAATTGTCCCTGCCCCCACCCCAAAAGTAAGAATTAGATGGTCTGAAAGAAGATGACTTTGGAATGCACAAAGGGCAGCTACATAAAATTAAGTCCATTTTCTTAAAAAAATTCTTCCCCCAAAAAAAACAAGTAGAAAAACACATTTATTCATATAGCAGAAAATATATATGTGATATACACACACCTATCTATACAGACACAAAAAGTTTTACAACCTTATCAATGAAATACATAAATGTTGCAAAAAGTAACCCATGCCTGCTGCTGCAGTTCTTACCTAAGCCCTGGCTATTTGTCCATCTCCCACGCTGGGCTCTCAGCATCTGCCTGCTGCTGGTTCTACATGCACAACTGTGTTGGAGTAGATGGATGTGCATGAGAAGAGTGCACAGGTCTTATCTGTGATAGCAGAAAGAGGACATTTGAAAGAAATTTGGCTGGGCAAGGTGGCACATGCCTGTAATCCCAGCAACTCCACAGGGAGGCAAAGGAGCACAAGTTCAAGGCCAATATAGTGAGAACCTATCTCAAAATAAAAATTAAAAGGGCTGGGGATGTAGCTCAGCAGTAGAGTGGCCCTGGGGTCAATCCCCAGTATAAGGGGGGAAAAGAAGAAGAAATTTGGAGGCCAAAACCTTTGTATATCCCTGGTCCTATCTTCAATCAGCTCTGTGCACGGAGCAGGATTTGCATTACTTCATTTGCGAAGTGATATTGCTGTGAGGAATAAAGGTCATGATGTGTAGTTCCCTAAAGCAGTCCTGAGCCTCTGGCAGATGCTCAGTGCATGGTAGCTACTCTCTGTCCCAAGGGCGGTGTGAGATGAGCACTGCACTGGTGCAAAAAGTAAACAAGAAAAACACAATTATTTCCTGTTCGGATAACCAGGACAGGATTTCTAGGCAGCAGGATGTAGGCAGGGCCTAGACAGAGGGTCCCCAAATTTGGTAGGTAGAGATGGGGAGAGGGAAAAGCCATTCAAATGAAGAATAGCAAAGGTGAGGAGACAGGAGAGTGCAAGGAACTTTGAAGAAATAGAGGGTAGGATGGTTTATCTGAAGAAAATGCAACTAGAGAGTAAGTGGGGGTCGAGTTTTATAAGGTAACAATGGAGGAGGCCATCTTTACTTTATCCTGGGGAAATTAGGAAACCATTGGTCGCTTTGAGCAGAGTGACACAGATTCAGAAGCTGCACCTCTACAGGACAACTTGTAGGGAAAGCCACTGGTAAATACAACTCAGTGAGATGCTAGATGCACGTTGCAAAGGCAAACTTTGAGGCAGGCCTTACTGAATTCATTCCAAACTGATGTCCTGGTGCCTGCAGCTCACATGTTCTGTGATGCTGGGTCTGGGATACTGGTCTTGGGAGGGAGGTTGAAGTCATCCTGGGGTAAGTGGGGAGGAGGACAAGAAGACCTAGCGTGGACTTTTGAGAAGAGGGATGGATGACTCTCACTGCAGTGAAATTTAAATGGATTGGTCACGTAAGATCTTAAATATCTAAGACCTACAGTAGGAGTCTTCAGAGACCCAGCATGATAAGGCAACTTGATTTCTGCCAAAAGGCAGTGAATTCTTTATCTCTGAGGAACATTGGTGTCAAATAACAATTCCTGAGCAAAGACAAAGAAAGATGAGAAAAGAAAGAAAAAGGAAGGAATAAGGAAAAAGTGGGTGTGTGGGGGAAGATGCTGGAGAGAGGGAATAAGAAGAGGAGGCAGATCCTGAACAGGGATGTGTTCTGCCCACAGACTCCGAGCACTGCCCACGGCGCTTGGCCTGGCCTCAATCAGCCACTCTGGCTGGCTGAGAGGAGACCCAGAAGGGCAGGCGAGCACAAGGCCAGTTTCTTCCATTTGGCTGTAAACAGTTAAAATGGAAAAATGTTGGATGAGACTCCACTGGCTCAGTGGACAGAGGAGGGCTCTTCATCAATCTCTGAGCTTTTTCACTTCTGGGGATTGTCACCCATGTCAGGTCCATCTGGACATTTCAACTTTTTTTTTTTTTTTTTCCAAACGCCTTTGCCAGGAAGAATATTTAGCACACTTAGATGTAAGAAACTAGGACATTAAGGGAAGAAATAGAGTGTTAGCATCAGTTTCAATCTTTTTCATAAAATTCAAATGTTCATTAGGTTGGTTGAATAATTTACTTCTCATTCATTCATCCATTTGTTCAACTACTACGTCACAGGGCTTGGTACATATAGCCTCCTGTTGGGTTTCTAGTGGGACCACCTATGCCAAAAAGATAGGACCAAGCACAGACAAAAGAACAGCAGAGAAGATAAAGCACATGGTCTCCTAGTTATGTGTCCTATAAAAAGCAAAGCAAAAAGCAGAGCTTACCCATATTATTTTGCTACAGCTCCCTATAACTCTCTGCTCTTCCTTGTTTTCTACCCAGTTTACTCTATCTTCTGTGTTTTTAAGGACTCCTGCTTGAAAGTAACTCTAGGTTAAATAACTCCTTTCTTTTTTTTTTCATATTTTTATCAGTGCATTATAGTCATATCTTCCACATATGAGAGAAAGCATATGACCCTTAACTTTCTGAATTGGACTTACTTCACTTAACATTGGTGGTCTCTAGTCCCATCCTTTTTCCTACAAATGCCATAATTTCATTTTTCTTTATGGCTGAATAAAAACTCCATTGTGCATATACACACCACATTCATTTATCTGGTCCTCTGATGATGAACACCTAAGCTGGTTCTATGATTTGGCAATTGTGAACTGTGCTGCTATAAACATTGTTATGCATGTTATCACTGTAGTGAGACGACTTTAATTCTTCAACCTAAATACTGAGGAGTGGTATAGCTGAGTCATATGGTGGTTCCATTCCTAGTCTAAATAATTCCTTTTTTTAGTAGTCTTTTTTTAATTTAATTTAATTGTACTGGCAATTGAACTCAGGGGTGCAGCCCCAGTCCTTTTTTCTTTCTTTCTTTCTTTTTTTTTTCTTTTGAAAGAGGATCTCACTAAATTGCTGAAGCTGATCTCTAACTTGCAATCCTCTTGTCTTAGCCTCCCAGATCACTGGGATTGCAGGCATGAGCCACCATCCCATGCCTGGCTAGTAGTTAGTCTTATATCATGATTTTAAAATTTCATTTCACTTCCTATAAACTATGCTCTGAAATGTTTGCATCTCCTCAAAATTCATATGTTGAAATCCTAACTCTCCAATGTGATGGTATCAGGAAGAAATCAGGTCACAGGCGTGGAGCCAGTGTGATGATTAGTACCCTTTATAAAAAGAGAGATGCCAACAGGCTTGCTTCCCCTTTCTCTTTGCCTTGTGAAAATGCAGAGAGGAGACAGGCACAGCAAAGTGACCTCATCAGACGTGGAATCTGTTGCATTTGATCCTGAACATTCCGGCCTCCAGAATTGGAAAAATAAACTTCTGTCATTTAAGGCTCCCAATCTATAGTATCTTGTTACGACCAGCAGAGCTGGCCGAGACACCATCTTTACAACTTTCTCATTTATAGCAGTTGCTCATTCTCTAGTCCTTCCAAGGGGTCAGAGGTTTTACTTTCAATATTTCTAAGGCTCACAACAACCTCTCACAAGGAATTGAAACTCAGCTAGGATTCATTGCTTCCTGGCATGCAGAGCTAGAAGGTGGCAGAGTCAGGCTTTGACCCTTTGTCTGCCCCAACTGGACAACAAGGCTCCTTCCCCCGCTCAGTATGCCTCCTCCATCCCACCTGTGAGTTAGTTCCACCTCTGCCCTTGCCTTTGCCATGGAGTCAGAGAATTTCAGTCAGAAAACTCTGCCCCTTGGTTCCCTCTCTATTAATAAATGTTTGATTGATTCTAAATGAGCTGTCACTATGCCTTGGTGTGAGAATTACAAGCAGCTCTATAAGCAGATTGTGAAGTGACAGTCATGTGACCCTAGCTGTTACTGTGACAACAGCTGAGGAGGAAGAGTATTTAATTATGGGGATGGGAGGAAGGACCATCAGGTCTGGGAGGAGGGTCAGTATTCCTGACCCTATCAACTCTTTCAGAAGCCCATCTTTATTCTCTCTGCCCACATCCTTATGATATTTTAAAAATAAAATCTTTAAGTCAAAGCTTCTTATTGCATTGAAAATCCACACTAGTTTTTATGTCCCCAGTTCTCTTGGGAATAAGAAGTGGTGGGTGTGAACTATCACCCAGGGAAACCTGTCTCCTGAGGAGCTTGGCTAGGATCTGCAAGTAAAAACATTTAAGTCATTTTTCCCCTCTGATGATTATCTTGAGGTTGCTTTACTGAATTAAATTTTGAGGCTCACTAACAATCACACCTTGCATGTGTGGGAACAGTCCTCACATACCACAGACAAGATGTGAGCTTCTGGGATCTCTTGGAAAGGCAGTATGATTTTCTCATTATGCTCGTGGGATTCTTAGAGTGGCTTTTTATTTACCAGCTAGGAGACCTTGGCCCAATCACTTAACCTCTAAGTTTTGCTCACTTCACCAAACAATGAGGTTACTGTTGTCTACCCAACAAGGTTTTGATAAATGTGATATTGAACTTGAAGTACTAGGCTGCTGCTGGCCCCACGGCACCTCTGTGTGAATCGGCAAAAGAAGTCCCCTCTTCTGGGTGTTACATGGGTCAACATCAGAATGATAAAAAGGTGCTGCTTCTTGTGGGTGAACAGACCCTTGTCCAGGGGGCAAAACTCAGTGAATGGAGAACAGGCTGAACTTGAACTTCCTCTCATCCCCTCGACTGGGCACCCCCAACAGCCAGTCCCCATAACCACACTCAGCAAACCCATCTAGCACCCAGCCTGTTTTAATCAGGATTAACTGTTAAATATGTGTTATTTACCATATGTCCATCAATGCCTGAAGAAACAGATGAGACTAGAAGAATTAAGGTTCCATATCATTATATCATTAACAATTAAAAGAATGTCGCTGTTTCACCTGGTGTTTATTTATTTTTTTTTACAGGAGATCAAACCCAAGATCATTCTACCTCTGTTGTCTAGACTGGCCTTGAACTTGCTATCCTTCTGCCGCAGCCCCCTGAGGTGCTGGGATTATAGGCCACTGTACCTGGCTCACATTGGGGTTTTGAGAAGGTAGGGCCATGTATGCTAAATTCCTGAAGGCTGGTTTAGGAATAAGAGTAGGGGTGGAGGGAAAAGGAATGTGCTTATTGGCACACATGTCTAGGCCAGGGAGAAATCATCCAGAGGCCACGTTCTCGAATGTTCCAGGTCTGCTTGGAGATGCACAGTGGATGGAAGAGTTCCAAATATGAAGTCAGAAAAACTGAGTCCCAGCCCAGATTCCTAGGCGTAATTTCTCTGACACCATGGGCCAGCTCTTTAACTTCCTGTTTCCTCACTTAAATAATTTGAATTCACCGCTTTTCTATGTTCTATATACAAAGTAGGACGATTTTTGAAAAAGTACTGTAAATTCTGCAAGTCACAATATATATATGAAAATTGATCTTCCTCTTGAAGTATTTTTTAAGCTTGTGAAGGCAAGTAGGCAGGGTTTTGGCATGTGAACATCCGAGAAGCAAAGACCTAAGTTTTACCTCTTCCCAAATTTAACACCCATGCCTACTATAAGGTGTAGGTCTAGGAGGTGCCAAGTGCTCTTGAGCATCACCTGGTGGACACAGATGGAACTGCAGGGTCAAGGCCCACATTGGGGTTGCCTCCCTGCCTTGCTTCTAAAGGGTGGCTGTCTCCCACAGTATATTCTGGAGCATTCGCTGCCATTAGCCAGTAGAGACTGTCTTGGCATTTCTTGTTCTTCCAAAGAGATTCATACTTGTTGAAGCCTAGAACTCATTTGTCACATCCAACATCTAAATTTGATATGAGTTCCCCAAAACAACCTTATAGGAAACCTTACCTGAACTCAGAACTTCTCTGTTTTCCATCCCAGTACGCCCAAAGTGTTCACAAAGCCAAATCAGCACAAACCCCTGCAGGGAAGGCAACAACTCTGTTACAGAGAAAGTGAATTAATACTTAATTGTCATAAAGTCTGGCTGCATCTAGCTCTGAGACACTGAGAATCTATGACTTCACCTTTTTTTCCTGAAGCACTCCTCAAACGCATGACTGGGCACAGCTCCACTGGGAAACTAAATAAATTAGGACAACAGAATTGCTGCAAGATGCTGAGAATTTAGAATTCAAGATAACTTCATTTTGATCTGTCCTTTTTCTTAACGAATGTTCTCTTTATTTTTCATAGATTTTGTGAAACACATTATTTGTGGTTGAAATCTATCATATTTTTCTTATAAAACTGAAAAAGTAAAAGTTTACTTTTAATTAGAGAAAACCTGAAGCCTGGAGAAGTTAAGCAATTTGCTTAAGATTCCAAAGAACCCAAATCTCAGATGTGTTTACCCATGAAACATGAAGTCTGATAGGTGGGTTAGAAGTCAGCAAATGCTTAGCCTTCATTCTTCACTGCCTTGCATCTTCTGGAACCAGTGAAAGGGCTGATTAAGATGTCGAGTGTTAAGCAATGACAAATTCTTCTAAAACTTGAATCTGGCATTCTCTCACAAAGTGGAATGTGCTCTTGGGAAGTAAAATTGTGACTAGGGATGTTAATTTAAACTTCAGCTTTGGAATAGGAAAAACATTAACCATCTTTTTTAGCCCCCAAGAAACTCTCTGATGAAATAGGAGCTGCAGTTGGAGCTCTTACGAAGAGTATTCAGGTAGTTATGGGGATGTGATAATGAAATGGTTTTTTCCAAACAGTCTAGAAGTGGAGAACAATGAACTTGGAGAAAGATTTAAGTCATAGGGAAACTGGAAGAAATCCTTGGAAACAGGTGGTCCGATCTGCTTGGTGGCCTCTAATTCCTGTCCCTTGTCTGCATTTTGAGTTTTTCTTTTCTTTTGATCTTCATTATATGGGCAATGCACAGGGTGCTGAGCCAGCACCTGCCCTGCCCAGAGCAAGCCTTGACCTGAGCTGGAGCAGCTCACAGGTGCCTTCCTGTAGAGCCCCACCTGACTTTGGCCACTTCAGTTCCACACATCGAAGGCAGCTGTGTTGCACAGGGCCTTAGCTTACTCCACCGTGGCAACTATCTTATGGACAAGATTGCCTGGTTGAGGGGGGGTTTGGGTGTCTGGTGACTAAACTTCTTTGCATTGGTTTCTAGACCAGTGATTCTCAAATGGGGACAATTTTGCCACCTGGAGGACATTTGGCAGTGTCTGGAGAAATTTGTCATAATTTGGTGTGCTACTGTCATCTGGGGGTAGAGATGTAAGGAAATTCAAATTTTCCCTCTGAATGTTTGATATTTGAATCTGCCTAAATCAATAGACAATGGGGAGATTATCAGGACGAAAAAACATACAAATGTATTTAACATGCCCATGTGCACGGGAACCAAACAAAATGTGAAAGAAAGACTTACCAGCTTAAATACAGTCTTCACAGGGAAAGGGAAGGAAGAGGGATTAAGTGAAGAGGGGAGTAAATGAAGTTTGGAGAAGAATGCACCTGAAGAACAGATGATGATCTGAGACAGTTTCTGAGCTCTGAAGGTGGTGTTGGATGTTCGGTCTCTTCCTGTGTGATACGAGTTTGATCTTCCCTGGTTGGGAGTGGACTGAAGGCAACTGTGCTCCTGCTGAAGTTTCCAGTAGGGGAACGTCAGAGAGCCCTTCCCAACATTTGCCACTCCCCAGGTGCTCTGTTTGAGTGTGACTCAGTGAGACGGAACAATACGCTTAGACTGTTGCTGAGTCTAGATGTCAGGTGGGCAGTTCTGCTCATCTGGGCGAGTCTTAGCTGACCTTAACTGACTAGCTCAGGTCTCTGGAGTCAATTAGTGGGTTGGGTGGGAGCTGGGAACAGTTCCTAGGAGGTGGGTGCTGTTTCCTGGCATGACAAGGGTGAGTGGACCGTATGATCTGTCATCATTCAGCAAGCTAGCCCAGGCTTTTCATGTATGGGTGGGAGAGAGAGAGAGAGAGAGAGATGTGTGAGGCCTCTTGAGCCTGGGCTCAGAATTTGCTCCATATCACTTCCACCACCACTATCAGTCAAACCAAGTGGTTAGAAGATATGGAGGAATAGGTTATCTTTTCATGATAAGATCTGCTTGAAAAGTTAATTGTAGGAGGTAAGAGAGGAATGAAGAATTGCAGGCGTTTGTACAGTTAGTCTACCACACCTATTTCTCTGATTGTGCCTTACACTCAAAACTTTGAAATTCAGGAGAGCATTACCTTCTGCAGGAAACTTTGTCTGACCCCTTCTTTGTCCTGTCCTCAAATCCCAGGCTGACGTATCTCACGGCCCTCCTCACATTGTGCTGATCATGGCACACAACTAACTCTTCCCCTCTAGACACCATGCCACCTGAGGGCAGGGACCATGAAGGGAGGGATGGATATTTAATTTCCTTTCTTTACATGTACCCTAAATGTTTTATGAATCTGAGTGTGGAGCATAGAGTTGAAGAGCTTAGTTTATGGAGTAGTTCATGGAGTAAGAAGGCCTCTGTTCAAATCTTATCTTTGCCTCTTACTAGGTCAAGCCAAGCAAGCTAATTAATCTGTCTCTTTCTCTGTGCAAGAGGGATGATAAGAGTCACGGCCCAGAGGCTGGGCAGAGCACAAAGAGAGAATACAGGAAAAGGGCTTAGGACAGCGGCTGGCACACGCAGTCCTCAGTAAGGACAACCTTGGCTGTTATGGGTGCCTCTTTTATCATTTTGATCAGATACCTGGTTGGTAGAGATCTGTGACCACATTAATTCATTTATTTGATAATATCTGTGGAACCCTCACTCATTTGCTGGACACTGGGCTCCTTCGGCTTACACATGAGAGCGCCACATACGTCCCTAGCCAACTGGTTCCTCGACTGTTGAATGCGTTTTGCTTCTAAACTGGGTCTGCATTCTCTTCAGTCACTGGAAGAGATTACTGTTTCCATCTCTGGAGGAGACTCCAGTTGGCAACGTCAGCTTGCCTCCAGAGAGACGCCATGCTCCTAGGACGGAGGAGCCCCAGGCACCCATCCTGACTGACTCATCAAGGAGGTGATGAATTCTTATAGATCGCCAGGATAACCAAGAAAGCTGTGTGGGAAGAAGTCCTTAGCAAGCAAGCGCAAGAGCTGAATTCCTGGTTGCTGTAACATTTCGAAACTGTTTAAATAAAACACACATATGATTTCAGGCAGGTTCTTAAATGGTGGCATGAAACATCTGCTTCTGCCACAGAAGGGTTTTTGTGGGTTTTATCATGAGGAAAAATTAGAAGATGTCTTATGAATAATACACTGACTCAGCTTTGGGATCACAGTGCTCCACTCCTTAACCATGTGACTGTGTCTACCGCTTTTAATATCCTGAAAACTGGCCCAGCGTCTTGCACTTGGTGGGACTCACCAGAAATGGAACCAGCAGGACCTGGTGTCATCAGCTTCTCCCACGTTCGTTCCCAGCTGCCAAGTCAGATGACTCATGCTCAGCCTTGAAATTGTTCTTTTCTTAGAGGTTTCAGGTTAGAACTGAACCCTTTGGGACCCCAAGAGATTCCTGGTGTTTGGTGGGAAGTGGATTGTGAAAGGAAAATTCAGGGCAAACCCAATGGAAATGAAAGTTGGATTTGCATCCTGATGGGTTACCTCATGGAGGTTACCACTGCTAACCACCTGGGTCCCTGCTAATATTTTTACTCTCCTAAACACTTTCATGCTACTCAGTCAGAGGAATATAATTGATTATACTGATTTTGAAAGTATATTTAAAGTTTGATATGAGATAGTCTTGCTTTCAAAGCAAATATTTAGCTTTTTGAGTATAAAGGCCATGTCTTAAAGTCGTCTTGTTTCCTCTACAATCCTAGAACCAAGGTGCATACATATATCACTTTCTTCTTTCCTGTCATGTGTCACAAACTGGTAACCCACCTCAGCTTGAGGGTGTGTGTGTGTGTGTGTGTGTGTGTGTATGTGTGTGAGAGAGAGAGAGAGAGAGAGAGAGAGAGAGAGAGAGAGAGAGAGGGAGGGAGGTAGGTACTGGGGATTGAAGCCAGGGCCTCATACACACTAGGCAAGTGCTTTACCCCTAAAATACATTCCAAGTCCTTGAAGTTCATTTGCCTGAACTTTTCTTCCCAGTGCCCATTCCCTATCTCACTCCTGCTCTTACTTCAAGGCACGGTTCTGGTCTTCTCCCTGTGTGATCTTTCTGATGTGGTACTTAAGTGAGACTTTCCTCCAAGAGTCACCAATCAGTCGCCTACCCTCAAAGAACTTCACTGGGTAGCTAGAACACACATCCTGCTGTTTTTACTCTTTTCTGCAGTTCTTCCCCCTCCTTTATGGAGGTGAAATGGAGCAGAGAAGATCCATGGAGAGCAGGGACCATGTACAGTGGGAAGACTAAAACTTTAGAACCATAGATAATCTGACATTTTCTATTATATCACAGTTTCTGAATCTCATTCCTTATTTGAAACATAATTTACAGATTGTCATGAAGATTACATGGATAAAATATAAAACTATCTGGTGCACAATAGGTGATCAAAAATTACTTCTTAGCTGGCTGTGGTGGTGCACCTGTAATTCCAGCGGCTCAGGAAGCTGAGGCAGGAGGATTGTGAGTTCAAAGCCAGCCTCAGCAAAAGTGAGGTGCTAAGCAACTCAGTGAGACACTGTCTCTAAATAAAATACAAATAGGGCTGGGGATGTGACTCAGTGGTCATGTGCCCTGAGTTCAATACCCAGTAACCCCCCCCCCACCAAAAAAAAAAAAAAAAAAAAAAAATTGCTCCTTTGCTTTACAGGGACAGTCAAAAGTGAGATCTAAACAAGTAGGTGGGGCAGGGTATAGAGCAGGCTAAGTAAGATTTAAAAGGAATGATGGATGGGGGGGGGGGGGGGGGGCACTAGGCTCCACTCACCTATTGGTAGGACAAACCCTCCAGCTAAGGGTTGAGGCTTCAAGCAACAGGTAGGCCAGATGCAGAGGGTAGTGCTGGTGAGGTTTCAGCATATTTTGGAAGTTCCTAATTTGGAAAGTACACGTGGTGAGGCACCGGAAGGAGTGGGTGGCGGGAGGGGGCCAGGTCTCACTTCACTGTATGCTGAATGAGGTTTTGACTCCAATGATTTGAGACGTACTTATACAAAAGTAAAACTTCCAAGATGAGAAAACCCCGAAATACTAAAATACTGAGCTAAATTGAAAATATCAAATTTACAATACTGAAAATCCATAGGGTCCTCCCTCCCTTCTCCTTTCTGTCCAGACTCAGCAATTCTAAGCAGTTCCTCTACCCGGAGCCACTCACCTGTTCTGTATTCTAGAAACCCAGCATGACAGTGATTCTCCAGTTCTGCCAAAGTTGAAAATCAATCAGGTAAATGCAGCGATTAACAGCTGAAATTTTGTCTGACTCATCAGCTCTTAAGTAAAACATTTCTTTCTTTCTTTTCTTTTCTTTTTTTTAGTTCTGGTACTGGGGACTCAACCCAGGAGTGCTTCAAAACTGAGCTACCACCCACCCCCACCTCCCCTGCTGTCCATTTTTCTTTTTCTTTTCAGACAGTGTCTTGCTAAATTGCCCAGGCTGACCTGAAAACTGCAAACTGCTGCCATACACCCTCTCCCCACCTCACTGGGATTATACCCTGCACCACTGTGGCCAGCGTAAATAATGCATTTTTCTCAGCTGAGGAGGCTGAGGCAGGAGAATCACAAAATCAAAGCCAATTTACTGAAGCCCTGAGGAATTTAGTAAGACCCTATCTCAAAATAAAAAATAAAAAAAAGGCTGGGGATGTGGCTTAGTGGTTAAGCACCCCTGAGTTCAATTTCTGTACAAAAATAAATACATAAGTAAATAATGCAATTTTTACATGCAGCTATTGTTCAGGTGGGAGGGGTCTGTAGGTGGGATGTGTCAATCCACTTTGCCAAAGGTGCTCTTTTGTCGATGTCATGTTACACTTAATTAAACAAAATCATTTTCCTGAAAAGAATTGAATGAATAATAAGTCATTTTGTTGAGGGAAAGGAACAAGGGAAACATTTCACAAATTATATGTATTCTGCTACTTTATTATCAATCCTAAAATGTTCCAAAAGTATGTTTATAGATGAGAACAAAGTAACTATGTTAATTTGTCTTTGTTCAAGTAGAAAAAAGTAACCACGTGGCCCAAAGAGCATGACAGATCAAGAGACAAATAGAAGAAATAAACCTCATAATCAAAAAGTGCACTTGAGGGCTGGGGATATAGAGTGCTTGCCTTGCAAACATAAGGCCCTGGGTTCAATTCCCAACACCAAAAAAAAAAAAAAAAAAAAAAAAAAAAAAAGCGTATTTGAGTTGAGGCCTGTGTCAAAAAATTGCTAATTAGTCTAAAGTTTCCAGCAGAATCTCAGAAAGTTTTTCACGTTCAGTTGGCTAAAGCTGTTCCAGATATGTTTCTCAACTTAGTCTCCTTGCAGAAAGCTAATTTTTTTTTTTTTGGTACCAAGAATTGAATTCAGGGGCACTCAACCACTGAACCATACTGAGCCACATCCCCAGCCCTATTTTGTATTTTATTTAGAGACAGGGTCTCACTGAGTTGCTTAGTGCCTCGCTTTTGCTGAGACTGGTTTTGAACTCCCAATACTCCTGTCTCAGTCTCTGGAGTTGCTGGGATTACAGGTGTGTACCACTGCAACCAGCAGAAAGCCAGTCTTCTTAATCAAAAGAACAAATAGAAGTGAAGTAAAAAGATGGTTTCCCCATTACCATATTGTTGGGGGAAGCTTAATATCTACTTTGAAGGGAAAATTACCCTATTGGAAAACAACAGGTCATCCACTTAAAAAGTCATTGATGTCTTAACTCTTGACTATATTTTAAATTACTTCAAGAGGTTTTGATATGTCCTCAAACATTCAGGTCTACGGTGGATGGGCTTAAGTGTGGATCGTTGTAAATGAGACTTGATACCTTTAATTAAAACCCCAATAAGTGTGAGCTGGATTGGAGGAGGGCTGACTGTATCTGGCCCGTGTTGAACACTGAAGACAGGAAGACAAGTGGTTCACGATGCCTGCTCTTAAGGAATTCAGCCGTAAGCTACACACACCAAAGCAAACGATATCTCAGGGCACCAATCGGAGTCATACAGTCAGTGCTGTTGTATCCTTGCTGGCACAGTTTGCAGGACATCCAGGGACCGTGGGTATGTCAATTGGATGGGAGTGGAGGACTTGCACAGAGAAGGGAAGGGGCTAGGTGGGGGTGATTTGCAGTTGAACTTCAGTGGAGATTGATAACCAGGATAACACCAGTTTTGCAGATAACCAAAATCCATAGAAAGATGTGGGACTGGGGCAGATAAACCTGGCAGTGACATACTGAGTTGGAGCAACAAGACCATTCTCTGGGAGAGTTGGAATAGCTTAGATGGCAGCTGGTGGACAGGAAGCCAGGGTGGAAGTAGGAAGAAACACATGCGTGGGACAAGGAAGAAAGAAGCAGTTCTTGGAACTGGACTTTCTTCCCAGTTGGATCATAGTCACCATAATTTATTAGTCTATTTATCCTACTTTTCTGATTAAATGACATTTCTTGAAGGTAATGCCTTGTTTGCATAGAAGAAGATGTGCTTGTTGAATAAAATTGTGTGTAACCCAATAGATTGAAATTAGATTTTGTCACATTGACTCTTGCTAGTCATGAAAAATTTTTAATTGGTCTCCAAGACAATTAACAAGTATGAATCTATTTTAGATACCAAGATTATTTTACGCACAAGGTATATTTCCTGGTAACACATTACTTTGAATAGGAACCTCCCCTGCCCATACGCCCACATCTCCCAAACCCAACACTCAGAATCAAAATGCTTACTCTGACTAATAAAAAGAACGGAGGTGTTTAAGGAAGAAAACACTTCCATTTTGAGGCAGAAACCTAAAAGCTGTGAAGGGTGTTAATCAGTTTCTCGGGCATTTAAGCATTTCATCACATTTGTTTTTCCACTTTCTTGATTCATCATTTTAAAAAAACCTTCAGCTTAGGGAATTCTGATCTGTAAAAAGCTTTTAAACAAACATCCCTAACACCGTTTTATATGAATACCTCCTTCTCCCCAGAATGCAAAAATAGAAACTACATTCATTCTAAATAATGTATGGTGCTCTATTCTACCAGGCAGTCGGGACACTAGCAGCAACTTCAGCTTTATCGCCTGCTGAGCTCTTTGGTTAATGTGTAGTCTCTTTTCCAAGAGCTCTGTATTACCTGGGGCAGTAGGGCAACCTTGGATCCATCTCTGATACTAATTGCAAATATAAAGCTGTACTAAGCTGCCTACTTTTTTACTTTTGTTTAAAAACTGCTTATTTTTACACATTTTTGTTTTGTTTTGTTTTGTTTCATTTATTTCACTTTATCAGCTTTCCACATGGTGGATAGAATGCTTAGCACGAACTTGGTAGCCAAATCAAATTCAAGACTAACTGGCTCAAATAACCTCTGGCAGCCTTTGTTTTCTCATTTGAAAACTTCCAGGAGCTTGTAAGGATTAATTAACAAGAGATAAAAGATGTATTTAGCATAGGGTAGGCTTGGTAAACTTTTATTTATTTTTTTGTCTTACCAATGGACATTTGTTCCTGAATATTCTAGTGCTTAAAGATAAGGTAGTGGGCAGGCCATATAGCCCATCTCGTAGAGTGCCTGCCTCCCATGCTGGAGGCCCGGGTTCGAGTCTCCAGCACTGTGGGATTGTGGAAATTACAAACAAACGAAAGATAAGGTGGTGGATAGACAAATTGTTCTGTGCTGTCATCAACACAGTTGACAGGCAGCATTAACATCTCCTGGAACTTGTTAGAAGGGCAGAGTCTCCAGCTCCTACCTACCTGGGGAGGGGCCCAGCACTCTGTGGTCTGAATCCTCCAAGTGATTCTGCTACAGGCTGAAGTTTGAGAACCACTTTCTAGATTAAGGCCAGCATGGCGTATGCATTTGTGGGTTTACAATTAGGGGAAAAGGTATGCACGTATGTATGTGCACACATTGTGTATGTGTGTTTCTGCGGGTGTACTGGGATGTTAATCTTTAGTTTTTACAAATACACCTAAGAGGAAATGAGCCATAGAGGCCAGTGTCAGGTCACATGGTTCTCTTTCCTTGTCATGCTAAGACTTCGGAATCAGGGATTTAGGAATATAGTCTGATTCCTGTGGTCTGTTCAGATCCCAGGATTTGAAGAATTCCTGAATTCCAACCTCAAAGATTACAGCTAGGAGGCCCGAGGTGGTCTTCTTTGTCTTTGGTGGTGGTGATGGGTGGTGGTGGAGTGGAGGAGTGGGGGAGAAACTCTACCTTTGGGAGTTAAGTGGGAGGGCTAAGATGTCCCTAGAGTTAGAAAGCACCCTTCATTCATTCTTATTTAGAGACATCTCACCACATTTCTGTTTGGAATCTTAAATAAGACTTTGAATTTTGTGTATGATGGGCAGAGAGGTCATCAAAGAATTGATACAAAATACTGTTAGTTTCATAGGAGAAGCTACTTCTTAAAAGACCTTTCAATTCAGAACTTTCAGTATTTGGGAGATACTTTGGCATCATCTAATCGATGACTAGAAATTTCAATCTTTGAGGGTTTCCTCCGTAGTACCATCATGGCCAAATCTCCTTCCCGTACTTGAACTTGCAGTTGGTTAATACTGCCCCCTTGTGGGCACCTGATCTCATAGGATCCAGTTGGGAGTAGGGGAGTCTGCAACTTGCTTTGCTCAAACATTTTGGGGTCATTGAAGGAATGTCTAGGTTTGCTTTTCTGTTCTTTCTACTGCTCTGAGCTTCTATTCTCTTGTAGGTTTTCATCAAGCCAGTGCTAATCTAAGTAATCAGGATTACGCAGTTGCAGGCATGTGGGATACATGGCATTTGGCACAACTGGTGGGGTTCTGCTAATGTACATGTCACACCCTATCATTAAGTTTTGTTTTAAACAGTTCAAAATTAGACAGGTAATTTGTTTATTTTAGAAAAATAAAAATGCGATCTACAATCCTGTCACTTACCATGTGAATATTTTGTTACGTATCATTCTGTAGACCATTCGCCCAATATCTCTACTCCACTCCTCTCCTTTCAGGTTCCATTTTAATTGTATTCACTTACTCCAGGAACAGGAAAACAAAGAGAGAAGAGAGGAGGGGAAGGGAACGGACAAAGGCTGAGAGTGAACAAAGCTGATTTAGTCCTTGCACTTGCTGGTTGGGGCCGGCTGCAGCTATGAAACAAGACAGCCCTCTCCTTGACTGTTCAGCCTGGTCATTTCAAGGGACCTAAACCACCCAACATCTTATCCTCTTCTTTTCTTTACTGTTTCTTTTTGTCTCTTTATTTTCCGTCATATTGGTAGGCTCTAAAACCCTCTCTTTTTGCTTTTATCATCTGTCTTAATTTTCCATGGAAGAGAGAGAAGAAGACTGTCTAAATATTATTGCCTGGGTTGAGAATATGTATATTTTTTTTATCTTGGCTGGGAGCCTTCAGCCCAGCATTTCTTGGATCTGCTCATATTTTTCTTGCTGATTAAGAAAGGCTTCCACATATTAGAATTATTAACCCTTGGTCTGCCATTAAAGTTAAAATATTTTTTTCCCATTCATTCAACACTTTATTTGGTTCATTCATTCATTCATTCAGTAATCATTCAATACTTACAATGTGTCACGTGCTCTTCTGGATTCTGGAGTTTTAGTGATTTATAAATAGATAGGATTTCTGCTTTTTTGGAGTTTAAGTGAGGAGGGAAGAGAAACATGAAAGCAAATGAACTGTTTTAGGTTTTGGTGAGTGTGTGGAAGTAAACAAAGAGAGGTGATAGGGTAGGTGGTTACTTTAAATGAGGCTGTAGGAAAAGGCTGTTATGAGTAGTATGAGTAGGTGACATTTAATCTGGGACATTTAGTTAGCAGCATGTCGATCGGGGAAGAATCAGACCAGGAGTAGTGAGTACAAATACGTTGTGGTATAAGTAAGCTTGCTGCCCCAGGTGATCTAAACAAAATCTATTGAGCTCAGAGCTCAGAGAGCAAGAGCGACAGAGAGCAGCTATGGTGTTAGAGAGACAGTGAAGCCAGGGAAACTTGGAAGCATTCTAAACGGCTAACACGATCTTATTTATATTACTCAAAGGTCGTTCTGGTTGCACTCTGGCCAATGAACTGTAAGGGAGCCAGAAGGGGCAGGACAAACAGACTAGAAAGAAGACTGTGAGGGGCTGGGGATATAGCTCAGTTGGTTGAGTGCTTGCCTAGCATGCACAAGGCCTTGGGTTTAATCCCCAGCATCCCCTCACCCCTTAAAAAAAGACTATGCGGCAACGCAGATAAAATATGACAGTGTTGAGGAAAATATGGTGGAAAAAATTGGGGTGGGGAAAAGTAGGTAAACCCTGGACACATGGTAGAAGAAGAGATCATAGGACTTTCAGCTGGACTAGACCTAAGGCAAAAAGGAAGTATCAGAGATATTTCCTTTTTAATATATTTTATGGGGTTTTTAGGTGGGGTTTGAATTAGCTTTCTGTCACTATGACAAAATATGTAAGATAATCAACTCAGCAAGAGGAAAGGTTTACTTTGGCCCAAGACTTCAGATATTTCAGTCTATAGTCACTTGGGTCCTGTTATTTGGGACCTACGATGGCAGAGGGCATCAAGTACATCATGGTGAGAACACATGGTGGAGGAGGAAGTAAAGAGAGAGACAGGAAAGAGCTGGGATCCTAATATCCCCTGCAGAGCATGCCCCCAGTGACCTAAACTCCTCCCACCAGACTCTACCTCCTAAAGTTTCCACCAACCTCCCAATAGCACCACAGGCTGGCAAATAAGTTTTTAACACATGGACCTTTGGAGGACATTCAATAACCAACCACAGGGGTCTTACTAAAGAACTAAGATTTTTAAATGTATTTATTTATAGCAAATATTATTATTTTTCACAGCATGAATTTGTGCTCCAAATAATTTTTTGAGATGTTTAATGAAGGCTTTGTTTGTTTAATGGACCAAATGCCTGCAAACATCACACTGACTGATCAATTCATTCTGCTAACATCCTGAGTTAACCAAAACATAGAACAAAAAAACACAGTAGTCTAACTTAAGTGAACTATTTTGTGTTCAGGCACAGAAATAATGAATCCGATACTGGGAACCAATTGATGTCCCCCCCCCCCCCCCCCCCCCGTTTTGGGGCACCCTACTACTCTTTCGATGCTGAGAAAAAGAGATCTTGAGTCCCAGCATTAGACATCTGGCAGCAGCACTTTTTCATCACATTTCCGGTATTTTCTTTGATTGGAAGTTTGTACTCTGCTGCTTGTCCTTCTGCTTCTCACAGCTCCCTTTGACGGTTGCCTCTCGGGTCTGTAATCTTCAGGCAGGATGGTGCACAGGGACACGTGTTTCTGCTTCTGGTGTATGTTCGTTTTCTTGTGCACGTGATCACACTTGAGTGTGAAAGAAAGAAAGACGAGAGAAGAGGCAGAAAAGGGTGGACATAGGTAAAGAGCAAGGCAGGTGGAGACAGGCAGAGGGAAGCCGAGGTAGAGACATTGCAGAAAGCTAAAAACCTGAGGAGTAGGGATTGCGTTGTCTTGTTTTGAAGATGTAAAACCAACGGCAGAAGGAATGCTGGGCATTCATGATTATTTCCAGCAGGTCTTATTTATGTGGGGCTGAATCCTTCCATTTTTTCTTCACTGTAAAATTGGAAACTGTGGAAATTAGGTGAGGCTTAGAAGGGGTACAGCAGCAAGGGTGATAAAAGACTTGGAGTTTTTATTGTGTCCCCTAAATACATATGTTAAGTCCTAACCCCAGTTACCTGTCCTATGGTAGTCCCTTGTTATCTACAGAAGATATGTTCCATGACCCCCAGAGAACGCTTGCAGTCTCCACTATTACCTAGCCCTCTAAACGAGCATCGCGACACTGAATCAGTGGATCTGATACCTGAGATGGTTAATAAGTGACTGATGGGCAAGTAGTGTGGTTATGCTGGACAAAGGGACAATTCATATACTGAGCAGGACAGCATGAGATTTTATCAAGTTAGTCAGAATCATGCATAACTAAAAATTTACGAATTGTTTATTTCTAGAATTTTTCATTGAATATTTTTGGGTTGTGGTTAATCTCAGAGGGTAGCTGAGATTGCAGAAAGAAAAACCACAAATAAGGGGAGACTACAGTACAGGTGCTCCTCAATTTATGACGAGTTTCTGTCCTGGTGAACCGTTCATTCATAGACGTAAAGTGCATTGGATGCATGGAGCTTCTCGAAGGCCCTAGCTTAGTAATGCAGTGCAATGTAAGGCATTATCCTCATGATGGTATGGCTGGTGGGAGCTGGGATTCACTGCTGCTACCCAGCATTGTGAATGAATACTGTTGCATGTCGCGAGCCCAGGAAAAGACCAAACTGAAAAATTCAAAGTATGCATATCGCTTTTGCACCATTACAAGTCGAAAAATATCACTATATTGAACCAGTGTATGTCAGGAATTGTCTCTATGTGGGTCTTTGCAGATGCCACCAATCAACGTAAGGTCATTGGGGGCCCTAATCCCATATGACTAGTATCCTGGTAAAACGGGGGACATTAGGGCCCAGATTCATAGTGAGACCTCTGTGAGGTGGCAGAATAAAGACGAGAATGAATCTCTCTGGCCACCACCCACAGCCAGGAAAAGGCAAGGCAGGATTCTATCTTACCAGGTTTTCCTAGACTTCCAGCCTCCAATGGATGAATTCCTGTTGTTTTAAGCCACCCTGTTTATGGTATTTTGTTATGGTGGTCATAGGAAACTAACGTAGGCAGTAAATCCAACATAAGTCATCAGGGATGTGGTAGCCAGAAAGCTTACTATGAGTTAGAGCTGCGTCAAAGAGAGTACAGCATTGTCTCCGTGCCAGAAGTGGCAAGATCACCATTAGAAATGGAAATTACATTTGAAAGCCATTAGACTTCTAGGTGATGCATCTGAGAAATTGATCACACTTTAGAGGCATATGTGGTATCATTTTTTTTTCCTTTTTCTAATTGTTTGAATTTTATACCAATTTTTAAACTTAACTGGGTGTTAGCTTGAGGTGGTTAAAAGGTTGTTTTGGGGGAGGTTTGTTATGGTTTTTCTATTAAAAGTGTTTCCAACTCTGCTGAAATGTTGCTGAAAAGCATGGGGCTGGTAACAGTTCAACAATCCGTGGCTGCTCATTCTTGCCTACTTTTACTCTCCCTCTGAAGCAGGTTAGCGTTGAAGGTGGTGTGGAGCAGCCTGCACGCGTGTTCAATTCTTTGTTTCTTCTTCTTCCCTTTCCCTCTGCCTCCCCTACCCTCCTTCGCTCACTCAACCTCTTTTGTTCAGTATGTGTAACTTGAAGCAATTAACATTAAACTTAAATAAAACAAACCTAAATTAAAAATGCCAAAAAAAAAAAAGAAGAGTACAGCATCTCAAACGTGAGAGGGGGGAGTCGTCTTCTCTCTGGACTGGCCATACCGCATGTGGACTATTGTATTTACTCCTGAGAAGTATACTTGGCAGGATATTGATAAGCTCAAGATTTTCTAGAAGATACCGAGAGTTGGGAGGTGGGGCTGGAACACAGCCACACTAACACCCCGACTCTTGCAGTCTTATGCCTTACCCTTGTCGCTTTATCTCACAACACTTCTGTCCATGCATTGAATCATTCATTCAAATCAAGACAAGCTGTGCCCCTGGCTGCCTTCTGTTCTCATTCCACAGATGACTCATTCCTGCAGCTTCGGTTTCCATCTTCAGCTAAACTTCTCTCTGAAGCTTGGGTCTGTTGATCTGACCACCTACTTACTGGTCATCTGTCTCTACTTCATTTAGTGATGGCCTAAGCAAAACTTGTTAAAAAAGGAACTCAGGACTGGGGATATAGCTCAGTTGGTAGAGTGCTTGCCTTGCAAGTACAAGGCCCTGGGTTTAATCCCCAGCACTGCCAAAAAAAAAAAAAAAAGAACTCAAAGTTTACCATTCCCCCCACCCCCTGGATCTGCTCTCTCCCCTGTGCATGCCTCAGGGAAGGACGCCTCTCCCACCTGGCTGTGTGAGCCATATCTGTGGGGGTAGTAGCTCTTCTGGGGGTCTTGGAAGTTCCTTGAGGTCTGGGTCCAGGCCTGCTCTTTACCTAGAGTTCCGTCTGGCTCTCAGGTCCACAGTGAATACTGACCTGGCTGACAGATGGCCCCTCTCCTGTTTTCATCCTCCAGAAAGAACAAGACTTAGTTTTTTTTTTTTTTTTTTTTTTTTTTTGTCTTTCTTAGAATAAGTCCACTTGGAGACATGAGTTGTCTGAACAACATGGATTTTGGGAATATTCTTCAAGAGAATAAAAGATTGCATAATAGAACATGCCCTTTCCTAAAAATATTGTTCGTGAATTTGAATTCTTCCAGAAGGGCATTAAGTCCCGCTGTCACAAAAGAGTTAATCTGAAGATTAACACTGTCCACTGTCGTATTGCCTTTTCCTTACAAACCTTTAGAGAAAGTTGGATAGTGCAGAAAAACAGAAAGCAACCACTCAATCCCTTACTTTTCATTTGAAAATACTCCTCCCTCACTGGCTCCTTTGTATGGATTAGATGTTTTGGTTACCCCAGAATTCATATATTGAACTCCCAGATCCCTAATGTTATGGCATTTGGAGCTGGAACCTTTGGGAGATGATTAGGTTTGGATGAGGTCATGAGAATGGGACCCCAATGATAGCATTAGTGTCTGTACAGGAAGAGGAAAGACACCAGAGCCCTCTCTTCACCTCATCAGGACATAGCAAGAAGGTGGCAGTTTGTAAACCAAGAAGAGGAACTGGGAACTAAATCTCTAGCAGTTTGATCGTGACTTCTCAGTTTCCAGAACTGTGACAAATAAATCACTTTTGTCTATAAGCTACCCATCATTTTGTTACAGCAGCCTGAACAGACTAGGACTGTCCCTTTCACTCCTCCCTTCCTTCTTTCATCTCTCCTTCTTCTCTCTCTCCCCTTTCTCTATTACAATCTCTTTCCTACTTTGTTTCTTGTGGGCAGGAGCGTTTGCAGGATTTGCAGGGATCATCACCAATAGTAGGTTCTGGCAAGTAGGTCAGATTTCACAAGCTTAGGGCAGATGGGAAATCAGCTTTCTTTCAGAGTGAAGGGCTCACCCATCGGAAGTCTGGTCTATTCTTCTGTCATCACTGTCTTCATTCTTTACAAGATAGTAAATCTTGTAAATCTTGTAATCTTAGGTATGTGCCTTATTCTAAACCTTTGTGGTAAAAAAAAACAAAAAACAAAAACAGCAAATAAACAATAACAAAACTCCACTTATTCATAGAATTGCTTTTCTTTCTTTCTAATAAATCTACATTGCCTGTGTGTGAATGTGGCTGGGCACTTGAGGATGGAGATGAAGACAGGGAGTGTGGGCAGAGCTTTCTGGAAAGATGGGATTAAGCCAAGTGGGGGCATTTTAACATGTTGGAAGCAGAGTGGTATGTCGAAGAGAATCTGAAATTTTGGAAATGAAGACCCCTGCTTGAGACCTAGCCTTTTGGCTTAACCTCTCTCTTTTAGTTATTTCATTTATAGAAAAGTGACATGATAACAATTTTACTAAGTTGTTACATGAAGTAAATGAGTAATCAGGTAGGAAAAGTGTCAAGTGGTGGTACTGATTCCAAACATGGGAACTTCACTATTATAATATAAAGCTGCTTCCCCACCCTTTATGCTGCAGTCATTTCCCTGCCTCCCAACTTCTTGTCAGTCTGCGAACATCCTAGCTAGCTATTGGTTCATCAGTCAGCTTGCAAGTATCCTTCTCTGTTACTGGTCCCCTGTTAGCCCACAGAATTCGACTGCCTAAGAATATCTCCCCTGCCACCCTTTTCTCCCTTCCTTGCTTTCATGCTCTCTCCTCCATTTCACTCTCTCTTGCGTGCTCTCTCTCTCTTTCCTTTCCTCTCATTTTCTCTCTTACCCTGCAGGGAGACACTCTGTTTGCTTAATAAACTCTCTTATGTGAGTTCCCGTGTCCGGAGTGGTTTCTGGGTTCTTACAACTATCCATGGTTCCTGCCCTCTCATCTAGATCTCAACCTTTTTTCCTGTTTGTCTCTTCCAAACAATACTTTAAAGACAGAGATTATTCTATTTAGTTTTCTGCACCTAGTTTTCTGCACCTAGATTATTCTATTTAGGTACTGAGGGCAAAGCATCTATTAGATGCTTAACACAGGTTTGTAGAACAACAGAGGCACAAATGAATACCCCTATGGTCAGGATCAAGTGGAGTCTTGATCCCATGAGCTGTATTCTGCCCTCTTCCTCTCCTTTTATCTTCTCTTGCTTTCTGAAGACTATCCCATCCCATCTGTTTCTGTCCTCTCACTTGTATTCATGCATATGTAAATATATATATTTTTTTCAAGAATGTGTCTTAGACCTAAGCTCCTTAGAGATCTCATTTTGTCTCACCAGCAAGTTGTTCCGATAATCATTGTAATTGCAAAGATGTTAGGATGAACCCTTGAATTAACTGCCTTTCATTCCAAGAGTCAGGAAATTTCAAAGGGGTGGAGCAAGAGTTTCCATAGTTGTCATGGCAACGACAGCGGGTCTGATGCTCTGTATTCTTCTCTTTCCATCCTCCCCTCTCCCCTGCCCCCAGTGCTCACCCCTTCACCCACTGTGTCCTAATCTATTCATGATGGTACCAGTCAAAAGTCTAAGAGAAGTGATATTCTTTGGAGTGGATATAGGGAAAATGGGACTTTAAAACAAAGGTTACGTACGAGGTTATCAATAGAACAGGCCCCTTTCATTGGTATAAACTCTGAGAGTCAGGTAAGAATACAACACAGCCTCTTGCTTTATCAAGACATGTTTGGCAAAGAGAAAGGAAATTGATAGTTTTTGGTTTTCTTTGATCTTTTTTTTTTTTTTTTTTTTTTTTTGCGGTGCTAGGGATTTGAACCCAGGGCCTACTAACTGAGTTATATCCCCAGCCCAAGTTTTTGGTTTTCTTAACCCCTTCAAGCTAAAGTCACTGTGTTGCTCCCTCCCCCAACCATCTGAAGTCCCAATTTCCTTACCAGTTTCCCAGCCCTCCAATTTCCTGAACAAATCTGTATGTAGCAGCAACTGGAGTTCTCCCCACAGACTCAGACCTGTCTGGGCCTGAAAAAGGGTCAAAGTAGAAACATAGTTTTGGAGAAAATGGATTTGAGAAATGTCTTTAAGAAGCAGAATGTGTCGAACTTGTTAATGGACTGGAAGTAGGGGATAAGGAAGAGACTGACCAGATTTCTCATGAGGGCAATGGCATGGAGAGTGGCCTCCATTAAGTTCCTCCTGAGACTGGGAATCTCTCCAAGTTCCCCAGGAGGAGACCCAGTTGGTGGGGGTGGAAGAAGATTTCCACTCTGTACATGCTGAGGTCCCAGCAAAAAACCTGGGCACGAGTCAACCTATTTCTATTCTGTTCTTTTCATGTTGAACTTAAGATAATCAATCCCCACCCTGATTCATAAGAGAAATCAAACTGGAGAGGGTTTTATTTTTATAAGACTCACATAATTTTGAAAAATTGCCAGTTGAGATCTTTGGCCTATCTATCTAAATTTATAGCTGTATTCAATTCATTCCTATGAGTTATCCTACCTGGAGCTGCTGAGGTGTCATTAACCACCATGTGAAGGCTAAATCCACTACAGATTGACAGCTTAATCCACAGTGTCTTCTCTTCTTTGAGACTGTACTAATATTCACCCCATTTTTTTCTTATGTGGCATCTTGTGTACAACTTCCTGTGACTCCCAGTCTTTGTTTTTCAGCTTCTGTTCCTCAGGAGGAATGTTGTCTAGTTCTTTGAGGCATCCCTAGTGCTTTCTAGAGTGAATTTCTTCTGTTACCTTGGGGCCTATCTTTTAAGTCTGACTATTTATCCCAAACACTTCAAATTTAGAAAAAATGGTATGTGCCTGTGTTTGTGTGATGTATTTAGAAATTAAGAGAGAAGGAGAGAGAGAGAAACTTTTATTTTCAAAAGATTTTCCACATTGATAATCACAGTTGGTCTTCATAAAACTCTGAGGTACAGAAACAGATGGGTACATCTTCTTTGTTATGGTTTAGATATGAGGTATCCCCCCCACAAAACTTGTGTATGAGACAATGCAAGAAAGATTAGTGGTGAAATGATTGGGTTTTGAGAGCCTCAACCTAATAAATGTGTTAATCCTCTGATAGGGATTAACCCCAGGTGGTGACTTAGGCAGGTAGGGTGTGGCTGGAGGAGGTGGGCCACCATCTCCCTTTGGGGTATACCTGGTGGGAAAAAATCTCTCTCTACTTCCTTGTGGCCATGACCAGAGCTACTTTCCTTCACCACACTCTTCCACCATGATGTCCTGCCTCACCTTGGGCCCAGAACAAGGGATGGCTGAGAACTTTGAAACTGTGAGCTCCAAATAAACTTCTCCTCCTCTAAAATTGTTCTCAGTGGGCCTTTTAGTCACAGCAGCAAAAAAGCATACTAAAACATTCCTGACATGGAAGCTGAAACTCTGAAGACTGGTCTGGCCTGAGGTCGCCAGGTGGATCAGTAGGGACAGGAAGAATTTATTTTACATAACCCTAACGGACAAATACTTTCACTGATACTGTCTGTTGTGAGGGGCTATAATAACCATTATTGTCTGCTTCATTCTCTAGATGAAGGAATACAGCTCAGTGAGCTGTATGTGGTGATTCTGACTTTCACCACCTGGAGTCAGCCTAGAGCCCACAAGTTAAAGGCACTGCCCCGGTAAGACTTCCTCACCTAGATGTCAGCTGCAAGTGGGGCCCTACGTCACTCACACTTCTTAATGACTGGGTACACATCTGGGGGATCCTATGAGCCCCCTCTGGTTTGATCATTTGCTAGAATGACTCATAGAACTCAAGAGAGTGTTATAATTCTGATTTTGTTCTAAAGGATACAAATCAGGACCAACCAAAGAAAGAAATAGAGGGCTGGGGCTGGGAGGGTTCCAAATGCTGAGCTTTCTCTATGGCTCATGGCTCTACTCATCGATGTGTTCTCCAATTAAGAAGCTCAAAGGGCTCGTGTCCAAGGTATTTATTGAGTTTTCACACATAGGCATAATTGGTAACTCAGTCTCCAACCACCTCCCCTCCCCTCTCCAGGTTCAAAACCCCAACCCTCTAATCACATGGTTATTCTTGCTGCGAACAAGCCTCCATCCTGAGCTACATCTTTATCATAACCTGTGGTGTGGTCCAAGGGTCTCATGGATAGCAGATACTCGTATCATTTAAGAAACTGGAAGGGTTTTATGATCTGTTCTGGAAACCTGGAATAAAGACCAGATGGGTTCTTTATTATACAATAGTAGCAGAGCCAGGCAAGTTCTGCATTTAGTCTGGGAATCCAAGGCTAAGTGCTTTCCCTTATGCCCAACACTGCACCCCAAGAACTTGGTTCCCATCTGGTTTTCTGATAATGAGTGTTATACTTTAGATATGAGGTGTCTCCCTAAACCTCATGTGTCAGACAATGCAAGAAGGTTTAGAAGTAGATCATTTGATCAGGTTATGAGAGCCTTAACCTAAACTATACATTAATCTTCTGATAGTGATTAACTGAGTGGTAATTGAAAACAGGTAGGGTGTGGCTGGAAGAGGTGGGTCATTGGGGGCATGTCTTTGGGGTACATATTTTGTCCATGGTGAGGGGAGAAGTTCTGCTTCCTGGTACCAAGTTCTGAGTCACCCTTCCACCATGATGTCCTGCCTTACCTCAGATGCCAAAGAATGGAATCGGCTGTCTATGGACTAAGACTTCTGAAACCATAAGCCCCCAAATAAACTTTTTCTCCTCTGATTGTTCTTGTCAGGTCTTTTGGTCACAGCAGTGAAAAAGCTGACTAAAACAATGTGTTTAAGAGAAAGAGAGAGGGGCTGGGGAGATAGCTCAGTAGGTAGAGTGCTTGCCTCTCAAGCACAAGGCCCTGGGTTCAATCCCCAGCACCACAAAAAAGAGAAATTGGAATGTAGTCTGATGTCTTGAAGACCTAGACAGAAACTTCCTCATACTTCAAAACCACACCCTGTCCTTCACTTTGGCCCACCTGAAATCAGACCAAACCCAACAATCCAGTTTTCCACATTTCTAAAGTAATAAAGCCAAGCAGGAAGGATGCTGACAAATGAATGTGCTCTCAGGACAACCCAGGGTTTCTGAAAGCAAGCCACGTAGGAGGTGTCAGCACAGACCCTGATTGCAAAAGTCTGCATTTATCCTTAATCTGCATTTTAAACCCAAACCCTCCATCCCACACAGTTCTCTGCCCTAGCTAGCTGTGTTCCACAATCTGCAAGCCAAAATGGAATGGTGGATGAGGAATGATTTCTTTCTTTCTTTCTTTTTTTTTTTTTTGCTGGAAAAAGCTTTATTTTCATTTGGTCCAAGGTTTAGGAGGGGCTCCAAGCTGCCTAGGGGTTAGAGAGAGAGAGAGAGGGGCTCAGGCCAAAGCTCTGATGCCAGGATATGCAAAGGAGCCCCATCTAAGGCCACACTGCTCCAGGCCTTCGAGTCATGCTTGAGGGTGAGTCTGTCGAAGAGATACTCGCCCAGGCCAGCCTGGGGGCCTGCCAGACCGTGGAGATTAGTCAAGTGGTCTCCTATCTTCTTGATCAGCTTCACCTCCTCATCAAGGAAGTGGTTCTCCAGAAAGTCACAGAGATGTGGGTCTGTGCGGGTAGAGCCCAAGGCATGAAGATCCAAAATGGCTTGGTTTCAGGTTCTTCTCCAGGGCCAAGGCAGCTTCCATGGCATCCTGGGTGTTGCCCCACTCATCTTGAGAAGGTTTCTGCACGTCCTGGAAGAGGGCACGGCCGCCGCGTTGGTTTTGCATCTTCAGGAGACTCGGAGGCCTTGTGCTTTTCCTCGGCCAACTCGCGGAAGAAGTGGCCCACGCCCTCCAGAGCCACAACGTCTCGGTCAAAATAGTAGCCCAGAGAGAGGTAGGTGTAGGAGGCCTGCAGATGTAAATTGACAAGGCGGTTGACAGCAGCCTCCACCTCGGTAGAATAATTCTGGCCAATCTGGGAGGCCATGGTTGGTCGTCACTAAGGAGCTAACCACAAAAAACAGAGTTAGCTGGACCCCGAAGCAGGAGGTGGGCGAGAAGGTGGTCCCGGAGATTGTAAATGGAGATCAGATTGGAAGGCGATTGGAAGTAGAAGAAAAGGGAGTCCCCGGGTCTGTTCCGTCCAAACACTGTTGAAGCAAGAGACAGATCTGCAGGACCTCCAAGCACGACGGTTCGAGGAATGATTTCAAAAGACCGAAATCCTGGACAGGCAGGGTGCTGATGAACAGCATATCCACTTTGATTATTGATGCAAAGCACTTAGTGAAAAGGGGAGCGGATTTTTATTTACTGCACCCCTACTGTGTGCTACAAGCTGTGGTCAGCATTCTAATGGCACACATCATTTAACTCTCACAGTTCTGTAAAGTGTGTCTGACTATCCTATTTTAATGGAAATTCAGGCTCCAGAAGTTTAAAGATCTTACCCAAAGATGTTCAAACTGATTTGAACCTAGGTTTAATTCTAAGATCCACTCTCCTATTTATACCAGTCCTCCTCCAACCACTGGTAAAAGCTTGGAAACTGTTGCTGTCAATTTTTTTTGTTTGTTTGTTTGCTTAGGGCTTTATTAAATCTTCTTTTTGTATGATGATGTGATTAAACTGATCTTCAGAAAACCTGTCATTTTGAAAGCTTAGGGCAGCAGAACAAGCTAATCAAAGAAAAGCTTTATTTACATTAATCCTACTGGGAGATTGCTCAGGTCACTTCTCTGAAAAGCCTGGTGATTTTGCTCAGCTTAGTCTAAACATTAGACCATTTTCACTTATTAAATCGCTGCTAATTCAGGCACCAATGCAGAACAAATGTGCCATTAATGATAAAAGTCACAATCACACAAAAGCCTGACTGTGGGGTTGGATTGGAAGTACAGCACTAGTTCCAGATGCAGATTCTATTTTACCTTACTTCTACAAGCTTTGGACTTCGTTGATAAACAATGAGGTCTCTGGAAATTTCGGTGGGTGTGAAGCCTGAACGCCTCATCAGCTCCGTACTAGTGCCACCTAGTGGCTCCTCAAGGCATCTGCAGATCCTTCAGATTTCTAAAGGGTCGGGGAGGGTTCGAGGGCCCTGCCATCTCCAGGCCCTCAATCTAGAGGCACTAGAGATACTTGTGTGCCAAGAGAAGAGGAAAGAGGTGATCGTCTACTTCATATAACTATAAAATTCTCGATAGCTGAGATAACGAATTTTTGGACTTGGACAATTTTGTTTTGACCTCATACAGGCACAACACAAGAATACCTTGCCCCCTGCTTTTTTTGGAATCTGTGGCCCCATTGATATCTGGGAAACTCCACCAATGCAAACATGCCATCCCTTCTTCCATATCTCCCGCAGGCATTGTCCTCAGTCAACACCACAGCCCAAGAGGAAAATGAAAAAGCTCAGTTCTACCTCAGACCATTCACTCTACTGGTTTTATTTCCTTCTCATGGTGTTCCTTAGCCACCTACCTGGCAAAGGATATTGGGAGGAAGTTCCTCAGCACTGTCTTTGAATAACATGGGGAGCATGGACCATGTGTCATCTAAGCAAGTTCGAAAGCCAAGTTTGCTAAGTCACTTCTGACTTTGAGAAAGGAACCATCTGTTCAGGGACAGAACCAGGGCAAAGGACAGGTAGCTGATTAACAAAGAAAAGGAAATGGGTAAATAGTACTCCCCCATTATCTGGTTGCTAACAGCTTCTGTGGGAGGGGAAAAATCACTTTCCAACACAATCACCCCTGACGTTCTCTTCCTGCCTTTTGGTCACCAGTAAGAATAAGAAGAAAGGAAACCTAAAATCTATAGAAGGGGAAGATCAGCTCTGAACCCCCTCCTCTCAGGAGGAGTCTCTTTCTCTCTCTCCCTCTCTCTGTTCTTTTTCTTAAATAAAGTTTACTTTTTGCTCTTGCCTCGGTGTTTCCCAGATGTTTAATCTTCAACACTGGTAGAATGAGGACCCAATTCTGATTTTAAAGACAGATTTCATTGTTAAAACGTAACCAAAGTGGGAGATAATAAACACCAGACAAGGAGACCATGATAGGAGAATAATAGGATCAGTTCAGGATTTGGCGTCAGAGTTACCTGGGCTTGAATCTTGGATCTGTCTCTTGCTGTATACTGGGGGAAATTATTTGGCTTTCCTATCAGCTTCCTCACCTGTCAAATAGATATCATGTATCCCGTTTACTGATTTATAGTACAAAATAAATCCAACTGTGGAAATAAATGAAGTTCACCTAAATGAGAACAGTTTGCTACCGTGAGGAATTTGGCCACCATCATTGATTTGGTAGAGACTCAAGCGGGCAGAGAAAAGAAAAGCATTATAATGAAAAAGGAAGGCTTCAGGTCTGCTCTGATTGAAGTTTGTGGGCACTGGAATGCTGGAGGAGGGTCAAGAGGGGGAGGGCATCTTCTGCCATTAGGTTAGAGTGCATATTTCTATTCTTCTGATTGGCCCTGAGTTGGAAGCAGCCGTAAAAAATGGGGAAGCTGCCAGTCAAAGACCAAGTCCTGACTGTTCTGTGATGATTTCTGTGGAAGCTGTGGTTTGGCTTTTGCATATTCTGGGATGGTTGCATTAGTGGTTGTAGGTTGGAGTTCTGTTGTCACATGTAGTTTGGCCATTGTCCATTTGTACAGTCATCTTTTATGATGTATTCAAAGCTAGTCACACCTTGTATACAGATATTCAGTGAGTGGTAATCATTATTATTACAATTCACAGTGATCAGAGGTGGCTCTCAGACTCCAATGGAGCCAGACTTTAGGTGGTAGCTTCCTTATTTCATTTTGGGTTGCTGTAATACCCGAGGCTGTGTAACCTGTAAAGAAAAGAAGTCTGTGTGGCTGACAGTTCTGGTGAATGGGAAGTGCAAACAGCATGGTGGCATCTGGCACAGGTTTCCCCTTGGTTGTGTCACAGCATGGTGGAGAAGTAGGTAGGGAAGTGGGCATGTGAAAACAGACAGGAGACAAAGAGTCGGGAGGGACCAGACTTGATCTTTTATAACAAATCGTTCACATGAAGTAAGTGGGTCTGGTAAGAACTATATTAGTCCCTTCTGAGGGCAGTGCCCCCGTAACCTAAGCACCTTCCGCTGGACCCCATTTCTTAAAGATCCATCACCTCTCAACACCATGGCATCGGGGACCAAGTCTCTAACACATGAACCTTCAGGAGATACACTCAAAATATAGGATCTCCCAACAGTGTCATTCAGGGTCCATGCAGGAAAACAGAACCTATACCAATTTTTTTAAAAAAATTTTCTTTCTTTTAGTTGCAGATGACACAATACCTTTATTTGATTTATTTATTTTTATGTGTTGCTGAGGATCGAACCCAGTGCCTCACATGTGCTAGGCAAGCGCTCTACCACTGACCCACAACCCCAGTCCTATACCAATTACTTTAAGAAGGATAACTTAATAGGGGAAATTGAGGACATGGAGAAACAGAAAAAAGGTAACGAAACGATACAGGAATAGTTCCTGAATGAAGCAGCTGTCACTCCTGGGGCTGGAGGAACAAGGAGAAGAGATGGAAGTTATTCAGCTTTGAAACCCAGAGCAGAAGCTTCACAGAGTGTGACCCAGATCTCTGAAGAGAACAGTGCTTCTTGGTTGGTGCTGATACCTCATGAACTTGGAGGAGGCCCTGAAAGTACTTGAACTTGGATCCCCAAATACTCACAGGTTGGAGCAGATATATCTTGTAGCAAGGGCATCATGAGGGTGGAAGTCTCTTCAAACTGGAACGATTGGTGCTGCTGGCTGAAGTATCATTGTTGCAGTGACATTGATCAATAAGAAGCCACAAGGATGGGAAGGTGTCGTGTCCTTCTTGCCTTCATGTCTTCCTCCAGCATTCCCATAACTAACAAGGATCTGGCTGGCAAAGAAGAAATGAGCCCCAGACTCAACGTCACAGAGCACAGTATAGGATGGTGGTTTGGAGTGCAGGGATGACATCTTTCAACCGGCTTACCTCCTTCTTCATTGTTTGCAGGGTCTCTGTTTTTTGGGCACAAGGTTGGCTAAATGTGTTAGGGAAACACAGGCACCCCCACCCAGGCTCAGCCACCAATCTTGATTGATTTATGCATTTCTCCAGGTCCTTTCAAAACTAAAACAGTCAATCAAAAGTAGACAATCAATGAATAATTGATTCGATCGTTTCCTGTTCACCTATCCACTGCTTTATTTTCCCCTACATCTAGACACCCCTGGAAAATCCCCCCAAGTCTCTCTTTTTACAGAGATTGGAGAAACTTCTGCTTCATTCCTGTTTTTCTACCCATATCCAAGAAGTTCCCATAGAACTTTCCAGCCCTTTCTTCACTGGGGCCAAGAGAAAAGGAGGTGCTAGGGAAGAGAATCCTCTTCCACTTCACCTTAGATCTTCCCACTCCAGATAGTCTTCCAAGAGTGTGTAGGGATGGAGGTTTGGTCCCTCCCTTTTAGGGAAGGAAGGGCTCTAGCTATGCTGGAGATGTCCCAGGCATCAGGAACACCAAGGTGACTCAAACACAGTCCCCTCCCTAAAGGCGTTTGTATGCGCTAATCAAATTGGTGTAACAACGTGAGCAAAAACGTTAAGTACACGGCACTATGGCCCAACTCTGCCTATGACTATCTCAGAAAACTTCAAAGGTCACAATAAAAGAAATAAGTGGGCACTCCAGACAGATGGCAGCATGTGTGGAATGGTCTGAAGTTGTCTAAGAGTATCTCCATTAAAGGTCTCCGCAGTGGCGTGTAGGGTTGGACACACAGGGTCAGGACTGAGCTCTGCAATGACTCCCTACAGAGACTGCTGGGAAGCTGGCAAGAGGTATGGCCCATCTGCTGCGTAGACAGCTCACTCCAGCAGCTGTGTGGAGGCTAGACCAGGAAAGGAAGCTGCAAGACGGGAGGCAGGAAAGTGACTGTAAGTTTGTGTCATAATACACGTTGGTGGGTTTAAAGATGTGTAAGAGACTTTCCTTTGCTCCATCAGCTGAAGAGTGATTCAAAATAGTAGACACAAATATAGAGAGGCGGAGGGCTGCGCCAAGCTGCTGCTGCTGCTGCTTCTTCTTCTTCTTCTATTTTTTTATATCAGGGATTGAACTCAGGGGTGCTGAACTACCGAGCCACATCCCCAACCCTGTTTTGTATTTTATTAAGAGACAGCTGAGTTGCTTAGCACCTTGCTGAGTTGCAAGGCTGGCTTTGAACTCATGATCATCTTGCCTCAGCCTCCCTAAGCTTCTCCTTGGGACATCCTGTCCAGCAGAGTCTACACTGGGTCCGACCTGGGAAGATCATGTCTCCAGGGAACAGGTATGGGGATAAGTGGCAGGAAGCAAGGCTGGCAGGAGGGCACATATTTTAGATGCTCTTCCTGAGCAATTGAAGACTAGTGGGGACTCAGAGCCCGGGAAATGACAGGATGAGAGGCTATGCTTTAGGAAGACGAATCTCGGAGCAGCATGGAACACGTATCAGAAGAGTCCATTGCAAAACGACCGTTATCTAGTGATGCTGAGGATCAGATCCAGTACAGGGGCTATGACAGATCAGTTTTGAAAGGGAAGTTGTGACCGCTAATGTGGAATGGGGGATTAGGGGTCAAGACTTCCCCAAGTTTTTCATTAAAGAAAGAGAGAGGGAGATAGAAATTGGAAGAGCGGTAGAAGGAGGAGTTTTAGTGCCAGCTGTTTGTATGTGAATAAGGACTTTTCAGTTTGTTTCCACATTACTGGTGTCCTGTAACAGAGCCAAGTTCATCCTTGTGACTTCAGATGAAGCTATTAAAGCAACAGGGAAGGGAACCACAAAGGAATGAGGGGCAGCAGTTTCAAGGACAATTTGATTTCATTGCAACAATAATCGTAATAGTATTCCATTTATTTTACATTTCTGTTGGAAAGTGTTCCATTAGACTAATTTTAGTGAGAATACAGTGAAATTAGCCTACCAATTCACTTCTGGTGGTACTGTAAATTAGCACAACATTTTGAAAAGCAATATAAGATGTGGTAATCCCACTCCTAGGAATTTATCCTTAGGAAATATGTATATTTTAAAGCAAAAGCTGAGAGCTCAAGGAAGTTCATTACAGCATTATCTATGCTAAGCAAAACTAGTGAAGACATAAAACATTAATAGGGGGAAATGATTTAGTAAATGATGCTATAGTGATTCAATGAAATATTATAAACCTATTAAAATGCAAATTACAATTATACTGACTAGGGAGAAATGGAAACATGCTTGACACCAGAAACGGTAATAAAGGAAGCAGAGTACAAAATTCTTTGCACACTTTATTAGAGTATGGATATGTGCATGCATTGGATAAAGTACAGGAGGTAATTTGCAGAATGAAAGTAGGTATTTTGCCAAATAGCCCAGGGCTCAGGAACGGAAATGCTGGCCTGGAATCCTCTGATTTACTAGTCTGTGACCTTGGGCAATATCTTCATCCTCTCTCAGCTTCAGTTTCTCATCTATAAAATGGGAGTAACATAAGGGTGTGATTTTCAATGAGCATTAAAAAACACTTGCCTCAAGGATTTCTGAACATCCAGATGAAATACTACATGTGAAGCTCTTGGCTCTTGAACATTTCAATAAATGACACTTATTATTATGGGTGATTTTTATTTAAAGTATATTATAGATAGATTACCTTAATTAAAAATATAGAATGCACAAATATGTTAGTCAGCTTTTTGTCACTGTGACCAAAATAACCTGACAGACTAACAACTTAGAGGAGGAAAGACTTATTTTGGCGCATGGTTTCAGAAGTCTGGGTCCACAGTCGGCTGTGTTCATTGCTCTGGGCCTCCTGAGGCAGAACATCATGGTGGAAGAATGTGGAGGAGGAACGCTGCTCAGCTTCTGGAAGGCAAGAAGCAGATGGAGGAAAAGAAATCCCCAAGTGGATTAATCCACTGATGAGGTCCAATCATTGCCCAAATTCCCCACTGCTGAACCTGGCTGCATTGGTGACAATGCTTTGAACATGAGACTGAAGCCAGAATTGGGGACAGGCAGTTAGTGCAGAAATAGGGGTTGGGGTCAAATCGAGGAAATGGAGGTCATGAAAGTCATCCGCCTCTGGAATTTGGAGACTGCCCCTGGGAGAATGGAATGTCAAGGATCTCTGGAGCCCATTGACATCACCAAATTTACCTGCCCTTGTCAGGGACTACAGGCAGGCGAGGAACTGCTCTTATCTGCCTGAATCACTTTGGCCCTCCCCCTGCCCATTCGCTTCTCACTTTATGCATCTCACCTGCAAAACTGGCCTAGTCAAGTAGGCAGAAAGGAGAGATAAGCGGGGAGAGAACTGGAGAACAAAAGAGACCTTAACCTATAAAAGATGTAGAGCGTGCTCACTTCTGGGGACTTTAGAACATTAGCCATGGCCCCCCTACTCCTCCTTGGGAGAAGTCTGTATTATTACCTTTAAATAAGATCCGCTTAATATGCTTGCCTTGGCGTGCTTCTCTGATGTTATACTTCAACACCTGAGGAAGCAAAACTTGTCACCAGTAAATGGTGGTATCAAGACTTTGGGGGATATTTCAGATCCAAAGCACAGCAACCAATGGCACATTATAACTCTCTGTAATGGAACTAAGTAGACCCAAGAGGAATTATACGAAGAAAATGTTAAGCACTTTTTTTCTGTTTTGTCCTTGCATTTTAACCTGACTTGGCAAGTGATCGACCCTGGTATGAATTTTTCTTTCTTTTTTGGGGTGGGGACGGGTATTGGGGATTGAACCCAAGGGCACTGTACCACTGAGCTACATCCCCAGCCCTTTTTGTTTTGAGACAGGGTCAGTCTCTGTAAGTTACGGAGGCTGTCCTTGACTTTGTGACATTCCTGTCTCAGCCTCTACAGTTGCTGGGATTACAGGCCTGCACCATTTTGCCCAGCTGGCATCTGACCAACTCTGGGAGTAAGCTACACAAATGTCCCTCACCCCTGATATTCTTACTCCATGCCTTTGGTCATGAGCTTCCTTCCTGTTCCTGCCAAGAGACAGGGGAGGGCCCACTCCAGGCAGGGATGGCTACTGAGTCATTACCTGCCCTAAGTTTTATATTACTGGGCATGGGAGGAGGTAAGATGGAAGTCATTCCCCAGTGGCCCCCAGGGCATTGTCACCTAACTTGAGACCCGGGGAATCTTGATTTCATCAGGGCTTTTGGTAGTTGGTGCTATATGTTTGCTTCTGTTTATTCAATATGTAAGAAGGAAGTCCAGAGGTATCTGCAAAGATGGTCAGAACACACAGGAGCAGTCAAGTGATCATCCTATGTGTTAGGGGGAAAATGCAGCTCAGGTTGGGATCCGCAGCGGCAATTATAGCCGCCGCTGCGGGATCCCGCTGAACTGCCCCTCACTCGCTTGGCTTGGTTGTGGCTCGCCAATAGCTCCCAGAAAAAATGCTCCGCAGACACGAGTTCTCATGCAAGAGACTTTATTTATGCGGACGATTAACACGTCCGCTCAGGGCGAAAAGAAGGGAAGAAAGAGAGGAAGATGGCGTGTGGCTTCTCCCAGATATTGGAATCTCGCAGGCTGGAAGGAACCAATAGCGGAGGAGAATTCTTGCAAGCTGACTGATGAACCAATAGCATGTTAGGACATAACGTGGGAAGCAGGAAAATGGTGACAGCGTAAGACGGAAATTCCTGTAACGTAAGAGGCGGGCAGAGCGCAGATTGACAGGTGATGGGGAGGCCGGAAATTCCTATAACGGAAGAGGTGGGCGGAGCGCGTTGACAAGTGGTTGGGAGGCTGAAAATTCCTCTAACGGGAGAGGCGGCCGGCTTTATACATTACACTATGTGTGCCCAACTTCAGAGGAAAGGCAAGTACAGCTGGCTCCTCCAGGGGCCAAGGTTTTTCTTATCACCACAAGGATTTTAAACCCCTGCAGTATAGATCCTGCAACTTTACATCACTGATTGCTTTGAGTGCAATCTTAGAATCATTTTTTTTTTGCTCTGAATGTGACCCAAGGGTTTCATCTGCAACCTAAATGAAAAGGCTCCTGTTTCCCAGCCTGGAGTTCCCAGGAGAACAGCACACATTCCCAGGGCACAGGGTCTGAGTGGGCAGAATTCAGGTTTCTGCTGTTCCCTGCATTCTTTAGAAATCAGGGAAACTAATAGCGCATTCAGCAATGATGAAGCCAGAACTGGGGACAGGCAGTTAGTGTAGAAATAGGGGACCTGGTCAAACTGAGGAAATGGAGGCCATGAAAACCATCTGCCTCTGAAAGTTGGAGACTGCCCCTGGAAGAATGGAATGCCAAGGATCTCTGGAGCCCATCATTACCAAATTTACCTGCCCTTGTCAGGACTACAGACAAAGAGATGCTAATTAATGCCCTCTGAGCCCTTGCCTCACTGAATCACTTTGGCCCTCTCCCTGCCCCATCAGCTTCTCACTTTTTGGTCTCGCCTGCAAAACCAGGCCTAGTCATGTAGGCAGGAAGGAGAGATAATGGGGGAGAGAACTGGAGAACAAAAGAGACCTTAACCTATAAAAGATGTAGGGTGCCCTCACTTCTGGGGACTTTAGAACATCAGCCTTGGCTCTGGGAGGGAGAAGTCTGTATTATTACTACTTTTAAATAAAATCTGCTTAATATGCTTGCCTTGGTGTGCTTCTCTAGTGTTCAAATTTCAACATTAGAGGGATCAGAACTCGTCACCAGTAAATGGCAGTATCAATGACACCAACACACCTCTAGGATCTATTGTTTAGATACCTACAGATATGCACAGAGATGTTCACTATAGGTTGCTCATCCTGTAAGGAATCCCACGGAAACCACGCCAGACACGGAAATCACACAGGGAGTTTATTAAGCAAACAGAGTGTCTCCCTGCAGGGTAAGAGAGAAAGAAAGTGAGTCACGGGGAGAGAAAGGCAAGAGAGAAAAGATGGCGGTGAAGCTATCTTTAAGAATCCCGCTGAGCTAACGGGACGGATAACAGAGAAGGACACTTGCAAGCTGACTGATGAACCAATAGCTAGCTAGGATGTTCACAGGCTGACAGTAGTTGGGAGGCGGGGAAATGGCTGCAACGGAAAGGGTGGGGAGAGCAGCTTTGTACTACAAATCCTAACATTCCTTTAGTAACAAAGGGCTGGGAAGATTCCAAATGTCTGTAAATAGGGCATTGATTAAGCCAAAAAAAATGTATGGGGAAGAATCACACAATACACACCCCCTGCGATGATTAGCTGAGAACTCAGCAGGGTTGGCCTGTAGGACAATATTCACTGCTTTGTTGTCTAAAACTGGTTTCATAATTATTTTTGTAATCAGGGGGAAAAAAAGATTTAAATCAGGAAAAAGAAAATCAGGGTGGAGACACCCTGTAAGCACAAAAAGATGAAAAGCAGACCTCAACAGATTCAGAGAAGCCTTTATTCCTTTGAGGACTCAGGCACCGTCGGGGGCCCATTTTCTGGATGGGAAAATGGCTCTCAGTTACAGAGGAGATTTTGGTTTTAAAGGGTGCAGTGAGGATGATGTAATCATCGAAAACTGTGCATGTGCAGTTTTGATCGTTAGGGGCTAGTTGTACAGGTTAAAATCAGACCCTGAGGGATGAGTACTCAGATCTTGCCCATTGTCATTCAGGACTACATTGATGTGGAGAAGGTCAAGGTTTAGGGCCCAACATTCTGTATCCCTGCCTTTCTCCCAGGGCCCATTGTTATCAGGAAAGAATGCCCTGGGAGAGGTTTAACCTTTGACCAATTTCCTCCTCCTTCCTTCCAAGCCATACTGTCCCTCCATTTCTCTTGGGGAGCTGTCTTGTAGGAATATTATTTTCCATAACCCTTCACACCCGTCGCTTTCTCACCTATATTCCCACTTTTGCTGCCTTTTCATCCATCTGAGAAAACAAGTGGCTCAAGCAATCTGGGTGTCATCCTGCCTCTCCACATTCACTGCCCCAGAGCCTGGAAAAAGAAAGTCAGAGTTATGTCACCTAGAGTCCCCTCCTCCCCAAACCCAAGGTGCATTCAGGGCATGACACACAGAATTCTTTAATCACACAGATTTTGGCCAGAGCTTAATTCTGGTTTGATCTTAAGAATAACAAAGGCTTCTGTTTCTCACCTCCAGTTTACTCAATAAAAAATATTTTGGAGGGTATAAGTTTTCTGAATTGAGTTATTTTGATTAAAATGCAAATTGACCTTCACTGTAAGCCATTGAGGCTTAGTAATTATTTACATCTAAATGTCAATTCGTTTCAAGTTTAAATAGTTGCAAGTGTGAGTTTTACTCAGGAGAATTGGGCCCTGAGGATCGCAAGACCAGGTAGGAGGCAGTGGATGAAACTTATGGGGTGTAAGTGAAGCCAGAATTGAAGAAGCCAGTTAGGATAGATAGGTGGTGGGGCTGAATGGAGAAAATGGAGGCCAATCTGAGTCTGGGAAGTTGGAGACCGCCGCTGGGAGATTGGAATGTCAATGTCTGCAGAGCTTTTTGATCACCAAGGTTACCTGCCTATACTACCCCTTCCCAAAAGGCTGCAGACAGGGAGTTGCTAATTAATGCTCCCTGGGCTGCTACCTGCCTGGATCCGTCCATTTGGCTCTTCCCCCTGCCCATCTGCTTCTCACCTTTTGGCATCTCCTGGGCATGGTCACTTAGGCAGGAAGGAGAGAATAAGGGGCAAGAGCAGGAGAACAAAGGAAACTTTAGTCTATAAAAGATGCAGGGCGCTCTCACTTTTGGGGATATCAGAATACCAGCCAGGGCACCCTCTCCCTCCTGGGAGAAGTCTGTGTTACTACTTTTAAATAAAACCTGCTTCATATGCTTGCCTCTGCGTGCTTCTCAAATGTTCAAACTTCAACCTTTGAGGAAGCAGAACTCATCACCAATAACCGGCGGTATCATAAGGAGGATGCTGAAAGTTGGAACAAAAATGAACTGAAAGTGGACATAATTTTGTCTAGGACTGCCATTTTTTTTATATCTTCTGATAAAGAATAAACTCAAACTTATTTGTACTTGCCTAGTTTAAGAATGTTCCCAGTTTGGTGAGCATTCTAAGCCAAAGTTGTACTTCTAATGAAGCATTCCATGATATAATACCATTGTGGTGGTTCTATTGTAGTGGTAGCTGACCCAGGCCTGGATATAAAGTAATCTAAGGATACTGTCTGTAAGAACCCCTGGGAGAGTGAGAGTTCTCCCCAGCTGGCTGGGTTTCTGGAAAACTAACTGGCACTATTTGCTCCTTCCTTTTTGAATGTAAAGGACTTTCCCTAGGAGCTAACCATGTTCCTTTGAAATGTAAACACCCCTGTGAAGGCTGCGGGGCCCAAAGGTAGAGATTTACTGAAGGCCTAGTAAGAGGAGCCAGTCTCACTTTTGCAGTCTGCTTTTGTAAACACACTTCCTGCTTGAATACCTTTACACACTCATATATTATTTTTTTGAAACCTTGTGCCCAATTATGTACTGTTTTAGACTAGAAAATTTATGACACCAGATTGCCTATAAATGTTATGAAAAATTGGTAAGGGGTGCTCAGAATTTTGGAGTGATAATCTACTCTGGGCCCACCCGTGTTAAGATAAAGTCTGATTTCTCCTATTCTTTGAGCGCTATTTGCCACTTCTTGTGTGATTCCCACAACATTATGACACTTAGAATTTCTAATGACACTACCTCATTGGTCCACAATGAGGACCAACCAGATGAAATATTGTTTGCCAACCAGATGAAATATTTTTTTATTTCCAAAAGTATTTTGAAACTACCACCATAATACTTGATTTAGGCAAGAATCATCAATGGCTGCTAAAATTACTGGAAGAATAGTTTTGGAGGAACAGGATAATCATGTTTGAAATGGGTAAGTCAGGCGGACACCAAATTAACAAGTGATCCAATTCAATATTACCAATAATGAATAAACTATATCATGGGCTCCTGGTTCAATCCAAGGGAATACAACAGGGCTTACACAGCACCCCCTTTAAAAAATGTGTATTATTGTTTGGATCTTAAATGTTCCCCAAAGGACATGTTTAACTTAAAGTTTTGGTTTTGATCCTGTGGCTCTATTGCAAGGTGGTGGAACATTTAAGGGTTGGGGTATAGTTGCAGGAAGTTAGGTCATGAAGGGGTTATGGGGACCCCAGTCCCTTCCTTTCTCTTTTTTCAAAAAAGCTTCTTGACTGCCATGAAGTGAGCAGCTGGGCTGTACCACGTTTTCCTCACCGTGGTGTTCTGCCTTGTCTCAGATCCAAAGTAACAGGGACAAGTGACCGTGGACGGAAACCTCTGCAACTGTGATCCAAAATAAGCCTCTCTTCCTTGTAAGTTGATTTTCTCAGGTATTTTGTCATGATGACAGAAAGCTGACTAACATAATAAGTAATCTGAATGTAGGATGCATGAGGAAACAATCAGTCAAATCCACAGTGTCATTGCACAAAGTAACTAGTCTGAGCTCTTCAAACATATCAGTTTCATGAAAGACAAGACGGAAGAATTTTTCAAATTAAAAGAGAATAAGAGATTAAAAGATATTAAAAAGATATGACAAATGCATTATGATTCTATATTGGATTCTGGATTTAAAAGAAAGAAAGACTAAAAAGTATGCTATTAGGATAAGGGAGAAAATTTGAAATTAGAAAGTATATTGAATAGGATCATTGTATGAATGTAAATTTCTCACATGTGATCATTTAAATATGGTTGCAAAGGAGAATACCTTTGGATCTTAGGAGATATTTAAAAATATATCGTTAGGTTGGGACTTAAACAGCTATGTGGGAGGGATCAAAACAACTGAGGAAGGGGGCAGCACGCCAAGAGCGACCAATCAAACACGGACACATAAACCCCACTGACCCTTATATACACCTATCACTCAGCAGGACTCCTGCCTATCCTGGCCAATAAAGACCCTGGGCAGCCGAGGCCACGTGCAATTTTCTCTGGCTCTCCACCCTGACCTGTACCCCAGGGGCTGGGAATTTCACCAGAGAGCCAAATTCCAATAAAGCTTTGCTTTGGCTGTTTTAGTTCACTTTTGTTTGGCCACCAGCCCTCGCCCTTGAGCTTACGTATATTTCTGGGCAAAATGTGTTGCCTCAATATTTTCTCCTACATGTTTAAACCAATAAAGTATGTATAATAAGAGTATAAAAGTATGATTAAGTCAATATTGTTCAACAATGGTATAGTGAGCAACTATTATGTGACAAATACTTTTGGGGACACAGGGGACATCGAATGGGGAGCAAACATAACAGAAGTCAGTCTTCCTCAACCTTGTATTGTTCTGAGGAGGAGGAAGTATGTCACTTATGGACTAGTGTGGTAGGCCTCCCAGTTTCCCCCTCAGGACCAAGATGCCTATTCTCCCTGATTTGTTTCACTCCTCCATCCTTCTTTGGGAATTTTTCTTGGTTGCAAGGAAATGGCCGGCCCATGATTACATATTCCTTACAGGGAGTAGCCAGTGTAATGACTGGCCTACACGGTGCCCCAGAAACCTGCGCCCCCATCCCAGTCTAGGATAGAAGACCCATCTCAGCTCTAGAGCTCACTCTGGCCTCTAGGGCAACTGCATAGAGTTTGACTCTCCCCTGCCAAAACTGCTTCACTCAATCTCCTGTAGGTGTGTCTCCCACAAACCTCCTGCACACTTAAATCCCTCTTGGAGCCCATTTCCTGTAGAATGTTCCCCAAATTGCTGTGTAACTGCAGGGCTCCAATTTGAGTGCAGTCATCTTGGTCCTAAGACCCATCTTGCTCCCCAGGAGACTGTGGTATGCATTCCTAGTTCTGTAGGATAAGACAGTCAGCAGAGTATTTCTGTGTCATGCTCGGCTTGTTTTGTTTCTTTTCTTTTCTTCTTCTTTTTTTTGGACTTCATATTATTATGGCTAGATTGCAATAAATCACCAAGTCCATCTTAAAGGAGGAGACGGAACCATCTTTATTCATCAGCTGGTGGTCAGGATTCACCAGCTGGTAGGATGGAGGGGCAGGCTGCAAGTGTGCACCCTTTGACCCCCTCCAGGGGTTAGAGTACACCTTTTTTTTTTTTTTTTTTTTTTTTAACCATAAGTAAAGCATTTCAGTATGTTAATCGTAAGTGACTCTTGCTATGATTAAAGAATGGTTACTAACATTTAGACAAATGTTAACATTTTATGTGGTTAGGGTACATTGCCCAAGAAAAATGGACCCCAGAGGGAGACCAATCTTACATTGTATAAGAATTGCCATTTTGTGTTGCCAAACATGGCATGCTGAGCAACTGCTGATGGGTACAGAGGCAGGGTGTTCCCATGGGAGAAGCATTTCATACATGATATGGAGTCTCACGGTAAAATAGAATCTGGTCATTGCCCATATAGCCTGGCCCATAACAATATTCTCTCCAGTTTGTTTCTTGAGAGCTGGTTTGGAGATTCTAGTTAGGGACTGGACTGAAAAATGGTCCTCTGTTGGGAAGGTCATCCTCTTCAACTGAGAACAGAGTTTTGGGAAGAACACACATGAAGTGGTGAGAGAGAAAGGACACACTGACTTAGCCATCCAGATCAGTGGAATCAGTGTTCGCCATCAGTGAGTGACGGATGTAGCAGTCTTACCTCCATACCTAGACTGTTTCTTAACTGACATTTGACATGTTAATAGTTAAAAGAAAACTTTTTGGGGGGTGCATAATAATTATACAGAATAGTGAGTTTCCTTGTGGCATATTTGTACAAGCACATAACATAATTCAATGCTAATAGCTTTTGAGATAGCCAGGTACATTGTGGTTGCCTATAGCCAACCTCTTTCTAGCTTAGTATATAAAATCTGCCTCCCACCCTGGGCTACAGGGGTTTGCCCAAGGTATACTTCTGTCTATGAGTCCCTAATAAACTATACTTTGTGCAACTCTGGATATTATTTTCCTCTTTCTTTGATCTCTCAGCATCTTCAACCTTTGGTGACTGGTTCTCCATAAACTGGAAGTGGAGTTTTCTAAAACAGCATTACAGTGAGTTTTAAGTTTTTTTATATAAGATGCAACAGGGCCAGGGAAGGATGGGGGAGATGCAGTCTTGAGAATTTTGACCGAAGCCCTGCCATAATCTGGTGATGAGAAACTATATGTCTAGTACAGAGAACATTTTTCCTGATCTAATTTTTTGCCCCTTCCCAGCCTCTACATAGTTTTCAGATTGAAATTTTTTGAGTTAAGTCATTGGGCTGTCTTTGTTATCTTGCTTTTAAGATTTTTCACTGGGTTAGAAAGAGAAAGCTTGAGGCAAATGCTCAGTTTGAGCTTAAAGGGGAAGAAAAAGGCAAGACATTTCTTGCCCACCCTCCTTCTCCCACCTTCTCCTCCTCCTCCTCTTACTATTTTTAAGTAGGAGGACAAAACAGGACAGCCTTGGCAAGTGGTTATTGATAATGGGTCTGTGAAAGCCACCCACCTACTCTCCCTCCATTTATGGCTTTATATCTAAAAAAACAGCCAATTACATGCGAGCTGGAACATTGCGAGTGCTGAGTTCTGGCGACTCTCGCTCTCTCCATCTCCATAATGACCATGCCTGAGGCACTGGAGAGAGATTGGAGAGGCACTTGCAGGGGAAGCTGTCCTGCTACTTGTATAAGGTTATTATGCCTCGTGACAGTTATGGGTCGGAGTAAACAATGGAGCTAATAACTTCACAGCAGTTTCAGTCTTCCACATAAAAGCACGGCAAGTTCACTGCCTGCACAGCCTCTTGGTACTGGTGGAAGGGGAATCCTAGGTTGCTGCTCTTATATTGATTCCCAATCCCTTGACAGCACTCTCCTTTAATCTTGATAGAGAGAGGGGTTTGGGCACTCACAACTACCTTTTTGATATATTCCTGAGGAAGAGGAAAATAGCATTTTAATTCAATGTATTTAGAATAGTGCTGACGATATAGCCCATCTCGTAGGGTGCTTGCCTTGCATGCGCAAGGACCGGGGTTTGAATCCCCAGCACTGTGGGGTGGAAAAAATATCCAAAAAAAAAAAAAAAAAAAAAGAAAGAAACTAAAAAAAAAGGCTTCTCAATAGGCGAAATCAGTGTCTGTCTCCTAAGGTTGGTAGTGGGTGAGGGTTTCTTCTGAGAGGTGCCTCAGTTTTCTGTTACTATAAAATTACTGGAGATATTATACAAAGACTTATAAAAAGAAAATATTTATTTTGATTCAGTGTCAGAGGTCCCAGTCCATGATTATTTGGCCTGTTGCTTTGGTCTTGTGGCAAGACAGCATATCATGGCGGGTGCAAAGCTAGTGGAGCAAAGCTGTTCACCTCATGGTCAGAAGGAAAGGGAGAGAGAGAAAGAGAGAGACACCACAGTCCCATGATCCCCTTTGAGGACACATCCTTGATGACCTGAGACTTCCTCCCACAAGGCCCCACTTCTTAAAGATTCCACCACCTTCCAGAGAGCCATGTGCCAGGGGGCAAGCATGTAATATGGGTGTGGGGGACACTCTAGGTCCAAACTATAGCAGGGGCTGAATGTGGGAGCCAGAGGCATACTTGGAAACCAGTCCTGTCTTTATCAGTGACAGATTGAAATTTTCTGGGCCAGTCACTTGAGTATTCTTGGAGTTCATTTTCTTTCTTGTAAAATAAGCAAAGGGTCCCCAAACTCTTTGGTCACAAGGATAGTAAGAGGTAGAAAGGAGACCATTTTGGAACCAAAATATATACCCAAATGGTGACTCACTCTGGTGTTAGGGAGCAGGCCCTGAGAGTTAGATCTGGAGGTTTGACTTTGGCTACCTTCTCAAGCGTGGTTCAAGTCCAAGTCAGTTCAGAACCTTCTATGGGAGTGGCTTAAAAGGGTCTTGGTTGTTTCTCATTTTGGCAGGATAGGAAAATAATGCAATCAAGAAGGTCTGAAAATCCTTTAAATATGACAACAATTTTTCTTATTTGGTATTTGTATAGAAGTTTTAGTCACAGAGAGTTAGTCACCTTTTGTGTAAACCATACCTTTTGAGGGAAAATGGAGATGAAAATCCCACCTTAGCATAGCTGCTGATGGAAACTGTCCTGTGAAACATGGGGATTTCTCTCCTTACGTTGTTAGGAGGACAAAGTGGGACTACATGTAAGGTAGGGCCTGTGAGCCCTACTGTGTGTGTGTGTGTGTTTTCTTTTTTTGGAAATGTTCAGAAAGAGACTTGTGCTGCCCGAGAGGTATTCTGGTTTATCTAAATGTGAAAATTCTTGTAGAGAGGACTTGGAGTACTGTATGACTGCAGGAAGCAGATGGTGGCGTGCTTTCTCAAGACCATCAAGTATAAAAGAGTCCCATCTGTTTGGAGAACACCAACATTTTGTCCAGTGTGAAACAAAGGATGAGTGGAACTGAATTTTCTTTTTCATTGCTGAGATCAATCCCAGGGTTTTGTGCATGCTAGGCAAGTGCTTTAACACTGAGCTACATGCTCAGTCATTTAAAAAAATTATAAAAAACAGGTAACATAAAAATTCACATAACATAAAATTCACCATGTTGCCACTTAAGTGTACAGTTCAGTAGTTGTGTAACCAATCTCCAGAACTTTTCTGGAACTTTTTCATCTTGCAAACTAGTGACTCTATACCCATGAAATAACAACTTCTCATTCCTGTCCAGCCCTAGGCCCTGGAAAGACCATTCTACTTAGTTTTTATTAATCTGACTACTTTAGATAACTCATATGATATGAGATAACTCGTGTCCTTTCATGACTGGCTCATTTCACTTAGCATTATGTCCTCAAGGTTCACTCATAGTGTAGCAGGTGACATTGTTGGGGTTCAATATCGACTGATCCCCAGAGAGTCAAAGTGCACACTTGATAACGTAAGACACACAACAAGGTTTTATTGCAAGCTCGAGCTTGGACCACAATCAGCCTCTCAGACTACTACAATGGCTGAGTGGGGAGCAGCCCCACTCAGGATGAGAAAGCAAGGGATGAGAAAGCACTCTACTTAAGAAATTTCTAATCATTCACATAACATTTGAACAGCTAAACATTTGTTCTCTTTCGATTGGGTCTCACCAATTTATTTGAATCTCATTGGGTCCTGCCAAAACTGAATGGTCCTGGAGGAAGAAGGGAGGAGGGAGGGGGTGAACTGTGCAGGAGTTGAGTCGGGGCTAGGCCCCCTTGTCCTTGATAGATAAGGTTCCCGGGCAGCTGACCATTTCTTGGACAGATATCTCTTAACAGCCTTGATAAACCCCAGGGGCCCAGTACGTCCTGTTTGTCCTGTATTGGCTCTTGAGGGTGCTCTTGCAACCGCCTGCATCCTGGTGATTAAGATAGTTTCTCATTCCTTAGTGTTTGCAAGCCCTTTCCTGTGGGGGACTTTACAGGTGTCACCCTGTTCTCAACTACATGAAAAGATTTTTTTTTCTCTCCCCAGCTTGGGGTTGTTCAACCAAAACCTCCATATGACTGAGGGTGGGAGAATAGAAATAGAGAACTCAAAATCAGAATCCAGTGTTCAAGGTGGATCCAAGGTTTACTTTCCTCTCTGAGGCAGTCCCTCATGTTCAAGCCTGTGTGCTTGGGACCTGATGACATCTGCATTGTTAGCGGATGAAGAGTTTTTGGATGGTTTCTCAGATTTACCTTGAGGAGTTTGGAAAGAAAATTCAGGACCACAGGTATTAATTGGATGTAAGTGCAAAAATAGTTCTATTGACATCTTAATTCTCAATCTCCTACTAGGCTAGAGAAAGCTATCATTAAATCCAGAAAACTTCAAATGAACCTCAGTCCAGTGGCAGTGCCTACAATAATAGCAGAACTTCAAATCATAATGGATTTTAATTGTCTTGTCTGTTCATTCTTCAAAAAGTTTGGTCGATACCCTTAGGTGTGACTCCTGCTTCCACAGAGATACACCGTCAGATGTCCTATCTTAGCAAATTCTTAAGTGGTTTACTGTTTTCACAGATGGACTGGATGGACAGGAATCACACTCTTTCTTTCTTTTTATTACAGTTATTTGTATAAACAATTGTCTGAGTGATACCTGATGGAGCTACATACATGTACATGTAAATCTAGGTCCCATAAAAATCCAGATGTCCTTAAATGTGATTCAGAAGCAACAGAACATTGAAGAATGGAATGTTTAAGTAAATTCCAAGAAAAAGTGATGTAGCCAGTGACTAATAACAAAAAGTGTAAAATTTGATATGACCAATGTAAAATAGGGTAAAATTAAAAGCATGTTTAAGAATATAATGTTTTAATAGCCTTTTAATTGATGCATTTAATTATATATATTAATGGGATTCATTGTGACATATTTATACATGCATATGACATAATTTGATCAATCTCATTCCCCGGGAGCTTCCCTTTCCCTCCCATCCTCTATTGCTCTTCTCTGCTGATCTCCCTTCTTTTATCATTACTGTTATTTTAATTACTGTGATATATATATATATATATATATGCATTAATATATGGAATCACGGACTTTTACTTCTTTTATCCCCCTCTACAGCGTCTTATTCGGGGGATAAACACATTTATTTGGTTAAATGAATGAATGAGTAAAACCTGTGAAATGTCTTAACACTATAGTTGTGTTCCTATGGACGTTTTGGGAGGATAGAAGTATCCTTTCTGATGATTTGGGATTTTCTTTGAGGTGGTTGTTCATGAATTCACAAGTGACTGTCAGAATCCTGGAAAGACAACTGAACAGGGAAGTCACTCATAGTCATTCCTTCAGTGCTGAAGACAACCGGAAATGCCTCATTCAAGAAGAAAGTAGGAACCTAAGTTTCATGATTTCCATGATCATCAGTTTATTCATCCTTACGCTTTCTCATAGCATTATTTCCTCAGCCAATATTTACTGGGCACGTGTTACTCAATTGACTGTGCCCTCTCTATGATAGGGTTGCAAAGATGAATGGACATTAACTCTTTAAACCTACAATGTAAGCATTCTAGGAGATCAGACATGGTAAAAATTCATATGCTATGATGTAAAAATTCAGGTAACATAGAAAGGTATAAATACTTCTTGTGACGTGCAGAAGAGATGACTCCCAACAGTGAGCTTTGGGGTAGGGGCCCAGAAAGGCTTCATGAAAGGGCTGTCCTGGAGGCGGGGCCCAGTCTATTTAGAACGCAGGTGAGCAGAAGGGGTGAGGGCTCCCGGCCAGGGGAACCTTTACTCTCTAACAAACATCAGAAGAGGAGACTGATCTGAGCAGAAAAAGAACAGAAAGCAATTCTGTAGGACTAAATGTAACATTCACGAAGGGGATGGGTTGAAAACAGAGCTGGAAGGGTGTCGGGCCTGTCCTGGAGAGCTCTACAGGGATTGGACTTCACTTGCAGGGGTACCACTGGTCCCTGCACAGACTGTGGATTCAGACTGTCCAGCGTGGGAGTCCTCGCTCTGCCAGCTCAGAGAGGAATCTTTCTCAAGTCACTTAACGTCTCTGAGCAATAGTTTCCTCATTATAAAATAAGGGTATTAATACCTACCTTGCTAGTTGTGAGAATTAAATGAGATAATACACATAAAGTTTTTTTAAAAAATATATTTTTTTAGACGTCGATAGACCTTTATTTTATTCACTTATTTATGTGTGGTGCTGAGAATCAAACCCAGTGCCTCACACATGCTAGTCAAGCACTCTTCTTGTTGGGGGCTATGCCATGCGGACTCGCCACGATGGCGCCTGGCAGCCAGCCAGAAGTTGTCTTGATCACATCGGTGGTGAGGAGGTTGATTAACATAAGCACACCCAGGTGATTTATCATTGGCCGTATTCAATTTAAGTCCACACACACACAACGTGTGCACAAGTGTTCCTAAGTGCTCCTGATCATGCCTGCTCGTTTTGACCTTTGCCATGATTGGGCAGCTATCTCCTCACCTAATCTTCGCATAATTGGCATCAGCCCTACCATTCAACCTCCTGGAGGGGATATAAGCCGGCTCTCCCCAAGCTCTGGAGTCTGGAGTTCAAGTTCCAGGTTGGAGGTTGGAGGTTCCAGGTTCGAGAGCCAGGGTTCCCGGGTTTCCTGATTCAACAATAAACCATTCCGAATTCAAGAGCCTCGCTACTCGTTTGTCCCCCGCGCCAAATCGACGCCACTGGACAGTGTCATCTTCTCACTGAGCCACAACCCAAGCCCCACATAAAACTTTTAAAACAGCCTGATAGATAATGAAAACTCATGGTTATTACTAATCACCAAAGGAAGATTTTTGAGTACTTTAGTGACAAAAATGTTATCAGGAAGTGATGATTCAGTGACAGAAGCAGAAGAGAAAGAAAGAAACAGGCAACATCAGAGACTTTGGGAATACTAGCCTAATATTTTTGGTAGTAGCTACCATTTATTGTATTGTACAATATTGGTTTTCTATGTTCGTATAACAAATTACCCCAAAATGCCACAGCTGAAAACAATAAATATTAGTTTTCTCATAATTTCTGAGAGTCAGGAAACCCAGAAGCATCTTAGCCAAGTGGTTCTGGCTCAGGGTCCCTCGTGAGAGTGCAATTGAAGTGTCATTTGAAATCATCTCAGAGCTCAACACAGGGAGGATCAATCTGCTTCCACCTGCTGTGGCTGTTGGTAGCCTCTGAAGTTCCACTACGAAGCCATACTCAGGGTTGTTTTGTGACAGGGCAGCTGGTTTTCCCCAGAGTGAGCTAGAAGACAAGGTATCCAAGAAAGAATCTACAATATTTTTAAAAAATTTGTTCTAATTAGTTACACATGACAGTGGAATGCATTTTGACACATTGTACTCAAATGGAACACAACTTCTCATTCCTCTGTCTGTACGTGGTGCAGAGTCACACCAGTAATGTAATCATACATGGATACAGGATGATAATGTCCATCTCATTCCACTGTCCTTCTCATCTTCACACCCCTCCCCTCCCCGTGTTCCCCTCTGCACAATCCAAAATTCCTTCATTCTTGCCTATGCAGCACCCCCACTCCATTATGGATCAGTATCCCCTTATCAGAGAAATCATTTGGCCTTTGGTTTTTTGGGTTTGGCTTATTTCACTTAGCTCCATTCATTTACCTGAAAATGCCATAATTTCATTCATCTTTAAGGCTGAGTAACAGTCCATTGTGCATATGTACCACATTTTCTTTATCCATTCATCTGTTGAAGGGCACCTAGGTTGGTTCCATAGATTAGCTGTTGTGAATTGAGCTGCTAATAAACATTGATGTGGCTGCATCACTGCAGTATGCTGATTTTAAGTCCTTTGGGAATAAACCATGGGGTGGGATAGCTGGGTCAAATGGTGGTTCATTCTAAGTTTTCTGAGGAATTTCCATACTGCTTTCCAGAGTAACTGCACCAATTTGCAGTTCCACCAGCAGCATATGAGTGTAACTTTTTTCCCCACATCCTCACCAACACTTATTATTGTTTGTTTCTTGATAATTGCCATTCTGACTGGAGTGAGATGAAATCTTAGAGTAGTTTTTATTTGTATTTCTCTAATTGCTAGAGATGATGAAACATTTTTTCATATACTTGTTGATCAATTGTATTTCTTCTTCTGTGAAGTGTCTGTTCAGTTCCTTAGCCCATTTATTGGGTTATGTGTGTTTTTTTTTTTTTTCTTTTAGTGTTGAGTTTTTTGAGTTCTTTATATATCCTGGAGATTAGTGTTCTATCTGAAGTGTGTGTGGTAAGAGTTTCTCCCATTATGTAGACTCTCTCTTCACTTGATTGTTTCCTTTGTTGAGAAGAAGCTTTTTAGTTTGAATTCATCCCATTTATTGATTCTTGATTTTATTTCTTGTGCTTTATGAGTCTCAATGACATTCTTCATAAAACTAGAAAAAGCAGTCATGGAATTTATCTGGAAAAATAAGAGACCCAGCATAACCAAAGCACTCCTTAGCAAGAAGAGTGAAGCAAGAGGCATCACAATACCAGAACTTAAGCTATACTACAGAGCAACAGTAACAAAAATGGCATGGTATTGGCACCCAAATGAACATGTAAACAAATAGTACAGAAGACATGAGACAAACCTACATAAATACAGTTATCTCATACTAGAAAAAGGCACCAAAAGCATGCATTGGAGAAAAGGTAGCCTATTGAACAAATGGTGCTGGGAAAACTGGAAATCCACATGAAGCAAAATGAAATTAAACCTCCATCTCTCACGCTGCACAAAACTCAACTCAAAGTGGATCAAAGACTTAGGCACTATAATAGAGACCATTTGTCTAATAGAAGATCATGTCTGCTTAGGACCTGACTTCCTTAACAAGACCCCCAAAGCCACAATCTTTTTACAACGTAATATCATAATGATATCACATTACTTCTCTTCTTTAGAAGTGAGTTATTAAACCCAACCTACACTCAAAGGGAGACAATCAAATAAGGGCACCAATACCATAGGGTAGAGATTTGTTGAGAGTCAGATTAGAGGCCACCTATTGCAACAATTATGCCTGGCATTTTAGTAGACCTTTACTTTACTTTACTTGTATTACTTTGTTTAAGAACAAACACTTGTATTAGACTCATATTCATTTGAAAGAAAATTTGACTCAGAGAAGTTAAATAATTTGTCTATGATCACATAACGATATACAGCTATTATATAACTTGCCAATATAAGATAAAATGCCAATAAGAATCAGGCACAGGGGTGCACACCTGTAATCCCAGTGGCTTGGGAGGCTGAGGCAGGAGGATTGTGAGCTCAAAGCCAGCCTCAGCAACTTGGTGTGGGCTTAAGCAATTTAGGGAGATCCTGTCTCAAAAAAAAAAAAAAAGGGAACAAAAAGAAAAAAAGGCTAGGAATGTGGTTTAGTGGTAAATTACCCCTGGGTTAAATCCCCTGTACAAAAACAAGCAAACAAACAAGTCAGTATGGCAATTAAGATTATATAGAAATTTCCATATGTAAAAGTTCAGATTGCAGCAATTGTTTCAAGACGTTTTGCATATCATTGTATATTTACTATGTGATATGCACTACACACAGACTGGATGCTGTGTCCTCCTGAAATTCACTTGTGGAAATGCAACCATCCATGTGATGGTATTTGGAGGTGGGGACTTGGGGAGGTGATTAGATCATGAGGATGGAGCCTGCACAAATGAATCTAGTATTCTTATTTAAAAACAAACAAATCCAGAAACCCCCTTCTGTTATGCCATGTAAGGACACAGAATAAGGCCTCTGTGAACCAAGAAGTGGGACCTCAAAAAACATCACATCTGCTGGCAACTCGATCTAGGACTTTTTACTCTTCAGAAGGTCAAAGACAAATTTCTGTTGTTTATAAGCTACCAGGGCTATGGTAGTCTGTTACAGCATTCTGAAGCGACTAAGGTGTTCATCCTCCATGTAACATGAAGTGAGCACTATTACTGTGTTTGTTTTACAAACTAAGAAGTCAGAATCAAAAAGGTGAAGTAACTTGGCCAAAAGCACATGGTTAGTAAGTGATGTTCAGAATATGAATGCAGATCCCATTGACTCCAGAATTTAAACTATGGATAAATAAAATTTATTCAATCAACAAATACTTTTCAAACTTTCACTATGTTCAATGCATTGTGCTAGGTTCTGGGGACTCCCACTTTTAAGCTGCTCACAATCTGACAGCAATGCAGATAAATTACCACAACAGGATTGCATTAAGACACGATTTCCTTTTCCCCATCAGCCCTTTACTTTCTTCCTTCTCTCACCTCTCACAGGGAGGGGGAATTTAATTAAAGAGACAAGGACCTTTTTAGATAATAACTGTATTGGTAAGGAGTATTTGTTGCAGGTAATAGGAATTTGACTCCAGTGGGCTTCAGTAACAAAGGAAATTTATTGTCCCCCAAAGTCAAAGTCCTTGAAGTATCTAGATTCAGGCAGGGTTAGCTCCAGTTTCCAAGTAAAAGAAATTTTTTCCCTTTCTTTGAATTTGTTCTCAATCATGCCTTTCCTACAGAGTGGCAGGATGGCCACAGGTTGCTCAAGGCTTAGGTCCAACTGTCACAGAACCTTCTAGAAGAGAAGAGTATGGCTTTAACGATAGTTTGCACAAGGTCATAGAGGTCACACCCATTGACCTGTAGTGGGTCACACACGTGTGCCTAATGGTGGCCAAGGGGATGCATCATTCCCATTGCTCTGGCCTAGGCCACAAGTGTTCTCAAAAAGAAGCTCTATCTAATCCAGATGGGCAGAGAGAGAGGAGTAGAATGGTGCTATGGTTCGAATGTCCTCTCCCAGACACAGAAAATCGAATTGCCATTGTGGCCTTAGGAGGTGGGACTTGGAGGTGATTAGATTATGAGGGCTCTGCCCTCAGGAATTGGATTAATATGGTTTGCTGCATGTGGGCTAGTTATTGCAAGAGAGGTAAAAGATAGCACTCTGACTTGCTCTCTTACCACGAGATGCCATCACCATGTTATGATGCAGCAACGAGGCCCTCACCAGAGACCGGCTGCTCAGTATTGGATGTCCAGCCTCCAGAACAGGGAAAAGTACATTTCTTTTCTCTATAAAGTATCTAGTCTGTTGTACTCTGTCATAGCAGCAGAAAATGGACTAGGACAGATGAGTTCCTTGGAGAAAAACCTGAACATTGTTCAAAGATCAAGGAGGAGTGGATGACATGGTAAGTCAAACTACAGACGTCCACTGCAATAGCATTTCAAAGGCTCTGTAAATGAAAACCAAACAGATCCAAACTGAAAAGTCCTCAGGAGTCTAGCTGAGCTTCTACTGGCATCAGATCTGCCATTGTGCTGCTGCCATTATTCTACACCCCCCACCACCATTTTATAACCTAGATCGTTAGCCTTTGAACTTCCTCGTCAGTCATTGGCCCAATCATTATCAGCCTGAGAACTTCCACTGCTTAAGAATAGCCCGCCTGCCATTTTCTCTCTCTCCTTCTCGCCCTCAAGGGCAGACGCTCTGCTCGTCTGCTTAGTGAATCTCGTGTGAGACTTAGGTGTGTGGCGTGGTGCTTGGACTCTGCTCGGACTTCTCGTGGGTCCTTTCATTGTTCCCATGACTCAGATAGGCTCTCCCATCCCTCTTGCTCTCCCTGTGGGGCTCTGAGCTGCTTTGGATCCTATATTCGGTCTAAGCCCACCCTCACCGGGAGCTCACCTTCCATTTCACCAAGTGCTCAACTTCTCATCTATGACCAGCTGATTCCGGTGAGTTCCCCTGCCTTCCATCAATTCAAACGGCCTGCGGGTCCCAGGAAGTGACTGTTGAACATTTGGCACTCCCAGGGTTCCTGGCATGGCCAGGGGCACCCCCAACCATGGCTTTCAGAGCCACAGTTGATCTCCACCATCAACCGAGTCTGTGGGTCGAGAGGGCCTCACCCTGGTAAAAGATCCTTCTCTGTGGGTCTTGGTCACTCCTCTGGTTCAAAGTCCTGGTGTCAGGCACCGAGAAACCCTATGGACCTTAGCCCCAGCTACCACCATCCTGAGTTAGTGACAACTTCCAGAACGGTTAGTTCCTTCTTATTTGGTACAAGAGAACACAGAGGGATGCCTCTGCTTCTGCCTACCAACTCTCTCTTTTGCCACGGGTGCAGCCACCTCCACCATCGCCTCAGACACCCCTTTAGGTTACCTTTTGACAAATTTGAACTCACTCCACCTTACCCCTGACTTGAAGGCACAACATTAGCTCATCTCTACAGTCAAATTTGGCCCCTCTATACCTTAGACAATGACTCCAAATGACCGCTTAAGGGCACCCAAGATCCCAACATTTTGAGGAACCTTTTCAACTTTTATGAGCGCACGGGAAAATGGAAAGGGATCCCCCTATGTCCGGCCTTTTCCTTCTTCTGTTCCAAGCTATCACTCTGCTCCTCTTGTTCTCCAGCCCAGGTTCTACTAGCCCTTAAGACGTCTAGATCCCAGGACCCTCTTGAAAACCCAGATTTTGACCCTGCTGACAAGCCTCCTTCCTACCGATCTCAACCTTCTGCTAAGAAGACCTGAGGGTGATTAGTAAGAAAATGCCCAAGTTCCCTTTGTTCACATAGTTATCCTTCACTAGTCTATCTACAGTCTCCCCATTACTGTTCCTGTGCTTAAATGTGTTCACTGTGTTCTCTTTAAGCTGCAAGAAGGAGGCATTTAAAATCAACTCCTCTCGTGAGACCCTCCAAGAAACTAATGAATGTCCCCTCACCCTCTAGAGATTCCTTTAGTTTACAGGGCAAAAAAATAGGCAAAAGTGCACAATTTTTACTTTTGTCATTTTTTTTTTCATAATTAGGAGTTTATAGTGGCAGGGAGGAAAGCAGTAATGCCCTTAACTCTGAATCCTCCAAGGGTCTTGGCATAGGGCAAACAGGGATCCTAACACTTTGCCAAAGAAGGCCAGAAATAATTTTGACAAAGCCAGGTAGTGAGAGATTGGTTTTTCTGGACACCATGGAAGCTCAAACTTAGGGAGACTTCCCTAATACTTCTACCTCAGATGGGAGCTTCTCTCTCAACAATATTGCCAGGTTCATCACTAGCCTGCATACTGCAAAATTACAAATGATCAAGAAAAGTGCCTTTCATATGTTACCAGGCTTGGATTTAATAATCTCTATCATGAGAGGAGAAAGCCTTAAGGAAACCCTACTAGGAAAAAATCAGGGGGACCCCCACAACTTAAGACAGATAAAAATAAATTTAGGGAGGTTTGGAGGATTCAAATAAATACATTGAGATGTTTAAAAACTTATGCCAGGTCTTTGATTTCACCTGGAAAAATTATGCTATTACTTAATCATCTAGAGCACAGGCAGTTCCCAGAAACCATCCTAACTGGGATTCAAATAATGAGTAGGATGCCTAGAAAACTATTATATGAGGCCTTCAGGAAAGTCCTGCTATTTTCATGGAGAGACTCAGAAAAGCTATAAGAAAACACACCACCCTGAATCCTGAATCCTTAGAGGGCAACCTACTTTTAAAGAATAAATTTATCATTCAGTCAGCCCTAAACATTTAGAGGAAATTACAAAAATTGGCATATGGCCCTGACCAATCCTTACATGATCTCCAGCTTGCATCTTCCATTTTTTATAATACAGATCAAGAGGAAAAGAAAGAAAGGGAGCATAAAGAAAGAAAAAAACACTTATTAAAGATCATTCAGAACCTCAAACGACAGAAACTTTTAATGCCTTGCAACAGCTCATGCAATTCACCCATTTTAAGGGTTCAAAAGCTAACTAGTTCAAAACCTTAGAATAATTAATGAAGCAGTAATTTCTCTCCGCCCTGTAGTTCTTAGTCCATTGTACTCTGTTATCTGAGATTCCAGTTGCTGCTTGGTTTACTATGTTAAATTTAAAAGATGACTTTTTCTGTATACCCTAGACTCTCAATCACAATTTGTTTACCTTTAAGGAACAAGATAATGGATCTCAATTAACCTAGAAAGTGTTGCCTCAAGGATTTGTCAATAGCTCTCACTTGTTTGGACAAACCCTAATACGAACTTAGCAAAACTCAGAGATAAGACATCTGTAACTGTTTTCCAATATGTAGATGAAATCCTTTAATGTGCATCCACCCAGAAGGAATGTCAAAAGGCCATTACAGAGCTCCTAAACTTCTTAACTGACAGGGGTTATCAGATCTCAAAGAAAAAAGCTTAATTATGCCATCAACAGGTTCAGTACTTAGGATGAAGCAAAATTTAACCTGCTTGTCACTGAGAGAGAGAAAAATAATCCTAACCAGCCCAACAGTAGGTGGCATGTCTCAGTAAGGAGTATGATATAACAGCCCCATTCCTCAAAAGTAGTGGGAGATAATGTTTCATAATTTTCTGCATCCAAACCTGACCTGATTACCAACCAGCAAAAAGAAAAAAGGGTTAAGAAGTCCTAGGCAGCAATTTCCCTGGCCTAGCCTTGCTGAAACCTACCTTGAAAACTGCAAAAGCCAGCAGGCTCAGCAAGGGACCAACCTGAGACTGAAGAAAAGAGTGTCCATTTTAAACTTTCCCTGGGCTACAACACAGATAAATGTTTTTAAGATTCTCTCTCTCCCTCTCTGTTTCTCTCTCTCTCCCTCCCTCTCTCTGCCTTTCTTTTTCTCACTTTCTCACTGCTATTTTACTAAAATAATTAATGGCCTTTATCAGTTTTTCTTCTAGGACTCTTGTTTTTCTTAAATGCTTTATTTTTTGAGCTCACAGTTTTGATTCTACATACCTAGGTTAATGTTTTTTCTGATCAGTTCTACTTTTATTCAACTCTAGAGTTTGTTTTTGTTTCTTAACATTATGGCATTGTAATGGAGATTCACCTCCAAAAGCTACAAGGCCTTTGTTTTTGTGTTATGTGTATATCATGTTGTCTGTCTACATATGTGTGTGCATCCATATATCATGTACATGATATCAAAATTGATATATATATATATGGGCTGGAGATATAGCTCGGTTGGTAGAGTGCTTGCCTCATAAGCATAAGGCCCTGGGTTCGATCCCCAGTACCAAAAAAATAAAAATAAAAATAAATAAACAAACAAAATTGATATATAATGAGTGCCCATGAAGTAAAATTTTAAAATGGATCCAGATAACTTTAATTCACATGCTTTTAGAAGATTCCATTTAAGTTGGGTAAACAAATGAAGGTAAAATGTCTTTAAATTTACTTAACTCACAAGTCTCTCTAGATGGTCAAACTAATAAAATGTTGATGTCTATAAAACATCTAATCCATTTTTTCTAGGACTTTTCTTCAACAGGAAAGAAATGACAGATACTGTTCAATACACTTGTCTGATATCTTGGTTTTTACAGTAAAATAAGTAAAGTAAATTTGACATGTATGGGATTACTCAAATGTGTTTGTTAGAGACATCTGATTAATTAACAAAGTTAAAATGCTAACTCTTAAATACCATCAAGTACTCTTAACTCCTTAAATTCCTTGGGTTAACGTACTTAAACATTATTGGTGTTTTCATAGTTTGGTAAGTAAAAAAGGGTTGAAAATTGATAAAAACTAAAATCAATAAAATCACTAAAAACAAGGCTACTAAGAGTTAATTTCTAACAGGTACAAGTCTATATACAGGGGGATTCAAAATTTTCAACTGTGTTTCAATTAGAGTATATAAATAACCTAAAATATTTCATCTTATTAAAATGCAGTAATTTATCTGAATTCAAAAATTTCATAAGAGTTGTTTCAGAAAGTGAACAAAAAGGGATCAACAGATAGGAAAGAAAAATTAGAAGGTTCTAGGTATTGAAATATATTTAATAGAAGGAAAAAATGTTTCTGGGTAGGAAAATTTTTCCGTGATAAAATACATGAGGGTCTAAGTAAGTGCTAAGAAAGTCTGTGTGTAAATAAAGGGCAAAGGTCAACAAGTTTGTATGTAACTAATTTGGTAATATGTTTGTGAGACAATAAGTTAAAACTATTTGAGGTTTTTCCCTAAGGTCAAAAACTAATGTACTGATATAAACTAAAGTTTAATCCATATATTAAATTGACAAGAATTTCTTAAAAATACTACTTTACTCTTAACATTGTGTCTATTAAGTTTTATTCTTTAGAACAATTAGTCTTAAAAATTAGGGTCTGTACAATTATGGTTAAACAACAACTGTTAGAGTATTGTACTACATTACAAAATCTAAATTTTTCTTTAAAAGCTAAACTTGGTTAAAATAAGAACATCAAGATAATCATGCTATCACTCTTCTTTGTATATTAAATATGTTCATATCTTCCAGGTATACAAGTCTTTAAAACAGAAAATTTATCAAGTTGGTATTCTCCAAACTAAACTTGTCTGTAATGGTAATTTTAAGCTTATAAGAATAATAAATTTTATTGGGCACTTATTTATATCATTTAATGCTCTATAGCAGGACCTGTTATCAATAGGGTATATGTAAAATTTTATGTTACCTTCTACACTGGAATAAAAATGTAAATGTATTTCTAAAAGTTAAAAGCCTGATTTGTTTAAAGGTTAATATTGTAAAACATAAAAGCATTTTGCCACACAAAAGGAAAGTTAAAAGCTCTCTCAGTCTCTCCTTGATTTATATTTTGGATGTAATGTTATATTATGTTAACTAACATTCATATAGACTCAGGAGCAATATATGTAAACTTTATAAAATAATATTTAAAGAGGAGGCAAAGATCAGCTTCAGAACTGGAACATTTTACTTAAGATTCATGAAAAACCTTGCCTTACCTGAGATAAGGCTCTGCCTCCCACCTTACTGCATGTTAGAATGGTTCCAAAGTAAGCCAGACTTCAGGAAATTTAAAGTAATATTCAAAAGATTGTTGTTTGTTGTAAAATTACTGGGATCTCAAACAGGGGTTATAATGTATGACTCAGCCAAAATTCAAGATAGCTATTACACAAACTAAATATGTTTTAACCCTTGTTAATTCCATTTTGTATTTTCCTTGTAAACTCTATAATTTTTGCCTGATTAATGTTTTGCAGAAGTACTACTTTAAGAACAAACAACCTAAATTAGAGATAATAAGCCATCACCTATAGGACAGATAAGATAGCACAGATCCCAATTTAAATAAAAGGGGTAAATGACTATAAAGTCATAAACATTGAAGTTAAAACCCAGTACTCTTACTTTATGAGTGGTGAGACTGGTTTGCTGGATATTTAAGATCAAATTTAGAGATTGAGATTAAAATACAGGGGCCAAGAAAACCAATATTTGACTCTTACCCTCTGAGTCAGCCTGAACCCAGGAAACAAGAGAACTTCTCTAAGGAGCTTTGCAACTCTGGGCCGCATGACCTCCCAATCGGGGAGATTAATGAGACCACTAGAGGATAAAAAGCCAATCAGTGCACCTGCTGCAAAGGGAAGGGTCATTGAAAAAGGGAGACATCCCTGATGCTTCCAAAGGAAGCCATATAATCAAGGAGACCCTACCTAGCAAATGGCACTAAAGGAGCAAAGAAGCTGCTCTCAAATTCTCCACAAGTGACTCCTGTGGGAACTAAGCTGACCCTTAACAAGATAAGACAAGGTTAGTTTGAACAGCTTGATCTTGAAGACCTAGAAAAACAGTTAAATCCAAAACATAGCCATTTAAAAGAAGAAACAATAGTTAAATATACCTTAAGATGTACACTTATGTTAGCACCAAGAATAAGTAAGACTAGGGGCTACAAAAGAGATTCTTAGGCAGGAATGCCTGAAAACTATCAAGAGAAACTGCCAGAGTCAGAAATTTTTGGTCAGTTTAAGGACTACAGATCTTCCTAAACAGGGCCATGCCTGCTAAATTGTGTACAGAAATTCCCACAAGATCAGATTCCGACCAATCAACTGCTGTTCCTTCAAAACTACCAGCCCCTGACACCCAAAGCCAAGACCTGTGATTCACTATTGACAACTCCAGCTCCAAAATCTCTGCTCCCACCTAAATTCCTCCCTAAGCCCCTTTTTACAGGAATGAGACTCTTCACCCCTAACCAGAGTAGGAAGAAGTTACGAAGAAAGACCATCGTCTTATCCCCAGTATCTATAAAAAAAGGGGGGGGAATATTGGCATCAGATCTGGCTTTTTAGTGCTGCCATTATTCTGCCACCCACCACCATTTTGCAACCTAGATTGTTAGCCCACAAACTTCCTCATCAACCATTGGTCCAATTGTTATTAGCCCACAAACTTCCACTACTTAAGAATACCTCCTCTGCCATTTTCTCTCTCTCTCTCTCACCCTTGAGGGCAGACACTCTGCTCATCCACTTAATAAATCTCTTGTGTGAGATTCTGGCTTGTGGCATGCTACTTGAACTCTGTTTGTACTTCCCAGGTGTCCTTTCAGCTTCCTCTCCAGCCTCCATTTCCTTCATGTTCATTGCTCAGCACGTATTTATTCAGGCCTCCAACTGGGCAGTCATCATTCTAGGGTCACTCTACTAACAGTTGGCACAGAAACTACTACTACCCTCCAGCAAGGCCAGGAACGATGGGCATCCTAAGCTCACTTCTGGCTTCCAGAATGGAGTCAGGGTCCTGGAAGGTCAGAGGAAAACATGGGGAGAAGAAGAAGAGGAAAAAGGAGTGAGACAGGAAGGAAAAGGACTCTTGCATTCATCCATAGGAAATTTACTCTGTCTAAAAATAAACCACTGAGCAAAGGTAAGAAATTTATAGCAGGGGGCTCTGAACTCCACCTTGGATTGTGTTTGGCTAGTTGGAACGGTGCTTCCTTTTTACGATGGGAGATACCTGAACCCCTCTCCCAATGTTGCAGATGGACTGAGGAGTTGCACCACGTGAATAGAAGTAAGAGAGGATGGAGGCAAGGGGTGGTATATGAGCTGAGCCTTGAAGAATGAGTTAAGGGTGTGGGGGCATTCCAGGAAGAAAGCTCCCAGCTTGAGCTGTCCTTGTGATTTAGTGATGTAGTTCAAAAACTCTCTATAACAAATAACCCTATGTAGGAGGAAGCCTCATCTCTCCAACAACAGATAGCCTCTATAACCAAAGGGTAGGGGATAACCCAACTGGGGCAGCACTGTTTTAGAATTCTTCCCTTAATAGAAAGTAACAATCATTTATCACCCCCTCTGACTTCAAACATTATGTTTGCTCTCTGTCTACATCCAAATGACCTCCATTTTTCCTTCAAGGGAGTGTGGCCATGTGAGATGGAGGGAAGAACTTCAGCTGTCAGAATGGGCTGAGCTGGGTTTATATGGTGGCCTTGCCATTTATTAACTCTTAATAGTAAGCAAGCTGTTTTAGTTCTGTAGTCCTGCATTAGTCAGTTTTTCACCTCTATATGACCAAAATATGTGATGTGAACAACTTAGAGGAGCAGAGGTTTCTTTTGGCTCATAGTTCAGAGGTTTCAGCCTGTGATTGGTTTACACCGTTGCCATGGGTCTGAGGTGAGGCAAAACGTCCTGGTGGAAGGGTGTGGTGGGAGAAAGCTGCTTAGCTCATGGCATCCAGGAAGCAGAGAGTGAAGAAGGAATCAGAGACAAGATAGAGTCCCCAAGAGTACACCTTCCTCCATTCATGCTGTACCTGCCTACAGTTTCTGCCTCTTCCCAGGAGTCCACGCAGCTGCCAATGGAACCACCACACCCAGTGAGCCTAATACATTTCTTTAAGGTTCATTTTTTTTTTCCTATGAATTCCCATACATGTTAATATTAATAAATATTGTGCTCTTTTTTCTTCTGTTAGTGTCTTTTTTCCTCCCTGACATTTTCATCCTCCTACATTCCCAAAACAATGAAATAAATAAATAAAGAGACCTGGAACACAGGTGACTTACCTTTTGTCAATTCATTACAGAGAGAGGCATTGCAACTACCTTTCTTCTTAGGTCTGGCATATTCCATGATCATGAAAGAGGGTTAAAAGCAAGGGGCTGGGGCTGCAGCTCCAAGGCAGAGCGCTTGCCTCGCACGTGCCAGACTGGGTTTCATCCTCAGCACCACATAAAAAATAAACAAGTAAAATAAAGGCATGCTGTCCATCTACAACTACAATTAAAAAAATTAAAATAAGAGAAAAAAAGCAAGCCCTGGAGTGCGTTCACAGAGGTCTCCTCCATGCACACAGTTAAAATATAGGCATTGCCACTTAAAGCAATCTCAGCATGCAAGACAAAAATTTTCAAGAGTGTAATTAACCAGGCATCAGTTACCTTTAGGTATTATATCTCTTTTCTAAAGTATTAAGAAGACTAGGAAGCCCAACTCTATATTGGTATTTATATATAGGTACTAAAGTTGAATGGTGAGGGACACTTGATGCTGAAGTAGTCTTAAAGTTTGATTGGAAATGAGAATGAAACTCCTCTGAATTGACTAATGTTGTTGGACTCCCAACCTTAAGTGCAAAAAATATGATTCTATTTACAGCATTGAATCAGCTTGCCTGCCTCCAACCCTTCCTCTCCTCCATCCTACACAACACTGCCGATCATCTTCCTCTGTGTTTCACTCCCTTCCCCTCCAGTTGAAAAAGACCTAAGTTTGGATGTGATATAATCACCCTCCCTTCCCACCGCAGCTAATATTATCAGCATGGCACATTACCAGTTTCTCTATTTAGTTCACACCTTCCCTCCTGCCAAAAACCTTCCTTCCTTTTCTCTCTCTCTCTCACTGTATCCTCAAACCCTTCAACCTTCAACTTGATCTCACAGTCTGGATGTGTTTCCAGCAGGCGGCATGCTAAGCGATTTCCTACTGAAAACCTTTCATCATGATGTCTTCATCTTTGTGCTTTGTATCCAGTTTCAACTAAGTCAGAACATTTTAAAACACAGAAATTGCACCTATTATAGACATGCATTTGCATCCAGTGACTTTCATGTTGTGTGGGTAAAAGTTTCTTGTTGATAATAAAAAGTAGACTCGTGCAACTTTTCAAGGATCTCATCTATTGCATAAATAAAGGTTCACGTGCACTGACATTTAAGTTACAAGAACTTGGGGAGAAAGTCAAGGATAAGAATATAGTCGCTGTGAATGTTTAGAAATAAGACTCTGATCAGTGCTCAGGGTTTGTGGAGGATTTAGTCACCATGTGCTTATCAGTATTCTTCAGCAATAGCATGATATATAGTGACCTCACAGCAACTCTATAATAAATATAATCTGCCTCTGCATAATATATAGTGACTTCATAGTAACTCTACATTAAATATAATCTGTCCCTGCAAAGGCTTTACTTCCAGTCACTGTGCTTGGCAGGATGTTTACTGCCTGCTTTGCCAGTTAACCCAAGAATAGATTTTTCTCTTCAACCCAAGTGCACTTTCATATCTTAGATCGTGACTGACACCAATATTATCTTTGTTGTCATCATGAGAGGAGTTGGGAAGTCTTCTTTTGGTGAGAAAACTTGCTTCATGTTTGGGATAACTAATGAAAAAGATTTCTTGTTTTGGTGTACTGCAATCCCTGCATTCCTACCCATGACCTCTCTAGTTTAGATCTTTAATTCCCATAAGATTGGTGCTAAACAACATCCTGACAGCAGTAGGCCAGATCTCTAGTTGCTTTAAAGGGGCTACATTGACCGTGTCATAGGTACAGAACTGACACACATGGGAGAGTCAGAATAATATAAAATAAAGGCAAACACTGGACTTACAAGGAACAGACTCTGCAGTAAGAGAGGGGAGACAAGAGAGATCCATGACAGCCAAAGCAATAAGAAAAAAATAAAAATAAAAAGGGGTGGACTTAGGAACCTGTTCCAAAAATAAATCAACAAAACTATAGAAAGACATGCATTGGAGCATGATTTGAAATGCAAAAGAATAGAAGCAATGCATTAATAGGACATTGGCTGAAAAAAAAATCTGTGGTCCGTCTACAGAATAAAATATTAAGTAAGTGTTTGAAAAGAATGAAGACTATATATTTTGCTTTGGAATGATTTCCAGTAAGTATTTTAATTAAAAACTGCAAGGTTCAGAAGAATGAGTAAAAAATGCCAACTTTTATCTAAGAAAGGGTGGATAATATGGGTACTTACATATATGTTTACATTTAACATTAAAAGCCAAGGAAGAACAATCTAGCCAGCAAACAAAAATTGGATAAATAAAGGAACATGGAGGAGACAGGAATGGAAGTGATTCTGGTCTAACTGTATTGGTTAGAGGGTCAGGAATCCAGGAGCAGCTTAGCTATGTGATTCTGGCTCAAGGGGTCCTACGAGATTCTAGTTAAGACGTTGGTCTCAGTTAGATCCTACAAAGGTTTGACCAGCGCCGGAGAATCCATGTGCGGATGGTTCACTCGTGTGGTTCTGGCAGGAGGTTCAATTCCTCACCACAGGACCCCTGTTTCCATAGACTGCTTAAGCATCTTCAGGACGTGGCAATTGGCTTCCTCCAAAGCAACGTATCCTAAAAGAGCAAAGGAAGCGGCAGTCCTTTGTATGACCTAGCCTTGGAAGACACACTACCACACATATTTTACCGTACTTTTTAGGGGCAAGATACTGAGTCTAACACACACTCGTGAGGGGAATTTGGCTCTGCTTTTTAAGAGTGCATCAAAGAATTTGTGGACATATTTTAAGTCTCCATAGAACCCAATTTCGTAGGTTTGAGTTTTGAACCTAATTAATATTTTAGGTAAATGTAAAAGTAAATTAAACATAAGAAGCAAGAAAATGTAATCCTGAAACACTGAAAGCAAAATAAAGAAAATTAACGTAAATATGTGTGAAGTTGACAGTTTAAATAGAGATAGAAATTATTTCATTTACTTTATTTATTTAGTACTGGGGATTAAACCTAAGGCTTGGCACATGCTAGGCAAGTGCTCTACCACCAAGTTCCACCCCAGGCCCTTTAAAAATTTTACTTTGATGCAGGGTCTCACTAAGTTGTACAGGCTAGATTCAAACTTGCAATCTTCCTGCTTCTGCTTCCTGAGTCATTGGGATTTACAAGTGTGTTTCACCATACCTGGCTAATTACTTTATCATTACTTTGTTTTCTTGTAGTAAGAACAATTTAATATGAGATCTATACTCTCAACAAATTTTTATTGTACATTATTGTTGGCTGTAGGTAAACTGTTCTATAGGAACTCTCCAGAGCTCATTCATCTTTCTTGACTGAAATTTTATGCCTGTTGAGTAGTAACTCTCCTCCCCACCCCACCACAGTCCCCACAAACTACCATTCCACTCTTCAAATCTATAAATTCGACTACTTTGGGTGCTTCATATCAGTGGAATCATGCAATCTTTGTTGTTTGGTGACTGACTTATTTTGCTTAGTGTAATGTTCTCAGTTTTCAACCATATTGTCATTGCAGGATTTCCTTTTTTAAGGCCAAATAATATTCCATTGTGTATGTGTATGTATAAATACCATATTTTCTTTACTCATTCATTTGTTAATGGATATTTACTTGTTTTCACATGTTGACTATTGCAAATAGTACTACAACAAACATAGGAGTGCTAATACATCTTCAAGATCATGATTTTGAATCTCTTTTGATAAATACCCAGAAGTGAGATTGCTGGATCATACTCTAGTTCTATTTTTAACTTTTTGAGGAAAATTTATACATTTTCCATGGTGACTGCATCATCTGTATCTCCACCAGAATCACATAAGGATTGCAATTTCTTCTCCTTGCCAACACTGATTTTTTTCCTTCATAGTGGCCATTCTGATGGGTCTGAGGTGAATGAACTTCAGTTACTTGAAAATAGAGTAATTTGATTTCCAGCTACTTGGAAGGCTCATGTAGGAGGATCATCAGTTCAAAGCCAGCCTAGGCAACTTAGTGAGACTTTGTCTCAAAATAAAAAATTAAAAAAAGGAATGAGGATGTAGCTTACAGGTAGAGCACCCCTGGGTTCAATCTCCCACACCGGAACAAAAAGTTATTCTATTGCATCTTCTTGGAAGAATATGGCAAAAGGATAAAAATAATACTATTTTTGCTAATTAAAATGTTAATATTATCATTATTAAACTATTAAGTATATTTGTTTCAAATATATATAGTTTTCTAAATATTTATACTATACTAGTATTATAGTATATATTAGCGTGCACATAATATATTAGTATTATTCTGATACTAAATGTATATATGTGTGTATATATACATCTCTCTCAAATAGTTATGCTAATGTATTTAGGAACCAAGTTTTTTTTAGCAGAAGAGGATAAATAATATAAAATCTAATTAATCAAAAGGAAAATTCCATAATCTTAAATTTGATTTAAAATTAATAAGAACTTAGGATGTATTTTCTCTAAAAATAAAACATTTGCTAAGGTTACATCACTTTCTTCAGTGTTTTATAATTTTCACTTGAGATCTTTTACCTCCATAATTAGTTGTATTACTAAGTATTTCATTTCATCTTATATTTTTATTGTTTATTCTATTTAGTTATACATGACAGCAGAATGCATTTTGAGTCATTGTACACAAATGGGGTACAACTTTTGATTTCTCTGGTTGTCCATGATGTAGAGTCACACCATTCATGCAGTCACACATGTACACAGGGTGATGTTTGTCTCATTCTAACGTCTTTCCTTCCCCCGGCCCCGCCTCTCCCCTCACTTCCTTCTACACAATCCAACCTTCCTCCGTTCTTCCCTTACACCCCCACCTGGTTATGTATCAGCATCCACTTATCAGTGAAAACATCTGGTTCATTTTATTTTCTTAAGCAATTGTGAGAGTTTTAAGCAAGTGGGAGATTCTTGATTTCCCTCTCAGCAGGCTATTCGAGTAGAAGAAAACTATTGATTTTTGTATGTTGATATTGTATTGGGCTACCTTGCTGAATTTATTTATCAGCTCTAGAATCTTTTGGTGGAAGTTTAGGGTCCTCTAAGTATAGAATCCTATCATCAGCAGACAGAGATAATTTGACTTCTTCTTTTCCTATTTGTATCTCTTTGATTTCTTGCCTGATTGCTCTGACTAGAGTTTCAAGAACTATATTGAATAGAATTTGGTTGTCTTGTTCCTGCTTTTATAGGAAATGCTTTCAGTTTTTTCCATTCAGTATGATGTTAGCTTTGGATTTGTCATATGCAGCCTTTACAATGTTGAGGTAGATTCCTTCTATCCCTAGATTCTGCAGTGTTTTTTGTTTGTTTGTTTGTTTGTTTTAACATGAATGAGTGCCTGAATTTTCTCAAAGATTTTTTTCTGTGTCTATTGAGATCTTGTGATTTTTGTCCTTGATTCTGTTTATGTGATGAATTACATTTATGAGCAGAAAATTAAGAATAAAATGGGGCGGACTAGAGGGAGGCTGCGTTCCTTGTTGCTCTGTAACTCCAGTTTCAAGCAGAGGATATCTGTTTCTTGGTGAGGCAGTTTTTGCAGCTTATCGATTCCCTGGTGTTTACCCCATTTGTCTGCTGTGATGACTTGCAGTCTGCCAGCATATCAACGCCTTTTTTGAGTGCAGATTGCTCACTGTCAGGCGCCTATCATCTGCCATTTGCCTGCCTCTCACCTGTCCATCACCTGCCTTACACCTATCCATCACCCAACGCACGAGGTTCACCTCCCGATCATCCGACAACAGTCAGCAAACTGATCGCTGACCACCAGTGGAGCACCAGCTGCCTGCTGTTGCCTGGAAGTTCACTGTTACAGTACCTGCAGGTTTGATTACACATGTCTGCCGCCATTTTGAGACAACAGCCAGGCCCCGTAGGACCCCTGGCTGGACTGACTGAGCCCAGTCTCCAGGATCCCTCAGCCTGACCGATCACTCCCTGCCTCTGGGGCCCTCACATTGACTGACTGCTCCCTGCCACCAGGACCTCCAGACCAACTGACTGCGCGCTATCACTGGAGCCCCAGACAGACTGATTGCACCTGGCCTCCAGGAACCCACAACCACACCAAACACACCCGAACTCCAGGACCCCTGCCTGACCAATCGCCCACCTCCAGGACCTCCAGCTGACCATGTCCACACCCTGAGCTGCAGCTCCCCATTTGCCAACACATTTCAAAGCCAGAGCGGACATCTTGGATAATCCTGGAAGTCGGACCTCCGATCTTTAGATGGGGCAAATCCCATCCTGAGACGCCTGCTGGAGACTTGAAGCTCATTGTCAGGTACCTCTCATGCATCAGGCTACTGAACACTGGGAGGTTTCATTACTATATGACTGTTATACTGTAGATTTTCTTTTTTCTCCTTATAGAAAAAATTTAAGTTTTTATTTCTTTGCTTTTCTTGCTCTCTTTTCCTTTTGTTTACCTGTTCTCACAAAGTCTCTTTCTCCCTTTTTTGCATGCTAACATCCAATTTCTTTTGACACTCTCACCCTTTCTATTATCTAGAACTTCTGTATAATCTTTTCTTATCCCATTAACAGCCACATTCCACATCCCTCTGCATCCTCTTTGTCCTCCATTAGAAACTACAGACCTTATTGCAAATCTGTTTGTTTTATTGAAGATAATATTTTAACTCTTTCTGTTTATTATGACAATTTTGTTATTGTCCTCATAGGGGCTATTTGGTCTAGGATTGCATAGTGTCTGAATTGGGCACTGCTAATATTGATCTCCCCTTAAAGAAAGGGTTTTGGAAACCTATAGGGCCACTATAAGCCTATAAGGGGAAATCTGCAATACCCCAGATCTGCACTGCTAGAGGGGAAGATAAATGAACAACATGAAAAAACAAGGGAAGAAAATGATCCAAACAAATCTAGATCTAAATTAATAGAATCCAATGACAGTATGTTAGAAGAAATGTCAGAAAAGGACTTCAGATTATACATGATTAAGGTGATTCGCGAAGGAAAGGATGAGATAAGAGAGCAAATGCAGGCAATGAATGATAATACCAATAAGCTGAAAGAGCACCTGCAGGAAGCAAAAGATCATTTCAACAAAGAGATAGAGATTCTCAAAAACAACCAAATGGAAATCCTTGAAATGAAGGAAACAATAAACCAAATAAAAAACTCAATGGAAAGCATCACCAACAGACTAGACCACTTGGAAGACAGAACCTCAGACAATGAAGACAAAATATTCAATCTTGAAAATAAAGTTGCCCAAACAGAGAAGATGGTAAGAAATCATGAACAGAATCTCCAAGAACTATGGGACATCATGAAAATACCAAATTTAAGAATTATTGGGATTGAGGAAGGCACAGAGATACAAACCAAAGGAATGAACAACCTATTCAATGAAATAATATCAGAAAATTTCCCAAACCTGAAGAATGAAATGGAAAATCAAATACAAGAGGCTTACAGAACACCAAATGCACAAAATCACAACAGATCCACACCAAGGCACATTATAATGAAAATGCCTAACATTCAAAATAAAGATAGGATTTTGAAGGCCGTGAGAGAGAAGCATTGGATTACATATAGGGGGAGACCAATATGGATAGCAGCCGACTTCTCAACCCAGACTCTAAAAGCTAGAAGGGCCTGGAACAACATATTTCAAGCTCTGAAAGAACATGGTTGCCAACCAAGAATCCTCTACCCAGCAAAACTAACCTTCAGATTTGAAGATGAAATAAAAATCCTTCCATGATAAACAAAAGTTAAAAGAATTTACAAATAGAAAACCTGCACTACAGAATATTCTCAACAAAATATTCCATGAGGAGGAAATGAAAAACAACAATGTAGGTCAGCAAAGGGAGGAACTACCTTAGAGAAAAATCACTCAAAGGAGAAACCAAGCCAACTTAAAAACCGAAAATAAGCCAAATGACTGGGAATACAAATCATATCTCAATAATAACCCTGAACATTAATGGCCTAAACTCATCAATAAAAAGACATAGACTGGCAGAATGGATTAAAAAGAAAGATCCAACAATATGCTGTCTGCAAGAGACTCATCTCATAGAAAAAGACATCCACAGACTAAAGGTGAAAGGATGGGAAAAAACCTACCACGCACATGGACTCAGTAAAAAAGTGGGGGTTTCCATCCTTATATCAGACATAGTGGACTTCAAGCCAAAGCTAGTCAGAAGGGATAAAGAAGGACATTTCATACTGTTTAAGGGAACCATAAATTAGGAAGACATAACGGTAGTAAATATTTATGCCCCAAACAATGGTGCATCCCTGTACATCAAACAAATCCTTCTCAATTTCAGGAATCACATAGACCACAACACAATAATTCTGGGTGACTTTAACGCACTGCTGTCACCACTAGATAGATCTTCCAAACAAAAATTGAACAAAGAAACCATAGAACTCAATAACACAATCAATAATCTAGACTTAATAGACATATATAGAATATTCCATCCATCAACGAGCAGATTCACTTTCTTCTCAGCAGCACATGGAACCTTCTCAAAAATAGACCATATATTATGCCACAAAGCAGCCCTTAGGAAATGCAAAAATTTGAGATACTGCCTTGTGTTCTATCAGATCATAATGGACTGAGTGTAGAAATCAATGACAAAATAAAAAACAGAAATTACTCCAACACTTGGAGACTAAATAATATGCTATTGAAGGAAGCATGGATAACAGAAAACATCAGGGAGGAGATAAAAAAATTCTTAGAGGTCAATGAGAATGATGATACAACATATCAAAATCTCTGGGACACTGTGAAAGCAGTACTAAGAGGAAAATTCATTGCATGGAGTGCATTCCAGAAAAGAATGAAAAGTCAACAGCTAAATGACCTAATATTACAGCTCAAAGCCCTAGAAAAAGAAGAACAGAATAACAGCAAAAGTAGTAGAAGACAGGAAATAATTAAAAATCAGAGCTGAAATCAATGAAATTGAAACAAAAGAAACAATTCAAAAAATTGACAAAACAAAAAGTTGGTTCTTTGAGAAAGTAAACAAAATAGACAAACCCTTAGCCACACTAACAAAGAGGAGAGAGACAACTCAAATTACTAAAATTCGTGATGAAAAAGGAAATATCACAACAGACACCACTGAGATACATAACATAATTAGAAGCTACTTTGAAAATCTGTATTCCAACAAAAATCTACCGAAGACATTGACAAATTTCTAGAGACATATGCTCCTCCCAAACTGAACCAGGAGGACATACACAATTTAAACAGATCAATATCAAGCAATGAAATAGAAGAAGCCATTAAAAATCTACCATCCAAGAAAAGCCCAGGACCAGATGGATTCTCAGCCAAGTTCTACAAGACCTCAAAGAAGATCTCATTCCAATACTTCTCAAAGTATTCCAGGAAATAGAAAAAGAGGGTACCTACCAAACTCATTCTATGAAGATAATATCACCCTCATACCCAAACCAGGAAAAGACACATCAAGGAAAGAAAATTTTAGACCAATATCCTTGATGAATATAGATGCAAAGATCCTTAACAAAATATTGGCAAACCGCATCCAAAAACATATTAAGAAAATCATGCACCACGATCAAGTGGGGTTCATACCTGGAATGCAAGGTTGGTTTAACATCCGTAAATCAATAAACATAATCCATCATGTCAATAGACTTAAGGATAAGAATCATATGGTTATTTCAATTGACGCAGAAAAAGCGTTTGACAAAATACAACACCCCTTCATGCTCAAAACACTAGAAAAAATAGGGATAGGAGGAACATACCTGAACATTGTAAAGGCTATTTATGCTAAGCCCATGGCCAACATCATTCTTAATGGAGAAAAACTGAAACCATTCCCTTTAAAAACGGGAACAAGACAGGGATGTCCTCTTTCACAACTTCTGTTCAACATTGTCCTCGAAACTCTAGCCAGAGCAATTAGGCAGACTAAAGAAATTAAAGGGATATGAATAGGAAAAGAGGAACTTAAGCTGTCACTATTTGCTAATGACACAATTCTATATTTAGAGGATCCAAAAACCTCCTCCAAAAAACTTCTAGACCTCATCAATGAATTCAGCAAAATAGCAGGCTATAAAATCAACACACATAAATCTAAAGCATTTGTATATGCAAGCAATGAAACAGGTGAAAGGGAAATGAGGAAAACAACTCCATTTGCAATAGCCTCAAAAAAATAAAATACTTGGGAATCAATCTAACCAAAGAGGTGAAAGATCTCTACAATGAAAACTACAAAACATTGAAGAAAGAAATTGAGGAAGACCTTAGTAGATGGAAAGTTCTCCCATGTTCTTGGATAGGCAGAATTAATATTGTCCAAATGGTCATACTACCAAAAGTGCTATACAGATTCAATGCAATTCCAATTAAAATCCCAATGATGTACCTTACAGAAATAGAGCAAGCAATCATGAAATTCATCTGGAAGAATAAGAAACCCAGAATAGCTAAAACAATCCTCAGCAGGAAGAATGAAGCAGGGGGTATCGCAATACCAGAACTTCAACTATACTACAAAGCAATAGTAACAAAAATGGCATGGTATTGGCAGCAAAATAGACAGGTAGATCAATGGTACAGAATAGAGGACGCAGACACAAACCCAAATAAATACAATTTTCTCATACTACACAAAGGTGCCAAAAATATGCAATGGAGAAAAGATAGCCTCTTCAACAAATGGTGCTGGGAAAACTGGAAATCCATATGCAACAGAATGAAATTAAACCCCTATGTCTCACCCTGCACAAAAATCAACTTACAATGGATCAAAGACCTCGAAATCAGACCAGAGACCTTGCATCTTATAGAAGAAAAAGTAGGTCCAAATCTTCACCTTGTTGGCTTAGGATCAGACTTCCTTATCAGGACTCCCATAGCACAAGAAATAAAAGCAAGAATCAACAACTGGGATAGATTCAAACTAAAAAGCTTTCTCTCAGCAAAGGAAACTATCAGCAATGTGAAGAGAGAGCCTACAGAGTGGGAGAATATCTGAGCCACTCATACTTCAGATAGAGCACTAATTTCCAGAATATAAAGAACTCAAAAAACTACATGAAGAATACAAATAATCTCAATCAACGAATGGGCTAAGGATATGAACAGACACTTCACAGAAGATCTATAAGCAATCAACAAACATATGAAAAAATGTTCACTATTTTTAGTAATAAGAGAAATGCAAATCAAAACTACACTAAGATTCCATCTCACCCCAATTAGAATGGCGATTATCAAGAATACAAGCAACAATAGGTGTTGGCGAGGATGTGGGGGAAAAGGTACACTCATACATTGCTGGTGTGGCTGCAAATTAGTGCAGCCACTCTGGAAAGCAGTGTGGAGATTCCTTAGAAAACTTGGAATGGACCCACCATTTGACTCAGCTATCCCACTCCTTGGCCTATACCCAAAAGGACTTAAAATCAGCATACTACAGAGATACAGCCACATCAATGTTCATAGCTGCTCAATTCACAATAGCCAGATTGTGGAACCAACCTAGATGCCCTTCAATTGTTGAATGGATAAAGAAACTGTGGTATATATATACAATGGAATATTACTCAGCTATAAAGAATAATAAAATTATGGCATTTGCAAGCAAATGGATGAAATTGGAGAATATCATGCTAAGTGAGATAAGCCAATCTCAAAAGTTCAAAAGGTGAATGATCTCACTGATAAGCGGATGATGACACATAATGGGGGGTGGGAGGGGGGCAAGAATGGAGGAAGGAGGGACTTTATAGAGGGAAAAGAGGGGTGGGAGGGGTGGGGGGAAGGAAAAAGTAACAGAATGAATGAAACACCATTACTTTATGTAAATGTATGATTACGCAAATGGTATGCTGTTACTCCATGTACAAACAGAAACAACATGTATCCCATTTGTTTACAATAAAAATAAATTAGAAAAAAAAAGAATAAAATGGTCATATCACCAAAATTATTCTACAGATTACTGCAATTCCTATCAAAATACCAATGGCATCTTTTACCAAACTAGAAAAAACAGTCCTGAAATCCATATGGAAGGATAAAGACCCAGAATAGCCAAAGCAGTCCTGAGCAACAAGAGCAAGACTGGAGGCCTCACAAGACCTGATCTTTACAGAGCTATAGTAAAAAACAAAATCAAAATGATACCAATAAAACAGCATAGTATTGGCATAAAAACATATGAAGATCAGTGGAATTGACTAGGCGATACAGAGACAAATCCATACAGTCACAGGCACGTGGTCCTTGACTAACATGCCAAAAACATACACTGGAGAAAAAATAGCCTTTTCAACAAATGGTGCGGGAAAATGGAATATCTATGTGTAGAAGAATAAAACTAAATCTCTACCTCTCATCCTGCATAAAAATCAACTCAAAGTGGATCAAAGATCTAGGAATTAGACCAGAAGTAGTGAAACTGCTGAAAGAGAACAAAGGGTCAGCACATCAGGGTATTGGAGCAGGCCCTGACTTCCTTCCTAGGAGTCCTAAAATTCAAGAAATAAAACCAAGAATCAACAAGTGGAATGACACTAAATTAAAAAGCTTCTGCACAGCAAAGTAGTTAAAAGCACGAAAAGAAAACTAGCAGAATGGGAGAAAATCTTTGCCAGCTACTCTTCCAATAGGGGCTTAATATCTAGAATATAAAAGGAACTCAAAAAATTTAACACTGAAAAACCTAATAATGCATTCAGCAAATGGGCAAAAGATCTAGATAGAGATTTCTCAAAAGAAGAAATACAAATGGCTAACAAATACATGAAAAATACTCAACATCCTTAGCAATCAGGGAGATGCAAATCAAACTACATTGAGATTTTATCTCACCCTGGTTAGAATATCAACCATCGAGATTATAAATAACAATAATTGCTGGTGAGTATATGGAGGAGAATGTACATTTGCACATTGTGAGTTGGACTGCAAATTAGTACAGCCACTTTAGGAATGGGAGATTCCTCAGACGACTAGGAATGGAACCACCATATTCACCCAGCTATCTCACTTCATTTTTTTTTTCATTTTTGATTAATTTTATTTTTAATTTTCAAAAGTAAAAAAGTTATAACGCTTCATATAAACTGCTAACAAGACATTTGATATGAAGTTAACCTCATACATTGTTTTCCTTTTCTTGAAAATAAATATATTTATATCACATCCTTTAAAAAACATACTAAAGGATACTTGTGCTTAATTTCTGTGAATAACAAAATTCTAATACAGCAATGTTTTTCATGACACTTGAAATACTGTTATATGTCAATTTAACGTTTTAGAAACTTATCACTTTTCACAATGAGAAAGTAGAAAACAATATATAATCAAACGGAACAAGCCTGAATCATTTATTCTCTTTGTCAAAAGACAACAGCTATAAGGGTGGGGATCAATATAACCATAGAGAGAGACTACTTCTGTTTCTAACCTTTACCTCTGGCTCAGGAAAAAAAATAAACGGTAATATACAATCTATTGGTGAATATGAATTCACAACCAAATTCTTCCCCATTTGATAAGGAAAGAAATTAAGTTTAATGTTTGAGAAATCAGTTTAACACAAATTCGCTATTGTCACAATTTAAGCAATGTCCACAGGAACCTCTTAGAAAACAGGTTAATATCCATCCATTCACCCCATTTAGGAGATTAGGCAAATTTTTTCCTAAATTTTTTCCACATAAGGAAAAAACCCAAAACATGTTTTGTCCTTGCACGTATTACTTTTCCTTTGCACAAAGTTCAGATTAAATGCTTTTAAAAGATCACTTCTGGGGGCTGGGGATATAGCTCAGTTGGTAGAGTGCTTGCCACACAAGCACAAGGCCCTGGGTTTTAATCCCCAGCACCAGAAAAAAAAAAAAAAAAAAAAAAAAAGATCATTTCTGGTATTTGTCCTTCAAGAGCTCATGTATAGGCAGCTTGGTGCCCAGTGTGGCAATGTTAAGAGGTGATGGTACCTAGTGAGAGCTCATTACTGGCCCCTCCCTGTTCTCTGGCGTCCTGTCTCACCACCCTCCTGCATGGATTGTGATGTCATTCACTATGAAGTAATAGAGCCAGAGGCCCTTGCCAGGGTCATTCCTTTGGACGTTCACCCTCCAAAACCATGAGCTAAATAAATGTCTTTTCTTAATGAGTAACCTAGCCTTGGGTATTTTATTATAGCAACTGAAAACAGACTAACACAACTTATATCTATTTTAACAACTTAATGTAAATGAAAAGCAACCTTCTTTTTTTAAAATAAAAATCGCAACACTATTTTTAAACTCAAATGGGACCCTCATTCTGTAGGAAAATGAGTTAAATAGCAAATTCGTATGTCTAGATAATTGTTTACCATAATTAATGAGTGTGACTTGAAGCTCTCAAATTATTTTCAACTCAAGTAAAGACAATCAGGCTACTGGAGTCATTTCTTCATCTGGGTCATTTGATCCACCTTTTAGTTCCAATTCCTCTAAATTTTTGTCTATAGTTAAAATAGTTTTCCTCTTGTCCTTCTTAGGATTGAATCATTAGCACAGAGTTTTCTCATTTTAATGTTTGGCCATTTCTTCAGATCAAAATCCCCAAAATTCCCTAAAAGTTTTTAGACTGTTTGCATTTAAAATGTCTGGGATCTCAGGAAGCAAAGAGGGAAAAGGTGTTCATATTTGGTCTTCTCAAAACTTATTAAACTGACTTCTGGTGACCATCTGTCCACATGTTTCTACATTTGCAAATTAGAATGCACAAGACTTTCACCAGCTGTGCAAGCCCATATCCTTCATACTGCTGTTGCTTGAGCTCCATCTTCTACTTAATAACTGCTTCCCAGGAAAAGTGCCGCCTTCCCTGCCTGTCTTTGATGCTGTTATGTAACTCGATTTGCTCTAGCTCACTGCTAAATCTATTTAAATACCTTTCAGCTAATTCACAAGCATCCTTCTTTGAATACCCCAATTTTTTTGGATCCAGATGATTTTGAAACTGCTGCAGTTTTTCACCAATAAGATTGAGTCGAAAGGCCTTTTCATTCTTCAACTTTTCTTTCTTTTCTTGTTTGTGGGCCTCTCTAGAAATCTGAGCTGCTTTTCTACTATATGGATGGATGACCCCTCACCCTCACCCCCACCTTGTCCTGTACTTTTTCCCTTTGGTACTTTAGGCGGTAGGGCTCAGGAAAGTGGGAGGGGGCCCACCATGGAGATGTCCAGGAGGCTGGGGGAGCCTCAGCGCTCTAGACCCGCCTATCATGGACCCTGGCCACAGAGCTGGAACTACGCTCCAGCCCGGGCACGCGTGGTACTGCAGGGGCTACAGCAAACCTGACCGGAAGCTATCCCACCTCTGATATCTATCCCAAAGAACTAAAATCAGCATAGTATAGTTGTATATGCATACAAATGCAGCATGATTCATAATAGCCAAGTTATGGAACCAGCCTAGGTGCCCATCTGCAGATGAATGGATAAAGAAAATGTGGTGTATTTGCACAATGGAGTTCTATTCAGTCACAAAGAGGAATGAAATAATGTCATTTGCTAGTCAGAAATGGAACTGGGGAACATCATGCTAAGTGAAATAAGCCAGACTCAGAAAGTCAAGGGTTGAATGTTTTCTCTCATACGTGGAAGCTAGAGAGAAAAAAGGAATTAAAAAGGGGGGTCTCATAAGAGTAGAAGGGATATGAGAAGAGTAGAAGTGAGGGATTAAGGGAGAGGGAGAGGGGAGGGAAAGGGGAAGAACTGAGGAGTGAGTTGACCAATTATGCTATGAGCATGTGACTATACCACAATGCATTCCAATTAATATAAAACTAAAATGTACCAATTAAAAATGAATAAATAAATAGAAGGAAGACCAGGACAGTACAGGAAGGGGATTGGGGGGCAGGGAGAGGGGAGAAAGGGATAGTACTATGGACTGAAGTGAATTAAATTGTTACATTCTCTTATGAACATATTAAAATAAACCCACTATTATGTATAACTATAATGCACTAATAAACACATTTAAAAAGTAAAATATTTGCTTCCTTTATTAGCTGATCTAGAAACCATGAGTAATCCAAAAATAATGAGCACCCCTTCACACAAATGGTGTCCTCTAAATAGAAATTTCAATTAAAAGGAGCCATGTCTCCTTGGATGAATGCTGATTTCAAGACTGGGGCAGGAAACATGAATGAGATCTGAGAAAGTCTATTGTATTGGAAAGCAAAGATGCTATTATAGACCCAGGGTTGTCTCAAGAAGATTTAGGAGCCTGCTTCAATGGCCTTCCATTGGCCAGAGTGGGATGATTGAGCACAGTAGCAATAATAATATAATAACTGCAATGCCAAGTCAAATAGATTAATATCCACATGTTCATAGTGATACTTAAAAACAAAATTAAGTAAATAAAACTAAATGAATACTTTGGAAGATGCTAAGGAACCCACTCACTATGGAAATGATGAAGAAGAAAACTGAATGGAAACAAACAATATTCAATCTGCTTTTCCTGTTCAGCCCAACACTCAGGAATTTTGGCTGGTTAATGCCACAATCATTTTGCAGCCCCTACTCAGAAACAAATCCAGTTTGAGATACCCGAGGCTAAAAAGTTTTTTTTTAATTTTTTTTTTTTTTTTTACATAAACATTACATGACCACAACTTTATTTTTTAATTGTGTCTTTCTGACTGTTAGGAAGCCCAGACACAAAGGTGCGGATCAGGAAATCAAAGTTTAGAGAGATGGACATTAGTAACTGAGTTGCTATTAGAAACCACAGCAGTCCTTCAGGACAGCAAGAACTTCAGGGACTCTCCTGGCCAGAGACCAGGGTCTTTGCTGAAAGAGTTGTAAGCACTGCTGTTTACACTGGGTGGTACCGAATTAGGAAACGGTTTGAAATTCAAAGAGAAATTTTAGAGGAGTGTCCAGGATCAGACTATCTAACCCCCCTCCTTCCACACAAATAAGGCAGAGAAAACAACTTGTTTCCTTCAGACAATGCAAAATGCTCAGTTCTTCTGCTTTTAAAACTCACAAATGAGATTAGACAATTTTATTCAAAAAGTAATTAACACAAAAACTCATTTCAATGATTTATTTTAGTTAAGGAAGATGGGGAGACAGGAAAAATGAAAGCAAGAGAGAGAGATAGAAAAGGAGATTATCAGGAGAGATAAAAAAATATTTTGAGAAGAGGATTAGTGGTTATAAACTGTCCTCATTTTGCTATTGCTATTCATTTGCACCCCAGGCTTCAAAATGGATTTTTGCCTATTAGGTCTGTCCTTTGAAAATCTGGACTGCTGATTATACTGTTAGTTCTCAGGAACCTGAATTCCTAGTGGGAAAGAAGAAAGCAGTACGTGTGGCCTACCAGAAGTCAGAGTGTTGATAGAGCCTTAAATAATAGCCAAGAGAAACCAAGATCACTTTTGTATAATTCCGTGTTGACCAGCCAGTCTCCCCAGGAGACAACTCCCTGCAGGAAATTTATCCAGTGGGGAAAAGGGTAGTAGCCTGAGCTCCAGACTTCTTAGCCAGTGGCCTGGCACCATCAGCTTTTGCTTGGTCTTTAGTGGAGAATGCTCAATCACATTGAGTGACAGGGCTTCCCTGACTAAGGACCATGGAACATTAAATTCTAGAAAAAAAAAAAAATCCTTCCATTTTCTACTTTTAGTTCTATTTCCCATATTTAAAAAAAAGTCTTCTCTGTGTATTAGAAAAATGCACAAGGGAATAAATCACTAGCCAAAATAATGGTGCAAATTGATCAAGAGCAAATTTAGGAGTCATCAAATGCTATAGATATTGTCCCATTATTCCCAAAGTTTGGAAAGACAAGATGCTCCTTAGCTGGGCAGGGAGATGCAGGCCTAAATTCCCAGCAACTCCAGAGACTGAGGCAGGAGGATTGCAAGTTCGAGGCCAGCCTCAGAAACTTGGTGAGACCCTGTCTTAAAATGAAAAATAAAAAGGACTGGGAATGTAGCTCAGTGGGTTCCAGTCTCTGTACTGTGGGGGGGGGGGGGGGGGGGGAGGGGACTTTTTTCCTTTGTTTTGAATCACTAAAACACTGATAGGATGAAAATGAAAATTCTTTTAATGCCTCAAAGTTTTGTTTTGCTTTATTACCTTGCTTAGGATGAAGAAAAGATAACGAACAGTGACATACAACTTACTTGATACAATACAGTCCCTGGAGGTGATCAAGTACTTTGTGATGTCCTTTCGGGTCAAGAAAGGATGGATTCTTCTACTTAATGTCTGGTGAAACGAAGAGCAAAGCAGTCAAGTGATTAGTCAGATGTCCCAAAGGAAGTTAGTGATGGCGATGAAACAATTTTATTCTCTAAATGTATTGACTGCAGACCCTGAAAAACTGGAGCTCTTTGCATGCATCTAATAGGCATGTATTGATTTATTAATCTATAAATGATTGCTAGGAATGATTTTAGCCTTTGGAACACAAAGACACGGTTCTTGGAGAGGCAGAGAAGAAAGTGTAGGGTTGAAAGTCTCATCCTTCGAGTGTTTTGTTCCAGATCTCCAGGAACTGTGCTAGTTGAAGGTGAGAATGGGAGGGGGTGCAAGCTGAGAGAAGGCTGAGAGCAGATGCCTGGACCAGCACCCAGGGCAGTGTTGGCATTGAGGGGTGTGGTCAGGGAAAGGTCACCTTCCTGGCAAAGTAACTTAAAAATAAGCGCAGAAGAGATGAGACAGAGCTACTTGTTGATGAAACTCCCTTGAGAGGTAGTTGGGAATATAATCCTAGGGAGTGGAGCAGGCTAACTCTAATCAAGGGAATCCAAAGCCTTGAGACAAAAGCTGAAACCAGATGCTCTGCACGGGGCCTGGCTGTAATCATGCAAGGACACAGGAAGCAGGTGGGTGCCCACATGTGTGTCTCAGCCTGGACCCAGGCACGGGGTGCCCTGAGTACATCATGTGATCTGTCCTGGCCAGTATTCTGATCCATTTCAGGTGTGCTTCCTGTGCTGAAAATGAGAGAGCATTTGGCTCTGTTACCCTTTAACAAGCTTTAATACTTTCAACCAATTAATCTTGCTCTGATTCCATCCTACCGAGTGACTAAGGTGGGTTCTCTTTTAGATTTTCCTAAGCAAACAGGATGTGCTCACTCATGAATGCAACCAGCAATCAGTTAGTAATAGATTTCACTGTTCAGTGACAATACATTCTGGTTAATTAATTTTCTTATGGATCTGATAGGCATGATTCAGATAAGCTGAGAGGGAATTAATAAAATCCAGTTCCCATGCTTGCAAAGCTCAAGACCAGAAATGGAACTTTCAAAGGTAGTGGTAACTTTCTTGACCACCCTATTCCCAGTTCCAAGCACTCTGACTAGCATTTAGTTAAGAACCCAGTAAGCATTACTGTTATTATTGCAAAAGTATTCCTATTAGTTTGTTTGCTAATTTATTTTAATAGTCAAGGGAATTTTAAGCATAGAAATATCTACACACTTTTAAGCCTACACTCCTGCAAAGTAGCATGATCCTGGAAAGCAGAGATCTGACGATGCAAGATCCTGCATATGTAAAGACTCTGTGAGAGTTGGTAATTTATTTATCTATTTAGCAGTGCTGGGGATTGAACCCAGAGCCTTGTGTATGTGAGGCAAGCACTCTACCAACTGAGCTACATCCCCAGCCCCAAGAGTTGGTTAGTAACGAACAGCCTACATGGTGCTTGGAAGGCAGCTTCAAAGGTTGCTAAAATTGTGACACTTATGTTCTGTTCTCATCTCTCCTTCCCTTTGGCATTTTTTCTACTTCTGCTTTGTTCCATTGTCTTTCCCTCTGACCTCCAATTAGGCAGTTGAAGTTAAACTCTATCCTCCCTAAGAGTTCCTTAAACTATGCCCCTTGGGTAGCATGTACACCACATATTTAACTTCCCTATAATGGTTTTCATGATAATGCCCTATATCTGCAATGACAGGGATGGATAGGGAGAGCTAGGTTATAGGAAGTCTAAGAGGGTAATAATCAGATTACCCTCAGTTTATTTTTTAGTCTTCAGGAAAGTTTCCAACAACCTTAGGCAGTATAAATTTCAGTTGTATATGGGAGAGAGGAAATTGTTTTCATTTGGTGGCGAGGAGTTTTCTGTTCCCACCTTTTCCATTCCTAAAACAAACCACAACCCAACCTAGAAGTTTGAGGAAGTGTGGTATGGAATAAGCCCAGGCTTTGGCACAAACATCTTAGCTTGGAACTGTATCTTGTTGTTTACCAGGTGTGCAGTCCTGGGCCAATTTCCAGTCTGTATAATAAAGAAGGTCTTAATGCTTCCCTTTCCTATTACTCAGAGAGGAGTAGATAAGAGAGCTTTCTCTCTCTCTCATTGGAGTAGAGATCATGTCTTTTTACCCTCCTTTGTATCCTTATTACATAGAATATGCCCATCATTTATATAGGTGGACACAATACCTTTGTTCTTATGTGGTGCTGAGGATTGAACCTAGGGCCTCGCGCATGCTAGGTGAGTGCACTACCACTGAGCCACAACCCTAGCCCCAAATACGCTCATTATTAATTGCTGACTTGAATGAATAAGTTGGATCAACTAAATCAGTGATCCCCAAGGTTTAGCGTAAATCAGGATCTCCTGAGGGGCTTTTTAAAGCATGGACTGCCAAGACCCAACTCAGGAATTTTGGTTCAGTAAGTCCTGGGGGAGTCAGAGAAACTGCAACTTTGACAAATTCCCAGGTGGTGCTGATGCTGAGGCCCCGGAGCTGCAGCATGAGAAACGGCCAGAAGATGGCGCCATCATCGAACCCAGGCTTCCCCTGGGAGCGGGTGGAAATGGGTCAGCTCTGGGCTCAACCTATAGAAACAGGTTTTCCTAAGCAGGAGGGGGAGGATGCGGCCGGGCTGGTGGCGCCGCAGAGCAGAGAGCAGAAGGGAGAGAGGGAGCAGCTGGTGTGGGGGAGGAATCAGAGCCCGTTCACCAGTCCCTTTTCACTGCTGGTCGCCCTCAGAGGAGGCCTCTCTCTCCCTCCAGGCACTTCTGCCTTGCCAGACGCCAGAAGCACTGGTATCATCGCAGCAAAGTTTAAAATTTCATCTCCGTGAAAAATATTCTTGGAGCTTCCCTTTCAGTGACCCCCATTAGGGAACTGAACCCGTAGGAAAAGTAAATCTTTCTGAAAATGTAATAACGATACCATGTGTGGTTGACAAAGCCCTTCCATGTTTCCTCTTGGTGTCCAACCCCTCCCCCTTTAGTTTGCCAGTGTTATTTACCATCAGTACTCGGCATTGGCACGGTCTGCACTTCCTCCTAAGTTATGCCCACTTTAAAGAACTATTAGGATGAAATGGAAGACACAAGGCAAAAGTGAAAGACACTTTTTTTTTTTTTTTTAAGGACTCAGTCAATAAACAATAAATAAATAAGAAGGAAACAGTGTTGGTCTGATAGCCAGGGACCAAGGGGCGAAATTGATTTCGGTTCAGCTACATGCTGTGGAGTACAAGCTTCTACCTACACTGTCCAGTACTGTGGCGGTGAGCCACAGGTGGCTTTTGAGCACTTAAGTGACGCTAGGGCACCTGAAGAAGTGAATTCTAACTAAACTTAAATTTAATTATTGACCCCAATTAGAATGGCGATTATCAAGAACACAAGCAACAATAGGTGTTGGTGAGGATGTGGGGGAAAAGGTACACTCATACATTGCTGGTGCGGCTGCAAATTAGTGCAGCCACTCTGGAAAGCAGTGTGGAGATTCCTTAGAAAACTTGGAATGGACCCTCCATTTGACCCAGCTATCCCACTCCTTGGCCTATACCCAAAGGACTTAAAATCAGCACACTACAGAGATACAGCCACATCAATGTTCATAGCTGCTCAATTCATAATAGCCAGACTGTGGAACCAACCTAGATGCCCTTCAATTGATGAATGGATAAAGAAACTGTGGTATATAAATGATAAAAAGAATGATAAAATTATGGCATTGCAGGCAAATGGATGAAATTGGAGAATATCATGCTAAGTGAGATAAGCCAATCTCAAAAAAACCAAAGGGTGAATGATCTCGCTGATAAGCGGATGAAGACACATAATGGGGGGTGGGAAAGGGGCAAGAATGGAGGAAGGATGGACTGTATAGAGGGAAAAGAGGGATGGGAGGGGTGGGGGAAGGGAAAAAATAACAGACTGTGTCAAAAACTATTACCCTAGGTAATTGTATGATTACACAAATGGTACGCCTCTGCTTCATGTACAAACAGAGAAACAAGATGTATCCCATTTGTTTATAATAAAAATAAATTTTAAAAAATTTAAGTATTGGACAGCACAGTTTTAGCAGAATGCCTTGATGGGTGTGAAAAAAATGTCACTTGGGCTTTAGGAGCGGGTAAGAGGTAATTAAATTGGCTCTACCTAAAAATACATGGGAATTTTAGGGCATGGACCATTTAACTAGGAAGGAAAGGGAGAGAAGTTGAAGAAGAAAGTGTCCCCAGGTATTGCAAGGGGTTGAAGGCTAAGCAGATGAGAAAAAGTCAGCAAAACTCCTCGGGTGGCAGAAATGGCTCAAGGGGATTTGAAAAACTGGAACGCCTAATATTCAGTCTTGAGTTATTTTCCGAGCTACACAGCAGTGTTACTTCTCTCTGTTGCCCCATCTCTTCAGAAGTGTCTGCTCAACACAGAGCCTGGAGGTGGCAGCAATTAGGGAGTGGAGAGATGACGAGTTCTGGGGGCGTCCAGTGGGGGTGATTCATTTAGGAAGGGTGACAGCGTGCTCAGAGGGAATTGGAGGAGAGAAGGAAATTCAGCACAAGTAGGATCCAGGGGCTGGGAGACTCTGCCAGGATGTTGACTTTTCCACTGAGGCGAGGATGGAGATTTTGGACCCAATTTTAAATGAATCTTAAAGGTACCGACAACTCCAATAAGTGGGAAGACTTGGATATCCAGGCAACTGTCTCAGAGCATTTCCCCAGACTAATGCTTCCTGGCCCAAATAGCATCAATCTCTTGAAGGGCCTCACTGCAGGTGTGGGCGAGTTAGGTGGGGAGGCTTGAGCCTGTGGTTACACAGCTGACAGACAGGACGCAGAGTCACCAGTGTGGTGCTGCATTTATAAAGCATGGCATCGTTTCTTTCTGGACCTTTGTGTCTCTCTGTGGTGCCTTGCAACAATGAACCACTGTCCACCTGCTCCCAATTTCTGTAGTTGTGTGTGTGTGTGTGTGTGTGTGAAGAGAGGGAGAGAAAGACCACAAAATGACAAGCAGCTTTAACAACAGGCATATTTCATGTGCCGAAACAGAGCCTCCCAGTCAGTATCTATTATGCAGTCCTGGAAGATGACTGCTGAGTGTAATAAATGTGGAATAAACATCCTCTTACAATTGATTCCATGGCAAACTCTCAGATGAGGCCATGTCAGCTCTCCCTTCCCTGCCTGGAACCTAGTGGTAAATCAAAAATTATTGCTTAGCAGCCACCTGCGACTCAAACCCGTAAAATTTGCCTGTGTGACTGGGAGAGCTTTTGGTGTGTGTGTGTGTGTGTGTGTGTGTGTTTTTAAGAGTCATATTAATTAATATATTAATTTACCACATTTAACATATAATTTAACATATTAATTAATTATTAACCAATCAAGTTATTGGCTTCACTGTGACATTTCTATACATGCATATATCTTGCTTTGATTATGTCCACCCTCTCTTCCTCTCCCCTCTCTCCACTCCCCCTGGCCCCTTCCCCTTGCACTAGGAAGGCTTTGGATTAACAATGGAAAGGAGACAATGCAGGTTTTCCAAGGGAAGGATTGCTTGTGTTCTCCTGGTCCATCTGTCCTATCTGAGCAAGGCCTGCTCTCCAGTTCCATCCAGCACATGAGACCTTCATCATCTTCCACATCATCTCCATTTTCTCCTCACCCTCTAACCTGCTCTATAGTCATCTCCTTACCCTTCTGGCCTTGCTCACATGATCACACCAACTTCCATCAGCGTGGTTGCCCAGGGCAACTCCCAGTGGAGGTGGAGTGAGCAGGTAATCTTTGGTAGGATTTGAGAGTATCACATTCTTTCTAGAAAGCTCCTATTAAAATGATTAAATTCCCGGGGAGAAGTGGGAGGAAGAGAGTAGAATGGTAGCATTCAGCCGGCAAATCGGCAAGAAATATCCCATTGAGTGGACTAGATCTTACTAGTGTAGGAAGGGAAGCTGCGGGTCCTGGGAGGATGGAGGAGGTGGAAGAGAACAGGCTTTAACAGGGGACAAGGTGGGGAGTGGAGGAAAGCAGCAGGAGGGATGAGAGGGACATGGTGGAAAGGCTGGTGCTATCTGAGAGAGGCTATACCAGAAATATTCTAATTTGTAGGGGAGAGAGTGAATTAATCCTAAATCCTGAAAATCAGACCAACCTGGATTTAAATTGTGGCTCAGCTCTGATTGGTGTGACCCTCTTGGGAGCCCATCTGAGGAAGTTTATTTCCCTGATGGATATGGGTGGTCCTGGGGATCCCAAAAGATAATGTATGGGAAGCCTGCACTTGGAAGGCGCGCGTGCGCGCGCGCACACACACACACACACACACACACACACACGAATCATTTCTACCCAAGGTTGACCATCCTTGCAGCCACAGCAAAGGACAAAGGTGGTCACCATGTACATATAAGTCTCTGCCTTTCAGAGCGCTTTCCTATAGGATTGTCATGATTGCCCAGTTGTGCAACCTTAAGAGATATGAAGCACAGAGCTAAGCTGGAGCAGAACCTTTGACTCTTTAGTGTCCTAGACCTGGGCTGCTAATAAGGGGCTTTTTAATGCTCCAGGTCTCATCTTCAGCCCTGGAATGTTTAGTGCAGCTAATCAGTTGGACGGAGAATAATGTATGCACATTTGAAAGACATTGATTGTATGACATTAATGAGGAACTCAGTTAGGGTGTGCAGTGTCTGCTTTGCATCATGAAGGCAGAGTCTGCAGCCCTTAGAGAACATCAGCATTTGACACTGCTGTCTTCCTGTGTGCCCAGCTAGCCAGAGGGAGCTTTGCCAGGCTGTTGACATCTTCAGGGCCCAGTGCTTCCGATGAAGACACAGTAACCCAAAGTACTGTGACCAGGTTGTGTGTGTACTCATTTGAATTAAAGTCTGTGTGGGCATGAACTGAGCTTTGAGTGATGGGTATGAAGAAAAGCACCAGGTACTTGCTAGGAAGAGGAAAAGAGCAAGTGGTATCCCAGTAGGGCTCAGCATCATTCGTTACTGCCACCCTCAACGACAGTTAACGCCATGATTTATTGAACAATTACTATGTGCCAGGCACCGTGCTGAGGGTTTTCCCTACTTGGTTTCTCTGAATCATTGCAGCCCCTTTATAAGGAACTATTTTTATTACCCTATTTCAAATGAGAAATCCCAAGCGCTCTTATCAAGATTAAATAAACATCCTCAGGTTACAATGCATATGGAGGTATCATTGCAAGTCTGGGATTTCCATTGTCAGATCATTTGTTCTTTACAACTGTACTATGCATCTGTCACAAAACTGATCTGATATGTGACCTCAGTTACTGTATTGATTGGCAAGAAGGGGGAAAATATTTTATGGCATTGGTATTTTATTGGGTAGGGTTGGACTGTGTCCACAGAAAAGGCCAGATCAGCCCTTACTGTACCAAGACAGCATCACAAAGGGCTCAAGTCACCTTGTGTCCTCCTCTCTAACTGCCCCCTGGTCAACTGAACACACGAGAAGTGTCTACAGGATTGGTCACTATTTAGATTATTTTGTCTGAGGTCCTCAGAGTGGTACACTGAGCAGGGGGATGGGGTCATGGCAAAGAAGGTGATGGCTGCACCTGGGACAATAGTCCCATGAGTTTCCAGTCACTGAACCCTGACCGTGTACCCGGCACAATCCCGGTAATAAGCCCTTGAGGCAGGTATGGTCATACTCAGCTGTGAAAAACTTAGACACAGAGCTTGAGTAGCCTGGCTAAAGTCTTACAGGAAATGCTGCAGTTTTGACTCAAACTCATGCTGATCTGGAGCCATGTCCAGACTTTTAACCCTGATGATCTGTAGCTATCATTCTAAGCAACAAATAAATGTGGCGGAATGGCTTTGAAAATTAGCCACCACCACCCTCTGCCCCTTATGAATCTGTGGGTTCCCAGTTGCTGAAGTGATTCAGTGAGAGCCTGTCTGAGAGACTCACCTGGAAAAGGTGGGACAAAGCCACCCCTGCATTCCTCCTATCGGGTTCTAAGATCTGATCCAATTTAGGGTAAGGCAGGGTAATTTCAGAGGATCTGGAGAGCCTTATTAGTTATTCTCAGAAAATCTTTGGTAGCTCTCTGAACTCTAAGAAGTACTTCTGAAGCAAAGCTCCAAGCTGTTCCTACCACCTTATTACTTTTTTTTCTGAGATCAAATAGAAAAGAGCTGGGAGCCAGGGTGGTTGTCTCCTCCCTAGGCCCCTTCTCACACTCACTGCTGAGCACTCTATTCAGACTCTTCCAGAAAGAAGCCTCTCTTCCCACTTGACCTCACCTCAACTTAGTCTTTCCATTAAGATTCCCTTCCTTTAATTGTATCTTGAGATAATAAATGTGAAAACATAGAAATTCAATCAGAGCGAAGGCTTCATTCACCCCAGCAGGTTCCAAAAGCATTTAATAAGTTGAGCGGAGACATAAAAATAGATCATGAGACAGCTGGTAAGAATAGCGTTTGCCACGAGAGCACTTAGGCACGAGGAGGACTAGTGAAAAGAGAAACTCGGTGGTGTTGATGGGAGGTGAACTGAGGTTGCTCTTTTGGAGGGAAGGAGAACACAGAGGTTCTGGGATGAGAACCAGGCAGACACCAACAGAAGAAAGAGTGGCTGGAAGATGCTGGCAGTGGGGAGAGGGGTGGCAAAGCAGGAGCAGTCACAGAGTTCCAGGGGAGATCCGTATCCCAGGGCAGCCTTGGAAATAATTACAGCTCATCGGAAAAATCAATCAGCAAGCTTTTACTGAATACTGGGAGCGCAATAGCTATGTGAAACCAAAAGGCCCCTCTGCAAGGAGAGTGCAGTGTGCTCAGGAGATAAAAATAGCACACTCGAAACAATTAGAGAGCAATTAATGCCAAACTGTCTGGTTCTGACTCAAGTACAACAGAACTCCAGAACAAGGAAGAAGCCCGGGGAGCTGGGATAATCGGCTAGGCAGTGGTAGCAAAAACTCCCTGGAGTCCTCACCGTCTTGAGCAGCTAATACTTGGAGGAAGGGTCTATCCCTATAGAATATTCTGCCTGTGCAATATAGCACAACCCAAACTAACCATGGTCTTGCCTTTCCAGAAGTGTCCAACTACAAAAAAAGAACACAATACTTGACCTATGACAGTTTTGCTGAATAAATGAACGATTGGAGTCCTAGGACTTCTTGGGGACAACTAAAGAAACAGGAGGGCAGGAATAACATGGTTAAAGAAATATTGCTCGACCTTTTGTACACATTCTGAAGCAAGGCCTATGTCTTCATTCCTTATTTATTAAGACTCCATCACACCCAAAAAAGTACTATGCTGATCCTGGAGATGGGAGGTCTGGAGATAAACCAGAATAGTCTACCAGCCTCAGATGGCTCATGGTAGAGCTTGTTTTGGAACTTGGAGTCTAATTATTTATACCATGTCTCAAATGACTAAACACACTTCTACTAGGTCAATCACTAGCTCTGTGAATAGTTTGCATCTACTATGTAATCATTCATTTATTTAGCAAAACTGTCATAGGTCAAGTTTTATGTTCTTTTTTGTAGTTGGAAACTTCTGGAAAGGCAAGACCACGGTTAGTTTGGGTAGTGCTCTATTGCACAGGCAGAGTGTTCTATAGAGATAGGCCCTCTATAAAAGCATTAAAAGGCAGTGTTTTCCTCTAAAAATAGCTTATTGTCAAGCGAGGAGATAGTCACATGTACGCGGTCCAGAAGAGTGACAGCTGACCTGGCAGAAGGAAAAGCCTTTGAGTGGGTCTTGGAATGGGCGTTTTCAGGGGTAGGCTTTATTAAATGGGAATAATATTCAGGCAGATGGAAAGGAATGTACAAAAGCTGGAAGCATGAGAGGATACTGTAACCTGCTCCAAGAGCTATAAAGAATTGAGTGTTACTAGAGCACCAAGTTCTAAAAGGGGAGAAGTGGAAGATGACGGCGCGAACAGATCAGCAGGAGTCCACTTATGAATGACTCCAGACGCCATGCCAGTGGTACGGACTGGGTCTCGTTAATGACTGAGGGGCCACTGTGGAATGTTGAGTGGTGGAATGACTGACGGGATCAGGTTCGTGGATTCAGAAAAGAACATTCTGTCAGCTGTACCGAAGTAAATGAAGTTGAGGGTGGGGAAATGGAGAAAGGACAACTGAGGCAGGAGGAAGAGAGACCAAATAGGAGGCCAGTGCAGGGGTCCACCTTAGAGACCATGAGAAGCTGGTTGGAGGAGCAGACAGTGGAGAAGGAAGGATGGAGCGATTCTGGAGAGCCACCTACAAACCAAAGTCAACAGGCTCTTGTGACCAATTGGTCGTGGGGGTGAGGGGCATCAGAGTCACCGTAAAGTTGGCAGGGAAAGAAGTCTCTCCCTGAAGTTCTGCCTGCTTCTTGGTTTGAGCTGAAACCTGCCCCTACCCCAGGGCACTGCCTCACCTACCTCTCCTCTGGAGGATACTCATCCGCCATCTCCCAGGGACCAGTCAGACAAGTAGCGCTGATCCTGACAAGGAGTTCTGCTTCCAAACCCAGTCTCAATCCTAGTATAAACATTGTTCCTTGGAAACCCTGATATACCCCCTCTTTTACAGATTTCACCTGCCTGGTTCACAGAAGACTTTAGTGCCCAGGTCAGGTTTTGTCTGCACCCAAGACCTGCCATCATCTTGACTTCTCAGTCTACATAAGTGACCTGTGCCGTGGTGGAACTTCAGCATGACATTCGCTTCCGTTCTGCTTCAATCGTTCACAACTATGGCCACACTTCCGGTTTAGGCATCATCTGAAAAGTGTTCATCCATGAAACCTTTAACCCGATATCCACCCTCTGACCACAGAGTCTTATCCTTCCATTTCTCTAACTTCTTTTTTTTTTCTACTGCACTTACACTGATGTTAATAAAATCTCTTGCCATTTTGCCTTTCCACTTTCAGCCATCTATCAATTCTCTTCTCCAATAAGACTGGAAAATACACTACTTTTTCATCATTATCTTTTCATTTTCCCTGCCTCTCTTTCACTGTCATCTTTTGTTCTTCTGCTCAATAAAACCCCAATCGCTGTGCTAACCCAGATATCTCTTGCCCCCTTTTTGCACCTGGTTGCAGGCCAAAATCCTGAGGCTCCCTTTAGACTTTTCTCCCTCATGCCAAGTGGTCTTCAAGCCCTGCTGTGCTGCTTCCTGAATATTCCTCCAATTAGGTCCCTTCCTCTCTGCCCTGCCTTAATTCAAGTTCTCAATATTTTTCATTATATTAATTCCACTTATTGATCTAACGGCTTACACGTCAGGAACTGAATTTCAAAATCATTTTCTGAATTAGGTTCTGATCCTATCTCTGTAGCCAGAATCATTATCTAAAATACAAAAGTCATCATGTCACTCTCTTACTTAGACTTATCTTAATGACTCTCCAAATTCTTTTGCCTCATATATAACATCCATTGTGATTGACCTTGTCCATCTCTCCAGCCCCTGCTTTCCCCATTCTTTCCAAAACCCTATTTCCTTCACCCTATCCGAAATTCTATTAAGCCACTTGTAGGTTCCACCTGGTCTCATGCCCTTTCTCTCTGCGGCATATATTCTTCCTCTGCCTGAAGACTTTACCTCTTCATTATTTCTCTACTGATTCTTCAAGATGCAGCTGACCTCCGGTACAGAACATGGGAACTTACTATATGCCACTCTATTGGATTTGTACAAAGAGGTTCTTGAAATTTGTTCTACCCCCTCACTTGAAATAGTTTGAAATAGTCGTTGCTGCTAAGTAATCCTTGAGAATCCCCATTACGATACCTTTCTTATCTTGTCAGATTTATGTTTACTTCTTTATTTTCTACACTAGGCTGAGACTTGTTGAGAATAGGAATTGTGTTAGTTAGCTTTTTGTGTCCCCAACATACCACACAAGAACAAGTAGAGGAAGAAATGTTTATTTTTTTATTGTTCATGGTGGGCCAACTCCATAGGCCTGGGTCCAAGGTGAGGCAGAGCATTAAGGTTGAGACCACCACTTCTGTCTGCCCTGCAGATGTTGGTTTCAGCCAGCAACTGTGTTTTGAAAGTACTCGCTGTACTAATAAAGCCTTCCTTCCCTTTCAGTGCAGTGGAAATGAAGGCTGATGGGCCCTGCTGTTCCCAGCAGGCTTCCTCATCAGGGACCTGAGAGGAAGGTCAGGAGGGATGGGTAAGTTCTGTATGTTCTTTGAAGGACCAAACCCAGCAGCTTCCTTGAAATGCCCCCCTTTACTGCCTAATAAAAGGCTACCACAGATTCCAAAGTCTATCATTCTGCAGAGTTAGAAGAACTGCACTTTTAGGCCTTCATTTTCTTCCTGCCGCATCCTCTGCCCAGTCATCAGATGTAATGGTTCTTTTCTTTTTCCAGTCCTGGGGATTGAACCCAGGGTCTCGTGCATGCCAGGCAAATGCTCTACTGCTGAGCTACACCCCCAGACCCAGTCATCAGATGTAATGCCTTAAAATATGGATAATCAGGCTGTCCATCTATCAAAAAGCCTTTAGTGTGTCCCCACTGCCTACAAGACAAAATCTAAAACTCACAGCCTTTTTTTTTTTTTTTTTTTTTCCTGATGCTATAACAGAGAACCAGACACTGGGTAGTTTATGAAGTAAAGGAGTTTACTTAACTCATAATTCTGGAGCCTGGAAGTCTGAGATCAGGCCTCTGGGTAGGGCTTTGTGCTACATCATGACATGACAGAAAGCAGAAGAGCAGGCAGGAGTGTGGGAAAGAGATAAAAATGTGGCTCCCTTAGTTTATAACAAACAGCTCTTGTCAGATCTAACCCAGACCCTGCATTAATCCCCCTTCATGACCTAGTCACCTCTTAAAGTTTTTACCACCTTTCAGTACAGTCACATGGCAATTAACCTTAAAAATGAGTTTTGGTAGGGAGAAAACACATCCAAACCACAGCACTTGTGGTGCAAGCCATTTGGCCTGCAGATGGCAGCTGGCCATTCCAGCCCCTCTGTCCTTTGGACTCCATTGCACACCTCTGTCCAGTTCCTCAAGTGTTCTCCCCAGCAAGTCACGTGCCTCCCGGTCTTCCTACTTTGGCTTCATTTACTCCAGCCAGCACAAATGCCCTTCCCATATGTCCCCCAGACAGCCCCAGGGTGCTACACCGGAGCTCTTCTCTACGGACAGACTGAGCCTTTTTCTTTCTCAGCCCTGTGGAAGGAACCACTCCTGCGTGTTCTGCCAGTTTTGTTCTTTCTGCCCAGAGACTTCATCATTCACACACTCAGATGCTCCCATGTCGGTCTCCTGGGCTGAATTAGTTACTTCATGAGAACTGCCATGCTGCAGCTGTGATTTTGGGGGTGGATTCACTTGGACTCGTGGAGCTCATGATTTTTGTAACAATGAGACAGATTTTGTGGGGTTTATTGGCTTAGGTTTTAGAGAAAAGACTGTCGTATTAAGAGTCAGACTCCAGTTCATCGTATTCTGTTTGATGTTCGTTTCCCAGACTCATTTTCCCTATCTATGAAATGGGAATGAAAACAATAATCTTGGAGGTTTTGAAATGGGGATTAAATGCAACAGTAAATTGGGTCTGATATTTGGCATATGGCAGGTTATGTCAAGGAAAATGCAAGTTTTTGTCCTCCTTTCCATCTTGTAGCTCTTCAACTTTTATACTTGAAAAGCTGTTGATTAACGTTCTTCCATTCATGCTCTACCCTACCAGGTCTTTTCTTTAAATCTTCAAATTCTTAATATTGTTTTGATCTGCTGCCTTCCTTGGGACAATCTTTGACCTCTGCACCATCTTTTGAAAGCATTATAACCCTTCATAGGTATAGGGACTTAAAATGGTAGCAATAGTATGGCAAGTGATAACGAATAACACTGTTGTCTGCTTACTGAGTACCTAGGTTCCTCTAAGCTCTGTATATCCAGCAGATGTGACACCTGACAGTTCTGGAGGCTGGAAGTCTGAAATGTTCCCCTGAAGGCTCCTACGTTGAAGGCTTATCTCCAATGCAGCAATTTTCAGAGGTGGGGCTTTTGGGAAGCGATTGGATCCTGAGGACCCTGACCTCATTGGCGGATTAATCCACTGACGGGTTGGTTCACAATCGAATGAACTCTTGGGAGGTGGTAATGCCTGTAGGAGGGAGGGCCTCTTTAAAAGACAGAAGCGCCGGGGGCGTGCCCTGGAAAGGAATCTCTTCCTTTTCTGTCTACTTCTCAGCCCACCAGCCCAAGCCAGAATCTTCCCCAAGAGGCAGGGAGAGTCCAGGCCTCCAGGACTTTGAAAACCTCCCACTTCCCACATCAATACACAAGCTTGTTCTAGGGCTCAGACGCCGGCAGTGGATGCATTGGGTCAGGAGACTGGTCTCAGAAATACAAGAATCCCAACGAGGACAGGACCTCCCAAGAGCGAGAGTCGGTGTTCGGGGAGGGGCCTGCCACACCGAAGCTCTCCAACGGGGCTTCCTCCCACGCCTGCCAACTACGGAGAACATTTAGTCCTCGGAACTCCTGCCAAATATCACACTGGGGGTTTGGCCCAGTTTCACAGTCGCCCTTCTCCAGGGGCCCCACTGGCAGACTGGTTTCTGTGTAGCTGTCCCCAGCACCGAGCGTGGCAACCCATTTGGCTCCTGCTCGCTCTTCTCCGTGGCCCCTGACTTGCTGGGGGTTGTTGCCACCCCTGTCTCTCCTCCCCTCCCTCATTTTGTCAGCCCTTTGCCCAGCTCTCCGAGGCGGTCCTGTCCAGTGACTCCATCCCTGAGGTTTGTTCCAGATGAAACTCTTCCCCAGATCTGCATGGCTGCCTCCGCTGCTCTCAGGATTTAATGCCACCTTTCCCTTCCGAGTGGCTCGCCTGGGCTGCATCTGCTGGTCAACCCCTCGCCCCACTCAATCCTACCCCATCCTGTTTCCCTATTTTATTTTTTCAAGGTAGTTACAGTTCCCAAAGTTATTTTATTTATTTATTATTTCTTTTTGGTACCAGGAATTGAATCCTGGGCACTTAACCACCGAGCCACATCCTCAGCCCTTTTTATTTTAAAATTTGAGACAAGGTCTCAGTAAGTTGCTGGGCTGGCTTTGAACTTGTGATCCTCCTGCCTCCACCTCCTGAGCTGCTGAGATTATAGGCATGTGCCACTGTGCCCAGCTCTTATTTCCTAATTTCCCTATTAAGGCTTTTGTCCCAGTAAGATATTAGATTTCTCACAGTGCAGCTCTTTCTTACCTGGTGCTGTATCTGTAGTTCTTAAAACAGTGCCAGGCACACAGTAAACTCTCTGGATATATTTCAAATGACCAAATAAAATCCTTGATTCCTATGTTCTTGCTTTTAACTCTATGATCAGAGATAAGCTAATGTGGTGGGTAAGAGCCTGGGTCATGCAAGAAGATCATTTGAGTTCCAATCCTATCACTGTGTGACTTTGGGCAAACGACTTAGCCCCTCTGTGCCTCAGCTCTCCCTCCATAAAATGTGGATGGCAATGATTCTGCCTACCTTGTAGGTCGTAGTGAGGATTAAATGAGTCAATACATAAGAATCATTTTGAATAAAGTTCAGAACCCAGCAAGAGCTCACCACTATTTATGAATAGTGTACTCTGCTGCAGAAAGATCAAGCTTTCCCACGCAAATGGGTTTCACATCAGTTTTGTTTAGTACCATGTCTGTTTTCTGTTTCCCAAATCACGTCCTAGAAAGATCTGTCCTTGCTTATGTGTCTTTCCAGGGTTTGAACTGAGTTGGTGATGATGCCCAAGATGCCAGACATTTGGCTACTCACTGAGAACAGGGAAGGGCACAAGTCACCAGTTAGTTCTAGATCTGAAATAACCCCTCCCTAGCTAATTCTCTCAGCCACTGGTATAATTTCTCCCATAAATTGATTATGCTGGTAAATGAAGACCTTCTTGGATAGTGAAGGAAAGGTTAGATATATTCAATTCACAGAAGTAATCTTATTGGTCAGCCAAGCACAGTTTCTATGTAATTAAAAATATTAGAATTACCTGTTGTCAAGAGAGCATTTGAAGCAATCAACAAACATATGGAAAAATGTTCAACATCTCTAGTAATAAGAGAAATGCAAATCAAAACCACCCTAAGATTCCATCTCACCCCAATTAGAATGGCGATTATCAAGAATACAAGCAACAACAGGTGTTGGCGAGGATGTGGGGAAAATGGTACACTCATACATTGCTGGTGGGGCTGCAAATTAGTGCAGCCACTCTGGAAAGCAGTGTGGAGATTCCTTAGAAAACTTGGAATGGACCCACCATTTGACCCAGCTATCCCACTTCTTGGCCTATACCCAAAGGACTTAAAATCAGCATACTACAGAGATACAGCCACATCAATGTTCATAGCTGCTCAATTCACAATAGCCAGACTATGGAACCAACCTAGATGCCCTTCAATTGATGAATGGATAAAGAAACTGTGGTATATATATACAATAGAATATTACTCAGCCATAAAGAATGATAAAATTATGACATTTGCAGGCAAATGGATGAAATTGGAGAATATCATGCTAAGTAAGATAAGCCAATCTCAAAAAACCAAAGGACGAATGATATTGCTAATAAGTGGATGATGACACATAATGGGGGGTGGGAAGGGTTAGTGTTAGGGTTAGAGTTAGGGTTAGGGAGGGGGGCAAGTATGGAGGAAGGAAGACTATATAGAGGGAAAAGAGGGGTGGGAGACTATATAGACTATATAGAGGGTGGGAGGGGTGGGAGAAAGGGAAAAATAACAGAATGAATCAAACAACATTACCGTATGTAAATTTATGATTACACAAATGGTATGTCTTTACGCCATGTACAAACAGAGAAACAACATGTATCCCATTTGTTTACAATAAAAAAAATTTCTAAGAAAAAAAAAAGAGAGCATTTGATATAGTCACAGAGTTTCTTATAAAATGCTTCAGAGGGCTTCCTGCACATTTCCTAGTTATCCATCCCTCTCCATCTTTCTTGGAAAGAGGTCTGTGTGACTGTGCTACCTCCTCCAGTTCTACAGTGACTGACACCCCTCTTCTCCTCCCCAAGTTGAAATTAACCCCCCCCCCATCCCCTGCATGCAGATTTGGCCTCTGTTCCAGCAAGTTGCTTTGTAGAATAGTTGAAGCTCTATGTCTTTCCAGCATTTGGGGGGTGGTTACCTGATGTTATCAATTGTCATTCATCTCTGTTTTGTCTACTGCCTGCTCACTCATTCACACACCCAAGAGGATATGCCCATCATGTTGGCTGTAGGTTTGTTCTCTGAGTAAGAATTCCACTTGAAATCTGATATGTCTCTCTGGAGTGGGCATCCCTTCCAGTCAAGAGGCATCCTGTACTGGTGCTAGTCTAGTGTCCTCTATGATACTCTCCCATGTATCAGTGCTCTCCTCTGTGCCCTCTGCTCAGTTGGTAAACACATATTCCATCTCAGGATGATTTGATTGATGAGAATCTTTTGTGCTAGGCAGATCCATGAGAGGCCATGTTTGCTTTTGCCTTCACTAATCGCCAGTGTCTAGGCAATTATCTGGTATATAATAGTTGCTCAGTAAGCATATGTTGAAAGAAGGAAACGAATAGCAAATAAAGAGAAGGAAGGAAAATAATAAAGTCCCCAGCTAGAATTTTAGGAAACCATATGGTAACTTATTCACACAGCATCAGCATTAGCTGAAGTAATAACTGAAATTTGGAAGGCAAATTTCCAGGTTTTATGTCAGGTTTTTCAAGTTTGGTCAAAGTGCAAAAATCCTCTAATTTGAGCTTCCTTCAGCTTATTTCAGCCACTCAGCTGCAGAATGCCAACCAAGTGCAAATACGAATCTTTATTCTTCCACAATGGGAGCTCATCAGGGTTTTGAGCCAGGATATAATGCAACCAGATAGGTGGTTTGCAAAACAGCCTGGTTGCTTGGTGGGGAATGGATTAAGAGGTGATGTGGGTGGTGGGGGATTCAAGACATGATGAGGGAGATCAGCAGGCTATTGCAAGTAGTCAGGTGCCACATAATTCCAACTTTACTTAGGGTGGCAATGAAGATGGAGATGGCTGAAGACATCTTGAATGAAAAAATTTGCAAGACTTGGTGAGGGAGAGGCTTAAAGCTTAAGGGTCGTCTCAACATCATTCCACTTGTGTTTAGCTACCAGGTTCACTATGGGGCTCTGGGGCAGCAGCTGGTATACAATGTCTGTGAATTAGTACTGTGGAGGACACAAAGACAAGTGTCTTTTCCTTCAAGGTGTTTTCTGCATGGGGCATGCCTATGAAATACACCTACACAGGCAAAAGCAGCTCTCCTGTGTTGAGCACAGACCACGTGTCAGTGTGAACTGAGTAGGCAGGACAGAGCTCTAGGCTCTGAAGTCAGACATTGAGTTGAACTCTCATGATATTTTCCCAGCCGTTAAGGACTACTAATTAACATGCTTGCTTTTTGCCAGAAGGTGAGAAGGCTTTATGTTAATTGAAAATAAATATAAATGCATTCATTCACTTATGTATTCACTCACCTATTCACCTGATTTGATTGAGTACACACGATGTGCAGGGCATTTGTGTTAGTCAGTAAAAGTGATGAAAGGAGACATCAGGGATAGGACTAAAGAACTTATTTGGAATCTAAAGATTTGCATTTGAAATCTAGTATATTAATTAGGTTTCTTTCCTTAGTATGGATATCTACATATGTATGCATGTATATGTATACGAAATACATATACATAATACATGTAACATAAAATTTACCATTTTAAACTTTTATTTGTAGTACTAGGGTTTGAATTCCAGGGGCACTCTACCACTGAGCTACACTCCCAAACCTTGTTATTTTATTCTTTATTTTGGGACACTAAGTTGCCTAGGCTGAACTCAAGTTTGTGATCTTTCTGCCTCAGCCTCTGGAGTTGAGCTGCGTGCCACCACATCAGGCACATATATATGTGCCTCTATATACATATCGTATACGTTTTTGTTGTTGTTATTGTTTTCATTCCAGGGATTGAACCTAGGAGTACTTAACCACTCACCCATATCCCCAGCCTTTTTATTTTGTTTCGTGGAAGGACCTCACTAAATTACTGAGGCTGACCTTAAACTTTTGATCCTCCTGCCTTAGCCTCTTGAGTCCCTGGGATCAGAGGTGTGCACCACCATGACGGCTGCGTATTTCTGGCATGAGGTGTATCCATGTTGTTGCGCAATCATCACCTCCACCCATGTCCACAACTTCTTCATCTTCCCATTTCGAACTCTGAACTCATTAAACACTAATTCCCATTTCCACCTTTCTTTGAGCTTCCGGGGGCCTCCACTCCCACCAGTTGACTGCATGAATCTGACTACTCTAGGAACGTCATGTAAGAGGAATCAAGTAGGATACTGGGCCTCTGGTGACAGGCCTATTTCACTTAGGGTAATGTTCTCAAGGTTCTTCTATGCTGCAGCATGTGTTGGAATTTCCTTTCTTATTAAGGACGACTAAAATTCTCTTGCATACATATACCATGCTTTTTTAATCCATTTATCTGTCAATGGACAGCTGGGCTTCTCCCACCTTTTGGCTACCATGATTAACATTGCTTTGACTATGGGTGTACAAATATCTCTTGGAATCCCTGCTTTCCTTCTGTGTAGAAGCAGAATTCTTGGACCCCATGGTAATTCTGTGTTTAATATTTCCAGAAGCCACCCTGTTGTTTTCCACAGTGGCTGCAGCATTTTACATTCCTGCCAGCAACACACAGGGGTTCCAGTTTCCCCACACCTTTGCCAACACAAGCTATTTTATGTTTTCGTTTTATTGTTTTTGGTAATAGCCATCCTAGTGAGTGTGAAGTGGTATCTTGTCTTGGTTCTGATTTGCATTTTCCTGAAGACCAGGGTGCTCAGTGTTGAGCATCTCTTCATGTGCTTATTGGCACTTGTATGTCTTCTTTGAAGAAATGTCTATTCAGTTCATTTGCATTTTTTAAATCAGATTGTTTGTGTTGTTGTTGAGTGGTTTGAATTTCCATTAAATGCAATATCAGAAACCATCTCGGTCTAATCCAGCTACAAAAAAATAGCAAAACTGGTTAGCTTATGAACAATAGGAATTTTCTTTCCCCTTCTTCCATTTTTATTCCATCCAGGTCCCAAGCCCACTGGGAGGTGCTGATCACATTCAGGGTGGGGTTTCCCCACTCAGTTTGCTGATCTAGATGCCCAGCATCTCTGGAAATGCCCTCATAGACACACCCAGAAGTGTTCTTTACTAATTTTCCAGGCATCTCTCAATTTAGTCAAGTCGACAGTCAAAATTAACCTTCTCAGTCTTTTTTCTCCATGCTCAGTTTTCCTGTCTCATCATGTGATCGCACCCTCTTGCAGGCACTCTCATGATGATGCCATCTACCATAAGGCCCTCACCAGAGCTCAAATGATGTGAGCATTATGCCCTTGGGCCTCCAGAACTGTGAGCTAAATCAACCTCTTTTCTTTATATATTAGCCAGACTCAGGCATTTCAATATAGTAATGGAAAACAGACTAATGCTCCTCCCAAAGGCCCACCTCTTAATACCATCACATGGGAGATTAGATTTCAACATATGAATTGTGAGGAGACACAAAACACACTACATCAGAAATGAAAGTCAATCTGGTTTAGGGGAAAGAATAAACAGAATAATTTATTGTTTCATGTAACTAAAAAGTTTAAGGGACACTCTATAGTCAAGATTTTAAAAATGTAATTGGATTTTAATAATGTAAAAATAAAAATATTTTATTGGAATAAAAATATTCCAATGCATCTGCTTGCTTCTCTATTGCTTTTTTTTGTCTCAGGTGAGCTTATCCCTATCAAGACAAGATGTGCAGTATTCATTAACTCACTCAATAATTTCTGAGCTCTTTCTTTCTCTCAGACATTATTCCAACACTGGGTATAATTGGCAGTGAGTCTAATAGAAATGGTCCCTTCCCTCATGTGGCTTATGAATTCCTGTGGGTAGAACATAAGTGTCAAAGGACAAAATTATAATAATTTAGTTTAGATATCTTAATTGGTTTTATTTTGTGATTATTGCTTCAAACAACACTTCATTCCATAAAATAGAATGAGTGTTTCAATGATCTGAGCAGAAGAGGTTGATTTTGTAGACAGAGAAGGTCTGGAAAAAGCAGAAACACAGAATAAAAAGTGATTGGTCATTTCAAAGTACTTTCCTTGTAATGCAGGGACAGGGAGACAGAACAATAGACAAAAACTGATTGGTTAACTTCAGGTTACTTCAGGTCAACTTTTTGTAAGGATTAAAGAAGTATAAAAATTAAAGTAGAGATTTCATTTTTATGCCAGTTGAAACTGGTCTGTTTGACCTTTTATCTCTTTCTCTCCTGGTTTCTCAGAAAATCAGAGAACAAGTTAGTCTGGGTTTGGTGAAATGAAACTTTAGCATGAGTGTCTCTATTTTGATTTTCAGTCAGCTATGTTGGGGTCTACTAAAGAGCTTAGTCCAAAACAATAGCCTCTTGTCATTTTTATTTAGCATAAGTAACTGTATAGGGTCAGAGTACAAGTGTTATGGAGAAGAAAAACATCAGGGAAGAAGACAGGGATTGTGAACTTGGGGTGTGTATGGGAGTTTACCTCATTGCCCACAGATCAGTATGGGGATTACAGTCTAGATGATGTTTGGTCATTTGGGAGTCCTCTACTGTACTTTCTGTGAGACTGATGTAAATGGGATACTAGACACAATAAGATACATCTTGGTGGCCTCAGGTTACATAATGGTGGAGGGCCAGTGAATACTGGAAAAGAGAGAAGCAAAAGGGTCTTTCTAGGACGAGGCAGAATTCTGAGCCTTTTTGTTTTTGTCCCTAGGATTTTGGAGGCTAGGGAAGGGGTGGTCTTTTGTAGAGCTGGGGAGCTTCTTGAACCCTCCTTTGCCTATGGAAGCCTGAAAAAAGGGGAGGCTAGTCTTACTCAGAACTCCAGGTTTATCATAGGTCAATTTAACAACCTAGTGTTGAAGAAGAGTTCCAACAGGAGCCTTAGGCCTGGGACTGATTAGATTTGATTGACCCAGTTTGAGTCACATGCCCATATCTAAACTGATCACTGAGGTTGGGATAATCTAAATGCTCATTGAATAAACCTAAATTATATTCCTATATTCCCAAGAGATCAGTCTCATCCAAACCATGCAGACTGAGATAAAGGGATGGTTTCCCAAAAGAAAATTAATACCCATTTCCAGAAGAAAGGAAAATGGAGATCAGGCCCCACCCCACCCCAAATAGTTGACATCTTCCATACTCAGCTGCACACTTAATGGCTGTCTGATCTTTGGGAAATCACACTCTCCCTGATTTGGTTTCCTCATCTGTAAATAAATTTAATGAGACCTACAACAATAAGTTACTGAGTACTAAATGTGCTCATAAACAAGAACTTTATTTGGGAGTAATAAAATACCAAACAAATATTATTTCTATTAAAGTTTTCTAAGACATGGCAACTTCCCTTAGGGAGTTCAGCATTTGTAGGGGAACTGGAACATACAGATCCATAAGTGACTTACAAGAGAAGATGTCTGTGTAATTTTCCAGTGCATTCAGGCAAAGCAGGAGTGGAAAACCTACATTGATCAGTCAGGTAACACAAGTGAGGAAGACAGGTTGAGCTTTCCTGGAGCCCCCTGTCTTATTTAACAGGGGCGGCCACGTGGCTCCAGCAGTTGGTTGTCGGACTTGACTGCAAGCCCAGTGTGGCCAGATGGTCCAGTTGTTTTCAACAGAAGCTGGTAATCTGGAGTTTGATATAAAATTTTTTCATCTTGGCAACTTCTTAAAAAAATAAAAACACCTCGGGTGAACCAAGCAAAACACATATGCTGACCACATTCTCCCTGTGAGCCTGTCTGCTCACTCTCTATCAGTGTCCCCTGATTCAAGGTTCCTTCTTCTGAGAATTTGACATCACTAGCTTTCTGCATAACCTCTCCTCCCTCATTCCTTCTTCAACTGAGACTTGAACTGAGTGCACGTGGGTACTCACGTGCTGGGTGGGGTAGAAAACACCAAACAACTGCAAGATGAGGGAGGCCGGGTCTGACTCCAGCCATGAGTACTTGATCAAGTTGCTTCATTCATCTGGACATTTCTCAACATCTGTACACAAAGGGTAAGGAACTAGATGATCACTTAATTTCCTCCCAGCTCCATCATCCTATGACCTAGCATTTTAAGACTGTGAGGGACAATTCTAAAGTAAAATTTTTCTTCAGTGGGTGTACAGTTCATTTCCTGCTGCATGATTGTGGGGTGATCTGAGGAGGAGATGTCTTTGGGGGAAGGATAGCACTTGGATGCAGAGAAGATTGTCAGGGAGTGGGAGAAATAGAGAAGGAAGATTTAAAATATCATTATCATATTTTGAACATTTTTGATATTCCTGGCACTGTTGCTAATCTCTTTACACACATTATTTTAATTCTTACAATCCTGAGATATAAATTTTCATTCCCATTTCACACTGAAGAAACAGTTTACCATATGGGAATATTTATAGAAAAATCGAGTTTTTTACTCAAGTTCACTCGATATATATGCAGCAGAACTTGGATGCCAAATTATACATGCTCAATTCCAAAGCCTAGGCTCTTACCATAGGGTGGAGAGAGAAAATGAGTGGGGCAGGTGCAAGCTCATTTTTGGGTTAGTATGTTTTCCTTCTGTTGGCACATTTTTAACTACTGTGCCAGGCAGTATGAGGAGCATAAAGTGAATCTAATCAGGGATTTGACTTCAGGGAGGTAACCTATTATAGAAAACAAGTGTATATAAAAGTCAGTGTAGTGGATTGTTTCCCAAAATGACCACAGCATTCACAAATCACATCCCTTGCAATATGATTTTGGCATCCCATCAAGAGGAGAAGTCTTCCCCACTTCTGTGCACTGATCCTGTGACTTGCTTTGGCCAACAGATTGCACAAAAGTAATGCTTGTGGCCTTCTAGGTCTAAGCCTTAAGAAGTTTTGAAACTTCCGTTTTTTGTTCTCTTTTATTAACCAGTCACCACATCAACATGTCCACTCGCCTTGCTGGAGAGAGGCTGAGTCAGTCTCAAGCCATTCCAGCCTCCTCAACTGGGGTGTGAGATGTGAACAAAACTATTTTGGGTCCTCTAGTCCCAGTGAAGCTACCCAGCCAGCACCAAGGGGACCAGAAATAAGCTGTCCCTCTTGAGAGTGCCCAAGTTGCAAAATAATGAGCCCAAAATGCTTGCTCTAGTTTTAAACCATCAAGTTTTGTGGCACTTATTATTACTATGCCTTCGATGTAAGCATATTGTGTGTCAAAAACCAGGACTCAGGGGACTCAGAGGACAGCATGATTCTAATGTGGGTGGAGGTGAGTGGGAGAGCAGATGTGAGAATCAGTGGGAACGTCAAGTTCTAAAAACTGTCCTTAAGACAGATCCTGAAGAGGAACTCTGTCCCGGCATGACAATGTTTCCTGGAATAAGCCCCAACTCCACAGTGTGTGGAGTAACTACTGTTCCTTTGCTGCTTCCTAGCCCTGTACCTGGGTGGCACCTGGCTTTTCTGTGATTTGCTCTACTTCACTGCAAGTTCTGTGGCAGGTGAGGAGAGCACCAGTGTCAGACAACCATGAGGTTTTTTTTTTTTTTTTTTTTTTGCTGTTGTTGTTTTTCCAGTCATGATATTGGCTCATCTGTGACCTTGAGTCTATGGGACTCCCAAACCTGAATCCCTTCATCTAATAAAATGGTGACTATACCATTTACCTCACAGGGTTGTTAGGAAGATTAACCAAGAGAACAGATACACATTCACTTTATGTAGAAGTTACAGCTTGTCGGTCCTCAGCAAATGAGAGGTCCCATCTCTTTAATCTGTCAGCTGAGTCTCAAATATAGTTTTTCCTTTGGCCTTTCTCTGCTCCCCCAGGTCTGACTTTTTAACATTTGAGCATGATCACACAGTAACTGGGATTGACTCTACTCCTCAAATCCACCTTTCGTCTCTAAGATTTATTTGAATATTGTTTGCTACTCCTTAGTGATTTCCAAAAGCCCCTAGTTTTTCACTCAGTAAAATGGAATTTCCAGGGAAGGTGAAGTCTGAGTTAGTTTTCAAAAGATAAACTGGAGAGGTCTAAAGGTACAGTACAGAAAGTTCAGGAATAGGGCAAGAATAGTTATGGTGTACGGATGGGCAGAGGAAGAATGAGTCATGATTTTTTATGAAAGATTCTGAAAGATAGATCAAGAGTTTGGGGCTTTATTCTGCAGGCAGTAGGCAACCACTGAATATTTCAAACAGAGGAACGACATCATCAGATCTGATCTTCTGTGATTTTACTGGTGTCAGCGTGAAGCATGCTCGGAGAAGGGGAGAGATTTGAGGCAGACAAAACAATGGGGAGCTATGGCAACAATTTGGGTGAGAGGTGGTGAGAGTTTGATGAGGTCTTCTCAGGGCACTGGGACTGCAAAGGAGAAGTCATGTTTGGGAGACATTGTAGGGTAGAACTGACAGGACCTGGTGGCCACCTAGATGTTGGACATAAGAATGAGGAAGCAATGAAAGTTAGCGTGTGGGGCTGAGAAAGTGTGATGTCCCATAAATTAAGTAGAAAAGGAGGAGTAAGATTTTGGGTGATGGTGGAGAGGATAAGTTTAATTAGCAGAGTTTATGTCAGTCATTGAATCCATTTTTTTCTGTTTTTTCCTGCTTCTAGTAGGTTCCTAGGCTCAGAAGTCACATGACTATGAAGGTGACTGAACCAGCAGGATGAACTCTTACAAATCCTGAATTCTAAGTAACTACAGTACCTGGGAAGCTGAACAACTCATTCTACAAAAATGAGCTCCCTCTTATCAAAGGGGGAAAGACATGAGTGAATCCAACACTTGAAGCCTCTGAGCTGGCAGAACGAGGACCAACAGTGGTGCAGGAAGACACATGGTGTCTCCTCATAGGGAATAACTTTCTAAGTGTCGGATTGGTCTGGTTCTTAGCAGTAGCAGTAGTAAATCCCCATCGCCTAGCGCCCATGTTGGGGGAAAGGACATGTGGGACAGGCAACTGCACTGGCTTGAATTCCAAGTCTTTGGAGCACATATCGTTCAATGCAAGTCTACGTTCTCCAGCATCTAATATAGAAACACACACCAGGGGCTGATCATTATTGTTTCACAGAAAAAAACTTTGTCCTGAGGCCCACAGCACCGCTCTCAGAGTTGGAGAGCCTGAAGGGCAGCCTCTGCTTCTTTTCTGTCACCTGCCACCCAAATAGGGGATGCTGGGCTCACCCCACACTGTGGATGCTCTGAGAGTAAAGACAATGGTTTCGTCATGAAAGCAGACCCTCCTTCTTGCAGACAAAGTGTATCTTTTCCCTTTTTGTTTTGTTTTTGGATAGGCACCAACTTTTTATAGCCAAGGAGAGAGAAGCAAGGATGAAGGGAAATTTATAATATGGTTCTAAGTGGTTTTATCACATATTTCATTATCTATCTAGGGAAAAGATAAAAGCTTAATCGGATCACTTAGGAAGGTGCACACACAGAAAGGACTTGCTTAACTATTGATTAGAAAGTATATCTGAGCGGAAAAGTCTCCCCTTTGCCTTAAGTGGGGGGATTATTACAATTATTATAGGAAAATTCATATTATTACTGAGTCCATAACAGTAATATGACTATGACTTGCAAAGTACTTCTCATTTTCAAAGACATTAAGTTCTTGGGTATCTAATTTACCAAATATGTAATATCTCCACATGGCTATTCACATGCCAACTTTTACATAAATATACCAAAGAGACTTCTGTGGGTAGAAAAACCTTCAAGAAGCCCTGCTGGGGAGCAATAGATCCTTTCTTCTCATCCCCTTCCTGACTTTCTTTCTTTTCTTGAGGTACCAGGGCCTTACACATACCAGGCAAGTGCTCTGCCATTGAGTTATAGACCCAGCCCTTTTTATTTTAATTTTTAAAATTTCAAGAGGGGATCTCACTAAAGTGCCCAGGCTGGCCTCAAACTTCCAATCCTCCTACCTTGGCCTCCCCAAGGTAGCTGGGACTGCAGGTGTGTGCCACCACACCTGATTCACTACCCACATATCTCTCAACTCCCCGTAACTGAACTGAAATTTCATCCTCAAAGAGCCTCAGTTACTTTCCGATCACCAAATCCAGTAATTTTTTTCTCTTGTGCCCTGAATTCTTTTTCTCCCTCTGCAACATTCTGTCTGCCATCTTGTTGAAACTTTGTGTTTATCTGGCTTTGGGGTTGTTTCCCTCTTCTGGCTCTTCTAATTCTCTGACGGCCTCCCTTCTAATGCCTTGTAAGGACTAGATTTCTACATGATCCTCCACTCTTTGTCCATTGCAATTCCATTCACCACACACATCCTCAACCAACACAACTATGAGGCAGGCACTCTACCAACTGAGCCACATCCCCAGCCCCCAACACAACTATGAAAAGGCAGAGTCTGCTTTATTTATTTCTGGACCCATTCACACCTGCGCACATACCTCACATGTGGTAGGTGCCAAGAGACTTGCATTGTACAGCAGGAATTCCCATGTCCACCTATAAAGCATTAATTTCTTTTGATTTCAGATCTCTAATTCTCATTGCTCATTTAAGCTGGATATTTTCAACTCCCAAATTTCTAATGTCAAATTAATCATCTTTAATAAGTTCAACTGTCAGAGAACTGCATGCTTCTAATTACCTTCCAGGCAGGAGGAAAGCCACTTGTCTCCTTTTTCTGACTATCTTGTTTTTCTTTCTCATATTCAGAGCCTCAAATTCACTTTTGTCTTGCTTGAACCCCCACCCCCCAGTCATTGTCCTAGTTTTACAGATTTTCCTCCAACTATTTCCCTCTCTTCAGTCCTTTCCACTCTATTGCTGCCCTAACTCAAGACCTGTTCCCACAGGTTGGATTATGATTATGAATCTTCTAAAGGGTATTCCCATTAGAAGGATTATTAAATGAAGAGAAGGCTCTCCTTGGCTTCAGTATGTCCTGCTTGCCATTGACAAATTAATATACCTAGAACACTTTTGGGTGAGGGAATTATCAGTCAAACCAAACTCTTACAAATGTTTAATGATTCACATTGCTAACAGAATCCAGTCCAAGCAACTTGACTGGTTTCTAATGTGCAAGGGTCAGGTTTTTAGTTTATCTCCTACCAGAGACCCGTACCCTCGAGCCAGGCCATCTGGTCATCATCCTCTTTAGAACCCTGGGCATATCATTCTCCTCCTGCTGTCTGTGGCGTACTTCCAACTAAGCGCCTGAAGCCCACTCCAGGTCTTCACATGTCTCTTTCAGAACATTTCCTGAAATATTAACATAGTTTGCCTCAGTTACTTCCTTTTTAATTTATTTATTATTTTGTTTTCTGTGGATATTTCCTTCCTAACTCACTTATGAACTCATAAACTCATTCTAGGCAGGGACCAAGACTTTTACTACTTTGTTTCACCCAAGAACAACTAGCACGTGACCCTGTGAATAGCCCTGGTGCAAATAGTTACTCACCTTCTTGAGTTTTTCAAACCTGCAGGTTCTGACCAATTCCAAGAGCCAGGACTTCATGTCCTCCCTTGTCATGTTACTGATCTGGAATGGGAAGAGCTAATGGACTGGAAGCAGGGTGATACCATAGCCTGATACTCTGGAAAGTTTCCGAGAGTGTCAAGCCACAGTGACCCTGTCTTGTTGGGCCTTAGAGTCAAAGTATAATATTCCTCAGAATTGCTGGGCTCTCTACTGCACTGAAAACAGTGTCGCCCTGGCGGTGACTGACTTCCTAACTGCCAAGCCCAGGGGATGCTTTATAGCTTTTATCTTACGGAAGCTCTTCGGCACCACTGCCAATGACTTCCTTCTTCAAGCCTTTCTGTGGTTTGCTTACTTGCTTCTTTTATCTCTGATCTCTCTTCCATTTCCTGTACCATTGTTATTTCCCAAAATATGATTCTGGTCTCTTCTCTATTGCCATACTTTCACTTGATTGCAAATATCTCTTTGATCTGCCTAGCCTCTTTATGTGTAGTAGGACTCCGAAATAACATATTATATCTTTCATTCAATTGCCCAAAAGACATCTTGACTTGGATATCTTATAAGAGCATCAAAATTGGCCTAGCTAGAATGGAACATATGGGTCACCTGCCTAGCTTCTTCCATTCTGCTTGGTTGGCTCCTTTAAATCGGTGGTGGCCAACATTGTTGCATTCTCATCTCCTAAAATAATATTGGAAAAACTATATGGCTCTTTCATATCTTCTTGTAAACTTTCTTATTATAAGTTTGTTGGGCTGGGGAGATAGCTCAGTTGGTAGAGTGCTCGCCTCACAAGCACAAGGCCCTGGGTTCAATCCCCAACACCGCAAAAAGAAAAAAAGTTTGTGTAGTTCAAATTATGTAGTTAATATAACTATTAACTTTACAAAAACATAAGAGAACTTAAAAAAAAAAAAAACTTAGCCAGTGGAATTTCAATTACCAATTTGATACCCAGAATCATTGATTCAAAAATATACTCACTAGCTCTTCGTTATTATTATGTAAGTATAAGGCGTGTGGCGTGATGTTGTGACATGCGTGTACATATTGACATGGTGAGTACTATGAATCATCTCACCTATTTGCCTTTCAATTTTTTGTTTGGTGTAGGAGTCACAAAATCTATCCTCCTAGCAAATTTCTAGCATATTATACAATGTTATTAACTTAAGCCTTCCTACTGCAACCTTAAATCTCCAATAAGCTCTTTTTAATGATTAAAAAATTCATATAGTTTCTCCTTAAATTTAATATTTCCATTTAGCTTTCACCACTTCTGGGTTTCAATCACACTTTATATTTCTCTGCAACAAAAATATAAATTGACGCTAAAAATGTTTATTTGTATGCTAAAAATCTTGAAGGGTTCAAAATGAACTATGATAAAAGTTATCATTAGCATACAATCAACAGAAACATAAATATATGTGTGATTATTAAACATTAAAAGTGAATTTTATTGGCAATGCATCACTTAGATGGAACTTTTACTTTTATCCCAATCAGCTTATGTATTCATGGTTGAATGTAATATACTATTAGAATAAAACAGGGCTCAGAACTAATTTTATCTCCATGTTATTGTTTTACTCATTTGTAAATCAAAAATAACATTACAATATATCATTAAAAATATGTGTATAGTGATCCATGACAGTTCCATTAGGTCTTCTTTAATTTTCAAGGAATTGGGAACCATCCGACGTGCAAAAGTTTTTGTCAACTATCACTATAGTCTTTCACTTTCTCAACATCGAATGCGACATTTTGACCATCCCTACCCACCTTTTATTGGGCATGCCGGGAAATTTTATCTAGAGACAATGTGCTATCAAAATATTTAGGCAGGTGAGAGGTATGTGTGATGGAAGATGGGTGGTTTGGAAAGGCGAGTGGGAAAGGAGCTGGTTAGAAGCCTTGGCCATAGACGGGTCCTCAGACAGACCAGTTTTAGGAAAGATATATATGGACATTCACTCCCTTAAATTTTTTATGCCCAAACCTGGGTAACTATCATGGATGCTCTTTGTTACCCATTTGACACCAACTCTTCACTTCCTCTTTCGTAACAAAGTTATGATTTGGTTCAGGAGTCTCACTCCGAAGACAAGGCATAAGGAGACCTGCCCAGCCTGGATTCAGAGCAGGAGCCGGATCCAGATCCATCCAGTCAGATGTCATTATGTCGACCCAGTCAGACTAAAGGTAAGACTGATACTATTCCTCTGTGAGAGGAGAGAGAGGAGAGATTCCTCTCCCTAATAGGGTATGAACAAGGCCCAGATGGCTACTTTTGGTCTATAAATGTTAGGATAACTGCAGACATGAAGTAGAGGGGTGGAAAGAGACCAGGGCCTCTACTGAACTCCTGATTAATCAGAGTGGTAGTCTGCTCTACCGCTGAACTTTGTGTTATGTGATATAATAAATGTTCTTATTTAACCAGTACCCACACACATGCATAAGTGAGCAACTGAATATGTAGGGTAAGAAGTCCTTATTTTTTTACTTCGATTTTTGTAATTGCTTCTTAACTGATTTTCCTGTTTCTAATCTCTTCTTCACTCCACCCATTCTGCACATTGTCCCCTGCCCCATACTGACTTTTCTAAAACACCTTCTTAAAAAATGCTTCAATGATCAACCATAAAGAAGAATGAAATTACGGCATTTACCGTAAGTGGATGGAACTGGAGAATATCATGCTCAGTGAAATAAGTCAATCCCCAAGAACGATAGGCCATAACAAATGTTCTCTCTGATATGTGGATGCCGATTCCCAATATGTAGTGGGGAGGGAGGATTGGAGTTCATTGGATTGAATGGGGGTTGGGTGGGGGGCGGGGGGAATGTGGAGAAGGGAGGGGGTGAGAATAGGAAAGACAGTAGAATGTCTTTCCTACGTTCATATATGAATGCATGACCAGTGTAACTGCACATCATGTACAACCACAAGAATAGGTGGTTACTCTCCACATATGTATGTCAAAATACATTCTATTGCCATGTATAACTAAAAAGAACAAATAAAATTTAAAAGTGCTTCAGTGACTTTTCACTATCTGTAATATAATATCACCATCTATAATATAAAATCCAATCTCACTGGCTTTGATATTCCAAGTTCTGTAAATGCTGGGATTTGTTTACGTTTCCAGTCTTCTGACATCCTCCAGTTCATGAGATGTTCATGCCACATGAAGTTAATGTACACATTTTGGAGTTAGAAGGACCTAAGTTGAAACCTTGCTTCCCTAGTTACTAGTTGTGTAATCTTAGAAAGTTACTTGACCTCTCTGAGTCTTAGTGTTCTCTCCTATAATCTTTAGGTAATTCTATTTTACCTTGAAGGATCACTGTGTAGATTATAAAAAGGGGTAAAAAATGTGCAGTTTAGAAGTTGTTATTTTATCTTCTGTATCATAGATTAACATAACTACTAAGCTACTTGCATTTGTGTAAACATGAAAATTTTACAACTACCCAGACTATATCAATTTCTGCTCTTATCTCCACTGTCTAGAGAACTTCCACTTCTAGAACTAAACTATCTAAATATCACCCTCACTATTCAGCCTTCCTAGAGAATCTCCCATGTGCTTCCATAGCACTTTAGAGTCACGTGAATGTCCTATATTGTAATTATTTCTATTCCAGCTACTAGTCTGTGGGATTCCTGATGGCCTAATTTTTACATTTTTAAAGCTCCCTAGAATGGGGTCTGATACTTAACTGCTAATAAATATTGACTGAATAAGAGGACAGAACATAGAAAAGAGAATGCGAACTTCATGAGGGAGTTTCTTAGAGGAACTTTGTGACTAACAACAAAAACCTCGAATGACCTGTATTTGTCAGGGTTCTCTAGAGGAACAGAATCAACAGGAAGTATGATAATAAAAAGGGGATTTATTAGACTGGCTTACTCAACCAGAGCTGATAAGTCCACAATGGCCTCTGCAGGCTAAAGAACTGGAGGAATCTATAGCATCGCTGAAGCCTCAGAACAAGAGGAATCAATGGCACCACCCTAGTTCAAGACCTAGTCTTCTGTAAACTTCCTGGAGAATCACTTCCACTTTGAAAGAGTGAAGAATCAAGAGTCTGACATTCTCAGATGATGGAAGCAGCAATCAAGAACTGGTTCAAGAAGACTGCATCTGCTGCTGCCTTATTCTTCCAACTTTTATTCCATTCAAGCCACCATCTTATTGGATGGTGCTGCCCATGCTTAGGGAGGGTCTCCACCTCAATTGGCTATCCCACATGCCAATCATTCCTAGACACACCATCACTGATAGATCCAGAAGCCCCTTAATCACTGGTATCTCTTAATCCAATCAAGTTGACAATTCAAATTAACCATTACATGTCTATACACGTTTCTTTTTCAATTTGTTAAGCATTTCATGTATTTTATTTTGTGCAATTCTTTTTTTTTATTTTATTATAAACAAATGGGATACATGTTGCTTCTCTGTTTGTACATGGCGTAAAGGCATACCATATGTGTAATCATAAATTTACATAAAGTAATGTTGTTTGATTCATTCTGTTATTTTTTCCCTTCCCCCCACCCTCCCACCCCTCCTTTCCCTCTATACAGTGCTTCCTTCCTCCATACTTGCCCCGCTCCCTAACCCTAACTCTAACCCTAACACTAATCCTTCCCTCCCCCCATTATGTGTCATCATCCACTTATTAGCGATATCATTCGTCCTTTGGCTTTTTGAGATTGGCTTCTCTCACTTAGCATAATATTCTCCAATTTCATCCATTTGCCTGCAAATGTCATCATTTTATCATTCTTTATGGCTGAGGAATATTCCATTGTATATATATATACCACAGTTTCTTTATCCACTCATCAATTGAAGGGCATCTAGGTTGGTTCCACAGTCTGGCTATTGTGAATTGAGCAGCTATGAACATTGATGTGGCTGTATCTCTGTAGTATGCTGATTTTAAGTCCTTTGGGTATAGGCCAAGGAGTGGGATAGCTGGGTCAAATGGAGGGTCCATTCCAAGTTTTCTAAGGAATCTCCACACTGCTTTCCAGAGTGGCTGCACTAATTTGCAGCCCCACCAGCAGTGTATGAGTGTACCTTTCTCCCCACATCCTCGCCAACACCTGTTGTTGCTCGTATTCTTGATAATCGCCATTCTAATTGGGGTGAGATGGAATCTTAGGGTGGTTTTGATTTGCATTTCTCTTATTACTAGAGATGTTGAACATTTTTCCATATGTTTGTTGATTGCTTGTAGATCTTCTTCTGTGAAGTGTCTATTCATTTCCTTGGCCCATTTGTCAACTGGATTATTTGAATTCTTGGAGTAGAGTTTTTTGAGTTCTTTATAGATTCTGGAGATTAGTGCTCTATCTGAAGTATGATTGGCAAAGATTTTCTCCCACTCTGTAGGCTCTTTCTTTGCATTGCTGATAGTTTCCTTTGCTGAGAGAAAGCTTTTTAGTTTGAATCTATCCCAGTGGTTGATTCTAGCTTTTATTTCTTGTGCTATGGGAGTCCTGTTAAGGAAGTCTGATCCTAGACCAACAAGGTGAAGATTTGGACCTACTTTTTCTTCTATGATCTGCAGGGTCTCTAGTCTGATTCCAAGGTCCTTAATCCATTTTGAGTTTAGTTTCGTGCATGGTGAGAGATATGGGTTTAGTTTCATTCTGTTGCATATGGATTTCTAATTCTCCCAGCACCATTTGTTGAAGAGGCTATCTTTTCTCCATTGCATATTTTTGGCACCTTTGTCTAGTATGAGAGAATTGTATTTATTTGGGTTTGTGTCCGTGTCCTCTATTCTGTACCATTGATCTACTTTTCTATTTTGGTACCAATACCATGCCGTTTTTGTTACTATTGCTTTGTAGTAGAGATGAAGATCTGGTATTACAATACCCCCTGTTTCACTCTTCCTGCTAAGGATTGCATTAGCTATTCTGGGTTTCTTATTCTTCCAGATGAATTTCATAATTGCTTGCTCTATTTCTGTAAGGTACGTCATTGGGATTTTAATTGGAATTGCATTGAATTTGTATAGCACTTTAGGTAGTATGGCCATTTTGACAATATTCTTCCTATCCAAGAACATGGAAGATCTTTCCATCTTCTAAGGTGTTCTTTAATTTCTTTCTTTAGTGTTGTATAGTTCTCATTGTAGAGGTCTTTCACCTCCTTTGTGAGATTGATTCTCAAGTATTTTATTTTTTTCGATGCTATTGTGAATGGGATAGTTTTCCTAATTTCTCTTTCTGAAGATTCATCACTTATGTATAAAAATGCATTGGATTTATGAGCATTGATCTTGTAACCTGCTACTTTACTGAATTCACTTATGAGTTCTAAGAGTTTTCTGGTGGAATTTCCAGGTTCCTCTAAATATATAATCATGTCATCAGCGAACAGGGATAGTTTGAGTTCTTCTTTTCCAATTCATATCCCTTTAATTTCTTTGGTTTGTCTAATTGCTCTGGCTAGAGTCCCAAGAACGATGTTGAATAGAAGTGGTAAAAGAGGGCATCCCTGCCTTGTTCCAGTTTTTAGGGGGAATGCTTTCAGTTTTTCACCATTTAGAATGATATTAGCCATGGGCTTAGCATAAATGGCCTTTACAATGTTAAGGAATGTTCCCACTGTCCCTATTTTTTCTACTGTTTTGAGCATGAAGGGGTGCTGTATTTTATCAAATGCTTTTTCTGCATCTATTGAAATGTTCCCACTGTCCCTATTTTTTCTAGTGTTTTGAGCATGAAGGGGTGCTGTATTTTATCAAATGCTTTTTCTGCATCTATTGAAATAATCATGTGATTCTTGACTTTAAGTCTATTGATATGGTGAATGACATTTATTAATTTCCTGATGTTGAACCAACTTCCCTGGGATGAAACCCACTTGATCATGGTGCACTATCTTTTTAATATGTTTTTGGATGCGATTTGCTAAAATTTTGTTGAGAATTTTTGTGTCGATGTTAAGGATATTGGTCTGAAATTTTCTTTCCTTGATGAGTCTCTGTCTGGTTTAGGTATCAGTGTGATATTGGCTTCATGGAATGAGTTTGGGAGGGTTCCCTCCTCTTCTATTTTATGGAATACTTTGAGAAGTATTGGAATGAGCTCTTCTTTAAAGGTTTTGTAGAAATCGGCTGAGAACCCATCTGGTCCCGGACTTTTCTTTGTTGGTAGGCTTTTGATGACTTCTTCTATTTCAGTACTTGAAATTGGTCTATTTAAATTGTGTATGTCCTCCTCGTTCAGTTTAGGCAATTCATATGTCTCTAGAAACCTGTTGATGTCTTCGAAATTTTCTATTTTGTTGGAGTATAGATTTTCAAAATAGCTTCTAATTATGTTTTGTATTTTACTCGTGTCTGTTGTGATATTTCCTTGTTCATTCCGAATTTTAGTGATTTGGGTTTTCTCTCATCTTCTCTTTGTTAGTGTGGCTAAAGGTTTATCAATTTTGTTTATTTTTTCGAAGAACCAACTATTTATTTTGTCAATTTTTTGTATTGTTTCTTTTGTTTCAATTTCATTGATTTCAGCTCTGAGTTTAACTATTTCCTGTCTTCTACTACTTTTGGTGCTGTTCTGTTCTTCTTTTTCTAGGGCTTTGAGCTGTAGTGTTAGGTCGTTTATTTGTTGAGTTTTACTTCTTTTATTAAATGCGCTCCATGAAATAAATTTCCCTCTAAGTACTGCTTTCATAGTGTCCCAGAGATTTTGATATGATGTTTCTTTGTTCTCATTTACCTCTAAGAATTTTTTAATTTCCTTCCTAATATCTTCTGTTATCCATTCATCATATAATAGCATATTGTTTAATCTCCAGATGTTGGAATAGTTTCTGTGTTTTACTCTTTCATTTATTTCTAACTTCAATCCATTATGATCTGATAGAATACATGGTAGTGTCTCTATCTTCTTGTATTTGCTAACATTAGCTTTGTGGCATAATATATGGTCTATTTTAGAGAAGGATCCATGTGCTGCTGAGAAGAAAGTGTATTCACTCTTAGTTGGATGGTATATTCTATAAATGTCCATTAAGTCTAAATTATTGATTGTGTTATTGAGATCTATTGTTTCTTTGTTCAATTTTTGTCTGGAAGATCTGTCCAGTGGTGAGAGGGGCGTGGTAAAATCACCTAGTATTATTGTGTTATGTTCTATTTGGTTTCTGAAATTGAGAAGGATGTGTTTGACATACATGGATGAGCCACTGTTTGGGGCATAGATGTTTATGATTGTTATATCTTGCTGGTTTATGCTTCCCTTAAGCAGTATGAAATGACCTTCTTTATCCCTTCTGACTAACTTTGGCTTGAAGTCCACATTGTCTGAAATGAGGATGGATACTCCAGCTTTTTTGCTGAGTCCATGTGCATGGTATATTTTTCCCCATCCTTTCACCTTTAGTCTATGGGTATCTTTTTCTATGCGGTGAGTCTCTTGTAGGCAACATATTGTTGGATCTTTCTTTTTAATCCAATCTGCCAGTCTATGTCTTTTGATTGATGAATTCAGGCCATTAACATTCAGGGTTATTATTGAGATATGATTTGGTTTCCCAGTCATTTGGTTCATTTTTTAAATTTTATTTATTTATTTGTTTGACACAACTTGGTTCCTCCTGTATTTGACAATTCCTTTAGGATAATTCCTCCCTTTGCTGATTTGCTTCTTTGTTTTTCATCTCTTCCTCATGGAATATTTTGCTGAGAATGTTCTGTAATGCTGGCTTTCTTTTTGTAAATTCTTTTAGCTTTTGTTTATCATGGAAGGATTTTATTTCATGTCAAATTTGAAGGTAAGTTTTGCTGGGTATAAGATTCTTGGTTGGCATCCATTTTCTTTCAGGGCTTGAAAAATGTTGTTCCAGGCCCTTCTAGCTTTTAGGGTCTGGATTGAAAAATCTGCTGATATCCGTATTGGTTTCCCCCTGTATGTAATTTGGTTCTTTTCTCTCACAGCCTTTAAAATTCTGTCTTTATTTTGTATGTTAGGTATTTTCATTATAATGTGCCTGGTGTGGGTCTGTTGTAATTTTGTGTATTTGGAGTCCTATAAGCCTCCTGAACTTGATTTTCCATTTCATTCTTCAGATTTGGGAAATTTTCTGATATTATTTCATTGAATAGATTGTTCATTCCTTTGGTTTGTTTCTCTAAGCCTTCCTCAATCCCAATAATTCTTAAATTTGGCCTTTTCATGATATCCCATAGTTTTTGTAGATTCTGTTCATGATTTCTTACCATCTTCTCTGTTTGTTCAACTTTGTTTTCAAGGTTAAATATTTTGTCTTCCATGTCTGAGGTTCTGTCTTCCAGGTGTTCTATCCTACTGGATATGCTTTCTATGGAGTTCTTAATTTGGTTTATTGTTTCCTTCATGTCAAGAATTTCTGTTTGGTTTTTTTTCATTATCTCTAACTCTTTATTGAAATGATCTTTTGCTTCCTATATTTGCTCTTTTAACTGTCGATTGGTGCGATCATTCAATGCCTGCATCTGCTCTTTCATCTCATTATTCAGTGCGTGCATTTGCTCTTTCATCTCATTGTTTGCTTCCCTGATCATTTTAATTATGTACATTCTGAATTCCTTTTCTGTCATTTCTTCTGCCATGCTGTCATTGGGTTTTATTGATGTAACATCTAGATTTGTTTGCAGCATTTTCTTTCCTTGTTTTGTCATATTGTTCAGGTATCAGTGGACCGCTGAGATATTGTAGGTTTCCTCTATTGACTTACAATGTCCTTGAAGATTTCTATATATATCCCCTCTTAGCCTTCAGTAGGCTGAAGTCTTGGAGGAAGTCGATAATGCGGTGCTCCACAAGGAAGCTGCCTCTCTAGGAGTGGTGGCCTTCAGGTGGGGTATATTCCCTGCTAGTGGGCAGAGGTGCCTCCACTTGTTGACCAATGGTCATCCAAAGGGGAACTAGGCTGCGGGCTGAGGCAAGGCCTGTTTGGGCCTGAGTCTCTGGTTTTACCGTCCTTGGGGGGAAACCTCACCCGGCAGGGAAGACTCACCCGGTGGGGAGGTCTCATTGGTCAGTTCCCTCCTAGAGGTTCCCCTCAATTTACAGCTGCCTGGGCTGGGCTGCCTTCCTCTGCAAAGTTCCCAGGGGCCCGGCCCTACCTCCTGGGACTGGGAGCCTCACCCTTCGCAGATGAATCTCCTTAGGCTGCCCCTCCTCAGAGAATCTGCCCGCAGTCCTGGAACCTTCGCTGCGCCCCTAAGCGTGTCTCTGTGGGGCTCTTCCACCAAGAAGCCTCCTAGATCCTGGGACCCTCCTGTGCACCTAATCACCTGGCTATGCGGCCCCTCCTCTGAGCAGCCACCTGGGGCCCCGTACAATCGCTCTGAGTCCCAGAGACCTGCCACACACCTCTTCCTCCAGACAGCTGCCCAGTATTCCGGTGCGGTCACTAGGAGTCCAAGCAACTCACTGCGTGCCTCCTCCTCCCACCAACCACCAGTAGCCCTGGGCAATCAATCACTCCGAGTCGAAATGACCCTCCCCGTTCCTCCTCCTCCTCCTGGTAACCCCCCGGGTGTTCAGGAGCGGTCGCTCTGAGTGGCTCTGAATCCACGTGACCCGCTGCATGCGTCCTCTGGGCAACCACCCGGAGCTCTGGTGCGGCCACTCGAGACCAAGCGACCCACGGCGCTTCTCCTCCAGGCAGCCCCCCTGTGTTCAGGAGCGGTCACTGTAAGTCCAAACAACTCACCACTCGCCTTCTCCTCTGAGCAGCCGCCTGGAGCGCTAATGCAGTCACTGCGAGTCCAAATGACCCGCCGCGCTCCTCCTCCTCCTCCTCCTACTCCTCCAGGCAGGCCCTGGTGTTCAGAAGTGGTCTGAGTCCAAACAACTCGCCACGCAGCCCCTCCTCTGGCAACCGCCTGTAGCTCTGGCGCAGTCACCCGAATCCAAGCGGCCACGTTCCTCCTCTTCCTCCTCAGGGCAGGCCCCGGTGTTCTGAGTCTCCTCGCCTCTCCTCCCCTGGGCAGCCACCAGAGCCCCAGTGGTTGCTCCGAGTCCCAGCGCTGTGCTGAGCGGCCTCCTCTCCGATGCTCCCAGTTGTCCGAGTTCACTGCTCCAGCGGAGGGACGGGCGTCTCGCCAGCAGCTCTACTTCACAAAGTTCCCTGCGTTCCGGGACTACCGCCCCATCCAGGACGCCTCCCCAATGGGAGAGAGTCACCAGGCTGCTTTGAGTTGGTCCCAAGTCTCTCAATATCTCCTCTTTTGAATCCTGAGTCCTGGAGCAACATGAAATGCAGCCACCCTCTAGGCTGCCATCTTGAAACCCTGTGCAATTCTTAAAACAATTCTACAAGGTAGTTTTGTGATTATCCTTACCATATGGATGATTCAATTGCTGTTTAAAAAGGCAAGAGATCAACAATCAAGAATCATCAGAGTCAGAACACGAAGCCACGATTTCTAAGAACTCTGTGAGTGACAAGAAGCCAATATTCCACAGATGATGGAGTCCAAAGTGAACTCGTGTATGGATTACCAAGAGAACTTCTCCAGACCTCTACGTTGCCATCCTATTGAATAGCACAGTTGAGAGAGTACTCAAATCAGTGTTGAAATATCTGGGTTATATGTTTCAATCTGTTGAAAAAAAATCCTGGGTAATTGGGAGCCATTTATTTAACTTTCCTGGGCCCTGAACAAATTTTCAAAGTGACCTCTAAGGCATCTCCTAGCTTTAAAAAATCTTTAACTAGAGGGTTTCATGGTAGGAGTGTCTTTGAGAAACTGAATGTATTTTAAGTGCTTCTGTTAACAATAACGTTCTCTAACTTTGGGCTGAGACTGAGAAAAGATAAAAAGTATGATTTTCTGAAAGGAGGAAATGGCAGGAGGGGAGGGAAGCAAACGTCTACCCCTATAGACAATGCTGCTCATTCTCGTTGAGCTAAATCTGTCTTCAGAGTTTTTGTGAAGAATGAAAATGAAGCTCTGCTCCCTTGGTTATGAGATAAAACATTGGTGACTTGTCTCTTTCTATTAACTCCTTTAGAAAAGTGGAAGAAACTGATTTGATAGCATTGATCAAAGTGGGTGTACGCTCCCCACATCCTCAGATCTCTTAGCTTCTAGGTTCAAAGAGGAAAACAGAGAAAAATAGGTTTTGCAATCTGTTTTTCAGCATGGTCTATATTACATTTTAATTTAATTTGTTTGAACTTCACCTTTTGCCTTTGGTGAACTGATTAGATAAAATTAAATTATATCTGGGGGATCTATGTTAAAAAGATTGTTTGATCCTTCTTTCTGGAGATGAACCATCTAGGCCATAGACTGTCTGTCCTTGGGTGACTTCCCGGATTACCGCCTATAGTGACAGCTTCTGAGTTTGTGAGCTTCTGATATATAAATAGACCCAGAGCTTCCTTAATAGCAGAGCTAGACTGCCTGATAAACAGTTTCTGAACTGTGTACATTCGGAGAGTGGGGACCAGTCTGATTATTCTCAGCATTTTTAGCTGTTCATTTGAAATGTAAAATTGTCTAAACTGTGGAACCCCATGTAGAGCCTAGAACATAACAGGTCCCAACAAATATTGATTAAGCTGCCCTAGTCTAGTCTCCTTCCCGATGGAAGAATCCCTTCTATGGAACCCTCAATGACCATTTGGCTTTTGACCAAACACTGACAAAGGACTTCATGAGATGCACGTGCTTATTCTTCCAGGGGGCTTCTGGTTTCCTCCCTACCCCCATTAATCTCAGGTCTGGAATCAGAGAGCAGTAGTGTCTGATGGAACTGCTTCTGTTAGCAAATTGTCAGCTTTAATTGACACTTCTTGTTGATGACCAACCCAGTTTACCCTGCCCCTTTTGTCCATAACGGCAGTTTGATTCTTTGGGACACTGAGTCTTCCCACTCTGGTATCTATCACTTGCAAGACTCAGGATGAGAGTTAAAATGGCAAATAATGACATAAAATATATGCTATGTGTTTACTTTTTCAATGTCATAATTGAAAAATATGTGTAAAGCTATGTTTTATAAATGATCAAAAGTCAGCAAAAATATGAAGTACAGCATCACACAAAGTCAAATTTGAATTTACATATCTAAGTGTAATGTTGAAGTAAAATACATACTTCATAAATTATGATCTACTTTTTCTACAAAGTATAGTTGCCTTGTTTTCATTCTAACATAATCACAAATTATGTTATAATTAATGTTTTCATATAATTTGTGCTCCATTGATAGTAATCTAAAGCAGAGGACAGAAAAATTTTTCCTTAAAGGACAAGATAGAAATATTTTTGTCACATAAGGTCTCTGTCCCAACTACTATACTCTGCTGCTATACTGTGGCAGCAATTATATATAATACATAAATGAATGAGTATGGCTATGTGCCAATAAACATTATTACAAAAACAGGCATCCAGCTGTAGACCATAGTATGCATAGCTTGCCAACTCTTGATTTAAAGAAACTAAAGTAAAATATAATTATAATAAAAGTGCATAAAACTTGAATGCATATTCATAAGATATAAATAAAACATTAAAATATAGTTACTTTATAGTTTTTTTAAAAATGTGAATTTTTCTTCTATAATACTCAAAATTATCTTAAAATCAATAAGTCAAACAAATTCTATTTAAAAAACCCATACATTCTAATTTTATTAAAAAAATTTTTTGGTACTAGGGATTATACCCAGGGGCACTTTATTACAGGGATACAACTCCAGTTCTTTTTTTTATTTTTTAAGACAGGGTCTTACTAAGTTATTGAGGGTCTCACTAAGTTGCTGAGATTGGCCTTGAACTTTCAATTCTCGGGCCTCAGCCTCCCATGTCATTGGGATTACAGGTGTGCCCTACCACATCCAGCCTTAAATTCTAATTTTAATTAAAAAATATTTAAGAAAAGCTGAAATATTAATTTGTTGGGGAAAATGCACTTAAATATTATAGGCATTTAAAAAAATAATTACCACTGTAGTGATCAATGACCATCCAGTTACCTATGTAAAGAATTAGGTAATTATGCATGACACATTTATATTTATGCCTTAATTACTTCTCCAAAGCTCTTTTTCCAATGAAAATTTTCTGAATTTGGAGGGTGGGGCACAATTCAGGCCATTACAGTATCTTAAAACTTATCTTATAATGATAAAAGCAAACAGCTCAATTTAAAAATGGGCAAACACTTCATCAAGGAAGAATATAACTACCAAATAAATGTGAAAAAATGCCCCAAGTCATTAGTTGCTGGGGAAATACATATCAAAGCAAAGATGAGGGACTGGGCAGATAGCTCAGTCGGTAGAGTGCTTGCCTCGCAAGCACAAGGCCCTGGGTTCAATCCCCAGCACCACCAAAAACAAAAACAAAAAAACAAAGATGAAATATCACCACGCATTTTTATGAAGCATTAAATTTAGAACTATGCTCTGATTTCATCTCACACCAGTCAGAATGGCAGTCATCAATAATACAAATAATAATAAATGCCGGAGAGGATGTGGAGGAAAAGGAACACTTTGACACTGTTGGTGGGAGTGTAAATTAGTACAACCACTATGAAATCAGTATGGAGGGTCCTTGAAAGGCTAGAAATGGAACCACCATATGACCAAGCTATTCCACTCCTTGGTTTTTATCCTGAAGAATTAAAATCATCATGCTATAGTGCTACATGCATACCCACATTTATAGCAGCACAATTCACAATAGCCAAACTATGAAGCCAGCCTAGTAGTGCATCAATAGATGAATGGATAAAGAAAATGTGGTATATATACACAATGGAGTTTTATTCAGCCATAAAGAATGAAATTACGTCATTTTAAGGAAAATGGATAAAACTTGAGGGCATTATGTTAAGTGAAATAAGCCAAACTCAGAAAGTCAAGGGATGTGTTTTCTTTCATATGTGGAAGCAAAAGAGGAAAGAGGGTCTCTTGAAAAATCTAAGGGAGACCAGTAGAGTAGAGGAAAGGAACCAGTTGGAGGGAGAAGGGAAAAGGAAAGGAAAATACATGGGAATGATACCAACCAAATTATTGTCATGTCACCTGCATGTAAGATCCTCCTGCCTCAGCCTCCTGAGTTGCTGGTATTACAGGCGTCTGCCACTGCATCCAGCTGTGTTCTCTTTCTTGTAGATGTGATGCCTGAGTTGCTCTATTGCATGGCCTATCACAAGACTGTCCGCTGCTTCTTGCCAGGTCACCTTTTTGGCTTTTACAGCTTCTGGGAACTCCTTCCCAAGTCAGCATTTGAACAGCACATGCTGTGTAGGGTCTTGCTCACCTGTTCAGAGTCCAGCTGTCTCTGGGCAATTGGTTTTCTTTTTTCTTTTTTTTCTTTTTTTTTTTTTTTGTGGTGCTGGGGATCGAACCCAGGGCCTTGTGCTTGCGAGGCAAGAACTCTACTGACTGAGCTATCTCCCCGGCCCGTGGCAATTGGTTTTCTGATATCAAAGTGAGTTGCTACTCACTTGATGAACTCCACGGCAATAGTTGGCAGCCCATACTTGTCATGGTCCTCTCAGTTGCTGATGTAGATGTGAAGAAACAGTGTGGCAACTGGTTGTGAAAGGATGCAAAGCATGGCCTTGATATACTATAAATGTAAATTTCCAAGTGATTACTGCCATGCTATCTGGCATTCAAAGCCAATTGTTTCCTATAGCCAAGAAGTAAGAAAATGATCCCTTTTGGGTACTGCAATTTTCTGGACTTTACAGAACCAAACAAGATGTCAGCCCTGTGGCTAGCATTTACATTTACCATTTCTGCCGAATTCTAAGACCAGGCAGAACTTGCAGCTCAAATGATGTACTTTGGCAGCTGTGTTTCTCTTCCTGGACCTCATCTCCAAGCCACTTTGTACCTGCCCCAACATTTCCTGGTGATTTTAAAATCTGTTTTGATGTTCTGAAAGGGTTTCAGAATACTAACTTACTAGCAATGGCTTGTTCTTCCTGGTTCTGTAAATCCTTATTTTTTATAAATTGAGAAAATTTGCTGCTATTCTCACTTTAATTCTTGCTTTTTCTCCATTTCTTCTACTCTTTCTTTATCATACTCTGCGTGGATTTATATTAGACCTTCCAAATCTCTTAATGTTTGTCCCACATTTTGCAACCCTTCTGAGTATTGTATTTTAGGTCATTTTTTTCAGATTTATCTGCCAAATTATTGATTCTGTCTTCAACTGTCTCTAATTGCTGCTTAACCTCATTAATATTTTTATATGCTGTTTCATTTTCCTCCCCTATGAATCCATATTTTCACTCCCCGAAATCTTTTGTGGGCTAGATAAGCTTTGGGTTTGCATAGCTGCCCGTGTTTCTGTATCTGACAGATCTCCTATCTGTAATCCATAGGATTCTAAATGCATCGTGGAAGATTTCTGCCCCTCAGGAATAGTGCTGCCATTGTACACGTGGTGATCTTTGTGAACTCATCATTTACCCTATAGGCGGAACATCTGAGGGCTTAAACTGAGGATTGGAGAAGTTTACGTTCAGAGATTTGCTTATGTTTCTGACAGTAACAAGGGGATGCAGGCAATCTTGGACCACGTCAATGACCTTGTCCCCACCCTTTGTATCCTCCTTGCTCTCTCTCTCGAGGACCTCAGTTCTTGGTGTGGTCCCAAACTTGCATTCCTCACTCCGAGGTTGGCCCAAAGCTCAGCAGAATCCTGGTAAAACTCTGCAATCACCATTCACTCTCTGCTAGATGAGGATTGATCCTTTTTGCCCATTCTCTTTCTCTTTTTTCTTATCTCTTATCTTTTTCTTGTGGAAATGGTGATATCTCAAATAACAGGTCCCACCAGGCTTTGCTTTTCTTAGCAGGAGTTTCTTGGAGCTCACAGTTGCACATAGCAGAGGAAGAGGTTTGCCTTGCTCCCCTTTCTCATCTCTGACACGGGTGTATGGGCCTGGGGCAGAAACCAGGCCCCAGCACAGGAAAAAATAACAGCAGCTCAATCTCACCACCTGGTGAGGCTTGACATTAAGATATGTTGCTACTTAGAAATGAGTGTCTGATGGGATTGGGCTGAATTTGTGAAGTGATACTTCTGAGGATCTCTAAGCGTTTTGGACTCTTCATTCAGCCTTAGAATGGGACTCTTGCCTTGGGTCTTGTGCCCAGTTCGACAGTCTGTCTGGAACCTTATGTAGTATCCCAGAGTTATTTCAGGATTACAATATTGGCTCCAAACCCTTGCTACTTGACAAGGTTTCTGCCATGCTTGGTGCTTTATTCAGCTTTTTCATTACTGCAACCAAAGACCTGATGAGAACAACTTCAGAGGAAGAAAAGTTTATTTGGGGCTCACAGTTTCAGAGGCCTCAGTCCATATGACAGACTCCATTGCTCTGGGCCTGAAGTGAGACAGAACACTATGGTAGAGAGTGTGGAGGAGGACAGCAGCTTAGGACATGGCAATTAGGAAGCAGAGAGAGAGAGAGAGAGAGAGAGAGAGAGCAAGAGAGCTGTTTGCTTACCAGGGACAAAATATAAACCCCAAAGGCATGCCCCTAATTACCTACTTCCTACAAACACAACCTACCTGCCTACACTTACCACTCAGTTAATCCATTCAAAGGGATTAATGTACTGATTAGGTTAAGTTTCTCATAACCCATTCATTTCACCTCTAAATTTTCCTGCATTATCTCATACATGAGTTGTTTGGGGATGCCTCATATCTAAACCATAACACTTGGGTCTTGTAGACTTCCTCCCTCCGTAATGGAACTCTAATCCCTACAAACTCTAATTATTCTCTATAGATTGACAGATCTCTTGGAATCATAATGTGTCTTACTTGTTTTTTTCAACATCCTTACCTGACCACCTGGAATTTTACATTTCCTATGCTTACTCAAGAGAGAGGACTTTCCTGGTTTCAGTACTTTTCTGAATTACATTTATCATGATTTCCTTTTTTTTGTCATGCATAGACACTGGATGGTACATGCATAAGACCTCCAAGGTGTCCTTAATTGCTCTGTTTCTGTAGCTAAGACCATGCCTCTATCTCATCCAGGCCTGGCTCATTTCCCCAGCCTTCTGCTACTTCCCCCTACTTCAACCCTGAGACTCAAGACTCACCACAAATGTCACCTCCTTCATGAAGCTTCATGAAAGTGTCTATCTTAGTCCATTTTCTGTTGCAATAACTGAATACCACAAGGTGGGTAATTTATGAAGAATAGAGGTTTAGTTCCTGGAAGTTCAATATCAATGTGCTGGCATCTGGTGAAGGCCTTTTTGCTGTATTATAATATGGCAGAGCTGAGCAAATGTGCCAGCTCAAGTCTCTCTTCTCTTCTTATAAAGACGTTAAAGCCATCATGGGTAACTGTCATGACCTTTTCTAATCCAAATGACCTCCCAAAGGCCCCAACTCTATGCACCATCAACATGTGAATTTGGAGATTTTTCTATCACAGGAACTTTTGGGAGATACATTCAAATCCTAGCAACATCCCTGATCTTTCTCTTAACTGGTTGAGTGTTTCTCTATCTGCGAGCCACATAGCCCATGGGATCCCTTGTTTTCATTAAATTTATTTCACATTTCTATAATCCTGTAATTTTTTCAACTTTCTCATGAGACTCCAAATTCCTTGAGGGAGCTGTCTCCCTTCTTGAACTCTCAAGGCTGGTTATCAACAAGTGAACTTTATTAAAAAATAAAATACTTTGCATTGTTACTATCATTATCATTTCCATAATCATGTCCCTCATACACAATGGGGATTAATAGCTCAGTGAACACAGATGCAATTATTTAGACCTTCCTGTTAAGCAAGTTCTCTTCCTGAAGCAAAGAGACCAAGGTATCTTGGGTTAGGAGAAAATTAAGAAGGAAATGGGCTTTGAGTTTGGGAGGCTGGAATTCAAAGAGAGACAGTGTTGAGTTTCTGGTGTAAGAGAAAGCATCTGTGCTGTGAGCTGATACCAACAGCACACTAAATGATAGTAATAAAGCAAAGGCCAGACACATGAGCTGACACTTGTAACTCAAAGACGTTTTTGCAGCCTAGCTAAGGAATCATGCTATCTTTGCCTTCATTATGAAGCAACTGTTGCTCCTGAAAAGCCCCCAAGCTTTTACTTCTTTTATGCTCCTTTAGAAGGAATATTTATTATTGCTGTCTCCTTGTGTTTATCTGTTGGGATTATTATCCCACATGACTCTGCCTCCAGAGTAAACTACCCTTTGGAGAGTATAAATTATGCCAGATCCTCAGGAATAGAAATAGGACCCCAGCATAGACTCAGTAACTGGTTCTTCAGTGAAATTAGAAGTTAGTCTCGTGGCATAAGCTTGGCCATTTCTATACTCTTTGAATTTTATAAGTTATTTCCCCTGCAAAAAAATTTCTCTCCTTAACAGGATTATTTAAAAAAATAAAGAACACCCCCAAATCCTCTGGGAAGCCCCTTTTTCTCACTACAGTGACTGGCTCCACTTAGTGTGGGCTCAGTAATAGTCAAATTTTCTGTGCCCAGTTAATAAAAGACCCACATACATTCTTGCTGCTTTTGTGAGTTATGCAGGAAGAAAATAGTCAAATGATATAGTCTAGGAAGGGAGCAGGTCAACTAATCTGTGACTTAGGAAGCCATGGGAATGATCAAGGAACCCAATTAAAATATAAGCATGGGAAATCTGCCAGAGACCCACACATTCCTCTGTACACAGGGTGGTTGTTGGTCTCCTTATCTCCTAATCCCCCACTACACTGACCAGAGTTGGTTAGAAATCAGTGGAAAAGAATACATGCTATTTCCTCTCAGGGCTGCCTGAGAAGGTAGATCACAAATATGGGAACCTAATTAGATCTGTTACTGGGATGGCCCCATAGGAGACACTGTAGCCAAACAGATTGTGCAAGTCATTGCTGTGGTCTGAATGTTTGTGTTCCTATCAAGAATCATATGTTAAAAATTGTTACCCCAATGTGATGGTTATCAGGATATGATAGGTCATGAGGCTTTTGGGGAGTGGTTAGGTCATGAAGGTGGAGCCCTTATAAATATGACTGGTACTCTTATAAAAGAAGACCAGAGAGCTGCCTTACCCTTTCCACCATGTGAATTCATAGCTAGAAGTCACCATTGATGAACCAGAAAATGGGACCTCAGCAGACACCAAATTTACTAGTACTGCGATCTTGGACATCCCAGCTTCCAGAACTGTAAGAAATAAACTTTTGTTGTTTATAAGTCACTCAGTTTATGGTATTCTGTTAGACAGCTGGAATGGACTAAGTCATAGTTCTTGAAGGGAAGTGCATGATATTAACAAATAGGAGAAGGTCGACATAAAAACTCTAGTAGTACACTTTGAGAATATGACCCCAGGGAGTTCCAGGATCATGTTTAAAAATTAAATGTGAAATGTAGAGTAATTTATAGACTCAGAGGCTACAATAGCCATGATCCCAAGAAGCCTGGCTACTGCTCAATATGTCAGCACACCTTAGCATCAACCACATGGTGCTGGTTCTGCAAGATTGCAGGATATGGAGTTAAGGGGTCATGGAAGCTTCCACCAAGATTTCAAAGGAAGGCTTGGGAAGCTAGGGAAAGTGCAGCATGGTCAGAGTCCCTGTGGGCTGCCCCTGATAGGGTAATGCATGGAAATGTAAGGGGTAGGCCAAAGCTGCAGTGGAGACCCCCCAAGATAAAGAAATGCCAGTAACATGGCAAATCTGCTGAGAAAGGCTCCAAGAATCAAGCAAAGACAAGCCAAGAGAAAGACCATATGACTGAACCAGCAAGCCCATCGAAGCAGAACTATACAGCTCTTGGAAGGAAACATCATGATGCCCTGTGACCCATGTTTTAGTCATCTTTTTACTGCTGTGTGACCATAAGTCCTCACAAGAACGATTAGAGAAGAAAAAACTTATTTGGGGGCTCACAGTTTCAGAGGTCTCAGTCCATGGATGGCCCACTCCATCTTCTGGGCCAGAGGTGAAGAAGAACATCATGGCAGAAGAGTGTGGCAGAGAGAAAGAGAAAGAGAGAGAGAGAGAGAGAGAGAGAGAGAGAGAGAGAGAGAGAGAGAGAGAGCGCACAAGTGAGAGAGGGCTCTGCTCAAAAGATAAAATATATACCCCCAAATCATACCCCCAATGACCCACCTCCTCCAGCCACACCCTACCTGCCTATAGAGAATTAATGCACTGATTAAGTTAAGATTCTCATAACCCAATCTTTTTACCTCCAAACTCTTTTGCATTGTCTCTCATATAAGCTTTCTAGGGGACACCTAATATCTAAACCAAAACACCTCACTTGCTGGACATGGAACTACAAATCTTGTTTGCCCAGCGGGATTTCAATCTTGCTTTGGTCTTATCCCTCCTTTCTGTTCCCCTCTTTCTCCCTTGTGGAATGAAAATATTTACTCTATGCATTATTTGTTGGATATATGTGACTTGCTTTTGATCTTTATAGGAGAAAACATCCATGAGTTTGCCTTGAGTCTCATACGAGGTTTTGTACTTGATTTTTGGGAAATGCTGGGACTGTTAAGACTATTGGAACTATTGGACATGGACTAAATGTATTTTACATTGTGAAACAGGCATGAGCTTTTGGGGGCCAGGGGCTCCCCAAAATCTCATGTATCCCCCAACATCTCATGTGTGAGACAAGGCAAGAATGTTCAGGATGAAATGGTAGCCTAATCGATGGATTAATCTATTGATATGGATTAACTGAGTGGTAACCGGGTAGGTGGGTGTGGCAGGAGGAGGTGGTCACTGAGGGTATGACTTTGGGGTTTATATTTTGTCTTGGCTGAGAGGGGTTCTCTGCTTCCTGGTTGTCATGTGCTGAGCAGCTTTCCTCTGCCCTGCCCTTCTGCCACAATGTTCTGCTTCACTCTGGGCCAGGAGCTATGGAATCAGCCGACCATGAACTGAACGTCTGAAACTGTGAGCCAACATAGACCTTTCCTCCTCTACATTGCTCTTGTCAGGTCTCTGGTCATAGCGACACAATAGCTGATTAAAACAGTAGGGTCCAGGGTGTGAGGCACTGCAGAGTGCTGTCAGAGGCATGGCCTGCCTGGGCAGCGGGAGCAGGGCTGTGCATCATTGAACATAGACATGTGCTTTTTGCTCTGAAGGGGAGCAAGAAGGAAGGGCCATGACAGAAAGTGCCTTTCCAGAACTTCTGGATTTGCAGAAGTCACTCTTTTTCTGTGACTTCCCTTTATTTTTTTATTTTTTATTTTTAGCAATACAGTTTTACAGTTTGTCAAAGTCAGTATGTAGAAGAAAAAGATTTCTTTTTTAAAAAAATGGCTGCCAAGGCTGGGCATGGTGGCACATGCCTGTAATCCCAGTATAACTTAGGAGGCTGAGGCAGGGAGATTGTGAGTTCAAAGCCAACCTCAGCAACTTAGCAAGGCCCTAAGCAACTCAGCAAGACCCTGTCTCTAAATAAAATATAAAAAAGACTGGGGATGTGGCTCAGTGGTTAAGCACCCTTGGTTCAATCCTCAGTACCAAGGAAAGAAAGAAAATTGCTGCCAAGTGTTTCATGATGTGGACTTGAAGTGACTTACTTAAGCATACCATATGGCTGGACGTGCATGCATTTCCTTTTGGGGGGTTTTGATTTTGCCCTTTGTGCTGACCATCCTCATGGACCTGTGACTCTCAGATGTCTGCACTCCTAGCCAATGCCAGCAGGTTGCAATGACATTTCATTGTGTACTTCCTGCTGCCATTGTGCTGTCCTACCTGCACTGCATTAACATTTATGTATCACTATTCTATCTTCACCATTAATAAGAACATATTCTTATATAAATGTAATTTTTTTTTTTTTGCGGTGCTGGGGATTGAACCCAGGGCCTTGTGCTTGCAAGGCAAGCACTTTAGCAACTGAGCTATATCCCCCAGCTCTTAAATGTAAATTTTTAAAAAGAGTAAATTATATGCTCTCAAAAGTCTAATATATCATCTAATCCTCAAAAAAGATCCTGAAGTGGACTCACTGCAATTTCTGCACTGGGACCACCTTTTTAGCAAGCCAGGGGTTCTCTCCCCAGACAAGCGCTTCTCCAGTCCACTCTTTGTGCTAGTCCCAAACGGTGGCCCACGTGGCAGTGAGAGCCATTATCTTGAAATCATGCCATTTCTGCCAAAAATGTTCAATTTCTTTCCATTGTCAGAAATAAACATCTACACTTCTGACTATGGTCCAGAAAGTGTTATAAAACTGCCTGCTTCCCTGGTTTATCTCCACCAACTTTCCCTTCCCTCGCTCGCTATAAGTCAGACATGGTGGCCTTCTTTGATTTCCAAAACATGCCATCTTAGTTCATTTTGGATTGCTCATAACGGTACCTCAGTTTGAGTAATTTGTAAAGTATAGCAGTTCATTTAGCTCATGGTTCTGGAAGTGGAGAAGTTCAAGAGTGGGTAGCCACATCTGTTCAGCTTCTGGTGAAACTGAATTCAAGGCAGCAAGGGGAGGGGAAGCAGGATCACATGGAAGAGAAGCAATAGAGGACTGAGAAAGCCAAGTTCACTTTAGAGCACTCTGTTCTTTTGATAAGTAATCTAGTCCCAAGAAAGGAAGGACAAACTGACTAAAAAAAGACATTAATGATCTTGTGAAGGCACTGAGTTATGACCCAAAACACAGCCCACCTTCCAACATTGCCACAATAGTAATCAAATTTTAACATGGGGCTTTGGAGGAGGTATTTGAGTCCTCAAATACCTGGAACTTTGCAGTTAATATTTTCTCTTCCTGGAACAAGTTCCCCATAGAGCTCTACATATCTGGCTCCTTCTCCTTGCCTCAGTCGCAAATGCCTCTGGAGAGTCTTTTGCATCATACTGGCTGAGGAAGCCCCTCTTTATAATCCTTCTCTTGTCCTTTTCTGTACTTTATTTTCCTCACAGCAATCATCTGAAATGTTGTTTGTTCACATATGGTTTTCTGACTCTTTCCAGTAGACTGAAAGAAAAGATTTTTCATTGTCTTGTCGACTAATGTATCCCACATAGAAGATTTTTCATTATTGTTTGTGAATGAATGAAAGGATATAATGAGAGTATTCTGACTTCCATAGTAAACCTGTTTAAATGGTAAGTTAATCTACATTGGTATGACTGGTTCTTAGGGACTCTAGGTTGATTCTGCTCTGTTAGATTTAAATGATACATTTCATCATCTCTTCGGGTTTCGTAAGAGATTCTCCAACCTCTGCTTTTCTGGATCCTACTATGGCTTTGGTCCTTCACTTTCTCATGATTTATCAGAATTACAGACCGTGAGCCTAGGATTGTTGTTTCAGCACTCTGAGGCGAAATCCTCTGAGCCTCAACACTTGAACTGATTTAGTGTGACTAGAGGCACTTCTCTGTGGCTCTTCACTGAGTTGGGGCTTCTGTCCTGGCTCTTATCTCAAGCCTTCCACATCTGTAGTATGAGCTTTCAGGCTTTCAGGGCCACCAGAAAGTCTCTTCCCATTAAAGGCTCTTCCCTTAATGGTAGACATTTTCCAGAATTGACTGCAATGACCCTGGGTTTCCTTAAGCCCTCAAACAGCCTCGTCCTGGGAGGAAGTCAAGTATCCAGGACTTGGATTCTGGTTCCCTGGGTCTACAACCCACCCAGCCTCGCCCCATGCTGTGATATGCCCAAGTCTTCATCTTTCCCATCTACATAATTGGTTCTGACTTTATAACCTGCCTAGCACCCAGCTCCTCGGGGCCAGGACCCCTATCTGTTCTCCATAACTCTTTTAGGGAGTGGAATCTATAGGCTGGACACCTGCTCAGGTTTCCCTGTGGCCAACTGCACATCCCCGCATTGCCCATGTCAGGCACTCTGCCTTCAGAGCATCCTCCTGTCTGGGGACTTCCCTGCTTGGATCACTGCCTAGTGCCTGTCACCATCCTCTCCAGATGTCATGTGCCATCTTCCTGAAATGGCTCTTTCTCATTATCTGCTACTTTCTCATTATCTGCTAGCCCTCAAAGGGGCTAGTGAGAACAGACATGGGTCCTGGCTCAGAGGAGCTGGGTACTGGGAAGGTTATACAGTCAGGTCCATTTATATAGATGGAAAAGCTGAGAACTTAAGTCATATCACCAGCACATGCCAGAGCTGGAATGCAAACTCAGGTCCCCAAACCTAGGCCTCGTCTGTGAGACCCGTTGTTTAGAATGTCCTGCAGCCTAACTTCAGTTCTGATAGCTGCCACCTTTGGTAGAGGATCTGGTGACAGGGAATGAGCAATGAGACTTTGACAAAGGACAGGGGATTTCATCATCAGTCATCACTACTGAAAGACTTTATTGATTGTTTTATTGATTGGTGTGTGCAACGCTATACTCAGTGCTATACGAAGTCATCCAATCGAGCCCTGACAACTGCCCCTAAAATTTGTAGTACAATTCAAGATACCAAATCAGTTTCCTAATGGTGCTTTTCCCCATGTGATCCAAGCTGGTTTCCTTTAGCTTTGTCTTATTTCTTTTGGGCTGGGGGAAATTAGAGTCAGACAAATTGTTTTTAAAAAACAGCCGTCAAGAAACAACTTTCAACCCACTGCTGCTCTGTCCCTGCTGCCTATCAGAGACAGAGCCTGACATGGTTGTAGGGTCTGACAGATTTTCTCTGTGAGATACTTCATGTTGCAAAGCTTATTAGCCATGTTTCTGATTAACTAATTGTCTGGCACCCTGTAAGATTTCATTCTGGTCTTTGTATTGATCAAAAGAGCAAAGCAAAGTCAGAAGGCACAGATCTAACCCTAAGATTTGCAATAAATGAGGCTCAGTGAGAATCTCTGTGGGCGTGCATCATGATACTTAGGACGGAGGGTTGAAGCACCTGTCAGTTTGAGTAAAAGGGATACTCTGGAGTCATTTCCCATGGCCAAAGACTGGCACAACAGCCAGCACAAGTACTCCTATGTGGTGTCAATGGGCAAAGTCCTAGGAAGAGGATGGAGAGCCATCTCTGGCTCTTTCCCAATTCCTTCCTTGGAGAAGTGCCCCTTGGAGGAGTCTTCTCATTTTATATGATATGAAGGGAAACTCATGAGGTCCATTGAATCCAACTTTCCCGTTTTATTGATGGGAAAAGTGAGGCCTAAAAAGGGAAGTAGCCTCAAAGTCAGCACACTTCGGACAACAGTTTGGTCCTACTGAGTGTAGGCTCATACTTATCTACCACCTTGAACTGCCCATTTTCTACTCCATCTACGTCCTTTTGCCTGTTTTTTTTTTTGTTTGTTTGGTTTTTTTTTGTTTTGTTTTGTTTTTTTGTTTTTTTTTTTTTGTGGACAATGGGCCACGACACCCAGTAGGGAAGCAGAGGATGAAAGAAGCCATTTTAAAATCTCTGAGGCCAAATGTGTATCTCGAAGAAAGGGCTGGACATCATTGCCTTCTCTATGACTGGGTCCCCGGCAGAGCTTCCTTTCAAAGTATAAGGCAGACCCTGCAGGGTTAGGTTATGCCCATAGCCAGGGAAAATGCCCCTGATTGGATTAACAGGCATGGTTCATGGAACTGAATCCCATTTCCCCCACTTGAAAGCAAGCTTTTCAAAGCACAGAAAAACTGGTGATACAGGCCAGATGGGAGCTCCCAGGAGAAGGGGGAGGGGAGGAGAAGTTCCCTACTTGGCAAGAGGGACAGAGCAGGCACTGCCATCCCTCCCCCAGCCAATCTGGCCTCCCTTTGTGCTGGGCTGACAAGGGGCAGCTGGTGATGCTGGCAGTGAGATGGCAGAGGGAACTAGCTGAGTGCCAGGAGGGCAAAGACCAGCTTGGGGGATGGAGAGTGACACCTCAGAGCACCCCTCCCTCAGAGGCAGGTGCTGACCCCAGTCACCCTCCCTACTCTGTAAGCTGGTGCCCAGAGGACCTCTTCAGAGTTGCTCACAATATACCCGAAAGCCAGTAGCTCTTTTGCATTGGTACTCTGGCATCAGACTCCCTGGATTCAAATCCCAATGCTGCCCTTTCAGCCACACCACAGTGGATAAATCACTTCACCTCTCTCTGCCTCATTTCCTCACGTACAAAATAGAGATGATAATAAAGTGCCTACTTTACAGCATGACTCATGATTAAATGAATAAATAAAACAAAGTGTATCAGGAATTTATAAGTTAAGTAAGTGTATACTGTTATTCTGACCGCTATTTTATCTTTATTATTCTTTTCCATACAGGGAAAACTGAACATTTGACCTGAAGGGCTGAGAGATAGGGACTAAATTCTATCCCTGGAAATCCTGCCAGTGGCTGGAAATTCCATGAATTTCTTGGTTTTTCTATGACTTTTGGTTGTGGTGGTTGTTCTTAGCATTTGAGCTCCTGGATGATGAATTTGGTCACAGGAATTTCTTCTTCTTTTTTTTTTTTTTATTTTGGTTGTGGTGCTGGGGATTGAACCCAGGGCCTTGTGCATGCGAGGCAAGCACTCTACCAACTGAGCTATATCCCCAGCCCAGGAATCTATTCTTTAAGGAGTAACATGTTTTCTGAGTCTTGAGGACATCAGGATTCCAAAATCTAGAAAGTTCCTCTTTTGCTAGAGTAGTGAACTGATAAAAAGAAGCCCAACGGTCATTTCCTACCTGCTTGATCTTGATGAAGCTACTTCTAGCCTCAAGTTTGTGCCTCAGTTTCCTCAAGTGTGAGTTAAGAGAACTATTTGATCTACCTCATGAGATTGTTTTCTAGGTGACAAGAATGTATTTGAAATACTGCTTGCAAAAGTGCAAGATAGTGGGATTATTATTTTTCACAGATAAAGGGTTAGATCCCCATATTCCATATACACAAACTCTGTGGCTTCTGGCAAATTGCCTAACCTTTGTTAAGACTCTGTGTTCTCTTCTGTAAAGTGGGCATGATTAAACTCCCCTCACAGGCATATTTTGAGAACTGCAGGAAAGCTTGTATTGATAGTGCTCAGTATAACACCTGATATGTTGCAGTAGTAATTGAAAAAGATCGGTGTCTCCGCGCCCCACCAGTCCCTTAATACATATGCAAGCACACGGCAGGCATCTCTGAGAAAGAGAAGTCCAGCAGCATCCTCTGAAGAGAGAAGGTGGACGTTTGGGTGGTTTTGTTCTGTCTCCATCCAATGGTGCAGGTAGTCATTTCTATTGCAGAAGCTCCTTGTTATATTTTACCTGGGGGAAATAACAAAGCTTTGCTCTCTTCCTTTCTCTGGCTTTTTCTGTCTTATTAGTTTGATTTCTCTCTAAATCCTCTAGGTAAAAAAATTGCCTGGTTCTTTTATGTCAGCAGTTGGAGTTGGCCATTGCTGCCTTTAGGGTTCTTACCTCCTGGAGGGAAGAGGTCGGACCTCTGCTATTACCAAAAGGTGCCCATGCTTGACTTGACTCCAGGAGAGGAGTGGGAAGGAGAAATTGCCACTAATTACAGACATGTAGTTTGGAAAGAGTCACTTCTTCACCCTAGATCTGGCTTCCTTGCTGGGGATGAAAGGTGGGTATTGTGGGGGAGTCTGAAAGGATATTTTGGGTGGGAGTGAGGGAAAATGCCAAACATTCATTGGCCTCATTCCATGGACCTGGGTTCCTATTAGTGGTAGAATGAAAATTAAAACCTCAGTTCTCTATTTATACAAAATGTATTCTTTGGATAATTTGATAGATACTCTGTTTCCTTTCAGTGGGCAAATAGGAGTCCTGTATCCCTCCTGTAGACTAGACTGACAGACACAGAGGCCAGGGAGTCAGGTCTTGGAGGCGACAATTGAGAATGTCATTTTCTTGGCTCCATTTCTTATTTAATTGGACATTAATTAACAACTGATCCACAACAGCCCAGAAAGAGAAAGGTTCCCAGCCCCCACTGTGTCCCATAAAGTGTGTTCTAGTACAAAATATGCCTGTATTCCCCTCAGACTGAAATGGCCTCAGGGAAGCTGGTCATTGTTCATTTTGTTCTTGGATTAATTTAGCCTCTTACTCCATAACACTTTGGAACTTCAGTTTTTTAAAATTTTCAAAATGAGGATAGTTGTGTTTCAAATAGTTGCGTAGCTTAGACAAAGATGTAGTTAGATAATGCATAGAAATAACAGAACAGTGCTTGATAGTTAACTTTTACTTAAAGGAAGCTTTTTATTATATGAATGATCAATATCCTTTTTGCTAATTTCTGAGTTCGCTCAAAAGTATCCACTCCTGAGAATACTTCTGAGTTTTCTCAGTGACCATTACTCATTTCCTCTCAGCTCTGGGGGAGTGAAACCGTGGTTGGGGAGACTATAATAGGTTTCATACTACATGGAAAGGGAACAAAGAGAAGAATGAGTTTCTGCATGCTGGGTCTCATTGAGCTATGTGCCATGACTACCCTCTTATCACTATGATCACACTTCATAATACTTTCTAGAGTTTGGGAGTTTTTACCCTGTGCCAGGGGTTTGAGTCCATGATTTTTTTATCATGTTATTATGTTGATTTTACAAATGAGAGAACTGAGGTTTAACAGGTTAAGCCACTTGCCCAATATTCAAGAGCTAGTGAGAAATACAGATGAGAATAATACCTAGCAAGGTCTATTTTAAATGCCCATGGTCTTAACCAGCTCAAGTCATCTGAAAAATTTCCCTGGGTCAAAATAGGGAAGAAACAACTGTATTTTCATGATGGAATGCATCTGTCAAGCAAGATAGTTAGATTAAAGGAACTATTCTCCTGTTCTCCATACCAAGCAGGAACTCAGGGAAGAAGGGACCAAAGGTGACATGTTAACCTCTGATATCAGAGTACATCTATCTGATGAGATCCTAGACCTAGAAATAGGGCCAAATGCCTACGATGGGTTAATACTAATCTCCTCACCAAAACTGAGCAGTCACATGGATTGGTTATATATCTAGGGGGTGGTATAGTATTCCCTAAATTTGTGTCTTAGATCATTAATTCTCTGAGATGGATTTTCTGATTGAATGAATTTTAAAACTGAGGCATAGTAATCCCTTTCTTGAAAATTCACAGTGCTTATGCACATAATAAAAGCTTTGACAAGGCTTACAATAAAAAAAAAAAAAAAAAACTAAACAAACCACAGTGAAACGTGGCTTATTTACATTGCTTAACTCATTATTTCCCAAACACACTGGCCATATAACCCTTTGTTGGAGTGCTAGTGCAATATTAGTATTGCAAGGACCTTGTGTTCCATGAAACGGATCAAGAAATATTTTGCCTAGAACAAAGATAAGAAGACTAGAGACTGCTGACATTCCAGCTTTATTAATGTGTGTGGGTCAATCATCTTCTTCTGGGCTGTAAAATGAGAAGTTGACCTTTAGCTTAAAGAATCTATGACTATGGCTACATCTACAGGACATAATGAGAGATTAAAACACATGGACTGGACTTATAGACTTTAAAATTAGATAAAATAAATACAAGTATGTTACAGCACAGCATAGTACCCAGTAGCATATAGTGTTTAATAAAATTTTTCTAAATGAAAGAGAATATGAAAAAGATGTAAGTACATTGAAATGAAATAAACTGCTACAACAAGATCTTAAGTATGAATGTGATTATGAGTGGTTGAAATGTATTAGGGATGCTTCCATGTAGATACAAATTTTTAAAAATTTAGAAAGAAAAGGAAGGTAATTAATATATTCACCACTTATTATGTGCCAGATAATTTACAGATATTACATTAATCTTGACAGAGTTATGTGGCTTAGATCCTGTGCTTAGGATCACACTTCTGGTAACTGGCAGTGAAGAGGTTATAACTAATATTCTGGCAGTTTTAATTTTAATTTCCCAGAATTTAGATCTCCCGTAGTGTTCTGTAGAGGTAGCCATAGTCATGGATTCCCTGAGACAGAAGGAGCCCTGGAAATCCCAGAGATCAACGCTTTCTAGAGGTCAACTTTCTCATTTTCAGCTCCATGTTCAACTTATTTTGTAAACTCTCAAAGATCAAAATTCATATTTGAAAAAAAAAAACTTTTCTTATTTTTACTGATGCATTTTAATTATACAAAATAGCAGGATGCATTGTGAAGCAGGGGCGTAGGCACATAGTGTAATTTGGTTGGTTCCATTCCCCAGTACCTCAGCTTTCCTTCCCCTCCTCCTCCCCCAAATCCCCATCTTCTGCTCTGCTGATCACCCTTCTGTTTTCATGAAAATCCCTTTCTTTCCCCTTTTCTTTCTAGCTTCCCCATGAGAGAAACTATATGACTTGACTTTCCCACCAAAAGTGTACACCTTTTCCCTGCATCTTCACCAGCATTTATTATTATTTGTATTCTTGATGACTGCCATTCTAACTGGAATAAGATGAAATCTCAGGGTAGTTTTGATTTGCATTTCCATAATTGCTAAGGATGTCAAACATTTTTTTCATATATTTATTGGCCATTTGTATTTCCCTTTTTAAGAAATGTCTGTTCAGTCATTTTGCCCATTTATTGATTAGGTTATTCTGTTTTTGTTTTTGTTTTGTTTTTTTAATTCTTTAGAAATTCTGGATGTTAATCTCCTGTTTTGTAGGCTCTCTCTTCACACTCTTGTTTCCTTTGCTGTGCAGAAGATTTTTAACTTGATGCTGCCCCATTTATTCTTGCTTTTATTTCCTGAGTTTCAGGAGTCTTTTTGAGGAAGTTGTGGCTTGTGCTATAAGTCGGAGCATTGTCCCTTTTTCTTCTAGCTGTAATAAAGTTTCTGGTCTAATCCCTAAGTCTTTGGTCCAAGAAAGGAAACTGTCCTTGATTTTTAGCATAACTCCAGGGGAAATTTCATCATCCTCTGAGTTGTTTCAGTGCACATAAAGGTGGAATAGGTGTCAAAACTTCCCCCAAAGACATCATACATGATTGTGAGCAAATCAGGGCTCACCTAGCAGGAAGGAGCTGTTGAAGGTCCTAAATACCCTGCAAAGCACTTGCAGAGTGGTCCAGTGACATTCCCGAGAGGGATGTGTGTGAGTAAGAAGATTCTTCCAGGGTAATAACATCTTCTCAGAAAAGGAAATTAACATTACCACCCACTCAGTGGTCTTCCAGTGAGAAAACCATTTTGATTTATGAGCCACCACTGCCAGGTAGTACTTTAGTGTAGGTGTAAAAAGCAAATAGGGAAAATTGTGGGTAATATGAAAATATTTGTGTCAAAGTGGTCAGAATGACAGGAAGGATGGAGAGAAGGGTAGAAAATAATAAACGGAAAATGGAGGTTTTATGAAGCAGATCTTGTTAGCTGGGTCTATGGAAGAGAGCAATGAAAAGGGATTTGTCATTTCTCTCTTTCAAGTCTTCAGAATGGTGGCGGGCAAAGCGACACCACTGTGCCTTTTCTGTTTGTCATTCTTCAGGGTTTCCTGGAAGAAGGGAGGTCTTTAGAAGTGGTTCTGGCAAGAGGCCAGTGTTAACTTGTGAACTGGCTGATTGTGTTTTCTTCATGGGCTCCTAGTGACATGGGGGCACTTGGCATGGAGACTGACAACTGAACCTCCTGGGCCACCTGATACCCAAGCCCAGACTAACCATTCTGTTTCAGGTGTGGGAACTTGGAAGCCCTGACAACAGGATCACACAGGTCTCCCCTTTTCTATTTAGTTGTGTGATCCTGGAAGACTCGGTAAGACCTCTCTGAGCTTTATTTTTCTCATCTGCAAAATGAGCGCTTCGAACCCAATAATTCCTTGAGTGCTACCCTGCTTTGCAGTACCATGATTTCGACACTGCCCAGTAGGGCGCCACCTCATCCTGAAGACCCCGCAGGTCACCTGTGGACTTATGCTGATCTGTGCCATCCATCTTCCCTACACCCTTTTCCATAGCTTCCCGTGAAATACAGTCATCTGGGTTCCATGTGGGCTAATATCTCCTCCTAGCCACAAGGCAGCGGAGCTTCTGGTGCCGGCTTCCACACTAAACTTGATGGTCTGATTTTTAAAGGAGCGGTTGGTTTTAAAGCAATTGTCTGGTTGTGTGTCCCCGAGTTACACTGCAGTGCTAAATGTTGGAGCGAGGCAATACCGGGAGAATCCAGGCGGGCAGGCTTCACCCAGAGAGGGAGGGTGAGGGGAGGAGAGAGAGGAGAGGGGGAATGCGAAGGGAGCCGGAGGGACCGACCGAGACTCGCGAGCTGGAGAAGCGAGAGGAAAGCAGAGGGAGAGTCGGGGACAACACGGAGAAACGCTGACGCGGAGGGAGGGGGCCGTGTATATATATAGAAAGAGGGAAAGCGATGCGGTAACACCTAGCCACCGAGACCGTGGGAGCCTCGCAGCCCACGGAGAGCGGGGGAGTCCCACTTTCTCCGCGCTAGCGGCCCCAATCCCGCCTGGGCGCAGACAGCCGTCCGGGCTCCGCTGGGATCCTAAGGTGTCCTGTGTGCCCTGCGCCCCGGAGCGCCAGTGCCGGAGCTGGGCTCCCCGCCCGCCCTGCACCTCTCGGGTTCGCGCGTCCAAAGGCTCCGCGCTTCTCTTCTCCTCCAGATGGGACTGGCTCTTCCCTGTTTGCAAAGCCAGGCCGGCGGGGAGATATGAGCAGTAGCCAGCAGCTGGTGTGCCCTGGACGTCACTGACCGCGGCGCGCCTGGATCGTGTGTCCACATGAGTGGCTCTCCCAGCAGACCCAGGTAAGAACTTCCTGACCCTCCCCAGTCCTCGGAGGAACACACCTGGATATATGGCTGATGATAAGGGATCCCTGTGAAACTGGAAGCAGTGGAAACATTGGGGGTGGGAGTGGGGGTGGGGTGCTATTTGTTCTCAACTGAATTTTCTTAGCGGAACATCAAAGTTATCAGAGGGCAAGGTAAAGCTATTAACATGGATTGTGGCCTGGCTGTGGTGTCCAACACCTCAGAGTCCCCAGGAAACCAGTGATAGATTACCTCCATCAATTTCCGGAGGTGGCCTAGCTGGCTTCTTCATTCAGTGCTGGTAATGTTCAGAGAACAAGTGGCGAGGATGCGGTTGAGGGCTTGAAGGTTGTGTCTGCTTCTTCCCGCCTTTCTCACAAAAGTCTGAACTGGGGGCACTAGTCTTCCTTGTTCTGGACAGCGCTTCCATTACTCCACCTGACTGCCCCCATGGATCTTTTGCATATCCCCCTTGCACTGTGGAAGTCGAAGACAGTGGCCGAAAGACAAAATGCACATCTTTGGGTTTATCTGAAGGTACCTGGTGAGATGAGGGAGAGACTCCACTTTTTCTAATATCCCCCATAGGTTGGAGGTGGAAGGTTTAGCAATGGAAGGGACTCCTGGTTTGGAGGTAGGAATGCATGGGGTAACAGGAATGCATGGAAGGGCAACTCTTATGGAGTAGATGAAGGAGTGAAAGGTGTGGTCATTAGAATGAAGTTGTTAGAACCCAGACAACTTGTTAGAATCCATTAATCAACCTCAAGCCTGGAGAAACTTCATTCCTCAAAAAGTTCCTCACTCAAGGTAATATAGGGACAAGCAGTTGATCACATGCACGCAGGCTCTGATTTTTGAATGACCTGAAGCAATTGTGAGAGACAACTCTACCCTAGGCCCAATATTGAAGAGGAGGAGAAGTGGGAGGATTGTACAAATCACATATGCATGGAAGATTCCTAGATTTTTCTGAGGAAATAATAATTTTTAAAAGACTTGTAAAAAATAAAAGAAGATGTTTTCATGACAGCAGCAGATGTAAAACTCCCACCATTCCAGGCAAAAACAAATTTGTGCAGGGAACTGAGTTAACTCCTTTGCCAATGCATACTTGGACACATCTCCAGCTGGTGGCTCTTCTGGAGGGCAGAGTCTTAGCTGAGGTTCTTTCTGTAAGTTTAGCACAATGAATATTGGAAATAAGTTGAAAATGCTACATTTCTACCCCTTAGTCCAAGGTCCCACTTTATCCCTAATCTGATATGGAGGTTCACTGTGGTGTAGTCAAAGTCACTCATACTTTCTAGTGTACCACTCCCCCCTTCTCTCTCTCTCTCTCTCTCTCTCTCTCTCTCTCTCTCTCTCTCTCTCTCTCTCTCTCTCTCTCTCACACACACACACACACACACACACACACATTTAATAGTATTTAGGAAATTAGATGACAATGTATAGGTATGTAGCCCTTTGTGAGCAATTCAGTTTTGTTCTCTGGCTGAAGTGAACACTTATTCCCTTTGTTCAAGGTACCTCCCACCTTTGTTCCTTATTTGAAGACCATGTCTCTTGCTCATACTGGATGTCTCTATCCATGCCCCCTTCACTGATTCTCAGAACGTTAGCTGCCTTTGATGATGTATGGTGAGATCACCAGTGTTTGCTTGAGGTCCTTCCCTTAGCTCATTTACTTGGTAACTTGTAAAAGGCAGAGAACTCTATTAGACATCATTGAAATTTGAGAGAACCAGAGTCTTTAAAGATCATGTGGAAGTTTTGGTTCCCCTTGTCCACATTCAAAGTTGTTTGGTCTTAAAGATTTGAGGCTAGGCTTTGATATTAGGATTGAAAAGAAACCATCATGGGCAACTAATCAATACCTAGTCAAACTGGGGTACTGTTGTAATATCTTAAATTGACATTGCCATCAAATGTGAGTGTTTTGTTTGGTGACTTGCTGTATTAAAGGATCGTAGATCTTAATTGAAATCATTTTTATAAGGAGATGACATTGATCCTTGCCACCACCTCCCATCCTTTGCTCTTGGATCATGGCTGCCATTTGATGTCCTTGCAGATGAACTCCCATCTCACACATCTGCCATTGGTAGACTTGTAACTGAAATCATCAGCCCCAGGGCTGCAGCTGTGCTCCAGAGATGTTTCCAGGGCTCTGCTCCCACTGGCTGCTGCTCTTGCACAGGTGGCTTGTAGTTTTTGGCTGTTTGTGGCTTTGGAGTGCTGTCTGCTACAAATTATTACCCCCCCCCCTTTTTTTTTTTTTTTTTGCTTTCCTTTGGGGGTGCTACCACAGTTTATAACCTGGTTTGGTCTTGATGGATCTTTCAGCTTGGTCAGAATCTTTTCTTTTTTCCTCTCCTGTTCCCTGTTGCGCCTGTGGATTGGCACATCAAGAACTGTATTTCTTTTTCAGAAATATATAAACACTATCATTCTTCAAATGGCAATAAATGCATTAGTTCCATAATTTGATCTAGTATCCTAATCTGTACAGAACAGAAATATTGCATGTATATTTTGGCTGTTAGATTCCATTTAGCTTTTATTTGATGTATGCAAAGCTCTGGCTTCTAAGGCATGCCCCATCTGCTTTGTACTTGCTGCATTTCACATCTGCACAATAATGGATGTTGCTAATAAGAGGTAGGAGGTATGAAAACAGCATTACGGCAGAGAAGGACAGGTTTTAGGAAATGGGATTCTGAGGAGGCACATGTTCTTAAGAGGGTCACCTTAATTTATTGAAGCCTCATTTAGTGTACGTGAAAATAGAGTGCATTAGATGGGGGAACACTTTGGCAGGAGACTCATGTACAGATCTATAAGATTGCCATAAAAATAGAAATCTAAGTTCTTTTATAGAATCAGTTGACATTGATGAATCTATGAGTTAATGGTTTGCTAACAACATTTTCTCATAGTCGTTCCTTATACCAACAGTGAAGTTTTATCTTCAGAGAGAAGAATATCACCTGTCATTCACAGGCACCACTGGCGAGGACCCTCTTCTAAGCATTTTGAGGGAGCTACACGGAGGTGGTTTTATTAGCTGCCAGAACGGTTTTGAAACAACCTGACTTCTTTGATTTGAAACCTGGTCAAATAGCGGGACCTTACTGAGATCTTTAAGAGACATGAAGTAGGTAGCATTTCTCCTCTCACCATCCCCATGAGCTTTGGAACCTCTGGTGAAGGAGAACTTTTTCTTTTCTGAGCCAGGGTTGTAACAGAGTTAATTTGAAGGTGGCTGTGGGCTTCAAGGATTGGAATGAGAGAATGCAACTTGAGCATTTATTTTTAAGAAAACCTTCATTAAAAAAAAAAAAAAAAAATGATCTGTTGAAAACCCAAGACCAGCGACGCACCACCTGTCTGCTCCCCCTCCCACCGTGGTTGCTGAGCTCAGTGATCCTAAACATATTTAGCTAGATGAGGGAGTATGAAAAAGACAGCTCCTACAGCTCATCTGCCATTTGATCTAATTGATCTCTGAAATTTCATCTTTATAGGCATTTTCAGTTTCTGGGGTTTGCAGGAGGGAGCAGAGAGGGGTGAGGGCAGAGGAGAGCAATTCCTAGAGAAGTTTGTGAGACCCCGCGGGCCAGGAGACAGCTGCCTCAGCAGGACAGAGAAGCCCAGGTGAGGATACTGGCGGTACAGGAGGAGAACAGGTTCCTAGAGCAGAGAAGACGAGGAATGACACCTGGAAATGATGAAGGAGAGGAGGGCGTGGCAGCAGGGAGAGAAACAAGCCAAGTGGGAGGAAAGAGAGGATGGGGCAAGAGGAAGATGCAGGGAGTATGTGCAAGAAAAGGGCACGGAGGGGAAAAGGGCAGAAGAAAAGAGGAAGCAGCACTTCGCTTGCAGGTTTTCTCTGCCTCTCCCCTGGCAGGAGACCATGAGGGAGCCAGCAGAACAGCGTGGTTTTTGTGCTTGGAAGGTTCCGCATTGATGCTGTCAAGTCTCAACCCCTCACGGCAGCGTGTTCTATTTTTACATTTGGCAGAAATGAAATTAAACAAATGACCCCGTGATGGTGTTTTTTCATGAAGATTTTATCCAGCACACCCACACAACCAGTGCCGGGTTGGCTGAATATTTAGCATAATATTCTATTTAATCAGATAAGAAGGCATCCTCCAGAGGGGGTGGCAGGCACCAAGCCTGGCCTTTGATAATGACCCATGAAGAACTGCTTTGGTGAGTGTGGTAGAAACCAGAAAGGAGCCTTGTTCCCTGGTTTGGTTGGCAGGAAGAATCCAGTGAAGGAGTCCTGCAGGAGCTTAGCATTTCCCCTCTCATTTTTTTTTTTTTTTTTTGGCTCTGGATTTGATTCCAGTCTTTGTGGGACTTCTTGGTCCAGTTCTCCATGGAGATCTGATTGGTGGCAAAAGATGACTTGCTTTGGCTGAACTTGCCTTCAGTGGAAACACTGCTTAGAATTTGGACACTCGCCCTATTTGTTGGCCTGACCAGGGCAGCTCATCTCTGCTGCTTCGACAGTGCTTAGACAGCAAGTGTAATGAGACCGTACATCTCGTACTTGGTGAGAACACAAAGCAGATAATATCTTATTGGTTTAGACATGGACTAACTCCCCTAAGTCCCAGGAGATCTAGTAGCAATTAAACGAATGCCCCTTTATATATAACCAATAATAGATGTTATGGAGGCCAGTGAATCAGTTAAGGTTGGTTGGGTAGATGGGCAAATGTAAGACTAAACAAAAGACTTGTCACTGCCTTGCACATGTTTGTGTATAATAGGATATTTGTGTGTTCTTCTTCCTTATGGTTGAAAGATTATATAATTCCCCTGTTATTAACCTCTAAACTGCTGTTCTGACACGTCCACCATCTAGATAGACTCAGCTGAATCCATTCTGACTTCAAAGGGAGCAATGGGTGGGACAGTTTAACTTAGAAATGAATGCTTCTTCCTGCTAGCTGGCCTTGCAGGGGCTGATCTTTCCTTTTGGCATTAAACAGTTTTACTAAGCCAGAGAATATTCCCTGCAGTTACTATAAAAAGGTATCTTCATCTCAAACGCAGGGAGCGATTGAGAGCATTGACATGAGCCACATGGATATGGTTTCAAGACTCAAGGAAATGAAGGATTGACAGTTCATTAAGGAAAAAGCAGAGGCCAATTTCCTCCCCAGCCCCACCTTTAAGCAGGCTTTCATTTGCATTTTTTTCTCAACGTTCTTTTTTCTTGGCTATCTGGTGGTTGCAATGTGTCTGGCATGGCTTTGAAATCAAGAAACCTTTTTATGTATGCATGTTGAGGAAGAAGGAAAAAGACAAGCCAGTTTAGGACTTCCTTTACTACTCCCAGGGGTGAAGCCTCTGTCTCGCAAGGGCTTAGAGTTGAGCACGTTTCCACAAGGTCAGCTGCACAAGTCCCTGGAGCAGGATACGAATGTCCCCACTGCTGCCTTGTCATATGTTCCCCCAGACTTCTATACTTGGGCCCCAATTCTCTTCATGCTCCAGTCTTTGTAAAGACAAAACTGCAAAATGAATTCCTGAACTTGTTTGGAAGTAGCGAACTTAAAGTCTTTATCCAAATTTCCCATACTCCTGGTGAGGATGACAGTTAGCCCTTTCAAGAGTATGGCCAATAAACAAAGAACCTCTGAACTCTTCATTATTATTATTTTATTAGGTATCTCTTATCTGAAATGTTTGGGACCAGAAGTGTTTTGAATTTTGAAATATTTGCTTATACGCAAATAAGATGCATTGGGTGGGAGACCTGACTCTAAGTAGGAAATCAATTTGTCATGTATGCCTTGTACACATAGCCTAAAAGTTATTTTACATGGTATTTTTAATGCACTTTTTTATTTTGTCAGTACTGGAGATTGAACCCAAAGTCTTGTGCAAATGCCTCTGTGACCCTTCGCCTGAGGTCAGGAGTAGAATTTTCCACTTTGTGGTGCCCCAAATTGAATATTGGAGTATTTCAGATTTCAGATTTTCACATTGGGAATGCTCAACCTGTATTATTAAAATATCATTTATATCATTGGTTATCACTTAACCTGTACCACTAAATGTTATTTGTCTCATGGGTTATTACATATAGAGCTCTTATACAGAATAAATGATTATTAATCACATTTTATAGTTGCAGAAACTAAGGCACAGAGATAGGATATCCAAGATCACATCGGCAGTAAGTGCTATATCCAGGACTTAAATCTATGTTCTATTTTTAAACACTATGATTTTCCACACCATGCTTTCTTTGTAGATTTCACCCTAAATTTTTAGCACCAACCCTTGTCACCATTTTTCTCATCATCCATAATCACTTATGTCTACAGGTATGGGTATCCAAGCACCTCCTTTTAGTTAGTATACAAAGGGATTCCCTAAAATATGAACACCTATGCAAACCTAATTAAAGGAATTTAGGACAGGAAGGCAGACTGCATCCTTTTCCTTGAGACCTATTGCCTGTTTTATTTTATTTTTTTAGGTTTTGGCATGATAATCACTGCCAAGTTGTCTTGACATTTAAGTCACAAAAAATGCTGAATGAAAGTTGGCATTATACGTACTCCTTATAACTATGCTATCCTCTTTTTCTTATGAATTATCCTTAAAGGTGAATCCTGTTCCATAGCCTGCTCTAGTTGAAACAGTGGTTAAATAAATTTCTGTAAGACAAAGAAATTAGAGCAGACTATAAGGGAGATTACCACTTCCAAAAGAGAACTGAGACCAGTCCCTTAGGATTCAAGCCTCTATAAACCAGCTTTTTGGTCTTTCTTCATCTTGGCTAGGGTCATTCCATCCATTTGAACTCAGTTGGCAACAATCAATAGGGAATGTTAAGTTCTGGTCTTGGCTGGTCTTTTGCATACATGAGCTTCCTGCTGTTTGTCTGAGAACGTACAAACCCAGGTAAATAAGGCTGTGCTGATGGTTTTATTTAGCAATTAGACCAACTCAGGCTGAATAATATATTTTGGCTTGTCAAAAAGCAGGAAAATGTTAGCAAAAACAGCAGGGCTATTTTCTGAGTGTTTGCTTAACTCTAATGAGGTTAGAGTACTTTATAAAATTGGGTTAAAAATAATTTTACCATTTCTTTTTTTCCTTCGAAAGTATGATAATTCTTAAGACATTGACATACTATGGATTTGAGTCATCGTGTTAGGGTTAGGTTTTGACTCTTCTGTCTAAAGCCTGATATCTCTTAGCAACAGCTACATTTAATTTAGGCATTGAGCCTTTGGGCTACCTTGTTTATATAACTTCATCGAAATGATAGGACTGTGATCAAGTTTGGATAATTGATCTTGGGAGAGGATGAAAGGTGGTACAATAAGCCTGAAACAGGAAAGAGAAGAATACAGGCATCTATACTCTTTATGGATTTTTATTCCCATGTGAGCAATGGAGCAAAATAAGTTGTTGATTAGAATCTAGGTTTTACAGAGCACCAGAGAAGTGCCCTTATCTCCTGTTCTTTTCTATGGGAGTACTTATCTCTCAATTGTGGACAGGATGTGATGTGCCATCACCCCAATTTCATACTGTTCTTGCTTATTTCTGTCATGTTTTTACCACATCCTCCTGTTATGATCTCTCAACAAACATTTGTTCAACAAGAAACAAGGTAAGTGTTGGGGATACAGAGTTGAAGAAAACACAGTTCTTTCTTCAGGGAGCTCTTGGTCTAGTAAGGAAGCCAAACATAAAGTAGACGAGCCAAGGGCATCTTGGCAATGACCATAAAGAGGAGAATGGGTGTCCTAGGAATGCCGAAACCATAGCACTAAACAGAACAGTCCAGGTGGGTCTGAGAGGGCTTTTTCAGAGGCTATATTTGAGTTGGGTTTCAAAAGGTGAATAGATGTGTTCCAGATAGAGAAGAATGAAGTCTTATTTGAGGCAGAGGGGAGGCATGTGTAAAGGCATGGATTAGTGAAGTACTCTCTGCATCTGTGTGCTTGCAAATAAGGTGTGCTGTCAGAGAGGTGAGGAGACTATAAAAGTTGGAGTGAGATTTATAGGATTTGTCCAGTTATAGGATTTGTATTTAACTGAGACTGAGGATATTTTTCAGCAGGAGGGAAAGAAAGAACAGATTAGATTTTTAGGAAGAGAACTCTGATAGTCATGTGGAGGATGAACCAAAACAGGAAGAGTCCAACATTATGGTCAGATTCCATAAACTTGCATGCTGGGTGTCCAGGTGAGACTGGAAGGGTTTTGATGTCTGGCAAGAAAGGTTGGAAAGTATGTTTAGATGTAGAGCTAATTAAAGGAAGTTATCAAAATTCGGTGGCAGGTGGATGGAGGAAGCCAAGGGAAGGAAGCAGAGGAGCATAGAATTCACTCGTGTCCTAGCTTGATGGTATCTCAGCTAGATGAATGGCCATAACTTGAGATGTGAAGCGTCAAAAAAGGAAGCAGGGCTGAAGGATGAGGAAATGAGATCAAAATTCAAGTAGGACAAAGATCGAAAGAGGGCAATATAGTAAACTCATTGGGGGTCATTCATAAAAGTGGCAAAACATAGTTTCAGTGAAGTTGCAGGAAAAGATGGGACAGGAACAAGGGAGTGACAGTGCACAGCTTAGGAACTGAAGACAGCAGAGACTTGGAGCCAGCAGGAAGGGAAGGAGATGGAATGACAACTCACATGGGAAGGAAGAATGAAAAAAATTCATAAGTGGAGACTCATTTGTGTTTATCAATAAGGGGAAACAACTAGGTAGAAAGGGAAGGGTTGAAGATACAGGAAAGGGAAGAGAGAGGGTAGGATTCTTGAGAATGCAGAAGGAACATAATCTAGCAAACAAACCTAACAGGAAAGGATTAAATGTATAGAGGTAAGAATGGAAGGGAACCAATATTTATCATTTGTCCAGAGTTGTGCTAGGTATTTTACGTTTATTGATTTAATTTTCATTGAAATCTTTTAAGGAAAGAGAAGAGGTGTCCCTTCCTTGGAGAAAATAGCAAAGAATGAGTTCTACTTGCAGAAGTTTGCATGTGAAGAACCATCGAAAGTCACTTTGAGAGAGAACTTCTATTTCCCCTGTGAGGAAGAGGTGAAGTCTTCTTCTGAGAATAGAGTAGGGAGTGAGGTAGGGAGTTCAAGAAGAATGGAAATGTTGTGCAGAGGCAAAATTGTTGAGTGAAGACAAGTACAATTTCCACCAAATGCTAGCACCTGCTCGAGTCAGAAACCATATTCTGTCATGACAGTCATCTCAGTCTTAACCATAGCCCAGGAGAGGACAGGAAAGGCAGCTGGCAGGACTCCTCTTGTGTGAATGTGTTGAGAAGGCTCAGCAGAATCAGAGGCACTAAGCTTGCAGGAGACTCCCGCTGAGCTGGAACCAGGGGAAGGAAACCTAGAAGGTGACTATTAAACTGGAAGAGTGATAAGAAAAAAATTTAAGGAAGGAATAAAATGAGAAATTTGAACTGATTGGAGATTGAGATCTTGACAGGTCTCCGAGGGGCTTTGAGATTCTAGGTTAACATCTGGATAAAGATGACAACAAGGGTACATACCAGCCATATTTTTGTCATCAAAGATCAAAGTGGTTTTTTATTGAACAGGGGCTCAAGAAGGGCTATGAAAGTCAACACGGGATAATCCCTCTCCATCTTGGACTAGTGGGCTTCAGGAAACACTGCTGTGCTAGATGATGTCTCATGGTCTTGTCTGCCCAAATCTGATGATTGTGTACAGATGCAGAAGCGGAATAATGGATGTTTTGATGGATTTCTAAAATGTATTACTGCAAGTTTTGTTCATCTTAGATTTTAGAAGGTCCAAGTCACAGAATTTTTTTTTTAACCTGGGCTATATATTTTTTTAATTTTATGTCATAGTGCTTTAAAATAAATTTGTCCCTTCCACAGAACAGTTCCTATGTCTCATTTCATGAAACATTAGGTTCATGAAGTGAATTTTCTAGGCCATTCCCCACACCTCTACTTCAGCCAAGTAAAATGATTGTTTCCATTTTTATCCAATCTGGCATGTTCTGTGGGGTTGATTCACCCCACATAGCCACGTGCTTTCTCCAAGTGTTGTAACCAGAAGCCAGGCATAGGACGGGCCTACTGAGGCAGATAAAGGCTCTTTCTGTCTTTCAGGGAACAGCACCAGCAGGTGAGCTTCTTACCTGTCTGGCTCTTTCTGACTTGTTCTATTTGAATTCTCTCTGCTGTGTCTGTCCTTGTTCTCTGCCCCACCCCAGCTTATCTTCAAGTTCCCTCTGTATCTAGATGTTGTTTACTGGGTTGTTATAAAATCTGTAGTTTGGTGCAACTGCATGTCTCTGTTCTACTTACAAATTCCAAGAGGAAACAGCTCTCGAACTATCTGTGAACAATTGATGTCATCCAAAAAAGAACTTTATAAATCAGGGGAAAAAATATCTCAGCTGTGTCTTATCTGCCTGTGTGTTTGTTCACCTCCATTACAGAGCACTGCAGCAAGGCCTGACGGTGCTCTTTCTGGGTCAGTCTGTTATCCTTCCTTACAGGTGGTTTTGATTTCTTCCACTGTTATTACAGTAGGAGACTAAATGTAATTACCCAGGGTTTCAATTTAGATGTCAAATGCAATTACACAGGAAACCATGAGTGTTCTTCTCATGATTCAGTTGTTACTTAGTTTTATGGTGAACTCTGGATAAGAAATACTAAAAGTTAGGCTCTTGGCTGCCTTTGAGGTCTTCCTTTGATATATTCCTGTCTGTTGAGGAGCCCAGGATTACCTTATTTATCCTTTTATAGATGAAGAAAATGAGGCTCAGAGAAGAGAAGTCACTTATTTAAGTTCATAAATTAGACTGGTAATAGATTTGGGACTGGCACCCCCATCTCCCAACACACAGAATTGAATGTTCTGCCTCTTTCTGCAGAGGAGCTTTACCCTCCAGTTGCTGGAGGAGTGTATTCCCACTGAGGTGGCAGTTTGTGGGGAACCATGTAAAATGTTCTCTTCCTCAGTTTGCCTATTGCAGATTATTTTGTAAATTTTTATACTGTACCCACTGATTCTTTTTTCTTCTCCCCTCATTGTGTGGTGGGTGTGTGCTTAAGGGAGAGTGATCTGAGCAAGTCAATTTTGTTTTGCCACTTCACATTCTAAATCTTTCTTATACTAGTAACAAAATTGATTCTTTGATTATTTATAATATGTCACCCTCTGTTAACAGGTAAAGGTTTGTGTTCATAATTGAGAGCCAACCCTTTCTAAACATTTTGGTCTCTTATACAGCAAAGAGGCTAGAAACATGTAGCGAGGTCATCGAGTTTTCCTGGTCTTTTAGCTGGAATGTTTGGGGGCTGTAGGAGAACTTGAGGTAGTGTGGGTGCAGGTTTCATTGACTGACTGAAAGTGATCTATGGCCTGGTAAGTTAAGACTGAGAGTATGTGACCTGCACAGTGGAGGAACCTGAGGGATGATACTACAGCTCCAGGCTGCTCTTTCAGAAGAGGTGGGAGTTCTTCCAAATCCCTGCTTGGGGCCTTGAAGTTAGGTTGGTGGAATAGATGTTTATTGCTACAGAAAGGCCCTAAGCAAGGATTCCTAACTCTGGGGTTTTTGCCACACCATAAGAATACTGGAAAAGCTTAAAATGTACTTAGGAAGGAGGAAATCTCTAAGGTACATAGGTGCATGCATAGCTGGGAGAAGATAATTTGACTGTGGACAAGAAAATGCATGGGAAGGACCTGAGCTGTTCATAAAAGAATTAAGGAAATCCTCTGAAACAGTTTCCTGGTCTCCCTCCTCTGCCCCACTGCAACATGAATTAATAAGTTATATTGTTGAACTGTTGAAGAAATCATACAATCTCCTTTTGCCAGAGTTTGAGATCCCTAAAAGTTTAGCAGTGCAGAACTGATGGTCATTTTGGAGAATCATTTCTATTGCTGATTATTTTTGCTCTCTGATTTTGCTTTCCTCAGGGAGAATCCCATCTGGACAAACTATCAGTTAACAGCCATGTAGTTATCCATGTTAATAGCTTTACTGAGTACCTACTCAGACACGCTAGTGAGAAGAGAAATGTGGCATGTGGTGGGAGTTTCAATGTATTACTAGTATCTATGCTTTGACTATTTTCTTGGTCTGTTCAAATGCTATTAACTGCTTCCAAAATGTTATCTATGATGTTTGTAGTCTGAACTGTGTCTCTGTTATCTGTGTTATTGTTTCTGTCTGTTCTTAAATAACTCATCAAGTAATTTTGTGTTTTGTCTGCCAATTGTCCTCAGCCCCAAACTGAGTCTAGTTTTCCAAGTTAGGCCATTTGCTGTTGAGTCCCAACAGAGTCAGATAATGGTAATGTAAAATAAGCATACCTAGTCACAGCCCTTTCCTCTGTCATAGTAAACCACTGTCTCTGTTCAACCTTTAACTGAAACCACAATGCAGAGTTTCAAGGAGCCCTCTCCTAAACATGGGTATCATTAAGGTCCAGAGATTTCTAACCACAGATTTACTATCTTTGGAATAAAAGCCTGAGAGCAGCCTAACTTGCATCTAATGCAGGAAGGGCAAGTTAAAAACAGACTTGACACCTCAAGGATGTCACTGACCGATAGGCATTACAACCTTTGAGTTTTATTTTGGTAACAGCCTCCTGATGTATTTGTCTGCCATTTGGTTAAATTATTGCAAAGCAACAGACAGTGAATCGCTGCTTTTATTTTCAAATCACTCTGCTATTGGACTAATGGATTCTCCCTCTGGGCTGAGTGCTTGGGTCATGAGATGACAGATGTGGGAATAGTCATCCTAGGAATGAGCTATACTAAAACATCATCTAAAGCTCTGTTGCTGGGTTGCCATCACTTAGGTGGGGCATGATAGCATCTGTCTTCCCCATGTCACATGGAGCAAAGTAGTCACAGAGCTTCAATAAATGATTCATTTGACCTTGGCAATGATCCAGATCAAATCTATAGCTGAAGAATCATCTTCATCATCATTATCATCGTTTCCATTAAAAATCTTTTATTGAGACTTTGACTATGTGCCAAACACTTTGCTAAGCACAATGCATTCATGATCTCACCTTATTCCTTCGTCGTAGTCAGTATTATTAATTTTCCAGTTTCACAGATGAGAAGACCAAGGTTTGTGAGACTGAAAGACTTCCTCAAGGTTAGTTTAATAGTATACACATCCAAAGTTCAAATTTGGATCTGATTTCATATCTTGAGCTTCCCACACAACTATATTATATAAAACAAAGCAATCAGAAATTATTTATCAGGCATTTCCCCTTTCTGTGTTAGATTTATGGGAATGGGGGTACAAAGACACATAAGTTGCTGCTCATCTCTATGTTGTTGCTCAAGAAGGTATTTAAAAATAATTAACAGGGCTGGGGTTGTAGCTCAGTGGTAGATCACTTCCCTAGCATGTGTGAGGCGCTGAGTTTGATTCTCAGCACTGCATATAAATAACTAAATTAAAGATTCATCAACAGCTAAAAAGAAAATTTTAAAAAAAGTAATTAATAGTATATGAAATTATCAACAAAAATATAATAAATATCATTGATAAAGAGGAAGTCTTGGAGGTGAGATTCACACCGGGATTTGAAGAGTGGATAAGACTGACACACATGGAAAATAAGTTGGAAAAGCATTTCACATAAAGCAGGTGAACCAACACTAAAGGAAGGAGATTGTTGAAGGGAGGAGAGTGTTTGGAAGTGGGTAGATGATGAGCCATTCAGGTATGAAGTATCTGCACACATCTTTTTGGCCAACAAATTTTTACTGAATGCCTGCTACATAGAGCTGCTTTCTAGAGAGAGAATGAGAGAGAAGGGTGGAGAGGGGTATTAGAGTCTCTCTGAACATCCAGTTCAGGATTTGGGACTTTATTTGGTAGATCTGAAGCTCACAATCTGTAGTCTAGAAGTTCCACATGGATTTCAAAACCTTCCCTGGCAAATCTCCAAACTGATTGCTTTATCATGTCCCCATTTCCTGTGTTCTTCTGGACTTCACTTTGGAGTGGGATGTTCCTCTGACAAAGACATCCATTTATCTGTTTGGAGAACACCTGTATGTTCAAGGGATAAGGGAAGAGATAATACCTTTTTAAAAGTCAAAGAGGGATAGACTGGAGAATTAGACTACTGTTTTGTCATCAGAGCTCAGAATAAGAGTTTGAAAGAAAGTGTAGAGTCAATGACGTCAAAGGGGTAGAGGGTTTCAGATGAGACAAAGAGAAGGAGATTACAGACCAAGAGGATGTGTTTGAATTTGATAGCTGGACTACCAGTGATCTTGAAGAATACATTTCTACAGTGTAGTAGGGACATTAGTCCTATTGCAGGGGACAAAGAAGTAAATGAGAAATGATGATCGTATAGTAAGGCTGTTCATTTTGCCTGTTCAATGATCAAAAGAGAAGAAACTGAGGGTAACAACAGCAGGGGTAAAGAATGAATTGAAGATTTTCTTTCTCAACATGGACAAAACCAGTACATATTTGAAAATGGAGGACACAGACAGAAGAAAGTGAAGAAATTGGAAGCAAAAGATATAAAATAGAGAACTTTCCCTGTCCACTGGGGTTTCATACCTATATATTCTAATGATAACTTGATGTAGATCTTTAAAAAACAGGATGGTTCCATTGGCAGAGTTATCCATGTGCTCTCCATATCTCTAACTCAGTCTTTTGCCCTTAAGCCATATCCCCATGTGGTCTTTAAACCCATCTGTCACTGGATGATGACTGAGTAGCAATGATTATCTGTTTACTTGGAGATTGAAGCCATCTATTTTCTCATGCAGGTGAGTTTCCTGTTGAATGTGCTCATAAAATTTCCCCCTATTTGTCCAATTTTTTTTTCAGCTGACTCTCTGACTTAGGACTTTTAGATCACTGGAGCTTTTCTCTTTGGTAAAAAGAAAGGAAGAAAGAGAAATGAGTGAATATATATGTGACATAGAGATTCATCCACCCAGGAAAACGTGTATGTGTGTGTGCACACGTATGGAACACAATTTATTTCAACAATCACATACTGAGCACTTAACTATGGGTCAGAGACTCTGATAAGGTGTTGGAATTACAAAGAATAATTGAGTTACAAACTCTGCTGCCAGAAAAATTACCCCATAGGAAAGAAGTCAGATTCACAACCAGACATATTTTCTCTGACATGTTAGTGCAAAGGTGGAACGGTTTCCTGGTGCTATAGAAATATAGAAAGGGGACACTCAACCCCACCTGGGAGTATGATAAAAGTTTCTTAGAAGAGATGATGCTTAAGAGTTTAAGTTTTGAAGTATAGACAAAAGCAGGCAAAAAAAAAGTTGGGTAGAGCGTCCTAGACAGAGAAAGCAATATATGCAAAATCACAGGGGTCAGAGACAGTGTGGTTTTCTCAGAATACATTGGTTTATTTTGGAATTATCATGTAAAGTGAAAAGGATTAATTGAAAGGTATGCACCTAGGCAGGTGCACTAGACAAGGTTATGAGAAAACTTACGTCAGGAACCAATTTCTTAGAAGTGTGTTAATGACCATGGAAAACTATTGAGGAACTGAAACAGGGTGATATCACAATCATGTTTATGTGCAGATCTAATCCACTTACAAATGAATGATCCAAGAGAGTGACTCAGGAATGCCTTTGGCTTCAATTTACTGAAAACCCAACTAACAGTAGCCTCAGAAAATGAAGGATGATATTTTTCAAGCAGTAAGTCCAGGAAAAGGTTTTCTGGGATTGGTTAAGATACCTGATAGTGTGATCGGAGATAGTTTTGTTTTGTGCTTCCATCCCCACCTATTTTGCTTTTGATCCTCACACTGGTACTTTGAGGTCCCAAGAAGGCTGTTACTGCTCAGCAATCATGTTCTTATTCAAGGTGGGAAGAAAGGAGATGTAGTGGGGCAATATCGTATGGGTTTTTTTTTTTTTTTTTTTTTTTTCTGGTTGGTTGGTTTTGGGTTTTTTGTTTTCCAAGGCTGCTCAGGCTTTCCCAGAAACTTCCTAGTGCACTTTCCTTGATATCTCATTGACCAGACCTGGAAAGCTGCCATTGGCTACAAAGGAGGCTGGGACAAAATATTCTTTCCAACTTCCATAATAAAGGAAATGAATGTTGAGTTAACCAATTGACAGTATATACCATAGAGATTCAGCTGTAGCAGAGGCTTGGAGGTTGGACTGCTTACCAATAAATGGCATCGCCTGCCTGGAGGTAGAGGAGGAACAGGACCCTCCTCAAAGCAAAGCAGTGAGCAAATCTTTTTGTTGTTAGAAGAGACCAAGCCAGGGGATGAAGGGTACTGGAGTTTGGGTGTTCTTAGTATAGAGAGTGGGCTGGTTACCATATGGAATGCTTCGTGCTGAACCAATAGGCATCTGGTACAACCCTACGTTGTTTGTTAAAAATCAACAACATCCAGCTCCCTGCTCTGGAGCTCAATTCTTTTGTACCTCTTTTACATGCCTTATTAGACTTCAATAATTTTTTTATTCCAATGCTAGAATTAAGCTGGGCATTATTGGAGGATAAGCAGAATGCAGTTAAGGAAGTTGACAATAAAGAATAAGAACAATGTCTGTCTCTAAGCAGCTTATGTTCTGTATGAAACACTTGAAAAATAGTGTAGAGAAGAAATAAGCAGTGTTTATGGTTGAACATACACAAGTAGCCACAACCAAGTTCTGGGCCACACGCCATGTGTAAATTGGGTTTTAGTGATTCAAGGGCAAATGTCACCACTGCATCTCTCTCAACACTGCTTTGCAGAGTTGTCTGACAGACTTGCCTCAAAATACATTGGGATCCTATGTTTCATCAGCAGCCCCCTCTTACCTTTACAAGTGCACACTTACATGCCCCATCTCCACCCTCTCCTCCCAGGCCAATATGTCAGAAGGGAAGACAATAGCTCTGGCATATCAATCTTACTATTTATTCCTAAATTTGAAAAAAAAAAAAGAAAGAAAAAGAAAGAATGCAGTATAGCAGTGTTACAGAAATGCTTGAAAGCTTAGAGGAAAAGGACAATCATAACCAAATTCTACTTCCTGAATATAACTAAGGTGTAATCTTTTCTAGATTTCAGCATGGAAGTAATGCTGTATGTGTGTGTGTGTGTGTGAGCGCACGTGCTTGTATGTGCATGAGTGCCTATGTGCATGTGTGTGTATGTGCTTCTGATCAGATGGTATTTGCCATTTTGCATACTGCTTTATTTACAGAGTTAGATTTCATAAAATGTGTTGATTAAATGAATATTGATGCAGTTTCCACAAGAACAAAATGTACTACTTCTCCCCCTTTGTTAATATAAATTGTTCTCAATATTCTCTGAATAGAGATGGGGCAATGTAGGTTTCTAGGCTCGCTATTTTTAAGGTGTAGACCCTATTACAATAAGAAATACCTTAGCATGGAATCAGGAGACTGAGAAGAATTGGAATCCTGATGGACAGGAGCAAGATAAGGATCACTCTAGTCCCATCTGTCTCTAAAGGGAACCATCTGAAGTGCAAAGATGATATCTCTCATTTGCATGAGTCTCTTTTCCATTTCTATTTGCCCAAATCTTGTCCTTTTTTTTTCCATTAACTCACCAAGGAACAGGGACTTTCTTGGATAAGGAATGTGGGGTGACTTGAACCAAGTTCTTGGAATTTGAATTCTATCCTCCCACAGGACCTGTATCTGGATTGCTATTCCCACTTACTCAGTAACTGCTAGTTAACTAAAGAGACACATGTGAAGAGTTTCATGGTTCAGTTCTGTAAGTCTTAGACCCACAGGAAGGACATGGAGTTCACATATATTGATAAATACTCTTTTTCTCTTCTGTCCATTTCTACCTTCCTGAATCATTCTCAATAATGATTCTAAAAAGACTGGGGATGTGGTTCAGTGATAGAGTGGTTGCCTGGCATGCAAGAAGCCCTGGATTTGATCCCTAGCAAAATAAATAAGTAAATAAATAAATAAATAAATACAATAGTGCTTCCTGCTTTGTGTAGGCACCTGTGAGTAAATAAGCAAATAATAAGAAGAAGAAGAATGATTCTAAAAACAAGTGTTTTCCTTGACAAACAAACCACGCCTCCCTTCAAACATTCTACTCAGCTCCTGAATTCCTCTGACAGTCTAATAAATAGATCCAATAAGACAATACTATTGCACTTTCTTTAGGATGATTTATCCTGGGATGTGCCTCCTCTACTTCATCTGCACACCTCACACTAGTGTGATAGCTGTTATAAAAGCCCAAAGGCTAGGGAGAGCCAAGATGGCAGACTAGAGGGAGGCTGCGTTCCTTGTTGCTCCATAACTCGGGTTTCAAGCAGAGGATATCTGTTTCTTGGTGAGGCAGTTTTTGCTACTTATCGATCCCCTGCTATTTACCCCATTTGTCTACTGTGATCGCCTGCAGTCTGCAGCATATCGACTACTTTTTGAGTGCAGATTGCTCACTGATTGGTGCCTATCACCCACTATTTGCCTGCCTTTCCATCACCTGCCTTTCACCTACCCATCACCCACTGCCCAAGGTCCACCTGCCAATCGTCCAACAGCAGCCAGCAGACTGACAACAGACCACCAGTGGATCGCCAGCTGCCTGCTGTTGCCTGGAAGTCCACAGTCACAGTACCTGTACGTTTGGTTACACATGGCTGCCACCATTTTGAGACAACAGCCAGGACCTGTAGGACCCCTGGCTGGACTGACTGCACCCCACCTCCAGGATCCCTCAGACAGACTGACCACACCCTGCCTCTGGGACCTCCAGCTGACTATGCCCACACCCGAGCTGCAGCTCCCCATTTGCCAACACATTTGGAATCCAGAGCGGCCATCTTGGATTATCCTGGAAGCTGTGTCTCCCATCTTTAGGTGGGGCAAATCTCATCCTGAGACGCCTGCTGGAGACTGGAAGCTCATTGTCAGGTACCTCTCATACATCAGGCTACTGAAGACTGGGAGATTTGAATAGTATATGACTGTTATAGTGTAGACTTTTTTTTCTTTTTTTCTTTTTTTTTTCTTCTCCTTTTTGAAAATTTTTAAATTTTTATTTCTTTACTTTTCTTGCTCCGTTTTTCTTTTGTTTGTTTCCTCAGAGTCTCTTTCTCCCTTTTCTCATGCTAACAATCAACTTCTTTTGATTACACTTTCACTCTTTCTATGATCTAGAACTTCTATATACTCTTTTCTTATCCCATTAACAGCTACATCCTACGTCCCTCCCCATCCTCTTTGAAAAGCCCAAAGGCTAATATCTAAAAGCATCAACAGCCAGGTTTGTTCTAGAGTTTATACCACTCATGTGAACTGTGTGATCTACCTCAAGTTTGATGAGCTGTTCTGGGTGTGATCAGATGTTCCCGGTAGGCGAAGCATTAGCTAAGAGGGTCAGATGTATGCTTGTGGCAGGAAAAAGTGAATGTTCCTTTGAGTAGACAGAGTCAAGCAGTCTCCAGAGTATGACATCTCAGCAGGATGGCCATGAAGAAAGAAGGGGACTGTGTTGCACAGGAAACTGGAACCAGGTCTGGTGAACATCAAAACCAGCAGATGAGGAGGCAAGGAAGTGAGCCATTTAGGGAAGGGGTGACTCACCAATATCCACTCCTGGCTTTTATTAAGCACCCACCAGGATAAATCTCTGAACTGGACATGCTTCCTGTCCTCTGCTTTCACATACCATCTGGAAGAGCTGGAAGATAATGTACACTTAGAAGTTCCAGAGGCTCTCTGTTTTTCTCTGTATGGAAGACCCTGACTTGGGAACTTGAAGAGGAAGTTTAGATAGCTAAAGAAAAGTCTAGAGGAAGATATTGAACCTGAATGAAATGGTCCATCTTTCATAGCCCTATGCTCCTAGCTGAAGTGGGCATCTGTGTCAATGGCAATTGTTCTGCCTTTTTCTATGTGACGCCTCAGTGTTTTAGACTGAATATGGAGAAGTGCTTAGCATGTGGCAAGCCCTCAGACTGTGTTTTGTCCTCCCCTCCTCCCTCTCAGCTTAGATATATTTCTTTTCCTATTAGCACAAGACCAAGTGCCGTATGTTATAGTGGTCAGAACCCTGGACTTGGTAAACGTTATCAGAGCTGCTGTTGTTTATGGAACATGTCTCTGCCAGGCAGGTAGTTGAAGGTACCATCTTTCCTGTTTACTTCTAAAGATGTTGAGGCTTGAGGACCCTGATTAACTTGTCAAGATTACAGCATCAGTGACGGGAAGATTTACATCAAAACCCTTCTTACATCTGCTTCTTTCCTTGTCCTTCATTCCTATAAATGTTCTATCTCCTAGAACCCAGAAGAGCTGGTTATCAAATCTCAGTTCAGCTACTTCCCAAATTAATATTTCATCACATTGGGTCTCAGTGTACTCATCTGTCAAATGGAGAGATTGGGCTATATGTTTGTGTGTTTGGGCTATATGTTTTCTGTTGTCCCTGCTAGCTCTCAAGCTCTGTGTATTGTCTAAGGCTTAGTCTTTTTTTTTTTTTTTTTTTTTTTTTTTTGTGGTGCTGGGGATTGAACCCAGGGCTTTGTGCTTGTGAGGCAAGCACTCTACCAACTGAGCTATATCCCCAGTCCTAAGGCTTAGTCATAAGTGGAACTTTCATGAGTGTAACGTCAATTAGTCTGGAATATATGGGGGAATGGTAAGAGAAATTATTTGTTTAATTATTATTTGTTAAGTGCCTCACTGGGGAGATAGCAGAGACCAAAGCTGTCATGGTCTGATCTTTGCAACTTAACCAGTAAAGCAAGGAAAACACACTGAATTTGTTACAAGCATTAAGTGTTAATCAGAAAGAATACAGCATATTAGACACTTCAGTGGGCAATTCATGTGAACCCAGTTTAGTCAGTTCAGTGAACATCTGCATGTGTCCTAGAGAAAGCAAGCAATAGAGATTTAGCATCAAAACATAACAGACACAATATGCCACCTGGGTTCAGCCTTCTCTTCTATTATTCTTTCTTTTTATGAGGCTCCTCACGTACCCCAATTTCAGTGGGGATTGTGGGAAGAATTATTCAGTGTCACCCTCAAGAGAAGCAAGGGAAGATGTGGACAAGGACAAGGGCAGGTCACAGGAGGGGGTCCAGAGCAGGAGTTCAGGTTGGAGGGATGTAACAAGCTAAAAGCATTGGGTTACACCTTAAAAACATCTCCCAAAAGCTTACTTACTATTGCAGAAAGTGTTTGAAAGGCTGGACATGGGAAAAGAAAGGAATTCATAGTATATCTGATTTGGAGGGGATCCAATAAGACATGTGGTCCAACCTCATCTCATTACTTAAATCCCATTGCAGCCTCCCAGGAAGGCTTTTGACTTGAATGATGTCCTTGAAGTGTAACTCCCCCCACTAACCTGTGACCACAAGGCACACCTATTTTATTACAGGACAGCTCAGGCTGCAGAGAGGGGGCACCTCTTTGTGTTGAGCGGACTTTTTATTCATTTTAAAAATAACTTTTATTGTCTGGCTTTGATTCTGTCCTCCTGGGCTACATAGAGCTGATGCAGTTTCCCTTTTCCTTTTTCTATTGTTGAGTCTTCAACATGTAAAAGTAGCCATCCTGTTTCTCTTAATTCTACAGTTACACAGTAAATACCCTGTCCCCATTTTTTTTTTTTTTCATAAAAAGTGCCTTATAATCTTCTAAGTCTATGCCCCAGGTCAAATGGCCTTGTTTGGAAGGACTTTCGTTGGCTGGTGTCCTCTCAAAAGTGGGACCCTCAGAATTTAGGATGGCACTCCTGGGACATCAGCTGAGAAGCAGAGCAGACCTCTTTTCAGACACTTGGGCTTGGAGGGAGCCCAAGATCAATGTAGATTTTGTTGCAGCTGCTTTACCCTGTGACTTATATTGAGCTAAATCTGTGTGCCATCAATCAAATAGCTACAACTCATCCTAATATGCAGTCATTTGTGTCTGCATCCTTTTATCCTGTTTACAATGATATAAAGATGCTACTGGATTCATTGTTAAAATCCAGAGATACACTATTTTTAGTAATTTCCTTATCTATTGTCATAGTTTAATAACTGTATCCAAAAAAGGCAATAATATTCACTTGACATTCCTTGGGTTTAGTAAAATTTCACTGACTGCTATTGGTAACTGCTTTACTTTCTGAATGTTTCATAATGCCATGTTGTGAAATAACACAGTTTTGAATTTTGCTAGAGATCCATTTCATGCACACTGGTCTATAATTTGTAGAATCTACTTTGTTTCCTTCTCATTTTTTGGACACTGGGATGGTTGCATACTTTCAGAATTATATAACCTTTCTTATTCTTCATAATTACACACACACCATTGAAAGAAACTGTCCATGAAGGAGCAGCAGAACTTCATCAGGAGAGTTAATGGTGAAGCATGTGATCAGCAACCAAGGTTGAGGAGAGAGGAGGAGAAAACTGAAAAGGTGCAAGGAAACCTCTAACAGTTCCCTCTGAGATCAGGGAAGGCTTTTAAAATCATAATGTCTGTTTAGTCAACATTCCATTACTGTAACAAATACCTGAAATCATCAAGATATTATAAAGAGAACAGGTTTATTTTGGCCCAAAGTTTTGGAGATTTCAGTCTGTGGTCGGTTAGCTCTGTTGTTTTGGAGCATGTGGTGAGGCGGCTCATCATTTTGGAGCATGTGGCAGAACAAAGCTGCTCACTTCATGGCCAGAATGCCAGAGAGGAAGAGGAAGAAACTGGGATCCTACTAATCCCCTTTGAAGCCATACCCTCAATGAACAGAGGACCTCCCACTAGGCCATACCTCTTGACACCAAGCTGGGGACTAAGCCTTTAACACATGGGACTTCAAGGGACATTTCAGATCCAAACTATAGTGATGTCTTTGTAACCACACCATGTCATGACCAGGATTAGGAGGAGCCAAGTGAAACCTCACCTCAGGTAGAAAATTTAAGGAGATGTTCCAAACTCTGTAATCAAGACAAATAACAGATTAGTTTAATATATTCTCTAAAATAAATAATGCTAAAAATTTATGATGAAAAAAACAGAACTTTATATAAAGGTAGGATCTGTATCTTCCAATTGTGTCTGCTCTCTTTTTCTTAATCATAGCTTTACTGAGCTCTGACTCACAGACTTACAGTCCACTCATTTGAAGTGTAGAATCCTATAGTCTTTAGTACAGTCATAGAGTTGTGCAATCATCACCATCAGAATGTATCATTAACCTAAAAAGAAGTCCTGTACACATGAACAGTTTCTCTATTTTTTCCAATCCACCCAACCCTAGGCAATCACCAATTTCCATTCTGCCTCTATGAATTTGCCTATTTGGACTCTTTTATAAAATAAATGAAAACATATAAGATGGGTTTTTCTGAGTCTGTGTTCACTTAGCATGATATTTTTAAGGTTCATCCATATTAAGCATTTGAATCAATGCTTCATTCCTTTTTATGGATGAATGATATTCTGTTGTATGCATAATCCACATTTTATTTATCCATTCTTCAGTTGATGGACATTTTGAGTTGTTTCTACTTTTTGGTTATTATGACTAATGGTAGTATAAATACAGGGTTATTTTCTTTATTTGTTTTTTTTTTTTTCTTTTTTTCTTTCTTTATTTCTGTGTGTGTGTGTGTGTGTGTGTGAGTGTGTATCTCTTATCTCTTTATCTCTCTTGGTGAATACCTGGGAGTGACATTGCTGGAGCATATGGCATCTGTGTTAAATCTCTTTAGAAACTGCTGTACTGTTTTCTGAAGTTGCTGCACTATTTTACATTCCCACCAGTAACAGATGAGAATTCCAAAACTTCTGTACATTCTCAACGACATTTATTACCATCTTTTAAATTATAATCATCCTAGGGGTTATGAAGTAGTATCTCATTGTAATTTTGCTCAGTATCTCTCTAATGCCTGATGATGTTAAATATCATCTCATTTATTTATGGGCTATTTATAATGTATTCTTGGAGAAAGGTCTATGTAGATTATTTGCGCATTTTAATTTTTTGGATTTTTTGTATTATGGAATTGTTAGAGTTCTTTATACATTCTAAACAAAAGTCTCAAGTCCCTTATCAGATATATGATTTACGAAAATTTTCTCCAGGTTTTTGGCTTTGTTTTTTTCCTTCGCTTTCTTGATGACATCTTTGAAGCACAAGAGTTTTTAATTTCGATAATGTCCAGTTTATTTTTCTTTTATTGCTTGTGCTTTGGTGTCATATCTAAGAAACCATTACCTAATCCAAGGTCACAAAAATTTATGCCTATGTGTTCTTCTGAGAGTTTTATAGTTTTGCTCCTACATTTAAGTCTTTGATCCTCATGATCTATTTTTGAAAGGCAAATTGCATGACATTTAAAACTCAGACACTCATTCCTTACTCAAACTTCATCTGAAATCAAGATTAGGATTGGACCGAAAGGTTGCAAATTTACCAGACAAAGATGTACTAGGTGTCTCCAGAGATTTTATTATTAACGTAAGGCTTGATTCTTGAAGTATTCATACTTGGAGATACGGGTGATGGACTGATTGGCTCCTTGTGGGCGGCCTAAGATGACAAGAGCATAGGTGACTTCTGCTTCTCTCCATCTAACACTACCACCAGTTCTGCTCTCTGCCTCTGTCCTGTCCTTCCCCTCTGGATCCCTTGGCCAAGATCACTTCAGGAGGTGACTCTCGTCCTCATAGTTCCTTATAGATGCTTGTACACCTGTGCCTCCAACCTGGCTCCCCACCCTGCCGCCCTCCTGATTCTGCCACTGAAGTCAACTTTGCTTTCCCAAGAACTTTTTAAGGTATCAGGGTAGTGATCGGCTCTGGTTCTTCCCATGTATACCCCCACTCTGTCCTTCCCTACCTGCCTTCCTTGGAGCAAATTCATAAACACCTCAGGATGCTTCTTATTTTTAATTTTTCTCTCTTCCTATAGATAGAACTTATGAGGTTTCCATGGAAACCCCTGGCCAGAGGTAGGAGACTCTTGAACAGAGGTGAGATGAGCAGATCTGTTCATTTCTGCAGGGTTCTGGAGTGTCGCTCTCACACCAACCCATCCTTGGGCAGCTCTGGGATCTGTTTCTGGAACCCCAGAACCTTGTGTCTTAAGATTGAACAGATGGTGGTGACAATGGCTTTGAGAGCTGCAGCTTTAAGAGGAGGCTATTACTGGGTAGGTTGTCTGGTGGCTTTTAAAAAAACCTCAAATACCATGTGTTTTGCAGGAAAAGGTCAGTCCTCAGTGGTGATCAAGTTTTCCCTATTGTGCCTTGGGCAAGTCCTGGATAGAAGGCTAGCATCCTAAATCACCGCCATTGTCTTCATTTTATTGGGCAGAGAAGGAAAGGCCTTTTGGAAGTTGCCATAATTGTGCTTGGTCTCTTGGTGATATTGCATTTAATCTGACACTTGAATCAATTCAGATGCCTTTCTTCTATGTTGGGATATTGGGCAAAGTTATTCTCAAAATGCTAAGAGAGATTTGGAGCTTTGGAGATGACACCCAGTTGATTACACTGAGATTAGGAATGTAGTCCAGAATAGGAGTTTTATGGAAATGAATATATTTTGAGTGGGGGCCATTGTGGGTAGATCTTCAATGTCCATTTGTTACCAAAACTCTGTCCTTATCACTATGCTAATCCAATAATGAAGATAAGGTTTTGAGAAAAAGGAAAAAGAAGTTTTATTGCTTCGCTAGCAAAGGAGAAATACAGGGTCTTCTGTCCCAGAGGCTGTGATTCTGCCCATCAGGGGAAACAGGGGACTTTTAAAGAGATTATTCAAAGAGTGCATTCCAGGTGTTCTTTGTCTGGAGTCATAATTCACTTGTTACTTTGGGAGATAGTCATTTTTTAGGTCTTCTGGTGCTATCTCTGAAGTTCTGTGGTAGGTGTGTGCTCAAGGACAGATAACTCTGCCTAGGATGGGGAAGAAAGGTAAGTCTGTTTCCTCTGAGGTTAGGGAGAGAAAAATTAAGGAGAAGGAGGGAGAGAGAAAGAGAAAGAAACATATCCATTTGAAAGATAAGTTTCAGTGACAGAGCAGCAAGGACCATATGCAAACCATCAATTGGACCACTGGCACACATTGGCCTTTGAGAGGTCAAGGGCAAATCCATTGATGGGTGTGTGAACTGTGGCCTGGGAGTGGGGGACTCCTCCTTGACACTGGATAACTCTTGCCTGGAGAGTATTTACAGTGCTTCTCTCTAAAACTACTGACTGCCTCAGAAATCCAGATCTCAGCTCTTGGTATACCTGAGGTCCAGAGTGAGGAAAACTTGACCCCTGATCCATGAGTTGATTTGGTTTGCCCAAAATTTGGGGCCATTTTTATAGTGCTCCAGGACCACCCAAGGGTGGGGAGATGTCAAAATTCTTAGATGTCAGGTCTTTACGTGGAGGACAGGTCTCATCAACTCACATAAAAAATCAACATGCTGAAACTGGAGGGGATTTTGGAGTCCAGAGGTCTCAACCCATAGGTGGAAGCTTTCTGTGGGACTGTGGAGTTATCAGGAATCAGGAATGCACTGAGTCTTGAAAACTCATCAGCACAGTTGCCATCTCTTGGGACTCAGCCATTTTTTTTGTAAATGATAAAATGCAGTCTTTATACTTGAAAAAATTATGAAGTACTGAATTTTGCAAATCTGTTGTCTTACAAATTAAGTAAACAGAAGCCTGGATAGAAAGTAATGAGGTAGCGACTGGGCTGAAGTCACACAGCCAGGATCTCAGTCTTTGGATTGGGTAAATGTCAGGACCAGCACCCACTGATCTGCTCCTGCACAGTGGAAGGAGCTGACTCAGGGCAAAGGAGGCCTCTGACCAGTACATTGCTGGTCAGAGTCTGAGCTCAGTCACAGCTCTGAGTCTGAGAAAGAAACGACATATTAAAGTAAAACTTAGGTGGTTTCACCTTCCTGGAGTAAATGAATGACTTTAATAAGAAAACTGAGGGTTTGGGGTGTGGGAAGAGCAAAAGGCCGAGAGAAGGGAGGATAGGAAAATGGCTCAGAGGGCATTCATTTCTTTCACTACTCTTTGGAAAAGCAAATTATATTTTAAATTATGTTCCTATCAAAGAGTGTGAATCATAACAGAAAGATTGGCCAGCTTCCCTTTCAAGACCAGAACTAGGAAGAGCTTTGAACCTGAACCTGATTGTATCTTCACATCTGCTATATTTAACTCTACTTCTGAACCTAGGTCAATCAAATCCAGGATGTTTCTTTAGAGCATTTTAGAGGAGTTGAGAATACTAAGGTCCATGATTAAGCATTACTGATTCTTTAATTATTTGGGGTCTGAGGTTTATACTGGTATTGAACTCCAGGGTTCAGCTTAAAATTCTTTTATATTGTGTAAAATGCCTCAGAGTTTCCATCCTGAAGACCTGCAGCTGGCGATATGCATCCATGTGTGTGAGAGGTGTGCATGTGGAGAATGCATGAATGTGGTGACTGTGTTATGCACTACAGAAAGGCACCCAGGAGCATGTATGACCACGGCACTTGGCAGGGGCTTGGCAGGACACAGATGGCACACTCAGGTTAATGTGGGAGAGTTTATAAAGGAGGTCTTTTCAGAGGTGTGGCTGGAGTTAAGGGCTGTCAGCAAGGGACACATGAAGCATTCAGGTTGGGCAGAGATGGTGGCAGCTGTCAGAAGGTGGCCTGGTCCAGGCTGTCACCTTTGTTACAGATGCAGTCAATCCGTGGAATATGGCATGAAGAAGGTGAGAGACAAATCCCTGCCCTCCTATTTCCAATCCCTATCTCCCTTGGCTGGACCCAACCAGAAACCAGAGGGCAAGAGAACTGGTTATGTTGTTCACAAGAGTCAGCCTTTGTGTCACAGAGCAAGGTGGAGACACGTGGAGTGTATGGAAGCAGCCATCACTGGCCAGAGCTGAATGTGCAAAGGTGACAAGGGACAGCTGCATTCTGAGAATGTTCAGGTGCCAACCCAGGCTCATCTGGACTTGCACTTAAAAAATGTTTTCTAGGTGTCGGGAAGTGGGCTGAATTACATTGTTATATTGTGTGTATGTGCAAATACGTAACAACAAATCCCATCATCGTGTGAGAGTAAAACACACTGATTAAAAAAAAGTGATTCCTGCCTCAGAGTCTCTCTCTCCCCCTCTCCCTCTACCTATTTTGTTTTTTATTCCTGTGACACACTTTATTTCCAAAGTCCATGACATCTTCATTAAGTGGAAATTGTATGTGCTCTGGGGCTATGTAATATTGGCTTGAAATCCCAGCTCTGCTACTTGAGCCTTTGGCAAGTTACTAACTTTCCAAGCTCCAGTCTCCCCATCTGTGAACCTCTGAGCTCCTTCTGTGGTCGATGTGCGAATTAAAGACTGTATATCTCTATCCACTGTATCAAAACCTTTTTTTAAAAAATTTTTTTTAGTTATTGGTGGACCTTTATTTTATTTTTGAAATTTATTTGTATGTGGTGCTGAGAATTGAACTTGGTGCCTCACGCATGCTAGGCAAGCGCTCTACCACTGAGCTACAACCCCAGCCCTGTATCAATACCTTTATCTTCTAGATTAGGGAGTAGCTCACTGTAAGTGCCCAATAAATGCTATTTTCCTCACACATCCTCTGCCTGTGCTCTGGGTTACAGCTCTGTGTTTTCTCTTATAGTTAGCTTCACAATTTAATTTTTCTTTCCTAAATCTTTGATCTCTTGCTATCTAGTGGTTCTTTCCTCTTCACTCATAAGTATTCCTTATTTATAAAGTCACATTACTGATATTAAAAAAGAAACTTCTTTCTTAATCTTAGTTCATTTTTAACTTGCCTTGGTTATTGTTCTCTTCATCAGTGTGTGTGTGGGGGGGTGTGGGTGTGTGTAGATACACACATCTCTCTCTCTCTATCTCTCCCTTTCTCTTTCCACACATTCACCCCATTAAAAATCCGCATATACTCTTTTTTCAAAGTTCTTCACCATCTCTCAGTTTCTCAATCCTTTGCAGTCTGGTGTGTTTACTGCCATTGTGCAAAAATTATCTCAGAAGTCTAATTAACTCCCAAGTGCCAGATCCACCAGCCCCTCTCTAGACTTCATCCTCCTTTGCAGCATTTGGCATCCACAGTCATATCTTTCTGCTCCAGATGCACATCTGCCTTCATTCCTTGGTTTTCCGTTGACCTTTCTCAGTTTTCCCACCCAAGCTCCCTCAACTCCTCCATTTGTTTCACATTTTTTTTCTCATGCTTGAAACATATGGGTTGTTTATTGGATTGCTTCTTCCTGTCGCTCCTATAAAAAGGTTCAGGAGAGCAGTGACTTTATCTGTCTTGTTTATTCTTCTCTCCCTCCTGGTAACCAGTGTCCCAGAGCTTGGTATACAGCAAGTGTTGAACAAACACTATTTGAATGGAGAATGGAAGAAACTATTCCTCCAAGATAATCTTCTTATTCTTCTCCTCAAATATATACCTCCAAATAGATACTTCTAAGTGTCTTTTTGGGGATTAGAGGTTAGCAAGCCTTTTCCTTAAGGACTTGATGGGCAATATTTTTGGCTTGGAGGCCGCAGGGTCTCTGTCAGCAACTCAGTTCTGTTGCTATAGAGCAAAAGCAGCCACAGACAATACACAAACTAAGAGGTGTGGCTGTGTGCCAGTAAAACTTCAGTTATGAAAATACTCAGCTTACAGGCCATAATTTGCAGAACCCTGGTCTAGCTCATGTTTCCAGTAGTTCAGTGGACATTGTCACATGATCAACTTAATGACACCTCAGATTCAACTCATCTGACTTGAAATTATGAACTTCAAGAGCCTCTCCTCTGGATATGATTCCTAGCTCCTTTTATATCACCTCTATTCTTCTAGTCACCCAGGATAGAAACCTGGGTTAGCTTCATTTTCAGCCTCTCCTTTCCCCAGCCAACCAGTGACCACATTCTGACTCCATCACTGCCCTGCCTTAAGCTCTCATTAACTCTATCAGAATTACTGTCTTCACCTCCTCATCTTGGCCAGCTGGGGTGGGTCTGACTGCACCATACCCATCCCTCCTTAGCATGGGGTACAGTGACACAAAATCCCAGCCTCTGGGAAGAGGATATAGGAGGATCGTCAGTTCAAGGCCAGCCTGGGCAACTTAGTGAGACCTTCTCAAAAGAAAAATTTTTATTAAAGGGCTGATGTTGTAACTGTGGCAAAGTACCTATGGGTTCAATCCCCAGTACCAAAAAAACAACAATCAAGAAAACAAACACCTTTCTTAGTTTCCTTTTGTTGGTTGAATCTTAATTTTTTTTTCTTTCTTTTTTTAAAAATTTTTTTGGTACCAGGGATTGAACCTAGGGACTTTAAATCACCAAGCCACATCCCCAGCCCTTTTTTGCATTTTATTTAGAGACAGGGTCTTCTTAGTTGTTTAGGGCCTCGCTAAGTTGCTGAGTCTGGGTTTGAATTCATGATCCTCCTGCCTCAGCCTCCCGAGTCTCTGGGATTACAGGCATGAGACACCGTGCCTGGCTTTAAATATTTTAACATAGTTCCAAACATGCTTACCCAGTTCTTGACTTCCTTATTGACATAAGGACACCAAATCAACGGGTCCTTCATCCTGCCTTGCAGCATTTGGCATCCCAGTCATGTCCTTCTGCTCTAAATGCACATCTGCCTTCATTTCTGGTCTTTCTGTTGATCCATCCCAGCTTTCCTGCCCAAGCTCCCTCCAACCCTTCATTCATTTCTTTTTTCTTTTTTGTGCACAAAATATAAATGTTGATAGTCTCATTCTTTCATGACTTTGTTCTTTCTTTCCTTTCATCCTGGAAGAACTGAAATACCCTTTCTATCTTCATTTCCCATGAAGATCTTTAAGCTCCAGGGTACAGAGTAACTGCTGCTTGCCTGGAGGCCCTACTCAGTCCCTCAAGCCTGAGACAGAAGCTGCACAGCACCCACACTTCCCTGGAGTGTGGTTGCTTGTTGACACTCCTCGCCCTTCCTTGGTCTTACCAAGCTCCTTGGAAGCAGGAACCATGACCTTTCATTCTCATAGTTTCAGATTTAATTTCCAACTTTGCACGCTGAGGCATCTTATGGAACTGGGTTCCATCTTTAATCCAAGAGCCCCTTCTGTCCCATGGGGCCAGTCCCACTGGTTGAGATCAGAGGTCCTTGTGTAACCGTGTATGTACTTGTGTGCAGCCATACTTCTTTCCGTATCCACCTCTTCATTCCCTTTCTAGCACTGACCATTATACTTTGTAGAGTGTGACAGACTTGAGTGGGATTCTATTTTGTGGCCTAGCTGTAGGCTATTAAACCTCTTTACATCTATGTTTTCCCTGTAGTATGTCATAGTTGTGCACCATCACACCCAGCTTCTCCAGTAATTTTGAAGATTTGGGGTTGACTTGTAAGAGTGGCTTCCAGCATTCTGTACAGGAGGCCCCAGGGTAGAATCCAGGGGAGTCCTGTTCAAAGGGGAGTCCTCTGGTGCCTTCAAGGCAATCTTCGAGGCAATCACCTACCCCCAGATTCTTAGAATTTCACTTTGAATATGATTTTCAGTGTATTTCTGCCTTACAAAACAGAAAGCTTCCTGGTCCCTGCTGGCCACAGTACCTGGGCAGGAGCAGTAGATGGGCTGAGCATGCTCAGTGGATGAACCCCTTTTGTTGGCTCTGAGGCGTTTAGCAGATCCTTCAACCCTGCTGGGCTTGTCTTCTGTGGAGAGAGGTGACATAAATCCTTGTCCTGAGTTTGTATGAGGGGAGCAGGAAGGAAGGACTGATCCACTTTGTGAACACGAGCAAGTTCACTTCATGCTGTTGGGTGCCTGTTAACACCATGATTGCAACCCTTTCTTTTTATTTTATTTTTTTTTTGAATTTTATTTATTCTTTTTAGTTACACATGATAGTAGAGTATATTTTGACATATTTATACAAACATGAATATGTCTTATTCTAATTAGGATGCCAGTCTTGTGGATATACATGATGGGGAGATTCACTGTGGTGTATTTATATATGTACATAGGAAAGTCATGTCAGATTCATTCCACCATTTTTCCTATGCCTATCCTCCTCCCTTCCCTTCATTCCCTTTTGTCTAATCACCCTTGCTGTGTGTTAACATAGGCTATTTTTTAAACTTATTTTTATTGTAAACAAATGGGATACATATTATTTCTGTTTGTACATGAAGTAAAGGCATAGCATTTGTGTAATCATACATTTACATAAAGTAATGGTGTTTGATTCATTCTGCTATTTTTTCCTCCCCCCACCCCTCCCACCCCTCTTTTCCCTCTCTACAGTCCCTCCTTCCTTCATTCTTGCCCCCCTCCCACCCCCCATTATGTGTCATCATCCGCTTATCAGTAAGATCATTTGTCCTTTGGTTTTTTGAGATTGGCTTATCTTACTTAGCATGATATTCTCCAATTTCATCCATTTGCCTGCAAATGCCATAATTTTATTATTCTTTACGACTGAGTAATATTCCATTCTGTACCACAATTCCTTTATCCATTCATCAATTGAAGGACATCTAGGTTGGTTCCACAATCTGGCTATTATGAATTGAGCAGCTATGAACATTGATGTGGCTGTATCTCTGTAGTGTGCTGATTTTAAGTCCTTTGGGTATAGGCCGAGGAGTGGGATAGCTGGGTCAAGTGGTGGGTCCATTTCAAGCTTTCTGAGGAATCTCCACACTGCTTTCCAGAGTGGCTGCACTAATTTGCAACCCCACCAGCAATATATGAGTGTACCTTTTTCCCCACATCCTCAATTGCAACCATTTCTTAGGTGCTTATTAAGACCTTTGGCTGCTTGTGTTTGTGTTCCTTTCAGGAAGCATGTGAGATGAGAAAAGTACAAGTGACCTGAGGCAGTCTCTGAACATCCCAAGTTGGGCATGCCGGGCCCTTGAATACCCGGATGCTGGTGTTTTAAGCATCGTCTGGCTTCATGAGTAATGGCTCTGGATATGACGTATCCCCCAAAGATTTTCAGGAAAGGACTAATTGGCACAGTCCTCTTGTGGAGTCATGGTTTGCAGTAGATTGCCACGCACTCTAGGGAGGCAGCCTGTTTGCTGACACATGGGCCTACACACATGTACGTGAGGCCCAGTGTTTATTATCACAGACAGACTGTATTTAGCAGGAAACGGGGGCATCTCCCCAAAGTCACTGAAGCAGCACTCTTTGGTTGTCAAATAAAAGATGGTCATTCATGGGAGCATGGGCTCTGATGCCAGGTGAGTAGACAAAGCACCCACCCACCACCTCTGCTCTGTACTTACAGTTCCACAGAGCAAAGGATGCACCAAACTCCTTTACTTCTTAGGTTCATCCTCTAGCATCTCAAGAGGTCTCAGTTGTTTTCTGGTCCTCAGCGTGCATAAAAACAAAGAAACACTGACTTACTCATATCTTTTTTAAAAAGGATTGTATTGACTTGGAATGTGCAATATTTTTTTTCTTTGAAACAGCCAGATCTGTCAGAACAGAGATGATTTTTAAAAATAGCTATGGTTAGTAACTTTGTAGTGGATAAATATAAGAGATACTACTTCAGTGTGGTGATCTGAATATTTGTGTCTCCCCCAAAATTTTGAGTAGAAACCTCATCCCCTTATGTGATAGTATTAATAGGTGCGGCCTTTACAGAGTGATCAGATCGTAATCAGTGTCCTTAGGAAAGATTCCTGAGAGAGATTGTTTGCCCCTTCTGCCATCTGAGGACACAGCTAGGAGTCAGCAGGCTACAACCTGGAAGTGGGCCCCCACTTCAGCCTCCGGAACTGTGAGAAGTAACTTTCTGTTGTTTTAGAGCTTCTACATTTAGTGTGTCTTCTTACAGAAGCCCAAACAGACTAAGACACTCAGCCAGGTGACCAAGGTCAACATCAACAATAAGTCATGTTGATAGAATGGACTGCATATAATGTGCTGAGACTGACCCTTGGCCTCTGTGATCTTTCTCTCCAAAACCCATAATTCCAGTGTAATCATAATAAAAATATCAGAACGAAATATCAACTGAGGGACATTCTCCAAGATCCCTGACCAGTACTCTTCAGAACTACCAAAATCATGAAAAATAAGGAAAGTCAAGAGCTGGGGATGTGGCTCAGTGGTAGAATGCTTGCCTAGAATGTGTAAGGCCCTGGGTTCAATCCCGGCACTGCAAATAAATAAATAAAAATAAGGAAAGTCTAAGAAATGAACTGGATAGGATCCTGGAATGAAAAAAAAAGGACATCAGATAAAAACTATGGAGGAATGAATCAAGTATAGACTTCAGTTAACAATATTGTATTAATATTAGTTCATTAACTGTGATAAATATATCCTATATGAGAACTCTTTATATTAGCTTTGTAACTTTTCTGTAAATCTCAATTTCTCCTAAAATAAAAAAATATATATTTAAAGTATAGCTACCAATTATTCAAATCAATTCATCAAAAAGGAAGAAAGAAAAGAAAAAAGAGTGCCTTTGAGTTTCTAAGAACCTTAAAAATCATCTAGTCCCATGATTTTTCGTGTGTATGTCTTTGTACAAAAACAGCATTCACATGTTAAGCAGAGGTCCAGTTACATTCCTCAAACGTAGCCTTGCTCTGGTTGAAGGGAGGGAGCCCCTGTGTCCTCCTGTGCTGTCCCCTTCCTGCCCTCTGGCCTGCTCCGGGCTGCTCTGGGGAACATCTGCATCCTGTAGACACCCCTGCTCCCTCCCTCCTCCCCGAGTCTGACCTTGAACATCTCTAGAAATGGACCTTCCTGGTCCCAAAGACAGCTTTTTTTATCCTTTTTAATGAATTTTGTTTGTTATTATGATTCTTGACAGTTTTTTTTACGTTGGGTCAACTATAATTTCTAGTTATTGGTCTAAAGTTCATACAGAAGGCATGTTAAATCATTGGTCTATGGTAATTTTTAACTTTTTGAAGACAAATACTTTTCCTCTCCCCCAGGCCCACTGCTCACTTCCTGTATGGGATAGATGTTTTTGTCCCTATGACTGGTTGGTAGTGACAGAGGTGTGCCACTGTTCCTTGACCCAGGGTGGGTCAGTTGGCTGACTGTGCTGCACGACTCCATCTGCAAACTCCCCCTTAGCTTATGCTTTCCCATTCACTGCCTTCCATGAGGCTTCACTCCAGTCTCTTTCTTCCCTGACCCTTAACTCCCATGTCGTTGCCCCTTTAGTGAACATTCCTGCAACCTGGCCCACCTTCCCCTCCCCCAGACTGCTTTGTGCTGCTGAAGGAAGTCACATGAGCACGTGGATTGTCACTCTAAATCTGCTTTTTAACCTGAACCTGACCCCTCTCGCTGCACTCCAAACGTCCTTCTTGGTCCAACTGTGTTTTTTTTTGTTTGTTTGTTTTTTTCACAGTGATGATTTTGAATCTCTATTCCACTGCCTCCAACTCATGATGCCACACTTGCCCCACTTCATCTTAGCTGATAATTCCTTCATACCATTCTAAAAATAAAACTGAAGTCATGAGATGAGGAATTCTTTAACTTCTTAACCCCATACCTAGGAGCTCACCTACAGTTCTCTTCCTCATTTTCTTTCACCTTGAGTATTTTGGATCTCATCTCATGCTTTCTTAGACCCAGTTTAATCCATTGTCCCTTATATATCTGACTTTCTGAGCCCCCTCATTGAAATTTCTTTTATCAAAATTATCAGGTTCTCACTGGCATCTTGATTTTACTCAGTTAATTCTTCTATCAAATATGTAGCTAAGCATTTAAGTTAAGTGTGCCAGTCCATACAGTGTGGACACACCAGTGAAAAAGGCAGATGGAGTCGGATGGAGTCACAGCTCTGGCCAAGCCACAGTGTGTATATTGGGATGGGGGGGAAGGGTGAGGCTAGGGATAATAAACAAAGGATCAGGTAAATGATCAAATATTAGGGGATTGGTGGTTAATGCTGAGAGAAGGCATGAATCAGGGTAGGTTGGAGGATTTTTATTGTAGCTTGAGTGATCAACAAAATCCTCTCCAAAGAGGTAGCATTTGAGTGAGATCTGAACACAGTGAGGGACTTAGACCACCTGTGAATCTGGGAGAAGAGCATGCCAATCATCAGTGGGAGCAGCAGAGATAATGAGCAGAGTTAGGAAGACATATGGTATATTAAAGAAACACCCAGACTCATGTAGTTGAGTTACCATATGTTAGAAAAGAGGAGATGGAAAGAGAGAGAGGTCACCAGATTATAGACCTTTGACCTTTGCAATACTTTCTTATTTTACCTCCCAGGTTTTTCTCCTCTTCTCTTGCTCCTCCCACTCAGCCTCTCTTGTGCATCCTCTTCTGCTTGTCCTTATGTGATAGTGTTGGGCAAGATTCTGTCCTAACCATCTTCTCTTTCCTCTGAACAACCTATCCTTGGACAGGTCACAGAGAAGCCACTCAATAAAGGTTAATTGATTCTATTTTCAGTTCCATATCCATTTTGGCAACTGCCCTCAAACCAAAATCTGGATTGCCAGAATTGTGGCCCAGTATTTTTATATGATCTGAGCAAGCAAAGATGAAAATGGGATTCTCTCCTCCTTTATTTTTAGATTCCATCATTCTGTAAATGTGGCCCAAGTCTATATGTCCATCATTGCTACAGTCCCAATGCCCAAAGCAATGGCTGGGTGACTATCGAATGAAGTAATGAAGTAATGAAGTCAATAAAAAAGGCAGGACCAATTCCTTGGCAACCAGTTCATACTGTTGACTAATAGTTACTATCTCTCCTAACATACTTGTATGTTCCCACAGATGATGACGTTTCGGAACTCCACAGGCTGTCTGGGAGTCTGTGCTACATTTCATCTTGATTTATTTGACTCATTGTTCCAAGATTTCAAGATTTGCAGGCATTTTGTTTCAACCACAGGGATGGTTTTCTTTCTGGGTTTCACATCACCTTTTATTTTGACAAGAATGCCTTTTGTATCTTCAACTCAGTCATTGATAAGATTGTTGAAAAGGATGAGGCCAGAGATGTGCAGAGCCTTCCAGTTAATAGGATAATTTCTAAACTCTGCCCTGTGGCTAAACATGTGGTTTTAAAATAATGGAATCATTTAATTTGAAAGCTAGAAGGGACTGGAAGATCATGAGTCAAGCCTGCCTGTTTTAAAGATAAAGAAATCAAGACTCCTATACACTAAGTAATTTCCCCACTAACACAGTTAATTAGGGGAGGAGCTGGGAGGAGGAACCAAAGAGTTACTCCAGGTTTCCCTGTGTGATTTATCTCTACCTTTTCTTTTAATTTCTTTGGTCTGTTATTTGTTGTTACTTAATGAATTACCCAACACCTACAGGTAAAGGCATTTCCTGGGTCAGGAATACAGTAGAAACATGGCAGGATGGCTCTAGCTTGGGATCACTCATGAAATTGTACATAGCTGGCAACTGGGGCCGTTGTCATCTGAGTATTGACAGGGATGGGAGGATCCAGTTCCAAGATGGCTCACTCACAGAGCTGGCAAATTAAGGCTGGTGATGACAGATCTCGTTCCTTACCACATGCACATTTCCATAGGGCTGTTTGAAGGTTTTTATAACATGACAGCTGTCTTATCCCAGAGAAAGTTGAAAGAGAGAGAGAGGGAGGGAGGAAGAGAAGAATGCCACGTTGCTTGTAGGAGCTGGCCTTTGAAGTCATAGTGCCATTTCTGCAGCATTCTATTGATCACACCGGTCAGACCCAGCCACTGGGGGGTGGGGGAGTCCCACAAAGGTTGAAGGCCAGGAAGTGGGGACCCTGGGGCAGTCTGACCAGCTGCCTGCCACATTTGGCCAGCACCTCAGCTGAGGCTCTTTCTACCGTCCCTGGAGTAAATGTATAACCCTCCAATGACCTTCCCATCTCTGTCCATTTCCCTCCCTTTCCAGCGCATAGCCCATGCAACTGCCTAACTAGTGTTGGTAAATGCAACTCTGATAAGATCATTCTTACCATGCCCTTTGCCCTCAGATCCTTTAAAACAAAGAGAGAGAGTTTAAAGGTTTCTCATTGCTAAGAAGATAGTATAATTTATTATTCAAACCAGAGCAATTTTGAGAAAGAAACAGGATACTAAGGATGCTATTAGCAATCATGCATTATCCAGAGATGTAAATTTGTACTGTCTTGAGGAAACTAGGAATTATGATTACCCTTTTTCCTAACAATCAAGAGTTAGAACATTATTCTGTTTTTTTTTTTTTTTTTTTTAATACTGGCAACAGCTTTCTCTTTTATAACTTTTTGTCTTACTATCAGCACTGATATTCCTTCTGTTTTAGCCAATGATACTATTTTGTGTTTGCCAAGTATGACCAGGCTTTAGCATGTTCTTACTTTGATAGGTGCTGTTCCCTTGGAATGAAACAGTCTCCCCATTTCCACATCTTGGGGACTTCAACCTACTCTTCGAGGCTAAATTTCAGCCTCCGCATTAGGCAGAGAGGAAAAACAAAAGCAAAAACTTTGTTCATAAGCTGGCATTATGGTCATATTTTGTGTGAGGCCAGATCTTTACTTCTCCTTTTTTTATTCACACCAATCCATCAAGCTGGGTACTATTTTTTTCTTTAAATCAACTTTATTGAGGTATGATTTACATGTAATGCCATTAGATGAGTTTTGACAAATGTATATGTCTTACAAACCTCATCAAAATCAAAATACAGAATGTTTCTGTTACCCTATAAAATTCCTTGTGCCCTTCTTCATTGAATCATAACATATATATATATATACATATATATATATATATATATAACAAAACACCTGGCCCCATGATCTGTGTTAGTCATAATAGATTAACTTTGCCTGTTAAAATTTCATATATATGTACATAGAGTGTAATTTCACATTTAGCTTCACATACTCAGCATATGTTGTAGTTTAGAGACCCACCCAGGTTGCTGCAAATAAGAGTAGTTCATTTCTTTTTATTTTTGAGGAATATTCTAGTTTTTGAATGAGCCATAATATATGTATTCACTTATAGAAGGACTTTGGATTTTTCTCAAATTCTGGACTATTACAAGTTAAGCTGCTATGAATATTCAGGTACAAATGTTTGCATGGACATGGTATAATTTTTTAAAACTGCCAATTTTCCAAAGTTCTTCATCAATTTATATCCTCTCTAGCAGTGTATAAGAGTCCCTGAAACTAGGCATGGTGGCACATACCTATAATCCCAGAGGCTCAGGGCTCTGAGGCAGGATGAGCACAAGTTCAAAGCCAACCTCAGGAACTTAGCAAGGTCCTAAGCAACTCAACAAGGCCCTAAGCAACTCAGCTACACCCTGTCTCTAAACAAAATATAAAAAGAGCTGTGGATATGGCTCAGTGATTAAGCACCCCTGGGTTCAATCCCCACCAAAAACAAAAACAAAAATTTCCATTTATTCTATATCCTTTTCAGCACTTAGTATTGTCAAAGCTTTCCATTTTAGTATTTTTAATAAGCATATAGTGGTATTTAATTTATATTTCCCTGATGACTAATATCATTAAGCTTCTCTCCATGTTTTTAATAACCATTCATGTATTTCCTGTATTTTTATTTGAATATCTTTTGTTAAAGTTACTTTATTGAGGTATAATTGGCGATAACTCAGAATTTGGAAAAAGTCCAAAATTCCATTTACAGGTAAATGGATATATCGTAATGTATCCATTGAATGTGCATATGCCACATTTTCTTTATCTAGTCATTCATTGATGAACACTTAAGTTGCTTCCATATCTTCACTATTCAGAATAATGCTGCAGTGAACATGGGAGAGCAGATATCTCTTCAAGATCCTCATTTCAATTCATTTGGATAAATTTGCAGAATTGGGATTGTTGGATCACATGGTAATTTATTTTTAATTTTTTAAATAACCTCCTGTGTTAATCAGTTTTTTGTATTATAACAAAATACCTGAGACAATAAACTTATACAGAGGAAAGGATTACTTTAGCTCTCAGTTTTGGAGGTTTCAGTTTATGTTCAATTGTACTATTGTTTTAGGGCTTGTGGCAAGACAGTACATCATGGTTGGAGTACATGGGTACATGGTGGAGAAAACTGCTTACCTCATGACAGCCAAGAAGGAATGAGCTAGATTAAGAGAAGTGGAGTTCCCTTCAAGGACACACCCCAATGATCTAACTTTCTCCCTCTAGACCACACCTTTTAAAGATTCCATCACTTCCCAGTAACACCACAGGTTTATGGACTAAGCTTTTAACCCTTAGACCTTTGGGGGACATATATCCAAACAAGTGTCTTCTAACTGCACTAATTTACACTCCACACTCATCTAACTACACTAATTTACATTCCCACCAAAGGTATGCAAAAGTTCCCTTTGTTCCACATCCTTATTAACAGTTATTTTTTGCTTTTGTTGTTTTTTCCTAATAGCATCTAGCAGATGTGAGTTTGATTTGCATTTCCCTGATGATTAGTGATGTTGAGCACCTTTCCATATACCTGGTAGTCATTGGTTTCTCTTCCTTAGAGAAATATCTTTGCCCATTTTTAAATTGGACTATTTAGTTTTATCCTACTGAGTTGTAGGAGTTCCTTAGATATTTTGGATATTAAACCTGTATCAGACTCATGGGGTCAATTAATTTGTGGTGCTATAGAATGCCATAGACTAGTTGGGTAATAAAAAAACTGAAATTTATTTCTTGCAGTACTGGAGACTAGGAAGTCCAAGATCAGGTGCCAAGAAATCTGATGTCTGCTGAGGTCCCTCCTCATAGAGGCCTTCTTCTCATTGTGTCCTCACAGAGTAGACATGGTGAGGAGCTCTCTGGGGTTCCTTTTACAAGGACACTAATCTCATTCATTAGGGTTCCACCTTGGGATCCAATCACCTCCCAAAGGCCTCCCTCCAATAGCAATGCCTTGGGGGTGAAGATTTCAGCATATGAATTATGGGGACATTAACATTTAGTCTATGGTTTATGGTTTGCATATGTTTTCTCCCATTCCATAGGTTTCCTTTTCCTTTTGATTATTTCTTTGGCTGTGCAGAAAGCTGGGTACTATTATAATCCTTATTTTGTTCATAAAAAGTCAGAGATATAGAGAAGTGAACAAATTATCCAAGATTACTGAACTAGTGAGGGAAGGAGCTAGTACTTAGAAAACCTGAAAACAGAGTGCAATCGACCCCCCCACACTCTTTCACACACACACACACAATGTGCCAGGCATTGTCAAAAGCAATTTTCCTTTTCATAAGTCATTTAATCCTTTTAACAACCATGTGAAGTAGGTTCAATTATCCCCATTTTACAGATGAAAAACCACTGGCACAGGGAGCTGATGAATCTGTGGGCTCTGCTGCCTCCCACGGGTGTCTGCCCATCCTGGTGGCCTCCCTGTCAAGAAATGGCTCCAGCAACCACTTGTTATTACAAGTGCTACCCTCAGGTACCAGAGACTAGAAGAACCAAGAACAGGCTGACCACTTATCCATTGGGTTTGATGCAACTAGCTTAGGGTGGAGGCCAGGTTGAGTGTGACGTGGTGAAGAATGAACTGAGAAGGCAGCATGTCCCCTAGGTGTCATGCTGGGGAGAGCCGGTTCCACGTCTTGTCAACTTCCCTCTACAGCCAGCCTTGCCACTAGTGTCCCAAAGGGGCTGTGCTCTCCAATGCCTTTTCTGAAGGAGAAATCTGCCTTCTGGTTTATCTCTGATTAGGGGTGGCCTAAAAAACAAATAAATGGTAATAACAAAGGTGATTATTATTATAAATGCTCCTGTGTTGAGTGCCAACTGTGCACAGGGTCTATGCTAAAAACTCGCAAGATTTGTCTTAATTGGCACAACAGCAAAGGAGGAGTGTGATTACCTCCACTTAGTAGGTGAAGAAAATGGAGTTAGGGTGGTAGCTGAATTTTCCAGCATTGCAGCAAACAGGTGGCAGAGTCAGCCTTGAGACGGGGTCTGCCTGGATCTGCATCCAGAACAATCCTGGCCCTTCTGCTCCCACTTTCTGAGTGTCTCACTCTTGACTTTAGGATTACAATCCCTGGAGTTTCCCCAACTAAGAGGTTCAGAATCCCAGTGTTCTAGCTCTTTGAGGAATTAAAGGTGTTTTTCCTATTCTGTCATTTTTAGATGACATATTATTGTATAATAAAACCTGGATCTACAGGAAATTATGCACAAGAAATGGAGGTCCGCCAGCTGCCTTGGAAGCTCTTCTGTACCCAGGTTCAATCACGTTCTCCTCTCATTCCCTAAATGATCATTCTCATCACTCAAAGTAAACATTTCTTTGTGTCTCCTTAGCTTTATTGTCCAGCTGTAATTCCCTGACATTCAGTGTAGTCGTCCCCATTAAGAGTGATCAACAATAGTGTGGTGGCTCATGCCTGTAATCCCAGTGATTAGGGAGACCAAGGCAGGATGTTTAGTCAGCTTTTCGGCTGCTGTGACTAAATGACCTGACCAGCCAACTGTAGAGGAGGAAAAGCTTATTTGGGGGCTGATAGTTTCATAGGTATTAGTCCATAGAAGGCTGGCTCCATTCCTCAGGACTCAAGGTAAGGCTGAACATCATGAGTGTGGCAGAGGGAAGCAGCTCACATCATCAAGAAGCTGAGAGAGAGAGAGAGAAAGAGAAAGAGAGACTCCACTCTCCAGATACAAAATATATACCCCATAGCCATGCCACCAATGAACCAGTCCCTCCAGCCATACCCTACCTGCTTCCAGTTACCTCTCAGTTAATTCCTATCTGGGTATTAATTCACTGATTAAGTTAAGACTCCCACAGTGCACATCCAAACCATAGCACAGGAGAATTGCATGTTCAAGACCAGCCTCAGAAACTTAATGAGACCCCTATCTCAAAATAAAAAATAAAAAGCACTAGGGAGGTAACTCAGTGGTAGAGCACTTGCCCAGCACACACAAAACCCTGAACTTCACCCCAACCACAAAACGTGGAAAAGGAGAGAAGGAAGAATGGAAGTAAGGAAGGTTGGTCAACATGTGTTATAACCCTCTTTTACTCTACAAATTCCTATTGCATCTTTTTACTCTACAAATTCCTATTGCATCTCTCTCATTCCTTTTTTTTTTTTTTTTTTTTTTTTTTGGATCACACTATGTTTTATAGAACCCAGGGCAGCATTTACCCTGTAGTTTCTCATGGTTCAGATTTTGCTGATTGCACACTCTGAGTGCAGTTCAACATGTTCTCTGTCCTCTTTATTTCCTGTGAATTGATTGCTAGATCTAGAAGTTTGATCTGACTATGTTCGATCTTTTTGGCAAGATTGTGGGTGGTGTTCTGTTCTTTCATGGGGAAGCACATAATGTCTGCTTGTCTCTTCTTTTGTGCTGTGAGTAGTCCTTGGTGCACGATGTCTGGATTTATCAATTCACTGAGTGCTGCAAAGTGGTGATAGTCCATCACTTCTTTTTCATTTATTTGTTAAAGTACCTTTAAAGGAGGTGTTTTCTCTTGACAACTGTTTGACTAGCCAGGGATGTAGTCAAAATAAGAAAGTGAAGATTAATGCTTGATGTATTCCCTTACTTGACAGTTTTCAAGATAATGAATTAATTCCCTGAACAACTTAAAGGACCATTGAACATCACCAGTTAATTGTTATTTTTAAGGTCTAGTCTCACATTTTAAAAGCGAGGTCACTGAGTCATAGAAGTTAAGTAACTTACCCAAGATCACATAGCACTGAGAACCAGAGAGGTTAAATAACTGACTAAAGATCAATTAGTACATCAGTGGCAGAGTTAGAGTGGCACTCTCCTGTCCCCCAGATTCATCTTAATCTTTGAGGAACAGAACCCAAGATCTGCAACCCTAATCTCAGAAACAGTGCATGAGAAAATCTGAAATGGTCAGTAAATATTCAAAATGTTGCTCATCTTCTCTCCTCATGGGTGGTTGTCACTACCCTGCCTTGCAACCAGGTCGAGCCTCATTGGTAAGGGACTGGGACAGCTTGCGGATTTTATACTGCTCCTGAGAAGAGGCGGTGAGTCGCCAGCCCTGGAAATTCTGCCTGCTGTCAGGGAGCCGTGGGAATGTGCCCAGGCTGTTGTAGGGAAGTTTCTAGCTCTGGCTGCAACAAAGGCCCCTCTTGCCAAATCCTGGCTTGCTGATTCTCAGCAGGAAAATGGGAAATCGGAGTAGAAAGTTCCAAACCAGCAGAAAGGGAAGGACTAAGAACCCATCTCTCCACCATGTAGAAGAGGTCAGAGGAAGAGATGGTGGAGGAATCTGTCTAATGGGGTCGGGAGAAGAAAGGAGAATATGTTGCAACTCTGGGAGAAAGGGAGATAGATAGAGAGACAGAGACTGCTGGCACTTTAAGACCATCCAGCCAGCCATCTGTTTGAACTCACTCACTCGTTTAGCTGAAGACCTTTTTAGGTCCACCTACCTGTCTTCCTCCAACCTTTCCTTTCACCTGCTGCCTTCCACCTGCTTCCCAGGCTCCCAGGGCCGCAGAGAGGCCAGTGGGAAATAGGGTATGCAATTTCACGTAGGGATGCAAATCCCTTCCAGCTTCCATTTTTTCTGTAATTGGCTTGGATCTTCAGTTTCTCTTTTCCTGCCATGAGGATGCATTCATGGAATACTAGCAATACAAGGTTTGAAAGGGCTTCTGAGGGTCTTTGTGCTCAGAAGGGTGACCTGACCTGAAAATCCCAAATAAGTCAAAGTCCCAAAGTCTAAACATTCCAGACCGAAAATTATTTTCTTTGATTTTTTTTTTTTTTTTTTTTTTGAAGAGCTCTTAAGAGCACAGACCATTCACTGGATGGTAATTCACTTTAAAAGGGTTTGCTTTTAACTTCTAGACATACTCATCTCTCAGGAAAGGGGTGAGCGGCCTCCTCCAAGGACCTTGCGACTGGGGTAGCATATTTTTGGCCCACAGGCCCTTCCTATGGTGGAAGGGATAAGTCAATGAAGCGGGCTGACTCTCTTGGCTCCCCAGTATTTGAATTGAAGGCCTCAGGGCCACTGTGGAACTTTGGCGTCTGAAATCTTCCTGGCCACCAGAGGGCAGTAAGAACCTGTTTTCCATACCACCAGGAGTTGGACCCTTTCTGCTGGAGTTAACAGTTTGGCATTTGCCAACACAGTTGGTTTAATGACCCTTTCAAATCATGTTGGGCCCAGTCAGAGCCCCAGGACACCAGAAAAATAAGCAAATTAACAGGAGCCATCTTTCTCATCTAGCAGGTATATTAATTGACTCAGTAAGTATCAAGGGCCATTTGTGTACCAAGCTCTGACCTAGGTTTTGGGCCATTTGTGTACCAAGCTCTGACCTAGGTTTTGTGAACATGACTTTCAATGAGGCAAAGCCTCTGCTCTCGGGGACTCAGTCTAGATTTTCCCACAGTCAACAAGCAAATGGTTTGTTGCCCCCTAACGGGGCTCCATATGGTGCTGAATCCCAGGTGATAAGATTGTTTTCTTATAGTGAAGTGAAAGTTTTAGGAGTTAGAATGATAATCTTGACAATTTCAAATGGGATAACATGGATCTTGATGAATAGAATTCAGGGAAGTGGCCTTTTGATGCCTTTGGTATTTTGGCCAAACTTGGAACATCAGTGGGAGGCTAACTCTAGTTTCATGGTCAATCCTAAACCAGGAGTTACTGTTTTGCTGAGTAAACTGGGAGGAATGGTTCAGCCTTTCTGGGTTCAAGTTTTCCCAGTGCCTCTCTGCTGCTAAGACTGCCACCCAATAGAAAACTAAGTGAAATAGAAGGAAATAGTAATTTGGCGCATTTTTCTGGCACAGAAAATCAATTGGGATTCAGATGGCCCCTTTGCTGTGTCTTTACAACTGCTTGTCTGTTTGCATGACTGAGAGCTCCCCTTGCTACTTTTTATTTCATGTAGACCAAAGCCTCACTTATGTTAAAACCAGTATTGGAAAGCCAGGTGAGGTGGTGCACGCCTATAATCCCAGCGGCTCAGGAGGCTGAGACAGGAGGATCACAGGTCAAAGCCAGCCTCAGCAACTTAGCAAGGCCCTAAGCAACTCAGTGAGACCCTGTCTCAAAATAAAATATAAAAAGGGCTGGCGATGTGGTTAAGCACCCCCGGATTCAGTCACCAGTACCAAGAAATAAATACATAAATAAACAGTATTGGGCCCTTCACAAAGATGGTACCAAAAATGAAGAAGGAAGCTCCTGCTGTTCCCAACGCCAAAGTGAGAAACAAGGCTTTGAAGGACAAGAGGGCAGTGCTGCAAGCATCCACAGCCACATAGAGCAGAAGACATCCACCTCCTGGTGGCTTAAGACACCGTGGCTAGAGGCAGCCTAAATACCCCGAGAAGAGCACCCCAAGGGAAAGAAGCTTAACCACTATGCCACTTTCAATTCTCCTTGACCTCTGAGTCAGCCTTGAAGGAAAGAAGGTGACATCACACTTGTGCTCATGATGTATGTCAAGGTCAACAAGCAGCAGACCAAATAGGCTATGAAGAAACTCTATGGCATTGATGCAGCCAAGGTCAAGGCTCTGGACAGGCCCTATGGAGGGAGGAAAACAGATGTTTCACTGGCTCCTTATTTTTTTGCTCTTGATGTTGCCAACAAAATTGGGATCATCTAAACTGAGTCCAACTAGATAATTGTGAATATTATTTTTTTTCACCATTTTAAAAAACAAAATAAATCAAAGCAGTATTGGATCCCAAAGTGAATAATTGTCCAACCAAGGGATCAGATTTTTGTTTGTTTGTTTGCACAGTAACTTGGATGAGATGAGTGCGTAACTGGATGGTATGTTACAGCTTCATGCTTTCTAAGAAAAACAGCAGAATGAGCAAAGAGCAGTGGTGCCTGCCTATAATCCCAGCAACTTGGGAGGCTGAGGCAGAGGATCATAATTCCAGGCCATCCTTGGCAATTTAGCAACCTATCTCAAAATAAAAAATAAAAAAAGGTTGGAGATGTACCTCAGGAGTAGACTGCCCCTGGGTTCAATCCCCAGTGCTGCAAAAGAAAAAAAACATAGTATAATGAGATGAGGAGAAATTTGGGGAGCCCCCTCTCCTACAGCCCTCAAGTCAGGGAGCATTCTCTGTAGCTCAGGGAGAAAGTGTTTGCCTTACCTATGAGCTAAGACACTAATGGTAGTGGGCACCCAGAAGTAAGTGAGATTCTCCAGGAGATACAGGAGCCCCAGAAGGATGGTCTAGATGATCTGTAAGTTGCACTGAATTTGGTTCCCACAGGACGGCCCTGCCTCCTAACACTAATGCAGGCTCCATCTGTTAATTGTTAGATTCTTGAGTTTTCCTAAACTAGACCTCTGAAGACAAAAGCCACCCCTGCTGAAAGTAGAACACTCCTTCCACCCTCCAGATAAATTGCCATATTTATTGTTTCAGAAGATGAGATGCAATAGGACACACCCTGAGCTGGTCTGTAAAGCTTCCCTCTGTGTAATTTTATTGGTATTTGTCCAGAGGCAGCACTGATTAGAGGAATCATTACCAAGAGCCAGAGGAAAGGAAATTTCATTACCCAGTTTGGTTACCTAGGCATTTAAAGGCAAAAATAAAGACATTTGAACTGGAATAAAGAAGATCTGAGTCCTCAACACTGTCATTGTCTCACCGCATAAGTGCTGAACAAGCTTTTGGATAATTATGGTAATTTGCGAAGGGCACACCTGGCTGGAAATTCTGCCTTTGCTTCTTACTATGGGGCTCATGCAAGTCCTATAAGGTCTCTGATCCTCTTTTCTCATCTATAAAGTAACATTACACCTGTCCTACTTCCCGTACTGGAGAGATAAGAAGAGTTACATTGTTAGTATATGCAGCAGTGTTTCTATTCCAAAGGGTTTCACTTTAGTAGCTGGGTCTCCATTGTCTCATCTGATCCTGAAATATCCCAGTGCTTGCATTCCTCAGCTGGGATTCTTCTGCTTTTATCTGTTTTGCCTGCCCTACCCTGCTGACACCTAGACAGGAGTTTCTGAGAAAAAGATCACTGTTGTCAATTGTTTATTTGTCTCTGTCTTTTTAAATGCATGCATTGTTCAGCCCCCTTGGTACTAAGTTACCATAACACAAGTTAATTACCTTTGGCTAACTTAGGAAACCAGCCAGCTTGCAACTCTGGACTTTTGCCTGCAGCTAGCAAGGCTTCCTGCTATATACCAGTACAAAATGAGGGTAAGCCTTGTTTTGACTTTCAAGGTGACTTAGGTGCCTTGAATATATGGGGGATGGGAGGGAAAACAACAACAACAATAACAATAACAACAACCCTGACAACATAGCAAACAGCCAAAAGTAAGAGACCTTTACCTTGTTCTTTCCCCAAAGGTACAGTGAGTGTTCTCAGTCCACGTTCCTTTTGCTGCCAATAATAGTCATGACTTTCCCTCCTTCAGTTCCTATGAGCTCAAAGTGTGGTAGAGTTGAAATTACTCAGCCACAAGATCAGATTTAAAAATAGGTTCTTCATTTAGCCCTGTAGCCTTTCCCTCTGCGACCCCTGCCAGACGAGTCTCATGCTATCAGCTCAGGGAGGGGCGTGGGGTAGAGACTGTACAGTTATGAAGGCCAGGATCCTAGGAGACAGAAGGTTTGGGAACAAGGGAAAAGGAGCTTACAGAAGCAAAAGAAGAGATGGGGGGGGGGGTTGTAGAGGGGAATCTTAATGAGAAGAAGAGAAAGAAGTAGAGGAATAAGGAGACTGAAGACAAGGCCTTTGGGGAGAAGGGGAGACTTCTTTGCCCCAGGCTCCCAGTGAGACACAGCAGAAACAACTGTGCCCAGATGTCCTTCTGAGACTCCATCTAGGCTCTGAGAGTCGAGGCTGCAGAGTCACAGTTCAATGCCTCCACAAGGCCCAGGAGCCAACTCTCTGCTAGTCCCTGCAGTGGCAGCTGCAGCCCAGATCCCCTAACAGCAGTGCAGCCATCCCTTTCTCTTGATGACAGTTTCCCTAAGTTGCTGAGGCTGGCCTCAAACTTGTGATCCTCCTGCTTCAGCCTCCTGAGTATCTGGGACTACAAGTACACCACCAGGGATAAAATTTCAGTGTGTTTTAACTCAAAACAGAACAGTGTCTGGCTCACGATAACTGCTTAATAAATTTGTAAAGATAAATGAGTGGATATGCAAACTACAATTACAGTAATGAAAAAGCCCCTTTTTAAGTCACTCAATAAGTGAGTGGCAGAGCAGGGTTGGAATTCTGCCCCATTCCAGATCCTTGGGATTTAATCTCTCTGCAACATTACTATTCTTTCAAAGATTTTATAACCCAACATGCATACTTTTCAAAAGGTAATTCATTCCCAAACTCATTCAGAATGGCCTGCTTAGGAAAGCAGTTTGCCCATCCTTTAGGTTCCATTTATTAGAAGTTCAGGGCTTGCTCAAGGTTCAAAGATAGTTTTGAGACTTCTGGTCAGTTAAGGTGCTGAGGCCCGCTTGGTCTTGGGATGAAACTGTGTATTATCAGGGTCCTGCAGGGTCAGTTAGGTTTTGGTCAAGTCAACCTGAGTGGGGTGCACTCACCACTGAGTCTTCCACCAGGAAATCTTTTAGGTAAATAAATGTTACTAGGTTCTAAGATGCTCTTTTCTAAACCACTGATTGCTTATTTCTACAATTCTATGTGTATTGAAAATATTTTAGCCAGGCATGGTGGCACACCTGTAATCCCAGGGACTTGGGAGGCTGAGGCGGCAGGATCACAAGTTCAAAGGCAGCCTCAGCAATTTAGTGAAGCCCTAAGTAACTTAGTGAGACCCTGTATCAAAATAAAAATAAATAAATAAAAAGGGCTTGGGATGTGGCTCAGCAGTTAAGTATCCCTGGGTTTAATCCCTGGTGCCAAAATAATTTTTTTTTTTTTTTTTTTTTTTTTTTGATGAGTTGGGAGTATAGCTCAGTGAAAGAATGCTTGCCTGATATGCAATCAATCCTGGGTTCAATTCCCAGCACTGGAAACAAAACAAAACAAAACAAAACAAAAACTCTCCCAGTTCAACTCATCATCAGGCATATGCATGCCAATCAGAAAAACAAGTTGAAATTTGGTGCATAAGAGCATCCTTATGATTTGCAAGATGAAGGTGAAAGAGGGCTGTGAACCACCTATGATAGACCCAGAAGAAACCTACCATGGTCAAGTGGATGGGCAGTCTCTTTCAAATCACTGGACTGCAACTATGAGAGATCGAAAAGCCAGGGGCCTGCAGATGCAGAGAGCTTTGACCCAGATGCTAGGGAAGTTTAAGAAACACTCAGCAGATACAGAAGCTGAGCTCTACCTGTAAGGAAGTGTTTACTAATGCATATGTCATGATGAGAAAGAACATGTCTCTCCATTTGAACTACAGAAAAATGTAAACAAACGAGTTAAGAAAATACAACATGTAAGAAACCTTTAGAACTAGAAGTCTTAAAACAGCAAAGAAGTGGAATCGCATGTGTGTAATTAAAAAAATATTTATAGCCAGGTGTGATGGTGCACACATTTAATCCTAGTGACTTAGGAGGCTGAGGTAGAGAGAATTGCAAGTTTGAGGCCAGCCTGGGCAAACTAGCAAGATCCTGTCTCAAAATTTAAATATAAATAAACAAATAAAAAGTCTGGGGATATAGTTCAGTTGTAGAGCACCCCTGGGATCAATCCCCAGTCCTACAAAAACAAAAAACAAACAAAATTATTAGTAGTTTTGATTCACCCACATACTAGAAATTCTAGATGTCATGTACAACAAACTTAGCCTATGTGCAAATCCACATGTATGCTATTATTGTAGCTCAGCCAAGGGTTAAATTAGATCTTAATATTGAGATTTATTTGTTTTTTTGATTGCATCAGGCTCTTATAAGACTTAGAAATAAATAAAAATGGCTTAGCTCTGGTTCAAAGAGGATTTTCCCCTAGAGCTGATTTTACTATAATATATAGCTTCATATAAAACCTAGCATGCTGAATACAGTTAGTCTTCAAAGTGGATTAGGTTTGTTGTGCTTTGGGCATTTCCAAAGCATTAGTTACAGTACATTGCATAGCTTTACCAGTTGCTTCTCCTGTAATGAAAGGCATAGAAAGATCACCCGCTCAAATAGGAGACCAGAATGCCATCTTTTAACTTCTATTGAGTGTGATGGAGATGATAATTGAATGGCAAAACCACTCGCATTGTAAGGGAGCAATGAAGCATTCTCTAGTTCCTTTACAAAAGGCAAAATCTGAGATGCAGAAATCTGAGATGCTGACAAGCCCTATTCATTCTGTGATAATAATAATGATAACAATAATGATCATAATTGTACCAGTTGTTACCATTTGCCACCTTCCCCTTTGTCCATGGGCCTTAAAATAAATAAATCTGTATTTTAAGTTATTAACTTGACCTCAGTCCTTTATCCACCTTTGTGTGTGTGTGTGTGTGTGTGTGTGTGTGTGTGTGTGAGAGAGAGAGAGAGAGAGAGAGAGAGAGAGAGAGAGAGAGAGAGAGAGAGAGAGAGGAACTACTGAAATAATAATTGGATTTCATATAAGCAGCCCATGTGGCATTTTGTGGAAAAGGTGGATTTTTTATATTGCTCTATGGTGTGTGGATGCTGCACACCTTTTTGCACTAGTGATGAATGTATGATACATGTGCTCACAACTGCATACATAAAGATGAGGCAACCATGAATTTTTCTTAGCATTAACTATGTGGGAGAGACTGGGATAAGTGCTTTATGTGTATTATCTGGTTAATCTCTCCCAAGTCCTTGAGACGGGTACTTTTATTATGAATCTGATTTTTCACATGGGTTAACTGAAGCAACTGAGAGACTAATTAACTTTCTAATAAGTCGTGATCCAGGATTTGAAGCAGATATTCTAATTCTAGAACCCTTTTATTTCATTGCCAGTCACTGAGCCTTCTATAAATGAGGAAATAAATGAATATTATAAACTTACTATAATTGAAAAGCACCCTACAAATGTCAAGAAGATGCAATTATGCCTGCCAGTCTTGGGAATTCAGAAGTCTGGCATATACATCTGTCTATACTGTATTTACCTTTATTTCAAACAGATCATATGATGGATATTAAGACTGCAGATGGTATTTTGTGCAGGCACATGCAATTATTGTGCAGTATAAGTGCACAGGAAGATCACCACTTGAATAGAAAACCAAAATGCCATCTTTCAATTTCTATCGACCGTGATAAAGACGGTAATGAAATGACCGAACCATTCTCACTGTAAGGGAGCAACAAAGTTAGCAAGTCAGGCACCAGGTTAGGACAGAGATGTTGGCATTAAAGAGGGAGACACTCCACCCTGGAGGAGGCCGAGCTGATCACGTGGCACCTAAACTGTGCAAGCCAGATTATCTAGATTGAATCTGGCCCAGGGTTGCCAATTGGCTGTGTGGTCTTTAGATGACATTTCCAAGTCTCTCTTTCTCTCTTATTTTTTTTTCCTCCTTTGAAAATGGGAGAGACCACTAACACACTGGTTTGATTTAAGGATGAAGAGACAATGTCTGATTCCTAGTAAGTGGGTAGAAATATTAGTTACTCTTACTACGAGTACATTTGGGTATTAGTCTATTAAACAAAATGATCTTCCCACCCTCGGCGGAGAATCTGTGTACACATGTTCTTCTTTGTGACGTGTTTCCTCTCAGAAAACAAGCAGATTGTTCCTGGAATCTGGGCCAAACACTTACCCATTAGTGCCACAAAATACAAAACCGGTTATTTGGACAATGTGCTGTAGTCCTGAGGTAGGGCATGAGAGGGCACTGTCAGCAGAACAGTAACAGGAAGGGTGAAGCAGAAGTAGTCTGGCTTTAAAATGTGTGGTAACTTCTGTAAATCCAAAACTATTCTAAAATAAGGTGCTTCTTTCTTTTTAAAGTGCACAGTAATGTGTTTTGGGACTCAGCTATTTCATAATTAATAGATAAGCTTCACCTTTGTTTGTGCCACAGTAAACAGGGCAAAAAAGTGGCTCTGAACTTGGCACTCTGTGGCCTGTCTTTTAATCTAGAAGATGCCCTCAAAGGCACTTTTCTACTTGGAAACTCAAATGGAATGACCAGACATCTAGGAGGGATTAAATAATGGCATAATGTTGGTCTTCTGGTCACTTCCCTTTGAACTGGGAACTATGGAAGAGGGTGGTTATTATCTGAAGAGTTGGCCAGCACCAGAATGCAGGTCTCTTGGGGTTTCCAAGGGGAAGTTGGGGGAGTTGTACATCTAGAGACTTTGAAAGAGAGTTGGATGAAATTTCATGTCTCAGTGAAGGGTAGACTGAGGCCCTTACTAATACGAGAAAGAGGTGATTGATTGAACTCCAATTCTAAGTGTTTCCTAATGAGTTAAAAGACAAACAGCTATTTCCAAATTCATTCTAATTCCTTCCTTTAAGTGATCACCCAGAGATTCATAGTCCAAACACCCTTACCTGAGAAACCCGAGTCTTGAGTTTAATCAGGAATGAATGTTCTGGGCAAAGTGCATTGTGGCCCCAGGTTCCTTCCTGAGATCTCCTTTGTGATGGAAGGCTGAGTGTGACCACAGTCAAAGCTGCCCGCTAGGGAAACTGCAGAGCCAAGATGGACAATATTCTTTAATTTTTGTGTCTCCAGAAGAGCCTTGTGGTAGAACAATCTCTAGAGAGTTTGAGGCAGGGAAACTAATTGCACTGAATGCCTCATCAATCCTCCCAACTTAGCTCCTGGCCTCGCTGCCCCCCCATCATTTCTTCATTCACAGACATTAACTGAACATAAATGTAAATGCTGGGGATGGAGCAGTGAGCTCAAATAAACAGGATGCCAAATGATGAATGGAACACAAATCTTTCCTGGATGGCAGTTACAGTCTGAGGGGAGGTAGAAAATGCTATACTAGTCATTATGATTCAGGGCTGTGGTGTTGCTCAGTGGTGAATGCTTGCTTAGAACAGATGAGGCCCTGGATTCCATCCCCAGCACACAAAATAATAATAATTAATAACAGGGAAATAATGAGTTTACCTGTATGGGTAAACTGATTTGAGACTATTTGTACTAGTAATGATAGATGTAAATGAATTTTGAAGCTATTCTCAAAGGAGACAAGAAAGGGAAGGTGTCAAAAAATGACAACTGGAAGAGCAAGAGCAGGCATAGATTTGAACCCGACGAATGCTTTAGAATTTTGAGCCTAGAAGTGATTGAAGGCATCTGGTTTCAACCTCATAGGGAGAATGTCCCAACAGGATCATTCCTAACGTCACCACCTCAGTGGATGGTAACTCATCATTTCCGTTTAGATGAACAATATGTGGTTCCTGAAGATAGTGGGGCAATTTCCTTGTTTGTTTGTGTGCCTGTGTGTGAGAGAGTGTATGTGAGGAGAGGTGGGGCAGTGGTATCTACTTTTAGTATTCAAGGTGCCCTTTTGCCTGAAGGACATGCAGGAGTGACAAGTGCCGATTGGTTGTTCTTTGAGTCTGGGGAGATTATGATGGGATGGAACTTAATGTCTTGGTTCTGAGGTCCAAGGTCCCAAGGCTCTGCATGGGTGGCAAACTCGAATGGAATGAGGTCACGTGAGCCACCTTCAGGAAGGGAGACTTTGCTCAGCAGAACATGATTTAAGCCTTTGCCTGACTACATTCTGGAAAGAAGTTAACTACCTGTGGATGTCAATTGGAAACACAGAGAAGCCACTTTTAAAGATCTTTTAGTGTTTATTGAGCTACTATTTCAGCAAATGGTGGCAAGCCCCATTTTATAAAAACTATCTCAGCAGGTCAGCCTCTGGCTGACCATTTGCAAAAGACCAGTAGTTTCCTCTGGTTATTTAGAAATCACTGCTTGGAGGCTTGGATCTCTAATCCTCAATAGTAGGATCCTTGAAGCACTAGGATTTTTAGCCCTGCTGACTTGCCTCGGAACTACAGGTAGGCTTCTTAACAGGTAAGAAGTACTTGAGACACTTGGGTTAAAATTAGGAATTAGGGCTATACCTATGTTATTAATGACAAATGAGAAGCTGTTAATGTGGTCTGAACGTGCCTCCAAATGGTATTTCTTTCTATATTTTGGAAAGGATGTTCTGCTAGATATTCAAGATAGTATCTCTTAAAATATTTAGAATTCAGTATGAACTCCCAAAGAAATTGGTTTTCACTTGTGGTGAATTTAGTTAAGGAACTAATAGAAGCTGACTGACTTAAACATGAAAATAATTCTCCAACCCCCAAATATTAATTTTTTTGCCAAATTGCAAATCAAATAAATGTTTACAAAAAAAAAAAAATGGTAGGGAGAACCAGTTTGAATGATGGCTGAAAAATACATAATTACAGAAGTCAAATAAAGTAACTGTGGAGTAGAATAAAACATGGATGTTGGATTCAAAATAACTAGGTTTGAATCAATCTTGAGGTTTAAAGTTCTTAATTTCTCTGGTCTTTGTGTCCTCATCTCTAAATGAGGGGGAGAAAATGACCATTTAACTCATAGAACTAGAATAAGGCTTAAGAAAAATAGATTGAAAGTTTAAGACATGGAAACATTTCTAATCTATGCCTGATTGAAGTGGATTTTTTTCATTTGGTCCAGGTCTTAGTGACCTAATCTACTTTAAACCAACAGGGTAGGAGCATGCAAGTTGGTTATTTACAGATGAACTTTTATCGGTAGTGTTGTTCTTGTAAGGTTTGCATATACATCAAAGTAATATTTAAAATGCTTTGGGGAAGTTTCTCACATTAAGAAATTCTATTTATGTAAGCAAAAAGACCTTTCCAAAGCAGATAAACATTCTATTTTATCTTTTGTGCAAATCTGAATGTTCACACGTTGGGATTAGTTCTAACCAGGTATTCATGTTTGATTAGCTTCTTGCTCTGTAGGGGCTTATGAGGGAATTGGAGATGCAAACAAAATGTGTCTGTTCAAAAACAGGAAGGGGTTAGGGCCTCCTCACTACAATTGTTTTTAAATTGTTCTTTGAGGTCAAGATACTACTTCCAAAATAATACTGGAAGGTGCTCAGATAGAGTTTGACCAAAAGATGTTTGATCGCTATATGGCCGTTCCAAGCTCCAGCTTTGTGACCTTGGTCCCAGGTTTATCTTACCAACACCTCAGTTTCCCATTGTGAATCCAGGTGAAATAGGGTGGAAGAATGATGGGCATTGGATTAAATGTTTCATGTTTCTCCCAGACCTATAATTCTATCACCTAAGGAAAGTCTGTTTTTCATAAAAATCCTCAATCTTCAGACAGAATTAGTGTCTTCCAGATGTACCTGCTTACCCATCCAGGGAGTGTTAAGAGAGCATAGGAAATGAAGCTCTTTCTTTTCCTGGAAACACAGAAAAACAAGGTCACTCTGTATCCAGCAGTGTATTTAATGTCTATTTGGACACTCTACTCAATAGATGGCTTCCTCATAGAATGTTCCTTATTCAAGTTTATTAATTGAATAAAATTTTCATGCATGCATGTAGCTGGATGTGATGTAATCCTAGTGTAATCCTAGTGACTTGGGAGGTATAGAGACAGGAGGATTGTAAGTTCCAGGCCAGCCTGGGCAATTTAGTGTCTCAAAATAAAATAAAAGATCTGGCAATATAGCTCAGTGTAGAGTGCCCCTAGGTTTAATCCCCACTACCAAGAAAAAAAAAAAAAAATGCATGCAGTGGAACAATCTATTTTAATAAATCTTTGGTAAAATAAATTATTTGCTTTATATAAAGCATTTTTGTAGACTTATATATTTTTAAATCTTGATTTTAGATATGAAGAGTGCTTCAAGCAAAGTAAATCTTTCTAGTTTGTAGACTCTGAGAGTTACAAGACTTTAGGAATCACCTACCATAACCAGTCCTCAAATCTCAATTTCAGAGTATGTAAAATATCATAGAGTTACTGGATCAAGGCACGATGGTGTGGGCATAGTGGTCCTGAATCTTAGCTCCTAGGAGAGAGGTAGGGCATATAACGAGGATCTTTAGCCCTCAGGACAGTTCTGGGGCAGAGTGCAGCCAGTGTAGGAGCAAACCAACTATCTCTGAAAAGTGGGAACATCCAACAGTGTGACTTTCATTGAGGTAAGAGTTAAAGCCAACGTAGAATTGTATAGGAATTAATTATTTACAATTACTCCCTCCAGATGTTTGCTTGCAGAAAGATAAATGACTCAGGGTACAGTGGAATAGTTGACCAGGGCTGGATTACAGGGGCCACCAATGAAAATCCTCCAAGGAGCCCCACCTTCTTCTGCTTCTTTCTGTATCATAACCAAAGCAATTCCAGTTTTTTGCTTGGCATAGTAGGGTAAAGGCTAATATCCTTGGAGGGTGGCCAGTATACTATTGTATCCCTTCTGAACAAGCTTGGCAACTGTTCTAGTTTCACTTTCATGATTCAGCATTGTATCTTAGGATATGAAGTTATCACCCATTCTGCTGAACCCTGGAAGTGGTTGGAGTGCACTGGCTCAAATGTGTAAAGTTCTGTGAATCTTGACTTGCTTGTCTACAGAAGGTGGCTACTGTTTTCTGATTGAGGGACAGTGGAATCGCCAGCATTCCTATCAGAAAATCCTGGGTTGGCTGCTTTAACATTTAAAAGAAATCATTTGCTAGAGCATGAGAGTTCTCTTGAGTGAATTAAACTTCCAACTCTGATTGTCTTGGTCTTGGTATGAAAAGTCCTTCACATCTTCACATCTGTGAAGTGCCACCTTTTGATATGTGATTTTCAGTTAAACTGTGTAGCTTCCCTGTGCCTCTGTTTTCTAATCTGTAAACCAAAAATGAACAATGGAGATAAAGTGATGGTTGAACCAGATCTTGGAAATCTCTGTTCTGCCATTCTGCAATTCTGAGATTGCTACAATGTGAATTCCTCCAAAGGCAAAACTTGCTTTTGTTCACCCCTGTTTTATAGCACCTAGAACAGTGTGCACAGCAAATAAATGTTAAATGGATGAACCAGGAAGATTTATAGTATCATAATATCTCCCCCTCAACCCTTGCCCACTTGAATGTTCATTATGCTCCATGCAAACTGTTCTTTCAGTAAATCCAAGAACTTGCCATGCTCTCTTTCATATCTCATTGACTTTTCACGTGCAGCTTCTCTGCTGGAAACATGCTACCTAGGTCTACATGGAAAACTTCTCTACCAACCTTCAAACCGTGACTAGGTACTGTCTCTGCTATAAAATTCTCTGGATCAGGGTCTTTGTCCCCTGTATTCACACAGCATTTGGTACACATTTCTACTGAGGTAGATTTTGCTACCAAGCTGTAGTTCTTCAATTGGTTTTCTGCTCCTTCCTCCCTTCCCCTAATTTTGAAGCAACTGAGGCCACAGTTATCTGTGATAAGCATTCAAAACGTATTTTCAAGAAGTGAATAATTTTACATAAACTTTTTAGAAACTCTTTATAGTACTGAGAATTATGGTATGCTTTGAATCTGGGAATATTAAATACTTTTTGATTGATTTGTTAGATTACCAGGTACACCACCAAGCTTCAATTTTCTTAGCAGGTATAGGCAGAACTCCATTTTAAATGGCATAATCGTGCAGTTACATTTTGTTCCTCTGAAATGTAACATCTACCAACAATAAAACAAACACACACACAATTAAAAGGGGGAAAACATCTTATTCCATACCCCAATTGTTCCCTTGACTGGGCTCTTCCTTTCTCTCTCTCCTCTTTTTTTTTTTTTTTTCCTTCTCCCTCTGTCCTTCTTCCCCCCCACCCCCTCTCTCTCTCTCTCTCTCTCTCTCTCCTCTCTCTCTCTCTCTCTCTCTGTCCCTCTCTCAACACTTGGCTTTTTGCTTTTCACAATCTAACTCTGGGCCCTAGAAAAGTATTTAACACAAAATAATGTTCAAAACTATTTGAGAATGAATAAGATGTCTCTGACTCTGTTCACTGCCCAATTTCTGGAAGGTGTAGGCTAATCTTGCAGACTTCCATTTATTCCTTCCCTGTTTACTCTTTACCCTGTAGCAATCTCATTTTCTCCTCTTGCCACTCCACTGTTGTCTCAGAGGTCATCAATGACTTAATTATAAATCTAACGGAATTGTCTCAGTCTTCCTCCTGCCTGACTTTATTATAGCATTCAATATAATTTGTCTCACAGAAATATGGTACAACGGAGAATGCATGAGTTTAAAGTAGAGAAGCCCATTTAATGCATATCTTCCATTTCCTAGCTATGTGAACTTGGGCAAGTCACCTTGTAAAATCTCTCTCTTTTTTCTTTTTTTTTTTTTTTTTTTTGCAGTGCTGGGGATTGAACCCAGGGCCTTGTGCTTGCGAGGCAGGCACTCTACCAACTGAGTCATATCCCCAGCCCTCTCATTATTCTTATTATTCTGCTTTTGATAACGGTTTCTCGGGAGAGTCAAATGGGATTTAGAGCATGAAGCACTTAGCATGCTGCCTGTCCTGCTGTAACCAGGCAATAAATTCTGGTTCCTTTCTTTTCTTGACTTCTGAATCATTACTTCCCCTTGGTTTTCTTCCATTCTATCTCTCTGAACAGATCTTCACATGGATCCCATTTTCCTCACCCATCTCTTCTCAGTCTGCATTTTTTATTGCCCTATTTCAAATTTTCCCCATCTTTTACCTGAACTATTTGCCATTCATATGATCAATATTCCAGAAATACTGGTGGTCTATGTACTTCTTCCCTTTGCTCTTCCTGTACACATTTCAGGCTGTCACCAGAGCTGATGTTCCCCAAATACAGGTCAATAAAGTCACCCTCCCAGAACAAATATCAAAATCAAAATCAACTGGAATATCATCCCTTTATCTGAAGGATAACATTCACCACAATCTGTACCTTGTTTTTTCTACCTCACCTTCTAGTATGTCCTTCCATATACTCTGACATTTTTCCTTATTTTCAGAAACTGAGTATTCACTCCTCTGTGCCTTCACTCAAATTTTACTGCCCTATTCTTTCCTATTGAGATTCATGCTTTATGTCTTAAATGCCAGTTCCTTGATAGGGCTTGCCTGGACCATCTCTTTCCCTCTAGTTAAAATCTATCAATCTTTCTACTCACATCTCTTTTGCACTTAATTAATCCTGCCTTGATAGACTGTGTGCTCTGATGCACAAAGAGCATCTTATTTATCTTGCTGTGCTCCAGCGCTTACTCAGTTAGGAACCTTATAGAATGGTCTAGCTTAACAACTACTTGTAGAATTGAACTGAATTGAAAACCAACATAAACAGTCCTGTTTCCTAACAAGGTTAAAATAAAGGAAATGTAAATAGGCACAGCAAATGCTAACATTTATAGAGCACTTACTATGTGTTAAGCTCTGATCTAAATGGCCTACGTGGTTCTAAATTCTTACAGCCACTTCAGGAGAGAGATGCTATTTTGGATCTTGATTTTACAGATGAGATGGAGACACCCTGTCTGAGAGAAGGTGATAGAAGCTCTGCTAGCTTGACTTTGGGCCTGTGCTCTTAATAACTGGTTAATAGGCTGATATATTCCATGATGCTTCTGAGGAATGTGACTTGGGTAGCTAGAGCATGGGATGATTGGCCAAGGATGGATGGGGTGACTACAGAAGTCTTTTCCAGTCCTGGTTTGCATAAAAATTGTCCTTGCAAGATTTAGAGGACAAGAGATAATGTCTGCTTGTGCCTTGGTATTCTGGTATCAAGAACAAAGGTAGCCAAATGTTGCGCAAAACATCCTCTGACTCCTAAGCCTTTTAATGAGCTATGAAAGCAGGAGGGCTTATCGGGTGGCAGTCCTTCTCCTGAGGTGACGTCATTGCTCACCCTGGCTCCTGTGAAGGCTAGTGGAAGCAAGCCTCTGCTGACCTTGGGCATTCCCCAAGGCTGACAGTCCCCCTCCCCCAGGCTGCGTTCTTGGGAACTAACTCTCCATCAAGGGTTTGAAGCATTTTCTTCTTTTTCTTCAGAAAATAGAAGCAGGACATGGCGGCTGGTCAACTGTGATTTTATTTAGATTGTGTTTAGCCAGCGTCAGCCTCCTACTCTACCCTCCTTCTCTAACCACATGAATCCAGTTCAATTTCCTCTGACCCATCTTAAGTAGCTAGCTGCTTTCTGGTGAAATGAAGGGGGGATTAGTGAAAGGGAGAGGAGAGGCCATGGGTGTGGTTTAAGTTATTCTCTCCAATTCCTTCTCCTGTCCCCATACCCTCCACCCCTAGTCCCTTGCTTCATCGCTACACTAGTGATTTCGGTCACTATATTTCTAGCTCCCTGTGCAAGATATTAAAGCCATTAGTGGGTTTCTGAGAGGTGTTTAGTATCTGTGATCAAAATCCCTGAAGCAGTGATGGTCATTTCAGACTGACTTTGTTTTAGGCATAAGTGAATTGCTTTTACATTAATGAGAATCTGGGCCTTAGAGACAGACACAGAACCGTAGGATAAGGACGGGCCTTTAAGAGATAATCTCTTTTCTTCCATTGCTTCTAATGAGGCTCCAGTTACCTTTAAAGAGAAAGCCCTCTCTAACCAGGCTTGGTAAGGCATTCCAGTCCTTAAACTGGCCTTACCCTTGGTAAAAGTTTACCATCTGACCTGAACTCCCCCCATCCCTCTATACAAACTCATTTCTATTGTTCAGCAATAGACAGAGCTAGAGATTAATATCTGCCCATTATTCTAATAGCACCTTCCATATTTCAGCTTTCCTGCGAGCCACAATCCCACTTGTGTCCAAAGCCTATACTTTTCCTTTGGCCATTCTGAATACTGTGCAGAACAAACTCTGTGTCCAGATTTGAGGTGGGAACTTTTTGTCTTGCAGCAATAGTGCCAAAGGGGACACCCTTGTGTTCTTGAGAATTTCCTGCCCTTGGTATCCTGGGATAGGTAGGATGGTGGGTTAGTGGGGCCTACATCTTCCACCTCACACCCACTTGGATGTGCACCCCAGAGAAGAACCTTGAAGTTGCTATTTTTCAATTAAGTTCTCTGCCGAAAGTATTGACTGAATAATGGACTATGTTCTCTATGGGTCTCCAGAAGTAATAGACAGGTGTTGGGTGTCTTGTGTCGGTAGGAAAAGGGAGCTTATGCAGCTGAGAATAAACAACAGTTGCTTGGTAATATGAGCTCCTTTCATTTAAAGTCAGAGGGCTGGCTGTGGATTGGGGGATGGGGGCCTGGGTTGGTCTGGCCACTACCTGTTTGAGGGACAGGTCGCAAGGTGAGGTCAGTTTCCCAGAGAACCATGGAGTCACTGAGAAACCAAATATGGAAGAGGGGAAAAATGGAGGGTGGGGTAGAGGGACCTGGCAAATGAATGCTAAGGTTCTTAAAGAGGTCCTGGAAACTCTTTGGCCCCTGGCACCTGATACCATCTGCACTGGGCCATTGTTTTTCAAGCATTGTGCTTCCATTTCCCTGCATGTGAAACTACTGTTGGAATTAACAGCTACTTGTAATTTCATAATGTACCCAACTGAAGCCAGTTAGTACAATTCTGGTGCTGTTCATACTGCTTTCCAGAGCTAATGCATTGATGTAATTTGGTGGCCTCTACACTGACTTCAGAAGGCCCAGGTTTCAAGTTCTGGTCTTGTCCTTGATGAGTCATTATCATTTATCACTGACCTTGGATAAATTAACTGCATCTCTGTCTCACTTTTATCAATTGTAAAGTGAGAGGGATAAGTTCTGTTCTTCCTCACTGTGAGGGCCCCTGAAAGAGGCAAATGTAGAAGAGCCCTTTCTAAAAAGCATGACGGTCACATACAAATAAAAGCACAGGATTCTATAGAGACTCAGTGGAAGAAAAAATTAGTTTGTCCTCAACATGCTTCCAGTTTTCAAGTGATGATGGTTCACAGTTGGAGGGCATTCTATGTTTCAAAGCAGTGAACCACTATTACCTTTCTGAGGTATGTTTTGATAGTGTTGGCTGGGGTTATAGCTCAGTGGGTACAGTGTGTGCTTTGCATGCACAAGGCCCTGGGCTCAATCCCCAGCACCACAAAAACAAACAAAACAAAGGTGATGGCTAGAAGGGAGGAAGGGACTGCAGGTTGAAGTGAGCAAGGACACTATTAGGGTTTGTTTTTATTTTTATGTTTTATAGTGTTGGAGATTGAACTCAGGGCCTGGAGCAGGTTGGGCTATCATTGAGCTACGTCCCCCTAAGGACAGTGTTAGGGAAGAGATGTGCTCTGGGTATCTGCTTCCAAATCAAGTGAGACCTTTTTAGATTTGGTTTGGAGGAGGTTTTCTCTCAGGCCAGGTGAAATGATAAGTCCGTGCCCAAGGGTTTAAATTAATCTCACAGGATTTGGGGGTCCAGAATCTATTGTTGGGTAAAAAAAAATTCGCTGAAGTATGTGGGGAAAAAGGAACTGGTGGCTCTTCTTCCTTTTGACAGGCATGTGTTTAAATTCAGAGCACAACCTACAAACATAAAGGGGCTGTACCCTTTATTGACCCTTCTTCCTTTCTCCAAATTTTCTCTCTCTCTCTCTCTCTCCAAAATGAATTTGGTTTCCAAATGAATAGTGGTATTCTGATTTCCTTTGTTCCCTTACACACTAGTGACCCTGGTCTCTTACTTCAACAGTCCATCTAACAGGCAGCTTTCTGGAATTGGGAAGTTGTCAGACCCTCTGCAAAGTGGCTCCTCCTTTGGAGGAAATCCAGGCAGTGGTGAACTATGTGGAACTTGGCCTAGCTCCGGATCCTGAAGTTTGGAGTGGCAGCACAGCTTCCTCAATGTCCCGCACCGGAAGAGGTGTCCTGCTCCTTGCCGGCCCTGACACCTGATGGAAAGGGGTTTTCTCCTTACCATACTGTGTCCAGGAGTTAAAATAGAGTGATACCAAATCATCCCTGAGAGCCAATGGCCGGATGTGAAGAGTCAGAAACAGAAGCCCATGTTGGGGGGAGGGGCAAGTTCATTTTTAGGGTGGACCTGGCCTGGCTTTTCAGCTGCAGTGTCTCCTTGAGTAAGACACACTTCCTTGGGTTTCACAGCCTCTCATAGGTTATACAACGTCGGGGTGCTTTTAAGCTGCCCATGTGTCATTGCAGGACATGATGGACCCATGGCCAGCTGTCTGTGTCACCCTTGATGTTTTGCTGACCTGCTGGGATATAGTTTTTTGTTGTTGTTGCTGCAATAAATTTCTGTGGTCTTTTTAGATATGTAATTTCTCCGCAGCTTTGGGACACTTATGAAATGTAACTTTTATCCTGGCTCTAGGCATTGGCTTCCAAATGGAAACTGTATCCACAGAGAGGGAAGAGAAGAGGTTGGATCCAGTTGTGAATTCTGTGTAGTCTTTGGGGTCTCTCTGGGTCTATTTGTACTGAAGAGGCAACTGCCCTGCTGGGGAGGTAAGGGAAGGGTGCTGCAGCTTCTCTTGTAGCAGCTGGGCTGATTGGATTCTGTCCAGCAGAGGAAAACCCCCAACAGGGTGGATCCCTTCCAAGGTCCATCTCTTAGGTTGATACCCAGGTCTGGGGAGGAAGTGGCTCAACACATCTTTGGACACCACCAGGACTAGGATCTCTTCTAGGTTTTCTGTGACCGGGGAACATACTAGACTTTGTGAACCCCGTCTATGACACTAGCAGACTGAAGCAGAATGGTAACAGTGCCAGGAATGGAAAGGGTGCACCTGACTCTTGGGGCTCTGTTGGATACACTGCCTTGTTTTGTTTGCCCTCCCTCTCTTTTATTCTTTCCTGGGGATGGGTTTCATGGTATTTGCAAATTGTACAGGATTCAGTCTCTCCTTACTGGTCCTGTGTGTCCTATTGTCTGTCTTTCTTTGGTATGTCATGTCTGGTGTCCTTAGCTCATGTCACAGAACTGTCCTTATCTTCTTCAGCTCATCATTTGGAAGCAGCCTTCAAGAATCTTGCTTGGTCCCAGTGACTATGTAAGGTCTTCCTGTGTCCTCAACGGCACCCCAAATAACTCAAAGCAAGCACCTTTCTTAGGAGCAGAGATTCAGTTGAAAAGTCCCCAGTTTTCCCTCAACCCGGTATCTTGGGTGGCCCTAGAGAGTGGGGGACTGATACACCTAATGAGAGGAGACGCTTGGCCTTCTCCCCCAGAAAAATGCAGAGTTTGCTAATGGGTACTGCTTGGCCAATCATCGCTCTGAGAAAGTTTGGTCCGTGCTCCTATTTCATTAGGCTGATTGGAGCAGCCTTTAATGGGAGGTAGATCCCTCCCCAAGGGATTCCGTGTACAGTTACACTGCTGTCGCTGCTTCAGCCTACCCTTTCAGGATAGCAATCCCCTCGTCCCCCGCCAGTCCCTTGCTCCTCCGCCTCCTTTTTTGTTTTTATCCAGTGTTTCGCTTCCTCTCTCTCTCTCTCTCTCTCTCTCTCTCTCTTTTCCCCTCCCCTCCTACTACTGCCTCTTCCTCCTGCTCTCGACTTCCCTGCAGCGTCAAGCCGGTTCCCCAACCTGGTCTACTGAACGCAAACCGCTGAGAGTTTGCTGCGCCGCCCCCTGGGGCCCCGGGCTGCGGAGTCTCGCTAAGGCAAAGACGCAAGCAAGCGAGAGATCGCAGTGGAAGACAAACAAGCGCGCGCGAGGGGAGCCCCAGGAGGGCGGCCGGGTGGCTAGCAGGCGGTCCCCGCCGCGCCCGGGTCGCCTCGCCGGCGGCGGACGGCCGGGAGGACGCGCGCTCCGAAAAGTTAAAGACTACCGGCGGCGCCGCGCCACTTCGCCTTGCGTCCCTTCCCCGCCGCGCTCCAGGAAAAGGAACTTGCTCTTCTAGCAGCTAGAGACGCGAGCGTTTCCTAACGTGAGAGGGGACAGTGTGCCGAGGGGCCGGGGTGGGAAGCAGCGATCAGGAGACGCGAACAAGGCTGCTGGCCGAGGGCGTGGAAGAAACGCGGAGGCGACGGACCCCGATGCCGGCGGCCAACATGATGGAGAACCTGCAGTTGCCCGCCCTGCAGGTGCCCGAGACGCAGGGCGCGTCGGAGGGCAGTCCGGTCTGGTCCAGCTCGTCCACCCCTACGCTCCGCCGCCGGCGCTTCAAGATGCGCCGGATGAAGAACGTGCAGGAGCAGAGCCTGGAGGCCGGGCTAGCGCAGGACCTGCCGGTTGTCTTGGCTCCTGGCAAAGAGTTCCTGCAGCTGCCGTCCATCGAGATTACGCCCTCCAGCGACGAGGACACCCCGTGGTCCAACTGCTCAACACCCAGTGCTTCCCCGCGCCGAAAGCGCTTCCTTCTCCGCAAGTGGCTGAGGGTGAGGGAGCGGAAGGAGTGCAGTGAAAGCAGGTACGTCGCTGTTCCGCCCTGCCTTCCCGCCCCTCCCCAGAGCCGTCCAGGGCCCCAGGGCATCCTGGTGGAAACTTCCAGGACCGAAGTAGGAGCCTGTTACCAGAGTAGGCTTAAGGCGCAGCGCCGGGTATCAGGGCTACTGAACTTCTACTTTCCACACTTGTCACCCATTTCCCTAGCCGGGGGCTTCATGTTATATGACAGGAGGTTTCCTGCTGCATCCCATCTCCTTCGATCTCCACAGCAAAATAAATAATAAAAACGCAGCAGCTAGTATTTATTGAGCTCTTATTATGTGAGGGCACCATGTGTCTCCAGATTTTAGCCATACAGGCCGGGCACAGTGGCGCACGCCTGTAATTCATTGCTTGGGAGGCTGAGGCAGGAGGGATCGCGAATTTTAAAATCTGCCTCAGCAATTTAGCGATGCTGGGTCTCAAATAAAAAAAGTAAAAAAGGGGTATGTGTCTCAGTGGTTAAGTGCCCCTAGGTTCAATTCCTGGTACCAGAAAAAAAGAAAAAAAAAAAAAAAAAAAGAATAAATCAGTAGAGTGAATGGAAGTATCCTTACAGAAACTCTGGCCGGTACTATGATGATTCCTATTGTACCGATGGAGATGGCCAAAGCTAGAGAGAGGTGTTTAGATGGCTCGTCCATGTCCATTGCTGAACTCCATTTCAGTTTTTATTTTTTATGTGGCTACACTAGGTTGCCTTGAACCGGGCCATATGTGTACAGGTGGAGTATTCGTGTTGAGTGAGTCACATTCTACTACATCAGAGTCACATTTCCATACCACTGTGGTTTGTGCCAGCTACTTTTTTGCTGCGGAAAAGTGATATCTGAGTGGGGCAGCAATGGGGGTGCTGCAGAGTTTGTTTCCACCGCAGGAAAATTGGTGAAACCCATAGAGCAACTCCACTTGGCCTTGGTGGCAAGAACGGCTTCAGGAAACTGTGTTTGAGCCAAGTCCATTTCCTGTGGGGGGTGAAAAGTCCTCTGTGGTTCATTGATACCATCTACCCTATTCATTTAAGTCTGGACTCTAGGGCTCTGACTCCTAACAGAGATTTGTGCTCTTGTGTGAAGTAACTGAATCATTGACCACTTAAAGGGATTCCTTTACTCCATCTGTTCACTTTCATTAACTATATTGTATTTTATTTTGGGGGATACTGGGCATTGAAGCCAGGGGCGCTTAACCACTGAGCCACATCCCCAGCCCTTTTAATTTTTTAAATTTTTTAATTTTTTATTGTCGTACAGGGTCTTGCTAAGTTATTTAGGGCCAACTAAATTGCTAAGGCTGGTTTTGAACTTGCCATTTTCCTTCCCCAAACTCCTGGGCTGCTGGGATTACAGGGCATGCGCCACCACCCCTGGCTCATTTAGTTTAATTCAACAAGTATTTACTGAGTGTTTTTATAAGCTTAGTTTGACATCAACTAATTGTAGTGATGTTGGGAGGAGTGTGTGTGTTGGGGGGCTGGGTAGAGTGAAGGATGTGGAATTGAGAAGGAGATTAGGAGAACACTCATACCAAATTAAGACTTGTGAGTTTCACTCTATAGAAAAGATAAGAGTCCCAGCCACAAAGAAGAATAAAATTATTGTATTTGCTGATAAATGGATGAAGTTGGAGACTATCATGCTAAGTGAAATACGCCAAGCCCAAAAATCCGAAGGCCGAATGTTTTCTCTGATAAGTAGAGAATGATATATAATGAGGTGGGGTGGGAGGAGAAGAAGAAAGGAACTCTGGATAATGTAGAGGAAAATGGGGGGGGGGGGGGGTGGGGAAAGAAAGATAGTATTCCCCTATGTCTATGTATGACTACATGAATGGTATGAATCTACATTGTGTACAACCATAGAAATGAAAAGTTGTACCCCATTTGTGTATAATGAATCAAAATGCAGTCTGTAAAAATAAAAAATTAAATTAAAAAAGAAAAGACAGAGTCCCTGGAAGACATACCCTATGCCTTGTGGTAGTGATTATATAAGAAAAGAGAACCTGGAGCAGTAGAGGAAGACTTCTGGAAGAAAGAGATTCAAATCATGCCAAACAGAGATAGGTTAGAAGGAAATAAAGGGAAAGTATGAGCATAGTTGCACACGATGGGCTAAGGGAACATGGGGAAAGGCAAGAGGAACAGGTGAGCCATGTGTCCGAAGGGGACGCTGAGGAGTGGTTAGGGTTAGGCAGAACATGAACATTCTAAGCCTTCCAGAGTTTCTGTTTTGTTTCAATGACCAAACATGGTTTTCCCGACTGATGCAAGTGTAGAGCTTTTTTCTGGGTCTTTCTGTTGACTTTGGGGGTAACAGTCTTTCTGCTCTGGTATGTCATTCTGCTACCTCTTTCCAGAAAGAAGAGAAAAATGGGGTGAGGTTGGCAGGAGCAAATCTTGAACTGAGAGTTTGTTGGCTTTCCCCTCAAATGTAAGAGTCTCTAAAAGAGACGGTTTTGATCTTAAGATTCTGCCATGTGTACTGAGGACAAAATATGGAAAAAAGAGTCTTGCATTGCTGGCTGGGCTGGGGGGTGGGGGTGAATCTGATTAGATTTAAGGAAGGTGTTCCTTGTTTCGAGTGTTATCTAAGGGTGTGGTGGAATATTCATTTTTGTGGGAGTGGGGATCATACCCTTAAAAATCAGGAAGGATTTTACCTCCTTAGCTGAAGAAAGCCTTTTAAGTAGTGGTTTGTTGGTTTAGAAGAAAATGTTTGCAGTTCTCCCTTAGTATCTACAGTGGTTCATTCCTTGAACTTCCTGAGGATACTAAGTCCCTTGTATAAAAATGGCGTAGTATTTGCATATAACCCATGCACATCATCTTTATACTTTAAATCATCTCTAGGTTACTTTATCACTTAAAAAATGTAAATGCTAACCTAAATAGTTGCTGTCCTGAGTTATTTAGAAAATAATGACAAGAAAAAGTTTGTACGTGTTCAGTATAGATGCAGTTTTTTGTGTGTATGTGTGTTATTGGGAATTAAATCCAGGGACACTCTACCATTGAATTACACCCCTAGTTCTTTTTATTTTTTATTTTGAGATAGGGTCTTTCTCACTTGCCCAGGCTGGCCTTGAACTTGTGATCCTCCTACCTTGACCTCCCAGGTTGCTGGGATTGCTGGTGTGCGTCAGGGTGCCTGGGTAGGCGAATTTTAATTTTCAATCTGGGTGCATTGAAAAAGACCGGCTCTGGATTCAAACCTAAATTCATCTAATTCAGATCTCTACTCTCAACCACTGCTATCCTGTGTCTGTTGGAAATTGTCTGGATTATGACTAAAACAAAAACCTTCTTAGAAAGAAAGGTAACCATCAAGTGAATAAGTGCCTGTAGTACCTACCAAGATTACCTGAGAAAGAATTGGCATTTAGAGGGCAGAGAGCGTCAGGCTTAAAGTCAGAAGACTTGGGCTTACACCTAATTATGTCTTTGTTTTGCTATGGAACCTTGGATACCTCAGTTTACCTTGGAAAGTTCACCTTGATCTTTGGAAGGAAATATGTGTGGGTTAATGGGAGGTCACAAGAGTAATACAGGGGAAAATGTTTTGTAAACTTCGTCTTGCTGGTCAAGGTTAAAGGCTTGTCATTATTCTGCAAGTCTCTCACATGGAGTAGATGCTTGCCTAACAGTATGAGGTTACGTACTCACGTGTCCCAGAACAGCAGCTGGGTTTCCTTGCATGTAACGTGACTTGGAAATAAGATTAGAAAATGGTTCTGCTCTGGCTTGGATTAAGGAGGATTAGCATACCTCATCACATTCCCCACCCCAAATCTACCTTTCTGCAATGGAGAAAAACGCCTTTGAAGCTTGACATGGAATTCAGTCGGGATGAGGATAAGGCAAGGGACCGAGAGGGCCATAGATTATGAATTTTAACCACACAGAGCTTAAATACGAAGAGTACCAGAGGATCCCCTTCTTCTTCAACCCTAGGAAGAAGTGGAGAATATGGTAAGTTTGCATGGTGAGGGGATCCCAGGACCCAGAAGTATGACACTCGAACACTCCAAGGGCACTCTTGTCCATCTTTATATCTTCCCTGCCTTCACTGTACCTGGCCTTTCATGGGGATCCATAGATGTTTGTCGATGAATAAATTGGTGATGAGTGAGTGGATAATTCCCTTTTCTCTACTGTTCGAAGTGGAATTTACTGAGAAATTTTCCTGGAGGAGATGAGTATAGAGTTGAATTTTTAAAAATAGCTTTATTGAGTTTTAATTTACATACCATACAATTCACCTATTTGTTTTAATTTATATACCATACAATTCACCTATTTAAAGTGTTGAATTTGGGGCTGGGAGTCTATCTCAATGGTAGCGTATTTGCCTAGAGCATGCGTGAGACACTGGGTTCAATTCCTAAGGTGGAAAAAACAGTTTTTAAGTCATTGGTCTTTAGTATACTCATATATGTCTGCAATTTAAAAACATTTCCTCACTTTACAAACTAAGCTGTATCCTTTAGGTAGCACCCTCAATTCTCCCACCCCACATCCCACCTGTCCTAGAAACCATTAATCTACTTGCCATGGAGAGCTGAGTTTTGACCAGGGACCAAATACATCTTGGTAAAAGTGATTTGGGTGTGTTGGCATGAAGATTGAAGTGGATAACTGTTGTAATCTGTTTTTCTGTTGCTATGACAAAATACCTATAACCAGGTAATTTAGAAAGAATAGAGGACTATTTTGGTCATGGCTCTGGAGGCTGAAAGTCCAGAAGCCTGGCACTGGCATTAACTCGTCTGGTGAAAGCCTCTGCTGTATCATAACATGGCAGAGGATATCACAGGCAAGACAGAGCAAACCACTAACTGGGATCTTTCTTTCTCTTCTAAAGCAACTAATATTATTGTGAAGACCCCATCCTTATGACCTTATCTAGTCCTAATTACTTCCCAATCTAAATGCCATTGACATATGAATTTGGGGATTAAGTTTCTAACATGAACATTTGGGAGATACATTCAAGTTATAGCAGGTGTGTTGGTTTGAAGATGGGAATGGTAGACCAAGGGTGGTCTTAATGAGGAACATGGGAAAATGGGAGTGGTATGGGCAGCTATTGGGCCAACAGACTGATTTTTGCCAGAGTTTGAATTTCAATGAACCAGTCATCAAAAATGTAATGAAGTCCTGTATACAGAATTCTTTCTATGCAAAGAAGATACAACTCAATGGAGAGTTAATGTAGGTTCTGGAACCTGGGAAAGACATGCTCAGAATGGCATTGGAAGCAACTAGTTCTTGCTCTTCTGGGTGACTGGGTGGAAGTGTGGTGAGGTGGAGGCCTCAGGCCCTGCACTGTTCTGTCAGTTGTCTGAAGGGGAGTCATGTGGTAACCACCATTGGAGGTGGCTCCTGTCCTGGCTTTCATCAAGAATATACTTCTTTCTTTTTTTCCTGGCTGGCTATGTTACCCTCTGAGCTCAGGAAATGATGTAGTCTGAACTTGAGCGGGGCAAACTTTTAGAATGTGTACCTTTAACAAACAAGCAAGCAAATCAACAACAGCAATAAAAGAAGGAGGAGGAGGAGGAGGAAGAGGAAGAGGAGAAAAGATTTAGTACCTTCATGACTCCCTAAATCTCTTGGTCAGAGGTGGTGTGGTGATTGTTAAAAACCCACACTAAGGCAGGGCCTGGTGGGACATGCCTGTAATCCCAACCGCTAGGTATTATGAGGCAGGAGGCTCTTGAGTTCAAAGCCAGCCTCAGCAATTTGGTGAGGTCTTAAGCAACTTAGTGAGATCCTGTCTCAAAATAAAAAGTTAGAAAGGGCTAGGGATGTGGCTTAGTGGTTAAGCGCCCCTGGCTTCAATGCCCAGTACCAAAAAACAAACCAAAGAAACAGAAACTAAAAAACAAACCCACCCTGAGTCTAGTGTGGGGATTAACACCTGTAATCCTAGAGATTCGGGAGCTGAAGGCAGGAAGATCTCAAGTTCAAGACCAGCCTGGGCAACTTAGTAAAACACTGTATCAAAAATTAAAAAGAGTTGGAGGGACCTGGGGTTGTGGCTCAGTGGTAGAGTACCTGCCTAGCACATGTGGTACTGGGTTTGATCCTCAGCACCACATAAATAAAAAAATTATTGTGTCCATCTACAACAAAAATCTATTAAAAAAAAAAAAAAAAAAAGAGTTGAATGGTGTAACTCAGTGGTAGAGAGCCCCTGGCTTCAATTCCTGGTATTACAAAAAGTCTGAAAAAAATTGCGTCTAAACTGGTACACTGGTGCACACCTGTAATCCCAGTGATTTAGGAGGCTGAGGCAGGGGGATCGCAAGTTTTGAGGCCAGGCTCAGCAAATTAGCCAGGTACTCAGCTACTTGGCAAAATCCTGCCTCAAAATAAAAAAAAAAAATAAAAAAGCTGTGGACGTAGCTCAGTGGTAAAGTACCCCTGGGTTCAATCATCAGTACCAAAGCAAACAAACAACAACAACAAAATCTACACTGAGTATCAGAGCCTCTCCAACCCCTGCTGGACCCTGGCAAAAAGTCAGGAATCAGGTGTAGCTATATATTCCAGAATGGCATCTTTTCATCACTCTCTGGAGGTGATAGGGGAAACGGACAAGGGGCAAGTGAAATGGGCAATGGCCAACTGCAGGCTTTCTGGAGAACACAAAAGTGTCCCTCTGCTCCTCTCTCCTGGGCATATTCCTGATTGTCACCTATGTACTACCTTTCCCTGACTGCCTTTTCCCTCTCCTATATAACATATCTACCTTGTCATGATTGCTCATAGTCCAGCAGGCTGGTAGCTAGAGAGTGTTTTCAACCTGGAACCTCGGGGTTTCTGTTTGACTCCACACTGGTAGTGCCCCTTGCTGATTCTGCCCAGCCTGGTAGACTAGGTTGTCTGCCTGACTCTAGCCTAGTTGATGTGTGGTTTGCAGGTAATGAATATACATCATTGGCATGTTATCTTGATTCTCTATCCTCTTTCTCTGACCCTAGAGGAAGAATTGCTTCAGGTTTCAGGACAGTTTCCAGGGGAACTTCCAGGGGAGCAGGTGATTTTGTGCATTCCAACACTTGACTCATTAGAGGGTCTTTGTAGAGCTCTGCACTGTGGGCACTGCCCTGTGTAAGCAGCACAGGGAGTGTGGTAGAGAGAAAGCTTATGTCCTGAACACAAAGCAATAAACAGATGCAAAGGAGATCTGTGACAGGTTAGCCTACTAGGTAGTCAGTGCTGGATAGGGTTAACTAGCAAAGACTTCTGCTGACCCAGAATTCTTTGAGGGCAGAGACCGAGTCCCACTTCATACCAAGTTTTCTGCTAAGCGCCTTAAGTACATGATTACACTTAATCCTCACAACAAACCCCTGAGGTACGTTTTACAGCGGGGAAACCTGAAGTTCAAAGATTAACTTGCTCCTGGACAAACAGAAGCATGGCTGAGTTTTGGACCATGTTCTTCTGATTCCACCTCCACAAGGCCCAGCTGCAGCGGGTCTTTGCATGCTTGAGAATGTGTGGATGTGGAGGAGTTGGTTCTGAGGGAAGGTAGGGATTCAGAAAGATGAGAGGCCAGGGAAGAGACATACGGGGGAGAGGGCGAGTTGTGGGAAGCATAGCAGTACGTGGGCGATACACATGGTACAGGTGGACTGCCATGGGAGAATCAGCCCACTATTGACTATAGATGTGGTTTCTAGATTAAAATAATTTGTGGAAACTGAGATGGTAGAGATGGAGCCCTGAGGGCTGATTCAACATTGGCCAGGTTCCTCTTTGGAAGTTGGTATTTCAAGAGTTTCCATGGGTTTATGCACTTGAGTGTGCCAATTACGCATCAGGCAAGACACAAGGATAAACATGGGACAGATTAACAGGTGAGAATTCAGCCCCTTGTAGTTAGTTTCTTCCAGGTCTTGTGTATCTTCCAGTTGCTTTGCTGGTCACTGATAATTGCCTCTGGTGTGCTCAGTTTTCATTAAGGCATCTGAATGGCTAAGTTGCCAGCGGGGAATTTTCTTCCTGACCCCAGTGGGAGAATTGCCTGACCCTGGAGCAGGTGTTTAGATGTAGAGCCCAGGCTGGCCTGGTTACTGGGCCATGGTGTGGAGAGAACCTTAGGAGGGCTGGGGCTTTTCCTGGGTCCTTTGCTTTCTTGTGATTGTTTCCTTTGTGGCCCAAATCAGTGTGTGACACTCCAAAGGGTTATAGTACCTGCTGTATAGGACAAAGAGCTTTTCATTGTCTTGGGGGAGGGGCTAGAAGCTCTTTGACCATGACCTTGGAGCTAGAGGAAATTTTTCTCTCAGAGATGATAAAATGTTTCTGAGGGATACAGAACAGAAAATTAAGCATAGACGTTCAAGTGGGAGGAAGGACCCAAGATGAAGGGCTTAGAGCTGGTGAAGAGGTGCCACACAATGGACTGCCACTCCCATGCCACCAAAGCATCCTGGAGGTGATCCTGATTTCAGATACTCTCTTCTGTTGTCAGACCAGGTTTCTGGATATTTGGTCTTCGAGTTCAAAATCATCACTAGGAAAATACCTCTGCGCCTTAGCTGAGACCAGTGGTGGAAGAGGAGAGGGGTGGGGAGAGAACTATGGGTATTTCCTTTGAGGCCTCGATAGATCTTTTTGGTTAGATAGTGGGAGACCTTTTCTTCTGCATTCTTTGCACATTCTTTGACAAGGCTGAGACTCTGGTCACTCAACCCTGATCTAGTGATATGATAGAGAAATGAGGTGACCTGACTCTGGCTGGAGCTCAGGCCTCTGACCTAAGGTGTTGGTCAATTTCAACCTGACCCATCATCACATCTCTGGAACGTTCTTATTCTTTTTAAGGCCTCTCTGTGTCAGCGCTTCGCTGGGGTAAAGCCTGTTCCCAGCCTGGTGCCTCTGCCTCCACAGTCTGACCACAGAGGTTTGCAGCCTGGCTGTTTCGGGTTGGTAAATGTAGCCAGGAAATAACAGGGCTGAGGAAGCAAACTTGAAAAACAAATAACAGCCCACTTGGTTTTTCCCCTCTTTTGCAACTATGGAAAAAGTGTTTGCCTGGGGACCTAGTGTGGGGATGGTAACTGCTATGTATGGTTTGTCCCTGGAACTCAGGCTGGAGAGAGGTATTAAGGGGTATTAATCCAACCATGATGTTTAGAGGTGGGACTTTTAGGAGATGACACTGTTATGTAAGGTCATCAGGTGGAGTCCCAATTCCCCCCTGACTGACCCCTGCTGACTTTATAAGAAGAGAGACAAAGATCAAATTAGACATACCTGCCTACTTCCTGTCTCTTGTCAATGTAATATCCTGTGCCATGTCTGGATTCTTTTAGCAAAAAGACTGTCACTAGATGCAAGCTAGCCCTTTAACCTCCAGAACTGTGGGTTGAATAAACCTCTTTTAAACAAAGTTAGCATGCCTCAGGTATTTAGTTACAGTAATGAAAAACTGACTTAAGCAGGAATCCTTGCAATATTTGCCCCAACAAGTAGGAAGATACAGAAAGACAATGGATGGTTAGTTTTGTGATATATTTTTGAGAATCTGCTAGGGCCTTCTAGTTCATTGTCTTGAATAAATCATTTTTCACAGTAAGTCTACAGATATATGTCTAATAAAATATCTAGTTAATTGTGAATTTTTGGAGTAGTTTGAAAGAGGAGAGTAGATTATAATTATAATTTAACATGCTAAACCAACTATTAATGGCATGTTTGGTAGATTATAATCTACTGTTTTTTTTTTTTTTTTTCCCCTCATTCAGATTTTCTTTTTAATTGAGGGACTTTTCTTTTTTTCTTCTGTAACTTGTTCCCATAGAAGGTAAGGGAGAACACTTGTTCAAAGGTTGAGGTTAAGTAACTCCAAAGAAAGAACAAATTGTTTTTCATCTTTACATTATTCTTTATTTTCTTACACACCAAGCAATTCTTCAGTGGACACCAACTGACTGTCTCAAATTCAATTGAATTCTGATGCCCCACAGGTGAGGGCTCAGCCCTACATGACTACCCTCACTTCGGATGCCAGTTTCAAGACCCAGATTGCCTGCCAAACCTCTGACCCAATGACTATAAACCTGGGTTCCTAATCCCCTCTTTGACTAATTTGCTAAGAAAGCTCACAGAACTCAGGGAAACCCATTCACCAGTTTACTACCAAAGACACAGAAGGACAGCCAGATGGAAAGGCACATACGACAAGGTGTGTGGTGGGTCGGGGATCTTCTCTGCTTTTGAGGCATACCAGCCTCCCAGCACCCCCATGAATTCAGCAACACAGAAGCTCAGCAAAAGTTTGCTGCCCAAGAGTTTTTGCAGAGTTTGATCTACAGTCCTCCACACCACCCACTTGTCACCATTTCCCCTTTTACTGGGGGAGAGGGGTCAATGGGTTGGGCCGAAAATCCCCAGTCTCTGCTGGCCCCATCCTGGGGTTATCTAGAAGCCTTATCCTAAGTTATGCATTAGTATAAACCCAATGTATCCAAAGGGCTAGTTATGAATAAAACACTTGTATCTTGCTTGAATGTGGTGCTGCAGCCGGCAATCCCAGCAGCTCAGGAGGCCAAGTCAGGAGAATCACAAGTTCTAAGCCAGCCTGGGCAAACCTAGCCAGACTGAAAACAAAAAGAAGTGGGGGTGTGGCTCAGTGGTCAAGGGCCCCTGGGTTCAATCACCAATACTGAAAAAAATATAAACCAAAAGCCAACAACAACAACAAAAAACAAAAAAAAAAAAAACAGACCAAAACAAAACGAAAATCTTGTAACTCAGGAGAGCCCAAGGGTTTTAGTTCTGTGATAGGAGCTAGGGACAAAGGCTGAATAGATTTCATGTTATACCACAGGTCACCCCTTGCTCTTTGACCATGAATCCTTTATAATTAAAGGATCGTAACAGTTCAAAGATACTGGTTCATTAGTCCCATTCAGTCATTAATAATTGGTCCAGTCTATCATGGTATCAAATGAAACTATCTCTCAGTGTGAGGATACTTAGGCTTGTAGTTTTCCATTTCATCTTGTCAGGTTCCATTGCTGAGACCACTCAGGTGCCTATTCAGGTGCCTAACAGAGTTAGGAGACAGGCTCATCTCTTGCTTCGAGCCTCTTCTGAGGAGTTAGTGTAGTATTAGATCTCCTTCATCAATAGGACATTTATTTATTCTTTTACTCGCAGCTACTGTCCCTCCTTCCCCATTATAGCCCAGATATTCCCACCTCTGGGAGAAGCATCAGGTTCAGCCCCCACTGGTCCAGATAACTGGCAGTCTGGTAAGTGTTGACCCAATAGTCCACTCCCATTAATGTAGGTTAGGGTGACTCAAGGGGTATCTGGACCATTAGGCTGTGCAGCTGCATTTATTATTAACCCCCTGTGTCCCAGATGAGTTATGGGTACAACCTGCTCCACGAGATCTTTAAGAATTCTGACATAAAGGATTTAAAATCCAGTTACAGAAATCAGCCAGGTTTCTAGAACTTGTCAGTACATCTTTGGTCAGTTGATCACTGCATCAAGTAGGGAAAAAAAGTGGGCTGATATATGGTAGAGCATTTGCTTAGCATGCATGAGGCCCTGAGTTTTATCCCCAGAACCAACCCCAGAAGGTTAAAAGTATAGTCATCTGCTGTGGTTTGAATATGTCTCCTAAAAGTTCATGTGTTGGAAATTAATATCCAAATTCATATGTTCATGGTATTTGGGGAGTTGGGCTTCAGGAGGTAATGAGGATTAGACGAAGCTTTGAGGGTGGGCTCTCAATGATGTTAGTGTCTTTATAAGAAGTAAGATCTAAGATAGCAAGCTTGCTCTTTCTTGCCATGTGATGCCCCCTGCCATGTTATGATTTGGCAAGAAGACCCTTGCCAGATGCTGAGCTGATGCCAGGGCCATGTTCTTGGGCTTCCAGCCTCTAGAACCATAAGGCAAATAAACTATTATTTGCTATATCTCTTCTCATTATCGGATATTACAGACGGTAAAGTATATTCCTCCTTTGAAGAAATGATGGTTGGACATCCAAATTGGTGTGGTGGCTTCTGTTCCTGTACTTTTGTAGTTCTCTGGGATTTTCCATCTTTCATCAGGGATACAGTCCAGAATCAGAGTCAGTTTCTATTCCTGTCAATGCTGATTTGTAGCCTCCTGAGACTACCAATATCAGTTTGACTTGCCAGCTAGGTACAGGACTTTCCTCTTGGGGAATCTGCTACAGAGCCATCTGCAATCTCTGCTTCTTTCATTGGCAAATCAAACAGTTCTTACTGGTATTATATGTCTCAGAGGGTATAAGATGAATATGTCTAGACTTGGCTCATTGCTGCATTGTTGCAGTACTTCCATGTCTCCTCATTTTATGGACCCAGGTGGCCGTCTTACGTGATTCCAGTCATCTTCTGAACCTGCGGGGGGTTCTTCTGGCAGTCTGGTAAGTGTTGCCCCAATAGTCCACTCCCATTAATGTAGGTTAGGGTGACTCAAGGGGTATCTTGACCACTAGGCAGTGCAGAAGCATTTATTATTAGCCCCCTGTGTCCCAGATGAGGTGTGGGTACAACCTGTTCCACGAGATCTTTAAGAATTCTGACATAAAGGATAAAAAATCCAGTTACAGAAATCAGCCAGACTTCTAGCACTTGTCAGTACATCTTTGGGCATTAAAGTGCGATTCTCTAATGTACCCTGAACATTCTCATAGTGATTTTCCCAGGGCCCTCCCTGGCATTGGCATCTCTTTACTAGACCAGCCTTTCCATTGTTTCTGCCTGACTATGGACCAGGCCATTGGTCACTGCCCGTGAGTGAGTAAAAACCCAAACATGGGGATTTTACCATGCTTCATTTCTTCTGTCACTGCTAAGAAAACAGCATGCAGCTCAACAGACTGAGCGGATTTGTTTCTACTTTCTTCAATCAGAGTGGCATCCTTCCAAATAGGATGTTGTTTCTTCTCCTTGGAGCTGCCCCCTACAAACCCAGCAGGTCTTAGTTGGTTGGTTGAGAGTGATTTATAGAGCACTAAGTTATGATAGAATCTAGCTATTCTTCACACAATTCTGGAGTTAGTCCTTAGGGTAAAAAGCTCCCTTCTTCTGAATACGTCCTCCTTATTTTCTCCAAGTAGCACGATCCTGTATAAACCATCTAAATTCCTTAGTCCAAATCCCAGGTTGTTATTGCTGGGAGGTGCTCCCAGGCTTTTGCCATAAGCTCCAGACTGGGCTCCACACAGGGCTATCAAGGGAGAATTTGTCCATACCACCAATTCTGCTTCTATTCTACACGGTGTGGACTTGGGCAATCTTACTGGTTCCAATGAATATGGCTCAGAGGACAGACTTGCATGCCTTCTGTTTTATAATGGTAAGTATGGGAAACATTCCCTAGTCATATACAGGTACTTACTTAAAATATAATCAGATGAAAAAGATGCAACTATTTCCCATAAAACCTGTTCAAGCAAGCTAATTCTCCCACCAATTTTACTTTAATTCTATCAACCTTTTTTTCCCTAGTAGGATTTTATTAACAGGTTTTAGTTTTACAATTCTCTGTAGGGGAAGTATTTCCAACCAGATGTAATATCCATTCCTATAAAACATTCAGGTAAAAGAGACAGCTTTATATAAAGCTTGTTTATGCATTCCAACTTTAGTACTCTCATCAACCCCTCACATATTTATGTTCTTCCAATCCACTTGCAGCCCACATCAGGGATTTATTCGTGGGTCTTGGTGTTTTTGTGTCAAGGAGTCATGAGAGCTCCCCCAACCCCAACTCCTACCACCATTTTACTCTTTTTGTGTGTGTGTGCAAAAGGCTTAGGGGCTCCAGGGAGTTTAGCTAAGGATCACTGTCCTTTATTTCATCTTTGCTTTGATTTATCTGCCTATTAGCCAAGGCAATTTTAGATCAGATTTCCCATTCCAGTCTTTGTCTTCTGACATTTAAAATGTTTCCAAACTGGGGCAAATACAGCAAGCACATCTGTAAACCTTTAATGTTGGGGGACCAACAGGAGCACTCTTTGGTCCACCCAACCTTTGATAGTATTATATCAGACCTTTGCTTCAACCCTATCAATGTCTGTTTTATTCACCCTGTTTCTTAGTGACCATCTAAAGATTTCTACAACTGGACTGGGGAGATAGCTCAGTTGGTAGAGTGCTTGTCTTGAAAGCATAAGGCCCTGGGTTCGATCCCCAGCACTGCACAAAAAAAAAAAAAAAAAAAAAAAAAAAAACGGATTTCTACAACCTGGGATTTCTCTCTTTCTTTTTCCTCTTTTTTCATTCATATTCACTCCCACTTCTGATGTCAATTCCAAGTCAGGCCACCCATACTTCTGATCTAACAGCTATCACCTGGGGTCCTGATCCCCTTCTTGGATCCAGTTAATATGTTGGGATGGCTCAAAGAAGTCAGGGAAACAGTTACATTTACCTATTTACTGTAAAGGATGCAAATGAACAACCAGATGAAGAGGTAACGTGGGGTGAGGTTGGGGGTGGGGAGGAGGCTGAACATCTTCCAGGCTCTTTCTGGGCACACTGCCCTTCCAGCACCTCCAGTAACCCTGCTGCTCAGCAAATTGTGTTGCCCAAGAGTTTTTATACAGCTTGATCTCCAGCCATCCCCCCACCAACCACTTCCCTTTTCCCAACCCACTGATCTCCAATTGCTTGATGTTTCTGGTGACTGGTCCCTTCCTGTGGTATCCATGGGCCATCTTAAGTCACTGCATTAGCGTCAATTCAGATTTTATCAAAGGGACTTATTATGAATGTCAAAAGACACTCATTTCACTTACGCTCTGGAGATTCCAAGGGCGTTGAGCTCTGTGACAGGAACCAGAAACAAAGACCAGCAATATTAAATGTTGTAGCTCAGAAGGACTGTGAAATAAAGCTGAATATAAATTTCGGAAGCACTCTTCCTGGAGAAACTATCAGGCTGAGATACTTCTGCATAGTGGGGGGAGGGAGAGAGCCCTGGCAGGTGTTGGGGCCACTCAGTCTTTTCCTCATGGTCTCTGGCCTCCAAGCATGTCAGTGCCAGGCTGACCCCCAGAGCAGTCTGCCTTGATGTAGCAGCATTTGTATTCTGGCTGGGTCACTGCACCCTCAAGCTCTTTCTGACCTTTCTGTTGATTCTCAGGGTTGGATGTAATAGTAGCAATAAAGGTTACTCTGAACCAGGTGGAGCTTCTCCAGGAAATAGTTTGTCCTTAGCTTGGGGGATAACAAGAGCTTTCTCCACCTGCGTCTATGGTGAACTGTTTTCTTCATGACCGAAAATCTCATTTAAAGAAACAGACCCAGGAAAGAAGATTGTATTGCCTCTGTGGGTTGCTCCTTTCTGTTTTCAAATTGTACTTTTGAGAAAGGTCGCACTGAAATTCCCTATGATACAATTCAAACTCCTTTTCTCTTGTTCTGTCCTCAGAGGAGATGGAAGAATAGGTAACTGATCATTTCCCTTGATAATATTCCTTTCAAGACTCATTATTAGTAATTTGGGTTGTTGCTTCCGGATTTTGAGGAAAGGCCTGGCTTTGTCCTAGCCATTACTTGCAGACCTGTCCTCCTCTGGGAGGAATTTTCAGCCACTGTCAGCCAAGTATGTTAGAAGATGGGGTAGTATTAAAGGTGAGAGGAGGAGGATGTGGCCTGCCCATTCAGAAAGTTCTTAGGAACACTGAAGACTCATCTCTCTTTGAAGTGCCTTCTCTGGATTGCTTCCCAGAATGCCTCTATTGATTGTCAATGTCTTTTGTTTCACAGTCAGAGAGATTCAGCTGACAGTGTAGGTAACTCAGGAGAGGTATTGCCAACAGTTATACCAATATTTATTTATTCACATTTTAAAATTTTGTGCATTTTAAAATTTAAATATTTTTTTAAAAAACTGCTGGGCATTGGCCTCAGGCTTGGTGCTTGGGATATGGAGATGGATACATGATCATTCCATTGAGGAGCTCACAGCCAAGAGTGGAAGATAGTTTCGAAAGAGTATGGTATTCAGACTAACTCATGTGTGTTATCTGACCAAATACCTGAGAAAACTGACTTAGAGGAAGAAAGATTCATTTTGGCTCATGGTTTCAGAGACTTTAGCCTGTGGTCAGTGGGCTCCATTCTTTTGGACTGGAGGTAAGGCAGAACATCAAGGCAGAAGGGTGTGGTAGAGGAAGGCTGCTTACGTCGTGGTAGCCCTCCATGGTATATCCCCAGTGACCACTTCTTCTACTCGGCCCTACATCCTCCACCATCTCCCAATAACGCCCTCAGGTTATGAATCTATCTGTGGACTGATCCATTGATGAGATCAGAGCCCTCGTGATCCATTCATTTCCCCAAAGCCCCACCTCCGATCATTGTGGCACTGGGGACCAGTCTTCAACACATGAGCCTTTGGGGAACATTCCATATCCAAACCATATAACATGGGATTTACACTAAAATATGAAAACAGAATAGGTCTCAGGGAAGCCTCTGCTGGCTGGGAGAGGAAAACAGGGTTGCAGGCCTGGATTTTACCACCACACCACCTTAGTTCTCTCACATTCAGCGACCACTTGGAAGTACCTGGTTTGGCACCTCTCTCAGAGAATCCGTTCTGTAGTCAATGGGATTTGTGAGATCGCTTCATATTTGAGGAAAACATGAAGTCCAAGGCCACAAAGCTGTTTGGTGACGAAAATGGATCCAAAATACAGATCTCCCAACTGTGCTGTCCAGTCTGTTTCTCAGGGAGCCTATCTTTGCACTGCCTGGAACCTTATCTTTAATCAGTGAGCCATGATGCTCATCTGTCTTTGAGGACAAGGGGATGGTTTTCTTAGGACAATTGTCCCAGTACTAGGCTTAGAAACCAGTTGGGCAGTAGGGAGTAGAGACTTCAGTTCGGTTAATTTTCTCACTCTGTGGTCCCAGGCAGGTAACTCAATCTCCCTGGGCCTCAACAAAATTATAAAATGAAGAGTATACATTTTTATTTCTTCTTGTGAGGCCAAAGTAAGTATATGTGCCTGAAGAATTATGTTAATTTTTTCATTAGTTAATAAAAGGGACCCTATTTCCGATGACTCATGTTTCCTCCAAGTCTGTTCCTCCAGGTACCTAGAACGTGGTTTGCTGATTCTTTGGTTATTTATGAGATATTACTTTTCTGTCTATTGATGGTTACTGAAAAGTATAAAAAGATTTTATAATGTGGGGGCCACTCTTACCTATCTTTTCCTTCAGTGATGGTCTCCTTAAGGTCCTGACACCAGGTTTCTTATCTCTCCTCCTTTTCTTCCACTTCATTTCTTGGTCTCCTCCTCCTTCTCCTTCTGAACCAACATACTATCTTTGGTCAGGTTCATCCAAGCCCTTGGCTTTAATGATTCCCTTTCATGTTGACTGACTCACTCCATCTTTTGCTGCTATAACAGAGTGCCTGAGACTGAGTAATTTATACAGGACAGAAATCAACTTTCTTACAGTTCTGGTGCCAAGGTCAAGGCTGTCATCTAACAAAGTCCTTCCTGCTCCATTATTCAGAGGGAAGGAATGCTGTGTCCTCACATGGCAGAAGGCAGAAGGGCAAAGTGGTAAAGGAGGCCCGGGTGCCCTTTGTAATGATATTAATCCTACTGAGATTTTAACATGAGTATTGGAGGGAACATTCAAAGTGTAGCATGACTCTCTCATTTGCATCTCCGCCCTCATCTCTTTACTCAGTCTTAGTCTCCTTTACACTCCGCTAATGCACATTTCCACTGGGATTTTCTTCAGAACTCTGTTCTTCAGTTGAGCCTATTGTCTTTTCCACCAATCTAGTTCTTCCCACTCTGTCAGGACACTGGGGATTGGTGTTTTTCAATATCAGGAGGCTCCCTGCTCAGAAGAAAACGTTCTTCAGTCTACCTTCTCACCCATCTCTCGTGTTCAGTATGTAAGCATCCTCCTAGCTGGTTGACCCCCTTCATCTCCTCCCCCTTTAATTCTGCACTCTGCAGCTGGTGGGGACTCTGTGCCCACTTCTGAGGTAGGGCAGCATGCTCACATTGTATTCTTTACCAGATCCTGAACTGTGAAGTCAGAGTTTATTTCATTTCAGCGCCTGCTAAGCATTTTGCATGGAACATGGTTGGAGCTCAGTAAACATGTATTTAGGGAATGAATAAATAATTGAGTGGTGAAAGCATGTAAGGAAATTTGATTTTCATGGAATTCTAATATAAATCATTATGCAAAGCAAGACTTCCTCTTGAAGCTGAATAATTACCCCCCATATGCCACTCATGTAAATCTAGGTTATTATATATTGGCTTCTTTGTCTTTTTAAGCCTGCTTGTTTATTTCCTATATTTTCTGTGTCCTGTTTGTGTCCCCCATCAGACTGTAACTACCCAGAGACCTGAGATTGCTATTCTTCTAAGGGTGGTCTTTATTCAGAGGAGCCAGATTTGAAGTAGACAGGTAGAGAGTGCTTGACCTTATCTACAAAGAGGCTTTGGCAAGCAAGAGCATGCTGGGAGCAATATTGTGTCTGGTGGTTGACCCAGGGCCCTGGCATAGTGTGCAAATATGGGTTAGGTTTTCCCCACACACAGGCTCATGGCAGCTTTGAAGGGTGTTTATTTTTGGAGCTGTGGTTGCCTTGGCAACAACACTTTTTCTCATCTTCTCTTTCCAGGTCGGGGCAACAGTTGTTCCTTCTGCAGGGAAGAAGCATTTTGGAACAGATGCATCCTTTTTTCCACTTTCCTGCCCCCCTAATTAATCCAACAACTGTTTACTGAACACATACAATGTGCCAGTTTATTGTTCTTGACACCAGAGATGATAGTAGACAAAATAGTTTCTGCCCTCGTAGGTTTTACATCCTAGCAGTGGTAGAGAGACAGCAGGCAAAATTTGCAACATTAGTTCCAATTTATTTAAATGCAAGTTATTTGGGCACATCACTGAAAGGAGATTAATTTGTTTTCTAATATTTAGAAATCAGGAGTTGTAAGAGGTGGCTGACTGTGGAAGCTGACTCCCCTCCCACTAATAGTGGGACTTAATTTGATTTGGTGTGGACATTTTGGAATGCAGACACATTTGTTGCCCTGACATAGTCCAAGACCTTGGGAGATGATGAAATTAAACTGGGTCTGTCTCTGCAGCTGTCAGATGCCAAAGCAGTTGTTCTGCTGGTGTTTGTGGGAGACACTTGGCCCTAATAGGAGCCAACAGTCAAAGGGCTGCCAGTAGAAATGGCCCTTTATCACCCAGTGTAATGCAGCCTTGAAGGCAGGCAGTGGATGGAAATTTATTGACCTGCCATAGAGTGTGGAGCTTGAACTGACTACAAGGGGGAAGACAGAAAGGAAAGAAGGGATACTGACACTGGCTGTTGGGTGCTTTCAGCAGGAATGGTAAAGCATGGCACCTACATGGACACAAATGAAAACAACGTGGGCAGTAGTCATTTACCATAATCTCTTAATTTGGGTAGCACTTTATTCTTTTTAAAACAACTAACCAGGCCCTGGGCTCAGAAAATGCATGGACAGAGTCTGGCACACACCAGACCTTCCAATGATAAGCTTGTGGCATGACGATCCTTACATCATTTGTTCCTTCATCCTGTGGGACAAATGTAATCAGAGTGCCCACTTGGTCCTTAAGGAATTGAAGCTCCAAAGCCTACCCACATCCATACAACTAAATAATGACAGAAATCAGACTCAAAAGGAGCCTGTGACATGTCACTTTTATTTCAGCCCTATATTGCCCATATTGTTCAGTGCATGTATACATCTGACATTATACTGAGGCTTAGACATAAGTCCTGAGGGCAATTCAAATCCACAGGAAATGGAACATAAAGGCCAAACATTACAACCAGCTATTTCCACATGCCTCTGCTCTTTTAAAGCTGCAGCTCTCGTGAAAGGCTCTGACTGGATTTTGCCTCCTCCTGTTCCCCTTCTGAGCTGGAGGGACACATTAAACATTCATGCTGCCAGAGAGAAGAGAGTCCAAATATCACCGATACGTGTGGCTTGGCTGCTATGTGCTTGCCTTCGAGCTTTGGCTGGCCTCTGCTCTTGAAGGAGTTAGTCTGGTTTATTCCTTCCTTTGTTCAACAGCAGATTTTTGTTCAGCATCTATTAGGCATTTGGTGCCCATTATTACAAATATATGTTAAGGTTGAAAATGTGACAAATTCTTCTAAGGAGAGGATAGCAGTGACTGTCCTGTGGGTCATCCTGGCAATTAGTCAGATCTTGTTGTGAAGACCACCCTCTCTAAAAGACCTTCCTTAGTAAATGGAGTTGGGTGGATACTTGGTCTTAGGAAAGCAGAAGCAATTTATTCTCAAAGGAGGACCTAGTTCATTTATATTACAGAATAGGTGGACATGGCCAGTACTTTGTTGACTGGGAAATTCTCCACAGAAAAATAATCCTAGTCTTTGTGCTTGTTATCCAGCATGCATAAAGCCCTGGGTTCAATTCCCAGTACCATGAAAAAAAAATTTGTGTGTGTGTGTGTGTGTGTGTGTTTTATAAGTACTGTCGAAGTAAAGGATCCAAAATTTAGATATTTTGGGTTTGTACATTTTTCTGACCTTGCCCTTTGTAGCCACAAAGAGTTCTAGAGCATCTTCTCCCAGCGGACTACTAGTTTAGGACCTCTTTGGGGGAACAGGTTTGCAAATGATTACTTTTATGGTCTTAATCGAATTACGAGTATCTTCAGAGGGTTAGTAAGAAATAGTTGGTACTACGCAAACAACTCTAAACTCCACTCATCCAGGTTAACTGATGAAGTATAGGAAAGCACACAAATCTTTTAAAACAAATATATGTGTTTTTTCTTTGTTTGTTTGTTTTGTTTTTGTGGTAGTGGGAATTGAATACAGGGTCTCATACATGCCAGGCAAGCTCTTTATCACTGAGCCCCAAGGTAATATATTTCTTAAACCTGGATATCCCCTAGGGCAGGGTAGGTGCTTTTCCCTGGAATGGTGATTCCAATTCTTATCAGGAAGGGGTTTTGATTTGCAAGCTGAGCATGATACTTGTCTTGATGTTGGCGGTTGGGGTCCACATACATCCACCTCAGGGCACTTTATGGACCTTAGTTTAGGTGAGCACATGACAAGCTCACTGAGGCTATATAAGGGAGCATCTGGGGTCACAGGCCACTTCTGAATGTGAGCTTGAGGGTGAGGGCGGACAGCTGAGAAATGGAATGTGTTTCTACTCTTGACAAAGCCCATGCCCACCCTGCTCCTCACTTACCCCCACTTCTAGCCAGGCTGGTATCAATGACTTTCCAGCAGCTGCCTTTGATTTTTGTTCTGGTAGCAATTTCCAGACTGTTTCCATGGAGTAAAATTCCAGCCTGGAACAAGTTTTCTTCCCTCAGGCTGCTTTGCATCATCAGTTTTCTCCATAAGTAGGCAACCCTGAAACATCTACCTTGTGGATTGGTCTGAAATGGACTAGCAAAGGTAAGGCTCCTCTCGAGGTGTCCAGTACAAGGTAGGCGCTCGCTGTCTGATTATTCTCTTTTCTTCCCCTCCCTTTAAACTTAAGGGAAGGAGGTATTTTCATGTTGGTGCCATTCAGGGCTAGGCTTATCTGATCAGAAGGACAGGCCCTGGGGTTTGCGGCTGATTGTCATTGCCCGCCACCTTTGCTGAGTCATTTGGGGCTGACCGACCTGAACCTGAGGAGACAGTGATCCAGGGAGTGGTCAGAGCAGTGTGTGTGTGATCAGCCGAGGTTGCTGGGATGGACTCCTAGTGCTTCTCGGTGTATCTCTGGAACCTGATCCCTCTTCTCATGGGTAAGACTGTGGGGTGGACAGGTAACCAGCCTTGGGCATGTTCTGCATGTCTTGCCTAGTGCTGGGTCTCCTGTAAAGTGGCTTCATGAATCTTTGGTGTCAGCTTAAGCAGTACAGTCATAAGGCTCTGCAGAGGACACCAATGAATGGAGGGCAGCATTGTCTTCAGAGTTTGAGATGAGTGACTGTCTTTGATATGAGGGTATTTAGGAGAGAAGGGGAACTTAGTGATAGGAAGAAGGTGAGGAATGAGAACTTTTAGAAAAATGAGACATCGTAAAAAAGAGACAAGGTAAGATTTAAAGATTAAGAGCTAGAGAACATGCATTTGTGAGGTTAGGATGGGTTTTGTATGTCTGCTGAAATGCTCATTCTGTCTCTTGTGAGACTGTATTTATGAGACAAGGTACATGAAATTCTTGTTGTTTGAGAGATGCTTTAACTTGTTGTATCCGAGAGACACTCTATGAGCACTTAAGTCTTATGCTCTTACAGTTTTGTGATGTTTTACTCCCATTAATACCAAGGATAAATATTGTTCGAAGATGTATCGTGTGTAAGATGTGCAGCAGTCATGTTTTTTGTGTAGAGAAGTAGGCAAGCGAACATTTAAGTCCATTTTTCTCCCAAAAGATAGAGGTGTAGAATGAAAGGAAAAAATTGTGGTTAAGCCGTATGTTCCCATCATGCCTAGCTAGAGATTCATTAGGATGAACTAAAATCAGAACAGATTTCACTAGAATCTGCCTCTGAATTCCCTTCCAAATTAAAAATACACTGAGAACCTTCTGATGATATGCATTCACAGTCTGTCAGTCATTCCTTCTGTATTTGTTATGCAAACTGCTGCGCTAGTCACTCAATAAAGGGTAGCTGGCAAAGCCACTGGATAGGAGGCACTCAGAGGGATCTGAATGGATTCAAGTTCAGGATCTGTCTCTTTTCAGTGTGACTGTAACAAAGTTTTTAGTTTTTTTGAGACTTCCCTCTCATCTCCCTCCCCAGTTTTACTGTCTTCATAGTACTTTTAACTTTTGAAATGATCATCTTTTGTATGTCTCTTTGTTGGTGATCTCTCTCCCGTCTCTGCAACCTTACTGCTTAACCCACAAGAATTTGAGACCCTTACAAGGAGCAGGGATCTGGTCCATTCTGCTTATTCCTGCATTGTCAGGGTTAGCAAAGAACCTGGTACATTGGAGACACTTACCTGCAATATAGGACACATCTACAAGAGATAGTAATTAGCCTGATTATAAACAGTAGCATCTGAGGGCTATAAAGCAAAGTCTGATACCTTCTCTGCCTCCTGGAGTTTACATTCTTGTACCCTAAGGGCAGTAGGGTGTCTTGGGAGGAGCTCTGAAAGGTGGCATACTTAAGATTCTTTGCCATTAATTATTCAGCCTTTGGTTTTTGGTTCTGAAAGGGAAAGAATTAGACAAGGTCTTTTAGGCCCCTTCCTGCTGGTTAAGTGTTGGTCCATGATTTTATTAATTGAATTATAGGCTATTGTAAAATAACATTGGAAAGAGAGTAACATTAGAAGGAAGTAGGAATCAAAGAGAGTGTGCAGGAAGTGGGTCAGGAAGCCACATGACTTTGTCTCTGTGCCTGTTTGGTGCTTTTCTGGGTCTTAAACCACATCTGTTCTCCTGCTGCCATTCTCATTTCCCACTGTCTGGCCCTTGTCGCTCTCCCTCCTGGTACACTCACACATCTCGGGAGAGCTGGCCTCCCTTCTCTGTATCTCCTACCTGACTTTGAAATGGATTTCCTGGAAGATTTCTGGGCTTAGCTTTCTTGCACTTTTGAGCCTGGGTGGGGCCCATATGAGTACTGAGCACACTCTTTATTTTATAGATGGGCAAACTGAGGCTCAGAATGGCAGTGTAGCTTGCTCTGTTTTATAGTAGGAGACAGAGCCAGTGCTGGGTCCAGACTCAGAGCCCAGTCCTGCTGCAATTGCTTCCCTGTGCTTGAGCTCTGTTTTCCATTTATTTTTATTTTCAGTAGATGAGTGTTACTTTATGTGTGACTCCAAGATGAGTGTATTTGTGTGCTACATAGAACCTGTTGGAGTTCCTTGAAATCTTTTCATAACCTGCTTTAGCAGCCTCTTGCGTTTGTTTGTTTGTTTGGTTTTTGTTTTTTGGTGCTGGGGTTGATCCCAGGGCCTTGTGCCTTCTAGGCAAGACTGTCACTGACTCTGCTTGCCCCACCCTCCTACTCTGATTCCAAGGTTCAAGGCTCACTTAGCATTTGCTGTAGATTTTTACCTTACTGTGAATTATTGAAGATGGTAGTAATTAACTAGCCCTCAGAGTATTTGTAGCCTGTCTAATGCTTACTTACGTCTCACTGTGCTAAAGTGAGGGGTGGTTAGAGAAAGAAGTTAGAAGAAAGAAGTTAGAGCTGCCCCTTGGAGCTTGCAAGCAGAGGAACCTGGAGCACCTAGGTTTGGTGCTCATCTTCTCCCATCATCTGCAGCTAGGCACCTCCTCAGTCTCTCCCATGGGCTCTGTCCTTGCTCATTTCATTTGCTAAAGTCTTCATCCTCTCTGCTGTACTGAGAAGGGCTTCCTCAGAGACCTGCCTCTCACACTTCTGATTTCGTCAATAAACAGATCATTCCCCTGCTTAGAATTCTTCAGTGCCTCATCATCCACAGGATGAAATCTCATCCCATTTCTGACACTCAAGGCCCTTCATGATGTGAACTCTGCTTAACTTGTCTGTGTTCATCTCTTGCTGTTCCCACCTCAGCCCTCATCTCCAGAACTGAGGACAGCATGCCATGCACTGCTCTTCCTTCAACCTTCTGGACCTTGGCAAGCACCCCTCCCTCGCTTTGGAATATGGTTTGCCTAGTAAAATTTTGTTTATCTTTCAAATGTCAGCTCAACCTCTTTCTCCTCTATGAACTCCTGTCTACTTCCCATGTGGCTCCAGGTGTTCTTTCTCTTGTGTGGGAACCAACTTTAGGGTTTTTTTTTTTTTCAGCACTAGGTAGTGAACCTAGAGACACTCTACCACTCAATACATCCCAGCCCTTTTTTATTTTTTATTTTGAGACAGGTTTTGCTAAGTTGCCAAGGCTGGCCTTGAACTTGCAATTCTCCTGCCTAAGCCTTCTGAGTTGAAGATGATAGTAATTAACTAGCCCTCAGGGTATCTGTTGCCTGTCTAATGCTTACGTCTCACTGTGCTAAAGTGAGGGGTGGGATAAAGAAGTTAGAGCTGCCCCTTGGAGCTTGCAAGCAGAGGAACCTGGAGCACCTAGGTTTGTTGCTCATCTTCTTCCATCATCTGCAGCTCGGCGCCTCCTCAGTCTCTCCCATGGGCTCTGTCCTTGCTCATTTCACTTGCTAAAGTCACCATGCCCAGTTGGGTGCCAACTTTGTATATATACTTCCCCATCCTACTTCTGTGCAGGAGTTGTATTGCATGTAATGTCATTGTTGAATGGAATGTTTCTCTCTCTTCACCAGAGAGTAACCCCCTTAAGGACAGTATGAGTGTTTCACCCTATTTAACAATTTGGATCTTCAAAAGGAGCCTGATTCGTAGGAGGTGCTCTGTAAATGGTTGCTGAATGAGAGTTGTGATTTCACTTCACTCTTGAAATTAAGCTTAGAGTGACATATATTCTTTCCTCTTAGAAAAAGGAATCATTTTGAATGCTGTAGGACTGTCAGAAAGAATTAGGATAAGAAAAAAGGCCACTCGTCCTTTAATAAAAGAAGAGTCTGTGTCAAGCAATAGAAATGGTAGCCTGATGGCAGGGAGGGAAGAAGTGAGCAGAGAGGAAATAGCTGCAGTCAGGGGAGGTCATGAGTTGGAGAAGCAAAGCGATAAAAGGAAGGTGAAGACAGAGATCACTTCAACATTTGAGGAAGTATGATGCAAAAAAAAATATGTATTTCATCCAAGGCCATTTGATGCCCAGATGCCTCAAGAGGCTTCACAGAATCCAGCTCGCCTCTTCTCAGTGAACTCAGGGATGGAGCCTGAGTGTTTTCTTGCTATTGAGGGCCTCATATGGTTGCCCTGAGAAGAAAATGAACAGGAAGAAGGATGGGAAGCACATGACTTTTTTAATCTATAGGATGAACAGTATCCTAGAGATGCAGAGTTTCCCCTGCTTATCATTCGCCCCAGTGCGAGGGATGAGCAGAAAGGACAGAGATGGGAAGTGTTTTGGGTGGTCAAAATGTGTCCCTTGCACATGGAGGTGTATCTGCAGAGATGGGGTATTTCTAAGCATCAAGTCTGCCCATGAGCAGTTCCAGTTTGGGAATGGTTTTTGATGTGGAGATTGTTCTGGGTCCAGCCTTTTGTGCTTCTGGAATGTTCCTCCAACTCTTGAGTCAGATTTCCTCAACCAGTGATGCATGGGAGTGCTTACCTTGATGCTGGAGCACTGTAGAGTGTCCAGACGACACATTTGTGGGCTTTAGGTATCCCTGCTATAATTGCTGGCCTAGCTGTGGATTTGGGAAAGCACACCTAGGGGGTGGAGGTAGTGGAGACCGGATAGACCAGGAAGAACACCACTGGAAGATCACTTACGGTGATCAGCCTTTGGAGTCAGGGCAGATGGGGGTGGTATTTGGTTACGGCATTCTGGTTTTTTTTTGTTGTTGTTTGTTTGTTTTGGTACAGAGGATTGAACCCAGGGTGCTTAACCACTGAACCACATCCCCATTCCTTTTTATATTTTATTTGGAGACAGGGTCTTACTGAGTTGCTTAGGGCCTCCGTAAGTTGCTGAGGCTGGCTTTGAACTTGTGATCCTCCTGCCTCAGCCTCCTGATTACAGGAGTGCGACACTGTGCACAGTTGGTTACAGTATTTTTGATAATAAAGAAATCGAAGAGAGGGGTGGGGGTGGGGAGGAAAGATAATAGAATGAGACAAACATCATCACCCTATCTATGTACATGTATGATTAGGCAAATGGTGTGACTCTACTTCTTGTACAACCAGAGAAACGATAGTTGTACCCTGTTTGTATACAATGAATCAAAAATTAAAAAAAAAAAAAAAAAGAAATCAAGGCGAAAAGAATACAATCTGAATGAAAAAAAAAGAGAATATAATTTTTCTTAAATACTGACTTTTAAGTGAAATAGTATATAAAAAATAGAAAAATAGATTCAGCAGCTCCTCCACGCTTGCTAGTTTCTCCTTTCTGTATGACAAGAACTTCTGGTTATGCATAAGTAACTTTGGACTTCAAGTCCTATTAGTAAATCTCAGCCCTGAAATTCTGGTGGGCAGGGCTGGTCTAAGGCCACTTTGTGCCTTCCGCCTTCCAGCTCGGTTTCTGGGCTATCCAAACCTTGCTTCTCATCTTTCCTGTGTAGAGGCTGCCATTCCAAATATGTTGCTTGATGGCATTTTGAATGAACAAATAATCTGCTTTGTGGATCATCAATATCCTTTTTATGTCTTTGTCTGGGTGGATCCCAGAATTGAACTGGAAGAGGGTTAATTGGATATAGGGCAGGAGTGTGAGTGTATGTATGTGTGTGTGTGTGTGTGTGTGTGTTTCATTAAAATTTTCAAACCCCAAAATAAAGAATCTGCAGATTATTCAACTTTTGTTCAATATTCTGAATTATCCAGGACATACGGCCGGCCTTCTTGCTAATGAGAGGTAATCATGCTTAGTATAAGTAACTTATCAGAAAGTCATCAGATTGCTTGGCTGGGAAGACATGGTGTTTAATCCTGTGTGGAAAATGGCGCTCTGGAAACTGATCAGCTGTTGAACCTAGACATCCTGACGCCAGGTCTCCTCAGTGCTGTTATTTCTTCTCAGCCCCTGAGGGCCCCCGGTGAGTTAGTGGATGACCAGAATTCTTGGTTAAGGTTGTTTTTATTTCTTCCAATTGGAAAAAAAAAAAAATAACCCATGATAATAGTTTCCTCATAAACCGGTTTTTCCTGGGGCTGAGAGTAAATGAAGTTGGATGGGGAGTGGGGTGGGGCAGGGAAGGGGAAGCAGGAAGCTGAAAGGATTCTTTCTGGAAACTAGCACAGCTTGCAATCCATTTGTCCTTGGCTGCGTGGTCACTGGAGCAATTTGTCTGTGATAGGGTTTCTGTCCCGTGTCCCCTCACACCACCCCCGTTTCATTTGTCCTTTAGGTCCTAAGAATTTGTCCTTTCCAGGTGCATCAGCGTGTCCTCTTGGTCTCGGCCTCTATCCTTGGCCTTCTAATGGTAAGCCCAAGGCTTTCCCCACCTTCTCTACCTTGTGACCTTACATGATTCATGTGTTTTCAGTTTTTTGATAATTTTAACTCCTATTAACCAGAGGAACACAAACAGGTGATAACAAAATTAATGACCATTTGGGAAGCCACACCCTTAAAAACAATCTTGAAAACATATATGTTCCCTCTTCTTTTTTCTTCTTCTTTCTTTAGGGCGTGCGCTAGAGAGAGTGGAAAAGTGAAGAGGATAGAGAAAGTGAGTAGGAGAGAGAGAAGCATGAGAAAAGATGGCGGGGTAGTTATGGTGAAGCAGTTGAATTCTGCCGGGCTAACAGGGGACCAATAACGGAGAAGGATACTTGCAAGCTGACTGATAAACCAATAGCTAGTTAGGATGTTCACAGACTGACAGTAGTTGGGAGGCAGGTAATGGCTGCAACACAAAGGGTTGGGGGAGCAGCTTTGTACATTACACCAGCCATGTGTGTTCTTAGTGGAGTTTGGTTTCCAATTAGATATGAATGGATTGGGAGGTCCTTTGGATTGGGAGACTTTTCTAGAATATTCCTGCAGGAGTTCAGGAGTTGTTTCTGGGGAATCAGCTGCCCTAGTCTACTCCAGGCCAGCTCCTAGATCAAGCTAGTCTGAGTTTTGTTAGCGGTAGAATCAAGATGGCAGGGCCATCAGGATTATTTCCTACATCTGCTTCTGTGCAGAAGCCCCCAAGGCATGAGCACTTCTGCTCTTAGTTGGTTGGCCCTTGAGAGTCCTGCCCTCATGTCTAGATGGGGTGGCATAGGTCTTTCTGGTCCCCAGAGATTCCCCTGGGCTGCAGGGCAGCCTTCACTTCCTCTGAGAAGCTTTTTCAGTGCTGGCTCCAACTTGAGAGTCGTCTTCTGTCCTCTGGCCAGCACTCTGTCTTATTTGCTTGCCTGTGTTTTGTTCACCAGCTGGTGGTTGGGACAGTTCTACTCTTAGGTGGAGGTTTCTTTCTTTCTGCTGCTTCTTCTCCTTTTTTTTTTTTTGGAAATGGTCAAAACTTGTTTATTTTCTGATTTCACCTGTGGACTTCTGACCTCAGTGGCAGCTGCTACCACCTGGAAAATTCTCAAACTGGTTGGGGCAGATCTTGTCACTTCTTGTCTTAAGGTTTTTGCTTCTGCGGACTTCCCAGATGTTCTTGCTTACCGGCTGAGGGCTGCTTCCTGCACACCAGAGGCAACAGATGCTATCAACAGAATGAACATCCCAACTCCTCCCAGCCCCCCAGCCCCAACCCAAGTTCACATCCCCCCAAGTCAGGTTGTTCCTGTTGCCTACCCCTTCCCAGATCCAAATGAATGTGAGGGTCCAGTATTAGAGTGTCCTCAAGGTGAAGGAACAAAGAATTCAGGGGCAGAAAACTTGGACTGAAATCCTCATTCCATAGCTAACAGTTTGATCTTAGATGTGTTTTCCATCTCTTGAATTCCCATTTTCTTCATCTTTAATATGGGGATCAAAGTATATATTTCCTATCTACCTTATGAGGTCAAAAAGACTAGATCTCCATATGTACATGGAAGCACTTGGCAGACAGATGTCATAGGAAGACTTCAGAAGGTTTTAACACAGAAAGAGGCACTTCGTAGACAGTTTAAATGTGAAAGCTTATGGTCAGTGTTAAAAACAACACATTAGTATGCAGTATCTTTAATGAATTGAAGAGAGCAGCCCATGTTTGCACTGAGGGAGATGTTCTCTGATGTCACCTGTAGGTCCTCTGTGAGGCTCATACACAGCGACCATTATCACTGATCGTAACTGCTCAGGCTTGGATTTGTCATTAGGTCTGTGGCACAAAGGCAGCAGAGATCCCGGTCAGACAGGAAACAGTAAGTGAATTAATCCCTGAGTGTACCAGAGGGAAGAGACAACAGGACTTCTGTGTGACAGGGGCTCAGTTAGCCTAGGTGGAAGATGCAGACCAAGTAGAAGAGACATTTAAAGCAGAGAGGGCATGAATAAAGTTTGGAGGATATTTAGGGGACACAGTATATTTGGGGGCACAGTGTTTAATATAAACAGTGAAGGACTCAGGTCAAACTTGTGTTGAGGAGGCTGGTTTCGTGTTCTAAGAACTGGTGTGTCAGGCATGGACTTAGGACTTCATTCTATCTCATTATAGAAAAACTTACAGAGGGTGTTAACCTGGGAAAAGGCATATTTAAAGCCACTTTAGAAGGTAACAGGTGGCAGCCAGAGCTCATTAGTATGCAGGGGTCACCTTGCATCAACTTGTAGGAGCAATTGCCAATGTGGATTTCAGTGTCTTCAGAAATCAACCACAGTGGGAGTGTTCACCACAGAAACTGGCAGATGATCCAAATCAGTTTCCCCAATCTGGTTTCCAGGAATGTGAGCAAAGTTAAAGGGTTATTTCAATAAGGTGGGGCTTTAATAGTTTACAAATCTGAGATGCCTGTTAAAAATCCTTCAGGTGCCATCCCAAATAGCATGAGTCAGAATCCACGATGAGCAAGGAGGTAGGAACCTATTTGTAGTGGTGTGTCTCCACACCCCAGGTGCTGGAGATTGAACTCAAGGCTTCATGCATGTTAGACAAACAGGGTACCACTGTGCTGCATCTTGAGCCAGGAAATTAATTTTAATTTTTTAGTTGAAGCAAAATTTTAGTACAATATTGAAGTCTAGCACTTTCTTTTTATAAGCAAATGTTAACCCCACTTCATTTGGTAAACTTTTTTTTTTTTTTTTTTGCTTTTCATGCAAATATTCAATATTCCATACCCCATATCCTCTTTCCCACCATGCATCATTTCCTCCATCAGCAGATTTGATAGGAGTTCTTCAATTTCTTTCTCCAATTCTGCACATACACCTGAATTTAGCTTTCTGTAACAGTGTTATTTGCTTCGTGGCAAACTTGATGAACTCTTCCGTGGGCAGTGTTTAGCTTTCCACTCTTCAGGGACCCTTGGTAGTCAAGTATTCTCTTCACGTTAGATGTCCCAGTCTCAGGGGTGGCTAGTCAGGCCACCTGATCCTGAACAGGATCCTCCATCACCATGTGCACACTGGGGACCAAGGGACCAGGGAACCCACAATTCCACCCAGGAAAGTAATTTTTAAGTTTTCACATGCAACCAGTGTGATATTACTTTTTGGACCAGGACCAGGACATTTTGGGTAGAGAGGAGAGGGTGGATATAAAAGTTGTTTCAGAGGTAGGGAACATAACTCAATGACAGACGGGAGGTAGAGAGTGGCAGAGAGGGAACAGCCAAAACTGAGTTTCCTTGAACAACTGAGCAGATGAGTGGCGTTGTGGGTGACTGAGCTAAGGAAGGCAGACCTGAGCTGTTTGGGAGAAAAAAATAAAGGGTGGAGCAGGGGAGGGGGAGTTCTGGACTTGCTGTTAGAGGAACCTGGGAGGATTTGGTGATACCATGGGAACTGAAGTGATATGGGAAACTGGAACTTGGTGGATCAGTCGGAGCTGGAGAGACAGGTTGGAAGTGAGCATGTGTTTTTGTTGAGGTCGTGGATTTGGATGAGATTGTCAGAGGAGAGTGTGTGGCGTGGGCAGAGGTCAGAACTTCAGAAACAATCTTTCAGAGGTTGGTAGAGGAAGGGAAGCCGCGGAGAGATTAAGCACACCGCAGTTTGTATGTTGATTACAAAGCCAACAGGTCCTAGGCAGGAGTGGGCCCTACAGGTGTTTTCCACATTTCTAGAAAAAACCACATAGGCATTTTTCTCTATCAAGATAACCAAAGACCATAGTGTTTGCTTGGCTCAAATTCTGTCAACCCCATGGGGTGAGGCATGCTATTCGATTATGATCTGAAGTTCTGAATGGTACTTGTGTGTCTTTGATTAGGAACACACACATATGCAAATTAATTGGAGGCAAGGACTGTTTCAACTGTTGTATCTTCCAAAACATGACATTTTAAGTATTCTTGATGGGAAGGAAGTTGGGGTGTTGTAGGGAACAGAAACATAGCCCTCTCTGTGTCCTGTCTTGCTCTTGTGGAGAAGAAACTTGAGCAGTTTAGGTAAAGGGACCAGTATCAAGCTGCTTGTCCAAAATAAGGTTTTGGGGTTATCTGTGCATAAACTGTTTTATTTGCTTTGGGTTGGAGAATTTTCTGCAGCTTTCTAGCACTGACTTCTTTCCCTAGTAGGAATGCTGTGGAATGGGAAGCAATGGATTTTCTTGGCAGGGAAGGGACACAGACAGAAGGGCAGGAGTAAGGGAAGGCATAGGTGTGGAGGCGAGGGAGAGGCTGGCCTCTGAACTCCACTGGCCAGAGTCTCCACCAATTCTCACTGCCTTTGAGTTCTGAGAAGCAACTTGGTTGACCACTTTACCTCCTGAGCAAAGTTTTACCTCTTAGTGACCTAGTTAATTTGTATTTACTTTCTTAAGCATGCCTAAGATTTCACTGTGAAGCTAAGTAGTGATTGAGGCTGAAGAAACTACTAGGATGTGTGAAATGAGAAAAAAAGTGGCGTGTTCCTTGGGTTAACCGGACAGAGTTGGAACTGTCAGCTCTTGCCCCCATTCTGAGAAGCCATTTCAGAAATATAATGGGGTAAGTATAATTCTTTTAATTGTGTGTGGTGCGAGGCAGAGATTTCTGTTGTGACTGAGGTGTCCTTTTCCCTTTGTGAAAAATAACTTAGAACAGGGCATTAGAAAGAAAATTTAATTTTTTCCCCATCAGCGCTTGACATCTGTTTTCATGAAAGCTAAAGACTGGCATAAAAATGTAAAACTCATAGAGAATGAGAGAGAGAGAGAGAGAGAGAGAGAAAGGGAAGGGAAGGAAGGGAGAGGGAGGGAGGGAGGCAGGGAAGGAGGGAGGGAGGGAGAAAGCAAAGGGAAAGTCTTAGCCTTGTAATTAAAATAAATTTCCTACTTTCACCTGTAATGTCTATTTGGAAAGCCACGTTCTTTCCTGCCTGCCTTGGAGGCACTATCAAGCATGGGACATGACTTCCTGGCTTGGAAAACTGACAGCTGGACCAAGACTTTGGCAAGAGCATGTGGCAGAGGAGGGCTGGAAGTGGGGAGATGTTGGTGGATTTCGCTGTGGTGGTTTGGAAGTCCACATACATCAGCCTAGTGCCTGAAACGTAGTCAGGGAAAGCATGGACAAATGCATGACCCATCAGGAATGCAAACTGAGTAGTGGGCTCCTTGAGGCCACGGGCCTTGCTCACATATCCAGGGTGCTTTTAACATGTTTAGAAAATGCTGAACAAGAGGGAAAGTGCAATCTATACTAACTATCTACACTCACTTGAGAGTATGCAGGATTCCTCTGGACTGGCCAGAGAGTACCAGTGGAAGCTGAGCCTTGTAAGCACAGCAAGAGAAAACAGGGTCAGATATTTGTGCATTCATTCATCAGACATTATCGCACGTATAACATGTGCTAGGTAGAGTGCTAAACATTGGGGATTGAAAGAAATGACAAAATAGGATCTTCGTTCTCAAATAACTTACAGAGTGGTAGAGGGTACTGCGACATGCATCATTAATTACTGAATCCTGAGAAATGTGATAGTTGTTATGAGAAAAGTGAGTACAGGGTGACGTGGGACTCTGGTGTGCGTGACAGCCATCAAGGAACATTTCTCTGAAAAAGTTTTACTTTTAATACCTATAATAACGAGTACCTACTTCCATGTCAAATACCTAAATATCTTGTGGGTATTAATTTATTTAATTCTGACCACACCTCAAGAACGTAGGTACCATTTTATGGTATAGAATAGAGAGATTGAAATTGAGTGGCATAGGTGACAATCAAAATTCCAATGCAGGTGATCTAACGCTAGGGCCTTCAGCTCACTTTCTAAACCATATTGCTGCAACAGTGGGTATTGGTGGGACACCTGAGGGAGCAGGACATGCCAGGCTGGGAGAGGAGCGATTCAAAGGTGAGGGCTGGTACCATGGCTGTAGTTGCGCATGAAGGGACTGAGAAGTGAGAAAACAATCAGATCATGAGGCTTTTTATTGCCGAGATAAGGAATCTGAACTTTGTTCTGAATTTATGGGAAGACCTGAGATTCTCCCCCCCCCCAGTTCTGGGGATTGAGCCCAGGGCCTGGTGCATGCTAAGCAAATGCTCTACCACTGAGCCACACCTTCACCAGCCTCAGGGGTTTAAGCCAGGGAGAAGGGATAGAATCTGCATGTCATGTGGTCACTCTGTCAATATCAAGGGCAGACTAGAGAGGGGCCAGATGGGAACAGGAAAAGCTCTTAGGAGGCTAGTCAAGTGATCCAGCGCGGAGTGTTTGAGCAGGAAGACGTGGGGCTGAGGAGACTGTTAAAGTGGAGTCTGCAGGACTTGGGGTGGTACCATGTGGGATGCATTCGAAGCTTGTTTGGATCTGTGCTGTGGAGTACAGGTGAAGCCAAAGTGAGGCATCCTCTGTGATTTTTCTGTTGGATATTCAAGAGGGCTCAGAACCACTGGAAACGTATGATATATACAAATAGGTATTGTGGACATTTATTGAATGCTCATTTATTTATTTGTCAAACCTGTTGATTGTTTATGTTAATTTAATCTTCACAACAGGTCTGTGAAATTTCTTACATTTTAACAGATAAGAGGACGGGGATGTAGAGTGGGCTTACAGACAGTGCTTCGAGTTACTCAGAAAACAAGCAGCAGAGCCAGAACTTAAATCCTGGGTTTGATTTGAAAACTTCAACATCAGTGCAGTCCAATAAAGTGCTCCGTGATGACTAAAATGGTCTGTCTGTATGGTCCAGTGTGGAAGCCACTTGTTACCTGTGGATACTGAGTACCTGAAATGAAACCACGGCTATTAAAGAATTAGGTTTCTAATTAAATTATATATAGCTACATGTGGCTACTGACCACTGTGTTGAGCAGCTCAGCTCTCTGCAGTGTTTGGGAGTCATTAGTATCTCCATCATAATTAAAGACTTGGGTGTGGATACAATCACCCAAGGAGATGTATTATGGTGGATTTTAACCTCTTATTTGTTCCAGGCATATTTGAGAATGAGGAAAGCTATAAACATCTCTCATGAATGGACAAGATTTTTTCAAAGTGTCTTGTTAACAATTTCACAGGTCCTTGAAACTTAGTGTCCCTGTTATAAAGCAGGAAGAAAGTCCAATGGCATGTTACCTCCTTGAGAACAGAGACCTTGGTTGCTTTTTTTTTTTTTTTTTTTCAGTCTTCTATATCCATTGTCTAGATTCTAGAATAATGTCTAGTACATAGTTGGTGCTCCATAATTTTCTAAGGGCATGACTGAATGAGTCCTGGGGAACACTTTAGTTAGAAGAGCTACGAAACTCCCTAAAAAGAGAAGACGACAGCAGAAGTAGGAAGATTGAAGACCTAGGAGAGGGTGGTGCAGCAGAAGGCAAGTGGGTAGAGTTCCAGGCTTGGGAATAATTATCAATGTCTGACCTGCCTGGATCATGTGAAAGGTTAGGATTTAGTAATTGTCTTTGGCTTTGTCAGTACTGAAATCCCCCAAATAAACATATAAATAAATACACATCCCTGGACAGGTTCAGATCCTGACACAATAAATTTAGGGAGGGGCCAAGTCATCTGCACAGCAAAGCTCCCAAGTTTATTATGTTTTGACCAAAGTATAGCAGTTGCCAAGCAGCGTATTTCAATGGCCATAAAGTGAAGGGGAAATAAGGGGTTGAGGGGGAACTTTAAAAGTCAGATGTTAGCATGTTTAAAGGGGAAGGAACTGTTAATGAGAGGAGTGTGTGTGAATCATAGTGATACAGGAAGCCATTTACCTGGGTTCTGAATCCATAACTCTTACCTAGCTACCCTCCTTTCTGCCTGCTCCCAGGGGGCTCCATTGAGCAGAAGCAGCCCTCCTAACCAGGAGGTTAGGAGACAGGTTATTGGCTTTCACCCAGAGAAAGCTGTTCCTCAGTAGTAGTGTTTGAGAGTCAGGAGGAATGTTGTGTAAGAAGTTGGCAGTCATTAGCAGTGCCCCAGTCACATCTGTTTACTTATTTTCTATTATTAGACTTTCCCATACTCACTTGCCAGATGACAAACAGAAACGATTCTTTATTCTCTACCTGCCTTCTATTCCCCCTGCCTCTTTCCTACCTAAACTAAAATTGCAAACACCAGAGTTATCTAACATGTGGAAATAATTTGGCATGAACACACGGTCGTGTTTTACGTGATATTGTGGCTTTACTTTTCAGGTCAGTGTCTCTCAACGTTTTTACCATGAAGGTTCTCTTCCACATTGGATGTTTCAACATATTTATCTATCTGCCAAACTAACTGTGAATATAAAGCACATGGATCTTCACCACCTAGTAAGGACCATATACTGCCCCACATACTTCCTGTCCATGAGTTCTACCATTTTGGATCCTCACTTCAGTCTTTAAGGCATGCCTGGTTACCCACATCTCACACTGAGAAGAGTTAAATCGCTTACCTGGTCTTCCGCAGCTAAGTGGAAGAGTCAGGACTAGAACTTGCATCTCCCTGACTGCAAATCCTGAACTCCAATACTGCGATTGCATTACTTGTAACTTAATCCTCATTTCAGTTCTATAAATTGAGGATTAAGTTGTGGGTAATCACAATAAATCATTTTTTGAGGAATTAGGCTAAGAGAGGATAACCCAGTTGGCCAATGGTATAGGCCAATTAAACCCAAAGCAGGGGCAAACCCACGCTTGTCTGTCTCCACACTGTCCTGACTACATCCACTGCCTCAATTTATTTCCTCTTATTACTAATCGAAGACATCTATAATACCCCTTGGAGGCTTCTCTCTCTCTTTCATACCTGGGATTGAACCCAGGGACATTTAAATACTGAGCCACATCCCAGCCCTTCCCCCCACCCCCAAGTGCTGTGGATTGAACCCAGGGCCTTGTGCTTTGCAAGGCAAGCACTCTACCAACTGAGCTATATCCCCAGCCCTAACCTCAGCCCTTTTTATTTTTTATTTTGAGGCAGGGTCTTGCTAAGTTGCTTAGGGCCTCTCTAAGTTGCTAAGACTGGCTTTGAACTTGTCAATCCTCCTGCCCCATCCTCTTCAGTGGCTGGAATATGGGTGTGTGCACTTTGATCCTTTTTGAGCTTCCAATTAGCGTGAGATAATTGGTGCTGGATGGCAGAGTGCAGCCAAAAGCAAATAACAGCCACACATTAGCCTATGCGGCCATAGTGTGGGTAAATTTATAGCTTCCCTTAGGCTCTGGAATACTGAAGGGCAGCTTGCACACGCCTATGACTGCTAAGTTCACCTGAATCTCAACCCCCTTCTGACTTAAGAGGCCTTGGGTCTTGCCTGGGAGAGAAAGAGCTGATTCTACTTAGGAAATGCTTGTTCAGAAAGGTTGCCAGATTCTGTATTCCTAGCCATCAAACTCTGCCTTCCAGAGGGCACCAGGACATCTCCTTGGTGGCTTGTGAGTTCTTCATGTGTCCTGGGTCGGGGGAAGGAGGAAGGGAGATCAGTGGAATCATGAGCATTTGCCCAGCCTGCATTGCAGGGTTCCTGGTCATAGCCTAGTGAATTCCTGCCTTCTGGAACGTGCTTTGGCTCAAGTTGTTATGGATTTTCCCCAACCCTTTCCAGTGTGGCTGATACTAAAGTGACCTTCTAGGATAAGCTCCTGCACTTGCATACTGGTTAAACCAGGATTCTGCTTCAGCTGGTTTCTGTCTGGAGTGTTCTGGAATTGTCAGAAGAGCTTCCCCACCTCATTTAGTAACACAAGCTAATGTTTTAGAATTTAATTTATGCAGTGATTTTTTTTTTTTTTTTTTTTTTTTTTTTTTATCTGATGCTTGAATTCACAACAGAAGGGATTTAAGCCATCCCAGTGCCTTGTCTAGCTGTCTTGGAGGGAATGGCAAACAGATGCTTATACAAATTCCCTTGGTTTCGGCATTAAGCCATCTTTCACCATCTTGTGCCCAGGCAGTCATTCCAAAAATCCTTGTTTAGGGCTTCTTTTTCAGGCTAACAGACATTTTCATCTGTTCGTGCCATCTGCTGGACCTTTTCCAAGTTTTTTCTGACTTCTTTAAGTCAGACTAGACACCAAGGACTTGACTAACCTGGGGTGGATGGGGACATGGTCCTTGCTGTTGTGGCCTTTCTCCTTCCTCTGTAAACATCCTAGTGTAATGATTGTTTTTGTTTTGGCCTTGAATTCATTAGGGTGCAGCGTGAGTTGCTCAGGGTCCAAGTGGCCTGAGTCATTTGAAAGCATTCATGTAAAAGGGCATACTAGTTAGTTTCACGACACTATAACAAAATACTTGAGGAATTTAAGTTATAAAGGGAATAGGTTCGTTTTGGTTAATGTTCCTAGAGTTTCCAGTCCAAGATTGGGTGGTAGCACTGCTTTGAACCTCTGGTGAGGGCAATATATCATGACAAGAACGTGTGGCACAACAAACTGCTCACCTCAGAGGAAAAAATAGGAAGAGGCTGGGGTTCTGCCACCATTTTGAGGCAAATCCACAATGATCTAAGGACCTCCCAATACCCCTTTCCCACCAAAATTCCCACCATCTCCCAGTGATGCTACCCTGAGGACTTTTGGGGAACACCTACCTAAACCATTGCATTCTACTCCTGGCCCCCAAATGTTCATGTCCATCTCACAATGCAAAATACATTTATTTAATTCTCAAGAGCCCCAAAGAACTAACTATTCTGAATCTCTGGAAATTCTGCTCAACAATATTATTTCATGGGATTGAGTTGGAGAAGTAGTCGACATTATTTAAGATTAAGATTATTATAAAACAAACTCAAAATATGAAAGGAGAGAAGACCAAATCCCTCTTAGGACACTCCAAGGAGGAAAGATGGCACCATGGATTTGCTTGCAGTTCTTCCAGCCCATTGTTCACCAATGTTCCCAGAAACTCCAGTTGGTGTTCACCACCCGCACCTTGTCCCTTTCTGGTGTTGCTGCTTCCCAGTATGCAGTGCATACCTGTGCCTCCTAGATGGGATGGGGGCGAGCTGTCCCCTGCTAGGGGTGCCAGGTCATAGTCGTCTTTATCTGCCCACTCTCACAATGCTTGGTGCATGGAAAGTAGTAAGTGGAGCCCAACAACAATGCTTTCTCATTCTCTTTTCTATCTGTCTGAATGGATCCAGTTTCAAGTGTCAGTGCAAAAACTTGTTAAACATTCTTCTCTTACTGACCGTAGAAGGAATGACTGTATTCTGTGGTCTCAAAGCCTTTCATAGGTACTTGTGAATGTTACCATTTTCTCCTTTTAAAAGTAGTTATACTGAACCTGGCCTTCCAGATTGCAGACACCTTGAACAGGTGTCTTGTTCCTTGTTAGGATCCTTATTAGATTCATGTCTTCATGTCTCTCTCTTTTTTCTCCTATAACCCATGAAACAATGCCTTGCCCATGGTAATGACTGCTAGCATTATGCATCAGTTAATATACTGCTCTCCATGCTTCATGTTTGTTCTTAAAACCTCACAACAGCCTTAGAAGGAAAGAACTCTCATGACATCTCTCTCCATTTGATAGGTAAGGAAAGTGATGTTGAATAAATTGCTCAGGACCATGTAACTAGGAGTGGAGCTTGCATTCAATTCCAGGCTGCATAATCCAGATTCTGGACTCTTAACCACTGCCTCAATGCTGCCTCCTGTTGGCTTAAGTGCATTGAGGGCATTCTATAAACACTTGCAGGTTGGTATTTCTTAATTACCTGGAACCAATAAATAGTTTGAACACAACTCAGTGTCGTCTAAATCTCCTCCAAATGAACTTTTTTTTTTTTTTTTTAAATCACATAAGGGAGTTTAGTAAGCAAAGGGAGTGTCTCCCTGCAGGGTAAGAGAAAATGAGAGGAAAAGAAAGGGAAAGAAAAGGGCACGCGCAAGAAAAAGTGTGAAAAGCGAGGAGGAGAAAGTAAGCAAGTGTGTAGGAGAGAAAAGATGGCGGGGTAGCTACCGTGAAGCAGTTGAATTCTGCTGGGCTAACAGGAGACCAATAACGGAGAAGGATACTTGCAAGCTGACTGATGAACCAATAGTTAGCTAGGATGTTCACAGACTGACAGTAGTTGGGAAGCGGGGAAAATGGCTGCACCGGAAAGGGCGGGGAGAGCAGCTTTGTATTATATCCCCCCATTTCTGTTTTTATAAGAAAATCTTTTGTTCTCCAGTTCTTTCCCACCTTATCTCTCCTTCCTGCCTAAGTGATTAGGGCTGGTTTTGCAGGTGAAATGTAAAAAGTCCATTCTCCCAGGGGAAGTCTTCAACCTCCAAACTTCCAGAGGCATCCAACTGAACTTTCTAAGTCAGAGGCCAGAATGGGCTCCTTAAGTTTGGCCCTGGTTCAGGTTCCTGATGCTCTGTATGGAACAGCCTGGTAGTGAATCTGGTTTGGAAGCTGACAGTGCCATCTAGTGGGATAACTTGGTAATATTGGCTCAGAATTCTTTTTCTGAAAACTTGGAACATTGCCATTTAGGTTGGGAGCCCCCTTAACTAGCTTAAGGTTAAGATATGATTGTCAGTGGGAGGGCAGTGTGAGTTGAAAGAACCAGCCTATTCTGGCCCGAATGGGTCAAAGTCAATTGACCTCCTCCTTGAAGAGACTGTAAGGTTGATGGTCATTTGGTTTGTTGAACCCCGTGGACTGTTGTAAATGGCGTAAAGCATGGGGCTTCAGGTACCCCTCCTCCTGCTTCCCCTCACATGGGCTGCCTGAAGTGTAGGCCACTACTCATCACTGGAGGCTTGTCTATGGAACTGTGTCCAATTTGGAATTTGAGTTCCAGCCATCTGTGGTTTGCCTACCACAGAATAACACTCATTGCAGATTGTATATAAGAGGATGCTTGACACGCCCAATTGTCAATCCCAAGCAAGAAATCCTATGGGTCAATAATATCACAGTGAGATTTTGTTATGAGGAGTTTTAATAGGTAAGTTTGTCACAGCTTGCACGGGAAAATGATGAATGAACACTCCACAGTGAAAAAGCAGTAAAAAAGCGCTCGGCAGAAAAGAAAGAGAAAAGGATTGTGTAGGACTTAGCTCTGCCATGCAGTTGGAGGCTTTGTCTAGGTGCTGTTCTGATTTCTGGGGTGTGAGTGTATGAAAATTTTGATTTAATTTGCTTCCAAAACCATTTACTTCTTCCTGGAAGAACAGGACCTTAGAGTGTGACTATAACTGTATAACCATAACCAAATAATTCATGTACTTCTTTGGTTGAGATGAAATACTTTAAGATTGTTCAGTTTGTGGTTTGCTGGGAATTTAGCCTAAGGAATGTATTCTAGAGATCATATCAGCAAACATTGCAATGAACAATTTTTTTTTTTTTTAAATGGGGGATTGAAATCAGGGGAGGGGGTTACCACTGAGCCACATCCCCAGCCCTTTTACTTTTTAGTTTAAGATAGAGTCTCACTAAGTGGCTTAGGACCTCCCTAATTTGCTGAGACTGGCCTCAAATTTGTGATCCTCCTGCCTCAAGCCTCTCAGATAGCTAGGATTACAGGCATGTGCCACCATGCTTGGCCTTGTTGCAGTGAACAATTTATCAGAACAAAGGAATGATTTTGGCTGTACTGTAGCTTGGATTATAGTGACATTCATATTAATAAGATTTTTTTTTTGTCTTGTTTGTATTTCTTCTTACTAGTTGTTTTCTTTTTTCATTTTTTTAAGTTTATTTTTATTGTAAACTTTTTAAGATTTATTTTTATTGTAAACTTTTGATTTATTTTTATTGTAAACTTTTTTTCATTTTGTTTTCTCTCATTCTCTCTTTTTTAAAAAATTAGATTGGATGACGAAGGAATTCGAAGACATTTAAAAAAAACCAACCCATGTTTATTATTAATTGTGATCTGTGTGTGAAATTTATGATTATGCAATTAAAATGATCTCAACTTAGAAAAATATAGATAAAACTCCCAAATCCCACAAAAATAGAATACCAAAAAAAATTTTAGGGTCACAAAAAAGAAAAGTAGACAAAAAGGGGGGGAAAAGAAAATAGGCATTCTGATACTGCCAGATAAACAATGAAAATACAGACATTTGTGCTTTCTTGAAAAACTGATAGTAAGAAAAATACCAGCATAGGATGATACTCATAAAATCAGTAATAATTTAGTGGATTTTTAGAAGGAACATTTTGTAGCCAGACTGTTTTAGTCAGCTTTTTTATTTATTTATTTAAATTTATTTTTATTGTAAACAAATGGGATACATGTTGTTTCTGTTTGTACATGGAGTAACAGCATACCATTTGCATATTTATATATTTACATAGTGTAATGATGTTTGACTCATTCCGTTATTTTTTCCTTCCCCCCCACCCTCCCACCTCTCTTTTCCCTCTATACAGTCCCTCCTTCCTCCATTCTTGTCCCCCTCCCACTCCCCATTAAGTGTCATCATCCGCTTATCAGTGAGATCATTCCTCTTTTGGATTTTTGAGATTGGCTTATCTCACTTAACATGATATTCTCCAATTTCATCCATTTGCCTGCAAATGCCATAATTTTATTATTCTTTATAGCTGAGTAATATTCCATTGTATATATATCTATATATATAGATATATAGATATATAGATATCACAGTTTCTTTATCCATTCATCAATTGAAGGACATCTAGGTTGGATCCACAGTGTGGCTATTGTGAATTGAGCAGCTATGAACATTGATGTGGCTGTATCTCTGTAGTATGCTGATTTTAAGTCCTTTGGGTGTAGGCCGAGGAGTGGAATAGCTGGGTCTTTAGTCAGCTTTTTTGCTGCTATGACTTAATGATCTGACCAGCACTATCATAGAGGAGGAAAGGTTTTTTTGAGGGATCATGGTTTCACAGGTCTTAGTCCACGGAAGGCCGGCTCCGTTCCTAAGGGCTAGAGGTGAGGCAGAACAGCATGGCAGAAGAGTCCAGCAGAGGGAAGCCTCTCACATCAGGAAACAGAGACTCCACTCGCCAGATTCAGATATTTACCCCAAAGCCACTCCCCAGTTTCCACCTCCTCCAGCCACACCCTACCACTTCAGTTAATCCCTTCAGAGATCTATTCGCTGATTGGGTTAAGACTCTTACAAGCCAATCATTTCTCCTCAACCTTCCTGCATTGTCTCACGTGTGAGCTTGGCGGGACACCTCATATCCAAACTGAAACACCAGGCACAGTGGTGTATAACTGTAATCACAGCTACTCAGGCTGAAGAAAGGTTATCACAAGTTCAAGGCTGACCTCAGCAACTTAGCGAGATCATTGTCTCAAAATCAAAAGCAAAAAGGCCTGAGGATGTAGCCCAGTGGTAGAGTGCCCTGAGGTTCAATTCCTAGTACCTGGGGGGAAAAAATTGTAGTAGGACTTTATTATTAATAAAATCTATTCAGAGCTGGGCTTGTCTGCCTTTTCCTGGGAAAGCCTCTTGGGTGAATGCTGTGGGCTCTGTGGGCTCCTGAAGTCTTTCTTGTACTTCCCTTCTCAATTATGCCTCTACTCCTCAGCTCTGACATTGTAGCTTGAAAGCAGTTAAGGAGACTGCATAAATGTCAAGTATGGCTGTGTACCCATAAAGTGTCATCATGGACTTTGAGGTTCTGATTTCACATTATGCTCAAGTGTCCTAAATATTCTTTTTTGGATTTCTTCCCCAATCTTTTAAAAAATGCAAAAATCGTTCTTCGCTCATGGGCTATATGAAAACATGGCTCCAGATTTGGCTTGCGGACTGTCGTTTTCAAATCCTGGTCAGATGCCTGGAGTAGTTAATAATTGTTCATTGAGAAAAAAATTCTGAGTTTATCCATTATATAGATAGTGTCATGAGGTGTCTGAACAGATTTTTCTTTCTCTGGAAGAAAATGAAGGGCAGTTTATTCCGCATCATCTTAATGTGGAGTCTTAACAGAGTTCTGACCTTGAACTTGGGCAGTCCTCATCTCACCTGCAGGCCTGGGAGGAGTGGAGGGATTCCACCTTTTATTCCTTCTTTTGTTACCTCACTCTCCTCAGCCCTCCCAAGAGGCGGAAATGCAGACCAGGTGACCCAGCCCCCACTGTGAAGTCTTTTGCCTTCCTTACATTGCCTTCCTCCACACCCTGCTAAGCCCCTCCCTCCTCAATTCTGCACCAGTTCCTTGGGAGCCTCAGCTGGGATGAGGAAGAATGGAATCAGTAACCTATCAGGGAGGGACTAAGAGGGCCAGGTACAAAGCCCTGGATGTGCACATGCAGCTAGAGAATAACAGGGCCAAGGTCAGGACCTTCTTCTTTCGGTTTGGGCAGCAGACAGTCCTCAGGTGTCTTGGGCGAGGATTTACCAGGTTTGTGTCATTCCTCACACCCTTCCTGATGGTACACTCTCTGTGCATGGGGGAACTCGTAACTCTCAGTTTTGTAACCCTTTCCTTTAGCTGAGTTCTAAGTGACCTCCCCCAGGGTTGAGAAAGAAGCTGAGTGTTAACGGTCCATATCCTGTGTCTTCCCCCAGCAGCCAGCAGAGCAGCCAGCAGAGCAGCCACGATGACGATTCGAGCAGGTTCCTGAGCCCTCGAGTGCGGGAAGAAAGGTGAGACCCAGGGGGCGGGAGGTGGGTAGAAACCGGCAGGCAATACTTTTGAGTAAGATCCTGCTTTGGCAGTGGGTGAGGACTTTGGGACATGGAAGAACCAGGGGAGAGTGCCAGAGCTCTATGCTTCAGTGGAAAGACAAGCTGTTCACCCAAGAAATGAGGGTGAAACACCAAGGGGAGATGTCAGCCTGTGGCAAACCAAACATGGCGGCAAGAAAGGCTGGGTACAGCCTGGATGGTGCTGCGGGAGGAGGGGATTTTGTGCTGAGGAAGCCGCATGTCTTGAGGTGGTGTGCGTGTTGTGTCCAGGGGCGGCACCATACCAGCCCGAATGGCTTGGAATGCATTGCATGTGGTTGAGGTTAATGATGGAGAATGAGGTTGGATATGTAGGCTGCATGGAGAATATGGGGGCTCCTAAATGCTCAGCAGAGGATTCCAGATACAACTAGCTGTGTGTTCAGGATTAAGAGGACCAGCTGGCATGATGTGTGCCATGCTATGAGTGGTAGACAGAAGGGGGTTTGTGGTAGCAAGTTAAACTTCTTTGTCCAAAGAAAGTCAATATATGTGTTTGGTGCTGGGGATTGAACCCGGGACCCTGAGCATGCTGGGTAAGTGCTTCACCAAGTCTACCACCATACTGATGTTGATTTAAAAGAGGTCTCTGCTAGCTTTCCACAGGGTCTCTGTTTTTGATCTAGCTCTGTTGAAAAAACTCAAGGTGCTTTTGCCACATTTATCAAACTTAAATAAAACTTAAGGAAATTTAACTAAAATCAAGATTTAATATGATTTCGAATAGAACAGTGGCTTCTACTGGGAACAATGGGAAGCCAAAGAGATAGTTTTTAAAAAAAGGAAATGTGATATTGTCTACTAGAAGAGATTAATTTCTTTAGGGTAAGGTTGCCATAAGGAGCCTGTTTGATAGGATTTCTTTGTGTTCGTGGGGTACTGGGAATTAAACCCAGGACTTGGCACATGCTAGGCAAGTGCTACACCACTGAGCTATTTCCTCAGCCCTCTATTATGATTTCAAATAGACCCTATCTTAGTAAGTTGTCCAAGCTGGTCTTGAACTTGTGATCCTCTTGTCTCATTCTCCCAAATAGCTGGCAAGATAGATGTGTACCACCATACCCTGCTATTTGATAGGATTTCATGTGAAAAAGAACATTGGGGTTTTATTTACTAGCCAAATATGAGCCAATAACAGGACAGGACACTTTGAAAGTTTTAAAATTCATTAACAGACGCATCATACACAGATTAAAAAAGAGAGAGAAAGAGAAAAGAGATGTCACTGGTAGTGTATATGAATTTGATCATATCTGGTATATTAGGACCAGTTCTTTGGAAATGGACATTAGGGTCCAGAAGAGAACAATCCATGTCCTCATGGGAGCTGGTTGAAGGAAAGGGGTTGGCCTGGAATAGTGAAGATTGAAGGTGACTCTTTAAATATCTGAAAGCACAAGAAACAAGTGTGAAGTTAAAGCGAGAAGAGTTTCCGCTCAGGTTAACCATTTCCATGGTTAGAGCTGATCAATGGAATAGACCAGGCATGCAAAGTAATGCACTCCCCCTCTACAGAAGATTGAAGCCAAAGCCAGGCAGTGTGTCAATGGACCTCTAATCCTTACCTCTAGTTTATAAAGTCTTGTGAGTTCCGCCCTAGTTCTCAATTTCATGCCCATTATTAACCAAAATGAACGGCTCAGTTCATCAGTTTGAACAGTGTATATGGAGACATGGCTCCCCACCCACAAGGGGCAAAGACTAATTATTCTTATCAAAATGCTTACTCACTTGTGATCTGAGAGCAGTTTGCTCTGTCCCCAGAGTAACCTACACTCTCTTTGAGACTTTCTGGATTTCAACAACTGTACGCTTAAATTGAGAAGGAACTGCAGCGGTCCCCAGTACAACTTCCTTCCCTGTGCTTCATGCCAGTCAACTCTGAAAGTGTACTGTCCATTTTGGACTGGTGCCCTGGGCCAACTCCTCACCTCACTTCTCTTTTTTTCTTTCTTTTTTTTAAATTAATTTTTAAAATTTATTTCGATTCATTGTACACAAATGGGGTACAACTGTTGTTTCTCTGGTTGTACACGAAGTAGAGTCGCACCATTTGTGTAATCATACATGGCCATAGGGTGATGTTTGTCTCATTGATACTCAGGTGTTGAAGTATAACACCAGAAAAGCACGACAAGGCAAGCGTAGGGTAGAAAGTAAGAAGCTTTATTAAAGAAAAGTAAAAGCAGACTTTTCCGGGGTGGAAGAAGGGGTCCCAAAGGTGGAATTCATTGGATTGAGCAAATCTTGTCCTTTTCATAGGTTTTAATCTCCTGTTCTTTCCCCCTGATCTCTTTCCTTCCTGCCTACCTGATTAGGCCCAGTTTTGCATAAAGTGAGAAGCGGTGGGCAGGGGGAGGGCCAAGGTGATTCAGGCAAGTAAGGGCCCAGGGGGCATTAATCAGCGTCTTCTTGCCTGCAGTCCTTGATAAGGGCAGGTAAATTTGGTTATCAATGGGCTCGGGTGATCCTTGACATTCCATTCTCCCAGGGCAGTCTCCAACTTCCAGAGGCAGATGGCTTTCATGGCCCCCATTTCCTCCATCTGATCCGATCCCCTATTTCTACACTAACTGCCTGTCCCCAATTCTGGCTTCATCATCCTATTATTTTTCCCTCCTCCCACCCCTCTTTTCCTCTATACAATCCATCCTTCCTCCATTTTTGCTCCCCCCGCCCGCCCCACCCATTATGTATCATCATCTGCTTAGAGAGATCATTCGGCCTTTGGTTTTTTGGGATTGGCTTATCTCACTTAGCATGATATTCTTTATCTTTCTTCCATCCTTCTTTCATTCTTCCTTCCCTCCCTCCCTCCCTTCCTTCCTTCTCTCCCTCCCTCCCTTCCTTCCTTCCCTTTCTTTCTTGAACCCAAGGGCACTTTACCATTCAGCTACATTCCCAGTACTTTTTGTTTTTTTTATTCTGAGGCAGAGTTTCACTAAATTGAAGAGACTGGCCTCAAACTTGCCATCTTCCTGCCTCAGCCTTTGGAATTGCTGGGATTATGGGCGGGCGGGGCGTACTCAGCATTTCCTATTATTTCTATCCGGTGAGGCATTACCGGGAGAGATAGCTAAGTGCTGAATGCGCATACTCCCATCCACTTTCCCTAAAAGGGTCTATCTCCTATTGTGGGACATGACTGCTAACTAGAGAGAGCTCTGTGTTTGACCCAGGCAGGAGGCTGGAAGCAAACCCCGCTACAGCAGGCTTTGCTTTATTCTGCAGCGAAGTCAACGGATCAGGCATGGGAGGGCTCATATTCTGGGAATAGAGATGGCCCCCCAGGTTACAGAAGGAATCTGGGTTTCATACTTTCATTGAAGATTGCGGACGTGCAGTTTGGACAGTCAGGGACCTAGCTGTGCAGGTTAAAATTTTAACTCCGGAAGGCTGTTGTAAAAGTTTGAAACTCATTTTTATCTGGGGAGACGGGAGTCAAGATCCTGAGGGATGACTATTCAAATCTTGCCCCTTGCTTTTCTTTCTCTGGGATTCCTTGTTTCCCAGAGTTTGCTGTGCCCCCATTGAGGACTAATTTGCAATGGGGACAGGTCAAAGTCCAGAGACCAGCATTCAGTATCCCCCTCTTCAAGGTCCATTGTTATTGGGGAAGGAGGTACTGAGAAGGGCTTAACGTTTGCCTAATTTCCCCTCTCTCCTCCTGAGCCACACCACCCCTCCATTTTTCTTGGGGAGTTGTCTTGTAGGAGTATTATTTTCCATAACCTTTAACTCCGCCTGTGACTGTTTCTTTGGGACTCTACATTGATATAAATTGTATTCTAGCTCCTTCTCTGACTATTCACTCCGACAAAAAAATTTCTTTCATCTAAACCTTTTTCTGGGAAACTCTTCCGGATTTCTTTCCTGGCCCTTCCTTCCCATCTCCAGCCCGCTTAGTCCCCCACAGTCTTCATGGTGGGTGTGGATGTTTCGCATCAGCTGGCTCTAGGCAGTATGAGGAAGAGCGGGAGGTGAGAACTGTGCTTCCCGTGGTGCCCGCTGTGGGCACTGTCCACCTCAGAAACTCCGGACTGGGACTGGTTTGTGTTCACTCTGGCCTCTCTGTGTTTAAATCTTTTCTCTTCTCAGCCAGTGGGTTTCTTGTGGAGAGAACAAATTCCCAGAGCTCCATTGTCACCAGCCTCAGCACCCAGTTCTTTCTTTAATGTAATTCTACCCAATTTAGAGTTTTCTGGGGCATTGGGGAAGTTGCTCTGTGATGTCCCAGCCTGGGGCGAATGGTGATAACCTGACTCCTGGGGAGATTTTCTGCAGTGGATGGGATCTGGCCCAGGCTCCTGACCTGGGCCTCTTTGACAGATAGCACTTCCTTTCATTAGTGACAGCATTTCCCACATTGCTGAGAACTTTCTGTGATCTTCTCATTTATTTGCCACTCCCCTGTGGGGCAGGAGGAGCGAATATTATCCAAGGTGGATATTATGGACCCTTTTCTGCTGCTGCTTCTCATACACCAAACCACGTGATCAATTACTTGATGAAAGGTCATTTCATAGAGCAGGCAAAAAATTAACATTGATTTCTTATGCTTTAAAGATCAAAAATTGCAGTCTTCAATATAAGATGTGCTTTGAGCTGGTGTAATAAAGCATTGATTTTTCATTTTCTTGTCTTTGCATTGGGTTCAGGATAGCTACAATATTTAGAGACAAACAACTACCCTACTCACGAATTGCTTAACCATGGGCTGGTTGTTAGGTGATTTCCTCCTTGTGTGAACTGAAGGGTTATGGAGAATAATATTTCTATAAGACAGCTCCCCAGGAAAATGGAGGGTCCGTGTGGCTGGGGAGGTGGGAGGGGAAATTGGCCAAACATTAAACCTCTCCCAGGGCATTCCTGATAACAATAGGCCCTAAAGGAAAGGGGCAGAAATGGAATATCGGGCCCTGAACCTTGATCTTCCCCATATCTACTGAATGACAATGGGCAAGATTTGAGTACTCATCCCTTGGGGTCTGGTTTTAACCTGTACAACTAGCCCCTGACGGTCAAAACTGCACATGCACAGTTTTCGATGATTACATCATCCTTATTGCACCCTATAAAAGCAGAATCCCCCCTGTAACTGAGGGCCATTTTCCCACCTGGAAAGTGGACCTGAATGGTGCCCGAGTCCGGGGAGGAATAAAGGCTTCTCTGAATCTGTGGAGGTCTGCTTCCCATCATTTTGCACTTACATGAACATCATACAGTGCACTTGAACTAAGATGGTGGCAATGTTCCTAGGCTGTAGATTTTTTTTTTTTTTTAAACTAGGGATTGGACCCAGTGCAGCATAAATGCTAGGCAAGTGTTCTGCCATTGAGCAATATCCCCAGCCCTTTCTATATTTTATAGTACTGGGGACTGAATCTAGGGGTGCTTTACCACTGAGCTATATTCCCAGCTCTTTTTATTTATTTATTTTTTTTTGAGACAGGATCTTACCTAAGTGACTGAGGCTGGCCTCAAACTTGTGATTCTCCTGTCTTGGCCTCCTGGAGGTAGGATTACAGGCCACCATGCCTGACTTAGGCTATATAGTTTTTTTCCCTGCTCTTTCAGTTTTAAACTAATCTTCAGTCTCCATTATATAATCTTATGGGAGCCAAACGTAGCACATGACTATACTTACTGGCAGCAGGTGGAATGCTTCAATGTGGTCAAACTTAAGGACTTCGTAGAGTTTTTTTTCCCCCCCTCATTCACATCCATCTTCTGTCCTGAAGGCAGAACCCTCTTTGGAGCCATGAGGGAGTAGGGGAGAGCAGTTTGGTGTGTGCATGCACAGTGGAATACAGAGCTCTAATCCATTTTCATGCTTCATGGTGAAGCCTGGGGCAAAGGAAAACACTATCTCCCGGGTTCAGCCCAAGCTGGACCAATTAAGGTTTCTCAGGGACTCATTTCCCAGTGACAGAAACTTCTGAACAAAGGAGGACTGTAGAAAAAAGGAGCCGTTTTACTAAGGAGCTTTTGTGTACACCAGGTTAGTTCCAACATGATGTGTTCTCAGTTGACTGGGAAGCCTTCAAGTAGTAGAAAGGTGAGCTCTGGATGGGGGTGGGGATGTGCATGTGAATCCAAAGGCAGGGCCACAGCTCCTGCCCCTGGGCTCAGAACACAAATCCACATACCCATTCCTGCATGCAGGCATGTGTGCCACAAACCTTCACGATACAGGATACAGGGGAGCTCACTAGAGCCCACCCTGTGAAGTGAGTGGAAACTTGCTGACTGCTGATGGGCAGGCACTGCCATATTGACAAGAGCAAATGCCTCACAGAGTTCTTTTGAGTACCTTCTTTGTTTCTTATTAACTGTGCATCTTAATTTTATTTATTCATTTATTTACTTATTGCAGCACTGGAGACTGAACCCAGGGTTTTGCATGTGCTAAGCAAGCATTCTACTGAGTTTCCTCCGCATCTCTAACTGTGTACTTTTTAAAAGCAATTTACTTTGTTTTATTCAAACTCAGTTTCATCATTTGTAAAAGTCTGTTGTCCATCACATCTTCGTGTAAAGAATAAATTAAGTCGGATGTGGTGGTGTGCACCTATAATCCCAGTGGCTCAGGAGGCTAAGGCAGGAGGATCACAGGTCAAAGCCAGCCTCAGCAACTTAGTGAGGCCCTAAACAACTCATTGAGACCCTGTCTCTAAATAAAATACAAAACAGGGCTGGGGATGTGGCTCAGTGGCTGAATGCCCGAGTTCAATCCCCGTACCCCACCACCAAAAAAAACCAAAAAAAAAAAAAAAAAAAACCATGTAAAAATTTTTAAAACATTAAAAAACATGTAAAGTGCCTGGCACTTAGTAGTTGCTTAATAAATGGTAACTACTAGTATTTTGGCTATCACGAGATTCGGCACCATTTCTTAGGGGATTGGATCTATCCTCTTCTGTTCCCAAGAAAGCACAGAGGGAAAATAGGTGGAATATTCTGAACTTGCAAATGTCAAGTAGACATTGGAAAAATGGACTAAGGTGTGGTATTTTCCCTCAAGAGCTTTTCTGTCTTATGGTGAGATACACATGCAAACAAATAAGTATAATACAATGTAGTAATTGACACAGAATCATTTATAAGGTAATAAAACTAAAGAATTTGTTTACTAAATGCTTACTATGTGCCAAACCCTGTGTAATGAATTTTACATACATTTTCTTTGTTTATTGGTGCATTATAATATAGATTATAGTGGGATTCATTGTCATCCTTTCAACAGGATTATCAAGCAGATGCAGTTGTCTCCATATTGGAGTTTAGAAGGCTGTGGCTCCATGAAGTTAAGAAACCCTCCCAAGACTAACATAGCTAATGTGCTTGGGGTGAGGGCGGTGCGGGGTGCTGGGTGGGAGGAGGGGTATCCAGAAAGACTCTGCAGGGTGATGCTTGAGCTGAGAGCTCCAAAATGAGTAGGAGTGTCACAGGGACAGCATTCCCAGGCGAGGGAACAGGATGTACATAAGCACGGGGGCGTGAGAAAGCAGGGCGTGTTCTAGCCGCAGACACTTAGGTATGGCGCAGCTTCATGTCCTGGGAGTGGGGAGCTGGTGAGTGGCCAGAAAGGAGTTTTGACTAGGTAGGCAGGTGCTGGATCATGACCTGTCCTTGATAATGCCATGTCCTTATTGATGATAGGGAACCAATGAGAGATCATGAGAGAGGGCGTACCCAGGTGTTTTAGTCCTTTCGGGATGCAGTGACAGAATACCAGGCACAGGTGGCTTATAAACAATAAAAAATTATTTCTTATACTTCTGGAGGTTGGGAAGTCCAAGGTCAAGGTGGTGGCAGATTCAGCGTCTGATGAAGGCCTTCTGTTTTCTTCAAAGATAGCCATCTTTTCTTTATGTCCTCATGGCAAAAAGAGCGACTCTGTTCTCTTTGGTTTCTTCTAAGGGCATTAATTCCAGTTACAAGGACTCCACCCTCATGACCTCATGACCCCCAAATGCCCCATCTCCTAATCCCATCACATTGGAAGTTAGAATTGCACCATGAATTTGGTGAGAGGGTGAGCTAATATCCAGTCTATAGCACCAGGTCACTCCCAGATATTTTTGTGAGAAAAATCCCATTGGTTTCAGTGAGGGAGATGAATTTTAGGGACAAATACTGAAAGCAAATAGATGAAGTGGAAACTAGTCCTAGTTGACTCATCTACTTTCTTATTTAATACTTGTTTATTGAGCACCTAGTATATGTTATTCACCCTGTAGGCATTGGGGTACATCTGTGAACAGAAAATCAACTGTCTCCTCCATGGTGCTTGCCCTCTCATGGAGATAGACAGTAAACAAATAAGAAAGCATCAATTAATAATAAATGCTATCAAGAAAGTGAAGTAGGGTGATTGAGTATTGCAAGTACTGGGGTGGGTGGGGAGGGCTTACTGCTGTGGCTACATCCTTGCTGAGATCAGAGGAGCATGTCTTGAATTATGGTAGTGAGAACAGAAAAGGAGGAACCAATCAAAGACCTGGGAGGTAGATTTGACAGGACTGACATCCAGGTTGAGGAGGTCATTCAGGACGAATCTAGGATTTCTAACTTAGGCAAAAACAGTAACAACAACAGAGTAACCCAGTCTGCAGGATTGGTGCCTGCTTAGATTGTGACGATGGCTCCACCACAGGCTGTGTGATCTCGCGACAGTCAGTTGACTTCTGTGCCTCATTTTCTCATCCTTAAAATGGGTATCATAATAGTCCATACCTCACAAGGTTATTGAGAGAACGGCATGTGTTGTGTGTGTAATGGTTAGAATAATAATAAGGTCTGTTCTTGGCTAGTTTTATGTGCTTGGATTTTTATCATTATTAACATTTTCAGCAAAGGAGGAAGAATTTGAAGAGCCAGGGTGGCTGTGAATTTGATTTAGACATGTAAACTACCCATGGCATATGCAAATGGAGAGAAACATCAGGTTGCTGGCTGTCCTCTGATGCTCGGCAAACAGATCTGCAAGTAAGTACCTGTCTGGGTCTGCAGGTGTAGCTCAGAGGCAGAAGGCTTGCCTAGCCTGCTCCAGGTCCTGGGTTTGATCCCCAGCACTGCAAAGAAACAGACCAAAAGATGTATTTAGGAGATAAGATGTCCAGGACTTGTGGCCTGTGGGACTGGGAGAGAGGCCTTCAGAGCCAAGTCCTAGGATTCCTGCTTTCTCAGCTGAGTAGTGTCACTTATTGAAAGGTAATGAAGGAAGGTTTCAGTGTGGGCCAGAAAAGATAGATCCAGATCACGGGAAAAGGATCACCCTGGAATAGGAGATAAGAATGGGTGTGCATACAGGTGAGTTCGTAGTGCTGTGTTGGCAGGTGAGGTTGGGGACTGCAGGGTCTACTTTCCTGTGTAATAGGAAGTGAGATCATCTCTTCAGATCAGGGAAGGTAGAATGGAAGTAGTCTGAAGGTTGGTTATAACTAATTTATTTCTGGTTACATCTTTTCTGTGACCACCTAAAGAGACATCCACATCTGACTGTCTTCTTGGAACCAACCCTTGTTCCTTGTGGTTGGGGTGGAACAGTGTGCCGTATTTAATGGGAATGGTGGTAGGCTGGGGTTAATTTGGTTGTGGCTGTCACCATGCCATGTGGCTCTTTGATTTCCTCACCTGTTTCCCCTGTAGCTGAGAAGACCCTGAGGACAGAAAGTATTGCCCTTGTGTCTGGCACAGAGAAAGCAATTGGGTGTGGGACTTTTGAATGGACAAATGGAGGATCCACAGTAGTGGTGCCTGAGGTCAGAGTGAGCTCAGGAGCCGAAGTCGGGTATGAGCCTGCCACCTCGGGTCCTCCAACTCAGGTCTGGCCACTGGAATGCATGGCTTCCTAGTATAGGCAGACAGATGTGCTCTCAATTCTGCCTGTTCTAGCCCAGAAATGATCCCAAATAGCATATTTCTAGAGCACTCCAGCTCCATCAACCTGCCCGGCCACTGAATCCCGGTGGCCCCACGTTCACTCAGGTGAGCCCTCCCTCATCATGAGGAAGGAGCCAAGTAGCAAACCCGCTGGGAGCAGTGCCTGCTATTCCCCCCTCCTGCAGCTCCAGCAGCTGACATCACATGCGGGTGCAGCTCCATCCTCCCTGTCTGTGGATAGAGGAAGAGCAGAAGCTTGCCAAGTGCCCAGAGCGCTGCCAGATGTGGAAAGATGGAGAAGGGATCTGCTTGGAACTGTGACTCAGATCCAAGGCAGAGGGGATCCTGGTAGCACGGAGCACCAGGCTCTCCCACTTGGGACCCTCCGCCTGCCCACATTTCGTATGGGACAGCAGGGCAGGGAGAGCTCATGTGCAGGAGCCAACCGAGCACAGCTGGGAAAGCTTCAGAGACAGTGAGTCCATGCAGCTCCAGAGTGAGCCCCCAGCCCTTGAGGTCCCTGGTACCATGTTGCCGGCCCTCCCTTGAGCCCAACATGGTGCAGAATCTGCACTCCGAGACCGTCTCGTGCAGCACAGCCGTCAAGCAGGCTTGTCACTACCACGTCTCCTCCCTGAGGAAGAAGCTGGCCTTTCTGCGAGTCAAGTAGGTGGCAGAAGGTCCTGGAGATTAGAATGGGGATGGGCTGGGGCTCTTCACCGAGGCAAGAGTACTTGGGGCTTGGCTTCCATGTTTGGAGGTATTGTCGATCTCTGCTAAGTGACAGGTGCCTAAGAGGGAGACTGAAGGGAAAGGTTGAGGGGAAGTTGGATGTATTATTGATTGGGAGATTTAGACTGTGTGTGGCTGTGCCCTTCTAGAAGGTGACTTAGTTCACTGGGTCCTTCCTAGCTAGCCAGCTTAGTGGTAGCTTTCCTCTCTTCTTTCATGGTAAATGACTTCAGTAAAGAACTTGGACCCCAGAAAACAGTGCTATAGCGAATGGTGTCTTCTACCTGGAATGGGTCTTTGGGAGCATGGATATTCCTTCCACTAATAGGGGACTAAGAATGGAGTCTTTGGGATTGTTGACTTGGTGCAGTCACCTCTTAAATCCCCTTTTTCTTGGAGCTTGGAACAGGCTGCTGTGGAGAGGTGAGCATAAGCTGGGTATAGGACACTTTGTCCTAAGGTGGCCCCAATACCTGGCAGAATTGTATTGCTGTGGCTTCTTGCTATATGTGCTGTTCCTTGGCCTTGGTGACAAGCAGAGAGGGGAGGGTTCTAGCCCCTGGGACCAGAGTTAAATCTGAAGCTGGCAGACATTTGAGAGAGAGGGACATGCAAACTTATGGGAAGGTTTTTTTTGTTTGTTTTGGGCAGGGTGTATGTGAAGAGAAGCAGCAGAAAGACAAAGGAAAGGTGGACAAATGAAGAGAAGGGAAAAGGAAGAAGAAAGGTAGTGAGAGGCTCAGTGAATTCCAAAGGCCGGTCAAGGCTGGAGGCAGAAGGTGGCTTGATCTGATTCTTTGCCTCTACTCTGTCATGCACACACAAGAGGCACAGGCATAGATGCCCAGGATCCTGTAGCCATCAATTGACCAGAGTTCTCTCCCCAGGAAATCTCGGGGCAGAACTGCTAAGGGTCCTGAGCAGAAACTGAGTTCCTTCTCTGCTTAGATGACATTTCAGGTACTGGCTGCAGGTCTGTACCTCACACACAGTGGAACTCAACACAATGGCAGACAAGGAGATTCTCTGATGCTGTGATATGGTACTGGTGTGGAAATCAGGAATTTTTTGATGACTGAAAAACCCCAATTTAAATTCTGGCTTTCCCACTTCCTAGTTATGGTGTCTCTGCAAAATCATTTTATCCTCTCAGTATCTATTTCCTTTCTGAAAAATAGAGATAATTACACCTACTTTGTAAAAGTTGTGGTGATCAAAAAGAGATAAAGTAGGAAAAGCACCTGCACTGTGACTGGCACGTGGTAAGTGCTCAATAAACTCTAGCTTTTATTATTGGCAGCAAATGGCAGATTTGGAGTAAGCCCGCTAGGCACCCGGAAGGTGTTTTGAGATAGAACTGGGAGGTCTGAGAACCTAGTTAAGGTGGGCCACAAACAAGCCCAGAAGTGTCATTTGCCTTCTAAGTTGCCAGGGGAAGCTAGTCACATAAACTCTGATTCTTGGTGAGGTTCTTGCAGCTGCCTTTACAGCGGGAGAGGAGCCCAGAGGAGTGGGCTTGTGGATGAGCTTTCCCATCCCCTGACAGCAAGAGGGATGCTGCATGGAGCGTGGGTCTGGGGCTGCTCAGCTTCATCTCAGCAGAGGCTCATTTTGATCAAATACTGCAATAGTCGTGACCCTTGGTAAATAACTCCAAAAGGGACCCCAGAGGTCCTTGTTTTTCAGGCCCCAGGAAGAATAGCGTTATGACATAGTGCAGAGAGAGTGAGGTGGAGAGGAGACCTGAGTTCTGTCTCCTGTGTTAGTGATTCCCAGCCAAATCTCTGCAGCCTGAGTTTCCTCATTTTAGAGTGGACATTGTCTCAGGCTGCCTCTTACCACCCGTAGGTAAAAGGTCCCAGGAGGGTTTCTCTTCCTCACTTGTATCACTATCCTGGTACATTTTTCTCTTAGCACTAATCACATGTTGCGATTGTATTTTTTTGCTGACTTGATCATTGTTTAATTTAGTAGTCCTTAAATTTCATGAGAGCAGGGGTTGGTTTGTTTTATTTAGTGTCTGCTCAGTGCTTAGCACAGTACCTGGCACATAACAGGTACTCAAATAAATATTTGTTGAATGAGTCAATGAATCAGTGAACAACCATCTAAGGCATTTTGCAAGCTCTGACACTCTATGATCATGGGATTCTGTGGCTGGCCCAGGTGGAGGACTAAAGGTTAGTCCTTATGCATCTATTAATCTTTGGACTTTGCATGGCCATGGAGGTGATTTGATTTGTGACCACCTGTCACGTGTTCCCCTTTTTCTGATCCACATGCTTAGGGAACACATGGTCTTGTTTAAAACAGCACGTATAGCTTTTGAATAATAGAGAGCAAAACCTTTTCTTTGGCCTAAGCTCTGACTTTTGAGGCAGGGCAGAGAAGCACGTGGGTGCTCCTGTCCTCCCCCTCCCTCCCGTGTTCCCTGCTCCTCTCTGCAGTCCCGGCTGCTTCTGTTGCTGTCAGCAGAACTGTCTGCAGGTGTAACCATCACCTGCTCTGTGTTTCTCCTACCCCAGCATTTCTTCTTTTCTGCCTGAGAAAGGGGGTTGTTAATTATAGCTCAGAAAACTACTCTCTGCTGACGCCACAGTTGGGATTTAGGTTTGGACAACTGGCAGGATGGATGGTAAATTTCATTCTCCAGCTTTCCTCCTTCCTGCTGGGAGAAATCCTATCTTCCTACCAGCCATGGTGAAAAAGGAGTGTGAGTGGGTGGTAAACTGGGTGCTCAAAGCAGCAAATCCAACTCAGGCTTCCCCCTCTGGGCTGCGTTCTTTGTTACCCTCTTACTCCAAGACTGAGATGAAATCAGGGGACAGAACCCCTGAATTCTCTTCTTAGCCACTCACTGATCAGTAATAGCTCAAAGCAGCTCTTAGCCGATACCAGTCCTTGCTCATTGACCTAGGTATTGAACTTGTTGTACCAGAAGATGATGCTGCAGCTTGGTCGCAAAGCCCTATCCAGTATGTGCCATTTATATACGCACACATATATAGGTATCTATATGTATATATGTAGTGTGTATGTGTACTTTTATAGTAAATATTTTGTATAAGATTGGATGAAGTAGGAAGAAATAAAAATAAATATAAATAAAATATAAGTGATACATTTTTAATGCATGGCCATGAGTGAATGTTCCTGTCCCCTCAATAATGAGCAACCTGCTTGGGAGATTGGTCCTAAGGTGGCGGTACTCGGCCTTCCAATGTGTTTGAGAATTGCAGGCAGATCTTATCCAATATGCAGCCTTCTGGGTCTCATGTAGACTTGGTTACACCTAGGGATTTGGAGTTCACACCTATCCTACATGCTTCTGATGCAAGTTGACTAAGCTTTGAGAAACAGGCCTTTAGCCTGAAGCTCACTTCGTAACATTGAGCATATAACTTAACAGGGCAAGGACAGGGAAGGGCCTTTTTTCAGCTAGGCTGGGCATACAGCTTCTGTTTTTCCTTATCTGTCTTGTGTATAGCCTGCAGCAAGGAGAATGTGGTTGGGGTAGGGGAGTGTAATGGATATGACCATTCTCTCTTACCTGTCACCAGCTTTCCAGGTTACTCGGGGCTTCTTATCTTCAGTCATGTTAGTCATAAGCATTTAACTGCTGGGCTTTCTACTTCTCTCTTTTGGGCTTTCTGCTTCTCTCTTTGCCACTTCTCAGTCTGAAGGTGAAATTTCCTCAATGAATTGGACAGAAGCCCATTGCAACCCTGGTTCAGAATGGTCCAGGTGGCTGGGGCAAGGGGCCGAGAGAGTAAAGGATTTTTGTGAGAGCATCCCCTTGCCACCCACCGCCCACGCATGTGCACAAACACAAAAGCTCCTTTGTGCCATCCTTTATATGACCATAATGGGTGAGTTAATAAATTGAATTCACAGATGGACTTTTAAAACTACCTGGTTTATTGGTTGACTTTTGAAACTTCATGGCACATATGCTGAAGGGAATGGTTTCACCTGCTAGATTCTTGTCCCTCTAGAAGTAACACAAATCTATTACCTGTGCCTTTTCTGGGCATTTTAAATGGCAGGTGGATTCTCAACTGACTGAGAGCTGTCCTTGTGAATAAGGGTATAGACCACATATCTATAGCAGGAACTGCAGGAGTCAAATGTTCTGTGCTCCCTCTTAATCTGTTAATTTCTTCCTTGATACATCCATTCAGTGACTCTGCTTCTCTGTGAACAACTTCCATAATAAGGAATTTGTTAAGGAAATTAACTTGCAAGCAAACTGATAATTATAGGGAACCCTCACCTCACACAAACAGTACTTCCAAGACTGCAGAATATCTGCATGCTTAGTTATGGGAACAATATTTAAGGTCCGAGGTATTTATTATTAATAACAACAATAGCTGCTATTTCAAGGGTCATGTGCTCAGCACTGTGCTTTCCATATGTGACATTATTCAATCACAGTAGCAATCTTACAAAGAAAATTATTATGATACTCATTTTCAAAACGAGGGTCAGATTGTCCACTGTCACAGAGCTGTGGCTCAACTCCAGCTCAGGTTCTTCCTAGAGCAGTATGACTTTCCCTCAAAGAAGGGAGGGGTGGGGAGCTCAGTTGGTAGAGTGCTCGCCTTGCAAGCACAAGGCCCTGGGTTCAATCACCAGCACCGCAAGAAAATTAAATAAAAAAAGGAAGGGAGAGGGACTCTCTTAGGGCACCTGGCACTGGTATAGACTTGCTTTGCCTTGAGTGTGGTGAATCTGGGATTTGAACTCCACATGTGGAGATGTGTGAGCAAGTCTATTAATGAAGATTATACCTTAGAAAGCTGTAGAACCAGACCAAACAGGAAAGCGATTGACAAGGAGTGAATGATTCTGAATGATCTTTTAAAAGGACATTTTCTGCACCCCGTTGATTTTGAGAAGTGCCTCAGGATTTTAACCAACAGGTTGTTTGTAGGAAGTTCCTGTGTCTCTTTGGTTTCACGACATCTCTTTTGGATGCTTGCTTTCAGTTTTACCATCATATCTGTGTGGCAGAACAGAACTACTGTGGCTCTTTCCTCTCTGCAGGTACCAACTGAAGCTCTGATGGGCATTTGTCTGAGCACTTCCTTTCTTCTTTCTTCACTGGAATCACCAGCCTCCTGGCAACTTATCAAACCTTCTCTAATAGAAGTCCCAAGCCTGGTTCTTTTTGCAGTAGGGGATCTGTGACCACAGTCTGTCTACCTTATGCTATTTTTCTCTTAGCCTCAGCAGTAATCATTAGAGGGTCTCCAAGTTGCCTGGGCCTCGTGATAATCTGGCATGCTGACAACCCCCACATCTCCCAGCCTAACTCTCCTCCCAACACCGCCTTCCCCAGGCTGCAGGGGAGTGGTTTGGTGGAACAATAGAAACGTGCATTTCCCATTTTCCTTGTACCCTAAAGAAGGCTCACACAATGTTATTGAGCCCTTCATTCTTTTCCCTTCCTGATGACTCCTGCTCAGCTAATCTTGTGACTTTCCATAAACTCTCACCTGGAACCCACACGTGCTAGGCTCTGAAGTTCTCTATAGCCCTGCTGTGAACATTAGTACAGGCATAGGAGTAATCCTCCAGGGCAACCATTGCCAACCGCCTTATGCATTTATGATCTCTTCCCTTTTTGAAGCGTTTGCGCAACTCTCATTTGAACACACAGTGCAGGGACCAGCTGCAGGCTGGAGGTGGTGTGATTGTGCCTGGAGATGGTAGGTAAGGCAAGGAGTTGCATAACTAGTGCTAGCTTTGCACAGGCACCAAGCGCAGAAAGCTTGGAGAATTGGGGGGACTCAAGGAGCACCCATTGTTCCAATCCCCTGGGCACCCCTCAGAGTAATTATAAAGACATTAGTTTAGTCAACATTTAATGAATGTGCGTACTAAGTGTCAGTTGCTGTGCTCTCATTTAAATTTCACCATTTTTCTGTGACATAGTGTTAGAGATTGAGCAGTGCTAACCTGAATCCCTGAAATCCAAAATGCTTCAAAATGTGAAACTGTTTGAGTGCCAGCATGATGAACCACGTGGAAAATCCCATACTTGACCTCATGTGATGGGTCACAGTCAAAATGCTGATGCACTAAAAATACTGTATAAAATTATACTCTGGCTATGTTTACAAGAATATGAAACACAAATAAATTTTCTGTTTAAACTTGGGTCCCATCGCCAAGATATCTCATTATGTATGTGCAAATATTTAAAAAACCCAAAATCCAAAATGTTTTTGGTTCCAAGCATTTTGTATAAGGAATATTCAGCCTATATTTTGACATTTGTTTTATAGATGAGAAAACCGAGGTTTAGAGAAGTTTTGCAATTTATATAAGATCACACAGTTATTTTAAATGATGGGCTAGAATTTGCACGAGGCAATTTGACTTTAGATTTTAACCACTATGCTACACTGCCTTGTCCAATTCTAGAGGGTAAGGTCAAGGTAATATTACTTAGACTCTTGTTGCCTCTGTGAGTCTCAGGAATTGCTGGCAGTTATGGAAGATGGATCTCCCTTTTGCTGATTTTTTTGTTTTACTTCAAGGAACTTAGGTGTAGCACAGCAGCGATATCAGCAAAGGCCCCAAGTCTTGCTGGAGCTTGGAACCTCCCTGAGCAAGCTGCCCTGGGAGACTGACAGTCTGGTGCTCCCCCTTTACCCAGTTGGCATGACCTGCTCTCTGGTAGCCCTCCCCTCTTCTCTGCCACCTCTCTCACAGCTGACAGAACCATACTGCAGTCCCTTTCTCCTACTTAGAACCTGAACTTTACTCCCCCCATGGGCCCCACCAACCTTGTCTTGATTGCTTCAGAAATTCCTGCACCTCAAGCCCTCCCTGCCCATTCTTCAGAGAGCAGTTCAGTTTTGCAAGACCAGTTTGCACTTGACCTTTGCAGACTTAGCTCCTACCTCTCTGGCTTCCCTCATGCTGGGTAACTTCTCTCTAATGTTTCAATCAAGTCCTCTCAAGGACATTCCCCTTTGACTCTTCAATTGCTCAGCCTCCTTTCCCCTCCACTTCCAACCTGATCAGTTTCCCAGATTCTCTTTCTCTTCTGTTTTTTCTCGTGGACTTGCAATGACCTTTTTCCCGACTCCACCCCTTGGCCTCCTTAATGTCCAGTATCCAGCATATTCTTCCAAAACGCTTCTTGTTGTCTTTCCTTATTCTAGTGACTATTTCATCCCTCTTTTTTAAAATATATTTTTAGTTGTCAATGGACCTTTATTTTATTTATTTATATGTGGTGCTGAGAATTGAACCCAGTGCCTCTCTCATACTAGGCAAGCATTCTATCACTGTGCTAGGACTCGTACCCCGCCCCTCTGTTTTGATGTCTTTATTCATGTCAAACATCAGTTGGGTTTATCAACTAACTGTTCATCTCTCTCTACCATCCATCATCAACTCTGAGAAAGACTTAATGTTATACCCTGGGTGAGAGGTCCTGCAGATGAGGGAAAGGCAAGCAATTAACTTCTGAATAAAAAGCAAACACACCTAACACTTGCGTAGCATTTGTACTGTGTGCCAGACATTGTCCTAAGTCCTTTCAGATGTCATCTCAGTCTTCATAACAGCCTTTGGGTTGAATAATATTATTCCTGTCTTTATAGGAAACGAGGGCATGGAGAGGCCAAGTAACTCGCCCCAGGTCACACAGATGTGAGTGGTTGAGTCAGAATTCAAGGCTAAGTTCTTCCTCATGCTCAACTTCCTCTCGAAAGATTGATGGTTAACAAATCAAAGAAGTCATGCATGCAGACACATGCACTCCTGGGTCTCACACACAGGCAAACACATACTGCTTTCTTATTCATTCTCCCTCTCCTTCTTCCCACCTCTTCTTTCCCTCTCTTCTGCTCTCCAGAGAGCCCGTCATCTATAAACATGGAGCATCTATAAGTGACCTCTCAAGGTCTCCCTTTCAAGTTCCCTGTACTTATGTGAGTCTCTCCCTGTTTCATTGCCTTCTTTTCAGTTTACAGTTTACAGAGAGAATGGATTTCACCTTTTTGGCAAAGTCATCTGATCCGTATTTATGATCTCAGGACAGGCAGAGATCAAGCTGTACTCTGTAGGCAATGCAAGCATGGCTGTACTCGGCCTGCTGCTCAAAGAACTACAAGTCCCAGAATGCAGTGCAGGAATGTTTATCTGACCCGGGTTTGAAACAACCTCTCTAGGCCTCCTTGCTGCCCGACCTCCCAAGAGGTGGCTGCAGGAGGCTCTTCCTAAAGCAGCAGGTGCACTGTTCAGCCTGGAGCTGGCCTGGGGAACCTGAGTACCCATCCTTCCCATATCTCCTTTCATTCTGCTGAGCTGCAAAAACTTATTTTAGTTTCTTTTCAAAAGCATCTGGGGTCTCCCCACTACCTCTTCCTTAACTTAGTGCCTAAGCACAGCAGGAAGGAGTTAGAAAGTAATACCTAAGTTACAGTAATTACTTTAAGTAATTACCCTGGAGGGAGGATATTATACAAAGGTGTTTCTTCTTTTTCTTTTTTTCCACTAAATATTAGGCAAAGTGAAATGAGTTTAAGTTGGAGAAGAGGGAGCTTCAGATTTCTAATTCAAAAGACAAAGGCATAGGAGAGAGGAGCTGTTTATCTTATGAGGTATTACTTAGATCAAGTCCTTTCTGGGAAGTAGCAGAGGTGTGGATTTAATGACTTCTTGATTAGACACCCTGCATCAGTTTTGTTTTTTGTTTTTTAATTTTGCCCTTTCAATGTGCTTTTCTTTCCTTCTTTCCTGGAATTTTCTTTGAACTCTGGGATATATTCCTTCTCCCCCTCTTGTTGAAGCCTGATATTATCCCCTCCTTCCCACCATGCCCCATCTTCTTGGTTGTTCATTCTTTCGCAAACAGTGCCCTCCCTGCTGCTTTGATTTAAGACGTAAAAAATGCTTTGTGAAATACGTGCAGGTGTTTCTGGCTGAGCAGCTCTCCTGAGCACTGTCTATCTGTGTCCACCACCTTGGGCTATGAGACAGTCCTTTAACTGAGGAGGTGCCAAGCAGAGGGGCACATACCGGAAATCCCCAGTGATTCAGGAGGTGAGGCAGGAGGATCGTGAGTTCAAAGCCAGCCCCAGCAACTTAGTGAGGCCCTAAGCAACTCAGTCAGACCCTGTTTCTAAATATAAACGTAAAAAAAGGTCTGGGGGTGTGGCCGAGTGGTTAGGCACCCCTGGGTTCAATCCCTGCTCCCATAAATAAATAAATAAATAAATAAGGAGGAAAATGTTGTCACTGGGGAAACTGAGTGGACTCCCATTAATGTGGGTCTGATGTCTCTGTGGTTTTGATGACTAGAACATTCTCCTTCTTGGATACTAGCCTTCTGTTCTCCATCTGCTGGCAAGTTTGCCCAGGAACAGACAGGACGCAGGCCACAGCAGTAGCCAGAAGGAGCCTCACAGGTTTCTGAGCCAGGGAGATGGCACGTGTGGAGAGGCAGCTCCCACCCTGATGGCTTCTTGAGAGTGTCTAGTGGATTACTTCTCCTGCAGGGCCAGTAAAGCCTCTTATCCTTTTCGAGTTAATTGTATCTATGATCATAGTCTAGGTTTATAAAACCAGGCAGCTAGTCACAGGAGGCCATCCATTGGCCTAAATTCTACTTCTGATTGAGTATCTCTAATCTGAAAGTCTGAAATCCAAAATGCCCCTCAAATGTGAAAACTTTTGAGTATTTCAGATTTTTGGAGCATTCTGGATTTTGGATTTTTTAATTAGGGAGATTCAGCTGGTAAAGCCTATGCAAATACTCCAACCCTAAAAAATTTCGAATGAAACATTTCCCATACCAAATATTTTAGATAAGGGAGAGTCAACCTGTACTCCCATCTGTATCCTTTTGTATTTGAATAGGATGGAACAGGAAAGGGGAGGTGACGATTCATGTTTATGATGACTGGAATAAGTCGTACCTCCAGGGAACCCTTGATACATTCCTTCTCCTTGTCCCTTAATTTTTGTCCTAATAGTCACATTAAAATTTGACAAGGCTTCTTGGTTTACTTTTCTTCTGAAAGTGCACATCGGTAAATCATTGATTTTTTTTTTTTTTATTGATTCTTTTTAATCTAAAAACAATTTTCTCTGCATCCAGGAGATTATTTTCAAGCTATACACTAACCTCTGGATATGCGCAGGACTTTTTCCCCCCTGCTGGCTGATAATGCATTCTCTCTCTCTCTCTCTGTTTTTGCCATCTTCAAAAGAAAAGAAAGTTTCAAAGGGAAACCCCAAATTAATTGATGTATTATATTCTCCGAGTCTATAATAATAGGGGGCAGGAATTGGGAGCAGAGCGGTTAGAAGCTGGGGATTATGAGGTTTAGCGGAGAGAGGGTTGGAGTCAGTGAATATGGGGTTGAGTCTGAGAACTCGGCTCACTCTGTGACCTTAGGCAAGTCACTTTAAGTCTCTGAACCTTGATTTAATAATCTTCATTTTAAATTAATTGATTGATTAATTTCGCGGTACTGAGTTACATTACCAGACCTCTTTATTTTTTACTTCGAGACAGGGTCAAAAGCTCAGGATGGCCTTGAGCTATTGATCCTCCTGTCTCAACCTCCCAAATCACTGGGACTGTAGGTGTGCACTACCATGCCCAGTTGAATTATCTTAAATTTGGGGAAAACAGTAGGCATCTCCCAGGGTCTCCCAGGTGATGGTGACTTTGGAAATGGCATTGTAGATTATGGAGCTCCTGTGGTTGGACAGACCCTGGCACCTGTGTAAGGTGGCAGTGTTCCTGGCGTTATCGTTCTTCCGGACAAATCTTTACTGGCCATTGGGTCTCCCATGAGCTTGTGGTGTGGCTAGGACACTGGGCTGGGGCAGGAGGAGGGGAATAAGACAGAATGAGGGGCGGTGGAGGCAGGATGCAGGAGCAACGCCTTCCTTATCATCCTCTTGTATTTTCATCTCTCTGCCCCTTGTCTTGCTATTCTGTGGCCCAAGGCTTGCACTGGGAGTCAGGGTGGGGGAGGAAGGGAGCAGGGAAATGAGGAGGGATCATTTCTCTCAGGATCTCACCATTTTTGAGGTAAGAGTCTATGTGGAAATGAGCTCTTGTTTTGACTCTCTGGCTTGTTTTCTGGGCCTTAGGTTCTTTGTCTGTAAAATGGAAGTGTTGCCGGAAGTTCCCCTCCACCTGTAACCTTTTGAGGGTCTGAGACCTCGGGCATGAGGGACTCGATGTCCTTACCACCGGCTCAGATGAGAACCGTCGGAGGACCTGGTAGAGTGGAGCTGCTGGTGGGCTAAGGCCAGGAGGGAGAGGGGCCCTCAGGGGTCTGGTGTCCCATAGGTTATGCTCCCTGATTGGGAGAAGCATCTCTAATGTCTTTTGGCAGGAAGGTAGTGCTTACAGCTTGCCTCCTGGCTAGTCCCTAGGAGCATCGCTGTCTCGTGTGGATGCTGGCTGTGGCATGGGCAAACGCACGGTGAATATGTGCACCCTGTTGTCAGCAGAATCCTCGCACTTTGTCAGCTATGTGAGAAATCCCGTTCTTCTCTTCCCTGGAGGTCCTGGGGCTGGGGGTGCTCCGGGCCCCTTCCCCAGGCTGCTCCTGACAGACACGGCCTGCCCCGGGCTGCTGGAGAGAAGCCAGCCTGAGAGGAAGCTATAGTCGCTGCTAGCAGAGCGGCCTGTCCCTGCTGGGCAGGAAACCTAGAGTGATGAATGGGGCTGGATGAAGTCATCCTGCTCCTCCAATCAGGCTGCTCCACCGGAGCCAGGGGCCTCTGCAGATTCAGCCAGGCTGCCGGCTGCTCTCATGTACCTTTAGACAGAGGCTGGGAGTCTCTGGGAGTGGAGTGGGGGGTGTGAGCCGCCCGCTCCGGCTTCTGTGTAGGCCTCAGTCAGTCTGAATGTTATTGCCAGGTGAGTGGCTCCAGCGGGCGGATTCCTCTCCCTCTGCCTTCTCCACCTTGCCGTGCTGGGCTCCGGCTTCGTGGCTCCGGCATCTCCCTGCACAGCATCTTCCTGCTTCCATCTGAGTGCCTGCACCTTCTCGAGGTCCTCACACCTGCCCCCACCAGCCCTGAGCCTTCTCCCTTCCTGCTACCCCAGCACTTGCTCAGCACCCGCCAGCTGGCCTTGGCTCACACGCGTTCCCTTCTTTCTGACCTGTGGGTACCAACTGTCAGTGACAGGAGGGCAGGGCCACCACCTCTGCGCCCTCTCCCCCAGCAGGGGGAGCCTGGCGAGGCCCACACCACGCACCTTCTGGGGTCAAGTGCCAGGTGAGAGGAGATGCCCCCTGACTTGGCCTCATGAGCACCCGTGGGAACACAGGAAGGCCCTTTGGTTTGCTGGGGGCCCCAGGGCTCTTTCCCCACCTCCAACAGAGGAAGTCCCAGGGGGCTGCTAGAGAGTTGGAAGTAGGTCCCTTGTTGCCCCAGACCTTCCAAGAGGGGTGGTTTGTTCTTTGTGGGTGGACATTTGTGACTCTGCCTTTTCTCTCTGGATGATGCGACTGCCCCTTAGGCCAAGCAGAGATCATGGAGCCGGCTGACATGGCAACAGCAAAGGTAGGATGGAAATGCTGCCGGCCGCATTGTGCGTAAGTGGCTTCGCTTGGCGAGTTCTGCCTTTGGTTCACTTTTCTCTCCCCTCCTCTCCCTCAGCCCACCACTCCTGAGCATCCAGGGCTGTGTCAGAGTGGCGGGCGATGACGTGGTGCGCACCAAGACCTCCGGAGAGGGGAGGAGGTGCCGGCTCCTGCACAGCACCGGCCACCTGCGTGTGTCTGGACGACCGAGTGGGTGGACGCAGGGGCCAGAGGGGGCGGACATATCTGTAGCTTTGTCTGGACTCACTTCTGTGTCTGTCCTTTTCTTTAGTTTTTTGACATTTTCTGTTTATCTCCCTCCTGTCTGCTTCCGACTCCCCTCTCCTTCATTTGTCCTCTTCCTCTGCTCGTGCCCACACTACAGCGCTTTCTGACTCCATTTGTGCCATCTCCGCACTTCCTTTCACCTTCGCTTTGCTCCTCTTTCCCTCTGCCTGTTGTGTAAGGGCTGGGTGGGGTTGGTGTGGGCTGGACAGTCCTGGAGGCAGACTGCCGCTTATCTGCAGCAGATGTTGGCCTTGGGATTGGTGAGGAGTTGGTGTCTGAGTGGCAGATGCTGCCGCCGTCCCCTCCCACCTCTCATCCCATGCCCCAATGACAGGGCGGGTCTGTGCCCCTCCAGGGAATGGTGCTTGGGTGCTACGCTGCGTGAACCCTGAGGGCACACTAGAGGGCGTGCCTGAGGCGGCTGTCTCATCTCTTGGAACCTGCTTGTAATTGGAAATTTGTTTTCCTGTGTATTTTTCCAAACAACGAGCTTGAGCCATTTGGGAGTGGATGGGGCATCTAAGGAGGCTGAGTCTACAGCCCCTGCCCAGTCCCTGTGTGCAGGGGACAGTTGTAGTCCTTCCAAAACATTTTTGTCCTTGCTGGGGATCTTGCGTTTTGGCCAGATGGCAGGGTCTCCTTTCTCTCAGAGATGGAAGACTCGTGGAGGCTCAGACTTCTGGAGCAGGTTGGGTATCCTGTGTTGTGTATGGAAGAGAGAGTGAATAGGAGACCCAAGCAGCAAGGGTACCACAGTCAATAATGTGTTATTGTGGTTAGGTCTGGTCTCTGGGAATCACAGAATTGGGTTTTCAGTTCCTTCTCCCAACCCCTCATGCTGTGTGATTCTATCCAACTTACTTAACTTCTCTGGGCTTTCATCTCTTAGTTTACACAAAGATGAAAATTACATTCATCTGTTATTTTAACCAGCTTAGATCTGTCACTTACTTGTAAAAAGGAACCAGGGAGAGCAAATAAAATGAGAATAGTTCTCCCTGGACTTCTCCCTCCTCTTTCTTTCTCTTTTCCCTTCTTTCAGGAACATTTGAGTACCCACCTGCTTTGCGCATGGGATGGTACAAGGTGCTGTGTCCCCTTGGCAGCATGCAGAGGCAGCCATGGGAGCAGGCATCTGCGGCTGTGTTTTGGATCCAAAACATTTTGTCGCAAGCAGTTTGCTATTTGGTTGGATTTGCTGCTGCCTGGGGTGTCTGTGACACCATGTTCTTGTAGACCTGCTAATAAACGAACTCTTGAAGTTGTAAGTAGCTTGTCAACCTGCTGACTCTTCAAGGGTGGCGTGGTGAGTGCCCTGAGCCAGGTGTGGTTTGGGGGATATTAGGGAGTTCTTCTGTGGTTACTTTGGAGAGATGTGTTTATGTCTGCATTTGCATATGGGGTAGAAACAGAGCCAGCCTCTCTTTGTCAGGCCTTCTGCCTTTAGTCCAGATTGCAGATCAGGTTAAGAATTGGATCTTGCACCTGAGTCGGTCCTGAGTTTAGCATTTGGCTTTAGGACCTTGACCACAGAGCAAACTTTGTTGGTTGCAGAAGCAGGTGCCGTTCAACCCTGGCACTTCTATAACCTTCTCTCCTCAACTCTTTGGAAGGGGATTAGTTCAGGCATTTCCCTTGTTGTTCTGTTCACTACTGAGGGCCCTGGGTGGGCTTTAGGGTCGGGTTCATTAGCTTCCTTCATTTGTGTGCAGACGTTTATCCAGTCTATCCCTGTGGGTTTTCTGGGAAGTGAATTCATGACTTTCACAGCCCCTTGGAAAGCTTAGCACTTAAAATTCAAGATCTTTTAACTGATCCAAGATGCTTCCATAAGAGCCTGTGTGTATAATTCAGATACAAAGCCTGCAAGCCCAGTCACAAAGCAAACTTGTATATTATGGCTGAGGAACTGGATTCCTGTGAATGTGTAAAAGCAGCTGCAGGGTTAACTTAAATGTTGCTTTGTGACTCACTAGTAAGTCATTTGCATAATTTGGGTATAATTTATTAAATGTCTAAATACATGCAAATGCACCCCCATCCCCTTTTATTTCCAAGCTATTGTTCTCAGCACTTCCCTGGGCCCCAATGTATCCAGTTAAGTTACCCCAGAATGAAATAACTTTGGGTGGAGGCATGGCCACCCTCTTGGTGACAAGACTCTCTATTAGCTTCTGTCCAGTCCTTGGAGGACTTTGGAGATATGACTCCGTTTCTGAGAACCTGGATTTTAAGACTTATAATATTGCTTTGCTATACTGCTATCCGTTTTTTTTTCCCCTTAAAGATGGTACTTTCAGGTGGGGCCATCTGATGTCCTGATCTGATTATTAAGATGCATACATGATAAATTGTGTCCTGAGCGTTTTATCTCAACCTTGAGAAACGAGGTTGGGGAGCATTTATTAATCCATCACTCAACAAATGTTGATTAAATGCTGATTTTATACCAACAGAGCTGTGCATGGTGGTTTTAGAGACAAACAGCACATGCTCACAGTGAGCAGGTGCTCCTGGGTTCTTGGGGGGAGACAGATGGGGAGACAGACAGGGAAGCAAATTATGGCGGCACAAGATAATAAGGGTCGTTAGAGAAGTGTCCATCACTGGGAAGCACTAAAGCATTATTTAACTGGGCAGGCTCTGAAGAGCTTTGTCAAGGAAATGACATTTGATCTGAGAGTTTATCAAGGGGACCAGAAAGGAGAGTTGACCTAGCTGTCATGTGGAGTTGACCATCTCTGAGTTCAGTGCTGGCTCTGTCACTTTCTGCTGTGCGTGTGCGAGCTTGAGTTAGTTATCTTGGCCTTTTCTGCCTCCTTTTCCTTTTTTGTAAATGAGGGTATCATGACCCAATAGAGTCATCACAGGGATTAGATGAGATGACTTCAGTGCAATGCTGCATACACGTGGGTGCTCACAGCATGATAGCTGCTGGTGTTGAGCTGCTGGACAGGAGAGGGAGACGGCAAGAATGGGGCAGAGTCCAGGTGTAGTCCTGTGGCAGGACTGAAGCTTAGGATGCACGGGTAAGATGGGATGCAGAAGATAGAATGAGAAACCTAGGGGAGGAACTGAAATGCTAGGCAAGCCTGTGCAATAGAGACTCCCAGGTCCTGGGAACCATCAGAGGACTTGTAAGGTGTAATCAGATCAGAAGGTACCCTCTGGCTCCAAGGTAGCCAAATATGATATGATAATTTCTTCATTTTGCTCCACCTCCGAAACTGTATGTTTTTTTCTTTCTTCTAAGTCTCTATTCATGTATTAGACAGTGAGCTTCTTGAGGACAGGGGTTGTGTATTTTTGTTTTGTAATTCACAGAAATCCTAGCATCTAGCATTTACTTGGCATATAATAGATAACAATACTTAGTGAATAAACAAATAGAAGAAGGTAAGGCCAATTGAAAATGGAAAAATGAGAATGGAAAGACTGGTGAAAACGGAGAGGAAATAAACTAGCTAGGAGGCTAGGACTGATATGACTTAGCACCTAATTAAGTGTGACTTAGTACCTGAGTCCCTAACTAATTAGAGCCAATCTAAGGTGAGCTCTCAGTTTTTGACTGGGTGGTTTGGTGGTTGTGGTGCCATTTATTGAGACAGATACAGGAAATAAGAGGGAAAACCAGCAGTTTTCATTATTCAAAACAGTGTTGAGTGCCCATGAGACAGCTAGGTGACATAGTTCCTGGACAATTAGAAATCTGTCTGAGAACTGGGCATGGCGGTGCACACCTGTAATTCCAACAGCCCTAGAGTCTGAGGCAAGAGGACCGCAAGTTTGAGCTAGCCTCGGCAACTTGGTGAGGCCCTAAGCAACTTAGTGAGACCCTGTCTCAAATTTAAAAAAATTGAACAGGGCTGGGGATGTGGCTCAGTGGTTAAACACCCCTAGGGTTAAATTCCTGGTACCAAAAAGAAAAAAATCTGTGACTGAGGTTAGGGGAGTGGTTATAGACTCACATGTATACTTGAGAGTCAACACTCTATCTCCAAGGCCTTTAGAATATTTCACACTAGATTAGGGACCTCTGTGACCCCTTTGATCACCAGAAGAGGAAGGCTGGCTGCCTGAAGCTTTTCAGGTAACTGCATTTCATTGTCCTCTCCTTACAGTGGAAGAGAGATCTTAGAACTGAGGAAAGTCTTCCTCCTGAAGGAGTCTGAATTTCTGAATTTTGAGAAGACGTTGAAAAAAACAAAGGGTAGACTAGCACAGAATTACCAGGTGTTCATTTTACCTATAAGAGATAGCCAAACTAAAAAAAAATAAAAACTGCTATGGTCATTGAATTAAAGGACAATTTAACAAAATGTAAAAGGACATGCTATAGAAAACACAGTTCATTATATGTAGCTCTGTGAAACTTACCCTGTCATCCTGATTTTTCCAATTTGTCATGGATTCATGGGAAAATTTAATCTTGCCCTATGTCAGCACTTGGGTGTCCCTGGGCCATCAAGGGTGGCTGGTGGCTTAGTGCAGAAGGCACAGGTACATTTACTGAATAGTGATGGTCACAAGACAGATGGAAACTGAACTCTTAGGTTTACTCACGATATGCCAGTTTCTTTTCTGTTATGATGTTGTGATGATCAGAGGGTCTCAGTAGTGGGTCTCAGGCTCTGAAATATCTGTAAGCATTTTCTTTACCCCAACCTTAAGGGCTGAAGAGAAAATGCCCTAATGGTAAGAAGTGAATTTTTCCAAACCTAACTCAATAGATGCAGTCTGCTCCATACAAATAAACCTGCACTCATTGGCAGTGAGAGTAGCAATATGTTCTGAAGGCACTATTTCTGGACACCTGTCATGCAAATAGGAAGTTCTTGTCTCCATAAAGCATGATGACAAATACTGAATCCCTTTTCTGGCTAATGCTTTTGTGTCAAGACCAGACTAATCAAGAAATAATTATCTCATTATAAAGCACCAATAAAAAGGTGAAAAAAAAAAGAAAATAATTATCACAGACATAGTGTAGGCTAGCTGAGAATATTCACCATTTCTTGTTAGCTGATAAAAAAAATTAGCATCCTGTTTATAAACCTACATTCATTTTGAAATACAGAGACAATGTGTCCTGACTAGATATTCCTCTTTTTGTAAGTTATTGTTTTATGCTTTATAATACTTATTTAATCCCCATGTTTTGTCTTCCTTATAAGTTTTTAGAGATCAAGAAGGACCTTGGATTAATCTTTGAAATAGCATCATGATTTGCCTGGGTCCTGACAATACTCAGTAAATATTGTTGAATAAAGAGTTAACTGATCTAACAGAAATAAGAAACACCCAAAAGATCTAAAAAAATATATCACCAGCAAAGTGGGAAAAATTAGAAAAAGTAGATCAGGATGCATAGAAGTGAAATCTCTGCTAAAGCAGGTAACTTGATTTTGTGGAAATGATATAATCATGGTTAAAATGTACTAAGCGCTTACTTGCCTTTTCTTTGACTCCTGACAATCTGGTGGTGTCATCGTTACCTTTTTATAGATGAAGGAGCTGCGGTTTGGAGAAATGAAGTAACTTGCTCAAGGTCACAGAGCTGTTAAGTATGAATTTGAACTCACGTCTAATTCCAGAATCCGGTGCTAAACCACATTACAGACCTCAGGGACTGGTGTCAGGGCCTGGTCAGTTAAGAATGTGGTTTTTCTAGGCTTGTCATTCGAGAGTGAGCAACTTCTCTGCCAACAATAGATTCTTGCTGTGTCCTTGGCCAGGAGACTTTCACTGTTAAATGAGTAACATTCAATTCATCCATTTTTTTTCTGTTCATGGTAAAATTCACATGTAACTTAGATGAACAGGAGAAATCCCCACACGGTGGGAGGGGAGCAGGAGGCAGCTGGCTGTGGGTGTATGGGCGCTCCCTTCCTGGGAGAACCTGAGTTATGAGCACTCTCCTGGGTCCCTAACATTATCAGTCACCCTGAGTTTCTCCTGAGGATAAGCAGGAGAGGCAGGGGGGTAATTAGAAATCTGCCTCTTCCCTTCCATCTGGCAAGAGAGATGTCTTCTTTTGTTTTGCATGTGATTAAAATGATGAGTGGATCAGGCAGCCTTCCCCTCTCCTGGGTGGTGGGGTTTTTCTGGGGCATGTGTATCTTTCTGGCAGTTGGGCTCACCTCCCTGGGGCTGCCCTTCTGTTTATCGGCAGAGGAGGTCTTGTGATCCAGGACACATGGATGAATAGGACACGTGGATAAACCAAGACTGAAGCAGGCAGTCAAGCATTCAGTGTGTGGGGAAGGGGGAGGTGGGACCGAGAGTGGGAGTCCTCTTCAAGATCTCCATCATCAGACAGGGCGAGGGCCAAGGAAATTTGTCATTGAGTTGGAAGTCTCTTTGGAAGAGGAGCATCAAGAGCTGCTTAAACAGGGGAGAAAGGGAGAGAGAGAAAGAGAGAGATCTTAGTTGAGTTCTATGCTGGTGTGAGTGTGGGAGACAAATACCATGTATGGCCTAGCAAAACTAGAGGTCCCCAGGCCAGACTGGTGAGAGGTCCTGTGGTCCTGAGGGATGTGCTTACTCTTTTAACCAAGTGCAGCATTCCCTAGTATCAATGGCGATTTGGTTTTGGAATGAGTTGCAGGTACAAAAATCCTTCATTGGTCAAGTCCTTTGTATAAAATCGCGTGGTATTTACATGTAACTTATGTGCATTCTCCAGTATGCATTAAATCACCTCTAAGTTACTTATAATACCTGATGCAATGTAAATGATATATAAATAGTTGTTTACTGTGTGGCTTAAGGACTAATGATAGGAAAAAAAGAGTATGTACATATTAAGTATAGACACAATATTTTCCCCAAATATTTTCCATCCACTATTAGTTAAATCCTTGTCTGAGGAACCTGGAGATGTGGAACCCGTGAATCCCAAGGAGGGCTGGTTGTTCCACTTTATGGATGGGCTAGTAGTGCCGAAACCTCAGCTTCTTCCTCTGTTGTCTCAGTACATCCCAGGACATCATGGGTGTGTGACCAGTTTACCAGATAGAGGGATATGATAGCCACCCAGGGAAGGCCCCCAGTGCCTCAGTCCCATCTTCTCTTTCCTGCTTTTTTGAAATCAGGATGAAGCTGATTAGAGTCTGATTTTGACTTTGCTCATCCTGTTATAGCCTGAAGGAACATTCTGGATTAGCAGATTGTGAAGGAGGGGCAAAGAAGGTTGGATTCTATCTTTTTCATTTTTTTTTTAGACTCCAGCACCCTAAGTAAATCCTTGGGGTTGTAGAGGCAGAAAGAAGCATTCTTGAAACAAACAGCCCTTCTTGCTCTGCCCACAATCCTGTCGGTCCCTGCCAGGCCTGTGGCCAGGTGCTGGCCCCTCCTGTACAGTGTTGCTTCATTGGGATGGGGAAGCTGCAGGGCAGGAGTGTGCACAGGGTAGGAAAAATGGAAGGGGAGGGGCTCGCTCAGGAGGCTCCAAGCTGGGAGCTGACACAGATGAACAGACCAGAAGGCAAGGCCAATGCCTGCAGCCTACACTGTCACCCCAGAGCCAGTGACTAATAGTGGCAGAGGGTGGGGAGAGGAGAGCACTGAGGGAGGGAGGAAGGAAGGGAGGGGACAGGGAAGTGGTGGGGAGCACCTGATCGGTGCAGCCCTGGCCATCTGCCTGGCCCCTCACACAGCCTCTATTGACTGCAGTTTGGAGTTTGGAAGAGGGTTCTGGCTAGGAGATGATGAGGAGGCTTGTTGTTGAAATGGAGTGTTGGGGAGTCTGCACCCCGCCCCCTGCTTCTCTCCTCTCTTGCTTGCTTCCTGACCTCCAAAATGCTCCTTAAATATAACACTCTCCACGCCTGATGACTCCTCTGCCTGAGCCTGGAGCTTTGATTCCCCAGCGTGTGACTGCAGCACTGCTCTGCCCCAGTTTTGCCAGCAACTAGAGACATGCAGCTCTGCCCTGCTACTGCAACCCTGCCCTCCTCCAGAGAAGGGGCGGAGTGAGTGCAGGATGAGTCCGGAGAACTTGAGAGAGAGGAGCCTCAGGGGTCCCGCTGTCCATTTTCTGCTCCAGATATAGAACCAGAGGCTTGGAGTGACTTACCAACAAGGTCATGAGAAGCCAGGAACTTCTGCTGTTGACAAGAACCCCAGATGGGGAGGTGGGAATCTGGAGGGCTGAATTCTCACTTGGGTTCTGCCCAGTGAGACTGGAGGTTTAGGTTCATAGCTGCCAGATTTGCCTTGGCCGGGGAGGGGTCTTGGGTGTCGCAGGAGTCACCAGCAGCTTGCTCTGGTTGAATGGTGACCCCTCTCACTATTCAAGTCCCTGCTTATGAATGAACCAAGAAATATCAATCGTTGTTGTTGTTGGTTTAGGAAAGAAACAGCACCAGAGTGGATGAAACCTTAAGGCTCCTGGGAGGTCAAGAAAAAGTTAAAGCAATTGAAATCCAACCTTCCAACCTTTCCAACCTTCTCTCCAAACCCAGTAAAATTTGGAAGCGACCATTGTAGCAGGAGACTTAGAGAGACAGACACCCACTTTATATTAATCAAATCAATAACCGTGAGCCATATTCCAAAACTTCAATATTTGAAAATGCAGGTAACAAAACATTCTCATGATCAGACTCCTCCCCTCCCCTCCCCTCTTTCATCAAGTCTGATGAAGATTGATGTTGAATTGTTCTCTAGTTTTTGTTTATAAAGATTGTTTTCATCAAGTATTGAACAGATGCAAAATAATATAAGATCTAAAATATACAAATGATGAACTTGTTGACAAAATTTTCATTCTGATTAGGAAAAAATTAAGCAAAAATATAAAATATGTGTAAAGTATAAAGAAAGAGAAATGAAAACCATTAGTGTACCTCTTACTTGTCCTGCTAACACCACTCTGAAAGACTTTGTTGTTCCCTCTCTCTTTTATCTGATGGATATGGAGTATATGAATTAGTTTTGTTTGTTCATATATGCATGGACACATACTCTTATGTGTTCCTCATTCACTTGCCCTCTTTCTTCAACTTTGGGCTTTTGAGATTCTTTCTTTGATGTCACAGCAATTTGTACATTTTCAGTGCTGGATACCATTCTACTTAAAGGAAATACTGCAAGCAGCCAGGTAATCTCAGGTACTTAGGAGTCTGCAGCAGGAGGATTGAAAATTCAAGACCAGCCTAAGCAACTGAGCAAGACCCTGTCTCAAAATAAAGAGCTTGGATGTAGCTCAGTGGTACAATGTTTGTGTAGCATACACACGGTCCTGGCTTTAATCACTATTATTGCAATAAATAAATAAATAAATAATCAAATTATACAATATTTATCCTTTTGATTGATAGACAGTTGTTTGCAGGTTTTTTATTTATTTATTTTTTTATGACCTAGAGTGTTGTATAAAGTTTCTCATGTATGTATTCTAGTGTGAGTCGCTTCAGTTAGTGCAGTAGTATGGTTGACAGTGATAGGGGAGATAATTGTTCAACTTTGCTCCATAATTTCTTATGGTTTTATAAGTAGTTGAACCAATAGATTCTGCCACTAGCTCCTTTCCAACACTTTGTATGGTTTGACTTTCAATTTTTGTCAATCAGATGAGTCTGAAATGGCATGTTCTGGGGTTCCGGTGTTTATTTTCTTCAGTGCTAATGAAGCTGAGCATCTTTTTTATGTTTCTTCACTGTTTCCTCTTCTAAAAGCACTCATTCAAATCTTTGGTTTTTCTAATGTCCTTTTCTCCTAAGTGTAAAGGAATTTTTAGTAATCCCTGTGAATTCCTTGCTCAATAAGTGTTGCAGATATTTTCTCCCAGAAAAGCTTTGCCTACTTTTTCTTCCTTTTGAATGAACAGAAGTTCTTAACTTTTATTACGATTTTATTTATATTGTTTCTTTTGTGAGTTGTTTAAGAAACTCTCTGGCTACAGTCAGTCATGGTTGGTGTGAGGATCAGTTTGTGCTTATAATTTGCCAAGGGAGATTGATTTTTCTTTCTTTGTTCAGTGTCAAGGTTTAGGATGGGCAATTTTCCTTTCAAGTTCATCCTTGCAGTGAGGTTATAGCTCACAGGACCCACTTGTTAAGGGCAGTCTCCTCTTAACACCTCTCACCACCAGTAGGCTTTTGCAGTTCTCTCTCTGCGCTATGAGTCCTTGAAAACCCAAGCCCAGTTTTACTGGTTTCTGCCATCACCATGTTTTTAAACTCTACATATTTCTTTTCCCATTTTCCTTCCTTCCTTCCTTCCTTCCTTCCTTCCTTCCTTCCTTCCTTCCTTCCTTCCTTCCTTCCTTTCTCTCTCTCTCTCTCTCTCTTTCTTTCTCTTTCTCTCTCTCTCTCTCTCTCTCTCTCTCTCTCTCTCTCTCTCTCTCTCTCTCTCTCTCTCTTTCTTGATAGCATATCACTTTTTTCTTCCTTGCATGTACTGGGGATTGAACTTAGTGGTGCTCTGCCACAGAGCTACATCATTAGCCCCGTCTTTTTTTTTTTAATTATATTTATTTGAGAGAGGGTCTTGCCAAGCTGCTCAGACTGGCCTTGAACTTGAGAGCCTCCTGCTTCAGCCTCCTGAGTCACTGGAATTACAGGCATGTGCCACAGTGCCCTGCTATACGCCAAACTTAAAAAAGATTTTCCTTTTTTACTCTGTTTTATTTTATCCAGTATATGTGCCATATTGCTAGACATAGAAGTTTTTGGAATCTAGCTGTCTCCAAATAATTTGTGTCCTTCCTGAAATATGAATATCAAGGATGAGCCAGATTGCCGAGAACCAGCAGAAGCAGGAGAAGCTGTGTGTGTGCACCTAGAGGTTATACCAGAGCTCACAGTGTTACAGTCAGGGAACTTTCCAAACCATAGACTGCTCTCTGCAAGAAAACAGGAAAAATACATTAAATGAGGAGGATTTTTCCATTTTACTTGGTCTTAGTCTTTCATTTGCCTCACAGACAAACAGTGCTCCATGTCTCTTCAGAGCCATGTTTCCGTCGTATTTTGAGATTTTCTTTATGGACTGCAAATATGAAGTCGGTTTCCAGAGCTGTATGAAAAGTTCTTGTTTTGAAACAAGAAAGAGCCAAGGGAAATTCGAGGCATGTTGACTATCACCCATCCCACCAAGTTCTTCTGCTTCCCTTTCTCCCCATTTGGCTTGCACACACAAGTACACACACACACACACACACACACAGGCGCATACCACACCACACCACACCACACCCTAACGTTCACACCGGCCTACTGTTTAGTAAGGGAAGAGTCTGCCTTCACTTAGTCTCTATCTTGTCTATTGCTTGAATTCTTTTTGTCCTGGGAGCATTTGAGCTCTAATAAATCAGCTTGTCTAATAGAGAAGATTTTTTTCTTTTTAAACTATTCATATGTAGTGATTGGGTTTGGAGTTAGAGAGACCTGGCATTCAAATCCCAAACCTGCAGCTTGCTGGTTGTTTGGCATTAAGCAAATCAAGACACTACCCCCTTTAGTCTTCAGCTGCATTATCTGCAAAGTCATGATGATTATTACCTCGACATACGGATGTCAGGATTAAATGAGATAATATATGTAAAATGCTTAGCATAATGCCTCTTGTCTTAAGCCCTTAATATACTCTGATTAGTAGTTGCAAAGGAGTGTTTTTATGGAGTTTAAAAAAATAGCTAAAGAGTAAAAGCCAACGAATATTTCTAATATGATGCTTGGAAAGCTTTGATCCAGGTTTTATGTGTCATCTGCTACTGGAGCAGTTGGTGGACCAGGATGAGATATTCATTTCCACCTGGAGTACTATCAGTAATGTTTGCCTAGGGGTTTTGCCTAGGGACATGAGAGCACAACCTGGAGGTTCCATTGAGTGCATCCTCTAGGTCACAAAGGACAACTCTATGCACTTTTGGGATGTGGTGCATCTCTTCAGTTCCTATGCTGAAGGTGTGACCTGCGTATAGTCTTAAGGATTTTAAAAATGTAACTGCAGATGTATTCATAAGTCTGGGAAGCATATGAGTGTTGTCTGGCTTGGAACTTCGGAGGAGAGCAACTCCACAGCCCAGGGCTGCTTTGAGAGCTCATCTCTGAAAGCTCAGTATACATTAAAGAACGTTTCTTCTGGACCATCTGGATGCTGGAGAGAGACTGCGGTATTTTAGTTCAGTTTGAAGGAGGTCATTTCAATAAAGTGTTTGCTTATGGTACCCCTGCTATACGCAGACACTCCAGTCTGTGAGGATGTAGCACTGAACAAGATTCACAGCCCCTGTCTTCATGAAGCTTACCCTCCCCAAAGAGGGAGGCAGATAATAAGCAATTACAAGCACAATAACTGTTATTATCGGGTCTGCATTCTGTTTTAAGAGTATCAGGTTAGAAAGTCAAGTGTGGAATGATGTGCATGCGACACATGGATGTCTATAGGTTGTTTTGAGGCCAGTTTCAGGGGAAGAGCTTTATTATGGTTCAGTTGAAGGTTGCTATTTCATAATTAATCTCCTCTTTGTTTGTTTTCACCCATCCGCATTACTGACCCAGATAGTCACTAATGTGGGGAAGGACAAAAAGGAATCACACAGCTAGGGAAGTTGGTGCTAGAAATCCTGGTCCCCAGCCTGGAGGGTTAGGGCTAGGAGGAGCCTCTTCCCCCTTTTCAGTGAATTGTGTGTTCCTGGTGAAGTTGAAAATCCCAGTTATTTACTTGATGCTGTGCCAGGTCTGGATCTTCATATTGGTGATAGTGTTGCTTAAGTCCTAAAATGGACTGTCGTGGCCACCTTAAAAGGATTCCTGGTTCCAGGTCCTTGAAGGGGCTGCCCTCACTCTGGAAGGGGCTGCCTCCGCAGGCACTCCAGTAGTCTGAGCAATTTCCCCAGCAGTGGAAGGGAACTGTGTGTGCCGCATGCTTGAACTACTTGAAAGCTCACTGCTGGGCTGGTGGGCTGATTTTCCTGCCTCACTGGGGGAAAAGGGTGAGGATTGTATTTAAGGTGGTCTTGTGCTGCCACCTTGGGACACCCAGGCATTCACCAGCCACCTCTCAACTCTGCTCAGTTTAGGATTCCTGAGGTTTGCAAGGACCTGGGGTCCAGGCTCCTCTCCCTACTAGGGGTGGGACATTTTAACCCGTTTGTGCTGGCCTATGGAAATGTTCCCTTCAGAGATTTCTAATTCTTTTTTTTTTTTTTTTTTTTTGCGGTGCTGGGGATCGAACCCAGGGCCTTGTGCTCGCAAGGCAAGCACTCTACCGACTGAGCTATCTCCCCAGCCCTCTGATTCTTTCCTCTTCCTTTCTGGCACCGCATTCCCCTCTCGCAACCCGTCCCGATGATCTGTCCCATCTCCGGACAAAACATGTGCTGTGTCTTTAAATGGGCGGAAGTGGCTGGCAGTGCTTTGCTTGGGTACTGCATTGATTAGGAGATTATATGGAGCTGCGGGAGCTGCCGCCTGGGGGAAGAGAGGTGCAGGTTCTGCTAGGTTTGTGCTCTTCTCCTTCCAGACTCTCCTTGGCTTTCTTCCCCAAGGCTGCTCAAGGCCGGTATGAGGTGAGGGTGGGTGGGTGGCCGGCCAGCCTGCCTGTGGCCGGCAACTCCAGGGCTCGCTCCGCACAGCCCTGCCAGCATTACCCATCCTCATCAGAAGCTCCAGTGGCAGCAACAGCTCGGGCCGGCAGCTCCAGCCCCGGGCTGGATTTGCAGAAGACTGCCCTTCACCTCCCTCCTTCAGAGCCCAGCTCTCGGCTGGGAGAGGGGGAGGTGGGGACAGCAGCAGCACCAGTTCTGCCCCCCTCCCCTTTCTCCTTTCTCTTTCTGTGTTCAAGTCACATTACATGGGATTCTGTTCTTTTGGGACTTCGTCATCTTTTCCAATATGTCCTGGGACCTCCGGAGCTGTAACAGGGATGCTAAGGACATGGTCAGTGGATTATCGTGACTGTACTAATGAAAGGATTCAAGCTCTCCTGGTAAGTGGAGGAGGGATAAGGTGCCTTCCTCTTCCATCTTCTACAACCCTGTGTACCCTCCAGAACCTGGCACCCTCAAGAGGTCTCCTGCAGAGAGGCCGGTCTCATTGAACAGGTCATCGAGGGATTGAGATGGGGTGACACATGGTACAAATTTGGGGTACTCACCATGGCTTTCCTGCTTCTGTGCAGCTTTAGTATTTTCTGTCAGCATCTTTCCTGGGAGTAGGGGTTTTATGGAAGTTGTGAGGCTGAGGAGAGAATCTAATTGCAGTTGAAAAGAGTTTTTCCAACTTCTAGGGGCATGAGGGCTGGTGCACACAGAAGGAACTTTATAAAAAGAGGTCCTTCTTACAGCCTTGTGTATCTGCGGCAGGCTGAGCACACAATTGTACTCTCCTTACCCTTGATTGACACCCCAGGGATTCTTTCTCTTTCTAGCTCCTCAGCCCAGTGGGCAACTTCTGATCATTCTTGGAGGCATCTCTCTGAGGAGAGAGTAAGAGGGGCCAGGCTTCATCTTCTAGGATGTCTGGTCTCCAAAGGAGTGTGGGCCACCTACCCTTGTCCAGCAAAAGCACAGGCCTTGGGGCTTTGCAAGCCTCTTGCTGGCCTTCATATTGGAACATTAAAGGAGCTTCTTATTTGGGGTGTGCTGGTAGCTGTATTCTAGCTGCAGAAATAGTCAGAATATTTTTACCTTCCATTATAAAAATAAAACCCTTACTGCTTCCTCTTCTTCTTTGATCCACTATGGACCAGATGGGTGGGTGAATTGGCTTTTTGTCTGGTTGAAGAACTGCAGATTTTGCTTGGAAAACTTGGTCCTACCAGGAATCTGGTACCCCTGCAGGGCAGACATGCCCTGCAGCTGCCTTGAAGGCTACCTTAGGAGGAGAAAGACTTCCTGGGATGGGGAGGGAGCCTTCTCTCCTTGAACAGGGTGGAAAGTGGGAGGAGGAGAATGAGCTTAGGAGAGCTCCCTGCAGGGATGCGCCTCCCTTCATTGCAGCTGGTCCAAGCTGGGGTGGTGGTAAGGCATCTCTCTGGGTGGCAGGTGGATTTTCAGTCACGGATGGGCTATCAAGCAGTTTAAGGCATGGAGTCCTAGTCTGGCTCTGGGCCACATCTGGATTTCATGAAATCCCTACCCTAGATTAAGGACTGACAGAATGGGTCTGACTCTCCTGTAGGCAAGAGGGTAAGTTAGTGAGTCTTGAAAATATGCTTCTCAGAAGGCAAAGGGAGGAGCTAAGTTCTTGCAAGCTTAGCACTTAAGACCCGTGAGGCCCTGAGAAGTGGTAGGTACTTGTACCCATTTAGACTATGAATCCTTCTCAGTCTCTGATATCACATGTGTGCTTAGTTTTTGCGCTGAAGACATGCTCTCTTTTTTGAGTTTGTTAAAGGTAGAGCTACTCAGACCCTTACTTTCTTGGGGCCAAGTGCCCTGTGCCTGCTGAGTTGCAAATCGTTAGCAGGGTCGGTTGTCACTGGGAACTCGGCCTACATCAGTGCCCTGAGCTGTATCTTCATCCCTCGGGAGAGCTAAGCTGAGGCCTCTGAAGAAGGTGCTGCGGAGAGAGCAGGGACACTGGGCTGTGCATCAGAAATCACTGGGCATCTTTCCTCTGCTGTCAGCACCCTGCTTGGGGCTGAGGGGTAGTTTGGCTGTCATTCTGGATGAGACATCACTTTAACACAGAATGCTTCTCGGCTCAGCCCCAGTTGGTCTCCCAGGGACATGTGGAAATATTTGCCTTTAAAAGTCTGTCTTGAATATCTCTTGATGCATTTCAACAAGGAGAGTGGGGTTAAGCTAGGGACTGTAACTGGTCTAACCAGCACTAATCTTCAGCCAGACAAAATTGGTGGGGGTGACTTTGTCGTTTATGTTTTCCTGGGTGCTATTAGATCTCGTGACCCATGGTCTCATTCAAGTACAGATGTTGGTTCATTTTGGCCCCCTGGTAGTCATGTTGTATCTATTTTTGTAGCTGGTTTCTTTTGGTGGAATTCCCATGTCAGGGTTCCTTCAACTCTCCCAATAGGGAGACTTGGTAGAAGTAAGATGACTGAACATATTGGCTATCTTGTTCTGGATAATACTGTCTGCAAAGAAGAGGATGGAGTTCATGAGCTTTTTAATGTTTGAAATCATTTCTAAAAATAGTTCTTAGATGCCTATCATGCATTGGTGATATAAAAAGTAATTGCTGAGAATAAAAGAATAGTGACAGTTAATGTTTATTGATACTCAACTATGTGGCAAGCATCATATTCAACACTTTGTATTAACATGGGACTTACTGGATTATGATTAAGATTCCCATTTCACGGTTGGGTAATTGAGACAGAGCAGTTTAGTGGCCTGTGTAAGGGCATATAGATAAGAATCAGGCTTTGGATTTGCAGCCAGGTAATTTCCCCCAGTTGTTCACCTGTTCTTGGTTACCATTCTGTAGCATCCTTTCCCCTTCAGGTAATAGCAAACTCTGTACTGTCCCTTCCCCTGCTCTCTCTCTTTGCCTTATATTCATTAGGTAACTTAATTAAACTTTGAAAAGTGCTTGGAAATGTGTTATCTCATTTCATTCTTACTATAACCTGCAAAGTGTCTGGTATCTACCTTTTAGAGCTAGGTAAACTAAAGTACAGAGTTGTAAAGGGTTTTGGTTAAATTTATGTGACAAATTCATGAAAAAGCCAGGATGCAAACTCTCTTGCTTCACTATTATGCCAGGTTGGCGACCACCCCAGCAAGTCCAGGTGTGTCTGTGTCAGACCTACTTTCCCAGAGAGCAGGTTCAAGGTCAATGCATCTATGTGCTCTTTCATCCTTTAATTCTGCAAATGTTCATCAAATGTTTTATTATTTGTAGCCCTATGCCTAGGCACTGTGGGAGTTGAAACTATGTGAAGGACATTGTCTTGGCCTTCTAGGGACTGGTAACCCTTCCCCAAACACACAAGTGCACTTGGAGGCACAAGTCAGTAAGTGCTAAGGGGTAGATAAGTACAGTGAATGACAAGCGCTCTAGAAATTCATTTTAATTGGTGCAGCAGAGAAGACCTGAGGTGATTGGCAAATGAGGGGAGTGGGCTCCAATGCTGGACAACTGAATAAGTGAAGGCAGTACTTTGCACAACATTTCACACTGTACTGTGTGGAGTTATGAGATTACTGCAGGTGATGCTTTTACATGAAATGATCATGATATATGTCTGTGATTGACAAGTGGCTGTATGGTAAGATACACATCTCTCTGCAAGCTTGCTTCTTCCTATTAGGGCAGGGCATTAGGCTGAATCAAAAGATGTCTCAGTGATTCCATCTGCTGGTAATTTGGTGAGCAAGGTAAGGGTGTCATTAGAGAAGGCCAGGAGAGGAAGTGGCAGTATGGAAGCCAAGAATCTTTTTCTTTTCTTTCTTTCTTTTTTTTTTTTTTTTCTTGTACTGGGGATTAAACCCAGGGGTGCTCTACCACTGAGCTACATCCTCAGCCCTTTTGGTTTGTGTTGAGACAGTGTCTCCGGAAGTTGCCCAAGGTTAGTCCCAAACTTGTGATCCTCCTGACTCAGCCTTCTGAGTAGCTGGGATTACAGGCACGCACCTCTGTGCCCAGCCAATTTTTCTTTAGAAAAATTTGCCACTTTTTCTTTACTTCTACTTGATTTCCGCCCCCTCTCTTGGCGATGTAAAGATATGCCTAATTCCTGTAGAGCTTCAGATCCTAAAATACTAAGGTCCAATTTTGTGGGGCTGCTTCCTCTCCAGATTGCTTTGTCCCCAACAGGCCTCAGCAGACTGCAGTGACATCTGTCTGGATTCTCTCTCCTCGCATTCCTGGTCCTCACATCTGTTGGGCTTGGTGGTGCAGTCTCCACAGAGCCGGAGGGCTGGGACAGACCTTCAGGAAAGTCAGTGTACCAAGAGAATTTGATTTTTTGAACAAATTAAAATCTAGAATTAGGAAAGCACATAGTTCTCGGCACTTCTCAGGTGGTGAGGCCTCAGTCCCCAGATGAGAGGAATTAATTTTGAGTTTCTATCTGTGTGTGAGAGGGTGAGTGAGAAATCATGCTACTTCCACACTGCTTATTTGGGAAGATGGTACCGTGTGAGAATCTTTTTGTCTTTTTTCCCAGGTGACTGGGATAGAGTCCATACTTTTGTGACCCTCCATACTTCATGGTTATTAATGTTCATTCAGTCATATTTGATTGACACCAAAGGTCAATATGTGTCCATTATTCTTGTTCCCTTAAAATGTGTTAGTGAATGAAACTCTGCTCCTTCTCCAGCTCTTGTTTATAGCACATATCTATTCTCCGAGTTTCTTTCTGTGACAAATTTCCTTTAGAGGAGAGAGCCCTGGATGTGGCCCCTGCACACCTCCCTTAGACCCAGGCTTCCCACCTATTGATGTGGACCTGAAAGTGGGTTGCAGAGAAGGTTGGGGGTTTCAGTGGCTTGAGAGATGCCTTCTGAATTGGAATCTTGTAACTACCTTTTGGCCTGCTGAGTGGGCTTGGTAGGTGACTTCTGTTTGCCTTGGGTGGTGGTGGTTTTGAAAGTGGGATTAAATGACAGCACTGGGCAGATTAGTCGATCTCTCAGCTTCCTTTTTACTAATGCCTTAGAAAAAGGCCATCATCCTGAGAGAGCGGGTGGCATGTGATATGGACTGTTGGTGCCCTTCTTTAGCCAGCAGGGGATACTGAAAATAAACCTTCATTTGAAAATATTAAATATTCATTTACAAACATTGCACAGCAGGCATGCCCTCCTGTGAACAGCGCAAGGTTTATTTTATTACTTGGTGGGATGGAATTGGACTTTTGCAATGGTTCAGGACTTGAGTGCTGATCATGTAAGCATTTAAATCCCTTGAGTGAGCAGCACAGCTCAGGTCGAGGACCAAATCTTCTGACTCTACAGATTTCTCAAAAGGATGGACCCTTCCTGGCTGTCACCCATGATTCCCTTGGGAAACTACACCTGCCTGCAATAAGCAGAAATAAGCATTGTTTACCCTGCTTTGTCTTTGTTGTCATTCTCATTATTAATTAAAGAAAAAAAGGTTCACTATCTCAAAATGTAAGCTTGTGGATGGCAGAGGTTGTGACAAATCATATTATGAGTACTAGAGGTTCTTCCCTGCTGCCGACTCAAAGCCTTTCCTCCTCGCCACTATGAGACTCATTGTCATCAAGTTTATTGCTGGAAGAGATGATTTAGAGTTTTCAGTGAAAGAACTTGAAAAGTACTTCTGATTCTTTAACGAATTGTCCTCAGGCTGGGCATTTGTTTTCTTAAAGAGTTAAGATGAAGGAATATAGTCAATTAAGTATTGCTGGGTCTTTTTGTTTCCTTCCTTCCTTCCCTTCCTTCCCTTCCTTCCTTCCTTCCTTCCTTCCTCCCTCCCTCCCTCCCTCCCTCCCTCCCTGTGGTACTTTGGATTGAATTGAACCCAGGGACACTCTACCACTGAGCTATATCCCCAGCCTTTTTTATTTTATTTTGAGACAGGGTCTTGCTCACACTTGGCATCCTCCTGCCTCAACGTCCTACGTAACTGGGATTATAGGTGTGTGCCACCATGCTCTGCTGTTTATTTATTCCTAATGCTCTTCTTTGGTTTGTACTTGCAGAAAGATGTGGAATTAATCTGGAGGAGCAGGTGAGGCCATGATAACCACTCTGCAGTAGCTTAACTACTTGTAAATTTAGTTCTTTTGATCACTGTGAGTCCCCTTGGCATCTAGAAAGCTCCCTGAGGAAGCATTCTCCCTGTGATGGCTCAGTGATCCAGACTATAGAATCTCATATAAGCTCACAGGAATTTTCTGAGCTATGCCCTATGATTAGTTTACAGGTAAGTAAATAGGCATGGGAAGACTGTTACCTGCACAAGGTCACATGGAAGTGTTTGAGCTAGCTGAACATGGTGGCATTCACCTGCAATTCAGTTACTCGGGAGGCTGAGGCAGGAGAATTGCAAGTTTGAGGCCGGCCTAGGCAATTTAGTAAGAACCTGTCTCAAAATAAAAAATAAAAGGGCAGGAAAAAAAGTAGAATGGTAGTCCAGAGTCCATGCTCTTAACAGTTGCAAAGCAACTGGAAGGCATGTCTTTGCCTATGAGAAGAAATTTTTAATACTCAGAAACAGTTGGAGAAATATTATGGGACAATTTATGAAGATAGTATTTGATGGTAGTTTCCAAAGGTGTGCAAGAACAGAGAATACTGGTCAAAAGAAGACAAGAATGGGCAAGTGGAGGAGGTGGGATGTGGATTGATTCTTGTAAAGTGGAGGCTGTTAAAATTTCAAAAGAGATCAGCAGGCCTCTGGGACAAGGGAAGCAAGAACTGAGCCCCAATAAAACAGAATAAGGGCCTTGTGGAAGGAGGAGAGAGCTAAACACACAGGGGCATGTGTGGGGTGCTAGGGTAGAATTTTAAGTGGCAAAACAGGGGTCAAGTAGAGACAGCTCAAAGTGAGGCAGAGGCCTGCAGGTGTAGAGGAGAAGCCCTCAGGCCCAAGGTGACCAAAGAGCATAGAGAGGCACTTGCCAGCTCAGTGAGCACCATGCTTGGGGCGAGAACTGAATGTGCATAGGTTTTGAAGAAGAGCTTTAGAAAAGACAGTAACATGACTGGGAATGTGACTCAGTGTAGGCTGCTTGCTGAGCATGCTTGAGACCCTGGGATCTATCTCCAGTACCACATGCACAGAAAATAAAGATAAAATCATAAATAAAAAAGAGGAAAAAGACAATAACACTTCTGTGAGATTTCCTTTTAAAAATCTCACAGCCCTACTGGAGAAGAGGTACTTATTCCATTTCATAGAGTCTCAAAGAGGATTAAGTAACAGACCCTGCAATCCCTAGAAAATGGCAAAACTGGGAACAGACAGAAGAAGCAGCGCTTCAGATCCTGTGTCCTCAACCTCCTCACTCTGTTCCAAGCAGTGAGCAGAGTGTTGATCTGGATGAAATCTGGAGCTTCCGACCTGAGGAGCTGGGGTCTTCTTTCTGGGCTACAGTGCCCTCTCTATCAGTAGATGCAGTTACAACACCCCATGGGGAGCCACAGCCCCACTCCCACCTGACCTTGTAACTGTCTCTTCCTGGCTGGGTCAGGAGGTATTATTGTTTTTTTTTTAAATTGTGCAATATTTCACACATACAAAAGAACAAACAAAATGTAACCACACAGTTCAGAGAAGAAGAATTAAACAAACATTGCCTGCTCACCGTCCTGTTAAGCCTCAGAACCTCAGCCTTAGCTGTAAAATCCTTCTCTTAAGATTGATGACAATATTGAAAAGTTGGGACAAGCCACAGAGAATGCAAATCTTTGTGAGCAGAGTGCTGACCAGGGTCTGGGGCCCACCTAGGGGAGGTACAGATGCTTAGCCAGGACTCACTGGGTTGTAGCTCTGGCACGGTGGAGTTTCCTTCCCTTGACTGTGTAGCGCACCCCTAGGGACAGATTAGGTGGCCTCTGCTGCTTACTGATTGTATGATTATGGCCAGGTTTGTTATTTTCCCCAAACCTTGACTCTCACCTGCAAAATGGGGCCAATCATACCTATCTCAGAGGGCTGTTGTAAAGATCCTCTGGATGAAATGGGACAGATCATGTTCGTGCACATAGGAAGGGGCCAGACAGATTGCACCCACTTTATCAGTGTTAACTGCTATTAGAATCTTTATTGTTTTATGTTTGACATTGTAGACAGGAACCGTGGTCACAGTCCTTGCCTTCCACTCACTCACAATTCGCTTTTATTGGGGTGGGGGATTTAGCTTAGTGGCAGAGCACTTGCCTAGCATACCCAAGGCCCTGAGTTCTGTCCTTAGCCCTGGACCAAGGTCACTTTTATTGTTCTTCTGTCCTAGATGAATCCAGAGAACTCTGATTATTATCTGTCCTGTATAGGACACAAGGTTACTATCAGTTGGTTTTACCCTTCTTTTCAAGTGAACAGCCTCCCAAATCTTGTGTGTTTTTCTCATCTCTGGAAATCTTCCATTTCCTGTCCCAAACAGGCATAGTCATTGGACGACTTTGATGGAGGCCAGAACTTGTTCTGCCACTCATTAGGAGGGTGACCTTGGCAAAGCATCCGTGCCATCATCTCTAAAATGAGAGATTTGTCCATCAGCAGAATTGATCTCTTTTGGACATCCTTGGTCTTCAGACTAAGGATCCTTGGGGTGCAAGATCCTTAATGGTCTCCCCAAGTTCCCATTATATTCTTCTGTCCTTTAATTCATTTAATCATTTGCTTACTCAACCAACATTTCTTAAGCACCCACTGGGCTAGGTGGTAAGAAGAAATAAGAACTGGTCCTTGGCCCTGGAGGGGTGCCTATTGTTGTTGTTGGGGGGAGCCAGAACTGGCACCCTGTTTTAGGTAGGATCTTACAGGAAAATTCCATGGGAGGTACTCAGATGCCTCTCCTGCTGGAGTGCAAATAAATTAATCTTTCAGTTCAGATCTTTTTTTGGACCCTTTCTCCTGAGACCTGGAGCCTCTTTGTTTCATAATAGCTTCCCTGCAGTGACCTCAACATTTTATCCTTACAGAATGGTCATAGTTTACATCCAGGGACATTATGACATGACATGCAAAACTGCTTTGATTTTTTTCAGACTTAATTTGACAAACCTTGGATGCAAATTTTGGAAACTGACCTTTTATTTATTTATTTTTTTAAGTGATTTGCTTTGCTGTTGCACATTGTTTTCTTTGGCTTTTTAATGCATTTATTTTGCATCCATTTACTGGCCTGTCTAAAAGATTTCTTTTTACCCCTCTGATTTCATTAACCAAGGATTTCTACTTCGTGTTTTTGCTTTCTTTGATATAAATAAGTAAAATAAATTTATACTCTTTTGAGGTCTATTAGTAATAAGGAGCCAACCATTGCCTCTGAGCTCATGTGAGCTTTGCATGAAGCATGGTATTTTAGCAGTAGTGGTAGTATTTCTTTTTGCAAAAATCGATATTTGGAGCAGTTAAGTACTAAGTACTGTTAAATACTTAGAGTGCTGTGTATGTAGCTACAGGATTGGATTTTCTTACTTGCTACAGTCTCAACTTCTTTCTATGGCTAAATTCTCCTAAGTATATTTCTAGGCATCAATTAGGATCACTTTTGAGCTGCTCACTAACACAAAATGTAGTAATTGTCACCGTCAGTCACAAGGAATCCTTAGCCATATTGCCAGGAATGGGACCAGAATGTACAATTGTGCACTTCTGTTTCTTCTCTTCCTGGGGTGGGCTAAGCACTCACATTCACTTTGTGGAAACAAATTTTAGAATAGTTTCCTACCCAACCTCCTCACCTCCTCCTCTCCCCATTCATTTACCCTGGCAACTTCTGCACCAGTTTTTATGTGTTCTCCCTCAATCCCCATGTGGTTACTTCTGTCTTTGCAATGTCTCTCTGACTTACCTTGTTCCCTTTTCCATGACTCTCGCCACTGTCTTCTTATTTCATAATCCTTTAGTGTCTTGCTTGGTATGCTGTAAAAGCCATGATTAATCTCTTTTTTGAAAAACTGCTTTATTCTTGCATAGTTCACATATCATAAAATTCATTCACCTAGAATATACAATGTTTTTCAGTATTCAGAGATACTTGTAACTGTCACTATAGTCAACTTTAGAGCATTTCATTCCCTCAAAAAGAAACCTCATATCCTCTAGCTGGCACCCCACTACTAATCCCCATCCCCCACACCAGCCTAGGCAACCATTTCTGTGTCTCTAGACTTCTGTATTCTGGATTTGCTTATGAATGGACTTTTGTGTCTGGCTTCTTGCACTTTGCATAACATTTTTAAGCTTTATCTAAATTATAACTTGTATTAATACTTCATTGCTTTTTCTGGTTGAATAATCTAGTTCCTAGATCCAGTTTTCACTAAGCTGTCATAGAAGTCAGATGATCAACCCTTCTACAAAAATTGATTTTGGGCTCCCTGTTGCCTAAAAAATACAGCCGACGCCTTGGCATGGCAGGAAAGATCTTCTCTAGTTGGGCTTTGTCCTGGCCCCCAACTTCATCATCTAATCCATCCATCCCTAAACCTTCCCAGCCCTAGCACAGCCAGAGTGTTATGTGGCAAGTACCTTTTCATGTCAGGGGAGTCTTCTTTTATGCTCCCCTGTCTCTGCCTATGGAAATCCTAATTGACCTGCTGAACTTAGCTCATTACCAGTTGCTTGAAAAATCTTCCCAGATTTATTTCACTCCCCCACGTAAGAATTAGTTGTTTTCTAATCTTTGAGCTTTTTGCTTGAATTCCCATAATTTTATTACCTCGGATTAGATGGCGTTATGTCTTTTTCACATTCTTAAATATATTTCTTTCTTTAAAAGTCAGAGTTAAAGATTTTTTGAAAAGAAAGTTATCAATAGATTTTTTTTTTTTTAATTCAAGTTGTCCATGGATATTGTAGGAAAATTAGAAAATATAGAGTGGAGAAAAAGATCTAAGACATGATATACTTTTTAGAGGTAATCACATTTAAGTATTTGCATTTTATTTTATATCCTTCAAGCTATTCGATGGATACTATAGATGGCTAGATAGACACATAAATTATATGTTTTATCCTGATAAAAATATCTGATTTCTCTAGAACAATAAAAATTGACTTTCATAATTACTTTTCAGCTTAGCATTGCAAGTATGTATCACTTATCTGATCAATCTACTTGCATTTGACATTTTGGTTATTTCTAACTTTTCAATTTAAAAAAATAATGTCATGACTAATATTCTTCAGATTTAAAACTTAGAAGCTGGATTTCTGGGCCACCGTCTTTTGATTCATAGTCCAAATTGCCCTTGAGAAAGGTTGTTTCAGCTTAGGCACCCAGCAGCACGTCAGGAAAGTGCTCTCTCCTCTGTTGTCCTTGCCTGCCTCGGTATTACCATACTTTAGAATCTTTGCCAATCTGATATTCCAAAAATGGTATCTCAGAGTTGCATTAATTTGCATTTCTTTGATCATCGATGCCATGTTTCTAATTTCCTTTTTTTCCAATTTATATTTCGTCTGTGAATTGCGCCCTTCCCCTTTTTTTGTTTTTTGCTCATTTTCCTGTTAACACAATCATCTTTCTTAAGTCCCAGAACTCTTTAACATAGTAGCGGTTTTAACCCTTAGTCACACATATTTTCCCATGGTTTCTTTTATTTTTTGCTTTAGGCCGACTTTTGACACATAGTTTCTTCATTAGTCTGAATGTGATCATGTCAACCCTTCTTTTCCTCTATGGTTTTTGTGTTTGGAATTTTTCACAGAAAGTTATTCCCAAACTAATGTGTTTTTGAGGCCTGTTGTGATTTTGTTTTTAAGTTTGATATTCAGTCTGTTTTAATATAAAATAATAGTTACAAGGCGAGTCTTCAGTCATGGGACTGGAAGGGGCTATGGGAGCATGTCTCTTTTCCTAGCCTTGGCATGAGCTGAGGCACAAGAATTCCTCTTTTCTAGAGTGTTCTTCTCAACCACTATCCATCAGTGACCTTTTTTCTTGGCCCTTCTGAAATTACTTCTTTCATTGTATGCCAGCCATATGTCAGAAATTGTCTCAGTAGGTTGGTCTGAGGATTAAATGAGCTTGCAAATGAGACAGTGTGACCATGTACAGCATGCGACATGGCCTGCAAACTTTCCATAGGTGTTTGGTGGAAAAGCGAGGAGAATAGAGAAAGTGAGTAGGAGAGAGAGAAGCATGAGAGAAAAGATGGCGGGGTAGTTACCATGAAGCAGTTGAATTCCACGGGCTAACAGGGGACCAATAACGGAGAAGGATACTTGCAAGCTGACTGATGAACCAATAGCTAGCTAGGATGTTCACAGATTGACAAGTGGTTGGGAGGAGGGGAAAATGGCTGCATTGGAAAGGGCGGGGAGAGTGAATGGATGACAGTGTGAACAGTGCTAGCAGGTCCCTGAAGATATTGGAAAATAGCAGGTACTCTTCTGTTGAAGCAGTCTTCTGTCCTGGCAACAGTCTATGCACACCCTCCAATTATAGGGTCCCGTGGGGAACTTGTAAGAAAAAAGTCATGCTGTGGGTTTTGAGCAGTCTAAGGATTAGGACAGGGCCCATAGGTGCTCATAGACCTTGCACAAGTACTTTAGCAGTTGTGAACTGCACTTGAGATTCCAGGCAATGTGGGGAGTTGGAGCTCTGGGGGATTTTATTGGGAAATTCTTCCTGAGGAATTCCTGCACTGAAAATAGAGTTTTGAAGGAAGCTGGACACATAGGGTAGGTTTGTGGAATGAAGTCATTCTCTGCAGAGAGAATGATGTAAAGTAAGCATTTAAAATATTCATTGGAAATATCGTTTTTCTTCTTCTTCCCTTCCTACCTCCTTTTATTCTCATTGCTTCTGCATTCTGAGCTTTTCATCTTTCTGTTTCTAGGACCTTTTAGAAATTATTCTGATAAATGTTGTTAATACAGTTAAGTCACTTTTGCAGTGCTTCAGCTCCTGGGCGGGAAGACACCACAGAGCAGGAAATAAATACTTCTCAAAAAGCCATTCAAGGCAGAGGAGAAGTGTTTGTTTTTAAAAATTTACCTGGATCATAGTAGGCTCTGCCCTATTTTGATAATCGTTGAATGAGAAAACAAATGCATAGGTTCTCTGTGATGCGTAGCCCTTCGGGAAACTGGATGAAGTTAGAATTGAAGAATCTCAGCCTGCAGGGGTCTGGGAAGTGGGTAGGAGGAGATGGACACTTTGCTACAAAAGATGACAAGGTAGACGCTTTGAGTCACATGGATTCAACTCTCACCAAGTCTGCTGACACAAGAGAACCTGCCCCCTGAGAACACCCAGTGTTACAAGAAAAAGAGATCTCTGAAATAAAGAGATTGGGCAAACTCTGGCTATAGGTGCTGGAGAAATGGGCACAAGTCATTGTAGTTGGCTGCTGTTAGTCAGAGACTCTTCTTGGCAATCAAGTAATTGGATAAAATACTTGCAGTCCCAAGGTAGAAAGAAATGGGACTTTCTGTATGTTGTATCCCATTTCCTGTAAGCATTGCCCATTTCCTCCATTAATGCCATCTTTTGTTTCAGGAGTCAGCAAATGTAAGCTTGCTGCTGGTTTTGTAAACTTGTACTGGGGGAAAGCCATGCTTCTTCATCAGTGGATGACCAATTTTGAGTCGTTTCGATGAGGATCATGGTTTATCTTGGTCCGTGCAGCTTTCTTAATGAATAGCCCCTCTTCTCCTAGCATTTACTTCACAAGATGATTTTTTTAGAACTGGGGGTATGGTCTGAGATTCAGGTCTCTTGAATGGATACTCCAACCATCTGAGTTGCATGTAGGACCCACACAATGGCCAGTTCCCTAATAATGTTGGTACCCGAAAAATATTAGTTTCTAATATTTTCTTATTGTTCCATGTATGTTAATAGAGAAACAGAGGCTCCTGGGTCACATAAAATGGCAAGATTTGAACCTAGGTTGAAGGCCCCCTGCATTCCCTGCTTGGCCCCCACTTCCCTTTTTTGCCTAACCTCCTTTCTACTCCTTACTCCCTCTGCTTTATGATTTCTGGATCAATCATCATCATCCTTTGCTCTTCTGGTTGGAATTTTTATGTTTCTCTTGGAGCATCCCTTCTTTGGCCAGTTTTCTTTTGGGCTCCTGCCCCTTCTCCTACAGTGTCTTTCAGACCTCGCTCTTTAAGCTCCAGTACTTGCTAACTCTCCCTGGGAGGAGGATTTTGAGAAACCACATGAGGTTCTGGGTTCCTTCCACAGCAGCTGCTCCTGCCCTGTCACTGTTCCTTGCCTGGGGAGGCAGCTGTCACCCAGGTGGTCTGCCTTCCTCAGAAGACAGCAGGTGGCTAGAGAACCAACTGGGAGTTGAGGAGCACAGCCCAGGGCCCTGGGGCCCCAAAATGACAAAAAGGCAGCCGCAGGGCAGGCTGAGCTGGCATCTCTGACCTTTTGGAGAGAGGGCGTCCTTAAAGGGACAGCAAGCTCTTTTCTTTCCTGGTGGCTGACTGCCAGTTCAGATGCCAGGGATTTGAAGAGGCCATTGTTCTGGCACTGAGAGACAGGGGCCCAGACCGCCCAGTCTCTTTTTCTTTTCCCATTTCCAACCCCATGTCTCCTTCTGATGTGCAGCATGTCAAGTGTTGAGGGACGGTGAGCTGTCTTGGGTCATGCACCCTCCCCTACTCCTCCACCATCTGAAAGCAGCCTTGTCACTAGGCTAAAGAGCAGAACGGCCCTCGTGTGGCCACTGGCCCCTCTCCCCCAGGGCAGTGACTCCAACCTCCTGGAAAGAATAGTCTTTTGCACACTGCAGTGAGGGTCCCAGGTCAGAGAGGTAGGTGTAGGATATTCGTGCCTTTTCTCCAGGTACCTGCTATCATCACTTGCACTGATCACCTTAGGTGCTTGTTAAATTATAGATTCCAGGTTCCAGTTCCAGAACTTCTGGGCCCATGGAGTCTGAATATCAATAAGTACATCAAAGTTTGAGAACCACTGACTTGGTCTATTATCAGAATCATGTGGGGACCTAGGGAATCAGAATACCTGCCCAGGGCCATGACTTTGAGCACGGCAGCTTCTTGTTAGTGATTGGAAACAGGTGCTCTGGAGTTGGTCAACTGGGTTGAATCCTGGCCCCACTAGCTACTATCTTATGATTCTGGGTAAGTTTCTTCATCAATCTGTGCTTTTTTTTTTTTTTTTTCCTCTCATCTATAAAATAGGGATAATAATAATACCCAGGTGTAGTGTTGTTATGGGGATTATTAAAGGAGTTGATATTTATAAAGCTCTTGCAACAGAACTGGCATATTGAAAAAGAATATTAAGTCTTCACAAAATCACGCACTTTATCTAAAAAGATATGGTAGATCAGATCTTCCACATTGGAGATTACCATTACAAATAATTGTTCAGGGTCCCCCAGGTAAGCTGACTTAGGTTGGGAAACCTCCCATCTTTTAGTATGTGACCAGCAATTCTTTGGGTTGAGCCTAAGCCAATCCCCAGTTTAGTCTGTGTGACTTGTTCTGTGAAGGTGGCTCTGCCATTTGACCTCCCTGGCTCTGATCTCTTGGTCTGAAGTGTGAGGAAAAAAAAAAATCCTTTCTTGATTTCCTTCTCCAGGCGATGCCGACAGCATTGGTAAGTCTGTCACGGGAAGGACCAGAAGCCACATCTATAAGTCTCACTGACCTCTTCCAAGGGAATTGGAGGAAAACAAGCTGCAGGCCAGAAATAGCCAGACATAAATACAAGGTATTATAATTACTATCCACACCCAGCTCAATCCCCTGAGTTAAATTTAACCCTCTACTCAGTCCTCTGACCTCAGGGAAGGACCGGCAGACATGTTTGTGAGGTTCTCAGGGAGTGTGTGTAACCCAGGGTACTCAGGAAGCTTTAATCTCTTGGGTGCTGTGCAGCCAGGATGGGCACTGTCTCTCAATCTGCATCCAAATTTTTATTATAACTTCTTGGTTTTGCTCAGCTATTACTTTTCTGAAAATGATCCTGTTGGACCACATTTTCCTATGTTTGGCATCCAGCCCAAGGCTTAGTTTATCTCCTGTCCTCTCTAATTTCTTCTTGCATTTGTTACTCAGTAGTTACATTTGTCTAGCTACTTATGGACATGCTTAATGTGGCAGGAGACTGGGAGAGATGCAGGAACCTGAAAGGATCACACCTGATCCCTCCCCCACCATGGTTAGGGAAGTTGTCAAGGCTGGGAAAAGGCCATCGGTCAAATAGAGAATTCTAGTGCTGCATATGCCGGTGGGGACACAGGCTAAGCCTCCTTAATCTGAAATATCCCCAAATCCAAAACTTTTTTTTGAACATCAACAACAGTGGAAAATTCCTGGCCTAGGTGATGTATTACAGTCAAAACACAGGCTACATGCATAATGCATACATGAAACATAAATGAATTTCATGTTTAGATTCAGGTCACATCCCAAGAATATCTCATCTGTATGTGCAAATATTCCATGCCCTCCCCCCAACCAAAAAAAAAAAAAAAAAAAAAAAAAAGAAATCTGAACACTTCTGGTTCCAAGCATGCTCAGCCTGCCCTTTATGTATTCTGATATCAGGGTTCTGGGTGAATCAAATGCTAGGTTATTTAGATGAAAACAAGCCAGTCCTCCAGAGCATGTCTCATGGATATTTGCCATCTTGATTACAAATGTCAGCATGCAGGGACCTAGCAGTGGGCAGAGTTTATTCAGCATCCACTCCCTCCCACTTGAGCATATTTTACAAGACTTCCAGGAAGCTGTACAGGGCCATTTCTGTTCTTGCTGGGGATTTGGAGACTGATGACTGCTCTGAGATGACAGCACTGGGTAGGGGCAGGACCTTGGGACACACTTTATTCCACCTGCTCTGGAAGAGGGAGATGGTATCTGTTGGCCCATTGTTTAGGAATATATTAATTTACTCTTTGGAGGCTAATGGAAAAGACACCATTATTTTAGTGCTTTTCCTGTTTCTATCACCTTCTCTTTGGGGGAAGCTGGAGAGGAGATAACTACTTTGAATAGAAATTGGGCTGAGAGGTTAAAAGGCCTTTCCACATTAGAGATTCAGAAGTCTCTAGGTGTATTTGTGGCTCCCAACAATAGAGGTAGGACCTTAATTCTCCATCTGGAGAAGCAGCATCTAAGAACAGAAGGGGTGGAGATGCTTGGTGTCTTTGGGTGTGAATATTAGAAGGCTCTGTGCTCACTGCTATTCAGAAACCTCATTAGGTGTCATCTGTTCAGGGCAGTGTCCAGCCACACACGACATCTCCAAGCTTCTCTTGGCCAGGAGCTCACTCCTTATATCCTTGCCTTCTGCACTGTTTTGCTGCCCAAGTTCTAAGAACATTCCCTATTATTATAAACCTAATTATGCCATCGGTTAGCCTCCCTCTGGAGAAACAAAAAGTCGGATTCTTTCTCCTTTGACTTCTTCTTATCTCAAATGTTTGTACCTTGTTTATTTTAAGGCATCTTCTTTAGTCTAAACCCTGCATAAGGCAGGGTTTCTAGACCTACATTGTGTTATTTATCTTTTTGGAACAGTAGACCTCATAGAGTGAGATAATTCCTAGGTATGCTTTTTCCTACCAGTGTGATTTGTGCTGGGATTGTTACATTCCTTCTCTTGCGTCAGTTGTTGGGACCCAAGTGTATGAGTTATTCTGATAGCCATGTTGAGTCCTAGTCCATGCTGAGCTTAGTGGTCTTTGCCTACTGGAAATTAGACTCTTCCTTCTCCTTTCAGATTTGTAGAAGAGTGGTACTGCCAAGGGTCTGGGGCTTGTTCTGCAGCTACCCTTCATGAGGCAGGCTCCAATATTCCTGGGTGCGTTGGTGAACGATGGGTGTGTGGGCTGGGGGAAGGGAATTCAATTTTGATTAGAGTCATATTATCAGTGATGAAGAAGGGTTTGGAATGGAAACCGTCAGAGCATATGCCTGTGGGTAAGTCAGTGTCCCCATCTTGCCCCCTGACTAATTATCTCCTTAATCAGATCTCTTCAGTTCCTACTTGTCCTCTTCCAGTCCCCATTAGCTTTTGATTGGAAGAGTCAGACCATGCCGAAACTCTAATGAGAATTGACCTAGCATTTAGAAATGGAGTACCTCCTGGCTGCTCAACACTCCACCCTGTTGACGTTTTAGCCGTTCTTCCCTGGAGAGGTAGGAAGAGAAGAGGAAGGTAGGTAAGTAGAGAGGGGGATGTGATCAGAAGAGAGAAGGTGAAAAGAGAAGAGAGCTCCGCCAACACACAGCCGGGTTGCGGGCCTAGTTGCTTCAGTCAGCATTGCTGCCTTTCCTGTCTCACATTCTGTGGTTACAGAGCTCACCTTTTCTGCTGCTTCCTACCACTCTCAGAGTTGGGAAGTAAAGCTTGATCATGGCCTTTAGAGCAGGAAGTGACTTTAGAGGGTTGTCTACACCAAACCCCTTCTCATTACACTTGGGGATAGTGAAGCACAGGGTATGTCCATGGTCACACATCAGTTATCTAGGTGTTCACACCCCATGAAGGTGAATGCTTTTTTGGATGGTAGCATGTCAGTAGCTCCTCTTTTAGTTTAAATTATCCTCATTAAGAGACAAATATATAGTGTGTTCCAAGACAGTAGAAGGCCTGTCTTAAGAAAATAACACAAGCAGCCCAGATGCTACCTTAGAAGGTGGTGTGGGGTGAGGGGAGATTAATGGCCACAGTGGGACTTGTTAGGGAAGGCCCAGGAAGAGATACCTATAGGTAGGAGTTACACTGGAGTAAACCATAACAGAATCAGGCAGCTTCTCATTGCAGCCTAGACACATCTGCAGAAAGCTAGGCACTAGACAGCACTTCTAGGCATCCAGACCTCTGTGCCCTGGTATGGAAAGACCAATGGTGGGAGTGGCCAGTGTCTGCATAAGAGCTTTTCCAGGTGCCCTCTGGGGAATCTGGACTGGATGAAAGAGGAACTAGATCAGGATTCTTGAAAATGAGCTCTAGTGCTTTTGTTTTGCATGTGGTTTTTCTTCTGGTTGAACTTATTGACCAGCCTCCTGAGACACATGTGCACGTGGGGTGGGCTACCAGGCAGCAGTAGCCTCTTTGGCACACTTAAGGGCCCCCAGCTGGGGCAGGTTCATCACACCTACTTAGGTTCCTTCCTAACTCGTTATAACCCCTGCCCTCCACCTCCACAGTGTTGTGCACACATGCACACAGTCTGTCCCCTCCTTTCCTCACTAACTCCCAGTGTGGTGCAGGGACTAACCATGGTGTTCTCATGATGTTAACTGCCAGAGCTGGTGGCTACTCCCCAAAGGAAGAGAGGGTTTGGGGTGGAGGGAGATGGAGGTGACAGTCTATGACTCAAGACTCGGGCCAGTGGCAGGAGGGACTCAAGGACTCTTCCTAAGTACAACATGTCAGCATCTTAACTGGGGCACCCAGAAAGCAGGCTTCCCTGTTTTAAGACCTTAATCCAGGATTAAGAGGAGGTCTGTGACCTCTGCAAAGAGGTGATTTAGAGAGGTGCTTAGTCCCTTCTAATATCCTCAAGGGGATAGAGGGGCAGAAGCCATAGCCTATTGGAAGGGGCTAGGAATCTAAAATTTCCAAAATGGTACCAAGTTCCCTAGACCTCACATTTGGTCATTTTCTTCAGCATTGTGCTTATCTCTTCTGTTCACAACCATTCCTTGGTAATTAGTATATGTCCCAGGTTGGACATATACTAATTTTCTTGCCAGGGTTTTGTTGGGAAATGTTCTTGGGAACAAAGCCATTTCCTAGATACGTGGCCTTCCTGCTTGGAAGGAAGTGAAGGACTCAAGATCGGGCAGAGAGAAGTTAAACTTTGATATACCTGAAGAGCGATCAGTTAATTCTGTGGAATACTCTGGAGCCTGGGCAGCCTTGCAGAGTTATTCCAAATTCAGGCAAAGGTGGATTTTTGCATTCTGTCATGGACTGGTCATTGGATGTGGTCGGTCCTCAAGGACAGAGCATATATATATATATATATATTTAATTGTAAACAAATGGGACACATGTTGTTTCTCTGTTTGTACATGAAGTAAAGGCATACCATTTGTGTAATCATAAATTTACATACGGTAATGTTATTTGATTCATTCTGTTATTTTTCCCTTACCCCCACCCCTCCCACCCCTCTTTTCCCTCTATACAGTCCTTCCTTCCTCCATTTTTGTCCCCCTCCCTAACCCTAACTCTAACCCTAACACTAACCCTTCCCACCCCCCATTATGTGTCATCATCCACTTATTAGCGATATCATTCATTCTTTGGTTTTTTGAGATTGGCTTATCTCACTTAGCATGATACTCTCCAATTTCATCCATTTGCCTGTAAATGCCATAATTTTTTCATTCTTTATGGCTGAGTAATATTCCATTGTGTATATATATACCACAGTTTTTTTATCCATTCATCAATTGAAGGACATCTAGGTTGGTTCCACAATCTGGCTATTGTGAATTGAGCAGCTATGAACATTGATGTGACTATCTCTGTAGTATGCTGATTTTTAGTCCTTTGGGTATAGGCCAAGGAGTGGGATAGCTGGCTCAAATGGTGGTTCCATTCCAAGTTTTCTAAGGAATCTCCACACTGCTTTCCAGAGTGGCTGCACTAATTTGCAGCCCCACCAGCAATGTATGAGTGTGCCTTTTTCCCCACATCCTCTCCAACACCTGTTGTTGCTTGTATTCTTGATAATCGCCATTCTAATTGGGGTGAGATGGAATCTTAGGGTGGTTTTGATTTGCATTTCTCTTATTACTAGAGATGTTGAACATTTTTCCATATGTTTGTTGATTGCTTGTAGATCTTCTTCTGTGAAGTGTCTATTCATTTCCTTAGCCCATTTGTCGATTGGATTATTTGCATTCTTGGTGTAGAGTTTTTTGAGTTCTTTATAGATTCTGGAGATTAGTGCTCTATCTGAAGTATGAGTGGCAAAGATATTCTCCCACTCTGTAGGCTCTTTCTTCGCATTGCTGATAGTTTTCTTTGCTAAGAGAAAGCTTTTTCGTTTGACTCTATCCCAGTTATTGATTCTTGCTTTTATTTCTTGTGCTATGGGAGTCCTGTTGAGGAAGTCTGGTCCTAAGCCGACATGTTGAAGATCTGGACCTACTTTTTCTTCTATAATCTGCAGGGTCTCTGGTCTGATTCCGAGGTCCTTAATCCATTTTGAGTTTAATTTCGTGCATGGTGAGAGATATGGGTTTAGTTTCATTCTGTTGCATATGGATTTCCAATTCTCCCAGCACCATTTGTTGAAGAGGCTATCTTTTCTCCATTGCATATTTTTGGCCCCTTTGTCTAGTATGAGAAAATTGTATTTATTTGGGTTTGTGTCCGTGTCCTCTATTCTGTACCATTGATCTACCTTTCTATTTTGGTACCAATACCATGCCGTTTTTGTTACTATTGCTTTGTAGTAGAGTTGAAGATCTGGTATTGTGATAACCCTCTGCTTCACTCTTTCTGCTAAGGATTGCTTTAGCTATTCTGGGTTTCTTATTCTTCCAGATGAATTTCATAATCGCTTGCTCTATTTCTGTAAGGTACGGCGTCATTGGGATTTTAATTGGAATTGCATTGAATCTGTGTAGCACTTTTGGTAGCATGGCCATTTTGACAATATTAATTTTTCCTATCCAAGAACATGGAAGATCTTTCCATCTTCTAAGGTGTTCTTTAATTTCTTTCTTTAGTGTTCTGTAGTTCTCATTGTAGAGGTCTTTCACCTCTTTTGTGAGATTGATTCCCAAGTATTTTATTTTTTTCGAGGCTATTGTGAATGGGATAGTTTTCCTAATTATTCTTTCCAAAGATTCATCACTTATGTATAAAAATGCATTAGATTTATGTGCATTGATCTTATATCCCACTACTTTACTGAATTCACTTATGAGTTCTAAAAGTTTTCTGGTGGAATTTCCTGGTTCCTCTAAGTATATAATCATATCATCAGCAAATAGGGATAGTTTGAGTTCTTCTTTTCCTATTCGTATCCCTTTAATTTCTTTGGTTTGTCTAATTGCTCTGGCTAAAGTCTCAAGAACGACGTTGAATAGAAGTGGTGAAAGAGGGCATCCCTGCCTTGTTCCAGTTTTTAGGGGTAATGCTTTCAGTTTTTCACCATTTAGAATGATATTAGCCATGGGTTTAGCATAGATGGCCTTTACAATGTTAAGAAATGTTCCCACTATCCCTATTTTTTCTAGTGTTTTGAGCATGAAGGGGTGCTGTATTTTATCAAAGGCTTTTTCTGCATCTATTGAAATAATCATGTGATTCTTGACTTTAAGTGTATTGATATGGTGAATTACATTTATTGATTTCCAGATGTTGAACCAACCTTGCATCCCTGGGATGAAACCCACTTGATCTTGGTGCACTATCTTTTTAGTATGTTTTTGTATGCGATTTGCTAAAATTTTGTTGAGAATTTTTGCATCGATGTTCATTAAGGATATTGGTCTGAAATTTTCTTTCCTCGATGTGTCTCTGTCTGGTTTAGGTATCAGGGTAATATTGGCTTCATAGAATGAGTTTGGGAGGGTTCCCTCCTCTTCTATTCAGGGCATATTTTTTGATGAGGCTCTTGTCTTTAGTCAGGGAAGTTCCCGAAAGGGAGCTCACTTGTGACTCCTCAGCAGCTAGCATTTCAGGTAGCTGGGAAATGAGTGCTTATTTAGGAAAGCAGGAGAATGCTAAGGTGACCACGCACTGTAATATTGATCTAGGATCTAGGACATTGTCCATTGCCTTCTATTTTCTATAGAGCAGTAGTTATCTCCCTTTGGCAGGGGATTGAGCCAAGGCAGAGCCACACATTGGACCATGTCCAGAACTTGGTGACCCTGTGGTTGGTGGGAAAAACATTGAACTAACTTGTTCTTATTATTATTTAATTTACTTTTATGTTAGTCCTAAGATTGTGGTCAAGTTCAATGACTTTCATTTGCATCATTCAAATGGGTTAAATTCCTACCCATGTTTTCAAGAACTCCAGCCCTATTTATAGCCACCCTCCTATCAAGTTCTTGGTTCATGGCTTTCCTACTTGGACAATTATAATTGCCGAAAGAGAACAAGTTGCTTTAATATATTCCCCATTAATTGAAACTCTGGATCCTGTCTTTGAACTGCCAATCCCATCTGTCATCCTTCTGACTTTTTAAAATTTTGCACTCTCTGCAATTCTTTGGCACCATATATACATGTTGTATTGTCCACTTCCCTTGGAATCTTGATTGCAGATTATCTACACTGTTAATTCCATTTTTTCCCCTAGTAATTAACCCCAGTTCCTTGTCCAGTCCTTTCCACATGTGAGGCCTAGTCTTCAGATCACACTGTACTTTCTGTCTGAGGAAGAACATTTTTGGTGCTGTCATTGCATATAGATTCTTCCTTGTGCCATTGAGCAACCAATATAATTCTGGAGATCTAAGAGAAAGGGATTTTCACTCTCTCTTCAATGCTTTGTGGAACATCACCAAACTCAGCCACAGGAGGTTATCTTTTTAAAAGACAGCAATTTTCAAAACCAAAAGAATAGAACAAATGAAGTTGGACTGAATTAAAATCCAAAGATCAGGGGAAAGATAACATGAGAGGATTTGACCATTTTATTTTATTTTTATTTTTGCCATGGGGAATTGAAACCAGGGGTACTTTACACCTGAGCTACATCTGCAGCCTTTTGTTTGTTTGTTTGTTTGTTTATTTATTTTTACTGAGTTGCTGAAATTACAGGCATGTGCCACTAGACCCAGCTAGATCTGAGCATTTTAAATTTCATTCTTTTGTACCTGTTGAGTGACATCTTGGCGTACTTAAATAAATTCACAGATCTGCTCATAATTTCGTTGACTTAACTTTCTTTTCTGTGAAATGGGAATAATAAAATTGAGACATAACCCAATGTGCCCTTCATAAACTCCCTAGAAAGGAGTCTGGCACATTACATTCTCAATGAGCATTAGTTCTTATTCTATGGGAAATTGTTAAAAGAGAAGAAAGGTGTCTTGGATTTTAACAATAACTTCTAAGTATAGATCACTGGATTATACTTTCTAAAGTAATTCTGTACTATATTACTATCAAATTAGGTTAAAGTTGTATAGACCAATGATTCTTAAACTTTGCTTCACTTTTCTATTCCTTATGGATGCATAAAAAATATTGATACCTGGCTCCCATCTTCAATCAGTCTGATTTAATTGATATGATCTGAGTATTGGGTAGGTCAAAACTCCCAGATGATACCAAAGTATAGCAAAATTTGGGAACCACTTGTATATATCATTCAGTGAGTTTGTAGTTGAACCTAGCTAAAAATCTAGAATTGGTGTTTGGGAACATTTAGAAAAGGAAAGGTGATGTCCAGTGCCAGTTATTCAATTTGGACAGGATTATAAGAATATTGGGGAAGAATATTGGCATGCATAGTTAAGTGGGATTTAACTGATGTGTAGGAGACCTAACTCTAGCAAGTTCTGTCCCCAATGGGCTAAGGCTACTTCCCCCACCCCCCTACTTTTAAAATTCTGTTTGGCTGCATTTGACCCTAGGGCCAGCATTTATACCTGCGTAACCCTGTACACACAATGATGTTTGACCTAAAGGGTGGGCACCTGATTTAGCATCAATGTTGGTGTTTGGTAGAGTGAACATTGTAACAGAGCTGTTTTCATCTTCAGCCTCTTCTCTCTCTGTTCTTCTAGCCATTTCTTGCTTTGGGTTTTAATTATGTAGACATCAGTGCTCCTCATGTGAGAGATGCAGTATTAATGAGAGGTCTTGGGTTACACTAGGTCAAAGGCCATGGGTGTACTCCTTCTGACACCCCTGATTCAGCCCCATGGATTAGAGTCTGTGTTGCTCTCAGGGAGGGCAGAGTAGAAACCTGTGCGACTTTAATTCTCTTGCATGAATGGTTCATAAAACATGGACAACATCCTGAATATTAATTCTGGTAATAGTCATTTAGTAGGATTTCCAGAGTGCCAAGTAGCCAGAACACCAACTCTTAAACTTGCAAGGATTGCTTAAAAGACTTTAATGACTTCCTCTCATTAAAAGAAAAAAATTTTTTTTTTTTGCTGGACATATGTGGACCTCTCTGTGTAAAGTTCAGCTTTCTTTCTCTTCCTCACTGTTCACAGGAGAATGTCCTACCTCTGCATCCTTGCCCCACTTTCTCTCTGACTGCTTGATGGACAACTGAGAATGAGCTTGAGTTGATGCTAGGAGAAAACTATCACTTTCTCCATTTGCTATTTGAGTGATCTGGGGGATTCATTTAGTCCCTGAGCTGCCTCAGTTTCCTCATTAGTAATGTCCAGTTGATTTGAGTACTAGGCAAAGGAAAACGTGAAGTGCTTGACCTACTAGTGTGCTCTAAATACTTTTAGCCATTTTACTACTGAATCACTTGAGGGAATGGATCAGGTCTGACATCTGAATTTCTCTTTGCTCATCTGTATAGTTTATCAGTGGAGGTCCAGTCAACAGAAGGAAACCACACAACGATGAAACAGGGAAAATTTAATACTAAGAATCATGAACAAGTAAAAAGCACAAAGAAAACTCTGAAGGATTCAGGAATTACATATGTAGGTGTGTAGAGGGGGCAGCCACTCCCTTTAGGATTGAGGTAGAGAACTCAGTAAAGGAGCACATCTGTCCCCAAACCCAAGGTAGAGATTCAGAGAGGTCGAGCTGTTGGCTCAGTGTGTGGAAGGTTCTGGAGCTGCTGCAGGCTGGGGTGCGTGACTTGGGAACCTGCCGGTCCTTGGGGTGCCAGTGCCCTCTACTGACAAAACTTACATGGTACCAGCTGTTGAAGGAGAAATGTTTCGGGGTACGGCTCCAGTGTCACAAGATAGGGCAAAGAAGGGTGAATTTGGAACTGAGGGGGCAATATATTCCTAACTGAGCTAAGTGGGAGCAATGGAACTGACCTTGAAGGATTGTTTTGAGAAGGGAACGTAACACAACAGGTTATATCTTCTTTGACTTAAGTGTTTGTGGAAGTGGCAACTTGTGGTGAAAAACACGGGTTTTAGAAATAATTCTGTGATTTTGGGGTAAGAAAAGGCTTCTGATTCTCAGTTTCCTTACTAGTTGGATGAAATGAAAATTTTATTAAAGATTGTCCTCATGCCTAGTACATGGAAGATTCTCTGTAAATGTTAGATCTCTGATCCCCCCCGCTTCTCAACATATCCCACACACTTTGGGAATCCCTTCCATCTCTATCCTTTACAAAAGTGCTGGTGATTTGGTTGATAGTAATAAGATAACCTGATTGGTTTTTGACTATTATTTTCCAAAATTTTACAAAATCAGGTTCAATTAAAATGTTTGGAGTACTTCCTCTCTGAAAAGTCTTCGCCATGATGCAGAGATTTCAAAGGTATAGCAGGACTTTGCCATCAATGTCTCCCATTCTTGTCAACAACCAATATGAAGTACTTGGCGTGATGAAGGTTCTGAGTAATATGATCGAGTGGTGCTGGAATGGATGGGACCATTCAGTTCAGTGGGATTTGCCCATGTACATTAGCTTCCTCCTTATCCCTGATTCCTCCAGGGTGCTCTCTGGGAAGTGCTTTTCACACTGCTCAGGATTCTCAGAAATCTCTTTTTCTTTTGAAAATGGAAGCTATCGTCAGTTCTTCCTTTCTCCAGGAAAGGCTTAATTCCATAAAAGATACCTACTTTTACCTCAGTTTCCTAAATTCATGTATTTAAAAAAAGGGTAGTTCAGGAATTCAGGCACCAAATAGCTTAGCTATTAAATCCTGAGACTGAATCTGGGGGCGTCCATTTGTTTCATCCTGTTAGCTTTGCCATTATCCTCAACTGACCACCTCATGGTGTGCTGTTCTTGTAAGAAGGCCTGGGGAGGAGGGAGGGGGGACTCGGTGCAGATGGCTAGACACTACACGGAAAGGCCCATGGTTTCCTAATGACAGGTCAGCAGCATCTTCTTTTCCTGATAATGTCCAGGTAAAAGTGGAACTGGGGATACACACTCTGCTGTTTAATAACCACATACCCCAGGAAAGTTATTGTTCCTTCTCTCTCTTAGTTCCATCATCTGAAAAATGGGGATGATGTATATGCATCTCTTAAGTAATTGTGTTGCCAAAAAGCTCAGTCCTTGACCCCATGCTAGATGCTCATTCAATAAATGAGGACATGGTTTAGAGAAAAATGGGGGAAAAAAGTTTTATTGCTTTGCCAGCAAAAGAGAAACACAGGGGACTCCTGTCCCACAGGCTGTGATTTTGTCCATCAGGAGGAACAGGGGGATTTTAAAGGACCTCTTCAAAGGCTACATTCCAAGTGTGCCCTGACAGGGGGTCCCAGGTGAATTGATGGTGTGTTAACATTCACTTGTTAATTTGGGAGATATTCACCTCCTAGATCCCCTGGCAGGTGTCACCTTCTGGTGGAGCACAGATAATCTCATTCCCTGTCCCCAGGTTAGGGAGGGGGAGAGGGAGAAGAGGAAAAGGAAAAAGTGTCCCTTTAAAAAATAAGCCTCAGAGCTATATTCAAAATGTGAAGTGGACCAGTGTTACAATTGGTAGAATTCAATGAAATCATTCTTACCAGGAGCTTAGCAAATTGCCTTGCACATAAAAAGCACTCTTGGTTATGATCAGGATAATTTTGGTTTTATTACAGCTCAGTACTATAGGACTGTATGTATACACAGGACTAATCATGAAAGAAAGGCTTACATTTTATAACAGTGGACAAGAGTCTCTGGTTTGTCTGGTCTGCAGCTTTCTTATTTAATGAGGCCTGATTTGAGGGGAATGATTGAAAGGAAAATGCAATGCGGACAAGCAAGCAGGAACCAGGTGAGGAGATCCACACGTAGAAAGTTTTATTTGCCAGTCAGGGTCTGACAAAGGCCATCCCTCGGGAAAAGTGAGAGAGGCAGGAAAAACTTTTCTCTGGGGTATTATGGCAGGGTTTGGATGGCTTGCTAAAGGTCTTGCTAAAGGTCGCATGAGCTGGTATGAGCTGCTTGCCTAAGAACTTGGGATGGCCTGATAGAACAAGTAAGGGCATGTTCCCTGGGGTGGTTAGTGAGAGGTGGGAAGGGGAGGTTACCTTTTAACCCTTGTTTTCTCTGTAAGTATCCCTCTAGGGCAGGGAAGCAACTTATGGTAAGAATTTAAAATGGCTACCCAGATGCTAAACCTTGGACCTAATAAGGAGTGAAAAACATTTTGGTGACTGAGCAGATAGCACATGTGTACTGCTTACATTTTAAGGAACTGAGATTTTTCTTAGTTCCAGACAAAGACTTCTGAATACCTCCTTCAGCACTAGAAGATAACTGTACTTTGTGTTTTTAAACAATGGTTATTGCTATTGACCAACACAGATAATAACAGCTTTACTTCACAGATAGAAAAAATGAAAAGTGGGTTCTACAGTATCAACCTCATTTAATCCTCACACAACGTGATGCTGTTGCTTTTGTGACTACTTTAGAGGTCAAGAAATGTGAAGCTTAGTGTGATTCATTTTGCAAAGATCATAGTATCAGTCATTGATAGAACCAATATTTGAAGTCAGATTTTTGTCTGTCCCTGAGCTGGCAATTTTTACCTATTGTTATTAATCTAAACCATGTAGATACTGACAATATGGGACAACATAGGATAAAAGTGAGTTTGTGTTTCGTAGAAGTAAGAAAGACAGACCCTGACCTGTTAGCACCCTTAGTGCATGAGTCTAGGGAGCTAGGTTGAGGATTCTGAGCATTTGACCAAGTCTTCTGTTTACCATCTTAATGGAGCACGAAGCAGGGGTACTGACTAATCACCTGGGCTATACCTAGTACTTCTATGTGTTGGGAAGTAGTAGGCTACAATCTTAACAAGGCAGTAAAACCAACAGAAAGAATGACAGAATTTTCAATTAAGTTCTTAACTGTGTAGTCTAGTTTATAAGACTGGGGATGTACTCAGCATTTTAGGGGGGTGCTTTCATCTGCCTTTGTTTTATTCTTTATCTATTCAACAGTACAAAGGAGGAGATACTTACTTACTATCTGATACTTATTTTCAGGTAAAACTGAATCTGAGGTGGGGGTTGGGAAATGACCTACTGAGGGTTACAAATGCAGAAAACAGCAAAACTTAGCTTTGGATTCAGGTGTAATCCAGGGACAAGATCATTTTATGAAGAAAAAAGCAGGTAGGAGTCTTTTGAAAGCTAGGAAGGTATTTTAGAAGAGGTGAGACTTGAAACAGACAAGGAAGAATGGACAGAACTGGGATTACCTGTGTCCTTTGACATTGCCAATATGTATTTCTTTGGAACTGAGATTCTTCTAGGTAACAGCCCAAACTCATCCACCTCCAAGATCCCATGAAGCTGCTGTTCTAACAATAGGATGTTGGAAGAAACCAACTTGAAAAGACTATCATGATGAGCCTCCAGGGCTTGACACTTCCAGAATTGAAATTTTGCCAACCGATGCCTGAGAAGTTTTTCCTCTCAGCATAAGGTTGATGAGTGGGACACAGGTAACACCAGTGAGTAATAGTTGTTATCCACCTTGAGCATCTTTTCTTGTGGAGCTATAGATGGATAAAACACATTCTTTAGGAAGATCCAAAGAGGGAGATTGCACAAGTTCACCCTTTGCTACTTTGTGTGGTTCATGGAATGACAACATGGCTATCAGCTGAGGGGCTCCTCAGGTGATTCTTGGACATTCCCTTAGACCTGCTGTATCAGGATCTATGAATTGACAAGATTCTCAAGTGATTTTCTTGTTGTTGGTTTTGGTCTAGATTTGAACTTCCTTTCCTTCTCCCTTTAACAAATGCCCGTTTTTCTCCAAATACTCACAAGCACACTTGGGGCTTTGGGTGGTGCTATAGTTTAGATCTGAGTGACTCCCAATGTATTAAGAGTTGGTCACCAACTTGTGATGCTATTGGGAGGTGACGGAACCTTTAGGAGGAAGGACCTAGTAGGAGGAAGTTAGGTCATTGGAGGTGTGCACTTTAGGGGATATTGGGGACCCTGCCCCTCCCTCACCCTGCTTCCTGGTTGCTGTGCGATGAATAGGTTTCCTCAATCAACACACTTCCACCATGATGTTCTGCCTCACCACATGCCCCAAAGCAGAAGATCAAGCAACTATGGACTGAAACCTCTAAAACTGTGAGCGAAAATATATCTTTTTGTTAAGTTGATTATGTCAGGAATTTTGTCATAGCAACAGAAAACTAATACAGGTAGTTCACTCCCTTGGGGTTGGAGTCAGGGGATTTGGATTCCCGGCTCAGCCTCTCTATTGCCTTTTTCCAGGATTCAGGCATCCATTAGTTCCCTGATAATTCTAATGGGAATTCAATGACTTGGTGTGAACACAAGTGCTTTGTAAGCCATGAATGACTTTTAAGATATTCATTAATATCCTTGTTGAATAGAATACCTGGGGCTGTGTGTCGGAGTACCAATCCTGCATTTCGGTGAATGGGTGGAGAAAAATGCAGTTTTAAGAGGCGCAGCTTAGAATTTAAAAACTCAGATAACCCTGCTTTGTCATGGAGGCAAATGCTTAACATGAGTGTCATTCTTCTCCTTGGCAAGAGTCTGACCTGCTCAGAAGGGAGCATCATAGTCTGTTGGCCCAGAAGTCCAGGAGGGTCTATCCTGAAGAGGCCCTCAGCCATTTTCTATTGCAGATTATAGTCTCCAGTGCTGCCTCCTCTTTCCCCTATTCTCAGGGCTCTGGCAGGGAGAGCAGCTGTCATCCTTGAAGGATGCAAGCCTCTATTTTAGAGCCAGTGCCTGTGTTTTTATTTACTGTCACCTCCTTGACACAGGTTGACCTAATAGGTAACATCTGGAAAATAATTGGTGACAGCAAAGGGAGCAGAGCCTCCCAGGAGCATCATCTCCTGTTTTGATTTGGAGATGCAGAGGAAATAACACCCAGCAACCCCAGCAGCTCGTCCTCCTCCAAGCGAGCATGAATAATTGAGAGCCGGCTAGGCGACTGCACCAAAGAGTTGCATTATGTAAACCGGCAGGCGGCGGCGTGTGTGTCTGTGCGTGTGCGTGTGTGTGTCTGCGCGCAAGAGGGTGCGTGTCTGAGTGTGTCTGTGCGCCTGTGCGCGTGCGTGCCTGAGCTCAGAACAGCTGTCTGTGAGGGAGTCCGAGGGAGAAAGAGAGAAAGGGAGCGAGGGCGAGCCGGGAGAGGGACTTCTGTACGGCTGCACGACCACACCAAATAACAGCCAAAGAGAGAGGTGGGGGGAAAGGAAATCAAGGGGGGCCCATGCTTAAAATTCCAGAGCGGTGCGAAACAGCAGAGCCAGGGAGCTTCCCCAGCTTATGAGAGCCCTACCCTGTCCCCTCCCCCGTTAGCAACAGGGCTTTGGGATGGGCTTGGGGGTGAGTGTCCTCCGAACTCCTCAGGGCCCCTGCTCCCCGCCCCCGCCCCCCACTGCCCAATGCATGAATGAATGAGTTCCTCTCTGCACTGCACTCTGCTACCGTTCCTAATGGCTTCCAGGTTAGTGCTAACTCGTGCTCACGCTTGTGTGTGTGTATGTCAGTCTATCTTTGTTTCCTCGTGGGATTTTTGGGAAGGAGGTGGGCTATGTCCTGGGGTCAGGTTGTACCCCCCCCACCCCACCCCCAGCGGCTGTAGCTGTGAACCTGTCTGTCTGGTTGTGTGCTTTTATTTTCCAGCTAGCGCAGGCTGCTCTGGGCTGCCAAGAGCACAAACCTTTAGAGGCACAGTAAATCTGGAGTCCATGTTGTTTGCTTCTGTTCTCTGTTGGGGGATCCGAAAGCAGCCAGCATGTGACATCATGCTGCAGGGATGCCACATTCTTTTCCTCCCCAGCCTTTTCTCTTCTCCTTCCTCCCCTTCTTCTCCAGAAGCACTGCTTGAACTGAGCTATAAAACACTGAGAGGTGGCCCTGGGGTGGGCCGCAGGGTGGAGCTGGGTTGGGACCCATGGGGTCCCCTTGGTCAGGAGACTTGATTGGGGCCCTGTGACTTGAAGAAAGGAGAGCAGGGGATTGAATTGGTGGTGCGTCAGAGGTGGCCTGGAGCTTCTGGGGGAGGCAGGCAGGCCATGTGCTCCTGTTTCCCACCCACTGACTTCCTCCATGGTGTCCAGAGGTGACAGGGTAGGAGGTAATCGGGATAGTGGTCAGAAAGATAGGGACAGATACTCCTTGTCCCACAGTGAGGGGGCTGTGGGACACATGGGTCTGGTCAGCCAAAGGAGAGAATGAGAGGGGAAGTGGATAGCTCCTGACTTGGGAAAGTAAAGGGATTTGTTTCTTCCTTGGCTTAGCTGGCACTTGGCTCTGAGATTTGCCATGTGTTTTGAGAAAATAGACACCCAGTGGCTGGCCTTACTCCCCCACACCTCCTTGTTAGTTATTTGCTTGATTTAGGGAAGTGTAGGGGTGGGGGAGGACTTGGAGCTGCCTGTCTCCCTGGGGCCTCAGCCAAGAGCTCAGCCAGGGCTGGGGGAAGCGATCTTTGCCTTTTCTCTGACATTTGCTGGTGAACCGTGTTCTCTGGACAAGCCCTCAGTCCTCTGCCTCCCACCTAGCCTGGCCTCTCTGTTACAGCTGACCTTGGATGGTGGACTCTGCCTTGGACAGCACTCCACAGGTTGCTGTTGTGTAGGACCAAGATGAAAAAAGCTGACCTTGGGGAAAGGTCAAGGAAAGGGATGTTTTGTAGAGGTGCACTGGCAGGAGGTGGAGGACATGAAGGCCAGACTAGAAAGCAGCATCCTGTGAACCGTGGGAGCAGGTGCTGAGTGGGGACTCAGCTAGTATTGGTTAAGTTTTTAGGCACTTAAGCAACTTTGAAACCATCAACTAGGGAAAGAATGAAGAAATGGGAACTTTTGTTATATTACCTGGCAGGGGGCTTTCGCTCCTTCCTGGCCCTACAAATTTTCTCTGCGGAAAGGGGAAAGCCTGCAGCTCCTTCCCCCAGTGGGTGTTATGTGGGTAGCATTACCACGCACAGGTTCCTTTCTGGGGGACAGAGGTTAAATCAGCTTGCAGAAAAGACCTGTACGAGTTCATGTATTGTTAGACCAGGGCGGGAAAATCTTCTGTAAGCATTGTAGGTTTCTGTCTCTGTCACATCTACTCAAACCCTCTTTGTACAGCAGAAGTGACTATGAACAGTTAGTTGACTTTGAACAAATGATCATGGCTGTGTTCATAATAAGCTTTATTTATGGGCTCTGAAATGTGACTCTCATGTAACTTTCACATGTAACATAATGTTACTCTTGATTACCTTCAAATGTTTCAAAATGTAAACATCATTTTGTGTCCAGGTAAGAGAAACGCTAAGAGCTGTGATTTTGCAAATCAATCCTATCAATTATTCAGGATTGTAGTATGGCCTGAGTTAGGATAAGGGCTGGGGGATTTCTTCATCCCACCAGAAGTCAGGTTTGTCTGGTTGGGAGAAGTGATGAATGTGTGTGCTTCTTGTTGGGATGTATATGCATGTGTCACCTGTGTAGACAACTTTCCTTAGCCTGTAATATAAGGTGCCAGCACAGTTCCCAGACACTCATAGGAGAATAGTGACTCATTCTAGATTCCCCTGATTTCAGAAGATGACTACAAAAATAGGTTTAGGCTAATTTCTTAAGTGCTTGGGGTGATGGCTCTGCTCTGTTCTGAGCTAGGTAGATCACGTCTCTGCAGTATTTCTGCCAGGTCTGGACACCCCAATTGAAGGGGGACTGAGATAAACTGTCGTCCATTCAGAAGAGTGGGAACCCAGTCAGTGCAGGGGGGCTCCTGTGTTATGTGAGGGACCAGCAGGTTAAAGAAGCACAAAAGCTATGTGAAAAGACCACGTTGAAGAGAAATTAGTTTTGTTTTATAGCTCCAATGGGGCAAGACAGGACCTTTGTGAGGAAGCTACAGGAAACAGCTTAAAATAAAAACTATCAGAATTGTCCAATGGTGAAATGATTTACATATCAATTAATGACTTCTCTGCCATTTGAAGTATAAGAGTTCAATCTAAATAAGGATTGGGTGGAGATACTGTAGGAGAAAAAGTTTTAACTTCTGAGAATAGGTGTAAAACTTTTTTTTTTTTTAATTATTTTGATACTGGGTGGGGATTAAATTATTTTTTTATTTTTACAGACTGCATTTTGATTCATTGTACACAAATGGGGTACAACTTTCCGTTTCTGTGGTTGTACACAATGTAGATTCACACCATTCATGTGATCATACATGAACGTGGGGTAATAATGTCTATCTCAGTCCAGTCCACTTTCCTTCCCCCACCTCCTCCTGCCGTTTCCCTTTAACACCCGGCACAATGTGCTAAATACCAATGAATTATATCCCCAGGCCTTTTTATTTTATTGTGAGACAGAGTCTCACTAAATTACCCAGCCTGGCCTTGAACTCGTGATCCTCCTGCCTCAGCCTCTGGAGTAGCTGGGATTACAGGCATGTTCCCCCATTCTTGGCTTGAGAATAGGTTTAAGGAAGTAGAATCATTTTCCTTAAAGCAAGGAGGGCCATAGTTTTTGAACTGACCTTAAGTCTAGGAAATATGGAGTGAAAGAAAATGCAGTGTAACTTTTTTTAAAATTATAACTTGCTAATGGTAGGAGGAAACAATGAGATGGGTGGTGACAAAGGCAAGCCCTGGGATTCTGTACCCTGAATGTATCTTAAGCTAGGTTAAAAGCCTCCTGGGTGGGCTGGGGAGATAGCTCAGCTGGTAGAGCGCTTGCCTCACAAGCACAAGGCCCTGAGTTCGATCCCCAGTACCGCAAAAAAAAAAAAAAAAAAAAAAAAAAAGGCCTCCTGGGTGACTTGGGCCTCGTCCTGAGGCCAAGAAGATGGATGAATCTCTTAAAGTCCCCTTTATTTCCACTTTCCATAATTTTAACACAATGGCCGTTCCTTGTCATGTTTCTGTTTAATCTTTAACCTGAAATAAATGAGCGCTGGGACAGAATCCCAGGGTCAGGAAGGAATTAGCTATACAGGTAAGCCATACCAATGAGGTGAGCTTTGTGAGGAAAGGGCCCACTGAGTGCTGTCACTCATGTCTCACCCACCTGCTGGTCTGGTTGCCTTGCTGGGACTTCATATGCCAATACTTTGCCAATATCTGCTGCCTGCGGTGTTGTATGTGGCCCTCACCAGAGAAAAAGCTGGTGATGCTGGATTAACTGTGGGCCCAGGCTGCCTGCACGTGTTTGGGGATGCTTTGCCTAATTTACATCTGAGTCCCTCTGTGCCAGAGATGCTGCTGCTCTGTGGACTAGGCAGTATGTTCTTTATTCCTTGTTTGCCTTCTTTCTCTCACATGGAGAGGTTAGGTGGTGTCCACATTCATTCTTCTCAAACAATAAAAGCAGAAACTCAGGGAGGAGTGGGTTGCCCACAGATTAACACAGGGAAGACTCTGAGTCAGGAAGGCCCCCTAATTCCCTAGTTCCTCAGACTGGCTTCCTGAACAGGTGGTGATGAAAGCTGTTGAATTCAACCAGCTTTAATCGCATGGCACTAGTTAGTCACACATCTGTCTCTGCCACCAGATTGTGAGTCTCTGAGAAGCAGAGACAATAGCCCTAATTTTTAGAACATTACCTGCCATGGAGCATGGTTCTTATTGAAGGATGAATGAATGGATGGTTGGATGGATGGATGGAAGATGGTGCATGGACAGATCCTGCACACATTCCTTTCAGTCCTAGCAGCAGGGACATTTTCTTGCTGAGGATGGAGGAGGGGCCTCAATAGGATGACTTTGAATGAGCTAAAGTTCTAGTCGAACTCCTTCTTGCCTTGTTTCAGTGGCTTGTGATATCTCAGTGGTTTTGAAAATTTTTTAAATGGATTGGAAATCTTTTTCAAGAAAGGGGCTTCCTGAGATAGCTTAGTACCTTTCTGCTTTCACAGGGTCCTGTTCTTATGAGCTTTGAGGCTTCTGAAATATTTTGGATGGAGTTATACTTAGATTTGGCTGAGATTGATAAAGTCAGGTTTAAAAGCATTAAATTCCTACTCTTCACTGAATATCATATTTAACACTATGTGTTCACAAACAACTGTGACATAGTCAGTGCCCCTGTGGGCCCTTGGGATGAATATATATTATGAAGTTGGAGGTGCTCAGAAAATACTCATTTACTGATGTAGGATAAGCACGATTAGCCTAATTTCTAAAGATTGTTAAATCCAGGAAGAGTTGGACAGATAATGATCATTGAGAGTCATGGAGAAATAGGACTATGGCATTTAAAATCTTTAGAAGTGTCCAAACCTATATGCAGCCACCTTGTGAATGCTCTGTCAATGAAAATCTGAAGCAGAGGCGATGGCCATTGTCAGAGTTACTTCTGAGGGAATTCCTACATCCAGCAAGTGGATGGATTATGTGACCACTAGGATCCTATTTAAACTAGGCTATTACAGATCAGCTCAGCCAACCCAGCAGGACCATTCCCCAAATGATCAGGGACTTGTTCTGTTTTGAACAATCTCAGGAAAAGGAAATAGTAAGTGCCAATAAGTTCCTGTGTTTCAGTATCTTCTGCTTCATCTTTTGTAGTTGGGACTAGCTGAGGACGTGAATAGTGACAATCCATATTCTTATCCTATGTCTTTGCCATGTAGAAAGGACAGAATTTAGGAACAGGATTCAGTTGCTTCCCTGGAAATTCACCTCTGACTTCTAACCCTTTTTCACTCCACAAGCAATTAGAGGAAGCCCTTTACTTTGAGGATGCACTAAGTAGGTTCATGCTTTTAAGATTCTCACTCCATTAGGGTGGGTTATAACCATTCAACAGACAAGAAACCAGGTGGACAGAAAGACAAATAGGGTGATTTTTCTCAAGGGCACCAGAGAGATCAGAGGTTTAAACCCAGATACTTTGATGTCTATACAGAATGACAAGTCAGCCAGGAGTCTGTAAATGATGTCATATTTTAGTTTTCAAGGACCCAGAAATCAGAGTAAGGACTAAGGACTAGAGAAATACAGAAGGCAGCTTTGGGGCCAGTTTAAGAAGGTACATCTAACAGAGAGGCCAAACGATGGAATGAATGGCTTTAAAAAGAGCTCATTCCTTTATTGATGCAATACATGCAGAGGATCTGAGTAGAGGCCACTCATTTGGCTAGAGGCCTGGAGGCCACTGGTTTGCTAGAGGCCTGGGAACCTCACAACAGACCAGTCGCAGCTCCCACAGGACGTTCATCCTAAGAAACAACAAAAAACAAGGCCATTTCAGCTCCCACAAGCACAGAGAAGGGAACCACCAGGTGATGTGGTAATGATTACCTGGGGACAGGGAGGCCACTTTGGATGGAGTGGTCCTTGAAGAAAGTCTGCTCCAAAGAGGTGACACTTGAGCTTTGATCTGAAAGCTGAAAAAGAATCAGCATTTGAAACTTTAGAGGTCCAGGCAGAGACCAACAAGTGCAAATATCCTCTGGCAGGAGATATCTCATTGTGGTGATGGAAGAGAAAAGGCTGGGGAGTCTGGAATACAGGAGGGAGAAAGAGGTCCGAGTACTTCTGGTAGTGGATTTGACCCTTTCCCTCTAGAAGTTGAGCCAAGGAAGTTGGGTGGATCTGGTGCAGCCTCCGACATTTCATGCTGTCTTCTAACACCAGTTCTGTAGCATCCTCAGCATTTTCCGAGGTGATCATAAGTTGTTCCTCTTTGAATCATCCGTCAAGATAACAGCAGCGCTGGCTTTTTCCTGACCACCAGCAGGACCCAAACAAACTTATTTTGTTTTTGTAGGAAGGGGGGAAAAGTGGGTCAGGCTGTTTTGGCATTTCAGGCATGGAGTCCTGGTTCTATTGCAGGCTCTGGTCTCCATGGAAATGAAAAATAGTATTTGTCATGCCTGTTCCTGGATTGAATTCCAAACTCTGGGCTGAACAGAAGCTGCAGGAAAGCCAGGCGACGGGGGAGTGGGCTGGATGGAGGCTGCAGTCATTGTAATGAGGGATCTCTTCTCTCTGGCTTGAGGAGGAAAAGGCCTTGGTCCCCCCACCAGCCCTCTCTCCACTCCATCACCTCTCCAGACCAAGAATGCCAGTGGATGGGTAACTGAATTTTTGCTTTTCTCTCTTTGGCTAAAGAATTTCCATGGACCTTGCCCTTATGCTAATTAGTCAATTAATAAATTCATCCACAACTGAAATCCCTGCTAGGACTGTCCCCCATAGCAAGTAGATCCAAGTAAGAATATGTCTAGGTATTTGAGTCGTCAACTGGGTGTAAATGTTTGGGATAGGCTTTGTAGGAATTTTTTAAAAGCTTTTTTTTGTTCTTGTTTTTTAGTTTCCTTAGATACTTAGGATAGGGAAGGAATCAGTATGTGGAGCTTGTTGCTCAGAGGAAGTACTCAATTATCTGCACACTATCTACAAACATGTCAGATGCTTTGACAACAGCCCACTTCTACTGGTCAGTTCCAAATTTAAGGGAGAATCTGTCCCTGGATACCTTGTCTACTTCATTCCAAGGCTCAACTTGAAAAGCCCCGGGGGAATTTAAGCAAGTTACCCAAACAGAGGAGTGGGAACAAGTTGTTCATCTCTGCAAAATCTTACTCTTGCAGCATTTGGGGGAGGCCCATTCTCTGACAGGATCTGCAGCTAGCATCTGAACTGTGATAGGGAGGAAAGGCATTATCCAGGAAACCCTTTCCCTTCCTGCTCTTGCTACAGTGCAACCTTCTGCTAAATCCAGGCTAAAGTGGGGCACGTCTGGACCAGGATGAGACCCAGCTTTGGCATAAGTTTGGGATGAAAACTTATGCTATTGGGGGTGGGAGAGCACCTACCCTTGAAGCTTTCTGGACTTGTTCTTCAGTCAGGTAATCACAAGTTGGTGTGCCTGGCACCATTTGGCTTTCTCCCTTACAGGGGACTGGACCCAGTGGTGGAGTTGTTGCCACGTTTAGATTCCAAGTAATAGGCACACAAAAAGTAAGTACCATCCATGGTCACACAGGGGACCATAAGTCATACCCATGTGTCCTCAGAGGGGAAACAACAATGCAGTTGTTATTCTTTTGAACCTCCACCTCATATCCTAGTAAGTGTGTGTGTTGGGAGGAAGCCACTGAGACTTGCTCTTGCACTCACTTAGGAAGACTAATTTTTATAAGTGGCATTGTCCTCTCTAAGGAAAGAGTTCAAGGGTAATTGGGGACCCTGCCGAGATTTGTGATTTGGGCCATTCACTCCCTTGTTGGGTTTGCCCTTCCCACCCACTGTACTGTGATTTTCAGTGCATAAGGACATTTAATGTAAACACTGTTGAATGACAAACAAGAATGCAAAGAATACTAACCAACTTTGGGGGGGGGGCTTCATAAACTGAAACTTGGAGCTGGTGTAGGTAGACACACCTACTGATGAAGGCATTTGCAGGCAGCATGTAAATTCCATGCAAATGTTATGCAAATACACCTGTGGCCTTCCTTTCTCAGACATGTGAGCAAGGGGCATGGGAAATCCAGAGGGGAGCTGGCTAATTCGTATAGATATTTGCCATGGTATTATGAAGAACTAAGGAGGATTATTGATGGAACTTGAGAGTTGGCATAGAGATAGGATGTGTGTGGCCGGATAACAGAATAGTCATATTTTAGGAATTGAGGATAGTATCAGAATCAGCTTTAACCAGATGCTCTGAAAGGAGGGAGGGATGAGGTGTTTGAAATAGGACTGTGAGTGCCAATGATAATTGTCACCAAAAGAAGGGGACGTCCCCATGGGTACTGCTATTCTCAACCACATCCTCCTGCCCACGTCCCATCAATTCCACTTCAGATTCTTCTACACTGGCATTTCCTATGGCAAGAGCAAAATGGTTTTACTGTTCTAGCCGGTCCACCTACCTGGTAGACACAGAATGGCTATTCTACTTAAGAGTCGTAAACAGATCTCTGTCCCCTGAGGCAAATGTGCCACTTATTCCTTGATACCTAAAATACCTAAAAAAATTGTTCCTTGGGAGTAGTAGTTCTCAAACTCTACAGTGCAACAGAATCACCTCAGATACTGAATTCAGAATGCAAATTTTGACGATAATCTAATGGAAATTCTCAATTATTGGCCGGGGGTGTATGTTATGGGATAAGGCTGGCATTCTGCACTTTAAGGAAATACCCTGTGTATTCCTGGTCCCCATCATCGGAAGTAATTCTGGGAGTATTCAGAGAATTTCCGCTTAACCCTCTGAGGAAAGAGTGCAAGAATGTTTCTTCTGCATTTTGCATGTAGGAACAAACTCCTTAATAATCGCAGTTCAGAATTTATTGAGACTCGCTGTGTGTTAGACACCATGCTCGATAGTTTTCTTATGATGCTTCATTTTATACAGCAGTGCTCTGAAATAGGTGTTAATGTTTCCTTTTTCTACTGAGAAAAATGAGACTCAGGAGACAGGCTCATACAGCAAGGAAATGGCCAAGCTGGGTCTCAAATCTGGGCTCTCTGACACCACAGAATGGCAATTAATCTTGAACTTGTACTGCTTCAGCAATCCCTCAGCACACAAATGTTGCCTTGAAGCTGCATTTCCAAATTTCTAATTAGGTGCTCTTTCTACTAGTCAGGGGTGCCTGGAGTCTTACCAGTTTGCCTTTTTAATAAGAACTACTAGTACCCCTGGCACTGAGATGTTTACAGTTGTACATTGAATCACCCAGGGCTGACTTTAAAATAACAGGGAAGTGTGAATATGCAGTGTCCAGGTGTGGAGAGGAGTGGGCAGACTGTGATAGGGAATGAGCCAGGGCTGGGTGGCTGGTGGGATGCACTATGCAAGAATGTAGGAAGGAGTTGCGGTGATCTAAGCAGGTGGGAGCACAGGGCATTCAGAGATGGGTATAGATTTGCAATATCTGGGGTAGAAATTATTTTCAGTAAAGACAAACAAGTTGACTTAGTGAGGAACATTGGAACACCAACTGACCATTCTGCTCTGCTTAGGGTTCTGAACAGTGCACGGCTGGCCGATCAGGGAGCTGGCTTGCTGACAAGGTCCTCGCTGGGGATAAGGGTAGGGAAAGAAAGACAAGAAAAGTGTTGTAGTGGCCACCTTGTCTGTGGTGGGGGTGGGGAGGCTGCAAAGAGTCACTGCAGAAAGCCTTCGTCCTTTATCCGCACTTCTCCGTTTCTCAAGAACTTCAGCCAGACCTAGCTGTAGGAAGTGGGATCAAACCACACGCAGCATGAGACAGCACGGTCAGACTTAAAGGAAGCACCATTTGGTAACCATGAGAAGAGTGTGATCGTATTTTTTTGGAGGTCTCACAAATAAGTGAGATGGCAAATAAGTGAATGTCCTCTGAGTCCCCTGCCCTAAGCTAGTGGTGGTACTGGAGGTCTTACTGAACCTATTATTGGGAAGAGTTGGTGATTATAGGACTCTTGTTGCTTGAGCAAGCTATACATCTTATTTTGCTATTAATGTTCCATGCTATTTTATGCCCTCATCCCTTTATTCATTGTTCCCCGCCTCCCCCCCCCCCCCCCATAACATTCTTTTCTTTCCTGTTCTACCGTGCCATCTCCTGGTCCCCATACCCTTCACTTGGCTAACTCCAAGATGGTCTCCAAACCCAGTTTCAGGGCCATATATATATATTCAAGGAAGACTTTCTTTCTTCTTTACTCTTTTCTATCTCAGCACCTTTTTATATTGAAATGGGAGGAGTAGATGTCTAGCTCGTCTGACTATAAACATCCCGAGTACATGGATCCTTTCTTCTTTACCACCCTGAACTTGAAAGTCTAGCATTATGCCAGGTGGTCAGTAAATATTTGTGGAACTGAAGAGCCACAGATGAAGCCATATTACTTTGACCAGTCACTTAACCTCCTTATTTCTTAGGTTTTCTCTCTTGCTCCCTTTCTTCTTTTCCCTTTTTTTTTTCTTTCTGGTACTGGGGATGGAACCCAGAGTCTCACACATGCTAGGCAAGTGCTCTGCTACTGAGCTACATCCTTATCCTTCTCATGTTTCTTATAAGTAAAGTTAAGAGTTGGATTTATTATTCTTAAATTTTGGTATGCGGTCTTAGTCTAATGACTCAACTGAAATGGGTCTTCCTTTCCTTCCTACAACAAGCCTAAGGTCTTTTCAACTCTCAGATACCAAGATTTAAAAATATACTGTAGGAGCTGGGGATGTAGCTCAGTGGTAGAGCACTTGCCTACCATGTGTGAAGTCCTGGCTTCAATCCCTGGTATGTCCAAAAGAAGTATAAATGTAATGCCACTCTTATTCATGGTGTTGGCAGGATCCGATTTATGGCCCAGCATAGAGTTTGTTTGAAAGACACAATTGTGTATGAGATACATAGTATTGGTTTTATTTGCTCCAGCTTCATGCAAATCTATAGAATAATGAAGTAACTTTTAAGAGTTTTAGGAATCCAGCGAACTAGTTGTGATTCTCCTGCCATTGAACATAGTTATAAACATTTCTTCTTGTATAGAAAATGATCTAGTAAAGGTGGAGTAAGGGGGGGTGGATAATGGAGGAACCTATACTCTAGAGGTAGGATTTTATTCTAAGAGGTTGGAAACCATAAGGGGGGACTTTGACTAAGAGGAGGGTTGATCAAAAAATGTCAGTCACTTTTTAGAAAGTTCATTTTGAGAGGAAAGTAGAGAATGGGTTGAAGATCGAAGGCAAGAAGTTGATTCTTTTCTTTGTGTTCATCTTGTAACCCATCTATCTTTCCATCTGTCCACCCAGCAAACAAACATTATTGAACACCTAGTTCTAAGAATAAACTCTCTAATCAGATAGGCCTAAGGTTTAAATCCTGTCCTGCCATTCTCTTGCCTGTGTGATTTTGAGCGAATTACTTAATCTGTCAAGAATTCAATTTATCACCTGAAGATAGGACAATATCCATTAAAACTTCATAGGTAGATTAGGAGGATTACAGTTAATAATGCTTAATAAATGCTTGATGCTATGCAAGAAACTCATAAAGACTGAATAACTTTTAGCTATTATCAGTGTTCACAGGCCGGAGACACAGATTGGGTACTTTCATGAAATTAGGGTTTGCTAAAGCCCTGGGTATGGGCACCTTCACAGAGATGGGATTCAGTTTAGCAGACACTGCTGAATGTATCCTGCCTATAAAGCCTCACACAGGGCCCTGTGGGAGGTGCCCAGGTGGGTGCCTCCAGGAGCTTACAGGTCTTCCCTTTAAAACCTGGCGCAATGTGCTAAATACCTTAGTGGGCTCAGTGCTGGAGGTTTAGAAATGCTTTTTGGAGAAGGTGGGATTTGAGATATGTCTCGAAGAATGAGCAGGACTTCAAAAGAAAGATGTGGAAGAAAGGCCTCTTCAGGCCCAAGCACTGAGTTGCATGAATATCTGGAGACAGAAGAATGAGGATGTGTGTTAAGAAGATTCAGAGATCATATTAAATGGATAAAGAAACTGTGGTATATATACACAATGGAATACTACTCAGTCATAAAGAAGAATAAAACTGTGGCATTTGCTGGTAAATGGATGGAGCTGGAGAATATGCTAAGTGAAAAAAGCCAATCCCCAAAAACCAAAGGCTGAATGTTTTCCCTTTTAAGTGGATGATGATACATAATGGGGGGCGGGGCAGGGCAGTTAAGAGAAGAATGGAGGCACTTTGGATTGTGTAGAGGGAAACGGCAGGAGGAGGTGGGGGAAGGAAAGAGGACTGAGATAGACATTATTACCCCATGTTCATGTATGATCACATGAATGGTGTGAATCTACATTGTGTACAACCACAGAAACGGAAAGTTGTACCCCATTTGTGTACAATGAATCAAAATGCAGTCTGTAAAAATAAAAAAATAATTTTAAAAAAAAGGGAAAAAAAAAGAAAATTCAGGGATCATATGTAGGGGTAGCATACGGAAACTTCTTAAGAGAGTATGTGCAGAGAAAAAGTATCGACATACAGGTGTGTGATTTATTCTTAGTAGTGAACTTTATATTTCAACCAAAGATTTTGGACTTTAATGCGGGTCTCATAGGGAGTGGAGAGATATTTGACTTGTATTTAGATTTAGGGACAGAGTAATGAAGGAGGAGGTAGAGGAGGCTACTTAAGGCTGCTTAGTCTCTTTTCTGCTGCTGTAACAAAATACCACCCTGGTTAGTTTATAAGCAGCATGGTTCTGGAGGCTAGGAAGTCCTAAAGGATAGTACTAGCATCTGGCAAGGGTCATCCTGTGGTGGAAGGCAGAAAAGCAAGCAAGAGGGCAAGTCAGAGAGAGGGGTCAGGAGAGGGCGAACTTTTAACAACAACCCATTCCACTTTCTACTCATTCCTGTGTTTGTAGCATTAATCCATTTGTGAGGACTGCATCCTCCTGATGTGATCAACTGTCAATGGTCCCAACTTGATACTATGGCATGAGGTTTGGAGGGGACATTCAAACCATAGCAAAGGCTATTGAAAGAGCTCAAGCAAGAGAGCCCTGAGAATCTGAGCGAGGTCGCTGGAGGAAAGGAAGGATGGGATAAAGAATTTAATGGAAATAAAATTGTGGGGACTAGGTGACTCACTTTTGTGGGGTGAGATGGAAGAGATGGGTTTGCAGAAATGGTAATGGACAGCAGTGGGAGGAGGTTTGGAAGGAAGGAGGGCCCGCTGTTTTGAATCTGAGGCACTGAGGAGACATCCTACTTGGATTCTACTTGGGCCAGGCTAGAACGTGGGAGCAGGGCTGTTAACAGGGAAGTCTCTGCCCAGAGGCCAGTGTGAGGTCAGGGAAGGGAGGAGATGGTCAAGAAGGTGAAGGACTCACCTTTGGGGAAGGACTGTTTCAGGCGGAGTAGCAAGAGAGGATCCAGTGGTGGAGACAGGAAGAGGAATAGAAGAGAGGTGCAGTTTATCCGGGAGGAGAGAGATTTTCAAGAACACAGATGGTCAGCAGCCTTAAGACCACATGGAGGCAGTCCAAGTTGTTTATTGGCCGATGTGGAAGAGGCAGTATTTTAGGTGGGTGTGCCTATCCTTGAGTGGCATAGCTGAAGTGGGAGTCCTGTGGAGATTTTGATCATTTAGCAAAAGATTTCCTGCCAATTTTGGAGAGTTGCAGTCCATTTCCTGGGCCTTAGCATTTTTTTTTCAACCTATCCCTTGCTCGAATCCTTCCTCCACAATTATCCACTGGTTTGAAGGTTTAAGTCTTCTCCTTTTCATTCCAGAGTTTGGGATTAAGTAAAGACAGTCCCTAAGGAAAAGAAGGGAATAGTGGCTATGTGTCCTCTAGATTGGAGGTGGCCTGGTGCTTGGCGTGTCTTCTCTCCAGTTCTATTTTGAGCAAATTTAGTTGGGGTTAGATGTGGAGTTCCTGGCTGTTCTTCCTATAGTGCAATCTCACAAGACAGTTTAAATCTGGAATTCTTGACAGTGGGCTGGGATTGGCCTGAGAAAAAGGAGGTTCTCCCCGTAGAAGTGAGCCCTTGAGTCTGCCTGGGAGCCCCTGAGACTTCCCCAGAGAAGGGCCTCTGTGGGGAGGCTTGATTGTCTTCATTCCCACAGCTGAACTTCTCCAGCTGAAGCCAAGTAACAACCTTCCTTCCCTGTGATTTATTGTACTGAGGTGAGAGAGTGAGGGGACACGGGGTCATGGGTGCTGAGGATTCTCTTTTGAGGGTGGCATGTTGGGCTTCCCCAAAAGACAGTTACCGTTGACATTATAAATGAAATTGTGAACATGTGTACTGTTTTAGGGCAAAGCAAACACCTCGGGCCCTGTTTTTCTGCACATGTTCACTAGCCACTTGTCTTTCCTTTCACCGATTTCCTCTCCCTGCTTCTTTCTGTAAGTTTTCTTCCAGAAGGTAGAGCACCATCCTGCCCCCCCCCCCCCTCCAGTTCTTCCAACCCACTCCTGCTGGTCTCAGTGCTTGAACTTGTTACACCTTCTCTGTGATGCCCAGGTGGAAGGTGTTGCTGGAGGGAAATTGTTTTCATTGCAAATGGGCCCAGTGGGACATCTGAGCTTGCTGCTGAAACTTCATGCAAATGTCATTTTCCTCCACCCTGCCCTCCAGCCAACCCCCCTCCCCCCAAGCTGTGATGTAGCTTCCTGAGAGTGCTCCCTGGATTGTTCTGGAAGCCTGCCCCTGCTGCCTGACTACTGCCTAGGTGTGTGGGACACTTGCCTTTTCATGCCCCCCCCTTCCAGTCTCACCTTTCCTTTCCCATTTCTTCTGCCTCTTTTTAACCTTTGCCTTTTCTTTCTCTTTCCTTTCTCCTTTCTCTCAAAGAGAACACCCACCCGCTAGAATTTCATCCAATTTCCTCTCCTTTTTCTTCCCTCTATCTCTTGTATTCCATTTGAAAACACAACCTACATATCAATTAGTAACTACATTTACAGACCTTAAGCCTTGGTATCATTGGATTTGGTATTGTGGGAAGTTTCAGGCACCTGCTGGAAATGAATTTGGGGCAGGGGGATATGGGGTGTTAATCTCTACCCCTGTCGGAGGAAGTGGGAACCAGCATATATGGGGGATTAATCTCTACCCCTGTCAGAGGAAGCAGGAACCAGCGTATCTTCAAGGGAATAGTGTGATGTGGGTGAGCTACATCAGAAGCACCGACTTTTATGTCTAGGCCCTCTGCAATCAGAGGACCTTACACTGGTCTTCATTTATAAACACAGAGATTATGGCATTTGCCATTACTACTTGGTGGAATGTTTTAGGAACCCAGTGAAGTTTATATGTGAGTTATTTGAAAAATAGGACTATTATTATTATTTTAATATATAAAAGTGCCCAAACAAAATAGCATGTATAAAATGAACTAACGGTATTGGATGTTCTCCAATGAGTCTTTCAGGTCCTAAGCTCTGTTTTCTCTAGGCAGTTTTTTTGCACAAGTAAAGGCTTAATCAGCTATTGGACGGATGGACAGATTCCTAAATATCTAATTTCCTTCCTTGCCCCTTCCTAGTCCCATGTCCCTTCTCACATTGGCACCACCGCCCTCTCCTGGCCAGCAGCGGTGTCACAGTACATCAGTCCATGGGGGGTGGCCCCTCTCCCTGGCTCCCAGAGCTGGCTCCTTTGCACCGTCCTTGGCCTGCAATCACTGACTGCCTGCCTCTCCTCCTCTTCCCCTTTCCACCCCATCCCTCTCTCCATCTGCCCCTGCAGCACTGCCAGTAACTCCAACCGCAGCACGCCGGCCTGCTCCCCCATCCTCCGGAAGAGGTCTCGCTCACCAACCCCACAGAACCAGGACGGAGACACCATGGTGGAGAAGGGCTCAGATCATTCCTCGGACAAGTCCCCATCCACCCCGGAGCAGGGTGTGCAGCGCAGCTGCTCCTCACAGTCCGGCAGGAGTGGTGGCAAAAATTCCAAGGTGAGCTGGGCCACGCTGACTCTCTGCCTCCTCGTTAGCTGATGGCGGGTACCAGGGAGCCAGGGAGGCAGATAACACCTTTCTCGAATGGCGGGAGGGCCCCAGTGTTTCAGAGGTTGTCTTTCCATGAGGCCAGGGCAGGGTGAACAGGAAGGACCCTAGTTAAAGGTCTTCCCAGCTAAGCACTTTTAGAGGGGTCATGGATTAGAAGTCAAGGCTCCACCCACCCTTATCTCTCTTTGGAAGCTGAGGAGAATCATGTCCCTTGAGATCTGGAGGAGGGGTCATCTCTTTATTTCTGGCTGTCTTCAAATTTGGTCCTCAGAACTGGGGTAGAAGGGAAACATTGTCCGAGGAGACTGTGTTCCACAGAGAGAGCCTTCAGGGAAACTCCCAGAATGCTGTTCAACCTCTCTGGCTATCACCTGCCTCGTCATTGAACTAACCCACTTGGTACTCCTCTGGCGAGAGGGCAGCCACAGGGTTTTCCCATCCCTTCCAGGCATGTCCACCTGAGCACCAGGGCCCCTGTCCCCAAGGATATGCACAAAAGCCCCAGGTTAGTTCCGGTTCCCCAGAGAGTTTCCTTTTGCCCTCTGTCCTTTGGGAAGCAGGAGGCATAGCTGCCCATGTGCTCCTTCAGGAAGCTTCTCTTCACCAACTTACTCCCAGGACCTGGGAAGGGGCTGGGGACCCCAGGGAGGCATGGGCGCTGGTTTCCCACCTGAATTTGTCTTTTGATTTCTTGTTCTTCCTCTTCTTCCCCACCACTTCCCAAATACCTTCTTTGCATGCATGGTCTTAGTCTCACAAGCGCCTCTCAAAAGTAAGCCATCTTTTGTCTCTGTCTTTTTTATCTCCCCTCTAGTGTTGAATTGTCTGTAGTGCTCAGCATCCCCGCCCTCTGCCCCAGCCGATTCTGCCCATGTGTCCTGCTTGGTCCCTTTCCCAGAAGGGCCGGCCCCACACTTCCCCTGGCAGGCTGGCTTTGAAGAAACTGAGGCCCATTCCTGTTGCACCTGAGGTCGGAGAACAGACCCTGTCCCTGCTCCCCATGTCTGCCTGCTCCCCACACACTGCCTCTGGTTGGAATTTATTTCCTCCTTATATGATGCCTTCTCGAAGCAGAGTCTGGCAGAGTGAGTTTCATTCCTGGGTGGGGGAGACCACATTGTGTCATAGTACAGATCCCTGTGGCCCCTTGGTGGGTGATTTTGGCTTCCTGGGTGGTAGTGATTTGGGATGGCAGGAAGGAGGTACTGATGGCGGTCAGGAATTCAGGGCAAAGCGTTCCCTGGTGCAGCAACAACAGCAACTGCAGGAGCTCTGCCTGGCATGTTCCTTTTCTCCACCCTTGGAGAGCTACTCAGCGGGGGCACCTCTCACTACTTCCACCCACTGCCCAGACCAGGTCCCTCACTGCTTCTACCTGCTACCCAGGGCCTGGGCTTGTGGTGTTAAGATCCTGAGTCTTGATCAAAGAGGGTGCAGAGTGACATCGGGAGTTTGGTGAATGTCGACAGTAACCCAGGTAGGCCCTGGAGAATGGGAGCAGGGCAGGGAGACAGAGACAGAGTCTTTCCCAGACCTCAGGATCTCTGAGGCCTGAGGGGAACTTGAGCAAATAGAGGGTAAGCAAAAGGTGGTATAAAGCATAAAGCAGTGGGGCTCAGGGAATCGGCCCCCGAGGAATGGTTGCAGCTAGAAGAAGAGGAAGCTAAGCGAGGATGACTTAGAACAGCCTCAAGTCCCTTAGGTGCCTTGAGGAGGAGGGTGGCAGTAGTTCTTTCCTGTGGGAAGAACCAGAGGCTGCAAGGCTAATCCTACAGGCTATGACCTTCAGCCTGTAAGCACAATGTGGATCTGAGGATTTTCAGTGACTGTAGCTGGCTGTGGACAGGGTTGGAGGCCAACAGGAGCTCTCTGGGTTCAGGTGGCCGGGCAGGTGCAGGCCTGGCTGATTTCTGGAGATGGGGTTTCATATGACCCTCCTCTGTCCCTCCAGAGCGCTTATACCTCTGCCATGGTTGATGGGGACACTGGAGATGCTCGAGGCCCCGTTGGGGAGAGGGTATCAGTTTATTCTTCTTCTCTGCTTCATATGCTTTTTCATCCTAAGTGATATGGTACTTGATGGGCACTGGTCTTGCTGATGTCATTGGTCACCACTTAGAGAGAGTGTGCTTTGGGTGGGTGATGGGTTGAATAGGCAAGTACCAGGTAATGAGGACTGATTTCAGTCTTCAAAGTGTTAGTCTTTTTTCTTGGGGTGGGGGGCACCAGGCCCACAGTTTAGTCTGAGAGGTGTAAACATTATTGCCCAGATCATATACAAACCAAACCTGATTTAAAATCACACAAGTAGGCAAGTGTGGTGGTGCATACCTGTGATACTAGTGACTTGGGAGACTGAGGCAGGAGGATCGCAAATTCGAGGCCAGCCTCAGCAACTTAATGTGGTCCAGGAGTACAGTGCCCCTGGGTTAAATCCCTAGTACAAATAATAATAATAATAATGTATCAAGTACTTAAAGATATTATGTGAATTCAGAGGCAGGTGAAATTGAGTTGGGGTAGCCAGGACATATTTCAGGGAGCAGGTAGAATCAAAGTGGGAGTTTGGAGAGGCATTACAAAGGAATCAAGAGCTAATTTTGGCCCCCTTCCTAAGGAGCTAAAGGAGGAGGGAGGTGACTGAGCCAGTGAGTTTTTCTCTCCAGATAGACACACTCATTGAGTTCCCTGGCTTTGAACCCCGTTCCCCACCCTGTTCTCCCACCATTCATTACCATCACTCCAACCCCACCATGCTTTAAATGTAGTTAAAGTAGGACTAGCTCGTGCTGGTGTGTTAGGAGCAACCGTGGTCCATCTGGGGCATGCTTATGCAAGACACACAGACTGCAAAAGAGGGGTTGGGAACCAATACAGGGAGAAGGTTGCATGCAAGACAGAGCCTGGAACAAATTGTGAGGGAATGCTGCAGAGTGTGCTAGGGCAGTGGGGGTATGCCAATCATTCATGGAACAACCTCCCAGGTTGACCAAATATGTCCATGGCAAGGGATTTCAGAGCCAGAGCTATTAGTGCTATGATCATAGCTAAGCCACCTCAGTTCCTGTCTCCTGTCCACCTTCTAGAAGAGACCACTTCTTGTGTTTTCCAGTTAAGTGAGGAATGCCTCCTCTTCTCCCCAGAATGAGAACTAATGCCCCATCTCTTTCCTTCTGTGGCCTCCATTTCTTCATGTGGGGGTTGGACTAGACAATCCCTAAGACCTCACGTGCTTGCTTCTTTCCAAACCTTAGGCTGGGGAACTCAGGCTCACTCCACTCGGAGGAATCTGCTCTTGCTCCACTCTCCAGCCCTCACTTGGTAGTGACAACCTGTGGCCACTAGAGGGAGCCAAGGCCCCGATTCCTGTTCCCACCTGCTCCTAGAGGAAACCTGCCCTGCCCTGCCCTGCCCTGCCCTGCATTGGCCATGTAGTACCAAGTGGATGGGGCCAATTAATCCTTGGCTTGAGCCCTCCAGCACACCTCTTTGGGTGCATAGCATTACCCTACGCTGTGGTGCTAGTGCTCCTTTGACATTTTTCCCTTTTGAAAATATTTCTAATTTTTGTGGTTTTCTTTTCAGTATGACAGACTTTACCTGATCAAAGTAAGAAGTTTTTTTTTTCCCCCCCCGCTTAAGTCCTACTAAAGGTAGAGCTCATAGTCCTCACCCATCCCAGCCCCAACCAAACCCACCCCGACCCCAATCCTATCTCCACACCCCCTGAGCCTTGGCTCTGGAAGATGTTTCTGGACTTTGGGACAGGAGATCACTGTGAGGTGACTTGGATCTGTTCCTTCCAATCTATGCTCTATAGCTGCCTTCTAGGAAAGGCAGTTCTTGTCTCTGACAGCTCTCTTTTTCCTACTCCTTCCTCCCCTTTGGCCAAATTCATATATAAACTAAAGGAACCCCTCTTTCCTTCCCTAGTTCTGCCCCTTCTTCCCCTCTGGCCCTGTCCTCCAGTTAGAGGTGTTCCAATGAACTTACAAGGGGAGGCAGCCTCCCTGTCCTGCCCATCTCCCCTTCTCGATATCCCAGGCTGGCAACCTCCCTGGTTTCCCTGTCAGTGGCTCCTTCAGGACTTAGCCCTAGAAAAGCACAACCTTGAAGATGTGATTCACCTTCAAAAGGTTGGTCAAGTTCAGAAATTCCTACTTGCAGTGGGCGGTCTCTGTGTCTAGTGTGGATTTTGCTAGAGGCATAGGTCCCCATTTGTCTCAGAGGCAATCTCAGTGATAACAGATGAGAAAGCTGCCCAGAGTTAGATGGTTAGGGGCAGAGCCAGGAGTCCTTGGTCTGGATGGAGTATTCCACATTTCTTTTGAGTCCTTGAGAATACCACCTTTTTCAAGAGAGCAAACATTAGACACAAAGTTATCACAGAGCCATTTAGAGATGGGACATAGGTTTTCTGGATGAAGCTCTTTGTGACCCTGAAACTCTTTGTTCTGTATAGATTCAAAAGGGACAGGTATCTCGATGCCAGTGCATGGAAGAGGAAAGTCCCTTTTTCCTACATGGGACAGGAAGGAAGGCACCATGTGGAGGAATCCCAAAGAATCTGAGATCTCCCACCCCATGCCTAAGTTCCTGTTCTCTTTGCTCCTAGGGTCTTACACAAAGGCCAGGACAAGGGATGAGACAATAGGTGCAGGTGATAGAAACCTTTCTCAGCTATGAAACAGATGTCTTATGATCTGGTTTGAAATTAGTGAAGTTCAAGGAAACTGTGGGACAGTTGAGGCAGCAACTCCCAGAGTGTATCCTCCTAATATTGGGAAGTACATGCTAATGAACTTCTGCATGGACCTGTGCTCTGTGGTCAGACTTTCTATGTGAGGACCCAGGAAGTAAGACATCCATCCCGAGGCACAGATCAAGTTAGATGCATCCTGCTTGTCCCATCCACCCTCCTCCAGACATAGGAACCTTAACTGAAATTATTTTGGGATAGTTTTCAGGTCCACGATTCCCATTTTGCAGCACTCCCCTACATGATGAAATGGTTGTTCTTGAGTATCCGGATTTGGCCTTTTACCTCCAAATGTCCCTGGATTGGCAGAGGGGATGACACTATGGTAGGAATATGTGACTTCCAGATTAGACCATGGGATAGTGTTTTGGGGAAATGACCATAGAGACCCCCTTGCAAAGCAGGATTGAGAGCTGACCTTGGCGTATTCTCCCCTGGCTGACCAGTGAAATCGGTATGAGGATGAAATCATGGGCAGCCGTTCATCGCTAATCCCCCTCACTGGCCTACCTCCAGAGTCTCTGCAGACTCATGTCACCTCAGAGTGTTTCTCTAGGGTTCTTCTGATGGAATAGAGGAGTCTAAAGAAGGGAGCTAGGTCACTTGACTATCCAGTCAGGTGGGTCTTACTCACGAACACCCTGGTCCATAGTCCCTTCTACTTCAGCAGACCCACGGCCAGCAGACATGCTGAGACAGTGACTGCCCACTTCTGCTGTCAGGTCGGGCCCCTTAACACCAGGGGGAAGGGATAAGGGCTGCTAATTGTGCACAGGATCCAGACTTCTTCTGGGTCTGGTTGAGGTTTGACCTGGAGGTGAAGTTTCTGTCTGTCATCCCAGTGGGATGTACATAAATGACTTCTGTTGGTAGAGATGGTAGATAGACTAGGCATAATCTAGTCATTCTTACTTCCTTGGGAGATTTCCAGATCCCATTCTTCCAGGGGACTGAAATGGAAAACTTCTGAATTCTGGGGCTGGGGTGGAGTATGGTTTTGCTGATACTGTATTATAACAATATGGGAATGGAAAGGATCTTTAGAAATGACATATTTCAACCCCCGACCCCCCACCTGCTATAAAGAACTCACAAACATTTCTCTGCCATTATCACTTAGGTGATCAGCCAGTTTTTGGGATAAAAGAAGGAATTTACTCATCAGCCAACTGAGAGAATAGTTTGAGGATGATTTCAGGCAGTCCCTTTTCTTCCCCTGTCACTGAAGTGTCCCGCCTTGCCTTCTCCAGAGGTGGCTGACTCGGAGCAGAAGTCTGGATTGGTCTCCATCTGTACTTTGCTTCTGGTCAGGGCCCGTTTGGGGACTGGGTCTTGGATGCCTACAGAGCATCCTGCACCCCCATCAGAAGAAGCTTGTGATGGGGCTCCTACTCCCTTCCAATTGAGCGCTAGCTGGTGCTGCCACTGCCTGCCTCCCCAACTGCCCCAACCTGGTGGGGCTTCCAGCATGGACTGCTCCCTGGGCCTCCTTTCTGGAGCTGTCTTGAGAAAGGAGGACCCCTCCCGAGCAGCAACATGGGAAGCATTCAGCTGCATTTGGATTCGTCCTCCCTGCCCACCCTCTGCTGTCTATGTGTCCTTCCCCCTGGAGCCAGGCACATTCTGGCTACTCCGGCATCTCTTCCCTGACTAATTTCTTTTTTCTCTTCGATTGTCTTTTCAGAAAAGCCAGAGCTGGTACAATGTAAGTATTTCTTTCTCTCTTCTTGTTGGATCATGTGGGGTTGGGGAGGGTAAAGGGGGGCATGGGCAGGGGGAGGGGAGGTCAAAGTGTTTGTGGAGTAAGCAGTCCTTGCAAAAGCCACATCCCCTTGGCATATACACAGAGTTTGGGGACTTTGAACTCTTCCCCTAAGGAGCATCTGACCAAAGTCTCTCAGCTGACCCTTCTGGGACCACACAGTGGAGGAACTGGTGTGTTGCACAATGGCCTGTCTTCGGACCTCACCTTCCTTTCTCTCAGCCTGCTGGCCTTCACACTAGACTCTGATCATAAGAATGCCATCTTTGCCCACTCCTTACACCTGGTTCTGCACCAGCAAGAGGCATGGATATGGGGAAGCTGTCATGGAAGGGGGCTGTGAGTGACAGATGCAGGGTAGAGAGAGGGGGCCCTGGGAAGAGGCTTGGGTTTAATATGGGACTGTGGGTCCAAATCACACGCGTGGGCTGCATGTTTTCATACATGGCCGCAGTTCCTCAAAGTCAGGCACATGCCATCTCATTCTGTGCCTTCCCACCTTCAGCTGCTCGGTGGCCTGCCTTTCCTGGGTGTTGTTGACTCATCTGCAGGTCTTAGCCCCACCCAGCATCCCAAGGGGGCTGTGCCAATAGGAGAGAGTAGAAGCTTGAGATGGTCTGGGGTGAGAGAGAAGACCCATCACTCACGCTTACTCCTTCCATCTTGACCCATGAAGGGGGTCACCTGGCTTCTGGTTTCTTCCAAACTGCTCAGAGCTCCTATGCTGGAGGGTCAAGAAGCACCCTGTTTCAGGGAGGGGAGGGGAGACAACTGTGCTTCCTGGCAGCCGTCCCTGTGGTCAGGACATCCTTGCCCAAGGATTCCTTTTTGAGCAGCACTGCACGATTTAGAGCCCCCAAAGAGGAACAGAAAATACCTGCTTGCAGGCTTATTAGACAATTAAAACAACCAAATTTGAGCATTCAAGTCCTTTTTCTTGTTGCTAATATCATCCTTCTTATCTTTCCATTTTTCTTTTTTTTTGTTGCTTTTTAGCTCTGCCCCTTGTTTTGTCTTGCTCTTCCCTTTCCTGTGTTTTTTGTACCCCTGGCTCTCTGACCCCCTCACTCCTTTCTTTTCCTCCTCCATCTTTTTCTTCTCCTGCTCCAGTTTCCATCCTCCTGTCTGGCTTGCTGTTTCTCCCTGATTCTAATAGGTTTTGCTTTCTCTCTGCCACCCCTTTTACCTCTAAGCCCTTCTCCCTCAGCCCCACACGTAGACCTCGCATCTGAGCACGCAGTTTGGTGGCAGGCTAGGAGATGTTATCTCTTGGCTGGAGGATGAGTTGGGCCAGCTGCCCTCTAGGGGCCTGGAATTCAGGGGTTCCCGTGACAGGGGCTGGAGCCCTAGTACCTGGCTGACTCTACTTGCAACCAGAGACTTTCTGCAGCAGTGGAACCTCACTGACTCTTCTAGTCCTCCTTCAGGATAACCAACCTGGACAATGCTTTCTCTGCTTGCTCTGTGGCTCCTTGTGTCTGCCCTCCACAGCCCACATGCTTCTCTCTTCATGGTCCTGTTCAATGTCTGCAGTAGAGTCCTGACTCAGACTCGGGATTCTACTGGTGTAGGCAGTAGAAAGGAATGAGCATGGAGGAAAGAGCAGGTAGACACTGGGAGGAAGAGGCAGAAGATGAGAGGTGGCAAGTGGCCTCCGGTTGCCTGAACTACAGATGTCAGGAGACCTGCCTGGGGTTTGCACAGTTGATAGTCTCTTATTTCATTTTCTTTCCATATTTCTTCCATATGTTTTCCTCACCAGAGGAAGCACTTCTGGAGGGTAATCAGGAACTGCCATACTGGAGAGGCCAGTAGAGGGCAGCACTGGAAATGGGCCTGCTTGGGACAATACACCCTGCCCCCAAGTAAAAGCCTTGTTCTCTTCCTGGGGCTGAGACTAATTCCCCAGCTTGGAGTTTCCCACAGATGGGTTTCTCTGGAGGAGGCAAAATGCTGCCCGTTCTCCTCCCTAGAAGCCAACCCTCCTGTGTCTACTCCAATAGTGCCAGACACTGGCCCAAGTCTGGTTGTTTCTAGCCTGGGGCAGGAAGCTCTGACCCTGTTGTTCCCCAGAGCCACCTGAATCAATGCATAGAGAGCATCGGCACCGGCCACACCCACACTTGTGCCTGGGGTAGCTGGGCACCCTCTCCTTCAGTGCGCCGTGCACGGACTATGCTCTTGTGTTCAGTTGCGACGTGGGGGAAACTTCAGTTGATCAGCCACCGCTCCCCAGCACTACCCCCCAACAGCACCCCTGCATTCTTCAGGAGGTCCTGCCCTGCCTCTGTTGCTTTGATCTGGTTTCTGTTTTTCCTTCATCTCTCTGTCCTCCTGTCCGTCCCCTGCATTGCCTGGGCTGATTGGACTCCAACCTTCAAGGACGACCCCATCTCCCCTCCTTAGTTTGCCCAGCAGGGCTCCTTCTGATCTCTCTCCTGATACTAATGTCAGCTCTCCAGCTGTTCTGATGCCTCAGACTCCATCATGGCACTAGACATCCTTCAGGCTTTGTCATCTCCAGCCTTGGGGACAGTTAGATATACTTGGTCAGTGAGAGAGAGAACAGTGACAATCAGGACTCTACAGGGTGCTGCCCATTGAGTGGGCATCCAAGGGCCATTTGAGTGGCCAGAGTCTGATGTGAGAGGCAGCCCACCCACACGGCCACCTCCATCTTCACCTGCCACTTGCCTACAGAGCCTTTTGCTTCTTATGTTTTAGCCAGGGAAGAGCCGTCATCACTAGGACAAACCACAAACCTTGATCTAAAGAGTGGGTTAGCCAGGTGCAGTGGTACACGCCTATAATCCCAGCGGCTCGGGAGGCTGAGGCAGGAGGATCGAAAGTTTGAAGCCAACCTCAGCAAAAAGTGAGGAACTAAACAACTCGGTGAGATCCTGTGTCTAAATAAAATATAAAATAGGGCTGGGGATGTGGCTCAGTGTTCAAGTGCCCCTGTGTTCAATCCCCAGTACCAATAAATAAACAAACAAAGAGTGGGTTACACAAAGGGACATGGCTGGACCCTGGATACATGGAAAGGCTATGGAGAGACAGCATCAGTTTAAGGGTGGGGTTTGAAGACCCTGCCTTGTATCACTGCCTTGTAGCCAGTTTTATTCAGCAGAGCGCCTAGCTCAGGGGGTGAGGCATGGCCCTAGTAGAAATAAGAGAGAGATAAGCAGAGATAGGGCTTTGTCTTCAGCAAAGATGCATGGGGTCAGTTGAGAATGACCAAGTCAGGGCCAGAGGAGTGGAAAGGGTGCAGTCCCCCCTCCTAGTGGGCATGAGTCTCAGGTGAGACAGGGTCACAGAGGTCTCTTGGTTGTGCCTCGGTGGGCACCCCCAATTCTACCTCATCTCACTGATGATGTGTCTGCCATCTCCATGGCAACCCAGAGCAGGCTCCTCATGCTAGGCAGAAACCTAGTGTCCTGGTCACCTGATGCTCCCCCATTAGGGATGCTGAGGGAGGGTCAGTGGCAATCCTGTTGGAATGTTGAGCACAGTTCAAGAGCAAAAGAACAAAGCCTTGTCAGAATGGTATTCAGGTGTGGGGGGTAGAGGCAGTGGAGAAAGTGGGAGAGCTGAAAGGGTCCTCCTGCCTCAGCTGCCCGAGTCACTGGGATTCTAGGCATGTGTCACTGTGCCCAGCATTTACAGTTAACTTGAAGAGTCTTCCTGACCTCTGCTCCCTGACGGCCCACTTAACTCTTTCCAGAGTAGTCTCACCTCTGCAGGTGAGACCCCTTCACCAGCCCACCTCTTTCCCTACCCTTCTGCCTTGGACCCATGCCCTGATGCTCGGTCACCATGCCCTGTCCATTGTGTCCCACATCTGGCTTCTGCTTACCAGATTAGGTTGGAGCACCAGGATTTCCTTTGTGAATCTTAACTAGTTTCTTTCGAGGTGAGATCAGTACTCTACCAAAATCTGTTTGTTTTTCTCCTTGGCTCCTTCTTCCTGCTGAACCCGGGAAGTGGGTACCATTTGGTCCCAGTACCCGGTGTTTGCCATAGAGTTAATGTTTAGCCCAAGGTAATTCCCGGTGCCCAGGCTCCTGTCCTGTCCTGCCCAGCCCTTGGTGAGTGGTAGAGGAAACCAAGACAGAAGCAGACTGAGACTCATCTCCCAGGGTGTTATCTCTCTGGGTGTGTACTTTTCCTATCTCACCCAAACAGTCATCATCTCATTTGGCTTGTATCAATGGCCTGTAATCAAATGTTTCCAGGTAATTATTTCAAGGATCCGGAGAGACTTTTAGAACTATCTACTGCCTCTATCTTGGGGTGTGGTGTGGCCCTGAAGAGAGGAAAATGGAATTGTCGTGTTGGCCTCTCACAATGCTGAGGGTGGAGCTGACAAGCAAGACAGAGAGAAGCTCGCTGGAGAGAGTGTGAGCAGGGACTAGCTCTGAGAATCCGAGTGTGTAAATCAGGGATCCCCACATGTGTAAAGATGTGTACACCCAAGATGCAGTGTTGACAGGAACAGCAAGGGGCATAAATAAAGAAAGCATTCATTTGGTAAATAAATTTTGAGCACCTGCGACTGAAGCATATCGTGCTGACTTCTGTGGAAAGCCACGAAGCTATTTGAAACATGGATCCTTCCCGCGGAAGATGGAAGTCCAGTGGAGTAGGTGACATCGCACCGAAAATGGGAGCTGTGGCAGCTTGCAGTGGGTGTCTGTTGAGAGGGAGGCAGAGGGGATTGTTAGGAGATGGCTTGGAGAAGGATTTAGACTCTTCTTATTTTACTTTCTCTAGCCCTATTTACCTGGGTCAATCCAGGCTACTGTTGATTTCTGCCTTTGGGTCTAGGACCCAGGAGTCTGTTTTCTCTAAAATGTTCACTGGGTGATATTTAAATATTGCTGATGTTCGAGTGGTACTGTAATACCAAAACACTAAGGCTCCTAAGATGAAGGCACTCTGTCCTTCCGCAGGTAGGGGCCCAAGGCCTTCCTGGTAAGGTGGCCTTGTTGTGGAGGGCGAGTACCCCAGGTTAGTCCACATCTCCACAGCCCCACTGCTGTCTCAGCCCTGTCTTTTTTTTTTTTTTTTTTTTGAATTTTTATTTATTGTTTTCAGATGTTGACAGGCCTTTATTTTATTCATTTATGTACATGTGGTGCTGAGACTTGAACCCAGTGCCTCACACATACTAGGCGAGCGCTCTACCACGGCTCCACAATCCAGCCCTCAGCCCTGTCTTGAGTGCCCCTGGCTGAAGGCTTTCTTGCCCCCATTGGCCTAACTTCCATTCTTCTCTCTCTGGCTGCCTCCTTCTGACCAGGGGCCAAATTCTCTGCACTTAGCATTGCTCCTTTGCCTTCAAGGTCTGAGCAGCTGTCTGGGAATCCACTTGGCTTTGATCTCCACTCCTGCTAGTCTTGAAGGTGAGGCAGGGTCCTTGGAAAAGAATGAGGTGCCTCAACCAGACCCCAAAGCTGTTGACCTCAACTTCCCTAGGCTATCTGCCCGTCAACATGTGTGAGATTAACTAGATGAGTTATTAAATCCCAAGTTGCCAGCTGCAGCTACAGGGCAGTTGATACATCGATGGTCCAGCAAAGGGAGAGTGTGTCTCCAAGAAGTCCCTGGCTGTCTGAGTCTCAAATTTCAGATTTCATCTTAAGAGCAGTGCCCTTAGCACCTCCCCTACCTCTCCCCCACTTGGAGCCCTGACCAGCGCGACTTTCCATTGCAGGAAACATCTGCTGGGGAGGCCAGGCTAGGCCAGGGGTTACTGCAGGACGTTGGCCAGGACCATCACCCAGATCCTGTAACTTGAAGCATGTGCAGGGCTCCGGCCCTGCCCGCCCACCACCGTGCCTCCCTCCCTCCTGCCACGGTGACTCTTAACAAAGAAGTTGTTTGCTGGCAGCTGAAAGGAGCGGGGTCTAAAGGGAAAAGGGGTGTGTTGCAGGGGTGGGGATGAGAACAGGCTGCTGCTGACTGGTGGCCACTCTGCCTGGGTGAGGGATGTGAGTCATAGTGGCCCCAGCCTGCCCTGGGTAGATTGCACGTTGATTAATGTGCCACTCTGGGACAGATCAGGACTGGGGAGCTGGGCCTTCAAGTGTCTTTCTGGAGCTTCCCACCAACTATGAGTCACTTGGCTGTGTGTGAATAGCTGGACCTCTGGACCTGGCCGTGAGGCATTCAATTCCTGGGAGGTTGCCTGTCTACCCAGGGCCTGCTCTTGAGAACCCTCAGCCAACACTATCTGCCTGATGTGTCTGCATCTTCCGGCTTCAGATGGACTCTTGGGGTGACTGTCTGCACTGACCAGGAGGAGGTGCTTGACTACACCCGCTCTGGGCTACCTCAGCCTGAAGACCTGCCAACAAGAATAAAGCACAACCCAGCTGTGGGAGACCGGCCGGCCAGCCTGTGCCAAGAACCATGCTGATCACGTCCTTTCACTTGTGAGGCTTTGCACTGGGAACACAGCTCTGGGAGAGGAAAGGACATTGGCTGGGGTCACACAGACCCTCTGTCCAGAAGCCAGAGGTCACTCCTCTGCAGTTCAGTCCAAGCGAGGCCAGTTGTTTTCATCCTGTGGGGAAAGTCAGGAGTCCGAGCTCAAGGAGCTGGGCTCCACTGGGAGGGGAAGCTGTGGAGCAGCTTGCAATGGACTCTTTGATGGAATCTGGGGTTCTCTGGAGCCTCCTGTTGGAACAGGAAAGCCAGTCATTGTGGTGGTCCTTGAGGAAATTTCTCCATGGACCTGTTGGTGCTGGACACTGTTGCTTGCATGGATCCGAGGAAATCCCAGCCGTGAGTGTGTGACTTGATTTCTCTCTGTGACCATTTTTTGCACCCTCGCATGCCCCCTCTTGGCTTTGCCTCCCAAAGGCCCCAGGTTTGACAACACTTGAACCAAAATTCTTCAGCCGTTTGAATAGGCGAGCCATGCCTCACCTTTGGAGCAGAATGCTTTAGGAGTGCGTGGGGCGGGAGGTACAGGGCCAGGGTCCCCTTGCTTCGAGATGGCGTGTCTTTGCAGGCCAACCATGCCTGCCTCATGGGTCTCAGCACTTTGGACTGCAGTAGGGAGAGTTGACCACCCATGTTGATTGATAGCATGGTAGAGTAAGGACATCTGTGTGCAAATATGGAGTAGATCTTTAGAAGGCTCGCTTGCCCCTCTCTCTACCTTTACAGCTTTGTTCCAAGCAGAAGAGAGGAGTAGAACTCTTGTACTACCTGTGTTTGGGAGACTGTGGCCGGACTCCCACAGCGCCATCTCTGTAGATGTCTGGCTTCTCACTGGGCATAAGAGAAACAAGGGGGAGAGGGCAAAATGGAAGAAAACCTAGAAACAGGAGAACTTCCAGGCTTCAGGGTCATCATCAGGATGTCTCAGCCCGGTGGGTTTTGGCACCACTGATAGGCTACTCCTCGGGAAGATCCTGACACTTCATAAATTCCAGGGGCCTGGAAGGCTGGTGGGCCGCAGAGCAGGTGAACGTCTCATCTGGAGAGATGTGGCTCTTGTGGGATGGCTCTTGTTTCTTGGCACAAGGACAGGGCTGGTGTTTCACTCCTGCTCTGTGACCATGCTCCTTGGGCACATCACCTGGCCTCTTTGTGCCTCACTTTTGTTCAGTATGAGGTAGGATAATAAAAGCCACCTTGTGATGCATGTGATGGGCTGAGCCTGTGCTTGATATGTGGTAAGAACTTATTCCACGCCAGCCTAACTGCAGTTCTAGAAAGCTAGTTAAACAGATGAGGACCATACTGGTATCAGGTAATCCAGGGTTTCCAGATGACTCAGTGCCAGCTTGGAACTAACACAAAGACCAGAGGACTTGTATCTGAAGTCTTTTCTTGCCATAGGATGGGAAGTCATAGGATGGGCATGCTTCCTGATAGCCTGCAATTGTCCTGCTCCCTGGTTCAAACACATGGCAGGAGGTTTTGAAAGTTGGGATTCTGTGTGACAGCATGCCATTGTTTGAGGGGAAGTTAGCAGGGCACTTACTTGCAAGTGGAGCTCATTCTGTAAATAAGCCAAGAGCAAAGGCTGAAAAATTTAATTCTAGACAAACTAGTTTGAAGCACTCTGTCCTCTTCTGTACTTTCTTCCCCCCCCCCACCCCTCTCTCTCTCTCTCTCTTTCTTCCTCTCCCTCTCTCAGAAAAACCTCCCTAAACTAAAGTCATGCATTTTCTCCCCCCCCCAACTTCCTGAAATGCTCCTCTTTCTCTAGTCCTAAGACCATTTGACCCAGCTGAGGTAGGCAGTGCCGGGTACAGATATGATCAGACCCCAGCTTAGGTTCTCTCATGATCCATTTAGCTCTATAGAAAGTACCAAAAAATGAGCAGTTTAAAGGTTGTTTTCTCTCACTACCGCAACTGTATGCAGCAGATTCCCAGGGAAGTGGGTGAAAAAGTGTAAAAGGCCAAGACCCATGTGTCACCACTAGCAGGACAATCCATCCTCAGGCACGTGCTCCTGGCTGAGGGTCAGTAGTCTTTTCTCTGCATAAATAGGTCAGTGCATTGCTGGATGGAGTGCAGCTGTCCCTCTGTGCACTTTGTCTTATGTATGTTTTGTCCTTGACTATCCTTTGTCTTTGGGCACTTAACCATTTTTGGGGGGTTTATATTTATTTATTTGTTAGTTTTAAGATTTTTAAGGGTTCCTGTCTATTCAGCTGGCTCAAGGCATCTCCAAGGAGGACTTCCTTTGGCAGTCTATGAGTCTGAGCCTGCACCAAGGCTCCTGGGAAAGTGAGGTGGGCACAGGTGGCCCAGGTGGTGGTAGGGCACAGGGCAGGGAGAGAGGTGCTTAGTATGTTGCAGGATCAGATTCTCTGTGCTTGTTTTCCCTACCAGGTCTCTGCTCCTCACCTGGCCTTAGGGCTTATGGGATAACAGAGCCCCATTTTTGAGTCTTGTCATGGAGCCAGTAGTTAGGTGAATGAAGGCAGGGGGCTTCTCTTAGTTTCTTCATTGGTACTGCAGGTGTTGGTGTATCATCTTGTAAAGGTGGGGAGGGAATTGGGCGCCTTATGAGCTGGATGTGCTTTTAAATTCTCTATGCCATATGCTTTTTTTTTAACACTGGTTTTATTTTATTTTATTTTATTTTTTTGAAGTCATGTCTTTCACACACAGCCACATGCTCACTGTGTTAGTTATAACAACAACTTCTGAGAGGTGTGCTTGGCCCCATCCTGTCCCGAGTCCTGCTGGGTATTGATTTGTCTCCTCAGGCCCCTGTTTCACTGACAGGGTGGTTCTACCAGCTGGCAGAAAGCAGAACACAAACAGCTGGCATGGTGGGCTTCAGGAAGCACCCTGCAGATGTTCCTCCTTCCTTTGTCTTCTTGGGACTATGTGGGTCCTGGCTTTATATTTTGATGTTTGATGGATGCTGGACACACACAGTTTTGCAGGATCAGGTTCTCTGCACTATTATTCCATGCCAAGGCCCCTTTGCTAAGCTGGCCTTCTAGGGCCTCTGGGGTAACAAAGCCTCATCTTTGCCTTTTTAACAGAAGTGAGTCCCCCTCTATATCTACTTCCCTAGCCCACAAGACCTGGGTACTTTTTGCTAACCATGGCCATTGTTATGCAGGTGTTAAGCCCCACTTACAAGCAGAGAAATGAAGACTTCAGAAAGCTCTTTAAGCAACTTCCAGACACGGAGCGCCTCATTGTTGGTGAGCTGGGAGCCCTGGGATGCGGCAGGAGGAAGTCTGGGAGTCCCAGGGATAGCACTCAGACTGCTTCTGGCTAGAGGCTGAGAGCCTACCCAAGTGAGCTTTTATATGTGGGAACTGGGAGAGAAAATGTCGATGTCAGCGCACTGGCCCTGGCTTTCAGGTCTCTGAGCTGAGCACAGAGCTTATGGCAAGAGTCCACCCTGGAGCGAGTATCTGGAACACTTACCTCTGCCCATGGCCAAGCAGAGGAAGGGGTTGACATGGTCATAGGTCTTGGAAAAGAAATTGGTTGAATTTTATTTACCTCCTTACCCCTAGCTTTTGTGGCTCTGTCTGCTCTCATGTTCCTTCTGCCTCTAGGTGGTAGCATATTTTACCACTCCCATGTTCCTGATCATGAGATACAGGGTCTTCCTTGGCTGCTAGTTCCAGTGTCTCATACACCGAGTCAGCAGTAGGCGATTAGGCTCCCATAGTGTTGGTGGGAGCGATGACATGCCTACTACATGTCAGTTTGCTAAAAATGCTTCCTGCCTCTGAACTTCCCTGTCCTGCTTCCTACCACAGATTACTCATGTGCACTCCAAAGAGACATTCTTCTTCAGGGCCGACTCTACCTCTCAGAAAATTGGATCTGCTTCTACAGCAACATCTTCCGCTGGGAAACTCTGGTAAAGACCTAGGACTCAGACTGGGGGTGTAGCCCAATGACAGAGCACTTACCTAGCATGTTCAAGGCAGTCCTGGGTTTGATCCCCTGAACTGGGAAAGAAGAAAGAGAAGAAGAGAGCTGGGACTTGCTCCCTTGGGCTGTCTCTTGACCAGGGCTGAGCAATTTGCCCTCACTTCCTTCCTTTCTTTGTGTTCTCTCCAAACCTTTGCACGGTTAACAAAAACACATGGCTGAGGCTTGAAGGATCCCCAAGTAGGAGTCCCAATAGTGGGATCTCCTCTGCCATGTATTTCCCTCCCACCTCTTGGATGTGGAAGAGGGTACAAGTGAATGCTCATTCACTTTGGGCAAATGCAGTTATTTAGTGTGAGTTACTGCAGAGGGAGGCATAGTAAAGTAGGCAGGGCATTGACCTTGGGGCTCAGAAGACCTGGCCTGCATGTTTTCTGGATTCTGCAGCTAATTAACTGTTTGATGATGGACCAGTCCTTTCTTTGCCTCTGTTCCCTCATTCTTATAAAATAGAGAAAGATTAAGTAGATGATTTTTATTGTCCTATCCAGCATCAACATTCAGTGTGTAAGTGGCAAAACAATTGTGGTATTGCTGCATATTTAGCAGACTATACAAATGAAAAAAAAAAAAAAAAATCTTCCTAGACCAAGAATCAAGATATCCATGACTGTAGACAAGGCTCAGTCCTACTTGGCTATGTGGCCACTGTGACAGAAGCAGGTAAACCAGATGATCTCAAAAGTGGTCCCTTCCAGACATAGAATAACATGAGCCGTGATCTGATTTCCTCTGTCTGCATTGCTGCCACATGATCACTCATTACCTGACTCTCTGATACCTCCTCTTTCTTGTTATTCATTCTCTGTCCCTGTGGGGATGCCAGCTGACAGTCCGTTTGAAAGATATCTGCTCCATGACAAAAGAAAAAACAGCTCGCCTCATCCCCAATGCTATCCAAGTTTGCACTGATTCAGAAAAGGTAAGTGGAGCCAAATTCTTGCCTTTTTACCCACCCATCCCACGCCCTCCATACCCCACTTTCCCTACTCCTGTATTTCTGCCCTTAAATTGCATTAATCCAGAGGATTAGGGCAAGAGGCGGTGAGGGAGAAGCAAGCTCCTGGAGCAAATTCTGGCATGGACAGGGTGGCTGGAGGCTGTGTATGGGGAGAGGGACCTGGTACAACACTGGATGTGGAGCCAGAAGACCTGAATGTGGGCCCCATGACTGTAGGCGTTAGATAACTTCTCTGAGCTGTTTCCACATGTGTGAAATTGACCCAGCATCTAAACAGAGCATTGAAATAGCATCACGTATTTGAGAACATTAAATTTTAAGTCACCACACAGACTGTAAGTAGTCATCATTGCTTATCGACATAACCGATTATATCTCAAGAGGATGAGAAGGCTAATAGGAAATGAATTGTCCTCATCAGTATGGGGGAAATGTGGTAGATAAAATTAGGACAGGAATATCTGTGATCTTTCACCTTTAAGCAGAACCTGAAGGCCAAGAGGTTCAAGACTAAGGGTGGATGAGGTTTCTGTGGAAAACAAAGTCTATAATTCCCATGACTCAGTTCAGTGACAAGAACCATGAGTATCTGGAGTCAGCTGGCCTTTGGTTCAAAATTCTCTTTCTGGCACATCCATCTTTGTGAGCTTGGCATTAATTGTTTGTGTGTGTGTGTGTTTTTAATGTCCAGGGCTTTTTATGTGGCTTGTATGAAATAGCATTTGTGAAGCACTTGGTAGGTGCACAGTAAAATTTAGTTTTCCACTGCTTGCTTTTGGCTTATTGTAATAGATCCCCACTAATGGGTTAGCACTTCTAGGAGCAGGTTTTTTTGTTTTGTGCCTTTTGTACCCTAAACATATAGAACAGTGCCTACCTCACACAAATATTCAAATAGTCGTTGAGTGAATTAAAAGTGTTGGTGAGTCAGTGGGTTTGTCCTATTCTTCCATTTAAGCTAGTTTCCAGCTCATTTCTTACCCAGTTCCAGTAGGTGGGTGAAGGACTATTGGGTAATGCGGATTGAACCTAGAGGTGTTTTATCAATAAGCTACATCCTCAGCCATTTTTATTTTTTATTTTGAGACAGGGCCTTGCTGAATTAATGAGGGTCTTATTAAGTTGCTGAGACTGTCTTTGAACTTGCGATCCTTCTGCCTCACCCTCCCAAGTCATTGGGATACCATGCATGTGCCACTGTGCCAGGCAGGACATTTTTTTTATGGAGATACAATTTTAAACCAGAGAGAAAAACAGTGAAGAAAGTGTAGTTGAAATACTGAAGGACTTGGTAATAGTTGTGACTTAGAGGTCCCAGGTACATAGGTCCCCATCAAGTTGACCTGTCAGAGTGCCTGTGTCGTGATCACGGATAACTGAAAGTCACTAGGGTTTGAGGATGAAGTCAGTACCTTTAGTTTGAAAGGAAGACCATGTCTCAATTCATTATATTGTATATCTTAACTGATATTCCTTGCCATTTTCTCTTCCAATCTAGCACTTTTTCACTTCATTTGGGGCCCGGGATAGAACGTATATGATGATGTTCCGGCTCTGGCAGAATGCACTCCTTGAGAAGGTAAGTACTACTCAGCTATCTCCTTCAGCCTCAGGATGTACATCTATCCAGGATGTTGTTTGCACTTGGATACTTACCCCGTGGGAAGATTGCTCCAAGGGCGCCTGTGTGGCCTCATGCCTCTGGAAATCCCCCAGACAGGTGAGGGCCACATTCTTCCATGGTAATATTGACTCTGAGGCCAGAAAGTTGCATATTGCCAGAGAATGTCCTCAGCGCTACTAAGAATAAGGCACGTTGGTTCCACTGTTTTAAAATGAAGTGGGGATTTTAAAAATCATATTTGATAAAAACACATAGCCACAGAAATGACTGTCATGAAGAAAGAAGCTTTTAGATTCACAGATCACCAGAAACAAAGGGACAGACTGCCTTATTGGGCCACCAGGGAAGCAACAGGGTCTATCAGGAGGTGGAGAAATGAGGGCAAAGTATGGGCAGGAGGCTTTATTATGGTTTTTATGGGAAGGAATGGGCAAGGCCAGGTAAGTTTAGGGTTGTCTGTTTGAATAATATCACCAGGCTTCAGAGTACAGGGGACTATCTCTAGTTGCCTGGTACCTGGCCTTGTGGGGCACTAGATCAGACTGGATAAAGCAGGGTGGGTATAGACTTTTGATTAGTTGTGACTTATTTTCTGTCTCTGAAATTTGCTAACCCTGGAAGTTCCATACTTATTAGCAAGACTGCAGACACCAGAGCACCAAAACAGGAAAGAAGAACATTTAGTTAAGATAGCTACCAATTGACTTTTGAAATGTTTGAATTACACTGGGAGAAGACAGATGGAGGATCATGGTCCCTGCCCTTAGAGAGTCCCCTCAGATGCATTTGGGCATTGACAAACTCTCCAAGCTGGAGCAAAAGACAGAAAAAAACTATGTTATAATTTTCCCCAGAGGTTAGTGTATAAATATGATTGACATGTATGTATTTGAATGTATGCACGTATCTGCCTTTATTTTGACCAATTACTATCTGAAGAAAATAGAGGAAATTTATTTAGCCTCTTCTCATCTGAGAGCCTGATTAAAACCTTATGGTGTTTTTGCATTGAGTTCTGCCTTTATTAGCAGTTGATAATGGTAAAATGATAATGTGTTTCATACAGCAGGTATGAATTTTCATATCACAACTACTTGTCATTTCTAAATAAGACACAGGGTCATCCTTACAGCTTCTAAATGTCTCACAAAATAATTGTTAAGAATTCTAAGCTGGGTTCAGTGACCCACACCTGTAATCCCAGCTACTCAGGAGACTGAGGCAGGAGGACCACAAATTTGAGGCCAGCTTCAGAAACTTAGGGAGGCCTGTCTCAAAAAATAATATGGACTGGGATATAGTTCAGTGGTAGAGCATTGCTGGGTTCAGTCCCTGTATACTGCAACCCCCCACCCCCAGCACATACAGAGAGAAACGCATTCTATCTGATGATGAGGCTCATGCTTGTCCTGACTATGGTCAAACCAGCTGAGCCAGGTGGAGCTGGTGAGGGAAGGCAGCACAGAGAAGGTGAATGGAGAAGTGGGCTAGGACCTGGTTTGGCAGAAAGCGGATGTATCCCAGGCCTGGTGAAAGGTGTCCATGAAAGTCAAAGACAGAAGGGAAGAGGTCCTGATAGGGAAAAAGGGGGTGCCTCCCTTCTGATCCACAAATGGGCTTCTGACAGCCATTCCAAGTGGTGTTCCTGAGTCACAAAACCAGAATGCTGATTCATAGTGTCCTGCCAACTGCCTGCTTCTGACCGCATACCTTGAAGGATGGACTTGTGAAGCTCTCAGATTCTTTTTCTTTAATTTTTATTTATTTTTCTTTTCTTTTTTTTTTTTTTTAAGATGACAGTAGAGTATCATTTGACTTACTATGCATACATGGAATATGACTTACTCTAATTAGGATCCTATTCTTGTGGTTGTACGTGATGTGGAGTTTCAATGGTGGTGTATTCATAGGAAGGTTATATCGGATTCATTCTACTTTCTTTCCCATTTCCATTGCCCCTTCCTTCCCTTCATTCCCCTTTGTCTAGTCCAAAGTATTTCTATGCTTCCCTCATCCCACTATTGTGTGTTAGCATCCCCATATCAGAGAGAACATTTGGCCTTCGGTTTTTTGGGATTGGCTTATTTCACTTAGCATGATAGTCTCTAGATCTATCCTTTTACCAGTAAAAGTCATAAGGTCATTCTTTTTATGGCTGAGTAATAGTCCATCATGTATATATACACCACATTTTCCTTATCCATTTACCTGAAGGGTACCTAGGTTGGTTCTATAGTTTAGCTATTAAATTGAGTAGCAGCTTTCAGATTCTTGATGGAGTCTATTGGTAGAAACATTCTTTATGTTGGACTTTTTAAAAAGAATTTTTGATTGCTTCTGTTCTTCTTAGTACTCTTGCCCTCTTTTTCACATAATTGTCCATACCCCTCTTCCCTTTATTCCAACCTGAGATTCATTTACAGTCTTGACCTTTGATTTTAGTTCTTTGACTTTCCTTTGTTTCTGTATGGAGACTCTGAACCCCAGGAGAATCAGCTTTTCTTAGGATAGTGCTTTTAAGAACAAGAAGACATGGCAACTAATGCATAGAAGCATAGGCAAACTGATTGCTTTTTAGAATAAATATAAGAAGGAAATATTCTAGTAATCCAGAGAAGGTTAGATGAGATGACCTTTTAGGACCCTTAAGCTATGAAAGTGCAGGACTCTTTCTAACGACAGGAACTGTCTAGCTATAGAACAGACCACCTCTGAGGTTGAACCTCATTCTTGGAAGTGACCCAATAGGGCCTTCATGGCCATATTTAATATAGAAGGAGATGGCAACATGGTGGGTGCCTAGTTCAGGTGTCCTCTGGGTACTCTGAGTCCAATTCAGAAGCTCTGGAATTACCCTGGCCTAAAGTAACTTGGGTTTATTCCAACTAATGTTGGAAAACTTATCAATATAAGCCCCAGGTGGTGTAATTACCATCCTTCAGGGGCCGGCTGATCCCATTCTGCAAACTTCTGTTGAAGTAACAGATAAGGAAGAGCCATGTTCCTGGCTTTGCTAGACTCCACATTCTTAGGCTGAGATCCTAAGCAGGTGGGGCTGTCATGGAGATGCCTGCTGTCCTCTAGTTCAGCTAGTAGTTGGACATCCTACCTTCAGGGGAGCTAGTCTGGCTCAGTGCCTCAGCAGAACAGGTAGATCTGCACAGGAAGGACCTGAATTGTGCCTCTTCTCCCCTGCAGCCCCTGTGCCCCAAGGAGCTCTGGCACTTTGTACACCAGTGCTATGGGAATGAGCTGGGCCTGACCAGTGACGACGAGGACTATGTGCCCCCTGATGATGATTTCAACACCATGGGGTGAGTGAAGCTGAGGGTGGGCTGCCCAGGCAATCTGGCGATACAAAGGCAGTGAAGGCCTCAGTGCGTGACATCTGAGTCAGGCCGAGAAGGAAGTGGGGGAAGAACCACAGGGCAGGCCTTTCGCTGCAGAACCAGTAAGGGGAAAGTAGTTGGGGATGAAGTCAGGAAAGTTGAAGGGGCAGAAAATGATAGACTTTGGGCCAGTGTGATGGTGACTTTTACTCAAAGTGAGATTTGAAGGTTGGGAACAGATCATTGATAAGGTCTGAGTTAACATTCTAAGAGGATCACTCTGGCCTCTTTGTTAGAAATACACTGAAGGGAAACAAAGACAGAAGCAAGGAAACCCACTGAAAGACCTGAAAGACTATTGACAAATTTAAATAATTTGGATGAAAGATAGTGGTGGTTTGGACTAGGAAGGTAGTAGTAGAAATAGCAACACATAATTAGTTTCTGAATATATTTTGGAAGGATGGATCAGAAAGGAACCAAAGATGGCTTTAAGGTATTTTGGTTTTATCATTTAGAATGGAATTATTTCCAAACTGAGATGAATAATACCGTAAGCAGGACAGTATTGGAGGGAAGACTAAAGGTTGGTTTTTAAGCAAGTTTACTGAGATGCCTGTTAATCAGGTAGAGAGGTCAAGTAATCACTTGGAATGAGCGGAATTCACTCTGGGCTATAGCCAAAAACTCAGGAGTTACTAGTTTGTAACCATGAAATGGAATGAAACCTCCAAGTGACCAAGTAAACCAAAAATGGAAGTTTCAAGGACTGGGCTTGGGAACACATAATGAGAAGAAGAAGCAGAACAAGAGATCTTGAAAGAATTTCCAATGAGGTAGGAGTGATGCTACTGGAGTTTAGGATCATAGAAGCCAAGGGAAGGGTGTTAAGAAGGGTATCACTGTATCACATGCTGTTGGTGGGTTAAGAAAAATGGGGCCTGCAAGTTGACTGACACAAAGTGTGTAAGAATGGAAAGGTAGGTGGAAGCAGGTGGTCATGTGAGGGTCTAGAGGAATAGAAAGAAAAGAAAGAGCATTGACCTGGGCTTGGGTACAAATGCTAGCACTTTATAGAGGTATCACATGAACTCAGTGGCTACCTATTTGATTATCTCTAAAATGCACGTGATGATTACTTAGAGTTGTTATACAGCCAGATGATATGTAAAGAACAAGTCAGTTGTTAATGCCAATGATGATTGCTCCTTTTGGGGAAGGCTGCTGTGGTACCCCTTAAGTGTCCCTAGAAGGGCACCCACTTTATCTCAAGGAGATTTTCCTTTTAAGTGTACAATGCAGAGAAGTTTTTTAGTTATGATTCAGTGGTATTGTGCAATATCACTAAGGGAATATTCATATGCAGAATCCAATCTTAGTCAACATGTGGGAAGTAAAGTCTGCTTAGAACCCACTTATTAATTCAAATGATCAGGATGAGATGGAATCCAATGGGCAAAAAATAGGTTAAGGTAAATAATGGTAAATAATAAATATAAAGGTAAATAACGGTTAGGTAGGGATATCTAAGGAGGATGCCTCGAAAAATTGAGCTTGGAGCCAGAAATTTTATATGGGATGTAGGAAAGATGCAGTGAAATGGGAAGGAGGTTTCAGAAAAGCAATGAAGGGGGCAGATTTTTAGTTAGAGGAAGATCATATACAAATCAAACACCTGCTTGCTGGTGCCTTCTCTAGCTACTGCGAGGAGATCCCTGTAGAAGAAAATGAAGTGAATGACAGCTCTTCCAAAAGCAGCATTGAGACCAAGCCAGATGCCAGCCCACAGCTGCCTAAGAAATCCGTCACCAACAGCACCCTGACATCCACTGGAAGCAGCGAAGCCCCTGTCTCGGTATGGATAGTGAACCCTGACATCCCCCACCCTGATCCAGTGACCAGTGTCTCCTAACTGTGTTACCTCTGTTGGAGCCCAACCTGGGGAGTGGGTAGAGGGGAGGTGGGTTACAGTGAGTCAGTTTATTTGAGGAGGCATACTGGAGTGCATGGGTTCTCTATTCTCTATTGGTATAGTCTCAGGGTCCACAACTGGATTCAAGGTGCCTGGTTTACACAATCTGATTTGACTTCTAAGATTAAAAGTCTCCACTCTGTGAGCTTGGCTCTTGGTGGGCTGCTCCAGGTCCTCCCCTCTGGTGGAGAGTTATTCCAGGTCTTTCATGTATTGTATATGTATGTATATATTTAATTCACTGTCTTGATCTGAAATGAAAGTTGTGCATGAATCTAGAACTGAAGAATGGTTAATTGTTTATTTGTCCTTTAGATTCATATTTATTGAGTGCTTCTGTGGCTTATTTCCCCCTTGTGCTGGTTTTTATGGAGGCTACAAAGATTTCTAAGAAGATCTCTCTCCTTGGGGTATTGACAGTCAAAAAATAGAACCTTGATGAAGGAAGAGGGTTAGGGGCATGTGCTAGGGGCAGATGGAAGAAGGGACGAAATTCCTCAGGAAAGCATTCCCGGAGAAGGGAGGCTTGTTTCCAATGGCTTGGGGACCAGGCCATATCATCTTAGAAGGAAAACATCATTCATTTGATGGCTACTCTTCATTTTCTGTCTCTCAGCTTGTCTTTAAAATGTGAAAAACTTTATTGATTCTCTTCCAGTGCTAATGGAAGAATGACTTTTTAAAAAGGCCTGTGGAGACTTCTGAGGTTAGGGAAAAAGTGTACTCCTTAGAGGCAGGCTGATATTGTCATAGCATGGTGGAGGTGTGACTCCAGGAAGGACCTGGAACTGCAGGTAACACCTCTGCTGACCTCCTGGTTGTGTGTCTGAACAGTGAGCCTGAGAAGGGCAGCCCCTTGTGCTGGATTCACTCATCTGCAGCAGAGCTGAGCAAAAGCCCAGAATATGACTCCACCTAGGCTCCTAAGCAGCTGTGTTGGGAGTGCAAGGACCTCCAAGGCCAGGTCTCTGGTCTCCTTTTGGAGAGTAGATCCAAGTAGGTTGTCCCTGGTGAGTGACCCTTCAGTCTCTGTTGCAGTTTGATGGCCTGCCCCTGGAGGAGGAGGTGTTGGAGGGCGACGGGTCCCTGGAGAAAGAGCTCGCTATTGACAACATCATCGGGGAAAAGATTGAGATCATCGCGCCAGTGAACTCCCCTTCATTGGACTTCAATGACAATGAGGACATCCCCACCGAGCTGAGTGACTCTTCAGACACTCATGATGAAGGTGGGCATTTGAACATGAGTCCAGAGTGGACCTTTGAAGGCTTAAAGGAAGTCTCTGTGTGGGGACCAGAAGCAGCATTCTGGACAAGAGGGACTAGAGGGAAAGGCATTGCTGGGTCAATGACTTTAGAGACTCCCCTTCTCTCTGATGGCTCTTCTTTGTTTGTTTCCAAATATTTTTTAAAAATTTTTATTTGTACTTTTATATATACATGACAGTAGAATGTATTTTGACATTTCATACATACATGGAGTATAACTTCCTATTTCTGTGGTTGTACATGATGTCGAGTTACACTAGTCATGTATTCATATACGTGCATAGGAAAGTTATGCCCGATTCACTCTATTGTCTTTCCTAGTCCTATCTCCCCTCCCTTTCCTTCATTCCCCTTTGTCTAATCCACTGAACTTCTATTCTTCCCCCCACCCCTCATTGTGTATTAGCATCTACATATCAGAGAGAACATTTGACCTTTAGTCTTGGGGGATAGTCTCTGATGGCTCTAAATAGATGCTTCTTACTTTGCTCCCACATAGATTTGGGTCCCAATCTCACTTGGGAACATGCTCCTTCTTATATTTCATGGAGAAATGTCAGATTCTCAACAGACATTAAGTTGGTTGATGGTTTTCTTCCATTGAATTGGTGGTAGTTTATTTCTAGTGAGTAGATGCTCATGAGTGTACTTGTTCATCTGTAGATGGTCTCTCCTAGAGGGCACCTGTAGTGGTTTTCTAACCTTTGCCTGGTTTGCCTAACCAGCACTAGAACAGAGGACTGCACAGGTTGGGTACCACCTAATATCAAGGGTGCCATTCAGTATTCCCCCCACTATACCAATAAAACTCCCAATCTGTATAGTCCTTGGCACTATCTCTCTATGATATTCCTGAGTTCTTCCCTGGCCCTCTTTGGATCCCAGGGCTGCCAGAAATGTCAGCCTCCTACTTGATGTCACCTGTCAGCCCATGCAGGTGCAGACATTAGGGACTGTGGGGTGCTGGGGACTTGGGAGGAGAATTTAGACTTAGCAACTCACCTGTACCCTCAGGCACATTCTTCTGTAGCAATAAAAGTTCAAAACATTGCAGGTGGAATTCCCTGAGTAGCACAGGAATACCCTCTGCCTGTTGTCTGCCACATATTATGTGCTGGGTGGGTACAGCATCCCTGAGTACTGAAGAAGCGTCGCTTTGGGAACCCTCCTAGACTTTGCTCTGTGTGTCTGGCCCTGTGACTCATTCTGATCTGTATTTTTGTTGTTGTTGTTGTTGTTATAATCTATGATAGATTTATTTTAAAGAGGGGGTATTGATGTCATGGGGGAAATAAGCCGCCCATGTAGTTAGGAATCGTGGCCCATCAGGTCAACCCAGGCGTTAGACGCTTTTCTATAAACAGATCTTAGATTAATCAGTAGTTCCAGAACCCACCTGGGCTAGTGACTACGCTGTCATTTGTTGTCATTTGTGCCTGACTTACAGACTCTCAGTAAACTGTCCTTTAGGGGTTCAGACAACCTCAGGAAGTAGTCATTTGTTTTAATTTTAGTCTGAGATCCACTTAATCAGGGAGGTTTGAAAATGTAGAACCACATACAGCCACATGCCCCATAGTGACACTGGCTACATACACAAAGGCATTCTCAGGAGATTATAGTACCCAGAGGTGTAAGAGCATCCTGGTTTGTGTACATAAACTATGCTGTTTGCACAAAGACCAAATCATCTAATGGCACATTTCTCAGGCCATTTCCTGTAGTTAAGTGACCTGTGACTATAGTACATCCCCAAACTCTTTGTAAAGGATGAATGGATAGTGTGTGAACTAAATTAAAGACTGTGCATCCCAGCTTCACAGAAGCAAAGTCATAGACAGCAGAGGCCATGGGCCCTGCCTACCTGATCCTTGGTGGTGGTGTCCACATTAGGCACAGAGACATTAATGCTCTGGGATGTCCCCGGGGCCCTCTACCCTCCACCATCCCCCTCTAATCCCTGGTAATCTCTTCTGTGTAGGGGAGGTCCAGGCCTTCTATGAAGACCTGAGTGGCCGGCAGTATGTGAACGAGGTCTTCAATTTCAGCGTGGACAAGCTCTATGACCTTCTCTTCACCAACTCGCCCTTCCTGCGGGATTTTATGGAGCAGCGGAGATTCTCTGGTCTGATTTGGCAGGGCTGGCCCCTCGCTGACTGTTTACCCTTCCTCCCTCTGTATTTTCTCCCTTCTCCTTCTTCTTTTCCCTCTCTTCCCATGCAACCCCTTATCCAGGGTATCTGACGGCCCACACCCCCTCTTTCTGGCCTTACATGTTGCTAGAGCTTCCTCAGGGCCTGTTTTCCTCTCTTCCCTCCATGCTGTATTTTTCTACATGCCCTTGTCCTTCAAGTACCAAGAACTCGCCAGCAAGCAAGACTCACAAGTCTTGGTCTCTGCTCTCACAGGACTCACTCTCCAGTCAAGGGCAGCAGCTTCCCCTCACCATAAGCCACCCTATTTTTGCCAGGGACCTCGCATTATCTCATTCAGTCCCCACAGCTGCCCTGTGTACAAGGTATTGGGATTCTCCAGTGCTGGCATTCCAAGACACCAAAACCCATGCTGTTATTATTTTCTCACTTAATGTAATTATAAGGGGCAGAGCCAGGATTCATATCGAGGACTCTGGGGTTTATGCCTTGACCCTACGTGTTTTTGTCTCACTCCCTCCCTGCATTTCTTCCCACATCAGGGACACAGCAGTGGCCTACCAGGACTGCTAAGCCTCTGGCTCTGAGAAAAAGCATTGGGGGCAGTGGTGAGCCCCTCTGCCAGGAGAGGACATGCTGAGAACCTGGGGAGGTCAAGCCCTAGAGGCAAGGACTTGTTCCCAAGGGATCCTAGGCCCTTGCCACAGTAACTCCACTGTTGCCGGCACCCCCGCAGGTGGCCCCAAGACCTCCTGCCCCAGCCAGGGAACAATCAGCATTCTGGAGCCTTGTGTAGAATTTCGGCAATGCTACAATGAGCCTCTTTCTGCTCTGATTCCCCCTCCTCCGGCCCTCCCTTCAGTCCCTCAGGCTCCCATTGGCTTCCTTTGGGGGGCCTGTCTAGTCAGCACAGAACGAGGAGTTCCTTGGAGGGGAGATTCTGGTGTGGGGAGCGTTCCCTCCCTCACTTCAGGGCCCTTCTCTACCCTCAGATATCATCTTCCATCCGTGGAAAAAGGAAGAGAATGGAAACCAGAGCCGAGTGATTCTTTATACCATCACCCTGACCAATCCCCTAGCTCCCAAAACTGCCACTGTCAGGGAGACGCAGGTGAGCAGGAAGAGGGCAGAGGCAAAGGAGAGTGGGCGGGGAAGCCCTGCCTGGCGTGAAGGGTGAGGGCTGGTGTGTGGGGGACCACTCTGGGTGCAGATGTGCTTTCACGCCCGTCTGGATGGCAGCACCTTGCCAGCTCTGAGGCCGCCATTTCCCAGGGTTCTGCATCTTCTGTTGCAGGGTCTCGGTTGGGGTGGGGAGGTGGGAGATGCCACCCCTCCTCCTGCTTCTCTTCAGTGTTGGCCAGGGATCCTTTTCTCCCCACAGACCATGTACAAGGCAAGCCAGGAGAGTGAATGTTACGTGGTAGATGCAGAAGTCCTTACTCACGACGTGCCCTACCACGACTACTTCTACACCATCAATCGCTACACACTCACCCGCGTGGCCCGGAACAAGAGTCGACTCAGGTGGGTGTGGGGCCCAGGAGGTTCACACAGGGTCTTTATGTTACACAACATTCATCTGCTCCCCAGGGAGGAGGAGGAGCCTGGAGAGTCACCTGCTGGCTCTTTTTTTTTTTTTTTTTTTTTTGCGGTACTGGGGATCAAACTCAGGGCCTTGTGCTTGTGAGGCAAGCACTCTACCAGCTGAGCCATCTCCCCATCCCTACCTGCTGGCTCTTGATTCTACCTTCTCTTGAAGCATTCTGAGACTTCCTACCTCCCTGTCCTGACAGTTCCTTATGCTCTCCACCATGTGTCACCACTCAGTACATCTCTGTAGTGAAACCTTTGTCACCACCACTGTTTACTGATTGCCCGTGGTTTCTATGGAGCTATGCAAGTGCCTTAACTACATTCTTTAGAATCTTTAGAATGACCCAAGGAGGAAGGTTTATCCTCACGTTCAAATAGGTACCTTTGCCCAGTGTCACGTCTCCAGTTAATATTGAAACTTGGCTCTTAGAAACAAAAGCCTGAACTCTTTCCCCATGTCACATGTGTGGCAATTTCCTGTTTGCCTCCCCTGCTGGACTTTGAGCTCCTCGAGAGCAGGAGTTTCAGTCCCCCACCGCCTGGTTCCCAGCTCTCAGCGCTGGGCCTGCTCAGGAGAGTCCGGGAAGTGTGGTTTCAGTAGTTAGTTCTGGGCACTCAAAGGAAGACATTTAGACCCTGTCATCATAAAAAGTGTGTTGTTTAATTGAAAAGTCACCTGTCGCATAGGCCAAGTTCTTTTGACTTTAAGGAGCAAGAAACTCATTGATGTAGTTCAAATAGGAGTTTAGTGACAGGTTCTGCAGAGATCTCTTTGAAATTAGAAAGCACTCAATATCTGAGCCTGAGGCACACCCTGCATCTTTCTCATCTTCTTGAGGTGTTGCTTTTATTTTGGTGTGGGAAGGGTAGGGGAGCGTTTGTGCTGCGTGCTTCACCTCAGCCTGCGTTCTCTTTTCTTTGCTCTCCTCTTACCTCTCTCCTGTTTCGCCTGTCCTTTGTCCCCACCCCCCCTCCACAGGGTCTAGATTTCTTAGTTCCACTTTCCTCATAGGATCTTCCAATTTCGTGTCCTATCTATGTACTCCACAAAGAGCTAGCTGGTTGGTTTTTGTAGAGAAGTGCCTATCCTCCATCCAGTGAATAGCTCTTGAGCATCAGACCAGGGTGGAGGCAGCATCCCTGAGGGAGAATAAGCAGGGCAGGCAGCCTTGAACGTGGGGTATACAAGCAGGGAGAATTTGTTGACAGAGGCTCATATCGAAGGAGAAAGCAAGGAGCAAGGCTCTGTATAGGAGGGAAGGAGCTCAGTATTCCAGAGGTAGAGGCACTAGCATGACTAGTGACTGGGGAAGGGAATACCTGGTGAGGTCTTGGGTGCAATGGAGAAGTAGGAACTGGGGCCAGGAGCAGATGACACTGTTACAGGTGGAAGTGATGAGGCCTCGGAGGCTGTCTTGGACTTGAATGCCTCAGCATCAGCTCTACAGCTTCCCTTGACTGGCTGGCAGCCTGCTTGGCACCCGTCTGGAGCGCCCCTCTGGAGGGAGGCAATATGACAACATGAAAGAATTCTGGGCTTGGAGTCTGAAGCCCTTGTTGTTAGCCTTTGGTCCACTTAAATATTCTAAACTTCAGTTTTCTTAACTATAAAATGAGGATAGATCACAGTGACCTCAGAGGGTAGCCAAGGACATCAGATATAATGGAGTTGAGAGGACTTTTGAATATGTAAAGTGCAAGACAAATGGGAAATTGCCTTTGCCTTAAACATGAATTTACTTTTCCCAGCAGAGGAGAGTCCACCCAGAAAATGATTCGTCTTGTCTTTGACTTGTTCCTCAGGGTCTCCACAGAGCTGCGATATCGAAAACAGCCCTGGGGTTTAGTGAAAACCTTTATCGAGAAGAACTTCTGGAGTGGGCTAGAGGACTACTTCCGCCATTTAGGTGGGTGCTACCATCATTGCTGCTGGTTGAACTGCGGGAATTGGGTAACCCATCTGTCACCATTGGTACGACTGTCACCATTCAGCGGAATGAGAAACCGAGATAATGGAGTTGTTTTGTTGGATCTTTATGTCTGTCCCCCAAAATGGAGAGCAAATTTGTCATGTATGTGAATATGTGCATTTTTCAAGAGACTATGTCTATCATTTTATAAAGTCATTAATAGAGCTATAATATCCCCCCACATGAACCTCAAATCTAATAATACTGGTAATAATTGTGTTATGAGAAGTTTCTGAAAATTGCCAGTGAATGCATCTATTTAGGAATTGTGTAAAATGCCCCAAATTATGTACATGAGGATGCAGACATTGGGACCATGTGACACAATATTGAACAACCCAAAATAGGGGATTGGGCAGAGGTACAGCCCAGAAGTGCTTCCCCAGGCATCCATGAGGGTCACTGCACCCGCCTGGCCCACTTCCCAGGGTATAATATGGGGAAAATGTTTCCTGTATGCCTTCTGGAGGCTGACATGTTGAGTTGAAGGTGTGGGAGGGTGGCCTCTGATGTGGCCCTGTTGTCTGTGGTAGAGAGTGAGTTAACCAAAACGGAGACTACCTATCTGGCTGAGATGCACAGACAGTCTCCCAAGGAGAAAGCCAGTAAGCCCTCGACTGTGCGGAGGAGAAAGCGTCCCCATGCCCACCTGCGGGTGCCTCATCTGGAAGAGGTGATGAGCCCTGTCACCACACCCACCGATGAAGATGTGGGCCACAGGATCAAGCACGTGGCAGGTGTGTTCCAGGTGGGGATGGTGGTGTGGGCTAGTCTTTGGGCTGGAGCTGCATACCCATGCCATGGCACAAACGTAGACATTCCTTTTGCGCCTTGGTTGTATAATTAGTATATGATTCATATGTAACTCAGTAAATCTGAGGCTCCCCATGCTCTGTCTACTTCTCCTTGCCAAGTCACGTCCCTCAGCCCTGCTGAACCCTTACATATGCTCTGCCTTTGGACTTATGACACCTAAGCTCCGTGGCCACCTACACAGCCTCCACGTTCTTGGGAACTACACTTAAGAAGAAGCTGAAACCCAGATCCTAGAGATGAACTCATAACATAAAGACCAAGGAGTCCAAAACAGTCCCCAAGGGTCTGCCCACCTAGGCTGTGGGCTCCCCTGGTATCTCCTCCTCTTCCCATCCAGTCGTGCACAGCATCATGTCTACTTAGTAGTCATGGAAACCTGGGGTGATAAGGGGCCTAGAGAATGATGAATGCAGTATTTTATAAACTATGCTTTACATATCCCTATGAGTTCATCGGAGCTTCATGGGGACAGGGGAGGAGGCAGAGCAAGAGAGGAGAGTGCCAGTCTTCCACATCCCTTAGTCTCACCCAGAGCACTGCCGTAGTATATGTTTTACACAGAAAATTTCAACTAGTGTTGGATTTCAGCAAACTGATTCTCAGGTTACATTACTTGCATGTCCAGCATTATGTTATGCATAAATTTAGGACTGGAAGCCAGCTGCATCTGGTCCTTTCCCAGAGCCATTTCCACTTCCTTAGGCCAAGACCACTATCCTGCATCATTATATTTTAGCTACATAGGTTCATTGATTTTTCTGTTTCCTCAGTGATGACCTGAACCAACCCATGACCTTGCCCTTGAGGGGCTTACCTCTTGTTGCAGGGCTGGGAATAGCCATCATAGGATTCCAGTGGCAGCGTCATGGACCCTTCCCTGATGTTTCTTGCTTGACCATCGTCATGTGAGCAGTTAGTAGACTTGTGGACCATGATAGTGACAGCCTATTTATTCTCCCACAGGTTCCACGCAGACACGGCATATCCCCGAGGACACTCCCAACGGTTTCCACCTGCAGAGCGTGTCCAAGCTGCTGCTGGTTATCAGCTGTGTGTAAGGGACTTTAGGTTGTCCTCCCATCCCTGCCCCAATGCCTTCCATTTCCTGCCTAGTACAGGAAAATCATCTGCCATCTCTCAAAACATTTATTTAGTACCTTTCCTCCTGTTTTTCCTTACTTTTTTTTGTTTGTTTGTTTGTTTTGTTTTGTTTTTGTTCTTTTGTTTGTTTTTCTTGGTCCTCTAGTCTTCTCTACCTGAATCAGTTATTTAGTTCCTCATTTCTCGCCTCTTTGCTTCTTTTTTCTCTGTTTTACTCGGCACTAATGCTGGTCTTTAGGAAAATATGCTATATCCATGCCCTTGAGGAACTCAGTGGCAAGTGAGTGTGATAGGGCATTTGAAATTCTGCACAATAGGATAATTGCTAACATAGAGAGGCTGCAGAACACTTTAGGAGTTCAGTCATTTGCAAGAGATGTTCTGGGTGCCTGCTCTGTACCAAGTACTAGGACCATGTTCTCATGGAACCCATGCTTTGTCAGGGCAGCCAAATGAAATCAATGACTACAGCACAGAACAAAGTAGGTACTTATTTTAATATACATGGTTTATAATTGCTATGACATTATGAAACCAAAGGTTCAATAGCTTGCTTAGAAAGTTATGTAGATGGGAAGATGAAACAAATGAAGACATAAGATAGGAGACCACAACTGTCTGATGGGTAAGTGTATGCCATCACCCGCCTAGGACTTTTCTAACCCATTTCAAGCAGGAAGCAGCTAGGAAGCTAAGGAGAGCTTCTGCTTGCCACTGCCTGGAATCCTACCCCTTCCTCGCATGGGGATGAGCTGCACGAGAGTGTAGGTAGCACGGGGGTGGGTGGGAGACCTAACAGCTGCCCAGACGTGGGCTCTACCTGCTGCACACTGGGCACCCAACCATTTCTACTTTAATTTTGCTTCTGCAACCTCCCCAGCCCTTACTGAAATATTTCCTAAGAGGCAGAGCAAGGCGGACAGCTTTATCCTCACAAAAATTTAGAGGAAGCCCACAAGCAATATGATCAAATTTACATTATGGCAATATGGCAAATGGATTGGAAAAGAAAAGATTAGAGGCAGAGAGGTCTGTTGGAGTAAATCACAGTGATGTAAGTGAGAGTGTCTGTCAGACTGAGGTGAGGGACTAGAACTGAGAGGTTCCAGAAGGGAAAGACTCATGAACCATTTGGTTCTGTTACAAAGGAAGATGAACTCCTGATCTGAGGGAATGTGAATGGTTGTGTTGTTAGCAGAAATGTGGAATTTAGTGGAAAGTTGTTGAAGACACTTTTTGGCTCCAGGTGTGTCATTACTTTAGGTTATCTAGGTGGAGTTGACAGGTATTTGTTGATATTGACCTGGTATTTATGAGAGAACTGTAGGCTGCAGCCACAGATGAATTTTCCCTGGCATTAAAGCCATGGGTACAAATCTCACCATTCATGCCATGTATAGAGTATTACAGAGGCAGGGCCGAGGATGACCCTAGGGACTCCTGACAGGAAAAAACCCTTTGAGGAACATGAGGAACCTTCTTAGTAACCTTCCTTGAATGAATAACATAAAAGTAGTCTTTTGACTATGACAAACCAAGACATTATTACAGACTTAAGTACACAGACAACTGTAGCCAGTGAGATTCACATTTAGTAACAGTAATTTAATGCAATTCATGACATTTTTCAGTTAAAACTATCTCTGGCATTGGATTTTGTTAAGTGCAAAACCACAACCTCTAGTTCTGTAGTTAAGCGCTCTCTCTGTTTTGACCTGACTTTAGTGGAGAAGCCCCACTCTGATCAGTAAATCAGATGGTATTAACTAGCCTCAGGGCTTGGTTCGTTTAGGATAATAATCAGACTTCTAATTCAACTCAATAGGAACCAGGCTGCTGGTCTGGTGAGAGCCAACCCGAATGTAAAACAGACTTGCATGGCATGATTTGCCCCGCGTCTGGCAGGCTCTTGCTGCTGTTCACCTGCCATGTGTGACTCAGCCTCCCACCTCTTTTCTCTGTTTAGACCACTGTAGAACCTCCAGCTAGACAGCACGTGGGGGTGTCCCTTGACCTTCACTTTGCACAGTCAGGATTATAAACACTAACCCACATGCAGGCAGGAAGATCATGAGCTACATGTGAAGAAGTGGGCGCTCAGACGATCCAGTGTATGCCAATACACCCACAGGCAGGATTTCGAAATGCAGCACAAAGTTTGAAAGTTCTCAGGGAGAACTCAGGCTACCTCCAGGGATTTGCAACAACCACCTGAAAGAAGATGACATTCCACAATATCAGAAACACCACTGAGAAATAGTCACTCTCATGTACATGGGGGAAAGTCTAGCTAATCTGAGCTTTTCTTTCTCTTGGTTGTTCTTTTCTCCACCCATTTGTTTTACCTTCCCTTCTTTATCCTTTTCTCTCTTGCTATGTGTATCTGTACCTGCTCCTTTCATGGTAAAGAGCCACCCCTTGTGGTAGGCCTGCTGTATGCCAGTGTGTTTTACAGACTGGTGGATCAACCCCAGTAGGGTAGGTGGTATTGTCCTGATTGAGAAAATTGGGCTTCAGAGAAGCTAAGAGGCTTAACCAAAAGTTAAGAAATAACAGGTCAAGCCAGGGTTTGTACCTGGTATTGTAGAACTCTGGGCCCTCTCTTTACCAGTCTTTCTCCATCCGTGATCTTTTGTCACAAAATGACCTTCAGGCTGCCATGGAGGCTAAGAGAAGACAGTTTACACAGAGCCCCTAGAACTCTCCACCAGCTGGGAGGCCTCGGCTGGTCCCTGTGATTCTTTCTGGAGCCTGGCAGGTGCAGGGAGGGAACTTTGCAGCCTCGGGGAACTTCTACCAGCACCTGTAAGGGATATCTGCGTAGAGTTGGAGATCCCACTGAAATTCTTCCTTCAGTTCCACCCTTCATTTGTGTCCTGACATTTTGGGGTCAACGGTGGGGCGGAGGGTGGGATCTTTTCTCAGTTTAGAACCCGTGAAATACCAAGAGTCAGTGTGCCATGCTCTCTCTCGCTCTTTCCTTGCTGGGTCTCTTCATCCGTCATGTCTTCGCTGCTAGTTTTCCTTCTCACCCAGGCTCACTTGCTGTCTGGCTCAGTTCCGGTGGTTTCCCCTTCCCACACTCCTGTTTCTAACCTCTGCCTCCTCCCCATTTTTCTTCCTTGCTCCCATTAGGATCTGTTTCAGGTACTGGCTCTATGATTACTCCTTTTATTCCCTCATCCTTTTCCCTCTCCACTTTACCTCTCTTCCCACAGGCACCCAGATTCTGGGTGTCTGTGTCTCCCCTCCCCAGTGCCTTCACCCCACGCTCCTCTCCATGGCTGCACCGCTATGCCCCGCCCCCTCTAGACAAGGCTGCTTTTCTCTCTGTCACCCTCACTGCGTCCCTCTGGCACACTCACTCATTTGCTGTCATGCTTTGGATGACCCGGTGGGCAGGCACGGAAGCCCCTGGGATGGAGAAGATGCCTGACTCCTGTCCCAACTCATCGTCATCACTTACCCCCCCATGTCTTCCTCCTAGTCTGGTGCTGCTGGTCATCCTTAACATGATGCTCTTCTACAAGCTCTGGATGTTGGAATATACCACCCAGACCCTCACTGCCTGGCAGGGTCTAAGGCTCCAAGAAAGGTAATCCTGCCCCTGCCCTCTTTTGGCCCCACCTCTACCCCACCCAAGCTGAGCCCTGCCTCCTGCCTGCCCTGGGACTGACTGCCCCATTGCCCTTGCCCAGGGGATAGCCCTTTGGGTTATGCCCCCAGGCAAGGTCTGAAAAATCTGTCCCTGTAGTTTTCATCTACTTCTGATTTGGGGCACTGGGGACTCAGAGGCAGGAAGCAGAGGACAAAGCACTCTGATGTGACTCTCTGTCCTTTAGGGGTCTGAGAGCACAGGAGAGTCCGCTGAGCATAACTCCAGCTGCTGGGGCACCCCTTCTTGTACCCCACAGGTTACCCCAGTCTCAGACAGAATGGGCCCAGCTCTTAGAGTCCCAACAAAAGTACCACGATACTGAGCTCCAAAAGTGGAGGGAGATCATCAAATCCTCAGTTATGCTTCTAGACCAGGTGAGATGCCCCATCTTCTCCATTTCCCCCAGGCTGCAGGAGACACCATCCAGGAGACACCGATCCTTCCTTGATGTTCTGAGAAACATCACCGTCTCTATCGCCAGCCTCCCGACGTCTTCCACCCATTCATTCTTCTCCCAGGCCATTCACTATTCTAATGTTAAAGCCATTCCTGAATGTGATTGGAAACATAGGCACAGTCCCCAAAATAAAGATAAGAAAATACATTGAATTTGCAGCAAGAAGGCTGTAGGTTAGATGAAAAGAGAACCTTTTTTTAAAATTTATTTTGGTAACCTGTAGTCATCGGACTGGCGTTTGAACAAAGAACTCCCCTTTTACAGAGATTTGTCTTCCTAGAGGATGTATCTGTCTAATTCCTTTTCATCCGTACTACCTGCTCCCCGAACCTCAAAGGCTCTGTACTAAGAAGATGACTATTATGTTTTTATTTCACAACATTGTCTTTGTAGTACAGTTTTCCTTGGAAAACCTAAGTCCAGCTGCTTTGAAAAATCATCCTGGGGCAAAAAAAAAAAAAAGAAAGAAAAAAAAATCAATAATTAGCTTAGTTTCCTTGTGGGAAGGAGCTTCCTTCCTCCCAGAAAAATTTATCATGTTTTAGAAGTAACCCCCAGGCCATTGCCAAGACTTCAGGAACTACCTTTGCTATTAAGAGAATTAGGTAGATAACAGACCCAGAATTTATCCTGCTACGTTAAAATTTCTATTCCCAAAGAGGTGTCATTCTGATGTCTTGTGCTTACCTAGGCCTGAGATGGAATCCCTGCTTTATCACTAATTAGTTTTATGACCTGAAGCCAGGGCTTTAATATCAGCATCAATTTTCTCATTTATAGAATAGGGATTGTGTTTATAGCTTCAAGAAACTGCTATTGGAATTTGATGGCACCTGGAAGGTGCTCTCTAACATCAAACTTTATTTCCCCTTCATAGCTTGGTTTTGTGCTCTGAATTAAGGAGAGATAATCTTAATGCAACTATCAAGACCCAGTTTAGCATGTTTATTAGAGTATAGCTTTGGAGCCATGTTTAAGGAGAGTATTTTTGTGCAAAAGAGCACAGACAGCACAGTGAGAAGTTTGGAAGTTCCAATGAGACAAGAAGGGCTGATCGAATTGAAGATACACCACACTCAAGACAGGGACATGGGGCGATGTGAGCACACCAGTCTCCAGACATCAAAATCAACAAGTGAAGAGTTAGACTTCTTGTAAAACTCCGGAGGTCTGAGCTAGGACTAGAAGTTACAAGGAGTTAAATTTTTGAGTCATCGAATAGAAAGACACCTTTGGTTAGCTGCTTTGGAGGACTGAGTTTCCAACACTGAAAGTACTTAAGAATCAAAAGATGATATTGGATAAGGAACATAAGAATTAAATGGGAGGAAGTTTGGAATGGATGCCCCTTCTAATTCTAGAATTTTTACTTTTTAGTTTTTTGGTTCTGGGGATTGAACTCAGGACCCAGTAGGCAAGCACTCTACCTACTCCCAGCCCTTCAAACTTTAGAATTCAATTCCAATGTGGTGTCCCTTAATTTGGGGCTTGGGCTGTCAGATTCATAGCCTCATGGATGCTACAGTATCACAGGCCACTTCTGATTCTACCATTGGAACTGTCCCATCTAGGCTCCATCCCATGAGCTATAAATGTTAATTCACTGATGTGGGTAACAATGAAGAGCCTGTTCAGTTCTCTACTTGGCACCTCTGGGTAAAGGCGAGACAGTTTTGGGCCCAACAAACATGGTGGCGGAGTGGGGAACAGTTGAAGAAGATGCAGTCCTGGGTACTGGTGTGCGGTATATGAGAGGCCCGGAGGAGAAAGATGATTGTAAGCCAGAGAATGTTTGGATTTGTTGTGGGCCTTTACAGAAGGGTGATATTGGAAGAGGCAAGGCTGAAAGAACAATGTGGCCAAATGTACAAAGACAGACAGACAGTATTCAGAACCCAAGTTAAGAAAGTGGCTCCTTCCAGCAGCTGAATGCTTAGAGAGAGTTTCTCATTTCAGTGGTATGAGGGTAAGCAATCACCAAGATATGGCGAGCCTTACCTGAGGGCCTCCATGGCTGCCTTGGTTGTCCCCTTTCTGCCCGAGACTGTGTCCCTGGAAACCATCCTGACTTTAAAGTAGCCCTATGGCAGGTGCTGTATGGAGAAGCCCACTGAGAGCCCAACCTGGGCCTGGGGTGGGGTTCCTGTCTTACAGATGAAGGACTCGCTCATCAATCTTCAGAATGGCATCAGGTCCCGCGACTACACATCTGAAAGTGAAGAGAAGAGGAACCGTTATCATTGACAAGGCAGGAACTGGGGTGGCTGCAAGAGGCCTGTGCAATACATGTACATAGACCCTATAAATATATATATATAAATATATATATATACAGAATATAAATATATATATTATATACAGATTTTAAAAAGAGATAATGCCTACGTACCCGGGAGAAGGAGCGGGACCTCCCGCCCCCTGTGCTGGCCGGAGCAGCGTTTTCCCTCGGTGGAGGGGCCGAGGAGGGCAGGGACCACCTCTCAGCACCGACCTCCCCTGATCCTCCTCCTCCCATCCTCTGATCCTCACCCCTTCCCTTGCTGGCCATTCTTGGCTCTTAGAAGGGAAATGTCGCTGAGCCAAAGTTATGCCTGTGAAGACCCTTGGGGTCTTGAAAGAAGTCTCAAGGGGGCATTGCTTAAGGTGCTTCATCCCCTAATCTCCTTTTGATTTGTTTCCAAAATAAACAAGAATCTGTTCCTCCCTACCCCCACGTTTCCCCAGGTGTTCTCTTGGACACAGAAGCATCAAGGGCAGGAGCCCAATGTAAACTGTCCTGTAGGAGGCCGTTGATGTGGACCATCCTAGGAGCCAGGTGGAAAGGACTGTGAAAAGCTAGCAAGGCTGCATTTGTGGGATTGGGCTTGGGAGCTGCAGGCTCCTGAGCACCTGTGTTCGGAAGAGTTGTCTCCTCAGTCACCCCTGCACCTTGCTCTGACCTGTGTAGGGTGTGGACCCAATAAGGGCTGGGAATTTCTAACTCTCCCACCCTCTTTCTCTCTGGTCTTCACCCAGGCTGGATCTGGGTGAAGTGTCACTTTTTAGTGCCTAAAGTCCTATTGTTTCTCTGTGCCCTAAGAGCACATTGTTTATTAGCCAGGGTGGAACATTTTTTGACCTTGTTAAACCCCTTTTAGTGGTTAGAAACAAGTCGGGTCCGTGGCTCTAATTCTTTCACTTTGAGCTGTGAGTTTGATTTCCTGGATGAAACAGGGTGTCCTAGGCCCTCCAGGGTTTGAGAAGAGAGAACACCCTAGCAACCTATGGATTGCAGGGTCTGCCCTAGAATACTGTGTGAGTAGGGAGCACCAGTAGCCAAGCCACTCAGTGAGTTACAAACATCATTTACTCTTGGTAAAGAACCAGCCTTAATCAGTGGAGATGACAGTCTAAGACACTGTGTGTGGAAGAACATCTGGGCCATGAGAGCAAAGGATTTGGCACAGGTGCATTTGCTTGGGTGGGAAAAAGCTCTGTGAAATCTCTGCTCCAAGGAAGCCAGCACAAGCCTGAGATTCTTGCGTTTGGGAGTAGGATTTCTGGTGGGGGGATGCATGCAAATCCTTCCCTGGTCCCTGGCCCCAGAGAGGTTTGAGGTCACTAAGGAGTAGGAAGAAGATGGTAGTTAAGGAGGAGGAGCTAGCTAGCACCTTCTGAGTTGGCCTACCAGGGCCCATGCTTCCCTCTCGACTCATGGGGCCCTCTGGGCCTGTATATCATTCTTCATACACTCACTGCTGTTTCTCCTTATGTGACCAGGGGAGTTCTGCCATCCCTGGGCAGAGAGCATGGAGAATCTTGGTTAAGAATCATAGCCAACTTGGCAAAGAGAGCTATCCACGCTTGTTCCATCTTCACCGGTGCTTCTTGATGCAAAGGAAGGTTTTATCTGTGACCTATCTCAAACAGAAAGTTAGTCTTTTCTTGGAATGGCCTGAGCATCTCATTTTAGCAATTGAAAGAATAGTCATTGACTTTTCCACCTATCCAAGAATAAGGCCTTGATATTTCACCAAGGGCAGAATCAGAAAGCAGGAGGATACTTTCCCAAGTCATCCTCTGAGGAAAGAGAATGGAAAAGCTCTGGGTGGTCAGCCAGTATTGATATCCCTCCTTTGGAAAAGCAGAGGTGACAAAAATCATCAGTGTAATTGTCGTGAAGGATGCATATGCCCAGATAACAGCTAGTTACCCCTCTGTTCTTGTCCAGGACTTTGAAAGAGAAACATTGGTGAGGGTCAGGGCCCTTGAGCCCTGAGCCAATAAATGAGGAATTGTGCAGATGGATAGAAATTTCCCCCTTGGTGTAGCCAGAAGCCAACATGATTCCCAGAAACTTTGGCAAGCAGCAATTGTAAATTGCATTATTATATATTTAAGTTATTTAACCATTAGAGATAAAATGGATACTTTTGGATGACTTGAAAGGGGTTCACTGCTGAGAGTAAAATGATCAAAGCAATTTGACCAGAGAGAGTTTATTGATTTTGCTTTACCTCTCAGGACCATTCAAGGGAGGAACAGGGACAAGGGATGAGGTACTTAGGCTGTCCGAAGAGCCCTCCTGTTTTCTGGTGATTTGAACTCAGGAGAAAATGTGCACACTAAGAGAATGTCCCATAAGAGTTGTGGATCTATCATGAACTCTTTGTTCTAATAATTGTTTTGGTTTTTAAATCAGAGGGGAACAACTATTCACTCCCCTGCAAAATCTTTTCCTCCTTAGTCATTAATTAGCAAAAGAGAAGTTAATGTCCCTTGCAGATTAGTCTGGGAGTGAAACAAATACATAAATACTTGGCAATGACTCCTGGTCAGTAGCCTGGTGAGTAGCTGTCTACAAGGGAACATCAAAGCCACCACCGCTTGTGTTACTTCTTCCAGTCAGTGATATCTGTATCTATACAGATATAAAGATTTTTATTTATTTATTTATTTTGCCTGTTTCTGTTGATGTGAGACTGCTGGGGGTGTCACACAGAAGTCTCTGTGAAAGGACTGATGTGCTAAGAGCTTGCCCTCAATTCTAAAGAATTTGCAGTTTCTCACCTGTTGAAGCACAGATACAGGGTCTAAATTTCCACTCCAACTTACAGTGAAGGAATATGCCAGATTGACCTCAGAGAAGCCAGTCATGTCTGGCAACTCTCTTCCCCTTCCTCTCTACCTCCCTGGGGCAAGGGAACAATATCCAAGGCCAGCAAGATCAACAACTTGACACTTTCAACAAGAGAACTGTGGCATCTGGCAAGTCACTCCCCACTGCTGAGCTTCAGTACCCTCCTGTAACAGGAGCGGGCAGGGGTAGATTATCCCTAAGGCAGGTTCTAGCTCTGGCTTTGACTTGGAGATTAGGCCAGAGCCCGGAAAGATGGGGCTTTCTCAGACTTGGAAGGTGCCCTGCCAGGAGGGAACAGCCTTCTAGATAGAGCTTCTCTGGTATGTAGTAGGCAGTAGGGTGGTTTGTGGGTTTCCAAGAAACCCAGAGTATTTAAACTTTCGCTTAGGGTCTAGGAGGGCTGGGGAAACCCAGTGGCAGAGAAAGTATCACTCAGTATTAACCTGAGAGGGTGTTCCTTTTTTGGCCTAGTTTTAGTTTGAGAAGCGACCTTTCTTTGAACCCTCTCTAAGAGGAGGAAGATAATGGTGAGAAGAGCACCATCTTCAACTGAGCCCATCTGCCATCTTTGGCACCATGAAGCCTTTCATCTCTATATCCTTCCTCCTCGTGGACAGAGGATATAGTGGAGAAAAGCCATTTCTGGTTCTAACTTTTCTCTTTTGGCACAACCAAATCCATGTTGGGGTTGGTTGAAGTATGAGGCTTGGCTAAAAACTTGGGTTGTTTTGGGCACTGGCACCAAGAACCTGGGATTGCAAGGAGTAGGGTGGGCCAAGAGACCTGCAGGAAAGCTTTCTCAGAATAGATTATTTCCATGTTCCTGTCCCCCACTCCTGCTTAGACTGTACCATTGTCTTTGCAAGTAGCATTTCTAGGATCAGATCTTGGAGAAATGAATAGGGGATTTCTGGATTGCTTGTGGTCTCAGAAGGGTCCTTTCTGTGCCATACCATGACACTTTTGTAACTCTGCAGGGTGTTCAAAGATAGCCTGTTCCCACTAGGGCCCCCAGGAGAAATAGCACTTTTCTCTCTTCTCCCAGGAGGCAGGGCTGTGATCTCCCTCCCTATAACCCTAGGCCCCACCTGCCTACTCTAGTAGGAATCTCAAGGACCTTCTTCTGACTCTTTCCCTGCTCCTCCCATCTCTAGGCTGTGGGACAATCATCCCATTTACCCCTTGACATTGACATCCTCGACCCTCATCCCCCAACCTCCAGCAGGCTGGCCCTACTCCCTTCCACCTCTGTCTTCTTCCAGAAGATGCATTTTGAGTCCAAGAGGAGTGTTTTTCTGGAAGGCCATCATTCAACGCCCCTGCTTTCCTGATGTGGAGCAGGAATTTGCACATGGTGTAGAGAGCTCCCCTTCCCACCTCTCTGCCCAGCCTTGTTACCTCACTCCTGCTCCGGCCATGGCTGTGATGGGCCCAGCCAGCTCCCTGTCTTGGTGTTGTATGTGACAGCTCAGGGGTCTTGTGACTCGAGGTCCTCAGCAGGCCTGGGAGCCCGGATTGGAACCTTGGCTGCTGGTGAGAAGCACCTTGCCTGCCAAGATTTGCTGATGCCAGACGATCTCCCCAACTTAAGAAGGCCTAAAGGACATTGTCAATCCCTGCCCCTTGGCCCTCCTTGCTTCTCTCAACACAATAAGACATTGCAGAAGCAAAATGGAGGCCTATGCTCCAGGCAGGACAGCAGGCTCTGCCTGGGGACTTGGCCCTAGGTTTGTGTGCCGTGTGCAGAGATTGCACAGTAAAAGCAACCATTTTTGCCAACAAGAATGTGTGGCTCCCCACATTTCCCTATCCTGCACTCTAGGGCCAGACCACTCTCTGCATGGACCAGACCATCTTCCCAAACCCATGGTGCTTTTTTCCCCCCACTCAACCTAGACTCCAAGGTGGGGAGGGATGAATCAGAGGCCTTAGGGGCCCCTGGATAATCCTGACATGGGGTAGAGTGGGGTGAGTTAGTGGGAGCAGCCCCCAATACTTGCACTGGGCCATATGTGGGAAGGCTGACTGCATTCGAGTTGTCTGGCCATCTGTATTTGGATCTATAACTGTACTTTGCCTGGCGCTGTGCGCAAGGTCTGAAAACTTACTGCTAGTACCTAGAACCATACAAGGCGACCTAGCCACATCTTAATGTAAAGTAGCTGGAGTCATGGAAGTACAGTATGAATTAAAAGAAAAAAGAAGTATTGAATTACAAATAATCAATGGTGTGTGTGTTTATTGCTTGATTCATCAGTTTCCATCATCCCGAATGTTTCTGGTGTTCCCAGCTATGCTCACAGCACATCCCGAAGGTGTGTGTGTGCGCGGGTATGCAGGTTCACGTACAGCCATCCACCTCCAGGCAGGAAGGCATCCTGATCAAGTGCAGTGGAGAAGTCTTGGAATCACACCCGAATACAGATTGCAGCATCACTATTACCAGCAGTGTGGCCTTGGGCTCCATTTGTCACTCCAATCCTCATTGTTTTAAAAGTAAGACATATATTAAAAAGAACACATGAATCTCGTGGTATGGTGGCTGGTATTGTGCTAAGATGATTTTTAATCTCCATCAGGACTACCGTAGGAGTGTGGTGGACTGTGAATTCTCACAGTTCCTTTTTGTTCTTTTCCCTTTTCAAGATTTTGGTATTTCCAGGAAGGTGGCCACTGGGAGGCAGCCTTGCCTGAGGCCTCTCTTGCCACAGTGGTAGAGAGTTGAGATCAGTGTCGCCCCTCGCTTCATAACTTCCTCCTGTGCAGTTAGTTCCACCTTTAGGAAATTTGTTTGATGCCAGAAAAGAAGACACATTTCTCTGGTATTCTTTTGTATTAGGGTAGGGGAGAAAAGGGAAAAGGAAAGGCTAGATCACACATTGAGCATATGCTTAACTGTCAGTGATTAAATGTGTTTTCCCTTCTCTGGGCACACCCGATTGGGTACAGAAGTTGATACAGATGGGGGGTGACAGGTAGAAACCATGCAGAATGGGGTGCTGGGTAGAAACTATGTAGCAGTTACACACAGTAAGTAGAGCAAAACCAGAACCAGTAGCTTTTAGAGACACTTTATTGACATTAACAGAGTTTACTGAAAAACACTACAAATAGGCATTAGGTTGTTGAGGGCTGGGATGGTCAGGAGCAACTTTTCTAAAGTTCAGAAAAAGACTGGCTGTGGAAAATCAAGAAAATGCAATATGAAGGTCACGAAGTGGGAAGCAGTCCCGTCTGTGCCAAGACTGTTTTCTAATTGTGTTTGGTGCATCCCACAAACCTACCAGCACATGTCCTTCAGTGACTTCCCTCCACATCACATACACTGCCCATCAGATGCAGCTCTTGTCCAGTGGTGACAGGGAGAAAAAATAGAGCAATACTGGCTCTGCAGTTTACCTGACTTGTGACAGGTTGAGGCTGACCTGTAACTCAGGCTTGCTTATCTACTGGGACCATTTATAAAATCAGCTGAACTAAACATGAGCTATGTATCACTTTAGCTTTCAGAAATTAAGTAAGACTTGGATGATGCTGTTTTCCAAACTTAACTCCGTCAGGCCTGTTTAGGGTGTAGGCTAGTGTTCAACACAGTGGGAGCTGGAAAATGTGAATGGATAGCAGACTGGTGAGCAAGCACATCAGCCATCTGGATATATTTGCAGTGACTAGGTGAATTCACTAAGTCAGGGTTTTCTCATTTACAAAAAAGAACTGAGACAACAGCTTTTTTCCTTGCCACTCCCCCGCCCCACCATTTCCATGTGAAATGGGAAAGAGGTACAAAAACATATTTGAAATGTGTCGAGCTCTTGCCTCCCCTTTTTCCTGCAATGATGCAATCTTATAGGTTTTTCCTTCCCATGTGTAAAATGGGTTCCGAGATTCTAAGATGTATTTTGCCTTTTTTTCCCTGCCTCGAGACAGGGTCTCACTATATTGCCCAGGCTGATCTCAAACACATGAGTTCAAGTGACCCTCCAGCCACAGCTTCCCCAGTAGCTGGGACTACAGGCACACAATGCTGCACCCAGCTCACATATTGCTTTTTTGATATAGTAGTTCTCAGGAGAGGAGGGGGCCACTTCTCCGCTTCTTAACTGTCCACTACATATTTCCCAGCATATTCCTGATTTTAAAAATTCCTTTCCTACTAATATTTCCAGTTTGACATCTAAGGAGAAGCCAGAAACTTGGAAGGATGTCTGGATGTGCAGATATTGGGGGATGGAGAAACCAAAAGATAATGCTGTTAAATAGACTATGAAAATGAAGGTTGGGATAGGGATATGTAGGGGTTGGGGCTCTGATATAAAACCTAGATGATGGTAAAGGTCAACAGGGCAAAGTACTCTCAGGACCAATGGAGTAACTGTTAAACACTAAGAAAGGGGAAATCAGACCCAGCCTAGGTTGACCTTTAGTGAATTGTGTTACTGAGGATTAGTCATGGGAAACGTCCAGCACCAAGACAACAGATGGGGTTTCTAAAGTGATTATAGCCCTTGAGAACTCTTCGAAGCCCTTTAATAAGCAACAACATACCAGATAAAGCTTCCAGAGCTACACACATTTAGTCTGGATCTTGTATGGGAAGAAATGGGGAGGTGGGTGAAGACTTTACCTAGACTGATGATCACAGTACCTCATGGATTTATAGTCATGATCAAGTCTCCCAGGAAGGAGTTTAATTGGAATTCTGGAGAAATAATGATATACAAACCAACCAGAAGGAGAGCTAAGATGGAACTGGATCTCAAAGCACATTTCTAGTATTTAGCAAGAAGCAAAGTAGTAGAGAAGTAGGAGGGTGGGGATAGGGTGGAGAGAAGATTGGGATATATCCAGACAAGCAAGAGAGGCAGAGTTGGATGGGAGTTTAACATAAAGGAAGCAGTCATGGTATAAATGGGAAGAGAACTGGAAGAGGAGTCAGAAGACCCAGATTCTAGCTCTCTACTGATCAGCAAAATGACCTGATAATGTAGTAAAGCTACTTAACATCAGAGAGCCTCCATTTCTTCATTGGTAACATTGACTATTAATAAACACTCACCTCACTGGAAGAAATGGAGAAGAAATAAAATATATGGAGTGAAAATGATTTTGCATGCCAATCTCACGAAGGTATCAAGAATGAGAAGGGTTGAAAAATTTTTAAAAGGAACAAAGAAGATAACTTGTGAAGAATAAATGATAAGCATCATTTGGTCTCATGAAAAATCAGTTAAAAAACATTGTTTTTTTTAAAAAGGAAAGAAAAAGGCAATCATGCATACCACTTAGTTACAATTTAGATGCTTGGTCCATTGGAACCAAGAGGAAAGTGGAGGAGAAGGAGGTGACTTGCTGCTGCTACAAGCTCTGACATCAACCAGACTTGTGACTAGGTAAACCTCCCACTAATTCAGGCCTATTTTCCTAATTATAAATTAAGAAAAACATTCTGTATCTTCTCCTTTACTTCAGAAAGATGATCTGGAAAATTACAATAAGGATGGTCTTGAATGTACTGCAAATGTTTTCTTCAACAAACCAGGCTCTTTAATATGTGTTAAGGAAAGAGTTTCAAGATGTCCTCCGGGATGGAAGAGATGATGAGCTTGTCATGTGAAGCCCAAAGCCAATGGAGAATGATCTTTCAGATCAATATCCCCAGTCTCGAAGGCCACCCCTCTTCTGGGATCCCAGCACTTCTGTCTTTTCATATCACATAAAACCTCCTCTCCCTCTCATCACTAGGTGTGAAGGAGATCACATTTAGACACTTGGACCAGTCACTAAATTAAAAAAAAAATGAAATGAGACACTAACAATTTTCCCACCATTTCTCTGCTCTCTTAAAATTTAGAAAAGACAGGGTTGGGGATATAGATCAGTTGGTGAAGTGCTTGCCTTGCAAGCACAAGGCCCTGGGTTCAAATCCCCAGCACAGCAAAAAAAAAAAAAAAAAAAAAATTAGAAAAGACAAAAACCAAAAGAAAAACAAAACACCTAACAGTACAGATTCACAGGTGAGGTATTTGGATGCCACCTCCCCATCTTTCCCCTATCACTTTGTTCATCATCCATCTCAGACTGACATGACATGTATTTTTCTTATTTGAATATTGTGCTCAGTTGCAATTTCCTCCTGGGGATGTTTCAGATTCACACATCTTTACAAAAAATTCTTCTATCTCATGTACTTCTGTCTCCTTCCTTGGCCAGTTCCTAGTTCCCTGAATCTATTACAGTTAACCTAAGCTGTACCATGCACCTCAAATCTGTGCTGTGCAAGAGGCATGGCTACAGCCAAGCTCAGTGTCAAAATCTTTTCAAAAACAAAATTGTTCTTACTGTGGAGTGGAAACTGGGCAACATCCAAAGCTTATCTCTGTATAGTTTGTCCTCTCAAATCTTTTATTTGGTTGAGCTCTGTGTGAGCCTCAGTTGCCTCTTGGAAAATGAGGACTAATACTGATCCACAGACATTTTGAGAAGAACTTAGAAGTTTCAGTCCCACTGCCAAGGTGTATGCTCCCAGAAAGGGCACACATACATCATTCCAATAAAATCAGGAGTATGTTGTATGGCTCTTAAGAGCCATTTAAATTGCCCTGGGTCCTTCCCAAGACTCTTGTCCTTGGCTTCATGGAAGGATTGGATGCAATCCAGGCCTTAGAGACCTGGGCGGGGGGCATCTAGTCTTGGAGTACTAAGCTCCAGAAAGCATTTTAGTTCTGTGCTTAAGGATCTTTGTCACTGAAGAACCTAGAGAGGCATGCTTCTCTCTGATGCTCTAGTCAAGTGGGCCACAAACTTGTCAAAACTGACTTCAAAGAGTCCAAGTACATGATATGCTTTAACCTGAAACAATTTCTTCCTCCTTCCAGTAAGACATCCATTCTCTGGAAGCAATGGAGAATGAGCCAGTTCCAGCCAGTTAGCGAAAGAGGGAAATGCTACCTCCAGCACTTGTATGAAGTTATCTGGAGCACAGGGGGAAATCCAATTGGCCTGGAAGCAGCTGGCTTGAAAGCAAGGATAGGACAAAGTTGAATCCATGTAGAAATGTTGGCTCCTCAGCTCTGGCAAAGTCTCATGGTGTGTGTAGTTCTGATGGAGTTAGGAACTCAGAGGTGGGTGGATATATGACGAATGAGTAGAAGGATGGATGCAGGGGGGGAAGCGATGGGGACCACAGGGCACTCTCCTGATGCTGCTGACATCACAGAACCTGGGATATCCAGTCCTTAAGTGTTCAGGCCACCTATCAATGATAAAACAAATCACTCAGAATTTCCAATCCCAGCCTAGTCCAGTCCAGCCCAGGCCAGCCCAAAGACACTTGGACCAAAAGAGGGAGTGGAGAATTATGCCCTGGTTACCATGGGCAAGGAGTTTGGCCAGGCAACACTGAGGCCAAAGCAATTCACCTTCTGAAGGGCTTGACATCATACAAAGCTTGGTGACTTAGGCATCAACTTAAAAAAGTACACTGAGGGTAGGGATACTAGACAAGAGAGAAACTGATGGAAGGGATTAAATTTAAGGTCACTTCAGTTGTGGGTGAAAAAGTCACTATGCAGCCTGCCATCCACAAACACCTTCCCCTCCCAAGTCCCAGTACCTCACCTCAATCAGGCCACTCCTATTCCTCCACGGGCACTGCAGAGTTCTCCTTGTTCTCCGAAGGGATGGCAAGGTAGTCAGACCTACAGAGGAACGGGAGGCGGAAGAGGACCAGTGGGGGAACTCATGAGACAAGGAAGGAGCAGGCACAGGTGAAGCTGTCTTCAGGACAGCTCTGCATTTCCTTCTGGTGGTATTTCCAACAAAACTAGAATGACCCTTTCAGCAGAGTAGAATAATACGTCCTGTCTCATATTTATACATGAACACACCTGCCAGCCATGTCTGAGTCTTCTGTGTGTATCCACACTTCTTCAGGACTTACTATTGTACTGATAGACAAGAATACTGGCCAAACTGAATGGAAATGAAATTCTATTTTCTAGTTGCGTTAATTTTCATTTTCCTGATTACAGGTGAAGTTGAGCATTTCTTCACATTTATAGGCTGAGTTTCTCCTTCAATAATTTGTTCTTTTGCTCTTTCAAGTGTTTCTTCTGACGTGTTTTTTTCTCATTGATTTTTCTTTGACAGTTTCATGTCTTGAAAATGTCCCTCAGTCTATTGTCTCTACATTTTTATATGGATTTTTTTTGTAATGAACAATTGATTTTTATAAGAGATAATGAAAAATGATCATTTTTCCTTCACTGATTTGTATTTTGCTTACAAAAGTCTATTCCAGTTAATATTGATATTCTCTTATATTCCTTTAATAGAATTTTCAAGTTTTACATCTTTGTCTGTAAGTTTACTCAGTGTATTTTTGTTTAGCATAAGAAATGAGGAATTTTATTTCATTTTTCCTACCTGGACAAGGAATTCTCTCTCCACCACTTACCGGACAGTTCTTTCTTCCCTCAGTGATGCCATCACTTTTATGTACTTATTTTTTTAATACATTCATTAACTTCATGGGAACTTTCTGTTTTGTTCTGTTTGCCCATTTTATATATATGCCAGTATCACAAATTCTTGACTCTGATACTGCTACAAGCAATCTTCATCTCTGACAAGGCAAATTCTATTAGCTACCTCTCCTAAACCTGATTGTTCTTTCTTTGAATTGTCTTAGACCAGAGGTCTACAGACTATGGTTCACAGGCTAAAAATGATTGTTACTTGTTTAAAGTGTTGCAGACAAACTAGAAAAACAAAGACCATAGGTTGACAGAGACCCTATGTAGTTGTGCAAAACTTAAAATGTTTTCTACCTGACTGTCTTTGGTTTAGACTATTTTTGGCCCTTTGACCTTTTGTGTGACCCTAAAAGATCAGTTTACCAAGTTCCTTGAAAAATTCAATGGAGGTTTTGCTAGGCATTTCATTGAACTTGAAGATTAATTTGGAAGGGAATAGTTTAGAATAGTGAGGATTTATTCTCCATCTCTTTGCTTTTTTGGTGTCTTTCAGTAAAGTTTTATAATTTTCTTCTTAAAGGTCTTGCATATTCTTTTCAGATTTATTTCCAGGTATTGGATAATATTTGTTGCTATTATAATTAAATGTTTTTAAATGTGCTCCTAAATTAGTTGCTGGGATATAGGTGATTTTTATATAGTCATGGGTTTTTCTACAACAGGGACATGTTCTGAGAAATATATTGTTAGATGATTTCATCTTCATTGAACATCATAGAGTGTAATTATACAAACCAAGAAGGCAGAGACATCACCAGTGGATAAAATTTATGGGGCTACCACAGCATATGCAGTCTGTCACTGACTGAAATGTTATGTGGCACATGCCTGCATTTAGACTTGTATCAGAAACTTGATGGAATGTTCTTACTAGTTCTAATTTCTTGCTCATAGATTCTCTTGGATATTCTATGCAGATAATTATATAATGGATATGAACAATGATAACTAGTTTCTTCCTTTCCAAATTTTACCCCTTTTTGTTCTTTGTATTATTTAGCATACTGCCTAGGAACTCCAATTCAATATTGAATAGAAGACAGGAAAGATGGTATCCTTCACATGTTCTAATATTACAGGCATTTCTTCCAAAGTTTCTTTTTTTTTTTTAATTATTCTCTTCCAAAGTTTCAAAAGACAGATGATATCTGCTAGAGTATATCTTAGTGGCTGCTATTTACCAGTTTAAAGGGAGTTAGTGTTCAGACATAGATTGAATTAATTTAACCTGCTCAGGATCAATAGATGTTCCTTGACTTATAATGGGATTATGTCCCAATAAATTCACCATAAGTTGAAAATATACTAAGCAGAAAATACCTTTAACATATCTAAGCAACCAAACATCAGAGCTTGGCAATGTAGAACGGTGTAGAGAGGTCTCACAGCTGACTGGAAGCTGAGGCTAGCCGTTGCCACCCAGCAACAGGATAGAGTGTACTACATATTGATAGACTGAGAAAAAAATTGAAATTCAAAATTTGAAGTAGTTTCAACTGGATGTTCATTGCTTTCGCACCATTCTTATTTCCCCAGGATCACAGATACCATGCAAAATGAGGTTTTCCTGATCAAATATTTCCAGGTGACAGTAGTCTAGGCTTTATAGATTATTGCCTCAGCAGTGTTGCTAGAAATCTGTGAGTTGGTTTTTGTTCATATTTTCTTATCTTTCCTCTCCCCAAATAACCGTCCAGCCTGGTCTCTTAGACCTCTTGCTTTTACAGACCCCATCATTTCTCACATGTGCTCTCTCGAGTGACTAGGGTTGTGGCAAAATTGGCAAAGGTACAGGCTGGACACCGTAAGATTAGAGACCCTACTCTGGGTATCTGATCACGGCCAGGCTCTAGCGGAATGAACACACTGCTTGGCGCTCCTTAGCTAAGACAGGGCATACCTGGGTGGGCTCATGAGCTCCGTGGTGTAGAGCAAACAGCTGACCACGATGGAAAAAGAACATGTACATCAGAAACAGAGACCTGGGTGTGAACCCCAGTCCCCACACTCACTGTGTGTTCAGCCTGGGCAAGCCATTGAACCTCCATGAGCCTGCTTCAGCATTTATAAAATGACTATAACATAATAATGCTAATTTTATGGGTTTGTAATCTTTGCCTCAGTGGTTAAGTGTGCAGGCCAAGAGTCAGCAGGCCTGAAATCAGAGCTTGCTTTGTCTCTTAAAATGGGCTTTGGTGAACTCTGTACTTTTCATCTGTAAAATGTAAGTAGTTATTTCCTGTTGTCTACCTCACAGGTTTTTATGAGGAAAAAGGTGAAGGATGTGTATACATTGCTTACCACCTCACTATAAGAGCAGACATTCAGAAGGGGCTAGTTATCCTTATTACTTTAGCATCTTTAGACTTACGCATTTTCTTGGGCTGCCTCTTCAGCCTTTGAGACCTTTCTATAGCAATATATCATCTCGATAAGCAACCACAAGGTGAGAAAGACCAGTAGGATGTACATCATTATTTCTGAGACCACAGAGGTGAAGTCCTCCCCAGCTGCAAGAGAGAGAATGAGGTTCAGAACGTGTGTGTCCCACAAACCCAGAGCTGTCTCTGGGGTCATAGATATAGGAAGTCTATTTTAAAGTATGACTTAAATAAGCCCTGAGTTGAAAGGAACGCAGGAACATGTTCTTTCTGACTCAAGAAGATGTCAGAGGAACTTCATATCCTCTGACTGCCAGTTTTCTCACTGATTTTCATTGGCTGTTCTGGAGATATGGATGAGGGAGAGTGATGGATGGAAGAAGTAGCAGAACAGCAGAAGGAAACCTGGACTCAGAATTATATATACACATACATACATATACACAAACATATAAACATATTAAATATGTGTATATATACATATGTATATATGTAAAAATACATGTGTTTAATCTGTATGTATGTACATGTGTGTGTATAAACACACACGCAAAAGAGATAGAGAAAGGGAAGGAAAGAGGGAGAAATTTGGGTTCCAATTGTACTACTTACTGGTTTGTAAGTAGTTATTTCCTGTATTGGGGTCTCACTTTCTTACTTTGTAGAATGGGATAATAATTCACACCAGTCAGGGTGGCTATGAATGTTACATTACCTAGTATATTTAGGAATACCTTGTGTGGGCTGAGGGTGGAGCTCAGTGGTACAGTGCTTGCCTAGCATGGGCAAGGTCCTGGGTTCAGTTTCCAGCACCACACACACAAATCTCATGAGATGCAAAAATCAACACCCATGTAAGGCACATGCTCTTTGAGCAGCAGGTGGTGGAGGTAGTATCCCCAGGGCCAAATCACCTCCACAAACTGAAGTACTCAATAAGTTTTTGTTGAATGAATATAAACACATATTGATCTTTGTTCCATGATCAATAAAAATGACAATTAAAACATGATACATAGCTGGGCGTGGTAGAGCACGCCTGTTGGGAGGCTGAGGCAGGAGGATTGTGAGTTCAAAACCAGTCTCAGCAAAAGTGAGGCACTAAGCAACTCAGTGAGACCTGTCTCTAAATAAAATACGAAATAGGGCTGGGGATGTGGCTCAGTGGTCGAGTGCCCCTGAGTTCAATCCCCGGTACTCCCCCTGCCCCAAATCACGATACATGGCAAATATTCTGATATAAAGGAAGGAATTAAATTCAGTTTGTAGTTATCCACAGGGTCCAAATCATCCCTAAGGCTCTGTTTAAAAAAAAAAAAAAAAAAAGCAATGACCTTCAGCCATGAGCTTCATGTCAGAGAAGGTGAAGCTGGAGGTTACAGATGCAGCTTAAGGCATGGGAAGGCCGCATCCCTCAAGTGTCTTTTAGGTTGGCTACTGCCTGATATTTCTGAAGTTCAGCTTATAGCATGATATTTCCACTTAAATGCCCAGAAGATATGTTCAGTCACCTCTAGGTGAAGAGAATTCATATTTATGTCTTAATTTATGTCTTAGAGACAGGAAGAGCCTCAACCAGGAAAAATTCATTGTGAACAAACAGAACCAGACATTCTCTGGGACAGGAATGCCATGTCACAGTGTCACGGTGGAGGGTGTGACCTATGAGTAATGTGAGGGCAGTGAGTAGCTGGTGTGGACAGATGCCAAGGGGTCACAGAGGCACAAAGAAGGAAGAAGAAAAGTGGCAGCAGGTGGGGATGGTGGTGGAAGGAAAAGGTGCTGTGGCTTAGCTTAATAAGCAAAAGATCTGGATTCTTGTCTTGCTTCTAATGCTAATTTGCTCATGTCCCTAAGCAAGACCCTCCCTCAGTCTTTTGGAGCTCTGTTCTCTCAGGCACAAAATGAGGGGCCTCAGCACTGCACCCTCCAAGTACCTTAGGGGAGTCATTTCAACTTACATATCATTACCCCAAACCTACTGAACTCATATCTGCAAAGGTGGAATGGAGGTGCAGACATCTGGAGGAAGCCTTGCTGGATTAATCTCTAAGCTTCTTTCCAGTCCAACCATCTGCAAGGCTCTGTGGCTCAGATAACAAACTTTTTTTTCTTTCTCTTCTTACCTGAGGCTTGCTGTGGTGCCCGACAGATGGACTAGCACAGGTTTATCACAAATTTCCATCAGATGTGCCCCCAGTAGTCTCTGGAGGCAAAAGCCTGAAGCCTCAGAGAGCAGGAGGTGGAGACAGGAACCTTCCTAGGATCTGGCATGCACCAGCCAGCAGTTCCCAATGGTGAACAGGAGGGGGCGCCAGGCACCCTTCCCCAGGGAGAAAAAAGTGTAAACAGGAGGATAATGGAACTTTTGAACAGATGCATACCTCAGAGAGCTTCCCAGTCTTCCCCTGCGTTTCACACGAAGGAGACAGGCTCAGAGAGGGGAAGTGACTCATCATATCTCAATTCAGGTAGCCTGAGTGTTCTGCACTTTTAGAAATGATCTACCTTCTGCTTTAGTTTCAGCATCTCATCCTCTGTGGTTCACCCTCAACCCTGAACAATCTTCACTTACTATTTTGATCACAGTAATGTTATTTGAAAAAATGAACTAGTAGCCTGGAAGCTAGGATCCCTGGATTCCTTTTCTAGGAAGAGTACTATCTTTTTAGCCTGACCTCTTCTTCCATGCCAGCACATTAGGGCCTGTTCATCATCCTGCATCTCAAAGCAGAGACAATGCCAGCAAAAGACTGGAAACAGACTTCCTGAGAAAACCTTCTGACATGTGAAGAGGCATTTGCAAAGGGTTAGGAGCTGCAGTTCTCTGAGTCCACTGACGGCAGTACTAAAGCACAGTGTGAGTCCCCTCCAAGTCCTCCCTCCAGGTTCTGGGCTTGCAATGCAAGAAAAACATCTGAGTTAGTTTGCTGAGAGGACTTCCCACTCACTAACAAGGAATCAGCTGAAAGATCTGAAGACTTTAAAGACTGGAGAGCTATCAACTTGTCCCCTTCTCCCAGCTGAAGATGGATTTATGAAAAGATGCCATAATTGAGGAAGGAGTTGCATGTGTGATTATTGTGGAGACAAAGACAAAAAGCTTGTCAGATTTTGGCTCCGACAGTGGTTCTCAAAGTGGGGTTCCCAGTAGCATCAAACTCCTCTGGCAATTGGTTAAACCATGCAAATTCTACCAAGTCAAAAAATCTGTGTTCTACAAAATCTTGCAGATTCTGAGGCTTGCTGAATGTTGAGATACACTGGCATAGAGGTATATATTGCTTATAGACAGGAGAGGACTTCTAGATAACGTAAGATTTCTTTGTACCCACTGAATCAGGGATTCAACACAGGTCAGAGAAAAAGGCATCACTAAATCGTGGCTCTAGGCTTTGTAGAGGCTATGCTTTTTTTCTCTAGGGGACCAGGAAGAGGTCATTTTACTGTCAACTCCAAGCCTTCCTGCTTTGAGGAAAGGCACAGAAAGGCAAGCTGGTTGAGTGTTTGCAGAAAGCTGGCTGCTCAAGGAAGATGGGTACAAATATGTGGGTTTTTTGCTCTCCAGTCTCTCATCCTCCACCCCCAACACAAAGAGTAGGATGCCCCAGAGACCCCATGCCTCAGCCTCACCTTCCTCAGTGACTCGGAGGGGAATCAGCCGCGTGGTCTTCACAAAGGGCCGATGGGCCTCAAACTCAAACTCTCGAGACACATTGCAGGTGTAGAGGCCAGAGTCATTCAGAGTGACGTTGAGCACAGTGATGGACACATCTTGCAGGTCCTTGCTCCCGTTCCACTGCAGACGCCCCTGGAAGGGGCTCTCTACCTCCTGGTGGCCATTGCGATACTCGTAGATCTGCAGATAGAGGAGCAGAAGCAGGTAGAGCCAGGAAGGAAGGTAGAGCAGGACAGCCAAGATGGAACAGGATGGAGGAAAGGAGCGGGAAGTGAGAGAATCGTGTGACCAGGAGACCCAGAATATGGGGGTGGGATGAAGAGGAGCAGAGGAGAACAGGGAAGGTAGCAAAGACAGAGAAAGATGGGCACAGGCAAATGGGAGGGGCAGGCAGGAAGTTTGGTAGGAAAAATACGGGGGGAAGCGGGAGAACAAAGAAATGTGGAGAAACATAATGAAGACCAGGAGGGGAAATTGAGAGAGAGAAATGAGTGGAAGGAGATAGAAGGGGAGCATAAGAGAGAGAGAGAGTAAGGTGTGTCATTGGCAGCCAGCGACAGAACAAGGTGAGGAGATCAAGAGAGGCAGTTTCATTAGCAGTGAAGACACCTGACAGTCCTGGGCTCAAAATGCGACCCTCTGAGCAGCTACCCATTAAGGGACTGCAGGGAAATCTGGGCCAGGCCAGAGGAAGGGAGTCTAGGACGCTGAATTGTGACCAATGATCAGGGATCTGCCAACTCAGAGGCACATGCCAGGACTTTTGCTTTGCTTTGGGCTAATTCGAACCTGCTCTCTTAGATGCCTTCTCTCAGGCACCTCCCCTTCTGACATGACACCTTTCTTCCCCATAGCTGTGCTACTCATTCTAGTCTAGTCTCCACTGGCCCCATGTGGCTACTTCAATCCAAATTCCTAGAAACCGAATGCACAATTCACTTTCTCATTTCGGGCAGGCCTAGAAGCAGCGTGGGCAGCTGGTGCGTGACTGGGCCTGACGTCTATGGGGGCCTCTGCATCTGGCCTCCTGTAAGCTGGGCACTACCTTCAGCTGCAGATTCACGGAGGTGTCACTCTCAAGCCTGAGCCAGGCTCTGGGAAGTCTCTACTGGTTTCTGTCTTGGTACCTTTGTAGAGCCAATCTACACCAATATGGCACATAGAACCTAGGTTAAGGCTTTAAGACAAGTAGAAAGAAGAGCACACCTAACTCAATTTCAACTTCACTCTGCTGTTGTCTCCATTAAAAGTCTCTGTGGAGAAGAAGTGCAAGACAGGAAGGCAAGACAGAGGCCTAAAAAGAGGCTTTAATCTGCTATCAGACCAACTGGGTCAAATCTAAACTCTCTTACTAACTTAACCTCTTTGAGCCTCAGTTTGCTCATTTCTCTCTCTCCTCTCTATATGTGTATATATTTCTATACAGGTATGTACGTGAATATAAATATTCACTCATATATGCATCTTTTTCTCTAGGAAACACTTAATATAATGCTTACTATATTCCAGAAACTGCTTTAAATGCATCAAGAGTTAGAATTCATATGTCCTGGTAACAACCCTATATAAGATAGCTATAGTTTACGTCCCCATTTAAAAATAAAGAAACCAAAGCACCAAGAGGTTGAGCAACACGGACATGGACCCAGACACAAATAGTGTGTGGGTAAAGAATCAACCCCAGGCAACCTGCTCCAATGTCAGTAAAAGTATCAGTAATGGTCATCTCCAAGGTGGTATCCCAAACATATAACAACCACATCAGCACTGGCACAAACCAACCAGACTGACATCGCTTGTGACACTGGTAGAGTTGGAAAGTTTTCTGTTCTTCCAGGAGCAAATCCTTTCATTTCCAGATCCTGGGGAAGCCTGGGGATTCCTGGCGGGAAGGATGAAGGCATGACCACTGGGAGACACATGTTGCAGCGAGTCTCCACTATAAAGCTAGGTAAGTCCTCTATGTACAGATGTGGTTGTACTGGGGACACCAGTAGAATATCAACCTTGGTCATCCCTGCCATTCTTATTTCACTGGGAAGGTGAGAGTTAAAACAGCTGAGTGGTTTCACATAATGAGGCTTCATGTTCATTCAGTTTCTTTACCAATTGAATCCATCTCAGGATGGTGGGGAAGACGAAATGAACACACCTGCAAGAGGCCTAGCAGGGTGCCTAGCCTAGCGTAGGCCCTCAATACGATTGATTGATTTCTTTGTCCTCCTTCCTCTGCCTGTAACCAGGGCTGCTTCTTGCAGGATAAGTGCCCTCCCTTTCACAAAAGCTGAGCTAAACTAAGGCTGGAAGTCATCTCCTCAGGAGCTGTCAGTGCTCGGAAGAAAAAGAGCCAGTGAGTGTTAGATCCTCATCCTGCAGACAGGCACAGGAGCCAGGCATACAACAGCACAGAGCAACACAAGAAAGGCCAGAGCCAGCATTCTGACATACAAGGAAATCTTTACCGCCCTCGGGCCTGTAGAACCACTCCACCACCGTGGTGGCCTCCACCTCCTCCCTCTTCATGCAGGAAATGCAGCGCAGCTTCATAGGGTTGCCCTGGACAGCCTCCGTCTCCGAGGGCACTTCCACACATACAGGGAAGCAGACGCTGACTGGAGGGAGCACAGAGGATAGGGAAGGGACAGCGGGCAGTGGGAAAGGGGGCAACCAGAGGGAGGCGGAGGAGAACAAGGAGGGAGAGAGGGAAGACAGAGAAGAATCATGAGACAAAATTGAAAATACCTGTTTCCCTGAGTCCACACCCAAGATCCCTAAGCATACACCCTCAGAACAGCAACAGAGCAAGATGAAGGAGACATGGATGACCCAGATGTTGAATGAAAACCTTCTCCTGGGAGCAATCGAGATGCAGCACAGGACAGTCTTAGTGCCTACCCTCAAAGTCTTAGAGTCTAGGTGGGAGACAGGGCATCCATGGACCATCCACCCACCCGGTCTTCAACCAGCCTTCACTGAAATCCACTCTATACCAGGTCTATGCTAGCCTGGAGATGAAAATAGGAACAAAACACTAACCACACCCTCCAGGCATTTATAACCTAGACGGGAAACCTAGATGTTTCTACCTATGATAAACATATTCCTCCTGGGGAAGAGAGGGGAGAGGCTGTGAGGCTGAAACCAGAAAGGTAGCCAGATGGATCTGCTGTGAAGATCTCTATGTGTACTTCACAGTGTGAGGGTGTCAAGTGCTCTAAGGCCATGGAGAGATGTAGCCACATCTGCGTTTTAAGAAACCTGTGGGTGGTTCTGACACTTGGACAGTGCAGCAACCCTGGGGAACATGATAGACTGACCACTAAGCTAGAACAAGTCTCAATGAAGAGTAGAGGGAGACTAGGTAAAAATTCTAGAGAGGTCAGATTGTGGGACACCTTACATGCCATGTGGAGGTTTAGACTTATAGTTCTTGCCTTCTAGACAAATTCTATTTCAAGAAAAATATATCAGATTGAAAATTCAGAAAATTGAAAGTGGGACACAGCTGTCAAACAAAACAAGAGCAACTGTGGGCTGCATTAACAGATGCACAGTGTGGAGAAGGAAGGAGGTACAGTTCCTCTGCAGTGTTCAGAACAAATCTGCACTGCTATGATAGTTCAGGAATGCCACATTTTCAAAAGGAAGTTTGATGAGTGCATGCCCAAAGATGAACAAGATGGTGAGGGGCCCACAGACAGGCTTCAAGTCTGTAAGGAAAGAATGGGAGGACTTGGGATGCTGAGCTTGGGCACAGAAAATACCTATCTTCAAATATTTGAAGCTGGCAGGTGGAAGAAAATTTGATTTTACCAAACTTCAAAATTTATAAGAAAAAAATAAGCTTAGCACAATAAAAAAAGATTTTCTAATATTAGAGCTATTTATAAATGCAAAAAACTATCCAGTAAGGGAGTTTATGCCTCATGGTTTGGAAGATTAAAAAATAAACTGGTCACCAAGAATTCTTGTGTCAGGACTCTGAAGGCTCCTTCTGAAATTGCCCTCTCATGAACCAATGATACAAATAGAACTTCTAAGAAGAAAAATAAACAACACACATCGACATTTTTAAAAGAAACTAGTTCATCATTAATAGCCTGTCCATCTATTGAAAGTTCTAAACTATAGGAGATTAAGATGAGACTGATATAAACTAATTTTGAGTCAAAAATTAATACTGTGATTGGCTTAGAAGTCAACAGATTTTATTTCCATTTTTAAACTTAAGAGTTTAAAAACTAGTGGCATTATAAGGCTGGGGTTGTATCTCAGTGGTAAAGCACTTGCCTAGCATGTGTGAGGCACTGGGTTCGATCCTCAGCACCACATATAAATAAATAGATAAAATAAAGGCCTACCAACATCTAAAAAAAAAAAAAAAAAACTACTGGTACTATAATTAATTTGAGGTTTAAACAGTCAGCATAAAAGAAATATTAATTGGTTCTTAAACTCTCAGGTAAGCTGGGCTAGTGTTTTCTTGCATCTGTATAAGGGTCTTGATAATTTGATAAAGAGAGGGTCCATATCCAGGGAAAACTGATCAGAAACACCTTCAGCATGTGATGAGTTTAAATATTGATCACAATCCTGCTTTTAAAAAAAGGAGGCACTGTTTGTACAGAAGTTTGTGAGTATACAGAGGGGCAGAGGGCATACAGCAAGAACTCTGTAGCGTGGCATCTTGGGGTCCATCCATATTAAACAAAGAGGTGGTAAAGACAAGTGAGTTCAATGTCGATGATCTCAGAAGCAGAACAGGTAAAGTCCCAAGGAAAGCACAGTTACAACTATAGAGGTAGGATGAAGATGGTATTTGGAATGGGTTTGATCCACTAACCTCTCTGAGACTCAGTTTATTCACCAGTAAAATGCTAAAAACAATGTATCTGCCATGACAATTCTATGTATTTGTGTGAATGCATTTTATATGTCACTTATTAATGTTATTTTATCCTGCATTTGTTTGCTCATTTATTTGAAAAATGTACTGAATACCCACCGTGTGCTGGGCATTATTCTAAGCACTGCGAACCAAAGAGAATCATCTCCAATCTCATCAAGTCAAATTCCAAGGTGAGGAGAAAGAAAAGAAACTACATTATATTGTAATAAGTACTGTGAGAAAAACAAAACACAGGATAAGAGAGAGGAAGGGAGAGTAGAATGCAGAGGGTCATTAGAGGTGGCCTTCCTGGGAAGGTAACATGGGGCAGTCACTGAGGGAATGAGCTACAAGTATGCTGTGTGACATCATGCCAAGCAGGGGGAATAGCAACTTGAGGGCCAAGGGTCCAAAGGATTGTGCTTGTCACATTCAAGAGAGCAAAGAGCAGAGAGTAATCACTGCTCCTGGGGTCCTGGTTAGCACATTGCAAAAAGGCCACAAAGCCCTCCCACTTCATCTGCTTGCCCTTTGCAATACGAAGTCCTGCTCTTTCTGTCAAGAGGTCAAATCTATTTCTTCACCCCTCAGTCTCCAGCACACCACTGCCTGTCTTTCTATTGAAAGAAAGCTCTTTGCAAAGAGCTAGCAATGTGAGAAATACAGCAAACAAAGTCAGGGTAGCAGGAATGAAACTGGCAAGAGAGGTCAGGGCAGGATGGCAGCCAGTTTTATAGGCCACGTTAGAACTTTGACTTTTGCTTAGAGTGACATGGGGAGCCCTGGAGGGTTCTGAGTGGAAGCATGGTCAGATCTGATTTGTACTAAATTACATGATCACTCGGCGTTTTTGAGACTAAACTGGAGAAGTAAAGGGGGACCAGAGTGGAAGCAGAAAGAACAGATAGGAAGCTGGTACAGTAGTCAGACTGGAAGATGATTTTGCTTGGATGAAGATGATAAAAGAGATAATGGGGTTTAAAAGGGAATCATTTGCTGGGTTAACACTGTTGAATAGGCTAAAGGGGTGTGCTTTAGTGACCAAATAGATGAGGTGGCCAGGACAGGAGCAGAGTCGGGCCATTTATCACCAGGGGAGGAAGGTGGGATCTAAGCAGTCAGGATGGTGAATGTCTAGCAGCAGCCTGTAGAGCAGTCCTTTTCTTTTCAGGAATGATAATCCAAGCTATCCTCAGAAAGCCCAGTGCTGTCCTTCTCCTGGCCAAAGTCTAGCTTCAAGGCAGAAGCACACTGCTCCTGAGGTCCTGGATAGTACATTGCAAAATGGCCACAAAGCCTCCCTCCTCATTGGTTTGCCCTGTGCAGTATGACTTCCTGCTCCTTCCATCGAGAAGCAAAGTCCGTTTCTCCACTCCCAAGTCTACAGTGAACCACTGTGTAATGCTGTAGGTATCCAAGGAAAGACTACGTATGGGAGGAGAACTACTCACATCGCTGCCTATCAATGATAATAAACTCCTGGAATAATGTTGGTCAAATGATTTGACCTTTGGACTTCTTTTTAATTTCCATAGTAATAAGGAAGAAACTTAGGAGAAGAAAGACTATGATGCATTGATGATAATTATGTTCAACTCCTCTATTGCCTCTGAATTTTTCTCTTCTTTAGTCAAACTGCCCCTCCTAAGCTCGCTCTAAAATGCTTCCTTTGCAATAAGGTGATGAAGGTTTTAATTCGAATGTAAATGTTTTCCAAAACAGGGTCATAAATGCAGTTAGTTTTAGATGTAAACTCCTGAGGTCATCAGATTAGGCAGTCATTTAGCAGGGTCTTGAAGGAATGAGATCTAGGAAGGGCTACTAAGGGAAGAGGAAAAATTCCCCAATACAGGGGACCAGCGGGAGAATAGACCTGAAGAGAAGAGAAGAGGCAACCGGGAGCTAAGGGATGGGTGATGGCATGGGGAAAGGGGGAGGGAAGGATCAGAGGAGGAATGCAAAGGACAGCAATTGTGCACAGCGGCACGTGTCCACAGAGGAGCAACAGAAGATGAGGTCAAAAGACAGGATTCTCCAGCAAGTTCTTTCCTCTCCCTGAACTCATTCTCTCATCCCTAAACTGGAAATAATACTCCTTTCCCTTCAGTACCCCATAGAATTGATATGGAGACCAAAAGAAGTATTGAATAGAAAATTGCTTTGTAAACTGTGAAGCATCAGCCAACTGTAGGTTTTAAAACTCTTAAAATTATATGATTTATTAAGAGAAATAAGTGAGCTTTTTTCAATACATGCAGAAAGTACATGGAGAAGACTCTTTCTATTCATACTGGCCATCATGTAAAAAAATCAGTTTGAGAAGGTGGAACATGTCTAGCTAAGTGCTCCCCAATATTATAATTACATGCAAATAAAATGAAATTGCATTTGTAAGTGAGGCTCTTTCTCTTACATTTAACAACCAGGCGTCCTGTACTCCTCTTTACCTTTGGCAGTTTCTGAGTCTGGTGAACCAACGTCCAGGTTTGAAAAGGTGCTGAGAATGAGCAAGGAGAGATGTAATGTGTTCAGATTTTCCAAATTTGTGGGGGATGGGGTGGAGGAGCAGGATGGGCACTCCAACAATTCTAGCAGTAGTCTGTAAACATTTCCGCTTCATTCAGTTGTGAAACTGACAGGAATGTGAGATGTCATCTATGACAACTTCCAAACTTTACATATAAGGAAACAGATTCTCTTAGGTTGTACAATAGAAGCAACTCAGACTTTGCAAGTCCTAGGCAAAAAATTCCTGGGCTATATAGCATGCTCTACCATTCCACTGGAATTCAAACAGGGATGCTAAATGCTTAAATTAGAGTCTGGGAAGAAAGGCTTTGTGGACTTCACCCACACCCTTCTCTACAACTTCAGCTTTGCCCACACTCTTTCTTATCCTGTCAGACTAACCTCTCCTAAGCCTCACATCCCTAGCATTTCCCTGGAGCAAATCTCAGCCTTAATCTTCAAGGCAGGTGAGCTCATTGGCAACCTATTATGTCTGCTTCATCTCTAAGTCTGGTGTACTCCACTGGGGTTGGATGGCAGTGAGACTGCCTTTGGGGCTGGCATTATTCTCTCTCCTCATCCTTCCTAGCCTGTCTCATCAGGCATTTTTTTCCAACAGGAAGCTTGGCTCTGCCTCTAGTCACATGCAAAATTCAGATAATGCTGGCAGCCAGAGTTAGACCCAGAGACTGGACAAAGTGATACTAAGGCAAAAAGGCAATTCTCATCAGCATGTCTGCCACTGCACAGGCGGCGTGAATTTCATGCCAAGCATGGGAGCATAATCCACTTGTCTATTTTCAGTAAGGGGGTAGGCACAATCCAATTATCCTTTTTATATTGATTTTAGCATGGAGAAAGGTAGCAAAGATCATGTAAAGCAATTTAACAACTAAAGAGACCTATGTTTGATTTAAGAATCTAATCAGAGACACCAAGGCAGAGATGCCTAGAGCCTAGAACTGCACATACACACACCCACAATGTTCACAGCATTCCATTCAGATGTCTATACTAACATGCTCATACACATGCTAGGGCAGACATTCAGACACTGAGACTCAGAGACACAAAGTAAAATACGGTCTCTATCACAGAGTGAGACACTATCACATAGACTCTTAACTCCCTTTGCACACATTCAGGCACCCCACTTCAAGCCCATCCCTTGACATTGCTCTGCCTAGCCTTACTGTTGCAAGTGTAGGAGTAACTTATTTGGAGCCGGGAAGGTCATCTCAGTCTCTCACTGCTGACAAGTTTATTCATTTCTGAGGGCAAAAAACCCCAGCTCCCCAAACATCAAAGCATCTTAGTTCCACATGTTTGTGTACCACCCCTCCAAAAAAGCATTTCCCAGTTTGTCTACTTATGGAATACACAGCAGCAAATGACTTAAACCTGTTTTCCCCTTATTCCTTACCAAATTAAGCAGATAGATCAACAATCAAAGCATTTTTCACTCTCAAAATCCACCCAGCTTGTGTATTGTTGTTGTTGTTATATTAAATATAGAGAAATGAATTTGAAGAGCCAGCGAGCTTTCCAGGAGAACTGACTCCTCACTGAGAAAGGAAATGTAACTGCAAGGAAGATTTTTTTTTTATAATGAACGTGGCCACGTTCCCTTTCAGTAAAGGGTGGGGGTGGGGGGTACTTAGGAATGATCACGAAAGGAGGAGAAGTCAAAGAACCACCAAAGAAGGTTGGGGGAATAAAGCTGCCGGGCAGCGGGAGGCGCCTTTCTAATCTTAAAATTCCGGCTCACATGGAACCCATTTAGATCTCCATGTCTGGCAGACATGTACAGAGGGAAGCCAACCAGAGCTTCTTTTTTGTCACCAACGACATCAATAAGTGTTATTATCGTTAGCATGATTACTGTTATCTGCATCATGCATGGCAGGGTGCTGGTACTTACCCCAGTAGATGAGAACCAGAGAAACCAGGGGAAACAATCTGTTGAAGGCAGGCATCTTTTTCGGCGGGTGTTTTCCGGGGCTAAAGGGAGAGATTCCCTCAGTCAAGGACTGAGCCCTTAGATTCTTTCGAGGAAACCCTTTGGGACGAATTGCCCAAAGAGGGCGACTTTCTGACTGAAAGAAGGGCGAAGCGCTGTGCCTGGAGAGGCTCTGCGGGCGTTTGGAACCGGGAAGCGGGGACGGTCTCAGCTCCAACCTATCCCAGCAGAACCCACAGCAGAACCCAATTCGAGGGAGCGATCAGCAGCGCCGCGCACTCTCCCCGGAGCGGGTTGCGGGATGCGACTCAGGACCACGGACAGTAGCTTCCCCGCCCACACCGGAACTTCTCATTCCAGTTGCTCCCCCGCGTTTCTGGCTTGCGCCCAGGGCAAGCTCAGCCCGGCAGGGAGTCGCACGGCTGGCTCTAGGAGGCTGGGCTGTCGAAGGGGTCCATGTTGATTCACCTCTCGCTTCCCCTTTCAACAGCTACCAGGATCCACCCAGACCCGGGAGCTCCGGCTTCTTCCAGCCGGCCCAGCTTCTTCTGCTGGGCGTGTCCCTGAACCCGAAGCCACTGGGGCCTCCCGTCTGGGATACAGAATTCGTCCCACGTCGGTCCTGTACACAACGACCTCGGCTCCCCAGGGGGTTCAGAGGGGCCGGGAAGGAGGTGGAAGCTCCTGTAGGGCTGGCGATGTCGGCGTGGAGGTTGGAGAGAAAAAAGGTGCCCCTGCCCCGGAGCTCGCCCCTGGATCGTGCAGGGTGCCGACCCTGGGTTGCAGGCGATCGGCTGCCCCTCTCAGGGCCCCCGGGCGGTGTGTGCCGTTAGCCTTGACATGCGCAGGCGACTCTCCGCCCCCACCCCCACCACGGACCCACCCCCTTGGGCACACGTTCCCCACCCCCAGACAGGCGTGCCCCTCCCAGGGCCGAGCGCGCCGCGGAGCGGGGGCGGAGCCCCGCGCAGCGCAAACACCTCCAGCTCGGGAGGTGTCTTGTCTTGCTGCCTCTATCAGGGTCTCTCTCTCTTACGCCTCGATACTTCTCCCCAGCAGCCGCCACCGCCTCCCACCAACTCACACCCTCCGAGAGGCAACTCTCCACTCCTGCTCCCGCAGATACGCTTGCCTCCAGCTCCGGGAAGGGGAGGGCCAAATCTCTTTCAGGCAATGATGTCATATGCAATGTACACATTAAATGGCTCCTGGCTTCTTTCCTCCGACCCCATCCCCTCCAGCTCTCCCTGTCCAGCCTTCGTCTACCCTTGATTAATTGGATCCCAGAACAACGAATGCAGCAAGATAATCCTTTCTTAGGACGAGCGGGTAGGGGAGAGACGCACCTGTGCCGGTGTTTACTTCATCTCCCAGAGAGGTGATCCAAATGTCGGTGGAGGGGAGAGTACTGGGAGTCAGGGGTAAGAGGACTGCTCTTCCCTTCCCAGGTTTTTCGTGGTCCTCATGGCTCTAACCGCTTTTTCTTTTCCTTCCCTCTCTCCTTCCCTCTTTCTTTCCCTACCTCCCTCCTTCCTTTCTTGCTTGCTTTCTTTTTTCTTAACAGTCCTGGTTTGGCGTCTTCCAACTCTTAGCCGCTCCCTAGTCCTCGCAGCTGCTTGAGTGTCTCCGCCCAATTTCTGGAAGGGAAACCTGAAACTTCACACTCAGTTATAAACCCAAATTGACATAACAGGTTAGGAATGCTGGAACTGAAGTGCAAGATTAATAGGAAAAGATTGGTACAAAAGCCTGCCCCCCAGCTACCTTCTTCTTATTCTCCTGCTGCTCTCTTGCTAAAAGGGGAAGCTTAACACTGATATTCCAAAAGGGAACACAGAGTAACAGCTGACTGTAAGTGAACCACTCACAGGAAATGCTCCCTCATAACATATCATAACACACACAGCAACAGAACGTCCAAATATCTTCCTGAGCAGAAGCCACAGCACCATAAACTCCATCAACATAAAAGACCAGCCCTTGAAGCATGCTGTGCTAAATTTGGATGGGTAGTTAAAGTTGATTTAATTCAACTTCCTTTTCAGTGTGTAAATCCCCTCAAGAATGTTCCTGAGGAAGGTGCTTGACTTTTTTTTTTTTTTTTTTTTTTTTTCTTGTGGCAACAGGTCATTACTTCACAAGTTTGACACTTCAATGTTTAAATAAGTTTTTTTATTCGGTTGAATTCTGTAACCCTTCCTCCTCAAACTCCATTAGATGTTCGTAATAATGTTTTCTGCTAAAGAAGCTGTATTACCCTGGCTCCAAACAACAACAGCAACAAGAAAAACGTTTTTTGTTTGTTTTTCTGGTTTTGTTTTTTGGATTGGGCTCGTTCCTTAGTTTCAGTTATTTGAAACTTAATGTGCAATTAAACAGTGTACAATCATTTCCTATGGTTTCCAACCTTTAGCTGCCCTGGTCATTTTCTCAGGAGGATTTTTAGTTTATCACATGATTCTCCAAGTGAAGGATGTTCCCTGTGTGATCTCATCAGGACAAATCCAGTGGAATTATGACCACATTTGCTTTAGAGAGTGTATGTATTCAAATACATATGAATTACGTTTAAGTCATAATGATCTTATGTCCAGTTATGCAGTTAAAATCCCAAAGCATCTTTCATGCAAACTGTTGTTTGTGCAGGGTATTTTAGAAAAAATTTTAATGAAAGTTTGCACTTACTGCTGTTAATATTTATTAGTGGTTTGCCTTAACTTTATGAGTAAGGAAAATAAAGATTCAGGGTGATGGTTGATTCCTCATTGCTAATGTGAGATTAATTTTTGAGCTGGTAAAGATTTCCCCTATAGTGACCTGCCTACTTTTCAGAAGGCCTGGGAGTCAGGATCTGTCCATTCCTATATACTAAAAAAGTAAATTGGTCTATCTCTTTATACCTGAGAGGAACATAAGTAGTCCCTAGCATAGGTTCCCCTTTGACATCTCTATAGCATTAAAATGGCTAATTAAAAAAATCTATTAGTTGCAACCAAGTATCGAATTCTGTTAATACTTTTATCAAATTCTAATTCAATCACCCAATATATCTATCTTCTTTAGCTTAATTAAGGTTTGACAATCACTTGGTCTCCACACATCAGGTTTTGAAACAATGAATAGCAAAAACAAAAACTAGGAGTCCTTTGACATGCTCCTAATACCTCCCTTTAACTTAACAATGAGCTACTAATTATAGTTGTTTAGTAGGTTGCTCAATCATAAATAAATACCCATACACATCTTCTTACTTCTCTATGTATAGTGTGACACATTTTGAAAACTTAGAATAAACGGCATATGTTAGGGGAATTAGATGTGTAATAGTCCATAGGAAAGAAGTAGGATCAATATTTTAGTTTTACATGGAAATGAATTTTCAGAAAAATATTTCAAACAATTTCAAAGAGGAATGAATTATTTTCATTATGTTTCAAACAATTTTTATCCAAACAGGGATATTTAGAAGGGGAAATCTAGGGTTAGCATTTAGAAAGAATTGTGATAAAATTTCAGACATCTTTGATATTCTATTTTTATTGAAAGTCTTATCAAGATTGAAATAAATAGGGTGACTGAAATATTTTTAGTCCAATAATTCTATCAAGTGCCATACACTAACTACAGCAGGCTTAGATTAACTTTATTAATTTTTTTAATTTGTTCTTTTTAGATATACATGATGGTAGAGTATATTTTCACATATTACACCTACATGAAGTATAAATTATTCTAATTAGGATCCCATTCTTGTGGTTGTACATGAGGTAGAGTTTCACTGGTCATGAATTCATATATGAATATAAGAAAATTATGTCTCATTTATTCTACTGTCTTTTCCAATGCCATCCTTGCTCCCTTCCTTTCATTCTACTTTGTCTAATCTGGTGATCTTCTCTTCTTTCCCCCACCCTTACTGCATGGTATTGGCCACAAAAACAGACATGAAGACCAATGGAACAGAATAAAAGACACAGAAACAAAGTATATATACAGTTATTGCGTCCTAGACAAAGATGCCATAAACATATATTGGAGAAAAGATAACCTCTTCAACAAACGGTGCTGGAAAACTGGAAATCCATATGCATTAGGATGAAATTGAACCCTTATCTCTGACCTGGCACAAAACTCAACTAAAAGTGGATCTAGGACCTCAAGACAGTCAGCCAGAGACCCTGTGTCTAGTAAAAGAAAATGTTGGCCTGATGCTCCATCTTGTCAGCATAAACAACTTCCTCAACAAGACTCCTAAAGGGCAAGAAGTAAAATGAAGAATCAATAAATGGGATGGCATCAAACTAAAAAGCTTTTTCACAGCAAAGGAAGCAAATCAAGAATGTGAAGAAAGATCCTACAGAATGGAAGAAAAATTTTGCCCCCTATACCTCAGATAAAGCATTCATCTCCAGCATATACAAAGAACTCAAAAAACATAGCACCAAAAAACCAAATAACCCAATCAATCAATTGGCAAAGGACCTGAACAGGCACTTCATAGAAGAAGAAATATGAATGGTCAACAAATATATGAAAAAATGTTCAACATCTCTAGTAATTAGAGAAATGCAAGTTAAAACTACACTGAGAGTCCATCTCACTCCAGTCAAAATGCCAATCATCAAGAATACAAGTAACCATAAATGTTGGCGAGGATGTAGGGGAAAAGGTACACTCATATATTGCTGGTGGGACTGCAGATTGGTGCAACCACTGTGGAAAGCAGTTTGTAGATTCCTAAGAAAACTTGGAATGGAACCACCATTTGACCCGGTCATTCCACTCCTAGATATATACCCAAAGGTCTTAAAATCAGCATACTACAGTGATGCAGCCACATCATGTATATAACAACTCAATGCACAATAACTAAACTATGGAACCAACCTAGGTGCCTTTCAATAGGTAAATGGATAAAGAAAATGTTGAATATATATACAGTGGAATATTCCTCAGCCATAAATAAGAATGAAATTACGGCATTTACTGGTAAATGGATGGAACTGGAGACTATCCTGCTGAGTGAAATAAGTCAATCCCAAAAAACCAAAGACTGAATATTCTATCTGAGATGTGGATGCTATTAATATTTTTATGTCTATTTAGACATATCCCTGTTCTTCATAATGTTCTTTTCAAGTCTGCATACTCATGTTGATTATTTTTATATGAGACTTGGGAATAATGTTCTTGCCTCTAGTTTCCATAAGCCACTTCTCATGTCCTATCCTCTGTTGAAAATAGGAGCATTTGGTCCCTTCAGGCCTCTGCTGTTTGCCCTGATTTTTGGCAGTGGCTCTTAGTCACTTTTGCATGTGCCTCAAGTTCGCTGAAGTACATGGGCCTTGTTGTGAGAGTTTTTAACTCCTTTAAAATGGTTAAGTTCTTCCTTTGTCTTTGCTACTCTTTTTGCTTCAATCCTCTCTTGCTGATGTTTGCTTGATCTTTTCCAATTTAATGATCATCCTTCTCTTGCCATTGATGGTTGTGAAACCATACATTCTGTATATTCCTAACAGTTGACATAGTAATCTTTATATTTTATAAAGTAATATACAGTTGTCCCCTGGTGTTCATGGGGGATTGGTTCCAGGACCCCCACACACATCAAAATCTGTGAATGCTCAAATCGTTCATTAAAATGGCATTGTATTTGATATAACTTATGTAATTCTCCCATGTACTTTAAAACATCTCTAGATTACTTATAATACAACTATGTAAGTGGTTGTTATACTATGTTGTTTAGGTAATAACAATGAGAAAAATTGTCTGTATGTGCTCAGTATAGACACATTATTCTTTCCCAAGTATTTTCAACCCACAGTTGTTGGAATCTATGGTTCAATACCTGTGAATATAGAGGGCTGACTATGCTTCTCTTGCTTAAAGCCTTCCACAGAATCTCACTGCACTTAAATGAAATCTGGAATCCTCACCATGGCCTAGCAGGGGTGATCCTGAGTCCTCCATTCATGCCTACCATTCTGTCTTATCCTTAACATTCTAGTTACACATAATTTTTAAAAAATGTACCTCAAACACATCAAAAGGTTTCCCCTGTTATTATTATTACAGCCTTTGCAGCTTATATCCCCTTTGCTCGGACTGCTCTTCATCCTTTGGCTGGTTTCTTGCCATTTCAATCTTGTCTCAAATGCCCTTTAGTGTCACTCCTTGGTCACTCTTCCTAAATTGGTTCCTGTCCAACTCCTGGAGCTACTCTATTTCATGACCCCGTTTTTTGTTTCTCGTGTCTTCTCTCACTATTTAAAATTATCTTATTTTTAATTTACGTACTTGCCTATTTTCTGTCTCCTCTCACTGGGACATTTCTCCTCCATGAAAGAAGCCTTGTTTTCTCCATTTATTGCCGTATTACTGTGCCTGGCAGGTATTTCATAGAGGAACCAAACCGACAAATAAATGAATGAATGTGGAAGTAAGAATAGTGCCTAGAGTGAAGAGCTGAAGCCAGAATCAATATAAGGAATAGAAAAAGAACCATCAGAGAAATAGGAAAAGGTCCAGCAGGATGCAGCACTACAGTGTCCAGGGAGAAGGAGCCTCAAGACTTAAGGGACATTCCTCCTCTTCAGGGGAACTCTAGGTAATAATGCTCAGAGACTAAGGAAGAGGGTGGTACAGAGCCTGAAGTGTTCAGGGGTTTTGAGATGGAGGCCACAAAAGTGACTGATAAGGGAACAATGGCATCTGAACTAGGCAGAGAGAGGCTAGTTTCCCAAGGGAAGAAACTCATTTCTCTGCAGTTATTGGGGAGAAATTAGAGACAGAAGTAGTGGCAGTGATATTATGAATGAAGAAGGGGACATTGAGGTGCACATATTGGCCTTGGTAAAGCAGGAAGCCATATCATACTTTGAGTTTGGTGATAGGGAGGTCCAGGAAAACAGGGTAGGGAGATGGTCCAAATCACTGGAAGCCCTTTTCTAGAAGACTGTTGAGAGAAGCATTTCAGGATCAATACATACCTGAACTAAGAGTCAAGATGCAGAAATCAGAGCCCAACATAGGCAAATCAAGTGACCTGCTTTTTCTATTCTAAGTAGATTTTGTTAAATAGTGCACACCCCATGAGAGAGAGAAAAAACATGTTTATTTTAAGCTGTGGCCACTGAGCACATATGGGATCGAAAGACCTCAGGGCCACCCAGTCATTCCCCCATCCTTCCAGCCAGCTGCGTGGCATTGTCACCAGCCAAGGGAAGTCTGGGATTAGAACAGGAAGCAGTGACCTTATGATTTAGACTATGTAATCCCTTCCTGGATTTTCACATGGTAGAGAAGCTGATGAGTAATACAGGACCGCCCCCAAAATGTTCTTTGAGATGTATTGAATTTCTTTCTTAAAAAATTATTTTTAGTTATATAAAACACCAGAATACACCCTGACAATTTCAAAAGTATGGAACACAATTCAGTCCCCAGTACTTCCCATCTTCCTTCCCCACTTCCCTCCACTCCTCTGATCCCTCTTCAATCTAGTTACAGTTTACTTTTCTTTTTTTCTATTTTCTTTTCTTTTTTTTTAATTTAGGGTCCTGTGGGTACGCCTGATGCCACACAATGCTACATCTGTGCCACATCGATGCTGTGTACAAGGAAAAACTCAGATTCATTCTACTGTTCTTCTCCACTCCACTTCTTCCTCCTCCTCAATCCCCTCCATCTACTCTACTGATCTTTCCTCTATTTTGATGAAATTCCCTCTTACTTTTTTTATTCCCCTCCCCCAATTTTGTATTGACTTCCCCATTATCTGAGAAAACATTCAATCTTTGACTTTTTTGGGATTGGCTTATTTTACTTAGCAATAGTCTCCAGTTTCCATCCATTTTACCATCAAATGCCATAATTTCATCCTTTTCATACCTGAGTAATACTCTATTGTGTGTGTGTGTATGTATCATATTCTCTTTATCCATTCATCTGTTGAAGGGTACCTGGTTGGTTTCATAGCTTGGCTATTGTGAATTGTGCTGCTACAAACATTGATGGGCTGCATCATTGTATTACACTGATTTGAAATCTTTTGGAATTATATTGAGGAGCAGGGATAGCAGAGTCAAATGGTGGTTTCATTCCTTGTATTTTGAGGACTCTCCATACTGCTTTTCAGAGTGTTTGTATTATCTGCAGTCCCAGCAAAAGTATTTGAGTGTACTTTTCCTCCCACATCCTTGCCAACATTTATTATTATTTGCATTCTTGATAATTTCATTCTGACTGAAGCGGGATGAAATCTCAATGTGGTTTTGATTTTGCATTTCCCTAATTGCTGGAGATGTTATTTTTTTTTTCATATATTTGTTGACCATTTGTATTTCTTCTTTTTGACAAGTGTCTGTTCAGTTCTTTTGCCCATTTATTGATTGGGTGTTTTTTCTGTGCGTGTGCTAAGTCTTTTGAATGCTCTATATATCTTGGAGATTAATGCTCTATCTAAGGAGCAAGTGGCAAAGATCTTCTCCCCTTCTGCAGGCTCTTTCTTCACACTCTTAATTGTTTCCTTTTCTGTGTAGGAGTTCTTTAATATGATGACATCCCGCTTACTAATTTTTTAATTTTATTTCTTGTGCTTTAGGAATCTTGTTAAGGAAGTCAGTTCCTGAGCTGACATATTGGGATGTTGGCCTACATTTTCTTCTAGAAGTTGCAGGGTTTCTGGGTTTAAATCCTAGGTCTTTGGACCACTGTGAGTTGAGTTTTGTGCAGGGGAGAGATAGAGGTAAATTTCATTCTACTACCTATAGATTTCCAGTTTTCCCAGCACCATTTGTTAAAAAGGTTATCTTTTCTCCAACATTGTTTTTGGCACCTTTGTCTACTGTCACATATTTATGTGGATTTGCCTCTGTGTCTTCTATTCTATTTCATTTGTCCAGTCAGAGTAATCAGGCAAGAGAAGGAAATTAAAAAGACACAAATAGGAAAGAAGAGCTCAAATTATCTTTGTTTGCTGACAACATGATCTTATAGTTAGAAGACCCAAAACACTCCACCAGAAGACTTGTAGAGCTCATAAATGAATTCAGCAATGTAGCAGGATACAGTATCAACACTCATAAATCCTCCAGTGATGAATCTGCTGAAAAAGAAATTAGGAAAACTATCTCATTCACAATAAATAGTCTCAAAAAATACACGGAAATAAGCTAACAAAAGAGGTGAAAGACCTCTACAATGAAACCTATAGAACACTAAAGAAAGAAATCAAAGTAGACCTTAGAATATGGAAAGACCTCTGATGTTTTTGTATAGGCAGAAGGATTATTGTCAAAATGACCATACTACCAAAAGTGCTATACAGGGTCAACTCAATCTCCATCAAAAGTCCAATAACATTCTTCACAGAACTAGAAAAAAGCAGTTATTCTGAAATTCATCTAGAAAAATAAGAGAATCAGAATAGCGAAAGCAATCCTTAGCGAGAGAAGAGTGAAACAGTAGGCATCACAATGCCAGATCTCAAATTATACACAGAGCTATAGTAATAAAAACAGCATGCTATTGGTACCAAAACAGGCTTGAGGACCAATGTATTGAATTTCACTTGAATGATTAGGAAAGTCACAGCTTTCCTGATAACCAAGAGTGCCCAGCCTCCATAGCAACAGCCCATGCCCTAATGAAGTCAGCGCCACCCTGTCACCCCTGCTCTTGACAGATCTCTAGAAAGCCCATGCTTATGCCTTGGGAAAATGCTGTTGATGGGTAGTTTGATAATCCAAACGTGTGAATAAAGAAAATATAATTGGTGATTAAGTACTTTAAGTTTACCAGAAGCAAAGTTATACTTCAAGTATTGCTATTAGCATAGCATAATTTTTTGTTTTATTTGTTCTTTTTGCTATTCATGACAGTAGAATGTATTTCGATATACTACACATACATGAAGTACAAATTCCCATTCTTATAGTTGTACATGATGTGGAATTACATTGGTTGTGTATTCATATATGAACAGGAAAGAAATGTCCAATTCATTCTCCTTCTTTCCTATTTCCCTTCCCCCTCCCTCCCTTCATTCTCCTATGTCTAATCCAAAGTACTTCTATTCATTTTTTTAAACATTTTAAATTGTAGATGGACACAATACCTTTATTTTGTTATTTAGTTTTTTTTTATGTGGTGCTGGGGATCGAAACCCAGTCCCTCACATGTGGTAGCTAAGCGCTGTACCACTGAGCCACAACCCTAGCCCAACTTCTATTCATCCTTACCACCATTCCCCCTTATTGTGAGTTAGCATCTGCATATCAGAGAGAACATTTGGCCTTTGGTTTTTTGGGGATTGGCTTTTTTTCACTTGGCATGATAGTCTCCGGTTCCATTCATTTATTGGCAAATGCCATAATTTCATTTCTCTTTATGGCTGAGTAATATTCCATTGTGGATATATACACATTTTATTTATCCATTCGTTTGCTGAAGGGCACCTAGGCTGGATCCATAGTTTAGCTATGGTGACTTGAGCGGAAGCATAGCATAAGTTTTAAATGCATTTCTGGCATGAATATGACTAGAGCCCTTAGGGCAGGAGGAAGGAAAAGGTGTGTTGTGGAGAACTAAGTGTCAATATCATCTTTGCTACTGATCTAAATCCTGTTGATATTTGGGACAAGGGCAATATCTGAGTGATGATTACTCAATGCTCCTCAGAAACGCTGAAGAAGGAGAAAAAGAAACTACAGAAAGAGTCTAGGTGGTAAACAGGAGACCATGTCCCAGGCTGGCTGCTACTCTGAGACAGTTTTGACTTTTCCACCAACCCACTCTGAACCATTCTCTCCCGCGCTTTCTCCCCGGTTACTGGGAATTGAACACTGGGGTGCTTTGCCACTGAGCTAAGTCCCCAGTGCTTTTTATTTTTATTGTGAGACAGGGTCTTACTAAGTTGCCCAGGTTGGCCTCAAACTTGAGTTCCTCCTGCTTCAACTTTCTGAGTCACTGGGACTAAAGGTGTGCACCACTGTGCCTGGCTCCAATTCTCTCTTAATACTTGTCAGACTCTTGAGTTGTTGGGAGAACAATGGAGACAATATGCTCAACTGTGTCTTGGATTTTGTCAAGCCATATAAACCAAGAAGTATTAGGTACCTGTTAGATAATTCTTTAATCCTTACAGGGATATGCTTAGCTGTTAACTTCAGCATGATGTGAAATAATCAGCTTTTCATGATTTATTATTATCTCCATTTTATTGTTTTCATTCGAAACATCATTATATTCATCATCTACATTTAAGGGCATTTTTAAGGGCCATACTTTGGTCCCAGAACAATGGTATGCAATTTATTGGATTGACTTTTTTAATTCTCAAAACAATTTTAAGGAGTAGGCACAATTTTTGTGTTTATATTGGGGTGGTGGGAAGAGGGGAATAAATACAAAAGAAGTTAAATGATTTGGGTATTCAAATGCATGTAGCAGAACCATGACTGAAACTCAGGATTTTGTCTCCAAAATCTTAAGGATTCAATTTCTTCTAGTAAGATCTTAACCATCAATGATATTTCCAAATACCTGGAAAAGATATTTCTAGATATTTCCATTTCACTCAGGAGTTAATGATTTGTATAATGTGAAGTTCTCAGTTGGGTGCTGTGTATGCATACATGTATATTTTTATCTGAGGAAGAGGATAGCTCCTTTACTCAACAACTTCTAATATGATGGGAGAGTATGGATTTAAGAAATAGACACAAGAAAATCCAATATATTTTGTGTTCATTCCCTCTTGTTTTCTTTTCTTTGTTGATCTCTTTTTATGAAAGCAGTGAGTACTTAGCCACATAAATATAATGATTTTATTTTTAACACACACTACAGTACATTTCATTGAGTTTTTATGACATACCTGAGATAAATGAGGGACTAGTCATCTATTTTAAAGGTGGCAAAACTGATACCTGAGAGACCAAATGATTTGTGTACTCTTACACTTTGCTTATTCATTCAGAAAACTTGACTCTCTGCCAGGTACTGTGCAAATCTCTGGCTTTGCTTTTTATAATACTGGTGTGGTAATATGTACTATCATACATAGGTGACCTGGAAGATGGAGGTTATAGTCTCAGAGCTTGGAGGACCGGTCTGCTGGGAATGTTTGAAAGAGATAATATTTGAAGGCAACCTGGAAAGGAGGAGTGAAAGTTCTTAAAAAGAACTTAAGGAAAGACAGGAGGTTAGTGGGTATTCTGAGAGTCCCTTTGCAGATGGAGTTGGCATTCTTGTGGTTCTTAATTTGGGGTACATTTCACTGAATAACGCTGCCCATTTCAAGTAGGTTGTGATTGGAGTGGCTGAATGGAATATTGGAAAACAGTGGTATCTTCGAGGTGACTCTGCAATCTCTTTAATCTTGGGCAAGTTATTTAATTTGTCTGAGCCTCCAGTTTCTTCTGACATAAAATGAGAATAATAATACTATCCACTTCGTGGTTATTTACCAGGATTAAATGAATTAAATATGTCTCTGCTCGGCCCATAGCATAAACTAATAAATATTATTTTTCCCTCTTTCTTTCTCATAAAGAATTGACACTATTGCAATCTTATTTCTCCCCACCCCCCGAGCTAAATTCAAGAGAAGTTGACTAACTTGTTCCTTCAAGTTGTATGTGGTAGAATCACCAATCCTTTGTTTTCCATCTTTTTGATTTCAAGAGAAGTCAAAACTCACCATCTCATGGACCCAGAATGCCTCAGCTGCAATGAGGTCAAGAAGGGCCCCAAATAATAACTCTAAAACCTAAAGAAAAACCAGGAAGGGCCTCTATTGCAGACCTTCTGAAATGGTAGTACCATTTTTAAGAGTTATTGCATTGAGTATTTGCAGGAGAACATGGCTATGTCTGAAGTTTGGCAAAGACAGTGCTGGACAACGGATCTCAGAATGATGGATGAGGTCAGGCTGAAACACCTGACAGACTGGAGCAGCTGCCAAGTTCCTTCATCCTGCGTCAGACCTGTTCTTCCCTGCTCCCACTCCATCCATGGTGGTGCTGTGTCCCACAACTACCATAGCACACACTTCTGTTCTTGTCAAACAGCCTTGTACTGGGTGCTTTGGGGGTCTGTCTTCATCACTTGTTTGTGCTCTGTCCTCTGGAGCAAGATTTTCACTCAGAATTCCCACATGGGGACCTGAGAATATTCTTCCCCTTGCCATAGCAAGTAAAGATGGCCCCATGTCCTCAGTGTTCCCCATCACGTACGCAGTGGCAACAGGAACTCACTAACCTTCTGAGTTAACAAGAAACCTGCATAAGGACAATGAGCATGAGAAACATAAAAGCCCGTTTTCCTCTGCATAGCAGGTTTTTAATTTCTCAGGGTAATTAGGACAATTTTTTCATGCATCCCTGAATCTGCAGTGCCTAGCAAAATACATGGAAAAATAGCACTTAAGACACTCACAATCTACAAAAGGAAAAGACATTGGTGGTGAGAGGTGGTACTTTCACAAAATGAATACAGCATATTCAAATAAGATCCACGGGTACAGAAGAACATGTAGGTTTGCATTCCCCAGACAGTGAAATGTTCATTAAGAAGGTACATTTAAAACATATTTTGAAGAAAGATAGGAAAGGACTCATAAGCACGGCATTCTTTTCAGAAAAACAGCATCGCCAGAGGCCAAGAGACTTAGGAATGCAGGTGTGAGATGGGGAAATGAATATATTTTATCCGAGGGCTGCATACCTTGAGACAAACAACGTTTGCATAACATTGAAAGGGTAAATACCTATTTTAAGAAGTCTGGTTTTAGTTTGATAATGGGAATTGTGAGTAAAGTGGTATAAAATGTGTTTAAGAAAGTAATCTGGCAGAATAGAAAGCATGGAATGGAAAAAGTAGGAAATGATTGTAATTACCATTATGAGAGAGAAGGAGGGACTGGTGTAGGGCGGGGTGGAGCAGCAGACATTTGATTCTGGAGCAAATGTGAAGCTACAGTTCACTGGAATGGCAAATGCCCGATTCAACTGGAAGGAAATGTGGGCAAAGGAAGAAATCTCTAGTCATGGTAGATGGAGAAAACTTTCTATACTGATGATCTGGAAACATATGTCATTACATATAGGGCAGTACAGAGAGAAGAGCAAAAGTGGTGATTTGGGGGAGAAAAAACATGACGGGTCTCGATCTTGTTTGGTACATTTTAGGTTTTAGATGTTGAAATTGTATACAGTGATGATTGAAGTAATGGAAATGGATGTTTATGAGACTGTAAAGATACAGGACATCTGAGCGTATCTAAATTTAGGAGAGTAGAGGAAGAAGTGGAGCCAGTACCAGAGGGAGTAAAGAGAGGTGCTGTTCCATGTCAATAGGAAGTGGAACAGCAGAGGTGAATGGGGGGAAAGGAGGCAGGAAGATCTGGTAATCAGAACCTCACATACCTACAGCCATCTGATATTTGACGAAGGTGCCAAAACTATATCTTAGAGAAAAGACAGCCTCTTTATCAAATGGTGCTGGGAAAACTGGATAGACTATATGTAGAAAAATGAATGGAGACCTCTCTCACCCTGTACAGAATTCAAATCTGAATGAATCAAAGACTCAGGAATTAAACCAGAAACATAGGGTTAATGCTCCATTATGGAAGTGCTGGCACCCACTTCCTTAACAAGACCCCCAAAGCACAAGACGTGAAACCAAGAATCAATAAGTGGAATGCCAACAAACTGAAAAAGCTTCTGCACAGCACAGGAAACTATTAAGAGTGTGAAAAGAGAGTCTACAGAATGGGAGAAGATCTTGGCTAGTTACTCCTCTGAGAGGAGATTAATATCCAGAATATACAAAGAACTAAAAAAATTTACCACCAAATAACAAATAACCCAAACAATAAATGGCAAAAGAAACAGAAACAGAAACAAAAAGAAACTTAAACAGAAAGAAACTTCTCAAAGGAAGAAACACAAATGACCAAAAAAAAAAAAAAAGAAAGGAAAAAATTTCGACATCTCTAGCAATTAGGGAAATGCACATCAAAACGATTTGAGATTTCATCTGACTCCAATCAGAATGGTAATGATCAAGAATATGAACATTAATAAATGCTGGTGAGGCTGTGGGGAAAAGAATGTGTACATTGTTGATGGAACTGCAGACTAGTACAACCACTGTTCCAGAAAAGAGAGTCCTCAAAAGACTAGGCATGGAACTACCACATGATCCAGGTATCCCACTTCTTGGTATTTTCCCCAAAGATCTAAAATTGGCACACTGCAGCAATGTAGCCACCTCAATGTTTACAGAAGCATAATTCACAATATTTAAATTATGGAATCAACCCAGCTCACCATCAATAGATGAATGGATTAAGAAATTGTGGTACATACATACCATGGAGTTCTACTCAGCCATAAAAAAGAATTAAATTATGGCATTTTTCACTGTGTGGATGAAAGTAGAGAATATCAAGCTAATTGAAATTAGCCAAACTCAGAAACTCAAAGGTTGAATGTTTTCTCTAATGTGAGGAAGCTGGAGTAAAATAAAGGAAAGGGGGAGGGAAGGGGGTAGGATAACATAAAGAACCAATCAGATGTAAATTAATAGATGAGTGGGAGAAAATCTAGTAGAATAGAGGAAGGAGAATAGGAGGGGGAGGGAGGCTGGGAGGAAAACGGGGAGGGAAAAAGGGGGATCTTGAACTGAAATCAATTTCCATGCATATATGTATTTGTTGGAATGAACCCAACTACTATGTATCACAATAAAGCTCTAATAGTAATAATAATAATAATAAAGATGTGCTGTCACAAAACTAGTGAATATATTGACAGTGGGAATGAAAAAGGGATAAGGAAATGATGAGTCTTTAGGAGAAGTATGGGTTTTCTTAGGTAAGGTCATATAGGCAAAAGCCAAGATGTCAACCGAGAAGGAAGGAGGTAAAATGGAAGAGGAGATAACTGATGGAGGAGCACAGTACCAGGAAGAAGGAGGGCTTGGGTCAAAAGCACTGCTGAGGGATTCATCTTAGATTTAGGTGGGAAGGAGGAGAAGGAAGAACAAGGGTACCCTGAGATGCTGAAGTAGGAAGAAAAGCAATTGAAATTGCTCGAATGAGAGAAAAATATCTCAGTGAAACAGGAAGTAAGTTCATCTGCTATGGGTGGGGAGCGAGGTAGGGTTAAGGAGAATGGAAGAGAGGTGGGTAGTGGAGTGACAGGTTAATCACAAGTGAATGCAAGTATTTATGAGTATCAGTATACCCAATAAGAATAGATCTAAATGACATCAAGGTTCTTTCTAACACTTGGAAACCATTCCTGAAGGCTAGGGAGTGGCATGGTGGAACAGGAAAAGTTCAAGGTGTCATCCTGGGGTGATAGCCAGTACATGAATGGCTAATCATAGGTCAAGTCCAACAGACACGAGAGAAGGGAAGAACTCAGAGTGACTGGTGGTGAAAATAAGAAATTTTAAGGGTTGCAAGCAGTTGGGAGGCAGGGAAGGGCAGGAGAGGACGGTTAGAGAGAATATTTGGGGGATTGGCATCTTTATGTGGAGCCACACTGAGGAAGAGCAAGTCTGGATTGTGGGTTTTTTTTTTTTTTGTTTGTTTGTTTTTTTTAATTGTGGTACTGGGGATGGAACCCAGGGGCACTTTACCACAAAGCCACATCCTCAGTCACTTTTTTTTTTTGATTTTATTTGACATTTTTTGTTTTCTTTTGAAATTTTCTTTTGAGTTGTTTTAGGGCCTCACTCAATTGCTGAGGCTGGTTTTGAATTTGTGATCCTTCCTCCTGCCTCAACCTCTAGAAGTCACTGGGATTACAGGTGTGCACCACCACACCTGGCTATTGTGGAGTCTTTCTAAGTGACTCAGGTGCATTGCTGATGGCTGGCACTGGCAGAGATCAGGAATATGTAAATTTTAGACTTATACACTTCTGTACAAATTCAAGTTGTTTTTCCACAATAAATATTACTGCCAGGATTTTATTTCATTTTATGAATTTTTTACATTAACTTGTTTATTATAAAGAATATTACAAAGGATGTGGATGAAGAGTTGCACAGGGCAAGGTGTGGGAGAAAGGGAGTAAAGCTTTTATGCAGATTTTTTTTAAAGCAATAAAAGCAGCTGGGCACGATGGTGCGCACCTGTAATTTGTGAGACTCAGGAGGCTGAGGCAGGAGGATCGCATATTGAAAGCCAGCCTGGGCAATTTAGCAAGGCCCTTAGTAACCTAGTGAGACTGTCTTTAAAAAGTAAAAAGGATTGGGAAGGTAGCTAAGGGGTAAACTGCCCCTGGGTTCCATCCCCAGTTCCGTGGGGACGGGAGGCAAAACAAAGTTATGGCATTCAAAGAGATGGAACAGAAATTTTGGTCTCACGTCTAGGTCGGTAAGTCAACAGTTTTTTAAAGAAGTCACTATACGTTTTGCTGGACTAGATTGAGAGTTGATGGACATTTTTCAGGTCTCTGGAATCAAAAGGAAAGAAAAGGAATGTATGAGCCCAGAATATCACTATCAGCAAGTAAGACTGGTGTTCCTGACGCTGATGGAGGCGCGGAGAAGAGAGGACAGCCATTCCTCTGGTGGAGAAGCTGCCAGGATGGGATGACAGGGAGTTGGTAGAGAAACTCCGGGAGGATACAAATCAAAAGTGAGGAAGTAGGGCCGGGGAGATAGCTCAGTTGGTAGAGTGCTTACCTTGCAAGCACAAAGCGCTGAGTTCAGTCCCCAGTACAGCAAAAAAAAAAAAAAAAAAAAAAAAAAAAAAAAAAAGTGAGGAAACGACTTACCTGAGCTGCATAAAGGAGGCGCTAGCCAAGTCACAGGGACACAAGCATGGTCACGATTCAGTGGTGGGGAGCAAAGTTGATGAATGCTTCCTTCTGGGGCACTGAAGGAAGTGGAGCGTCCAGCCTCCTTGCTGGGGACCACCAAGGGTTCAGTGTTGTCAAGAGCCAGGGCAGCAGGTCAGAAAAAAGCTCTGTTAATAGAAGTGAAGGCCCAAAGCCAAAATTGGGGAAACTTTGTACATAAAAAAGCAAAACTAAGTTCTAATAACATTCTAGTCCCTCTGTAATTGACATTTATGATGCATAAATAGAACCCAAATAAATAAGCATGGGTTAGTAGCAGTCCTGAAGGGCCTAAATAAAAACCTCTTGCTCTCAGAGGCAAGAGAGATGCCTCTCGTCTTTTATGCAGGAGGGAAGAGAGTGCCCTTGGCCCTGTTGTGAGTAGCAGCTGTGGAAAGGAGGAAGTCAGGCACTGCTGAGGCTGCTTCTCAGCCCACCACTAGGGCCACAGCTCCTGGCTTCACATCTTCAGGACACCACGTAAGAGGATTCCAGGACTTCCTTGAGACTGGCTAAAAAAAAAAAAGGATGATTTTGAGTTTTTCAACTAAATTGACAGAAGACCTTACATTCCTTTCAATTCTGTTTTCCATAATCAGGAAGTAACAAAACAAAACAAAAACCTAAGCCATACAGATAACAAAGAAGACCTGAAGAAGAAAGATGACTAACAAAAGAGTCTACGTCACATCCTGGGGTTAAAAATTCTGTTGTAGTGCCAGGTACATTGCAAATGCCATGTAAGTGTTTTCTGCTTATATTATATTATAACATATTTATTGAGCTTATATGTATAGAGCATTACATATATTATCTCATTTACTCCTCACAACCCTAACAGGTATGTATTATCGTTAATATTTAATAGCACATTCATATAAATATATTGTTGTAATAATTAACATTGATGTGAACTAATATTGGTAGCTATTATTAAAATCATTAATTATTATGCACATTTTACTTATAAGGAACTTAGAGCACAGAGTGGCAAAGTAAAGTCAGCAAAATCACACACACAGCCAATAAATGGAGAATCTGGGATTCAAACTCAGGTTTGTCTGACTCCAGTAGCAGAATGTTTATTGCACTGTCTTACACCACCTCTGTTTGTACCAGAAACCCCCTCGAAGACAAAGTAAACATGAGATGATGTTAAATAGCAGTAGAAGAAACTTGAATTTGGCAAAGGAAGAAACGCTTGAGTGAAAGACACTGAATCAAGTAGAGACAGCATCTTTCTGAAGTGGTTTTAGGTCTTGTCTTTCTGTCCTTCCTTCCTTCCTTCCTCCCTCCCTCCCTTCCTTCCTTTTCTTTCTTTTTTCTTTCTTTCTTCCCCTGCTCCTCCCTCAGGAGATAAACTGTTGTTTCTAGCAAGAGTTAGAAATTCGTTTCAGTTGATGTAATCCATTACTTCTGTTTTATGATGTATGGTTGACAAGTCTCAACTTCCACATTTGAACTCCCTGCCTCAACTGACTTGAAACCCCTCAGTCAACTGATCTAGCAAGGGCACATCGCAGCTTTCCTAGAAGTTCCTGTCTGGGCAGCCTGACACTCATTCTAATCCAGTGAGGTAAGATGAGCATTCTAGCAGTTGCCAAGTTGTAGAGCTTTATTTAGATTCGCTCTCTCTCTCAAAAAAATGCAGTTGCCGCTTACCTCTCAATTTGCATGAATATGTGTTCCCAATGAGACAAGGATGATTGAGGCTGGAAGACTGTACCTGAGCTGTGGAACCAGAGCTTCTGATTGGAGTCACCCAGGCAGGCTGAATTTGTAACTACAGCGACAAGACCCCAGTACCTTAGGAGATAATTGGCAGCTCCTCACCTGACAGGCTTCTGCTGGTTGTTGGTCTTTGTCCAGTTCTAAATTTGTACCCTCCAGTGTATCTCCAGTCATGATGTCACTTTGACCTTCATCTGGGCATGGCCAATCTTGTGAGCCAAGATGGGGGAGACAACTCTTTTCAGGGTCCAGGAAGTGGAGGGTCCAACGTGGATAGAAAGCTACTTCAAGAGGCTGAGCGAGAATCGTGACCTTCAAAGTTTTGTTTTCACAAATAAAACAAGAAGAAGAAAGATGATAAACTGTGAAAGACTTTAGGTCAGATACAACATGAAAACATTTGACTCTAGCATTACTATTATTTTTGGTACCAGGGATTGATCTCAAGGGCATTCAACCACTGAGCCACATCCCCACCCCTATTTTTGTATCTTATTTAAAGACAGAGTCTCACTGAGTTGCTTAGTGCCTCACTTTTGCTGAGACTGCTTTGAACTCTCGATCCTCCTGTCTTAGCCTCCAAGCTGCTGGGATTACAGGCAAGTGCCACCGCACTAGGTACGTTATTTTGAAAATTAAGCTAAACATGTCTTAGGTGAATAAAATCAATATCTTAAGCAGTTTAAAAGAGCTTTTTTTCTTGTTTTTTTTACACATTACTACATTTAACAGAAATGTACAAAGAATATTTCTCAATGAATTAGGAAATAAATGCCATTGGAGGAAAGACAGAACTAAAGTGTGGCCTAGTTTAGTCCAGTCTGGGCTGACCAGGTGTTTTGCACCCTACAAGGTTACCTTATGAAGGTCCAGCATACCTGAGTCTGAATTCTCCACTGAGTAGGTGATTTCAGCAATAGTGACAGGAGCAAGGTGGCGGGCTGGGGCAGGAGAGTGTGGGTGCCAGGTGGTGTTGCCTGCAGGCTACTCCTTACAAATAGGCATAGTAACCAATTCCTGGGGAAAGTGTTTCTGAAGAGTTGTCCATTGGAAAAGAGATCCACCCCTTCTCCCAAAGTACAGGCTTGAAAAAAAAAAGTACAGGCAGATGAGAGGGTCCTGCTGATCTGGTGTCTCCCGCAAACCTAAGAGTAAATCAGGAAAATCAAGTAAAGTCAAAATATTAGTCATGATAATAACATTTACCAAATTTGAATTACATTCTGGACAGTGAGTATTAATTTACTTAAACTTTTCACTAACCTTGTAAGGTAGATGTTGTGTTAGTCAACTTTTTGTCATCATGACTAAATTACCTGACGAGAACAACTTAGAGAAGAAAAGGTTTATTTTGAGCTCACAATTTCCGAGGCTTCAGTACATAGTCAGCTGACTTCATTGCTCTGGGCTCCAGGTGAGGCAGAACATCATGGTGGAAGAGCATGGTGGAGGAATGCGGCTCAGGACATGGTTGTCAGGAAGCAGAGAGTCAGAGTGCAAGACTCCAGACAGAACAGACCCTCCAAGGGCATGCCCCCAGTGACCTACTTCCCCTAGCCACATCCTACCTGCCCAGTTACCATGCATTAATGCATTCAAATGATTAATCCATCAAATGGATTAATTCACTCATAATCTAAAAGTTTCACCTCCGAACATTCCTACATTGTTTCACATGTGAGTTTTTGGGGGCATACCTCATATCCAAACAATAACAAATGTCACTATTATTATGCACATTTTACAGGTGAGGAAACTGATGGCTAATGGTGTTGAGGAATTTGCTCCAGGTCCTGTTATTGTTAATGGTCAAAGCCCAGGCCCTGTCTGATCTGGATGGGACTCCATGGTTATTATTTTGAGATAGGGTCTCACTAAGATTCTGAGTCTGGTCTCGAACTTGTGACCTTCCTGTCTCTGTCTCTGGAATAGCTGGAATGATGGGCATGTGCCACTGTGCCCAGCAAGGAGCTTTTTGTGATAGATGCATTTCTTCTAAACATTCCTATTAGTAGTGAAGATTATGGTTAATTCCCTGGATATCAAGGTGACCCATGCACCATCAGGCTGCCTAAAAGAATTATTGGAAAGTGATACCAAAGTCTTCATAGGTAAAATTTTAATTTGATCTTTCATGATCCAGTTAATTTGCAGTCATCATAGGTTTTTCATCTTGGATAGTCACTCGAATGTATTTATTTAGTACCTGGTATATAAACAGGATCAGGTCATTGCCATGCTAGTATTAAAGAAAGGAAAAGAACGTTCTTTGTTATCAAGAATTACATTGTACCTGGATAAATTGAACTAATAATCTAAATCATATCCTACTGCTGTTAAAATCCTTCAATGGTTCCCCGTTTTAATTGGAATAATGTGTCCAATAAGGCTTCCTTCCTTCCCCATCCCATCCCCTTAATATCCACCTAGACGTGCTGAAGGCTATTTATTGCATACATCTATAACTTTCTGCTCTTGGCTGTTTTTCTGGCCATGCATATGCTAATCCTGCACAGAACAAACCGGAAGCATCAAAGAATCGACTCCCTAAGAAGCACAGGGACTGGTTAATGAGAAAACCCGTTTCCTGACCTCCTTGGGTGCACATTCTCTCTCTACTGCATCCCTGCGTTGTCAAGAGATTGAGACACAGGCGCCCCTAGTGGTGGCCTGTTCAACATGCCCTATGTTGACTTTATTCCCTCTCCTATCTCACCCATCTAAGCAAACTGCAGGCGCTCGTGTTGCAGGATGTGCTTCTGGAGAGCACAACCAGTGTGAAAAGCCTTGTGTGGTGTGGTCATGACTTCCTCCCCAACCTCAACTCATAACACGCCTCTTATGCTCATTCGGCTTCAGCCACGTTGGCTTTTCAAGTGTTATTTTCTTTGTATGTCCAAACCTGCTGTTCTCTCTCTATGAGATGCTAATTTTTCTTCTTTCTAGGATTGGCTTTTTCTTATCTTTCATATCTACGCTTAAATGTCACTTCAATGAGACTACCTCTCCCACCCCAGTGAGATCCAGAGTTCCACACTGAGTCCTTGTCTCTGCATTCACAGCACTTAACCACTGTTTGTTGTGCACAGCTGTGTTTAATGATACGTTGTCTGCTTCCCACATGACTGCAACTCCTTGAGAGCAGGAACACATATTTTCTTCACTATCTTAAATCTAGAACCTAGTGCAGTGTCTGAAAAATAATTTGCATTCACTGTATATTCATTGAATGAATGAAAAATACTGAAATATAAAGCATTTTGAAAACAATTAAATAGGGCTCTGAGGTACCTTGAGTAGGATAAAACTGGAAAACATGAGAGAGGTTGTGAAGGCTTTGTGTGGGACTGTCCTCAGCCTTGAAGAATAAATAGGATTTACAAATGATACATGGAATTTGTCAAGCACTTGTTAGATGCTGATATTGTGGTAGGCATTCTACTGATGTGCCTCTCACAATGCAATCTCTGCTACCTTGCAACCTTGCAAAAATGATTAAATTGGAAGCACTCTAAAGCTCAGAAGATTAAATGACTTTTCCATGGCCACAAAGCTAGTAAGTGGCAGTATCATTTTTCAAACCTGATTCTTTTACCAAAGCACGTTGTCTTTTCAGCAGTATTTCAAAATGTATCTATTGATTGTACAGATTGCTAGGTGATAATGTATGGATGAAGTAGAGCAAATCATCATCACTCCTGGGGAAAAGGAGGCATCTGACCCAGCAGCTGCAATCGGCTGCATACTTGCTGTTGCATCATGCATGATGAACTGAAAGAACTCTGGGAACACCAAATTATTTACAAGCCCAGAGACCATGTTTCTGTATCTATGAACAAGGTAATTATGACATTTGTCTTACTTACCTCATTGGATTACTTAAAATTGAAATAAAGATGAAGACATATTTGAAAATGCTTTGAAATTTCAAAATTCCTTGTAGACATAAATTGTTATCACTTTTCTTATCATTCCACTTTCCTAAAATCACCCTACATGCATATGTTATTAGGAAATAGCAATAAAAACTTTCATATCTTGAGTAAAGTTATTGAATGAGGCATGGAGGGACAATGACATATACTTCAGCCCATCATCTTGATTTTATCATTTTATGAAGATCTGCTGAAATCAATCCAGAAAAGAAGGTCAACACTTTAATTATGTGAAGAAAATTTCTTAGTACTTAATGTTTTTACAGTAAAAACACCCACGGAATTTTATAGACAACAAAGACTGACGATGTTTAGCAAATATATTCCCTGGGAGTAGATTCTTTGGGGATTAGCTAAGTTGTAACTTTCCATTTTTCTTGCTTTTTCATTAATAAATACTTAAAATACAGAGTGGAGACACCCCTAGCTGAAGAGTCTGTCAAAATAAGGAGGGAGTAAAGTGATAATGCTTTTTTTCAATTCCCAGGGTTACACACTTCTCAGAATCACTGACAATAACTGACCATAATGTCATTGTCATCATATGTTTTTCCTTGTTTTGCAGCAAGTCAAATTGTTCTTTGTGAATTTCCACATTCTTCTCTGTGTTTGCACTAAATGTCCCTTGGTTCTAACTACTGCACACTCCTAGGCAGTTGTGTTAAATAGTACTTGCATCGTTCAGTTAGTCTGGGAACTACATTTCCCAGAATTCCCTACCCTGTATGGTTTTAGTATAGAGTTGTCCAAAAGAACTTGGAAGGTCAAAGAGAAGGAGCAGCCATTACACTCAGAAGTTCATCAGGTTGTAAGTGTTTCCAGATAGAGTGATAGGTATCTCATAGGTCCCAACTGGTTCTTGCTCAGCATTCAGTTTATCTTCCAGGCTGCTAGCTCTGATTACCAGCAGCAGCCCTGGCTTGCTGTACACCCACTAAGCAGTGGCTAATGCAGAGGCCACAGTCTCCCATAGACTTCTCCACGTGTCTCCCTTTTTCGTTCCTACTTTCCAGTGGACATGGTTGTTTCTCAGAATTCCTTGCAGGCCTTGACTTGTCTACCTGTGCCAGGGTTCTGTGCAGACTTCTTAGTTCCCCCCCTCCATGCCTGCTTCTCCATTTCCCTCTTCTATACTTTCACTGCCTCGTCAAATTCCAATTTTGTATCTTATTCCTACGATAAAGTTTAACATCTAACAAAGGCCTAATTCCTCTAATAGTTGTGCTGTTTCTCTGAACTGTACTCTGATTGATATTGATGCTGCATGACGTTCTAGAGGTACAGATCTTGAATTATGGCAATCTGGATTGCTTCTCTAAGTTTTAAATAATCAGTAAGCATTTTGCCACAGGTAACTAGAATACTGGTAGTAAAAGGCGTGTAATGGCAAAATAATTACTTAGTTATCACCTATTTACCTTGTATGAAGTGGTCATAGAAAAGCTCTGAGCCAGGCATGGTGGTGTACATATGTAATTCCAGCGACTCAGGAGGCTGAGGCAGGAGGATGGTAAGTTTGAGACCAGCCTTAGCAACTTAGTGATGCCTTAAGCAACTCAGCAAGACCCTATCTCAAAATAAAAAATAAAAAGGGTGGGAATGGTGGTTTAGTGGTTAAGCACTCCTGCGTTTGATCTCCAGGCTGAAAGAAAGAAAGAAAGGAGAGAAGAGAGAGAGAGACTGAGGGAGGGAGGGGGGGGAGAGAGAGAGAGAGAGAGAGAGAGAGAGAGAGAGAGAGAGAGAGAGGGAGGGAGGGAGGGAGGGAGGGGGAGGGAGGGAGGGAAGGAAGGAAAGAAAGGTAGAAAGGTAGGCAGGCTTTGGATGTTCAAGAAGCTGCTTCCATAGGAAATTTAAGTGTAAATGAAGGCCTGTGGTGTTGATTAGCTTTCCCTAAGTTCACTAGAGGATGTAGAGAAGGAAAATAGTGGAATTAGGGATTAAATTCCCAACTCAAGATTCAGGTAGAGAGTCAGAGGGTTTCTGATACTTCTCTGACATAAACTTTTCAATAGCCTTAGCATTGAAATTTCTGAAAATTAACCCAAAGTTTAATCTTTCAGGTTGCTGAGTTACAACACAAACAGTCTTCCACACCAAAGTCCTAACTTTATCATGGGGACTCTGCAAGGCTCTGAATCCAATCAGTGGGGCCCTTGAAACTAGGCTGGGCCATGTGGGAAGATTCAGATAAATCTGAGAAGACAAAGCACCAACATTCTGCTGAACCTCTTTTGCTATAGAAATAGCTTTTCCTTCCCTGTCTGAGGAATTCTATTTGCCTTGCCTGAAGAACTTGCAATGGCCTCTCCAGAGGCCACCTAGAATGGGACCACTGATCCTCCTTAGGACTCGCTTGACCTCCTCTCAGCGTGTCCAGATCTCTACACTGACTCAAGTTCTGGCAGCCCACAGGGAAGGGGTCGGGGTCAGGCACGACTGTGATCCAGGAAAAGTTATCAAACACTTAAAATGATCCCAAGACTTTGACAATTATAAAGCCATTTCATAATTGATTTTCTTTAAAAATTTTTGACAAATAAAGATTAAATATATTCAAAGTGTACAATGGGATGACCTGATGTACAGTTGACTCTTGTTATCTATGGGGGATTTGTTCCAGGACCCCAACAGATACCCAAATCCACAGATGCTCAAGTTCTTATATAAAATATTGTCATATTTGCATATAACAAACACAATCCTCCAATATACTATAAAGCATCTTTAGATTACTTGTAATACTTAATGTAAATGTAGTTTCTATGCTGCATTGTTTCAGAAATAATTACAAAATAAAATTCTGTGCATGTTCAGGGTAGACACAATTTTTATGTATTTATTTATTTTTGAGAATTTTCTTCCCATTGTTGAATTCATGGATGCAAAACTTACAGATATGGAAGACCAGCTCTGTATGCACTGCATCATTATTACCACAATCAAGTTGATCGGCACATCCATCCCCACTCCTGCTGATATGGAATCGCCAGAACTTGTTCTGACAATGGGAAGTTTACACGTTGATTATGTCCCCATACCCCCTACGCCACAACTCCTTGTAACTGCTGTTTAACTTGTTTTATTTATTCTTAATTTTATTATTTTCTTTGTTGCTTTAAAAATCTTTTTGGTGTTTTATTCACCCCAGGGCTTTGCACTTGCTGAGCATGTAGGTGTTCTATCACTGAGTTATGCCCCCAGTCCTGTACTGAAATTTTTCTATAAATTCAAAAATTTTTGACAAATTTTCTTGAAAACAAATCTGAGAAATGTGATTGTGAATGGTCAGGGTGACTTTATTAATGTGGGAACACTGAAAAGAGATTCTGCATTCAGGGTTTTAGCTTCAAGGCCTGGAAGTAGGTTTGCTAAAGTAGTAGCTTTAGGTTTGCTTCGATGGTTGGATCTGTGCAGAAGCCATGTTTGAAAATGATAGTGTATGGCTGTTATCATTATCAGTGGTGACATACTTGCAGCTGCTGTTTCAGATGTGGTCTCTTTACTGGAGCACATCAACCTATCACAAAGGAGCTGGTAGGCAGCTATTGATCTGGCAAATGCTCCCTCCCCACCTCTAAACATGTTAGTAAAAACCACCAGAAGCATATTATCATTTTGATGAACCAATATTCTATTGAACACCCAGCACATTGTTCCATACTTTTAACATTAACATTTTATTTTATGAAGAAGGAGGAGGAACAGGAGGAGGAGGACAGAAAGAAGTGTTTTGAGTCAAGGTCAGAAGGAGAGAAGCAGGGGAAAAAGAAACATTCAGAAAGATACCATATTAGGAACTTTGACATCCGCAAGATGATATATATATTTTTTAATCTATTCATGTGATTTTTGCTTTCATCCTCCCTTATATACGACATTCCCTCTCAATGAGACTTAGAATTTTACATTAAGGATTTGAAGAGACAGTACTCAAGAAATGGTTTGTGAAAAGGTTCTATCTTTTAAGGGAAGAAGAATATGCACAACTAGGGCAGAGGTAAAGAGTGAGGAGGAGAGAAAGGAAGGAGGAAAGCAGGAATAAGTGAGGAGCAGGGGAGACAGGAATAGAGTGGGCACTGTGGTTGGAAATGTCCCAATGCCCTTTCGCTTACAGTTGCACCTTGCTGAAGCAGGAACAGGGATATGAGGAATGGTGGGAACACCCAGGTGAGGATGGAAAAATTCCAAAGAGAAGGACTTCTCCTATAACACCATTCTAGGAGTAATAATGTTATGGGAAACAGGCTGGTCAAGAAGCAGCAAGCAGCGCTCAGAGAGGAGGAGAACTTTATTTTACACCGGCGGGTCCAGAGGAAAACAAAAACTCCAAATTCTGAGCCCTGAGCCACAGTTTCTCACAATATTTGTAGGTTATTTGACGTTATCTTAAACTCATCCTATCATTGGGGCTTTTTTCTCTTTTTTAATCTATACGACTGAAGGCCTTGTGCAGGGTCTCTAACATAAAGGATGTTCACAGAACAGATAAGAAGAAATAGCTCTTTTCACGGACATCTATTACATTTTAGGAGGGAGTAGCCAGACAATGTAAAAGGTAGGTTCTTGACAATGTGAAAGGTAGGTTCTTGACAATGTGAAAGGTAGGCACCCATGGTTAATTAGGCTTCCTGGAGAAAGGTGGAGAGAGCATAGTGGAACTGACCCTTCTCCAGGCATTGCTCTCTTCCCATCACATTTTTGTAATTTCATTTCACAACCAGGTCAGGTTTTGCCATCACATTTCCCACCCCTTTGATGCCCTTTTAAACTCTTTTAGGGCATCACCTTTGTCCATGTTCTCCAAGTTAATCCACTGGTAACTCTGGAGGACCATTTGGAATTTCATGGCCTCTGAGCAGGAGGAGACAAATCAGGTCAGTATGTGAAGGATGCAGGGACCAAACAGGAGTGCCAGGAGGAACATGACAGTAAAATAGACCAAAGTGGAAAATAAGAGTAGTTCATTTATCTCAGTTAGCAGTAGGTTCCTTAAGCTTCCGCCAGGCATAGATTAGTCAGCTTTTAGAGTGACTGAAGAAGGGCTGTTGTCCTTGGGGGCCTGTCAGGGTGTTGCTTGTTCATTTTGGATGATCAGCTTGCCAGTACAGTTGGATCAGGAATGCACTCCCAACCAGAGGCTAGTTTTACCCTGCTGTGATGAATCCAAGGGTCTATCTTTACTATAGTAGGGCTGGATAAAAAGGCAGCGAAAGAACTCCTCCAAAGAAACTTTAGGAATTGGACTTGACTTTATTATTACTAAAAAAAAAAAAAAAAAAAAATTAGCATCTCCTGGTTTAAAGGGGATGGGCATGATGCTTTTAATTTTAGATCTTTTCATATACCTCTTAAAATGAAAGGAGTGTTCCTACAGAGAATCTCATAAGGGGAGAATCCTGTCTGCCTAATAGGGCCCGACCTAATAACAGAGCAACTGGCCATTTGATCCAGTGTAGGTGGTTTCCTGATACAGTTAGTTGTAACTTCCTGGTGATCTCTAACCCCTTTGTTATCAATTGTGCCACCTTAGCTATGAATGCTGGTCCATGAGTGGTTGTGCTTTGTAACTCTCCTGCCAGGTGTTTAAGACCAACTTGGTCAAAATTGATCTTGTTCGTATCCACTGTTAAGAATCAGCTGAAATTTCTCAGGGAATCACTCTTGGGAACTTGTGAGAAGCCTCTTAGCTTCTCTAGTGCCATCAGCTAGGATAGGTCAAGGTCTTTCCAATCACATATGGCTTCCCTTGGAAGCTTTAGGGAGTCATTTCCCTTTCCAGTGATTCCCCCTGCTCTTTGCAGAATGTACACTGGTTGGCTTCCTATTATCTAGGGTCCCATTGATCCCTCTGATCAGGAGGTCATGTGGCCCAGAGTTGTAAAGCCCTTATCAAAGTCCCTGTTCTTCCCTGGGTTCAAGCTGACCTCAGAGGGCAAGAGTCAAATATTGACTATTTTTCTTGGTCATTTTTATCTTTAATCTCTAAGTTTTGGTTTTAATCATACAGCAGACCAGTTTTACCAGTCTTAAAGTAGGAGTACTGGGTTTTAACTTTAAAGTCTATAATTTTATAGTTATTTACCCCTTGCATTTACTTGGGGTCAGTATTATACTGGAAGTCAGTCTTATAATTTGTTTAGCCTATAGCTGATGGCTCATCTCAAATTAACTCTGGTTATTATATTAGAAGCTGTGCTTCTATTAAAAACAACAGTTATAAATGATTTGACCTTTGGACTTCTTTTTAATTTCCATAGTAATAAGGAAGAAACTTAGGAGAAGAAAGACTATGATGCATTGATGATAATTATGTTCAACTCCTCTATTGCCTCTGAATTTTTCTCTTCTTTAGTCAAACTGCCCCTCCTAAGCTCGCTCTAAAATGCTTCCTTTGCAATAAGGTGATGAAGGTTTTAATTCGAATGTAAATGTTTTCCAAAACAGGGTCATAAATGCAGTTAGTTTTAGATGTAAACTCCTGAGGTCATCAGATTAGCAGTCATTTAGCAGGGTCTTGAAGGAATGAGATCTAGGAAGGGCTACTAAGGGAAGAGGAAAAATTCCCCAATACAGGGGACCAGCGGGAGAATAGACCTGAAGAGAAGAGAGAGGCAACCGGGAGCTAAGGGATGGGTGATGGCATGGGGAAAGGGGGAGGGAAGGATCAGAGGAGGAATGCAAAGGACAGCAATTGTGCACAGCGGCAGTGTCCACAGAGGAGCAACAGAAGATGAGGTCAAAGACAGGATTCTCCAGCAAGTTCTTTCCTCTCCCTGAACTCATTCTCTCATCCCTAAACTGGAAACAATACTCCTTTCCCTTCAGTACCCCATAGAATTGATATGGAGACCAAAAGAAGTATTGAATAGAAAATTGCTTTGTAAACTGTGAAGCATCAGCCAACTGTAGGTTTTAAAACTCTTAAAATTATATGATTTATTAAGAGAAATAAGTGAGCTTTTTTCAATACATGCAGAAAGTACATGGAGAAGACTCTTTCTATTCATACTGGCCATCATGTAAAAAAATCAGTTTGAGAAGGTGGAACATGTCTAGCTAAGTGCTCCCCAATATTATAATTACATGCAAATAAAATGAAATTGCATTTGTAAGTGAGGCTCTTTCTCTTACATTTAACAACCAGGCGTCCTGTACTCCTCTTTACCTTTGGCAGTTTCTGAGTCTGGTGAACCAACGTCCAGGTTTGAAAAGGTGCTGAGAATGAGCAAGGAGAGATGTAATGTGTCAGATTTTCCAAATTTGTGGGGGATGGGGTGGAGGAGCAGGATGGGCACTCCAACAATTCTAGCAGTAGTCTGTAAACATTTCCGCTTCATTCAGTTGTGAAACTGACAGGAATGTGAGATGTCATCTATGACAACTTCCAAACTTTACATATAAGGAAACAGATTCTCTTAGGTTGTACAATAGAAGCAACTCAGACTTTGCAAGTCCTAGGCAAAAAATTCCTGGGCTATATAGCATGCTCTACCATTCCACTGGAATTCAAACAGGGATGCTAAATGCTTAAATTAGAGTCTGGGAAGAAAGGCTTTGTGGACTTCACCCACACCCTTCTCTACAACTTCAGCTTTGCCCACACTCTTTCTTATCCTGTCAGACTAACCTCTCCTAAGCCTCACATCCCTAGCATTTCCCTGGAGCAAATCTCAGCCTTAATCTTCAAGGCAGGTGAGCTCATTGGCAACCTATTATGTCTGCTTCATCTCTAAGTCTGGTGTACTCCACTGGGGTTGGATGGCAGTGAGACTGCCTTTGGGGCTGGCATTATTCTCTCTCCTCATCCTTCCTAGCCTGTCTCATCAGGCATTTTTTTCCAACAGGAAGCTTGGCTCTGCCTCTAGTCACATGCAAAATTCAGATAATGCTGGCAGCCAGAGTTAGACCCAGAGACTGGACAAAGTGATACTAAGGCAAAAAGGCAATTCTCATCAGCATGTCTGCCACTGCACAGGCGGCGTGAATTTCATGCCAAGCATGGGAGCATAATCCACTTGTCTATTTTCAGTAAGGGGGTAGGCACAATCCAATTATCCTTTTTATATTGATTTTAGCATGGAGAAAGGTAGCAAAGATCATGTAAAGCAATTTAACAACTAAAGAGACCTATGTTTGATTTAAGAATCTAATCAGAGACACCAAGGCAGAGATGCCTAGAGCCTAGAACTGCACATACACACACCCACAATGTTCACAGCATTCCATTCAGATGTCTATACTAACATGCTCATACACATGCTAGGGCAGACATTCAGACACTGAGACTCAGAGACACAAAGTAAAATACGGTCTCTATCACAGAGTGAGACACTATCACATAGACTCTTAACTCCCTTTGCACACATTCAGGCACCCCACTTCAAGCCCATCCCTTGACATTGCTCTGCCTAGCCTTACTGTTGCAAGTGTAGGAGTAACTTATTTGGAGCCGGGAAGGTCATCTCAGTCTCTCACTGCTGACAAGTTTATTCATTTCTGAGGGCAAAAAACCCCAGCTCCCCAAACATCAAAGCATCTTAGTTCCACATGTTTGTGTACCACCCCTCCAAAAAAGCATTTCCCAGTTTGTCTACTTATGGAATACACAGCAGCAAATGACTTAAACCTGTTTTCCCCTTATTCCTTACCAAATTAAGCAGATAGATCAACAATCAAAGCATTTTTCACTCTCAAAATCCACCCAGCTTGTGTATTGTTGTTGTTGTTATATTAAATATAGAGAAATGAATTTGAAGAGCCAGCGAGCTTTCCAGGAGAACTGACTCCTCACTGAGAAAGGAAATGTAACTGCAAGGAAGATTTTTTTTTATAATGAACGTGGCCACGTTCCCTTTCAGTAAAGGGTGGGGGTGGGGGGTACTTAGGAATGATCACGAAAGGAGGAGAAGTCAAAGAACCACCAAAGAAGGTTGGGGGAATAAAGCTGCCGGGCAGCGGAGGCGCCTTTCTAATCTTAAAATTCCGGCTCACATGGAACCCATTTAGATCTCCATGTCTGGCAGACATGTACAGAGGGAAGCCAACCAGAGCTTCTTTTTTGTCACCAACGACATCAATAAGTGTTATTATCGTTAGCATGATTACTGTTATCTGCATCATGCATGGCAGGGTGCTGGTACTTACCCCAGTAGATGAGAACCAGAGAAACCAGGGGAAACAATCTGTTGAAGGCAGGCATCTTTTTCGGCGGGTGTTTTCCGGGGCTAAAGGGAGAGATTCCCTCAGTCAAGGACTGAGCCCTTAGATTCTTTCGAGGAAACCCTTTGGGACGAATTGCCCAAAGAGGGCGACTTTCTGACTGAAAGAAGGGCGAAGCGCTGTGCCTGGAGAGGCTCTGCGGGCGTTTGGAACCGGGAAGCGGGGACGGTCTCAGCTCCAACCTATCCCAGCAGAACCCACAGCAGAACCCAATTCGAGGGAGCGATCAGCAGCGCCGCGCACTCTCCCCGGAGCGGGTTGCGGGATGCGACTCAGGACCACGGACAGTAGCTTCCCCGCCCACCGGAACTTCTCATTCCAGTTGCTCCCCCGCGTTTCTGGCTTGCGCCCAGGGCAAGCTCAGCCCGGCAGGGAGTCGCACGGCTGGCTCTAGGAGGCTGGGCTGTCGAAGGGGTCCATGTTGATTCACCTCTCGCTTCCCCTTTCAACAGCTACCAGGATCCACCCAGACCCGGGAGCTCCGGCTTCTTCCAGCCGGCCCAGCTTCTTCTGCTGGGCGTGTCCCTGAACCCGAAGCCACTGGGGCCTCCCGTCTGGGATACAGAATTCGTCCCACGTCGGTCCTGTACACAACGACCTCGGCTCCCCAGGGGGTTCAGAGGGGCCGGGAAGGAGGTGGAAGCTCCTGTAGGGCTGGCGATGTCGGCGTGGAGGTTGGAGAGAAAAAAGGTGCCCCTGCCCCGGAGCTCGCCCCTGGATCGTGCAGGGTGCCGACCCTGGGTTGCAGGCGATCGGCTGCCCCTCTCAGGGCCCCCGGGCGGTGTGTGCCGTTAGCCTTGACATGCGCAGGCGACTCTCCGCCCCCACCCCCACCACGGACCCACCCCCTTGGGCACACGTTCCCCACCCCCAGACAGGCGTGCCCCTCCCAGGGCCGAGCGCGCCGCGGAGCGGGGCGGAGCCCCGCGCAGCGCAAACACCTCCACTCGGGAGGTGTCTTGTCTTGCTGCCTCTATCAGGGTCTCTCTCTCTTACGCCTCGATACTTCTCCCCAGCAGCCGCCACCGCCTCCCACCAACTCACACCCTCCGAGAGGCAACTCTCCACTCCTGCTCCCGCAGATACGCTTGCCTCCAGCTCCGGGAAGGGGAGGGCCAAATCTCTTTCAGGCAATGATGTCATATGCAATGTACACATTAAATGGCTCCTGGCTTCTTTCCTCCGACCCCATCCCCTCCAGCTCTCCCTGTCCAGCCTTCGTCTACCCTTGATTAATTGGATCCCAGAACAACGAATGCAGCAAGATAATCCTTTCTTAGGACGAGCGGGTAGGGGGGGAGAGACGCACCTGTGCCGGTGTTTACTTCATCTCCCAGAGAGGTGATCCAAATGTCGGTGGAGGGGAGAGTACTGGGAGTCAGGTGGTAAGAGGACTGCTCTTCCCTTCCCAGGTTTTTCGTGGTCCTCATGGCTCTAACCGCTTTTTCTTTTCCTTCCCTCTCTCCTTCCCTCTTTCTTTCCCTACCTCCCTCCTTCCTTTCTTGCTTGCTTTCTTTTTTCTTAACAGTCCTGGTTTGGCGTCTTCCAACTCTAGCCGCTCCCTAGTCCTCGCAGCTGCTTGAGTGTCTCCGCCCAATTTCTGGAAGGGAAACCTGAAACTTCACACTCAGTTATAAACCCAAATTGACATAACAGGTTAGGAATGCTGGAACTGAAGTGCAAGATTAATAGGAAAAGATTGGTACAAAAGCCTGCCCCCCAGCTACCTTCTTCTTATTCTCCTGCTGCTCTCTTGCTAAAAGGGGAAGCTTAACACTGATATTCCAAAAGGGAACACAGAGTAACAGCTGACTGTAAGTGAACCACTCACAGGAAATGCTCCCTCATAACATATCATAACACACACAGCAACAGAACGTCCAAATATCTTCCTGAGCAGAAGCCACAGCACCATAAACTCCATCAACATAAAAGACCAGCCCTTGAAGCATGCTGTGCTAAATTGGATGGGAGTTAAAGTTGATTTAATTCAACTTCCTTTTCAGTGTGTAAATCCCCTCAAGAATGTTCCTGAGGAAGGTGCTTGACTTTTTTTTTTTTTTTTTTTTTTTTTCTTGTGGCAACAGGTCATTACTTCACAAGTTTGACACTTCAATGTTTAAATAAGTTTTTTTATTCGGTTGAATTCTGTAACCCTTCCTCCTCAAACTCCATTAGATGTTCGTAATAATGTTTTCTGCTAAAGAAGCTGTATTACCCTGGCTCCAAACAACAACAGCAACAAGAAAAACGTTTTTTGTTTGTTTTTCTGGTTTTGTTTTTTGGATTGGGCTCGTCCTTAGTTTCAGTTATTTGAAACTTAATGTGCAATTAAACAGTGTACAATCATTTCCTATGGTTTCCAACCTTTAGCTGCCCTGGTCATTTTCTCAGGAGGATTTTTAGTTATCACATGATTCTCCAAGTGAAGGATGTTCCCTGTGTGATCTCATCAGGACAAATCCAGTGGAATTATGACCACATTTGCTTAGAGAGTGTATGTATTCAAATACATATGAATTACGTTTAAGTCATAATGATCTTATGTCCAGTTATGCAGTTAAAATCCCAAAGCATCTTTCATGCAAACTGTTGTTTGTGCAGGGTATTTTAGAAAAAATTTTAATGAAAGTTTGCACTTACTGCTGTTAATATTATAGTGGTTTGCCTTAACTTTATGAGTAAGGAAAATAAAGATTCAGGGTGATGGTGATTCCTCATTGCTAATGTGAGATTAATTTTTGAGCTGGTAAAGATTTCCCTATAGTGACCTGCCTACTTTTCAGAAGGCCTGGGAGTCAGGATCTGTCCATTCCTATATACTAAAAAAGTAAATTGGTCTATCTCTTTATACCTGAGAGGAACATAAGTAGTCCCTAGCATAGGTTCCCCTTTGACATCTCTATAGCATTAAATGGCTAATTAAAAAAATCTATAGTTGCAACCAAGTATCGAATTCTGTTAATACTTTTATCAAATTCTAATTCAATCACCCAATAGATCCTATCTCTTTAGCTTAATTAAGGTTTGACAATCACTTGGTCTCCACACATCAGTTTTGAAACAATGAATAGCAAAAAACAAAACTAGGAGTCCTTTGACATGCTCCTAATACCTCCCTTTAACTTAACAATGAGCTACTAATTATAGTTGTTTAGTAGGTTGCTCAATCATAAATAAATACCCATACACATCTTCTTACTTCTCTATGTATAGTGTGACCATTTTGAAAACTTAGAATAAACGGCATATGTTAGGGGAATTAGATGTGTAATAGTTCCATAGGAAAGAAGTAGGATCAATATTTTAGTTTTACATGGAAATGAATTTTCAGAAAAATATTCAAACAATTTCAAAGAGGAATGAATTATTTTCATTATGTTTCAAACAATTTTATCCAAACAGGGATATTTAGAAGGGGAAATCTAGGGTTAGCATTTAGAAAGAATTGTGATAAAATTTCAGAATCTTTGATATCTATTTTTATTGAAAGTCTTATCAAGATTGAAATAAATAGGGTGACTGAAATATTTTTAGTCCAATAATTCTATCAAGTGCCATACACTAACTACAGCAGGCTTAGATTAACTTTATTAATTTTTTTAATTTGTTCTTTTTAGATATACATGATGGTAGAGTATATTTTCACATATTACACCTACATGAAGTATAAAGTATTCTAATTAGGATCCCATTCTTGTGGTTGTACATGAGGTAGAGTTTCACTGGTCATGAATTCATATATGAATATAAGAAAATTATGTCTCATTTATTCTACTGTCTTTCCAATGCCATCCTTGCTCCCTTCCTTTCATTCTACTTTGTCTAATCTGGTGATCTTCTCTTCTTTCCCCACCCTTACTGCATGGTATTGGCCACAAAAACAGACATGAGACCAATGGAACAGAATAAAAGACACAGAAACAAAGTATATATACAGTTATTGCGTCCTAGACAAAGATGCCATAAACATATATTGGAGAAAAGATAAACCTCTTCAACAAACGGTGCTGGAAAACTGGAAATCATATGCATTAGGATGAAATTGAACCCTTATCTCTGACCTGGCACAAAACTCAACTAAAAGTGGATCTAGGACCTCAAGACAGTCAGCCAGAGACCCTGTGTCTAGTAAAAGAAAAGTTGGCCTGATGCTCCATCTTGTCAGCATAAACACTTCCTCAACAAGACTCCTAAAGGGCAAGAAGTAAAATGAAGAATCAATAAATGGGATGGCATCAAACTAAAAAGCTTTTTCACAGCAAAGGAAGCAAATCAAGAATGTGAAGAAAGATCCTACAGAATGGAAGAAAAATTTTTGCCCCCTATACCTCAGATAAAGCATTCATCTCCAGCATATACAAAGAACTCAAAAAACATAGCACCAAAAAACCAAATAACCCAATCAATCAATTGGCAAAAGGACCTGAACAGGCACTTCATAGAAGAAGAAATATGAATGGTCAACAAATATATGAAAAATGTTCAACATCTCTAGTAATTAGAGAAATGCAAGTTAAAACTACACTGAGAGTCCATCTCACTCCAGTCAAAATGCCAATCATCAAGAATACAAGTAACCATAAATGTTGGCGAGGATGTAGGGGAAAAGGTACACTCATATATTGCTGGTGGGACTGCAGATTGGTGCAACCACTGTGGAAAGCAGTTTGTAGATTCCTAAGAAAACTTGGAATGGAACCACCATTTGACCCGGTCATTCCACTCCTAGATATATACCCAAAGGTCTTAAAATCAGCATACTACAGTGATGCAGCCACATCATGTATATAACAACTCAATGCACAATAACTAAACTATGGAACCAACCTAGGTGCCTTTCAATAGGTAAATGGATAAAGAAAATGTTGAATATATATACAGTGGAATATTCCTCAGCCATAAATAAGAATGAAATTACGGCATTTACTGGTAAATGGATGGAACTGGAGACTATCCTGCTGAGTGAAATAAGTCAATCCCAAAAAACCAAAGACTGAATATTCTATCTGAGATGTGGATGCTATTAATATTTTTATGTCTATTTAGACATATCCCTGTTCTTCATAATGTTCTTTTCAAGTCTGCATACTCATGTTGATTATTTTTATATGAGACTTGGGAATAATGTTCTTGCCTCTAGTTTCCATAAGCCACTTCTCATGTCCTATCCTCTGTTGAAAATAGGAGCATTTGGTCCCTTCAGGCCTCTGCTGTTTGCCTGATTTTTGGCAGTGGCTCTTAGTCACTTTTGCATGTGCCTCAAGTTCGCTGAAGTACATGGGCCTTGTTGTGAGAGTTTTTAACTCCTTTAAAATGGTTAAGTTCTTCCTTTGTCTTTGCTACTCTTTTTGCTTCAATCCTCTCTTGCTGATGTTTGCTTGATCTTTTCCAATTTAATGATCATCCTTCTCTTGCCATTGATGGTTGTGAAACCATACATTCTGTATATTCCTAACAGTTGACATAGTAATCTTTATATTTTATAAAGTAATATACAGTTGTCCCCTGGTGTTCATGGGGGATTGGTTCCAGGACCCCACACACATCAAAATCTGTGAATGCTCAAATCGTTCATTAAAATGGCATTGTATTTGATATAACTTATGTAATTCTCCCATGTACTTTAAAACATCTCTAGATTACTTATAATACAACTATGTAAGTGGTTGTTATACTATGTTGTTTAGGTAATAACAATGAGAAAAATTGTCTGTATGTGCTCAGTATAGACACATTATTCTTTCCCAAGTATTTTCAACCCACAGTTGTTGGAATCTATGGTTCAATACCTGTGAATATAGAGGGCTGACTATGCTTCTCTTGCTTAAAGCCTTCCACAGAATCTCACTGCACTTAAATGAAATCTGGAATCCTCACCATGGCCTAGCAGGGGTGATCCTGAGTCCTCCATTCATGCCTACCATTCTGTCTTATCCTTAACATTCTAGTTACACATAATTTTTAAAAAATGTACCTCAAACACATCAAAAGGTTTCCCCTGTTATTATTATTACAGCCTTTGCAGCTTATATCCCCTTTGCTCGGACTGCTCTTCATCCTTTGGCTGGTTTCTTGCCATTTCAATCTTGTCTCAAATGCCCTTTAGTGTCACTCCTTGGTCACTCTTCCTAAATTGGTTCCTGTCCAACTCCTGGAGCTACTCTATTTCATGACCCCGTTTTTTGTTTCTCGTGTCTTCTCTCACTATTTAAAATTATCTTATTTTTAATTTACGTACTTGCCTATTTTCTGTCTCCTCTCACTGGGACATTTCTCCTCCATGAAAGAAGCCTTGTTTTCTCCATTTATTGCCGTATTACTGTGCCTGGCAGGTATTCATAGAGGAACCAAACCGACAAATAAATGAATGAATGTGGAAGTAAGAATAGTGCCTAGAGTGAAGAGCTGAAGCCAGAATCAATATAAGGAGTAGAAAAAAGAACCATCAGAGAAATAGGAAAAGGTCCAGCAGGATGCAGCACTACAGTGTCCAGGGAGAAGGAGCCTCAAGACTTAAGGGACATTCCTCCTCTTCAGGGGAACTCTAGGTAATAATGCTCAGAGACTAAGGAAGAGGGTGGTACAGAGCCTGAAGTGTTCAGGGGTTTTGAGATGGAGGCCACAAAAGTGACTGATAAGGGAACAATGGCATCTGAACTAGGCAGAGAGAGGCTAGTTTCCCAAGGGAAGAAACTCATTTCTCTGCAGTTATTGGGGAGAAATTAGAGACAGAAGTAGTGGCAGTGATATTATGAATGAAGAAGGGGACATTGAGGTGCACATATTGGCCTTGGTAAAGCAGGAAGCCATATCATACTTTGAGTTTGGTGATAGGGAGGTCCAGGAAAACAGGGGTAGGGAGATGGTCCAAATCACTGGAAGCCCTTTTCTAGAAGACTGTTGAGAGAAGCATTTCAGGATCAATACATACCTGAACTAAGAGTCAAGATGCAGAAATCAGAGCCCAACATAGGCAAATCAAGTGACCTGCTTTTTCTATTCTAAGTAGATTTTGTTAAATAGTGCACACCCCATGAGAGAGAGAAAAAACATGTTTATTTTAAGCTGTGGCCACTGAGCACATATGGGATCGAAAGACCTCAGGGCCACCCAGTCATTCCCCCATCCTTCCAGCCAGCTGCGTGGCATTGTCACCAGCCAAGGGAAGTCTGGGATTAGAACAGGAAGCAGTGACCTTATGATTAGACTATGTAATCCCTTCCTGGATTTTCACATGGTAGAGAAGCTGATGAGTAATACAGGACCGCCCCCAAAATGTTCTTTGAGATGTATTGAATTTCTTTCTTAAAAAATTATTTTTAGTTATATAAAACACCAGAATACACCCTGACAATTTCAAAAGTATGGAACACAATTCAGTCCCCAGTACTTCCCATCTTCCTTCCCCACTTCCCTCCACTCCTCTGATCCCTCTTCAATCTAGTTACAGTTTACTTTTCTTTTTTTCTATTTTCTTTTCTTTTTTTTTAATTTAGGGTCCTGTGGGTACGCCTGATGCCACACAATGCTACATCTGTGCCACATCGATGCTGTGTACAAGGAAAAACTCAGATTCATTCTACTGTTCTTCTCCACTCACTTCTTCCTCCTCCTCAATCCCCTCCATCTACTCTACTGATCTTTCCTCTATTTTGATGAAATTCCCTCTTACTTTTTTTATTCCCCTCCCCCAATTTTGTATTGACTTCCCCATTATCTGAGAAAACATTCAATCTTTGACTTTTTTGGGATTGGCTTATTTTACTTAGCAATAGTCTCCAGTTCCATCCATTTACCATCAAATGCCATAATTTCATCCTTTTCATACCTGAGTAATACTCTATTGTGTGTGTGTGTATGTATCATATTCTCTTTATCCATTCATCTGTTGAAGGGTACCTGGTTGGTTTCATAGCTTGGCTATTGTGAATTGTGCTGCTACAAACATTGATGGGCTGCATCATTGTATTACACTGATTTGAAATCTTTTGGAATTATATTGAGGAGCAGGGATAGCTGAGTCAAATGGTGGTTTCATTCCTTGTATTTTGAGGACTCTCCATACTGCTTTTCAGAGTGTTTGTATTATCTGCAGTCCCAGCAAAAGTATTTGAGTGTACTTTTCCTCCCACATCCTTGCCAACATTTATTATTATTTGCATTCTTGATAATTTCATTCTGACTGAAGCGGGATGAAATCTCAATGTGGTTTTGATTTGCATTTCCCTAATTGCTGGAGATGTTATTTTTTTTTCATATATTTGTTGACCATTTGTATTTCTTCTTTTGACAAGTGTCTGTTCAGTTCTTTTGCCCATTTATTGATTGGGTGTTTTTTCTGTGCGTGTGCTAAGTCTTTTGAATGCTCTATATATCTTGGAGATTAATGCTCTATCTAAGGAGCAAGTGGCAAAGATCTTCTCCCCTTCTGCAGGCTCTTTCTTCACACTCTTAATTGTTTCCTTTTCTGTGTAGGAGTTCTTTAATATGATGACATCCCGCTTACTAATTTTTAATTTTATTTCTTGTGCTTTAGGAATCTTGTTAAGGAAGTCAGTTCCTGAGCTGACATATTGGGATGTTGGCCTACATTTTCTTCTAGAAGTTGCAGGGTTTCTGGGTTTAAATCCTAGGTCTTTGGACCACTGTGAGTTGAGTTTTGTGCAGGGGAGAGATAGAGGTTAAATTTCATTCTACTACCTATAGATTTCCAGTTTTCCCAGCACCATTTGTTAAAAAGGTTATCTTTTCTCCAACATTTGTTTTTGGCACCTTTGTCTACTGTCACATATTTATGTGGATTTGCCTCTGTGTCTTCTATTCTATTTCATTTGTCCAGTCAGAGTAATCAGGCAAGAGAAGGAAATTAAAAAGACACAAATAGGAAAAGAAGAGCTCAAATTATCTTTGTTTGCTGACAACATGATCTTATAGTTAGAAGACCCAAAACACTCCACCAGAAGACTTGTAGAGCTCATAAATGAATTCAGCAATGTAGCAGGATACAGTATCAACACTCATAAATCCTCCAGTGATGAATCTGCTGAAAAAGAAATTAGGAAAACTATCTCATTCACAATAAATAGTCTCAAAAAATACACGGGAAATAAGCTAACAAAAGAGGTGAAAGACCTCTACAATGAAACCTATAGAACACTAAAGAAAGAAATCAAAGTAGACCTTAGAATATGGAAAGACCTCTGATGTTTTTGTATAGGCAGAAGGATTATTGTCAAAATGACCATACTACCAAAAGTGCTATACAGGGTCAACTCAATCTCCATCAAAAGTCCAATAACATTCTTCACAGAACTAGAAAAAGCAGTTATTCTGAAATTCATCTAGAAAAATAAGAGAATCAGAATAGCGAAAGCAATCCTTAGCGAGAAGAGTGAAACAGTAGGCATCACAATGCCAGATCTCAAATTATACACAGAGCTATAGTAATAAAAACAGCATGCTATTGGTACCAAAACAGGCTTGAGGACCAATGTATTGAATTTCACTTGAATGATTAGGAAAGTCACAGCTTTCCTGATAACCAAGAGTGCCCAGCCTCCATAGCAACAGCCCATGCCCTAATGAAGTCAGCGCCACCCTGTCACCCTGCTCTTGACAGATCTCTAGAAAGCCCATGCTTATGCCTTGGGAAAATGCTGTTGATGGGTAGTTTTGATAATCCAAACGTGTGAATAAAGAAAATATAATTGGTGATTAAGTACTTTAAGTTTACCAGAAGCAAAGTTATACTTCAAGTATTGCTATTAGCATAGCATAATTTTTTGTTTTATTTGTTCTTTTTGCTATTCATGACAGTAGAATGTATTTCGATATACTACACATACATGAAGTACAAATTCCCATTCTTATAGTTGTACATGATGTGGAATTACATTGGTTGTGTATTCATATATGAACAGGAAAGAAATGTCCAATTCATTCTCCTTCTTTCCTATTTCCCTTCCCCCTCCCTCCCTTCATTCTCCTATGTCTAATCCAAAGTACTTCTATTCATTTTTTTAAACATTTTAAATTGTAGATGGACACAATACCTTTATTTTGTTTATTTAGTTTTTTTTTATGTGGTGCTGGGGATCGAACCCAGTCCCTCACATGTGGTAGCTAAGCGCTGTACCACTGAGCCACAACCCTAGCCCAACTTCTATTCATCCTTACCACCATTCCCCCTTATTGTGAGTTAGCATCTGCATATCAGAGAGAACATTTGGCCTTTGGTTTTTTGGGGATTGGCTTTTTTCACTTGGCATGATAGTCTCCGGTTCCATTCATTTATTGGCAAATGCCATAATTTCATTTCTCTTTATGGCTGAGTAATATTCCATTGTGGATATATACCACATTTTCTTTATCCATTCGTTTGCTGAAGGGCACCTAGGCTGGATCCATAGTTTAGCTATGGTGACTTGAGCGGAAGCATAGCATAAGTTTTAAATGCATTTCTGGCATGAATATGACTAGAGCCCTTAGGGCAGGAGGAAGGAAAAGGTGTTGTGGAGAACTAAGTGTCAATATCATCTTTGCTACTGATCTAAATCCTGTTGATATTTGGGACAAGGGCAATATCTGAGTGATGATTAACTCAATGCTCCTCAGAAACGCTGAAGAAGGAGAAAAAGAAACTACAGAAAGAGTCTAGGTGGTAAACAGGAGACCATGTCCCAGGCTGGCTGCTACTCTGAGACAGTTTTGACTTTTCCACCAACCCACTCTGAACCATTCTCTCCCCGCGCTTTCTCCCCGGTACTGGGAATTGAACACTGGGGTGCTTTGCCACTGAGCTAAGTCCCCAGTGCTTTTTATTTTTTATTGTGAGACAGGGTCTTACTAAGTTGCCCAGGTTGGCCTCAAACTTGAGTTCCTCCTGCTTCAACTTTCTGAGTCACTGGGACTAAAGGTGTGCACCACTGTGCCTGGCTCCAATTCTCTCTTAATAATTGTCAGACTCTTGAGTTGTTGGGAGAACAATGGAGACAATATGCTCAACTGTGTCTTGGATTTTGTCAAGCCATATAAACCAAGAAGTATTAGGTACCTGTTTAGATAATTTCTTTAATCCTTACAGGGATATGCTTAGCTGTTAACTTCAGCATGATGTGAAATAATCAGCTTTTCATGATTTATTATTATCTCCATTTTATTGTTTTCATTCGAAACATCATTATATTCATCATCATACATTTAAGGGCATTTTTAAGGGCATACTTTGGTCCCAGAACAATGGTATGCAATTTATTGGATTGACTTTTTTAATTCTCAAAACAATTTTAAGGAGTAGGCACAATTTTTGTGTTTATATTGGGGTGGTGGGAAGAGGGGAATAAATACAAAAGAAGTTAAATGATTTGGGTATTCAAATGCATGTAGCAGAACCATGACTGAAACTCAGGATTTTTGTCTCCAAAATCTTAAGGATTCAATTTCTTCTAGTAAGATCTTAACCATCAAATGATATTTCCAAATACCTGGAAAAGATATTTCTAGATATTTCCATTTCACTCAGGAAGTTAATGATTTGTATAATGTGAAGTTCTCAGTTGGGTGCTGTGTATGCATACATGTATATTTTTATCTGAGGAAGAGGATAGCTCCTTTACTCAACAAACTTCTAATATGATGGGAGAGTATGGATTTAAGAAAATAGACACAAGAAAATCCAATATATTTTGTGTTCATTCCCTCTTGTTTTCTTTTTCTTTGTTGATCTCTTTTTATGAAAGCAGTGAGTACTTAGCCACATAAATATAATGATTTTATTTTTAACACACACTACAGTACATTTCATTGAGTTTTTATGACATACCTGAGATAAATGAGGGACTAGTCATCTATTTTAAAGGTGGCAAAACTGATACCTGAGAGACCAAATGATTTGTGTACTCTTACACTTTGCTTATTCATTCAGAAAACTTGACTCTCTGCCAGGTACTGTGCAAATCTCTGGCTTTGCTTTTTATAATACTGGTGTGGTAATATGTACTATCATACATAGGTGACCTGGAAGATGGAGTTATAGTCTCAGAGCTTGGAGGACAGGTCTGCTGGGAATGTTTTGAAAGAGATAATATTTGAAGGCAACCTGGAAAGGAGGAGTGAAAGTTCTTAAAAAGAACTTAAGGAAAGACAGGAGGTTAGTGGGTATTCTGAGAGTCCCTTTGCAGATGGAGTTGGCATTCTTGTGGTTCTTAATTTGGGGTACATTTCACTGAATAACGCTGCCATTTTCAAGTAAGGTTGTGATTGGAGTGGCTGAATGGAATATTGGAAAACAGTGGTATCTTCGAGGTGACTCTGCAAATCTCTTTAATCTTGGGCAAGTTATTTAATTTGTCTGAGCCTCAGTTTCTTCTGACATAAAATGAGAATAATAATACTATCCACTTCGTGGTTATTTACCAGGATTAAATGAATTAAATATGTCTCTGCTCGGCCCATAGCATAAACTTAATAAATATTATTTTTCCCTCTTTCTTTCTCATAAAGAATTGACACTATTGCAATCTTTATTTCTCCCCACCCCCCGAGCTAAATTCAAGAGAAGTTGACTAACTTGTTCCTTCAAGTTGTATGTGGTAGAATCACCAATCCTTTGTTTTCCATCTTTTGATTTCAAGAGAAGTCAAAACTCACCATCTCATGGACCCAGAATGCCTCAGCTGCAATGAGGTCAAGAAGGGCCCCAAATAATAACTCTAAAACCTAAAGAAAAACCAGGAAGGGCCTCTATTGCAGACCTTCTGAAATGGTAGTACCATTTTTAAGAGTTATTGCATTGAGTATTTGCAGGAGAACATGGCTATGTCTGAAGTTTGGCAAAGACAGTGCTGGACAACGGATCTCAGAATGATGGATGAGGTCAGGCTGAAACACCTGACAGACTGGAGCAGCTGCCAAGTTCCTTCATCCTGCGTCAGACCTGTTCTTCCCTGCTCCCACTCCATCCATGGTGGTGCTGTGTCCCACAACTACCATAGCACACACTTCTGTTCTTGTCAAACAGCCTTGTCACTGGGTGCTTTGGGGGTCTGTCTTCATCACTTGTTTGTGCTCTGTCCTCTGGAGCAAGATTTTCACTCAGAATTCCCACATGGGGACCTGAGAATATTCTTCCCCTTGCCATAGCAGTAAAGATGGCCCCATGTCCTCAGTGTTCCCCATCACGTACGCAGTGGCAACAGGAACTCACTAACCTTCTGAGTTAACAAGAAACCTGCATAAGACAATGAGCATGAGAAACATAAAAGCCGTTTTCCTCTGCATAAGCAGGTTTTTAATTTCTCAGGGTAATTAGGACAATTTTTCATGCATCCCTGAATCTGCAGTGCCTAGCAAAATACATGGAAAATAGCACTTAAGACACTCACAATCTACAAAAAGGAAAAGACATTGGTGGTGAGAGGTGGTACTTTCACAAAATGAATACAGCATATTCAAAATAAGATCCACGGGACAGAAGAACATGTAGGTTGCATCCCAGACAGTGAAATGTTCATTAAGAAGGTACATTTAAAACATATTTTGAAGAAAGATAGGAAAGGACTCATAAGCACGGCATTCTTTTCAGAAAAACAGCATCGCCAGAGGCCAAGAGACTTAGGAATTGCAGGTGTGAGATGGGGAAATGAATATATTTTATCCGAGGGCTGCATACATTGAGACAAACAACGTTGCATAACATTGGAAAGGTAAATACCTATTTTAAGAAGTCTGGTTTTAGTTTGATAACTGGGAATTGTGAGTAAAGTGGTATAAAATGTGTTTAAGAAAGTAATCTGGCAGAATAGAAAGCATGGAATGGGAAAAAGTAGGAAAATGATTGTAATTACCATTATGAGAGAGAAGGAGGGACTGGTGTAGGGCGGGGTGAGCAGCAGACATTTGATTCTGGAGCAAATGTGAAGCTACAGTTCACTGGAATTGGCAAATGCCGATTCACTGGAAATGGAATGTGGGCAAAGGAAGAAATCTCTAGTCATGGTAGATGGAGAAAACTTTCTATACTGATGATCTGGAAACATATGTCATTACATATAGGGCAGTTACAGAGAGAAGAGCAAAAGTGGTGATTTGGGGGAGAAAAAACATGACGGGTCTCGGATCTTGTTTGGTACATTTTAGGTTTTAGATGTTGAAATTGTATGCAGTGATGATTGAAGTAATGGAAATGGATGTTTATGAGACTGTAAAGATACAGGACATCTGAGCGTATCTAAATTTAGGAGAGTAGAGGAAGAAGTGGAGCCAGTACCAGAGGGAGTAAAGAGAGGTGCTGTTCCATGTCAATAGGAAGTGGAACAGCAGAGGTGAATGGGGGGAAAGGAGGCAGGAAGATCTGGTAATCAGAACCTCACATACCTACAGCCATCTGATATTTGACGAAGGTGCCAAAACTATATCTTAGAGAAAAGACAGCCTCTTTATCAAATGGTGCTGGGAAAACTGGATAGACTATATGTAGAAAAATGAATGGAGACCTCTCTCACCCTGTACAGAATTCAAATCTGAATGAATCAAAGACTCAGGAATTAAACCAGAAACATAGGGTTAATGCTCCATTATGGAAGTGCTGGCACCCACTTCCTTAACAAGACCCCCAAAGCACAAGACGTGAAACCAAGAATCAATAAGTGGAATGCCAACAAACTGAAAAAGCTTCTGCACAGCAGAGGAAACTATTAAGAGTGTGAAAAGAGAGTCTACAGAATGGGAGAAGATCTTGGCTAGTTACTCCTCTGAGAGGAGATTAATATCCAGAATATACAAAGAACTAAAAAAATTTACCACCAAATAACAAATAACCCAAACAATAAATGGCAAAAGAAACAGAAACAGAAACAAAAAGAAACTTAAACAGAAAGAAACTTCTCAAAGGAAGAAACACAAATGACCAAAAAAAAAAAAAAAAGAAAGGAAAAAATTTCGACATCTCTAGCAATTAGGGAAATGCACATCAAAACGATTTGAGATTTCATCTGACTCCAATCAGAATGGTAATGATCAAGAATATGAACATTAATAAATGCTGGTGAGGCTGTGGGGAAAAGAATGTGTACATTGTTGATGGAACTGCAGACTAGTACAACCACTGTTCCAGAAAAGAGAGTCCTCAAAAGACTAGGCATGGAACTACCACATGATCCAGGTATCCCACTTCTTGGTATTTTCCCCAAAGATCTAAAATTGGCACACTGCAGCAATGTAGCCACCTCAATGTTTACAGAAGCATAATTCACAATATTTAAATTATGGAATCAACCCAGCTCACCATCAATAGATGAATGGATTAAGAAATTGTGGTACATACATACCATGGAGTTCTACTCAGCCATAAAAAAGAATTAAATTATGGCATTTTTCACTGTGTGGATGAAAGTAGAGAATATCAAGCTAATTGAAATTAGCCAAACTCAGAAACTCAAAGGTTGAATGTTTTCTCTAATGTGAGGAAGCTGGAGTAAAATAAAGGAAAGGGGGAGGGAAGGGTAGGATAACATAAAGAACCAATCAGATGTAAATTAATAGATGAGTGGGAGAAAATCTAGTAGAATAGAGGAAGGAGAATAGGAGGGGGAGGGAGGCTGGGAGGAAAACGGGGAGGGAAAAAGGGGGATCTTGAACTGAAATCAATTTCCATGCATATATGTATTTGTTGGAATGAACCCAACTACTATGTATCACAATAAAGCTCTAATAGTAATAATAATAATAATAAAGATGTGCTGTCACAAAACTAGTGAATATATTTGACAGTGGGAATGAAAAAGGGATAAGGAAATGATGAGTCTTTAGGAGAAGTATGGGTTTTCTTAGGTAAGGTCATATAGGCAAAAGCCAAGATGTCAACCGAGAAGGAAGGAGGTAAAATGGAAGAGGAGATAACTGATGGAGGAGCACAGTACCAGGAAGAAGGAGGGCTTGGGTCAAAAGCACTGCTGAGGGATTCATCTTAGATTTAGGTGGGAAGGAGGAGAAGGAAGAACAAGGGTACCCTGAGATGCTGAAGTAGGAAGAAAAGCAATTGAAATTGCTCGAATGAGAGAAAAATATCTCAGTGAAACAGGAAGTAAGTTCATCTGCTATGGGTGGGGAGCGAGGTAGGGTTAAGGAGAATGGAAGAGAGGTGGGTAGTGGAGTGACAGGTTAATCACAAGTGAATGCAAGTATTTATGAGTATCAGTATACCCAATAAGAATAGATCTAAATGACATCAAGGTTCTTTCTAACACTTGGAAACCATTCCTGAAGGCTAGGGAGTGGCATGGTGGAACAGGAAAAGTTCAAGGTGTCATCCTGGGGTGATAGCCAGTACATGAATGGCTAATCATAGGTCAAGTCCAACAGACACGAGAGAAGGGAAGAACTCAGAGTGACTGGTGGTGAAAATAAGAAATTTTAAGGGTTGCAAGCAGTTGGGAGGCAGGGAAGGGCAGGAGAGGATGGTTAGAGAGAATATTTGGGGGATTGGCATCTTTATGTGGAGCCACACTGAGGAAGAGCAAGTCTGGATTGTGGGTTTTTTTTTTTTTTTGTTTGTTTGTTTTTTTTAATTGTGGTACTGGGGATGGAACCCAGGGGCACTTTACCACAAAGCCACATCCTCAGTCACTTTTATTTTTTTGATTTTATTTGACATTTTTTGTTTTCTTTTGAAATTTTCTTTTGAGTTGTTTTAGGGCCTCACTCAATTGCTGAGGCTGGTTTTGAATTTGTGATCCTTCCTCCTGCCTCAACCTCTAGAAGTCACTGGGATTACAGGTGTGCACCACCACACCTGGCTATTGTGGAGTCTTTCTAAGTGACTCAGGTGCATTGCTGATGGCTGGCACTGGCAGAGATCAGGAATATGTAAATTTTAGACTTATACACTTCTGTACAAATTCAAGTTGTTTTTCCACAATAAATATTACTGCCAGGATTTTATTTCATTTTATGAATTTTTTTACATTAACTTGTTTATTATAAAGAATATTACAAAGGATGTGGATGAAGAGTTGCACAGGGCAAGGTGTGGGAGAAAGGGAGTAAAGCTTTTATGCAGATTTTTTTTAAAGCAATAAAAGCAGCTGGGCACGATGGTGCGCACCTGTAATTTGTGAGACTCAGGAGGCTGAGGCAGGAGGATCGCATATTGAAAGCCAGCCTGGGCAATTTAGCAAGGCCCTTAGTAACCTAGTGAGACTGTCTTTAAAAAGTAAAAAGGATTGGGAAGGTAGCTAAGGGGTAAACTGCCCCTGGGTTCCATCCCCAGTTCCGTGGGGACGGGAGGCAAAACAAAGTTATGGCATTCAAAGAGATGGAACAGAAATTTTGGTCTCACGTCTAGGTCGGTAAGTCAACAGTTTTTTAAAGAAGTCACTATACGTTTTGCTGGACTAGATTGAGAGTTGATGGACATTTTTCAGGTCTCTGGAATCAAAAGGAAAGAAAAGGAATGTATGAGCCCAGAATATCACTATCAGCAAGTAAGACTGGTGTTCCTGACGCTGATGGAGGCGCGGAGAAGAGAGGACAGCCATTCCTCTGGTGGAGAAGCTGCCAGGATGGGATGACAGGGAGTTGGTAGAGAAACTCCGGGAGGATACAAATCAAAAGTGAGGAAGTAGGGCCGGGGAGATAGCTCAGTTGGTAGAGTGCTTACCTTGCAAGCACAAAGCGCTGAGTTCAGTCCCCAGTACAGCAAAAAAAAAAAAAAAAAAAAAAAAAAAAAAAAAAAAAAGTGAGGAAACGACTTACCTGAGCTGCATAAAGGAGGCGCTAGCCAAGTCACAGGGACACAAGCATGGTCACGATTCAGTGGTGGGGAGCAAAGTTGATGAATGCTTCCTTCTGGGGCACTGAAGGAAGTGGAGCGTCCAGCCTCCTTGCTGGGGACCACCAAGGGTTCAGTGTTGTCAAGAGCCAGGGCAGCAGGTCAGAAAAAAGCTCTGTTAATAGAAGTGAAGGCCCAAAGCCAAAATTGGGGAAACTTTGTACATAAAAAAGCAAAACTAAGTTCTAATAACATTCTAGTCCCTCTGTAATTGACATTTATGATGCATAAATAGAACCCAAATAAATAAGCATGGGTTAGTAGCAGTCCTGAAGGGCCTAAATAAAAACCTCTTGCTCTCAGAGGCAAGAGAGATGCCTCTCGTCTTTTATGCAGGAGGGAAGAGACTGCCCTTGGCCCTGTTGTGAGTAGCAGCTGTGGAAAGGAGGAAGTCAGGCAGCTGCTGAGGCTGCTTCTCAGCCCACCACTAGGGCCACAGCTCCTGGCTTCACATCTTCAGGACACCACGTAAGAGGATTCCAGGACTTCCTTGAGACTGGCTAAAAAAAAAAAAGGATGATTTTGAGTTTTTCAACTAAATTGACAGAAGACCTTAGATTCCTTTCAATTCTGTTTTCCATAATCAGGAAGTAACAAAACAAAACAAAAACCTAAGCCATACAGATAACAAAGAAGACCTGAAGAAGAAAGATGACTAACAAAAGAGTCTACGTCACATCCTGGGGTTAAAAATTCTGTTGTAGTGCCAGGTACATTGCAAATGCCATGTAAGTGTTTTCTGCTTATATTATATTTATAACATATTTATTGAGCTTATATGTATAGAGCATTACATATATTATCTCATTTACTCCTCACAACCCTAACAGGTATGTATTATCGTTAATATTTAATAGCACATTCATATAAATATATTGTTGTAATAATTAACATTGATGTGAACTAATATTGGTAGCTATTATTAAAATCATTAATTATTATGCACATTTTACTTATAAGGAACTTAGAGCACAGAGTGGCAAAGTAAAGTCAGCAAAATCACACACACAGCCAATAAATGGAGAATCTGGGATTCAAACTCAGGTTTGTCTGACTCCAGTAGCAGAATGTTTATTGCACTGTCTTACACCACCTCTGTTTGTACCAGAAACCCCCTCGAAGACAAAGTAAACATGAGATGATGTTAAATAGCAGTAGAAGAAACTTGAATTTGGCAAAGGAAGAAACGCTTGAGTGAAAGACACTGAATCAAGTAGAGACAGCATCTTTCTGAAGTGGTTTTAGGTCTTGTCTTTCTGTCCTTCCTTCCTTCCTTCCTCCCTCCCTCCCTTCCTTCCTTTTCTTTCTTTTTTTCTTTCTTTCTTCCCCTGCTCCTCCCTCAGGAGATAAACTGTTGTTTCTAGCAAGAGTTAGAAATTCGTTTCAGTTGATGTAATCCATTACTTCTGTTTTATGATGTATGGTTGACAAGTCTCAACTTCCACATTTGAACTCCCTGCCTCAACTGACTTGAAACCCCTCAGTCAACTGATCTAGCAAGGGCACATCGCAGCTTTCCTAGAAGTTCCTGTCTGGGCAGCCTGACACTCATTCTAATCCAGTGAGGTAAGATGAGCATTCTAGCAGTTGCCAAGTTGTAGAGCTTTATTTAGATTCGCTCTCTCTCTCTCAAAAAAATGCAGTTGCCGCTTACCTCTCAATTTGCATGAATATGTGTTCCCAATGAGACAAGGATGATTGAGGCTGGAAGACTGTACCTGAGCTGTGGAACCAGAGCTTCTGATTGGAGTCACCCAGGCAGGCTGAATTTGTAACTACAGCGACAAGACCCCAGTACCTTAGGAGATAATTGGCAGCTCCTCACCTGACAGGCTTCTGCTGGTTGTTGGTCTTTGTCCAGTTCTAAATTTGTACCCTCCAGTGTATCTCCAGTCATGATGTCACTTTGACCTTCATCTGGGCATGGCCAATCTTGTGAGCCAAGATGGGGGAGACAACTCTTTTCAGGGTCCAGGAAGTGGAGGGTCCAACGTGGATAGAAAGCTACCTTCAAGAGGCTGAGCGAGAATCGTGACCTTCAAAGTTTTGTTTTCACAAATAAAACAAGAAGAAAGGATGATAAACTGTGAAAGACTTTAGGTCAGATACAACATGAAAACATTTGACTCTAGCATTACTATTATTTTTGGTACCAGGGATTGATCTCAAGGGCATTCAACCACTGAGCCACATCCCCACCCCTATTTTTGTATCTTATTTAAAGACAGAGTCTCACTGAGTTGCTTAGTGCCTCACTTTTGCTGAGACTGACTTTGAACTCTCGATCCTCCTGTCTTAGCCTCCAAGCTGCTGGGATTACAGGCAAGTGCCACCGCACTAGGTACGTTATTTTGAAAATTAAGCTAAACATGTCTTAGGTGAATAAAATCAATATCTTAAGCAGTTTAAAAGAGCTTTATTTTCTTGTTTTTTTTACACATTACTACATTTAACAGAAATTGTACAAAGAATATTTCTCAATGAATTAGGAAATAAATGCCATTGGAGGAAAGACAGAACTAAAGTGTGGCCTAGTTTAGTCCAGTCTGGGCTGACCAGGTGTTTTGCACCCTACAAGGTTACCTTATGAAGGTCCAGCATACCTGAGTCTGAATTCTCCACTGAGTAGGTGATTTCAGCAATAGTGACAGGAGCAAGGTGGCGGGCTGGGGCAGGGAGAGTGTGGGTGCCAGGTGGTGTTGCCTGCAGGCTACTCCTTACAAATAGGCATAGTAACCAATTCCTGGGGAAAGTGTTTCTGAAGAGTTGTCCATTGGAAAAGAGATCCACCCCTTCTCCCAAAGTACAGGCTTGAAAAAAAAAAGTACAGGCAGATGAGAGGGTCCTGCTGATCTGGTGTCTCCCGCAAACCTAAGAGTAAATCAGGAAAATCAAGTAAAGTCAAAATATTAGTCATGATAATAACATTTACCAAATTTGAATTACATTCTGGACAGTGAGTATTAATTTACTTAAACTTTTCACTAACCTTGTAAGGTAGATGTTGTGTTAGTCAACTTTTTGTCATCATGACTAAATTACCTGACGAGAACAACTTAGAGAAGAAAAGGTTTATTTTGAGCTCACAATTTCCGAGGCTTCAGTACATAGTCAGCTGACTTCATTGCTCTGGGCTCCAGGTGAGGCAGAACATCATGGTGGAAGAGCATGGTGGAGGAATGCGGCTCAGGACATGGTTGTCAGGAAGCAGAGAGTCAGAGTGCAAGACTCCAGACAGAACAGACCCTCCAAGGGCATGCCCCCAGTGACCTACTTCCCCTAGCCACATCCTACCTGCCCAGTTACCATGCATTAATGCATTCAAATGATTAATCCATCAAATGGATTAATTCACTCATAATCTAAAAGTTTCACCTCCGAACATTCCTACATTGTTTCACATGTGAGTTTTTGGGGGCATACCTCATATCCAAACAATAACAAATGTCACTATTATTATGCACATTTTACAGGTGAGGAAACTGATGGCTAATGGTGTTGAGGAATTTGCTCCAGGTCCTGTTATTGTTAATGGTCAAAGCCCAGGCCCTGTCTGATCTGGATGGGACTCCATGGTTATTATTTTGAGATAGGGTCTCACTAAGATTCTGAGTCTGGTCTCGAACTTGTGACCTTCCTGTCTCTGTCTCTGGAATAGCTGGAATGATGGGCATGTGCCACTGTGCCCAGCAAGGAGCTTTTTGTGATAGATGCATTTCTTCTAAACATTCCTATTAGTAGTGAAGATTATGGTTAATTCCCTGGATATCAAGGTGACCCATGCACCATCAGGCTGCCTAAAAGAATTATTGGAAAGTGATACCAAAGTCTTCATAGGTAAAATTTTAATTTGATCTTTCATGATCCAGTTAATTTGCAGTCATCATAGGTTTTTCATCTTGGATAGTCACTCGAATGTATTTATTTAGTACCTGGTATATAAACAGGATCAGGTCATTGCCATGGCTAGTATTAAAGAAAGGAAAAGAACGTTCTTTGTTATCAAGAATTACATTGTACCTGGATAAATTGAACTAATAATCTAAATCATATCCTACTGCTGTTAAAATCCTTCAATGGTTCCCCGTTTTAATTGGAATAATGTGTCCAATAAGGCTTCCTTCCTTCCCCATCCCATCCCCTTAATATCCACCTAGACGTGCTGAAGGCTATTTATTGCATACATCTATAACTTTCTGCTCTTGGCTGTTTTTCTGGCCATGCATATGCTAATCCTGCACAGAACAAACCGGAAGCATCAAAGAATCGACTCCCTAAGAAGCACAGGGACTGGTTAATGAGAAAACCCGTTTCCTGACCTCCTTGGGTGCACATTCTCTCTCTACTGCATCCCTGCGTTGTCAAGAGATTGAGACACAGGCGCCCCTAGTGGTGGCCTGTTCAACATGCCCTATGTTGACTTTATTCCCTCTCCTATCTCACCCATCTAAGCAAACTGCAGGCGCTCCGTGTTGCAGGATGTGCTTCTGGAGAGCACAACCAGTGTGAAAAGCCTTGTGTGGTGTGGTCATGACTTCCTCCCCAACCTCAACTCATAACACGCCTCTTATGCTCATTCGGCTTCAGCCACGTTGGCTTTTCAAGTGTTATTTTCTTTGTATGTCCAAACCTGCTGTTCTCTCTCTATGAGATGCTAATTTTTCTTCTTTCTAGGATTGGCTTTTTCTTATCTTTCATATCTACGCTTAAATGTCACTTCAATGAGACTACCTCTCCCCACCCCAGTGAGATCCAGAGTTCCACACTGAGTCCTTGTCTCTGCATTCACAGCACTTAACCACTGTTTGTTGTGCACAGCTGTGTTTAATGATACGTTGTCTGCTTCCCACATGACTGCAAGCTCCTTGAGAGCAGGAACACATATTTTCTTCACTATCTTAAATCTAGAACCTAGTGCAGTGTCTGAAAAATAATTTGCATTCACTGTATATTCATTGAATGAATGAAAAATACTGAAATATAAAGCATTTTGAAAACAATTAAATAGGGCTCTGAGGTACCTTGAGTAGGATAAAACTGGAAAACATGAGAGAGGTTGTGAAGGCTTTGTGTGGGACTGTCCTCAGCCTTGAAGAATAAATAGGATTTACAAATGATACATGGAATTTGTCAAGCACTTGTTAGATGCTGATATTGTGGTAGGCATTCTACTGATGTGCCTCTCACAATGCAATCTCTGCTACCTTGCAACCTTGCAAAAATGATTAAATTGGAAGCACTCTAAAGCTCAGAAGATTAAATGACTTTTCCATGGCCACAAAGCTAGTAAGTGGCAGTATCATTTTTCAAACCTGATTCTTTTACCAAAGCACGTTGTCTTTTCAGCAGTATTTCAAAATGTATCTATTGATTGTACAGATTGCTAGGTGATAATGTATGGATGAAGTAGAGCAAATCATCATCACTCCTGGGGAAAAGGAGGCATCTGACCCAGCAGCTGCAATCGGCTGCATACTTGCTGTTGCATCATGCATGATGAACTGAAAGAACTCTGGGAACACCAAATTATTTACAAGCCCAGAGACCATGTTTCTGTATCTATGAACAAGGTAATTATGACATTTGTCTTACTTACCTCATTGGATTACTTAAAATTGAAATAAAGATGAAGACATATTTGAAAATGCTTTGAAATTTCAAAATTCCTTGTAGACATAAATTGTTATCACTTTTCTTATCATTCCACTTTCCTAAAATCACCCTACATGCATATGTTATTAGGAAATAGCAATAAAAAACTTTCATATCTTGAGTAAAGTTATTGAATGAGGCATGGAGGGACAATGACATATACTTCAGCCCATCATCTTGATTTTATCATTTTATGAAGATCTGCTGAAATCAATCCAGAAAAGAAGGTCAACACTTTAATTATGTGAAGAAAATTTCTTAGTACTTAATGTTTTTACAGTAAAAACACCCACGGAATTTTATAGACAACAAAGACTGACGATGTTTAGCAAATATATTCCCTGGGAGTAGATTCTTTGGGGATTAGCTAAGTTGTAACTTTCCATTTTTCTTGCTTTTTCATTAATAAATACTTAAAATACAGAGTGGAGACACCCCTAGCTGAAGAGTCTGTCAAAATAAGGAGGGAGTAAAGTGATAATGCTTTTTTTCAATTCCCAGGGTTACACACTTCTCAGAATCACTGACAATAACTGACCATAATGTCATTGTCATCATATGTTTTTCCTTGTTTTGCAGCAAGTCAAATTGTTCTTTGTGAATTTCCACATTCTTCTCTGTGTTTGCACTAAATGTCCCTTGGTTCTAACTACTGCACACTCCTAGGCAGTTGTGTTAAATAGTACTTGCATCGTTCAGTTAGTCTGGGAACTACATTTCCCAGAATTCCCTACCCTGTATGGTTTTAGTATAGAGTTGTCCAAAAGAACTTGGAAGGTCAAAGAGAAGGAGCAGCCATTACACTCAGAAGTTCATCAGGTTGTAAGTGTTTCCAGATAGAGTGATAGGTATCTCATAGGTCCCAACTGGTTCTTGCTCAGCATTCAGTTTATCTTCCAGGCTGCTAGCTCTGATTACCAGCAGCAGCCCTGGCTTGCTGTACACCCACTAAGCAGTGGCTAATGCAGAGGCCACAGTCTCCCATAGACTTCTCCACGTGTCTCCCTTTTTCGTTCCTACTTTCCAGTGGACATGGTTGTTTCTCAGAATTCCTTGCAGGCCTTGACTTGTCTACCTGTGCCAGGGTTCTGTGCAGACTTCTTAGTTCCCCCCCTCCATGCCTGCTTCTCCATTTCCCTCTTCTATACTTTCACTGCCTCGTCAAATTCCAATTTTGTATCTTATTCCTACGATAAAGTTTAACATCTAACAAAGGCCTAATTCCTCTAATAGTTGTGCTGTTTCTCTGAACTGTACTCTGATTGATATTGATGCTGCATGACGTTCTAGAGGTACAGATCTTGAATTATGGCAATCTGGATTGCTTCTCTAAGTTTTAAATAATCAGTAAGCATTTTGCCACAGGTAACTAGAATACTGGTAGTAAAAGGCGTGTAATGGCAAAATAATTACTTAGTTATCACCTATAGTTACCTTGTATGAAGTGGTCATAGAAAAGCTCTGAGCCAGGCATGGTGGTGTACATATGTAATTCCAGCGACTCAGGAGGCTGAGGCAGGAGGATGGTAAGTTTGAGACCAGCCTTAGCAACTTAGTGATGCCTTAAGCAACTCAGCAAGACCCTATCTCAAAATAAAAAATAAAAAGGGTGGGAATGGTGGTTTAGTGGTTAAGCACTCCTGCGTTTGATCTCCAGGCTGAAAGAAAGAAAGAAAGGAGGAAAGAGAGAGAGACTGAGGGAGGGAGGGGGGGGAGAGAGAGAGAGAGAGAGAGAGAGAGAGAGAGAGAGAGAGAGAGGGAGGGAGGGAGGGAGAGAGGGAGGGAAGGAAAGAAAGAAAGGTAGAAAGGTAGGCAGGCTTTGGATGTTCAAGAAGCTGCTTCCATAGGAAATTTAAGTGTAAATGAAGGCCTGTGGTGTTGATTAGCTTTCCCTAAGTTCACTAGAGGATGTAGAGAAGGAAAATAGTGGAATTAGGGATTAAATTCCCAACTCAAGATTCAGGTAGAGAGTCAGAGGGTTTCTGATACTTCTCTGACATAAACTTTTCAATAGCCTTAGCATTGAAATTTCTGAAAATTAACCCAAAGTTTAATCTTTCAGGTTGCTGAGTTACAACACAAACAGTCTTCCACACCAAAGTCCTAACTTTATCATGGGGACTCTGCAAGGCTCTGAATCCAATCAGTGGGGCCCTTGAAACTAGGCTGGGCCATGTGGGAAGATTCAGATAAATCTGAGAAGACAAAGCACCAACATTCTGCTGAACCTCTTTTGCTATAGAAATAGCTTTTCCTTCCCTGTCTGAGGAATTCTATTTGCCTTGCCTGAAGAACTTGCAATGGCCTCTCCAGAGGCCACCTAGAATGGGACCACTGATCCTCCTTAGGACTCGCTTGACCTCCTCTCAGCGTGTCCAGATCTCTACACTGACTCAAGTTCTGGCAGCCCACAGGGAAGGGGTCGGGGTCAGGCACGACTGTGATCCAGGAAAAGTTATCAAACACTTAAAATGATCCCAAGACTTTGACAATTATAAAGCCATTTCATAATTGATTTTCTTTAAAATTTTTGACAAATAAAGATTAAATATATTCAAAGTGTACAATGGGATGACCTGATGTACAGTTGACTCTTGTTATCTATGGGGGATTTGTTCCAGGACCCCAACAGATACCCAAATCCACAGATGCTCAAGTTCTTATATAAAATATTGTCATATTTGCATATAACAAACACAATCCTCCAATATACTATAAAGCATCTTTAGATTACTTGTAATACTTAATGTAAATGTAGTTTCTATGCTGCATTGTTTCAGAAATAATTACAAAATAAAATTCTGTGCATGTTCAGGGTAGACACAATTTTTATGTATTTATTTATTTTTGAGAATTTTCTTCCCATTGTTGAATTCATGGATGCAAAACTTACAGATATGGAAGACCAGCTCTGTATGCACTGCATCATTATTACCACAATCAAGTTGATCGGCACATCCATCCCCACTCCTGCTGTATATGGAATCGCCAGAACTTGTTCTGACAATGGGAAGTTTACACGTTGATTATGTCCCCATACCCCCTACGCCACAACTCCTTGTAACTGCTGTTTAACTTGTTTTATTTATTCTTAATTTTATTATTTTCTTTGTTGCTTTAAAAAATCTTTTTGGTGTTTTATTCACCCCAGGGCTTTGCACTTGCTGAGCATGTAGGTGTTCTATCACTGAGTTATGCCCCCAGTCCTGTACTGAAATTTTTCTATAAATTCAAAAATTTTTGACAAATTTTCTTGAAAACAAATCTGAGAAATGTGATTGTGAATGGTCAGGGTGACTTTATTAATGTGGGAACACTGAAAAGAGATTCTGCATTCAGGGTTTTAGCTTCAAGGCCTGGAAGTAGGTTTGCTAAAGTAGTAGCTTTAGGTTTGCTTCGATGGTTGGATCTGTGCAGAAGCCATGTTTGAAAATGATAGTGTATGGCTGTTATCATTATCAGTGGTGACATACTTGCAGCTGCTGTTTCAGATGTGGTCTCTTTACTGGAGCACATCAACCTATCACAAAGGAGCTGGTAGGCAGCTATTGATCTGGCAAATGCTCCCTCCCCACCTCTAAACATGTTAGTAAAAACCACCAGAAGCATATTATCATTTTGATGAACCAATATTCTATTGAACACCCAGCACATTGTTCCATACTTTTAACATTAACATTTTATTTTATGAAGAAGGAGGAGGAACAGGAGGAGGAGGACAGAAAGAAGTGTTTTGAGTCAAGGTCAGAAGGAGAGAAGCAGGGGAAAAAGAAACATTCAGAAAGATACCATATTAGGAACTTTGACATCCGCAAGATGATATATATATTTTTTAATCTATTCATGTGATTTTTGCTTTCATCCTCCCTTATATACGACATTCCCTCTCAATGAGACTTAGAATTTTACATTAAGGATTTGAAGAGACAGTACTCAAGAAATGGTTTGTGAAAAGGTTCTATCTTTTAAGGGAAGAAGAATATGCACAACTAGGGCAGAGGTAAAGAGTGAGGAGGAGAGAAAGGAAGGAGGAAAGCAGGAATAAGTGAGGAGCAGGGGAGACAGGAATAGAGTGGGCACTGTGGTTGGAAATGTCCCAATGCCCTTTCGCTTACAGTTGCACCTTGCTGAAGCAGGAACAGGGATATGAGGAATGGTGGGAACACCCAGGTGAGGATGGAAAAATTCCAAAGAGAAGGACTTCTCCTATAACACCATTCTAGGAGTAATAATGTTATGGGAAACAGGCTGGTCAAGAAGCAGCAAGCAGCGCTCAGAGAGGAGGAGAACTTTATTTTACACCGGCGGGTCCAGAGGAAAACAAAAACTCCAAATTCTGAGCCCTGAGCCACAGTTTCTCACAATATTTGTAGGTTATTTGACGTTATCTTAAACTCATCCTATCATTGGGGCTTTTTTCTCTTTTTTAATCTATACGACTGAAGGCCTTGTGCAGGGTCTCTAACATAAAGGATGTTCACAGAACAGATAAGAAGAAATAGCTCTTTTCACGGACATCTATTACATTTTAGGAGGGAGTAGCCAGACAATGTAAAAGGTAGGTTCTTGACAATGTGAAAGGTAGGTTCTTGACAATGTGAAAGGTAGGCACCCATGGTTAATTAGGCTTCCTGGAGAAAGGTGGAGAGAGCATAGTGGAACTGACCCTTCTCCAGGCATTGCTCTCTTCCCATCACATTTTTGTAATTTCATTTCACAACCAGGTCAGGTTTTGCCATCACATTTCCCACCCCTTTGATGCCCTTTTAAACTCTTTTAGGGCATCACCTTTGTCCATGTTCTCCAAGTTAATCCACTGGTAACTCTGGAGGACCATTTGGAATTTCATGGCCTCTGAGCAGGAGGAGACAAATCAGGTCAGTATGTGAAGGATGCAGGGACCAAACAGGAGTGCCAGGAGGAACATGACAGTAAAATAGACCAAAGTGGAAAATAAGAGTAGTTCATTTATCTCAGTTAGCAGTAGGTTCCTTAAGCTTCCGCCAGGCATAGATTAGTCAGCTTTTAGAGTGACTGAAGAAGGGCTGTTGTCCTTGGGGGCCTGTCAGGGTGTTGCTTGTTCATTTTGGATGATCAGCTTGCCAGTACAGTTGGATCAGGAATGCACTCCCAACCAGAGGCTAGTTTTACCCTGCTGTGATGAATCCAAGGGTCTATCTTTACTATAGTAGGGCTGGATAAAAAGGCAGCGAAAGAACTCCTCCAAAGAAACTTTAGGAATTGGACTTGACTTTATTATTACTAAAAAAAAAAAAAAAAAAAAATTAGCATCTCCTGGTTTAAAGGGGATGGGCATGATGCTTTTAATTTTAGATCTTTTCATATACCTCTTAAAATGAAAGGAGTGTTCCTACAGAGAATCTCATAAGGGGAGAATCCTGTCTGCCTAATAGGGCCCGACCTAATAACAGAGCAACTGGCCATTTGATCCAGTGTAGGTGGTTTCCTGATACAGTTAGTTGTAACTTCCTGGTGATCTCTAACCCCTTTGTTATCAATTGTGCCACCTTAGCTATGAATGCTGGTCCATGAGTGGTTGTGCTTTGTAACTCTCCTGCCAGGTGTTTAAGACCAACTTGGTCAAAATTGATCTTGTTCGTATCCACTGTTAAGAATCAGCTGAAATTTCTCAGGGAATCACTCTTGGGAACTTGTGAGAAGCCTCTTAGCTTCTCTAGTGCCATCAGCTAGGATAGGTCAAGGTCTTTCCAATCACATATGGCTTCCCTTGGAAGCTTTAGGGAGTCATTTCCCTTTCCAGTGATTCCCCCCTGCTCTTTGCAGAATGTACACTGGTTGGCTTCCTATTATCTAGGGTCCCATTGATCCCTCTGATCAGGAGGTCATGTGGCCCAGAGTTGTAAAGCCCTTATCAAAGTCCCTGTTCTTCCCTGGGTTCAAGCTGACCTCAGAGGGCAAGAGTCAAATATTGACTATTTTTCTTGGTCATTTTTATCTTTAATCTCTAAGTTTTGGTTTTAATCATACAGCAGACCAGTTTTACCAGTCTTAAAGTAGGAGTACTGGGTTTTAACTTTAAAGTCTATAATTTTATAGTTATTTACCCCTTGCATTTACTTGGGGTCAGTATTATACTGGAAGTCAGTCTTATAATTTGTTTAGCCTATAGCTGATGGCTCATCTCAAATTAACTCTGGTTATTATATTAGAAGCTGTGCTTCTATTAACAAACAACAGTTATAAAGTTTAAAATAAATATAAAATGAAATTAACAAGAGTAAAAATATATTTAGTTTATATTATAGCTATAAACCAGAAAAACATAATTTTGTAATCCTAAACCTTTAATTAGTTATACATTATATTTTTTTAAAAATTTTAAGATCAAAGTGATCCTTATAACAAAAGCCTATTTTTTGAACTTAACTTTAAATGAATTTGAGTGGTTATCCCTACATGGAATAAGGTGAGAGGCAGAGTTTTAACTCAGGTGTGATGGCCTCTTGACAAATCTTAGGGTTTTAGTTCTGAAACTGATCTTCACCTCTTCCTCAAATATTTTATAAAGTCTTCATATATAAATAATTTCATGAGTCTATATGAATCAGTTAACATTGCATCTGAAACATGACTCAAACAAAGGTTAGGAGAGATTTTACCTTTCCTTTTCTGGAAAAAGTGGCAGAATGTTTTCATGTTTTACAATGTCATCTTTAAACAGATCAGGTTCTCCTTGTTATCTTTCAAAAATGCATTTAAATTTCAATTCCAGTGTGAAGAGTAACACAAAATTGTATATATAGCTTATCGACAACAGGTTATTTTATCCAGCTGTAAAAGATCAAATGACATAAATAAATACCAACTAAATTTGTCATCTCTTACAAATATGAGACTTTTGCTACAAATAATTTTAGTTTGGAGACCACCAACTTGTCAAAGTGCTCTCCTAAGTTTTACATTTAACTAAGCTTAACTTTTAAAATACAATTTAGAATCTAGAGAGTACGGTAACAGTAATTATAGGTTTGCATGGGTTAACAAAAAATCAAGGGATAGCCTTAAATCTCTTATACATATAGGAAGTGGTGTTAATGATCAGAAATTGATTTAGTCAAACAAGTAAACAGATATAAGACAGATCTTCAAATGACAGTATGGCCCTTCTATGGCTATGTACAAAAGAGAGCACTTATTGGTTATCTTGCCAGTAAACTTCCATAAATTTTTATTTTATACATTTTTTAGATGTCAATGAACCTTTATTTTATTCTTTTATTTATGTGTGGTGCTCAGAAGCAAACCCAGTGCCTCACACATGCCTAAACAAGCATTTTACCACTGAACCACAAACCCAGCCCCTCATTTTATAAACTTTTACATAATACTTAGACAAGGCCTAGGCAGATATAGTTTTCAGATGCATACATGTACCTAGTCACATATTTTGGGTGTCAATTATATTGTCATGGCCAAATAACAGCTGTTTGTTTAACCAGTTACAAAGTAATCATTTAAGACTTTAAAACAGGTACAAACCCTAGTTCCTTTAAGACTTAGTTTCCCTAAGTAATAAAACCTAACAAATACAAATACAAGAAAATTATCTTGATAGGTAAAAGCAAACCAATGTTTTAGATTCTGCTTCATATCAGCATATTAAAGTTCAAATAACTGATTGTACTAATTAAAACCAATTTAATCACAAACACAAACTTCTGGAGACTTACCTTCTACAGACCTTCTGTGACTTACTTAGACATTTGCAACTTGCTTACATCCTTAGTTTTGTCCTCTCGCCTTGGACTTTAGCACAAGAATATTAGTTTACCAGACAAAATACTTCCTCATTCAGAAACATTTCTTTTACTTTCTAATATATTTTCACCTATAACTTTATCTTTTTTTAGTTTCAGACCCTTTTTAAAATTTATATTTTGAAACAATCCTTATGAATATTATCTATATATTTAATTCACACAATAAATTTTATCCCAGAAGAGAGATCAGACAATCTAGTACATACAAAAACCTTCCTTAATCTATTTCTCCCAGGTTGTAGTCAAAGGGTTGGAGCACAGGATATTTTTGAGCCTGATCTGTCTTCCTTATCTTCAACATAATGTCATCAGCTTTGAGTTCCCCACTGTCAATTGTACCCAGAGGCTCCTTTTGGGACTTTCTCTTATACTGGGCATATTGATATGCAATGAAGGAGGCCCTTTCCATCCTTTTCTTAAGGCTTCCTTGAAGATTCCTTTGCAGAAGCTGCCTACAAAACACATGTTGGCGTTAGTTCCTTTTTCTTTTCTGGGTACAGTTACTTATTCTGCCAGTTTCCCCAGGCATTTAGTTTGATGGAATATGATTATAGCAAGAACTGCCTTGCCCCAGTGATAGATGTCCCCTGGCAAAATGGGGTGTCCTGTCAGATCTTAAAAGGGGAGACTATTCCTGTCCCCAGGTCACAAACTAATAGTGCTGAAAACCATTGCCACATCCTTTGTGGCCAGCAGCTTGCCTTCCCCAGGGGAAAAGGGGCTGGAAGGCAGGGCAGAGACCAGGTTCTCTGACCATTTTTCTATAGCCCAGGCAGCTTTTCTGGTATATTTTTCCCCCCAGTTTAGTTCTGGTGTTCTTGACCACGGGGAGATGATCTGTGGGTGCCTGGACCAGGCTAAGAAACAATATTGGGGGTGCCAGCACTGGGTTTAAAAGACTTAAATCTTTTTTAAAAACCTTTTCTTCTGGTTTCCTGCTATCCTTGCACACCAGAGGCAGTGACTTTTGGCACCTTTAACTTAGTGCCTGACTGTTCAGACTCCTTATCGTGCAACCAAATAAATGCCTGTACATACAGAATCTCTTTCATATATTTTACCCCTGACAGACCAACTTCAACTGTAAGATTGTGTAATTATCCAGAGAACCATTCAAAGGCCAGATAATGACAGTGATACATCTTTCTCTTAAATAGGCCCATACCTATAGGTCACCCACTTAGCCAAGATTTTTTAAGAGACTACTGGTGGGCTGGGGATATAGCTCAGTTGGTTGAGTGCTTGCCTCACAAGCACAAGGCCCTGGATTCAAATCCCCAGTACCACACAAAAAAAAAAAAAAAGAGACTACAGGTAAGATCAATATAATATGACCCACATTCTAAGGGTCCAGTAGCATATTCGGAAAAACAGATAAACAAGAAAGAATCACCAAAACTAGGATGATAGGTGAGAACCTTTAAAACAGACAAACTTGCACATACAATTTTTCCTTAGCTCGGACAGTGAAGGACACAGTGAGGACTGGGAGCCTCAGCAGCTGGCTCAGACTCTTCTTCCCCCTCACTGCTGACATCATTCCTGGGTCTGGGAGTGTTGGCCTTGAGGGACTAAAGTTTGAGTCAGAATACTGAAGGATTCTTGGGACCAAATAAAACAACAGTACTTTATCATCGTCTGAGGTTTCTTCCCCCGTTCTTTTAATCTTTGTATGTGGAACACACATGAAAGTAGAATTTTAACCCTGAATCATCTTGCTTTTAGTGAAGACCAGAAACAAAGCAATCTTAAACTTTCCATTGACCAACGATTAAAAAAACACATTTATGATATTTATCCCATTTATATTGTCTGATTTACCCATTTTTAACTTAGGTTACCCATGAAAACCAAGTTTAGTTAACATCTTAAGTCATCCTTTTTTGAAGGAAAATCCTAGAATCAATGGACATTAATTACATTTTAAACAATTTATGGAAAAAAACACCCTTCATTGTTTGATCACCTGGGCGAGGGGGGAAAGTGTGGGCCAGTGATTTTAGAGACATCTTTATTTTTATCTCAAATCATTTTAAGTCACATGAACTTAATTTTTTTTAGTATGAGAGTTAACCCTTGAACAATTGGCCTCTGAATAAAGACTCGGAAAGAAAAGCAGAGGGCAATAAATTTCAGTGAGACAAAACAAGACTAATTGGTTCAGGAGAAAAGATGAATTCATCATAAAAAAAATAGAAAAGATAAAGACTAAAAAATGACACAACCATAATTACATATGGAACAACTTTCACAAGTATTTTCACCCTCACACACACAATTAGGAATTTTAAAACACTGTCCCCACTTTCAGAGTTCCCCATACTGACGATTCCCCTGCTGGAGTCCCTGATACCTGTGGACCCATGGCAGTTGTCCCATAGGATCCAACTCCCCTTCTGTCCTACAGACAGGCCTGACTGAGGTTCCAGATCCTGGGATTTTCCCTTTATCCTGATGATTGTGCAGGTGTTGGTCCAGCTCTCCAGGGAGTCCAGTGGCAGTCACTGCTGGGAAGGTGCAGGTCCCCCAGGTGAAGGAGATCCCAAAGCTCCTGGGTGGTGCTGTCTCCTTCGATTCGAGGGGCACCACACACTCCAGCATAAGCAACCAGAAGCACCGGTGGCACAAAGGGCCCGCATGATTGCCACTTCCAGGCCAGGAAACCAAAATGTTGTGGGAAACAGGCTGGTGGAGAAGCAGCAAGCAGCACTCGGAGAGGAGAACTTTATTTTACGATGGCAGGCCTAGAAGAAAAAAAAAACTCCAAATTCTGAGCCCCGAGTCACAGTTTCTCACAATATTTGTAGGTTATTTGATGTCATCTTAGACCCATCGTATCATTGGGGCTTTATCCTCTTTTTTAATCTATGTGACTGAAGGCCTTGTGCAGGGTCTCTAACATAAAGGATGTTCACAGAACAGATAAGAAGAAACAGCTCTTTTCACAGACATCTATTACATTTCAGGAGGGAGTAGTCAGACTCTTAGGGCGGTTCTTGACCATGCAAAAGGTAGGGACCCATGGTTAATTAGGCTTCCTGGAGAAAGGCGGAGAGAGGGTAGTGGAACTGACCCTTCTCCAGGCATTGGTCTCTTCCCATCATGTTTTTGTAATTTCATTTCACAACCAGGTCAGGTTTTGCCATCACAATAATGCTCAGAGGCAGGTGGAAGGGCTGCCGCCACAAATCAAATGTAGTACTTGTTACAAGTACTGGAAATCAGAGCTAGGTGACGACATGACTCTGTCTTAAAAGATATCGGCTAAATCCTATCTTGTCAGTCTCATTAATTTGATTTTTGTCTTTGGGCAAGTGACTGTTACTTCCCTGGGAGTCATTTTCTGATAAATCACTGTTATAGATTATTTCTCGGCCCTCTCAGTTCTAACATTCATCCTCCATTCATTCACTCATTCGTCCTTCGATCAATAACTCAGTCACTGAACATCTTGCCGAGCACTCCACATGGCACTAGCAATACAACAGTACAGAAGAAGAATCTTTGCTTTCAAAAAACTACAGTCTAATGAAGGCCACAGACGTTTTATTAAAAACCTGCACAGTGTGCGATAACAGAGATTCATGAACACTGCAAGGATAGGACAGGTTGGAAGAGACCTGTGTTCCCTTCTCACGTGTAAATCTGAGCCACTCAATCTCTCTTCCATTCAGAGATACCTAACAACTAGAAATATTTGGAAGACAAAGTATTCCTAATCAGACATTAAATCTTTTTTAAGTTCTTGGAGAAAAATAAGTTATCTCAATAGGAGGAAGACTTTAAAAAGCCCTGACCTATTTTATTAGTTTTTATGGTGTACCTATTCCCTGTAGATCTAATTTTAAGCTACTGATGTGACATCCCTGACCGTGGAATTGGAAAGAGCTGCACACATTGGTCTCATGGGTCCATACAAGCCAGCTCCAGCACTACAGCGCTTATTTATTTTTTTTCCAGAGCCCCTAATGTAACCTGGGCTCCTCAACCACCTTCCAGGGAAGTGCCAACGAAGATCAGGCTTCAGGAGGCGAAAGATATTTTGGGGTGTATCTTCACAATGTATGGGGAATACTTCACACCTTAGGTGCAGAAAATCTTGGAGTAGAGGGAATGGGTCACTTTCTGAAACCCTGGACACCTTGTCCTTGCCTGGGAGTGGCTGGTCTGTTTTAGTCCCTGCCTGCAGTCACAACATAAAGCAAGACACCGCTTCCCCTGAAAGAGTTTCTATGGCAACCTCACCCAGCAGGCAAAGAACAGCACTCTAAGCTTCAGCCAGAAGATTGAGAGATAAAAATAAATTCTGATTAATCCAGGACCCATGTTCGACTAAGACTCAGGAATTACCTGAAACAGGAAACCAACCAGGGGGAATTTTCATATTTCTATTGCCTTTTTTCAGAAAAATAAATCCCATACATAGCAAATGAACTGGTGCTTTGCCTTCATTATTATGGCTCCTTGAAAAGCAGAGCCATTTGCACAAGGCTGGATTCAGCCTGTAGTTTTGAAGTCTTGCTGCTTGCACCTCATATTGCAAAAGGGTCTGTGGCCTGGGAGTTGATGTGGCCACAGGAAAACAGGGAGAGTAATTCATTGTTCAGAGTTGATTGTCACATCCCTGAGACTTGAATTGCAGCCCCACAGACACATAAATCGATGACTCCTCTGTATTTTTAAATTTTCTTACCTTCAAGAAACACCTTCCCTGACCACCTTACAAGTGAACAGTGGGTCTCAAGGAGGTCACAGATATGGAACGTTTAAAAAATAAACAGCGTTTCTATGCAAATGTAGGTTGTGATGATGACTATTATTAATTTGCCTTGGGCTTAGGTGAGGGAGGAAGTGGAGGAGGAAGCAGAGCTGCTCTCCCTGGCAGGCAGGGGCTGCAGTTGTCCTTCAGCAGGGTGCTGGTTCATTCTCCACCGGTGCTCAGGAGCTGGACCACCACCCCTGCTGCAGTCGAGCTCTGTGTTCTCAGACTAGAACCACGTTCTGCTTCACCCACCCTCACGGAGATGTTCTCATTCCACTCCTACTCCCTAAGCCCAGAGCTGCACCAGCTTGCTGCTCCTGCTCTTGCTTTCTGTGCTCGGCTGTCAGTGAGCCCACAGCCTCCTTCTTGAACTCTGCACCCCACTTTTTGCTCAAGGCATATTATTTTTCTCCTGCCAGTTCTAGGGCTGTGGCCTACTTGCCTCCCTTCTATTTCACTGTTGCCTCCTTTTACAGCCTTCATTTCATGCTCACCTCCATCTACAGTAAATTGGGGGGGAGGTAGGTTATTTTTTAAATTAAAAAATTCTTATTTTGTTTTTAGTTGCACAGTTTTTTTTTTTTAACTTTGCATTTTGAAACCATTACTGATTCACAGGAAGTTGCAAAAATAGTGCAAATAATCCCTTGCACTCTTCATCCAGCTTCCAGTGAAGACAATTTCCATAGCTGTGGTACAAGCAAAAGCAGAAGGCTATACCTGTTAATAGACTTTCCCCATTTCTCATAACCCAAATTCATTTATGTTTGTGCATAATTCTATGTAGTTTTATCCATGCATGTACAGATTTGTATAACCACCCCTCTGATTAAGATCTAGAACCATCAGCACAAAAGAACCTCTCTTTGTAGGAATGCTTCTGCCCACTCCACTCCATTCCTGTCCTCTAGCAGCTGCTACTCTGTTCCCCATCTCTATATTTTTGTCATTTCTAGGATGTTCTATTAAAAGTACCATGCAGTATATAACTTTTTGTGATTGACATTTTTTTTTTCCAGTAAGTAAAATGCCTTGAAAATCCCTTCAGGTTATGACATGTATCAATAGTTCATTCTTTTTTTTTTTTTTTTTTTAATTAATGAATAGTACTCCATTGTGTGGATATCTGGAAGTTTGTTCAACCACTCTCTTAGAGCACATTTTATGGTTTTTACAAGAGTTTTGCTATTGTATATAAAGCTGTTATGAGCATTCATGTGTGAAAGTAAGTTTTTATCTGTGATAAATGCCCAAGAGTGAAACTTCTGGGTTATATGTATGGTAATTACATGTTGAATTTTATATATAAAAACTGTTTACCAGAATGGCTGTAACATTTTACATTCCCACCAGCAATCTATGAGAGACCCAGTTTCCCTACATCCTTCTCAGCTTTTGGTGTTGTAACTATCTTTCAGTGCATACCCATGTTGCACATTGTGGTCTTAACTTGCTGATGGCTGATGATGTTGAGCATCTCTTCATGTGCTTTTTTGGCATCATTATCTCCTTTCTGAAGAAGAGTCTGCTCATCTCTTCTGCACATTTCATAGTTGTTCTCTTTTTTAATGTTGATTTTTGAGGATTTTTTTTTTCGCATAGTCTTGATACAAAAGCTTTATTGGAGTTAGATTTTACAGTTATTTTCTCCCAGTATGCAGCCTGTCTTTTTAATCCTCCTGAGAAGCTCAATCACAGGGCAATGGTCCTCAGTTCTGATGAGATTCAGTTCATTATTTTTTTCCTTTAAGTATTGTGCTATTGTTGACACATCTAGTTACTTGCCAAGTCAAAAGATTTTCTCTATTCTTTTCTTCTAAAAGTTTTATAGTTTCACATTTAAATCTGATACATTTTGAATTAATTTTTGTATCTGGTATGAGGTTTATGTCAAACAATTATTTTTGTCTATAGATATCTGATTGTTCACTACTGTTAATTAAAAAAGCTATCTTTTCTCTATCGAATTGCTTTTATACCCTGTCAAACATAATTGAGCACATTTATATCGGTCTGTTTTGGGGTTCTCTATTCCATTCACTGGTCTCTGTGTCTGTTTCTTCAGCAATATTACTTTATCTTAATTATTGTATCTATATAAGTCTTGAAAGAATGGACATTTTTTTAAGCTGTCTGTTTTATCTCAACTCCCTAAGGTTTCCCTCCCAGTAATGGGAACAAAGCCCTTAAAGCTGTTCCAGGAAACAGCCCCAAACAGAGAGTAAAAGAGTAAATTGAGCCTGATAGCCAGATAGTGCTCAAACAGTAGGATTACCAGAAACTATTGACCAGAATCTACACCTGTTGTAAAACATTGTGAAACATGTTGTCAGCAAACCCAGACCCCCTTTGAAATTTCCTGGCAGCTTTGTTCCCCTTTTTCCCCCTTTCATGTGTGACCCCTCCCGATGTGTGGTTTCTGCCTTTATAAACCTACAAGATTTTCTGCTAGGGACTCGACTCCTCAAGTTGGGTCCCAGCGCGCTGGAATAAACACCTCTTGCGGTTTGCATCAAGTGACGCCTCCTGCGGTTGATTGGGGTTGCCATCCATCCATGGGACAGAGTTGGGGTTTCCTTTTTGGGGGCCTTACAGTCTCAGCATTAAGTAGTGATTCCTCCGACTCTATTTTTCTTTTACAAAATTGTTGAACCTCTTTTATTCCTCTGCCTTTGCATGTACATTTTATAACAAACTTGTTGATATCTTTACTATATTGAATCTTGTAATCATGAAACTTACATGCATCTTTGCTTATTTAGATTTTCTTTGATATCTTCATTAGCATGTTTGTATTTTGGAGCATATAGACCTACATATGTTTTGCTAGATTAATACTTATGTACTTCATTTTGGGAGAGCCATTATAAATGTTACTGTTCTTAATTTTTGTTTTCCAAATTTATTAAAGTAAAGAGAAGTTTTTTGTTGGGATTTCTGTGTGGACAATCTTGTCATGTGCAAATTTAGATGGCTTTAGTCTTTCATTTCATAACACTGTGCCTTTCATTTCCTTTCTTTCGTACTCTAATTAGGATTTCCTCTGTTAAATAACAGTAGTGAGAGTGAGCGTCCTTGCTAAATTCCTAATTTCAGAACCTTCAGTCTTTGAATGTAAAACATGGTGTTAGCTTTAGATTTATATAGACTTTTTTTTAAGTTTAGAAAATTCCCCTGTAGTCTGAATTTTGTGAGAGAGTTTTGGTATGAATGGATGTTGAACTTTTTTTATGTTTCTTTTCTTTATCAATTGATTCACTTTCAAATATCAAATCAGCTTTCCTGTTTATTTTAGCCCTTACCCTACTTGGTTGTGGGATATAATTCTTGGGTTTGAGAGGCTAGAATTTTATTTTTAGTATTTTTGTATCTAATCTAAATTCATGAGAAATATTAGTCTCTTCATTTTTTTTGGCTGGTTTTAGTATTAGGATAATACTAGCCTCAAAATATATTGGGAAGAGGTTGTGATGCTGGGGATTGAACCCAAGGCTTTGTGCATGTGAGCCAAGCACTCTACTAACTAAGCTATACCCCCAGCCCTTATGTTAATTAAAAAAAAAAAAGTTTGGTAAAATTCTTCACGAAACCATTTTGGCCTGAACAGTTCTTTCTTGAAGGTTTTCAAATTACATATTGAATTTTTAAAATAGTTGTAGGACTATTCAGATGATCTATTTTATGTTGAGTGAGGTCTTTATCATTTATGAAATTCAAAATATGGGTTCTCCCGAAAGCAGGACCTGAAGCAAAAGTTTATGGGTTATTCCTGTGTTAGGTGTTTAATCACAGGGAGCAAGAATGAGAGGAAAGGAAGTAAGATGGGAGGAGGGACCAGTATAAGGATATGTTACTGAGTTAACCTGAAACAGGACTGGGTGCTAGATTTCACAAAGTCTCCAAAGCTAAAAATGACTATTTCCTAGAACAGTTTCTCTGGGGGAGGAAGAGAGAAGAATTTATTTGCTGGTGACCATCTTACACTAGTTAGAGTTTGTTAATTTCCCCCATGCTTTTGAACAGCACACGTGTTAAGTGTTTACCTAGTTCAATGCTGTCTCACTTTGGGGTGAACAGGGAATCTCCTGGGCAAAAGCTAAGTGGTATCTACTCAGGCAACGCATGGTTGCACTGATCCTGCATGAAGTTGCTCAGTTGAACAGAGTTGTTTGCTACAATACGTAGGACTGAAACAAGTGAGATGTGAAGCCAAGAGGATATTAAATGGGCAGAAGAGTTGTCTGAAATGGTTTAAAAGTGAGAGAAAAAGATTTAGAAATTCAGCATGCAGTTTCTCCAGAAAACAACAAACAAGCATTTACACTATGTATGTTTCAAAACATCACATTTTACCCAATAAATATGTACAGTTATTATGTGAGATAATACCCATACAGTTATTATGTTTTGGGTTAGCTTTTCATTGCTGTGAAAAAATGCCTGAGACAGACAACTTAAAAGGAGGAAAGATTTACTTTAGCTTATGGTTCAGAGGTTTCAGTCCATAGTCACTAGGCCCCATCACTTTGTGCTTGTAGTGAGGCAGAACATCATGGTAGGGAGCACCAGATAAAGCAAAACTTCCTGCCTTATGGTGGCTGGGAAGCAGGGAGAAAGAGGAGGCTGCTTGGTTCTTTGGCATGTCCCCAGTGATGTAGGCAGGTCTCCACTGATGTAATTTTCTTCCTCTGGGACCCACCACCAATGTTTCCAGTAGCACCACAGACTGGCATCTGAGCCTCCAGCACATGAGCCTTTGGGGGCATTCCAGATCCAAATGGTAATAGGTGTCAACTAAAAATAAAAGAGATTAAAAGATGATAAATATTTTAAAAGTTTAAAAATAAGTCAGTAGTTGGGTAGATTTCAAGATATCTCAGAAAATACTTCTAATATTTCTACTTGGTCTTTACTTGGAATATGAGTGAAGTTTGGCCTGTCTTTCTCATACCATCCTCCTTCCTATGTACCTTCATCTTGTGTATCTAGGAATGGGATTTATCAATCTTCTACTCCCTCAGAGAGGACCCTTTCCCACCTGAGATATTCCACATTTCTCTCTGTAAAGGAATTCCCCTGTATTTTATCAGGGAGGTATTGATGCTTCCAGACCCTTTCTTAAGCCATGCAAGACAAGTGTCTCTACTCTGAATGGTTTTCTCAAGTTCCTTTTGTAAAGACAGTTTAGGTCTGAGACTAAATATTCCTAATTGCCTGGTTCTTAGCCTAGAAGGGCACCTAAGAATCATTGAATTATGCCTATGTTCCTTGGTAGGACAAAGCCTCTATAAGCCTAAACCAAGGAGAGTTTATTAAAACTCTACATATTATTTTTATCAAAATATTACATGTATATAACTTTAAAGGCAAACACTATTACAAGGTCCATAGTAATGAAATCTCTCCCTTGCTTTTTCTCTGCATCTGACGTCCATCCTCTCAGGACAACCACTTCAATCTGTTTCTTCTGATATTTTCTTCTGTATTTCAGGACAACATGTTTGTGGTGCTCTGTCTTTATTTAAATTCTAGGTGTATGTCGCACTTTCCTTTTATAGAGAATGAGGGTTCAGCACACACACTCTGCTCTGCCTTCTCCATCCTTCCACTCTGGTACAAGGGATGATATCCCTAGCATTTAGTAATTGCTGGAAAACACACAGGGAAGTTACCACCTTTTTTGTCACAGCAGTGCCTATTGGATGAATATACCTTTTTAGAAATTCATTTAATCAGTCAGTGGCCTAGGATAGTAGGCAAATGCCCAAATTTTGAAGCCAAACATCATGGCTCTGAATATTGCTTCTGCCACTTCTTGATGTTAAATCTCAGGAAAATTACTTAATATCTCCTTGCCCTTTGTGGGGGACAATAGCAGCTACCTCACACACTTTTTGTAAAGGTTAAATGAGTATAGGTAAAGCATTTAGAGTTGTGCCATAGGCCTTATGTAGGCTTGCTAGTATATTAATTTTGTGGTTATATTATTAATATGCAAGACAATTCTGCTGAGGCAAGAGAATATGATAGTTATATTTCCTTTCTTATGCCATTTATAATTTATTTTTAAGTTAATAACTGCCCCTTATTTTAAAATTTATTTACCTTTTTAAGACCAACATTTTCATTTTTCAAAAGAAGTACAAATTTCTTTCCTAATATATTTCCATACAGGCAGATGATCAATTATTACTCCAATTCCATCAGCATTTTTTTCTCTCTCCTGGATATATGACTTTTGGAATCCTTTGTAATCCTTTTCTAATCTGGACTGTCTGTTTTGTAAGCCTGTAATACAACTGCAATCCTGGGGTTTTTCATTGCAAATCTACAATGTTGGAATCTCACTGCCTGATGTGTCTTCTTTCTTGGTTTAATCTAGGGTTTCTCAGCCTCTATATTGTGAACATTTTGGATCAAATCATGTTTTGTTGTGGAGGGCTGTCCTGTGCCTTGCAGTATTTAGGAGCAATTATCCCTACTGCCGCTGGATCTCCCAACTTGGGACAACCCAAAATGTCTCTAGACATTGCCTAACATCCCTGGAGGGCAAAATTGTTCTCAGTTAAGAAGTTCTGGATACTTCAGGTTACTGAATCACATTTGATAATACCTTCCTAAGAACTGCTGCATAATTTTTTTGAGACCTTGTATATCCTAAGTCTTTATTCTAACCTTATGTTTCACTGTTAATTTAACTGAGTGTAAAGACATAGATAAACATCTCACATAAGATTTTGAAACTGTTTTAGTGAATTTTGGTTTGGGCATATCTAGTTTTTTTTTTTTTTTTCTTTTTTCTTTGTTTTATTAGAACTTTATATTTACAGAGCACTTGGTTTCATCCTGCCAAACACGCATCAATTGTAGTTCATGATCCTCCCCTTTTCTCTCCCATCCTCCCTCCCCTCTCTCATTCTCCTTCCTCTACTCTACTAGACTTCCTTTCACTCATCTATTAATTTATATTTGATTAGTTCTTTATGTAATCCTATCCTTCCCTCTCCCTTTCCTTTATTTAACTCTAGCTTCCACATATGAGAGAAAACATTAAACCTTTGAATTTCTAAGTTTGGTTAATTTCACTTAGCATGATATTCTCCATTTCCATCCATGTACTGACAAATGCCATAATTTCATTCTTTTTTATGGCTATGTAGAACCATATATATATATATAGATAGATAGATAGATAGATAGATAGATATCTATATATATCTATATATATCACAATTTCTTAAACCATTCATCTATTGACTTTATAAAAAGTATTTGGGAGTATTCCGTCCCTTTAAATTTCATGAGCCTATTTTCAGAAAGACTGGCGTTAGTTCTTCCGTAAAGTTCTCACAGAACTCTGATGAGAATCCATCAGGTCCTGGGCTTTTTCTTTGGAGGTCTTTTAATTGCTCTTTCAATTTCCTTACTTGATATTGGTCTGCTTAGGTTTTCTATATCTTCCTGATTCAATCTGGACATATGTGCTTAGAAATTTGTCAATGTCTTTCAGATTTTGTAATTTATTAGAATATAAATTTTCAAAATAGGTTGTGCTAATCCTCTGAATTTCAGAAGGGCCCGTGGTTGCCTTTTTCATCTCTGATCTTACTGAGTTGCATTTTTTCACTCTTTCTTTTGGTTAGTTTGACTAAGGGTCTGTCAATTATATTTATCTTTTCCAAAAACCAACTCTTTATTGCATTGATGCTGTGATTGTTTTCTTAATCTCAGTTTCATTGATTTTTTTACTCTGATCTCAGTTATTTCCTATCTTCTAATGGTTTGGGCATAGTTTGTTCTTTTTTTGGGGACTTGAGACAGAACATGATCTTATTTAGTTGGGATCTGTCAAATTTTTTTAATGTTGGCACTCAGTGCTATAAAATTTCCTCTTGGAACTGTTTTTATACTGTCTCAGAGATTTTGATACGTTGTATCTTGTCCTCAATAATTTCTAAGATTTCTTGATTCTCAGGTTTGGTCTTTTAAAGTTGTCCCAGAGTTCTTTTATATTCTTGTCATTTTCTATAATTTTTCCCCTTTATTGCATTCTGTGTACTCGGATCATATAGCCTGTCTCCAAGGTCTGAAGTTCTGTTTTCAAAGCCTGAGGTTCTATATTCTATGCAATCTAGTCTATTAGTGATGCCTTCAAGTGAGTTTTTAATTTGATTGATTGTCTTTCATTTCCAGGAGTTCTGCTTGTCTTCTTTTCACTATTTCTATTTCTTTATTAAAGTAGTATTTCATCTCCTGTAATTGCTGTCTTTTTGAATTTTTTTTTAGTTGCAGATGGACACAATACCTTATTTTACTTATTTACTTTTATGTGGTGCTGAGGATCAAACCCAGGGCCTCACGCATGCTAGACAAGTGCTTTACCACTGAGCTACAACCCCAGTTCCTGTAATTGCTCTCTTAATTCCTTTATTAGATCTTATTTTAGTTCACTGAACATTTTAATAATCATTTTTAAAAAATCTTTCTCTGGGGGGCTGAGGTTGTGGCTCAGTGGTAGAGGGCTCACCTAGCACATGTGAGGCACTGGGTTTGATCTTCACCACCACATAAAAATAAATAATAAAGGTATTGTGTCATCTACAACTAAAAATGTTTTCTAAAAAAATCTTTCTCTGGGTTTTCATTCACATCACTCTCAGTGGGATCCTTTGTTGGGGGATTGTAGATATTGTGGGGTTGTTTGCCTCTTTTCTCACGTTTTCAGAGGTCTTGCACCTCAACTGAGGTAGATTTCTCTACCTCTTTCTTTCTTTCTTTCTTTCTTTCTTTCTTTCTTTCTTTCTTTCTTTCTTTCTTTCTTTTTCTTTCTTTCTTTCTGCCTGTGTCCTTTTGTGTGTAGTTATCTTATTTGAGCTGGAACTTCTCTCTGGTTTTGATATTTTAATGTGTGCATAGATACCTAGGGATGGGATCTGAGTTCCCTCTCTGGTTGTTCTTCCTTGGGTCCTTGTTGTTAGTTTGAGTCTTTTGTCTCCTTACTTTTTGTTTTTTTTAGTTGTAGATGTATATAATACCATTGTTTTATTTTTAATTATTTTTATGTGGTGCTGAGGATCAAACCCAGTGCCTTATACATGCCAGATAAGTACTCTACCACTGAGCTACAACCCCAGCCCCTCTCCTTATATCTCTGAGTTGTAATGTCAGGGAATGTTTAGTTCAGCAGTAGCATCTCTAACCTGTGAACTTTGTTTCCTTGTTTCTGAAATACAGGGAAGAAAGAATAAAATAAAATAATAAAAAATTTAAAAAATCCAAAATCTTAATGAAGAATAAAGAAGGCTTCTCCACTGGGGTGGTCAACATTGTTGAGTAGATTGGGTGATCACTGTTTATGTCCAACAGTCTCTTTCCAGTTCCTCTTGAGTTATGTACTGATAGTGAGAGTAAGGGTTGGGGATTGTTAACCTCTTCCTGTTTTTCTGTTGTTCTCTAAACTGCCAATTGGGGTGGTCTAAGACTGAAGCTGTTTGATATGAGTCAGGACATACTGTCAGTTGGCATTTTGTCCATTTGGACTAGTTCAGTGCACTCCCAGGATGCAGTTTCTGCAGCATTCTGTGAAGGAATTCCAGCACATGGGGTTTGTGTCTAATCACCCATTAGGGCCTTTGTTGAATGGTGCCTTCTTTGGAGAGACTAGATTTACCCACCCCCAAGGCTAGACAAGCCCATCTCCTCTGCAAGTATATTTCTCAGGAGCCTCCCATTGGTAGATCAGGGGTACCAATCCTCTACTCACTGCTGCCCAGGAACCCAGCCTTCTCAGGCTTCATCCTTGAGTTTATTAACCCCAGCCCCTTAGACTCCTGGCTTGCTTCAGCTGGTCACTGGAGCCACCATACACAACAGAGAAGAGAGTTGGACTCCCTTATGCCCTCCTGACTTGAATCCTGGTGGGTCTAGTCTACTCCATACCTGCTTTACTCATGTTCTATCAGGCCCAGCCTGAGTTACTCACTTGGTTCCCACCAGGCTATCGTAGCTGTATGTGATTTTCTCTTGTTGTTTTCTGATCTCCAGGGTCCTAAAGTTACCAGTGGCTGCATGCTTGCCCACAGTGGGGTTGCAGTTTTCTTTCATCTCTGTGGACATCTAGTTTAATCCCAGAAAAATACTGAATCAGAAATTGAAAATTATGAAATTAGTACATCAGCATGTCAAACAGCCAAGCTTCACGGAAGGATATAAATAGAAAAAATCAAAGTCATCTTTTTGTCATTTGATTGTCAAGCCTGCTGCTCAGTGATGAATTCTTGTAAGTAGTTTCCTGTGTTTCTTGTCCCAAATTTTGAGAGGATATGTCATGTTCATATTGATTTTACTTTTAAAAAATACTGTTTCTACTCCTTATTAATAATATGCTCCAGTTTATTTTTATTCTCAAGGCATGCTTTGAAATTTTAGATTAAGATGTGAGTTCTAAAATTTTTTTAAAAAAAGTTAGCTTTAGGTTAAAAAGTTTGTTCATTAACAATATGTATAAATTTATAATGATATTAGTAGTGTTTTTTTTAAAATGGGCAAGTGGAATAGAGGTTTTCTATGATGATTTATGTGTTAGGCAACTTATTGATGCTATTGAAAATACCAAAGGAAAACAGTTGAGAGGAGGAAAGATTGACTTTGACTCACAATTTCAGTCCATGGTTGACTGATTCCATTATTTTAGGCCTGAAATGAAGCATAGTATCATGGCGGAAAGACTTGGCTCACTTGGTGGCAACCAGGAAGGAGAACACAGGGAGAAAAACAGGAAGGAGTGGGTACAAGATTTACCCTTTTAGGGCACCTCCTAGTCATCTGCTGTTCCTCAAAGCTGCCTGCCTGTAAGGACCCCCATTTCCAGCATAACTTTGCAGCATGAAACTGTGTCCCCCATACCTAGCTCCTGAAGGATCATCAGTAGGTGGGACACAGCAGAGAATAGCAGGTGTTCCCAGGGTATGTGGTCAGAAGAAAACTCTCCCTCCAGTTGAGGCTATGGCCCATCCTCATGAGAACAGCAAGGGCTGGAAGGGGGAGGTTGGGAGGATCACTACTTGTAACCAACCACTGCGTTGTTGCCTGCCCTTTCTGTGGGTTGGCCCAGAAAACAGGCCCTGCATTCAGAAAAAATCTGGCTCCAATGAAAGGAGGTCAGAAAGGTGCTAGATTCAGAGATGGAAAATGGAGGGCTGAGACAGAGAAAACCAATGGACAGTCAGATGACCTTGAACTCTGTGGATCTTGATGTCATGGCATGGGTATTGTTCACTGTGAACTCAAATAGCTGCAGGAGTTAAGGGTGCAGACTGACTCAGGCTTCTCCACACAGATTTCAGCCAGGAGCAGATCTGGATTCACCTGGAGGCCTGGAGTCTCCTCTGCCTCCACCTGTGAAAGACATCAGAGACTGTTTTTCCTGGGATACTTCTCCCTGTCCCCTGTCCTGCTCTTCTCTGACCTTTTCCTATGCTTTGGAATAGCTGAGATTGTTTTTTTTTTTTTTTTTTTTTGGTGCTGGGGATTGAACCCAGGGCCTTGTGCTTGCAAGGCAAGCTCTCTACCAACTGAGCTATCTCCCCAACCCCAAGATTGTTCTTAATAAATTCTTGTTTCTCACCAGAACCAAAACAAACTAATCAACCAAAAAACTGTAAATAAAAGTAATGTAGATTAAATGACAGCTTTTTAAGCAATTTCTATACTATCTTCTATCTTCCAGTGTGGCAATTAAGTCTGATTCCATTTAATTTCATATATCTTTAATTCTGGCTATTATTTTAGTCATTAATTATCATATAAAACATGATCTGTAAATTAGTGTTTAGAACAGTCACCATTTTATTATTTTCATGACTTGGGCTCATCTGTCTCATGTGGGGTCTCACATGAGGTCTGCATCTCAGAAAATAGATGGGGTGGGATATCCAAAGCAGCTTACCTGCAGCTGGTGCCTTGACTGGGTGACTGGAAGACTGGACTCAACCAGGACAGTGGGATAGCTGAGCCTCTCTCTTTCTCTATGTGTTCTGAGATCTCTCTCTCTCCTCATGGCTTCTTCAATATGGTCTCTCCAAGTGGCCTCTCAAGCAGGTACCCAGATTTCTGACATGGCAACCCATGGCTTCCAAAAGCACAAAAGCTGAAGTTGGCCAAACACTGGCCCCAAATCATTTCTGTTGCTTTCCAGTGGTTAGAAGAATATACAAGGTTGCACCAGTGATTGGAAGAGCCTGCAAAAACATGGGCATTGAGAAGCATGGTTTTTTGGACTTCCTTTTTGAAAACTACCTGCAAAAGCCACCACATTTTTTTTGCAAGTAATTTTTCTTGTTTTATAGGTTACTTTTTGCAGTCTTCTGTTCTCGTATAATAGAGTAATCTTTCTTTTCTATTAGTTAAGTTTTAATATCTTACTTCCTTTGAGTTCTTCTTGTTTAATTTAGTTTCTGGATGGAAACTTGCAAGTGTCTGGAGACCCTGGACTATCCATTTAGAGTGAGGCTCTAAAAGGCTGATTGGAATCTCTGAAATAATTGATATGGCTTGTTAAATTATTGCCTTCACTCTCTGGGGAAGGGGTAGAGAACCAGTTATTTTCTTGTGGATATTCTCAATATCACTTATGGGAGACTTTTTTCTTAGGCCTTTTGGTTTATCCATAGACAGATCTTCCAGTATTTTTCTGGGCAGCATTTGTTCAGAAATCATTATTCTTGAGAGCATACAGTTAAGGGGGCTGGGTGCCCAGAGATAATTATCCAGATTTCCACTGCCTCCAGCTCTTTTTAGTACAGTGCCTCTTTTTCATCTTTTACTGTCCTGGTATCCAGTCTGAATACAGAAATTTGATTTGTTATTTCCAGAGAATAACCTAGCTCTTCCTACGATAAAGAAGGGGAAAGGATCCAAAGGACTAACTGCCCATTATACAGATCTTCTACCTAATCCTCCTGTCTTCAATCCCATCCCTCTTCTTGTCTTTGTATCTGGTTCCTCTATCTTCTGAGCCTTTTCCAGTTTCTGAAATACAGATTAGCTTGCTCTCTGGCATTCCTCTCCTGCAAAGATATTCTGGTTTTAGCTTGTCTACCCTATGAAGTCAATTTCTGCTCCTCTATTTGCATTTCATTTTCTAACTTGTTGTCATCTCTTGTCTGTTGCTCTTTCTTCTCTGTTATGTTTGTCCTTATTAGGTTTATATTTTTTTCTTTCATTTTAGGCAGAACTCAGGAGGACATGTAAACTCATGTTTAATTCACCATCTATAACTCTATATAACTCAAAGACTTATTCTTTTTCTAAAGCTCAAAATATGATATTTATGAATTTTACATGCTCAAGATCAAACAACTTCATCAATGGAAAATTCTATCTAACTTCACTCTCATCTGCTGTAATGCATGATTCAATGGTTCTGTACTCTGCCTGTATATAAGAATCATTTATGTAGCTCTTCCAAATGTAGATGCCTGGAAACTACCCCAGATAGCATTAATCAGAATCCGTAGGGTGAACATGTGTGACAAATAATATTTGTTCATGATGTGAAGCCAAGATTGAGAATCAATGTGGTGCTGGTGGTGGGATGTCTTGTCCATTTGTGTTGCTGTAACAGAATACCTGAGACAGGGTGATTTATAAAGAAGAAACATTTATTTCTCACAATTCTGGATGCAGGGAAGTTCAAGGTCCAGATGGTGGCAGGTTTGATTGTCTGGTGAGGGCTAATCTCTGCTCCCTAGATGGTGCCTTGATGCTATGTCCCCCAGAGCAGAGAAATGCTGTGTGCTTACACGGCAGTAGGTGGAGGGGCAAGGAAATCAAATGTTGCATGAAGCTGTTTTTATTAGGATTTGATCCCATTTATGAGACAGGGAGTCTTCACGGTCTAATCAGCTTTTAAAAGCCCCATCTCTTAATACTATCACAATGGCAACACTTGAATTTTGAAGGGGACACATTCAAATCACAGTAGGGGGTGGTGATGGTCCTTGAAAGTCTGATGACTCTTGCAAAATATATACATGGATGTACACATACAGACACACACACACACACACACACACACACGCACACACACACAATCTTACTGGCTTCCCATGCAAGGGTGTTTGTGCCCAGGTTTGGAGGATAAAGTATTTGGTGCTACTGCTGTCTGCCCCGAGTTCCACTTTCCTGTTTCCCAGTTTATCAGAACCACTACAAACCTCAAAAACATGAGGGGAACACATCTGGAAGCTTAATTTCACTTATCTATGAAGTAAAAAATCTCAGTTCCACCCCTTCTCCATGCATGTTAGTCTGTGCTAGAAGGAGACCACAGGAAGTTGACATTGGTAACAGAGGGCAAGTTGTGGAGGGAGAGGAAAAAATAAACCAGGTGAGCTCTAAGGCTTTCTAGACTTCAGAAATTAGATCTTCCTCAATCCTTGCATAAATGTTTTAAGTTAAAGTAATGCCTACAAAGATTATTTGAAAAGTTTAATGTGCTAGAAGTGGTTTTCACAAAAATCAAAAGTGTACAACTTAGAAGGACTGATGATAAGGTTACAAATGAATATCCAAGTCAGTACATCAGGTGCAGTCTTCAGAAACTTAGTCACCTAGTCCAAGAAAGAAAGTAACAAGACAGTAATTTAACTATCCCAGGACCTGGTAATGGGGTGTCTACAATCATGATGTGCTTCCTTTTTAAGGTTTTGTCATTCTTTGCCTGCTGATTCTAAAAATCAGATTGTTATTTTAATACAGTTCCCATTAATTTATATACTTTCCCCCCTCATATTTTGAAATTTCCTAAACTAAAAACATTATTTCTGGTCTGGATATGATACTCTAAGACATAAGTGTTTTTAGTTTCTTGATAACTGTATTACACATAATATCTATAAAATTTATCACTGTTTAGATCCAGCAGTGTATATGCTATGCATGAGAAATGGGTTTGCCTTGCTTTTGACAATTGTATGTTTGTGTATGAGTGCATATTCAAAAAGTATTCATTTGTTTCTTAAAAACAATTATGGAGTTATTCGAGTACCCAATTCTATGCCTGAAACTCTTCCAGGTAGTGGAAATAAAGCAGCAAATAAGATGAATGAAGATCCCTTGGCTTGCTGAGCTTACATTCTAGTGAGGTCTGGTTTGTAGGTGTTTGAGATGAGTTTTCACAAGATATCTCGCTTGCCTGTCAACTTCAGGATTCTTGACGTTCAGGTAGGCTACCTGGATATCCACGAATCAAGACCCAAGGAAGTCTTAGAGAAACAGAAAAAATACTTTTGGTTGGATCCCTCAGGCACGGAGGTTATATGGTCCTAAGCAAAGATAAAAACTTCCCTTGTTAAATTAAATGTAGCAGATAAAAAGAAACTGCAGGTTTCAAAACTCAAACTCAATTTTCAAAAAATATTACCCACTCTGGGGATAGCCCTATCATAGTTTATTGCTCTGTTAGGTTGTCAAGGTCTGTGAGTATTAACAACAAGATACCTTTGTCATTCCCTGTCCTAACAAGCCAGAGCCAACTCAGATGCTAATCACTTCCCTGGCAGGGAAATGTCCTGCAGTGGACAACAGGATGCCTGGACATGCTACCTGCTGGCTGAGAGACAGTCCCTTTCTAGAAACAGACTGGGATTGAAGGAGTTTAGAGCCTTTTTTGAAAGTATTTTTGTAGCCTCTTTTGAAGATATTTGAAAGAGACCTGTGTACTGATTTTGGCTGTTAAGTTGGAGAACCAAAGAAAAAGGACCTTGGCTTTCTAATGTGGGTGGGTGACAGGAAGCTCAGGTCTGCCCTCCTCCTAAAACTCAGTATCAGAGAGCAGAGCTTCCTGAAGGTGGACAGGAAGCTGTTGTGAATGCATGCTGCTTCCTGATGGCTGCTCTTTCTTTTTCTTCCTGAAACATCTGTGCAAATAAGCATTAAACACTTCATAGTGATACCGCTTTTTACTGGAGTCCTGCTTCCTCAGGTGTTGAAGTATAACGCCGGAGAAGCACGCCGAGGCAAATGTAGAGTGGAAATGCAGCTTTATTAAAGAAAAGTAAAAGCAGACTTCTCCCGGGCGGAAGAAGGGGACCCAAAGGCGGAATCCGTGGGATGAGCAAATCTTGTCCTTTTTATGGGTTTTATTCTCCCATATCCCATATCTATATTCTTTCCCCCTTATCTCTTTTCTTCCTGCCTATATGACTAGGTCTGGTTTTGCATTAAGTGAGAAGCCATGGGCAGGGGGAGGGGAGGGCCAGGGTGATTCAGGCAGATAAGGGCCCAGGGGGCACCAATTAGCAGCCCCTTGTTTGCAGTCCTTGATAAAGGCAGGTAAATTTGGCAATTAATGGGCTCCAGAGATCCTTGACATTCCATTCTTCCAGGGCCAGTCTCCAACTTCCAGAGGCAGATGGCTTTATGGCCTCCATTTCCTTGATCTGACCCGATTCCCTATTTCTACACTAACTGCCTGTCCCCAGTTCTGGCTTCAATAGGCTGCAAAGGGATTCTCTTGGTTTGCCTTTTCTGGAGAAGTAGCTGGGGAATGAATCACACAGAACCAATTTTCTTGATCCTTCTCTAGCAAACCGAAATCGTTAATCAGTCCAGGTTACTATTTACAAATTCTAGTTGAACACTTTTAGTAACTCATTCTCTTTTCTACCACCTAGATGATGTATTGTCAGCCTTGAAATTGCTTGTAAGACTTGCACCGTCCTCCCAAACTGGGAAGTGATATGGGAAGCGTTTCCTATGCCCACATTGTACAGGGGCCCTTATAGAGGCAGGAATGAAAAACACTTTCAGGAAACAAATGCAGTTGCTAGTATTAGAATTGTGGCAGAGTAATTTTCAGCAACAACATTAGTACCCTATTTCTGATTTGCACTGAATTACCCACAACTCCCCTATAAACTTTATCTTATTTAGATTTCACTGTAACTCTGAGAGGTAGATATCTTTGCCTTCTATTTTACAGAGGAAGTAACTAAAGTCCAGAAAGTTTAAATGACTTTTTTTAAGTCACTTAAAGCAAGTGCTCAAGGTTGGGTTCAAAACATGTCTTTTTAAAATTGTGGTTAAAAAAAAAACACAACATAAAATTGTCCACCTTACCTATTTTCAAGCATAGAGTTCAATAGCATTAAGTATATTTACATCATTATGCACAAATCTCCGGAGGTTTTCACAACTTGCAAAACTAAAACTCTTTACACATTTAACAACTCTCCACTCTCTTCCCTGAATCCCTAGCAACCACCATTTTACTTTCTGTTTTCTCTTATTTTTAAAATTTGACTAATCTAGGTATCACATTTAGTGGAAGCATGCTGCATTTGTGTCTGGATTTTTTCACTAGTACAATGTTTTCAAAGTTCATCTGTATTTTAGCTTGTGATGAGATCTCCTCAAAATGTTTAAGGTTGAATAATATTCCACTGTATGTATTTACCACATTCCGTTTATCCATTAATCAGCAAGGAAGAACTGGGTTGTTTCCTGCTTTTGATTAGTGCAAATAATGCTGCTGTGAGCACGGGTGTATAAATAACTCTTCAAGATCCTGCTTTCAATATTTTGGCATATACTCAGAAGTGTAATAGCTGGATCATATGGGAGTTCAAATTTTGATTTGTGAGGATCTACCATACTGTTCCATAATATTGTCACAATTTTACATTTATACCAGCAGGATACAGATTTCAGTTTCTCTACATCCTCTCCAACACTTGTTATTTGTTTTCTTTCTCTCTCTCTCTTCTCTCTCTTCCTCTTACTCTCTCTTTCTTTCTTCACCCCCCCTCCCTTCCTCCCTCCCTCCCTCCCTCCCTTCCTTCCTTCCTTCCTTCCTTCCTTCCTTCCTTCCTTCCTTCCTTCCTTCCTTCCTTCCTTCCTTCCTTCCTTCCTTCCTTCCCCTCTCTTCCTTCCTTCCTTCCATGCGTATTGGGGATTGAACCCACAGGTGCTTCACCACTAAGCCACATTCCCAGCTCTTTTTAGGTTTTATTTTGAGATAGGATCTTGCTAGGTTGCTTAGAGTTTTGTTAAATTGCTGAGACTGCTCTCAAAATTGTAGTCTTCCTGCCTCAGCCTTCCAAGTTGCTGGGGTTATAGGCATGCACCACATGCCTGGCATTTTTTTCTTTTTAAATTATAATGAAGTGCTTGAAAACTATGCCTTTTGCTAACAAGTCCAGGCCACTACATGGAAGCTACACCATATCACATAACCATGGTGGTCCACAGAAAACACAAGAAAGATCATCACAGAAATAGGTGGTCTTGAGCCTAGTCAGCTCATCTCTTCCTCAGGATGGCTCATACATGGAGAGTACCTGTAGTCTAGTGCTATTATGGACTGAACTGTGTTTCCCACAAATTTATATGTTGAAGCCCTAATTTTTACTATGATGGCATTTGGAGATGGGGCCTTTGGGAGATAATTAGATTTATGTGAGGTTACGAGGGTGAGACCCTCATGATAAGATCAGTGGTCTTATCAGAAGAGTTACTAGGAGTTTGCACACTTTCTCTTTTAACATGCACAAAAAGGAATAGCTGTGACACACACCAAGAAGCAGCCATCTGCAACTCCAGGGAAAGCCCTCACCAGAAGACAACCATGCTGGCTCCTTGATCTTGGATTTCTAACCTCCAAACAATAAGAAAATAAATTTCTATTTTTTAGTCACTGAGTCTATGATTTTTTAAATGGCAGCCTCAGTCTATGATTGTTTTGTGGCAGATGAAAGCAAATGACTTGCCCATTCCTTTCTTGCTAAACCTTGTCCGGTGTCTACTCCTGTTCACGATGGTAAATGGTATCGGCTATTCAGTCACAAAGCTGTTAAGTTCTACAAGCTGATTGAGCAGCAGAGGATCAGGATAAAAGGTTATCATCAATAATATATTATCATAGATGGATTAAAGCTAGACTAAGTAAAGATTTATATGATACAAGTCTCAGGGATTCAGGGATGGGGTTTGGAAATAAAGGTTTCCGAGAATCTTTAGAAGTTAATGTGGATAAGTACCATGTTGTCCTGTCTAGAAATAGAAATCCTGGTCATTTTGCATTTCTCTGCCCAGTGAATCTCTAATCGCTCCTTCCTTCTCTTTTCCAGAACTGATCCTGTAATTGCTTCCAAGATGTGAAGGAGATGTTAGAATGACTTCACCACATTATTAAAGTCTTTAAATTTAGCCTTTTTCCCATGTTCTTGGCAGAAAATAGTTTCTGTGTTTCCCATGTGCGGAGGGAGAAAAGGACACTGAGAAGCTGCTGCTTTCTGATCACCTCTGGACGCTTTCCCTCTTTAGACCAGACAAGGATGGAGGAAATATCTTGTTTCATTGGCTCATATTGATTTCTTGGTCATGCCTGATACCTGCCTGTGGATAGACTTAATGGCTACAGATGCATGAGGCTCAGCTAGTGGAAAGGAGGCTGAAGAGAAGATCAGCTGAAAATGCTCTGCTTGTGTGAGTTCAAGGAAAAAAAAAAAAAAAAGCAGCTTTTATAGCTGCAATTTGCTGTGACCCAGGCAGGTAGGCAGTGAAGAGAACTTAAGTAATAGTCACTGGACTCCTGATTTGTGGATAAAACACTTAGAATTGTGTGTGATGAGGGGCAGGAACAGGATGCTGCTACTGCTGACACAGGGGGTGAACTGGAGGTGGAAGGGACACTCCACAGAGCTGCTTTGGCACCGTGCGGTAAGCTCAATCTGTACCCTTATTGGGCTCCCTTTAATATTGATACTGGGCTTGGTGCAGATGATAAACAGGGATGATTTGGATTGTATGGTGACAATTATTCTTAACCCTCTTGCTAATGCTAGGCCTAATACATAATAAATGTTCTTGCTACTCCATTGTCCCTCAGCTTGCACTACCTTGCATTTCTTTTCCTATATTGTTTGCCAATGAGATTGCAATCCCTTTGCATGCAGGAACCAGGTCTCGTGATCGCCAGCACTCTTCACACAGTGTGATATGCAAGAGCAGTGCTAGGCGTGGTCTGTTTAAGAGCAGAAAAGGACAGACAAGGTGAACAAGACCAAGGCACCCGAATCCTCACAGACAACAGGGAGAGACAGAGGGAACAGATTTAGCTGATGTTGCACCGTGGCGTAGGAATTAACAGGACAGCACATATTATGGACAGCTATTAGCCAAAGCACTTTTCATCGGGGAGTGTTCCTTGGGCAGACATAACACAGTGTCAGAGAAACTAGGAATAGGTCATATTCAGGAACTTGAGCAGATAAAAGGCAGAATCAGGCATCTTCTCATTAGTAGTAGCAGCCTGATCACTGCTTTTTTTTTTTTTTTTTTTTTTTTAATCGAGGACAGGAATCCAGTCCTTGGAGGAGGGTTGAAAGAAGGCAGCATCCTCAATGCAGAAGGTGTAGCAATGGGGAGTGGCTGTTGGATATGTGAACTCCGAAATTAAACTCCCTGTGTTTATATCCTATTACCACATTTCCCTTGAACATTTACTAAACTCTAGGAGCTTCCATTTCTTCATTTGATGAAGGAGGATGATAATAGTACATACCTCATAGGGTCATAAAAATTAAATGGAATAATCCATGTAAACCAAAATAGACAATAGTTATCACATACAGGCATCACATAAATGCTGGAGCTGGGTGTGCTGGTGCACACCTGCAATCCCAGCCACCTGGGAGGCTGAGGCAAGAGGAGTAGCTTGCATCCCTGTCATTCTGACTCTGTGGCTTCCATAAGTCAGGCTGGTTACACCCCAGTGTCAAGCATGTCATAGAATGTTGGATGTGCTAGCTTTTACTGTGTTCCTCCTTACTCTCCTCCGTTCCTTTATAAAAGATGACTGAAGATTATTATGCTTGTTCTGTGCTAGGCTACAGCATTCCAGCCTCATAACAAGTCACATGATTTTGATCTTGTGGATAAGGAAATTAAGACTTGATAAGTTAATTTATGCAAGAATGCATAGCTAGCAATATACATTTCGAATTCAAATTGAGGTTTGCCTCTAAAATTCAAGTTGCTCATTAATATGTTATACTTGGTTCTCTATTTTTCTGTGAGTTTCTATTGGCCACTGGGCAAAAACTGATTTTCCTTGGGGGTGGGGAGAAGATGCTGTGTTTCGGCCTGTGCCCTGTGGAAGCCCATGGAAGGACAGGATTCATAACATGGTCCCAAGAGCAGCATCAAATGCAGCTTTTCTGCTAAGAACTTGCAGAGACTCCCAGTAGGCAACACTTGTTTTCTTATTAATGCATAGCATTTGAATGCCGTGGCAGTTGCAATGACACACACATACTCCATTATCAGCTCTGCTTTCCTAGGTAGGTTTTTCTGCCAGGTGGCCTCTCTGCCCACATCCCCTGGGAGACCGGTCAGAAAGCTGAGAAGGGGCTGGCCGTGGTGGCTGCCTTTGCAGAGCTGACATTCAATTGGAGCAGGTGGGGGTGTTCAGACTGGGAGAAAGGCACAGTTAAATGATTTGAGACTGTGGTTGTAGGAGTGGAAAAAGTTCCCCTCTAAGAGCTTTTCTTTCGCCCCCTGACATCTTTCAATCATTCATTCATCTATTCATTCGAAAAATATTTCAAAATTTCCTGTTCTGTGTCAGGTACTGTTCTAGGCACTGGAGACCCAGTGTTAAACAAAAGAATTATGTTCTTTACTGTCAGAAAATGAGGTAGAAAATAAGTAATTTGACAAAGAATACATAATTCAACGATAGGAAGTATTGAGTGACTTAGAACATAATTATGGCATGGGCTAGAGAGTGACAGAAACGCTATGTTAAGTAGTGTGTCAGGAGAGCGCTCCCTGAGGAAGTGATAGTTACAAGGACGCTGGGATATAGTCAAGGAGCTGGGGAAGCGTTGGGGAAGAGTGGGCGGGGGAGAGAAGAGGAGGTGCAAGTCCCCAGACAAGAGCACAAATGACAAATTGGATGAGCAGCAGGAAGCCAGTGTGCCTGGAGAGCAAGGAACAAGGACAGGAGGAATAGGGAATGAACCATGAGAGGGACTTTGGATTTGATTTTAGTATGATGGGAAGCTGTTTTGAGAAAGGAGATGACTTGATGAGATTTACTTTTAAGATGATCTGCATGGCCACACAGGTTGTAAGGAGTTAGGGAGGCCTCTTAGGAGGCTATTGTAACAGTCAGGCAAGAAGTGAGGCTGGGTTGGATGAGGTGAGAGGTCAAAGTGGACAGAAGTATTAGGATTTGGGGTTTTTACAAACCCAACATAGAACTCAACATTTGCTGATAGATTGGATGTAGGGTATGTGAGAAAGAGAAAAGTTAAGGATGAACAGATCCAGTTTTAGGGTTTGGAAAACTGAAATAGGTGGAATAATGTTCATTCAAAGTGATCAAATCCTAATCCCTACAACTAGTAAATGTTGCCTCAATTGGAAAAAAGAATGAATTCTACTTCACTCGACAGCAGATCTGATCAAGTGTCTTGATATGATCTGGGTGGGTTCTAAATGCCATTGAGTGTCCTTATAAAAGGCAGGTGGCACAAGCAGGGAAGGCCACGTGCCAGGGAGTCAGCCATAGGACTGAAAGGGACAGCGAAGGGATTGTCCCTGAGATCCTGCAGAAGGCATGAGACTCTGCCACCCCCTGCACTTCAGCCAGGGAAACGGGTTTGGACTGGAGATCGCCAGAACAATGAGAGAATAAATTTCAGGTGTGTGGAGCCTCCAAGCTGTGGTACATCATCACAGCTGCTCTACCAACTAATGCAAAGGCAGGAAGAGATTCAACAAGGACTCGATCAAGACAAAGAGCGTCAGCAGATGAGACCACTGATGCATGAAATGAAACACTGAGATGCGGGCAGGGATTTCAAAGGTTACAAGAAAAACTAGGAAGAATTTCTGTTAAGAAAGAAGGAGGGGTAGACAGCAAGAGTGGACAAATGGAGGGGCTGGGATGAGCCTTTGTCTCTGGACTGTGGCGCCGTGGCCAGATAAGCATCTTACCCCAGTGCTGAGACAGGCCTACCAATTCGATCCAAATTGGATTTTTTATGCCTTAATTGGACTTTGCTGAAACTGTGCTTTTCTTCCTCCAGGTCTAAATTCAAGTCTGAAACGATCCCTTGTTTTATATTAGGTGGTTTTCCAATGATGCTTTTTTCCTGCTCAAATAAAGTGGTCTTTGGCTGGTCAAATTATTGGCCCAATTTGTTTGCATTTGGCTTTGTCCTGATTCACCCTGGGAAGTGTATCTGCCTTTGCTCTGCCCACCACCCACTATCTCATCATTTCCTGGTGTTCCTACAGGGTGGAGCTAAGACCTCTTTGTATACTTGAGGTATTTATTATTACTGATTTTCAGGTACCTCTTACATCCACTTACTCTACTCAAACAGTAATGTGTTCTTTGATTTTAAAATAACTATTTTATTGAACTTCCCACAATTTCACTATGACCTCTGTTTCTTAAAATATAAACCCTTAAACATAGCATTTATGGGGTAATTAGTACTAAGCATTTTTTTTTTAAGTACTAAGCCTTTTTAACATGTTATTTTTAAATCATTATGACGATTTTGTTAAATGAGTCTTCTGAATTTACAGATGAGGAAACTTAAATCTCTGAGGTCAAGGGAACCCCTGAAGTTCACTCTGGGTTGAATCTGGGTTCCAAATCACTGCTTGCTCTGTAGCCCGTGAGCTGTTTGTTCAGGCAGAGGGACTACTCTAGTTTGTTCAAGGGATGGACTAGTTTTAACTTAATAAAGTCCTCTCCTTTTGAATTTAGTTTTAGGCTTCTGTGCTTATTCTTGTGCTTCTCTTGGGTGACTGTAACTGTGATGTGTATTGAGTGTATACTCCCATGGCACTCAACAAATAAGTGAGGCCACTTACCACTGAATGAATGGCCTTGGGCAAGTTCCTAAACTTCTTTGGCTAGGATCAGTTATTTTCCAGTGAACTTCATCTCTGTCCTGCTGGGCATGGTGATAAATGAATGTACTTCCTGTGACTCAGGAGGCCGAGGCAGGAGGATCACAAGTTGGAACCCAGTCTCAGCAAATTAGCAAGACCCTATCTTAAAATAGAAAATAAAAAGGGCTAGGGATGATGTAGTTCAATCCCCCGTGTTCAGTCCCCAGTACCAATAAATAAATAAATAAACGAACGAACAAACAAATAGCATTGGAAAATAAACCAAACCAAAAACCTCAGCTGTGTCCCTTGCTAACGATGAGTACTCTCACCACGCTGAACTTTATTTCCTTCCCGTGTACAATACACTGAATTAAGAATACAAGATAATGACCCTTCTTATCTGTCCATTTCATTTTAGTCATTCTAATGAGGTTATAGTAGTATTGTACTGAGATTTTAATTTGTATTTTCCTGATGACCAACAAAGGTGATTTTTTCATGTGCTTTTTGTCCATTTGGATACTCTTACCTGTGAAGTGTCTTTTCATGTCTTTGTCCCTCAAAAATGTAAGCTTTATTGTCATACTTTTAAATGATCTGTATAACTACTCTCCCAGTAGATTGTAAACTGACAGTCAAAATATGTGCATGATTCACTTAGGAATTCTCAGTGCCTGGTTTAAGCCGTGCACTGAACACATGTTGAATAGATCAACGGCGGAGACTCCAGATCATGGCAAATGCCGCCATCTGGTGTCTGGTGTGAATGGGAGGGGAGGATGCCTAGCCAGATGGCAGCCTGATTCCATGGGCTTTCCATGTGAGCTTTCTGTTACTCATGATTTTTTAAAAAAATGTTATTTTGCATACTTCCATATACTTGATTGTTTTCCTTTTTAAAATTTTCATATTTACTTTTGTTTGCTCCAACTCATTTGAAGTTTAGATTTGTGGAACTGTAACTTACTTAGTGACGGCTTATACTTTTATTTTTTTGCAGTGCTGGAGATCAAACCCAGGGCCTTGTGCTTGCAAGGCAAGCACTCTACCAACTGAGCTATCTCCCCAGCCCGATGGTTTACATTTTTAAAAGTGGAACTCTAGACTCATAGGCAATACAGTCAATTAGTGCTTGCTGTGGTCTCACCCTGGGGCTGAATATACCCTGAGGGATACTCAAGACGCTCCAAGTAGTCATAGACTAGCAAGTACGAAACATTTCAAAAACCATGGTGGAGTACTGTAAGAAATGCCTTAAATAAGCTATTTTCTTATTTATTCATCTGTTCATTCAACACCTATTATTGAGCATGTACTATGTGCCAGACACTGTCACAGGTACTAAACCCCCCAAGGTGTGTGCTCTAAAACCTGACCGCTATTTAAAAAAAAAGAAAAACCTATAGTAAAATATATTTCATTTTCCAAAGATTCTGGACTTAGCCATATCTTTAGTCTGAATGTGGATCCCTATAGAGTGGGACATGTGGAGACATCCAGTTTTTATTGGGTTACACATAGAATAAGATGGTTCTAGGGAAAATACCTTTCTGGAAGTGAACTGAGGTGGAAGGAGGTAGCTAAATTCAATGCCCTTCTTGGTGTTCTCTCATTTAATCACTTCTCAAACTGTCATCAAAATGAAAGGTAAGAATGGGTCGATCCCATTCAGAGGCATTACAGTGTGCCTTGACCCATGTGTAAAGTCTCCGTCCAGGTTAGAGGCTAGCATTCACATGTCCATGGCCTCTCTGACCCTGCTGCACTGTCAGGGAGTGTAGGCCCAGGTAGCAAGCCCCTCCTGTGAAGGACCACTGGTGGTCTGTTCCAGGTCTGCTATGTTCCCAGCTTTGGGACGTGTTATCCGCCACACTGCCCTATTGCACTTCTTCTGAGCAGCGGTATTCTGAAGCTTTTCACACTGGAGGGGTAAGATATTGGTCCCTCTGCCCTCAGCAGCATAGGGTTAAGATTAAACCCTTCTCTACCACTGGGCTACATCCGCAGTCTTTTTTACTTTTAGTTTGAGACAGGGTCTCACCCAGTTTCCCAGGTTGGCCACAAATTCCAGATCCTCCTGCCTCAGCCTCCCAAGTGACTGGGATTATGTGTGTGTGCCATCATGCCTGGGTGGAGTGGTAGGATGTTACACTCAGTTTTGGGCTTTGGGGTGAGGAACTCAAGTTCTGTGGTGGTGTCGGGGCCAATATCTCAACAAACTTTCTTATTGTCTTCTCTGCACATGTCTCCCTTGAAGCTTATAGTATGTGACAACTTGGTCAGAGGGAGGATTCACTGATTCTGTCCCCCAAAATATCACCTTCATTAAGTTGATAAGTCAGGGATTATGTCTTCTTTTATTCTTCCACATCCACCAACATTTACACATTCTCCTGGCTTTTTTTCAGACATAAAATTACTATTTAATAAACATGGATCCATTTCCTAATATGAACCAAAGCTTGTGCAAAGTATTGTCAAACAAAAATGAAAGACTGAGCTTGCTCTTCCAGAGAAAGGGTAACAGGTGGTCACGATAGGCAAAGGGCTATTACAGCATTATACGTATAAGAGCATGCTTCTCGGGTGAAGTGATGAGTTTTAAGATCAGAGAGTAATTGCAGGCAAGAGTGGGCGAGAGCAGTGAACGGATGGAAGCAGCTGTGTGAGCAAAGAGCTTGTGTATAAAGCTAAAGTATTGTCATTCCATCCTGAACATGCTGGGGAGCTATTGAGCAATTTTAACCTGAGAAGTAATAGGGCACCTTTTAATATTTTAATAGTTCACTGGCAATTATACAAAGGGTGGGTTGTAATGCGGCACCACTGGACAAGCATACTGCCGTGGTTGAAGCCTCTGTAACAATTCATGTGATGAGGCTTCAACCACAGCAGTATGGTTGTGGGGGAAGGGAGAATAGGGTAGAGTTGTGGGTCATTAAGGATAATTAGACTTAATCACTGAAAAGATACTTAGAGGAAGGGAAAGGGGAGGGTCTGGGTCTGGTACAACTCACACGTTTCTGATTTAGGTGGATGTTAGTCATTTTCAGTAAGAAGAATAGATTTGGGGGTTTGGTGAGGACACAATTTCCTCTGCACTTCCCACCCCACTTTTTTCCACTTCTTTTTATTTCTGAGGAGCACCAATGGGATTTTGGTGCAATAGGAAAAAAATTCCAAGTTGGGCACAGTGTTATATTTTTGTGTTGAATTCCTTGGGCACTCTGACCACTTTTACTTACCTGCTCAAGTTGTTCAGTTCAGAGTGCCAGAAGAATAAATTTCTCACATTATGTGTGAGAGATTTCGGTCCAAAGAATTATTTGGTAATAAGCAACCCAGTTTTTGAACATATATTTCTAGAAAGTTTGAGGTAGCTGTGGAATCTTTCAAAAAAAAAAAAAAAAAAAAAGAAAAAATTTGAGACCTCAGACGTTTTCCTATTTCCACCACCTAATCCTGGTTTTGCAGACCTGGGATGCCTGTGGAGTGAATGAGCCTCTGGCTTTGGGAGCTGACCTCTAGTGGTCGCTACTTAAACTGCAAGTTCAACTGCAGGTCTGCCGGTGAGAAGAACCTAACCTTGTTAGATATTTGGCTTCATTTTCTCTACCACCAGGGCAGTTTAGAGTTCAGGTTTTTGCCATAACTTACAAAATGATTGTTTCTTAGTGTTCTTAGCAACATCTCCATTTTACTTATGGGAATCCTTTGAGATTTGAGGTAACTCACATGCCCTAGACTAATAAGTGATGAAAGTAGCATTCAAATCTAGTCCCTAAGTCTATTTGTCCAGAGCCTGTGCCCTGAAGCACTCACCTATTCTCCCTGTCATTATTTGAATCACCTCTTTAGGCAAAGCTGGCTATCTCTTTTCTATGGCATCTAATATATCTATTTTAGCATAAAGTATATTCATATTTGAGGTCTGAGACTGATCTTTCCCATTAGTTTAGTAATTCCTTGGAAGCAGAACTCTGGATAATCACTGTGCCTAACACAATGCGTGGCACACAGAAGGTGCACAATACATGCTTAATGAATGGGTGGGTATTAAAATTCTGTTCCGTAGCTTGTCTAGCTACTTATACAACATCTCCACTAGAATGTCTCATATGCATTTCAGACTTGCCATGTCCAAATTCTACTCCTGAAGCTGCTGGAGAGATGTTGTTACATCTTAACCAGTAGCACCACCCTCTTCCGTTCACTTGGGCACAGCTTCCTTGGAGTTCTCTCGAACTCATCCTTTTTTTTTTTTTTTCCAAATCTCACATCTGCTGGCAAATCCTGTTAATGGCACTTGAAGTGCACAATTAATTGGAAATGTACCACTTCTCCTAACTGCTACTATCCTCACTCAGACCATGTTCATCTTTCACCTGGATCATTGTGTCAGCTGCCAGATGGCCTCCCTTCTCCCTTCTGTACCCTCATTCAGTTTATCCCTGCTATCATCATGTTTATAATTGTTGTGAGATTATGCATCAGTTCTTTGAAAGAGACCCTCTGGTGGCTCTCCATCTTTTTTGGAATAAAAGCCAAGTTGTCCAATAGCCTCTAGGGCCTGCATGATCCGCTTTTTTAGCAACACTCTAACCACATCTCATACCACCTTCTCTCTTACTCTTTCCCTGGATTCTAGGCTCACAAGAAACTCATCATGAAGTTCTGGAATTGTATATTCTGAACTATTCTATCTAATAGTCAATGATTCCATGACTGTGTGCCTTCTAACTGATATGGCCCCTCCTACACTATAGGCAGATTCTGATTAATCACACGTTTATACAGAACAATAATTATTTATACCGAGTAACATTTCATTGGTAAATTTACTAACAAGACTTTTTATGATTAGTAATTACATACAATTACTTTTCCAATTCATGGAACAGCCTTCTTTGTAATGAGAATAATTGATCCAATGGTAGAGTTTTTTTTTTTTTTTCTTTTTCTAAATACCTTTATTTTATTTTTATTTGGTACTTAGGATCAAAACCAGGACCTCATGCATGCTAGGCAAGTGCTCTACCACTGAGCCACAACCCCAGCCCTGGAAGTGTTTTTATTTAGATAAAACAGAAGACAACAGGAATTTGGCTATATTCTTTATGGTAGTTTTTTTTTTTCTGACTTTGAGAGGAACTTCTACTAGGTCCTCTCAATAGATAAAGCCTGGTTGAAATACTGTAACTCCCCACTCCATTCTTCAAAAACAAAACTCCACTCGTGGATAAACACAGATATCTAAGGGGATGTGAGGCATTTTCTTCATTCGCTCCAGCTCTGCAAATGTTAATTACAGGCTTATCTCAATTTAACACAATCCAGCTTAATAAAATACCTTAGACTTTCTTTTGTCTGAGATTCTAAATCAGGAGGGCTTTACCTGGTTGTAGAGGCTTGAGAAAGGCAATTGAGCTAGAGACCATGTCTAGTCATTCTTGAACTTATTGCTCAATTAAACCTGACAATCTAAGCTACATGTTCCTTTTACCTTCCCTGAAAACACTTTATTTGGACGTTGAGATCCTCTCAGAAGTTCTACTTGTTAATCCACCCACTCTCTCATTTCTAAGTCAAACCATTTCCTTCTCTTTCTGAGATCATTTCTCTATTCCACAGCCTTCATTTTCAAGTGAAAAACAGCATTCACCACAGAACACAGAAACATCAGTCTTGGATTCCCTTAGTTTTCCTTTCGTCTGTTAGCAGTTGATAAGATTTTGTATTCACCTGAGTCCCATCTCCTCTGTCACAGAATGCTAATTCCTCCTCCCATATTTTTGATCTAATCCTCTTAAAGATTTGCTTCCTAAATTATCCCCCAAACCTTTTTAAAAATATTTCTTTTTCCTTTAGTTCCTTCTCTTCAGCTTACATGACAATATGTATAAACAGACCTCTTACCTTAGTGCCTGGAAAATAGCAGGTGCTCAGTAAATGGCAGTGTGACTTCACGTGTTCTTTAGCTGAGCAAAAACAGTATCTTTCCTTGACACAGCATCTCGCCAAACTGCTATATCCTTTTTTGTCTTCCTTTTGAGCATCTTACAAAAGCATTCTGTATTCCCAGTCTCTTACTCCATGCCAATTGCTCATTTAATTTTTGCTCCACATTTCATAATTCATTTAATTATTAAATCAAACACTCTCTTTCAGTTCCTTTCTAATGACTTCTCTATGGCATCTGACAACATGGACCACTTCCTTCTTTTAAATTATTATTCTCTTTCGGATTTTTTCAACATTTTTCTAATTCCCAAACTCTTTGTCATTCCTCAGTTTTCTTTGATGGCTACTCCTCTGCCTCCACCAATTGTTAATTATTCCTGTCCTAGCAAATTTCTCTTTTCTACTTATATATCTTCTTTTTCTGAGAAGTTTCCATTCACACCCATCCCTTGTATTACACCTATTTTGGGTGCTGCTCCCTAATGTGCATCTCCTTTCCAGACCTTTTTTCTACAACAGACCTATTTCTACTTCGTGGATAATCTAGCATTGCCTTGCACTCAATATAACTCAAACTAAGCTTGATGCCCTCTTCTCATGCATTTTCTTGGGTTTCCAAGTTGAATAATGATGTCTGTCATTTGTCACCTGAATCTCCACAGTCCTCTGTGCTGTTGTGTTATACTCATCTTTGCATCCTCCACATCATCCTCCAGCTTTTGGTTCATTTGATTGATTGAACAAATTAGTGAATAGCCAACAGAGTTCATTACAGTGCCCAGTGCAGAGAAGGCACTCAATAAATCATTGTGGAATGAATGAGTAAATGAAAACCTTTTGGGAGACTAGATCTATGAGCAATATAGTCTGCCCTTGATTATTCTATGGTTACATGGGATTTAAATGGCCTTCTTTATCATTGCTAAGAAAGTTTTTGATTCCATTCTTCATTATGGGCTTGAAAGGAGAAAGAAAAAGAAAAAGACTTTCTGGTGCAGACAGGAGGACTAATACCAGGCTTTTTAGTTTAAAAAATAAGTATTTTGCTGGGCGTGGTGGCACATGCCTGTAATTCCAGTGGCTTGGGTGGCTGAGACAGGAGGATGGTGAGTTCAAAGCCAGCCTCAGCAACAGTGAGGTGCTAAGCAACTCAGTGAGACCCTGTCTCTAAATAAAATACACAACAGGGCTGGGGATGTGGCTCAGTGGTTGAGTGCCCTTGAGTTCAATCCCTGGTACCAAAAACAAACAAACAAACAAACAAACAAACAAACAAACATTTTCCAAATCAGCATGAATACAAAGTGCTGGGGAAAGGAAAAAAAAAAAAAAAAAAAAAGAGAGAGAGAGAGAGAGAGAGAGAGAGAGAGCGTGCTGTGATTCTTTCTTGCTTGGAGAATGGCAGAGTGAGTCCTATTCTTTACCCTTCCTCATATCCAAGCCCTTGGCTACATAACTTAGCAGTTCCTTCCACAAAAGGCAAGTGAAAATTCCCACTGTTGGACTTTGGGCTCTGCCTTGTAACGTGACTGTTCTTCCCAGTGGATGTTAGATGTGAATCACAAGGCTTGACATGCTTTTGGTGGTTGGGCTCACTTTTATCACTAAAATTACCATGACTCACACACCCTGGCTAGCCTCACTGGACCAGGAGGAGAATGGAAGTATGTGGAGCAGAGCTGCCTCAGCTCCCCTGCCCCCACCCTGGGAACATCAGGGAGAAGCACAGCCACCCCAGCAAATCCAGCTAGGATCAGTTTTTGGCACTCTACCAACCTATGAATGCATAAATCCAATAAATGCTCACTGTTATAACCAAAATTTGTGTTTCATTTGATACAGCAGTATTTGATTGATACAAACACCAATATACGGCCTTTATTCCCTTTCTTCATCCTCCTCTTGGTCTTATGCATCCTTTCTCCTCATCTAGGAAGAGTGCTACTGTGAAATATTGGGGTCAGAACATCCTAATTTTAAGCTCCATGAATGATTAGACTGGAATAAGTTCTCTTCTTTGAGCCTTAGTCTCTTGATCTGTGAAATATGAAAAAAACACCTGTAAAACTTTGAAGATAAAGCAAGATGCATTAAGCATTGAGTGTACAAATCATCAGGCTATATTCAAGAACTGAGTGGTAACTGGCTAAAAGGGATCCCATACTAAGAAAAAGCAGGTGTTTCCTTTTTCTTTGTATACTCTTCCCACACAAAATTCCATTCCTTTCCCCCACATTTTCTCTTCATAGGGTCAGGCAGTTGTTCACTGAGGGCAATCTTCTCTGCCTCTGGTGGAGAGAGCTTTTTCCTTCTGTAGCTCACGGCTACAATCACCCCTCCAGGAGCAATTCATTTCATGTTCAGTCTGTGTGTGTTTATGATATTAACTTGGTCTTAAACTGGGGTATCTGATCCACTTACGTTTAATATAATTATTTGTATATTTGGGTTTTTAGCTACCCTCTGTTTGTCCTCTACCTAACAAACCTCTTTTATATTTCCTTTTTTTAAACCTTGATTTGCATTACTATTATTTTTGATTCAGGAGATTGAACTCAGGAACACTTTACTACTGAGCTACATTCTCGGTTCTTCTTAAGACAGGGTGATGTTGCCCAGGCTGGCCTTGACTTGTGATTCTCCTGCCTCAGCCTCCTGAATTGCTGGGATTAAGGGTGTGCACCACTTAGCTTGGCTATTTGCATTAATGTTTGAGTACTTTATTACTTCCTGCTATTAACATACCAGCTATATATTTTTCCTTTTACTATTATTCTAGTAGTTACTCTAGAGCTAATACATATCCTATACTGCTGTGCAAAGAATAGTACTTCGCTTTTTCAATAGTGCCTGAGCCTTAGATTTTAACTCCATCTACTCTCTCCATCTTGTTCTTGTAGCTATGTATTTTCATAAGAGGTTCCTTTTGCTTCATACGATCACTATTAGTATCTATCAACATATTTATCCTTTTGTTTTATGACATCATCATGGAGCCTTTCAGCCAGCTAGACCTGCCCAGCTGGCCACTGTTAGGGGTACCCTTGCTCCCAGAAGACCTCCAGGCCCATGCTTCAAGTGCAGAAAAGAGGGCCACTGGGCATGAGCCTGCCCCAACCCCTGGCTGCCCCCCGATTCTTGTCCAAAATGCCATCAACTGGGACATTGGGCAGTGGATTGCCCTGGTGCTCAGAAAAGTGCCAGGTCACCCTCGTGCCCTCCTCCCCAGTGACTTACTGGGATTGGCAATGGATGACTGAAGGGGCCTGGGACTTCTACGTCCAATGGCCATCACCCCTCAGGAGCCCCAGGTGACCCTTATGGTGGCAGGCAGGCAGCTCCCTTTCTTTATAGATACTAGAGCCACCTTCTCAGTGCTGCAGGAGTTTTGGATACCTACTTCTGTCAAATCCTCTATTGTTGGGGTAGAGGGAAAACCATACCACCCCCTACAGACCCCTCCAATAAGTTCTTGTGTGGGACAAATTTGCTTCATTCATTCCTTTTTGATAATTCCTTTGTGTCCCATTTCCCTCCTGGGAAGGGACATCCTAACTCAATTGGGTGCCTCTATTTCCTTCTCACCCACCATGTGCCTCCACCAAGACTCCTCTGCTATTCCTTTCCTCATGACCTTGCAGGAACATACAACCCAACCTGAGTCTTCATATTACTTCATCCCTCCCTTGTTGACCCCAAGGTTTGGGACACCCACACACCCTCTGTAGTTACATGCTCACCTGTACTCATTTGCATGAAGGACCCAACATTCTATCCAGCTCAGGCCCAATATCCCCTTCCCCAAAGGGGCCTCTTAGGACTTCAACCAGATTTAAGGCAGAAAGGCTTCCTGTGCCCCACCAACTCACCTTATAACACTCTCATCCTGACTGTTAAAAAGCCTAATGGAGCTTACCGTTTGGTGCAAAATCTCTGCATCATCGACTTGGCAGTTGTCCCCATTTGCCCCACTGTGCCCAATCCCTACATCTTGCTTTCCTCTATCCCCTCCTCCACTACACACTTTTCTGCGTTGGATTTGAAGGATGTCTTTTTCACTGTCCCTCTTCATCCTGACTCGCAGAATCTCTGCTTTCACCTGAACTGAACCTCTTATTCAAGTTTCTTCTTAGCTGACCTGGACAGTTCTCCCACAGGGATTTCAGGACAACCCTCACCTCTTTGGTCAAACACTGTCTCATGGTCTTGCCTCTCTTACTTTCATTTCCTCCTCCCTCTTATCATATGTTGATGATCTTCTTCTATGTAGTCCCTCTCTCGAGGACTCCCAAGGAGACACTATTAAGCTTCTGAATTTTCTGACTGACAAAGGTTATAGGGTCTCTCCAGCAAAGATACAGCTTTCCAACCTCAGGTTATTTACTTAGGAGTCAGCCTGTCTCCTGGATTTAAGGCCACCACTGTAGAAAGAAAAGTATTGTTGCCCACTCCATCTACCAAGGAAGAAATCCTTTCCTTTTTAGGGCTAGCAGGAATTTATGATCCTGGATCCTAAATTTTTGCATCCTGGCAGCCCCCTTGTATGAGGTTTCAAAGGGCACTCCCACTGAACCGCTCCTCAACCTGATGAAATCCCCTTTCCAGACCCTAAGGAAAGCCCTTCTTCAAACCCCAGCCCTACACCTCTCTGACATTACCAGACCCTTCTGTTTATGTCTGAGAAAAGTGGGTTCACTCTGGGGGTCTTAGGGCACATGTTCAGTCCCACCTTTGGCCCAGTGACTTACCTATCAAAAAGGCTACACTCCACCATAAGAGGCTGGGTACCATGTCTTAGGTATTGGCTGCAGCATTTGTCTTAACTCAGGAATCAAAAAACTTTCCTTTGGGGCTCCCACTGAAGTGCTCTCACCTCATTATCTGTCTGACCCTCTTACTTTTAAGGGTCTGCAAACTCTACCACCCTGTTGAGTGTTAGCTTTGCAAACTACTCTTATTGAGGACTCTTCCATTTCCTTTAAGACATGCCCTCCTTTAAATCCAGCCATCATCTTACCCCTACCTTCCAATATACAAGCTTCAGCAACCCATAGCTGCCTTGAGATTCTGGAAGAGTTACTTCCCTGCCCCTCCAGTGTTCAGGAGGGAGCCTTACACAACCCTACTTTCATGTGGTTCACTGATGGGAGCATTTTACTCCATGAAGGGATCCGATGGGCTTGATATGCCATTGTCTCCCTGGAAAAGTTTGTAGAGTCAGGACCACTACCTAACAACACCAAACAACAGGCAGAATTAATTGCCCTCACTAGCACATTCACCCTTGCAAAGGGAGAATCCCTCACAATCTATACTGACTCTAAATATGCTTTTCACATTATCCTTTCCCATGCCGCTATTTGGAAAGAGAGGGGCCTTCTTACCACAAAAGGGAACTCCATAACCAACTCTAGCTACATCCTAAACCTCCTTAGGGCTCTTCACCTACCAGCAACCATAGGCCTTGTACATTGCCAAGCTCATCAAACAGATCAATTGTTCACTTCTTCAGGTAACACAGGCAGATGAGGAGGCTAAAGGAGCAGCCCCGTCATCCATACCAGTCCCCATTATGACTCTCCATGATCCCTTACCTCCACCGTCCCCCAACAGGGAGATACTTTCCTACCTCCACTGACTATTCCGCCCCAAACTTTTTTCACTCTCACGATTTGCTAAGACTCATTTGCAACTATCCTCTTCTGACATCTTATTTCTGAAAGAGTTCTCCTCCACATGTGAATTTTGCCTATGAACTAATCCTACAGTCATCAGAGCCCCTATTTTTCGCACTCACCAGGCCCATGATGCCATTCCAGGGGTAGACTCATATGCACACTCATGTGCCCACAGTAAGAAAATCTAAATACCTTTTGGTCAAGGTAGACACCTTCTTGGGATGGGTTGAAGCCCACCCCCAGTTCCAACAAAAGGGCATTAACTGTCTACCTTTATCCTTCATGAAATCATTCCTCGTTTTGGAGTGCCTACCTCCTTCCAGTCAGATAACGGGCCTGAATTTATCTCTCAAGTTTCTCAATAACTTGCCAAGGCTCTTGGAGTTCCTTGGCATTTCCATATTCCCTTTCATGCAAAGTCATTGGGTAAAGTAGAATGAATAAACCAAACTCTTAAAAATGTTTTAAAACTTTCTTTAGGACTTCACCTTGACTGGGCTAAATTCCTGCCTCTTGCTCTTTTACATCTTTTTTGTTCCCAAAGAAACCTGACAATATCTCCCCTTTTGAAATGATGTACAGTGTTTCCATCCTTCCCTTGGTGTTATTGACCTTTCCTTCCCCTATATCCATTCCTCTTCTAAACCACATTCAGGCATTCCTATGGTGTTACACCAACTCCTTCCTGCCCAGACCCTTGTCTGGCCCCCTGGTTCAAACTCTTCAAATAGGAGACCAAGTTCTTATCTCTCCTCCTCAGAAGGCCACAGCCCCTCTCTCTCCCAAATGGCAGGGACCCCATATGGTGAGCCTGGCTATAACAAAAGTGGTTAAGGTGCAAGGTTTACTGGGATGTCTACACATTTCTTGGGTTAAGATCAACTCTCAATCCACAAACTCCTCTCCAGCTTCTAACCCTCTGGCTTCTTCCAACCAATACTTGGCCACCCCAGTGGGACCTCTCCGCCTCAGGCTGAAGGGCATCAAGCCCTCCACCCTTCTTCCCATTCCAGAGATCAAGACCCAGAACACTATGGAACCAACCACACCCAGTCATGAGGGCTGGACTGCCAGCTGCATTCTTGCCTTTCCTGCTATTCATCTTGTCTGCCATTTTTCTAACTATTGGAATTTTTCCCCAATAGATCTGTCCAGCTTGGGTTACAGGACTATCAGGACCTAATAAAGGATGAATTGGAGCCTGGCTACAAGTGCACTCTCCAGGGGAACTATCAGTCCCCAAGTCCGGCCTACTGCAATGACATCCCCCCGCCCCCACCATGAGTTCTACACCCAGGTCCAGCAGGAAGCAGTCATTGAAGATGGATCTTCACCCATATGCCTCAAAGGGTCTTATAAAAACAAAAACAGGGGAATGAAAGGCACAAAGCTGTAGCCATTTCTCCTGATTCCACCCCCCTCACCACACATTATTTTTCAATCTACATTGTTAACTTTGTTAGTCATTCATCCAATTAGCCCGTGGGCTTTCACTACTTAAGGGTAGTTCCTTTGCTATTAGTGCTCTTTCTCTCGCCCTTAAGGGCAGACACTGTTCATCTGCTTATTAAAACCATGTGTCAGTTCCCATGTCTGGAGTGGTTTTCTAGGTGCTTTTAGAGCTCATCTGAATTCACCAGATTCTACTTTGGAGTATGAGATAATTAAAAAAAAAAAAAATACATCTTACTTTCATTTCTTGACATTTCCCTTCATACCCTGTGGATAGGGTTGAATGATTCTTGGTTATTTCTCAAATTACCTTATAATGTAGGAACTCCTTAGAATTTTTAATTTTGTGCCTTTATAGTACATCATTTCATCAATTCCAACAACCTGGACATTCTGTTGACTAATTTTGTGGAATACTATATAGCTTTCTCCAAATAATGTCAAAACCATTGCCTTAAAAATGCTTATTTGGTGTGCTATTCGAGGAAATCAGGATTCTACCATTAAAAATTCTAGAGTGGTCAGCTCAGTGCTTTTCCCTCCTTCCAGTTTCCTTCACTGATCCTGCTGTTGCAAACTGGTGTGTTTGGGAGATAGCACACCCTTCCAGGAACCTCAGAAAATACAGTAATTTACAAAAGGGATCAGAGATTTAGTGTCAGCATATGAAACTTTGCAAAGGGATGAGCAACAGAAGTATTAATGTTCCACCAAACTGGAACAATTTCTCTAACTTTTCCTTATGTAGACCTCCTGACTTGTATTTATTGTAATTGCACAGATAAAAGTCAAATTTTTTGTCACCTTCAGGATTTCATCAGCTTCCGTAAGTGTTAAGTATGAGCTAGGATAAATTCTTTTGAGGCTGACATTTCTCCCAAGACAACCTGTGCTTAGACCTTAGAGGAGTGGCTGAGAGATGCCCACATATTAGATTTTCTTCTGTGAACTTCAGCTTCTGATCTTATCCTGTTTATGTTCCATCTTAATCTTATGTTTATGTTCCATCTGTGACTCTGCTAACCATTCAAAGCCTTCACTATCAACATGGAAAACTACACTGTACCCCCAGACCTATTTATAAGTAGGAATGACCTTTAGAAGCCTCAGGACCCTGAAGTTCTGGAAAGGGAGCAAGCAAAACAGGTCCCAGAAACCAGGAAATTTGGCTGCCACCATTACTTTATTTCATTTGTGCATATTTCTAGGACAATGGTAGAACTGGTATTATTGGCTAACAAATTCCTTTGTTGGGTTATTAAGGGCTGGGGGGTCCACTTAACCCACTGCATTCCTCTGGTCTACACCAGCATACAATGGATTGTGATATAAGCAGAAGTAATCAGGCACAGAAGACCATCTCCCCCTTCCCATACCCTGTGCTCCGTTCATGGAGGATGTGCCTCCAGTCCTTGCCACTCCCAGGATCTGAGCAGGTGAGGTCGATAATTATCAAGCTCGTCTCCATGGAGCTTCGAACAGGTAAAGAGACACTTGGGCCACCAGGAGATATTACTATTTAGTTCTTAATTACACGAAAATAAAATCACATAAGTAAAAGCAAACACAGATACATGAAAGCCATTTACTCCTAGTTAACTCTTCAGGGTCCCAGGTGCTGGGGTTTGTAATTTCCCCTGACATCAGGAACTGAGGCAGGGGTGATGGAACTGGGTGTCAGGAAAATACTACTGATGGTCTTGGACTGCAGCAACATCTTTTTCCTATTTTCCCATAGTTTAATATTAGATCCTCTCCAGTTTTCTTCATGTGAATCAAGTGACCCAGTCAATCATGGTTCTATAATTATTATAGTGCCTTTGTAAGTGGATACTATTCAAGTCCCCTCACAACCCATGCAAAGGAGAGAGGGAAAGGGTGGGTTTGTATATATGTGGGAATGTAAATGATTTCATTAAGATTGAATTATGCTTTACTGAATCCCTCAGCACTCAAGTGCTACATCTCACTTGCAGAAGTGCCAGGGATACAACCAAGAGACTGGCCGAATAGTAGGAAGGCCAGAGGCATGAGTATTTAGAAAGGAATAAAAACAAACAAAAAAATACAAGGAAGAGACTTCTGTCTAGACCCTCCTTTCTAGCAGTTTCTGGCACCCAATATCATTCTGACAATGGGGAAGGGAGCAGCTTGCCAAGATCCATATGAAGCAGCCTTGAGGTTTCTGCCCTTTAACACTTCTCCCATTTCTCCCCAGCATCAAAGAAGGTACATGGTGAAGAAGTGAGTCAGACAGTGAGTGATCTGTAGTTATCCTGTGTGTGGCAAAGTTACCAGGACAAAAATTGAGTTCAGGGCTGTGTGCTTTTTAAAATTTGAGCCCAGTAAGGACAGAACCCTTTGGGCTTGTCCCTTACCAGACTGAAGAGGTTGTCCTTAGCTATTTTAAACATCCGAGGCTGGTAAGTAGTCTTGAGGATATTAACAGTCTGTTTTCTGGCAAATGTAATAACCACAACATCTTAAATCTTCTAACTCTCCTACTTCACACCTTTGAGGTAGAGGTAGGAGCCCTCCAGTGGAGAAGCCTCAATTCAGGCTGTACTTTGGAAAAAATATATCCTCAAGATACAGAAGGTTAAGTGGTTCTGCCCGGAGCTTTTATTTGGTGGTGGGAAGAGGCTATATATGGTCTGAGAAGGTCAAGAATACCTTAGAAAAGGTCCCCCCAGGCCAACTAGAGAGCTTCTTCCTCCATCTCATCCTGGGTGAAGATTGAGTGTAGACCTCACATGGGCACCTAGCTAGGAGGTCTTTTCTGAGTGGGTCCTCTGATGCCTGATTAAGTGATATCCTCTGCTGAAGCTTTTCCCACAGGTAGGGCAGGTAAATGGTTTCTCTCCTGTGTGTGTTCGCTGATGCCTGACTAGGTGGTCCCTCCGACTGAAACTTTTCCCACATTCGTTGCACCGGCAGGGCCTCACTGAAGCATGTCCTCTCAGATGCTTGGCAAATGCTGCACTATGGCTGAAGCAGCGCCCACACTCACTGCAGTGGTACAGCTCCTCAGCTGCATGTGTCTTCCGGTGTGCTAGATACCGCCTGTGGTCACTGAAGTCCTCTCCACACTCCCCACACAAGTAGGGTTTGCCCCCTAGGTGGATTCTTTGGTGTGTTGTTAGCACAGATTTCTGGCTGAAGCTTTTGCCACAAATGGTACAGAAGAAAGGTTTTTCTCCTGTATGTGTCCTCTGATGCCTGACAAGGTCTGAAGTCCAGCGGAAATGCTTTCCACAGTCTTCACATCTGTAGGGTTTCTCCACAGGTGGAGTTCTCTCAGCCTGAATCAGAGGTGTGGTCCCATCTACATTTTTTCGGTTTAGGGGATATTTGTAAGCAGTGTTCATCTTGTGAACCTTTTGGTGCCTGGCAAGATGTGAGCTCCGTGTATAACTTTTTCCACACTCCATACATTTATATGGTTTCTCTCCTGTGTGAGTTCTCAGGTGCCTAATAAGGTGGGAGTTACATGTGAAGTTTTTCCCACATACAGGACAGCCATGTTGCCTCCCTAACAGGGGGTGGACCGGCATGGTTTCCTGAAGATTCATGAAACTATTAGCTTGAGAAATATTTGTACCAAATCTTCTTTCATTAAATCTACTTGGATTATCTTCAAAGACTATGTCCCAGTCTGGTGTCTGGTGAATTTCTGGATCTCCCACAACAGATCTGTGCATATCCTCCAAACTCCGATCTTCTTGCTCAACACACTCTTCCTCATCTTCACTCCTATCTCCTGTAGAAGGGATGAGAGGAAAAAGGAGACATTATAACTGTAACAATGCTTTCTACACAATGAGGGGTATTTTTAAAAAGGGTTTTGGGAGGGCAAGACCATATTGACAGAAGCCTGTATTTCATATATGAAGAGGTGGGGAAAGAAGGAAATAATCAGTCCACTGAATGCCTGTCATGGGCCAGGCACCTTCTTATATGTCATAACATCAAGAAGCCTTAGCATAGCCAAATATCATTATCCTCATTTTGCACATGTGGAGACTGGGATTATGGGTTTAAGTGAATTGTGTAGTAAATGGTATAGCTGTGATTCTAGGAGTTTGTTTTATTTTTCTTTCATCATTTTGCAACGTCTATCCCTCAAACACATGATGGGAGGGGCGAAGAAGAGGAAAATGACAGAAGAGTCTGGCTTTCAGAGGGAGATGGCAGTAATGGCTGACATGTCAAAAGAACCAATGACAGGGCCCTAGAGGAGAGAGAAGCACTGACTAGAGGAACTGCCCACTCAGGGTGGTAAGACCCCTTCTGTCATTCCTCACCTGTGTAGGTAAAACTCAGGATTTCTGGCTCTTCAGGCTCTTGAGGCTCATGGATATCTGGGACCTGAGGCTCTTCTTCTCTAACCTGGGAGATATCATCTAGTCTGGGGATTGGAAATGCTGCTCAAGAAAGGGAGAACAGGACATCACGACTGGTTCAACACTTCCTTGTGTTAAGAGCAGATCTTTTCTGGTTGGTAGGTTGTAGAGCGAATACACAGCTCAGTTGGTCAAATCTTTGGTCTTTTGGAGCACCTCTAACCAAGAATTGCCTAACTCTTGCCTTCCTTGGGCCTTGCACCTGCAACTCAATAATTACACTGCTATAAACTTTACCCCTTTTTCCCATATTTAGGAAAGCACATTATCTCCATCTCTTTGCTTGTTTCAAAACTCATATGCTTACCACAAATATTTCTAAACTAAAGCTATAACACTATAGCTTTATTTTCTTGTTAGAGGTTTCCAGCCATTTTTTTAAAAAACATTTTCTCTCTTCCCTTTAACCTGGAAGAATACCATCTTCTTCCACTAAATAATCCATTAATTTCATTGGTGGGGTAAGCATAAGAAGTTCAGTGCATATAATCTAAGGCCTAGGATTCCTCAAATTTCCAACAGGAAAAAAGATCTCTGTACTTAGAAAGCTCTAGAAAAACGTGAAATTCCTTACACAGAGAGACCACAATTCCACAGTCTTCTTCCAAGACATATTCTCCATAGAACTCCTTCTGTGTTGGATCCAGATCACTCCACTGGTCCTGGGAGAAGCACACAGCCACATCCTTGAATGTCACCAGTCCCTAAAACAACAAGAGAGTCCAATCAAAATGTGAAGCTTCAGGTAGCCTTGGTTTGCTCTGGGATGAAAATCCTATGTACAGCAGGATCCATCTAGGAGACAAAAGTAATTCTAAATGGTCACAAGGCTTCTTCTCAGGAAACTGTGTCCTCCATTGGTGCCGCTTCCTAACTTCATAGTTTTGGGAACCACCGACCTTGCTCCTGCCCCTTGAACCCCCCTGTGTTCCCTCAGGACTGGTCTATGCTATTCTGCTGTAGGACATTGTTTAAAACCCAAGAAAGCTCTTAAAATCATCATTCAACTCCCTATTTGATGTTTAAATGCTACCTTCATCTTTGTAAAAATTTACTATCTCTAGGAAGCTTTCCTCAACCTACCCAATCTAACCTCTTATCAGGTACATAATCTATAGCATATATAAGACATTTTTCCTCAGCTAGACTATAATCTAAAATCACAGATGAATTATATTCCTTTTTTATCTAGTCACATGGTTTCAGGGCTCCTAACATGAGGAGCACAGCAGTAGAGAATTCTTACCAATGACTAACAAATTTACTTTAAAAACAAACGCTCTAACTTAAGAACCTAAAACTGTACAGAAAACAAAACAAAACAGTACAGGAGTGTTACAAGATAATCCCAAGATAACCCCATTTTTTTTTTTAGTCCCTCTGGTCAATGGCAAATAAACTGGCTGTGCTGCCTGAGGATACAATGAACACTAACAGAATCTATTTTCTCCCTCTTCCTACACACCTGCAGAACTGAGAACTTAAACTGGCAAAGAAGAGTGTAAATTTGCACCCTACCTGATTGGTTTAGCACATGACTAACACCCAGTAGGTATTCAAACAAGTTCTCTGTGGTGTAGAGGGAACTAGGGCGCACCTGTGACAGAGCAGTAAGAAGGGCAACCATCTCTGGGTCCCCAGAACTCCTCTCTGCAGGAAGGTCTGAGTCCTGGTGCACTGGAACCTCTATGAGGAAAAAAAAAGGCAGAGGTTAGCAAATACAGGGCATTGCCAAAACTGGTAAAAAGCCAAATATATCACATCATCTTTGGTTGTCAGGTAGCCTTAACTTCCTTGTTATGAGAATCAAGACGTTGGCCTTGATTCTCATCTTGAATCGAGACGAGGAAAAACGTCATTCCAACACCACCTGTAAGACCATTAAGATGGGTGTGATGACAGGCCTGTAATCCCAGGGACTCAGGAGGCTGAGGCAGGAGGACTGCGAGTTTGAGGCCAGCCTCGGCAATTTACTGAGGCTCTAAGCAACTTAGTGAGACCCTAAACAATTTAATGAGACCTTGTCTCAAAATAAAAATTAAAAAAGGCTCAGAATGTAGCTCAGTGGTAAAGTATCCCTGGGTTCAATCCCAATACCAAAAAGACCATTAAAAGTCAGGCATGGGAGCACATACCTGAAGTTTGTGGCCAGTCTTGGCAATTTAGCAAGACCTTGTCTCAAAAAAAAAAAAAAAAAAACAGAAAAAGAAAAAGAAAAAGGCACTGAGATGTAGCTCAGTGAAAGCAACCTTGGGTTCAATTCCCACTATTGCAAACAAAATAAACCAACAGAATGCCGAGAGCGCAACCAAGAATCCTGCTATTTAAACCTGGCCCCATTTTGGGGGAATTTTAGCTAGTACTATCTCTTGTCAACATCCAGGATTCCAGTGATCTCTTTCATTACAATCTACCCAGCCTCCATGCAGAAGAAACCCGCCCCCCCTGCGCTTCACAATCCGCCCTTCCTGCCAGGCTTCCCACCGCTCTCCTGCAGGAGCTGGAACTCCTCTTCATGGCGCAGGCTTCGCTCTTCTTGTGTCCCCACATCTGGGCTCCCGATGGCTTCCTCATGGAATTGTTCAGAGCTTGAGATCTGTGCCGAATCCTGTAGCTCACAAGGTGACTCAGGCTCTGCCCCTAAGTGCACTGTCTCCTCTGACAGGACTTCCTGGCCATGAACATGGACAGTCACCTGGGAATAATTCCAACCTCCAGTCACCGTGGAGTCAGAAGGAAATTCCTGGTTGTCACCAGGGCTTATTAGAAGAAGCTGCCTGGAGAAAAACTCTCAGAGGGCCCCAGACGAAGAGGGAAAACTCCAGTTCCACCGGGGTGTAAGAAGAGCTGAAGATTATCTCACCAGGACAAGGCGGGGACACTCAGGTACTGCACCACGTTCTCACTGCCCTCAACCCTCGCTCCCAACACCCAGGGCTCTGAGGCTCCCATCCTGCCTTCGCCTATCCCAAATGCAGTTGTCCGTGCTGTCTGCCTCCCCAGCTTAAAGTCCTGGAAAAGGGGTCTGAGACTGAGGGTCTAGAACCTTTGAGGAAGTCAAAAAATATTTTCCTCCCCAGGAACCCCAAGTTCATCATCCAAAGAAAGAAAACCAAAGCCATTACTCCTCTGATAGTCCCTAGGAATATGTTTCAAAACTCAGAAGGACACACTCATACACACACACACACACACACACCCCTGCCCTGTGGGGCTCATGGATCCAGGAGCAACCCCAAAGCAGAGCCGATTAAATTTAAAGGATAATTTATGGGGGCCCTGTGAGCCCTCCCCACAAATCCAGCCTTCCAGTATACAGTCCCCCTCCACATCACACAGATCAGGACTCCCCCTCCTCACCCACCGCCTTGGTCTCCTGGGTTGTTTCTGCAGACCCTCCACCAGCGTCACTGCCTCCTCGCCACTTTCTGGCCGCTGGCCCCGCACCCAGCTCTGCAGTTCCCCAGGCAGGACGGTGAGGAATTGCTCTAGCACAAGTAGTTCTAGGATCTGCTCCTTTGTCCTCCTTTCTGGCCTCAGCCACTGATGACAAAGTTCTCGGAGTCTGATGAGAGCTTCTCGAGGGCTTGCAGCTTCCTGGTAGCGAAAACGTCGGAAGTTCTGATGAGAGATCTCCAGCACAGGGTCATCCCTCTGTAAGACAGACTCTGGCCTGCAGGTGGAATCATCTTCCAGTTTCACCATCAAAATTCCCTCTTCTTCCCAAAGATCCAGGTCTTCTGGTTCCAAGGCTGTAGCCATTTCTGGCTCAGAGGTGTTCTCACACCATCTAGAGCTCACACTAAAAATCCCCGTCTCAGCCTGGACACCTCAAGTTTCTCCCAAGGGACCTGGGGTAGAGATATAAAGAATAGCTTAACTGAGATTATGCACAAGGATAACAGTTACAACTTTAATTGTAATCCTTACACAACAATCCTCTCCTCCAACTTCCACTGCCATATGTTGTGACAAGTTATAGTTGGGATAGAAAAATCCACGATTGAAGGCGTGGCCCTCTCCCCTATTTCCTAGGCAAGGATCCTTCTCTTTAGGGAAACACTGCATTTCTGTCACGACTGTTTCTACCTCTTAATTTCTAAGTATGTTTCCTCCACTTCCTCCCTGTTGGCTGCTTTAAATTTGGCCTTTGTCATGTCTTGCACAGACTATAGCCATGAATTCCTAATGGGCGCCCTGGAGTACTAAAATGAGCAGAGAAAGGGGTCTTATAACCTGCTAATCAAGTGGTACTGCTGGGTATGGTGGCACATGCCTGAAATCCCAGCAACTCAGAAGGATGAGGCAGGAGGGTTGCAAGTTCAAGGCTAGACTTAGCAAGATCATGTCTCAAAATAAAAAATAAAAGAGGTGAGGATGTAGGTCAGTGGTAGAACATTTGAGGTTTAATCTCCAGTATACCACACACACACACAACCCCAAAACAAACATGGTACTGACCATGGTATTTTCATAGTGTTTTATAGGCACACAGATATTTACATGTGTTAGCATGTGTGTACTGAGAAGAGACATGTCAATAGGACTGATGGAAATGGTAAAAGCTTATGGAGGCATATTCTGGGCTTATACACAATAATTTCTGTTAATGTGGGAATTTTCAGAGATATGAGGAAGAGATTACATGAGACAGTACTGAGAAAAGTTAACAGTGGTTGGCATGCAGGCACCCTAAAAGGCAGTATCTTTAATTGGATGACCCACAGACTTTCAAACTCAAGAGTTCAACATCAAATTTGTTATGCTAACTTTCAAAAACAACCTCTTCCTGACTTGGTGGATATCATCACTTATTAGGTGAATATTCAATTCTGTAATCTTTGGATTCAACTTTGAATTTTTTCCCACTGTTTATAGTTCCTTAAGCCCATTCTACCTCTTTAAGTCTATCAATCTGTTTCCTCCTCTTCCTTCCTGCTGGCTGCTTTAGTTGGAGCCCTCACCATTTCTCACCTGGACTCCTGCCATAACTTCCTAAGCGGGATTCTTGAAGTAGTCACCTGGGAGCAAAGTACAACAGAACTTTCGCATGCATTGTTCTTTTGGACATTGTGATTCAGGTAGTCTAGACAACTGCATCTTTAGAAATGCCACTTGCTGTTCTAATGTGAACTCTGCTGAGAACACTGAGGAAGGTGTGTAAGGCTAAGTGTGAGGATCCTGAGTTAGACTGCCTAGGTTTGAATCAAGGATCTATTGTTTACTAGATATGAGACCACAGTGGGACTGTGGGCAGATTTATTCTTATACTGATTTTGATTCCTTGGTTACACAATGAAGATAATAATGACAGCCATCTAATAGGGCTTCTACGAGGATTAAATCTATTCCTCTTTGAAATGCTTAGAAGAGTGATGGCATTCTAGGATTAACTACTGTTTTCCTAAATTATAGTTCCAACTACATTCCTCAGTATTTAAAAATAGTATCTTCTTGTTAGTAAAATCAATTCCAAATCGTGGTAATGGCAAATGAAGCATTTCACTTTCAGCTCCAATCTTTTTTTTTTTTTTTTTTTTGTCATACTGGGATTGAACATAGGGCACTGTACCCCTGAGCTATATCCTAGCCCTTTTTGTTTTTCATTTTGAGATAGGCTTTTTCTAAGTTGCTGAGAGTGGTCTTGAATTTGCAATTCTCCTGCCTTAGTCTCCCAAGTCCTGGGGTTACAGGCATGCACCCCTATTCTAGGCCCCAACTTATTTTTCAAGCTGTATCTCTTAGCCTGTTCTCTGTACTGGTCAGCTGTTAATAAATGCACCGCTCATCTCCACCAGCAGTCTGTCTTCTCAGGCCTCCCTGTCTTTTGAAGGCTGTTCCTTCGCATGGAGTAATCTTCCTTTCCTCAATGCTGCAAGGTGTGTTGCTATTTCTTAACAGGTTCTCTCTCTTCATTCATGAGACTTATTTAGGTTCTTAGCAGTTCTCATTTGGATTACTTCAACTGCCTCCATATATGAGCAACCTGTCTCCAGAGTTGTGACCTTCAAGTTACCATCCACTGTATCATCAATATGAATTTTCATGGTAAATCTGGTCATGTCCCTCTCCTGCATAAGATCCTTCTTTTCTGTCTTGGAGGTGAACAGACTTCTATGTATTATATATCAGACTGACTTTCATCTTGTTCCCTTTGCTCTCTTTGCTAATCCTTACGTGTGTGGACACATACACCTCCAGTGTACATGCAAAATACACAAAAGTCCCACTCTAGCTTTTGGACACGCTTCTCCTTCTGACTCTGCTAAATTTCTGACTTTAGTTAAATTTCACTTATGTTTCAAGCTGTAACTCAGACTTTGTGTCTTCTTGAGTTATTTTCTTTGATCCCACTTCCCCTACCCTTAAACATAGTTAGACACCACTTAAGTGCTTCCAGGGCAACCTGGGCACATTTCTATCATAGGGTATGTCATATAACAGACATTCTTCATTTTTCCTTGAAACTCCTTTAAGTCACCAATACCAATAAAAGTACACAATAAATGCATTTAAAACAACCTTCACTCTGAGGGGTTTTTTCCTTCTTTAACAGAAAGAACAAATTTTTCTTTCATTATGCTTCTATACTTTTTTTCTTTTTTTAAACCGATATTGTTAATTCTAACTTCTAAAATAATGTCTTGAAAATTCATCCATGTCTTCACCTCCACTGCCATTCTTCTATGGAGCCATTAGAATGTATTAGCAGGACTTGTAAAACAATGATCATATCCTTACCCCCTAAATAGTTCCAGCATATGACAAGCACTGATACTCTGAATGGACAACATAGATCAAATTTCAGGACTGGGGTTCTCGGTCCTGTCCTTCTCTAGCACAGAGTCCACAAGCAGAGTCCATCATTTCTCAATCTTTCTGTGCTGCACTACAATTGCTTGTGAGTGATCTTTTAGTTACCCAGTTCATTCTTATCAGCTGTGTCTCACCTACTGTTGAACTTCAAATTAGTTTATGGTCAATAATCATACTATTCATTTTATTCTTTCATAAACCTCTTTCCATTTATGCTTTCACTTTTTAATTAACCACCATTATTTGCAACATATTTCCAGCCTATTTTAGATAGTTCCATAATTCCTAGATCTTCTTTAACTAATTTTCTCAGGCTTTCTACATCATGGTGGTTTGTCATTTTTAAATTTTATGCCCATCTTTTTCTTTGGGAGTCCTAGGCCTTAGGTTGTAAAAGTAAGCCTTTTGAATGGAATTTCATTTGCTTCTACCTAAATGCTAACAGTTTCAATGATTTTAGATGTTTCCATATTAATTTCTCATAGTGTTCCTGAATTACATTTTTAGGATATGATTTGGACCTCTGCCCTCAAGTGAATGTTGTCCTACCCAAAGCTATGGAAAGCCATTCCCTTGTACTTTTACTGCCTGAGAGGCTGATTTTCATGGAAGGGGTAGCTCTTCAAGGTCCCAGGTTGGCAGACTGCTCAATTCCATAACCTCTACATGCTCCACCGTCACCTCAAGTCATACCTTTGATGGAACACAAGTATTGAACCCTCAACTCTAGAAATCTTATCTTGGTTTAAAATATACTTGGGCCAGGGTAGAGTCAGCTTTTACTCCTGTAGCTTTTAGTTCTTTATACTTCTGGAATCTATACATTCATCCTTTAGTTTCTGAGACAGAGAAGAGGAGCACGGACAGGTAGGCACAGTAGTTTAATAACAGGCAGGAGGCCCCTGCACACTACCTATACTTGTAACATTACACAAAGGTCTGAGTGGTGAACTTTCTCATATACGAAATCTGCCAGTGGCCTCACATTGTCTTTACTATGACATTTAAACTCTTTAAAATTTAATACTTGGAGCACCTTCAAGACCTGGTCCCTGACTACCTCTTTTCTCCCATGACTGTCCCTCCTATTGAAAGTTATTGCTCAAATTATGGTTTTATCTCCCTTTTCAATTCTCTCACTGGGCTTTTCTGATGTTGCTCATTGTCTGAAATACCCCTTTGCATTTCCTCTCTTGCTTAACTCCTTCAGATCTCACTGCTCCCAGAATGTCTTCCCTGGTCCTTTAGATTACGTGGCCATAGGAATGTGTGCCCCACAAAGCATAGCATCTGTTGGAGAAATTGTTCCTCTGGCTATCGCTGTTGGATTCACTGGACTGTAAGCTCAGGGATATGCTATGCCTGCTCAATGCCTGTCCCACAAGATGTACTCACTGTGTATGTGATGAATGCAGAGAACACTTACTGAGTTTTTCTAAGTTTGTCTCTGGAAGGGCAGATATTATGTCATATTAATCCTTATTTCTTCCTTTGTCTAGCAAACTGTTATGGACAAAGGAACAAATAAGGAGAGATTTATTATTTTGCATTGTGAATAAAAGAGAACATCCTTAGTGGTTCCCCAAATGATGGAACCACATTTCATTAAAAAGAATCTTCAGATCACCCTGGGGATAATTCAAATATTAGTTACACAAACAGGGCATGTGAAAAAAAAATAATTTTCCTTTGAGAATCTGAATCAACTTTAGTAAGTAAAACCAGATATTAAGTAATTTAATGCAACTATGCATTGATTACTTATCCAGACAAAGCTTTCCAACACCTGCCCCTGCCCCTACTCCACCCCACCACATTCCCACCTCTGCACAAAGGGGAGAGAAGACAGAATTGATACAGAGTCTTCTGCTCTATGTATCTGCACACCACCATCACGCTCTAACAAAAGGATCTCCATTAAGATAAAAATCTGAGTAACAATGCCAGCCATTGTTCTCATGTAGCACTAGGTACAAGAGATTCCATACTAAGAATGCTACAACATAGGTACTGATAGAAGGGTTCCTCCTCAGACAGCTTTGCTCTCTAGAAAAAAAATGCATAAGATCTGCTGGGGTTTTAGAATGTCCTGTGGAAATTACAAGTTGAGATTTCTGTTGCTGGCTTTGCATTCACTTTTGCTGCCTAAAAAGATGAAGGAAAACAGATCAGCAAAAGTGGCAATGAAAGGTTTGAGGAGTCCTGGAGTGAGCCAAGAGATGGGGAAGAACAGGAGGCATGATGGTGGTGTGCAGAGTACCAGCACAGGCACCCAAGGAGGTACATTCCAGCAGGAATCCCAAATTACTGGAACTACTCTAGGGTTTTGTGAGCTAACATAAATAAGAGACTCCTCTGTAGATAACCACCCTCTTGATTCAATGGATTATTTGAGATCTGAGAGAGCCTTATGAACTAAAATGTGCTGTGAAAAGACAGAACATGGAAGCTGTGTTTGTACTCTACAATTCATGGGACGCATCACACAAGTCTGGTCTTCAGATTTGTTGCTCTTCTTACTCTAATGATTTGCTTCAGTGTCTGCCCTTGGAATGGTTCCACAGTTAAGATAAAAACTGGACATCAGAATCCTACAGAGAAAGTGTGAAACCAGGTCAGGAAAGTAAAAGACATGGTCCCCAAATATGCTAAAAACAATGTCTGTAGATACATTTAAGCCTGGGCAGTTCCCATGACCGGGTCTCTTCAATGTGTGTTCCTGGAATGCATGCGACATGTTTGGAGAAGATCATAGAGGAAGACAAGATCTTTCCTCTATTCTCTGCTCAGTCATCCCTCCATATCTGAAGGTGCCACATGCCAGTGAATATTCTAACTCAATTCTCTAAATGACAGCAGAAAACCACAGGCAAAGAAAGAATATTGAGTTCTCTACTTTAAAACACTATTAGCAAGGAGTGATTTTTCTGGACACTACATGACAAAGTTTTTTCCTACCCATGGGAAACATGATGATCTGCATATTTACTGGCAAATAATTAATCTTCAGAAGAAAAGAGGTAGTTAGATTTGAATTATTATATAGTAGATACTGATAACCCTAACCGTAGGCCCAGTCTGGAAATCGGAATAAGACTGCTCGCTGAGCCTAAGACCTTTCAACAGCTCTCCTCACTGTTCCAGAACAGAAATACACCAATAAAACTGTAAACTGCTCTCTTCCAATGTCACTGTTTTATAAAATTAAGAGAATAAAATAATATGATACCTCTACTGGAAAAATTCTCTTCTATTTTTTGTTTGTTTGTTTTTGGTACCACGGATTGACTTTAGGGACACTCAATCACCGAGCCACATCCCCACCTCTTTTTTGTATTTTATTTCGAGGCAGGGTCTCACTGAGTTGCTTAGCACCTCTCTATGTTGCTGAAGCTGGCTTTGAACTCATGATCCTCCTGCCTTAGCCTCCCAAGCCACTGGGATTATAAGCGTGCAGCATGCGCCACTGTGCCCTGGATCAATTCTTTTTTATTCTTATTTTGATTATCCTATATCCAGATTTTCCATGTAATGGTTAGGGGTTTTGGAGTCCTAGGTTTGAATCCCTACCCTTGCTTATTAGCCATGTGAAACCTTGCACAGTTATTTTAAGGAGTAAATGAATTAACCCACAAAAATTCTTCAGCATAGAATCTGGCATAGGATAGGTGCTCAATATATTTTATTCTTTTCCTTCAAGCTCTTTTAAATCCTTTTGACAGAAAGGCAAAATTTAAATGATAAACAAGTGAACAATCCTTTATTTCACAATTACAAAGGTTAGAATGCACAGGGAAAATCTTGATTTAATGTCCTAGCATAGAGTATTAAACCAAAGCAAAAACAAACAGTCCTTACTTTGAAGGCCCTATAAACTATGATTAAATCAAAGTCTTGAACACATGTGATGGAACCTTAAAAACAGATAGCTCTCCTGGAAAAGAGTGTCAGCAATGCTTAGTAACATCAAAGTCCCCTCCCCTTCCTATAAGCGGCAGGAGGCAATATGTGGCAAACTCAATGAATATAACCAAGAAGTCCTATGAAAACCAAGAAGGCAAAAGGAATGAAAGGAAACAGATTATCTGACTTTGGGCCTTCTAATGTATCATGCTGAACCATCGACCATGTGGAAAATTACTATTTTGTGGTTTGAAACCAGGACCTTGATTGCTAGAAAACACTCTACCACTGAGTTATATCCCCAGCTCCACAAAAACCTTATTGCTTTAAAATATTTTTGCCAGTCAGACACAATGGCACATGCCTATAATCCCAGCAACTTGGAAGGCTGAGGCAGGAGAATCCCTAGTTTGAGGCCAGCCTCAGCAACTTGGAGACTCCATCCCAAAATAAAAAAACAAAAAGGGGTGGGGATGCAGCTCAATGGTAAGTGTCCTGGGTTCAATCCACCATACCAAAATAAATATATAAATATGTTTATTTGTCAATGAATTTTTTTCCTTCATAAAAGTAATATTTGAGTAGCAAGGAGACAAAGGGCTCAAAGCTTATAACAGTAGCTTAAGTAACAGAATAAGGTGTAGAGAAGCGAAAGAAAGGAAAAATAAAAAAGATAGTGGTATAAGAAGGTCAATGTGGGAAGACACAAATGTTTTCTAACCTGAAATCTTGGTGATTCTGTGGACAGCAGTTAGGTTTTAATGTAGGTACAAAATGTCATTGAAAGTAAAGGTAAACAAGAAAATGTAAGATAAAAACCTTAATTCACTTATTTCTAATTAAAATGTTTCTCTATAGTTGTATACTCAGGCCTATGAAGCAATATTAAGACAGTAAACAGTTTTTGCCAGGTACATGGTGCAATCCTATAATTCTAGGTACCTGGAAGGCAGAGGCAGGAGGAGCTCAAGTTCCAGACCAGTCTGGGTAACTTAGCAAGATCCCGTCTCAAGACAAAACTGACCTCAAATTCAATTCCCTGTTACCCCTGCCCCCAAAGACAGTAGACAACTCTGCCTGCAAAGGTAGAGGACTTGCATTTTACCCCCTTGTTCTACTTTGTAAAGATCTCAGTCAAGTCACATCAACTCATTTAGAAGATAGGGATGATTTTCTACCTAAAGGCAGCGAATTGGACTTGCCTTTGAGAAACTGTCCAGATTTTTGATGATTATAAGGAGGGTCTTTGAGAGGAACATGGACATGTGGCTTGTTCATTGAATTATTAGTCTATAATATATCAGTGTAGGATGGTGAAAGGGATTTATTTAAGAGTTGAGCAGTACCAGAACCAAACACAGATTTTGAGAGGCCAGAGTTAAACATTTGTCCATGATGATCGGGTTGGTTAATTTTCAACATGAAGCTAGGTGTTTTTTTTTTTTCGTACCGGGGATTGAAACCAGGGACACTTAACCACTGAGCCACATCCCCTGGTCTTTCTACTTTATATTTTGAGACAGGGTCTCACCAAGTTTCTTAGGACCTCGCTAAGTTGCTGAGGCTGGCTTGGAACTTGTGATTCTCTTGCCTCAGCCTCCCAAGTGGCTGAGATTACAGATGTGTGCCACCATCTTTTAACCTTAAGGGATGTTAACCCAGAATCAGCTACTGACCTAAATAAAGCAGATCAATCTTTTTCTTTTTTTGGTGGTACTAGGGATTTAACCCAGGGCTGTATCCATACTAAGCAAATGTTCTACCACTGAGCTATACCCCCAGTCCTTTATAAGAAGACTTATTTTGAGACAGGGTCTCACTAAGTTGAAGAGGTTGTGAACCTCCTTGCTCAGCCTCTGGAGTAAGCTGGGATTACAAGTGTGCACCACCATTCCCAGTTTTAGGTCAACCATAAAGCCTCAGTTAAAAGTATCGCAAACTCCTCTGAAACAGGGGTCAAGAAGGAACATCAAGCCTGACGCCCACCCTGATGAGGGCAGCACCTCTTATGTGGCAGCCAGAATTAAACTACATGTATTCAATTCCTGTAACAAACATGGTCAACGTCAACTAGAGGAAACATTTAATGGGAAATAACAGGATGACGTATCACAAATAATGCCCAATTTGAGGTGTTGATAGGATAACTCAGAACAAGTCAATTCAAAAGTCAATTACTGTTTTTGCCACTGCAATTAACACATCCTCTCAGGATACCCCCCGATGCCTCCAGGTGACTTCCTTCTGGCTTTCCCGAAAGCTCCACTACTCGGATGAGACACACAGGATGGGAGTAGTGCCTGAACTGGAGAAATCTGAAGAACCAGGTTTTACTGTCAACTCAGTCATAAGCCAAGGAGACAGAGTCATTTTGAGTGTGAACACAGATTATTGTTTTCTACTATGAGCACTAACTCTGAGCACAAGCATGTATTCTCAGTGCCTACCATTGTGTCGACTACTTTGCAGAAAAGGAGCCCAATAAATGTGTATTGAATTCAATTAAGTTTTTTCTATTTCTTCTCCACTAACTTCGATATAGAAGCAATGAAAATTCAGAACCTTGGGTGTCAGGGCTTCTGGGTAAAAATCATTCACAAGAAGAGTTGTGGGAATTTGACATTAGCATTTATTCCAATTTCAAGTGGCAATATCAGTGAGGTCCATCCTGCTTTACTTGGGGTAGAACATTAGCAGACAAACTCTGTGAGGGGGAGAGTGCAGGGGATAGAGTTCATTCAGTCCACAAACGTCTATTAAGCCTCAATCATGTGTCCTACACTATTTTCATGGAAAAAAAGAAAAAGAACAGGCTCTGAGCTTGAGGAATTTAGGGGTAATTAACAAATGGCAGGGCAGGCTGGGTTGTGGCTCAATGGTGGAGCGCTTCCTTAGCATGTGTGAGGCACTGGGTTTGATTCTCAGCACTGCATATAAATAAATGAATAAAAGAAAAGTCCATCAACAACTAAAAATATATTTAAAAATAATTTTAAAAAAAAGGAAATAAGGACTTTACCAATACTTAAATTCATAGCAAAAACCTAGAATGTGGGTGTAATCTATATGATCAAAATGGGAATCTCCTATCAAGAGAATTATGAAAATTATGAGAAAAAGCCATCAATATTTCATCTGAAATGTGGCATAAAGATAATGTAGTATTCATTTTTTTTTTTTTAAGGTAGGGTACCAGGGATTGAACTCTCAGGGCACTTGACCAACAAGCTACATCTCTAGCCTTATTTTGTATTTTATTTGGAGACAGGGTCTTACCGAGGTGCTTAGTGCCTTGCTTTCTCTGAGGCTGGCTTTGAACCTCCTGTTTCAGCCTTCTGAGTTGCTGGGATTACAGGCATGCACCACCATGCTCGGTTCATTTTTTCTTTTTTAAAGCACACTTAATTTTACAAAAGAACCCAGACCCTGGGTGCAGTGGCACTGCCTGTAATCCCAATGACTCTGGAGGCCAAAGCAGGAGGATTGTAACTGCATTTAAGGCCAGTCTGGGTAACTTAGCAAGATCCTGACTCAAAACAAAAAGAAGATGTAATTTGGTGGAACAGTACCCCCTGGTACTGAGAGAAATTAAATTAACAGTATCCCAGTACTGAGAGAAATTAAAAAGAACCCGTACACAAGTGGTGAAATTTCCCACAAAGTACCAGACTACTACTAGCTTCCAGCACAGAAGTACTCAAAAGTCTTCTGGTATCCAAATCTCTGCAACATTTATATCACAAAATTTGGTCAAAGGTAGTGGTTCTTAAAGTGATGAATCCACACCAGCGCTGATCACTTAAGACCCTGTTAAAAATGCAAATTATGACATTCCAGCACAGACCTACCATCAGAAACTCTGGGGGTGGGCCCCAGAAATCTGTGTTTAAGAAGCCTTTCAGATACTTTAAGAAGATAAGTTTTGAGAACCACTACCTAAGGCAAAAGAAGTAATGGAAGGTACATGCAGAATGGATCCAACTTTTTCAGTGTTGGCCAAATTAAAGGAGGGTTTGCTGGTAAAAAGACAGTCAAAGCAGAAAGTGTAGAATTGTTTCATGTTTTATGTCTATGTCAAATTAACTGGGGAAAAAAAAACCATTGTAAGCCTACAACTTACCTTGTCAGTATAGTTTGTAATGTGTAAGAATCCCTCACATTGTAGTAAACCTTGCTGTGTCCTTGAAATGACTGTCTACTGCAGGATAGTATTTAGAGAGAGTGCAAAATGGGGATAGCTGGAGGAGAAAGGGGGAAAAGATTATGCATCCTAGGTGTCTGGTCCTAGGAGAAAATATTTCTACTCTCCCTTCAACCCTGCTCACCAACTTATGATAGACAGTGATAGCAGTAAGCTATCACTAATATCCATGAACCCAAACTACTGTGCTGTCTCACACTAGCCCAATAAACCTCCCCTAGCTATCTAAAGGGCTTTCTCATCAAAGCCCATTGGGTGGCTTGCAAGAGAAGTGGAAGGAAAGATGAGAGACCCCACTAGCATTCCTTGTAGCTCTGAAGGTAGCTGCCCTGGGTGTCACCTGCAAAGTATGGACAGAGAAAAACCAGCAGCTCTAAGCCTACCCTCTCAGCAAGAGCCTTGATGTGGCACTGCTACTCTGGACCAAGGTGGTTCAAGCAGTACCAGGCCTAAGAGACTCCTTTTGGTGAGACCAGCACAGAGACCAAGGCAGACAGGGTTATCAAAGTGCCTAAGAGATAAGAACATTCAATGCTGGGCTGGGGAGAGGCGGACTGGGGATGACCCCTTTCTGAGAAAACAGCATATCCATGGCATACAAATTAAACTTTTAGTCAAGCCAGACAAGTCGTGGATACACCCCTGCTAAAGGTAACTGGTGTTGAGAAGAGGTACCCAAACTGGATGTTAGGGGCAGGAGGAGAGAATCTGCAAGGGGAGACAGCAGCACTAGCCTGAAAGGAAGCTCAGGGTCTCTGACAGCGGCAGCCCAAAAACCACAAATCAGATGGGCTCTAAAGCGCAGTGTGATCACAGGTGATAAGATCACGGGCGAGTGTATCTGCATGTGTTGGAGGAGTGGTTGGTGAAAGGAGATGGGGCTCTGGGCAGGGAGCCCTGCGGAGAGAGGATTCTTGAGCAATCTAGAGGCGGGGTAAGAAGAGGCAGCGGAAAAATCAAGGGGCCCAGACCACTCCTCCCTCGGTTCCGCTGGGGAGGGAGGGCAGTTGGCGTGGAAGCAAGAGGAGGGACCGACGGCGTTTCTGCAGGCCCCAGGAGACGGAGGGCGGTGGCTAGAAAAAGAAGGAAACCTGGAGCGCCATCCACGTCTCCGAAGGTCCTGGCTCTGGCCTCAAGGAGACACCGAGGCTACAGCGCGTCCGCCCCGCCAGGACACCGCCGCCACTCGGTCCCCGGGACAGCGCGATTTCCCCGGGCTCTGGGGGGCGGGGTCTCCGGTCCCTCCCCTCCTCCCAGCCCGGCCCTGCCCTGCCCGGCTCTGCCCCGCGCGGCGCGGCCCGGCCCAGCCCCCAGCACTCACGGCTCCGGCAGCTCCGGCGGCTCCTCCCCTGCCGCGGCTTCTCCTCCACCCACTCCGGGCCGAAGTAGCGGCGCCGGATCCGAGCCGCGCGGGACCTAGCGGGTCGGAACACGTGGGGCCTTTGCGCCCGGAACCGGAAGTGGCTCCTCGCCCCGCCTCCTGGCCGCGCTGGAGCCTTTCTAAGCGGTGGGAGGGTTGGTCCTCTGTGTGCGCCGCCTGAATGGGAGATAGGTGCTTCCCAGATATACAAGTGAGAAAAAGTTAGTTTTTCCCGGACCTTTGCGTCCCCGCCGCTCTGCAGCGAATACATCGACACGCTGGGCCTTCTTTTAGCGTGCATACCTTCCGCAGGGTTTCTCTCGTCTTTATTTGATCCTTTATGTTTATTTTGGTTTTGGGTGTCTATCCCTCTGTGTATTTCTCTTGATGTATTTATTTTTTCTGTGCTTTCTCCTTTGAAGCCGGGCAGAAAGGAGAGGAGCTTTGAGTTTGAATATTGGCTTTTGCATTCATCATCAGCTGCAGGACCTCAGGCAGTTATCTCTACCTTTCTGAAATTTATAGAGTTCCTCTTGTAAAATGAGCATCATGATACTGTTGCTCTGAGGACTAAGTAAGAACTGTTGGGAACATAGTGGATACTCAGAATAGTTGTTATTTTTCTCTTTTCCTGTGAATGTTTGTGTTTCCCGATGCCATTTGTTCATTTTTGTCTGGGTTGATGACATTTCTGCCTCTGCCTGCCATTCTGTCTTTTCTCTGCTTCATATCTGTCTTGCTTTATAAGCCACTTCTCCAGGTGCCGTGTGCAGGCTTTCTCTTCCCAGCTGTGTCTTACACAGTTCATTTTCATGGGACACATTGCTGAAATCTGTACTGTTTTGAACCAAACACGTTAATAATTTTTGGTGGAGGGAGAGTCGTAGTAGGGTTCTCTGTGAAACAACTGGTAGGATATTATAGATATATAAATGGAGATTTATTATAGGAATTGACTCATGCAATTAGGGGGCTTTTAAGTCCTAGCATCTCTGTAAACTGGAGAATAGGGGAAGTTGGTGGTATAATTCAGCTCTAATTTGAAGGCCTGAGAACAGGGTAGGGGTGTGAGGTAAGGTACCAATGAAAGTTCAAGAATCTGAAGGTTAAACACTCTGATGTCCTAATACAGGAGTAGATGGATGTCCCAGCTCAAAAAGAGACTGAGTAAGCTGAATGCAATAGCATACACCCAGCTACTCAGAAGACTGCCACAGAAGGATTCCAAGTTTGAGGCCAGCCTCCACAACTTTGTAAAACCTGTCTCAAAGTAAAGTTTGAAAAAAGGCTGGGGATGTAGCTCAGTAGTAGAATGCCCCTGAGTTCAATCCCCAGTATAGGAAACAAACACACACACAAACAAAACAAAACAAACAACAACAACAACAAAAAAGAAAACAAGAAAGAAGAGAAGAAAGGAGAGAAGTGAATTTGTTTTTTCTCAGCTCTTTTGTTCTATTTGGGCCTTCAGTGAATTGGATGAGGGCCATCCACATTGTTGAGATGAATTTCTTTACTTGGTGTATTGATTCAAGTTCTAATCTCTTTCAGAAACATCCCCATGAACAAACCTATAAATAATGTTTTACCAGTTATATGGGCATCTCTTAACTTGGTCAAATTGATAAATAAAGTTAGCCATCAGAGAGAGGAATATACAATTCATGAAAGCCTACCTTGTGCTAGATGTTTTTGATATTTATCTTATGTAATATTAAAATACTAATATTGGGGCTGGGGCTATAGCTCAGTTGGTAGAGTGCTTGCCTTGCACGCACAAGGCCCTGGGTTCAATCCCTAGCACTGCCCCCCCCACCAAATACTAATGTTAAGTGTATAAAAATAAATATGTTCTTCTTTAAAACATATTGGTTTTAAGGGAAAATAATTCAGCCACGGTGGCACACACTTGTAATCCCAGCTACTCAGGAGACTGAAACAAGAGGATCACAAGTTCAAGGCCAGGCTTGGCGATTTTGCAAGACCCTGTTGTAAAATGAAAATTAAAAAGGACTAGGGTGTATCTCAGTGGCAGAGCACTTACTTATCATTTGAGAGTCTGGGTTCAATCCTCAATACTGTAAAAAATAATATTGAGTGATATTTGTTAAAGCACTGTAAGGAAGACTTTAGTCAGGACAATCACAATAGGCATGGGGACCCTACAATAAGATTTTGTAAATACAGCACGGGCAAGTGGGAATTTTGTAACTGAGGATCAGGATAGGGGTCAGTATGCCATAGCAAAGCAGGTAACTGAAACTCCAAACCTTGATTCTTGTGTTCCAACAGAAGAAAATTTAAAGTCAGATACAAAAAGTGATGCAAGAAAACTTCATTGTGAGTGAAAGTGAGGTAAAGTGAGACTTAAGCAGAGAGCACTCTCGAGAGAGTGGACCTTCTCTGAGCAGAGAACGACAAAGGAGACAATGATGTCTCCACTTTTATTACTGTTTACCTTTTGTACTCTTTGCCAACCAGGTGTTCCATTTCTCCTGTACATCAGGTGGTGGAATTTTCGACCTTAGTTGGTCCTCTTTGGAACTGTCAAGGTGGCCATCCCACTTAGGGGGGCTTTGTCTACAAGTCAATCCCATGTTATGGTGGGCACTGGGGTCAATAGGTGGTCAGAAGTTACCTTAGTGCACCTGCGCTTTTACAGGAATCTTCCTTCCCAAAGGAAGACATCGACAGTCATAATTCCTAGCTTCACATCAACATCAATGGACTCTGTCAAGCGTTAGTCTCATTAATGCTTTTCTTTTGACATATTTTCCTGTTAGCTCCTTTGCTTCTGTTTGTTTTCTAGAAACTAACTACCACTCTTTGTTTTCTCATCCACCTTGAAAGTAATTTAAAGAAGCTACTAACATAATTTAAAGAACACGTGTTACCTTGCCATGTATTTCACTGCTTATTGCTAGTTACTACCTAAGAAGTGGATGGAAAATTACTGAGAGGAAACTTCAGGGGTGCAGGGAATCTGGTTAAATTAAGCTGATTGGATTCTTGCTGAGGATAGGCCAGTGTCTGGACCTCACTGGGAAATGGCAGAGGATGAGGAAACTAATTAAATATTGAGAATCATCAGCTATCAAAGATGGGAATTCTGGATAAACTGGCCTCGTTGGTTCTTTGTTAAAACTGGGTTTTACAAGGACATGTTAATAGAATTAAGGTCCTCTGTGCACCCTGTGGTTGGCCAATTAAATGAGAGGTGAAATGTTAAGAAAATTGACTATTTGAAAAGCCAGCTCAATGAGAAGAAAGGGGGGACTTCTGTCAAAAAGCCCTTCTTGTGGGTGAAGAGCCTTGGGGGCACAAAGGGATTTTATAGGGAGGGGAAAGAGGAGCAGGACTGGAAGATTTTGTTCTGAGCAGGGTCTTGGTCATTCAGAGCATCTGTCTCCTTTCTTTTTCCTCTGGCCAGAACATTGCAGTAGACTTTGACCTTCTGCTGCTAATTATTTTATATATATATTTTTTCAACTTATTTTTTATTATTTTCTTTACATGTATATAGGGTAATAATGTCTGTCTCATTCTACTGTTCTTCCCATCTCCACCGTCCCACCCTCCCCTCACCCTCTGCACAATCCAAAGTTCCATACCCCAATCCCCACTAGGGATCAGCATCCACATATCAGAAAGAACATTTGGCCTTTGGTTTATTTGGGATTAGCTTGTTTCACTTAGCATGATATTCTCTAGTTCCATCCATTTACCTGCAAAGGCCATAATTTAATACTTCCTTAAGACTGAGTAATATTCCATTGTGTTCATATACCACATTTTCTTTATCCATTCATCCGTTGAAGGGCATTTAGGTTGGTTCCATAATTTGGCTATTGCAAATTGAGCTGCTATAAACATTGATGTGACTGCATCACTGTAGTATGTTGATTTTAAGACCTTTGGGTATAAACCAAGGAATGGGATAACCGGATCAAATGGTGGTTCCATTCCAGGTTTTCTGAGGAATCTCCATACTGCTTTCCAAAGATGTTGCACCAATCTGCAGTCCCACCAACAATGTATGAGTGTACCTTTTTTCCCACATCCACACCAACACTTATTATTGCTCATATTTTTGATAATTGGCATTTTGACTGGAGTGAGATGAAATCTGAGTTTTGATTAGCATTTCTCTAATTGCAAGAGATGATGAACATTTTTTGCATATGTCTGTTGATTGATTGTATTTTCTTCTGTGAAGTGTCTGTTCAGTTCCTTAGCCCATTTATTGATATTTTTTTTCTTTTTTGGTGTTTCTTGAATTCGTTATATATCCTGGAGATTAGTTACTGCTTTAATTCTTGTATTTTCTTTTTTTTTTTTTTTGGTACGGTGGGTGGAACTAGGAGCACTTTTATCACTGAGATCCATTCATAAGCCCTTTTTATTTTCAGAAACTATTCTGCTAAATTGCTGAGGTGGTCTCAAATTTGTGATCCAGAAGCTTTTGGGGTAAGCAAGGAATACACTTCAAGGGATAGTCTGGGCAACCCACTGGTCTGTGATTTAATGTTTTAAAAAAGGACAGTGGCTAAGGTATGGGCTATAGGAGAAGTCAGGACAGATTTACAAAATCTGTACCAGTTTTTCCCAGTACTTGCATGTCGCCTTCATATTATTATTATTATTATTATTATTATTTTTTTTTTTTTTTTGGTACTGGGGATTAAACCCAGGGCACTTAATTTTTATTTTTTATTTTGAAACATGATCACAGCCTATTTATTTATTTATTTATTTATTTTATACACTAAGTTGCTGAGGCTGGTTTTGAACTCTTTATCCTCCTGCCTCAGCTTCCAAGCCACTGGGATTACGGGTGTGCACTGTAAGGCAGCTTGGACCCGCGGCAATTCTAGCCGCCGCTGCACGATCCCACTGAACTGCTGCCCGCTAGCTCGTCTCAGTTGCAGCTCGCCAATAGCTCCCAGAAAAATGCACCTCGGACTCGAGGTCTCACGCAAGAGACTTTATTATGCGGATTACTAACACGTCCGCTCCAGGGTGAAAAGAAAGGAAAAAGAGAATATGGCGTGTGCGCTTCTCCCAGATATTGGAATCTCCCGGGCTGGAAGGAACCAGTAGTGGAGGAGAATACTTGCAAGCTGACTGATGAACCAATAGCTATCTAGCATGTTAGGACATAACGTGGGAAGCAGGAAAATGGTGGCAGCCGGAAATTCCTGTAATGTAAGAGGTGGGCAGAGCGCAGATTGACAAGTGGTTGGGAGGCGAAGTATCGGCTTTATATTACATGCACCAGTGTGCAGGCACCTTCATATTACTTTATACAGGCAAGGGCATGAGTCAAGGGCATAGACTGAGGGTGAGGGCTGGGTAGCTCACAAATGCTTGTTTTGCATTTCAAATGTGTATTTCATGGGCATTTCTTGCATTTCAGCAGTTATTTGCAGCTTCTCCTTTGAGACTCAATTTATCTTTCTTTTTCTGAATCCCTAAATTCTATCTCAGTGTGATTCATTCACCATTTTTGCCATCACAAACCATGTTATACTGATCATAGTTTGTGCACACATGTAAATGTTACTCTGACAGATACTGAGAAAAAGTATTGCTGGGTCTTAGGTTCCCCACATTTCATTTATACTGCAAGGTTGATCCCTTGTACCAGTTTACACTCTTAATTGAAGCATATGAAAATATCCCCCCATATCCATGCCTTTACTACATATCTGCAAGTTGAGATTGGAAGATCACAAGTTTGAGGCCAGCCTGGGCAACTTAGGAAGACCCTGTCTCAGAGTGAAATTTAAAAAGGGCTGAAGATGTAGCTCAGAGGTAAAATGCTCCTGGTTTCAATACAGAGGATCAAAAAGAAAAAGAAAAGTGAATATACACATTCTCAGAGCAGAATGTGGGATTTCTCAGAAGCAAGAAGGACTTTAGGAGTCTCAGGTTCTTCTTTTAGAGTGAACTTTGTGAGTGATGGGCAGGGGCATTGTGGGGCAATGATGTCAGCCTGCCGAACTTGGTTCTCTGATCATGGATTACAAGACATTTATGGTGATATGGTCTTATAGGATCTTTAGGTTTGTTAATGAAATCTTGACCTTTGTCCCTGATGCCAATCCAATAACAAGGACATAGTTTTGAGAAAAAGGAAAAAGAAGTTTTATTACTTTGCTAGCAACAAAGAAACATAGGAAACTTCTGTCCAGAGTCTGTGATTCTGCCCATCAGGAAAAACAGGGGTTTATTATTATTTGTTAATTTTTATTTTATTTTGAAAAAAATTTAAGGTTCTTCTAGTTACATGTGATAGTAGGATTTATTTTGACATAATTATAAAAACATGGAATATAATTTGTTGTAATTCAGTCCCCCCTTTCCCTCCCCATCTCCCTTTTCCTATTTGCTTCCCTCTGCTCTACTGATCTTTTATTTATAGTTATTTTTGATTAGTGTCTTGTGGATGTACAAGATGGTGAGATTCACTGTGGTATAATAAATATGTGCATAGGAAAATTATGTTAGGTTCATTCTACTATCTTTCTCTATTCCATCTCCTTTGTATATTCCACTGATTTTTCTTCTAGTCTATTTTTTTAACCCCTGCAATCCCCACCTGCCATTTTGGATTAGTTTCCATGTATCAGAGAAAACATTTGAACTTTGACTTTTGGGATTGCTTATTTTACTTATCATGATAGTCTCCAGTTCCATCCATTTACCTGCAAATGCCATGAAGTCATTCTTCTTTAAGGCTGAGTAATACTCCATTGTATGTATGTACTTTATTCATCTGTTAAAGGGCATGTAGGTTGGAGCCATTCCATAGCTTGGTTATTGTGAATTGAGCTGCTATAAACGTTGATGTGACTGCATCACTGTAGTATGCTGATTTAAATCCTTTGGCTATATACTGAGGAGTGGCATCATATGGTGGGTACATTCCTAGTATTTTGAGGAATCTTCATACTGCTTTCCAGAGTATTTGCACTAATTTGCAGTCCCACCAACAATGTATGAGTGTATCTTTTCCCCCACATCCTCACCAACATTTATTGTTATTTGTATTCTTGATAATTCCCACTCTGGTTGGAGTGAAATGAAATCACAATGTAGTTTTAATTTTCATTTCTCTAATTGCTGGAGATATTAAACATTTTTTCCTGTATTTGTGGACCATTCATATTTCTTCTTTTGAGAAGTATCTAGTTTCTTTGCTCATTAATTGATTGGGTTACTTGTTTTCTATGGTGTTAAGTTTTTCGAGTTCTTTGTATATCCTGGATGTTAATACCCTATTGGAGGATTAGGAGGCAAAGATTTTCTCCCATTCTGTTGGCTCTCTCTTCATGCTCTTGTTTCCTTTGCTATTCAGAAGCTTTTAAATTTGATGCCATCCCATTTATTGATTTTTAAATTTTACTTCTTTGCTTTAGGACTCTTGCTAAAGAAGTCAGTTCCTGAATCAACATGTTGGAGTGTTGGACCTACATTTTCTTCTAGCAATTGCAGGGGTTCTGGTCTTTGCTCCACCTTAAGTTGACTTTTGTGAAGGGTGAGAGACAGGGATTAAATTTAATTCTACCAGATTTTCAGTTTTTCTAGCACCCATTAGTTAAGAAGGTTATCTTCTCCAAACTGTTTTCAGCACTTTTTTCTAGTATCAGATCAATGTATTTATATGGGTTTGTTTATGTGTCTTCTCTTCTATTCCACTGATCTTCATGCCTATTTTAGTGCCAGTATCATGCTGTTAGTTACCATACCTCTGTAGTATAATTTAAGGTCTGGTATTGTGATGCCTCCTGCTTCATTTTTCTCATTAAGAATTGCTTTGGCTATTCTGGGTAGCTTATTTTTTCAAATGTATTTCATAACTGCCTTTTCTAGTTCTGTGAAGAACATCTTTGGAATATTGATGGGAATTGCATTGAATTTGTATTTTGCTTTCATAGTATCTCCATTTTGACAATATTAATTCTGCTCATCCAAGAATGTGGGAAATCTTTCCATCCTCTAAGGTCTTCAGTTTCTTTCTTTAGTGTTCTACAGTTTTCATTGAAGATATTTTTCACCTATTTTGTTAGATTAATTCCCAAGTATTTCATTTTCTTCAGGCTATCATGAATGGGATAGTTTTCCTAATTTTGCTTGAGCAGATTCATCATTGGAGTATAGGAACATGATTCATTTGTGGCTGTTGATCTTGTATCCTGCTACATCATTGATGAGCTCTAGAAAGTCTTCTGGTGGAGTTTTTTTGGGTCTCCTAAATATAGAATCATGTCATTGGCAAACACATAATTTGACCTCTTCTTTTCCTATTTGTATCTCTTTAATTTCCTTCTCTTGCCTGATTGCTCTGACCAGAGTATCAAGTACTATGTTGAATAGGAGTGGTGAAAATGGGCATCGTCTTCTTGTTCTTGTTTTCAGAGAAGATGCTTTCAGTTTTTATCCATTCATATTAATGTTGGCCTCCAATGACCCTCCTTTTTGCAGAACGTGTGCTGGTTGGATTCCTGTTCTCTAGGATCCTCATCAATTCCCTTGATCAGGAGGTTGGGTGACTCACTGAAGTTGCAGAACCCTTATATGGGTTGTATCATTCTCTGGGTCCTCGCTGACTTACAAGGCAAGGGCCAAAGTACTGGCTGCTTTCTCTTTGGCTCTTTTACTTCCTTGATTTTGTTCTCCAAGTTTTTGTTTCAAGCATCCAGCAGACCAGTTTCACCAATGGGTTATAACTTCAATGTCTGTAATTTTATAGGTACCTTTTTATTTAATTGGAGTCATATTAGTACTAGGAGTCAGTATTGTATCCTGTATGTCTTCTAGGTGATGACTTATTGTCTTCAGTTAACTCAGATTTTTCTGTTAGAAGAAGTATTTCTGCAAAACGCTAATAGACAACAATTATAAAGCTTTATAAGGAAAATACAAAATAAACACTAAAATATCTTTGGAATTTATTTAGCCTCTACAAAGACCTATATGTTTATCAACTCAATTACATACAAGTTTTACTTTCTTTTAAAATTGTATTACAAACTAAATACCTTTTACAATGTGCCCAAACCTCTACTTAAGTTTTGTATTATATACCCTGTTTATTTTGAGATCACAGCAATCTTTACAGCAACAAAAACCTGTTTTCTGAATGCAACTTATATAAGTTTAATTCTGTGTACTTTGGAGACATCGTACATTAAGAAGAATGAGAGGCAGAGCCTTAACTCAGTTGAGGTTGGCCTCTTGACAAATCTTATGTTTTATTTCTGAAGCTGACATTTTACTCTTTTTTAAAAGTATCATTCTACAGAGTTGTCAGGTATTGTTTCCTGAGTCTACCCAAATCTCAGTTGACATAATACAACATTACATCTGAAACACGAATCAAACAGAAAGGCTAAGAGAGTTCTTAACTTCCCTTTTGTGGAAAAAGTGGCAAAATGCTTTCATGCTCCACATTGTCAACCTTTGAATAAATCAGGCTCTCCTTATTGCCTTCCAAAAATACTTTTAAATTTCCATCCCAGTATAAAGAATGACATGAAATTTTATGTGTAACTTATTGACAACAGGTTATCTTTATCCAGTTAAAAAACATTAAATGACATAAATAAATACCAACCAAATTTGTTATTTCTATATAAATCTTAAGGAGATTATTGCTACACATAATTTTAGTTTGGAGAACACCAACTAAATTGTTTTCTATTTTAAAAGGCTTATATAATTGAAGAACATGAATACATCTAATATACAAAGAAGCCAATAATGCTTAGCATCACAATTATGCAGATGTCCTGTATCATCTAAATTTAACTTTTAAAGTAAAATTCAGTATCCATAGTATATAGTAACAATAATCACTGGTCTGCATAGTTTAGCAGAACATTGTTAGGAAACAATGTTCATGATCAGAAACAGACTTAGTGAAAGCAAACAGATATAAACTAGGGTTTTAAATGGCAGTGTGGTCCTTCTATGTTAGGTAAAATAGTGTATAAAAGAGAGCACTTATTGGTTATCTTGCTTATGAACCTATATAAAGTTTCATTTTGTAAACTTTTACATAACAGACAAGGCTCATACAAACATAGTTCTCAGATATATATATGTATTTAGGTGTCAGCTATATTGTTATAACCTAAAATAATAATTGTTTAACCAGTTACAAAGTGATCATTTACAACTCTTTCAAACCAGTATAAACCTTAATTCCTTTAAGACTTACTTTCCCTAAGTACTAAACCTAAGAGACAAAAGAAAATTATCTTTATAGATAAGAGCAGATCAATGTTTCAGACTTTGTTTCACGTTAGTTACATTAAAATTCAAATAACTTTGACTGACTGTGCTAATTATAGCCAATTTAATCACAGATACAAAATTTTTGAGATTTTCTTTCAATAAACCTTCTTAAACTTACTTAGACATTCTATAGCTTCAATATATCCTTAGATTCTCAGAGGCTGCCAACAAAATACAGGTTAACTTTAATTCGTTTTTTTCTTTTCTGGGCTCAGTTGTTTATCCTGCCAGCCTTCTCATGCATTTAATTTGATGGGACAATGTTATAGCAAGAATTGCTCTGCTCCAGTGTTGGACATTCCCTGGCAAAATGGGTGTCCTGTCAGATCTTACAAGGGGAGGCCACTCTTATCCCCAGGTCATAAACTAAGAGGGCTAGAACCTACTGCCCAGTCCTTTATGGCCAGCAACTGCCATTCCTCACCCCATGGGCAAAAGGGGCTGGGAGGTAGAGCAGAGGCCATGTTTTCTTTGCTTATTTCTCTTCTGCCCAGGTGGCTGTCCTGAGATTCTCTTTTTCTAGCCCTGGGATGGTGTTCTTGACTCACAGGTAGAAGATCTGCAGCTGCATGGGGCCAGTCTGGGAAACAGTGCTGGGAGTACCAGCACTGGGTTGAAAGGACTTAAAATTTCTTCACCCTTTCTTCTGGTATCCTTGCACACCAGAGGCAGTGCCTTTTTGCATTCTCAACTTAGTTTTTGATTGTTCAGTCTCCTTTTTATGCAACTGTATAAGTGCCTGTGCGTAGAAAAATCTCTTACATATACTTTATCTCTGACAGACCAACTCCAGCTGCAAGATTGTTCAATAATCCAGAAAACCATTCAAATGCCAGATTGTGTAATAGTAAAATATCTTTTTTTTAGACAGGCTTATACATGTAGGTGGCCTATTCAGTCAAGATCTTTCTTCCCAAGAGATTACTGATAAGATGCAGCATAGTCCCAAGTCTTAAAGGGTCAATAACAGACACATATAGAAAAGAAACACAGAGACAGACCACCAGAGAGGATCCCCCAAACTATGGTTTACAGGTGGGAATCTTTAAAGCAGGTCATCCAGGATCTTTCCCTAGAGACTGCCTATGGATCAATGCGGTTTTGCCCATGTCTTAAAAAGGGCAGTAATAGAGGGACAATGAGAGAGAATTCCTGAACCCAAGGCCAACAAATTGATGAGAACCCAGAACAGATCAAAAAGAAATAAATACCGCTAGGTTCTTGAGGTCTGCTTAACTGCAACTCCTATACCAGTGGTTCCAAAGATGTCCCCACAAAGAGGGACCAGATCTTTCCATGAGCAGGAACCAGATGCACACCAGGGCACTTGCCAGGTGGCCGAGGGTGTTGTGACTTTACTGTATTCAGTTTTCCTTATCTCAAAGTGAATAGAGATGGAGCAACCTGTACCATTCACAAAGAGATGGCAGGAGCTCCACAAAGCAAAAGGAACTTTGGCAACTACTGGGATAGTCCTCAGTCCCTCCCTTTACTCATGGAACAGCTCCTCCGGTTTGACTGGAGGCAAACTCACCCATCTCCTAACTCTTCAGCAGTTGGCTCTCAGCAAGTTTGCCAGCCACCTTGCTTCCTCAGCATGGAAGTGGGAGTGCTTGGAGTGCCAGGCCTGCTCAAGAAAGCTGGAGCAGGAGCTGCTCTAGGTCCTGTCTGGGTCACCAATTTGTTACCAAAAGTTCAGCCATTGTTCTTGATACTAATCCAATAATGAGGACGTGGTTTTAAGAAAAAGGAAAAAAAAAAAAAAAGAAGTTTTATTGTTTGTGAGCAAAGGAGAACACAGGAGACTCCTGTGCCAGAGGCTGAAATTCTGACCATCAGGGGAAATAGATGATTTTTAAAGAGGCCATTGAAAGGCAATACTCCAGCTATGCTCTGGCTAGAATTGTAATTCACTTATTAATTTGGGACAACCAGAGAAGAACTTCTGGTACAATCCCCAAGATCTTCTGGTGCAAGATCTTCTGGTACCTAGATCTTCCGGTACAATCCCCAAGTTTGAATTTGTTCCTGTGGTGTTTGTGTGCTCAAGGACAGTTAACTTTGCCTGGGATGGGGAAGAAATTTAATACTATTTCCCCCGAGATTAGGGAGAGGTAGAATTAGGGAGGAGAAGGGAGAGATAAAGAGAAAGAAACATATCTGGGTTTAAAAATAAGTTGCTGTGGCAGAGCATCAAGGGCTAGATTCAAAGCACAAAGTGGACCATTATTACAGGTTGACATTGTCTCTTCCACCTGATAATGTTTGGAATGTGCCTGTATTATAGGTTTCTTAAAATTCATCTCCCTTTAATTTATCTAATCTGAAAATACAGATTAAATGGCACACTTAAACTTTAATAAAAATGAGGCAATTTTTGTGGATCAGTGAAGTTATAGCAACTCCAAAATTTATACATTTTTTTGAAATTTAGGAGTTATGGGCATGAAGGAAAAACAGGTCTAGGGTATAAGACTGAGCCTGGAGTTTTTAGATTTATAGTTTCAGTTTCTTTTTCATTCCCTTTGGCATAGTGTGACTTACAACACCTTGACAGATGTAAGAAAACCCATGAAAACCACGGCGGACAAGGGAAATCACATAAGAGGGTTTATTAAGCAAACAGAGTGTCTCCCTGCAGGGTAAGAGAGAAAATGAGAGGAAAAGAGAAGAAAGGAGAAAGGGCGCATGCAAGAAAGAGTGTGGAAAGCAAGGAGGAGAAAGAGAGTAGGAGAGAGAAAGCATGAGAAAACATGGCGGGGTAGCTACCCTTAAGCAGTTGAATTCCGCCAGGCTAACAGGGGACCAATAATGGAGAAGGATACTTGCAAACTGACTGATGAACCAATAGCTAGCTAGGATGTTCACAGACTGACAAGTGGTTGGGAGGCGGGGAAATGACTGCACCGGAAAGGGCGGGGAGAGCAGCTTTCAGACTGACAAGCTAGGTTGTGATGCAATGGATAGGACGGGGGGAGCAGCTTTGTATTACAACAGATACTATAAAGAAGGGAAGAATAGGTGTGAAAATACCAATAGACTTCAATACACCAAAATCAAATACAACACAAATCCACACATTTTCAAGTCTTATTCACTTATTGGCACGATGTACCAGTGGATGACCAATGTTCCTTGTACTGATTCTACTGGGGAAAAAGAGTTCTCTTTTTCTTTTTTTTTTTTTTTTTTTGGTAGTCTACCCAGGTATCAGTTCTAAGAAATGGAATGCCAGAGTTGGAGAAACCTGTCCAGCAGTGAAGCTTCCAACATCTGGGCACCAAGAGAGTGTTATGTATTACAAAAAGTCTTCCAGGGAACCATCCCTGAGGTCCGGCTTTTCTTCACCTAAATGGGAGGCCAAAGAAATCAACGAAGCGTTGTCAGCTTCCAGTGCCTGCAGTAACTGGAACATTGTTTTAAGGAAAAAGAGCCACCAGGGCCACAGAGAAAACATGACAGCTTGATTTTACAGTACACCTCACTGTGTCTTAGGCCTCTAGAGCCCAATGGCTTTCTAAAATGTGTATATTCCACTTTTCTCCAAGAGAATAAAGAATCACACAAGGACTCATCCACACAATTTCACAAATAATTGACTCCTCAGGTTCTTGGATATTATTATTATTATTTTTTTTTACTATGAACTTCAGTGAAAGGTGAGGTCCTAGGTTGATATGAACCAAATCATTGACAATGAACTTTTGAGTTAACTCGTTACTAAAGATATGTGCACTTTAGTTAAGCAGCATTTCCATGAAGTATTTGCTCCATAAAATGTTAGTTATTAAAAAGAAGTCTCAGAATTAAATATGAGGGTGATGCAAAGTTAAGGAAGTTTAAGCAGGTTCCTTTACTATTGAATTTCTCAGAATTTTTTTGCGGGGGGTACCAGGATCAACTCAGGGGCACTTGACCACTGAGCCACATCCCCAGCCCTATTTCATATTTTATTTAGAGGCAGGGTCTCACTGAGTTGCTTAGCACCTCACATTTGCTGAGGCTGGCTTTGAACTCATGGTCCCCTGCCTCAGACTCCTGAGCCACTGGGATTACAGGCATGTGCCACTGTGCCTGGCACTTCTCAGAATCTTTAACACTATATTGAAGAACAAATTTCCCAAATCCCAAGCTTATGCATACGACAGTGCCTGCTATATGACCTTGAACCCAACCCATTTTGTATTTCATTAAAAATCATGAAGTTATGGTTTGGATGTGAGGTATCTCTCCTAAAAACTCATATTAGACAATGCAGGATGTTCAGAGTTGAAGATTAGGTTGTGAGAATTGTAACCTAATCAGTGTGTCAATCCATTTGATTTGATTACTGGGTGATAACTATAGGCAAGTGGGGTGTCACTGGTGGAAGTTGGTCACTGGTGGAAGTTGGTCATTGGTGAAGGTCTTAGGGGAGTATATACTTTGGTCCTGGCCCCTCATGTTCTCTTTACTTCCCAGTTGCCATGAGCTGAGCTGTGCTTCTCCACTATTCCTTTCTACCATGATGTTCTGCCTCACGTTAGGCCTAGAGCAATGGAGTCAGCTGACCAGAGACTGAACCTCTGAAATGTGAGCCCCAAATAAACTATTCTTCTTCTGAGTTGTTCTGGTCAGGTATTTTGGTCACAGCAATGAAGAGCTGACTAACACACATGGCCATAATTATTGATATAAACTAACCCTGCCTGTAAGCCATGAAGTTCATGTAACCTTGGGACTGAGTTTTCAAGGAACAAGATCTTGATAGTTACATTTGCTCTGATGCATCTATTGTTTGCACATGTCTACCTACATCAAATCCCCAAAACTGGCATAATCCACGAAATGTAAATCGGAATTTCTCATAAGATGTATTCAAGTTTTTGTACTATCTGAGAAGGAAAACTTTAGGTTTACCTACAAATTTGTATCCTATCAAGATGGAAGTGTTCTTATTCACATATTATCAAACAGAAACCCGAGTCATTTTAAACATTGCTGAAAGATCATTAGTATTCATCAGGATACTCCAGCGTACTTCTCTTATAGTGAAGGTAATAGCATTGAAACAATGAGGCATGGGATGCCTTTGGCAAGGAGAGGAGGCAAAGAGGGCTACCATAAACAAAGAGGGGGATGAGATTCCTTACACTTTTCTGAAGTTGTTGACATTTCATCCCTGACCATATTGGTTTCTATGTTTAGTTTATAATTGAGAAAGTCCTTAGTTCTACCTCATGCATCTGAAAGTATCCTAGGCTTTTCTTTATGGAGAATTGGGTCACTTATCTTCAAGGAGAACTCCCAGTTCAATGATATGTAACAAACTCTTGGAGGGGCCCCTAACCATCATAATTTGCTTTTATATCTTTATTTTGCCACTACACTGAACTTCTGTTTTTTTTTTTTTTTTTTTTTTTTTGCGGAGGTGGGGTTCTGTTTTGCCATACTTCTCTGCAGTCCTGTTTCATATTTAAGTTTTGTATGTGCATTAAGCTCAAGGTGATGTGCTGCGTGTTTTACTTGGCATGCTGGGTCTTTGGACGAGTCATTGCTTTTCTTAGGGCTCCTTTCACCTCCTTGTTTCTAAAGGTATAAATAAAGGGATTGAGAAGGGGCGTGAGAATAGTGTTCAGCACGGACACCACCTTATTAAACTTAAAGGAGGAGTGTGCTGTGGGTCTCAGGTACATAAACAGGACAGCTCCATAAAGCAGGGAGACAACTGTCAGGTGAGAGGCACAGGTGGAGAAAGTCTTTTGGCGGCCTGCGGCTGAAGGAATTCGTAAGATGGTAGACAAGATGTAGATATAAGAAATGATTGTAAAGAGGAGTGACCCTGGGATCACAAAGATGGTTGCCAGGAGACCCAGTAGTTCCAAAATGCTGGTATCTGCACAGGCTGCTTTCAAGATGGGACCAACGTCACAGTAGAAATGATTGATGACATTATTGCCACAGAATGGCAACTGGATGAGCAGCATCGTCTGACAAAGGACAATGGTGAAACCCACCACCCAGGAGCTGAGGGCCAGCTGCAGGCAGAGGTTGCTGGTCATGATGGAGGGGTAGTGAAGGGGCTTGCAGATGGCCAGGTATCGATCAAAAGACATGATAGTCAGGATCAAGAACTCAGTGGTGCCCAGGAAGAAGTGGAAGAAGGCCTGCAGCAGGCAGCATGGAATGCAGATGACTGTTTTTGCTACTACAAAGGTTTCAAGCAGTTTAGGGATGATGGTGGTGGTGTACCAGATCTCTAGGAAGGCCAAGTTGCAAAGGAAGAAGTACATTGGGATTTGCAACCTGGGCTCAGCCCAGACAATAACAATAATGAGCCCATTGCCGGCAAGGGTTAATATGTAGATGAGAAGGATCACTATAAAGAGAGGGACTTGTAATCCTTGGATGCCAGGAAAGCCTAGGAGGATGAACTCTGTGATTGCCGTGCCATTTCTCATGTCCCTTGATACCTAGAAAGACAGCAAGGAAGTAACTCTTTAGAATCATATATACAGATATTTATTTATTTTTGTTAGTGAAGAGATTTTAGTTCTCAACCTACTTTACATGTGAACTTTCCGGTTGCATTTTATATTTGCCTTTCTGGCTTACATTTTAGATGTTTCACTTATAAGCAGTACATAGTTGGTTTTTCTAAATAGTTTAACATTCACTCTCATTTATTGATTGGTGGATTGATTTTTTCTTTTTTTGCAGTGGCACTGGGGATTGAAACCAGGGGACTTGTGCATGGAGGCAAGCACTCTACCATTGAGCTACATTCACGGCCTCCTCCTTAGAATCTGAAAGTACATTTGACTATAGTTGGGACAACAAAAACAATAACAAAGAAACAACCCCCCCCCCCAAAAAAAAAAAAATAAAAACACCCACTCCAAACCAAGATTCTATTTAAGGTCTTTGATTGCCTCACATACTAATACATACCAGGCACCCTTCCTTTCTGATAACTTAACTGACTTTGATAGCCAAACCAGCTTTTAATGGACTCTCAAAGTATTAAATACACTTGACAAATGGAAAATAATTTTTTCACCCTTATGCAGTCCTTTTTTTTTTTCAGAGTAATCTTTTTAAATGTGATAGCTTATCAGTCAACATGATAATTTGAAATGGGTAGTGTGTATAATGGGGTGTGTATGTAAACATAACTGTGAGTTCATAAGAAATTAATCTCCACTCCTGTGTTATATTCTGAAGGAGAATACTTGATAATATTGCAGATAAGTTTAAGGAAGCCTATACTATGTGTGTACATTAAAATAATGAAAAAATGTTGCCATTACATTAGTGGTGGGATACAACTAAGGTCATGGAACAAATGTTTTTCTAATGGATTCACTTCCACATTCTAATTCAGATTTTTTTCCCCTTGTGATACTAAGACTGAACCCAGGAGCCCTCTACCACTGAGCTACATCCCCAGACCTTCATTTTATTTTTATTTTTATTTTGAGGCTGGATCTCACTAAGTTGTCCAGGCTGACCTTGAACTTGTCATCCTTCTGCCTCAGCCTCCCAGGAGCTGGGATTACAGGCATGTGGTACCACTTCTGGCTCAGATTTTCTTTCTTTTCCTTCCTTCTTTCCTTCTATCCTTCTTTCCTTCCTCTCTCTCTTCCTCCCTCCCTCAAGTGCTCTACCACTGAGCCACACCTCCAGACCCATTTTTTCTTCTAAAGGATACTAAAAAAGCACTCAGAACTAAACAAACAAAACTGTTTAGGAGGTAGAAAAATGCACAAATTAAATTAGAATTTCCAGGATCAGCAGAATCATAGTTTGATATACAAATGTACCTAATAAATGTATATTGGACAAAGATCTGCAAACATTAATCTAAGAAGGTGAAAAGGCAAGGAAGTGTTGAGCAAAGCAGACCAGAAATCCTGGAAAGTTCATTCCTATCAAAAGCTCCCTTTGTGACTATCTTTTTTATATCAATAAGGCATTTCTATTTTTATAACTGTATGTCCTACTAAAATTCACTAGAAAGTAGTAAATGACACCCTTTCTCATTGAGGATAATCTTCTTTATCCATTTCCTTTGAACGGGTAAAGGAAAATTATTGTGAAATGAGTTGTACAATTTTTAAAGTACACAAAAAACAGTATTAAAGAGGCTACCCATGGTGCATAAGTAGGTGTTGAATTCTCTGAGATCTTAGGAAAAAAAAAATACTTCCACTTGCTCCTCTCCTTTCTAGACCAAGCAAAGATTATCCTTTGTTTATACTCACAATCTCCAGTGCTTTTCTGTGAAATGATGAAAGTATTTGAATTTGCACTGATGGCCAACGTAAGTGACCGTGAGCTTGGTCTCTCTACATGGTCTGGATATGGAATTATCTTCATTTCCTAAACAGAGGAGAGGGGCAGTCTCTGCAGCCCAGTATAAAATTTCTAAGGGTTAATCATTCCACAATTTTTAGAACTAGTTTTATGAATTCCACAAGCACTTTTTTTTGAAAGTTTATTGTTTCAGTGCTGCTATGTCATTAAAGAACCAATTATTAGATAGGGAGAGAGACCATATATATGAATATATGATAATTAAAATAGGACCCAGTGAGGGCTGGGGATATAGCTCAGTTGGTAGAGTGCTTGCCTTGCAAGCACAAGGCCCTGGGTTCAATCCCCAGCACTGCCAAAAAAAAAAAAAAAAAAAAAAAAAAAAAAATCGGACCCAGTGAATCAGTGTAGAGTTGTATGCTGATTGCTTTGGGAATACTTAGAAGGGAAACCTTACCCAAGCTGGGCAGAGGTTAAAGGAAGTTTTCCAGAGAAAAGGAGACTTAAGTGAAGTTCTAGAGTTAAATAGGAAGAGTGGAGTAGGGAGGTAACAAAGATCCAAGGCTTGTGAAATAGAACCAGAGCAAGGAGTCCCACCTGAGTTGGAGCTAGGTTCACCCTGCACTTCTGATAAACTAATGGCTGGGGCACTTTACATGATGGAGTCATGAGAGTTTTGGAGGAGAGGGCCTTGGGTCAGGAAATTTGCTAACATGGGGAGAATATGTGTGTATGTGTGCATATAAGAAATACGGTATCAACTTCCTTCCTAACACGTGCATGTGGGTCAAAGCTTTATGAAGAAAGGGGCTGCAGGTGGTGTCTGAATGAGCTCTTTTGAGACCCTGCTCACAGACAGCACTATTGTGGTATTCAGGTAATCATATGGGGGCCAGACAGGCAAGAGACATATTCTCTCTACTCTTGGCATAGAAACCATGAGGACCTTGGAGTAGAAAGCAGTGGGTAGTAGCAGAAAGATGCTAATGGAAGTGGCAGTACCTGGTGACCCGAGTGTTCCTTAGCAGAAGTGACAGCAACAGCAATGCCTTGCAAGAGATACAGAACCAATAGAAGTGGCAGGAATCTGCTGGCTGCTGTTTAGACAGCTTTATGGGCCAGGCCGTAAGGTTGTGAGGGAAGTTCAATGTCTTGAGCTAAAAGGTAAAATCCGCATTCAGAGAAAAACAGAAAAAGCAACCCTATTAAGGTTATGGAGTAAGAATGCTAGATTAAACATTGTTGTCTATATGCTTATCAAAATTTAGGGAGCAGTCAGTTGATGTGAGGGCCCCAGAGGCAGGGAGTGATTGGTTGGGCTGAGGGATCCTGGAGACGGGACTCAGTCAGTCCGGCCGGGGGTCCTACAGGGCCTGGCTGTTGTCTCAAAATGGCGGCAGCCACGTGTAATCAAACCTGCAGGTACTGTGACAGTGAACTTCCAGGCAGCAGCAGGCAGCTGGTTCTCCACTGGCGGTCTGCAGTCAATCTGCTGGCAGTGAGAAACAGATATCCTCTGCTTGAATCCAGCATTGCGGAGCGACAAGGAACGCAGCCTCCCTCTAGACCGCCATCTTGGATCTTGCTTATCAAAATTCAGTCCTGTACTCTAGAATTTTTTCTTCTCTTTTAGAAAAGTCCAAATTTTAGGGTCAAAAGATATTCCTCCTCATTTTCCTAAAGCAGTGAGTTGTCTCTCTGCTCACACTGTAGTGCACCTCTCCCACCTCACTGTCGTCCTTCATGGGTATTTGAGTACAGTCTCCTAACTGGACACTCTTTCTCCCAACTTGTCATACTTTTTCTTACCCACAGTTCATATTATTAGCAAGGGCGAGCATTCTAAAACTGAGTCACTCCTCAGAACCTTGAGGGCAACACCCCAGAGTCCTTAGCATGACATTCAAAGCCACATGGCCACCAAATCTGCTGCCATGTTTCCCTCTCTCTTCCCCTTTCTTACTGATTGAATTACTCAGGTTCAGAAGTCGGCAAACCATGGCCCTGCTTTTGTCAATAAGGTTTCACTGGAACACAGCCACACTCATCTGTTTGTATGTGGTCTGTGTTTGCTTTTGTGTTGTAATGACAGAGTTGATAGCTCTAACAGAGACCATTTAGCCCCCAAACCCTAAAATATTCACCACCTGGCATTTACCGAAGCAGTCTGCTAAGCCCTGTTTACTCGCCTGGGCATGCCATTGTCTCTTTTGTTTCTGAGTTATTGCTATTAGGGTCCAATACCGACTGGTCCCCGATATCGACTGATCCCCACGGTAATGCAAGACACACAATGAGGTTTTATTGCAAGCTTGAGCCTGGACCGCAACCAGCCTCTCAGACCATTGCAATGGCTGAGTGGGGAGCGGCCCCAAGGGGCGAGAAAGCCCCCTATTTAAGAGATTTCCAAGCATTCACACACAAAGACCTGTACGTTATTGGTTAACATTTGAACAGCCAAACATTAGTCCTCCTCTGGTTGGGTTCTGCCAATCTGTTTGATTCTCATTGGGTCCCGCCAGAACTGAACAGTCATAGAGGAAGAAGGGAGGAGGGAAGGGGTGAACTATGCAGGAGATGAGTCGGGGCTAGGCCCTCCTGTCCTTGATAGATAAGGTTTCCAGGCAGCTGCACATTCCTCAGACAAATATCTCTTAACAACCTTGATAAGCACGGGGGCCCAGCAGTCCTGTTTGTCCTGTATTGGCTCTTGAGGGTGCAGTCACAACTGCCTGCATCCTGGTGATTAAGAGAGTTAGCTGCACAGATATCACCCTGTTCTTAACATTGCATGTCTGTTCCCTTTGCCTATAATAAATACCCTTTCACACTTTCTCCATTATTTGACTAAGTCCGTCTGAGCGACCTCAATGGAAGCCTCCCCTGATTTCCTATCTCTAGGCCAGTCAAGGTGCCTCTCCTACTGTCTTCCATAACGCTCTGTGCATGTCTGTATCTGAACACTTACCAAATGCAGTGACTCTAAGCACCTCAAGAGCAGCAATATTATCCACAGAATCTGAGCATAGGGCTTAGTACAAAGTAAGACCTCAAAAGGAATTTCCTGAATGATTATGTAAGTGATTAGCGTGTTGGCAGTCTCCCTCCAGTTACCTGAGTTTGTGTGAATTGATACATGCACATGTTTATATGGGTTACTCTCTTTCATATTTAAAATACTGGAGTTATTTCATATCAGGGACTGTGTGCTGAGTCATTTGTCTCCAAGTGTGCTGTGTCTTCCTGCTTCTCCATATGCAAGTTTTGCTAGATGTAAACCTTTCTGTTCAATCTTCCCCTAATCCCTGGATGATGAATTGTATTGTGTTCTGGTTCCTCTGCCAGCTTTTCCATACTGCCTGAGTACAAATAACTATTTTTTTTTTTTGGTGGGGAGAGCAGAGTTGGAAGGGGATTGATTGAACCCAAAGGTGCTCTGCCACTGAGCTACATCCCCAATCCTTTTATTTTTTATATTGAGATAGGCTTTCTCTAAATTGCCCAGGCTGACCTTGAACTTTCAGTCCTCTGCTCAATCTCCTGAGTAACTAGGAGTACAATTGCGTGCCACCACTCCCAGCAGGTAGCTATCTTTTACTCACTTAATGCTCAGTGGTTTGAAACTGAGGTGAGTCGTTTTTCTGAGGGGCCGGGGATTCGAACCCGGGTCCATGAGGACGATAATCAAGTGCTCTACACGTTGAGCTATTTGCCCACTCCCTAGGTGAGTCGTTTTTTTTCCCAAGCAATGTTGTCACAATAAAGGATCCTGCCCTTTTCTTTTTTTCCCTTTATTCATTTATTTATATGTGCCTTATACGTGCTAGGCAAGCACTCTACCCCTGAGCCACAACCCCAGCCCTCCCGCCCTTTTCAAAGTCTTAGAAGAAGAAAAAGAAGAAGAGTATTAACATTTTCATTTTCTTCTCTGGATTTGAGTTAAGGGGCGAAATGCCTTAAACTTTGTTTTATTGACTTATTACCTCCTTTGTTTTAAAATTGTTGGCAAGGATCAATTTCAGTTTTCAAGACTTAAGTCATAGAATAAATTTGAAGATGCCCAGTGTGGTACAACCTTAAAGCACAGACACCAAATAGCTATACATTATACCTTGCACAAAGGGAACTAAGCATGCATCACTTCTTGGGAGAGGATGCTAAACTGGAACTTGAAGCAAGACAAGTAGTTTGAAGTTCACCCTGAAGGTTGATGGCTGTGGGTAAGAGGCAAGAAATAAAGACTACTTTCATTTAGGAAGATCCAGGTTCAGGGCATGCTATGACTTTTCCTGCATGAGACTAATTTGAGTTTGCTTATAGACATCAAGGCATCAAGGCTAACTTTGTCTGTTCATTCTAAATAAAAGCAAAATTTGGTCCAAAATACTAATCTTTGCCTCTGTGGCCAACCAGTACTTACTAGTGGTTCCCAGGAAAATATTTCTGGTCTGGAAGTGTGTCCTTGCTCACTAGTGGATCCAAAGAAAGAGAGTATGTTGTAAAGCCAGTCTAACTGAAACAGAAAAAAAATTATTTTCCTCTTTTTTGCACTAGAAATATGAGTCTTTCTAGAATTTAAGGTAAGTGCATTTATGTATCATAGAGTTCTGTTCATAAATCTTTCAAGAAATGACAAGGTCTCTTTCAGTGGGTAGGAGACTTGTACTGAGAGCGATTAATACCTGGGTTCACACTAGGTCAAGATTTCTGATCTGAAAATAATGATTTGTTATTGGGGCACTTTTGTAGCTTCCTCTGGGAAATCAGTCTCCATGGATGTGTGCCACAGAGTCCCAGGAGACAAGTAAAGTAAAAGTTTGTTTGTAAGTAAAGCTTAGGAATTTGTAGTTGTCTAAGTTCTAATTGGCATCAGTCATCCCTCCATTCCTGAGGTAATTAATCCACATCTGAGAACCCATGATTCTATGGGTACCAGATCTTGGATTTCTCAACTTCTCTGAGAATGGGAATCAATGGTATCTTACTAATTAAATGGGGTCCTCTAATGCACTCAATTGAATACAGTAGGAAATTTTATTAATAATATGAAAAATGGAAAAGTAGACAGGAATTCAAGAGTGAACAGAAATGTATTTGATTTTCTTATAAAATATATTGAAAATAATTTTTTTGTGTGGTACTTGGATTGAACCCAAGGCCTCAAGCATGTTAGGCAAGTACTCTACCACTGAGTTACATCCCCAGCTGTCTTGTGAAGTACCTTAAGATAATGAATGAAAAGACAGGGACCTAACGTATTAGAGAGTCATACAGACAACTGATGGAGATAACATGTACAGCTAATCATAGGAGGAGGTTCTCTGCAAAATAGGAAATTGGAATTGGAATTGGAATTTTAAAAACTCGACTTTAATAAATATAATTTATGTAGAATAAAATTCACTCATTTAAAATACAAGGTTCAATGAGTTTTGACAGGTGTATACACACAGCAGGTGACCTCTATAAGAAGACATAGTCAAGGGGTATGGTCCTTTGGCTATATCTCCTCATTTTTGCCCTCCCACCTCAACCCTAGTAGCCACTGACTTATTCTTTCTCTATTTATTTGATCTTTTTTGCTTAATTTTTTTTTCAGTGCTGGGGATTGAATTCAGAACCTTGTACTTGCCAGGCAAGTGCTCTACTACTGAGTTATATCCCCAACCCCTTTTCTTTAATGATGCTGTATGTGAGTGAGATCATGCAGTATTTTTCTTCCTATGTTTGTCTTATTTGACTTAGCAGTAATGTTCTTCATGTCTACCCAGATTAGAGCTTTGTGTGTAAGAATCAAAATCAAAATAATCCAAATGCTCATCAACTAATAAATGAATATGTAAACCATGTTATATTTATACAATGAAACTGAGCAATGAAAAGTAATAATTTTTTTGTATTCAACAACATGGATGAATTTCAAAAACATTGTTGTTTTTGTTAAGTGAACACACCCAGACACAAAAGAGTATACCTACCATATGATTCCTTATGTAAAATCATACAACACACAAAACTTACACACCAATATAAACATCAGATTAGCAATTGTTGGGGTAGAAGAGAGGATGTTGATATAGGATGAAAACGAACATAAAGGAACTTTCTGGAGTGCTAAGAACATCCCATATCTTATTTGAAGTGGTGATTACATGTGTGAATATATTTGTCAAAACTCATTGAACCTTGTTTTTAAACGAGTGCATTTTATTCTTTTTAAATTATCTTTTGCTCATTTAAAAATCGAATTATTTTTCTTTTAATATAGAGGTATAAAAGTTCCAGATATGAGTCCTTGGTCAGATAAAAACACTCAGAATATTTTTTCCATAATTTGTGGCTTACTATTTATCTTCTTCACAATATATTTTAATATGTAGAAATTTTTAATTTTAAAAATCCTTTTTTTTCCCTATATGGTTCATATTTTTCACAACCTGGGTAAGAAATCTTTGTGTACCTTAAGGTGCAAAGGGTTCCTTCTGAGTTTTCTTTTAGATATTTAAGATTATGATCCATTTGTGTTAATTTTTGCATTTGGGGTGAGTTAATGATTGAGATTCATTCTTTTTGTAGTAGATCTTAAAGTCCTCTAACTTGTTATTTTTCAAGGTTGTATTTGTTACCTTTGCTCCTATGCATTTATATATAAATTTTAGAAATAGCTCTTTTTTTAATTTTAGAACTAGATCTTCCTTTGCCTTTCTTTCTTTTTTTTTCTTTCTTTCTTTCTTTTTTCTCTTGTTACTGAGGATTCAACTCAGGGTTGTTTTACCACTGAGCTACAACTCCAGCCCTTCTTATTTTTTATTTTGAGATGGAGTCTTGCTAAGTTGCTAAGACTGTTCTCAGACTTGCTGACCTGACCTGCCTCAGCCTTCTGAGCACCTGGGATCATGAGTCACCATACCTGACTAGTTTATTTTTTCTTCCAAGAAACCTGATGGGATTTTGATGGGGGTCTTAATCATAGTAACATTGCTACCTTAATATCACTCAACCATACTTTATAGTTATTTGTGAGTGTATGTGGATGTATGTGTGGATGTGTGTGTGGATGTGTGTGTGTGTGGGGGTGTATTTTTTATATTTATCTTCCAGTATTTCATGTTTTTGATGTTATTGGAAATGACATTAATATTTTTCATATTGTAACTTTGTGTTGCTAACTACATGTTACTAGTATATATCGCTAGTATAGAAGCAGTATTTTCAATGTCTTTTGTCTTGCTTCCTTTCTAAATTCAGTTATGGGATTTTCTACATACACAATCATGTTGGTGAATACAAACAGGCCATGGCTTCCTCTTCTCTGGAGGCTGGGACCTCTAGCAGCACTGACTGGAGGTGGTGAGTGCAGGCAGGCATTTGAGTCGAACTTCTTGCCTTGTTCCTGATACTAAAGGGAAAGGTTAAGTCTTTGCCCTTTTAACATAATTACCTGTAAAGTAATTTTTTCTCTTTATCAGATTGAGGAACTCCTTGTTCTTGAGTTTCTATTTTGCTAAGGTCTTTTTAAAAAGTCCTGATTATTAAATTTTGTTAAATGATCTCTCTACATGCAACATGCACATAGGCTTTTCTCCTTTATTTCTATTTCACTGATATAGTGTATTTATATTCATTGATTTTCAAATGTTAAACTTTAGAATTCTGGCATGATTCTACTGGTCATGAAATACTTCTCTTTTTCTATGTTGTTACATTTAATGTGCTAATATTCTTTTTAGGGAATTTAGGCTATGTTTATGAGGGCTATTACTCAGTCGTTTTGTTTTCTTGTATCTTCTTTGGATTTGGTAACAACATAAGACAGGTTTCATAAAATGAGTTGGAAAGTGTTCCTTCCCAGAGACTTTTTAATCTTCTGAAGGACTTTGTGTAAGATTTATATTATCCCTTTATAAAATATTTGGAATGAATGAATGCATGAAGGCCTGGAGTGTCCTTTCTGGGAAAGTTTCAAATTGAGTATTAAATTTCTTTAGTATACACAGTGCTATTAAAAATTTGTATTGCTTCCTGTATCTATTTTCATAATTTATGCTTTTCAAATAATTCATTTGTTTCATCTAAGTTGTCCAATTCATTGGCTTGAGTTTTAATATTCTTCTTCTGTTAATGTCTGCAGTGATATCCTCCTCTTTATCCTTTGTATTCTTTGGTCCTATCTTTCTTTTTTTGTCTTGATAAGTCTAGTTAATATTTTTTTAAATTTTTTTTTAAATTTTACTGATCTTTCAAAGAACCATCCTTTGGTTTCACAGATTTTTCTACATTATTCATTCACTTGCTATTTCACTTATTTCTGCTGTTATCTTTTTTGTTTCCTCCTGTATACTTCTTGGGTTTAAAGGTTTAAATGAACTGTCCTTTTATCATAATGAAATATCTGAGATACACACAAACACATACACACACACAAAATCTCTTGGCCTCTGTAATGTTCCGTTTTTGCTTAGACTTAAGAAATTTCTGTAATATTACTTGCAGTGAAAATCAGATGGCAAACTTTTTTTCTCAGATTTTTGTTTGTTTGAAAAACTAATTTTATACCCTTCATTTTGAAGGATATTTTGACTGGATCTAGAATTCTAGGTTGACAGATATCTTCACTCCCATCAGTTTAAAGATATTGTTCCATTGTCTTCTGGATCATGTGGTCTCTAATGAGGTATCCACAGTATTGTTATATATACACATTTATATGTATGTATATAAAAATAAATATTGTGTCGAGTTATATGTATATGTTAATTTTGATTGCTTTTATGTTTCTATTCCTGGGTTTCAGTAATTTAATTGTGTATGGAATGTTTGGTGCATGTAAATTGAGTTTTGTGCATGTAAATTTACATGTCAGAACCAAATGTATTCTTGGCTTCTTCATGCCCCTTTGCCATACCCAGGTGATCCTCTTCAGATGCTTATCCCCATAACCAAACCTGACCTGTAGCAGGAGCTATGTGGCCCCAACTGGTTCTGATCCTACTCTCAGTCAGTTCTGAAGATGGGATTCCTGTTTGAATCTCAACGGCCAATTTTTTCTTCCCAATTGAACATGGGTTGCTCCACCACTGAACTATATCCAAAGCCATTATTACTTTTTATTTTGAAATAGGGTCTCAGTAAGTTGCTGAGGTTGGCCTCCAACTTGTAATCCTCCAGCAAGTTGTTGGAATTAGGGGCATGCACCTAATCACATTTTTCTTAATTCTACAACTCTTCATCAAGCAAAGGTTACAATTGTAATAACTGAACTTCTAGATCCCCTTCCAGGGATGGAATCTTGCTACAATACCATTCTGATGGCTAGAAGCTTCCCTACTGATTACCTGGCTGAATTTGATTATCTACCTGCCTGGGATCTTGAGTATCATCTTGCCTCAGATTCTCTGTTATGCCTATTCATACCTGTTTGGGCCCTCTGAAATTTTGTTTTTCATTTCTTCAAAGAGACTAAGAAACAGTCTTAGTCTGCTGGGACTGCTATAACAAAATACCATAAGCTGAGTAGTTTATAAACAACACAAGTACATTTTTCACAGTTCTAGAAGCTGGAATGATCAAGATAAGGATAGGCAGATGGTGTTTGCTGAGGGCTTACTTCTTGCTTCATGGATGGCTGCCATGACCTTAACTTCACATGGTCAATGAGACCAGCTATTTCTCTGAGGCCTCTTTTATCAAAGAACTAATTCCATGAGGGGATATGAGGGTAGTATCCTTATGATATAATCACCGCTTGAAAGCTCCAACTTCTAATACCATCACCTTGACCCTGTCTCAAAATAAAATTTAAAAAGAAGGTTTAGGTAGCTCAGTGGTAGGGTTCTCACCTAGCATGTGCGAAGACCTGGGTTCAATCTCTGGTACTACAAAAAGGAAAAAAAAAAAAAGAAAGAAAAAGAAAAGAAAAAGAAAGAAATCTTTTGTAATTCTATGAAATATAAATTTTAGTATAGGCAATCTGTGATCTCTACATTTTTGTGCAAACAATCATTACTTGTGGTTTTGAATTTGCTTATGCTATAAGTTGGACACAGGTAGGGTAGTCTTGGTCAAACTTGGTATAAATGGTAGGAGTCAGGATCTGTAACCTTATAAAGGTTGAATATCCCTTATCTTAAATGGTTGGGAATTGAAGTATTTTGGATTTCAGAGTCTTTTTAGATTTTGGAATATTTTCATATATATAATGAGACATCTTGGGGATGTGAACCAAGTATAAACACAAAATTCACTTTTGTTTCATATATACTTTATAAACAACTGAAGGTATTTATTTTTTATATTTTTTATATTTTTTTATTGTAAACAAATGGGATACATGTTGTTTCTGTTTGTACATGGAGTAACAGCATACCATTTGCGTAATCATACATTTACATAGGGTAATGATGTTTGATTCATTCTGTTATTTTTTTCCTTCCCCCCCACCCCTCCCACCCCTCTTTTCCCTCCATACAGTCCCTCCTTCCTCCACTCTTGCCCCCCTCCCACCCCCCATTATGAGTTATCATCCACTTATCAGTGAGATCATTTGTCCTTTCGATTTTTGAGATTGGTTTATCTCACTTAGCATGATATTCTACAATTTCATCCATTTGCTTGTAAATGCCATAATTTTATTATTCTTTATGGCGGAGTAATATTCCATTGTATATATATATACCACAGTTTCTTTATCCACTCATCAATTGAAGGGCATCTAGGTTGGTTCCACACTCTGGCTATTGTGAATTGAGCAGCTATTAACACTGATGTGGGTGTATCTCTGTAGTATGCTGATATTAAGTCCTTTGGGTATAGGCTGAGGAGTGGGATAGCTGGGTCAAATGGTGGGTCCATTCCAAGTTTTCTAAGGAATCTCCACACTGCTTTCCAGAGTGGCTGCACTAATTTGCAGCCCCACTAGCAATGTATGCGTGTACCTTTCCCCCAACATCCTCTCCAACACCTACTATTGGTTGTATTCTTGATAATTGCCATTCTAATTGGGGTAAGATGGAATCTTAGTGTAGTTTTGATTTGCATTTCTCTTATTACTAAAGTGGTGAACATTTTTTCATATGTTTGTTGATTGCTTGCAGATCTTCTTTTGTGAAGTATCTGTTCATTTCCTTAGCCCATTTGTTGATTGGGTTATTTGTATTCTTTGTGTAGAGTTTTTTGAGTTCTTCATATATTCTGGAAATTAGTGCTCTATCTGAAGTATGAGTGGCAAAGATATTCTCCCACTCTGTAGGCTCTCTCTTCACATTGCTGATAGTTTTCTTTGCTGAGAGAAAGCTATTTAGTTTGAATCTGTCCCAGTTATTGATTCTTGCTTTTATTTCTTGTGCTATGGGAGTCCTGTTAAGGAAGTTTGATCCTAAGTCAACAGTTGAAGATTTGGACCTACATTTCTTCTATAAGATACAGGGTCTCTGGTCTGATTCCGAGGTCCACGATCCATTTTGAGTTGATTTTTGTGCAGGGTGAGAGATAGGGGTTTAGTTTCATTCTGTTGCATATGGATTTCCAGTTTTCCCAGCACCATTTGTTGAAGAGGCTATCTTTTCTCCATTGCATATTTTTGGCCCCTTTGTCTAGTATGAGAAAATTGTATTTATTTGGGTTTGTGTCCGTGTCCTCTATTCTGTGCCATTGATCTACCTTTCTATTTTGGTGCCAATATCATGCTGTTTTTGTTACTATTGCTTTGTGGTATACTTGAAGTTCTGGTATTGTGATACCCCCTGTTTCATTCTTCCTGCTAAGGATTGCTTTAGCTATTCTGGGTTTCTTATTCTTCCAGATGAATTTCGTGATTGATTGCTCTATTTCTGTAAGGTACATCATTGGGATTTTAATTGGAATTGCATTGAATCTGTATAGCATTTTGGTAGTATGGCCATTTTGACAATATTAATTCTGCCTATCCAAGAACAAGAGATCTTTCCATCTTCTGAGGTCTTCCTCAATTTCTTTCTTCAATGCTTTGTAGTTTTCATTGTAGAAATCTTTTACCTCTTTGATTAGATTGATTCCCAAGTATTTTATTTTTTTTTGAGGCTATTGCAAATGGGGTTGTTTTCCTCATTTCCCTCTCAGATGTTTCATCGCTTGAATATAAAAATGTGTTAGATTTATGCGTGTTGATTTTATAGCCTGCTATTTTGCTGAATTCATTGATGAGGTCTAGAAGTTTTCTGGAGAAGGTTTTTGGATCCTCTAAATATAGAATCATGTCATCTGCAAATAGTGACAGCTTAAGTTCCTATTTTCCTATTTGTATCCCTTTAATTTCTTTAGTCTGCCTAATTGCTCTGGCTAGAGTTTCGAGGACAGTGTTGAATAGAAGTGGTGAAAGAGGACATCCCTGTCTTGTTCCCATTTTTAAAGGGAATGGTTTCAGTTTTCTCTATTAAGAATGGTGTTGGCCATGGGCTTAGCATAAATAGCCTTTACAATGTTCACATATGTTCCTACTATCCCTATTTTTTCTAGTGTTTTGAACATGAAGGGGTGCTGTATTTTGTCAAATGCTTTTTCTGTGTCAATTGAAATAACCATATGATTCTTATCCTTAAGTCTATTGATACGATGGATTACATTTATTGTTTTATGGATGTTGAACCATCCTTGCATTCCAGGGATGAACCCCACTTGATCGTGGTGCATGATTTTCTTAATATGTTTTTGGATGTGGTTTGCCAATATTTTGTTAAGGATCTTTTGCATCTATATTCATCAAGGATATTGGTCTAAAATTTTCTTTCCTCGATGTGTCTTTTCCTGGTTTTGGGTATGAGGGTGATATTAGCTTCATAGAATGAGTTTGGTAGGGTACCCTCCTTTTCTATTTCCTAGAATACTTTGAGAAGTATTGGAATGAGTTCTTCTTTGAAGGTCTTGTAGAACTCAGCTGAGAATCCATCTGGTCCTGGGCTTTTCTTGGATGGTAGGTTTTTAATGGCTTCTTCTATTTCATTGCTTAATATTGATCTGTTTAAATTGTATGTCCTCCTGGTTCAGTTTGGGAGGAGCATATGTCTCTAGAAATTTGTCAATATCTTCAGTAGTTTCTATTCTGTTGCAATACAGAGTTTCAAAGTAGCTTCTCATTATGTTCTGTATCTCAGTGGTGTCTGTCATGATATTTCCGTTTTCATCACGAATTTTAGTAATTTGAGTCTTCTCTCTCCTTCTCTTTGTTAGTGTGGCTAAGGGTTTGTCTATTTTGTTTACTTTTTCAAAGAACCAACTTTTTGTTTTGACAATTTTTGAATTGTTTCTTTTGTTTCAATTTCAGTGATTTCAGCTCTGATTTTAATTATTTCCTGTCTTCTACTACTTTTGCTGTTATTCTGTTCTTCTTTTTCTAGGGCTTTGAGCTGTAATATTAGGTCATTTAGTTGTTGATTTTTCATTCTTTTCTGGAATGCGCTACATGCAATGAATTTTCCTCTTAGTACCGCTTTCATAGTGTCCCCGAGATTTTGATATGTTGTATCGTCATTCTCATTGACTTCTAAGAATTTTTTTTATCTCCTCCCTGACGTTTTCTGTTCCCCATGTTTCATTCAATAGCATACTATTTAGTCTCCAGGTGTTGGAGTAATTTCTGTTTTTTATTTTGTCATTGATTTCTACTCAGTCCATTATGATCTGATAGAACACAAGGCAGTATCTCAGTTTTTTTTGATTTCCTAAGGGCTGCTTTGTGGCATAACATATGGTCTATTTTCAAGAAGGTTCCATGTGCTGCTGAGAAAAAAGTGAATCTGCTCGTTGATGGATGGACTATTCTATATATGTCTATTAAGTCTGGGTTATTGATTGTGTTATTGAATTCTATGTTTTTTTTGGTTGGTTTTTGTTTGGAAGATCTATCTAGTGGTGACAGTGGTGCGTTAAAGTCACCCAGAATTATTGTGTTGTGGTCTGTGTGATTCCTGAAATTGAGAAGGATTTGTTTGATGTACAGGGATGCACCATTGTTTGGGGAATAAATATTTACTATCATTATGTCTTCCTGATTTATGGTTCCCTTAAGCAGTATGAAATGTCCTTCTTTATCCCTTATGACTAACTTTGGCTTGAAGTCCACTTTATCTGATATGAGGATGGAAACCCCCGCTTTTTACTGAGTCCATGTGAATGGAAGGTTTTTTTCCCATCCTTTCACCTTTAGTCTCTGAATGTCTTTTTCTATGAGATGAGTCTCTTGCAGGCACCATATTGTTGGGTCTTTCTTTCTTTTTTTTTTTATTGTAAACAAATGGGATGCATGTTGTTTCTCTGTTTGTACATGGCGTAAAGGCATACCATTTGTGTAATCATAAATTTACATTGAGTAATGTTGTTTGATTCATTCTGTTATTTTTCCCTTCCCCCCACCCCTCCAACCCCTCTTTACCCTCTATACAGTACTTCCTTCCTCCATACTTGCCCTCCTCCCTAACCCTAACTCTAACCCTAACACTAACCCTTCCCTCCCCCCCATTATGTGTCATCCTCCACTTATTAGCGATATCATTCGTCCTTTGGCTTTTTGAGATTGGCTTATCTCACTTAGCATGATATTCTCCAATTTCATCCATTTGCCTGCAAATGCCATAATTTTATCATTCTTTATGGCTGAGTAATATTCCATTGTATATATATACCATAGTTTCTTTATCCACTCATCAATTGAAGGGCATCTAGGTTGGTTCCACAGTCTGGCTATTGTGAATTGAGCAGCTATGAACATTGATGTGGCTGTGTCTCTGTAGTATGCTGATTTTAAGTCCTTTGGGTATAGGCCAAGGAGTGGGATAGCTGGGTCAAATGGAGGGTCCATTCCAAGTTTTCTTAGGAATCTCCACACTGCTTTCCAGAGTGGCTGCACTAATTTGCAGCCCCACCAGCAATGTATGAGTGTACCTTTCTCCCCACATCCTTGCCAAAACCTGTTGTTGCTCATATTCTTGATAATCGCCATTCTAATTGGGGTGAGATGGAATCTTAGGGTGGTTTTGATTTGCATTTCTCTTATTACTAGAGATGTTGAACATTTTTCCATATGTTTGTTGATTGCTTGTAGATCTTCTTCTGTGAAGTGTCAATTCATTTCCTTAGCCCATTTGTCGACTGGATTATTTGAATTCTTAGAGTAGAGTTTTTTGAGTTCTTTGTAGATTCTGGAGATTAGTGCTCTATCTGAAGTATGATTGGCAAAGATATTCTCCCACTCTGTAGGCTCTTTCTTCCCATTGCTGATAGTTTTCTTTGCTGAGAGAAAGCTTTTTAGTTTGAATCTATCCCAGTGGTTGATTCTAGCTTTTATTTCTTGTGCTATGGGAGTCCTGTTAAGGAAGTCTGATCCTAGACCAACAAGGTGAAGATTTGGACCTACTTTTTCTTCTATAATCTGCAGGGTCTCTGGTCTGATTCCGAGGTCCTTAATGCATTTTGAGTTTAGTTTCGTGCATGGTGAGAGATATGGGTTTAGTTTCATTCTGTTGCATATGGATTTCCAGTTTTCCCAGCACCATTTGTTGAAGAGGCTATCTTTTCTCCATTGCATATTTATGACACCTTTGTCTAGTATGAGAAAATTGTATTTATTTGGGTTTGTGTCCGTGTCCTCTATTCTATACCATTGATCTACCTTTCTATTTTGGTACCAATACCATGCCATTTTTGTTACTATTGCTTTGTAGTAGAGTTGAAGATCTGGTATTGCAATACCCCCTGTTTCACTCTTCCTGCTAAGGATTGTTTTAGCTATTCTGGGTTTCTTATTCTTCCAGATGAATTTCATAATTGCTTGCTCTATTTCTGTAAGGTACGTCATTGGGATTTTAATTGGAATTGCATTGAATTTGTATAGCACTTTAGGTAGTATGGCCATTTTGACAATATTAATTCTTCCTATCCAAGAACATGGAAGATCTTTCCATCTTCTAAGGTGTTCTTTAATTTCTTTCTTTAGTGTTCTGTAGTTCTCATTGTAGAGGCCTTTCACCTCTTTTGTGAGATTGATTCCCAAGTATTTTATTTTTTTTGAGGCTATTGTGAATGGGGTAGTTTTCCTAATTTCTCTTTCTGAAGATTCATCACTTATGTATAAAAATGCGTTGGATTTATGGGCATTGATCTTGTAACCTGCTACTTTACTGAATTCACTTATGAGTTCTAAGAGTTTTCTGGTGGAATTTTCAGGTTCCTCTAAATATATAATCATGTCATCAGCGAACAGGGATAGTTTGAGTTCTTCTTTTCCAATTCGTATCCCTTTAATTTCTTTCTTTTTTTTTTATTTTATTGTAAACAAATGGGATACATGTTGCCTCTCTGTTTGTACATGGCGCAAAGGCATACCATTTGTGTAATCATAAATCCACATACAGTAATGTTGTTTGATTCATTCTGTTATTTTTCCCCTTCCCCCCACCCCTCCCACCCCTCTTTACCCTCTATACAGTACTTCCTTCCTCCATACTTGCCCCCCTCCCTAACCCTAACTCTAACCCTAACACTAACCCTTCCCTCCCCCCCATTATGTGTCATCCTCCACTTATTAGCGATATCATTCGTCCCTTGTCTTTTTGAGATTGGCTTATCTCACTTAGCATGATATTCTCCAATTTCATCCATTTGCCTGCAAATGCCATAATTTTGTCATTCTTTATGGCTGAGTAATATTCCATTGTATATATATACCACAGTTTCTTTATCCACTCATCAATTGAAGGGCATCTAGGTTGGTTCCATAGTCTGGCTATTGTGAATTGAGCAGCTATGAACATTGATGTGGCTGTATCTCTGTAGTATGCTGATTTTAGATCCTTTGGGTATAGGCCAAGGAGTGGGATAGCTGGGTCAAATGGAGGGTCCATTCCAAGTTTTCTAAGGAATCTCCACACTGCTTTCCAGAGTGACTGCACTAATTTGCAGCCCCACCAGCAATGTATGAGTGTACCTTTCTCCCCACATCCTCGCCAAAACCTGTTGCTTGTATTTTTGATAATCGCCATTCTAATTGGGGTGAGATGGAATCTTAGGGTGGTTTTGATTTGCATTTCTCTTATTACTAGAGATGTTGAACATTTTTTCATATGTTTATTGATTGCTTGTTCATCTTCTTCTGTGAAGTGTCTGTTCATTTCCTTAGCCCATTTGTCGATTGGATTATTTGTATTCTTGGTGTAGAGTTTTTTGAGTTCTTTATAGATTCTGGAGATTAGTGCTCTATCTGAAGTATGATTGGCAAAGATATTCTCCCACTCTGTAGGCTCTTTCTTCACATTACTGATAGTTTCCTTTGCTGAGAGAAAACTTTTTAGTTTGAATCTATCCCAGTTATTGATTCTTGCTTTTATTTCTTGTGCTATGGGAGTCCTGTTGAGGAAGTCTGGTCCTAGGCCGACATGTTGAAGATCGGGACCTACTTTTTCTTCTATAATCTGCAGAGTCTCTGGTCTGATTCCAAGGTCCTTAATCCATTTTGAGTTGAGTTTTGTGCAGGGTGAGAGATATGGGTTTAGTTTCATTCTGTTGCATATGGATTTCCAATTCTCCCAGCACCGTTTGTTGAAGAGGCTATCTTTTCTCCATTGCATATTTTTGGCGCCTTTGTCTAGTATTAGAAAGTTGTATTTATTTGGGTTTGTGTCCGTGTCCTCTATTCTGTACCATTGATCTACCTGTCTATTTTGGTACCAGTACCATGCCGTCTTTGTTACTATTGCTTTGTAATAAAGTTGAAGTTCGGGTATTGCGATACCCCCTGCTTCATTTTTCCTGCGAAGGATTGCTTTAGCTATTCTGGGTTTCTTATTCTTCCAGATGAATTTCATGATTGCTTGCTCTATTTCTGTAAGATACGTCATTGGGATTTTAATTGGGATTGCATTGAATCTGTATAGCACTTTTGGTAGTATGGCCATTTTGACAATATTAATTCGGCCTATCCAAGAACATGGGAGATCTTTCCATCTTCTAAGGTTTTCTTCGATTTCTTTCTTTAGTGTTCTGTAGTTCTCATTGTAGAGGTCTTTTACCTCTTTTGTGAGATTGATTCCCAAGTATTTTATTTTTTTCGATGCTATGGTGAATGGGGTAGTTTTCATAATTTCTCTTTCTGAGGATTCCTCACTTATGTATAAAAATGCATTGGATTTATGAGCATTGATCTTGTAACCTGCCACTTTACTGAATTCACTTATGAGTTCTAAGAGTTTTCTGGTGGAATTTCCTGGTTCCTCTAAGTATATAATCATATCATCCGCAAATAGGGATAGTTTGAGTTCTTCTTTTCCTATTCGTATTCCTTTAATTTCCTTGGTCTGTCTAATTGCTCTGGCTAGAGTCTCAAGAACGATATTGAATAGGAGTGGTGAAAGAGGGCATCCCTGTCTTGTTCCAGTTTTTAGGGGGAATGCTTTCAGTTTTTCACCATTTAGAATGATATTAGCCATGGGCTTAGCATAGATGGCCTTTACAATGTTAAGGAATGTTCCCACTATCCCTATTTTTTCTAGTGTTTTGAGCATGAAGGGGTGTTGTATTTTATCAAATGCTTTTTCTGCATCTATTGAAATAATCATGTGATTCTTGACTTTAAGTCTATTGATATGGTGAATCACGTGTATTGATTTCCTGATGTTGAACCAACCTTGCATCCCTGGGATGAAACCCACTTGATCATGGTGCACTATCTTTTTAATATGTTTTTGTATGCGATTTGCTAAAATTTTGTTGAGAATTTTTGCGTCGATGTTCATTAAGGATATTGGTCTGAAATTTTCTTTCCTTGATGAGTCTCTGTCTGGTTTAGGTATCAGTGTGATATTGGCTTCATAGAATGAGTTTGGGAGGGTTCCCTCCTCTTCTATTTTATGGAATACTTTGAGAAGTATTGGAATGAGCTCTTCTTTAAAGGTTTTGTAGAACTCGGCTGAGAACCCATCTGGTCCCGGACTTTTCTTTGTTGGTAGGCTTTTGATGACTTCTTCTATTTCAGTACTTGAAATTGGTCTATTTAAATTGTTTATGTCCTCCTCGTTCAGTTTAGGCAATTCATATGTCTCTAGAAACCTGTTGATGTCTTCGAAATTTTCTATTTTGTTGGAGTATAGATTTTCAAAATAGCTTCTAATTATGTTTTGTATTTCAATCCTGTCTGTTGTGATATTTCCTTGTTCATTCCGAATTTTAGTGATTTGGGTTTTCTCTCGTCTTCTCTTTGTTAGTGTGGCTAAAGGTTTATCAATTTTGTTTCTTTTTTCGAAGAACCAACTATTTATTTTGTCAATTTTTTGTATTGTTTCTTTTGTTTCAATTTCATTGATTTCAGCTCTGAGTTTAACCTTTTCCTGTCTTCTATTACTTTTGGTGCTGGTCTGTTCTTGCTTTCTAGGGCTTTGAGCTGTAGTGTTAGGTCGTTTATTTGTTGAGTTTTACTTCTTTTATTAAATGCACTCCATGAAATAAATTTTCCTCTAAGTACTGCTTTCATAGTGTACCAGAGATTTTGATCTGATGTTTCTTTGTTCTCATTTACCTCTAAGAATTGTTTAATTTCCTTCCTAATATCTTCTGTTATCCATTCATCACATAGTAGCATATTGTTTAATCTCCAGATGTTGGAATAGTTTCTGTGTTTTACTCTTTCATTTATTTCTAACTTCAATCCATTATGATCTGATAGAATACATGCTAGTGTCTCTATCTTCTTGTATTTGCTAACATTAGCTTTGTGGCATAATATATGGTCTATTTTAGAGAAGGATCCATGTGCTGCTGAGAAGAAAGTGTATTCGCTCTTGGTTGGATGGTATATTCTATAAATGTCCGTTAAGTCTAAATTATTGATTGTGTTATTGAGATCTATGGTTTCTTTGTTCAATTTTTGTCTGGAAGATCTGTCCAGTGGTGAGAGAGGCGTGTTAAAATCACCTAGTATTATTGTGTTATGGTCTATTTGGTTTCTGAAATTGAGAAGGATTTTTTTAACATACATGGATGAGCCACTGTTTGGGGCATAGATGTTTATGATTGTTATATCTTGCTGATTTATGCTTCCCTTAAGCAGTATGAAATGACCTTCTTTATCCCTTCTGACTAACTTTGGCTTGAAGTCCACATTATCGGAAATGAGGATGGATACTCCAGCTTTTTTGCTGAGTCCATGTGCATGGTATGTTTTTCCCCATCCTTTCACCTTTAGTCTGTGGGTATCTTTTTCTATGAGGTGAGTCTCTTGCAGGCAACATATTGTTGGATCTTTCTTTTTAATCCAATCTGCCAGTCTATGTCTTTTGATTGATGAATTCAGGCCATTAACATTCAGGATTATTATAGAGATATGATTTGGTTTCCCGGTAATTTGGTTCATTTTTTATTTATTTGTTTGACACAACTTGTTTCCTCCTTTATTTGACAATTCCTTTAGGATAATTCCTCCCTTTGCTGATTTTCTTCTTTGTTTTTCATCTCTTCCTCATGGAATATTTTGCTGAGAATGTTCTGTAATGCTGGTTTTCTTTTTGTAAATTGTTTTAGCTTTTGTTTATCATGGAAGGATTTTATTTCATCGTCAAATTTGAAGGTAAGTTTTGCTGGGTATAGGATTCTTGGTTGGCATCCATTTTCTTTCAGGGCTTGAAAAATGTTGTTCCAGGCCCTTCTAGCTTGTAGGGTCTGGATTGAAAAATCTGCTGATATCCGTATTGGTTTCCCCCTGAATGTAATTTGGTTCTTTTCTCTCACAGCCTTTAAAATTCTGTCTTTATTTTGTATGTTAGGTATTTTCATTATAATGTGCCTTGGTGTGGGTCTGTTGTAATTTTGTGCATTTGGAGTCCTATAAGCCTCTTGAACTTGATTTTCCATTTCATTCTTAAGATTTGGGAAATTTCCTGATATTATTTCATTGAATAAATTGTTCATCCTTCGGCTTGTTTCTCTAGGCTTCCTCAATCCTAATAATTCTTAAATTTGGCCTTTTCATGATATCCCATAATTCTTGGAGATTCTGTTCAGGATTTCTTACCATCTTCTCTGTTTGTTCAACTTTGTTTTCAAGGTGAAATATTTTGTCTTCAATGTCTGAGGTTCTGTCTTCCAGGTGTTCTATCCTATTGGATATGCTTTCTATGGAGTTCTTAATTTGGTTTATTGTTTCCTTCATTTCAAGGATTTCTGTTTGGTTTTTTTCATTATCTCTAACTCTTTATTGAAATGATCTTTTGCTTCCTGTATTTGCTCTTTTAATTGTTGATTGGTGCGATCATTCAATGCTTGCATTTGCTCTTTCATCTCATCGTTTGCTTCTCTGATCATTTTAATTATGTACATTCTGAACTCCTTTTCTGTCATTTCTTCTGCCATGCTGTCATTGGGTTTTATTGATGTAACATCTAGATTTGTTTGCAGCATTTTCTTTCCTTGTTTTCTCATATTGTTCAGGTATCAGTGGACCGCTGAGATATTGCAGATTTCCTCTACTGACTTACATTGTCCCTGACGATTTCTATATATATCCCCCCTTAGCCTTCAGTGGGCTGAAGTCTTGGAGGAAGTTGATAATGCGGTGCTCCACAAGGAAGCTGCCTCTCTAGGAGTGGTGGCCTTCAGGTGGGGTATAATCCCTGCTAGTGGGCAGAGGTGCCTCCACTTGTTGACCAATGGTCATCCAAAGGGGACCTAGGCTGCAGGCTGAGGCAAGGCCTGTTTGGGCCTGAGTCTCTGGTTTTACCGTCCTTATGGGGAAACCTCACCTGGCAGGGAAGACTCACCCGGTGGGGAGGTCTCGCTGGTCAGTTCCCTCCTAGAGGTTCCCCTCAATTTACAGCTACCACCTGGACTGGGCTGCCTTCCTCTGCAAAGTTCCCAGGGGCCCGGCCCTACCTCCTGGGCCTGGGAACCTCACCCTTCACAGATGAATCTCCTTAGGCTGCCCCTCCTCAGAGAATCTGCCCGCAGGCCTGGAACCTTCGCTCCGCCCTAAGCCAGTCTCTGTGCGGCTCTTCCACCAAGAAGCCTCCTAGATCCTGGGACCCTGCTCTGCACCTAATCGCCTGGCTATGCGGCCCCTCCTCTGAGCAGCCACCTGGGGCCCCGTACAATCGCTCTGAGTCCCAGAGACCCGCCACACGCCTCTTCCTCCAGACAGCCGCCCAGTATTCCGGTGCGGTCACTAGGAGTCCAAGCAACTCACTGCGTGCCTACTCCTCCCACCAACCACCCGTAGCCCTGGGCAATCAATCACTCCGAGTAGAAGTGACCCTCCCATTCCTCCTCCTTCTCCAGACAATCCCCCGGGTGTTCAGGAGCAGTCACTCTGAGTGGCTCTGAATCCATGTGACCCGCTGCACGGGTCCTCTGGGCAACCACCCGGAGCTCTGGTGCGGCCACTCGAGATCAAGCGACCCATGCGCTTCTCCTCCAGGCAGCCTCCCTGTGTTCAGGAGCAGTCGCTTTAAGTCCAAACAACTCACCACTCGCCTTCTCCTCTGAGCAGCTGCCTGGAGTGCTAATGCAGTCACTGCGAGTCCAAAGGACCCGCCGCGCTCCTCCTCCTCCTCCTCCTACTCCTCCGGGCAGGCCCCGGTGTTCAGAAGTGGTCCGAGTCCAAACAGCTCGCCACGCAGCCCCTCCTCTGGCAACCGCCCGCAGCTCCTGTGTAGTCACTCTGAATCCAAGCGGCCGCGCTCCTCTTCCTCCTCCTCGTCCTCAGGGCAGGCCCCAGTGTTCAGAAGCTGTCACTTAGAGTCCAAACAGCTCGCTGCGCGGCTTCTCCTCTGGCAACCGCTTGTAGCTCTGGTGCAGTCACTCCGAATCCAAGCGGCCACGCCCCTCCTCCTCCTCCTCAGGGCAGGCCCCGGTGTTCCGAGTCCACACAGCTCTCCTCGCCACTCCTCCCCTGGGCAGCCGCCGGAGCCCCAGTGGTTGCTCCGAGTCCCAGCACTGTGCCGAGCTGCCTCCTCTCCAATGCTCCCAGTTGTCCGAGTTCACTGCTCCAGCGGGGGGAGGGGTGTCTCGCCGGCAGCTCTACTTCACAAAGTTCCCTGCGTTCCGGGACCACCGTCCCATCCGGGACGCCTTCCCAATGGGTGAGAGTCACCCGGCTGCTTTGAGTTAGTCCCAAGTGTCTCAATATCTCCTCTTTTGAATCCTGAGTCCTGGAGCAACATGAAATGCAGCCACCCTCTAGGCCGCCATTTTGAAACCCCCCTGGGTCTTTCTTTTTAATCCATCCTGCCAGTCTGTGTCTTTTGATTGATGGGTTTAGGCCATTAATGTTCAGGGTTATTATTGAGATATGATTCGTATTCCCAGTCATTTGAGCTTATTTTTGGTTTTTAAGTTGGCTTGGTTTCTCCTTTGAGTGGATTTTCTCTAAGATAGTTCCTTTCTTTGTTGACCTCCATTGTTGTTTTTCATTTCCTCCTCATGGAATATTTTGTTGAGAACATTCTGTAGCCAGGCTTTCTATTTGTAAATTCTTTTAACTTTTGTTTATCATGGAAGGATTTTATTTCATCTTCAAATCTGAAGGTTAGTTTTGCTGGGTATAGGATTCTTGGTTGGCAACCATGTTCTTTCAGAGCTTGAAATATGTTGATCCAGGCCCTTCTAGCTTTTAGTGTCTGGGTTGAGAAGTCTGCTGCTATCCGTATTGTTCTCCCCCTATATGTAATCTGATGCTTTTCTCTCGCGGCCTTCAAAATCCTATCTTTATTTTGAATGTTAGGCATTTTCATTATAATGTGCCTTGGTGTGGATCTGTTGTGATTTTGTGCATTTGGTGTTCTGTAAGCCTCTTGTATTTGATTTCCCATTTCATTCTTCAGGTTTGGGAAATTTTCTGATATTATTTCATTGAATAGGTTGTTCATTCCTTTGGTTTGTATCTCTGTGCCTTCCTCAATCCCAATAATTCTTAAATTTGGTTTTTCATGATGTCCCATGATGGAGATTCTGTTCATGGTTTCTTACCATCTTCTCTGTTAGGGCAACTTTATTTTCAAGATTAAATATTTTGTCTTCATTGTCTGAGGTTCTGTCTTCCAAGTGGTCTAGTCTTTTGGTGATGCTTTCCATTGAGTTTTTTATTTGGTTTATTGTCTCCTTCATTTCAAGGATTTCCATTTGTTTTTTTTTTTTTTTGAGAATCCTTATCTCTTTGTTGAAATGGTCTTTTGCTTCCTGCAGTTGCTCTGTCAGTTTATTGGTATTATCATCCATTGCCTGCATTTGCTCTCTTATCTCATCCTTTGCTTCGTGAATCATCTTAATCATGTATAATCTGAAGTCCTTTTCTGACATTACTTCTAACATACTGTCATTGGATTCTATTAATATAGAATCTAGATTTGTTTGGATCATTTTCTTCCCTTGTTTTTTCATGTTGTTCATGTATCTTCCCCTCTAGCAGTGCAGATATGGGGTATTGCAGATTTCCCCCTATAGGCTTATAGTGGCCCTGTAGGTTTCCAAACCTTTTCTTTAAGGGGAGATCAATATTAGCAGTGCCCAATTATGCAATTCTAGACCAAATAGCCCCTATGAGGACAATAACAAAATTGTCATAATAAACAGAATGAATTCAAATATTATCTTCAGTAAAACAAACAGATTTGCAATAAGGTCTGTAGGTTCTAATGGAGGACAAAGAGGATGGAGAGGGATGTAGAATGTGGCTTAATGGAATAAGAAAAGAATATATAGAAGTTCTAGAAAATAGAAAGGGTGAGAGTGTAATCAAAAGAAATTGGATGTTAGCATGCAAAAAAGGCAGAAAGATACTCTGAGGGAACAGGTAAACAAACAGAAAAGAGCAGAAAAAGTAAAGAAATAAAAACTCAAAATTTTTCAATAAGGAGAAAAAAGAAAATCTACAGTAACAGTCATATAGGAATGAAACCTCCCAGTGTTCAGTAGCCTAATGCATGAGAGGTAGCTGACATTGAGCTTCAAGTCTCTAGTAGGCATCTCAGGATGTGATTTGCCCCACCTACAGCTTCCAGGATTATCCAAGATGGCTGCTCTGGCTTCGAATGTGTTGGCAAACGGGGAGCTGCAGCTCAGGGTGTGGACGTGGTCAGCTGGAGGTCCTGGAAGCGGGGTGCAGTTGGTCAGGCAGGGGTCCTGGAGTTCGGGTGTGTTTGGTGTGGTTGTGGGATCCTGGAGGCCAGGTGCAGTCTTTCTGGGGTCTCAGTGATAGGGCGCAGTCAGTTGGTCTGGGGGTCCTGGCAGCAGGGAGCAGTCAGTCGATTTGAGGGCCCCAGAGGCAGCGAGTGATCAGTTGAGCTGAGGGCTCCTGGAGACGGGGCTCAGTCAGTCTGGCCAGGGGTCCTATGGGGCCTGGCTGTTGTCTCAAAATGGTGGCAGCCACGTGTAATCAAACCTGCAGGTACTGTAACAGTGAACTTCCAGGCTACACCAGGCAGCTGGTGCTCCACTGGGGGTTGGCGATCAGTTTGCTGACTGTTGTCGGAGAATTGGGATGTGAACCTCGTGCTTTGGGTGATGGATAGGTGTAAGGCAGGCGATGGACAGGCAAGAGGCAGGCAAATGGTGGGTGATTGGCACCTGACAGTGAGCAATCTGCCCTCAAAAAAGGCGTTGATATGCTGGCAGACTGCAGGTGATCACAGCAGACAAATGGGATAAACAGCAGGGGATTGATAAGCAGCAAAAACTGCCTCACCAAGAAACAGATATCCTCTGCTTGAAACTGGAGTTACGGAGCGACAAGGAATGCAGCCTCCCTCTAGTCCACCATCTTGGATCTCCTGAAGGTATTTTTATACAATATTTTTAGTGCAACCTGTTTTGACTTTGACCAGTTATATGAGGTCAGATATAGAATTTCCCACTGTGCCATAATAGCAATACCACAGAGTTTCAGATTTTGGAGTATTTTGGTTTTCAAATACTCAATCGGTCATGGCCACGGGCAGCACAGTTTTCTACTGCAGAATGATAGGGAATGCCCGTGAAGTCTGACTATGAAATGTTAGCTGTGGCAGGAGCATCTAATGAATGACTACCTGTCCCAGAACATCCCACTTCTACCTATGTTGTGTACCAGAAATTCACCATTGAGAGTAATAAATATAAAAATAGAAAGGACTAGGAATGTAGCTCAACGGTAGAGCATTCCTGAGTTCAATTCCAGATCACAAAACAAAATAAAACAAAATAATTCTTTGAGAAAACTGCTTAATTTTCATTGTGAACAGATTAACTTAGTAATGTTCTAATTTCAGTGACTTTTTTCCCCTTTAAATGCCTATTGCATTTTTATTTGGTGAGATTATTTGGTGGATTATTCTGAGTCTTTTGTAGCTTCCCCTTGAGGTACAAACATCTAAATGGTAGGGTAACCAGCAAAGTTATTCTTAGCAAGTATATTGAGAATACTAAAAACTAAGAAAAATAGAGAGTGAAATTGATCAAACTGTGGGGTGAACCAGGAACAGGAAAGGGTCCCAAACTGAGAGGATCCAGAACTTCAAATAGTTTTAACAATTTGGGGGAAGTTTTGGTCAACTATTCCTAGTTATGCCATTTTTGATGGTATATTTCTATTAGATAAGCGAGCAGATTGGGCTTCAGGCCTCATATCCTAGAAAATCAGTACCCAAACAAGTGAATGTTTCCCCCGTATTTTTAGCCTCAAAGTTAAAGCTGAGATGTTATTAATACCCATTTCACTATACATATAAAGTTTATTTTTACTTTACCATTTAGCTTTTATGTGTACTAACTACCCTACTTGAAAGGTGCTTCTTTTTATCAAATCATCATTCTATCTACGTCTGAGAGCTGGAAAACCATATTCAATATTCTTTCTTTACAAACACTTCCCAGTGGAACTCTTTGTACATTAGTTTCATGACTGAGTGAATAGGTGTAAAGATATTTTAAGCCCAAGTATTACATCTGATCATAATCCTGGACAAAATTGGGGCTTACCAGTGGTCTCTAAAAGCAACCATTTTTTGGTTCAATCTGCTCCATGGGAACTTAAGCCCTCCTCAAAATCCTTCCAAATAGTTTTCAGAAAAACAAACCCTTGACAATGCCAGCCTTTCCAGGCCTGAAGAAGGGACAGAAAATACCAATTTTTAGAGGGCACATAGAGTTAGTTCAGAATAAGCACCAGAATTGTCTTAAGAATATAAAACAGAGTAAAATAAAATAGGGCAGACCATCTGGGGATTATGCGGGGTTGGAAATGAATGTGAATGTAGGAAAAAATGTCGAGATCCTTTGCGTTCCCCACACTCCCCTGTTCTCCTCGTGCCCTTTGCACTAGGTAACATTATTCCATAGAATACCTAACATTATTTTTTTCTACTTAATTTTTTTTTATTTTAGCAATTCAGGGCCTCATGCATGCTAGACAAGTGCTCTACCACTGAACTACATCCCAGCTCCTAACATTATTATCTTAACATTTAATTTACAATTTGCTAAAAAATGAATTAAAGAATAAAATCATTTACATAACAGAAGGATTCCTTTTTGGCTTCATGTTTTCATATAAAGGGAAAAAAGAATGATTTGGGGAATTGGTCTTTACTAAGTCTGCCTTATTTTATCTCTATGGGAAAAATTTGCCTTATGTACTCATTTTGAATAATTTTTGATTTTATGCTTTTTGAGGGCTGCGGAAATGAAACTTCCAACTTCTCTGTTAAATCATGTCTAAATATGCATATCATCAGTCATTGTCAAGAGTAAAGGTCAGCAGCAACAGCAAGACCAGACACAACCACCACCTCCCTGCACCCACCAAACATATTCATTCTGTATAGTTCTAGTACCTAAAATAAATGAAACCTGAAGCAATTGCTATAAATTACTTATTCCCTAAGGGGAAAAAAAAAACAATTTGTACCTCTTTTTGTTATTTAATTTATTATTGGTGCATTATAGTTATACATAAGAATAGAATTCATTGTAACATACTCAAACTTAAACACAACATAATTTTGCTGATACATAAACATATATGATAATTTCTGTAGATATAATAGTTCTTTGAACCTGCACCCAGTGGCTCACAGCTGTAATTCTAGCAACTCTGGAAGATGAGACAGAAGATCACAAGTTTGAGGCCAGTCTCAGCAAATTAGTGAAACTCTGTCTCAATATAAAAAAAAAATAGAAATTAAAATAGAAATGACTGGAGATGAAGCTCAGTGGTACAGCAACCCCATGGTTGAATCCCCAGATTACAAAATAAAACAAAACAAAACTTTGGAAAATTGCTTATTTTTCACAATGAGCAAATTAACTGTTAATGTTCCAACTTTTGTAACATTTTTTTCTTTAAATATCTGTTGTATATTTATTTGGCGAGCTAATCCTTTTTTATTGGTTCATAACAGTTGTACATAACATTAGGTTTCATTTGGACATAATTATAAATGCATGGAATATAATTTGCTTCAATTAAATCCCCAGTACCTATCCTTACCCTCCTGCTCCTCCCTCCCCCTGGTTCCTTTTCCTCTACTCTACTGATCTTTCTATTTTTTTTTTTTTGGTACTGGGGATTGAACCCAGGGCCTTGTGCTTACAAGGCAAGCACTCTACCGACTGAGCTATCTCCCCAGCCCCTATTTTTTTACCTTTTTTTTTTTTTGGCAAAATTAGTGTTGTGTGGACATACATAATGGTGAGATTCACCGTGGCATATTCATATATGTACATTGGAAAATTAAGTCAGATTCATTCCACTGTTTTTCCTTTATCCTGTCTATCCTTCTTCCCCCAAAATCCCCTACTGCTTCTACTCCCCTGATATTTCTTTTATTTTGATGGAGTTCCCCTATTTCTTTTCTCTATCTCTCCCCCCACAATTTTAGACTAGCTCCCACCCAGAGAAAACATGAACTAATTCTTTGAAAATTTAGACTCTCTAGAAAAATTTGCAAGTAAGCCTGTTTAATTTTCTAAAAACTATTGCCTTTGAGCCTTATTTTAACAGGTAAAAAATGTTCTCAAGAATCATAAAATCATCCTTTCATCTTCCTTTATTGCATATCTATTTTTGCTATATAATGTAATTGGGAAGATAAAAAGATTAAGACTACTTCTTTAATAGAGGAGCTCACATATACAATTAAATAATAAAAATAAAACATGAATACGGAATAGGGCAACAAGAAAAATAACACTGCAAGGCAGCGGTACACCTAAATATTTTCATATCTAACCCTTAATTATGCAGATAAGGAAACTTCTGGGAGAGGAGGTGATTATAGTCAATGTTATACAGTAATATAGTGGCTGGACTTGGATAAAACCTGGCTTTCTGGTGCCTTGTAGAGCTACCTGTAAAATAAGGTAGTCCCTTCTTATCTACAGTTCGACTTCTGTGGTTTAATTGCCGATGGTCAACAGTGATCTAAAAATATTGAATGGTTAGCAATTCATAAATTTTAAATTGTGCACCGTTCTGGGTAGTACAATGAAATCTTGTGCCATCCTCTCCTATCCTACACAAAATGTAAATCATTCCTTTGTCCAGAGTATCCACACTTTATGTGCTACCCACCCAGTAATCAGAGAGTATCCATCTTGGGTTATCAGGACAACTGTTGTGATGTCACAATACTTGTGTTTAAGTAACACTATTTCATTTAATAATGGTCACAAAGTGAAAAAGTAGTGATATTGGCAAGTCAAAGTTGCCAAAGAAAAACTGTAAAGTGCTTCCTTTAGGTGAAAGGGTGAAAGTTCCCAACTCAATAATGACAGAAAAAAAGGTATATGATGAGGTTGCTAAGGTCTGTGGTAAATTATTGTTAATCTCTTACTGTGCCTAATTTCTAAAATAAATTTTGTTATAGTATGTATGTTTAGGAGAAAACATAGTATAGAGGGCTTCGTATCATCCCCAGTTTCAGGTAGTCATCAGTGGTTTTGGCATGTGTCTCCCACAGATAAAGGGGGCTATTTTACATCCCTATATTTCTTGTTGTGGTGCTTTACTTAGGGATCTAAATCCAGAACACAAAGTCAATGTGGCATTGGTCATCAATTTCACTTTTATAATTATTGACATTATACTTTCCAGTAGATTTGAACTCAGGAGTAATCACTTAGTAAAAAAATTTGAATACATTGCCTCTGGGTGTGAGGGGTTAAGTGCTTTTACATGTCTTTTCAATTTTGCAGTTATTTTAATGATAATTTTGCATTAATTTTATACTTAAGAAAAATCTGAAAAGAAAAAAAGATTAATTTTGAAACGACAAAAACATTAAAACAGGATTCTGGACGTTTCAGGGAGGGGAAGAATTGCTGGTTTGAGGAAAATGGAAATGAGTAAAAATTTGTGGGAGAGGATGTTTTGGGTGGATTTGTGTTCTGGCAGGAAAGGAGTCACATCCTGAGAACTTGGCAGAAAGAAGCTTCAGTGCTAGAAACTTCTGGGAATAGCTTTCCAACAGCTGCATGCTGGCCTGCCTTAGCCAGACTGGTCTCAGCTTCTTCTACAGCTGCAGACTGTTGTTTTCAAATCTAGATCTTAAGTGTAGCTTCAGGTCTTGCTTTAAGAGACAAGATGTTATTGGGGAGAATTTTCCAGAAAATAAGTGAATAAGAAATAACTTCAGGAAGGCACTTTTTAATTTAGAAGGTAAATATTGTCTCCGAAGTCCATGAGAGACAACTGATTAGGAAAGAAGGTCCTCAAGTGCTTTCTCCTGTGAGGAAGACAATGGACCCAAGAGGGTTGCAGAAATTGAAATATGATCTATGGGCAGAATGGGCAAAATAAATACTTTCATGACCACTTAGTTTTACCAAGGATTTCTCCCCCCTCCCTTTTTTGTTCTGTTACCAGGAATTAAATCTAGTGGCACTTAACCACTGAGCCACATCCTCAGTCCTTTTTTATATTTTATTTACAGACAGGATCTCCCAGAGTAGCTTAGGGCCTCCCTAAGATACTGAGGCTGGCTTTGAACTCACCATCCTCCTGCCTCAGCCTCCCAAGCCACTGGATTACAGGCGTGCACCAGCGTGCTCACACATACACACACACCCTAAGTATTTTAGGCTCCAGTAAAGTTCATAGGAAATATATTTGAGGAAGAAAAGAAGGGGAGGGGACTAGTTGGAGGGAAAGAACCTCAGTAGTGGAGTGCCACTGAATAAATTAACTGATATTCTGGTTCTTATAGTTGGTATATTTTTCTATGAAATTATCTTTTACTTTTAATTAAGTTGGGAGTGATTTTAAAGTATTAGAGATATTTTCCCTTTTCTGTTAGACATGTTGAAAATATTTCTCCTACTTTATCATTTGTATTTTGACTTCGTTTATAGTGTTTTATTAGGTAGAAGTTTTATATTTTTATGATTCTAAATCCACCTAGGAGATTTAGCAACTAGAATCTAGAACTCTCGATTAGGAAGGTTTTCACTTACGTGAAGTTCATAAAACTTCTCCTTTCAGTAGTTTATTCGTTCTTATTTATTGTTACTTTATTGAAATTAAGCATTCAAATATTGATAGAAATCTAGAACAAAATTGCCCCATTCCATTCTTTAATAAAATCAAGATTTTTTTTCTGGTCCATATTACCTTCTAAACTTTGGCCGTAGACAATTCATTTTTTTTAATTTAGAAGAAATAGCATAAAAAGTTTTATACTTTTCACTTTCATATTGTTTTATAACATGTATGTATATATACGCATATATACATATATAATGTACTTTATGGTTATATACACATATATGTATATAACAACATATGTATATACACACATATATAACATATATATACATATATATAACATATATATGTGTGTGTATATATATATGTATATATATAAAATCTACTTTATTGTAGTCTTTTTTTGCCCCCTAAAACCACTTTAATCCCTGTTAATGGCTTAGTGTGTCCTTTTAAAATTTAAGCCTGCTTATTAATTTATATACCGTATATGAAATCATACTGTATCTATTTCTCTGCTGTTTGCTTATTCACATATTTTCACTTTTTACTCACATATTTTCTGTTATTAAAATATATATTTATGATACCACCTTTTAGATTAATGAATAGAATGATAAGATTTAAACTGTTGTACCCAAACCTGTACGCATTTTCAATAGATAATCTCAGGATCCTTTACAAAAATGACTAGTAGTTTTCATTCTCTCAACAGTTTTACTTTATGCTCTTTTCACTCATATGATATCTGATGTTATTCTTTATCAATGTTCAGAAATGCTTTATGGTTTCATTTTACTTTTACATGCTCATTTCATGCCTTATATTTGTTATGTATGTTGGTAGACAAAGGTTAACCATTGTTCCAATGCTATTTATTGAATCTTCCATTTAATACTTTATAAAAAATAGAATTGAAATACTATATTTATCAGAATAACATGGTTAAAAATATTCACTTACTCAGCACATTTATTGAGTACCTAATATGTTCTACACTCTGCTTAGGTACTAGCAGTTCAGGGGGAAGAAACAGATTAACATTTTCCATTCTTATGGAATTTACAATCCCAACAACCCAAGGATCAGTTTTGGGATTGTAATCCTTCTTGACTTTTATTGGTGTTTGTTCTGTAAAATAACATAAGATTTTTCTTTTTTTTTATAAGGCTGACCTTTTAAAAATTATTTATTTTTATAGTCTATATACAAATTCATGTATTTTCATTGCAAATGTTCTATGCCAGTCTGTATGTTTTTTTCCCTTCTCCTATTTGCTGTGTGTATATGTGCGTTGTGTGCGTGTGTTCTAAACACCAGGGCTGCAAAGACCTTAGCATATTATTTAATGATCTATGGAAAGAAGTAGCAGGACTTGGTGGAGAGAGTTTGGACATCGTACAACTCATTCTTTCCTTGGTGGAGGCAGATTGGGATACAATGAAGGGCCACACCATGCCTTCCAGCAGAGGGAATTTATAGGAAAATCTGCATGCCTACTGTGCAGATAGATTTCTTCAGCTATATCATGAATAAATTCTTTTATTTATAATCAAAGTCACTTGGCTTTGCTCCTCACCTAAAAATTAGAGACAAAGGAAGAAGCCACCTTCTCTCCACTTCCTTCATTATCATGTTCTTCAGAGAATTTCTTATCTCACTGCCCAGAACAACAGCTTTCCTGGGCACTGACTAGTGTTTACCTCAACTCTGTGTGTGTGTGTGTGCGTGTGTGTGTGTGTGTGTGCGCACGCGTATGTGTAACAGGGCACTGGGGATCGAACTCAGGGGTGCTCTACCATTGCGCTCTATTCCCAGTCCTTTTTATTTTTATTTTTTATTTTTTACAGACTACATTTTGATTCATTGTACACAAATGGGGTACATCATTTTGTTACTGTGGTTGTACACAATGTAGATTCATAACATTCGTGTAATCATACATGTACACAGGGTAATGATGTCTGTCTCATTCCACTATTTTTCATACCCCCACTCCCTCTCATTTCCTTCTACGTAATCTAAAGTTTCTCCATTCTTCTCTCACTCCCCCACCCCATTATATATCATCATCCACTTATCAGGGAAAACATTTAACCTTTGATTTTTTGGAATTGGCTTATTTCACTTAGCATGATATTCTCCAACTTCATCCATTTACCTGCAAATGCCATAATATTATTCTTCTTTATGGCTAAATAATATTCCATTGTGTATATATACCACAGTTTCTTTATCCATTCATCTGCTGAAGGGCATCTAGGTTGGTTCCACAATCTAGCTATTGTGAATTGAGCTGCTATAAACATTGATGTGCCTTTGTTATTAGTATGCTAATTTTAAGTCCTTTGGGTGACAGAGTCTTGCTAAGCTTCCCAGGCTGGCCTGGAACTTGCCATCATATTGCCTCAGCCTCCCAAGTAGCTAGGATTGCAGGTGAGTGCCACCACATGGCTGTTTCCACTTAATGGAATTTTCTGTCATATAGAAATTTAATTTTAAAATAGTTAAATGTACCAATCTTGAACTACTCTTTCTGGAAATACTGCAGTCTAGATATTCTGAAAATCTTCTATATAAATTCTGAAAAGAAGAATAAAATATTAAAATAAAATACTTTTAATGGAATAAATGAGCTTTCCAGAAAATAGGGCAGTCCCCTGAAGTCAGGATAAAGGGGAGGGGGCTGCCTGTCAAGACAGGTTGGGTGGGTTTTACACTCCAGCTGTGCTTGTAGCAGGTGGTCCAGAGCTTTGGGCTGATGGCGTTATTATCTGCAGGGACAGGAGACAAAGTCTTGTATCTGGTATCTGGGCATGGAGGCAGAATTATGATCCTAACATAGAGCTGAAGCCACAGAAGAGCTACTAGGAAAAGGGTGAACTAGGAGAGAAATTCTTCCTACTCTTCTATTTTGATCTCAGTTACGGATCAAGGGAAATTGATCTTTTTGTGACTTAATGACTCTCCCACCATTTTTCTTTAACAAACTATAAGCAGTGAATGTTCACTTAAAGTAGAACTGGATTGGTAGTACCTCCCAGACAACTGCCAGGCAGAACCGTAAATCTGTCTACAGGAAAACACCCTCAAAGCAAGACTAAAAACAGTTCTCGTAGATAAGCAAGAAATATAAACTTATAGAAAGTTAAAGCACTTTTGGCATTAGAAGACAAGCAGCAATTAACAAGAGCAAGCAGAAACAGCAGCAGAATCAAGTCTATGAAAACTTCAGCATTAAAATATTGAAATTATTGGACTCAGATAAAAGTTGGCTTAATATATATTTTTTTAAATGAAAGGGATCAAAAACTGGGTAAAAAGGTAGACATCATGAAAAGAATAAAGTCAATTTGAAAAAGATATAAAGAGTGATAGGTAACTGACAGACGCAAGTGTAAGAACAGGAGGATAAGGGGATACTTCTATAAATTGGTCTCATTGTGCTGACCTCTACATGCTTTTGTCTAAAAAAAAATTGTTCACCTGCAGCTCTGCCTGGCTTAAGTCAGTAGGATATGTTAACTTTCCTTGGCAAAAACCTGTTATCTGTAGGAGAAATGAAGGCCTCAAATTCTGATAAAAAGAACACAAGTTACCCTGAAGGGGGGAATTTTGACCTTTACACAGACCAGCTGCCATAACTCAGGCAGATAAGGATAATTCCCCCTAACCATACAGTCTGTAAGAATAGGTTCCAGTTACAACTGGTAGGCTTGGGCCAAAGTGACCGAGCATTGTCATGCACAGTGGGGACTTGAAAGTCTGATGTTTTCATGCTCCTAGAGGGAAACCAAGAGGTGGACGTGGATGGGACTCTCTGGAAACTTTCTTGGGTCCCCAGTAAGACTGGAGGGCTGGAGGGTCAGGCTGTCCTTCTCTCTGAGCAGAAAGTGAGAAAGGACACCGTGGCGCCTGCCTCAGCTCTGTGATGAGTCCTTGTCCTGTAACAGATGCGACAGAAAAAGCACGAATTTAGCAAATTTAATTTAATCATTTAAAGAGGTGATTTGATAGAACTTAGTAGATTGAACTGGAAGTGAACTAGGAAGAATTTACTCACAATGCAGAGACAAAGGAATGGAAAAAAATGAAGTCAAAATATGAATGACACTGATTCTGAGATTCAAGAATCTCAAGTGGGATAAACAAAAGGAAAGCAACACAGAAAGACATGGTGTTATCATCATGGTAGGTATCCAGATGAGTTCCAGGTCGTTGGTGTCCTGAACAAAGAATCCAGTAGCACACATGCAAATAACAGGCAAAGTACAGATTTATTGAGGGTTAGGATGAAAGTCGCACTTGGTTAGGTAGAGCAGAGTGGGCCGAGCAGGAGAGAGAGGAGCTCAAGTCCCGTATCTCTGGAAATTTGAGTCAAATGCTGAGCTGTGAGGTGTTCTCTTCCCTATATGGACCTGATTAAAGACCTTACCCCATTAATTACCTTATGATACCTGAACAGAATATTGTCCAATCCCCCCCCCCCAACTGGTTACTTTAGAAAATCAAATTAGATTACTGCACACTTTACCCCTGTTGTTTATTTTGAAATACTGAATCTGCGGTGGGAGTTGTCATGGTGATAAATCCTCAGTGGCAGGAGTTGTCATGGTAATGGGATTTATTGTAAACAGGGACAGGACTCTTGTCTTGTCCTCCAGCAGTTTCTAATACTCTGTCTCTACCATCTTGATGTCCCTGAATTCCTACCTAACATTATCAGAGTAAACCTGCAGAACACCAAAGACAACGTATCATAAAATTTCAGAGGACACATTATCCAGAAACAAACAAACAAACAAACAAAAAAACACTGTTGAATATTTCACAGAATAAGGGAAGCCAGAATATGAGAGAAAATAACTACCATCTTAGAATTTCACACCTAGCAAACTCTTTAAAAATGGAGATATTAAGACTAACAAAAACTGAGCATTTACCACCAACAGGCTTTCACTAAGAGAAACTAAAAAAAAAAAAAAAAAAAAATCAATCAATTCAAGTTGAGATGTTAGAAAAGCCAAAACTATTGTGATGATAATGAGACAGTGGTGATAAAACATCCTAGTGGCTTTGTATTATTGTGAAGCCAGAGAAGGAGATTGACCAGCTCAGACACTTTAAATTGTGCATGTCAAAATTTTACTGAGATTAGAAATCAAGGTCACAGCTTTCATACCAGTAGATTAGGAAATATGGGAAATAACACCAAATAAAACTTTAATTCAGAAAGCAAAGAAGGAAAGTAAAAAGGAAAAGGAAATATGAAAACAGTGGTGAGGGAGGTGTAGAAGGGTTTAGGCAGCCAGGGCAAGATGGTGAGTAAGGAAGTTGGGGGCAGGATCAGAACAAGGGGGCGTAGAGAGGGTCTTCTAATGAGGTCAACTTTCTGCTTGATGAAAGTGCTTGTAGACACAACCCAGGGACCCAATCAGACACTTCCATACTTGCGCTCCCAAGTGGGGATCCAATAGAAAAACTAAAATAGACACGTGGACAGAGAGGGCACCAATCAATACTAGTGAGAAAAGCATGGACAGGGGAGGAGATAAGGAAAGGAGTAAATTCCAGGGACCATCAAAATAACAGGCCAAAACTCCCTCACCAGATTCCCAACTCTGGGGCCCCTTCTCATCAGAGAAGTCTATCTCTGTATCTCTGTCACTTTTGCAATAAATCTACTTCTTGCTTGCTGTTATGGCTTGGATATGAGGTATCCCTCAGAAGCTCACATGTGAGACAATGCAAGAAGGTTAAGAGGAGAAATGATTTGGTTGAAAACTCTTAACCCAGTCAGTGAATTAATTCCCTTTTAGGGATTAATTGAGTGATAATGGAAGTGGTAGGGTGTGACTGGAGGAGATTGGAATTGAGGTATGGCTTTGGGGTATATATTTTGTTTCTGGAGAGCGGAGTCTCTCTGCTTCCTGATGATGCGAGCTGCTTCCCTCTTCCACGCTCTTCCAGCGTGAGGAATGGAGCTGGTCTTCTATGGACTAACCACCGAAACCCAGAGCCCTCAAATGAACTCTACCTCCTCTATAATTGTGCTGGTCAGATACTCTTAGTCACAGCAGCCAAATAACTGATGAAAACCCTTGCTATCTCTTTGTCCTAATCTTCAATTCTTTGTTGAGCAGAAACAACAAACCCAGTACCCTTCGATGGTAACAGTGGGACAAATGGAAACCAAAAGATTACAAATGGAAATAGATCCATAAATGCCAATAAGTTAAAGAAGCACAAATGTGTTAAACTCTTCAGTCTAGAGATTTAGGACCTCAGATGAGATATGAAAAACCAACATACTATATGCCATTTCTAAGGAAAGAAAATCAAAAGTAAAAATGTCAAACATGGTATCCAAGGCAAATGCAAATTGAATTTAGCCCTTTTCATACCAGATATGATAAAATTTAAGGCAAAATGTATTATTGTAGATAAAGATTGACAGTATATGATGATATAATATTTAAATGGCCAGAAGAAAGTTTCAGTGAGATTCTGAACTTTCACACACTGAATTAAATAGCTCCAATCTATGTGAATAAAATGGACTGCAAAGAAATATAGATAATTTTATCTCTATGGTTGAAAACTTTAACACACCTCTCCCAATAATTTATAGATCAAAAAATTAAAAAGAAATGAGAGTATGGAACACTGAAATGACATAACAATATACTTAATCTTCATCACCATCTTAGAGAATAAATGTGTTTAAACACTCACAGTATGTTTACATAGAATGTAAAACAGGTCATAGGAAATACTAAAAAAATCAGGATCATACCCAAGTCAAAATTTCTCAGACTACAATGAAATTAAATTAGAAGGAAATAGAACAAAAATAGCACATATCTAAAAACATCCGCCTGTGCTGAAAATTTGAAGCTCACTTCTAATAAACTCTTGAGAGAAAAAGGAATCATAATATATAGTATTAGAAAATGCTTGGAACAGAATGATAATAATGATATTTGATAATGATATTTAATGGTATTTAGTGTAGGTAAGGAGAATATCAAAGGAAATTTGTAGCTTTGGATGCTTAGAAATGCTCCTCAGGAAAAGGAGAAAGATTGAAATTTCACACAGCAAGCATCCAATTCAAGTTATGGGGAAAAAGCAGCAGTAAAGGGTACCTGGAGATGAGCTACCTCCTGGAGATACTTTCATACTTCTCTCAAGGAGGAGAACTGACTTAGCTGATTGGCAAGTTTGGGAAAAAGAGTTGAGCATATTTGATGCAGATCTTCTAGAATTCTGTCAGATCTTGAAACGACTGGAGAGGGGTCACTGAATGGTTTTCTGTTCTTGCACTGCATGGCAAGCCCCACTGTGTACCCTCCCCCTCTTATGAGGTGCCTGTCTCTGTTTTCAGCACTACTTGTGAAGAAGATGTGTCTCCTAATTCCCACGTGAAGTATAGGAAAGAAAAAAGGCACTTTCTCCTTTTCTATCAGTAATCCTATCAGTCATTTCAATTTCCATCTGTCTCTTGTGTATGCCACGGTGATTCCTAAATTTGAGAAAGGTAATGTATCTATTGTCCGCCCCGCCTTCAAATTCCAGCACTGTATATGACAAGATAAGATACGTTATTGTAACAGTCGAGATGGGGGTGAAGAACTGGGAAAGGCATAATACTGTTGAACTTCCTGTAGCAGCTTTGGGGAAATGTTCATTTCTTTTCAGTAAGCATAGGATGTTCCAGTACTTGCTTTTATGATGTCAGTAGGCAAAATGAGGTGTCAAGAAGTCTGTGTGCCTGACTTATTCTAGAAATATTGCATTATGTGACAGTTTCTTGTAGTGAAAAACTATGAAGTCTCATGCTGCTCACAGAGGTTTCCTTCGGTTACTTCTGGAAGGGTGGTGAAAGCTCATATGAGAGTCTTCAGTAGATTGAACATGAGTCCTAGTTCAGAGGATTTATTCCAATGATTTCATAATTCCTGTGGTAGAAAATTGGGAGAGGCTGTGTCAGAGGCATCTGGCTTGACCTAATTTTAAATGAAATGTCCTGTTGTCTTATTTTTTTATTTTCTTCCCCCCCCCCCCTTTTTTTTTTGGGGGGGGGTGGGAAGGGGTACGGGGATTTAACCCAGGGAGCTTTATCCCTGAATCACATCTCCAGCTCCTTTTATATTTTGAAACAGTGTCTCTCCAAGTTGCTGAGCCTGGTCTCAAACTTGTTTATTCTCCTGCCTCAGCTTCCTGAGTTGCTGGAATTACAGGCGTGTACCACCACGTCTGGATTATTTTTCTTTCTTGACTGGTACATAAACTCTTAAATACCACAAACATACATACTCACATATTGAAATGTATGTATGTATATTTATACACACTAATAATAATGCATAGGAGCATACACATATTTATATGAGTGTATATGTATGTATATGCATATCAGTGATTCGCAGATCTAGTACTATCATTTAATTATAAAGAGTAACTTCAGTTTTATTTCTCATAGCAAAAGTAAGAATTTGAGATCCATTGCAAATAGTCATTCACTCTTGTTATGGTTTGGAGGTGAGATGTCCCTCAAAAGCATACGTGGTTAGAAAATGCAAGAAGGTTCAGAGGAGAAATGATTGGGTCGTGAGAGTCTTAACCCCGTCTTAAACCCTGATAGGGATTAACTGAGTGGTAACTGAAGTGGGAGGGTGTGGCTGGAGAAGGTGGGAATTGGGGTGTGACATTGGGATACATATTTGTATCTGGCAAGTGGAGACCTCTTTCTCTGCTTTCTGATCACCATGTGAGATGCTTCCCTCTGCCACACTCTTCTGCCATGGTGTTCCTGCCTCACTGGAGTCCTGAGGAATGAAGCCTCTGTCTATAAACGGAGACCACTGAAACCATGAGTCCCCAAATACAATGTTCCTCCTCTACAATTGTTCTGGTCTGGTTATTTAGTCACAGCAGAAAAAAGCTGACTAAAACAACTCTAGAACAGAAAGTTTAAGGTTAAACTTTGTTCTATTTGAGCTAATAATAATATCACAAAGCTAGCTTGCCTGCCTGCTTTTCTTCCTTCCTTAAGATAATTTGAACTTTGATTTTGAGCGGAGGTTAGGGTTTATGCTTTTGTAGACATTTGCTAGTTTTTATTTATTTTATACTTTATTAGATGGGTACAAATAGGTGTAAATAAACAGAATTCTTCATCTCAGTCTAGCAAATCTAAGAAGTAGAGTTTTTCAGTTTTTCTCAAATAGTTGTTTCTTTTTTTTTATAATGTATTTTTTTTTATTGTAAACAAATGGGATACATGTTGTTTCTCTGCTTGTGCATGGCATAAAGGCATACCATTTGTGTAATCATAAATTTACATAGAACAATGTTGTTTGATTCATTGTTATTTTTTCCCTTCCCCCCACCCCTCCCACCACTCTTTACCCTCTATACAGTACTTCCTTCCTCCATACTTGCCCCCCTCCCTAACCCTAACTCTAACCCTAACACTAACCCTTCCCTCCCCCCCATTATGTGTCATCCTCCACTTATCAGCGATATCATTCGTCCTTTGGCTTTTTGAGATTGGCTTATCTCACTTAGCATGATATTCTCCAATTTCATCCATTTGCCTGCAAATGCCATGATTTTATCATTCTTTATGGCTGAGTAATATTCCATTGTATATATATACCACAGCTTCTTTATCCACTCACCAATTGAAGGGCATCTAGGTTGGTTCCACAGTCTGGCTATTGTGAATTGAGCAGCTATGAACATTGATGTGGCTGTATCTCTGTAGTATGCTGATTTTAAGTCCTTTGGGTATAGGCTGAGGAGTGGGATAGCTGGGTCAAATGGAGGGTCCATTCCAAGTTTTCTTAGGAATCTCCACACTGCTTTCCAGAGTGGCTGCACTAATTTGCAGCCCCACCAGCAATGTATGAGTGTACCTTTCTCCCCACATCCTCGCCAACACCTGTAGTTGCTCCTATTCTTGATAATCGCCATTCTAATTGGGGTGAGATGGAATCTTAGGGTGGTTTTGATTTGCATTTCTCTTATTACTAGAGATGTTGAACATTTTTCCATATGTTTGTTGATTGCTTGTAGATCTTCTTCTGTGAAGTGTCAATTCATTTCCTTAGCCCATTTGTCGACTGGATTATTTGAATTCTTGGAGTAAAGTTTTTTGACTTCTTTATAGATTCTGGAGATTAGTGCTCTATCTGAAGTATGATTGGCAAAGATATTCTCCCATTCTGTAGGCTCTTTCTTTGCATTGCTGATAGTTTCCTTTGCTGAGAGAAAGCTTTTTAGTTTGAATCTATCCCAGTTATTGATTCTTGCTTTTATTTCTTGTGCTATGGGAGTCCTGTTAAGGAAGTCTGGTCCTAAGCCAACATGTTGAAGATCTGGACCTACTTTTTCTTCTATAATCTGCAGGGTCTCTGGTCTGATTCTGAGGTCCTTAATGCATTTTGAGTTTAGTTTCGTGCATGGTGAGAGATATGGGTTTAGTTTCATTCTGTTGCATATGGATTTCCAGTTTTCCCAGCACCATTTGTTGAAGAGGCTATCTTTTCTCCATTGCATATTTATGACACCTTTGCCTAGTATGAGAAAATTGTATTTATTTGGGTTTGTGTCCGTGTCCTCTATTCTGTACCATTGATCTACTTTTCTATTTTGGTACCAATACCATGCCATTTTTGTTACTATTGCTTTGTAGTAGAGTTGAAGATCTGGTATTGCAATACCCCCTGTTTCACTCTTCCTGCTAAGGATTGCTTTAGCTATTCTGGGTTTCTTATTCCTCCACATGAATTTCATAATTGCTTGCTCTATTTCTGTAAGGTACATCATTGGGATATTAATTGGAATTGCATTGAATTTGTATAGCACTTTAGGTAGTATGGCCATTTTGACAATATTAATTCTTCCTATCCAAGAACATGGAAGATCTTTCCATCTTCTAAGGTGTTTTTAATTTCTTTCTTTAGTGTTGTATAGTTCTCATTGTAGAGGTCTTTCACCTCTTTTGTGAGATTGATTCCCAAGTATTTTATTTTTTTCGAGGCTATTGTGAATGGGGTAGTTTTCCTAATTTCTCTTTCTGAAGATTCATCACTTATGTATAAAAATGCGTTGGATTTATGGGCATTGATCTTGTAACCTGCTACTTTACTGAATTCACTTATGAGTTCTAAGAGTTTTCTGGTGGAATTTCCAGGTTCCTCTAAATATATAATCATGTCATCAGCGAACAGGGATAGTTTGAGTTCTTCCTTTCCAATTCGTATCCCTTTAATTTCTTTGGTTTGTCTAATTGCTCTGGCTAGAGTCTCAAGAACGATGTTGAATAGAAGTGGTGAAAGAGGGCATCCCTGCCTTGTTCCAGTTTTTAGGGGGAATGCTTTCAGTTTTTCACCATTTAGAATGATATTAGCCATGGGCTTAGCATAAATGGCCTTTACAATGTGAAGGAATGTTCCCACTATCCCTATTTTTTCTAGTGTTTTGAGCATGAAGGGGTGCTGTATTTTATCAAATGCTTTTTCTGCATCTATTGAAATAATCATGTGATTCTTGACTTTAAGTCTATTGATATGGTGAATTACATTTATTGATTTCCTGATGTTGAACCAACCTTGCATCCCTGGGATGAAACCCACTTGATCATGGTGCACTATCTTTTTAATATGTTTTTGTATGCGATTTGCTAAAATTTTGTTGAGAATTTTTGCGTCGATGTTCATTAAGGATATTGGTCTGAAATTTTCTTTCCTTGATGAGTCTCTGTCTGGTTTAAGTATCAGTGTGATATTGGCTTCATAGAATGAGTTTGGGAGGGTTCCCTCCTCTTCTATTTTATGGAATACTTTGAGAAGTATTGGAATGAGCTCTTCTTTAAAGGTTTTGTAGAACTCGGCTGAGAACCCATCTGGTCCCGGACTTTTCTTTGTTGGTAGGCTTTTGATGACTTCTTCTATTTCAGTACTTGAAATTGGTCTATTTAAATTGTGTATGTCCTCCTCATTCAGTTTAGGCAATTCATATGTCTCTAGAAACCTGTTGATGTCTTCGAAGTTTTCTATTTTGTTGGAGTATAGATTTTCAAAATAGCTTCTAATTATGTTTTGTATTTCAATCCTGTCTGTTGTGATATTTCCTTGTTCATTCCGAATTTTAGTGATTTGGATTTTCTCTCGTCTTCTCTTTGTTAGTGTGGCTAAAGGTTTATCAATTTTCTTTATTTTTTCGAAGAACCAACTATTTATTTTGTCAATTTTTTGTATTGTTTCTTTTGTTTCAATTTCGTTGATTTCAGCTCTGAGTTTAACTATTTCCTGTCTTCTACTACTTTTGGTGCTGATCTGTTCTTCTTTTTCTAGGGCTTTGAGCTGTAGTGTTAGGTCATTTATTTGTTGAGTTTTACTTCTTTTATTAAATGCGCTCCATGAAATAAATTTCCCTCTTAGTACTGCTTTCATAGTGTCCCAGAGATTTTGATATGATGTTTCTTTGGTCTCATTTACCTCTAAGAATTTTTTAATTTCCTTCCTAATATCTTCTGTTATCCATTCATCATATAATAGCATATTGTTTAATCTCCAGATGTTGGAATAGTTTCTGTGTTTTACTCTTTCATTTATTTCTAACTTCAATCCATTATGATCTGATAGAATACAAGGTAGTGTCTCTATCTTCTTGTATATGCTAACATTAGCTTTATGGCATAATATATGGTCTATTTTAGAGAAGGATCCATGTGCTGCTGAGAAGAAAGTGTATTCGCTCTTGGTTGGATGGTATATTCTATAAATGTCCGTTAAGTCTAAATTATTGATTGTGTTATTGAGATCTATGGTTTCTTTGTTCAATTTTTGTCTGGAAGATCTGTCCAGTGGTGAGAGAGGCGTGTTAAAATCACCTAGTATTATTGTGTTATGGTCTATTTGGTTTCTGAAATTGAGAAGGATTTTTTTGACATACATGGATGAGCCACTGTTTGGGGCATAGATGTTTATGATTGTTATATCTTGCTGATTTATGCTTCCCTTAAGCAGTATGAAATGACCTTCTTTATCCCTTCTGACTAACTTTGGCTTGAAGTCCACATTATCGGAAATGAGGATGGATACTCCAGCTTTTTTGCTGAGTCCATGTGCATGGTATGTTTTTCCCCATCCTTTCACCGTTAGTCTATGGGTATCTTTTTCTATAAGGTGAGTCTCTTGTAGGCAACATATTGTTGAATCCTTCTTTTGAATCTAATCTGCCAGTCTATGTCTTTTGATTGGTGAATTCAGGCCATTAACATTCAGGGTTATTATTGAGATATGATTTGGTTTCCCGGTCATATGGTTAATTTTTAAAATTTTATTTATTTATTTATTTGACACTACTTGGTTCCTCCTTTATTTGACAATTCCTTTAGGATATTTCCTCTCTTTGCTGATTTGCTTCTTTGTTTTTCATCTCTTCCTTGTGGAATATTTTGCTGAGAATGTTCTGTAATGCTGGCTTTCTTTTTGTAAATTGTTTTAGCTTTTGTTTATCATGGAAGGATTTTATTTCATCGTCAAATTTGAAGGTAAGTTTTGCTGTGTATAAGATTCTTGGTTGGCATCCATTTTCTTTCAGGGCTTGAAAAATGTTGTTCCAGGCCCTTCTAGCTTTTAGGGTCTGGATTGAAAAATCTGCTGATATCCGTATTGGTTTCCCCTGAATGTAATTTGGTTCTTTTCTCTCACAGCCTTTAAAATTCTGTCTTTATTTTGTATGTTCGGTATTTCATTATAATGTGCCTTGGTGTGGGTCTGTTGTAATTTTGTGTATTTGGAGTCCTATAAGCCTCTTGAACTTGATTTTCCCTTTCATTCTTCAGATTTGGGAAATTTTCTGATATTACTTCATTGAATAGATTGTTCATTCCTTTGGTTTGTTTGTCTAGGCCTTCCTCAATCCCAATAATTCTTAAATTTGGCCTTTTCATGATATCCCATAGTTCTTGGAGATTCTGTTCATGATTTCTTACCATCTTCTCTGTTTGTTCAACTTTGTTTTCAAGGTTAAATATTTTGTCTTCAATGTCTGAGGTTCTGTCTTCCAGGTGTTCTATCCTACTGGATATGCTTTCTATGGAGTTCTTAATTTGGTTTATTGTTTCCTTCATTTCAAGGATTTCTGTTTGATTTTTTTTCAATATCTCTAACTCTTTATTGAAATGATCTTTTGCTTCCTCTATTGCTCTTTTAATTGTCGATTGGTGCGATCATTCAATGCCTGCATTTGCTCTTTCATCTCATCGTTTGCTTCCCTGATCATTTTAATTATGTACATTCTGAACTCCTTTTCTGTCATTTCTTCTGCCATGCTGTCATTGGGTTTTATTGATGTAACATCTAGATTTGTTTGCGGCATTTTCTTTCCTCGTTTTCTCATATTGTTCAGGTATCAGTGGACCGCTGAGATATTGCAGATTTCCTCTACTGACTTACAATGTCCTTGAAGATTTCTATATATATCCCCCCTTAGCCTTCAGTAGGCTGAAGTCTTGGAGGAAGTTGATAATGCGGTGCTCCACAAGGAAGCTGCCTCTCTAGGAGTAGTGGCCTTTAGGTGGGGTATATTCCCTGCTAGTGGGCAGAGGTGCCTCCACTTGTTGACCAATGGTCATCCAAAGGGGAACTAGGCTGCGGGTTGAGGCAAGGCCTGTTTGGGCCTGTGTCTCTGGTTTTTCCATCCTTTTGGGGAATCCTCACCCGGCAGGGAAGACTCACCAGGTGGGGAGGTCTCGCTGGTCAGTTCCCCTCCTAGAGGTTCCCCTCAATTTACAGCTACCACCTGGGCTGGGCTGCCTTCCTCTGCAAAGTTCCCAGGGGCCCGGCCCTACCTCCTGGGCCTGGGAGCCTCACCCTTCGCAGATGAATCTCCTTAGCCTGCCCCTCCTCAGAGAATCTGCCCGCAGTCCTGGAACCTTCGCTCTGCCCCTAAGCGTGTCTCTGTGCAGCTCTTCCACCCAGAAGCCTCCTAGATCCTGGGACCCTGCTCTGCACCTAATCACCTGGCTATGCGGCCCCTCCTCTGTGCAGCCGCCTGGGGCCCTGTACATTCGCTCTGAGTACCAGAGACCCGCCACACACCTCTTCCTCCAGACAGCCGCCCAGTATTCCGGTGCGGTCACTAGGAGTCCAAGCAACTCACTGCGTGCCTCCTCCTCCCACCAACCACCAGTAGCCCTGGGCAATCACTCCGAGTCCAAGTGACCCACCCTGTTCCTCCTCCTCCTCCAGGTAACCCCCCGGGTGTTCAGGAGCAGTCGCTCTGAGTGGCTCTGAATCCACGTGACCTGCTGCACGCCTCCTCTGGGCTGCCACCTGGAGCTCTGGTGCGGCCACTTGAGACCAAGCGACCCACCACGCTCCTCCTCTAGGCAGCCCTCCTGTGTTCAGGAGCGGTCGCTTTAAATCCAAGCAACTCACCACTCGCCTCCTCCTCTGAGCAGCCGCCTGGAGCTCTAATGCAGTCACTGGGAGTTCAAACGACCCGCCGGGCTCCTCCTCCTCCTCCTCCTCCTCAGGGCAGGCTCCGGTGTTCTGAGTCCATCAAATAGTTGTTTCTTGATTCTGCAGAATTATGTACAGAAGCAGAAGCATTTACTGAGTTATGGAGATATTCATATTTTATTTATTTTTTATTTTACTAATATTTATCATGTACAAATTATTTACAGCAGATTGTTTTATGTATGTAGGAAATGAATTTAGGCGAAGGATACCCTTTTGTATTTGCTTTGCGTTGCTGCTTAGGTTTAGTCTGAACATTGATGTCATGGCAGGTGAAAGTAGCTATTGGGCATTTCAATTTTTCTAGGAGGATTTCTGATTTTTTTTGCCTAGAATATCTATATGGTGTCCACTTGGGTCATAGGAGATAGTACAGCTGGTGTCCTTTCCCTTCTACATTTGTGATGTAGAATGTATATAGTTTTGTGCAATATGTGTATGCTGGGTGTTAGGGAAGATGTTTTGTCAGAAGCATCACTGGCATAGGAAGTTGTGAGTTCCAGAAGCCCTGAGGACTCTCTTTAGTGCTAATTGGTAGGTGGTACAGGTCATCTACCATCAGTATGAAGGTGAGAATTCTGAAGAAAATCACTGGACATTTTGCTTCCTCACCTCTCGACTGCAGTCCTCTCTCTGGGTTACTGGTTTTTGTAAGTTAATATTATGGCCAGTTACCAGTGATGAGTTCCTCCTCCCTAGATGTGAAGACTGAACACTTGGGAAACGCCAAGGCAAGCATAGAAAACAAGTTTTATTTAAAGAATAGTAACATAGACTTCTCCACAGAGAAGGGGGCCTAGACCTGGGTGTCCTGGGAGAGGGTGAATCTTGTCCTTTTTATAATTTCCAGGTTTCTTACTTCTTTTGTTCCCTCCCTTTATACTGAACATGTGGTGAAAAGGGGAGATTCAGGGAAAGCAGCCCAGTGAATACTCATTAATAATTCCCTGCTGAGAGTTACAATCTACCCAGAGGTAGGTGACATTTTGGTTATCAGATAGGGAGGGGAAAGTGTCCTGAAGGTATTAACATTCCCGTCCTCCTCTAAGCCAGCTTCCATCTTCCCTACCCCACCAGATTCATCTATCTATACTAACTGCCTGGCTTTTGTTCTTGTTTCATTAGGAGGGACTGGGAATGAGTGGAGAAGAGCTTGAGAAAGATATTGCCATGGAGATGTGCTTAATCTATGTAAACATCGGACTTCTGGTTTCTGTCAAGAGGGTGAAGCAACTTGTCTCAATCACAGAAAAATAACCCAGGAGAAACTAAAGAAGCAAGAGGAAGGCATGATTTCCAGAATTCAACCATAGTGACCCCAGAGCAATGACAACGAGGCATTGGCAACTCTGGGAAGAAAGGAGGTGGCCTGTTTTTTTTTTTTTTTTTTTAATTAATTAATCAATTTTTACCAGTATGAGGTGGGTAGCTGCAACTTGGTTCCTTGGAGAGACTAGATTGGAAGAATATTTGTAAATTCTTATTTATATTTCGCCTGCAAAGTGCTTACCCAATCATTGCCTGCTCTATCAAGACAGAAATAAGTACTAACAGTTCAATCATGAATATCAATTTGTGCAGCAAAAATGTGGACTGAGGAGCTGATGGAAACAGGTGTGAACTGACCGGCCATGCATGTCTCATGCTTTCGCTGCTCGCCTGCCCACCATCAGGGTTTGTAAAGTATCACCTAAGAAAGCAACTTGAAAGGTGAGACCCATAAGTAGGAGTGGCCTCATGGAGCAACAGTGGTCGGGGATTGATGGCAGGGGTTCATGGTTATGTGACCACACTCCACTAAAATCAGGGGCAACTAGCTTTTTCTGCCAAGTGCCAGATCGTAAGTATTTTAGGTATCTTGAGCCATATCATCTTGTTGCTGAAAGCTCAGTCCTTGTCCCTGGTGCCAATCCAATAACTAGGATGCAATTTTGAGAAAAAGGGAGAAGAGGGAAGGTTCATTGCTTTGCTAGCAAAGGCAAAACACAGGAAACTCCTATCCCATAGTCTGTGATTCTGCCCATCAGCAGGAACAGAGGGGCTTCTAAAGAGGTGATTCAAAGCCTGTATACATTCCACGTGCTCTTGGTTGGAATTGTAATTCATTTGTTTATTTGGGAGATAGTCCTTTCTGAGATCTTCTGGCACCATTCCCAAAGTATGGATTACTAGTTCCTATGGTGGGTATGTTTTCAATGCCCAAAATGCAGAGGAAAGGTAATCCTGTCTCCCCTGAGATTAGGAAGCGGGGGTAGAGACTAGGAAGGAGGAAGGAGAGAGGAAGAGAAAGAAACATGTTCATTTAAAAAGTAAGTAGCAGTGGAACAGCAGCAAGGGCTATATTCAAAGCATAAAGTGGACCACGTTTAAAATCTCAGTTACAACTTCTCAACTCTGTTCTTGTAAAGTTAAAGCAGAATATGTGAAAGGAATGGGTGTTTCTGTGTTTTAGAAAACTTTATTTATGAAAACAGGCAGTGGGTCAGGTTTGGCCCATGGACCATCATTTGCAGTCCCGTACCTTATGTTAAACAGATTGACCTACACCAATACATGACCTTTTGCTGTTGGTCAACACGTATTACCAGAAGGAGCAGTTGATGTCTCTATGGCACTTGAGTACTGAGTTAACAACAGATGAGGAGTAAAACTTCTATCCAAAAGAGAGAAATAATACAATATACAAACTGAAATAGAATTACTGATAGGATAAGCATTTAAAATACATGAAATAAGGATTATAAAGCTGCTCCCCCGCCCCTTACGCTGCAGTCATTTCCCCACTTCCCCACTTACAACCTAGCTGGTCAGTCTGTGAACATCCTAGCTGGCTATTGGTTCATCACTCAGCTTGCAAGTCTCCTTCTCCACGATTGGTCCCGTTATCCTGCGGAATTCCACTGCTTAAGAATGGCTTCCCCGACATTTTCTCTCTCTCTCCTCCTCACTTTCATACTCTCTCCTCCATTTCTCTCTCTCTCTCTCCTTTCCTCTCATTTTCTCTCTTACCCTGCGGGGAGACACTCTGCCTGTTGGCTTAATAAACTCTCTTATGTGATTTCCCATGTCCAGGTGGTTTCTGGGTTCTTACAAGGATACTCTAGAACCTGAGGTAAGATATTAGAAAAATAAAGAAAAAGAGTGTAACGGTGGTCCACCTCATGCTTTGAATGTAGTTCTTGCTGCTCTGCCACTGAGGCTTATTTTAAAATGGATGTGTTTTCTTTTCCTCTTCTCCCTCTTGCCCTACCTAACCTGGGGATGAAGAACAGAATTACCTTTTTTTCCCAACCTGGGTGGAGCACATGCCCACCACAGGAACCAAGTAATTCGGACTTCAGGGATGGCACCAGAAAAGTCAAGGAAGAGCTGTCTACCAAATTAACAAATGAATCACAAACCCCCAAAGGGAACACCTGGAACAAATCTCTCTTTTTAAAAAACCTATCGTTCTCCCTGATGGACACCCTGTGGGACAGGATTTCTCTGTTTCTTCCTTTCTAGCAAAACAATACAACTTCCTTTTTCTTTTTCTTAAGACAGTGTCCTCATTATTCAATTGGCATGAGGGACAGGGGCCAAAATTTTGGTAATGAGGAAATCACAAACAAGAACCAAATAACAAATGTTAGTATGAAAAATATAAAAATTAAAATTAAAAAATACATAAAGTGTCAGATTACTATAGCAGAAGAGCCACTACATTGAGACTCTTCAGAAGGTAATGGGAATTACAAGACAGAATATATTTAAAAAGCAAGGCAAGGTTATTCAGTTTTGTGTGGTGTTTGGAAAGAGCTTCGTCAGTTTTGAATTTTGTAAATTTTTGGCTGCCTTTGCTCAGAAGAGCTGTTGGAAAGGTCGTAATACCGCAGTTCAGAAGAACAGACCAAACCGAGAAAATGCCTCCTTTTGAAGTGGATATACTGGTGGTACCGGTGGAAATACAAGATATGGAAAGTATTAAGCGTCATATAATAGAGGAGATTAAAGACCTGTGCTTAGTGATGAAGAAAGTAATGTCAGAGCACTTGGAAAGTTTCAGGGATTTAACAAAAATGTGTAAGCCATGTTGGCTATCAAATGAGACTACTGATGTAAATGCCAAACAAGAGGATGTAGAGAAAAAGGGAGATGAAATCAATATAAAAGGAGAAAAAGAAATTTAGATGGGTGGTCCCAGAGATGCAGTCTATGCTTAATAAAATACCTGAAACAAGACAAAGCAAATGAAGCTGAAATAATAAACTAACTAACTGAAGGAATTTTTCCAGAGTTGAAGAACAAACTAGGTCTGCAAATGGAAAAAACTCACAGGGTACCTTAAAATTTAATGAAAAGGAAACACCACCTAGACATATTCTGGTGGCTTTAAATTTTCAAGGATAAAGAAAAACTTTTACAAGTATTTAGGCATAAAGCAGGTTACCGATAAAGTGGCAAAATTCAATCTGCCTTTAGGTTTTTTTTTTCTTTTGCAATTCTAAATGCCGGAAGACAGTAGAACAGTATCTACGAAGTTTTAAGGGTAAATCATTTTGAACCGAGAGTTATATACCCTGCCAACGTATTTTTTCTGTTCGCCGGCAATTGGAAGATAGATATGCAGAGGTTAAGAAAATCTTATCAACTAAGAACCTTCTCTGAAAATCTTGCTGATTTACTGCAGCCAATAGAGAATGTGAATTAAAATAAGTAGAGAGGCAATTGTATGAAAGAATTAGTGGTAAGTATTAAAACTAAAGAGCATTGCCTTTCAGTTGTTACATATAGGGTAATAAAACAAAAAATAGATTTGTAAGCGGCATGTAAAATTTTTAACTTTATAGTTTTAAGCTGCCAAAAGGCATGCCAAATACTCAAAATGTATTGGTCACAAAAATACTGTTTTATTTTTACCATGTAGTATTGTAGATAAAAAACACATGTTGTTAAGCTAAGACATAAAAAGGATTTGTCACGGTGGAAAGGATATGTACAATAAAGATTGTGCTTGTTAATCTGTCAAAAAAAAAAAAAAAGACAAAGCAAGATAAAGCAAAGCAAAACGTTAAGAAATACACAGAGAAAAAATAAATGGGGAGAAGGTAATATTTGAGGAAATCATGGAAATATATATCCTAGAAGTAGGGAAAAAAAACTAACAAGTGAAGGTTAAAATCTAAAATGGGGGACAAGCTTCTTAACTTTAGGTCCAAGGTCTGGTTAAGTTGAGGACAACGTTAAAGCTGTCTCAGTCAATAGTAAGCTGGAATGCACATTATACGAGAACTCATCCAACTATTGCTTTTCAGGGGAGGCAAGGAAAGGTGGTGGGGATTAAGGGTGGAGAGGGATTCAGATAGGAGAGGGTCTCTTGTTTTGTACAGATCAGTGTATTAGATAGAAAAATGAAAAATCCCCAAGATAAAGTGGCCTGGGAAAAGGGAGAGAAAAAGAAGGCCATATGCTGATGACTTTCATCTCCCAAGACAAAGGATGTTCAGACGCCAACTGCAGAAAGGGAAGAAGTACTCTTCCTCCCCAAGGTGACAGTCCTTAGAGGGCATTAACCCTCTTCAAAGATAGATCTGTAGATTTTCATACCAGAGGGTCAAAACCCTAAACCCTCAAACTAATACATTCACTGATCCCAAATTCCTGATCCACAGACTCTGAACCCAGAGGTTTGAAATCCTAAACCCTCACACTGACACTTTCCCTGACCCCAGATTTCTAAGTACCCAAGAAAACTGGTATGCTCACTAGACCACCCCTCAAAATAACCTATATTGTAAGAACCCAGAAAACCACTCCAGACACGGGAATTGACATAAGAGGGTTTATTAAGAAAACAGAGTGTCTCCCTGCAGGGTAAGAGAGAAAATGAAAGGAAAAGAGAAAGGGCGTGTGCAAGAGAGAGAGAGAGAGTGAAAAGTGAGGAGGAGAGAGAAAGAAAGTGAGTAGTGAGTAGGAGAGAGAAAGCATGAGAAAAGATGGCGGGGAAGCTATCCGTAAGCAGTTGAATTCCGCGGGGCTAACAGGGGACCAATGACGAAGAAGGATACTTGCAAGCTGACTGATGAACCAATAGCTAGCTAGGATGTTCACAGACTGACAAATAGTTGGGAGCCGGGGAAATGACTGCAGCGTAAAGGGCAGGAGAGCAGCTTTATATTACATATATAAACTCAGTCCCTTTCTTTGTTCAGTGGCTCATTTTCCACCGGGTGCATTTAATCCCTGCACCCCCTGTTCCTGTGTGAGACTTCACTCCTGAATAAACAGCTGAGATGATCAGTGAGGTTTGTATCCTGCCCAGTCTTTTTGTAATGCAGTGCTGATATGGTTCCTTGGCAGTATCAGCTTAACTAAACTTGGTCAACCTAGAGAATAACAATCTTCTCCAAAGATAATGAGTTTATGGGGAATAAGCAGAAGCACTTGCAATGCAGCATATGCGTACCATAGGGAGCCATACCCAGGGAGGTTGAGGCAAGGGAAAACTTTTAAATAAAAAAGAGACAAGCACAAGTGATTTGTTTTGAAACAAAGAGAACACTGATTGTAGGGGCTTATCACAGGAGTCTGACCTTAGCTTGTAAATGGAGACAGTGTATTGAGCAAGTGTTCTTGCACATCTGGTTAGTTATCCTGTGACTCATGTAGCAAGCTGCAGTTTGAAAGTCTTTGGCAAAAGTTCCTGTACAGGCATATGTGTACAGAAGTTTTTTGTTAATAGATTTTATCATGGCCAAGTATGCATGAAGACCCTTCCCTCATGTCTCCTAGCTGAATATATATTTGGTTGGGGTTTTGAACAAGTGACTCCATTTGAATCTGAAAAAGTTCACAAATTCTTCTGAGGTGGTAGAGGGAAAGAAGAGGAAAGCAAAGAAACAGAAAGAAAAGGAAAAGAAAGAAAAAGACAAAAAAGAAAGAAAAAAAAAGAGAAGCAAAAAGAAAGAAAAAAAAAGAAAGAAAGAAAAAAAAAAAGAAAGAAGAAAGAAGAAGAAAAGAAAGAAAGAAGAAAGAAAGAAAAGGAATGAAAGAAACTCAATTTCCTGATCAACCTGGATGATTTCAATGATACTCTATGGTGGGTTATCCAGTATTTGTTGAGCCACCATGGTAAATTCATTTTCCAATTCCTTAAGCATCAACGGTGCCAGCCCACTTTACAAATGAAGTTTCCTTATAGTTGTTCTTCCTTACTGGCTCCAATGTCCCTAGGAGTTTTACATATTTTGATATTTTTCATAACTATTCACGCTTACTTGCATGGTAAACTTTGATTTCAGTTCTTTATATTTGAGTTGTGCCTGCAAAATTTCCTGGTCTATTCTCTGTTCTATTCATTTCTCTATCCTATTACCTAAAAGGGCAATTAGATACATAGATGTTTCCTTATAGATTGATCCTTCTTAGGAATATCAAATTGGGAGAATCTAGGGCCTACTATATAAAATACGACATAAAATCTTGTGTCAATTTAGTAGTATAAATAATTGGCTCCTTCTCAAGACCAAGTGAATTATAATTTGCATTTTAAACAAGCCCTCTATGTAATATATTTGCGTATTGAAGTTTGAGAAGCACTGTTCCAGGTTTGGATGAAGCTAATGTCATGGACAACATAGTTACTTTATTTTATAATTGAGGTAACTGAGAAAATAGAAATGTATCGATTTTCTTTAAACTATGTTCTAGTTTGTGGGTGGAGCCTGATTAGAACCCAAGATATCTGAATTTCATTCAAGGACTAATGTCAACCTATAATGTCACTTGCCATTTCTAGGTTTCTCAAAAGTAATCTCTGGTTAATATTTTACTTCTTTAATTGGTATCAGTTTGGTATCAGTCTCAGCTGTTCTTGTTAGTTATTCTTATGTGTGCCAATTCCTGATGTGGTCCACATGTAGGGGACATGTAGGGAACAGCTGTGTATTCCTCCAGCCAGCGCCTTTTCTGGCACTGTGTAGTTCCAGTATGTTCTCACGAATGAAGAACAGTGTGTACAATTACACTGCTATCAACATACCATGTGCTTCAGGCCCTAACTGCAAGTTTATGCCATGTATGCCTAATTAATATTCAGGGACATGAGAATTATTGTATAAGTTTTAGAGAATAGGGGCATGCATAGCTTTTTGTCACCTCTGATATAGGATTCTTCTTTTCTCCAATTTATTACAAGTCATTTTTTTTAGGTGAAATTTCAGTCTTCTAATCTTTGATCCTGATTCTGTTCCAAAACTAGGTACTTTCTAGATTGAAAGTTGGAAATGAATTACTAACAGATTTATTAAATTTTGCAGATGGTGACTATTTTAAATTTTATCTCTAAAGTCTTCCTTATCAAATTAATTAAATCCAGGAGATAATCTATGCACAATAAAAAGTATAACGGCTTATGTTTGCTCAATACATTTTTCTCAAAATTTCAAGGTTGTCTCTAAGGTTGATAGTAACAGTGTAATAGTGTTCCACTTCACCTTTTGAATATAGCTCTGAGGCTTATTTTTAAAAGGGACATGTTTTCCTTTTCCTCTTCTCCCTCTACCCCTCCCTAATTTCGGGGGGAGGGGGTCAGGGAACAAGATTACCCTGAGTTATCTGTGCTCCACAGGAAGGAGATATCTGCTAGAGGATCTAGGAAGTGAATATCTCCCAAATGAACAAGTGAACGTTCACACACCACACACCATCCGGGCTCCCTGGGACCCTGCCCACCCCACCCTGAATCAGGGCACACCTGGAACGTAGCCGTTGAAGAGTTCCTTTAAAAGCCCCCTGTTCCTCCTGGTGGGTAGAATCACAGGCTCAGGGACAGGAGTTCCCTGTGTTTCTCCTTTGCTAGCAAAGTAATAAAACAAACTTTTTTTCTTTTTCTCAAAACCAAGTCTTCATTACTAAATTGGCATTCATTGGCACTGGGGACAAGAACTGAACTTCCAGCAACAACCGGAAGAGATATGGCTGGGATCCATGGTACTACATTCTCAATTTTGTGACCAGCTGTCTACCACAGCTGCAACCGGTCTGAGTCTCTGGAGAAAAAGGCAAGAAAAGAAAAGCCTCTGATTATTGGCCTCGGAACCCAACCTCAATCTATTCCTTTGATGAACTGGGTTGGTTGATGTGAGACTCACCAACTTCTTTTTTTTATTAGAGGTCGATCCATGACTAAAAGAAGCTTAGATTCACCCTCTAAGATTGGTCCTTGATATCTTACCCCTCTGAGTGCATGAAGAAGCATGGGAAGACTCCAAGCGAAAGCACCTCGGGGAGGGTCAGAGTATTTGTCCCTAAAGCCCAGAGCCCCAAGCGTATAATAAGGACTTCACGCTTTTTTCCCTTGTACCATTGATGTCTCAGTGTGGGGACTGTGACAGGAGGACATTGTCTTCAGTGGCAGGAGGGTCCAATCTTCGCGTGCAGCTATGTACATGCAAAAAAGGGGAATTCAAAGATTCTTAAGCACAACCATTCTAACTGGTTTACTCTTCACACCCAAAGCACTAAAACAACCTGAGCCCTAACGTATGCTTTTTAAATCAACAGATGAAACTCTATGCATTTGCCATGTATGTAAAGCTTATCGCTTTAAGTATATATACATTGGGAAATGACTAACCTAGCTAATCAACATCTGTATGACCTCACGTTGTTGCCACAACCATGTGTGGCAACAGAACACTTTAAATCCATTCTCTCAGCATTTTTTAGGAGTATAATATATTGATAATCATAATCATGTTATGCAATGGATTTCTTGATCTTATTCATGCTCTACTAACTGAAAAATTAGTATTCTTTGACTAACATCTACCCAACACCCCTTCCTCTCCCGCTTCTCCCTCTGTTGACAGCTGTTCTACTCCCTCCTTCTGTAAGGTCAATATATATATAATTTTTGTGGTTTCTTAAAAATGTTTTTAAATGTTAAGTAACTCACTTGATTCCTAACTAAGGAGCCTTGGTTTTGAGCTTTCTGCATCTACATTTTCTTTCTCAAGTTAGAAACCCAAGATTAAAGGACACCAACAAAAAGTTAGGGCCAACTTGGCACTGATTCAGGCTTTCTGGTTATCTTCACATAAAATCATGATCTTCCTTAAAGTTCAAAATGTAGTGAGTTTTTTAAAAAAATTTTTTTCTAATTAGTTATACATGTCATTAGAACACATTTTGACAAATCATACATAAATGGAGTATAACTTCTCATTCTTTTGGTTGTACAGATGTAGAATTACACTAGTCATGTAGTCATATATGCACATAGGGTAATAAATAGGATTCATTCTACTATCCTTCCTATCCCCATACCTTTTCCCCTCCTTTCACTCCCCTCTGCCTAATCCAAAGTATCTCTATTTTTCCCTAGGGCCTTCCTGCTTATTGTGAGTTAGCATCTCTATATCAGAGAAAACATTTGGTCTTTGGTTTTTCTTTAAGTCTGAGTAATATTCCATTGTTTGTTTGTGTGTGTGTGTATGTGTATCACATTTTCTTTATCCATTTATCTGTTGAAGGGGATCTAGGTTGGTTCCATAGTTTGACTATTGTGTATTGAGCTGCTATAAACATTGATGTGACTGTGTCACTGTAGTATGCTAATTTTAAGTCGTTTGGGTATAAAATGAGGAGTGGAATAGCTGGGTCAAAAGGTGATTTCATTCCAAGTTTTCTGGAAATCTTGATACTGCTTTCCAAAGAGGTTGCTCCAATCTGAAGTTCCAGCAGCAAATTGTGAGTGTACCTTTTCCCCCACATCCACACCAACATTTATTGTTGCTTGTATTCTTGATAATTGCCATTCTGACTGAAGTGGAGATGAAATCTGAGTTTTGATCTGCATTTTTCTAATTGCTAGAGATGTTATATATTCTGTGAAGTGTCTGTTCAGTTCCTTAGCCCATTTCTTGATTGGACTATTTGTTTTGTTGATGTTGAGTTTTTTGGGTTCTTTAGGGTAGAGATACCAGCAATACTTTTGATTCCACATATGAGTGAGATCATGCAGTATTTGTTTTTCTGTGCCTGGTTTATTTCACTTTAACATAATGTCTTCCAAATCTATCAAAGTAATTGCAAATGATGGGATTTCCTTCTTTATATGACTGAATAGTATTCCACTTTATATATTTACCACATCTTCCTTATCTAACCATCAATGGATACTTAGGTTGATTCTATATCTTGGCTATTGTGTAGTTCTATTTTTAATTTTTGAAAGACTGCAACACTATTTTCCATAATGACTATGCAATTTTACATGGACACCAACAGGGTATGAGAGTTCCCTTTTATCTACATACATATTTACCAGCATTTATTATTTTTTTGTTTTTTTCAATAACAGCTATTTTAATTGGGGTAAGATGCTATTGCATTTTGATTTTTATTTGCATTTCTCTGATGATTAGTGATGTTTATCATTTTTCATATACTTTTTGGCCATTTATGTATCTTTTGAGAAATATCTATTCATTTGTCAATTTTTAAATCAGATTATTATTTTTTTCAGCTGACTTGTTTGAGTTCCTTGTATATTCTGCATGTTTTCTCCAATTCTGTAGGTTGAAGTTTCCCTATTTTATTCAAAGAACAGTTGGATGAGCTGGAAGGAATGTGAGATTTCTTAAGAACACCAAAGTTGTCTCAGATATTCAAATGTGCCCCGTAGAATCAGCTGATACTGCATGTTATGCATTAGAGGTCCTAGATAAAGGCTAAAAATATGTGACCTACAGCAGGACCAAGAAACCTAGACTTAATTTATATGACAGTTTTGACTGGAGAAGGTGGGCCTGTGAGAAGCACCAGATGGGAAGCACAACCTAGTATCTGTTTCAGATATTGGTTATCTAACCAAGCCATGTGGATTCACTTCTAAAATTATAAATATTAAGGGTCTATGAAGAAAGTAAATCATTCTTTGAGATATGGTTCACAAACTACCTTGACTTCTGTGTCTAACTAGAGAAGTTGGGACTGGGGAATTCTAATTTCTGCTCAGGATATGCCAGGTATCCCTATCCACACCATACATAGGAACTGATGTACTATCTCAAAGGTGAGGTGTATTGATATAATTGAAAGACAGATTCTTTGTCACTGATATCAGCTTTCTTACAAGGGGAATAGATTGCAGGGACAGTGAGGAAGTCATGCCCTTAAATGACTTCATGACAATGTGAATCAACAACGGACAACCAGAGCAGATAATATTAAAAGGCAATTCCTAAGTTCATATGGAAAATATCTTGGGGGTGCCCAGGAACACTTGGTAGTAATCATGGAGAAGAGTGGGGACTTGCAGTTTGCATCTGGGTAAGATGGTAAGATCCAGTGACATTTGGAATTTTATTTCAAATCCCCCACTGAGAGGACCAAGAGGAAATTGGATGCTACCTCTTACAAGTTATCCTGCATGCAAAGGAAAGTACAGAAGAACAAATGGAAATCATCTTTTATAGTTATCTTGTTATAGATGATGCATGTTGCACAAAATATTTCCTACAAAGCTCACTGTCTAATGTGTTAAGGATATAGTATCATAATGACTAACTTTGTTTAAGAATAGTGGTTTTTAGAAAAACAGTAAAAACATTACAAAAAAATTTGAAAGTCATGAAAGGGTAGGATGAAAAGAATGGTTATGATGATGATAATGATTATTTTGGTGACTGCCATTTGAGAGTATTTATATAGTAAATAGTTTAGAGCACTTTCAGTTTTAATCACTTAGACACTAAATCACATTATACTCTGCCTTCTAGGGTACATTAGTATGTATTTGAACATTTTTAGCTCATTAATTGCCATCAGTTTCAGGTTTGTTTCTTTTAATGATTTTGTTTCTGGTTATGAAACATAATATCCTTCTTCTGTGTATGCTACGTATGCTTAGATGTTTTTGTTTGGATGTTGGATTTTAAATTGTAGTTAAAAATTTGGAAACATTCTTTTAATGCCTATTAACCTTTGCTCTCCTTGGCACTTAGATTACTTATGGAACCAGTTAAGTCCTTTGAAGTCTTGTTTTAAAATTCTTTTTGGAAGAAAAATCTAGGTTTTCCTTTGCTCCTAGGATGATTTATTCCCATTACTCTATAATTTAAATGCCCTACCATTTAAAAGATTTTTTCACTCTGACTGGTAGGAACACAAACTATTGCACAGCAATGTGAACAGTGGATATTATTTTGTTTATTGATTTCTTGTGGACACATTTACACCTTCAGGTAATTTCTTTTCATGTATGCCTAGTTCTATATTCAGCCATTCTCTAGCTCATACCTCTGCTTATTTCCAGAGTTTCTTTTCTATGCAATTCTCACATCTCTCATCCTCTTCCCTGAAAATTCAATTCATTGCATCCTCCCAAAACTGATCTTTGTCTGTCTTCGGATACAAAGAAACTGCCAGCCTGTTTGCATGCTCCACTCTCTGCTGCGGCCTGGAAACTGCACTCAGGATGAAAGATGGGGCACCTTGTTTATTTTCCTTTCTCAGGGATCACAATCTTGCACTGCCTGTTGTGCAATGTCTGAAAAAAGTTTGTGTATGTGTGTGTGTGTGTGTGTGTGTGTGTGTGATTCTCTAGTTGCTTAAGTGAAAATGTAAAATATAATCTGGGGACTGGGGTTGTGGCTCAGTGGTAGAGCACTTGCCTAGCATGTGTGAGGCCCTGGATTAGATTCAGAGCACCACATATAAATAAATGAATAAAAATAAAGGCCTATCAACATCTAAAAAAAAAAAATCTCCATTTTTCTAACATGGTGAAAATCAGAAGTATTAATCCCTTTGTTTTTGATTTTTTTTTGTACTGAGTATTGAACCCAGAGGCGCTTTCCCACTGAGCTATATCCCTAGTACTTTTTAATTTTCTACATTTGAGACAGGCTTGCTAAGTTGCTGAGGCTGGCCTTGAACTTGGAATCCTTCTGCCTGAACTTCCAAAGTCCCTGGGGTTACATGTGTGCACACCGAGCTCTGTTCTTTGTTTTTAGAACGTATCATTCATGGGCTGTAGCTCAGTTGTAGAGTGCTTGCTTAGAATGCGTGAAGTCCTGGATTTAATCCCTAGTGCGGTGAGGTGGAATTCTAGAATGAATTATTCATAAAATTTTCTTGTGAATTATTTTCTTACAAACCAAAATATGAATTACTTAGGAATGGAGATCGTGTTCTGTTTATCTTTCTATCATCAGCATCTCTGCAGATTCTTACAAAGAGACTTGAAAAGGTTAGAGATCCCTATTTAGTGTTTCTTATGTCATGCATTAATATTAGTGCTTTCAAGTTTATACTACATTAGCCTTGCAACTTAGAAATTATTATGAAATTTATTTTATAGTTAAGGAAGATGAGATACAGAGACATAAGTACCCTGCCCAGGATCATGATTCAGTAAGTATACTTAACACATCTTTTATGAATAAATACTTGACTGATGAAGGAATTCCAAGGACAGAAGATCATGTATAAAATGGTAATTAAATCATATGGCTAGGGCTGGGATGTAGCTGAGAGGTAGAGTGCTGGCCTAGCATGTACAAGGCCCTGGGTTCACTCTCCAGAACTGCAACAACAACAACAATATAATTAAACTAAGATTTTTTTTCCCTCCAGAACCGAAAAACCAGACATATTTAGATAACAAAAGACTTAAGCGACTGAGAAAAGACCTACGAATCTGGCCTTTTGTACAAGTGTTGGGAACTCTTTGGTAAATCTTTATTTCATTGCCAGGTGCTCCAGTCTCATTAAAAATGGAATACTTAGGCTGCTATCGCTAGTACGCCAGCAAAGTACTTTTCCACAGACAGGAGGAAACTCAGTTTTTGTAACTGATACATTAATACATTTATTTTATATCAATATGTTAACATATAATTAAGTAACTATGATAAGAAAAATGATAATTATAATAATTATTATTGTATAATAATACTGTGTTGTATGATTTTAAAAAGTCAGAAATCAAGTACATTTCAAGACAGGTTTTCTGCCATTATTTAATCAAGGTGTCCCTGAATCTGAGCAATGATAGAGGGTTCTTGGTATCTGGTGTCTTGCCTAGACCCTATGCCATGGTTCTAATACTATCTCCTGCTCTGGGAGGATCTGCAAGGCTTATTAAAACACGTACAGCTGTGACTTACCTCCAGTGTCTTCGACATAGGAGGTTTGAGAATTGAGGATTTTGATTTCTTTCATATTCCTAATGTGACCTTAAAGCTGCCAGTCTAGGAATTAGAATTTGAGAACCATTGTTTGTTGTACAAATCTACACAGTCATCTGGTTTGTCCTCTATTTCTAATGTTTCATGCTTAAAAAAATATGTGAAACTTTTAAACTTCAAATTTGTTATGAAAGGAAATCATCAAAGGAAGAACAAGGGCACTGTGGGTAATTCACACATGGTTTTACTTCAGAACACGAAGTCAGTCTCTATTGCTTCTGTGTGGTTTTGTTTGATGCTCAATTCTTAGCCCTCTGGGCCTAATATAGTCATCTGACTGTTTTGGCTTCCAGTGTGGTCAGGGTGCTGATAATCTTGGTCCCTATGGTGCTGCCTGCACAATCCTTATACTCAGGCAGCAGAGACCCTGACGTGATTTCTGCCCTGAGTGACTTCCTGTTGTAACACAAGAGCTTGTTTACTACACTCTAACCACAGCTTTAGGTCTATGTCCTCCTTGCATAGAATCTCTTTGTTCCAGATATCCACATGGCTCATTTACTCATCTCCTTGAAATCTGTATTCTAAGATCACTTCAGAGAATGGTTCTGAACCATCTTATTTAAAATTGAAACTCATCCTCAAAATCTCCCTATTCCCCTTTAGTGCTTTTCATATAATTCCTTCTTACATTTTACTTGTATGATTCCCTCTACTATAGTTTAAACTCACTGGGGGCAGGGATTTTGTCTATTCCATTTAATGGTACGTAGTAGGCACTCAGGCAATATTTAGCAAATGAATAATTTCCTTTGTGTACACTGGTGCATCATATTACTCAGTGATGGACGTATTTATTTTGTTTGACTCTGTGTACATTATTCTAGTTATTTTTTGGTAATTTTCTACAGGAAATCAGATACCAAGTCTCTAAGATCTTTTTTTCTTTTTTTGTGCCCAAGGGATGGAACCCAGGGGTACTTAACCACCGAGTCACATCCCCAGTCCTTTTTATTATTTATTTGGAGACAGACTCTTGCTAAATTGCCGAGGCTGACTTTGAATTTGTGATCCTCTTGCTTCAGCCTTCCGAGTTGTTGGGAAGTTGTGTGCCACCATGCCAGGGTCTGATGCCTTTCTTCAGGATTCACTCTGGACCTTCTTTAGACCATCTATTGCAAACAACTATGACAATATGCGCCTTGTTACCTGGCAAGGTTCCATTTCTGGATGCATCCATTCCAATTTACAATTCAATACTACTAACTTCTACCAACAGCTCTCCTTTCACGAGTACTCTAGATGTCTTCACCTTGGACTACCTCAAGGAGGCCGTCCTATTGGTCATTCCCTGCTCTCTGAGAGCCTTAGCTGAGCCCCACTACTATACTACTTCAATATTTATACAAAGCAAAGCAAATATGTCTCCTATTGGAAAATGATCTTTGGGCTTAACCTGTGCTTTCTTAATATTGCAACATGGCATATATTCTTAGACAGCCTTTTCAAAATTGTCTACAGTAACATTCTCCAATTATTTATATCTGCACAATGTTCTTCCTACTACATTTTGGACCATTCTCACAATTCTATTAAATTTTGTTTTCACTGAAGTCTTCCAGGTTCTGTTGCCATTAAATGCAACAGATAATTATAGTGGCAACACCAGGTACTTGAACTATTGATTTTTCACTTTTTTTTAAAATCCTATTTCATGGTATCATACTGTCTTGGTTTTTCTTCTCTTTGGTCACCCATGCTTAAACTAATTTTAATGTTGTCTCTTTTTATTATCTTCCTTGAATATACTGCAAGAAACTCCAGTTCAATAGGGTCACCTTTAATCTACCTTTTTAATGTTCCTGTCCTTATCAAATATCTCTGCCTTTCACCAAGTATAGCCAGAGGCTTAGATCATTATGGGCCATTCCTTTTTTTAACTTCATTTCTCACATATTTACTTGATAATGCAAATAGAGGCTAAAATTAAGTCTCTTAAAATATTTAAGAGTGCCTAATAAGTTAAAATTCTCTAACATTTCATACCTCACTATAGATGTAATATTTTTATTATTTCATAAGGAGACAGATATTGAGACTCAGATAAGTTGTGACATGGTCAAAGTCCCTGAAAAGTAAATGGACTTAGCCAGGATTAGAACTGGAGACCTGTGAATCCCTGTTGGGTACCTTCCATGATTTTAAGTTATACAAGAAAATACGTGGATTGATTCCCTTCTACCTGGACATGAACAGTTTTCTTTTGGTTTGGTATGTTATGGCTTATTCTGCTGGCACAGCCTCGGTTTTCTGGCATATTAACATACTATTATGTTCATGCAGAATGAGTGTGCTGAAGATCAGAAATATGTAATACGTTCAACACAATGTCACGTTTTCCTTAATGTCAAGGACACAAATCTGTTCATTTTCTCTCTCAAGCCTTCCTTTACTTTCTCATTCCTTAAACTGTAAATAAAAGGGTTCAGAAGAGGGACCACTACTGTGATGAGAACAGCTGCTACCTTGTCAAAATCCAGTGAGAATTTTTGACTGGGTCTCACATACACAAAGATGTTGGTCCCATATGCAATGGAAACCAGGGTGATGTGAGAAGCACAGGTAGAAAAAGCTTTTTGACGGCCTTGAACTGAGGGGATACGCAAGATGGTAGAAATGATATAGCTGTAGGACCCAGCAGTGAATGCAAGGGAGCTCAGGATGACCAGAGCGGAGAGAAAAAAGTTTATCTTCTCAATGGGGCGAGTATCTATACAGGCCACCTGTAGAAGAGGGGCAATGTCACAGAAAAAGTGATTAATTTCTTTCCTACAGTAAGGTAGCCTTGTCACTATGATGGTTGGTGTCATCACAGACAGGCAGGCTCCCCCCCAGCATCCCAGAACCAGCAGGAGGCTGACCCTGCTGTTCATGATGAGGGTGTAACGCAGGGGGTTACAGATGGCCACGTAGCGGTCAAAGGACATGATGGCCAAGAGGATAAATTCCACTGTTCCCAGAAAGAAGTAGAAATATGTTTGGGTAATGCAGCCAGCAAAGGATATGGTCTTCTCTTCCCTTAGAAGGCAGGCTAGCAACTTTGGAGAAACAACAGTGGTGTATAGAATATCCAGGAAGGACAAATTACTGAGGAAAAAGTACATTGGGGTTTGCAGGTGAGAAACAGTCCATATTAGGGAGATGATCATAATGTTTCCCGTTGCTGTTAATGTGTAAGTTAGCAAGAGAACCACGAAGAGGAATATTCGAATTTCCAGGAGAACTGGGAAGGCATTCAGGGTGAATTCAGTCACTATGCTCCTGTTTCCCACAGTCATGGTCCCAAGGTGGGCAAGTGTACCCTGAAAAGGGAAGAAAAGGAGAATCAGTTTAGGTAATTTGATAAACATCCGCGGACAAATGTTATTGAGCGTGTCTCAGTTTGGGAGCCGAGTCATGGCACATAGCCCTCTACCTGAAAATCATTTTAGTGTGTCCGTAGGGATGTCAAAACACTATTTAAACATAACTTTTCCACATAATTAAGGGATAAGATAGTAAAAATTTCTTAGTTTTCTTGTAGTTATCAAATTGTTTCTTACTAAATGGAATTTCTATTTTTTTTTTTTCTCTTCTGGTTTCATGCTCCTAGCTAAAAATGTACCAAAATACTGACTGAAATTTTAACTAGAACTCTTTTCTATTATTCTAGAATTTTCATTTACTGAGTGGGGACTCCTTTTTGATATTTTCCAGTTTTTTCCTAACATGCTCTTTTTCAATTTTTGTGACCTATCTTGAGTAAGAGGTAAAGGCTGATTTTGTGTTTGCTCTATTTGATGGTCTCAAGTCAGGTTTTAAATCCTCCACGATGGAAATAGTCCAGAGGTGTTTGTAGTGAACAATGGTTTATGGTTCCTGTTAATCACCTTCGAAATGAATAATGAATAGCTTGTCTTTAGACAAGCTCTGTGAAACATGTAATATGTATATCATTCATCTGCTTGATCATTTGAGAAGATATACAGTATGATAAAATCAGAGGTATAAATTATACACAAGAAGGTAAAGTAGAGCTAATTAAGCTTACTTGATTTGCTCGATCAGCTGAAATCTTAGATCTGTGCCTCAAGACCATCCAGTTATTCTTTATTATCTAAGAAATTATTTTTGAGCAGATTTCCTCATTTCAGGTTAAAAGTACATATACTTTAACTCTGACCTCGGTGCTTCACCTTCCTTTCACTTAGCTCCTCCTTTATAGACGTCTTAGCAGTAGCTGCTCTCTTCTTTGCTACTAATTGAGGGTTTGTCATTTTCCTTTTTCCACTTCTCCAGGATAAAAATTTGGCTTCCAGTTTTATTTAAAAAACGTTTTTTCCTATTACAAGAAAGACATTTTCAGTGCAGAAAATTATAACATGAAATCAAACTTTTTGGAGATACAGTAACAACCTTTTTTTTTTTTTTTGTACCAGGGATTGAGCCCAGAGGCACCTAACCACTGAGCCACATCTCCAGCCCTTTTATATTTATTTATTTATTTGAGACAGGGACTCAGTAAGCTGCTTAGAGCCTTGCTAAGTTGCCAAGGCTGGTTTTGAACTTGCAATCCTCCTGCCTCATCCTCCTAAGCTGCTGGGATTACAAGCGTGCACCACCACGACTGGCTCCAGTGACAACACATTTTGGTGCATATATCTCTAAGTTGTTTTGAAGGTCAAATTATATAACTACGGATCCAAAATTAGTCATATTAGCATACTATTTTATAAGCAAATCTCCCCTTCTTCCTCTTTTTTGCTTCATTGAAAAAAATTTTACAATATATCATCTTTCCATGTCAATTACTATAAGTCTGAATAATCATTTTTAAGAGATCTCATAGTGTAATATATTTAGTCTGTTGCTTAGTGTTTGTAAATTAGATGGTTTATATTTCTTGCTTGTATAATGATCAAATATTCTTTTACATAAATCTTTGTGCAGTTATTCTATTAATTACAGATAATAATTTTTGAGAATAGGATGTTTGACCTCATTGTGTCTCAACTTAAAACCCCAAGAAAGACACAGTTTTAGAATTAAGCTTGCCAGAGCAGTTGATTATGTTAAAGTCACTATGGATCTCTCATAGGTTCTCTGTCCAAGGTAATAGTTCTAGATCACAATTAGGCCTCAGTAGCTGATGCCTCAAGAGAATTAAAGTACTTTGTTCTTTTTAAAAAATTGTCTTTAAGTTCTGATTTCAGTTTTCTCATCTGAAAAATTAGAAAGCTGGACTATATATTTATAAGGTCCAGTTATGAACTTAGAGTCTTGTTATCAGTTGCTTTTCAACTCCTAACCACCTCAAATATTCTGCTTTTAGTCTCTAGTAAACAAACTCCTAAATGGATTTTCTTAATCACTGCACAGATGTTCTTAATCATGGATACACAATGTTACTGTAGCAGCACATGAAATCATGTGTGAAATTTCTTCATGAGACATTCTATTATTTCTTTTCTGTGGATCCTGTATTATTTTTTTCCATGAAGTTGTTCCACAAGACAAGTATTTTATATTTTAAGATTTAAATATGATTAGATTAATGAGAGCTTAAAAAATTGATTCCAATCCCAGTTTTTACCACTTCTATGTTACATTTAATTAAATCTTCACTTTGGAGTCACAGCTTCTTCATCTGAGAAATGAAGATAATTATAACATTCAAATGAGCATCTATAAGGTTTAAATCAAACTGTATGTGTTACAATTCCTAAAAGATTCTTATTAAAAATACAATTCCATTCTGAAAAGATTGAAATGCACTTAAAGGAGATGAATAATTAAAGTTCATTATTTCTTATGTGAATAAGTAACAACAAATGATGACAAGTTTAATTTGTAACTGTGGATTATTTTAATGCATTAAGTGACCTGAATCCCTCCAGATTGGTATCTGATCTATTAAGCACATTGACAGATTGGAGAGACAAAACATAGAAAAGTAAATTTAAACAAAAGCAATATGATATTAGTAAATAAAATATGTATGAAAAGAATACATACATTTCACTGATTATATAAGACGATGTAAAATTCTCTTAATATGCTTTATATATGTAGACACAGAGATTCGAACTTTATTATGCGTACAAAAATTGATTCCACGCATTGTACTTTGCATTTTTTTTGCCAAATCTATTACTATTTCTAACTCATAGAAACATCTCTCAAAGATGAAATGAATCATACTAGATCCTTCTGATCAGCATCCTCACACACAACCATCCAGCTGTTGCTTGGATGACATCAGTTGCAGGAAACCACCCATGACTGGTATGAGAACCAAATGTAGTTGGGCAATTAACCAGGAAAATCTGGTCTTAGGAACTCTCAGTTATTAATAATTGATGGAGACTGCCTGAGTCAGGTGGTTATTCTGTATTAACTCACCACAGTTCAAATACAAGCATAGGATGTGGGAGTGACCCACTAGAGCCAAAAGGCTTGTTTTCCTCCACACTCCCCAATCCTGTTTTTCACAAAGCTCCTACTGGTTCTTTTTGGTCTGTACAGATATAAATAAAGCAAATGTAGGCTCCTTCCTTTGTTAGAGCAGACCCTTCTGGAGGGCTCAATTGGTCGTGCCCCTACTCTTAACGTAATTTTGTCCTTTGTTGTTATTTCTGATAGATAAATTTCAATGCTTTTATTTTGCAGCCAGCCCATCCCTCTGACAGGAACCCATTTTCTTGCCCATGCAGGATGTGAGTGAGAATCAGTGACTTGTAATTTGCCATCTTGTCTCAGAACTGGCTGAATTAAAAAATCCTATCTTGAATGGGAATTTGTCTTCGATAATTCCAAAACTATGTTTGTGTACTGGTCTTGCAGACAAAATTGTAGGCTTTCCTGCCATGGCATTCCTTCAAACATTGCGATCATCTAGAGATCCTTCTTAGTCCATAACATCCCAGTGAGTTCAGCACAACATGATTTATACAAGTCTGTTTTTGTAGATAGAGAATGTTATAGTTATAACAAATGGATTAAAAAAGTTCTAGAAATAAATTAGTCAATCTAGAATTCAAGCAGATTTTCCATGACTTACCTTCATTTAAGAAATTTAGAGAACTAATTATTTTCAACTTTCAGGCATTTTTCTCCATGCAGGCAGACTACATTTTTTCCCCTTTGGTTAATTTTGGTTTAATTTTACATTTTGGTTAATTTTCAATCATTTTAGTTATTTAAAAATGAATTAAGTGGGGTTTTAGGATATAGAATTTCATATAAGTAACTCACCCAGACATGGCTGATATGGAATTCCTAGGTGTACTCACCAACGATGCCTCAGAGAGGGGATTCAGAAATTATTTTGGAATCTTATTCTGCCTTCATGATTATTAGAGTATCTTTCCATGGGAGTTTTTACTAAATGCTCTTGAATACTCAAAATATTTCACCAGATTAACAGGACTTGGATATTTTAAAGAGTTTACTTCTTTCCTTTTGTTTGTTTTGCTTCCCTTATATTATTATTTTTTTTCCTTTCTGGGCTTATTTGCCCTAGAGATTTAGATGAAAACAGCTCTTGGGACTATGGATATAAAGAAGTTAATTAATAATATTATTATAAAAGAAAGTTGGTTCTGAGCCACCTAATCACAATTACAAAGTTTTGGAAGGTGTGCCAGATAGATCTGTCTAGGGCCTCGTTGGGGATTTACTAATATTTTGCTTTATTGGCTTAGAGGAAAAGGAATACTTAAAAGTATCTACAAGGAAGTTAAAAATATAGAATCCATTTTAATCCTTTTTAAGTTATTGATAAAAGAGAGAATGTTCTCTAAAAATGAATATTCTGGTTTCAAATACCATTTATTACCATACAGGTTTTTTTAAAGTTTCAGATAAAAATATGGCCATAGTAAATTCTGTTGTTGTTGCTATTATTATTATTATCCTTGGTTTGTCTGTAGAGAAGAGCTCTTGTCCTGAACTCAGCTGGGAACAACTGTTCTTCCATATTCTAGACATCTCCCACAGCTATGAGCTTGCCATAAACTTCTATATTCTCTGGCATATATTTGTTTCAAATGAATGTTTCCTTAGACATTCTCTTTCTAAAGTAAAAACTCTTACCATTTTATCTTAATGGAAATCTGACTTTCATTTGAAGTCCTTTCAAGTGAAGATGTGCATCTTCTTTTCACGTATTAGAGAGATAGGGGGATGTGACTGGAGGGACAGTTTAATAACAACATAACAATATAATTTTATATTAATATGATATATTATTTATTACGTAATATAGTATATTATGTAAACATTAAGTATATTATAATTTTATAATGATGTTAATAATCATAATTTTGTTATTTTTTTTCCTGATTTCTATTTTCAATGAGAAAATTATTTCCAGTTTTTTATTTTACTTCTCTGAGGTCCATAGAGTACACTTTCATAAATTTTCTCTGGTACTCTCATTCATTGACTGTGTTTCAGGAAAGAAGTTAACAAACTTCCAAGTAAGAGAACTATGGTAGAATTTTTAAAATTGAATTTGAAAATCCCTGGTGACACATAAATATAGATATTTTCAGTGATTTGTGTGAATTGCCTCAAAAGACTCTGAAGTATGAATATCTTAATCTACTTCCAAAGACTACCCTCTGCATTCCTCTAGAGTTGTCAATGCCATCATTATAAATTAATCTTGCCTGTATTAGGATTACTCATTCTCTGAAATCCCAGGATATCAATCTTGGATTGCAATCTTAAAATTACTTTGTTCTTTTATGTTTATTCCAAGGCAACATTCAGATCTCCAGTTTGTGGATAAACTTATTTTCTTTAAAATTTTTTTATTAGAACATCCTAAGTATATGTAGTAATTGGGGTGATTTTGTCAAAATCATGAATACAAGGAATTTGATTTTAAGCTCCATTGCCCACCCCTTTTTTCCCCTTCTCCCTCTCTATTCTCCCTCCTCTACTCTTTCTTCTACATACACATAAAAATGAAATTTTTGTATATGAACATCTATAAATAATTATACATGAATATCTTTATATATGAATATAGCATGATTTTGTTCAGTTTATTTCCATTTATCTTCTCCTTTCCCTTTCTTCTTCCCTCTCATTCTCTTGCATCTACTCCACTGGTCTTTCTTTTCTCTTTATGATGTCCATAAAGATAACCCCTTCCCTATTGCCTCTTTCCTTTATTTTAGTCTAGCTTCCACATTTGAGAGAAAACATTCAACCTTTGATTTTCTGGGTCTGGCTTATTTCACTTAGCATGAATTTCTCCATTACTATCCATTTATTGGCAGATGACATTATTTCATTCTTTATGACTGAGTAAAACTCCATTGTGTATATATGTACCACCTTTTCTTTACCAATTCATCCATTGATGGGCATCTGGGTTGATTTTACAATTTGGCTATGGCGAATTGTGCTGCTATAAATGTTGCAGTAGCTGTATCTGTACAGTATGCTGATTTTAGATCTTTCTAAACACAGAGGAGTGGAATAGCTAGATCATATGAAGGCTCTATTCCTAGTTTTTTGAGAGATTTCCACAGTGCTTTCCAGAATGGTTGTACTAATTTGCAGTCCCACCAATAATGTCATAGTGTACCTTTTCTCCCACATCCTCTCCAAAATTTATTATCATTCATGTTCATGATAATTGTCATCCTGATGAAATCTTAATTTTGATTAGCATTTCCCTAATTGCTAGAGATTTTTTCATATATTTCTTGAAGATTTGTGTTTATTCTTTTGAGAAGCTTCTGTTTAGCTCTTATACCCATTTGCTTAAAGTCCCAGATAAAAATATGGCCATAGTAAATTCTGTTGTTGCTATTTTTATTATTATCCCTGTTCTGTCCATGTCCAAAGAGAAATTTCTTGTCCTGAACTCAGTTGGGAAAGACTGTTCTTGAGTTTTTTTTTTGGGGGGGGGATGGGGGTGGGGGCGTGTTATACTGAATTTTTGAGTTCTTTCTCTATTCCGGATATTAGTTCCCTGTCAGAGAAGTAGCTGGCAGATTTTCTCCTATCCCATAGGCTCTCTCTTCACTCTCTTAATCATTTCCTTTACTGTGCAGAAAGTTCTTAATCTAATGGCATCTCATTTACTTGATTATTGGTTTTATTTCTTGAGCTTTAGGGGTCTGTTTGGGAAGTTGATGCATGCATTTTTTTATGATGGAATGTTGAAGTTATGTTTCTTTCTAGCAGTTTCAAATTTCTGGTCTAATTTTTAAATCTTTGATCCATTTTGATTTGTGTTTTGTGCAGGGTAAAAGATGGGGATCTAAATTCATTCTTCTACATATGGATATCCAGTTTTCTCAGCACCAGTTATTAAAAAGGCTGTCTTTTCTCCAACATATATTTTTGGTGCCTTTGTCAAGTATCAGATGGCTGTAAAAATTTGGGTTTGTCTCTGTCTTCTATTTCATTGGTCTTCATGTCTATTTTGATGCCAATACCATGCTGGTTTTGCTACTTTATCTATGCAGTATAGTTTGAGGTCAGGTTTTGTGATGGCTCCTTCATCACTTTTCTTGGTCTGAATTGCTTTGGCTATTCTGGGTCTCTTACTCTTCCAGATGAATTTTAGGACTTATTGTTATTATTATCATTTTAGTTCTGTGAGGAACATTATTGGTATTTTGATGGGAATTGCATTGAATGTGTATATTACTTTTGGTGGTATGGCCATTTTGACTATGTTAATTCTGCCTATCCAAGAACATGGGAGGTCTTTCCATGTTCTGAGGTTCTTTAGGGTCCTGTAGTTTTCATAGATCTTTCACCTTCTTGGTTATATTAATTACTGGGGTTTTTTTTTTTTTTTTTGAAGGCATGATGGAGGGGGTAATTTTCTTGAGTTCTTTCTCAGCTGAATCACTGTTGGAATATAGAAAAACAATTGATTTATGAATGTAGATCTTGTATCTTGCTACTTTGCTAAAGTCATTTATCAGTTTTAGAAATGTTCTGGTGGAATTTTTTGGATCTTCTAGATATAGGGTCATGTCATCAACAAACAGTGATAGATTGACTTTTTCTTTTTCAATTTGTATTCCTTTAATTTCCTTCTCTTGTCTGATTGTCTTTGATAGATATTTGAGAATTATATTGAATAAGAGTGGTGAGAATGGACATCCTTGTCTTGTTCCTGATTTTAGAGGACAAGTTTTCACCCTTTCCATTCCAAATGATGTTGACTATGGGTTTGTTGTATAAAGCCTTTATAATGTTGAGGTAAGTTCCTTTTATCCCTATTTTCTTCAGTGTTTTTAACGTGAAGTGGAGCCGTATTTTAATCAAAGACCTTTTATGATTCTATTTAGGTGGCAAATTACATTTATTGACTTGTGTATGTTGAATCAGCCTTGCATCCCTAAGATGTAGCCCACTGGATCATGGTGCATTATCTTCTTAATATGTTTTTGAATGTGATTTGCTAATATTTTATTAAGGAGAAAGGGACATTGGTCTATAGTTTGCTTTCCTAGATGGGTCTTTGTCTGGTTTTTGTATCTGGGTTATACTGGATTCATAGAATGCTTTTGGAATTTCTCCTTCCCTTTCAATTTCATGGAATAATTCAAGGAAGACTGGGTTATTTCTTCTTCAAAATTTCTGGTAGAACTGCACTGGAAAGTCTAATGGTCCTTGTTATTATTTCTGTCTTTTACTGACTTTGGATTTATTTTGATTTTCTTTTTCTAAATCTTTGGGGTGGAGCATAAGCTTATTTATTTTACAAATATATTTTATTTTATTTTATTTATTTATTTTTGTAGCACTGGGGATTGAACCCAGGGCCTTGTGCTTGCAAGGCAAGCACTCTACCGACTGAGCTATCTCCCCAGCCCTACAAATATATTTTAATATAGAAACTCAAAGGAATGAATTTTCCTCTTAGTACTGCCTTCAGACTGTCTAAAAATTTTTGATGTTGTGTCTTTGTTTTCACCTGTTTTTAAGAATGTCTTGATTTCTTCTCTCATTTTTTCTTTGATTCATTCTTCATTTAAATGTTTAATTTACATGTGTTTATATTGTTTCTATTATTTTTCTTACTGTGGATTTCTAGTGTTATTCCATTATGGTTCAATAGAATGCATGAGATTATAACAGTGTTTTTGTATTTGTGAAGAATTGTAATGTGACCTAGAATATGGTCTATTTTGGAAAACATTACATGAGCTTCTGAGAAGAAGGTGAGTTCATCAGATATGGTGCAATAGTCTGCAAAATAGTCTGTAAATGTCTATTAGGTCAATTTGATTGATATTATTATTTATGTTGGAGATATCTTCATTGATTTTATGTTTTGATGACCTGTCTATTGTGATAAGGGTAAAATTATGAGTTATTATTGTATTGGGACTTTCTGGAGTTTAATGTCAAGGAGTATTTTTTAAATGTAACTGGGTGCACTGACATTTATTGTTCTCTCTCAAGGATGTGATGTCCTTCTTTGTCTCTTTGCATTAATTTGTGCTTGAAGCCAGTATTGTCAGATATGAGGATAGCTAGCCCAGCTTGTTTTTGAACTCCATTTTCATAGATACATTTTTTTCCATCCTGTTACCTTTGGCCTGCAAATGTCTTTGCCTATGAAATGAGTCTTTTGCAAATAGCATATGATTGGATCCTGTTTTTTGGTCCATTCTGTCTTTTGGTCTTTTAAATTGAGAGTTGACACCATTTACATCTAGTGTTATGGATATGTGTTTAAGATTTGTTGCCATTTTTTGGTTGTTTTTAATTCTTTCCTAATTCTCATTTAGGTGAGTAGTCTTCTATTGAACTTCACTTATTTGAGCATTTTGGGTTTTGATTTTGGGTTCCTCTTTATTTAATCGATCTTGAGGATTCTTTGTAGTGCCACTTTTGTTGTCATGTATTCATTCAGCTTATCTTTGTCATGAAAAGTTTTTATTTCCCCATCAAATATGAAAGAGTTTTTCTGGGTACAACAATCTCGGTTTGCAGTTGTTTTCTTTTAAATCTTGGAATATCTCATTCCAGACCCCCCTTGATTTTAGTGTCTGTTGAGAAGTCAGAAGTGAGCCTTATTGGTTTGCCTCAAAATGCGACCCATTGTTTCTTACTTGCAACTTTTAATATTCTTTCCTTATTTTCTATGTTAGGCATTTTGATTATGAAGAGACTTGGATAACTTCTCTTTTGGTCCAGTCTATTTGGCATTCTGTATACATCTTGTATGTGTATGTCTATCTCATTTCTGAGATGAAGAAAATTTTCTGTGACAATCGCATTAAAAAGTTATAAATGTCTTAAGCTTATACTCCATGTTCTCTTTTACCCCACTGATTCTCAGATTTGGACTCTCGATGTCCCAGATTGCTTGTGTAGTTGAATCATGTTCTATTATTTTCCCCTTTATTGTATTTTATATACTCAAATTCATGCATCCTGTCTTTGAGGTCTGAGGTTCTGTCTTTGAGAGCTAAAGTTCTGTTTTCTATGCAATCTAATCTGCTGGAGATGTTTTCAAGTAAATTTTCAATTTGATTCACAGTGTCTTTCATTTACAGAAGTTCTGATTGGTTTATTTTCTCTAGTTATATTTCTTTATTGAAGTCATCTTTCATATTCTGCATTTGCTGTTTTAATTCATTCCCTAGATCTTCTTTTAGTTCATTGAACATTTTAATACTCATTTTTTAAAATAATGTTTCAACAGACTCTCATTCACTTATGTATCTGTGGGGTCATTTTTTGGAAGGTTCTCAGTTTTGGGGTGAGATTGTTTGCCTATTTCTTCATGTTTTTAGAGGTCCTGGACTTGTGCATCAGTTCAAGTGGATTCCCCTTCTTCTTTTATATGTGTGTCCTTACAAGTGTAGTTAAATTTTTAAAAATTTTGTGATTTCTCTGTTTTTGATATATGTATAGACATCAATGTGGGGGGACCTGAAGTTCTCCTCTGTTTGTTCCTCCTTGGAGTCTGCTCTTTTGCAGCGATTTTATCTCCCCACTTCTATGTGTTGAAGTTCCATTTAGGCTCAGGTGAGGTTAAGTCTTGGGTAGGGAGAAATTCATTATTCTTTGACTGGAGTTTAAGAATTTCTCAGTAGCATTTTTACTCTGTAGGCTTGAAATGTCTCAGTCACTTTCCAGCCCCTCTTAGAGGTAGGAGAAATCTAGGAGTAGAACCAATGTCAATAGCTGATTTATATAAAGATAAATGTCTGGAGTCTACTTTGACACTGCAACATTAATTGACACCTATATAGGAATGGTGGAGGTCAATAATTAACATTAATACCAGCAAAGCAAATCTGAGAACTAGATCCAGCTTTTAATATCAAGTGTCTGTTATATAATCTACTATATTAATAATTACCTCAACATGAGCATGGTATGAATTGCATTAACTATGTAATTCTATTCTTCAGTTTTTGAAGTAAAGAGAAAATAGGGTGGAAAGGTGGCAGACGTTTGAGATTTCTTAAAGTGATAGGAGGAGAGGCAGGAGGGAGGGAGCAGAAGTTAGCTGTAACGAAGTAATAAAAGATTAACTGAGAGTGATAAATAAATACAGAAAGTGGGAAGAAAAACATTTGTTCATAGGGGAAAAAAATGAAAAGGGAAAAAAAGGGGGCCAGAACTAAAGTATGATCAAATCAACAACCGTAAGATCTAATCAGCTTAAGCTGGCATGTACTTGAACCCCACCTAAGATAAATCAATGTTAAATAATAAACAAGTGTAGAAGGAAGCAAATAATGTAAAACTAAAATTATAGGAAAATATATATATATATTCCTATAATTTATATATATAAATATATATATATAAATTTGAATATATATATATTTTTAAACTTATCCACAGAATACACACATACACTCACATACACATGTCCACATACATGTACACAGAATCATGTATAATAGAAAAAAGCAAAAGGTATTACAATATGATGAAATGATGTTTGGAAACTTTTTTTAAATTGTTAAAATTAAAAAAATAAAAATAGAATAAATGTGGAATTATGGGTATAAGAAAAAAGAACTAAGAAAAAAAGAAAAATAATAAAAAGAAAATTTAAAAAAAGAGAAAAATCTTGCTGAGAAATAGGAGCTTCTTTCAGCTGAGGTGGTGAAAGTGTTTGGCAGGAATGGAATTTCCCTCTTCACGGTTTTTGCTTTGATGTCTTTGGTTACTGCTTGCCTTTATGGTTAGGAGACACTTATTGTGCCCCTAATAGATCTCAGCTTCCAATCTCTTGGTATGTGGTGAGTGTCACAATTCGAGTGCCGATAAATTTTATGTTTCTGTGACAGGACTTGTGAAATGTTCTAAATTGGAGATTCTAGTAGTTGGGATTTAGTTTGAGTGGAACCTCGGAACTCTGGGGGTGGGAGTTTGAGAATTGGTTCCCACTCCCTATTACTGGGGGATGTCAGTTGCTGCAGGATATCTGTAATTCCAGGGTCTCTGGTAAACTCCAATTTTAGGGCATAGGGATAAAAGTTCCTCAGGTTTCACCACCACAACTCTACACAAATAATAGGTATCTGCTCCAAATGGCCCAGGTATAATTATCTTTGTCTATTTTGATCTCTTTTGTTCAGGAGTCTTCTCAGAGTTTCTTTCTTCTTCTTTTTTTCTTTTTTCAGATGGCCTCAGGTGTTCCCTATTTCCTGTCACTGCTAGCAGTTGTGCCAGGTGCATGAATGGGAGCCCCATTTTAGGTGTGCATGCCAGAGGTGTTTATTTTCCCCTTCTGGCCTTTGCCAGTACCACAGTTACTGTGGCAACGTTGGCGTTTCCCATCATTCAGCACCCATGGTGGGGCTTGTCCCTTCTGGTGTGCACATGGAGCAGGATGGTAGATTTTCCCACGGGAAACCCACACTTCGAGTGGTTACTGCAGTGGGTGCTTTACTCCCCAGGCACATGGGCTTGGCGGCAGAAACTGTGTCCTTTTATGCCAAGCATCAGGGGCACTGCAACCTCTTTTTCTGCCCAGGTGTGTGTGTGTGTGTGTGTGTGTGTGTGTGTGTGTGTGTGTGTGTGTGTTTTGTGCACAATAAAATCATTCTTCTTCTCTAATACACAAGTTTTCCCAAGTCAATTTTCCTTCCTTCCTTCCTTCCCTCCCTCCCTCCCTCCCTCCTTCCCTCCTTCCTTCCTTCCTTCCTTCCTTCCATTTCCCCTTCCTTTCTTCCTCCCTCCCTCTCTCCCTTGCTCTCTCCCTCCCTCGATCTCTCCCTCCCTCTTGTTTCTTCCTCCCTCCTCCAGCCAGCTGTCTGCTTTGTCTGTGTTGCCCCTCCCTTTTGTTGGCACCCACCCACTGCTGGTGCTTCTCTAACATATTATTTCTTAGATTCAAGTTTCTAACTTTGTGCATCTCTACAATTTTAATTTTTAAAAAGCAGTTCAATATTACGTTTCAGTGAGTTCCCTTTCATTATGCACCTCTCTGATGCTCCTGATGCTGTGGGACCCACAAAGGGAGTGCTGTGAGATGCTTCTTCCTCTAAATCACCATCTTGATTCTTTTCTGATGAACTAATTTTCTACTGGCATTTCTGCCTTGAGATATATGTACTGACAAGTGGATATATGTGTATTTATACGTAGAACTTAATAAATACATGACATCCACATCTGAAAAGTTCTTTATTTTGCCTGTTTTTAAGAGATATTTCATCTGAGTTCTAGATTGACATTTTCTTTTTCAGTGTTTAATGATGTTGTTTAAATACTTTCTAGCTTACACTGATTTTGACAGGAAATTGGCTGTTAATTTGTCTTTAATTTTCAATATATATAATATGTCTATTTTTTCTGGATTGTTTTTAGACTATAGCAAAAACCACTTTGATTATAATGTGACTCAATGTAGTTTTATTTATATCTCTTATTTGTTGAGCTTCTTGGACTTTTGTGATATAATTTCCATCTAATTTGGAAGATTTTTGTCATTCTTTTTCAGATATTTCCCATTCTCACCCTATTTTGGTGAGTCTAAGTTAATGTATGTTTGCTTGAAATTGTACCACAGTTCATGGATTCTATTTAAATTTTTCTTTCAATTTCCCCCTTCTTTATGCATTTTTCATTGCTATATGCTCAAGTTTGTTTGTTTTTCCTTTTGCAATAACCAATCTGCTGTTAACTCTACTTTGAGGTTTTTTTATAGAATTTCACACATTATACTTTGTTTTCTACATAGCAAACAAATCCAGATATGATGACAGTTTTAATGTCTGTCGAATTCTCTCATATTTGTCATATCTGTATAAATTTCAGTTGCTATTTTTCTTATAGATTATATTTTATCATTTCTTTGTATGCCTAGTAATTTTTAGAAATTATTTTCTTATGTTTGAATTGAGACATATTATTTGCCCATATTTAGGAAGTACCGCGTGAGGTGCTGTCACTGTTTTCTGAGACAGAGTCTTACTAAGTTGCTGAGGCTGACCTTGAACTTTTGATCCTCCCACCTCAGGTTCATGAGTATCTGGGACTACAGGTGGGCCCTGCTGGATCTGGTTCAATGTGATATTTTGATTCAGGTTTATATTGGGTAGGATCACCTCAGGGTAATTAGCATATTCATTACATTAAATTTTTAATTTCTTTGTGGTGAGTGCATTTAAATGTCAGGGTCTTAAGCCCCCCTGCTCTTCTCGACCAGCAGCAAGGGAAGGGGACACTCCCCAACAAGGTCAGACCAGGATAGGTAGGGCCGACTGACCCGCTCCCAGCCCTCCTGGCGGAGGACAATCAGACATGTCAGAGACACCAGTCACAGCAGGCACTCGTTTATTGAGGAAATCACACAGCTTTTATGTCGGGTGGGGGCTAGGCGGGAACCAATCAATTTAAAGGTCAGCAAGGCATGGGGTGTTCACGCAGGCAAGAGTCCCATAGGACTATATGGCAAGTACGAGCTGATCACGTTCACGGAACTGTTGTTAACCAATCTCTGACAGTGGTCTGATTCATCGTCACCAACCCTTGAAACCGCCTTTGAGGCCCTGATCCTGCTCACCCACCAGGAAGTAAGGAGTCAGCCTGAGTTAGTTAACATGTCATTAGTCCCAACATTTAAATCCCTCTTTTCTAACTATTTTGAATTCTGTAATGCAATATCATTATATTTATCCTATTGTGTCACAGAATTCCTTCTATCAGGTAATAACATCATACATGTTACCTGGTCTTCCCACCTTTTCCTCCCCCTGTTTTCCTGGTCTCTGATAATAATGATTCTACTCTCAACTTCTATGAAATCAACTTTTTTAGATTCCACTTATGAATATGATTATGCAGAGCTTGTTCTTCTGTGCCTGATTTATTTCAGATATATAATGTCTTTCAGGTTCATCTATGTTGCAAATGACAAGATTAAATGCTTTTTTTAATGGATGAATAGAATTCCTTCATACTTATATGTCACACTTCCTTCCTTTCTTCATTCATCTATTGATGAACATTTAGATTTATTTTATATTCTGGTTATTTTAAATAATGCTATAATAAACATAGGAGTGCAAGTGTCCTTTTGACATGTTGATTTCACTTTCTTTGTTATATGCTTAGCAGGATTGCTGGGTCACTTGTTAGTTATATTTTTAACTTTTTAGGAACCTACATACTGTTCTCCATAATGGCTATACTAATTTACATCCTCAGCGACAAGTATAAGTTCCTCTTTTTCCTTATTCTTGCTAGTTAGTAGTTGTCATATTTGCCTTTTTGACAGTAGTCATTTCTCCCTGGGGTGAGGTGTATCTCACTGTGGTTTTGATTTATATTTTTCTTTCAAATAATATTGGACATTTATTCATATATTCATTGGCCATTTGTGTGTCTTCATTTTAGAAATGTTTATTCAGAACTTTTGTACATTTTTGAAATTGGGTTATTATTATTATTATTATTTGTCATTGGGTTGAATTCTTAATAATTTTTCTTTTAATTTTAGCCAAAAGTCTGAGAAACAATATGAGTTCTTTCTAATATTCTGGATATTAACCACTTGTCACATGTATAGTTTAAAAATATGTTCTTGCATTCTGTCAGTTGTCTCTTTGCTCTGTTGACTGTTTTGTTTGCTATAGAAACTTCTTAGTTTAATGTACTCACCTTTGTCAATTTTTGTGTTTTGTTGCCTATGCATGTGGAAGCCTGGTAATGAAAAAAACAAAAACAAACAAACAAAAAACAAAACAAAAATAGTACTGGGATCAAACCCAGGCCTTGTACATGTTAGACAAGCTCTTTACCACTGAGCTACATCCCAGGTCAGGATTTTACTAAGTTGCCTAGGCTGGCCTTGAACTTGCAATCCTCTTGCCTCAGCCTCCTGAGTAGCCAGGACTAACAGGTATGTGCTACCACATCAGGTGGATGCTTGGTAATTTTTTATTGGATATCAGATATTATAAGGTTTGCCTTGTGGGATGCATGCTATTTTTGTACTCCTAAAAGCATTCTTCAGTTTTGTTTTTGGGTGTAGTTAAACTGACTAGAAATAGTCTGATACTTTAGGGTTTTGATTTTAATCTTTAAATAAATGAAAACAGTTTTGAAAGACAATGGTATCATTAAATATAACTATCTAACAAGAAATGGTCATGTGGGGAAATAGAGAAATCCTTGTAGTGGAATGAGCACTTCCAAAATGGAAGCTGACTTCTAAACTGGGGCACGAGGGCAATATTTTATAATACCCATAAGTAGCTCTGGGGAGGTGTATTGCAAGACCTAGAATCTTATGTGCTGCCTTGATGTCTTTAAGCCCCACAGGGACTAATCTTGATTAGCTTTCACCAGATGTGTACCACCATTCAACAGGAAAGGTTCCCTACCTCACTATTTCCCCATCAGCCGACTAGCCATACCCCAGCCAGGACTCAACTTGCCAGGCTTCCTTTTCCTGCCAGTCAAAGAGTTGTTCATTCTGTTCCTGAGCGCAGCCTCTATGCTCATGTATGGCATCTGTGTTCTTCTCTCTTGGATGTGAGCGTACTTGACTGCTGTCAACATTATCTACCCAGAGCTGAATGTGGTGTGTTTGCCATTGTAGGTCAAGATACTTTCCCTCATCTATGGGCTGAAGAGAAGGCAAAGAAAGTTCAGAGGTGGGACACTTTGGCTATGTGTGTGTATGTGTGTGCATGAGAGTGGACTGAGAAGGGCTGCAAGATGGGGAGAGTTTAGAGGAAATTCTAGTGAGAAAATACAGAGGAAATATTGAATAAGAAATATTAAATGAGAATAGTGGTAAGTTAGATAGGATGATATCACTTGAGTGCCTTACATGTGAAGTCACATTTAAATGTGTGTGTGGGGGGCATGTTTTGTGGTTCAGAGAAACCCATTTTTGTCTAATGGTAAGCCGGTGGTGCTATTTTTGACTATATTTGACTTGAACAGAAATTTTGTTAGTATTTTCCTGATTCTCCTCTAAATTCCACAAATAGTCTTGTTCTCCAGTTGATATAAGTTCTATTATAATCTGTGATTGTGTTAGTCAGCTTTTTTTGCTGTGACCAAAATGCCTTACAAGAACAATTTAGAAGAGGAGAAGTGGATTTTGGACCCATGGTTTCAGAGGTTCAGTCCATAGTGACCCAGCTCCATTACTTTGTGCCAGAGCACCATGGCAGAAGGCTGGAATGGAGGAAAATGCTGAGTTTATGGCTGCTGGGAAGCAGAGGGATCAGGGGGAGGGGATATGAGGAAGAAAAATCCTTCAGGGCATGCCTTCAGTGATGCACCTCATCCAGCCATGCTAACCTACCTACGGATACCACCCAGGTAGTCCATTCACACTAGGGAGGATGGATCAGCTTACAGTTCTCATCGAATCATTTCACCTCTGATATTCCTGCATGAACACAGGAGCTTTTGGGGGACACATCATATCTAAACTATAACAATTTTCTTCTATTATGTTTATAGATAAGTTTTCCTTCATTTAATAAATGCTTAATAAGTGATGGCAGGATGGAAGGTTAGATGCCATAGGGAAATAATACTCAACTTCAGAAGAATGACAGGTTCTGGTTTTGGATAACTTATTTCCTACAGTTTGGAAATCTACCTAATTGGGCCTCAGTTTTATTGTCTTGAAATCAAAATGTTTGAAAAGGATGTTCTATAAGGTGCTTCCTTAATAAATCATTGATTTTATATCTGAATCTTTGAAGGTTGTTTCCCAAAAATATCTTTACTGCAATTTTTACAACAACAACAAAAGTAATCTAGTATTTAAGAGCATGTGTTTTGAAGTTTGATAGTTTATGGTTTGATTCCACTTATTATCATTGGATAGGTAATCCTCAGTTATCTCATCAAGTGAAATTGGATAATATTAACCCCATAGGGTTAATATTAAAATAAAATAAAATAAAATGTGTTAAGTCTTGAGCAGATAGATTGTGACTGGTTAATGCTCAGTAGTTTTTTTTTTTTTTTTTTTTTTTAAATCTATGACTAGGGTCACGCTTCTCAATTTCTTGAGAATCAGGGTTTGAAGTGCAGAAGTACAAAAGCTCAGTATGTTTCTGTAACTGTCAACACTTTGTTCTGGAAACATTTGTCTGGGAAGGACTGTGGATGAATCTGTAATTGTAGTTGTAATAGGCTATCTTCTTTATAGATTTATGGGGAAATAAATTTCTCTCTAGAATTAAAGTTCTGAACTCCAGTTCATAGACCTTTCCTCTATAGTAAGGGGTCAGTGAACTTGTACTTGCATGGAAAAATTAAAATTTATGAATATTGCTGGGTGTAGCAGTGCATGCGTTATAATCCCAGCAGCTCAGGAGGCTGAGGCATAAGGACTATGAGTTCAAAGTCAGTCTCAGCAACTTAGCGAGGACCTAAGCAACTTAGTGCTCAAAATAAAGTTTACAAAGGGCTGGGAATGTGACTCAGTGGTAAAGAGTTCTGAGGCTCACTTCCTGGTTCAGAAAAGAAAAATTCAGGCTGGGGAGATTGCTTAGTTGGTAGAGTGCTTGCCTTGCATACACAAGGCCCTGGGTTCAATCCTCAGCACCACACACACACACACACACACACACACACACACACACACATTATAAATACTTGTGCTTTTGTGAGAATAAGATCCCTCCAGCAGGACTTATTTGGCTTTATTTCTGATGCTGCTATTGTTTCAATTTTTTTTCTTATACTATTTATTTATTTATTTATATGTGGTGCTGAGACTTGAACCCAGTGCCTCACACATGCTAGGCAAGCGCTCTATAATGGAACCACAACCCCAGCTCTCAATTTTCTTGATCAAAATTTATACTTCAACTTTGAAGTTGTTAGAATTTATTTTAAATGCTTGAACTCCCTAGATTCATTTTATCCCATTTGTTACTTCCAGGATATTCTTTGTAAACTCAGGACAAAGAAAGGTAAAAATTGGAAAGAAGCTAAAAAGAGCAGAAATGAAATAGAATCCAGAGGTTTGAAGCAAAAAGAGGTAATTATACATAATTCTTGTCTTGAAAAATTAGGCATAGTAAACTAAGAGGGACTTTATAACTTAATGTCATGTTGTCTTATCTATGAATATGCTGCCAGGCTTACATACTTTTATTACTTTAAAAATTCCAGGGAATCCTGAAGTTTTGTGTGCTATGTTGACATAGTTCATTTTATTTATTTGTGCATTCATTCTAGAGGGTTAATTCATTTATTCATTGTATATCAGATTACTTTTTTTGTGCCAGACTTTTTGGAATCTATTTCTATTAATTTCTATGACTCTATGACTCTTTTTTTTTCTATGACTCTTTAGTTTAAACACACTACTGTTTTTTTTTTTTTTTTCTTTTTGGGGGTACTGGAGGTTGAACTCAGGGGCTCTCAACTACTGAGTCACATCCTCAACCCTATGTTGTGTTTTATTTAGATACAGGGTCTCATTGAGTTAATTAGTGCCTTGCCAGTTGCTAAGGCTGCCTTTGATCCTCACGTCTCAGCCTCCCCGACCTCTGCGATTGCTGGGATTGCTGGGATCACTGGGTTCATGAAGAGAGATAGAAAGATAGACATATAGGACAATAGATACATAGACATAGATTGAACTTCTCTTTGGAAGGTTCACAGACTTCCAAATTAAACAACTATTTGAAAAAATACAACATTGTAGGAACAGTCTCAGAACATTTTCTTGAATTATGAACAAGAACAAGACCTGATTTATGATACAGCTTACCCTAGGCTAGGTTGGCAAGTATTCATTCAAAGCAGCATTTACTCTGTTAAAAAATTCAAACATTTTGCAAATCACATGCTCATAGATATATAAAGTTGAATCTGAAAATACAGATGGAAAAATGCCATCTGTATTTGGAAAAATGCCAGCAATTCTTATCTTTTTATCAAGACTGTCAGTGTTAAAATATTGGTTAAAGTCTCTGTTCTTTCTCTCCTCTGTGCCCCACCCTCTGAGACAACTGGCTCAGCTCTAAGTTTCTTTAGGTGGGTCTCTCTCTGAAGACTGATGCTTCTTTTGCTTGCATGTGCAGACAGTGGATATTGCTACACAAGCTAGGTCCCACCATGGAGTGATGTACTGACTGAGAATGTAACTCGTCTTGGTGGTGGGTATTTTTTGTTTTCCTGAGGGATGCTAGGTTCTCTCTTTTTCTGAAAATCCTATTACTTGGAAGTCTCTTCAGTATTAAGATTAATTTGTTTGCATCTTTTTCATTTATTCTCTCTCTGTCTTTCCCTCTTTCATCTCACAGTTCACTAGGAAATTTCCATAAATTTATAATTCACCTCTCTTGTTTTATTTATAATTTTTTAAAATTATAGTTTCAGTTTTAAAGAGTATTTTCTCAATCTCTGATGATTTCCTTTTTATATCAACCTATTCTTTTTTTTTTTTTTTTTTAATACTGGGGATTGAGCCCAGGGGCTCTCAACCACTGAGCCACATCCCTAGTCCATTTTTATATTTTACTTAGAGGCTGGGTCTCACTGAGTGGCTTAGGGCCTTGCTAATTTGCTGTGCCTGGCTTTGAACTCCTATTCCTCCTGCCTCAGCCTCCCAAGCCGCTGGAATTATAGGCATGCACCACTGTGCCCATCTTATATCAACATATTCTTGAGTATTGGGGAGTGGAGCCAGGAATGCTCAAGCACTACGCTACGTCCCCAGACCTTTTTACAATTTTGTTTTGAGACAGGGTCTGGATAAATTGCTCAGGCTGGCTTTGAACTTGAGATCCTCCTGCCTCAGTCTCCTGAGTAGCTGGGATCACAGACCTGTATCACTGTGCCCAGCTATGAACCCCTTTTTAAGTTTTACAAGACACCACTATTCTTCATTGTATCTGTATCTGGTGTCCACAGGCCTGCAGCTTCTCTTCTTCAAATTTTTATATTAAATCTCTAGCTGCCTACCTTTCAGGAGTGAGGGGAGAAGAGGAGAAGCAAAGGCCTCTGGGGAGTGAACTAGCTGTTCCATTAATACTTCAACCCATCCTCAAATTTTCAGGCTGTCCTCGAAACATGTCAATGATGTTTTGTTGTTTTTTGTGTCTGGAGACTTTCTGAGTTCATTCAGTCTAATAACTTGCTTCCCACAGGGCTCTTCCTCCATAGGTTCTTACAGCTTGTTCAACCCTGCAACTTCAGAGGAACAGTCCTCTAGTATTGTCATTCTCTCTTGTCACATTAAAGAACACATTCCATTTTCTTCTGGTCTCTTATTTCTAAGGAGAAGTTGGTAATGATACTTTTTGTTTCTCTATTTTTTTGTGTGTGATATAAATTGTATTTATTGTCTATAAGTAGAAAGGCAAAGAAAAATATTAAAATATTAAAATGTACACACTTCATTCAGTTCATTTATCAAAGGTGTGAGAGAATTTTTTCTCTGTGTTTTTCAAAAATTTATTTATTTCAATTCCTTGTAAACAAATGGGGTAAAACTTATTTCTCTGGTTGTACATGAAGTAGAGTCATACCATTTGTGCAATCATACATGTACATAGGGTAATGATGTTTGTTTCAATCTATTACTTTCCCCTTCCCCTCACCCCTCCCACCCCTCTTTCCTCTATACAATCCATCCTTCCTCCATTCTTGTCTCTATTTTTAATATTGTCTTGTTGTCTTGGGGTTTCAACAATCTGATCATGATAGACAGTTATTATTATTATTTTTTTATTGTTTTTTGTGATGCCGGGGTTGGAAATCAGGGATTGGCATATGCTAGGCAAGTGCTCTACCACTGAGTTACATTCTGATTTATTATTTATTTATTTTATTTATCCTAATTGAGTTTCCTGAACTTCTTGGACCTTTGAGTTGACATATTTCATCATATTTGGAAAACTTTTTCCCATTATCCCTTCCAACAGTTCTTTGTCCTGTTCTGTCTCCATTCTCTTCTAGAATTCCAGCAAATACATTAGACTATTAAAAGTTTGAACACATTTATAAATTCTTATTTTTACTTTTCTTTATATTTCAGTTAGAATAACATCTACATTCTCTTTGGGTTTATTAATCCTTTCTTTTTCAGTTAAATGTATAAAATGGTTTTTACTTTATTTTTATGTTTTGATTAGTGCATATAGTCATAGATAATAATGGGGTTCATTTTGAAATACTCATAAATGCATATAATATCAGATGGATTTTAAATTATCAGTACTTTTTTAGTATTTCATTTAATTCATTTTCATGAATTTTTCTATGCTTTTCTCTAGACTAGTCCACCTCACAGTTTCAACTTATCTACAAATTCCTGCATCTGGATTATTTGAGTATGTTCCTATTGACTGAAGACTTTTCTCTTGATTTGGGGGGACATCTACCAAATAGTACTCTCTATTGCATATCAAGATTTGAACAATTAGTTGAAATTTAGTGTTCTTTTTTTAAACCTCATCTCTTCCTACTTTCTTTTATAATTTTTAAAAAATACTTAAGGCATGTGAGAAGGTATAAAGATAATACAATGGACCCCCATAACCCTCTCCAACCATAGAGCCGAGGTTGCTAAAAATGAAGTTTCGAATCTCATTTTGGTAGTAGTTGAATTATGATGTAAGTCGAATTCTCAGCCTTATAATGTGTTAAAGTGAGGGCACGGATTAGGAAAGAAAGGCATTCTGTAAGTTGGGATAAGGTTGTGCTGGAAAACGCTGATGAGTCTGGGGACTTGAAGTCTCTATATTTTAATGAATCTTCTTTGCCAGTGGAAGAGATCTTCACACACCAAACGTAAGAATCTCTCAACCCCTAGTGGAAGTGACCTCTCATTCTCATGTATTGCCTTTCCCACCCCCATCTATGGGCACTAATCCTGTATTATCTGAGGAAACTGTAATGGCCTCCTTTTGAGGCAGTTTCTATGCAAGATGCAGCTAATTCCCACCCAACACTACCCTCTTTTCTTTCTAGGCCTAAAACTAGATTCAAGTCCTAGCAGCAGGTCCCTGAAAGTTGAGATATAAGTTTTAACCCATGAGGAGGTATACTGTACTCCAAAAGAACTACTTGAGTTTTCTAATTTATATAGACAGAAATACAGGTATAGAAATGGATGCTGTAAGTCTGGTGTCATGTAGAAGCAAAATATAGTTGCATCAGACTGAATTCATTGATATAGTCTCACTAAGCAGAAATTCAGCATCCTATGCTGAATATGCTTTATAACTGGGGGAGTTATAAAGGGCAATAATTGATTGATTGACTGAAATATTGACCAACAGGTGATGCACAGTCAGTGAACTGAAAATGACAGACCAGTCTCAGTTTAGGGGCTCAGAAAACACCAAGACTGTGAAAAGTAAATTTGTGAGAGGAACCCTGGCTTAAGAATGTTATTAAAATATCACAAAGTTACAAGTGACCAATAAAAACACAATGCAGATTCTCTAACTCTAAAACCTTTTAAACTTTTTGCATCATACAAAGTTTTGCATTTTCTGGATGAATTTTGAGCTTTGGAATGAGAAGTTTTATGCAGTGTTCTAAGAATTTGCACAAAAAAAGGTGATGAGGAAAAAAATGTTAACAAAAAGAAAAAAGAAAGAAAAGAAAAAGAAAGGGGAAATAAAGGAGAAAGCCATAAAAACCAAAATTTTATACACAGTTTGTTATAGTCCAAAACCTGTCCGCCTGGACACCATGAAGTTCTGAAGGGTCTTAAATCATCTAGAAAAGACCAGTATTTTTTTCTCCTCAATGTCATGGGGTTAAGGGACTCCAAAAGGGAGAGCAGTGCTACATTTTCTCGGAGAAGTACATATGACCCAAAGAACATCCAAATAGAAAGCCCTCAATACCATGTTCCTCAGAGTTATAAAATTTTTATGGGAACCATGGCAAATAGCAACTTCATTTGTTTTTAGCCATCCCACGTTTTCATTAAAAAATTACACAATATTTTTGAAGGTTCCAAGTTGTCCAATTTTTACTCTTGCAAAAGGCAAACAAGCTTCAGTCAGGGTCATAAAGGACTATGCAGGAAGGAAGGAAAATCTCGGACATTAAGGATGTTTTAAAGCAATTAACTGTGTAATTGCAAGTGTCATTGCAAGAGGCAGGCAGAGACTTTACTTCTGTTATGGATCGGATGTGAGGGTCCCCCAAAAGCTTCTGGGTTAATTCAGGAATATTAGAGGTAAAACAATTGAATTGAGAACTGTAACCTAATCAGTTGATCTTAGTTTGAATGGATGAGGTGTGTGGTAACTGTAGGCAGTTGGAGCATGGTTGGAGGAGGTGGGTCACTGGAGTGCATCCTGGAAGCATTCATCTTCCCTATGGCCCCCATCTCCCTCTCTGTGCTTCCTAGTTGCCATGAATAGAATAGATTCCCTCTGCCACAGCCTTCTGCCATGATGTTCTGCCCCCACCTTGGGCCAAGAGCAATGGAGTTGGCCAACCATGGACTAAATCTCTGAAACCATGAACTCAAAATAAGCTTTTCCTCCACTAAGTTGTTCTTGTGAGGTATTTTGGTCACAACGATGAAAACTGACTACATAAAATTAGGCAATGCAATGACGGAAGCTGAGATTTGAAGATGCTACTTTGCTAGCTTTGAATAAAGAGGAAAAGGCTATGAGCCCAGAAAAATGCCTCTAAAAAGTGGGAAAAGTCCAGGAAGCAGATTCTTCCCTATGCACTCTAGCATTGCTTTTTTGACACCTAGGTTTCAGTCCAGTGAACTTCTGATCAGAACTGTTGTTAGTATTGTTTTAAGCCACGAAGTTTGTGGAAATTTGTTACAACAGCCATAGAAATCTCATACCTACTTGATTTTATTTCTCTCTGCACCATTTTTCTCTACTCTTATTCACAAATATGCATATATATTCAATAATGCATATATTCAATATTTAGAGATATGTACTGAATATGTTTGAATATGTTGGTATATATTAAATATATGTGGAAACATGTTTAAAATTATATGATTCAAAATCCAAATTCTTGAGAGTATGTTATAATTGGTCTAATCATAGTAAGATGTTCACTCCTGATTCATTTATTTATGAAAAGAATGGGTTAGTAAGAAGTTATATCTCCTTGTGTCCACATAACTTCTGAGCAGATACTGTGAGGGCAAGCACTCTAAAAAAGTATGTGGCAACACAAGAAAGACAAAAGACATTTCTAACAGCAAAAATAGTCCTGGGTAGTGTGGTCATTGACTTTCTAGTTTTGTGATCAAAGATAGGAACCTTTGAAATTGGTGTGGAATCTTCTATGGAAGAGCAGGTAGAAAGAGTGCTACCTGAAGAATGGATGCAAAATATTATAAGAGATCATAGTCCATCGTGAGATAATATAATGGACAAATGTTTAAAGACAAAAATGAAACAATGACTTTAAGAATGAAGTAGTCACATAATTTTCTGGAGATTGGGGAGAGAAGGATGGTTAAGGGGAGGTACATTTGATCAGTGCATGCTATATGCATGTATGGAAATATAACACTTAATCTCATTAATATGTATAATTGATATATGTTAAGATTTTTTTTAAAAAAAGAGTTAAATTTAGTGGGCTGAGAAATGAATTTACAATAACCTTCAATAATAGTGAGCACTATAGCATCAATTAGAAATAAAAAGTCGATAAATTGTTTATATTTAATTTGAGTAGCTCTGTCAAACCAAAAGACATCATAAATAAGTAAAAGCCAAGAAATGACTGGAAAAAGATATTTGCAAGGTATATAACCACTAGTATTAGTTTCCAAGAATAGTCAACAAATAAGAAATATTTAAATGATACATTAGGAAAATAGCCAAAGAGTGACCCACAAAAGAGGAAGTCCAGGTGCTCAATAATTGAATGAAAAAATGAGAAAACTCAGTAATTCAAACCATCAAAGATTGAGTAGTTGATCAGAAAAGTGTTTGCAATGGCAAAGAAAACCATCTCATTTACTGCTGGCAAGGGCGTAAATTGGTGCAATCATTTTCCAGAGGATTTTGACAATATTGAAGCAACTTCAAAATGAAGATGTTCTCTGATGGGGAAATTCCAGACTCAGATAAACACAGAAGAAACTATAGTTCATTCACAAAGGAGGCTATGTATAAGAATATGTATGGGGGGGAGTGGAATCCAAGATGGTTAACTAGAGGGAGGCCACATTCCTTGCCACTCCATGACTCAGGATTCAGGCAGAGGAAATACTTTCTCTGCAAGGCAGTCAACACTGCCCACTGGTCCCCTGCTGTTTACCCCCCATTTGTGCTCTGGGGTCGCTGCTGTCTGCCAGCATATCACCTGCTTTTTGACTGCTGCCTGTCATCTGGCATTTGCTCATTTGCCAGCCTCTTGCCTACCCATCACCTGCCTTCCACCTATTCATTGCCCACTGCCCAACATCCACCCATGTATCGTCCACCATTAGCCTGCAAGTCAGGATCACCCACTGCCCACTGTTGCTTGGAAGTCCATTGTCACAGTACTTGCAGGTTTGGTTATACATGACTGCCACCATTTTGGGATGCTAGTCAGGGCCTGCAGGTTTGCTGCTGCCACTGCCATCATCTCAGGGTATAGTCACCTTGGTCTGGGGACACATGGCCACGTCCTGGAGATATATTGGGGTACCTGCCGGTCTGGTTGTACTTGAGGTCTTTCTGCTGAGTATGCTAGTGGCTACCATCTGGCTTCCTCTTTGCAGGGTTGCTCCTTTGTGTGAGCACATCCCTGGTGGTCTCTCTTCAAGTTGAAAGGGTTTTGAGATCTTGGGACTGCAGCAAGGCAGAGCCTGGGGAAGCAAAGCCCAGGTCCTTCAGATTTCAGCTGCATCTGCTGCGGGCCAGTCTGGGCCTGACAAGCCTGTGGAAAGCCAGAGACTAGGGGAAGTTCCTTCAGGGGAGCAGAGGTTGAAGAAACTGGAGAAAACTGAGCTCTTTCCAGCTCACTGTGCCCTAAAGTGTGCAGGGACGGAAGAGGTGGGTTACAATGGGGGGGAAGAATGGAAGAGGGTGTGAGGACATCTTGCTATTTGCTTACCCAGCACACTGGTCCCGCACCCACTGGACTGGAGCTAACATCAAACTTCAGACAACCACACCTGTTGGTGGAGAAGCTAAGCTGAGAAAAATTTGGAAAGCCAATGGAAGCAATCATTCAATTTTCCATTGAGAATTTCCCATTTTTTCCCCCTCTGTCTCACACCTCTACCATTTTTGAATCCAAATATTATTCATGCATCAATTTATTGATGAATGGGATGTTTGAATAGTATATTATGGTTTTATTGTGTATTCTTGTACTTTTACTGTTTTTTTTTTTTTTAAATCTGTGTATATTTTTTTCTCTCACCTATCTGTCTCCATGGATTCTCTTTTTCATTTCTCTCATACTAACAGCCAAACTCTATAAATTTTTTACCTCTATCTTTTCTCCTCCCTCATAAACATTACACCTTTATACTACTTCTGTTCCTTCATTTTCCATCATTTGAAATGGTAAACCCTTTTAGCAAACTTACTGTTTATATTGTGGATAATAATTGAACAAATCATTTCTGTTTATTATGACAAAACCGTAATCTCCTTAATAAGTGTTATTTGGTTTAAGGTTGTATATTGTTTGCATTGGGTGCTATTAATATTGGTCTTCCACTTAAAGGTGAGGTACTGGAAGCCTTCAGGGACACTATAAGAATACAGAGTAGAAACTGTACTGCTTCAGATCCATACTGATAGATGGAAAGACATGCAAACAACATGAGAAAATAAGGGAACAAAGCTCCTCACAAACCAAGATGTTCCAACAATAGAATCCATAGACAACATGGTAGAAGAAATGTCAGAAAAGGTGTTTAGAAGATACATAGTTTGGAGAGAAAATACAGGAAGTGAAAGATCACTTCAATAAAAAGGCAGAAATTGTAAAAAGGAATCAAGCAGAAATCCTCAAAATGTAATAAACAATAAACCAAATTAAAAATTCAATGGAAAGTATCACCAACAGACTAGACCACTTGGAAGACAGAATGTCAGATAATGAAGACAAAATATATACTCTTGAAAATAAAGTTAACCACACAGAGAAGATGGTAAGAAACCATGAACAGAATTTCCAATAAGTATGGGATACCATGAAAAGGCCAAATTTAAGATTTATGGAATAGACAAAGGTGTGGAGATAAAAACAAAGGAATGCACTATCTTTTCCATGATATAATATCCAAAAACTTCCCAAATCTAAAGAGTGAGATGGAAAATGAGCTACAAGAGGCTTACAGGACCCCAAATGTACAATATTACAATATTACAACAGATCCACACCAAAGCACCTTATAATGACAATGACTAACATACAGAAATAGGGATAGAATTTTAAAGGCTTCATGAGAAATAACCAAATTACATAGAAGGAAACCAATTTGGATTTCAGTTGATTTCTCAACCCAGACCATCAATACCAGGAGATTCTGAACTAACATATACCAAGCTCTGAAAGAAAATGGATGCAAACTGAGAATTTTATATCCAGCAAAATTAATATTCAAATTTTGTCGCTGCCCACAGCAACAATCCTGCGGATATTTGTTACCGCCTGCAGCAACAATCGCGCGGGTATTTATCGGAGGTGGACTGGAAATAAACTACTTCTATTCCTGAGCTGCTTCCTTGCTTGCTTGCTTATTCTCTAGCTTACACAGGAAGAGAAGCTTGCTTGATTTTAGAGGAAGAGAGGCTTTGAGAGGGAGAAAGACTTTGCTTAGAGGAAAAGAGACTTGCTACGCTTTCAGAGATCTATTTCTTCTTAGAGTTCTGCTGCTTCTTCTTAGAGGTGCGTCCTGCATCCTGCGAACTAAAGGTGTGTGTTAGAAGTGCATGCTAAAGGTGCTATCTATCAGAGGTGTTTCTCAGTGGTGCATACCGCGTACTGCAATCTGTGATCTGCGACCTAGAGGTGTGTTCTTAGTCCTCCGCTCTGCGATCTGCCATCTGCCTTCTGCCTACTGCCTGCTGCTTTTGCTGCTGCTGCTGCTTTCTGCCTTCTGCCTACTGCCCGCTTATATTCCCTCCAGGAGGCGGAGGGTAGGGCCACGCCAATTAAATGAAGATCAGGTGAGGAGCCAACTGCCCAATCACCGCAAAGGTCAAAACGAGCAGGCACGAGCAGGAGTACTCAGGAACACCTGTGCACGCACCGTGTGGGTGGACTCACTTGAATACAGCCAATGATAAAGCTCCTGAGTGTGTCTATGTTAACCGACTTCCTCACCGCTGATGTGATCAAAACAACTTCTGGCTGGCTGCCAGGCGCCATCTTGGTGCAGTCTGCATGGCATAGCCCCCAATAAAATTTGAAGATGAAATAAAAACTGTACATAATAAACAAAAGTTAAAAGAATTCACAATGAGTAAGTCTGCACTACAGAACATTCTGAGCAAAATATTCTATGAGGAAGAAATAAAAAAACAAAACAAAACAAAGCAAAACAAAATCAAGAAAACCAGCAAAGGGAGGAACTACACTAAAGGAAAAGGAGAAACTAAGTCAAGTTAAAAACCATAAGTACCCTGAAATGACTGGGAATACAAATCATATCTCAGTAATAACCCTGAATGTTAATGACCTAAACTCATCAATCAAAAGACCTACTTTAGCAGATTGGATTAAAAAAATAAAAGACCCAATAATATGCTGTCTTCAAGAAACTCATCTCATAAGAAAAGATATCCACAGAATGAAGATGAAAAATTGGGAAAAAACATCACTCACACAGACTGCTTAAATAAGCAGGGGTTTCCATCTTCATATCAGACAAAGTGGACTTCAAACCAAAGTTAGTCAGAAGGCATAAAGAAGAACATTTCATACTGCTTAAGGGGATCATACATCAACAAGGCATAACTATTGTAACTATATATGCCCCAAACAATGGGGCATCTATGTACATCAAACAAACACTTCTCAATTTCAGTAATCAAATAGACCACAGTACAATATTACTGGGTGACTTTAACACACCTCTTTACCACTGGATAGATCTTTCAGACAAAAGCTAAGCACAGAAACTATAGAACTAAATAGCACAATCAACGATTTAAACTTAAAGGACATATATAAAGTTTTTCACTCATCATCAAGTGAATATACTTTCTTCTCAGCAGCACATGGATCCTTCTCTAAAATAGACCATATGTTAGGACACAAAGCATATACAAAAACTCAGCAAATACAAAACTAGAAATACCACCCTGCATTATATTAGATAATAACAGAATGAAACTTGAAATCAACAATAAAGTAAAAACATAGAAGTTACTCCAACACCTAGAGACTAAATAGCATGCTATTGAATGATGAACGGGTAGCAGAAGAAATCAGGGAGGAAATAAAAAAAAATATTTAGAGGTAAATGAGAACATTGATACAACATATCAATATGTCTGGGACACTATGAAGGCAGTGCTAAGATGAAAGTTCATTGCATTGAGCTCATACATTAAAAGAATAGAAAGTCAACAAATAAATGACCTAACAGTACATTGCAAAACCCTATAAAAAGAAGAGCAAATCAACACCAAAAGCAGTAGAAGACAGGAAATAATTAAAATCAGAGCTGAAATCAATGAAATTGAAACAAAAGAAACAATTCAAAAAATTGACCAAATAGTTGGTTCTTTGAAAAAATGAAATAAAATTGATAAACCCTTAGCCACACTAACAAAGACAAAAAGAGAGAAAACTTAAATTATTAAAATTTGTGATGAAAAAGGAAATATCACAATGGACACAAGTGAAATACATAAGATAATTGGAAATTATTTTGAAAATTTACACTCAAATAAAATAGAAACACTTGAAGACGTGGACAAATTTCTAGAGACACATGATCTACACAAACTGATGCAGGAGGACATACACTATTTAAACAGATCAATTTCAAGCCATGAAATAGAAGAAATCTACCAACCAAGAAAAGCCCAGGACCTGATGTATTCTCAGCCAAGTTCTATCAGACCTTCAAATAAAAATTAACACTAATACTCCTCAAATTATTCCATGAATAGAAAAGGAAGGAACCCTTCCAAACTCATCCTATGACGCTAGTATCACCCTAATACCAAAACTAGATAAAGGAACATCAAGGAAAGAAAACTTCAGACCAATATCCCTGACTAACATAAACATGAAAATTCTCAGTAAAATTCTAGCAAATCCTATATAAAAACATATTAAAAAGATAGTGCACCATGATCAAGTGAAGTTCATCCCAGGGATGTAAGGTTGGCTCAGCATATGGAAATCAATAAACATAATTTATCACATCAATAGACTTAAAGACATTAATCATATGATCATCTGAATAGATGCAGAAAAAATATTTGACAAAATACAGCACTCCTTCATGTTCAAAATACTAGAAAACCTAGGGATAGTAGGAGCATAACATTGTAAATGCTATCTATGCCAAGTCCAAGGTCAACACCATTCTTAAGGGAGAAAAATTGAGAGCATTTCCTCTAAAAAATGGAAGAAGATAGGGATATTCTCTTTCACCACTTCTATTCAACATTGTTCTTGAAACTCTAGCCAGAGCAATTAGACAGACCAAAGAAATTAAAGGGATACAAATGGGAAAAGGAGAACTCAAACTGTCCCTATTTGCCAATGACATGATTCTATATTTTAAAGGATCCAAAAAATTCTACCAGAAAACTTCTAGAACTCATAAATGAATTCAGCAAAGTAGCAAGATATAAAACAACACTCATAAATCTAATGCATTTCTATTCATAAGTGATGAATCCTCTGAAAGAGAAATTTGAAGAGCTACCTCATTCACAATAGCCTCAAAAAAAAAAAAAAAAAAAAACAAAAAACTTGAGAATCAATCTAACAAAAGAGGTGAAAGACCTCTACAATGAAAACTACAGAACACTACAGGAAGAAATTGAAGAATATCTTAGAAGATGGAAAAATCCCCCACACTCTTGGACAGGCAAAATTAATATGGTCAAAATGGCCATACTACCAAAAGTGCTATACAGATTTAATGCAATTCCTATTAAATTCCCAATAATATTCTTCATAGAAGTAGTAAAAGTAATCATGAAATTCATTTGGAAAAATAAGTAACCCAGAATGCCAAAGCAATTTTTAGCAAGAAGAGTAAATCAGGGGACATGATAATACCACACCTTAAACTATACTACAGAGCAATAGTAACAAAAATGGCATGGTATTGGCACCAAAAGAGACATGTAGACCAATGGTACAAAATAGAAGACACAGAGACAAACACACATAAATACAGTTGTCTCATACTTGACAAAGGCATCAAAAACATACATTGAAGAAAAGATAGCCTATTCAACAAATGGTGCTGGGAAAACAGGAAATCTATATGCAGTAAAATTAAATTAAACCTCTATCTCTCGCTCTGCACAAAAATCAACTCAAAGTAGATCAAAGACTTACGCACTAGAACAGGGACACTGTGCCTAAAGATGAAAAAATAGGCCCGAATCTTCATCATGTCAGTTTAGGACCTGACTTCCTTAACAAAACTCCTAAAATGCAAGAAGTGAAATTAATAATCAATAAGTTGGATGGATTCAAACTAAATAGTTTCTTCTCAGCAAAGCAAACAATCAACGTGAAGAGACAGACTACAGAATGGGAGAAAATCTTTACCACACACATCTCAGATAGATAGAGCACTAATATCCAGGGTATATAATGAACTCAAAAAACTTAACACCGAAAAACAAATAACCCAATCAATAAATGGGCTAAGGAACTGAACAGACACTTCACAGTAGAAGAAATGTAATCAATCAACAAACATGAAAAAATGTCCATCGTCTCTAGCAGTTAGAGAAATGCAAATCAAAACTTCTCTAAGATTCCATCTCACTCCAGTCAGAATGGCAATGATCAAGAATACCAGCAATAAGAAGTGTTGGTGAGGAGGTGGGGGTTTCCTGGTGGGACTGCAGATGGTGCAACACTATGGAAAACACCAAACAGTGTGGAGATTCCTCAGAAAACTTGGAATGGGACTACCATTTGACCAGTTATCCCACTCCTCACTTTATACTCAAAGGACTTTAAATCAGCATACCACTGTGACACAGCCACATCAGTGTTTAAAGCAGCTCAATTCACAATAGCTATACTATGGAAAGATGCCCTTCAACAGATGAATGGATAAAGAAAATATGGTACATATACACAATGGAATATTACTCAGCCTTAAAGAAAATTGAAATTATGGCATTTGCAGGTAAATGGATGGAACTAGAGAATATAATGCTAAGTGAAAGAAACCAATCCCAAGAAACCAAAGACCAAATATTTTCTGATAAGTGGATGCTGATCCATAGTGGGAGCTGGGGGTAAGGAAGAATGAAGGAACTTTGGAGTATGCAGAGGGGAGTGAGGGGATTGGTGGTTCAGTGGGGATGGGAAGGACAGTAGAATGAAAGACATTTTACGTCCTTTGGGTATAAACTGAGGAGTGGGATAGCTGGGTCAAATGGTGGGTCCATCCCAAGCTTTCTGAGGAATCTCCACACTGCTTTCCAGAGTGGCTGCACCAATTTGCAACTCCACCAGCAATGTATGAGTGTGCCTTTTCCCCCACATCCTCACCAACTCTTATTATTGCTTGTGTTCTTGTTAATAGCCATTCTAATTGGAATTAGATGAAATCTTAGGGTGGTTTTAATTTGCAATTTTCTAATTACTAGGAATGATGAGCACTTTTTCATATATTTGTTGATCACTTGTATATCTTCTTCTGTGAAGTGTCTGCCCAGTTCCTTAGCCCATTTATTGATTGAGTTCTTTGTATTTTGGGTGTAAAGTTTTTTAAGTTCTTTATAAACTTTGGAGATGAGTGCTCTATCTGACATATGTGTGGAAAAGATTTTCTCCCACTCTTTAGGCTCTCTTTTTACATTATTGTTTCCTGTGCTGAGAAAAAACTTTTATTTTGAATCTACCCCATTTATTGATTCTTGCTTTTATTTCTTGTGCTATGGGGGTCTTGTTAAGGAAGTCTGGCCCTAAGCCAACATGATGTAGATTTGGGCCTACTTTTTCTTCTATTTGGTGAAGGGTCTCAGGTCTAATTGCTAGATCCTTGATCCATTTTGAGTTGAGTTTTTTACAGGGTGAGAGATAGGGGTTTAATTTCATTTTACTGCATATGGATTTCCAGTTTCGCCAGCACCGTTTGTTGAACAGGCTGTCTTTTCTCCATTGTACGTTTTTGGCAACCTCGTCTAGTATGAGGTTACTGTACTTATGTGGGTATGTCTCTGAGTCTTCTATCCTGTACCATTGATCTACCTGTCTATTTTGGTGCCAGTACCATGCCATTTTTGTTACTATTGCTCTATAGTAGCATTTAAGGTCTGGTATAGTGATACCTCCTGTATCACTCTTCCTGCCCAGGGTTGCTTTGGCTATTCTGGGTCTTTTGTTCTTCCAGATGAATTACATGATTGCCTTTTCTGTTTCTATGAGAAATGTCATAGGGATTTTAAGTGGAATTGCTTTAAATCTGTATAGCGCCTTTGGAAGTGTGGCCATTTTGATAATATTAATTCTTCCTATCCAAGAACATGGGAGATCTTTCCATCTTCTAAGGTCTTCCTCACTTTCTTTCTTCAATGTTTTGTAGTTTTCATTGTAGAGATATTTTACCTCTTTGGTTAGAAATCAGCATACTACAGTAATGCAGCCACATCAATGTTCATAGCAGCCCAATTCACAATAGCTAGATGTTCATCAATTGATGAATGGTAAAGGAACTGTGGTACATATACAAAATGAAATATTACTCAGCCATAGAGAATAGTAAAATTATGACATTTGCTGGTAAATGGATGAAGTTGGAAAATATCATGGTAAGTGAAATCGGCCAAACCCAAAAAACCAAAGGTTGAATGTTTTCTCTGATAAGTGCACGACAATATATAACAATAGGGGGTGGCGGGGGGAAGAGAAGAATGAAGGAACTTTGGGTGGTGTAGAGGAAAAAGGGGTGGGAGAGGGTGGGAATGGAAAAACAGTAGAATGAAACAGACAGTATTACCCTATATATATGTATGACTACATGAATGGCATGTATATATATTGTGTACAACCATAAAAATGAAAAGTTGTACCCTATTTGTGTACAATGAATCAAAATGTGTCTGTAAAAATAAAAAAAATTTTAATAAATAAAAACATAAAAAAAGAAAGACATTATTACCCTGTATACATATATGATTACACTATCGGTTTTACAGCACCAGGTGCAGTCAGAGGAATGAGAAGTTATGCTCCATTTGTGTAAAATGTGTCAAAATGCATTCTATTGTCCTGTTTAACCAATTAGAACAACAACAAAAAAAGAGAACATTTAGAGCAACACAGTAACAAAATGAAAGGAAATGAGTAAATGTTCATCAGCAATAGTATGAATATTTTACTTTTTACATCTATGTTGGAATGCCTAATAGTTTAAGTGAATTAAATAGAACTAAACTCATAGAGTTGAGTGAACAAAGAAAATTGCAAAAAGTGATAGATATACATGGTATGATATTAAATAACTTTCATAAACTTGGAAAGCTAGTCCCTGTAGTTTTTATAGATTCATTGCAGTAAAAATTGTAACATGAATGTAAAATGATCAAGAGAATCCTTAAAAGTACATTATAATGGAAAACAAGGGAGGAAATGAGATTAGAAAAATGTTTAGAGTAATATCATTTGTACCTACAAATTTAATTGGAAAATTTCTAGTAGAAATTATGAAAACAATAAAGAGTGCAATGCTAACTTTTCATAAAGAGGAGGGATATGTGCACAGATGTTTATCATATGGCCTTGCATTTTTTCTTTTGTTCAAAATATTATACAATAAAATAAAAAGCAGCATATGGCACTGTAAATCTTTGTGATAGAGTTAACGCAAGAAATATTTATATATTTATTTTATTAATAAAAACTGTAGAGAAAGATACTGGTTTAGGAGGCTAGGGTTAAAAAGTGATCTGCTGAATCTTTTTACAGACCCCCAGCCGGTTCACAGTTACTTAAGTTATGCTGAACACGAAATGGTTGGAGATCCAGGCAGCACACAGAAAGACACAGACGGGTGCACGCTGCAAGAGATGGATCGCTACATCATACAGCCCAGGTTACCCGGCGAGCTTGGACCTGTGGTTTGTTCTCAGTTTCTTCGTTTAAGCTATGGGCGTGCATGCGAACAATGCTACGAGGCATTTCCTTGCGCTCCGGAAGTGAAATAACTTGGATGGAACTCCCACATCCTTTGGCAGATTTATGGATTTTCAGGCAGGTGCAGACATTTGCAAACACCTTGTATTGCAAGAGAGAGAGGATACCTAGGGGAAGCACAAGCAAAGGAGCAGGATGAAGGGACAATGGAGAGTCACAGAAACACTTCCCTCCATGTTGCAGAAAACCTGGACGCATACCAATGACGGGAAGCCATCTGGGAAGGGAATGATTTAGTGGAGGAGACTGAAAATACATGCTTTAACAGCTTACATGATTCTCAGCTCGAGGAAATTGAGAATTCTTTTTTTGCAAGAAGATATACTTCTATCTGATTTAGAAAGAGCAATTTTCAAAGAAATTTTACAGATTTCTTAGGAAAGGAGGATCTCCTTTTAGCATCAGACACTGTTTCTCTCTTCCCTCAAACTGCGGGGGCACTGCGCTGTACTCCCAGGGTCACTGGCCCTCTCCACACAATCAAGCATTCCAGTCAACTCTCCTGGTTGGTGAATATGACAGTTATCTCTTCCCTAAAGTGGGGAAGGTATGAATGATAGAAGAAAAAGTGGAGGTGAGGAACTGCCCTCTGAGACAGACATAGTGAACACTTCAACCAGGCCTGGTTGCCAGCTCTTTCCTGGTAGGAACCGCCCTTAGAGAATGAGTTCAGAAGATTGTTAGTCTTTTAAAATGCAAGATTTGGCACTGTTTTCTCCATTCCCCTGTTCCTTCCTTTCACCCTCACCCTACCAGGAGTAGAATGGTTCTCCTCACTCTTCAAGGACCCTGAGGACACTCACCACAGGCTACAAGGAGGAGGATGGCCAGATAGGCAGTGATAGGGACCCAGGTGATCTTGAAACTAGAGAAGTACATGGATCGACCTTTCCTTAGCATACCATTATAGAGTAGGAGTGTAGAGAGCAGCAGGCTACCTGGTGTCCAGGAAAAAAGAGAAAATGGTCTCAGTTTAGAAACTTTGATTCCTTTTTTGATCCCTATGCACCTGATTTCCCAGCCTCCACCCTCTCCAACTGCACCTCAACCAAAGACTGATACCACCTTAGTGCGAGATCTAACATCGCACATACCTCTGAATCAGAGAACTGTAAGGCTAGCTGGCCAGGACTGTAGCCTGGGACCTACAAACCTACCATAGCTCCACACCTGTAATAGGAGAGCCAATTACCTGTGAAGAAATTGAAGAGGGTAATGATGAGGTAGATATATTTATTTTGAGGAATAATGTAGGTGACATATAATCCCAGGATGAAGTTAGTGGAGCAGGAAGCGACCAAGACTGATATCATCATAATCCTGATCATTTGCAGGCCATCTGTTAGAAAGCAGAAGCTGTATTGAGAGAAGGACGCATATTTCTTTTAGACTTCTTTCCATCTGGGACCTACAAATCTCTAGGGAAAAACTGAGACCAGAGTAAATGATTTAATTAAATTAAGAGAGAAGAGGAAAAATAAAGAAGCAGGTGTCCTTAGGCTGGACAAGGGAGTCCAAAGAAACAGTTTTCTACTGTGATGACTTCATATGTTTCTCATCTTTTCTTTTTCCCCCAGAACTAATTTCTCATTAAATACCCTAGTTTACCTGTCCCTTGTAGTGGCAATATGACCTATTTTCCTTCTTGTCAGTTACCCTTCTTTTCCATAGCCCCTACACTTTAGTTTTCTAACCAACCTGCTGCTACCACATTGTCTAAAAAATGCTTTCTCCTAAACATCCAAATGGTGAGATTTGGATCTGCGTTGATAATGGAAGTGGGCATACTGCCGTCTGAGGAAGTTGCTCCACAGAATACTAGGTAAGTTAGTGAGATGAACAGTCAAGGACAATGAAATCTTCCTCTTCACCCATCAATTTTCAAAGCATAATTCTGACCTTCTGGCCAAATAGCAGTACAGCATATCATCCATGGATTGTGGATAGTCTTATTTTTTGTTGTCTCATTGTTTGTTGTTTTGGGAACTAACTCAACCCATTCCTCAAAAATGATTCCTACCACCAAGAAGACTACAACCCAGGAGGACGTGAGTACGTTGGCGGCTTGGATATTCCTGTTTGACACAGGCATTATTCTGGGTGGAAAATTCTGGCGGAGACTACCACAAATATTTCATAAGTCTCCTCTCCAATATGTGAAGTCATAGGAGGAAAGGCAAAATTTTGATTTTTTTTAGTGACTTCTGAGGTATGGGCAGTGGCAGAGGCTTAAGTAGCCTGTGGAACAGAAAAGATAACTTCTCCTCAACATTCCTATACTGAGGGTGGTCTGTTGTCAGGCTACAAACTGCCATGGAATCACCTATTGGTTTGACCCTTGACCCTGGGGCATAGACAATGGAAGCACCAAGATGCTCAGAGGTCCTGAGAGAGCTAACAAAGAAGGAGTTCTGACACACACACACACACACACACACACACACACACACACACACGCACAGAGACAGAGAGAGAGAGAGAGAGAAACACCTCTCAGCTGTGGGGATAAACAGAGGCCTTGAAAGAAGTTAAGCACTCATGACTACAGCAGTCCCATTTTAGAGTTAGAATTACATATTCAGGATTAGTTGACATTTAGTAGTCTTCTGTGAAGAGGATATCAATGAATGAATAGTCAGCTAGCTAACACCACAAAAGGGAATGACCACTCCAAATCCAGAATATGTTGAAGAAATACAGGACCTTATTGGGATTTCCCAGCAGAGTTTATTTAGGGAGACATGCAAGAAATAGACCAGTGTTTTGAAATCCAAACAACTGGCCTGATACACTGAGCCATTATAGTTTAATATAACTTACAAGGTTTGTAACTTGGCAGAGAAAATATTTTTGGATTTCTTGAGTAGGCAACTGTGGTATACATTAAGCCGAAACTGAGAGCTTGTACTGAAATCCCCCAATTTCCTTTTACTGAACTAACAGGAAATCTTCTCCAAAGGCCCCTTTCTGCTTATTATTATTTTGACCCTCTTGCAGGTCACTTTCTCAGGGTCAAAATGGACTTCTTTCATCGCCTTAAATATGCTACATTGTCTTTCTCTCAGTCCTTTGTATACATCTTTTCTTTTCTTTTTTTCTTGTACTGGGGATTGAATCCAGGGGTCTCTACCACTGAGATAGATAGATAGATCTTTTTACTTTTTGTTTTGAGACAGGGTCTTGATAAGTTTTTGAGGGTATCACTGAGTCACTGAGGCTGATTTGAACTTGTGACCCTTCTGTCTCAGGCTTCCAAGTTGCTTGGAATATAGGTATGAGCCACTATAGCCAGTTTTCAAACATTTTTTTTCTACTCTTTTTATTTTTTATATATATATATATATATGTATATATATATATATAATTTGTTCTTATTAGTTATACATGGTAGTAGAATGTATTTTGACATATTATACATATCTGGAGTATAACTTTTCATTCTTCTGGTTGTACATGATGTAGAATTACATTGGTCATTTAATCACATACACACATAGGATAGTAATGTCCAATTCATTTTTCTATCTTTCCTACTCCCATTCTCCCTCCCTTCCCTTCATTTCCCTTTGTCTAATCCAAAGTATTTCTATTCTTCCTATCTCCCCATTTATTAATTGGGTTTTTTTTTTTATTTTTGGTGTTAAGCTTTTTTGAGTTCTCTATATATCCAGATTAATGCTCCATCTGAGGTGCTAAACATCTTCCAATAGCATGTTTTCTTTACTTTTTAAATTTATAAACAACAATGCTCAACAGGGTATTTAATCTTACTAGGAAGGCTTTATGGTAAAGAAAATGGCTGTCAGATCCTGGGTTTCAATCCTGGCTCCACTTAGAGTGATGTGGTCCTAGAGATAATAATACTTCTTACTACATAACACTTTTGTAAAGATTAAATCTGTTTAGAGATGTAAAGCACCAAAACATGTCCTTGCAAATAGTCAATAACATGTAAGCGATTTCTGTCATATTGATTTGGGTTCCCAGAAAGAGACTTGGAGGGAAATTTGTAGTGGGGCAGTTTATTGGGAAGACCCGGAGACCACATCTATGTTTCTAAGGGCAGCAGAATCGAGCTGAAGTTCAACTGAGGTATACTTGCAATAGAAGAAACCTTAGCCATTTCCATTAGCAGTGTCTGAACCCGGGCCATCCATCAGAATCATTCTGAACAGAGGCAAGAGAACTCAGATTGTTTTACATTGGGCATTAGTTTGTCTTTGAAAGCAGGCTACCCTGGGGTGGTATTTCCCGTCTGTTTCAGGGGCAATTCCTAATTCTCTCAGGAACCACAAGTCTCAGAGAGATTTCTCTATTCTAATATCAAGTTTGCTGTTTGAGTTGCCAACTGCCATGAAATCAGTTGTCTATTGCTTTGATCCTTGATCCTGGAAGGACCAAGAGGGTAGACAGGCAACTCTTATTGTTATGTTTTTATATATTGATGATTTTCTCTCTAAACCATAGATCCTTATAAGAAAGATGCCTGGACTGAAAATTTATGTCTTTTAAATTACTGTTTCTCTTTTTCTTTGTATACCTTATGTTGGTATATGAACATTTCTGCTGTGCTGTATGGCACATAGATATTTGTAAATGTTTCTTATTTTCATTGTGAATTGAAGCTATACTCTTTACTTGTATTTGTCACTGTCAATTATTTTGTTGTCTGATTCTACTTTGTTTGGCATTAAGATTTCCTTTTATTTGCATTTCTCTTGAATATTTTGTTCCTCCTTATTTTTAGCTTTTCTGTGTCTGTACATTTTAATGTACCGTATAAAATCGAATTTTGCTTCAGAAACCTATAAGAAAACACTTTAAAAACTATGGAACTTAAGCCCATTTACATTCAATATTTGTACTGTTCGATGTACTATTTTACATTCATTTTATTCAGCATGTCTCTGTATCTGATGAATATGTATAATGGCCATTTATATAATTTCTTTGCTATTTATTTTTTAATATTTTTGGCATTTAGGGAAACAATTTTAATCTAAACTTTAAAAAAAATCTTTTATTTAATTAATGCTCTTAAATCTCTTCACTTCAGATATTTTCTTGGCTTTCAACTATGAGAGGAAATAAAATGAGCCCATAATGTCTTCCTGTCTTCTCCTGTCTCTCCTTTTAGCCACCCAGTTTCATTGTATGTATTATCTGTTGAACTGCTTATCTTTGTACTCTTAAAGATAATTAGTAGACTTCTACAATACAATTATTGTTTTAAAATTTTCTATGATTTCCTTTAATCTCTAATTCTTACTCATCAGGTGTTCAGTGAGCTTCAGTTTCCTTATTCTCTTCCTCTCCTGATTCCATATTTACAGTTTCATTATATCTAATCTGTGAGGGCAGGTACAGGTTGTTCCATCTAGCCACTCACCTTTTATTTTCATCATAGATCTACAGTTACATCCAATCCTTACAACCTCTCCCCTTGCCAATATTGCCCACTGCAACCCCCAGCCCCACACACCTGGAGCCATCTTTCATGAAGACCCATCCTTTGATAGATATTTAACCAGGGCAGATAGCTAATATATTCGGTGATCGCTGACATGCTTAATACTGTTTTCCAAGCCTTGGTACTTATAGAATTCTTAGCTAGGCATAATAGTCTTCATTCACACTTTCTTTTCCTGAGTATCTTTTTTGTGTGTGACTTCAGTCTTTTACTTAATTTAAATGACTTTGTCCAGAAATTTGATGTCCGCTTGTCTTTTTAGTTTCTTTTTTTTTTTTTTTTTTTGCCTATATGTGAGACTTGGTGTTTTTGCCAGGAATTCCAGAGGATTTTTACTGAAGCTTAAGTTTTAATATTTTTAAAACATGTTTTGGCATTGTGCATTCTGATTCAATTTTTGCAGGTTTATGATCTGCTTTTTCAATATGTAGATGCAGATGTTTTTATTTCAGGAAAGTTTTGTGATTGAATGTTTATTTGTTTAATTTATTTTTGTTTTCTTTTTCATGAAATCCAATTGTTATATCTTTTTTTTTTTCCCTATTTCCAATAGCTATCATTTTCTCTTAAATTCTTTTTTCTTAACATTTATTATTAGTATTCTGTTTGGCTTTTATTAAAATTTTGGACTTATGTGTTCTGTTTTGAAAATTTCATAGTTTGTTTTTATTACTGAGATAATTTTGCATTTTACTTCATTTTTTTTTACCAGAATTCTGTCAGTTCCTATTTTACGTCTATGTAATGCTTATTCAGTTTTTTCTAAGCTCTTTCTTTAAAGAAACTGTTTGACATAATTTAATATTTAAAAAATCATGTTCACTGAGGTATAATTTACATATAATAAGTCCAACCTTTAAAATATGCAGTTTGATGAGTTTTTATAAATTTGTGTGGTGACATATAGTGGTTACCATTATTCCGTATGTTGAATATTTTATCACTCTGAAAAGTTTCCTTGTGCTTTTGTGGTCAACTTATCCCTTCTGATGAACAGTAATGTGTTTTCTATTTTTATAAGTTAACTTTTCTACAAAGTCATGTATATTGGGTTCATGAAGAATGTAGCCTTTGTGTTTGTCTGTTTTCACTTAGCAATATATTTTCCAGATACAGAGGCAAAAGTATTTAGTTCCTCTTTATTGCTAAAATGCCATTGAATGATTGGATAAAAATGTATTTATGCATTCCCATTAGAGGACATTTTAGCTTTTTCCAGTCTTGAATAAAGCTGCTATAAACTGTAGTTAGGAGTCTTTGTGTGTGTGTATGCTGGCATTCCACGTGAGGAAATAACTGGAAGTGTAAGAGTACATTGTATATATATTTTTAACTTTACAAGAAATTGCTAAACTCTTTTCCAAAGTGGTTGAATGATTTGATATCCTCTCGGGCAATGTTTTGATCCATATCCTCATTTGTACATAGCACTGATAGTCTTTTTAATTTAAGCTATTCTATTAGGTATCTTGTAGTATCTCATTTTGGATATAATTTTCATTTTACTGATGACTAATGAGACAACGTTTTCATATAAATATTGACCATCTGTATTTTTTTTTTTTTTTTTTGTGGTGCTGGGGATTTGAACCCAGGACCTTGTGCTTGTGAGGCAAGCACTCTACCAACAGCATCTGTATGTTCTTTATAAAATATGTGTTAAAATATTTTGCCCAATTTTTGAGATATTTGTCATTTTCAGTATTATGACCTGAGTTTTCTGTTCTTATATAGTTCTTTTTTATCTCAAGATAAGTAAACTGCAATTATTTGCATAATTTTAAAATTTCATATTGCCTTCATACATAGTTTATCTCTACTTCATTAGGTGTGTCTATGTATGTATGTTTTATTGTGTGCTCAAAATTTTTTATTTTTGTCTTTTAAAAATTATAATATACTTGTAGGGATACTTTATTTTGACTTCTTATGGATACTGAATTTTTCTAACAGCAATGGAGGAGGTGGAAGAGGGGTTTATTTGTCTTCTCAAATTCTTAGAGGAAACTTTTCTATTTGGTAAATTTTTCTGTGTGAAGTTTGGTTTATTCTGATTCATTGATACACTCTTGTTTCAACAGAAGACTTATCTCCAGCTGCATTCTTCTTTTTCTTCATGTACAAACTCCGTGTGACTCATCCAATTTCCTAGGTGCCTGCTTTTTCTCCAGTAAAGATGCCATCTTGGGACTCTGGTCCCATGAACTTTTTTTTTTTTTTTCCCATGAACTTTATAAGCTGCCTCCTTTTATTTTTCTGGCAGCTGGTACTCTGACCTGTCAGATCTCAGGTTTCTTCTTAGTATCACCACTTAGAAATAATTTCTGTATCCCCTGATGGGAACTCCTGCTGCTCTCCTCTATGTTCCACCAGGAGTTTTGATTGCAGAGGAGGAAACTCCAGTAGCAAGTGGCAATGTGCTATACCACTGGTGTTGCAATAAAGATAATATAAGTTACTAAAGAAAAATATTGCCATACTTTAGATATTCTTACATAAATGTTTCAAGGAAAAGATCCTATGCCTACTATAATCTAGGCAATCCTCTCTAGCCCTGACATCAAGCATCTCAGGATTGGTGAGAAGAAAATTGAATGTGAACGTTTAAAGAAAGAGTTTATACTCAACCTCATGAAGTAATCAGAGACTTATATTTAGGATTTTCCTTCATTTGATATACTTTCCCCCTATATCTATCCCTTTCAATTTATGTTAGAGTAATCTAACAAATCAGAGTGGTACCTCTTTCTCTTGCCTAACAATAAATGCAACTTTGTTTCAGACCACAGTTTAGTGTGTTTCATTATCTCCTCCTGAGAAGATCAAAGCAGATTTCAACTCCTGCATCAGAGGGCTATATAGTAAGGATGTTCCTTCATAACCTGCAGAAGAATTCATGTTTTTGTCCCATGGTAGAGCTGTTGATTGTATTTCTGCCACAGAGATAGCCTGTGACTAGGGAGTAGATATTTGAAAAATACATAAATGACAGGGCACTAGTATCTGGAATACATAAAGAACTTCTATAGATAATCATGATAAAATCAAATCCCAATAAAAAACGTGCAAAATATATCAGCCAGACATGTTACAAAAATAGCAATCAAATGATCAGTAAGCATATAAAAAGGTACTCATCCTTATTTGTCATAAAGAATTGAAGATAATGCTGTCATGCTGAACAGTTTAGTGGTAAATGGAATCAAGATGAAAAATCATGGAACAAAGGCTCAATTTAAAACTACCGGCATTAGTTAAACAACTATTGTGTACTTAGAGCAGATTTAGGGGCATTGAAAGTAGTTTTCTTTAAGATACATCTACAAAAATTAGTGAAGAATGTTAAACATTTTCTTATTCTCTTTGTATTAAGTTGGGTTCTGCCTTTTAACAGATCTACCAGGTTTCTCAATATGTCAATGTAGAATTAGTTTTTTGCAGTAGGTAAGTTGTGAAGAACATCTGAAGAGGAACTTAGGTAAAAGCATGTATGAGTCAATGGAAGGGTGCTATAGAATGGTAAAAGAGACCAGGACTGTAGTTCCCATTCTGCCACTAACAAGCAAATGGCTTGTTATTAGGAGGCAAGTTATTTTATTCTTTTTGAACCTCGACCTTAAATGAGATGGCTTTATATGATCTCTCTGAAATTCTCCAGTAAAATCTTTTATGATATTATTTGAAGTCAAAAGGGACATTGCATCTCTGTAGCAAAGTTAAGATGACTTATGAATTAATTCATCATTTGCTATGTACATGACTGAAATCAGGCCAGAGTATATTAGCACAGTCTTCCCTGCACAGACAGGAAAATGTCTGTGTTTTTGGTATTGGACAAAGCAATCTAATCATTAATTCACTTAATCATTCACATTCAGGACATATTTTTAAATAGACCATCTTTGTAAACATATAGTGCATATGTAATATTACATATATAAGATATGTAACTATATTACAAATAGTAATTAGCATGTCCCTTCTTTTTTATTATCACCCTATGCATGCTTCCTGAAATTGTCACACAATGACAAAATGTTTTGTTTGTATGGGTATACTTTTCTTTACCATAAACTCCTTGAAGACATTCCCCCTCTACTAGTTGTATTCTCAGATTTTGAAATAGAATATCTCATATATTAGAGATTCCTTGAGCAAATGAATTCCACGTCTCTCACCTTGACTTCAACATACTATCACTCATCTTTGTTCACCTATAAAATTCAGTAGGTGAATGCACTTGTGACTTAATTGAAGCAGTGCTTTAAATATCTAACCTGTGGGTTAGAAAAGTGGGAAGGAGGAATTAGCAGTTTATATTTTTTAACCCTACTATATAGAAAGGTGATCTGGTATTTTGACAGTTACCAGAGTAATTTATGTTCTGCCTTTTGGATGTCTCTTCTTCTCAGTTATTAATACAGATGCTCTCTTTATTTCAAATCCTTTGCCTTCTCTCTCCGCTCTTCACTCTTTTTAGTGTGGTTTCTACCCTCTTATTTGGCTCTCTTGGCGGCTTTCTTTCCAAGATGAGTGCTCAAGAAGAAATGTGAGAACCCAGTGATGATACAATAATCTCTGATCACAGCCTTGTATTACTATGAAGTTTGATTTGTTTTTAATTTTCTCAAGAACTGAAGACAGAGATCTTAGAGAATTTATCTATTGAAAAAGACAAAGGGAGATCTAAATTGTGAGAAAACTAAAGGCTTTAAAATTATTAAAATGACCAAAAAAAGAACAGAGAACAAAAAGATAAAAAAAAGTTTTTAAAAGATTCACAAATTATTCTATCTTGTGGTAGCAACTAATTTCCTTTTGCACATCACCTTCTGTTCATATGCATACATGTTCCAGATGGCTGCAATCAAAATATTTGTATTATATCTAGCTAATGGCCCAAGCAGTTAGAAACGGTCTTTCATCATTCATAGACCACTGTGTACAAAAGCATGTGATAATATTCTCCTGTAACATTTAGTTTTTTTTTTTTTTAAAGATTTTACTGAAATTCATCTTGAAAAATGGGGTGGAATCTGAGGAGTTAAGTGTTTCAATTCCCTCGCTGTTTCCTCTTTCCCACAATAAACACCAATAAACACTGATAATAGCAGCAAACCTATGTGAAGCCCTTTATATTTTGTAAAATACTTCTGTGCATTTTCTTATACGACTTTCAAAAAATGCTTAATATTTAAATAGAACAACCATTCTTCCTATGTCCATCTTATCAATAAAGAAACTTTGGCTTAGAGAGGCAAGGTAACTTGCCCAATGACCACACAAGACTACTAAATAGCAGAAATGGATCTTTAGAGATCTTGAAAATGAAAAGTTCATGCATGCATTCTCTCTCTCTCTCTCTCTCTCTTTGAATATCTGCCCTATCCAAATAGTAAACCATTATATTTGTGGGGTTGACAAGAGAAATAAATATACAAGAATCATGAACCATGTCATCCTTGTAATAGATGACCATGAAGGGTTGGAGGATAATTTTAAAAACTGGAATCTGTTTGAGACTGTATATACACATGAAAATCATTTCCTGCTTGTCTTTACCCTGGAAAGTAGAAATTATAATATTTTAATGATCGTAGAATTCACTTTGAAATTATTGTACATAGTCCCATCTGGGGCAATTAAAACCTTCCCCAAATACCACAAACCCTGGAGACTAAAGGAAAATGGAATGATTGTTAACCTAAATCAGTGTCTATGCCACGTAGCAGCCTGATTTATGTACCTCTGTGATCCAAACAGTAATTGCAAGAACAGGAAAGCTAATAAGTTACAAGGAACTCTTATGACTCTCTAAAACACAGCTGGGATTTTGTGGGCAAAGTTCAATTGTATTATTTCTGGGACTTTCACTTGGATACTTGTTTTCTTTTATGTTCAAATGCCAGAATAGTGTCTACCTCCATTTACTCCATCAGAAATACTCTTGGTCCTGGAATTGAGGCCCTGTGCCTGCAGACCCTTATCTAAAGCCTAGTAGTCCAATTCCTGCTTGAGGTTGTGTATCCAAGACAATACTGCATCACACTGTCTGCTGCGGTTGAGACAACCATTCCTGACATCTTCCTGAAAGGAAAGGCATCGTGTGGACATGACACCTGAGGGCACTGATATGGAAATGGACAGCTTCTCCTCTGCCTATTGGACCTTCTTGAAGGTGTTCATGGTGTTTGTGAATGAACAGTATCCATACAACATATGTTTAGGGAATGTCTATATTTCCTGTAGGATGCATTTTCTTACCACTTGGTTTCCATATTCTTTTCTTTCTTGTCCAGGAATCTTGCTGAGAAGGGACATAGGTCTTTAGGGTAGGATTCCCTGATGTGCAGAACTGAATGATGGCATTTTGCAACCCTGTGGAATTTTTTGACTATGTAACTGTCTGAAGCTTATTGAAAATGAATATTCCCTCCCAATCCCATATTTAGAGAATCAGAAATTTGGCAGGGTAAGGGTAGGGTGTGGAACCCATTTTTACCAGGTGCCCCAATGGTTTTTTTAGCACATTAACATTGATTTTTAATTTTAATATTATTTTCATTGTTGGTAAATTTTTATTAATTAATTAACTGGTATATAAAAATTGAACATATTAATCAGGTAATATAGTTCTGAGAGATGAATTTATTGACTAGTGTTTAAATCAGCCTAAACCTATATTTTCAAACATTTATCATTTCTTTAAGATAAAAACTTTCAAAGTTCTTTCTTCTAATGTTTTGAAATATACGGGACATTATTAATGTCTACAATCCCTCTTCTGTGCAGCAGGACATAAAAATGTCTTGCTTTCATCTAACTGCAATTTAGTGCCCATTGATAAGACTTTTTGGATACTCCCCTCCCTCCATCTCCTCCCAGTCTCTTAATCACCGTTCTACTCGCAACTTTTAAAAATACATATATTCTACATATGAGTGAATGTGGGGAAGCAAGGTATGGCAGAGGTATGAGAGACTCCTAGATTTGCTTCTTGACTTTGCGACTTACCAGCTGTGTGGCCTTGAGCAAATGTCATAATTACTTCAAACTCCTGCAATCTGACCAAAAAAATGGGGTTAAATGTCATATGAGGAGTTACACAATGGGATAGTCAAAGTGACTGGACAAGTGCGCCCCAAAATAAACCCTTTTTGCTTGCCTCTTCTTTTCCTACAGGGTGTGTGTGTGTGTGTGTGTGTGTGCACGCGTGCCCACGTGCACATGTGTTCTTGCCCACATGGATGTCTGTGGGCAGAACAGACATGGCTGGACATGAAGAGAATGCAGGAACTTGGTGTGTTCGATTCAGTAAAAAGTAATATCCACTTGCAGAGAGGTCTGACATGTGGGAACAGGATTCAGCTCTAGCTGTGATTTGCTTTTGGGCCATCTCCCACTGCAGTTTCTTGTACTCAAGGAAGCTAAACACAAAAATTTGATTTTAGAATAAATCTCGGTAAGACACTGCAGCACTTTCTGGATAAGATATCTGACAAAGTAAGGAATGGGAGACCCAAGTAAAACAAGACGCCTTTAAGCACTATGCTCAGGTGAACTGGGGCTTCTGGTGGAGCTGCCACCAAGGCTGGGTCTGCAAAATGGAGATAGCTTTGTCCTGGTGGATAGGAGTGGAGCAGTGACTCTCCTTGGTGGGTAGGAGGTGTTTTTCACGACTAATGATGTGGTAGTGAGGGTGGCAGGAGGGGACAAATAGATCCCGTGGTTCTTCCCAAACCTAAGCATGTAAAGGCCCGAGGAAGCACTAACTGAAGGGTTAAAAAGTGAAATTACAAAACAAAAGACATCAACACTGAAGTGTGTGTGTGAGGGGAACATTCAAAGAGCAGCAATAGCAAAACTACCTCTTTCTTTCCTGGCTTGATAGTTTTCTTTTTCTTGATCAAAGAATTCTCTCCACACATTGAGAGGACAACCTGGCATGACTTGACTTTGCTTTAGCGAAGTCAGCTTTGATGTTCTCACACTAATGGAGGAATAACAAATACTCTGAATATTTCTCTTTGCCTTTGGATAATGTTTTTCCCTTTGATTTTTTCTAATCAGCTATTCGACACATGATATTTTTATAGTAAATCACAAATAAATTTTAGTTCCAAATTCCACTGCTTCCATGGTGAAGCAGCAGCATACACACACAATCATAGCAGACTGATCTGAGATTTACTTTACTAAATGTGATTCACAATATGTATGATTCACAGACTAGTTGTGGATATCTTGACTATAAAGTTCTGTGTTTCAAGTACTTGACCTCAGTAGATCTCTATGTGATAAACTGCTAGGACAAAGGGAAAAATAGATTATTATCCATGGTACTTGGTTTTAAGGATAAGCAAAAATTTTGTGTCAGAATTGTCTACTCTTATAAAACTCATCTTTAATTACTGATTTCTTTTGATTAAGAATTGGTCTCTTTTGGTAACTTATCTGGTAAATGAAGTTTGTTCCCTGTAAGCCTATTTTCATCATTTTTTTTAGATCAATATTTTCTAGACTGGTAAGAATATAATACTCTGTTTGAAATAGATGCCTGATGTGGTTGAGTGTGATGCTGAAAGAATAAATTCAACTATATGCCAGGAATGGGGCTCAGCCTTAGGGATGTAATGATAAATGAGAAATAGTCCCTTATTTCGATAAGTTCCTAAAGAGTAGGAAAATCAGCACATATATGTGTATGTTGTAAGAAGCACTAAAGTGGAGGTCAATTACAAAGAGAGGACAGATAGAAGCGAGGACAGATAGCTAAAGAAGCAACTGGTGCACACCTCTAATCTCAGTTACTCAGGTTGAAGAAGAAGGATCACAAGTTTGAGCCCAACTTGGGTAACTTCGTGAGCTCATGTTTCAAAATAAAATATAGAAAGAGCTGGGGATGTAACTCAGCAGTAATGCATGCCTGGGTTCAGCCTATAGTACTGCAAAAAACAAAAACAGCAGCAGCAACAGCAGTAACAACAAAAAACTAAGGGAGGATGAATGATACCAAAAGCACTTTCCCTAAGAAAATAAGTTGATTTGAAAATATGTTTTAATAATCATACAATGTGAATAGGGCAAGGGCCATGTTTTATTTACCTTTGCTCCACCTCCAGAAATTTTCATTTTAGCACAGTAGAAACTTCACCATCCATTCTGAGATAACCTGAAATAACTTCATAGTTTTTCCTAATGCTAGACCTAAAACTGAATATTTGTCCCTGAAAATTTGGGGGTTTTAAGTAGACAGGTTGTTTGAAGGGCACAGACATGGCTCACATGGAGATCAACAGGCATATTCTGCAAAATGTCCTATAAAGTCACCACTAGGAACCAGAGGCCTAGACTCAGCTATCCCTGATGAAATTCGCTTCCCTCATTATCAGGCACTGGAAACACTGAATCCATGGCCTTTATCCTAGGAACATGTCAGCCATTCTTAAGGTTCATCATACATTCCTTCTGTTTTCTACTTCTTAGTTCCTTTACTTGTGACCTGATCTAGAACTCAAATATCCCTTCACATCCTCTCCGCTGAAGTGAATCGTTCCCACCTTTGGAGGCACAGTTTAAAACGACCCTTCCATAAGGACTGTCTTTATCCATCTCTGAGCTCCAACTCTACCTGTGAGCACAGAGGTGCTGTCTAGAGTACTTTGTTTATTCAACAGTATGTCAGAGCAAGGTATGGGCTGGACAGTACATCAGCCCCCCTGGATGGCAAGATTCTGAAAGGACTCATTTTGAAGCATCATTCAATGATCCTAACCGATGGCAGATGCTGCCCTGGCAGGTCCACTGGGAGACAGTTCTTATAAATACACAGGCTGCTAGACCTCAGGAGGCGAGAAGCTCTGGAGACTACTGGTCTTTATCATTCTAGACACAAAATATTAGAACTAGGCATAAAAGGTCCCAGCTTCTCGTTAGCTATGGTTGTTTTTTTTTTTTTTTTTTTATTGTAAACAAATGGGATACATGTTGTTTCTCTGTTTGTACATGGCGTAAAGGCATACCATTTGTGTAATCATAAATTTACATAGAGCAATGTTGTTTGATTCATTCTGTTATTTTTTCCCTTCCCCCCACCCCTCCCACCCCTCTTTACCCTCTATACAGTAGTTCCTTCCTCCATACTTGCCCCCCTTCCTAACCCTAACTCTAACCCTTCCCTCCCCCCCATTATGTGTCAACCTCCACTTATTAGCGATATCATTCGTCCTTTGGCTTTTTGAGATTGGCTTATCTCACTTAGCATGATATTCTCCAATTTCATCCATTTGCCTGCAAATGTCATAATTTTATCATTCTTTATGGCTGAGTAATATTCCATAGTATATATATACCACAGTTTCTTTATCCACTCATCAATTGAAGGGCATCTAGATTGGTTCCACAGTCTGGCTATTGTGAATTGAGCAGCTATGAACATTGATGTGGCTGTATTTCTGTAGTATGCAGATTTTAAGTCCTTTGGGTATAGGCCAAGGAGTGGGATAGCTGGGTCAAATGGTGGTTCCATTCCAAGTTTTCTAAGGAATCTCCACACTGCTTTCCATAGTGGCTGCACTAATTTGCAGCCCCACCAGCAGTGTATGAGTGTACCTTTCTCCCCACATCCTCGCCAACACCTGTTGTTGAGCTATGGTTGTTTAGACACTTAAGGAAGAAGGTATATTTAATTCATCTTCTCATGTGAGGAGGTCAGAAGAAAGAAGTGATGCAGTCTTTAGAAGAAAGAAGGTGAGGCTTAATGGTGGTGATATTATTGCAAGGAGATTAAAACATGTTCTAAAAATTCCCTCCTGATTGTCCACATGAGCTCTAGAGTTCCTACATGTTTGCAGTTCAGTGAGTCCCAAGAGTGGAGGGAAGAGGCTATGGGCTTCCGCCTTAGACTCAGTTATGCCTTAGACTCAGCCACTAGCCATTCCTAGGTGCTTTTGTTTTTTATCTGAATTCATCTGTGAAATCACCAGCTTTAAAAATATATTTCCAAATATATTCATGAAACCTTGATTCTGCTCATACTTATTGTCTCATTTAATTTGTACTACAATCTATTGAAGTATTTATTATTTTTTCCAAATTAAAACATGAAGCTCACAGTGGCTATGATGAGTCAAATGTTGCACTGTGAGTTTTAGACCTGGGCTTGAAACTAAATATTATGATTCACAGTTCATTGCTTTCTCTGTCACTTTTGTAATAATGGTGCAATTGGGATTCCAGGTTTAGGAAAATATATATGCTAGCCTTATGCTCTCTAATAGAAAAGCCACTAGTTATCAGTGGCTATTGAGCATGTGAAATGTGGCTTGTTCAAACAACGCTGTAAGTGCAAAATAAACTGTAGATTTTAGAATTTTTTCTCATATCCACCCTACAAACATCATAAAAATTCCATTAAAATTTTTCATATAGATTATGCTTTGGAGTGATAATATTTTAGATATACAAAGTTAAGCAGAAATTTTATTAAAATTGACTTCATCTGTTTTTACTTTTAAAACAATGGGCTCCTAGAACATTTTAAATATCCCATGACTGCATTATATTTCTGTTGGGCAATACTAATTTAGATTCCACATTCATAAAATAATTTCAATAGTCGCTTTTAATAATACTATGGAATAAACTGAAATTTTAAAAAATAATATGCTTTTAAATTCCTAAAAAATACCTAAGACCTAGATCAGGTCTGAGTCAATGTAGTAGACTATTTTGAGGGTGGGCAGCTATACAACCTAATCAAACTTTATCCCTAGCCTAGCGACGTGGTTAAATCAAGTGGGCACTGGTCACCACTGCTCATTTTTATCTGAATTAAGATGTGATTTGTATAACATTTCTTCCTATATACACAAAAACATAATATAATTTGTTGTAATAAGCTCTTTGACATGAGCATTAATTACACTGCCATGGAATCTCTGAGTTCACACAGAGGTAACAAAATACTGAAATATAAAACTGGATATTCTTCATCCAAGAAGGCTTTTCAAAGATGGGCTTTGCATGATCAGGTAATGCTTTCTGTCACAGAGAGGAAACAAGATTTCAACCCTAGGGGAAAATAATCTAAAATAGCATCTCTCAAACTGTTATGTGCACACAGATCATGTCGGGATCTTGTTAAAATGTGGATCTTGATTTAGTAGCTGTGAGGTAGGACCTGAGGTGCTGCAATCCTAACAAGTTCCCAACTGGTGCTGATGCTGCTGGTCTGTGAACCATACTGAGCAGCAAGGACTGGAGGCACAGAAATGCTTTGAGAAGTGGAAAACCTAGGAAGGAGAAATGTAATTACCTTGAAAAGGGGCAGACGTGTGCATGACACTGGAGTAAAACAAGAAACATGGGCAGGAGGAAAGACATTATACTTTAATAGAAAGTCCTGTAGGATTAGGGGATGTGGGACAAATAGAAATGACGTTGAGGATGGTCACTATGTTTGTGACACTTGGGAAAGATTAAGGACATGTATGGAAACACTCATGAGATTCAAGACAAAAATCTGAGTATATGGCTTTTCTTGGGCTTTGCCATTTTTTTAAAAATGTAGTTTCTGTGACTAGATTACACATGCACATAATGACAGGTAAGGGATGATGGGAAAGGAAGACCCCAGGTACTTCAGACCAAGGTAACCAGACACACTCTTTTGTACATGAGTCCCTATCTTCGTCCCTTAGGACAAGAGAAGATCAGATACACAAGACTTGTGTTTTGCAGAATTTGGAATTCTGCTACAACTGTTCAGTGTCATGAAACTTCTTCGCTTTAAACTGAGAGAAGGATCTGGAAAATAAGAGTTTTCTGCATCTTTGGAATTCAAGGGGTCAAAGGAAGTGTTCCTTGTCCTAATTAGGCAGTAATTCATTAGAAGCAAGAAGATAAGAACAACAGCTACTTCTTTTTTTTTTTAATTTGGTACTTTGGTGGTTTTCTTTTGGGGTGCTTGAGATTGAACCCAGAAGTGCTTAATCACCGAGTCACACACTCAGCCCTTATATTTTTTATTTTGCGGCAGAGTCTTCCTAAGTTGCTAAGGGCTGCACCAAATTGCTGAGGCTGGCCTCGAACTTGAGATCCTCCTGCCCTGCTTTAGCCTCCTGAGACACTGGGATTACAGGCAGCACCATTGTGCCCCAGTAAGAATATCTTCTTGAAGAGCCAGGGAAAGAGGAACATCCTGACCTGGGCAGGTTGAAAAATTTGTGACCCAGATATGTGAAGAAAGCTCATAACCTTTGGGCAAATACAAGACCAGAAAGGACTCTGTGAGCAGCTCATCACTAAATGTGATCAGATTTTTCAGAGACAAAGCCATACTTGAGCTCAGAGCAGACAACCCAAGATGATACCATCTCTGCCTTTTCTGAGAACAGGAAGAGGTAGAGACAGGAAGTGCTATGTGGAAGCCTCCAAGTGGAAACACAAGTATCTGGGCTGTGGGCATTATGTTGTACTGGGTGGCCTTGGTGAGAAAGGAAGGCTTAGCCCAGATGGTGGCTGGAGGTTCAGAAGGCAGAAACAGTTTTGGCAAGTCAATCATTCTATAGTCATTTGTCTTTACTGAAATCTAAGAAGAATAACTTCCTGCCTGGAAATCCATTTATGGTTAGATTATAAATAGAACACACAAATGAAGACATGGTTTCCTATAATATGTCAAGTCACAGTAGTGCTGTGATATGCTTTAAAAAGAAGTGTGCAGATGCTCTGTCATTAAGTAAGTTTGGGAAATGTATGTTATATAGTAATCCTTCAGGAGGCCTGAGTCATCCTTCACTTACAAAACCCTGTTCAACTGTGTAACTCAGAATATTTGAATATATTATTCATTTCGTGCAGTACCCATTAATATCTTCCTTGAATTAATATTCTACTGACCAACATTGGAGGCCTTGGTATAGAAAATCATAATTGATCTTAGCAATAGATATGTTCCATATAGAAATCTTGGAAGCAGGTTCTGTCCTGGTCAAATGTGTCATTGGCAAAAGTATTTTGGTACCATCTCTTCTTTATGTACCTCTTTTGCTAATTTTCTTTAGACATTGTACCCACCCCCCCCAATCTTTAACATCATTCTTGTCTCTAACTCCAGTGTGAAAATTTTTGTCCTTTGCTAAAAGTATCCGAGACTCAGAAATGTGTATTTATGGTTCATAAAATCTATGGTTGGTAGATACTTTCTGATTTTATTTTATCTAACACAAAGTCAGTATTTTCATAGCTAGAAATATCTTAGTTCTGGGGAACTGGAAAAAAGCTGGGATTCTGCCTGTTTAATTTGACTTTTGCCCTTTCATCTCCACAGATTTCTCCGAGGAGAATGGGTATAAGAAACCATTCCATGGTGACTGAGTTTCTTCTTTTAGGATTAACTGAACAACCAGAGCTTCAGCTGCCCCTTTTCTGCCTCTTTTTAGGGATTTATGTAGTTACCACGGTGGGAAATCTTGGCATGATCATGATCATTAGGTTGAATTCTCAACTTCACACCCCCATGTACTATTTTCTCAGTTGTTTGTCTTTTTTAGATTTCTGCTATTCTTCTGTCATTATTCCCAAAATGCTGGCAGGGTTTTTACAAAGGGGTAAAGCAATCTCTTATCCTGGATGCATGACTCAACTGTTTTTTTTCTGCATTTTTGTCATTTCTGAGTGCTGCATGTTGGCAGCCATGGCCTATGATCGCTATGCGGCCATCTGCAACCCGCTGCTCTACGGTGTCATGTCCCCTCGGGTCTGTTCTCGGCTTGTGGCTGCTGTCTTCTCAGTGGGCTTCACTGGTGCTGTGATTCATGGAGGTTGTATATTAAGGTTGTCTTTCTGTGGATCAAGCGTCATTAAACATTATTTCTGTGACATTGTTCCTCTTATTAAACTCTCCTGTTCCAGCACTTACATTGATGAACTTTTGATTTTTATCATTGGTGGATTTAACATGGTAGCTACGAGTGTGACCATCATCATTTCATACGCTTTTATTCTCACCAGTATCCTCCGTGTCCACTCTAAAGAGGGCAGGTCCAAAGCCTTTAGCACCTGCAGCTCCCACCTGGCTGCCATTCTTATATTTTATGGGTCTCTCATGTCTATGTATCTCAAACCTGCTTCTAGCAGTTCATTCATCCAGGAGAAAGTGTCCTCAGTATTTTACACCACGGTGATTCCCATGTTGAATCCCCTGATATGCAGTCTGAGGAACAAGGATGTGAAGGCTGCGCTGATGAAACTTTTAAGAAGGAAGATATCTTCATAATGAATAAATATGCTCTTTATTAAGATATAGGTGTGTATTCATAATTGCGTTTTTTTCCTCAAATGTTTTACTTTTTTGTTCTTTTTTATTTTTTAAACATTTTTTATTTGTTCTAATTAGTTGTACCTAACAGTAGAATGCATTTATACATTTTGATAGATCATACATAAATGGAGTGTAATTTCTCATTTTTCTGACTGTACATATAGGATCACATTGGTCATGCGGTCATACATGTGCATGAGGTAATAATGTCTGTTTCCCTCTACTCTCCTTCCTACCCTCATACCCGTTCCGTCCCTTCACCCCCCCCCTACTGAATATAAAGTAATTTTACTCTTCCCTAACCCTCCCATTGTGAATTAGCATCTGCATATCAGAGAAAACATTTGGTCTTTGTTTTTTTTGGGGGTTTGGCATACTAAACTTAGCATGATATTCTCCAACTTCATTCATTTACCAGCAAATGCCATAATTTCACTCTTCTTTAAAGCTGAGTAATATTCCATTAAGATGTTTCACTTTTAATCATAGACACAGCTCCTACATTGAGTTTTACAAGAAAGCATGTCCTTCAATATGCATCCAGTGTTCAATGTAATATGGTATAAGAGCAACATTTAATATAATTCAAATGCTTTCACCTAAATGCCCTTATTACTTAAGTGCATCCTACAATATAACTAACTTGAGAAAAGTTGAAAATAGCTTAACACTTATAGTTTACTCAACTTTGCTCTTAAGTCATGAAACACTGCTGTGTTAAAAAGTGCTGAACCTTAAGTCTTCCAGATAATCCTGATTCCCACTCATAGAGTAAGCATAAGTCACAAACTTAGATTGCAAAAAATTGTTAAACTGAAGTTTTGTTTTTTATTTAAAGAAAGGTGACCAAGAGTCAGAGATCAGGATCATTCCCCATCCCCCACTTTCACTGGACATGCTAGATGTCCCTCCCATTCCTTTCATGCCTATAGAAGAATAGTTTCCACTGCTGTAGTAGCTGTGGTTCCTACTGCGTAGCTATCTAGGCAATGTTTCATTGAAAATCACTGGAGTTTTCCTTTAAACTTGGTTGTATCCACTCATGCTGCTCTGGCCACCATAGCCACTTCCATAACCACCACTCAGCTGCTGGTTCACTGGGTCAACATAACGAGATTGGTTTGACAAGCCCATGCCTCTCATCATTTGACTACCGTAAGCCCCACTGCTTGCTCCTGCTGTAGAATTCAAGAAGAGTTCTACATATCTGCGTTGCATATTTGCTTTGTCTTTTGATATAGCTGCCATGGCATCTTCGTGAGTTCCGAACTTGACATCTGCTTCATCAGTTACTCTGCCATCAGGACCGATCTCCATAGGTCCTCACACAGGGTTGAGTGGTGAAAAAAAATCATAAATATCATTCACAGTAGCTCCGTAAGGTAATCTCCACATGTGTACACAGTGGCCCCTTGTGCTAATTGGACCCTTTAAAAGTAATCTGAGCTGAGATGAAATTATCTGTATATTCAGATTGCTAAATATATGCACATGTAAGATGAGTAAGATATAAAAAAAAACAAGTATGAAAGTGAGAAGTAGCATATATTTTAAATGTAAAGTTTACTACCATTGTTGGAACTGCATATCAATTTGTATCCTTAGCTTCCTAAATCCGGGTGAAAAATTAAAAAAAAAAAACAAAAAAAAAAAAAAACAACAAAAAACCATGGTGTACTGCATAATCACCTAGGAGATGAACAACACCAGAGTGCAAAAAGACATTTTTTTCTTATAGAAATTTGTATGGAAAACATTGAGCACTATGATGAAAATCATCACAAACATTTTGTAGTAAATGTGGAAAAATTTTCTTGTTCATTTCTTATAAAGGGCTTGTAAAAGTCAATGATGCTATAAGGAAGTGGAATTCTATGATGAAGATTCAGCAAAGAATCAAGCTAGTATGATCTCATTGAGCATATCGGGTATCTGGTGATTCAAAGACCCAACTTAGCATATGTGGATGAGGAAATGATATTTATGGTCTCATATAAATAGTGTGATTTTTCTTCTTGATCAAAATATATGCTGATTTCACTGCATTCTGTTCATTTCTTTTGAGTTGCTGTTGTCTCTGCATGCTATAAACTATGTGTCTTTAATCTCCACCATAGGATGTTTTGACTTAAACATAATGAAAAAGTTTATGATCTTTAAGAATGAACTTGTCAACCTAAAAAAGAAGTTGAAATATACTGATTATAAGAAGAAAAAGTTCACATAGGCCAAAATTGAGAATGGGCACTGGGAAAAACACATTCTAAATTGCCCAGAATAAATGCTCTGAAATGATATACAAGTGGTCTGTTCGTAGAAATTAAAAAACAAAAATAAAAAACAAAAAGAAAGAATGCAGCAAACTATTTGTTAAATTGCATTGATTAAAAATAGCATAGGCCATCAATTGGTTGTCACTCTTTATAGATTCCAGATAAGAATCATGATAAGTAGAAACAAGACAAATTCCAAATTATTTATCACCCTAATCACATCGGTGTGTCTACAGGGAACGAATGTGACACCATTAAAGGTTAAAAGTAAGCAGATAATGAGGTTTTGGAGTAAGGAGGACATGACTTCTGTCCCATAAGCCATGTCTGCCAGACCCAATAAGAGTTTTCAGATTCACTTTTTAAAAATTTTATGTCTTTAAACTCTTCCATGATCAAAAAACATAATACAATGTATGAGCAATATGATACATTTATTATAGTAATTCATTTAATCAGATTACACTTATAAACACGGTGTGCCTGATACTGAGTGTTAGAATATTAGATCTCTCCTTAATTTTGGGGTTGTGGGAAGATTGGTAGATTATAAAGAAATAAATAAATGAACAAACATGATAATTCTAGACATAGACAAGAGCTTTGGAAAGAATGAGTCATATAATTTTCAAGGAACCAAAGGTTATAATCAATAGAGTTCTTTGAAGAAGGGACATTTGAGATGAACTCTAAGTGAAGAAAAAACTACGGTTGTGCCAAAACAGAATGGTGGCTGAAAGTCAAAAGTTCAAGATTAGAAGGAACTTTGTCCACATTGAAGAAAGAGAGAAGGCAGTATGACTGAGGCTTAGTGAAGAAGGGCGAGGAGCTTAAATCTTATTCTAAGTACCGCACCCAGAGAAGTCATTGGACTGTTTCAACAGAGAAGTCTAATCTGATAATCTTTGGTAATTGATTAGAAAGTAGATAGGTGTTTATGTAAGTGTATGTGTGAGGGGCAGATTGGGTAGGGAAAATGTGCTATTGGCCAGAGCAGAATTACAACACTCTTGAGGTCATTGAAATGTTCTTGATGAAGAATGATGTGATTTTAACTTACAGTGATAGATGAAAAACATGGATGGAATAAAGACACTATCTTTCCTTCTCCTGCCCCCTCCCTGCCATTTGCCTCTACACAATCCAAAGTTCCTCTATTATTCTCTTACCTCCCCCACCCCCGACTTATCAGAGGAAAAGTCGGCCTTTGGTTTTTTGGGATTGGCTTATTTCATTTAGCATGATATCCCCCAGCTCCATCCATTTATCTGCAAATGCCATAATATTATTCTTCTTTATGACTGAGTAATATTCCATTGTGTATATATACCACAATTTCTTTAACCATTCATCTATTGTAGGGCATCTGGGTTGGTTCCACAATCTAGGTATGTGAACTGAGCTGCTATAAACATTGATGTGGCTGCATTACTATGGTGTGCTGATTTTAAGTCCTTTGGGTATAAAATGAGGAGTGGGATGGGTCAAATGGTGGGTCTTACCCTATGTGCATATATGATTACATGATGGTGTGAATCAACATTGTGTACAACCATAGAAATGAAAAGTTGTATCCCATTCATGTGCAGTGAATCAAAATGCAGTATGTAAAAATAAAATAAAAAAAATAAAAAAGAAAAAGAAAAAATATTGTCTTTTGGAAGTAAATGCATCAAGCATTTAATATTCTTTTTCAAAATTGTAAACATGAATTATTTTTAATAAACATGAATTATTTTTATACAAATTAGTATAAAACAGATCAGTTATATCTTCAGTGTTTCATTTCAATTATAATGTGATAGTATTAAGGTGAAATTATTACTAAAAAAAGAATATTTGAAGCAATTATGCCTAAAAACTCCCCAAATTTGATGAAAGATATAAATCTACACATCCAAGAGACTCAATGAACTCCAAGTATGGCAAATATAAACAAAGTGATGCCAAGAAAAATTATAATCAACAAAAACCAAGAGACAAAGGGAGAATTTTGAATATAGCAAAAGAGAAGCAACTGGTTATATACAACCGATTCTCAATAAAATTAACAGTCAATTTCTCATTGGAAAACATGGGAACCAGAGGGTGTTGAAAAGACTGCCTATATATTTACAGAGCTGAGAGGAAAAAACAAACAAATAAAACTATCAACTTGCAATTTCTTATTTGACAAAATTGTCCTTTAAAAATGGAGGAGAAATTAAAGTATTTCTAGATAAACAAAATCTCAAGGAATCTGTTGCCAGGAGACCTTCCTAAAAGAAATGTTAAAGGGAGTCCTTTAGGGTGCCATGAAAAGACATGATCTTGAGTAGAAGTATAGTTGGGTCACATAGTAGTCCATTCCTAGTCTTTTGAAGAGTCTTCATACTGATTTCATAGTGTTTGTACTAATTTACAATCCCACCAACAGTGTAGAAGAATTCCTTTTCCCTCACATCTTTGCCAGAATTTATCATTACTTATATTCTTGATGACTGCCATTGTAATTGGAGTGAGATGGAATCTCAGTGTAGTTTTGATTTGTACTTTCCTGTTGGCTAAAGATGTGAACATTTTCTCAAGTATTTGTTTGCCATTTGAATTTATTATTCTGAAGAAATTAGTTCATTAGCCCATTTACTAACTGAGTTATTTGTTTTTTTTAAATGTTGAGTTGTTTTTAGTTCTTCTTCTATTCTACATATTCTCTGTCAGAAAAAAGCTGGCAAAGATTTTCTCCCATTCTGTAGGTTTTCTTTTCATACTCTTATTTTCTTTGCAGTGCAGAAGTGTTTTAATTTGATGCTTTTCTATTTACTAATTCTTGGTATTATTTCCTGAGATTTAGGATTTCTACTGAGAAAGTCAAATACATGCTACTCTTTGATATTTTTCCAAAAGAATGAAAGTGAGCATACTATAGCAATGTAAGCCTATCCATGTTTATAGCAGTGAAATTCACAATAGTCAAATAATGGAACCAGCCTAGAAATCCATCAACAAATCAACATGTAAAGAAAATGTGGCATATATGCACACAATGAAGTTTTATTCAACCATAAAAAGAAATGGAAAGTATGTCATTTTAAGGAAAATTGATTGAACTGAAGAGTATCATGTTAAGCAAAATAAACCAGACTTAGAAAGTCAAAGGTTTTATGTTCTCTCTCATGTGTGAAAACTAGAGAGAAAAAAATTTAAAAAGGACCTTTTGAAAATAGAAGAGTGATCAGTGGAGTTGAGATAGGTTAGATAGGTTATCGGGGGAGGGAGGAGTGGAGTAAAAGGAAGGTACTAGGAATTGAAATTCCAAATTATTAAAACCAAATTATGTTATCGACCCATCTTTTGATTCAGTTATCCCACCCCTTGGTTTATACCCAAAGGACTTAAAATTAGCATACTACAGTAATGCAGTCACATCAATGTTTATAGGAGCTCAATTCACAATAGCTAGATTGTGGAACAAAACTAGATGTCCTTCAACAGATGAATGGATAAAGAAACTGTTGTATATATACACAATGGAATATTATTCAGTCATAAAGAAGAATAATATTATGACATTTGCAAATAAATGGATGGAATTGGAGAATATCGTGCTAAGTAAAATAAGCCAATCCCCAAAATCCACAGGCCAAATGTTTTCCCTGATAAGTGTATGATGATATATAATGGTGGTGGGGGGTGAGAGAAGAATGGAGGAACTTTAGATTATGTAGAAGGAAATGAGGGGGGTTATGAAAAATCATGGAATGAGACAGACATTATTACTCTATGTACATGTATGATTACATGAATGATATGAATGTACATCATGTACAACCATGGAAATGAAAAGATGTACCCCATTTGTGTACAATGAATCAAAATGCAGTCTGTAAAAATAAAAAAAAATTTAAAAAGACACCTGAACTGCATACATTTTCTTAAAATCAATATACGTCAGGCATTCAGTAGAATTTGCATGTCTCTGAGGAATATTCCTAAGATATTAAAAAGTTTAAGGATTGTTTGTAGCATATAATTTACTTTATTAGCATGTATAAATATAATTAGCTATTTAAATTACCTTTAAAGTCTTTAGCAAGAATAACTGTGAGAAAACAATTAGGAGGGGTTGGGGGCATAGCTCAGAGACAGAATGCTTACTATGTGTGAGATCCTTGGTTTGATCCCTAGCACCAAAGGAAAAATAAAATCAGCACAGAATAACAGTCCTTCATCTGTTGAAGGACATCTAGTTTTGTTCCACAATCTAGCTATTGTGAATTGAGCTGCTATAAACATTGATGTGACTGCATTACTGTAGTATGTTGATTTTAAGTCCTTTGGGTATAAACCAAGGGGTGGGATAACTGAGTCAAAAGATGGGTCGATTCCAAGTTTTCTAAGGTGTATTTGAAATAGTTGGTTGGATGCTTACTTCTTTCTTTTTTGCATTTAAAATTAATCCATATAATAGTTTGGTATGGTTATATGAGAGAACATAAGAGAAAGATTTAAAAAAAAAAACAATGAATTTTGGAGACAGGTAACTAAAATTTTAATATTTGGGCCGTGATATGGTGATGAGGGAGAATGGCTGATTTGTCCTACAGGGACGGCTAACTTGGGTCATTGCCCCTCCATGCTCTTTTCCCTGGTGTGGTCCCCAGTGACACTTGGCTTAGGAGAGCACCGCAGGTTTGCCTGCCCCTTGCCTGGCATTTACCTCCTGCTGTTGTCAATAATCCCTTTGCACTAGAGCTCACCAACTTCAATTCCCTAACCCTTCTCAAGGACCTGATGGAAACTTTGCAGCTTTAAAATTTTGACTCAAATTGTTTGCATTATTGCTACAGGGATATTTTACATGGGAAGCTCCAGGTGAGTGACTACCAGCTATTTCACCTGTCTTAAGCATTATTTTATTCATTTGGAGTGTGAAATTACCATTTGGAAGAACACACTGGAATGTAGTTCTGGCTGTGCTACTAACTGACCTTGAGAACTCAGTGTGTTGTTGAACTTCTCTGGACCTTGGTTCTGAGCAACTTTATAATACAGACCACTTTTCCTGTTAAGATCTGTCCACTTTCAGGCTAAAGAATAAGATTAAAATTAGACTGTTTCCTCTCTAAATGGAAATACATGTTCATTTAAATAGTGATTCAACAAAAGGTTTAAACTTTATAGTTTTACTAATGAAGGATTATATCATAGTTTTAAATAATTACTTAAATCATTGTTAAAATTCAAGTCCCACACCCAGGAGGTACTAATGTATAGGTTTGATTTCCTGACTCCCTTGCTCAGAAATCCTACCTAAACTAGGGACTCCTTAATCTAACATTTAATTTTGAGAACACAATCTGTCCTTTGTCTACTTTTCCAATATTGACCCTTACCCACGTTTCTATTTACAAATGAACATTTTGATCTTACCCATACATATCCTTCACTGTCAAATCTCCACATATTTTCTTAATCTATCCCTTCCCTTTGAAATTCACCATCTTTTCCCACCCTATTTCTGACAATTAAATATTCTTTCCAAATCTCAAGATATAGTCATAAATATATTCCGATTTAAGATATTGTTACCAAGAATTCTTCTAAATAAAGAAGACGTCAGGCTAAATACTTTTTATAATTATTGGATTTCATGCTTAACCTAACCTTAAAGGATATTTTATACTTTTGAAAACTGCAAGGTAGGCATTAATAGTCACATTTTGCAGATTAGACTCAGAGCATCCTAACCCTAATCTTGGGTTCAATCCCTGGTACCAAATAAATAAGTTTATATAATATTGGTATCCATTTCCACTCTTTCCATAGACTGTGATTATTAGGTCTGGTTAGAGGACTGAATGAATGAATTGATGGGTTAAATTCTGAACTACATTTAATTGATACTTTCAGTAATTTTCTTTTTTAAAAATATTTTTATTTGTAGATGGATGCAGTATCTTTATTTTATTTATTTACTTATATGGTGCTGAGGATTGAACCCAGTGCCTCACATGTGCGAGGCAAGCACTCTACCACTGAGCCACAATCCCAGCCCATGATATTTTCAATAATTTTCTAATAAGTGCATTTGATTTGTGTGAGAGGTAAAGAAGCAAGTTCTACTAGGTGAGTGTATTGATACAAGGGTCGCAGAACAGGAACACAACCATATACTTTCTTTGTAGATAGCCACCAATGCCAGAGATTCTACTTCACTTATTCATTCATTTAGCACATATTTATTGATTTTTTATTATGTGTATTGTGCACTTAATATTCTTGTTTGAGCTGGTCACAGTGGTCCACACTTACAATCCCAGCAGTTCGGGAAATATCCCAATAGGAGGATTACAAGTTCAAAGCCAGCCTCAGCAATGACAAGGCATTAAGCAACTCAGTGAGACTATCTCTCTAAATAAAATACAAAATAGGGCTGGGGATGTGGCTCAGTGGTTGAGTGCCCCTAAGTCCAATTCTTGGTACCCCATACCCCATGCAAAAAAAGATTCTTGTTTGAAAAAATAAATAAGAGAGACTGCATTTAAGATATTATAGGGTGGTGAGATAGGCAAACACTCAATTATATGATTAAAAATTAAAGTATTTGAATTTCTTATCACATTATATAGAGATAATTTCTTTTGGAAAAAGACTAAGAATCAGAAGTCCTGGGTTCTAGATTAGAATACCACTAACTGACAGTGTTTCTGGAAGTGCTACTTACTTATCAAACTTCTCTCTTCTATTTTTAGTTGTAGATGGACATAACACCTTTATTTTATTTATTTTTATGTGGTGCTGAGGATCAAACCTGGTACCTCATATATGCTAGGCAAGTACTCTCCAACTGCTATAACCGCAGCCCCAAACTTCTCTTTTTTTTTTTTTTTTTTTTTTTTTTTTGCGGTGCTGGGGATTGAACCCAGGGCCTTGTGCTTGTGAGGCAGGCACTCTACCAACTGAGCTATCTCCCCAGCCCCCCGCAAACTTCTCTATTCTTAAACTAGTCCAGCCTGTAGAGGGGAACAATCAGAGCTGTACAGTTGAATAGATCACGGTGAAGAGAAGATGAAGGCTTCATTTTATTAATTACATTTTTAATTACACAAGTAATAGATGAATTCAGTTCAGCAAAAGTTAAATAATTGGAGATCGTGGAAATGAGAACTGCCTCAGTCCAGCCTCTCTCTGATGCTACCTGCCTCTGTAGATGTCCCCACTCTTGCAACAGTTGAGTCCTTCAGAAGACCTCTAAACATCTTCACAAGATATTACCTATACATTCTGTGCAATGCAAGGGATACAAAGCCATATGATAAATGTAGGATTAACACTGATATAATGGACTTCTGCAAATCAATAGGGACAGCAACCCCCCCCCAATACCTACGAAATACATGTACAAATAATTCACAGAAGTACCAATTAACAGTGAAAAGATGCTCAACTGAGAAAGCAGTCCAGAATGTGTAACTTATCTAAAACAATAATACATTGATTTTAAAATTAATTATTATTAAGACAAAAATTTTAAAAGGCTAATAACCAGCATTGAGAAAGTATGAGAAAAATGGTAACTTTCAAACATTGTGCAAATGTCAGTGGTGTCCTTTGGAAAGAAACTTGGCAGTTCCTACTCAAAATTTAGATAAGCATACTTTTTGACACAGCAGTTTCACTTTTAGATATCTAACAAATTCTAAGAGGTTCAGGCAATGATGAATAAAATAGGGTCAGTGCAACCTTATTTGTTAATGGACAAAATAAATAAATTCTCATCATCAAGGAAAAGTTAAAGAAAATTCTAGTAGATTATGGAAATTTTGTCAAACTAAGTACACAATATAGTCCTCTTGATCATGGCATATGATCTGTTAATGGGATGTTGAATTCTGTTTGCTAGTATTTTATTGAGAATTTTTGCCTCTCTGTTAATCAGAGATATTAGCTGTAGTGTCATTGTCTGGCTTCAGCATCAGAGTAATGCTGGTCTCATAGAAGAAGTTTGGAAATGTTCTCTCGCCTGTTTTTTGGAATAGTTTAGGAAGGCTTGATGTTAATTATTCTTTGAGTTTCAGGTTAATTCATCAGTGAAGCCATCTGTTTCTGGGGGTTTCATCATTAGGAGAGTTTTACTTTTGCATTCTCCTTGTTATTGATATGTTCAGTCTTTCTTTTTTGATTCGATTTTGAAGGTTGCATATTTTAGGAATTTATCCATTTCTTCTAAATCATTCATTTGCTTGGTATATGGTTATTCATAATAGTGCCTTATGATCTTTTTCATTTTTGAGACATCCATTGGAATGTTTCCTCCTTTGTTTCTGATTTTTTCCTCTGTTTTCTTAGTTTGATTTTGGTTATTCTTCCAAAAAAGTAACTCTTTAGTCATGTTAATTTCAGCATTTTACTTCAAGTATGGAAGTATGGAAGCAGTCTAAATGTCCATTAGTGGATAAATAGATAAAGTAAATGTGAGAGGTGTGTGTTTTTTTTTTTTTTTTTTTTGTGTGTGTGTGTGAGAGAGAGAGACAGAGGGGGAGAGAGAGAGAGAGAGAGAGAGAGAGAGAGAGAGAGAGAGAGAGAGAGAGAGAGAGAGAGAGAGAGAGAGAATATTATACATATATACAACAAAATATTCAACCTTAGAAAAGAAGAAAATTTTCCCATTTGTGACAACTTGGAGGAATCTGGAGGATATTACACTAAATGAAATAAGCCAGATGCAGAAAGATAAATTTTGTAAAGCTTACCTTTAATGTTGAATCTAAAAATGTCATAGTCATAGGAACAGATAAGAGTGCTGACCAGGGGCTGAGGAGTAGGATATGGGTAGGTGCTTATGGAGGTACACAGTTTCAGAAATGTAAATACATAGATTATGGAGAGCTAACGTACAACCACATGAATAGGGTTAACAATACCATATCATACAGTTAAAATTTGCTGGAATGGCAGATATAAAGTGCTCTAACCACATATCAAAAAATCATAAGGGCTTGAAGTGATGGATGGATTGAAGTGATGGATTTATTAGTTGGTTTGATTATGATCAATGCTTCACTGTGTGTGCCTCTTGCAAATTATTTTTTTACTGCTTAAATGTAAGCCTTATTATTCATTGTCAACTATACCTTTATAAAGTTGATAAATTAATTTATTGGAGAGAATTGAAACAAAAATATATATGTGGGCTTCATGATTTGCTTTTATTTAAAACATGACATTTGACTAAATCAATAAGTAAGTTTGTACAATTTTAGATTTTTCTTACATAGGTCTTAGACATACCTTGTAAGGTTAATTTCTGAGTATTCTTAGGGCATGTGGCACTATCTTGAAATGGTGAGTTTTAAATTTCAATGAATAGTCAAAGCTTCCTCTTGTTTCCTGTATGAATAGGAAAGTATACTTTGGGTTATGTTTCTGAAACTGATATTGGTACTCAAACTTTTTGGAGGAGCTTAATATTATAGACCCCTCTTTTATATTTTCCTAGGAACTTAGAGTTTCTCTGAGTTTTTCCAGAGTCATAAGAAAGGAAGCTTTCTCTTTTGCAAGATTGGTGTCCAATAGCACTGCTCATGATATTGATATTCTTCCTATGGTAAATGAAACAATACTTGATCAGAGTGGGCAGAGAAAATTATTTCAGAGAAGTTTGCAGATCCCTTGATGAACATGTCCACTTCCTTTAACAGGCTCACATCTGGGGTCACACCAAGCAGATGAATCCATCAAATCATTCCCACGTGACAGCATTTGTTCTACTGGGGCTCTCTCAGGTATGGGAGCTTCGGTTCCTCTTCGTCATTTTCTTCTCAGCTGTGTATCTTATGACTGTCACTGGAAATCTCCTCATTGTGGCCATAGTGACCTCTGATCCACGGCTGCACACAACCATGTATTTTCTCTTAGGCAATCTTTCTTTCTTGGACTTTTGCTACTCCTCTATCACAGCACCCAGGATGCTGGTTGACCTGCTCTCAGGAAATCCCACCATTTCCTTTTCTGCCTGCCTGACTCAGCTCTTCTTCTTCCACTTCATTGGAGGCATCAAGATCTTCCTGTTGACCGTCATGGCATATGACCGCTACGTGGCCATTTCCCAGCCCCTGCGTTACACACTCATTATGAATCAGACAGTGTGTGGACTTTTCATGGCAGCCTCCTGGGTGGGGGGCTTCATCCACTCCATTGTACAGGTTGCACTGACTATCCAGCTGCCATTCTGTGGGCCTGACAAGCTGGACAACTTTTATTGTGATGTGCCTCAGCTGATCAAATTGGCCTGCACTGACACCTTTGTCTTAGAGCTTCTCATGGTTTCTAACAATGGCTTGGTCACCCTGATGTGTTTTCTGGTGCTGCTAGGATCCTACACAGCCCTGCTAGTGATGCTCCGAAGCCACTCTCGGGATGACCGCGGCAAGGCTCTGTCCACCTGTGCCTCTCACATTGCTGTGGTGACCTTGATATTTGTGCCTTGCATCTACATCTATGCAAGGCCTTTTCGGACATTCCCTATGGACAAGGCAGTCTCTGTGCTGTACACAATGGTCACTCCCATGTTGAACCCTGCCATTTATACCTTGAGAAACAAAGAGGTGATTATGGCCATGAAGAAACTGTGGAGGAGGCAGAAGAATTTTATTGGTCCCCCAAAGCATTGACTCCCAGGTTAGCAGAGACAGTTCTGAGAATCTGAGAAATGCTTTGGTGTACCAACCTGCTTGAGAGAACACATAAAGTAGATGAAGCTCCTTTCCTCTTGCTTGTCTCTTGTTTAGAACCAATTTCTGGTGACATGACTTTTAGCCAATCTAAAATGTGGGATGTCATCTAGAGGAAAAGTCTCAAGCTCCATACAGAAGTACCATATGGTTCAGAGAGCACCTTTCCAGATGAGCCTGCTGTCCTTGCTAAGAAAGTTCCAGCTGCAGTATGTGTGGAGGTGATAAAGTTGGTGTCTTTCCTGATATCACTTCCTGGACACAAAACATATTTGAGGAGCTTGAAACACTTTTCATCTTCTTGGAGATAGGATGGGGTATTAATTTTTTCCTCATAGTTTCTCAAGGGTCATTGTTGTTGCCATCATCATTATAGTTATTGTCATAGTCTTCCTTTTCATCATCATCATCACTATCATCATCTAAATGGCATTTAGTAAGAGCTTACTATGTAAGGCATTATATCAAGTGATTTATATTTATCATTCATTTTAATTCTCTCAATATTCTTATGAGGGTCGGTATCATCCTCCTTTTAAAAGATGAGTCAATTGCAGGTTAGAGAATTTAATGACCCATGGAAGGCCACAGAACTTGTTTCTGGAATCCAAGGTAGGTCTACATAACTTTGAGGCCCAAATTATAGATAATATCTAAACTTCTTAGTGCTTCTAAAAGTTAATATTTCTTTGTGAATTTTAGACTCACATCAAGGATAGAATTGGAATTTTAAATTGAACTAGGTCAAGTGTGGTTGTGAGATTCAGGCAGATTGGATATTGGAATATGCAGGGGGTAATTTATGGAGAACTGGACACATGAAAAGTGTGGAATTGGGGAAGGAGGGCTAGAGAATCAAGGGAGAATTTTCTTGAGGGAACAAACATCCAGAAAACTTGTGTTGGTGAATAGTTTTTTCCCATACCCTTGCTCAAAAACTCACTCTTAAATTCAGCTACCTTTTAGGCTTTGCAGAACCACAGCTGACTGCTTTGATAGTATTTCATTCTCTAGTTCTTAACTAGAGAGTAGTCTCTATTTCAACTTAAGAAGTTATAGAAAATTGATTATGGACCTTTTTTCATCTTCTCTATCCCCTTTTCTAATATCTTATTCCCTTCTTGATTCAGATTGCTATATATGCTTTTACAAAGTTGTCAATCAAGTCTTACCTGAATTGTGAGGTCTATACCTTTTTATCCCCACACTCATACATAAAAATCTTTTAAAAAATATAGCAAAGCAAGGTTTTGCTTATTTAGCTTTTTGACTGATATAATCAATCAATCTGTGATACCCCCCATAGATGTGGGATGGGAAGAATGTGGCATTCAAGTTAATAAGTCTTAGCATTATGTCATTGTTCATCACTTATGTTTTAATAAGCCAGTATAAGCAAAGTTGCTTCCCACAATAACAGCCTGCTGAGAAGGAATGTTTAGATACAGGGATTAGAGCATGGGTCAGTCTCAGAATAGGAAAGGTCTAAGAGAAAAAGGAGTTGGGATATTTGAAGGATAGCAGATGACAGAGTAAACACTTCATCTGTTTAAAGAAAGTGCGCATTAGAGGAAAGGGAATTTTAGAGTCACAAGATCTAAGTCAGAATTCTCTTCCCATAAAATTTAGTTGAGTCAAATTCTTTTCCCTGTCCCATGAACTTGTAGTAGAACATATTTACTCCAGACAAAATCATATGTACAAATCAAATGTAATTTCTTGATTTTTAATAATTGATATTATTTTCTTTCCAAGGACTACTTGACTGGGCAATTGAGGAATATTAGGAACACCTAGTACATTTATTCTTATGTATCAAATCAAATCAAATAGTTCTTTTAAGTAGGTGATCATTTTCTTTACAAATAAAATAGTTTTTAGAATTCTGCCATCTGCCTTTGGCCTGAGCTGCCTTTTGGATTCACAACTGGACCTGAGAATAATTCTGTCTCTGTGCTGGCCCTGGATGCTAACACCTCTCACTGACAATGCTTGCAGTTGGGTTTCTCTGTTTTGTCAGGGTTGGGTGATGCTACAGTTCCAACAGGCTCATCTGAGCTTTGGTTTAGGTTACAGACCCACAATGAGTCTCTTGACTTTCTCCATCATTTCCTGGCCAAGCTTTTATTCTATAGGGCTCAATCATCTCACCCCTGTCACCATGACCTCCATGACACACACCCTGATGTGGTTCAGACTACATCCGTACCCTGCCTGGGGGCAGGTAGAGTATGTATTCCATCCACATCTCACAGAGACCCAGGCTGGCCCTTCCTTTTCTCACCATCCTGCTTCTCTTAGATGACTTTAACAGTACCACGTACCAGCTCATTTGGTGGACAGCCTGTGGGGTGAAGTCATTCCAGAAGTCTCTCTGTGGTGCAAGAAGAGGTCTCCTGATCTTGGTATTTTCCTCAGTGCAGCCCCAGAGGCAGCAAAGGAGCATCAGGAAGAACTCTAATCGTCCACTCCCCTGACCCTGTATTCCTTTATTTCCTTCTATCATTTCCTCTTTCTCTTCTTGTTTTACCAGGATCTTCTTTAGGTAGAAATGTATGTTCAGTAAGTTATTCAGGCTTTGACCCTTATGTGTTAAATTGACATTGAAAGGAAGTAGAAAATTCTTTCTCAGTCAAACAAACAAATTTCATGACTATTTTCTTGATATAAATATTGCAAGTCTCAAAAATTATCGATGTCTTCTTTGTTCCTGTTCTCTGTCTTTCTAGACTTTATGGTGAAATTTTTGAAGTACAAAGCTTAATGAATACATGATTTAAGGAGGCGATTTAAATGCTTTGGCTTATTGTGTAAACAATATTTTCCCTTTGGACTACCAAATAGTTCTTGTAGACTATACAATCAATGTGTCTGAAGAGAAGTTATGGAAAAGCACAGAGATTATTATAAATTTAACAAAATGACTTTAATTCAGTGTTAGTGCCTGTTTGAACTAAAAGGGTATTTAGCTCCTTTAGCTTGCAATGAAATTTAGGATGCTGAAGAATCTAAAGAGATTTATAATCTTTGAAAAGATAGCTTTTTAAAAAATATTCATATATTTATTATTGAACCAACCAAATCCAGTACAGAAATCATAGGATTTTAAAGGTGCTTGACAGAGCTTAGTTTGTCTGTTTATTCTTTCTTTATTCTGAAAGTGAAATCTCATTTTCCAAGATGATTTGATTTAATTCATACACCAAAAGTGGCAGTTCAATGTCCAAAAGGCTGTTACCTTCCTATTATTGTTCTTATAAAAATAATTACTTAGCCTCTTTCCAAAATAGATCACTATAGCTCAAGTGGACCGATGGGCAGTAGTAGTGATTAGAATTTAGGATAGTAGATAGTAGATGAATCTGGGAACAGGCTATCTGTCCATGCCCTGGCACATGCAACTTAAGAGCCAACTATGTTCAGAGTGTTATGGTTCTTCAATTAACTTGCTTTAGGTATGGTGAAATGTATAGTCTTTCTTGTAGTATTCAATAAAGTCTACTCACTGTGCCTCAATTTTTCATACTTAATATGTGTAGTGTCAGATTCCACATCTTTCTATCTCTCTCCTTATCCAGATATACTTTTATCTATTATTTATCTACCTACCTATCTTATATTTATGCATCCATATTACTACCAACATAATACTAATGATGGCACTTGCTATCAGAATCTAAGAGTGAAGTGTGTTTGAACAGACCTAGATATAATCTGTAGTCCTTTAAAAATTATATAAAATTATAGATTTCTAGAGCCAAATGTAATTTCTTTTATCTAACTCAGGGTTCCAGAAGTGAGTTTAAGTGTTCCATAAACAACTTGAAATGCTATGCTATGTTTTATGTCTCTATATAATTTTTTTTGGAGGAAAGAGGTTATGGATTTCTTGAAATTCTCAAAAAGATATATGATCCCCCCAATATTAAAAGATATGCTATTGAATTCTGTTATTTTACACATGGGGAAGCCAAGGAAAAACAAGAAAGAAAGGAATTTGTATACTTAAACGTAATGCTAGTGATGTACTTGTTACCATTATCTGTCTGTGAAGTGTGTTTTAAGAGACCTAGATATAATTTATAATTCCTTCAGATCATACAGAATCATAGATCCCTAGCATCAAAAACAATTTCTCTTATCTAATTTAGGGTTCTAGAGATGCACAGGGCAGGCAAGTGCATGGACCATTTTTACTAATTGGTGCTTCTTAAAACTTTAGCAACAGAGCTGCTTTGACTGGGTCTCGCTCACCTTTCCTTCTCCATGTCTTCCTTCTCTTTGCCTCATATGTGATCATAAAGTACTTTGAGTTTCCTGAATATACTTGGAGCATCTCTGAGTCTTTGAGGAAACACTGGTGGCTCCTTTCTTCATCTGGCTTATTTTTACCAGAATCAAAGAACCATTTATTATTGTAGACAGAACTGGATTTCTCAAAGCAGAGGTTCTGGTGAAATTATTTGTAGTCCCTGTTCTAGTACAGAGTGTTCACCTGGCTTCTTACCTCTAAACACTAAGTTGAATTTTTTATCTTTTAGCTTACCCTGATTGGCAATGTGATACATGGGACTGAAGCAGTGATAGGGGTTCTTCGGCATACATGTGGAAGAGAACCTGCATGGAGACCACACACTGATGCATGCTTTCACATTCGAATATTCCACCTCAGAGGGAATGTGTCTTAATCAGAATTCTGAAATTTGACCAATTGGATTTGCCTTCTCTGTGGGGATGTGGAGACACTAGGGGGACTATAGGCAGAATGATGAGACTTAATTCTTATATTTTATATTGCATATTCATTGAGACTCTTGTTTTCCTAGTTGAGAAAGGTGTAGTGTGTTGCCTAAGTATTTTAAAATTCTAACACATTAAAGATATTTCCAATATATATTTAATTTCCCAATTTAATTGGGATATTTACTTTGACCTGTGACCCACATGGTTTCCTGGAAGCAGTGGACCCGTACTGCCTCAGGGCATCTCTCAGCACCTGTTTCACCTTGTCATTGCGGAGGCTGAAGATAAATAGGTTCAGGAGAGGTGTGATGAAATAATTTAGGACGGAGACACCTTTGCTGAGCAGCGTGGATTGAGCCTCTGACAAATGGATGTAGAGAAAGATGGAGCTGCCATAGAAGATGACCACCACTGTAAGATGTGAAGCACAGGTGGAGAATGCTTTCCTTCTCTCAGCAGCTGTGGGGGCCCTGAGGACAGTGGCAAGGATAAAGGCATAGGAAACTGAGGTCAAGGCCAGTGAGCCCAGTAGCACCAATGAAGAGAGCAGGAAAGCCACCAGCTCCAGCAGGTGGGTGTCCCCACAAGAGAGCCTCAGCAAGGGCCAGCTGTCACAGAAAAAGCGGTCAATCCTGTTGGGGCCACAGAAAGGCAGGCTGGCCATGAGAATGGTGGGGCAAAGTACCCAGAGGAACCCAGCTAACCAGGAGGCCAGTACCAACTGGGAACAGACATAACCACTCATCAGAGTCTCATAGCGCAGAGGTCGGCAGATTGCCAGGTAATGATCCAGAGACATGACTGCTAAGAGGAAGAAGTCAATGGTGCCTAAGAGGAAGTAGAGATAGGACTGGATGATGCAGCTGACAAATGAGATGGTATGATCCCCCGTGAGGAGGATGTCAAACATCTTGGGAACCACAACAGACACCAGAGGCAGCTCTAGGAAGGATAGGTTCCACAGGAAGAAGTACATCTGTGTGTGTGTAGGCGGTGGTCCATCCAGGTGAGCACTATGATCAGCAGGTTGCCTGTGACTGTTACAATGTATGTCACCATCAACCCCAGAAACAACAAGATCTGCAGGATGTGGCTACTGGGGAAGCCCAGTAGGACAAATCCTGTTACCTGAGTCCAGTTTTTAGGGCTCATCTCCAGTCACCTACTCAGGAAATGAAACACAACTTATAAAATAGTTTATAGCTCTAATCATCATCTTATCAATAAATAAAATTGTATTGAGTACTTAATGCTCTCTTATATTCTGATAATGTATTGATTTATATTTCTAAGTGGTTTGCAAAAGCAAACCAATTATGATAGCAGGCCATTAGTAATAATAACATGGATGATTCTGAACACCAGTTATGTATGTGGAAATTTATGTGCAGTATCTCCTCTCCAGTCACCCTTAACATTAAATTTTATTATTCTCAAGTAATAGAAGGATGTTTAAAGAAGTTTAAGTGACTCTTCTATGAGCTAAAAGGGAGCAGTAGTAGAGACAGAGTTTCCCAGGCAGCCTCTGAGACTCCAACACACTTGTACTTAAGCAGAGAATCACATGCCTAGGTAGTGTGTCCTTGGAGGAATCTGCAGGAATAGAGGGATCAGAGAAAACCTTATAGAGGAAATGCTCCCATGAGCAAAGGTTTACTTATACCAAGACCTCTCTTAGTACTTAAGGTCCTAATGTGTCTTGGCTTAACATAAAATAACAACAATTTTTAAAAATTAGACTTTTGTGTCCTTGGAGATTTTATCTTCATTAATCAGCTGGGAAACCATATAGGATTGGACAGTACAAAGCTCCAATTCCATCCATAAGTGTTATTTTTCTCCTCCCAACCCTCATACTTTTGTCTGGAAGAAACCTCTTTCTGGTTTAAAATGTTCTAACCTCAAATGCAGCTCTTCTAACATTCAAGTTGCATAAAACAGGGAGAAAGAGGGAATGGTATCAAAGCAGATAGGATGTATCAACTTGTCTCCTCAATTTCTTGCCTTAATTTGGAGATATATTTATTTTGTCCTTGTGTTTTGGGTGGCTTGTGACATTCATCTAATGTTTTGAAGGATTGGGTTTCACAAGACATCTTGGTTCCAAGATACTTTTCTAAATACTCAGAATTGTGTAATTCTTGCCTATCAATTAGGGAAAATGTTATAAAATATTCTAATAGAAAAATAATGGAAGTTGTTATCAAATTGCTATTTGACAAGGAATGAAGTGTCAAGAGTTTAGACAAAGTTTAATCCAGGATCATCTATTAGTCCAGGCTACAAATGTTAAAGATGAGAACCAGACATTTTCTGATTGTGTCTGAAGCTACCTTAACAAAGAACATTGACGGAGGTTAGTAATCCTTCAAGGATGAAGGAGAGAGGACTCAGGGCAGGTTCTCTTGGTATCAGTTTTGGCAGAATCAAGTCCTGGGTCTTAATTAGCTAGCGAATTATAAAACTTCATTCTGCTGGAGACTGTATGTCTAAACTCAAAGAAATACCTTAGCAAAACTCAGAGAAGGATGCTAGAGCAGTATTGTAGGGTAACAATCACTTCAAATAAGGAACATGTGCTACTGTGGCTATTCTTTCTTTGTTAAATCTCTTAGCAACTACACAAGGCAGGCATTATTATCTCCATTCTACAGACAAGGAGTAAGTACTTACACTAGTCAGTAGTGGAATTATTGATTATAATTTTATTCTGAATTCAGAGCTTGCATTTTTAACCTAAAACCACTGTCTTATATGAGAGATATTTTCTGTAATACAAATAACTGTACAGTCACCCTGGAGCAGCAATAAAACAAATTTGATACCAAATTCTATCTGTTACCTTACTTCATTTGTCAACTGATGATAGGAATTCTGCACAGAGGAATTACTGAGCAGTTTGAAGATTTGATCCTGAAAAAGAGAAAACACCTTCCAGATCCTCCTCCAGAGCAAAGACAGGTAGTGGTTACGTCCCAAATATGCTCTCTCCACTCCCAGAAGATGGATACCCTTCCCTAACCAGATCATAGGAATTTTTTTGTCCTTGTCCTTTAGGTTCTGTTACAGGCTATGTGAAATATATTACATAGAAAGGGACAGCATTCTGTCTGGACACAGAGATGAAGTATCAACAATGCTTTATTTCTAATCACTAATCCTTTATAGATCTGAAATCCAAGAAGTACCTACCTATTTTTATCAATCCCCAGTAAATATTCCCTCATGGGATTTTGCTTCTTACCCTATGTCTGATGGACCAGTAAAACCCTCCTGGAAGAAAATCTCCTGGCAGGGTTCATCATAAACCTGTGCTTATCAGACCCTTTGTTGCTCTCCTCATCCTCAGAGACCATTTGTGTTCTCACCTCTCTCTTTGGCTGAGTGATGTGTGCTAACCTTGTTACTCCCAGTCAGTGCCCTCTCATGCTTCTCTTAGTCAAAGTCTTCCTGACCTATTGGTAACACCATGACTTGGTTTCCCTTTCCTCTTTTTGATACGCTCCTGGTGTCTCGAAGTTTGTATAAAATTAACACCCTATTAATCAAGTGTCATAGAATTTTTCCTGAGCAAGTGGGAAACCTGCATCAGAATCTCCCAGTTTGTTTCTTAGAAATATTGATTTCTAGCTTCTACCCATAAACATACAATCATTCTCTAGGTTTAGGACCCAGGAATGTAGATTTTTAACAATTTCTTTGAGTTCTTATTATCTTAAAGTTTGAAGAATACTGGTTTCAGAAAGAAAGAATAATGTAGAATAGGTTTAAGTGTGATTAGGGTAAAGGAATGTGTCAAACAGGAGGCGAAGATACAGAAGAGCTCAGCTATGTGAAGCCTCATTTTCTAAACTAAAAATATCGACTTCCTCATGTGGTGATTCTTTACAGACACCTCAGAGCAGCAATAAATTCAGGCCTTTGAATTCTTATAACATTATGGATGGCTGTCTCACACTCCAATATTTCCATGGGTTTGCAGAGATTATTTTTTTCAGGGGCTAGCTAAATATCTCCATAAAGGTGAGATGGAACACCTGCTGTGTGCCAGGTTCTACTAGGTATTGAAGGTACAAAGCTGAATCGTCTAGGAGCCCATAGTGTAATAAGGATTAGATCTATGCAAATGATAAATGCATCAGAACTCAATCAAGGCCATGATAAGAGTAAACCCAAAGTCTTATGGGGGCAGAGTAAAGGAAGGTACACAGTTTGGAGACAATATGAAATACTTCATAGGGTTGGTGACATTTAACTGGGCATTTAAGGATGAATTTTTCCACATCAAGATGGGGAGGGAAGGCTGGGTATGAGAGCACATGTCTGTATCCCAGGGACTCCAAGATGCTGAAGCAAGAAGGTTGTAAATTTGAAGCCAGCCTGGTTGACTTAGACTCTGCTCAAAACAAAAAATAAAAAGAGCTGGAGAAATAGCTCAGTGGTAGAGCACCCACCAGAGTTTGACCACAGTATGAAAAAACAAAAGACAACAAACAGACAAACAAACAACCCCCCACCAAAAAAAGCAAGTGAGCCTTTTAATTTTAAAGTAGCAAATGACCAACTGTTTTTCTAGTTTTTCGATAGGAAAATAAGATTCTCAAACTACTGTTTAAAACACACTCATAGTTATTACATAAGTCCATTCTGCTTAATGATAGCAAGAAGAACATACTATTTGTTCAATGAAAGAATGATTTAATCCAATGGGCTTACAGGCTCAGAGAATAAGCTGAGTTGACCCTTGAGACATAAGAAATTTAAACTTTATCTTTGGATCTTTCCCATTGTTACTAGTAGTGTCATATTACAACCATTATATAATATTCTTTAAGGAACTGTAAAATAATATAATTAATATTATTTTAAAACATATTAATATTCTAAAAATATCTGTATATGAACATTTGAGTCTTAAAGGTTTTAAGATAAAATGACCAGCACTACAACTGTGGAAAAATTTCTCTGAAATTATGTTGTTCTGGAAAGGATACTTTTGTGCTCTCAGTTATAATAAATCACCAGTTATTCCTCTGCATGTAAAACTGGATCTTCACATGAAACTCGTGAGTACTTTGTTTTCTGAAAGCTGGAAGCTTGATACTTCAGCCCCTAATAAAACAAAGTCATAGGCTCATTTTCTCAGTACTCAAAAGATGAAAACCAGGTCTCTGCATAATGTAATCCTGTACTTCATGGGCTCAAGTGTTGATCTGTGTAGAACCCAACGACCAAAGAGATGGAGAGTTCATGTCCCTACCTTCTGTCAGTAAACAAAAATTGTATAGCTGTGTACAATAAAATGTACCATCTTTTTCAGTAGCCCAAATATGTACGTCTTAAAGTATATATAAAGAGAACTCCTTAATCCCAATGATTAAAGATCTAAGTCAGGAGTAAGACTAAGTTTCAGGTATACAAATTTTCTTGAGACAGGAGGTTAATTAGTTGGTTCTTCTACGTGTTTCAGTACTGCATTTCATAGGCACCTTTCCTGGATCTGGTTGAAGAATGTGCACTCAGGCAAACTATATGGATTCTGTTTATGATCAGTAGAGCACATGTAGAAGGTTTCTTGTACCAAGGGATCTCCAGGCAAAACCTCCTTTACAGTGTTGAAAGAGAAGTGACTACAACTTTGCATAATTAATTCTTTCCACATCCAATCAATTATAATTGACTTAAAGTTGCTTCGAAGACTAATCTCAAAAGGAAACAACGTTGGACAAAGCATATCAAAAACAGCAATGTAATTAGTCCTTCAAGGATGTAGAGGAAGAGGTGTTTAAGATTTGAGATTTGTTATAGAGTGGCAATTACACCTTTTCAAACAAAAGACTAAGTTATTTCTTTGGTACAAGAATAGAAAAAAATTTGTTATTGAATTCAAACTTTGGGAAATTCTCTTAAACTTGTGAGGGATTTAGTGAGGCCTTGGTTATTTTGACTGTGTAATGAAATGATGAAATTTAAGTACGTAAGTTTTAGTCAGCTTTATTTATTTATTTATTGCTGCTATGACCAAAAAAACCTGACAAGAACAATTTTAGAGCAGAAAAAGTTTATTTTGGGGCTCATGGATTCCAATTTCCATCCTGGCAGAAGAGTGTGGCAGAGGAAAGTAGCTCAGGACATCACAGCAGGAAGCCAAGAGAGAATCCACTTACCACATACAAAATATATACCTCAAAGGCACTCACCCAGTGACCCACCTCCTGCAACCATACTCTGTCTATAATGACCATCCAGCTAATCCCTATGAGGGGATTGATACACTGATTAGATTAACTCTCATAGTCTGAATTATTTCACCTCTAAACTTCATTGCATTGTCTCACACAAGAACTCTGGGGGGACATTTAATATCTAAACCATAATAATATATATGTGATCAGTCTTTTTTATTTTTACAGACTGCATTTTGATTCATTGTACACAAATGGGGTACATCTTTTTGTTTCTATGGTTGTGCATGATGTAGATTCATACCATTCTTGTAATCATACATCTACATAGGATAATGATGTCTGTCTCATTCCACCACTTTTCATACCCACCTCCTCCCTCTCATTTCTCTCTACATAATCTGAAGTTCCTCCATTCTTCTCTCACTCTCCAACCCCCTATCCCCATTATATGTCATCATCCACTTATCAGGGAAATCATTCAGCCTTTGGTTTTTTGGGATTGGCTTATTTTACTTAGCATGATATCCCCCAACTCCATTCACTTATCCACAAATGCCATAATATTATTCTTCTTTATGACTAAATAATATTCCATTGTGTATATTTGCCACAGTTTCTTTATCCATTCATCTGTTGAAGGGCATCTAGGTTGGTTCCACAATCTAGATATTGTGAATTGAGCTACTATAAATATTGATGTGGCTGTGTTACTGTAGTATACTAATTTTGTACTTTGTGTAAAAACAAAGGAGTGGGATAATTGGGTCAAAAGGTAGGATCACGTTTCAAGATGGCGGCCTAGAGGGTGGCTGCATTTCATGTTGCTCCAGGACTCAGGATTCAAAAGAGGAGATATTGAGACGCTTGGGACCAACTCAAAGCAGCCGGGTGACTCTCACCCCTTGGGAAGGCGTCCCGGATGGGACGGTGGTCCCGGAACGCAGGGAACTTTGTGAAGTAGAGCTGCCGGCGAGATGGCCCTCCCCCGCTGGAGCAGTGAACTCGGACAACTGGGAGCATCGTAAAGGAGGCCGCTCGGCACAGCGCTGGGACTCGGAGCAACCACTGGGGCTCCGGCGGCTGCCCAGGGGAAGAGTGGCGAGGAGAGCTGTGTGGACTCAGGACACCGGGGCCTGCCCTGAGGAGGAGGAGGAGGAGCGTGGCCACTTGGATTTGGAGTGACTGCACCAGAGCTACAGGCGGTTGCCAGAGGAGAAGCTGCGCAGCGAGCTGTTTGGACTCAGAACGACTGCTTCTGAACACCGGGGCCTGCCCTGAGGACGAGGAGGAGGAAGAGGAGTGCGGCCGCTTGGATTTGGGGTGACTACACCAGAGCTACAGGCAGTTGCCAGAGAAGGGGCTGCGTGGCGAGCTGTTTGGACTCAGACCACTTCTGAACCCCGGGGCCTGCCCAGAGGAGTAGGAGGAGGAGGAGGAGGAGGAGCGCGGCAGGTCGTTTGGACTCGCAGTGACTGCATAAGCGCTCCAGGTGGCTGCTCAGAGGAGAAGGCGAGTGGTGAGTTGTTTGGACTTAAAGTGACAGCTCCTGAACACAGGGGGGCTGCCTGGAGGAGAAGCGTGGTGGGACGCTTGGTCTTGAGTGGCCGCACCAGAGCTCCGGGCGGTTGCCCAGAGGACCCGTGCAGCGGGTCACGTGGATTCAGAGCCACTCAGAGCGACCGCTCCTGAACACCCGGGGGGTTATCTGGAGAAGGAGGAGGAACGGGGAGGGTCACTTCGACTCGGAGTGATTGATTGTCCAGGGCTACGGGTGGTTGGTGGAGGTGGAGGCACGCAGTGAGTTTCTTGGACTCCTAGTGACCGCACCGGAATACTGGGCGGCTGTCTGGAGGAAGAGGCCTGTGGCGGGTCTCTGGGATTCAGAGGGATTGTACAGGGCCCCAGGTGGCTGCTCAGAGGAGGGGCCGCATAGCCAGGCGATTAGGTGCAGAGCAGGGTCCCAGGATCGAGGAGGCTTCTTGGTGGAAGAGCCGCACAGAGACAGGCTTAGGGCGGAGCGAAGGTTCCAGGCCTGTGGGCAGATTCTCTGAGGAAGGGCAGCCTAAGGAGAGTCATCTGCAAAGGGTGAGGCTCCCAGGCCCAGGAGGTAGGGCCGGGCCCCTGGGAACTTTACAGAGGAAGGCAGCCCAGCCCAGGCGGTAGCTGTAAATTGAGGGGAACCTCTAGGAGGGAACTGACCAGCGAGACCTCCCCACCGGGTGAGTCTTCCCTGCTGGGTGAGGTTTCCCCACAAGGACGGTAAAACCAGAGACTCAGGCCCAAACAGGCCTTGCCTCAGCCCGCAGCCTAGGTCCCCTTTGGATGACCATTGGTCAACAAGTGGAGGCACCTCTGCCCACTAGCAGGGATTATACCCCACCTGAAGGCCACCACTCCTAGAGAGGCAGCTTTCTTGTGGAGCACCGCATTATCAACTTCCTCCAAGACTTCAGCCTACTGAAGGCTAAGGGGGGATATATATAGAAATCTTCAGGGACATTGTAAGTCAATAGAGGAAATCTGCAATATCTCAGCGGTCCTCTGATACCTGAACAATATGAGAAAACAAGGAAAGAAAATGCTGCAAACAAATCTAGATGTTACATCAATAAAACCCAATGACAGCATGGCAGAAGAAATGACAGAAAAGGAGTTCAGAATGTACATAATTAAAATGATCAGAGAAGCAAATGATGAGATGAAAGAGCAAATGCACGCACTGAATGATGAGATGAAAGAGCAAATGCAAGCATTGATTGATCGCACCAATCGACAGTTAAAAGAGCAAATACAGGAAGCAAAAGATCATTTCAATAAAGAGTTAGAGATATTGAAAAAAAACCAAACAGAAATCCTTGACATGAAGGAAACAATAAACCAAATTAAGAACTCCATAGAAAGCATATCCAATAGGATAGAACACCTGGAAGACAGAACCTCAGACATTGAAGACAAAATATTTAACCTTGAAAACAAAGTTGAACAAACAGAGAAGATGGTAAGAAATCCTGAACAGAATCTCCAAGAACTATGGGATATCATGAAAAGGCCAAATTTAAGAATTATTGGGATTGAGGAAGGCCTAGAGAAACAAGCCAAAGGAATGAACAATTTATTCAATGAAATAATATCAGAAAATTTCCCAAATCTGAAGAATGAAATGGAAAATCAAGTTCAAGAGGCTTATAGGACTCCAAATATACAAAATTACAACAGACCCACACCAAGGCACATTATAATGAAAATACCTAACATACAAAATAAAGACAGAATTTTAAAGGCTGTGAGAGAAAAGAACCAAATTACATTCAGGGGGAAACCAATACGCATATCAGCAGATTTTTCAATCCAGACCCTAAAAGCTAGAAGGGCCTGGACCAACATTTTTCAAGCCCTGAAAGAAAATGGATGCCAACCAAGAATCTTATACCCAGCAAAACTTACCTTCAAATTTGACGATGAAATAAAATCCTTCCATGATAAACAAAAGCTAAAACAATTTACAAAAAGAAAGCCAGCATTACAGAACATTCTCAGCAAAATATTCCATGAGGAAGAGATGAAAAACAAAGAAGCAAATCAGGAAAGGGAGGAATTATCCTAAAGGAATTGTCAAATAAAGGAGGAAACAAGTTGTGCCCAACAAATAAATAAATAAAATTTAAAAAATGAACCAAATGACCATGAAACCAAATCATATCTCTATAATAACCCTGAATGTTAATGGCCTGAATTCATCAATCAAGAGACATAGACTGGCAGATTGGATTAAAAAGAAAGATCCAACAATATGTTGCCTGGAAGAGACTCACCTCATAGAAAAAGATACCCATAGACTAAAGGTGAAAGGATGGGGAAAAACATACCATGCGCATGGACTCAGCAAAAAAGCTGGAGTATCCATCCTCATTTCCGATAATGTGGACTTCAAGCCAAAGTTAGTCAGAAGGGATAAAGAAGGTCATTTCATACTGCTTAAGGGAAGCATAAATCAGCAAGATATAACAATCATAAACATCTATGCCCCAAACAGTGGCTCATCCATGTATGTCAAACAAATCCTTCTCAATTTCAGAAACCAAATAGACCATAACACAATAATACTAGGTGATTTTAACACGCCTCTCTCACCACTGGACAGATCTTCCAGACAAAAATTGAACAAAGAAACAATAGATCTCAATAACACAATCAATAATTTAGACTTAACAGACATTTATAGAATATACCATCCAACCAAGAGCGAATACACTTTCTTCTCAGCAGCACATGGATCCTTCTCTAAAATAGACCATATATTATGCCACAAAGCTAATGTTAGCAAATACAAGAAGATAAAGACACTACCATGTATCTATCAGATCATAATGGATTGAAGTTAGAAATAAATGAAAGAGTAAAACACAGAAACTATTCCAACATCTGGAGATTAAACAATATGCTATTATATGATGAATGGATAACAGAAGATATTAGGAAGGAAATTAAGAAATTCTTAGAGGTAAATGAGAACAAAGAAACATCATATCAAAATCTCTGGGACACTATGAAAGCAGTACTTAGAGGGAAATTTATTTCATGGAGCGCATTTAATAAAAGAAGTAAAACTCAACAAATAAATGACCTAACACTACAGCTCAAAGCCCTAGAAAAAGAAGAACAGAACAGCACCAAAAGTAGTAGAAGACAGGAAATAGTTAAACTCAGAGCTGAAATCAATGAAATTGAAACAAAAGAAACAATACAAAAAATTGACAAAATAAATAGTTGGTTCTTCAAAAAAATAAACAAAATTGATAAACCTTTAGCCACACTAACAAAGAGAAGACGAGAGAAAACCCAAATCACTAAAATTCGGAATGAACAAGGAAATATCACAACAGACAGGATTGAAATACAAAATATAATTAGAAGCTATTTTGAAAATCTATACTCCAACAAAATAGAAAATTTCGAAGACATCAACAGGTTTCTAGAGACATATGAATTACCTAAACTGAACGAGAAGGACATAAACAATTTAAATAGACCAATTTCAAGTACTGAAATAGAAGAAGTCATCAAAATCCTACCAACAAAGAAAAGTCCGGGACCAGATAGGTTCTCAGCCGAGTTCTACAAAACCTTTAAAGAAGAGCTCATTCCAATACTTCTCAAAGTATTCCATAAAATAGAAGAGGAGGGAACCCTCCCAAACTCATTCTATGAAGCCAATATCACACTGATACCTAAACCAGACAGAGACTCATCAAGGAAAGAAAATTTCAGACCAATATCCTTAATGAACATTGATGCAAAAATTCTCAACAAAATTTTAGCTAATCGCATACAAAAACATATTAAAAAGATAGTGCACCATGATCAAGTTGGTTTCATCCCAGGGATGCAAGGTTGGTTCAACATCAGGAATTCAATAAATGTAATTCACCATATTAATAGACTTAAAGTCAAGAATCACATGATTATTTCAATAGATGCAGAAAAAGCCTTTGATAAAATACAGCACCCCTTCATGCTCAAAACACTAGAAAAAATAGGGATAGTGGTAACATTCCTTCACATTGTAAAGGCCATTTATCCTAAGCCCATGGCTAATATCATTCTAAATGGTGAAAAACTGAAAGCATTCCCCCTAAAAACTGGAACAAGGCAGGGATGTCCTCTTTCACCACTTCTATTCAACATCGTTCTTGAGACTCTGGCCAGAGCAATCAGAAATAAAGAAATTAAAGGGATACGAATTGGGAAAGAAGAACTCAAACTATCCCTGTTCGCTGATGACATGATTATATATTTAGAGGAACCTGGATATTCCACCAGAAAACTCTTAGAACTCATAAGTGAATTAAGTAAAGTAGCAGGTTACAAGATCAATGCCCATAAATCCAACGCATTTTTATACATAAGTGATGAATCTTCAGAAAGAGAAATTAGGAAAACTACCCCATTCACAATAGCCTCGAAAAAAATAAAATACTTGGGAATCAATCTCACAAAAGAGGTGAAAGACCTCTACAATGAGAACTATACAACACTAAAGAAAGAAATTAAAGAACACCTTAGAAGATGGAAAGATCTTCCATGTTCTTGGATAGGAAGAATTAATATTGTCAAAATGGCCATACTACCAAAAGTGCTATACAAATTCAATGCAATTCCAATTAAAATCCCAATGACGTACCTTACAGAAATAGAGCAAGCAATTATGAAATTCATCTGGAAGAATAAGAAACCCAGAATAGCTAAAGCAATCCTTAGCAGGAAGAGTGAAACAGGGGGTATTGCAATACCAGATCTTCAACTCTACTACAAAGCAATAGTAACAAAAACGGCATGGTATTGGTACCAAAATAGAAAGGTAGATCAATGGTACAGAATAGAGGACACGGACACAAACCCAAATAAATACAATTTTCTCATACTAGACAAAGGTGCCAAAAATATGCAATGGAGAAAAGATAGCCTCTTCAACAAATGGTGCTGGGAGAATTGGAAATTCATATGCAACAGAATGAAACTAAACCCATATCTCTCACCATGCATGAAACTAAACTCAAAATGGATTAAGGACCTCGGAATCACACCAGAGACCCTGCAGATTATAGAAGAAAAAGTAGGTCCAAATCTTCACCTTATTGGTCTAGGATCAGACTTCCTTAACAGGACTCCCATAGCACAAGAAATAAAAGCTAGAATCAACCACTGGGATAGATTCAAACTAAAAAGCTTTCTCTCAGCAAAGGAAACTATCAGCAATGCGAAGAAAGAGCCTACAGAGTGGGAGAATATCTTTGCCAATCATACTTCAGATAGAGCACTAATCTCCAGAATCTATAAAGAACTCAAAAAACTTTACTCCAAGAATTCAAATAATCCAGTCGACAAATGGGCTAAGGAAATGAATAGACACTTCACAGAAGAAGATCTACAAGCAATCAACAAACATATGGAAAAATGTTCAACATCTCTAGTAATAAGAGAAATGTAAATCAAAACCACCCTAAGATTCCATCTCATCCCAATTAAAATGGCGATTATCAAGAATACGAGCAACAACAGGTGTTGGCGAGGATGTGGGGAGAAAGGTACACTCATACATTGCTGGTGGGGCTGCAAATTAGTGCAGCCACTCTGGAAAGCAGTGTGGAGATTCCTTAGAAAACTTGGAATGGACCCTCCATTTGACCCAGCTATCCCACTCCTTGGCCTGTACCCAAGGGCTTAAAATCAGCATACTACAGAGATACAGCCACATCAATGTTCATAGCTGCTCAATTCACAATAGCCAGACTGTGGAACCAACCTAGATGCCCTTCAATTGATGAGTGGATAAAGAAACTGTGGTATATATATACAATGGAATATTACTCAGCCATAAAGAATGACAAAATTATGGCATTTGTAGGCAAATGGATGAAATTGGAGAATATCATGCTAAGTGAGATAAGCCAATCTCAAAAAGACAAGGGACGAATGATATCGCTAATAAGTGGAGGATGACACATAATGGGGGGGAGGGAAGGGTCAGTGTTAGGGTTAGAGTTAGGGTTAGGGAGGGGGGCAAGTATGGAGGAAGGAAGTACTGTATAGAGGGTAAAGAGGGGTGGGAGGGGTGGAGGGAAGGGAACAAATAACAGAATGAATCAAACAACATTGTTCTATGTAAATTTATGATTACACAAATGGTATGCCTTTACGCCATGTACCAACAGAGAAACAACATGTATCCCATTTGTTTACAATAAAAAAAAATGTAGGATCAGTCTTAATAACAAGTAGCATAGAAAATTGAGTCATATAGTACTTGTAACATACTTGTATAAACTTGGGTAAGTAAGTCACTTAAATATTCTAAGCTTCAATTTTCTTATCTGTAAAATGGATTTCACAGAACTTTTAAGAGAATGCATTTTGTACAGTTTGTACCCAGGTGATTAATACAAATTTGAAAAAAAAATTTGATGCTCATTACCAAGTAGAAAAATTACATTATCTTTTCATTTACATCAATTATATAACTCAAAGTATCTACTTTTCCAAGTCTCTTTCTACTCTTACCTCCCCCAACAAATGTTGAACTTATAGCTCATTAAAACACACTGAACTGTTAGAAGTCTGTACCTTTCTCTCTCTCTCTTTTTCATTTCATTAAGATATTACCATCTTTTTTTAAAAAAAGATCAGGATTCTTTGCTTCATAATGGCAAAAGTTACACTTTATTCACATAAACAAACATACTCATATTTTTCTTAAAACATGCAGTCTTTGAGTATCTTCTCCCTCCCATATGGAGACCATTTCATTCTTCCTCCTTCTTTCTTCCTAAAGGGAACCACAATTCTGAAGTTGGTATGTATTTGTCCCATCTGTGTTTACAATTTTTCTGAATTTGTATATACCCAGTATCTACATTTGTTTGGTCTCAAATTTATGTAAATAACAAATTCTTTTGCTCTTTACTTGCATATTTATTTGTATGATTTTCTCTTTGCTATGCTAATCTTAGGGGTTTATGTGATAAAAGTGTATATATTTCATTGTGGTTTAAAACATAAAAGGATAAAGGATAATTTTACACTGATCAGAATGACCTGTCTAGAGAAAAATTTCCTAACATTCTAGGATTCTTTTACCTTGCTTCCTTAAATAAGATAGGATGGTGAATTTAATATAAGCTAAACACAGTTAATATGGAAAAAGGGAGTCAGGGAGGACCCTGTCTTGCTCTGATTTTCAGGAGCTAGAGTGTACCCTAGAATGTTGAATACTAGAGTGGGCACCTTGAACAAAATTTTCTATCTTTAATTGCTGTATTGGGTCAACTATATGCACTGCTGGAAGACAATTTTGGAGTCCTAATCTAGGATACATTTTCTAAGCGTAGTTGGTGATTTTGTAAGTACTTAATTCCCTTTAATTTTTCTTGCTTAAAATTCCTAGAATAGTTTCTCTTTCCTTCAATGAATCCTAACTAATGCAAATCTCAATTAAGATGGACTTCCGTGAACTATAATAAATAATTTCCTTAACTAGAGGATATTTTGCCATTCTAATGTATCCCAAAGACTTTTCTCATAAAAACAAGAGAAGAAACAAGAAATGGATCCTAAAGAATTGTTCAATATCACATCAGGTTACATCTATAGTCATGCTGAGCATGAACAATATTTTATCTTAGAACAATGATCAGTTTGAGGGGAAATTGGTATCATTGCTATCTTTTTAAAAAAGTCTACTTAATGGGTTAATGGAAATGGGTTAGGGGAAACAGAAATATCTATTGGTTATCTAAATTGCCTTAGAAACTACTTTAAAACATTAAATTATTCTATGGTAAGTTGCCCAAAATGAGAATCTATGTATGTGAAATATATACCCTCTGGACCCTTTTCTGGAAACTGATTATCCTCCTAAAGAAGAGATCATGTATTGGTATGTGTAACTGCTATTGTAGAGTGCTGCTTATCTTTTCCCCATTGACATCAAAATTTGTCTTTGTTACCTAAGTAAGGTATACATGTAAAAAGAATGGTTTACTGATTGTGCCGTAACAGTCTCAGAATTACTAGCATCTATGAAAAAAAAAAAAAACCCAGAAATTATGCTAAACGTCTACCAGATTGCTAAAATCTCAGGCAGCTATAAGAATGAATGGCGATATCTACAGGATGACAGAATAGGGAACTCCAGCCCTTATCTACCCCACAGAGGGACCAATTTTGATATCCACCCAGAGAGGAGAATCATTTTTGGGAGCCATGGATTAGAAAATTAATTCAGGAGTGGACATATTGAAGAGAATAGAAGAAAAGTTTCATTGCATCCCTGTCATACCTTCCCCAAGATGGGTCAGTGCTGAAAGGAGCTCCCTTGATCTGCGATTTTTCCCAGAGGAGAAAGACAGAGAAAAGTGAACTCCTGGCTTCTCCAGACTTTCAGGAAACGTCCCTAGAGGTCCAATTTGGTCTCACCTAACCCAGAACACTGAGGGAGTCACTGTGGCTAGTTGTCTGGGAGTAGTAAGAAGAGGCAGGGACTCACATAAATCAGACCCTAGACATCAACAGCCTGCAACAAATATTACTAACTGGCTCATGGACTCACCAGGGGTACAACCCACAAACCTTGCCTGTGGACCCCTGGACTAGTCAGTGCACATCCCCAGTGCCTATGTGCTGCCTCTAGTCCACACATATCCTGTATACTTCCATTTATATAATTTTGAGTGAAAAATGTACAGGAATGCAGACGTTGCCAGGAGGACTGGAGACACAAGGAACAGGGGCATGGCTATCAAAAGGGCAACTTGAAGAATTCTTGTAATAAAAATGTTCTTTAATTTTAATTAGTGTCAATAACCTTGCTGCAATTGCAAAAAAAATTATCACACTCATCTGAGTATTTGATAGTTTATTTTTATTTAAAAAACCCATTTTATAATACATAACCTGAGTTATGAATTTACCTTTAAAATATTTTAACCAATTTTCTTGAGAATTTGTAGTAGGTTAGCCCAGTGTGACATAAACCTGCAAATTAAAAATCCATTTAGTTAAAAGGCATGCTTTCCTATTCTGCATCTTTATGATAATATCATGTAAAATAAAGTTGAAGTTACCACTGGCTTTGCTACATTAGAATATACCAGACTTGAGGTACATAAACAAGAATCAGGAATGATCAAAAAATGTGGAATTTTAGGCAAGATGGTAGATTAGAGGAAGGGGGCACTTCCCACTTGCTTTGCTGTTTGGAATTGAAATGACAGGAGTAGAGCTTCATAACAAGGTGGACATCTGAAGAAAACCACTATAAATCAGTATTTGTCAGAGGCTGAGAGAAGCCCAGAGATTCTGGTGTAGTGAGTGAAGTGGCAGTAGTGTATGTCACTGCAAAGGGAGAGAGCAACACGGGACAAATTTGGCATACAGACACCTGTGGAAGGCAGTCTCTACCAAGCTGATACAAAGACTGCTCAGAGAGCTGGGGTTTAAAAGGTGCTCAGAGTTTCTCACGTTCTAGGTGAAAAAATCAGTTGAAGATTCAGCTTGAGGAGTCTATGCTGAATCTTTTGCATATGGGAATCTGAGAATCCCAAGCAGATATTTTCACAGTAAGTAATGCTTACTGTGTGACCTAAGGTGTACTTAGCAATTCATAATCCTGAATCAGTTATAGGGAATAGTGGATCCAGGGGGATTCAAGACAGAGGCACAAGCCAGGTGTGGTGGCATGTGCCAAGAGGATCACAAGTTTAAGGCCAACCTCAGCAACTTAGTAAGGCCATGAGGACTTAGGGAGACCCCATCTCAAAATAGAAAATAAAAAGGGATGGGGATGTGGTTCAGTGGTAAAATGCCTCTGGCTCAATTCCCAAAAAGACCGAGGAGTGCAACCCGAATGACCACTCCAATATATTGATGCAGACACCAACTTTCTTATCAAGATCTCTAAGGCTCAAGAAATAAAACCAAGAATCACATTAAATCAGAAAACTTCTGCATAGCAAAGGAAACAAGGGCACACAGAGAGAGACTACAGAATGGGAGAAAATCTTTGTCAGCAACTCTTCTGAAAATGTATTAATAGCCAAAATATATAAAGAACTCAAAACACTAAGCACCGGAATGAAGAACAAACAAAAACAAAAATCAAATCAAACCAAACCACAAAACAACAACAAACCAAATAGCCCAATTAATAGATGGACACATTCTGTTACAACTGAATTAGGCTGATGTGACCATTATGCATAAAAGAAGGGAAAGAAATTATAATCATGTAATGTAAAAATCAAGTCAGAATTTCTCTGTGTTCATTTTGTATCTTCTCATATTTCTACCTATTACATTCAAGTTAAAATAATGAGCTTCATTTTAATTTCTAGCTTAGAGTCCTGGTATCAAACTCTTCTTGGAATGTGATTTGGTATAAAATAAACTTGGAGCATATCCTGTTCTTGCATTACCTAAATGAGAGTTCTTTACATTTCTATAGATAACACACATTTTAATAAAAATCACTATAGTCTTCATCACTGCTGTAGTCTAAAGAATGTCTATCTTGTGGGATACATTTCAAATTCACTTTCAGGAAGTTTGGGTCTGCTAATGATTTTGAGGGGTCTAAGAATAATAAGTTCACTCAATCACACCGTTTTCAAATTTGAATGTTTAATTTTTGCCAATATTTCTATCTTTCTGTGTTCTATTTGTAACAACATGATACACCCAAATACTGAGGCTTGTATCTTAGGAATTTTTAATTTGGGGGAGGAGTTCTATTTCCATCCCCTTAGTAAGAAGTTCTGTTGACTCTTTCCTGGCAATGTTGTCTGCATTTTTTTGTTTATATCTTGGAACCTGTTAATTCAGAGCATTAAAAAACAATTGTTCATTGTTGTAATTGCCTCCTGTGGCTCACCCTACCTCCGTTTCTCTAACTGCAGGCCTGCCGGCCAGTGCAACCATATTTATCTATGTAGGCCTTCACGGTGGTGATTTCTATGCCAAAATAAATAAAAAAGTAAAAATCTTGAATGGCTAATGAACCAATCATAGTGAATGGAATCTTGATTTTGGCATTTGAGAACTTCCTGTCCTGCATTGTTCCAGACCCACCTCTGATTTGAGTGTATGCTGCCATTCTGTGGGGAGAGACATTGGCACCTCACAGAGAGCCTAAGTAAGTCCCCAGGGTGACATCCAGGGAGGAGGGAGACTGCAGTCTTTCTGTGATCTCAGTAACTTGGACCTGGAGTGCTCCTAGATGACCTTTAAAACTCAGAAGTGGCCTTTGCATATCTCTGATGTTTTTCCTGTCCAGAATTTTTGTGTACAAATAACAGCTTTGACACTATAAGCCTTTACCAGTGAAGCAAGAATTCTGTGTAGAATCCAGTATAGATTCCAGGAAACATAGGAAAGAGATTCCCATCTATTCAACTTTTTATTATGCAAATATGTGTTGAGTACTTATTATATATGTCAGGTTTGGCTCTAAGGTGATGCTGAAATAGCACTGAAGAAAAGACACAGTATCTCTGCAATTTTGAAGCTTAGATCCAAATGTATGTGGGTACATGAATGTGTGCTTATGCACCGTGAGAAGATAGAAGATAGAAACAAACAACAGTATGGTATTTCACAGTGCTGTGGGGATTTTATGGCACTAGATACTATAGATACAGGAAAGGTCATTTTGCTTTTCTGTGGGGATGTGCCCATTTGGTAGGAAACCAAAACATGTAAAATGGTGCAGCTCCAATAAGCCAATGTTATTATCATGAACTAGGTTGAAATGCAGGGTAGATAATTCCTTTTAGCTTTAAGTGTTGATCTCTGGAGAAAATAAGTCTTCCAATATTAAATCAGGTCCCTAGGATTTTCTTACTCATAAGAACCCCTGGGGTCATATAAGTAGGTGGTTCTTTTGGCATCAGTAGATGCTATCTACCACCCCATTGGATGGAGAGGACAGTCTAGCAGCCACTAGAAATCATGATTTGTGCCTCATGGCTTCTCAAACAGTCAGAGACTAAGGGCTGTGCTCTGGCTCTCTCTATCCAAAACTCACCCCAATCAAAAATAATAATGACAACAATAGAGCAGATGTCTGTTCTGGCCTCTTCATCCTTACAGTTAATCAGAGTTATTTGCCCCTCCATGAGATTAGGGAAGAAGAATTAACAAGAAGTATTAACTTTTATGAAGTCCTGATGCAGAAGGGTGAGTGCTGGATTATACCTATCCTGCTAGTCTTCTTCAAAACCTCCTCTGTGAGGTACAATGACTCCTTGTAAAGCCTCATCTCTCTCTGCTGAGATCACCACTGACCCTGAGATTAGAGGAGGTGGTCACTGCAGAAATGCTCTAGAGTCAAGAGTAGTTATTGGCTTCCTCAACCTTATCCCCTCAGAAATTTCTGTCTATGCATGTTTTGGATATTATTACCCTGTGTGCATATATGACTATACAACTGGTGTTCTATATCACGTACAACCAGAAAAGGAGAAGTCATACTCCATGATGTGTCATGGCACATTCTACTGTCATGTATAACTAGATAAATTAAAAAAAGAAAACAAGGCAAAAAGAACAATTTTATAATCATGGCAGTTGTAGTAAATTAAACCATTATTAAATTAAAATATATTCATCTGTATACATTCTCTCGAGCTTACAAAATAAAACAACAACAACAAAACAATGACAAAACGGTGAGCTTGAGTTCATCTCCCCATCTGAATCTCAATCTTCTTATACTGGGTCTGGTGGAGAGAGCTGGCTTCTCATTTTAATGTTACTATTTCTTCTTTTTTCACAGACAGGTCCCAGGGAGGAATGGTCTCAGGCAATGGCTCTTCAGTGACTCAGTTTATCCTGCTGGGTTTAACACAACAGCCAGAGCTCCAGTTGCCTCTCTTGCTCCTCTTCTTAGCCATTTATGTGGTCTCTGCGGTGGAGAACCTGGGCTTGATTGTTCTGATTGTTCTGAATCCTCACCTGCACACTCCCATGTACTACTTCCTCTTCAACCTTTCCTTCATTGATCTCTGCTTCTCCTCTGTCATAATCCCCCGAATGCTGATGAGCTTTATAGAACAGAACATCATCTCTTATGCAGAGTGCATGACTCAGCTTTTTTCCTTCTGCTTCTTTGTTATTGATGAGTGCTGTATTTTGACATCAATGGCCTATGATAGATATGTGGCCATCTGTAAACCTCTGCTTTACAGGGTTACCATGTCCCATCAGGTCTGCCTCATGCTGATGGTAGGTGGGTATGCAATGGGGCTTGTGGGTGCCATGGCCCACACTGGATGCATGCTGAGACTCAGTTTCTGTGATGGAAACATCTTCAATCACTACATGTGTGACATACCTCCTCTTCTGTAGCTCTCCTGTACAAGCACCTCCATCAATGAGCTGGTGGTTTTCTTCGTGGTGGGTGTCAATATAATAGTGCCTAGTCTCACCATCTTTATTTCTTACACTTTGATCCTGTCCAACATCCTTGGCATCTATTCTACCAAGGGCAGATCCAAAGTCTTTAGTACCTGCAGCTCCCACATAATGACTGTTTCTCTTTTCTTTGGATCATCAGCATTCATATATTTTAAGTCTTCTCCTGGTGTATCTGGGGATCAACATAAGGTATCCACAGTGTTTTATACCACTGTGGGACCAATGATGAATCCTTTCATATACAGTTTGAGGAGTAAAGATGTTCAAGTTGCACTGGGCAAGACTTTGAAGAGAAAGGTGCTTGTCTAAGCAGAATTTATGTTGGTTATAAGTGGCAAATCTTAGTAAGGGTGCGTGATATATAATGCTATGGAGAAAAAGGTAAAAATCACAATAAAATGTAATATACTTAAATAACAGGGTAAATAAGTAGAGAAAGTTACATGATTATAAATTCAGAAATGGTGAAGTTGTGAGATTTCTGACTAGGACACATCTAGAATTCCTGTGAAGCTGTGTCATGGAGATATTGACTTTGGCAGTCAATCATCTACTCATTCACTTAACAAATTTCTGTTACAAGTTATAGGGGATTTTGTTTTTTGAGATATTCCCTTGTTTTTCTAAAGGGGAGATGTATGGGGATTCTTGTCTTATTTTGGTCTCTGGTCCCTTCTCAAGGCAATGTGGTAAAGAGAGGCCAAAAATTTTCTTGGGTTCTTAGTTCTTAAGGGCAGGAAACTGAAATAATCATTTAGAGTAGCTAGAATAAAGAGGCTGCACTGGATTTCATCTCAGGCGAGAATGTGGGTACAAGGACATGCTATGTTTTCAATGGGAAATTTACCAGAAAGGTTTTTGTTAATAATATCAGAGGAATTTTTGTCCTTTTCTCAAATAGACTTTAAACTCTAATTAATTATCAGTCTGCATGTACTCTTTGTTGTTTTCATTCTTCCTTTGTCTCAGAGGTTAATGTGTACTGGGAATGTGTTTATTTAATCTTGTAAGCTGCCAGGGTCATAGTTTCAGGGTTCTCCTCCTATGGGTCATCCTGCACATGCAGGCAGACCTGGCCACCTCTGCATGGGAAGGCTCTGGTCCTCATCCTGTTACTCTTTCCCTGGGGCAAGGCGAAGAATGCAGCTATTGCTTAAAACAATAACAATGCACTTTGATTCATAAACCTCAAGTTTGCTTTCAGGATAATATATGTAATATGTGATATTGGCCCTAAAATCTTATCATAAAGTTTCTCTGATAATCTTTTCAGTATCCTGTTATGTTTCTAAGAGTTTCAGGGGCTTTTTAAAAAAATAGTCATTTTTTTAACCTGTTTGTGGAAATTTAAATTCTCTCTAATTTTTATTTTTTGGTACCAGAGATTAAACCCAGGGGTGCTTAACCATTGAGCCATATGCTCAATCCTTTTTGAGACAGAGTCTCACTAAATTATGCTTAGGGTTTTACTAAGTTGTTGAGACTGGCTTTAAACTTGTGATCCTCCTACCTCAGCCTTCAGAGCCACTGGGATTACAGGCATGCACTACCATGCCCAACTAAATTATTCTCTTAAATTGCACCTGGGTGCCTTTGTTCTAGAGGTGGTAAAGTGCAGTTGAGAGTACATAGTATTTAAAGAGACTGAGGCTTTTCCTGTCTCAGGTTTTTGTGTGTAAACTGAGCAGGCACTAACCTCTGTGTGAACCTGAGATTTCACATCTGTGAAATGGGGGTTACAAATGTGTAGAATGTCCATATAATTTGCTCTTTAAAATAAAAGTAAAGTGAGAATATACATTCGAGGTGTTCAGTGAATTATATGAAATCCAAATTAAATAGATCCATTTGTTTTATTTTTCAAAATCTGAAACTTTTGAAAAGTTGATATATCTCATGAATTTATATTGTTTTCCTCCTCTCACTGATGTTTGATAGTACTGCCTCATTAAGTACCTGTTCATTTCAGCTATGTAAGTCAAATTAGGTCTCCACTATGGTTTCTTATTGGAGGAATATAAACATGAAGTAAACTGCACAAAATTAAAGTGTGCATATTGATGTTCTGGCATATGCATACACTTGTGAAACCATCATCACATTCAAATAATTACTTCAGACTGCTCTAACAGAAATATCACAAACAACAGCCTTTTATTTCTTACAGTTTTAAAGTCCAGGAAGTCTAAGGGCAAGGAAAAGACACATTTGGTAAGGATTTTTGATAAGGCTTGCTTCCTGGTTCATAGATGACTGCTCTGATTTGAATATATCTTCCCAATTCAATCTGCAGTGTAACAGTAGTGGGAGATGGGACTTATGGGGAGGTGTCTGGATAGCCAGGACACCAGCCTCCATCCCTCACAGGGTGCCAGCATCTGGCAAGGACCTTCCTACTGTGTCGTCACTTGGGGAAAGAGCACAGGGGCAGGAGAACCAGAGAGGGAGTGCACAGCCTCAGGCTTTTCAGAATCAGCCTTAATTCATTCTTGAGAACCCTTTTCTCATGATCTAAACTGCTCCCAAATCATCCCTGTGCGTCTGGATGACCTTCCTTTCCCACCCTGTCCATCTCCCTGTCTTGTCCCTAAAAAAATGCTAGCCAGTTTTCTGTCATTGTTAATTATTTTGCGTTTTCTGGTATAATATAGAAATGAAATCTTATCATATGCATTTTTTTTTGTCTGGTTTCCTTCACTTGCTGTAAATATTTTGAAATTCTTCCAAGTTGTTGGGAGTACTAAGCTACCAATAAACCCATGGATACTGAAATTAAAATAATATCAATTAGAATCACTAAAAAATTAATTCCACCATAATGTGCAATTATAAGCACAAATAAAAAATATGAGGAAATAAAACAAAATAAGGAGGAACAAAAAAATTAACCACCTAGGTGTAAATTGAGCAAAACATGGGCAGGGTTAGACCTTATTTTAGGATAAAGAAGACAAGAAACAGACTGGGAGAAAATATTAGCTAACAATATATTCAATAAAGGATTTTCTGGAATGTATCCAGAATGTAAGAAAAAAAAATTCCTCAAAACTCTGCAGTCTAAACATAACAAATCTTGTTAAAAAATGGGCAAAAGATATGAAGACATAGTTCACTGAAGAAGACATACACCAAAACAAAAGTGTTGAAGAAAATATTGAATGAGAAAAAAATGTTCAATATCATTAGCCATTAGAGATGTAAAAATTAAAACCAAAACAAGATATCACAAAATGAATGGCACATAACACATGAAAAACTATCCATATTACTAGTTATTAGAAAAGCAAATTAAACCTGAAGAGAAATCCATTATACATCTATTAGAATGTATAAATAAAGGCTCACTATGGTCATTTTCATGACTGAAATGACTCAATGAGCATGGTTGTGGGGAACTGGACCTTTCCCACACTGCTGTTTGCAATATAAAATGGCAAACACTTTAGTAAACAACTTTGAAGACTTTAAAAAAAAATAATTAAACATACATTTAACATATGACACAGATAGTCTACTTCTAAGTGCTTGCCTATGGGGAAAAATCCACATCATACAAAGACTTGTGCACAAGTTTCCACTGAAGGTTTATTTGCAATAGAAAATGTTTATCTACAGGACAATGGAAAAGCATTGTAGCACATTTATAGAGTTTAACACACTCTGCAATAAAGAAGGGAATCATTCTAGCTATGCACATTTTACACTTTCAAAATTGTTTCAAAGTTATTGAATGCACAGCTATGTTTTTATTATTTTTCTTTTTCATTTAGAATTTGGGAAGTTTCTGTGAACTTATCTTCAAGCTCACCGATTCCTCTCTTAAGCTGCGTGGAGTTCAAATGAGCACATTAAAAGAAATTTTATCCTTTATTGAACGTTTAATACTTTGTTGAATATTTGATAGTTTATTGAGGTGTGATTCATATATAAAGAGTTCTACATGTCTAATATATACACTTTGATGAGTTTGGATGTAAGTATACACCTGTGTAACTATCACTAAAATCAATTCCATGAATATGTACATTATTGCCAAAGGCTTCAATTGCCATTTAGTTAGCTAATTAATTAGTTTTTTATAAAATCTACCTTTAGGACCAGGGGTGTAGCTTAGTGATAGAACAGTTGTCCTGGATTCAATTCTCAGCACACACACACACACACACACACACACACACACACACACACACACACAATTAGTGGGGTGTGGTGGCACAAGCCTGCAATCCCAGCTATTTGGGAGGGTTCAAGGCCAGCCTGGGCAGCTTAATGAGACCCTGTTTGAAAATAAAATACAAAAAGGGGTGGGAATGTAGCTCAGTGTTAGAGTACCCTTGAGTTTAATCCTTGATACAGGGTGGAAAAAAATCCTATCTTCTTAAACACTTTAACTGTAACAACTCTCCATAACCTCATGAATAACTTGAATTTTGCAAACTTTGACCACTGTCCTTTTCTTCTCTCCCCACAGCAACCATTTTACTTCTTTTACTGAGTTAGACTATTTTTTTTTTTTAAGATTCCACTTGTGAGATTATGCAGCATTTGTCTCCCTGTTTTTTGCTTATTTCACTTATCATAAGGTTCCCCAGGATCATTCACATTTAAGTCTGAATGACATTCTATGTATGTGTATACCACATTTTCTTCATATACTGACCACTGATGGACATTGAGGAGGCTTCCCTGTCTTGGCTGCAATGAGCAGTGCTGCAGTAAACGTGGGAGTGCCAGTATCTCTTTGAGGTCCTGATTTTAATTCTTTTGGATATATACTCACAAGTGGGACTGGTAGTTCTGATGATCATTCTATTTTTAACTTTTTATATGTATTCAATGCATGCACTTTAATTTTTTGAGAAAATGTATACTGTTTTCCATACTAGCTGCATTTATTTTATATTCCCACCAACAGTAGACAAGGATATCTTTTCTCCACGTTCTTGTCAATTGCTATTGTTTTTCTTTTACATAAAAGAGGTATGAAGTGATATTTTGTTATGGTTTTGACTTGTATTTCCCAGTGATTAGAGGTTGCATAAGGTCAACCAGTCTGTATCTTGAGGATATCCAGGAATTCTAGTCATCTATATTCTCATTAGTACATACAAAACACTTATCACTTTGGAGATTCCAAGGGTTTTGGGTGCTCTGTGCCAAGAACTGAAGATGAAGAACAAATATATATTTCTTACTATAAACTACATTATGACAATTATATTGAGCACCTATCTATACCTGTTGGTTATATGTTTGTCTTTATGGGGAAATGTCTATTTGGATCCTTTGCTCATTTTTGAATTGGATTATTTTATTTTATTTGTAATTGAGTTGTAGGAATTCCCTATGTATTTTGGATATTTACCTTTTATCAGATATATGGTTGACAGATACCTTCTGTTATAATTTCTTTTACTATACAGAAGCTTTTTAGTTGGATGTAGTCCCAATTGCCTATTTGTCTCAGTCCAGTTTCTGTTATAAAAAAAAAAATCTGAGATCCCACCTTATAAAGAAAAGAGGTTTCTTTAACTCATAGTTTTGGAGACCAAAAGTCCAAGAGAAGGCAGTCCTATCTGTTTAGCCTTGACTGTGCCACTGCATGGTAAAGAAGGGAAAGAGTCATGTGCAGAAGAGGCTAAGTACATGGGTAGCCTCACTTTATATCAACTTGTGGGGAGCCATTTATGACCGGCAACTAAAACCAGGCTTTGTGAGTTGTCAGACATGGAAATCTGGCTTTCAGGAACTGGCAATCATTGAGAGATTGTTCTAGATCAGCTGAAGTATGTAATGGCTCACCCACTAGAAATTTGCTGGTCCTACTGGAATGACCTGCTAAACCAGATGGCTTCCTTAACTCGACCCCATCCTGATCCTCACAGAAGTTCCTCTTGGTCCCCCTTTACCTTTACGACTATAAATAAAGGGAAGGTGGGCTCCTTCATCTTTATTAGAACCAGATCTTAGCATGGATCAATCTGTTACGTCCCTTTTGATTTAAAAAATATAATTGTATTCTGTGCTTATTCTATTAAATAAGTTTCTCAGTGATTAATCTGCAGCTGGCTCATTCCTCCAACAAAAACCCTTTCCCTCACCCATGATGGACATGGAAGAAACCCTGCAACAACCTGTTTTTTGAGAACTGGGACCCCTTGAAAACTACATCAATCCATCTGAAAGAATTACCTAATTACTTTCCACCAGGCCCCACTTTTTAAAGATTCTATCACCACATTGAAGGCTAAGCTTCACATGAACCTCTGGGAGATACACCCAAACCACAGCTCCATTTTCACTTCTGTTGCCAGTATTTTTGGCAACAGAAAAATTTTAAAAGTTCTTTTCCAGGAACTTATTGCCAAAACAAATTTCAAGGCACTTTTACCTAGGTTTTATTTTAAAAGTTTATAGTTCTGAGTATTAATTTGAGATCTTTAATCCACTATGAGTCAATTTTTATGTGTGATGTGAGTATGATTTCATTCTTCTGCACGTGGACATGCAGTTTTTTCCAACACTATGTATTGAAGAGACTATCCTCACCCCATTATGTATTCTTGGCACCCTTATTGAAGGTCATTTGATCATATATTAAAGGGGTTAGTGTCTGGGCTCTCTGTTTTATTTCATTTATCTATAAGTCCATTTTATGTAATACCATAATGTCTCGATTATTATAGGTTTGTAATCCATCTCATTCAAACTGTAACATTCTAGCCCTAGCTCCCAAAAGCTCATGTCCATCTCACAATGCAAAATACATTCAGTCCATCTCAAAGAGTCTATATAATCTTAACAATTCCAGCACTTCCCAGAAGTCCAAGTCTAAAATTTCCTCTGAAATTAAAGGCAAACTCTTGGATGTGGATCTTTATAAAAACCAAAAGCAAGTTTCATACATGCAATATACAATGGCACAGAATATTTTTATTCCGAAAGGGAGGAATAGGGGCATAGAAAGAAGGGATGGAACCAAAGTAAAACCAAAACCCAGCAGGGAATACATTAGGTCCTGTAGCTCCACATACAGTATCTGGGGCATATGGCAGCGAGATGTGATCTCCAAGGGCATTTTCAGGCTTTCCTTGGTGGTTAAAGCCCATGTGGCCTCTCTTTTAGTCTGGATTTTTCTGCAGTCTGCACCTTTCCTCAGCAGAATTTCCACGGTACTGGCATTTCTTAATCCCTGGGGTTTCTGTTCCAACTTTGGCTTCCTTCTCAGTTGCACTCATCACCCTCTTGGGGGCTGCTCTTCAGAATTTCAACCCTCCTACACTTTGCCTGGACTCCCAGTCTTTTCTTTAAAATCTCAGTGGAATCTTCCATGATCCCCAAATCCAGCATTCTCCATTCCAGAAGAACCAGTACCACATAGAAAATGCCAAGTACAGCCACCCTTTAACCAGCAGATGGGCTTCCTTGGACCATGACTGAAGTAGCCTCTGAATGCCTGAATGGCTGAGCACAGAGAATGAATCCTAGGGAAACAACTTTTCAGATACCCTTGTGTGAGCTGGCATACCCAGGTTTTCTTCTCAAATGAGTTTTCTCTTTTACTTCCTTGAATGTGCAATGGATGTGGTCTTGCTGATTCTTGAGATGTCATCAAAGCATCTTTCCTAGAGTCTCTGTGCAAAGTATTTAGCTTTCCTTTAGTGGAGCTAATCTCTTTAGCAACCACATCTTCCTTGATCCCTGTTTTATACATGCTTTTCTGGCCAAACTGCAAGTTTAAATAATTTTTATTCTCTGCTTTCTTCCCCTGATCACCACATTAGCTTGGCTAAAAGCTACAAGCAGTACCCATGCTACTTCCTGAATGCTGTGGTGTCTTGAAATTTACTTTTCCAGATTAATTAGTTCAACACTTTTAAAATTAACCTCACACCAAGTATCAGGACACAGGCAAAATGTAGACACATTCTTCATCAGGATGTAACACTACTGGTCTCTAGTCCAATTCTCAAATAAGTCCTCTTTTTCGTCTGAAACCTGAGCACAGCCTGTACTACATGCTAGTCTGAGCTTCAACCAGAATTGCCCATTTAGCTTTGCTTACAGCATTCTAAGACTTCTGGAGCCTGCACTTACAAACTTTTCCAAATTCCTCCTGCAAACCAGTTCCAAAGGCTTCTGAACCACATGTTCAGGTTAGTTACAGCAACACTTCTCAGTACCAATTTCTGTGTTAGTCAGCTTTTCATCCCTGTGACCAACATATCTGGCAGGTACACCTTAGAGAAGGAAAAGTTTATTTTGGATTGTGGTTTTGGAGGTTCTGGTTCATGGTCCATTGACTCACTTGCTTTGGGCTCAAGGCTAGGAAGAGAAGGAAAAGGAGACGCTGAAGAAGAAAGAAGGAAGAAGGAACATAGGAAGAAGGAGGAGGAGGAGGAGGAGGAGGAGGAGGAGAGGGGGAGGAAAGAGGGAAAGAGAAACTCTTCAGGGAAAAGATATAATCAACAAAGGCCACTCCCCAGTGACCTACTTACTCTAGCAATTCCCTCGTCTGCCTGTAGTTACCACCACCTAGCAATCCATTCAAATTATTAATCTACTAAATGATCAGTGCTCTGATTAAGTTACATCTCTTAAATGTAATCATTTCACCTCTGAAAATTCCTATGTTGTATATTACATGAGCTTATTGGGAGGACATCTTATAGCTAAACTATAACAATAGGGTTTGCATTCAATCTATAGCTTGCTTTGGAAAGTATGAACTTTTAACAATGTTTAGTCTCCAAACCATATACATAAAATATTTTAAAAATTATTTGTATCAGCTTTAATTTCCTTTTCTTTTTTTTTAAGTAGGAAAACAATTTTATTATTATAGTCTTAAGAAAATAATTGATCATATGATGGAAAAAAAATCTGTAAAATATAAAATCTATAAATTTTGGCTAGAAAGAAAGAAATAGAAGCATATTGTTTTACATTCTATACCAAAGTGGCATGTCATTTGCATATAAACTGGGATAAGTTGAAGATGTTTATTTTAAACCTGTTAAATTCACCTTTCTCAATGGGGAAAGATAACAGGAGGCTTTTGTTTTTTAAACAAAATTATAGAGAACAATTTAGGAGTATTTTTCAGAATTTAAGTGGCATACATATTTTGATTCAAATCTTGATGCTTCAGAAATCTATCATATGGAGATATGAACATCTTTTTAATAAAGCAATTCCTCTGTATACATTTGATCTAGAGAAGAAATTACACAAGAACCTAGACAGGTGGGGAAGATTCCCATTCTAAGTGATTTGTTTAAAATACAAAAGCCTCCTGTTATCTTTCCCCATTGAGAAAGGTGAATTTAACAGGTTTAAAATAAACATCTTCAACTTATTCCAGTCTATATGCAAATGACATGCCACTTTGGTATAGAATTTAAAACAATATATTTCTATTTCTTTCTTTCTAGCCAAATATTATAGATAGCCATTAATTCTTTTTTAAATGTTTGGTGTAATTCGCCACTGAAGCCATTAGGTTTTGGATTTTTCTCTGATAGGGAACTTTTTATTACTGATCCAGCCTCCTTACTTATTATTTGTCTGCTCAATTTTTCTATTTCTTCATGTTTCCTTGTTAATAGTTTGTATGTTTCTAGAAATTTATGAATTTCTTCTAGGATATCCAATTTGTTGAGGCATAATTTTCATAGTAGTCTCCTATGATGCTTTCTATTTCTACAGTACCATTTGTATATTCTTGTTCATTTATAACTTCATACACTTTCCATCTTTTCTTAGTAAGTCCAGATAAAATTTTGTGAATTTTTTATCTCTTAAAAAACCACAACTCTTTTTTTTTCACATTTTCTTTTTTTTTTTTAATTGTCAACAAATGGGATACATGTTGTTTCTCTATTTGTACATGGAGTCAAGGCATACCATTTGTGTAATCATAAATTTACATAAGGTAATGTTGTTTGATTCATTCTATTATTTTTTCCCTTCCCCCCCACCCCTCCCACCCCTCTTTTCCCTCTTTACAGTCCTTCCTTCCTCCATTGTTACCACCCTCCTTAAAAAAAATGTGTAACTATCATAATTTACTAATATCACTATTCCTGGTGTATTGTTTGGAGCATCACAGATATTAAATATTTTTAATAAATGAAAGAGTACCATTGTTAGTCATATTTAACAAAATTGTTATTTTGATAAAAAAATTTCAGTAGATTTGGTATGTAAAATTTTGTGATTTATATGTTCATTTTGTAAATTGTATAAATCTTTTGTCTTGTGAAAATTTTTTTGCTTTTGATTTCTCCTTCTCCTACTCTTTTGTCCAGTCATCCATATTTTAAAAATGTTTTTCTTGTCTTTTATATATTCTTGCTTATTTCTGTATTTTCAATTTTCCTTTGCCATTTAATTTTAGGTGTGCCTTATCTAGCATGCAATAGCTATTTATATTTCTTTATTATATTGATAATTTAACAAGAGAGTTTAACCCATTAATATTTATTATAATATCTGAAAAAAAAAAACAAAAAAAAACCCCACAACTCTTAGTTTAATTGATCTTTTCTATTACTTTTCTAGTCTCTGTTTCATTTATTTATCCTCTGATCTTGATCATCCTTCGCTCTGCTAGCTGGAGCTTGGAGTCTTAGATGCTAGTCTGAGACCAAGGTTTCTTGGGGACAGGTATGGTGCTAGGGCTCACAGCAATGTGTGGTGCTAATGTCACTCTTCTATCCCATGAAGATGGTACCTATTTGTCTCCTGGCTGTGTAGTCTAGGTTTAGGGGAGGAGCGATGTGTGAAGTGTAAAATTGTTCTTACCACACTCTTCTTAGTTCTTTGGTCCACCTAGGTATTGTCACCTGGATTCCTTAGCTATTATAAATATATATTTATATGTGAATAATTGTTCAAATTGATGTTTCTGTAATAGGATGAGTAAACGTTATTTAAACTCTTATTCTGCCATGTTGATGACATTGTTTTCATATAATTTGTTAAACTGCCTATGAGTCTGCATGTATCAAAAGATAAAAGTTTAAGACAAATTATATAAAGTTAAGAATTTTCCAGAAATAGCAAAGGAATTCATCACCATCAGACTTTCAGTGCCAGAAGTATTATAAGAAACCTCTTAAGACTCTGAAAAATAATGTTAGAGTCAAACCTTTGTCTACATGAAGAAATAAAGAAAGCTAGAAATGGTAACAAGATGGGTAAATACAAATCCACTTTCACTTTATTTATTTGGTATTCAGGACTTGGTATCTGGGGTGCTCTACCATGGAGCTAAATCCTCAGTTCTTTTTATTTTTTATTTTGGGATAGGGTCTTGCTCTGTTGCTTAGGGCCTTGCTAAGTTGCTGAGGCTGGCCTCAAACTTGTAATTGTCCTGGCTCTCCTGAGTTGCTGAGATTACAGGAGATTACCATGTCACCGTGCCCAGCTTTAGTCTCTTTTTGAAAATAATTACTCAGATCAAGAAATATAACAATGTATTGTGCAATTGTTAACAATTGTGGAAATAGAACTACATACAGTGTGTGACAACAATCAAACTACTGATTTTTATCAGACGATTAGGGAAAGAAATAATGCCTATTCTAGATAATTGATCAGCTTAGAATACTTACATCTCAATAGAGGTCAGTATTATTCTGATACAGAAAGTAGACAAAAAGTTTGCAATAAATGACACCTGTAAGCCAATATCCATCAAGAATGCATACACAAAACAGTGAACAAACATTTAGCATGTCAGATTCACCACTACATCAAAGGATAACATACACTGAATGACTGGGATTTATTTAAGAAATGCAGATTGGTTTAGCATTGAAAATCAAATAGTGTAGCTCACCATATTAGCGGGTTTAAAAAATTCATGATCATTTCAGTAGATGAAGAAAAAGTATTGGACAATATTCAGCATCCACTCATGATAAAAGTATCAAAAACATAAGAATAGAAAGAAATGGATAAATGGCATCTAGGAAAATCCTACTGCTAACATCACACTTAATTATGAAAATTTAAATTCTTTCCCCTAAGATCAAGAATGAGGTAGAGGTGGTCAATATTGGGGTGGCAGATGTTGTTATCACTGGGAAAAATGAATTGTCTCAATATTTTATAATTTGATAAATTTTTGAGCATGTGGATAATGGAGGATGTTCTAAATTCAACAATTCAGAGTGGAATCCTTATCTCAGAGACAATCATCCTTGGCTGAAAAGTGGTGAAACTCATTCTACAACATTTGATTCCAAAGTTTATATAGTTCTACAACATTTCTGGGCAAATGTTTCTGCATCAATGACTAACAGTAAGAATGCTTAGTCATCTCATAGAAAATCCTTCCCTGAAAACTGTCCTATTTAAATAATGCTTTTAATTCCTGTCCATTTGAAATCTATCTAGCATAGACATGAATATATGTTCATAACATTAGTTCTGGTACTGTTTACTTGTGTGGAGGTTGGGAAAATGATAAACTTATGTTGTTATCTTCCTTTTGTCAAATATGGTTTTCATTTTAATTAATTATTTAGTCCCCTTTCCCTTCAATTTTCAATTGAATTTGTAATTGTATAGTTAAACCAAGTCTCTTAAATGTCCCAATCAAACACAAAGAAATATCTGAAAGGAGAAAAAAATATTTCCTTTTCTCCTACAAATATTCTTACTTGGAAACTGATAGAAAGAGTGGATTTGTACTTTGTTTTATTTCTAGATTCTGAATACTAAATTGAACAAATATAACATTTTACTGGGTATCTTTATTTGGAACATGTAACAGCTATAAGGAGTCTTAGCTCTTAAGGTTCTTACAATCTAGTTATAAATATTTAATAATTAAATAAGGCAGAATATCACTTAGTGCCATTATTAAGGCTTATACCAACCAAAATAATGGGACTATCATGCTACCAGAGAGGTAGATATGAAAGGCAGAGGAGCAGAATTCAAGACAATGAAGGATTACTGGACAGACATATATCAAGGTGGCTAAGACTGAACTTGAGAAGAGATTAATGTAAGATGGATTTGCATATTCACATCTTTTCCCTTCGTCTACCTTTTCATTTCTAGGAGGCAGCCATTTGGCAAGATTGAGGAATGGGGTAGAACAGGACCACAGTTTGCTTTAGCATCATCTCCTATTCTATATTTAACTCTCTACTATGTCGCACCTGTGCTTGAAGGCTACTCTGACAGGATTGATGAGTTTACCCGAGTTATGAGTTATGTCTGTTCTTCCTTCAGATAGTCCCATAACTAGAAGAGGGGAGACAAGTTCTGCATTCTAGGTGAATACTGCATCTGAACTGCAATTTCTTTTTTTCTTTCAAAAATGTGGGTTCAGACACCACATTTACAGAGCGCTAGGGCACTATTCAAAGGTCATAGAATTCTTATTTCAAAGAGAATCAGCTTTCATTAATAGCCTAAAATGATCTTGAAAACTTTCATATGATTGGGCAAACAACGGGTACAGGATTTATCTCTAAGATACTATCTTATAACTGAAATGTGTGGTCTTTGAAGTCATACAGCTTTGAGTTGAAATTCTGGCTTCAACTAGGATTATTTGCATGATAATTGTACATCTTTACCATTGTGGGTCTTGATGACTCCAAATGGAAAATGTAAATATAAGCAAAAATATAGATAAGGCAACTAACACAGTGCCTTGAACTGTGTATGTCAAGGATGATAATAGTTTCTATTCCTGTTCCAACAGTTCTGTATTTCCCCCTTAAAGCACCAGCCATTGGAGATGGATGCCTGTCACTCAAGACACTGTCATCACTCAATGTAACAATGATTTTTTTCTTATGTCTAGGATTTTATAATAGCTTATTCTAGTTGTTCTACAGAATGATCTCTTTTTACCATATTTCCCCCGTCTTCTTTCATTTTCTCCATGATTTAGCATTTAAAAAGCAGCTTTTCAGGATGAGGGCACTTATACAGATGAAAAGGAAATGCATTTAAAAAAAAAGAGGCACAATGCCTGGTGAATAATAAGTTCTGCAGCTTGGCAGTCAAGGCTCCTTTTATCCCAGAGTAATTGAAGGATATTCACTCATTCTAAGAACGCAACTTCTCCTACTTATATGGCAAATTGCTTTAATTAAAACTTTGCATTAAATTTGTCACCTGCAAGACTATATTATTTTACCAATCAGTATGATCTTAGTTATCTTACTATGAGGGGTGGGAGAAATAAGATAATGGCACTTTCTAAATGACCTTGGGCAAGTCATTTTTCTCCTTGCAGTTGTATTTTATCATTCTAAAAAATGTGGGCTCTTAAGCTGCATGATATTTTTATTTTCAGGATTCCTTTATGTGTATTCTACATTCTTTCATGTGTATTCACGTACCTTTGAATCATGCAGCTTACAGTTTGGGATAGTCTAAACATCAACTACTCCAGTTCTTTCATTTAATGGATGACGAGTTTGTGACAGAGACATGGAGACAGGCTACTTGACCAAAGCAGGGAAAACGCGGCTGACAGAAACTCGGTTATTCTGACTTCGGTTCGAATGAGCTTCTTTGTTCATTTTGAGACCTGAATAACTGTTTTCCTGGCCAGGAAGTCTGGGGCGAGACAGCTCAGCTTAGTGGGGTGGGCTGCCTGCTGGAGACTCCCGGCAACCAAGGCACAAGAGTCTCCGCAGAGCCCGCTTCACCTCTTTGTTCCGTAGAGTGTAAATGAAAGGGTTGAGCATGGGAGTGACGATTGTGTAGAAGACAGCAGGCGCCCCAGCTCCCACCCCGCTGGAGCTAGGCTGCAGGTAGATGCAGACAGGCGGCGTGTAGTACAGGAGCACCACTGTGAGGTGGGCGGTGCAGGTGGAGAAGGCCCGCTGCCGGCCCTCGGCGGTGCGCATGCGCAGCACAGCCGCCACGATGAAGACGTAGGATAGGACGATGAGGATCAGGCAGCCTGCAGCCACTATGCCAATGTTGGCAAGCATGACAAGCTCATTAATGGTGGTGTCTGCACAGGCCAGCTTCAGCACAGGGGGAATGTCACAGAAGAAATAGGCTATGTGGTGAGGCCCACAGTATGGCAGGTGGAAGGTAAGAGAGGTATGGATTGCGGAGTGCATGGCACCTGTGGCCCAAGTGATCCCAGACAGCCCTGCGCACATCCGCCTGTTCATGGCCACTGGGTAGTGCAGGGGTTGACAGATGGCCAGGTAACGGTCATAGGCCATGACTGTGTACAGGAAACACTCAGTGCTGGCCAGGAAATGGAAGCAGTAAAGCTGTACAGTGCAGCCCTCAAAGGAGATAAGCTTTCCATCCAGAGTCAGCAGGCCAGCCATGACCTTGGGCACCGTCACTGTAGACAAACATGCATCCAGAAAGGAGAGGTGGCCCAGGAAGTGATACATAGGGGAACTGAGCTGAGGATCAGAGCCAACTGTTATGAGAATGAGGAGATTGCCCATCATGGTGATGCTGTAGATGAGGAGGAAGAGGAGCAAGAAGAGGCTAGGATGTTCAGCTGTGTATATCAGACCCTCCAGGAAGAAGTGGCTCACCACAGTCTGGTTGGGGTACTCTGTCTTCGCCGCCATCTTCTCACATACAGAATGGGTACTTAACCTCTGCAGCAAAACTGAGTTAACAGGGTAAATAGTTGTTTACTTTTCCCCTAATATCATTATCCATTGGGCCATAACATGGTGGTTTGTTCCATAAGTGAGAAAGATAGAATCTGGTTCAGGTTTTGCCTTATTCTTCTGTTTTCTTATTGCCCATTCTTTCGAATAAATATTTCAAAGCATAATTTGAACTCCTTGTGAAGCACATAAAGGACTGTGAAGATTATTCTCAGAAAAGTACTCCCTAAAGTATGGCTATATAAAAAAGGAGTATAAGTCCTGCTTTCATTGAGTATATATTTTATTGCACATATTCTAGAATATGCCTCTGACCTCCTAATTTACTCTGTCATGCTTTTGAAGTGCACAGGCAGATTCTTATCACTGTTTGTCATCTGGGAGTTTCATCTCATCCTTGGGAGAACTTTGGTTAGATGTTGAGTGCTATTGCATCAGCTGGGAATATAGCATCCCCACCCAATCCTCACACAGAGGGAGTTCTTTGGAATTTCAGTTGCCCACAACTCTCAAGTGTATGACAATGAAACCCTGGAGTGTAGACTGAATAATTACAGAGCAATTTGTTCAGTACATTTCATACTCTTCTTGTAAAGTTTTGTCTGTAATCTTGGGAATTGTTTTCCTATTCCTTTCTTGTTGTTCCTTTCCATTGGACCAGAAATTTAAGATATCTCTTTGATTCGTTTCATTCTTTACCTCCTAAGCCTAATTAGACATTGTAGTATGTGAAATTTTTCTTTAAACTCCTCCCTCCAGTGTCTTTAGTTCTCATGAATTTTACATCACTCCCAAGGACGAATTTTACCCATATTCGTTTGTCTATTTTTTTATTTGGTGCTGGGGATTGAACCCAGGGGTGCTCTAACATTGAGCTACATCCCTAGCCCTTTTTATCTTTTTATTTTTTATTCTGAGACAGGGACTTGCTAAGTTGTCCATGTTGGCCTTGAACTTGCCATCCTCCTCCTTCGGCCTTTCAAGTGTCTGAGATTACAAGTGTGTGTCACCATGCCTGGCTGCCTTTGTTTATTTTATACCTAGATTTTCACGATGGCATTTTATGTGCAATCTTTTACTTAATCCCCAATATATTAAATGGTTTTGTAGTCTACTTCTTAGTCAGTTTTCTGAAAACAACATGCTTAATATAGCTTTCATGTTTATTGATCTGCACTGCCTATAACAGAGTGCATCTTTTTGTGATATTTGAAAATACTTATAAGCTCATTCCATTGACATAAAATATCTCTTGTAGTCCTCTAAAGAAATTTCTCCTACCCAAGAATGCTGTTTGCTCTTTCATCTTCTCCTCTATGTGCCATAATCTCTCCCTGATTCCCTCACAACAGTCCATTTACAAACATAAATGGAATACTTTTAATATCTGCTTCCCCAAATGTTCTCCCTAGGGTTCATTTTGAAACTTAATTCCTAGGGGATCCTTTTACAAATATTTTTCCTCATGTTGATTTATTAATTCCTGAAGCCTAATGGCAATCTTTATAATTATTAATAAATACCTAATCATGTTCTGCCTTGGACTGTTGTAGAGGTCTATGTGCATGTGTCCTGTCTCCCCAGGAAGAACACAGGGAAAGAAACTTGCATTTTCTCTACTTTCTCATTAGCACTTTTGAAATAGAACAGTAGAAGTAGAAGGAGCCAGGTTTATTTGAGTTTCTATGAATTTAAGCTTAAGTCCGTGGTTAACAGTTAATTAGCTGAGAGATAAAAGTAATAATGATTGATTTCTCTGTTCCTACTTTCCTTAAATTTAAAATGTGGATATTATCATTGGTTCTCCGTTAGTGTAGCAATTACTTTCTTTAGGATAGAGTGGGGCACATAGCATAGAATCTGTCACTTCTTCATATCCAGTCATTTATTATATGCAGTGATAATTGCTCTGATGTGTCTGACAAAAATGTTGTGCTCTCTGCTTGGACACGCTCAGTAAATGACTAATTTATCCTTCATAACACAGTATATACCATATTGCCAATATATTACAATGTTGTTTATATCTGCTGTATGTATTTATCTCTGATATTTTATTCAGATAAGTTTACATGTGCACATTTTATAACCACAGGAGCGGGTATGATAAAAAATGATAAAGACTAACAAATGTTGTTGGATGTGGAGAAACTGAAATCACCATGCACTGCTAATAGAAATGAAAAATGGGTAACCTGCTTAGAAAACAGTTTGGCAGTTTCCTAAAAAGTTAAAAATGAATTTACCATGTGACTTAGCATTTCCACTCCTAGGAATCTATACAGGAGAAAAGAAAAGTTAGGTCCATACAAACACTTAGATTAGTGTATATAGTAGAATTATTCACAATAGCCAAAGCCTAAAGGCAAGCATGTTTTTATATTATTTGCATATAGAAATAGTTCTAGTTCTTTTTTACCCACTTTTATTCCCTGAACTTATTTCTCTTATCTAATTGCATTAATTAATGCTTCTATAACAGATTTTAACAGAGGGAAATGCCTGCAGTGTCTTCCACTTAAATAAAATAGAAGCTATTTTAATACATATTCAGATGTCATATTAAATTTAATATATTAAATATTTTCATGTCTTATTTTCTTTTGAATAATTTTTGTCATGAATGGGTGTTGAATTTTGCTAAAGACTTTTTGAGTATCTATGAAGATAACTAGGATTTTTCTCTTTAATCTACTTGTATAACATATAATATTAATACATTAAGTGATATTACTCCAATTTTGTATGCCTATAACACATTTTACTTGGTCATGGTATATTATTTTCTTAATGTGATTTTAGATTGTGCCTGCAAATATTTTATTTAGTAAAGTTGAACTGACGTTTATGATACTGCTTTGTGATTTTATTTGTACTGTGTTTATTTGGTTTAGTCTCCTTTTTATCATTTTGTTCTTTGCTGCCAGATTTATTAATATTTATGGTATCCACTAATGTGTATTTGTACTGTGCAACAATAAGCTCATTCTATTTTTGCCTTCTCTTTCACTCTTCTTTCTCTCTCTCTTTTTTTATACCTGGAATTATTGAACCCAGAGGCATTTAACCAGTGAGCTACATATCCAGTCTTTTTAAGTTTTTTACTTTGAGGCAGGATCTTGCTAAGTTGTTTAGGTCCTTGCTAAGTTGCTGAGGCTGGCTTTGAACTTGCAATCTTCCTGCCTCAGCCTCTGGAGTCGCTAGGATTACAGGTGTATGACACCATGCCTGGCTCTTTTCTCTCTTTTTTTTTACTTGAGTTATTTCCACTTCATCAGAACATATGATATTTGTACATTAGTCTTGAATTTTCTTCCTATAATGGTGTCAGTTGGGTGGACACTTTTGTAAATTAAACTACTCACTATCTGTCTTTATGCTGAAGTTCTCCTCATCATCTTTTGATTGACTGAAGTTCATTCTTTAGCAGATTCCTCCAGAGGACTGAAAAATGAAGAATTCTGTAAGTTTTTATGTGTTGAGCATTGCTATCACATGGTCTTCTTCTTTAAAGAACTCATTAGCTGAATATAAAATTATCCAATTACATTTTCTTTCACTAAATTTTGTGAAACATGTTCCATGAATGGTTTGCTTTGTGTGTTGGTCACTTTGAATGCTGCACTGCATGCCTGTTGCCAACTTTAATTCTTTTGCCAGAGGTCTGATGAATTTATATTTATATTTAAAACAAAAGTTTTACTGGCATCTATCTTAGAATTGCTTTGTAAAATGTTTTAGAGATTGTATTTTTAAAAGCCCATCCATGGATAAAGAAACGGTGGTATATATATACAATGGAATATTACTCAGCCATAAAGAATGATAAAATTATGGCATTTGCAGGCAAATGGATGAAATTGGAGAATATCATGCTAAGTGAGATAAGCCAATCTCAAAAAACCAAAGGACGAATGATATCACTAATAAGTGGATGATGACACATAATGGGGGTGGGAGGGGTTAGTGTTAGGGTTAGAGTTAGGGTTAGGGAGCGGGGCAAGAATGGAGGAAGGAAGGACTGTATAGAGGGAAAAGAGGGGTGGGAGGGGTGGGGGGAAGGGAAAAATAACAGAATGACTCAAACAACATCACCCTATGTAAATTTATGATTACACAAATGGTATGCCTCTACTTCATGTACAGAGAAATAACATGTATCCCATTTGTTTGCAATAAAAAAAAATTAAAAAAAGCCTGTCCATTAAGTTAGCATAAACTTATATTAATTTAAAAAAGATAGTACATGAAAGAAATTATAAATTATTTTTATGAATATAACTGCACATAATGGAAGCAAATACTTGTGATAGCTTGAAATTATATTGATAAAAGATTATTTTAATGTTACAAAGTCTTTTAATTCACTACATTAAGACATTAATTTGAAGAGAAAATATTCAATAAGTTCAGAAAAGTATTAAATAAAATTCAAAATTTATTATAAGAAAAGTATTAGTATAATAATATTAGAAAGGAATTTTAGGAAAACATGAGAAACAATAACTAGCACAACCATTCTAGGAATATAATATTTAATAGTAAAAATGTAAGTCACTTTTGAGGCAGAGAAAAAACAAGCATTGCTATTTAAATTCATCCTACTCAGTATTTCTGAGCTTTCTAACCAAATGATAAGCTAGGAAAAAGAGAAAATGGTTATATGGAAGATAAAAGATTTGTTTTGTTATTAGATCAGAAACAAACCAGAGACATATCTTAATTCTAAAAATCAGCAGCTGCTTTGAGAAATTTCAGGAAAATTTTTTCTGTATTATAATTTTTTATAGAAGATATAAATATTACTTCTATTAAGTAACATGGAAGACAACTGAATTGTAAATATAAATGCCTTGATATATGTTTATCACGTACATGAAGAGTAATAAGGAAATATATAATGAAAAAGATTGTTTTACTGTGAAAGAAAATTAGGATCCAGAAATTTTATCAAGACTATTGTTTAAAGGTACATGATAGGTGCTTTTGTCTTTATAATATAGATTCAGTTGGCTAACATTTATTCTTTATAGTGAATGAAAGAGAGAAGGAAATCTGGTATTTTGATTATAGCACCAGCAATAGTAAAATTTAATCTTGTGAAATCTTGCTTTCACTTGTTTAATCAGATCATCAAAACTCTGTTTAACGTCCATTTCTTTGTCCTTATATCTTGTAGTACTGTCTGAATGAATCAAATATCTATAAGTTTAGTGAGACGGTTTTCTCTTCATGCAGAATAATTAATGTTCCTTTAAAATAGAGACATAATAAAAAGAAAGAGAAAATAACAAGTGTTGGCAAGGGTGTAGAGAAATACATGGCTGCTGGGAATTATTATGGTACTGCTACTGTGAAAAATGGCAATTCCTCCAAATGTAAACATAGAGTTGCATATGACATTTCACTCCTAAGTATATATTTAAGAGAATAGAAAATATGTTTACACATAAGATTGTACATAAATATTCTTAGCATCACCCAGACTAGACAAAGCACAGAAACAATTCAACAGGTCAATGAATAAACAAAATGTGATAAATGCATATTATGAAATGCTATGTAGTTTAGAAAACAATGGAGTACTGATAGACTACACTCTGGGTGAACCTGAAAAACATGCCAAGTGAAAGATTAAAAAAAAAAAAAGAACATGTTTTATTGTGATTACATGTACAAAAATTAGATAAAGATGAAACAAATAAGTGGATGCTGGGGACCAGAGAGGGGATATGGCCTGACAGAAAGTAGGCACAAGGTGACAGAAATGTTCTAACACTAGAGTGTGGGGATAGTTTCACAATTGGTGTGATTTGTTAAAAATTATCAAAATGTATACACAGAAGGAGTAAATGTTACTTCACTAAAACTCAAAACCACAAAAAGCACAGCTCGCAATCCTCTGGTTAAGGAGATGACTTCACTAATGAAGGGATTACCTTTTGTAATTTCCAGGCACCCCGATGTGGTTAAAGTGAGGGTAAGACCTGGATACTCTGTTTAAATCTGGCTTCATTTGAGCTGAGCAACCTGATAGGTTACCTTGAAATCTGAGTAAATTTGTAAATTTAGTTTCCTCATCTGCAAATGATTTAAAAATAATTAATTGAACAATTTTTACAATTGATATAGTTGATATAATTGATAGTGTATATACACACACACACATAGATCTCAATTCCACCTCTTTAAAATGTAAATGAAATTACACAGGGGTTATCCTCATAGTAATAGCCACACACCCTGAACAGCAAGCAATGTAGCATAAAGTCTCATGTCTTTCTCAACCTTTTACTGCAACCACTGGTTTTTCCATGACACTTTCTGTAGGAAAGTATTTTTGTGTCATAGAAAAGCCTATGCCAACATAGGATAGTTCATATGTTAAAATATCCTTTACATGTTTAGGGTACTTAAACTTCCAACAATTAGTTCTAACCTGGTCCTTTGAACACAGTGAAATAAAGTCAAAATATACAATAAATGCAAATATAAATAATTTTTTTAAACAAATCATGCTCACTACATTTTATCACTAACATACAGCATGTAAACAGTGGATGAAGAAATTCTGGCTAATGACTATTAACCTTGACAAAATTTGAGATTTTGCTGTGATACCTCTTATCTTCTTCCCAAGAGCATTTTTCTCCATTACACTCATACTTGGGAGCATTTATCACACTCTTTCTTGAACATAGTGGGAAAGGGACAATTTTAGAGCTTTGGAATCTAAAATAACTTAGATCATCTTGCTATAACTTAAATTTACATAAAAAGAAAATAATTCTAAGGAGACTAAGGGGAGTTGAAGTGTTCCCTAGGAATTTAAAAATAAGGATGATCAGGGTTCTTTCTAAGGGCTAGAATTTAAAAATTAGTACAAAATTACTTGAGCAGATTAGATACAACTTAGGCAGAATGATTATCCAGTCATGATGAAATAAAGTATTAGCCAAAGGTTAAGGTGAAGTGTGCATAGCAGAACGTGAACCAGGAAACAGGGGTACCATGTTCAATAATAGGAAGATTGAATTTAATGTTGATTAAATTTCTAAAATTAATGTGAACTCAAGATGCCAGAAATGATTTTGTTAGTTCACTACTTGACAAAATATTCTGAAATTAATCTGAGTAAGAGTAAGAAAGTAACCAGGAATAATATGAACGTGAGTAGAAAAGAGAGGGGAAAGAGCCCTAGTGGTTATTTAAAAATAAAGGTATAGCTACTTAAAAATTTGTTAATAACAAACATGTATTAGTGAATATGGATGTATATTAATGTATACGTGCAAATTTTGAAATCTGAATCCAGAGGATCGAAAGAAGCCCAAACACTTTACTATAAACAGTAGCAGGTTCTTTTCTGTATTTTTAAGAATGGAGAAATATCCATATAGGCCAACACTACTTTTTCTCTCCTGTGTAGTTTTCTCATTCTTGAGTCTAGATGATCTTAAAACAAATTGAAAACACCATATTCTCTAAAGAGATGAAGTTGCATAAGAAAATATCATTGTGCAGTTCTTGCTGGTGGAAAGTTCAAATATTCAGAGATGAGTTCACCTACTAGCTCTGTTGCTAGTAAATAACTGTAGATAGATAATAAAATAAAAGTATTTGCTTGGTGTTTTTACATAGTAGTTTTACTTATAAAATAATAACATTTTAATTTCTTTGTTGACTATGAACCAACTAAGTAAGCAGTTTTCTATGTGACTTCATTTTGTGTGTGATGTGTATGTCACTGGCTCTGATGACAAGAGAGGTCCTCTTGTTTTCTTGTGTCTGACTTCCAGGCAGACTCTGTTCTGGCTTTCTGGGCCTTACTCTCTACATTCTGCCTCACTTTGTATCACAGAGTGTTTAGGGGCCGGTGGTGCTGTGGTTGTGTATGTTTGTCAAAAAGAGTTTTAATAGTCTTGGGCTGCTCTTCCTAAGACAGTTAATTAGGCTTCTCTAGAGCATTCATTTAAGATTATCCCTAGAGGCTTATGTTCTGATCAACTGAAGAATTCTATGTGCTTGTCTCCTGTGAAGGTCTTAACAAGCCTTATGAACCACACAGTATCTTTCATTTATTATCTTACATTTTTCCAGGTAACCAGCTTGATAAATTCCAGGCCTAGTGATATCTTTCTCTCTTTTCTTTTCCAGAACAATATTTACTGGGCACTTATTTATTCTAATAGAGTCTTATTCAATTTCTGGTTCTGTACTTTATCTCTTTGCTTCATATGTAAATGCATTTTTTCCCCTTAAGATTAGAAATTTATTTGGAATGTACTACAATGTCACTTATTTGGGGTTATACTAAATACATTTGTGCTAAGTTGAGTTGAATTGACTGTTCTTGCATATTTTTCTGGTTACACTTGCATTTCTGTTGTTAAAATGGACCGAAAGGGAACTCCTAACAATCCACATTTCTTCTTAGAAAGTTTCTGGTGCATAGCAATCAGTACTCCTCTGTTACAGTTTTTTAATAAATGAAATTGAGTCTGGAGAAGATAGTGATTCTCTTGGGCTGTATTTGCCCATGAACTTTTGGAACATCAACAAAAGCAACTCCAGCACTTAGGGGGTCCTAGGAGTGAAGGATTAACACTAAGATGCTGACAACGTTCTTAGAAGAAAGGAGTCTAGGTGGACTTCAGAGGAGTTTGATCATTTTCTTGTAACCAGATATGTGACCCACGGCATCCTACCCTGCACTTGTACCCAAAAACTGTGTAAAAAATGCAGGAGTGGGACACCATCTCAGATGATCTGCTTCATTAACATCCCTGGAAGTGCAGGGAAACCTGGTTTATATTTGCAGAGCAAGGAAGTTTCTCCTTGATATATCTATATCAATTTTACCACAGTGGAGCTTTGTTCAAGCTTAGTAGATTAGAGGTACTCAGTTCATGGCACAGTGCACACGTAAAGACTCCCTCATATTGAGGTGAAATTGCTCCCTCAAGTTCAAGTCCATGTTCATCTCCTATGACAAGGTAAAAGGAAGAGAGAAGAAAATCTGAAAAAATTGACTTACTTCATTGAATTTCAATTTCCCCACAGTTTCATGAGAATAATAATATAGAACAATAATACCTACTTCACAGAGTTGTTGTCAAGGTCAAATCAAATGGTTTGCATGGAGATTATTTGCATCAACACAGGGATTAGAAGCAATCACGTACATGGCGATGGATGCCACAGAGAGATGGAGCTTTTGTGTTGAAGTTTTCTTATCTTGGATTTTTCCTTCAAGCTGCTACCTTTGCTAAGTGTCTTTAATTAGTTTTCAGTGGTACTGAAGGAAGATGTCGAAAGTCATGTTTGAACAGGTCACAATGTGGAACTTCCCAGCTTTTGACTCCCTACCTAGGTGTCCTTTACTCTCTGCATGGATCCTTCTTTCTCACTCTGCCGTACATCTTCCCAAATACTTGGTGTCCGATCCTTGCCTTCAGCTTCTGTGTCTGCCCCATGTCTGTGCTGGGTGAAGTCAGTGAGGCTGTATTTCCTTGAGGCCTCCCAGCCTCCGTAAGGCCGCCTTCATCTCTTTGTTGCGGAGTGTGTAGATGATGGGGTTGAGCAGGGGAGTGATGACTGTGTAGAAGACAGCTACCACCCCATCCAGGGGTTCCTGTGAGCCAGGCCGCAGGTAAATGAAGGTGCAGGGCACATAGTAAACAATGACCACAGTGAGGTGGGCGGCACAGGTGGAGAAGGCATTGCGACGCCCGTCTGCTGACCGGATTCGCAGGATGGCAGCCACAATGTAGCCATAGGATGTGAGAATGAGCATAAAGCATGTGAGGGCCAGGAAGCCAATGTCCACAAAGGTGACCAGCTCATTGATGGTGGTGTCAGCACAGGCTAGACGCAGCATGGCAGGGATGTCACAGAAGAAGTAATCAACTCGGTTTGGGCCACAGAAGGGCAGCCGGAATATGAAACTTGTTTGGAAAAGTGAATGAATGGTCCCTCCCAGCCAGGTGCCAAAAGCCAGGTAGTTGCAGACATTCCGGGTCATGATGGTAGCATAGTGTAAAGGCTTGCAAATGGCCAGGAACCTGTCATAAGCCATGAGTGTGTAAAGGAAGCATTCAGTGCAACCCAGGAAATGGAAAGAGAAGAGTTGAATTACGCAGCCCCCAAAGGAGATAGCCCTACTATCCAAGAGAAAGCCAGCCAGCATCTTGGGGACAATGGCAGAGGAAATGGTCATGTCCAAGAAGGAGAGGTGACATAGGAACCAGTACATGGGGCGGTGGAGCCGGACATCCACCAAGACGGTGAGGATGATGAGCCCATTGCCAGACACAGTGAGTATGTAGATGACAAGGAAAGCGAGGAAGAGCGGTACCCCCAGGTGTGGTGGGTGGTGCAGGCCCACCAAAATGAAGTGCAACACAGATGTCTGGTTTCCACTTTGCATTTCTTTGCTGTTCACATCTGCCAAAAGTAGTAGCAGGAAGAAAGACTTAATATTCCTGTAAAATTTCTAAGCATGGCACATCTACAGTGTGTCATTTTTAAACAGTCACAAGAGAATCTCTCTTCTTCTCTCTAGCTAGCTCTTGCTCTTCCTCTTGCTTCCTTGCTTTTTATCATTTTTTCCCTTCTCTCACTCTCCCAGCTCTTGTTTGTGGGTGTTCGCTACAGTTATTTACAGTAGTACCTCCTTATCCACAGTTTCACTTTTCAAATTTTCTGTTATGGTCAACCATGGCCCCAAATTTTATTTGTCTTGACTTTTTTGAGAGAAAAGAGAGAGAGAGAGATCGAGATAGATAGAGAGAGAGAAAGCGAGGAAGGAAGAGAGGGGAACAGTTCTTCATGATTTATAAGGTATATTATTATCATGCAAAGAATGACAACCTGGGGAAAAGAAAAGTAAAACTTTACTGAGCAGGCATCAGCTGAGTGGCAGATGAAGGATAAATAGGAACTTTTTAGATATTAGAGAAATAGAACTTTCCAGATTAAAGATGCTGATATATTAGGAAGTGGTAGAGGCATATCTTATTAGAGCCTGGTTTGTGGAATGGAGTTCTGAGAGACTACTGAAGTAGGTCACACTAGATTTGAAGACTTCTGTTCCCACAGGCCATGCTGGTAAGCTTGGACTATCCACTTGGGCAATGTTGTACCATTGCAAGTTGGTAATCAAGTAAGCACCTAGGAATCACTAAGCATTACCTCATGTTTCAAAATGGATTTTATAGCTATATTTTGAGAGACTATTCAATTTCTTTGCAGTTTAAACACTTATTTAGTGTTATCAACTGTTTCTGTTTACCATCCTCATCTCAGTTTAACACAGAAAGTGCTAAGTCCCCCAAATCACTCAGAACCTACCTAGTCAACTTGTCACTAGAAAAGTAGTCTCTGTGGCACTAAAGAGTATTGAGATGGTAAAACGACAGATTCATGGAGATCCATGGAGATCTACGGTGCAGGTTAGAAAGTAGCCAGATGGTAGACATGGTTACTGCCATGGTTCCATTGGCCAGTTCAGTTGGCCAGTCCTGTTTCATGTCACACCCTTTGAAGTCTTCTGAGTGATTCTGAGTTGCCAGTGAGCCTCTATGAAAGGGACATGCCATTTGGATGTTTGCCACCAGTTTGTAAAGAGACTATGAGAATAAATATTGGAGGAGAGAAGATGGCACTAGGAAGAATACTCCACATGACCCCTCACTGTGCAGAGCTCTGCCACTTTTCAGATATTTACTTCAGAATTGAGGCACCCATGTGAAGGCTGAATTTGCCTGATAATATAGGACTGCAACACATATTTGATAGAAAATTATATTTTATGTTTATTGAGTACTACTGTAAATATTTAATCCTCAACAATCCTATGAAGTAGTAGTCACTGTTAGTGTTCTACATACAAATGTAGATACAGACCAAAAAGGGGAATTTGCATTTCCAAGTAGAAGTAGAAGGGCTAGAATTTTTTTTAGCCCACTAAGACTTTAGATGCTGTGGTAAAGACACAATATATACTTCCCTACTGTGTGGATAGACAGACAGAGAGATGGATAGTGGATGGAGAGATGGACTGAAGTAATTCAGAAATGATGAGAATACAATTAGGTGCTTTGGGGCTGGAATTTTATACTGCTTCACTAACATGAAGGATTTTATATAAGATGAGCATTTTTATATAGAACTTTTGAAAATATTTATTTCTAGCTAAAATGTCAGAGATTCTAAATATATTAGGTTCAATATATATTCTGCACATTGGGCACATTTAGACTAGGAAATTTAATTTGAACTCTTGTGTTCTGTAAGCTAGCTGCCTGGTATGCAACTCATAGATCAAACTGAAAGAAATCAACAGAACAGACATTTCTTCATTAACTGATTTTAGGTTTAGAGTGATTTTACTTCTTTCTGATTTGGGAAGCTCTGTGCATGGGTCTTTCCTTCATTCTCCCAAACTAAATACAGTATTCCACCCATATCCATGGGGCATGGTTTCCAGACCTCCAGTGTCTGCCTGAATAGTGAATGGCACCAGACCCTATGTCCGGATGTTCTTTTCTATATGTTCATACATGATAAAATTCAATTTTACCATGGTACTGAGTGTTCGTGTTTGTAACAGGCTTATAGAAAGCATGTTTCAACTTGCACGTGTGTGGCTATTTTTCCATTAGGCCTTAAGTTGCAAAAGGACTTTGTTTTATTTTTTCTTTTCATTTCAATTTCATGGCATACATTTCACAGAAAGAGCCACACATAGTATTGAACAAATGAGTTTCCCTCTGTGTGAATATCCCTATGTTCTAGGCAGATAATATCAAAGATATATCAGTTGGATCTTTTAATCTGACTTCTGAAATCAAATTAATTCCAGGATTGAGATCATCACTACTTTCTCTCTCTCTCTCTCTCTCTTTCTCTCTCTTTTGCTATATTATTTTTGGACAAATCTCTCAAAATTTCTGCTTTCAATTTTTTACTTAAAAGTGAAGTGGAGGGATAGGTGTAGACTCTCACCAAAAAAGAAAAGAAATACCAATATCTTCTGAATCTATACCAAGTCACATAAAAATTTTTGTTCTTCTACAATGAAAATCAATTTTCCTCTTAATCAAAATTCTCTTTCATACCACAATTTCTTATTTCTGTGCTGCCTTAAATTCTCAGTTCTTATTTACTTTTATAATGTACTGTTCTCTCTACAGAGAAATAATACCTTTACCCCTGGAAAGACAGAAAAATACTCCTTGTTTATCTACTATCAACTAAATCCGCTTCAGAAATTTGGTGTATACATTTTAGCTAGTATCACATTATATTATCCACATATGATATACACTGATCTAGGTAATGGGAAAAGAAGCAATTTGCACAAGAAGGCTTGGAGGAAAAAAAAAAAAAAAAAAAAAACCAACACTGGGACTTGAACTTCATCCAGCCTTTTCAAACCCAATGTGATATGAACTTGAGGTTGACCTTGAAACCCCATCTGGCCCAGACAACTCCATGACATATATTGATCTTTGGAAAGCAGACTTCAGACTTCTTTCCTGGCCATAGTGTCATTAGGAGGTCTCAGTTGCATTCTCTGTTCCCAATATCTTTAACATTTAATATTATATACCTCAGAAAAATCTCTGTTACTATACCTCTATATCATTTTTGCAGCCTTCTCTCCTAGTGACGAATCCCTGGGCACAAGTCTGCACTGACGCTATTGTCTGCTTCCTCTTCTTCTGTCCCTTTTTGTGCTTTGCTGTTCCTTATGGAGGCCCAGTTTTGAGCTCAGCAGGTCACTGGTTTCCTCCTGATGTGCCTCTTCTTGCTTGTATTACCTGTGCTGCTACTTCTGTGTCCTTTTAGCCTCACCCCTCCCCTTTATAGCTTTGTGAAACTATTGGCAGTGGTGCCTCTAGGCTTTGACCTCCAGATTGTTGTTTTCTGGCAAGCATCTTTTTCTTTCCTATAGTCCCCATGGGGTGGGAGACTGAGGGGCTGACACTCCTTGTGCTTCACCAAAGGGAATTAACTTACTACATGGTAATAAGTTGCACTGGGCTTTGTTAGGAGCAAACCCTACACTATGACTGATGCAGGAAGTTCACTTAGTTGCTAGCACTGCCCTTATAGCTTAGACTCCTATGCTATAAGCACAAATAATCAGGAATCAGGAGTCTCTCTCTGTTTCTTGGGATTAAGTTTTCTTACGTATAAATCAGTGATAATTATGCTTTACTCATTTATCCCTTTAAGATACAGGTTGTACCTGAAAGAACTTTAAAGCTAAAGGTACTTCATGAATAACACATATTTTTACTTAAAAAAAATATGCTCTGATTCAATTTGGAGTAAGTTACTAGAGCATTGCAATAGAGTAGACAACCTATTTTGGCAGAACTGTCAGATCATCCATAAACAAATACGAAAATTAAAACTGTGGCAATCTCTTAAAAGTCAAACATACTTAGATTAGACCCGTAGGAAGGACCCAAAGCTCACCCTATTTATACTTGAATCAACTGAGTTCTAAAGAGAATAAGGACTTTTCCAATGGTGAATGTCATTCTGCTTATTTAGTGGATAAAATTTACTTAAATCATGTAGATTAATGGTATGGATCCACCCAGCTCCTGGAGTAGAGAAGCTTATAGTCCTAAACTAGTGCTGGGCAAACTATTGCTCAATAAATATTTGCTAAAATAGCTCTTGTAAATAAAAATTATGCAATTTTTTAAAGAGGCATATGGGAGTGCAATCTATTTAAAAGATCATATTGTGAAATATGGTCTATTTTTTGAATGAGCCAGTCTCCATTGAAAGAATCATAATGTCAGCATCAAGTATTTATTACATTTCCCATAATTTCCTAGTTTTTCTGTACTTCCAAATGATAGTGAGTAAATAAGATTTAGGGTTTTGCTAGTGAATAATCCTACATAGAGAAAGGAAGATGAAAGGATTTAAGGCTGTAAATACCTAATCCTTCCATTATAGGCTGTTCTTGTTTTGTGATATCCCTGATGGGAACATATATTTCCAAAGAATAATTATGGCAAAGGAATCCTTGGTTAAAACTAGATTTTGGTTCCAAATTCCAGTTTGGGTCCTTGGCCTTAGGAAGTTAAAAAAGAAGTATAATCTATGTTAGGAAGACTAAGTGGTTGTTTTTCACAGTAGACCTCCCTTTGCTTTCAATTTAATTTTCTATGTAGTCGGGTACATGGAAGGGGGTGGGAAAATTTCTCCTGAAGTGGTGCCATTTTATCTTCCACTTTTGAAGTAGAAGGGCTAACAGTAGAGGGTGTGTTATGGGGTAAAGCAGGAGAAAACATTTAAAGCAGGGAATGCCAAGTCTTAGTGATGGCAGATCCAGTTTACCAGATCTCTCAGCCTGAGTGGGAGGAGCAGATTAAAAAAGATCATCCTCAACTGATATTGAACATTCAGTTAATCCCTTTGCTAAAACATTGGACTTATTCATTCCTGTGAAGGGTCATAATATTCCCTGCAATCTGACAAAAATATTTATTAGTTCCTCCTTTGGGAATGGGTGTGGAGGTTCTGCAGGAAAGGTTGTTGGGGGGCAAGGGAATCTCTCTCACGAAAGGCAATTGTATAGTCAGCCCTAGTAGCAGAGGCTTTGGGGCTACAGCACAAAATCTGGGAGGTGAAACGGAGTTGGAACACAACATACCTGGTTCAGTGTCTGGCACATAATGATAAACAAGTAGTAAATGTGTTTGAAGTAGAATAATTGAGAAGCAAGAAGGAAGGGAAAAAAGAAAGGATGAAAGGAAAGAGGGAAGGAAGTGAAACAGACTACCTTTGAAATTAAAAAGCAACTTCCTGATAATTACTTTCCTGCATCCCACAGTTGCTCATCCTGAGGACAGAACCAAAGCAATTAAGACTGACTTATTTTCTGTTTAAGCATAGCTGAATTTGTATATGTATATACCTGGCTTTTGTTTGTGTTAATTGTATTCATTTCTTGGGACCAGCAGAGAAGTAATGTTGGTGCTTCTCCCCAGTTTAGTCAAACTGCATAAAATTCGGTTTTCCTTTGTTTGCTTTTTTCTCATGTGGGAAGGCATCTGACTATCAGAGATCCAGGCAGACTCCCTGTTTGGGCTGCCTGTAACAGAAGGAATGAGAAAACGAAGAAAAAAGAGCAAGAGGGAAGTTGGAGGAAGAAGAAGGACATCTGAGATTTATGAGATTGGAAGGAGTCTTAGAATTTGAAGGAGGATGATACAGTGAAGAGACCAGGGGGCAAAATTTTCTGGAGGATGAAAAGGGGTTTGACTGGGTTTGTGGGAATGAATGAAGGTACTGTCAAGGAATCAAAATTGTAGAATGATATTCAGGATCCCCAGAAACCTGCCAGAAGGGGAAAGTACAAGGAGATAATGGCAATAGGGTTGTTCTGAGTTGAGGTCTTACCAGGTGAGAAGGTGATTGCAGGTATCTGCCTAAATGATGCTTGTCACTCAGCAATTCCACTCCTGGGTGTGTGTGTGTGTGTCCATAGGTATCTGACAGAATTGTGTGTCTGTACAAATTCAAATGTGCATCCAAAAGAAAACATAAATAATATACAATACATACATGCCAAAGGAAATTCCATAAATATACAGTATTTATATCTGCACCTGTATTCAAAAACGTGTATTCCTGAAGTTTATTGCAACACTAATTTTAACAGGCAAAAGTTGAAAAGTTTTAAAATGGCTAACAGCTGAGCAAAAATAAATTGTGGCATATTGATATGATGAAATGCTTTACAGAAAAGATAATACGAGCTCTACAACAACATGTAAAATGGTTTAGGCTATCATTAGTGCCCACTGATTTATGTTTCTTAAGGTTCAATAGAAGAAGTAAAGCATCTACTAATTATCTAGATGAGAGGGTCTTGATTAGGGACAATTTTGCCCCATAAAGGTAACTGGGCAATGTCTGAAGATATTGTTGAGGTCACAGATAGTGGCATCTACTGGCTGGAGGTCAGGGATGCTGAGGAAGTCCCACAATGCACAGAACTGACCCTTATGACAAGGCCTATTTTGCCCAAAAGGTTAATAGTGCTAAGGTGGAAAGCCCTTTCCTAGATATGTGGATTCTGAAGTATATACTGTGTTGAATTGGAATAGGTCCCCCAGATGGTCAAAGTAGTCTTGAAGAAATAAAATGAACTGGAAGACTCTTAACATCAGATGTGAAAACTGACTATGGAGCTATAGTAGTTTCTAGTGTAGTATTTGTATCATGCTAAACAAATGGAAGAGAATAAAGCATAAATAGACTGATACACATTCATACAACAAAGATGAACTATAGTAAAGAGAGTTTTCTTCAATAAATTATTCAGTTATTTGAATACTCAGATGAAAAAATAATCCTGATACTATTTCACAAGTATACATAAAAAAATCAAACATAGATGGATTAAGGATATAAATGTGGCAGTCTTTATAATATTAAGTAAAAAAATTCATGAGAAACGAACAACAAAAGAGTCTTATAGAAATGATACATTGGATTAAAATTATTTTATTTTAAAAGATAGTTTGCAGCAAATTTTCTTTGATCATAAAGTAAAAAAGCTGGAGTACAAAAGCAAATGATTATAAAGAAACTGTAAGAGTTGGAAACTTACACCAAATTTCTACAAAAAAGTTTTACTTAATGAGGAAAAATATCCTTATGTTATACCTAAAATATTCTTATGTCATATCTAAATTAAAATGAATTCCAAATGAAGTGAAGAAAAAGTACTCAAAAACTGGATATTCTTTGAATAAAAACTAATAAATGTTCAGTGTAAGAAAAAACCCTTAAGCAACATACCAACATAAAAAACAATCTCTTCATGGAAGAGGATAAAATTTCCTAGATCATAAAATATTAGCAGAAGCAAAGTAATTTAAATTTGAAAGCAAAATGAAATTAATGACAGAAAAATGAATTAAAATTTTTAATTTGTAAAAGTTCAGACAAAGCAATAAAAGGCTATTAAAAGAAAAAAAATGAATAAAAAATTTTAATTTACAAAGGAGACTATACCTTTGTAATGTCATAAGGGTTTTGTAATATTTGTAAAAGTAATGAAGATTATGGGAGCACTAAAATTTAATTATTCTTATACAGTTGGGAAATCATTGTGTATTTGTAGGTGTTTCTTTGGGAAAAGGGAGTGTGAGGCTCTAAACAACAACAACAAAGCTTTGGAATTGGCATGCTGCAGCTCTCTATAGCAGGATGGTGGGAAAGACAGAGACATTGAGCAGGAGAGTGCAAACAAGTGATGCTGGTATGGATTCTGGACAATTTTAGTTGAGAGTAAGCCATTGTGTGTGTCTCTCCATCACTGGAGAGGGAAGGGAAGTTAAAATTAGTTCCAGAAGACTTGAACTATCCCAAGAGAGTGCAAATAAGTGACAGGTAGAGAAACGTGCAGGCTTTTGGGAAGCTTTCACTGGTCTCTTCCTGTTGTTTTGTGCTCATCACGGGATCCTGGAAAGCCACAAGTAATCCTGTCCCCTGAGACTCCAGGTGAAGTTCAGCTCCTGCCATTTAGCCTGGTTGGTTTCCATTCTCTGCACTTGAGTTAGTTTGGTTCTTGGTTAGAAATGGACTGCTCTTTCTCAACACAGTGTGTCTGTTCTTGGAGTGACAGCTTGCAAAGTTGAGCCTGTGCATGTACAGAGAGGAAAGAAAAGAGGAGAAAATTTGTAGGAGAAACTCAGGCGAGTTTGACAACTGAAATGAATCCTGTCCTGTGGGGTGGGTTCTTAAAAATGGAGTTTTCACTTATTTCCCCTGATCTCCATCCTTTGCTTACCTCCACATTTCATGCACTGGGTTGTCACTTGGAAATTGTTAGACCTCCCCTGATTTTAATTATCTAGTCTCTCTTGACAGAAGATAGAAGGATAGATGGATAGATTGATACAGCAATTGGGTGGCTCCATATTGGCTAACACCTTGTTACAGAAGAGGAGAAAGTCAAACGTTGATCCTCCCATCTCCCACGGCCCAGACTGAGATTCCTTCCTTGTGTCTTGGCCCTCAGCCTACCTTGGACTTTATCTGATGAACATTTGCATATGTCATCAGATCTGAAAATGAAGTTATCCTGGTGATTAAGTCATGTTGGTTCAGTAGAAATTTCAGAGTTCACATTTTCTTCACTGTTGAAGACCTGACATTCATGTTGGTGATTATAATAGTCCTGTTTCTACTATTTATTCCATATTTGAAAAAAATATAGCTTTCATGTTGCGTGAGCTATGTTCCTTGGAGAGAGAACACATTTTATCTCATCTCTGCTAAGAGCAATTCCTGGTTGCTCTGCAATGGAGACAAGTTTCTTAGCCTTCGCTTAGAGGAAATAGTGAGTATCGTAAATTCTAGACAATGTTTTTTATTTAAGCAAAAACCACAATTTCTGCATTAGTTGTAAAAAAAAAAAATCACACTTTTTCTTGGCTTCCAACTGATGTGATTCCCCGCTGCTTGCATAGATCTTGTCTTTCCTGTCTCAGGTAGGAGGCGTTAATTAAGAAAAATAGACTTGTTTGAATTGTCTCCTGTGACAATATTGTCTGGGTTTATGAGTATGAGGGGTACAGAAGGTGGGAGGGGACAATTTGTGATTTCTAACAACATCAATATTAGAAAATGTTTAGCTATCTAAAGCGGAAGCACATATAATGAATAACTATCCTCTATCCCACAGATGGTGGCTGGGACAGCACATTCGAAATTCTATTTTTAGAGCCTTGTAAGGGATGATCAAGTGGAGAAGAAGCAGGGGGTTGGCTATGTATGTTCTGCGAAATGTGGGAGGCTGTGTGGACTCCTGCTGTGCAGGGTAACTGATATTCTTACTTGCTCTGAGATACCAGAAAAAGTCTTTATATAAAGAGGTGGTAGTGGTGACTGCAGAAACTCAACCAAAGATGAAGGCATCCTCGATAACTAGCTTTGAAATTGAGAAGTTGCCTCAGGAAGCACAGAAAATTTACTTATTGTCTTTCTATCTAAAGCAAAAAGGCAACTAAGCAGTGAGGCTGCACAGGTGACATGCTGTCTTCTACTAGTTCTGACATGCCAAGCTGTGCAGTAAGTACTTTACATGTATCATCTTATTTAATGTCTGTAATTTTACAGTGAGCTTGGTGATGTTAGTGATGTCAGGTAACATAGGAGGATCCTAGAAAATCATTTAAGTATACTGTGATTTTAAGAAACATTCATTGTTAATGAGAATTAAGTCTTTGGCTGTAAGTTTCTCCATGAAACCTTGGAGAGAAAACAAAATGTGATAGCCAGAATCCAAATCACCTGCAAGACTCTCTGACTGGGGTACTGTCCCTGTTTAATCACCTCCCTTTGAATGAGGTACAGGCCTTTGAGTATAATGGCATGTCTAACAGAGCAATACTGTCTGTTGCTAATGCCGTGTGTCATGAGATAAATTGTAATCAATACATGACACATTGTCATAGCAAAAGGAGAGGGATTTTCCTTCTGGTTCTGAAGAAGGTGTGGCAATATTTTGAGAAGGCTAGGTAGCTAGGACCTCGTAGAACCTGGGGTGTCTTCGAGAAGGCTTAATTGATGTGCCCTGCAAAAAGAAGCAAAAAAATTGAAATCCTAAACTACAAAAACATAAATCCTGTCAATTACTTTAAAAAGCAGGGAATAGGATCCTGAGCCATATGGGAGATTGCATCTCAGTTAATACCTAGAGACTGTGAGATCTGTCACCAATTGACATGACCAACAAACAGGATAAGAAAATAAATTTACTTGTTTTATGTCACTAAGTGGGTTGTAATTTATAATTCATCAAAAGAAATCTAAGAATGATTTTCTCTTCTTTCCTTCTGCCTATGTATTTGTGTGCATCTTTGTGTATGCACCTGGGTGTGATAGATACTGAGTCATCCCAACACCTTTACCAAAGATTTACGCAAACCGAAGTACTGCTCTAGAATGTTCCACCATGGATGATGCAGTTGCCACATAGAGAATGGATTCTCAGTTCTCAGTGAAATGCTAAAGGTTGGGTGCTCCTCATATGTTCACAGGCAGAGTGACCAAAAGTGAGAAGAAATGCTAAATGTGAGCCTTGTGACAACCTTCTTCCTCACCGGCCTTCCCCATGCTCCAGCACTGGACACCATGCTCTTTGGCATCTTCCTGGTGATCTACATTCTCACTGTGCTGGGGAACCTCCTCATCCTGCTGGTGATCAGGGTGGATTCCCACCTCCACACCCCCATGTACTACTTCCTCACCAACCTGTCCTTCATTGATATGTGGTTCTCCACTGTCACGGTGCCCAAAATGCTGATGGCCTTGGTGACCCCGGGCGGCAGGGCCATCTCCTTCTACAGCTGTGTGGCCCAGCTCTATTCCTTCCACTTCCTGGGGAGCACCGAGTGTTTCCTCTACACGGTCATGTCATATGATCGCTACCTGGCCATCAGTTACCCACTCAGGTACTCCAGCATGATGAGCGGGAGAGTGTGTGCCCTGCTGGCCGCGGGCACCTGGCTCAGTGGCTCCCTGCACTCTGCCGTCCAGACCACCCTGACATTCCGCTTGCCCTACTGTGGGCCCAGCCAGGTCCAGCATTACTTCTGTGATGCACCACCCATCCTCAAGCTGGCCTGTGCTGACACCTCGGCCAATGAGATGGTCATCTTTGTGAACATTGGGGTGGTGGCCTCAGGCTGCTTTCTGCTGATAGTTCTGTCCTACGTGTCCATTGTCTGCTCCATCCTGAGGATCCGCACCTCAGAGGGCAGACACAGAGCCTTTCAGACCTGCGCCTCCCACTGCATTGTGGTCCTTTGTTTCTTTGTGCCCTGTGTTTTCATTTACCTGAGACCTGGCTCCAGGGACCTCATGGACGGAGTTGTGGCTGTTTTCTACACTGTGCTGACACCGCTTCTCAACCCTGTTGTGTACACCCTGAGGAACAAGGAGGTGAAGAAAGCGCTGTTGAAGCTGAAGGACCAAGTGGTCCATTCTCAGAGCGAGTAAATGCTGGGAAATAGATATGTTCATGATTTCAAAATCAGTACTCTAATAAAAGATCGTAATTTTCTGTGAGTAAAGCTCTACAAATGTTTTAATCTCTTCATTGCTTTGTGTTTGTTTCTTTTTAGAGGAATCCAAAGTTACACTCAAAACAAAGTCTTTCAATATGTTAAATTATGTTTGCTAAGGATATTTTCATATTGATATATATCTAGGTAAATATGTATATCTTTATCAAAAACCATGATTTCTGTAGATACTGTTTAGTAAGCAAGAAATAGGAAACTAAGTGCTCATTAATAATTGAATTAAAAATAAGGTGTTGTATATTCACATATGAATTTATATACATTGATGATGTATAATGTATAACTATAACATGATGCATAAAATCATTTCTGACGGTTTGTTTGCTAAGACTCAAAATAGCCAAATATCCATTCCACATCTAGAGTCATGGTTTCCAAGAGGGGCAATTTTCCCTCACTACAATCATTTGGCAAGTCATGGAGATATTTCTGAATGTCATAGGTACTGGCACATAGTGGTTGGAAGTCAGAGAATTAGTTTATTCCACGTGCACAGGGTAGCCCCAGAACAACACTTTTCTTACCTGAAAGGTCAAAAATACCAGGATAAGAAACCCTTACCAGACTGTAAACATGAGTAAGTCTTTGACAATAGAATTAACAAAACGCTTTTGAGAAAAATACAAAAGTTGTTGAAGAAGTGGAGAAGTATGCTGTGCTAATAGATTTGAGACTCTGTATTTTAAAGATTTCAGTTCTCCTCAAATTGTTCTATAGATCCACTGAAATTCCACATAGAATTCCAGCATTTTATTCTGTTCATATGGATATGTGGATCCTAAAGTGCATGTTGACATGGTTTTGGAGTGATCTTGATAATCTCGAAGAAATAACACAAAATGGAGTGATTCATAGCACCAGATATAAAACTCCAACTACGGCTCTACAGTTATTCAGAGCAACTGTCTTTTTGTGACTCTAGACCAGTAAAAAGGTGACAGAAGAGAGAATAAAGATATAGGCAGATATATATTTATATGACAAAGCTTACTTGTGCACAGTAGAGAAAGGTGGACTTCTTCAACAAATTATTTGGAGATATTTGGGTTTTATTTTGAGATATTACAAAAAGTAAAAATGAATCTTGACCCAATATTGATTCCAATATGCACAACAGAAAATAAATTATAGCAGGATTTCAAATATAACTCTGGCAATCATTGTGATTCTTGTTTAGGCAAAAATATTTTAAAGAAAACAATTAAAAGAGGCTAACCTCAAAAATGATACATTGGAGTAAAGTTCTTACATTGAAAATACAACTTTTGGAGGTTTTTTTTTTTTTTTTTTTTTTTTTTTTCCCATTGACCACTGTGTAAAAATTAGTACATACAGAGAAAATAAAAAAAATAGTACATACAGAGAAAATAAAAAAAACAGTTGGGAACTTAAATCAAATTTCTTAAAACCTGACACTAATTAAGCATTTATAGCTATGATTTCAAGTTATATAGAAAATTAAAATCTTAAATCATACCAGAAGTAAAATTAACTCCAAGTGTACTGAAGATTTAAATAAGGGTGGAAATTCTCTAAACCATTAAAATGTTACATAATTAAAAATTAATAGAACTTTTATGTAATAAATATCTTTTTAAAGCAAAATATCAAGATCAGAAAACAAATTAGAAACAATTGATAAATTTTCCTACATTAAAAAATATATACGTGGCTAGGTTTGTGAGTCAGTTGTGAAGCATTTGCCTAGCATGTGTGAGGCACTGGATTTGATCTTCAGCACCACATAAAAATGAATAAATAAAATAAAGGTAATATGTAGATGTACAACTAAAACAGTATTAAAAATATACATGTGTATCTAAACAAAAAAATTCTTCAATTAAGAAATAACGATATGGAGATTCCTCAGAAAGCTTGGAATGGAACCACCATTTGACCCAGCTATCCCACTCCTTGGCCTATACCCAAAGGACTTAAAATCAGCATACTATAGAGATACAGCCACATCAATGTTCATAGCTGCTCAATTCACTATAGCCAGATTGTGGAACCAACTTAGATGCCCTTCAGTTGATGAATGGATAAAGAAACTGTGGCATATATATACAATGGAATATTACTCCGCCATGAAGAATGATAAAATTATGGCATTTGGGATGAAATTGGAGAATATCATGCTAAGTGAGAGAAGCCAATCTCAAAAAGCCAAAGGACAAATGATATCGCTAATAAGTGGATGATGACATATAATGGGGGGAGGGAAGGGTTAGTGTTAGGGTTAGAGTTAGGGTTAGGGAGGGGGGCAAGTATGGAGGAAGGAAGCACTGTATAGAGGGAAAAGAGGGGTGGGAGGGGAGGGGGGAAGAGAAAAAAATAACAATGAATCAAACAACATTACTCTATGTAAATTTATGATTACACAAATGGTATGCCTTTACGCCATGTACAAACAGATAAGCAACATGTATCCCATTTGTTTACAATAAAAAAAAATTATGGCATTTGCAGGCAAATGGATGAAATTGGAGAATATCATGCTAAGTGAGATAAGCCAATCTCAAAAAACTAAAGGACGAATGATCTCACTGATAAGCGGATGAGGACATATAAGGGGGGGTAGGAAGGGTTAGCGTTAGGGTTAGGGTTAGGTTTAGGGTTAGGGATAAGGAGGGTGGTAAGAATGGAGGAAGGAAGGACTGTATACAGGGAAAAGAGAGGTGGGAGGGGTGGGGGAAGGGAAAAAAATAACAGAATGAATCAAACAATATTGCCCTATGTAAATTTATGATTTTTAATTAAAAAAAAGAAATAACAAAATCATATTTTGCATTGCAATAAAACATGAATTAATATTCTCAATTTGTAAGAGATCGGACAATAAGGTAAAACTACTATCTCAGAAGAAAAACAATGAATAAAATTCCTGAAGAGTTAGTTTACAAAAGAAAATATGGTTTTTGCAATACTAGTATTTACTAATGCTTGTAAAGGCAATGAAAATTATGACACCAATAAAATATGTAATATACACAATAGGAAATCATTATGTATCTGTAGGTGTTTCTTTGGGAAAAGGGAGTGTGAGGCTCTAAACAACAACAATGAAGCTTGGGAATTGGCATGCTGCAGCTCTCTATGGAAGGATGGTGGGAAAGACAGAGACATTGAGCAGGAGAGTGCAAACAAGTGATGCTGGTATGGATTCTAGGCAATTTTAATTGAGAGTAAGCCATTGTGAGTGTCTCTTCATCACAGGAGAGGGAAGGGAAGTCCCACTGCTCTCCTCTGAGGTATGAAAATTAGTTCCAGAAGACTTGAACTATCCCAAGAGAGTGCAAATAAGTGACAGGTAGAGAAATGTGCAGGCTTGCTTTCACTGGTCTCTTCCTGTTGTTTTGTGCTCATCAAGGGATCCTGGAAAGCCACAAGTAATCCTGTCCCCTGAGACTCCAGGTGAAGTTCAGCTCCTGCCATTTAGCCTGGTTGGTTTCCATTCTCTGCACTTGAGTTAGTTTGGTTCTTGGTTAGAAATGGACTGCTCTTTCTCAACACAGTGTGTCTGTTCTTGGAGTGACAGCTTGCAAAGTTGAGCCTGTGCATGTACAGAGAGGAAAGAAGAGAGGAGAAAATTTGTAGGAGAAACTCAGGCGAGTTTGACAACTGAAATGAATCCTGTCCTGTGGGGTGGGTTCTTAAAAATGGAGTTTTCACTTATTTCCCCTGATCTCCATCCTTTGCTTACCTCCACATTTCATGCACTGGGTTGTCACTTGGAAATTGTTAGACCTCCCCTGATTTTAATCATCTAGTCTCTCTTGACAGAAGATAGAAGGATAGATGGATAGATTGATACAGCAATTGGGTGGCTCCATATTGGCTAATACTTTGTTACAGAAGAGGAGAAAGTCAAACGTTGATCCTCCCATCTCCCACGGCCCAGACTGAGATTCCTTCCTTGTGTCTTGGCCCTCAGCCTACCTTGGACTTTATCTGATGAACATCTGCATATGTCATCAGATCTGAAAATGAAGTTATCCTGGTGATTAAGTCATGTTGGTTCTGTAGATACTTCAGTTATATATTTTTCGTCATTGTTGAAGTCCTGATTTTCACGTTGGTGATTACTATATTTCTGTCTCTACTATTTATTTTCCTATTTGATCAAACACAACTTGCATGTTGCTTAAGTTATATTTCCTGGTAACTGGAAACATTTTTACTCAGAGTAGATCCTATTTTTTCTCCAATGGTGAACTGGTTTTATGGTCCTCTACTACAGAAGAATTAGTAATGATTGTTATTTTAATGTTATTAGTATTATACTACCATTAATATAATTTGTTATTAATTATTAATATGAAATAATGTAGTAATTGATAACAGGCAGGAATTTGTATTAAGTCAAAACCACTTCCACCTAATTTCAATTGTACAGATTCCCAACTTTTCTTGATATGAAGCTGACATAGGTCCCTTCTGCTTGTATGCATTCCATTTTTCCTATCTCAGGTTGTAAATGTTAAAGAGGAAACAGACTGGCTAGAATTGTCTTCTTCTATGACAGCATTGTCTGTGTGTATGAATACAAGAAACAAGAGAAATGGGTGTGGAGCAAAATTTGACCTCTAACAAACTGATATTAGAAATATTTAGATATTGAGGATAGAAGGTTACATGACAGAAATTTCTTTTCTACCCATTGATTATAGCTGGTAGAATACATATGAGGTTTATGATATTAGAGCCTCATAAGGGATGCTCAAGTGGAGGAGAAGCAGGGGATTGGTCAGGTTTGAGGCTTTGTATTTTCAGGATCTTATGGAATGTTGTGGCAGATCCCACTACAGTGACTGACTGACATTTTTATTTCCTCTGAGAGAAAACAGAGAAGCCCTAATATAAGCAGGCAGTCGTGGGGGCTCCAGTAACAGTACCACATGTAAAATTTTCCTCAAGCCCTATCTTGAAAATTGAGAATCTCTGTGAACACACAGAAAATTAAGTTATTCTAAGCTCAAAAACAATTCTGCAATGTTTTCACAGGGCACATGCTGTATGACACATTTTCACTTATTAAGCAGTTATGACATGCCCAAGCACTGTACTAAGTACTTTTTGTGTATTATATTTTTAATAACTTCTTGGTAATTAATGTGAGATAACATATGAGAATCCTAGAGAATGATTTAAATTTATTGTAGACTTTTGAAACATTCGTTGTCATCAAAAATTAAATTTTTGGTTCTCCAGATTTCCTCATGAATTTTGGAGAAAAAATAGAATGTACTAGGTGGAATTCCAAATATCCTCCAAGTCTTCTGCCAGTTGGTACGTATTATGTTTTATTATCATCTCTTTTTGAGTGTCCTGGACCCTTGTGGATGTGATGGAACTTCACTCCATTGATTATATTCTATCATCATAACACTTTGTCATAGTAAAGCAGAGAGAAGGTCTCCTGCTGGCTTTAAAGAGGTCCCTTCCATGGTGTGAGTAGGGCAGATGGCTGGGCCATCCTAGAACACAGTGGCCTCTAAATGCCTAACATGATATACTCTGCAACAACCATCAAGAAAACTGGGACCTCATTCATAAAATTGCAAGGAATTAAATTCTGCTAGCAACCGTAATAAGATTGCAGTAGAATCCCATGCTTCATATGAGATTACATCTCCAGTGCATACCTTGATTAAAGCTTGATGAGAACTTCAGCAGAAGCCCCAGCTGATGTCACGCACATAAAGAGTGGGACAGTAAATTTGTATGTTTTAACTTACTAAATTTGCGGTAACTTATAATACATTAATTGCTATAGTTTGGATAAGTGTCCCTCAAAGGAAAACATATTAAGGGTTTGGTCCCATCCTGGGAACTATTGGGAGGTGGTGGGAGCTCTAAGTGGGAGGGTCTAGTAAGAGGCCACTGACCTCTTTGTTTTGTGTCCTGGCCATGAGGTGAATGATCTTGCCATGGATTACTTGCATGATGGGCTGCATCACACAGGGACAAAATCAATTGAATCAATAAATCATAGACTGAAAAAACCAACTGTGAGAAAAAATAAACCATTGTTCATAAGATGATTCTATCTGGTAACTTACAGTAATAGAAATCAGACTAGCATACCAATACAAAGGTATGATTTTCTGTTCCTTTCTTCTCCCTCCCTCCCTCCCTCCCTCCCTCCCTCTCTCTCTCTCTCTCTCTCTCCTCTCTCTCTCTCTCTCTCTCCTCTCTCTCTCTCTCTCCCTGCATGCACTTGTGTGTGACAGAGATGTTAGACCATTCCAACACATTTACCAAGGCTTTACAACAAGCAAACTTGGGTACAACTGTGGAATGTTCCACCATGGATGATGCAGTTGCCACATAGAGAATGGATTCTCAGTTCTCAGTGAAGTGCTAAAGGTTGGGTGCTCCTCATATGTCCACAGGCAGAGTGACCAAGAGTGAGAAGAAATGCTAAATGTGAGCCTTGTGACAACCTTCTTCCTCACCGGCCTTCCCCATGCTCCAGCACTGGACACCATGCTCTTTGGCATCTTCCTGGTGATCTACATTCTCACTGTGCTGGGGAACCTCCTCATCCTGCTGGTGATCAGGGTGGATTCCCACCTCCACACCCCCATGTACTACTTCCTCACCAACCTGTCCTTCATTGATATGTGGTTCTCCACTGTCACGGTGCCCAAAATGCTGATGGCCTTGGTGACCCCGGGCGGCAGGGCCATCTCCTTCTACAGCTGTGTGGCCCAGCTCTATTCCTTCCACTTCCTGGGGAGCACCGAGTGTTTCCTCTACACGGTCATGTCATATGATCGCTACCTGGCCATCAGTTACCCACTCAGGTACTCCAGCATGATGAGCGGGAGAGTGTGTGCCCTGCTGGCCGCGGGCACCTGGCTCAGTGGCTCCCTGCACTCTGCCGTCCAGACCACCCTGACATTCCGCTTGCCCTACTGTGGGCCCAGCCAGGTCCAGCATTACTTCTGTGATGCACCACCCATCCTCAAGCTGGCCTGTGCTGACACTTCAGCCATTGAGATGGTCATCTTTGTGAACATTGGGGTGGTGGCCTCAGGCTGCTTTCTGCTGATAGTTCTGTCCTACGTGTCCATTGTCTGCTCCATCCTGAGGATCCGCACCTCAGAGGGCAGACACAGAGCCTTTCAGACCTGCGCCTCCCACTGCATTGTGGTCCTTTGTTTCTTTGTGCCCTGTGTTTTCATTTACCTGAGACCTGGCTCCAGGGACCTCATGGACGGAGTTGTGGCTGTTTTCTACACTGTGCTGACACCGCTTCTCAACCCTGTTGTGTACACCCTGAGGAACAAGGAGGTGAAGAAAGCTCTGTTGAAGCTGAAGGACCAAGTGGTCCATTCTCAGAGCGAGTAAATGCTATGCAGTAGAACTTTCATATTTTCAAAATTAATAATACATAATTTATTCACATACAATTTATTGCATGTGTAGTTTTCAGTGTTAAACAATGTTGGAAACCATCTACTCATGAATATTTCTTCCATGGATTTTTTAAAGAATTCTAAACATCAGAATTAGATTTTTTGTTAATTCTGGACATTCTGATATCTAGACTCATTTGTTTGCAAGTTCTCTTTCAAAAGTAAATTTTCTAATTTCACCTTAGATACTAAGTGGTAAATTATTCATGTATTTGAATTGCTTTCTTTATGGGGTTATTTTTCTTGCATGTAAAGTTTGGATTTTTACAGTTATTGGGATAATGCTCAAGGATAGAAATAAGTATCAGAGGTCATTTATTTTTGCTGAAATTAAGCGAATGACTTTTTATCTCTTACAGCTGCTGTATGTTTGTGTCAGTATGTAAAATATGAGGTTCCCAAAGTGGCTAATCTTTTTTACTAGCACTTCTTGACCAAGTTGATTGTTTCCACTTAGGAAAGTATCAATCTTGTTTTCAGCAATCTCTGTGACTCCCACTACCCAGACAAACTGAGAATGGTTTTCACTTTGAAAGAGACCTATAAAAATTATATGTTGGTGAATGGGTTCAGGATGAATAAAACAACAGATTCCTCTAACCTTCATCACATAATCTGACCAGGAATACCTTATCCTACCTTATAAGATGTTCATATTTTGCATAGGATTTTTCTTTTAGATTGTGGTGGCTGATCACATAGTTCAGATATTTCCTTCTGCTGCTACTTAATAGTCTTGGAAATTTGGCAAACTTCTGCCCACTCTGGGACAAGGATGACCCACATTATAGGGAGTGGCCAAGGGTGATTTTTTATTTAAAAAGCAGAAAAGAGAATATATAATCAGATAATTGTCATTGCAGCATTTCAACATCTTTCTGTTATATGAGAAAAACATTCACCTGTCCAAACCCAAAGAATGGACTAAGAGACACAAACTATAGCAAAAAGTGAGATTTTGCTTTAATGATGGTGTTGCAAGATTGGATGTCTTGCAAGATCAGGTATATGGGGGAAACAGGCATACCCAGAATAGGTATAATCAACATTTTATGGCCAAGTGCGAGGTTCCTTGCTTGGTTCCTCAGTGGCTGAGTACTGTGGATGCACAGTCTTTCCAAACGTTGCCTAGATTTTACTGTCTCCTACTGGGTTATTTAAAGAAATATACCTCTAGTTGTTTCCACTTCTGTTTGTTCTCCTGTGGCTAGAAAGTCATCTTGTGGTGAGTGCATTCTGACAAGTACACACATCTTACTGCTTTATGAAGTTATTGTTTCTTAACAGAGATATTTCTATCTTTTTTGGTAAGGCTGACTCCTTCTCCCACTGTCTGTTTGTCAAGGGGCTGTTGGGGTGCACGGACTTTAGATCTGCCACATTCATAGGTTATGGTGCAATCATACGAAGTAACTGCTTGCAACTTTCCATTCTGCTCTATCGCCCCCTCCACCTCTGCCCACCCCAGCTGCCTTTCTTTCATACCAATTTTACGTTTTAGGCTAAATACTGTATTCTGAAAATGGACCACCAAACTTTCTATTTCTCACGTATTACAGTTAGAAAAGTAAGACTGGAACAAATAAGATACCACCCCAAACATGATGCATAATTACATAACCAGCACACACAAAGTCCATACTTGTGAACATCTCTATTTAATGGACTACACTGTAGACTTTTTGATTACTGCCACCATTATAGGTGTGAGAGATATTTCAGCGTTTTGATTTTTCACTTCCCTGATGATCAGTGCTGTTGGAACAGGGTTTCATATGCCTGTTGGCAATTTGTATGTCTTCTTTGGAAAAATGTCTATTCAAAAATTTTGCCCATTTAAAAGTTATCTTCTTTTTTCTTTTTCTTGTGGGGGGTGATTACCAGGGATTGAATTCAGGGGCCCTTGGCTACTGAACCACATCCCCAGCCCAATTTTATATTTTATTTAGAGACAGGGTCTCACTGAGTTGCTTAGTGCCTCACTTTTACTGAGTCTGTCTTTGACCTCACGATCCTCCTGCCTCAGCCTCCTGAGCTGCTAGGATTACAAGTGTGCCGCCCGGTGCCAACTTATTTTTTTCTTTTATTGCTATTGAGTTGTATGAGTTCCTTGTATATTTTGGATATTAAGTTTTTATCAGGTATGTCATTTGTAGAGTTTTTTTTCCGCCTTTTTATTTCTGGTGTTTCCTTTGCTGTGCAGAATCTTTTGTTCGACGTACCACATTTGTTTATTTTTACTTTTGTTGCCAGTGTTACATAGTATTTTTAAGGATGATAAATCCTTTGGTAAATTTGATGTTCTCATGTTTATTTATATTTTTCAAGAATTTAACTATAATTAAATACATGAAACAATAAAATCACACTGTTATTCAGAAACAAACCAATAAACGTAATTGAGCTTGCAATTAGTTACACTTTACAAATGTTATATTAATCTACTCTTACAATAAATGCTAAGAGACACGTGCTGTTATATAAATTCACACACTTATTGAGGAATATGGTCAAATTCTAATCTTAGACTATCTGTAAACAAAGCACATGATGTTAAACTCCAAGTTATTTTCATATAATTTTAGGAACTTTCTGTTTGGGGAGGATAGGTTTATTAATGAATATGAATAACAAGTGAATTAACAAAGCACATATTTTTGTGCAGTTACCTGCATTTTATATATCAATGTAGGATTCTTAAAATAAACTACATTTTACTTTCTTGGCTTGAGCCCATAATTTTTCTTTTCCAGGGACTTGCCTTTGGAAAAAAAGGCGTTTCCTTCAAACTCTGTCAGATCTTGCAGATTAACAATATTTTTCCTCTTCAGTTCTGCTACTTCTCATAGGCACCATGACTAGCCTAAAAAAAAGATACGTGAAAGTCTAAGGGTCTGCCTGTGCTCCTTCCTCGGCCATGTCTTCTTCAAGCAGTTGAAGATAGAGTAAGAGAAGAGATAAACAGAAAAAGATGAGGCAGGTAGGGTGACAGAAAACATTAGCAAAAACTCTGGAGAATAAAGAAAATAAGGTATGATTTTAACAGTTCAGTAATGAATCTTTTCATTATCAAATAATAATTAGGATAACCTCATTTTGTAAACTTCATTGTGTCATTATTATGCTCCCAGGGCTACCAGGACTGTTTTCTTTCTTTTTTTTTAATTTTATGGTAAACAAATGGGATACATGTTGTTTCTCTGTTTGTACATGGCGTAAAGGCATACCATTTGTGTAATCATAAATTTACATAGAGTAATGTTGTTTGATTCATTCTGTTATTTTTTCCCTTCCCCCCACCCCTCCCACCCCTCTTTTCCCTCTATACAGTGCTTCCTTCCTCCATACTTGCCCCCCTCCCTAACCCTAACTCTAACCCTAACACTAACCCTTCCCTCCCCTCATTATGTGTCATCATCCAATTATTAGTGATATCATTCGTCCTTTGGCTCTTTGAGATTGGCTTATCTCACTTAGCATGATATTCTCCAATTTCATCCATTTGCCTGCAAATGTCATCATTTTATCATTCTTTATGGCTGAGTAATATTCCATTGTATATATATACCACAGTTTCTTTATCCACTCATCAATTGAAGGGCATCTAGGTTGGTTTCACAATCTGGCTATTGTGAATTGAGCAGCTATGAACATTGATGTGGCTGTATCTCTGTAGTATGCTGATTTTAACTCCTTTCGATATAGGCCAAGGAGTGGGATAGCTGGGTCAAATGGAGGGTCCATTCCAAGTTTTCTAAGGAATCTCCACACTGCTTTCCAGAGTGGCTGCACTAATTTGCAGCCCCACCAGCAATGTATGAGTGTACCTTTCTCTCCACATCCTCGCCAACACCTGTTGTTGCTCATATTCTTGATAATCGCCATTCTAATTGGGGTGAGATGGAATCTTAGGGTGGTTGTGATTTGCATTTTTCTTATTACTAGAGATGTTGAACATTTTTCCATATGTTTGTTGATTGCTTGTAGATCTTCTTCTGTGAAGTGTCTATTCATTTCCTTAGCCCATTTGTCAACTGGATTATTTGAATTCTTGGAGTAGAGTTTTTTGAGTTCTTTATAGACTCTGGAGATTAGTGCTCTATCTGAAGTATGATTGGCAAAGATATTCTCCTACTCTGTAGGCTCTTTCTTCACATTGCTGATAGTTTCCTTTGCTGAGAGAAAGCTTTTTAGTTTGAATCTATCCCAGTTATTGATTCTTGCTTTTATTTCTTGTGCTATGGGAGTCCTGTTAAGGAAGTCTGCAGTTCAGTACTGTTTTGTCAATAATTAATCAATGCAATATCTCCACCATTTTAACTAATTGATTACTAAACTTCAGGTATGGAACACACAGAGCTTTAAAACAGGATTTATACTTAGAACTGTTGAGTTCCATAATAAATGGATGGATTTTAACGTGTTACAAAGTATATATGAGGTGCCATACTAAACCCCACCACATCCAACACAGATTAGGTGGAGTGAATCAACAACTGAAGGTGAAGAGAATCACACATAAAAAAACACAGGCAAGCTCCAACAATATAACTTAAAATATTTCACATGTAGAATATGAATAATGTAAAGTTTGTATGTTTTGGGAGAAGTTGGAAATTTATAGAGCTTGTTTCCCAGGCCAAATAGTCTTGTATTTTGAATTTTTTAATTCTGGTGAGAAAAAAATTCATGCACAAGAGAACAAAAAAAATTTACATTTGTTTTTATTTCTTAAAAATCTCAGGGTTCAGACTGTGCATACATATTGACCAGGATCTTCACCCAACCAGCTGTAGAAAGAAGGTGACCTTCTACTCTGCTCCTGTTGCTAGGGAAAAGGGAGCATTAGGTGGACTGCATTAAGGTGTTATTTCAAACATTTATAGTGAGACTCAACTTTTCTTACAATGGGCAAAATTGTTAAAACAAAAGTATATCTTGTCCTTATCCTTGGTAGAATAGGACCTTTCAAAATGAGTGTTATTATTCCCCCTTTCAAAGTTATCTTTGAAAAAATATTTTTATATTATGGTCTTTATTTTCAGATGTTTGATAACCATACTACCAAAAGCAACTGGGTTGCATGGATATTAGACTGAAAAGAATATCGTGAAGCCCTGAAGGTTCTGTGTCATCTAATCTATCCAATTTATTCACAGTTGGCAGAAGCAGTGGAAACCCAAAATGGAATTTTGAAAATTTGATTGAGATTTGTGCAGTTACAGCCTGGAGCGGTCAGACATCCTGCTGATAGCACCTAAAGCGAAGACAGAGACTTTTATGAGGTGAAATGTTAATGAACAAACCTTGAGAGTTTGTTATTCCTCTGACATGGTCTTAGAGTGGTTCAAAGTTCAGTGAGGGGTGCCCAGCCATTCACCGTGGGCAAAGTTCAGAGTGTCAACACAGAAGGTGTCAACACCATTACAGGCTGCCTGATGTATAGTCATCAGACTTTACTGACAGAACCCATACCAAGTTCACTCAGCATTAAGAGTGCAAGGTGGGCTTATTTTGCTTAGCATAATAGTCTCCAGATTCATTTTCTGGCAAATATCATTCTTTTTATGGCTGAGCAATAAACCATTGTGTATATATACCACATTTTCTTTATCTATTCATCTGTTGACGAGCACCTAGGTTGGTTCCATAGCTTAGCTATTGTGAACTGAGCTGCTATAAATATTGATGTGGCTGAATCAATGTACTAAGCTATTTCAAATTTGCTCTACTGTCATAAAGCATAAAGAATAAAAAATTCTAAAGAACATTTTTTTGAGGATGATTATAAAGTTCTAAATATTTCTTCATTTGTTGCGATGATATGCCTTATTAATTATTTGGTTTTCTTTCTACATTCCTATGTTTTCTTTAGGAAATATAAACAACTGTTATGGGTAAATGTTCAAGTGTTTTGGTAAATTTATGTTCCTCTACATTTTATGTGGTTAAAATTCCATTTATGTTTAAAGAACAAAGGAGTTCTATTTATGTGGAAAAAATAAAGAGTGGAATGCAGGGATGGCTGGTGTGCTTTCTATTGTGTTCAAAAATGTTTTTCTGGGTAGACTGCAAGGATTCTTTACTATTATAGGTCTACTCCTACCCAGCTGCCATTATTTAAACTAAAAATTGTTGACAGATGGAGCAGATTTTAAGCTCATAAAGAAACTCTTCTTTTCCATTAATAATGAGTTTTTGTTTGTTTGTTTTGCTTTGTTTTCAGTACTGGGGACTGAAAACAGGGGCACTCTGTGACAGAGCCACACCCCCAGCACTTTTTATTTTTTATTTTGAGAGAGGGCCTTGCTAAATTGCCAAAACTGGTCTTGTATTTGTGATCCTCTTGCCTCAGTTTCTTGATAAGCTGGAATTACAGGCAATTGCCACTATACCTGGTTTTATATAGTTTTTGATTATAGCATATTCTTTTGATTCTACTGTCAAGTTTCCATCTACATTAATACTCATCTGTTCTTTCACGTTGCTTAATTTTTTCTATTAGAGTTCTTAATATTAATCATAGTTATTTTAAATCACCTCCCTGAATGAGATCTGTGGATTATGTTAATGTCAATATTAGTTGTGATATTACATTGTGATTTTGCAATTTGTTACCATTGGAGGAAAATAGGCAAAGTAGAGAAGAACTCTATAGTACTTTTTATAAACTTATGTATTTCTACCATTGTTTTAGTAATCTTTTCAATGAAACATAACATGGGTATTATCATTAAAAATTTATATTAACTTCAACATGGTTTTGTGCAATACACATTATTATATTTGAATCTGTTAGCATAATTTCAATGTAAAACTATAATGAATCTCTTTGGACATTTACCACAATGTGCCCTTCATGATGCTACATTTGTTCTCCTGCATTGCCTATCAGTGACCTTGGTGTATACAGACTTTGCTGTTCTTTTGTCCATCTAATGTTTATCATGTACCTACCACTCAATCAATGTCCCAGAACACTTATGTTAATTATAAATTAAATAAAATAGTGTGGTGTTATCAGGAATTAGAAAAAAATCAAAGTGAATCCAATGCCTAAGTGATTGCTTATCTCTATATTAGTTTCTCCTTTGCAAAATGAATTGGATTATATAGTGGGTTCTTGTCAATCTGGTTTACTGGAATAAAAATCAATAATTAGCTTTGTACATATATTAACTGTTTCATGCATGATTTATGTAGGTCAAGTTCGTGTTATCTTTTTTCAGCACAGCCTCACAATATAACTTAGTTGCAGTTATGGCAAGCTGGCACAGTAGGTGTGTTCTTGCTCAAGCATCTCTGAGATTAAGCTGGTGTAAATGTGAGAGATGCTCTTCAGTACTGGCTTACCAACTTTCTCTTCTTGGTCTGCTAGGGAGAGTTGGTGTGTATTCCATTAACAGGGTACAAGTGGCATTTAATTAAAGCATTTATTTTTAGAGAAGTTGCTTTATATTTTTAATATATGTGAGGTTCATTACCCAAGTCTTATCTCCCCAGATAGTGTCTATAGTCCATTTTATATTTTAAGTCAAGCAAATGTGATTCATAGACATAGTATAATTACATGGGAAGTATTGCCTTGTAATTTAATATAAATTTGGGGATGCTCTCAATATTTTTGATTGTATATTTTTCTCTCTAAGGTTATTTACTCATTTTTAGTATATTTAGTATTTGTCCCCTGATTTCTTCCAAAAATAAGCTTAAGATCATTGAAATAGACACATTTCATTTAGGATAAAAGATCAAGAGTTTTATAAATATAGAAGAAAAATCTCAATAGTTGTTATCTGTGACTAATACAATACATGCAATGCATATGGTGCATAAAAGGATGAATATTTACTATCAAAAATCTTGGAAGCCAAAGTAAAAAAATTAAACTTATGCAGTTTTCATTAGCTCAGAAAAGTGAATAAAGGCATTCTTTGTGGGAATCAAAAATTTTTTTGTCTAGTATTTTCTTTTTTTCTTTTTTTTTTACTTTTGGTAGCAAGGATTGAACCCAGGGTCACTTAACCACTAATATACATCTTCAGCCCTTTTTATATTTTATTTAGAGATGAGTACTGCTGAGTTTCTTAGTGTCTCACTAAGTTGCTGAGGCTGGCTTTGAACTTGTGATCCTCTTGCCCCAGCCTCCCGAGCTGCTGGGATTACAGGCATGTGCCACCATGCTTGGCTCATCTACTGTTTTCTAAAGTAAAAAATTTTATCATATGGATACTAAAGTATATGGTGAATTATAAATATTATAAATAATTTTTTCAATATAGAAAGTTAAAAATACAAACAGAAATATTTTTAAAGCATTTACTTAAATGAGATGAACTATAAGAATATTATACTACATAAAAATTCTGGAAAATATTTACATGGTAAAAATAAACCCCTTTCTAATGATTTACTTCATGGAACATAAAAGCAAGATGAGATTTTATTCTTCATAGATTGTTGTCATTTGACAGGTGTTTTAAATGGGATCCTGACACATGTTATGCAAGAAAAAATAGAAAATTTATTAGCAATCCCTCAAAAATTAAGTAGATATTAGGAATTCCTCTTTCAAGTGCCAAATTCATGCTGCAAGTTTAATTATAAAGTTTAAAAGAAATGAGGAATTTGGGCCTTACTGTATTATTTGCTCTGAATAAACACTGACCCGTTTTTCAGCTTTGACAGAGCTTTCTTCACCTCCTTGTTCCTCAGGGTGTACACAACAGGGTTGAGAAGCGGTGTCAGCACAGTGTAGAAAACAGCCACAACTCCGTCCACAGCATGCTTAGAACCTGGTCGCAGGTAGATGAAAAGACCAGGGCCAAAGAAACAAAGGACCACAATGCAGTGGGAGGCGCAGGTCTGAAAGGCTCTGTGTCTGCCCTCTGAGGTGCGGATCCTCAGGATGGAGCAAACAATGGACACGTAGGACAGAACTATCAGCAGAAAGCAGCCTGAGGCCACCACCCCAATATTCACAAAGATGACCATCTCGTTGGCTGAGGTGTCAGCACAGGCCAGCTTGAGGATGGGTGGTGCATCACAGAAGTAATGCTGGACCTGGCTGGGCCCACAGTAGGGCAAGCGGAATGTCAGGGTGGTCTGGACGGCAGAGTGCAGGGAGCCACTGAGCCAGGTGCCCGCGGCCAGCAGGGCACACACTCTCCTGCTCATCATGCTGGAGTACCTGAGTGGGTAACTGATGGCCAGGTAGCGATCATATGACATGACCGTGTAGAGGAAACACTCGGTGCTCCCCAGGAAGTGGAAGGAATAGAGCTGGGCCACACAGCTGTAGAAGGAGATGGCCCTGCCGCCCGGGGTCACCAAGGCCATCAGCATTTTGGGCACCGTGACAGTGGAGAACCACATATCAATGAAGGACAGGTTGGTGAGGAAGTAGTACATGGGGGTGTGGAGGTGGGAATCCACCCTGATCACCAGCAGGATGAGGAGGTTCCCCAGCACAGTGAGAATGTAGATCACCAGGAAGATGCCAAAGAGCATGGTGTCCAGTGCTGGAGCGTGGGGAAGGCCGGTGAGGAAGAAGGTTGTCACAAGGCTCACATTTAGCATTTCTTCTCATATGGAGGACTCTGACCCTGCACATAGGAAGGCAAACCTAGTATTTATAGAGAGCATATTTTGTATGAAATATGGCAACTGCTTTTTCTGTGGTTCAGTTGTCATCTATATTTTATGCATGCCCTTCACATTGAAGGCAGGCTCTCAGGAGAAGGGGTTCATCCTTATTTCAATACCAAACTCAGCCAATTAGAAAAAAGTGTGAATTCATGTGAAATCAATTAAAGTTCAAAAATGGAGCAAATATTTTTATTTTGCAATGAAATTTGAAAATATAATTCAGGGTAATTTCTACCTAGCATACCAATCCTTTATTCAAGTATGTCTCTCCTTACCTAACATATATGCAGACACACAGTTACACACACATACATGGACTCACGTGGACCTACACATCTCCAAACATTCAGTTCTCAGATCATCAAAGAATTTCTATTTCAGTACAATCTATAAAGCAATGTACATCCTGGATGGCTGAGGGAAAACTGTCTTCCTACATACAGTCAGCAGCAGTTGGAGTAAGGAGCAGTGGCCGACCATTGCTGGTGCTCTCCTTCCGTTCCTTTGTCCTGTCTAGATGATGCCACCCTAGTCATATGAATAATCTAATACATACTAAACTAATGTATTGATGGACAGAGTATCATTTCTTTTCTCAACTCCATTCCTATTTATATATATATTTTCCTGTTTATAATATTTTGTTACTTCTCCTTTCAGGATATTAAATAATTACACACATTCCTGCTAAAGCATGTTCAAATCATCTCATAATGTATTTTGAAATATGCAAGAAATATTAGATCTAATTATGTAGTAAAGTGATCTACACAGGGTCTCTGGTGTTGAATTTTTCAGGAGTGAATTGAATACAAATATATACTTATTATGAAACAAACAATTGTGCCTCTAAAGTAGAAATTAGTGCATAGTGTGAAATTGTTCTTAATGTTTCTGAGATTTCTATTACTCTGATCTCAGACTCAATTTTTTTTCTTTCAGTAAGGAGACTGAATGTCCCAGAATTATTTTTTCAAGGAGAAAAGTAAGAAAAAGCTATGAAGAAATGTCAGGAAATCTGGTTGAAGACTTGCATCTCTCCAGTAAGAAAAGGAGCACGTTTTCACTAAATTCCAAGATGTTTCTGTCATGCAGACATATGTGTAACAATTTTCATTTTGGGTCTCTGAAAGAAACACTCTTTTCCATTGCAAAACTCAGTTGAAACTGAGTTGGATGCTTTATCATAATATCAAGGTTTTGAATAAAGCACTTTATTCATTTATGGTTTTAAAGAATGTAGAGTCCTTAATGAAACTATTCAATGTTGACTAAGGCAACCCAAAATTACAGAAGAATGAAGAAAATCAAAACTGTGAGCACAAATGCATTGTAATCACTCCCAAAATGCTCAACAATGAAAAATACTGGGGTTTTACATTTTTGGCTACTTACCAATTTTACGACTAAACTTTGAATCATAAGGCAGAATTCAAAGCTTACAGAATTCTCAGTCTTTGATGAGCACTGTTATTTTTTTCTTGCATAGTTGAAAACAAAGAAGAAAATATTACAGAAACAACCTCTTTTTAAATAGAACTTAAAATGTGTTTGATAACTCAGGAGGTATTGCCTTGGCCTTAGATTCCTCATTGATAAAAATAGTGTTTCTACATTGTGATACATACTCAGAATTTTATCCAAGTGCGTCTATTAAAGTTGTTTCTGCTTTGATGGGGCATCATTCTTTAAGTCATTCTATTTATCCAAAAATTAATTTCCAAAATAAATAAACCTGACACTCTAGATTGAAGACTTCTTTTGCAGGGAGTGATTAACTTTTTTCCTGATGTCTTGTCTGATTTCAAAAGTGGAAAATATGGCTGTGTTACCCAAAGGGACAATTCTCAGGTGAGGTTCATAGTCTCTTTGACACATCCTTATCTCTATGGTGATCATGAGCCATCACAAAAAGATGCTGTGGATCAGCTGTGCTCCAGGGATAATCAGCGCACTATTCCTTCTTAGGTAAACTTCATACCAATTAAACTTCCTCCCTGGGGAGCTTGGCAGGCTTGCACTATGCATGTCCCAGGCCAAGAATGGATGCTGTCATCTTGTCTGGCTCAGAGATTTCCTCTTCTCCAAGACTTCAGTCTTTATACCTTCACTTCTCTAACCTTAGGATATGTTTACATTTCCTTTGAAAGTTTTTTTTTTTTTTTTTTAAATCTCAACTTATTCTGACTAATTATTCTGACTAAAGAGAGAGAAGGTGTATGTCTCTTCATATTTTCTTCTGCAGTAATGTGTGTTTTAGCTACCAGGAAAAGGGTTTGTGAAAACAAGAAAAACTGATTCGATGTGTTAGAAGCCCAAAGAACTGTTAATTTTAAAGAAGGAAAATTGCACCTTGTGTGCCTTTTATGCTAACGGAAATGCTACAGAGAATAAAGATCCTTACTGAATGTATTTTGAATAAATGAAGTCCTCTGAATTCATATTTCTGCCTGTGTCTAAATCACCTCTCACAACTCCCCATTTTCTGACATTAAGTGTTCATTTAAATTAACACATATTTAATCCATGTAAAATCACCAGACTTCCTTTAAATTCTATTTTAATAATTATTTGAGATTTAGCTATGGTTAGTATATTTTAAAATCTTTTTATGAAATGCATGCTATTAATTTTGGTGAATTTAAATATCTATTTACCCTCTATTAAATACATTTGAATGCTATTAACTTCCATTTCATTGTCTTGGATTGTAAGGTATGAAATTATGTGTTATCTTTGTGAAATATTAATTTTGTCTTTTCCAAATTAAGTGTCAATTAATTTCTTCTCTTATTGCAGTGGAAGAAAATACCATCGCTGCCCACATATCTGTTGTTCACAGATTAATTAGATCTCTTCTGAGTGTTGAATAACTTGTGCCTTTTTCTATCAAGAAGTCAGTAGTGAATGCTGAGTTTTACCTTCTTCAAGATTAATAAAGGAGGGCTGGCGATATAGCTCAGTTGGTAGAGTGCTTGGGTTCAATCCCCAGTACTGGAAAAAAAAAAAAAAAGATTAATAAAGGAATGATTTTCATTCCCACAAAAATAGAAGGGAGAACAATAGAATAGAGGAAGGGAATTAGGAGGGAGGGAGGAGGGAAGACATGGGAGAGTACTAGGGAACAAAATCTGCCAAACTATCTTGCATGCATGTATGAATACACCACAACCAATCCCTCTTATATATCATTGTCATGTACTAATGAAGATGATAATAATCAATAAAATAATAGAAAAAATAGTAATAGAATAGAGCAAGCAGATTAGGGAGAATGAGGAGGGGAAGGAAAAGTGCTGGGGAATGAGTTTTATCAAATTCTGTGATATATGTGCATGTACAAATATGACAATAATGAATCTCACTATTGTGTATGGTTATAATGAACCAATAACATAAAAATATAAGTAAGAAGTAATCCATTTTGGGCTTCATATCACTAAAACTCAGTGAGATTCTACACGATGGACAGGTTAGAACTGCTTTTTTCTTTATTTTTTCCAGCTTTATTGAGTATTAACTGACAAAGTGGTGTATGTTTCAAGTGTACAATGCGATGATCTTGATACATGTACACATTGTGAAACGGTTGCCACAATCAAGTTAATGAACACACCAGTCAGTTCACACTGTTACCATTGTTTTGGGTTGAGAGTTTTGAGGATCTTCTTCCTTAGCAAATTTCAAGCACGTGACCCAGTATTATCACTACTGTCACCATGTTTTTTTAGATTCCCCAAACTTATCTGTCTTGTAACTGAAAGTTTGTGCCACTTGATCTTTTATCCACTGCTGCCAGTTCCCCACTGCTGTCCTAGTTTGCCTTTTTATAGATTTGAAACATAAGGGAGGTTAGAGAGCAGTCATTTCTACACTTAGTTTATTTCATCAAGTATAATGTCCTCCTGGTTTACCCACACTGTCACAAACATAAAAGTTTCCATCATTTTTTATGGCCAGATATTCCACCACATAAGCACACATTACACACACACACACACACACACACACACACACACACACACACACACATTTCTTCCTCCATATATCTGTTGATGGACACTGAGTGGTTTCCTTGACTTGGCTACTCTGAATGATACTGCAATCTACATGGGTGTGCAGGTAACTCCTTGATGTATTGACTTCATTTTTATTTTTTATTTTTTTGATATGCTGACTTGGGATAGCTAGATCTTATACTAATTCTGTTTTTTAAATTTGTTCTAATTTGTTATACATGACTGTTGAATGCACTTTGACACATCACAAATATACGGAGTATAATTTCTCACTCTTCTGGTTGTACGTGACGTAGAATCATATTGGTCATGTAATCATATATACACACAGGATAATAATGTTCAATTCATTTCACTATTCTTTCTTCCCCCATACCACCTACCCTCTCTTCACTCCCTGCTACCTAATCTAAAGCAACTCTATTCTTCCCTAGCCCTCTCCCCTTATTGTGAACTAGCATCCACATATCAGAGAAAACATTTGACCTTTGGTTTTTATGGAATTGACTTATTTCGCTTAGCATGATATTCTTCAGCTCCAACAATTTGCTGGTAAATGCCATCATTTCCTTCTTCTTTAAGACTGAGTAAAATTCCATTGTGTATATGTACCACATTTTCTTTATCCATTCATCTGTTGAAGGATTCCTAGATTGGTTCCATAGTTAAGCAACTTTGAGTTCAACTTCTATGAACATTGATGTGGCTGTGTCACTGTAGTATGCTGATTTTAAGTTCTTTGGGTATAAACAGTGGAGTGGGATAACTGGGTCAAATGGTAGTTCCATTCCAAGTTTTCTTAGGAATCTTCATACTGCTTTCCATAAAGGATTCCACCAATTTGCAGCCCCACCAGCAATGTATCAGTGTACATTTTATCCCACATCCTTTACTTTTATCCCACAACATTTACTGTTGCTTGCATTCTTGATTCTGACTGGAGTAAGATGAAATCTTAGAGTAGTTTTGATTTGCATTTCTCTAATTGTCAGATATGTTGAACATTCTTTAATGTATTTGTTGATTTGTTGTATTTCTTCTGTGAAGTATCTGTTCAGTTCCTTAGCCCATTTATTGATTGGGTTATTTGGTTTTTGGTGTTAAGTTTTTTGAGTTCTTTATGTGTCCTGGAGATTAGTGCTTTGAGGTGCACGTGGTAAAGATTTTCTTCCACTCTGTAGGCTCTCTGTTCACATTATTGATTGTTTCCTTTGCTGAGAAAAACTTTTTAGTTTGAATCCATCCCATTTATTGATACTTGATTTTACTTCTTGAGCTTTAGAGTTCTTATTAAGGAAGTCAATCCTAGACTGATGTGAAAATTTGGGACCACTTTTTCTTCTAGTAGTCGCAAGGTCTCTGTTCTAGTGCATAAGTCTTTGATCCACATTGAGTTGAGTTTTGTGCAGGGTGAGAGAAAAGGGTTTAATTTCATTTTGTTACATGGGAATTTCCAATTTTCCCAGTATCATTTGTTGAATAGGCTATCTTTTTTCCAATGAATGTATTTGGCACCTTTGTGTAGTATGAGATAACTGTATTTGTGTGGGTCTGTCTCTCTCTTCCATTCTGTAACATTAGTCTATATGTATGATTTTGGGCCAATACCATGCTCTTTTTGTTACTATATCTCTGTAACATAGTTTAAGTTCTGATATTGTGATGCCTCCTGCTTCTTCTTGCTAAGGATCGCTTTGGCTATTCTGGTTCTCTTATTTTTCCAAATTAATTTCATGATTGCTTTTTCTAGTTCTGTGAAGAACGTTGTTTGGATTTTAATAGGAATTGCATTAAATCCGTGTAACACTTTGGGCAATATTAATTCTGTCTATTCAGGAGCATGGGAGGTTCTTCCATTTTCTAAGGTCTTCCTCAATTTCTTTCTTTAGTGTTCTGTAGTTTTCATTAGAGAGGTCTTTCTCCTCTTTTGTTAGATTGATTCTCATTTTTTTTAGGCCATTGTGAATGGGGTAGTTTTCCTAATTTCACTTTCAATAGATTCATCACTGATGTATAGACATGCATTTGATTTATGAGTGTTGATTTTATATCCTACAACTTTGCTGAATCCATTTATTAGTTCTAGAAGTTTTCTGGTAGACTTTTTTGGATCATCTAAATATAGAATCATGTAATTGGCAAATAGTGATAGTTTGAACTCTTCCTATTCATATCCCTTTGATTTCTTTTGTCTAATTGCACTGTCTAGAGTTTCAAGGAAAATGTTGAATGGAAGTGGTGAAAGAGGGCATCCTTGTTTTGTTCCTGTTTTTAGAGGGAATGCTCTCAATTTTTCTCCATTTAGAGTGATGTTGGCTATGGGCTTAGCATAGATAGCTTCTACAGTGTTGAGGTATGATCCTACTATCCCTAGTTTTTCTAGTGTTTTGAACATGAAGAGGTGCTGTATTTTGTCAAATGTTTTTTCTGCATCTGTTGAGATAATCATATGATTCTTGTCTTTAAGTCTATTGATGTGATGAATATGTTTATTGATTTCTGGATGTTGAATCAACCCTGCATCCCTGAGTTGAACCTCACTTGATCATGATGTACTACCTTTTAAATATGTTTTTGTATGCAATTTGCCAGAATTTTATTGAGAATTTTTGCAATTATCTTAAACAGGGATATTGGTCTGAAATTTTCTTTCCTTCATATATCTTTGTCTGGTTTTGGAATCAGGGCGATATTAGCCTCATAGAATGAGTTTGGAAGGGTGCCCTCCTTTTCTATTTTATGGAATACTTCAAGGAGTATTGGTGTTAATTTTTCTTTGAACACCTTGTAGAATTAGACTGAGAAATCATCTGGTCCTGGGCTTTTCTTGATGGGTAGATTTTGATGGCATCTTCTATTTCTTTGCTTGAAATTGACCAATTGATCTGTTTAAATTGTGGATGTCTTCCTACTTCAGTTTCGGTGGTATATAGCTCTAGAAATTTGTCAATGTCTTCAAAGTTTTCAATTTTATTGGTGTATAAATTTCAAAATAATTTCTTATTATCTTTTGTATTTCAGTAGTGTCTGTCCTGATATTTCCTTTTTTCATTGCATATTTTAGTAATTTGAGGTTTTTTTCCTCTTCAGTAGTGTGGCTAGTGGTTTATCAATTTTTTGAATTGTGTTTTTTGTTTCAATTTCATTGATTTCACCACTGATTTTAATTATTTTTTCACTTCTACTACTTTTGGTGTTGATCTGTTCTTTTTCTGGGGCTTTGAAATGTAATATTGGGTCATTTATTTGTTGACTTTTTATTCTTTTATTGAATGATCTCAGTGAAATAAACTTTCCTCTTAGTATTTCCTTCCCTTCATAGTGTCCTAGAGATTTTGATATGTTGTATCAGTATTGTCTTTTACCTCTAAGTATTTTTTTTATTTCATCCTTGATTTCTTCTGCTATTCACTCATCATTCAATAGTGTATTATTTAGTCTCCAGGTGTTAGGGTGGCTTCAAATTTTTATTATATCATTGATTTTTAATTTCAACCCATGGTGATTTGATAGAATGCAGGACATTATCTCCATTTTTTTTGTGTTTACTAATGTTGGATATGATCTAGTTTAGATAAAGATCCATGTGCTGTCAAGAAGAAAGGTTATTTGCTGTTAATTCTAAATTTTTGATTGTATTACTTAGTTCTATTGTTCTTTATTTAGTTTTTGTTTTTGTTTGGAAGATCTGTCCAGTAGTGAGAGAGGTGTGTTAATGTCACCCATTATTATTGTCTTGTGGTCTGTTTGATCCTTGAAGGTGAGAAGGGTTTGTTTGACCTACATAGATGCTCCATTGTTTGGGACATAAATATTTACAATTGTTATGTCTTACTGATGTATAATTCCATTAAGCAGCATGAAATGTCCTTCTTTGTCCCTTCTGACTAACTTTGGCTTGGAGTTCACTTTATCTGATATGAGGACCGAAACCCCTATTTACACATTCCATGTGAATGATCTGTTTTTTTCCCATTCTTTCGCCTTCAGTCTGTGAATGTCTGCCTACAAGGAAGTCTCTTGGAGACAGCATATTGTTGAGTCTTGTTTTTAATCCAATCTGCCAGTCTATGTCTTTTGATTGATCAGTTTATGTAGTTAACATTCAGGGTTATTATTGCAATATGATTTGTGTTTCCAGTCATTTGGTTTATTTCTGATTTTTAATTTGATTTAGTTCTCACTGTGACTTGCACAGCGAGGGAATCAGTAAATCCTATGGAGGTGTGGGCTAGTTGGAAATAAAAGGCTGAAAAAGAGTATTAAGAAGTAAAGACAAAGGACACAAGAAATATAGTTAAAGTAGGGGCTTCATGGGTGGAAAAGACTTGATGGATCTGATCCTAACAAAGGGAAAAATCTGACAAATGCTTCATTTATACTGAAACACATCAAGGGGAGATTTATTGTGAGAAAAACTTTTTCAAGATAAACTAGAAGCAAGCAGCTGTAGGAAATTGACCTGACTTGAGACTTATCAGTAATTCTTCCTGTACCAGGCAGCTGGTGCCTCATGGCTATTTGGGTGTGCTGGTATTTCTTTCCCCCTCTGGGGAGTTGTGTTTGAACCTAGGGCTATCTGAACCAATAATTCCACAGAATTCTCTTTGAGCAGTACATTGCCAAAGCAACGGAGTGGTCTCAGATAAGAGAGATGACACTGAGAGTTCTCTCGGGCACACCTCCACTTAGAGATGGCTCAGACAAGCCCACAATTCATTCACAGTTCCCAATATTTAGTGTCTCCATTTACTGACTATCCCTTTAGTGTAGTTTCTCCCTTTGCTGGTTTTCACTTTTTTTGTTCCATTTCATCTTCATGGAATAGTTTATTGAGAATGTTCTGTAGTGTAGGTGTTTTTGTTGCAAATTCTTTTAACTTTTGTTTATCATGGAAGATTTTTATTTCATCTTCAAAACTGAAGCTTAATTTTGCTGGATATAAAATTCTTGGTTGGCATTCATTTTCCTTCAGAGCTTGATATATATTTTATCAAGAATTTTACTTGAGCCAGAAGGGAGAATCAGCAACAACCAAGAGTGTCAGGCTGTCTCAAACAAAAACAAAGAGGTATAGCTTTCACAGCGTCTCTGAGGTACATAAGGAGTACCTTTTAGTTGCAACTGTGCTCTTCTTCATCATGTCTTTTCATGAGACCCATGTCTCATTAGGATCTTACGTTTCCATTTTTACCCTGCTAATAAGGTAAAAGTAGCTGTGAATTTACTTCAGTGATTATTCTATGCATGTATTTGCCCCTCACAAGCTGGAATCTGTCCCTTATCATCTGCAGAAATCTCTAATATTATTTTCAGAATAAAACGAACTGTGTTTCTGTCTTGATGGGTTGTTTTAATGATCTTGCTTTGTCTGATTTCAGCATCTTGGCATTTCTGCTAACCACATAATCTCACAAAGCTGAGTTGACTACTCAGACTCCCATCTTCAGGCAAATCTCACCAACCTATATAGTTGGAAATTAGTGTTATAGATTCCAATGTAGACACTGGACATTTATCTTAAGGAATACATCTGTTGCTGACATTAATGCCATTCCTGGATCCCCCCACCCTCTTAAAGAGGCTGGACAACGATTGGGACAACTGAAGCAGGAAATGGTGACAAACACCTGTAATCCCAGCAACTCCAGAGGCTAAGGTAAATTTGAAGTCAGTATGGGCAACTTAGTGAGACTCTGTCTTGAAAAAAATTAAAAATAAAATGAGATTATATAATGATACTAACCATCTCAGAGTTAGTGTAAGAATCAAATTAAATAATGTTAAGAATTCATAACACACAACAGTTGTTCAATAAATATTCGTAAAAAAGGATGTAAAAGTAGAGATTCCACTGGTAGAATATATTCACTTCTCAACCAAGCTCCAATTAATCTCACCCCACAAACAATGTAGTCCCACCTGAGCCCTGATATTACTCCAACTCAAAACACTGAGGAGACAAAAGCCTCAAAACAAGGACCAGGGCCCAAGGAAGAGCAATGAAAGAGGGACCTCAGGTCCTTCCCCTAGAGATCTACTCAAGGAAAACAGAAAGAAGTCCCATAAGAAATAAGAAAATTACATGCAAAAATGTGAACATAAAAAAAAGAGGTAGGGAGACACACCTCAGCTGATGCACAGGTACAAGACCTCTGAAAACATGAGGAAATAGGCAAACAAAGTTGTCTCCCCAAATCTAAAATCTGCCAATAAAGATCTCCTTGAAAATGATGTGAATCCAGAGAAAGATCACAAAAACCTGATTATTAAAATGTTCGGTGTTCAATCAATTAAAAGACAATCTAAGAATTGAAATAAGAGAGCAAATGCAGGAGATGAAAGATCACTTCAAGAAACAAATAGAAACATTGAAAAGAAACCAATTGGAACTTCTAGAATTGAAAGACAGAATCAATCAAATTAAAATTTGCTTGAAAGCATCACTTACAGATTGCATAGAAAATAGAACTTTACTCCTTTATGATAGAACTTCAGGCCTTGAAAACAGGGCATATAAACTTGCATACAAAACAGTTCAGTAAAGGGAAAAATGACAGAACATGATCAGAAAATTCAAGAATTCTGGGACAATATCAAGAGACAAAGTTTGAGAATCATTGAGATAAAAAACTTAAAGATATAAGTTAAAGGCATTAAGAACAATGAAACAATTGTAGGAAACTTCTCCCATATCAGAAATTAGACATGCACATACAGGAGGTATACAGAACCCCAATAGACCTAATCAAATGAGAAATTCCCCCATACACATCATAATCAAAATGTCTGACATAGAAAATAAGCAAAGAATATTAAAAGTCACAAGAGAAAAAACATTGGTCACATTTAGAAGCAAACCTATAAGAGTTGGGTTCTGATTTCTTAAATCAGACCCTAAAATCAGAGAGGGCCTGGAATGAGATATTCCAAACTCAAAAAGAAAACAACTGTTGGCGAAGTTTACTATACCCAACAAATTTGAGGGGGAAATAAAAACTCTCTGAGACAAGAATAAACTAAAAAGAATAAATAAATAAATAAAAATTAATGACCACCAAACCAGCACTACAAAGAATACTCAAAGATAAGTTGCACACAGATGAACCAAAAAGCAAACCGCAGCCAAATAGATAAAGATCAATAGAAGAGTAACCTATCAAATGAGAATCAAGACAGTATTAAATATAGCAAAAAATCAAAATGGCATGAGAACACAAACACATATCCATACTAACACTGAATGTTAATGGTCTAAATCCCCCAATTAAAAGACATAGATTGGCAGAATGGATCAAAAAAGACCCAACTATATACTGTTTATAAGAGACTCAGCTTGTAAGCAAAAATACTCACAGTTTGAAGGTAAAAGGAAAGAAAAAATATTCCATGCAAACGGATTCCAAAAACATGCAGGAGTAGCTATTCTCATATTTGCCAAAGCAGTTTTCAAGCAAAAAATGATCAGAAGAGACAAAAAGACTACTGCATCCTGGTAAAGGGAACAAGTCAACATGAAGATATAATGAGAGCAAGTATTTATGTCTCAAATGTTTGTGCACCCATTATATAAATAAAATACTCCATGACAAATTCTCACAGACCCCACATGATAATACTGGGTGATTCCAACACACCCTTATCCCAATAAACAGGTCATTAAAATATAAAATCAGTAAAGTTATTTCTAACCTGAATAAAACTATAAATCAAATGGACCTAACAGACATCTACAGTATATTTCACCCAAACTATCTGAGTTCATCTCTTCTCTTAGTCTGTCTCTTTTTCCAAAATAGATCATGTTCTAGGTCACAAAGTAAATCTTAGAAAATACAAAAAAATGAATAAAATCCCATGTATCCTATCAGATCATAATGGAGTGAACCTAGATAGAAATAGCAAAAAAGTAATAGAAACCACATAAACATATGAAGAATGGATCAAAGAAGAAATGAGAGTAGAAATGAATGAGGATAGAGATACAATATATCAAAATCTCTGGGATAGTGTGAAAACAACTCTAACAGGAAAATTTATAGCACTGAGTACATACATTAAAAAAAATAGAGATCCCAAATACATAAACTTATGCTCCACTTTCTTAGAAAAATAAGAGCAAATGATTCCCAAATCAGAAGACAGAAAATAAACAAGATTAGAGCTGAGAGAATTAAGAAACAATACAGAAATGAAGATTTGGTACCTTGAAATGATTGAAAAACCTTTAGCCAAATTAACCAGAAGAAAGAGAAATGATCAAATAAATAAAATTAGAGATGAAAAATGAGATATCACCACAAACCCTCTGAAATCCAGAGGATCATCAGAAATTATTTTTCAAAGTTTACTCTAATAAACTGAAAAATCTAGAAGACATTGACAAATTTCTTGACACATATAACCTACCCAAATTGAACCAGTAAGATACAGAAAACTTTAACAGTACAATATCAAGTAATGAAATTGAAACAATAATTAAAAGCCTTCCAAAACAGAAAAGCCCATAACAAGATGTATTCTCAGCAAAGTTCTACCAGACCTTTATAGAAGAAATAACACCAGTCTTTCTCAAATAATTCTATGAAGTTGGAAGGAACACTTCCAAATGCATCTATGAAGTCAGTGTAACCCAGATATCAAAAGTCGGAAAAGACCCATCTAACAAATAAAACCACAGACTACTATCCCTGATGAACAGAAATGCAAAAATTTTTAATAAAATATTAGCAGACCACATTCAAAAGCATATAAAGAAGATAATACAAAATGATCCATTGAGTTTTATTCCAGGGATGTGAGGTTGGTTCAACTATGCAAATCAATAAATATAATTCACCATTTAAATGGAATTAAGGACAAGAATCACATGATAATCTCAAGAGATACAGAAAAGGCATTTGATGAAATCCAGCACCCATTCATGTTAAAAATATTGGAGAAACTAGGGATGGAATATACTTACCTCAACATCATAAATGCTATTTATGACAAACCCAAAGCCAAAATCATACTGAAAAGAGAAAAATTAAAAGCTTTTCCACCAAAGTCAGGAACAAGACAAGGCAGTTCACTCTCACTACTCCTATTCAATATAGTCCTGAAAGTGTTAACCAGAGTTATCAGGTGAGAGAAGACAATCAAGGGTATACAAATAGGAACAGAAGTCAAATAATTTGTTTGCTGATAACATGAACCTATATCTAGAAGACCCAAAAAACTCTAAACACTCCACCAAAAGACTTCTAAGGCTTATAAATAAGTTCAGTGAAGTAGCAGAATACAAGCTCAATATTAATAAATTAATGATTTTCCACTAGTTGAAGAAGAAATCAAAAAAGTCATTTCATTCACAAAAACCTAAAAAACTGAAACATGCAAAAACTACCACTACCACCACCAACAAAACCGTTTGGGAATTAATTTGACCAATGAGGTAAAAGAGCTTCATAATGAAAATAATAGAATACTAAAGAAAGAAATTGAAGAACTAGAAGACAGAAGGACCTCATATTCTTGGATAGGCAGAATTAATATTATCAATATCACCATACTACCAAAAGTGCTATACAGATTCAATGCATTTCCCATCAAAATATCAAAACTATCCTTCTCCTTCTCTCCTCCTCCTCCTCCTCCTCCTCCTCCTCCTCCTTCTTCTTTTGGTACTGGGGACACAGAACACAGAGATGTTTAGTCCCTGAGCCACATTCCCAGCTTGCTTTCTTTCTTTCTTTCTCTCTTTCTTTCTTTCTTTCTTTCTTTCTTTCTTTCTTTCTTTCTTTCTTTCTTTCTTTCTTTCTTTCTTTCTTTCTTCTCTTCTCTCTCTCTCTCTCTCTTTCTTTCTTTCTTTCTTTCTTTCTCTCTCTTTCTCTTTCTTCTTTCTTTCTTTCTCTCTTTCTTTCTTCTTTCTTTCTTTCTTTCTTTCTTTCTTTCTTTCTTTCTTTCTTTCTTTCTTTCTTTTCTTTTCTTCTTTCCTTATTTATTTATTCTTTTGAGACAGGATCTTGCTAAGCTGATTAGGGCCTCACTAATTTGCTGAAGGTGGCTTGAACTTCTGATCTCTCTGACTCAGCCTCTGAGTTGCTGGGATTACAGGAATGTGCCACCATGTCCAGTCCCAATATCATTCTTTACAGGGCCATCCTTCAATTTATTTGGAAGAATAAGAGACTCAGAATAGCCAAAACAATACTGAATGAGAAAAGTGATGCGGGAGGCATAACAGAATCTGATCTGAGATTATACTAGAGCTGTAGTGTCAAAATCAGCATGGTACTGGCATCAAAATAGACATGAAGATCAGTATAAGAGAACAGAAGACAGATAAGCTCACATACTTAAAACCATCAGATACTCGACAAAGGGGCATATATTTTGGAGAAAAGACAGTCTTTAATGAATGGTACAGTGAAAACTGCACAGTTATATGTAGAAGAAATAAACTAGATCCTTATTTCTCACCCTGCACAAAAATCAAATCAAAATGGATCAAAGACTTAGGAATTAGGCCAGAAATCTTGAAACTTCTCTAAGAAAACAGAGTCTACACTCTTATTGGTTTGGGCATCAGCTTCCTAAAAGGTCCCCAAAAGTGTAATAAATAAAACCATTAATCAATAAGTGGGATGCCATTAAATTAAAAAGCTTCTGCACAGCAAAGGAAACTATTAATGGCACAAAGAAAGAGACGATAGAATGGGAGAAAATATTTGCCAGCTACTCTTGTGACAGGGATTAATGGTCAAAGTACATAAAAAACTTGAGAAACTCAACACCAAAATAACAACTAATCCAATCAATAAATGGGTAAAAGAACTAAAAAGAAACTTCCCAAAAGAATAAATACAAATGGTCAATGAATACATAAAAAACGTTCAACACTTGTTGAAATCAGGGAAATGCAAATCAAAACTGCATTAAAATTTCATCTTACTCTAGTCAGAATGACAGTGATCAAGAATATGAATATTAATGAATGGTGAGAAGGATGTGGGAAAAATGGCATACTTGAAGATTGTTGGTCGGACTGCAGACTAGTACAACTACTCAGGAAAGCAGTCTGGAAATTCCTCCAAAAAGTATAGATGGTACCACCATATGACCCAGCTATCCCACTACTAGCTATTTTCCCACATGAAGTAAAATCAACATATTATAGCCATATAGCTACTTCAATATTTATAGCAGCATGATTCACAACAGTAATTCATGGAGTCAAACCAAATGCCCATCAAAAAATAAATGGATGAAGAAAATGTGGTATATATACACAATGGAATTCTACTCAGTCATAAAGAATAATGAAATTATGACATTTGATTGTAAATGGATGGAAATGGAGAACATCATTATAAGTGAAATAAGCCAGACTCAGAAATTCAACAGTTGAATACTTTTTTCTCATGTGGAAACTAGAGTAAAATAAAGGAAAGGAGGGAAGGACAGGATGTCATAAAGATATAGGGAAGATCAGTAGTAGAAGAAGGAGATCAAGAGGTTGAGTGGAAATTTGAGAAAGAGTAGGTAGGTAATGTGGAATGAATTCTAAAAATCTTATGTTATATGCATATATAGATATACCACAGGGAATTTCACCTTTACATATAAGTAAAATGAACCAATCAAATGTAGATAAATAGATAAGTGAAAGGAAGTCAAGTAGAGTACAGGAAAAAGGACAGGCAAGGAGAGAGATGAAGGAAGAAAAAAAAGAGGAGATGGTGAACTGAAATTGAATTTTATATATGTATGACTTTGTCAGGGGGAACTCAACTACTATTGAGAATGATAAAACTCTAATAAAAAAAGTTGAATTGTTTTTCTTACAAATTCACGTTTATAATACCCTTGGAATTGATTTTAATCCTGTGTATGATACTTGGTAATATATTAGTTTTATTTTTTTACTTATTGATCCAGCTGTCCAGTGAAATTTATTGAAAAAAAATTTCTATGGCTGTTCATTACACCTGTGAATTGAATCAACTTTTCATATATCCAACAGCTGTGTTTTTATACTTTCTACTCTCTTCCAGTTGTCCATTTTTCTTACCTTACAATCCACACCATAGAGTTTTAGTTGTTATAAAGAAAAATAATAAATAGAAATTTGTAATTATCTTTAACCTGCGGAATAACCAAAAATGCATTTTAAAAAAATAGTAGGTTGACAATTTTTTATGGAAAAACATTGACATTTTAAAACTGGTAATAAATACTACTAGTAAAGTCTATCATTATAAGTACTGCTGCTAAACAAAGTTATTAGACAATAATCTTAAAAACTATAGTAATCATAAATTTTATAGTATTACTACTTTGGTGACATTTTCTTTAATAGAGATTTAAATAGAGACAACAGTATGGTGAAGAGGTTTATTATAATTTGTTATACACACATCTATGTATGTATCCATGTGACTAGCCATTTATCCATAGATCCATCAATCCATTCATCCTCCTACCTATCGTTCTATCTGTATATGTTTATTTGGATACTAAATGGAAAACCATTAAAAATGAAATGCTCAGAACACTTAAGATGGTGGATTAAGTGGGTATACATATCATATAGAACAAATGCTATTGTAAAATGATTGTAACAATTGAGTGATATAGAAAATTTTTTTTAAAAATTAAATTAAAATCATGTTAAACAAAAATAAGTAAAACTACATATATAAGATACTTATGTATAGTTAAAATATATCATAATCATGTGGTGGTGTTATTGGAAAGAGCACACTTTCCAAGGTAGAGGGAGTGTGGTATTTCTATTGCTTTCTGACAGTTACTCAAATAGGTTACACATTTTCAAACTACTTCCTTAATGAATACATCAAATTATAAAATAATGAAGCAGAGAGTGAACAAGGGATAAGGAAAGAGATGAAAGTCTCTAATTACTCCCTTTGCTCCTTGCTTTGGAGGACTGCACTATTGGGGATATTGTCTCAGAAGAGTTCAAGCCCATTATTACTCAAAGTCATTATAAATTTAGAATTTAAGAACCAAATTAATACTAGGGCTGAATAAGGAACATATGTCTTGGATTCAAGAGGATAAAGCACAGAATCTTGGCTCTACACCATGGCAGATTATGCAAAGTAGAGTTCAGGCTTTATGAGCTCATTCTTCTTGTCCAGAAACTTTAGGAAAAACCTGTACCCGCATCACAAGTGCTTTCCATCAGCTGGTAGGTGTCTGAAGCTCTGCCTGTTTCTGTTCATCTTGTTCAGTTCACACAGCTCTCTTGCTCTCCTCCATCCTTCTGAGGTGCTCTGTGTCCTGGTCATTTCACCTGCTCAACCAAGGCAAGGAGGAGACTCATGGGCCTGAAGAGAGTCTTACCTGTGGTGGAGTTCAGTGACTCAGTAGTGAGCCAGCACTGAGGAAGCCACAGAGCAGGAGGTGTGTGTGTGTGTGTGTGTGTGTGTGTGTGTGTGTGTGTGTGTGTGTGTGCGCGCAGAATGGTTTGTAGGACAAGGTGGGTGACGTGGAAGGAGATAGGTATTTGTTCAGAAATTTTATTTTTCAGTTAACATAAACATTAATAATCATTCCCACTCAGCATCTATTCATTTTATCAATAAGACAACTTTCTCTAACAGACGTTATATATTTTCATTTGTCACTAATGACAAAGGGATGATGTAAAAATCAGTGAGTTTACTGATAATAAATAACTCAAAAATTTTATCTAAATCTAATATAAAATGTTAGGGTTTAATGTTAGGAAAAAAACCAGAAACTGAGTGCTTCCACTCAACTCAATGACTGTTTTCATGATGAGGTGAAGACTGTGTTTGGATATTTTTCTCTTGGCTGATGTGAGATCCTTTCTTGAGGACAGGTGTTCATGAAGGTGTGGTATGAAATACTCCCTGAAGAGGACATATGAGGAGAATTTTAAAATACCAAGGAAATTTGTGATATTTGCACTTTGCCTGCACACTTTTGGGCCAGACACCTATGCCCATTTAGCAGAGTGAATTTGGTTACTGAGTTTTGTTACTGGAAACAGAGAGGTTCTGATTAAAGGGAAAGTATATGATTATCTAACCTACAATATGTTCTTTTAATTCTGCCAGTTTATTTATACAACAAACTTTGAGAGTCTGAAGAACAACATTTTCCTGACCCAAGCGTCTTTCTCTGCTTTTTAAAAATCCTATGAATTCCTCAGAATCCATTTCTAATTATATACTCATCACAACTGTAATGATTTTGTTATTACTACATTATCACACTTTCCTTAGTCTTTTACGCGCAAGAATTAGTCGACTGCAGTTTTATTAGTTGTTTGCAGCTAAGTGCCAAACACCATACAAGGCATTTTATATTTATTGTTTCACTGAAGTCTCACAAAGACCTATGAGATAGAAAATATTATTACACGTTTTTCTTTTCAGCAGAGAAGTTAAATAATTTGCTCAAGGACACAGAAGTAGTAAATGGCAAAATCGGGTCAGGTTAGAAATCATTTTATGTAACTCCAGAATGAGATTTTCATTATTTTATTCATCTTTATATTTCTGCTAGGCAAATAGAAAATGAATGTGTGAGAGATTATGTTGATTGTCAAGGCCCAACTTAAAGTCTGAATAGCATCCTGGGCTGGAAAGGAGCCTTTTTGTGTTGCCTGTGTCCTTGCTGGATTCTCAGTCCATTCAAACATTGGTGAGGACACCTCACACAGGCTGACTGGTAGGCTGATGACGGCAGTGGTCTGAAGAGTCCCACTTTCTTCACACCTGCATTACTGCCACTAACGACACCTACCAAGATCTTGTTCACAGTGACAGTCTTTATCCTCGTCAAAACTGAAGTCGTGCAGGACAGGGTAACAGAGCAGCAAGCTGAAGCAATCTGAATAGATTTCTTATTTTGTGTTAACAAACCCTGCTCAGAGTAGAGGGAAATTTGGTGATACATGGTAGGTAAGATGAAAATAAGATGGAAAAAAGAAAAATGAGAAACTGGGGTTTCAGAAAATGTAATTCAGAATGTACCTTAGTTTATCTAGTTTTGATAGTAGTTAATAAAGCTTAGTATTAGTGATACTATTGGAATTTGCATTCATGAGGTCTGCAGAGTAGAAGAAAAGTGAGCTGAGAGCAGAATTTCCAGTGAGATGCTGTAGTTATTTATATCGCCCATGCAACACCTTCTAGGCTCTGCGAGTTTTGCATGTGTGAGCAGGTGTTGGACATGAATCATATTCTTTTCAGTTGAATATAAGTGAAAGAGAAAGTGAGTATTACTGAAGTTAAAGTAAACAAGTCACTGTATACAATTTATTTTTTTCTGTGTATATATTTAGGTAGTTGGCTATTTACAAACAAGCTATGACTTGGATGATACTAAAATGATATTATACCTACAATAAATCTTTCTTGGAGATGGCATTGAAATATGCAAGTGTGTTTGATGATGAAACAGACAATTTAAATTCAATTTGTGATAAGACTTTATTAGATTACTGTAAGACATTTGCCAAGTATAAATTATTCTCTCATATCACGTAACTTGGAAAAAAAAAAAAAAAAAACTCCAAGACCAATTTAACACATTACTTAATTTGAGTTCAGATTTATTGCTGGTCTCTTTCCCTCCTTGGCCTTCTTGCTGGCAGCCACTCCTAAAGGGGAAATCACCCTGGGGAAGGTGTTCTCAGATCCTCCTGGTCTTATGTCACCATTGTTGCTTTGCTTCCAGGCCTCCCTGCACCCGAGCATGAACAACTACACCTCCGTGAAGGAGTTCATCCTGTTGGGACTTCCTCACACCGAAGGGCTGGAGAACATGATCTTTGTCCTGCTTCTGGCCTTCTACCTCTTGGCCCTGCTGGGGAACCTGCTCATCTTTGCCACCATTCTGGCTTCGTCCAGCCTGCACACACCCATGTATTTCTTCCTGGGAAACCTGTCAGTGTTTGACATCTTCTTCCCTTCTGTGAATTCCCCCAAGATGATGGCCTCCCTGGCGGGGAGAAGCCGCACCATCTCTTACCAGGGTTGTGCCTCCCAGGTCTTCTTCTACCACACCCTGGGTGGCACTGAGTGCTTCCTCTACACGGTGATGGCCTATGACCGCTTTGTGGCCATCTGTCACCCCATGCGCTACACAGTCATCATGAACCACAGGGTGTGCACCAGCCTGACAGTGTGCACGTGGCTGGGGGGCTGTGTGCATGGGAGCGTCCTGGCGTTCCTCATCTTTAGGTTGCCCTACTGTGGGCCCAATGAGGTGGATAGTTTTTTCTGTGACATTCCAGTGGTGCTGTCCCTGGCCTGTGCAGACACTTTTCTAGCACAGATGATGAGTTTCACCAACATAGGTGTGGTTGCCCTGGTGTGTTTTCTCCTCATCCTCACTTCTTATACCCGCATTGTTCTCTCCATATTGAAAATCCGTTCCTCTGAAGGCAGGCGCAGAGCCTTCTCCACCTGCAGTGCCCACCTGACCTCCATCCTCTTGTTCTATGGACCTGTGATTCTCGTCTATCTCAGACCTGCTTCCAGCCCCTGGCTGGATTCTGTTGTTCAGGTGCTGAACAGTATTGTCACCCCTTCCCTCAATCCTTTGATTTATTCCTTAAGAAACAAGGATGTGAAAGTGGCCCTGAGGAAAGTGTTATTTCAAGTGACCCATCTTTCTGGGCTATAAGGTATTAGAGTAATTCTTCTCTGAGATGCTTTGGGAATTTGCCTCTGGTTCACTTCCCTTATATCAGAATCATTGCCAAATAGTGAGCTAGGAAAGGAAATATCTATCATTAATTCAGAATCATATATATCATGGGGTAGAGAATTGTTGGACAGAAATACCAATTTCCCCTTTTAAAGAAAATTTTCTGATTAACTCAGGCTTTTCTCCTTTTTTAATTTGCCAAAACAACAAAACTTTTCTGTTCCACAGGTCTGTCCTTGTGGAACTCTATTTAGATCATTTATTCTATGGCTTTAAGAATTTTTTAGGTCATGGACTGTCTTATCCTTGCATCTACCCCCACTTTCCTTTACAAAATTTGTGCCTTATTTTATTCTATTACAGTATCACTCTGGCCTTTCTTTTTATTTCTCAATTAATTTTTCTATTAGAGCTTTATAGTAATACATAGTAGTTGGGTTCATCCCAACAAACTCATACATGCATGGAAATCCTTTTCACTCTGGAGTTTCAATGAAGGTGTATTCTATAAGGAATAAAATTTAAAAGTAAGATTGCACAGTTTGGTAAATATGGTAGATCTCAGTTTGTACTGTCAACTGATATAAAAATCATCTAGTCAAAACAAGGAAGAGTACATTTTTTTGCAGGGGGAGCTCTTAGGATTTAAAAAAGAAGACACTGAATCAAGCATCTTTGAATATGGGCATTGGGAAGTCTCAGGAAGCAAGGAGAATGTTTCACACACTGTCAGGACAGCTCATGTATTTCATTCCAGAAGTTGCAGTTTAGCCCTGCTCCCCAGGTCAGCATGAAACCAGTAGGTTTGTACAGACAAGTCTGTTCAAAAGTTCAGCCATGGATATACCTAGGATTTGGTTTAACAAGGTCCTTTGACACTGTTTTACATGCCCCAAGCTAGGATGTTTCACTTTTCTACCTGACAACACTCAGTTTGCAACCTCTTTGGCTTTAGGCATATCTTCAGGTTACAATATAATTCAATTTGAAGCATTTTTTTTTTTTTTGGATGTTGGACATGGTTCATCATTTCTCAGAGAAAAAGTTGGTCAATCAGTATGGAGGTTCTCCAAAAGTCCAGTCATGGAAACACTATATGACCCAGCTACACCATTGGTATTTATCCCAAAGAACTGAAGTCAGCATACTAGAGTGACACATGCATACCATGTTTACAGCAGCACAGTTCACAAAAGCCAAACTATGGAACCAACCTAGGTGCCCATCAACAGATGAATAAATAAGGAACATGTGTTACTTATACACAATGGAGTTTTTTTTTTCAGTCATAAAGAAAAATGAAATTGTGTCATTTACAGAAAAATGGATGTAACTGAAGACCATTACATTAAGTGAAATAAACCAAACTCAGAGTGTCAGGGGTCATATGTTTTCTCTCATATGTGGAAGTGAGGGAAGAAAAAGGAAATAAAGGGTAGAGGATGATCACATGAAAAGCAAAGGGAGATCAGTAGAATAGAGGTAAAGTACAGGGGTTGGGGAGAAGCAAGGAGGGGGAAATTGCTGGTGAGGGACATTGGCCCAATCAAATTGTTAAATTGTGTGTATGTACAATTATGTAACAACAAATTTTATTATTATTTGTACAATTATAATGCGCCAATAAAAATTTGGAGAGAAAATATGAAAAGAAGCTGGTTCATCTATTTGTATAAACTGATAAAATGAGTTTTGTAAATTTGCAGAGTAAAGACTTTTACAAAGGGATCTAAATTTTTGTAGGAACTGTATTTCTCAAACATGTTATGTGTGCAATAAATTGAAATTAAACACTAACAAGTTTATTGCTTATTTTTGGAATAGTTCAACAGTTGTCTTTCTAAATTGAATCAGATTTATTTCAAGGAAGAGACACATGGATTTAGATTTATCCAAACACTTAGAATAAGACTGAGCATTGAAAACTTTATCAATAAGTATATGACAGTGTTCAAAGTACTTAACATTTATTGACTAAATCACAGAGTCCCAAGAGGTAGATTTAAAAAAATATTTGTCATTGCATATTGATTACACAGAACAGTGGGTTTCATTGTAGCATACCTGTATGCATAAAACATAGCTCCTCTCTTTACCATTCTTTCTCCTTTCCCCCTGCTTCTCTTCCTTTACCCTAATCGATTTCATGGTACTTTCTAAGAGGCAAAGTCTATGATATATTCATTTTAAAGTAAGAAAACTAAGAACAAGGAAACATTCATGGCCAGGATGTCTGACCTCATAGCCAGACATTCAGCTTTTCCTATGTCATACTGCTTTATGTGGAGGATTGAAGAATCATAAATTCTGAATAATGACATTTGTCTATATATCTTGGTCTGTGTCATTCATTGTTATGCTGATTTGCATACATTAGCTAACAATATAATACATATATTAGCTAATACTGCCTCTCTGTAGGTATAATTACTGTTCTCGATTATCATCCTATTTGAACTGTGTCTCTATTTGTATGCATGATTTCTGTCCTCAAATATATGTGGAAGAACTAAGGCAGAGTGTGGTAAAGTAACTGCATATAGACAATGATGGTATAAATAGGAAAGCAGTCTGGGCAACAATCATAGAAACAGGTAATGACTGAAAAATAATAACTGTCTTTTCCACTTTATAATAATATCCATTTACTAAGACACTGATAAGCCACTAATTCACTGTTTAACTTAAAACTCTCTGGTTTCAGAAGGGGGATAATGTTTGCTAAATGTCCCTTACAAAGATTAAAAGAGGAAAGGTATTTAGGGGAATGACATATAGGTGTCTGTGATATAAATCAAGCTTGTATGTGTGATCAGCTGAATTGCTAATTTGACTACATTGTCTTTCAATGGCAACTTTATTGCCCTTATTTGAAAGTTCTTGGATCTTATTCACCAACTTCAGTATTAGGTATCTATTGTGGTGCATTGAATTCCTCCAAAACTTGGCAGCTTAGAACAAAACAACTTATTGTCTTAGACTGCTTCCAATAGTCAAGAACACTGGAGTAGCTTAGTTGGATGGTCTTAGCTCAGAATCTAAAGTGGCATTGCAGATGCAACTCTCTCAGCCAGGGCTTCAGGCATCTTGTTACAGAGCAAGGGCCTTCTGCAGAGCCAAGGCAGCCATGGTGGTCATTGTTGATTGGTTCTAATGATCATGCTGGAAAGATTTCTGATATGTTGCTAGAGTAGAAGGCATGAGTTTATTAGAAGAATCAGGGAAAGGGAAAAAGGGAACATTCTCGAGGGAGAGAGTGGGTCCTCAGAAAGGATAAGGAGAGAATTCCCCTCTTACCTCCTATATTATAGGAGTTGGAGTGAACTTTCCAGAGAGTCCTAACCAGAACTACCTTTTGACTTCTGACTGACAGCAGAATTATGTAAGACTGTTCAAGTCCCCTTTGCACATGGTCTTACCCGATGGAGGGAAGATTTTACTGTTATAATGATATGCTAAAAATCCAAGGTCACTCTGTGTCACTTTGGCCCACACTAACTGGCTCTAATTGGAACTTGTTCTTACAGATTACATGGTTGGAGGGCTTGTTTCTAATCATCATCTCCCTGAGTTCTGGAATCTGGTCTGTGTAAAGGTCAAAAAAAGTCTCTCCTACCTTCTTTCAGGCTACCTAGTGTTCCCATTACTATCTGGGAGGAGTATTTTGGGGCCTGTATTTCTTCTGCAATAACAGGTTATTAGGTGAGGAAAGTAACATATCCCATTGAATTAAACCAGTCAGGGCTGCAAATAAATTGCTTTTTAAAATCAAACATGTGAAGGTCATCACAATAGGTCCAGTTTACAGGATTATTCTCTTTTAATTTCATGTTCCCACCATTCATATCTGTCTCTTATCTATCAATATCATCCTTCATGGTTGCTCAGGACAGAGCTATTAGCAGGAGGCCTCGGTTCCTCATCACTACAGGGGTCTCTTCACGTAGCCACCTACCTGTCCTTACATCACGGCAGCTGCCTCCCTCCCTGTGAGTGATCCAAGGAAGAGTCTAAGCAGGAGTCTTCAGAGCCTGTCTCCAAACATACCAGCACCCTGTGTATTGTTTTCTCTGTTGAAAGGGAGAGATGAAGTTCAGCCCCCTCACTGTGGGAGAGAAATTAGGTCTTACTTTCTGAAGGGATTGTCAAAAATTTTATAGACACATTTATAACCACCATTGGTATATATTCACCTTATTTAAACTTCTGTGGTATTTCTATTTGGAATTATTTCACATATTGAAGACATATCCTGCAATATGTATTTCCGTGCATGATTTTCTTTATTTAAGTTTCCTACACTGTAAGATTTACCAATTTTTCACTTATTCCACAAAGACTTTTTTCTTTTATCAGCTAATAGTTTTTATTGTTTAATGAATGATCTTGTCATTAAGGAATATAAAACTAGCAGCAATTGTTATATCATCATTTTGAATTGTTACTTGATTCACACATTATTAACATTTAGTCAATGAATGGTCTAGAACATAATTAAATCAGAATGGCAGTCTTTAATATAACACCAATGATTTATTTGAAGTTCCACCAGTAAGATATAGTAGTGGGTAAGACAGATATAATCTCTGTACTGAGTTAAAACTTACTAGACAAGATAGATATGGAGCACTGAGTCAACATATGATAGAGATAAAGATAAAGATAAAAGATAAAGGTTTTAAATAACAATAAAAATTACTGTCCACGGAGAGCAAATACCAACAAACAGGGACAGTTTGACCTATTGACAGTCATACTGACATGGTGAAGAAAAGTGTGTCTAATTATTTTAACAATGAAGAACTTGGTTATAAACAAGTTCACATTGGTTTAACTTTAGACTCAGCAAGAAGTGTTCAGAGAGAGTAGTTTGCATTGAACATTTACATGGAGTAAAATATTCTGACCCAGTAACACATGCATTCTAGTGAACATAATATCTTATTTATCCTTATATATCATACATTGGTCTTATTATATGTTGCATAAAATGATATATCTATAAATTATTATATAAATCATGTATAAGTTTTTAAGAGTAATATCTATGAAATTGATTTAATCTGACCAGCTGCTGAAATATTCTGTGGTAGATACTTGTTCAATGAATGATTTAAGGGATTGAGAAGCACACTTATAACAAATGATGCAATTTGTTATAAGCAATTCTTTGAAGTTGAAATGGGATGTTATGTACACAGTCTCATGTTTGATTGTAAATTTTTCCTGTGTGTGTGCGTGTGTGTGTGTGTGTAAGAAAGAGAGCATGTATGAGTGGTGGATAGTAATTATGACATGTGTAAAGCCCTTGAAGAATTAATTCTTGGAATAACATATGTAAAATAAAATATTCCGTTTGTCAAAAGTGTAATTAAATAATAGATGATTGGGGAATATCACTAATTACAAATTATTTCAGTGTTGTTCTGATTTTAGCTAACTCATAATTGCTTTTTATAATGACTCAGAAGGAAGAAAGCAAGATAAAGAACTGAAACTAGATAATGAAATACATGCTGTTTCCTACAACTCACACAGAGAAATGTTTCATATGTGACACAATCCAAAATAATTCATTTTTACTATATGATGATGATAATGATTTTGAGATCTTCAAAATGTTTCTAAATTTTTACCAATAATCTTTTAGGGGCCTATGAATGAAATATAACTTTAGCTTATGGTTCAGGAAATAGAAATATGTGTACTATGAAAACTTGCTCATCAACAACAATAATACAAAAACTGCTGCTGAATCTGTAATAGCAATGACGAATTTCCAAGTATTATGCTCAGTTAAAGAAGCCAGATCAAAAAAGTTATTTTTATTCTATTAAATAAACGCCCTAAAAATATGTCTACAGAGATAGAAAGAACATTACTGATTTCCAAGAGCTGGTGGTATGAATGATTGCAAATTCTTTTTAGGGAGAGAAATGTTACAGACAATGTTCTAAAATTATGTTGTAGTGATAACTGTATAGTTCTGTAAATTCATACTCTCTGTAAAAATATACTCACTGAGTTGCACACATAAAAGATGTTTTACAACATGTGATTTATATGTCAATAAAGTTGTTCAAAACCATCATTGTTGGTCAAAAAAAATTAAAGCTCTTATGATGACCTGTTTTCTCCTTTTGCCTTTTTTTCTTTTTTTTGGTATTGAACTTGAATACAAGGTTGCCTAACCTTATCACTGAGCCACATCTCCAGCCCTTTTTACTTTTTAATTTATTTTTATTTGTTCTAATTAGTTATACATGACAGTAGAATACATCTTGACACATGATACATAAAGGGAGTATAACTTCTCATTTGTCTGGATGTAGACTTACACAGGTCATGTAATTATATAAGGACATAGAGTAATAATGTCCATTTCATTCTACTATCATTACAACTACCATGCCCCCTGCCCTCTCTCATTCCCCTCTGTCTAGTCCCAAAATACCTCTATTTTTCCCCCTATGCCTTATTGTGAATTAGCATCCACATATCAGAAAAAAAACATTCAGTTTTTGTTTCTTTGGAATTGGCTTATTTCACTTTAGCATACTACTCTCCAGTTCTATCCATTTATGGCCAAATGCCATAATTTCATTCTTCTTCAAGGCTGAGTAATATCCACTGTGCATATGTACCACATTTTCTTTATCCATTCATTTGTTGAAGGGCACCTAGGTTGGTTCCATAGTTCAGCTATTGTGAATTGAGCTGCTATAAACATTGATGTGGCTGCATCACTGTAATATGCTGCTTTTAAGTCCTCTGGGTTTAAACCCAGGAGTGCGATGACTGGGTCAAACGGTGATTCCATTCCAAGTTTTCTGAGGAATCTCCATACTGCTTTCCATAATGGTTGCACCAACCTGCAGTCCCATCAGCAATGTATGAGTGTACCTTTTTCCCCACATCCTTGCCAACATTTATTATTGCTTGTATTTTTGATGTCCTTTTTATTTGAGACAGTCTCACTAAGTTGCTTACGGCCTCACTGAGTTGCTGAGGCTGGCCTTGAAATTGCAATCCTCCTCCTACTTTAGTCTCCTGAATCACTGAGGTTATAGGCTTGTGCCACCACGTCTGGCTACTCTCTCCTTTTTGAAAACAAAGCTAAAGAACAGGAAAATGGACATGAACATATGACTCAGCATGTTTTCTTTGTTTTTCAAAATTAGGACTCAAACTATTTATTCCATTTAGTTAGAACTGAGGTCAACTTGTAAATTAGATAGACTGAAATTCAAGTACAAGGCCTATGATTGATTTTGGAGTAAATTTTGGCAATGACTGGAGCTTTCTAAACCCTATTTTTTAGTTAAAAGGAAAGTAACATCTAAAGAGGATATGCAGAGATGAAATAAAAGGGCTTTGAACAGTCTGTCTGCATGAGATGTTAGGGGAAAAAAGATTCCTGTTATGCAGCAGTTATTAATTCAGTACTGTGGAGAGGGAGCCTGTATTCCTCCTGGCATTAAGAAATGCAGCACTTGTAAGAATGTCTTTAGTGTTCCGTAAACCTCATTACAGTGACCATGTTTTTGCTTTTGTATTATTTCAAAAAGGGGGTTAGCCATAACATATCTAATAGGTCTGTGTGCTTCTTTTCTGGGCAGCCAGTAAAAGTAATTTGTTCACAGACTCCCTAATCTACCTTTGTGCACTCTGACAACATCTCATTTTAAATTTTTTTCAACTTATTTTTTTTGGGGAGTACCAGCAATTGAACTCAGGGGCACTCAACAACTGAGTCACATCCCCTGCCTATTTTGTATTTTATTTCGAAACTGGGTCTCACTGAGTTGCTTAGTGCCTCGTCCTTTCTGAGGCTGGCTTTCAATTCCCAATCCTCCTGCCTCAGCCTCCCAACTCACTGGGATAACAGGCGTGTGCCATCAGGCCTGGTTTTTCGACTTATTTTTAAACTCATGCATAAAAATATAAGGAATTGTATGTATTAATGGGCACCAGGATATGTTCAGATACGTGTATACATTATATGTTTAATCAGATTAAACATACCTACCTTCTTATTTATCATTTCTTTAGGGTGAAAACTTTAAAAATATTTTCTCCTAGCTTTAGGAAATGTACAGCCTGGAATTGTTTTCTATAATCACCCAAGAGGACAAAAGCACAACAGGACTTCTTATTCCTGTATAACTGTAATTCAGTACCCACCGGTCAGCTTTCACCTCCCATCTATCCTTCTGATTCCCTGATAACCACCTTGGTACTTTCAACTTCCATGAGATCAACTATTTTAGGTTCCACACAGGAGTGAGATCATGTGGTACTTGTGTTTCCCTGTCTGGCTTATTTCACTAACATAGTAATCTCCCCTTCCAATCACATTGCAAATGATAGAACTTCAATCCATTTTTTTTGTGGAAAAATTATGCAACAGATTTTCTTTATCCTTTAATCAGTTAATGGACATTTAGATTGTTTCTGTTTCTTGTCTACTGGGAATAATGCTACAATGAATATGTAAGGGCAAATACCTTTTTGATTTACTAACTACATTTCTTTGGATATATTCCCAGTGGCAGGATTGCTCAAGCCTATGGTAGTTCTATTTTTAACTTTTGGAAAAAACTCCAATGATATTTTTCACAATGGTTGTACTAATTCACATTCTGGCCAATGGTGTGCAGAGGTTCCCTTTACTCTGAATCCTTGTCAGCATTGGTTTTAATCTTTTCAATAACAGCCATTTGTACTAGGCAAAGTTTGATTGATGGGGCCTAAATCACAAATAGATAGGCTCAAAAAGCTCTGATGTACTATTGCACTATAGGGTGACTATAGATAACAACAATGTATAAATACATTTCATAAAATTAGAAGGTTATAAACATCTATAATACTTTCACAATCAATATGTCAGAGTGTAAAATAATGGAGGGAAAGGGATAAGCTATAAAGGAAGAAACAAAAGTTTATAATTATTCTCTTTGCTCATTAGTCTTGAGTATGGGGATTAGGCCACTGGAGATATAGTCTCCGAAGAATCCAAGTCCATTAATACTTTCCAGTTAAAAGTTATTATACATTCAGAATCTAAGGATTGGACTAATTCCAGCTGAGGGTAAAATGTATGTCTTGGATTCAAGAGGATACAGCACAAAATCTTGGCTGTATGCCACAGAAACTTATGTAAAATAGTTTCAGCTTTATGAACTCATTCTTCTTGCCTATAAACTTAAGAAAAACCCTCTCTACCTGCATCACAGTGCTTTCCATCAGTTGGTAGGTGTCTGCAGCTCTGTCTGCTTCTATTCATCCAGCTCTGTTCACACAGCTCTTTGTTCTCCTCCATCCTCCTGAGGTGCTCTGTGTCCTGGTCATTTCACCTGCTGAACCAAGGCAAGGAGGAGACTCATGGGTCTAAAGAGACTCTTACCTGTGTGGAGTTCAGTGACTCAGTAGTGAGCCAGCACTTAGTAATGAAGCCATGGAGCAGAAGGGGTGTGTGTGTGTGTGTGTGTGTGTGTGTGTGCAGAATGGTTTGTAGGGCGAGGTGGGTGACATAGAAGGAGATAGCGTGTTTGTTCAGAAATCCTACTTTTCAGTAAAATTAGAAATTATTGCCACTCTTAACTTCTACAGATCTCATGCACATAAGAACTTCCTTTAATAGGTATGCACATTTCCATTATCTTATTAAAGACCAGGTGATATAATGCAAACTTTGGTGAGTGCGGTGATGGGCAAACTTGAAAAGTTTATAAATCATATAAATTTTAATACTTAGAATTGAAGAAAGCATATAGTTAACTCTTTCTGCAGGAGAACAATTCCATCTTCTGTTGCTCTGAGAAATGATCCTGTGAGTTCTATCTAAGTCTTCTGAGGTAGAAATTCAGTGTTTCCAAATGACCCTTCTCAGGATGAGGTGAAGCCTGTCTTGTTAATTTTTCCTTGAACTGTGGCGAGATCCTTCCTTGAGGACAGGTGTGCATGCAGGTGTGGTGTAGAATACTGACTGCCCAGGACATGTGAGGAGAATTTGAGTGAATCTAAGGTAATTTGTGATGTTTGCACTTTGCCTGAGGCAGGTTTGGATCAGGTTTGGATCAGATCTGAACCCTTTAGCAGTGTGAGTTTTATTACTGAGTCAGAAGCAGAGAGGTTTGGATTAAAGGAAAATCCAGGCATTTTTAATTCACAAAATGTTCTTTCATTTCTGCCAGTTTACACAGCACAATGTTTTGAATCTGAAGAAAATAGCATTTTCCTGCCCTGTGTATCCTTCTCTGCTTTTTTTTCATAATTTATTTATTTTTTATTGTAAACAAATGGGATACATGTTGTTTCTGTTTCTACATGAAGTAGAGGCATTCCATTTGTGAAATCATACATTTACATAGGGTAATGGCGTTTGATTCATTCTGTTATTTTTTACTTCCCCCACCCTCCCACCCCTCTTTTCCCTCTATACAGTCCCTCCTTCCTCTATTCTTGCCCCCCTCCCACCCCCCATTATGTATCATCATCCGCTTATCGGAGAGATCATTCGTCCTTTGGTTTTTTGAGATTGGCTTATCTCCCTTAGCATGATATTCTCCAATTTCATGCATTTGCCTGCAAATGCCATAATTTTATTATTCTTTATGATTGAGTAATATTCCATTGTGTATATATATATATATATATATATATATACACACACACATATACACCACAGTTTCTTTATCCATTCATCAATTGAAGGACATCTAGGTTGGTTCCACAGTTTGGCTATTGTGAATTGAGCCGCTATGAACATTGATGTGGCTGTATCTCTGTAGTATGCTGATTTTAAGTCCTTTGTGTATAGGACAAGGAGTGGGATAGCCGGCTCAAATGGTGGTTCCATTCCAAGTTTTCTAAGGAATCTCCACACTGCTTTCCAGAGTGGCTGCACTAATTTGCAGCCCAACTAGCAATGTATGAGCCTTCTCTGCTTTTGAAAACATTAGAATTGCATAAGTATATGCTGTTTTTAGGTGTTAGTTTAAAAAATAAATAAAAGAATAAAATATTTTAAAAAATCCTAAGGACCCTTCGAAATCCATTTCTAATTATATCTTCTTTTTTTTTTTTGAGCTCTATTTAAAATTTATAAAGCTGTATTCTAATTAGCCTGTGGGGAGTTTCCATGGAAATCGGAAATATCATTTGCAACAGTACAAGATTAGGGCATTGGGTAGACAGGAAGACTGGAAAATCCCTGTTCCTTCAGAATCATCTGGAGTCACATCACTATGAAATTGTCTCTGACTCCTTCAGGGAGATCCCCTGTGTTGCCACTTCCATTATGGCATTTCCAATATGTGATTTTGAGTGTGCTCATCATATAGACAGGGGAGAGACTGTCGTGTTATCTATTTTTCCCCAGAATATAGGTCAGTTCCTAATATAGAAGAGTAGAAGACGCTTAATAAAAATCCAGTCGATTGTGACAGTGATCTCTTAGAACCTGGGTTTCTTTTCATTTTATTCCATGAAATGCCATAATAATACTAACCCAAGTGGCAGTGCTGAGGAGCAGAGGTCGGAACAAATAAAGGACTCAGGGTAGAGCCCAGTACTCACAGAACATGGAGTTCCTTCCCCGCTCTTATGGTATGGGAGGGGTTTTTATTCTTTTTTTTTTTAAATTTATTTTTATTGTAAACAAATGGGATACATGTTGTTTCAGTTTGTACATGGAGTAACAGCATACCATTTGCATATTCATATATTTACATGATGTTTGATTCATTCCATTATTTTTTCCTTCCCCCCACCCCTCCCACCTCTCTTTTTTCTCTATACAGTCCCTCCTTCCTCCATTCTTGTCCCCCTCCCACCCCCCATTAAGTGTCATCATCTGCTTATCAGTGAGATCATTCCTCTTTTGGATTTTTGAGATTGGCTTATCTCATTTAGCATGATATTCTCCAATTTCATCCATTTGCCTGCAAATGCCATGATTTTATTATTCTTTATAGCTGAGTAATATTCCACTGTATATATATACCACAGTTTCTTTATCCATTCATCAACTGAAGGACATCTAGGTTGGTTCCATAGTCTGGCTATTGTGAATTGAGCCACTATGAACATTGATGTGGCTGTATCTCTGTAGTGTACTGATTTTAAGTCATTTGGGTACAGGCCAAGGAGTGGGATAGCTGGGTCAAATGATAGGTCCATTCCAAGTTTTCTAAGGAATCTCCACACTGCTTTCCGGAGTGACTGCACTAATTTGCAGTCCCACCAGCAATGTATGAGTGTACCTTTTTCCCTACATCCTCTCCAACACCTATTGTTGCTTGTATTCTTGATAATCGCCATTTTAATTGGGGTGAGATGGAATCGTAGTGTAGTTTTGATTTGCATTTCTCTTATTACTAGAGATGTTGAACATTTTTTCATATATCTGTTGATTGCTTGTAGATCTTCTTCTGTGAAGTGTCTGTTCATTTCCTTAGCCCATTTGTTGATTGGGTTATTTGTATTCTTGGTGTAGAGTTTTTTGAGTTCTTTATAGATTCTGGAAATTAGTGCTCTATCTGAAGTATGAGTGGCAAAGATATTCTCCCACTCTGTAGGCTCTCTCTTCGCATTGTTGATAGTTTCCTTTGCTGAGAAAAAGCTATTTAGTTTGAATCTATCCCAGTTATTGATTCTTGCTTTTATTTCTTGTGCTATGGGAGTCCTGTTAAGGAAGTCTGATCCTAAGCCAACAAGGTGAAGATTTGGACCTACTTTTTCTTCTATAAGATGCAGGGTTTCTGGTCTGATTTCAAGGTCCTTGATCCATTGTGAGTTGAGTTTTGTGCAGGGTGAGAGATAGGGGTTTAGTTTCATTCTGTTGCATATGGATTTCCAGTTTTCCCAGCACCATTTGTTGAAGAGGCTATCTTTTCTCCATTGCATATTTTTGGCACCTTTGTCTAGTATTAGAAAATTGCATTTATTTGGGTTTGTGTCCATGTCCTCTATTCTGTACCATTGATATACCTGTCTATTTTGGTGCCAATACCATGCTGTTTTTGTTACTATTGCTTTGTAGTATAGTTGAAGGTCTGGTATTGCGATACCCCCTGCTTCATTCTTCCTGCTAAGGATTGCTTTAGCTATTCTGGGTTTCTTATTCTTCCAGATGAATTTCATGATTGCTTGCTCTATTTCTGTGAGGTATGTCATTGGGATTTTAATTGGAATTGCATTGAATCTGTATAGCACTTTTAGTAGTATGGCCATTTTGACAATATTAATTCTGCCTATCCAAGAACATGGGAGATCTTTCCATCTTCTAAGGTCTTCCTTAATTTATTTCTTCAGTGTTTTGTAGTTTTCATTGTAGAGATCTTTTACCTCTTTCGTTAGATTGATACCCAAGTATTTTATTTTTTTAGAGGCTATTGCAAATGGAGTTGTTTTCCTCATTTCCCTTTCAGCTGTTTCATTGCTTGCGTATAAAAATGCTGTGGATTTATGCGTGTTGATTTTATAGCCTGCTATTTTGCTGAATTCATTGATGAGGTCTAGACGTTTTCTGGAGGAGGTTTTTGGATCCTCTAAATATAGAATCATGTCATCCGCAAATATGATAGCTTAAGTTCCTCTTTTCCTATTTGTATCCCTTTAATTTCTTTGGTCTGCCTAATTGCTCTGGCTAGAGTTTCGAGGACAATGTTGAATAGAAGTGGTGAAAGAGGACATCTCTGTCTTGTTCCCATTTTTAAAGGGAATGGTTTCAGTTTTTCTCTAATTATATCTTCATATCAGCAATGCATTTACTATTACATTATCACTTTTCCCTCAGTCTTATATGCACAAAGTTTAACTGTTAAACATTTACTACTTAGTGCAAATGACCAAGTGAAATATTTCATCTTCCTTCTCTCAATCCTCACAAATACTCTATAGGGCAGAAAATATTCATTTTTTTTTTCTTTGGAACAGATAAGGCTCAGAGAGGCTAGTTTGCTCAAGTCTCCCAAAGCAGTAGGGTAGGCAGATTAGTGTGAGGCATCAGTTTTATATAACTCTAAAGTGACCTCTCCAAGGAATGGCTAGTTATTTTATTCATTTTTAATTTTTATCAGAAATACACAAAACAAAATGTAAGAAATTGAATAACTTGCCAAGGCCTGAAGTTGAAGTGTGGATAGTGTTTGGGCTGCAAATGAGTCTTTTCACACCCTGTTGTTGCCTTTGCCAGGATCTCAGACTATTCCAACAGGTAGGTCAGGACCAGCCTGCACAGGACCTGGCTGAGCACAGCAGTGGTTCAAGGAGCTCTGGCTTCCTTTACATCTTCATTCTTTGCCATTCATTGTATTTAGTGAGAGTTTTATCTGTGACATAAACCTTAACCTGTGTCAAATTGAAATGGTGTAGGAAATGAACAGAGCTGTAGTCTGATAATATGCTCATATAATAAGATAATACGCTCATATTTATCATAGTTTTTGTTGAGCAGATACTTGTCACAGCAGAGGAAAATTATTTATATTTTGTGGCAACATATTAATAATTTGGATAAGGTAGAATCCTAAAAATGAAGAAACTGTAACTTGAGAATAATGTAATTCAAGTTGTTTCTTAGGACTATCTAGTACAGATATTAATTAACAAAGCTAAGTAGTTCTAAGACTATTGAAATTTGCAACTATTGGTATTACAGAGAGAGTCACTGAGGACAGAGAATTTCTAGAGTGGTGCTGTGGTTATTTCTATCACCTATGCAATACCTTCTCCCAGACTCAGTCTACTTTCTGTGTGTGTGTGAGCAGATTATAAGTGTGATCTGTATGCTCTTTCTTTTGAAGATTGGTTAATCCTTTTTAAATAAGTATTTGATACACCAAGATATATCATCTGCATGTATCATAAAACATACTAACAGAAGGAATGCCTGAAGAACTGTCACTCATTTCAGAATGCCAACACCATTTGTGCCACTGGAGCTCCTGTGTATTCCTTTTTTATTTTATTTTTTTTTATATTTACAGAATGCATTTTGATTCATTACACAGATGGAGTACAGCTTTTCATTTCTATGGTTACACATGCCATAGATTCGTACCATTCATGTACTCTTGCATGTACATAGTGTAACATTATTTATCTCACTCTACTATCTTTTCTTCCCTCGCCTATTCCCTTCCCTTCACCTCCCTCTATGCAACCCAATGCTCCTCCATTCTTCCCTATCCCCCCTCCCCATTATGTATTAGTATCTGCTTTCAGAGAAAACATTTGGCCTTTGGTTTTTTGGAATTGGCTCATTATACTTAGCATGATATTCTCCAACTCCATCCATTTACCTGCAAATGCCATAATTTCATTCTTCTTTATGGCTGAACAATATTCCATTGTGCATATATACCACAATTTCTTTATCCATTCATCTATTGTAGGGCATCTAGGTTGATTTCACAATCTATGTATGTGAAATGAGCTGCTATAAACATTGATGTGGCTGCATTAATATGGTGTGCTGATTTGGGTATAAACTGTGGAGTGGGATAACTGGATCAAATGGTGGTTCCATTCCAAGTTTTCTAAGGAATCTTCATACTGCTTTCCAGAGTGACTGCACCAATTTGCAACTCCACCAGCAATTTATGAGTGTGTCTTTTCCTCCACATCCTCTCCAACACTAATTATTGCTTACATTCATGATAAGAGACATTCTAAAGAAAGAAATTAAAGAAAACCTTAGAAGATGGAAAGATCTGTCATGTTCTTGGTTAGGTAGAATTAATATCGTCAAAAGGGCCATCCTACCAAAAGTGTTATACAGAATTCATTGCAATTCCAATTAAAATCCCAATGACATACCTCATGGAAATAGAGAAAGCAATCAGGAAATTAATTTGGAAGAATAAGAGACTGAGAATAGCGAGACTGCTGGAGCGCAAGAAATGAAAGCAAGAATCAATAAATTGGAAGTATTCAACCTAAAAACATTTTTCTCAGCAAAGGAAACAATCAGGAATTCGAAAAATGAAACTACAGAGTTCCCATATGCACTTCAGACAGAGCACTAACCTCAATTTATAAAGAACTTAAAAAACATTACACCACAAATACAAAGAACAAAATCGATAAATGGACTAAGGGCAGACACTTCACAGAAGAAGATATACAAGTGATCAACAAATACATGAAAAAATGTTCAACATTTCAAGTAATTAGAGGAATGCAAATCAAAACCACCCTAAGATTTCATCTCACTACAATTAGAATGACTTAAGCTCTTCTCTTGAATGCAAATGATGAAGGAAGTCAAGAGTATTGTTGAGAGGCAACATGAGTAGCAAGGTGTATATCATTTCTGATTGGGTTCAGATTTTTCTGTGCACATATTTGGGTAGTTGACTTATTTACAATGATTTGGCTGATATCAAAAGGAAGTCCCTGAAACAAACTTTTTTGGGGGAAGGCAGGGGACTCTGAAATGTGCAAGTGTGTTCTATAACAAAACAGATTGGAAGAACCTAAATTAAACAGATAGTAAGACTAATTATTATTAGTCTTGATATTATCGTATTGTTCTCATTTAACATATGAAAAAGCTGAGACCAAATTTAACACACAATTCAACTACAAGGCTAGATTTATTGCTGGTCTCTTTCCCTCCTTGGCCTTCTTGCTGGCAGCCACTCCTGAGGGGGAAATCACTCTGGGGAAGGTGTTCTCAGATCCTCCTGGTCTTATGTCACCATTGTTGCTTTGCTTTCAGGCCTCCCTGCACCCGAGCATGAACAACTACACCTCCGTGAAGGAGTTCGTCCTGTTGGGACTTCCTCACACTGAAGGACTGGAGAACATGATCTTTGTCCTGTTTCTGGCCTTCTACCTCTTGGCCCTGCTGGGGAACCTGCTCATCTTTGCCACCATTCTGGCTTCGTCCAGCCTGCACACCCCCATGTATTTCTTCCTGGGAAACCTGTCAGTGTTTGACATCCTCTTCCCTTCTGTGAATTCCCCCAAGATGATGGCCTCCCTGGTGGGGAGAAGCCACATCATCTCTTACCAGGGTTGTGCCTCCCAGGTCTTCTTCTACCACACCCTGGGTGGCACTGAGTGCTTCCTCTACACGGTGATGGCCTATGACCGCTTTGTGGCCATTTGTCACCCCATGCGCTACACAGTCATCATGAACCACAGGGTGTCACCAGCCTGACAGTGTGCACGTGGCTGGGGGGCTGTGTGCATGGGAGTGTCCTGGCGTTCCTCATCTTTAGGTTGCCCTACTGTGGGCCCAATGAGGTGGACAGTTTTTTCTGTGACATTCCAGTGGTGCTGTCCCTGGCCTGTGCAGACACTTTTCTAGCACAGATGATGAGTTTCACCAACATAGGTGTGGTTGCCCTGGTGTGTTTTCTCCTCATCCTCACTTCTTACACCCGCATTGTTCTCTCTATATTGAAAATCCGTTCCTCTGAAGGCAGGCGCAGAGCCTTCTCCACCTGCAGTGCCCACCTGACCTCCATCCTCTTGGTCTATGGACCAGTGATTCTCGTCTATCTCAGACCTGCTTCCAGCCCCTGGCTGGATTCTGTTGTTCAGGTGCTGAACAATGTCATCACTCCTTCCCTCAATCCTTTGATTTATTCCTTAAGAAACAAGGATGTAAAAGTGGCCATGAGGAAGATGGTAACTCAACTGGCTCACCCGTCTCTGCTGTAAGGTCCCAGAGTAGTTCTTCTCTGAAATCGTTTGGGAAAATCCCAATGACTAAATCCTTGTGTATCTGGTTTATTACTAAATGGTGAGTTGGGCAAAGTTACTGTCTCTTTTTTCTTAGACGTATTTTTTATTATAGTCACATGGTAAAGGATGAATAGTCAGAGAAGTGGATTACAAGTTTTACAAAGATTTTTTAGATTAAACCAGCATTTTTTCCTTTTTCCATTTGCCAAAAAGTATGTATATTTTCGGTTCATGCACTTTGTACTAGTGAGAACTCTATTTTTATTGATTATCATATAGCCACCATTTTCTAGAAACCATGAGTCTTTTTCTCTTTCTCCCTTTCTTCCTTCTAAAATTTATGCCTTGCTTTTTTATTTTTATTTTTTATTATATCTCTCAGTACACAGTAAACCTAAAAATTAGGGTTGACAAGGTGTCAAGTTTAAGAGTAGTATTGTACTGTTTGGTAAATATAAGTTTATACTCATTGTGTAAGTTCTTTGGGGATTTAACTATGTCTTTTTTTTACAAAATAATTTAATTTATAGCTTTTTATCTTTGACTGGAGAAATCTGGTATCAACATCATAGAATCTCAATTGAATTCTCATCATGTCAGAATGAAGTTTGTAAATATGTAGACTTTTTGAGCCTGATACTTCTATCTACTGAGGTACTTTCCCTTTCCTAAAAATTGAATATATTTGAAATTAATTGAAATAAATACTAATATTTATTATTTGGTTTTGGAATATTTTAGTATTTATATTTTTACATTTAATCTAATTCTTTTCAAGCTAGAAATCTATTTGCATTTATCCACTCAAACACTAAGAGCTAAAATTTTAGTTCTGTTTATTATGTATATGATAATGTAGTTATGTATATGCCAATGAAGTTTGCATGTATTGTCTAAGTTAATTCACAGAATCCTAACAGGTAGGTTCTATGACATGTTACTAGTACATAAGAAGAATGTGAATAAAGGTTCTCTGAAACTATATCTAACCCTTACACTTTCTTGTGGTATATTACTTTAGAAGAAGAACTGAAAAATAAAAAATTCTGTATAATGACACCTGCCTATGCACGATTTATAGTTCTAAATATTTTGTATATGTTAATAATGCAGACCGAACATCATTTCTATTAATACATATTATTACTGTCCTTATTTGCTTACGGGAGAAAAGGAAGGCACAGGGTAGTTGAGCCTTGTATATCAATAGTAGTAATGTTCTGGGGGTAAGTAGGGAAGAAGTCTGAGGAACATTCACAGATATAAACAATGACTGGAAAATAATAACGCCTACTTTTACCACTCCATAGTAATATCCATTCATTCAGTGAATCATTGATTCATTGTTTAACTTAAGATGATACAAGTGGTATCTGATGGGACCTGGGTAGAATATCTTCCTAATGGTCCATACAAATACTAAAGGGAAAAGGTATTTGGGGGAACAACACCTAGCTGTCTAAGATATAAATGAAACTTGAATATGCAATCACCTGATTTACTACCACAGTTGCTAATATCACCACATTGTCTTTTCAAGGCGACCCTATGTCCCTTATTTGGAAGTTCTTGGATCCTCTGCATCATCTACATGGGGTATTATATTAGATATCTATTGCAATGCAATGAAGTCCTCTAATATTTGGTACCTCAGAACAAAATAATATATTTTCTTAGACTGTGTCTGATGGTAGTATTTCTGGAGTAGCCTTCTGGGATCTCTCTTGGGTTTGCAGTCTCTGTCATCCAGGGAAGTAGTCATCTGACGTAAGATCTCCTTGCAAGGCAGCCGTTTGGTACTTGGATGTTAGCAGGAGACTTCATTTCCTCCTTACTGCAGGGACCTCTCCATATCCTCACACCATGGGGGCTGCTTCTCTCACAGTAAGTGAGCTAAAGGGGGTCTCACCAGGGTTCTCTAGAGCCTGTTATGATCTTATCTCCAAAGATATGTATCTTTTATTTTTATTTGTTAGAAGGGAGTGACTGAATCTAGCCCATGTTCAGTGGGGGAGAAATTAGGCCCCACTCTTTGAAGGGAGTGCCCCAAAATCTGTAGACCATTTCCAACTACCACAGATATAGTACTGCTTTATTTAAAAGTATTCCTTAAGGGAACTGTCCTTTCTCCTTTAGATTATTCTTAAGCTAACACATGTTCTGTATGACCTTGACTTAAAAAAAAGTTTTCTCTAATCCACTCTGTTTTTGTGAAAATCATGCCTTATACTTTTGTTCATTTTCTACCATTTCAATAATATCTTCTCTGAACATCCCATTCCACAGTGATTCTTTTCAACTGTCAGTTAATAATTTGTATTGCTGAAATTAATCAATTTGTCAATAACGAATAAAGAAATTGTGACAATTCTCACATCGTCATTTTGGATTATTACATGACTTATATTTTATTGAACCATTTAATCAAGAACTAGCTCGGAACACAAGTCAAAAGGGCAGACATTGGAGCAACATCAAAAATTCGTTACTTGTTTACTATTTATGAAGCCTAATGCTAGCCAAAGTGTATATAGTACTGAATAAGATAATTATAATGTCTGCATCTGTGGGGTATAAGACATACTGGAGATGACTGACCTAGAACAAATAGTCACTATGTGATGGGATAAAATCTTTCAATAAAGATACAAGAGGGGACTATAAAAACCTAGGTTTAGATTAAAATGCCAAGGACAAGGAAGGAAGAATCCTAGAAAAGTGAGCAAAAGAGGAACCCAAAGTGTTTGCCTGGAAATGAGATACATCACAAATATTATTCCATTTCAGCTCCTATATCATCAAACTTGACTAATTTGAGCACTCTTACTCCTCCAAGTTGGCACTGGGAAAAAAATGAGATGGCACCTTCAGAAATACACCCTGATGAAAATGTTCTTAAAATACATTGAAAAACTTAGTAGACCACAATGACCATTGCTGAGTGTTTTTGTTTTCAAAGAAAGGAGGGTTCTGTACAGAGAATTATTATTTTAGCAAGTAAAATGGCAGATAATTTAATGAATCACCTATTTTTCAACTCTCCCACAAACTTACTGGTATTAAAAAAAATCTTATGCAGAATATCTCTTTATTTCTTTAGTGTGCTTTATACAATGTTCTTTGCATTGTAAATGCCTTCCCAAATCTACTCTAAGCTTCGAGAATGTTATCACTGTTTAAACCAGTGAATCAGCTAACAGCAACTGTCTGTGGGTCAAGACTAACAAAAGGACGCTCATTATCTTTATATTAAAATTTTGCTGTAATAAAGCTCTAAAGGATAGGCTAGTCTCAGCTGCCTCTGTGTCTTTTGGTTGGAGACTCCCTTTGGTTCTGGGCATCTCAGTCATAATCCTTTATGTTATCCCAATACAGTCACAAACATGGGCCACCAAGTCAACTCTTACTCAGAAGTACTCAAAAATCCTGCTATACACTCATCCTTTTTTTTTTTTTCTAAAATGTTCACAATTTCATCCTTTTCTTCTGTGATTACTATTCCTGACTTCTTGATGTTTGAGGAGACTAAACATTTCCCTCCCATGTCCAGAAATGATTGAGATAAAACAAATGGGCCAGACTACATCAAAATATCAATTTAATTACTGATAAATAATTTACATAGTTACTAAATTGAAGCTTGTGTCTTACTTCTGAACCAAAACTTTCTTAATCTTTTCCCTAGTGAATGCATTTGGCTTCCTTTCATTCCAGTGTCTGGAATCCCTCTCAGAGATTTCAGTTTAGATTTCCTTTTCCCTGGTATCAAAATGTGAGTGATGATCTGGGGATATAGCTCAGTTGGTAGAGTGCTTGCCTCACAAGCACAAGGCCCTGGGTTCAATCCCCAGCATTGTAAAAAAAAAAAAAAAAAAAAAAAAAATATATATATATATATATATATATATGAGTGATGTAGCTCAAGTGGTTGTAACAGGCAGATCAGTTTCTAAACCACACAGTAGCATGATAGTCCTACTATTAGTTAGCAAGGTAGGCATCAGGGACCCATCGATATCTATGGATGTTATACTTCAAAGCACCAAGGGTAAGGAGGATCCCAAATTTCAACTCAGTGATTGTTAAAATTGAAGAACTTCTATTTCCATGAATTGCAGTTGAAACAACCAATGTCTGGAATGAAACTAGATATAGTTGCCTAGGTGCATAGACCATATTAATATAGACCATACACAAAAGTCTATATTAATTAGACAAAATGAACCAGAAGGCAACAATACCCTTTAGGACAGTGAGTAGTGAAAATAGATAGATGATGAGATTAGGTGTCTAAAGAAGTCATTCTGCAACATAGTTTGATTTTATGAGGCTTATCATGATGCCAGAAAGAAGATATAACCACTTCATTTGAGTCTCAAGAAATATCTTACAATCTTGGATCACAGACAAAAAGAGTAGATATAAGCAAAGATTCATATATGGATGTTCATCGGAATATTATTGCTAATATCAAAAATCTGGAAACATCTCAAAAGTCTGTCATCTGGTGAAGAAATCAACAAGATGCCGTATTGTCATACAATGGAATGTTATTAGCAATAAAAAGGAAAAATATTTTTACATACTACGGCATGGGAGAACCTACTTTAGGAGTCTTGTTAAGAGTCAGTCACTGAACTGATGCATTGGAATGTTCAACCTACATTTTCTTGTAGCAGGTACAGTGTTTCTGGGCTAATTCCTACATCTTTGATCAACTTTGAGTTGAGTTTTGTGCAGGGTGAGAGACAGTGGTTAAATTTTATTCCACTGCAAATGAATTTCCAAGTTTCCCAGCACCATTTGTTGAAAAGAGCATTTGTTCTCCAATGCAAGGTAAACAATCAAGAGCATGAAAAAAAGAGACTGCAGAATAGGAGAGAATCTTTGCCCTCTGCTCCTCAGATAGGGCTTTAATTTCCAGGGTATATGAAGAACTCTAAAAACTTAACACCAAAAAAAAAAAAAACCAATGAATAAATGGGAAAAGCAACTGAACAGACACTTCTCAAAAGAAGAAATGCAAATGGTCAACAAATACATTTTAAATGTTCAATATCTCTAGCAATTAGAGAAATACTAATTAAAACTACACTGAGATTCCATCTTACTCCAGTCAAAATGACAACTACCAAGAATACAAGTAACAATAATTGTGGGGGAAAGGGTTTATTTTTACATTGTTGGTGGGACTGCAAATTGGTGCAAACACTCTGGAAAGCAGTATGTAGACTCCTAAACAACTAGGAGTGGAACCACAATTTGACCCAGTTATTCACACATATCCAAAGAATTTAAAATCAGCATACTACAGTGATATGGCCATATCAATGTTTATAGCAGTACAATTTACAATAGCTAAGCTATGTGCAGGATATGGAAAACAACATCCCCCAAGAACTGGTAAATGACAATTCCCAGGGAGAAAAGGAGGACAGTGTGATCTGGGAGAGGAAGAACGGAAGGCAAACAAATGGGTTCTGGGCTCTGGATTTTTATTCCATTCACAATGAGTTTCAAGTTTTTACAATTTCTTCCCTGAGTTAAATTTTTAACCTGCACAACTAGTTTCCTGACTACCTAGCCAGAGATTGTCAGTCTCTAATGAGTAAGTCACACTAAACATTCTATGATTAACTCTCATTAAGACCTATAAAAACATACCTCTCTTGTAACCAGTCGCCATTTTCTCTCCTGAAAATGTGCCATTCCACGGCTGCTTAATACTTTTTGCTCCAAATTCTGCTACTGTTTTCAGTTATTTTTGCTTACACTATGGAGTCAGTCTAGGTCCTCAGAGTAAGATAAAAGCTCAGTGTAGTTTTAATTTGCATTTCTGTATTAGAGATGTTGAACATTTTTTTCATATATTTGTTAGTCATTCATACTTCTGTGAAGTGCCTGTTTAGTTCTGTTGCCCATTTATTGATTGGGTTATTTGGGTTTTTTGATGTTAATGTTTTTGAGTTCTTTATGTATCTTGGAAATTAATGTTTTATCTGAGGAGCAGAAGGCAAAGATTCTCTCCCATTCTGTAGGTTCTCTCTTCATGTTCTTGATTGTTTCCTTTGCTGTGAAGAAGCTTTTGTTTTCCCTCTAGTGGAGCTATCCCTTGCTTCAAATACTTGAGATAGTCCTGTGATCCTGTACTGGGAGGTTCTGGATGTAAAGAAAAAGCTGGAGATTAGGAAAGAAACCACTTAGCTAAAAGAAGTAACAACCCCATCTGGTTCTAAAATCAACAAACAAAACATATCCCTGCAACTGTCTTCCATGGTTACCTCTATAATTCCCCCATCAGGACTTGTACAACTGGTTGTATTCCAATTTTATTATTGTCTGAAAACTCCTCCTTCTATTTTCCCTAAAGACTGCTACTAATGTTTATTTCAGCACACTTTCATCATTGTTATGGGTTTAATGTATACTTAAAGGAACCCTCTGTATAAAGAATAGGACCCTGCACATAGGGTGAATTAGCAGGTCTGTGAGCACACATCCACCATACAAGTACATAGGCCTATTTAAAATGTTTGCATAAACTCCCTTTGAAACAATGCAAAAGGCACAAAATGACAACTATAATGAGGTTTAGAAGTCTTAAAAATGTTCTTATAATCATTGCCTTTCATAAGGCCAGAAGGAAAACAGGAGAGACATTCTTCTCTGTGACTTTAAATTAATAACTACTCCTACTAAAGATCTTTTCTTAAATCAAACTATTCAAGGTCCTTTTGTCCTTGTTAGATGTTACTTTTCTTTTAAGTGAAAAAACAATGGGGGGCAAAGGGGGTTAGAAAGTTGAAATAATTGCCAAATTTACTCCAAAAATCAATCATAGAACTTGAGTTTGAATTTCAGTCTCTCTGTACCTAAAAAATTTGCTTAATTCTAACTAAAAAGAATAAGTATTCAAGTCTTAATTTTAAAAGTAAATATTCTGAGTCATACATTCCTACCTATCCTCCTGTTCTTAGGTTTTCTTTTCACAACCAAAGGATTAGGTCATCAAAAGAGGTTAATTTTTTTGACCAGCAATAACTTCTACATATATTAAACAGCTTTATTAAGATACAATTCATATGCCATAAAACTCACACATTTTAAGTATACAATTCAATGAAGAGTATATATTACAGAGTTGTACAAATATCACCAAATCCAACAGACAGACCTGGGATACTGTTTCAAACCACCAGGGAGTAAGTGTTCCTGTATAGAATGGCTCAGCCAAGTCTGATTCTGCTAGACATGGATGGCTCCCCACAAGTATCCATGACAGAAATATCATTTCAGCCAATTAGAAAAATTAAATCATTTTCCCAGGACATTCACCATCAAGACAGGAACACATAGCTTTCAAGCAAGAATTGATGACTATGTCATTTGTGTAAGATAAATGTTGAAACTAATATGTACAGTTACAAGAAATGGAAAACCACATTCACTACGATTTTCATCAGCTTTTGCATCACTATGACCAAAAGACCTGACAAGAACAACTTAAAGGAGGAAAAGTTCATTTTGGTTCAAGGGCATGCTTGTCCTACTCCTTTGCTGGATATCTGAGATGAAGCAGAACATTTGGGCAGAAGAGCATGGCAGAGGAAAGCAGCTCAAGACATGGCAACAAGGAAGCAGGGAAAGAAGTCCTCCACTCACCAGGGACAAAATATAAACTCCAAAGGCGTAGCCCCAGTACTTGGGTCCTGCAGTCACCCTACCTGCCTTCAGTTACCACCAAGTTAATCCATACCAGTGGATTAACCCACTAGTTAGGAAGTAATTTCAAAAATCAATAAATGGATGGCATCAAATTAAAAAAACTTCATAGCTTTGTAACTCTTTTCCACCATTTCCCCCTTTGGAATATTTTTATTATACCTTTTACATATATGTGACTGTTATAAATCAACAATACTTTACTATAATAATCTATAAAATATTATGTCTTTTAAAGTAATTTACTTTTTTTCAGATTGTATGGAATATACTTAAGTATTGAACTTAAAATACAACTGAACATCTGTGGTCATTCAGTTGACATACCATTGACACTTGGTTGAGAAGTGACACAAGATTGTCTTTAGTAAAAACTATTTTCAAATCCCCAAACTGGAGTAGCATCCCCAGAAACAGTAATATCCACAGGAGGTTATTCAATATTAACATTTGTACATCAGGAATAAATGAGGGAACATCACTACCAACCTCATAGAATTAGAAAGAATTCTAAGGAAATGTTATATGGATTGTACAAAAAAATTGAATAACTTGGATCAACTGAGCAAATTCTTAGAAAACTGTAGCCAATCAAAATGACTCAAGAATAGAAAATACCAGAAGAACCATAAAAAACATAGAAAAGTAAAGAACAATTAATAATCCCACTAACTCTTTTTAAAAAGAGAAAATGATCCCAAATTCTTATTAGGAGGTCATATCATCTTTTTATTATTATTATTTTTATTTAGCTTTTAATTTTTTTTTACAGACTGCATTTTGATTCATTGTACACAAATGGGGTACAGAATTTTGTTTCTATGGTTGTACACAATGCAGATTAATACCATTTGTGTAATCATACATGTACATAGGGCAATGATGTCTGTCTCATTCCACCATTTTTTATACACCCCCCTCTCATTTTCTTCTACATATTCTAAAATTCCCCCATTATTCTCTGTTATGCCACCTGCAATTCCCCTCAGTGCTTGACAAGGATTCCACTGAGTAATAAAGGTGTTTGCAAAGTCTCATCATATTGGGAATTTGGTTGCGGGCTTTCCTTCCTTGCTTGCTTAATATGTGTAGGTTTACTATTAATATATTATGTGTTTTCCCTGAAAACAGGGGTCTTAACAGAACCAGGGTTAAAACACAAAAACCAGACTTCTAACGGAACAGTGATTTCAGATTTAATCATTTGCAATGAAACTCTGAGTAACCAAGAATGCTATGAGAGAATACAAAAACTGATTCTAGCTGCCAATCCCCTGTTGACTACTCTTAGATGACCTGAAGCACATAGGCAAATAACTCCAACCCCATCAGGAATGATTAACAGGAACACAAGAAATAAAGAAAATAGAGTTCCTACAGTTAAAATACCTTATGGCAATGCTTATTTAATTAATGAAAAGCCATGACATCCTCCCAAAGGGATGCCTCTTAAGCCCCTGGATATAGACCCTCCTTTATCTCCCATGGGATATTTAGATGTAAAATCAGGACATGTTATAGTCTGGTTTGAAAGTATACATACGAGAATGCAAGATATTCTATTTCTTAAAGATTAGGATTTACTAAATGCTGTAAATACTATTGGCCACCTATCCCCTGGAGAGAAGTTCCTCAACGTTAAGTTCACACAGTATAAGATGATATCATATTATTGTCTTAAACTGTCTAGCACTTATTAACCACAGCAGTAGCCATACGACTGACGTTTACTCAACCCTGCTGAACTTGCTTTAACCTTTATGATTAGTTAAGCAATATTAATACGTCTTATTGTTTAGTTATAGGTTATCACAAGTAATCAATTTCTAAAAATAATTAGAATACTTCATTGCCTGGTCTAGTAAAGATTATACAAGATATTTTTGTTATTTTTCCTTGTGATCTTTTTCTGTTCTGGAAAAACATGTGTAACTGCCAACCTTTTAATAAAAAGCTGCCTGGGAAAAATAAAATTTAGAACTTAGCATTCATTCCTTGAGTTTGTGTTGCTTTGTTCTCCACCTCGCTGACGCCTGCTCCATCACCTGTGACCACTACGACCCCTGCTAGGGCTGGACCCCGGCAATTCTCTCATTCTGCATCCCCCATTATTTATCATCCTCCACTTATCAGGGAAAACATTCGGCCTTTGGTTTTTTTGGGCTTGGCTTATTTCACTTAGCATGATATTCTCCAATTCCATCCATTTATCTGCAAATGCCAGCATATTATTCTTCTTTATGACTGAACAGTATTCTATTGTGTATATATACCAGAGTTTCTTTATCCATTCATCTATTGTAGGTCATCTAGGTTGATTCCACAATCTAGGTATGTGAACTGAGCTGCTATAAACATTGATGTGGCTGCATTAATATGGTGTGCTTATTTGGGTATAAACTGTGGAGTGGGATAACTGGATCAAATGGTGGTTCCATTCCAAGTTTTCTGAGGAATCTCCATACTGCTTTCAAAGAGTGGCTGCATCAATTTTTCAATTCCACCAGCAATGTAAAAAGTGTGCCTTTCCCCACATCCACGCCAACATCTATTATCGTTTGTGTTCTTGATAAAAGCCATTCTAATTGGAGTAAGATGAAATCTTAGAGTTGTTTTAATTTGCATTTCTCTAATTACTAGAGATGTTGAACACTTTTTTCATATATTTTTTAATTGCCTGTGTGTCTTCTTCTGTAAAGTGTCTGTCCAGGTCCTTGGCCCATTTATTTATTGGGTTCTTTGTATTTTTGTTGTAAGGTTTTGTAAGTTCTTTATAAATTTTGGAGATAAGTGCTCTATCTGAAGTGCATGTGGAAAAGATTTTCTCCCACTCTGTAGGCTCTCTTTTCACATTTTTGATTGTATCCTTTACTGAGAAAAACCTTTTTAGTTTGAGTCCATCCCATTTATTAATTCTTGCTCTGATTTCTTGTGCTTTGGAAGTCTTATTGAGGAAGTCTGATCCTAAGTCAACATGATGAAGATTTGGGTCTACTTTGTCTTCTATTAGGTGCAGGGTCTCTGGTCTAATTCCTATGTCTTTGATCCATTTTCAGTTGAGTTTTGTGCAGGGTGAGAGGTAGAGGTTTAATTTCATTTTCCAGTTTTCCCAGCACCATTTGTTGAACAGGTTATCTTTTCTCCATTGTATGTTTTTGGCTCCTTTGTCTAGTATGAGGTGACTGTATTTATGTTGTTCTGTCTCTGTGTCTTCTATTCTGTACCATTGGTCTGCCTGTCTATTTTGGTGCCAGTACCATGCTGTTTTTGTTACGATTTCTCTGTAGTATAGTTTAATGTCTGGTATTGTGATACCTCCTGTTCCACTTTTTCTATTTAGGATTGTTTTGGCTATTTGAGGTCTCTTGTTCTTTCAGATAAAGTTCATGATTGCTTTCTCTGTTTCTATGAGGAATGTCATTGGGATTTTAATTGGAATTGCATTGAATCTGTATAGTGCCTTTGGTAGAATGACCATTTTGACAATGTTAATTCTGCCTATCCAAGAACATGGGAGATCTTTCCAAATTCTAAGGTTTTCTTCAATTTCTTTCTTTAATGTTCTGTAGTTTTCATTGTACAGTTTTTCACCTCTTTTGTTAGATTAATTCCCCAGTATTTTTTTTTTTTTTTGATGCTACTGTGAATGGAGTGGTTTTCCTAATTTCTCTTTCAGAGGATTCATCACTTATGAATAGAAATGCATTAGACTTATGCGTATTGATTTTATATCCTGCTACTTTGCTGAGTTCATTTAATAGTTCTAGAAGTTTCCTAGTGGAAATTTGTTGGATTTTCTAAATATAGGATCATTTCATCAGCAAATAATGACAGCTTTAGTTCTTCTTTTCCTATTTGTATCCCTTTAATTTCTTTGGTCTGTCTAATTGCTCTGGCAAGGTTTCAAGGACGATGTTGAATAGAAGTGGTGAAAGAGGGCATCCCTGTCTTTTTCCAGATTTTAGAGGAAATGCTTTCAGTTTTTCTCCATTAAGAATGATGTTGGCTGTGGGCTTAGCATAGATAGATTTTACAATGTTAAAGTATGTTCCTACTATTCCTATTTTTTACAGTGTTTAAGCATGAAGGGGTGCTGTATTTTATCAAACGCTTTCTCAGCATGGATTGAAATAATCATGTGATTCTTAATTTTAAGTCTATTGATGTGGTGAATTACATTTATTGATTTCTGGATGTTGAACCAACCTTGCATCCCTGGGATAAACCCAACTTGATCATGGTGCACTATCTTTTTAATATATTTTTGTATGCAATTTGCCAGTATTTTGTTAAGGATTTTTGCATCTATGTTCAACAGGGATATTGGTCTAAAGTTTTCTTTCTTTGATGTGTCTTTGTCTGGTTTTGGTATAAGAGTGATAACTAGCCTCATAGAATGAATTTGGAAGGGTTCCTCCTTTTCTATTTCCTGAAATACTTTGAGGAGTATTGGTATCAGTACTTCTTCAAAGGTCTTGTAGAATTCAGCTGAGAATCCATCTGGTCCTTGGCTTTTCTTGGTTGGTAGGCTTTTGATGGCTTCTTCTATTTCAGTGCTTGAAATTGATCTGTTTAGATTGTGTACGTCTTCCTGATTCAGTTTGGGAGGATCATATGTCTTTAAAAATTTGTCTATGTCTTCAATATTTTCTATTTTGTTGGAGTATAGATTTTCAAAGTAGCTTCTAATTATGTTATGTATTTCAATGATGTCTGTCGTGATCTTTCCATTTTCATCATGAATTCTAGTAATTTGAATTTTTTCTCTCCTCTTCATTAGTGTGGCTAGGGGTTTATCAATTTTGTTTACTTTTTCAACTTTTTGTTTTGTAAATTTTTTGAATTGTTTCTCTTGTTTCAATTTCATTGATTTCAGCTCTGATTTTAATTATTTCCTGTCTTCTACTATCTTTGGTGTTGATATATTCTTTTTCTAGGGCTTTGAGGGGTAATGGTAGGTCATTTAGTAGTTGACTTTTTATCTTTTTAATGTATGAGCTCAATGCAATGAACTTTCCTCTGAGTACAGCTTTCATAGTGTCCCAGAGGTTTTGACATGTTGTGTAATTGTTCTCATTTACTTCTAAGTATTTTTAAATTTCTTCCCTGATGTCTTCTGTTATCATTGCATCATTCAGTAGCATATTATTTAATCTCCAGGTATATGAGTAGTTTTTGTTTGTTATTTTATTGTTCATTTCTATTTGCATTCCATTATGGTCTGATAGGATACAGGGTAGGATCTTTATTTTTTTGTATTTACTAATGGCTTTTTTGTGGCATAGCATACGGTCTATTTTGGAGACGGATCCATGAGCTGCTGAGAAGAAAGTATATTTGCTTGATGATGGATGAAATATTCTGTAAATATCCATTAGATCTATATCATTGATTTATTTCTTTAGTTCTATAGTTTCTTTGTTCAGTTTTTGTTTAGAGGATCTATCCAGTGGTTGGAGTTGTGTGTTAAAGTCCCCCACTATTAATGTGTTTTGGTCTATTTGATTCTTAAAATTGAGAAGGGTATGTTTGATATACATAGATGCTCCATTGTTTGGGACATATTTAAAAGTGCTATATCTTGCTGTTTTATGCTTCCCTTAAGCAATACAAAATGTCCTTCTTTATCCCTTCTGACTAACTTAGGGTTGAAATCTACTTTATCTGATATGAGGATGGAGATCCCTGCTTTTTTACTGAGTCCATGTGCATGGTACGTTTTTCCCCCATCCTTTCACCTTTAATCTGTGGATGTCTTTTTCTATGAGATGGGTCTCTTGAAGGCAGCATATTGTTGGGTATTTCTTTTTAATCCAATCTGCTAGTCTATGTCTTTTGATTATTGAATTTAGGCCATTGACATTCAAGGTTATTATTGAGATATGATTTGTATTCCTACTCATTCTGGCTTATTTTTGGATTTTTACTTGTCCTTTGATTGGTTTTTCCTTTAGGGTAGTTCCTCCCTTTACTGATTTGCATTGTTGTTTTTCACTTCCTCTTCCAGAAATATTTTGCTGAGAATGTTTTGTAGGACAGGCTTTCTATTTGTAAATTCTTTTTAACTTTTGTTTATCATGGAAATATTTTATTTCATTGTCAAATCTGAACGTTAATTTTGCTGGGTATAGTATTCTTGGTTGGCATCTGTGTTCTTTCAGAGCTTGAAATATTTTGTTCCAGAGTCTGGGCTGAGAAATCTGCTGATATTCATATTGGTTTCCCTTTATATGTAATCTGGCACTTTTCTCTAGCAACCTTTAAAATTCTATCTTTATTTTAAATGTGAGGTATTTCCATTATAATGTGTCTTGGTGTGCATCTGTTGTAGTTTTGTGCACCTGGTGTTCTGTAAGCCTCTTGTATTTGATTTTCCACTTTATTTTTCAGGTTTGGGAAATTTTCTGATATTATTTCATTGAACAGGTTTTTCATGCCTTTGGTTTGTATCTCTTTGTCTTCCTCAATCCAATAATTCTCAAATTTGGTCTTTTCATGATATCCCATAATTCTTGGAGGTTCTGTTCATGACTTCTTAACATCTCAGTTTGTTCAATTTTATTTTTATGATTGAATATTTTGTCTTCATTATCTGAGATTCTGTCTTCCACGAGGTCAATTCTGTTGGTGATGCTTTCTATTGAGTTTTTAATTTGGTTTATTGTTTCTTTCATTTCAAGCATTTGCATTTTTTTTCCCCAGAATCTCAATCTCTTTATTGAAGTGTTCTTTTGCTTCTTGCATTTTCTCTTTTAACTGTCTACTGGAATGGTCTTGCATTGCCTGCATTTGCTCTCTTTTCTTGTCTTTTGCTTCATGGATCATTTTAATCATGCAGATTTTGAACTCTTTTACTGTCATTTCTACTGCCATGCTGTCATTGGAGTCTATCACAATAGCATCTTGGTTTTTTAGGGATACTTTCTTCCTGTTTTTTTTTTTCATATTGTTTCTGTATATTCCTCTCTAGCAGTGAAGATCAGAGATACTGAAGTTTGCCCCCTGCAGGCTTATTATGACCTGCAGTTTTCCACTACCTCTCCTTTGAAGGGGAGATCAATAACAGTAGCACCCAATACAGAGGAAATGCAGCCCTGAACCAGATAGCCCCTATAAAGACTTTAACATTTTTAAAATAAACAGGGTCAGTTCAATTACTATTTACAATATTTCTAGTTGTGAACAAGAGGATGGGGAAAGGGAGTAGGATATAAGTGAGTAAATAGGGGTACCAGTCAAAGGGCCTCCAGTCTCCTGTAGGTGTCTCAGGAAGGGAGTTGCCCTTCCAATGATGATGGCCACACCCTCAGTAATAATTCAAAGTGCTTGCACCAGCCTCCAAAGGAGCTTGGGAGCCCCAGAAAGGGTGCACTGAGTCAGCATGGAGGCAGGCACAGTGTCCATCAGCAGTAGGGGGGCAGGTGGGCAGGCAGGCTCAGCGCTAACCAACCTTGGTGTGTGGGGGGGCAGGCTCAGCTACATCGACTGTGGTGTGGAGGGTGGACTCAGTGAAGTCTGACCTCAGTGTGGGGGTGGGCTCAGCCTAATTTACATTTTTATAATACTTCTTATAATTATCATTTATGTTTCTCTTCATCTCTTTGTGGATTTGAATTACCATCCAATGCATTTCTGTTTTTAGAGGCTTGTTTTTTTTTTTTTTTTTTTGGCAAATGTATTGCATTTCTGCATTACATAGAGGCAATTGCTTTTAAATGGGTTAAGAAAAGAGAAAAATTATGCATTGAAATGGTCTTTTATACTTACATAATTTCTGCTACTTGTGCTTCTTTTTAATGTGAATTCAGATTATTGTCTGTAATCACTTGTTTTCGGCTTAAACAACTTCATTTATTTATTTATTTTTTTGTAACATGGGTCTGCTTGAAGCAATTTTTACCTTTTTTGGTTTATCCGAGAATGCTTTTACCTTTATGTTTTAAAGATAGCTTTGTTGCATATAGGGTCGTGGTCACTTATTTATTCATTTATATTTATTATTTTCATTTATTATTATTTTATAATATAATTTTTATTGATATAATTACATTTTATGATATGATTATTAATGTTAATAAAATAATCACATTAATAATTAACAATATTGACATTGATATTATTTTTATATTTGTCACTTGGATAGTTATTTCACTTCCTACTGCCTTCACTGTTTATTACGACAAGTTAATTTTAAGGTTGTTTCCTTGTAAGTGAAAAACAATAGAAAACTAATTATATTTTTCTTGTTGGAAAATGGGATGAAAAATTTTACAATTTGTAATTGATTTAGGAGTGCTATGTCTTAATACATGGTCAACTTGTGTCATTGTCCACGTATGCCAGCATCTAAACCAGACTTACAATATACAAAAATTTTAAAATCAATTTAAGCTGCACAATTCAATTACTTTAATTACTTCACAACTTGTTTCTTGTCCATTCCTTTATACTACAATATTTAACTGCTTTGGTCTCCTAAACTGTGATAATATGTAAATTTAGAACACATAACTTATTAATATAACATGTAACTGCAGAGATGAAAAAAGTCTTTAAATTCCAGTATTGGATTTCTAAAGAGACACTTTTATATATTAACCAATGCCATTTTCCTTCAAACCTGTTATCTCTGGTTCCTTTCTTCTTACCAGATACCCTGTCTTTCTTACCTGTATCAACTATAGTACATTATTTGCAGATGATTTGTCCTCATTTTTGCTGTATGCCTGAAGGCTCACCTGTTTTCTCCCTCTTTCTCCAGCTATCCAGCTATGTTGTATACTAAACATTGCTGTCTCCAAAGAGCTGTAGAAAGGAACATTGGTGTAGAAAAGTGTGTAAGGGAATGGTATTGTGGGCTTAGGAGGGGTGGGGAGCAGACAGTAGCATTTTCTTCCTTATTTTCTCTCCCTGCTCAACCTACATTTTTATCTGAGCTCAGTTCATACTTAGGTTCTGATTTCTCTCCATCACTCTGATTTAAATTGTTCATCTTTGCATTCTTCTTACTTGGAAATTGTTCCCAAACTCTGAGATATCTGCTCCAAGTTCTTTTTACATTATTGATTTCCACCATGATTCAAGTTGGAACATCATTATCAGAATTTTAATGATGAGGTATTAATATAAAGCATGGTCAAACCAACACCCCGTGGAATCACAACCTCCACAAATAGAAACACGTTATTGTAAAATGTACTTCCTCTTTGACGAGTCTCACTTTTAGACTTATTCCATCTTGGATTTGATGGGGAATATGCCAGATTTCCATAACTGAATGTAATAAATGTTTTAATACAAATATTTAAATGGTAGACTTTCAGAACTTGGAACAGTTCTTCTATATTTACACTACTCAAAGAAAAAGAAAAGAGGCTCATTAATGTATTTTCAACAAAATAATGTTTTTATATTATTTCTATTTAGTTTCATGTTAATATATCATTAAGTTAAGTCCAACAAATGAAATGAATTCATTTTACGTGGTTGATCCACTTTTACTGAAGTACTACTGAGAGGCTGGGGATGTGGCTCAGTGGTAGAGTGGTCGCCTACCTTGCATCAGGCCCAGGGTTCAAACCCCAGCACTGCCCAAAACAAAAGCAAAACTCTACTAAGCAGTCATATGATATGATCTAGAATATAGAATCATAATATCATATGATATGACCTAGAATAGCTAACCTCTCTCAATTCGTGAGTCTGTTTGTGACACAAATTAAAATTTCAACATTCTTTAGCAACTGTATAAACTTTTTCATCATCTTTCCATTTTATTGTAGTCGTAAGCATAAAAGAGTTGGTGAATATAAACACAGAAGACTTTTCTTTAGCCAGCAGTATTTGAAAGCTCATAGTATTTATGCATAAATGGAAGACTTTTAACTTTCAGAATCACCTGAACTCTGAATCACTCTGTAGAAGTGCCAGTTCCTTCTAATCTCAGTACTTCACAGATACTATTGTTTTCTCCTAGTTCAGCCCAAGCCTCAATTATCACTTGTTTGTATTTACATAAAACCTTAGATTACTTTAATCCTATGCCATTCTTATCATTGTAAATTGCCATCATAAATACAACCCCTAACTCTACCCCCTGTGCTCTGTACCTTCTTCCATACTAAAATACTAAGCTGCTCTACTCTTCTTCCACATGATTCTTCCATGGGTTTATTAACTCTCTACCTTTCCTCTTGTCTCTTGCAAAAGTGCTTTGGACAAATGCACTGTCTTCTGGACACTAGATCCTGTCTTATTTTATTTTCCTGGAACACTTGAGGGCTGCGTTGGAACCTGTTCTTTGCTTCTTTCCCTCGGGATGTGCACTAAAGTGATGCCAGCCACTCTGGAGGATGGCATATTGAAAAAACCTCAGTGACTTTCTCCTCCCCATGACATGGGAACTCTAGAAGCCATAGAGGCAGTTCCCCATCCTGTATAAAACTTTTCATGGCTAAAAAATAAATCTGTAGTGTGTTTGCTGAACTCTTGAGATTACTTCCTCTCACGACATAGCCTACTCTACACTGACTAGTATAACTCCTTAATTCCTTGGATTTTATTGCTATTAAAGACTCATACATCCTTACCTTTTTCAGATGTTACTTCACTTCTTCTTTTAACTGATGGAAGATTCTTCCATTCAGCAGAACTTATATTTGTTTCTTTTAGAAATTCCAGTGTATAGCCAAAAAAGAAAAAAAAAAAAAAAGTGAGCTACTTGACACATTGGTAGGCAATTTAGAAGGTGATAGGGCCTCCAATTCTAGCAGATAACCCCCCAATGCAGATAATTTATGTAAAGTTGGCCCCAATTTTAAAATATTGAAACTGAATTAATAAACATGTAAATTGATTATTTAAAATCTACCCACAGAGGGTCAGTTTTGAACTTCCCTGGTTCATTATTTGTATTCTTCTGTCCAGCCTTTTCTTTTGTGGAAATCTTAGCAGCTTTTCTGTCTTCATTCCCTTCTCAGTTAGTTTCACAATGTAACTAAAACTTCAACTGAAATTTTAGGTAGAAAGAGATCATTCTCTCTGTACCTAAACTTATTCTGATTGTGGGCAATTTTAAGCTTTCACGGTTGATTCTTTAATAGTCTTGGGCTCAGAGCTCTCATGTGTGTGCTCTTATCTCCACTCTATTTCAGGACCCCTTCCAGGGTCATCCTTAGATTCTGCCCTCACCCATTCCTGCCCCACTTTTGTAGTTCTCTCTTTTCTCTTCCTTTCCCACCCCTTACCTTGTCCCCCTCCTTCCCTCCCTTCCTCCCTCCCTCCCTCCCTTCCTTCCTCCCTTCCTCCCTTCCTCCCTTCCTCCCTCCTTCCCTTCCTTCCTCCCTTCCTCCCTCCCTCCCTCCCTTCTTTCCTTCCTCTACCTCACTCTCCTTCTCTTTCTGCCTCTCCCTCTTTTCATGCTGAGCCTCTCACAAGTTAAGCAGGAGTTCTTATCACTGAACTACCTCCAAGTTCCTGCTTCTGAAATTTCAAATTTGAACCTCTCTCTTTCTCTCAATCTAACTTTGTCACTCCATTCTCACTAGACTTTCTCTTCTGCCTCACTGAAATCTTGTCCATAGGGTTTCTGTTTTTCAGCTTTCTCATGATTTTATCATCTCTTTTCAATTTTAAATATACCTCTCCCCTAGTTCTACTATCCATAGTAGTTGGTGTATGTTTATTGATTCCTAGCTCCACTGCCCTCCATTCCTCCAGCCTAGGATCTCATACAGCATGCTCTATGCCAGCTCTTCCTATACTTATCACAAAGAAAATTCTGTCTGAAGAGAAGTGTTCAAAACCCTTCTTAGACCAGCCTCTTGCTTTGTTGTTTGTCTGCTTTCATATGTGATCCCTCCACTCATGCACATTCATGCTTCAGCATTTCAAATTATTCAAACTCTGGAAGAGCTATTTCATTTTTTGAGACAAGCATCCTTTTCTTCCCCTACTGCACTCTTGTGGATACATATGATGAGTCAGTCATGTGAGCTTCAGAGGCCAGAGGTTGTGCCTTTTGATTCTAATCTCATTATTCTCAGATTCCCAGCGCATCACTTATAAATTTGGCATTATCATTCATAGTGTCTTACTGTTGAAAGAATTAAATGAAATAATCGGCACCAATGATCTTACACACTGTCAGGCCCATGGTAGACTCTCAAAGAGAGATAACTTTCTTTTAATTTCATTCTTACTGCACAGTCTATTATCTTCTATTATGTAAAATTGTCCCTAAACCAGCCTAAGTGCATGGATGTCACCTTGCTCTCTATCGTTATAGCTAGTATGTAATTGTTGAACCTAAAATAATGCTTTGAGATTTATTGATGTAACCCTCCCCATCCCACATTCACATAGGTACTGTACTGTGAATTCCTTGTGGACAGAGGCCTTATAGAATTAACTCCATATCTCAGGCATCTACCTCAGTACGTGGAACGCAGAAGACGCTAAGTACATTTTTAAGTGAAGGGGGATTAATGGCATCTGTACATAGCCTTTCAGCTTTGTTTCATTTTCTCATTTCACATTGTTTTAAGGCCTATTAATTAGTGTAAATATCAACCTTAAAAACTGAATTACTTAATAAGCCTAGTTTCTTAAGGCACTCATTCACACATTTCTTTCACTGAGTAGATGAGTGTCTTAAATCTTACCTGCCATGGTGGGAGTCACTAAAACCCTGTCTGACTGCGTTCTCTCATTCCAAAGTGGCATTTCTAGTGCTAGAACTAGAAATATGTGGTTCTCACTTCCACGTTTAGCTCTGTGTCATAGCTACTACCTGAGGTTTTTCTTGAGTGCCTTTCTTCCTATTCCTCGATGCTGGTTCCATTGTCCAGGATGGTGACAGGATAAAGTTCAGGAAGTCCACCTTGCATTGACAGTAGAAAGGAGTCATTCAATGTCCTGTAAGAAGAGAAGGGAAATGAGGATCATGGATGATGGCAGAAGGAAATGAGGTATGGATCCCTAGCATAGAGGACACAGAGGTGAGCAGTTAGCATAATATAAGAGAGTGTATCAGAGACTGAAAGGGAGGAGGTGTGAAGAGCCACACGTACAGGTCTAACTTTCTGACTCATTCTTTCCCAGATGAACAAAATCAGATTTTGGGGAGTCCTTAGCTTGGGAAGAAAATGAATCTTACCTAAATATGAGAAAAATTATGTAATGATGGGTGAGCAGGAATAATGGAAAGTTGAGTGATCAATTTCATTAGGCCATACAAAGCACTATTCCACATTGGGACAGGATTATATACCTGCATGACTTTGAATATCAGGAAAAAAAATTGTGCTGATGAAAACATTGCAGAAATACCATCAACTATGTCAGGGTGTAACAAATGTTCTGGGATTATTTTATTCTACCTGTTCTATCTTCCCTTATGCACTCTTTTCCCACTTAATCCTGCCTTCTCACTTAATAAACTTAAAATACATCCCAAGTGACTATGTGCTATGCTGAAAGACTGAATTAAGAGACTTCCAGTTAACAGATCATCAAAACTTATTCAGTCCGTTTCCCCTAGTGATAGAAACCACTGTACTTCATCTTTATGTGTATTTTTCTACCATCAAGGAAGCAGAAATCTTAGACCATTGACCTAGTTTGTACCAGTTAACATATTTATGAACACACACGTACTTAAACAAATGAACTTGTGTTGTAAACAAAAGGAACACTAACTGAATCTACTTAATTATACCAAAAATAAGGTTTACTTAATCTGTTTTATTTTGAATTGATATATAATAATTACACATTTATGAGATACAGTATAATGTAAATACGTATACACTGTGTAATGATCAAATTAGGGCAATAGCATATCTATCACCTCCAATTTCATTTCTTTGAGATGAGGATCTTGAAAATTCTCTCCAAACTACTTTAAAATAGTCTATTTCAAACTCAATTCAGTTGTTGAGATTTCTGTTTAAGATTTTAGAATGCTCTTGTTAAAATAAAAAAAAAACAAAGAAAAGAAAATGTCTATTTTATAATAATGCGATTTGTGTAGGGTTTCAGTTTAGAAATTTAATTCTCATTTCAAGAGACTTTCTGATTCCAAGCAGAACATCTTTTTGTACTATGAGTGTGTGTGCATGTGCTCACCTGCATCCTTACTTCCATTCTTTTTTATTCTTTTATTGATAACAGAAACTCACAGTTTGAAAGGAAAACATAACCCTCAGAAAAAAAAGTAGACTTCCCCAAGAGGGACAGAATCTTTCTGGTGACTCCCAAATAGTACAGTGGAGGAAAGTAATAATAGTGTTCTTTCACCATGGCCTTTAATGAGGAAATGGGAAAGAGCAGAAATGTCTTTTACCCACAGACATAATGTACAAAGAAATTTTCTAACAACTAGCAAAACACCCAGTCTCTGATGGAAGTGGTAGTCCTAAAACATGCTGTGTGGCCATGCACAAGCCATCTTACTTCAATGGCCCTGATTTCTAACTCCTAAAGTGAAGAGGTTGAACTTCATAATTTTTAAGGATCATTTCAAATCTAAAAACTGTGTGCCATTGTAGGAATAAGTATTTAAAAGGAGTTGGTCATGGCTTAAAAATGTTTCCTCTGTCTTTTGATTTCTGATGTTGGTGGGCACAATGATTTCCATTTCTTGCACTTTTGGCTGTGAAATCATGTGCTTTGCCTGTGCATCAAAGTGAAATTCCTACCTTTGGCCGGCAGATGGTACTATTAGGACAGTACTCGACAGATGCGTCACTGCAAGGAAGACTGAAACAGAATAGATAGGATGAGAAGAATGGTAGAAAGGAGGGGAGCTGTGCGAGAGGTCAGCCACACGCTTGGCTTCGGATGGTGCCATGGTGTGTTGACTTCTGGAGAGAAAGCGTCAACGAGCTATTATATTACTATCACGTCTACCTGTGCCTGACGCCATATGTGCCTGCTATGAGCCCACAGTGAGTAGGAGATGCAATTCAGGTGAGAGGCGAGCAAAGCCTTGATGTGCTTGCAGAGGTCAAAGAACTCCACACCATGGTTACAGACAGCTGAAGAACCACCTGGATCAGCTTCAGCACACGCTCATTCCTCCTCTTAGCCAGGAGGGAAAGAAATTGGACATCATCACCATAAAAATGAGTTTGAACTCCTTTTTCAAGAAGTCCCAGCGATGACTTCAGTTTAGGAAATTGTGTGATGATAACACGGTAAAAGTTTTATATTCAACAAAAGCAAATAGAACAAAGAGAGTTTTCTGGCTACATATTGTTTCTTGACATAAGGGTCAATAAAATTTACACGAATTTTGACAGAAAATTTTGTGATGGGAAAGGAAAGAGACAAGCCCCTGTCCATTGATCTTATTTAACCCCATAGGTAGAAAATGAATTGCTATCTTTCACTCCATTTTGTTTTACCTTTTTTCTTTTGTGTTCCCACAGTTCATCTTGAGTTTCTGTTTATTTTTGTTTTTAAAAATATTTTTGTTGATTTTATTGTTCTTAAAATATTCCTGATACACATGATTTTCTCTCTCTTCTTCAAACCCCAAATTCTCAATAGACTTAGAATTGATAGAAGAAACAACTTAGTTTTCCCCCATTTGATCATGGTTACAAGTAAAAACAGATGATCATCATCACATACTCTCCTTGTTGAAACTTTTTCTGTCCTTTTCATTTCCCATGTTTAAAGTTTTAATATTTTTTGTGCTTAAATTATGGAACTTAAGCTTAATAGTTTAATCTTTTCTGTTAACAATTGTAGAAAAAGGATTCTTAGAAAAACCGAAAAGGGGAAGGGGGGGTTTCTTTCTCCCCACAACTGTAGCAATAGATACCACTCAGAATTGTCAGGTACCTTCTGATAAAATAATAGATGAAAACATTCACAAACTAAGACTTAAAAAATGCTCAATATTACACTTCTGATTTTGAATTTTATGAAATTGTTCTTGTAGAAATTAATAATAGAAAAATTGGGGACACTCGGTTGAACTGAATAAATTATTCTACAGTCTCTCAATGTAAAATTTCAACTGTAAACTATGTTTATGTTTGTTGATAATTTTTTGCCTTAGCTTTAGCAAATACACACACATTTTTATTTCCTGAAAGCATAAATATACTGCAAGCCTTTTATTAGACAAGTTTATTTTCTTCTCCCTTTAACCATAGTCATTATTTTTAAATGATAGGTTTTCCTTTGTAATAATGTGAAAATACTCTGGGAAAAGCTCTGAGAATATAGCCATGTTGTCAACATATTGTTATGAGGATGAAATGAGTTAATAGAAGTAAAAGTGGCTTGAACAAGTGGCTTGAATCAGCATTTGTAATAAATTGTTAATAAATGTTTTAAAATTCAAACCTAGGGCCCTCATCTAGATAGCTGGCCTGTGAGAATCATTCTGTTGATGAATTTTTCAATGCTATCCTCACCATTTGTATAATAATTTTATTTCTTTTACTAGCATTATTGGCATATGATTGATAAATCAGAGTTTTAAATAAATTTACAGATTATAACATGTTGATTTGATATACATATTTATTTTGAAATGATTATCATAATCAAGCTAATTAATATGTCAAGCACCTCATGTAACTTTTTTGTTTCCTTGGTGATGAAACACTTGGGTCTATACATTTAGCCAAAGTCAAGTATACAACACATTATCATTGATCATAATCATCATGCTGGATCTTAGGTCTCTAGAACTTATTTATGTCATAAATCAAAGTACATACCCTCTGAACAGTATCTCCCCTCCTCCTCCAAACTTTAGCCTCTCATTATCATTAATTTTTCTAAGAGTTTGAATTTTTCTAGGTTAAACATAGAAGTGAAATCATACAGTATTTATCTTTCTTGGCTTATTTTACTAAGCATAATGGCCTCCAGGTTCATCCATGTTTTCACAAAGGGCAGGATCCCCTTCGTACGGAGGGTTGGATAATATCTCAATGGTATATGTGTCCATGCCTTCTTTGCCATTCCTCTGTTGACGAACACTTACATTGTTATGTATATTGCTGCAGTGAATCTGGGGGTGCAGACAAATCTTTGACATCCTCATTTCACTGACTCTGGTTGTATATCCATAAGTCAAATTGAAGTATTCTATGACAATTATATTTTTAATTTTTTGAGGCACCTCTATAGTTTTTTCTAGTGGTTGCACCAATTTTCATTCCCATCACAAACGTATAGGAATTTCTCTTTTTGACATCTTCATTTATGTTTTGACTTTTTGACAACAGCCATCCTAAGAGATGAGTAATATTTCATTGTAGTTTTGACTTGCATTTTCCTGATGACTAGTGGTGTTATCCTTTCATATGTTTATTGGTAATTTTTATGTCTTCTATGAAAAAAAAAAAAACTTTCTTCAGGGTCTTTGCTTTTATTTCTGTTTATTTTATTTTGATTATTATTAATTTTTGCTATTGAACTGTTCAAGATTTTTGTATAATCACATGTATTTTATGTATCAATATTGGGCTTTTTTTTTAAAAATAACTTCCCTCACAATATAAAGCACCCCTTCTCCACTCCATCTAGTTTTATTCACTTCATCAGAATATATCATCCCATCTGTTTATTTATGTGCGCCACATTAAACTCCTCAGTGAAAAATATGGTCTTAGCTTTATAGTTATCTGCCTGTATGCATTTTGGTCCATTTTCTATAGAATGTTTCTCTGGAAACTGATTTATGTATCTTCTCAGATATTTTCTGAGTTTTCTAGGAACATAACTTTGGACACATATTCATAGCATTATTTATTACTCCTATTGAATGACTTCCTTTTGTACCCATCAAGATCCTATCTTCTTGTTGTGAGTGCATCATAAGTTTAGTTTGCTAGAGGTTTCCCTTTGGATATAGATCTGTTCCATCAAACTCTGCCCATCTAAAACAAACCTTTTTTCCTTCCTTTTCTGTTCTGTTTCTTTTCATAAGTGCCATGACTGACCTGATAAAGATTATGTGAAATTCTAAGGGCCTGCCTATAATTCTTCCTCAGACATAATCTTCTTCATGCAGTTGAAGGTAGAGTAAAATAAGAGATAAATAAAAAAGACAGGGAGGTGGGTAGGGTGACACAAAATGTTAGCAAAAGCTCTGGAAAATAAATAAAACATGACATAATTCAATAGCTCAATAAGGAATCTTTTGCATTATCAGATAATAATTAAGACAACTCTCATTTTGTAAATACCTCATTGCATCTTTATTATGATCTCAGAGCTATCAGTATTATTTTCAAAAGGGAAAAATTAAAAACAAAACTAAACAAAAAAGCCCAAAATAGGTTTTGATGTTTGCATTTCACCCAGGGGATGACGAAACTTTAGCTCAGTTTCCATTCTTTGATTTCAGATCTGGATCTGTTCTCTTGAGGTTTCTTTCCTACACAGCAGCTCTGGAGCACTGCACTGGATGCTGTCCATTGAGGATCCTAATTAGTGCTGTTTCCCTGATCACCAGTATCTTCAAAGTGTTATGTGGTGTGGTCTTGGTGCATCTGATCAGCTCCTCAAGCTACAATTTCTGAGTTAACTAGTGGTTGAAAAGGCTTTTAAATTATAATGAATGAACAACTAAATCAGGAAGAACCTGGTTCAAATCTTGAAGGAATAGGGCGATGTTTATAGTGGTCCCAAAGCTGATGCTTCGTCAGTTCAGTCCTATTTTGTTAATCCCAAATCAGTGCAGTATTTTGTACATCCATTTTAATTCTCTGAGTACTAAATTTCTGGCACAAAAGGCCCAGATCTTTAAGATAGTATTTATACTCCAGAGCTCTGAAGTTCAATGGGAAACTGAAGGATTTTTGGAGTGTTATAAATATATGTGAGATACTGACATAAAATAATTCCTGATTTAAAGAAAATAAGAAAATAGGTTTTTTTTTTTTTTTTTGTGAGCCAAATGTAAGTGGCCAAGGCCTGGGAACCTGTATTCAAGTTACCCCATGAACTTTTATAGCTACAGAACAAAGAAAGTGATAAAGCAATAATTTGATAATATGTTGATGCTGGCACAGACAGGCAGCTACTGCTGAGTGGGGAAATCTTTTTTGTAGTTTTTGCATGCTGTCTTATAGCATTCTTAGCCTGAAGGTTGGTGGAGGCTGAAGGATTACTGAGATTAATGGTATATTCCAAACATTTTGTTTGATAATGATGAAGATGTTAGGTCAGATAATGAAGTTGAAACTCAGTGACTATTAAAATGACCAAAATAGACCAAGATAATCTTGGTTCTTGACCAACAGCATACCATCTCTCCACAACCACAGTATTTTAGTTAGCTAAGATCAAACAGTCTTCAGGATCTTTCATAAAGATGCAGTTTCTTCAGAGAACCTCAGTACACAAAGGTGTTATAAAGTACATGTTAAAATATACCTGGCACAGAGCTTGGAATGTGGCTCAGTTATAGAGCACTTGTCTAGCATGCTCAAGGCCCTGGGTTGAATCTCCAGCTCTGGCAAAACAAAGAAAAACAGGAAAAGAAGGAAAAAAAAAAGAGACCTAACACAGACTTAGTGGAGTGAATCAGCATATGAAAATGAGAATTATACATGAAAATGGCAAAAGCATGCTCCAACCATATTATTATTATTATTATTATTATTATTATTATTATTATTAATTTTTTTAAGAGTAGAAAGTAAGCTTCATTAAAGAAAAATAAAATCAGACTTCTCCCAGGTGGAAGAAGGGGACCCAAAGGCAGAATCCATCGGATTGAGCAAATCTTGTCCTTTTTGTAGGTTTTATTCTCCCATTCTTTCCACCTTATCTCTTTCCTTCCTGCCTACTTGATAGGCCCAGATTTGCATAAAGTGAGAAGCAATGGGCAGGGGGAGGGCCAAGGTGATTCAGGCAGGTAAGGGCTCAGGGGGCATTAATTAGCATCTCCTTGCCTGTAGTCCCTGACAAGAGCAGGGAAATTTAGTTATCACTGGGCTCTGCAGGTCCTTGACATTCCATTCTCCCAGGACAGTCTCCAACTTCCAGAGGCAGATGGCTTTCATGGCCCCCATTTCCTTGATCTGACCCAATCCCCTATTTCTACACTAACTGAGTGTCCCTAATTCTGGCTTCATTACCCTCTCTAGTTTTAGGAACTCCCTACTGCTGTAAGGAAAGGGAGCAACAACTGCTCTTGCTGCTTTGAGCTGGAAGGGGGCAGCACAGGCCAAGCAGTTTGGAGTTTCCTTTTAGAAATTGGGTCGATCAAGAGGTCCATGGTAAAAGTCTGGTTGAGAAGTAATAGGCTGGAGGGTTATTTGAGAGATAGGCGGTCTACAAGAGAAACAAGAAATTATGAGTACTGGGATAAGATTAATGCAACAGTAATTGCCACAGCATAGGAACATGCCAATGAATATGATGGTGATGACAGAGATGAATAATGTTTTCCACCAGGAGGTACCAGAGCTAAGAATTTGTTCCCATGATAAGTCTGGGGAGGACAAGGCCTCTACTTGAGAGTGTAAATCTTTAAGGATGTCAGTTACATTGCTAGAGGTGTCCTTGCTGAGATAGGCTACTGGCTATTGAACAGGTCCATTCTTTTGTGTTACCACTCCTAGGGCTATTCCTCTTCCTTCAGTGACAAACAGGTTAAATTTTTCTTCAGTAGATAAACTAAGGGCAGGGGCTTAAAGTAGGGCCACTTTTAATGTATTAAAGTTTTAATATATTCTGGTTCCCATATTAGGGTGGTTCCTCCTTGGTGTAAAGTTTCTTTCAGAAGCTGTAAAGAGGCTTAGCTAATTCCCCATACCCAGGAATCCAAAGTCTGCAGTATCCAATTATTCCTAGGAAGCCTCTGAGTTGCCTTATGGTCTGAGGTAGAGGATATTGTCCTATGGGAGTTATTCTTTCCCATCCTAGTTTGTGGATTCCTTGAGATAGTTGTAATCCTAAATATTGAACCTGATGTTGACATAATTGAGCTTTCTTTTTTGAGACTTTATAACACTGATTGGCTAAGAAGTTTAAGAGTTCTGAAGTAGTCTTTTGACATTCCTCCTGGGTGGAGGCGCATAGCAGGATGTCATCTACTTATTGGAGAACAATTGCAGATGTCTTATCTCTGAATTTTGTTAAGTCCTTAGCCAGAGTATGTCTGAATAGGTGGGGGCTATCTCTAAATCCTTGGGGAAGTACTGTCCAGGTTGAGATCCACTATTTGGTTCCTCAAAGGCAAACATACTGAGACAGAGTCCAGAGGTATGCAAAAGAAGGCATCTTTTAAATCTAACACTGTAAACCAAGCAGCAGTTGCTGGAATCTCAGATAACAGAGTATATGGATTAGGAACTACTGGGTGGAGGGGAACAACTGCTTCATTAATTATTCTGAGGTCTTGGACTAAATGCCATTCCCCATTCGATTTTTGAACTCCCAAAATCAGTGTATTGCATGGACTGTTACAAGGTACTAAAAGTTTCTGCTGTTTGAAGTTCTAGATGATCTTTAATAAGCCCTTTTTTGCTTCTGGGTATAGTGGGTATTGTCTCTAATGTGGAAAGACAGAGGGATCCTTTAAAACTATTTTAATTGGGATTGCACTTTTTGCCCATCCAATCTTGCCTTCAGTGACCCATACATCAGGGTTCATATCACATTCTAATAGAGGTAAACATAATGATCCTTGTGGTCCTGAATTCATGGTAATGCAAGTCTGAAGTTTTGAAAGTAAGTCCCTTCCCAATAAAGGGGTAGGGCACCCCTTGTGCCCCTTGCACCATTATAGTATTAGAGGAAAGAGGTCCAGGATAAGAGGTGAGCACTGAAAAACTGGTATCTAAGAGGAAGTTGACCTCTTGGCTCCCTAAGGAGAAGCATATCCGGGGCTCCTGTGTAGCGATAGGAGTTATGGGAGCCATTAGAATTGACCCTGGGCCCCATGAGGCCTGTGTGGAAGAGTCTGGCCTTGAGGATCTATGCCCCTGAGGACAGTCACTTTTCCAATGATTGCCTTGACATTTAGGGCAGGGCTCTGGAAGTGGCCTTGGCTCTGGAACATTCCCATTTGAAATGTCCCTCCTCTCCATAACAGAAACAAATCCCTTTTGTGGCCTGAGGTACATTCCATTTTCCTCCTTCTTCACCCGGGAAGCTAACTCCTCTTAGGGCTAAGACCAGTGCTTCAGCGTTTTTCTTGTCTCTATGCTCTCTTTCCTTCTTTTTCTCTTCATCTTGATTATTTAAAAAAAAACAAAAAAACAAAAAAACAAAAGTTGCAAGTCGGAGGATATCATCTAAGGATTGATCAGGGCCATATGCCAATTTCTGTAATTTCCTCCGAATGTCTGGGGCTGACTGGATGATAAATTTGTCCTTTAAAAGAAAGTGGCCTTCTGTGGATTCAGGATGCACGGTGGTGTGTTTTCTCATTGCCTCCCTGAGTTTCTCCATGAAAATAGCCAGGCTTTCCTGGGGGCATTGTATAATGTCAGAAACCTTGGAATAGTTAATAGGCTTCTGTTTGATTCTCTTAAGGGCCTCAAGGACTAACATTTGGAAGTGTCTGATCTTCTAAGTATCTTGTTCATCATTTGGATTCCAGTCAGGATCATTTCTGGGAATTGACTGTGCTCCAAATGGATAGTTGGGTTTAGATTTAGTTTGGGCTCCTGGGGCATGAGCAAGGTGTAGGTCATCCCCAAACTGTTCAGCTGCTTTTCAGATGGCTTCCTTGTCATTGGAGGTTAAAGTCTGGTTAAGTAACAGGATAATATCTTTCCAGGTGAGGTCAAACACCTGGCCTAGGTTTTGAAATACCTCAATATATTTATCTGGATCTTCTGAAAATTTCTCTAAGTCTATTTTTAATCTGTCTTAGGTCTTGGAGGGAGAAAGGGTTGTATACATTAATTGGTCCAAATTCTCCTCCTGGCATCTCCTGGAGAGGTAGTATATTTGATCTGTCCATCAGGGCAGATGGTGAAAGGCCAGGGTATGCAGGACAGGAGGTCTGCTGATGGGCATTAGCAGAAAATGGAGCTTTGGGGGGTCCCCATGATTCCTTTCCCTCAGTAGGTGATTCTTTGAGGTTTTCTTCCCTTATGGCAGTGGTTATGGCTGAGTCTATTTTACATTGTTGGCATAATTTGAGGTTTTCCCTTAGGGTAAAGAAGGTTTGAACATAAGGTACCTCACACCACTTTCCTTCCCTTTTGCAAAATGTACCAAGCTGTAAAATGGCATTAAAATTTATACTTCCCTATGGTGGCCAGGATTCTCCATCAGAGAGTTGGTACTGAGGCCAGGCCTGGTGGCAGAAGAAAATGAGGCACTTTTTCTTGTACCTGTGGGTCAAATTTGTCCCAGTTTCTCAGTATGCAGGCTAGTGGTGAACCTGGTAATACTGTTGAGAGTGAAGCTCCCATGGGAGTGGAAGAAAAATAGACCTCAGGTGCCTGCACCGGAGACCATTTTTAGGAATGTCTCCCTAAGTTTGAGCTTCAATTGGGTCCAGAAAATCCATTTCTCACTACCTGGCTTTGCCAAAGTTATTTCTGTCCTTCTTTGGCAAAGTGCTAGGGTCCCAGTTTGCCCTGTGCTAGAGACCCTTGGAGAATTCAGACTTAAGGGCATTACTGCTTTCCTCCCTGCCACTATAAATTCCTAATTAAGAGAGATGCACAACAATAGAAAAATTGCATATCTTCTTGCCTATTTTTGTAGTAAAGGAATCTCCAGAGGGTGAGAGTACACCTATTGGTTGTTAAGCATGCAATACCCTGTTCTCTGAGGGATTCAAGGGAGGGGTTGATTTAAAATACATCCTCCTTACAGCTTAGAACACACTGAGCACATTTAAGCCCAGGAAAACTTTAAACAAACTAGCAAAGGCTAAATATGCAAACAAAGGTAATCTGGGCATTTTCTTACTAATTGTCCCATGTCTTTCTCTTGATCCTACCATTTGAATGCTTAATGTCTGATCGGTGAGTGAAGGGGAATCATCCAGGAGGGAGTGGATGTGGGGGAGTGTTTTGCAGACCATATGGAGGCAAAGGTAATTGGAGCTTTCCCTCAGTGCCTTTCATCAACTGAGCACCCTGGATACCCCTTAGGGCGGTAGGAAGCGGGAGTCCAGAGAAGGAACCTTTGGGGTCCGCCCAAGGGTAGCCTGGGCCAGAGAACCCTGCATTTGTTCCAACCTTTCCTCCGCCTCCATGCATCCTGGGTAGTTCAGGACAAGGAACACTGTGTACTGAAGGCAATTGCACTCCAGGCCTGGACAGAAAAGTAGGAATGGCTTTGGCAGAGTCCAACATGCCTGCTCTGCATAGAGCAGGTGAGTGGGAACTGCTTGGGCCGGGAAAACTTTCACACTAGTTTTGAAGGATGGCGGCTACACTAACTGCATGTAAGTAGCCGACAGGTGCCCATTTTGCCCTCCAGAAAGAAAGAGACAGAAAGATGCACCTCAGACAGATGTGGGGTGCATGGAGACAGAAGCTCACTTACCTCGGCGTAGATCTCGGTGGGACCTCCAAATATGATACCATCGTTTACTGGTGATGAGTACTGCTTCCTCAGGTGTTGAAGTATAATGCCAGAGAAGCATGCCGAGGCAAGTGTAGAATAGAAAGTAAGAAGATTTATTAAAGGAAAGTAAAAGCAGACTTCTCCCTGGTGGAAGAAGGGGACCCAAAGGTGGAATCCCCAACCATATTATTTATAATAATTTACATGTAGAATATGGATAGCATAAAGTTCAGGGTAGTTCATATTTCAGGGTGTATTCCAAATTCACAGAGCTTTCTTTTCCTATACTAAATCATACTGTATTTTGAATTCTTTAATTCCGATGAAAGAAAAATTGGGTATAAGAAACAAAAACCAAAATATTTTACAATTCTTTTTATTCCTTAATAATTTAAAAGTCCAGAACATGCACATGTGTTGACCAGGACTTATAGCCACCACCAGAACCTGCAATCCTACCCTGTCCTTGCAGGTAGAGAGGAGGGAGTTTTATGTGGACTCATTTTATGCTAACTCAAAACTTCACAGTGTGGACATGGGAAGGCAGATGTCTCTTCAACACACTGATTTCATTTCCTTCAGATATATACTAGGAATTGTTGGATCACATGATTGTTCTATTGAAACTTTTGTGAGGCAATTCCATACTGTTTTCCATACTGGTTGTACTGGTGCATGACTATTTACATTTCCACCAGCAGTGTGGAAGCATTTGCTTTTCCCAATATTCTCTCCAGCACTTTCTATATTTAGTCTTGTTGATAATATCCCTTCTTATTGGGGAAATGGTGATCAGTGGTTTCTAAGTTATAGGTCAATGGGAGCAAGAAATTCTGTGTGCTGTTGTACTGCAGGGTGACTGGATAACAGCAATGTATTGCACATTTTAGAAACCTGGAAGAAAGGATTTTGAAAGTTTTCACCATAAAGAAATGATAAATATTTGAGGAGATGAGTTTAACCAATTTAAACATTACACAATGTATCAAAAAATACATGGTTCTCCAATAATGTGTGCAATTTTATGTTGTGATGTATAGATTAAAATGCATTTAAAACTTTTATAGTATGATTCAATTGTTCTCACACTGTGGAATATTGTTAAGACAAAAGGTTTTCTTAAGGCTATTTTAAAAATGGGTCTTATTATACCCTTGTGGAAAGTTATCACCAGCAAAATATCATCAACCTATACTATCAAAAGCAACCTGGATGCATGACTATTAGATCAAAAAGCACATTGGGAAGCATTAAAGATTCATTATCTAATGGGGGATAACATACCCACATGGGGGCAGGGAGTATGGAAAATCTTTGTGCCTTCCTCTCAATTTACTTTAAATTTAAATTTAATTTGCTGTTAGTTTAATTTAAAATTGCTTTAAAAATTAAGGTCTTCAAAAAATAAATAAACATATATACATACATACATATACATAACATTCCCTACCACCTATATGTTGATTGTATTTGGTGACCCTACATTGAAACATCATTGTCATGTCAAGTCCATTGTTTACATTAGCATTCTCTCTTGGTGGTGCACTTTCTATGCATTTGCACACATCTATAACAATGGGATCCCATCATGGTAGTATCATGTAGACTGTTCATTGCTCTGAAAATGCTCTGTGCTCCCTCTATTCATAAAAAGTTAGAAAACCAGGAAGGTTTCCATCCTTGGTTTCCAATTACTTTGGCCTGAGATAAATTGGGTCTTTTCTGTGTTCTCCAAGTGATGGTAGCTGCTAAATAAAATAAACCTTATGATCTTTCTATAGGAACATTTTAAATTCTTTAAAAGTGCTTTAGCCAATATTGCTCAGTGTGAAAATTAATGTTCTTATATGACGATGATCACAGAAAATGATTTTTCCTACTGTTAAAATGTGTAAGTCTTCTATCAGTGACACACTCTTCCTTTTATGATGAAAATAAAAGTATACAGTGCAAAAAAAATCACTATCATCTTACCCATCAAACTCATCCACAGACAACAGAAGCAGTGGAAAGCCAAAATGGAATTTTGAAATTTTGATTGAAATTTGTGCAATACAAAAATCAGCCCAAAGTGGATCAAAGACTTAAAGATTAGACCAGAAACCCTATACTTACTAGAAGAAAATGTAGGCCCAACTCTGCAACATATTAGCTCAGGAACTGATTATTTTAACAAGACTCCTAAAGTACAAGATATAAAATAAAGAATCAATGAATGGGACAGAATCAAATCAAAATATTCTTCACAGCAAAGGAAATGATCAAGATCATGAAGAAAGAGGCTATAAAATGCTAGAAAATCTTTGCCACTTACTCCCCTAATAGATCATTAATTTCCAGGATATACAAAGATCTCAAGAAACTTAACATCACAAAAAAAAATTGATAAATGGGCAAAGGAACTGAACAAATCCTTCTCTAAAGAAGAAATACAAATGGTCCACAAATATTAAAACTGTTCAAAATCTCTAGCAACTAGAGAAATTCAAATAAAAACTACACTGATATTCCATCTCGCTTCAGTCAAGATGGACAGTATCAAGATTACAAGCAACAATAAATGTTGGTGAGGATGTGGGGAAAAGGATATACTCATACATTTTTGGTGGGACTGCAAATTGGTACAACCACTCTGCAAAGCAATATGGTGATTCCTCAAAAAAACTAGGAATGGAACAACCATTTGTCCCAGTTATCCCACTCCCCAGCATATACCCCCAAATTTAAAATCAGCATACTACAGTGCAGCAGCCACATCAAGGTTTACAGCAGCTTCATTCACAATAGATAAGCTATGGAACGAACCTATGTGCCATTTAACAGATGAATGGATAAAGAAATTGTGGTATATATACACAATGGAACATTACTCATCCATAAAGAAGACTTTATGGCATTTGCTGGTAAATGGATGGAACTGGAGATTATCATGCTAGATGAAATAAGTCAATCTTGAAAAATCAAAGGTGGAATACTTTCATCGATATGTGAAAGCTAAACCACAATAAAGGGATGGAGGAAGGAAAATTCAGTAGATTTGACAAAGGACAATGAAGAGAAGGGGGGTTGGATATGAATAAGAAAGACAGTGTAATGAGTTCAGCATAATTTTTCTATGTACATAAAAGAAAAAAAAAAAACCTAAGTAAATTCCACCATCATGTAAATCAGCAAGAATGAATCTCTTTCTCCCTTTTCTCATGCTAAGGACCATTCTCACTCTTCCCTTGATCTGGTACCTGTATTTGCTCACTTCTTATCCCATTAATGGTTATATCCTACACCCCTCCCCATCCTCTTCATCCACAGACTAGAAGTTGTAGAGCTCATTGCAAGCCTATTGGCTATACTGTAGAAAAAAATCAAACTCCTCCTGTTTATTACAATACTGTTAATGTCTTTATAGTGGCTATCTGGTTTTGGACTGCATATTGTTTGTATTGGGTGCTGCTAATATTGATCTCCCTCTCAAACGGGAGGTATTGGAAATCTGCAGGGTCACAATAACACTACAGGGGGGAGTTGCAATACCTCAGCTCTTCACTATTAGAGGTAAATATTCAGAAACAATATGAAAAAACAGGGGGAGAAAATGTCCTTAACAAACCAAGATCCTGTTTTGATAAAATACAATGACAGCATGGCAGTAAGAATGACAGAAAAAGAGTTTAGAATGTGCATAATTAAAACGATCCATGAGAGATCCAAGATGGCAGACTAGAGGGCGACTGCAACTCCTGTAACTCCAGAACTCAAGATTCAAGAAGGGGAGGTATTGAGAGACTCGGACCAACATAGAGCCACGGGATGAGTCTTTCCCACTGGGTGAAGCTCAGCCCCGGGGGCAGGCCCAGACAGTGGGCAGCTTCTCTGAGCAGGGCAGGGCAGCAAGAATCTTCCCCAAGCAGCCCTGCTCCCTCTGGTGGCAGGCGCGATCCGCAGCCAGCTCCTTGGAGCAGGCCCACCCAGTGAGAGCTTTTCCACACAGAGCCAACCCCAAGCCCGGGACCTAGCAGCAGGCCCTGGCCAGCAGGTGGCTTCTGGAACCAAGGAAGGACAGGGAGAGACTTCCCCAAGCAGCCTTACTCCCTCCCACGGCAGACCCGGTCCACAGCCAGGTTCTCAGAGCAGGCCAGCCCAGTGAGAGATTTTCCACACAGAGCCAGCCCCAAGCCCTGAACCCAGTGGTGGCCCTGGCCCGCAGGGGCTTCTGGGACCAAGGCAGGACAGAGAGGCTTTTCCTGAGCAGCATGGCTCCCTCTGGCAGCGGCAGGCCCTGTCTACAGCCAGCTTCTAGGAGCAGGCCTGCCCAGTGAGAGGATTTCCAGGCAGAACCAGCCACCAGCCCTGGACCCAGTAGCGGACTAGGGGCAGCCTTCTTTGGAAGCACTGCATTATCAAGTTCCTCCAAGACTTCAGGCTACTGAAGGCTGGGAGGTGATATACTGGAAATCTACAGGGACACTATAGGCCAATAGAGGAAATCTGCAATATCTCAGAGTCCCACTGATATCTGACCAATATGAGAAAACAAGGGAAGAAAATGTCCCAAACAAACCTAGATACTATATCAATGAAGCCCAATGAGAGCACAGCAGAAAAAATGTCAGAAAGGGAGTTAAGAATGTATATAATTAAAACAATCAGGGAAGGAAATGAGGAGATGAAAGAGCAAATGTAGGCATTGAAGGAGGAGATGAAAGAGCAAATGCAGGCATTAAATGTTCACACCAATCAACAGTTAAAGGAGCAAATACGGTAAGCAGGAGATCATTTCAATAAAGAGTTAGAGATACTAAAAAAAAACCAAACAGAAATCCTTGAAATGAAGGAAACAATAAACCAAGTTAAAAACTCCATAGAAAGCATAACCAATAGAATAGAACACCTGGAAGACAGAACCTCAGACATTGAAGACAAAATATTTAATCTTGAAAACAAAATTGACCAAACAGAGAAGAAATCATGAACAGAATCTACAAGAATTATAGGATATCATGAAAAGGCCAAATTTAAGAATTATTGGGATTGAGGAAGGCTTAGAGAAACAAACCAAAGGAATGAACAATCTATTCGATGAAATAATATCAGAAAATTTCCCAAATCTGAAGAATGAAATGGAAAACCAGGTACAAGAGGCTTATAGGACTCCAAATATACAAAATTACAACAGACCCACACCAAGGCACATTATTATGAAAATACCTAACATACAAAATAAAGACAGAATTTTAAAGGCTGTGAGAGAAAAGAATCAAATTACATTCAGGGGGAAACCAATAAGAATATCAGCAGATTTTTCAATACAGACCCTAAAAGCTAGAAGGACCAGGAACAACATTTACCAATTCCTGAAAGAAAACAGATGCCAATCAAGAATCTTATACCCAGCAAAACTTACTTTCAGATTTGATGACGAAATAAAATCCTTCCATGATAAACAAAAGCTAAAAGAATTTACAAAAAGAAAGCCAGCATTACAGAACATTCTCAGCAAAATATTCCATGAGGAAGAGATGAAAAACAACGATGCAAATCAGTAGTGGGAGGAACTAGCCTAAAGGAATAGCCAAATAAAGGAGAAACCAAATCATGTCAAAAAACAAAAATGAGTCAAATGACTGGGAATACAAATCATATCACAATAATAACTCTGAATGTTAATGGCCTGAACTCATCAATCAAAAGACATAGACTGGCAGATTGGATTAAAAGGAAAAATCCAACAATATGCTGCCTGCAAGAGACTCATCTCATAGAAAGAGATATCCACAGATTAAAGGTGAAAGGATGGGAGAAAACAGACCATTCACATGGACAGAGAAAAAAGCTAGAGTATCCATCCTCATTTCAGATAATGTGGACTTTAAGCCAAAACTAGTCAGAAGGGAAAAAGAAGGACATTTCATACTGCTTAAGGGAAGCATAAATCAGCAAGACATAACAATCATAAATATCTATGTTCCAAACAATGACTCATCCATGCACGGCAAAAGAATCCTTCTCAATTCCAGAAATCAAATGGACCACAACACAATAATACTAGGTGATTTTAATACACTTCTCTCACCACTGGATAGATCTTCCAAACAAAAATTGAATAAAGAAACCAAAGATCTCAATAATAGAATCAACAATTTAGACTTAAAGGACATATATAGAATATAGCATCCGACAAAGAGCAAATACACTTTCTTCTGAGCAGCACATAGATCCTTCTCTAAACTAGAATATATTTTATGCCACAAAGCTACTGTTAGCAAATACAAGAAGAAGGAGATTCTACCTTGTATTCTATCAGATCATAATGGATTGAAACTAGAAATAAGTGACAGAATAAAAAACAGAAACTTCTCCAAAACCTGGAAATTAAATAATATGCTATTATATGATGAATGGATAATAGAGGACATCAGGAGGGAAATAAAAAAAAAATTCTTAGAAGTAAACGAGAACAAAGACATATCATATCAAAATCTCTGGGACACTATGAAAGCAGGACTTAGAGGAAGAGTTATTTCATGGAGCACATTTAACAAAAGAAGAAAAAATCAACAAATAAATTACTTAACACTACAGCTCAAAGCCCTAGAAAAAGAAGAACAGACCAACACCAAAAGTAGTAGAAGACAGGAAATAGTTAAACTCAGCTGAAATCATCGAAATTGAAACATAAGAAACAATCAAAAAATTAACAAAATAAAGAGTTGGTGCTTTGAAAAAATAAACAAAATTGATAAACCCTTAGACACACTAACAAAGAGAAAGAGAGAAAACTCAAACTACTAAAATTTGGAATGAACAAGGAAATATCACAACAGACACTAATGAAATACAAAACATAATTAGAAGCTATTTTGAAAATCTATACTCCAACAAAACAGGAAACCTCGAACACATCAACGAGTTTCTAGAGACATAGGAATTACCTAAACTGAACCATGAGGACATACACAACTTAAATAAACCAATTTCAAGCAATGAAATAGAAAAAGTCATCGAAAGCCTACCAACAAAGAAAAGGCCGGGGCCAGATGGGTTCTCAGCCGAGTTCTACAAAACCTTTAAGGAAGAGCTCATTCCAATACTTCTCAAAGTATTCCATAAAATAGAAGAGGAGGGAAACCTCCCAAACTCATTCTATGAAGCCAATATCACACTGATACCTAAACCAAACAGAGACACATTGAGGAAAGAAAATTTTAGACTAATATCCTTAATGAACATCGATGCAAAAATTCTCAACAAAATTTTAGGAAATTGCATCCAAAAATATATTAAAAAAATAGTGCACCACTATCAAGTGGGTTTCATCCCAGGGATGCAAGGTTGGTTCAATATCTGGAAATCAATAAATGTCATTCACCATATCAATAGACTTAAAGAATCACATGATTATTTTGATAGATGCAGAAAAAGCATTTGATAAAATACAGCACCCCTTCATGTTCAAAACACTAGAAAAAATAGGGATAGTGGGAACATTCCTTAACATTGTAAAGGCCATCTACGCTAAGCCCATGGCCAATATCATTCTAAATGGTGAAAAACTGAAAGCATTTCCCCTAAAAACTGGAACAAGGCAGGGATGCCCTCTTTCACCACTTCTATACAACATCGTCCTTGAAACTCTAGCCAGAGCAATTAGACAAACCAAAGAAATTAAAGGGATACAAATAGGAAAAGAAGAACTCAAACTATCCCTGTTCACTGATGATATGATTATATATTTAGAGGAACCCGGAAATTCCACCAGAATATTTTAGAACTCAAAAGTGAATTCAGTAAAGTAGAAGGTTACAGGATCAATGCTCATGAATCCAATGCATTTTTATACATAAGTGATGAATCTTCAGAAAGAGAAGTTAGGAAAACTACCCCATTCACAATAGCCTCGAAAAAAATAAAATACTTGGAAATCAATCTCACAAAAGTGTTGAAAGACCTCTACAATGAGAACTAGAGAGCACTAAAGAACGAAATTAAAGAAAACCTCAGAAGATGGAAAGATCTCCCATGTTCTTGGATAGGAAGAATTAATATTGTCAAAATGGCCATACTACCTAAAGTGCTATACAAATTCAATGCAATTCCAATTAAAATCCCAATGATGTACCTTACAGAAATAGAGCAAGCAATTATGAAATTCATCTGGAAGAATAAAAAACCCAGAATAGCTAAAGCAATCCTCAGTAGAAAGAGTGAAGCAGGGGGTATCGTAATACCAGACCTTCAACTCTATTACAAAGGAATAGTAGCAAAAACAGCCTGGTATTGGTACCAAAATAGACAGGTAGATCAATGGTACAGAATAGAGGACATGGACACAAACCCAAATAAATACAATTTTCTCATACTAGACAAAGGTGCCAAAAATATGCAATGGAGAAAAGATAGCCTCTTCAACAAATGGTGCTGGGAAAACTGGAAATTCATATGCAACAGAATGAAATTAAACCCCTATCTCTCACCCTGCACAAAACTCAACTCACAATGGATCAAGGACTTCAGAATCAGACCAGAGACCCTGCATCTTATAGAAGAAAAAGTAGGTCCAAACCTTCAACTTGTTGGCTTAGGATCAGACTTCCTTAACAACACTCCCATAGCACAAGAAATAAAAGCAAGAATCAACAACTGGGATAGATTCAAACTAAAAAGCTTTCTCTCAGCAAAGGAAACTATCAGTAATGTGAAGAGATAGCCTACAGAGTGGGGGAATATCCTTGCCACTCATACTTCAGATAGAGCGCTAATTCCCAGAATCTATAAAGAACTCAAAAAACTCTACACCAAGAATACAAATAATCTAATGAACAAATGGGCCAAGGAAATGAACAGACACTTCACAGAAGAAGATGTAAAAGCAATCAACAGATATATGAAAAAATGTTCAACATCTCTAGTTATAAGAGAAATGCAAATCAAAACCACCCTAAGATTCCATCTCACCCCAATTAGAATGGCGATTATCAATAACACAAGCAACAATAGGTGTTGGCGAGGATGTGGGGAAAAAGATACACTCATACATTGCTGGTGGTGTTGCAAATTAGTGCAGCCCCTCTGGAAAGCATTGCGGAGATTCCTCAGAAAGTTTGGAATGGAACCACCATTTGAGCCAGCTATCCCACTCCTTGGCCTATACCCAAAGGACTTAAAATCAGCATACTACAGAGATACAGCCACATCAATGTTCATAGATGCTCAATTCACATTAGTCAGATTGTGGAACCAACCTTGATGTCCTTCAATTGATGAATGGATAAAGAAACTGTGGTATATATATATAATGGAATATTACTCAGTCATGAAGAATGATAAAATTATGGCATTTGCAGGCAAATGGATGAAATTGGAGAATATCATGCTAAGTGAGATAAGCCAATCTCAAAAAACCAAAGGACGAATGATTTTGCTGATAAGCGGATGATGACACATAATGGGGGTGGGAGACAGGCAAGAATGAAGGAAGGAAGGACTGTATGGAGGGAAAAGACAGGTGGGAAGGATGGGTGGAAGAGAAAAATAGCAGAGTTATTCAAACAACATTGCCCTGTGTAAACTTATGATTACACAAATGGTATGCCTTTACTGTATGTACAAACAGAGAAACAACATGTATCCCTTTTGTGTACAATAAAAAGAAATAAAATCAATCCATGAAGCAAAACATGAAGTAAGAGAGAAAATGCATGCAATGCATGATCACTCCTATAAAGAGTTAAAAGGGCAAATGCAGGAAGCAAATGATCATTTCAATAAAGAGAGATTTTGAAACAAAAACCAAACAGAAATATTTGAAATGAAAGAAACAATAAACCAAATTAAAAACTCAATGGAAAGCATCATCAACAGAATACATCTCCTGGAAGACAGAATCTCAGACAATGAAGACAAAATGTTTAATCTTGAAAATAAAGTGGACTAAACTGAGAAGATGGTAAGAAATCTTGAGGGGAACTTCTAAGAATTATGGAATATCATGAAAAGACCAGATTTAAGAATTAATGTGATTGAGGAAGTCACAGAGATACAAATCAAAAGAATGAACAACCTGTTCAATGAAATAATATCAGAAAATTTCCCAAACCTGAAGAATGAAATGGAAAATCAAATACAAGAAGTTTATAGAACACCAAATGCACAAAATTACAACAGATTCACACCAACGCACATTATAATGAAAATACCTCACATACAAATTAGGATAGGATTTTAAAGGCTGCAAGAGAAAAGCATCAGATTACTTACAAGGGGAAACCAATATGGATATCAGCAGATTTATCAACCCAGACCCTCAAAGCTAGAAGGACCCAGAACAATATATTTCTAGCTCTGACAGGACATGGATCCTAACCAAGGATCTTATACTTCACAACACAAACCTTCAGATTTGATGATGAAATAAAATCTTTCCATGATAAACAAAAGTTAAAAGAATTTTCAAATAGAAAGCCTGCCCTACAAAAATTCTCAGCAGAATATTTCATGAGGAATAAGTGAAAAACAACAATACAAATCAGTGAAGGGAGGAACTACCCTAAAGGAAAGCCAATCAAAGGAGACGCCAAGTCATGTTAAAAACCAAAAATAAGCCCAAATGACTGGGAATACAAAGCATATCACAATAATAACCCTGAATGTTAATGGTCTAAACTCATCAATCAAAAGACATAGACAGGGAGATTAGATTAAAAAGAAAGACAACCCCCCAAATGCTGCCTTCAAGGGACTCATTTCATAGAAAAAGACATCCACAGACTAAAGGTGAAAGGATGGGGAAAAACATACCATGCACTTGGACTCAGTAAAAATCCAGAGGTCTCTATCCTCATATCAGATAGAGTGGACTTCAACCCTAAGTTAGAAGGGATAAAGAAGGATATTTTGTAATGCTGTAGGGAAACATAAACTAGGAAGACATAACAATTTTAAATATTTATGCCCCAAACAATGGAACTTCTATGTACATCAAAAAAACCCTTCTCAATTTCAAGAATCAAATAGACCAAAACACAATGATACTGGGTGATTTTAACACACTGCTCTCACTATTGGATAGATCCTCCAAACAAAACTGAACAAAGAAACTATAGAATTAAATAATACAATCAATTATGTAGACTTAATGGATATGAATAATGTATTTCATCCACCACTGAGCAAATACACTTTCTTCTCAGCAGCTCATAGATCCTTCTCCAAATAGACCATATGCTATGCCACAAAGAATCCATTAGTAAATACAAAAAAATAGAGAACCTTGTATTCTATCAGACCACAATGGAATGCAATTAGAAATCAATGATAAAATAAAAACAAAAACTACTCCAACACCTGAAGACCAAATAATGTGCAATTGAATGATACAACAATAACAGAAGACATAAGGGCAGAAATAAATATATTAGTGGTAAACGAGAACAAGGACACAACATATCAAAATCTCTGGGACACTCTGAAAGCAGTACTAAGAGGAAAGTTCATTGCATTGAGCTCATAAACTAAAAGAATAAAAAGTCAACAACTAAAATAATTTAACATTACATCTCAAAGCCATAGGAAAAAAAGAACAGATCAACACCAAAATTAGTAGAAGACAGGAAGTAATTAAAATCAGAGCTGAAGTTAATGAAATTGAAACAAGAGAAACAATTTAAAAAATTGATGAAAAAGTTGGTTCTTTGAAAAAGTAAACAAAATTGATAAACCCTTAGGCATACCAATGAAGAGGAGAGAGGAAACTCAAATTACTAGAATTTGTGATGAAAAAGGGAAAGATAATGACAGACACCATTGAAATACATCACATAATTAGAAACTACTTTGAAAACCTATAATCCAACAAAATAGAAATAATCGAAAACATTGACAAACTTTTAGCAACATATGATCCTCCAAAACTGAATCAGGAAGATATATACAGTTTATTTATTTATTTTTAAAATTTTTTTACTGACTGCATTTTGATTCATTGTACACAAATGGGGCTCAACTTTTCGTTTCGATGGTTACACATGATGTGGATTCATACCATTCATGTAATTATACATGTACATAGGATAATGATGTCTGTCTTATTCCACCATTTTTCATACCCCACCCCCTCTTTGCTCTCATTTCCCTCTATATAATCTAAAGTTCCTTCATTCTTCTCTCACCCCCTACCGTCTGCCCCTATTATATATCATCATCCACTTATCAGGGAAGATTCAGCCTTTGGTTTTTTGGGATTGTCTTATTTCACTTAGCATGATATTCTCCAATTCCATCCATTTATCTGCAAATGCTATCATATTATTCTTCTTTATGGCTGAACAATATTCCATCATGTATATATACCACAGTTTCTTTATCCATTCATCTGTTAAAGGACATCTAGGTTGGTTCCATCAATCTAGCTAATGTGAATTGAGCTGCTATGAACATTGATGTGACTGTGTGACTGTTGTATGCTGATGTTAAGTCCTTTGGGTATAAACAAAGGAGTGGGATAACTGGGTGTAAAGGTGGGTCCATTCCAAGTTTTCTGAGGATTCTCCACACTGCTTTCTAGAGTGGCTGTACCAATTTGTAACTCTACCAGCAATGTAAAAATGTGCCTTTTTCCCCACATTCACGCCAACATCTATACGCTTTGTGTTATGAAATCTTAGAGTTGTTTTAACTTGCATTTCTCTAATTACTAGAGATGTTGAACACTTTTTCATATATTTATTAATTGCTTGTATGTCTTCTTCTGTAAAGTGTTCAGTTCCTTGGCCCATTTATTGATTGGGTTCTTTGTATTTTTGGTGTCAATTTTTGTAAGTTCTTTATAAATTTTGGAGATTAGTGCTCTATCTGAAGTCAAAAATGGCCATTCTACCAAGTCAATATTCAGATTCAATGCAATTCCAATTAAAATCCAAATGACATTCCTTATAGAAAAAGAGATAGCAATCATGAACTTCTTCTGGAAGAATAAGAGACCTTGAATAGCCAAAGTGATCCTGAGCAGAAAAGTGAAGCAGGAGGTATCACAATACCAGATCTTAAACTATACTACGGAGTGATAGTAATAAAAATGTAAAAAAATAGTAACAAAAATAGTAAAAAATCTTCAAAATGATAGTATTCATCAAATTTGTAGTATTTATATGTTGGTGAAATTATCTTCAGTGCAGTCTTATAAATAAACAACTAAATTATCATATTTCATTATGAATACATATACATCTATCCATATATTTTTCTGCCTTTACTTTTTTACTTTGAGTGATCAGGAGAAACTATTGAAAAACTAAACATCCAGAAAAATTAAGATGGTGGAGTCAAGGAGACATAACATGTAGAAAAAAGGCCACCATTAACAATGATAGCTGTAACAACTAAGTGATACAGAGGATATTTTGATAAAATTTGGGATCAAAGTTAGGTTGAATAGAAGGATATAATGCTGCATACATAGTGTGATTGTACATAGTTAAAAATATACCACAACCATGGGGTGGAACAATTAGAAAGAAGACTCTAAAATACTAATATGGGTAATTAAAGTACAGAAAATGTGGGATTATTTGTTGCTTTTAGAATGTGTACCAAATAATTTATAAATATTCACACTACTCCCATAACGATTAAGCCAGATTATAAAATAATGGGAGCAGGAATGGAAAGAGATGACATTCTGTAATTACTCCCTGTGCTCCTTCATGCTTCTTGAGTGTGGGAATTGGACTGCTGGGGATATTGTCTCAGAAGAATCCCAGTCTGTTAGTGACACTAATGACTTCCAGTTTGAAGTCATTGTAAATTCAGAATTTAAGGACCAGACTAATACCAGGGCTGAGTGAGAAATGTATGCTTGCATTCCAGAGAAAAAGTTGCAAAATCTTGGCTCTACTCCATGGCAACTTATGCAAAATAGAGTTTCAGGCTTTAAGAACTCATTCTTCTTGCCCAGAAACTTTAGGAAAAACCCTCTCAACCCGCATCACAAGTACTTTCCATCAGCTGGTAGGTGTCTGAAGCTCTGACTGTTTCTATTCATCTTGCTCTGCTCACACAGCTCTCCTCTGCTCTCCTGAGGTGCTCTGTGTCCTGGTCATTTCACCTGCGCAACCAAGACAAGGAGGAGACTCATGGGCCTGAAGAGAGTCTTACCTATGGTGGAGTTCAGTGACTCAGAGAAGCCATGGAGCAGGAGGGAGGGAGGGAGGGAGGGAGGGAGAGAGAGAGAGAGAGAGAGAGAGAGAGAGAGAGAGAGAGAGAGAGAGCGCACGCGCGCATGCGTGCAGGTAGAATGGTTTATAGAGCAAGGTGGGTGACATGGAAGGAGATAGGTTATCTGAATTCAGTAATCCTATTTTGCAGTTAGTATAAAAATTAGAAATCATTGCCCCTAAACATCTATTCATGTATTAATGAGTTTCCTTTAATTCTCATATATATTTTTGAAAATATCAGTGAATATGGTAATAGTGAAACTCAAAAAGTTTATCAAAAGTTAATGTTTTAAACTTTAGAATTTAGAGTTAGAAGAAGACTCTGCAAGAGAATGATTCCATTTGTTGCTCTGACGGATGACCCTCAGATCCTCTGTGGTGGAAATTCAGTGTTTCCTTGAAGACCCTCTTTACAATGAAGTAAAACCTAGTCCTAGATAGTTTTCCTTTGACTGGGTCTTTTCTTGAGATAAAGTTTGGATGAAGATATAGTATTGAATACTATCTGCAGAGGGTAGCGAGGCGGATCTTGAAAGTGTACCTAGGGCAACTTGTGATATGTACGCTTTGCCTGGTGCAGGTTTGGACCAGGCACCTGTGCTTGTAGTGGTAAACACTGGTTAGTGAGCTCAAAACAAAAAGGTTCAGATTAAAGGGAGACTTTATGCACCTCTAGCTTACAAAAAGTTCTTTTAATTCTGTCGGGATATTTATATAACACATTGTTGAGTGTGAAAAAATAACATTTCCCTGACCTGTTTTCTTTCTCTGCCTTTTAAATCATACAAATCCTATAAATATGTACAGTTTTCATGTGACAATTAAAAAATAAATAAAATATTTTAAAAGTCCACAGGTTCTTTAAAGTACCTTTTAATCGTATCTGCATCACATCTCAAAGCTTTTGTTGTCCCCACAGTATCACTCTTGCCTCAGTGTTGTATGCTTGAGATTTATTTGTTTAACCTCATTTTCTATTTAGTACAAGAACCGAGTTCATTATCTCAGTCTTCATGAAGACCCTATAAAGCAGGAAGTATCCAGTTTTCTTTTCAGCAGATGAAGCTCGGAGAGGCTGTTGCTGGAGGTCTCAGAAGAAGCAAGTGGTAGAGTCAGGTTATGTTTAGAAATCAGTTTCCTGTAACTCCAGAGTGCACTCTTCAAGAGACAGTACTTTATTTTATCCGTCTTTCTAATTCTAGCAAACAAAGAGGTAACACATGAGTTTGGTATTAAATTTGATTGCCATGGCCCAAACTCAATGTGAATAGCATTTAGGTTGGAATGGAGACTTCCTGTCTCTATCTTTGCTGGAATTTCAATGGATTCAAAAGCTTTTCATGCAACCAGCTTCACACAGGCCTGGCTATTAGGGTGAGAGCAGATCCAGTCAACTTCTTCTTTCTTTCTGTAATTACTCATACTGAGATTTTATCTACAGCATAAGACATTGTTCTTGTCTAAATTGAAATACTGCAGGAAAGACTAACAAAGCAGAAACCTAAAAAGCAGTGTTAATGGATTTATCAGATTATTTCTGAGTACAAATCCTGTTCACAGCTAAGGAAAATTAGCTATATCTGGTGGAAATAGATGGAGGGTAAAATAAAGTGAGATAAAAAACAACCCCCAGAAATTAAGGCTTCGAAAAATATAATTTAGGTTGTTTCCCAAGTTGAGCGCATATATTAACTAATACACTAAATAGTAGGTGTGCTTTTTAAATTGCCATTGCTTGACCTGTAGAAAGAGAGAAACCTCACTGAGGACAGAATGACTAGTGGGGTGCTGTGGTTATTTCTATCACCTCTGCTATGTCTTCTTCCAGACTCAATTTACTTTCTGCAGGGGTGTGAGTGGGTTGTGATTATGAATTGTTCGCTCTTGTTTGAATACAAATGATGGAGAATGCAGACTATTGATGAAAGTACAATAAGTAATGGGTTACATCGTTTCTACTTGAGTTTAAACTTTAATGTGCATGTATATCAGTCTTGCCTTTTTACAAACTATGGCTTGACTGATTCTAAAATGGCATTGGACCTGTAACAAATAACTGTAGCAAATTTTTCCTGGCCCTGAAATATACCAGTGTGTTTGTCGATGAACCGGATCAGGAGAGGGTATATAAACTGGAGATAAGTTTTGATTACTATAATATATTTGCTGACTATAAATTAATTGCCTCATTTAACAGGAAGGAAATTTGACACACAATTCAACTACAAGCCTAGATTTATTGCTGGTCTCTTTTCCTCCTTGGCCTTTTTGCTGGCAGCCACTCCTGAGGGGGAAATCACTCTGGGGAAGGTGTTCTCAGATCCTCCTGGTCTTATGTCACCATTATTGCTTTGCTTCCAGGCCTCCCTGCACCCGAGCATGAACAACTACACCTCCGTGAAGGAGTTCGTCCTGTTGGGACTTCCTCACAGTGAAGGGCTGGAGAACATGATCTTTGTCCTGTTTCTGGCCTTCTACCTCTTGGCCCTGCTGGGGAACCTGCTCATCTTTGCCACCATTCTGGCTTCGTCCAGCCTGCACACCCCCATGTATTTCTTTCTGGGAAACCTGTCAGTGTTTGACATCTTCTTCCCTTCTGTGAATTCCCCCAAGATGATGGCCTCCCTGGCGGGGAGAAGCCACACCATCTCTTACCAGGGTTGTGCCTCCCAGGTCTTCTTCTACCACACCCTGGGTGGCACCGAGTGCTTCCTCTACACAGTGATGGCCTATGACCGCTTTGTGGCCATCTGTCACCCCATGCGCTACACAGTCATCATGAACCACAGGATGTGCACCAGCCTGACAGTGTGCACATGGCTGGGGGGCTGTGTGCATGGGAGTGTCCTGACATTTCTCATCTTTAGGTTGCCCTATTGTGGGCCCAATGAGGTGGACAGTTTTTTCTGTGACATACCAGTGGTGCTGTCCCTGGCCTGTGCAGACACTTCTCTAGCACAGACGGTGAGTTTCACCAACATAGGTGTGGTTGCCCTGGTGTGTTTTCTCCTCATCCTCACTTCTTACACCCGCATTGTTCTCTCCATATTGAAAATCCGTTCCTCTGAAGGCAGGCGCAGAGCCTTCTCCACCTGCAGTGCCCACCTGACCTCCATCCTCTTGTTCTATGGACCTGTGATTCTCGTCTATCTCAGACCTGCTTCCAGCCCCTGGCTGGATTCTGTTGTTCAGGTGCTGAACAATGTCATCACTCCTTCCCTCAATCCTTTGATTTATTCCTTGAGAAATAAGGATGTGAAAGTGGCCCTGAGGAAGATGGTAACTTGGGTCTGAGAAGCAGGAACAGTGCCTCTCTGAAGTTTTTTGGGCGAGTTTTTCAGACCTATTCCTTTTACACCAGGATTATTGTCAAGTAACAAACTGGGCAAGGTTACTGTCTCTCATTTCCGGGGAATTTCAACATTTATGTCATCAGGATTTAGTGGACCAAAGCATGGATTTATACCTTCAAAGAAACTTCTTCCTGTTAGCTCAGCATTTTCTCTTTTTGCAATTTGCCAAAACAGCATCTTTCATCTGCTCTGCACTCTGTATTTCATGGAATTCTGCTTTGATTGTTTATTATTAAAACAACAAGTATCTGGAGGTCACAGCCTGCTTATTCCTCCATGTGTTTATTCCTTCCTCTTCAAATTGATGGCTTTTTCTCTTCTTCAACAGTATCACTTTGTCCATTCTATAAATCTTGGTTTTAGAGTTGACAAGGTTGTGTAAGAAGACTACACAATTTGGCAAGTAAAAGTTTATAGCGTCTACTGAGATAAATCAACCTTGTAGAGAACAAAAAAGAATCATGTTACTGTGGTTCCTTTAGGATTGCAATCCTTCCAGGAGATGCCAAATTGAAGTAGCCTTGAAAACATGTTCCAAGACGTTACAGAACATTGACTATTTTTATAGCTTTTACTGCAAGAGTGTTGGAAGTCGCATGAGTCATTTGTCAAGATTTGTGTTAGGCGTGTCAAGAGCACACTGCCTTTTAAGAGAGGCATTGCACCATCTCAGGAAGCATGAGATGTGTTTCACATGCTGTGCTGATGGCAGGTGTATTTCATGCCTGGAGTTGCATTTTAGCTCAGTTCACCTGGTCAGCATTCACCAAAGTGGGGGTTTGTAGACAGCTCTGTTCGAAGGTTTGGCCGTGAATGTGCCTGAGTCTTGGTTTAACAAACCCTCCTGACTCCATTTCAAGTCCCCCAAGTCAACATGTTTCACTTTTCTACCATAACAACACTCAGTTTATAATCTCTCTGGCTTTTACCAACGTCATCAGAGAATTCTGCTGTTGAATTTCATTCATTGTGTCTCAAGGGAGAAGCTGGCCACTGATCTATTTGTGTAAAAATGGAAAAGAGATTTCTTAAATCCATTTGAAAAGACTTTTAGAACCCAAGATTTGTATGCTGGGTAGGCACTCTTTGTTTCCTGAAAATCTAACAGGTCTCTAGTTAATTGAAGTTAAGTCATGACCATAGTTTCTAATATACTCATGTTGTCCTTTGTGGGCGATCTTATTGTTCTTTTTTGAAAGTTATTGAATCTCCTGCACCATCTATGGTATTGTAGTATATTCTAGTAGCGTACAACATATTAATCCAAACCTTGGCAACTTAAAACAAAATTATTCATTATTAGACTGTCTTTGATGGTCAAGAACACTGAAGTTGTCTTTACCATTTCCATAATACCGTCTCTAAAAATCCCTCTCTGAGACAGTTCCTTTATTCTCTTAGTTGATTGTTCTATTGCTTAATCATTTCATCAGCATGAAAATTATGACACCTCGATTATCATTTTGAATTTTCAATGATTCTTAAAGTATTCAACATTTTAAACACTGATTGTCCTAGAACAGAGTTAAGTCTAACATCTATTTAGATTCATCCACTCCAATACCTAGAAGAGGCAATGTTGAAAACCTGCTTATTAAGTATATAACAGCATTTAAAGTAATTAACATGTAATGATTAAATTAATCAGAGTTTTAAGAGGTAAACTCCATGATATATTCATTTCATAGCTGAAAAGGTTAAGAACAGGAATTACTCATGCTTAGACCATCTGAATCTATTGTGGAATCTTTTTCCTTTCTTCTAGGATACTACTTTATAAAAAGAACTGAAAATATAAATTCTGTATAATGATATCTCACATTCAATTTTTTCCTTATCATTCATTGTTATATTAATTTGCATATATTAACTAATGCAATCTGAAGCACATCTCTGTTAGTAGGTATGATTCCTATCCACAATTATATAAGGAAGAACTAAGGTACAGGAAGGTGGAGTGACTACATATGGAAAAATATCTGATGATGCAGCGCATATAGGAAAGCACAATGGATAACATTCACAGAAATAGGCAATGACTGGAAAATAATAACTTCAGCATTTTTACCCATTTATTCATAAGTCCTTGATTCATTGTTTACTTAAAACTCTGGTGTCAGAAGGAATCTGGGTAGAATGTTTGCTAAATGACCCATACAAAGACCAAAGTGGCAAAAGTATTTAGAGCACCATCTAGGTGTGATATAAATCAAGCATTGACTACCATAGTTGCTAGTATTATCACATTTTCTTTCATGAACAACATCTGTTACCTTATATGAAAGTTCTTGGATCCCCTACATCAACTTTAGATTATTGTAGTGCAACAAATTTCTCCAAAACTTGGTAGGGTGGAAGAAAGTAATTTATTATTTTAGACTGTGTCTGATGGTTAATAATACTGGTATAACTTAATTGGGTAGTCTTAACTGGGACTCTCAGGGGGTTGCAGTTACTCAGCCAGCCAGGGCAACAGTCATCTAACACAGGATCTGATTGCAAGATGCTTCAGTACTGGGCCGTAAGTGGGAGGTTTCAGTTCCTCATCACTACAATAGCTACTTACATGTCCTCACACATGTAAGGCAGCTGATTATCTCATAGTGGGTGATATAAGAAAGAGTCTTAGCAGAAGCCTGCAGATCATTTTCTGACCTACTCTCCAAAATCACATGCAGTCACTTCTGCTTTTATTTTCTCTTCATTAGAAGTCACTAAGTCCATACTCAGTAGTAGAGAAATTAGGCTCCATCATTTGACTGGAGTGTTATAAAAGTATCAAGACGTTTCTAACCACACATATTTCTACCTTATTGAAACATGTTCTTTATTGGAATACTATATGTGTTACAAATTATTTTATCTGCTAAAGATGCATCCTGACCTACTCATTTCTTCACCACCTAGTTTTCCTTAGAATGTTTACTATATTACTCTCTGCCTTTGTGAGAATCCAGTATATTTGAGATGGTCACCTGATTTTCCTACCAATTACTAATATCACCACATTTTCTTTTGTGGGGAACATTATTTTCCTTCTTTGAAAGTTCTTGGATTTCCTGTGCCATATATGTATGGTATAGCATTAGATATCTATGATGGTACAACAAATTTCTCCAAAACTTGGCACCTTAGAAGAAAATTATTCATTGTCTTAGTCAATCTCTGATGGTCCAGAATACTGATGTTCTATCTACCATTTCCATTGTCCTTTCTCTAAACATTCTGTTCCAGGAAAATTCCTTTTTTCTCTTAGTTGATAGATTTTATTGCTTGAAATAGAAGTTTTGAGGCTTCTATCATCATTTTGAATTGTTTGATGATTCATAAATTATTATTCAACATTTTAGACACTCTCCTAGAAAACAGTTAAGGCTTAGCCATTAGAGGAAGGTCAACTATTTACTGACAGGCCCTACTGATAAGGTGCAGTACTAACCAAATAGAACAGTGGTGAATGAGATAGACATGGTCTTTAGACTTAGTGGGTAAAACATATGTGACAATATAGGTATGTAACAAATTTTCCACATGTGATAGGGATAAAGACTTGGAAGAAAAATAGAAGAGGGGGCTGGGAAAATGTAGGTTGAGATAAAAGCAACAATGCCACGCACAGAAGGGACCTACAAATCTGGTTAAAAGAGGAAACCCAAAGTGCTTATCTGAAGGCAAAGTACCTTGTAAATATTATTCCATTTTTGCCTCTGTGATGTCAAAATGGGCTAACTTAAATCACTTTTATTCCTCCCATTGGCACTGTGAAATGAATTGAAATGATAAATTTGAAATCAATAAAATGGCACTTTAAGAAGTGAATTATGATATTTATCTTTCTAAATACTTTAAAATACTTTGTATATCATAGGGACCAATTTCTTTTTTCCTAGGAAAGGAGGGAACTTTACTGTCATAGACTTTAATGTAATGAATTCATTATTTTAAAAAGCAAAATTAAACATAATTTTAATGCATGACCTATTTATTCAACTAACCTGAAATATTTTATTGTCAAAAGTATGCAGATCATCTTTTATTTGCTCTGAGAAACTTCATACAGTGTTCTTTGCATTGTTCATACGTCTGTCAATCTACCTTGAACTTTAAAAATAAAAATAATAAAAAAAGAATAAACTTAAGGTGTATAAGGAAAAAAAAAAAAAAAAAAAAAAAAATCTAACCCTATTCAAACCAGTGAAAGAGCCAGCAGCAGTTGACTCTGGATCAGGGTTGAGAAAAATATTTCTATTTATCTAAGAAAACAACTCTATTTTATATCTCAAGGGATGGACAGGTCATAGCTGCCTATGTGACTGTTGAATTAGACTATGGACTGTTGTCCAACTCTGGCCACTTCAACCACAATCCTATGCCAGACCAATGCAATCAAAGATCATGAGGCTCATTAAGTCAGCTAACTATTACTTAAAATATTCACAAGTTCCTCTCACATGCTTTTTTTTCTGAAATGCCAACAATCTGATCTATTTCTTATTTCTTCTGAATTGCCAGCCTATGGTATTATCTTCAATTTACTGATGTTTGAGCGGATAACATGCAACACCCTTGTAGTTTACTTCCATGTCTGGAATCAATTTGGATAAAACCATAGGTGTCAGACTTCATGAAAATAACAATTTAACACTGATAACTAAGTTGTATAATTACTAAATTAGAGCATGTAGTTTAGGCCTGGAGCTAACTATTCTTTTCTCCCCAGTGAATACATTTGTTTTCCTTTTTCTAGTTTCCTGAATCCTCTTCAGAGATTTCAGTCTAGACTTCACTTTGGTTTATATCTCAAAGTGGGTGATGTAGTCCACTGTGGTTATGTCAGACTTGTCAGTTTCTAAGCCACATGGTACCATGATGGTACTATTGTTAGCAAGCAGGTGGGTCAGGGACCCATGCACATCTGTATATGTGACACGAATGAATGTGTAGGTGAGGAAGGATAAAATTTCAACACAGTGATTGCTGCTGTTTCAGTGAAGTGTTTCTATTCTTAATAAGTAGTGGTTGAAATAACTAATGTCTGGGAAAAACTAGTTTGTCCACCTACGTGTAGTGTCTATATAAATGTCTATATTGGGCTGACCCAATGAACCATAGAAAGAGTCCCTTTGAAACACTAAATAGTGAGAATTAAATAGATAAATGAAGAAATTAAATGTCTGTAGGAGTCGTTCTACAACCTAGTTTGATTTTATGAGGCTTACCACGGATATGAGAAAGAAGATATTATGATCATTTTAAAAGTCTCAACAAATAATTTAGTCTTTGGTGATAGACTAAATCAGGAAACACACACAAAGGTTTGTGTATAGATGTTCATAGGAACACTGATAGTATTTTAAAAACTGGAAACATTCTGCATGTCCTTTATGTGGTGAAGAGATAATGTTGTATTGCCAGAAATGGAATTAGGCAGAATTAAAAAGGACAAATTATTTTATACTCTATGGCATGGATATACCTCAACAATATCATGGTAAATGAAACAACCATATTTGACAGGCAATACATTATGTTATTTCATTTAAATGAAATGCTTAAAGAAGACAAATGTATATAGACCGAAAGTCAACTGGTGCTTTGCTGGGGAAGGAAGTAGAACTGAAAACTGTTTGCAAGTGAACCCCAGGAAATTTTGGAATGATGGAAATGTTTGAGATTTTAGTAATGCTTGTACAATGCTATGAATGTCTGAAAAAATTGAATTTCACAGTTAGAACTGGCCTATAGATTATACCTTGATAAAGCTGCTGAATAGTAAAAAGGAAGTAGACTTTTAACAAATAGAAAGTGTATATCTAGTGTCTGGTGGAGAGGAAATAGCAAATGACAGGTAGTTCAGCCTGTTGAAAGCTATACTGACACAGTGAAGAAAAGTGGGTCAAATCATTGTAGAGGGAGACCTGTTGGCTATAATCATCTAGTCCACTCTATTTTAACTTTGTAAAAACCAAGCATTCCCCTAAGAAAGTGTTTAGCTTAAAATGTAAAATTCTCTCATTTACAAAAGACTATGCTGAACTGTTAACACATGCATTCTAGTGAATATGTTATTGCATTTCTTCTTGTAAATCCATACGTTAATTTCAGTAAATATAATATACAAATAATATGTTCATAAAGTTTTGTGTGAAACAAATCTTTTGATAGTAATGACCCAGTTACTGGGTCACACTGACAAATGTGTTATTTCTGTTATGGATACTTTTTAAAGAAAAGAATGATTTGGAAAGTTTAGAAACATGTTTACAATGAATAATACAATATGGGGCTTTTATGTTACTTATAATTTTATATTATTTCTTGGGGTTTTGCCAAAAACATGAGTTCTAGGAAGTTGAAAGGAAATGTTTTATAAAACAATGTATAGATACACTGTTATTAATGTTGTTTTCTAGTATATGTGTACATCATAGGATGGTTAAAAATAATTCCTGGAATTACTTAGATGCAAAACAATCTATTTATAATAAAAAATTAAAAAAAATATATATATATAATTGGGGAGCACTGCTAGTTAACATTATTTTTATTGGGCTTGTTTTCCCTAACTCTGAACTGGTTTTCATAGTGACTCAGGAGGAAAGTGAGATGATAAGCTGAAAATAAATCATTAATTTGTGTCTATTTTATTTTCCACAACCAATGCATGGAGCTGCTTAATATGGGACTTAATCCAAAATAATTCACTTTGACTTGATGAAACAGATAAGTGGAGTTTTACAATATCTGTTTCCTTTTACTTTGTTTCCTGCACCACACATAATGTTTTGAAATTTCTCTGTAGTTACATGTACAGAGCCTATATTTTCCTAATTGTTGCTGATGAATAATTTTCCGCTGCATGAATATTTGTAATTTTTCCTGCACCATAGCTAAGATTTTAATTTGCTCATATGGTCTATTGGTCCCCAAATCATTGGCTTAAACTTGGAAGCATTTCAAGCCCTCAAATTTGTCATCATGTTCATGTTGCTAAATGTGTTTATTAGCTCTGGAAGTCCTCTGAAGGAACTTTTTCTTTCTAAGTATAGGAGCATGTCTACAAATAGGCATGATTTTCTTTCTTTCTTATTTGTATCTTTTTTTATTTCTTTATTTTCATTACATAACCTAATTGCTCTGGCTAAAATTTCAAGTGTGATATCAGGATAGTAAAGTGAACATCCTTGTTTTGTTCTTGCCTTTAGAAAAAATGTTTTCAGTTTTTCCCTGTTCAGTACAATATTGGTTTTGAGTTTGTTGTAATAGCCTTTTGATGTTGAGGCAAGTTCCTTCTCTCTCTAGTTTCTTCAGGTTTTTTTTTTTTTTAATCATAAAGCAGTGTTGAATATTGACAAAAAATTTTTCTACATCTGTTGAGATGATTGTGTAACTTTTGTCCTGGATTCTATTTATATGGCATAATATGTTTATCCCAGAAATAAAACCAACTTAATTATGACGTATGTATGATCTTTTTAGTGTGTCATTCAATTTGATATGCCAACATTTTATTAAGGATTTTTGTTTCTATGTTCACAAAGAATATTTTGTAATTTTCTTTTCTTGAACTCTCCTTATCCAGTTTTGGTATCTGTAATATTTTTGTTATATAGAATGTAATTGAAAGTACTCTCTATTTTGTAGAATAATTTGAGGAGTGTTGGCACAAGTAATTTATGGTTCTGGTAGAGTTCATCTATGAATCATCTGGTACTGAGCATTTTTGTTGGAAGAATTTTTATTACTTCTTCAATCTAATTGCTTTTTATTGGTCTATATTCTCTTGGTTCAATTTTGCTAGGTTTTATGCATCTAGAAAATTACCTACTTCTATCTTTTTTTAATTTATTGGAATATAAATTTTCAAAATAGTCCCTAATGACCTTTCACATTTTACTTCATTCTGTTGTAATATCATCTTTTTTTGCTTCTAACATTATAAAGTTTGGTTTTCTCTTTTTCACCTGGTTAGTTTAACTAAAGGTTTATCAATCTGGGTTGTTTTTTCAAAGAACCAACTCTTTTGTTTCATTAATCCTTTGAATTCCTTTGAATTTCTTTTCTATTCTCTATTTTATTAACTTGAGCTCTAATCTTTACCATTTCTTTCCTTCTTGTTTTACTAATAATTTGTTCTTGTTTTGATAAATGGCAACATTATGCCATTTATTTGCAATCTTTCTGATTCTTTTATGTTGTCTTTCATAGCTATAAACTTTCCTATCAGCTGCATTCAATATGTCCCAGAGATTACAATATGCTTGTTTCTGTTCTCATTTGATTCTTTTATTTCCATTTTATTGATGCATTATTATAATATAAAATAGTGGAGTTTATTGTTCTGTGTTCATACATGCACATGATATAATGACATAATTTGGTCAAAATTGTTCCCTTTCCTCCCCTCCTCCCTCTTCTTGTTCCTTTCCTCTATTTTCCTGCCCTCCCTCTACATTTCATAACAATGCTTGCATCCCTATCATGAAAACAAATTGGTCCTGATGTAAAATCTTCTTAATATGTTGTTGTATACAATTTTCTCAAGGACTTTTGCATCTCAGTACATTGAGATATTCATCTGCATTTTTGTTTTTCTGATATGTCCTTATCTGTTTTTGGTATGAGGGTGATACTGGTTTCACAGAATTAAAGTGGAAATGTTTTACCTATTTTTATTTCATAGAACAATTTAAGGAGCATTGGCATTAACTCCTCCTTAATGTGTGGTAGAATTCAGCTGAGAATACATCTGGTCCTGGATTCCTTTTTTTTTTTTTGAAGGAAGGTTTTTTCATTACTACTTTTATCTCAATGCCAGATTTTGTTCTATTTAGGTTTTCTACATCCATTGAGTCAATTTTGACAGTTCATATGCATCTAGAAACATATATATTTCCTTTAGGTTTTCTAATTTTGGGGAGTATAAATTTTCACAATAGTCCCCATTGATCCTCTGGATTTCTTTGTTATCTGCAGTAATTTCTCCTTTTTCATTTCAATTTTATTGATTTGGGTCTTCTCCCTTTTTCTTTTAGTTTGTCTAAGTGTATATCTATTTTTTATATAAATATTTTCAAAGAACCAGAAAGCCTTTCATTGAAAATTTCTATTTTTTAATTCTCTATTTCATTGATATTGGCTCTCATCTTAATTATCTCCTTCCTTCTATGGGTCTTGGAATTGGTTTGTTCTTATTTTTCAAGGACCTCAAGACACACCATTTGGTTGTTTATTTAGTATCCTCCTGATAGTCTTATCTAGGCACTCATAGCTATCAACTTTCTTCTAGAACTACCTTAATAATGCCCAGAGGTTCTGGTGTGTTGTGTCACTATTCTTATAGGATTCTAAGAATTTTTAATTTTCTTCCCTGATTTTCTATCATTCTGAAGTGTATTGTTCAATTCCACATATTTATATAGTCTCTTCTATATATTTTCTTTTATATAGTTTTTTTGGCATTGAGTTCTAATTTCATTCAAATATGATCCAATAAGATTTAAGAAATTATATTGGCATTTTTTTGTGTGTGTGTATTTGCTAATGTTTGCTTTGTGACCTAAAATATGTTGTACTTTAGAGAAAGCTCCATGAGCAGCTGAGAAGAAAGTGAATGTGGTTGTTGAAGAATGAAATATTCTATGGGTTGCTTCTCTGTGTAGTATTTCAGTTAAGTATTTTCTGCAGTGCCAGCTTAGATGTCATGAATCTATTTAAATTTTGTTTATATCAGGTTTTTATTTCTTATTAAATTCTGAAGGATTTCTTTGCTAGATGTAGCAGTCTTTGTTGATGGATAATTTCTTTCAGGGCTTGGAGCACATTGTTCTAAGCCCTTCTTTTTTCAGAGGAAAAAAATATCAGAAAAATCAGAAGTAATTCTTTTTTTTTTTTAATATTCACATATATCTTTAATTTTTTTTTATTTTTACAGACTGCATTTTGATTCATTGTACACAAATTGGGTACATCTTTTCATTTCTATGGTTGTGCATGATGTAGATTACTTATCAGAAGTAATTTTGACTTCCTTGCCTCTAAATATGGCCTGGCATTTTTCTCTTGAGGTTTTTAAGATTCTCTCCTTGTTCCCTATGTAAACATTGTTTCAGTCAATTTTTTTTGCTGCTTGATCAAAAGACCTAACAAGGGATTTAGAGGAAGAAAAGTTTTGTGTGTGGGGGGAGGTGGGGCTCATGGTTTCAGAGGTCTCAGTCCATAGATGGCCAACTCCATTGGGCCCAAGGTGAAGCAGAATGTCAAGGTGGAAAAGCATGGTGGAGGAAAACAGCTTAAGACATGACAACCCAGAGAGAGAGAGAGAGAGAGAGAGAGAGAGAGATATCAATCTCCACTCATCAGGGACAGAATACAAATCTGGAAAACCCAGGGACCTACCTCCTCTAGCCACAAACTTTCTGCCTAGTTTCCACCCAGTCAGTCCATATCAGTGAATTAATGCACTGATTAGATTAAGGCTGTCATAACACAATCATTTCATCTCTGAATTTTATTTTCTCCTTCAAGACCTTTTGAGGGGCACCTACTATCTAAACCATAACAGGAATTTAATTATAATATGTCTTGGAGAGTTTCTTTTTGATCTTGCCTATTTGGGGCTCATAATTTTTCTGGTATTTGAATGTCCATCTCATTCTTTTTTTTTTTTATTGATAAAATTCAAAATATAATATATTTTTTTTATTTTATTGTAAACAAATGGGATACATGTTGCCTCTGTACATGGCGCAAAGGCATACCATTTGTGTAATCATAAATCCACATACAGTAATGTTGTTTGATTCATTCTGTTATTTTTTCCCTTCCCCCCACCCCTCCCACCCCTCTTTACCCTCTATACAGTACTTTCCATCTCATTCTTGAGGTTTGGAATCATTTCCCTGAAAAGATTATTCATTCCATTAGCCTGCATCTCACAGCCCTCTTTTATTCCAGTAATTCTTAAACTTGCCCTCTTAATGTTTTTCCAATGTTCTTGTATATTCTAGTCATGGTTGCTTCTTTTCTTTCTTTCATTTTTAAAATACTATCTGAATATTCAAGGCTGGTCACTGATATTAAATCTTCAGCTTGATCTACTGTATTAGAGGGACTTTCCACTGAATAATTTGTTTGTTTCACTGTGTCTTTCATTTCCTAGATTTTTCTTTGGTTCTTTTTTTGAAATATCTCTATTTCCCTATTAAATATCTCATTCATATCCTATATTGACTAACTTAATTCATTCAGTTATTTTCTGTGTTCTCTGGGAATTTATTGATCATCTTTATAATCATTTTTTTAATTATTTACCTTGTATTTTATCTACTTATTTAAGAGTGGAGTCAGTTCTTAGTAAATTATGACCTTGAGAGGCATTGTATCACCTTGTTTTTTCATTTGTATGCACATGTTGGATTTTATGTATTTATTGGGATGAATTTCTCTTCCACTGTTATGTGTGTTCCTTTTTAGGGTACTGCTTCTTTTGGCAAAGTGTTGTGAATTTCCAAGTGGGTATTTTAGTATAGTTTCCCTGCTAGTTCACTGGTGATGATTATTGTATTATGATACAGTGTAGATTATGTCAGAACTTGAGAATTCCACTTTCCCTGAAGTCTCAAAAAAACAGTGGAGTACTTCTTGCAGATCTTGAAATAGTGCTGTATACAGCAGGGTATATGGGGTGATTACTTTTCTTCACTTAACAATGCTGTATTCTACAGGGACTTGACACAGATATCAATTGAGACCCCTTGTCAGTGTTATGTCACAGACTTTGTGTTGCTTTTCTCCGTTTTGGCTGTAGAAGTGAATGTTCATGAGTGGGACTTTGAGATCCCCCCTCATCCATCATTGCTATTGTGGAACTGGTTCTTAGGTTGGGGTTTTTAACCTCCTATTATTTTTTCTTAAGGTATCATTGAAGTCTGAGCAGGGTCTGTTTATGCATGTAGCAATGCACACTGCCTCTTGGCTTGTTTTAGCTCAGCAGGAAAATCTCCACCCTGGGGAATCTGTAGTGTTCCATTAGATTCATTGCACCTCACAGGAAAAGAGAAAACAACCAATTACAACAATAGAAACAAACAATCTACAACGTTAAAATATGTATCTGATGCCTACTAGGACAGCTGCAACAGCAGTTACCACAAAAGCAGGAATAGTGTGTTCAGAAATTGCTAATAGTATAAGCAATAAGTATCTGTAAACTAGATTTGTCATTTAAATGAATATCGGCCATTTATGCACTAATAACTGCATCAGAATGTGTGGTGATGGCAAGAATTATGTAGACCACATACGTCTAAAAGATGATAACAATGCAGTTCAGTAAGAGAAAAAAATGTGTTAGGAAGGTAAAGAAAGTTCAGAATGTTCAGAATGTGAACAGGGAGAAAGAGAGCAGAAGAGATGTAGCCAGTGGCATCTATAAAGAAGAAGGAGAAAAAAAAATAAAAGAAAAATCTAAGAAAAAGGAAACAGAGAACAAGTTTATTTGGCTAATACAGAGAGAAGAGATAAAGAGAATCAAGAGACACAAACACAAACAAAACAAAACTGAAAAGAAAAACAGCCCTCAAAAGACAAGGCAAAGAAAAAACATAATAAAAATGTCAAAAATTAGAAAAAAGAAAAAATATATGTATGCATATATATGTGAAAGTGTGAAAAAATATATATCCAGGAACAAATCAACAGAAGAAAAACACCAAGGGAAAAAAGAAGAAAAAAAGACAAGGGAAAAAAACTATTAAAGAAATGAAAGAATTGTCTCCAGTGAGGTGGTCAAAACTGTTGATGAGAATGGGTGATCTCTGTCTATGCCAGGCTGTCATTTTTCCTGCTTCTCTGTGGGTTGTGTACTTTTCAGAGGGACCAAGCCTAGGGATTTTAAAACCCTTCCTCTTTTGGTGTTGCTAACTTGGTTGTCAGCTGGAGTGGCCTAAAACTGAAGTTTGTTGAAATAGTTTTCAACTTCTCACCAGTATAAGGTAGGAAAGAAGAGGAAGTACTGTCATTTTGAGTGTTGTCCTGACAGATTAGGTGGATGCACTCCCAGGTTGGGGTTGCAGCAGAGTTCCAAGTGGGTAGTTCCAGAGGCTGGAATTTAGTTCTAGAGGATAGTGGTGGGTGTTGGAGACCGCTGCCCTGTAGGGCCTGCAGTGGTAGCTGGCCTTGCCCTAAGATGGCGCTGAGAAGCCCAACCGCAAAGAAAAACAACTTTAAGGAAGTGCTTTCTATTGGCTGACTGATCTCCTCCCATCCGTGCTTAGCTCGTGATCAGTACATGTCCTCATTACCCACCATTAAGTCTCCACGAGCCAAACGCCTGACCCGTTAAGGTGATTGGCTGTTATATCCCATAAAGCTGCGTACTTTGCCCGGTGGAGGCAGGCAGGCAGCAGCTGCCTGACGAGAGAAGAAGAGAGAAGCAGCAGCTGCGCGAGAGAAAAGGAGAGAGAGAGCTGCGCGGCGAGAGGAAGAATAAGAAGAAGACGGCGGCGGCGGAGGAGGAGGAAGAACCGGGCACTCGGCTCAGAAGCTCTCCCATAAAAATAAAGACCTTAAAACTTCATCTGAGAGCTGAGTCTTCATTGTACTCGCTGGATGAGACAGTGGGTGCTGTCTTCCCTGCAGAGATTAGATCAACACACCTCATCTCCTATGAATTCCACTCACAAGTTGGGGAGCCAACCCTCCACAGGTCTTGCATGCTCCAACACTGACCAATAGTTCTTCCTCTCTCAGCCCTGAATGTCACCATGCCCACCTATTCAGTTTCTGACCCTCTTCAGCTGGTCATGTGAGCCTCCAGACTCAGAGAAAGTGAATTGCACTGCCCTCTCTCTCTGACTTGAAACCCCCTGGTATAATCTTCTGTGTGCCTGTTTCAATCATTTTCTGCTAGGTACACTCTAGGACACACAGTAGGTGCTTGCCAGGACAATGTGACAATATTTTTTGTGAAAATATTGCCGGAGCAAGCTTCAGTGTGGCCTCCACAAGATGGCTTTCTGCCTCAGTTCGCCACTTGCCAGTTGAGAAATAATGAGCACTTTTCATATACCAGTCCACTGCGCAGCCTCTGGTTCAGTTAAGTTCAGACTGCTTTTCTGTTCTGTAGGTTTTTCCAGGCCAAAGTTGTCTGTTGTTTCTTTTTGTGTTACCCGTTCCCTCTGCAATGAAATGGGGGTCTCTGCTGCTGACACGAGAGGCTTCCTTCCAATGTACTTTCTCTAGCCTTTCATTCAAAATATCAGAATTTCTGAGTCTCTAAGAGTCTCCAACTGTCTGATACTGAATTTTTGTGAATTGCCTCTTTAATTCACCTTGCTAAGACACAGTACTCTTTCTGCTTGAATCCGGGACCACGGGAAATATAGCTTTCCTCTAATCTGCCATCTTGAGTTAACTCAGATAGTTCATTTTTTTTTAACATTATTAATTGTATATTGTTTTTAAATACATTAAATATTTTCTTTTCCATTCTGTTTTATGTACTCACTAGAAAATTCTCAGTTTTCAGTTGTTCCTATTGCAGATGTTAAAAAAAAGTTTCATAAATAATACTCAATACATAATCCCAGAGAGCTCTTTATCACCCCACAGTAGAGTTATAGAATAAAGGTCCTTTAAAGCAGGTTAATATCTTGAGTAGATACTTCTCAAGGGGTGGCATCACACAAAGTACTACGGGTGCAAAGCACTCTTCATAGGGCCTGGGAGTGTAGCTCAGTGGTAGAGTGTGTGCTTACTATGCCAGAGGCCCTGGGTTCAATCCCCAGTGACCCTCCCCACACACAAGCATTAATATTTACAAAAACTGTAAGATACTAGTGTACTCTCTACAGAAATTCAGAAGACATTGAAGACTTTATATTTCTATCTGGAGTCACAAAATGGGAAGCAGATGTGGCATGTAAGCTGAGATATATCCAAGTGCAAAAAATTATTCTATAATTGCTACTTTATGCTATCTCTAGTATTTCTCTTCCTTTCATTGTCAAATAATAATTAATGGCACAAGAGTATTAAGTCCTATTGAAATACTCCTATAGTGTATAGGTGTTATTAGCTTCCAATGCATTCTATGAAGGTATTTCATTAGGAAAAACTCTCCACAGTGTGGTCTTTCTTTGATCTTCCAGGACTAACTGGACATGGGCATGAGGATTCACACCCTACCAAGTTCTTCCTGATGGGAATCCCTCAAACAAATAGAAGGGAAATATATATTCTTTTTCCTATTTCTGTCCTTCGACCTGCTTACTCTGCTGGGGAGCCTGCTCATTTCCCCCACCATCCTCACCTCCTCTAAGCTTCACAACCCTATATGTTTCTTCCTGGGAAATCTGTCAGTGTTTGACATCTTTTTCCCTTTAGTGAATTCTTCCAAAATGGTACTTTAACTAATGGGACAAAATTGTGCCAGCTCTTAACGGGGATGTGCCTCTCAGCTCTTCTATTTCCAGGTTGTTTACTGTACACCATGACAGTATGTGACTGCTTTACTGTCACTCTCGGTGACACATCATGAGCCATCAGGTGAGTGCTGTCATGAATCTGGGCACCTGGATGGGAGTGGTCTGCATGTATCTGTCCTCACATACCTCATCTTTAAGTTGTCCTGTTGTGTGGTCCATAAGGCGGACAGTATTTTTTTTCTGTGATATGCTGGTGGTGCTGCCCCTGGGCTGCTCAGGAACCTCTCTAGCACAGACGATGAGTTTCACCAGGGTGGGTCTCATTGCACTCATGTGTTTTTCCTTTACTCACTTATACTTGCATTGCTCCCTCACAGAGCCTTCTCCCCCTGCAGTGCCCACCTGACTTTCATTCGGTTCTTCTATGGACTGGTGGTCCTCACTTACCTCTACCCTGCCGACAGCCCTTGGCTGGACTCTGTGCTTCAAGTATTGACCAATATTGTGATCCCTTCCCAAAATTCTTTGATATTTTACTTTAGAAACAAGGAGGTACAGCAGGCTTTGAAAAAAGCACTGACCTAATAAGCACATATTTGTGAGGAGTAAATAAGTTATGATCCATCCTTCCAATTTTGCCCTTGTCTTAAACTGGGGACTATTCTGCTCTTAAATCTGGTGTTTAAGAGCTTGTGACAAACAGGAAGATCAGATAGTTTCTTATGTGATCAATGTCTGCTTGTGTATACAATTTGATCTTCCACAAAATGTTTTACAATGTTTGCTATGTCCACGCACTATGCTATGCACTTTCCAAATACTGAAATATGTAATTAATATAATAACATTAAGCAGATTTCATTAATTTTACCAGCATACTGAGGAAATAAACAAGGCACTGAGCAGGTCAGACATTTGTGCAGTGCCATAGAGCTAAAAAGTTGCGGAACTAAGATGTGAACCAAAATATCTTTTGCTACTGTGTTGTAGAAATTGCAACATGATACGTGTTTCTTCTGGGAATTTTTCTATTTAAATAAGCTATTATCCAATTAGCCAGAATCTGTAGCCCATTGCTCCATTGATTTCTATCATTTTTAAATCAGTATTTTGATATGCCTGAGTGTGATGTATGGAAATTCTCTTATCGTTTTAGAAGTCTGGTAATATCCATGTACTTACCACTATTTGTGAACTTGGAATCTCTATTTCCAGATAAACATGCTCTTTATTTATGACTATAGTTTGAATTCTACAAGAGAACTGCAGGTTTCCTTTTAGTCAGTTTAGGATGAATTTGGATTCCAGAGTTTCAGAACTTATTAAAGTTACAATCATATTTTTTCCCAAAAATGACTTTGAAAAAATTTTAAGAAACTGAAACAAATTAAAGTGAACAAAAACAACCCACTATTCCCTTCATGAAAAAATAATTTCTATCAGCTTTTTGTTACTTTTCCTCACTCATTAGTGACTCAGTTGGTGCTAGGGCTTCTGATTTCCTGTTTGGCATCATTTTATCTATATTTTTAACATTGATATCTATGTCTATACCTAGACTATCTGTGTAGGTAATAAGAGACATATACTTATGATCATATTTTGTATACATGTTATTGTTTTAATAGGTTATGAAGCATTTTCAATTGCCACAGTGTTTAAATATCTTTATTGCAATATAGTTCACATAGGACAGACACACAATTCATTAAATATTCAACAATTTTTAGTATAGTCTTAGATATGTATATCATCACCAAAGCCAGTGTTAGAAAATTTTCATCATGACAGAAATAATTCTTGTGTCCTCTTGTGTCACCTCCTTCTTCTTACATGACACTCTTCCTTAAACACTTATCTACTTTCTGTGTCTGTAGGCTGGTCTATTCTAACATTTCATCAAAATGGAATCACATTATATATGGTCTGATCTTTTGTGACTTGTTTCTTGACTTCAGAATAATGTTTTCAATATTAATCCATGTTGTAGTATGTGTCTTCTTATGGCTTAATGATATTTATTGTACAAATACACTACAATTTGTTTATCATTTAATGGATAGTTGACTTTTTTCCTTTCTCTTGCTTCTATTAACATTTGTGTGTATGTCTTTGTTTGAACATCTGTTTTCTATTCTTCTTTCTTTTATATAAAAAAGTGAATGTGCTAAATGATATGGTGATTCTATGTTTTGCCTTTTAAGGAAGAATCAAACTATTTTACATGGTATTTACACCATCTTTGAATCTTTTGATAGTACAAACATAGCAGATATTTAGATAGGCAATATTTGGAGTTTTGAATTTTGAACTCTTCCTTGGCTAGTGATGTGGTATGATAATCTTGTAATGCCCAGTGTAAGCTAAGGTAAGCACATTAGGCAGGTGTTAAGCCAAGCTATGATGTTTGGCAGGTTAGGTGTACTTACCTGTGTTTTTGACTTGGGATATTTTCAATTTATGAGAAATTAATATGGATATAACTCCTTTATAAGTCCAGGAGCATCTCTATCCACAGTTTCCATTTGACTGCTTTCATATGCAACACTTCATTTTATTCACTTTTCTTATATTTTTCATTTAATTATCAAAACAATTCAAAGAAAGGTATGATGTTTTTACAATCCTTAAACAAAACTGAAACTGTGACACAAAGATGTTAAGTAACTTTTCCAAAGTATTACAAAAATGTAATACTAAAGGAAGTACAGGGGGAAGATTCAAACACAAGACACTCTAACTCTGCAGCATGGACTCTTTAATGAGCAGTTTGAATTGCAGGCCTTATTTCTGAACTGCCATATTTAAGAACTCAGCAGGATACTCAGGTGGGAATTCCCAAAAGCTGGTCTGGGGATGTAGTTCAGTCGTAGAGTACTGGTGCCTAGCATGCATGAAGCTCTGGGTTCAATCCCTGGTAAACCTGCCCCATGTACACACAAAAAAGACAAAAGAAAAGAAAGAAATTTTCAGTAGGTCTTTAAAATTTAAAACTTTGGTTGCATTGTAAAACAGTGGAACTCATTTTGGAGAAAGAATCTTGAAGTAAACTCCTACAATCCTTGAAAACTTTCTGAAACTTCCTAAAAAATGAATAAGGAAGCCTGGTGGTATATTCTGTGGAGCATTTACCTTGAAGACGTGGGAACAAAGAGAGCAAGAGCCAAAACAATAGATTGCTCTTGAGAGATCGAGGTGCTGGGGAGATGGGAATTTCATTTTGGCTCTACCATAGGGTATGTTCAGTCCCTAAGGAGAGGGAAAAACCTGAGTAAAACATTGAGTCCCTAAGGAACTGAAGAAGTATCATGATTTAGTTTGTACACATAATCCCTTCATTTGCTTTTTATACTTAGAATCTGTTCCCTAGGAAGAAAGTAAGCTTCTACCTTGCTTGTAGTCAGGGCACAGTCTCACTGAGTGGCAGATGTGATAATAAGGAAGGTATTTATTTTTCTCTGATGCTTCAGAAGACTTATAGTTATTATAAATCCAGCAGTTCAGAATGATTTCCAGGGAATATGAGAAGTTCAGTCTGATATCACTCTTCCAGGACCACAGGGGTAAACAATGATAAAGAAGCACCAAGATTTTCTCTCCTGTGGAAGGTGAGTTTTTTTGTTTTTTGGGTTTTTTTTTTTTTTTTTTTTTTTTTTTTGTTGGTGTGGGGTTACTGGGGATTGAACTCAAGGGCACTTGACCACTAAGCCACATCCCCAGCCCTATTTTGTATTTTATTTAGAGACAGGATCTCACTGAGTTGCTTAATGCTTCACTTTTGCTGAGACTGGCTTTGAACTCATGATCCTCCTGCCTCAGCCTCCTGAGCTGCTGGGATTACAGGTGTGCACCACAGCACTCAGCCTGGAAGGTGATTTTTGAAATGTATGTATATTAATGTCTTTTCATTTAACTCTTTGAGATATCATTAACGTGTAAAAATGAATCTCCAAGGTTTACAACTTAATATTTTGGCACACTGTGAAATAATCCCATTAATGATCCCCCTTTTTGTGTGTTTTGTGTATGTTTCCATATAGTGAGAACATAATTTTCAGTTCCGTTCTGCTAGCAAATTTCACATTATTATTAACTATTGTTAACACGTTGTGCATTAGATGTCCAGAGCTTAATCATCTTGCATAACTGAGCCTTTGTAACCATTGGCCAGTATCAGATTTTTCCTCCCCTTGTCCTCTTGCAACCAACATTCTACTCTCTGCTTATATGAACACAACTATTTATATTTCCTATTCATGTGAAATCAGGCACTGTTTCTCTTTCATTGTTTTGTTTATTCTTAGCTCGATATCCTCATATTTTGAGATGAAGACCAGGGATCTAAGATATGATATTTTTCTTTCCATTTTGTGCAATCCTAAGACTCAAGTGAAACTGGTAGAGGAAATTCTTTGAAAAGGGAGCAGAGAATGTTCACAGAATTAATGGATACCAAGGTTGTAGTACATTAATTATTAATTTCCCTGTCTATGGACAGATATGTCATTAGTCTACATTTATGGTCTTTTCTGTGACATGGGACAATAACTTAAAAATTCCTAGACTCAGGTTCTTTTGTTTTAGATTAGGAAGAACATTCATGGTTCCAAACCCACTAGAGTGCAATCTGCATTGAGGGTCGTCACCAGGTTGCGGACATCTGCTTCCAAATTTACTAGTGAAGGGAGGGCTCAAGGAAAGGGAGAAATATGAGATGAAAGAACAATTTGCTCTTTTCCAGCTCTCTTCTTTTTTATTCCTGTGCTTTCCTAACAGTCGTTTGCATATGGTACCACCAGTCTTCCTTAGGCAGGCTAAGTGTGTGATGTTCTGTACTTAGTTTTAAGATTCTAATAGGAATTTTAAATCAGTATTCTGGCAGCACAAAAGGCAGGTTGTGTGCATTCAGGTTGGTTAGTTTCAGACATTACTGGTGCACTCCTCACACTGATGGGAGAAGATATTCTTGGAAGAGTTGGGTTGTCTTCTAATGTAATTACTGTTTTTCTCCCTGTGTCTACAGATTCTTTTTGAAAAGAATGGCTCCTGAAAATGCCTCTTTTGTAACTGAGTTTACTCTGGTGGGATTAACAGATTGGCCTAATCTTCAACTCCCCCTGTTCATCCTATTTCTAGTAATGTATATGGTCACTGTGTTGGGAAATTTGTGTTTGATAACTCTGATTGGCTTGGATTCACACCTTCACACTCCTATGTATTTTTTCCTCTTTAACTTGTCCTTCATAGATCTCTGTTACTCTTCTGTGTTTACACCCAAAATGCTGGTGAACTTCATATCAAAGAAGAATATTATCTCCTACAAAGGGTGTATGACCCAGCTTTGCTTTTTTTGTTTTTTTATTATTTCTGAGTGCTACGTGCTGACGTCAATGGCCTATGATCGCTACGTAGCCATCTGCTATCCACTTTTGTACAACACAATCATGTCTCCTAAGGTGTGCTCCAACCTTATGCTAGGTTCATACTTGATGGCGTTTTCTGGTGCCATGGCCCACACTGGATGCATGCTGAGACTGACCTTCTGTGATGCGAACACCATCAACCACTATTTCTGCGATGTCCCCCCTTTGCTCCAGCTATCATGCACTGACACCTATGCCAATGAGCTAGTTGTATTGATTGTGGCAGGAATCAACATCATTGTGCCAAGTCTCACCATCATTATTTCCTATAGCTTCATCATTTCCAGCATCCTCCAAATAAACTCCACAGGGGGCAGGTCCAAAGCCTTCAGCACCTGCATTTCCCATATAATTGCTGTTTCTCTGTTCTTTGGATCAGGTGCATTTATGTATCTGAAACCATTCTCTGCTGGGTCGATGGATGAAAGTAAAATCTCTTCTGTCTTTTATACCAACGTGGTTCCCATGATGAACCCTTTGATCTACAGTTTGAGGAACAAAGATGTTAAAGTTGCCCTGAGGAAAACCCTGAGCAGGAAAATGTTTTGATCAGAATCTGAACCTCTTTGTGCATGTAGTTGCAGCACAGAGAGATTCTGAGAGTGAGTGTTTACCTGAAATGTTTTTAGTGACAGCTTTCTTCTTGTATTTCTTTTTTACCATGGGGAGGGAAATTTGAAACACATTTCCTATTTTTTTTTTTTTTTTTTTTGCAGCAGGTTTTCTTTATTTTTTTCCTTTCACCAGTTTTTCCTCTTTAAGAATAACATCAGGAAGAAATTTTGTTTTCATTGCCATCTGAAATCCACTTTTTTACAACACAGCCATGTCCCCTGAGGTGTGCTCTAAAGAGTAGACTTTTTTTTTCTAATAAATGGCTAATGATTCTGCACCTGACTCAATAACACAGCTCAACATTGACATTATGTCACTGGGCAGGAGGGTTCTTGTGTGCTGCTTTAATGAAGCAACATTTCTGTAATCTTTCTACTCTGACTTGCCATCGTCCAGTGGGCAGGAATATGCCCTTTTCAAATCCAAGTGTTTCACAGTTACAGATGTTTACACATCAAATTTTCTATCACTGTGCAACTATGAACACTATGCATAGAATAATTTTTCACAAATGATGTATTTCCCTTGCACAGTTTAACTAACACATACTAGATTATTGATACATATTTATTTTATGGTTGGATACTGAAATTCAAAGAGGTTATTGATTTGCCTAATGTTCAACAGCTCCTTAAAGATAAAGCCAAGAATGAAATGTTAGTTACCAGATTTCAAATCTATTATTTTTTTAAAGTATTTTCTTTTTCACTTTCTTAGTTTTATTTTACTAAACATGACATATGAGAAAAAAATTCCACTCTAAAAGTTGACTGTGCTTTCTTTTAGGATGAGACAGGTTTTTGTATTATTATTATTATTATTATTATTATTAATATTATTCTTATTACTATTATTGTTATTATTTTTGTTCAGAAGATCAATTCGATGGTTCTTCTTAATTGGGAAGAGAAGTCTTTTTGGGCCAGTGTACATGGGAGATGATTGGCTGAAGTTGGGAACAGACATTTTTATGAAAGAAATTAAAAAATTTAGAGTCTTTTAATTGAGAGAATAGGAAGAAAGTAGAACTCCAAGATCAGAACCCAAAGAGATACATGATCAGTAAATAAGAGATCTATGCATGGAACATGATCAATGAAAGTTTCAACAGCAGTTAAAACTGCATTTGTATCCTGTTTAGTAATTATTCTCCACTTTTAATAAAGCCTTGGTAAAACTTACAAAACATAATCACCTTATATTAATAGTGTAATAGTTTAACTGTATTTGTGGGGAGTCAGGAAGAGAGTACAACTTCAGGGTACAAAATCATGAATGGTAATTGGAATTTGAGTAAGAAAGAAGGAATTTAAAAAGTAAAATAACAGGAAATGAAAGCCACTGCTTTCTCTTTTGTGGAAGACTTTAGAAACATGAAGATCATAAGATTCACTGAATAGGACATAGATTTATGTCATTTAACTTTGAAGAATTTAGGCACAGAAGGTAGGAGTACTTGGAAACAACTAAATCACTTGTATTTTTATTGACTTTCACAGACTCTTCTGGTATGGAATCTAAGGTATGAAAATCCTATATTACAGCTGGGAGAGCCACAAGAGTTTGAAAGTTACATTTGGTGAATAAAACAAATGTGATAATGACTTTTTGCCTTTTGAGAAAACAGGCAAAGAGATGACCATGCTGAAAATTCTTAACCTGATGCACAAATTTCAATATTTTCTGAGATAACTGTAATAATATGTATCATTTTACCATTTTTTCTACTCTCCATTTATTGTTTGTGTATTGAAAATTTAGAATAAGTTGTTTGTTGGCTTTTTTGCTTTTAAATGTACAGCACTGATAAAATTGTTTCAAAAATATGAGTACTCTGCTATTTTTTCCCTTCCCCCCACCCCTCCCACCCCTCTTGTCCCTCTATACAGTCCTTCCTTCCTCCATTCTTGCCCCCCTCCCTAACCCTAACCCTAACCCTAACACTAACCCCTCCCACCCCCCATTATGTGTCATCATCTGAATCAAACAACATTACTCTATGTAAATTTATGATTAGACAAATGGTATGCCTTTACTCCACGTACAAACAGAGAAACAACATGTATCCCATTTGTTTACAATAAAAAAAATATGAGTACATTCAGGGCTGGGGAGATAGCTCAGCTGGTAGAGTGCTTGCCTTGCAAGCACCAGGCCCTGAGTTCAATCCTCAGTACCGCAAAAAAAAAAAAAAAAAAAAAAAAGAGTACATTCTGTACTTTATTACTTTTATTGCTGCATACCTCATTTTGTATGAATCCTATTTTTATTATAAATCATGATAGTATTAATATGATATACTTTTTAGTTTTAGATTTTTGTCACAAGAATGACAATGTAATAATAATAATAATTCTCCATATACTCTACAAATTGTAGCCCAATATTATATTAGCCTTTTCCTTTCCTTTTTTATTGGTGTACATTAATTACACAGAATAGTGACTTTCATTGTTGCATATTCGTGCATGCATATAACATAATTTGATCAATTTTACTCCTCACTACTTCCCATTACCATCCCCTCTGCCCTCTCCCTGACTTCCTTCCTCTGTGATCACAGTCTCTCTTCTATTTTCATGATGTCTTTTTTCCCCTTACTTCTTCCCTCTTAGCTTCCACATATGAGAATACACATAATATTTGTCTTTCTGAGTCTGACATATTTTGGTTAACCTGCTACTCTTCAGCTCCATAATTTTCCTGCAAAATATAATTTCATTCTTTATGGCTGAATAAAACTCCATTGCACACATATACCATATCTTCTTTATCCATTCTTCTGTTGATGGACACCTAGACTGATTTGATAATGATTGTGAACTGTGTGTTGTGATAAATATGGGTATGCCTGATTTATTTCTTTCAGATAAAAACTGAGGAGTGGTATAGCTGGATAGTTCTATTTTTAGGTTTTTAATGAATCTCCGTACTGATTTCCATAGTGGCTTTGTTACAGACCCAGGACCTGCTTCAAGACTGAGATAAACATGGTGGTCCTTTGTTACCAGTTCTTAGACAATTATTCCAAAAAAAGATTCCAGACATGTTGTTCAAAGAAGGAGTCATAAGTTAAAATGGATAAAATGGGACACTCTCAATAGAGAAAGTGGGACCTTAAAGAGGAAAAGGAAGGCAGCCTTTTATTGGAAGTTCCCAGGGAAATTTCCAGAGTATTGCTCAGGTCCACCTCTTGATTTTTAACTGCCAGCAGGACTACATCAGACTTCCAGTTCCCCACTCTGCATGGTAAAGCAGAGGTTACTTTGCCCCATGCTGACCAGTTCTAATTGGAACGTGTTCTTACAGATTTTATGATTAGGGGTAAATATTATTATCACTCTGAGTTTTGGAATCTGATCTGTGAAGGGTTACAGAAGTACCCCAAAGGGGTGTTCTTATTCATAGAGCCTTTCTTTAAGCATGCATTTCCCTTTTGGATAGCAGGTTATTTGCTGAGGAATATAGCATATCCTATTGACTTAAGCCAGTCAGTGTTAGATCCAGATTGCTTTTTAAAAGAAAGCATGTGGGGTCAGCACAGTGCGTCCAGTTCACAGAATTATCCACTTAACTTCCCACCACTTACTTCTGTCTGTTACCAACCAGCTATACTAATTTACATTCCCACTAACAGAGTGTAAGTGTTCTTTTATCCCTACATCCTATCTAACTTTTATTATCTGTATTTGTAATAATTGCCATTCTGTAATTCTGGAGACCGACTTAGAGTAAATTATATTCCTTGCTTTTATAATTATGTCAAAGTGTATCCTTATGTATAACTATAAAGAACTAATAAAAATGAAAAAAAGAAAACTCCTTTATTAAGAAAAAAAATTTCTTCGAATAAAGTCATTGAATTGAAAAAAAAATGATTGCCATTCTGCCTGGATTTACATGTAATATCAATATAGTTTTGATTTTCATTTTCCTGAAAGTAAATACCATGTTGAAAACTCCCTTTCACACTGGGGTCTCAACCAACTTTGGTAGTGTATAGCTATTTTTCCTTTATAATTGAATGCATCATTTTTTCCCTTTATTCTACCACTTCCCATAGTTCATTTTGAGGAAGAATTATTTGTCTGATACCCATATATATCATAAGCCCTTCAAAAACACAGACCATATCTCTCCATCTTTGTGTTCTAGTGTTGGACAGAGTGTTTATTCTGAAGTTACTCAGTATTTGATATTCTGAATATTACTGTAAAACAAGCTATCATATTTCTCATTTTCAGAGATATAAATGTTCAGTTTTTTCTTGTTTTAAAATGTAGCATGGTGAAGATGCCAAAATTGCTAAATACAAAAATTTGGGAAATTATTAAATGCTTATAAAATTCCTGCAATATCTACCCTTACATCCACTTTTAGTAAATACTTTAATTTTAAATTTCTAGAAAATCAACATAAATCATGAGTATTTATTTTATTTTTATGAATTTATTTGTATCATTTCAAATGATTTTTTTACTGTTTTTAAATCTTTAACTATTTGCAGAAAAAATATTTTATGATCTGGATAAATATCCTTGTGTTATATTATTCCCAGACCAAAACCAAGCAAAGGAACAAAATTCATAAACTACTACATAAACTATAATTTCATTTTTTTGTCAAAAGAAATAGAGATGGAAAATACTGATATAGATGTATAGACCTATTTATAGTTGTACCAGAACCTTGAGCTAAACACTTAAATTTCTCATCTTCTTTTTTGTACTGGGGGTTGAACCCAGTATTACATAACCACTAAACTACATCCTCGGCAATTTTCATATAGAAAATATTTTATTAGTTCATTTTACTTATACATGACAGTAGAATTCATTTTGATATAATTGTACAAGCATGGAATCTATCATGTTCTAATTAGTACCCCATTCTTATGAATTACATGATGGTGGATTCACTATGGTATATTCACATAAGTACATAGGAAAATTATTTCAGATTCATTCTTTTATTTTTCTTCTTTCCTTTTTCTATCCCACCTCCCTTCCCTTCATTCTCCTTTGTCTAATCTACTGAATATCTATTCTTCTCCTCTTATTATGGGTTAGCTTCCACATATCAGCAAAAACATTCCACCTTTGGCTTTTTAGGACTGGCTTATTTCACTTAGTACGATAAACTCCAGATCCATAGAATAGGATATTTTAGAGATGCTACAGTTGTGTATCTTTTCTCTTTTTCCACGTCTTTTATTGATGTGTTATAGTTACAGTTGTGTTTCTTAAAGCACAAATGGAATATATGAGAGTGTCAAGTTCTGACAACGGAAAACATTCTCCACTGATCTTTGGCAACATATTAGGTGAGTGTTGTTCACCTTGATTTGAATCGAAAGAAAAATAAGATCTCAAATAGAAAAGCATGTTTAACACATTGGTTTTCTCATTCCAAGACAAGTAGTGCAGAGGAATAGAGAGCAAGGAACTTAACTGAGGACAAATGAAAAACTACAAAGTAATTATAAATAGTGTTAGGCTGCTGTAAATGCTTGAAAGAAATCCAAAGCTTCTCTGAAAGGAAATTTTTTTATATATCGGGTTGCAGGGGAATTCCTCAGGAAAAAAATAAATAATTAATGAGTGAAAATTGATGAATGTGCTGGGTGCAGTGGTGCTTGCCTGTAATCTCAGCAGCTTGGGAGGCTGAGGCAGGAAGATCGCCAGTTTAAAGCCAGCCTCAGCAAAAGCAAAGCACTAAACAACTCGGTCTCTAAATAAGATACAAAATAAGGCTGGGGAAGTGGCTCAGTGGTCAAGTGCCCCTGAGTTCCCACCCAGTATCCCATCCCACCCCTATACCAAAAAAAAAAAAAAAAAAAAAAAAAAAAAGGAAGGAAATTGATGAATGGGGGGAATTACATGCAACAAATGGACACATCTGACCTCAACAATTTCTGCTAGCAGACTCTGAATTTACAAAAGACTTGTGGAGCATGGAGTGGCCACTTATCTCCTGCTCCTGATGTCTCCTTCCATGTGGAGGACATCGGTGCCATCACCTGGCTGTGCTCTCCTCCTCTCCTCCCGACAAGACTGGCCATAACTTTCCCTTCTTTTTCTTTTAGAATGTTGGCCTGCCTAAGGGAAGAATGTGCTCTGCCACTATAGGGAATGGTGAGCCTGTTGAGCAGATCGAAAACTGTTAATCACATATTAGGAAACACTGAAAAAATAGTTTTTTAAGTTATGTTTGTGTCTTCACCATAAGATTCATGTGTTTAAAGGTGACATTTTGTCTCCAATTTATCTTATTCCTCATCAGGACTCAGAAGAGACTGATATTCTCTATTATGTTGTTCATGACTACTAGAAGCTGAAAAATTGTTTAGAATTATTCTAACTGTAAAAGAAGGTAATGGGACAGTAAAACTACCATGATGTTATAAAAATGACATAAAGATTTTAATTAGAACTGAATAGAATGTCTAGAAAGAAATATGTAATCATTGAAATTAAAAAGTGGATGGATAAATTACGTTGTCAGATTAGACAGAGTTGGAGAGAGAATAAATAGAAAACTGATCTGAGTAAATTATATCGTGTTCAGCAGATGATGAAATGAGACAATGTGGAAGGAAACCTAAATGACACAAAAGACAGATCAAGGTACAGAAACCCCAGAAAGAGAAAATCCAGGAGAAGCCCTACATGCTTACAGAATGGCAAAGAAATATTCCGAAATTTTAAAAAAAGAATTGAATTCTCACAGAATAAACTCAAATGAACACCTAAAAATATTGTAGGAAATTTGTAATAATGCTAAGAAAAATAGTAAAAGCATAGGAGTGGGGGGCAGCAGGAACTGGAGGAGGGAGAAAGAGAGAGAGTGGGAAGGAGAGAGATATTACCTAATTTATATATATATATATATATATATATATATAGTGATGTCAAATTCTTAGGAGTAAATACAGAGTTTTATGGCAATGGCATAATATATTCTCAATGCCAAAGAAAGAAATCCTTGCCAATCTAAATTCTGTATTTGGTCAAGTTTGCATTCATGAATGATGGTGAAATAAGGAAATTTCAGGTGAGAATCAGGGCATTTTAACTGTTATATTCTCACCGAAATAACAGTCAACAGAAATGCTTTAGAATTAAGAATAGAGTTGGAATAAAGGAATGAGACAAAATGTCATGATATGGGGAGAAATTTATGAGCATGTTGATCAATTTAAACAGACATTCACTATATACAAAAAAATGATAACAATAAGTACATTAGGAGCATTTGCAATAAGTTATCATTAACTTACCAAGCAATAACATGCAAAATGGGATGAGGTTAGAGTTAAAATAGTTTATGATGCAATGATAACAGAAGATATCAGGGAAGAAATAAAAAAAATTCTTAGAGATAAAGGAAAATAATGACACAACATATCAAAATCTCTGGGACACTCTGAAAGCATATCTTTAATTTTTTGAGAGGAGGGTGTATATTCTGACTAGTATAGACATTGTTAATTCAAGGACACATGCTCAAATATTAGACTATCCTCTAAGATACGGGGAAAAATGTAATTTTCAAATAAGAAGAGAAACAAGAAGGAAAATGAAAAAATGTAGCAGAAAAATGTATAATAAATAAAACATATTAGCAGAAATCATTTTAATTTGTAAGTAACAATAATGAATGCAAATGAGATAACACCATTATTTAAAAAAATGAGGCTTTCAGATTGGGGATCAAAAAGTTTAACTCCCAACACTTATTTCAGTAGAGCCATGTTATTCAGAAGGAACAACTATAAAATTGAAAGACAAAAATTTAAAATAAATGAGTAAAAATGAAATACCAGGAACAAAGCAACCAATGAAAACTGGCATAACTAAATTAAAACAAAGAAAAAATGACTTTATGTATAATTAGCAGAGATAAATAAGCCACTTAATAATCATAAAAATAATACCATATAATAGCTTTAATCCTGTATGTACTTACTAATAGAGCCTCAAAATAAATAATACAAATATAGCAGAATTTAAAGAAGAAATCAACAAATACAGAATTGTAGTGTGGGATTTTGAGTGGAGCCTAAGTGTGTACTGGTACTCTTTACAAATCAACAAAATCTAAAAATGAGTCAATTTGAGCATTAAAATTAATGAACTAGAACTGTAGGTATTACACCAAGGACCATGCTCTCAAAAGTGAAGCCCATGTTATTTTTAAGCACACTTAGAATATATTTCAAAGTATACTTATGAACTAGTCCTTACATTCAGTCTCAATAAGTACAAACCTGAAAATGACCACTTTCTCTAATTACCATGCTTTATAATTAGGAAATAAAAACAATAAAAACAAAGTTATTCACTCTTCCAGATTTAAAATTTTATGAAGCACTTCCAAATATTTTAAAGGACAAAAAACAAATTCAAAATGGAATAAGTATATATTTAGAGTTTCATACACATCATAGTTCATACACATATACTAAAACTTATAAGAAATTGCTAAAGTAGTGGTAACAGGGAAACTTTGGCTTGGAATTAATTTTATTTTAAGATAATGAGATAAAATATTTTGTGAAATTAATGTGCTAATAATTGAATGCAAATAACCACAATAAACTCAGAGTAAAAATGCTTTAATTATAAAATATTACCAAAATGATACCATAAAGTTTTAATAATAAGTATTGCAAGAAAGAATAACATAATAAGAAATGAGGAAACAGGAATAACAAAATCAAAAGTTGGCTATTTACATGATTAAGAAAATAGAAAAAATCTGGAAAAGTCAATTGAATAAAAGAAAATTCCAAAAACTTTAGAATGGGAAATGGGGACATAATTCAGAAGGTCAGATACAGAAAAATACATCTTGAAAACACAATTAATTTGAGAAATTAGATAAAATAAAAAATCCTTTCGTCACACCATTATTTATAAAAACCTGATTTTTAAAATATTCTGAATAAACCTCTAATCAATAAAGAAATATAATCAGGAGTTCAAAATCCCCATTCCCTCTAAAAAAATGCTTGAGATAGCATGTAAATTCTAATGAAACTGAAAACTAGTCTAAGTTATGTGAATATTTTAATGGGCTAGAAACAGCTCTCTTCAATTGTTAAGAAAGCACTAATGAAAGCTAGTGTTGGTGGCACAGTGCTATAATCCCAGCTGCTCAGGAAGCTGAGGCTAGAGGATTGTGGGTTTGAGACCAGCCTGTGCAAATTGGTGAGATACTGTCTAGACAATAAATAAATGGGGCTGAGGAGATAGCTCAGTTGGTAGAGTGCTTGCCTTACAAGCACAAAGGCCCTGGGTTCAATCCCCAGCACCGCAAAAAACAAAAACAAAAACAAACAAACAAACAAAAAAATAAATAAATGAACAAATAAAAGAGCATTTGTATTCAATCAAACAGGGAAGCATGAAAAAGGAATATTAATAGGGCAATATGACATACTTGGGTCAGTTACATTAATATGCTATAGAAATATGTAATTTTTCTCATAGCAAACCAGATAATATCTGTTGTAATTATCTAGCATAATCTAAAATCACACATTAGAAAGTAGGGATTTGAACAGATAGCCTAAACTAATTAAGATATCAAATTCATGTTTTTCAGGAAAGGATATTTTAATTACATTTATTATAGTAATAACAGTAGTTAACTAAAGACCCTGTGTTCCCTTATGGATTTCATGATAGAAACAGTTGGGCTATTAAATAGGAAAAGCTCTGGAGGTTTCCAGACATCAAATTTCTTGGGGCTGCCTGAGATAAACTAGAGTAGAGATTCACAAGAAAAGTTTTATTAAGAAATATGTTTGGTAAAACATTTATAAACTATAAAGTGTTATAGAAGGACAAAAATATTTTCTTATTGATTCTTACTGACATCAATTCCTTGAGTGAGTGAATGTTTTTATGATCATGTGGAGCTCTAGTTTGGTTTTTCTTTAGCTCTGCATTGCATAGGGAGACAAATATTGAGAGATTTTTGTAAGCCTTTGGGAAACAATAGTATATTTTAAGTCCAATGCAACATTTTTGTTTTTTATGGTAAATGTTGGAAAGTAAATGGGTATCAATTTTTCAGAAGGTTTAGGTGGATCCATGTCTCTGAGTTCCATTCAGAGTCTTGGTCCTGGAGATTTTAAGAGGTCTTTGGAAAAGACAAAGTTCTAGGACACATGAGGATGTCAGGAATGGAAATCACCAAGAAAACCATGAAATTCAGCTTTGGAATCTGAAAATAAACTTAATGTCTCCTTTTTCTCTTATCTCTTCCTACAGATAATATTTTGTAAGAAAATGACTACTCCAAACCACTGTTCAGTGACCGATTTTATACTGGAAGGGTTAATAATTGCCCCTCTTCCTCCTGTTTCTTGGAATATATGTGGTCACAGTGGTGGGGAACCTGGGCATGATCCTCTTAATTGCTGTCAGTTCTCAACTTCACTCCCCAATGTATTACTTTCTCAGTCATTTGTCCTCCATTGATCTCTGCTACTCCTCTGTCATTACCCCTAAGATGCTGGTGAATTTCGTGTCAGAGAGGAACATCATCTCCTTTCCAGAGTGCATGACTCAGCTTTATGTCTTCCTATCCTTGGCCATTGCAGAAGGCTACCTCCTCACGGTCACGGCGTAGGACCATTACGTTGCTATCTGTAGCCCACTGCTTTACAACATTGTCATGTCCCACAGGGTCTGCTCCATCATGATGGCTGTGGTATACTCCCTGGGTTTGTTTGGGGCCACCGACCATACTTCCCGCATGTCACTGCTGTCTTTCTGTGGGTCTCACACTGTCAGCCATTACTTTTGTGATATTCTGCCCTTGTTGACTCTGTCTTGCTCCAGCACCCATGTCAATGAGATACTGCTGTTTATTATTGGAGGAGTCAATACCTTAGCTCCTACACTGGCCATCCTCATCTCTTATGCTTTCATCCTCGCTAGCATCCTCCACATTCGCTCCACCGAGGGGCGGTCCAAAGCCTTCGGCACCTGTAGCTCCACCTCATGGCGGTGGCCATCTTTTTTGGGTCTATAACGTTCATGTATTTCAAGCCTCCTTCCAGCAACACTATGGACCAGGAGAAGGTGTCCTCTGTGTTCTACACCACGGTGATTCCATGCTGAACCCCCTGATCTACAGCCTGAGGAACAAGGACGTGAAGAGCGCACTGACAAGGGTGGTTGTGGGGAGGCAGTCGTCCTGATAAGTAGGAAATCAAGAAAAAATTAGCAAGATGATAAGTTATCAGAGGATCTTTGAAATTTCTGTCTTCTAAAGAGAAAACTTTTCAGCATTTGCAAAATATATATTCTATGCTTGAGAATAATTGAGACTTTTGTGAAGATTATTAAGTAACCTAGCTTTCTAATATGTTTTAGAGAAGTAACGGTTGGCAGAAGAAGGAAAGTCAACAGACATTATGAATTTTATGATTATGAAAACAATATTTTTTTCTGCCTGTTGGAAACTAGAGATGACGTAGTTTTGTGGGATGGAGGGTCAGAGGGTTGGGACAAGAATGTGTATGAGTGAGTTTACATGCACCATCATTAATCTTCCAGTTTCTGTGGAAATCAACTTACTAGTTTTCCATGTATTGTGTTTTATCCAATGAAAAGAGACACTGTACAGAAGTATCTGGTTTAGTCCACGTGGGAAACTCCTTGACCTTAATTATCTCATTTCTTAAAAGAAAGAGTAATTTAATAATCTCCTCTTTTTTCCATTTAAAGATAATTTGATGAAATTGTCAAGTTGCAGACTATAGGATTTAAGTTAAATATTATAAGGACTATAAGACAACTGAATATATAACTGAATATATAAAATATTCTTCCCTGTAAGTGAAGAATTTAGTTCAGTGGTTTAGTTTCAGTTTTTAACAATGAGGAGTATGACTAAAGATGACCTTTCAATTTTTACTGCTGTGTTCTTTTCTTACATCTCACACCTCCATCCTGCCATGTGTTTTTGGGGTGAGATCCTATGCTGCCTCCAGTCCCAGCTTTTCAGTCTCTTGACTTAAACACAGCTTAAACCTAGTGATGTCCAATGAGTGAGAAAGCTCTTCCTTGTAATAAAATATGACAAATCTTTGTTTTGGACTCTAATTAGTTTCCTATGGCTGTTGTAACAAATTTCCACCAAGAGTAGCGGCTTAACACAACAGATATTTGCCCTACAGTTGTAGGCATTAGGGGCCCAGAAGTTGTTTTAATGGGCTCAAATCAAGGTTTCAGCTGGTCCTCATTCCCTCTGGAGGGTCCCAGGTAGAATCCATCCCTTGTCTTGCCCAGATTCCTAGGACTGCTGGCTGCCTTAGCTTGTGGCCACATTGCTACAATTTCTGCTTTGTGCATTCTACTATCTTTTGCTAGGCTATACTTGATTGCATTTAAGGCCCACCTGGACAATATCTGATAATCTCCCTCTATCAAAGTCTCAATGTAGTCACATTTGCAACATCTTTTTTCTTCTTTTCCAAATCTAGTAACATTCAAGTGTATCAGGAACACTGATGCAAATATCTTTAGGGAGACATTTGTTATCTACCACAGTCCTCAGGGACACAAAGAACCCTGAGATTAATTTGAATGTTACATATTCTATCTGGGATCCTTGAGTGCTGACTGAGGCAGTAGCATGGAAAAATAATTCTGAAACTCTGCTTTAAAACCACAAAACAGTAATTTAACTCATTTGAGACGTATGTCCAAATTCTTGGAAGAAGGATGCATTCTACTCAAGTTATCATCAATGTCTGTCATTACCTAACAATGGTACCTTTATTTGTTTCATAACCAACATCCTGAAGAATCATTAAAGTCATTCATAGTTTACTAATACCTGTCTTTTATAACCAACTCCAGTACCATGGCAAGCTACAATGATTTCACTTCATTTTGCTTTGGGAACTGTGTGTTTCTTTGGCTTGACTAGAAGTGAGTGGAATCTTTTCTACCTTTTCTGACTTCTCTACTTCAGTCGAATACTTCTTAGCTGGAATAAGTCATATATGATTTTCCAGTCATAGTTCTACCTCTACCATCACCTACGGACAGAATGATTTTGTCCAGAAAGATTTCTGCCTAAATGAGAGAATAGATATGAATGTCAGAGCACTCTTCCTGGGCTGTCTTTGGGGTGAATGGTGGAGTTTATTATTATTAATTTTTTACTTCTTAAAGTGCCTCATGATTTTCAAATTGCATTTGGCATTACGTATTAAATATTTATATGATTTCCTGTGAGGCAGATGGAGCTATTTTTCAAATAGGAAAACTAAAGTTGATGACAGATAATAAGTATAAAACAAAGTGTATAATGTGAATTTCGTACATGTCAATCCAGGTTTCTTTCTACCTTTTCATCATGAAAAATTCCTTGAATAAATCCAAAGGATTTTAACATGACTTCTGAATTAAAAAATAATTGAGTTACAGAGATCACCCTTCTGCTTCTGGTGTAATTTCTCCTATCATAAAGTTTATAGCACCAAGAAATTTGAAAAATAATATACTTAAATCCTGTTATTTTATGATAGGTGAGAAATATGAGTTTCAGGATCTCACTGATTTTCTCAGTGTCAAATATTTTGATTAAATAAATATTATATGTGTAAAGTACCAAGGTCAATGTCTTGTACACAATGAGCATCTATAAATAGTATTGCTAATGATAGTAAAATAATAATAATAATAATATAAAGATTATTTGTTAGAGTTAGCACTATTATTTTTAGTAGGGAAGCTTTGGAACTTAAACTTGCTACTGAATAATTCAATTCTTAGTTGACTATCTTATTATACTGTTTGTGTAAATGTCATTAGAGATTGTTGGATGCTTTTAAATTAACTTCACTAAAGAAGGAAGTTCATTTATGAAACCTTGGAATTTGTGGTCAGGATGAGAGACAGAATAATGACAATAATGGTAATAATGGTAATTAAAGATTAGTTCAAGCCACTCTGGAAAGCAGTGTGGAGATTCCTTAGAAAACTTGGAATGGACCCACCATTTGACCCAGCTATCCCACTCCTCGGCCTATACTCAAAGGACTTAAAATCAGCATACTACAGAGATACAGACACAACAATGTTCATAGCTACTCAATTCACAATAGCCAGACTGTGGAACCAACCTAGATGTCCTTCAATTGATAAATGGATAAAGAAACTGTGGTGTATATATACAATGGAATATTACTCAGCTATAAAGAATAACAAAATTATGGCATTTTCAGGCAAATGGATGAAATTGGAGAATATCATGCCAAGTGAGATAAGCCAATTTCAAAAATCCAAAAGGCAAATGATCTCACTGATAAGCGGATGATGACACATAATGGGGGGTGGGAGGGGGGCAAGAATGGAGGAAGGAGGGACTGTATAGAGGGAAAAGAGGGGTGGGAGGGGTGGAGGGGAGGAAAAAATAACAGAATGAATCAAACACCATTACCCTATGTAAATCTATGACTATGCAAATGGTATGCTGTTACTCCATGTACAAACAGAAACAACATGTATCCCATTTGTTTACAATAAAAATAAATTTAAAAAAAAGTTCCTGCCAACAATAAAAAAAAAATTCTGTGGTTTAGAGCATAAATTTTAAAGCCCAACTTTCTGGAATCATATCTACTATGTTCTGCCAAGTGCTGTGTGATCTCCATGTGCCTCAGTTTTCTTACTGTGTAACTGGAATAATATATTTTACTTCATATTGCTGTCTTGAGAATTATATGAATAAACAGATGGAACGTTGTTTAGGAGAAAAAAAAAAAAGATTAGTTCAGAGGGAAGGAGTTCATGGACAATTTTCTCAGGGTCTCAGGATATTTCTGACCGAAGTCCTTGGATAGGAAGGACAAACAGGACATTCCTTTCCTATGTTAACCACACTTCAGAATTTGAATTTTCCAAGATAATAAAATTCCAATGTGGTAACAAGAAATTGCCTAAAATTTGGTTTGCTAAAGCAAAGCTTTCAAACACAATATACAAATAAATAAATAAGCTAGCAACCAAAAATCTATAACTGCTATGTACTCTTATAATCATACCATAAAATGAAAGAATATTTTGAATCCCCAAAACATTTGAAAACTAAACATGGCAACCTCAAATATGGATAGTCTTTAAATTGAATAAACTTAGTTTTAGGAGAAATTTTCATTGTCTTTATCTTTTCCCCATTTTTTAAAAATAATCGATGACTTCTTGGTCAAGAACTAGCACCTGACTTCCCTCTTGTTTTGGGGAATCATTGTTCTAATTTTTCTGTGTTACAGAATTCTCATTGACAATTTGAAAACATAGAATAAGGAACTCCTCTCGGAATCTTCCATACTCTTGGGACAGATAGCAATAGGGAGCCCAAAGCATGACACGATCGATTTTGCAGAGGGTTATTCAACACTGAGAACTCTGGGTAATCTCTGGGCTCTATAGGTCACGGGGGATTTGTACATGCAGGAGTTTGTTTTGTATTTCTAATGAGATCCCTAACTTCAGCCTCAGATAAAAACTGTGTGTTATATCACTCTCATGTTTTTGAGACTGGGAAAGCTAGATATTGTGAACCATTTAAGGGGCTAAGATTTGGTATGGAATGAATTTTGGTGGTTTACTCTTATTCTATCAAGTAATTCAGTTTTCGATATTAGGCAGGAGGAAAGCATTGCTTTTTGTTAGATAAAAGAGGGATCTGTGACATGAGCAAAGTGAGCAGTTTCTAAGAAACTTGGTCTCTGCAGGATCAGGTAAGTCCCCAGTTTCAGTTTTGGCCATTGTGTGACATCTAATAGGAGGACAGGAGGTGTCTAGCAACAGTGGCCACATGCAACATTTTGACTTTGCCCGGCACTGAATCCACTTTCCTTTCCAGGGGGTCGTGTTCTCCCATCTAATTCTCTCAACCCTGTTTGTCACTTCTTTGTGACACAGGTCACACATCTGTGAGAATGATCCCAGGTCCAAATTCAAGTAGCTCCGGTGCAGAGATCCTCATTGGGGTTTTAATGAACTGTTAAACACTTGCTTCCGTGAAGGGTTTCTGGCTTACAAATTCATTAGTGTTTCTTATATTCTTATCCAATATATTACACACAAAATTCTCTAAGAGATAAAGATAACAAGGGCAGATACTCTCCCAAGAAGAGTGTTCAGTTTTGGACAGAATATTAAACACGAATTTCTACCTTCTCATCTGTCTCAAATGAATATTCTTAAGCCACTAAGAGATAGACAAGCCATTTATTTCAAATAACCCTCCTTTGTTTCCTTCCTACCTCAGAAGTTCTTGCCAGAGGCACCTGCTTTGGATTAAAGAGCCTCAGTGAGCCAGCTCCTCTAAAAAAAGGCAAAGTCCCAATACTTCTGACCACTCACAAAGTTTATGAATCTAGAGACAAATGTATAAAGCCTGACAAGTTCCAAATTTTTAATATATTTTTATTTCTCAACCTGAGATGAAGGACCTGGGATGAAAAGGTGATATAGGAGTTCATCTTCTTCTTAGCAAGGTGGTATTTCCCATATAATGTGCCTTTCTATATTCAACCATATTTCAAAAATATGTGCCACATTAAATTTTGAAATTAGTGCTTTTTAAATAACAAATATTCACATTCTTTATTTTAGTTGGTCATAACAATCCTTTGAAACAGGTATTATCATTCCCACTTCACAGACTAGAATAGAGATTTAAATCAAATGGCTTGCCCAATGTTGCAAGCTTGTAAGCAGAGGTGTCAGCCCTTGAACTTAAGGTTCTCCTGACACCAAAACCTTCCCATTGCAGGGCAGACTGTCAGTTCAATTTGTTAAGCTCATTCACCAATTTTTGTTGTCAAGTAGAAATGGGAAGCAATGAGCTGAGAAATGGACAGATTTTTTCCAGCAGATTATTTCAAGTCTTTAATGTATAAATGTTCAGTGTGTGCTTCCACAGGGGGTGCATGGAAATACTTGAAAAAAACAGGTATGCCTATATGTTTCATTTGTTCCTTTACTTTTTATAACAGAACGTTATGGATGTTGTTTGTGAAATGTGGTCATGGTTATGGACACAGTGCCTCCATGTACCCTTTAAGGATGACATGGGAAAATGTTCGTTCAGTCCTTCTTTTACATTTAATATTCTGTTGGATAGGTTGTTTGGAAGCCAGAAATATCTCTTTTCCTCTTTCTGTATTTTTTGCAAGCCCCCATCGGCATTAGGTAGAATTATGAGAGGTACAGGTTTGTGCTGGGTCTCTCCTGTTCCTGCTGTGCACTCCTCAGGGATGAGCACTGTTCTCAGGCTGTTCACCATGCATGAGCCCTGAGCCCTGTTATTGCCCATCGTCTAGATTGTCCCTTCCCAGAAATGAGTTGAAATTTGGGCTATTCTGTCGCCGCCCTCAGCAACAATCCCACGGATATTTGTTACCACCGCCTGCAGCAACAATCTCGCAGGTGGACTGGAAACTGAGCTACTTCTATTATCTTTCTCTTTAGTGCACTGCTTTCTTGCTTGTTTGTTAGTTTATAGAGGAAGAGAGGCTTACTTGCTTTTAGAGGAAGTTTTAGAGGAAGACAGGGTTTGCTTAGAGCTTAGAGGAAGAGAGACTTTGCTTAGAGGAAGAGAGACTTTGCTTAGAGGAAGAGAGACTTGCTACACTTTCAGAGAGGCTACTATTATCAGAGGAGCTATTTCTTAAAGGTCTGCTGCTTCTACTTAGAGGTGCATCCTGCATCCTGCGATCTTCATTCTGCCAGCTGCAACCTGCATTCTGTAATCTGCCATCATCAACCCGCAACCTAGAGGTGTCTGCTTAGTCCTCAGCCCAGCGATCTATCAGAGGTGCTGCTTATCTGAGGTGCTTCCTATAGGTGCGTGTCTTATATACCTAAGGCAGCCAATCAGCTTAGGATTAGCACAATTGAGGCACGCCCCTCGGTACCAATCAAGAAAGAATGAGGAACATCTGTTGACCACTAGCGCAGAGGAGACATTAACTAATCAGGCAAAAGTAGATCACGCAGTGTTAACACTATGCGCCACCTCTTGGCTCAATGCCAGCGGCCAAGTTAGGGTTACCCAAACATGTCTTCTGCACTATTCTATAACACATAAAAATGGTCACATTTTCTTTTAGGCTCTCGTATTTTCTGTTTTGAGACAAGTTTGAAGACAATATGTATTAAAATATTCATGTATCCCTGAAATAAAGTGGGAAAAGGGGAACTCTAATTCTATACTCCCTGGACTCTAATTTTGTCTGTATTCTTCATGTATTTGTGCCTTGATTTCTTCACCAGTAAAATAAGAATATAAATAATAATACTATTTCAAGTTATTGAAGACTAAGATATGTGAACCTTGTGGAAGGAATATGCAGTCAGTGAGGAAGAAAGAGTAGGCAGAGAAGGCGAAGAAGGAGGAGAAGAGGAGAATTGTTATCCTCTCTAGCTGCCTTTTCTAAAAGGAAAAACAGAAATAACTTGTACCATGAAAACATGTGCATTTATTCAAAATGGCTCCACCACGAACTTGGTTTATGTTGAAAAGATGTGTATTAACAAGATCCCAGTGTGTCTTCTTGGAAAAATGCAGTATACTCTTAGTTCTTCAGATCTAGGGTCCCAAAACCATGGGTAGTGGAAGTTTAGAAAGTTCAAGGTTCACACCAATAACATCTTTCAGTATCTTAGAAGCTTCTTTTTCTGACACAGTGACAGAAAAAGTTCTGCACAATAGGGTATGGGTTTCTTATGCCTAAGGGGCTGGTGGTTCATTGCTAATGTCACAGTCAATCAACTTTTGGGGGAACAGTTGAAGTTTGAGGAGACTCTCATTATGAGCTTTAGGCTGAGCATCTGGGTTACCTTCCTTTTGTTAGTGAATGCAATAGAGAAACCCTGCCTCCGCATCCTTTGTCAGCTCTTTGGAGAACCAGGAGGTGTTGCAGGATCACTTTTGCTTTTGTAGTACTTGTGTCCAGGACTGTTAGTCATTTTTCATTCACGGAGTGATGATTCCATCCTCCGTATCTAACTCCATGCTCACCTTCACTCCAGCGGGAGTTAGAGAGAATTTTCAGTGCTCTGAGCCTGAGACTTGGTTCTCTCCCTGTTTGGAGATTTTATGAGAGATGCTGGCAAACCTCAAAGTGGGAGAAAACTGGGAATATTGAGATAGTGATTAGAATAATCCATTAATCCTTTCTGCTGTTTAATGATCCGTAAATGGCTATCAGTAACTCTCTCCATATTCAAAAATGTTGATTTTGTCGTCAAATTCAGGAGGGAAAGATTTCCAAGTCAGTCCATAAGAATGTGTGTGTGTGTGTGTGTGTGTGTGTGTGTGTGAGAGAGAGAGAGAGAGAGAGAGAGAGAGAGAGAGAGAGAGAGAGAGAAATTCCAGACTAACTAGGAGGAGGTCCACAGTAATTTAAGGTGATAGGGAAGAGTTGTCCTCATCAGAGACAATAAAAATTATGACTTGGTCTTTCTGTTCTTGTTAACTTCCTAGCAGGTTTCATTTGGAAGGGGACTGAAGATCCTCTTAAATTCATTTTTCTCCCATTTCTACAGAAATCTCAAGGAAGAATGGCCATAGCAAATCATTCTACAGCAACCATGTTTGTCCTACTGGGTTTAACACAGCAGCCAGAGCTCCAGCTGCCCCTCTTCCTCCTGTTCCTGGGAATCTACATGGTGACAGTGGTGGGGAACCTGGGCATGATCCTCCTGATTGCAGCCAACCCTCGGCTTCACACCCCCATGTACTATTTCCTCAGCACTTTGTCCTTCATTGATTTCTGCTCTTCTACTGTTATTACCCCCAAAATGCTGGTGAACTTTCTATGGAAAGAGAATTTGATCCTTCATTTTGAGTGCATGGCTCAGCTCTTTTTCTTTGTAGTCTTTGTGGTGGCAGAGGGTTACCTCCTGACTGCCATGGCATATGATCGCTATGTTGCCATCTGCAGCCCACTGCTTTATAACGTGACCATGTCCTCTTGGCTCTGCTCACTGCTAGTGCTGGTGGCCTTCATCCTGGGTGTTCTGTCTGCCGTGGCCCATACAAGTGCCATGATGAAATTGACCTTCTGCAAATCCCACATCATCAATCATTACTTCTGTGATGTTCTTCCCCTCCTCAATCTCTCCTGCTCCAACACGCACCTCAATGAGCTTCTACTCTTTGTCATAGGGGGATTCAACACCTTGGTGCCTACCTTGGCTGTTACCATCTCCTATGCCTTCATCTTCTATAGCATCCTTCGCATCCGCTCTTCAGAGGGCCGGTCCAAAGCTTTTGGAACTTGCAGCTCTCATCTCATGGCTGTGGGGATCTTCTTTGGTTCTATCACCTTCATGTACTTCAAGCCCCCTTCAAGTAACTCTCTGGACCAGGAGAAGGTGTCCTCTGTGTTCTACACCACAGTGATCCCCTTGCTGAACCCTCTAATATACAGTGTGAGGAACAAGGATGTGAAGAAAGCAATGAGGAAGGTCTTAGTGGGGAGATGAGCCTTCTTTTTTGAGAGTTTATAGATGGGGGAAGTGATAGTTTCAATGAAAATGCTCCTTTGTTACTGTGTTGTTTTTCTAGATTATTTTGCTTTTGCAAACTCAGGGCCTTCTGCATGTTAGGATAGTGCTCTTCCACTGAGCTACATTTCCACTCCAAATATCAAGATTTTAAAAAAAAAATGTGTTCCCATCTGTATTTGGTTCTATGTTCACAATAAAATGAAAAATGTAAAGCAGGTAGTAGTGTTCTCATTTTTTTCAGCATGAAAACTGAGATTTAGAGTTTCATATTCTATTATGATAGAAAAGAACTGAGAATTAAGATGTTGCTCAACCTGATTCTTATCTTTCTAATTTTTAATGTTTGTTTATTGAATACCTGCTATGTGAGAGGTACTGGTGAGACCCAGGGGCAAAAAGACGGTCAATGTCAATAATAAATAATTGGGTTTGATTAGGAGATGAGAGCTGATTGGAAAGGAAAGGAAATCAAATACTGATATCTCCAAAGCCCTTCCCCTTCCTCCTCCAACCTGTTGCTATGGTAACCTGGCCCAAGAATTGCTCCTCCCTGTTGGGAGTTGTAAGTGGTTAATTAATGCCTTCTGGGACTGTCCTTTCCTGCCTGTACCCCTGAGCAGCTTTATTCCTGCCCTTGGGATCACTCCACCTTCACCTTTTGACCCACCTTTTGGTCATGTAAGCAGGATGGGGAGAGAGAGGCAAGATAAGGAAAGAAGAGGGGCATGAGAATAAAGGAATTCTAAAATGTTTAACAGGGGCAGGACACCCCCATTTCTTTGGACAAAAATCTCTGGATCCCCTTCTCTGGGGAGAAATCTATCTCTGTTCCATCCTTTAAATAAAACTTGCTTTCCACATTTGCCTTGGCATTTCTCGGGTGTTCAATCTTCACATCTGGGGAAATGGAACTTGGCTCTGATTGATTCTCATCACTGGCCGTATCACTGGGTTGTTCAGTGACATGCATGCTAAGAGAAATGTAACCTGATCCCACATATGATCCAAAAATTCTTGAGGGAACAAGGCAAATGCGTGAGAAAATTAAAAAGAAAGAAAAATACGGGAAAAATAGCCATAGAATAAGAATGGCAATTTGACTAGGCAGAACCTAATATGGTTTTGCTATTTTTTTTTCTATTCAATATATTCAAAATCTCTGTATTACCACTTTCATCTTGGCCCTTATGAGGTTTATGTTGTGGTTATTTTATTTTTGTTGTTGTTTTAACACCACAGGTAAACTCTGAGAGTCTTCTGAGTGTGTATTTTCTTGGCCGCCACACTGGTGGTCTCTGCAGGTTGATCTGTATTCATACCTGCTGCAGTGGTCTTGCCTGTGTGTGAAACCTGCCTCACAGGGAAGGCTGGCTCTCACATTGCCTCAGCTGGAAAGTGGGCATCAGCAGATCTCTGAACTGAAGCTGTGCTTGATGTTTCTGAGCACATGACTATAGCACAAATAAGAACAGAAAAATCTCAGATTCTTGAGCTCTGTAGACACTATTTTTGTCATATTCCAGACCACATGTAGCATTTCCTTCATTTTGGGGGGATGGCATGGGTTGGGTGGAGAGGGATAGTAATAAAATATACCTCTAAGCTTTAAGCTTTCCATAAGCTGATCTCTCTCCTCCAAGGAATGTTTCATTGAATTTCCAGCATTTTAAATTCCATCTCAAGTTGGTTCTATTCATTCTATATCACATATTAAACCGGTTATGTTAGTTGGGAGTTATTGAAATTATGTCTTTCTCCCTTTGCTTTTTCTTTGTTTTAAGCAATATTGCTTTTAGAATAAAATGCTCTAAATTTTATGTTGGGAATAATTCTAATTGAGAAATATGAAATCAGTAGGATTTGCATCTATAAAATTCCACTGTTCTAAAAAAGCATATCTACCTTTAGGTCTCCCTTGTATAATGCTTCCAAGATTTCCCATCAAGTTGTTCAACCAGGCCCAGGAATTATTGGAGGGCTCATGTTTTCAGAAATCTTAATCCAAAGAAGGCCAGCTCCATTCCTCAGGGCTTGAGGTGAGCTAGAACATCATGGAGGAAGAGTGGCAGAGGGAAACAGCTTACATGGTGATCAGGAAGCAGAGAGACAGGTCTCCACCTGCCAAATACAAATATATACCCCAAAGCCACACGCCAATGCCCACCTCCTCCGGCCACACCCTACCACTTCAGTTACCACTCAGTTAATCCCTATCTGGGGATTCTTTCACTGATGGGGTTAAGACTCATAACCCACGCTTTTCTCCTCTGAACCTTCTTGCACTGTCTTACATGTGAGCTTTTGGGGGATGCCTCACAACCAAAACATAACAAGTGTAATATAAAGGAGCTTCTAATATGGCTGGAAGAAGAAGGATCCTTTCACTTTTGCATCTTGATTGCTGTGCTAATATAGATCTCTATTTGTCAAAACCCAAACTTGCTTACATACAATGGATGTAGTTTAAAAAAATTGGAGAATCAATATGAAAACAATGAAACTTAGAAAAACACATACATAATTCTAAAAAATGATATGAGAAGGCCTGTGAGCATAAGAAAAGATGTTGAAGTGAATTTATAATAAGAAAAAGCAAAATAAATTACATTGAGGTGCCATTTCTCAGTGATGAGACTGATAAAAATAAATGAGAAACTGGATAAAAAGGCACTTCTGTACATTCCTGGTGGAAGTACACATTGTGACAGTTCAGATCAGGAGGATTTGGAAGTAACTAACAAAACTGTATATGGTTACTGACTTTGTACTTCATCAGAATGATCTAGAAGATGCTCCAGTAATGGGAAAATGCACAGGTGCAGAGTTTTCATAGATCAACACTTTAGAGTAAGATATTAGAAACAATATCAATATGAATAGGTAAGATTTTATTATTATTTCTAACTTTATTGAATTATAATAGCATTTACATACATGTATCATACATCCACCCAAAGAATTTTGACTTTTAAATCATCTGTATTACTTATACAGTCAATAAAATAAAATAAAATCCACAGGTATAGGAACAAATATCTGAAAAGGAATATAAGTAAAACACATTAACTAACTGTATTTCAAATTCATAATAAAAAACCAGCAAGAAGGAAGTATCTTTGAATTGTAACTTTAAAAATAAAATTTTGAGTTTAAGCCATCAGACCAAAGAAAAATAATAAACTTGTCAACAAATATTCTACTCTCCCTGATGTTTTTTTTTTTTTGGGGGGGGGTTGCAATTATAGGTTTGCAATTATCTTAAATCACTGAGATAGCTCTACCTTAAAAACTTGAAAAAATAAGATCAAAGGAAATGCAAAGAAGCAGAAGAAAGGAAATAATAAATATCAAAGCAGAAACAACTGAAATATAAATTAATAAACCAACAGGAAAAAAATTCAGTTAAACCCAACTAAATAAAATTGATCAGAATCAAACAGAAAATAAAATCCATCTCCTTTATTTTCTGAAATCAGTGAAATCAATAAGTGTGTAACAACATTGATAAGGAAAAAAAAAAGGGAAGATAATTACCAATATCAGAAACAAATTGATGAAAATTATGGAACTTGAATGGACATCAATGCCAAAAATTCCGGAACTTAAATATAAGTGGTTAATCCCACAAAAACCACAAACTACCTAAATTACTCTAGAGGAAATGCATAATCTGGATTTTTTCCTTTTATTCTATTTTTAAAGATTGAGTCAGAAAATCTTCACACAAGGAAAAATCCAGATGCAGATTGCTCTGTAATAAATGATATTAACCATTTAAGAAAGCAGAAATTTCAACTCCACACAAACACTTTAAGAACTTTCAGGGAGAGCAAATAATTACTAACTCATTTTATAATGATAAAACCCACTTGAGATCAAAATCTTTCAAAGACGTCACATAATGGAAAACTGTAAACAAATATCCTTTTTGAGTAGATGCAAAATTCTAAACAAAACAAATCTGTTAGGAAGATAGAAGATAACATATCCTATCAAAGTGGGGTTTGTTGCAAGAATTTAACAATGTTATAACTTTTGATAATCAACAATATTTTTAAAAGAAATGTATTTCAATCATTTACAAGAAAACATTGACAAAATACTACCTTACTTTCCTCATTTAAAAAAAGAAGCAAAATTCTCAACAAACCAGGAATAAAAGAGAAATTCCTCAATCTGATAAAAGACATCTATGAAGAACCTACAGTTAAAATTATACTTGTGAATGACTGATTTCCTTCTAAGATCAATAATGTAAAAAATGTATGCCCTCATCATTTCTATTCAGTATCTTATTGGAGGTTTCAGATACTGCAATAAAGAAAAAGAAAAATCAACACTGGAAAGGTAGCAAAACTGTAGAAAATTTAAGGAATCCTCAGAACAGCTACCAAGATGTATATATTTAGTAAAACTTTAGTGTGAAATATTTTTATATAAAAGCCAATTTATTTCTGTATAATAACATGAGCAAACCAAAATTGAAATAAAAATAAGAGAATCAAGCAAGTGAGAAATAGGAATATATCTTAGAAAACTTTTAAAGAAATCTCTACACTGAAGAGAAAACTAAAAAGTATTGCTAAGGGGAGATCTAAAAAGGACTTAAAATTAGCATACCATAGTAACACGTCCATATCAAATTTTATAGCAGCTCAATTCACAATAGTTATATTGTGGAACCAACCTAGATGCCCTTTGACAGATGAATGGATAAAGAAATGGTAGTATATATCACAATGGAATATTAATCAACTATAAAGAATAATAATATTATGGTATTTGCAGATAATGAATGGAATTGGAGAATATCATGCTAAGTGAAATAAGCCAAGCCCAAGAAACCAAAGGCTGAATGTTTTCCCTGATGAATGGATGATGATACATAATGGGGGTGAGGGGGTAGGGTGTGAGAGAATAATGGAGGCGCTTTAGATTATGTAGAGGGAAATGAGAGGGGGGAGGGGGCAGGGGGTATGAAAGATGGTGGAATGAGACAGACACCATTACCCTATGTAGATGTATGATCACACAAATGGTGTGAATCCACATCATGCACAACCATAGAAGTGAAAAGTTGTACCCCATTTGTGTTCAATGAATCAAAATGCAGTCTGTAAAAATTAAAAAAAAAATTAAAACAAATCTGTGCCTTAACTGTATGCCCTCCAAAATAAAACTTATTCTTCTTTTGTTAAGTCAAAAAAAATGTTATAGCATCAGTATTTATATGATGACAGCTCTTTTCAAATTTATTTCTTTACATTCAATACAATAAAAAATTAATCATCACACTGTGTGTGTAAAAGTTGATATCCTGATTCAACTGAAAATATTCATGGAAAAAAAAAAAAAGACCTAGCATAATCACGACATGGAAAAGATGGAAAAAAAAAAAAAGAGAACTAATAAAATCCAATATCAACTTATTATGAGAATGTTCTAATAAGACATCAAGATAAACAAGGAGACTAATGTAATATAATAGAGAATACAGAAATAGATCCATGTATTTATGAAAATACTCTTCTTGAAAACAGTGCAAAGGTGGTGGGGAAAAAAAACCTTTACAACAAAGATTATGGAAACAAAAATTATGTAAAAATTAAACCTGAATATACACTTCATAGCAAATGTCCAATAGGTCATATATCTAAATGTACAACCTGAACTTGTGAAACCTCTAGAGGATATTTAAGGAAATTTTTGTTACCTTGTTTTAGGCAAAGTTGTGCCAGATAAAAAATAATCCACACAAAAAACATATTGATAAATTGAACTGCATTTTAATCATGAATTTTTGCCCCTCAATGACTGTAGAAAGAATTTAAATAATCCATAGGCATGGAGAAAATATTTCAAACCAGCTATCTCATGAGTGACATATATACAAAATATTTTATGATTTTAAGAGATTTCAAAACAATAGTAAGGGGCTGCGAATATAGCTCAGTTGGGAGAGTGCTTGCCTTGCAAGCACAAGGCCTTGGGTTCAATCCCTAGCACCACCAAAAAAAAAAAAAAAAAAAAAAAAAAAAACCAGAAAAGAAAAACAAAAAACAAAACAGCAACAACAAAAATAACAATATAAGAAATATGGAAATAAAATCATAATAAGACACCACTACTATATGGAGGAGTTAAGCATAACAATAATAAGAGTGACCACATCAAATGTTGCTAAAATAATGGAAAAGGACACATTCTGGTAAATTGCTGCAGAGAATGTAAAATGGTGCAGCCGCTTTGGAAAAACAGTTTTTAGTTTCTAAATCAATAAATGTATACCTAATACATGCTCCAGGCATTCCACTCTGATGTGCTTACCCATGGGAAGCAAAACGTATAAGCCTATGCCCTCACAAAGACTGGTACACAAATGCTTATTGTATCTTTCCTCATTAAAACACCTAGTGGGACAAAAAACAATGTCCAGCAGCAGATAAATGGATAAACATGTTATGGTGTCCTCATCCATGGAATGCTACTACAATAATAGTAGATATTGTTACATGTTTTGAAATAGACAAAACTCAAAGTAACTGTGCTGGGTAAAATAAGCCCCATACAAAAGAGTAATTACTATATGATTTAATTTGTATAAAATTCTTGAAAATGAAGATGAATCTATAGTAACAGAAAGCGTGGAGGGACAGATTACCAAGGGACACCAGGAAACATTTTATTAACTGATGCCCAAATTGATTTTCACAAGAAAGTTATACAGTGGAACAAAAAAGGGAGGAGAACCTATGAGGAGAATTCAAATTAACCAAGTATATACTTATTTTTTGAAATTTTCCTATGATTAAATGCTGAGATTATTATCGTGGTAAGCCTAAACTGGTAGGACATATGCTGAGTGTTACAAAGCTAGTTATGAGAGACAGAAAGAGATGAATGCAAATTTACCCCCAACAAAAGGGAAAAAAATAATCTACTCCAGATTTTCTCAATAAGGAAGGAGATAGGACATGCAAATTGAACTCAGAAGAATATTTTTAAGTAAATGTGTCCAGGTTTATCAAGGACCCAATGAATTGTAATATTTTGGAATAGTTTGTTAAAGAAATAGCAGTGTGTATATGTGTGTGTGTATGTGTATTTGCACAAACTTCAATAAACTGGGCAGCTGTAGTATAGGAAATAGAGGAAAGAGGGAAATGATTGAATGTTAATCTGAAGAAACAGGGAAGTTCCTTTTAAGAAAAAGAAGGAGTCAAATGATCACCATGATCCTCAGTGATTGTGTCCACTAACTCTGGGGTGGGCCACATCTCTTTCTCATTACTTTTCTCAGAACATTTTTTACATCCCTATTCCTCAAGCTGTAGATCAAGGGGTTCAGCATGGGGATCAATGTGGTATAGAAAACAGAGGCCACCTTCTCTTGGACCATGCTGTGGCTGGATGCTGGCTTGAAATACATAAATATGATGGATCCATAGAAGACACCAACAGCTGTCAGATGAGAGCCACAGGTACTAAAGGCTTTGGATCTGCCCTCAGCTGAGGGTATTCGAAGAATGCTGTTGAGTATGAAGGCATAGGACACGGTGATGGGCCCAGTTGTTGCTAACACATTGAATCCACCTATGATTGCCACCAGGAGCTCATTGAGATAAGTGTTAGAGCAGGACAGCTGTAGGAGGGGAATTATGTCACAGAAGTAATGGTGGATGACATTGTCCCCACGGAAGGAAAGCCTGATCATGGAGGAAGTGTGGGCCACAGCTCCAATAGCTGCCATGATATAGACCCCTGTCACCAGCACACTACATGCCTTTTGGGACATGGTGACACTGTACAGCAGTGGATTACAGATAGCAGCATATCTATCATATGCCATGGCTGCCAGCATGTAGCACTCAGCAATAGCAAATGTGCAATAGAAAAAGAGCTGTGTCATACACCCAGAATAGGAGATAACATTTTGTTCCCATATAAAGTTTCCCAGCAGTTTGGGGGTAACAACTGAGGAATAAAAGAGATCTAAGAATGACAAATTACCAAGAAAAAAGTACATGGGAGTTTGGAGCTTGGAATCAGCAGTGATTAGGAAGAGTATACCCAGATTTCCCACCACAGTGATCCCATAGACCCATAGAAACAGGAGAAAGAGGGGTAGTTGGAGCTCCGGTCGGTCTGTTAATCCCTGGAGGACAAATTCAGTCATGGTGGAAAAATTGCATCTGGTCATTTTCTCTATGAAACCGGGTGTGAACCTAAGAAAAGAAAAGAAGAGAAAAGAAAAAAAAAAAAAAAAAAACTCAGAAAGTAAGAAAGCTCTGTTCCCATGGTGGGAAATTGTTTTATTACTAGTGTGACAGAAGAAAAGAAAGCCTGCTCATCAAATGAGAACAGTTTAATGACTGTTGATAACAAAGAAAATTATATTTTTTTCATCTCAGATTTGAGTTTCTTTTAGTCAAGGAATATTATAAGGCACACAGAAACAAAGAACAAGTACAATATGATCTTAAAATAATTAGAAAGTATCCAAAGAGGTCAAGGTTACCTGTACCTTTTTTTACCTTCAGACACCACTCTGGTATCTGGAATAAACAGGCACTCCACAATTACGGCTGGAGCTGGAACTTCAACTGACCTCTTCATGGCTAAAGCCTGCTGAGATGCTCCATGCTGCTAACACTGTGGTTTAATCAAGTGTTGAAAAAGTAACTTCAGGGTTAGTAACAGACCTAAATGTGCATTGGGTGGTTGTTTACTATGGAACAAAGAAGAACTGGGGAAAGAATGCATAATCTTAGGATCAGGGTTTAAGGTCACAGAGGACAGCACAGTGACTTTGATGCTCCAAGTTAAGGTTTTTAAACTGATTCTGAAGTTCTGTTATTCAAATAAAAGAGTATGTCATCATATAATTTTATTTCTAGGAAGAGCTTTGGGATATATTGTGGGTACATCTTAGGACACTGATGAAATAAGGAGAAAGAAAAAACACATCTCTCTGTGGTTCTACCCTCTGCATACCACAGAGAAGAGTAAATTTGTTTCCTTCAACTCTAGCTACATTGAGTGAAGTAATAGCCACATGTATTTGAGCTAACTAGTTTTACTGGAATACAAATTTGCAATTATCCATAAGTAATCCTATTTTACAATGAAAGCTTTAAGGAAATGAAGGTTTTCCTACGTGTGCACTTACCTGAATGCTGTAGGATTAGAATTGTTGCTCTGACTTGGTTTATGTTCACTCTCCTTCAGTGTGAGTGAATTTACACAGACTGCTTTATGAAAAATATGGCCCTTCCTTGCCTTGTTGATCTTTTGGGAGTGTGGTTGATTAGCACTGAAAATCAAATGGACAGTCTTGAAAATGGAGAAAAAATAGAGGACCTTCCGACTATTTCTAATGCTTCCCTCATGCTTCAGCTGTGTCGCTAAGTCACTGTATGACTTTGGGAAAGTCACTTCACCTTTATTCTTCTATGAAAGAATGGATTTGTGTTGGGATAAGGCTCTCCATCGTGTATTGTATCTCTGGAATTTAAGGACGCTGGGTGAGTAATTATAAGATTCTCCTTCACCCCCATAACCTGAACAGCCCCTTCTAAGCAAGGGAATACTTTGACTCATTGTTTGTAGGTGTTTGGCCTCCAAGGAAATGGATGAGAAGAATATTCTCTGAGGACCACAAGATCTAGGGAAATTCTCCTGAGAAGAGAAACACAACAAACTATTTGGTCTTAGATGGATGATGTGCACAGAGTGTTGGCATTTTCAGTGAATGTAATTAAATTTTTGATCTAACTTTTTGGAAGAAAAAAATGTACGTGAAAGACGGTAGTGGTTCCCACCTGGGATGGTTGTAGGATTACCATAACCAGATATGTAGCAGTTTAGCTTGCAGATTCTCACTTCAAAAAGCAAATATCTCTGACCTCATGACTGAGCACGGAAAAAAAGCATAGTAACCCTGTCTTTTGTATTTTTAACTCTATGTGTTATAATTAAGGTTAATTAAGATTTATACTCCTGGAAGAGTGAGTAAATATGCTAGCAGTTTCAATGATGATCCACTTGCTACAACAGGTATTCTGTGATTTGAATGAATATTCCATATGCATTTTTATTTATAGGAAGAACTTTGGGATATATTGTGGATATATTATGGCTAGCCAACACAATACTAAAGAGGAAGAACAGTTAGAGGACTGGAAGTATCTGACTTCTAGATTAATGTAAAGCATCAGTACTTAAGAAGGTGAGGGATTGTAAAAAGAAAAGACAAAGAGATGTGTAGGACAGAGGACCCAGACATAGACCCACACAGATAAAATCAACTGATCTTGGACAAAGGAGCAATAACAATATAATGGAGAAGGATAGACTTTTATAACAAATGATACTGGAACAATTGCACAACATAGGTTAAAAAAAAAAATGAGTCTCACATCTCTCACAAAACCCAAATCAAATGAATTACAAATCTAATCGTAAAATCATAAACTCCTAGAAAAATGACCTAGGGTGAAATCTAGGTAAGTGTGAGTTTGGCAATAACTTTTTAGATACAACACCAAATACAGTATATTAGAGAGTTAAAGAAAAATAAGTTGAATTTCATTGAAACCAAAAAGTTTTGCTTTGCAAAAGTTATTATTAAAAAAAGAAAAAGTTAAGTTTCAGACTGTGGGAAAAGTCTGCAAAATACATGTCTCATAAAGTGTCGATACCCTAAATTTACAAAGAACTATTAAAAATCAACAATAAGGATACCCACACTTCAAATTAAAACTGGACAAAAGGTCTGAACAAACGTTTCACCAAAGAGAAGATATAGGGCTGGCAAATAATTCTATGAAAAGATATTCAACATAAATCATCATAAAATTGCAAATCATAGCAAATTAAAAAGTCTGCAATTAGAACACTGTCAACACCAAACTCTACTGAGGATGTGAAGCAAAAGGAACTCTCATTCATTGCTTGTGGGAATGCAAAAAAGTACAACCATGGTGGAAAACAGTTTTTCAGGTTTTTTTTAAAAAAAATACTCTTACCATGTGATTGAACAATCAAGCTCCTTGCTATTTACCATGAGTTGAAAATGAATGTCTACACACACACACACACACACACACACACACACACACAAAATTCATGTGTGTACAGCAGCTTTATTCATTATTATCAATAGTTGGAGGTAAACAAAATGTGAATCAATAAACAATGTGCAGTGAATCCAGACATGGAATATTATTAGTTGATTTTTAGAAATGAGCTACCAAACCACAACAAGACATGGAAGAAACTTTAAAGCACATTTCTAAGTGAAAAAAAGCCACTGAGGCAAAGTGTACGTGTTATTTGATTTCAACTTTGTGACATTTTGGACATTTGAAGATAGCAAAAAGATCAGTCATTGCTCACAATTTGGGTGGAAGAAAGAAGAGATGGATAGATTAGAACAGGGTACTTTTAGTGCAATGAAGCAAATTTGTGTGGTATTGTAATGGCAGATACATGCCATTGTAAAGTTGTCAGAAACCCTAATGTAAACAATGAGCTTCAGTTAGTATAAAGTAACAATATTCACTCATCAGTTTAAATGAACATACCATGGAAAATATTACTAAAAGGGGAAATGACTCTGGTTTTTGGAGGTCAGAAGTGTTATATGAAATCTCTGTATTCTTTGCTCACTTTTTATAGCCTAAAATTGTTCTGAAAAACTAAATCTTCTCAAAATTATAACCCACCCCTCTGTGTTTTGAATGTTTCTTTCATTTGTTCATCCCAGGCACTAAGGAACATTTCAAGAGTAATGATTCTCTTTTTCAATTTATTTAGATTGTTTAAATCCTATGAGAACTTTATCTTAATGATGCACTTAATATTCAGCATGATAAAATTTTGGGATATAATACAGAATTCATGTTCAGCATGACTGATTTCTTGGCTCAACAATCTGAAAAACAAAACAAAGTACAGCAACAACCATTACCACTTCCAAAGTAAATTACAATTAAAGTCAGTGAAGTGGAGAGAAGCCATCCTATTCTGTGTTGTTTAATTTCCTGGTATTCTGCACAGGGAATAGATGACTGATTTATAGCACTTTACTTTTTGTGGTCAAGTTTATCATTTAAAAATCTTTTTATAATCACTTTATTTTTATGAAAATAATATAAGATAATTTCAAAGACATTTAAATGAGACAAATGAAATAGAAGAGAAATAAAGCTCATCCCATGTTCAGCTGCCCACACAGATAGATGTACACACATTTTTACTGTTTTAATTCCATGAGATCAATTTTTAAGTGCTGCCCTTACTATTCACTGGCATGAGAACCAGAGTTCAGAAAAGGATATTCCCAGAGGAGAGAAATATGTCTAGGAGTCTGGCTCCGTACATCTTCTCTATTTTATTGTTCCTTCAAATTCTTATTTATAAAAATTCATTTATTTATTCATCCACTAAACATGACTTTAGCAACTATGCATCATTTATTGTTTAAGAAATTGGAAAGAAAGGATCAGTCAGTCCGGCCAGGAGTCCTACAGGTCCTGGCTATTGTCTCAAAATGACAGAAGCCATGAAGAAAAGCTCACAAGACAGACACTGCCACCGTTGTCACAGACCTTACATTCTAGATGTGGACGTATATTACCCAAATATTCTCAGAATTAAGTGTTAAATTTTAATTACAATGAGCATCATGAAGGAGATGCATAGATTTCTATGAATTCATATGCCCCAACACCTTATCCATTTTGTTCCTAGGAACCTAGAAGAGGAGAACTTAATAGAACTTAAAAAAACTGTGTCCCAGAGATCACAGAAAACTGTCAAATTGTACAGTTTTATTTTGGAGCATATTTGTCCAGATTTCCTAAGTCTCAGTGTAATGGCTTTCTTCTGATATCTTTCAGAGTGAAGAGTCAACATGCTAGAGGGACAATGATATTATTTTAACTTCATCTCTTCCTACTGTTTTCAACACTGGCCCACCTTTTTATTTACAGTTTAGTTTTGGTCCCAGTATAACTGCAGAAGAACTCTGTGTTGATGTGAAATCTACTTAGGTAATATATTTCCCTTAGAAACGTGTGAGTGTTAGTGTAATTGGGACTGGCCTTAGTCAGGATCCACTTTCCTTTGTCTTCTTATTGCTCTTTGGTTTCTTTCCTGAAATCTAGAATCAATTTGCTTTATTTTGTGAATAAAATGATTTTTTTCAATAATGTGTCCATATACAAATAAAATATAGATACTTGTTCTTTAAAGGACCTTTTATGGTAAAGAAGTCTTAACCATAAACATGAATTGAATGTATCCTCACACAAATTCCCTCCTCCTATAACTTTCCATAGCTTTGGAGATTGCAACCCTATCTTTCTGATGGCTGACATAAAAAGCTTTGGAGAAAATTTCCTTCTCTTCTTATCCATAGCCAAGCTATCCATAGAAAATAATTGATCCTCAAGATGTATCCAGAATTCTGCCTCTTCTCACTGCCTTTGGTATATCCATCCTGGTCCATGTAACTTTTGTTTTTCACCTGATTCATGGAATGACTTCCTAACTGTCCTCCCTGCTTCCAGGGATATCCTACCATTTCTCTCTACCTAAAGAGCACACAGGGTGATTATTTTCTCCTCTCCTTCTTATTATCAACAATTTATAACCTAGAGAAAAGTTGCAAGAACAGAACAATAATCATCTGCATATTCTTCCCCTGAATTCACTGGTGATTTTTGTCATGCATACTTCAATGTTCTTTCCCCACAGTATACTCACTGCATGTGCACTTGCACAGTTAAATGCTCACATGCACAGTTACACACACACATATCCTCTAGTACATGTTATTCTGTTTTATATCTTATGCCTTCATCCTTTCCAGCATCCTGCAAATTCACTCAGTTGAGGAAAGGTCCAAAGTATGAAGGCATAAGAGATGAGGATGGATAGACCATATGCAAATACATTAAATATAACAAAAACCATCACCAAAAGCTCCTTGGTGTAATTTCTTGAGCAAGATATACTCAGAAGAGGGAGGATGTCACAGAAGTAATGGAGGATGACATTAGTTTCACAGAAGGAGTGAGTAGTTACATTGCTGGTATGAACCAAGGACCTAAAGGCCCCCATTGAATACACACTGGTGACCAGTAGCAAACAGACTTTATGGGACATGGTGACGTTGCAGAGCAAGGTATTATAGTTGGCAACATAGCGACCATATGCCATGACAGTCAGCATGAAGGAGTCATCAATATCAAAGAAACAGAATACAAAGATCTGCACCATGAACTCAGGAAAGGACACAAAATTCTTCTCTGACACAACATTCACCAACATCTTGGGGATTATGATAGAGGAGTAGCCGAGATCTATGGAGGATGAGTTACTGAGAAAGTAACACAGGAGTGAAACTGAGAGCTGATCCTGGTTAAAATTATCAAGCACAGGGCTGGGACAGAGCTCGGTTGGTAGAGTGCTTACCTTGCAAGCACAAGGCCCTGGGTTCAATCCCCAGTGCTGAAAAAAAAAAATATATATATATGTATATATTATATATATATATTACCAAGCACAAGTTTCCCAATACAGTTGTGGAAGAATGATTCCCTATGCCCATTCTCCTCCCTGTTGTGATAGATGAAGTGGGGGGCAAGGGGCATGTTCTCATAGGACAATCATTCAGCACTTTGAGATCTGAGGAATGACCATTTCCAACTGACCCAGAATTTCATAATCTAAACCCAGCATCAAAATGGATTCTACTGTCATGTCTAATTAAAGAGAACCAATAAAACAAAAAAAACTGAACAGGCTAAAATTTACTTTTAATTGAATTATTATCAAGAAGGTGATATTTCATATGGCTTTAGTTTTTTCACTACTCACATTTGGAAGTGCAACTCATTTTGTCTCCACAAATTGAGCTCTAATTTTTCCTGTAAAGAGTGACCTTTCTGTTATTCAATCACCTTCAGGAAATATCTCCACAGAGCTGTTGTTCCATTTAGTTGTTTCTTCTGTCTTCAAAAACTTGTGTTCATTGGTGCCTTGGAACTTAGAGCCTCCCTTACCCTTAAAGTTCCCCTCTGACTTCAGCATCTGTTCCCAGCTCACTCAGCCTCTGACTTGAACCTCAGAGGACTTTCAACTCCTCCAAGCTTTCCACCTCCCCTCTGGGTTTCTGGTTTTGAGGTTGCTCTTCCTTCTGCCTACTCCTGTTATGATACAGATGTGGGAGGAATGAAGCTGTTGGGGATAAGGGAAGAAGGCAGTGCTAGACAGGAGCCATTGTCATGTGCTCAAAGGAGACTGAGAAGGAGAGCAATAGCCAAGCAAGACGCTGCAGCGATGGAGATCTCTCAGGTGCCAGGTGAAGGAGACGAGCATGGTATTCAAGACTTTATTACATGTTCAAAACAACCAAGAAGGAGAACATTGTTTCCACTTACAGATGGACAGAAGGACAAACAGAAAAGGGATTAAATAAGCACTTGCTCGGTGTCAAAAGTTTGAAGGTAATGTTCTTTTCAGTATTTGTTAAATTTCCAAAGTTATCTAGTCAGTGTGAGAACAATGACTGGCATATTGTCTAATTAATTTACAAAGCAGCATGCTCTGTAAACTAACATTTTTCTGAATCCAAACATGGTATGGTCACTTCAGCACAGTTTTAATGTTACTCACTATTATTATTTCTAAACCATGTTCTCTCATGATTTTATTTTCCTATTGTTAAGAGACTATTAGGGTAGTCTATTGTATGATAAACATTGCAAGGGGTTTTGCTTCAAGTATACATAGGATTATATTGCTGATACTGCCGTTTATTGGTAACGTGTTCTGCTTCCTCAGGTGTTGAAGTATAATATCAGAGAAGCACACCCGGGCAAGCATATTAAGCAGTTAAAAGTAGTAATAATACAGACTTCTTCCGGGAGGGAGAAGGGGGCCATGGCTGATGTTATAGAATCCCAAGAAATGAGCACATCCTACATCTTTTATAGGTTAAGGTCTCTTTTGTTCTCCAGTTCTCTCCCCCTTTATCTCTCCTTCCTGCCTATGTGACTAGGCCTGGTTTTGCAGGTGTGATGCATAAAATGAGAAGTGAATAGGTAGGCGGAAGGCCAAAGTGATTCACCCAGGTAAGGGCCCCTGGAGCATTAATTAGCAGCTCCTTGCTTGCGGTCCTTGGTAAGGGCTGGTAGATTTGGTAATCAATGGGCTCCTGAGATTCTTGACATTCTATTCTCCCAGGGGCAGTCTCCAACTTCCAGAGGCAGATGGTTTTCATGGCCTCCATTTCCTCCATTTGACCAGGTCCCCTATTTCTACACTAACTGCCTGTCCCCAATTCTGGCTTCATGGGTACTTCAGTAGATATAAGGAGAAAAAGAAAACAGAAATGGAAGACATGTATGTGAGCACACACACACGCACACACACATAAGTTATCCTGTTATAAAACAACCCCAATTCCTACAATATAAACTTGTTATAAAACAACAAAGCAAAGCAATTGAGCAATCAATCATACTCTTCCTTTAGATTTTCAGTTTTGAACACCTCGTGGAACAAAAACATTTTTCTCTTTGAAGAAAATGAGGAAAATACCAAGGAAACAGGTCTATGATTATGAAGATGGGGATGAAACATGATTGAACATAGCAAATCTTGATAGGGCATCAGTGCTACTTTGGAGAAAGTAAAAAGAAAATCTATGTAATGGTTTGGATAGGAGGTGTCTCTCAAAAGCACCTGTGCTAATGCAGAAATATTCAACTGGACTGATTGGATTATGAAACTGTAACATAATCACTTTATGCTATTTCAAATGAACTGACTGGGTGATAACTATAGGTGGGGTGGGGGGCATGGCTGGAGGAGGTGGGTCAGTTGGGGCATGCCCTAAAAGGATGCATCTTCCCTGTGGCTCCTTCCTTCTCCTTTTTTTTCTGCTTCCTGGCCACCTGAACTGAGCTGGTTTCCTCTGCTCTGCCCTTTCACCATGATGTCCTCCTTTTTCACAGTGGGCTTACAGCAATGAATTTGGCTGACCATCGACTACATCGATTTATTTACAAATAAACTTTTCCTACTGTAAGTTGTTGTTGGGCATTTCAGTCAAGGTAATAAAAAGGTGAATGAGTCAAAAAACTAACATTTGGATATTATGTGAGTAACCTTATTCTCTAGTATTTCCCAAACACAACTCTCTCTAGTCAAAATGAAAGGGGACAAATAGATGAGGACGGTGAGAACACGAGGTTAAGATAGTGATACTATAAAATGAGCCCACTGGATTGACTTCCTACATGATTGCTTTGCCAAAAAGCAATCACCTGCAGCCTTATGTAGCCTGAGGGAATAGAAAATGTCACATTCTTCAACAAACTGAGGCAAGGAGTGAAATGCCTGGCAGTCAGTGTAGGTAATGGATGATGGGGGTTGAGAAAATGAGGGGCTGGTTATCCAAGAGAAACCAACAAGTGGCTAACAGTTAACATCTCCAGGGACTGCACTTCCCAACAGAAGCAATTACCCCAGGGCTGCTCCTTCCTGCCCTTAGGCATATACGTGCAGAAGAAAGCGAAGGTGTGTGTATGTGGGGGATTCTGCGGGTCTATAATAGAACAAGACACACTCATTTTCACAGGCATCCAGTTCTGGGCCCCACTTCTCTCCAGAAAAGTCTCTCTCTGTCCCTTGCTTAACACTTGGTTTCTACGCTTGACTCAGTGTTTCTCTGGTGTTTAATCTTCAACACTGGGGAAACAAAAACTCATTTCAGATCTCCAAGACTGGTATTAAAACCAGGCTAACCTGTGTTTCACAGGTATCCCTCCTCTCTTCTCTCTTTAATTTTGCTATTATTCCTGTGAGTATACCCATTTATACTTCTAAGCAATAGCCCACCTTTTCTCAAGGCATTTAAAAAGCCTCACTCTCCAGGTAGATTCTCTGAGTTCATGTAGTTTCTTTTGCTATGACTTCATGCCTCCCCTAAACACATTTTTGTCTCTTTAAGAAATATATCATAATTTGTTTTATGATATTTGTCTGGAGGCATGGTAAAGAGCTCAGATCTTAAAGTTGAATTGGAACTAGATTCATTTTTAGGCAGGGCCTTCTCCTAATCTCTGAAGAGATTGCTTTATTCTATATAAACTTGATTACTTCATCTATAAAAGGAAAATGATTTCTATCATATATAGCGTTTGTAGTGGTCCATTCATTTATTCAACCAACACTCTACTGAGACTGTCTTCTGTCCTGAAAATACAATATTGAATGACACAGATTCCTGCTTTCATGACTTACATTTAGGTCAGTTTCCCTCCTCTTTTCTCGGGATAACACATCCACTGAAGTCCTGCTTAATTCACTTCAAGGAGCAAAAAGACTTCCTGGTTATATCCTGAAGTTAAACCCAACACAGGCCCCTTTGTACTTCCATATTAATCTTGGAATTCAATTTTAAATGTTTACAAATTTTCTGGAACTTTGATTTGGGTTATGTTAAATCTATTAAGCATTTGGTGATATCTGACATGTTAATGATATTGAATCTTTCAATCTATGAGCACAGCATAACTCTGGATTCATTGAAATGTTTTAAAATTTCTTTAAGACTCTCATAGATTTTTAATACATGAATATTTCACCTCTTTTATCACATTATTTCCTATTTTTGTCTTCTTATAACATTAATTTTCAGTTTAGTTTGCTCATTGCTATCATATAAAATAACATACAATACAATTGACTTTTTCCATATTGATTCTATATCCTACATTCTTGTGAAATTTCCACATTAGTCCTCATATTTTTTAATTTTATTGATTTTCTATATAGATGTTCATATCTTCTTTCCATTCAGGATGCCTCTTTATTTTGACCCATTGTACTGACTAAATCTTACTATAAAATGTTGGATAGACATGGTGGGGAAAGACATCCTTTTTTTGTTGCTGACATTGGGGGAGAATATTCTGACTTTCATGGTTAAGAATGATACTAGCTGGGTGCACTGATACACATCTGTAATCCCAGAAACTCAGGAGGCAGAGGCAGGAGAATCACAAATTGAAAGCCAGCCTTAGCAACTTAGCAAGATCCTAAGCATATTAGTGAGGGCCAAATTCAAAGTAAAACATAAAATCGGGGAAGGGGTGACTAGTTAGGATAGTAGAATGAATAGGACATTATGACTGTGTGCATATATGATTACAAGACTGGTATAAGTCTACATCATGTACAACCAGAAAAATGAGAAGTTATACTCCATTTATGTATGTGTCAAAATGCAGTCTACTGGCATGTATAACTCATTAGAACAAATTAAAAAATAAAAATAAAAAGGGCTATAAATGTGGTTCAGTGGTTAAGCACCCCTAAATTAAATCTCTGGTACCAAATAATTAATAATAATAGTAATAATAATAATAATAATAAATTGTAGATTCTTACTCTTCTTCACTCTTTGTTGAGAAAATTGCAATTTTCCTTGTGGTTACTGAATGCAGGCATTTTTTCACATACCCATATATACCTGTTAGCTACTTGTATGTCTTCTGTTGAGGAATGTGTTTTTGGTTCATTTGCCCATTTTTAAAAATTAGATTATTTGTTTTCTTACTATGGAATAGTTTGAGTTCCTTATCAGCTGATATTAGCTCCTTATCAGATAAATTGTTTTCAAATATTTTCTCCAAAGCTGTGGGTTGTTTTTCTCTTACAATCATTTGATTTGTTGTGCAGATACATTTTAGTGTGACACTATCCCATTTTCTAATTTTTCTTTTGCTTTTGGGGTTACAGTCAAGACAGAATTTCCCTGACTGACATCACAGAGTTTTCCCCCTATATTTTCTTCTATTAGTTTTTCACGTTTGGGTCTTGTGTTTATGATTTTTATCCACTCTGGGATGATTCTTCTATACAGTATGAGATAAGGGTCCAGTGTAATTCTATATGTGGAGATTCATTTTTCAAACTATTTCTTAAAAAGACTATCTTTTTCTCATAATATGATATGTCTAGGTACCATGTTCTTTTTTTTTTTTTTTTTTTTTTTTTTTTGGTTTATTCCTCTTAGTATTCTTTGAGATTTTGGGATCAGTGCTTTTGTGTCCAAAATTAATTTTGGTAAATTATCCGCTATTGCTGGTTCAAATACTTCTCTATTTCTTTCTTCCTTTCTTCTTCTGATATTCACACAATATATATGGTATATTTTTTGGATCAAAATTTTGGGTATTCTGTTCCTATTTTTCCATTTAATAAGCAATTATTAATTCATCTAAGCTTCACTTATACAAGAATATATTTAAGAGCTATTAAAATAAATATGCTGAAAAGTAATAGTTTTATGAGGAAAACATCTATTTCTTTTTAACTACAAAAATGATGTCAAAATTGTTTCTGAACTTTAATTTCCAATGGTAGGACTTGATAAATAAATACATTTCTCTTCCCACGCAGATAAGAAATGAAGTTATAAAGGGGAACAAATCAATATCAAAGTGTTATCAGTGAGATATTTGTGGCCAATGGGGAACCGACTTTATGGGTACTTCCTGAGACATGAGTAGAGAACCTCCTAGAAGGGTGGGACCAGAAGATGGAGCATTCATACACAGGCTCCTGTTCCCATTGGGGTTGCCTTCAAATGAAAGAACTCTTCGGAAAAAACTCCAGCAATAGTGGAGAAGATCTCAGGATAAGTGTAAAAAGAATGGTGCTCTTTGTCTTTAACATCACAAATAAAGCCAGGCTCTCCTCTCTCAGTACTCCTGTTGGACATCATACTGTTAAGCATCTAGCCTGTCAAAAATGGGTAAATAGGGAAAAGACAATGAAGGTTGACTAAAAACCACAGGGAGTCCTCTATGACAGAGAAGCACATGAATCGGCATGTTAAATCCTCCCCTAGTCATGATTACATCCCCTTTAGAAAAAAAAAATGTTGTTTCAAGACCATACCACACTCTACTAGGTGGCCTGGAACCTTCCTCATCACTAAAACTATCACAATCTCCAACACCCTGGCAACCCACACATCAAGGCGATCGTGAAGGAGGTTTTCTGAGGACTATTCAAAGGGCAGTATACCAATGAAGAGGGTCAGAAGTTAATGCAAGAGCAGGAGTACTCAATTTCCTTAAAACCTCCAATTCTGCAATCACACCATCCTCTCTTAGAGAAAGTCCATGCAGTTCCTGTACTGTCAGTCAAAAATCCAAAGGTAGACTTGAGAGGGACTCTGGAATCTTTCTCATCTTTCCCCTCAAAAAATGAAGTGCAGGAGGGACACTCCATCCCTCTCTTCTATGAGAGGAACCACTCTCTCCCTTGAGAGTGTTCCCCTTTCCCTTTTTTCTCTATTCTAATCAAAGTCATGCCTCTTACTCTGAGGAACATGTCTGAAATATTTCTGGCATGGTTACAAGAATCGGGTGAAGTAGGGGGCTTCCCTGCTGCTTGGTTTTATGGTGGGTCCTGACTTGTAACATCACTGGGGAAAAACAGAGAACTACTGAAACTGGAGGTTTGAGATGAAACTAGATTTTCTGTTTTATCAATTTCTTTCTAGGTTTTTGCCTCACAAATTTGAAGAATAAAATCCATGAATAATAATGGAAGGGAAGAGCAAAGGAAGTAGGATTTATTTAAGTGAGAAGAGAAGAGAAGAGAAGAGAAGAGAAGAGAAGAGAAGAGAAGAGAAAAAACTCCCACCATGCAGGAGGTTACCTAATCACAGGAAGATTTGTTGTGATCTGCTAGCCTAGGGGCTTATGTGGATTTTGGGTACATCAAAAATCTATGTTAAACAGGCATTGAAAAGGTGCCAAAGTCATTTGTATCATTTAGGTTTTAAGTTTTAATCCTTCCTGTAACTCCCATCTTGGTTTATACCCACCTTCCAGTTTCCCACCACTCTTGGACAAAGGAGTTGGTTGGAATGTTCCCACAGGTAAGCCTTAAGGTTTTTACATATGAAGGCCCTGATGGGTTTCATCACTTTGAGTGCCTGATCATTGTCTATTTTTCTTCACTATCATATGATCCAGTAATCCCACTACTGGCTATATATCCAAAGGAGTTGAAATCATTATGTTGAAAAGATCTCTGCACTCCCATGTTTATTGGAGCATTATTCACACTAGCCAACATGTGAAATCAACCTAAGTGTCCATCAACAGATAAATGGATGAGCAAAATGTGGTATTGATATGCAATGGAATATTATTCAGTCTTAGAAAGGAGAATTCTTATCATTTGTAAGAGCATAGATTACCTGGAAAACATGCTAAGTAAAATAAGCTAGGTACAGAAAAGAAAATCTTGCATGATTTTATTTATATGTGGAATCTAAAAAAGTCAAACTCTTGGAAGTAGAGAATAGAATTATGATTAATAGGGGCTGATAGGGGAAATACGTTATCTTGTACTTTCGAGAACAGATACCAAGAAAATTAAGACTGACATATTCTCTGAATAAGCACAGCCTAGCTGAATCTACATATGCAAATCATCTATCTGGCTTCATTGCTATAAATTGTAACCACATCTGTGGAACTGGCGGAGAAGAAATTTAGCTGCTTATCCCCAGTTTGAGCAAACTGCAGACAACTTAATTTTTCTTTTAACATCATTTGCCTATTCTTTTGCAGGCAGGGAACCCAATCCAGCCAGCCAGGATGCAGACAGGCTCCCTGGCTTTACTGCTGCAAATGTAAGTTCTTTAGCCTTTAACGTATATTTTTCTAGGTCAGATTTTGGCACGGTTTTAATTAGTTATCTGGAAAAATGTTCATAATAACAAATAGGTCAATAAAATTTTTTGTTTAAAAAATCATCTACTTCAACTTTAAATTGAATAAACAGATTCACACTAAAATTTTGTGTTGGTTGAAAGCTACAGTTCATGATTGATGAAGATCCTGACCCAGATCTGTTTGATATTATTAGTTGAATGTGTAAGTAGTTTTTTAGAGTTTCCAGGGAACCATCTTTTAGATCTCTTACCCATCATCTTACCTTCTCTCCAATTAAAAACTTGATTGAGTTACAAATTGGAAAAACAAACAGATGTGAACAAATGTAAATATAAAACAGGAGGTATAAACTGGAAATTAGTTGGAGAAATTTAACCACTTCCACCACCACAAAAAAATCAAAAGGAAGAAGAAAATAAAAGAACAAAAATGAGAAAAATCATTGAGAAGTATAATGCATTCACTGGATGTGGTAACCAAGGCTTTTGTATTTATATATTTAATAGCCTTTCTTCTTAAATCTAAATAGCAGAGGAATTTCCTCTGTGCTTGTAGGAGTGGAGTTATTTCCTGCTGTGGGTGTAGCAGTCTAAATTGTGTTGTTTGGTACCCAGAGATTACTGTGCCATCTGATTTGTCATGTTGACTCATTAGATTTCAAGTTCAATGAAAAATTTTTGTCTCATATTTATGTTTGAATTCAAGAATCAATCAGGCTTGCTTAGGTACTTTATAGAACAGGCAAGCATTACGATAGAAGTAAGATCCCAGAAACAATGGCTGATTACAACCAGTTTGCAGAGTTGGACCCTAACCATACACAAATGACACCTCTCATATACACCCCTAGGATAAGAAAAATGCAGGCCTTAATACCGGTTTGCTGAAGATCGAGTCCATGTTCCCTGGAGTGGAAGAATGAACACCAAGAGAATGGCTGAGGCAAGCATACCAAGCAAGTTTTATTTAAGAAAGTGATAGTGACAGACTTCTCAGAAGAGAAGGGGCCCTAGAGCTAGGTGTCTGTGGGAGGGGGTGAAATTTCTTTCATTAATCATTGTCTTTCCTCCCTTCCCCATAAACGTGACAAGGAGTAAAGAGCATGGAGGTCATTGTTAGCAACATTTTGTTTTCTCTTTGATAACCAGTCATCATCCTCTTGACCCCCAACATTCATTACCTACACTGACTGCCTGACATTTTCCCGTCTTATTTTCTTATTCCCGTCTCTGATTAAGGGAACCCTTACCTTTGTAAGGGAAATGAGTGATAACTGCTCTGGTTTCATCAGGCTGAGAGGGAGTGACAAGGAGCAAGCAGCTTGGGTTTCCCTTTTAGGAATGTTCAGGCTGGCTGAGAGGTCTCTGGTAAAAGTCTGGTTTAGTTAAAACAGGCTTCAGCCTCACCTGGGGTGAGGGTGCCCTATGAGAAAAGCAAGAAGACATGAATACTGGAAGGATATTGTTATAGTGAACGCAGCAACACCCAAATATACCAATAAGTACGGTGATGATAATAGAAACCAGCATTTTTTTCCACCAGGAGGTGCCAGAGAACCATGAGGGAAAAAGGTGTCCCCATGGTAAGGTCAGTGAGGCTATGGCATCTATTTGGGGATATAAATCTTTAAGGATTTTAGTCACATTGCCAGGGTTGCCAGAAATGTTAACACAATATTCAGTTCCAAAAATGGCACAGGTGCCACCTTTGGCCGCATGGCACCTTGGACAACAGTGCATCCAAGGCCATCTGGTTTTGTAAACCTGCCTTTCTCCTGAAGGTTACCTACATGTTAAGGAGAGAAATACCTTCTTCATCTTCATGGAGGGCATTTTGGGTATGATTTGTTACAGCTTCCACATGCCGCATTATATCCTCCAAGTCAATTTATGGAATAAACAGTGAAGCTAAATGATCATACACATGAAAACAGATTGTCCCCATTGATGTTTGAGATTTGGGGAGATCTGCAGATTGTCCTATATTTTGTGTCCATCTTCTTTGCATCCAGAGGTGCCTAATAGTACATCTTTCCATCCAGTTCAGGGGAATCCAAGGCCATAAGTTATCCCACATATCCATTGTGTCCCATTGGACACTGGCTATCTAACTGTAGGCCAAAAGAATCAATCATCCCAAACCTATCACTGGCCTATAAAATCATGATGTTTTGGCATAATGATTCTGGGATCTATCCTAATTCCCAAGAGGCATTAGGCCATTTGTCATAGGCATGGTTACATTTTTCCCAATGGATTGGAGTGTTTGATTTAAATGCCCTGTGGTGGGTGTAAGCCATATATTTTCATCCCAAATCTGATAGTAACTATCCTTCTATCTTTGACATTCTGGCATTGATAGTGGAAGTTGAGGAGTAGGTGGGCTTAACTGTAGTTTAACAGAAAAATTTTAAAGATTGGTTTGCTCTAGAGTGAAATTCTTTCCATGACCTGGTTGTGACAAAGTCTCATTTATAGTTCATAATTTAATAGCTGCATTGGTGGTGGTTCATAAAGAGTGTATCTCTTCCTCCTGTTCTAACATTAAAGGGTGATTTTATCCAGTCGTTCCCTTGTACGGGAGATACCCACCAAGGCATTCCAGAAGTGCTGGTAAGGGGCAATAGTTCACATATCCAGCAATTATCTTTCTAATGGTGTACTGTTGAGCCCAGCATAGAAAAGAGTTAATTTCAGTGGACTTATATAAAATAATAAAGAGATGAGAAATATTTACATATCAGTACTGTTTTTGTGGAAGAGATTTTTTAATTCTTCAAATGGAGTTCAGGAATATAGGGTACTGGGTATTGAACTCAGGGGCACTCAACTGCTGATCTACATCCCCAGCCCTTTTTTGTGTTTTATTTAGAGACAGGGTCTCACTGAGTTGCTTAGCATCTTGCTGTTGCTGAGGCTGCTTTTGAACTTGTGATCCTCCTGCCTCAGCCTCCCAAGCTGCTAGGATTACAGGCATGTGCTACTGCATGGGGCTTCAGTTTTTTGAGAAGGAGAAGTTTCCCTATGAGTTGATCCAAGATGCCAAATTTTAACCTGAGCATGGTGGATCCAATTTTCTTTTCCAAGCACTTTTAGTGCAGATAGATAAAATCACAGAGAAGGGCCCCTTTCAGGTAGGATCTCAGTTTGGAGAATTTGAAAGTATAGATTTGACCATAATCAGATCCCCAAGCTCATAGAAGTGAGTGGTTCAAATGTGGAATAAACAGATTTCTGCTTGAAATTTAACCATCTTTGTGATAGGAACCACTAGATATGCAGTTGTATGATCTTTGAGAATATTATTTCTTTGGAATGGCTTCCAAATAAGAGCTGGAATGGATTAAGCCCCAGTGTCCCCGAAGAGTTTCTAATTCTGAGGGCAAAAGGGAGCACATTAGGGCAAGGGTAATGGGTTTCTTGAGTGAGTTTTCCCAGATGCCTCTTTAAGATATTATCAGTCTTCTTTACCTTTCCCAAGGATTGAGGTCTCTCTGCTCAATGGACATGATATTTTATGGCTAGGACTGTGGATATGCCCTGAGTAACAGCCACCTTAAAAACGGCCCTGCTATCAATCTGGAGGCTATGAGGAAGTCCAACTGAGGGAACTATTTCCTATAACGAGGTTTTTGCCACCTTTCTTGCCTGTTCAGTGCAGGAGGGGTAAGCCTCAGTTCATCTAGTAAAAGTATCTACCATAATTGACAAGTATTGGAACCTGCTGCTTTTAGGCATGTGGGTAGAATCAAGTTGCCATTCTTTCCTGGGGAATTGTCTTGTCCTTTGTAGTCCTGGAAGCCTTTTGGAGGAGTTAAGTGGGTTTTTTGATTGAAGCTTCCATCTGGATAAGAAAGAAACAAGACACAGGTGTTCACACTGGCGAGACTGTCTTTTTACTCTATAGGGACATACTTTGGTGAGCTTCTCATGGCCAACAATCCTGCCTCTCATACCCATGTTCTGCCAGATATATTGCTCTCTTACTTGTGAGGATGCAATGATCTTTGTTTGCCATATTCCAAAGACTTGGGGAACTCAGACTTAGTGACTATTACTGACTTCCCTTGGCCACTTTGAAACTTCCAAATGTGCTGTCCCACAATAAAAAGTTACCTGCAATAGGGTGTATTCCTCTGTTCTGTGCATCCACATGATTATGTAGTCTGGTTTGGAAGAATTTCCCTCATTAACACAGGGTTCAAGCAGACGATGGAGGCCAAAGTCATTAGGGGTAAAGACTGGAATAAGAAACTTATGCAAATTGCTGTGGGCCAAAGGAATCTCCAGAGGGCAGGAAGGACATCTAGTGGTTGTTGAACGCTTAATGTTCTTTTTCCAGAGAAGTCTAAGGAAGGGGTCAATTAAAAGGTTATGGGCCCAATGATCCTAGGGATTTTGAGATAGAGATCATAGTTAGGATGCCTTATGATCTAGATGGTGATGGGCTAAAATATGTCTCCCAAGATCTCTGAAAAATAGGAAGGGATGAGTATAAATCTCCCTTGTGTGGCCAAAGCAACTAACTGGGGCACACAGGATCACAGAAACAACAATCAGGAGAATCACTACAAGCTTGCAAGTTCTCAATATGTGAATAAAGGGAAACCAGGCCTTTTCTTATGAACCATACCAAGTTAAATGTTCCTCTCTCAACAGCTAAAGCCTTATTGGTGAGGGAAGGGGGTTGCTTGGGAGGGACAAGCACAAATGGAGGAGAGTGTGGTTCGTTCATATGGAGGTCCACTGAGAAGTAGCCTCAGCCAAGACCTCACAGTTGTTCCCCAACATTGCCCAAATCTTTGCAGACCAGTATCAGGAGCCACTGTTTACTGGCAACAGACATGCTCCAAGCCAGGACAGAAAATTAGAAGTTGACCTCTGCAGACCCCAACATATCTGACATACAGGGCAGGTGATTAGGAACCACAATAAGTTATGAAGATTTTTTATTGAAGACTTAATGTTGGTAGCCATGCTAATCACATTTAAGTGCTGATGGGTGCCCAGAATTGTCCTCCACAAGGAAAGAGACAGAAAGATGCTTGGTGCAGGGGAACTCACCATGGTGATCCCTGGAGAGCCCCTAGCTGACACTAGTTGGGTGGAGATCAGGTCTGTGTTCCCTGAAGTCAAAGAATGAACACCGAGAGAGTGACTGAGGCAAGCATAGAAAGCGAGTTTTATTCAAGAAAGTAATAGAGACAGACTTCTCTGAAGAGAAGGGGACCCAGAACTGGTTGTCTGTAGGAGGGGACACAACTTGCTTTCTTATAGCCCCCCAAAATTCCTTCTTTCATTAATCATTGTCTTTCATTGTCTTTCCTCCCTTCCCCATATATGTGACTAGAAGCAGGAGTGCAGAGGTTAAGTGTTAGCAACCCTTTATTCTCTCTTTGATAACCAGTTATCATTCTCTCGACCCACAACATTCATTACCTACAATGACTGCCTGACTGACATATTTTTATACCAAAATATAATGTGAAACTAATCAGATCTCTAAATATCTGAAAAACACTAAAGCAAATCTTTGAGATCTTGGAGTAGTTTAAGATTTCTTAGAAAGGATATATAGACACACAAAAAATAAAGAAAATGTCATAAACATGGTTCGATTGCATTTTAACAAAATTAAAAAAACTAAAAACAAAATTAAAGATACTGTTAAGAAAATGAAAGACAAGCTTAAGATACTACCTGGGTCTGGAAAAGGAATTTTATCTAAGTATATAAAGTATATATATATATATATATATATATAAACATCATTTGAAGGGAGAAACACAATAGACAAATTTGGCATGAAAAAGAAATTTTTAAAAAATGATTGTAACTATGACCGATGTATTTCAATAGAACACAGAAAAAAAAATCACTGAATAAATTAAGGAAGTCAGTACAGAATATGAATGAGAAATTTGATAAGGAGAGAGATTAGAAAAGAAAAAAATAGAAATCTTGGAAATGAAAGACACAATAAATCAAATAAAATATTTAGCTGAAAGTCTCTCTAATAGAGTAGACCAGTTTGAAGACAATCTCAGAGCTGAAAGGGAAAGTTGCCAATCTTGAACATTCGAACACTATTAAAGAAAATAAGTAATTATGATCAGAATATACAAAAACTCTGGGACAACATTAAGTAACCCAATTTAAGATTCATTGGCATTAAAGAGTGTCGCATACTCTTGGCATAGATAACCTCCTCAGGGAAATAATAACAGAAAATTTTCCAGACCTTGAGAGTAAGATGAACATTCAGATAGAAAAAGCATTCAAAACCCCCAAAAGATAAGATCAACAATAAAAACAACAACAACAACAACAACAAAACCTCTAAATGCCTAACATACAGTACAAGGACACAATTTTAAAAGCTTCAGAAAGAAAGCATATTAGGTCACATTTTGAGGCAAATCAATCATAATTACCTCTGATTTCTCAACACAAACTCTAAAAGTCAGGAGGGCTTTGCAATAATGTTTCCCATATTCTGAAAGGATGTAACTATCAAACAAGATTACTATACCCAGCAACCTTCAAAATTAAAGAAAAAATAAAAACCTTCCAAGCTAAGCAGAAAGTAAAAGAATTCATGACTTCTAAAGCAACACAATAGAACTTGCCCTAAAGAAATTCTCCACATAGAAAAAAAATACAAAGTAAATCCCAGAGCTCACAAATAAACAAATACTTGAAGTCAATGAGAAACAGGACAAAATTAAACGTTAAAAATTAATCAAAATGGCAGGAATTAATTAAGATCTTTCTGCAATATATTTGAATGTAAATGATCTGAACTCTCCAATCAAAAGATATAGACTGGAATAATGGGTTAGAAAATAATATCCAGCTATATGATTCTTTCAAGAGACTCATCTTATAGGTAATGACAGATATGGACTGAAAGTGAAAGACTGGAAATTGATATACCATGTAAATTAAGTCCACAAACAAGCAGGCGTATGTACTCTCATATCCAAAAATGTGGACTTCAAGCCAAAATTAATCAGAAGAGACAAAGGAGGTCATTTCATTGTAAAGGAAACAATACTAGAAGAAGATATAATGATATAATATAAAGATATAATTTATTTATATATGTTTCATTATCAGGTTAAAGATTATGCAAGCATTATTCTTTGTACCCAGAAAGTCACAGGACTAGAAATATCTATGCAGCTTTTCCCCAGTTGCAATTCACAGTTGCAATGTGCAATGAAGATCCATTGTTTAAAGTTACTGTTAAGCTGGTAGGTTTGGGAGTTGCAGGTGAAGCATTGTGGTTGTCTAGTATGATAATTACTCTATCTCCTAGATCTATGTGCCTGAGATCAAGGTGGAAGCTGATAAGACTTTTCCACAAAGCCTCCTCATGCAGGGCATTACCAAAGGAGCTAGGCATCCTATGCCTTTGCATAGAAACATTCGTAGGCACAGGCAGCTACAGCCCTGAGGTCATCAGAGTCCAATTTCAGTCACTGCTCTCCACTATCTACAGAGTATTTCATCCAGTAAAAGCTGAATACACTTTCTTCTTAGTGAATAATGAAACCTTCTCTAAAATAGACCATATTTTAGGCCACAAAGCAACTCTTAGCAAATAAAAAAAAAGATATAATTTCTTGTATATTATAAGATCTTAACAGTATGAAATTATAAGTCAACATTATAAAACCCTTCAGAAACTATATATATATATCTGGAAATTGAAAAACATACTTTTGAATGATAAATGCATGATAGAAAAATCAAGGAAGAATTTTAAAAATTCTTGGAAGCAAATAAGAATAGTGATACAGTATACCAGAACTTCTGGAACATTAGTAAGGCAGTTTTAAGAGGAAAGTTTATAGCTCTGAGTCCATACATTAGAATATCAGAAAATATCCCAAATATACAACCTAATAATGCACCTCAAGACCCTGAAAAGAAAAACAAATCAATTCCAAAACCATTAGAAGACAGAACATAATTAAGATCAGAGCCAAATTTGCCAGTAAATGGATGGAACTGGAGACTATCATGCTAAGTTAAATAAGCCAATCCCAAACAACCAAAGACCAAATGTTCTCTCTGATACGAAGATGCTAACACACAGTGGCGGTGCGAGGTCAGGGTGGGGAATATAAATTCATTGGATTCAACAAAGGAGACTGAAGGAAAGGGAGATGGGAATAGGAAAAGCAGTAGAATGAATCAAACACAACTTTCCTATGTTCATATATGAATACACAACCAGTGTAACCTGACATCATGTACAACCAAAAGAGTGGGAAGCTATATTCCATGTGTGTATAATATGTCAAAATACACTCTACTGTCATGTATATCTAAAATGAGCACATTTAAAACTTTAAAAAAGAATCGGAGCTAATATCAATGAAATAGTGTATAAAATATAAAAAGGATCAATTAAATGAAGAGTTGGTTCTTTGAACAGTTAAACATGATTAATAAAACTATAGTCAAACTAAGACAGAGGCAGGGGGTGGGGAATATCAATAGAGACATCACAGAAATCCAGACGATTGCTGTGGACTGTTTTGAAAACTTAAACTCCAATGAACTGGAAAATCTAGAAGAAATGGATATGTTTCTATATATATTTCTATTTATATGCCACAATTGAACCAAGTGTACATAGATAACCTAAACAAATCAATGACTAGCAATGAGATTGAAGTAGCAGTAAAAGGTCTTCCAAAAAGAAATGCCCATGACTGGATGGATTCTCACCTGAATTCTACCAAACTTTTAAAGAAGAACTAATACCAACACTCCTCAAATTATTCCATGACATAAAAATGAATGGAATGCTTCCAAATTAATCCTGTGAAGACAGTATCACACTATGAAAAAGGGCATGTCAAGGAAAGAAAAACATAGACCAATATCCCTGATGAAGATAGATGCAAAAATCCTAAGTAAAATATTGCCAAATAATATTTAACAGCATATTAAGAGATTGCATACATCATGACCAAGTTGGGTTTATCCCAGGGATGCAATGATGTTTACCGCATGCAAATCAAAAACTATATTTCTTCACACAAATAGAATTAAAGACAAATATCACTTAGTCATCTCAACAGATGCAGACAACACCTTTGGGCCATGATGGCTTCATTTTTCCCAGCATATCCTGATAGGTGCACACAGGGGCTGACTTGTGGAAAGGCCAAGTGAGCACCTGGGGGTAGAGAAGTTTCCAGAGTGAAAGTGAAAAGCTCATGTTGCAGATTTGAAGTGAAACACCCTCATTGCAAGCTGGATCTGGTCTTGCACAAGACTGACAATGTGCCTTATACATGCTGAATTGAGAGGCAGTCAGAAAATGTGATGTGGGAAACCATGAGATGCTTGTATGATCATCAATATCTCAGTCCTATGGAACTTAGTTTATTGAAATCAGGGAAATATAAAGAGTAAATATTTAAATGATCATATGGTAATCAGAAGCAGTACAGTCTAAAATGAAATAGCCAATTCTTCTAGACAAATTAGAGGGACAACATGGAAAATCATTTAGGCTGGTTTTCAAAGATGGGTTCCCTGAGGAAGTAACTTTAAATTCTGTATCCTTGAGAGGTATATTTTTAAGACAGATTCTGTTACATTTTTCATCCATATCTTGAGGTATACTAGTCATAGTAAATAAATCAATAACTTAAAGAAGTCGTTTAACTCAGCTTCAAAAAGAATAAATAGATTGATAATAGGGTCCACTTAGGCTCAGATTCAGAGTCCATAGCCAAGTGAGCATTTACTCAGTCAAGGAGACTCTTCCTTTTTAATGTGCTTAATTTGATATAAAACATAATTTTAGAGTTTCTGTGGACAGCCCTCTAGAGAGATAGTCTATCTTCCCTTCAACTAAAAGTGTGAACAAACCATGGTTTGGATGACCTAGAATCTGTGAATAATCATGTAAAGATAAAGTAACCTGTATTACCTGTAATATGAGCAAAGTTACATATCTAACCCTACTCTCCAAAAGAACAATGTATCTTCTGACTATAGTAATATAGGTTATTATATGTAATATTATGACATACTTTCTCTTTTAGCAATTTTATTGTAGTATATTTTATATATCATTAAATTTGCCAAACAGCTACACTGGAAATGATTTATTTTTGATGGCAGCATAAACAGCATAAGTTCTGCTCTGGGCTTGAAGAATTGCTGTTTATCCAGACTGGGTATTAGGGTTCCAGTTTGGCTGGCATGAGCCATCGGGTGTAAAACAGACATCATTTTAACTTCCCTGTGTCATATACTTGAAAACAAAGAAAAAAATGTTCATTGCTTTAGGAACTCCTTGGTTGTTGACAGGATTATTGAATGAAGAGATCAGTTATTCACAAGCTGTCACACATGTACTAGAATCCTGCCACAGAAGGAGTACAAGACTAAGATTTCTAAAGCACTGCGTACATGATAGGTCAGAATGTCATCATTATTTTACAGATCCCTTAAGAATTTTCCAAAATTAAACACAATGATTTTGAACCCAAAATATATTAGATTATATTTTTATTTTAAACAAAAGTCATATATAGTTCCTTGGAGAGATTAATGGATATATTAATGGATGCAGACAATAGAGGATACATATGGTTTTCCTAGAAATATTTCATAGGAGGAAATATGATAAAGTCAACAAGGAACTAATAGGTGGTATTAGCTCTTCTAGGTCCTGGTGGTGTGGTAGTAAGTACAGAGGAAATTTGCATGGAGGTCTCAGTCGGCTCAGTTAAAAAATAAGCAGGCAAGAACGAATGAGAATAAAGGGGGAAAGAGTGTGTATATTGGTTTGAGAACAAGTTGAACATATATATCCATTTTTAACTCAGATTTTAAAGTACTTTTCAAGTTTCTTTAGTAAAAGAGAGAAAAAATAAGATAAAGTATATGAGAGAAAAGGGCAGGAAAAAGAATTTTTCAGGTTGGAGTATCTCCATAACTATGAATTATAGTCATGATATTTATAAGTTTTATGCAGTTTCATATATATGGAAGAAAGAAGGTTGATAATCACTTTTGAAAGATGGTCATTTCATAAACTGAGTTTTGATCAATTATATAGAAGAATAGAAGATGATGGGGTTGGTACTAATGGGGGTGGATAAACACTAACCTTAGCATTTTTTCTAATCTTTGCCTCTGTGATATATATGAGACTAAACTCTACCTAGAAAATGGCATCAAAAAGACAATAAAAAGAAGTAAAAATCTTAGCAAATATGTAAGGATATTTACAAATAGACTAAACTGAACAACATTAGTTCACCCCATGTGGTCATCAGTGCATTAGATCTGATAAACATTACTTCTGTTCACAGGAAGGTTTCCCTGTGTAACATTTTCTTCAGGGCAACACTAACATCCTTATTCCTCAAGCTGTAGATCAGGGGGTTCAGCATGGGCACAATAATGGTATAAAACACAGAGGACACTTTCCCTTGGTCCATGGAGCTGACTGACGAGGGCTGCAGGTACATGAACGCAGCAGAACCAAAGAAGAGAGCAACAGCCGAGATGTGGGAGCTGCAGGTGCTGAAGGCTTTGGCTCTGCCCTCAGAGGAGCGAATGCGCAGGATGCTGGCAATGATGAGGATGTAGGAGCTAAGGATGGTTAGGGTGGGGACAAAGATATTAAATGTGCCCAAAAACAGAATTAGCACTTCATTGACATAGGTACTTGAGCAAGAGAGCTTCAGTAGGGGAAGAAGATCACAGAAATAATGGTTGATCACATCAAATTTGCAAAATTGAACCGTAATCATGCAGGCTGTATGAGCTGATGCACAAACCACACCTATTATATAGACCCCTAAAATCAGGGAAAGGCAGGTCTGGGAGGACATGATGACATGGTAAAGCAGTGGGCTACAGATGGCCACGTAGCGGTCATAGGCCATTGCAGCCAACATGTGACACTCTGAGATGGCAAAAATGAGGAAGAAGTAGAGCTGAGTCATGCATTCAGGGTAGGAGATGATGTTCTTCTCCATCACAAAGTTCACCAGCATTTTTGGGGTGATCACAGTGGAATGACACAGGTCAATTAAGGACAGACTGCTGACAAAGTAGTACATGGGGGTGTGCAGGTGAGAGCTGAGCCCAATCAGTGTGATCATGCCCAGGTTCCCCAGCACTGTGAACATGTAGATTTCCAGGAAGAGAAGGAAGAGGGGCAGCTGGAGCTCAGGCTGCTGTGAGAGTCCAGCCAGGATGAACTCTGTCACTGTGGAATGATTTTCTGTTGTCATGTCCTCTGTTCAGCTTCTGAAGGGGGAAAACAAAACAAAACAAAACAAAACATGCTTGCAGGAGGGACTTCATTATTCTTTTCCATTGACATGTGTGTGCCCCCATATTTCCAGTTTAGATATCCCTTAGTCTTTATATGATTGTTTGGCCTAGGTCAATTAAGTAAAGTGTGTTTCAATTTAATATTTATTAAGACTTATTTTCAAATACTATAAATGTATTTTATATAAAATTTTTTAGTCAACTTAAATGTTTTCAGAAAACTTGACTATTTAGAGAAGTTGAAATAAGAGAGTAAAACTGGCTGAGTGAAAAGTTGAAGAGAGCAAACCCTGACTAAGGGCATCAGCCTTTAATAACAGCAAACTGATTTCTGACACAGGTGAACAGAGAAGTTATTATTGCCAGATTTTTCAATTTTTTATGTAATTATCAAGAAACCTGATAATATTACTTAATTTAAACAATATTTACAACAACCATTGTGCAAATCTAACAGCTGAAGTAGCTCACAGCTAGCTGGTTTGCAGTCTCAGTAACAGATCTGGTACTTCTTTTTTTATTTATTTTAATTAAAAATCATAAATTTACATAGGGCAATGTTGTTTGATTCATTCTGTTATTTTTTCCCCTTTCCCCCCACCCCACCAACCCCTCTTTTCCCTCTATACAGTCCTTCCTTCCTCCATTCTTACCACCCTCCTTATCCCTAACCCTAAACCTAACCCTAACCCTAACACTAACCCCTCCTACATCCCCTTATATGTCCTCATCCGCTTATCAGCGAGATCATTCATCCTTTGATCTGGTACTTCTTAATGTCAAAGATCCTGTGTTCATATTGTGACTCCATCATTATTAATTTATACCCTTGGGCAAGTAAAATACCTTTTTTGGCATCTTAATTTTGTAACTATGTAAAAGAAATAAAAAGGTTACCTACCTCATAGTAAAATTGGCTGAAACCTCAATTAGTTGATGAGCAATGTTATTATCATCCTGATGTTACCTATGAACAATGTATCAATTAGAAAACAAACTCTAGTTACACACTCAAATTACAATAATACACATCTTGATGTCACAACTTTCCTCAATCTTTTGTGAATTGGGATGGAGTTCAAAGCAGAAACATACTTTGGGAAAACATGGAAACATAAATGTTATCTCCTATTGTGTTAAATTATGAACAGACAATCATAGCATATACCAGAGTAAAATTCCAAATGAATTTCTGTTGGGGGCTGTGCCATGTTGGCGGCGCCGGGATGGCGCCTGATCACATTGGCAGTGAGGAGGTTAATTGACATAAGCACACTCAGGTGATTTTCTTGTCCACGCACACAATGTATGCGCACGTGTTCTCTAGCATTAATTGCCTGCTCGGAGCATCTCGCCTAATCTTTGCGTAAGAGGCGTGGCCCTGCTCTCGGCCTCCTGGAGGTGATATAAGCGTAGGCGGAGTGAGACAGAGACGCAGCAGCCATTAGCAGAAAAGCAGTAGAAGAAGGTTCACCCACAGAAGCAGCTAGGACACACTGCGTGGCAGCAGCCAGAGGGAAAAACACGCGGCAGCACCTAGTAGGGAAAAGCAGCGGCAGCAGCCAGAAGAAAGAACACAGCAGCTAGTAGGGACACACAGCAGCCATTAGCAGAAAAGCAGCTAGGACACACAGAGAAGCAGAAGAACTCGCGCGGCAGCAGCAAGTAGGGGCAGCGGCAGAAGGCAGATCGCAGAACGGAGAACTGAGACGCATCACTAGGGCACCTTGGGTGGACGTACCCTTAGTTCACAGTATGCAGGACTTTAAGGCGTAGCAAGTCTCTTCCTCTCAGCTCTAAGCAAAGCCTGTCCTTCTCTCAAAGTCTCTCTTAAGCAAAGTCTCTCTTTCTCTCTGATAAGCAAAGTCTCTCTCTCTCTCCTCTCAAAGCAAGTAAACCTCATTTCCTCTATCCTCTATAAGTAAACAAGCAAGAAAGCAGTGCACTAAAGAGAAAGAAGTGCCTCAGTTTCCACTCCACCACCCATAAGACCCGTGCAAGTTGTTGCTGCAAGTGGTGACAAATATCCACGGATTTTGTACCGCAAAGAGCCAGCAACAAATTTCAAAGGAATTATAAAAAAGGTGAAATGAAAAATAATCTAAAAATTTAGATCATCCTTTTACAATGAAATAGATGTGACAGGCATAATTTTAAAAAAAGACTTAACCTATAAACATCTGTAAGTGAGTATTAAAAAGAAACTTTGAAACCTTGCAATAGTTTAATGTACTTTTAGAAAGGATGTATACACACACACACACACACACACACACACAAATGAAAACAAAAATTGTATCATAAAAAGAATTAATTTGTACTTCATCAAAAATAAAAACTATTTTCCAAAAGACACCCTTAAGGAAATGCAAAGGCAAATCAATAAATATATATAAAGAAGAGATTTATCCAAATTGTAAAAATAATAATATGAAAACAAAATTTTAAAAATAAACAAAATATCCAAATAGATACCTTACAATGTGACATGTGAGTCAGCATGTGAAGATTCAAAAAGCATATGCAAATTATACTCAGTGTCATTAGTCATGTAGGAAATGAAAATGAGATGCTTCTGCATATTTCTAGAGGAATGGGTGAAAAATAACAAAAACAAATCAAGTCAAATCAAATCTCTGCCAATATCATGTATTGGAGAGGAATAACTAGTCTTATTTCACAAAAGTTCAGGGGAGTATAAAAATTTTCAAACACTGTGGAAAAACAGCTTTGAAAATTTTTATGAATTTAAATAGATAACTGTGTAATTCCGTAAAACTTCCCCCGAGTTTTACCTCTGAGAAATCAGACTTAACTGAGAATGTGCATGCCAACTTTATTTCTAACAACACCAAATTGGAGAAATCCCAAATGTTCATCAATATGTGAATAGATGAACAAGCTGACGTACTTGTAGAGTGCACTTAAAATGGAATTCTACTCAGCATTTAAATAGGAAAAACATCACATACCTATACAATGGCCCGAATCTTAAAAACCATCTATTTTGGAATATATCACACAAAATTTACATTAAATATTGGGATGTTTGTACCAGTGTAATAATCTAGATATATGGTTTTCTTTATGTGAAAATTTTTAATAATGGTTTCAAATTATTTCATAGGTATCACTTATCAGATTTTTATTGTGTTTTCCTAAGTTGAAATTTCAACACGTTTGCCCATTTTGCAGGTAATCAAATACATTGCATTAATTTTTGTGAACATTTATTTAATAAATAACTTTTAAATACTACTCTATAGTTTTTTAATAATAAATGTAGATTATGGGGTTTTCTTGTTTCATTATTTCAAAATATAGTATAGAATAAAGTTACAAATGAAATAAAATTTAAACACACTATCATGTAAAATAGCACTCATTCTAGAAGTTGTCTAATTTTATTAATTGAGTTAGATAAACTAACTCTTAACTAGGCTGATTTTATAAATAGTATATTTATTTGCCTTTAAAAAAAACTTCCAATGCTTTATTTTATTCCTCACACTTCTCTTTGATATGAATTCCTGTTCTTTTCCAAACTTTATGAAGTAGAAACTTGAATCAATATTTTAAAATTCTATTTTAATCTGAATATATGATTTAGAAATTTCTCTTTAATATAATTGAATCTCACAAGGTTTGATATGTCAAATTTATAATAATATTCAGTTTAAAATATTTTGTAATTTGTTGCATTTTCATTATTTCATGAATTATGCATAGGTTCATTGTTAACTTTAAAAGTGTGGGTTTCTTTTGTAAGCTATTCCTCTTTAAAACTATTTATGTAATTTCATTATGTTCACATTATGCACATACTCTGAAATATATAAATTATTGCAAATTTTGGAGGTTTCCTTAATAATACAATGTATGATCTAGTTTTATAAATACTCAATGCATTTTAAATTATGTCTTGTCATGGTTTCAGGTATTTTGAATTAATTATTTCTAATTCTTTAAATATATCAATATTTCATATGGATAGTGATTTTTTTGGGGGGGCTGATGTTTTAATAACTATTGAACAAGGTATGGCAGTACATACACTAAATTTTCTTTTTCTTCCTTTAACTTCAAACCCTCTCTGCTGTGGTATGGCACTCTTAATATTTGGTAATTCACCTTGATTGATGCCTTCTTCCTCTGTTACCACTGTATCAGATACTTATTTTTGTGTAGTAATTGCTAATCATATCATTCCTTGTCTGCTTCCATTTGATCACTATGTATCATTATTTTAAAATATATTATTTGAAATAAGTTACAAATAAAATAAAATTTAAATACATTATGATGTAAAATAGCACCAGGGTAACATTAAGAACTTAGCAATAAATTTAATGAATGCATGCAATGTTTCTACAATGAAACTTCCAATTAACCCTGCCACAAATTACAGAAACCCTTAATAAATGTAAGCATTTACTATGCTCATGATTTGACCACTTAATATTGTAAAGGTATTAAGACTCTTGGATGGATGAATGGATAGGCTCAACATAATCCAATTCCTAATATTATATCTAAATAGATATTAAAATATCTGAGGGATCACTTGGCTACTTCTAAATATTGCTCAGGATTTGTGGAAAATGCTGGCTTAACCTGATACTAGAGTAGAGTTAAAATACTGAATTTTTTTTGTTCTAATTAGTCGTACATGACAGCAGAACGCATTTTGACACATTGTACACAAATGAAGCACAACTTCTCATTACTCTGTACACAGTGCAGAGTCACAGCAGTTGTGCAATCATATATGTAAATAAGGTAGTAAAGCCCATCTCATTTCACCAAACTTCCCATCCCCACACATCTTCCCCTCTTTTACTCCCCTCTACCCAATTCGAAGGTCTTCATTCTTCCTTGCCCCTCTCCACTCTGGATCAGCATACTCATATCAGAGAAAACATTTGGCCCTTGGATTTTTGGGATTGACTTATTTCACTTAGCATGATATTCTCCAGCTCCAACCATTTACCAGTAAAGGCCATGATTTCATTCTTCTTTAAGGCTGAATAATATTCCGTTGTGTATATATACACATTTTCTTTATTCATTCATCTGTTAAAGGGTATCTAGGTTGGTTTCATAGTTTAGTTATTGTGAATTGAGCAGCTGTAAACATTGATGTGACTGCATCACTGCAGTATGTTGATTTTAAGTCCTTTGAGTATAAACTGAAGAGTGAGATAGCTGGATTAAATGGTGATTCATTCCAAGTTTTCTGAGGAGTCTCCATACTACTTTCCATAATGGTTGCACCAATTTGCAGTACCATCATTAATGTATGAATGTACCTTTTCCCCCCACATCCTTGCCAACGCTTATTGTTACTTTTATCTTGGTAATTGCCTTTCTGATTGGAGTGAGATGAAATCTTAGGGTAGTTTTGATTTGAATTTCTCTAATTGTTAGAGATGTTGAACATTTTTTCATATATTTGTTGGTCAATTGTATTTCTTCTTTTGTGAAGTGTCTCTTTAGTTCCTTAACCCATTTATTGAATGGGTTATTTGATTTTTCGGCGTTAGATTTTTTGAGTTCTTTATATATCCTGGGGATTAGTGTTTGATCTGAAGTGCATGTGGTAAAGACTTTCTCTCTTCATGTTATTCTTTAGGTTCTCTCTTCATGTTATTGATTGTTTCTTTTGCTGAGAAGAAACATTTTAGTTTGAATCCATCCCATTTATTGATTCTTGATTTTACTTTTTACACTTTAGGAATCTTGTTAAGGAAGCCAAGTCCTAAGCTGACAGGATAAAGATTTGGGCCTACTTTTTCTTCTGTTAGGCACAGGGTCTTTGGACTAATGCCTAGGTCCTTGATCCACTTTGAGTTGAGTTTTGGGCAGGGTGAGAGATAGGGGTTTAATTTAATTTTGCTACAAACATCATCCTCTACAAACTCAATGTGATATAGTAATGTCTGTCATGCTCTTCACCCCTTTCTCCTTCAGTTTCTCTCCATTTAATCTCCATATATACGATCAGTAAATGATTTAATTTCCAGAATCCAATGAAAGTATAATGAGATAATTTTATATCAATTCCAATATTTCAGCCAGGTCTGGAGCAGACAGTTCATCCTCATTTCATAGCCCTGAGTGGCATGGGGTCTTCTTGTCTGATTGGGAATGAGATAGAGTGATGTGGGTTGTTGCTATATAGTCAGATGCAGAGAACACCTGAACACAAACAGTGTTTATGAATCCAGGGATTTCCAGTATGCTTTGTCATCAGATTCACCGAGTGAGTTACAGCTTTAACAAAAGCATGGTGAATGTAAAAATGTGATTGTGATTATAATGAACTACAAAAGTTACTGCTTCACCCCTCTTAGCTCTTTCTTCAAGGGGAGGGAGAAAGGAAGAGAAAGAGGAAATACTGGGGAATGATATTAACCAAATTATATTGTCATTTTTATGCATGTGTGAATATGTAACAACAAATTCCACCATTATGTGCAACTATAGAGCACCAATAAAAATATGGAAAAAAGAAAACTTAATCTCTGTAGAATAGCTCCAATAAACATTTTGTTTCTAGTTTTCTGAAGGTTACCTTCATAGCTCTAAATAATTTGCTCTCATTGTTTCATAAATTGTCAACTTTGAACATTATACCAACCTTCCATGTAATATGTGCGCGATTTTAGTTAACCAATGCCACTACTTCCTCCCTCATTGTAGTATTTGGCATTTGTGTTTTATTTTAGGTATATGAAGAGCCTATAGAACTGTTAAAATATTCTCAAAATTCTTTATTCATCAGCTTTCAAATTTTTCTCAACCCATCGGGCAAAACTGTTTTTGTTTATTTAACTTAGACCTCTTAACCCTATACCAGATTTTATGAATCAGAATCTTTTAGGATGGATTTAGAGATCTGAACATTCTAAAACCAAAATTACAATAATAAAACAACAAGCCCCCACAAAACTATCAAAGTAATTCTGGTGATTAGTTGAGTTGGGGAACCTTAGATTAAGATATTAAAATCAGTCCAGTGGCATACTTCAGGGTTGGTGCAGGACTTTCTTTCAGTAAATATTACTGAGAGACAAAGAATAAGACATTGACCTCAGATATGCAGTTATTAAAGGTAAAATGACATCTACTCATGTCAAACAGAACTCATCTAATTCTATCCTGTTAATACAGTTTCTAGGTTTTAACTACAATTGAGATATTAATCTACAGTCATCAAATTTACAGATGAAATAAATCTGGAAGGATATGTAATAAAACTAATAACTGAATTGACTGTTAATACATCCCAACTGGCTTGTGTTAAGAACTGGAGAAATGTTATTGCAGAATTCACCATAGTGAATTATATAATGTGGCAAGAAAACTGGAGTGAAGTTAGACAGGCATTAACCATTTGAATGCTTTCCCTTATTCAAAGTTATGCAGTTACATGCATTTGAATTTTTGTAATCATTTAACATGATATTTTCCCATTATTTATTTATTTTAATCTGCCAAAAATGAGTATGAGACTGAAAAATCTCTGCCTGTGAAGCAAATTATGGTTCCCTATGACCATGAAGTCAAATTAAGAATACATGACTGCATGTTATATTTAATCTTAGTTATTAATAATTATTAATTATGTAACATTGAGGATGAGATTAGGTTGCTGGAAGAGCCTATAGAACTGTTAAAATATTCTCAAAATTCTTTATTCATCAGCTTTCAAATTTTTCTCAACCCATCGGGCGAAACTGTTTTTGTTTGTTTAACTTAGACCTCTTAACCCTATACCAGATTTTATGAATCAGAATCTTTTAGGATGGATTTAGCGATCTGAACATTCTAAAACCAAAATTACAATAATAAAACAACAAGCCCCCACAAAGCTATCAATGATTATCAAATGATTTTTATTTGCCTCTTTCTTACTCTTGATTCAGGTGAATTATAGTCATCATGGTGGTGATTTCAGTTGGAAAGAGTTTTATGGAGTTAAAACTGTGACATTTTCCTTCTGAGTCAAACCTGAGTTGGCATTGCCCATCCCCCATGGTCTGGTGAACTCCCTGTGGTCATCAAACTCCCAAGTTACTGTACCGTCAACTCCATAGGACAACAACAAACAGGAGAATGTACATATATGTTGAATATAGTTAAAATAAACAAGATAAAATCTAGCAAGGAATATATATGTTAACTTGTAATCTTAGTTTAAAAATTAATTCCTCACATATGAGAGATCTGGTTTAATGCAATTCATATGAAAACAAAATTTCATAATTCCTTATAAAGCAATAAACTCCATAAGAATCATGGATGGTGAATAAATCAATGAGAGATTCATATTTCACTTGTAAAGATACAGTGCTCTACACTGATGGTTAACAATCCAAATAAGATGCATAATATAACTTCTGATTCAAGTGCTATGGACTTGGAATATCAAAAAAGGTTCCAAATAGCACTGAGATTTTAGTCCTTATTTCTCAAGTGCAGTGGATGAACCTGTGGTTTCTTGGCTGCTTTCTATCAAACACAACTCTCTTATCCACTTACTCCAGTATGCCACATTATCATCACCGTTTTTCAAGTGTTGTTTTTTTCAGATCAATCATTTATTTATTTTTAATTTTTTTCTTTGTTCTAATTTATTATAGAGGACAGTAGAAGGCATTTATGCATTGTGATAGATCACACATAAATGGAGTATAATTTCTCATTTTTCTGATTGTACAATTTGTAGGATCACATTGGTCATGCAGTCATATGTGTACATGAGGTAATGATGTCTGTTTCACTCTACTGTTCATGTGTTTTTGTGGTAAGGAAACACTGGTCTATGCTTTTCATAACACATCTGAGTTTTCTGGTTCAGCATGACATCCTTTTTAAGGAGGGACCCTGACAAGATGGGAACCACAAAAAAGCTATTAAGAACTTGGAAAATATTTTAAGCAAGGGGAAAATTACTAGGCATTTTCATATATCCTAACATAAGCAAAAGGGAAGAGGGTATTATTTTGTGTATACTGTCAAGGACACAGCCTTTATTTAATACCAAAAAAAAAAAAAAAAAAAACCCTATTCTAACATTTGAGTTCTTAAAAATGGAGTGAACTACTTATTTCTGGACCTAAAGTATACTTGACCAAAATCAGATGATGGTCCAATTTCCAGAACATCCAGAAGAATACCCCATAACTTCTCTTGAGATAAAGTCCACAGATTCACATTTTCTCTTGTCCCCTCTCCTTTTAGTCCCTGCCATACTCCTTGTCTACAGAGGAACATTTGATTTCTTTCAGTTCCTGGCATATGTCACTTTCACTCAGCTGTTTAGCCTTTCACTCACAGTTCCTTTTACATGACACAGTTACCAGCACCTTTCCCTCTGATGGCTGGTAAATATTTTCTTCTTCTCAAATAACATTTAAATTGATGTCATCGTGGAAACATTCTCCAGTTCATTGGAACTGAGTGGAACTTCCTCCTCCAGACTCAGAAATAAAGATCTAAATGCCTCACTTTTAGACTCTGAACCATGCTGCAAGTCAGGTGTTGGAACACATCTATTCTCTGTATCCTAAGAACTATCAAAATGGCCAGCATATTGTAGAAGTTTTTAAAAAAACATGCTGTTAAAAATTGAATAAATTTACTTTTACAGTGCCTGAATTTTAACAGTGATTATTTCCAGACTTCATAGATTCAAATTACAGATGTGGGATGAAAACACTTACCTTTCTTTTGTCTGAAGACACAATGCCAAATTTTATTTACTGCTTGAAAAGGGCACTCATGCAGGTGCTGAAAGTTATAGGTATCCACTGCTTTGCAGTCTTTGGTGTTAAGAGGGTAGGGCCTAGTCCTCTGTCTTGGAGCTATGTTGTTGTCTGCATCACTAGTCAGCATCTCCAAAACTTGCTTGTCAGTTTGTTTCACTTCATCTTGAACTTCACAGTCACATGAACAGTTCTAGTTGCTGTCTCTTAAGGTTGTTCCTTGGTTTAGATATGCCAGGTACCAAATAACAGGAAGCAAACACTCTCCGAGGATTTCCATTTCTCAGGGTTCACACTCTTGAAAAAAGAAGAAATTAGCATTGACATTTCCCCAGTTGCCTAATTTTCTCTTTCAAGTCTAAATATATCAATTAGTGGTAACTATTTGAACATAGGGACATCTGTGTTGAAATGTATATTGTGATCCAGCAGATCTGAGTGGGGTTTGAGATTATGCATTTCTAACAAGCTCCTATTCAGTGTTATTGGTTCATAGCCCAGAGTATGAATACCAGATGTTAGAGAACTAGTGACCATATTTATTTCACAAAAATGTTTGATTTTATGTCACTTGTAAGTAGGTAATTTAAATTATTGATTTAAGGGTCTTATTGACTTATAATTGTATTTGAGGAATCAAGATGTGTTAGGATTAGGAAAAGTGATGTAACACGTAACTTTAGGAGTTCCTTGTTGATCTACATACTACTTCCGAGTTTTTATAATCAAAAGAAGTATTTAGTTATTAGGCAGCTAAAATGTTCCACATTTCTTTTTACTTTTTATATCTTTGTATTTTTTTCTGAAAGAACTCTCAGATTGAATGTCAATCAAGTAGATGAATGAATCTAAGAAAAATATACAGACAGTTGTGTATTAGGTGCTCTGAGTAAAATACTGTGACTAAATAAGGCTTGACTACCTTTAAAGTGAAAGAGGTTTGCTCTGGGTTAGTGTTTCTACTCAGATCACACATTTAAAATCAACAAAGAAATTTTTAATAGTCCCATATCCAGGATTCAGAAAGCCTCTTTTTTTGCTTTGGTACTGTAACAATTACAGGATCCTAGGATGCCTTTCAGGGAATACTCAGTGTCATTCACACTGTCTCAAGAGTGCAGACTATGGTTGATTCTTACAAAAGAATGCTGGACAAAAAGATTAAGGGAGCTGGAACTGGATGGAATGTGAATATTTTCAGGATCACAGGATCCCTACATTGTGTTATGGGATTAGACGATTTCTTTTTCAGTTTCCCAGATCTGTAGTTGGAGAAGAATTTTGCTCTCTAATGGATCATACTCAGATTTTCATCCATCATGTTAAAATTATTTAGATGATATTTTGGGACTTTCAATTTGATGAAACTTGAATGCAATTTTGGGATTGAGTTCATGGTGTAATGGGCTGAATCTTTTGGGGATCTTTTGAAAGAGTGAAGGTATTTTGCATGCTGGATGGGAATGAATCTTTGGGAGCCAGAGAACATGGGCAGTGATAGTCTGATATGTTACCCCAAAGATATCTATGTCTCTGTTTCAGAACCTGTGAACATATTATAAAAATGGCCAAACAAATTTTGGGTGTGATTAATTTAAGAAACTTGATATGGAAGGGTATCCTGGCTTATCTGTGTAGGCCTCATGCAACTACAAGAGTTCCAATAAGAGGGAGATGGAATGAACAGAGTAGGTAGGATATAGGACAATGGAAGCAACAGGTTGGAGTGTTGAGGAGGTGGGAACACAACAGCCCCTAGAAACTGACAGAAGTCAAGGGCCCCTTAGGGCTCCAGAAAGAACCACCTCTGTCAACACAACGACTCTAACCTACTTAGGTTAATTTAGAACTTCTGACCTGTTCGGACACTTGATAATAAATTTGTGCTGCTTTAAACCAGTAAAATCATTGTAGTTTTTTACAGCAGCAATAGCAAATTAATGTGCATAATAAATTTAGAAGGGAACACACAGGTTTTACACAAAGTGAATAAAGTAGAATGTATCCAGTGAGTATGGATCCAATGGTAGTATGTAGATTAGTTTAAATGGGGAAGAGACACTGGATAGGTACCTAGAACACCATTTAAAGTCTGTTTCCACATGTAGATGAAATTATGTACTGTTTTGCTTTTTGTGTATGGCTGATTTCACTTAGCATATTGACCACCACTTTCATCCATGATGTGGAAATTTCAGAATGTCTTCTTTCAAAGATAAGTTATATTTCGTGATGTTTGTATGCTTGTGTGTGTGTGTGTGTGTGTATAGATAAACAGTAGGTAATGCTATGCAAAACATGCTGTAAATAATACTTTATCATATACTAGAAATAAGAGAGTATATTTCAGGTGCTCTCAACTGCCCAGATTAAGAAAGAATGTGAAGAGATGAATTTGTTAATTTTATCAATTTTAATCATTTCATTATATGTATTTATATTAAAATATCATATCATGCACTTAAAACATAAGCAACTTAAAACAAAATTATACTTGTAGGATATTACATGTTGAGAGACATAAAGTAAAATGAGGAGAAAAATGTATCTTGAAGGTAAAATTAGCATGATGAAGCAAGCACATCAATATATGATTAGAAAAAAAGCTTTTTTGACATTTCCATGTGGAAATTATGGGATGAAAGAGCACAAACCACATGGACATGCTGTGAATGAGCTAGATTTGTGGGACTCAAGAGCAGTTGACTCATAAACTGCCCCATTATGACTGGTACAAAGATAAGATAATCTTATTTGAGTTGTGTATATACAGTTTGCAATCATCTATTATAATTTGAGTCTGTTTAATGAAAAAGGATTCAATTCTCCATTTTGCTTCCATTAGAACAGATATGAAAGACTTTGCTTACTTTGATTAGGTCTGAAAATAAAAGTGGAAAGAAAATGAAAGACATTCAGAGGACAGCAGCACACTCCTATAGGGAAATAAGGGTGTTCAGTGCTCAGAAAGGCAGACTGGAGGAGTCCTCAGATCTGCCCCATTTCATTAGTCAGAATGCACTGTGAGCCATGTCACAGCTCCTGGAACCAAACTCCCTTCTTAGTTGTGAGGGTTGATAGCTTATTATGATTGGGACCATGTGCAGGTGGTGTAAAGTCTGCAAGCTTCAGTTTCTGCAAAATGAATGATTATTACTAGAATAATATTATAAACATTACATAGAGTAATGCATTTGAAGTCACAGTTAAAGTGATACCTCAGAAAATTTAAATATGATTATTATTGCAATTATTACATCATATTCACAGTAGTCTATGGTCCCCCAAAATAAATACATAAATAAATCTAGGGTGAACTATGGACAATCACCAGACTGTAAGATAAAGATGTAGAAGAGATTGTCCTTCACCCTTGCTTAATTTCAGATTTCCCAGCTTGAGCCCTAGAAAAGAAGTTTCAGTTCTTTAAACTGTTATGTCACTCAGTGGATAACAGCTTGTTACAAAAGCCCTAGCAACTAATAATACCACATGCAAGATTTGAAAGTTTTTACTTTCACTGACCTCACCTAAATTTATTAAATGTCATGATTTACTCATAAACAGAAATGCTAGGGCTGGGGGTGAAGTTCAGTGTTGGCTCACTGGATAGCATTTGCCTAGCTTGCCAAAGCCCTGGGTTTGATTCCCAGCATCCTGAAAAAAATAACAAAAAAAAAAAAAAAAAAAAAAAAGAAAAAAGAAAAAACAATTGGAATATTATACTTTATGGACTGACTAAAGGCATCTGGTATACAGTGCCATAAACCCATTAGGGATTCTTAAGGAAGAAGAATGAATTCTCTTCCTTGTAGAAACACAAGACAAATGTTGAGGAAAAATGGAAATATGTATATTATAGGCATTACTTTGGTTCTATGTAAAGAGGAAGTTATTTTTTGGAAATGAAAATTATATTTAAAGATCTCACTGAAAATATTTATAAACTAAATTCTGATATGATAATTATAATCTTTTTAATAAAATATATTTTGAGGTGCTTGAAATTATTGTGCAATATGGAACTTTAATCTGCCCATTTTAAGTTATTTTTTATAGATTTGGAGAAAAGGGCAAACTAATATTGAAGTGTGGCATGAGGTGCTGCTGCCATGGACCATGGGGATTCAATTATCCCCCTCCCCCTGGGAGCAGGTAGAGTTTCCCAAGATGGGACCCAGGGTGACAGGAAGATGTGGTGTTCTTACACTGTAGTCTCCAGTCCTACTGGGAAGGGCTAACCACAAAGGCAAGAACTGCTTGGTCTGACTTGCATAAATGCAAAGTGGGCACCAGGAGTGTGGAGAAGTTTTTAGAGTGAAAGTGAAAAGCTCATGTAGATTTGAAACAAAATATCACCAATACTAAGCTTGAACTTAGATTTTAAAGGCATAACAGATACACCTCCTGTCTGCTGAAATGGAAGGTAGTCTGAGAGAACATGACAAGTGGAGCCCAGAAAGTTTGGTATAATCATCAATAAGTACTTGAGCATGCATTCTCTGACTTACTGAAAGTTAGAGTTAATTGAAAAAAGGGGGTGGGGAGTAAGAATTCGAATGATCCCCATAAACACCACAAGAAGAACAAGCTTATAAGAAACAGACTTTTTTTTTTTTTTTCTGTAAGAAAGTAGAAGGACAATATGGAAGAATGAGTTTGGTGCAGTTTTAAAGATGTATTTGCTGAAGAAATAACCTTAAGTCCCTATGGCAAGAGAGGTGCATTCTCCTAAAAGATTGTGGTGCATTTTTCACTCATTATCACTACTCATAGTAAATAAGACAACAACTTAGAAAAATCACTTAACTCAGTCTCAAGTGAAAGAAATAATAGAATGATAGTAGGTTCCTCCTGGGCTCAGATTCATAGACTCCATAACTTATGGAAAATTCTTTTAAGCAAGGAGGCTCACCCTTCTCGGATGCTCAGTTCTATATATGACACAATAACTCTATAGCCCCATATCCTATTCACCTTCCAAAAAAAGGTGTGGACAAACTATAGTTTGGACAAGTGAGTGTCTATGAATAAACATATGCAAACAAAATAGGCAACATTACCTGGAATAAAATCAAAGCAATTTAACTCTCCCAACTTTCAAAGAAAGACACATAAATGCACCTTCTGGGTATTGCAATGCAGATTGTTATTCTAATAATATAGAACTCTCTTTCTTTTTATTTTTAGAAATGCCCTTATAGTTTATTTTACATATCATATCATATCATGTCCTGAATATCTACATAGCTAAAAAGGCATATGTAGCTATTTGAGATTAATGAGAGATTAAAATGTATGCATGAGAGACACGTTTTTCTTATTAATATAAGAAACAAATAAAAGCATTAATAAGTGGTTATTGAATGGCAAAGAGTGTTCAAATCCTTGGAGGTCTGACAATGAAATGTGGAGATTATAGTCCAGTACTACTGCACAATAAGTAGGCACGTGCAAACTAGAACAGAAGGCAGAGCAGCAGGTATGATAAAAATACAAACATGGAATGTTCATACATCTGTAACTCAGACTTCAACATTGTGATTAGGTTGTCTCAGTAACAGAAAAAATAAGATAGTTGACAAATGAGATATATGATGGTTTTATTAGGCTAAAATTGTGTAGAAAGGAAAGATTACATCTACCATAGAGTTATGATTTTTGTTATATTTTTGAATGGCCAGAATAAAGGATGCTGTAATCACTGTTACAAAATAGTATTGCATCTTTCTTTCACAATTTTTTATTGTTGCATTATAGTTATACATAATGGTGGAATTTGTTGTTACATATTCATTCATGCACACAATATAACAATATAATTTGTCCAATATCACTCCCCAACATATACCCACTCCCTCCCAATTTCCTTCCCTTCAGTTCCTTTCCACTAGTGACTGCCTTTTGATTTTTATTAGAACACCCCTCCTGTCCACCTTTCTTTTCCTTTCTCCTCTCTAGCTTCCATATATGAAAGAAAATGTATGACTCTTGACCTGAGATTGACTATTTCACTTAACATGATGGTCTCTAGTTCCATCCATTTTCCCACAAATGACATAATTTTATTTTTCTCTATTGCTATTCAGCTCCATTTGTGTATATATACTATATTTTTCTTTATCTATTCTTCCATTGATGGACACCTAGACTGGTTCCATAGTTTGGCTATTGTGAATTGTGCTGCTACAAACACAGGTATGCATGTATCTCTGTAGTACAATGACTTTCATTATCCAGGATAAATATCGAGGAGTGGTACAGCTGTGTCATATGGTTCCAGGTCTAGCCTTTTGAGGAACCTCCATAATGATTTTCATAGTACTAACTTACACTCCTACCAGTAGTGTGAAAGTGTTCCTTTTTCTGCAAATCCTCTTCTTCATTTATTATTATTTGTATTCTTTATAACTGCCATTCTGACTGGTGTGAAATGAATTCTCAGTGCAATTTTGATTTGTGTTTCCCTAATTGCTACCAATGTTAAACATTTTTTTTTATATTTGTTAGAAATTTATATCCTTTTGAAAAGTGTCTGATTAATTCACTATTTCATTTATTAATTGGGTTATTTGACTTTTTGATGTATTTTCTTTATCTCTTTGTATACCCTAGATATTAATCCCCAAAAATTGAAAGTCAGAAGAGTAACTAGCAAAGATTTTTCTCCTATTCTGTAGATTCTCTTTTGACATTCCTAATTATTTCTTTTGCTGGGCAGAAGCCTTTTAATTTGATACCATCCCATTTATTAACACTTGGAATTATTTACTGAGCTTTAGGAATCCTATCAAGAAAGTCATAGCCTGTGATTAAAAACTGGTGTGTTGACCCTACAGTGTCTCTTAGGAGTTACATAGTTCTTCTGTTTTGATTTCTAGGTCTTTGATCGATTTTAATCTGTATTTTGTGCAGGGTGAGAAATAAAGGTCTAGTTTCATTCTTCTATATACATATGGACCTTGTAAAACAGGTCCAAGCAATAAAAATGTAATAGCCACATATATATATATATATATATATATATATATATATATATATATATTACACATTGTCATATACACAAACATGGGTCACACGCCTATATACCCATGTGGGTTAGACACACACATATGAATATTTCTGTAATAAAATAAAGTAAGGTATGAACATAAAAGTGATTAGCACATAGAAAATTAAGAATGTAGATTCCTGAAGTTTCCAAAGAGGGGCATGTCCTATTGTCTGTCATTACAAGTTTAGGTTTTAGAGGGTGACACAAAAGTGACATTGCACTGAGACATTCACGTCACATAGAAGGCCAGCTGATGAGAAGGCAAACACTGTTTTATACATTTAGATGAGAAAAAAAAAGTGGAACTTAATCAGGTTTAAATGCTCACACTGGGTTAAAGATGAGAAGTAGCCCTTTGCTGTGCCTTTGGATGCAGTGCAATAGAGAGGAACAGGGAACACATAATGTTGTTTGGAGGTGTCCATGGCTGTCTCTGTAATGCAAAGTCTTTGAAGGCTTTGAAGTTTAAAGACATCAGAAAGAACACAACCGAGACCTGCAATGTAGAAGTGGCACTAAAATAAATTGACACTTCAGAAATGTTAGCCTAGTAGGTGAAATGCATTCTTTAAAAGGACAGTTATGCAAAGTAATGAGAATACAAAAGGATACAGACCAAATATATATATATTCCCAAATAAATATGAATATTTTTTGCCTAAAAGGAGTCATTTCCATACAAAAGGCAGGATCAATCCCACTCAGTCCTTCGAAGCTTTATAAATGTATTTGGATGTGATGCAGGTTATTGTGCATAGAGGGATAATGGAGCATCTTGGACAGGTGCTGTCCTCCATGTGTCTGATCCATTAAATCCAGTCTTACACTTGGTACCTTTCTTTTAAGGAATCAAGTATGGGAAGTAATCTCATAACTTGTGGATATACATTGCTCTCTCTGCACTATTTCTTATCAAATTTCCAGAAAATGTAAATTTTTACTAAAGTAAAATACTCTTTTTCACAGGACACTTCTTTTTTCAAGGAACTTATTTAGGGCAAGTTTCACATCCTTATTCCTCAAGCTATAGATTACAGGGTTCAGCATGGGCACAATGATGGTGTAAAACACAGAGGACACTTTCCCTTGGTCCATGGAGCTGACTGACGATGGCTGCAGGTACATGAATGCAGTAGATCCGTAGAAGAGAGCAACAGCTGAGATGTGGGAGCTGCAGGTGCTGAAGGCTTTGGCTCTGCCCTCAGTGGAGCGAATGCGCAGGATGCTGGCAATGATGAGGATGTAGGAGCTAAGGGTGGTCAGGGTTGGGAGAAGGATATTAAATGCACTGAAGCACAGAACTACTACCTCGTTTACAAAAGTACTGGAACAAGACAGCTCTAATAGTGGAAAAAGATCACAGAAGTAATGGTTTATTTCATCAACCTTACAGAATAGCACTCTTAGCATGCAGACTGTGTGAGCTGTGGCACCAATCAAGCCCATACTATACACTCCAGCTAGCAACCAAGAGCAAGCTTGATAAGACATGGTTACATTGTAAAGCAAGGGGCTACAGATGGCAACATAGCGGTCATATGCCATAGCACCCAACATGTGACATTCTGATATAACAAAAACTAGGAAGAAGTAGAGCTGAGTCATGCATTCAGGGTAGGAGATGGTGTTCTTCTGCATCACAAAGTTCACCAACATTTTGGGGATAATGACAGTGGATTGGCAGAGGTCGATGAAAGACAGACTGCTGAGGAAATAGTACATGGGGGTGTGCAGGTGTGAGCTGAGCCCAATCAGCAGGATCATGCCCAGGTTCCCTACCACTGTGAACATGTAGACTCCTATGAAGAAGAGGAAGAGGGGCAGCTGGAGCTCTGGCTTCTTTGTTAATCCAATGAGGATAAATTCAGTTACTGTGGAATGGTTTCTTTGTGTCATTTTCTAATTGGAATTCTATGGAAAAAGGGAAAATTTTGATATAAATATTTATCATCTCAACCCACACTGAAGTGTGAACCAAAATTCAAGCCTTTTCAGCCAGATGTATCTATATTTTTTGTCAAATGCTCAACTGCATTTGCAATGAAAAACCTTGAGATTCCCCCAAATTTGGTGATGTTTATAAATATCAGAGTTTTCCTAACCTGTGCTCTATGATAAAAGTGTGGTTATTAGTACTTAGTCCCTGATAATCCAAAGAACTGGTCTGAGAACTTTGACTTCTACAATAACTCTTCATGCCTTATTTCTAATATTTTCAAGTGCTCTGTAGGCAAATGTTTTACTGTATGTTAAAATAAAAGCACCATCTACAAAAAACCATGGTCAATATTGCAATTAAAAGTGAAAGACTGAAAGATTTTGCCCCAAAGGTAAGGGACTAGCCAATATGTCCATACCCTGCACTTTTGTTCAACATTATACTAGAAGCTCTCTAAAGTACAATCATGCGAGAATATAAATGTAAAGACATTCAGATTTGAAAGTGGTAAGTAAAATTATTTCTACTTGTAACATATTACCATCTTATCTATTGAAAATCTCAAGAACCATCCATGAAAAGGAACTATTAGATGAATTTAAAAGTTCACCAACATGGCAGAACACAAGGTCAATAGAAATATTTAAATGCATTTCTGTACAATTGCAGTGAACAATCAAAAATCCATTTAAAATGGCATGAAAAAATGAAATTATTGACAATAAATAAAGAAAACACATTATTCTTGAATTTATAAAACATTGATGAAAGGAATAAAAGACCTACATAAATGGAAAAACATACCATACTAGTGAATCAACAATATTCAACTTTGTCAAAATAGCAGTACTTCCCAAATTGATCTATAAGTTTAGAGCAATCTCTATCAAAATCTCAGTTTTATTATGGCAGATATTCACACATTGATCGTAAAATCCCTACGGCAATGCAAGGGATATAGAATAATCAAAACAAACTTGAATGAAGATAAGAACAAATTGGAGGCATCATATGAGAAATTACTATAATTTAACGATAATAAAGTTAGTGTGGTGTTGTCCTAGATAGATAGATCGATGAAGCAGAATTGACAATACAGAAATAAACTCACACCTATGAAGCATTAAATTGTTATAAGGATTCATATCAATTCAATAGTTAAGTTCTTCTTCAATAAATGACACTGCCCCAATTTGATAGGTACATGTAATTAACTTGAAGCTTTTTTTTTCACACAATTCACAAAAATTAATTCAAAATGTGTTATAGAACTAAATGTAAGAGCTAACACTATAGCAATATTAGAAAAAAGGCCTAAGTCTAAGTCCTTATGACCTTGGATCTAATGATAGTTCTTAGATAAGATCCTAAAAATAGATACTAGCACACACAAAAAAGTAGTAAATTGAATATCATGAGAATGGAGAAAAAGGAATTCTTGTGCACTCTTTGTGTAAATCAAAGTTAGCACATTCACTGTGGAAATCAGTATGGAGGTTACTCAAAGAACTAGGAATGGAACTTCCGTATGATCCAGCTATGCTACTCCTTGGTATTTAACCAAATGAATTAAGATCAGCATACTATAGAAATACATGCTTACTCATGTTTACAGGAGCATGATTCACAATAGACAATTCCTTAAACCAACCTAAGTGTTTATCGACAGATAATTGGATAAATAAATGTGGAATTTATACACAATGGAATTTTATTGATCCATAAAGAAGAAAGGAATTAAGTCATTTGCAAGAAAATGAATGAACTTGGAAAGTATCATGTTAGTGAAATGAGCCAGACTCAGAGAAGTATGATTGTTTTCTCTCAGACTTCAGAGCTAGAGTGAATAAAAGAAAGAAAAACAGGTATCATGAAAACAGATGGGAGACCATAACAGATGGGAGGGAACTAGGGAGAGAAAAGTAGGAAGGGAGGAAGGGTAAATATGATATCAGTGATTAAAACTGATCAAAATATGTACTATTCATGTATAAATAGGCCACAATGAAACCCATTACCCTGTATAATAATGTCAGACCAGTAAAAAAATCTGAAAGGATGCCATCCAAAAAATGACAAGAAAACACATGGAATGGAAAAACATATTTTCAAGTAATGTATCTGATGGAGAACTTGAAGTTAGTGTATATAAAGATCTATTACAAATCAACAATTGAAATGACAGCATGATAACAAATAGTTGCAGACTCAAATGAACTTTCTTCTATTTGAGGAATACAAATGACCAATAAGCACTGAAATATGTTTGTTGTCATAAATTACTAAAGAAATTCAAATCAAAACTACAGTTAGAGAATATATCACATTGATCAGGGAGGCTGTAATTAAAAGAATAGACAAATATAACTTTGACAATAATGTGAAGAGATGTGAAATTTTATCCATTGCTGGTGGATTTGTAAATAGGTACAAACTTCTAGGACATAGTTGGGAAGTTCTTCAAAATATGAAATACAGAATTATCACATGATCCAAAAATTTCAGTGCCAGGTACAAACTAATAGGAATGGAAAGCATTCCACAAATATTGTAGCTGACTATTCAGAGGAGCTTTACTTACAAGAACCTAAGAATACAGGCCACCCAAATGTCCAACCAATGTTGAATGGACAGGCAAGGTGTAGTATGTCCTTCAGAGCAGCATTATTCTGCAATAAAAAGGAATGAAGTACTGAGGGATAGGCCACATTCTAAAGGGACCCAAAACACACTACGTGAAAGAAACAAGAAACAGAAGGCCATGTGCTGTGTTATTCCATTCATAGGAAGTGTCAGAATAGGAAATTTTGTAGAGAATGAAAGTAGTTTAGTGCCTTCCAGAACAAAGATACTGGGATGGGTCTGCTAATGGGTACGGGGCTTTATTTATGTGGGTGGTAAAGGTATTCTACAATAAGAACATGTGATTGTTGTACAACTCCATGAATATAGTAAAAGACATTGAACTGTGGAGTTGGAAAAGGTGAATTTTATGGCACATCAATTATGATTCAATGCAAGTGCTATAAAAATTAAAACAACCACAAGATAACAAGGGCATCCAACTGAACACACAGAACACTACATCATAACCAACTAAATTTGCCACGTTCCTGCAAGTCCTCCCCACCTAGGTTATGCCTGGGAGTTCCTCTTCACTTATGCTGCTTATGTGTATTTCATTTCCTCCAGTGTGGCATTTGTTTCTCTCCAACAAACAAAAACTATTATAATATATGTCTTGAAAATATAACAATTTTTCTTATCATAGAATTTTTTAACAGGTAAATGAGAAAAAGATAGGCTGTTCTATTAAACATTAAGAAGTTATAGACCAGCCAGGCTCAGTGGCACACACCTGAAATCCCAGCAGCTAAGGAGGCTGAGGCAGGAAGAGTACAAGTTCATAGCAAGGTTCAGTAATGTAGCAAAGCCCTAAGAAACTGAGACTCTGTCTCAAAATAAAAAATAAAAATGGCTGTGAATGGGGCTCAGGTTAAGCACCCCTGGGTTCAATCACCCCCTATCAAAGAAGGAGAAAGAAGAAAGAAAAAGGAGAAGGAGAAGGAGAAAGATAAGAAGTTATAGACATGAGGCAGGCACCTGCTTCAATTCAAACATCTTTTTCCATGTCTTTGATCAGAGATAAAAATCAACCAGAAAAAAAGTGAAAAAAAAAAAATGAATATAACTAAGGAGGATTGAAATCACAGTATAGCTGAAGAAAATTGCCTAGTGGAAAATTTTAAGATTCAAGATGATGGTGTTGGGCTGTGAATGTTAACTAATATTAAAAGAAATTTTACAAGGATAAGCCAAACATTTGCTGTGGGCATTTGGCATGAGAACACAAATGCTACAGAATTCCTGATCTTCAGAATGTCACCATTTTGAAGGAGACAGGGAGGCTGACTAGTGACTGCTGAACATGACATGTGGGTCCTGTAGGAACATGGTCATTATGGTGCTAGCCAAGAATGGGGTCAATGAAGACTTTTCAAGGGAAACTGAGTGTTGAAATGTAAGTAGAAATGAGCAAGCTCTGCACAACATTCAAAGTGGAGAAAGATTGGCAGGAATGTTCCTCATGATCAAGGGCCCTGAATCCAGAGAAAAACTCCTATAAATACTAGTAATTTCATTATAAGGAAGAGTATCCAAAATGCGGGAAGTGATAGACACCCAAGAAAAATTGCATCTGGTGAATGGTGCTTAATTCTGAGAGGTATATTTCCTGGTGGTGGTTTATAACTCATAATTATTCAGCCAAATTGAAGATTTAGATTGTAATAATTTATACCTAGTATCTACATGACAGTAACAACAAATAGGATTTGTTTTATGCTGCCTCGAAGGGCAGAGTTATGGCCATAGAGATATGTTTTATCTTTACCTCTCTAGCCATTAAACATACCTGTGAACTGTGTGGGTTGAAGTATGAAAAAGATAATTGTCTGCCTTCAGATGTGTTGTAGAACAGATGAATCATCATTTTCAGATGTAGGAAAGCACTGTTACATGTAGGAAGTCTCAACTTCAAGAAGATCCTCCAAGCTTCTGTGATTAAAGGTTGTAGAATAATTGGAATTCAGGTGCTCAGTCTTACTTGACTTGGAAACATGAATCCAGGTTATAAATTAGCATTAGACCAAAGGCTCTGAGGGAAATAGCTCTTGATGCTTTTGGTGGTGGCAATTCAACATAGAGACTCCTGGGTTCTCTTTTCCTTAGGGGATTAGCATGCAGACTTCAATATCTGAGGAGTTCACTTACATATTATAAATCAAACACCACAATTCCTCCTTGTAGCTTCCTCAAAAATGCAAATGATGAGTTCCAGAGTTACCTAGAGTTCTGATCCATAACAGGTGTCTTAAGAATATATGGGTGGAAGCTCCCTCAGGATTTCCTTTCACCAGGGATGAGCTATTGGGATGTAAGCACAGTTACATTTTATTTTTTCATCTTTCATATGAAACTTTCATTAACTCTCTTGTGTACAATAGTCTCTCTGGATTGAAAAAGTAGCAGTCATTAGGTAAAGACTAGAAATTAAACTTCATAGATATAGTTCTAGCTGGTCTTCATGACAACAACTTCCTATCTGAAAATAATATCTGAAATATTTAAAGCCATGATTTCAATTCTTTTTGCTTACTGAAGCAATAGTTCATTATTTGTAATTATCAGTGAATGCTTCTTTTTATAGTCTCTGTAGTTTTCCAGGCACTTTATGGCATCACCTCCATGAAGGAGTTGGGGGTATAAGGTGTTGACCTAAGAAATTTAGGAAATGAGTAGAGATTGCCAGATTAAAGGCAAAACGTACTGCTCAGTAGATGAAAGATATTTCTCATAAAGGTAAAGGTTGACAATTCTGAAATCATATATATATACAAGGAAACAAAAACAATTGTTCAGTGGATAATGGCAAGCAGGTTTCATGAAGTGGAAGTTTACAGATGAGTTATGGTTGATTTCTAGTGAAGAATATGGTACTGCCTGAGAGTAGGAAATGTCAGCATGAACTGATGTTTAGGTCAGTGCAGACGTGTATAAACTGTGGAGATACGGTTGTCAATGTTCATGAATACAGGTTTACATATACACATTCACCTGAGCGAACCAGAAGCAGCAACTCCCAGTTCGCCATGAGGACACCCAGCTTCTATAGGTTTGTTGAGAGTCTACTACTCTTCTTCAATAAAGGTAACCAGAATTCCTTGGAGAGATGGCTGATGCTAAGTATGGACATGGGAGATACACAATGTTTGGAGCATTTTGTAGTGATAGGAAGCAAGAAAGTATTAAAATAAAATGGTGGAGAAATGGCAAATCAACACAAGAATCAAATAAAATGGCAAACGTTGGAACAAGTTAAGCCAAAAAGTCGGTATACTAATGGTTTTCAGAACATTCATCAACTTAACTGGATTAATTTTGCCTGAAAAGCAGAGAATGTTTCTTAATTTTTTTTTTATTTCTGACCCTTTTATAAATTCTCCATGATTTTCATCCCTTCAGCTCCCCAAACCAATGACTGCAATCTGACAGCCAATGCAAGAGATTATCAACCATCAGATTTGGGTTCAAATCCTGACCATTTGATCATTGATGTGTAAGAGTGTGCAAGTTATGCCAATTGAGGATCATCAAAGTTCTTTATCTATAAAATTAAAAGATAATACATCTCATGGTTGTTTCTTTGACTTTCAAATGAAATACTGTGAGTTCAAAGCTTTTTTTGGAAATGTAAATCTGTGCAGTGTGAGAAACTGCCACTGTTTTATTTTTGTTACTACTAATAAAAAGTTTTGTATGTTGCCTTGAAGAGACCTAGTCTATTGGTATTTTTAATAACAGTTTTATTAAGATATAAGTCATATAGAAAATTCATGCTTTTAAAGTTTAGAATTAAATATTTTTTTGTATATTTTCAGAGTTTTACGATAATGATATAACACAATTTTAGAATTTTTTTTATCACTTAATGAAATCTCACAGCTTGGGCATAGGAGAAGAGCCCTTTTATCTGATCTTGTCTTCCAGTTCATTTTGAATCAATAAAGACCCATTGAAGACTCCTTTGAGAAGAGTCTGTTTTGAAGAAGGAAAAGAAATACGGCAAACAGACACAGAGGGTCAGAGAAGCATGTCTTTTTTGTGTGTATTTAAAACCAAGAGAACTTCCTAGAGTGAACCTAGAGAACTGAGAAGGGAGTAAAGAATGACAGAATTTTGTGGGTCTTGAAAGAACGCTGGTCTTCTAAGATGGAAAACAATTGGTGCTTCCAACCAGGACTTTTTCTCTCTGCTGTGTACAGTTATCACCAGCTCTGAACATTCAGAACCACCTCTTTGTCCTCTGTGATTGTATGACACTCTTACTTCTATTTCAACAGCGCTGCTAAGATGAAGTGTAGTGTTTGCCAAATTTTAAGAGGAACAGCCTCTGTATTTGTTATTAGAACTTTGTGGTGTACCCCTTTTGCATTTGAATAATTTATGGTGCTCAAGCAGCAACTATTGTGGATTTTTTCAATAAATGTAATTTTTCAAAGTGAAAAAAAAGTTTCCTCCTGTCCATTTAGAGTTTTTCCTGTTTCTATCCCTACCTTTAAGAAGTCACTAATATGCTTTTGTCTTTATGGACTTTTCTTTTCAGGATAGTTCATAAAAATGGATAAAAAGTGACCTTTTGTATCTGGTTTCTTTCTATTAGCATAACATTTTCAAGATCCACCCATTTTGTTGCATCTATCAGTTCTTCATTCTCTTTTAGGAGTGAATGATATTCCATGCATGGAAATAGTGCATTTGTTTATTGCTTATTAGATTGTGGACATATAGGTCTAGTCCATCATAGGCTATTGATAACATTGTGATAAAATTTGAGTGTAAATATTTTTGCATACAAAATAGAACATGTCCTTGATTCTCTTGGGTATATACTCAGGGTTAAGATGGTGGATCTACATTTTTGACATTTCAACACTGGTATACATACAAAATATACCATTTCTACTCTGGTATATATTCATGATGGTGTATTACTTAGTCATAAAGAAGAATGAATTATGGCATTTGCTGGGAAATGGACACAACTGGAGATTATTATGCTAATGAAATATGCCAGACTCAGAAAATCAAAGTTTGAATGTTTTCTCTGATGTGGAAGCTAATCCGAAATAAGGAGAAGACATAGAGGGAGAAAGAGTAGGGAGGAATTCCATCAAATTGGAAGGAAGATTTTTGGACTAGATGAAAAGTATTAAAGGAGGGGGGACAAAGGGAAGTGATAAAGGAAAAACAATAGAATGAGTCTGACCTGACTTTCCTGTGTACATATGTGACTATGCCACAGTGAATCTCACCATCATATACATCCACAAGACATCAAACTACAACAATAACAGCAAAAACAATAAACCAAACTGAAAGCAGATAGCAGAAAGATCAATGGATAGAGGGCAAGGTAAGAAGTGAAGGGAGGAGGGGCAGGAACAGGCTAGTTCTGGGGATTGAATTAGAGCAAATTATATTCCATGCTTTCATAATTATGTCAGAATGAATCCTACTGTGATGTATAATACAAAAGAACCAATAAAAGAGGAACCTAGACATTCTTGTATGTTATGTTACCTAAAACATAAAGTTAGATATAAACCCTTACTTTTAACCTTTTGGTAGTAATAAAACAGAAAAGGAACTAATATAAAGAACAAGCACAGAACCAATCAAATTCTAGTAAAAAGCACTAAACTGTCTAACAGATTATAATGATTTTTTAAAACCAATTAGTTGATACTGAGTTTAACAATAAAATATTTATATTTGAGAGTGTGTTGTTTTACTGGTGAAATTGATTCTATAGTTCAAGGTATATATGACTGTCATTTAAACCATCCTTCTTATACTTGATATAATCTCACTTTAAAAAGAATGTCTTTTCAATGTAAAAATGTATCATTTCTACAGGATAATAATTACATTTTAAAGGGAATTCATTTACATTTTTAGGAAAGTCATCAACCCAAGAATGGTAATTACATTAGTCATCTCTGAGTTTCCTTTGAATTCAAAGTTCCTGTTTAAAATTCAAGAATCAAAAATAAGATACAATTAGGGTGTGTTCATTCTTTTTTGTTGTTGTTGTTGTAGGCATGACCTAGATATTTCTCTTCATTTCTGCTCACTGCTGGCTTCCAAATGGTCAGGCATAGCTCTGAACATAACGAAACTGGGGAAGACCAAGGGCTGCTACGTGAAGATATCACTTACAAGGAGATATTGAACTCAGCAGTATTAACAGTTACACTTTCAGCTATGCTCAGGCTCCTGCGCTGACCACTGTGGAGAAAACGAAGATGGAACAAGAAGCAGAATATATATGGAGGTGCACACCTTATTTGAAAGCACACAGATTAGTGGGAAGTTTAAATGCTGGATCCAGAGAACCAGGTCCATGCCAGCCTGGCCCCATCCCTCAGTCTAGCACTTGTGCTGCAGTTGACCATCTGTAGGTCAACTGTGGGGTCACCTCTGCCCTCAAGCATGGATTATACCCCACCTGGAGGTCACCATCCCTAGAGGGGTAGCACCCTTCTTGGGTCACTGCATTATCCATTTCCTCCCAGGCATCAGGCTATTGAAGACTAGGAGGTTTGAACAGTACTATATAGTTTTATAGTAGATTATTTTTATTAGTAGTAATATTATAATTATTCCTATTATACCTACTATTATTCCTACTTTTCTTTTCTCAATATTTTCCTCATCCTCTGTGTTTTCCTCTTATGTATCTGTATACTTCGAGACTATTTCTTCCTTTTCACATGCTAACAACCAATTTCTTTTAATTCCACTTTCACTACTCCTATGACATAGTACCTCTATAGATGCACTTCTTATCTCTTTAACATAATATCCTACACCCATCCCTATCCTCTTTGTCCACCATTAGAAATTGTGGTCCCTATTGCAAACCTATTGGCTAAGCTGTGGATAATAATTGAACTCATAATCTCTGTTTATTAGGACAACATGGTTAATTTCTTAAAAGAGACCATTTGAGTTAAGGATGCATATTGTTTGTATGGTGTACTGCTAATATTGATCTCTCACTTCAGAATATATATGGAGACGAGGTATTGTAAACCTGTAGGGACAGTATAAATCAAAGGGGGGAAACTGCAGTGCCTCATATTTGCACTCCCAGAGGGGAAGATACATGAACACTATGAGAAAACAAGGGAAGAAAGTATCCCAAACAAACCTAGATGCTACATCAATAAAAGCCAATGACAACATGGCAAAATAAATATCTGAAAGGAAGTTCACAATGTACATAAATAAAATGATCAGAGAAGCAAAGAATAAGATAAAAGAGCAAATGCAGGCATTGAACGATCATACCAATCAACAGTTAAAAGAGCAAATGCAGGAAGCAAAAGATCATTTCAATAAAGAGATGAAGATTCTGGGGGAAAAAAAGAAGAAATCCTTGAAGTGAAGGAAACAATAAACCAAATTAAAAACTCCATAGAAAACATAACTAATAGGTTATATCACTTGAAAGACAGAACCTCAGACATTGAAGACAAAATATTTAATCCTAAAAACAAAGATGACCAAACACAGAAGATGGTAAGGAATCATGAACAGAAACTTCAAGAATTATGGGACATATGAAAAGACCAAATTTAAGAATTATTGGGATTGAAGAAGGCACAGAGATACAAACCAAAGAAATGAACAACCAGTTCAATGAAATAATATCAGAAAATTTCCCAAATCTGAAGAATACAATGGAAAATCAAATACAAGAGGCTTACAGGACACCAAGTGTACAAAATTACAACAGATCAACACCAAGGCACATTATGATGAAAACACCTAACATATAAAAGAAAGATAAAATTTTAAAGTCTGCAAGAGAAAAAAATCTGATTACATTCAAGGGAAACTGATGTGGTTATTGGCACATTTCTCAGCCCAGACCCTAAAAGCTAGAAGTGCCTGGAACGACATATTTCAAGCTGTGAAAGAAAATGGATGCCAACCAAGAATCTTATATACAGCAAATCTTATCTTCAGATTTGATGACAAAATAAAATCCTTCCAAGATAAACAAAAGCTAAAATAATTTACAAATAGAAAGCCGGAACATTCTCAGGAAAATATTCTATGAGGAGGAAATTAAAACAATGATGTAAGTCAGCATAGGGAGGAACTACCCTAAAGGAATAGGCAAATAAAGGAGAAACCAAGTGAAGTAAAAAACAAAAATAAGCTAAAATGTCCAGGAATACAAATCATATCTGAATAATAACCCTGAATGTTAATAGCCTGAACTCATCATCAAAAGACACAGACTGGTAGATTGGATTAAAAAGAAAGACCCAACAATATGCTGCCTTCAAGAGACTCATCTCATAGGAAAAGATACCAACAGACTAAAGGTGAAAGATGGGAGAAAATATACCACACACATGGACTCAGTAAAAGAGTGGAAACTCAGATAAAGCAGACTTCAAGCCAAAATTAGTTAGAGGGATAAAGAAGGATATTTAATACTACTTAAGGGAAACATAAATCAACAAGACATAACAATCATAAATATTTATGCCCCAAACCATGGCCCATCCATGTATGTCAAACAAATCCTTCTCAATTCCAGGAACCAATTAGACCACAACACAATAATACTAGGTGACATTAACACAACTCTCTCACCATTGGACAGATCTCCAAACAAAAACTGAACAAAGAAACCATAGATCTCAATAACGCAATCCATAATTTAGACTGAACAGACAAATATTGAATACTCCATCCATCAATGAATGAATACACTTTCTTCTCAGCAGCACATGAATCCTTCTCTAAAATATACCATATGTTATGCCACAAAGCTACTCTGAGCAAATACAAAAAGATAGAGATACTACCTTGTGTTCCATCAGATCATAATGTAATGAAATTAGAAATTGATGAAAAAAAAAAACTACTCCAACACTTGGAGACTAAATAATGTGCTATTGAATGATGCATGGATAACAGAAGATATCAGGGGTAAATAAAAAAGTTCTTAGAGATAAACAAAAACAAGGATACAACACATCAAAATCTCTGGGACACTATGAAAGCAGTACTAAGAGGAAAATACATTGCATGGAGCACATTCAATAAAAGAAGTAAAAGTAAACAAAAATATAACCTAACATTACAGCTCAAAGTCCTAGAAAAAGAAGAGCAGATCAAAACCAAAAGTAGTAGAAGACAGGAAATAGTTAAAATCAGAGATGAAATTGAAACAAAAGAAAGAATCAAAATAATTGACAAAATAAAAACTTGGTTCTTTGAAATAATAGACAAAATTGATAAACCCTTAGCCACACTAATGAAGAGAAGGAGAGAGAAGACTCAAATTACTAAAATTCAGGATGAAAAAGGAAATATCACAACAGACACTATTGAAATATAAAACATAATTAGAAGCTATTATGAAAATCTATACTCCGACAAAATAGACAATCTCGAAGACATCAACAGGTTTCTAGAGACATATGAATTACCTAAACTGAATCAGGAGGACATACACAATTTAAATACATCAATTTCAAGTAATGAAATAGAAGAAGTCATCAAAAGCTTCCCAACCAAGAAAAGTCCAGGACCAGATGGATTCTCAGGTGAGTTCTCTAAGACCTTCAAAGAAGAGCTCATTCCAATACTCCTTAAAGTATTCCATGAAACAGAAGAGGAGGGAACCCTTCCAAATGCATTCTGTGAAGTTAATATCACCCCGATACCAAAACCAGTCAAGGACACATTGAGGAAAGAAAATTTCACAGATGCAAAGATTCTTAACAAAATTTTAGCATACGGTATACAAAAACAAAAAGATAGTGCACCATGATTCTAGTGCTTTTAATACCAGGGATGCAAGGTTGATTCAACATCTGGAAATCAATAAATGCAATTCACCATATCAAGAGACTTAAAGTTAAGAATCATATGATTATTTCAATAGTTGCAGAAAAAGCATTTGATAAAATACAGCACTACTTCATACTCAAAAACTAGAAGAAATAGGAATAGTAGGAACATACCTCAACATTTTAAAGGCTTTCTATGCTAAGTCCTTGGTCAACATCATTCTAACTGGAGAAAAACTGAAAGCATTCCCCCTAAAACTGGCAACAAGGCAGGTATACCTTCTTTCACCACTTCTATTCAACATTGTCCTTAAAACTCTAGCCAGAACAATTAGAGATACCCCCAAAATTAAAGGAATATGAATAGGAAAAGAAAAACTCAAATTATCCCTGTTTGACAGTGACATGATTCTATACTTAGAGGAGCCAAAAAATTCCACCAGAAAACTTCTAGAACTCATAATTCAGCAAAGTAGCAGGAAAGAAAAATCCACACTCATAAATCTAATGCATTTTTATTCATAAGAGATGAATCCTCTGAAAGAGAAATTAGGAAAACTACCCCATTCACAATAACCTCAAAAAAAAAAAATACTTGGGAATCAATCTAACAAAAGAGGTGAAAGACCTCTACAATGAGAACTACAGAACACTGAAGAAAAGAAAACCTTAGAAGATGGAAAGATCTCTTACGTCCTTGGACAGGTAGAATTAATATTGTCAAAATGGCCATACTACCAAAACTGCTATACAGATTCAATGCAATTCCAATTAAAATCCCAATGATGTGCCTCAAAGAAATAGAGCAAGCAATCATGATATTCATTTGGAAGAATAAGAGACCCAGAATAGCTAAAGCAATCTTTAGTAGGAAGAGTGAAACAGGGAATAGCACTATACCAGATCTTCAACTACACTACAGAGCAACAGTAACAAAAACAACATGGTATTGGCACCAAAATAGATAGTAGATCAATGGTAGAGAATAGAGGAAACAGAAACAAATCCACATAAATGCAATTTTCTCATACTAGATAAAGGTGCCAAAAATAAATAATGGAGAAAAAATATCCCATTCAACAAATGGTACTGGGAAAACTGGAAATCCATATGCAGAATAATGAAACTAAGCTCCTATCTCTCACCTTGCACAAAGCTCAAATCAAAATGAATCAAGTACTTTGGAATTAGACCAGAGACCCTGCACCTAATAGAAGAGAAAGTAAGTTGAAATCTTTATCATATCAGCTTAGGACCAGACTTCCTTAACATGACTCCCAAAGCAAAAGAAATAAAAGCAGGAATCAATAATTGGGGTAGATTCAAACTAAAAAGCTTTCTCTCAGCAAAGGAAACTATCAGCAATGTGAAGAGAGAACCTACAGAGTGAAAGAAAATCTTTGCCACACACAATTCAGATACAGCACTAGTCTGCAGAATCTATAAAGAACTCAAAACATTTTACATGAAAAATACCAATAACCCAGTTAATAACTGGGCTAAGGAAATGAACAGTCACTTCACAGAAGAAGATATACAAGCAATCAACAGATATATGAAACAATGTACAATATCTCTAGTAATAAGAGAAATGCAAATCAGAACTACCCAAAGATTCCATCTCATCCCAGTTAGAATGGTTATTATCAAGAATACAAGCAACAAAAGGTGTTGGTGAGGATGTGGGGAAAATGTTACACTCATACATTGCTGGTGGGGTTGCAAATTGGTGCAGCCACTCTGGAAAGCAGTATGAACATTCCTTAAAAAACTTGGAATGGAAGCACCATTTGATACAGCTATCCCACTCCTTGGCCTTATACCCAAAGGACTTAAAATCAGCATACTACAGTGATGCAGTCACATCAGTGTTTATAGCAGCTCAATTCACAATAGCCAGACTGTGGAACCAACCTAGATGTCCTTCAATAGATAAATGGATAAAGAAACAGTGGTATATATACACAATGGAATATTATCCATAAAGAAGAATAAAATTACAGCATTTGCATGTACATGGATGGAAATGGAGAATATCATGCTAAGTGAGATAAGCCAATCCCAAAAAACCAAAGACTGAATGATCTCTCTGATAAGCAGATGATGATACGCAATGGAGGTGGGAAGGAGGCAAGAATGGAGGAAGGATGAATTGTATAGAGGAAAAAGAGGGGTGGTGAGGGGCAGGAGAAGGAAAAATAACAGAATGAGACAAACATCATTACACTATGTACATGAATGATTACACAAATGGTGGGAATCTACGTCCTGTACAACCAGAGAAACAACAGTTGTACCCCATTTGTGTACTATCAAGCAAAATAAATTTAAAAAAAAGAGTCCTAAAATAAAAACTAAAACTCATCTTGTTTGATGGGTGAAGGTCAGGAATGTCCTAGGAAAACCTAGCTAATTCTTCAATTTTGCTTTTTGTTATTGTTTGCTTGCTTAAATGTGCAATAAAGATTTACAACTAAGAAAAGAAAATTGAAATCCTAAATTAGATAGTAATCTATTCCTTGGATAGCACAGTATTTCACTTTGTTCTCATATGTCACTAGTTCTATGTTATTTTCTGTATGCTGTTTGACTCTTCTGTGTCTTATTGTTTCTTCACATAGAAAACAATTTCTTTATGTGACATTTAAGTCTCATGGATTTATCTACTTACATCTATAAGACAGAAGCATTTACTGCTCTGTTTAGACTCAGCCAATTTGTTTATCATGGCCCTAAATGGTTTTGTAACTCTTTTATTTAAAGCAGTAGATTCTATTCTATTTGTTATAAATTCTATTTGTCATAAATTATTGTTATTCCTATTGATTTTGTGGTATGTATATATATGTGCATGTATGAATTTTTATTTGTATTTAATGTAAGTATCACTTAGTGAAAGTAGCTGTGAATGTATTACATATAACTTTGGGGTTTCATCATGGGGGAAGTGTTGGTATGAGGTACACTATGTCCTATCAGGTGTTGTTGATAGAAAGAATCAGAAAGTATCTGGTTAATTTCAACCATTAGTATTTGATAAATTGAGCCTATGCATTCCTTCATGAAATTCACTCTGAGTCTCAATCTGCTTACCCTGGCTGTGCTGCTCAGTTTAAGTGCCTTGTTTAAATCTGCTTTTCACCATGTGCTGGGCAAAGTTATTTTTGACCCCTGAAATATGATCCACAAATTCCACTGTTGTTTCATGGAGTGGAGAGGAGTCTACAATAGAATATGTAGCCGTGTGGAGTCTCAATACTAATAACTCGATATTTCCACTTTATTTCAATCAAAAGTATCTAATTACAGTATGAGAGGCAAGAGTCATTTTTATCACTAACTTGTTTTAGAGGGCAATGTTTGAGGAAGGTGTCTCATGCAGTGGTTTAGGAAGCATCAGCCTCATCACGGGCACACTGAAGAAACTGCCTATGTGGATGAAACTATCCAGGAGCCTGTGAATGGGAATTAAGCTGTGTGTTCACATGTGTATGTCTCATTCATGATTAGCTTTTACTGGGAATAACAATTACAGAGCGAATTCAAGACATAAACACTTTAACAGGCTCCCTTGCAGTGCCTAAATCAGCCCCAGTCTTATTAATCCACTTTGCCTCATAATATAGCTCACAGATGGGGACCAAAAACTTGAGGGAAAGAATCAGAGTCATAATGAGCATGAGAGGGATCTCGTAGGAATGATTCCTTCGAGATTAATTAATTTAAAAGTTTTCTTCTTGATGATTTCCTTTGAGAGATCTTATAGTTTGAGGTGAGTGATAAGAGGAGATGTTGTAAATGTGTTTCTTATTGGGAACTTCCCAATAATTTAAGGAATAAGGACTGTTTTCTGAGTTTTAGCAAAGGATGTTAATGGGAATGATCATGGAAATCACAATGGTATCAAGGGTGCACATCTAGATTGTACATGAGAGGCATGAGGACAGAAGAGGGTTTGGAGGTGGACAAACTCAAGACTGAATGCAGGCAAAGCCACTGTGATAAAATTACCTCAGCTCGCTGTCTCATTTTTTTTTAAACCTCAAAAGTGTGATAATAAGAGCAAATGAGGTCATACTATGAGCATTAAATGAGAAAAGAATGTCAAAGACCAGGCATGAGACCACTCAACTCATATTAAAAGCTCTATAAATCTTGGCTGATCACAACCATTTCCTGGTGGTAGCTTTACTTCATTCTGTGCAAACTACAGTTACACTTTTAATAAGTCTCTCAACTTGCTCATCTAATATATATCCTGTTCACTCTAATGGAAACTTTATTCTTGTGGTGTTTTGTAAAATTACTTTCACAAATTCTTAACTTCTTGTAGTAGTTACTAGCAAGAGCATTGCCTTTTCTGATGTTTCCTGAGAATTTGGGCAAATTGGTAGCAGGGTAATTTTATGACCTTTTTTGTTTTCTAAGTATTTGTTGAGATTGTCCTATAATTTGTCAGTTGTAGCTGAAGCCCTAATACTGGTTGAGTTGACATAAACTGTGTAATTCCAATATTAATTTCAATATCTACCATTTTAAATTTTATTTTTATTTTACAGTTTTCTTTTTTTTAGCTGAACATGATAGTAATATCTATTTTGATACATTTACCCATGCAAGGAATATATCTTATGCTAGTTACAATCCAAGTCTAAGCTTGTACACAGGGTGAGATTCACTATGGTGTATTCATACGTGTACATAGGAAAGTTATGTCAGATTCATTCCACTGTCTGTCCTTTCCTATCCCCCTCCCTTCTCTTCATTTTCTTTCTGTAATCCAATGAACTTCTATTCTTCCCCTCCTCCCCTTTATTGTGGGTTAGCTTCCACATATCAGAAAATCTTTGATCTTTGGTTTTTGGGAATTGACTTAGTTCCCAAATTAGCATGCAATTTCTATCATTTTTATGGATCATGATTTCAAGAATTCAAAATAATTGTGAAAGTATAATTCTTTGTTTTATACAATACTGGGTGTAATGGTTAACTGTAAGTCAGCTTGATTGGGCCACAAGTGCCCAGAATTGGTCAAATATTTTTCTAAGTGCATTTGTGAAAGTGTTTTCAATGAGACTAACATTTAAATCAGTAGGTGAAGTAAAACACATTGCTCTCCCTAATGCAGATGTCTACCTTCCAATAAGTTTGAAGACTTGAATAGAACAAATAGATTAAGTAGGAGGGAAATTTGGTGGTTTTCTTGATTGAGCTGGCACATGTTCTGCTCTCAGACTGAAATTTAAATTATTGGCTTTCCTGGTCTTAGGTCTTCAGGGTCACACTGAGCTTATTATACCTTCAACTCTCCTGAGTCTCCAGCTTGCCAACTGCAGCTTGGTATTCCTCAGCCTTCATAGTTATGAGGCAGTTTCTTGTATAATGCGCATGTGCACACACACACACACACACACACACACACACACACACACAGAGTCTTTGACTTATGATGATTTGACTTGCTTTTTTAACTTCACAGTGGTGCAAAAATAATACGTATTCAGTAGAAACTCTACTTTGAATTTTGAGCTTTAAACGTTTCCTGGACTACCAATATTTGATATGATCGTCTCTCATGTTGCTGGGCAGTGACAGCAAGCCTCAGCTCCCAGTCAGCACAAGGTCACCAGGGTTAATCACCAACACACCACAAATGTACTGTGTTTCTAAGTGGATGTTCAATAGCCTAGGTGTATCAAATGTACTTTCAAATTACAATATTTCAATTTATAATAGGTTTATCAGGATGTAACCCTATCATAAATCCAGGATTATGACCCTCCTTCCTCTGGGTTATGGTTCTCTATCATTTGCTAATTTCTTAGTGAACACTAAGCTCTGTGCTAAATTCTTGTCATGGGTAAAATTACTTAATCGTCACATTATCTCTGCAAGTTTGGTGCTTTGGTCCTCCTAATAAATTTGACAAGACTATACTCAGAAAACTTGCCTAATAACAAACCAGTGGCAAATAGGTTGAGTGGGGATTTAAATTTAGATTTGTCTGATTTTAAAGGCCAGAAAACAGTTTTAAAACACTGTTCTTTATCACTAATATTGCCTGAAGCTTGTTTCCAAAGAAAATTCATGTCAATAGAGCACTGCCTTTCTATTGATTTTTATTTTAAAAGTTTTTACTTAAAGAATAATATTAAAACAGAAAAGAGGGAAGATAATGTATTTATCAAATCCTTGTTACCTTCAACTGTAATTTCTGGTAAATTGAAGAACTAAGTCAGTCTTTACAATTCAACCAAATATATTCATATATTTCAATTTTGCCAATTAAATATAGCAATTTGAATCTGAGAAATTTGTCATAAAATTTATATGTTTATATTAAATGCAGGCACAGCCATCTGATCCTGTACACTGTCAACACAGACCATCACTGTCCTTCTCAAAGCAGAGGCTGAGTCCATAAGTACCAAACACTTAATAACATGCAGCTAATGCATAAACCAAGATCCTGACCATTGATGAAATGTCATCCAGAAGTTGTACTAGCATTTACTTCTTCACCAATGAAGAACTGGATAGTTCTAAACTGTCCCTTTTCTTCTCCTCACTTTATGTGGATAACTATTATCATTTTAAAATGGTTTTATTAGTGTTATACATAACAGTGGGGTTCATTTTTTACATGTTCATACATGCATATAATATAATGTGCTCCATTTCAGTCTCTAGTACTTATATTTTCCCTTTCTCCCTCCCTCTTCTAACCCCCTTTATCTACTCTATTGTTCTTGATTTATTTATTGCTTTTTTCATTGTTGAGGTATAGCTATACAAAAACAGTGGAATTCATGATGGGATTTTTGTAAATACCCCTAGCAGAATTTTGTCAATTTAATTCTGCAGCTAATCCACTTTTCCATCCCTCCTTTTTCTCCTCTATCACCTTCCTCTACACCACTGTTCTCCCTACTATTTTTATGAGATCATCCTCCTCTTTTTAAATTCTTTATTTCTCTCTAGTTTCTGCATATAAGAGAAAACATTTGACCCTTGACTCTTTGAATCTGGCTTATTTCAACCAGGATGATATTCTTCAGTTGTACCCATTTTCTGGCAAATGACACAATTTTAATTCTTCTTTTTGGCTGAGTACAACTCTACTGTATATACAATCCATTTTCTTTATCCATTTGTCATCACTATAACTGCTAGAAAAAATCAGGGTCAACCTTCCAACATGTTGGCACAAGCAACAACTTCCTTAGTAAGACTCCTAAACCTCAAGAATAAAAGCCAAAAATCAATAAATGGGATGGCTTCAAATTAAAAGGCTTATACAAACCAAAGAAAATAAGAGAATGAAGAATGAGTCTCAGCATGAGAGAAAATTTTTGCCTAACACTCTTCCAACAGGGAATTCATATCCAGAATATTTAAATATCTCAAAAACATAACACCAAAAAGACTAGATAAACACATAGACAAATCAACTAAATGGACATTTCTCAAAATAAGAAATGCAAATGGCCAACAAATATGTGAAAAAAGGTTTAACCATTCTGAGTAATCAGGGAAATACAAATCAAAACTACACTGAGATTTTATCTCACTCCAGGTAAATGGCAATCATCAAGAAAACAAATCGTAACAAGTGCTTATGAGGTGTGTAGGGGTAGAGGGTGAGGCAGGGAGTTACACTCATACATTGTTGGTGGGACTGCAAAATAGTACAACTACTCTGGAAAGCAGTATGGAGACTCTTCAGATTTGGGACCACCATATGATTCAGCTATTTTGCTCTTTAATATTTAGCCAAAAGAATTAATATTAGCTCATTATACTGTTACAGGCACATCATTCTTTACAACAACACAATTAATGATAGCCAAGTTAGGAATGAATCCAACTGTCGGTCAACAGACAGATGGATGGAGTTAATTGTTATTCTTGTAGGTAACTTTGCAAATGCTATTTTGCAGAATGAGGTGATGCTTTGTACCATAATACAAAACTGAAAAAAAGAAAAGACAGAACTTAAATATTGCTGAATATAGGGAAGTTATTCAAAGTAAATAATCGTTCATCTTGGGTCTTGAAGGATAAATAGAAGTTTATCCAGCAGAGGAATTAAAGAAAGGTATCCCAGAAGAGAAAACAAAGATTTATAAAGACTGCCTTTGAATAGCTCTAAGTGTTCTCTGAAATCATCTCCAACATATATCCTAGTATTAATCTCTTCTGCTTTCATCTTACTCGTCAATATTTTCTATTTTTCTTGTAATATTTACTACGTTTTATTTTAATTATTTTCAGCCATGCTTAGTTATGAGCTTCTTAAGGACCTTTATAATTCCATTGTTTATAATAGCAAGTACTTATAGATAATGTTTATAATAAACAAATCAATGAACCAGGCACAGTGGCATATGCCTATAATCTCAGGAACTCAGGAAACTGAGGATCCAAGTTTGAGACCAGATGTAGCACCTTAGCAAGTCCCTAAACAACTTAATGAGAACTTGCCTCAAAAGAAAAAAAAAAGGACATGAGATGTGTCTCAGTCCTGAGGACAATAAAACAACAATATGTATAGAAACAACAACAACAACAAAAAAGAAAACAATAAGAAGAAGTTAGTGGATGAATGAAGAATTCAAAGTGGATATTGAGTAGATGGTAGATGATGAGGAGGAGGGAGAAAGGTGTGTTTCTGGGGTACTATGTGGTTTTGGGATACTGAAGAGTTAGATTGATCTAATTGTTAAATTTATAGATAGTATACCAAGAAATTTGTAGATAGCATACTAAGATACTAAGCTATTTTAATCCAACCATAGGCAACAATTATTGAAAATCTTAAACTGCACTTAGTTTGCACTGTTGAAAGATAGTACTTTAGAAATTAAATTAACTATGACCCTAACTAACCTTAAGACTTCTGTCTACATCCTCTCAGCCCTCTCCAGAGGTCACCTTCAAAGAGGTCATGTCCTCAGCCTGAGGACAGTCTCTGGTCCAGGAAGATTTTTCAGACTATCTATGTGGAGCAGGTCAGAAGGGCCTGATCATAAAGCTCCCAAGAACATCCACTAACAAATTGGGGCAGTAGTTGATACAAAATACCCCAGCTTTCCTTGGAATAATGGAGGTGATTTTATACTGTCTTTCAAAGCATTCCCAGGAGTATTGAGCCCAAGTTCTCCATGATGGTAAGGCACAAACACTTACTTAATTGTACTTTCATATCCCACTTATTCTCTTACTGTGCTTCCTGGAAGCATTTTCCAAATGAACTACTTGTATCCAAACTTTTGTATTAGTGTTTGCTGTTGGGCAAATCCAAAGTAAACAATAATTTCTATTTTCACTTTTCCCTTATGAAATATTGAGAAAAGATTAGTGATGGGATTTTTTTGGGTGGTATGTATATATATTATGGGTAAAAGTACTCACAGCAACACTGTGGCTGTTCAGAAGAAATGGGTTCTTTCATTTTGAGACTGATGCTCATTTATGAAAGAAAAAATAAATATAATGAGTGGAAAAATTGATATATTTATAAATGGGCTACCACACTTTGGAAATAGCAAATTAATTTTAGACATGTAAATATAAAATGTAACATTTAGATGAAACAAGCAAATTCCAGGAGAATTACATTAATATAAAGTTCAAAATTCTGTAAAATGGTGCTTAGGACACAAACATTTGGGGCAAAACTCAAATAAAAACTCAAAATTCAGGAGAACAATGGCCTCTGGGGAGAAGGAAGGGTGTGGGATCAGGCCAGGACCTACTGGGACTTCCACTGGCACCACTCTTTCCCTCAAAGCAGGGAGAGGGACATGCTTGCTGATCTTATCATAGCTCTTCATACTTTATCCTGCTTATCTGGTTGGATCCCATGTAACCACAAGAGTTCTCATAAGAGAGAGTCAGGATGAACAGAGTAAGGAGATAGGACAATGGAAGGAAGAGGTTGGAGTGTTGTGGAGGTGGGAACCCAAGCCAAGCAATCCCCAGAACCTCTAGAAGCTGACAAAGGCAAGGCAGGGGTCTCTCCATCAGGCTCCAGAAGAACCACCTCTGTCAACACCATGACTCTGACCTACTGAGGCTGAGTTTGGGCTTCTAACCTACCCAGCTATCTGATAATGAATGTTTGTGGTTTTAAGCCACTAAATTTGTTATAGATCTCTACAGTAGTAATAGCAAATTGATATGTATAATAAATAGAAGGGAACGGGCAAGTTTTATGTGAAGTGAATACAACTGTGAGTACTGATCCAACAGTAGTATTTAGGATAGTTTAAAATAGGATAGTTTAAAATTGGAAAGAGACAGGAATTTAGGACACCATTTAATGTCAGTTTCCACATATAAGTCAAATTATACATTGTTTTTCTTTCCATGGCTGATTTCTTTTAACGTATCATCTACCAGCTTCATTCATGGTGTTGAAACTTCAGAATCACCTCTTTTAAATTTGAGCACTATTTCATGTGTGTATGTGGATTTGTGTACAGACAGACAGAAGGTGAAGTACATGACAATTGGAGCTAACAATACTATATGATACCAAAAATTTGAATAAAAGAGAGTACATTTCAAGTGCTCTTACCTATCCATGAAAGAAAGTGAATGAAGAAAGGAATATGCTAATTTGATCCATTGTAATCATTTCACTATGTTTATCTGTATTAAAAATCATATCATGAACTTTAAAATTTATTGTGTATATTTTTCCACATTTTTATTGGTACATTTTAATTATGGAGAATGGAGGGATTCATTGTTATATATTCATACATGCACCTAATATAGCAATATAATTGACCAATATCATTTCTCAGTACTGCCTCTTTCTATTCCCTGCTCTCCCCACAGGTCTGTTTCCTCTATTCTACTGATTTCCCTTTGATTTTCATGGGATTACCCCCTCCTTTACTTTCCTTTTTTGATTTTCCTGAGATTCCCCCACCTTTCTTTTTCTTTTACCTCTTTAACTTGCACAAATGAGAGAAACCATACAACCCTTGACTTTCTTCGACTTATTTCACTTATTGTTCTCAAGTTCCATCTATTTTTCTGCAAATGACATAATTTCATTTTTTTTGAATGAATGAAACTCCATTATGTCTACATACCACATTTTATTTATCAGTGCATCCACTGATGTCATGAAGCCTGGTTCCATAATTTGCTGTTGTTAATTTTGTTGCTATAAATATGTGTATACATGTATAACTATAGTATACTGACTTTAATTCTAGGATAAATACTGAGGAGTGGTATGGCTGGGTCATATGACAGTTCTATGACTATGCTTTTGGGGAATCTCTCTAGTGATTTCCATAGTGGTTGTACTAATTTATAATCCCACCAAGAGTAGAAAAATGTTCCCTTACTCCACATCCTCTCCAGCATTCATTATTGCTTATTCCTGCCCACGACTTACGAACTTACGAGGCCATAGGTAGGTGGTGTGGGATGACTGGAAATAAAGAGTCTGAAAATGTAATATCAAGAGAGAAAGCAAGACTCAGGAAATTTTTTATTTTTTTATTTTTTTATTTTTTGCAGTGCTGGGGAATATTTTTGGAAGCAGGAGGGCCGTGACAGGTGGAAGAGACCTGACGGGTCTGATCCTGAAACACACCGAAGGACTTTATGGTGAGGAGGGATTCTTCAAGATAAATAGGAAGGGAGAAGCTGTGGTGAAGTTGACCTGGGTGGGGACTTGTCGCTGCCCGGCAGCGACAACCCCGCAAGACTGAAAATCTGAGGCAGACTGGTAATGAGCAGTATCTATATTTAGCCCGACGTTACTTCCTTTCCTTGCACCAGGTAAGGAGCATCTTATATATAATTGAACAGCCAATCACCTTAGAATAGCCCGTGCATGATCAGTGCACGAGCACAGGCACTGTGTAAGAAAGAATAGGGAGCATGAGTTGTCCAGGAGTACGGAAGGAAACCTGAACAATCAGAGTAGAGATTATGTACGAGCCCGCCTTACTAAGGCCACACATGCACCACCTCTTGGCTCTTTGCCAGCCACCATCTTAGAACTTCCTCCTCATATGACTATATAGAATATATAATATGTCTCTCACAGGGACTTATCACCTGAGCAGTTACTCTGTCTCCTCCAGGCAGCTAGCGCCATAGGGCTAGTGAGGCACACTGCTATCTCTTTCACCCCAAGGTAGCAGGCATCTGAATTCAAAGCTATGTACCCTCATATTCTACACCAGGCACAGAATCTGTCTCTTTAGCAGTGTCTGCAAATGGGCATGTCTGTCTACACCTTTGCATGGAAAGATTCCCATATGCAGCAGTAAAGTTGTTCAAAGCTACGGAGTTCAAAGCAATAATTGATATGCTGCTCCCAACAGCTTGTATCCTTGATGATTGCCATTCTGACTGACATGAAATGAAATCTTAGGGTAGCTATGATTCGTATGTCCCAAATTGCTAAGGACGTTGAAGATATTTTTATATATTTGTTGGTTATTGGTATTTCTTTTTTTGAGAAGTGTTTGCTTAACTTATCTCATTTATTAATTGGGCTTTTTTTGGTTTTAAGTGTTTGAGTTATTTATATATTCTAGATACTAATCCTTTATTAGTTGGGTTGCTAGCAAGAATTTTTCTCCCATTCTGTAGGTTCTCTCTTCATATTCTAAATTGTTTCTTATGCTGTGCAGAACGTTTTATTTTTTTTCCCACATTTTTTAAATTGGTGTATTATATTTACACATAATAGCAGGGTTTGTTGTTATGCATTTGTGTATGTCCACAATGTAACAATGTAATTTTATATCGTATGCTTTAAATATAATAAATATAAAAAGTAAAATACATTTGTAAGATATTGAATGTTGAGAGACAGAAAAGAAGCAAAATGAGAACAAACACCTTGAAGGTAAAATTAGCATGAAGAAGCAACTCTTTAAAATTCACTTTCCAGGCATGACAATATATGGTTAGAAAATTTTTTTTTTTTTTTTACATTTCCTTAAGGGAATTATGGGATGAAAGAGCACAAAACTCATGCACATGCTGTGAATTAGCTAGATGGGTGGGATTCAAGAGCAATAGACTCATAAATTGCCACATTATGACTGGTCTAAAGATAAAACAAACTTGTTTGATATGGATTTACACAAACAGTTGTAATTAGCTATTAGAATTTGAATCTCCTTAATGAAAAAGGCTCTGGTTCTCCATTTTGCTTCCATTAGAACAGATATGAAGGATTTTGCTTCCTTTGATTAGGTCTGAAAATAAAAGTGGAAAGAAAATGAAAGACATTCAGAGGACAGCAGCACACTCCTGTAGGGAAATAAGGATGCTCAGTGCTCAGAAAGGCAGACTGGAGGAGTCCTCAGATCTGCCCCATTTCATTAGTCAGAATGCACTGTGAGCCATGTCACAGTTCCTGGAACCAAACTCCCTTCTTAGTTGTGAGGGTTGATAGCTTATTATGATTGGGACCATGTGCAGGTGGTGTAAAGTCTGCAAGCTTCAGTTTCTTCAAAATGAATGATAGATTATTACTAGAATAATATTATAAACAGTACATAGAGTAATGCGTTTGAAGTCATAATTAAAGCGATAGCTCAGAAAATTTAAATATGATTATAATTGCAATTGTTACATCATATTCACAGTAGTTTGTATTGTTACTTAAAGATAAATCTATGGTCCCCCCAAATAAATACATAAATAAATCTAGGTTGAACTATGGACAATCACCAGACTCTAAGATAAAGATGTAGAAGAGATTGTCCTTCACCCTTGCTTAATTTCAGATTTCCCAGCTTGAGCTCTAGAAAAGAAGTTTCAGTTCTTTAAACTGTTAGGCCACTCAGTGGATAACAGCTTGCTACAACATTCTTAGCAACCAATGCCACATGCAAGATTTGAAAGTTTTTACTTTCACTGACCTTTCCTATGTGTATTAAATATCATGATTTACTCATCAACAGAAATGCTAGGACTGGGGGTTAAGTTCAGTGTTGGTTCACAGGACAGCATTTGCCTAGCTTGCCAAAGCCCTGGGTTTGATCCCTAGCATCCTGAAAAAATTCACCAAAAAATTAAAAAATGAAAAAATGCTTGGAATATTTAAATTTGTTGAGTGAATAAAGGCATCTGGTATACAGTGCCATAAAACCATTAGGGATTCTTTTTTTAAATAATTTTTATTGTAAACAAATGGGATACATCTTGTTTCTCTGTATATAAAGTAGAGGCATACCATTTGTGTAATCATACATTTACCTAAGGTAAGAGTTTTTGATTCATTCTGTGATTTTTTTTCCTCCCCCACATTATCCCTTCATAGAGTCCCTCCTTCCTCCATTCTCACCCCCTTCCCTCCCCCCATTATGTGTCATCATTCACTTATTAGTGAGATCATTCGTCCTTTGGTTTTTTGAGATTCGCTTATCTCACTTAGCATGATATGCTCCAACTGCATCCATTTGCCTGCCTGCAAATGCCATAATTTTATTATTCTTTATGGCTGAGTAATATTCCATGATATATATATATATATATATATATATATATATATATATATATACCACAGTTTCTTTATCCATTCATCAATTGAGGGGCATCTAGGTTGGTTCCACAACCTGGCTATTGTGAATTGAGCAGCCATGAACATAGATGTCCCTGTATTTCTGTAGTATGCTGATTTTAAGTTCTTTGGTCATGGCTAAGGAGTGGGATAGCTGGGTAAAGTGGTGGTTCCATTCCAAGTTTTCTAAGGAATCTCCACACTGCTTAGAGTGGCTTCACTAATTTGCAACCCCACCAGTAATGTATGAGTGTACCTTTTTCCCCACATCCTCTCCAACACCTATTGTTGCTTGTATTCTTGATAATTGCCAATCTAATTGGGGTGAGATGGAATCCTAGGGTAGTTTTGATTTGCATTTCTCTTACTACTAAAGATGTTGAACATTTTTTCCTATATCTGTTAATTGCCTGCAGAGCTTCTTCTGTGAAGTGTCTGTTCATATCCTTAGCCCATTTGTTGATTGGGTTATTTGTATTCTTCGTGTAGAATTTTTTGATTTTTTGAGTTCTTTTTTTTTTTTTTTTTTTTTTTTTGTGGTGCTGGGGATTGAACCCAGGGCCTTGTGCTTGCAAGGCAAGCACTCTACCAACTGAGCTATCTCCCCAGTCATGAGTTCTTTATATATTCTGGAGATTAGTGCTTTATCTGAAGTATGAGTGACAAAGATTTTCTCCCACTCTGTAGGCTTTCTCTTTGCATTGCTGATAGTTTCCTTTGCTAAGAGAAAGCTATTTAGTTTGAATCTGTCCCAGTTATTGATTCTTGCTTTTATTTCTTGTGCTATGGGAGTCCTGTTAAGGAAGTCTGATCCTAACCCAACAAGTTGAAGATTTGGACCTACTTTTTCTTCTATAAGATGCAGGGTCTCTGGTCTGATTTCAAGGTCCTTGATCCATTGTGAGTTGATTTTTGTGCAGGGTGAGAGATAGGGGTTTAGTTTCATTCTGTTGCATATGAATTTCCAGTTTTTCTAGCACCATTTGTTGAAGAGGCTATCTTTTCTCCATTGCATATTTTTGGCACCTTTGTCTCATATGATAAAATTGTATTTATTTGGGTTTGTGTCCATGTCCTCTATTCTTTTTTTTTTTTTTTTTTTTTGGTAAACAAATGGGATACATGTTGTTTCTCTATTTGTACATGGAGTCAAGGCATACCATTTGTGTAATCATAAATTTACACAGGGTAATGTTGTTTGATTTTTCTGTTATTTTTTCCCTTCACCCCACCTCTCCCATCCCTCTTTTCCCTCTATACAGCCCTTCCTTCCTCCATTCTTACCACCCTCCTTATCCCTAACCCTAAACCAAACCCTAACCCTAACGCTAACCCCTCCCACCTCCTATTATATGTCCTCATCCGCTTATCAGCTAGATCATTCATCCTTTAGATTCTTGAGATTGGCTTATCTCACTTAGCATGATATTCTCCAATTTCATACATTTGCCTGCAAATGCCATAATTTTATCATTCTTCATGGTGGAGTAATATTCCATTGTATATATATGCCACAGTTTTTTTTATCCATTCATCAAATGAAGGGCATCTAGGTTGGTTCCACAATCTGGCTATTGTGAATTGAGCAGCCATGAACATAGATGTCCCTGTATCTCTGTAGTATGCTGATTTTAAGTCCTTTGGGTATAGGCCAAGGAGTGGGATAGCTGGATCACATGGTAGGTCCGTTCCAAGTTTTCTAAGGAATCTCCACACTGCTTTCCAGAGTGGCTGCACTAATTTGCAACCCCACCAGTAATGTATGAGTGTACCTTTTTCCCCACATCCTCTCCAACACCTATTGCTGCTTGTATTCTTGATAATTGCCATTCTAATTGGTGTGAGATGGAATCTTGGGGAAGTTTTGATTTGCATTTCTCTTACTACTAAAGATGTTGAACATTTTTTCATATATCTGTTGATTGCCTGCAGAGCTTCTTCTGTGAAGTGTCTGTTCATATCCTTAGCCCATTTGTTGATTGGATTATTTGTATTCTTGGCGTAGAGTTTTTTGAGTTCCTTACAGATTCATGTCCTCTATTCTGTACCATTGATCTACCTGTCTATTTTGGTGCCAATACCATGTCGTATTTGTTACTATTGCTTTGTAGTAGAGTTGAAGTTCCGGTATTGCGATACCCCCTGCTTCACTCTTCCTGCTGAGGATTGCTTTAGCTATTCTGGGTTTCTTATTCTTCCAGATGAATTTCATGATTGCTTGCTCTATTTCTGTACGGTATGTCATTGGGATTTAATTGGAATTGCATTGAATCTGTATAGCACTTTTGGTAGTATGGCCATTTTGACAATATTAGTTCTGCCTATCCAAGAACATGGAGGTCTATCCATCTTCTAAGGTTTTTTAAAATTTCTTTCTTTAGTGTTCTGTAGTTCTCATTGTAGAGGTTTTTCACCTCTTTTGTTAGATTGATTCCCACGTATTTCATTTTTTTCAAAGCTATTGTGAATGGGGAAGTTTGCCTAACTTCTTTCTGAAGATTCATCGCTTATTATAAAAGTGCATTGCATTTATGAGCATTAGTCTCATATCCTGCTACTTTACTGAATTCACTTATGAGTTCTAAAAGTTTTCGGTTGGAATTTTCTGGTTCCTCTAAATATATAATCATATCATCCGCAAATAGGGATAGTTTGAGTTCTTCTTTTCCTATTCATATTCCTTTAATTTCCATGGTCTGTCTAATTTCTGTGGCTAGAGTTTCAAGGACAATGTTGAATAGAAGTGGTGAAAGAGGGTATCCCTGCCTTGTTCCAGTTTTTAGGGGAAAAGCTTTCAGTTTTTCACCATTTAGAATGATATTGGCCATGGGCTTAGCATAGATGGCCTTTACAATGTTAAGGAATGTTCCCACTATCCCTATTTTTTCCAGTGTTCTGAGCATGAAGGAAGGGATGCTGTATTTTATCAAATGCTTTTTCTGCATCTATCGAAATAATCATGTGATTTTGACTTTAAGTCTATTGATATGGTGAATTACATTTTTTGATTTCCGGGTGTTGAACCAAACTTCCATCCCTGGGATAAAACCCACTTGATCATGGTGCACTATCTTTTAATATATTTTTGTATGTGATTTGCTAGGATTTTGTTGAGAATTTTTGCGTCGATGTTCATTAAGGATATTGGTCTGAAATTTTCTTTCCTCGATGTGTCTCTGTCTGGTTTAGGTATTAGGGGATATTGGCTTCATAGAATGAGTTTGGAGGGTTCCCTCCTCTTCTATTTCACGGAAAATTTTGAGGAGTATTGGAATGAGCTCTTTAAAGGTTTTGTAGAACTCGGCCAAGAACCCATCTGGTCCCGGACTTTTCTTTGTTGGTAGGCTTTTGATGACTTCTTCTACTTCATTGCTTGAAATTGATCTATTTAAGTTCAGTTTAGGTAATTTATGTCTTTAGAAACCTTTCTCTTTTGTTGGAGTATAGATTTTCAAACTAGTTTCTAATTATGTTTTGTATTTCACTCGTGTCTGTTGTGATATTTCCTTGTTCATTTCAAATTTTAGTAATTTGGGTTTTCTCTTTTCTTCTCTTAGTGTGGCTATGAGTTTATCAATTTTGTTAATTTTTTCAAAGAACCAACTATTCATTTTTACAATTTTTTTTGATTCTTACTTTTTTTTCAATTTCTTTGATATCAGCTCTCATTTTAACTATTTCCTATCTTCTACTACGTTTGGTGTTGCTCTGTTCTTCTTTTTATAGGGCTTTGAGCCGTGGTGTTAGGTCTTTTATTTGTTGATTTTTTTCTTCTTTTATTGAAAGCACTCCATGAAATAAATTTTCCTCTAAGAACTGCTTTCATAGTGTCCCAGAGATTTTGATATGTTGTTTCTTTGTTCTCATTTACCTCTAATAATTTTTTAATATCCTTCCTGATATCTTCTGTTATCCATTCATCATACAATAGCATATTATTTAATCTCCAGGTATTGGAGTAGTTTCTGTATTTTACTCTGTCATTTATTTCTAATTTCAATCCATTATGATCTGATAAAATACCAGGTATGATCTCTATTTTCTTGTAGTTGCTAACATTATCTTTGTGGCATAATGTATAGTGTATTTTAGAGAAGGATCCGCGTGCTGCTGAGGAGAAAGTGCATTCGCTCTTTGTTGGATGGTATATTCTATAAATGTCCGTTAAGTCTAAATTATTGATTATGATTTTGAGATCTATGGTTTCTTTGTTCAATTTTTCTTTGGAGGATCTGTCCAGTGGTGAGAGAGGTGTGTTAAAATCACGTAATGTTACTGTGTTGTGGTCTATTCGATTTCTGGCATTGAGAAGGATTTGTTTGACGTATATGGATGAGCCACTATTTGGGGCATAGATATTTATGATTGTTATGTCTTGCTCATTTATGCTTCCCTTAAGCAGTATGAATTGTCCTTCTTTATCCCTTCTAACTAACTTTGGCTTGAATTCCACATTATCTGATATGAGGATGGATACTTCGGCTTTTTTGCTGTGTCCATGTGCATGGTATGTTTTTTCCCATCCTTTCACCTTTAGTCTGTGGGTATTTCTTTCTATGAGATGAGTCTCTTGCAGGCAGCAAATCGTTGGATCTTTCTTTTTAATCCAATCTGCCAGGATATGTCTTTTGATTGATGAGTTTAGGCCATTAACATTCAGGGTTATTATTGAGCTATGATTTGTATTCTTGGTCATTTGGCTCATTTTTTTTTTTTTTTGTCACAACTTGATTTGTCCTTTATTTGGTTGTTCCTTTAGGGTAGTTCCTCCCTTTGCTGATTTACATTGCTGTTTTTCATCTCTTCCTCATGGAATATTTTCCTGAGAATGTTCTTTCATGCTGGCTTTCTTTTTGTAAATTCTTTTAGCTTTTGTTTATTATGGAAGGATTTTATTTTGTCGTCAAATCTGAAGGTAAGTTTTGCTGAGTATAAGATTCTTGGTTGGCTTCCATTTTCTTTCAGAGCTTGAAAAATGTTCCAGGCCCTTCTAGCTTTTAGGGTCTGGATTGAAAATCTGCTGATATCCATATTGGGTTCCCGCTGAATGTAATTTGGTTCTTTTCTCTCACAGCCTTTAAAATTCTGTCTTTATTTTGTATAATAGGTATTTTCATTATAATGTGCCTCGTTGTGGGTCTATTGTAATTTTGTGTATTCGGAGCCTTATAAGCCTCTTGTACTTGATTTTCCATTTCATTCTTCAGATTTGGGAGTTTTTCTGATATCATTTCATTGAATAGATGTTCATTCCTTTGGTTTGTTTCTCTAAGCCTTCCTCAATCCCAATAATTCTCAAATTTGGCCTTTGCATGACATCCCATAATTCTTGTAGATTCTATTCATGATTTCTTACCATTTTCTCTGAATGGTCAACTTTGTTTCTCAAGATTAAATATTTGGTCTTCGATATCTGAGGTTCTGTCTTTCAGGTGTTCTATCCTATTGGTTATGCTTTCTATGGTTTTAAATTTGTTTTATTGTTTCCTTCATTTCAAGAATTTTTGTTTGTTTTTTTTTTTCAATATCTCTAACTCTTTATTGAAATGATCTTTTGCTTCCTGTATTTGCTCTTTTAACTGTTGATTGGTGTGATCATTCAATGCCTGCATTTGCCCTTTCATCTCATCCTTCAATGCCTGCATTTGCTTTTTCATATCCTCGTTTGCTTTCCTGATCGTTTTGATTATGTACATTCTGAACTCCCTTTCTGACATGTCTTCTGCCATGCTGTCATTGGATTTTATTGCTATACCATCTAGGTTTGTTTGGGACATTTTCTTCCCTTGTTTGCTCATATTGTTCAGGTATCTATCCCCGTAATAGTGAAACTCTGGGATATTGCAGATTTCCTCTATTGACTAATATTGTCTTTGTAGATTTCCAATAACTCACCTCTTAGCCTTCAGTAGCCTGAAGTCTTGGAGGAACTTGATAATGTGGTGCTCCACTAGGAAGCTGGCCTTCTACAGGTGGTGGCCTTCAGATGGGGTATATTCCCTGGTAGATCTGAGTTAGTTCCGAGTCCCTCAATCCCTCCTCTTCTTGGCTCCTGGGTCTTGTCAAAAGTCCTCTGGCCTCTTGTAGGTGTCTCAGGAAGGGAGTTGCTCTTCCAATGATGATGGCCACAGCCTCAGGAGTAATTCAAAATGCCTGGACCAGCCTATAAAGAAGCCTCTGGCTAGCTCTGTGATGGTGACAAACTAGGCAAACCAGGGCATTGTGGTAGGGTGAGGTTTTTCAGTGATGGCATCTGTTTTTGGCATGGTGGTTGGGCAGGTTGGCTAACTGCCACCCAGCTCCACAAGGCAGGCGGGTTGGGTGCCCAGCTGCCACCTCCACTATGCAAGCGGCCTGACTTGCCTGTCAGCTTGCTTCATGACTGTGACCAATCAGTGATGGCACCAAGCTAGGTCCCATTAGGGATATTTAAGGATAAAGAATGAATTCTGTTTCTTGTAGAAACATAAACAAATGTTGAGGAAAAATGGAAATATGTGTACAATAGGCATTATTTGGTTCTATGTAAAGAGGAAGTTATTTTTTGGAAATGAAAATTATATTTAAAGATCTCACTGAAAATATTCATAAATTTAATTCTGAGATAATAATTATAATTTTTTTATTGAAATATACTTTGAGGGACTTGAAATTATTGTGCAATATGGAATTTTAATCTGCTCGTTTTTAAGTAATTTTTTGCAGTTTTGGAGAAAAGGGAAAACTAATATTGAAGTGTGGCATGAGGTGCTGCTGCCATGGACCATGGGGATTCAATTATCCCCGTCCCTTTGGGAGCAGATAGAGTTTCCCAAGATGGGACCCAGGGTGACAGGAAGATGTGGTGTTCTTACACTGTAGTCTCCAGTCCTACTGGGAAGGGCTAACCACAAAGGCAAGAACTGCTTGGTCTGACTTGCATAAATGCAAAGTGGGCACCAGGGGTGTGCAGAAGATTTTAGAGTGAAAGTGAAAAGCTCATGTAGATTTGAAACAAAATATCACCAATACTAAGCTTGAACTTAGATTTTAAAGGCATAACAGATGCACCTCCCGTCTGCTGAAATGGAAGGTAGTCTAAGAGAACATGACAAGTGGAGCCAGGAAAGTTTGGTATAATCATCAATAAGTACTTGAGCATGTATTCTCTGACTATTGAAACTTAGAGTTAATTGTAAAAGGGGGAGGGGAGCGTGAGTATTCAAATGATCCCATAATCACCACAAGAAGAACACGCTTAGAAGAAACAGACATTTTTTTTTCTGTGGGAAGATAGAGGGACAATATGGAAGAATGATTTTGGTGCAGTTTTAAAGATGTATTTGCTGAAGAAATAACCTTAAGTCTCTATGGCAAAAGAGGTACATTCTCCTAAGAGACTGGGGTGCACTTTTCACTCATTATCACTACTCATAGTAAATAAGACAATAGCTTAGGAAAATCACTTAACTCAGTCTCAAGTGAAAGAAATAATAGATTGACAGTAGGTTCCCCCTGGGCTCAGAATCGTAGATTCGATAACTTATGGAAAATTCTCTTAAATAAAGAGGATCTTTCTTGGTTGCTCAGTTCTATATATGACCCAATTTTAGAGTTCCCAGGAGTAACCCTATAGCCCCATGTCCTATTCACCTCCCAATGAAGGTGTGGACAAACTATAGTTTGGACAAATGAGTGTCTATGAATAAACATATGCAAACAAAATAGGCAACATTACCTGGAATAAAATCAAAGCAATTTAACTCTCCCAACTTTCAAAGAAAGACACATAAATGCACCTTCTGTGTATTGCAATGCAGATTGTTATGCTAATAATATAAGGGTCTCTTTCATTATATTTTTAGAAATACCCTTATAGTTTATTTTACATATCATATCATGTCCTGAATATCTACATAGCTAAAAAGGCATATGTAGCTATTTGAGATTAATGAGAAATTAAAATGTATGCAGAAGATACACATGTTTTTCTTATTAATATAAGAAACAAACAAGAGCATTAATAAGTGGTTATTGAAAGGCAAAGAGTGTTCGAATCATCAGAGGTCTGGCAATGAAATTATACCCAGTACTACTGGACACTAAGCAGGAAAATGCAAACTAGAACAGAAGGCAGAGCAGCAGGTATGATAACAATACAAACATGGAATGTTCATACGTCTGTAACTCAGACTTCAACATTGTGATTAGGTTGTCTCAGTAACAGAAAAAACAATACAGATGACAGTGAGTTATATGACGGTTAGGTCAGGCTAAAGTTGTGTAAAAAGTAAAGATTACATCTACCATCGAGTTATGATTTTTGTTATATTTTTGAATGGCCAGAATAAAGGATGCTGTAATCACTAATACAAAATAGTATTGCATCTTTCTTTCACAATTTTTTTTATTATTGCATTATAGTTTTGCATAATGGTGGAATTTGTTGGTACATATTCATTCATGCACACAATATAACAATACAATTTGTCCAATATCACTCCCCAACACGTACCCACTCCCTCCCAATTTCCCTCTCTTTAGTCCCTTTCCTCTAGTGATTGTGTTCTGATTTTCATTAGAACACCCCTCCTGCCCACCTTTCTTTTCCTTTCTCCTCTCTAGCTTCCATATATGAAAGAAAATGTATGACTCTTGACCTGAGATTGACTATTTCACTTAACATGATGGTCTCTAGTTCCATCCATTTTCCCACAAATGACATAATTTTGTTTTTCTTTATGGCTGAATAAAACTTCACGTGTGTATATATACCAATTTTTTCTTTATCCATTCATCCATTGAAGGACACCTAGACTGGATCTACAGTTTGGCTATTGTGAACTGTGCTGCTATAAACACAGATATGCGTGTGTATCTCTGTAGTACAATGACTTTAATTATCCAGGATAAATATTGAGGAGTGTTATAGCTACATCATATGGTTCAGGCCTAGCCTTTGAAGGAATTTCATATTGATTTCCGTAGTACTAATTTACACTCCTACCAGTAGTGTGAAAGTGTTCCTTTTTCAGCAAATCTTCTTCATCATTTATTATTATTTGTATTCTTGATAATTGCCATTCTGACTGGTGTGAAATGAATTCTCAGTGTAATTTTGATTTGTGTTTCCCTAATTGCTACCAATGTTAAACATTTTTTCTTATATTTGTTAGACATTTGTATATTTTTGTAAAGTGTCTGTTAATTCATTGTTCCATTTATTAACTGGGTTATTTGATTTTTTTATGTAATTTTTAATCTTTTTATATATCCTAGATATTAATCCTCTGTCAGAAGAGTAAAACTAGCAAAGATTTTTCTCCTATTCTGTAGATTCTCTTTTGACATTCCTAATTGTTTCTTCTGTTGGGCAGAAGCCTTTTAATTCAATACCATCCCATTTATTAATGCTTGGCATTATTTATTGAGCTTTAGAGGCCCTACCAAGAAAGTCATTGCCTGAGATTAAAAACTAGAGTGTTGACCCTACTTTGTCTTTTAGGAGCTATATAGATAGTTCTTCTGTTTTAATTCCTAGGCTTGGATCCATTTTAATTTGATTTTTGTGCAGGATGAGAAATAAAAGGTCTAATTTCATTCTTCTACATACCTATGGACCTTGTAAAACAGATCCAAGCAATACAAATGTAATACCCATATATATATACATATATGTATACACACATACATTACACATTGTCATATACACAAACATGGATCACACACATATATACCCTTGTGGGTTAGACGCACACATATGAATATTTTTGTAATAAAATAAAGTTGGTATGAACATAGAAATGATTACCATATAGAAAATTAAGAATGTAGTTTCCTGTAGTTTCCCAAGAGGGGAATATCCTATTGTCTGTCATTACAAGTTCGGGTTTTAGAGGGTGACACAAAAGTGACATTGCACTGAGATGTTCATGTCACTTAGAAGGCCAGCTCATGAGAAGGCAAACAATGTTTTATACATTTAGATGAAAAAAAAATGTGGAACTTAGTAGGTTTAAATGCTCACACTAGGTTAAAGATGAGAAGTAGCCCTTTGCTGTGCCTCTTGGATGCAGTGCAATAGAGAGGGGCAGGGAACACATAATGTTTTTTGGAGGTGTCCATGCCTGTCTCCATAATGCAAAGTCTTTGAGGATTTTGAAGTTTAAAGATATCAGAAAAAACACAACCGAGACCTGCAATGTAGAAGTGGCACTAAAATAAATTGACACTTCAGAAATGTTGGCCTAGTAGAGTAAATGCATAGTTTAAAAGGTATGCAAAGTAATGAGATTATAAAAGGATACAGACCAAATATATATATATTTGGTGGAGCAAATGCGCAGGATGCTGGCAATGATGAAGATGTAGGAGCTAAGGGTGGTCAGGGTTGGGAGAAGGATATTAAATGCACTGAAGCACAGAACTAGTACTTCATTCACAAAAGTACTGGAGCAGGAGAGCTCTAATAGTGGAGTACATCACAAAAGCAGTGGTTGATTATATCAGCATTTGGAAATATACATATATATTATTCCCAAATAAATATAAATAATTTTTGCTGAAAGGAGCCATTTCCATACAAATAAGGCAGGATCAACCCCGTTCAGTCCTTCGAAGCTTTATAAATGTGTTTGGATGTGATGCAGGTTACTCTGCATAGAGGGATAATGTGGCATCTTGGACAGATGCTATCCTCCATGTGTCTGATCCATTAAATCCAGTCTTACTCTTGGTACCTTTCTTTCAAGGAATCAAGTATGGGAAGTAATCTCATGACTTGTGGATATACATTGCTCTCTCTGCACTATTTCTTATCAAATTTCCAGAAAATGTAAATTTTTACTAAAGTAAAATACTCTTTTTCACAGGACACTTCTTTTTTCAAGGAACTTACTTAGAGCAAGTTTCACATCCTTATTCCTCAAGCTATAGATTAGAGGGTTCAGCATGGGCACAATGATGGTGTAAAACACAGAGGACACTTTCCCTTGGTCCATGGAGCTGACTGACGATGGCTGCAGGTACATGAACGCAGCAGATCCGTAGAAGAGAGCAACAGCTGAGATGTGGGAGCTGCAGGTGCTGAAGGCTTTGGCTCTGCCCTCAGAGGAGCGAATGCGCAGGATGCTGGCAATGATGAAGATGTAGGAGCTAAGGGTGGTCAAGGTTGGGACCAGGATATTAAATGCACTGAAGCACAGAACTAGCACTTCGTTCACAAAAGTACTGGAGCAGGAGAGCTCTAATAGTGGAAGTACATCACAAAAATAGTGGTTGATTATATCAGCATTACAGAATACCACTCTTAGCATGCAGACTGTGTGAGCTGTGGCACCAATCAAGCCCATACTATACACTCCAGCTAGCAACCAAGAGCAAGCTTGATAAGACATGGTTACATTGTAAAGCAAGGGGCTACAGATGGCAACATAGCGGTCATATGCCATAGCACCCAACATGTGACATTCTGCAATTGCAAAAGCTGCAAAGAAGTAGAGCTGAGTCATGCATTCAGGGTAGGAGATGGTGTTCTTCTGCACCACAAAGTGCACCAGCATTTTGGGGATAATGACAGTGGATTGGCAGAGGTCGATGAAAGACAGACTGCTGAGGAAATAGTACATGGGGGTGTGCAGGTGTGAGCTGAGCCCAATCAGCAAGATCATGCCTAGGTTCCCTACCACTGTGAACATGTAGACTCCTATGAAGAAGAGGAAGAGGGGCAGCTGGAGCTCTGGCTTCTTTGTTAATCCAATGAGGATAAATTCAGTTACTGTGGAATGGTTTCCTTGTGTCATTTTCTAATTGGAATTCTATGGAAGAAGGGAAAAAAATTTGATAAAATTCAAGCCTTTTCAGTCAGGTGTATCTATTTTTTGTCGAATGCTCAACTGCGTTTGCAGTCAAACACCTTGAGATTCTCCCAAATTTGGCAATGTCTATAAATATCAGATTTTTCCTAACCTGTGCTCTATGATAAAAGTGTGGTTATTAGCATGTAGTCCCTGATAATCCAAAGGACTGGTCTGAGAACTTTGACTACTACATTTAATCTTCATGCCTTCTTTCTAATATTTTTAAGTGTTCTGTAGGCAAATGTTTTCCTGTATGTTAAAATAAAAGCATCATCTACAAAAATCCATGGCCAATATCACAATTAAAAGTGAAAGACTGAAAGACACCCTGCACTTTTGTTCAACATTATACTAGAAGCTCTTTAAAGTATAATTGTGCAAGAGTATAAAATGAAAAGACATTCAGATTTGAAAGTAGTAAGTAAAACTATCTCTACATGTAACACACTCCAATCTTGTCCATAGAAAATACCAAGAAACCATTCATGAAAAGGAACTATGAGGGAGCCGCGCGCTGCTGCTGCTGCTGTTGCTAGTGTTGTTGCCGCCGCTGCCGTCAGTCAAGCTGCGCCTGATCCTTCAGCGTCCATTTCCCTCAGAACCATCGCCGCTGCTACATCCTGCTGCGGGCTTGGATCTTGCCAGTTGGCAGATGCGCTACCTGAACACTCCCCTGCCAAAACCCCTGCTGTGAGCAATACAAAACCTGGTCAGCCTCCTCAGGGCTGGCCAGGTTCCAACCCTTGGAATAACCCAAGTGCTCCGCCTTCTGTGCCATCTGGACTCCCACCAAGTGCAACACCCTCCACTGTGCCTTTTGGACCAGCACCAACAGGAATGTATCCCTTCGTGCCTCTCACCGGACCACCTCCAGGACCCCCAGCACCCTTTCCTCCTTCTGGACCATCATGCCCCCCACCTGGTGGTCCTTATCCAGCCCCATCTGTGCCAGGCCCTGGCCCCACAGGGCCCTATCCTACACCAAATATGCCCTTACCAGAGCTACCTAGACCATATGGTGCACCCACAGATCCATCTGCAGCTGGTCCTTTAGGTCCATGGGGATCCATGTCTTCTGGACCTTGGGCACCAGGAATGGGAGGGCAGTATCCTACTCCTAATATGCCATATCCATCTCCAGGGCCATATCCCACCCCTCCTCCTCCCCAGGCACCAGGGTCAGCACCACCTGTTCCATGGGGCACTGTGCCACCAGGAGCCTGGGGACCACCAGCACCATATCCTGCCCCTGCAGGATCGTATCCCACACCAGGACTCTATCCTACTCCCAGTAATCCTTTTCAAGTGTCTTCAGGACCTTCTGGTGCTCCACCAATGCCTGGTGGCCCCCATTCTTACCATTAAGTTAACAGTGGATGAAGAGATGGCGCTTTGCTTTTTGAAGTACATATATATGCATGTGAATGCATATATAAAAATTGCTGGTTTCACTATTCTTAGAGGGCATTCATGAAAGAACAACTCTTGCACCTCTCAGAAGATATTTGCCTCTTGGATGTGTAGTACAGAACATAGAAGATAAAAACATAGAAGTAAATCATTCAGGTGTGATTTTATTTGGTTTTCATGGGGGGGAGTGATTAAATTGAATAGCTCTTTGATACGATTTGTTTAAATTATGAAACTACACATTTAGAAATCTAAGATGATATGAGTTATTGTTAAAATATTTTGCCAATGAAGTTGCAGATTCTAAGTATTTTTCTATAATCACTCCCCTCCCCAAATAAACTTCAAAAGCAATCACATTATGATTTAAACAAATGATGCCTCTGAACATTTTGAGCTGCTCTATGTGATAAATAAACGTAGTTCTCTTATGGTTTTATTTTGGATATACATTTTAAAACTAATTATTGTCAGATATTGAGTTCATTCTCCAGCCACTCCTCATTTTTATCCTCAAATATTTAGTAAAAACTTGTGATTTGTTTTATTTTTGCCATGTGGATCATATAACTCAACTCTAAAATCTGCCTTTATGAAAACTAATTTTATTTTGCATGGCTGGGAATAGAGCCCAGGGCCTCACACATGTTAAATTGCCCCCACTTGGCTGCACCCATAGCCCTAATGCTTTTTTTTTTCTTTTTAATCCACTCAGAGAGATATGTAAATTATATTCTTGGAGAGCTGATATCTGTTTGTATTACTTTAGGATGAATTATAAGTTATGCATATTGCTTTGGAAAGAGCTCAAGGAAAGAATTGTTTTGGGTTAAACCTCAAACCAAATTGCTTCATTGCAACAAGTAGTTTTCGTTCCCACCAAACCTGAGGCATGTCTTCTGCCCAGACCATTCCCTGAAGTCTCCCTCCACCCCCCAGTTCGTTAGAAGGAACACATCTCTGATGACTCCCTTATATAGAAAACTGGCACACACTGGGGAGTCTGTTATCAGATCATATAGAATATATAGCAGTTATGTTTGGAGAACTTTAAGTCATAGAGACATGGCTGTTCTCTTTGTACAAGTGTGAATCAAAAATGTTTCTGTCTTTCAGAGTCTGGTTAAGCTATGTCATTGTCTCCTGCATAGTTTCCTGAATCTGTAAAGTATTTATGGTTAACAGTTAAGTTCTGTATTTGTTGTCAGGGAGATAAGTGGAATTGAGTACCATCTTTGAAAACATTATCTTATACAGTGAAAATAATAAATTGTAGATCTCTGCAACTGAGTTTAAAGCAGTGTGACTGTGTTGCTTAAATATTGAGTATTGTTTATAACTACCAAAACAGCTTTGGTTGCTTTTTGGCACCTTGCCTTTAAATCAGTCTTAGATCTGGGATAGATCTGACTTTATTTATCAAGTAACATTTTGTGAAATTTTGAATGTATCCATTGGGTTACTAAAATATATTGTGGATTTCTCAAATGAATATAGAAAAGATTTATGCTGGAGCTCTGTTTTTTTATTTGAAATAAAATATTCAGTAGTTTATTTCTCCAGTAATTAAAATGTCAAGAATGCCTAGAGCTGCCAGTTTAATGATTTGATAGCTACCTCCTTTTAAGAAAAGAATATGGTCACCTTTTGAGAGGAACATCAGCATTTAAGCCTCCCTTGTTTTAAGCAGGTGATAGATTCAAGCTTTCAGAATTGGCAAAGGTAGAAACTAATTTATTTAGATGTCTTCAGACTGGGAAATGTTCGTAGCTCTTACATAGTGGCAAGAGTAGTCTTTTGTTGTTGTCGTTCTTTCAGTTCTTTATAAGGACAGGTAGTAGCTATCTATCCACAAGACTCTTAGGACCTTGGTCAAAATAGTTTCCAGTCTGCAAAACAGGTAACCTTACGTATCATAGCTTAAATCATCAGTCAGTATTCAGCTGTCAGTGAACTGGAAGGATAAGATAGGAAAATGAGATAGCAGCAAAGATACCTCTATTCATAGTTATTTTGACTGACCCAAATTGAGATAACTCCAGCTTTAGGTGAAATTTTTAATGTAACACCACTAAAAAAGGTAGCAAGTATGGAAATCTGTAATTGTGGAGTCCATTTATTACAGGAAAAAATCTTTTGCTAAAGAATTTGAAGGGCCATGAAGCCAAGATTTGAAATTACTACTCCTAAATGTATTTAATAGCGTTGCTAGTGACCCATAGTGCCATTGTAACTATGACTTTGTTTCCAAGGACTTTATAACTGGTACTTTTATCTTTGTAGAGCTCATTTCTTCAATTGTCCAGGGTTTGCAATGGGGATGTCTCAATTCTTGTGGGTACTCTGGGCCAAAAGATTATAAGTTTAGGGTGGAAATAAGAAGCAAAAATTTCAGTGAACAAATGAGGAATAGCATATGGGGTTTTCCTCTTTGTAGGAAAATAATGCTTTTAAAACAAGTCATGCCTGATGTAATGGCACACGCCTGTAACCCCAGTGACTTGGGCGGCTGAGGCAAGAGATCTCAAGCTTGAGGCCAACCTCAGCAACTTAAACCCTATCTAAGAAAGGGTTGGGGATGTAGCTCAATGGTAAAGAGCCCCTAGTTGAAATCCTCAGTACCAAAAATAAATATATAAATAAAACAAGTCAGGCTAGGCCAAGATTGGTTTATGGAAAGACGTTGGCAAGCATATTTGGTCTTAAGGGATACACATCAAATATGATATGTTTACATTTGGGTTTCATATAAAGAATTTCTAAATAAATTTGATAAAAATAATTGGACTATGTTCAAGAATAATGGTGTTCTGGAGTTAGAATCTTTTTTTAAGTTTTAAAATATTGAATCCACAAATAACCTTGAAAAACAGAAACCTAGACCTTAGATCCCATTCACACACAATTATTAAAAATTCAGTACTCCTTAAAGGAGGACTTCATCCAGGCATGGTGGCACATTCCTGTAATCCTAATGACTCAAGAAGCTGCAACAGGAGGATCTCAATTTCAAAGCCAGCCTAAGCAATTTAGGGAAACCCTGTCTCAAAACTTAAAAAGTGTAGGGTATGTGGCTTAGTGATTAAGTGCCCCTGGGTTCAATCCCCAGCACCTAAATAATAAATAATGAAGGACTTTCACAAATACATGGGCTTGTCCAGGTCTCACCTGCCACCTTTTCATGCTTTTGAAGATGCTGTTTACAGCTCTGACTTATTGTGTAAAGAATATATTGATTATTTAGGAATAAACATTTTTTCATTAACCAAGGACCATCTTCCTTATTTGTCCATTTTGCCATTGTTTTCAGTAGAGAATAATAGTTCAAAGAAGCAAAGAGGTAAATTTTTGGCCTAAGTCACAATTACAATGAAATATTTTCTATAAGTCAGTTTGCCCATGATATACATTACCTCAGAAATAATTAGTGCTGCCTTTTATCCTCAAATGTACAGTTTTTGAATCTTGGTATAGGTGAAAATAACTCTAAAAATTTACATTAAGACTGGTTTGCATATCAGTCCATTGCCTGCACTTCTAAATAATCAGTGCCAGTGTCTTTCTCACCCCAGGTGAGGTAGAACCAGCTTCATCAAATGCCAGGTCACAGATTTCAGAAGTTACACAGACCTTCAAGTATTACCATTATTTGAAAAGCATAAACCTAAATTCGGAAAAATCACTAATAAAGTGCTTAGAAAATGGTGGGCATCCTTCAAGGGAAGACTGTAAACTTAGTAAAGCAATATTATTAAAAGACAGACACTGTTCTTTTTATTTTCAGAATTCTGCCAAGGGAAACAAAAATTGCCAATAAAATAACCAGTATTAAAATTGCATGCAAACTTCTGGCTATAGAAAACATCTGAGGGCTGTGTTCATTCAGCAGACACTTATACGTCTGATCAGGTGCTATTCCAGAGGCCAGAGAGTTGCAGGCAAATCCCAGTCCTTGAGGGGGTCCTAGTCTAGGGATGACCTTACAGAATTCATTAGTACACTCATTATTAGTTACCTATTATAAGAATATTTTAGGAGATCTGCTGATGGAAATTACAAATCAGTTTTGGAGCATTTTAAAGGACAGCGGGTGTGATGATCTTTTTTTTTTTTTTTTTTTTTTTTTTTAACTTAGAAAACATGTTTCCAGAAGTTAGTGTTGATCAATGTAGCTATTCTAGTGTGCAGAATAATAGGGTGTTCCCCCCCCCCCACGCTTCCCCTGGTTAAAGGCACTTTCCACTGCCTGTCACTGATTAGCAGGTACAAATTTGTTGTCATTAAGTAAACTTGATTTATGTGTGCTCTACAAAGGTTTTTTGTAACTTTTCTTAAAATCGTGATTTTTTTTCATTGACTTAATGTATGTAATTGTCTATGCATTTTAAGTTACACTGCCTAAAATGTGATATAAGACATATACATTTGTTTGTATTATGAACTGTAAGCAATCTGAGATGTTAGGTTTTATCACCTGCTGCTGTATCTGTAAACAAAGACAAATGTTGCTTTAAGAAGTAATTATAATTAGGAGTAGGCTATGGATGTGATACTTGATATTTTTTAAGATAAACTTGTTTGCTTTTGTGTATTATACCTGAAAGCTTTTTTTAAAAAATGTATTTTCATGGTTTTACAGTTTTCCCATGTATTTATTCTCCAGGCCCAATTCTGGGCTTCCCTGAGAAGTCTTGAGTCTAATTAATTACCGATTTATTGTCATAAAGAAAACAAGGCCTTGAAAAAAAAAAAAAAGAAAAGGAACTATTAGGTGAATTTAAAAGTTCACCAACATGGCAGAACACAAGGTCAGAGAAATATTTAAATGCATTTCTGTACATTGCAGTGAACAATAAAAAAGCTATTTAAAATGTAATGCAAAAATAAAATTCTTGACAATAAATTAAATAAAAAAAACACATTATTCTTAAATTTGTAAAACATTAATGAAAGGAATAAAAGACCTACATAAATGGAAAAAATACCATACTAGTGAATCAACAATATTCAACTTTGTCAAAATAGCAGTACTTCCCAAATTGATCTATAAGTTTAGTGCAATTTCTATGAAAATCTCAGCTTTATTATGGCAGACACTCACAGATAGATCATAAAATCCCTATGACAATGCAAGGGATATAGAATAATCAAAACAAACTTGAATGAAGATAAGAAGAAATTGGAGGCATCATATGAGAAATTACTATAATATAACTATAATAAAGTTAGTGTGGTTTTGTCCTAAGTACAGATAGATAGATCAATGAAGCAGAATTGACAATACAGAAATAAATTCACATCTATGAAGAATTAAGTTGTCGTAAGGATTCAGACAATTGAATAGGTATGTTTTTCTTCAATAAATGGCACTGGCCCAATTTGATAAGTACATGTAAAATAATTAATTTGAACTTTTTTCACACAATTCACAAAAATTAATTCAGAATGTGTCACAGAACTAAATGTAAAGAGCTAACACTATAACAATATTAGAAAAAAAAAGCTTAAGACTAAATCCTTATGACCTTGGATCTAATGATAGTTCCTTACATAAGATCCTAAAATCAGATACTAGCACACACAAAAAAGTAGTAAATTGAACATCATGAGAATGGAGAAAAAGGAACTCTTTTGCACTCTTTGTGTAAATCAAAGTTAGTACATTACCTGTGGAAATCAGTATCTAGGTTACTCAAAGGAATAGGAATAGAACTTCCGTATGATCCAGCTATGCAACTCCTTGGTATCTAACCAAATGAATTAAGATCAGCATATTATAGAAATACATCCTTACCCATATTTACGGAAACATGATTCACAATAGACAATTCCTTAAACCAACCTAAGTGTCTATCAAAAGATAATTGGATGAGAAAATGTAGAATTTATACATGATGGAATGTTATTGATCCATAAAGAAGAAAGGAATTAAGTCATTTGCAAGAAAATGAACAGAACTGGAAAGTATCATGTTAGTGAAATGAGCCAGACTCAGAGAAGTATGATTGTTTTCTCTCAGACTTCAGAGCTAGAGTGAATAAAAGAAAGAAAAACAGATATCATAAAAACAGATGGGAGACCATAACAGATGGGAGGGAACTAGGGAGAGAAAAGTGGGAAGGGAGGAAGGGTAAATATGATATCAGTGATTAAAATTGGCCAAAATATGTACTATTCATGTATAAATAGGCCACAATGAAACCCATCACCCTGTATAATAATGTCAGACCAGTAAAAAAATCTGAAAGGACACCATATAAAAATAACAAGAAAACAAACAGAAACGAAAAATATATTTTCAAGTAATGTATCTGATGGAGAACTTGAAGTTAGTGTACATAAAGATCTATTACAAATCAACAATTGAAATGACAGCATGATAACAAATAGTTGCAGACTCAAATGAACTTTCTTCTATTTAAGGAATACAAATGACCAATAAGCACTGAAATGTGTTTGTCATCATAAATTACTAAAGAAATTCAAATCAAAACGACAGTTAGAGAATATATCACATTGATCAGGGAGGCTGTAATTAAAAGAATAGACAAATATAACTATTGACGATAATGTGAAGAGATGTGAAATTGTATCCATTGCTGGTGGATTTGTAAATAGGTACAAACTTCTAGGACACAGTTGGGAAGTTCTTCAAAATATGAAATACAGAATTATCACATGATCCAAAAATTTCAGTGCCAGGTACAAACTAATAGGAATGGAAAGCATATATCCACAAACATTGCAGCTGACTATTCAGAGAAGCTTTACTTACAAGAGCCTAAGAACAGAGGCCACACAAATGTCCAACCAATGTTGAATGGACAGGCAAGGTGTAGTATGTCCTTCAGAGCAGCATTATTCTGCAATAAAAAGGAATGAAGCACTGAGTGATAGGCCACATTCTAAATGGACCCAAAATACGCTATGTGAAAGAAACAAGAAACAGAAGGCCATGTGCTGTGTTATTCCATTCATAGGAAGTGTCAGAATAGGAAATTTTGTAGAGAAAGAAAGTAGTTTAGTGCCTTCCAGAACAAAGATACTGGGATGGGTCTGCTAATGGGTATAGGACTTCATTTATGCTGGTGGTAAAGGTATTCTACAATAAGAATATGTGATGGTTGTACAACTTCATGAATATAGTAAAGAACATTGAACTGTGCAGTTGGAAAAGGTGAATTTTATGGCACATCAATTATGTTTCAATGCAAGTGTTATAAAAATTAAAACAACCACAACACAACAAGGGCATCCAACTGAACACACAGAACATTCCATCACAACCAACTAATTTGCCATGTTCCTGTAAGTCCTCCCCACCTAGGTTATGCCTGGGAGTTCCTCTACACTTATGCTGCTTCTGTATATTTCATTTCCTCCAGTGTGGTACTTGTCTCTCTCCAACAACCAAAAACTATTATAATATATGTCTTGAAAATATAACAATGTTCCTCTCATAGGATTTTTATAACTTGTAAATGAGAAAAAGATAGGCTTTTCTATTAAACATTAAGAAGTTACAGAGAAACCAGGCCCAGTGGCACACACCTGAAATCCCAGCAGCTAAGGATGCTGAGGCAGGAGGATCACAAGTTCAAAGCCAGGTTCAGCAATGTAGCAATGCTCTAAGAAACTGAGACCCTGTCTCAAAATAAAAGATAAAAATGGCTGTGAATGGGACTCAGGGGTTTAGCAATGCTGGGTTCAATCTCCCTACCAAAGAAGGAGAAAGAAGAAAGAAGAAGGAGAAAGATAAGAAGTTACAGACAGGAGGCAGGCACCTGCTTCAATTCAAACATGTTTTTCTATGTCTTTGATCAGAGATAAAAACCAATCAGAACAAAAGTGAAGAAATGAACATAACTAAGGAGGACTGAAATCACAATATAGTTGAAGAAAATTGCCTAGTGGAAAATTTTATGATTGTAATGATTCAAGATGATGGTGTTGGGCTGTGAATGTGAACTAATATTAAAACAAATTTTTACAATTAAATCAAACATTTGTTGTGGGCATTCGACATGAGGACACAAATGCTACAGAATTCCAAATCTTCAGAATGTCACCATCGTGAAGGGGACAGGGAACCTGACCAATGACTGTGCTGAACATGACATGGGGGGTCCTGTAGGAACTTGGTCATTATGGTGCTAGCCAAGAATGGGGTCGATGGAGACTTTTTAAGGGAAGCTGAGTTTGAAATGTGTGTAGAAATGAGCAAGCTCTGCACAACATTCAAAGTGGAGAAAGATTGGACTGAAAGTTCCTCATGTTCAACGGCCCCGGATCCAGAGAAAAACACCTATAAATACTAGTGATTTCATTATAAGGAAGAGTATCCAAAATGCGGGAAGTGATAGACACCCAAGAAAAATTGCATCTGGTGAATGGTGCTTAATTCTTAGAGGCTATATTTTCTGGTGGTGGTTTATAACTCACAATTATTCAGGAAAATTGAAGATAGATTATAATAATTTATACCTAGTATCTACATGACAACAATAAGAAATAGGATTTGTTTTATGCTGCCTCAAAGGGCAGAGTTATGGCCATAGAGATATGTTTTATCTTTACCTCTCTAGCCATTAAACATACCTGCAAACTGTGCAGGTTGAATTATGAAAAAAGATAATTGTCTACCTTCAGATGTGTTGTAGAATAGATGAAAATCTTTTTCAGATGTAGGAAATCACTTGTATATGTACAAAGGCTCAACTTCATGAAAGTCCTCCAAATTTCTGTGATTAAAGGTTGTAGAATAATTGGAATAATTGGAATTCAGGTGCTCAGTCTTACTTGACTTGGAAACATGAATCCAGGTTATATATTAGCATTAGACCAAAGGCTCTGAGGGAAATAGCTCTTGATGCTTTTGGTGGTGGCAATTCAACACAGAGACTCCTGGGTTCTCTTTTCCTTAGGGGATTAGCATGCAGACTTCAATATCTGAGGAGTTCACTTACATATTATAAATCAAACACCACAATTCCTCCCTGTAGCTTCCTCAAAGATGCAAATGATGAGTTCCAGAGTTACCTAGAGTTCTGATCCATAACAGGTGTCTTAAGAATATATGGGTGGAAGCTCCTCAGGATTCCTTTCACCAGGGATGAGCTGTTGGGATGTAAGCACAGTTACATTTGCTCTTTTCAACTTTCATATGAACTTTCATTAACTCTCTTGTGTACAATAGTCTCTCTGGGTTGAAAAAGTAGCAGTCGTTAGGTAAAGACTAGAAATTAAACTTCATAGATATAGTTCTAGCTGGTCTTCATGACAATAACTTCCTATCTGAAAATAATATCTGAAATATTTAAAGCCATGATTTCAATTCTTTTTGCTTACTGAAGCAATAGTTCATTACTTGTAATTATCAGTGAATGTTTCTTTTTACAATCTCTGTAGTTTTCCAGGTACTTTATATCATCCTCCATGAAGGGGATTGAAGGTGAAAGATATTGACTTAAGGAATTTAGGAAATGAGTAGAGATTGCCAGATTAAGGCGAAATGAATTGTATAATCACTACTTCAGTTGATGAAAGCTATTTCTCTTAAAGGTAAAGGTTGACAATTCTGAATCACTAACAATATATACCAGGAAACAAAATCAATTGTTCAGTGGATAATGGCAAGCAGGTTTCATGAACTGGAAGTTTACAGATGAGTTATGGTGGATTTCTAGTGAAGTATATGGTACTGCCTAAAAGTAGAAAATGTCAGCGTGAACCGATGTTAGATCAGTGCAGACATATGTAAACTGTAGAGATATGGTTGTCAATTGTTCATGAATACAGGTTTACATATACACATTCATCTGAGGGAACCAGAAGCAGCAACTCCCAGTTCGCCATGAGGATACCCTGCTTCTATAGGTGTGTTCAGTTTCTACTACTCTTCTTCAATAAAGGTAACCAGAATTCCTTGGAGAGATGGCTGATGCTAGGTATAGACATGGGAGATACACAATGTTTGGAGCATTTTAAAGTTATAGGAAGCAAGAAAGTATTAAAATAAAATGGTGATATGCAATCGACACAAGAATCAAATAAAATGGCAAATGTTGCAACAAGTTAAGCAAAAATGTCAGTACACTAGTTATGGTTCTCAGAACATTCATCTACCTCAACTGGATTAATTTTGCATGAAAAGCAGAGAGAGTGCTTCTTAAATAATTTCTTTATTCCTAACCCTTTTATAAACTCTACATGATTTTCATCTTCAGCTCCACAAACAATGACTGCGACCTAACAGCCAATGCAAGGGATTATCAACCATCAGATTTGGGTTCAAATCCTGACCACTTGATTTTTGATGTATAAGAGTGTGCAAGTTATGCCAATTGAGGATCATCAAAGTTCTTTATCTATAAAATTAAAAGATAATACATCTCATGGTTGTTTCTTTGACTTTCAAATGAAGCACTGTGAGTACAAACCTTTTTTTTGGAAAAGCAAATCTCTGTGCAGTGTGAGAAACTGCCACTGTTTTATTTTTATTACTATTAATAAAAAGTTTTGTATGGGTGCCTTGAAGAAACATAGTCGATTGGTAATTTTAATCACAGTATTTTAAGTATTGATCATATATAAAATTCATGCCTTTAAAGTATAGAATTAAATAATTTTTGTATATTTTCAGAAATTATGATAATGATGTAACACAATTTTAGAAACCTTTTATCACTTAAAAATGTTTCCTCATGTCCATTTACAGTTTTTCCTGTTTCTATCCCTACCTTTAAGAATTCACCAATATGCTTTTGTCTTTATGGCTTTTCTTTTCAGGATAAATCATAGAAATTGATTAAAAGTGACCTTTTGTATCTGGTTTCTTTCTATTAGCATAACATTTTCAAGATCCACCCACTTTGTAGCATCTATCAGTTCTTCATTCTCTTTTAGGAGGGAATGATAATCCATGCATGGGGTTCCTTTTAGTTCAAAGTTTCTGTTAAAATTCAAGAATCAAAAATAAGATACAATTAGGGTGTGTTTATGCTGTTTATTTTGTTTAGGCATAACCTAGATATTTCTCTATTTTCTGCTCTCCGTTGGCTTCCAAGTGGTCAGGCATAGCTCTGAACATAATGAAACTGGGGAAGACCAAGGACTGCTACCTGAAGATATTACTTACAAGGAGATATTGAACTCAGCAGTATTAATAGACTTTCAGCTATGCTCAGGCTCTTATGCTGAGCACTGAGGAGAAAATGAAGATGGAACTAGAAGCAGAAGATATATGAGAGGTGGCACACCTTATTTGAAAGCACACATGATCAGGAGAAAATTTAAATCCTGAGCCCAGAGAACCAGTTCCATGCCAGTCTGGCCCAGCCCTCAATCTAGCACTCGTGATGCAGTTGACCATCTGTAGGTCAATGTAGGGACACCTCTGCCCACTAGCATGGATTATACCCCACCTGGAGGTCACCATCCCTAGAGGGGCAGCATTCTATCTTGGGTCACTGCATTATCAAGTTCCTCCCAGGCATCAGGCTTTGAAGACTAGGAGGTTTGAACAGTACTGTATAGTTTTATGGTAGATTATTTTGATTAGTAGTAATATTACATTATTCCTATTATACCTACTATTATTCCTACTTTTCTTTTCTTTTATTAATATTTTTCTCATCCTCTCTATTTTCTTTTTATGTATCTATCTACTTGAAGACTATTTCTTCCTTTTCACATGCTACAACCATTTCTTTTAATTCCACTTTCACTACTCCTATGACATAGTACCTCTATAGATGCACTTCTTATCTCATTAACATAATATCCTACACCCATCCCTATCTTCTTTGTCCACGATTAGAAATTGTGGTCCTTATTGCAAACCTATTGGCTAAGGTGTAGATAACATTGAACTCATAATCTCTGTTTATTAGGACAACATGGTTAATATCTTAAAGGGACTATGTGAGTTAAGGATGCATATTGTTTGTATGGTGTACTGCTAATATTGATCTCTTACTTCAAGACAAGGTATCGTAAACCTGCAGGAACAGTATAAGTCAATGGGGAAAAACTGCAGTACCTCATATTTGCACTCCCAGAGGGGAAGATACATGAACAATATGAGAAAACAAGGGAAGGAATTGTCTCAAACAAACCTAGATGCTACCTCAATAAAAGCCAATAACAACATGGCAAAATAAATATCTGAAAGGAAGTTCACTATGTACATAAATAAAATGATCAGAGAAGCAAATTATGAGACAAGAGAGTAAATGCAGGCATTGAATGATCATACCAATCAACAGTTAAAGGAGCAAATGCAGGAAGCAAGAGATCATTTCAATAAAGAGATAGAGATTCTGGGGGAAAAAAAGCAGAAATCCTTGAAATGAAGGAAACAATAAACCAAATTAAACACTCACTAGAAAGCATAACCAATAGGTTAGATCACTTGAAAGACAGAACCTCAGACATTGAAGACAAATATTTAATCTTGAAAACAAAACTGAATTATGGGACATCATGAAAAGACCAAATATAAGAATTACTGGGATTGAGGAAGGCACAGAGATACAAACCAAAGGAATGAACAACCTGTTCAATGAAATAATATCAGAAAATTTCCCAAATCTGAAGAATACAATGGAAAATCAAATACAAGAGGCTTACAGGACACCAAGTGTACAAAATTACAACAGATTCACACCAAGGCACATTATGATGAAAATACCTAACAAATAAACCTAACAAATAAACAAAAGATAAAATTTAAAGGCTGCAAGAGAAAAACATCAGATACCTTCGAGGAAACTGATATGGATATTGGCACATTTCTTAACTTAGACCCTAAAAGCAGAAGGGCCTGGAATAATATTTTTCAAGCTCTGAAAGAAAAACGGATGCCAATCAAGAATCTTATGTCCATCAAATCGTACCTTCAGACCTTGATGGACAAAATAAAATCCTTCCATGATTAAACAAAAGCTAAAAGAATTTACAAATAGAAAGCCGGCATTACAGAACATTCTCAGGAAAATATTTCTTGAGGAGGAAATTAAAACAATGATGTAAGTCAGCATAGGGAGGAACTACCCTAAAAGAATAGGCAAATAAAGGAAAAAGCAGTCAAGTAAAAAACAAAAATAAGCCAAAATGTCCAGGAATACAAATCAAATCTGAATAATAACCCTGAATGTTAAAGGCCTCAACTCCTCAGTCTATGTCAAAAGACATAGACTGGCAGATTGGATTAAAAAGAAAAACTCAACAATATGCTGCCTTCAAGAGACTCATCTCATAGAAAAAGATGCCAACAGACTAAAGGTGAAAGATGGGAGAAAATATACCACACACATGAGCTCAATAAAAAAGTGGGGACTCAGATAAAGCAGACTTCAATCCAAAATTCGTTAGGAGGGATAAAGAAGGACTTTTAATACTACTTAAGGGAAGCATAGATCAACAAGACACAACAATCATAAATATTTATGCCCCAAACAGTGGTGCATCCATGTATGTCAAACAAATCCTTCTCAATTCCAGGAACCAATTAGACCACAACAGAATAATGCTAGGTGACATTAACTCACCTCTGTCACCATTGGACAGATCTTCCAAACAAAAACTGAAAAAAGAAATCATAGATCTCAATAACACAACTGATGTTTTAGACTGAACAGACAAATATAGAATACTCCATCCATCAATGAGTGAATACACTTTCTTCTCAGCATATAAAATAGACCATATGTTATGCCACGAAGCTACTCTGAGTAAATACAAATAGAGATACTTCCTTGTGTTCTATCAAATGATAATGTAATGAAATTAGAAATCAATGACAAAATAAAAAACAGAAACTACTCCAACACCTGGTGACTAAATAATATGCTATCGAATGATGCATGAATAAGAGAAGAAATCAGCGGGAAAAAATTCTTAGAGATAAATAAGAACAAAGATACAATATCAAAATCTCTGGCACACTATGAAAGCAGTACTAAGAGGAAAATACATTGCATGGAGCACATTCAATAAAAGAAAGAAAAGTAAACAAACAAACAACCTAACATTACAGCTCAAAGCCCTAGAATAAGAAGAACAGAGCAACACCAAAAGTAGTAGAAGACAGGAAATAATTAAAATCAGAGATGAAATGGAAACTAAAGAAACAATCAAAAAAAAGGACAAAACAAAAAGATGGTTCTTTGAAAAATATCAACAAAATTGATAAACCCTTAGCCACACTAATGAAGAGAAGAAGAGAGAAACTCAATTACTAAAAATTCAGAATGAAAAAGGAAATATCACAACAGACACTATTGTAATACAAAACATAATTAGAAGCTATTTTGAAAATCTATACTTCACAAAATAGAAAATCTCCAAGAAATCCACAGGTTTCTAGATATGTGATGACCCCAAACTGAATCAGGAGGACATACACAATTTAAAGAGATCAATTTCAAGAAATGAAATAGAAGTCATGAAAAGCCTACCAATGAAGAAAAGTTCAGGACCAGATGGATTCTCAGGCAAGTTCTACAAGACCTTCAAAGAAGGAGCTCATTCCAATACTCCTTAAAGTATTCCATGAAGTAGAAGAGGAGGGGCCCCTTCCAAGGAAACTCATTCTATGAAGCTAATATTACCCTGATACCAGAACCAGACAAAGACACATGGAGGAAAGAAATTTTCAGACCAATATCCCTAATGAACATAGATGGCAAATATTCTTTAAAAAAATTAGCAAATGGCATACAAAGACATAAAAATATAGTGCACCATGATCAAGTGGTTTTCATGCCAGGGATGCAAGGTTGGTTCAACATCTGGAAATCAATAAATGTAATTCACCACATCAAGAGACTTAAAGTTAAGAATCACATGATTATTTCAATAGTTGCAGAAAGAGCATTTGATAAAATACAGCACTGCTTCATGCTCAAAAAACTAGAAGAAATAGGGATAGTAGGAATATTCCTCTACATTTTAAAGGCAATGTATGCTAAGTCCTTCGCCAACATCATCCTAACTGGAGAAAAACTGAAATCATTCCCCCTAAAAGTGGGAACAAGGCAGGGATGCCCTCTTTCACCACTTCTATTCAACATCATCCTTAAAACTCTAGCCAGAATAATTAGACAGACCAAAAAAATTAAAGGCATATGAATAGGAAAAGAAAAACTCAAATTATCCCTATTTGCCAATGACAGGATTCTATATTTAGAGAGCTGAAAATTCCACCAGAAAACTTTAGAACTCATAAATGAATTCAGCAAAGTAGCAGGATATAAAATCAACACTCATCATGCATTTTTATTCATAAGAGATGAATCCTCTAAAAGAGAAATTAGGAAAATGACCCCATTCACAAGAGCCCCCCCCAACAAAAAAAAAGGGAATAAATCCAACAAAAGAGGTGAAAGATCTCTACAATGAGAACTACAGAACACTGAAGAAACTAAATAAGACCTTAGAAGATGGAAAGATCTTCTATGTTCTTGGATAGGTAGAATTAATATTGTCAAAATAGCCATACTACCAAAGGTGCTATACAGATTCCATGCAATTCCAATTAAAATCCCAATGATGTGCCTCACAGAAAAAGAGAAAGCAACCATGATATTCATTTGGAAGAATAAGAGATCTGGAAGAGCTAAATCAGTCTTTAGCAGGAAGAGTGAAACAGGGAACACGACAATACCAGAGATTCAACTACAGTGCAGTGCAATAGTAACAAAGATGGCAAAGTATTGGCACCAAAATAGACGGGTAGATCAGTGGTACAGAATAGAGGACACAGAGACAAACCCACATAAATGCAGTTTTCTCATACTAGACAAAGGTGCCAAAAATATACAATGGAGAAAAGATAGCCTCTTCAACAAATGGTGCTGGGAAAACTGGAAATCCATATGCAGCAAAATGGAACTAAGCTCCTATCTCTCACCTTGCACAAAACTCAAATCAAAATGAATCAAGGACTTTGGAATTAGACCAGAGACCCTGCACCTAATAGAAGAAAAAGTAGGTCCAAATCTTCATCATATCAGCTTAGGACCACACTTCCTTAACATGACTCTCAAAGCAGAAAAATAAAAGCAGGAATCAATAATTGGGACAGATTCCAAACTAAAAAATTTTTTTCTCAGAAAAGCAAACAAGCAACAATGTGAAAGAGAACCTACCTAGTGGGAGAAAATCTTTGCCATAGGACACTTCATATACAGTACTAGAATCCAGAATCTATAAAGAACTTAAAATATTTTACATGAAAAATACAAATAACATAGTCAATAAATGGGCTAAGAAAATGAACAGACATTTCACAGAAGAAGATCTACAAGCAATCAACAGATATATGAAAAAATGTTCAACATCTCTAGTAATAAGAGAAATGCAAATCAAAACTACCCTAAGATTCCATCTCACCCCAATTAGAATGGTTATTATCAAGAATACAAGCAACAATAGGGGTTGGCATGGATATGGGGAAAATAGTACACTCACACATTGCTGGTGGGGTTGCAAATTGGCAAAGCCACTGTGGAAAGCAGTATGAACATTCCTTAGAAAAGCACCACTTGACCCAGCTATCCCACTCCTTGGCCTATACCCAAAGGACTTAAAATCAGCGTACTTCAGTGATGCATTCACATCAGTATTCATAGCTGCTCAGTTCACAATAACTAGATCGTGGAACCAACCTAGATGCCCTTCAATTGATGAATGGATAAAGAAACTGTACAAAGCAATAGTAACAAAAACGGCATGGTATTGGTACCAAAAGAGATAGGTAGATCAATGGTACAGAATAGAGGACACGGACACAAACCCAAATAAATACAATTTTCTCATACTAGACAAAGGTGCCAAAATATGCAATGGAGAAAAGATAGCCTCTTCAACAAATGGTGCTGGGAGAATTGGAAATCCATATGCAACAGAATGAAACTAAACCCATATCTCTCACCATGCATGAAACTAAACTCAAAATGGATTAAGGACCTCGGAATCAGACCAGAGACCCTGCAGATTATAGAAGAAAAAGTAGGTCCAAATCTTCACCTTGTTGATCTAGGATCAGACTTCCTTAACAGGACTCCCATAGCACAAGAAATAAAAGCTAGAATCAACCACTGGGATAGATTCAAACTAAAAAGCTTTCTCTCAGCAAAGGAAACTATCAGCAATGCGAAGAAGGAGCCTACAGATTGGGAGAATATCTTTGCCAATCATACTTCAGATAGAGCGCTAATCTCCAGAATCTATAAAGAACTCAAAAAACTCTACTCCAAGAATTCAAATAATCCAGTCGACAAATGGGCTAAGGAAATGAATAGACACTTCACAGAAGAAGATCTACAAGCAATCAACAAACATATGGAAAAATGTTCAACATCTCTAGTAATAAGAGAAATGCAAATCAAAACCACCCTAAGATTCCATCTCACCCCAATTAGAATGGCGATTATCAAGAATACGAGCAACAACAGGTGTTGGTGAGGATGTGGGGAGAAAGGTACACTCATACATTGCTGGTGGGGCTGCAAATTAGTGCAGCCACTCTGGAAAGCAGTGTGGAGATTCCTTAGAAAACTTGGAAGGGACCCTCCATTTGACCCAGCTATCCCACTCCTTGGCCTATACCCAAAGGACTTAAAATCAGCATACTACAGAGATACAGCGACATCAATGTTCATAGCTGCTCAATTCACAATAGCCAGACTGTGGAACCAACCTAGATGCCCTTCAATTGATGAGTGGATAAAGAAACTGTGGTATACATATACAATGGAATATTACTCAGCCATAAAGAATGATAAAATTATAGCACTTGCAGGCAAATGGATAAATTGGAGAATATCATGCTAAGTGAGATAAGCCAATCTCAAAAAGCCAAAGGACGAATGATATCGCTAATAAATGGAGGATGACACATAATGGGGGGGAGGGAAGGGTTAGTGTTAGGGTTAGAGTTAGGGTTAGGGAGGGGGGCAAGTATGGAGGAAGGAAGTACTGTATAGAGGGTAAAGAGGGGTGGGAGGGGTAGGGGGAAGGGAAAAATAACAGAATGAATCAAACAACATTACTCTATGTAAATTTATGATTACACAAATGTTATGCCTTTACGCCATGTACCAACAGAGAAACAACATGTATCCCATTTGTTTACAATAAAAAAAAAGGAAAAAAAAAAAAAAGAAATTGTGGTATATATATACAATGGAATATTACTCAGCCATAAAGAATAATAAAATTATGGCACTTGCAGGCAAATGGATGAAATTGGAGAATATCATGCTAAGTGAGATAAGCCAATCTCAAAAAACCAAAGGATGAATGATCTCGCTGATAAGCGGATGAAGACACCTAATGGGGGTGGGAAGGGGGCAAGAATGGAGGAAGGATGGACTGTATAGAGGAAAAAGAGGGGTGGGAGTGGTGGGTGAAGGAAAAAGAACAGAAGGAGACAAACATGATTACACCATGTACATGTATGATTACACAAATAGTGGGAATCTATGTCCTGCACAACCAGAGAAACAACAGTTGTACCCCATTTGTGTACTATCAAGCAAAATAAATTAAAAAAAAAGAAATTAGAGCCCCAAAATAAAACTAAAACTCATCTTGATTGATGAGTGAAGGTCAGGAATGTCCTAGGAAAACCTAGCTAATTCTTCAATTTTGTTTTTTGTCATTGTTTGCTTGCTTAAATGTACAATAAAGATTTACAATTAAAAAAAGAAAATTGAAATCCTGAATTAGATAGTAATCTATTCCTTGGATAGCACAGTATTTCATTTTGTTCTCATATGTCACTAGTTCTATGTTATTTTCTGTATGCTGTTTGACTCTTCTGTGTCTTATTGTTTTTTCACATAGAAAATAATTTCCTTATGTGACTTTTAAGTCTCATGGATTTATCTGCTTACATCTATAAGGACATAAGCATTTACTGCTCTGTTTAGACTCAGCCAATTTGTTTATCATGGCCCTAAATGGTTTTGTGACTCTTTTATTTAAAGCAGTAGATTCTATTCTATTTGTTATAAATTCTCTTTGTTGTAACTTATTGTTATTCCTATTGATTTTGTGGTATGTGTATATATGTGCATGTATGAATTTTTATTTGTATTTAATGTAAGTATCACTTAGTGAAAGTAGCTGTGAATGTATTACATATAACTTTGGGGTTTCATCATGGGGGAAGTGTTGGTATGAGGTACACTATGTCTTATCATGTGTTGATAGAAAGAATCAGAAAGTATCTGGTTAATTTCAACCATGAGTATTTGATAAATTGAGCCTATGCATTCCTTCATGAAATTCACTCTGAGTCTCAATCTGCTTACTCTGGCTGTGCTGCTCAGTTTAAGTGCCTTGTTTAAATCTGCTTTTCACCATGTGCTGGGCAAAGTTATTTTTGACCCCTGAAATATGATCCACAAATTCCACTGTTGTTTCATGGAGTGGAGAGGAGTCTACAATAGAATATGTAGCCGTGTGGAGTCTCAATACTAATAACTTGATATTTCCACTTTATTCCAATCAAAAGTATCTAATTACAGTATGAGAGGCAAGAGTCATTTTTATCACTAACTTGTTTTAGAGGGCAATGTTTGAGGAAGGTGTCTAATGCAATGGTTTAAGAAGCATCAGCCTCATCATGGGCACACTGAAGAAACTGCCTATGTGGATGAAACTATCCAGGAGCCTGTGAATGGGAATTAAGCTGTGTGTTCACATGTGTATGTCTCATTCATGATTAACTTTTACTGGGAATAACAATTACAGAGCGAATTCAAGACATAAACACTTTAACAGCCTCCCTTGCAGTGTCTAAATCAGCCCCAGTCTTATTAATCCACTTTGCCTCATAATATAGCTCACAGATGGGGACCAAAAACTTGAGGGAAAGAATCAGAGTCATAATGAGCATGAGAAGCATCTCGTAGGAATGATTCCTTGGAGATTAATTAATTTAAAAGTTTTCTTCTTGATGATTTCCTTTGAGAGATCTTGTAGCTTGAGGTGTGTGGTAAGAGGAGATTTTGTAAATGTGTTTCTTGTTTGAAAATAGGAGGAATTTGAGGAATAAGGTCTGTATTCCGAGTTTAAGCAAAAGATGTTAATGGGAATGATCATGGAAATCACACTGGTATCAAGGGGGCATGTCTAGATTGTACATGAGAGGCATGAGGACAGAAGAGGGTCTGGAAGTGAATAATCTCAAGTCTACATGCAGGCAAAACCCCTTTGATAAAGTCGCCTCAGCTCTCAGTCTCATTTTTTTTTTTAAACCCCCAAAGTGTGATAATAACAATGAGGTCATACTGTGAGCATTAAAGGAGACAAGAATGTCAAAGACCAGGCATGCGACCACTCAACTCATATTAAAAGCTCTATAAATCTTGGCTGATCACAACCATTTCCTGGTGGTAGCTTTACTTCATTCTGTGCAAACTACAGTTACACTTTTAATAAGTCTCTCAACTTGCTCATCTAATATATATCCTGTTCACTCTAATGGAAACTTTATTCTTGTAGTTTTGCTTTTGTCAAATTACTTTCATAAATTCTTAACTTCTTATAGTAGTTACTAGCAAGAGCATTGACATTTCTGATGTTTCTTGAGAATTGGGGCAAATTGGGAACAGGGTAATTTTATGACCTTTTTTGTTTTCTAAGTCTTTGTTGATATTGTCCTATAACTTGTCAGTTGTAACTGAAGCCCTAATAGTGGTTGAGTTGACATGAACTGTGTAATTTCAATATTAATTTCAATATCTACCATTTTAAATTTCATTTTTATTTTTAAATTTTCATTTTATTTTTTTAGTTGCATGTGATAGTAGAATCTATTTTGATATATTTATACATGCAAGGAATACATCTTATTCCACTTAAAATCCAAGTCTAAGGATGTACACCATGGTGAGATTCACTGTGGTGTATTCATATATGTTCATAGGAAAGGTATGTCAGATTCATTCCACTGTCTTTCATTTACCTATTCTTCTCCCTTCAATCCTTTTTCTCTAATCCAATGAACTTTTATTCTTCCCCTCCTCCCCTTTATTGTGGGTTAGCTTCCAAATATCGAAAACATTGACTTTTGTTTTGGGAATTGACTTAGTTCCCAAATTAGCATGCATTTCTATCATTTTTATGGGTCATGATTTCATGAATTCAAAATAATTGTGAAAAGTATAATGGGAGGAAACAGAGACATCATCCAATGCTGCTTTAACCCAACATATGACATAATTTATAAATTACTGTACAAAGTATTTTGTACTGAAGTAAATTAAAATTCTTTGTTTTATACAATACTGGGTGTAATGGTTAACAGTAAGTCAGCTTGATTGGGCCACAAGTGCCCAGAATTGGTCAAATATTTTTCTAAGTGCACCTGTGAAAGTGTTTTCCATGAGACTAACATTTAAATCAGCAGATTAAGTAAAACACATTGCCCTCCCAATGCAGATGTCTACCTTCCAATAAGTTTGAAGACTTGAATAGAACAAATAGATTAAGTAGGAGAGAAATTTGGTGGTTTTCTTGATTGAGCTGGCACATGTTCTGCTCTCAGACTAAAATTTAAATTATTGGCTTTCCTGGTCTCAGGTCTTCAGGGTCACACTGAGCTTATTATACCTTCAACTCTCCTGAGTCTCCAGCTTGCCAACTGCAGACGTGGGATTCCTCAGCCTTCATAGTTATGAGGCAGTTTCTTGTATAATGCGCATGCGCGCGCGCGCACACACACACACACACACACACACACACACACACACACACACACACACAGTCTTTGACTTACGATGATTTGACTTGCTTTTTTAACTTCACAATGGTGCAAAAACAATACGTATTCAGTAGAAACTCTACTTTGAATTTTGAGCTTTAAACGTTTCCTGGACTACCAATATGTGATATGATCGTCTCTCATGTTGCTGGGCAGTGACAGCAAGCCTCAGCTCCCAGTCAGCCATGAGATCACCAGGGTGAATCACCAACACACCACAAATGTACTGTGTTTCTAAGTGGATGTTCAATAGCCTAGGTGTATTAAATGTACTTTCAAATTATAATATTTCAATTTATAATAGATTTATCAGGATGTTACCCTATCATAAATCCAGGATTATGACCCTCCTTCCTCTGGGTTATGGTTCTCTATCATTTGTTAATTTCTTAGTGTACACTAAGCTCTGAGCTAAGTTCTTTTCATGGGTAAAATTAATTGTCACATTATCTCTGCAAATTGGGCACTTTGGTCCTCCTAATAAATTTCACAAGACCATACTCAGACAACTTGCCTAATAACAAACCAGTGGCACATTGGATGAGTGGGGGTTTAAATTCAGATTTTTCCGATTTTAAAGGCCAGAAAACAGTTTTAAAACACTGTTCTTTATCACTAATATGCCTGAAGACTTGTTTCCAAAGAAAATTCATGTCAAGTGTGCACTGCTTTTCTATTGATTTTTATTTTAAAAGTTTTTACTTAAAGAATAATATTAAAACAGAAAAGAGAGAAGATAATGTATTTATCAAATCCTTGTTACCTTCAACTGTAATTTTTGATAAATTGAAGAACTAAGTCATTCTTTACATTCAACAAAATATATTCATATATTTCAATTTTTGCCAATTAAATGTAGCAATTTGAATCTGAGAAACTTAGTCATAAATTTTATATGTTTATATTAAATGCAGGCACAGCCATCTGATCCTGTACACTGTCAACAGAGACCATCACTGTCCTTCTCAAAGCAGAGGCTGAGTCCATAAGTACCAAACACTTAATAACATGCAGTTAATGCATAAACTGAGGTCCTGACCATTGATGAAATGTCATCCAGAAGTTGTACTAGCATTTACTTCTTCACCAATGAAGAACTGGATAGTTCTAAACTGTCCCTTTTCTTCTCCTCACTTTATGTGGTTGGATGTATAATTTTTTTCAATGTTTTTATGAGTGTGATACATATAGTGGGGTTCTTTTTTCAGATGTTATACAGCATATAATGTGCTCCATTTCAGTCTCTAGTACTTATACTTTCCCTTCCTTCCTCCTTCTCCTAACCCCCTTCATCTACTCTATTGTTCTTGATTGATGTATTTTTTTTTTTTTGCTGAGATATAGATATACATAAACAGTGGAATTCATGATGGGATATTTGTAAACGCCCCTAGCAGAATTTTGTCAATTTAATTCTGCAGTTCCTCCGCTTTTCCATCCTTCCTTTTTCTCCTCTATCACTGTCCTCTACACCACTGTTCTCTCTTCTATTTTTATGAGATCATCCTCCTCTTTTAAAATTCATTATTTCTCTAGTTTCTGCATATAAGAGAAAACATTTGACCTTTGACTTTTTGAGTCTGGCTTATTTCATCCAATATGATATTCTTCAGTGCATACATTTTCTGGCAAATGACACAATTTTATTCTTCTTTTTGGCTGAGTACAACTCTACTGTATATATAAACCATTTTCTTTATCCTCTTATCATCACTATAACTGCTAGAAAAAAAACAGGGTCAACCTTCCAACATGTTGGCATGTGCAACAACTTCCTTAATAAGACTCCTAAAGCTTGAGAAATAAAACCGAGAATCAATAAATGGCATGGCTTCAAATTAAAAGGCTTATACAAACCTAAGAAAATAAGAGAATGAAGAAGGAGTCTACAGCCTGAGAGAAAATTTTTGCCTAGCACTCTCCAACAGGGAATTAATATCCAGAATATTTAAATATCTCAAAAAAATTAACACCAAAAAGACTAGTTAAACAAATAGACAAATCAACTAAATGGACATTTCTCAAAATAAGAAATGCAAATGGCTAACAAATATGTGAAAATATTTTAACCATTCTTAGTAATCAGGGAAATACAAATCAAAACTACACTGAGATTTTATCTCACTCCAGTTAAATGGCAATCATCAAAAATACATATCCTAACAAATGCTTATGAGATGTGTGGGGGTAGAGGATGAGGCAGGGAGTTACACTCATACATTGTTGGTGGGACTACAAATTAGTACAACTAATCTGGAAAGCAGTATGGAGATTCTTCAGATTTGGACCCACCATACGATTCAGCTATTCCACTCTTTAATATTTGGCCAAAAGAATTAATATTAGCTCATTATACTGATACAGGCACGTCATTCTTTACAACAACAGAATTAATGATAGCCAAGTTAGGAATGAATCCAATTGTCAGTCAACAGACAAATGGATGAAGCTAATTATTATTCTTGTAGGTACCTTTGCAAATCTTATTTTGCATAATGAGATGATGCTTTGTATCAAGATATAAAACTGAAAAACAAAGAAGACAGAATTTAAATATTGCTTGATATAGGGAAATTATTCAAAGCAAATGATCTTTCATCTTGAGTCTTGAAGGATAAATAGAAGTTTATTCAGCAGAGGAATTAAGGTAAGGCATCCCAGAAGAGAAAACAAAGATTTTTAAAGACTGCCTTTAAATAGTTCTAAGTGTTTTCTGAAATCAATTTCAAGATATATCCTAGTATTAATCTTTTTCTATGTTTTCATGTAATATTTACTACATTTTATTTTAATTATGTCCATGTTTTGCCAGCCATACTTAGTTATGAGCTTCTTAAGGACCTTTATAATTCCATTATTTATAATAGCAAGTACTTATAGATAATGTTTATAATAAATAAATCGATGAACCTGGTACAGTGGCATATGCCTGTAATTCCAGGAACTCAGGAAACTGAGGATCTTAGTTTGAGACCAGATTCAGCACCTTAGCAAGACCCTAAGCAACTTAATGAGAACTTGTCTCAAAAGAAAATAGAAGGACTTGAGATTTATCTCAGCACTAAGGAGAACAAAACAACAACAAGTACCCAAACAAACAGAAAACAAAACAAAAAGAACAAGTTAGTGGATGAATGAAGAATTCAAAGTGGATATTGAGTAGATGGTAGATGATGAGGAGGAGGGGGAGAGGTGTGTTTCTGGGGTACCATGTGGTTTTGGGATACTGAAGAGGTAGATTGTTCTAATTGTTAAATTTATAGATAGTACACCAAAAAAATTTATAGATAATATACTAAGATACTAAGCTATTTTAAGCCAACTATAAGCAACAATTATTGAAAATCTTAAATTGCACTTAGTTTGCACTGTTGAAAGATAGTAGTTTAGAAATTAAATTACCTATGACACTAACTCACTTTAAGACTTCTGTCTACATCCTCTCAGCCCTCTCCAGAGGTCACCTTCAAAGAGGTCATGTCCTCAGCCTGAGGACAGTCTCTGGTCCAGGGAGATTTTTTGGACAATCTATGTGCAGCAAGTCAGAAGGGCCTGATCATAAAGCTCCCAAGAACATCCACTAACAAATTGGGGCAGTAGTTGATACAAAATACCCCAGCTTTCCTTGGAATAATGGAGGTGATTTTATGCTGTCTTTCAAAGCATTCCCAGGAGTTTTGAGCCCAAGTTCTCCATGATGGTAAGGCACAAACACTTAATTGTACTTTCATATCCCCGTTATTCTCTTTACATGCTTCCTAGATGCATCTTCCAAATGAAATACTTGTATCCAAACTTTTGTATTAGTGTTTGCTGTTGGGCAAACCCAAACGAAACAATAATTTCTATTTTCTCTTTTCCCTTATGAACTTGAGAAAAGATTAGTGATGGGATTTTTTGTGTGATATGTATACAAATTATGGGTAAAAGAACTCACAGAAACACTGTGATCGTTAAGAAGAAATGGGTTCTTTCATTTTGGGACTGATGCTTATTTATGAAAGAAAAATATATAATGAGTGGAAAAATTGATATATTTATAATGGGCTACCACACTTTGGAAATAGCAAATTAATTTTAGACATACAAATATGTAAATATAAAAATGTAACATTTAGATGGAAACGAGCAATTCCAGGAGAATCATATTAATATAATGTTGCCGCCTGTAGCGACGAGATCGTGGGAAAGAATCGGAGGGCGGACTGGGAATAACCAACTTCTTTATTCTACTTTTGGGGGATGCTTCCTTGCATGCTTCTCTTTGCAGGTGTTGCGGGCTGAAGTGCAGGGTGAAGTGCCGGACTCTAGCGTCCCCAGGACCCCAGTGTTTCAGCATCTTCCTCCTCCGAAGCCTCACTCAGGCCACTGCTGCAAGCGCAGCCCGGCTGTGAATCATTCATTCATCCCCCGCCAGCCGCTCACTGCCGGTGTCTGCTAAGGAGCACCAAGGAGCACCGGGCGCGTTCTCTGCTGCTGGCCACAGCGTCCGGCTCCCCGGGGAGCCCCATGGCGGCGGGGGGAAGGGATGGGGACGGGGGAGGGAGGAGGGGGAGGGGAGGACGGGAAGGGCCTGTGTCCGCCACCGCCACCGGCTGGGAAAGTCCCTGCTGCACCGTGACCGGCTCGCCCACGTGGCTATCTATGGCTGCGCCATGCTACCTCACGCGCGAGGTTGCTGGGGCTGCCACATGGGGCCGCCTGCGCACGTCGGGGGAGGAGGCGCTGCGCGTGCTCGGCCTCCTACAATATAAAGTTCAAAATTCTGTAAAATAGTGCTTAGGACACAAACATTTGAGGCAAAACTCAAAAACTCAAAATTCAGGAGACGATGGCATCTTTTGAGAGGGACGGGTGTGGGATCAGGCCAGGACCTACTGGGACTTCCACTGGCACCACTCTTTCCCTCAAAGCAGGGAGAGGGACATGCTTGCTGATCTTATCATAGCTCTTCATACTTTATCCTGCTTATCTGGTTGGATCCCATGTAACCACAAGAGTTCCCATGAGAGGGAGTCAGGATGAATAGAGTAAGGAGATGGGACAATGGAAGGAAGAGGTTGGAGTATTGTGGAGGTGGGAACCCAAGCCAAGCAATCCCCAGAACCTCTAGAAGCTGACAAAGGCAAGGCAGGGCTCTCTCCATCAGGCTCCAGAAGAACCACCTCTGTCAACACCATGACTCTGACCTACTGAGGCTGCGTTTGGGCTTCTAACCTACCCAGCTATCTGATAATGAATGTTTGTGGTTTTAAGCCACTAAATGTGTTATAAATCTCTAAGTAATAATAGCAAATTGATATGTATAATAAATAGAAGGGAACACTCAAGTTTTATGTGAGGTGAATACAACTGTGTATCCAATGAGTATTGATCCAACAATAGTATTTAGGATAGTTTAAAATTGGAAAGAGGAATTTAGGACACCATTTAATGTCAGTTTCCACATATAAGTCAAATTATACATTGTTTTTTCTTTCCATATCTGACTATTTCTTTTAACATATCATCTACCAGTTTCATTCATGGTGTTGAAACTTCAGAATCACCTCTTTAAAATTGAGCACTATTTCATGTGTGTATGTGGATTTGTGTACAGACAGACAGAAGGTGAAGTACATGATAATTAGAGTTAATAATACCATATGACACCAAAAAATTTGCAAAGAGAGTACATTTCAGGTGCTCTTACTATCCAAAGAAAGAAAGTGAATGAAGAAAGGAATATGCTAATTTGATCCATTGTAATCATTTCACTATGTTTATCTGTATTAAGAAAATCATATCATGAACTTTAAAAATTTATTCGTGTATATTTTTCCACATTTTTATTGACACATTTCAATTATGCAGAATGGAGTAATTGTCCATTTTGCTTCCATCAGAACAGATATGAAGGATTTGCTTCCTTTGATTAGATCTGAAAATAAAATTGGAATGAAAATGAAAGACATTCAGAGGACAGCAGCACAGTCCTGTAGGGAAATAAGGATGCTCAGTGCTCAGAAAGGCAGACTGGAGGAGTCCTCAGATTTGCTCCATTTCATTAGTCAGAATGCACTGTGAGCCATGTCATGGCTCCTGGAGCCAAAGTCCCTTCTTCCTTGTGAGGGTTGATGACTTATTATGATTGGGACCATGTGCAGATAGTGTAAACTCTGCAAGCTTTGGTTTCTTCACAGGAATGATTGTAGTATCATATTACTAGAGTAACATAAATATTACAGAGTAATGCATCTGAAGTGATGAGCAAAGCACATACATCTCAGAAAATCTCACTAATGATTATTATTGCAATTGTTACATCATATAACAGTTGTCTGTATTGTAATTTAAAAATAAATCTAGGGCGAATTAGGGACAACCACCAAAGGTAGTGAAGAGACAAGAAATTCTCAGGGCACTTGCTAATACTTCATTTCAAACTCTATCCTTGAACTCTACACATTTCAATTGTTTAAAGTCACCCAGTCCTAGCAACCAATGCACTATGCAAGGTTTCAAAGTTTTTATTTTCATTGACCTTCACTAAGTGTACTAAATATTGTGATTTACTTGCAAAGCAGAAATGCTGGGACTTGGGTTATAGCTCAGTGATGTAGTACTTGTCTGTCATGCCTAATGCCATACGTTTGATTTTCGGCACCTTGAAGAAAAGGAAGGAAGGAAGGAAAGAAGGAAGGAAGGAAGGAAGCAAGCAAGCAAGCAAGCAAAAATCCCAGAAATGCTTGGAATATTTTAATTTGTGAACTGAATGAAAGTATCTGGTAGACAATGCCATAAACCCATCAGGAGTTCTTAAAGAGTCAATAAATGAAAGATGATGACTTCCTCTTCTTCTGGAAACAAAAAAGAAATGTTGGGGGAAATGGAAATGTGTGTATTATAGACATTACTTTGGTTCTATGTGAAGAGTAAGTTATTTGTTGGAAATAAAATTTATATCTGAAGTTCTTACCAAAACTATTCAAAGTATAATTTTGAGATAATAATTGCAATATCTTTATAAATTAAATTTACTTTCATATGCTTGAAATTATTGTGCAAAGTGAAAATTTAATCTGTTGATTTTTAAATAGTTTTTACAGATTTGGGAAGAAGGGGATGTTAAAATTTAAATGTGGCATAAGGCGCTGCTATGGTCCATGGGGATTCAATTATGCCCCCTCCTCTGGGGAACAGGTACATTATTTCCCAAGACAGGGCCCAGAGGGACAGGAAGATGTGTTTTTCTTATCCAATCTTCAGTCCTACTGGGTAGGGCTAACCACAAAGACAAGAACTCCTTGGTCTGACTTACATAAATGCAAAATGGGCACTAGAGTTTGGAGAAGTTTTCAAAGTGAAAGCAAAAAGCTCATGTTGTCGATTTGAAATAAAATATCACCAATGCAAGCCTGGGTTTAGTTTTTGAAGGAGTAACAGATGCACCTCCCATCTGCTGCAATGGAATGTAATCAGAGAGAACATGACATGGGGAGTCAGGGTAGCCTGGTATAATCATACCTCAGTGTGTATTCTCTTCCTTACTGGAGCTTAGGGTCAATTGAAGAAAGGGAAATAAAAATTTACATTCAAATAATTCCATAAGTAGCACAAGCAGAACAGGCTAAGAATATATAGCCATTTCTCTGAAAGAAGGCTGAGGACAGAGGAACAATATGGCAGAACGAGTTAGGAAGGAGTTTCAAAAATGAGTTCCTATAGCAAGAAAGTTGCATTCTTCTGAGACAGATTTTGGTGCATTTTCACTCATCACAACTCATAGTAAATAAACCAATAGCTCATAGAAGTCATTTAGTCTCTAGTGAAAGAGGGTTGACAATAGGTTCCTCATAATGAAAGATAATGAAAAATTTATTAATAAAAAATAGTGAATTTATAAATATTATTTTTATCTATTGCTCCACTAATAAGAAAAAATATATACTGGATGTTGTTTGTTTAATGCCTCACATAATAAGATAAAAATTACATACATGTAAGCCTTATAAAACAGATTCAAGCAATACAAATACTATAATCACATATGTATTATCACACACAAAAATATGGATTAGATATATGTATTTACCTAAACATGAATAGATATATGGATATTTTTGTAGGAAAATAAAATGAGGTATGAACATAAGAGGTAAGTAGCACATTGAAATTTAAGAAAATGTTTTCCTGTAGTTTTCAAAGAGGGGAATCATACCCGTCTTCTCTCTGTCATTACAAGTTTGTGTTTTATAGGGTGACATAATGTGACTTTGCATTAAGGTGTTCCTGTCACAGTCCAGCTGATAAAAACAAAAGCACTGTTTTATGCCTTTTAGGTGAGACAAATGCAATTTAACCAAGCTTAAATTATCAAGCTAGCTTTAAGAATAAAAGCAGCCCTTTGCTGCACCTCTGGATACCTGCAATAGAGAGAGGCAGGGAAGAGCATGATTTTATTTGGAGGTGACCACACTTTTCTCCTTAATGCAAAGCTTTTAAAGGATTTGAAGTTTAAAAGTATCAGAAGAAACCCAACCAAGGCCTGTCATGTGGAAGTGGCACTAAAATAAAAAAGAAACATCTTGTCTCCAAAAAACTGAGAACCTTTTTTAGAAAGGCACAAAAAAAGAAAAATAATGTAGGTGCTGCTATTGTTACCAAAAGCTCAGTTCTTGTGCCTGATGCTAATCCAATAACAAGGACACAATTTTGAGAAAATGAAAAAAAAAAATTGCTTTGCTAGCAAGGAGAAAGAAATGCCAGAGACTCCTGTCCGAGAGGCTGTGATTCTGGCTATTGAGGGAACAGAAGATTTTTTAAAAAGATGATTAAAAATTACGTTTCAGGTGTGCCCTGATTAGGTGGGTTGGGGAATCAAAATCAACTTGCTAATTTGGAGGGGGAGTAGAGAACAAAACATATCTGTTTCAAAATATGCCTCAGTGGCAGAGCAAAAAGGGCTATGTTTAAACTGTGAAGTGAACCACTATTATCTTTCCCCACTGTCAATTTCTGCTTTTCAATTCTATGGAAACCTGGGTGGCAACATGCCCAAGCTTCTTTCTGTTGACAAAAGGTAAAATTACGGGGAAGTGGCCCAAAATCCTTGTTCTCTATCTGGTGGGGCATATACAGTTCAGGGTTTTTAGCGTTTGGGCAGTCTAGCAGTCCACGGTAGCAGTAGGAGGATGACTAAAGAAAGCATACGTAGGACAGGTATCATGCTAGGACAACAATAAACAAGACGGCAAAACATTCCTCTTTTGCAAACAATTAGTACAAAAGCAATTAATATTTCAGTTGGTCTCTGAAAACCATGAAGTCAATAACTCATTAAAGTTTAAGGCAGGATCTAACATGTCATTGATTTGTGAGTGGAGGCCATTTAAGGCTTTATAAAATCAACAGAGTTATTAGAAACATGCACAACATTTAGTTTTTATGATGGTACAGGTGGCCCCTTGAGCTGTAGTTAAGATATCTAATGTAATCTGATTTCTGTAAAATAGCTTTTTTATCACCTTTATATGACTTTATGTTTAGTAGAGGGATCCTTTTAAGTGTGTCACTTACAGATCTCTTGGAAAAGTTAGTGCGATAGGCTGACATATCTGACTCCATGGAAATGTGATAGGCAAGGTTATATGGGCAATGACTAAACAGACTCCATTTTACCTTGAGATTCCATGTTGTGTAGGAAATACTTCTCCCATGGGAACACCCCACCTCTGTACGCATCAACAGTTGCTTAGCACGACATGTTTGGCAACACAAAATGGCAATTCTTATATAATGAAAAATTGTTCTCTTTTTAGTATTTTTCCTAAATATGTCAACAGTGATTGTCTAGGTGTTAGTAACCATTCTTTAATTTGTACCTGAGTAAGATCATTTTGATCCACTTCCTCCTTCTGCTAATGATTTTAGCTCTTGTGATGTTAGTTTGTAATTTTAAATCATAACAACAGACACCTATGATTAATGTACTGACTTATGGTATAAAAACCCTTACAACCATATTATTGGGGTTGTTCTCCCAATAGCCATTTTTGGAGTGTTGTGTGAGACAGTCAGCTGGCTGGCTAATAGAGATTCTCAAATTTGGACTCTCAGTAGTGATCAGTCTGTTCTTAGGTTGTGTCCCACAACAGTTAGGCTTTTTATGTGACAAACACATTTCATTTCTTAGACAAATCTAAGCAAGTATTTTATGCAGTTCAAGGAGAGAAGGTAGAAATTCTCTGAAGCAAAAGGAACTTTAGCAACTGCTAGGACAGTTCCTGAGTTACTCGCTTTGCTTACAGAAAAACTTCTCTGGTTTAGCTGGAGTCAAAATCACCCCACCTCCTCATTCTACAGCAACCAGCTTTCAAAAAGTTTACCAGGCACCTTGAATCCTCTGCATGGAAGTCCTATGTTCCAAACTTGCCCAAGAAAATGGGAGCAGGGGCTGCACTTGAGTCCCATCTGAGTCACCAATCCATGATCAAAAGTTTGGTTCTTGTCCCTGATGTCAATCCAATAATGAGGACATGGTTATGAGAAAATGGAAAAAGAAGTTTTATTGCTTTGCTAGCAAAGGAAAAATATAGGGGACTTCTGTCCCAAAGGCTGAAATTCTGCCCATCTATGGAAACAGAGGGTTTTTAAAGAAGTGATTTAAAAGTAACATTCCAGGTGTGCCCTGACAGGGACTTGAAATTTACTTGCTAATTTGGGGGAGGGAAAAGAGGAAACACACGTTCATTTTAAAATAAGCATCAGCAACAGAACACCATGAGCTATTTTCAAAGCATAAAGTGGACTTTGTTAAACAAAGTGGACTTTGTTTTTCAGTGGGAACTGAAAAACTGATGAATGCCACCGAGAGACTTATTGAGGGGGAACAGTTACTTCCAGAAGACTAACTCGAGTTTTCTGGTTGCTGTTTAAAGAGACGCCAATATGAGCTTAATTGAGAAATGGGAAAGAAGCAAATGTGCTTCTTGGAAGTTTCCTTCCTTGTGCCACACCCTGCCACGAAAAAAAAAAAAAAAAAAAAAAAAAGAATCAGTTCTTTTTTTCCAGAGTGAATAATGATCTTTTGTTAGAAGGAATATCTGTAATGAGTCAAAAAAAAAATTGTTGAATTTAATTTTTGCATTTGAAGAAATACTACATGCACAAGTAAATGACAAAAAGATCATCTCCAACTTTGAGATTCTATAATGAAGGTTGGAAAAAATTATCTCTTTGGAGTAAGGGAAAATGAGTACAGAATTATGAAAAAATAGGGTAATTACATCATTCCTAAACTGGGGAGCAAGGATTATTGCATGGATTCATGTAAAAGTAGTCATAATGTTTTAATCATGCATATCATTATCATTCTTTACAACTATAGGGTTATCTCCTTGTGAGTTGGAACAATCTTATCACTCATCTCATGCTTCCATATTTCCTAGTAGAGTTCTACAAACTTAGTAAGAATTAGGCCTTATACTTCTTGCATTTCAAATTGTTATATTTAGTTATTTATTTTAAAGACGAGACTTTCAGAAATGTTTGCCAGTAAACTTAGTCATAAAGAACAGGTATATAAAATATTGAGAATATGAAAGGATACTAACCAAATATATTTATTCCTGAATTAAGATAAAAAAAAAACTTGCCTAAAATTCAACCCTAAGGAATTTTTAAAGGTTTTTAAATGTGTTTAGATGTGATACAGGTTATTCTGCACAAATGGATAACGGGGCATCCCGAAGAGGTGCTGTCCTCCTTGTATCTGATCCTGCGAATCCAATATTTTCCTTGACACCTTTCTCCCAAGAAATCAAGTACTATCTTTAATCTCATGACTTGTGTATATACATTGCTATCTCTGGACTGCTTCCTTATCAAATCTCCAGAAATTTTAAATTTTTACAAAGCAAAATACTCTTTTCACAGGACACTTCTTTTTTCAAGGAACTTATATAGGGCAAGTTTCACATCTTTATTTCTCAAACTATAGATTACAGGGTTCAGCATGGGCACAATAATAGTATAAAACACAGAGGACACTTTCCCTTGGTCCATGGAGCTGACCGATGTGGGCTGCAGATACATGAATGCAACAGAACCAAAGAAGAGAGCAACAGCTGAGATGTGGGAGCTGCAGGTGCTAAAGGCTTTGTACCTTCCCTCAGAGGAGCGAATGCGCAGTATGCTGGCAATGATGAATATATAAGAGCTAAGGATGGTCAGGGTTGGGACCAGGATATTAAAAGAACTGAAACACAGAACTAGCACTTCATTTACAAAAGTACTGGAGCAGGAGAGCTCTAATAGTGGAAGTACATCACAAAAATAGTGGTTGATTATATCAGCATTACAGAAAAGCACTCTTAGCATGCAGACTGTGTGAGCTGTGGCACCAATCAAGCCCATACTGTACACTCCAACTAGCAACCAAGAGCAAGCTTGATAAGACATGGTTACATTGTAAAGCAAGGGGCTACAGATGGCAACATAGCGGTCATATGCCATGGCACCCAACATGTGACATTCTGATATAACAAACACAAGGAAGAAATAGAGCTGAGTCATGCATTCAGGGTAGGAGATGGTGTTCTTCTGCACCACAAAGTGCACCAGCATTTTGGGGATAATGACAGTGGATTGGCAGAGGTCGATGAAAGACAGACTGCTGAGGAAATAGTACATGGGGGTGTGCAGGTGTGAGCTGAGCCCAATCAGCAGGATCATGCCCAGGTTCCCTACCACTGTGAACATGTAGACTCCTATGAAGAAGAGGAAGAGGGGCAGCTGGAGCTCTGGCTTCTTTGTTAATCCAATGAGGATAAATTCAGTTACTGTGGAATGGTTTCCTTGTGTCATTTTCTTCTTTGGATTCTATGGAGGAAGAGAAAACAAATTTGATGTATTTATTATCTCACTGAAGTGTGAACCATAATTTGAGTCTTTTTCACCAATTTTCTCCTTTTTTTTTGCTAACTCTTCTTCTGTGTTTGCAGCCAAAAACCTGAGATCCCCAAAATATGGGGAATGTCAATAAATATCAGAGTTTTCCTAATCTGTGTTATTTGGTAAAAGAGTGGTTATTAGTACCCAGTCCCTGATAATCCAAAGAATTCTTCTGATAACTATTACTGACTGTTTCAAGAACTTTTCATGCCTAATTTCTAATATTTTCAAGTGTTTTGTAGGGTAAATATTTTGCCTATGTGAAAATAACAACAGCAAAAAAAAAAAAAAAAAAAAAAAACAAAAAACACATAACCAATGTCACACATAATGGAGAAAGTTTGAGAAACTTTACCCCTAAGCTATTGAACATGTCAAGATGTTTATACCCTGCACTTTTATTCAACATTATACTGAAAGCTCTAGCTAGTGAAATCAGATAAGAAAACAAAATTAAAAGGTATTGAGATCTGAAAGCAAAACATAAAACCAGCTATATTTTTAATGGTGCAATAAAATTCTAAGGAATTATTAGCAAAGAACTATTAGGATGAATTTAAAAGTTCACAAACATGATAGAATACAAGATCAATAGAAAAATTGAATGGTATTTCATACACTTGCAACGAACAATCAAAAAATTGCATTTAAAATGACTTGAAGAAGAATAAAATACTTGGGGATAAATTAAGTAGAATAAATGCCAGTCATTATGCATAAAGTTACAAAACATTGTTTCAAGGATAAAAACCCTACATAAATGGAAAACCATACTATATTCATGTATCAACAATACTCAATTTGGTCAAAATGGCTGTACTTCCCTAATTGTTGCATAAGTGTAGTGCAAGCCCTACTAAAATCCTCACTGTTATGGTAGATATTTATACTCTGATCATAAAATTCCTACAAGAATCTAGGGGTCATAGAATAATCAAAGCAAACTGATAAAAGCAGAATAAACTTGGAGATCTCACATTTCCTACTGAGAAGTTTCAACACTAATCTATAATCAAGATAGTATGATATTACATAAGTTCGGATGCACAGCTTAATGAAATAGAATTGGCAATACAGAAAACAAATTCATATCTATGAAGAATTAATTATAAGTGTTTCATGAAAATTCCATAATTTCAACTTATGATGCTATGACAATTAAATTGGGACATGTAAAGGAATTAATATGGATCTCTCACACAGTTCACAAAAACAATTGGAACTATTACTGTACGAATATTAGAACAAAACCCCACAAGACTAATTCCTATGACCTTTGATTGAAGATAAGTGCTTTTTATAAGATTCCCAAATGAGAGGCTAACATAGAAAAAAATAGTAAATGAACATAATAAGTATGAAGGAAAAGGAACTCTTCTTCATTATTGGTAGGATCATGCATTAGTAGAATCACTATGGATATCAGCATGGGGATCTCAAAAGACTAGAAATGAAAATACCATGTGGGACAGCTATACCACTCTTTGGTATTTGTCCAAAAAATTAAGGTCAACATATTATAGAGATAGATGCCTACCTATGTTTATGGAAGCACAATTAAAGATAAGATAATTCATGAAACTGGCATAGGTATATGTCAACAGATGAATGCATAAAGAAAATATGGTGTATATACACAATGGAGTTTTATTTTACCATAAAGAATGAAGTTATATCATTTGCAGGAAAATGGGTGGAAATGGAGAGCATCATGTTAAGAAATATATGTTAGACTCAGAAAGAGAGGTATTTTATAATTTTTCCTCATACATGGCAACTGGAGAGAAAAAGAAAGTAAAGCTCATGCAAATAAAAAGAAAACAGTAGTGTTGAAGAAGGAGACAATGGGGGCAGGGGAGAAGAGGAAAAAGGAAAGTACCAGGGATTGGAATATGTTGTATTATGTCACACAAATATATAAATGTGCCACATGAAACACACAATACTATAAAATACTATAAAATTTTTACATACCAATGAAAAATGTAAAAAGACATCAACCTGAAAATAACAAGACAACAAACAGAATGGAAAAACATATTTTCAGGTAATGTATCTGATGGAGAAATTGCAGTTCGTTTACATAAAGGATTATTAAATATTATCAATTAAAATGACAGCACAAGTAAAATGGTAAGGAGGTTGAAATAAACTTCACTCTGTTTGAGGTATATAAATTACCACTAAGCGAGCACCTGAAAATATGCTTATCATCATTAATTGTTCAGGAAATTCAAATCAAAGCCACAGTGGGGAAAACATTCCTCATCTTTCAGGAAGATTGTAACCAAAAGGAAAAAAACAAATATAATTGTTGACAAGAATGTGAAGAGATTTGAAATCCCATCCATTGCTGGTGGAATTGTAAATAGGTACAAACTGCTGGGACACAGTTGGGAAGTTGTTCAAAATATGAAATACAGAATTATCACATGATTCAATAATTTCAGTGCCAGGTACACACCAATAGGAATGGAAAGCATACATCCATAAAAACCCTGTACCTAAATGTTCAGAGCAGCTTTACTTATAAGAGCCTAAGAACAGAGGCCACCCAAATGTCCAACCAGTGTTGAATGGACAGGCAAGGTGTAGTTTGTCCTTCAGAGCAGCATTATTCTGCAATAAAAAGGAATGAAGCACTGAGGGATAGGCCACGTTCTAAATGGACCCCAAACACAATATGTGAAAGAAACAAGAAACAGAACATCATGTGCTGTGTTATTCAAGTCATAGGAAGTGTCAGAATAGGAAATTTCATAGAGATAGAAAGCAGTTTAAGGTCTGCTGGAGTCTGTGGAAAGGGAGAGGCTGGGAGAGGGTCTGCTAATGGGTACGGGGCTTTATTTATGCTGGCAGTAAATGTATTCTACAATAAGAACACATGATGGTTGTACAACTCCATGAATATAGTAAAGGACATTGAAAAGTGCAGTTGGAAAAGGTAAATTTTATGGCACATCAATTACGTTTCAGTGCAAATGTTATAAAAATTAAAAACCACAAGATAACAAGGGCATCCTACTGAACACACAGAACATTCCATCACAACCAACTAATTTGCCACGTTCCTGCAAGTCCTCCCCACCTAGGTTATGCCTGGGAGTTCCTCTACACTTATGCTGCTTATGTGTATTTCATTTCCTCTAGTGTGGTACTTGTCTCTCTCCAACAAACAAAAACTATTATAATATACTATTTGAAAATATAAGAATTTTCCTATCATAAGATTTTTTGTAACATGTAACAAGCAATGCACGGTGGCACACACCTGAAATCCCAGCAGCTAAGGAGGCTGAGGCAGGAGGATCACAAGTTCAAAGTCAGGATCAGTAAGGTAGCAAAGCCTTAAGAAACTGAGAACCTGTCTCAAAATAAAAAATAAAAATGTCTGTGAATGGGGCTCAGGGGATAAGTGCCCCTGGGTTCAATTTCCCCATACCAAAGAAGGAGAAAGAAGAAAGAAGAAGGAGAAGGAGAAGGAGAAAGATAAGTTACACACACGAGCAGGCACCTGCTTCAATTCAAACATTTTTTTCTATGTCTTTGAACAGAGATAAAAATCAACCAGAACAAAAATGAAGAAATGAATATAACTAAGGAGGACAGAAATCACAGTATAGTTGAAGAAAATTGCCTAGTGGGAAATTTTAAGATTGTAATTATTCAAGATGATGGTGTTGGGCTGTGAACGTGAACTAATATTAAAACAAATTTTACAAGGATAAGCCAAACATTTGCTGTGGCCATTTGGCATGAGAACACAAATGCTACAGAATTCCTGATCTTCAGAATGTCACCATCTTGAAGGGGACAGGGAGGCTGACTAGTGACTGCTGAACATGACATATGGGTCCTGTAGGAACTTGGTCATTATGGTGCTAGCCAAGAATGGGGTCAATGAAGACTTTTTAAGGGAAGCTAAGTGTTGAAATATAAGTAGAAATGAGGAAGATCTACACAACATTCAAAGTGGCGAAAGACTGGCCTGACAGTTCCTCATGTTCAAAGACCCTGGATTCAGAGAAAAACACCTATAAATACTAGTAATTTCATTATAAGGAAGAGAGTATCCAAAATGAGGGAAGTGATAGATACCCTAGAAAAACTGTATCTGGTGAATGGTGCTTAATTCTTAGAGGCTATATTTTCTGGCAGAGGTTTATAACTTGCAATTATTAAAGGAAAATTGAAGATTTAGATTATAATAATTTATACCTAGTATCTACATGACAGTAATAATAAATAGGATTTGTTGTATGCTATCTCAAAGGGCAGAGTTATGATCATAGGAATATGTTTTATCTTTACCTCTGTAGCCATTACACATACCTGCAAACCGTGTGGGTTGAATTATGAAAAAGATAATTGTCTGCCTTCAGATGTATTGTAGAATAGATGAATAATCATTTTCAGATGTAGGAAATCACTTATATGTAGGAAGTCTCAAGTTCATAAAAGTCCTCCAAACTTCTGAGATTAAAAGGTTGCAGAATAATTGGAATTCAGGTGCTCAGTCTTACTTGACTTGGAAACATGAATCCAGGTTATATATTAGCTTTAGACCAAAGGCTCTGAGAGAACTAGCTCTTGATGATTTTGGTGGTGGCAATTCAACACAGAGACTCCTGGGCTCTCATTTCCTTAGGGGATTAGAATGTAGACTTCAATAACTGAGGAGTTCACTTACATATTATAAATCAAACTCCACAATTCCTCTTTGTAGTTTCCTCAAAATGCAACCAAGGCACTCACCAAAATGATGTCATTTTTATCGAGAGTTCTGAGCCATAATAGGTGTCATATAAATATATGGGTGGAAGCTCCCTTGGGATTTCCTTTCACCAGGGATGAGATGTTGAGATGTAAGCACAGTTACATTTTGCTTTTTTCATGTTTCATATGAAATTTTCATCAACTCCCTTGTGTACAATAGTCTCCCTGGGCTGAAGAAGTAGCAGTCATTAGGTTAAGACTAGAAATTAAAACCTCATAGATATAGTTCTACCTGGTCTTCATGAGAACATCTTCCTATCTGAAAATAATATCTGAAATAGTTAAGGCCACGATTTCCATCCTTTTTGTTGTGAAGGCTTGAAGAAATAGTTCATTACTTGTCATTATTAGTGAAAGTTGCTCTTTACAGTCTCTGTCAAGGCACTTTATGGCATCACCTCAGTGAAGGGGTTGGGGGTGAAAATTGTTGACAACAAGGAACTTAGGAAATGAGTAGAGATTACAGGATTAGAAACAAAATGAATTGTGGAATCACTACTCCATTTGATCAAAGCTATTTCTCATAAAGGCACAGGTTGCAAATTCTGAAATCACCATGACTATATTCTAGGAATGAAAAAAAAACATTGGCCAGTGAATAATGGCAAGTAGGTTTATGTCATGATATAGAACTGAAACGGAGAAGTCAGAACTTAAATATTGCTTTAAACGGAGAAATTATACAATGTAAATGACCTTCCAGCTTGAGTCTTGAAGGATATAAAGAAATTCGTGCCACAGAGAAATTAGAGAAAGGCATTCAGTGGAAAAAAAAATATAAGAAAAAAAATTGAAGACACAGAATTGTGAAAGATGAATTTTAAATGTTTTCTGAAATCATTTCCAACATCTTTGTAGAATTAATCATTTCTGTCTTAATTTGGCTAGTCAATATTTTATATATTTTCATTAAATATTTACTCATTTTATTTAATTATTTCTATGTCTGTAAATCATGCTTAATATGATCTTAAGATTGACAGACCTACATAATTCCAGTGATTATCCTACAATTAATTAATAGATAGTGGTTTATTGTCAAACAAGTGGTCCAGACACAGTGACCCACATCTGTAAACCCAGCAACTCAGAAGTCTGAGGTAGGAGGATTCCAAGTTCAAGGCCAGACTCAGCAACTTAGGACAACCCTGTCTCAAAATAAAAAGTAACAAGGATTGGGGATGTAGTTCTGTGGTAATATGCCCTTGGACTCCATTCCCAGTACAACAAAACAAAACAAAACAAACCAAACGCAGAAGTCAGTTGATGAATAAAAATGCAAAGTGGATCTTAGGTGAAAACAAGAAGGGGAGGAGGAGGGGTATATTGCTGGGGTACTGTAGGGCTTTGGGGAGATTAGAGAGGGTAATTGACCCTGATTATTAAATCCACAGTTATTATACTAAGCTACTAAGTTATTTTAATTCAATGACAAGTGACAACAATTATTAAAAATCTTAAAGAATTAAAGCAATATCATGTCGTTTGCATTGCGGAAAGAGAGTGCTTTAGAAATTAAATTAATTATGATCATAACCCATCTTAAGATATCTGTCCACATTCTTTAGGCTACTCCACTCCATAGGTCACCTTCAGAGTATCTTTGTGGCCTGAGGATCCCCATGCCCTCTGCCTGAAGGCAGTCTGGCTAGGAAAGATTTTTCAATCTTTAAAAAAAAAAGAAAATATATATATATGTATATTTTTTAAATATATATATATATATATATATATATATATATAGAGAGAGAGAGAGAGAGAGAGAGAGAGAGAGAGAGAGAGAGAGAGAGAGAGAGCAGGCCAGAAGGGCCTGATAATTAATGGTTCCAAGATCATCCACTAACAAATTTGGGGTAATAGTTTTTATAAAATCACTCCAGCTTACTTTGTACCCAGGTAGAATAACAGAGGTCTTTCTCTACTGTCTTTCAGAAGATTCCTAGTGGGATTGAGCCTATGATTCATCATGCTGAACCATAAATACACATATAATTGACTGTCCTTTCTTTTCTCACTATTTCCTTATCATGCTTCCTGGGAGTATCTTCCAAAATGAACTTACATCCCAATCTTTGGAAAAATCCTAACTAAATCAGTTTACCTGTTTTGTCTTATGAAAGGAAATCTTGAGGAGAGGTTCATGATGATATCTTTGTGTCATATGTATGCTTATTTATTTAAAAATATTAATACGTAGAGTTTGGTATATTAATATAGTGTGACAGTACACTGTGGCAAAGTTGATATATTTATATTATGGGATACTACACTTTGGAAATACTGAATAAATTAGTCCCAGACATGCAAACATAAGTATCAACATTTATGTGAAAAAAGCAAACTTTAATAGAATTTCATTGATGCAAGTTTCAATACCTTGCAATATGGTGTTTAGGGACCTAAGTGTATGAGGTAAAACTCAGAGATAACACAAAATTCAGGAAAATGATGGCATCTAGAAAGAGGGAATTGAGTGGAAACTACTTGGAATTTTCTTGGCATTTCTCTTCCCTTAAAGTGAGTAGAGGCACATGTGTGATTATTACATCATAGTACTTTATACTTTACAGATTTTTTCAATAATATTATTTTCTAACTTTTTAATATTTGATGAATCATTTTTAAAGAAGATCAATAACACAGTGACAGATGATTTATGATGTCATTATAGGCTATCACTGAGATGGGATTTAAGATAATTGTTGAAGCACTGGAATATAAAACGAAGCAATGATAACTAATAGGCTCAATTGTTTCTCATCAATCTAAGATTGCGATGACAGTTATTGTTACCCTCTAACCCTCAGTCAACCAGTACACCACATAGAAATGTAATAACACTCTTCTTTTAGCTTGAGTGATTATGCTGGTAAAGGTAAAGCTAGAATTTTTGACCAAAAACATGCAGATGGAGTGACTGAGATTTGTTACTCATTAATTTCAGTCACTTTCCTTGTGAACAAGTCAACAGGGAGAGCAGGGCATGAATGGTGCAGACCTGGACCCCTGTGGCTATTCCCTTGGGAGCCTCTCTCCATGACCTCCTTGTCCTTGTCAGTACCAGCATCTGGGCTTCACTTTTAGTGTCTATGTCCTAGGTTTCAACAAATGCCCACTTCACAGATTTTCTCTCTGGGGGCTGCAAGTAAACCAAAACATGGGTCGAATTCAGAACAGGCTTTGGCTTTGTAACAAATTGTGGTGTCTTGAAGACATTTTTGGGGTGAATGTGGAAGCCTTTAAAGAATCTAGACTCTGGGGTGGAGGTGTTGAATGCCCCCTGGGCCATGCGTAAAGCTAGTGAGTGTCTCAGGATATGCTGCCCTGCAGCCCACTCTGCTCAAAACTGTCCCCTGAACCTCTGTTCCAATATTCCTCTTCTCTGACCTCTCTGGTCTTAAACTTTTCTTCATTTCTATCTGCCCCTGTGAATTAAATATTCCGTGGGTTGGGCTACCTGAATTGAGGTTTCTTCCACTGGACCATTTTCTCAAATGCTTCTTATGCTGCCACTTAAGTGATAAAACCCATAAAAATCTCATCCTACCATCAAAGCCAACCTGGACCTCCACAGTCCAGGCTGGGCCTGGCATTCCTGGCTCCTGCTTAGAAGGATAGTGTTCAGGCTCTACCTGGATGTTCAAGAACTACCAGAATATCTCAAAGCTGCTGGGACATGGAGAGAGGTTAATTTGCTTAAGGGGATATGGTGGAGTCCTTTTGTCCAGGCTTCTCCTCCAATCCAAGAACAATGTGCTGAGCTGGAGAAGAACCCCAAAATTGAAGCTATAATGAATTTAGCCTTCCTCCCAAGACATCCCCTCTTAATGGCATATGGTTAAGAGATACCAGCCCAAGAAATTTTCCCTCATCCTTCTCCCCAGTCACCTAAATGAAACATTGAGAACTATGCTGTTTCTTCCTGGATAATATTCCTCAGCTCTTCTTCCTCTGGATAAAATAAGCAAGCAAACACATCTTCAATTTTCAACACTTCTGTGAGGTCCTTCTCTTTTCTCAGAAAATGTACTTCTTACTTTCTTCTTTAATTTCTACCTTGGTCTTAATGTGAACCCCAGAATTTCTAGGCAGCCCATCTGCTTCTTTTCTTCAGCAGATTCTGACTCTTTCATGGTGACTTTGCATTCCCCAATCCTATTCACCAAATGATATATAATGAGCAAAATGAAAAAGAAGCAGGAGCCCATCTTTTATCCTTATAGATTGTTCTCTTTTGAATGAGCATATATAGCCAGGAAATTGAAGAAGGGAATCATTAGAGTGAATCCTGAGGAATGAGAAGGGTTTGCTATACAGTAAAATTCAAGTAATCTGAGATGTATTTCCACCTTCCCTTTAAGGTTCTTGTTTACTGAAAAGGAAAAGGTAAACAGCCATTGTAGAAGGATTTTAGGAGGCTCACAGTAGTGCCAGGCAGAAATTTGGACCAAGTGCCAGCTCACCCTGGTGGTTGCAAGCAAAGACACAGCACTTCCAGTTGGGACTGGCAGGTTCTTTGGTTGCTCTCCGATTCTGAGAAGAGAAGGCAAAAGAAAAGCATTGTTTCTGTCTCTTCCCTGCTTCTCTTCCATCAACTTTTTACTAGAATCTTTTCTTCTCTATATTATTATTTTTTCAAATAATTTCCATGTAATTTACAGACATACCTGCTTTTTAAAAACATTTTTATTGTTGCATATTAATTATATGCAATAGTAGGTTTCATTGTGGCATATTCATATTATGCACATGACATAATTTGATAAAATCCATTCCACAACAGATTTCATAGCAGCAGTGTTCCCCAAGCATTCGAGTATCTTTATTAAATTCAGTCATGAAAATTACACCTGGTCTGATTGAAATTAACTATTTCTCATCCTTAGTGTAGTTGAGACCAAAAAACAATAAATTCAGGAAGATAAGTCAAAGTCAAACCCTTTTAGTAAACAAAGAAGCCAAAAATGCAAAAAATTGATAGCTTGAACCCAGCAATGCCCAGCATTGCCCATTGGTTGTACTGAGCAAGACATAGACAAGTCCAGATGTTCTAGCATGGAATCACAGTACAATCCCCTACCCATGGATCACTTTATCTCTTCTCTCTTTCCATTCACATGTTGCATGTCCACAACCAATGTCTATTTCAGGTCTAAGTCCAAAAGTCAGGGTTTGTAAGTGATATAGAAGACTGGTATTTCTGCCTCACCTGAGAAACCTGCCTAAGGTCCTAGCCAAACGCCTTTTTCTTTATACAACTTCTTCATGGTTCTGGAGTAACAGGAAGCTATTTGAAGCCTTGAGAATACATTTCTCTCACTTCCTAAACAACCCTGTAGCCAATAAAATGATGACTTGTCTAAAGCTGGCATATTATAGCCAAAGTGAAAAAGCACCAGAGTGAGAAGAAGATGAGGTGGAGGGATGAGAAAGGATGAAGACAATTAAAAGTGAGAAGCAGAAGGTCCAGGTTTTCTTTTTTTTCTCTACTGGGAAAGGTTCTCTTCCTCTTTATGAGTCCTGTGATGTCCACAAAAGAGTACAGATCCCAGGGTCAGAAGACCAACCCTGAAGTCTTCATTCTGCCATTTGCTCCTTATACATGCTGAGACAAGTCACCTTAACTCTTTAATGTATCAGTCCCCCATATTGTAAAGTGGAGATAATAATAATACCTTATGCAAACCAAACAAACAAAAGTATTTCATCAGCTATGATTCATGGTTGAAGTGTGAGCTACTGATCTCTCTGCAATTATTTAGGAAGGAAGCCCAGCAGGTAGAGGACCTTCCTCAGTAATGATTTTGCCTCCTTATTTCTCAGACTATAGATCAAGGGGTTCAGAATGGGGGTGACCAGGTTGTTCAGGACCTGAACAGTTGCATCCAGCCAGGGACTTGGGGTTGGCCTTAGGTAGATGAGGACCACTGGCATGTAGAAAAGCAGGATGGCGTTGAGGTGGGCACTGCAGGTGGAGAAGGCACAGTGGCGGCCCTCTGCAGAGCGGATCTGCAGGATGGAGCAGATGATGCAGCTGTAGGAGGTGAGATAAGGAGGAAGCAGCTGAGGGGCATGAGGCCAACACTGATGAACCCCATCAACTCTAGGGCTGAGGTGTCTGCACAAGCCAGCTTCAGCATCACTGGGATGTCACAGAAGTAGTAGTCCACCTCATTGGGGCCACAGTAGGGCAGCTGGAAGGTGAGATTGGTCAGAAAGGTGGCCTGAATGCAGCCAAAAATGAGGTCCCTGCAGCCAAGATGGCACACACTCTGTGGCTCATGATTATGGTGTAGCGTAGAGGGTAACATATGGCAACAAAGTGGTCATAAGCCATCCCTGTGTACAGAAAACACTCAGTGCAGCCCAGGAAATGGTAGAAGAAGAGCTGGGACATGCAAACTGCATAGGAGATGGCTCGGCTGTTCCCTGACAGGTAGAACAGCATCTTGGGAGAATTCACAGAAGGGAAAAATATGTCAAAAATAGACAGCTTGCACAGGAAGAAGTACATGGGGGTGTGAAGCCGAGTGGAGGAGATAATTGCCAGCAAGATTAGCAGGTTTCCATGAGGGTGAAGATGTAAAAGGACGAAAACAGGATGAAGAGCATGATCTTCAGACCCTTTGTGTTTGGGATGCCCAGCAGGACAAACTCAGTCACCACTGAGCTATTCCTCATAGCTGTAAAAATCTGATCCTGAGAGAGGGTCTGAAAGACCAAAATCTGGACAACAATGTCCCATTATCAAGCTTTGACTCTGTTTTAGAAAAGAAGCAACCTGCCTTCTTATGAAACTCACAGTAAAACCTATGTAACAATTTCAGGTAATAAGACATGGCTATTTAAGAGTCAGTCAGTCAATCCAGTCTTAGAAGGAATATTTCATAAAGGCAGACAATTGGTTTCTATGACAAGAGGAGAAACTTAGAGATATATTCAAAATATTATCAAGTTAGGAAACTTTTATCCATAGGTGTAATCTTTTTGATCACATTTATATTTTGAACTCTTATGATATCTCTAAGTAACAAACTCCAATTATTCATTATACTCTGCAAATAACAGAAAAAAGATTGTGTTAGAAAGCAGATCATTCAATATGAATCCTGGCATTGGGTTTTATTCACCATACTAGTAAACATAGCTGGCACAATGTCTTCCATAGGCCTGGTTTCATCATTTGCAACATGGAAACCAAAATGATCACAGTAATATGTGCAAAAAATATCCTGGTATCACAGTAAAGTTTATGAAATGTCTGTGAAAGCATTTGGCAAAAATTTAAATCCTAAGGGATAAAAGGGAAGGGATCTCATTAAAATAGAAGGGAGACAGAGTAGAGAAAGGGGATTGAGAGGGAGGGAGAAAAGGATAACATGGGAAAGTGTAGGGAAATGAAGTCTATCAAATTATGTTTTGTTCATGTACAAATATACCACATTGAATCATATGTATATGATATATATGCACCTAAATTTTATATATTAATATCAAATTAATGAATTCTATGTTCCAAGTAATGGTTCAGCATTTTAAAAATATGATTATTTCTTAAATTTACATATATGTAATCATGTTTGTATGATTATATATAATATATGGTATATAATAATCCATTAACTAAAATAATGATAATAATAATAATAATTGTCATAACTACAATAGTAGAAGGGATATCAGTTGACTAAAACAAGTAGATGGAGGGAGGCAGAAGGGGAGAGATAGAGAAGATACTGGGGAATGACATTGATCAAACCGTGTAATGTTTGTGTATGAATATGGTTAATAAAATTTACTACGTATAATTATAGTGACCAATAAAAATTCTTTAAAAATTTCTCTAAATCCTAAGAAAAATACCTTCCTTTATTTAATACATATGAAATATAGTTCTTTGAGCACCTTCCATTAATGCTGGTATTGTGTAATTATTTTCAAATAAATGTTTTGTTAACCCTATTGAGTAGATCACATTCTCTTCAGATTATATTCCTCTGGATTTGATAGTGCTAAAATCCCCACTTCTATCATAAGAAACTGCTCTGGCTCTTCCAATTCCTTTAATTTATTCTACATGGAATTTAGCAACTTGTAAATATTAACAAAATATTTGAAGCAAGGAAAGCATCAAATTCATGTTACTGATGAAGTGGGAAATACAGTGATTCATGTAGAATAAAAGCAAAGAACAGGAAAGTTATACCAGTTGAGTATGGTATGGTGCCTAGGAGATGTAAGTTCCTCTTCTTCTCATTATTCACTTAGTAATGATAACAGTAGTAATAATAATTGAATATATATAAAGGTAATAGTAATAATAGTTGAACATATATGTAACGATAATGGTGATAATAATAATATAATACACACACATCATATAACGAATGCTTAGTGTGTTCCAAGGATGAGATCAGCATTTTAAAAATGTGATTTATTTATTAAATATACCATAAGAAGAAGTTACCATTATTATAACTATTCAGAGTCACAGATAGGAAGCTGAAACTGAAATTCAAAAACAGTAACAAAGCTGCCCACAGTGTAAAACTTGTATATGGCAGAACTCTTTCATTCCATTGGCTGTGTCCTTGATTATTAGTAAAATCTGTCCGTGTTTGCCCCTGACTTATAACATAGTTTGCTTCACAGATAGGCAATTGATTCTGAAGACCCTTCCATACGTGTCCTTGGCATTTCTCCATAAAAGGGTGGAAAATGATATCTACATCTGACTTCTTCCTGATCATTTGTAGTCTGAGTTAAAATCTCATTTAGTTTTAGAGATTTTACAACAGGCTTTTCCCACCCTTTAGACAATAGATCTTTGTATCAGTTCCTACACAGGAATTTTTACATTGTAGTCACATTCAATGTGGAATTTCAATCAGGTATTGAGACAAGTCTGACTGAAAATTATCTCTGAAAATCATGGCCAAACAGAATGAATCAGTCTATAGCACTCTAGAACTGGGCAAGAATGAAGGAAATAAGGAGCAGTGAAGTGACATTTTAGGGAATGGGGGTTAGAGGGTATCCCTTGTTACTAATTCTAGTCATATCTGAACAGTCTTTCTGAACAATTCAAATTCCTCGAGATAGTCATACCCTCCCCTTTGTCAGCAAAGTGTCTCAGGGGTCACTGTTCCTTGCCTTATGAATCAGACACAATGATATTTCCTGATTCTATAATGTTATTTGATTAAGTTCATTTAAAGGAAAACAAAAGTCCAGAAGGACCAAAAAAGACCCCATCTGTGGTCCCATTAATATATAAGGGACAGAGATTAACAGTGGACCAGGAAAGAAATTTAACCTTGCATTTAATATGTCTGAGAAGATAAAAGTGTGTCCCAGCGATAGGAGCTGCCATTTCCTTACTTATAAAGAATTGAGTTTCTTGGGGGTTTGTACAATGAAGACTAGCATACACTTTCTCTCCCTGAGGTGAGTGTGGAAGTGTTTTTCAGATCCTCTTAAGCCCTGGTTGGAACTCAGTGATAGCTCTGAGGAAGCAATTATTTGCCAACTTTATTCATATCTAATCATGAGATAATAGTAATGATATCATCAGAAAGAGGTGCATGTGCTGTGAGACTATTGGCCTGGTAAAACAGGCTGCATTCTAACATTAGATCACCTGCAAGGCTATACCCATATTCAGTAACTTTTTACCCTTCAAGTCTTTGCTTATGATATTCTTTGTCTCATCACTTTTAAAAGTATCTGTGCATCCATGTAACTATATATTTGTCTCTAATAAATATAACTATTTAAAGACAAGAATGTAATTAGTTAGTATATTTATTATGCATCTACTATTGGTATATACTTTTAGGTACATATTTCAAAAGAAATATTCATATAGTTGATCCATTTATGGGAGGATCACCAGAACAAAAAACAACTATAAAACATCTCAAAAGAAAAAATGATTGGCAAAAAATAGCTAATATTGAATAATAATTAATTGTAAGCACTTACCACGAGCTAAGTGCCATGGTAATTTTTTTTTTTTTTTTTGGTGCCGGGGATTTAACTCAGGAGCACTTAACCACTGAGCCGCATCCCTAGCCTTTTTATGTTTTACTTTGAGAAAACGTCTAACTAAGTTGCATAGGGCCTTGCTAAGTTGCTGAGGCTGGTTTTGAATTTGTATTCCTCCTGCCTCATCCTCTGGAATTGCTGGGACTACAGACACACACTACCACACCCAGCTGTTATGGTAAATTTTAGCATTCATTATTACACTGAATCTCCAAAATAAATTTTGTGAATTAGGTGGTATTATCATAACATTGAAAAAATTTAAAACTTAAAGATTAAATAATTAGAAGGTATTTAGGGATATAATTATACAACATTGATAATGAATTATAAAAATTTGGGTTTTGCACTTAACTAAAAAAGAGATAAAATATGGTCTTCAAATGCTTCCAGAGCTGACATTCAGACAGAATGTGAGATGTTCCATGAAGAGACTTATGAATTGACATAACAAAGGGATTTATTTTCAAAATAAGAAAGATTTATTAGAAAATGTACATTGATGAAATAAATAATCTTACCATGCAATTATCTCTGTCACAGGAAGTATTTAAGAACACATAAACAGAACCATCTTCAGGTGTATCACAAGATAGTCTTAGTTTGAATGAATAACTAAAGTTATTTCATGCTCTTTGTGATTTTGAAATTATTTGATTTTATTTATGCCATTAATCTTTTCAGTAATACTGACCTAGTACAATGGAAATGAAGATTTAAATTAATGATGATAATTCAACAAAACTTCATAGCAAAAGTGTTACTATATCCATAGATTTTACATAAGTAACTTGTAATGCCAAGACTGTTGCTAGAGCGTTTTAAATGGAAAACACCTGCCTGCTTTGGGAGTCATCCAAACACACTCAGACATGGTCTCATAGGAGGGAGTGACCTGTTGGGATGTCTTAGTGAGTAGACCACAGTTTTAATAATAACTGATGTCTATTGTTCATTTTCTTTGTTCTGGCATTTTCTTGCTGGCTCTGCATACACAATCTTTTTCACTTATTACCATAAATTTATTAGGTAGATAGTGTCTCCCTGATTTTTAATAGTATACAGTTAAGTCTCTAAGTGTTTAATGAAGGTAACCAAGGTAACTGAGTTGGTTAATGATAAAGCTGTATCTCAAATCAAAAACAGTATGACTCCTCCATTGAGTTATATAGAATAACAAGGCCAGGTGTGGTGGCACACACCTGTAATCCCAGTGACTCTGGAGGCTGAGGCAGGAGGATTGTGAGCTCAAAATCAGCCTCAGCAATTTAGGGAGGCACTTAGCAACACAGTGAGACCCCAACTCTAAATAAAACAAAATAGGGTTGGGAATGTTGCCAAATGGTTAAGTGACCCTGGGTTCAATCCATGGTAGAAAATAAATAAATAAATAAATAAATGAATAAATAAATAAATAAAATGAGTTTATCATTAATTATAATTTTCAAACACTCATTCATAAGTAATTTTGAACTTGTAATCCTAAATTTGTGGTGGTTGTAGTTTTCCAATGCATTTTCATGTTATTTGAATTTATTATCAAGAAATGTGCAAGATGGTTTGTCTTACCCCAATTTTACAAATAAGAACACTGGAACTCAGAGCAACTTCCTAAATTTAGACAGCTGCGGAGCCCAGGCATTCCCAAGCTTAGCTTGCTTCCACTGTATCATCACTGCTTCCCAGCAGGACTGCAGTGACCCCATGAGACATTATTATTAATCCATTCATTCATCTTAGGGATTTGGATACATGTTCTATAAATATTTATAATTATTACTGTTTCCCTAACCAAATTATTGGAGGCGGGGAGAGAGAGAGAGAGAGAAAGAAAGAGAGAGGGAGGAAGAAAGATGTTAGCTCACAGTCTGTTGCATAAGGATAAATTCCACCAGAAAATTCAATAGATATTTCTCAAGAGAGCTCTTTTGTCATGACACAACTACTGGGTAAATTTGCAATATATTTGCATTATCCTTCTTTCAGAGAACAGTCTACCCTTTAATTCCTTATTTTCTTCTTCATAATTTCAAGTAAATCACAGACATATTCCAGCAACAACTGACTTCTCAACTACTCATTTGGAAAAATTAAGAATTTAAATAGCAAGGCAAAGTCTGGGCATTCTTGATCCAGAATGGAAGAAGGTAGGATGTGGCTACTTAATAGAGAACAAATTTGTTTCTATCTGCCTCCTTTCTTGCTCCCTCCCTCCCTTCTTTCTTTTCTTATATTTTTATCTTAGTTGGAAAATTTTGGGGCCTCCTGAAAATTAAATGGTTTGGATGAAAGAGCTATAATTCACCAAACAGAGTTAAAATTTAAAAAATAGAATGAAAACCAATAAAATTGATGATATCTGCATTTTATTGGAGAGAGAGAGAAATGAAAGCATATTAGGATCTTGAATTCCTCAGAAAATCTCTTGAGTGACTAGTTTCTACACAATCACCTTTTGCTTCTCTCTGATCCTCTCTCCCCTATAAAAGTCTTAAGACATGCTGGGATATAAGTCAGGTAACCATAGCATAATAGAATAATGAACCAGTTTTCGAATTCAGAAGAATAATATGGGATAATAAAAGAGATCCCCACTTCTGTCTGAACAGTAATGTTACCAAAATCTTGATCCTTGTCCCCAATGCGAATCCATTTAAGAAAAAGAAAAAAAGTTTTATTACTTTGCTAGCAAAGGAAAAGCACAAGGGGACTCCTATCCCAGAGGCTGTGATTTTGCCCATCAAGGAGAACAGAGCATTTGCTGTTGTTTTTCTACCAGGGACTGAACCCAGGGACACTTAATCACTGCGCTCACACCCCCAGCCCTCTTTTGCACTTTATCTAGAGACAGGGTCTCACTAAATTGCTGAGGCTGACTTTGAGCTCATGATTCTCCTGCCATAGCCTCCAGAGCTGCTGCGATTATAGGAGTGAGCCACCACACCTAGATAACAAAGGGATTTTTTTGAAGAGGATTCAAAAGCTACATTTCAGGTGTGCCCTGACAGGGGTCCCAGGTATTGGGGGTTAAAATTCACTTGCTAATTTAGGACATAACCATTTATTAGATTTTCTGGTGCCATCTCTGAAGTCCAAATTACTTGGTTTCGAAATGAGTGTGTGCTCAAAGATAACTCAGCCCAGGATGGTAAAAAAGTGATCCTGTTCTACCTCCCACCCCCAGATTAGGGAGGGGGAGAGGGAGAAGACAAAAAGAAAACATGATCATTTTAAAATAAGCCTCAGTGGTAGAGCAGCAAGGGCTATATTCAAAGCATGAAGTGGATCACTGTTTCATACATAGATATTTATCATCTCTCTATTCATCCATTTGTCTTGAGATGGTCCTTCCTTTTGCAGGGATGTTCCATGCATCTTCTATATTTTTGCCTATTTAAAGCTTTACTCTTTCCAAACCTTGCTTTTGCCATGTAAACTGGATCTTGTAGTTTGCTCAGAACAATGGGTCATATCTGAGACTCTGCTATGTAGGATTATATCAGTAAATTTACAAAGAAAAGGATTTAATAAGGTTATTAAATGAAGGAAAGGAGTTGCCGAGCAACAGAAACCAACTCTGGATGGATTTCAGGAATGTATCCAAATCCATCACGTAGACCTGAGCCACTAAGGAAGCTGCTGGATCACAAAGCTTCTCTTGAAATGTGAAACCATTGCTATGGCTGGAAGCTCTAGAACTAACACATCTGGCACAGTCTTCCCTAGCTAACACCAATACCTACCGTCCTGCCTCTTGTCAAAACTGACTTTATTCCCATATTCAATCTCACTGAAGTGCATCTTATGGGAAAAATCCTAACTGCAAGGGAGTCTGGAAATAAAATTTTACGTTTTCCAACCTCTGTGCACTAGGAGTTGCATGCTGATCTACCATACCTACCACAGTGATTCTTCTTTTTCTATTTCAGTGAAAATGATTACTTTTAAACTTTATTTAAAACACTATTGGGGTACACTAGTGACATACAAAAAACTGTATGTATTTAATATTTACAGATGAGTTCAGAGATTAGTATACACCATGAAGTCATCACCACAAACTACCATAAACCTATGCATTACCTCTAAAATTTTCCCTTTCCTTATTATTATTTATGAAAAGAACACAACATAATATCAACCATTTTAATACATTTTTAAGTATAAAAATACAGTTTTATCAGTTATAAGTCCTATGCTTACAGTAAATTTCTAAGACTTATTCATCTTAAAAATAACATATTTTGTGCACTTTGACTAATATCTCACTATTTTCCTCTTCTCCAACACCTTGGCTACCACTATTCCATTCTCTCCTTCTGTGAGTTTGACTATTTTAAATTCATCATGTAACTAGTATCATGTAATGTGTGTCCTTTTGCATTCAGCTTATTCCACTTAGCACAATGTCCTCCAGATTACCCATCTTGCTGCATAAGAAAGATTTCCTTTTTTTTCAAGACTAATTTCCTTCTTTTTACAATAAAAAGAGATTGAAAATATATCCCAAAATACATATTTCCAGAAGTCAAGGTTGAATGAATTAAACAAATCAATGAAAGAAGTATCATGTATTTGATGATCAACTTTCATCTTATCTTTAAGAACTCTTAACAGTAAGAGCATTGTCTCCTACTTGAGCAATTGGAATAGCAAAGACATACTGTTTTGAAAGAATACTGAAGCTAAATTTATCACTTGAGATTGAATTTTCTGAAGAGAAAATTCATTCTATGAAATTTCATTCTATGAAAGCAAAATTTCATAGTTGTAACGAAGTATAATCTTAGTATTTTAGATCTTGAATTTGGAAGAAGACTATTCTAGACTATTCCAGACACACTCTCTCTCCTTTTAGAACTCTCTCTCTCTCTCTCTCTCTCTATATATATATACACATATATACACCATATATATATATGGTTTGAGGTTGTAGCATCTTTAGGTGATGGCATGAAGATGGTATTTCCAATTGAATGTATTTTTCTGCTTTGAATTTGAATGTCATTGTTGTGTCACTGGGTATTATAATAATATCTCTGTAGTGATCCATATACAGCAGTAGACATGAAGGTTGTTCATACAGTAATTATTGTGAAGTTTTTGAAATTTCTATCAAGTCATCAAGATGAAATTTATAGGACTTGGGCAAAGGGCAGTTTTTGATTTTAGAGTAGAAGATAAATAATTTGCAAATTATCTACATATATAATTACACTCTGAATGGAGAGGGGGGAAGAAGAGAAAATGGGAGGAATGATGAAATGAAATTGACTAAACTATCTCATATAATAACCTATATGTACATATAATAACACCAGTGAATTTCACCTTTAGGTATATCTATAAATCACTAATTTAAAAAATAAGTAAATAGAAGAAAGACCAGTAGAGTAAGTGAAAGGGAACAGGGGGAGGGAGGAGGAGAGGGAAAAGGGATGTTGAACACTTTTTCATATATCTGTTGATTGCTTGTAGATCTTCTTCTGTGAAGTGTCTTCCCAGTTCTTTAGCCAATTTATTGAATAGGTTCTTTGAATTTTTGGTGTAAAGTTTTTTAAGTTCTTTATAAATTTTGGAGATTAGTGCTCTGTCTGAAATTGTGGTGGGTGTGGAAAGAATTTTCTCTCACTCTGTAGACTCTCTTTTCACATTATTGATTATTTTCTTTGCTGAGATAAGCTTTTTAGTTTGGATCCATTCCATTTATTGATTCTTGCTTTTATTTCTTGCATTCTAGGTGTCTTGTTTAGGAAGTCTGGTCCTAAGTCAACATGATAAAGATTGGGGCCTACTTTTTTTTCTATTTGGTAAAGGGTCTCAGGTGTGTTTGCTTTTATAAAGCTATCGCTCAGATTTTTCCTTAAGACAGATTTAAATTCAGTTTTTTAGGTACTTTTGGTTTATTTGAGGGTCTAATTTTAAAGGAAGCTGGTACTTAGAAAACTTTAGTCCTAGTGAAATGAAAAACATTTAGAATATTGTAAGCAGAGGAGTAACATGATTGACTTACATTTTGAAGCACTGTAAGAGTAGTGAGGACTATTGTTAATGGGTTCCTCATTAGACTTGGCAACACTGAGTGTAGACTATTTAAGATCAGCATAGATTAATATAAAACTTCCCAGACTAAAATAAACAAATAAAATAAAAACAAAAAACAGGACAGAAAAAAAGCAAGCAGAACATCCCCAAACATGGAACTATTAAAAAATATAACATTTGTAATTGGGATATAAGAAAGAGAAAAGTACAGGGAAATATTTGCAGTATTAATGGCTAAAAATTTTCTGAAATTTGTAAAAATTGAAACCCCAGAATGGGCACAAAACACCAAGCAGGATAAATCTAAATAAATACATACATACATACATACATACATAAACAAACTAATGTATATCATATTCACACTGCAGAAAAGCAATAACAAAGAAAAAGTTTGTCAAAGGAATTTTAAAGTTTGCCCAGGTAAGAAATTACCTACCTAGGCAAAAAGAAAAATAACAACAGAATTATTGTCAAGAAAACTTCAAACAAGAGAGCAGAATGAAATCTTTAAATTGTCAGAAAAAAATAGAATATGTATCCAGTGAAATTACCCTTCAAAAACGAATAAGAAATAACAATCTTCCCCCTAAACTAAAGGAATTCTCCTGCTTACTAGACCTTTTCTACAGGAAATGGTAAAAGAAAATTCTTCAATAAGAAGGAAAATGATACCAGTCAGAAACTTACATTCATATTTAAAAGAATGAAGTATAGAGAATGAATAAATTACATTAAAATAAGTCTACATTTTGTTATTCATAATCAATCTATAAGCTAAATTTTATGGTAATAGTAATAATTAATTGGGATGTTATGGAAATAATGGATATAAATGCATGAATGCAAAGCCATAATGGATGGGAGGAAGGAATTAGGAATTCCCTATTACAAGGTGTCTGCAGTACACATAAAATGGAATAGTGTGATATGTATGTGGGCCTGTTTATAAATGTATATTATAAACTAGGGAACAACTAAAACATTTTTAAAGAATTAAAATTGATAAGAGTGGAGATAAATGAAACTATTTACAATGTTTAGTTAAAGGTAGAGGAGGAAAAAACAAGGTGAAAAATCAAAGAACAAATGCAACATACATTAAAACATTAAGAAACATAGTAGGTACTATTCCAGTTATATAAATAATTATTTTAAGTTAAGAATGGTTCACTTAAACAATTTAAATTACAGAGATTATTTGAGTAGATTTTTTTAAAAAGTCTAAGCTTATGTTGTCTGTAAGAAATCCTCTTTAAATTCAAAAAAAATTGTAGGTTAAAGAAACAGAAAAATACATCAGGATGATATTCATTACTAGAAATCTGAAATAGCAATGTTAATTTCAGACAAAGCCAACTTCAAAACAAGGAAAACCACCAGAGATAAAGGTTGGCATTGCATTTTGATAGAAGAGCGAATTCTCAAAGAAGAAATAATAATCCTAAATGAGAATGCACTTAACAAGAGAACCTAAAATGTGTAAAGCAAAAATTGAAAGAACTAAGAAATGGAATACATGCAGTTGACTCATTGCACAGTTTTTTTTTTTTTTTTTTTTTTTGATCAATCAGATACTTCAGAATGAAGATGGGCTCATATTTTAAAAAGAAATGACTGAGTTGGAAGAGAAACATCAGATGTTAAGTGATTCCCAGGGCAAACTGTGCTGGAGCTAGTATCAAAGGCAATAGTCAGAGAACCACTGAAAGTAATAATACAACTGTAGTTCAATGACTTATTTTTACAGATGGAGGATTAAGTCATTTGCCCATCATCACATAACTAGCTATGTGTATGTTCAGGATTCTAGTAGTGGTCCTGATAATTGCCCTTTGCTTCCTTCACGTAAGACATGTAAGACAGTCATTCATCTTATGGGAGAAGGTGTGGAACAGGATTCAGTGTAACAGTGGACATGTCAGGAAATTTGACACAGAAAACATAATAAAACCAATGAAGATTCAATGAGTGAATCTATGGAAGACCAGATAGAACAAAGTGTGTGTAAAAATAGTCATTTTAATACTGACAATACAGCAAAAGGGCCACTTTATTCTGACAAGGTATTAGAGACATAAGGGTCAGAAGCCATCATGTGAAGTTCCACTGTTCTTTATGTGGTGAGCAATCCAGGATCAGGTCTTGGGCTGCCATTAACTCTGCTCTTCCTTTATTGCACTAGATCAGAGTCTAATGTACAGTCCTCATGGGTTCAGGCTAACCCTGAGCTTTCCATTATATTCCTATTAAAATGTATTTACTGATTGAGGAGATCATCTGTCTCCAACAATCATAGTTCAACCCATGTCACTTAGGCATGGGCAGGCAAAGGCATGTAGTATAGGCTAACAACTCCAAGAAGAACTAAATGAGAAGGCTCCCAACAGAACCAGTGCCCACAGTGCACCCCTCATGTGCCTCTTTTTGTAATCTTGAGGTCACATCAACACTGATGTTGATTTTTTTTAAAAAAATGTTCTAATTTGTTATACATGGCAGTAGAATGCATTTTCTGTAAAGGTTAATTGGGGTCCAGCTATAAGAGTTAAGGAGAGAGCCAATAAAAATGAAAGCACACAGGATGGTGAAGAGCAAGAAGTGGCCCCTGTGGGAGAGCCGGTCCAGTTTATTATCTATTCCAGGGTCATATCAAGTTACATTAGGTTACATAGTGCGGTTAGTTTTGTACATGTACAGATTCACATAACTTGCTTGCTTCTCAGAGTCCACTAGTACAAAAGGTTATTATAATAAGATAATGCCTCCAGGCCTCAAGGACAGAGTTGTTGCAGGGCATCTCTAAGTCATTCAGACAGGGCGCCTATTGTCAGCATGAGGAACTTGCTCTACTCAAGGACTTTTGCCCCCTGTACATTGACTGACCTGAAATCCCTACAATTTTGACACATAATACATAAATGGAGTATAACTTCTCATTTGTCTGGTTGTACATGATGTAGAGTTACACATGTCATGCATGCACAAAGGGTAATAATGTCCAATTCATTCTCCTGCCACCCCCATGCCTCTCCCTTACTTTCACTCCCCTCTGTATAGTCCAAAAATAATATGGAACACTTCAAGAATTTTTATGTCATCCTTACGCAGGGTCCATACTGATTCTCTCTGTATTGTTCCAGTTTTAGTGTATTTGTGGCCAAAGCAAACACTGATGTTAGCTTTTTTAAAGTAATTTTTAAATTTGTTCTAATTGGTTGTACATGATAGTAGGATACACTTATTCATTTTGGTAGATCATACATAAATGGAGTGTAATTTCTTATTTTTCTGCTGTTGTCTTTTAACTGCCCTCCAACTCTTCCTTCAAGTATAAAAGCCTTCACAGCTTACTTGTATGGTCCTGGAAAGTATACAAGAGCAATAAGATAATGAAGAGAATTCTCTAATTTAGGCAATCCTTGGCACCAAATATTGAAATTGTTAGCCTGATGCCCATGCCACCTGTTTTTCTTGTCATTACTCTGGAAAGCCTGGGAGGAATATTAATTATCGCATATGAATGCTTTGCACTTCTCCAGGAAAAGTACAGGTTCTGGGACCACCATTACTTGTCTGAGGGTCATGGCTGGGGAAAGAAGATTACATTCAGAGGGACATGGCACCGATAGGCAAGGTGGTATGGGTATCCTTTACTTTTATGTGAATAGAGTTGTAGGTGAAATTTAAAACACGAAACATCACAGCAGAAGAGACGGTGAAGGGAGTGCTAATAGCCAAGGAGAATCACCTCCTTTATCTCGCCTTTGTCTTTTTCTTTTTGCTGGAAGGCATCCTTAGCGTACAAAGACAGCAGGGTCCACAGATGATTTCAGGAGAATATTTGCAGCCTTCACAAGCATGGGCAGAGTGGAACCTGGGATGAAGGGAATGAAGAGTCAGGGCTGAGGGACAGCAGTTGAGAGGAAGGCTCTTTTCCCAGTGTAACCCAAAGGTCCATGATCCTTCCCCCCGAATTCTGCTTTACCTTTCTTCAATACCCAAGATGTTTCTGTTCTTCTTGCCAAGATTCTACATTCATCTTCACCCCAGAATCACTCAGCAGCAGTGACATCATAAATGTGGAAGGTATAAGTGCTCCAAGTACAGATACTTATTCAGCTTAATACTGAGAGAGAGAGGATAGTTTCAAACCATGTCCTTTCTGCAACTCGTAGTACCCATCCATGTCCCATTCCCTTTTTATTCGACTCTCCCCACTTCCTCCATATAAGATTTTTCCCTTATCCTAACAAGGAAAGGACGACTGGGAGACCAGAAAAGATCTGGACCTGAATGTCCTGAAAATGACTATGAGGACTCTTGGGGTCATCCTCTGCCAGGTCTGGAGGGGCAGTGCCTGGGAATATGCTGTCTTCCTGGAAGGGTAGGGAAGGGCCCTGGGAGTGAGCTCTTACCTGCTTAGATGTGAATACAGGCCACAGCCTTCCTTTCTAGAAGCTCCCACTCAGTCTCCTGGACCTTACCATGAGTATGTAGCCAGACCACGGCCAGGAGAGTGGCTCAGCCTAGGGAGTCCACATGCTGCCCAATAGACAGAGACTTCCCTGAGGACACGAGGCTGGAGCAGGAAACCCCCCAAGAATGTGCAAGGAGTGTCATAGCCTTCTCACTGGCCAGCCCTATACTGCTGCTAGATGGAATTACCTGGTCTCCCTCTAATTCCATCTACCACTTGCAAAGCATGACAATAGGCCATGAACCCCAGAGAAATAGTCCACTGAGTCAAGATAGTCTTAAGTTTTAAATCCAGTATAATCATCAGGATAGTGCTGGAGACCACTAAACACCCACACAGGGATTATACAACTCTGATAAGAGAAACACATGCATTGTTGCTTTACATTTGATAAAATATCTTCATTTGTTTTTGAATCTCTCTCTCCCCCACACACAAATTACTACTCATATTTTAAAGAACTTTGGGTATCTTGAAGCTCTCGTCTAACATTTTATTTCTCATTTCTCTTATTTATGTGTAAGAAAATTTTTGTCTACATCCTCATCAAAATCTTCATTGAAGATATAGAGTTTGGTGGGTATAAAAGTACATTTTCACTTTAAAAATCAATTCATTATTTACTGCTCTGGATTTTCAACCAGTTTATTCTTGGTCCAAGTACTCATCATTAAAAAATGGTCAAATTCCTTCCCCCAAATTCAGATCACCAAAGTCTCATTCACTTGATTTGTTGACCTTGCTGCCATATCAAAAAAGAAATGTCAGCCTGACATGTCTTATCCTCCTTGAATCTATGCTAGAACTTCAAGATTCCTTCTCCATCTTCCAAGTACTTAAAACAAAATACTTCTAATTCTTCACTCTAGAAAAACATTCTCCAATAGAAATAGAATGCTAGACACACAGGAATTATAAATTTTCAGTAGCCATATTTTAAAAAGTTAAAATAGGACATATTATGTTACTAATTAAAAAAATTTTTTGTGCCAGGGATGCTAAGTGTGTACTCTACTGGTGAGATCTACCTTTAATTATTAATATATTCTACATAAATCAATATACTGAAACATAATTTTAAAATCAATATCAAATAATTTTTATTTAATTTTTTATTTGATATTTTTAGTTATATATGAAGTATAATGTATTTTGACATATCCTATAGACATGGTGTATAAATTTCCATTCTTGTGATTTTTGAAGTTACACTAGTCATGTATTCATATATGAACATAGGAAAGTTATGTTCAATTCAATCAAATACTTTTGATGACATATAGTATACAATTTATGCTTTCTTTGAAATAAGTATTTCACAATATAGCATACCTCCATTAAATTAAAAACTTTTGTTATTCATTTGCATTAGCCATATTTCAAAGATTCAACAGCCACATGTGATTCATGGATACTGGAGGGATGGTTTGATCACAGAATATCTGAAGTTTAGTCAACTTTCACAGATTTAAAGTTTAGAATGACATTTGTCCTTCACATTTTTCATCTTATATTTAATAATTTCTTAGTGAGCAATAGAAGCAAGTTACTTTACATTTTGAATGTACCTTATCCTTGTCAGCATATTTCAATATTTGAAATAACTAAGTGGTTCCATTCACATTTTGTCTATTCTGACTTCAGTTAACTTTTTTAAATGTCTGGATGACATCCTTTAATATGAAGGGAAGCATCAATGGGGTTATTTGGGGGGTTCTAATACTGATAGTCCTAGCATTTAAACTGATCCTGCCACTCATTGGCTCAGACACCTAATTACACCTCTATAAACTTCAGTTTCTTTATCTATAAGCAGCAAATAAATAGGACCCACCTTTTTCTCAATTGATGTAAAAAGTAAAGTAGATTTTGAATGTTTAGTGCTTAGCACAATGCCTGGCACAGAGGACTAACTCACTGTTTATTTATACATCTAAGACACCTGGCAGAGAATAAAACTAAAAAGTCCAAAAGGATTTTTACTTCCCTTTTGCCATTCACAAACCTTCATATGAATATCTACCAGTAAGCCCATTATTTTTTATTATTTCTGCTCTAACATAACTAGAAAATTTTTCAACCTCTACTTATTAGAAGTTAATTCAGGGGGGATTCAAGATGGCGGACTAGAGGGTGGCTGCATTTCGTGTTGCTCCAGGACTCAGGTCTCAAGAAGAGGAGATATAGAGAGACTTGGGACCAACTCAAAGCAGCCGGGTGAGTCTCTCCCATTGGGGAGGTGTCCCGGACGGGGCAGTAGCCCCGAATGCAGGGAACTTTGTGAAGTAGAGCTGCCGGCGAGGCGCCCCTCCTCCCGCTGGAGCAGTGAACGCGGACAACTGGGAGCATTGGAGAGGTGGCTGCTCACCACAGCGCTTGGACTCGGCGCAACCCACCCGGGCTCTGGGAGGCTGCCCAAAGGAGAGGGTGCTTGGTGAGCTGTTTGGACTGAAAGCGACCACCCCTGACACAGGGGGCTGCCCAGAGGAGAAGGAGAAATACGGGCTCAGCACGTCGCTTGGACTTGGAGCAGCTGTGCCAGGGCTCTGGGCGGCTATCCAGTGGAGCAGCGTGGTGAGTGGTTTGCTCCCAGAGCATCCGCTCCTGAACACAGGGGGGTTGTCTGGAGAAGGAGGAGGAGCAGCGGGGTGCTTGGGCTCGAAGTGACTGCACCAGGGCTACGGGTGGCAGTTGGGATGAGAAGGTGCACAGTGAATTCCTGGGACTCGTGACGAACGCACCAGATCTCTGGGTGACTGCCTGGTGGAGAAGGAGGTGCGTGGTCGGTCACTTGGACTTAGAACGACCGCACAGAACACCAGGTGGCTGCCAGAGAAAAAGGCGTGTGGCGGGTCACTGGAACTCGGAGCGATCGTAAGGGGCTCCAGGTGGCTGCTCAGAGGAGGGGCCACATAGCCAGGCGAAAAGTGCAGAGCAGGGTCCCAGGGCCTAGGCGGCTTCTTGGTGGAAGAGCCCCACAGACAAACTGAGGGGCGGAGCGAAGGCTCCAGGACTGCAGGCAGCTTCTCTGAGGAGAGGCAGCCTAAGGAGATTCGTCTGCGAAGGGTGAGGCTCCCAGGCCCAGGAGGTAGGTCCGGGTCCCTGGGAACATTGCAGAAGAAGGCTGCCCAGCCCAGGCGGTAGTTGTGAATTGAACGGAACCTCTGGGAAGGAAACCGACCAGCGAGACCTCCCCACTGGGTGAGTCCTCCCTGTCGGATGAGGTTCTCCCAAAAGGACTGTAAAATCAGAGACACAGGCCCAAACTGGCCTTGCATCAGCCCACATCCTACTTCCCCTTTGGAGGACCATTAATCAGCAAGTGAAGGTACCTCTGCCCACTAGCAGGGAATATACCCCACCGGAAGACCACCACCCCTAGGGAGTCAGCTCCCTTGTGGAGCACCGCATTATCAACTTCCTCCAAGACTTCAGGCTACTGAAGGCTAAGAGGGGATATACTAGAAATCTTCAGGGATATTATAAGACAATAGAGGAAATCTGCAATATCACAGCGGTCAACTGATACCTGAACAATATGAGAAAACAAGGAAAGAAAATGCTGCAAACAAATCTAGATGTTACATCAATGAAACCCAACGACAGCATGGCAGAAGAAATGACAGAAAGGGAGTTCATAATGTACATAATTAAAATGATCAGGGAAGCAAATGACGAGATGCAAGAGCAAATGCAGGCACTGAATGATCGCACCAATCGACAGTTAAAAGATCAAATACAGGAAGCAAAAGACCATTTCAATAAAGAGTTAGAGATATTGAAAAAAAAAACCAAACAGAAATCCTTGAAATGAAGGAAACAATAAACCAAATTAAGAACTCCATAGAAAGCATAACCAATAGGATAGAACACCTGGAAGACAGAACATCAGACATTGAAGATAAAATATTTAATCTTGAAAACAAAGTTGAACAAACAGAGAAGATGGTAAGAAATCATGAACAGAATCTCCAAGAACTATGGGATATCATGAAAAGGCCAAATTTAAGAATTATTGGGATTGAGGAAGGCTTAGAGAAACAGACCAAAGGAATGAACAATCTATTCAATGAAATACTATCAGAAAATTTCCCAAATCTGAAGAATGAAATGGAAGATCAAGTACAAGAGGCTTATAGGACTCCAAATATAAAAATTACAACAGACCCACACCAAGGCACATTATAATGAAAATACCTAACATACAAAATAAAGACAGAATTTTAAAGGCCACAAGAGAGAGGAATCAAATTACATTCAGGGGGAAACCAATACGGATATCAGCAGATTTTTCAATCCAGACCCTAAAAGCTAGAAGGGCCTGGAACAACATTTTTCAAGCCCTGAAAGAAAATGGATGCCAACCAAGAATCTTATACCCAGCAAAACTTACCTTCAAATTTGATGAGGAAATAAAATCCTTCCATGATAAACAAAAGCTAAAAGAATTTACAAAAAGAAAGCCAGCATTACAGAATATTCTCAGCAAAATATTCCATGAGGAAGAGATGAAAAACAAAGAAACAAATCAGCAATGGGAGGAACTATCCTAAAGGAATTGTCAAATAAAGGAAGAACCAAGTCGTCTCAAAATAAATAAATAAATAAATAAAATGAACCAAATGACCGGGAATACTAATCATATCTCAATAATAACCCTGAATATTAATGGCCTGAACTCATCAATCAACAGACATAGACTGGCAGATTGGATCAAAAAGAAAGATCCAACAATATGTTGCCTGCAAGAGACTCACCTTGTAGAAAGAGATACCCATAGACTAAAGATGAAAGGATGGGGAAAAACATACCATGCACATGGACTCAGCAAAAAAGCTGGGGTATCCATCCTCATTTCAGATAATGTGGACTTCAAGTCAAAACTAGTCAGAAGAGATAAAGAAGGACATTACATACTGCTTAAGGGAACCATAAATCAGCAAGACATAACAATCATAAACATCTATGCCCCAAAGAGTGGCTCATCCATGTATGTCAAACAAATCCTTCTCAATTTCAGAAACCAAATAGACCATAACACAATAATACTAGGTGATTTTAACACACCTCTCTCACCACTGGACAGATCTTCCAAACAAAAATTGAACAAAGGAACCATAGATCTCAATAACACAATCAATAATTTAGACTTAACGGACATTTATAGAATATACCATCCAACCAAGAGCGAATACACTTTCTTCTCAGCAGCACATGGATCCTTCTCTAAAATAGACCATATATTATGCCACAAAGCTAATGTTAGCAAATACAAGAAGATAGAGACACTACCATGTATTCTATCAGATCATAATGGATTGAAATTAGAAGTAAATGAAAGAGTAAAAAACAGAAGCTACTCCAACACCTGGAGATTAAACAATATGCTATTACATGATGCATGAATAACAGAAGATATTAGGAAGGAAATTAAAAAATTCTTAGAGGTAAATGAGAACAAAGAAACATCATATCAAAATCTCTGGGACACTATGAAAGCAGTACTTAGAGGAAAATTTATTTCATGGAGAGCATTTAATAAAAGAAGTAAAACTCAACAAATAAACGACCTAACACTACAGCTCAAAGCCCTAGAAAAAGAAGAACAGAACAGCACCAAAAGTAGTAGAAGACAGGAAATAGTTAAACTCAGAGCTGAAATCAATGAAATTGAAACAAAAGAAACAATACAAAAAACTGACAAAATAAATAGTTGGTTCTTCAAAAAAATAAAGAAAATTGATAAACCTTTAGCCACACTAACAAGGAGAAGATGAGAGAAAACCCAAATCACTAAAATTCGGAATGAACAAGGAAATATCACTACAGACACGATTGAAATACAAAACATAATTAGAAGCTATTTTGAAAATCTATATTCCAACAAAATAGAAAATTTCGAAGACATCAACAGGTTTCTAGAGACATATGAATTGCCTAAATTGAACGAGGAAGACATACACAATTTAAATAGAACAATTTCAAGTAATGAAGTAGAAGAGATCATCAAAAGCCTACCAACAAGGAAAAGTTCGGGACCAGATGGGTTCTCAGCCGAGTTCTACAAAACCTTTAAAGAAGAGCTCATTCCAATACTTCTCAAAGTATTCCATAAAATAGAAGAGGAGGGTGCCCTCCCAAACTCATTCTATGAAACCAATATTACCCTGATACCCAAGCCAGACAGAGACAAATCGAGGAAAGAAAATTTCAGACCGATATCATTAATGAACATTGACGCAAAAATTCTCAATAAAATTTTAGCAAATCGCATACAAAAATATATTAAAAAGAGAGTGCACCACGATCAAGTGGGTTTTATCCCAGGGATGCAAGGTTGGTTCAACATCAGGAAATCAATAAATGTAATTCACCATATCAACAGACTTAAAGTCGAGAATCACATGATTATTTCAATAGTTGCAGAAAAAGCATTTGATAAAATACAACACCCCTTCATGCTCAAAACACTAGAAAAAATAGGGATAGTGGGAACATTCCTTAACATTGTAAAGGCCATCTATGCTAAGCTAATATCATTCTAAATGGTGAAAAACTGAAAGCATTCCCCCTAAAAACTGGAACAAGACAGGGATGCCCTCTTTCACCACTCCTATTCAATATCGTTCTTGAGACTCTAGCCAGAGCAATTAGACAGACCAAGGAAATTAAAGGAATACGAATAGGAAAAGAAGAACTCAAACTATCCCTATTTGCGGATGATATGATTATATACTTAGAGGAACCAGGAAATTCCACCAGAAAACTTTTAGAACTCATAAGTGAATTCAGTAAAGTAGCAGGTTACAAGATCAATGCTCATAAATCCAATGCATTTTTATACATAAGTGATGAATCCTCAGAGAGAGAAATTATGAAAACTACCCCATTCACGATAGCATCGAAAAAAATAAAATACTTGGGAATCAATCTCACAAAAGAGGTGAAAGACCTCTACAATAGAACTACAGAACACTAAAGAAAGAAATTAAAGAAAACCTTAGAAGATGGAAAGATCTCCCATGTTCTTGGATAGGCCGAATTAATATTGTCAAAATGGCCATACTACCAAAAGTGCTATACATATTCAATGCAATTCCAATTAAAATCCCAATGACGTACCTTACAGAAATAGAGCAAGCAATCATGAAATTCATTTGGAAGAGTAAGAAACCCAGAATAGCTAAAGCAATCCTTCGCAGGAAAAACGAAGCAGGGGGTATCGCAATACCCGAACTTCAACTTTTTTACAAAGCAATAGTAACAAAGACGGCATGGTATTGGTACCAAAATAGACAGGTAGATCAATGGTACAGAATAGAGGACACGGACACAAACCCAAATAAATACAACTGTCTAATACTAGACAAAGGCGCCAAAAATATGCAGTGGAGAAAAGATAGCCTCTTCAACAAATGGTGCTGGGAGAATTGGAAATCCATATGCAACAGAATGAAACTAAACCCATATCTCTCACCCTGCACAAAACTCAACTCAAAATGGTTTAAGGGGTGCACTCATACATTGCTGGTGGGGCTGCAAATTAGTGCAGCCACTCTGGAAAGCAGTGTGGAGATTCCTTAGAAAACTTGGAATGGACCTTCCATTTGACCCAGCTATCCCACTCCTTGGCCTATACCCAAAGGACTTAAAATCAGCATACTACAGAGATACAGCCACATCAATGTTCATAGCTGCTCAATTCACAATAGCCAGACTGTGGAACCAACCTAGATGCCCTTCAATTGATGAGTGGATAAAGAAACTGTGGTATATATATATACAATGGAATATTACTCAGCCATAAAGAATGATAAAATTATGGCATTTGCAGGCAAATGGATGAAATTGGAGAATATCATGCTAAGTGAGATAAGCCAATCTCAAAAAGCCAGAGGACGAATGATATCGCTAATAAGTGGAGGATGACACATAATGGGGGGGAGGGAAGGGTTAGTGTTAGGGTTAGAGTTAGTGTTAGGGAGGGGGGCAAGTATGGAGGAAGGAAGTACTGTATAGAGGGAAAAGAGGGGTGGGAGGGGTGGGGGGAAGGGAAAAAATAACAGAATGAATCAAACAACATTACTCTATGTAAATTTATGATTACACAAATGGTATGCCTTTATGCCATATACAAGCAGAGAAACAACATGTATCCCATTTGTTTACAATAAAAAAAAAAATGCAAAGTGGATCTTACGTGAAAACAAGAAGGGGAGGAGGAGGGGTATATTGCTGGGGTACTGTAGGGCTTTGGGGAGATTAGAGAGGGTAATTGACCCTGATTATTAAATCCACAGTTATTATACTAAGCTACTAAGTTATTTTAATTCAATGACAAGTGACAACAATTATTTAAAATCTTAAAGAATTAAAGCAGTATCATGTCGTTTGCATTGCGAAAAGAGAGTGCTTTAGAAATTAAATTAATTATGATCATAACCCATCTTAAGATATCTGTCCACATTCTTTAGGGTACTCCATAGGTCACCTTCAGAGTATCTTTGTGGCCTGAGGATCCCCATGCCCTCTGCCTGAACAGTCTGGCTAGGAAAGATTTTTCAATCTTTAAAAAAAAAAGAAAATATATATATATATATGTATATTTAAAAAATATATATTACTCATATATATATATATATATATATATATATATATATATAGAGAGAGAGAGAGAGAGAGAGAGAGAGAGAGAGAGAGAGAGAGCAGGCCAGAAGGGCCTGATAATTAATGGTTCCAAGATCATCCACTAACAAATTTGGGGTAATAGTTTTTATAAAATCACTCCAGCTTACTTTGTACCCAGGTAGAATAACAGAGGTCTTTCTCTACTGTCTTTCAGAAGATTCCTAGTGGGATTGAGCCTATGATTCATCTGAAACTGTACGATAAAATAAATATTTTCTTCCTTTGAGTTGATTGTGTATTTTGTTCATTGTGACAAAAAATGAACATACCCCCCACTTCTAATTAGTAGTCTTAGTTGCTTAAAAAACATACCTACTTTATTCTCTTTCTTTACTCTCACCTTAACAGGGTGTACAGTAAGCATGTCTTCCAAATTCACTCACAGGATGTTGGCCAGATCCTCATTCAGATCGCAGGTACCATTTGCTCTTTGTAGATATATCAGCTGCACAAGATCATCCTCTACAACCATTTTGAGGAGAAAAATAAACAAAATGATGGAGCTTACAGAGCATGTAGCCTATTATCATATCTGATAGACTGCTGGATTCAGAGACAAGTGGGTCTACTGAGAAAGCTATCAGGCAACATCCATATCTACCTTCAAATGTAAAAGAATGACCAATGAAGCAGGGACCCAAACAGAAAAACATCAGAGTTATGCAGGGTCTAGACCCTGACTGCAGGCAACCTATGCTGGCAATGATGGCAAAAGATTTACTTAATGCAAGTCACTCCAGACTCCAGTGGTAGGAGGTTGCAGGGTCCTATATTGTGAACTAATGAAGCTGAGTTAACCCTGGAAAATTTAGAGACTAGAAAAATTTTATCCCCTACTTGATGCTTTGCAAAAAGATTACCTCCTAGGTAGTGAAAGATACAAGAAAGTAGAACATCAAAGATTAGCGCTTCAGTCCCCATAGATCAGAAAAGTAAGCTAAAGCCCATCTCCCCTTTATGGTAACTGTAAGTTTGTCCTATTGGTGGAAGAAGTCATCTCACAGCTAGTCTCTGTGAGAGCACTGCGTGTTGTCCTCTGACCCCATTGAAGTGCCTGAGGCAGTTTTTGACTATAGAGGTCAGCATATTTTCTGGAGTCCCCAAGGGACATTAATTCAGAAAAGGCAGACAAAGGTATATAATGGGATGTGAATTCTGATTCCCACGAAATATCTGAAAAACACCAATATGCACAGAGACTAGGTATCCCCTGCTCTCTACAGCAGGCAAAGGTAATGAAGTCTGATAATTTTGAGACACATTTCTTCCCATTTATATCAGATGCAGTCTACACCTTTCCTGTGCTATTCTTCTCCTAGGAGCCCACCGTGGTACAAATTTTCACCCTCTCAGATCTTTCTGCTTTCTGTTGTGTCCTCTGAAAACCCTGACACCTGCTAAGCAATCTTCCCTGCATATTTACTTTCAGTACAGGAGGCTCCTTCCAACTAAGTCTTAACTGAAAACTCATGCATCCTCTGCTAAACTGTTCTCCCTTCATCTCCCTCAGATGGTTATTGCTCAGTGTAGCACTCGAAATACCCAGTTTGGGAGGTGAGACTGGAAACTTTTTCAGCTTCTGATGATTAGTCTTCCACTCTCACCTGGGTACCTTCCATATTTCCTCACTACCTTCACCACCCCCAAATCCCTTTAGCACTGTCACTCATCCACTGAGGCATCAGAAGGGCAGATTGGACTTCCACTTCATTCCAAGGTCATGCCGTCATCTTGAGGGTTTTCAGCATACCCATGGAGACAGCCTGCCAAGCTTCCTAATGCAAAGCTTCTTAACCTCCTCAAATTCAATGACTTTGGCTCTATTCTCCCCTTCAGTTATACACTCTCAGACATGTTGACTTTTTATCATGCAGAATTGTGCCCTTATGAAATAAACTGAAAAAAATCTTGCTTTTAAAATATAATATCCATTTTCCAGTTTCTTTTACTTATTTATTTTTTAGTGTAAACAAATGGGGTACATCTTGTTTCTCTGTACATGAAGTAGAGGCTTACCATTTGTGTAATCATACATTTACATAGGGTAATGGTGTTTGATTCATTCTGTTATTTTTTCCTTCCCCCCACCCCTCCCACCCCTCTTTTCCCTCTATACAGTCCCTCCTTCCTTCATTCTTGCCTCCCTCCCACCCCCCATTATGCATCATCATCCGCTTATCAGCAAGATCATTCGTCCTATGGTTTTTTGAGATTGGCTTATCTCACTTATCATAATATTCTCCAATTTCATCCATTTTGCTGCAAATGCAATAATTTTATTATTCTTTATGGATAAGTAATATTCCATTGTATAAGTATACCATGGTTTCTTCATCCATTCATCAATTGAAGGACATCTAGTTTGGTTCCACAATCTGGCTATTGTGAATTAAGCAGCTATAAACATTGATGTGGCTGCATCTCTGTAGTATGCTGATTTTTAAGTCCTTTGGGTATAGGCCAAGGAGTGGGATAGCTGGGTCAAATGGAGGTTGCATTCCAAGTTTTCTAAGGAAACTCCACACTGCTTTCCAGAGTGGATGCACTAATTTGCAGCCCCACCAGCAATGTATGAGTGTACCTTTTTCCCCACATCCTCACCAACAGCTATTATTGCCTGTATTCTTGATAATCACCATTCTAATTGGGGTGAGATGGAATCTTAGGGTAGTTTTGGTTTGCATTTTTCTTATTACTAGAGATGTTGAACATTTTTTCATATATCTATTGATTGCTTGTAGATCTTCTGTGAAGTGTCTGTTCATTTCCTTAGCCCATTTGTTGATTGGATTATTGTATTCTTCATGTAGAGTGTTTTGAGTTCTTTATATTTTCTGGAAATTAGTGCTCTATCTGAAGTATGAGTGGCAAAGATTTTCTCCCACTCTGTAGGCTCTTTCTTCACATTGCTGATAGTTTCCTTTGCTGAGAGAAAGCTTTTTAGTTGAATCTATCCCAGTTGTTGATTCTTGCTTTTATTTCCTGTGCTATGGGAGTCCTGTTAAGGAAGTCTGATCCTGAGCTGACATGTTGAAGATTTGGACCTACATTTTCTTCTATAAGATGCAGGGTCTCTGGTATGATTCCAAGGTCCTTGATCCATTGTGAGTTGAGTTTTGTGCAGGGTGAGAGATAGGAGTTTAGTTTCATTCCGCTGTACATGGGTTTCCAGTTTTCCCAGCACCATTTGTTGAAGAGGCTATCTTTTCTTCATTGCATGTTTTTGGCACCTTTGTCTCCTATAAGAAAATTGTATTTATTGGGGTTTGTGTCTGTGTCCTCTATTGTATCATCAATCTACTTGTCTATTTTCACAATAGCCTCAAAAAAATAAAATACTTGGGAATCAATCTAACAAAAGAGGTGAAAGATCCCTACAATGAAAACTGCAGAACACTAAAGAAATAAATTAAAGAAAACCTTAGAAGATGGGAAGATCTCCCATGTACTTGGATAGGTAGAATTAATATTGTCAAAATGGTCATACTACCAAAAGTGCTATACAGATTCAATGCAATTCCAATTAAAATCCCAATTACGTACCTCACAGAAGTAGAGCAAGCAATCATGAAAATCATCTGAAAGAGTAAGAAACCCAGAATAGCTAAAGCAATCCTTAGCAGGAAGACTGAAACAGGGAGTATCGCAATACCAGAACTTCAAGTATACTACAAAGCAATAGTAACAAAAATGGCATAGTATTGGTACCATTTTTCTAGTTTCTTATCTAGAGATTTTTGTTTTACCTGGATTTTGACCTCCATTAAAACATATAAGTCCTGATTCCTCTATTTTTTCCTGTATATCAGCTTGCTTCCATCTTTATTCTGTATGCAGTCTAAATTTCAAGTACAACAGTTGCCACTACGTTGTGGATACTTTCAACTCCATATTGTTAATTTGCTTTTGTTACATCTATCAGGCAAATTCCCAACATTGAAATTAGCCCAACTGTCTACTTGCTTCATTCTTGTGCCAAATCTGCTGAGTACTGCTGAAAAGATTCACATACACTATGATTCTTTTTAGTAGTTTGGTTTCACTACATAAGCTGAGATACTGGATCCTCAACTCTGTAAGGCAGCTTGGAACCCGCGGCGATTCTAGCCGCCTTTGTGCGATCCCGCTGAACTGCTGCCTGCTCGCTCGTCTCAGTTGCGGCTCGCCAATAGCTCCCAGAAAAATGCACCCCGTACATGAGGTCTCACGCAAGAGACTTTATTATGTGGATGACTAACATGTCCACTTCGGGGTGAAAAGAAAGGAAAAAGGGGAAGATCGCGTGTGTGCTTCTCCCAGATATTGGAATCTCCCGGGCTGGAAGGAACCAGTAGCAGAGGAGAATACTTGCAAGCTGACTGGTGAACCAATAGCTATCTAGCATGTTAGGACATAACGTGGGAAGCAGGAAAATGGTGGCAGCATAAGCTGGAAATTCCTGTAAAGTAAGAGGCGGGCAGAACGCAGATTGACAAGTAGTTGGGAGGCAGGGTATCGGCTTTATATTACAAACTCTCCTTCACAAATGTTTCTACTTCTCCCTAGGCTTTCCACTTTCCAACTAACTTCAGTGTTCTTTTTATAACTTTTCCATTCATTGAGTCCTCTCTTCTACCACTTCCCTTATCAGGTCATTCGGAACATTAGCTGTCTGTGTGATCATTAACCACCTCATTGATAAATTATCTTCAGATTTAAAGAGTTTGGTTTTTCAATGCTCATGGGTACTTTCTATATTCCAACATCCCCCCATCTTAAATCTCTCTGCCAATGGGCCGTATTTTATCTTCTTAGCACAGAAAAGTTTAACATTCACCAAAAAATCTTGGATGTGGAGGCTCAAGAAAATGAGACAGTTTAAGGTCTTTCACAAGTTTTTCCTTAACTAATGTACTCAGATATCCAGGACACTTAGTCTGTGGGAGTCTGAATGGATACACTCACCAGGAAACACATTCTTGACATTTAAAGTTATCAAGAGACAGAATTGGTCTTGGGATCTGCCTGTAAGCCAGGGGCCCCTGCACTGGCTGCTTGAGCTCCTTGTTTATAGCAATGAACGCTGTGAAGGAGCTGATAACTCCAAATTCAGTGCTGATCTTCAACACATCTTTTTTTTTATCTTTAACTGGGGTCTCACTGAAACCCAGGTCTTTTCTCTGAATCAAGGACTTTGCAGCAAGATGGTGAATGGTGAAGCTAAAAGAAAAAAAAAAAAAAAGAAACAAAACATTCTGAGACTTACAGAGAACAGCCACAGTTACTTTGGGTTCCAAATGTTAGGGAAGGCAGAGGAAAGAAAAGATCAGGGAAGAGCAGAGACAAGATTGAATGTTTAAAGAGTAAAAGCCAAATATAGGGAAACAATTGAAGCCATAATCAAGAGAAGGTATCCAAACTTTAATGATGATAGAAGAGAGAAGGAAAATGAAGAGAAATATGGGGAAAGAATAAGGAAGCTAAATTCTTGCTTGGCATCTGGCTTGGGTTGTAGAGAAAATGTCAGCTTATGCTTAAAATTCTTGTCCTGGAGCATGTACTTCAGGCATACTTCTCCTGTAGACTCATCTGCCTAAAAATTGGATAAAAGAAGTGATTGGAGGCAGAGAGGATCAGGAAAATGTTAGAACAGTGGCACCTGTAAAGAGCTCAGTTCATTACAATTTCCAAGTGGCAATCAGGTAGCCCAGGAAGTCAGAGACCTGAAATGGTGGAGAAGATGGTGGGCTGACTCTACCTGGGATTTGCAATCTTGCTAAAATGTAAATCCACCTACCAACTTCAATGAAATTGTCAGGCCAGTTACTAATCTGACTCACCTGCATGCTCCCAGTGAGCAGGGCTTAAATGATTGACCTCTGACCCCTAAACATGGCAGTTGGTTCTGGGGAAAGCATGGTAGCAGATACACCAGGAGGCAAATTCCAGCTGAGAGAGATATTCCATATTGCAGGCTGTAGAGAGTGCTTCAGGCACCTAAGAGCCTGATGGAGGAAAGGGAACCAAACCAAGGACGGGAAGGACAGCCACAATTAACTGAATGTTTATTATGTATCAGGTACTATGTGACATAACATACGTTATGCTTGATTCTTAATCCTATCTTGGGATGTGGGTATTATCTATCCTGCTTTATACATGAGGAAGTTAAGGTTAAGAGACTTAACAGCATAAATGTGAATGAAGGATATGTTAGAGAAAGTTGATCCCTGGAGAATGGAACTAGAGAAGACATGGCAGCAACTGGGAAAGAGGAGCTTAGAAATAGAAGCAGAGACATCTCCTTGCTCATACTGATAATGGACTATTATTTACCTCTAAAGAGTTCCTGAAGCACAGGTCTGGAGTCTTAAACATGACAGCCAGAGCTCTTAGTTTCTCTGCAATTGTTCTCAAATACAAAAGCCTCAACCTCTTTCAGATTCTTATTCTGGTTTTCCAATTAATATGATCATATTTCAGATGTACAGTGGGCACATTTGTGAGATCAAAAGTAGCCATGCTAAAGATACAGCCCAGGCCTTTGGGAAAATGTATCCTGGAGGCAAGTTGGGCTCCTGCCCTTGCAGCAGTGTCCTCCACCCTGCTGCATACTTGGTCTGGACTGCCCACCTCTGGACACATGGCTTATCCCTCATCTTGAACTATATCCTGTCCTTGCCTGTGATGAACTCTGAAGTGCCCCCTGTCACCGGGGCAATGCTTTTTATTAAGCTGGTGGAGTCACCTTCTTCAATGCCAAATGAGAAACATCTGTGATTACAAATGAACGGAGGTTAGACACAGGAACCCAAGAGGGAACGTATACAATTAACAAGGAATGGTGACAACTCATGATGAGTTAAGGTACTTCCTTGATGAGAACTGTTATAGAAGTTACTTATGGAGCATGTTTTATATTTGGGGAGCTGCCGGGGTCCAGCACGAGCAGGGATCGGGGGTCCTCGGTGGATGGGAGGTGTCAGCACGGTGGAGAAAGAGCACACAGAGACACCAAGTGTTCTGAGGCTGAATCTATCTTTATTTTTTCTGCCAGCCTTTTCATAGATATTTTTCTTTACTAATGATTATATCATTTTATGGTTCGTTTAGAATAAGAAAAACCTTCAAAAGTACAATCTATGCTTCTCTAAGTACACATTCTGTCTGTATGACAGCCCAGACCAAAATACCTTATTTCCCAGCTAGATTAAAACAACCTTGTATCCCAGATAAACTGAGGGCACCATGATCTGTTAGCCTTTAATCTTCAGAACAAACACATCACTAGATTTTCTGAGAAACCACCCCCACAATGAATTCCAGTGTTTTAACAGTGAGAAACTTTTACTATTATCAAAGGGCAAAGAAATCAACTTATAGTTAATAGTTAGTCTATTCTGTTTCATATAATGGTGGACTACAATCTTATTCTGATTCTCAAAGAATTAGACTAAACATAGGAAAAACACAAATTATATTTATGAGTAACCTAAATATTTTTATTATGTAAAGTATCTCTAGAATCAACTATTGAAACTAGGAAAGCAACAAAGGCTAAACACTGCATCCAAGCTCAGAGGAATGCCTCTTTATCCATCTATATTTAGAAATTATTATAATAAAGCAATCACAGGTTCCTTTTAACTTGAGTACAGCAATTGTTTATTTTCATATATTTTATTTACGTACACTGCTAATTTTTTATTGTGTACTATTTTGTGTCCCAATACAGTAAAACCTTCCCATGTTTTTCCAATAAGTTTATAGTTAAATGTTGATTATTAATATTAAAAAGCAACTACACATGGAGACATGCCACGCCTATGGCCCCCAAGAGGGAGAATGATCAACCGAACCGTGTCAAGTGTCGGAGTGTCAGGAAATAGATGCCAGAGGGAGCTTTAAAATTACCTGAAATTAATAGTAGATTTTACTCAAACTTAGTCTCCTCAGCAACAGATTTCTCTTCCATTTCCCAAATAAGAACTGAGGACCTGAAAACGTAACAAATCTATCCATATCCATATCCCCACCAATGGTCAACATGGCACTGGAGCTGACTACAACATTCCTCTGACGAGTGAAAGAAGATATAAAAAACTCGCCCTGTGTACCTGCCTGGGACAATTAGGGTGCTGAATCTGCCCAGGAAGGCCATTCTTAGTGTTTGGCCTTCTGATCTTCAGTTGGAAAGATCTTACTGTCCTACTTCATGTGCATGAAAACATACTTAACCTGTCAGATTTCATAATAATATAAACAGAGAATGCCTTGGTAATACTAATATAAGCATATAAAAAGCAGGAAAAAATAGTCTCCATTGTGGACAATTCCTGATGTAAACCCTGGTATCATGGGGCTGTAGGTTTCCTGTGGTACCAATGGGGTCTGGTCATCCAGCAGAAATCACATTGTTTGTACCTGTGTTTCTTGCTGTCAAACTATACTTCTTTAATTACAGTAAATGTTTCAGCAACTTCTCCATCTGTGGAGACAAAAAGCTGTATAAAGAAAGAAAACACACATCCTCAATCCTCAATTTCATCGTAAGGCATCAGGATTTGCCTTTGTAAACTCCAGAGACTCCAGGGCTCTTCAAACAGGTGCACACTACCTTGTGCTCTCCTGTCACAGGCACCGTGTCCTCACAGGACTTCCGGCAACCCTGGGGATTTTCAGCTCCTCCACCCACTGACTTCATTAGAGGCTTTTGAGCACTCCACAAAGGCAGTTCCACTGTCCATCAGATTGAGCAAAGGGAGAAAAATACCTTGTGTCTTTATTTATCTTTACTGTAAAATAGTCTTCCACTTACACACCACATTTTTAAACTCGTGCAGTGAAGCTCAGGAACACTGAGTCTTTCATTTTCTCTGTGTCCTTCTGTTAGGTCTGCTCCAATTCCTACCTGTAGTGGGTGACCAGGGATGGAGGGCTTCCTGTAAATGCTCTGAAGAGGGGCTAAGATCTCAGTGCCCCCTAGGTTCGCTCTCATGAGCTTAACTTTCTTCACTGCCTTCTCCATTGTTTGCTGAGTATACATCACACTCGCCCTGAGAGAAACAAACAACAGGGTATAAGATAGCAGTTGGACATTGCCCACAGCTGAGAAATCCAAATCAAATAGTAATCCCACCTGAAATCACCAAAGCCCAGATCAATTCTTCAGTAATTCCTTTAACAATCTAATTCCTTCCTTTAAAGGATTAATTTTCTGGTCTTTTCAGAAACTTATGGAAGAATTTCTCATAGGAAGATCCAAATTGATAGATGCTGAAATAACAGCCTATAGGCAAACTCTTTAGCTGCAGGATCAGTGTTTCCTGAAGGGGAGAGAGGATGAGGAGAGAGTGAGAGGAACTGCTCAGACCCTGCCAAGCCAACTCCTGGGGCTGCAGGTTGTCACCCTGGTTTCACGCCACATTATCTTCCAAGACTCAGAGTGGTTGTGCCAGCAGCTTCTCAGCTGGGCAGCAGTCTTACACCTCCAAAGGGACTACACTTTAACCCCTTAGATTCATCCTCATTTGTCTACCTGACTCAGGAAAAGGAACTGGATTTACCTTGGCTGCCTCTATGCTTGACTGAGATCTGTCCTGGTGACTTATGGGGCACTGCATACTTCCTGAGCAGTCCATAAGGAAGACAAATTCTCCACAGATCACAAATGCCTCATCCTCAGGAATGTCCAGATAGAAACTCACCATGACAGAAGGATCTCCCATTAAAGAATCTATGCAAAAAAGGAAAAAGATCCTATGAGAAAAAAGGGAACCCAAGAATCTTAAAGCTCCCAGGAATCAACTATAGTGAACTCAATAGGGAACAGGAAAAAAAATCTAAATTTCTGTGTTTGATTTTTATGCCGTATTAGCTTGCAAATGGCTTGGATGAACAGGTATAAACAGGTAGAAAAGTAAGAGAGGAATAAGCAACAATTGTAATAGTATCCCTGGAAGCTATTTTCCTGGCAGCTCCCCAAATGAGTGAGACACATGAGGTGAGCATTTGCAGGCATTTGCCAAAAGAAGCAGGTAAGTTTATCTGCAGAAGCATACCTTCTCTTCATATCAAATAAATGGAAATCTTATCACAAAGGTCACTGTTTAAAACTTTAATTGCAGTTTTGAAAAACTGATGTTCATGTGCATAATTTTGAAACTCATAAATTACAAGAGTATTTATAAGTAATATATACACCAATGAAATTCCAAGTTATTGGGGTGTGAAGGACTCACTGATACTCTCTGAAAGAAAGGAAAGTCCTGGGATTCGTGTTGAATTTAAGTAGCTTCACATAAACAATGGGATAGGGGAGACCTGAGGAGACCACCCTGAATGGATAAACTGTTAAAACCATATCTGTGATTTTATTTTGAGGTGTAAATGAAAATTGATGTTGGAATGAAAGCATCATTATTGAGATGGAAATGAAATGAGAATGGCTGGATTATATTAACTCCACTTTTATAGTTCAGAGACTATAAGAGGATATGGAATCATGTACCATTATTGCATTTTTATAAACTGAATCCAGAATGATAGAATTAAATCCTTAGTAGCCTTCAGTGTGAGTGAAACCTGTGTCAGTTTAATCTTGTATTCATGGGATACTCCACTACTCAAACAGGCTACTGAATATAGTGGGTATCACCCACAAAATATTTGAAACACACTAGTAGAAAAAATGATGTTTACACAATCCAGACATCTGGATATATAACGTAGCATCGTTTTCATGAGTAAGATAGATTCCTTTCTGTAACAAGAGACACCTGGTTATTGTGGAGCTGGCAAGGTCCTGGAAAGTCAGAAAGGTTGGATGAGAATGATGGGTGTTCATACATAGGAATTGTTCAGAACACCTCCCCATGCATGGTGAGCACTGCGTGTATATTAGCTACTGTAATTCTTTTGGCCTCATTCAAATTATCTATAACTCCATCAATCTCTGTTTCCTTGTTTTCAAATAAGGTATTTTAAACCTTAGTTCTACCACTTGCTCTACCGTTTCCTCATCTGAAAAATCAAAGTAATAATACCTACCTAATATGGTTGTTTTGTTGGTTAAGTGATACAGTACCCTTAAGAAACTTAGCCGAGGACTTAACTCACATTAAACTCTTAACAATTTTATAAAATTATTTCTAAAAGTAATTTCATGCAATAAATTTGTTAATTAAAATTTTCATTTTAAAAGACATCACTCTCTTAATATAGTAAATGCTTCTATCCTAAGTTTTAAAAAATAATGTATTGTTCTTTCCTCTCTGTACTGGTATGCTTCATGTGGCACATGAAGCCAGTTTTATTGAACCAGGTTGCCACTCCAAGATTTCATTTGTTTCCTTTTGGGTAAATGAACAGCAAATCAATTTGGCCAAACATCTGAGCTATGAAGCAGCATTTTTTTAAAAATTTCACTGCTGGAAGGGATTCATAGGACTGGTAAGGGTGCCCTTGATGTCCCTCTGGGACCTATAGAACTGGTCATGGGAACAGATAAGAAAATCTGCATGGGGCCTAGAAAATATCAGATAAGGAAAGAGACAGAGATCTCCATCCTTATCTTCTGAAATTGAACATTATGAAATAATTCTGCCTAAAAACCAATCGCTGCTAACATATTTCAATGGCATGAAGAGCTCACCAATAGGAAGCAAACAAAGGTAACTAATGTACCAGGCAGAGTGTGCAGCTTCATGGGAGAGGAAATAGATATAGCAAACATTCTTGAGGCTGGGACCTCAGCATGGACAGCAAGCCATAAGGAAGAATGGTTGACCAGTGAGGTCACACAAAGAATGCCACTCTGAACATTTCCTTACCCACGAGTTGTCTATTGTCTCTCCCCAGTCAACATCTCTTTAAAAAGAAAATTATTTTAACTATTATCACCCTATACTATTTGCCAGTTTTTCAATTTCATATGAGTAGACTCATGCAAGATTTGCTCTTTTGATCTGGCATCTTCACCCAGGGTGCATTTCAGCAGACAATTGGCTACTTCTCCTTTTTAACTGTAGCATTGCAATGTGTGAATACAACAGAATTATACTTTCCTATTTTTCTGGATATTTGATTTGCTTCCAGTTTTGACCTATTATGAAAACTGATGCTATGAACATTCTTGTAAATAGTAAGAGATTAATAAAGAAACCAAAATAAGATTAGCTATAATAAATAAAAGCATCCTATGATGGCATCAGCAATAATGAAGACTCCATTCAAAATAGGACTAAAATATCTATAAAAACTAGGGATGGACTCAAGAAGAGGTATGTTAGATCTCTGTAGAGAGAGCTGTTTTATCTTGTTGGGATAAATAAAGAAAAGGAATTGATTGAAATGAATCATGTACCTGGATACTTCAGCTAAGTGTTATAAAAATGTTCTGGTGTACCATGTGAAATTAGCACAAAAATTGCAGCAAATTGAAACGTAATTTTGAGTTTGATAATTCTAAAGTTAGTTTTGAGAAAAATGCAATGGAAAATAAAGAAGGATATTTTATCAATAATAGTATAATGGGGGCTGGTGTTTATGGAATTTTAGATATATAGAGCAATGGGAGAAAGTATCTTGATTTGGATAGCAATTTCATAGGTGTATACATAGATGCTATACTTTTGTGTCTATTTTGGTATATGAAAATCATGACTTATTAAAACACACATGTAAACAACAGAGAGAATTAATCTAATGGGGATAGGGTGACAATGACCAGGGTAGGGCATGAGGGAAACTTCTGGGTTGGTGCAAAGGTTCTTTATCTGAGTGGTGGATATATGTCAATATAGGTTACAATTCATCAAGCTGGATGCAGCAGTTTTACTGATTTCATATATCTTTATTTCAATAAAAAATCTTAATGTTAAGAAATTTTTTTTCATCTCTTGAATTTTATTAGTTTGAGATAATAATGCTCTGCATTATTTTTCTCTTTTTTTTATTTATATCTTTAATTTTAATTGCCAGAATTTTAAAAACATTACCTTTTCTATTTGTAAAGTTTTATATCTACTTCATATTAATTATGAAATGAGTTTTGATTGAAAATGTATAATCTATGCTACAAAACAATATCTATCTCCAATAAAGAATATAGTAACCTACTTAAAAGGCAAATAAATAACCAAGATAACATAAAAAAAATTATGATGCAAACTTAGGACGCTAAGGAAAAGTATAGAAAACTAAGATTATTTTCTTCCCAGGCATGTTATTTTGTGAGGAGTTATCAGTTTGAATGGGTTCATTGTTCTTTTATAGCTCTTTTCCTCATGTATCTTATCCCAATAACTGTATTTTTGTTTTCTATTTGAGTCAAAACTATATTATTTTGCATAATTATTTCAGTTAATGTATATTGAGTAAGTTCTTTAAAATAAATTTATAGACACTCAATAGGTCCTTAAAAAAACAAAAAGAAAGAAAAAAAAGAATGCCACTCTGCAAGCTCAAGTATGAAACTACGTTGGCCACACATCAGCAATGAGAATCTGCCATGGCCTGTGGACAGTGACTCCCAGGAACTGTCTCCACAGCAGTTGTAGTTACAGAAGCAAGAGCCTAGTCCCAACCATGTCACCGTGAAGGTGACTGTCCCAGGGATGCCTCCATTCCAACCATGAGGAAAATGCTGCAGAGTGACAGTATCTTTCCAGTCATGTTTCATGGTCCCTGCAACCCAGGGCATGGAGCCAGGAAGGCCAACAGGACAACAGATTCACTTGGTTGTATACTTTTCATTACTACCAAAAGCACATATGTGTTCAGGAAGATATGGATGATAAGAGAAAATTAGAAAAAGAATACTAAGTAGAAACTAAACTTACTAAGACACTAAGTAGTATTAGAAATTAATAATTAGCACATTAAACAAGTTTTAGAGATCGATAGTGGTGAAAGGTGAATCAATCAAGGCCATAGAACGGTCTACTTGAAATAGTTAAGGTGTTAAATTTTATTATTTATCACAATTTTAAAAAAGGAAATTAGAAAGAATTTCAGGGATATTACATGTAGGTATGATGTATCTATTTGAAATAAAAAAGGAAATCAAGAAACCAAACCTTGTCTTAATCTAATCACAATTACTATATTCATATTTCTTTTTTTAAAAATGTTTTTTCCTATTGCATGTTATTTTATAGTGGTAACTTGCTTGTATGATTTGTTTCTTACTTCCAATTACTTGGAGATCTTTCTTCCAAGTTATTTCAATATGCCAATGTACATTATTTCAGTAGCTGCATATTAAATCATCAAGTTAATGCAGGCACAGCATAGTCAATGAAATGGATTTTGATTGTTTATGAATATTTGATAATGTTAAAATTATCATTAAAATGTATCCAGTGCATATTTTTATTTCTATTTATATTTATTTCCTTAGGTAATATTCTAAAAATTGTAATTATAAAATTGAGCATTTATTTAGATATATATGTCAAAATTTGTCTTGAAAAGATTGACACAAAATATTTTGTTCATAGTAATCTATGACAGGGTCAAAGTCATGTCTTTGGAAACATGAGACATTATGATATTTATAAATCTTTGATGTTTTAAAACATAAAGATGTCATATGATCATTTTTATTTGCATTTCTGTCCAGTCTGATAACTGTTGCATGTGTATAAATGCCTGTGTTTTCTATTAAGAATTGCTTGTTCACATCCTTCATCACTATCTACTACTTAAACTTGCCCATAACATTATCACAGGGTACACCCACGCTGACCACTTTGCATACCGTAGTGAAGCTCTTTCAGTATTTCACTTCAGTAGATTTACCTGCTACTGGAGAGAAAATGGAAGCAAAGGTATTTGAAAGTCATTCCAAGACAGCCATCTTCCAAAAGGTGAGCACAAAGGGAGAAAAAAAATTACCCAGCTTCTTCTCAGGCATCCCCATCTCCACAGATACTCTGGGGCTGTGCACCTCACTGTAGTAAATCAGGGGTTCCACATCCCTGTTAAACTTTTGTCCTTCAGCCAAGGAAACCTGAGTTGGGGACCAGCAAGGAAGCCAGGTTATAGCCATCACTCTTTGCTGCCTGGGATTGAGGTCAGAGCTGAGGGACATATACTTCCTTCATCAGTGAGCATAACCAGATGCAGAGGGGAGAATCAAGAGAAGACTCAGGACATTAAACTTGAGTGAGGAGGGAGCACATTGTATCTCCCTCTGGGTTAATAGGGACCACCTGAGAAGGTTTGGACAAAGTCAAGACCCAAGGCATAAGGTCCTGGCAACAACAGTCCTCTCTTACTGATTACCTGGGTGGATGTCTTATCATCTGCAAGGAACTCAACAGCACTTAAGGGGCAGTTGGAGTGGACCCTCTGGATGCCATGCTGGGACCTTATGGTGGTGACCATGCTGAGTGTGTAGGGCAGTTCATCCAAAGGGACCATAGGAATTTTCATATCAAGGCAACTGTCAAGACGATCTACAAAAAATGACTCACATTTTGTTTTCCTTTCCAATACTTTTCAGCACACCCAAAAATGAAGGGGAATTATGCCACCACCAATATTCAGGTGGAAAAGTACTTACCGGAGAGATGGTATCTAAGATTCAAGATGGCTGAGAGCACATAGCACAGGGCCCCATCTGCTTCCAGGGGCAGATTCTGCACATACCTCAGGGAGACTATCACCTGTGACCCAGGCTAGAGGTTCCCCACATTGCAACAGACGACATCTCTGGAGTCTGAGTTCTCCTCTTTGAAAAATGGGGGTGGTCAGGAAGGATTCTAAAGCTTTTTGATCTCCAATGTCTTTTAAGAGAACCTCGGTTATTGCGTATTATTTTGTAATTCCAAAACTCCCTGAACATTCAGTATTTAATTGCTTATGCTCAGAGGGCTCCTTCTCCAGGATACATTATGGGTGAGACTCCGGAGGGATCATGAAGCTATTTTAAGTTCCAAAAAGGCAGATGTCACAGTTTTTAGCTCCAGCAATAGACAATGATCAGTTGCCAGCATTTATGAGGATGTATGTTCAATACCCATCCTATCTATCCTACATGAAGAATTAGACAACACTGCACTTTAATGAATATCTAAATTCTTTTTATTTGGCATGGACTCTGGATCCAAAAACAAATTCACTGTAATGATTGCTCCCTTGGGTTATTGGAAAGGTTTAAATTTGTCTTTGGTCAAAAGCAGTCCATTTTAGAGCATTTGAAAATTTGATTCCAGTAATAAAAAATCATAATAAATGTGGTGTTCTAGAGATACCCTGATGAACATGTTCTTCTGTATTTGACATTAATGTATACTATACTTACAAATCAGTTAAGAAGATTGATCCATATTAAATGTAGTTACCACAAATACCCTTTTTAAGTACACATTTTGACAATGCAGAAAACAAACAAAAGTTGTAGTACTAAAAGATTTGTTTCATGACTCTACAGTTTCATAAATTGCACCACTAGCAATGTGTCAATATCGTATATTTGCAGTTTTATAAAAAATGTGACTTCACAAAGAACATAAAGATAGGAAGGTGGAGTCTGATTGTTACAGACACAATACCAATATATTCATTGTCACCAAGTCACATCTTGCTGAATGAATTCCCTCTCCTAGGAATACCCCAGACAGAGGGACTGGAGACTTTGCTCTTGGGTATCTTCTCTGTCACCTGCTTATTCACCCTACTTGGAAATGATTGATCTTTATAGCAGTGCTTTCTTCCTCTACTCTCGAGACTCCCATGTATCTCTTCTTGGGATTTATGTCTATTTTTGACATATTATTCCCATCTGTAACTTGTCCCATGATGCAATTTTATCTCTCTGGCCTGAGCCACACCATCTCTTAGAGTGGTTGTGAATACTTACACATTATTTTATTCCCGTACAATTGTCTATGTATAAATGGACATTGGAAACAAAATCCAACTAAATGTTAAATTATGTAACCTTATTTGCAGGAATTTGAAAAACTTTCATTTTATTTTTTGTGTTCTTTTACTATTTTGAGATGAGTTTGTAACGTTTGCTTTTTAAAAAACTATTTTCAAGAGGAATGAAAGAATATTTCAGACTGTGATCAGGTGAGAATGATAAGCAGATCTAAAAAGTTGAAGTGGAAAAACATTCTGAGTAATTACTCCTGAGGAAAGAAAGCAGTCATTTCAAAACCCAATGGTGTTGTAGTAATTATGTTTCTTCTCCATTATGCCTAAACTCATTTACAAGGAAATGTTCTAATCAGAGAGAGTGGGGTTTATTATTCTTATTCCCATTTGTTGCTATCTTCTGTTGGTTCCTACCTGGTAGGTGTTCCCAGGGGGCATCTGTGGGGGACTCATCTAGATAATGAGAATTGAAATCCGTTTCTCAGTGTACTGTCAGACACAGAAACGTATAAAACAAAAATGAACATTTGCTCTGATGCCATCAGATGAGGCAAACACCAGGCCTTAATCCAAACACATTGCCAGTTGCATTTCTTTGATCTTGTGAATATCTTTCTCCTTTTTTCCTGAAAAAGTATCTCAAAATTCTGACCAGGGACCTAATTTATGTTTGTGAATATACACTTGCTCCTCCAGAACACTATCCCCACTGTAGCAAGAATTGTCTCCTCATATTCTGCCTTCCTACAATATACTGAAACACAAGTCTACTTAAAACTCAATGTTTCTTAAACTTCTTCCTGCAGAGAACACAATTTTAAAGTGACCATGGCCACCCTGAGTAATTACTTCATTTCTGTTTCTCAAGCTTCATCTTGCACAGAACCCTTTTGCTCTCTTCCTCAGCTCTCCCAGCTCCTTTTCTGTGCAGCCTCTGTGCAGGCCACTGCCTCTGCTTAGAGTCTTCTCCCGCTCCCTGCAGGCAGACTCACTCTTCAGATCTCAGCTGGGAAAGTGTTTTCTCTGAGTCTTCACCACCCTGTAGGGATTCCCACCTACCTACAGATCACAGTGTGAGTGCTCAGTTGCTGACAGGACACTATTTCCCCTCCACTGTGCTTTTCTTCCTAGCACTGACCATGTTAAGTGATTAGAGTTCAAATGTGTGATGACTTGATCAATGCCTCATTTCTCCTGTTAACCCATGTTCTCTTTGGCAGGGAGACACCATGGCTAATTCCTGTTCTCCAAAATAGAAAGCAGTTTGGCATATTGTGGTAGCTGGTAAAGTTCCACAGAATGAAAAAATGACTTGCCTGTGTCCTCTAATTCATTCAATTTCCCTCCTCCTCCTCCTCCTCCTCATGATCCTCCTCTTCTGTATCCTTCTCCTGTCCCACCTTCTTCTTTTTGGTACTGGGGATTTAATCCAGGGGTGTTTTACCACTGAGCTACATCTCAAGCCCTTTTTTATTTTGAGGCAGAGTCTTACTAAGTTGCTTAGGGCCTTGACTGATAAGTTGCTGAGGCTGACCTTGAACTTGAAAACCTCCTGATTCAGACTCCAGAGATGCTGGGGTTACAGGCGTGGTCTATCATGCCCAGATTTATGTGACTTCTTATGGACACTCTTTGTTGGCTGAAGAAGAGACAGCAGGATCTGAAGCATGGGACCTGCCAATTACATCCATCAAGTCTCAGAGGGAAAACAGACATACAGAGCTCGTCGCCCAATACTGCTCTGTCTCACACTGAGACCAAGTGCACCACTATCAGTTTTCTGTATGACCTTGGCTATGGAGCACGGCACTGCCTGCACTTCAGCCTTTGTTAAAAAAAGGCTAGTTTTAATAAATAAAATTTCTTATAGGGTAAAATGCTATTTTTGCATAGCTTTTTTAATATGTCCTTCATTTGTTGAGAAAAATATATTCTGGATACTTGTTTTTGCTGAGTACAATGTAAATAAGGCACAAATCATTCTTTGAAATAAGGTTGTTGAATACATGACTGTACATACATGTTTATTAAACATTAGTCACAATAGTCAGAATAAGGAAGTCATCCAGATGTTTTATCAATGCATTAATGGATTAATGGATTAAAAATGAGTGGCTTATTCACAATAGCTAAACTATTGTATCAACCTAGGTGCCCTTAACCAATGAGTGGATAAAGAAACTGGTACATATACACAATGGAATACTACTCAGCCTTAAAGAAGAATGAAATTATACAGAAGAGGAGGATCAAGAGGAGGAGGAGGAGGAGGATGAGAAGAAAAAGAAGAAAAGAAGAAGAAAGAAGAAAGAAGAAGAAGAAGAAGAAGACGACGACGACAAGGAAGAAGAAGAAGGAGAAGGGAGGAGGAGAGAAATTGAATGAATTAGAGGACACAGGCAAGTCATTTTTTCATTCTATGGAAATTTACCAACTACCATAATATGCCAAACTGCTTTATATTCTGGAGAACAGGAATTAGCCATGGTTTCTCCCTGCCAAAGAGAACATGGGTTAACAGGAGAAATGAGGCATTGATCAAGTCATCACACATTTGCATTTGCCAGTAAAAGGATGGAACTTGAGAATATGATGCTAAGCTAAATAAGACACTCCTAAAGAACCAAATGCCTAATGTTTCCTCTGATATGTGGATACTAATTCACCATGGATGGGGCAGGCTAAGGAAGAACAGAGGTACTTTGGATTAGACAGAGGGGAGTGAAAGGAGGGAAGAAGGTATGGGGGTAGGAAGGACCGTAGAATGAATCAAACATTATTACTGGTGTAACTTTATATCATGTGCAACCAGAAGAATGAAAAATTATACTCCATTTAAGTATGATGTGTCAGAATGTGTGATGCATTCTATCGTCATGTATAACTAATTATAACAAATAAAAAATATAAAACAAACAAAAAAGAAAGAAATCTCCGTACTGCTTTCCAGAGTAGCTTCACCAATTTGCAACCCCACCAGCAATGTATGAGTGTGCCTTTTTCCCCACATCCTCGCCAACACTTATTATTGCTTGTGTTCTTGATAATAACCATTCTAATTGGAGTTAGATGAAATCTTAGGGTGGTTTTAATTTGCATTTCTCTAAATACTAAGGATGATGAGCACTTTTTCATATATTTGTTGATCACCTGAATAGCTTCTTCTGTGAAATGTTTGCCCATTTCCTTAGTCCATTTATTGATTGGGTTTTTTGTATTTTTGGTGTAAAGTTTTTTAAGTTCTTTATAAATTTTGGAGATTAGTGTTTTGTCTGAAGTGTGTGGGGAAACAATTTTCACCCACTCTGTAGGCTCTCTTTTCATATTATTGATTGTTTCCTGTGCTGAGAAAAAACTTTTTAGTCTGAATCTATCACATTTATTGATTCTTGCTTTTATTTCTTATGCTATGGGGGTCTTGTTAAGGAAGTCTGGTCCTAAGACAACATGACAGAGATTGGGGCCTACTTTTTCTTCTATTTGGTTAAGGGTCTCGGGCCTAATTCCTAGATCCTTGATCCATTTTGAGTTGAGTTTTGTACAGGGTGAGAGATAGGGGTTTAATAATTTCCTGCATATGGATTTCTAGTTTTGCCAGCACCATTTGTTGAAGAGGTTATCTTTTCTCCATTGTAAATTTTTGGCACCTTTGTCTAGTATGAGATAACTGTATTTATCTCATATGTATGTACCCATATGTATGTCTCTGTGTCTTCTATCCAGTACCATTGGTCTACCAGTCTATTTTGGTGCCAATGCCATGCTGTTTTTGTTACTATTGCTCTAGACTAGAGTTTAAGTTCTGGTATTGTGATACCTCCTGCATCACTCTTCCTACCCAAGATTGCTTTGGCTATTCTGAGTCTTTTGTTTTTCCAGATGAATTTCATGATTGCTTTTTCTGTTTCTCATGATTGCTTTTTCTGTTTCTTTTCTTTGTTTTTTTTTTTTCTTTGCAGTGCTGGGTATTGAACCCAGGGCCTTGTGCTTTACATGCAAGCACTCTACCAACTGAGTTATATCCCCAGCCTTGCTTTTTCTGTTTCTATGATAAATGTCATAGAGATTTTAATTGGAATTGTGTTGAATCTGTATAGCACCTTTGGTAGTATGGCCATTTTGATAATGTTAATTCTGCCTATCCAAGAACATGGGAGATCTTTCCATCTTCTAAGGTCTTCTTCAATTTCTTTCTTTAATATTCTGTAGGTTTCATTGTAGAGAACTTTTGCCTCTTTGGTTAGATTGATTCCCAGGTATTTTATTTTATTTTTTTGAGGCTATTGTGATTCCTCAGAAAACTTGTAATGGTCCCACCATTTGACCCAGCTATCCTACTTCTCAGGTTATACCCAAAGGACTTAAAATCAGCATACTATAGTGATGCAGCTCAATGTTCATAGCAACTCAATTCACAATAGCTAGATTATGGAACCAACCTGATGCCCTTCAATTGACTAATGGATAAAGAAACTGTGGTATATATACACAATGGAATATTGTTTAGCCATAAAGAAGAATAAAATTATGGCATTTGTTGGTAAATGGATGAAGTTGGAAAATATCATGCTAAGTGAAATAGGCCAAGCCCAAAAAACCAAAGGCCAAATGTTTTCTCTGATAAGTGCATGACAATATATAAGAAGGGAGGTGGTGGGGGGCAAGAGAAGAATGAAGGAACTTTGGATGGTGTAGAGGAAAATGGGGTGGGAGGGAGTGGGGGGCAGAAAGACAGTAGAATGAAACAGACGGTATTACCCTATGTATACGTATGATTACATGAATGGTGTGATTCTACATTGTATACAACCATAGAAATGAAAAGTCGTACCCCATGTGTGTACAATGAATCAGAACACAATCTGTAAAAATAAAAATTATTTTATTTAAAAAAAGAAAGGAAAAGAAATAATTCATAATAAAAAATTAGTGACTTAAAAATGTTACACACAAACACACACACACCAGAATACTACTCTGCTCTAAGAAAGAAGGAAATCCTATCATTTGCAGCAGCATGGATGAATCTAGAGGTCATTGGGCTGAGTGAATAAACCAGACAGATGAAGACAAGTACTATGTATATTCTCTGGTATGTGGAATATAAAAAAAATTGAACTCACAGAAGTGGAGAGTAGCATGGTGGTTATCAGGGTCTGGGGACTGAAAGGGGATATTGACCAAAGCATTCAAAATTTCAGTTAAACAGGGAAAACAGGTTCATGAGAAAATTGCACAACACTGAGACTAGAATTAAGAAAAATGTGTTGCATCCTTTAAAATTCTTGGGAGTAGATTTTAAGTTCTCAGTGCAAGAGAAAATACAAGGTATTCCATATGTTAATTAGCTTGACTCAGCCATTTCAAAGGTATACCTAATTGAAAGCATCATATTGTACTCATAAACATATATCTATTTTTATCATTTAAAATAAATAGTAATAATACCTTAAAGATAAATATTTGATCTGTTCCAGACACATATGAAAGCTATTTGACACAAACAGCCAATCTTTGCTTAAACAAGCAGATAAAATAAACTTGCAATTTTATTCTTGTTGCTTATGATAATTTGGGGATATTTTGTTGCTTTCTGGGAGAAAAGGACTATAAACACAAATAAGAGATCTTTTGCTATTTTATCAAAGTCTGTCCCATTGTGCTCTGATTACTACTAATTCTATAATAGTAATAATAGTATCATCACAAAGAACATTGGACCCTTGGGATGTGGAATGTGTTTTCACTGTGACAATCATGGTAATTTAGCCCATGCCACCTTGGTTGTAAAGTGTTCTATTGAATATCTAAACTCGTCTATTTTATTTGCCTTCCCTGAATAAGTTTTATCTAAAGTAAATTCAAAACAGTTTTGATTGTTCATTACAAGTATATGTATCATCTCTTTTATTTTTAAAAAATAATTCTTCAGGCCGGTCATGGCACTCCAAGATGTTGAAGATGATCAAGGACGAGACTGAGGGTGTGGCTCAGAGGCAAAGAGCCTGCCCAGCATGTGACAGGCCCTGAGTTCCCTCTCTCATACTGAAAAGAAAAAAAAATTCAGAATAAATAGGACAGTAGAATTATCTACTCTTATATCCTTTTATCATTTATTTAGAGTGTAAGAAAAACATTGTTTACTTTTGAATGAAGATTCCAGATTCCACATATTTTCAGAGTGGACTAATTACCAAAGATTCTGTAAGCACTAAAACTTGATCAGAAACTCTATGGACAAAAGTCCTGAAAAACAAGCCAAATGCCAGCTCCTTCCATGATTTGGGCATTTAAAACACACAAACTGACAAAATCTTCTTTAATATTTACTTTCTTTTTCCTATCTGTAGATTTCATCAGAATTTTGAGATTTAAATAAGACTGAACAATACTTTTTCTCCCAGAGAAATTTTACACTTCTCGAGCCAAGGGAATATGTCTAACCCATTTTTTTGGCTTTTGTCTGTCTCACTTAGCAAGTGATCAATGCCTGGCATAAACTTGCCTCTAGATGTTTCTTGAATAAGTGGAATTCATGTATGTGTAAATAAACAAATGAACAAATGCATTCATTGAAGAATTAGGTATGGTACCCTCTACCCAATATTTATTAAATATTCATCACACTAACATGGAAACCACAATACACACCAGGTAGTACACAAGACAGACATTTCAAATAATGGGTTCAAGTACTAGTTGGCCCTTCAGCATATTTCCTATGTGTCTTTCTAGGCAGTAGTTCCTCCCCCTACCATTGGGCACTACTTGTCTTCATTACCATGGACCCTGGACCCTGGGCACAGGGCAAACATGTGACTTAATCAAGGCCATTGGACTGAACATTAAGTCGGGTTTACAGAAGCAGAGGGATCTGAAGCTGAGTCATCGCACAGCCTTGCTCTCAGGCTGCACCACAAATCCTTACTGCTAACAGCCCCAGAGCTGCCCTTGTTCCCACCTTATTGGGCCTAGCTTTTCATCAATTGCTTTAATTCTCTCAGCTACCTCAGTTGCTGTTGCAATAGGTCAATTCTGGCAGTATTGTGGAGTAAAATAATGTGTAAAAGGTTTACAAAAACATCACTATATGAAAAAGCACTAAACACAAAAGTGCACACATAAATATGTGCTATGTAGGTATCAGATCAACTTAAAGAAATGATTATTCCACAAAGTATATTTTAGAAGGTAATTATACTCTTCTCTTTCTCTCTCTCTCTCTCTCACTCACTCTTTCTCTTCGTCTCACTTTCTCATTTCTGAGCTCTAGTTATACCAAGTAGTTAATTGCACCTTTGCACAATGAGGTCCCTTACTTGGAGGATTAATGCCCAAAGGAAGACCAAGGTTATTAAAATCTCCTGTGTTTATGAATTATCACGGTTCCTGAAGTCAGACAGGAAATGACTGTCACAGAGCTGATGCACACCTAATCATGGCATTCTACATGAAAGTTTCTGAAAAAAAGTAATTCAGAATCCCTACTTGACACCTGCAAGCTGCTTGGGATTGAGGCAGAGGAGACTCGTTCCTTTTGCTGAGAAGGAAAGGAAGACAACATTCAACAGATCCAGTCAGATATGCACAGTATTTGCTATGTGAGTGCCTGAATGTTTTACTTTTGGAGGCAGGGGTGCGCTGGAGATTGAATTCAGGGACACTTAACCACTAAACCACCTCCCCAGCCCTTTTTTTTTTTGTTTGTTTTTTTTTTTGTTTTTTGTTTTTTTTGAGACAGAGTCTCTCTGAGTTGCTTAGGGCCTCACTAAGTTGCCGAGGCTGACTTTGAACTCATGGTCCTCCTATCTTAGCCTCTGGGATTGAAGGCCTGTGCCATTGTGCTATGTTTACCTTTATTTTTTATCTTGGCTCTCCTCACAATCATATATAAATGAGAGAGAGACAGAAAGAGAGAGAGAATAGATATTGATAGGGCTTAGGCAAGTAGAATCCATGGGGTGATCTATAATTTAAAGATCTCACTGTGTTGGAAAACAGAACAGTAGAAAAAAATATTAGAAGTTCTCAAATTATAAAACTTGTAAAGGCGTTTTTACTACCCTTGACCCTGTTTCTCCTACTGCTGCAAAATTAGTGTTGTTTAACTTGGATCTGCTTAGAGAATCACAGACTTTAGAGGCTGAGGTAGAGGCTACTAGTCATTCATCTGCGCTGATTTCAGGGACTCCAGAGGATGAGACTATTGCAAGACACGGTATCTTTTGCATGTATGGCTTCCACAAGAATCACAAAGGAACAATTCAATTGATGCCATCTAACAGTGTGTATGAAGAATGGAAGATAGGAGAGTACTCCTACGGGGCCGAGTGGGATTGTTCGTGAGTGCCATCTGCCATTGGAACTGTGCTGCAGAATGGCATGCCCATCATGGGTGATGTGGACAGATCAAGATAATTTTTTTCCGGAAATGTCACTCTAAATATCTAGATAATTTTCTTCTTCATTTCATTCCATTGATCTAAACACAGCAAATTTATGTACATAGTTAATTCAACCACAGCTTTCTTTCCGCAGACAACCAAGAACTGATTCTTCCAGAAAAATGAGAAATCACTCCACGGTGAGCGAATTCATCCTGCTGGGAATCCCCGAGACAGGGGGCCTAGAGACGGCCCTCTTCTTCCTGTTCTCCTCATTTTATCTGTGCACCCTCCTGGGAAATGTGCTCATTCTCGCTGCTGTCATCTCCTCCTCTCGGCTTCATACTCCCATGTACTTTTTCTTGGGAAACCTCTCCATCTTTGACCTGGGTTTCTCTTCTACAACTGCTCCCAAGATGTTGTTATACCTCTCAGGGCAGGATCACGGCATCTCCTTCCAGGGTTGTGCTGCCCAACTCTTCTTCTACCATTTCCTGGGCTGCACTGAGTGTTTCCTCTACACAGTGATGGCCTATGACCGCTTTGTGGCCATATGCTTTCCCTTGAGGTACATGGTCATCATGAACCACAAGGTGTGCTCTGTCTTGGCCATAGGGACCTGGATGGGTGGCTGTGTCCATGCCACTATCCTAACCTCCCTCACTTTCCAGTTACCCTACTGTGGCCCCCACAAGGTGGGCTATTACTTCTGTGACATACCTGTGGTGCTACCGCTAGCCTGTGAGGACACATCTCTGGCTCAGAGAGTAGGTTTTACTAATGTTGGTCTTTTGTCTCTCATTTGCTTTTTTCTCATCCTGGTTTCTTACACCCGCATTGGGATCTGCATAGTCAAAATTCGCTCCAAAGAGGGCCGGCAACGAGCATTCTCCACCTGCAGTGCCCACCTGGCTGCAATTCTTTGTGCTTATGGGCCAGTCATCATCATCTACCTACAGCCCAACCCCAGGCCCCTGCTGGGTGCTGTCATTCAGATCTTAAATAACCTTGTGACTCCAATGCTGAACCCGCTCATCTACAGCCTGAGGAACAAGGACGTAAAATCAGCCCTGAGGCATGTATTTCCCCGGAGAAGTCTTGCTCTGGAAATTAAATAAAAGTCTCTAAAGCTTTTCAGGATAAAGTTTGATTTTTCCATATTATAGGACAAATTCTCATCTGCAATTCTGAAGGTGTTTTGAAATAAAATATACTCTGAATCAACCTACCTCTTAATGGCACTGTTTTAACATATATGCCTATCTTTCTCCCCGTGTTTTTAAGGAAATAGCTTGATCATGTTGCTAGCTGACATTGCACTCATCTCAGGCTGTGTGAATTCTCTCTCACTACAGCTGTACCCCAAAGCATTTCTTAGTTCTTTAAATATTTGAGTGAATTAAAACACATCTGTTCACTTCATGGTCTCAGTTTAAAGTGTTCTCATATACATCTTGAGGGAAGGGAGAGAGAAAGAAAAAAATTCAGGAAGGGCTCATATGTAACAATAGAATTCTATTGTGAACTTCATTTTTCCAGTAAGCAACATCAAAATTCAAACTAAGTTTACTAACATTTAATTTAAGGTAAGAAATTACAGTCTTGTGTGATTTTTGAGAGTTTTTAGTGTCCAGATTCCTTTGGATCTAGATTTTTTCATTGTATTATTACACCCCTGGAAAGAGATGAGTCTGCATTGTTTTTCATTAGATATTAAAAAAAATCAATTTCTGTTTTGTAAAAGATGACCAACAAGTAAAAAACTCCTATTGAATGTAAATAGTTTGCTATTTGGCTTTTTAAAAAGATGTTGATTTATTTCTGTGTCTATAAAGAAAAACAAATTAATATTTTGTTTAAATTCAAATAGGAATAATACATTTTCCTTTCATGGGAAGTTTATGTTTCTTTGTTTTTCATGACACAAATGATATAAGTCATTTTGCTTCCTCTAATTGGAATGGGCTGACAGATCTGACTCCATGAGAATGTTACAGGCCAGACTCTAAGCGAAATGACTAAACAGACTCCATTTTGCTCTGAGACTCCATGTTATGTAGGAAATAAAGCTTGTCCCATGGGAACACCCCGCCTCTGTACCTATCATCAGTTACTTAGTGTGACATGTTTAACAATACAGAATGATAATTCCTAGGTAAAGAAAAATTGCTCTCTTTTGATTCCTATTGCTCTTAAACAATGTACCATGTGAACAGTGATTGTGTGGATGTTAGTAACCATTCTTTAATTTGTACCTAGGTAAGGGTCATTTTGACCCACTTCCCCCTCTGTCGATGATCTCATGATGTTAATGTATAATTTCAAATCATAGCAACAGACACTTATGATTAATGTGATTTTTGGTATAAGAACCCCTACAACCCTGTGGTCGGGGCTATTCTCCCAATAGCCATTTTTAGGGCATTGTTTGAGACTGTCAGCCGGCCGGCTTAATAAAGACTCTCAAATTTGGACTTCTTAGTGGTGATTGGTCTGTTCTTAAGTTGCGCCCCATAACATAATCTCTGTGTTCTGTAATGTTGAGGGGAAAACAAGTTATGTTTCCACAAACTATAATAAATTTTAGAATGAACACAATTCTTCTTCCTCTTTTCCTATATTGTTTCCTTTATTTATATTTTACCTATCAGTAATTTAAGGCTTTTCTTATAAGCAGCACTAACACCCTCTTGAACACATGAACAAAATAAATATTACAGAAAGAGAAGTAGAGGGAGAGAGAGAAATAAAAAGAAAAGATTGGGAGAGGGAGGAAGTAAGTTGTATTTTAGAAGTAAAATAGGATAGTGCTTTACAATGGAATGATTTTTGCTTTCTTCTATTCTTCAATTTCTGTCCACCAACAGGTGACTAAAAATCAGTTCTCCAAGAGAAACTCTAAATCATCACAGAGAGTGTGGACTGCACTATTAGAAAGTATTAATCAGGTTCAGTGACAACTCATGTCAGTAACCAGGGCATTGTGATGTGGCTTGTTAAGACTCTCTAATGAAAGAATGTATTAGTTGGTTTTTCAGTGCTGTGACAAAATCCTGAGATAATAAACTTCAAGGAGAAAAGAGGAATTTTGGCTCAGTGTTTTATAGGTTTTAGTCTATGGTCATCTGCTGGATTCAAGGTAGAAACATCAGGGCAAAAGGGCATGGCAGTGGAAAGCTGCTCTCCTCCTGGCTGCTAGGAAATCCAGAGAGAGAGAGAGAGAGAGAAAGGGAAAGAGAGAGCTGTGAAGGGGTTGGGAACAAGATATGGCCTTAAAAGATGTGGCCCCAGGTACCAGCCTCTTCCAACCCGGTCTACCTTCTAGGTTTCCATCACTTTCCAGTAGTGCCACCAACTCTATTCAACACGTGAACCTTTGCAAGGACATTCAGGATCAAATTATAACAGATGCTACAATTGTTTTTCACAAAGAAGAACCTTTGCAAGGACATTCAGGATCAAATTATAACAGATGCTACAATTGTTTTTCACAAGAAGTTAGGTGCCACGCTTGCTAGAAATCAAATGGACAGTATTGCAAATTTTGAAATCTTGGATACACAGATGTTCCTTTGAGAAAAGCAACAGTTGGATTCATTCATTTATGTTTTCATTTTTAAAATTTGTTCTAATTAATTATACATGGCAGTAGAATGCATTTTGACACACTGTATAAAAATGGAGCACAACTTCTCCTTCCTCTGGCTGTACATGGTGCTGAGTCACTGCCGGGGTCCAGCCCTAGCAGGAGTTCATGGGTTCCATACTGGTAAACGGGGCGCGGGGAGACAGCGTCGGCAATGGATGGAGAATGAAAGACACAGACTCTAGTTCTGGTGCAATCAATCCCACTTTATTCTCGGGAAGGCTGGGTTTATATACAATTTTCTTCAGGCTATGATGACAGGCTTATGATTAATAAAATCAAAGAAGTTTCCAAAGCATATGCAGAAATTGTTTTTACCAAAAGATTATGAGAAAACAGTAACCTTACAGATTATCCTTACTAAATCACAATTATTTTAAAAATATCTAATTACGTCAATGAGTTAATACAATGTTTATTTCCTTAATATCTAAACTCTATATGACCTAAGACTATTTTTATTATTTTTGCGGTAAAGTGATAGACAAATAATGTCATGTGACCATCTCTACTAGGTCCTTCTGGTTAATATCTAAATTGCTGAGTTAAGGGTTACAGGAGGGCAGCGGTCCCAATGGTTATTATGTACCAACGTTTATTATAGGGGTGACATATTCTTTGTAGGAAGGAAGGAATGTTGTGAAACCTTATACTTTTACCTTACCACCACACATAAACAAAACCATCATCTGAATTAAACCACCCTGTAGGAGACAGGGGGAGATCTATATCTACCTTCTCTAAGGGCTTGCCTTTAGGGGGTACCAGGGCTTGCCATAGATAAAATAAGCTAGTCCATATCTAGTAGCTACTGTGGGAGATGCTTTGTGTTTAGAACTTGGGGAAACATTGTTATACATAAATTTCTGTGCCCCAACAGGTTCTGGCTGTGCCAGTAAATGCAGTGTTTGATTTTTAACATAATAAAAACATTCTCCTGTAGTGAGGTTAACATCACAGGGTTTCAACATGTGTTTTTGTCTCCATGATGTTTTTCTGGAAATTTGTAGAATTATTCCCATCACCTCTAGCAAGATCCTCAGACTGAAGTGAGTAATATATTATTAGGAAAACTCCACAGAATAACATCCAAGCTAGGGAGGCATACATCTGGCTACAATCCTTTTAGGATGAATCTCTGCAATCATCCTTGAGTGGAACTCTGTCAAGCACTGCAAGGAGAGCCAGGTGCCCCCGCAAGTCACACCAGCAGTGCAATCATACATGTATACAGGGTAATAATGTCTGTCTCATTCTACCAACCCTCCCATCCCCACTGCCCCACCCCTGCCTCACTCCCCTCTACATAATCCAAAATTCCTTCATTCTTCCCAACTCACCCTCAACTATGGATCAGCATCTGCTGATCAGAGAAAACATATTCAGCCTTTGGGTTTTGGAGATTGGCTTATTTCACTTAGCATGATATTTTCTAACTTCATCCATTTACCAACTAATGCCAGAGTTTCATTCTTCTTTAAAGCTGAGCAATATGTCATCATATATGTATATATATACCACATTTTCTTTATTTATTCATCTGTTGAAGGGCATCTAGGTTGGTTCTAGAGTTTAGCTATTGTGAATTGAGCTGCTGTAAACATTGATGTGACTGTGTCACTATAGCATGCTGATTTTAAGACCTTTGGGTGTAAACCTAGGAGTGGGATAACTTGATTAAATGGTGATTCCACTCCAAGTTTTCAGGAATCCCCATACTTCTTTAGAGAGTGTTTGCACCAATTTTCAGTCCCACCAGCAATGTATGAGTGTACATTTTCCCCCACATCCTTGCCAACACTTGCTGCTTATATTCTTGATGATTGCCATTCTGACTAGAGTGAAATGAAATCTTAGTTTTGATTTTCATTTCTCTAATTGCCAGAATGACCATTTTTTCATATTTGTTGATCAATTGTATGTCTTCTTCTGTGAAGTGTCTGTTCAGTTCCTTAGCCCATTTATTGATTAGGGTTTTGGTGTTAAGATTTTTGAGTTCTTGATATATATCCTGGAGGTTAGCGCTCTATCCGATGTGTTCATGGTAAAGATTTTCTCCCATTCTGCAGGCTCTCACTTCATATTATTGACTGTTTCCTTTGCTGAAAAGAAATTTTTTAGTTCCATACATCCCATTTATTGATTCTTGATTTTACTTCTTGTGCTTTAGGAGTCTTGTTAAGGAAGTCAGATCCTAAGCCAACATGGTGAAGATTTGGGCCTACTTTTTCTTCTATTAGGTGCAGGGTCTCTGTTCTAGTGCCTAAGTCTTTGATCTACTTTGAGTTGATTTTTGTGCAGGGTGAGAGATAGAAGTTTAATTTCATTGTGTTACATATGGATTTCCAGTTTTCCCAGCACCATTTGTTGCATTGCTATCTTTTCTCCAATGTGCACTTTTGGCACCTTAGTCTAGTATGAGCTAACTGTATTTATGTGGGTTTTTCTCTGTGTCCTCTATTCTGTACCATTAGTCCACATGTCTATTTTGGTGCCAATACCCTGTCATTTTTGTTACTATTGCTCTGTAATATAGTTCTGATTCTGTTAGATCAGGATGGCTTCCCACAAGCACTCACTTGTTCATATATTCTAGAAAATTCTAAATGATAATTGCTATTTGTGAAAAATGTTTTAATATGAGAAACATATACTGTGTTTTAATTATAACTCTAACTTTTGTTTTATCTATTAATGGATATGGATTCTCTCAAAACAAGATCATTCAATTCATGCATTCATAAAATATCATGGTTTTGTTCTTTATTTTCAAAGCAATTAAATGGTTCACATTTTTACCTTTCAAAGCAAAAATAAATTATTTTAATGCCACAGTTTTGTATGCAATTGAATTTATTGTTATGAACTTAAAATAGATTGTCAAAACTACAACATATTCTATGTAAGTACTAAAGTAACTACATAGATACAATCTTTTAACTGTTACTCAACAGGTAAGAGTCATCACATAACAAAGAAAGACAGCAAAAGAAACCAACTGAAAAGCACAAAGGAAACAATTTACAAACTGTCAGTAGTAAGTCTTCACCTATCAAAAATTTCTGTGAATGTAAATTGAATGAACTATCCAATCAAAATCAAAATACGGCCTGTGGGGGGGAAAAAACCAGACACAGAGTGACCTGTTTTACTTGTCAATTATACCACACCTAAGTGAGCAAAATTCTATGTGAGCTTAAATAACTTTATTCAAAAAAATCTATGGAATATTAGGTTTTTAATTATAACATAAATAAAAACTCACAACTCACTAAATGAAGCTTTTTTTTCAGCTGAGTTTCTATAATTCCTCATTTTTTAAAAAAAAATTGATTCATTATACACAAATGGGATACAATGTTTGTTTCTCTGGCTGTACAGGAAGTAGAGTCACACCATTTGTGTAAATCAAACATGTACATAGGGTAATGATGTTTGTTCCATTCTGTTATTTTTCCATCCCCCAACCCCTCACCACCCCTCTTTTTCTCCTATGCAATCCATTCCTCCATTCTGGCCTCCTTCCCACCCCACCCCCATTATGTATCATCATCTGTTTATCAGAGAGATCATTCAGCCTTTGGTTTTCTGGGATTAGATTATCTCACTTAGCATGATATTCTCCAACTTCATCTATTTACCTGCAAATGCCATAATTTTATCGTTCTTTATGGCTGAGTAATATTCCATTATGTATATATACCAGAATTTCTTTATCCATTCATCAATTGAAGGGCATCTAGGTTAGTTCCACAATCTAGCTATTGTGAATTGAGCTGCTATGAACACTGATGTGGCTGCATCACTGTCGTATGCTGATTTTAAGTCTTTGGGTATAGACCAAGGAATGGGATAGCTGGGTCAAATGGTGCTTCCATTCCAAGTATTCTAAGGAATGTTCATACTGCTTTCTAGAGTGGCTACTCCAATTTGCAACCCTATCAGCAATGCATGAGTGTAACTTTTTCCCCATGTCCTGACCAACACATATATTGTTGCTTGATTCTTGATAATAGACATTCTAATTAGGGTGAGATGGAACCTTAGTTTTGATTTGCATTTCTCTTATTACTGCAGATGTTGAACATTTTTTCATATAGCTATTGATTGCTTGTAGATCTTCTTCTGTGAAGTGTCTGCTCATTTCCTTAACCTATTTATTGACTGGATTATTTGTGTTCTTGATGTAAAGTTTTTTGAGTTCTTTATAAATTCTGGAGATTAGTGCTCTATCTGACGCGTATGTGGCAAAGATTTTCTCCTACTCTGTAAGCTCTCTCTTCACATTGTTAATTGTTTCCTTTGCTGAGAAAAACCTTTTTATTTTTAATCTATCTTATTTATTGATTCCTGCTTTTATTTCTTGTGGTTTGGGAGTTATGTTAAGGAAATCTGGTCCTGAGATGACATGATGAAGATTTGGACTTACTTTTTCTTTTTTTAGGTGCAGAGTCTCTGGTCTAATTCCTAGGTCCTTGACCCATTTTGAGTTGTGAATTCGTTTAACTTTTGTTTATCATGCAAGGTTTTTATTTCATCTTCAAATCTGAAGTTTAATTTTGCTGTATATTAATTTCTAGGTTGGCATCCATTTTTTTTCAGAGCTTGATATGTGTTCTTTCATGACCTGCTGTATTGAAGGTCTGGGTTAGAAATTAGTTGAAATTCAATTTGGCTTTTCCCTTTATGTAATTTGAGTTTTTTTTTTTTTTTTTTTCCTGTGCAGGCTTTAAAATTCTATCATTCTGTAAGTTAGTCTTTCTCATTATAATATGCCTTGCTGTGGGTTTGCTGTAATTTTGTACAGGTGTTGTCCTGTAAGCCTCTTGTAGTTGATTTTCCATTTCATTCTTTAGATTTGGGAAGTTTTCTGATATTAGGTTATTGAAAAGACTGTGAATGCTTTTGGTTTATATTCCATGACTTTGTCTATTCCAATAAATCTTAAATTTGGTCTCTTCATGTTATCCTGTATTTCTTGGAAGTTCTGCTCATGGTTTCTTACCGTCTTCTTTGTATGATTGACTTTATTTTCAAGATTATGTATTGTGTTTTCATTGCCTCTGGTTCTATCTTCCAAGTGGTCTAGTCTGTTGGTGATATTTTTCATTGAATTTTTAATTTGGTTTATTGTTTCCTTCATTTCAAGGATTTCTGCTTTGTTCCTTTTTATAATCTTACCTCTTTATTGAAGTGATCTCTCACTTCCTGTATTTTCTCTCCAATACCCTCCTTTTTTTGAAGATCTGCCTAGCTATATACCTTCTATACTGTTTCTGTGATATTTCTTCTACTGTTTTCTATGGATTCTATTGTTAGAACATCTTGGTTTGTTTGAGGCACTTTATTCCCTTGTTTTCTCATGATGCTTGTGTGTTTTCCCATCTATCAGTATGGTATGGATCTGAGGCAGTACAGTTTGTACTCTGTAGTCTTATAGTGTCCCTGAAGGCTTCCCATAGCTCGCCTTTAAGGGGGAGACCAATACCAACAGCACCCAATGCAAAAAATATGCAACCTTAAACCAAATATCTCCTAGTTTTGTCACAACAAACAGACATGATGCATTCAGTTATTGCCTACAATATAAACAGTAAGCGTGCTAAAAGGATTTACCATTTCAAATGATAGAAAAAGAGGGAACAGGATTAGTGTAGGATATGATATTAATGAGGGAGAGAAGATAGAGGTAAAAATTTGTAGTATAACAGTGAAGGGGGAATTAATAGAGGTTACCTGTTAGCATGAGAGTAGTGAGAAGGAGATTACAGGGAGACAGATAAGTGAGAAGAAAAGTATATAGAGATTCAAAAAAGGTAAAAATATAAGAATACAGAACAAAACTGTAATATAGTGTTCATATGTCCCATTTCTCAATAAATTAATGTATGAAAGATATTTGGATTCAAAGATGATACAGATGTGAGATGACAGCCAGGACAGTAGCCCAACCTGAGAAGTCCAGATGCTGCACATAGAGACTTGCCTGAAAACTCTAGGTTGGGGCAGGAAGCCCCCCAAGGACATCCAGGATATCACGCCCTCCTCACTGGACAGCCCTATGCTGCTGCTAGATGGAATTACCTCGTCTCCCTCTAATTCCATCTACCAATGCAAGGCACAATTCAGGTCATGCACCCCAGGGCAACACTCTATTGAGTCTTAGGGTAGAAAGGTTTTAAGTTTTTAGTCCAGTATAACCACCAGGACAGTGCTGGAGATCCCTCAAGCTCCCAGACAAGAATTACCCAGGTATGGTAACAGAAACATGCATAATTTTATATTGTATAGGTATCCTCATGTTTTATTTGTAAAACATCAACTCCCACTCCCCCCCAAAAAAATAGTCTTGAGGACAAATCATTAGCCACATTATTATTATTATTATTATTATTAGGTACCAGGGATTGAACCCAGGGACACTTAACCACTGAGTCACATCTTCAGCCCCTTATTATATTTTTTTTAATGGACAGTTGCTCAGATACTTGCTAAATTGTTGAGGCTGGTTTTGAGCTCATGATCCTCCTGCTTCAGCCTCCAGAAGTTGCTGGGATCACAGGCCTGTACCACCACACCAGGCCAGTAGTCGCATTTTTAAAAGTCAAAAAAGATTCATATGAATGTTTAATTTTTTCCATGACATTATACTTCAGCAATAGAACAGAGAACTATTGCCCATGAGTTTTTACCCACTGCTCTCAAAATTTTCAGTTTTTAGAGTCAGCAGATCAAAAGGATCGACTCTTCAATATCATGACATGATTTTCTTTTTCTCTTTCTTTTTTTCTTTTTTTTCTTTTTTTTTTTTTTTTTGCATAATGTTGGGAAGAATTACACCAGGGCCTCATGCATACCATCCAAGTGCTTCTTCTGCTGAGTTCTAGCTCAACCCTCATGACTTTAAATTTGGAACAGCTATCATGTCTGCTATGTATAGCCTCATTTCAGGTAAAAATGGCAGTTCCTTCAATTTTTCTTAAACAGGATGACTTATTCAAAACTATAAGAATGCTTATGTTTGTCTTCTGTTCAAAAAACAAAAGCACAATGATTTTTAAAATACAGCTCCTGAGATGATCACACATGGATGCAATGGAACTCTGTGATCATGGGCAAGAATGCAAGGACATTTCTTGAAATCCTGCTGCCTCCACTAACCCTGTTTCACATATGCAGGTTCACATTTTTTTGTAGCTTTCCAAACCTCTAAATTTTCACATGCAATTGTTCTTATGTCAGTTTGCTTTTCTTCTGTATTCACATGTTTGAGAATTTGGAACCCCGAACAGTTCTTGACTTTAATTTCTACTTTTTTGTTGTTGTTGTTGCTGTTTCAGTTTTTCTTGAAAAATTGGAACTCATTGTTCAGAGCTCTTTGTGGATTCTGATTGTTTCTAATACTTCATTTCTGTCATTAACAAGATGAAAAACTTAGATCTACATCCTCATTGAAGTCTTTATTGAAATTTACAGAATGTTAAAAATTTAGGAAGTTGGTGGGTTTACAGTTATGTTTCCATTTTAATATCAATTCATTATTCAGTTCTATGGATTTTCAATTTGTTTATACTTGGTCTATTATCTTATCATTGAAAAATATTCAGCCAAGCACAGTGGCCCACACCTATCATCCCAGCAGCTGGGTAGGTATAGGTAGAAAGATCATGAGTTCAAAGCCAGACTTAGCACCTTAGTGAGACTTTGTCTCTAAATGAAATATAAAAAGAATTGGGAATATGACTCAGTGGTTAAGCACCCTGGGTTCAATCCCCAGTACTAACCAAAAAAAAAAAAAAAAAAAAAAAAAAAAAAAAAAGAAAAAGAAAGAAACAAAGAAAAAATAAATTCAAATTCCTTCCTGAAATTCAGATTAAGCAGGTCTCCAATTCCCTTGATTTAATGCTCATCTGAAGGTTATTTACCATGTCAAAGAAAGGAATGTCAGTCTCACACATGTTGTTCTCCATGAATCTGAGCCAGACTTTCATGATCCCTGAGTTTTTAGGCAAGAGTTTATAAATTAACCTTTTAATTCTTTGTTCAGGACTGGCATTTTTCAACAGAAATGCAAAGCTAGACACATACATAATTTAGAGCCAAATTTTTAAAAAGTATATAAAATAGACACACTTCATGTTTTAGTTTAGTTTTGTTTATCTCATTTTAGTTTAACTTAGTTTTTGTACTAGGGATTGAATCCAGGGCCTTGTGCATGCTGAGCAAATGTTCCACTGGTGTGGTATATCTTCAGCTACTAATGTATTTGACTTTATCCAAAACACTAAAACAATTATTTTAATATGACAACAGTATTAAGTAATTTTTGAAGAAATATTATATGTTTTTATGCTGTCTTTGAAATCATTCTATATTTCACAGTGTAGCATACCTTCATTCAATTAAATACATTGTGTCCCTCATTTGAATTAGCCACAATTTCAAAGGCTTAATGATAATGTATGTCTAGTGGACACCATGAAAATAGTGAAATTACATATCTGAAATTTACTTATTAACCTTGCACAGTTTACATTTTTTTTATTTTTACAGACTGTATTTTGATTCATTGTGCACAAATGGGGAATAATTTTCATTTCTATGGTTGTGTACAATGTAGATTCATACCATTTGTGTAATCACACGTGTACATAGGGTAATGGTGTCTGTTTCATTATACCATTTCTTATATCCCCACCCCTTCCTCCCTCTCATTGCCTTTTACATAATCTAAAGTTCTTCTATTCTTCTCTCACCCCCACTGCCCCACCCCATTATGTATCACCATCCATTTATCAAGGAAAACATTCAGTCACATAAAATGTTTTGGGGATTGGTTTTATTTAGCATGATATTCTCCAATTTCATCCATTTATCTGCAAATGCCATAATATTATTCTTCTTTATGGCTGAATAACATTCCATTGTATATATACACAGAGCTTCTTTATCCATTCATCTGTTGAAGGGCATCTATGTTATTTCCACATCTAGCTATTGTGAATTGAGCTGCTGTAAACATTGATGTGACTGCATCACTGCAGTATGCTGATTTTAAGTCCTTTGGGTATAAAATGAGGAGTGGGATAACGGGTCAAAAGGTGGGTCCATTTTAAGTTTTCTGAGGAATCTCCATACTGCTTTCCAGAGTGGCTACACCAATTTGAACTCCACCAGCAATGTAAAAGTGTGCCTTTTTCCTCATAACCACACCAGCATCTATTATTGTTTTGTTCTTGATAATAGCCATTCTAATTGGAGTAAGATGAAATCTTAGAATTGTTTCAATTTGAATTTGTCTAATTACTAGAGATGTTGCATTTTTAAAGTGGTATTTGTCCTTCAGGCTTTTATCATCAGTCATATCTAACAGTTTCTCAATTAGAATGGAGGATTTAGCAAGTTATTTTATAATTCTGAATGCAGCATCCCTATCAGCATATCTGGGCACACTTGACCCCATTAGCAGTAATGGGGTTGTCTGGGGTTCTATGAAAGATAGTCCTAGAATTGAGTCTACTTCTGCCACTTATTGACTCAGATCCATAATTATACCTCTGTAACTTCAGATTTGTCATCTGTAAGCAACATGAATAGCATGCAGTTAGTTGATGTGAGGAATAAACAATATCACAAGTGTTAAGTTCTTAGCAAATGACTGACACAGAGTAAATATCTCACAAAGTTAAACTTTTACATCTAAATGTGTTAGTCATGTATTTCTTTTATGTGACTAACAGGGAATATATTTAAAGTTCAAAGGGTTGGTACTTTCCTCTGTATCATCCATTAACCTTCACATGAACTCCAACCCACTTGCCCTCTAAATTCCTTTTTCTTTCTGCTCTAAAATCATTCAACTTTTATGTATTAAAAATTAATTGAATCTATGGCCCTCTATATTCCCTTTTCTCAGGTGGGCACCAAACAGCTAAATTCTCATTAACAACCTCATTCCCCACAATATATATATATATATATATATATATATATATATATATATATATATATATATATATATATATATATATATATTTCATTGTTTTTCTTTGACTTTCACCTCAGCAGTATGTGGAGATACCGTGTCTTTCAAATTCAAATCCAGGACCTTGGACAGATACTCATTCAGAACCTAGGAACCCTTCTTAGCCTTTTGGAAGTAAATCAACTGCACAAGATTATTGTCTCCAAACACTCATCTGGACAATTTAATTCCTTGATTCTCCTATTTTTTCCCTACATACCAGTTTCTGTCTATCTTTACTTCTGTATCCAATTTAGATCTCAGGTTTAACTACTGACATCCTCTCCTCTTATCCAAATCTGCAATTCCATATTGGTAATTTCCTTTCATCACACCCATCTGGCAGAATCCAAATTTTGAACTTAGCTTAACTTTCTGCCTGCTTCACTTTTATGGCAAAACTGCTGAGTATTGCCAAAAAGATTCACATGAACCATTGTTCTTTTTAGTAATTTGATATCACTAGATAAATCAAGGTCCCCATACTGAAATGGACTCTCAACACTCCATCACAAATGTTTCTATTTCTCCCTTGGTATTCCTCTATTAAACCTCTTTTCATTAAATCATCATGTTTATCACTTCTAGTTTCAAGACATTGTGACCATCAGCCTACTGTGTGATCACTAACCATCTAATTACCAAGTAGATAAATCAACTTCAGATTAAAACTTTTATTTATTAGCAGCTATATGTATGGTCTATGCTATAATATCTCCTCCCACCCACATTTATGTAACATCTTTCTACAAATGGGACATATTCTACCTCATTAGGATAGAAAAGTTTCCTAAAAATTCAGAAATCCAACCAATAGAGGGACAAGGCAACTGAAGAATCTTTCATGATCTTTTCCTTTAAATAATGTGCTCAGAATACAGTACTAATTTTTCCATAGGTATTTGTACAGGAAAAAACTCACAAAATTCCATATAATTTGAAGCATAGAAGAAATCAATAGTGGCCTCAGACTCACCAAATGGACCAGAGACTCAAGGACTGACTGGGTGAGCTCCTTGTTTATGGTAATGAAGATGGAAAGTGAAGGAGCTGATGACTCCAGCGTCAGCACTAATGTTCAGTGTGTCTTCTGTACCCCTTCCTGACGCCTTTTGGAGGTCCCAAATCTTCAAATTGGATCAAAGGTTTTGCGGCAAGATGATGGGTGAAGTTGAAACAAACAAACAAACAAATTTTAAAAACTCAGACAAACAGCCATATGCCCCATACTTGGGTCTTTTAAAAGTTAGGGATGGCAGAAGGAAGAACAGGTCAGAGAAGGACAGATATGAAACTTGAATGTCTTAGAAAGGAAAAGCAAAAGTAGGGAGACAATTGAGGTAACTGTCAGGAGAAGGAATCCAATCCGTAAGGGTGGTAGAGAACAAGGAATGGAATGGAATGGAAGACGAAGGAAAGGAAAGGGAAAGGACACTGTGTTCTCACCTGCCATCTGACTTGGGCTGTAGAGAAAATATCAGTGTATGATTAAAGCTCTTGCCCTGGCATGCATACCTGAGATGCCTCTCCAGTACACCCAGCTGTCTACAATTGGAGAAGAGCAGGAATGATGGAAGGCAGAGATGATCTGGAAAAGTGTCAGGACAGGGGCATCGTCCCAGCTCAGCTCATTACAATTTCTTACTAGCAATCAGGTAGCTGAGGAAACAAGACACCTGAAATGATGGGAAGATGGTGGGCTGGATCTACCTGGCAAGTGCAATCTCTTGCTGAAATCGTAATACACCAATCGGCTTCAGTGAAACACCCAGGGCAGTAGCTACTCTGACCAGAGGAACAAACAAGGTCAGGGACTCACCTATGTTATCCCAATTAGTTGGGCATAAACATTGAACCTCTGGCCCCTAAAGATGATAGTGAATTATTGGGAAAGCATGTTAGCAGACACCCCAAGTGGCACATTGCAGCTCAGAGAGGGACTGTCTACGGCAGACTGTACAGAATGCTTCAGGGACTGAAAAGCCTGATGGAGGAAAGGAACAGAATAAGGATGATAAGGAGAGCTACGACTGACTGAATGATAATTATGTATCAGCTGCGATGTGACATAGCACATGTTATGCCTAAACCTTAATCCTATCCTGGAATATGGAAATTATTTCTCTTTCCTTACAGATGGGAAAGCTAAGGCTAAGAGGTTTCACAACATAAATGTGAATGAAGGAAATTTTAGGGAAAGAAGACTCCTGAAGAAGGGAATTAAACAAGTGATGGCACCAACTGAGAAAGAGGGGCTTAGAATTAGAGCCAGAGACATCTTCTCCTTTTGCATGCTGATAATGGAATATCAATTTGCCACTACTCCTACCCATTAGACACATCACATTTGTTCTTTCTCCTTTGCTCTGCATCCTTCACATGGAAGGTAGGCTACAGTACTAAAAGAGGTCCTGGGATCTCAAATAGGAGAGTTAAAGTCTTAGTTTCTCTGTATTTTCTGTCAATAAAAAAGCCTCACCCTTTTCAGGATCTCATGCCTGGGCTTCCAGTTAGTAGGGCCAGGTGACATTCTCTAGGAACCACAGTGGACACATTTGCTCAAAGGTCCAAAGCAGCCCCACTAAGGATGTAACCCAAACTTTGGGAATCTGGAAAAATGCATGATGAGGCCAGCTGGGCTCCTTGTCCTTCTAGCAGCATCCCCCACCCTTTTACATACGTGGTCTGGATTGCCCACCTATGGACACATGACTTGCCCCTCACCTTGAACTGCATCCTGTCCTTGCATGTTTTGAACTCCGAAGTGCCCTCTGTCACCTGAGTAATGGTTTTTAGTAAGCTGCTGGAGATGCCTTCTCTAATGCCAAATGAGAAATGTCCGCAATTGTAAATGAACGGAGGTTAGACATAGGTACTCAAGCATCCACTTATAAAATTAACACAGATGTTCAAAACACATGATGAGAAAGTCTACTTTTTCTACCAAAAGTATAACAGTTATCATTCACTGAGCATATTCCATAAACTGGAGGCTACATTAAATGCTTTAAATTAATAATACAATTTAATCATCATTTTTCATCTTATAGGCAAGCTTCTGTTTCTTTTCATGGATTAGGCAATGGGCCCTGGGTTATTTAATAAATCTGTCCAAGACCACATCCCTATGATATAGGAAAGAAGGAATTCTGGTCTGACCACAAGATTCCCATGACAAATCAAGAAAAAGATAGAAACCATCACCATTTTCAGTCTGATGCATTGAATCTGCCAGACATGGCCATTCTTGGGGTGTTGAAGTTTGCCTCCTGTTCCTCTTACTAGAAAATTCTCATCCTGTCCTAGTCCATGATTTTGTTTTTAACACAGAACTATCAGCAAAGAATGCAATGATAACACTAATACAAGTATTTTTAGAACACATGAAAGAAATATTTTTCATTGTAAATTATTATCTGAAAATTTGCTTCTGTATTAGTATATTTTGTTTTAGACTAATGAGTCATCATCCCCAAATACAGAGAGATTACACTTAGGAATAATGCTCTTAACTTGTGAGGATAAGAACCAGGCTTCTAATTGCAGTGACGTAACCTGGGTCCTTCTCATGAAAATATAAAGCTTGCCAGCACCTTGATCATGTCACTTTTACATTAATAACATGATCTTTGAACTGAAGCATGGGTTGTAGAATACTTCTGTGTACAATTTTAAATGTTTTCTACATATAAATCAAAATTGAAAGTTTTTATTGATGACTGTCTTCCTATAACTCACTAAAGTATTTCATGCAGATAATAAATAAAAGTAAGAATAAAACAGAAAAATTTAAATACCACAAATTTTGTGTAAGGGACAATTCCTGATGTTTTGAATAGTTTTATTCATTTAACTCTTATAATAAGGATTATTAGTATCACCATTTTCAGGAAAAGAAACTTAAGTCTATCAGAGCTTAATAGATTTTTCCAAACATACCAAGTAGAAGTACAAATAGCATGTATAATTTCTTAATACATTATGCCTTTATAGCATCAAACATGACTAAAATAAAATATTCTGTGTGCCTTCTGATCATAGCAATGCCAGAGTACGATATTTTAATCCAGCAGAGAAAATAGGGAAGCCATACACAGCATATTTATTTAATTTTTTGAAAACATCAACTACAGTGAGACAATTGAATTGATTGTCTCCATATATAATGAGAAACTAAGAGTCATGAATGGGAAGAGAGGAAAAACCCAGTGGGATGACCCTGGCAGTTGATGTCCATCTACACTTTGAGGCTAGGGGCAAGTGCCAAATCAATGGCTGAAGCCTGAGCTGCTTCCCAGGAGAGAGAGGAAATATCAGGGCCTGGGACTTTCAAAGCAGAGGCATCCTACACCTCAGGATTTTGGAAAGAACCCTACAAGATTACACCTGAGAGGAAGAAGAGTATTAGAAATAGACTGTCCATCACAATGACTATAGTTCTTTAAATTTTGTGGCATTCTCTAAATGTGAATTTTGTTAAAAAATATTTGTAAAAGTTAATAATTTACTATTTAATTTCTCTTTTCACAATGCTTTAGAAAAATAGATAATAAGTTTGCTTTTTATTGGTGCTTGATAGAAAGCTGCTTTCAAATTTTGTAGAGGAAAATACATTGTAAGTTGGTAAACTAAAATTCTTGAGTCAGTCTGTCCTCTGCAAGCAGTATCAACCAAGGTCTCAGGGGGCACTGCATGTCATGAGGTACTGCATGGGTCCTGTAACCACAACAACAATCACATTCTTTTTATACCTGTGTTTCTTGCTGTTACCCTGAGCTTCTTTCATTACCCTCAAGATATCAGTAATTTCTCCATGTGTGAAAACAAAAAGGTGTAAAGAGAAAGAAAACTTCCATCGAGCCTCTGTCAAGTTCATCTCAACATGCCAGAATTCTCCCTCGGAAAACCGCGCTATTTCATTCCAGAGGCTGTGATGCCTCTTTGACAGGCCCAGGCTATCTAGTGTTCCACTGTCGCTCACACTATGTCCTCACAGGGTCTATTCAGAACACTGGGAATTTTTAGTTCCTCCCCTTTAACTTAATCTAAGACTTCTGGGACTCTCCAGAAAAGCAGATCCAATGCATGGAGCTAATGAAGGAGAAAACTGCCTCCTGCCTGTCTTACCTCTTTAGTATACGATAGAACGCTGCATTACACATCATATTTCATCCATACTTCAATGAAGCCCAGGGGCAGAGATTCTTGAACAGTTGTCTGTCTCTGCCCTTCTGTTAGCTTTGCTCCAATTCCTACCTGTAGGGGGCGACTTGGAATGAAAGGTCTTCTGTGAACGGTTCTTGTGGTTTCAGCATCTCTCTTTCTCTTAGGTCTGCACTCAGAAGCTAAAATCTTCCCACTGCCTTCTCCAAGTCTACGGAGTATATTTCAGTACCTGATTGCATGATGCCAGCTTCATGTAGTCTACTGCTGAGAAACCCCATCAGATAAAAATCCTACCTGACATTCCCAATGTCCAAGTCAATTATACATTATCTTCCTTCCCAATCCAGTTTCTTCCTAATAATTTCTTTTTAGACTCTGTGTCCTTTCCAGAAACTTACTGAAGGTATGTCTGAAAGGAAGATCTAAATCCATAGATGTTAAAATAGCAGCCATAGGCAAACTCTTCAGCATCAGAATTAGTACTTTCTGAAGGTGAGAGAGGATGGCAAGAATGAGTGAGAGGACATGAAGACACACAGACCCTGCCAAGGTGACTCTTGAGAGTCTATAATATCACCTTGATTTATTCCACTTTATATTCCATATCTTCAGAATGGTCATGCCAGCTGTTGCTCAAGCAGACCTACAGCTCCAAATGAACCCTAATTTAACCCTTTGGATTCATCCTCACTTAAACATGTGACCCAGAAAAAAACTTATTTTACCTTAGCTCTTTCTGTGTGTGGCTGAGACCTGTCCTCCAAGCTCATGGGAAACCACATTTTCTGTGAGCAATCAATGAGAAACACAACTTCTCCATAAGGCATGATGCTTCAACTTCTGGGATATTCAGCTAGAAACTCACCAGTACACATAAACCATGCATCAAATAATCTATATAGAATACACAAGAACACTGTAAGAAAAAAAGAACTTCAGTACCTTAATGTCCTTGAGAATCAAGTGTAGCGAACTCAATAGAGAGATGGAAATCTAAAATCTAAATCCCTGTGTTTGGTCCTTATGCACTCTGCTTGCAAAGGGCTTGAGTTGATTTATAAATATATAGAAGAGTCAGAAGTAGAAAAGATGTGGAAAAGAAGAAAGAGATTAAAGGTTAGAAGGCAAAAGCAATAGTTACAAGTGTCATTCGATGCTAATTTTCTAGTAGCTCAGCAAATGAGTAAGACACATGAGATTAACATTTTCCAGCCTTTGCCAAAAGAGCCACACAAGTTTATCTGTAGACATGAACTTTCTCTTCAATTCAAATAAATGGAAGTTTATCACATGGGTTATAGTTTCATCTGTAGTTGCAGCTTTTTATAAAAAAAGGATGCTCATGTGTGTAATTCTTAAGCTGACAAACCACAAGAGCATTTAGAAGTAATATTCCCACAAGTTTAATTCCACATGTTAGGGCATGAAGCACTTGTCCAAGATTTGTAGAAGAAAGGTAAGCCCTGGAATTCATGCTGAACCTCCATAACCTCATTCAAACAATGAGGTGAGTGAGACCAGGGAAACCACCATGAGTGGATAAGTTATTAAAGTCATGGATGTTATTTTATTTAGAGGATCAAGCAAACATTGATGTAAAATATAATACACTAGTTTTGAGATGTAAATGAAATGGCAATGGTTGGGTTATATCAGCTCTAGTTTTACACTCAGGAAGAACAAAACGTTAAATCTCAGTATTCTGTTTTTATAATGAAATGACTTCAGAATGACTGAGATAAATTCTCAGTCACCGTGGAATTCAGCATAACCACATAACAAAGCTCAGTTTAATCTTCTATCCATTGGATACTACAGTAATCAATTGGGCTACTTAAAAAAGTGAAGTGTGTGTGTCGCTGCAGTTGCGGTTTTTGCGTGTGGAGCAGCCGTTTTACTTCTAGAGACGCCACCTGGAGAGCCTGCGATTTCTTCCCTGGACAGTGGAGGCACTGGTGTTGAGATGTACCTGCCTAATGACATGGGGCTGGACACTGTTGTTTTCCACTGCCGGATGGGTTCCCTGGTGTAACTGTTCCAAAACTGATTTATCTTTTCTCCAGGCATTGCAGAGAACCTTAGAGAAGATTCAAGATGGTGTACTAGAGGGAGGCTGCATTCCTTGTCACTCAGTAACTCCAGTTTCAAGCAGAGGATATCTGTTTCTTGGTGAGGCAGTTTTTGCTGCTTATCGATCCCCTGCTGTTTACCCCATTTGTCTGCTGTGATCGCCTGCAGTCTGCCAGCATATCAATGCCTTTTTTGAATGCAGATTGCTCACTGTCAGGCGCCTATCATCCACCATTTGCCTGCCTCTCACCTGTCCATCGCCTGCCTTACACCTATCCATCACCCAACGCAGGAGGTTCACCTCCGATCATCCAACAACAGTCAGCAAACTAATCGCCGACCGCCAGTGCCAGTGGAGCATCAGCTGCCTGCTTTTGCCTGGAAGTTCACTGTTACAGTACCTGCAGGTTTGATTACACGTGGCGGCCGCCATTTTGAGACAACAGCCAGGCCCCATAGAACCCCTGTGGACTAACTGAGCCCCGTCTCCAGGATCCCTCAGCCCGACTGATCACTCCCTGCCTCTGGGACCCTCACATTGACGACTACACCCTACAACCAGGACCCCCAGACAAACTGACTGCACTCTATCACCAGGATCCCAGACCCACTGATTGTACCCGGCCTCCAGGATCCCGCAAGCACACCAAACACACCTGACCTCCAGGACCCCTGCCTGACCAACTGCACCCTACCTCCAGGACCTCCAGCTGACCACGTCCACACCCTGAGCTGCAACTCCCCATTGCCAACACATTTGGAAGCCACAATGGCCATTTTGGATAATCCTGGAAGCCACAGCTCAGATCTTTACGTGGGGCAAATCCCATCCTGAGATGCCTGCTGCAGACTTGAAGCTCATTGTCAGGTACCTCTCATGCATCAGGCTACTGAAGACTGGGAGGTTTCATTTTTATATGACTGTTATACTATAGATTTTCTTTTTTATCCTTATTGAAAAATTTTAAGTTTTATTTCTTTACTTTTCTTGCTTTCTTTTCCTTTTGTTTACCTATTCCCTCTTTCTCCCTTTTTGCATGCTAACATCCAATTTCTTATGATTACACTCACCCTTTCTATTATCTAGAACTTCTGTATATTCTTTTCTTATCCCATTAACAGCTACATTGTACATCCCTCTGCATCCTCTTTGCCCTCCATTAGAAACTGCAGACCTTAATGCAAATCTGTTTGTTTTACTGAAGATAATATTTGAACTCATTCTGTTTATTATGACAATATTGTTCTTGTCTTCATGGGGGCTATTTGGTCTAGGGTTGTATAGTGTCTAAATTGGGAACTGCTAATATTGATTTCTCCTTAAAGAAAGGGTTTTGGAAACCTATACGGCCACTATAAGCCGATAGGGGGAAATCTGCAATACTGCAGAGCTGCACTGCTAGAGGGGAAGATACAGGGACATGAAAAAACAAGGGAAAAAATGATCCAAACAAATCTAGATTCTATATTAATAGAATCCAATGACAGTATGTTAGAAGAAATGTCAGAAAAGAACTTCAGGTTATACATGATTAAGATGATTCACGAAGCAAAGGATGAGATAAGAGAGCAAATGCAGGCAATGAATGATAATACCAATAAGCTGAAAGAGCACCTGCAGGAAGCAAAAGATCATTTCAACAAAGAGATAAAAAAAAAAAATGGAAATCCTTGAAATGAAGGAAACAATAAACCAAATAAAAAACTCAATGGAAAGCATCACAAAAAGGCTACATAGCTTGGAAGACAGAACCTCAGACAATGAAGACAAAATAGTTAATCTTGAAAATAAAGTTGCCCAAACAGAGAAGATGGTAAGAAATCATGAGCAGAATCTCCAAGAACTATGGGACATCATGAAAAGACCAAATTTAAGAATTATTGGGATTGAGGAAGGCACAGAGATACAAACCAAAGGAATGAACAACCTATTAAATGAAATAATATCAGAAAATTTCCCAAACATGAAAAATGAAATGGAAAATGAAATACAAGAGGCTTACAGAACACCAAATACACAAAATCACAACAGATCCACACCAAGACACATTTTAATGAAAACACCTAACATTCAAAATAAAGACAGGATTTTGAAGGCCGTGAGAGAAAAGCATCAGATTACACAGAGGGGGACACCAATATGGATAGCAGCAGACTTCTCAACCCAGACTCTAAAAGCTAGAAGGGCCTGGAACAACATATTTCAAACTATGAAAGAACATGGTTGCCAACCAAGAATCCTATACCCAGTAAAACTAACCTACAGATTGGAAAATGAAATAAAATCCTTCCACGATAAACAAAAGTTAAAAGAATTTACAAATAGAAAGCCTGCACTACAGGATGTTCTCAACAAAATACTCCGTGAGGAGGAAATGAGAAACAGCAATGTAGGTCAGCAAAGGGAGGAACTACCTTAGAGAAAAACCCACTCAAAGTAGAAACCAACCACCTTAAAAACCAAAATAAGCCCAAATGACTGGGAATACAAATCATACCTCAATAATAACCCTGAACGTTAATGGTCTAAAATCATCAATCAAAAGACATAGACTGGCAGAATGGATTAAAAAGAAAGACCCAACAATATGCTGCATGCAAGAGACCCATCTCAGAGAAAAAGACATCCACAGACTAAAGGTGAAAGGATGGGAAAAAAGCCTACCATGCACATGGACTCAGTAAAAAAGCGGGGTTTCCATTCTTATATCAGAAAAAGTGGACTTCAAGCCAAAGTTAGTCAGAAGGGATAAAGAAAGACATTTCATACTGCTTAAGGGAACCATAAATCAGGAAGACATAGTAAATATTTATGCCCCAAACAATGGCAATTCCCTGTACATCAAACAAATCCTTCTCAATTTCAGGAATCAAATAGACCATAACACAATAATTCTGGGTGACTTTAACGCACTGTTGTCAACACTAGATAGATCTTCCAAACAAAAACCAACCAAAGAAACCATAGAACTCAACAACACAATCAATAAACTAGTATTAATGGACATATATAGAATATTCCATTTATCAACAAGCGGATTCACTTTCTTCTCAGCAGCACATGGAACCTTCTCGAAAATAGACCATATGTTATGTCACAAAGCAGCCCTTAGGAAATGCAAAAAATTCGAGATACTGTCTTGTGTTCTATCAGATCATAATGGACTGAGAGTAGAAATCAATGACAAAATAAAAAACAGAAATTACTCCAACATCTGGAGACTAAATAATATGCTATTGAATGAAACATGGATAACAGAAAACATCAGGGAGAAGATTAAAAAATTCTTAGAGGTCAATGAGAATGACAATACAACATATCAAAAAATCTCTGGGACACTATGCATGTGGAACTAAGAGGAAAATTCAATTCACGGAGCACATTTAAGAAAAGAATGGAAAGTCAACAGTTAAATGACCTAACATTGCAGCTCAAATCCCTAGAAAAAGCAGAACAGAGTAACAGCAAAAGTATTACAAGACAGGAAATAATTAAAATCAGAGCTGAAATCAATGAAATTGAAACAAAAGAAACAATTCAAAAAAATTGACAAAACAAAAAGTTGGTTCTTTGAAAAAGTAAACAAAATAGACAAACCCTTAGCCACAATAACAAAGAGAAGGAGACAAAAAACTCAAATTACTAAAATTCATGATGGAAAAGAAAATATCATGACAGACACCACTGAGATACAGAACATAATGAGAAGCTACTTCAAAAATCTGTATTCCAACAAAATACAAACTACCAAAGACATTGACAAATTTCTAGAGACATATGCTCCTCCCAAACTGAACCAGGAGGACATACACAATTTAAGCAGTTCAATATCAAGCAATGAAATAGAAGAAGCCATTAAAAACCTACCATCCAAGAAAAGCCTAGGACCAGATGGATTCTCAGCCCAGTTCTACAAGACCTTCAAAGAAGAACTCATTCCAATACTTCTCAAAGTATTCCAGGAAATAGAAAAGGAGGGTACCCTACCGAACTCATTCTATGAAGCTAATATCACCCTCATACCCAAACCAGGAAAAGACACATCAAGGAAAGAAAATTTTAGACCAATATCCTTGATGAATATAGATGTGATGATCCTTAACAAAACATATCCAAAAACATATTAAGAAAATTTTGCACCAAAATCAAGTGGGGTTCATCCCTGGAAGGCAAGAATGGTTAACATCCATAAATCAATAAACGTAATCCACTGTGTCAATAGACTTAAGGATAAGAATCATAAGTTTATTTCAATTGACAGAGAAAAAGCTTTCAACAAAATACAACACCCCTTCATGCTCAAAACATTAGAAAAAATAGGGATAGTAGGAACATACCTGAATATTGTAAAGGCTATTTATGCTAAGCCCATGGCCAACATCATTCTTAATGGAGAATAACTGAAACCATTCCTTTAAAAACAGGAACAAGACAAGGATGTCCTCTTTCACCCCTTCTATTCAACATTGTCCTGGAAACTCTAGCCAGAGCAATTAGGCAGACTAAAGAAATTAAAGGGATACAAATAGGAAAAGATGAACTTTAGCTGTCACTATTTGCTGATAACATGATTCTATATTTAGAGGATCCAAAAAACTCCTCCAGAAAGCTTCTAGACCTCATCAATGAATTCAGCAAAATAGCAGGCTATAAAATCAATGCACATAAATTGAAAGCATTTTTATACGCAAGCAATGAAACATCTGAAAGGGAAATGAGGAAAACAACTCCATTTGCAATAGCCTCAAAAAAAAAAAAATAAAATAAAATACTTGGGAATCTATCTAACAAAGAGGTAAAAGATCTCTACAATGAAAACTACAAAACATTGAAGAAAGAAATTGAGGAAGACCTTAGAAGATGGAAAGATCTCCCATGTTCTTGGATAGGCAGAATTAATATTGTCAAAATGACCATACTACAAAAAGTGCCATACAGATTCAATGCAATTCCAATTAAAATCTCAATGATGTACCTTACAGAAATAGAGCAAGCAATCATGAAATTCATCTGGAAGAATAAGAAACCCAGAATAGCTAAAGCAATCCTTAGCAGGAAGAATGAAACAGGGGGTACTGCAAGACCAGAACTTCAACTACAAAGCAATAGTAACAAAAACAGCATGGTATTGGCACCAAAATAGACAGGTAGATCAATGGTACAGAATAGAGGACATAGACACAAACCCAAATAAATACAATTTTCTCGTACTAGACAAAGGTGCCAAAAATATGCAATGGAGAAAAGATAGCCTCTTCAACAAATGGTGCTGGGAACACTGGAAATCCATATGCAGCAGAATGAAACTAAACCCCTATCTCTCACCCTGCACAAAAATCAACTTACAATGGATCAAGGACCTTGAAATCAGACCAGAGACCCTGCAGCTTATAGAAGAAAAAGTAGGTCCAAATCTTCAACTTGTTGGCTTATGATCAGACTTCCTTAACAGGACTCCCATAGCAGAAGAAATAAAGGCAAGAATCAATAACTGGGATAGATTCAAACTAAATAGCTTTCTCTCAGCAAAGGAAACTATCAGCAATGCGAAGAGAGAGCCTACAGAGTGGGAGAAAATCTTTGTCACTCATACTTCAGATAGAGCACTAATTTCCAGAATATAAAAAGTACTCAAAAAACTCTATACGAAGAATACAAATAACCCAATCAACAAATGGGCTAAGGATATGAACAGATGCTTCACAGAAGAAGATCTACAAGCAATCAACAAGCATATGAAAATATGTTCACCATCTTTAGTAATAAGAGAAATGCAAATCAAAACTACACTAAGATTCAATCTCACCCCAATTAAAATGGTGATTATCAAGAATACAAGCAACAATAGGTATCGGAGAGGATGTGGGGAAAAAGGTACACTCATACATTGCTGGTGGGAATGCAAATTAGTGCAGCCACTCTAGAAAGCAGTGTGGAGATTCCTTAGAAAATATGGAATGGACCCACCATTTGACCCAGCTATCCCACTCCTTGGCCTATACCCAAAGGACTTAAAATCAGCATACTGCAGAGATACAGCCACATCAATGTTCATAGCTGCTCAATTCACAATAGCTACACTGTGGATCCAACCTAGATGTCCTTCAATTGATGAATGGATAAAGAAACTGTGATATATATATATATATATATATATATATATATATATACACACACACACACACACACACAGAATGGAATATTACTCAGCTATAAGGAATAATAAAATTATGACATTTGCAGGCAAATGTATGAAATTAGAGAATATCGTGCTATATGAGATAAGCCAATCTCAAAAAACCAAAGGATGAATGATCTTGCTGATAAGCGGATGATGACACACAATGGGGGGTGGGAGGGGGGCAAGAATGGAGGAAGGAGGAACTATATAGAGGGAAAAGAGGGGTGGGAGGGGGGAAGGAAATAATAAGAGAATGAATTGATCATCATTACCCTATGTAAATATATGATTACGCAAATGGTATTCTGTTACTCCATGTACCAACAGAAACAAGATGTATCCCATTTGTTTACAATAAATATAATTTAAAAAAATAGTGAAGTGTGTGTTTTCAAGAATATATTTGACATAGCACTCTTTGAAAAGTAATGTTTACACAGTCTACATCTCTGGATATGTAATCTATGACCAGTTTTTGTTTGTCTGTTTTTGAATGTGTGCGGTAGAATCCTTCGCATGCTGAGAGACAGACAGCAGGGGGACTTGCAGAACACCAAGTCAGGAAGACTAATTGCACCCGGCCTCCAGGATCCCACAACTACACCAAACACACCGGACTTCCAGGACCCATGCCAGACCAACGCATCCTATCTCCAGGACCTCCAGCAGACCACGTCCACCCCTGAGCTGCAATTTCTCATTTGCCAATCATTTCAAAGCCAGAGTGGCCATCTTGGATAATCCTGGAAGCCATAGCTCCGATCTTCGGGGGGGAGGAGGAAAATCCCCTCCTGAGAAACCTGCTGGAGGCTTGAAGCTCATTGTCAGGTACCTCTCATGCATCAGGCTACTGAACACTGGGAGATTTCATTAGTATATGACTGTTATACAGTAGATTTCGTTTTTCTCCTTTTTAAAAAAAAATTAAGTTTTTATTTCTTTACTTTTCTTGCTTTCTTTTCCTTTGGTTTACCTGTTCCCTCAGAGTCTCTTTCTCCCTTTTTTGCATGCTAACATCCAATTTCTTTTGATTACACTCTCACCCTTTCTATTTTCTAGAACTTCTGTATATTCTTTTCTTATCCCATTAACAGCCATATTCTACATCCCTCTGCATCCACTTTGTCCTCCATTAGAAACTGCAGACCTTAACGAAAATCTGTTTGTTTTACTGATGATAATATTTCAACTCATTCTGTTTATTATGACAATATTGTTAATGTCCTCATAGGGGCTATTTGGTCTAGGATTGCATAGTGTCTGATTTGGGCACTGCTAATATTGATCTTCCCTTAAAGAAAAGGATTTGGAAACCTATAGGGCCACTATAAGCCTATAGGGGGGAATCTGCAATACTCCAGATCTGCATTGCTAGAGGGGAAGATACATGAACAACCTGAGAAAACAAGGGAAGAAAATGATCCAAACAAATCTAGATTCTATAGTAATAGAATCCAATGGCAGTATGTTAGAAGAAATATCAGAAAAGGACTTCAGATTATACATGATTAAGATGATTCACGAAGCAAAGGATGAGATAAGAGAGCAAATGCAGGCAATGAATGATAATACCAATAAGCTGAAAGAGCACCTGCAGGAAGCAAAAGATCATTTCAACAAAGAGATAAAAAAAAAAAAAAAACGGAAATCCTTGAAATGAAGGAAACAATAAACCAAATAAAAAACTCAATGGAAAGCATCACAAAAAGACTAGACCACTTGGAAGATAGAACCTCAGACAATGAAGACAAAATAGTTAATCTTCAATATAAAGTCGCTCAAACAGAGAAGATGGTAAGAAATCATGAACAGAATCTCCAAGAACTATGGGACATCAGGAAAAGACCAAATTTAAGAATTATTGGGATTGAGGAAGGCACAGAGATACAAACCAAAGGAATGAACAACCTATTCAATGAAATAATATCAGAAAATTTCCCAAACCTGAAGAATGAAATGGAAAATCAAATACAAGAGGCTTACAGAACACCAAATGCACAGAATCACAACAGATCCACACCAAGGCACATTATAATGAAAATGCCTAACATTCAAAATAAAGATAGGATTTTGAAGTCCACGAGAGAAAAGCATCAGATTACATATAGGGGGAGACCAATGTGTTGACTTCTCAACCCAGACTCTAAAAGCTAGAAGGGCCTGGAACAACATATTTCAAGCTCTGAAAGAACATGGTTGCCAACCAAGAATCCTATACCCAGCAAAACTAACCTTCAGATTTGAAGATGAAATAAAATCCCTCCATGATAAACCAAAGTTAAAAGAATTTACAAATAGAAAGCCTGCACTACAGAATGTTCTCAAAAAAATATTACATGAGGAGGAAATGAAAAACAACAATGGAGATCAGTAAAGGGAGGAACTACCTTAGAGAAAAAACACTCAAAGGAGAAACCAAGCCAACTTAAAAACCAAAAATAAGCCAAATGACCTGGAATACAAATCATTTCTCAATAATAACCCTGAACGTTAATGACCTAAACTCCTCAATCAAAAGACATCGACTGGCAGAATGGATTAAGAAGAAAGACCCAACAATATGCTGCCTGGAAGAGACTCATCTCATAGAAAAAGACATCCACAGACTAAAAGTGAAAGGATGGGAAAAAACCTACCACGCACATGGACCCAGTAAAAAAGCAGGGGCTTCCATCTTATATCAGATAAAGAGGATTTCAAGCCAAAGTTAGTCAGAAAGGATAAAGAAGGACATTTCATACTGCTTAAGGGAACCATAAATCAGGAAGACATAATGACATAACGATAGTAAATATTTATGCCCCAAACAATGGTGCATCCCTGTACATCAAACAAATCCTTCTCAATTTCAAGAATCACATAGACCACAACACAATAATTCTGGACGACTTTAATGCACCGCTGTCACCACTAGATAGATCTTCCAAACAAAATCCAACCAGAGAAACCATAGAACTCAATAACATAATCAATAACCTAGACTTAATAGACATATATAGAATACTCCAACCATCAACGAGAGGATACACTTTCTTCTCAGCAGCACATGGAACCTTCTTGAAAATAGACCATGTGTTATGCCACAAAGCAGCCCTTAGGAAATGCAAAAAAATAGAGATACTGCCTTGTGTTCTATCAGATCATAATGGACTGAGAGTAGAAATCAATGACAAAATAAAAAAAAGGAAATTACTCCAACACTTGGAGACTAAATAATATGCTATTGAATGAAACATGGATAACAAAAAACATCAGGGAGGAGATTAAAAATTTCTTAGAGGTCAATGAGAATGATGATACAACATATCAAAATCTCTGAGACACTATGAAAGTGGTACTAAGAGGAAAATTGATTGCATGGAGTGCTTTCCAGAAAAGAATGAAAAGTCAAGAACTAAATGACCTAACATTATAGCTCAAAGCCCTAGAAGAAGAAGAACAGAATAGCAGCAAAAGTAGTAGAAGACAGAAAATAATTAAAATCAGAGCTGAAATCAATGAAATTGAAACAAAAGAAACTATTCAAAAAATGGACAAAACAAAAAGTTGGTTCTTTGAGAAAGTAAACAAAATAGATAAGCCCTTAGCCACACTAACAAAGAGAAGAAGAGAGAAAACTCAAATTAGTAAAATACATGATGCAAAAGGAAATATCATGACAGACACCACTGAGATACAGAACATAATGAGAAGCTACTTTGAAAATCTGTATCCCAAAAAAATAGAAACTACCAAAGACATTGACAAATTTCTAGAGACATATGCTCCTCCCAAACTGAACCATGAAGACATACACGATTTAAACAGATCAGTATCAAGCAATGAAATAGAAGAAGCCATTAAAAATCTACCATCCAAGAAAAGCCCAGGACCAGATGGATTCTCAGCCGAGTTCTACAAGACCTTCAAAAAAGAACTCATTCCAATACTTCTGAAACTATTCCAGGAAATAGAAAAAGAGGGTACCCTACCGAACTCATTCTATGAAGCTAATATCACCCTCATACCCAAACCAGGAAAAGACACATCAAGGAAAGAAAATTTTAGACCAATATCCTTGATGAATATAGATGCAAAGATCCTTAACAAAATATTGGCAAACTGTATCCAAAAATATATTAAGAAAATTGGGCAGCACGATCAAGTGGGGTTCATTCCTGGAATGCAAGGATGGTTCAACATTCGTAAATCAATAAACGTAATCCATCATATCAATAGACTTAAGGATAAGAATCATATGGTTATTTCAATTGACACAGAAAAAGCATTTGACAATATACAACACCCCTTCATGCTCAAAACATTAGAAAAAATAGGGATAGTAGGAACAAACCTGAACATTGTAAAGGCTGTTTATGCTAAGCCCATGGTCAATATCATTCTTAATGGAGAAAAACTGAAACCATTTCCTTTAAAAACGGGAACAAGACAGGGATGTCCTCTTTCACCACTTCTATTCAACATTGTCCTCGAAACTCTAGCCAGAGCAATTAGGCAGACTAAAGAAATTAAAGGTATAGGAATAGGAAAAGAGGAACTTAAGCTGTCACTGTTTGCTGATGACATGTATCACTATTTAGAGGATCCAAAAACCTCCTCCAGAAAACTTCTAGATATCATCAATGAATTCAACAAAATAACAGGCTATAAAATCAACACACATAAATCTACAGCATTTTTATACGCAAGCGACGAAACAGCTGAAAGGGGAATGAGGAAAACAACTCCATTTGCAATAGCCTCAAAAAAATTAAAATACTTGGGCATCAATCTAACCAAAGAGGTAAAAGATCTCTACAATAAAAACTACAAAACACTGGAGAAAGAAATTAAGGAAGACCTTAGAAGATGGATAGATCTCCCATGTTCTTGGATAGGCAGAATGAATATTGTCAAAATGGCCATACTACCAAAAGTGCTATACAGATTCAATGCAATTCCAATTAAAATCCCAATGATGTACCTCACAGAAATAGAGCAAGCAATCATGAAATTCATCTGGAAAAATAAGAAACCCAGAACAGCTAAGGCAACCCTTAGCAGGAAGAATGAAACAGGGGGTATCGCAATACCAGAACTTCAGCTATACTACAAAGCTATATTAACAAAAACAGCATGGTATTGGCACCAAAATAGACAGGTAGATCAATGGTACAGAATAGAGGACATGGACACAAACCCAAATAAATACAATTTTCTAATACTAGGCAAAGGTGCCAAAAATATGCAATGGAGAAAAGATAGCCTCTTCAACAGGCTATTTGTCTTCAACAAATGGTGCTGGGAAAACTGGCAATCCATATGCAACAGAATGAAACTAAACCCCTATCTCTCACCCTGCACAAAAATCAACTCACAATGGATCAAGGACCTTGAAATCAGACCAGAGACCCTCCATCTTATAGAAGAAAAAGTAGGTCCACATCTTCACCTTGTTGGCTTAGGATCAGACTTCCTTAACAGGACTCCCATAGCACAAGATATAAAAGCAAGAATCATTAACTGGGATAGATTCAAACTAAAAAGCTTTCTCTCAGCAAAGGAAACTATCAGCAATGTGAAGAGAGAGCCTACAGAGTGGGAGAATATCTTTGCCACTCATACTTCAGATACAGCACTAATTTCCAGAATCTATAAAGAACTCAAAAAACTCTACACCAAGAATACAAATAACCCAATCAACAAATGGGCTAAGGAAATGAACAGACACTTCACAGAAGAAATGTACAAGCAATCAACAGATATATGAAAAAATGTTCACCATCTTTAGTAATAAGAGAAATGCAAATCAAAACTACCCTAAGATTCCATCTCACCCCAATTAGAATGGTGGTTATCAAGAATACAAGCAACAATAGGTGTTGGAGATCATGTGGGGAAAAAGGTACACTCATACATTGCTGGTGGGAATGCTAATTAGTGCAGCCACTCTGGAAAGCAGTGTGGAGATTCCTTAGAAAACTTGGACCTACCATTTGACCCAGCTATCCCACTCCTTGGCCTATACCCAAAGGACTTAAAATCAGCACACTACAGAGATACAGCCACATCAATGTTCATAGCTACTCAATTCACAATAGCCAGACTATGGAACCAACCTAGATGCCCTTCAATTGATGAATGGATAAAGAAACCGTGGTATATATATACAATGGAATATTACTCAGCTATAAAGAATAATAAAATTATGGCACTTGCAGGCAAATGGATGAAATTGGAGAATATCATGTTAAGTGATATAAGTCAATCTCAAAAATCCAAAACAGGAATGATCTCACTGATAAGCAGATGATGACACTTAATTGGGGGGTTGGAGGGGGACAAGAATGGAGGAAGGAGGGACTGTATAGAGGGAAAAGAGAAGTGGGAGGGTTGGGGGGAAGGAAAAAAACGGAATGAATCAAACATCATTACTCTATGTAAATATATGAATATGCAAATGGTATCCTTTTACTCCATGTCCAAACTGAAACAACATGTATCCCATTTGTTTTGCAATAAAAATAAATAAATAAAAAAAAGCTTTAAAGAAAAATAAACTGTTTGATTTTGCTAAGAAAAAAAAATACTCACTTTCAGGAGGTGATTTGAGACAAACTGAGAAGAGAAGACAATGTCTGGGACACTAGCCCTTTAGAATGTGTAAAGATCTTGAGATACATGAAGAATTTTGTGTTAAATCACCATGTGCTCATCTGATATTAACCCGTATAATATCAATAATATAAGCCTGAAAGTGCTTCTCAATTACGAATGTCTTTTAAGCAAATTTAAAATATGCTAAAACATCTCATTCTGTGTAATCAGCTTTTGGTGAGTGAACTCAGCTTACTCTCTGCCTGGTCACACAAACTGAAGCAGGACTTGAGTGACTGAGCTGTCTGCATCCAGACTTAGTGGGGAGAAAAAAAAAAAAAAAACCTTTTAAAATTAATCTACTCTTTTTATTGTTCTGCTTGTACCTTAATTATGGCATAAAGGATTTGCTAATTTAAAAGGCTGTAGATTAAGTAGTCTCAGTGTTATCTGTAGACCATTTCAGGTACTTTTTACACATGAAAACTTTTTCTTAAATTGTACTATTTGCTCTGAGAACATGGGCTTTAAATGGTTGAGGAAAACACATCTTGTCTCGTTCTCTGGGAGTACTTCTGGACAAGAGTGCAGCATTGCAGGCAGCACAGAATGCAGGTGTAATCAAAAGCTCGGTCCTTGTCCCCAGTGCCAATCCAATAACAAGGAAACAGTTTTGAGAAAAAGGAAAAAGTTTTATTGCTTGCTAGCAAAAGAGAAATACAGGGGACTCCTAGCCCAAAGGTTGTGATTCTGCCCATCAGGAGGGACAAGGGCATCTTAAAGGAGCTCTTCACGGACTACATTCCAGGCGCGTCCTTGAAAGGACATGCGCAAAGTCCGAACAGAGTTCAAGTATCATGCCACACACGGGAATCTCACACAGAGATGTACTGTCAGTAGCACACGGGCCAACCCACAAGGCTGTCCCCATGGGGAAAGCAGCAGCATATTGGTTCTTACAAAGCAGTTTTATAACCTGCAGTAGGAGTTCTTCCTAGGGGTTGCATCATGGGCTGGGATGGGGATGACCTCAATGTTTTTACGGAAGCTGAGTTGCCTTGCCACAGGATCAAAATGTAGGAGCCCCATAGGTAAAATGGCTTCCTACCTAAAATGGTGGATCTGATGCCAAAGCTCTGGTTGTGTGAATCACGTAAGAAGCAGCAAACAGCACTCAAAGAGTGGGAGAAACCAAACATTTTTACACCAGCAGGCTTAGAGGAGATCAGTACCCCAAATTCTGAGCACCCTTTACCAGTTTTTCAAAACCTTTATAGGCTATCTAATGCCATAAATTTTCTAGTCTAAGTGGTACATAGTTGTGCACAATGTTTCCAAAAACGATATATGATTATGTGTAAGGGTTTTTCTAGTGGAAAGGGTGTTTACAAAAGCAGAGCATGATAAGGGAGAATAGCTCCTCTTACAAGGTCTTTGGTAAATCTCTAGTCTTGGGTAGCCTGCACAGGCGCAGTCACACTTCAAAGGAAAGTAGTTAGATCCTAGGGAAAGTCCTTTACCACCCAAAAGAAAGGAAAAAATGGTACTAATTAGGTTCCCTGTAAACCAGCTGATGGGAATAGGAAGGGGAACTCTCTTTCCCTTTCCCAGGCATTAATTTTTACAGACAGCATCCTTATTTTACTGTATATCCAGGCCTGGGTCAGTCACCCACTACACCCTGACAGGGAGTCCCAGGGTGCCCTCATGGTGTGTTAACATTTGCTTGCTAATTTTGGAGATATTCACTTCCTAGATCCTCTGGCAAATATCTCCTTCCAGTGAAACACTGATAACTCAGGGTTATCTTGGTCTCCATGCCCAGATTAGGGAGGGGGAGAGGGAGAAGAGGAAAAAGGAAAACAACTCCCTTTTAAAAATAACCTCAGAGCTATATTCAGAAGGTGAAGTGGACAGGCAAGACAGTTCTGACTCAGCCTAGTTTCTTGCAAAGAGCACTTGGTGGTTCACCTTTAAAGACTCCCATTTCCCACAGTTTTGGAAGTACTGGCCAGCCTGACACTCAGGGCTCTCCTTTGGGACACTGTCTTCTGTGGCTGTGCATGGACCTGGGTCCACCTCTTAGCCAGTCTCCTCCCAGAGCTTTCCAGACACCCAGAACACCCCAGCAAGATGCTTTTCCATAGAAGCAGAGAACAGACCCATGGCTTTGGTTGGAGCAGTTGCAGGACGTAAATGTCTTCCCACTGATTTCTTCAAATATGGAAGCTCTTTGTTGCCATTGTGAAGCGAGAGATCAGTGTCACTCAGTTTTTCATTTCCAGTAATAACACTTCATTCAGTGAATTTCCATTTACAGCAACCACAGACTTATCCATCCAGAAACATATATTTGCTGGGCAAGGGCTCCCCTTCTGTGTTCTTTTCCTAACTACATAATTGTTTGTCCCAGGCATCTCCTCCCTCCCTCTTTGCTTCTGTCAGGCAGATGCTGAGGGCCCCTCCTTTGTCCCTCACGCTTTGTGTTCTTTGATGTAGCGAGCTTTTGTCAATCAGAGGAGGATCTCAATATGAACCTGCAGGCACGTGTTACGCATCATGAAAGCCATGATGTAGAGGTAGGGAAAGCTAATGTACAGGCACCAGGCCAGGTGGCCAAGGAAAGCGTAGGAAGCATCTTTTATTAAAAAAAAAAAAAAAAAAAAAAAAAAAAAAAAAAATACAGACTTCTGCAGGGAGAGAGAAGGGGGCCATATCCCAGGTAGTGAGAACATTCTGTCTCTCTTATGCATTTTAGGTTTTCTCTATTCTCTTGCCCTCCTCCCTCCTTATCTCCCTCTTTCCTTTCCCCATCCTGTGTGCATGACTAGGCCAAAGGTGAGAAGCAGATGGAGAGGGGGGAGGCTCCAAATGGAGTGATCCAGGCAGGTAAGCAGTCAGGGGGCATAAATGAGCAGCTTCCTGTCTGCTCAGCACGTGCTTTATTAACAACCTTCTGGGAGGGGCAGTATGAGCGGGTAATCTTGGTAATCAAAGGTCTCTGGAGGCATTAACATTTCAATCTCCCAGGGGCGGTCTCCAATTTCCAGGACCCAAAACCATCTCCATTTTTGCCATCAGACCTGATTACCTATCTACACTGACTGCCTGTCTTTAACTCTCGCTTCACTAGCATACCACAGAACATTGTTTTATTTAAGGGTCTTTTAAAACAAACATTAGTAGTATCCTCTGAAAAGAATATAAAAGAGTATAGTATAGCAAATATATAGCCAATATTTATTTAGCTATAGTTACTGTCAATTCCTGTGTACCCTCCATAATTGTATGTGCTGTATAGGAACATGACTGGCAGTCTAGTAGGCTTGTTCCTACCAGAATCACCCTACATGCATGATACATTGATATCTTGTGCTATGATGCTATGATGGTTAGAACATCTTTTCACTGGGGAATGGGAATTTTTACCTCCATGATACTTTTAGGTGACACCATCATAGACATGATTTGACCAGTTGTGGAGGAAAAAACATCATGATGAGATTATCTGAGTGTAGTCCAACACAGAACAGACCACTTCAGTGAGGTCTCTCCACACAAGTCTGACCTTATGCTTTGGCTTTGCTGGGTGTACTTCAATATTGATAATCAGTTTCTTTTAGACTAGTAAGCATACCAAGTAGAGTCAATTCCATGGCTATTCAGAATAAAGGCATTTCCCAGCATCCCTTAAAGCTGGTGTCACCTTGCAATTGAGTTCTGGCCCATGAGAAACGAGAAACCCCAAGAGACAGGGAATAGGAGAAAATTGGAGAAATGGAAGAACAGGCAGCCAAATTTCCCCAGGTTTCTAAGAAGCAAAGTTTCAATGAGAGAAATAGGTGATCAAACAGAGAAATGGGTGATCAGGTGGGATTCACAAGTTCTTTGATTCCCAATTCCTTGGAAGATCGTCTTGATTACTGTATACTAACTTGTAGCTCTAGACCTACTTCATTATTAAGTCTTTAATTGCTCCCTGTGTTCACAGAGCTCTTTCTCATGGAGTCTTGGGATATGTTGCAGAGGAGGCTTCAGAGGGACCAGGAAGCTATTTAAAGTCCCAGAGATGTAGAAGATAATTTTGCTTCCACTGACTTGGAGGAAATCACTCTGTCACAAAGCATGTAGAGAATTCGCTTTCTGTTTGCAAATGAAAAAGACCACTCCAGGTCTTCAGCTAGAGAGTCCAAGCTCAATTCCATGGCGTCTAAGGAAGAGACACGCTTGGGATGGAGAGCCCCCTGCCCTATCAAAAAAAAAAAAGTAAGATAAAAAGAGGGAAGTACTTGTTTTTCTTTTTTTGAGTCAGTATGACCTTCTTCACCATGTAAGTACTCAGAAATTCTCCCCATAGTTCTCAAGTTTTGCCTTTCAACTTCATTCTGAAAACTTGGGAGTGCAGAATTCATGACTCAGGGCATCCCTCTCCTCTGGTGTATTGGCCAGGGTCCAGTCCCCATTCCCTCTCACACAGACATGGTATGCAGGAATACATTCTTTTATTAGTTTTTTTTTTTTTCTGTCCTAATTAATTCAACATCTATCATGTTCCAAGTGCCACAGAATTGCTGAGGGTTCAGTATTAGTTGGATATGCTCCTTGATGTGGAGAAAATAATATCTTCATGAAACAAAGATATGAAAAAATTTTTCTAATTTGCTTCCTTATTTTCTGAGGAATGAATACATTTCTTCTTCAATTCCTCCATTTCTATCCCCTTTTCCTGAAATATAGTGTTCCCCAAGGTTTGGCTTCCAGTCTTAGTTTGTGCTGGCCTTATCCTGTCTCCTCTAGTGATGTCACTGAGCTTAAGATGTAACTGTCATCTCAATGTAGTTACCTTCTCAAATCAATCAGCATGGGACTTCCGTCATAAATATAATGATATGAACGATTTTATTTCATATCTTACATATCAAAATGTTTTAAGAACATTTTCATATTTGATCTGCATGGTGGAGTAAATATTATCTTATTTTTTGAAAAACATTTAGTGGGTTCCCACTGTGTACAAAGTACAATTTCAAGAACATCCCACATGCTCAGGGAACACCATTTTAGTGGTGGATGTCAAAGTACTGACTTGTGGGACATAAACGAGGAGCCAATAAAGCAAACCTATTCAGTGGTTGGCCTGAACTTCCCTGTTTTACCCTTGTCATTCTGTTTAAGCTCTTAATTTTATCTCCTCTTACTCTTAAAAGTGTCCTGCTTGGAATGATGAACTTTAACTGAGTAGTTAAAGGTGAAGCTACTGTGCAGGAAAAACTTTATGCTTCTTTACAGGGAGAAGTTGAATTAGAGAAATGATGAACTACTAGTCCAAAGTCAAACCATTAATAAAAAAAAAAAAAAGGATTTTGAACTTAGGCCTTTAGACCTCTAATGCAAATTCTTTTGATTATGCCTTTTTTATACTTCCTAGAATAATGTTAGTTTGAGTTCAATCTTCAATGAAAGCTGTCTCCATTTTTATTATGGGTGCCCACTAAATTACTATTTAAATTCTCATAGTTCCATGTGTCTCTGATGCCCATGAAATTCTCTGTTGTGAGTCTAGAAATAGTAAGATGGAATATTCAGTAATTTAAAAATTACATTTGAAGTTATAAAGGCAAACATTGTCTTAATTGTTTTTAATTGAAATTTCAACCTGCCATAGTGTTATTTTCATGAGAAGTTTCTTGTAGGCTTTCTTTACTTTGAGTCTGTATCTTAAAAATATCATGTGAATTTTGCTTGAGCCTCAACAATATGACTCATCTATCCCTGGTACATCATAATATCACATTCCAGCATAATGCATATTTCACTGTTTTGAATGAACTGGAGCAGGACTTGTATAGGGTATGTGAGGGATGCAATAGGCACTTAAGCAATGGTTCCAAGTCTTCATCATATACATATTTTTGAGCCTCAGAAAAATTAAGCAATCTCATGGGGCCCAATGGGTATTCTTTAAAACTTCCCCAAACTATTGATGTCAACTTTGCTCATGAGTAGCAAAAGAGTGTCTTTCCCCTACTCAGAATGAAGGAGTAAATAGCAGTAGCTTGGTACCTGCAAAATGTCAAACATTTTGTTAGATGCCTTGTAAGACCTTACCGTGTTTAATCCACTGAACGACCCTTAAAATATAATATGATCCATATTTTCAATATAAGCAAAATGAAGGCAAATCAATGACACAAAACTAATAAGGAAGAACTATTCTAGATTTATAACCAAACGTCCCCACCCATAAAATCTTGTCTTCTCTAATCGCCATTCCCCATTATCTCCTCTCCTCCAGACAGCAGTAAAATTCTTTATCCTTTCCAAAGTGTATCATGAATATCACCATATTTAATCTTCATAGCAATTCTCGAGGGAAAAGCTTTGGGTTAATCAATAACAAGTATTTATTGAGCATCCACCATACATAAAGCACCATGATAGGAGCATCCTACACTTTCAACAGTATTTTCCCATTCACTAATCTATCATAATTTCCAGCACCTGCCTGCATCTCTGTCTATCCCCTGCATTTTCACAGTTAAATATCACATATTATTTTGAAATTTTCTCTATCTTGTTAAACATATTTTCATAGGATTATGTTAAAACACCTTCATGGAAGTCTTTCTGCTCCCCCTCTGTTAATTGAGCCTGACTGAAATTGGTCAGAGACCTCCAATTATGCCAGTGTAGAGGCGGCTACCCCAGAGCACAGAAGTCCCCCAGCGGCCATGCTCTTCTCTTCAGTTCTGCACAAATACAAACTGACTTCAAGTTCAGATGTTGCTCCACAGGGAAAAGAACACTATTCTAGGGGGGAAAAAAAGTAAAGAATACCAGTTTTTCCCAACACAAAACACAAAATGTCCTGACTCAAAGAGCCAACTATAATAATAGCAGTCTCTAGAGACTTGATGTCATGACAACAGTAAAATAAATTGCATTAACATATTGTGACTCTATTCTGTAATTTATTATCTCATGAACTAAGATGCACGATCAAATGTGTCTTAAGCAGGCTATGGTGTGTGAATAGTTTTGTCCTATTTCAGGTATTTTTACATTGATTGCTTTTCAAAATCTCTTCTTTGTGTCACAGAACTTTACTCATGTCTCTCTTATGTTCCTTCTACTTGGGGAAGTTTATTATCTTCCCTTGACTCTCTACCTCCATCTACCTTTTACACTTTTTTTTTCACTCCATCAAAAGACAATGATCAGTTACCAGTAATTTTGAGGATGTTCAGTTTTCATCCTATCATCTTAGATGTGGAAATAGAAAACACTGTCTTTTAGTTAAAATCTGAATTCTTTTCATTGGGCATGGAATTTGGACAGAAATACAAATCCACTGCAATGATTAGATTCTGGAATTGTTAGAAAAGACTGATAATTGTCAGTACAAAAGCAATCATTTAAGAGCATTTGAAAATTTGATTCTAATAATAAATAATAGTAGATATAGTATTCTTGAGATACAGTGATGAACATGTTCTTCAGTATTTGACAATACTGGATAGTGTATTTACAAATCTGTGAAGAAGGTTGATTAATGCTAAGTATTCTTATCATGATTATTATTTTAAATACAATTTTTTACATCAAAAATCCCATAAGTTGTAGTACTGAAAGATTTTAGTTTCCTGACTCTAAGGTTTCAAACATTACACTATTAATATCTAAATATCTCATATTTGGATTTAATATCTAAACAATTTAAGTCCCCAGGAAACATTTGAATAGTCCACTATTAGGTTATTTTCAGTAAAATAACTATTTTGATATTAAAAAAAATGTTCAAACTAGCTGGGCACGGTGGCATATGCCTATAATTTCAGTAGCTTGGGAGGCTGAGGTAGGGGGATTACAAGTTCAAAGCCCACCTTAGCAACTTAGTAAGGCCCTAAGCAACTTAGTGAGAACCTGAATCAAATTATAAATAAAAAGGGCTGGGATGTGGGTCAGTGGTTACAAGTCTCTGAGTTCAACCCCTGGTCAAAAAAAAAAAAAAAAAAAAAAAAGAAAGAAAGAAAGAAAGAAATGTTCAAAGAAAGAAAGAAACAAAATGTTCAAACTAAGGAGTATATCTAATTATCTAATTAGGATGCTATTCAGACTACTCAAATCCTAGTGCTCCTTTCCCTGTATGACAATCCATTGTTCTAGTCAGACATGGGTGCTCAAGTTGACCTTTCTTCAATATTTAGGGTATCTATCAGCAGACATCTTTGAACACCAATAATATTCTGAAAAGGAATACAGAAAATTAAGCTTCCAGGTCAGACAATTATAGGGCATTCATATTATATGATGCGTTAAGAATATTAATTAAATTGTGTTCTTCTGTTTGATATTGAGATTTTTGTTCTCTTAATCCACCCTTTATTTCACCTTGTTAATGTTTCACTTTTGCTTCGTATTCATAGGTGTGAAGGAGCATGCCTTAAAGATGTGAAGTGGTAGGTACATTTTGCTAGCACCTGAGTGTCTTTAGAATAAAACTCTGAAATTTTCATCATTAACTTTATGATTACATGAAATTTGTTGACAATGTGCAGTAGTACCGCACACATCAGCCTCCACACTCATGTCTTCATGTTCTTTGTGAGAACCCAGAACACCCCTTCCAGGAAGATGGGAAATCACAGCTTGCTGAATGAGTTCATTCTCCTGGGAATACCTCAGACGGAGGGACTGGAGACGGTGCTCTTGATCATCTTCTCTTTCATCTACCTCTTCACCTTGCTTGGAAATTTACTCATCTTTACAGCAATCATTTCATCCTCCACTCTTCACACTCCTATGTATTTCTTCTTGGGACTTCTGTCTATTTTTGACATGTTGTTCCCTTCTGTAACCTGTCCCAAGATGCTCATTTATAATTCTGGCCTGAGCCAAGCCATTTCTTATAAGGGCTGTGCTGCCCAGCTCTTCTTCTATCACCTTCTGGGTTCCACGGAAGGATGTCTCTATTCTGTCATGGCTTATGATCGCTATGTTGCCATCTGTCACCCACTAAGATACATGCTCATCATGAAGCCTGGACTCTGTGTTGGCTTGGTCGTGATAGCCTTCTTGGTGGGGTGTCTCCATGCCACCACGCTGACCTCCTTTACCTTTCACTTAACCTACTGTGGTCCCAATCGGGTGGACCACTTCTTTTGTGACATCCCTGCCATTTTACCCCTGGCTTGTACAGACAGCTCTCTGGCAAAGAGAGTGGGCTCCATTAATGTTGGCCTCCTGGCTTTAGTGCTTTTATTCAGCGTTTGTGTCTCCTACGCTCACATTGGGATCGCCATTCTGAGGATCCGTTCAGCAGAGGGCAGGCGGAAGGCCTTCTCCACCTGCAGTGCCCACCTCACTGCCATCCTCTGTGCCTACGGACCTGTCATCATCATCTACCTGCAGCGCACACCCAACCCTCTGCTTGGGGCCGTGGTGCAAATACTAAATAACATTGTCTCACCCATGCTGAACTCGTTAATCTACTCTTTAAGGAACAAAGAAGTGAAAAGTTCCTTGAAAAGAGTGTTCCGAAATGTTCTTACTGTTCAGGAATGAATTATGGAGTTTGTATTGGATTTTAAAAATCTAATGTCCCTGAACACCAACCTTCTATGCCCTTCTCTGAAATAAATATATGCACAATGGGAAACTTCACCTGCAAGCCATATATTTGTTTGCCTAAAATGATTTTCTATCTTGGTGAGTGTCTGTAGTTGCTGAAACCTCATACTTAATTCTCATATTATTCTCTAATCCTTTATCCTGGGTAAGAAGTCCAAAGAGCATGGCAAGCAGCTGGAGATGGATTTCTTGTCCCTGTGATGGGTAGTCAATTTTGCCTGATTGAATATTCAGTAGGAGCAGTCTAAGAAATGCCCTCCAATGGCCCTCTCTGCCAATTCAGTCATCCAGAAATACTCTTGTTTGACTTACAATTAATTTGTTTTCTCTTTTGCCTGCAATCATTTCAGTATTTCTATTTTGCAATGTATCATTAACATTTACAGCATCTGACCTGTATCCTAGGTTCTGTGATGAAATTTTCAAATCCCTCATCTTATTTGATTTTTACCTCACCCACATAAATTCACATTTTCTTTAAAAAAAACTTTGAGATTACAGAAAATACAGGATTACAGTATTATGAATTAATCAGAAAATCAGACCTCACACTCATACCCAGTTGACCCTAAAACCTCTGTGTTAATCCGTTTACTGTATGATTGCCCTGAATGACCTGTTTCTCGTTTAGACACCTCATTACCTGAATTCCTTCACTGAGATAAAAGGAACAACAGCAAATGGGGCCACGAAGTGGAGGTGACCTGCCTCTCAGGTTTTGGAGAGATCCCTGTTGGACTACACTGAGAAGTAGAGGAGAATCACCATGACTGAAGTCTATTAGACCCTAATTGGATCAAGAATGCCTGCTCCTAGTGTATTGACCCAGCATTAGCAGAGTAAAACCTTTCTCGGGGGAGGTATCTTTAAGAGACCCCAAGAACTTCTGTCACGTTTCATATAAATCACTGAAAACTAAAATAAAACAAACAACAAAAAAACCCTCAAATACTAGAACACTATGCAATAAATGTACTTGTGAATAGCACAAACTTAATGAAGAAAGTCATCATAAATTATTGTTAGGTAGGTACAGGCTCATTAAAAAATTATGAGTCTAAATTTAGAATTCAGTTATAGATATGCTTGATTTTATGCCTCTAAAAACATATAAGGAACAAAAATTAGACAAAAATCAGCAACCTAGGCATCCATCTCATTCAGGTAGAAAGGACTACTAATAAATTTAAGAACTTCTCTCGGAATGTCTGAGAAGTAACTCAAATTCACAGGGTAGAATCTAGGTGGCTGAACTTTACCCACAATTCAAAAAAGTGACAGAGAACCTTCTTCCACACTAACTAACCCCACTCAAGCTTCAAAAATTCTTTAGCACATAGAATACGTTAGACAAAAGTTCCAAACCAATGACTAGGTCCCAAGTACAAATTTCTAGAGGAGGACTTCTGTTCATACACTTGGACACTCCTACAACAGGATCAGAGAAAGGGACCACACAGATGGTCCAAGAAAAGCCAATATGAAAGTAGCAATTCTTCGTGAAACACTAAGAGACATTGGAGGTATCAGACAACAAGACTCCTCCCTCTCCAAAGTTACAATCCTAAATAAAGGGAAACAAGGATGTGGAAGGGGAAGAATTTCAGAGAAATACTTCAAGAAATTGATCATTAGAGTATTAAAGAGCTAAAAAGAATTAATAAATTAAGAGGGCAAATAAAGGAAATGAATAAACAAATCAGTCAAAAGGGAGATTCTGAAAATAAACCATTCAGAACTCCTGGAAATGAAAGACGTAATGAATCAAATAAAGAATTCAATTGAAATTATCACCAAAAGACTAGATTGTGTAGAAAAAGAAAATCAGGACTAGATAACAGTGTATTTTAGTTGGAATATTTAGCAGACAATAAAGAAAACACCATGATCAGAATATACAAGAACTCAAGACAACATTAAGAGGCCAAACTTGAGTCCTCATAACAAAGACATAGAAAAACATTCTAAAGGCCTTAAGAACATCTTCAGTGAAATAATAGCAGATAAGTTTCCAAATGTTAGGTATGAGTTGGATAGACACATGTAAGAAAGCATATAGAAGCCAAATAGGTGAAAAAAAAACTTTCCAATATATATCAAAATCAAAATGACTAACATGGAGAATATGGTTAGAGCATTAAGAACTGCATGTGAAATACATAATATCACATTAAGAGATAGGTTAATTTAGAGTCACTTAAAACTTGTTTATTCAAACTGTAAAAGTCAGGAAGCTTTGAAATGAACTAAGTCAAGTTCCAAAGAAAATAATTGTCAGCCAGGGTTGATATATTCAGCAAAGTTTTCATTCCACATCAAAGAAGAAATAAAAATTCTCCAGATCAGAATAAATTGAAAGAATTCATGACAACGAATCCTGCATTACAGAAAATAGTAAAGATATACTACACAAGTAAGAACTCAAAAATTAACTCTAGAGTTCTCAAATAGATGAAGTTCCCCAGAAAGGCAATTAAGCAAATAAACAATAAGAAGAAAATTTATCTATGAAATAAACCAAAATGATTGGAAACCATAAACATCTCTCTACAGAAACAGTGAATGAAAATGGTTTCAACTCTCCAATCCAAAAACTGAATTTATAGAAAAGCAATATCTAACCATGCGTGGTTTGCAAGATTCTCATCTTGAGGACAAAGATATTCAGTGACTGAAAGTAAAAGAATGGAAAAAGATATTCCACATATATGGAGTTGAAAAATAAAGAGGAGTGGTTTATTCTCTTATCTAAAAAAGCAGATTTCAAGCAAAAATTAAACAAAGGAGACAAATACTACTACAATTTGTTAAAGGAAAAACTCAACAAGAAGATGCAATGATTGTAAATATTTATGCCATAAATATCATAAATTATATTATGTAATATAATTACATAAAGCAAGCTCTTCTTTAATTAATTCCCAGATACATGCAATACAATAATAATTGATAATTTCAGCACAACCCTCTCAACAAGAGACAACAACCAGAAATAACATCAACAGGACACTACTGGCTCAAATAATGCTATAAATTAAGTGGACCTCACAGATATAGATAGAATTTTTAAGTTAAACTACTCTACTGCCATGTTTGGTTATATTGCACATGTTCTGCTGGTTTATAAGTCCTGAATTTGGTGACTTTCTCACATGTATAGGCCCAGCCTTTGGTGACTCTGAGTGTTGGTATTCTTGCTCCTACCGCTCGGCATATTCATTTCATTTACATCTATGAATCCAAATAATACATCTCCCAGGACATAAGCTGAACATCATTTCTTCATAAAAGCCTTCCCTGATACGCCAAGCTAAGAGTTGATTTTCTCCTCTGAAATATCCTTTTCTCTGTAGGAAATCCTTTGCACAATTTGTTGAAATTGAATATCAACTATTCTAGCATCAAATCAAATAAAGCAGAGATACAATAATGGTAACCAGGGGCTCAGAGGTGGGTGAAACAGGGACTAGTTATTCAATAGTTATTAATCATCTTATTTTAGATGAGCAAGTCCTAAAGAGGTTCAATAGAGTATGATATCTATGGCTAAAAATATGGTATTTTGCTTTTCCAAATCAAAGAAGGTAAACCTCATAAGTACTCTTACTGCAAACAACAACAACAGCAACAACAAAAAACAACAACAAAAAAAAGCAAAGTTTCACAGGATATTTTGGGAGGTGATAGATGTGTTAATTACAATGATTATGGTGGTGGTATACAATGGTTATGTCCAAATGGATTAAATTACATATATTAAATATATACAGTTATTTTCATATCAATTCTACCTCAATTAACTGTTAAGAAACAGAGAAACCTTTTCTCCCTGTTTTTTATTTTACTTTTGGTTCATTCATTTCTGAGATGAATCAGACAAATGGAGGCCAAGACTACTCATGCAAGGCAGTTTATTTGGGAATTCCCCACAAAGCTCCAAGTCTTTCAAACACCTAGGATATTAGCAGAGCAGGACAGGAAGCAGTAGGAGTGAAGAGCATGTGTCAGAGTCAGACATCAGGGGGCGCTGTTGCCTTGGGATCACTCAGAGACCCATCCTGCAGACAAATTTACAATGACTGGAGAGCAGGTAAGGGAGCTACTGTGATGGGGGTTAGTATTCAGTGGGAAGGCCTTGTGAGAAGCCAGGAGCACAGAGAAGCAGTCAGCTGGAAAGTGTGAAGAGTTGGAATTATGGGAGGATATGTGTTAGTCCATTTCATGCTACTGTAGCAGAATACCACAGACTGAGTAATGGCTAGTGACCAAAATTTATTTAGCTCAAGGTCTGGAAGACCAAGATTGAGGGTCCCTTCAGTGAAGGTCTTTATCCTCATTATCCCATGGTGGAATGATAGAAAATAAAAGAGCACACACAGAAGAGAGAGGGAAGAGGCTGAATATGGGAACTCACAACTGTGATAACTGACACCACTTCATAAATTGAGGTAAAATCAGGATATACATTCAATTAAATAAGTGAGGTTTTATAAAACTTAAGTAGGAAACTCTCATTTCTGAGTTTACAAAGTCAACAGCAGTTTGGTTCAATCACGAGTTTAAATTTCCTACTCAAGATGTTTTTCAGCTTTTCTAGTGCAGAATGGGCCCGGAATTGGGGATGGCTGCCCTCTGCAGGAGGTGACCCACTGATGAGTCAGAAGAGAGGAGACATCAGGAAGCAAATTCCTGGTACCTCACTTAATTCTTCTGGGTATTCCAGATAATATCCTCAATTACAATATGAGTCAGTTTTCTTCTATCATATTTGTTCTTATTTTTTTGTACTTCATTTTTTTCTCTGATAGATGACACAAAAGAAACATGTTAAACTGGCTATGTGTCTGCTTTGTGTCTACAACTTAATAGTCAATGGCTAGAAAGTGCTAGGCTTTTCTTGTCTGTGTATTAGAGAGAAAAGTAGCCTATGTTAGGGAAAAATATCACTTCCTCGACAATACAGCATATTTTCATTTATTTGTGGAGGTAGAAAGAAGTGCTACACTGCTTTGTAAAAAATATTCCCTAAAATGAGCATATTCGGTGTAAGTCCAGGCATACAGAAGGCATAACCTAGATGGTGAGAGCTAAGGATGAATAGGTTGTGATGGAATGCATTTTATGGTCAGCATGGTGTTGCTATTGTTTTGCTGTGGTTGTAATTATTATAACATATTCTTCAAATATCACTAGCATATTATAAAAGTCACCATTTTCAACTGTATAATTCAGTAATTTTTATTATGTCCACATAGTTATACAACCACCACCATGTGCCATTGCAGAATACTCTCATCAAACCTCAGATAAACCCCAGTACCCCTTAGTATTCCCATCCCAGAAACTCCCCTCCACAGTCTCTGGCAGACCCTAAGCTACTCTGTGTCTCCATAACTTGGCCTGTTCTGGATACTGGTTAAGGGGAATCACACCACCTATGGCCTTTTGTGCCTGGTTTCTTTCACTTAACCTGTTTCAGGTCAACTCATGACATGGCACTTCTCAGCACTTATTTCTTCCATTGCAGAATAATGCTCCTTTGTATGGTTATTCTACGTTTTGCTTGTTCATCCATCAGTGGATGGGCATCTGGGTGGCTGTTCTCTTTTGTCTCTTATAAGTAAAGTTGCTCTGAGTATGCATATACAGGCCCAGGCTTTTTTGTGGATGTGTGTCTAAAATCTGTAAGCATGTGCTCAACAGTGACTTTACCAGGCCAAAAGGTAACTCTGTTTTGTAACTTGTAAAGCACCTAAACTCTTCCTGACCGTGTGTGCCATTGTGCAGACCCACCAACAATGGATGAAGGGTCACATTTTTTCACTGTTCTTGTCAAACTGTCATGATGAATGTGCAATCTTCCTGGGGTTTTGACTTAAATTCCCTGAATAATAAATGATGCTGAAGATATGTTCAGGCGATTATTGGTCATTTGTGTATCTCAATGAGAAGAATGTTTACTCAGACCCTCTGACCTATTTTCAATTGGACTGTTTGTCCTTTTAGTTGTTTAATTGTAAGATTTCTTTATCTAACCTGAGTTTGATTGATACCTTAGTTATGTTACTTGAATTTTGTTTCAATACTGTGTACTCTTTTAACTTTCTGAATGGCATCCTTTAAGGAAAAACATTTTAATTTTTGTGATATACAATTTACATTTTTCCTAGGGTAGTCTTTGATTTCAACATTTTATCAAAGGAACAATTATCAAATCCAAGGACACAAAGATTTAGTCTTCTGTCTTATTTAGTATTATTTTTCTTACATTTAGAATGATGGTTCATTTGAGTTTACTTTTGTGTATAAGAAGGAGGTTCAAATAGATTTTTTTACACGCATCCACCAAATTTTGCCAGCAACATTTGTTGATAAAATTGTTCTTCACATTTTGAATTTCAATGAAAACCATAAAACAATTGATTCGTCGGGCATGTGAATTTGTTTCTTGATTGTCAATTTTATGTTGCATTGATCTGTATATCTCTATATCTATGTGTATTCATATATTTATGATATTTTTTATACACTGCTATGGTTACTGTAACTTGGTAGCAACTTTTCTAATGAAAAAAAAAATGTAGGACCCTTAAATTCATTATTTTATTTCACTCTGATTATCTCATTCCTTGCATTTACATAGGAATCTTTTGATCAACCTGTCTAGAGCTGAGAAAAATGGTACTGGAATTTGATAAGAATGTCACATAATTTTTAGATAAATTTGGGAATTTTTACCATTTACCCAAACTTGAGTTTTGTTTTTTTTTTTTTCTTTTTTCTTTCTTGTTAGTTTTTTGTTGTTGTTGTTGTTGTTGTTCCTGCCTCAGTCTTCCAAGTCACTGGGATTACAGGCATATGCCATTACAGCGGGCTAAGTTGTTGTTTAATTCATGAACCAGGAATGTCTTTCCTTTTATGAATGGTTTCAATTCCATTTGACACTCTATAGTAATTTTATGTGCACTGTCTTCCATAAATATTTTCTCATTTTTTATGTTATTGCAAATGTATATTTTATTGTTCAAAGAAAGTTTGTAGAAATATAATTAAATTTTTATGTCAGTCTTATATGCTACCACTGTGCTAAATTTTAATTATTTTCATAGTTCCTTTATACAGATTCTATGCAATTTTTCAGTGAATATTATATTGTTATTTTTAAATATTATTTTATTTATAAATATTATATTTATTATATGTATTATAATAAATATTATATTATTTCACTTACAAATATACAAATGGAGAGAGTGATACTTCTTGCTTTACAATCTGTATGTCTTTCAATTTTTTTTCTGCCCTAATTGCCCTTGCAAGAAATTCTAGCATGATAGTGGTAGCAGTGCAGGGAGTGGAGATCTTGTTTTGTTCATTATCTTAGGGGCAAATTCTTTTGGTCCTACACCACTAGGCTGACTATGGATTTCTTGCAAATGCTTCTGCTATATCATTATTTTATTTTGTTACTTATCAGAGTACTTTGGTGGGAGTTCAGGGACTAGGTAATACCAATATCAAATCTTAAAACAAGAACACAAATAGGGATAGTTGTGATATTAATTTACATGTCACACATTCCTGTGAGCTTAATGTCCTTGACTGCTAACATAGTACAAGAGTAGGAAAGAAATGGAGACCACCGTCTGAAGAGACTTGAACTTTATTTCACCCAAAGTGGTTGGATAATAAATACCTATTTCAAAATTTTTCTTCTCTTCCTACTTAGAATTGTCAGAAGAGAATGGCAGAAGGAAATCATTCTACAAATGACTGAGTTTATCCTGCCTGCATTAACAGACAAATCAGAGCTCTGGCTGTTCCTGTTCCTTCTTTTCCTAGGAATCTATGTGCTCACAGTGCTGGGGAACCTGGGCATGATCACACTGATTGGGCTCAGCTCTCACTTGCACACCCCAATGTACTACCTCCTCAGCAGTCTCTTCTTTATTGATCTCTGCCAATCCACTGTCATTACCTACAAGTTCTGGTGAGCTTTGTGATAGAGAAAAATACCATTTCCTACCCTGACTGCATAACTTGGTTCTACTTCTTCACCATTTTTGTAATTTCAGAATGTCACATGTTGACTGCCATGGCATATAACTGCTATGTTGCTATCCGAAACCCCTTGATTTACAATGTAGCCATGTCTAATCAAGTCTGTTTCTGGGTGGCAGTTTGGGTGTACAGCATGTGCTTGATTTGTGCCATAGCTCACACTTTTTACATGCTAAGAAGTGCTTTTCTGTAACTATGATGTAAAAAATCATTTCCTCTGCGATCCTTTTCCATTACTGGAGCACTCCTGTAAATGAGGCAGTAGGTCTATGCTTAAGCATATTTAACATCATTGTTCCAATTCTGACCATCCTCAGCTCTTACATCTTCATCATTGCCAGCATCCTGCACATTTGCTCCACTGAGGGCAGAGCCAAAGCCTTCAGCACCTGCAGCTCCCACATCTCAGTGGTTGCTCTCTTCTTTGGTTCTTCAGCATTCATGTACCTGCAGCCAACATCAGACACCTCCATGGATCAAGGGAAATTTTCCTCTGTATTTTACACTTTTATTGTTCCCATTCTGAATCCTATGTTCTATAACCTGAGGAATAAAGATGTCAAAGATGCCCTAAATAAGCTCCTTATAAAATAAAATTTCCCACTTAAAATGAGTATTTTGCTTAGGAAAAAATTATAGAATTTTGTTAAGGAAATAGTCCATTAAGAACAATAAACATCCACAAGTCATCACATTGCTTCTAGCAGATGAATATTTGTAAGAAAGTCGTCAATGGTAAGACGATTCATAGGATTAGAACAAGAAGGGCAGCAGCTCTCTGGGATGTCCAGAATCTATCTACCTAGCGTGTCCTGCATCATATCTAAATAATTTTTTAAAATTCTTCAATGTCCTCAAGGTGGTTGTTCATCTTTTACATGTTTGGAAGATGAGTCTTCATGGGCAATGTACACTTGCCCTAATTTAGAGAATAAATACATCTTATCATTATCCTTTGGTATTCCCATTGCTTTGTGTACCTGGCCTTTTTAACTACGTGTATTGGTAGATATTTTTGAAAATGTGATCTTTAAAATAAGTAGTTTTCACTATTTAGATTATAAAAATATAATCCTTAATACTTATTAATATCATAGAACTACATTAAGGAATATGGAGACATATAATTGGTAATAAGATAGTTCCTACCCAGAACAACATAACACAGGCAAGATATTGCCAATAATATACAAGATTGGAAGCACCATGCGTATTTTGACGTGTATCTATGCAGCTTTCTTTGCTGCACAATTTCAGGACCGTGCTACCACCTCTATTTTCTGTCAATTCCATTCTTATTTTTCCAAATCCCCCAAAATCTTATTTTTTCCTACACTTATGATATAGTTTCTGATTATCTCATCTAATTTGTAAAAGAAAATACTGCTTGTTTTGCCATCAAAGATGTGACATGAGCACGTCAATGTAATGTCACTTTTATGTCACCCTATAAATCTAAAAAGTGCAATGAGAGAGTCAAGGGTATGCAACTTACTGAAAACTAGGAGAAAATTCGTCATTTTCCATGTCATGATCCGTTATTTTCTTCATACCCTGTTTATTTTCCTACTAAAATATCCTTATGTGCACATTTATCAATACATGAATGTATATATACAAGTGATTCATATTGTGTATATACTATCGTGTACCACTTGTGTGTATGTGTGTATTGCCCATGTCTTGCTCAGAAATATTTTATGAGGTTCATGTATATACAATTTCAATTCTATTATTCTAGAGGTTAAACAAAAAACAAATAGTATATTTTTTCATATTGTTGAGTAACTGCCTAATATAACTTTATTGCATTTTTAGCTTTCCCAGTATTTATATATGCATTTATACTGTTATATATGCTTATAAGAACAAAAGTTTCTGAACTTACTATAGTAATTTTGCTGACTTTCATGCCTTTAAAATATTAACATAACTATCTAAAGAATTCCATGGAAGATCTACCATCTTTAAAAAAATAGTCATACAAGAAGCAGGAAGAAGGACAGTTATTACAAAAGGGAAAAACAGACTAATAAGACTTATTAAACACAATTATGATAGAATACATAAATCAAGTTTTAATAATTAAAAATGGCACAATAGAGTGTTCTTTCACTAAAAACTGTGATACATTTGGATAATGTTTTCTTTCCTAGTTTGTCTTTCATTATTCTGATACAAATATGCATTATTTTCAAAACAAAATAATTCATCTTATAATTACCTTTTTCAGAGTTATTTGGGATGTCACAGGAACAAATGTTGGGTAAAATAATACTTCACCTTCTGCATTATCAGGATTAGGTTTGGATGTGCATCACACACACATACACACACAAACACACACCCATAAAATGTTGCCTTAAGCCAGCAAATGATTCAGGGTTAGTGCCATGGCACATTTTAAATGATTGTTTTAAATTATTGTTCTATTGCATTTTTGTGTTCTCAATGTCTCCAGATTCACCCTTCTTCTCCACCAACTAACCATCAGACAGAAATATATGGACAGAGAAGGGAATGTCTCGATCTGTACATCATTGTCTGACAGTGATAAAATCTCACCTCATTCTGTGTCTCTTAGATAAGATCTAACTCACGTAGACAAACAGTGACAAAAGGAGTTGAGAAATGTCATGAATATGTAGATGATGGGTGTCAACTAAAACTCAGAATGTTTATTACTGAGAGAGAAAAGAAGAATCAATACCAGAAATGACTATATCTTCTGTGTTATCCAATACTTGTATTAAGCCATAGATGATTCACTTTTTTTTTCCTCTCATTTTTAACATTTGGTGTAGCATTGTACTGAATTATAGTGTTACTTGTGATTCAAATGAAATATACAAAGGAGGCAAGAGAAGTCTACAAGGAAAATGATAGAACACTGAAGAAGGAAATCGAATAATACCTCAGAAAATGGAAATCCCCTCTCCAGTGTTCATGCATAAACAGAATTAATATTGTTAAAATGACTGTGTTACCAAAAGCTACATATAGCTTCAATGCAATGGCCATCAAATTATCAATGATACTTTTTCTTTAACAGCTCTATAAACAACAATCTTAAAATTTATTAGAAAGAATGAAAGATCCAAAACAGCCAAATAATTCTAAGCAAAAACAAAAACTGACCTCAAATTATACTGCAGCACTATACCAACATAAGCTGCATGGTATTGGCATAAAACAGACATAAAGAAAAATGGAACAGAATAGAAGACACAGAGACAGACCCACAGAGATATAATCATCTGATTCTGGACAAAGGTGCAAAACACATGCCATGGAGAAAAGACTGTCTTTTAAAAAATCGTGTTGGAAAAATTGATTATTCATATGTAAAAGGATGAAACCAAATATCCATCTCTCACCCTGCACATAAATCAACTCAAAATGGTTCAAAAACCTAGGAATTATAGCATAAACTTTGTATATACCAGAAGAAATGTAGTGTCAGCACTCCAACAAATAGGTGCAGACAGTGACTTTCTCAATAAGACCCCTAAAGTTCAAGATGTAATGTCAAGAATTAATAAATGTGATGGTATCAAATTAAAAACCTTCCTCAAAGAAGAGGAAACAATCTTGAACATGAAAATAGAACCTACAGAATGGGAGAAAAATCTTTGCTAGCTACTTTCTTCCAGAGGAGTAATATTCAGAATACATTAAAAACTCAAGAAACTTAACACTGGGAAAACAAAATAACCTAATCAATAAATGGATAAATGAGCTAAACAGATATTTCTGCAAAGAAGTACAAATGGTTAGTACACTCGTGGAAAAAAAATTAACATCTTTAATAATCATGGAATTGCAATTCAAAAATCCCCTGAGATTTCATCTTACTCCAGTTAGAAGAACAATCATCAATAATACAAAAAAATGCATAATGACAAGAATATGGGGAGAAAGGATCAGTTATACATTGTTATTAGGATTGTAAATCAGTACAACCACTGTGGAAATCAGTATGGAGTTTTCTCAAAGTACTAGTGCATGGTTTATATTAAGTGCTCCCCAAAACTCATATTTGAAACAATGCAAGAAGATTTAGAGATGAAATGAATAGGTTATGAGAGCCTTAACCAATCAGTGCATTAATTCCCTGATAGGGATTAACTGAGTGGTGACTGTAGGCAGGTAAGTTGTGGCTAGAGGAGGTGGGTCATTGTGGACATGCTTTTTGGATATATAATTTGTAAGTTGAGCTTAGTCTCTTTCTGCTTCCTAGTGATGTCCCCAGCTTTCCCCCACCATGTACTTCCACCACGATGCTCTGCCTCACCTCAAGCTCCAAGGAATGGAGCCTGCTGTCTATGCATTGAGACCTCTGAAACTGCGAACCCCCGCAAAAATCTTTCCTCTTCTAACTGTTCTTGTCAGATCTTTTGGTCACAGCAGTGAAAAAGCTGACTAAAATAATTAGTAGTGTAGCCACCATATGACCTAGCTACGTCACACCTTGGTAAAGTGTTAAAGTTAGCATGTTATAGTGGTACATGCCCATGTTTATAGCAGCACCTTTCACAATAGTCATATACTAGAACCAGCTTAAATGTCCATTAACAGATGAATGAAGAAAACATTGTAAGATGAAAACTTAGAGTTGTTTTAATTTGCATTTCTCTAATTACTAGAGATGTTGAACACTTTTTCATATATTTATTGATTGCCTATATATCTTCTTCTTTAAAGTGTTTGTCTAGTTCCTTGGCCCATTTATTGATTAGGTTCTTTGTATTTTGGTGTAAAGTTTTGTAAGTTCCTTATAAGTTTTGGAGATTAGTGCTCTTTCTGAAGTGTGTGTGGAAAAGATTTTCTCCCACTCTGTAGGCTCTCTTTTGACATTATTGATTGTATCCTTTACTGAGAAAAAGCTTTTTAGTTTAAATTCATCCCATTTATTGATTTTTGCTTTGATTTCTTGTGCTTTGGGAGTCTTGTTAAGGAAGTCTGATCCTAAGCCAACATGCTGAAGATTCAGGCCTATTTGTATTCTATTTGGTTCAGGGTCTCTGGTCTAATTTCGAGGTCCTTTATCCATTTTGAGTTGAATTTTGTGCAGGGTGAGAGATAGAGGTTTAATTTCATTTTACTGCATATGGATTTCCAGTTTTCCTAGCACCATTTGTTGAACAGGCTATCTTTTCTCTATTATATGTTTTTGGCTCCTTTGTCTAGTATGAAGTGACTATATTTAAGTGGGTTCATCTCTGTGTCTTCTTTTCTGTACCATTGGTCTACCTGTCTATTTTGGTGTCAATACCATGCCAGTTTTGTTACTATTGCTCTGTAGTACAGTTTAATGTCTGGTATTGTGATACCTCCTGCTTCACTTTTCCTGCTCAGGATTGTTTTATCTATTTCAGGTCTCTTATTTTTCCAGATGGAGTTCATGATTGCTTTCTCTATTTCTATGAGGAATGTCATTGGGATTTTAATTTTGGGGGGAAAAGGCACACTTTAACATTGCTGGTGGAGTTGCAAATTTGTGCAGCCACTCTAGAAAGCATTGTGGAGAATCCTCAGAAGACTTAGAATGGACCCACCTCTTGACCCAGTTATCCCACTCCAACTAAGGAGTTCTATACCCAAAGGACTTAAAATTAGCATACTACAGTAACACAGTCACATCACTATTTATAGCAGCTCAATTCACAATAGCTAGATTGTGGAACCAACCTAGATGCCCTTCAACAGATGAATGGATAAAGAAACTGTGGTATATATACACAATGGGATATTACTCATCCATAAAGAGGAATAATATCATGGAATTTGCAGATAAATGGATGAAATTGGAGATTGTCATGCTAAGTTAAATAAGCCAATCCCAAAAAACCAAAGGTCAAATGTTTTCCCTGATAAGTGGATGATGATATATAATGGGGGTGGTAGGAATGAAGAATACAGGAACTACATAATCTATTATGTAGAGGAAAATGACATGGGGTTATAAAATGGTGGAATGAGACAGACACCATTACCCTATGTACATGCATGATTCCATGAATTGTATGAAAATACATCATGCACAACCATAGAAACAAAATGATGTACCCCATTTGTGTACAATGAATCAAAATGCTGTCTGTAAACACAAAAAAAGAAAACATTGTATATACACATAAAAGAGCTTTATTTATTCATATGAGTGAAATTATATGATGTGCAGATAAATGGATGGAATTTGAGAGAACTGTATTAATCATAAGAGATTAAAATTGAAAAGTCAAGGGTTATATGTTTTCTTTCATATGTGGAAACTAGAGAGGAATATAAAAAGAAGTGTGGGGTGTATCTCATAAAAATAGTAGGGATACCAAAAGAGTAAAGGAATGAAGTACAGGGAGGGAGGAGGACAGGGAAAGGGAAAGTTCTGGGAAATATTGATTAAATTATATTGTCATATCATGTGCATGTATACATATGTAACAACAAATCTCATTATTATGTATAATTATAATGCACCAATTAAAATTACAAAAAAATGAAATGTATAATACATATATAAAATGTATAATGAATATATAAAACATATACTATTTTAATATCAATTAAAAGTTGCATGCCATGCTGGGTGGAGTAGTCTATACTCTACAATGCTGTGCTCATTCCTGTGCTCTTGTCTTCATCCTCACAGCCATCCGGAATGGCTTCCTGACTCCATCCTGTCTGTCCAAAGTTCACATGCATTTTAATGACAAAGTCAACTGTTTAGTTCTCATGTATTTGCAACACCCCTGGTTATATTGAACCTCTGGTTCATCACACCTACTGTAATCATGTATCCAACTGGTACTGTTTGTTATTCATGATTGCTGGTGTGCTACACTTAGAGAAATAGCCGAATTCTTTTGACGCTTCTGGGAATCAAACTCAGGGCCTCGCTCTACAACTGAACCACATCTCTAGCCCTAGAACTAGCCAAATTATTGAAAATAAAAATTATGTATTGTCTGCATCATGTTTTTATTTCTATGGTTTGATCATTTTTATGGGACTGTGAAATATGTTATTAAGTCTTTGCCCTATAAAATCAATGGAAGAGAATGATAATTTCCAGAATACCTTTAAACACCCAAATAAAAGTAAAACATTCCAGTTAAATTTAATGAAGAAAATTGATTATAATCGTTGTCTTAAAATTATATAACATTTAAAAAATAACATTAAATGTAATTTTACCCCAAAGAACTCTTGCCTGCGGATAATGTCTATATCACAAATGCTTTCATTACTCTCCAAAATTTAAATTTGCTTTATGAAAAAATGTCTTCATCTCTTCTTTGTAGTCTTGCTAGTTGTTTCTCACTGGTCTTTGTCAATATAAAGTATACTGTAGCATAAAAGTTTAATAAAAACAAATTTTGGTATCAGACTGAAGTTAAAAAATTCCGAGGACTAGTATCTTATGACTATAACATATTAAATACAGATAGAAGAGACCAATGAAAACTTTAAAAATTTAACTCTTACAATAATTGGTTACTACCCACTTATCTATTTTTTTCTTTGCAAGAAATCTCTTTAAACAATTCCTTCAGTGTATGTCTGAAAATTTTTCTGAAATTTTAATTTTAAATGACTTGGAATGCAATTTACTAGAGCTTAACAATCTCTCTCTCTCTCTCTTCCTTCTTTTTAATCCATAATCAAAAATATACGTAGCCAGTCATTGCGGCGTATGCCTGTAATTCCAGCAGCTCGGGAGGCTGAGTCAGGATGATTGTTGAGTTCAAAGCCAACCTCAGCAACAGCAAGGTACTAAGCAAGTCAGTGAGACTCTGTCTCTAAATAAAATACAAAATAAGGCTGGGGATGTGTCTGAGTGGTTGAGTGCCTCTGAGTTCAATCTCTGATACCAAAAAAAAGATATATATAATATATATATATATATATATATATATATATATGAATAAAACTAGATTCCCTACCTCTCATGTGCACAAAAGCACAATCAAATTAAGAATGAGACCAGAAATATTGCAACTACTAGAAGAATATATAGGGTCAACACACTACCAAACTGGCACAGACACTGACTTATTTAACAAGATCCGAAAGCTCAAGAAGATAAAAGACAAAAAAGAGTAAGTAGGGTGGCATCAAATTAAAAAGATGCACAGCAAAGAAAATGATAAGGAGCATGAAGAGAGAGCTATAGAATGGGAGAAATTTTTTACCAGATACTCCTAAGACAGGGAATTAATATCAAGAATATATAAAGAACATAAGAATATTAACACCAAAATTAAAAAAAAAAAACATCTACAAAGAACCCAATGAAGGAATGAGACAGATATCATCACCCTATGTACATGTATGATTACACGAATGGTGTGATTCTACATTGTGCACAGCCTTAGAAATGAAATGATGTACCCCATTTGTGTATAATGAATCAAAATGCAGTCTGTAAAAAATAAAAATAAATAAAATTTAAAAAAAGAAATGAGTGAAAGAGCTAAATAGACTTTTCTCAAAAGAACACAAATGAACAACACCTATATAAGAAAATTTTCAACATCTATAGCAGTCAGAGAAATGCAAATCAAAACAAGGTGCATCCGGAACTCAAAATGAGTAAATTAGACTCTACATATGAATGATTATATCAAAATTAATAATGCACCAATAAAAGCAGAAACTAACTAAATAAATTAAAAAGAACATTGACAATGTCTTGAAAATCTAAGTGGAAAAAGGAAAATACTGAGTGTCAGTTTTCCCCAGAGTTGATTCTTATGGAATGAGATTCCAGTGGGAGGTCATTATCATTGTTTGTTCCAATTTATACTCTTATTAACTATACCAGGCATTAAAGAATCATCACATCAGCCAAACTTTGCAGAGTCAAGTGGCTTTGGGCATCAGCTTCAGCAGAGATCAAGATTAGTGATTCAAAGGATATCTCTGGTCTGTCACCTCCTCACATCATCAAAGTCATTTCCCACCAATGCAACAGGGAAGAAAAAATCATACAGCACTGGCCTTTCTGGGAAGAAGGAAGGGTATGTCTGAATCCCAGACCATGACTTTTAAGACCTTAGGATGTTCTGCTGCAGTCTTCCTCTAAGTGTTAATAGATGCACATGGCTGTCGATCTCTCTCTCCTTGTCCTCACTGTATGAGCATAGGTTCCCTAATCATCCCTCCGTCCTTTGCAGTATGAAATCAAGGAAAATATTTATGTCTTTGCTCATTTCATATCAGGCAACACAGGGTTTGTTCTTTCCTTTTAGACCTGTATTAATTCATCTCTAAGCTTCTTGCAACAATTTTATTCATCACATTTATATTGAGATTGGCTATTGACACTGTGCCAGCACTGTAGTGAATTTACATTTTCGTGCAGAAGAAAAATTGGTAAATAGCTCATAGATAATCCACAATTAGTACATGATACATGGAGGCAAAAGTAACATGCTCACGGACACACAGAATTTAGTCTTACCATCTGTGATGTCACTATTAGGAAAGGGCCTTAACTGTTAAGTAGGATTATACGACTATAAAATAAGGTGATATGAGAAAAAAGAATCAAAAGGAATTATGCATTAAAATTGAGGGCATACCAAGTTCCTTTCATATAATAGGCACTTAATGTGATACATATTGGGACATAGAAGAGGAACACTTTTCTGTTTGTTTTAATACAGAAGCCTTTTTGGACACCCATTGTGTTCTAGAACCATAACAGCAGTGTCCCGAAGCACTTGCCCAATCAAGTTATTTACCACAGTAGCTAATCAGTCTTCTAGGCTTCTAGGAAACCATTCTAGGCTTACTATTCTGAAGAGGGGAATATTCTTTATTCATCCCTCTATCCTGAACACCCACAATTTTTTGCTAATCACTGTTTATCTCCTCTCTCTCTCTCTCTCTCTTTTTCAGTACCAGAGATTGAACTCAGGGGCACTCAACCACTGGGCCACATCCCTAGCCCTATTTTGTATTTTATTTAGAGGCAGGGTCTCACTGTGTTGCCTAGTGCCTCATCATTGCTGAGTCTGGCTTTGAACTTGTGATCCTACTGCATCAGCTTCCTGAGTCAGACTTCAGGGGAGCTGCTCACATAGAATGAGCCAGAGTCCCACACCTGCTGTCAGAGTTGCAATGACTGAGCAAGAGACAATGGAGCTCCTGTGATGGGGGTTGGTATTTAGTTGGACAGCCTTGTGAGAGGTCAAGAAGACAGAAAAAGTCATCAGCCAGAAATTTGCAAAGAGTAGGAAATACAGGAGGAGATGTTTCTTTGTTTTGTGTTTCCGTAGCAGAGTACCACTGACTGGGTAATGTATAATGAACAGAAATTTATCTGGCTTAATATACTAGAGGGTGGGAAGTTTAAGGTCAAAAGGTCACATCTGGTAAGTGCCTTCTTGCTGCATCCCATGGTAGAATGACAAGGACAAAGGAGTACACACATAAGACAGAGGAAAGGGGGCAAATTAATTCTTATATTAGGAATCCACACCTGTGATCTTTAGCATATTCTCAGAACACCACTAATCCATTCACTTCATGACCCAATCTCTTCATAAAGGTACCAACTCTTAACACTGTTGCACCCGGGGTCAAGTTTGCAATGTATGAGCTCTGGAGGACACATTCAGACCACAGCAATGTGGAAGCTGAGAATCATGAATAGAAGTAAAGTAGTGAGATGTATTGAAATAAATAACGGATTTTATAAGATGTAAGTAAGAAGCTCCCAGGTCTGGGTTTATATAATATAGCAACATTTGTGCTTGATTGTAAGTTAACAATTCCTACTCGAGACATTCTTTAACTTTTCTGGCAAAGGATAGAATTGGCCTGGAATTGGGGATAGTCATCCTCTGCAGGAGGTGACCCAATGGAGAGTCTGAAAGAAAGCAGGCATCAGGAAGCAAATTCCATGTCCCTACTTAAATCTGTTGGAGTTTTTCTCTCAATCTTCCCAGGTCCTGTGATTCAGTCTTCTTTAATTATGTTTATTTATTTTACCATTTGCTGATATTTTTCTCTGAAGAAGACACAGAAGGAACATTTTAAATTAAGTATGTGTTTGCATTATGTCTATCACTTTTTAATAGCCGTTGGAAATGCCTGTTTTCCTTGTTGATGTATGGGAGAGAAAATTTCCTATGATAGCAAAATATTGTTACAGTTTTTGAGGCTAACTAGCATATGTTTTTCATATGTGGGAGAAAAATTTGCCACATTGTATTTGGAAAAAAGCATGATGAACAGATTTTACACATATACAGAATAAACCAGGCCTACACTAGATGAGGAAGGCTTATGGGGTGACATGCCTCAATATGTTGTGATGGAATGTTTTGCGTGGTCAAAATGGTGGTGATGATGATGATGATGGTGATTATATGATGATGATTAATGTGTCTCCAGGGATTAAATCCAGGGTTGCTTAACCACTGAGCCATGCCCCTAACTCATTTGTTATTTTTTTATATAGTGACATGGTATCACTAAGTTGCTGACCTTGCTTACTTGCTGAGGCTGAATTTTGACTTCCGATCCTCCTGCCTCAGCCTCCCAAGCTGCTGGGATTATAGGTGTGCACCACCACACAGGCTTCACGGTGTTATTATTATTTTCTTGTTTTTATTTCATAACATGTTTATTGAAATATGTGACATATTGTATAATTCATCTTTTTAATGTATGCATTTCAGTTTTTAGCATATTAATAAAGTCTACAACCAATACTATGTTCTAACGTAGAATGTTTTCATCACCACCCAAACTAAACCCCATGACCATTAGCAGTCCCACCCTACTACCTCCCTTCCCACAGTCCCCAGCAGATTCTAAGCTTGCTTTCTCTGTATATTTCTCTGTTGTGGTTTTGTCCTATACAATATATGGTGTCTGAAATCTTTCATTTGGCAAGTTTCAGGTTCATTCATGATTTGACATATCTTAGTACCTCATTCCTGTTTATTGCAGAATAATATTCTATCATATGGGCATGCTACATTTTATTTGTTCATTTCTCACTGCATGGATGTTTGGCTTGCTTCTAACCTTTGGCTCTTGTAAGTACCATTGTTCTGGACACACATGTACACATTTTTGTGTGGATGCATTTTTGATTCTTATATGCACCCAGCAGTAGAATTGCTGGTGTACCAGTTAACCCTACGCTTCATAATTTAGAACTGACACATTGTACAGTCCCTCCAGCAATGAATGAGGTTTCAATGTCATAACATTCTTTTCAACCCTTATATTTATCTCTCCTATTATTTATAGTCTTTCTGATGGAGGTGAAATATTTTTTCATTATGGTTATTATTTGAATACCCTCAATAAATGATGAATAATATATTTTCAGGAGATCATTGGTTATTTGTATATCTCATATAGAAGAATGTTAATTGGAATCCTCTGACTTATTTCCACCTAGGCCGTTTGTCCTTTTCATTGTTAATATATTAGAATTCTTTATATACCCTGAGAATGAGTACTTCCCTGCTATTACTAGTACCTACCAAATCTACTTTTAACTGAAAATATTTCCAATATTATGTGCTATTACAGGGTTACTATGGATATTGTTGATTTTTTTCAAGAAAAGTAACAATGTAATTTTTTTTTTTTTTTGCAGTGCCGGGGATTGAACCCAGGGCTTTGTGCTTGCAAGGCAAGCACTTTACCAACTGAGCTATCTCCCCAGCCCACAATGTAATTTTTATTGAGTATATAACTGAAAATTTATATCAATAGTAAATTTATTTTTCTTTTTCATCTATGGAAAATTGAATACATTATTTTATGGATTTTTTTTGTTTTTAGGAAATATTTTTTTGACTGTGATTTCTTCTTTTAATTCAACAATTACTTGTATTTTGCCATATTATACATACCTTGATTATAATTTAGGTGGATATTGTTCTTTGAAAAACATTTTTTTTCTTTTTTTACATTTTTATGGTGCTCAACTTACTATGTTTTTCCATAGTGGTCTCTGGTTTTGATATCTTCTCTGAGAAATCATCATTGAATCCTAGGTCACAAGGATTCAGTCTTTTTTTTTTTATTATTATTGTTAAAGTAAGTTCTTCCTTTTAGTTCTAGGAGCATCTCGTAGTTCATTTATTGTCAATAGTGTGAGAAAGAGATCCAAAGTAATTTTAATTTTTCTTTCTTTTGGCAATACTGAGGATTGAACCCAGGTGGGCACTGGGGGTGTGCCTTGGGGTATATATTTGGATCTTTTGAGTGGAGTCTCTCTGCTTCTGGATCTTCATATCTGAAGCTGCTTCCCTCCACCACACTCTTCCACCACGATGTTAAGCCTCACCTCAAGCCCTGAGGATTGAGTCATGGACTGAGACCTCTAAAACTGTGAGCCCCCCAAATAAACTTTTACTCCTCTGAAATTACTCTTGTCAGGTGTTTTAGTCACGGCAGTGTAAAAGGTGACTATAACAGCCTGACCATGCCTGCAAACAACACAGCTGGGAGTTTGAGAGGGATGACACTGAATTTGCAGACCCATCTGGGTAGTACTGATGTTTTCACAGGTTGAGTCACTTGATTAATGAAATTGGACATCTTTCCATCTATGGACAACTTTTGCATTCAAAATTATCTTTTCATTTTAAGGGACATATCTGACATTTGATTTTTTAAATCTATTCTTATTTTATTTTTCATGCTATTTCAAAAGAATTTTTGATTGTTCAAATGCAAGTATGTAGAAATATAATTAAGTTATTTGGTTGATCTGGTATTGCACCACCTTGCTTCACTTTTGACTTAGTTCCAGCAGTTATTTTTATACATTTCTTATAGGATTTTCTATACATAACATTGTGTCATTTAAAAGTATGATAGTTTTACTTCTGGTTTTCTAATCTTAATTTATTGCAATTTCATTTTCTTTCCTGATTGCACTAGCCAGACCTCTATTATGGTATTGAATAAAAGTTCAGAGAGTGAACACCTTGCCTTTTTCATTATCTTAGGAGGAAATTCTTTCAACTTTCCATTATTATGTGTGATCTTGGTATGTGTATTTTTAATGCTATTGTTATTTCAACATAAAAAGAATTTCAGAATTTACTCTGCAGAGGACTTGAGAGAATTATGCATAAGTCATGGAAAATACTCAGAAAACATAGTTACCAAAACAGTTTCCTGTGTACTTATAGACTGGGTCCTACCAATAAAGCATTTTAAAGCACAAAACACAAATAGGAATAGTAGTCTAAGATATTTATTGATATGTCATATATTCCATTGATCCCAACATCACTGACAGCTTACATAGTTGAGGGACTGGAAAGAAAAGAAAATAACTGGCTGAAAAGTCTTGAATTCTCTCTTTTATAAGTCATTGTGTGATTGGACAATAAATATTTCGAAACAATTTCTTCTCTTCCTATTTAGAATTCTTGGAAGATAATGGCAGAAGGAAATCATTCTACAGTGACTGAGTTCATCCTGGCTGGATTAACAGACAAACCAGAGCTCCAGCTGCCCCTCTTCCTCCTCTTCCTTGTAATCTATGTGCTCACAGTGCTAGGGAACCTGGGCATGATCACACTGATTGGGCTCAGCTCTCACCTGCACACCCCCATGTACTACCTCCTTAGCAGTCTCTCCTTCATTGATCTCTGTCAGTCCACTGTGATCACCCCCAAAATGCTGGTAAACTTCATGATAGAGAACAAAACAATCTCCTATGCTGAATGCATGACTCAACTCTACTTTTTCATTTTTTTTGCAATTGCAGAATGTCACATGCTGGCTGCAATGGCCTATGATCGCTACGCTGCCATCTGTAACCCCTTGCTTTACAATGTTGCCATGTCTAATCGAGTCTGTTATTTGTTGGTCGTTGGAGTGTATAGCATAGGCTTGATTGGTGCCACAGCTCACACAGCCTCCATGGTAAGAGTGCTTTTCTGTAAGGATGATATAATAAACCATTACTTCTGTGATATTTTTCCACTATTGGAGCTCTCTTGCTCCAGGATATTTATAAATGAGGTAGTTGCTCTGTGCTTAAGTGCATTTAATATCTTTGTCCCAACCCTGACCGTCCTCAGCTCCTACATCCTCATCATTGCCAGCATCCTGCGCATTCGCTCTACTGAGGGCAGAGCCAAAGCCTTCAGCACCTGCAGCTCCCACATCTCAGCTGTTGCTCTTTTCTTTGGTTCTCTAGCATTTATGTACCTGCAGCCAACATCAGTCAGCTCCAGGGACCAAGGGAAAGTGTCCTCTGTGTTTTACACTATTATTGTGCCCATGCTAAACCCTGTAATCTACAGCCTGAGGAATAAGGATGTCAAAGTGGGCCTAAGCAAACTACTTGGAAATAGAAGTTTGTGAGAGAGTATTATTCTTCAGCAAAAATTTATAAGTTGTACAGATTTAGTAAGGAAGCAATTCTGAAACAATAATCAGTAATGGGTATCTACAAAGCACAAGTGTACTGCTAGCATTTGATTATGTGGAAAAAAATTGCTGAGGATAGGACTGGATTCACAGCATCGGACACATTGAGAACAACACTCCACTGGGTAACCCCAGAGTCCATCTACCTTGAATGCCCGGTAATACTTCCAACATTTGAAAAAGTTTTTTGAAGTCCTCCAAATATAAAACACTATTCATATTTATGTTTGGAACATGTGTCTTTTTAGGCAAAATTCATTTATATTAAATCAGGAAATAAATACATATCATCATTATTATTTGATATTATCAATGTTTTACGAACCTGACCTTCTTAACTAAGTGTGTTGGCACAAACATTTCTGAAATTGTGATATAAAATAAACAGTGTTAAATATTTAGAATATACACAATATGACCTCTAATTCTTGCAAAATGTATTGAACTATATCAAGGAATACTGAGGAACATGAAATGTGATGAGATTATTTCTACCTAGGAAATAACAGTAGTGACACCAGTCTTGGAGATCAGAAACAGTACTTGTTCCACCATTTTTGAAGATTGAACACCTGAGAAATGCCTAGGCAAGTGTAGAAAGCAAACTTTATTTAAGAAAAGAGATAACAACAGACTTCTCCAAAGAGAAGGGGGCCCAGAGCTGGGTGTCCTCAGTGGTGGGTATGTCTTACTCTTGAATAGATCCTAGAACAACCCATTTTGTCTTTCTTCTTCATGTCCCTGCCTAACGGCCACAAGGATCAAGAGCACAGGGGGCAATTGTAAGCAACCCATTGAGCTGGAAGTGTGATCCCAGAGGTTAGCTGTTAGCAACCTCTTGCCTTTTCTGCTTGATAAACAGTGATAACCAGTTATCATCCTCTCTCAACTCCCATTAGTCATTATCTACACTGACTACTAGACCTTCACCCCTTACCTCAGTTTGTTGAGGAATATGACATATTCTGTCCCCTCAGATCAGGCAGAGGTGCAGGCAGAATGCTTTTTGGCAAAAGAAAGCATGTAGGGCGGGGGTCAGTACAGTGGGCTCCTTTTACAGAATTTTTCTCTTAACCACATTTCCCATCATTCTCATCTATCTGTCCCCTTATATTCCCCCCTCAAGGACTTTGGGCCTCTAAATTCTTTCAGAGTATTTGGATGTTGACTCATTCTGGCTACTTCCTGCTGTAAAGGGGTGACATCTAAAGAAAGGAAATCCAAAGTTCTTTATTCTATCAGGAGGGGCATGGAAATTTAAGGGTACTTAGAATCAGGATAGTCCAGACGTCCATGGTGGTAGTTGGTGGGTGACTGGAAGAGGTATACACAGGGCAGGTATCATGGTAAGAAAACAATGAATAAGACAGAAAAGCATTTTTTATAAACAATTAGCAGGAAGCAATTAGTATTATTGACTGGTCTCTGAAAACCATGAAGATGATAACTCATTAACCCTCGAGGTGGGATCCACATGCCACTGATTTGTGAATGGAGTCCAGTTAATCCTCTAGAAACCTTAGCAAAGCTCTTAGAAACATATACACAACACTTAGTTTTTATAATGCCACGAATGTAAGATGTAGTGAAGTTATCTAATGCCACTGATTTTTATAAAATACCTTGCTATTACCATTACCTCTATGTTTAGTAGAGATCCCTTTATTTATATCATTTAGGAATAGATATCATTCTAGCAAACACAGACCAAGCCTGCCTGTAGAGGAGGTTAAGAAGATTCATTGGTCTTAAATTGACTCAAAAATAAAATAAAATAAAATAAAAGCTTCTAACTCTGATAGTCTGTTTTAATAGTTATCAGGAACTCCTAAGAACCCTTCTTTATACTCTCCAGCTTTACTTACTTTTGGTGTGGCTCACACAAGTGTACATCTCAAGTTACATTAAAAGAACTATTATCTTTCTTTTTTAAATGTGCAGATATGTCTGTGCTTTGGTCATCACTATGCTGCCAGGTATTTAAGACCAAGTGGGTCAAATTGACCTTGTTTCATCTACTATTAAGAGTCAGCTAAGATTCCTCACAGTGTCACTCTTGGGAACCTGGGAGAAGCGTCTTAGCTTCTCTAGTGCCATCTGCCAGAATAGGTCAAAGTCTTCCTGACCACATATGGCATCCCTTTTAGTGGAGACCCAGAAACAAAGCAAACTTAAGCTGTTTTTTTTTTTCCCCATTTACCAATTTATGAAAACATATTCAGTGTTTACATACATATTATCTTATGGAATTCAAGAAGTCAAAAGTACTTGATTTTATAGCAGGTGATGTTTGAGAATTTCAAACTTTGTAAATTAATCAGATGTCTCCTCTAACACATTTATGATAATTATCCCTTTATATTATATCTAATTTACTCATTTTTAACTGTAAAAAAATCAGACAAATGTAGTTAACAGTATTAGCCATCTCTTCCTTGTTGAAGAAAAATTCTAGAAGCAATGAATATTACATTCCATGTATTTTATAGAAACCAATACTCTATTTATTGTCTGACCAGCTAGAAAAACTTCTGGCTTAGTAATTTTAAAGACATCTTTACTCTCATCTTTTTAACCAATTTAAATTGAACATTTTCTTAAAGGTTTAAGTAAAATAAACTAAAAGTTATTTGGATCCATTCCTTTCTCTTGAATTTTAATTTATAAGCACTCATTGATCTACATGCCAATTTTGGCACTAGGTAAATGATACATAGACAAAGACACACATAGATACACATATGATACACAGGTATGCACAAATACACACACACACACACACACACACACACATGCAAAACCAACAGGAAACAATGATCTTTGAGTCTTCCCTTGAGTAATTGACCTCTGAATAAAGACAAAGTGCAAAAAACCTCTATAGTTACATAAAGTAAGAATGAGCAGGACAAAATATATTAATTTAGGTATGCAGGATTAAAATGTGACTTCGCCACAAAACCATGAGCTCAAAAAATACAGAATTTTAAAATATAAAAGTTATACAAATAAAAATGACATGGCCATAATTAATCTAGTAAAGGAGTATGCAGAACATCTTTGTCAGCCCTGGGTGCACTTTTGGGTCAGATTAGAGTCAGTCCATATATTTAAAGAATGTGAGAGCCCTGAAATCTTTTAGGTAAAGCTTCTCAAGTTAAAGAAGACCTGTACATATGAGATCATTCTACTTTCCTTCCCTGTGCTGTAACATTTAGGGAGGAACTTGTTAAGAAAGCAGAGTTACAAAGTGTAAAAGCACAAGATAAGTGTTTAGGTTTCACAGTGTCTTGAATTTAAGTGACACATTTTTGGTGTGATCTTGCTTTGGGCAATTGCTCATTCAAGTCTAGCTGTAAAATGGAATTTAGTTTATGTTTCCCTCAATCATTATCTCTCCTTATCCTCCAAGTAGTATTTGGGCCAAGCCTGTGTACAGAAAATATTAGCCATTTTTCCCCAAGTTTGAAGGTCAAAGGAATTTCAGTGCATGAGTACTTCTGCCAGATTGTATTTTGCCCATATAAAATACATGGGGAAGAAGGAATTCCTTGACATCCTTCACTGTCTGAAACAGAACAAGAAATCCCTTCATATCCTGTGGACCTCAAAGTTGTTGGCAACCATCCTTTTTGGCCTGAGTAGGAATCTTGTGTCATTGGGATTAAGTTGCCCCTTACCAATACAAAGTTCCCTCACTCAGATTTCCTTTATCTCTTGATATCCTCAAAACATTAGCGACCATATGCTGAGGCTTACTAGGATTCGGATAGGTTGGATTTAGTCACTCCTTACCAATGCATGACCCAAAATCTCCTTTGTGTTACTTCTCTCTTAAATGGAGAAATTATAATTTGTCTGTACTATGTTCACCCAATATTTGGAAGCACTGTACATTGCACTGAGCATCCTGAAAGATACAAGCCAATAGCAGAACCCCAGAGTATGAGAAAATGCCACAGCAGTTAAGCCTTTCCTGATCACTAGAAGTAAAGGCTGAAATGAAGAGTTTACACTTGCTGTGGGCCAAAGAAATCTCCAGAAGGCAAGGAGGACATCTAGTGGTTGGTGAACACTTAAGGCCCTTTTCCCAGAGGAAGTTAAGAAACAGGTCAATTGAAAGACCCAACTTGTCCTTACCAACCATTTTATGTATTCATACATGGACACAGGAAATTTATGTCAGAATCATTCCACTGTCTTTCCTTTTCCTACTTACCTTCCCTTCCTGTATTTGTCAGGGTTCTTTAGAGGAATAAAAATAATAGAAGGTATGATTATAAAAGGAGATATAGTAGATTGGTTTATACAACCAGAAACTGAATATTCCATAATGGCTGTTGGCAGGCTGGAGAGCTGTAGGAAACAGTAGCTGCACAGTCCAACATCCTGAAGACTCAGGACAAGAGGGATCAGTGATGCTACCCCAATCCAAGACCGAAGACTTCTGGAAACTCCCTGGAGAATCACTGTAGACGCCACTTTGGAAGAGTGAAGGAGCAGGAGTCCTCAGGTGCTCATAGCCACAGTCAAGAATCTTTCAAAAAGAATAGAGGGTGTTCAAGATGGCAGAATGGAGAGGTCACTTCCCTGGTTGCTCTGTGGCTTGAAAACAAGAAAAGCAGATAGGCAGCTTCTCAGCAATGTGGGTAAACACACAAAACAGGGGGTACTTTACTGGAATTTAATACTGAACACTCAAAATAGATCAGGGCATCAGGGGGTCAGATATAATAAGGAAGAAATCCACAGCACCATGGCCAGAGGCACAAGCTAGACAGTCCCTCCATGAGCATAGCAAAGGGAGAAGGGAATTAAAGAAAGCTGCATTTTTAGGAGGACTGAGGTGTGTCTGGGTATGAGACGTTAGAGATCAAAGACACTGCCCCACTAAACTGAAAGGTGTGCTGTATAATATTGGCGGAAGAACCCACTTGCCTTGGCACCTAGTAAAGCCTGGGTAGTGTTGATGGACAGGTACAGATCACAAGCATAATTGCTTTTTAATGTATTTGTTTTCTATACAATGGAAATTTCTATAAGAATAAGAATCATTTTTTTCAATAGTGTACCCAAAGGACATAGTCCAATGGTTTAGTAAGCTTCCAATATGTAAATAGATAACATTTAAACATTCAAATGATGTAAAAGCCTATGTATTATCAATAAAATATGAATACAAGTTAAATGATTAGGATACAAAACATCAACATGAGGTAATTCAAGCATATATCCATATTTAAGTAAAAATGAAGAAAATGAAAGCAAAATCGGAAGGACCACTCTTTTAGAACCTTCTACATCAGTGTTACATTAACTTTCATTGAGAAAAACAATATATTTAGAATACATTAACTATTTCCTATACCTAAAAGCGCCTAACACAACATTGGATTTAAAACATATAGGCACACCTTGTGCACTTAATATCCTCACCAACACCACTATCAATGAAAAAAAAAAAAAAAACACCTTGATAGAAAAGTAGCAAAAAGCCATAAATACACATTTCTCATACTAGATGAAAGCTGTAAAATTGCTGTGAATATTTTATTTGGTTATAAATGGACCATATATAAATTGATGATGGAGACAATGTCAACCTAAGTATTAAAATGTTTAATCTGGTTTGTGGTAATTTTCATATCTTTCATTACATTTTGTGTTACTTTGATCAGATTGCAACATTTAGTTTTAAGACTATTTTCAAGAGAAGAAAGGATCTTCAGGGCTAGGATCAAGTGAGGCTGATTAACTGAGGTAAAAAATTGAAGTGGAAAAAATGTCCGTAATTTCTCAAGAAAGAAACAGAGGCATTGCTAAGCCTAATAGTGTCATATTTTGTTGTTTCTAAATTTTGCCTATAGTCATTTGCAATAAAACATTCGAATCCCTCAGAGAGGGTTTCTGCTGTTCTCATTTTCACTTGTTGCTATTCTCTGTTGGTTCTCACCCCCTAGATATTCCCAGAGGGGATGTGTGAGGCCCAGTCAGTTAATGAGAATTGGAGTCTGGTTCTCAGTGTACTTTCAGACATAGAACTTAAAAAATGAAAGGAAGGTTTATTTTTATTTGTCTAAAGCAAGGCCTTTATCCACATATGATGCGAATACTATTTCTTTGACCTACTCACAATCTTTCTCATTTTTTTCCTGACAAGTATCTCCAAATACTTTAGTCCATTGATCTTATTTGTGTTCATGGTATACTCTTGTTCCCCCAAACCACCCTCCCCACTGTAGTTAGAAGTGCCTCCGTATTCTCTCTCTCTCTCTCCTTGGATAATCTGAAACACAATCCCACTTTAAAATGGACTAATTTTGCTAAACTTCCTCCTGCAGAGGTCATGAATTTAAATTGACCACAGGGACCCTAAGTTATCTTTGCTTTTCTGTCTCTCAAGCTTCATCTCACACAGGGTTCTTTTGCTCTCTTTCTCAAGTTCTTCCAACTCCTTTCCTGTGCAGCGTCTGTGTGGTCCACTGCTCCTGGTTAGAGTGGTCTCTCTCTCCCTGCAGGCTGACTCCCTCTTCAGATCTCAGCAGGGACAGAGTTTTCTCTGAGGGTCCTTGCCCCACTGCAAAGATCCTCACCTAGCCATGCAGAGACTGTGTGCATGCACAGTTACTGACAGGAGGAGATGAGTGAGTTAGGGTGCAGGCCTCTGCTGTTACAATTTCTCCATCCACTGACATTTCCTCCTAACATTGAACATGTTAAGTAATTAGAATGCAAATGTATGATGACTTGATCATGGCCTTGCTTCGACTACACCACGTTCTTTTGGGAGAAACACCATGGCTAAATCTTGTACAGAATGTTGAAGTTTGGCACATGTGGGCTGATGATGATTTTTTTTTTCTTTAGAATGAATAAATGAGATCCCTGTGCTCTCTAATTCATTCACATAACTTTCTCTCCTCTTCCCAGTCCCCTTTATTCATGCAGCTTCTTCACCATCATTACAATTAGTTATATATTACTCAAATGTTCCCTCCATATTGCCTTCCTGCCAGTCTTTGGGGAACTCACCTGCCTGCTCCATTCCTGTACCCATTCTGGAAGGCTTTACAGAAAAAAAAAAAAAAAGACCAGGGTGTGAATTCATATCTCCTACCTCATGTATTTGCCAGCAATTCTACTCCTTTCTCTACATAGGTACAGACTCCCGCTTTGGTCAGTGGCTTATTTTCCACCAGGAAAGTGGGTTCACCAGAGGTGTGACTCTACCACTTAATAAAGATTGTGCTGATCCATGAAGTTTGCTTCTGATTCAGTCATTTTATGCTAACAGGGACTCTTCTTTGCTGTGTGAACTGAAAACAGCAGGACCTATAACGTGAGACCTACCTGTTTTATCCATGGCATATCAGGGGAAAAGTGATCAAGGAGAGAGAGGGAGAATGAGTTGCTTCCCCCACGAGTGCTGTTTTTCACACTGAGGTCAAGTGCACCATTGGTTTTCTGTATGACCTTGTCCATGGAGAACAATACTATAAGCACTTCTGCCTTTGTTTAAAAAATACTAGTTTTAATAAATTAAATTTCCTAAAGAATAAAGTGCTCCTTTTGCATAACTTCTTTAATGAATCCTTCATTTTTTGAGAAAAATATAAACCCTGAGCTGAGTAAAACATAAATAAGACACAAATTTTGAATCTTTCTTTGAAATCAGCTTTCTTTCAAATCTGCACCCCATATTCATTGCTACATTAGTCACAAAATCCAAGATATGGAATTCACTTACATGTGTTTTCAATGGATGAATGGATTAAAATGTAATACATATTTTATGTATATATGTAATATGTGTATATGTACTGTTTTATGTATATATTTGTACAGTATATATATATATGTATGTATACACATTACAATTTTGTTTTACACACACACACACACACACACACACACACACACACAGAAACAGAGAGCAGAATGGTGGCTGTGAGGCACTGTGCCTGGCTGGAGGGGGATATTGATCACACAATATAAAATTACAGTTAAACAAGGAGAATGAGTTTGTTTTGCACATTTTAAAATTGTTAAAAGTAGATTTTAAATGTTCTCACTATAGAAAACTAATCATACGGGTAGTGCATGTTAATTAGCTTGATATTGTCATTATATAATATATACATCAGGTTTGAAAGCATAAGGTTGTGAACTGTAAATATATCTACTTTTACAAATTTGTATTCCTTTAAATATTTAATATGTTCAAGACATATGTAAAGCCTCTACTTGAAACATAAAATAATAAAACATTGAATTTTTACTTAAAAATGCAGATAAAATACATCTTGCATTTTGCTCTTCTCTCTTAAAAAAGCTCTGGAATACCTCTACACTTTTAGAAGAAAAAGAAATCTAACCACAAATAAGAGGTATTTTGTTATTTTACAAAAAAAAAAAAAAAAAAAAAACGGAAAAAGAGAAGTGAAAGTCTGTCCCATTGTGATCACTGCTTAGAGAACAATCTAACACATGCCACCTTGATTTTAAAAAATTCTAAAGGATGTATCCCATTTGTGTACAATGAATCGAAATGCAATCTGTAAAAAAAATTTAAAAAAAGAATGTATAAAATGCATTGCTTTTGTCTTCCCCAAATAAATGTTTACCAGCAAAAGGTTAATTTAAAGAAACTTTACTTGCTAACTACAACTAAAAATTTGAACAGAATATTTCCTCAAAGCAGTTATCACACTTCAAAACATTAAAGATAATCAAGTATCAGGCTGGGATTGTGGTTCAGTTGTAAAGTGCCTGCCTACCAGGCCCATGGTTCCATCTCAACTCCCTTCTCCACAAAAATTTAAGAAAAAATATATGGCAGATAATGAACTTTTATATCCCCTTTCCATTTTTCAGACATGTGGTAAAAATATTTTGTTTACTCTTAAATAAAAATTCTTATAAGGCTTCCAAGCCAAGTGATGAATATCAGTATTGCTCCTGTTGTAGCTACCGCATAGTCAATGATCTGCTGTTAATTATTTTGGATTATGCTATTGTGAGATTTGCATGTATGAATTTGCCTCATTAAAAATGGACTCCTATGTCTTAGATAATATTCTTTGATAGTTTATTTTTGGGGCTCAGATTCATAAGAACCATTGTTTGTTTTTCTGTTCAAATTATTGCAATACATAGGTTTTATATCATCTGCAACGTGTCCTGTATTTTAAATCACGCTGTCTGAACATACCTCTGAAAATTAATTATAATCTTAGAGAAACATTTCATGTGATATGATAACAAGCAGAGATACATCTTATGTGTCTAAGTAATGAATTACATGAAAATTCATTATCCAGGGAATCCACAGGTAGTTTTAGGTTCTAGTGCCAGGCTCTCGGCCACTTAGAAGTCTCTCTGGGTCTAGTCTTCATTGGATCAGAGCTTAGCTGGCCCTCCCTGTTGTGACACAATGTGACATAGGCTACAATCTTCAGGACCAACGAGGTTTTCCCAAAAAACAGGACTTAAGGAGTTAAAATGTCACTGACCAGAGCACAGAGCATTCTAAGAACGAAGACATGCATTTGCTTATCTGGAGCCCAGGGGCAGATGAGTACAGAGAACCCTGAGCTTCCCAAAGAGATGTGCACGTCAGCAAACACAGGGACTCTTAAGAGGAACAGCTTTCCTTCTGGAACAATCCCACACCAAGGATTCTGCAGGATAATTTCAGGCCTTCTACATTTAAAGCAGTCATCTTTTAAAACAAACTATTTAGGTCAGTGATGTAGCTCAGTAAAACAGCTCTTACAAATCTTGTGTTACAAAGGTTAATTGGGGTCCATCCATAAGGGTTAAGGGGAGAACTAATAAAGAGACAAGCACAAAGGATAGCAAAGAGCAAGAATTGACTTCCAAGGGAAAGACAGTCCAGTTTATTATCTATTCCAGGGTTATATCAAGTTACAGTAGTTACATAGTGTAGTTAGCTTTGTGCATGTGCAGGTCACACAACTTGCTTGCTTCTCAGAGTCCACTAGTACCAAATGTTATTTTAATAAGATAATGTCTCCATGCCTCAAGGACAGAGGAGTTTCAGAGCATCTCTAAGCCATTCAAACAGGGCACCTATTGTGTCCTGAGGAGTTTTCTGGACTCAAGGACTTTCACTCCCCTGTACATTGATTGACCTGAAATCCCTACAAATTCCCTTTTTTGTTTTATATGTCCTTTTGAGTAGACATGACTCATCTTCTGCTTAATGAAGATGGAGGAAGAAAGCAATGCAGACATTGGCAAAAATAAACACAGCATAATAAGGCAAGTACAAATAAACATCCTCCAATGAAAAATTGTTTGATCCATGTAAAATTTGGTAGCCATGAGGTTAACCAATCTAATAAATCCCAACCTCTGTCATCTTGTTGTACTTTCTTTACAATGTCCTTCAGATGATCTAATTCCCTTTGAATGGGGTTACTATTATTAGTTAAATTGAAACAACACATATTGTTAAAATTTTGGCATCCCTCATGATGTAACAAAAGTAAATAATCAATAGCAGCCCTATTATCAAGAATAACTTGCCAATATAAATTTCAAAAGAATTAGCAGTTTCCACTAAGTATGGGGGCACCACAAACAAGGTTACAACAACAAAGAAATAACACAATAATAGTCAGCATACTTGTGTAATTTTGAGTAAGTTTGGCAAACGTCTATAATCAAATTTTCTGGGGTACATTTTAAACCCATCTGTGCTAGCAATTGTTGAGCAGATGTTTACATCCCCACAATTCAGTAGATGATTAGAAGACCGAGGGTCTTTTGGGTCTCTTGTTCTTATTAGAGTTTCCTTCTTTGAATCAGTGTCCTCTTCATTCAGTATCAAGTGGAATTTGGGAATCAGATTGTGATGTCCTCGATGTCAACTCCTGATGATTGATAGGTCTCACATGCCTGGCAGGAATCCAGACAGAACCTGTAGGAGTAAGAACAGCAGCATATCCCCTTCTCTGTGTAATTAAAGGTGCAGGGTCTGCCATATTGGATCTGGTGGAATTTGGTATTTTACATAAATCTTTGGTAGTGGTTCCTTTAGGGGTAAAGTGCCTGACTAAGGCAGAGGACCAGTGATGTGTAATATCCTCATACTATATATTAAGAGCATCATTTATTGTGAACAAGATAATATTGACAGCATTATTAATATAAGCAAGGATAGGTCCCCTTTCTTTGTTTTTTTTTTAAAGGCATACGTTAAGAGTGTGATGTGCATGTTCAACTAAGGCCTGTCCAGTAGGATTGCAAAGAATTCCATGGGTTAGAATTATATTCCATTGATTACAAAACGAGCAAAGTCACTAGAAGTATAAGTAGGGTCATAGTCAGTTTTTAAATGACGAGGTTTACCCATGGTGGCAATGCAAAGGAGCACATGAGAGACACAGGCTGAGAACTTCTCTGAACAATGTGCAGTGGCCTGACAATGTATCTATGGTAACATGTAAAAAATAATAGTGATAAAAAGGAGGAAAATGAGTTTCATCTGTCTGCCAAAGGTCACTGGAGTGTAAAGTTCACTCGAGGGTTTACTGTTTCCCAAGTAGGGGAACAAAAGGGTGTGCAATGAGAGCAATTATTAAGGATGAAACGGGACTGTTGAGAGGAAATAAAAAAGGTTTTCATTAAGGAATTAGCATTTTGATGAAAAAAATTGTGTGATTCCACAGCACCTGAAAAGAGAGGATAAAGTGATTTTATAGCAGCATGAGCATGAGCATTTCCTTTAGTGAGAGGTCTAGTAATCTTAATGTGGCTATGTATGTGAGCAAGAAATACTGGAGTTGTACAATCCTATAAAAGAGATTGAAGAGTGATAAACAGAGATAACAAATTAGAGTCCAAAACTGGTGACAAAATTAAGAGAGGAAATATGAGGCATCAGTTCGACAATATACTGAGAATCTGTAATGCTGCTTACGGTGGTGGGAAACATATGAAGAGCCAAAATAGTCGCAGCTAATTCTGCTCACTGAAGAGAAGCTTGAGGCAATGTAATAATCTGTCCATTTTTGTATTAGAGAATATAGATATTACACCTTGTTTTTTTCCTCCATCAGTATAGGTAGTAATCCTGCTGGAAAGTGGAATAGGGAAGATTACAAAAGAAGGAGCATGAGAGACTTGACACAAGGAAAAGCATTCATCTGGAGGTGTATGGAAAGAAAGAAGAGCTAAAAAATCAGTTAAGACAGCTTGAAGAAAATTGTAAATACTGTAAATGTAAAGTCTTTCCATGAGTAAGATAAAATACATGAATATCTTTTCCTGTAAGAGATAAAATATGATTGTGACCATCTGAGATCAATTGAGCATAAATATCAGCATAAGGGAGAACGTTTCTTCCTGAAAAGTGAGAAGAATATAACCACTCTATTAAGTCTTGATTATAAATGGCAACAACTTCAGCAAAGGCATAAGGCTTTCCTGTAAAGATTATTAAAGATAAAGAAACATTGAGTGTTTGGAGTCCTTTAAAAACCGTAGATAATTTCTCATTAACACGCTGAAGAGCTGTAGTCAGTGCAGGAGTTAATTGGAAAAAAATTGGTGGGATTACACTGCTTTTCTAAGAGCTGAAAAAAAAAGAAGACACCATATTAGTAGTTAAGGAAATATACAGCTGAGCCCAATTTAAATATCCTAAAAATTGCTGTCAATGAATTAAGGAAAATTTGGAAGGAAGAGTCAATTTTGGAAATATGAGAAATGGTATAGTGTTGGAGAATTTTATGTTCTACATAGTTAATAATGAGTCATCATTGAATTTTTTTCTGTGGCCACATGGAGGCCAGATTGTTATAGAATGTGTTGCAATTTGGTCAAAGTATCCTCTGTAAGTACTGGCCTGGCAATCAAAATATCATCCATATAATGATAAACAAGAATATGTAGGAATAATTGTCAGAAAGGCTGAAGAGCCTTATTTACAAAATGTTGACATAATGTGGGGCTATTAAACATACCTTGAGGAAGAACTTTCCACTGATATCTCTCAGCAGGCTTATGAGGATTGAAAACAGGAACTGTGAAGGCAAATTTTTGTCAATGATCAAAAAAGAGAGGAATAGTAATAAAACAGTCTTTTAGGTATATTACACATAAGGAAAAATCTTGAGGGATTAGATTAGGATTAGGTAATTCACATTGAAGGGGACCCATAGGTTGTATACATTTACTAATTTCTCTTAAATCTTATAATAATCTCCATTTTCCTGATTTTTTTCTTTATGATGAAAACAGGTACATTCCGTGTACTGGTAGAAGGTTCAATATGTCCCAATTGTAACTGTTCTTGAGTAAGGGCCTCTGTGGTTGCCACCTTCTCTCTAGACAATGGCCATTGTTCTACCAGACAGGAGTGGTGACCTTCCATTTTAAATGACAAGGTGGCCAATTCTGCAGAGGCCCCTATAAAAAAGGTGACTCCATAGACATTTGTAACTTGTGTAAAATGTCTCTGCCTCATATAGGAAAAGGAATTGCCATAATATATGGTTGAATATGAGTAATAACTTGCTGTGGGTTGAAAGGGTTGGAGCATTACAATCATAGAGAACTTTTAAATACCTGTTTAGTATTTCCTCCAATGCCCAAAATCAGGGTGGCCCTCTGTAGGGGTCATGTACAAGGCCATATTGACACAGGGATAATTATAGCATCAGTACCAGTGTCCAATAACCCTGTGATTGTTCATTTAAACAAAGGGTTAATTTTGGTCATTTTCAGTAACAGGTAAACATGATCCAATAATAGTGGAACCAAATCCTGTATTTCCTTTTTCATTTAGGGTTTGTTGGGCAGTAATATGAGGAATGACAGTTAATTAAGCTATAGAGAATCCTTTGGGAAAATTTAAGGGTATATGAGACCACACTTGAATGTATATTACACAAGTATAATCAGAATCAATCACTCCAGAAATTATATATTTTCCTTCTTTAGCACTGTGGGAGCAGGGCAAAATTAAACCAAAGGTACCTTTAGGTGGAGGTCCTTGAATTTGGGTAGCAAATTTATAAACTTCCCCAGGGAGATGTATTTGAGCATCCTCAGTAGTAATCAAATCTATTCCTGTGCTCCCTCTAGTGGCATGAAAGGATTTGTGGAAGGAATTTTTGTTGGAATTGAAAACATTTGTGAGGGAGACATCTGCGTCTGCGGGTGAAAAGAGTTCCTCCTCCTTTGGCCCTAGGTCTCCCAACATGTCTGTTTTAGATCTGCATTGATTAGCCTAATGAAATCCATTATGACAGATTGGACGTTTCTGATTGGGCCATTTTTGTGCCCTTTCTTTCATCTTATGATCCTTTTGAAGATGGCCATGCATTTTTACGATTGTAACAAAGTTTATCAGGAAGCTTTAAAGCGGCAGCCAGTAAAGCCACTTTATGAGTTTCAGTTCCAACACTCTGATGTGCCTTTATTAAATCAGGAAGTGTAATATTCACTTTATGGTAAATAGGTTTCATTACTTCCTTACAATCTAGGTTGGCATTTTCATAAACCAGTTGTTTGGTTCAGAATATTGGCAGCCTCCAAATTGTCTACTTGTCTTTCAATAGCTTTAGGCAATTGGTTAGCAAAATTAATAAAAGGCTCCCCTGAAGATTGTTGAATTACAGCCAAGAACTTAGAAGGATCCTGAGTGTCTGGAATCCTCCTCTATTCTTTATAAACTGAAATTCTAATCTCAACAATGGCAGCTGCGGGCAACTGAGCTTATTATTGCACTGTCCCTCTTTGACCTATGCCAGATAAGTAACCATAATCAATATTAACGTTTCCTTGAAGCACTATTCTCAGTATGAACACTGGCTAAATCAGAGTATTCTTGTAAAAACACTGTATTTTGGGCAGGAGAAGTCACCATCTTCACCAATGCTTTCCAATCATTAGGTACCAAGGCATACCATTCCCAACCCCTCTATCATTTAAGAGTAAAATCGATATTAATTCTACTCTCCAACACTCTCTTTCTTAATTCTTTAAACACAGCAAAAGGCAATTTTTCATAATCTGGCTGATTAGCATTGTTTAATCTAATGGGGCAGACAGTCAAGGTCTGAGTTTCTCCCTCTGCAGCTGCTTGCCTGAGATTTCACATAAACGAGACTGAACTAGAGGAGGAAAAGGAGGAGAGGGAGGAGTAGGAATGAAAGGAGAGGGCTGAGAAAAAACTTCAGTCTTAGAGACTACCAGGGAAGTTTGTGGCTCTCAAGGCTATTTTTGAGATAGCATCTTGACATAAGTACCAAGACTGTAACACAGGTATAGGAGTCCTCAGCTCCTCATGCAATTTTTTACCTATGTCTTCCCAATCTTTGGGTCTTAAGGATCCACTCTCTAGATACCACGTACATCAAGAATCTATTTCAGACATCAAAACAGCAAGATCAGCATTACTTACAGTATGGTTAGCCTTACGAAGCAAATAAGAAAGTTCAGCCTGATGACGCTAAGACAGGGAATTCCCCCATAGCTTCCCACTGGGATTGGTACCAGCTGATGAGAGATGCATGCCAAAGCCTGTTCCAGGCTGTAAGCTATCCCCTCCTCCCGTCAACACGTCCAGAAGGGACCCTGTTCAGTTATTGGTGTGGTTAGGGATTCAGCTATAAGGTTTAAGGGGAGAGCTAATAAAGAGGCAAGCACACAGGATGGCAAAAGGCAAGAAGTGACTCCTGTAGGAAAGTCAACCCAGTTTATTATCTATTCCAGGGTCATATCAAGTTTCATTAGGTTACATAGTGCAGTTAGCTTTGTGCATGTGCAGATCACATAACTTGTTTGCTTCTCAGAGTCCACTACTACCAAAGGTTATTATAATAAAATAATGTCTCCAGGCCTCAAGGACAGAGGAGTTTCAGAGTTTCTCTAAGTCATTTAAACAGGGTGCCTATTATTATCTCGGCTCAAGGACTATTTCCTACAGTTTGGATTCCCAGGATAACAGACAAAAGTGTAAAGATTTGCTTTACCCAAATCCAAAACAATGTATCTGATCATTTATCTGATATCACTTGGGTGTCTGATGACCCTAGCCTCACTAGCACAGATCCCCACCAATAACTAACTGTGTATCTGTTGTTTTGAGCAATTGGATAAAAATTGGCATGAGAAAACAACTCATATTTTAACCGTAACACAGAGGACAGTAGCAGGTTAGGGAAGAGGGGACAGTGGGGCAGGTAGAAGAAGCTGGGCCAGGAGAGGGAAGAACATCTAATAACCCCTGCAGGAAGCTTAGGGCAGGAGACACACAGGAAGAAGCAGCTTAAAAACTGTTTCAGGAAACCCAAGCTCTCAGCTGCCTAGTACTCAGCTGGTGCCTGTGAGAAGACAGGTGGACTACAGTGCCCTACAAAGAAACAGCCTTTATTTCTGGATTCCAACCCCTGAACAAATTCCTCACCTTGGCAAAGGTTCTATGCTGCACCCTAACCCACCCCACCCTTTCTAGTACAAACATAAATAGGTTGGTTCAGAATTAGTTCTGGGTCAGTCTCTGCAGCCACCGCCCTGGCCGCCCTCAGCCAGCAGCTCGGCGCCACCTCGGGCCGGAGTATCGGACTGGAGGGAGCAAGTCGGCTGACGGGCGCCCTGCGGGCAGCGCGGGGCCAAGCGCTCCTCCGGCTCCTCAGGCTCCTCCCTGCTCCGGCTCCTCCCTCCTCCGGCTCAGGCTTGGGCTCCGGCTCTGGCTCTGCATGGCGCAACCCGTCTGGGGCGGCGGCATCTCCATGGTCGGACCCGCGGGGCCTGGGTGCTCTGAGAATATTTCCACTGCTGGTCCCAGGGCACGGGGTTTGGATTGTGAGAAGCTGGAAATGATTTTTTTTTTTTTTTTTAATTTCATATCTTAGTTTTCCATCTTGTTGCATTTCTGAGGCACGTCGAGAAGCCTGAACAACTTCAGTAATGAAGAGTTTGGCTGCCACTTCCTTGATTGAAGGCTTTACTGCCAAGGACATTCTGGACCAAAAAATTAATGAAGTGTCGTCTTCTGATGATAAGGATGCCTTTTATGTCACAGACCTTGGAAACGTCCTAAAGAAATATCTAAGATGGTTAAAAGCACTTCCTCTTCCCTTTTATGCAGTCAAATGCAATGATAGCAGAGCCATAGTGAAGACCTTAGCTGCCTCTGGGACAGGGTTTGATTGTGCTAGCAAGGCTGAAATACTATTGGTGCAGAGTCTTGAATTGCCTCCAGAGGGGATTATCTACGCAAATCCTTGTAAGCAAGTGTCTCAAATTAAATATGCTGCCAGTATTGCAGTCCAAATGATGACTTTTGACAGTGAAGTCAAGTGGATGAAAGTTGCCAGAGCTCATCCAAAGGCAAAGCTGGTTTTGCGGATTGCCACTGATGATTCCAAAGCAGTCTGTCGCCTCAGTGTTAAATTTGGTGCCACCCTCAAAACCAGCAGACTTCTTCTGGAACGAGCTAAAGAATTCAATATTGATGTCATTGGTGTCAGCTTTCACATGGGGAGCGACTGCACTGATCCTGAGACCTTCATGCAGGCCACCTATGATGCCGGCTGTGTCTTTGATTTGGGAGCTGAGGTTGGTTTCAGCATGTGTCTACTTGATATTGGTGGTGGCTTTCCTGGATCTGAGGATGTGAAGCTTAAATTTGAAGAGCTCACCAGGGTGATCAATCCAGCACTGGACAAATACTTTCCATCAGACTCTGGAGTGAGAATCATAGCTGAGCCAGGCAGATACTGTGTTGCCTCAGCTTTCACACTTGCAGTTAATATCATTGCCAAAAAAAAAAAAAAAAAAAAAAAAAAAAGGTTTTAAAAAAACAAACAGGCTCATGTAATTGCATCCTTTAATTGCTTGCAGTTAATATCATTGACAAAAAAAATATTTTAAAGGAACAATCAGGCTCTAATGATGATGAGTCAAGTGAACAGACCTTTATGTATTACGTGAATGATGGAGTGTATGGATTATTTAATTGCATCCTTTAATGGCATCCTTTATGATCATGCACATGTGAAGCCCCTGCTGCAGAAGAGACCTAAACCAGATGAGAAAAACTATTCATCCAGCATATGGGGACCAACCTGTGATGGCCTTGACTGGATGTTGAGCGCTGTGACCTGCCTGAAATGCATGTAGGCGATTGGATGCTTTTTGAAAACATGGGCTAATACACTGTTGCCGCTGCTTCTACTTTTAATGGATTCCAGAGGCCAACCATCAATTATGTGATGTCAGGACCAACATGGCAATGTATGCAGCAAATCCAGAACCATGGCTTCCCACCCGAAGTGGAGGAGCAGGATGTCAGCATTCTGCCTGTGTCTTATGCTCAGGAAAGCAGCATGAACCGTCCCTTAGCAGCGTGTGCCTCCGCTAGTATCAATGTGTAGATGCCACTCTTAGCTGTTCACTGCAAGTTTAGCTTAAGTTAAGGAATCTGGGGGGACCATTTACTTAATTACTGCTAGTTTTGAATGTCTTTGTAAGAATAGGGTTGGCACAGGTGCAGCAATATGGAAGACTAGAAGATGGGGTCACACTTATCTGTTCCTATGGAAACTATTTGAATATTTGTTTTATATGGATTTTTATTCACTTTTCAAACAAGCTACTAAAGAGTGCCCTGTTAGCTGCCCAGCAAGCTTTTGTAGCTTGTACAATGGCAGAACAGACCAAAAGCTTAATGTTGTGACCTGTTTTGAAAATAAAGTATCTTGAAATAATTAGGTTAAAAAGAAAGAAAGAAAGAAAAAAAAAAAAAAAAGAATTAGTTCTGTATCCCAGGATGGAACTTCAGAAAGGTGCCTAGAAATTCCTATGGTAAAGTCTGGCCACAGCTGCTGACCAAGGTCAAAGACTTGAATGTGAGATAGCTGGGAAGAGAGAGCACACCTTTGTGAGCCAGGTGGCTGCCCTAAGATGGAGCCCTGTAGGAGCCAGGGCTGTGAGACTCCCAAATGAAGATAAGCGAGGAAGACTGGATGGCACAGTCAATCTGTTGCAGAGAGAAGCAGAGTCCTGAGCTACAGCCAAAGAGATTTCCAGTGGAAAGCACGGCTTGCACAGTAAAGAGCGGCTGCATCCTTAAATTTTAAGTATTAGATTTTCAATACCCAGGGAATTATATAAGGGACACAGTTTCTTAAGTTTCTGTATAGATGAAATTAGGGATTATAATGACAGAGGCAGGTGGGCTTCATTTCCACAGCACAAACTTGCATAAAATAAGAAAATATCAATTGCATGAGGGGGTTGTTGGAGAAGAATAAATGAGAATAGTAGAAAGAGGGATGTGGAGATTATCAGAAGATGGCTAAACACCCTCCAGTCGTCCCATCAGGAGATTTCTCTAAACTGCCTAACCTGCAGAAATGACTTGCGAATCTCATACCAGGACTAAATTCTGCATCCCTAAGGCTTGCAGTTAGAATAAGCAATAAAAGATCCTTGGACTCTATGGACAGGGGAAAGGGAAGAGGAAAGGGAGGTTCTTAGTCTTCAGATGCAGAGGTGGGATCCTGCCCCATTCAGGGAAGCTTGATCTCCTGAAGTCCCCAGAGCTCTGGGCTGCTGCAAAGTAAAAACAACTGCAGTCAAAACTTCCTGGAAGTCCCACCCACTTCTAGTGGGCAGTAATAAAGTAGTGACCATATCACTAAGGAATGGAGAGAAATTTCTTAAACAAATGTTCTAACTTCTCCTTTTCTCTGAATCTATGTAAAAGTCTGTATATGTTTCTATTATTCATTTGTTTATTATTGAAATATTATTTTTAAATTCTCTGAAATTGTTATTTGCATCCTAGGACTAATTTAAGGTCTTTTTTTTTTTCACCCCAGAAAACAATCATTTCCATGAATCTGCTTTTGGTTCTATTTTCCATGCCTAATGAAGGGAATTCAGATATTCACCAAAATACAGACTATCTAATTCCTGAGCTGGAAGGGATGTATTGTACCCTCACAGTTGCTGGCAACTCATATTGTTGAATGCTGGAGGAGAAAAACATGTGAATGGTAGATGGGGATAAAGGTTTAAGAAAGAAAACGTACTAACCTGAGTAGAAGGAAATGAGAGAATCATGATTAATGGAAAGTTCTGTAACAAAAATAGAAAGGATATGTGAAGTAATTAGTGTAAGTATACCTGATATAGACAAACACTATTTACAGAACCACAAGTTGCTTAAAAAATGTTTGAAAATGTATCATAGTCCCCATGATGATTAATTATAGAATATCATCATGACGTATTAAAGCAATTGATTTACTTTTCTTTTGCCATTGCATCAAATCTATACAGACTACTTTTATTTCTTTGAACTCTTTTGACTATCAAGTCCTGTGAGTTTTGTGTTAGAAGAAAGCTAACGTTCTTCACCTCTCTTTGTTTTTCCATACTACTCTTTTCTGTTTCCCTTGGAACATCATCTAGACTTGAAGTCAGTTTGTATTTATGCTGGAGTGGAAATATGCATGGCTGCTGGGTGGATCCCATGCTCTGGGGTAGCAATCTGTACATAGACATCCTTGGAGGCTTCTGAATGATTTCAGCCAATCTCAATCAACAGAGAGGACAAACAGAATAATTATCACGTGGGTATATTAACATATTCCTATAAGAAGACTTTTAGTATCAAGTATAGAAAAAGAATTGGAAAGAGATAAGTGACTTAAAAACTATGCAAATGTAGGGGATAAATAGAAAGGCACATACTTATGTATTGGAAATCAAGATAAAGTTAATGGTAAATATTGTTAAAGATGGGAGACCCTTATGTTTGGTATATAATGAGTACACACTAAAAGCTTGTTGTTGATTAGTTCAGAACATATTTGCTTCTAATAATTTTTGAAGATTCATTTTGATCTTCATGATATACCTTGGAAGTGGTAAACGCATCTATTGCTTTCTGCAAGTAGGAGAGGAGATAATGGGGAAATGGTGATTAAAAATAATGAGAGTTTAAGGCAAACAGATTTGGTTGTAAATCTAATCTGGTTCTTGCTTTTCAATTTTTGTGATTTTGTTACGTTTTCAGTTTACTTTCATATAAACTAGGATTCATATTATGTGTTAAAGGTTGTTTAGTAAATTAAACAGGGAAAGTTTCTAAGAGTAATCTAGTAAGGTATCTACCTTTTGCAGGTGACCAGCAAATGTTATTTATTCTTAACTCTAGGCAAGAAGAAAAACACCCCTGGTTTGATATCACTGTGAGCATAGTAAAAATGAATAACTCAAAGTTTGGAGATGATTTTTTAAAATTTATTTTTATTGTAAACAAATGGGATACGTGTTGTTTCTCTGTTTGTACATGGGGTAAGGCATACCATTTGTGTAATCATACATTTACATAGGGTAATGCTGTTTGATTCATTCTGTTATTTTTCCCTTCCCCCCCACCCCTCCCTCTATATAGTGCTTCCTTCCTCCATTCTTGCCCCCTCCCCCCATTATGTGTCATCATCTGCTTATCAGTGAGATCATTCCTCTTTTGGTTTTTTGAGATTGGCTTATCTTACTTAGCATGATATTCTCCAATTTCATCCGTTTGCCTGCAAATGCCATAATTTTATTCTTCTTTATGGTTGAGTAATATTCCATTGTATAAATATACCACAGTTTCTTTATCCATTCATCAATTGAAGGGCATCTAGGTTGGTTCCACAATCTAGCTATTGTGAATTCAGCAGCTATGAACATTGATGTGGCTGCATCACTGTACTATGATGATTTTAAGTCCTCTGGGTATAGGCCAAGGAGTGGGATAGCTGGGTCAAATGGTGGTTGCATTCCAAGCTTTCTGAGGAATCTTCACACTGCTTTCCAGATTGACTGCACTAAATTGCAACCCCATAGCAATGTATGAATGTACCTTTTTCCCCACATCCTCGCCAACACCTATTGTTGCTTGTATTCTTGATAATTGCCATTCTAATTGCGGTGAGATGAATCTTAGGGTAGTTTTGATTTTTATACATAAATGATGAATCTTCAGAAAGAGAAGTTAGGAAAACTACCCCATTCACAATAGCCTCAAAAAAGAAAAATAAAATACTTGGGAATCAATCTAACCAAAGAGGTAAAAGATCTCTAGATGAAAACTACAAAACATTGAAGAAAGAAATTGAGGAAGACCTTAGAAGATGGAAAGATCTCCCATGTTCTTGGATAGGCAGAATTAATATTGTCAAAATGGCCATACTACCTAAAGTGCTATACAGATTCAATGCAATTCCAATTAAAATCCCAATGATGTACCTTACAGAAATAGAATAAGCAATCATGAAATTCATCTGGAAAAATAAGAGACCCAGAATAGCTAAAGCAATCCTTAGCAAGAAGAATGAAACAGGGGGTATTGCAATACCAGAACTTCAACTATACTACAAAGCAATAGTAACAAAAATGGCATGGTATTGGTACCAAAATAGACAGGTAGATCAATGGTACAGAATAGAGGACACGGACACAAACCCAAATAAATACAATTTTCTCATACTAGACAAAGGTGCCAAAAATATGCAATGGAAAAAAGATAGTCTCTTCAACAAATGGTGCTGGGAAAACTGTAAACCCATATGCAACAGAATGAAATTAAACCCCTATCTCTTACCCTGCACAAAACTCAACTCACAATGGATCAAGGACCTTGAAATCAGACCAGAGACCCTGAATCTTATAGAAGAAAAAGTAGGTCCAAATCTTCACCTTGTTGGCTTAGGATCAGACTTCCTTAACAGGACTCCCATAGCACAAGAAATAAAAGCAAGAATCAATAACTGGGATAGATTCAAACTAAAAAGCTTTCTCTCAGCAAAGGAAACTATCAGCTATGCTAAGAAAGAGCCTGCAGAGTGGAAGAAAATCTTTGCCACTCATACTTCAGATAGAGCACTAATCTCCAGAATCTATAAAGAACTCAAAAAACTCTACACCAAGAATGCAAATAATCCAATCAACAAATGGGCTAAGGAAATGAACAGACACTTCACAGAAGAAGATCTACAAGCAATCAACAAACATATGAAAAAATGTTCAACTTCTCTAGTAATAAGAGAAATGGAGATGATTTTAAAAAATATTTTTGAACCTTCATGGGGATTGCTGAATATTGCATGGGCGAAGAAATAACATGTGATGGAGAAGTTTGGGGACCATTGCACACATGAACACTGTTACCTTTGCAGTCCACATATAACAGAACTCCTATTCTTTAAAACATGGTAAAATAAGAATTAAACTGGTACATGATATCAGAGACATAAAAGAGGAGAGATGAGTAATACCGCTGTTGAGTCTGAAGTGGCATACACTTGATTTCTTTACTTTGAGTTTCAAACTCAAAGTAAAGAAAATCTACGAGACATATCTCATGAAAATGACATTATTGCAGGTTGAAATTTCTTTTATCACATATAAAATAATGTTTGCTTTTATGACTTCAAATGTTATTAAATATTCAATCTCATCTTTTCTAGACTCGCAACAGACAGGATCAAAGGACTGCAAAAATAAATGGAACCTAAAATTATAAGTCAATATTAATTTAGGGGGCACCCATAATAATTACAGCTTTTCTAGGAAGCTGAATTCAATTCAAACTTTTATTTAAGAATTGACAATATGTCACTGTCAAAAGAACTTGAATTAGACATTTAAAGATGCAAGTTAAAATTCTGTCTTTTGCAGGGCATGGTGGCACATGCCTGTAATCCCAGTGGCTCGGGAGGCTGAGCCAGGAGGATCATGAGTTCAAAGCTTCAGCAACTTAGGGAGGCTCTAAGCAACTTGTACCTGTTTCTAAAAATTAAAAAAAAAAAAAATTAAAAAGGGTTGGGGATGTGGCTCAATGGTTAAGCAGCCCTAGTTTCAATCTTTGGTACAAAAAAATAATTATTTTCTTTTGATAGTGTGATGAGTAGCTAGTAGTTTATCATCTCTACAACTTGGCTTCTCATCATAAAGATGCAGAAAACATTTCCTGCACAAATAGCCATTTGTTTAAAACTTATTACTCCATCCAGGACACTTTCAAATCTGAGAGTAAAATTAAATAATAGTTAAAACAGAACAATAGGGTAACAGGAAAGTTCATGCCAAACCTCTGAATTATTTTTTATTATTGCTCCTTATTTGTGCCCCACAGATCTGTCCTTCATATCCTGAGCAGATGTGATGTTCTTATAATTGTAATTCTCATATAGTAGTACCAAATAAATGATTGCTTTTTAAATTCATTTAAAAAAATTTTTAAATTTGTTCTAATTAGTTATACATGACAGTAGAATGCACTTAGGCACTTTGATATATCATATATAAATGGGGTATACTTTCTCTTTTTTCTGATTGTATCTGTTGTAGAATCACATCCGTCATGAAGTCATATATGTACATGAGGTAATAATGTCTGTTTCACTCTACTCTCCTTCCTATCCCCATGATCCCTCCCATTCCTTTACTCACCTCTATCCAAAGTAACTCTGTTCTTCCCTAGCACCCCTGCATTGGGAATTAACATCTGCATGTCAGAGAAATCATTTTGCCTTTAGCTCTTTGGGGTTTGGCTTATTTTGTGTAGCATGATATTCTCTAACTCCATCCATTTACCAGCAAATGCCATAATTTCATTCTTCTTTAAGGCTGAGTAATAGTCCATTATGTATATGTACCACATTTTCTTTATTCATTCATCTATTTAAGGGCACCTAAGTTGGTTCCATAGTTTAACTATTGTAAATTGAGCTGCTATAACCATTGAGGTGGCCGCATCACTGTAGTATGCTGATTTTAAGTGCTTTGGGTATAAACCCAGAGGTGGGTTAGCTGGGTCAAATGGTGGTTCAATTCCAAGTTTTCTGAGCAATCTTCATACTGCTTTCCATACTGCACCAATTTGCAGTTCCACCAGCAATGTGTGAGTGTACACTTTTCCCCACATCTTCACCAACATTAATGCTACCTGTATTCTTGAAGATTGCCATTACGATTGGAGTGAGATAAAATCTCAGTGCAGTTTTGATTTGCATTTATCTAATTGATAAAAATGTTGGACATTTTTTCATGTATTTGTTGATCAATTGTATATCTTCTTTTGCGAAGTGTCTGTTCAGTTCTTTGGTTCATTTATTGATTGGGTTATTTGTTATTTTGTTTTTTCCATTTTTTGGTGTTAAGTTTTTTGAGTTCTTTATATACCCTGGAGATTAATGCTTTATCTGAGGTGCATGTGGTAAAGATTTTTCTCCCATTCTGTAGGCACTCTTTTCAAATTACTGATTGTTTCTTTTACTGAGAAGAAGCTTTTTAGTTTTTTACCATCCCATTTATTGATTCTTGATTTAGCTTCTTGTGCTTTAGGAGTAGTAATAAGGAAGTTGGATCCTAGGACAACATAGTGAAGATTTGGGCCTATTTTTTCTTCTTGTAGTCGCAGGCTAAATTATTACTTTTGATTAACTGAGATACCATTTGCCTCACACAATTGGTGTACATGTTAAATGTGATGATGTTTTTGAAAGATTTTGATACATGGAGTGATACTATGTAAAAGTCATCATCACTATATTTATTATGGAAGTCCTATGCTGATGAATTTGGGAAGGTACCTGTATTGAGATGAGAGTTGATGTCTTAAACTTCAGTGACATCACTGGAGGGGACAAGGTAAGGCCAAGACAAAATACTACTGCAGACCAAACCTTAGAAAACCTCCCATTTAGGAAAGGGAGATAAACGGGGAGACATTTAAGAAGAAAGGTGTTTGTTCTTCCAATTATTAAGATGCAAATGAGGAGAATGTATTTTTCATATTTTCATCTGACAAAAACTATTACATTATCTATGTCAAGGAGTATATCCAACTAATCTTTATTCTGCAGCTATGTTGTGGTGCTTGGAACATGATGGATGCTGAATTAATTAGTAATACACACACACACACACACACACACACACACGTGCTAGTAAAGGAATGGATTCCTGCGGGCAGTGTGAGAGGGAATGAGGGAAGGACACTGGTCATCACATCAAAGTACATAGAAGCACTGAATGCAGATTTCTCCACCATTTGTTGCTTTCTGGCCTTTACATTGTGGTTGAAAAGTAAAATGTGAGAAAGATGTGGAGAAGCTCTGAGCACTTACACGGTCAAGAGGGTCATACCAGCTTAACAAAAGAAAACATTTTCCTCTCCTTTATTCTGCCTTTTCTTCTGTAAAGATGTGGGGCTCCCAATCCCAAATATCTGAGAGATGCCATGGAATTGAGCTTCACTTCTCCAGCTGCAGACCTTAAGTGGTCTTCTTTTTACTTCATAATCACTCAGAGAGAGAATGCTTTATATCCTAAGTGGGAGTCCTGCTTTTGTAGGACTTTATATGACCTCAGAGTCCCTCCAGAGTCATACTCATGACACATTACAAGTCTTAGGGAGCAAAAGCCCTCAGAGCATAGGGAGTAATTAGATATTGAATGTTTAAAGACTTTTGGAATAAGTAATCAAGATAATCTTGCAAGGAATTGGGTATTGAAGAGCTCATAGACCTTTTCTGGCCATCCCATCTCTCTGTTTTGGGTAGAGATCTCATTGAACCTTGGTTCTCTATAGACCTGCCGATTCTGTCATTTTTCCAGATTCTTTCCTATCTCTTATGGTTTATTTTTCCTATGGACCAGAACAAAAAGTCATGGAATTTTTAAGGCAGCCAGGGAAATGTCTTTATTCTGAATAACTATAGACTTGGCTCCATTTGCCATGATTATTAGCATGGAAGAAGTGAGAATCAACATTTGGGGAATACCTAGCAGTGCTAAGTCACAAGGACAGACTTTTGGGTGGAGATATCTCATCTGAAGTAACCTCTATTTGTTCTTCATTGTAGTACATCAAAATGTCTCTGTCTATAATGGAGCAGACCACATCTGTGATGGTGCCAATAAGAGTGTCATGGAGCTGAAAAATCCCTGTTTCCTTGTGGTGCCCTAGCCATCATAACATGGCAAAACAATCTTTCACATGTATGTGGTAACGCTGGTACAAGCAAACCCACAGCACTGCCAGTCATGCACCAATGTGCCACAATAAATCATGTAAGGCACACAATGCTTGGTAGTGATTATAAAAGACTATACTATCAGTTCATAGGTTTACTGTGCTATGCTCTTTACCTTTATTTCAGAGTATACAACTACAGCTTGTAAAAAAGAACCTTACAGTAAAACAATATGCTGTGTTATCCCAACAGTAGACTTACACATCTTGTGCTTACTGTACTTCTTCATTGCATAAAGGGGCCACACTGGGTGATTTACATAGTGCATCCAGGTCTGGGTAAGAATACTGTGATGGTCACACAATGAAAAAATTGCCTAATGGCCCATTTGTAAGTCACACCCCAAGTTTATACAACACATGATGATATTTTGTTTTCTTCAGTACTTTCACTGCAGGATACATTTTTATTTACTTATTTATTTATTGACTATTTCCTCACCTCACAATATAAGCTCCAGGTGGGTAAGGTTTTATGTCTCTCTTTCTTGCCATAATGTTAATATGCAGAGCTGTGCTTAGGCATAGAAGACTACTAAATATATACTGACTAAAAGAATTAATTTCATGTTTCTCTTTGAAAAGTTTGATTATTGGACTTATTAAGTATTTTAATTAGAAAAGTTAAACTATTCACGTTTTTAAACAAATATGAATAGACATAACATATATTTATGTTTTAATAGTTTTAAAGTTGTTAAACTATACATATTGTGTCATTAGCAAAGACTTTTCCTATATTTATTCTTCCAAACAGCTGTAACATATGCGTGTTTCTTGATTCAGTTCCTTAACTGCTGGTCTCCAGAGACTTTTAGTTCTAAGCCTGTGGCCCAGCTAGATCAGACGATGAACTCTGCTCACTTTCCCACCTTCTCTCTATTGCTGCTCAGAGACTTAAGCCATTAGAATGAAGGTATAGCTCTGAGCAAAAAAGGAAAGAAAATAGAATCTCTACTCAGAGAATGGTCATTTTATCTAACAATTAGTTTGGTATACTTAAGAAATGTGTAAAACCCTGGTACTTAAAAAATAGAATTTGTACTTACATAAGGTTTTACTATATGTGTGTATGTGCATGTACATGTATGTAAACATATGTGTGTATGCATTTATTTTCACATATTTTAAAATCATTCAATCTCTTTAAAAAATCCATGGAGGCAGAAGTGTCATTATCCTCATTTTACTGATATGAGAACAGCTTAGGAAGAAGAAAATTGTCTCAACAAATATACAAAGAACAAATCAAATTGAGTCTTCCATACACATGATATGTTCTTACATAGACTATGGCCTTACTTAAACCCCAGATTATACAACTTTTTGAAATAGAAAATATGAGAATTGATTTCATTTAGCATCTCAGAAAATGATTACAGATATTCTCAGCGGCTTATAGTGTCATATGAAATACTTGAATTGCCAACATGAATTATTGTGCCTGGAAGACCCAGTCAGTCCTTAGTGGTGGCATGGAGTTTCATTAAAGCAGAAGTGTGTGCATTAACCTCAACCTGGGCATAATGTGGGGAGAAACACTCAAATTAGAGATGAAGAATCAGTAATATAAGGTCCATAAAATTCCTATCATCCGGGCCAGGCATGCTGTAAGCTCTTGGTAGTCTGTTACAGAAACACACAGTTTCTGACACAATTACTAATGTTTGCAGCATTTTTGCCTGAAAAACAAGTTCCTTACTTTTTCCTACCCTTTAATAGTTCCTTTGCAGACACCAGGCAGAAGAAAACAGCAAAGATTCTCAAGTCAGAGACTTCTTCCTGGATCCAGAGGAAAGAAGTTTGAAGTTTTAAGAATTTTCTATTGACCCCTTAGTCACACCTTCCCTGCTTTATAACTGGTCCCTAAAAGCAGGTGGGATTCCATGAAATTCAACTGCCACTGTTTTCACCCTGAAGCAGCTCAGAGATCTGGGTACTTCAGGAGAAGGTACGTGAGCAGTCATCCCCTCCTAAGGAAGGATCCTCTACCTTAAGACTGTCTCCCATTCTGCTTTCCATCCTTCCATTCTTTAATAGGTTGGGCTTGTTCAAACTTCAAGCACCAGAGGTATGGAATTGAGTCATGCTATGTGGTCACCAGCAATTTCTGCAGGTTAGCATTTTAGGTCAATGCTGGAGAGCGACAAGGGGAACTTAACCATTTTTTAATCCCCCAGCCATTCTCGCTACTATCCTCTTTTACTTTACTTTTTGTCCTCTCCATCTCTATTCTTCTCCTCCTCCTCCTCCTTCTTCTTATCTTCTTCTTATCCTCTCTCTCTCTCTCCCTCCCTCTCTCTCTCTCTCTCTCTCTCCCTCTCTCTCTCTCTCCCTCCCTCTCTCTCTCCCTCTCTCCCTCTCTCTCTCCCTCTCTCTCTCTCTCTCTCTCCCTCTCTCTCTCCCTCTCTCTCTCTCTCTCTCTCCCTCTCTCTCTCCCTCTCTCTCTCTCTCTCTCCCTCTCTCTCTCTCTCTCCCTCTCTCTCTCTCTCTCTCTCTCTCTCTCTCTCCCTCTCTCTCTCCCTCTCTCTCTCTCTCTCTCCCTCTCTCTCTCTCTCTCTCTCTCCCTCTCTCTCTCTCTCTCTCCCTCTCTCTCTCCCTCTCTCTCTCTCTCTCTCTCCCTCTCTCTCTCCTCTCTCTCTCTCTCTCTCTCTCTCTCTCTCTCTCTCTCTCTCTCTCTCTCTCTCCCCCCCCCCTTTTTTTCTCTCCAGTCATTGATGCTTTCTCACTTTTATGTAAGCATGTGCTGAGGAAATAATGTTCCACCCACCTCAATTTTTGCAGTACCTAAAGTCATCTATATAGAAATTTAAGCAACTTACACTATCATTTTTGTAAATACCTGGAGACTGAAATATTAGAACTGAAAATTTAAAGGTTAAAGTTCTCTGTTTCTGTGCAAGCCCCACTTGGCACCCGATTACTCCAACTGAGCCCATCCCAGTTCTTCACTCACCCTGTAACAGACTCGCTATGCCATCCAGCTCCGCCCTGGGCCTGTCTGCAGCTGACAGTCTCACAACTCTGCATCCCCAGGGTCCAACCCAGAGAAGCTATTTGGCCAGAGGAACCCTGTCTCCTCCTCCCTGTTTCACATTTAAGTCTTTGACCTTTCACACTTAAGTTGCTGTCCCAGTCTTTACCCTATGTGTTGCTAGATACCTTTTTGAAGTGTATCTGGAGATAAAGAACTAATTGTAACCCAAACTAATTCTATTTGTACTGGGAAGGGTGGGAGCATAGCAGCTTAGCCTCAGTGAGAGATTTGTTTCTGCATTTGAGTTCAGAGAGAGAGGACATTTCTTTATAGGAGTCTCTAGTTGGCCTCTCTTTTCAGATACCAATGGTGAGTACTGGCAGTTGAGCTGGGGTTTCTTCACATAATCCTTGAGCTGTTTTATTCCCTGTGTGAATCTCCTGTTTTAAGCTTCCTGCAGGTATTATTAGATGTTCTTCCCTGCTCCAACTCAACCTCTTCTACCTGCCTCACATAAGGGTCTTCCATTTCCTCAGCATGGTCTCCTGTTCCCTGGTCTGCTGATGTCCTCTGTGTTGTAGTCAAAATATGAGCCATTTTGAAATGGACAGTTTTTATCCAATTGTTCATAATATGGAATGAGGAACCTGCTTAAAATTATGAATTTGTCTGAGTAGGGCTAGATGCATAGGAATCACAAGGGATATCAGATGGGCATTGATTTGGGTTGGGGTAAATATTTTTTTGTTTATGTATCTATCTTTGTAATGCTAGAGATCTAATTCATGGCATTGTATAAGCAAAACAAGAACAGTAGTCACTGAGATATACGTCCCCTTGTCTAAAGTCAGTTTTAAATTGTTATTGTGACGAATGCAGAGGGCCTAGATACATTCCTGCCAATCGTGTCAGACTCCTTGGAGTGGTATTGTCCCAGAAGGAAAGCTGTTCCTCTCAAGAGCCCCATGATTTCTGGTCTGCTGGTACCTTAGAAAAGCTGGGCATTCTCTGTATTCATCTGCCTCTGGGCTCTGGATAAGCACATGCATGTTATTGTTCTTTAGCATGCTCTGAGCTATAGACAATGACATTTTAACACCTTAAGAACTACTTTCAGAGCACTGCAGGGTGAGACTTCCACTCCAGAGGGGCAGACCCAGAGACTCAGGTCAAGACCAACCTGGTCCCAGCCTGCAGTCTAGCACCCGTGCTGTGGTTGACCATATGTCAACACGTGGAGGCGCCTCTGCCCCCTAGCAGGGATTATACCCCACCTGGAGGCTACCATCCCCAGAGGGCAGCATCCTTTTTGGGTCATTGCATTATCAAGTTCCTCCACGACATCAGGCTACTGAAAAGTATGAAGTTTGAACAGTACTGTATATTTTATTATAGAATTTTTTATTTGTAGTAATATTACAAATATTTCTATTATAACTACTATTATTCCTACTTTTGTTTTATTTTATTTATATTTTTCTCATCATCTCTATTTTTCTTTTATCTATCTGTCTCCTTTGGAGACTCTCCCTTTTCACATGCTAACAACCAATTTCTTTTAATTCCACTTTTACTACTCCTATGACATAGTACCTGTTTAGACACACTTCTTATCTCTTTAACATTCTATCCTATACCCTTCCCCATCCTCTTGGTCCACCTTTTTGAAATTGTGGTACTTATTCCAAACTTATTGGCTAAGCTGTAGATAATAATCAAACTCATAATCTCTGTTTATTAAGACAATGTGGTTAATATCTTTAAAAGGGAATATTTGAGTTAAGGATGATTATTGTTTGGTGTGCTACTAATATTGATCTCTCACTTCAAGGCGAGCTATCGGAAACCTTCAGGGACACTGTAAGTCGATAGAGAGGAAACTACATTACCTCATATTTGTACTCCTAGAGGGGAAGATACATGAACAATATGTAAAAGCAAGGGAAGAAAGTGTCCCAAACAAACCGAGATACTACACGAATAAAATCCAACAAAAGCATGGCAGAAGAAATGTCAGAAAGGGAGTTCAGAATGTACATAAATAAAATGATCAGAGAAGCAAACAAGATAAGAGAGCAAATGCAAGCCCTGAATGATCACACCAATCAACAATTAAAAGAGCAGATGCAGGAAGCAAAGAATCATTTCAATAAAGAGATAGAAAGTCTGAAAAAAAGAAAAACAAACAGAAATTCTTGAAATGAAGGAAAAAATAAAACAAATTAAAAACTCCACAGAAAGCATAACCAATAGGTTAGAACACCTGGAAGAAAGAATCTCAGACATTGAAGACAAAATATTTAATCTTGAAAACAAAGTTGAACAAACAGAGAAGATGGTAAGAAATCATGAATGGAATCTCTAAGAATTATCAGATATCATGAAAAGACCAAAGTTAAGAATTATTGGGATTGAGGAAGACACAGAGAAACAAACCAAAGGAATGAACAATATATTCAATGAAATCATGTCAGAAAATTTCCCAAATATGAAGAATGAAATGGAAAATCAAATACAAGAGGCTTAAAGGACTCCAAACATACAAAATTACAACAGACCCACACTAAGGCACATTATAATGAAAATACCTAACATATAAAATAAAGACAGAATTCTAAAAGCTGTGAGAGAAAAAAATCAAATTACATTCAGGGGGAAACCAATACAGATATTAGCAGATTTCTCACCCCAGATTCTAAAAGCTAGAAGGGACTGGAGCAGCATTTTTCAAGCTCTGAAAGAAAATGGATGCCAACCAAGAATCTTATACCCAGCAAAACTTATCTTCAGATTTGATGACAAAACAAAATCCTTTCATGATAAACAAGAGCTAAAGGAATTTACAAATAGAAGGTGGCACTACAGAACATTCTCATCAAAATATTCCATGAAGAAGAAATGAAAAACAATGATATAAGTCAGCAAAGGAATTAACTACCCTAAAGGAATAGCCAAATAAAGGAGAAACCAAGTCAAGTTTAAAAACAAAAATAAGTCAACGTGACCAGAAATACAAATCATATCTCAATAATAACCCTGAATGTTAATGGCCTGAATTCCTCAATCAAAAGACATAGACTGGCTGAATGGATTGAAAAGAGTGATCCAACAATATGCTGCCTTCAAGAGACTCACCTCATAGAAAGAGATATCCACAGACTAAAGGTGAAAGGGTGGGAAAAAACATACCACACACATGGACTCAGTAAATAAGTAAATAAATCCTCATATAAGATAAAGCAGTCTTCGGGCCAAAATTAGTTATAAGGGATAAAGAAGGACATTTCTTACTGCTTAAGGGAAGCATAAATCAGCAAGATATAAGAATCATAAATATTTATGCCCCAAACATTGGCTCATTCATGTACATCCAACAAATCCTTCTCAATTCCAAGAACCAAATAGACCACAACATAATAATACTAGGTTACTTTAACACACCTCTCTTACCTTTGGATAGATCTTACAAACAAATCTGAACAAAGAAACCCTAGATTTCAATAACACAATTGAAAATTTAGACTTAACAGACATATATAGAATATTCCATCCTTCGACGAGTAAATACACTTTCTTTTCAGCAGCACATGGATCCTTCTCTAAAATAGACTATATGTTATGCCACAAAGTTACCGTTAGCAAATGCAAAAAGAGAGGTACTACCTTGTACTCTACGAGATCATAATTGAATGAAATTAGAAATCAATGACAAAATAAAAACCAGAAGCTATTCCAACACCTGGAGAATAAATAATACTCTATTGAATGATGCGTGGATAACAGAAGACATCAGGAGGGTAATAAAAAGATTCTTAGAGGTAAATGAGAACAAAGCTACAACATATCAAAACCTCTAGGACACTATGAAAGCAGTACTAAGAGGAAAATTCGTTGCATGGAGCACATTCAATAAAAGAAAAAAAGTCAACAAATAAATGACCTAACATTACAGCTCAAAGACTTAAAAAAAGAAGAGCAGATCAACACCAAAGCTATTAGAAGACAGGAAATAGTTAAAACCAGAGCTGAAATCAATGAAATTGAAACAAAAGAAACAATAAAAAAAATTGACAAAATAAAGAGTTGATTCTTTGAAAAAATAAACAAAATTGATGAACACTTAGCCACACTAACAAAGAGAAGGAGATAGAAAACTCAATTTACTAAAATTTGGGATGAAAAGGGAAATACCATGACAGACACTATTGAAATGCAAAACATAATTAGTTATTTTAAAAAATCTATAATCAACAAAATAGAAAATCTTGAAGACATCAACAGGGTTCTAGAGACATATGATCCACCCAAACTGAATTAGGAGGATATACACAAATTAAATAGATCAATTTCAAGAAATGAAACAGAAGAAGTCATCAGAAGTCTACCAACAAAGAAAAGTCCGGGACCAGATTGATTCTCAGGTGAGTTCTACAAGACCTTCAAAGAAGAGCTCATTTTAATACTCCTCAAAGTATTCCATGAAATAGAAGAGGAGGGGACCCTTCAGAACTCATTCTATGAAGCCAATATCACCCTGATACCAACCAGACAGAGACACATCGAGGAAAGAAAATTTCAGACCAATATCCTTAATGAACATAGATGCAAAAATTCTTAACAAAATTTCAGCAAATGGCATACAAAAACATATTTAAAAAAATAGTGCACCATGATCAAGTGGTTTTATCCCAGGGATGCAAGGTTGGTTCAACATTCAGAAATCAATAAATGTAATTCACCATATTGACAGACTTAAAGTTAAGAATCACATGATTATTTCAATAGATGCAGAAAAAAGCATTTGATAAAATACAGCACCCCTTCATGCTCAAAACACTAGAAAAAATAGGGATAATAGGAACATTCCTCATCATTGTAAAGGCTATCTATAATAAACCCATGGCCAACATCATTCTACATGGAGAAAAACTGAAAGCATTCCCCCTAAAAACTGGAACAAGGCAGGGATGCCCACTTTCACCACCTCTATTCAACATTGTCCTTGAAACTCTAGCCAGAACAATTGGACAGACCAAAGAAATTAAAGGGATATGAACAGGAAAAGAACTCAAACTATCCCCATTAGCTGATGACATGATTCTATATTTAGAGGAACTGAAAAATTCCACCAGAAAACTTCGAGAATTCATAAAATGAATTCAGTAAAGTAGCACAATATAAAATCAATGTTCATAAATCTAATGCATTTTTATTCATGTGATGAATCCTCTGAAAGAGAATTTAGAAAAACTACCCCATTCACAATAGCCTCAAAAAAATAAAATAAAATAAAATACTTGGAAATCAATCTAACAAAAGAGGTGAAAGACCTCTATAATGAGAACTACAGAACACTAAAGAAAGAAGTTAAAGAAAACCGTAGAATATGGAAAGATCTCTCATGTTCTTGGATAGACAGAATTAATATTGTCAAAATGACCATACTATCAAAAGTGCTATACAGATTCAATGTAATTCCAATTAAAATTCCAATGACATACCTCATAGAAACAGAGCAAGCAATCATGAAATTCATTAGAAAGGATAAAAGACTTAGAATAGCTAAAGCAATTCTTAGGAGGAAGAGTGAAGCAGTGGGTATCACAATACCAGAACTTCAACTATACTACAGAACAATAGTAACAAAAACGGCATGGTATTGGTGCCAAAATAGACAAGTAGATCAATGGTACAGAATAGAAGACACAGTGACATACCCACATAAGTACAGTTTTCTCATACTAGACAAAAGTCCCAAAAACATACAATGGAGAAAAGATAGCCTCTTCAACAAATGGTGCTGGGAAAACTGGAAATCCATATGCAGCAAAATGAAAATAAATCCCTATCTCTCACCTTGCACAAAACTGAACTCAAAATGGATCAAGGACCTTGAAATCAGACCAGAGAGCTGCAACTAATAGAAGAAAAAGTGGGTCCAAATCTTCACCATGTCGCCTTAGGATCAGACTTCCTTAACATGACTCCCAAAGTACAAGAAATAAAAGCAGGAATCAATAATTGGGAAAGATTCAAACTTAAAATCTTTTTCTCAGCAAAGGAAACTATCAGCAATGTGAAGAGAGAATCTACAGAGTGGGAGAAAATCTTTGCCACACATACTTCAGATAGAGCACTAATCTCCAAAATCTATAAAGAACTCAGAAAACTTTACACCAAGAATACAAATAACACAATCAATAGTGGACTAAGGAAATGAGCAAACACTTCACAGAAGATCTACAAGCAATCAACAGCTTTATGAAAAAATGTTCAACATCTCTAGCAATAAGAGAAATGCAAATCAAAACTACACTAACATTCCATCTCACCCCAATTAGAATGGTGATTAACAAGAAAACAAGCAACAATATGTGTTAGCGAGGATATGGGGAAAAAGGTACACTCATACATTGCTGGTGGGTTGCAAATTAGTGCAGCCACTCTGGAAAGTAGTGTGGAGATTCCTTAGAAAACTTGGAATGGAAGCACCATTAGACTCAACTATCCCACTCCTTGGTCTATACCCAAAGGACTTAAAAACATCATACTGCAGTGATGCAGCCACATCAGTGTTCATAGCTGCTCAATTCACAATAGCTAGATTGTGGAACCCACCTAGATGCCCTTCAGTTAATGAATGGATAAAGAAATGGTGGTATATATACACAATGGAATATTACTCAGCCATAAAGAAGAATAAAATTTTGGCATTTGCAGGCAAATGGATGAAGTTGGAGAATATAATGCTAAGTGAGATAAGCCAATCCCAAAAAATGAAAGACTGAATGATCTCTGATATGCAGATGATGATATATAACAGGTGGTGGGAGGGAGGCAAGAATGAAGGAAGGATGAATTGTATGGAGGAAAAAGAGGGGTGGGAGAGGTAGGGGGAAGGAAATATAACAGAATGAGACAAACATCTTTACCCTATGTTCTTGTATGATTACACAAATGGTGCAACTCTACTTCATGTACGACCAGAGAAATAACAGTTGTACCCATTTGTTTACAATGAATCAAGATAAATAAATTATATTAAAAAAAAGAAAGTGAAAAAAAAAAGAACTACTTTCATGGAAACCCTTGTTAGTTATGAAAATTGCAACTTATGTCACCATCTTTCAGAACAGGAAGAAGCTAGCTAATTCATTGCTCTGTGCAGAATGGACCCAGAACAGCTTCCAATGGCATGAGGAACAAGCACTTGGATCAAACCCATCTGTGGGCTCCTTGGAGGAAAGCATCATCATATAAATCATAAACAAACACTTCTATCCCTCTGTTTGTCATATCAGATGAAACTTTTTTCCAAGACCATAATAAAAGATTATAATGAAATCTATTATGAATATTATAATTTGAGAGATATATTCAGTATAGCATGATGTAAAATACATGACACATTGCATATTTAATACTTATATAATATAACAATTGGGAGAGAAGAAAACAAATGTTTTATTTCAAATCTAAGACTCAAAAGAAAAGTTGCTGAGCATTTAGTCTAAGACACTAGAGTCCATTTTTGGTGAAGCAGCCTCTAAAATGCAGGTCTCTGGATACCATGATCAAAATGATTAACATCAATACTTCATTGAATAATATTTACAACAACTGCAGGATTGTTACTGACATCCATTTTCATTGCTTAAATGTCTTCTATGGGTTAGACACTAAGGTAGAAATTTCATGTATATTAATTCTTATATCAAATGTAGATTTTATGGTTCCCACTTTAGAAAGTATACTGAGGTTAAGAGGGGTTGAGGTCATGGCACCTGTCCAATAGCCCTAAGGAGATGTACATTGAGCACTTTTTTGAAAAAGCAGAACTGGTGTTTGAAGCAGGCTGTTTAGTGGGAACTTGGTGAATCATACAGACTCTCTACATGGAGTTGGCACTGAGAAAGATCTTTACTATCTCATTTTATTCCCTTCTTTATCCCATTTCCTTCTTCCTGGCTACATCACTCACATTGTGAATGTGTTCTTAAAGAGATGCTCCATAATGTACTGACATTTGTATGCATATCTCTCAACATGTCACTTTGCTCATGATGTATCCTTTCCTCAGAATGCTGTGTTGGCAGGGCTCCCTCTGCCACGTCTCTTTCCTACCACTCCAACACTTGACACGGTTCTGTTGAAAGATCATCCTCCCTCTTGGGGGCCATAGGCGTGGCATGTCTCCATGTGCAGTTGCTTTTAATACTAATAATCAATATATCCTTAGATTCAGATTATAGAGAATACTGGGGAGATTTCATGGTGTTGGGACACAAAATAACATACAATGAAGTTTAATACTAATACTTAGATGAAATCATAAATAAGCAATTATGATTTGCTCAAATTTGTAAGGAGCCTGTGATTTCTTTTAGAATACAAATTCTCTAAAAGTTATATTTAGGTATATGAGAATATATTCCTCTGAGCTTGATGTGGTTGGTCTTCATTGCTTTCTTAGTGTTTATGATTCGGTTTAAGGATATTTTTCCCACTTAATAAATAAATAGGTTAATCATAAGTACAATTTGTGACTTCCTATGTCTAGTTAGAGTTTTAGTCCGTCATGAAATAGAATAAATATTAACTATAACCTGATTCCTCTATTCTCTGTTGGTAATAACAAAAACATTCCACTGTTAGTAACTAACATTAGAGTTCTTGAAATGGCTAACTTCTATAGAAACTTAATGATGTACTCTTTCAGGGAAATTGAAACTAAATGGAGCATAGTGTCCTTTACCTTGCTGGGAACTGTTTTTCTTTTTATTTAAGCTATCATACAGTAAAAACATGTTTCTTGAATAAGATCATTAATTATACTCTTGAAGATTTTTTATTTAACATTTCCTTGTATTAACCGTGAAATGATGTCATCAATACCAAAGAAAAAACATATAAAAAGACTCTGTGAACAATAAAGATTCAGACGCAGTCTCAGAACACTTGGTGTCTCTGTGTGCTGTCTCTCCACTGCACCAACGCCTCTCATCCACCTAGGACCCCCAACTGCTGCTAGGGCTGGACCCCGGCATCCCTCCTCTGGCCTGATAACACCACAGGAGACACCTGGCAAGCCTGATCATGACTCTTCCTTACCAGTGTGAGGGTCCTTGGTAGCAAGCCGTATCCCTGACCTGCAGAAGGCCTTCTATTACAGCTTGTTCAAATCTATGCCCGGTGGCACTGAAGGGCATTTCTGTGACGTTGTCCCTCCATGAGTTTGTAGCTAGGTGTCTGCAAGCTTAAGGTATGAGAATGAGGAGAAAGTCCCTTTGGAGGCCTCCTTTGGATGGAGACTCTGCTGTCTATAGCTTCAAGTCCTTGGCGATGGAAAGGAAATTGCAGCAGAACTACAGGATAGGATCTTACTACTAGATATTGAGTATATTATATATTTTTTATTTCCTTAAGTCTATTATAGACTATCAAATGCAAATTCACAAAATATGCTAGTGTTGAATGCTCTTTTCTCAACTTCCTTCTAACTAGTATTTCCTTCAAATCATTTGCAGGAGTTAATAGGAGGCATTGAAAATATAGCTGTAAACTTGATAAAACCCATTCCAGTATCTTCTCAAGAATCTTTGTTTTCTAAACTACAGGACTTTTCATTTCATGGTATTTTCCTTTCCTACCCCTAATCTTTCCTTTTTTAGGCCAGGTAGAACTGTAAGTATCCAGTCTCCCAGGGCCTCTGGAGCTACTTATTGAAGGAGAATTGGTACTCCAAGGATATCTTCTGTTACAATGTGGGGAACCTCCAGCATGGGTCAAAGGTGGAGCTCACCACGAGGTATGTGCAGGAGCTGTCCCCGAAGCAGATGGGACCCTGTACTATATGCTCGCAGCCACCCTGAATCCTAGACAACATCTCTCTGGTGAGTACCTCTCCTCGTTGAATGCTAGTGATAGCATGATAGCAGAGTTTCCCTTACATTTATGGGGGTGCTAAAAAGTGGTTGTAAGGGACAGAGAACTAAAATCACTTTTGGTAGAATAGCATAGAAACTGTGTCCTTAATAGAAGATTCCTATAGTCCCTTTGCAGAACGTGCTCACCCCAGCATGGCATCCAGAAGGTCCAATCTGAAATTCAGCTTCCCCTTGAGTCCTGCTGAGTACCTTGGAGAGGCTGACTTCGGCTTAGGTAAATAGTAAGAGAGGACTGTTTTCGCCACGACCCTAGGTCTTGGGTCTTGACTTTGTCCAACCCTTCCCATGTGGTCCTTACTTTTCCTTGTTAACCCAGAGGGAGATGCACTGTGCTCCCTCCTCACCCAGGTTTAATGTCACGAGTCTCCTCTTGATTTTCCCCTCTGCTCCTGGTCATGCTTATTGGTGGAGGAAGCCTGTGGCCCCCAGCTCCTACCTCAGCTCCAGGCAGCAGAGTGAGGGATGGTTCTAGCCTGGCTTCCTTGATGGTCCCCAACTCAGGTTTCCTTAGCTGAAGGACACGAGTTTGACAGGGACGTGGAACTCCTGATTTACTACAGTGAGGTGCACAAACCCTGTGTCGCTGTGAGTATGAGGATGCCTGAGAAGAATCCAGATTTTTTTTTTTCCTCCCTTTGTGGTGACCTTCTGGGAGGTGAATCTCATCTTGGAATCACCCTCAAATATCCTTTCATTTCCTCTGTGTAACTGCAGGTGAATACATCAGTGTGAAATACTGAAAAAGTTTCACTACTGTATGCAAAGTGGCCAGTCGTGGCAGTATTCTGTGGTGGTGTCTTTAGGCAATTTATGTAGATTAGAATTTAAATGGGTAAATGATATAAACAAATAATTCAAAGAAAAAAACAGGCATTTATACACATGTGGCAATCATCAATCTTGACAGAAATGCAAATAAAAATAATAGTGTGACACTTTGAGCCCTGAAGCCATCTAAAATTTCCAAATTTGTGATGCCTCAGGCCTCAAAAGGTGTGGTGAGTTTCACGTTCTCACAGATTGCTTAACATAAAATAATTTGACATAAAACTCCTCAAGAGAAATTTGGCTATAAATGTCAAAATAAATGATCATTTTGACAATTTTAATTTGGAGGTTCTTAACTGAGGACATTTATTTAAATATAAGTAAAAATATGCACTGGATGTCTCCTGCCATTTAACAATATCAAATATTAGTAAATGATCACAATGTCTTACAAACTAAATTTGCCATGTCATGAATAATTCAATGATATTATTCAGCTACTGAAGTAACATACATAAATTGCAATGATAGTAAGAGAACTGTAAATAGTACAGAGAGAGATATCAACATGACAAAATATCTTATGCATTAGGAATTTTATTGTAAAATACATTAAGTTTACAAGTAGTTATTGTGATTAGATTGACACTGAATTCAGTTTCTTGTTGTGTTTGGTGTTTTTTAGATTTATTCATTGAATCGGAATTGGTTCTGTTATGTCTCTATTTCTATCCCAAGTTCTGTGATGCATCTACAGGTCACACTGTATTCTGTCCCCATATCTTCTCCTGTAGGTTGACTTCTCTCATGATGTAAGCAAATATCACTTGTCTAAAAACTGCTATTGAAATCCTGAAGATACACCTAAAAACTTACATGATGATGAGGAAATTATTTAACTCATTAAGCTTTGTTTAGGTCAGTTTTTCACCACTGTGACTAATAGAACGGATAAGAAAAATTTTAGAAGAAGAAAACTTTAGTTTGGGCTCTTGGCTTCAGAGACGTCAGTCCATAGATGGCAGATTCCATTTGTTCTCAGCCTGAGGATAGGCAGAACAATACGGTAGAAGGAGGAAAGCAGTTTAAGACATGATAATCAGAAAGCAGAGAGAGCTCTGCACACAAGGGACAAAATATGAATCCCAAAGGCTTGCCCACAGTGACCCACCTTCTCCAGTCACACGCTACCTGCCCACAGTTACCACCCAATTTATCCCAATCAACAGATTGATGCACTGATTAGGTTAAGGCTATCATAATCTAATCATTTCTTTGAAGCCTTCTTGTATTGTCTTCTGCAGGACACTTCATATCTAAACCATAACAGGAGTGAAACTGAGGCTAGAACTTATACTACTTTCAGCTTGAATATTCAGGAATGCTGCCCAGGACCTCAATACTTTTTACTCTAGTAAAAGATTGTACAGGCCTGAGTTCTTAATAGTTGTCATGGAAACTAACATTAACAGAACTTGAACCAGTGCATCTCATAGTCTAATCTCCCAGAATGTTCTTTTCAGTCTGCAAATGGTTGAGTGTGACCTTTGGAATAGGTCTGGAAGATGACCTGGATGCTTGTTAGAAATGAAGACTTTGAGGCAATCCTAATAACTATTAAAGTTGGCATTTATTAAATCCCTAGGAAACTTGTATGCATATTAAAGTTGCATAGATTAGAAATTATTATTTTTATGAAGTGGCTTTGTATCCAATCTGCAGCCTCATAGCCTCTATCTGTGTTGTCTCAAAAGAGACAGTTTCCTAATGACCATAAAACTTGTACACACAAAACACATGTCCATTTATATTTTTTATGCAAATAATTTGTTTTGGTGTATATTATTTACCTCCTCTTTTCTCATCTTCAGCTTCCAGATTAGGCTAGGTCTTGGAGAATTAGTGCAGGTCTTTCTCATACAAATAAAAACAAAAAATAAAACAAAATAACAACCAAAAGCAAACCAGAAACAAACAAATGAAAAAATATTGACTTGACCTTTGTCTTCTTTGAAATACAGATGAATGTTTTTATTTTTCATTGTGAGTTCTGATGTGATGAATCTTCTACAACTATGAATTTTTCAAGTGTAAATAAGTGTTGATCTTAATAATCAACAGGAACATTTTACCACACTTGATGAAGTCTGTTTTCAAGACTGGTGCTTTGTGGTTTAGGAAAATATCTGTGCTTTCAGGAACACAGGTGCAGTTTGAGAGCAGAATTGAAGCCCTTCTCCTTTCTTGTTGTTTTCCCTCACTCTGCACTTGTTTCCTGTCTGCTGGAGACATAGGCACAGAAGGATGTCAGATACCAGTGCCTCAAGGTTCTTCCATGCAAATGGAGTCCAAGGGTTACAACTGAGGTCACCCTGCTTTACATAGACTTAATGCAAAGAATTGCCTGTGACTTCAAATTCAACACGATCTCCCTGGGGATCCCTGAAGGTCTGATGCTCCTCTTCTTAAAAAGACATCGCTTTTTTTTTTTTTTTTTTTTTGGTGCTGGGTATCAAACCCAGGGCCTTGTGCTTACAAGGCAAGCACTCTACCGACTGAGCTATGTCCCCAGTCCCCTACAACAAATAAACGATTTAACATTACAGCTCAAAGCCCTAGAAAAAGAAGAGCAGACCAACACCAAAAGTAGTAGAAGACAGGAAATAGTTAAAATCAGAGCCGAAATCAACGAAATTGAAACAAAAGAAACAATCAGAAAAATTAACAAAATAAATAGTTGGTTCTTTGAAAAAATAAACAAAATTGATAAACCCTTAGCCACGCTAACAAAGAGAAAGAGGGAGAAAACTCAAATTACTAAAATGCGGAATGAACAAGGAAATATCACAACAGACATGAGTGAAATACAAAACATAATTAGAAGCTATTTTGAAAATCTATACTCCAACAAAAAAGAAAACCTCAAAGACATCAACAAGTTTCTAGAGACATATGAATTACCTAAACTGAAGGAGGAAGACATACACAACTTAAATTAATCAATTTCAAGCAATGAAATAGAAGAGGTCATCAAAAGCCTACCAACAAAGAAAAGTCCGGGACCAGATGGGTTCTCAGCCAAGTTCTACAAAACCTTTAAAGAAGAGCTCATTCCAATACTTCTCAAAGTATTCCATAAAATAGAAGAGGAGGGAACTCTCCCAAACTCATTCTATGAAGCCAATATCACCCTGATACCTAAACCAGACAGAGATACATCGAGGAAAGAAAATTTCAGACCAAGATCCTTAATGAACATCGACGCAAAAATTCTCAACAAAATTTTAGCAAATTGCATACAAAAATATATTAAAAAGATAGTGCACCACGATCAAGTGGGTTTTATCCCAGGGATGCAAGGTTGGTTCAACATTCGGAAATCAATAAATGTCATTCACCATATCAACAGACTAAAAGTTAAGAATCACATGATTATTTCAATAGATGCAGAAAAATCTTTCGATAAAATACAGCATCCCTTCATGCTCAAAACACTAGAAAAAATTGGGGTAGTGGGATCATTCCTTAACATTGTGAAGGCCATCTAAGCTAAGCCCATGGCCAATATCATTCTTAATGGTGAAAAACTGAAAGCATTCCCCCTAAAAACTGGAACAAGGCAGGGATGCCCTCTTTCACCACTTCTATTCAACATTGTTCTTGAGACTCTAGCCAGAGCAATTAGACAAACCAAAGAAATTAAAGGGATACAAATTGGAAAAGAGGAACTCAAACTATCCCTGTTCGCTGATGACATGATTATATATTTAGAGGAACCTGGAAATTCCACCAGAAAACTCTTAGAACTCATAAGTGAATTCAGTAAAGTAGCAGGTTACAAGATCAATGCTCATAAATCCAATGCATTTCTATACGTAAGTGATGAATCTTCAGAAAGAGAAATTAGGAAAACTACCCCATTCACAATAGCATCAAAAAAAATAAAATACTTGGGAATCAATCTCACAAAAGAGGTGAAAGACCTCTACAATGAGAACTACAGAACACTAAAGAAAGAAATTAAAGAAAACCTTAGAAGATGGAAAGATCTCCCATGTTCATGGATAGGAAGAATTAATATTGTCAAAATGGCCATACTACCAAAAGTGCTATATAGATTCAATGCAATTCCAATTAAAATCCCAATGATGTACCTTACAGAAATAGAGCAAGCAATTATGAAATTCATCAGGAAGAATAAGAAACCCAGAATAGCTAAAGCAATCCTCAGTAGAAAGAGTGAAGCAGGGGGTATTGCAATACCAGATCTTCAACTCTACTACAAAGCAATAGTAACAAAAATGGCATGGTATTGGTACCAAAATAGACAGGTAGATCAATGGTACAGAATAGAGGACATGGACACAAACCCAAATAAATACAATTTTCTCATACTAGACAAAGGTGCCAAAAAATATGCAATGGAGAAAAGATAGCCTCTTCAACAAATGGTGCTGGGAAAACTGGAAAACCATATGCAACAGAATGAAATTAAACCCCTATCTCTCACCCTGCACAAAACTCAACTCACAATGGATCAAGGACCTAGGAATCAGACCAGAGACCCTGCATCTTATAGAAGAAAAAGTAGGTCCAAACCTTCAACTTGTTAGCTTAGGATCAGACATCCTTAACAGGACTCCCATAGCCCAAGAAATAAAAGGAAGAATCAACAAGTGGGATAGATTCAAACTAAAAAGCTTTCTCTCAGCAAAGGAAACTATCAGTAATGTGAAGAGAGAGCCTACAGAGTGAGAGAATATCTTTGCCACTCATACTTCAGATAGAGCGCTAATATCCCGAATCTATAAAGAACTCAAAAAACTCTACACCAAGAATACAAATAATCCAATCAACAAATGGGCTAAGGAAATGAACAGACACTTCACAGAAGAAGATGTACAAGCAATCAATAGACATATGAAAAAATGTTCAACATCTCTAGTAATAAGAGAAATGCAAATCAAAACTACCCTAAGATTTCATCTCACCCCAATTAGAATGGCGATTATCAAGAACATAAGCAACAATAGGTGTTGGCGAGGATGTGGGGGAAAAGGTACACTCATACATTGCTGGTGGGGTTGCAAACTAGTGCAGTCACTCTGGAAAGCAGTGTGGAGGTTCCTCAGAAAGCTTGGAATGGAACCACCATTTGACCCAGCTATCCCACTCCTTGGCCTATACCCAAAGGACTTAAAATCAGCATACTACAGAGATACAGCCACATCAATGTTCATAGCTGCTCAATACACTGTAGCCAGATTGTGGAACCAACCCAGATGCCCTTCAGTTGATGAATGGATAAAGAAACTGTGGCATATATATACAATGGAATATTACTCCGCCATGAGCAATGACAAAATTATGGCATTCGCAGGCAAATGGATGAAATTGGAGGATATCATACTAAGTGAGATAAGCCAATCTCAAAAAACTAAAGGATGAATGATCTTGCTGATAAGCGGATGAGGATATATGGGGGGGTAGGAGGGGTTAGTGTTAGGGTTAGGGTTAGGTTTAGGGTTAGGGATAAGGAGGGTGGTAAGAATGGAGGAAGAAAGGAATGTATAGAGGGAAAAGAGGGGTAAGGGGAGGGGGGAAGGGAAAAAAATAACATAATGAATCAAACAACATTGCCCGATGTAAATTTATGATTTTTAATTAAAATTAAAAAAAAGACATTGCTTTTTATAAACAGTCTGTCTGCTTTCTAAAGTGTGTGATTGACTAAAAGAAAACCAAGAAAATCTCCATGCATTGGACCAGTTCTATGTATTATTTCTCCTCTCAATTCCATCATGTTTTGCCTTATATATTTTGAAATTTTTCTGCTAAATTCACTTCTATTTCCAGTTAGGATTACTATGTCTTCTGGGAGAATTGACTTCTATTGTTAGGTACTGCCCACCTTTATCTCTGATGACTTTTCTTGTACTGGAGTTGACTTTGTCTGAAATTAACATTTTTTATCCATTTTATTGCCAGCAAGATTTATTTTTCTCCATCCTTTGAAGCTATCTATGTCTTTAAATTTAAAGCAGATTTCCTGTAGGCAACAGAAATTTTTGTCTTTTGTTTATCCATTCTGTTTCTCTCTTAAGAGAAATAGATAGTCTATTTAGATGTTTCATATTGAATGTTTATGCACAGATCAGGGAAGACCAAAAATTCAAACCCCAAACTAGGCCAAGCATGAATAGCTACTGAACATCTACTCATATAGCATATATAGACAGAAATATGAAGATAATGCTCAGTGGAATCATAGTATTATAGCAGTTCTACAAGACTGAATTAAATCAGCACTTATATGGCAGCAAACCAAGCTAAATTGGAGGATGCAATTAAGACATCAATTATGCAGAGTCTAAGTGATGAAGTTTCAGGACACCAACTACATGGTGTTTATCCAACAAGCTATCTTTCAAGAGCAAAGGATAAATAAAAACTTCATGTGATAAGGATAAACTAAAAACTTTTACACAGTAAGGATAAACTAAAAGAATTATGATCACTAAGCCAGGACTACAGAAAATAGTTGAAAATATACCACACACAGAAGAACAAAAGCAAAAAAGAAAACAAAACCAAAAAACCTGTAGTTGGTTCGCAGAGGATGAAACTCTGTATAAGAGCAATTAATTAAATAAAAATTAAGACCAAATTAAATATAGGAAACACACCAAAATTGCAGGAAATAACAAACATATTTCCATAATAACGCTGAGTGTGAATGGTCTCAACTCTCCACTTAAAAGCTATAGATTGGCGGAATGGATTATAGAATAAGATTCAAGTTTAGTTGTTTGCAAGACATTCATTTAATAAGCAAAGACATTCACAGACTAAAAACAAAATGATGAAAGGGATATTTCTTGAAAATAAAGTCTGAAAACAAGCAGGAATATATATATTCTCATATCTGGAAATGCAGATTTCAAGCAAGAATTAATCAGAAGAGACAAAGGTCACTAGATGCTGATAAAGGGAATAATCCAAACAATGTATATAACAATGGTAAATACTTAGGTCCCAAATTTCAGTGCACTTAATTAAATTCAAAATACTTCTTGACATTAAATCCCACATTGACCCCATTATAATAATACTGGATGATTTCAACATGTCTCTCCCATCAATAGACAATTTATCTAGACATAGAATTTATAAATATATTTCTGACCTGAATAATACTCTCAATCAAATATATATGACAGACATCTACAGAATATTTCACCCAAAAACAGTTTAACTCCTTAGCAGCTCATGGAACCTTTCCATGTCGTAATGTTAATAACAAACTACATTCTATGCCATAATGTTAGGTCTTAGCAAATACTATATATATATAAAATACTATATATGTCTATATAATCCTGTGCATCTTATCAGATCATAAGGGAATAAAATTAAAAATCAACAGCAAGAAAAATTATAGAAACAAAAAATAGAGATTGAAAGATACTCTTTTAAAGGAGTAATGAATCATAGAAAAAATGAGAGAAGAAATAAAAAAATTCTTAGAAACAAATGAGAATGAAATGCAATATATCAAAAACTCTGGGACAATATAAAGGCAGTTGTAAGGGAAAAGTTTGTAGCTTAGAATGCTTACATTGAAAAACAGAGAAAGGTCCCAAATAAATAATCTAATATTACCCCTCAAGGTCTTACAAGAGAAAGAACAAGCTAATTCCTAAATAAGTTGAAATCAGGAAATAACTGAAATCAGATCTAAATTTAATGAAATCGAGAACAAAATTAACAATACAAATGATCAATGCAACACAGTGGTTTCTTTGAAAAGGAAGAAAATTCAAAATCCTTTGCCAAACTAACCAAAAAAAAAAAAACAAAAAAAGAAAGAAAAAGAAAATACCCAAATCAAAATGATAGCAGAAAAAAGAGGCATAACCACTGACACTTCAGAAATTCAGAGGATCATCAGAAATTATTTTGAAAATGTATACCATAATAAACTGGAAAATCCAGAAGACATTGACAAATTTCTAGACAAATATTATCTTTCCAAATTGAATCATGAGTATATAGCAAACATAAGCAGAACAGTAGCAAGCAATGAAATTGATTCAGCAATTAAAAGCCTTCTGACAAAGCAAAGCCCAGGACCAGATGGATTCTTACCTGATGTCTACTAGACCTTTATAGAAAAATTCATGTTAATCTTCTCCAAATTATTCCATTAAATAGGAAAGGAGGGAACACTCCCAAATTCTTTCTATGAAGCCAGTATAACCCTTATACCAAAGGAAACAAAGCCACATAAAGGAAAGAAAATTAGAGACCAACATCTATGTTGAATGAAGATACAAAAATCTTTAATAAATTATCAGCATCATGCATTTAAAACCATATTAAGACAGGCGCCAAAATAGGTAGATCCCTGGTACAGAATAGAGGACACGGACACAAACCCAAATAAATACAATTTTCTCATACTAGACAAAGGTGCCAAAAATATGCAATGGAGAAAAGATAGCCTCTTCAACAAATGGTGCTGGGAAAACTGGAAATCCATATGCAACAGAATGAAACTAAACCCCTATCTCTCACCCTGCACAAAACTCAACTCACAATGGATCAAGGAGCTTGAAATCAGACCAGAGATCCTGCATCTTATAGAAGAAAAAGTAGGTCCAAATCTTCACCTTGTTGGCTTAGGATCAGACTTCCTTAACAGGACTCCCATAGCACAAGAAATAAAAGCAAGAATCAATAACTGGGATAGATTCAAACTAAATAGCTTTCTCTCAGCAAAGGAAACTATCAGTAATGTGAAGAGAGAGCCTACAGAGTGGGAGAATATCTTTGCCACTCATACTTCAGATAGAGCGCTAATATCCCGAATCTATAAAAACTCTACACCAAGAATACAAATAACCCAATCAACAAATGGGCTAAGGAAATGAACAGACACTTCACAGAAGAAGATGTACAAGCAATCAACAGATATATGAAAAAAATGTTCGACATCTTTAGTAATAAGAGAAATGCAAATCAAAACCACCCTAAGATTCCATCTCACCCCAATTAGAATGGCAATTATCAAGAATACAAGCAACAATAGGTGTTGGAGAGGATGTGGGGAAAAAGGTACACTCATACATTGCTGGTGGGGTTGCAAACTAGTGCACCCACTCTGGAAAGCAGTGTGGAGATTCCTTAGAAAACTTGGAATGGACCTACCATTTGACCCAGCTATCCCACTCCTGAGCCTATACCCAAAGGACTTAAAAAAAGCGCACTACAGAGATACAACCACATCAATGTTCATAGCTGCTCAATTCACAATAGCCAGACTATGGAACCAACCTAGATGCCCTTCAATTGATGAATGGATAAAGAAACTGTGGTATATATATACAATGGAATATTACTCAACTATAAAGATTAATAAAATTATGGCATTTGCAGGCAAATGGATGAAATTGGAGAATATCATGTTAAGTGAGATAAGCCAATCTCAAAAATCCAAAAGAGGAATGATCTCACTGATAAGCGGATGATGACACTTAATGGGGGGTGGGAGGGGGACAAGAATGGAGGAAGGAGGGACAGTATAGAGGGAAAAGAGAGGTGGGAGGGGTGGGAGGGGTTGGGGGAAGGAAAAAAATAACGGAATGAATCAAACATCATTACTCTATGTAAATATATGAATATGCAAATGGTATGCTGTTACTCCATGTACAAACTGAAACAACATGTATCCCATTTGTTTACAATAAAAATAAATTAAAAAAATAAATAAAATAAAACTAAATTTAAAAAAAAAGAATATAGCCTGGATGCAAACAAGTTCAAATATTAACTCAGTACAAGAAACCCAACAGGACTCTGATAGGGGAAAGCTGAAAAGAATTATCCCTAGATCTTTAGGTTACCTTACATTCTCCCTGGAGAAGGCTATTTGGGTCACAAAGAGACAAAACTGAGACTTCATTTGACTGAGTCTCTGATAGACTAATATTTTGCTTTCTTACCTCACAGGAGATAAAGTAAGAACTTATATTAGGTAATGCGGCTGTGTGGATGAACACCAGACTGTAGCTAAGTGAATAAAGATAGTCATTTTGGGACATTCTGTATTTATTTTAATTTTGACATCTATTATTAGGAAAAAAAGAAAAAAAAGACAGTACACTATGATCCAGTGAGTTTTATCTCAAGATGCATCAAAATATACAAATCAATATATGTAATTCACCACATAAATAGAATTAAGGACAAGAATCACAGGATCATCTCAATAGCCTCAATTTTAACCACTCAGTGAAATGCTACATTCCAACCAGGATACTTTGTTGAGTAAAAGTAGAGTAAAATTAGTTAATAATTAAGGAAGGCCAATAGAGACAAAATTTGAATATTTGTCATAAAATAAAACTGTCTCTGTTTGCTTCTCATTTGTGTCTCACAAATCTGTACTTTGTTACCCACCACTATAATTGTATTACATCAATATGTGGAATGTTCTTATAATATTACTTGGTATATAGTGGGTACACACTAAATGTTTGTTTTTCATTAACTGAGATAATATTTACCTCACAGAAATGAGTAAAGATTAAGCCTAGGGAAGATTTTGATAGATAAGATGGTGCCATGTAATAGTTCATCATTGCTATATTCACTATATAAGTGCCATGTTTATGTATTTGGGCAGTTACCTGTATTGAGATGATAAACAATGTCTTAAGCCTCACTGACATCACTAGAAGAGACGGGATAAGACCAGGACAAACTAAGACTAAGGACAAACCTCAGAAAGCACTACATTTTAGGAAACTGAATTAAATGGGGGATATTTAAAAAGAAATACATTTAGAGGATTAGGAAGAGAATCAGGAGAATTTTTTTCCCAGTGTTTGTCTTATAAAGTTATTATTTTCTACATTTCAAGGAGCATATTCAACTGTTTGTTAATCCTTAGAGTGTTGCTATGCTTCGAACATGATGGATAACGAATTAATTAGTAATGAAGTAAAAAACAAAAACAATGCTATAAAGAAATGTATTCCCGCATGTTATGTGTGTGAAGGGAAACAAGAAGTAAACCTGGACATCACTCAAGGAAAGGGATGCCATTAGCAATGAACTCTCCACCAATCTCTGTTCTGCAGGCCTACAGAATGAGGTTGAAAAGTACAACTGGAGAAAGCTGGGGAGAAGTTCCAAGCACCTACATGGTTAAGAGGGTCATACTGGCTCAATGAAGGAAAACAAATTTCTTCAGATCCTTTTATTTTCCTTTTCTTCTATGGGGCAATGGGGCTCTCCATCCCAAATGTTTTTTCGTTTCAGATGGCATAGAATCGGGCTTGGATTCTCTAACTATAGACCTCAGGTGGTCTTCTTTTTCATTCAAAGTCAACAGACAGTGGATTATCAACATTCCAGGGGACAGGGTGTCTTCCTTCAAGTTAGGGAAAGCAAAATTATCTCCTAGCATGAGCTCTCTGAACCTAGGGATCAAGTAAATGCTGAGTGCTGAGTATTTGGGGTTATAAAATAGTGCACAGAAATCAAGAAAATCTTTAAATGAATTGGAAATTAAAGAGATTTTAATTCTTCCCTGACCACCATATTTTTAAAGTTTTGATAAATATCTCTTGCACATATTTTTTCCTCTGTGGACCTTTGAGATTTGGTCTGCCTACTCTTCTACTTTTCCCAGTTTCTACCTCTTATGTTTTCTAGTTTCCCATGAGCCTGAACTTAGTCTCAAGGTCATACCAGTTTTCATGGAGCCTGGGAAATATCTTTGTTGTGAATAGCCATGGACTTGGCTCCACTTGGAACTCTGATTAGTGTGGAAAGAAGGTGAGATCCAATATTGAGAAACATCTAACAATGCTGAGTGACAAAGGACCCCCATCTGAAGTAATTTGGTTTTTCTCTACTGTTCTACAGTCATGAGCTGCATGAAGATGTCTTGGTCAGTGACTGGGCAGACCACATCTTCGATGGTGTCCTGTGAGAATATCAGGGAGCCTAAAAATTCCCATAAGTGATGTCTTGGTGATCATGTCATCATAGCACAATGCATCATGTGTTTGTGGTGATGCTGGTACAAACAAACCTATTGTGCTGCCAGTCATGAACCAGGATTGCACATACAATTTTGTAAAGCATGCAACACTCGATAGTGAATATAAATGACTGTGGTATTTATTTATGTATTTCCTACACTCTACTCTTTATTGTTATTTCAGAGTGTGTTCCTATTGTTTGTAAAGAATTTTAAGGTAAAACAACATGCCATGGCATGCCAGCAGTAGCCCTATATATCTTATATTTAGTGATTCTCTTGACTACATCAAGGGACCAGGTCAAATGATTGACATTCACCATCCAGATCTGTATGAGTACACTCTGTGTTGGTCTCATGATGAAAAAATTGCCTAGTGACACATTTTTCAGAATATGTTCCATGTTTAAACAATGTCTCATGGCATTTAGTTTTCCTTAAGCATTTTCACTACTGGGTACTTTCTTGTATTTACACATTCATTTGAATGTTTTCTGCCCTTACAATGTAAGTTGCAGGTAAGTAAGAATTTCTGTCTTGTTTGTTTCCATAATGCCAATGTGCAGAATAATGCTTTGTGTATGGAAGCCCAATAAATACATATTGATTTAAAGAATGAATTATCTTTCTCTGTCAAAACTTGATTATCACACTCATCAAATATCTGAAAAGAATAAAAGTATCCACTATGTTTAAAAAATAGTAATCATCTCAAAATGAAAGGCATTCATGCTTTAATAACTTTAAAGTTCCATTTAATTGTGAATATTTTCCATGTTCCAGGGCTTTTTTATATTTGTTCTCCTGGTAACCAGCAACAACCAAATTGTCCTGTCTGGTCTATAGCAGATCTTTAGCTCCTAGCTTGTAACTCAGATAAATCAAATAATGATATGTGCTTACTTTCCATCTTCTATGTTTTGCAGCCCACAAACTTCAGTCAATAGTGTGAAGTTAGAGCTGTGATAAAGAAACAAACAAGAAAACATGATCTCTGACCAGAGAAAAGGATCAGTCCCTCTCACATCTAGTTTGGTATGTATAAAGAACATGTTTCTACAGTTGAATGATTAAAAAAGAATTTGTGCTTACATAGATCTTTACAGTATATGTAGATATACGTGTTCATGCATTTAAACACTTGTTCAAGCTCCTGAGGTGGGATCCCACACAAATCCCACCTTGCTCATGAAATCCCATTATACTTCCCTTTCCCAGTCCTCTAATCTGTTGGTGCTACTTCTTACTGTAACTCCCGCCCAGGGGAGGGGGGAATTTAGTTCTTGGTGTGGTCCCCAGAAATTTCTTCAGGTTTGCCATTTCAGGGGGAATCAAAGGGGAATGATGGATGGTAAATATTGCCATTTTCTTATAATTTCCATGCTCCATCCCTACCTAGCATTCTCTTTTACACTTCTCTCTCTCTCTCTCTCTCTCTCTCTCTATATATATATATTATATAGAGAAATATATATATATATTATATAGAGAAATATATATATATATAATATATAATAAATATATATTATATAGAGAAATATATATATATATATTTCTCAACATTATCTGTTAGTGCAGTACAGGTATGTGTACTTATCAGCCTCCACCCACCTCAATCACTATAGTCCCTAAATCCCTCCGTATAGAATATTAAGAGACTGATACTGGTCTTTTGTAAATACCTAGGCTGTAAAATGCAGAACTGAAAAGGAAAGATTGAATTTCTCTTGTTTCTCTGCAAGTAGCACTGTGCAACCAAAATCTCCCCCATGGTTGGATTTTAGTCCTCCAGTTCTCCCTGCAGCAGACTAGCTGTGTGAACAGCACATTACGTGCATATATAAATATTCTACAGGGAATTTTACCTTTATGTATATGTAGAAGGTACCAATAATAAATGAATAAATAAATAAGTGAAAGGACAATCAGCAAGTAGAGCAGAGAAAAGAGAATAGAAGGAGGAAGAAAGTGGGGGAACTGGAATTGAAATCAAATGACATTCATGTATGATTTTATCAAAAATGAACCCAACTACTCTGCATAAATATAATCCTCGAATACAAAAATTATAAACAGGGCTACTCTTGCATTGCATTTCCAGTGATATGTATGATACAAAAGCTTTTCTCCAATTATTCTTCTGTCAAATATTTGTTAGGGACACTCACTTAACAGATAGCCTATTTAATTAATGGAGTATCCTGTGGACAAAATATTAAACTGGGCATAGTCCTGTGGTTATACTAAATCCCAGGGCTAGGGCTTCTTGTTTAAGCAGGATAATGGAATTTAATTTCGTATCCTCATATTCTCTACACTGAAAAACTAGAGTTGATACAACCCAGCCATTCTCACCTCATTTTCATCTCATTACCCATGTTTGAATTCCTGCATCATTTTTCACTTCCTCTTCAAAATAACTTACATCTATGGCTTTGAAAATTTACCCACCTGTGGTGGTCTCCCGTGGCCTCCCTAAACCTAATGTTTGAATGAAGCTATTAGAGTTCAATATGAATCCCAGGGATCCCTTTTCTATGGAGGATTATTGGTGATTGCCTCAAACCTAAAGCAGATGAAATTACATTGATGTGTATATTGCTTTTAAAGGACACTGTAAGTTCACAGGTTAATAATTATGCACATAAAACTGTTATATGCATGAAGGAATATGTCACAATGAATTCATTATGTATAACCAACATGCACCAATAGAGATAAAAATAATAGAAAAAATAAAACCAAGAGTTACTTACATAAACATCAGTTTTTCAAAGTTGCAATTAAGGACTTAATGAACCATATGATAAAATTGCCATTTATTTGGTTTGAATAGGTTTGCTTTGCATATAATTTTACCTGCTTCTTTTGGCAAATGCTGGAAAATGGTAAACTTGTATGTCTCTTTTTTTCTGAGCTGCCAGGATATTAGTGTGATGGGCTGACAGATCAGACTCTAAGGGAAATGACTAAACAGCCTCCATTTTGCTCTGAGACTCCATGTTATCTAGGAAATAAACTTCTCCCATGGGAACACCCCGCCTCTGTGCCCATCATGTGTTACTTGGTGTGACATGTTTAATAATATACAATGGCAACTCCTATGTAGTAAAGAATTGCTCTCTTTTGATTCCTATTGCTCCTAAACAATGTACCATGTGAACAGTGATTGTGTGGATGTTAGTAACCATTCTTTAGTTTGTACCTAGGTAAGGGTCATTTTGACCCACTTCCCCCTCTGTCGATGATCTCATGATGTTAATGTGTAATTTCGAATCATAGCAACAGACACTTATGATTAATGCGATTTTTGGTATAAGAACCCCTACAACCCTGTGGTCGGGGCTGTTCTCCCAATAGCCATTTTTTGGGGCATTGTGTGAGACAGTTAGCCAGCCGGCTTAATAAAGACTCTCAAATTTGGACTTCTCAGTGGTGATCGGTCTGTTCTTAAGTTGCATCCCATAACATTAGTATCCAGTGACACTATTATAATTGGTGCTCCTGCCTGCTAAGCTCTACCTTCTTTCTACTTTTTCATATCTCTTCCATTTCTGACTCTTTTTTGTGTTTTTAACTCACTTTTAACCCTTTGCAAGCAGATGGTTAATAAGGATGAAAAGCAGGGTTTTAGATCTGTTTTTCCAGCTCTCTACTAAGAACACTATAATTGATTCCTGAGTACTGTGGGATTTTTTAGTTCCCTTTTGTCTTACAGAGTCATTATCTTTCTGTGTAGATTGATGGGAGATCAATGAACTGCTCAGCAAGTATGCAGTGCCCCATGAGTTAGCAGACTGGGTCTCAGCCACGCATAGTGGCGAAGGTAAATACAATTCCTTTCTTTTTCAGAGTCACAGCCTGAAGTGAGGATGAATCTGAGGGATTCAAGTAGGGTCCATTTGGAGCTGCATGCCTGTTCTCTATTTGAGCAAGAACTGGCATGACCACTCTGAGTCCTTGAACTATAATACGACATCAAGATGGTGTTAGAAATACAAAGGTACCACAGAAAATCAAACACATGCTCCAACGTGGGTGGGCAAGGGAAACCTTTACTTCTGCCAGGAGAGTGTGCTACCAAACCTGGGTACAAGCAAGCCTGGGCAGGCAGTCTGCCTGTTTATATCCCTAAAGCAGCTGCCCCTCACACTGATTGGAGGAGCTTGGGGTTACAATCTATGTCATAGGCTAATTTTAAAATTGGGGCAGGCAAAGGGAAGGACTATAGTCAAATGGCTACAATCAAATCCAATGAAGGCTATTTTCTGAAAATGGACCCCTGAACTTTCTATTTTTCACAGATGGGCAGCAGACTATACTCTCAAGGCATAACTTGGCAGGGTCTGTCGGTCTCAAGTCTTCTCTCAGTCTATCTTCTCTCACCTTCAGAAAGTACTAATTCTGCAGTTCACGAGTTTGCCTAGAGGCCCTTATTTCATCATCTATGGATTTGGATCTTCTTATCAGACATTCTTTCCATAAGTTTGTGAAAAGACCATAGAAGGTTAATAAAAGATCATTTAAAGGGAGGAGCTAGATTGTTAAAAGAGTTACTGCTTAATTGACCTGGGCATTGGGGATTTCATGTAGGATGACTATCTGATGAGGTTTCTTATTAGTGGGCAATGTCTAGCCACAATCATGCAACCAGTTATGTTTGTTTCTGTCAGGGAGAGTGTGAAGTACACTCAGCATACAGTGAAGAGAGTTGAATTTGTGTGTGCAGACTTAGGATGCACAAAAATCCTGATATTGCTCAAGAACATCTACAGGAGACCCTCCATCCCAAATCATCTGCTACAAGTAGAAACTGGAGCAGAGCTAAGAGAAGGGCAGAGCCTGAAAACTCGAGAATCTCTGCTTCTGAGCTTTGTTGCAGTATGGTTGAAATAAGATATGTAATTTGGTGTTCTATCAAATAGTAAAGAAGTAAAAGAAACAGAAAGCATTTTTCTCCTCCCATAACCTGTGCTGTGTACAAAGAACTGTTTTTGTGGAGAAACCTTAGATAAAGTTTGCTGGGGAGGGACTGAAAGTCTCCACTGTTCTGAACAGATCCTGTGAGGACATGCTTTGAGTGACAGTGGGACACTAGGTAGCTTGGGACTGTTTGAAGAGGCATCACAACCTCTGGAATGAAACAGTTGAGTATTCCATGGGCAAATTCTGGCATGTTAAAATGAGCTTGAGCCAGGTACAGTGGCACACGCCTTTAATCCCAGGGCTCCAGAGGCTGAGGCAGGAGGATTGCAAGGTTAAAATCAGTCTCAGCAATTTAGTGAGGCCCTAAGCAACTTAGCAAGATCCTGTCTCAAAATAAACACCAACAACAAAGGGCTGGGGATGTGGCCCAGTGGTTAAGTGCCTCTGGGTTCAATCCCTGGTACAAAAAAAATAAAAATAAAATAAAATGAGCTTGACAAAGACTTGATGGAAATTTTCTTTCTATTACAGCTTTTCGTCTTCACACTGGAGAAGTTACTGATATATTGAGGGTAGTTAAAGAAGTTCAGCATAACAGCAAGAAACACAGGTATGAAGAGAATGTGATTTCTACTGTAGTGACCAGAGTTCATTGGTGTCATATGAAATCTGTTATCCTGTGATACCAGTGTTGACACTACTTACAAAGGAAAGAATGACATAAGAATTTTAGTTTTCCAAGCTGACAATTTATTTTTTCTCTAAAAATATTATAGGTAGTTTTTAAAATAGGATCAACAATGTATCAAACTTATTGTCTTTCATTTTCCCAAATAACAGTAGAAATAGCTAGTAAGTTTTTGTTGTTGTGTTATTTTTTGTACTGGGGATTGAACCTGGGATGCTTTACCACTGAGCTACATCCCCAGCCATTTTTATTTTTTATTTCAAGAGAGAGTCTAAGTTGCTTACGGCAATTTGCTGAGGTTCACCTTAAATTTTCAATCCTCATACCTCCGTTTCCTGATCTCTGGGATTATAAGCGTGAGCCACCTGGCCTGGTGCAAGTTCTTTTGTTCTATAAACAATTTTAATTTAGTAAACATATATAAAACTACATTAATTATAAATATGCAAAAGGACAAACCTACTACAGTGAGCACACTTCCAGCCTAGAACTAAAACGTCTAGAACTAAAAAGTTACTAGACCTCTCCTTCTCTTTCTTTCCATCAGATCCTATTTGCACAACTCGCTTATAGTTCTCTTGGCTTGTAATAACATGGGCTGCTTGTGTTTCATTTAGACTTGCTTTCAGCAATGCTTCCATTTATTTGTTTTGCATTTAGCCATATTAAATTTCATTATAGTAATTTCAGAAAGGCTACAATTTATTTAATATTAAATTCTGCTGATGGACTTTGTTTTGGTGGTTGAAAATAAGACTGCTATGAAAATTCTTATATTGCATGCATGGAAATTTTGGTCACACACATTAATATAGTTGACCCTCCATATCCAACATCCATGGATTCAATTTTTACATTGCACTTAAATTGTATTAGGTTAATAAATAATCTACACGTTTTAAATTATACAAAAGGATATGTGCAGATCATATGCAAATACTGCACCATTTTATTTAGTGGATCTGAACATCTGTGGTATTGGTTCCACATGTGGTTCTAGAATCAATCCCCCATGGATACAAAGGGAAGAGAGTATTTGTTTACATGTGCATTCCTTTCAGTAGACAAAGTTGTGGAATTTCAGAGGAATGTCTAAAAGTTTTCCCAAACTGTTATACTAATTTATCTCTCATCGTCTTTTTAGTTGCTGCCAGTTGCCTCATTTCCTATCCAAAAGATGGTATTTTTTTATTTTTTATAATTCCACCAATTTTTTGTCTGTGGAATTCTGCCATGGTATGGTTTTAATTTCCATTTCCCTAGTCACTCAACATCATGCACCTTTTCATACTTTTTGACTCTTTGAGGCCCTTATTTGTAGTATATCTCGAAGTTTCTTTCCATTTTTTTCTATTATATTTTCTTTACTTACTGGCCTGTAGTTCATTTGTTAGTCTGCATATAAGTACATTGATGACTATATGTTCTAGAACTATGAATTCTTACCCTATAGTTTGCCTTTTCACCTTCAAATGACATCTTTTGAGCAATAATAATCTTAACATTGATATTTTAGTTAACTTACTTACTTAATTATATTTTCTTTATAATTAGTGCCATTTTGTGTCCTGCTGTCATCTGTCTTCATACAAGGACATGAAGATAGTTTCTTTTGTCAGTTTCAAAAATTTTGGTATTTTTCTTTTATACTAAGTTATACAGAATAGTTACAAGTTATTATGTGCATTGTATGAAGTAGGGGTCAAATTTCTTTTGTTCTTTCCATGTGCATATAACATTTATCTTGTAGTATTTATTCAAAAGTCTTCCCTCCATCACTGATGTACAGAGGCATGTTTGTCAAAAGTGAGCATATGCACATATAGGGATTCTTCCTTGGTCCCCTTTCCCATTCCATTGGGATTGAACTCAGTTCTTATACATGCAGAACACTTGCTGTACTGCTGAGTTTCATTATTACCCCCAGTAGATAGTTTTTAATTGTCAGTTTTTCCACATTCATTAGTAGTTATCCTCCTGTAAAGAAGAACTTTTTCCTTTTCTCTCTCTCTCCTTCCCTCCCTTCCATCCTTTTTTTGCATCTATATATGCCCTTGGATTCTTTCATTATCCGTTAATACATTAACTGATATAATTCTCATTATTATTTTATTATTCTTTTTGAACCTCAAAATTTCTGTATTTGTCCAACAGGAAACTTTTTATGTGCTTTTATTTATTTTTCATGTGTATCTTTGGCATACGAAGTTTTCCTTTCCTTCTACACAAATCTTTCAGACTCAGCTACACTTTTCATCCATGCAGTTGAGCCTTTCTACAAGAATCTCTGTTTCATTTACTGAGAATCATAACTAGAAATTGACATTAGAATGCCGTTTGATACTGGATATTGGGCTGCTATTGGCTCTAGGCATTTTCAGAAGACAGAATTAGCAAATGTTTAAATGATAAACTTTTACTGATGACTTTAGTTCCAAGTTAGCGAAAACATTATATTTTTTTCTCCAATTCAATTTTAGTATCTACTCTTCTTCATCGTGAGAAACCAGACTTTCCACAACATCACTGCTGTTACTCATTTCATTAATCCAAATCTCTTTGTTATGTTTTTAAATTCTGTATAAAGATCTTTAAGAATCTTTAATAAGCTTCTCCCCCTACTCCTCAGGTGTTTGATACTCTTTTAAGTAGAATTTAATTTTTTTTTCTGGATGATTATTTGTGTAGAGAGATTAATTTCTTTAGCTTTTTATTCTTACATTGACTTTGTAGTCAAGAATCATGCGTAACACAGATAGTTATCCTTATGATAGCTTTGTAAGATGTTTTTAAGTGTTCTGTGGATAATAATGTTTTCAAATCATCTGAGTTATGTTTTCCTCCTCAAGTTCTTACTTATTTCTCTTCTATCTGAATTGCCCTGGAGAGGACCTCTAACACATTCCCAATAGAAGTGCTCTTCAGTGGCATTCTTGCTTTATTTTGAATTTCAGAAGGAACATGTTGAACTTAAGTGCAATGCTGTTTAAAAGGTTTTAATTTTGTTGTTTTTGATATTGTTTTGTAATTAGCTTTAATCAGATTAAGGAAATTTCCTTTTCTGTCTTCAGTATTCTTTTAATTTGTTTGAATAATTAATGGTTGTTGAATTGCATTATGCATTTATACAGTTAACTGTATGATTTTTATTTTTTAATATTTTTAATGCATGAATATATAATGTTTATTGTAAAAATATCTACCAAACTTGCATTCTGGAACAAACCCAAATGAGTTGTGAAATATTAATCCTTTTTTTTTGTGGTGCTGGGGATTGAACCCAGGGCTTTGAGCATGCGAGGCAAGTACTCTATGAACTGAGCTACATCCCCAGTCCTATCTTAATCTTTGTTATCCACTTTTTGATTCGCTTTTACTCATAGTTCCATACGATTTTAAATCTAATTTTATAGAAAATAATGCTGTGAATTTTTTACTATCTCACATTGGGCTTTGATATCAATATTATACTACCATTGTAAAATGAGCTGCAAAAGTTGTCCTTTTCCTTATTCTCTGAATGATTTTCTTTCTGAAATGGTTGCTCAAAGTTGCCAATGGGTTGCTTGGATCTTAGAATTTGGGGTAATTTTCTGTTTTTTAACTATTCATATATTTGTGTTCTTTTTTGGGGGAGTTGGGATAGGTCTTCAAGTTTTTCACCTTTCCTTTGCATCAAGTTGTTGATGCCATCACCTTATAATGTCAATAAATATTTTAATATCTGTGGAAATAATTATCTTTTCATTTTGATGTCAGTTATTTGTGATTTCTCTCTGCCTTTCTGTGATATAAAAGTTTTTTTTTTAATTTTAATAACTTTCAAACACCTTCCCTTTTTTGCTTTTTCACCTTTTGAATGGAATATTTTTTGTTTTGTTAGTATCTGCTTCTATCTCTAGTATCTTCTTGCTTTTAAATTCCTTTGATTTATTGCTTATAAATTTTCTGCCATTTTGAGATAAATCCTTAGGTAATTGGTTTTTAAAGACTTATTTCTTAAAGCTCGTGTACTTTTTAGAGCTATAAATTTGAGCATATGCATAACTGAATCCTAAATTTAGATTTGCAATTTTTCAGTGACAGCAACCCGAGAATATTTTATACTTTTTATGATTTCTTTTTAAGCCTGCATTGTTCACATTGAATAACTTACTAATATTTCAGAATTTTCTCCTCTTGTTTTTAGTTTGCAAATATTTTATATCAAACAGTGTAGCAATTCTTTGGGCTTCTAAATGATGTCCTCCCTCCTACAGGTCTTACGAGGCTCCTGATGGGTGGCTACACTAGGAGCAGACACCTTGATTTAATTAGGGTCTAATGTACTTCAGTCATGGTGATGGCTTCTCCATGTCTAGTTCTCCTCTACCTCTCTGTGGTGTGTAGTGTTCTATCCAAATTTATGACGTGTAGGATGTCTCTACTTTGAAAGCCCCAAACTCTGCTTTTTCCTCTCAACTTTGTGAAGCAGCTCAGGTTTCAGCCATCCATTTTGTGCTTGGCACTTGCCTCAGACTGTAGATGGACACCAGATGCTCATTGCTCTTGGGTTCCCTCCTCTCCGAGGTCTTGGCTCTTAGCTTCCTAATGCCTTTTTAGACAATTGATTAAATTATCTGATTTTCTATGCTATTTTCAAACAAATTATTTTAAAATTGTTTTTATGAGTAGCTTCCTTAATCCTCTACTGCTTTGAAACAACTCACTCTACCATTACTGTGGTCAGAACTCATATAAGGTTGTTTTATTTAAAGTCATATATTTTAGCTGCTATAAAGTCATTATGTACTAAAGTCATATATTTGTTTTATTTCTTTTGCTTGCTAGATGTTTGGAAAAATCAACTAAACTTTTTATGTATCAATTTTCTTACCTGAAAATGGTAACACTAATAGTACCTTCTTAGGGATTCATTTAAAAATTTTTTGAAAAGTAAGCAAAATATCAGGCATTTTACTTGACATAAAATAAGTACTTATAAATACTTTTGATTTCATTATAATTATTATTATCATGAATTACAGTGTTAGCAATCAATGCAAAGATTTAATTTTGGTTTTATACATAAAACCTTATAAAATATTCATATAAGCACTTTATGACATAGGCTATATAGTTCAATGATCATGTTGGTATTTTAAAGGTGATGCTATCAAGAGGCTGACTGAGCATAGTCTTTAGGAAGAGGGTTCCTAGTTAGGCCACCACAATTAGAAGCCTGATTGCCTTGTTTTTAATTTTTATAATTTTGTGGGGGTACCAAGGATTGTCAGGGACACTTGACCACTGTATTTTATTTAGAGACAGAGTCTCACTGAGTTGCTTAGCACCTCACTTTTGGTGAAACTGGCTTTGAACTCATAATCCTTCTGCCTCAGCCTCCCAAGCTGCTGGAATTATTAGCCTGATTCCTACCTTCAAAAGTTAAGAGTATTTATTCTAGTACCAATATCACTAGATGAAAAGATGATGATTCACACTAAGCAAAATACAAACAGCTTAATACATACACTCCAGTGCATTAATTTGCAATGAAAATACATTATGTTATGCCTTCTACAAATGCTTGCATTAGTATAGCCAAGATATTTTCTGTTTATACACAGTTTTATTTTGGAAACCAAATTTTGGTCAAGAATGTATATGGTACACATGGACTAGGACAGACTGAGAACTTTCCAGTTAAACTGGCAGGATGCTTACTTCTGCATCCTAAAAAAAGGCCTTCCCTGGCAGCTACATTGGCAGAACAATGTCAGACAGGTACTGGTGATAGATCCCAACTTTTCTTTAGTTTGTCAGGGAAACCTGATAGTCAGACCAGTGCTTCCCAATATCTAGTATAGATGTGAGTTTGGACAACCTTCTCAAATTCTCTGGGTCCCATTTCCTTATCTGCAATATAAAACAGAAGCCTGCTTCTAAGGAGATACATGTTGATTAAATTATGCCATTAATGTAAAGCATTTATCATGGTTTTCAAAATATATATTATGCTCAATAAATGGTAACTATTACACTTATGGTTTAGAAAAATAGACTATCTCATCATGTTTTCACCATTCTGTTAATTTTATAGTTCCACTCTTAAGTGCCAGTGTCTGACCTCCATCTTTTTACAATTACAGATGTTTCTCATTTGGTATTGAAGAAGGAACTTCTATCAGCTTAATTAGAAGCATTGCCCAGGTGTCAAGGGGCACTTCAGAGTTTATGACGGAAAAGGACAGAGTGCAATTCAAGGCGAGGGATAGGTTGCATGTCTGGAGGTGGGCAATACAGATCAAGTATGTGGCAGGGTTGGGGACACAACTGCAAAAGTAGCATGCATTTTCCCAAATCTTCAAAGTTTGGGCTATGTTCTTAGTTTGATTGCTTTTTGCCCTAATTAAGCCTTATAGCAAATGTGCCCACTATAGGATCTAGACGATGGCCTATGACCCTAATAACTGGAAGACCAGCAATGAGATGCTGAAAAAGGTTGAGACTTTTGTACTTAAAAGTAGATGCTGTATCTCTGTAGTATGCTGATTTTAAGTCCTTTGGGTATAGGCCAAGGAGTGGGATAGCTGGGTCAAATGGTGGTTCCGTTCCAAGCTTTCTGAGGAATCTCCATACTGCTTTCCAGAGTGGCTGCACTAATTTGCAACCCCACCAGCAATGTATGAGTGTACCTTTTTCCCCACATCCTCGCCAACACCTATTGTTGCTTATGTTCTTGATAATCGCCATTCTAATTGGGGTGAGATGAAATCTTAGGGTAGTTTTGATTTGCATTTCTCTTATTACTAGAGATGTTGGACATTTTTTCATTTTTTCATATATCTGTTGATTGCTTGTACATCTTCTTCTGTGAAGTGTCTGTTCATTTCCTTAGCCCATTTGTTGATTGGATTATTTGTATTCTTGGTGGGGGGGTTAGGGTTAGGTTTAGGGTTAGGGATAAGGAGGGTGGTAAGAATGGAGGAAGAAAGGACTGTATAGAGGGAAAAGAGGGGTGGGAGGGGAGGGGGGAAGGGAAAAATAACAGAATGAATCAAACAACATTGCCCTATGTAAATTTATGATTTTTAATTAAAATTAAAAAAAATAAAAATTAAAAAAAAAGTAGATGCTGAGAAACTAAGAGTTTGGCTGTCATATCTGAGATTCCAGATCTGTGTTTCTGGACCTTTTAGTACTATATAACTTATCTTCCATGCTGGGGGCAGAAAGCAAGAAGCAAAGAGCATGATGTGGCCCATGGATGGGAAGGGATGGCAAATTGATATTCCATTATCATTATGAACAAGAAGATGTCTATGGTTCTCTTTCTAAACCCCCTTTTCCCAGTTGGTGCTATTTGTTTTCTTTTTTTCTTATTTGGCAATTTCTTTTATTATTCTCTTCTTCAGGGATCTCCTTTCCCTAACATTTCCTTCATTGGCAATTATGTTATGAAATCTCTTAACCTCAGCTGTCTCATATGTAAAGCAAGAGAAATAATTAAAAGAAAAATTTATAGAAATATTTAAGAAAACCAAGGATCATGAATTTCTAGCTTATACTTACTAAGAACAAGATCTGTCTCTTATCTCCTACTTTGAAATAGTGACAAGGCCAAAAATCAAGTGCATCATACATGTGCTTGATCTGAATTTTAGGAAGGATTTTGAATGTTTCCTTTTTTAGTGATGAGTTAATGATCCAAGTATAAACTAGTTGGAAACTTATATCCCAGAATTGCTGAATTTATATCCAGTTGTGATTATTTCAGGTTCTATATTTTGTGATCTTTTGTTTTAGATGAAGATCAAAAACATGAGTGTTCTTAATGTTTGACATAAACTCTCCTCTTAATGAAGAAGTGAAGGAACTGAGAATTTTGATCTGAAAGACATAATCACAGAGACGAAGATACCTATTACAAATTTTCAAAACCATGAAGGCAGAGGATATTGCTCAGTGGTAAAATGATTGCCTAGCATGCCTGAGGCCCTGGATCCCAACCCCAGAAAACACATACACAAATCACACACACCAAAAAAAAAAAAAAAAAAAATTAAAAGAAGAAAAGATGAAGAAAAAGAAAGAAATGATCATGACGTGAAAGAGGAATTGAAGAATTTACCTTTATCTGCTATTCTAAAATCAGTCTTTGGGAGCAGTGGGTGAAAAACTCAGGCATCTGTATTCTGATCTATGACTGAGATTTTCTTCCGAGCAGTATGACAAGAATCAGAACATTTGGACTTGACTCCCACCTCAATCATTTGCTTGAAGGTCAACTTTGGCCAATCATTTATATTCTGTATGAGTCACTTTTGCCTTTTAAGAAGCTGGCTATTAATTTTCCTCATGACTTTTTTTTTTTTAGAAAGAGGGAATGAGGATTAAAATGAAAAAACAAATAATATGAAGATACTTGTAAACTATAGAGCGACCACACGCGTTTCTCTTCCACAGCTGGGTGTTTAGGGGTCTCCAACACTGTCTCAGTGGTTATATTGGATCTTTCTGCAACCTGCATGGCCAAACCCAAGAAACCGGCAAGGGGTGATGAGCAATTAAAGAAACCACACACACACACACATACACACACACACACACACACACACACACACACACATTAAAAAAAAGCTGGGATCAGGTGAAACACTGTACCCTGATGGGGAAACAGTGACAGATGAGCTGACCTAGCAAGTTTATTTATATAGGGTCTCATAATCAGGAAATTATTAAAGACTATGGAGTCCCTGTTCTTTGAATACTAGAAAGTTGCAGGACAGAAACATTCTTGTTGCTACTTTATTGCTGCAATGTTTCCTGGGTGCCACAGGAAGCTGTGTTGAGAGTTTCTTCTAAGCAGGTAGGCTTGAAGGTTATAGCACTGGTGAAACACTATAGTTATCTTGCTATGTTCAGGATCGTCTGTCCCTGCCTCTGTCCTTGGGAGCTGGCATTTGAACTCAAAGCTATGAACTAAAGAATTCCATGGCAAGCATAGAATTCTCTCTCCTGCAGGGGTCACCACCAACTGGGCAGTATTCAATCAGCACCTTCTGACTGAAAAATTCCCAGGAGCCGTGTCACCACTGCCCAGGGATCAGTCCAAAGCCACGATTCATTCACTGCTGATTGATTCACCTATGACTCAGTGAACTGTTGCCCTAGGGAGCATGGCCTGCATTGTGCCTTGCAAGTGGTAGACAGAGTTAGAGGGAGACCAGGTAATTCCTTCCAGCAGCACTTTGGGGCTGGCCAGTGAGGAGAGAGTGATGCTCCTTATATGCCTTGGGGAAGCTTCTTGCCCTAACCTGGAGTCTTCAGGGAAGTCTGTATCTATTGTACAGTGCGTGGACTCCTCAGGCAGGGCCACTGTCTGGGCTGTGGCATGGCTGTATACCCATCGTAAAGACTGAAAGAAGGAGTAGGAGCTTCGGGAAAGGAAGGCCATAGCCTGGATCCTTGTCCACGCAGATAGGGGCCCAATACCAGCACCCTTCCCTTTCCTCCTAGGAAACCAGACATGTTCCCAGGTGTGCATGCCCAGGTCTGGCAGAAGGTGACCACAAGTGTCCCATCTTCCCCACCCCACTATCCCGGTTCAGACCTTTTCTGGTCTCCTGGTCGTCCTTTCCTGGTCATCCTTTACTTGGCAAGAGAAGGGTAAAATCTTTAAATGGAACAACCAGGAAAGTTAAGAAAGAAAGTGACATGGATGAGGAAAGTGGAATACAGGAGGGACAGAGTGACATTCTCCTTCCTCTCTCAGCACTAAGCTGAGTGAGTTTCTGACTGGATACCTCCTTAGACCTTACTCCTTGGAGTAGGAAGAGGAGAAAAATCAGGAGTATTGAGGAAAGATGAAGCAGGTCTCAGGGGAGATGTTCATGAGGGTTTGGGGGAGACTGGGAGAAGAGCCTTCCTCTCATCTGCTGTCCCTCAGCCTGACTCTTCTTTCCCTTCATCACAGTCTCTGCTGTGCCATGCTTGTGAAGGCTGCAAACACTCTCCTGAAGTCATCTGTGGATCCTGCTGTCTTTGCTCTCTGAGGATGCTCTCCAGGAAAAGAAGGTTCCCTCCTTGGCTATCAGCACTCCCTTCACAGTTTCTTCTGCTATGATGCATTTTGTGTGTGTATGTGTGTGTGTCTTATACCTTGCCCGTAGGTCTCTTGCCATAACTGTAATGGATGCCCACACCACCTTCCTTGTCTGTTCCATGTCCCTTTGGATATGGTCTTATTTCCCCAGAATGATCCTGAGAAAAGTGATGGTGCTGCTAGAAATGGTTCCTTTGTTTTTCGAGGAGTCCAAAGCCTCCATACGCAGTAATTAATATCATTCCCAGGCTTTTAAGAGTGCTTCTAAGACAAACAGGTGACAAGGGCCCCTGACCAACAGTTGCAACACTGATGCTAGAGAATGACTTAATTAGAGAATGATTCACTTTATCATTGTTCATTTTTGATCTTATATACTTTCCGGGAATGTATGGGTTAAGTATTGAAGTCTTCCGTTCTTACAGGAGTTGGAGAGAAGTACAAAAACCAACATCAGAATCAATGAAACCTCAAGGTCAAAAATGAGAGACTCACTGGGTCCTCACTGGCTCTGCTGGGGAATGTCTTGATAACTCAGCTTGGGCTTGTTAGCCTACACTGCATGTCCTTCAACTGCCTAAGTGACTTGGACTGAGTTACACTTGTTGGGGACAGGTGTTTCTTCTTGTTCATTAAGCACCTTTTAAGAGGAGAGTAATAGAAAACTTAGACAGAGCCTGACTCGTGAGAACTAAGTCAGGCTCTGACCTAGTGTAATCAAAGGAGGAGTAGAACTAATGATAGCTTTACTTGCCACCTGATACTGGATTTCTTACCATATGAGGAAGTACTGACCTCACGGTTTGTTCTGACTCTTCTATCTTGTATACTCTTTCCTAGTGAAAATAATATCATTTGATATGCTGTCCTCTAAAATGTGTTATAACCCTATTAAAACGACTATATCTACTCTTCTGTTGTATCTGGTCTTTTATAGATTCATTTATATCACCTACCTTAATTATATTATCCCATGTTTTCAGTTCCAAGTTTTCTGATCTGTCCACTGTCCACATTGACCCTGTTCCCATATCTTCTGCTCTAGGCTGATTTCCTTCTTATAAGACAAAAATGAAAGACATTGGTATGGGAACCATGATTAAAATCATGAAATGGTTTTCTATTAAAATCCATAATTTAATATTCCAAACACTTCATGGATAAAGTTCTTTAGGTTATGTAGCAATTTTTCCAGCTTTATTTATATATAATAGACAAATGAATGTTGATACTCTATCTTTTGATTAGAGAATTTATTCAATTTACATTTATAGAAATTATTCATACATTATTCACACATTTTGTAAGTAAATTATTCATACATTTTGTAAATTGCTGTGTGTTTTTCAGTTGTGTTCTCTTGCTGTTTTCTTTTATGTGAATTTTCAGTAATAATATACCGTCTTTTACCTTTTAAGCAACTAATTTTTTCTATGTAGTTACTTCAGAATTTTCATAACATGTTGTAGTTATAACACTATTTTAAGTTGATAATAAATTCAATTGCATATGAAAACTATTGAAAACAGTTTTTATTCTTTTTGAATAATAATTAAATAATTTACTGTGGGCTGCCTACTTGTTTTTAAAATTAGGAAAAATAAACCCAAGATGTTTTATTAATATATGAGGTGAATGACCTTGTTTTAAGAGAATTTGTATGAATCTATCAATAGATAAAACAAAATGAAACATAATATTATTAATACATAGCTTTGTCTTTCATTTTAAAGACAATATTCTTTCTATGTAGGAATCATTATTTTCTGAATCATATGTAAGTTAGTCAATGCTAAGACATATGTTTCTGGTTCAAGATACAATGAATGGCCCATAGTCAAAGCAACTCTTGATGATGACCAGTAATGAGACCACCTGTCTTTATGATTTCTAAATATCCATGACTATGGAAGCTCATACAGAGAAGAAATCATAAAATAAAGTTGTTGTTCATGAAAATCAGTTTTATCTAGGGAATAGATACAAATGTGCTTTCATTACAGTTTGTAAGAATATATTTTCATAGTATATGATGTGATGTTTAAAGGCCTGGATTCTGAATTTTGGTTAATTAATAAAATATCTTTAGCACCCAGGACCAAAAAGTAATTTCAAATATCTTTAGTTTGGGGACCACCAATACTTTGAGGCTCAGGTTTCTACTAAGTGTATGATAGTAACTCATTTTAGACATTGAAATGTTGGATTCTTCAGCATCCCTGAATTTAGGCCATAAATTACACCAGTGTTTATGTTTTCATTGAAGGTATTCTTGTCTCTTTTTATCGACACCAAATGTTCATCTCATTAGATTATTTTCCTGACACTTGCAATTAAAAGTCACATAGGATGCCTGTGCATATGTGTCAGTGCCCTAGAGGAGTGCCTGTCTCTTGCATATCCACTTGTCCCCCATATTGTTCACAGGCTTATGAGTCGTTGGAAGAGTAAATCTCTCCTAACAGGCTGGCATATACTCTTGGTATTGGACATCCTTCTATCTCTACCCCAATGAATTCTTACCCCTGACTGGATCACAGGTGTACATCCCTTTCACAGCAACTCTTGAATTCACTAAAACTTTTGTAGTTATTTTTTCAAAATTTCATTAACACATATTAACTGTACACATTAATGGGGTTCAATGTGATATTTCCACATATGCATTCAGTGTGTACTGATCAAATTCATCCTCCCTTTTTGCATCCTCCCCTGTCCAGCTTTCCTAATCTTTAGTGCTCACCACCCTACTTTCCGGTCAACATATTCCATTACTTCATTGACTGTTTCTTGGATATCTGTCACGTGAAGGCATTGCACTAGGAGCTTAAGACATTCAAGTCCACCAAGGATTTCATACCTGACTGAGAAGTGGGAAGGGAATAAAATATTTAAAATGAAAGTTTTATAGACAGAGTTATCTGTCCATAGACACACATCTACCACAGGATGAAGTAATTCAGACTTGGGAATGGCACCAGAAGATCTAAGAAATCTCTCAAATTAACAAACGAATTTCAACCTCACTCAGCACACCTGGAATGTAGACTTTAGTCACCTCTTTAAAAATCCTGTTTCTCGTGGTGGGCAGAATCACAGACAGACTCTGGGACAGGAGTTCCCTGTGTTTCTCCTTTGCTGGCAAAACAATAAAACTCCTTTTTCCTTTTTTTCAAAAAATAAAATAAAATAAAAATAAAATAAATTTTATCCCCATTGTGATAGGGGCCTAATATTGAAAATTCATGAGGGAAGTGTTCCTATTTAGAATTGAAGAGGAGGAAGCTAAAATCCAGGAATTTGGAGCAACAGGCCCAAAGTCACACAGTGAGAAAGTGGTGGCTCTAGGAATCCAACTCATTTCTGATAAATGACTCTGTGACTTCAACTCTCAACCAATACCACACAGCGAGGAAGCAACAACTCAGGTAACAACCTGTTTCCATATTTCTCACTCTAAAGTATACTGCTGAGGGAAGCCCATCAGTAACAGTGCATACAAGCAAGAGACACAGAGGAGGAATTCACTTCTCCAGATTTGGGATGCAGCAACAGATACAGATTTGAGAGGAGTATAGATGGGAGCACTCAGAAGATGCTTATCAAACATTCTTGGATGTGTGGCACAGTGTGTTCAGGAAAACTCAAGTCAGTTCCACACATGGGCATGTGACTAAAAAGTCCTCATGCAATATGTCCTATCTTTCTGTCACACTTCTATATCATACTGAATGCTGTGGAGCTCTGTTAGTGAGTGATGTGTTGAGATGGTATTCTAAAAAATTAATATGAATCAGTGTGGACAAACAGCAGTTTCTGGGATTCACTTAAGATGTATCCTCAGGCTGTGAAATGAGGTAGTACAAGTCAGAGAAAGAGTAGATGATAGAAAACAAACCTGATAAATAGAGTAGTGAATGGAGTGGATGATCTCCAGAGCCGGAGTGTAGTACGGTAAACAGGTACTTAAGTTTCTGACCTGGCATGTGAGCATGTTGTAATGCCCTTACTCTAAAGGTGGAAGAGAAGTGGGGAGCCACCAATTTCTGTTGGGTTGTATCTTAGTCACTGAAATTGCTGTAATGATTGACAGGGAATTACTCTTTCAAATTTATTGAACCTATTCCAGAAACCCACTCGTTTACCTATAGGCAACTGTTGGGAGGGGTGACGGAGGATGGCAGAGCAGTGCCTGAGATTGGGGGTCTCTGATGTCCTCATGGCTGTGGCATGCCTGGTTTCTGGGACTGTTTCTGTGCAAAAGCACAGCATGCTTAGCTGCTGTAGCAATGCCCTGAATGAGGAGGCTCTGTGCAAGGGTCCTATCAGCTCTGACCTTGATCTCAGGCACACAGCTCCTGGGAAGAAAGTCCAATTCCAAGTCTGACCCCTCCCTTGACTCCCTTAGGATTCTCCTTAGAAGTAGAGGATTGGAACTCTCAGATAGCCAGGCATTTCAGACCTGGAAGGCCCTCACTAAGGCAGCCCCTAGGTTGCCTGAAGCAAACTTATTTGACTGGTCCACATGGGATCGTGTAGAACAACTTGTTAGGAAGAGGGAAATCAGTTTATGGGAGGGTCCCCCATTGGGAGTCTGCCCTACAGTATCTGCCCTTAAGGCCTGCTTCTCTCCAGGACCTCCCAAAGGGGGCTCCAAGTTTCCTCTCAAAGAGCTGCTGCCTCCAGATAGTGGGAAATCTTCCTGGCGGCCATTTTATGATACTGGGCAAGAATTCACTGACTCTAACCTCCCCGCTCCCTGTATGGCCTTCCCAGTAAATGTTTAAATGCTAGTTTGGGAAGGAATGACTACGGATCACAAATTGGCCTGTGCAGGGATGAAAGATCACTCCATGGGAAGGTTGATTGTGGCTACCAAAGATACTGGCACACAGCTTCTGCAAGCGAGCGGGCAGATGGAAAGGGATTCCTTATCTTCAAGTTTCTTCTTTCTTGCACTTCTCTGCTCTTCCTGCAAACTTGCTCCCCCTCTTAGTCCCTCCTCCTCCTCTAACTTTGACTCAGTTGTTTCTGCTTCCATTCCCCAGCCCAGCTCACCTAGTCCTCCTGCCACAAGGTCCCACATAGGCCGGTGTGGAAGGATTAACCAGCCTGACCATCAGTGGCATGTCCTAGTAAGGAGTATGATATAGTAACCCCATTCCCCACAAGTAGTGGGAGATAATTGTTTCACAATTTTCTGCGAAACCTGAATTGAACCAGGAAAAAGATTTAAAATGCCCTAGGCACAAAGTTTCTGCTAAAACCTGTCAGCTCCTTCCAGATCTCAGTCAAGGCTTATATTGAAATGTAAATGGTGGAAGTCAGAATGCTTAGTAGGAGACCAGACTCAAACCCAAGAAAAAAAAAAATGAACAAAAAGAGTCTTATCTAAACTCCAGCAAAAGTAAATTTTATGGTGCTTTACTAAAGTAATTAACGGCTGTATCATTTTTCCAAGATTCTTGGTTTTTTTTGAGTTCTACATTTTTTTTGAGCTCATGACTTTTTTGATCAGTTCTATTTTTTTATTCAACTAGAGTTTTTGAACACCTGTTACATTGCAATGGAAATTCACCTATAAAGTTACAGGGCCTTTGATTTTGTGTTATTTGTATGTTGTGCTGTCTGATGTCATGTTTTGTCTGTATCAAAATTGAGCACTCCTATAATTAAAATTTAAAAATGGATCCAAATATTTTTAATTCACGTGATTTAAAAAGATTCGATTTAAATTGGGTAAACTAATAGAAGTAAAATGTCTTTAAAATTAACTCACAAGTCTCTAGGTGGTCAAACTAATAAAACGTTGATGTTTATAAAATGTCTAACATCAATTTTTCTAGAACTTTTCTTCCACAGGAAAGAGATGGCAAATACTGTTTACACTTGTCTGATATCTTGATTTTTTTACAATAAGATGAGTGAATTAGAGTTGACATGTATGGGAAAAACATTATTCTTTGTATATTAAATGTGTTCATATTTTCCAGGTATACAAGCCTTTAAAGCAGAAAATTTATCAAGCTGTTAGTCTCCAAATTAAACTTGTCTGTAATGGTAAACCTATCATTTAACATTCTATATAAGTCCTGTCATCAATAGGGTATATATAAAATTTGTTAAATGTATTTCTAAAAGTTATTGAGAGCCTGATTTATTTGAAGGTAAAGCATGAAAGCATTTTGCCACTTTGTCACACAAAAGGAAACTTAAAAACTCTCTCAGCCTTTCTTTAATTCATGTTTTAGATATAATGTTAAATTGTGTTAACTAATGTTCATATAGACTCAGGAGTCAATATATGTAAACTGCTTAAAATGGCATTTAAGAAAGAGTGTAATGAGCAGTAGCAAAAATGGGACAACAGTGATTAAGATTAGGGTCTCTGACCTCATGACTTTGGACAGTGGACTTCCTTGAGAGCTACACAGAGCTCCTAACATTGCACTTTGCAGCTCTACCATCTTAGATCTACAGGTTCAACTTGATTCCTTGGCCACTGTTGTCCTGCAGTGGCAAAGGAAGGAGGGCTTTGCCTGTTCCTTGGTGAAGAGTGCTGTTTCTATGCCAACCGCTCTGGCATTGTACAAGATAAAATCAAAAACCTACAAGAAAATCTGGAACATTGTAGGAGTGAGCTCCACTCTAATTTCCTCTGGACTGGGTTACACAGGTGGCTCCCTTACCTCCTCCCACTTATGGGCTCACTAATCACCATTATCCTTGTGTTCACCTTTGGGTCTTGCATAATTGATAAGCTTATCCATTTCCTGAAAAGCTAGGCTAAGTCTGTGAAGCTCATGGTGGCCGACAGCATTATACCGCCCTTCATAATGATGATTGGGAGCCCTATAGGATCATAGATCACTTGTATCAGGACACAGGGGTCTAAGTGTCTCTCCCTTAAGCCCTGCTCCTCCTGAGGGGCCCTCCTGAAGCACTAAAGTGATAGTCAATGATGGGTAAGATCCTCAGAGGAGGACAACCTAAGACAGGCACACCTTCGAGTAAGGCAGACCCCCAAATTGCTAGGGTGATGTTCCATGACAGGTAAGACCCTCCCAGGGGCAACCTAAGATAGACACACCCTTAATATAAAACAAAAAATGGGGAAATGTTGGGACTAATGACACGTTAACTAACTCAGGCTGACTCCTTACTCCCTGGCGAGTGAGCAAGATCAAGGCCTCAGGCGGTTTCAAAGGTTAATGATGATAAATTGGACCACCGTCAGGGATTGGTTAACAACAGTTCCGTGAACGTGATCAAATCATGCTTGCCATATAGTCCTATGGGACTCTCACCTGAGTGAACCTCCCATGCCTTGCAGAACTTTAAGCTAATTGGTTCCTGCCTAGCCCCCACCCTACATAAAAGCTGTGTGATTTTCTCAATAAGTGAGATTCCTGCTGTGCCTCGTGCACTGACAGACCTCCCGGCTCTGGTGTGTTTCCTTTGCTGCCAACACTCATCATCCTGCTCAGCCCCGTATTCTCCTTAGGCAGGCCCTGAGGAGGTACATCGGACCTTGTTGCCCGACAAGGAGCAACAAAGTAAAACACCAAAAATAAACCAAAATGAGCAGGAATACAAATCATATCTTGATAATAACCTTGAATGTCAATGGCCTAAATTCAATAATCAAAAAACATAGACTAGCAGATTGAATTAAAAAGAAAGACCCAACAATATGCTTCTTTCAAGAGACCCATCTCATAGAAAAAGACATCCACAGACTAAAGGTGAAAGGATGGGGAAAAACATACCATGCACATGGACCCAGTAAAAAAGCAGGGGTATCTGTCCTCATATCAGATAAAGTGGACTTCCAATCTAAGTTAGTCAGAAGGGATAAAGAAGGACATTTCATACTGCTTAAGGGAAGCATAAAAGAGCAAGATATAACACTTTTAAATATTTATGCCCCAAACAATGGAGCATCTACATATATCAAACAAACTCTTCTCAATTTTAAGAATCAAATAGACAAAAACACAATAATAGTGGGGGTCTTTAACACACCACTCTCACCAATGGATAGATCCTCCAAACAAAAATTGAACAAAGAAACTATAGAACTAAATAATACAATCAATGATATACACCTAATGGATATTTACAGAGTATTTCATCCATCATCAAGTGAATATACTTTCTTCTCAGCAGCTCATGGAGCCTTCTCCAAAATAGACCATATGCTATGCCACAAAAAAGCCATTAGTAAATACGAATAAATAGAGATACTACCCCGTATCCTATCAGAACATAATGGAATGCAATTAGAAATCAATGATAAAATAACAAATAAAAACTACTCATTTACCTGGAAACTAAATAATATGCTACTGAATGATGAAATGATAACAGAAGTCATCAGGGAAGAAATAAGAAAATTCTTAGAAGTAAATGAGAACAATGACACAACATATCAAACCTCTGGGACACTATGAAAGCTATACTATGAGGAAAGTTCATTGCATTGAGCTCATACATTCAAAAGATAAAAAGTCAACAACTAAATGACCTAACATTACACCTCAAAGCCCTAGAAAAGAAGAACAGATCAACACCAAAAATAGTAGAAGACAGGAAATAATTCAAATCAGAGCTGAAATCAACAAAATTGAAACAAGAGAAACAATTTAAAAAATTGACACAACAAAAAGTTGGTTCTTTGAAAAAGTAAACAAAATTGATAAACCCCTAGCCACACTAACAAAGAGAGGGAGAGGAAAAACTCAAATCACAGGAATTTGTGATGAAAATGGAAAGATCACAACAGACACCATTGAAATACATAACATAATTAGAAGCTACTTTGAAAATTTGTACAACAAAATAGAAAATACGAAGACATTGACAAATTTTTAGAGACATATGATCTTCCCAAACTGAATCAGGAAGATGTACACAATCTAAACAGATCAATTTCAGGCACTGAAATAGAAGAAGCCATCAAAAGCCTACCAACCAAGAAAAGCCCAGGACCAGATGGATTCTCAGCTGAATTCTAAAAGACCTTTAAAGAAGTACTGATACCAATACTCTTCAAAGTATTTCAGGAAATCTTAAAACATCCCTTCATGCTTAAAACACTAGAAAAAATAGAAATAGTAGGAATATACCTCAACATTATAAAGGTTATCTATGCTAAACCCACAACCAACATCATTCTAAATGGAGAAAAACTGAAAGCATTTCCTCTAAAAACTGGAACAAGGCAGGGATGCCCTCTTTCACCACTTCTATTCAACATTGTTATTGAAACACTTGCCAAAGCAATTAGACAGACCAAAGAAATTAAAGGGATACGAATAGGAAAAGAAGAACATAAGCTGTCATTATTTGCTGATGACATGATCCTATATTTAGAAGATCCAGAAAACTCCACTAGGAAACTGCTAGAACTAATAAATGAATTCAGGAAAATACCAGGATATAAAATCAATATTCATGTAAGTCTAATGCATTTCTATTCATAAGTAATGAATCCTCTGAAAGAGAAATTAGAAAAACCACTCCATTCACAGTAGCATCAAAAAAATAAAATAAAATACTTGGGAATTAATCTAACAAAAGAGGTTAAAGACCTCTGCAATGAAAACTACAGAACATTAAAGAAAGAAATTGAAGAAAACCTTTGAAGATGGAAAGACACCCATGTACTTGGATAGGCAGAATTAACATTGTCAAAATGGCCATTCTACCAAAGGCACTATACAGATTCAGTGCAATTCCAATTAAAATCCCAATGACATTCCTCATAGAAATAGATAAAGCAATCATGAACTTCATCTGGAAGAACAAGAGACCTCGAATAGTCAAAACAATCCTGAATAGAAAAAGTGAAACAGGAGGTATCACAATACCAGACATTAAACTATACTACAGAGCAATTATAACAAAAACAGCATGGTATTGGCACCGAGATAAATAGGCAGACCAATGGTACAGAATAGAAGACACAGAGACAAAACCACATAAATACAGTCACCTCATACTAGACAAAGGAGCCAAAATCATACAATGGAGAAAAGATAGCCTGTTCAACAAATGGTGCTGACAAAACTGGAAATCCATACACAGTAAAATGAAATTAAACCTCTACCTCTCACCTTGCACAAAACTCAACTCAAAATGAGTCAAAGACATAGGAATTAGACCAGAGACCCTGCACCTAATAGAAGACAAAGTAGGCCCAAATCTTCATCATGTTGGCTTAGGATCAGACTTCCTCAACAAGACTCTCAAAGCACAAGAAATCAAAGCAAGAATCAATAAATGGGATGGACTCAAACTAAAAAGCTTCTTCTCAGCAACAGATACAATCAAGAATGTGAAGAGAGAGCCTACAGATTGGGAGAAAATCTTTTCCACATGCACTTCAGATAGAGCACTTATCTCCAAAATTAATAAAGAACTTACAAAACTCTACAACAAAAAAAAAAAAAAAAAAAAAAAAACAAAGAACCCAATCAATAAATGGGCCAAGGACCTGGACAGACACTTTACAGAAGAAGACACACAGGCAATGAATAAATATATGAAAAAGTGTTGAACATCTCTAGTAATTAGAGAAATGCAAATTAAAACAACTCTAAGATTTCATCTTACTCCAATTAGAATGGCTTTTATCAAGAACACAAACAATAATAGATGTTGGCATGGATGTGGGGAAAAAGGCACACTTTTATGTTGCTGGTGGAGTTGCAAATTGGTGAGGCCACTCTGGAAAGCAGTATGGAGAATCCTAAGAAAACTTGGAATGGACCCACCTTTTGACCCAGTTATCCCACTCCTCAGTTTATACCCAAAGGACCTAAAATCAGTAAACTACAGTAACACAGCCACATCAATGTTTATAGCAGCTCAGTTCACAATAGCTAGATTTTGGAACCAACCTAGATGCCCTTCAATTGATGAGTGGATAAAGAAACTGTGGTATATATATACAATGGAATATTACTCAGCCATAAAGAATGATAAAATTATGGCATTTGCAGGCAAATGGATGAAATTGGAGAATATCATGCTAAGTGAGATAAGCCAATCTCAAAAAGCCAAAGGACGAATGATATCACTAATAAGTGGAGGATGACACATAATGGGGGGGAGGGAAGGGTTAGTGTTAGGGTTAGAGTTAGGGTTAGGGAGGGGGGCAAGTATGGAGGAAGGAAGTACTGTATAGAGGGTAAAGAGGGGTGGGAGGGGTGGGGGGAAGGGAAAAAATAACAGAATGAATCAAACAACATTGCTCTATGTGAATTTATGATTACACAAATGGTATACCTTTACGCCATGTACAAACAGAGAAACAACATGTATCCCATTTGTTTACAATAAAAAAAAATTAAAAGCTAAATAAAAATAATTAAAAATTAAAAAAGTAAAAATATACTCTAAAATTATTATAAAAGGTTGTACATAGAAGAAATCATTTAATAACAAAAAACATAAGACTGAATTTTTCTCAGTAGAAAGAAATTAATAATAGTAGTTAACATGTGCAATGTCATAATTACCAATAAGGTATTTATGCTTCCTACACTTTTAACCCAGTTATGGTCTCAGATTGATAATTTTGTATTACCAGTGTATTTCTCAGCCTCAGACTCTGATATTTAAAATGGAAATTAATGGATTCTTTTTCCCTCTGTGGAAATAAGCTCATCAGACTCTCTTTAGCCAGTTGGGAGCATGTGCATGTATTAGTGTGATGTGCGAATGTGAGCATCTGTGGGTAGTGTGTGACTACATGACTCTGTGGAATTTGTGGTACCAGTAGGAAGAGAATAAAATGAGAAGCTAAGATCTGTAAAGACTGATATGCCCAAATGTTGTTTGTATGTGTTGCTTTGTTCCTAATTACTCAAGATAAAATAAATAGAAAATATTGAAAGAAAAACAAGAAATTGGAAATATGCCTAATATATAATGCAAAGAATATTAATTCTGCATATAAATATTAATTCTGAAGAATTTTATTGAATTTTTCAGAAACAATTAAAATATAAATATTAAATATACGTTTGTTATATATTAAAGTCTGAGGAATTAAGAGTCCAAAATTTCTCCTTTCAGAATTTCATATTCATCTTATTTGGAGCCAAGGGTGCTTTATCTGAGGTCATAGTTCCTTCTGTGGCTATTCTCAGTGATCTCTCTTGAGGGAACAAGAAGAGGTTCTTTTAATACTTTAATTTTGAACTTATTGACACAGTTAATCAATTTCCACTTTGTCAAGTGAAAACATAACAATATTCACAGTATCAGCTGGGTACCATTTCCTGGGAGATAATTAATCTAAACATAACTTATTTTCCCTTTTGATAGAAAAGTTTGAGAGATTCCTTGTTTTTTAAATTTTTTATTTGTTCTTTTATACATGACAGTGGAATGTATTTTGACATATCATATATACACAGAGTATAATTTCCCATTTTTTTGATTATACAAAACGTGAATGGAGTTGCACTGGTCGCTATTCATATATGAACATAGGAAAGTTACTTCTGATTCATTCTACTGCCCATTCCATTCCCATGTCCCCTTCCCCGACTCTTCCCTGTCCAATCTGGTGAATGTCCCCTTATCCCCACTGCCCGCCCCACCTATTGTGAGTCAGCATCTACATATCAGAGAGAACATTCAGCCTTTGTTTTTTGAGATTGACTTATTTCACTCAGCATGGTAGTTTCCAGTTCATCCATTTAAGGAGAAATGCCATGATTTTATTCTTTTTTATGGCTGAATAATATTCCATTGTGTATATATGTCACATCTTTTGAAGGGCAACTAGGCTGGTTCCTTAGCTTAGCTGTTGTGAATTGGGTTGCTATAAATATTACTGTGACTTCATCACTGTAGTATGCTGATTTTAAGTCCTCTGAGTACAAACGGAGGAATGGAATAGTTGGGTCAAATGTTTCTTCCATTCTAAGTTTTCTGAGGAGTATCCATACTGCTTTTCAGAGTGGCTGACCAATTTGCAGTCCCACCAGGAATGCATGAGTGTACCTTTTCTCCCACATTCTCATTAACATTTATTACTTGTTTTCTTGATGATTGCCATTCTCACTGGAGTGAGATGAAATCTCAGTGTAGTTTTAATTTGCATTTCTCTAATTGCTAGGGATGTTGAACATTTTTTCATGTATTTGTTGATTGTGTTTCTTCTTCTTCTGTGAAAAGTCTGTTCAGTTCCTTTGCCCATTTATCGCTTTGGTTATTTGTTTTCTTGGTGTTAATATTTTTGAGTTCTTTATATATCCTGGAGAATAATACTCTATCTGAGGTGCATGTGCTAAAGATTTCCTCCTATTCTGTAGTCTCTCCATGTTCTTGATTGTTTCCATTGCTATGAAGAGTGTTAGTTTGATACCATCCCATTTATTGATTCTGGATTTAATGTCTTATGTTTTAGGTGTCTTGATAAGGATTCACTTCCTAAACCACCATGATGGAGAGTTGGGCATATATCTTTTCTAGTAGACCAAGGGTCTCTGGTCTAATGCCTAGGTCCTTGATCCATTTTGGGTTGAGATTTGTGCTGGGTGAGTGATAAGGGTCTAATTTCATTTTGTTACTTTTGGATTTCCAGTTTTCCCAGCACCATTTGTAGAAGAGGCTATTTTTTTCTCCAATGTACGTTTACAGCGCCTTTGTCTATTGTGTGATAACTGTATTTATGTGAGTTTGTCTGAGACTTCTATTCCATACCATTGGTCTTCATGTCTGTTTTGGCATCAATACTATAGGGTTTTTGTTACTATACCTCTGTAGTGTAATTTAAAACTGGTGTTGTGATGCCTCCTGCTTCACTTTTCTCACCCAGGATTGCTTTGACTATTCTGGGCCTCTTGTTTTTCTGAACAAATTTCATGACTGCTTTTTCTCTTTCTCTGTTGAACATCATCATAAACTTAATAGGAATTTCATTAAATCTATATAGTGCTTTTGCTAGTGTGGTCATTTTGACACTATTGATTCTACCTATCCAAGAACATGGGAAATCTTTCCATCTTCTAAGGTCTTCTTCAATTATTTTTCTCTAGAGTTCTGTAATTTGCATTGTAGAGGTTTTTCACCTCTTTTACTGGATTATTCTCAAAATTTTTTGAGGTTATTTTTAGACTATTTCTCTTTTAGTTGATTCACCACTGATATATAGGAATGCAATTGATTTATGGGTGTTAATTTTATATCCTGATACTTTACTGAATTCATTTATAAGTTCTAGAAATTTTCTAGTGGAGTGTTTTTGGGTCTTCTAAATATAGAATCATGTCATTGGCAAATGGTGGTAGTTCAAGTTCTTTTCCTGTTCATATTCCTTTAATTTCTTTCTTCCATCTAATTGCTCTGACTAGAGTTTCAAGGACTATGTTGAATAAAAGTGGTAAAGGCATGCCTGTATTGTTCCAGTTTTCAGAAGAAATGCTTTCAATTTTTCTCCATTTAGAATGAAGTTGGCTTTGGGTTTAGCATATACAACTTTTACAATGTTGAAGTATGTTCCTACTGTATCAGTTTTTTTTTTTTTTTTAATTTTTTGAACATGAATGGATGCTGAATATTGTGAAAAGCTTTTCTGCATTTATTGGGATAATTACATGATTCTTGTCTTCAAGTCTGTTGATGTAATGAATCACATTTATTAATTTTCATATATTGAACCAACCTTGCATCCCTGAGATGAACTCCACATGATCATGCACTATCTTTTTAATACGTTTTTGTATGCAATTCTTAGTATTTTATTAAGAATTTTTTATGGCATCTTCAATCTCATTGCTTGAAACTCGTCTGGTTAAATTGTATAAGTCCTCTTGATTCAGTTTGGGTACTTCATATGTCTCTAGAAATTTGTCAATATCTTTGAGATTTTCTATTTTATTGCAGCATAAATTTTCAAAATAGTTTCTAATTATCTTCTGTATTGCAATAGTGTCCATCATGATATTTCCTTTTTCATCACAAAGTTTGGTAATTTGAGTCCTCTCTTTCCTTCTCCTTGTGAGTGTGGCTAAGGTTTTATCAATTTTATTTATTTTTTCAAAGAACCAATTTTTGTTTTGTCCATTAAATTTGTTTGTAAAAACAAGAGACCCAGAATATCAAAAGCAACCCTTAGCAAGAAAAGAGAAGGAGGAGCATCACAATACCAGACCTCAAACTATACTATAGAACTATAATAACAAAGTGGTGTGGCATCAGCCCCCAAATACACATATAGACAAATGTTACAGAATAGAAGACACAGAAACAAGCCCATGTAAATAACAGCTATCTCATATTAGAGAAAGGTGCCAGAAACATACATTGGAGAAAAGATAGCCTATTCAGCAGATGGTGCTGGGAAAACTGGAAATCTGTATGTAGCAAAATGAAATTAATCCTCTTTCTCTCACCCTGCACAAAAATCAACTCAAAGTAGATTAAAGACTTAGGCACTAGAACATAGACCCTGTGCTTAATAAAAGAAAAAGTGGGACCAAATCTCCTCCATGTCCGCTTAGGAACTGACTTCCTTAACCAGACTCCTAAAGCACAACAAGTAAAATCAAGAATCAATAAATGGAATGGATTCAAACTAAAAAGCTTCTTCTCAGCAAAGGAAATAATCAATGCGTGAAGAGAGAGCCTACAGAATGGGAGAAAATCTACCACATGCAGCTCAGATAAAGCACTAATATCCAGGATATATAAAGAACTCCAAAAACTTAACACCAAAAAATAAATAGCCCAATCAATAAATGGTGTAAGGAACTGAAGAGACACTTCACAGAAGAAAAAATACAAGTGATCAACAAATATATTAATAAAGTTTCACATCTCTAGCAATTAGGGAAATGTAAATCAAAACTACCCTAAGATGCCATCTCACTTCAGTCCGAATGGCAATTATCAAGAATACAAGCAATAATAAGTGTTGGCAAGGATGTGGAGAAAAAGGTACACTCATGCGTCACTGGTGGGACTGTAAATTGTTGCAACTGCTATGGAAAGCAGTATGGAGATTCCTCAACTACCATTTGACCCATTTATCCCACTCCTAGGTTTAGACCCAAAGGGCTTAAAATTAGCATACTATACTCATGCAGTCACATCCATGTTTATAGCAGCTTAATTTGCAAGAGCTGAACTATGGAAACAACTTAGGTACCCTTCAACAGATGAATGGATAAAGAAAATGGGGTATATATACACAATGGATATTACTCAGCCTTAAAGAAGATTGAAATTACGGCATTTGCAGGTAAATGGATGGAGCTGGAGAATATCATGATAAGCAAAAAAACTCAAACTCAAAAATCCAAATGCTGAATGTTTTCTCTGGTATGTCGATACTGATCCATAATAGGACAGGCAGTGGGTACAGAAGAATGAAGGAACTTTGGATTGTGCAGAGGGGAGTGAGGGAAGGGGAGTGGGGATGGGAAAGAGGGTGGAATGAGACAGACATTATTACCTTATATACATGTGTGATTACACTACTCATGTGACCCTGGACCATGTACAGCCATAGGAATGAGAAGTTGTGTTTCATTTGTATGCAGTGTATCAAAATGTATTCTACTGTCATGTATAACTAGTTAGAACAACTTTTTTAAAGAAGATTAAAAACATTTTCTATGAAATAAGGAATGAGACAAGGAAGTCCACTCTTACTACACCTATTTTAGCCAGGGCAATAAGAAAAGAAACAAAAGGGATACAAGTAGGAAAGAAAAATGTCAATTATTCCATTTTGCAAATGATGTGATTCTATACTTAGATGACCCTAAACCTTCCACTGGAAACCTTCCAGAGCTGATAAACAAATTCAGCAAAGTAGCAGGACACAAGATCAACAGGCAAAAATCAATGACTTTTTTTACACTAATAACAAATCTGCTGAGAAAGAAAACAAGAAAACAATTCTCATAATAGCCTTAAAAAGAATGAAATATCAGAAATAAAACTAACCAAGGAGAAACTGAAGAAGACATTAGATGCTGGAAAGACCTCCCATGGTCATTAATAGGCAGAACCAATATTGTTAACATAGCCACACTTCCAAAAGTGATACTCATCTTCGGTGCCAACAATATAAAATATTCTTTACAGAACTAGAAAAAAAAAGCAATCACAAAATTTACATGGAAGAACAAAAAGACTGAGAATAGTCAAATCAATTATGATGAAAAAGAGCAATGCCGGATGCATCACAATACCCAATTTTAAATCTTACTGGGAACTCATAGTAACAAAAATAGCATGGTACTGGCATAAAAACAGACAGATCGATGGAACAGAATGGAAAACACATAGGCAAATCCACATCGCTATACTCCTCTGGTTTTTGACAAAGGCACCAATAAAGAATCATTGGAGAAAAGGTGCATTCTTTAACAAATGGTATTGGGAAAACTAGATATTCACCCATAGAAGAATCAATTTAGAACACTATCTCTCACCCTGCAGAAGAGTCACGTCAAAATAGATCAAAGACCTAAGTATAAGACCATCAAGTTTGTGTTGGGTTCCCCCAAGCAAGGCAAGTACTTTCAGAGGAAACTCTGTCCCAGTTGAGATCTGAAGAGGAAGTCAGCCTGCAACTGTGCAGGAAAGGTGCTGGCGTATTTGAAGAACCAGAGCAAAAGATCTCTGTGTGAGATTAAGCTGGAGAGATAGAGCACCAAAGATTTGTTTTTTGAACTTTTAAATTTTATTTGTTCTAATTATTGTACATGACAGTAGAATGCATTTATACATTTTAATAGATCACACATAAATAGAGCGTAATCTCTCATTTTTCTGATTATACATATTGCAGGATCACATCAGTCATGCAGTCATACATGTACATGAGGTAATAATGTCTGTTTCAAAAGATTTTTAGAGGTCACTTGGCCACATCAAAATTATGATCCCCCAGTGGGAGGTTTAGCAAACTTTAATACAATTTTTTTAAGCAGCATTATGTTTCAGATAGAGAGAATATAAGGGGGTAATTCCACCTGCAGTGGGGATAGTGGTTTGGGGGAGCAAGAATATATCCTTAGATGCAAATGAGATCAATGGACTACAGAAGTTTGAGACACTTGGTCAAGAAAAAAGGAGAGAATATAACTATTAGATCAAAGAAATGCTGCAATGTGTGTGTGTGTTAGCCTCATCTGATGGCACCAGAAGAGATAGTCACGTTGTTTTAGGTTTCTATGACTGCATGAAAATTGTGATCCATCCTTCAATTCTCATTATCAGGATGGGCCCCCACATAGATACCATTAGAAACACTATTGCAGTTTAGATATGAGGTGTCCCCCAAAAGCTCATATGTGACATAATGCAAGAAGGTTCAGAGGTGAAATAATTAGATGCTAAAACTTGTGACCCACACAGCAGATTAATTCCTGATGGGGATTCACTAGGTGGTCACTGAAGGCGGGTAGAGTGATTGGAGGAGGCAGGTCAATGAGGGCATGACTTTGGGGTTAGATTTTATTCCTGGTGAGTGGAGCTCCCTCTTTGCTTCCTGATGGCCATGTCCTTGGCCTCTTTCCTCATCACACACTGCCATCATGGTGTTCTGTCTCACCTCAGCCCAGAGCAGTGGAGTCAGCTGTTTGGAACAAGACCTCTGAAAACATGAGCACCAAATAAACTTTTCCTCCCTTTTTTTCTTTTTTTTTTTTTTGTTTCGCTTTTTTTTTTTTTTTTTTTTGAGAATATTGCCTCTTTTAATAAAAATGAGAAAAGAAGTAATATAAAATTCTTGTCATGATAAAAATCTTTGAGCTTACATATCCTGAGTGTATATTGTGTGTCCTCATGTAGTTTTGGGTACAAAATCAAGATAGAAATATGCATTAATGTAATATAAATACACATTGGCTATGAAACATTCAGAAATTGCCTCTGTTCTGGGACTTACGTCAAAGAAGACAATTGAGAATGAAATTCCCAAAGAAATTAGGGTTTGGAAAAATTATATCTTTATAAAGAAGTTAGAACTAATATTTTGTAATGCGTGCATTAAGTTGACCACTTTGGAAGTCAGAGGGAAGGAGTCAATTGTTCTACAAGCAAACTTGGAACTTTACATTTTGCAAGAGTCAAGTTTTGAACAGATTGTCTTCATTTATCAGTGAGATAAGAGATTCCTTCAGGATATGAAAACAGGATCTTATAGAAAAATTTTAAATTGCATTGAATTAATAATAACTACTTGATAAATATGAGAGAAAGTCTCTCAAGTGCAGGACAAATCCACCTTTTAGTTTCACAATATTCATAACTCTATGTTGTTTTCATTAGGTCTTCTGGTCATAGCAATGAAAAATCTGACTAAAACAAACACCTAGAAGATTAGAAATAACAGAGAACATTAAGACATGAGGATGCAAATAGTAAACCCCACTTTATGACATTAGGACATTCTTATCGCAGATGAGTTTAACCACAATTTAGAAATAATAAAATAACCACTACATCATTAGGTTTAGAAAACGTTAATGTTTAATGTTTTATGTTTAAAACTTTAATCAAAGATGTTATTTTTAAAAGCAAATAAGGGAAAAAATAAATGATTATGTTTAGATGCTAAGTAAAAATTCTGAAACTTTTCCTTCAACTTTTGAATTAATCAGCCTCACTTGACTTCATTCTGAGACAATTCCTTTTTTCTCTTGAAAACAGCATTTAAAAAAAATTGTTAGCAAAATATGATATGTCCTGAACTTATCTGACAATAAATGCTAATGAGAACAGAAAAGTAGAACATTGTGTGTTAACAGAAACATAACAAACACATTTAAAAAAAATAATTACAGAAAATATAATAAAAGAATTAAAAATTCTCTTTAATGAGATTATAGCACTTTAACATTTAGGTAAATATTTTTCAATCATCCATTTACACATAAACACACTTATAAAGACACAAAAATAACGTGTAAGTATTCACAGTTTTTTAACTGTTTTTACCTGCTTTTGCCTGTTTTTCATCAAGTTATTGGATTTTTGGTTGTTACTATTGATGGGCTAAGTTTTTAAGAAGTACTATGTGCACATGCATGTGTGCATGTGTTTTAAATAAAGTCTTGGATTAGGTAATTTTAGATATTGGAAACAATTAATGCATTCTAATTATTTTTAATTCCAGTCAGTGCTGCTAATTTAGAAGGAATGAACAAAATGGTCATTCAGATTTAAACTTTCATGTATCTTCAATCTTACTTAAATATCGATCTATATTTGAATTGGCTCATATTAGTGATGTTCTGTGTCCTAGTTGGTTAACGCATGTTCCTATTTCAATAATAAGAACTATGCACATGCATTATAATTTGAATGTATAAGTTACATCCATCCATCCATTCATTCAAGAAATTTATTGAGTTAGTGGACTCTGGATACAGCACTAAATAACACAAACATAAATCCTTATTCTTACGGAAATTTCCATTGTCTAGGAAAGACAACGATATAAGCAAACAAGCAAGTGATGAAGATCTTTTCATCAACACTATCCAAGTTTTACCCGATATCATGGCAACTGGTTTCTCCACCAACATCTGGCATTAATAGAGCAGCAAATTAAATTAGAATGTTTGTATTAGGTATATCTTCTAGAAAAGACTCCAGTATGCAGGAATGAGATACTTCATGATCTTGGAGTTTTGCCATTCAGGATACAAGGGGCCATAGAACTCTCATAGAATTCTCAACACAATTTTTATATGTTGGATAGTTTTCAGGATATCCTTTTTGCCTCATTCATGCTTTTTGTAAGGGAAGCCACATGTTTTATTTGAGATTTTCACCTTTGTTTTGTTCTTTTTTTTTATTTTGACATTTCTATGCTCCCATGTACACTTCACTGAAAACCTTATTAATATGAAGTTTCCTTATACAGACTTCTTTTGGAAATGCCCACAAGATGAAGCAACAGAAAATATAACAAATAAGAATTAGAAGAGAACAGCCAAGCCCCATATGACCCCTGGCCAGACTGACTGAGCCCCGTCTCCAGGATCCCTAAGCCCGACCGATCACTCCCTGCCTCTGGGGCCCTCACATTGACTGACTGCTCCCTGACACCAGGACCCCCAAATCAATGGACTGCGCCCTATTGCTGGGACCCCACCGACTGATTGCACCTGGCCTCCAGGATCCCACAACCACACCAAACACACCCGACTTCCAGGACCCCTGCCTGACCAACTGCACCCCGCCTCCAGGACCTCCTGCTGACCACGTCCACCCCTGAGCTGCAGCTCCCCATTTGCCAACACATTTGGAAGCCAGAGTGGCAATTTTGGATAATCCTGGAGCCATAGCTCCAATCTTTAGGTGGGGCAAATCCCATCCTGAGAGGCCTGCTGGAGGCTTGAAGCTAGACATCAGATATCTCTCAAGCATCAGGATACTGAAGACTGGAAGGTTTCATTATCATATGCCTGTTATACTGTAGATTTTCTTTTTTCTCCTTATTGAAAATTTTTAAGTTTTTATTTCTTTACTTTTCTTGCTCTCTTTTCCATTTGTTTACCTGTTCCCTCAGAGTCTCTTTCTCCCTTTTTTGCATGCTAACATCCAATTTCTTTTGATTACACTCTCAACCTTTCTATTACCTAGAACTTCTGTGTATTCTTTTCTTATCCCATTAACAGCAACATTCTACATCCCTCTGCATCCTCTTTGTCCTCCATTAGAAACTACGGACCTTATTGCAAATCTGTTTGTTTTACTGAAGATAATATTTGAACTCATTCTGTTTATTGTGACGATATTGTTATTGTCCTCATAGGGGCTATTTGGTCTAGGATAGCATTTTTCTGAATTGGACACTGCTAATATTGATCTCCCCTTAAATAAAAGGATTTGGAAACCTATAGGGCCACTATAAGCCTATAGGGGGAAATTTGCAGTACCCCACATCTGCTCTGCTAGAGGGGAAGATACAGGGACAACATGAAAAAACAAGGGAAGAAAATGATCCAAACAAATCTAGATTCTATAGTAATAGAATCCAATGACAGTATGTTAGAAGAAATGTCAGAAAAGGACTTCAGATTATACAAGATTAAGATGATTCTCAAAGCAAAGGATAAGTTAAGAGAGCAAATGCAGGCAATGAATGATAATACCAATAAAATGAAAGAGCAACTGCAGGAAGCAAAAGATCATTTCAACAAAGAGATAGAAATTCTCAAAAAAAATGGAAATCCTTGAAATGAAGGAAACAATAAATCAAATAAAAAACTCAATGGAAGGCATCACCAAAAGACTAGACCACTTGGAAGATAGAACCTCAGACAATGAAGACAAAATATCTAATCTTGAAAATAAAGTTGCCCAAACAGAGAAGATGGTAAGAAATCATGAGCAGAATCTCCAAGAACTATGGGACATCAGGAAAAGACCAAATTTAAGAATTATTGGGATTGAGGAAGGCACAGAAATACAAACTAAAGGAATGAACAATCTATTCAATGAAATAATATCAGAAATTTTCCCAAACCTGAAGAATGAAATGGAAAATCAAATACAAGAGGCTTACAGAACACCAAATGCACAAAACCAAAACAGACCCACACCAAGGCACATTATATTGAAAATGCCTAACATTCAAAATAAAGATAGGATTTTGAAGGCGGTGAGAGAAAAGTATCAGATTACATATAGGGGGAAACCAATATGGATAGCAGCAGACTTCTCAACCCAGACTATAAAAGCTAGAAGGACCTGGAACAACATATTTCAAGCTCTGAAAGAACATGGTTGCCAACAAGAATCCTATACCCAGCAAAACTAACCTTCAGATTTGAAGATGAAATAAAATCCTTCCATAATAAACAAAAGTTAAAAGAATTTACAAATAGAAAGCCTGCACTACAGAATGTTCTCAACAAAATATTCCATGAGGAAGAAATCAAAAACAACAATGTAGGTCATCAAAGGGAGGAACTACCTTAGAAAAAAACCACTCAAAGGAGAAACCAAGCCAAATTAAAAACCAAAATTAAGGCTAAATGACTGGGAATACAAATCATATCTCAATAATAACCCTGAAGGTTAATGGCCTAAACTCTTCAATCAAAAGACATCGACTGGCAGAATGGATTAAAAAGAAAGACTCAACAATATGCTGCCTGGAAGAGACTCATCTCATAGAAAAAGACATCCACAGACTAAAGGTGAAAGGATGGGAAAAAACCTACCATGCACATGGACTCAGTAAAAATGTGGGGGTTTCCATCCTTATATCAGATAAAGTGGACTTCAAGCCAAAGCCAGTCAGAAGGGATAAAGAAAGACATTTCATACTGCTTAAGAGAACCATAAATCAGGAAGACATAAAGATCGTAAATATTTATGTCCCAAACTATGGTGTATCCCTTTATATCAAACAAATCCTTCTCAATTTCAGGAATTACATAGAACACAACACAATAATCTGGGCGACTTTAATGCACTGCTGTAACCACTAGTTAGGTCTTCCAAACAAAAACCAACCAAAGAAACCATAGAACTCAATAACACAATCAATAACCTAGACTTAATAGACATATATAGAATATTCCATCCATCAACCAGCGGATTCACTTTCGTCTCAGCAGCACATGGAACCTTCTTGAAAATAGACCATATGTTATGCCACAAAGCAGCCCTTAGGAAATGCAAAAAATAGAGATACTGCCTTGTGTTCTATCAGATCATAATGGACTGAGAGTAGAAATCAATGACAAAATAAAAAAACAGAAATTACTCCAAGACCTGGAGACTAAATAATATGCTATTGAATGAAACATGGATAACAAAAAACATCAGGGAGGAGATTAAAAAATTCTTAGAGGTCAAAAATTCTTACAACATATCAAAATCTCTGAGACACTATGAAAGCAGTACTAAGAGGAAAATTCATTGCATGGAGTGCATTCCAGAAAAGAATGAAAAGTCAACAGTTAAATGACCTAACATTACAGCTGAAAGCCCTAGAAAAAGAAGAACAGAATAACAGCAAAAGTAGTAGAAGACAGGAAATAATTAAAATCAGAGCTGAAATCAATGAAATTGAAACAAAAGAAACAATTCAAAAAATTGACAAAACAAAAAGTTGGTTTTTTGAAAAAGTAAACAAAATAGACAAACACTTAGCCACACTAACAAAGAAAAGGAGAGAGAAAACTTAAATTACTAAAATTCGTGATGAAATGGGAAACATCAAGACACACACCACTGAGATACAGAACATATTGAGAAGCTACTTCGAAAATCTGTATTGTAACTAAATAGAAACTACTAAAGACATTGACAAATTTCTAGAGACATATGCTCCTCCCTAACTGAACCTGGAGGACATACACAATTTAAACAGATCAATATCAAGCAATGAAATAGAAGAAGCCATTAAAAACCTACCATCCAAGAAAAGCTCAGGACCAGACGGATTCTCAGCTGAGTTCTACAAGACCTTCAAAGAAGAACTCATTCCAATACTTCTCAAAGTATTCCAGGAAATAGAAAAGGAGGGTAACCTACCAAACTCATTCTATGAAGCTAATATCACCCTCATACCCAAACCAGGAAAAGAACATCAAAGAAAGAAAATTTTAGACCGATATCCTTGATGAATATAGATGCAAAGATCCTTAACAAAATATTGGCAAACTGTATCCAAAAACATATTAAGAAAAGTGTGCACCGCGATCAAGTGGGGTTCATCCCTGGAATGCAAGGATGGTTTAACATCCGTAAATCAATAAACATAACCCATCATGTCATATGGTTATTTCAATTGACACAGAAAAAGCGTTTGACAAAGCACAACACCCCTTCATGCTCAAAACACTAGAAAAAATAGGGATAGTAGCAACATACCTGAACGTTGTAAAAGCTATTTATGCTAAGCTGATGGCCAACATCATTCTTAATGGAGGAAAACTGAAACCATTCCTTTTAAAAACGGGAACAAGACAGGGATGTCCTTTTTCACCACTTCTATTCAACATTGTCCTCAAAACTCTAGCCAGAGCAATTAGGCAGACTAAAGAAATTAAAGGGATATGAATAGGAACAGAGGAACTTAAGCTGTCACTATTTGCTGATGACATGTATCATTATTTAGAGGATCCAAAAACCTCCTCCAGAAAACTTCTAGACCTCCCTCATCAATGAATTCAGCAAAATGGCAGGCTATAAAATCAACACGCATAAATCTACAGCATTTTTATACGCAAGCAATGAAACATCTGAAAGGGAATGAGGAAAACAATTCCATTTGCAATATCCTCAAAAAAAAAAAAAATACTTGGGAATCAATCTAACCAAAGAGGAAAAAGATCTCTACAATGAAAACTACAAAACATTGAAGAAAGAAATTGAGGAAGACCTTATAAGATGGAAAGATCTCCCATGTTCTTGGATAGGAAGAATTAATATTGTCAAAATGGTCATACTACCAAAAGTGCTATACAGATTCAATGCAATTCCAATTAAAATTCCAATGATGTACCTTACAGAAATAGAGCAAGCAATCATGAAATTCATCTGGAAGAATAAGAAACCCAGAATAGCTAAAGCAATCCTTAGCAGGAAGAGTGAAACAGGGGGTATCGCAATACCAGAACTTCAACTATACTACAAAGCAATAGTAACAAAAACAGCATGGTATTGGCACTAAAATAGACAGGTAGATCAATAGTACAGAATAGAGGACATGGACACAAACCCAAATAAATACAATTTTCTCATACTAGACAAAGGTGCCAAAAATATGCAATGGAGAAAAGATAGCCTCTTCAACAAATTTTGCTGGGAAAACTGGAAATCCATATGCAACAGAATGAAACTAAACCCTTATCTCTCACCCTTCACAAAACTCAACTCACAATGGATCAAGGACCTTGAAATCAGACCAGAGACCCTGCAGCTTATAGAAGAAAAGTAGGTCCATATCTTCAACATGTTGGCTTAGGATCAGACTTTTACAGGATTCCCATAGCACAAGAAATAAAAGTAAGAATCAATAATGGGGACAGATTCAAACTAAAAAGCTTTCTCTCAGCAAAGGAAACTATCAGCAATGTGAAGAGACAACCTACAGAGTGGGAGAAAATCTTTGCCACTCATTCTTCAGCACTACTTTCCAGAATATATAAAGAACTCAAAAAACTCTGCACCAATATTTATTATAATAAATATTAATAAATATTATTTATTATTATAAAATGATCTATAGATCCATGTCACATTGCAAGTATGTATCACATATACTTGTAAAGTCCATACTTCCTATCTATATTCCAGTGGCTTCCTGAAAATGAGGGCTTCCCACACCTCATGATGTTATCTTTTGAAGACCAAGATGATGTCAACTAAATCCACTGGAGTGGTAATTTTCCAGATGGAATTTCCACATTGCCACCATTATGCACAAAAAGACCATGCTTTTTCCATGTTCTTCGTTGCAGTAGTTGTCTGCATGTGCTGGGTTGAATTCATGCATGTTTTTAAAACAACTCAAAATGGATTAAGGACCTTGGAATCAGACCAGAGACTCTGCAGATTATAGAAGAAAAAGTAGGTCCCGATCTTCAACATGTCGGCCTAGGACCAGACTTCCTCAACAGGACTCCCATAGCACAAGAAATAAAAGCAAGAATCAATAACTGGGATAGATTCAAACTAAAAAGCTTTCTCTCAGCAAAGGAAACAATCAGTAATGTGAAGAAAGAGCCTACAGAGTGGGAGAATATCTTTGCCAATCATACTTCAGATAGAGCACTAATCTCCAGAATCTATAAAGAACTCAAAAAACTCTACACCAACAATACAAATAATCCAATCGACAAATGGGCTAAGGAAATGAACAGACACTTCACAGAAGAAGATGTACAAGCAATCAATAAACATATGAAAAAATGTTCAACATCTCTAGTAATAAGAGAAATGCAAATCAAAACCACCCTAAGATTCCATCTCACCCCAATTAGAATGGTGATTATCAAAAATACAAGCAACAGGTGTTGGCGAGGATGTGGGGAGAAAGGTACACTCATATATTGCTGGTGGGGCTGCAAATTAGTGCAGCCACTCTGGAAAGCAGTGTGGAGATTCCTTAAAAACTTGGAATGGACCCTCCATTTGATCCAGCTATCTCACTCCTTGGCCTATACCCAAAGGACTTAAAATCAGCATACTACAGAGATACAGCCACATCAATGTTCATAGCTGCTCAATTCACAATAGCCAGACTATGGAACCAACCTAGATGCCCTTCAATTGATGAGTGGATAAAGAAACTGTGGTATATATACACAATGGAATATTACTCAGCCATGAAGAATGACAAAATTATGGCATTTGCAGGCAAATGGATGAAATTGGAGAATATCATGCTAAGTGAGATAAGCCAATCTCAAAAAGACAAGGGACGAATGATATCGCTAATAAGTGGAGGATGACACATAATGGGGGGGAGGGAAGGGTTAGTGTTAGGGTTAGAGTTAGGGTTAGGGAGGGGGGCAAGTATGGAGGAAGAAAGTACTGTATAGAGGGTAAAGAGGGGTGGGAGGGGTGGGGGGAAGGGGAAAAAAATAACAGAATGAATCAAACAACATTACTGTATGTGGATTTATGATTACACAAATGGTATGCCTTTGCGCCATGTACAAACAGAGAGGGAACATGTATCCCATCTGTTTACAATAAAATAAAAAAAAATAAAATAAAAATGGTGAACATACTCTTCCATGAAATTATATTATGTTCAGATATTTTCAGTTTAAAAATACTTGCTAATAAACATATGTAACAGAAGCAATGCTACTGCATTTGAATAATAAAAGAAAAATAAATATATGCTGGTCAGCAATGCTGGTTTAAGAAGCAGTACAGTATATTAAAATGCCTTATTTGGAGTTAAAATTTCCCTTGTTTTCCAGCAGTTAGGTTATTTGGTGTTGGAAGCCTATTTAAAGGAAAAGAACTTCTCAAAAACAATGTCCTATGCAGTTGGAATATTTAAGTCTTCTACTCAGTCTCTGTTGGTGTTATTTGCTGCAAAGGCATGTAAGTTTCCCATCTGGCTCAAGCCACTCTGAATATGCGCAACATGGATTTCTACATTATTCTGAAAGCAACTGGTATTAGAGGTGTCTATTGTACTCTTGATATCATTTAATGAATGTGTAAGTGATTTGAATTCAAAGGAATTCAGGTCTCCTCCCTCTGCTAGACACTTAATTTGTAATAAAATTGCTGTAAGCCTAGAGATCAAGTCTGTCAGATTTTCATTTTCAACACAGGGTTGTCCTGTTGAGGAATTTGCATGCCGAACAATTTCCTGTGCTTCTTCCTCACACCTTCTCCTCATATCTGTTGGCTGATCTGCAGGTTGGAGTCCCTGGTCTGGGGCAAGCTCATAGCAGTACTGTTGAACTTTATGCAAAACCTTGTTTAGGTCCTTGTTCAGCTGTTCAAGATCTAGAACAATTGTTGCATATCTCCGCTGAAATTCAATGCCAATGGGCATGGAATATGATTTCAGTTTTTCTGCTTCTGTATTCATTTCTCTTAATTTCTTGATATGTTCCTTTTTAATCATGAGAATTTTTGATAATTTAGTCACTTGGATAAGGAATTCTACTGGAAAACCACCTAATGTTTCAGTATCAGAGCCAGAAATTTTACTTCTCCAAGGTGACTGTCCTAATAAAGGATCATTATCTGTAATTGGTGACTGGAGAGGAGGAGTATAATGTAACCGTGGTGGGGTCATAAAAAATGGAGAAGGCCGCTGTTTTTGTCCAAAGGCAGCAATTGGCATTGTCTCATGAGGCTCATTACTAAGGACTTCATAGTCAGGGATGGTATGAGTCCCAAGCCCTGTCCTATCAAAAGTTACTCTATACGTAGCATTCAGAGTATCCACAGCATCTCTTTGTCCAGTGAACAGACCATCATGAACACCACGTAATCGTGCTGTAACTTTGGTTCCAATAACCAGGGGCAAAGGAATTTCATCTGGGAGATCTTTGAATTGTGAAACATCTGCAACTTTCCTTTGTTGTAAGAGTCTTATTTTCTGTCGTTTCTGTTTTAATGCTGATCTCTCTTCCTCAAAAAATGCAGAAGAACATCTCCGTGGTTTTCCCATAAGCCGCCTGATTTTTCCCCATTCTACTTTTGTTAATTTTCTTGTTTTCAAATTAGGAAAAGATTCCTTTAGACATACACAGAAGTCATTATCACCTTCAAAAAGTGGTTTATCTATATTTGACTAGAACCACTCATATATGCACCATTTATGTGCTTTGGGAAGCTTGAGTAGGTTCCGTAACCGAAAACCAATCTTCTGTGAAGCTTTCTTATCCGGTGTTGACATTGTTGCTGTAAATTTCTGTGGAACCATTGCAACCCTCTGGTTTCTTTTAGGTGACTTTGTACTTATTTGTCTGTCATCTTCATCAGAAAAGAGTCGACTTCGTTTTGAATTTCTAAAAGGCATTTCCACAGCAGGGCCTGTATTTCTGCCTTTCCAAACAGGGGTTTTCTGTAAAGAACTGTACTTTTCATTCCATGTGTTAGATAAGCTTCCCTCTTTTAAACTGACAAGCGCTTTTGCTGAAGAGCTCTCGAGCTCTCATTTGTTTACAATATAAATAAATTAAAATTTTAAAAAAGGCTGGTGATGTGACTCAGTGGTTAAGTCCCTGGTAGAAAAAGAAATCTCTTTGATATATCATTCTGTAATAAAGAAAAATTAAAAAGTAAAATGGTTTGTTTATATGCGATTGGCTATATTAAAAAATTTCTTTAAAAACTCTCAATGTCAAAATGCAGAAATAAAAACAGCTACCACAAAAAAAAATTAGAAGACTAAAACAGCTTATTGCAAATGAACTAGGCATAATGCAGAAATGAGATATTAATTACTACACTCAGGTTTAGAAATTACTGCCTTTTTATTTTCCCTGAAGAATTATGAATTCTTTTTTCCAATTAAAACTTTTTCACTCTGGTGATTATCCTCATTTGATCCCATACTAAGATTTTTCTTTTCTCTTAAAAATAGTTTTTTTAAAAATAACTGCTACAGCTGGGCTCGTTGGCACCTGCCTGTAATCCTGGTGACTCGGGAGCTGAGGCAGAAGGATCATGAGTTCAAAGTCAGCCTCAGCAATCGTGAGGCTCTAAGCAATGCATTGAGACCCTGTCTCTAAATAAAAATACTAAATAGGGCTGGGGATGTGACTCAGTGGTTGAGTGCCCTCTAGTTCAATCCCTGGTACTCCCAAAAAATAAAAATAAAAATAACCATTACAGGGGCTGGGGTTATAGTTCAGTGGTAGTGCACATGCCTGGCATATGTGAGGCACTGGGTTCAATCCTCAGCACCCCATAAAAATATGCTATAAAACAAAGGTACTATAACCTAAACATATTTTTGCAACTAAAAATAATTTTTTTTAAAAATAACTGTTACAAACTAATTGAATAACAGTAAAATTAACACAGTAAATAAGATCAAATTAGTGAGAATCCCCACAAATCTGACTACCCATTTCCCACATTTGAGTGAGCCCTTTTTATTCATTGGTTTATATATAGCCACTTTTTAATGGAAATTAAAGAAAACAAAATATAAATCTTCACAATCATTTTGGTACTTCCACTTACTGTGAAAAGCCTGTCTTTGTCATATTTCCTAAATCTTTATTTTATAGAAGGAGTAGGTGTATCAGGTTAGGGGAAAACAGGAGAAGATAAGAAGGAAAGATTAACGAAAAAATTAGCAAAGGAAGAGAGTGACTTCTGGGAAATAGGAGTTACAGGAACAGAACTGAGGACAACTCCAACCACTGCTGACCAAGGGCAGGGTCTTCTGGATCACTTGAAGACAGGACTGTGAAATGATTTGGGATTGTTCTTGTGAATCACACAGATTGAAAGGAAAAAAGTTTGGGGTAAAATGTTTTTTGAGGTAAGAGGTGAAGGTAAAATGTTAGTCTTCAAAGCTTCAACAAATTTGCCGTATTATGTATAAGTGTACGAGCATCTGAGATGGAATCTTGTTCATAGCCACAAACTAATTGTGTGACTTAAAGAGAACTACTCAACATTCCTGAACCTTGTTTCAGCTTATGAAAGATTATCTCATGACCTCTTACAGGGATTAAATTAGATTATACATTCCAAAAAATTGCATGGCTCCTGGTAAGGAGTAAGGATTCAATAAATGGTAACTCATCGATATTAATCCAAGCAGATTCTCTGAAAGACACCTTGTGCTATATTTCTCAAATGTTTCTCTGCCATACCAAATTGAGATAGGTGACAATTAAGAAAAAATGGTTTGAGAGGATTAATAATATTTGTGGTTGTTTTTTAAAAAGGAAAGAATAGCATACTCGAAAATTGTAAGATATGTGAAAATTGGGTCTTTAAAAAAAAAAGCCTGGCAAAATAACTGAGCATAAAATTTAACATCTTAATGAATTTGAAGTGTACAGTTCAATAGTAGTTAGGTGCATTTTCATTGTTGCTAGGTTTCAAAACCTTTCATCTTGCAGAATTGAATCTCTATAATGACCAAATAGTAACACCCTATTCCCACACCCATGGCCTGCAAAAATTGTCCCCAGTCCCTGCAAACACCATTTTATTTCCTTTTCCCAAGAAACTGTCTACTCTGGATAACCTCAAATGACCAGATTTTTCTTTGTGTGATTGGCTTATTTCACTTACACTCACTTCAGGGTTCTTCTGTTTTGTAGCCTTTGTTAGAACTTCCTTTTTAGTCTAAATAATATCTCACTGTATTTGTGTATCCACAAATACACAAATGGGTTACCTCCATCTCTTGCTATTGCTAGTACTACTGCTATGAACATAGGCATAAAAATAGCTCTTCGGGTGCTTTCTCTTTTTTTTTTTTTTTTTTGGTACTCTGGATTGACTCCTGGGTACTTAACCACTAAGCTACATCCCAAGCCTGTTTTTGTATTTTTTGTATTTTATTTTGAAACAGTGTCTGGCTGAGTTGCTTAGGGCCTTGCTAAGTTGTCGAGGCTGGCTTTGAACTCTCCATCCTCCTCAGCCTCCCAAGCCACTGGGATCACAGGCATGTGCCTCTGCACCCAGCTGGACCCATCTTTAACTGTGTTATATATGTGTCCTGAAACTGAACTGCTGGATCATACCATATTTCAACTTTTTTATTTTTTTGAGAAAATGTCATGCTATTTCTATAGCAGATGTCCCATTTTATATTACCACCAATAACACAGAAGTCTTCCAATTTCTCCATATCACAGTCAACATTTATAGTCAGCATATTATTACTATTGCTACTTTTTAGTAGCCATTCTTATGGTTATAAGGTGAAATCTCATTCTTGCTTTCCTTTGCATTTCTCTAATGATTCATGTGTTAAAATATTATTTAATATTCTTTTTGACCACTTGTATATCTTCTTTAGAAAAATGTCTCTGTACATCTTCGCTTATTTTTCATTCAGATCCTTTTATTGTTGTTAGCCACAGGGTAAAATTTTTTAAATTTGTTCTTTTTAGATATACCTGACTGTAGAATGCATTTTGGCATATTATACATACATGGAGTATAACTTATTCTAATCAAGATTCTATTCTTGTGGATGTACATGATGTGGAGTAAACCTGGTTGTGTATTCAAATACAAGGCTAGCAAAATTATATCTGATTAATTCTATTGTCCTTCCTATTTCTCTCCCCCTCCCTTCCCTATGAACACCTTTGTCTAATCCAATACACTTCTATCCTTTCCCTTCCTGCCATCCCTTGTTGTGGATTAACATTCACATATCAGAAAGAACATTTGGCATTTGGCTTTTGGGAATGGCTTATTTCACTTAGCATGATATTCTCCAGTTCTACCCATTTACCTGAAAATGCCATAATTTCATTCTTCTTTATGGCTGAGTAATATTCCATTTTGTGTCTATATCACATTTTCTTTATCCATTCATCTGTTGAAGGATACCTAGGTTGGTTCCACAGCTTGGCTATTGTGAATTGGGTTACTATAAATATTGATGTAGCTTCGTCACTGTAGTATGCTGATTTTTAAGTTCTTTGAGTACAAATGGAGGAATGGGATAGCTGGGTCAAATGTTTCTTCCATTCCAAGTTTTCTGAGGAGTATCCATATTGCTTTTCAGAGTGGCTGCACCAATTTGCAGTCCCACCAACAATGCATGACTGTACCTTTTCCCCCACATTCTCATGAACATTTATTGTTACTTGTGTTCTTGATAATTACCATTCTCACTGGAGTGAGATGAAATCTCAGTGTAGTTTTAATTTGCATTTCTCTAATTCCTAGAGGTGTTGAACATTTTTTTCATATATTTCTGACCATTTGTATTTCTTCTTTTGTGAAATGCTTGTTCAGTTCCTTTGCCCATTTATTGATTATGTTATTTGCTTTCTGTATTTTTTTTTTTTTGAGTTCTTTGTATAACCTGGAGATTAATGCTCTATCTGCGGTGCAGGTAATAAAGATTTTCTCCCATTCTGTAGGCTCTCTCTTCACATTTTTGATTGTTTCCTTTGCAGTGAAGAAGCTTCTTAGTTTGAATTTATCCCATTTATTGATTTTTTATTTTACTTCTTGTATTTTAAAGTCTTATTGAGGAAGTTGGTTTCTAAGCTAACATGATAGAGAGTTGGGCCCTACAATGAAAACTACAGAACACTAAGGAAAGAAATCGAAGAACTCAGAAAATGGAAATATCTCCTATGTTCTTGGAGGACAGAATTAATAGTGTCAAAATGGCCATCCTCGCAAAAGCACTATACATATTTAGTGTAATTCCTATTATGGTTCCAATGACGTTTTACATAGAAATAGAAAAAATAGTCATGAAATTCATTTGAAAAAACAAGTGGCCCAGAATAGACAAAGCATTCCTTAGCAAGAAAATTGATGCAGGAGGCATCACAATATCAGACCTTAAATTATATCATGGAGCTATAGTAACCACAACTGCATGATATTGGCACCAAAACAGATATGAAGACCAATGGTACAGAATAGAAGACAGATAAACCCACACTTATCTCATACTAGACAAAGGTATCATAAACATACATGGGAGAAAAGATGGTCTCTTTCACAAATGGTGCTGGGAAAACTGGAAACCATATGCAGTAGAATGAAATTGAACCCCTATCTCTTACTCTGCACAAAACTCAACGTGAATCAAGGACCTAAGTATTAGACCAGAGACCCTGAACTTACTAGAAGAAAAAAATGGGCAACAGGGTGACATTTTAAGAATCATTCACATGTATGTATGTGTGTTTTAAACAAAATCTTTAGGTTGGGTGCTTTTATATATATATGAATGATGAAAACTGCTTAAACTTTTTAATGCATACTTGTCATTTACAAGGGGATGAAAGAATGAACATTCAAATTTGGGCTTTCATATATCCCAATTTTACCAAATTGTGAATTTGTATTTAAATTAGGACACGCAATTGTTTTGTGTCCTAAATATTTCATTCATGATCTTCTTTCTATGCCAATAAATATGCAATGAAATCATAACATGAATGGTTTATTAATTCAGACTCCATTGCTATAACAAAAAAAAAAAAATTGATGTGGGTACAATATAAAGGAAGGAAGTTCATTCAATTCACAATTTTGGAGGGTGAAAGTCCTGGATCAGTGGGTTTCACCTGTGTGGCTTTTGATGAAGACCTTCTGGACATATCACAACATGATACAACAGTTGGCTTTGCATTGGAAACATGTGTGAGAGGTGGAGATCATGTGATCGGTTCAGAGAGACTCAGGAGCTAGCTTTGATCATTATACAACTCGCTCCGTGGGACCTAACAAGGTGCCATAAAGACTGTACTCCCACTGACAGAAGGTAACAATGCCCTGATGACCTAATTACTTCCCACAGGCCCCAGTTCTTAAAGTGTCCAACTCTCAATGTTTCCACACTGGAAAGGAGTTCCAATGCCTGATCCTTTAGGGTAAGTGTCAAGTTGTATCTAAACTGTGGCAAATGACTAAGTTGTGTTCATTCAATCATTTAATAAAACCCTCCCTGGAAGCTTTCTCTATTACTGGTCTATGACCTTTGAAATTCAACAGTGAAAAAGACAAACATAATCCCTATACTTATGGAAAATTCCGCTGCCTAGAAACAAATCTGTTAAAAAACTGTCAGTGTCTTTCCTCAGCTGCTGCCAAGGTGCTCGGTCCTTCCAAGAAGGGAGGAGGCCCTCACTTCATCCGGCGACTAGCACCGCGCCTGGCAGTCAGCACCGTGGCCTCTGTTTCCGAGCTGGCTTGCATCTACTCTGCCCTCATCCTGCACGATGACAAGGTGTCAGTCATGGAGGATAAAATCAATGCCCTCATTAAAGCAGCTGGTGTAAATGTTGGACCTTTTTGGCCTGGTTTGTTTGCAAAGGCCCTGGCCAATGTCAACATTGGGAGCCTCGTTTGCAACGTAGGGGCTGGTGGACCTGCTCCAGCAGCTGGTGCAGCACCAGCAGGAGGTCCTGCTGCCTCCACAGCGGCTGCCCCAGCGGAGGAGAAGAAAGTGGAAGCAAAGAAAGAAGAATCCGAGGAGTCTGATGATGACATGGGCTTTGGTCTTTTGGACTAAATTCTTGTAACATGTTGAATAAAAAACCTGAGCTTTGCTGTTAAAAAAAAAAAAAAAACAAAAAAAAACTGTCAGTGTGATGAATATCTGACCATTGATACAATACAGGTTCTTCCAAATGTTACATCTTGCAGGTTCTTCAACCAATACCAGCATTAATAGAACACCAAAAGAGAAGGTGCGTCTATGGAATCCCCAGTAAATAGTATACTTAGTCCCTCCTTAGATTCTGAGAAATTAAAAAAAAAAAAAAATGTTCTCAAGTCTAATGTTGTTGGAGACAAAAATTGTACTGCTTTGTGGGAGAACGAAATGAACATGCTAACTGAAAAAACCTTGGGCAATATTCTCTCCCACAACACTGGATGGGAGGGCGTACCATTGTTTCCATACTACAGTGTAATTTGGAACATGGGCTTCACAGTGAAGAAGCGGAATCATGACACAGCAGGAGGTAAGAGGGCCTGGGGTCAAGGCCTGGCTAATTTACCATAACTGGAGGTGTCAGAGGGTATGACTCTTGTTGTTCTGTCTACAGCTGTGGGCTGTGTGTGGAACAGAATAAAGGAGGAGCTAGTAAATCGATATACAAAGATGACTTATGTCAGCATTTATCTTATCAGTTATTTACGAATAACTGGTTTATTCCACAAACACTTGCAAGATTTAATGGGATCTAAATTACCAAACAGGTCCATAAGGACAGACACATAGTAGAGGGACTAAAAGAAGTCTTTGGGGTCAACTAGTTATGGATTTGAGGTCTGACTTTTGACTAATCTGCAATTTTGGTCTGTTTTTTGAGCTTCGTACTCTCCAAAGCTCTTTTATAGAAAATATTAAGTCTGCTATGTGGAGGTAATGTGAAGATTAAATAAGATAATAAATGTGAGAAATTCATCACAGTGCCTGGAAGACAGATCATACTGTATAAATGTTAATTAATACTCTTATTTGTGAAATTAAAAAAAACCAAAATGCTTGCACACCTAAGAGGGGAACAATTAAATTCTAAGTTCAGCGAAGGTATGAAACGATAATTGGTATAGCAAGGAGAAGGGCTAAAGACACAGCTCCTCTCGGTTTTCAACAAGGTGAAATTGGCTGCTCATTAAAAGAACAAGAAATCTGTCTCAGGCTGCTTCCTATGTCCCTTGGACTCTTTACCCAGCAGGAACACATGGAGAAAAATATTGAAATTAATCATGCAATCTCCAAGATTACAGAGATACACCAACATAGAAATTGTTATTTGTCAAATACATATATATATCTAACACAGGAAATGCTTTCAGCTAAGTGCTTATTTCTTATTTATAGAAGAGAAGGACATAGACTGATTTTCTTGGACAATAATTTTTCAAAATTCATTACGAACTCCGTAATTCATTCCTGAACAGTAAGCACAGTTCAAAACACTCTTTCCAGGGACCTTTTCACTTCTTTGTTCCTTAAAGAGTAGATTAACGAGTTCAGCATGGGTGAGACAATGTTATTTAGTATCTGCACCACGGCCCCAAGCAGAGGGTTGGGTGTGCGCTGCAGGTAGATGATGATGACAGGTCCGTAGGCACAGAGGATGGCAGTGAGGTGGGCACTGCAGGTGGAGAAGGCCTTCCGCCTGCCCTCTGCTGAACGGATCCTCAGAATGGCGATCCCAATGTGAGCGTAGGAGACACAAACGCTGAATAAAAGCACTAAAGCCAGGAGGCCAACATTAATGGAGCCCACTCTCTTCGCCAGAGAGCTATCTGTACAAGCCAGGGGTAAAATGGCAGGGATGTCACAGAAGAAGTGGTCCACCTGATTGGGGCCACAGTAGGTTAAGTGAAAGGTAAAGGAGGTCAGCGTGGTGGCATGGAGACACCCCACCAAGAAGGTTACCATGACCAAGCCGACACAGAGTCCAGGTTTCATGATGAGCATGTATCTTAATGGGTGACAGATGGCAACATAGCGATCATAAGCCATGACAGAATAGAGACATCCTTCCGTGGAACCCAGGTGATAGAAGAAGAGCTTGCAACGTGTGTGTCTCAGAGATAAAATAACCTCTTGGGCCAGGTTGCAGATGAGAACAGCATATCAAGAATAGAAGTCCCAGGAGGAAATTCCTGGGGTTGTAAAGTGTAATGGCTATAAAGATGAATAAATTTTCAGGCAGGGTGAGGGGGTAGATGCCTGAGAACACATTACGAATGAACAGTTTCCAACCCTTTGGTCTGAGGTATTCCCAGCAGAAGGAACTCATGTAGCAGTTTGTGATTTCCCATGTTCGTGGGCTTTCGTGAAGGACGTGAAGATAAGAGTGTGGAGACTGTGACCAACACAATGCCAATGCATGCATTGTCACAAATTTTTGTTGAAACATAATGATGACATTGAAAATAACAATTAGCAATTCTTTCAAAAAGATGTAGATGCTCGTGGAGCATACTTATGATTTTCCATCTTGAGATACATTCCTTCATAAATACAGTGAAAAGTAAAATGAAACATTAAAAGATCAAATAATGGATAGCCTGAAAGATAAGAAAATCTCAGCGTCAAATAAAGGAATACAATGTAGTTAGTATCCTTAGCTCATTGTATATAATGGACAACCTACAATATTCCAGTCTAGAACCTGGAACCTATTGATTCCTTTTCAGAGCATTTGTAGGTAAGCAAAGATGCCACCAAGTACCCTAAATATTTCTGAATATCTACTTGGACACCAAAGTATCTGACTACATCAATGGATTGTTGTTCATGGATTTGGGATATATATCATTTTCTCACTTGACAGTGTTCATTTATTTAAAAGAGGAGGAAAGTTCATCTTTTAGAAATTTAAATGGTTTGAACAGAAGGAGTTTAATTTTACTATGTGATGGAAGTTTTAATAAGGTCACATCATATTTAAGTATGCTAATATGGAATATTTAAACATTGCTAAAGGGTGCAATTTTTGAAAACTTAGAGCAATGCAACTGCAATCTTTCAGTTCTGCAAATTTTTGTTTGATTTCTGCTTTGTAAAAATTTGTATTTAAAATAATAGTTCAAGGATATTTAACAGTAGTCTCCATTCTTCACAAAGTTTTAAGTGCATAATACCATATTGTTAAATATGAGCATAATACTGTATTCTAGAATGACATGATCATTTTCCAATTATTTATTTTTGGAATCATATTTTCAAATGCTCCGAAATTATTGATTTTTGTCCTAAGACTATTTTAAGCCTCATTTTAATATCCTCTGAAAACAATTGTTGCACTGAATCTTCTTTTGGCTGCAGATTTCACGCCAATGAAAGGAATTCAGATAGTCCTCTGATAGTAGAATACCTACTTCCTGAGCTAGGAAATATAGGATTGACATTGAATCTGCTCATAAATTGCTGGTAACTGATAACGGTCTGTGTTTGAAGGGAAGAAAATGTGAATGGTGGGCAGGGGTGGAGAATGGAGGAAACAATGGGTCCTAAGTAGAGGGAAGATGAGTCACGACTAGTTTAAAGTTCTGTGACAAAAAAAAAAGGATGTAAAAAAAAAATTAGTGTAAATATACCTAAAATAGGTCAACAACTATTCACACAACCATAAGATACTTAAGATGCATTTGATCATGCCTCTTAGCTCATGTGATAATTAAATATAGAATGTTATATTAGTATGTAATTGATTTACATTACTGCTGTCGTGGTATCAAATCTATAAAGACTGCTTTGACAGCATTGAACTCTTTGAGTTGTGGGTTCTTTGGGGTGTCTTGTTGGGAGAAAACTAATATTCCTTACTCCCCCCCCCCCACCCCCGCCCTCAGACTGCTGTTTCCCACCAAATTGGACTTGAAATCAGTTCGTATTCCTGCAGAATTATTGAAGAGAGAGTGTGGCCACTGGGTGGCGCCCAAGTTCTGGCACAGCCAGCTCTGCCTGGAGGTGTCTGAACAGCTTCACCAGGGCTCAAAGAATAGAGAGGGTGAAAAGAATAACTGCCACGAAGTCATTTTAACATGTTCTGATGAAAAGCCTTCTAACAAAAAGGTGAAGAAAAAAAATTGGAAAGCTATATGTGACAAACTTTGAAAATATAGAGGATAAAAAGAGATGTAGGCAGATGTCGGAAATCAAGATCAAGCAAATGGAAGATATCGGTGAAAATGTGGGATGTTCCTACAATTATGCTTGATATAAAGTGGATACTCAATAAATGCTTCTCAGTGATGAACACAGATGATATTTTTCCTTCCAGAATTGCTGCGATGATTAATATGATGATATTCATGATATACCTTGGAAGTGGTAGAGAGAATTTCATTGATGCCTGTCTGGAAGAGAGAAGATAATGGAGAATAGTGAGTAGAAAGGATAAGATTTTTAATGTGGGCAGCTTTGGTTTTGAATATGGGCTAACTTTTAGTCCTAAGTTGTGACCCAGCTAGAAGAGATGATGAACTCTACTCACTTTTCCAGCTTCTCTCTACTGTTGCTCAGAAACTTCAGCCATTATGGTGAAGTTACAGTTGAGAAGAAAAGATTCATATGTGATTTCTACCCAGAGTAAAGGACCATTTCCTCTCACAATTATTTTATTATACATAAAGAACAATTTTCCAGAAACTGGGATACTGATCTTGGATCAGGAATGGGTCCTTGCTCCGCCCATGTTGAAGACTAAACACCAGAGAAATGCCTAGCCAAATTTAGAAAGCAAGTTTTAGTAAAGAAAAAAAGATAGCAATAGACTTCTTCAAAGAGAAGGGGGCCCAGAGCTGGGTGCTCTGGGTATAACCCAGGGACAAAAAAATTCATAAAAGAGATGAGAAATTAATGATACAATACCCATAATGTTCCTATTATCTGGGCCAGCACACAGCAAGTCCTAGGTAGTCTATTACAGAAATATGTGATTTCTGATATCATGTGTAAGACACATGCTCACCTGTCTAAACCCAAAAAGCAGACTAAGAGACACAAGGTACAGCAGAAAACAAGGCTTTACTTCCATGAAATTTTTACAGGATTGGATGCCTGGTGATCAGGGACACACAGATTGAGTACAATCAGCATTTTATCTCCTAAAGCACAATCCCCTCCCCTGCATTCACCCCCATTCTTTATTGGCTGAGTACTATGGGGTACACAATCTTCCCTAAGGTCACCTAGGTTTTACTGGTCTCTGTCTCCTATTTATTTAAAGAAATGTACCTTCGTTTGTCCCCACCTTCCTTTGTTCTCTCATGGTGGGAAAGTTCCTTTGGATTGAGTGCCCCAGGTATGTACACCTATTATCTCTGTTGGTCAGGTTGGGAATTGGGGGAAGCTTCTTTTTCACCTCCTCTTTGTCAAGGAACTGTGAATTTTTACACTCTGGTGTTAGCTGCTTGTGACTTTTCCTTCTGCTGTCCCCTCCAGCTGCCTTTCTTATATCCCCAGTCATTTTACATTTAAAGCTAAAATATTGTACTGTAAAAGTGAACCACTGAACTTTCTATTTCTCACAATTGCCTATGTTACCATCACAGCATTTTTGCCTGAAAAACACATCCCTCCCTTTTCCTGTCTTGTAATAGTTTCTTTCTGAGAGGAGACAGAAGAAAAAAGCAGATATTCACAAGTTGGAGATGACTCCCTGGATCCAAAGGAAAGATGTTCGAAACGATGAGAATTTTTCCCCAACCCCTTAGACACAATTTTGCTTCACAGCTTTATAACTGGTCCCTAGAAGAGGGTGGGTCTTTCCAGGACACTATGGCTGCAAATGTTTTCATTTTGCAGCAGGCAGAGCATGGCAACTACAGGAGAAGGTAGGTAACCAGGCTGCCAGTGCTAGGGTACCTGAAAACTAAAAGCTTACCACTTTGCCTCCCTTTCCCCTGCCCTCAAATCTGCTGAGGCTTCTAGCTGCAAGACTCATTATGAATCTCGGCCTCTCTCTCCCACACCCCCTCAGGAAATTGATGTTTTCTCAATTTTATGTACATTTGTATTGTGAAAATGCATCATTAAGCCTCCACCCACCTAAATCATTACATCCCTTCAGATTATCTGTGTGGAAATTTCAGAGACTGACGCTGTCCCTTTGGTGAATACCTGGGCACTGAGAATCTAGGACTGAAAATTTAAAGATTAAATCTCTGTGTTTCTGTTAATGAAACTCTACGCCCTGATACAACCTTGGCTGGATCCCAGTTCTCCCTGCAGCAGACTAGCTCTGCCATCCAGCTCAGCTCCACCCCTTCCTGTCTGCAGCTGAGGATCTCACAGCCCTGGATCCTGCATCCCCAGGGGCCAGCTCAGAGACTACCTGGCTCAGATAGAAGCCTCTCTTCTCCTAGCTGGGAGATGATGCAGCATAGGACCTCAGTGAAGGATTTATGTTCTGGGCTTAGAATGAAGAGATAAAAGCCATTTTCTTTGAAGGAGACTCTAGTCTGCCTGTTATTTCACAGGCGCCTGTGGTTAATACTGGACAGCCTGAGAGCTCTGCTTTTCTCTGATTACGCTTTCTGCTCCTCTGCTCCTGTGTGATTCTCCTGCCTTAAGCTTCCTGGAGCTGTTGTAGATGTCTTCCCTCTCAGCTCAGCTATTCCAGTGGTCAGTCTCGTGCTTTGAATATAGCCCTTGCTTCTCTACCACTGAGGCTTATCTTAAAAGGGACATGTTTTGTCCTCTTCTTTCTCCCTCTAATTAACAAGTGAATCACAATCCCCCTATAGGAAACACCGAAAATGTAGCCTTTGAATCACCTCTTTAAAGAAAAAAAAAACCTGTTTTCCCTGATGAGCAGAATTGTAGCTTCTGGGACCTGAGCCCCTGTGCTGCCTCTTTGCTAGCAAAGCAATAAAACTTCTTTTTACTTTTTTCTCAAAACCATGTTCTCATTGTTGGATTGACATCAAAGACCTGAGATTTCAGTAACATAGCCTCTTCTACCTGTCCCACTTAAGGATCTTAGGGTCTTTCTGGATGCCCTGTTCCTCAGCATGGTCTCCTCTCCCCTGACCTGCTATTATTGCTGTGTTGCTGTCAAAATGTGACCATTTTCCCATGCAGAGTTTTGATCCAATGGCTCAACTAGCAAATGTGGAATGAGGGGCCTGGTTATTGCTGTGGATTAGGGGCTAGAGGCATAGGAAGCAGAAGTGATATCAGATGGACAGATGGATGATCAGGATGGGGTAAATTTTGTTTTTTGCTTTATTTGTTAGTTTTTGATGACTAGGACCTAATCCATAGCATTGAACAAGCCAGGCAAGAGCTCTTCCACTGAGCTAAATCCCCAGTCCTAAAGTGTGTTTTAAATGGTGATTTGGATCTTTCTCTCCTACTCACTTCTCTATCCTCCTGGCTTTCACACTTTCTTGCGCGCGACCTTTCTCTTTCCCTTTCTTTTCCTCTCATTTTCTCTCTTACCCTGCAGGGAGACACTCTGTTTGCTTAATAAACTCCCTTATGTGATTTCCCCTGTCCAGCATGGTTTCCGTGGGATCCCTTACATTGGTGCCATGACTCAGGATGGGATCTTCCACTGTCTCTTAAGCTAGTGGAACCCCATCTGAGCCCCAGTACCCCCGGACACAGCCCCACTTTCCATTCTGCCCGGACGCTCTGCTCTGCATTCATCACCGGACTTCAGGTTGGTGAGTCCTCTAGGCCAGTTCCCCTAGGCCGATTTATCCGGGACCCTCAAGGTGGCTGAGGGGTGGGGGTACCCCAGCCACAACTTTTATAGTTACGGCTGGCCCCTATAGTCGGTCTTATCTGCTGGGTGGATTCCTGATTTTATGGTGGAGATTCTCTCTCAGGGTTGAGGCTCATCTTGTACTCGCATTAGCAATCGAAAACCCTGATATCAGGTCCTCAACTCTTCTCAGCTTTTGCCTGGCCCCACATTGATGTTTGTGTGACGACACCATCTATGTGCCACCTTCTCGTCTCCAGTTGACTACTCTGTGGCCTCAGGACGCCAGGGCACAGACTCAGCTGTATCAGTCTCCACCATGGAATCTGGGTCCTGCAATCTGGCAGATTCAACCCTGGGAACCCTTCACCCGACCCCTGAGTTAAAGCCATCAAAATTCATTTGTGTCCGAATGGCACACAGCTTCCATGAGCGAGCGGGCAGATGGAAAGGGATTCCTTATCTTCAAGTCTCTTCTTTCTTGCTTCTTGGCTCTTCCTGCAGGCTCAGGCGCCTCCAGACCCTGCTTCTCCGTCTTCCCCTGCTTCTCCATCTGCTTCCATTCCTCAGCCAAGCCCACCTAGTCCCCCTGCCACGAGGTCCCACTTATGCGGGTGTGGAGGGAGTAACCAGCCCAACCATCAGTGGTCCCAGTAAGGAGTATGACCTGTTAGCTGCTTTCAGATCTGAGTCAAGGCTTACATTGGAATGTAAATGGAGGAAGCCAAAATGCTAAGTGGGAGACCAGTTTCAAACCCAAGGAAAAAAGTGTCCATTTAAATTTCTCCTGGGCTGTAACTCAGAATACTTTTCCTTCCTTTCAACTCTTCTCTCTTTCTCATTTTCTCATGCTATAATAAATGGCCATTATCATTTTTCTTCTAGGACTTTTGTTTTTCTTAAATGTTATATTTTTGAGCTCATAATTTTGATTCTACATACCTAGGTTAATGATATTTGATCAGTTATTTTTATCCAACTCTAGAGTTATTTTTGAACATCTGTTACATTGCAATGGAGATAAACATTACAAGGCCTTTACTTTTGTGTTAAATGTAAGTGTGCATAAAAATTAAAATTAAAAAAAATGGATCCAAATGCTTTTAACTCATGTGATTTAAAAAGGTTCAATTTAAATTGGGTAAAGTAATAGAAGTAAAATGTCTTTAAAATTAACTCACAAGTCTCTAGGTGGTCGCACTAATAAAATGTTGATGTTTATAAAATATCTAACATCAATTTTTCTAGGACTTTTCTTCAACAGGAAAGAGATGGCAAATACTGTTGGTACATTTGTCTAATATCTTGTTTTTTTTACAATAAGATGAGTAATTAGAGTTGATACATATAGGATTATTCAAACGTGTTTGATAGAGTCATCTAATTAATTTACAAAGTTACTGCACGGAGTAACATACTTAAAAACATTATTCTTTATATATTAAATGTATTCATATTCTCCAGGTATATAAACCTTTAAAGCAGAAAATTTATCAAGCTGCTATTCTCCAAATTAAACTTGTCTGTAATGGTAAACCTACCATTTAATGTTCTAGTATAGGCTCTGTCATCAATAGGGTATATGTAAAATTTGTTAAATGTATTTCTAAAAGTTATTGAAAGCCTGATTTATTTAAAGGTTAAACATGAATGCATTTTGCCATTTTGCCACATAAAAAGAAACTCAGCTTTTCTTTAATTCATGTTTTAGATATAATGTTAAATTGTGTTAACTAATGTTCATATAGACTCAGGAGTCAATATATGTAAACTTCTTAAAATAACATTTAAGAAAGATTGTAATGCACAGTAGCAAAAATGGGACAACAGTGACTGAGATTGGGGTCTCTGACCTCATGACTATGGTATGCCTGGTGCCTGGGCGTGCTCCTGTGCAGGGGCACAAGATGCCTAACTGCTGTGGCAGTACATTGATCTCAGGCACACAGCTCTTGGGCAGAAACGAATTCTTTTGCTAGGTAACCAGTGTTCCATCAACTCCCTTCTCTGGTTCCTGCCCACCTTACAGTAACTTTGGAAGCTAACATTGCACATGTATAAAATTGCTGACATAACTCTTTAGATCTGCATTTCCATTAGAGAGCAGAGCTAAAAGCCCCACCTTACTTGAGATAAGGCTCTGCCTCACAACCCTGCTGCACATTAAAATGACTCCAAAGTAAGCCAGACTTTAACTCATTTAAAGTTGTGTTCAATGAATGCCCATTTGTGGCACATACATACAGGTAGCATATATGGTTTTATCCTTTGCTACTCAAAATATGAATTTACAATGTCCAGTGGAGTTACATCAGAAACACATCTAACTGAATACATGAGGCCAGGCAAGAGGAATCCATAGGGAAAATAACACGAAGCCTTGTGACAATGCCACTAATTTAAATGCACGCCCCCAAGTGAACCTGGACCAGTACTGTACATCTGCTCTTGCTTTAGTCATCATCTTTTCACATCTGCCTCTTACCCAGCAAGCATCCTGTAGGGCTAAGTGTGATTCTAATATTTAAAAGAATGTGCTTTTTATACACAATTGTCCCCAGACCACCACCATCAATGGAATTTGTTGTGTTAACTCATTTAAAGTAGTGTTCAAAAGTTTGATGTTTGTTATAAAAGATTACTGTAATCTCAAACAGGGGATGTAATAAATAACTCAGCCAAAATTCAAGATAGCTATTGCACAAACTGAATGTTTTACTGTTGGTAATTCCATTTTGTATTTTCCTTATAAACTCTAATTGTTGCCTAATCAATATTTTGCAGAAGTACTGTTTCAAGAGTGAACACCGTAAATTAACTTGAAATAGTAAGCCATCACCTATAGGACAGATAATGTAAACCCCAATTAGATAAAAGGGGGTAAATAACTGTAAAGTCATAGACATTGACTTTAAAGCCCAGTACTCTTACTTTGTGACTGGTGAGACTGACTTGCTTGATGGTTAAGATCAAACTTAGAGATTGAGATTAAATACAGAGGTCAAGAAAAGTCCATATTTGGGTCTTGCCCTCAAAGTCAGCCTGAACCCAGGGAACAAGAGGGCTTCTCTAAGGAGGTTTGCAACTCTGGGTCACACAACCTCCTGATCAAGGAGGTTGATGAGGCCACTAGAGGAAAAACTACTCAGTGCACCTGCTGCAGAGGAGGGTCAAGGAAAAAAGGAGACATCCCTGGTGCTTTCAAGGGAAGCCACTTCATTGAGGAGACCCTGCCTAACCAATGGCACTAATGGAGCTAAGAAGCTGCTCTTAAGTTCTCTATGAGTGACCCCTGTGGGAGTTCAGCTGACTCTTTAACAGACAGGAACAGGTCACTTTGACCAGCTTGATCTTAAACACCTAGCAAAACAGTTAAAACCAAAATATAGCCATTCTTGGGCATTTAAAAGAAATAATACTTAAATGTTACTTAAGATGTACACTTGTGTTAGCCCACTAAAATAAAGACTAAAAGCTACAAAAGAGATTCTTAGGCAAATGTGCCTGATAACTATCAAGAGAAACTGCCAGAGTCAGAAGTTTTAGTCAGTTTAAAGCCTACAGACACAGGTAGGCTTAATCTATGTTTGCTAGTAACAGAAGTATAGAGATCTCTACTAAATGTTGTGTTTACATTCCTGATAACCTAGACAATGTTAAAGTTCCCAAATAAAGGCCTTGTCCTTCCAGCCTTTGCTAGGCCTTGTTATGGGAACAACTTCTCAGTTCTTCCACCCCCTGGTGAGGAATTATTGACTTATGTCATCTTTATGGTATGCATTCGCATGTTCCAGATTCTGCAACATTTATATTGTATTAATCTCATTTTAGTACTCATGTCTTTTTGTTCTTCTCTCATAGAAGCACCCATCCCCAGATGCCTTTACAACCTGCTCTGCCCCAACTGGACTTCTACCTTGGACCCCTCAATTGACCCGATTTCTAAAAGGGAACTCCAAATTGCTTGCCCCACATTGCCCCCTTCCAGCTTGAAGAAGCCAGAGCAGTCATCGCCCCCTTTCCCTACAGCAAAGGAGTTCCTAAAATTAGAGGGGTGAATGAAGCCAGAACTGGGGACAGGCAGTTAGTGTAGAGATGGGGGATCAGTCAAATTGAGGAAATGAAGTCCATAAAAACCAACTGCCTTTGGAAGTTTGGAAGTTGAAGACTGCCCCTGGGAGAATGGACTTTTTACATCTCACCTGCACAACCAGCCCCAGTCACTTAGGCAGGAAGGAGAGAGAAGGCTTCAGAAAGAACTGGAGAACAAAAGATTTTCTTATAAAAACAGAAACGGGGGAATGTAATGCAAAGCTGCTCCCCTGACCTTTCCGGTGCAGCCATTTTCCCCACCTCCCAACCACTTGTCAATTTGTGAACATCCTCGCTAGCTATTGGTTCATCAGTCAGCTTGCAAGTATCCTTCTCCGATATTGGTCCCCTGTTAGCCCAGCGGAATTCAATTGCTTTACTGTAGCTACCCCGCCATCTTTCCTCATCTTTCTCTCCTCCTCACTTTCTCTATCCTCCTGGCTTTCATACTCTCTCTAGCGCGCGCCCTTTCTCTTTCCCTTTCTTTTCCTCTCATTTTCTCTCTTACCCTGCAAGGAGACAATCTGTTTGCTTAATAAACTCCCTATGTGATTTCCCGTGTCCGGCATGGTTTCCGTGGGATCCCTTACAGATGTTCCTCCATTTTTTCAGTTTCCCTGAACTTACTCCAAGTATCGCTCAAAATCTCTAAGTATCCTCCACTTAGTCAAAGGATGACCAGATCTGGTCGTCTAATATTTACCATTCCCTGAACACCATGGCCGTTTCTTCTGATCCTGACCCTCCTGCTAGGTTTATTGACTTCTTCTTGGAGCCAGGTATCCACCAGCAGCTGCTACTGCTCCATCTTGGTGTTGCCCAAAGCTCGGTCCTTGTCCCCATGGGACTGCCAGGCCCATGGCCATCTCTGTCTACTCTCAAAAATCTTCTTACTGTAACTCACACCAGTCGATGCCAAGTCATGGTTTGGTGCTGTTAAAATATCAGAACTGTGTGCAGTGCAAGGCAAACTAAGGAAGACTGCCTCTCTTCTTTCTGTTACAGTTTATTAGAAAATTACCAACCCTAAAGCTTTGTTCCTGAGCAGAGCTTGTTCTGACTTAGGGATTTGCCATTGTGTTTTAAGATAAAGCTCTCTCAGCAGGCAACTGGCTTCCTCTATAAGTAGATTTCTAGAGACCATGTGTACATATATGAGCAGAGCCTGGATATGTCTAAACTCAATGATGGACCCATCTCCAGCTCAGAGCACAACCAAGAAGCAGCCACAAGTATGAAATTGGAAAAGCTGTGACAAATATTGAGAGCAGAGAGTGGAGAAAAGCAAAAGAGAAATTCAGCAAACAACATCTGAGGGTTAAATGCAAATGTCAAGGATCCTGTAAAGTCAGTTTTGGATTTGCATGAGGAAGTTCAAAAAGGGCGTGTGCCCGTTGCATATTCACTTCTCACAGAGAATTTGACCCTGACCAAGAGCTGAATGACTTGTCATGAAAACAAACAGGTTTATGTTCCCAGGGTGTCCTTTAATAAAACACAAAAGCTAATACAGCTCAGATTCATACAGACTTGCAGCCTATAGAACTTTCTAGAATCTAGACTATAAAATCCTTTCTAGGCCCTAAGACTTAAACAAAGGCTTCTTCTTAACAAGTCTTTGGCTGGAATATACATTTGAGAACAACAATATAATTAAGGATAGATCCACCCAAGCCAACGCAGCTCTTCTGTCTCTCAGCCCTCTTCACAGCTTCTCTACAGGTCTACTGATGCGCTCGCAATAGTAATGTGGGTGGTGATCTACCACTTATGAGCCCTTATCACCTACAAGAGAAGAAACTGTTCTGGATCCTTGCCAGTCTTGATCAAGGACTTGGTCCCTTTAGAAACTTCCAAAAGAAGTCCAATGGACCAAGCATATTGTCACTTGGGTAGTTTCCCTGATGATTTAGGGAATCGGAAGAGGGATCAAGACACACAGCATTTCACCAAAAAGCCCCCTTTGTCTCTGCTTTTGAAGCCACAATTGGGGACAGGCAGTTAGTGTAGAAATAGGGGATCGAATCAGATGGAGGAAATGGGGGCCGTGAAAGCCATCTGCCTCTGGAAGTTGGAGACTGCCCTGGGAGAATGGAATGTAAAGGACCTGCAGAGCCCATTGATAACCAAATTTACCTGCCCTTGTCAGGGACTACAGACAAGGAGATGCTAATTAATGCCCCCTGGGCCCTTACCTGCCTGAATTACCTTGGCCCTCCCCCTGCCCATCCCTTCTCACTTTATGCAAAACCAGGCTTAATCATGTAGGCAGGAAGAAAATAGATAAGGGGGAACAATGGGAGAATAAAACCTATAAAAAGGACAAGATTTGCTCAATCCGATGGATTCCCCCTTTGGGTCCCCTTCTTCCACCTGGGAGAAGTCTGCTTTTACTTTTCTTTAATAAAGCTTACTTTCTACTCTAAAAATAAATAAATAAATAAATAAAATAAATGGTGATTTGGATGAGCACAGTATGCAGTGTAGTCCTGCCAAAAGCTGCATAATCCTTGGTGTGGTTTGTTCCAAAAGGAAAGCTGTTCCTCTCAGGTGCACTGTGTTCTCTGGCCTGCAGCTCCTTTACAGAAGGTGGGTTCTCTGACTCTTCTGCCCCTGGACTATGGATAAGCATATGGCTGTAGTTGTTCTTCAGCATATTCTGAGATACAGGCAGTGCCATTTTAACTCTTTAAGGCCTGTTTTCAGGGAAAGCCTCTGTTGTTCCTGGACATGGCAGTTTAGGTCACCCGGTGTCAGAACAGAGCAAGGCAAGCTAGCACATCACTCAGTGCAGAGTGGAGCCACAGCAGTTTCCAATATCATGATAATACCTCCATTTACTGGTGACGAGTTCTGCTTCCTCAAATGTTGAAGCTTGAATGTTAGAGAAGCACACCAAGGCAAGCATATTAAGCAGATTTTAATTAAAGGTAATAATACAGACTTCTCCTGGGACAAGGGGGCCATGGCTAATGTTCTAGAGTCCCAAGAAATGAGCACATCCTACATCTTTTAAAGGTTAGGGTCTCTTTTGTTCTCCAGTTCTCTCTTCACTTATCTCTCTCCTTCCTGCCTACATGACTAGGCCCAGGACTTAGTTGCCTGTGATATAACAAAAAAGATGAGCAGCAGATGGTAGGGGAGGACCAAAGTGATTCAGGCAGGTAAGGGCCTAGGGGCCCTTAATTAGCATCTCCTTGCCTATAGTCCTTAACAAGGGCAGATAGCTTTAGTAATCAATGGGCTCTGGAAATCCTTGACATTCCATTCTTCCAGGGGCAGTCTCCAACTTCCAGAGGCAGATGGCTTTCATGGCCTCCATTTCCTCCATTTGACCCCATCCCCTATTTCTACACTAACTGCCTGTCCCCAATTCTGACTTCAATGAGATCCCACCAATAGGATCAAAAGCACCTGTGGGTTCTCTGGATAAAAGAATCATCATGTAAATCATAATCTATCTATGTTAACTTTCTCCCTTTTTGTTATCATATCATATTCAGTATTTGTCCAAACTTTAATAAGATATGAGGGATGAGTTGAGAATGGCTTGATTTACAATAGAGGACCCATTGCATATAGGATACTTAGAACAGTTTTGTGTGTGACACTGGAATAAAACTCAGTGGTACTTTACCACTGAGAAGCCTCCCCTGTCTTTTTATTTTTCTTTTTTCTTTCCTTTTTCTTTTCGAAATAGGGTCATTCATTTGCCCAAGTTGGCCTCAAATTTGGGATCCTCTTACTTCGGCCCTTCAAGTAGCAAGGATTACAACCTCGTGCTACCATGCCCAAAGACTTTGTTTCATATGTGAGCCTCTCACTAAAAGTCATAAAGTATGTGATCCCAGATAGAGAGGAGTTCATTTAGGATCATACAACTGCTTGCATGTAGATCTCTACCTAAATAGCATCCAAAATGGCTCATTGAGTATTTTTAATAACCACAATAGTACAATACTGATATCCATCAGCATTCCTAAGAAGCTTTCTATAGGCCAGGATACTACTGTGGGAACTTCACATTCATTGATTAACATGTGATATGCAGGTTGGAAAGAGAATACTGAGGTTCAGAAGGCTTAAGGTTATGACATCTATTCAATATCCCTAAGGAGACATGTACTAAACACAGTGTTGAAAAAGTGGAATTGGTATTTAAAGCAGTCACAAGGTGTTTTAGAGACTGACTATTCAGTGGGCACTTGGTGAATCTTGCAGGCACCCCCTACCCCGCTTTGGCATCTTGTCTACACCTTCTTTCTTCCCAACTCCAACTCTAACCCTTGACTGTATTCTTATGTCAGAGAGAAGCATGGCACACCACTGTGGCCTCCTGTCTTTTCCAGTAATAGGGCACATCAACAAGGAGGACTCCTACAGGCTATTCACTCCCCAAAAGGATACAGGTAAATCTGACTCAGGAACCATTCTTACCAGTGTGCTCTTGGTGGCTAGCCTAATTCCTGGTCTGCAGGAGGCCTTCTATTACAGCTTGTTGAACTCTTGAACCCTGACCTATCCCTAGTGGCACTGAAGAGCCTCCCTGTGACCTTGTCCATCCACTGCTGTGTCTGCAACCTTAAACTACGAGAATGAGGAGAAAGTCCCTTTGGAGGCCTCCTTTGTGTTCCCCACGGGTGAAGACTCTGCTGTCTATAGCTTTGAGGACTTGGTGGATGGGAAGAAAATTGTGGCAGATTTACAGGACAAGATAGAGGTATTAAAGATAAGTATATTGACTCCTATCTTATTATTCCTTTAATACAGACTCTTTATGTTTATTAGCAAGTGCCACTTCACACAAAAAGAGTTGGTGCTGAATTTTCTGTCTGGCACTTGATTATACCTTTTCTTTTCCCAAAATCATTTGGGGGGAATCAATTGGAGGCATTCAGAACATAGCTATGTGACAAGACAGATCACAGCTCCTCTTGAGTCTTTGCTTTCTGAGCAACTGGTCTCTTCATTCTAATTTGTCATTCTTTCCCAGTTTTTTCCTCATCTCCTTAAGCTCAAAAGAGCTATGACTATCCTATGTTCTGCCATATGTTTTCCTACATAGTAGATGCGGACCGGTACTCTGGAGATGTCTTCTGTTGCAATGTGGGGGAACTCCAGCCTGGGTCAAAGGTGGAGCTCACCTTGAGCTATGTGCAGAAGAAGCTGCACCTGGAAGCAGATGGGGCCCTGCGCTATGTACTCCCAGCCATCCTGAATCCTAGATACCTTCTCTCTGGTGAGTACCTCTCCCCTTTGAATATTCATGGTAGCATAAAAGAGGAATTTCCCTTAATAGTATGGATGTGACAAAAATTGTTGTCAGGGGGAACAGGACCAAGGTCACTCTTGGTAGAAGGCTTTGGAGCAGTTGTTTTGATCTGAGAACACTTGTCGTCCCTCTACAGGACCTGCCCTTCACACTCAGCATGGTCACCACCATCAGCTCTCAGCATGGCATCCAGAGGGTCCACTCCAACTGCCCCTTGAGGGCTGTTGAGTTCCTTGCAGATGATAAGACTTCTGCCCAGGTAATCAGTAGGAGAGGACTGTCGTTGCCAGGACCCTAGGCCATGGGTCTTGACTTTGTCCAACCCTTCCTATTGGTCCTTAATTTTCCCTGTTAACCCAGAAGTGGGTGCACTGTGCTCCCTCCTCACTCAGGTTTAATGTCCTCAGTCTTCTCTTGATTCCCCTCTCTGCTCCTGGTCATGCTCACTGTAGGTGGAAGCCTGTGGCCCTCAGTTCTGACCTCAGTTCCAGGCAGTAGAGTGATGGTTCTAACCTGGCTTCCTTGCTGGTCCCCAACTCAGGTTTCTCTGGCTGAAGGACACAAGTTTGACAGGCATATGAAACTCCTGATTTACTACAGTAAAGTGCACAGCCCCCATGTATTTGTGGAGATGGGGATGCCTGAAAAGAAGCCAGGTATTTTCTTTCTCTCTTTGTCCTAATCTCCTGGAAGATGACTGTCTGCCTTGGGGTCTCGAACCCTGGTCTGGAGCATAGGAGGCAGGCTCTCTACGTGATGGGCTATATGGCCAGCCGAGACTGTCTGCCTTGGAATCACCCTCAAGTGATCTTCCTTTCATTCCTTCTCTATAGTAACCAGTAAACATATCAATTTGAAATACTGAAAGAGGTTCATTCCAGCATGCAAAGTGGTCAGACTTGGGACTATCCTGTGGTGGTGTCTTGTAGGCAAGTATAAGTAGATTAGTAGATAGTTGGACAAAAGATGTGAACAAATAATTCACAACAGAAAACACAGGCAGTTATACACATGTGATGGTTATCAGTCTTTACAGAAATGCAAATGAAAAGAATCATGTGACATTTTCATGTTTCAAACCATGAAAAATTTCTAAATCTGGCAATGCTTCATGCTTCAAAAGGTGGTGAGTTTCACACTCTCATAGAGGACTCGTTGTGAATTATTTGGTATACAACTTTTCAAAGGGAATCTGTCCTATGAGCCCAAATCACTGAGCATTTGGGCAATTTCTAGTTTTGGAATCTTTCCTAAGGTAATACATGTACATATAAGTCTAGGCACTCTGTATCCCCTGCCATTTTAATTAAACCTAATATTGATAAACAGTAAAAATGTCTTATCCATGACTACATTTACTATATCAATAACAATGATTTATTATGAGAGTAATAAAATCATATATATTGATATATTGAAATAACTTGAAAGAAAAACTTCTGAAAGATAGGAAGGAGGTGAAAAGTAGTTTTCAAAAACAGGTTCCTACTATAAAATAAACATTTTAGAAACCTGTTTAAACATTATAAGACACCCGATGTTTGAAGCAGTAATTGTGACTAGACAAACACTGAATTGAGTTTTTAAAGTTCTTTTTTAATTTAATAAATTTGTTTTATTGATAGATTCACTGATATGCAAGCTCGCCTGTATTTTCTTTCTTCATTTTTATTGTGATAAAAGATACAAGGTTATGAAGGTTTTCTATCCCTATCACATCCAGCTCTGTGGTGTGGTGACATCCACCTGGCCGTGCACTGTCACCACCCTGCTATCAACACTCTTTCATGTCTCCCTGGTTTCCTCATTTCTAAGACCAAGTTTAACTTTTTAATAATGCTGGCCCCTTAGAGTCCTTTAATGTCTCCTATGTTCTAAATCTTCCCGAATACATGTGGACTTCTCCTTATAATTAAAGTGTCATAACCAGAGTCAGTCTGTTGCTCTCCCTTGCCTTCCTGGTGCTGGTTTCAGGGATCACACAGGGAGCGATACAGTCGCCAGGCAGCATTTTTCACATGGTGGAATGGAGGCATCCTTGGGAGCAGTTACCTTCACAGTGACATGACCAGGCCTAGGCTCTTGCCTCTGTAACGACAGCTGCTATGAGGCCCGCTCACCCTTTCACTGCTGATGTGTGGCCATGATGACTTCATGCTTGATCTCACAAACTGGCACACTTTGGGCCTCACATTCGTCCTTATGGCCAGCTGCCCATGCTGCCCTCACCAAGTGCCTCCCAGCCTCAACCAGTTTTGCTCAAACTCACTCCTCTCCCACAGAGCTCCTTGCTCTGTCTTTGTACATCCAGTACCTGTTTCTGTTTGTTTCCTGTGGATGAGCTCCTTTGATGCCCATGAAATTTCTAGTAGCAATTGTTCTAGTAGCAATTGTTCTAGTAGCAATTTCTAAATCACAGAAATTTTAAATGATGGACCTCTGTAGGTTGGGTGGGAATCTCAGTCTCTTTCTTTCTAAGAAGTTCCTTGGCCTTGTGCAAATTTTCTCGTCTATTCCCTGTGACCAGCTCTGAAAGAAATAGGGGATTGTCAGGGCAGCACTTGTCAGTCTTGTGAATCCTTCCAGTCGGAACACATAGGCCACATATTTGGTCTTGTCTACTTATTATTCTCTTATACACAAAGGAAGCAATAACAACCGTAAGTGGCAGCTTGACACCATAGGAACTTAGCAAAATGCCACACAAAACAAACCACTATGTGAGAAAAACACACAAAAAAATTTCTTTTATGAACTTAAAAATATGATGAAATGGTGTGTTTTAGAATTACATGTTTTAGTAAAATAGTTATATTAAAATTCAGGAATATTTTTTAAAAATTATAATTAACAACTTAATCTGTGTCAAGCTCTAGTCTGAACACCTTAAGTGTATTATATCTCTACACCCTTAAAATAATCTAGAGATAGCTATTACTCTCTTGATCCTTCAGATAAGAAAGCAAGCTATCAAGTGGAGGAGCTATTGTTTGAAATGGGTAATTTAAAAGCAAGGAAGCTGAGAGTTGTGGAGGTGAAGATAATTTGACTTGGCTTTAAGGAATTTTATTATGTAGACACAGTGCTTACCATGCATCTGACAGTGTTCTAAACAGTCGAGATGTAGCAGGGCATACTGATGCACACCTATAATCCCAGTGGCTCGGGAGGCCGAGACAGGAGGATTGCAGGTAAAAGCCAGACTCAGCAATGGCAAGGTACTAAGCAACTCAGTGAGACCCTGTCACTAAATAAAATACAAAATAGGGCTGGGTATGTGACTCACTGGTCAAGTGCCCCTGAGTTCAATCCCCAGTACTCCTCCTCCCCCCCCCCCAAAAAAAAAAGAAAAGAAACAGTTCAAATGCATTAACTGTCATTGTTTTCATTGTGACCTTTCTGACTTCTCAGGACAGGGCCAGTTCCATAAGACCAGATGTCTGTGAACATGGAATGGAATCCACCTTACCCATCAAAAAAGGCTACTTTTGCAGAGTGTACATAGAGATATAGATGATGAGATGTTATTGTTCAACAAATGTCAAAAAATTTGCTGGGGGACTCTCAATCAAAGTTTGTTTGATTATTGAAGTATTTCATGGATCAAAGATTAAAGTAAGCCAGTTCCTACAGAATCCCAAATCATACTGTGTCTCAGGGCTACTGAGAATTTAAATCTAGCATCCTGAAAGGATTTCTGTGTAAAAGCAGTATAATGGAATTTAATTCTATATCCTCTTAGATTCTTTGAACTATAAAGCTAGCTTTGATAAAATTAAGCCATTCTCATTTAATTTTCATCTCAATACTTGCGTTTGAATTCCTACATCAGCTTTCCCTTACTCCTCACAATAAAAACCCAGTTATCTGTGGCTTTGGCAATTTATCCACCCACAATGGTCTCCTCTGGTCTCCCTCTTCTCATTGCTTGAATGAGGCTATTAGAGTTCAGAAAGAATCTGAGGGCTCCCCTTTCTTCTGGGGATTATCTGCAAGTGCTTCTTACTCAAGGCACATGGAATTTCATTGGTTTGTGTATTGCTTGTAAATGCTTTCATAATTCATCAGCTTAAGAATTATGTACATGGGCATGATTTTTTCAAGGCTGCTAAAGACTTAAAACAATGATCTATGAGAGAAATTTCCCATTGACTTACTGCAAAGAGAAGATTTACCTCTACAGATAAACTTGTTCACTTCTTTGGAAAATTTCACTCATTTGCTGAGCTGTGCCTCCACCAGGTTCTGGTCAGGGATGAAGGGGGATTAGAAAAATAAAGACACACAAACACAGATTTTGAAGATTAAGATGGGATCAGGTGAAGTTCTGCTCTCTGATGGAGATGCAGATCTAAAGAGTCACACCAGCAATCTTTATTTATATATGTGTCATTATTGGGCTTAAGACTATGCAACCATTATTCTTTGTATTCAGGAAAGTTATAGAAACTAGGACATCCTATGTAGCTTTTCTGCAGTTGCAATCTATAATAGCAAAGTGCAGCATTAGGAGCTTTGTGTAACTCTCAAGAAAGTTCATTATTAAAACTTACTGTAAAGCCAGCAGGAACCAGAGAAGTGGAGCTGGGGAAACATTGTAGTTGTCCAGCATAAGAACTTGTTCCTTCCCAAGAGCTATGTGCCTGAGATCAAAGTCAGAGCTGATAGAACTCTTCCACAGAGCCTCCTTATGCAGGGAATTACCATAGCAGCTAAGCATCCTGTGCCCTAGAACAGGAACATTCCCAGGCACCAGGCATGCCACAGTCATGAGGTCATCAGAGACCCCCAATCTCAGTCACTGCTCTCCCATCCTTTGCCACCTCTCTCCACAGAACTGCTAGGATATTAGCTTCTAGTGGCATTGTTGTAATTATTGCTTTTCCTGATAACTTCTACGTTCCTTTTTCTCTTTTCTATCTGTTATATTCTCTTTTTATGTTTTTAACTCACCCCAAGCCCTTTGCAAGCAGAAAGTACATAAGGATCAAGCATAGATGTTTAGATTTGAATTTTTCCAGCTTCCTATCCAAGTTTGCCTCAATTTGTTTCTGTAGACTTTAGGATTCTTGAGTTCCCTTTGGTTTGACAGTGTCCCAATCTTTCTTTTATAGATTGCTTGATTAGTGGCCCATGTGCAATGGTGAGTTTCTATCAGCTATCCCAGAAGGTGAGGCATCAACGAGTTGTGGAGAATTTGTCTTCCTAGTTGATTACTCATTTAGAATGAGTTTGAAGAATGGATCTCAGACATTCGTAGAGATAGCCCAGGTAAATCTGGTTTCTCTTTTTCTGAGTCATATGAACAAGTGAGGTTGAATCTTAGGGGTAAAATTAGGATGCATTAGTAGCTGTACATCTGGTATCCATCTGAACAATAGCTGGCATGACCAAGCTGATACCATGGAGTGTAATGTGGCATAAATCAAGTGATGCTCTACACTCTCAAGAGTTAGGTTGGCAAAGTCTGTCTCCAAGGTCCTCACACTCTGTCTCCTCACCCTCTCTCACTTTTAGAAAGCACTAAGTCTACTGCTGAAGTGTTTGCCTATTGGCTGTTATTTCAATGTCTACAGATTTGGATCTTCCTATCAGACGTTCTTTCTGTAAGTTTTTTTTAAAAATTCACCTTTATTTTATTCATTTATTTTTCTTCAGTGCTGAGGATCAAACTCAGTGCCTCACACATGCTAGGCTAGCACTCCATCACTGTGCTATAGACCCAGCCCTCCATAAGTTTTTGAAAGGCCATAGGGAGTCGCCCCAAAAAAATACTTTAAAGGGAGAAATTAGATTTTTATAGGAGATACTGTGCAATTGACTTGGGCATTGATGAATTTCATATAGGATTATTTTCTGATGCCTTTTATTAGCAACAGGCAATGTCAAGTCTCAGTCATGCAAACAGTTCTGTTTGTTTCTTCAGGAAGAGTGTGAAGTACAACTCAGCAAACAATGGAAAAGGCAGTAAAGAGAGTGAAGCTTATGTGCTACAATGAAGGAGACAGTGACATCTTGAAAACACTCAAGAGCATTTACAGGAGACCCTCCATCCCAGGTCACACACTAAAGGTAGGAATTGGAACAGAGCTATTAAGACAGACTGAAAACTCTATCTCACCCCAGTTAGAATGGCGATTATCAAGAATACAAGCAACAATAGGTGTTGGCGAGGTTGTGGGGAAAAAGGTACACTAATACATTGCTGGTGGGGTTACAAATTAGTGCAGTCACTCTGGAAAGCAGTGTGGAGATTCCTTAGAAAACTTGGAATGGAACCACCATTTGACCCAGCTATCCCACTCCTTGATCTATACCCAAAGGACTTAAAATCAGCATACTACAGAGATACAGCCACATCAATGTTCATAGCTGCTCAATTCACCATTGCCAGATTGTGGAACCAACCTAGATGCCCCTCAATTGATGAATGGATAAAGAAACTGTGGTGTATATATATATATATATATATATTTATATATATATATATATATACACCCAATGGAATATTACTCAGCTATAAAGAATAATAAAATTATGGCATTTGCAGGCAAATGAAATTGGAGAATATCATGCTAAGTGAGATAAGCCAATCCCAAAAAACCAAAGGACGAATGATCTCGCTGATAAGTGGATGATGACACATAATGGTGGGTGGGAGGGGGGCAAGAATGAAGGAAGGAGGGACTGTATAGAGGGAAAAAAGGGGTGGGAGGGGTGGGGGGGAGGAAAAAATAACAGAATGAATCAAACACTATTACCCTAGTGTAAATGTATGATTACACAAATGGTATTCCTCTGCTTCATGTACAGAGAAACAAGATGTATCCCATTTGTTTACAATAAAAGTAAATTAAAAAAAAAGAATCTCTGCCCCAAGTTTTTTTGCAGTTTTTTTTTTTTTTTTTTTTTTTTTAATTTGTGTGTAATTCAGTCTTCTATTACAAAACAGGGAAATATCCTAGAGGCAGTTTTCTCCTTCCTTAGTTTCATCCAGTGACAAAGGACCTACCTTTGTTGATTACCCTAGAACCCTCAGATGAAGTTTGTTGGGGAGGAACTGAAAATCCCCAGTGTTCTGAGCAGACCCTGTTAGGACATGCTGTGAGTGATGGTGGAGCAATGGGGAGCTCGGGGCTTGTTTGAAGAGGCATCACAGCCTTTGGAATGAAATGAATGAAACCACGGGGGTTTCCAAGGGCGAATTCTGGCATGTTAAAATGAATTTCACAGAGGCTTGATGGAAGTTTTCTTTCTTTCCACAGCTTTTTGTCTTCACACATGAAGATATATTGATACTGATATATTTAGGGTGATGAAAGAAGTTCAGCGTAACAGCAAGAAACACAGGTATGAAGAGTATGTGATTTCTACTGTGGTAACCAGCCCACCATGCTTGCCACATGTCACCAACGTCACATTGCTTGCAGAGGACAGAATAACACAAAGATTTCAGTTTTGTCACTTGACCATTTATTTTTCTCAACACAATTTAAAAGTAGTTTTCAAATTACATCAACAATACAGCCAATTCATTCATTTTTCTAAACCACCAGAGAAAGAATAATTGAATACTAAGTTATTTCTCTTTTATTTTAAATATTTTATCAGAAGATTACATATGGAGAACTCCGCAATTCATAAATATCCAGGCAGGTGAACTATCACAGTGAGCACACTGCCACCCTGTCACAGGTCTGCAACCAGACTCTCAGCAGGCCGTCCCCTTTCTTTCCATCAGTCCCCATTTGCAATCACAACTCACTTACGCTTCTCCTGACTTGTAATACTATGGGATTTTTGTGTATGTTTTATATTAAAACAAGTGAGTCATAAAGCATGTTTTGTTTCTGTATATCTATTTTTCCCCCTCTTAGCAGTTTTTAGATTCCAGCGTCTTTTGCATGTAGCCATTTTCATTAGTGCAGTATATTCCGTGGAGGGACTATATTATAATTTATATTGATTTTGAAGCTGATGGAATTTGATTTGGCTGTTAGAAATAATGGTTCTATGAATGTTCTTATTTTGTGTACATGTGGTTTTTGCTTACATACATATGTATTGTGGATACTTCCTATGGACAGGTTTTACGTCCATGGGATCCATTATTGCTCAGCATTTGTTAGGCATTAGAAATAATCCAGAGATGATTCAAATTATACAAGAGGATATGTGTAGGTCATGAGCAAATGCTGCACTTATATGAAGGACTTGATCATCTGCATTTTTGGTTCCACATGGGGTTCTGGAACCAATCCTCTATGGATATGGAGAAACAAGTAATTATGCATATTCATATAAATATGCATTTCTTTGAGTAGACAAAGTTGTGAAATTTCTGGGGAATGCCAGATAGTTTTCCAAGTTGCTTTTCTAATTTAATTCATGTCAGATTTATAGATGGCTGCCAGTTGTCTCATTTCCCATAAAAAATATGGTATGTTTGTCTTTAATTCTTTTTTGTGTATGTATAGTTTTATCTCATTATGATCTTCCTTTAGTTTTCTGTTGACTCAACACATACCTTCTCATATTTGTTGGCCAGTTTGATGTCCTCTTTTGTGATATACCTTCAAGTCTCTTTCCTATTTTTATATATTTTCTGGTAGATTTTCTTTACTTACCTGTAATTCATTTTATAGTCTGTATACAAGCAAAATGATGACTACATGTTCTAGAAATTTATTTTCTTACTATATAGCTTGCCTTTTTCATCCTCAAAATGATTTTTTAAAATAGTAATTGCTGATTTTAATGCAATTCAATTTTTCAGTCTTTTTTTAAATGTCAAAATTGATTTTTGTGTCTCATTAAAATCTTTCCAAATCCAAGATCATGAAGATATTTTCTTCCGTTACTTTCAAGTAGTTTGGCTAATTTCCCTTTACAATATGTTATGAGCATGCCTACAGGTTACTTTTGTGCACTGTGTGAGGTTGGAGTCAGTTTTCATTCTTTTCTGTGTAGGTATCCTGTGTTGATCCTATACCATTTGTTGAAATTTTTGCCTCCCCTCACTAACATGGAGTGCCTTAAGTGTCACAGATAAGCATTTATGCGTACATGAATTGTTTCTCAAAACTCCTCTCCATTCCATTGGCCTGTTGTCTAGACATGTACCAGGACAGCATCAAATAATTTAACATAGCTTTATGGTTAACCTTGAATTCCATTAGACTAAGTCCTCTACTTTATTCATTTTTCAGATTGTTTTAGTTATACTTGGCTCTTTGAATTTGTATTTTAGAATTCAATTTCTAACAAAAACAGTGTTAGAATATTGATTATAATTGCACTGACTTTATTAGATCAATTTTGGAGGAGATGGTATTCGTTGTATTGAGTAATCTACTTATATGGGGGGACAGTTGTCCTCAATATCTATTCAGGATTTGTTCCAGAAATCCCTACAGATAACAAAATCTATGGATGCTCTTACATAAATGATTTTGTTCGTGCATACTTCTTTTAGGGAATAATGACATGAAAAAAGTCTGTACATGTTAAGTGCAGACATAATTTTGTGGCACTAATATCAATCAACAATTGAATATATAGATCTAAGCCTTGTGGGAACAGAAGGATGACTATATTTGTCCATTAAGCTTGGTCTTTCTTGATTTCACAAGATGTTTGCTTTCATATAGTATTCAAAAAGTTAATCCTATGGATCTGAGTGCAGTCATGCCCACCTGCTGAGGCAGGAGAATCACAAGTTCAAAGACAGCCTCAGCAACTTATGGAGGCCCTAAGCAACTTAGCAAGATTTTGTCTCAAAACTAAAAAAAAATAAAAAGGGCTGGAGATGTAGCTCAGTGGTAAAGTGTCCCTCATGTTTAATCCCTGGTACCCATCCTCCAAAAAAACAGAAAAAAGTTCATCCTATGGAAATGTTGCAGGAGTAGAGCAATGGACAATCACATCCCTGTCGCCTGGGTATACAAGTTATCAACCTTTCATCACATTTATTTTATCTAGATATTTTTGTTGGAAACACTTAACAGCAAGCTAAATATATCAGTCTTCATAAAGAAATAGGTATGCACTCATGTTCTGAAAAAAAGACATTTGGCTAAGTAACTATCATTAAACTTAATTGTTCTGTTTAATATTGAGATAAACCTTAACTGCAAGTCATTTTTGTCAGTTTTTCAATAATATTCTTTTTAAAAAGCCTTTTATTTTAATTTCTGTTCCAGGAACAAATGCAAGAAAAAATATTTTATTTAGTTGTTTTGGCTCTTTAGCTTCTCTACTGGAGTAGTTCCTCAGCTTTTCATTATCTTTCATGATATGGCCATTTTGAAAGAGAGTAATTTTTGTGGAAACTTTTTTGTGTTCCTTTGACTATTTAAATTCATGTTTTGGTTAATACTGACTAATTTTGGCAAACATATTCCAAAAGTATCACTGGACCTGTTGATGTTATCTTTCCTGATTTAAAGAGTGGTGTCTTTAGGCCTTAGTTTCCCTACCTAAAAGTTGTGCTATTAATACTATTTTATTGTGAGAATTAAGAGACTATAACTAAGGAAAGCATCAAAAGTTTTATTTGACACAAAATAAGTAGTATATTAAACTTAACTATTATTGTGATAATCATTTTTATTATCATCTTGAGGAAACATTTTAGTAAGTTCAAGCATATAATTTGCCATCAATAAAAACTTCCAGTTTTATTTCATACTTCAAAATATTTAAAAGTATACATACGAGCACTTGATAACAAAGGCTACAGTTTAGAGAATATAATATAAATTTAAAAGTGATGGCATCAAGATGCTGGCAGACTGTGGTCTTCTGGGAAAATGACCCCAGTTAGGTTACTTCAATGAAATGCTGGTGCTTATCCTCACAAGTTAAGAAAATTAATTTAAATACTGATGTGACTAGACCTGAAGATGATGACTTGTACTAACCCAAGCAGAAGAGACTGATGCATACATTTTTACAATGAGAATTTTTCATTCATGCCTTCTAAAACTACTGGTATTATCAATGTATTCTCTTTTTATAGACGGGTCTGTATTAAAAGTTAATTGAGGTTAGGAATATAGTTGGTGCTCTTAACTGGGACAAGATGAGAACATTCTGGGTTGAAGTGCAGGAGGTACATTTCTTCACCTTAAGAATGGTCTTGCCAATTAGACACATTGTCTCAGGAAGGCACTAGTCATAGTTTGCATATCTTGTTCAGTTTGCCAGGAGAATCTTATAGTCAGACCAACGTTCCAGTACCACTTCTAACACTTAGTAGACGTATGATATTAGACAGATTTCTTAAATTTTCTGAGTCCAAGTGAAATGTGACCGAAGCTTACATGTAAGGAGACTCATTTTACAGGATGATTAAACTGTAAAATTAATTTTAGAACACTTTTATGACTCCTAAAATAAAGACTATTCTCAAAAATGATGGTAATTACACTTTTGCTCAAGAAAGAAGACTATCTCATCATGTATTTTTTGGTCATTTTATGTTAATTTTCATAATTCTATTCTTTTTTTTTTTTTTTTTTTTTTGGCGGTGCTAGGGAATCGATCCCAGGGCCTCGTGCTTGCAAGGCAAGCCCTCTACCAACTGAGCTATCTTCCCAGCCCCATAATTCTGTTCTTGAGTGCCTGTATCTAACCACCATCATTTTACAACTTCAGATGTTTCCCATTTGGCATTGGAGAACGTGCCTCCAAAATCTTAATAAGAAGCATTGCCCGAGTGTCTGGAGGCACTTCAGAGTTCATCACAGAAAAGAACAGGGTGCAGTTCAAAGTGACGGACACACTATGCATCCAGAAGTGGGCAATTCAGACCAATTATATCATAGAGGGGTAAGGGGACACTGCAGCAAGGGCAGGAGTCCAGCTTGCCTCCAGCATACTTTTTCCCAAATCCCCAGTGCCTGGGCTGTCCTACGTGCAGCTATTTTATTTTGTCTTATAACAAATGTGTCCACTGTGGTATCTGAAGAATGCTATCTGGCCCCAGTAGCTGGAAGTCAAGAAATGAGATACGGAAAGAGGTTAAAACTTCTGTATTTAAGAGGAGACCCAGAGAATCTAAGAGCTTTGACTTTCACATTTGAGACTCCAGGTCTGTGTTACAGACCACATTTTGTACTACAGTCTGTGCTCCATGAAAGGATACAAAGCACAGAATAGAAACTGGTATGATATACGTCTAAGGGATGAGCAGGGGTGATAAATTGATGATCCATTGATAGTATTCACAAGGAGGAGACGATCTGTTTCCTTTTTTATGTCTCTTTTCCCCAGTTGTTGCCATCTCTTCTGATTCCTTTTTCCTGGGTTCTCCTTTCCTTAACTGTAATTTCATTCATGTGTAAAGAAAGAGGAAATAACATCCATATCCCCATGGAGGATTAAGGGCTAGGCATAATGTATTATGCCACATAGTCCCTGATCCATAATAGGAATTATCTCCTCTCTTTACCTCTTCAGGTTCTAAGGTCCCCGAAGCACTCTCTACAGTCTGTAGTAGAGGATGTCTCTCTGAGCTGGAATTTGCCTCCTTGTGTGTCTGCTAACATCCTTTCCCCAGAACGCACTGTCATCTTTAGGGGTCAGAGGTTGATCCTATAAGTCCCACTGATTGGAATGATACCTGTGAGTTCCTGTTCCTGATTTGTTCCTCTGGTCAGGGTATCTACTGCCCTGAGGGTCACTGAAACTGGTCTGTGTATTAGGATTTCAGCAAGAGATTGCATTTTCCAGGTAGAGCCAATCCACCATCTTCCTCACCATCTCATGACTGTTGTTTTTTGGGGGTGGTGAATTGCATTGCTCCCCAATTGGAATGTACTGAACTGGGGAGCTGCCTCTCTTCTGACCTTTTCCTGATGATCTCTGCTTTCCAACACTTTTCTCCAATTTTTAGGCAGCTGAGGCTACGGGAGAAATATTCCTCAGGTACACGCTCCAGGGCCAGAGTTTTAAGCAAAAGCTGACATTTTCTCTACAACCCAAACCAGATGCCAAGTGAGAATTCAACTTTCCTTTCCCTGGTCTCCTATTCCCTCGTCTCCATAGCTTCCCTTTCTCTTTTTAATTCCTTTCCTTCCTGTCCTAGTTCTTTGTCATCCTTTCTAGTTGGATTCCTTCTCTTGACTGTGACCTCAATTGTTTTCCTACATTCGCTTTTCCTTTATTAGGAAAATCTCTCCTCTCTCTAACTTGTGTTCCCACTGTCTCCCCTTTGGAACACCCAGGAACTATAATGTGAGTTTTTGTTGTTGTTGCTTTGTTTGTTTTTTTCTGTAAGTCTTAGATATATATATATATATATATTTTCTTTTAGCTCCACCATTCACCATCTTGCTGTAAAGTCCTTGATCCAGATCAAAGACTTTAGTCCAAGAAAGACCCCAGCATGTGTTCAAAGTGATTTATTGAACATGAGTGTTGAGACTGGAGCAACTTCACAGCTTTCATAGGCAAGAACAAGGAGCTCAACCAGCCAGTTTATGGGCCCCTGATTCATAGACTGAGTCCAGCTATGTACTATCTCACATCTTCAAATTCGGGGGACTTTTGTAAGTTTTATGTCACTCAAACTCCTATATAATAAAGGGTCCTAAATATCTGAGCTCATTACTTAAAGGTAAAGGTTGCAAAATGATATTAAACTGCCTTGTTCCTTGTCCTTCCACATATAAGATTTCTGGTTTCTGTAAGTAGAATTTGTCTCATTGACAGAAAAATTTATAAATAAGTGGTGGGGGTCGGGGGAATGTGTTAGTCAGCTTTTCCTTGCTGTGATCAAAATATCTGACAAAAAATTTAGAGGAGGAAAAGTTTATTTTGAGCTCACAATTTCAGACATTCAGTTCACAGTTCTCTAACTCCTTTCCCTTGGGCCTGAGGTGAGGCAGAACATTGTGACAGAAGATCATGGCAGAGGGAAGCTGTTAAGCTCATAGAGTTCAGTAAGTAGAGAGAGGGAGAGAGAGCCAGGAGTCAAGGACGAAATATAGTTCCTAAGAACAACACCCAGTGACCTATTTCCTCCAACCATGTACCACCTAACTACTTTCACTACCTTCAAGGACATTCAAATTAATCTAACAAATGGATTAATTCACTAATGAATTTACAGCCTTAATCCCTGCCTAAATGCCTCACCTCTGAACCTCGCTGCATTGGGCATCCATGCTAACACATGAGCTTTTGGGGGTCAATCTAGAGTCAGACCACAATAAGGCAGAAAACAAGGAAATATCAAAATGTAAAAAGTGCATATATCATCAAATAATGAAGTAATTTAAACCTGAAGCTCATTTATCTTAGTAATTAGGTGACCAAGGATCAGTTAAGGATCATACCAATGGATGATGACTGGAAGTGGTGGAAGAGAGAATTTGAGGAAAATGGAGAAAATTTGAAGAAAGAACACTGGGGATAGTTGGAAAATAGAATGTCATGGAGAAATAAAAGCATTTGTGGAGAAGAATTAAGGGTTAATTTTAGTTGAGGTACCTTGATTTGTTTAGGGGAATGGAACTGGTAATAATTTAAAAAAAACAAAACATTTTTTTTGTAATCCTTGTCAGTAGTACTCAGCAGCTTTGGCATAACAATGAAGCGAGTAGACGGTTTAATTTCAAAGTAGAAATTTTGCAAAATGTGTCTGCTGAAAGGAAATTACCAATATGGAATTGAAGATATTGATAAGAATTTGGCAAGCATAGAATCCAAGATTTAAATTGAATAAAGACTAAAATAAAGACAGAAGGAAATTGACATGGGAAAAAAGTAGAGGAATCTAGGGTTCTGGTGGTCAAACAAAGTCAAAGTTCACGTAAAACAGGAATCTCTGAGTAACAAGACTGAGAAAATTGGAAACTGTATTTAACACATAAGATATGTTTTTTCTAAAGTAGGTCATTTCTGTGCAATAACAAAGTGTCAAACTTTCGAGTGAGTGACTATGGAGAAAACAGCCTAAGTCATTGGGTTTGAGGAGGACCAGAGTCTTTGCACTGGGATGTTGAACGGGCTGTCTTCTTGGGTGCTGACATCTCTCAAGATGATGGCAGACTTTGGGATGGAGTGAAGTCTATGATCGGGCTTTCAGATACCTCAGTAGATAAAGGGAGGCAACAAAGAGGTTGGGAACTGACTGTACAGAGAACATGTGGTACGTACCAACATGATAGTGGAAGAGTACTAATCTGGGGATAAAGAGATTGCAATACCACCACCCAATCCTGTGTACTTGGAGTACATTACATTAGCGGCAACTATCTTAGAGAGATGGAAGGAATACAGATTTTGAGAGAATGCATTAGTATTCACTTAAGACCTAGTTGGAAGGAGCCCCCTGTAATGAAAGTGAGTATGCAGAAAAGATTGTTTAGCATGTATCAGGGGTTCAGAGGACACAAAGAAAATAGAAAGAGCTAAGTATATGAAGGTGTATGCAAGAAATAGACTCATAGGAGAAGAATTACATGGTAAGAGGGTGGAAACTATAGCTGATATGAATGGGAGGGTGTGTGTCTCAAATCATTTGAGATTTTATTACCTTTGCCTGCTGCAAAAAGCAAGAGGTACCTAGTCTCAATATATGTATTGGTGTTTTTCAGGTTCTACAAAGCACATGAACATCTATTCCTTGGCTAAATTTCCATCTGAAGATTAAGGGGCTTACAGTGAAACCATTGTAGACCAACAGAATGGTTAGGATCCCCACAGATAATGGCCTTATCAGTCCAAGTGATAATCTTTTCAGAGTCTTCTTCTCACCAGTGTTTGCCTGTCACATACATAGGAGTAGGCATGGCCCAAACTTCTAATCTTGGTTAGAGGACAAAATGCATATGTCTTGAAAAGACGCCTTATGATATGGGGAAACCTCATTCTTCCACCAACATGGCCAACTTTCAAAGTTACCCTAAAGGCAAGATCATCCTCAGTTGGCATTTTTGAAAAACTAATCTAACTAATCTGTTTTCTTATAGCTTTCTCTACATAGGAAGTAATCTGTATGAAAGACATCAAGAAAAAGGTGAAATTTGTCTAGTTTCTAAATTTTCCAGGGTTAGGCAAGCTTCATTATTTCACAGAATAGAACCCTGCAGTCCCCTGTCCCCTGATTCTGTGATGACCTCTAGCTAAACAAACCCCTTTCCCATCTCTGCCTACCCAGTTTGCCCTCAGTCAGGGTCTGGACCCTTCAAAACTCTGCTGCCACCCTGCTTGGGACTCTTTTTGGGGTCATCCTTTCACAAATTGGGTTTGAAGTCAGAGCTGGATGCTGTCAAACTACTTAATCTCTTGAGTCCTCTTCCTGTATCCTGACTCAGTCTAGCAGCCTGTCCTTGTGCTAAGAGACCAATGTATAATTTCTATAATTTTCCATCCCTTGATTTCTTCCCCACCCCCCAGGAGTGGTTGGAGAGAATAATCCCTGCAGCTGATTTACCTCCAAAAGGCAAATGGTTCCTGGGACCTGAACAAAGATCTGGCCAAGGTCCTGGGTATAAGTTTGGAAGACATGTGACTGCATGTCTTACCAAGGTGAGATTTAAAGAAAAGCAATGGAGCAGATAACATTTTTAGGGAATGAGTTTAGTGTAATGGGAATTGGTATACATCATGTCTCATGCCAGGTGGAGAGTAAAGGGAGCCATAGATTAATTTCTAATAATTAGAAGACAAAAGGTTTTTGTTTGTTTATTGAATATTTTGTTTGCTTGCTTGTTTGAGCACAAAGGAAAGGAATCCGTAGGCTAACTAGTAGGAGTTCCTGTAATGTTTGATGGATGGCAAGAGGAAAGTAATGATCATTTAATGATATTCCCTGCCAGGCATCTAAGATGTAAAAATAAAATTTAGAGAGATAGTCCTCGGTGCCAGACATTGTGCAAAGAGCTTAACATTCATGATATAATTTTTTCCTCACATCAATTAAATAAGGAGTGTCCTATCCATGTTACTGCATATAGATAGATACAGAAACTGAAATTTATAGAAGTGTAATTATGTGTCCGATCCAGTGTTGACAGAGCTGGATTCAAATGCTAGAACTTTTTGTCATAAGAGCCCCAATGATAGATCTTTATTTCTTCTCTTCAAACTAAAGGATGTAGTCCAGACACACACACACACACACACACACACACACACACACACACACACACACAAAAACACTAACTGCAGCCAAATTAGGTGAAGTGTGAATGGGAGCCCCCTAATTAGGTATTTCAAGTGGGCTTAAACATGCTGACAGGGATAAACTGCTTTCAAAATTTAAATAATTTACTAGATTAATACTTATTGAGAAATTGTTGAATATAAGACTAATGTCAAAAATGTGAAGCTAAGTGCGGTGACACATGATGTAATCCCAACGATTCAAGAGGCTGAGGCAGGAGGATCCCAAGGTTGAGGCCAGCCTCAGCAATTTAGCAAGGCCCTAATCAACTTAATGAGTCATAGTCTCAAAATTAGAAAACAAAAAATAAAAAGGTTTGGGGATATGTTTTAGTGATAAAGTGTCTCTGGGTTTAATCTCCAGTATCAAAAAAAAAAATATGTGAAGAATGCATATTATGCTGAACCTTGCGAGTGTTGATTAAGTAATCTTTACTATTTTGTAATTGCACTGTCCATGAAGCATCCACTAGTCACACAGAACTATTGGACCATTGAAATGAAGCTAATCCAAAAAAGGAACAGAATCTGTAATTGAATGGAAGCATGTGATGTTATGAAATACATTCTGATTATCTATGCTTAGTATAAAAATGTGCAATATATTATCAAAAATAAATTTGTATTGGTTTCATGTTAAAATAATTGTTTTTTAGTGTATTTGATTAGGTAAAATATATTAGTAGCTGAGAATCTAACACACAAAGAAAAAACATGCTTAGAAAGTCTGAGGCTCTGGATTCAATCCCTACCACAAAAAAATAAAATAAAACAATGAACTAAGTATGTCTACTTATTTTCACTATTTAAAATATAGGTACTTGAAACTTTAACCTTACATATGGGTCAAGCATTGTATCTCTGATGGAAAATTCCATCCTTAAACAAAGAATTAAAAAGAAAATCTATAAACATTTGCAAGATAATACAATGATCATGAATTTCTCTCTTACCATTCACTGAAAAAAGGAAGACAGATATTTTTATCCTGACATAGGAACAGGGCCAATAAATCAAGTAATTTGGAGACCTGCCAAACCTGAATTTTAGGAAGGAGTTTGAATATTTTTTAATGATGAGATAAGGAAACAAGTTTAAATTAGTTGGAGACTCATAGAGCTGAATAATGATTTGAATTTCAAAATAAAAGCAATTTTTTTGTTTTAATTAGTTTGTTGTAGTTATACAAAGTAGTGGGGTCCATTGTGAAATATTCATACATGTATCTAAAACAATTTGCTCCATTGCATTCCCTAGTTCTTTCCCCCTTCCCTTCCTGCCTCCCTCCTCCTGATCCTCTTCTATTGCACTGGTTATCCTTCCTTCTACTTGTTTATTTATTATTAATTGGTGCATTATATTTATACATAAATGTAGGATTATTTTGGAATATATTCATACATGCACATAGCATTGTTTGTGCAACTTTATTCCACTGTCCCTCCCCTTTTTGACCAACCCCTTGTACCTCCCCCCTGGATTTCCTTCCCCTAGTCTACTGTTTTCCCTTGTTAAAAACTAGAAACATATTTGTAAACCCACCAAGATCTGAATTTTTTTAGGCAGTCACATTTTCAATGAAGGTTGTTTTTGAGGATGGTGACCAAAAGTTTTCTAATTATAAATACTAAAAATAAGAGATAAAATATTACAAAAGAGAATCAGGATCTCTGAAAAACAATGAGTGACTATTTTTCATGAAACAACAACAACAACAACAAAATCATAGTAGGAAATAAAGGCCAAGAATTTGTTTGGTTAAAAATTCTCACCTAGGTACATGCAGAAGGGAAGGAAATTGACAAGAGCAGTTACATGTGAAAATCAGAGGTTTGGATGGTACCAACAATGTGGAGAAGCATAGGATTTCAGGAAAAGACTTTGGATTCTCATGGTGGTCATAAAATTTTATGTGTACATTTACATTTGAGTGGGAAGAACCATTTGAGGAGCTATTATTTTAAGAATCACCAATCTTTGTTTTTAGAATAACATAACAAGAATGGGTTTCCTTAGGGTTTGGACATAAACTGTCCTCACAAGGAAGAGTTGAAGGAACTGGGAATTTTGATCTGAAATGAGACTATTCAGAGAGGGCATGACAGCTGTTCTAAATTTAAAATATCTTGAGGGCTGAGGATATAGCTTGGTGGGAAATTGGTTATTCAGCCTGTGTGAGGCCTGGGGTCAATCCCAAGCAACATACACACACACACACACAGGAAGAGAAGGAAAAGGAGAAAGAAAGAGAAAGCGAGAGAGAGAGGAAGGAAGGAAGGAAGGAAGGAAGGAAGGAAGGAAGGAGGGAAAGAAGAAAAAAAAGATCATGACATAAGAGAATAAGTTACCCTCATCTGCAGACTATAAAACCTGAAGCTTTCAGGAGCAATGGATAAATACTCATAGGTGGTAGACATCTACTCAATTGCCAAGACTTACTTTTGAGCAGGGACTAGAGTCAGAACATTTGGATTTCAGTTCCACCTCCATCAGTTGCTTAAAGACTAAATTTGGGGAAGTCATTTGACTTTCATAGGAATTACTTTCGTCTCATAGAGTTATTGATATTTCCTCAAGCTTATTTTTAAAGGAAGAAGTGAGGACTCAAATAAAAATAACATGAAAATACTCATAAAATATAACTATGCATGTTTCTCTTGCCTGGCTGGTTAATCCTTATCTGGGATGTTTCGGGGTCTCTAGTAGTCCTGGTAGTTACACTGGATTTGAAGCTTAAAATCCTTCTATTCTAAGACTCTGTGGCCTGTTTGCCTGGGATGCACGGTCTGTTATTTTGCCTTGCAAAGGGGTAGAAGGAGTTACAAGGAGACCAGGTAATTCCATCTTCCAGCAGTAGAGGGTTAGCCAGTGAGGAGGGAGTGATGATTCTTGCATGCTCTTGAGCCCCAGCCTGGAATCGTCAGAGAAGTTTCTATTTTGCAGCACATTGACTTCTCAGGCTGGGCCACTATCCTGGCTGTGCTCTGGCTGCATGCCTATGGCAAGGACTGGAAGATGGAGTGGAAGCTTTTGGAAAGGAAGGACATGGCCTGGATTCACATCCATGCAGGTAGGAGCCCAATGCCGGGACTCTTCCCTCCCCTCTTAGGCAGCCAGCATGCTCCCAGGAGTGTACTCCAGGCCTGGCAGAAGGTGACCATGAGAGGCCCACAGTCATTTCCCCACCATTCTAGATCAGAACTTCTCTGGCCTCCCCGTGGTCCTTTCTTTGACAGGCTAAGGACAAAATCTTTTTTTTTTTTTTTTTTTTTTTTTATTGTAAACAAATGGGATACATGTTGTTTCTCTGTACCTGGCGTAAAGGCATACCATTTGTGTAATCATAAATTTACATAGAGTAATGTTGTTTGATTCATTCTGTTATTTTTTCCCTTCCCCCCCACCCCTCCCACCCCTCTTTACCCTCTATACAGTACTTCCTTCCTCCATACTTGCCCCCCTCCCTAACCCTAACTCTAACCCTAACACTAACCCTTCCCTCCCCCCCATTATGTGTCATCCTCCACTTATTAGTGATATCATTCGTCCTTTGGCTTTTTGAGATTGGCTTATCTCACTTAGCATGATATTCTCCAATTTCATCCATTTGCCTGCAAATGCCATAATTTTATCATTCTTTATGGCTGAGTAATATTCCATTGTATATATATACCATAGTTTCTTTATCCACTCATCAATTGAAGGGCATCTAGGTTGGTTCCACAGTCTGGCTATTGTGAATTGAGCAGCTATGAACATTGATGTGGCTGTATCTCTGTAGTATGCAGATTTTAAGTCCTTTGGGTATAGGCCAAGGAGTGGGATAGCTGGGTCAAATGGAGGGTCCATTCCAAGTTTTCTAAGGAATCTCCACACTGCTTTCCAGAGTGGCTGCACTAATTTGCAGCCCCACCAGCAGTGTATGAGTGTACCTTTCTCCCCACATCCTCGCCAACACCTGTTGTTGCTCGTATTCTTGATAATCGCCATTCTAATTGGGGTGAGATGGAATCTTAGGGTGGTTTTGATTTGCATTTCTCTTATTACTAGAGATGTTGAACATTTTTCCATATGTTTGTTGATTGCTTGTAGATCTTCTTCTGTGAGGTGTCTATTCATTTCCTTAACCCATTTGTTGACTGGATTATTTGAATTCTTGGAGTAGAGTTTTTTGAGTTCTTTATAGATTCTGGAGATTAGTGCTCTATCTGAAGTATGATTGGCAAAGATATTCTCCCACTCTGTAGGCTCTTTCTTCACATTGCTGATAGTTTCCTTTGCTGAGAGAAAGCTTTTTAGTTTGAATCTATCCCAGTGGTTGATTCTAGCTTTTATTTCTTGTGCTATGGGAGTCCTGTTAAGGAAGTCTGGTCCTGGACCAACAAGGTGAAGATTTGGACCTACTTTTTCTTCTATAATCTGCAGGGTCTCTGGTCTGATTCCGAGGTCCTTAATCCATTTTGAGTTTAGTTTCATGCATGGTGAGAGATATGGGTTTAGTTTCATTCTGTTGCATATGGATTTCCAATTCTCCCAGCACCATTTGTTGAAGAGGTTATCTTTTCTCCATTGCATATTTTTGGCCCCTTTGTCTAGTATGAGAAAATTGTATTTATTTGGGTTTGTGTCCGTGTCCTCTATGGTCTACGGCCATACCACCGTGAACGCGCCCGATCTCGTCTGATCTCGGAAGCTAAGGACAAAATCTTTAACTGGGGGAAAACAGGTAGAGACAAGTTAAAGGAGAAAGGGACATGGGTGCGGAGTGCGAATTGCAAGAGGTATTCAGAGTGACACCTCTCTCCCTCTCTCTTAGTATTAAGCCGAGTAAGTATATAATTGTACTTGGAGAATCTACTCCTTAGAACCTACTCCTTTGTCACTGCTGCTGATTGTTTCTGGGTAAGACAAAATATAAGGAGAATGTGGGCAGGAAGAAGAGAAAAATTGGGGGTTTTAAGGAAAGATAAAGCAAGACTCAAGAGAGATTATCCTGGAGATTTTAGGAGCTCTTGGAGAAGAGCCTTCCTCTCATCTGCTGTCCCTCAGCCTAATTCTTTCCCTTCATCACAGGCTCTGTTGTGCCCATGCTTGTGAAAGCTGCAAACACTCTCCTGAAGTCATCTGTAGATCCTGCTCTCTTTGCACTCTGAGAATGCCTTCCAGATAAAGCAGGACCTCTCCTCGGCTATCAGCACTCCCTGTTTCTTCTGCTATTGTGTATTTTGTGCTTTATATCTTGCCTATGGGTTTCTTGGCATAAAAGTAAAGGACGCCCTTAATACCCTGCTTCTCTGTGCCATGTCTCTTTGGATGTGATCTTTCCCCAGCATGATCCTCAGACAAGTGATGGCAGTTCCAGAACTTGTTCCTTTTCTCAGAGAAGTTCAAAATATTCATACACAATAATTAATCTTTCTCCTAGGCTTTCCAAAATGATTTCAAGGAAAAACAGATGTCATAGAGTAATGATTATAGCATTGACATTAGGAAATAACTGAGTTAGAGAATCTGCATTATCCTCATCTATTCAGTTTCATCTCATATACTTCACGGGATCATAATCATAAACTTTGAAATTCCATTCTTACAAGGAGTTGAAAGGCAACTTCAGAGTCAACGTACCTTCAAGATCACAAAGAGAGAGACAGGTGAGCATTAGAACTGGTGGGAAAGGTCTCGATGGATTGTTCTTGAGTTTTTTTAGCCTACAGTACATGCCTCTACTGCCTAAGCAAGTTGGGTTGAGTTATAATTGTTGGAGACATCTCTCCTTTGTCACTAAAAATCTTACAGGAGGGTTAGAGCGGAAACCTTCTCTGAGTCCATAAGAACTCTACATCAGGCTTCGCTATAGTGTAATGGAGAAAGAGGAGGGGGGATAGCAGTTTTGACTGAGACCTGGATTGCTCACCACCAGAGGAAGAAAGGAACTCCCCCATAATCGCTTCTTACTCTCATGTCTCACATATCGTATTCCAGTGGAAAGGACATATTTGATATATTGGACCCTAAAACCACTTTTGTATCAATATTAATACAAATATATCTATACTTTGTTGTGTGTGTCTTTTATAAATGTGGCCATTGAACCTGCGTTGGTTCTATTATCTCTTGTTCTCTGTTCTGTGTTTTCTTATGTGCCCACTAGTCACACTGTATCCTGTCCCCAAATATTCTACTGTAGCTTGATTTGGTTAAAATATATAAGCAAAGCACAGCAGTCTGGAATCCACGGTTAGCATCCTGAACACACACCTGTAGAGTCCTATGATGGGCAAATGATTTGACCCTTTAGGAGCTTTACATCTCCATCTGTAACACTGAGGTATCATACTAAAACTCTACTATTATTTTCAGGTTGAATATTCAAGCATTTGAGCAGCAACTCAGGACTTTTCACTCAGGTTGTAGATCCTCTAGATCTGAGTTATGTATAGCTATTAAATAAATTGACATTAGGAAGACATGGGTGAATGCATCACCAAGTCTAATCTCCCCAAAAAATTCTTCTGAGTTGGCTTATGACTGAGTGTGACTTGTGGAATATGGCTGTAGGGTCACCTGGAAGCTTATAAGAAATGCAGAATTTGAGGCAACACCAAGGACTACTGCACGGATGTCAATATCTTAACAAACTCCCCAGGTATCTTGTATGTGCTTTAAGTCAGGGCTTAGTATTGTCCTGAAGTTGACATGTGTCCACATCTGCCTGTATCTATTTATATATGATCAAAAGAGAATGGAATTTGTAAACCTAGCCTCTGCACACAAAAACATGTCACTTTACCGTACCATGAAGAGTATTTAATATTTCAATTGTTGTTCACCTCTCCTTTTATAACCTTACAGCTTCCAGACTAGGCTGGTGTTTGGGACTTAGTGCTTAGAGCTTTCTAAATCAAAAACAAAACAACAAAAAGCATACAAGAAATAATCAAATTTTAAAAGTCAACTTGTCTTTAAAGTACAAAACCAACTACAGCTTTACAGGAGCATTTATTTTTCAATGTGTGTTTCAATGTGATGAAATCATCTGCTGATGGTGAATTCTTCAAATCTGAAGTGTTTGTTCTCAAGATCTACCAGGAGCACTTTAGCACATTGGTTAAACCCATTCCAAAGTTAGTGCTTTGTGTTTTAGGAAAATATAGGAAGCCATTTGTGCTTTCAGGAACTGAGGCTGCTGCCTGGGAGCCCAGGAGAGAGGCTATGCTCATATCCTGTCAGTTTCCCTCACTCTGCACTTAAGTCGAGCTTGCTGGAAACTTGACCACGGAAAGATAGCAGATACCAGTGCCTCACGGTACTCCCACTTGAATTGAGTCCAGAGGTTGGAACAGAGAGTGCCCTGCTTTATACAGACTTAATTCAGTACATTGCCTATGAACCCAGCTCCAACACAGTCACTCTGGGAATCACTTAGCATCTGCTGTTCCCGTTCCCACTCAATGCATGCTTCTTTGAAAATAGTCCATCTGCTTTCTGAAATCTCTAGTTGACCAAAAGAAAACCAAGGAAAACCTCACACGATGAATTAACTGCATGTAAACTCTTTCTCTTCTCACATATTTTGAAGTTCTCTTAAGTATATATCCATTTAGGATTATTATGCATTCTGGATTTTCCTTTCTCTGGTTTTAATTTAGGTAAGGTCACCTTCATGCGTGATGATTTTCCTTGTTCTGAAGTTGGTTTTGTCTGAAATTAACATTGCTGCTCCAGATTTGATTGATTATTGCTGCCATAATATTTTTTTTGCCTGCTTAAATTATCTAAACTTAAAAATTAAAGCAGTTTCTGTGTAGGTGACATCTGGTTACATCTTTTATTTATTCACTCTGGCAAACTCTGTCTTTTAAATAGTCCATTTTGATCATTAATATTTAAAGTAGTATTGATAAAATTCGGTGAACATCTATGTTTTTCAAGTATTTTCAATTTGCTGCATTTGTTCATAAATTTTTTATATGATTTTTTTCTTTCTCTTGTTTAATTTAGCATCTTAAGTGATTTCATTTTATCCCCACTGTTAATATGTTCATTATATTTATTTAAACAATTTTTAGTTGTTACCCTAAAATTTATATATACATTTATAACAAACTAATCTAGGTCCAACTTCAAATAAAATCTTAAGTGTAATACTGATACTTTATGACAGAATATTCCTAATTCATACATCATACTCATGATGACATTTATTTCATGCAATTATTTACTAATTATAAATACTTAAAGTGATTTTAGTGTTACTTTAAAAATAGCATCAAATTCACTAATTTCTTATTTCTTTTTTTTTTTTTTTTTGTACTGGAGACTGAACTCAGGCCACTGAGCCACACCCCCAGCCCATATTTTATATTTTAATTTACAGACAGGGTTTCACTGAATTGATTAGTGCCTAACTAATGCTAAGTCTGGCTTTGAACTCATGATCCTCCTGCCTCAGCCTTTGAGCCTCTGAGATTATAGATGTTCTCCACTGTGCCCCACAAAATTCAATAATTTCTGATGTATGTAAATAAGTCAATGTTACCACTATCCCTGGCAAGATACATGTAGTTACCTACAGTAGAAACATCTTTTTAATAATGCCTGAAAATCAAAGCATCTGTTTTTATAATTTATTAATGTCATTATATAGACTGGATTTTGTAGAGTCAAGTTGTTGTTCAAGAAAATCAGTTTCATCCAGACAATAGATGTAAATATTTTTTCATGACGATCCATTAGAATGCACTATCAGAGTACCTGGTGTCATGTTTAAAGACTTGAATTCTGAATTTTGGTTTAATAATAAAAACCTCTGAATCTCCAAGGACAAGCAGTTCATTCCAAATGTCCTTAATACTGGAACATCAAGTACCTTGAGGCTCACATTTCCATTGGGAGATATAAAATAGTAACTCATTTTGAACAGTGAAGTTGCTAGGTTTTTGGTATTACTGATTTTAGGACCATATATAACCCTAGTATTTAGGTTGGTATTGACACCAAGTGTTTATTCCATTAGACTCTTATTCCTGACACTCGTAATTAGAACCCACACAGATACCTTGTGCCTTGGCTTCAGTGTTGTGCAGGTGCAGGAGCGCCACAGTGCCAATCCTCTGGTGTTCATATCTTCCCATCTCATTCATGGGCTCATGAGTCCTTGGAAGACCAAATCTGTCTTATAGGCTGGCACACACTCTTCATATTGAACATCACTTCATTTCTCTCTAAAAGAATTCCTTCCCCCTGATTGGATCCCAGGTAGACCTCCTTTTCACAGAAACTCTTGGATTTTCTAAAAATGCCATAGTTTTTTTTTTTTCAAATTTTATAAATGTATATTAATTAAATATATTAATGGAGTTCTATATACTCTTTTGCTACATGTATATCGTATTCACTGATCAAATACAACTTGCTTCTTGTAGTCTCCACTACACTACCTACCAAATCTCTAGTACTCTTCATTCTGCTTTCAAGTCAACATATTTCACTGACTTTCACTGTCATTTAAGGTATGCTAAATGCTTAAAACTTTCAGATCCAGCAAAGATTTCATATCTTCTATGGGAAGGAGTGAGACAGGAATGATATATTTTAAAAAAAACGACAGTTTCACCTCTCAGTTTTAGGGGCTTAATAAGTATTACCTAATTCTAACAATATCCACATGAGGAAAATGTTACTATTCCTAACTAAAAGAGAGGAAACAGGTTGAGGAAATTAAAGAGACAGGCACAAGTTCACACAGTAAGGAAGTAGTGACTGGAAACCCAAATCATTTCTGTTTTTCTAAATTCTAAATTATGCTGCTGAGGGAAGCCCATTAGTAATGGTGCATACAAGCTAGGTGTGCACACTTCTTGAGGTTTGGGATCCTGCAACAGACACTATTAGAGAAGAGTATGGTCTGGAGAATTCAGGAGGCATTTATCAAACACTCTTGGACACTTGTAACTGTGAATTCAGGAAACATCATCAGTTTCACACATGGGGCATGTAACTAGAAAGTCCTCATGAAATATTGTCCTTTCTGTGACATTTGTACCTCATACTGAAGGCTGTGGAGCACTGTTAGTGAGCAATATATGGAGAAAGTAGTCTAAAAATTTAGTATGAATCACTGTGGACAGACAGTTGGACAGACTGGATCAGTGACTGGGATAGCTGTTTAGAGGTATCATTGGGCTGTGAAATAAGAGGGTGCAACTCGGAGAGAGAGTGGATTATAATAGAATAAAATATAAATGCTACTGAAAAACAGTGAACCTATTAGATGAGCCCTAGAGTGGGAGTATAAAAAAGTAAAAGTGTTATGTTTAGTTTCATGTTGTAATATGATGGCTCTGAAGATGCAAGAGAAGTGGGGAGATGCTAATTTCTCTTGGGAAGTTTCTTAGTCACTAAAATAGGCTCTGGGGATTGATAAAGAATTCGTCCCTCTCTTGGATTTAAGAAATGAAACTCGGCTTGGCATGTATTTGGAGAGCATTCATGATGTTTCTTTATACACCTTAGGTTGAAGTTAGGGTAATATTTAAGCAAAGTTAGTGAATGCTATTTTATAAATTGAGCCATTCACCTTTAGACTTCTTTAGTTGTGTGAAGTATCATAACAATCTGAGAACAGAATCATGTAATCATATATACTGAGGGGACTGAGGGGGCCTACTCAATCATCTTTCTGACCACTTCCTCATTTCTAAGTAATAAAATATATAAATAAACTTAGGTATCAAATTGCAGATCAAAATAGAATTTTGGCATTATTAGTATTTAACTGAATTAAGAGTGCAGAAGAATATTGGATCTCTTTTCCTATAAACCCAGAATCAGTAGCATCCTCATTTACCCTCCCTCCTCTACTGGATTAGAAAATCAAGACACTGACTTCAGTCAGCTTGTTGCCAGGCAACCTAGGGAGAGCTGCCTGGATCACGCATCAGGCCATGCTGCTGGCCTTTCTTCCAGGCAGAGCACAAATTGATTTAACACTAATGGCACACTCCATCCCCAGCCAAATATGTGTTCTCTAATCTCTATTGCACTGTAAGTTATGTTTGGCTATTGTGTTCAATAAATATGTAAAATATGTCAAATAATATAATCCCTATAATATTAAACTGCATAAAAATCTTCATTCTTAATATAATTTTTTCATAAATTTTCAGGAAGAAATTAAAATACAAGTAGGAAATATTCCTTTGTTATGTGCTACAGTCCAAAGAATTAAGAATTCATAATTCCTCCCTCCACAATTTTGTATTTATCACTTTTGAATTGCCTTACCTATGGTCTTCAATCTTTCTGCAGTATGTTTGGGTTTCTCCTATAGTCAAGAAGTTACCTAAAAAATTACAAACCATAAAAATTCCTAGCCATATATAACATTCCAAGTAAAATAATATTCACAATATTCATAGGACCTAGTACATGATATAATTTCAGCCAAATTGCTTTTGCCAAAATTATGTGAGAGATCTAGTAATTCTTGGAGGTAGGGAAATGGACAGAGTAACATGAGGAAAAGTAGAAAATTTTGGTTTCAACCCTGTCAGGAGGCAACAGTTGACCCAAAATCCATTAACAGCGAGTCTGGATTTATAATTCAATTGTGATTAATATTGGTATTAGGTTACTATAACCTAGAATTTACCTATTGAATTATTGTTCTTTCTTTGATACAGATATTTCAGGTATTCCTTTTTCTAATGTTCAGAAATTTCAGTGGTGACCTCAGAGTCTCCATGTTTTATTCAAGGGTCTCTTCTTGTATGTTTCTAACTGTTAAACAGAACAGTCTATCTTATATAAACATTGAATAATATCACATATTACAGGATATACTTGACTAATTTCAATTCCCTTTGAATTCTGTGTTTCGGTCACATCAATTATAAATGGAGTACAATCATTCTAACTTATTACGGGGTGTCCCACATGTATAACTTTAAGCAGTGTTTATGGCTTTGTATTCTCCCCAGCCAAAATCTTCTTCATTCTACAGCATTGATTTAGTTTATATTTGATCTTACATCATGGTAACCCACACCACTCACTACCTATACCTGATAGATGCTCCAAAACTGCTTAGGTGCTTGTTTCTTGCTCACATACAGGAGTTTTACACAGTTGTTCTATATCATCTGCTCACATGTAATAGTTTAGGGAAGACCATAAAGTTTTAATGTTAAAATTTTAATGGGCAAAGTCACCATGTTTTAAAAGTGTTATGTTCTCAGTCTATGTGACTTCAGTTATTCTCAGTATTTTAGAGTAGAAGGCAATTATGTTCTGTAGAATATGTGAAATTCCAAAAGGCACTGGGTGTTATAAGAGTATAAATGGAAACCAAGTGTTGAAAGAAATGGACAATGGGACACTTGATGTGATTGCAACAGAGCCCTCAGAAACTGATTTTGTTTCCCTCTCAGAACATATGCAGAAATGCTCTCACAGAAGAAAACACAAAATGTATCTGAGAGCAATAGTTGAGGGCATTGTAATATCCATGTTCATTGTATGGCAGTAATCATGTTATATGAGATTGATGATGCTGAGGTGGTGGGATTCAGGATTGGTTTCACCTTGTGTTCTAATATACAGACTGTGGGTCCAACAGGAGTCAATGGTATTTCCAGAGACTCTGATGTAAATGTATTTATTCCATTGATATCATGGATTACCCTGAGTTCAATAGTGAGATTTAGGTATAGAATTTCTATCTTAAAGAATATTGCTGATCATGCCACCTACTTCCCATGCTCTTAAAACAAAGCAAAAAGAAGAAAAAATCCTGTTATTGCTTGGTCTATGTCCATGCCTAGTATGTAATCTAACACTCACAACTGGTCATTCTATCCATACTCCTTTTCCCTGAACACATGAGTTAGTCCACAGTTATGAGATGGCCATATGGAATCATGGAGTTAGTTTTCAGGGTTATGAGAAACATTGGAAGTAAATTTTCCTTTGATAATTATTGTGTCTCCTCTCCTAAGAAGAAATGTTTCTCCTTCAGTAGGAGATAATGTCCTAGTGACCATCGTATGCCATGGTTCCAGGTAACAGCTCCACAAGATAGGTATCATATACTTGTGTTCAATTTGTAAGAATGTCATTTAGATATAGGGCAATAAAGGGAAGAAGACCTCTTTCATATAGTAGAAAGTCTATGAAAAAGTATAGTTAGGATGATCATTTTGGCAACCATTATTTGGCAACTATCATAAGACTACAGATGGTCTCCTATTTACAATGATTCAATTTATTTATTTATTTTTTATAGTGCTGAAGTGACATGTATTCAATAGAACACATACTTTGAACTGTGAATCTATGTGTATACATGAGACATTCAATGCTTTATTACATAATTGGCTTTGTGTTAGATGGTTTTATCCAAGTGTAGGCTACTATCATTGTTCTGAAAAAGTTTGTGACTGGTGAGGCTGTACTATGATGTTTGATGGGTTAGATGTATTAAGCGCTGTTAGTCAGCTTTGTGTCACTATAACGAAAATGCCTGATATAAACAACTAAGGAGGAAAAGTTTATTTTGGCTCAGTTTCAAATGACTCAGCCCATGGTTGACCTGTTCCATTGCTCTGGTCTTGAGGTGAGACAAAACGTCATGGCGGAGGGACGTGACAGAGGGCAGCTGCTCAGCTCATGGAAGCCGGGAAGCAGAGATAAAGAGATTGAAAGGGACTTCAGAGAAGATAAACCCTGCCAGGACGTGCCCCCAGAGACCTACTTACTTCATCTGGGTTCCATCTTCCAGTGATCTACTCAGTGGATTAATCCATTGATGAAGTCAAAGTAATCATGAACCAATCACTGCTTAAAAAGAACAACCTCTGTAAAATGAGACATTGGGGTACATAATAGACCAAAGACCAAAAAGTATATTTTTTACATATAATATTTTCAATTTACCATGGATTTGTTGGGACAGATCTCCATTATAAGTTGGGGAGCATATGTAATTTATTCAGATAAAAACTGTCAGGCAAAACATTATGGGTTGATATGGCATTTGCTTAATTGGAAAGTACCCATCTTTTGGTAGAAAAAGGATTTATTCTAGATGAAAATAACCAAAGAGAAATAACTTTACACAATATATGACCTGGAAAGCAGCCCAGCCCCCTCCGGTGGGAAGCGTCTCTCTAGGCTAGCTTCTCGGGGCAGACAGCCCAGTGAGAGCCTTTCTGCACAGAAACAGCGCGGCCAGCTCCCGCCCGCCCCACTGCCAGCTCCGGCCCACCCTCAGGTTGATTCAGAGACCAACACGGGGCACCAGGGACTTCCCCAAGCAGCCCAGCCCCCTCCGGCGGGAAGCGCCTCTCTAGGCTAGCTTCTTAGGGCAGACCGCCTAGTGAGAGCCTCTTGATGCAGAGCCAGCCACATGTCCCCAAGCCAGCGGAGACCTCCGACACGCAAGCAGCTTCAGGGACCAGGGCTGGGCAGCCAGAGACCTCTCCAGGCAGTCTTGTCCCCCTCCAGCTGCAGGCTTTTTCCATGGGGCCATCCAAGATGACGGAATAGAGGGTGACTGCATCTCCAGTCACTCCAGAACCCAGGATTCAAGAAGGGGAGGCATTGAGAGACTCGAACTAAAATAGAACCATGGGGTGAGTCTCCCCGACCCAGTGAAGCTCAGCTGGGCAGCAGGCCCGGATTTGAGTGGCTTATTAGAGTAGGACAGGGGAGATAGAGTCTCCCCCAGGCAGCTCTGTGCACTCTGGCGGTGAGCTACTCCCACAGGGACAGAATCTCCAGCCTCGCGGAGCAGGACTCCCAGTGAGAGCCTTTCTGCACAGAAGCAGCTCGGCCAGCTCTGGCCCGCCCCGCTGCCAGCTCCAGCCCACCAGCAGGTTGCTTCAGTGACCAGCACAGGGCACCAGGGACTTCCCCAAGAAGCCCAGCTCCCTCCAGAGGGAAGCGCCTCTCTAGGCTAGCTTCTCAGGGCAAACCGCCCAGTGAGAGCCTGTCTAAACAGAGCCAGCCACAAGTCCCCAATCCAGTGGTGACTTCCGACCTGCAACCAGCCTCTGGTACCAAGGCTGGGAAGCAAGAGACCTCTCCAGGTCTCTCTCCCTGGAACCAGTAGCAGGCTAGGGGCAGCATTCTTCGGAAGCACTTCATTATCAAGTTAATCCAAGACTTCTGGCTACTGAAAGCTGGTAGGTGATACACTGGAAATCTACAGGGACACTATAAGCCAATAGAGGAAATCTACAATATCACAGAGTCCCACCGACATCTGACCAATATGAGAAAACAAGGGAAGAAAATGTCCGAAACAAACCTAGATACTATATCAATAAAACCCAATGAAAGCACAGCAGAAGAAATGTCCAAAAGGGAGTTCAGAATGTACATAATTAAAACAATCAGGGAAGCATACGAGGAGATGAAAGAAAAAATGCAGGCATTAAATGAACACACCAATCAACAGTTAAAGAGCAAATAAGGGAAGCAAAAGAACATTTCAATAAAGAGTTAGAGATACTGAAAAAAAAAACAAACAGAAATCCTTGAAATGAAGGAAACAATAAACCAAGTTAAAAACTCCACAGAAAGCATAACCAATAGGATAGATCACCTGGAAGACAGAACTTCAGATATTGAAGACAAAATTTTTAATCTTGAAAACAAGGTTGACCAAACAGAAAAGAGGGTAAGAAATCATGAACAGAATCTACAAGAATTATGGGATATCATGAAGAGGCCAAATTTAAGAATTATTGGGATTGAGGAAGGCTTAGAGAAACAAACCAAAGGAATGAACAATCTATTCAATGAAATAATATCAGAAAATTTCCCAAATCTGAAGAATGAAATGGAAAACCAAGTACAAGAGGCTTAGAGGACTCCAAATATGCAAAATTACAACAGACCTACACCAAGGCACATTATTACGAAAATACCTAACATTCAAAATAGAGACAGAATTTTGAAGGCTGCGAGAGAAAAGAATCAGATTACATTCAGGGGGAAACCAATAAGAATATCAGCAGATTTTTCAATCCAGACCCTAAAAGCTAGAAGGGCCTGGAACAACATTTATTAAGCCCTGAAAGAAAATTGATGCCAACCAAGAATTTTATACCCAGCAAAACTTACTTTCAGATTTGACGATGAGATAAGATCCTTCCATGATAAACAAAAGCTAAAGGAATTTACAAAAAGAAAGCCAGCATTACAGAACATTCTCAGCAAAATATTCCATGAGGAAGAGATGAAAAACAACGATGTAAATCAGCAACGGGAGGAACTAGACTAAAGGAATAGCCAAATAAAGGAGAAACCAAATCATGTCAAAAAACAAAAATGAGTCCAATGACTAGGAATACAAATCATATCACAATAATAACCCTGAATGTTAATGGCCTGAACTCATCAATCAAAAGATATAGACTGGCAGAATGGATTAAAAAGGAAAATCCAACAATATGCTGCCTGCAAGAGACCCATCTCATAGAAAGAGATACCCATAGACTAAAGGTGAAAGGATGGGAAAAAACATACCATGCACACGGACACCGCAAAAAAGCTGGAGTATACATCCTCATTTCAGATAATATGGACTTCAAGCCAAAACTAGTCAGAAGGGATAAAGAAGGACATTACATACTGCTTAAGGGAAGCATAAATCAGCAATACATAACAATCATAAATATCTATGCCCTGAACATTGGCTCATCCATGTACGTCAAACAAATCCTTCTCAAGTCCAGAAATCAAATAGACCACAACACAATAATACTAGGTGATTTTAACACACCTCTCTCACCGCTGGATAGATCGTCCAAACAAAAATTGAATAAAGAAATCATAGATCTCAATAACACAATCAACAATTTAGACTTAACCGACTTATATAGAATATACCATCCAACAAAGAACGAATACACTTTCTTCTGAGCAGCACATGGATCCTTCTCTAAAATAGACCATGTCTTATGCCACAAAACTACTGTTAGCAAATACAAGAAGATAGAGATACTACCTTGTACTCTATCAGATCATAATGGATTGAAATTAGAAATAAATGACAGAATAAAAAACAGAAACTTCTCCAATACTTGGCGATTAAATAATACACTATTATACGATGAATGGATAACAGAAGACATCAGGAGGGAAATTAAAAAATTCTTAGAAGTAAATGAGAACAAGACACATCATATGAAAATCTCTGGGACACTATGAAAGCAGTACTCAGAGGAAGATTTATTTCATGGGGTGCATTCAACAAAAGAAGTAGAAATCAACAAATAAACGACTTAACATTAGAGCTGAAAGCCCTAGAAAAAGAAGAGCAGACCAACACCAAAAGTAGTAGAAGACTACTTTTAGTCTTTAGAAATAGTTAAAATCAGAGCCGAAATCAACGAAATTGAAACAAAAGAAACAATTGGAAAAATTAACAAATAGTTGGTTCTTTGAAAAAATAAACAAAATTGATAAACCCTTAGCCATGCTAACAAAGAGAAAGAGGGAGAAAACTCAAATTACTAAAATTCGGAATGAACAAGGAAATATCACAACAGACACGAGTGAAATAAAAAACATAATTAGAAGCTATTTTGAAAATCTATACTCCAACAAAAAAGAAAACCTCAACGACATCAACAAGTTTCTAGAGACATATGAATTACCTAAACTGAAGGAGGAAGACATACACAACTTAAATAAATCAATTTCAAGCAATGAAATAGAGAGGTCATCAAAAGCCTACCAACAAAGAAAAGTCCGGGACCAGATGGGTTCTCAGCCAAGTTCTACAAAACCTTTAAAGAAGAGCTCATTCCAATACTTCTCAAAGTATTCCATAAAATAGAAGAGGAGGGAACTCTCCCAAACTCATTCTATGAAGCCAATATCACCCTGATACCTAAACCAGACAGAGATACATCGAGGAAAGAAAATTTCAGACCAATATCCTTAATGAACATCGACGCAAAAATTCTCAACAAAATTTTAGCTAATTGCATATAAAAATATATTGTGCACCATGATCAAGTGGGTTTTATCCCAGGGATGCAAGGTTGGCTCAACATCCGGATATCAATAAATGTCATTCACCATATCAACAGACTAAAAGTTAAGAATCACATGATTATTTCAATAGATGCAGAAAAAGCATTCGATAAAGTACAGCATCCCTTCATGCTCAAAACACTAGAAAAAATTGGGGTAGTGGGATCATTCCTTAACATTATGAAGGCCATCTATGCTAAGCCCATGGCCAATATCATTCTAAATGGTGAAAAACTGAAAGCATTCCCCCTAAAAACTGGAACAAGGCAGGGATGCCCTCTTTCACCACTTCTATTCAACATTGTTCTTATGACTCTAGCCAGAGCAATTAGACAAACCAAAGAAATTAAAGGGATACGAATTGGAAAAGAGGAACTCAAACTATCCCTGTTCGCTGATGACATGATTATATATTTAGCGGAACCTGGAAATTCCACCAGAAAACTCTTAGAACTCATAAGTGAATTCAGTAAAGTAGCAGGTTACCAGATCAATGCTCATAAATCCAACGCATTTTTATACATAAGTGATGAATCTTCAGAAAGAGAAATTAGGAAAACTACCCCATTCACAATAGCCTCGAAAAAAATAAAATACTTGGGAATCAATCTCACAAAAGAGGTGAAAGACCTCTACAATGAGAACTACAGAACACTAAAGAAAGAAAGAACACCTTAGAAGATGGAAAGATCTCCCATGTTCATGGATAGGAAGAATTAATATTGTCAAAATGGCCATACTACCAAAAGTGCTATATAGATTCAATGCAATTCCAATTAAAATCCCAATGATGTACCTTACAGAAATAGAGCAAGCAATTATGAAATTCATCTGGAAGAATAAGAAACCCAGAATAGCTAAAGCAATCCTCAGTAGAAAGAGCGAAGCAGGGGGTATCACAATACAGATCTTCAACTCTATTACAAAGCAATAGTAACAAAAATGGCATGGTATTGGTACCAAAATAGACAGGTAGATCAATGGTACAGAATAGAGGGCACGGACACAAACCCAAATAAATACAATTTTCTCTTACTAGACAAAGGTGCCAAAAATATGCAATGGAGAAAAGATAGCCTCTTCAACAAATGGTGCTGGGAAAACTGGAAATCCATCTGTAACAGAATGAAATTAAACCCCTATCTCTCACCCTGCACAAAACTCAACTCACAATGGATCAAGGACCTCTGAATCAGACCAGAGACCCTGTAGATTATAGAAGAAAAAGTAGGTCCAAACCTTCAACTTGTTGGCTTAGGAACAGACTTCCTTAACAGGACTCCCATAGCACAAGAAATAAAAGCAAGAATCAACAACTGGGATAGATTCAAACTAAAAAGCTTTCTCTCAGCAAAGGAAACTATCAGTAATGTGAAGAGAGAGCCTACAGAGTGGGAGAATATCTTTGCCACTCATACTTCAGATAGAGCACTAATCTCCAGAATCTATAAAGAACTCAAAAAGCTCCACACCAAGAATTCAAATAATCCAGTCGACCAATGGGCTAAGGAAATGAACAGACACTTCACAGAAGAAGATGTACAAGCAATCAACAGATATATGAAAAAATGTTCAACATTGCTAGTAATAAGAGAAATGCAAATCAAAACTACACTAAGATTTCATCTCACCCCAATTAGAATGGCGATTATCAAGAACATAAGCAACAATAGGTGTTGGCGAGGATGTGGGGAAAAAGGTACACTCATACATTGTTGGTGGGGTTGCAAATTAGTGCAGCCACTCTGGAAAGCAGTATGGAGATTCCTCAGAAAGCTTGGAATGGAACCACCATTTGACCCAGCTATCCTACTCCTTGGCCTATACCCAAAGGACTTAAAATCAGTGTACTACAGAGATACAGCCACATCAATGTTCATAGCTGCTCAATTCACTATAGCCAGATTGTGGAACCAACCTAGATGCCCTTCAGTTGATGAATGGATAAAGAAACTGTGGCATATATATACAATGGAATATTACTCCGCCATGAGGAATGACAAAATTATGGCATTTGCAGGCAATTGGATGAAATTGGAGGATATCATGCCAAGTGAGATAAGCCAATCTCAAAAAACTAAAGGATGAATGATCTCGCTGATAAGCGGATGAGGACATATAAGGGGGGGCGGGTAGGAGGGATCAGTGTTAGGGTTTGGATTAGGTTTAGTGTTAGGGATAAGGAGGGTGGTAAGAATGGAGGAAGAAAGGACTGTATAGAGGGAAAAGAGGGGTGGGAGGGGAGGGGGGAAGGGGGGAAGGGAAAAAATAACAGAATGAATCAAACAACATTGCCCTATGAAAATTTATGATTTTTAATTAAAATAAAAAAACATTCAAAAATAAATAAATAAATAAATAAAATAATACCATCTAAAAAAAAGAAAGGATTAAGTATTAAAAAATATATATATATATATGACCTGGGCTGTTTGTTTTGGTGGTAAAGTACATTGTTGGAATAATTGGTAAAATGCAAACAATAAAAATTTTTTTTATATATTTTTTCAGTACTGGGGATTGAACCCAAGGGCACTCTATCACTGAGCTACATACCCAGTCCTTTTTTGCTTTGAGAAAGGGACTCACTTAGTTGACCAGACTGATTTTGAAATTCTGATCCTTCTGCTTCAGTTTCTCGAGTAGCTGGGATTACATGCATGCACCACCACACAGATCTAGACAATAATATTTTACTAATACTAATTTTCTGGTTTTTTTGTCTGTATCATAGAGATATAAGATATCCTTTAAGAAAGTCTTTTTTAAGTAAAATATGTCAAGAAAAGTAGCGCATGTCTGCAATTAATGTTTTAAACTTAACTTTGGTTCCAAAACAAATGCATACAGACATACATATGCACATATATGTGAAAGTGGGACAGACAGGGCTAAAGGGAAAAAAGAAACAGCTGGGCATATCAGCACATGCTTATAATCTCAGCAACTGTGGAGGCTGAGGCAGAAGGATTGCAGGTTCAAAGCTAGCCTACGCAGCTTGGTGAGGCAGTAAGCTACTTGGTAAGATCATCTCTCAAAACAAAATGTGAAAAGGGCTGAGGATGTGGTTCAGTGGTTAAGCATACCAGGGTTCAATTCCTGGTGCCAAAAAAAGAAAAAGAAAAAGGAAGGAAGGAAGGAAGGAAGGGAGGGAGGGAGGGAGGGGGGGAAAGAAAGAAAGAAAACAATACAATGAAAAGTTTCTGGAAATCCAAACAAAGGGTGGATATAGATTTTTTTGTATTGTTTTTCCAACTTTTCCCTAAGTCTGAAATTATGTTTAACTTTGATTGTGTTTCTAGACGTCATCAGAAAGTTAAAAATTTTATCTTCTTTTTTTTTTTTTTGGATTAGGCTTTTTAATGTTTTAAAGTGTTTGGTTTACTTTATGTTAGAAAAAATAAAATTTCTGATTCAATAAAGATGCATTCTGAATCATACTAGTGGAATTGTATGCCGTAAGCATGTGGAATGCTCTTATAATTCTAGTTGGTATATAGTGGGTACTCACTAAAATGTCTAATTTTTTTATCTGAGAAATATGTAATTCACTGGAAAGAATAAATATGATGGTGTTCTTGAAAGATTTTGATACATATGATGATACTATGTGGTGGGTCATCATTACTATATTCACAATGCAAAACCCAAGTTAATGTACCTGAATAGAGATGATAGTCAATATCTTAATCCTGAATGATAAAAGAGACAAGAAAAGACAAAGTAACCCAAGACAAAGTAGGACTGGATGCCAAAACTTGGAAAGCACTACATTTTTGGAAAAGTTCAAGGAAAAGAAACATTTAAGAATAAATGCATTAATTCTTCAGTGTAAAGAGCCATCCATATCTAGCGGAATCAGATTTGACTGAGCCATGGGCTACAGAGGCCTGACTCCCAGGAACTGGCACTATGATAGACTATTCCAGATAGCCCAGGAAGTAAGTGGACCTGTGTGGGCGTGGCTTACTGTTTGATGCTATGCTAGTTCCCTGAGCAAATGGCTTCCCTAGCTCCACCCCTCCTATTCTTTACAGAAGAAGGCCCTCCTGGTTCAGGCTCCTTTACCTAGTCAAGTATAAATAAAGGAGAGGTTGGCTTTTATCAGAGGCCAGATCTGGTATTGCCCGATTAGTCACGCGCCCCCTCCCATTTGAAAAGTGTATTGGCTCTTGTTTATTGATTAGATACGTTTAATGGTAATTAATTAATTTATTGCCAGCATACCATCCCTGGCAGTTAACCCTTCCCTCATCCATGCAGGATGTGGCTGAAACCCCCACACTTCAGAGTATTAGGAAGTAGATGAGGAGAAGGTCTGATTCATATCTTTATTTCCAAATTTTCTCCATATGATGAAGAATATCCAGGTAATTTTTATTCCTCACCAATTCTGTGGTGCTGATAAAATGGAAGCTGCTGAATGAATTATTAATGTGCAAAAACTAAAAAAAAGGAATGCATTCTTATGCTGCATGCATAAAAGAGAATGGGGGGCTAGACCCTGGTCATGCCATTAAACGAGGGTATTTTCCTGAACAATGCATTCTCCACCTATTTCTGCTCCTCAGTTTACAGAATGAGGTTTAAAAGTAAAACTTAAGAAAGATGGGAAGAAGTTCTGAGCACTTAAGTGATCAAAGGGTCATACTTGCTCCAGGAAATTCTTTCCCTCAGGTGATCTTCCTTTCCTTCGGGTCTGGGACTCTATATCCCAAATATCTCTCTTCCCTTGATGCCATGGAATTGGGCTTGGCTTCTCTAGCTATAGGCCTCGAGAACTCTTCTGTTAATTCAATACTAAATGAAAGTGAATGCTTTACATTCTAGGGGACAAGGTGGTTTCTTTGAGTTAGAGGAAGCAAAATTATCTCTGACCTTTGGGAACCTGTGTTTATGCATCTGTTTCTTTTCTGGAGGGATACTAGGGATTGAACCTAGGGGTACACTATAACAAAGCTATATCCCCAGCCCTTTTTACTTTATTTTATCCTTTCTTTTTTAAGATACTGTCTTGCTAAGTTGCCCAGGTTGGACTAAAACTTGGGAACCTCCTGCCTCAGCCTCCAGAGTTCATGGGAATACAGGTGTGTGTACCCCACTCGGTTTTTGTGGAACCTTAAATGGCTTCATGGTCCCTCTGGAGCTTTATCTATGGCATACCCTAAGACTCAGGACCAAGAGCCTTGTGAGCACAGGGAGCAATTAAATGCTGAATGTTGTCAGAGTTTCAGTGTTACAAAATGGGACACAGTAATCAAGATAATCTTTCAAGAAATTATGAGTCAAAGAGCTTGTGAATCCCTCTCAACCATCTCATTTTTCTGTTTTGGATAAATTCCTCATAGACACCTTTTTAATTTGTAGACCTAGAAGATCTGACATGTCTATTTAGTCATTTTTCCAACTGCTACCTATTTCCTTACCTCTTGTGATTTCTTCCCATAAGCCAAAACTTAATCACAAGGGCACATCAGGGTAAGGTAATGTGTTTAAGAGTAACAGGGAAATGCCTTTATTCTGAATAGACACAAACTTGGATCAATTTGGAATTTCTATTTGTATGAAAAGAAGATGAGAATCAATTTTGGGGAACATGTGGCAGTGCTAAGTCACAATGACAGACTTTTGTGTGAAGATACCTCATCTGAATTAGTCTCTGTTCATTTTCTCTTTTGCTGCTATTGTGAAGTGCATGAAAGTATTTCCCATCAATGACTGCAGACCACATCTATTATGGTGTCCCATAAAAGTGTCACAGAACTGAAAAATTTTTGTTTCCTAGTGACATCTGTCATAGCACAATGCATCCTGTGTGTGGAGATGCTGGTGTGAACATACCTACCGCTTTGCCAATCTTTCACCACTACAGCACATACAATTATTTAACATACATGGTACTTGATAGTGATAGTAAAAAATTATGCTCCTGGTTTTTGCACTTACTATGCTATAGTCTTTATTATTATTTCAAAGTTTATTCCTATTCTTTGTGAAAAAGAAACTTACAGCAAAACAACATACAAGGTTAGGCTAGCAGTGGTCTCATACATCTGTGTTCATCCTGTCTCTTGACTGCATCGAAAGGCCATGTCCAGTGACTGATGTAAACCATCCAGGTCTTTGTAAGTACACTCTGTGTTGGTCTCACAATGAAGAAATCACCCTAGAACATGTTTCAGAACATGTCCCGTGGTTAAGCAGTATCTAATGGTGTTTTGTTTTCTTCAAGTCCTTTCACTACCAGATATTTTCTTTTACAGCTATTTCTTTGTTTATGGAATTTTTCCTCCACTTACAATGTAAGCTCCAGGTGGGTAAGGATTTTTGTCTGTCTGGCTTTTTGCCATAATGCCAATGTGCAAAACAGTACCTTGCTATTGAGGCTTAATAAATACATGTTGACTCAAAGAATGAATTATGTTTTTTTCAAAAGTTTTATTATTGGACTCATTAAATATTTAATCTGAAAATAGTGAAATTATCTATGATGTTTAAATAGAGTATGATTAAACATATAACATAAGGCAGTGTTTTTTCTCATGTTCACGTGCCTATTTTGATTTGTCTATTGGATCCCTCACTTGTGTCCATGAGGCGAGCGCTTTTCATCAACGGGGAAGCTGACCACATGGGGGGACCTTCTCCATGCTCCTTTGGTCTGGAAACACTCCTGACTTCCTCACTCACCATCCTGCCCTGACTGCCCATGCCCTTCTACATCTCCCTCAGGTTCATGGACTTTTCGTATAATTATCCTTCTGATAACCAGCAACATATGTGTGTCTCCTGACTCACTTCTTCCATCCAAATTCTCCTGTCTTGTCTTACTGCAGAATTTTGGTCCTAACATGACCCAGCTAGAACAGATGGCAGGCTCTCTGTATTGCTTCTCTATATTGCTACTAAGAAACTTCAGTCAATAGAGTGAAATTGTAGCTGAGAGAAAAAACTATGTATACAAATAATCTCTGCCTAGAGAAAGACCACTCTCACTCAAAATCAATTTAGTATACATAAGCATGTCTCTTAAAGAAAAAAGAATTGTTCTTATATAGTGCATTACTATATATGTAGGTGAATGTATGTGCACTGTGTGTATGTGTGTGTGTGTGTATGTATGTTTGTGTGTTTACTTTCACTTCCATTAAGATACAATAGATCTTCAAAGCAAACCAGGAAGGTAGGGATGATAGGGATGACTATAGTATCCTCATTTTACAGATAGAACAAACAGCTTAGAGTCGAAAATAAAGCCACAACAAATACAAAATAGAGAACAAAATCAAACTGAGTTATTCAGAAACAGCATATATTCTTCTTACATAGATTCACAACAGTGGTTATGTCATAAAAATTCAGTCAATGTCTCCATGCCAATCCAATAAGGTCAGAATTTTGAAAAAAAAGGGAAAAAGAAGTTTTACTGCCTTGCTAGCAAAGGAGAAGCATTGGGGACTCCTGTCCAGAGGCTGTGTGATTCTGCTCAACAGGGAGAACAGAGGGTTTTTAAAGAAGTGGCCCATTCCAGATGTTTCTTGTGGAGGTATGTGTGTGGGGGTGTGACTCACTTGTTGATTTGGGAGAGAGTCATTTCTTACATCTTTTGGCACCATCCCTCAAGTAAAAATTATTTGGTTTCTCTGATAGTGTGTGATCAAGGACAGATAACTGGGCCTAGGGTGAGAAGAAAGTAATCCTGCCCTCCCTGCCACCAAGATAGGAGGAGAGAGATGTTTATTTTAAAATAAGCCCCAGGGGCAGAGCAGCAGTAGCTCTCTATTCAAAGCATGAAGTGGACCACTGTTACAGTTACGTCCTTCTTCAAGCCCCAGATTCCATAGAACCTGTTGAAATAGAGAAGATACAAGGAACTTGATCACATATAGTGTCCTTTAGCCAAGAAAATGAAGAGATATTATTAGCTACTTGAATTGTCATATCAGACACTTAATTCATGATTCTTACAAGAATCTTAGTCACCATGCCTGGAAGACTCAGTACTTAGTGACTGGATTTTTGTCCCATAAAGCAGATGTGTGTATTGCCCCTGCTCTGAGTATAATTGAGGAAGGAGAACTAAAGTTAGAGATGAGGAATTAATGGTATAATAATGCCCCTGTTATTGATATAATAATGTTCCCATTAGCAGGGCTGGCATGAAATAAGCCCTTGATAAAGTCTGTCACAGAGATAAGTAGTGTCTGATACAATTGCTGATGTTACTGTTGCAGCATTTTCACCAGAATATAAAAAGCCCCTTTCCTTTACCTGGCCAGTAATGGTTCCTCTGCAGAAACCAGGCAGAGAAGTAAAAGCAAACGACCTCCAGCTGCAGACTTTCACAAAGATTCTGGAAAAAGCAGAAGTTCAAGGAAAAGAATTTTCCATCAACCCCTTAGTCACAGCTTTGCTACTTTATAACTAGTCCCCTAGAAGAGTGGGGACTTCCAGGAAATTTTGACTGCCTGTGTTTTCTCTTCACTGCAGCTTGGACCTCTGTGGCTTCAGGAGAAGTAGGTGCTCTGGGACAGGATCCCCCCCAGAAGTCCAAAACCTCCCATACTGCCTCTCTTTCTCTCTTTCCTTGTGCTCAAATCTTTCGGGGCATTTTGTTGTTGTTGTTGTTGTTTTGTTTTGTTTGTTTTTTACTGAAAGTACCAGGAGTGGGGAAATTAAATCTGCCCTGTGTGGTCCTCAGCAATTTCTACATGTTTGGCTATAGGGAAATCTTTCTAGGGCAGCAGGAGTGGTGCAGAGGAGGGATTTAGTCATCTTAATAGTCTGCAAACTCCTCTTCCTTTTCTTTTTCTCTTTTACTTTTTCACTCCTTTCTCTGTCCCTTTCTCTTTGTCTGAGGCAATTTATGTTTTTGCGATTTTATATACATTTGTTCTGTGGAAATGCAGCGTTAAGCCTCTACCCACCTCCATTAATGTAGCCCCTGAAACCATCTCTGTGGAGATTTCAGAGACTAATGCTGTCCCTTTTGTAAATATCTGGGTACTGAAAATCTAAGACCACAAATTTAAAGATTAAGTCCCTCTTTCTGTACAAGCTGAACTCCACATACCCATACATCATTGTCAGGATCCCAGTTCTCCGCTCTCCCTGCAGCAGACTAACTGTGCCATCCAGGTCTGACCCTGCCTGTCTGCAGGTGCAGTCTCACAGCCCTGACTCCCGCTTCCCCAGAGTGCAGCCCAGAGCAGCTACCTGGCTTGGAGAGAAGCCCTCTCTTCTCAACAGGTTCAAATTCAAGCCTCTGACCTTGGTCAGCTGCTGTGGCCAGTCTTTACCCTAGGTATTGCTAGACACCACTCTAAAGTGCCACCCAGTGGACAGAACTAATTCTGAACCAAACTAATCCTGTTTGTACTGGGAAACATGAGGGGAGGGTGAGCATAGCACCTTTGCCTCCGTGAGGGATTGTTTTCTGGGCTGAGAATCCAGAGACATGGTCTGTTTCTTTGTAGGGGACCCTAGTCCACATGTCTTCTCACAGGCACCAGGTGAGCACTAGGCAGCCTGAGAGCCCTAGTTTCCTGACAGAGTCCTTGAGAAGCTTCCTGGGGGTGTTATTAGATGTTCTTCCCTCCCCCAGCCTTCTACCTCTCCCACTTAAGGGATTTTCTGGAAGCTCTTTCAGTCAGAAAGATCTTTTCTTTCCCTGACTTAATGCTACAGTGTGTTGCTGTCAAAATGTTTTACCATGCATTATTACTTGCTCATAATAACTGATAATGAGGGGTCTTATTTATTGTTCCATACCTATGAGTGGTATTAGATGGAGAGGAAATACAAGTGATTTCAGATGGATGATTAGCATGGACATTGCTTTGTGGGAAATTAGCAGTTGTGGGTAAAGTGTCTTGTCATTGGTGGTGGTCTGCTTTTTTTCCTTTTGTGGTTCTGGAGATTTAGATGTGGTTCAGGCTCTTGCACAAGATAGGCAAGAAATCTACTGAGCTACATCTCTGTTCCTAATTGTACATTTTCAATTGTGATTTGGGTGGAGTACAGTGTACTTACAAATAGTCCTGCCAAAAGCTGCAGAAACTTGGTGTGGGATTTTTCCAGAAGGAAAGCTGTTCCTCTGAAAAGTCTCTGTGTTTTCTAGCATTTATCCTTGGAGCAGCTTGGAGTTCTCCATTGTCATCTGCCCCTAGGCTCTGGATTATCACATGTGTGTCTTTGTTTTTCAGCATGTTCTGAGCTCCAGGCAATGACATTTTAACTCCTTACAACTTAAGAAAGAAGAACATTGTTTGTTTCAATTCTGAACCTGGAAAAAAAGTTAGAAAGAATTTGTTTAAGATGCAGAAATCTATTTAGAATCACTCAGCTTCTTACATGCAAATTTTTCAACGGCATACGATTTAAAGTGATTAATAACAGTATTTCATTGAAGAGTATTGACAATCACAGTTGGAATGATATCAATATTCCTCCTCATTGCTGAATGCCATCTATGGGCCAGGCACTAGTGTACAAACTTCACCTATATTATTTCATACATCATATGCAGGTTTTATGGTTCTCATTTTAGAAAGAGAATACATAGGTTCAGAGAGGTTATAGTTACGACATCTATTCAATATCTCTAATGAAAAGTGTATGAAACACATTCTCAAAAAGTTGCATTGGTGTGTGAAGCAGCTTTCAGGTGTCTCAGAGATTTCCTGTTTAATGGATACTCTTACAGCTCCCTGCTGGGAGTTGGGATTTAGAAAGGACTTTATACTATGGCATTCTTTATACCCTTCTTTCCAACTTCCTTCTTCCTCATACTCTGAATGTATTCTTATGACAAAGAGAAGCACGCAAGTTATTGATGTTTGAGTGGAAATATCTAAACATATCACTCTTCTCATGAAAAATCTTTTGTTACAGAATACTGTATCAGCATGGTGCATACTTATGGTCTAATCACTCTCCAAAAGGAGCCAGGTAAGCCTGATTCCTGACTATTGGGTACCAGTGTATCCTTGGTCCTAACCCAATTCCTGGTCTATAGTTTCTTCCATTATAGTTTATTGAATTCTTGAATCCTGATATATCCCCAGTAGTGTTGAAAAGCAACTCTGTGACCTTGTCCATCCACGAATTTGTGGTTAGTGTGTCTGCAACCTTAAACTCTGAGATCAAGGAGGAAGACTTTTTAGTTGCATCCTTGTGTTCCACATGGATGAAGACTCTGTCGTCTATAGCTTTGAGAACCTGGTGGATGGGAAGAAAATTGTGGCAGAATTACAGAACAAGATAGAGGTGCTAGGGATGAGTACATGGTCTCCTTCTTTCTTATTTTCTTAATAAATGTTCTTTAGGTTCTGCATTAAATGTAACATTAAAAAAAAAAAAAAACCTCTGTTGAATGTTTTTTTCTCAACTCCCTTCTAATTGATATTTTGCTAAAACCATTTTGGGGGAAATTAATTAGAAGTATGTACAGTGTAGCTATGAACTTGACAAGATTCATCATAGTCCCGGATGACCTGTTTTCAGGAATGGGTATCGTCAGTTCACGGTTCTTTTTTTCCCCATCTATTATCCTATTCTCCTTAGGTTGAAAGGAACTGCACTTGGGTGGTGTGGTGACATCATTGCCTATTTAGTGGAGGAGGACTGATACTCTGGGGATGTTTTGTGTTGCAATGTGGGAAACTCCAGCCTGGGTCAAAGGTGGAGCTCACCTTGAGCTATGTGCAGAAGCTGCACCTGGAAGCAGATGGGGCCCTGTGCTAAGTACTCCTAGCCATCCTAAATCCTAGATACCTTCTCTCTGGTGAGTACCTCTTCTCTTTGAATACTCATGGTAGCATAAAAGAGGAATTTCCCTTACATGTATGGGTGTGGCAAAAATTGTTCTCAGAGGGAACAGGACTAAGGTCACTTTTGGTAGAAGGCTTTGGAGCAGTTGTTTTGATCTGAGAACACTTACAGTCCCTCTACAGGACCTGCCCATCACACTCAGCATGATCACCACCATCAGCTCTCAGCACGGCATCCAGAGGGTCCACTCCAACTGCCCCTTGAGTGCTTTTGAGTTCCTTGCAGATGATAAGACTTCTGCCCAGGTAGTCAGTAGGAGAGAACTGTTGCTGCCAGAACCCTAGGCCTTGGGTCTTGACTTTGTCCAACCCTTCCTGTTGGTCCTTACTTTTCCCTGTTAACTCAGAGGGAGATGCACTGTGCTCCCTCTTCATCCAGGTTTAATGTCCTGAGTCTTCTCTTGATTCTCCTCTCCGCTCCTGGTCATGCTCACTGTAGGTGGAAGCCTGTGGCCCTCAGTTCTGACCTCAGCTCCAGGCAGTAGAGTGATGGTTCTAACCTGGCTTCCTTGCTGGTCCCCAACTCAGGTTTCCTTGACTGAAGGACACATGTTTGACAGGCATGTGGAACTCCTGATTTACTACAGTGAAGTGCACAGCCCCCGAGTATCTGTGGAGATAGTGATGCCTGTGAAGAAGGCAGGTATTTTCTTTTTCTCTTTGTCCTCACCTCCTGGCAGGTGACTCTCCATCTTGGAATTACCATCATATCCTCAATTCTGTTCTTTCTATGCAGCAGCAGGGGAACATATCACTTTGAAATACCGGAAGAGTTTCATTATAGCATGCAAAGTGGTCAGGCCTGTGGTGTTGTCTTGTAGACAAGTTTAAGATTTTTAGGTAAGTGGGTAAAGGACATGAACAAATAATTTATAAGAGAAAGCACAGTCAGTTATATACCTGTGATGATCATCTGTCCTGACAAAAATGCAAATAAAAATAATCATATGACATTTTTCACCCTTTAAACATGGAAAGATTTCCTCATGTGCTCACTCCTCATGCTTTCATAGGTATGGAGAATTTCATACTTTCATAGATTTCTTAAAGCAAAGTAATTTGGACTGAAGATTTTAAAAAGAAGTTGGTTGTGTATTTATAAATATATAACCTTTTGGTAATTTGAATTGTTGTTATGCTATCTAAGGAAATAAATCTATGTATAAGTAAAAATCTCCATATGAGTAAAAAATGTTTCCTGCCATTTTAATAATATCAATATCAGTAAACACTTAAAATGTCTTATTGTGATTAAATTCACTATGACTACTAGAACTGAATGAGTTTATATAATGTATATTCACAGATTAAAATAATTTAGAAATTGGCCTCCAAAGGATAGGAAATGAGAGAAAAATAAGTTAATCAGACAAATTACCTCTGCAAAATAACCCATGAATTAGGAAAAATGTATAAAAGCACCTGAAGTTCGGAAGCAGCAATTTTGATTAGGTTAACACTGGATTTAGTCTTGATATCTTATTTAAATTTAATAAATTAGCTTTTTGTGAATGCTAATTGCATCTCTTTATTTCAATGTTGATTCAGGTTTTCATTTTAAATATATTTTATTAGCAATATATTTTAATTATATGAAGCTAATTAGCAAGGAGAAAACCCTGCATATTCTTTCCTGTTAAATTCCTCCTTTTTTATCCCATATAACCAGAATGAATTTACTTTAAGGAAGCATTACTATTTATAATTTTTAATTTTTGCATGCTTTTATTAGTGCATTATATTTATACATAATAGTGGGGTTCATTTTGACATATTTATACATGGAATATAATATGTTCATTTCAGTCTCCAGTATTTCCACTCTTTCCCCTTTGCTCTTCCCCTGCTCCCTTTTCTCTACTGGTCTTCCATTTATTTTTTGTTTTCTCCATTGGTATTTTATAGATGTAAATAACAGTGTAATTCACTGTGGTATGCAGGGGTGTCCGGAATTCCATCCAGGGCTTGACAAAGATCCTCTGGAAGATGTTTGCAAAGGCTCATCCTAAAGGGAATTTCTGGATGTTTTGCTCTGGGGCATGGTGTTTTTTTCTGCTGTGTTTTTCTGATAATATATTACTCATTTCAGTCTGAAAGGATTGCTTAAGGAGATGAGGGGAATACAACAAAAATTCCAGAAAATATTACCACAATCTGAAAGACAATGGGTCTTTACCACTAACAAAGTCAAAAATAATTTTGCAACTGTGCAATGAGTCCCTGAAAGCCTCTGGAGAAAATAGTTATAGATCTGCCTTTGTCTCCAACAGGCTGGTTAAATTCTAATGATGGTTTTGTTTATGTGTGGTGGTAGGGTAAAAGAATAAGGTTTCACAACATTCCTTCCTTCCTACAAAGAATAGATCACCCCTATAATAAACATTGGTGCACAATGCCCTGTTCTGGAAAAAAGAGCTACATAACACAAGGTAATCTATTCAGTAAAAAAAAACTTGGCCACGAGAACCACTGCGCCTGCTGCCCTCCTGTAGCCCTTAACTCAGCAATTTAGATATTCACCAGATGGACCTAGCAGAGATGGTCACATGAGATTACTTGTCTATTGCTTTAACCACGAGAGTAATAAGAATAGTCTTAGGTCACATAGAGTTTAGATATTAAGGAAATAAATATTGTATTAGCTCATTAACATAGTTAGATATTCTTAAAACAAATGTGATTAGATAAGGATAATCTGTAAAGTTACTGTTTTCTCATAATCTTTCGGTTCCTTTTTAAAAACAATTTCTGCCTATGCTTTGGAAACTTCTTTAATATTAACCACAAGACTGCCATTATAGCCTGAAGAAAAATGTATATAAACCCAGCCTTCCCCAGAATAAAGTGGGAGTGATTGCACCAGAACTAGAGTCTGTGTCTTTCACTCTCCATCCATCGCCGACATTGTCTCCCCACGCCCCATTTACCTGTGTGGAACCCATGGACTCCTGCTAGGGCTGGACCCCAGCAGTGGTATATTTGTATATGTACATACATAATTTGGTCAATTTCATTGTGCAGTTCCTCCCTTTTCCATCCTTCTCAATCTCCTTCCTCTTCTCTGTTGAACTCCCTGGATTCATTTGACACATCTACATGTATTTGCACCTATAGGTTTTTTTTTTTTTCATTTTTCCTTGTTCTCATTGTGACAAAAGATTCTGAATTCAAGTCTATGACCTTAATATATTCAGTTTATGTCATCATTATAATTTTTATCAAAAATTCTTTCATTGTGCCCTAGGTTTTTAATTTCTTTTTAAAAGTTATATATATATATATAAACACACACACCACACACACATACATATACATATATATTATATATATATATACACATGTTTTAGTTGTAGGTGGACAGAAAACCTTTATTTTCTTTTTATGTGGTGCTGAGGATCGAACATAGGGCCTCACACATGGTAGGTGAGCACACTAGTGCTGAGCCACAACCCCAGGTTTAGGTTCTTAATTTCTAAAACTACATCGAATTCCTTAGTAAGTTTGTCCTGTTAGTTTCTTTCAGTGACTCTTTTTTTCTAAATCTTCCTGAATATATACATGCTTTTCCTGGCAATGAAACATCCGATAACTGAGTCTGTCTGTTGTTCTCTTGGGCCTTCCTGGCTGCTTGCACTGGGTTGCAGGGACCTTAAAGAATGACAGGAGGGATACAGCCACCTGACAGCATTTTTCACATGACTGGAATGGAAAGCACCCTTGAAAACAGTCACATTCACAGTGACAGGGTTAGAGCTAGGCTCTTGCTTTTATAACTACAACTTCTGTGAAGACAGTTCCCTGAAATCAGCTCTTCAGAGTTAATGTGTGGTCAAGATAGCTTCACAGTTGAGCTTCCAAGCTGGCACTCTGGTGGCCTCACTTGTCCAATCATTGTTCCTCAGGACCAGCAGCCCATACTGAGGTCTCTGAGGGCCTCCCAGCCTCAAGCATGTTTATTATAACCAGGCCCTGTACTTAGGGATCTTCTCCATGAAGCATACCCCTATATGAGGAACATTCAGCATGTTATTGCTTTTATAAATTCAGTATGGATTTGATGTCATATTAATTTAATTTTTTTTACTAAAATAGTTTTATAAAAATTTAGAAACGACTTTATAAAATTATAATTAAAAGCTTACTCTGAATTGAGTCATGGTCTAATTTCTCAATTCCAAAATCAGCTTTCCTTTGGTCATCAAAAAAAATTACAGCCATAACTTTGACAATTTTTCTACTCATTGTAGTCTCTTTGGTCTTCCTTACCCATTGTTTAAATGAGATTGTTAGAGTTCAAAATGAAACCCAGGGCTTGCCTTTCTTCTGGAGAGATGAATGAGTACTTCACACCAAAGCACACACTGGTGTGTATATTGCTTACAAATGCTTTTGGAATTTGTCAGCTTAGGAATTATGCAAATGAACAGTCTGTTTAAAGCTATAATAAAGACTTAAACAAAGATCCATGCAATAAAATTATCCCTAGTTTAATTTGAAGAGAAGGTCTATCTCTCAAAAAAAAATTAGTCTGCTTTTTGGGAAAAATGTTAACCTCCTGTGTCTCACTCATTTGCTGAGCTGCCAGGGAATTAACTTTCAGTGACATTCTTGTAATAATTGCTTGCACCTGCTACATCTACCCTCTTCTCTATCATCTCTCTTCCATTTTTGTTTTATATGTTATAACTCACCTCAAGATTTTGCAAGCATACAGTGCACCAGGATCAAACACAGGATTTTGGAATTATTGAATTCCAGATTGATTTCTGGATACTGTTGGATTTTCGAGTTCACTTTTGTCTTACAGAGTCATTATCTTTTTGTGTAGATTGTTTGATGGGAGGTCCCTGTGAAACGGTGATTTTCTATCCTGATTTCGAGAAGTTGAAACATCTGTGACCTGAGGAGAACCTGTCATCCTGGTGAACTTCTCAGCAAATATGCAGTGCCCCATGCCTCTATGTGCGTGAGTCTCAGTGACACATAGAGGAAGCCAAGGTAACATGGACAAGTGAGCATGAATTTGAGTCACATGGACAAGTGAAGATGAATCTGAGGGGTTAGATGGGGTTCATCTGGAATTTTAGAGCTGTTCTCCATCTGAGCAGCAGCTGGCATGACCACTCTGAAACCTTGCAAAGTCCGGTTGTGCCAAGTGGGATGATGCTCTGCACTCTCAAGAGTTAGCTTGGCAGGGTCTGTGTCTCTAGGGTCCTCTCACTCTGTCTCCTCATCCTCTTTCACCTTCAGAAAATATTAATTCTGCTGAAGAGTTTACCTATAGGCTGTTATTTCAATGTCTATGGATTTGGACATTCTTATCAGACATTCTTTTGGTAAGTTTCTGGAAAGGCCATCAAAAAATTAAAAAGATACTTTTGAGGAAGGAGCTGGATTTTTCAAGGAGTTACTGCACAATTGAGGTGGGCATCGAGGATGTTAAGTAGGATGATTGTCTGATGGGGTTTCTGAGCTGTGGGCAATGTGAGAAGCTGCAGTTATGTAACCTGAGGCATTTGTTTCTGGCAGGGATACTATGAAATACACTCAGCAAACAAAAGAAGAGGCAGTAGAGAGAGCTAAGTTTATGTGCGGGGACCTAGGATGCAGTAAAATTTTGAAACCACTTAAGAACATATACAGAAGACCCTCCATCTCAGGTCATCCCCTACTGGCAAAAACTGGAATAGAACTAACAGAAAGGACAGAGAAATTGAAAACTCTGTCCAAGAATCTCTCTGCTTCTTAGTTTCATTGCAGTAATATTGAAAAAGATTGTGTAACTCAGTCTTCTATTGTAAGGTGGTAAAAATACAAGAAACGTTTTTCTACTTCCTTCACTCCATGCTATGGACAATAAAAGTGCCTTTGTAGAGAAAGTGCCTTAGATGAAGTTGGCTGGGGAGGGGCTAAAAATCCCCAGTGTTTCCAGCAAACCCTTTAAGGACTTAAAATGAGTGAGGACATGGTGCAAATGACAGTGGAACAGTCAGGTACTCAGCCCATTTTGAAACGGCATCACAGCCTCTATAATGAAGCAGTTGGATTGTTGAAGAACAACTTCTGTTACGCTAAAATGAGCTTGACAGACCTGTTGAATGTTTTCTTCCTACAGCTTTTTGTCTTCACACATGGAGAAGTTACTGATATGTTTAGTGTAATTAAAGAAGTTCAGCGTAACAGCAAGAAACACAGGTATGAAGACAGTGATTCCTCCAGGGGTAACTGTGCCCTGGCAGTGCTATATGAAATCCAGTGCCCCAGCACACCTGTATTGACTTTGCATGTAGAGGACAGAAAGATTCAGAATTTTGAATGTGTATGCATGTTTACATAAATACACATTTCTTTGAATGAAAAACATGTAGAATATCTGGGGAATGCCAGATAGTTCTCCACATTGCTGTAGTAATTTAATTCATATCAGCTTTGCATGTGATTGCCAGTTGCCCCATTTGGTATGTTTTGTCTATTTAAATTCTGTGGGAGTTTCAAGATGGCGGCCTAGAGGATGGCGGCATTTCATGTTGCTCCAGGACTCAGGATTCAAAAGAGGAGATATTGAGAGACTTGGGACCAACTAAAAGCAGCTGGGTGAGTCTCTCTCGTTGGGAAGGCGTCCCAGATGGGACGGTAGTCCCGGAACGCAGGGAACTTTGTGAAGTAGAGCTGCAGCGAGACACCCCTCCCCCCGGTGGAGCAGTGAACTCGGACAACTGGGAGCACTGTAAAGGAGGCCACTCCGCACAGCGCTGGGACTCGGAGCAACCACTGGGGCTCCGGTGGCTGCCCAGGGGAGGAGTGGAGAGGAGAGCTGTGTGGACTCAGAACACCGGGGCCTGCCCTGAGGAGGAGGAGGAGGACCGTGGCCACTTGGATTTGGAGTGACTATACCAGAGCTACAGGCGGTTGCCAGAGGAGAAGCGGCGCGGCAAGCTGTTTGTACTCAGACCACTTCTGAACACCGGGGCCTGCCAGGAGGAGGAGGAGGAGGAGGAAGAGGAGGAGCGCGGCGGGACGATTGAACTCGCAGTGACTGCATTAGAGCTCCAGGCAGCTGCTCAGAGGAGGAGGCGATTGGTGAGTTGTTTGGACTTAAAGCGACCGCTACTGAACACAGGGGGACTGTCTGGAGGAGAAGCGTGGTGGGTCGCTTGGTCTCAAGTGGCCGCACTGGAGCTCCGGGCAGCTGCCCAGAGGAGGTGTGCAGCGGGTCACGTGGATTCAGAGCCACTCAGAGCGACTGCTACTGAATACCCGGGGGGTTACCTGGAGGAGGAGGAGGAATGGGGCGGGTCACTTGAACACGGAGTGATTGATTGCCCAGGGCTACGGGTGGTTGGTGGGAGGAGGAGGCACGCAGTGAGTTTCTTGGACTCCTAGTGACCGCACCGGAATACTGGGTGGCTGTCTGGAGGAAGAGGCATGTGGCGGGTCTCTGGGACGCAGAGCGATTGTATGGGGCCCCAGTTGGCTGCTCAGAGGAGGGGCCACATAGCCAGGGGATTAAGTGCAGAACAGGGTCCCAGGATCTAGGAGGCTTCTTGGTGGAAGAGCCCCACAGAGACACGCTTAGGGGCGGAGCGAATGTTCCAGGCCTGCGGGCAGATTCTCTGAGGAGGGGCAGCCTAAGGAGATTCATCTGCAAAGGGTGAGGCTCCCAGGCCCAGGAGGTAGGGCCGGGCCCCTGGGAACTTTGCAGAGGAAGGCAGCCCAGCCCAGGCGGTAGCTGTAAATTGAGGGGAACCTCTAGGAGGGAACTGACCAGCGAGACCTCCCCACCGGGTGAGTCTTCCCTGCTGGGTGAGGTTTCCCCACAAGGACAGTAAAACCAGAGACTCAGGTCCAAACAGGCCTTGCCTCAGCCCACAGCCTAGGTCCCCTTTGGATGACCATTGGTCAACAAGTGGAGGCACCTCTGCCCACTAGCAGGGATTATACCCCACCTGAAGGCCACCACTCCTAGAGAGGCAGCTTCCTTGTGGAGCACCGCATTATCAACTTCCTCCAAGACTTCAGCCTACTGAAGGCTAAGGGGGGATATATATAGAAATCTTCAGGGACATTGAAAGTCAATAGAGGAAATCTGCAATATCTCAGCGGTCTACTGATACCTGAACAATATGAGAAAACAAGGAAAGAAAATGCTGCAAACAAATCTAGATGTTACATCAATAAAACCCAATGACAGCATGGCAGAAGAAATGACAGAAAAGGAGTTCAGAATGTACATAATTAAAATGATCAGAGAAGCAAACGATGAGATGAAAGCAAATGCAAGCATTGAATGATCGCACCAATCGACAGTTAAAAGAGCAAATACAGGAAGCAAAAGATCATTTCAATAAAGAGTTAGAGATATTGAAAAAAAACCAAACAGAAATCCTTGACATGAAGGAAACAATAAACCAAATTAAGAACTCCACAGAAAGCATATCCAATAGGATAGAACACCTGGAAGACAGAACCTCAGACATTGAAGACAAAATATTTAACCTTGAAAACAAAGTTGAACAAACAGAGAAGATGGTAAGAAATCATGAACAGAATCTACAAGAACTATGGGATATCATGAAAAGGCCAAATTTAAGAATTATTGGGATTGAGGAAGGCCTAGAGAAACAAGCCAAAGAAATGAACAATTTATTCAATGAAATAATATCAGAAAATTTCCCAAATCTGAAGAATGAAATGGAAAATCAAGTTCAAGAGGCTTATAGGACTCCAAATACACAAAATTACAACAGACCCACACCAAGGCACATTATAATGAAAATACCTAACATACAAAATAAAGACAGAATTTTAAAGGCTGTGAGAGAAAAGAACCAAATTACATTCAGGGGGAAACCAATATGGATATCAGCAGATCTCAATCCAGACCCTAAAAGCTGGAAGGGCCTGGAACAACATTTTTCAAGCTCTGAAAGAAAATGGATGCCAACCAAGAATCTTATACCCAGCAAAACTTACCTTCAAAATGGACGATGAAATAAAATCCTTCCATGATAAACAAAAGCTAAAAGAATTTACAAAAAGAAAGCCAGCATTACAGAACATTCTCAGCAAAATATTCCATGAGGAAGAGATGAAAAACAAAGAAGCAAAATCAGCAAATGGAAAAATTATCCTAAAGGAATTGTCAAATAAAGGAGGAACCAAGTTGTGTCAAACAAATAAATAAATAAAATTTAAAAAATGAAAAATGAACCAAATGACCGGGAAACCAAATCATATCTCAATAATACCCCTGAATGTTAATGGCCTGAACTCATCAATCAAAAGACATAGACTGGCAAATTGGATTAAAAAGAAAGAGCCAACAATATGTTGCCTACAAGAGACTCACCTCATAGAAAAAGATACCCATAGACTAAAGGTAAAAGGATGGGGAAAAACATACCATGCACATGGACTCAGCAAAAAGCTGGAGTATCCATCCTCATTTCAGATAATGTGGACTTCAAGCCAAAGTTAGTCAGAAGGGATAAAGAAGGTCATTTCATACTGCTTACGGGAAGCATAAATCAGCAAGACATAACAATCATAAACATCTATGCCCCAAACAGTGGCTCATCCATGTGTGTCAAGCAAATCCTTCTCAATTTCAGAAACCAAAGAGACCACAACACAATAATACTGGGTGATTTTAACACGCCTCTCTCACCACTGGACAGATCTACCAGACAAAAATTGAACAAAGAAACCATAGATCTCAATAACACAATCAATAATTTAGACTTAACGGACATTTATAGAATATACCATCCAACCAAGAGGGAATACACTTTCTTCTCAGCAACACATGGATCCTTCTATAAAATAGACCATATATTATGCCACAAAGCTAATGTTACCAAATACAAGAAGATAGGGACACTAGCATGTATTCTATCAGATCATAATGGATTGAAGAGTAAATAAATGAAAGAGTAAAACACAGAAACTATTCCAACATCTGGAGATTAAGCAATATGCTATTATATGATGAATGGATAACAGAAGATATTAGGAAGGAAATTAATAAATTCTTAGAGGTAAATGAGAACAAAGAAACATCATATCAAAATATCTGGGACACTATGAAAGCAGTCCTTAGAGGGAAATTTAGTTCATGGAGCACATTTAATAAAAGAAGTAAAATTCAACAAATAAACAACCTAACACTACAGCTCAAAGCCCTAGAAAAAGAAGAACAGACCAGCACCAAAAGTAGTAGAAGATAGGAAATAGTTAAACTCAGAGCTGAAATCAATGAAATTGAAACAAAAGAAACAATACAAAAAATTGACAAAATAAATAGTTGGTTCTTTGAAAAATGAACAAAATTGATAAACCTTTAGCCACACTAACAAAGAGAATACGAGAGAAAACCCAAATCACTAAAATTCGGAATGAACAAGGAAATATCACAACAGACAGGATTGAAATGCAAAACATAATTAGAAGCTATTTTGAAAATCTATACTCCAACAAAATAGAAAATTTCGAAGGCATCAACAGGTTTCTAGAGACATATGAATTGCCTAAACTGAACGAGGAGGACATACACAATTTAAATAGACCAATTTCAAGTACTGAAATAGAAGAATTCATCAAAAGCCTACCAACAAAGAAAAGTCCGGGACCAGATGGGTTCTCAGCCGAGTTCTACAAAACCTTAAAAGAAGAGCTCATTCCAATACTTCTCAAAGTATTCAATAAAATAGAAGAGGAGGGAAGCCTCTCAAACTCATTCTATGAAGCCAATATCACACTGATACCTATACCAGACAGAGACTCATCAAGGAAAGAAAATTTCATACCAATATCCTTAATGAACATCGATGCAAAAATTCCCAACAAAATTTTAGCAAATCGCCTACAAAAACATATTAAAAAATAGTGCACCATGATCAATTGGGTTTCATCCCAGGGATGCAAGGTTGGTTCAACATCAGGAAATCAATAAACATAATTCACCATATCAATAGACTTAAAGTCAAGAATCACATGATTATTTCAATAGATGCAGAAAAAGCATTTGATAAAATACAGCACCCCTTCATGCTCAAAACAGTAGAAAAAATAGGAATAGTGGGATCATTCCTTAACATTGTAAAGGCCATTTATGCTAAGCCCATGGCTATTATCATTCTAAATGGTGAAAAACTGAAATCATTCCCCCTAAAAACTGGAACAAGGCAGGGATGCCCTCTTCCACCACTTCTATTCAACATCGTTCTTGAGACTCTGGCCAGAGCAATTAGACAAACCAAAGAAATTAAAGGGATACGAATTGGAAAAGAAGAACTCAAACTATCCCTGTTCGCTGATGACATGATTATATATTTAGAGGAACCTGGAAATTCCACCAGAAAACTCTGAGAACTCATAAGTGAATTCAGTAAAGTAGCAGGTTACAAGATCAATGCTCATAAATCCAACGCATTTTTATACATAAGTGATGAATCTTCAGAAAGAGAAATTAGGAAAACTACCCCATTCACAATAACCTCAAAAAAAATAAAATACTTGGGAATCAATCTCACAAAAGAGGTGAAAGACCTCTACAATGAGAACTATACAACAGTAAAGAAAGAAATTAAAGAACACCTTAGAAGATGGAAAGATCTTCCATGTTCTTGGATAGGATGTATTAATATTGTCAAAATGGCCATACTACCTAAAATACTATACAAATTCAATGCAATTCCAATTAAAATCCCAATGACATACCTGACAGAAATAGAGCAAGCAATTATGAAATTCATCTGGAAGAATAAGAAACCCAGAATAGCTACAGCAATCCTTAGCAGGAAGAGTGAAACAGGTGGTATTGCAATACCAGATCTTCAACTCTACTACAAAGCAATAGTAACAAAAACGGCATGGTATTGGTACCAAAATAGAAAGGTAGATCAATGGTACAGAATAGAGGACACGGACACAAACCCAAATAAATACAATTTTCTCATACTAGACAAAGGGGCCAAAAATATGCAATGGAGAAAAGATAGCCTCTTCAACAAATGGTGCTGGGAGAATTGGAAATCCATATGCAACAGAATGAAACTAAACCCATATCTCTCACCATGCATGAAACTAAACTCAAAATGGATTAAGGACCTCCGAATCACACCAGAGACCCTGCAGATTGTAGAAGAAAAAGTAGTTCCAGATCTTCAACATGTCGGCTTAGGACCAGACTTCCTTAACAGGACTCCCATAGCACAAGAAATAAAAGCAAGAATCAATAACTGGGATAGATTCAAACTAAAAAGCTTTCTCTCAGCAAAGGAAACTATCAGCAATGCGAAGAATGAGCCTACAGAGTGGGAGAAAATCTTTGCCAATCATACTTCAGATAGAGCACTAATCTCCAGAATCTATAAAGAACTCAAAAATCTCTACTCCAAGAATTCAAATAATCCAGTCAACAAATGGGCTAAGGAAATTCATAGACACTTCACAGAAGAAGATCTACAAGCAATCAACAAACATATGGAAAAATGTTCAACATCTCTAGTAATAAGAGAAATGCAAATCAAAATCACCCTAAGATTCCATCTCACCCCAATTAGAATGGCGATTATCAAGAATACGAGCAACAACAGGTGTTGGCGAGGATGTGGGGAGAAAGGTACACTCATACATTGCTGGTGGGGCTGCAAATTAGTGCAGCCACTCTGGAAAGCAGTGTGGAGATTCGTTAGAAAACTTGGAATGGACCCTCCATTTGACCCAGTTATCCTACTCCTTGGCCTATACCCAAGGGACTTAAAATCAGCATACTACAGAGATACAGCCACATCAATGTTCATAGCTGCTCAATTCACAATAGCCAGACTGTGGAACCAATCTAGATGCCCTTCAATTGATGAGTGGATAAAGAAACTGTGGTATATATACACAATGGAATATTACTCAGCCATAAAGAATGATAAAATTATGGCATTTGCAGGCAAATGGATGAAATTGGAGATTATCATGGTAAGAGAGATAAGCCTATCTCAAAAAACCAAAGGACAAATGATCTCGCTGTCAAGCAGATTATGACACATAACGGGGGGTCGGAGGGGGGCAAGAATGAAGGAAGGTGGGACTGTATGGAGAGAAAAGAGGGGTGGGAGCAGTGGGGGGAAGGAAATAATAATAGAATGAATCAAACATCATTACTACATGTAAATGTATGATTATTTCATAAACAAACAGAGAAGATGTATCCCATTTATTTACGATAAAAATAAATTAAAAAAAAATTCACAATGCCCATATAATCCTGTAATAGCACATAATAATGGAAATTTTTTCAGTTAACAGTAGTTTTGGTGGATAGTAGTAATAGCAGGGAAGTGCTCATGGTCAGTGTATATAAATAACTCTAATATATTAACAATGAAAAGGACAAACGGCCCAGGTGGAAATAAGTCAGAGGATTCCAATTAACATTCTTGTATATGAGATATACAAATAATCAACGATCTCCTGAAAATATATTATTCATCATTTATTGAGGGTATTCAAATAATAACCATAGTGAAAAAATATTTCACATCCATTAGAAAGATTATAAACAATAGGAGAGATAAATATAAAGGTTATATAAGGGTTGAAAAGAATCTTATGACATTGAAACCCTCATTCATTGTTGGAGGGACTGTACAATGTGTCAGTTCTAAATTATGAAGCGTAGGGTTAACTGGTACACCAGCAATTCTACTGCTGGGTGCATATAAGAATCAAAAATGCATCCACACAAAAATCTGTACAGAAAATGGTACTTACAAGAGCCAAAGGTTAGAAGAAAGCCAAACATCCATACAGTGAGAAATGAACAAACAAAATGTAGCATGCCCATATGATAGAATATTATTCTGCAATAAAAAGGAATGAGGTACTAAGATATGTCAAATCATGAATGAACCTGAAACATGCCAAGTGAAAGAATCCAGACACCATATATTGTATAGGACGGATCCACAACAGAGAAACACAGATAGCAAGCTTAGAATCTGCTGGGGACTGTGGGAAGGGAGGTAGTGGGGTGGGACTGCTAATGGTCATGGGGTTTAGTGTGAGTGGTGATGAAAACATTCTACTTTAGAACATAGTATTGGTTGTAGACTTTATTAATATGCTAAAAAACTGAAATGCATACATAAAAAGATGAATTGTACAATATGTCACTTATATTTCAATAAACATGTTATGAAATAAAAACAAGAAAATAATAATAACACCATAAAGCCAGTGTTGTGGTGCACACCTATAATCCCAGCAGCTTGGGAGGCTGAGGCAGGAGGATCGGAAGTTAAAAGTCAGCCTCAGCAAGTAAGCAAGGTCAGCAACTTAGTGATACCATGTCACTATATAAAAAATAACAAATGAGTTAGGGGCATGGCTCAGTGGTTAAGCAACCCTGGATTCAATCCCTGGTGACACTTTAATCATCATCATATAATCACCATCATCATCATCACCACCATTTGCACCATGCAAAACATTCCATCAGAACATATTGAGGCATGTCACCCCATAAACCTTCCTCATCTAGTGTAGGCCTGGTTTATTCTGTATATGTGTAAAATCTGTTCATCATGCTTTTCTTCAAATACAATGTGGCAAGTTTTTCTCCCACATTTGAAAAAATTATGCTAGTTAGCCTCAAAAACTGTAACAATCTTTTGCTATCATGAGAAATTTTCTCTCCAATACGTCAACAAGGAAAACAGGCATTTCTAACAGCTATTAAAAAGTGATAGACATAATGCAAACACATACTCAATTTAAAATGACCCTTCTATGTCTTCTTCAGAGAAAAATATCAGCAAATGGCAAAATAAATAAACATAATTAAAGAAGACTGACTCACAGTATCTGGAAAGATTGTCAGAAAATCTTCAAAAGATTTAAGTAGGGACTCAGCATTTTGCTTCCTGACACCTGCTTTCTTTCAGACTCTCCATTGGGCCACCTCCTGCAGAGAATGACTATACCCAATTCTGGGCCAATTCTATACTTTGCCAGAAAAACTAAAGAACATCTCGAGTAGGAATTGTTAACTTATGATCAAGCACAAATGTTGCCGATATTATATAAACCCACACCTGGGAGTTTCCTACTTACCTCTTATAAAACCCATTATTTATTTTAATACATCTCCCTACTTTACCTTTATTCATGAAGTTGAGCTTCCACACTGCTGTGCTCTGAATGTGTCCTCCAGAGCTCATACATTACAAACTTGACCCCCAATGCAACGGTGTTGAGAGTTGGGACCTTTATGAAGAGATTGGGTCATGAGGTGAATGAATTAGTGGTGTTCTGAGAAGATGCTAAAGATCACAGGTGTGGATTACTAATATAAGAATTAATTTGCTCCCTTTCCTCTGTCTCATGTGTGTACTCCTTTGTCCTTGTCATTCTACCATGGGATGCAGCAAGAAGGCACTCACCAGAAGTGACCCTTTGACCTTGAACTTCCCACCCTCTAGTATATTAAGCCAGATAAATTTCTGCTCATTATACATTACCCAGACAGTGGCACTCTGCTACAGAAACACAGAACAAAAAAAATCTCATTCGGTATTTCCTACTCTTTACAATTTTCTAGATGATAACTTTTTCTGTCTTCTTGGCCTCTCACAAGGCTGTCCCACTAAATGCCAACCCCCATCACAGGAGCTCCATTATCTCTTGCTCTGTCATTGCAAATCTGATAGCAGCTGTGGTACTCTGGCCCATTCCACGTAATCAGCTGCCGTGAAGTCTGACTCTGACACATGCTCTTCATTGCTACTGCTTCCTGTCCTGCTTTGCTAAAGAACTTGTGTGTTGTGATATCTGATTACCTCCTGGAGAATTTCTATCAACCTGCCCTGCATAAGTGGTCTTAGCCTCATTTGTATGACCCATTTTTGAGATGAATGAATCATAAGCAATATAGCAAAACAATTTAAGGAGAAAAATGTTTGATTTGTTAGCTTGCTTCTTAACAGTTTCATTGAGATAAAATTGATAGATAAAAACTGTACATATTTCTTACATAAATTTTTTTATTTTATTATGAGGCAAACACTAGCGATACCACCACTTCAATCAAAGTATTGACATTTATCACCTCCTAATCTTTTCTTGTTTCCCTTTGTTCTTCTTCTTTTTCTTTTCTTTTTCTAGTTGTTGTTTGTGACAAATATTTAATGTGAGATCTTCTCTCAAGTTTGAAGTACAACACCACATGTTTAACCTTAGGCAACATAATGGACTGGACATTTTTAGGAATTGTATATCTAACGTAACTTATGATTAATAAGTATCGAGCTACTACTCTGCTTTTCCCATCTCCTAGCCACTGTTTATTATTATTGTATTTTCTGTTTCTATGAGTTTTATTGTGATAAATACCTTAAAGGAGATCATGGAGTATTTGTCCTTTTGTGATTAGTTTATTTTATTTAGGGTAGTGTTGTCCATGTTCTTTCACATTGTATAACATGACAAGTTTCCATTGGGGGGAAAATTGTTTTTAGTTCTTATAAGAGAAAGCGGTGTGATTCAGAATGATCGTAAGATTGATAAAACATAGCAAAATGCATTTCATTGGATTCATACTATATTATTAGAGTAAAAGGATTGTATACTCCTAGGTTATCCTTGATTTAGTAAAGTATTAGATAAATATCTGGTAGTAGACTTATGCAAATTGAACAGTTCTGTGGTGTAGGTGAAAATAGAGAATAATACTTCATAGTTATGTGAACTCAGGCAATATCTAAATACTAATCATATGTCAGAAATATTGAATTATTTTTCCATGGGATTCTTTACTCTTAATTTTGTCTTGGGAAAGCATTCTACTAGAAACTTGGATGATGACACCAGTAAATCATGAAATTCATAGATAATAGTAATGAAGATTTATATTGGGGATAATGCTTAAGATACTATTAAGCTGTAAGTGTGGACTTAAATTAAAAGAAGCTCAACAGTGATTAGCAAAATGTTAACCGTGGGTGTTCAAGTAGAGAAATGAATAAGGAACACCTCCCTCTTCAGAACAGTTGAGCCTAGAAGGGGACAGGGAGGCCGATTAGCAACTGTGGTAAATACCTTGATTGGGCAAGTGTTGCAGGACACTGCTGTTATGGTTCTAGACCACAATGGGTGTCCAAAAAGGCTACTGTATTAAAACAAACAGAAAAGTGTTTCTCTTCTATGTCCCAATAAGTGTCACATGATGTGCCTATTATACGAAAGGAACTTGGTATGCTCTCAATTTTCATGCTTAATTCCTTTTGTTCCTCTTTCCTTATATCGCCTTATTTTGTAGTTGTATAATTCTACTTAACAGTTAAGGCCTTTTCTTAATAGTGACATCACAGATGGTAAGACTAAATTCTGTGTGTCTGTGAACATGTTACTTTTGCTTCCATGTATCATGTACTAATTGTGGATTATCTATAAGTTATTTACCAATTTTTCTTCTGTACTAAATGGCAAATTCACTACAGTGCTGGCACAGTGTCTTGCACATAGCAAATCTCAATATATATGTGATGAATAAAATTGTTGCAAGAAGCTTAAAGATGAATTAATACAGGTTCAAAATGAAAGAATAAAACCCTGTATTGCCTGAAATAAAATGAGCAAACACATAAATATTTGCCTTGATTTCATACTACAAAAGACAGAGGGATGATTATGGTACCTGTGCTTATACAGTGAGGACAAGGAGAGAGGGATCAACAGCCATGTGCATCTATTAACAGTTAGAGGAAGACTGCAGCAGAACATCCTAAGGTTTTAAAAGTCATGGTCTGGAATTCAGACACACCCCTCCTTCTTCCCAGCGAGGACAATGCTGTATGTTTTTTTTTTTTTTTCCTCTCTTGCATTGGAGGGAAATGACTTTGATGGTGTGAGGAGGTGACAGACCAAAGGTATCCTTTGAATCACTAATCTTGATCTCTGCTGAAGCCGATGCCCCAAGTCACTTGACTTTCTGCAAAGCTTGGCTGATGTGATGATTCCTTTATGCTTGGTATAGATAATAAGAATATAATTTGGAACAAACAATGATAATGACCTCCCGCTGGAATCCAATCCCACAAGAATCAACTCTGGGTAAAATTGACAATTAGAATTTCCTTTTCTCCACTTAGATTTTCAAGATATTGTCAACGTTCTTTTCAATCTAATTAATTAATTAATTTTAGGTTTGTCTTTTATTGGTGCATTATTCATTCATTTCGACATAATGAATCATGCATGGAGTTTAATTTACTCCATCTTATTTCCTGGTGCCCCCTGCCCTTCCCTTCACATCCCTCTTCCCTCCCCCTGATACTCTTCCTCTGCTTGTCTTCCTTTTGATTATTTATTTTATTCATTTATATTGGCACTTTATATGTAAGAGTTGAATTCACTGTGATATATTTATACATGCATATAACATAGTTTTGTTAAATGCATTCCGCATTTCCTCCCCTTTTCTCCTCTCTCCTTCCTTCTCGATCTCCTTCTACTCCACTGATATTCCCTTTATATGATATTCAACTCCCAACTTTTTCTATTACTTTGCTCTAGTCTCTGCATATGAGAGGAAATATTTAACCCTTGATTTTCTGAGACAAGCTTATTTCACTCAGCATTATGTTCTCCATTTCCATCCATTTGTCAGAAAATGCCATCATTTCATTCTCTATGCCTGAGTAAAACTCCGTTATGTATATATAACACTTTCATCCATTCATCTATTGATGGGCACCTGTAAAATTTCTTATTTTGGCTATAGTTGCACTACCAGAAACATTCATTTGTCTGTATTGTGTATTTTAGTTCTTTTGGATAAATATGAAGGAGTGGGATAGTTAAGTCATATGGTGACTTCATTCCTGGTATTTTGAGGAATCTCCACACTTTTTCAGTTGGTTGTACTCATTTGCAGTCCCACCTATAATATATGAGTGTACATTTCCCCCCATATCCTCAAGAGTTTATTATTACTTACATTCTTCATAGTCAACATTCTGACTAGAGAGAGATTAAATCTGGGTTTTGTTTTGATTTGTATTTCTCTGATTGAGGGATGTTGAACATTTTTTCATATAGGTGTTGGCTGTTTGTGTTTTTACTTTTGAGAGCAAGTAGTTCCTTTGTCCATTTCTTGACTGTAATCTTTGCGGATTTTTTTTTTTTTTTTTTTTTTTTTCTTTTGGTGTTAATCTTCTTGTGTTCTTTATATATTCTGCATATTAATTCCTTGTCAGAAAAGTAGCTGGCAAAAATTTTCTCCCATTCTGTTGCTTTCTCTTCATGTTCTGTTTTAGTCAGTTTATTTTTGGTGCTGTGACTGAACTACACAACCAGCACAACTGTAGAGGAGAGATAATTTATTTGAGGGCTCATGGTTTCAGAGGTCTCAATCCATAGAGAGCTGGCTCCATTCCTCAGGGCTGAAGGTGAGACTGAACTTCATGGCAAAATAGTGTGGCAGAGGGAAGCAGCACACATCATTAGGAAGGGGGGAGAGAGAGAGACAGAGAGAGAGAGATAGAGATAGAGATAGATAGAGATAGAGATAGAAATAGATAGATAGATAGAGACTACACTCTCCAGATACAAAATATATACCCCATAGCCATGCCCTGATTCCCACCTCCTCCAGCTACACCCTATCACTTCAATTAATCCCATCAGGGATGAATTCACTGATTGGGTTAAGATTTTTACAACCCAATCATTTCTCCTCTGAACCTTCCAGCATTGTCTCACGTGAGCTTTTGGGAGACACTTCACATCCAAAACATAACATGACATGTTCCTTATCATTTTCTTTGCTGTGCAAATTTTAATTTGATGCCATCCCACTTATTGATTCTTTTTGTTTTTTCTTCTTGAGTTTTTGGGTCTTGTTAACAAAGTTAGTGCCTGTAACAATATGGTATTGTTTTGACTCTGTTTTCTTCCAGCATTTGCAATATTTCTGCTCACATTCTGAATTCAACTGCATTTTTGTGCAGGATGCAGGTTAGGGATCTAGTTTTATTCTTCTGCATATGGATATCCAGCAGCATTTACTAAAAAGACTAACTTTTCTTCTACATGTATTATTGATTACGAATTAACAAAGATGAGCAAGACATTGTTAAACTGTAGTAAATTTCATTCCAGTCATTTAAAAATTTAAAATTTCAGAAAATTTTTCAGATATACCCGGAAGGAATTGTTTAAAGAGATTTCTTGTGAAGAAAAACATGTAAATCAGGAAGTAACCAATTATTTTGAGTTATTTTTAAATTTTCATTGATCTTTTTTATCTGTATCTAATATGCTATAGTCATAAGACACTAGTTCTTGGAATTTTTTAACTTGAGTCTGAAAAAAAGGTATTTTCATCAAACTTTTATCTTAAAGAAAGTATATTTTATATTGACAAAGACCAGTGAGGAATAAGTAACATGACTACAAGAAGAGATTGGAAATTTTTTCCTTGTAAAGAAAAATTCAAATTTTGAAGAATAATGAAAACATATGTTTTATAGATATTATTCTCATGCTAAAGTTATTGGGGTAAAATTATATTTAATATCATTGGTTAAATGTTATATAATTTTATGAAAATGATTGCAATTAATTTTTTTCATTACATTTAACTGAAATGCTTTAACTTTTTGTTAGATATGGACCTTTATTTGGGTATTTAAAGGTATTTTGGAAATTGCCATTCTCTTCCATTGGTTTATAGGGCAACACTTAATAACATAATTCACAGTCCCATAAAAATATTGCTTATCAATAATTATGAAACCTTAGAAATAAAAATAAGATACAAAACTATACACAATATTTGTTCTCAAGAATTTTGCTATTTCTAGCTCTGGGGATAGAGCTAGTATGCATGAGGCTCTGAGTTTGATCCCCAGCACTGAAAAAAATTAAAATAAAATAAAAAGAATTTGGCTATCTTAGTGGATACATCATTTCAGTAGGTGTGGAGAACCAGAGATACATCCAGTTATCACCAGGAGTGGTGACAAATGCAAGAGAATTAAACTGTTGTCTTTGTCATTGAAATGTGTGTCAAATTTGGACAGACAGGATGGAGTCAGGAAGCCATTCAGGATGACTGTGAGGATGAAGACAAGAGCATGGGAATAAACACAGCATTATAGAGAGAGTATACAGACTGCTGTACCCAGTATGGCATGCACCTTTCTTATAGATCTTAAGAGATGTTAAAATATTGTATGTTTTAGGTATGCATTACACATTTCATTTTTTCATAGTTTAAATTGGTACTTTATAATTATACATAATAATGAGATTTATAGTTACATATTTATACATGCACATGATATGACAATATAATTTAATCAATATTTCCCAGAATTTCTCCTTTTCCTCTCCTCCTCCCTCCCTGTGACCCCATTCCTCTGCTCTTTTGGTATCCCTACTACTTGCATGAGATGCACCCCCACTCTTCTTTTATTTCCCTCTTTACCTTCCACATGTGAGAAAAAACACGTAACTCATGATTTTGTGAGTTTTACTTATTATGAGTAATAATAAGTAATAAAACTCACATCCATTTTCCTGCACATCACATAATTTCATTCCTATGACTAAATAAAGCTCTTTTGGGTTTGTATAGCATATTTTCTTTATTCAGTAATTGATGGACATTTAAACTGCTTCCATTGTTTGTCTATTGTGAATTGTACCGTTATAAATACAGGGATATACTGCATGTAGCACTACAGTATGATAACTTTAAAACTTAAGGATAAATACCACAGTGTGATCTGGCTGGATCATATGGTAGTTGTATTATTATTTATTTTTGTTAGATTTTTTTGCTGCTGTGACAAAAAGACCTGACAAGAACAATTAGAGGAAAAAAAATTTATTTGGGGACTCACAATTTCAGAGATCAGTCCATAGACAGCAGGCTCCATTCCTTGGGGCTTGAGGTGAGGCAGAGCATCATGGTGGAAGTGTGTGGTGGGGGAAAGCAGTTGGGGACATCACCAGGAAGCAGAGAGAGAGAGACAGAGAGAGACTAAGCTCAGCTCACAACACATACCCAAAAGGCATGCCCACAATGACCCACCTTGTCCAGCTACACCTTACCAACCAGTTAATCCCTATCACAGAATTAAGGCACTGATTGGTTAAGACTCTAATAACCTAATCATCTCACTGCTAAACTTCCTTGTATTGTTGCACACATGAACTTTTGGGGGACACCTAATACAAACCATAACACTAGTTATTTGAGGAGCCTCCATACTGATTTCCATAGTGGTTGTATTAATTTATAATCCCACTAACAATATAACTGATCTTTTCTCTCATATTCTTGCCAGCCTTTTTTTTTTTTTTTTTTTTTTTAACCTTATTAATGATTGCCCTTTTAACTGGAGTGAGAAATCTCAGGGTAGTTCTGAATTGCAATTCCATGATTGTAAAGATGTTAAATTTTTTTTCAAGAATTTATTAGCCCTTGGTATTTCTTTGTAGAAAAGTCTTTGTCCCTTTATCGATTGGGTTATTTGGTTTTTCCATTAAGTTTCTTGAATTTTTAATATATTCTGAATATTAATCCTCTGGAAGAAAGTAGCTAGCAAAGATTTTCTCCCATTTTGTAGGGTCTCTTTTCATATTCATAATTGTTTCCTTCTCTATGCAGAAGCTTTTTAATTTGATGCCTTCACATTTATTAATTCTCAGCATTATATTCATTATATTCTGAGCTTCAGGGGGTCCTATTGAGAAAGTCATTGCCTGCACCTATATGTTGGAGTGCTGACACTACATTTTCTTGTTGTAGTTACAAAGTTTCTGCTCTAAATCCTCGGTTTTTTGGACCGTTTGAATCATTTTGATTTTCGTGTAGGGTGAGATGAATATTTAGTTTCATCCTTCCACATATGAATAACCATTTTTTCCAACACTATTTATTAAAAGACTGTCTTTTCTCTATGGCATAGTTTCTGTGCCTTTGTCAAGGATCAGATGATTATATGTGTGTGGGTCTGTCCTTGTGGCTTCTATTCTCTTCCATTGTGTCTGTTTTCATGTCAGGGCTATGTAGCTTTTCTTGCTATAGTGCTGCAGTACAATATGAAGTCAGTTATTCTGATACCTCCATCAGTATTTTGGCTTTGCTTAGAATTGCTTTGGCTGTTCTGGATCCTTTATTCTTCTTAATAAATTTCAGGACTGTTGTTTCTTGTTCTGTAAAAAGGTGTCATTGGTATTTTGATGGAAATTGCATTGAATTTATATGTAGCTTTTGGTAAGATGGTCATTTTAACAATATTAATTTTGCTTATCCATGAACATTGGAGGGAGGTCTCTCCATTTCCTGAGGTCTTATTCAGTTACTTTCTTCAGTGACCTGTCATTCTCCTTGTAGAATTCTTTGACCTCCTTTTCATAGTTCATTTGAATCATGAGTAATACTATTAGTCAGGTTAGATGCAATGCTGCACCAAATGTTAAAAACCACAAAGAACAAAAGCGAGTCATCTATCACTTAATACAAGTATTGGATAACACAGAAGATTAGTCATTTCTGGTATTCATTCTTCTTTTTTCTCTCAATAATAAGCATCCTTGTTGGAGGCCGCTGTCCTGTAGGGCCCGCAGTGGTGACTGGCCTCGCCCTAAGATGGCGCCGAGAAGCTCAGCTGCAAGTGCTTTCTATTAGCTGACTGATCTCCTCTGCCACGGTGCTTAGCTCGTGATCAGTACATGTCCTCATTACCCACCATTAAGTCTCCACGAGCCAAACGCCTGACCCATTAAGGTGATTGGCTGTTATATCCCATAAAGCTGCGTATTTTGTGCAGCGGCGAGAGCAAGGCAAGGAGGGCAGGCAGCAGCTGCGGGACGAGAGAAGAGGAGAGGCGGCTGTGGCGCAACGAGAGAGAAAGAAGAGAGAAGTGACAGCTGCACGAGAGAAAAGAAGGAGAGAGAAAGCTGCACGACAAGAGAAGAAGGAGAGAGAGAGCTGCGCAACAAGAGAAGAAAAAGAAGACTGCGGCGGTGGAGGAGGAGGAAGAACCAGGCACTCGGCTCAGAAGCTCTCCCATAAAAATAAAGACCTTAAAACTTCATTTGAGAGCCGAGTCTTCATTGTACTCGCTGGACGAGACAAGTGGTGCCGAAACCCGGGGCCCCTCGCACCGCCACAAAAGAGGTAAGTAATCCAGGTAAAACAGCTGTTAAAACTAAACAAGTCAAGTAAAATAAGTTAAGAAAGGTTAAAGCAGTATACAGGAAGCTGGGTCGAAGAGGGCCCAGGTACAGGGAACTGGGTGAAGTAACCCCCAGTGGACTGGCCAGGTATTAAGATTTTGTGTGCTTGTTGTTTGTCAAGAGTTCATGTCTTTGGTTGCATTGTAAAGTTGCAGAGCGCTATTGTTCTTAGTTGTTTTAGTGTGACTTAGCATTGTAGTGTGGGTAGCATTTAAAGCTTTAGAAAATGGGTGGCGAAACATCACGGATCAGAATGGAGGGTCCGCTTAGAGACTTATTAAAAGCAAATGGAACACCTCTAAAAACAAAGACTGCGAGGCTTTTCCTCAGAACAATAGAGGAAGCTGCGCCATGGTTTTCAGATGAGGGACTCTTAAACATACCACGGTGGGATCACTTAGGAGAGGATCTAAGAAAGAGGGAGAAAGTAGAACCATTGCTGGTGGGCACGAGCGCAATTTGGACGTTGAATCGCGGGTGCTTAACTGACCCGAGGCCAACATTTAAAGATACGCTAGAGAAAGGAGAAGACATTTTAGAGGAGAAAAAAGAGGAACAGGAAAAAATTACACAAGGAATGCAAGGGCTAAACTTTGAGAGAGGAGGACCCCCAGGATCATGTTTCCACTGTAAACAACAAGGACACCTTAAAAAACAATGTCCCCAGGTAATACAGCAAGACAGACCCCAGAGAAGGCCTAAACCTGGAGTCTGCCCAAGATGTAGAAAGGGATATCATTGGGCTAGTGAATGTAGATCTATGATAAATGTAGATGGTAACCCTATCCTTCCTCGAGGAAGTTCAAAAAACGAGGGACGGGGCCCACAACCCCAGGGCCCGGCACAAATGTATGGGGTGATTCAAAAAGTGGCCAGGACACATTATCCAGTGACAGACCAAGGAGAGCGACACCAGGAAGTGCAGGACTGGACCTCTGTTCTACCACCAGAGAAATACTAACGCCAGAAATGGGAGTACAAGTCATACCTGTTGACTTTAAGGGTCCCCTACCTGAGAACACCATGGGGCTATTATTAGGCAGAAGCTCCAGTGCACTCAAAGGATTAATGATAGTTCCAGGAGTCGTAGATCAAAATTATACAGGAGAAATTAAAGTGCTTGCTTCATCACCTCAGGGCATTATTTCCATTTCTCCGGGAGACCGAATAACTCAGCTTTGTATACTACGTAGTCTTCATGGCTCATTCCCATCACAACAACGTTTTAGGGGAGATAAGGGTATGGGATCTACAGGTATTGTTTTGGCCTGCCTTACTATGGAACTAAAAAACAGACCTATGTTAGAATTAATTGTAAAAGGAAAAATTATAAATAGATTGTTAGACACAGGAGCAGACACAAGTATTATAGCAGAAAAAGACTGGCCAAAGGATTGGCCCACACAAAAGGCAAATCAAACATTGACAGGATTAGGTATTGCCACAGAACCAAAAAAGAGCTCCATGTGGCTACAATGGAAAAGCCCAGAAGGTCAAGAAGGGCTTTTCCAACCATTTGTCTTAGAACAAATCCCAGTGACATTATGGGATAGAGATATTTTAAATCAAATGGGGATGAAAATAACCACAGAAGGAATATACAGTGAACAAGCACAAAACATAATGAAAAAACAAGAGCACAAGTGGGGAAAGGGCTTAGGAATCAATGAACAAGGCATAACGGAACCAATATCAATTAAACAAAAAGGTGATAGACAGGGATTGAGTTTTTCCTCAGGGCCACTGATGAAATAATTAAAATAAAATGGAATATAGAAAAACCAATCTGGGTCCCTCAGTGGCCCCTAAATACAGAAAAACTTAAAGCGGCCCAGGAATTAGTACAAGAACAATTAGAGGCAGGGCATATAAGGCCCTCCACATCACCTTGGAATACCCCCATATTTGTTATAAAAAAGAAATCAGGTAAATGGAGATTACTACATGACCTAAGAGCCATCAATACCGTAATGCAATCCATGGGGCCAATTCAGTTGGGCCTACCAGTCTTACCAGCATTACCAAAGGACTGGAAATCAATAATATTAGATATAAAGGATTGTTTTTTCTCTATTCCTCTCCACCCTGACGACATAGAAAAGTTTGCTTTTACAGTCCTCTCCATTAATCATGGACAGCCTGATGCCAGATATGAATGGAAAGTCCTACCCCAAGGGATGGCCAATAGTCCAACCATATGTCAAGTTTACGTAAATAGTGCTTTAATACCAATCAGAAATAAGTACCCAGATATAATTATATACCATTATATGGATGATGTATTAATTTGCCACCCAGAACAAACAATACTAGATAAGGTATTTACTGATCTAATTAGTCATTTAAAGACAAGAGGACTTATTATAGCACCTGAAAAGATACAAAGACAACAAGTTCAAGAATTTTTAGGCGCTAAAATACACAGCACAATCATTACACCCCTAAAAACTTCTCTTAGACTCGACCATCTTAATACCTTAAACGATTTTCAAAGGTTATTAGGTGATATTAATTGGATAAGGCCTTACCTTAGATTAACTACTCAAGATTTAGGACCATTATTTAATATTTTAAAGGGAGATGCTCATCCTTCTTCACCCAGAAAACTTACAGAGGAAGCCAGAAAAACCCTGGATGTAGTACAAAAAAGACTAGATGAGGAACAGGTTGATCGTACAGATCTGTCAGCATCTCTATCACTCATAGTACTTCCAAATAATTTAGTCCCTACAGGAGTCCTCTGGCAACAAGGACCTTTAATGTGGATACATTTACCCTACTCTCCAAGAAAAACAATAGTTTCTTATCCTGAAGCAATGGCACAAATAATATTCAAGGCATTAAAATCAGCCATCATAGTATTTGGAAAAACTCCAGACAAGATAATAACCCCATATAATTCAGAACAAATTTCTTACTTAAGCAATAATAACAATGATTGGGCAGTTCTTATGTTCACAACTGCTGCCCAATTTGACAATCATTATCCAAAACATCCATATATACAATTTTATTTAAGAAATCCTGTGATTCAAATAAAAATTACAAAAAGGGAACCTATTAGACAAGCAGTGGTAGTGTTTACTGATGGTTCCAATAATGGTACTGGAGCATATTTTCATAAAGACAAGGTACAAACATTTCTTTTTCCAAAGGCTTCTGCACAGCAAATAGAATTATTAACAATAGAACAAACATTAAAAGATTTTCATAAAATTCCTGTAAATATTCTGTCGGATAGCCATTACGCTGTTAATGCAGTTCAACAACTGGAAGACGCCTGTCTAATCAACAAAAATTCCACCATATCCAACATACTCTTAGCATTACAAAAACTCATTTGGAGTAGAACAGAGACATTCTACATAGGACATTTAAGAGCTCACACAGACTTGCCAGGTCTGTTAACACAGGGCAATAATATAGCTGATCTAGCCACAAGGGATCCTCATGTTTTTTCTATAATAGAAGAAGCACAAAACTTCCATAGTAAATTTCATGTAAATTCTAAAACCTTACAAATAAAATTCAATATAACCAAAGAACAAGCCCGAACCATTGTGAAAAACTAATAATTGTGTAACATACATAAATTCACCTAATAATAGCATTAATCCAAAAGGCCTATTGCCCAACCATCTATGGCAGATGGATGTAACACATATTCCACAGTTTGGAAATCTCAAATTTGTTCATGTAACTATTGATACCTACTCAGGGGTTATATTTGCTTCATTACATAGTGGAGAAAAAATAAAAGACGTAATATCACATTGCTTACAGGCCTTTGCGACTTGGGGAAAGCCTAAACAATATAAGACAGACAATGGGCCTGCATATATTTCCGCATCATTTAAAAATTTCTTAAGTACCTTTGATATTTCCCATTCCACTGGAATTCCATACAATCCTATGGGACAAGGAATCATTGAAAGAGCCAATCAAACACTAAAGGTTGTTTTAAATAAACAAAAAGGGGGAATAGGAGACACATACAGGTCTCCTAAAGATAAACTAAACATAGCATTATTTACTTTAAATTTTCTAAATTTGGACAAAGATGGAAAAACAGCCGCAGATAGACACGAAAATCCTACAGCAGCCCCAAAGGTGCTTGTACAATGGAAGGATGTACTCAATGGACAATGGAGAGGCCCAGATCCAGTGTTATTCTGGAGTCGAGGCTCCATATGTGTTTTCCCACAGGGTGAAAAAACACCAGTCTGGATCCCAGAGAGATTAACAAGACCCGCATCTAAGATGTCATCATCCTTTACCATTAACTAATACATCTTTTTCTTTACCAGGATGATGTTCAGTTAGGAATGAAACGTGTCAATCTTTATGATAACTGGCTTCTGCTTTCTAACACAAAAGGATATACTAATATACAGTTATTTTTCAGCCTTCTTGGTGTGGAACATAAATTGTGCCAGTGGAACTCCTCTAATTGGGACAATTCTTTTTTCCTATCTGCTACTCAGTCTTTTACCTGTAATGGAAGCATAACCTTTCCTCCCATTCCAGTTTGTGTGTCACCCCCTTTCATGTTTCTATTAACTAATCATAGTACTACCGTCCTAAATTGTTCTGATGCTAACGTAACTTGTTTCCTTTCACATTGTTGGAATGCCTCCCAGTTTTCCGTTGCAGTAACCAGTCTCCATAACTGATGAAGAGCTGCCTATGATTTTGTCTAGAAACAAAAGGGACTTCGGCATTACAGCAGCAGTGGTTACAGCGGTGGCTGTGTCTGCTGCTGCAGCTGAGGTAGCAGCGACAGCATTAGCTACTACAATACCAATAGCACAAGCTGTCAATAATATAGCTGAAAGAGTCAACTCAGCTTTACAAACACAAAAGGTTATCGATGCCCACTTAAAGGCTGGCATAACTGATCTTATACTCCTGATAACCTTACCACTCAATTATGATTAGAGACTGAAACATGGGCAGACATCATGGCTCTTGAAATACTTATGGTACTGGGTTTGGACTAATGATCTGATGCCTTATGCAGGTAAGATGCCAACAACAGGGAGAACGTCAGACCATCAAAATGGCACTTATGGCGCTTAAAACTGGCACATCTCCCCAGGTGTGGCTAAATATGCTGGGTCGGTAGCCAATGACGGGTAAGCAAACAGAGACATATCAACCTAAGACAGGTCCTCATCCCAAGTTGGGTGAGATACCAACAACGGGTAAGAATATGTTCTGCTGTTATGCAACCCAAGACAGGCACGATCCTGGGGATCCAGAGTCACAGATAGGTTCATGGGGGCCCATACCAACCTAAGACAGGGTTCTGACGCCTGGAGGTCAGAATTCCGATGACGGGTAAGGATGGTGCTCGCCACATGAGCTATCATGATGACCTGATCCTAAGCCATTAATAAAACAGAAAGGGGAAAATGTTGGAGGCCGCTGCCCTGTAGGGCCCGCAGTGGTGGCTGGCCTCGCCCTAAGATGGCACCGAGAAGCCCAGCTGCAAGTGCTTTCTATTGGCTGACTGATCTCCTCCACGTCCGTGCTTAGCTCGTGATCAGTACATGTCCTCATTACCCACCATTAAGTCTCCATGAGCCAAACGCCTGACCCATTAAGGTGATTGGCTGTTATATCCCATAAAGCTGCGTATTTTGCGCGGCGGCGAGAGCAAGCAAGGCAGGGAAGGCAGGTAGCAGCTGCAGAACAAGAGAAGAGGAGAGGCGGCTGCAGCGCGACGAGAGAGGAAGAAGAGAGAAGTGGCAGCTGCACGAGAGAAAAGAAGGAGAGAGAAAGCTGCACGACAAGAGAAGAAGGAGAGAGAGAGCTGCGCAACAAGAGAAGAAAAAGAAGACGGTGGCGGTGGAGGAGGAGGAAGAACCAGGCACTCGGCTCAGAAGCTCTCCCATAAAAATGAAGACCTTAAAACTTCATTTGAGAGCCGAGTCTTCATTGTACTCGCTGGACAAGACACATCCTGAATATTTTTTGACACACAGCATCTACATATTCATGACATTTCTCAATTCATTTTGTCACTATATTTGTGTGAGTTAGACCTTATCTGAGAGATACAGATTGAGGTGAGATTTATTACTGTCAGACAATGATGTATAGATCAGAAGACATTCACTTCTCTGTTCATATATTTCTGTCTTATGGTTATTTGGTGGAGATGAAGGATAGATCTAGAGACATTGAGAAAAGAGGTGGAAATTATAAGACATGAAATAGAGCAATAATTTAAAATAAGCTTACATGTATGATGAGCCATGGAACTAACCCTGAAACATTTACTGGCTAAAGGCAACTGTGTGTGTGTGTGTGTGTGTGTGTGTGTGTGTGTGCGCGCACACGTTTTTGTGATGCATTCCAAATCTATACAGAACTAATACAGAAGGTAAAGTATGATTTTACCTAAGATTTGTTCCTGTGACACCCCAAATAACTCTGAAACAGCTAATTATAGCAGGCAATCTTTTGTTTTGGAAATAATGCATGTTCGTATCAGAGCAATGAAAGACAAATTATGTAAGAGAACATTATCCAAATGTACCACAATTTTTAGTAAAAGAACACTCTATTATGCTCTTTCCAATGATTAAAACTTGATTTTGTGTATTCTATTGTCATTGTGTTTAATAAGTCTTATTAGTCTGTTTTTCCCTTTTGTAATAACTGTCCTTCTTCATGCTCCCTGTATAACTCTTTTGTGTGTGTATGTGTGTGTAATACTTCCATGAAATCTATCAGATAGTTAATATTTTAAAAGCATGATATTTGGTAAATTGTTATAATCATTTCAGATGCTTTTATTCTTTTAAACATGTTTAACAGTACAAATGTGTACATAAATACTGAGAAAGGTAAAAATTTAATGAAGTGACTTTTGTAGGTTACTCAACAACATGAAAAAACACTACTTATTGCTTGTTTAAAATCTAGAGTAGTAGTAGCAAAACTGCATGCACAAAAACCTTATAGAACATGTCCAAGTAAGACAAGTGAATACACACATATATACATGGTACAAAATAGTGAATAAACACACAAACCCACGTATCAATAGATGCATACACATGAGAATATTTTAGTAGGAAAATAAATGGAGTATGAAGAAAATAACTGATTAATACATGGAAAACGAAATGAAGGATTTTCTCTTAGTTTTCAATGAGCTTCATAAGTTCCTCTCTCTGCACTTTTTGAATTTATAGGGTGACATAAAAGTGACATTGCATTGAGGTGCTCAAGTCACATTTTTAAGGCAAAGTAAGCAAAGTTTTTTTGAAGTTAGATGAGGGAGTTAATCAGAAATTCTATAATATGAGTAGGGAAATGTTTTTTGAGTATTAGGAAAAATAAGTATGGAATTGTCAGGAAATAGAGGTGGTAGCACAGTCCTGAATTTGTGTGGTAAAGAAAGCGGCATAGATAAATGTCAAAATAGGCCTGGCATTTCTAATCTTGTCTATTATTGGCAATATCTTTTCCTGTGTTATCTTGTTTAGGGTAGGAACTATCTTATTACCGATTATATGTCACCATATTTCTTAATGTAGTTGTATGATCTTAATAAGCATTAGGGATTATATTTTTATAATCTAAATAGTTAAAACTATTTAATTCAAAGATCACATTTTCAAAAATATTTACTAATACACATAGTTAAAAAGGCCAGGTACACAAAGCAGTGGGAATACCAAAGGATAATGATAAAATGTATTTATTCTCTGACTTAGGGCAAGTGAATGTTGCCCATAAAGACTCATCTTCCAAACATATAAAAGATGATCAACCACCTGGAGGATGTTGAAGAACTTAAAAAATATTTAGATATGATGCAGGACATGCTAGGTAGATAGAGTCTGGGCATCCCAGAAAAATGCTGCCCTTCATGTTCTAATCTTGTGAATATAATCTTCCCATAGGCACCTTTCATATAACTACTCAGCTACTAGAAGCAATCTGATGATTTGTGGGCTTTTATTGTTCTCAATGGACTATTTCCTTACCAATATTCTATAATTTCCTTCCTAAGTAAACTACTGTTTCTATGGGAAATTTCTTTTTCCAAGAAGCTTATTTAGGGCATCTTTGACATCCTTATTCCTCAAGCTATAGATTACAGGGTTCAACATGGGCACAATAATAGTGTAAAACACAGAGGACACTTTCCCTTGGTCCATGGAGCTGACTGATGTTGGCTGCAGGTACATAAATGCTAGAGAACCAAAGAAGAGAGCAACCGCTGAGATGTGGGAGCTGCAGGTGCTGAAGGCTTTGGCTCTGCCCTCGGTGGAGCGAATGCGCAGGATGCTGGCAATGATGAAGATGTAGGAGCTAAGGATGGTCAGAGTTGGGACAAAGATATTAAATGCACTTAAGCACAGACCTACTACCTCATTTATAAATGTACTGGAGCAGGAGAGCTCTAGTAATGGAAAAAGATCACAGAAGTAATGATTTATTATATTGTCCTTACAGAAAAGCACCCTTAACATACAAACAGTGTGAGCTGTGGCACCAGTCAAGCCCATGCTATACACCCCAGCTACCATCCAGGAACAGACTTGATTAGACATGTTCACATTATAAAGCAAGGGGTTACAGATGGCAACATAGCGGTCATATGCCATTGCAGCCAACATGTGACACTCTGAAATTGCAAAAGTAGTGAAGAAGTAGAGTTGAGTCATGCATTCAGGGTAGGAGATAGTGTTTTTCTCTATCATGAAGTTCACCAGCATTTTGGGGGTAATGACAGTGGACTGGCAGAGATCAATGAAGGAGAGACTGCTGAGCAGGTAGTACATGGGGGTGTGCAGGTGAGAGCTGAGCCCAATCAGTGTGGTCATGCCCAGGTTCCCCACCACTGTGAGCACATAGATTCCTAGGAAGAGGACGAAGAGGGGTAGCTGGAGCTCTAGTTTGTCTGTTAATCCTGCCAGGATGAACTCAGTCACTGCTGAATGATTTCCTTCTGCCATTATCTTCTGAGAATTCTAAGTAGGAAAAGAAGAAAATTTTTGAAATAGGTTATACTGTCTAATCACTGTTGTGTGAAACAAAGTTCAAATCTTTTCAGACAGTTATATCCATTTCTTTCCTGCTCCTGCAGTGTGTTAGCAGTCAAGGACATTAGGATCATAGGAATATATGACATGTAAATTAATAACACAACTATCCTTATCTGTGTGCTTTGCTTTGAAATTTGATATTAGTATTACCCAGTCCCTGAACTCCAGCAAAACTACTCTGATAACTAATAAAATAGTAATATAGCAAAAGCATTCATAAGAAACCCATAGTTAATTCAGTGGTATAGGACCAAAAGACTTTGCCCCTAAAATAATGAATAAGGCAAGATGTCCACTCCCTGCACTGTTAATCACTATCATGCTAGAATTTCTTACAAGGCCAATTAGGGCAGAAAATAAAATTAAAAGACATTCAGATTGTAAAGCAAGAAGTATTAATCTCTCCATTTGTACATTTATTTGTAAGTGGCATAATATTCACTGTGAAAAATTGTATAGAATCTGTATAAAGAACCTATAAAAATAATTAAAAATCTAGCATGGTGGTAGCATATAAGACTAACATAAAAACTCGATTGTATTTCTATAAGTTTTCATTGAATGATGAAATATGTATTGGTAATAGCATAAAAAATAAGAAAATATTTTATGGAAGACATTGCACATAAAATCATGTAGTGTTAAATGGAATTGAAGCCATTTATAAAAGGAAAATCATTCCATGTTCATGAATAAAAAGACCAAACCTAGCTAGGTATGGTGGGACATGCCTAAAATCCCCGTGACTGGTGAGGCTGAGTCAGGAGGAATAAAAATTCAAAGCTATCCTCGGCAAATTTGTGAGTCCCTAACCAACTTAGTGAGACCCTTGTAAAGATGGCAGGGGATGTAGTTCAGTGGTTAAGAACTCTTGGGTTCAATCCCACAGTAAAATAAAATAAAATAAAATAATAAAATAATAAAATAAAATAAAAGCAAACAAAAAAACCCATAGTATTCCCAAATTATCTAATTCCCACACTGTTTTTCGCAGATCTAGACAGGTTGATCAAAAAATCTATATGTAAATGCAACCAACGATATAATCAAAGCAAAAATAATATAGAAGAATTAATTTGGGAGTCCTCCATTTTCTCATTAGAAAAGTCACTACCAAGTTACAATAATCAAGGCAGTGTTTTGTTATCATAAATATATGTATGCACACAAATATAGAGATATACAGATCAATGCAACATAGAATGGACAATTCAGAAACAAATTCACATGTTTGATGAATGAATTGTTCTATGGAATACAGTATGTGAAGAACGATTTTATCAATAAATGTTGCTAGCAAAATTTGGTGGATATACATGTAAAAGAATCAGTTTGAACCTCCTTCTTGTACTATACACAAAAGTAAACTCAAATAAGCCACAGAACAAAATGTAAGAAAACTAATACTCAAATAAGACACAGACTAAATCTTTGTGTACTTGGATTTGATGATTGCTTCTTTGATAAGATATCAAAATCAAAGGCTAAGCCTAGGGAAAAAAGAGTAAAAACAAAAATGAATTTTTTTTTTCCTTAAAGGATGGCACTCAGAAAGTAAAAAGAGCACACAGTATTGAAACAAAATTCAAATAACATAACTAAGGTATCAATTGTACTCAGGTTAGATAAAGAAATCTTACAATTAAACAATTAAAAGGACCAATAGTCCAACTGAAAATAGGTCAGAGAATCTGAATAAACACTCTTTTAAATGAGATACACAAATGACCAACAATCACCTGAACATTTGTTCAGCATCATTTATTATTCAGGGAATTTAAGTCAAAACCCCAGGGAGATTGCCCATCATCATGACAGTTTGACAAGAACAGGGTAAAAATGTGGCCCCTCATCCATTGTTGGTGGGTCTGCACAATGGCACACACGGTCAGGAAGAGTTTAGGTGCTTTACAAATTATGAAACAGAGTTACCTTTTGGCCTGGTAATGTCACTGTTGAGCACATGCTTACAGATTGTAGACACACATCCACAAAAAAAAAGCCTGTATATCCATATTCAGATAAGAGAAGAGCAGCCACCCAGATGCCCATCCACTGATGGATGAACAAGCAAAATGTAGAATAGCCATACAAAGGAGCATTATTCTGCAATGGAAGAAATAAGTGCTGAGAAGTGCCATGTCATGAGTTGACCTGAAACAGGTTAAGTGAAAGAAACCAGGCACAAAAGGCCATAGGTGGTGTGATTCCACTTAACCAGTGTCCAGAACAGGCCAAGTTATAGAGACACAGTGTAGCTTAGGGTCTGCCAGAGACTGTGGAGGGGAGTTGCTGGGATGAGAATACTAATGGGTACTGGAGTTTAATTGGGGTTTATTTGGGTATTCTGGGGTATTATTTGGAACATGGTGGTGGTTGTTTAACTATGTGGACATAATAAAAATTACTGAAATATACAGTTGAACTTTTATAATATGCCAGTGACATTTTAATGAATGTGTTATAATAATTACAGGCACAAAAAAAAAATAGCAACACCATGCTGAGCACAAAAATCATCTCATCACCACCTACTACTCATCACCGTCCTGTTAGCTCTCCCCATCTAAGAATATGTCCGGTGTATGCCTCTGGATTTACACCAAATATGCCCATTATAGGGCATATTTTCTACCAAGCACTTCTTTCTACCCGCCACAAACAAATGTAAGTATACTATATTGGCTAAGAAATGATATCTTTCCCTAACATAGGCTGTTTCTCTCTCTAATACATAGACAAGAAAAGTCTTGTACTTCTATTTACTCACCGTTAAGTTGTAGACACAAAGCAGACACATAGTCAATTTAACATGTTCCTCCTGTGTCATTTATCAAGAAAAAAGAATTAAGTACAAAATAATTAAGTACAAAATATTAAGAACAAATATGATAGAAGAAAACAAACTCACAGTATAATTGAGGAAATTGGAATACCCAGCAGATTTAAGTGAGGTACTAGGAATTTACTTCCAATGTGTCCTCTCTCTGACTCATCAGAGGGCCACCGGCTGCAGAAGAGAGTGATCCCCAATTCTGGACACATTCTGTACTAGAAAAGCTGAAGAACGTCTTGACTCGGAAATTGTAAATTCGTGATTGAGCCAAACTGTTGCTGACTTTGTAAACTTAGAAGGGACTGTTTGCTACTTATGTTTTATAAAACCTCACTTATTTAATTTAATGTATACCCTAATTTTACCTCTATTTATAAACTGGTATTTTGAGAGTAGGTTAGTTATCACAGTTGTGAGTACCCGTATTCAGCCTCTTCCCTCTCTCTCTTGTGTGCTCTTCTGTTTTTGAACATTCCACCATGGGATAATGCAGCCCTTTATCAAAGGTACCCCTCACTCTTGAACTTCCCAGACCTTGAGCTAAATAAATTTTGGTCACTATCCATTACTCAGTCTGTGGTATTCTGCTACAGCAGCATGAAATGGACTAACACATATCCTCCCATAATTCCAACTCTTCACACTTTCCAGCTGACTGCTTCTTTGTGCTCCTGGCTTCTCACAAGGCCTTCCCACTGAATTCTAACCCCCATTACAGCAGGTCCCTTACCTGCTCCCCAGTCATTGTAAATTTGCCTGCAGGGTGGGTCTCTGAGTGATCCCAAGGCAACAGCTCCCCCTGATGTCTGACTCTGACACATGCTCTTCACTCCTATTGCTTCCTGTCCTGCTCTGCTAATATCCTAGGTGTTTGAAAGACTTGGAGCTTTGTGGGGAATTCCCAAATAAACTGCCTTGCATAAGTAGTCTTGGCCTCCATTTGTCTGATTTTCTCAGAAATGAATGAACCAAAAGTAAAATACCAAAACAGCTTAAGGGAGAAAAGGTTTCTCTGTTTCTTAACAGCTAATTGAGGTGGAATTGATATGAAAATGACTGTATATATTTAATATATGTAATTTGATCCGTTTGGACATAACCATGTACACCACCACTATAATTATCTTAATTAACATATCTATCACCTCCCAAAATATCCTGTGTCCCTTTGTATTTTTTTGTCAGTTTTTTTTTATTGTTGCTGTTGTCGTTTTCAGTTAAAATACTTATGAGGTTTACCATCTTTGATTTAGAAAAGGAAAGTACCATAGTTTTAGCCATAGATATCATATTCTAGTGAGCATCTTTAAGAATTTCTCATCTAACGTAACTGATCCTGTAGATCCTGTTCCATCCACCTCTGAGTCCCTGGTTACCATTATTGTATCTCTGCTTTTTTGAGTTTCACTGTTATGAATATCTGATATAAGTGAAATCATTCAATATTTTTTTCTTTTGTAACTGACTTATTTCACTTAGCATGGCATCCATCATGTTCATGCAAGGTTGTATGAAATGACAAGAATTCTTTGGGGAAGAAAATTGATTTAATTCTAATAAAAGAAAAGAGTGATGATTCAGAACCATCAAAAAACTGCTCAAGTATACCCCAAATTTTTGATTCATTAGGTTTTTACTGAATTGATAGAGTAAAATAATGACAGTCCTGGTTCTTTTAAACTGAAATATCAATCATAGTCATTTTAAGACATGACATAATAATGTAGGTGAAAATAGAGACCAATGTATCATACTTAGGTGAACTCAGAGAACATATGAAGACTAATCTTAAAGTGAGAAACGTTTAGTTACTATTCCATAGGACTTTTATCATCTTTAGAAAAGCACTTTATCAATAACTTGCATAGCATCACACAAAATCATTGTGAAACTTATTGCTAAATAGTAATCTATATTTATATGGTATTCATGATTTCAGAAGATACTGTTGGGATTTTTAGTGTTAGTAAAACACATTTAGCGGTGAAAAGCGAAAGATTTTTTTGTGAGCATCCGGGATGAAATGCTGAGTGATGTACAAGGACTGTCCTTCAGAATGTTGCATTCAAAACCGGGGAGGGGGCAGACTAGACACTGAGGACTATGAGGATGGGGCATGTCCCATAGGAACACAACTATTGCAGTGCTAGCCCAGAATGGCATCAAGGAAGGATTTTTAAACATAACCTGAATGTAGAAATGTATTATGAATTTGCACAATAGTTAAAGTTGAGAAGCCTAGCCAATTCCACTAATTCAAAAGCGGTAATTAAAAGTAACAGTACCAAAAACAATAGAAGTGATAGACACAAGATAATTGCATCTAGTGAACTGTGCTTGATTTGGGGTATTCTACTCTATGATGGTGTTTAATAAATTATGATTATCCAGAAGTATTCAGAATTGAGTTCAAGATAGTTACACCTAGCGTCCAAATGATTAGTAACAAAATTAGGATCAGACTACAGTTAATGAGAGGGCAGAGCTACAACCAATGAGATACACTTCATCTTCACATCCAAATCCCTCCAACCTCTGAACACATCTGGAAGCAGTATGGGTTGGATTATGTAAAAGAAAATTTTCTTTCTTCCTATATGATACAGAAGAGATGCACAATCTGTCAGAAATCAAACATAATATTGTGGGGAGACTCAACTTCCTGAAGGTCTTTCAACCTGAGATGGAAATCTTCTAGGACAATTAGAATTCAGGTACTCACTCTTTCTCTCCTCAGAAATGTGGGTCTAGGTCACACGTTGGCTTATGCCTCTGAGGGAAATAGCTCTTGAAGATGTTGACGGAGGCAGTTTAAAACTGACTCCTGGGTGCTCATTTACTTAGAGGATCACAATGCAGATCTGTTTCTGAGTAGTTTGTTACATATTATAAATCAAATGCTGTGGCATTCACTCTTGGAGTTTCCTCATAATGCTACCTAAGGCATTCACCAAAATAATGTCATTTTTATCTAGAGATTTGAGACCGAAGAGGTGTCATAAAAATATGTAGGTGGAAGATCCCCTAGGATTTACTTTCACTAGGGATGAGCTGTTGAGATGTAAGAGCAATTACAATTTCCTTTTTTGATCATTTGTATGAAACTCTCATTAGCTCTCTTGTGTATAATAGTCACTCTGGGTTGAAAAAGTAACAATTATTAGGTTAAGGTCTAGAAATTAGAGCCTCAGAGGTAAGGGTCTAGGCAGTCTTGACTACAACTTCCTATCTGAACACACTTTCTGAAATACTTATTAAACCATGATTTCAATATTTTTCTACTGCTTACTCCAGGCTTGGATAAATAGTTAATTAGTTGTAATTATAAGTAAAAGTTGCTCTTTAGAAGTCTGTATCATTTTAAAGGCACTTTATGTAATACCTCAGTGAAGGGATTAAGAATGAAAGGTGTTGATCTAAGCAATTTAGGAAATGAGTAGAAATAACAAGATTAGAGAAAAAATGAATTTTGTAATTGCTTAACTCTAGTTGATAAAGTTGTCAATAAAGATTGTTATGGTTTGGATATGAGATTTCCCCCAAAAGTTCATGGGTGAGATAGTGCAGGAATGTTCAGAGGTGGAATGATTAGATTATGAGAGCAGTAGCCAACTGCATGGATGAGTCTATTTGATGGATTAATATTTTGAAAAGACTACTGTACCAGAGTAGTGATTATAGGCAGGTAGGGTGTGGTTGGAGGAAGTATGTTACTGGACACACGACTGTTCCTGGCTGCTGGCTGCCATTTTCTTGTTAGTTGGGAGTTCAGGGACACCATGATGAGATGCCCAGAGGCAGGGTACAAGAAAAATGCCAGCTTGCCGGCAAGTCAGAGTGATAAGTCATCACATCCCTGTTTACAGTAAGTCCCACTAACATGACATCTCCCAACACTGAGGGCTTATTGCCCATGGCAACTCGTGCCATAAGTTCAGTATTCTAATGTAAGCAAGGGGGGTAGAGGGAGCAGTATTCTAGTCAGGTATCATAAGGTAACCAAGGGGAGCAAATGGGACAAGGTCTTCAATCAGGTCCAACAGGGAGGAGACCACCACACAGCAAAGGATATAAGACAAGAAATCCCAGATGTCAGGGCCAGGAGAACCTCTTTCTCTTGCTCTGCTCACTCTGCTCTACCTTACCAAGGGCTATTTTCACCTTCATCTTCAATAAATTTGTGTTTTGCCTGTTAGGTTTGCATGTCTCTCTCAATTCTTTGTTCAGGATACCAAGAACGTGGACCCCAAGTGAACACTGCTCCGGTAACAAACTTAACAGCTCTCCTCCTCCACATCCTCATGCTGTGATGTTCTGCCTCACCTTGGGTTCAGACCTATGGAGTCTGATGATGAAAGGATGAAATTCTAAAACCTTTTCTCCTCCACTAAGTTGTTTTCTCTGGGTATTTTGACTTTGGTTACAGTGACACACAGCTGACTAATGCAAAGGTATTTCCCATAGGGAACTGTTTGACAAATCTGAAGAAGTATAAGTGTATACCAAGAAAGAAGAAAGAAATAATTGTACAGGGGATAATGGTAAGTAAGTGTCATGAAAAGGAAGTTTACAGTTGGGCAATGGAGATTTCTGTGAATACGTTTTCCTCCAGTATAAAATGTAAGTTATTCTTTCATTCTATTTTATTTTATACTTCTCCACTTACAGTAATCATGTAATCACTCTGTAAAATACTTTCCAATATACATCTAAAATGAGACTTGGGTTGAAGTGATATGGAACATTGTATGTCATGCCTTTATGAAGGTCAGAGAGACCACAGAAAAGCATCTCGGAAAAGAGTGAATGATGCAAGACAGTGAGCAAATGAGTCAACATGTGAATGATAGTCCATGTGAGCATTTGTTAGGTACCTTAGACATCAGATAAGGTAATGAGGAAGAGACTGATATCAACTACAAATAGAAATGGAACTTCTGCTTCAGTGGAGTACAAGAACTGAGTGGGACATATAAAGGAGTGGTGAGTACAGTTGGAATCATGAAGTAATTCTAAAGAAAATGAAGCATTTCCCTTGAGTAAGGATGATGTTAGGTGGTAGAGCTTTGATGTGGATGAAATGATATCACTCCTTAAAATTCATTTGGTTTGATTTAGACATGTAATACATTGTCTTCTTTTCACCTTTATGGAGTGTAATTGATATACAAAATAAAAATTTAATAAAACCCCAAATATTTGATATGTATATAGAAATTTATAAGTTTGGATATATTCACACAGAGATGATTCCATCACAACTCTTGAGGTAATAAACATATCCATCTCTTCCAAAAGAGTCCTTGTATCCCTTTACTTGTTTTGGTGCACGTATATGTGCTCGCACGTGTTCATGTGGTATGTGGTAAGATCACTTAACCTGAGGTCTACCCTCTTACATTTTCAAGGGCTCCATGCTGGGTTCTTAATATCAGACTATACATTGTACAGCAGATATCTAGAATTTATTCATCTTGTATAACTATAATTTTGTACACATTGAACAATTCCAATTTCCCTTCAACTTCTGGGAATGACCCTTCTACTTTCTGTTTCTATAAGATTGACCATTTTAGATACTTCGTTATGAATGGAATGATACAGTATTTGTCTTTTTGTGGCAGAATTATTTCCCTTAGCATAGTGTCTTCCAGGTCCATTCATGGGGTCAATGGTAGCAGATTTTCCTTTTCTAAAGCTGAATACTATTCTAAGATATGTATGTACCAAAGTTTTTTTTTCTTTTTATCCACTCATGTATTGCCTATTATTTAGGTTGCTTCCCTATCTTGGCAATGAAAAAATTGCGGCAATGAACACAGGACTTCAGGTCTCCCTTTGAGATTCTAATTTCATTTCCTCTGAATACATGTCCAGCAGTGGTATTGCTGGACCATATGGTCACTTCTTTTCATTATCAGAAAAAACAACAAGTAAAATTCTCAGTGTGTGTCACATACAGATCTAGGAGTTGTGAGAGAAGTAAGCATTAGTTAGATGTAAGTCTTGTTATCAAGGTGTTTTCTTTTCCAAGAGGAAGCATAAGGGCTCTTGTTTCCTTAGGGGTTTCCAGTCCTGGCTCCACTGTTTCCTCTTTGGTGCTTAAGTTTATTTTCTACCAATACTTAACTGTATTGTTGAGTGTGTTAATTAATTGGTATTGAGTCTCTAAAATCAGTGTCTTCATAGAACCATGGTGAGAATGTATGTATATATCTAAAGACTTGCATTTTGCCTTTTCAATATGCCAATATCACCAGTTGTTGCTGGGAAGCAGGGATGAATTGAGTTAGAAGCATATTTTTGAATAACTAAATCTGTGTGGGGACATGTTTACATATACACTGAGGTATTATTGCATGTTTTGCATTCAAAGATCCACTTCCTTTCAATGGTATTTCAATCTGAGTGAGAAGACACATGAAAAAGTAGCTCTTTAAGTGATTTCATGTAAAGCGAGGCTCTCTGTTGCTACATTTATAAAAGAACAAGCAACAACATAAAGATCTAATATTCATTGTTTTCAATGTTTTTTCCATTGTGTTCAAGGTTTTAGAAAATTTGAAGAACAAGCAATTGAATTATGTATTAAGGACAGTAATAAAGGGGCCTAGAGACTAACTACATAAATCCACTTTTGGAAAGTGTGAAAGGATATAGTTGGGGATTTAGTTTTATCTTTGCCTAGAGACAGCGGGATGGCTGGTAGCCTCTTGCTTTGTTCTTCTAAGGCTTTCCCTCACATTTTTTTAAAAGGGGAAACTTCCATCAACCTACCTCCAAAGTCGTAGCCACATTTAGTCTCAGCCCTATAACTTCCTTGAGATCAAAATGCTGTATTCCATGAGGCCCCCTACTCATCTTTGAGAAAACTGCAGTGCTATGCCCTGGACTCTCAAGTGACCCAGAAGTGTGAGATTGTTATGTTGTCTTGTCTCTGATTCTTAGAGGATGCTGAGTGAGTTCATCATTAATGAAAAATAACTCTCTTTATTAATTACAAGCACCATAGATTTTAATTCTCTCAGGATATATATTCAAGTTGGAAAAAAAGAGTATTTACTTTAATTCCACATTTGTCTCAGTATCTATAATTATGCAATAATGTTGTTTTATTTTCAGTACTGTTCTGTTCCTGGACTACAAGCAGTTCCATGTGTAGTCCTTTGATTTCTATGTTCAGAATAAACCCGAGCACTTCCATCCAGGGATACCAGATTCACTCCGCAGCTCTTGAACCACTTGCTTCCTTGCTATGGATGGAAAGGGAGACTCAGTCACTCCCTGTATTGCCTGTTTTAATTGGGTGGTTACCACCTGGAATAGAAAAGTTTGTCTTTCTTATCAACTTTAGACCACAGGCTGCCCTCTACTGTCCTCTACCTACTGAGGAAGTGTGTTCAGAAATAGGGCCATTTTAAGAGGAAAGAAGTAAATATAGATAATTCATACTGTCATGCACCACATAGTAACATTGTAGTCAACAATTGATCACATATTCAGTAATGGAGTTCATTCACTATGTTGGTCCCATAAGATTATGACATCTAGTGATGTCATAGCCATCTAAGTTTGTTGAGTGCATTTTATGATGCTCACACAAAGAGGAAATCAATTACTCACTCTTCTCATAAGGTACCTGTCATTAAGCAATGCAGGACTGTGCTTTTAGGTTCTTTAGTTCTACATCTACCAAAAGGCTGTGCTCAAGTGTAGGCTGTTCAGTTATCTACTTCCTCCTATTTACAAGGAGCTTCTGCATTTAAATAAACCCATTCTCAAGTACTATATAATTTCAGTGAATTCCTGTGGAGATATTGTGTGACTTACAATTTCTGTTTCCCAAATGAAGAAGATAAAGTTCAGTAAAATTATGTTTTTTTCAACAATCGACAACAGAACTTGGATTTATAATCTGTGACAAGTATTTTATTAAAAACTCAGTTTCTTTAATAGATATAGGTATGTTCACCCTGCTTATTTCTTCCTGAGTAAATTTTGGTTATTTATGAAAATTGATTTTCTTTCATACACATTATCACAAGTATAGAACTGCCTGTTGTGGAGTCATAATCCTTAATGTCAAATTAGTTTGGGAAGTAACTGTACTGATTTTTGCATTAGTCCTGCATATGGACCAACTTCTGCATCGGGAACCTAAAAAGTTGACGCCCTAGTTCTGTTATGTAAATGATTCATACACTGCTTATGCTGAGGCCCATGCATATGCAGCATGGAGAGAAGTCCAGAGGCTTATATACAAACTTCATGAGGCTGATTCTTTAGAATCTGTATATTGCTAGAGAACAATGCTTTTATTTATCAGTCATAATTAATGAAGCTCAGGGGCTGAGAAATAGAAAGAGAAGAGTCAGTACAGATATAAAAACATGACATGATGTAACTTATATGTCAATTCTGAAAAATTCCAAATATGTAGACATAAGTAGAGAGGTACTTATCAGGGCTGGGGAAGTGGAGCTGTAGGTCAAAGGTAAAAAGTTGTAGTTGCGGGGTTTTCAAGATGGCGGCCTAGAGGGTGGCTGCATTACGTGTTGCTCCAGAACTCAGGATTCAAGAGAGGAGATATTGAGACGCTTGGGACCAACTCAAAGTAGCCGGGTGACTCTCACCCCCTGGGGGGGCATCCCGGATGGGACGGGGGTCCCGGAACGCAGGAAACTTTGTGAAGTAGAACTGCCGGCGAGACGCCCCTCCCCCCGCTGGAGCGCCATAGAGGAGGCCGCTCGGCACAGCGCTGGGACTCGGAGCAGCCACTGGGGCTCCGGCGGCTGCCCGGGGGAGGAGAGGCGGGGAGAACTGTGTGGACTCAGGACACCAGGGCCTGCCCTGAGGAGGAGGAGAGGAGCGTGGCCACTTGGATTCGGAGAGACTGCGCCAGAGCTGCAGGCGGTTGCCAGAGGAGAAGCCGCGCGGCGAGCTGTTTGGAATCAGAACGACGCTTCTGAACACCGGGGCCTGCCCTGAGGACGAGGAGGAAGAGGAGCGGCCGCTTGGATTCGGGCGACTATACGGGAACTACAGGCGGTTGCCAGAGAAGGGGCTGCGTGGCGAGCTGTTTGGACCCTGACCACTTCTGAACCCCGGGGCCTGCCCGGAGGAGTAGGAGAAGGAGGAGAAGGAGCGCGGCGGGTCCTTTGGACTCGCAGTGACTGCATTAGCGCTCCAGGCGGCTGCTCAGAGGAGAAGGCGAGTGGTGAGTTATTTGGTCTTAAAGTGACAGCTCCTGAACACAGGGGGGCTGCCTGGAGGAGAAGCGTGGTGGGACGCTTGGTCTTGAAGGACCACACCAGAGCTCCGGGCGGTGGCCCAGAGGACCCGTGCAGCGGGTCACGTGGATTCAGAGCCACTCAGAGGGACTGCTCCTGAACACCCGGGGGGTTATCTGGAGAAGGAGGAGGAACGGGCAGGGTCACTTCGACTCGGAGTGATTGATTGCCCCGGGCTACGGGTGGTTGGTGGGAGGAGGAGGCACGAAGTGAGTTTCTTGGACTCCTAGTGACCGCACCGGCATACTGGGCAGCTGTCTGGAGGAAGAGGCCTGTGGCGGGTCTCTGGGACTCAGAGCGATTGTTCGGGGCCACAGGTGGCTGCTCAGAGGAGGGGCCACGCAGCCAGGCGATTAGGTGCAGAACAGGGTCCCAGGATCTAGGAGGCTTCTGGGTGGAAGAGCCGCACAGAGACAGGTTTAGGGCGGAGCGAAGGTTCCAGGCCTATGGGCAAATTCTCTGAGGAGGGGCAGCCTAAGGAGATTCATCTGCGAAGGGTGAGGCTCCCAGGCCCAGGAGGTAGGGCCGGGCCCCTGGAAACTTTGCAGAGGAAGGCAGCCCAGCCCAGGCAGTAGATGTAAATTGAGGGGAACCTCTAGGAGGAAACTGACCAGCGAGACCTCCCCACCGGGTGAGTCTTCCCTGCTGGGTGAGGTTTCCCACAAGGACAGTAAAACCAGAGGCTCAGGCCCAAACAGGCCTTGCCTCAGCCCACAGCCTAGGTCCCCTTTGGATGACCATTGGTCAACAAGTGGAGGCACCTCTGCCCACTAGCAGGGAATATACCCCACCTGAAGGCCACCACTCCTAGAGAGGCAGCTTCCTTGTGGAGCACCGCATTATCAACCTCCTCCAAGACTTCAGCCTACTGAAGGCTAAGAGGGGATATATATAGAAATCTTCAGGGTCATTGTAAATCAACAGAGGAAATCTGCAATATCTCAGCGGTCCACTGATATCTGAACAACATGAGAAAACAAGGAAAGAAAATGCTGCAAACAAATCTAGATGTTACATCAATAAAACCCAATGACAGCATGGCAGAAGAAATGACAGAAAAGGAGTTCAGAATGTACATAATTAAAATGATCAGAGAAGCAAACGAGGAGATGAAAGAGCAAATGCAAGCATTGAATGATGAGATGAAAGAGCAAATGCAAGCATTGATTGATCGCACCAATCGACAGTTAAAAGAGCAAATACAGGAAGCAAAAGATCATTTCAATAAAGAGTTAGAGATATTGAAAAAAAACCAAACAGAAATCCTTGACATGAAGGAAACAATAAACCAAATTAAGAACTCCATAGAAAGCATATCCAATAGGATAGAACACCTGGAAGACAGAACCTCAGACATTGAAGACAAAATATTTAACCTTGAAAACAAAGCTGAACAAACAGAGAAGATGGTAAGAAATCATGAACAGAATCTACAAGAACTATGGGATATCATGAAAAGGCCAAATTTAAGAATTATTGGGATTGAGGAAGGCCTAGAGAAACAAGCCAAAGGAATGAACAACCTATTCAATGAAATAATATCAGAAAATTTCCCAAATCTGAAGAATGAAATGGAAAATCAAGTTCAAGAGGCTTACAGGACTCCAAATACACAAAATTACAACAGACCCACACCAAGGCACATTATAATGAAAATACCTAACATACAAAATAAAGACAGAATTTTAAAGGCTGTGAGAGAAAAGAACCAAATTACATTCAGGGGGAAACCAATACGCATATCAGCAGATTTTTCAATCCAGACCCTAAAAGCTAGAAGGTCCTGGAACAACATTTTTCAAGCCCTGAAAGAAAATGGATGCCAACCAAGAATCTTATACCCAGCAAAACTTACCTTCAAATTTGACGATGAAATAAAATCCTTCCATGATAAACAAAAGCTAAAAGAATTTACAAAAAGAAAGCCAGCATTACAGAACATTCTCAACAAAATATTCCATGAGGAAGAGATGAAAAACAAAGAAGCAAATCAGCAAAGGGAGGAATTATCCTAAAGGAATTGTCAAATAAAGGAGGAAACAAGTTGTGTCAAACAAATAAATAAACAAAATTTTAAAAATGAACCAAATGACCGGGAAACCAAATCATTTCTCTATAATAACCCTGAACGTTAATGGCCTGAATTCATCAATCAAAAGACATAGACTGGCAGACTGGATTAAAAAGAAAGATCCAACAATATGTTGCCTGCAAGAGACTCACCTCATAGAAAAAGATACCCATAGATTAAAGGTGAAAGGATGGGGAAAAACATACCATGCACATGGACTCAGCAAAAAAGCTGGAGTATCCATCCTCATTTCCGATAATGTGGACTTCAAGCCAAAGTTAGTCAGAAGGGATAAAGAAGGTTATTTCATACTGCTTAAGGGAAGCATAAATCAGCAAGATATAACAATCATAAACATCTATGCCCCAAACAGTGGCTCATCTATGTATGTCAAACAAATCCTTCTCAATTTCAGAAACCAAATAGACCACAACACAATAATACTAGGTGATTTTAACACGCCGCTCTCACCACTGGACAGATCTTCCAGACAAAAATTGAGCAAAGAAACCATAGATCTCAACAACACAATCAATAATTTAGACTTAACGGACATTTATAGAATATTCCATCCAACCAAGAGTGAATACACTTTCTTCTCAGCAGCACATGGATCCTTCTCTAAAATAGACCATATATTATGCCACAAAGCTAATGTTAGCAAATACAAGAAGATAGAGACACTAGCATGTATTCTATCAGATCATAATGGATTGAAGTTAGAAATAAATGAAAGAGTAAAACACAGAAACTATTCCAACATCTGGAGGTTAAACAATATGCTATTATATGATGAATGGATAACAGAAGATATTAAGAAGGAAATTAAAAAATTCTTAGAGGTAAATGAGAACAAAGAAACATCATATCAAAACCTCTGGGACACTATGAAAGCAGTACTTAGAGGGAAATTTATTTCATGGAGCGCATTTAATAAAAGAAGTAAAACTCAACAAATAAACAACCTAACACTACAGCTCAAAGCCTTAGAAAAAGAAGAACAGAACAGCACCAAAAGTAGTAGAAGACAGGAAATTGTTAAACTCAGAGCTGAAATCAATGAAATTGAAACAAAAGAAACAATACAAAAAATTGACAAAATAAATAGTTGGTTCTTCGAAAAAATAAACAAAATTGATAAACCTTTAGCCACACTAACAAAGAGAAGACGAGAGAAAACCCAAATCACTAAAATTCGGAATGAACAAGGAAATATCACTACAGACAGGATGGAAATACAAAACATAATTAGAAGCTATTTTGAAAATCTATACTCCAACAAAATAGAAAATTTCGAAGACATCAACAGGTTTCTAGAGACATATGAATTGCCTAAACTGAATGAGGAGGACATAAACAATTTAAATAGACCAATTTCAAGTACTGAAATAGAAGAAGTCATCAAAAGCCTACCAACAAAGAAAAGTCCGGGACCAGATGGGTTCTCAGCCGAGTTCTACAAAACCTTTAAGGAAGAGCTCATTCCAATACTTCTCAAAGTATTCCATAAAATAGAAGAGGAGGGAACCCTCCCAAACTCATTCTATGAAGCCAATATCACACTGATACCTAAACCAGACAGAGACTCATCAAGGAAAGAAAATTTCAGACCAATATCCTTAATGAACATCGACGCAAAAATTCTCAACAAAATTTTAGCAAATCGCATACAAAAACATATTAAAAAGATAGTACACCATGATCAAGTGGGTTTCATCCCAGGGATGCAAGGTTGGTTCAACATCAGGAAATCAATAAACGTAATTCACCATATTAATAGACTTAAAGTCAAGAATCACATGATTATTTCAATAGACGCAGAAAAAGCATTTGATAAAATACAGCACCCCTTCATGCTCAAAACACTAGAACAAATAGGGATAGTGGGAACATTCCTTAATATTGTAAAGGCCATTTATGCTAAGCCCATGGCTAATATCATTCTAAATGGTGAAAAGCTGAAAGCATTCCCCCTAAAAACTGGAACAAGGCAGGGATGCCCTCTTTCACCACTTCTATTCAACATCGTTCTTGAGACTCTGGCCAGAGCAATTAGACAAACCAAAGAAATTAAAGGGATACGAATTGGAAAAGAAGAACTCAAACTATCCCTGTTCGCTGATGACATGATTATATATTTAGAGGAACCTGGAAATTCCACCAGAAAACTCTTAGAACTCATAAGTGATTTCAGTAAAGTAGCAGGTTACAAGATCAATGCCCATAAATCCAACGCATTTTTATACATAAGTGATGAATCTTCAGAAAGAGAAATTAGGAAAACTACCCCATTCACAATAGCCTCGAAAAAATAAAATACTTGGGAATCAATCTCACAAAAGAGGTGAAAGACCTCTACAATGAGAACTATACAACACTAAAGAAAGAAATTAAAGAACACCTTAGAAGATGGAAAGATCTTCCATGTTCTTGGATAGGAAGAATTAATATTGTCAAAATGGCCATACTACCTAAAGTGCTATACAAATTCAATGCAATTCCAATTAAAATCCCAATGACGTACCTTACAGAAATAGAGCAGGCAATTATGAAATTCATCTGGAAGAATAAGAAACCCAGAATAGCTAAAGCAATCCTTAGCAGGAAGAGTGAAACAGGGGTATTGCAATACCAGATCTTCAACTCTACTACAAAGCAATAGTAACAAAAACGGCATGGTATTGGTACCAAAATAGAAAGGTAGATCAATGGTACAGAATAGAGGACACGGACACAAACCCAAATAAATACAATTTTCTCATACTAGACAAAGGGGCCAAAAATATGCAATGGAGAAAAGATAGCCTCTTCAACAAATGGTGCTGGGAGAATTGGAAATCCATATGCAACAGAATGAAACTAAACCCATATCTCTCACCATGCACGAAACTAAACTCAAAATGGATTAAGGACCTCGGAATCAGACCAGAGACCCTGCAGATTATAGAAGAAAAAGTAGGTCCAAATCTTCATCTTGTTGGTCTAGGACCAGACTTCCTTAACAGGACTCCCATAGCACAAGAAATAAAAGCTAGAATCAACCACTGGGATAGATTCAAACTAAAAAGCTTTCTCTCAGCAAAGGAAACTATCAGCAATGCGAAGAAAGAGCCTACAGAGTGGGAGAATATCTTTGCCAATCATACTTCAGATAGAGCACTAATCTCCAGAATCTATAAAGAACTCAAAAAACTCTACTCCAAGAATTCAAACAGTCCAGTCAACAAATGGGCTAAGGAAATGAATAGACACTTCACAGAAGAAGATCTACAAGCAATCAACAAACATATGGAAAAATGTTCAACATCTCTAGTAATAAGAGAAATGCAAATCAAAACCACCCTAAGGTTCCATCTCACCCCAATTAGAATGGCGATTATCAAGAATACGAGCAACAACAGGTGTTGGCGAGGATGTGGGGAGAAAGGTACACTCATACACTGCTGGTGGGGCTGCAAATTAGTGCAGCCGCTATGGAAAGCAGTGTGGAGATTCCTTAGAAAACTTGGAATGGAACCACCATTTGACCCAGCTATCCCACTCCTTGGCCTATACCCAAAGGACTTAAAATCTGCATACTACAGAAATACAGCCACATCAATGTTCATAGCTGCTCAATTCACAATAGCCAGACTGTGGAACCAACCTAGATGCCCTTCAATTGATGAGTGGATAAAGCAACTGTGGTATATATATACTATGGAATATTACTCAGCCATAAAGAATGATAAAATTATGACATTTGCAGGCAAATGGATGAAATTGGAGAATATCATGCTAAGTGAGATAAGCCAATCTCAAAAAGCCAAAGGACGAATGATATCGCTAATAAGTGGAGGTTGACACATAATGGGGGGGAGGGAAGGGTTAGAGTTAGGGTTAGGGAGGGGGGCAAGTATAGAGGAAGGAACTACTGTATAGAGGGTAAAGAGGGGTGGGAGGGGTGGGGGGAAGGGAAAAAAATAACAGAATGAATCAAACAACATTGCTCTATGTAAATTTATGATTACACAAATGGTATGCCTTTACGCCATGTACAAACAGAGAAACAACATGTATCCCATTTGTTTACAATAAAAAAAAAAAAAAAAAAAAAAAAAGTTGTAGTTGCATAGGGTGACTGAAACTAAGGATCTATTGTGCACCATGATGATTAGTGGTTAGTGATATCAGATTATACACAGGGAACTTACAAAGAGAATAATAGAATAATTTCGGTCTTTCATCATACACACAAATACAAGGTAAGTGTACATGAGTATATATATATATATAATATGCATATTATATATATGCTAATTTCCTTGACTTTAACAATCATTCACCATGTATATCAGAATATTTTGTGCATTTGAAATATATACAATTAAATATTCATGTATAAAATAAAATATTTTTAAACAAGAGAATGAAGATTTTCTGAAAATTCAGCATAATCAATGCAGTGTGGAATCAACATAAGGGTAGATCAAAGAAATAAAAGAGAAAGCCCAATGAAGACTATATTTTTTAATATTTTATAATATACACATTTTGTCTTCATCTCATTATTTAAGGTATGTGTACTTTATCTTTATTCAGTTATGGAGTCCATTCAGTATATGTGGAGGTACATGTGTGAAAATCAGAAAGGAACTCTGCTGACAAGCAGAGTACAGTATAATATAATATATAATATATAATGTTATGGTATTTTACTATATAAAATTAGAAAACAAAAGAAAATCAATCTGTGCCTTCATATGAGAACCAGATCTGTCATTCTGCAGGGGAGTTTTGACAAGTAAAAAAGGAACTAATTGCATTCTAGAATGGAACAGTATATACAAAGACACTGAAGTTTGATAGTTTGTTTTGCAAAAAGGCAAGTTACTTGGTGATTTTGGAGTATAATGACTGACAGGGAAAATAAATAAGGACATGAAGTTGGGAATGTAAATATTGCAAATTGTAAAATTGTAATTTAAAATTGTATTTTATATTTAAAAGTTTATATATTACTCTACAGTCAAGGTATAGATAAAGATTTTAAAGCATTGATGTAACATCACCAGAAAATTTTATGTAATAGATAAAACTGTTTTTATGCAATATTTAATTTCATTCTACAGGCTTATTATGTAATGAAAATATTTTATCCAATTACAATAATCACCCTTATTCATTGTAATTAAAAATATATATTGAAAAAATGCTTGTAACCTAACTAATTGACTATAACTTTGTAACATCATTGTTCAATATGTCGATTGTTTTCAACTGTTTCTTTCAAATCTTACAAGGAATATAATAGGGAACATCTTTGTGCATTAATTTTTATGCAGAGATTGTCATCTCTTTCAAATTACCAAGAAGCTTGTAAAACAAAATTTCTTCCCTATTCTGGTCCCTCCAACTACAAACAGCACAATAAAACCTAAAGTCAAGGAGTTATATGCATTTCATATGCTAAGATTGGAGATGTTTCTCCATCCACTTAGGAGTAGTGGAGCACAGTTTGCAGAATACAGAGACCATGCAGATTCCCAGCTGAAGCAATGTATTGTTGAGGATTACTGACTTAAAGGGCATCATAGATCTATTTTTATATAAACTAATAAAACCAAAATGAATGTTATAACAGAACAGCTGATGTTCAGTTTCAAGAAAATGCACAGAGGGTTTGTTACAGACAAGTGGAGATTTTAGAGGAGAAAATCGACACTTAGCTTGGAGCATCAGGGAAGGCTTTTATAAAGAAATAGTGTTCAGATTATGTCCTCAAAGAAGTATTTTTGGATTCATAGATGTGAATAAATGGATATGCAGAGCAGCCTATAGGGACAAGAAGACCAATACTCAGAGTCACCAAAGGCAGGGCATATATGTGAGAGAACCACCAAATTCAGGACCTATGAACAAGCAGAACATGTGCTTTATTGACAAACCTGGCAGTGGAATAGTTTAAGTTAAATATTCTATAGATGTATTTAAGGTCAGTTTAACTTATAGGATTGTTTGAGGCAAAAGTGTCCTGTTGATTTTATTTCTGATTTGGGAGGGTAGTGCTGAAATCATCAATTATTATTGTATTGCATATATCTGGGACTGAAATAAAGAAGTGCTTGCTTTATGTAATTAGGTACACTGATATCTATGGCATAAATATATACAGTCATTATATCTTCTTGTTGAATTTTTCCTTTAAAAATTGTAGTAGCCTTTGTCTCCTCTGATTAATTTTTGCTCGAAATCTGCTTTGTTAGATAAGAGGATAAACCACTCCTGTTTGTTTTCCAACTCCACATGTGTGGAATAGCTTTTTCCATTCTTTTTCTTTCAGTCACTGGATATGTTTGTCTTCCAGATGAATGTCTTGCAAACCACACATGGTTAGAAATTGCTTTTCAATACATTCTGCCAGTCTTTGAATTGGAGAGTTGAAACCATTTTAATTAAGAGTTTTTATGGAGAAATAGATGTTTATGGTTTTCAATCATTTTGGTTTGTTTCATAGATGTAGTTTCTTCTTGTTTTTCATTTACTTAACTGTCTTTCTGGGAAACTTCATCTATTTGAGAGCTCTGGAATTTATTTTTGAGTTCTTATTTGTGTAGTATATCTTTACTATTTTCTGTGATGCAGGATTAGTTGTCATGAATTCTTTCAGTTTATTCTTATCTGGAGAAATTTTATTTCTTCTTTGATATGGAATGAAAACTTTACTGAATATAGCGATTATTTTCTTTTGGAACTTGGATTATGACATTGTAAGCCCTCCTAACTTTTACAGCTTGAATTAACATGTTTTATTTGAATCTAAATGGATATACCTCTAAATATGATCTTATGTATTTCTCATGCAGCTTTTAATACTCTAGCCATGTTCTCCATATTAGTCATTTTGGACATGATATGCATTGGAAAGTTCTTTTTTAACCATGTCTATTTGTTTTCTCTATGCTTTCTTGCATGCGGCTATCCATCTCATATCTAACATTTGGAAAATTATCTGCTATTATTTCACTGAAAAGTTTCTTAATAACATTAGGGTGTATTTCTATGTCCTCTTTTATCATGATGACTCTGAATTTTTGTCTTTTAAATGTTATATTGAGTTCTTATATATTCTGATCATGATCTCCCCCCCACCTTTACTGTCTGCTGAATATTCAAGCTAAACTGCCCTGAAATCTAGGCCTGATATATTCTTCTACATAATATAGTTTGTTGGTGATAATGTAGTTTTCTTTTTGGTGGAAGGTACCAGGGATTGACATAGGGGCACTTGACTTCTAGGCCACATCCCTAACCCTATTTTGTATTTTATTTAGAGACAGGGTCTCACTGAGATGCTTAGCGCCTCACCTTTGCTGAGGTTGGCTGTGAATGCATGATCCTCCTGCCTCAGCCTCCCAAGCCTCTGGGATTACAGGTGTGTGCCACCATGCCCACCTGGTGATAATTTCAACTGAATTCTTTGTTTGATTTATTATGACTTTTGTTTCCAGGAGTTCTGATTGTCTTATTTTCAGAATCTCCCTCTTCATTGATTTGTTTCTTCATCTCCTCCTATTTCCTTAATTCTTGTTTTAGCTTTTTAATCATTTTAATGATCAATGTCTTGAGGTCTTTGTCTGAAATTTCTTCCCCTTCCACATCTTTGTTTTTCTTTATTGAGGATTGTAACTTTGGGGAGGAGTCTTGTTGTCTGATACCTGTGACGCTTCTCAGTTTTTCACTGAAGAATTGCTAATTTAATTTACTCTTGTAGAACTAACTATTTTAACACTGGATTTTCTTAAGCCATCATTGTGGAATCTCTCTGATACTGTTGTAGGAGTAGATGTCCAAGTGTGTGAACTGACTTCCTCCTCCAGGCATTCCTACTTGGGACCTAGCCATTGATTTAGGATTTTTGTCTAACATGTTCCATGTGCTAGAGAAGAATGAAGGAACTTTGGATGGTGTGGAGGAAAAAGGGGTGGGAGGGGGTGCGAATGGAAAAACAGTAGAATAAAACAGACTGTATTACCCTATAAATATGTATGATTACATGAATGGTGAGAATATATATTGTGTACAATCATAGAAATGAAAAGTTGTACCCATTTGTGTACATTGAATCAAAGTGTGTCTGTAAAAATAAAAAAATATTTTAATAAAAAAAATGAATTGTTGAAGCTTGATTGGGGTGAGTTTGTGTGTGGAAGAAGGTTCTCTGTCACTTTGTTGAATTGTGGGTATAGTTCAGTCACATAATTTCTACCCTGTGAATTTGCAGTGTAGCATAAAAGTTACTTCCCAGACACTCTGAGAGAAAAAGGAGGCAGACAACAGCAACAATAGTAACAATCAACCTACAGCCTTAGAAGAAATGTCTGCTACCAACTATGGCATGTGCACAATTATTTACCACAGAAAGAGGAATAGTGATGTTGGTATGCCCAAGAATTAGGGGGTAATTTTCTGGTTTTTAGTTATTCATATTTTTATTTATTTTATTTTTACAGAAGTTTAGATTATTCATGAAATTTTCAAATTTATTTTAATTAAACTCGATGAAATCACATAATGTCCTTAGATGTTTTTGAATATTTAGAGATTTTATATTTTTTAGTCTTGATCTTGTTTATTTGTGTCTTCTCTATTTCCTTGATCTAGAAATTTATCAATTGTAATCATCGAAAAAATCCTTTGATTTTTCATCCTCTGTTGTATGCTTTTTTAAAATTTTACCAGTATCTCTCCTATCTCTATCGTCTTCTTTATTTAAAGTCCTTGGATTTATTAAATGTCCTTTTTCTACCCAAATGAGATGGATGCTTAGGTTTCTGATTTTTAGTCTATTTTTTGTTCCTTATATGCTTTTTAGAGTCATAAATTTATGCATATCTATAGCTGAATTCTAAATTTGGATTTAATTTTTGATTGGCATGTGCCTACCTAACAATATTTCTTAATTATGATGATTTTCTTCATGTACATTTATTACATAGTGTTCTCTACTTATAATGGTTTGCTACACTAGGAGCAGACATTCTTGATCCAATTAGTATAAATGGACACAAGATGTCAAGTTCATTGTTCTTTGCTTCCCTCTTCTCGGTGATTTGGACTCACAACTTCTTACTATTTTTACTGACAGTTGATTCAATTTCTTTGCAGATTTTTTTTAAATATCAAAAATATTGTGTTTATTCTAGTTCTTTTATTTTTCCAAATGAATTTGATGATTGCTTTTTCTAGTTCTATGAAGAATATCTTGGGGGATTTATTAGGAATTACATTAAATCTGTATAACACTTTTGGTAATATGGCCATTTTGACAATATTAATTCTGACTATCCAGGAGCATGGGAGGTTCTTAGCAAGAACAGTGAAGCAGGAGGCATCACAATACCAGACCATAAACTATACTTCAGAACCATAGTAACAAAAATGGCATAGTATTGGCACCAAACCAGACATGTAGCCCAATGGTACAGAATAGAAGACACAGAGTCAAACCTATATAAATTCACTTATCTCATACTAGACAAAGATGCCAAAACCATTCACTGGAGAAAAGATAGCCTTTTCAACAAATAATGCTAGGAAAATTGGAAATTCATATGTAGCAAAATGAAATTAAATCCCTATCTCTCACCCTACACAAAGCTGAACTGAAAGTGGATCAAAGACTCAAATCTTTATCATGTCAGCTGAGAACCTGACTTCCTTAACAAGACCCCTAAAGTACAAGAAGTAAAACCAAGAATCAAAAGCAGGGATGGATTCAAACTATAAAGCTTCTTTTCAGAAAAAGAAAATCATGAAGAGAGAGCCTACAAAAGAGAGAGAGAGAGAGCGCGCCTATGGGAGAAAATCTTTAGCACATGCAACTCAGATAGATCATTAATCTCCAGGATATATAAAGAACTCAGAAAACTTAACACCAAAAAAAAAAAAAAATCCAATCAATATATGAGTTAAAGAATTAAACAGACACTTCACAGGAGATGAAATGCAATCGATCAACAAATACATGAAAAACTGTTTAAACATCTTTAGCAATTAGAGGAATGCAAATCAAAACTACTGGAAGATTTTATCTCACTCCAGTCAAAAAGGCAATTATCAGGAATACAAACAACAATAAATATTGGTGAGGATGTGAGGAAAAAGGTCCACTCATACGTTTTTGGTGGGAATGCAAATTGGTGCAACCATTATGGAAAGTGGTATGTAAATTCTTCAGAAAACTTGGAATGGAAACACCATTTGATCCAGTTATCCCACTTCTTGTTTATATTCAAAGGACTTAAAATTAGCATATAAAAGTGAACAGTCACATCAATGTTTATAGCAGCTCAACTCACAATAGTTAAACTATGGAACCAACCTAGGTACCTTCAATAGATGGATGGATAAAATATATGATGAAATATTACTTAAAGAAGAATGAAATTATGGCATTAGGCAGCAAATGGATGGAGCTGGAGAATATCATGTTAAACAAAATAAGTCAATCCCAAAGAACCAAAAACCAATTTTTTTCTCTGATATGTGGATGTTAATTAATAATGGGGGGGGGGGGCTAGGGAATAACAGAGTTACCTTAGATTCAATAGAGGAGAGTGAAGGGAGGGGACAGCATATGGGGGTAGAAAGGATAGCAGAATGAATCAGACACTATTACCCTATGTACATATATAACTGTGGGATTTTATGTCATGTATAATCAGAAGAATGAGAAATTATACTCCATTATATATGATGTATCAAAGTGCATTCTACTGTCATGTATGACAAATTAAAACAAATTAAAAAAATAAGAAAAAACATTGTGATATCTTGCATAGTTCTCTACTAACTTGAAACAACTCAATCTAGTATTGCTGTGAGCAGAACTCATATAAGGCATTTCATTTGAAGTCATATATTTAAGTGTTATATAGTAACAATATACTAAAGTCATAATTTCAATGCTCAAAGATATTTGGAACTAGTAATTAACCTGTCCAGCTCAGGTTTCCTTTCCTGACACTAATAGATTTTACTGTGTAAGTTTATTGAGTTAAAAGAATAGATCTAAGCAAAGCATCAGGAATTATACTTGACACAACATAAGTACTACATAAATTCTTCCTATTATTGTAATTATTATTTTTATAATCATCCACATGAAACTCTTTAGTGAGTTCTAGGCAGACACTTCTCCATTAATAAAAGCATTTAATTTTATTTTTATACATAAACTCTTTTAAATATTCACATATGCAGTTTATTGCACAGACTGCAGTTCAAAGATCATGTTGGAAATTTAAATGTGATGTGTCCAGATGGGGCAGTCTGTAGTCTTTAGGGAGAATGTCCACAATTAGGCTGTTGGTCTTAATCTCCAAAGTTAAAAGCATCTATAATAATACTGATGTCACTAGTCTTGAGAATGATAACTTATATGAGTTCAAATCCAATAAACTTGATATATAAGGCTAAATTACAGTGTATTGATTTATGGTGAAAACTCTTTTCAGTCTTCTAAAATTGCTTATGTTAGAATTATCAAGGTATTCTCTGTTTATAGCCAGTTTCATTTTGAAAAACAAATTGTGGTTAAGAATCTCTTTGGTGGTGCACATGGACTAGGTCAAGATGAGCGCTTCCTACTTAGAAAAGTAGGAGGCACATTTTCAACCCTACGAAAGGCCTTGTCAAAACTGTCAGGCAGGCACTAGTGGTGGTTTCTATCCTCTGCAGTAAACCAAGTGGATTTTATCTTCCAACAACTGTCCCAGTAACATCTCTATAATTTAGTAGAGATGTGATCTTGGACAGATTTCTTAAATTCACTGGGCCTAACTTCCTTGTATGCAAAATTGAACAGAAGTCTGCTTTGGAGAGAGTTGTATTGATCAAACAAATTACATCATTAATTTAAGCTGTTCACAGTGGCTCCCAAAATAGGCAATCTGCTAAACGTTTGCTATTACGTATTTGGTTGAGAAAGTATAGTATCTCATTATGTATTTTTGGCTGTTCTGTGTATGTTTTATAATTCCACTCTTGAGTACCTGTGTCTAAACCTCATCTTTCTATAATTACAGATGTTTCTCATTTAGCATTAGAGAACCTGATTCCAAAATCTTAATAAAAACCATTGTCCAGGTGTCAGGTGCACTTCAGAATTTATCACAGAAAAGTACATGATACAGTTCAAGGTGAGGGACAGGCTGTGCATTCAGAGGTGGACAACCCAAATATGTGGCAGGGTGTGTGACACTGCTGCAATGGCCAGAGCTCAGCTTGCCTCCGGCACACAAATCCCCAGGCTTGTGTGCACCCTTAGTTAGTGTGCTTTGGGCCTAATAGAAAATGTGTCCACTGTGGTATCTGATGAATAGCAGCTGGAACCTGTACCTCAAGTCCCAGAGAAGAGATACTGAAAGATCCTTGTTGTATTTTGTGACATTGAGAAACTAAGAGGTGTGGATCTCCTGTTTAAGACTCTAGGCCTGTGTTCCAGGTTCTCTTTCAGTACCTGTCCGCCATGCAAAGGACACTAAGCAAATGAGCAGAAGTGTCACAAATCTAGTGGGTAGGAGCAGTGGCAAATTGATATTCCATTATCAGTATATGAAAGGAGAAGCAGTCTCTGCTTCTATTTCTAAGCCCTTCTTTACAGTGGTGCCATCCCTTTTCTCATTTCCTTCTCTAAAGCTCTCTATTTCAGACAATTTTCTTTATTCACATTTATATGGTTAAATGTTTCACCCTTAGCTTCCTCTTGTGTAAAGCACATATTCATATTCCAGGATAGGATTAAGGATTGGGCACAACATATATTGTGTCACACAGCATCTGACATAATAAATGTTCCATTAAATTGTAGTTACTCTCCTCATCCTTATATATTTATAATCATTATTTTCTATTTCCGCCATCAGATTCTCAGGTCCCTGAAGCACTCTGTACAGTCTGCAGTACAGAACATCTCTCTGAGCTGGAATTTGCCTCCTGGTGTGTGTGCCAATGTGCTTTCCCCCAACCAACAGTCATCTTTAGGGGTCAGAAACTAATTGTCTTTGCCTGACTGATAGGGATGCTGCCAGTGAGTTCCTGTTCTTCGTTTCTCTAGTCAGAATAGCTACTACCCTGACAGTACCATTGAAGCTGGTACTTGTATTTAGATTTCAGCAATAGATTGCACATGCCATGTGTAACCAGTCCACCATCTTACCCATGGTTTTAGGCCTCTGCTTCCCTGGGTTAACTGATTGCTACTCACAAGTTGCAATGTGCTGAGCTGGGCAGCTGCCCCAGCTCTGATCATTTTCCTGGTGATGTCTACTTTTCCTGATTCAACTCCATTCTGAAGGCAGCTGAGGCTACAGGAGAAGTATCCCTCAAGTACATATTCCATGGCAAATGTTTTAAGGACAAATTGACATTTTACCTACAACCCAAGCCCCATACCAAACGAGACGTCAGCTTTCCTTCCTTGTCCTTTCCTTTCCTTCTTCTCTGACATCATTGCTGATTTCTTTGGTTGACTCTATTCCAGTGGATCAGTGATTTTCTGTCCTTTCTCTTTTCTCTTTTTTCCTCAAAGTGGTTACAGAGAGTGTTCTTATGTAGCTAATTTACCTCCAAAAGGCAAATGGTTCTGGGATCTGAATGATGATCTGGCCAAGGTCATGGATATGAATTTGGATGACATGGTTGCATATCCTGAAGAGTTAAGTTTTTAAAGAAAGAAAGAAAGAAACCAATGGAGTAACACGGTTTTGTTGGAGTGAGATAGTTTTAATGAGAATTGGTGTGAATCAAGGGTCACCTGAGAAAAGAGAGCATAGATGTCACATATGAGGCTTATTTCAAACAAGAAAAGGTTAGAAAGTTTTTCCAGTTTTGTTAGATCAGAAAGAAAAGGAAAGCAGTGGGTTACCTAGTAGGAGTTCACGTAAAAGTTGATTGGTGTTCATGTGGTTTGTGTGTATGAACATGGGTCACATCCTGCTGAGCATGAGGTTTTCCATTCAAAAAGATAAAATATCTCTTAAACTATTCTTTCCAGATGGGGTTATTTTAGGTCTACAGTTGAATTAAATTAGCAATTTTTTTCTAAAGGAGGCTCTCTTCTTCCAAAACTTAGGTATTTCCCACATAACTTCCCATTTTCTGTGTAGATTAGCATGACTATGGTCCTCAGCATCTATAGTATAACCTTAGGAAATAAAAGAACTCTGAGGATCATCAGTTAACTTTGTAATCTATAGCAATAAGGCACAGATTCAATTCAGAGAGAAAGAATGGTGATATAGTGGAATGGATTAGAAGAAATAAATCAGACATCTTATGATTATGTTCCAAGTTTATTTTTATCCAGGTCAGGGGAAGTCTTTGAAAGTCAACCAGTGTAGGGCCAGATATAAAGCTCAGTAGATATAAAGTTTGCAGGCAGTGCTAGCACAATATTTCAACAAATGCAAGTGACCTGCCTAGTCCAGAATTCTTACTATAAACAGTGTCATTTCACTGCTTTAACACCTTGGGTGCATCATTTTTGTTCACAGCTTAATCTTTGGTTAAGTCTCATTAACTTTACATAGTGTCATTTACTTGTGAAATTCAACTCTTCTCTTTAGGGTTCCTTCTGCCAATACCTCCTGTCTTCCAGTTATTGATGACCAGATGCAGTTGGCTTTGGAAAGTACTCCCTCTCACCTCTTTGCCTGCATTTGTGCATGCTTTCATTTCTTCTGTTCCATTGTCATTTTTGCTTGTTATTAAAGGTGTGACTCTCATATGACTTTTTCTGTAAAGCCTTGTCCGTGCTCTCTAAGCAGAAGACATGATTCATTGCTCTGTGCTGTTACGGCATCTGTGCTAATATCAGAGCAATGGATTTTATAGTGAAATGATTAAGCAAAATTCCTTGAAGTCAAACTGTCAGGCCTTTAGTCCTGGTTTTTCCTTTTCCTACCTAATGTTGAAGAACTTATATAAACCTCCATACCTCAGTTTACTCATACATAAAGATAATATAAACATCTACCATCAACCAAGCTAGGAAAATTGCACGATTTGATAGATAAATGTGTTCCAACTAAAGTCTGACATGGAATAAGATGTATTTAAGTGTCTGCTATTGTTATTACCACATTTTGTTATGAATGAATCCATATGTGTCAAATTATTCCGTTGATGGGTGAACTCCATGGTCAAAGACTGACTAAATTGTGTTTGTAGAATTAATGATTACAATGCCTTTGAAGAATTAGCATAATTTTACTAATTATTCCTGGACCAAAGTAAGTAACCAGTGAAATGAATGACTTTAGAAAGGTTAAATGTTATATAAGTGGTTTAGTCTTTTAGCCAAATTGAAAAACAGAGTAAAAATTTTGTTTTCAAAGTCTTTTCCTCTGTGTTTTTGGTACCTCTCCTGCCTATAATATGTAACCTCTTTTTCTTAGGGAAAGATCTCATTTATTTTTAAGATAATTTATGAATGAAATAATATGTTAGCAGTTGTGAACACATTAATTTATATCAAAATTCAGACCTGCATTTGTAAGGACGACTCTAAACTACTCAATTTTCTCTCTCCCCTGGTTGATTAAGATCAAATTTGAATCCAATGATGGAATTACCATAAATGTAAGTTTCCAGGCCAGACTTCATGTTTTGCATTACCTTCTGTCATAACGTAAACCATGTGTTCCTTTCAACAAGCATCAATTGATATAGATATAATAATAACATAAAATAGTAAACTCTGTAGATAACTGGATATCATCATCATCATCATCATCATCATCATCATCATCATCCAGAGCTGGGTGTTGCTTCTACCTCATGTATGCTAGGCAAGCACTTTATTAATGATCTATATTCCTAGACCACAACTTTATTATTACAAGAAGAAAAGAGAACCCCAAATTGCCAAGCCCCAAATAAAAATGGCCAAGGGGCACTCAGCTGCCAATCATGGACATTGACTCCTACAGCAAAGAAGAGAAATAACACAAAGTCTGTGAATACCACACCTACGAGGACCTTCAGTCTTGACTGTAAAACACTTTGGCAAGAAAGGACTTTGCCCTAAAAATGCCCACACATAAAAGCAGAAAAAAAATTTTTCCCAACAGATGCATAAAACACAACACAGCGATAAAATAAAAATATAAAAATAACAAGTTAACATGATGCCTCCTAAATTTCATAATTTATCAGTAACTGACTACAAAATCTTAAAGCAGATGAAATAAAAGATAAAGAATTTAAAAGAATGATATAAAAATGACTAATAAATTCTGAGAGAACACCAAACAAACAAACAAACAAACAAAAAACCCTGAATGTATTAAGGAAGAAAGTGCAGGATATAAAGGAGAAATTCAAAGAGTGAACAGAGATATTTAATAAGAAGTAAACAGAAATTTTAGAAATGGAAACACAAATAAAATTATCAATTGAAAGTCTTACTAATAAAGTACACCATACTGAATACAGAATCTCCGAGCTGAAAGACAAAGTGGCTGGCTGTGAATTAAAAACAACAAGTAACAACTACCAGACTATACATAAACTCTGAAACAAAATTAAGACAAAATTTAAGAATCATTGGCTTGAGGAGAGTTTTAAGATGCAGGCTAATAGTGTAGATAACCTCTTCAGGGATATAATAGCAGAAAAATTTCCAAATGTTGCAAATAAGATCGAGTGGTGCACTTAAACTCAATGTGAGATAGAGGAAGTGACAGAGCACTAGTGTGGGAGACAACTCATTCTTCTTCTCAACCCTTGTATCAGTTTCCCCTTGAAATGCCATGGACAAAATAGGCAAGTCCCATGCTATAGGTCCTGGTGTATCCTCTTCAGCCAGTAAAGAAGTGTCTTCACTTGGACTCAGTTTAAGTCACCTTTTCTGCTCAATTCCCAGATAATCTTATGATGGAGAACATTGGGAAATTGTTGATCTTTTTGCCTTCCATTTGCTGGTGCCTCCTGTTTTTATTCCTTGTGACTTAGAACCTAGCATGTAAGTAAAGGTCATAGTCTCCAATCCCATATCAGTGGTCATTCCATTTGGTAATAGGAGGAATCCCACTAGAGAAAGGAATATAATTGTGGTCAAATACATGGATGAAGGTATATATATACATATATATATATATATATATATATATATATATATATATATATATATATAAAATTACAGTCTTGCTAAACACCCTGGGTTTGTTTGTTTTGTAATAAGAGCCCTCCCAGAACAAAGGGAAGGCAAGGAGACACAGTCAGTGTCCATGTGTGCATGTGCAACTCTGTCACAACTCTTTTGCAAATCTATAATATAGACTACCCAAACAGAATGTATGTTACCATATAGGGGAGACGAAGAGGCTAAGATTCGAAGCAGGGACTAACAGAGAGCATATAAGGCAGTGTCTCAATGCACTTGGGGCTTAGTCTTCCGGTATGAATCTGCTGGTTCAGTGCTAGCACAAGTAAATGCTGCTTCCTGCAGAAATTTTTGGTGTCCTGACTCTCTGTGTGAGAATGCTGAAATATTTTGTTTGTTTTCTCTGTAAAGTTTTCCAGGATTGGTGCAGGAAAAGGGCAGGCAGGTGAACTCTCTTAAGAATGGCAGGAAGACAAGATGGAAGATTTGAGTAAGTTATAACCAATTTTAATAATGGTCAAGAAGGTACATGAAGAAAAGGGGCTGAGAGCAAGAGAGAAAGTCATGTGAATGAATTGGAGGACCCAGGGTTGTCATTGACTCCTTCTAAAAAAATTAGCAGCAGCAGCCCACATGTGCCAAACTTCAATGTTCAGGAGAATTGGAATTAACCATGGTGTCTCCCTTAAAAGAGAATGTTGTGTAGTAGGAAGAGCAAGGCAATAATCAAGCCAACAGACATAACTTTAATTACTTAGTGTGGTCAGAGATAGGAAGAAATGTCAGTGGATGGAGAAATTGTAATCGGAGTGATCTGTGTCCTAGCTTTCTGGTCTCATCCTCCTGTCAGTGACTATGCATGCACAGTGTCTGTAGGGCTTGGTTTTCTCAGAGAAAACTCTGCTCTAGCTGAGATCTGAAGAGGGCATCAGCCTGCATGGAGGGGAAGAACACTCTAAGCACGGTTAGTGACTTGCACAAAGACAGTGCAGGAAAGCACTGGCTTATTTGAAGAACTTGAGGAAAGAAAGTAAAATATCTCTGGATAAGAATTAATTTGAGAGGCAAAAAAGCAAAGATGTCTCAGGGCCCCCTTGGCCACTTTAAACTTATGATCTCTGCAGGAAGAGGTTTAGCAAACTTTAGTACTTCTTAAAGCAGCATTGTGTTTCACATTATCCGAGGAGAATATAAGGAGGTAATTTTAGCTACAGTAGCAAGAGTGGTTTGGGCAAGCAAGAGTATACCACAGACACAAATAAGATCAATGGAATACAAAATTTTGAGATTGTGAGTAGGTCAGATAAATACTACTGACATCATATGTGGATTCAGGTTTTGCTTCAGATTAATCAGAATAAACCTTCAAATTTGCTTTTTAAGTTTCTGAAAGTATACTGCAAACCAGACTTCAATTCTCATTATCTGTCTGGGCCCCACACATCCCCTCTGGGAACACCTAGAGGCTAAGAATCAACAGAGGATAGCAACAAGTGACAATGAGGACAATAGAATCCCAATCTGTGGAATTTGAACAGTTTATTGTAAATTAATTTAGATAAAATGTAGAAACAACAAATTAAGTAGTACACCATTAAGTTTACCAATATCTGTGTTTCTTCCCACTGAGAAACTACTCTGAAAATTTTCCACTTCATCTTCTTAGCTCAGTTAATAAGTCTCACTTGATCCCACCTGACGTATCCTTTCTTGTCTTTTAAAAATAGCTTTAAAAACAAAAAAGTCATAAACTCATTGCCAAATAATCAAAGTAACACAGAAAATATAACACAAGTTATGAAAATCCCCACAAATAAGAATATACATTTTAACATGTAGGAAGACATTATCTCCACCATCCATTTATACGTGGACAATTTATGTGGAGATAAAAGTAATTGCAAGTATTAACAACATTTTTACAGCTTCCACCTGCTATAAATATTTATGGCCTTTACCTATTTTTCTTTCAAGTAAGTTGTTCTGTCTCTGGTATTGGTGTTGGTGAGAATGTTAAGTAGTGGCGTGTGCATGTGTGCCTGAGTATTTTGTTTATTTTATTTTTTAGTATTAGTGCATTATAGTTACATATAATAGTGGGGTTTGCTTTTACACATTCACAAATGCATATAACACATTTATCTTCATTTCGATTCCTCATGTTTGCTCATCTCCCTCCCAACCCCTACATGCCTGCTCACCTTCTTCTATTGGTTTTTCTTCTATTTGTTTTTAAATTTATGCATTATAGTTCCATATAAAATTCTAATGCGTTGTGATACATGCACATACATGACATAATTTGGTCAACTTCATTTCCTAGTTCTTCCCCTTCCCCTCCCGCTCCCTCTTGGCTCCCTGCTCCTCCTCTACTGATCTCCCTTGCCTGAGTGTTTTAAATACAATCTTGTGTTAGGTGCTTTTGTCACAGAAAAGCAAGGAGCTGAACTCCAAACCTCAATTCTCATGTTCCTATGAAAGAAAATTTAAAGTCAAGACATCAAAAAGCTGTACAGGAGAACTTCGTTATAAGGGAAAGGGAGGTGAAAGTAAAAAAAAGTGAGGACTAAGAAGAAAGCCTTCTAATATAAAGAGTGGGCCATCTCTGAGCAAAGAATGGCAAAGAAAACAATCTGTCTCCAAATTTGCTACTGTTTGTTTACCAGGAGAACTGGGGTCCTCCTTTATCCATCTTCACCAATCGGGTGTTCAACTCCTCCTTCACTTTGGGCAGTGGAGTTTTTGACCTTAGTTGGTCCTCTCCAGAACTGTCACTGTGGCCATCCTATTCAAGGGGTGCCTTCATCTACAAGTCAATCCCCTGTTAATGTGGGCATGGGTCAGAAGTTACCTTAGTGTGCCTGTGCTACTAAAGGACTCTTTCTTCCCAGACAAATGGAGACAAAAAAAAAAAAAAAAAAAGAAAGCTATCTGGAGATAGCTACAATTTTTAGCTTTACACCAACCTTAGTGGACTCTGACAAGAGTTAGTTCCATTAATCCTTTCCTTTGATGTATTTTCCAATTAGCTCCTTAGCTTCTGTTTATTTTCTACAAATTAACTGCAACCCTTTGTGTTCTCATCCACTTTTAAAGAAGACCCTAAAGTAATTCAAGAAATGCTTGTGGCCTTGCCATGCATTTCACTGCTCATTGCTAGCTACTACCTAACAGTTTTAGATATAGGAATGATTTAAAGTGTTCTAAACGAATTGCTTTTCTAAATGAAAATCAATGCCACGTTGATTTAGAAGGGGTTAAAAAGAGTGATCCTTCAGTTTGACTTTGACTTTCATTTTTCTTCAATCTTACATAAATATATGATAGAATTAGCTAATGCCGATATTCTCTATCCTAATAATTTAACTGATATTCCTATTTCACTGACAATAAATATGCTTTTCTATCATCATTTGAATGTTTACGTGTTATTTATCTACACATTCTTTCAAGAAACCTACATTGGAAGTTTATTAAATCATGGGACTATGTCTTTTGGATACAACACTGAAAAAAAATAAAAACATGAACCTTATTCTTGTGGACATTTCTGTTGTCCAGAAAAGAATCTGTAAAAAAAGCAAACATGTTTGTGGTCTAAACCTGTCCGTCCACACTAATATTCACCATTAGAACAGCAAACTGACACTGGAATAGTTTGGATCTAGCACTCCCTCTAAGATAGACATCCCGAAGTACAGCAATAAGCTTCATTGTGATTTTGGAGTTTTGCCAGTCATGTAATGCGGGGCCACAGAATCTTTACACTGCCTTTCACATTATTTATTTATGCTTGAAGGGACTCCATTTTATCCTCTTTACCTCATTCATAGTTTCGATAATGGAAGCCACAGGTTTTATTTGAGATTTTCAATTTATTTATATTTTGTTTGTTTCATGGTTTAAGTTAGGACAGGAACTTTGAGAGTAAAAGGAATATAAAAAATAAAAATTATTAAAATGTCATGAATAACATACAGTTGGAATATCAGTGGAATCCTCAGAAAATAGTTTCCTCTCTTTATCCTTGCATTTTGAGAAAATTGAGAGATATATGTTTCAAATTCAGCCTTATTTGAGGCTAGGTTAGAGAATGTAAACTTGGTGGGAGAACAAATGAGCACTTCACCTGTATGAATACTTAGGCCACACACTGGCTGGGAAGGCCTTCTCATGACTTCTCGTTGAAAAAGTAATGCAAGATATTGGAAGCATGGTGCAGAAGCAGAAGCACGAAACAGCAGGAGTTAAGAGGACTTGGGCTGATGCCTGGCTTTCCCACGACTGGATGCGTCATAAAGGGCAAGACACTTATTGCTCTATATGTAGGTGTGGCCAATGGGTTAAACAGCACGAAAGGAGAAAAGACTATAGTCAGTATATAAAGTTGACTTATGTCAGTGCTTACTTTACCAGTCACTCACTGAGCATTTTTAACATGAGCTCTTTCAAGAAGTAATGAGGGGGTCTAAACTGGCAAACAGGACATTCAGGGAAGCCACACAATAGAGGGACTGACACAGAGACTTTGGGGTCCGCTGGGTATGAGGGCGAGGTCTGAGTTTCAGATTAATGCTCAATATTGGGTATATTTTTCTTTGTACCCTCAAAGATCTTTTAAAGAAAATGTAGTCTATGTTGGTGATGGGAAAATTAAATAATAAAATAAGGAAATTTTATCACAGTTCCTAGGACTCTGGTGAGATTCTATCAATATTAGCTAATATTCTTTGTAAAATTGAGATACAGAAATGTTTACAGGTAGAAAAAGGAGACAAATTACATTGTAAGTAGAGCAAGAGTAAAATAGGATGGTTCAATTGGCACAAAGAGAGGCTGTGAGAGATTATTTCTTAGACTATTCCTAATCTGATATTCAATCAGGCAAAATTGACTATCCATTAGAGGGATAATAAATCTGTCTCTATCTTCCTGATATGCCCCTCAGACTCCTTACCCAGGATTGAGGCATGGAGAATAATATTAAAATTAATTATGAGATCTTAGCAACTAAAGAGGCAAAGCAGAATAGGAAATTTTCCTAGACCAACAGAACACATGGCTTACGGAGGAATAATTCATATTATGTGCTTATTTTTTAGAAGACCATAGGAGGTTGTTTCCCCGAAACCCTGATTTTTTAAAAAGAATCCATTACAGACTTTATAATTCATTCCTGAACAGAAAATACTGCAATTTGGAACACTCTTTCCAGGGACCTTTTCACTTCTTTGTTCCTTAAAGAGTAGATTAACGAGTTCAGCATGGGTGAGACAATGTTATTTAGTATTTGCACCACGGCCCCAAGCAGAGGGTTGGGTGTGCGCTGCAGGTAGATGATGATGACAGGTCCGTAGGCACAGAGGATGGCAGTGAGGTGGGCGCTGCAGGTGGAGAAGGCCTTCCGCCTGCCCTCTGCTGAACGGATCCTCAGAATGGCGATCCCAATGTGAGCGTAGGAGACACAAACGCTGAATAAAAGCACTAAAGCCAGGAGGCCAACATTAATGGAGCCCACTCTCTTCGCCAGAGAACTGTCAGTACAAGCCAGGGGTAAAATGGCAGGGATGTCACAGAAGAAGTGGTCCACCTGATTGGGGCCACAGTAGGTTAAGTGAAAGGTAAAGGAGGTCAGCGTGGTGGCCTGGAGACACCCCACCAACAAGGCTACCATGACCAAGCCGACACAGAGTCCAGGCTTCATGATGAGCATGTATCTTAGTGGGTGACAGATGGCAACATAGCGATCATAAGCCATGACAGAATAGAGACATCCTTCCGTGGAACCCAGAAGGTGATAGAAGAAGAGCTGGGCAGCACAGCCCTTATAAGAAATGGCCCGGCTCAGGCCAGAAAGATAAATGAGCATCTTGGGACAGGTTACAGAAGGGAATAACATGTCAAAAATAGACAGAAGTCCCAAGAAGAAATACATAGGAGTGTGAAGAGTGGAGGATGAAATGATTGCTGTAAAGATGAGTAAATTTCCAAGCAAGGTGAAGAGGTAGATGAAAGAGAAGATGATCAAGAGCACCGTCTCCAGTCCCTCCGTCTGAGGTATTCCCAGGAGAATGAACTCATTCAGCAAGCTGCGATTTCCCATCTTCCTGGAAGGGGTGTTCTGGGTTTTCACAAAGAACATGAAGACATGAGTGTGGAGGCTGATGTGTGCGGTACTACTGCACATTGTCAACAAATTTTGTGTAATCATAAAGTTAATGATGAAAATTTCAAAGTTTTATTCTAAAGACATTTAGGTGCTAGCAAAATGTACCTATCACTTCACATCTTTAAGGCATGCTCCTTCACACCTATGAATACAAAGCAAAGTGAAACATTAATAAGGTGAAATAAAGGGTGGATTAAGAGAACAAAAATTTCAATATCAGAGGAACATAATTTAATTAATGTTCTTAATACATCATATAATACGAATACCCTATAATTATCTGCCTGAAAGCTTGATCTTCTCTATTCCTTTTCTGAGTATTGTAGTTATTCAAGGATGTCCCCTGATAGCCTAAGTATTGAGGAAAGGTCAATTTAAGTACCCACATGTCTGATTGGAATAATGGATTGCCATATAGGACAAGGAGCACCAGGATTTGGGTTGTATGAAAAATATTCTAATTAAATAATTAGATATGTTCCTAGTTTGAACATTTTCTTATTGAAAATGGTCATTTGCTTGAAGATAAAAAAAGTAGAAAATTCCATTATGTTATGGGGACTCAAATAGCTTGGAGATTGGATACAAATATGAGATATTTGAACATCATTAATAGTGTAATTTCTTTAAATTTTTGAGTCATAAAAGTAAAATCTTTCAGTACTACTACTTCTGTGTAAATTTGCATTTAAAAAGAATAGTCATGGTAAGAATATTAAACATTAATGAACCTTCTCAGATTTGTAAATACACTGTTGAGCATTGTCAAATACAGAATATATTCATCACTGTGTCTATAGAATACCATATCTACAATTATTTATTATTAAAATCTAATTTTCAAATGCTGTAATGTGATTGCTTTTGTCCTAAGACAAATTTAAGTCTTTTCTAATAATCCTCAAAAGCAATCATTACAGTGAACCTTCTTTGGAATCTTGATTCCATGACTAATGACAGCAATTCACTAAAATGCAGTTTATTGAATTCCTCACCTAGGATAGATAGGATAAGAATTGAACATCCTCATAATTACTGGTAACTTATCATTGTGTATTGCTGGAGTGAAAAATGTGATAGATAGAGGGGAGTGGAGAGCCAAGGGAAGATAATGAAGTTCCCCAAGTAGAGGGAACATGGGAGTCATAAGTAAAGTTCTGTGACACGAAGCAGAGGATGTGAAAAGAAATTAATGTAAAAGCACTCAAAAAAGGAAATTACTCACACAACCATAGGCTGTTTAAGACACATTTGATCATGCGTCTTCGCTCATGTGATAATAAATTAGAGAATATTATCATAATATGTTAAGGCAATTGATTTACTGCTGTAATGGCATCGAGTCTATAGAGGTAATTTTATCATTTGGGTTCTTTGAGTCTTGGTTTCTTTTGTGTTTCTTCTTGGAAGAAAGTTGGTATTCTTTACATTTCCTAGACTACTAATATTTTCTATTTCCTGTGGAGCATCATCTGGACTTGAAGCTCATTTTGATTTGTGCAGAATTGGCCACTAGGTGGTTCCTGTGCTCTGGGGTTTCCATCTATATACAGGCATAGTTGGAGGTCTCTGAACAATTTCATTCAGGCTCAATGAACAGAGAGGTGGAACAGATTAACCGCCATGTAGGTATTTTTAACACATTGCTATGAAAAGACATTTAAAAACAAGATAGAGAAAATTTCAAAATAATATGTGATACTTAATCTGTAAAACTGAAAGTGATAATTAGAAATGTAGACCGGTGCTGGGAATCACCATCAAGTAAAATATCATGGAAAGTTTGGGATGTCCTTTTAAAGGTGCTTGGTACATAGTGGGTGTTCACTAAATGCTTGTTATTGAGTAACCCTGACAACTTTCCTTCAGAATTGTAATAAAGTTTACATATGAGATAATCATAATTCACCTTGGATATTATCATGAACTCTACAGCTATCTGAAGGACAGGAGATAAGGGGAATGGTGACTAGAAAAGATAAGTAAGATTTTAAGGTGGGCAGATTTGTTTATAAATTTAGGCTGGTTCTTGCTTATTAGTTTTATGACTTTGATTTGCCTCCAGTTTACTTATATCTAAAATAGGGATCATATTTGTGATATAAGTGTTGTTCAGGTCCTATGAGGCATATAATAAAATGTTTGACATTTTGCAGTTGCCCCCAAATTTTTATTTGCTCTTTCATTCCATGCAAGGGAAAGGCACACTTTTGCTGTTCCAGTTTAATATGAGCATGAGCGTAGCACAGTTTAGGGAAGTTTTAAAAAATACATTTTAGTTTCACTCACATATTATTAGTGGGACTGCAAATTGGCACAATCACTCTGGAAAGCAATATGGAGATTCCTCAAAAAACTAGGAATGGAATCACCATTTGACCCAGTTATCCCACTCCTTGGTATACATCTAAAGGATTTTAAGTTAACATTCTAGAGTGACGCAGCCACATCAATGTTTATAGCAGCTCAATTCACAATAGCTAAGCTATAAGCCAAACTAGGTGCCCTTCAATATATGAATGGATAAAGAAATTATTTTATTTTATATATTTGTATATAAATATATATTATTTATATATTTTATTTATATATATGTGTGAATGTTTATACACACTCACATACCATATATATATATATATATAAATAAATATAAATATATAGTGGCCATAAAGAAGAATGACTTTATGACATTTACTGGTAAATGGACAGATCTGGAGACTATTCATGCTAAGTGAAATAAGCTAATCACCCCCCAAAAAACAAAGGCCAAACATTTTCTCTGAAAGCTAACCCAAAATAGGGCGAGAGGGGATAGAGGTTAAGTAGATCAGACAAAGGAGAATGAAGAAAAGGGAGAGGGGTGGGGAAAGGAAAGACAGTGGAATGAATCTGACATAATTCCCCTGTGTGAATACATAAATACACCACAGTGAATTTCACCATTGTTTACATCCACAAGACTGGGGTCCTAAATAGAATAAGATTCCATGCTTATACCATTATATCAAAATGGATTCTATCGTTCATGTATAACCAAAAAGAACCAATAAAAATTTTAAAAAATATCCTTTAGTCTCCCAAAGAGATTGCTGAATTTTTCTGGGGCTGGAAAATATACATGTGTGATGGAGAAGACTGGAACCATTCCTTAAAAGTCTACTGCATACCTCATAGCCCACATGCAAGCCCCTCTCCAGTTCATTCACAACAGTGAAATATGAATTATGCTGGAACATAATATTACGATGTACAAGAAGAGAGCTGTGACTTATTATTGAGTCTAAAGTAAAATCCACATGATTTCTTTAAGATACAGATTCAAATAAAGAAAACCTACTAGAAATTTCTCATGAAAATAACACTATTGCAAACTGAAATTTCAATGACCACAATTCTTTATAACTTCAAATGTTCTTTTTAAATCACTAAATAGTCAGTCTCACTATTTCTAGACTCATAATCAGAGTTTCATAGGCATCAAAGACACAAGGAACTGAGTATGATAATCTAAATAGTAATTTAAGGGACACCCATTACAAAAATAGAGGCAGCTTTCATAGAAGATTGAACTCAAACTGTAACATTTTTTTCTAGGAAATATACAACATGGCATTGTCAAAAAATTTTGAATTAGAGGTTTAAAGGTCCACATTCAAAATCCTTTTCTTTCTTTATGGCATGACTTTAGGACTAGTAGTTTGTCAACTCACAATTCAGCTTCTTCCTATAAAAAAGCAGAGAGCCTTCCCTGCACAGGTAACCTCACTCTTAACTACTTAGTTAAAAGTCATCATTCCAACCAGGACACTTTTGAAAGTAAGAGGAGAGTAAAATTAACTAATAACTTAAACAGAATGATAATGGTAAAACAGGAACATTCAGCCAAACCACTAAATATGCTTTTTTTATTGGCTTCTCATGTGTGACCCACAAGTCAGTACTTTGACATCCACCACTATAATGGTGTTCCTTGAGCATGTGGGATGTTCTTATAATTGTACTTTGTACACAGTGGGTACCCACTAAATGTTCATTTTTTCCCCACAACTAATATAATATTATCTCACTGTAAGGATTGAATATCATGATGTTCTTAAAATATTTTGATACATAAGATATGACATAAAGTGGTTCATGTCACTACATTTATTAAGGAAGTCCATGTTGATGCATTTGGGAAGGTACCTATATTGAGATGGCAGTGTTAATGTCTTAAAGTTCAGTGACATCACTAGAGGAGACAGGATAAGGCCAGCACAAACTAGGACTGAAGGCAAACCTTGGGAAACACTATATTTTAGGAAAAGGAGATGAAAAGTAGGCATTTAATAAGAAATACATGAATTCCTCAGAGAATTAGGAAGTGGATCAGGAGAACTTTGTTCATATTCTTTCTCTCATGAAGTTTTTATTTTCTCCATGTCAAGGAGCGTATCCAACTAATTGTTAATCCTCAGAAACTTTGTGATGCTTGAAATAGGATAGATGTTGCATTAATTAGAAAAGAACAAAAAAAAAATAAAGGAATGCACTTCTGCACACTATGTGTGTGAGAGGGATTGGGGAGTGGACCTTGGTCATCACATCAGAGGAAAGGGATGCCCCAAATGAAAAATTCTGCACTTCAAGTCTTTAGAATGAGGTTTAAAGGTAAAAGATGGGCAGAAGTTTTGAGCACTTACATGGTCAAGAACATCATGCTGGCTCAAAGAAAGAACACAATTTTTTTCTTTTTTTATCTTCCTTTTCTTCTATAGCAGTGGGTTTCTTCATTCCAAATATTTCTCTTCCCTAGATGCCCTGGAATTGAGCTTCCTTCCCTAGGTGCAGACCTTAAATGATCTTCATTCAAAATCAACTAAGTAGATTCTCTACATACTAGGTGACAGAGCAATTCACCCCAAGTTAGCAGAAGCAAAATTATGTCCTATGTCTCTGAGATGTTAAATGGCTTCATGGTCCCTTTGGAGCCCCCTTTGTGACATATCCCAAGACTGAGGAAGCAGGGACCCTATGAGCATAGGGAGCAATTAAATGCTAAATGCTGAAACAGTTTCAGAGTTACAAATTAGTACATGGTAATCAAGATAATCTTCGAGGAATTGTGAATCAAAGAGCTCATGAATCCCATCTGACAATCCATTTCTCTGTTCTGAGCAGATATCTCATTGAACCTTTGTTCTCTATAGATCATGGGAGTTTGGTTGCCTATTCTGTCATTTTTCCAGTTTCTCTTCCCTGTGTCTTGTGGTTTCTTGTTTCCCCTGGGCTCAAACTTAATTGCAAGGTGACCCCAGTTTTAAGGGATGCTGGGAAATGTTTTTATTTTGAATATTTATGGACTCGGCTCCACTTGGTTTACCTACTAGTATAAAAGAACATGATGACCAATATGGGGGTATACCCAGCAAGGCCAAGACACAAGCACAGACTTTTGTGTGGCGATACCTCACTGAAGTAACCTGTATTTGTTCTGTGTTGTACTACATTCATGTCATTGCATGATGATGTTTCCCTCCAAAACTGGCCAAACCACATCTCTGATGTTGTCCATTAAAGATTCATAGAGCTAAAAATATTCCCATTCCCATTTTCCAGTGAAATGAATGTCCTAAGCACCATAACATCATAGCACAGTGCATCATGTTTCAGGGTGATTCTTGTTGAAACAAGACTACTGCACTGACAGCCATGTGCCTGTATAGCACATACAATTGTGGAGGGTACACAGTACTTGATAGTGATTTGATAGTGATTATAGATGAATAAGTATTGGCTACGTATTTACTATACAATATTCTCTGTCATTATTTCATAGCATATTCCTACTGTTTGTAAGGAAAAAACAAACCTTAGCAGTAAAAGAGTGTGCTGTGTTATGCCAGCAGTAGTCTCATATCTTGTGTTCAATGCATATCTTGAATGCATGAATGGGTCATGTGATTGACATGGTGATTGACATAGACCATCTAGGTCTATGTGAGTACCTTCTATTTTGGTCTTACAATGAAGAAATCCCATAGTGACACATTTCACAGAACATGTTGCCGTGGTTAAGCAGCATAGGATGGTAATTTTTTCTTGGTTTTCTTACTCATATTTTCTTCTTTCTTATTTGTTTGTTTATTGAATTTTATCTTCACTTGCAATGTAAGCTCCAGGTGAGTAAAGATTTCTGTCTTGTTTTTTGCCAGAATGTCAGTTTGCAGAACAATGCCTTGTATACAGCAGACCTGTAAATACATGTTGAATCAAAGAATGAATTATGCATTTCTCTCTTAAAAGTTTGATCATTGGACTCATTAAATATTTTATGTGGAAAAAGTGAAATTATCCACTGTGTTTTAAAAATATGACTAAACACAAGATATAAATAAACAAAAAATATAATGTTCCCATGCTTTAATATATATAAAGGCCTGTTTACTTGTTTGTTGTGCCATGTTTAGGGATTTTTTTAAATATATTTTTCTTTTAACAACTAGCAACATAAATGTGTTTCTTGATTTAATTCTTTCAGATCAGATTGTTGTGTAATAGAATTTTAGTTCTGTGCTTTTAGATCAGCTAGATCAGGTGATGAATTCTCACTTTTCCAGCTTCTGTTGCTTTCCAGAATCTTCAGCCAATAGAATGAAATTACAGCTGAGAGAAAAAAAAATACATATGCATCATATATAGATGATCTTTATCCAGATAAATGGATCATCTTTTTTCACAGATAGCTTGGCATATGTAGTACTAATAAGTATCAGTACTAAAACTTAGTACTGATAAAATAGAATTTGTTCTTATGTAGTGTGCTCTCTACCTATGAGCATGGATTTGTGTGTGTTTGTATATGTGTATGTGTGCAAATTTGTATTTACTTTCACATCAATTAAGATCCATTCGATTTTACAAACAACCCAGGGAATTAGCTATGCCACTATCCTAATTTCACAGATGAAAGAATGAATACTTAGACAGAAAAAAATTGCTACAACAAATACATCACAGAGACCAAAATCAAAGCAAGCCATCCATAGTCATAGTCACTAAATACAGATTATCTACATTTACATACATTTCTTTAAGTCCCGGATTCACTAGGCATTTTTTAAATTCAGAGGATCTTAATCACGTCTAGTGATTCTCAGCTACTTGCATTTTGACACCAGACACATGATTCCTGATGATACACACATGAGTCACCATGCCTGGAAGCCCTTAGAAAATGGAGGGTGTCTCAACACAGCAGAAGTATGTTTCTCCCCCTTGCTCTGGGTCAAATGTAGGGACACAGAATTCAAATTAGAGAGGGGAATCAGTGACACACACCCACAATGTCCTTGTTAGCAGGGCCAGCACCACAGCAAGCCCTGGTAAAGTCTGTCACAGAAGTATGTAGTGTCTGATATCATTGCCAACGTTACTGTTGTAGCACTTTCACCTGAAAAACCAGCCCCTTCCCTGTGTGTCCCTCTAACAGTCGCTTTGCAGACACCAGGCAGATGAAAAAAGAAAATGTTCTCATTTTGGGGACTTTTGCCTGATCCAGAGAAAAGCAGAAGTGCAAATACTTGTTTAAGAATTATCAGTAGATCCCTTAGTGATAAAGATGATACCAGTTTATAGCTGGCCCCTAGAAGGGGGCGGGGTTTCCGGGGAAATTTAAGTGCACTTGCTTTCACTTTGCAGCAGTTCAGAGCTCTGGGAACTTCGGGAGAAGGTAGGTGACCCTGCGACCTGCAGTGGGGCAGAATCCCAGTCCTGCATCTGAAGCCTGAGAGCCTCCCATTCTGCCTCCCTTTCCCCTGTCCTTAGATCTGTTGATGCCTGTTCTAGCCACAAGCCCAGGGGCGTGGAACTTAGCACTGGTGTGTATCCCCAGGATTTCTGCAAGTTGGGTTGTTTAGGGGATTCTTGGGGGCAGGCTGGAGGGGGGATTTAGCCATCTTCTGATAATCTTCACATCTCCCTTCCTACTGTCTTTTTCCTTTCCTTGTCTCTCTCTCCATCCCTCTACTTCTTGCTTTTGCCTGCTTTTTCTCTGGGATAAGTGATGTTTTCTCAGTTTTGTGTAAGTTTGTGTTGTGGAAATGAGGCTTTAAGTTTCCACCCAACTCAATCATTGCAGCTCCTAGGCCCATCTATGTAGGAATTGAGACTGCTGCTGCCCCTTTGCGTAAAAACCTGGGCACTGAGAATCTAGGACTGAAAATTTAAAGATTAAATCACTCTCTGTTTCTGAGCAAGTCCCACTCAGCAGTCCAAATCTCCTCCTGGCTGCAGCCCAAACCTCTTCCTGGCTGCAGCCCAGGTTCTCCACTTCTTCCTGTAACAGGCTGTTAGGGTGTGGTCCACTGGGCTCTCCTGCTCCTCTTCTCCCTGCCTACCTCTGACTGGTTCTGGGTCAGACTCTTGCATCTCTAATGTCCAGTCCAGACAGAGCTCCCTGGCTGAGAGAGAAGTTCTCTCTCCTCCCAGCTGCTTCAGATCCAAAACTTTGACCTTGGTCAGTTGCTGTCAGGGTCTTAAGCCCCCTTGCTCTACTTTTTTTTTTTTTTTTTTATTGTAAACAAATGGGATACATGTTGTTTCTCTGTTTGTACATGGCGTAAAGGCATACCATGCTCTTCTTGACCAGCGACAAGGGAAGGGGACACTCCCCAACAAGGTCAGACCAGGATAGGTAGGGCCGGCTGACCACCGGCTTCCAGCCCTCTGGGTGGAGGACAATCAGACGTGTCAGGGAGACCAGTCAGAGCAGGAACTGGCTTATTGGGAACTCGCACAGCTTTTATGTAGGGTGGAGGCTAGGTGAGAACCAATCAGCTTAAAGGTCAGTAAGGCACAGGGGGTTCACGCAGGTGAGGTCCCATAGGACTATATGGCAAGCACGAGCTGATCACTTTCGCAGAACTCTTGTTAACCAATCCCTGACAGTGGCCCAATTTATCGTCATTAGCCTTTGAAACCGCCTTTGAGCCTTGATCTTGCTCACTCGCCAGGGAGTAAGAAGTCAGCCTGAGTTAGTTAACGTGTCATTAGTCCCAACAAGTTGCCATGATCAATCTTTGGCCTAGGAATTGGTAGCCACCTTTCTGAAATGCCATCCTGAGAATTGGAACTTATTCTGACCTAAACTAAATCTGTTTGTATTGGGAAAGGTGGGGAGAGTGTGAACATAGCACTTTGCCTCATTGAGGGATTTGTTCTGGACTTAGAATCCATAAATAAAGACTATTTATTTGCAGGGGACCCTAGTCCACCTGACTTCTCCCAGCCACTGGGTGAGAATTGAACAGCCGAGAGCTCGAATTTCCTTGCACAGTCCTTGAGCTGTTTTGCTCCTATGTGAATCTACTGCCCTAAGCTTCCTGCGGGTGTTGTTAGATGTTCCTCCCTGTCCCAGTCCAGCCTCTTCCACACTTCCCACTCAAGGGTCATCCTAGAAACCCTTTTCCTCAGTGTGCACACCTGTGCTCTGATCTAATACTGTCCTCTGCGTGGCTGTCAGAATATGAGCTGTTTTACAATGTATAGTTTTTATCCAATTGTGTGAAATAACAGATTTGGAATGATGAACCTGGATTATTGCTGTGCATTTGTGTGTGGGGGTGGGGGAGGTAGGTGCATAGGAAACACAAGAGATAGAGCACAAATGATCAGCATGGATATTGCGTTGGGTTGGGAGATTTCTCTTTTTCTCTCTTTCTCCCTCTCTTTCTCTCTCTCTCTCTTTCTAATTGTTTTTATTGTGCTATGGATCCAACCCAGGGTCTTGCACAAGTTAGATAAGAGCTCATCTGCTGAGCTACATCCTCAATCCCAAGGTGTGTTGTAAATTGTAATTCGGATGGACATGATGGGCCTATAAATAGTCCTTCCAAAATTTTCAGAATCCTTGGTGTGGGATTGTTCCAGAAGAGAATCTATCCTTCTCAAAAGAACTTGTATTTTCTGACCTGCAGGCCCCTCAGGGAAGGTTGGGGTTCTATATATTCATCTGTCCCTGAGGCTCTGGATAATCACATGTATGTCATTGTTCTTCAGTTCGCTCTGTTCTCCAGGCAATGCCATTTGAACTCCTCAAGCCTGTTTTCAGGGAAAATTCTTGCTGGTCATAGAGCTAGCATCCCAGGTTACCCTGTGTCAGAATATGGAGAGGCATGCTAGAGCATGATCGGATGCATAATGGACCAAGAGATTTCCAGTGGCCCAGGGGGCCAGCACTAGGATCAAACCCACCTATGGTTTCCCTGGATGAAAGAATCATCATGTAAATCATAACCTGCATACATAAAACCTGTCTTTTTTATTATCATATCACATGCAATATTTGTCCAAGATTACATATTATTAGTCTGAGAGTTTGAGAAATATGTATAGGACAACCTGATTTAAAATACAGAAAAATGTGTGTATATATATATATATATATATATATTCACATATATGAATTATTAATACATATATATAATTTGAACTAGATAATAAATAGTAGTTAGTTTCAATTCTGAGCCCCATGAGGAAAATCAAAAGGTACCTGACATAAGATGATGCTGGTCTCTGAATAGCATGATCCAAAGTGTATGAGTTTGTCCGGATAAACCCAACTACGATGTATAACTATAAAGCTCTAACAAAAAAAAAAAAAAGCAGAGACATTGAACAATACTACTAATGACAATAGCAACAATGCTGATATCTGTCCCCATTGATTAAAAGTCATTATGCTACCTACTTATTCAGTTTTATTTCTCAAGCTGTAGGAGTCTTGTTAAAAATGTCTACGTACATATAAGAATACACCACAGAGAATCTGCACAACATGCACATCCACAAGACTGTGATCCTAATTAGAGTAAGATGTATCCCACGTCTGTATAAATTCATCAAAATAAACTCTGCTGCCATGTATAACTAAAAGAACAAATAAAATAAATAAAAAAGTGAAAGCTAGAGAAGGAAAAAATAAACTAAAAAAAAAAAGAACCAAACAACAATAGAAGAGAGACTAATAAAGTACAGGAAGTGGGTCAAGAGGGAGGGAGGGAGAAAGGGAGGCATGGGGAAGTACTAGGGTATGAATCTGTCAAATAATGACCATGTATGAACATGAACATATGCAATGTATATATAATATAAATATATATAATGAACTAAAGTAATAATAATAAAACAGAAACTAGTAGAGTAGAGCAAATGGATCAGAAGGAGGGAGAGGGAAGGAAGAAAAGGTAATGAAAAATGATATTTATCAAATTATATTCATTTATAAATATAACACAATGAATCCCACTAATCTGTATAATGTAAAAGTAAAAGTAATAATAAAGTATATGCCAATGTGCATAAAATAAAAATCCATCTATGAGCCAGGTCCTACTGTGGGAAGGTCATATATAAAGTTCATATGTGATTTGAAGGTATGATTGTTCTTATTTTAGAAAAAGACTACCAAGAAGGGTTATGGTTATAACACCTATTCACCTATGCTTAAGGAGTGGAATATTAAACCCACTTTTCCATACTTCATATTGATGTTTGAAGCAGCCTCAAGCTTTTTCAGGGACTTCCTGTTTAGTTGGAATATTACAGCCTCCACACCTGGGGATGTCATTTAAAAGGTGCCTAGCTATAGGATTCTTTGTCCCCTTCTCTCCTCCATGTTTATTTCTAGAACAAACCCTAAACTCCTGAATGAATTTTTAGGCCAGAGAGAAGCCCGTAATGTACATGCATATCTCCCTACATGTCTCTCTGCTCATGATGTGTCTTTTCCTCAGTACACTGTGTCAGAATGGAGGGCGCCTATGGCCTAATCACTCTCCAAAAGAAGCCAGGTAAGCCTGATTTCCAACTCTTACGTATTAGTGTGTCCTTGATAGCTAGCTCAATTCCTGGCCAGCAGGAAGCCTTCTATTACAAATTGCTGAACCCTTGAACCCCGATCTATCCACAGTGGCACTGAAGAGCATTTCTGTGACCTTGTCCATCCATGAGTTTGTGGCTGGCGTGTCTGCAACCTTAAACTACGAGAATGAGGAGAAAGTCCCTTTGGAGACCTCTTTTGTGTTCCCCATGGATGAAGACTCTGCTGTCTATAGCTTTGAGGCCTTGGTGGATGGGAAGAAAATTGTGGCAGAATTACAGGACAAGATGGAGGTACTGGGGATGGGTATCTTCTCCCTTCCTTTTACTTTAATGATTAATGTGCACTCCTTAAGATCTCATTCAAATGCACCTTCACATAAAGCACTGGTGTTGGATTCTTTTCCCTCCACTTACTTCTAAATGCTGATTTCCTGAAATCATTTAGGAGAGATCAATTAGAGGCATTCATACTATAGCTGTGAGTTTGAGAAGACATATCTCTTTGCCTCTTTAACAGTCTTTGTTTTCTGCAGTCCTGTCTTTTCATTTGATGTTACCTTTCTTTTTTATCCCTCCTATTTTCTTTAGGCCCGACACAACTATGAGAGTGCCATATCCCAGGGTCACCAGGCCTACTTATTGGAGGAGGACTCATACTCCAGAGATGTCTTCTGTTGTAATGTGGGGAACCTCCAGCCTGGTTCAAAGGTGGAGCTCACCTTGATGTATGTGCAGGAGCTGCCCCTGGAAGCAGATGGGGCCCTGCGCTATGTGCTCCCAGCCATCCTGAACCCTAGATACCATCTCTCTGGTGAGTACCTCTCCCCTTTGAATAATAGTGGTGGCATAATAGGGAATTCCCTTTTTATTTATGGGGGTGCTAAAAAGTGTTGGCAAGGGAAACTGAACAAAGGTCACTTTTTATAGGACGGCCTGTGGACAGTTGCCTTGATATGAAAACTCCTGCAGTGCCTTTGGAAGACCTTTCCTGTACACTCAGCATGGTTGCCACCACCAGGTCCCAGCGTGGCATCCAGAGGGTCCACTCCAACTGCCCCTTAGGTGCTGTTGAGTTCCTTGCAGATGATAAGACTTCTGCCCAGGTAATCAGTAGGAGAGGACTATTGTTGCCAGGACCCTAGGCCTTGGGTCTTGACTTTGCCCAACCCTTCCTGTTGGTCCTTCCCTTTCCCTGTTAACCCAGAGGGAGGTGCACTGTGCTTCCTCCTCACCCAGGATTAATGTCCTCAGTCTTCTCTTGATTCTCCTCTCTGCTCCTGGTCATGCTCACTGGTGATGGAAGCCTGTGGCCCTCAGTTCTGACCTCAACTCCAGGCAGCAAAGGGTGATGGTTCTAACCTGGTTTCCTTGCTGGTCCCTAACTCAGGTTTCCTTGGCTGAAGGACACAAGTTTGACAGGGACGTGGAACTCCTGATTTACTACAGTGAAGTGCACAGCCCCCGAGTATCTGTAGAGATGGGGATGCCTGAAAAGAAGCCAGGTATTTTCTTTCTCCCTTTGTCTTTACCTTCTGGGAGGTGTCTGTCTACCTTGGAATCACTGTGAAATATCCTCACTTCCATTCCCTTTTCTCAGTAGCAGGTGAACATATCAATTTGAAATACTGAAAGAGCTTCACTTCAGCATGCAAAGTGGTCAGTCTTGGGGGTTCCTATGGTGTTGCCTTATAGGCAAGTTTAAGTAGATCATTAGAGAGCTGGGTAAAATGGTATAAACAGATAAATTCACAACAGAAAACAGTCAGTTATATACATGTGGCAATCATCAGTTTTAAGAGAGATGCAAACACAAATAATGATGTGACATTTTTCCTTTTCAAACCTGAAAGATTTCCAAATTCAATAATGCCTAATTTTTCAAAAAGTATGGTGAGTGACACTATTATAGATCGTTGAAAAATAATTTGTTTTTATATTTTTTGAGAGAAATCTGTTCATATAGGTGTGGCATAGTCAGCTTTTTCATTGTTGTGACTAAAAGACCCGACAAGAACAGTTTTAGAGGAGGAAAAGTTTATTAGGATTCTCAAGGTTTCAGAGGTCTCAGTACCCAGACAGTCCGCTCCTCCAGGCTCAACGTAAGGACGAACATCTTGGCAGAAGAGTGTGGCAGAGGGAAGCCACTCACATGTTGATCAGGAAACAGAGAGACAGACTTTACTTGACAGATACAAAATATATACTCCAAAGGCACATACAGAATGTCCACCTCCTCTAGTCACACCCTACCTGCTTCCAGTTACCACTCAGTTAATTACATAAGGGGATTAATTCACTGTTTGGGTTAAGGCTCTCATAACGCAGTCCTTTGTCCTTTAAACCTTCTTGTATTGTCTCATACATCAGACAATGTATGAGACACATGGGGATGCGTCACATCCAAACCATGTCATAGGCGAAAATAAATGACCTTTGTGCTAATTCCTATCTTTGCAATCTCACCAGAGGAAGTATATATAAATATAAGTAAAATATAATGCACTGGGTATGTTTTAATAATAAATAATAATGTTAGTAATATCAAGGATCAGTTAAAAAAACCACAATGTGTTACTTTGTCTCAATATACCATGTTTTCAGCAACTTGATCAGTTATTATGCAGCTACTAAAATAATGTACGTTGACACACTGAAATCATTTGGAAAAAAGACCTCCAAGAAAGTGTAAGTATAAGAAAATTAAGCCCTATTGATAGATTACCAGTATATCATACCATATGTATTAGAAACATTGAAAAAGACAAGATGTACACAAGTGGAGACTGTGATCAGATTAACACAAAATTGAATTTTTGATTTCTTTTTAAAATTAAACAAATACCTTATTGGTTAATCGACCACAACTACATATACTATCACCTGCACTTATTTATTATTTCATTTTGATAAATATAAATTAAATTTTAACATTTTAATCATTTTAAGTGGAAAGGTCTATGGTCTTTATTTTTTTATCTTTTACAATAATCAATAGTGTCCCTCTCCAAATACTTTTAACATGCCTTGCCTTGGTTTCTTAATTTTTTTCTTTTCTTTTTTTTTTTTTTTTTTTTTTGTGGTACTGGGGATTTGAACCCAGGGCCTTGTGCTTGGGAGGCAAACACTCAACCAACTGAGCTATATTCCCAGCCCACTGGTTTCTTAATTTCTAACACTCCATTTTATAAATTAGTAAACTGGGTTTCTTACTGAGTATTTTTCCCCCCTTCTTTCTAAATATTCCTGAATACTTATGTGGGTTTTTTTAATAACTAAAGTGAAATAACCTGAGTCAGTCTGTTTCTTTGGCCTTCCCTGCTGCTTCCATAAATCATGGCAGAAGAGATACTGCCACTCAGCAACCTTTTCCACATGAGTGGAATGGAGGCATCCTTGGGGACAGACACATTCACAGTGACAAGGTTGGGACGAGGCATTTGCTTCTGTGACTAAAACTGCTATGAGGACAGTTTCCTGGAGTCAGCATCCACAAGCCTTCCCAGGCTCTCACTGCTGATGTGTGGCCATGGTTGCTTCATGCTTAAGCTTGCAAACTGGCACTTTTGGGGCACTTGTCCAACCTTTTTTCCATAGAACCAGCTTTTCCATAGAACTGGCACTTTTGGGGCACTTGTCCAACCTTTTTTCCATAGAACCAGCTTTCCACGCTGAGATCACTGAGGACCTTCCAACTGCGAAAATGTTTGCTATAACCAGTTCCTTTCCCCTGAAGCTGCACACTCTGTCTTTGTATATTAGTTACCTTTCTTTTCCTATTGGTGAGCTCCTTCTTAAGTGCCCAGGAAATATTCTACCAGCAACCTGGTCTTTACCTAGGACTATTTTAAACTATATTTTCATAGTGTCGGATCTTAAAGATAAGGAATAAGATTTCTCTTTCCTCTCAAGATATTTCCTTGTTCCCATGTAGATTTTCTCAGATGCTCCCTGTGACTAGTTGTGCATGTCATAGAGAATGAAAGGAGAAGTGCTTATCAGTCTTATGAATTCCTTGCAGCAGGTGCCTCTTCTTGGTCATATTTTTGGGTCAATTGACTTGATGTTCACACACATACAAAGATACAAATGAAAACCTTGAGGGGAAGCCTGACTCAGTAAAAACTTTCAGTATTGTGCCACATGAAGCATATCAGTATAAGAGGAAAACACAATACATTATTTTTTTTAACTTAGGATGGGTTTGTTAACTATATTAAGAATATAATTTTTAGAATTAAGTTTCAGATTTAACAAAATGATTGTAATATTTTAAAATAATTTTATGCAATTATTACTAAGAGGTTATGTGAGTTAAGCCATCAACTAAGTTCCTTAAGGTTATTGTATCACTTAGCCAACAAAACAATCATATTAAGTAGGTATTCTTATCTTGATTTTCAGATGAGGAAACTGGAGATAGCAAGTGGCAGAACTAACATTTGAAATACCTTGTTTGAAAACAAGGAAGCAAAGATTGATGGAGCTAAAGATAATCTGAATGAAGCTGAAAGTATTATAGTAGCTAATATACATTCAGTGCCCACCATGTATCTGGCAGTGTTCTGAAGAGTTCCTATGTACTATGTCCATCATTCTTGTTCAACCTTTCTGACTTCTCAGGACAGTACCAGTCCCACAACACCCAGGTGTCTCTCATTACAGAAAGAAATCTACCTTACCCATCAAAACAATGCTGCATTATACACCCAGATGTCTGGATTGTGTAAATCTCATTTTTTTCAACCAATCTTCTATCAAATGCTTTTGAGTGAAACCCACTACACTATCTAGCCTGTTTGATTAGTGAAGTATCCCATGATAAAGAGATGAAACTGAAATGGGTCTCATGGTCATGCTGAATCCCAGGATTACTAAGCATCTAATTCTACCATTCTGGAATCAGTTTATAAAAATAGGATAATAGTATGCAATTCTGTATCCTCTTATACTCTCTGAACTTTAAAACTGGAGGCAATATAACCCAGCCATTCACATTTTATTTCCATCTCAAAACTGATGTTTCAACTCCAGCATGAATTTTCATTCACATCTCAAAGTGAAATCACCACTATGACTTTGACATCATACCCATAAAGAGTGGTCTCCTCCTGTCTCCTCACACCGTTGTTTGTATGAAGCTATTTTAGTTCACCATGATTCCCAAGGTTTCCCTTTCTTGTGGGTAGCATCAATGAGTACTTCACACTAGTGCACTATTATAACTATTATTTGTGCCTACTAACCTCTACCCTCTCTCTTCTCTTTGATAACTGATCTATTTCTTTATCTTTTATATGTTTATAACTCACTTTGATCCCTTTGTAAGAAGGGAATGAATAAGGATGAAGCACAGGGTTGTATATTTTTGAGTTTTTCCTATCTTCTATTGAGTTCACTACAATTAATTCTTGGGGACTTTAAGGTTCTTGGGTTCCTTTCTTTCCTCACAGGATCTTTATTCTTTTTGCATAGATAGTTTAATGGGAGAGCCTTCTGTCATGGTGAGTTTCTATCCAGACATTCCTGAAGATGAGGCATCTGTGACCTGTGGAGAATTTGTCTTCCTGATGGACTGCTCAGGAAGTATGCAGTGCCCCATGAATAACCAGGACCGCTCTCAGTCACGCATAGAGGCAGCCAAGGTAAATCCAGTTCCTTTTCCTGAGTCAGGCAGACAAGTGAGAATGACTCTGAGGAGTTCAAGTGTGGTCCCTTTGGAGGTGTAGGGCTGTTCTCTATCTGAGCAGCAGCTGGCATGACCACTCTTGGAAGATAATGTGGCATGAAACCAGGGTGACAACCTGGAGCCCCAGGAGTTGGCTTGGCAGGGTCTGAGAAGTCCCTCTCACTCTCTCCTCATCCCCTCTTCCCTTCAGGAAACACTGATTCTGCTGCTGAAGAGTTTGCCTATAGGTTGTTATTTCAACATCTATCAATTTGGATCTTCCTATAAAGAATTTTTTCCGTAAGTCTCTCAAAAGGAAAGAAAATAAATACTTTAAAGGGAGGAACTATATTGTAAAGGAATTACTATTATCAAAAGCTCGTTCCTTGTTCCTAAGACCAATTCAATAATGAGGACATGGTTTTGAGAAAAGGAAAAGTTTTATTCCTTTGCTAGCAGAGGAAAGCTAGGAGTCTCCTGTTCCACAGACTGCGATTCTGCCCCTCAGGGAGAACAGAAATTTTAAGAATTTCACTCTAGGTGTTCCCTGATGATTGTGATTCACTTGTTAATTGGGGAGATAGCCATTTCTTAGATCTTCTGGAGCCCTTCCTGAAGCCTGAGTTACTTTGTTCCTATTGTGTGTGATAACTCCCAGCCTAGGACAGGAAACTAGTCTCCTCCCTCCCCAGGTTAGGGAAGGGGAGAAGGAAAAGAGGAAAAGAAAACATGTCCATTTAAAAATAATCCTCAGTGGCAGAGCAGCAAGGGCTATATTCAAAGCATGAGGTGGTCCACTGTTATGTTACTGCAGGATCGACCTGGGTTTTGGGGATTTCAGGTGTATTTGTATTTGAGTGGGATTTCTTAGCAGCAGGCAATATGGAGTTGCCACCATGCAACTGGGTACTTTTGTTTCTCTCAGGAAGAGTGTGAAGTACACTCAGCAAACAATGGAGGAGGCTGTGGAAAGAATTAAGCTCATGGGAGAAGACCTAGGGGGCACTGAGATCTTGGCCCCACTTCAGAGCATTTACAGGAAGCCCTCCATCCCAGGTCACCCCCTGCAGGTAGGAATTGGAGCAGACCTAACAGAAGGACACAGAGAAAATGAAAGAATCAGTGTCCCTGAGCTTCACTGCAGGAGTTTTAAAATATGGTGTGTAATTGGAAGACTCTATCTTATAATAAAGAGAAACCAAGACCCGAGGTATTTTTCTTCTCCCTCCGCCCAATCTGGTGGACAGTGGAACTGCCTTTGTGGAATGCCCAGAAGCCTCTGACGGAAGACAGTATGTGCAGGAGCCCGAGATTCCCATGCTTTCAGCAGTCCTGTGAGGACATGGTGACAGTGACAGGGAACAGGGGGACTGCATGACTTTTAGTCTCTGGAATGAAACAATTGGGGTTTTTAAGGACAACTGCTGATTACTTACAATGAAATTGAGGATTGATGTGTGTTTTCTTTCTTTATACAGCTTTTTGTCTTCACAGATGGAGAAGTTGCTGAAACATTTACTGTAATTAAAGAAGTTCAGTCTAACAGCAAGAAACACAGGTACGAACTGAATGTACTTTCCACTGGGATTGCCAGACCCCAGTAGTGCCACACGAAACCTTCAGCCCCATGATTCCAGTGTGGACACTGCCTGCAGAGGAATTAACCATCCTAAAATTGTATTCCTACCAGCTGAAAGTTTATTTTCCTCTACAGAAACAAATAGTAGTTTCCCAATTAACATCGACAACATAGAAAACGCGTTGTCCCTTATTTTCCTGAGTCATCGTAGACGAAAGATTTGATTAGTATGTTTTTCTTTATTCTAAACATCTTTAACAAAGTGAAACAGGAGACCACACAAATCACTGTGATCCAGCTTGATGAACTATCACAATGAGCACAGGGAGTGGCCCTCGCACAGGTCTGGAGCTAGAATGGTATCTAACTTCTCCCTCTCCCCTTCCCTCACGTCTGTTCTCACTCACAGCCCACCTGTAGCTCTCCTGACTTGTAATTCCATGGGTTGTGTCTCCTTGTTTTCAGTTTAAAATAAGTGAATGGTATAGTATGATATTTTCTTCTTGCATTCTACAGGATGTTGAGATGCAAACATATGTTGCCTGTAGCCATAGTTAATTTTGACTAGTGAACATTATTCCATGGAATAACCATAGCATAGTTTCTCTTGATTCAAATGGTGATGGACTTTGGCTTGGGTTGTTCAAGGTAATGCTGCTGTAAACATTTTTATTCTTGTATTTGCATTTTTTCACCCACATGTTTATAATTGACTCTCCATATCTACAAGTTCCATATCTGTGGAATCAATTTTTAAAGTAATATTTGTATTGTATTAGGTATTATAATTAATCAAAAGATGATTTAAATTATATAGGAGGATATGTGTAGGATACATGAAAATACTATACCATTTTATACAAGGGACTTAAGTATTATATCTGGGGTTTGTTTCCACTTGGGATTTTGAAACCAATCCCCCATGGATATGGAAGGAAGAGTGGATATGCATGTTTATATACGTATATATTTCTTTGAGTAGACAGAGTTGCAGAATTTGGGGGAAATGTCAGACTGTTTCCAAATGGCTATAGTCATTTAATTCACAACATCTTCACAGACGTTTTCAATTGCTTCATTTTCTATCCAAAACTTAGAATCATTGATCTCTTTAAAATTTAGCCATTGTTTTTTGTGTGTGAAATGATATCCTGTTATAGTTTTAGTGTACATTTTCCCACTGGCTCAACTTCCTGCATAATTTCATCTGCACTGGTCATTCAGTTTTCCCCTTTTGTGATAGAGCTTCAAGTTCCTTTATTAGTTTTTTAGTTTTTTTTTTTTTTTTTAAATGTTATACTGCATGTTAGATTACTTTCTTACTAATCTAGTTCCTTTTATGGTCTGAATGCAAGCACATTGTTGATTATATGTTCCAAAAATATGTCTTCTCACTATATAGCTACGTTTTTACTCTCAAAGTTCTATCTTTTGAGTGATGGTTATTCTTAATATAATTTGATTATTTAGTCTTTTTCTTTCTGATTAGTGTTTTTTCCCTGTGTGTGTGTGTGTGTGTGTGTGTGTGTGTATGTGTGTGTTATTTAAAGTCCTTTCCCATCCAACATAATGAAGTTATTTTCTTTTGTTCTTTTTATGTTTTGTTATTTTTCTTTCATATTTAAATAAGGAACATATCTGTGATTTATGTTTGTGCACTGTGTAATATAGCAGGTCGTGTTTTATTTTTCTCATGTAAACATCATTTTTTTTTTCCATTTGTGGAAATTTTGCATTTATCTCATTGATGGACATGCCCTGTTTCCACAAGTAAACATCTGTACCTGTATGGACTGTTTCTGGATTTCCTGTCCCTTCTGTGGTCCATTTATCTAGACATGTGCCAGTATTACACCATTTAAATTAATGTAGCTTTATGTTTAATCTTGATTTCCAGTAAGTTCTCTACCTTGTTCATTTTCAAGGTTGTCTTAGTTATACTTAGGTCCTTGTATTTATAGTTTAGTATTACCTTGTCAATTTTTGCCAAAAAAAAAAAAAAAAAAAAAAAAAGTCTCAGATAGTGATTAGACTTGCACTGACTTTTTAAAGTCAATTTTTGGAAGATTTAGTATTTACTATGCTGAGTTTTCCACTCTATTTACAAGGTACATTTGTCCCTGAGTTATCTGTGCAGCACTGGTTCCATAACAACACTGAGTTACTAAAATCAGTAAATGTTCAACCCCTAACATAAATGACATAGTAATTGCATAAAACATACATATATTCTCCCATAAACTTTTAACTATCTCTAGATTACTCATATCTACTACAATGCAAATGCTGTGTAAATTGTTGCTCTACTTAGTTGCTTAGGGAATAATAACAGAAAAAAAAATGGTCTGTACCTGTTCAGTACAGACACAATTAAATTTTTTTTTCATCTTCTGGTGACTGAATCTGCAGATAGAAAACTTGTAGATAAAGGAGGATGATGGATATTTTCCCTTTATTTTGGTACTTTCTGATTTCTCAAAATATTTGTTTCCAGTAATTTATTTATAGATTTAAACCTATGGAGAAATTGCAAGAATAGAACAGGAACATGTCCTTCACCTAGGTCTTCCAATTGTCAGCCTTTTACCGCATTTCTTCACCTATGTCATTTAATTTTTTTTCTTATTTTTTATCGAGATGCATTATAATTATATGTAATGGGGTGATTTGTTGTCGTCACATATTCATACACACACGATTAATAACACACGATTAAACAATGTAATTTTCTATGAATTCTTTTCTGAAACAATTGAGAGCGAGTTCCCCATAGCATAATGACCTACCAGAGTAAATGCATATGCATTCACCTTTCACACACAAAAAAGAACATTCTCCTAAATGGCCACTATAGAACGACTTAATTTAGAACGTTTAGCCTTGAGGTGATATCATATTCCACCATAAACCATATTTGCCAGTTTTCTAATAATTTGATTTATATATTTTGTTTCTGTTTTAGAAACAAATCCAAGAAGAAATATTTTATTTAGTTATGTTGATTCTTTTGTCTTCTTTACTGGAATAATTCCTCAGTTTTTAATTATCTTCATGGCATTGACATTTTGAAGAGAACTACACAGATATTTAGTAGAATTGCAGTTTGTATTTATTTGTTTTGATTCATGTTTAGGTAATACTGAGTATTTTTGGCAGAAATATTGCAAAAGTAACATTGGGACTGGTGATGTTACCTTTGACGAGTTAGTTAAAGTGTACTTTCTGCCAGATACGTTTTAAATTTAGTAAACATGTTGCTTTCCACAAACATTTACTCAAATTTGTTACTTCAAAAATTGTCATTACTATCAGTGATAGCAAGTTTTTTTTTTTTTTTTTTTTTTTTCCCAAAGCAGTGATGGGATTGAATCCAGGGCCCTGCACATGCTAACAGTTGCTCTGCCACTGAGCTATGATAACTTATACTGTCAGCTTTTCCAAATTCATTAGTGGGCATCCTACTGTAAAGAAGAGCATTTGTTTCTCTCTCTCTTATCCTGCCTTCCTTCCTTTTGTTGTATCAATAGGTATTCTTGACTTCTTCCATTATTTTTCAGTGATTTAAGTGGCATAACTATCATCATCCTTTTAGATTCTCAAATTTTCCAGATTGGGGCAATGGGACCCCTTTTCATGCACCCCCATGTCTTTTCCACATGTCTCTTTGATGTTTGAATATTTCCTCTCTTTCCACCCAGATTGTGCAGACTGACCTGTCCCTTCCCAGGCCTGCAGTCAAGCCTATCCCAAGAAGCCCTGTTCCTTTCAGTCAGAATCATAGGTAGAAAGCAGCATTGAGTGCTGCCTTTGCTTCTGACTATTGGGCTGGTACTGATTCTAGGTATTTCAGGGAACAGAAGTGGCAAATATTAAAAAAAAAAAAAAATCTGAAATTTTTACTGATGCCCAAATTTCCAGTGCAACAACATAGCATTCTTTCTCTTTTTCCCAAACTCCATGTTTATGTCTACTTTCCTCCATGATAAGAAACCTAATTTTCCACAAAATCAGTGAATTTGCTCATTTCCATAATCTTACAATATATTCAAAATACATCTGTAATAGTTTATTAATTCTCTGCATAGAGGTCTTCATTTATTTTTCATTAGTTCTTTTTCCTTAGGTGTTTAATACTATTTTAAGTAGTATTTTTTCATATTTTTATTGACTAGATGTTTATTTCATTATAGAAATTGATTTCGATAGTATGTGTTTCTTACATTGACTTTATATAATGACCTTGCTTCATATAGATATTAATTCTAATGGTGTACTGCAGCTTTCTAACTGTTCTTTGGATAATCATGTTTATAAATAATCTTGGTTTAATTTTTCCCCTTTCAGTTTCTTTATATCTACTTTTATATCTCTTTCTTTCTGAATTTCCCTGGAGAGGAACTTGAATACAGAACTGAATAGAATGTCATAACTGACATCCATACCTTATTTTGGACTTCAAAGGGAACCTGTTCAACACCATCTTCTTAACTTTAGTGGATTTTAGTTCCTGTTTTATAATTATCAATAAGCATACTAAGGAAATTCCCTTTTATTCTTGTTTTCAGTGTTCTTTTTTTTTTTTTTTGGTTGTTTGAATAATTAATATTGCTGAATTTCATCTAATACATTTTATGCATCTCTGAAGTGTCTGATTTTTATTCCTTATTCTTTCAACTTGTGAATTGTAATGATTATTTTTAAAAGTTAGATCAATCTTCCTTTTCTGGAATAAACCCAAATGAATTTGATGTACTTTGTCATATATTTTTGGATTCAGTTCGCTCATAATTGCATAGCATTTTTAATGTATTTTCATGAAAATAATGGTATGTATTTTTTCCTTATAAAATCTTGCCATACTTTGATATTAAAATCTTATTAGCATAATACAATAAGCTGCAAAAGTTGCCTATTTTTTTTATTCCATAAAAGATTTTTTTCTTAAATGTTTATTAGAACTTACAGTGAACAACTGGAACTGGAAATTTGGGGGAATGATTTTTATGATTTTTTAATTAATTCATTTTTTGTGTCCTTATTTTTATTAGAATTTGAATATTTTAACTAAAATTTTAATTCTTTGCAATACATATTCTACAGATATCACCTTACAGTGTCACATAATGTTGTAAGTCTGCAATGATACTGCTACCTTTTCATTTCTGATGTTAGTCATTTATACCTTGTCTATTTTTTTCACATAGTTTATCAATTTCATGGTCTTCCATAGATCACTATTTTTTTGTACCCTCTCTATTGTATGAATTTTTATTTCATTATTTTCTGTTCCTCTCTTCATCATTTTCTTTCATTTAAAATACTTTGGTTTATTCGGTCTTCCTTTTCTAACATCTTGAGATAGATGTTCAGATACTTGATTTTGAGACCTCCTTTTTGTTTCTAATTCAAGTTTTTAAAACTGTAAATATAAGTGTATCTGTAGTTAAATTCTGAATTTGGACTCATCATTTCTTATTTGCAACTCTTGAGAATATTTTCTAATTTTTATGAAGATTTCCTTTTTTAAATAATTTTTAACATGTAAAAATACATTTTATTATTATTCTTTTATCATATAACTGTGAATACACCATATTGCATTTTCTCAAATGGAAAACCAGAGGCAAGATAACTTTTCTCTTTGAGTCTCTCGGGAATCTCAATATCATCTGTTTTTTGGAGGATTCAGTTTCTTACAACATCTGTGATACTGTCCATGAGGATAACAACGACACTTAGTAGTAAAGTAGTTTTTGTCATGGGTTCTTGCTCAAGGTGCTCATCCCTTCGTTCTTATCTGATTTTCAGCACTTATCATGTGTTTCTTCATTATTGTGCACAGGATCTGGTTGAGTGATAGGGTTTTTTCTGGAGTACAACTTCTCATTTCTCTGATTGTACATGATATAGAGTCACAGCATCTGTGTAATCATACGTGTACATAGGGAAATGATGTCTTTCTTATTCCACCATCTTTCCTTCCTTTTGCTCCCTCCTCTCACCTCATTTCCCTCTATATAATCCAAAGTTCCTCCATTCTTCCTTCTCCTCCCTGCTGCCCCGCTCCCACCGCCCCCATTATGTATCAGCATCCACTAATTGGAGAAAACATTTGGCCTTTAGTTTTTTGGGGATTATCTCACTTAGCATGACATTCTCCAACTCCATCCATTTACCTGCAAGTGCCATAATTTTATTCTTCTTTATGACTAATATTCCATTGTGTATATATACAACAGTTTCTTTATTCATTCATCTATTCAAGGGCATGGAGATTTCCTTTTTAATCTTATGTTATTCACAAGCACATTGTTTAATTTCCCCATATTACAGATTTTCTGTATTCCTTTAGTTATCATATATTTTATATAAATGTTCATAGAAACTCTTTAGTCCTCTAAATTATATCCTCCCTCCAGCAGGTTTTACTTTGCTCCAATGGATATGTAGGCTACAAGCAGAAAATCTTGATCCAATTATGATCTAATTAACTTCAGTAATGGTGATGGCCAGTCTATTTCTAATTCTCCTGTGTCTTGGATGTAGTCCCATAGGGTTCTATTCAAAAAGCTGAGAGGTTTTCAGACACACCGTTGGAAGCCTCAGTTGCTGCCTTTTCTTCTCACTTCAACCATCCGTTTTAAACTTGACACTTTCCTCAAAGGGTAAATGGATCTCAGGTGTCAGGCTCTTTGCTCTTGGCTTCCCCTTTTCTTCTAGGTCTTGGCTCTTAGTTTCTTAAAGTCTTTGTACACAATTGACTCAATTGTCTTGTCTTTACTGCTTTCAATTAAATTATTTAAAATATTGTGCATAGCTTCTCCACTGGCCTGAAACAAATCATTCTAGCATTGCTGGGATCAGAACAGACATGGGAAGTTTTAATTCACGCATATATGAAGCTACATGTTTAAGTTCTGGTTCTTCGTCTTGCTAGATATTTGGAAAAATCAACTAATATCTCTAAGTAATGGTTTCTTTACCTGAAAATGGCAATACTTATAGTAGTACTTACCTTGTAGGTTTACTGTAAGACTTGAAAGAATAAAACTATATTATACAAACAAATCAGGAATTATCCTTGCCACAAAATAGGTACTATATATACTTTCTCTGTTGCAGTTATTATTTTTATTATCATCCATATGAATCATTTTAGTGAGTTCTAGGTTTTTTTAGTTTAGTTTTTATGAATAAAAACATTTAAAATTATGCATATTTGCACCATATAATATGGGCTAGAGTTTAAAGATCATAATGTAAATTTAAAGGTGAGGTCATAAAGAGACTGGTGGGATGTGATCCATTTGGAGAATGACCCCAGTTAAGTCACTGCAATTCCATATCTGGTCCTTATTCTCACAATTTCAGAGCATTTATCCTAATGCTGATGCCACTTGAGGATGACTCACTCAAACCCATGTCAAAAGACTAGCACACAAGGCTACACTCCAGTGTATTAGTTTACAATGAAAACCCTCATTCCTGCTTTTTATAAGGCTTATATTAGTATTACTAAGGCATTGTCTGTTTATATACAGCTTTATTTGGGAAACCAAATTGAAGTGAGGAATCCTTTCAGTCAGTACACGGGGGCTACATCTGGATGAGAACATTTTTCTTAAGAGCAGGAGGCATGCTTCCACACTCTAAGCCTTTCAGGACCAACACCATGCCTTAACAGTACCAATCAGGCACTGATAAGAGTTTTTAGCTTTTCCTTGGTTTGCTAGGGGAATCTTGCAGTCAGTCATAGCAGTATTCCAATGCCAAGTATACCATTTACAAACGACGTGATCTTGCACAGATTTCTTAAATTCTTAGGGTCCCTGTTTTTCATGTGTGAAATGAAACACAACCCTGTCTCTGAGGAGACTCAGGATGATGCAATCATACTATTAATTTCCCCAAATGTACAATATGCTCAATTAATGGCTGCTATAACAACTTTGCTCAAGGAAGTACTCTATCTCATCATTTAGTTTTCAACATTAAGTTTAAATTTTATAAGTTCCTGTGTCTGACCTCCATTCGTTTACAATTGCAGATGTTTCTCATTTGGCATTGGAGAAGGTGCCTCCACCAGCTTAATAAAAAGCATTGCCCGAGTGTCAGGGGGCACTTCAGAGTTCATAACAGGCAAGGACAGGATGCAGTTCAAGGTGAGGGGCAAGTCATGTGTCCAGAGGTGGGCAATCCAGACCAAGTATGCAACATGGGGTGGGGGGACACTGCTGCAAGGGCAGGAGCCTAGCTTGCCTCTCGCGTGCATTTTTCCAAATCCCCAAGGCTTGGACTATATTCTTATAGGAGCTGCTTTGGGCCTTACAGCAAATGTTTCCACTTTAGAGAATGGCAACTGACCCTAGTAGCTGGAAGCTTGGAGACAGGATTCTGAAAGGGCTTGAGCTGGGGATGTAACTCAGTGGCAGAGTGCTTGCTTGGCCTGCATGAGGCCCCTGGGTTTGATCCTCAGCACCACCAAAAAGAAAAAAAAAAATACCTGAAAGAGTTTCAGGTTTTGTATTTAAGTGCCCAGACAGAAACTAAGAGCTTTGGCTGTCATGTTTATGATTCCGGGTCTGTGCTTCAGGACTTCTTTTAGTGGTAAATTGATATTCCATTATCAGCATGCACAAGGAGAAGCTGTCTCTGCTTCTATTTCTAAGCTCCTCTTTCCCAGTTGCTGCCATGTCTTCTCTAGTTCCATTCTCCAGGGATCAACTTTCCCTAGCATATCCTTCATTCACATTTATGCTGTTAAGTCTCTCAACCTTAGCTTCCTCATAATACAAGAGAAATAATACCCATACCCCAAGATAGGATTAGGCATAATATGTATCATAGAGCACCTTATATATGATAAATATTGAGATAATTATAGCTATTCTTATCCTTTTTTATTTGTTTATTTTATTTCCTTTCCTCCATCAGGTTCTTAGATCCCTGAAGCACTCCCTACAGCCTGCAGTAGAAGACATCTCTTTGAGATGGAATCTGCCTCCTGGTGTGTCTGCCAACATGCTTTCTCCAGAACCAACTGTCATCTTTAGAGGTCAGAGGTTGATCCTCTATGCCCGACTCGCTGGGATGATGAAGGTGAACCCTGGTTCTTGTTTTTCCGGTCAGAGTAGCTCCTGCCCTGACAGTTGCATTGAAGCTGATTGATGAATTAGGATTTTAGTAAGAGATTATAACTGCCAGGTAGAGCCAGCCCTCTGTCTTCCCCATCATTTCAGGTCTCTGATGGCCTGGGATACTTAATTACTACTCAGAAATGATAACATGCTGAGCTAGGGAGCTGCTCCAGTTCTGATCGCATTCTCTGTGATCTTTTCTTTTCATCACTTCTCTTCTCCAATTTGTAGGAAACTGAGGCAACAGGAGAAATATTCCTCAAATACATGCTCCAGGGCAAAAGATTTGAGGATAAGCTGACATTTTCTCTACGATCCAAGCCAGATGCTGAGTGAGAATTGAGTTTCCCTGTTCTTTTCCCTTCTTTCTGGATTTCCCACCCTTCCCTTCACTTCTCTTTCCTGTCCCTCCCTTCCTTCCTTCTTTTTTTTTTTTTTTTTTTTTTTTCTGTCCTTCTTACTGGTTGGATTCCTTCTCTTGACTCTGGCTTACAATGTGTCCTTGAAGTCACTCTTCCTGTGTATGCCACTCTGTTCTTTTTTCTCTCCTCTAATTTTTCTTTGCTCTGCTATCCCTAAATTTTAGAGCACCTAGTAACTGGAGTGTGGGTGTTTTTCTCCATCTCTCTGGAAATTTCTATTTTTTCTTTCAGCTTCACTATTCACCGTCTTGCTGCCAAGTCCTTCATCCAGACCAAAGACCTTGGTCTCAATGAGACCCCAGCAATGGACAAAAAAGACATATTGAAGATCAGCATCGAATCTGGAGTTATCAGCTCCTTCACAGCGTTCATTGCCATAAACAAGGAGCTCAAGCAGCCAGTGCAGGGGCCCCTGTCTTACAGGCAGATCCCAAGTCCAGTTGTGTTTCGTAAAGGCGTAGTTAGGTCATGTCAGCCCTTTACAGGTGAGTTTTATCCCATGCATATTTCTATAGACTAAGGATCATGAATATCTGAACCCAGTATTTTAAGAAAATTGCTGTGAAATATTTTAAGCTACATCTTTTTCTGGCCCTCTACATCTAGAATTCCTGCCTAGTGTTAAGCTTTTCTGTTCAACTGAACTAGAATATAACCCACTGGCAGACAGATTTAATACTAACGGGACAGTGACATACAGAAGGTGCACATAATCATTGAATAGTCAAGTAGTTTAAATATAAAGCTGATTTATCTTCTTGACAATGAGGTGTCTAATGATTATCCAGATGACTGATGTTTGGAATGACCTGAGACTGGAAGTGGTAGAACACAGGACTTGAACGAAAGGTAAAGATGAGGAGGAGTCTCTGGGGGTAGTTGGAAAATGGAATGTCCAGGGAGAAATAGAAACATCTGTGAAGGAGGGTTGAGGGTCCAGTTAAGTTTGGGGCCTCAACTTATTTTGTGGGACCACATGACTAAAAAAAACCTTGACTTGTGTTTATCTTTTCAGCAACTTAGGCATAAGGGTGAAGTAAATGGACAGTTGGGCTAATTTTAATGTTGGGATTTTTCTAGAGAGGTGCGATTAAAGGAAATTACCAATATGAGTTTATGATGTTGATAAGAGGTTTGCTAGAATTGGACATGAGATGTAGATTAAACACAGAATAAAGATGGAAGGAAGTTGATATAAAGGAAAACAAAACAGGATTAAAGTCTTAAGTGATACAGATGAAGTCAAAATTCAGATCAAACAGGAAAATGTGGGTATTATATTTAAAAGTAAGATATTTTTTCAATTTATTTTTGTAAGTAGAACAATTTTTTGTGATAAAAAGTCCATCATGACTTGGGAGGATAGGACTGAAGGAGGAGAATAGAGCACAAGAGAAGGTCAATCACCTGGCTGTCTCTATGGTACTGAAATCCCTCAAGTGGATGGCAGACCTCGGAATGGAGTGGAGTCTATTGTATGGCTTTCAGATTCCTCAGTGGATGATGGGAGAGGACCAAGAGGTTGGGAGCTGACAGTAGTAAGGACATTTGAGAGGTACCAGTAAGGGTGAAGGAATATTGTTCTGGGCTGAAGAAGTTGCCCAAGCTGGGTAGTTGGAGTACAGTACATTGAACGACAGCCAAGTGAGAGAGATGGAGGGAAAATAATGTCTTGGGAGGATACATGAGTTTTCATTTAAGACTTAGTTGGAAGGAGCCTCTTGTAATGAAAGTAGAGATGTAGGAAAGATTGCTTAGCCTGTGTCAGGGATAGAGAGGACATAATTGAAAGTAGAAAGAGATCTGAGAGGATGAGGGTGTGTTCAGTGATGCGCTAATGGGAGAAGAATGGCACAGTTAGGATAGAAACTGTAGCTGATATGGATGGGAGAGTGTGTGTCTCAAATCATCCTCAGACTTCATTAGTTTTGCCTACTGCAGACAGCAAGGTCAGCTCATTGTGTGTATTGGTATTTTTCAGCTTTTCAACAGAACTCAGGCTACAGTGATTATTTTTTTCTCTGGCCACATGGGTTACAGCATTTGGTGCTACCATGAACTATCAGGAGAACAGTTACCATCCCCATAGGTCTATGAATCACCATGGTCTACGGTCCAAGTGCGCGTCTCTCCAAGCCATTTTCTCACCAGTATTTGTCTGTCACACATATAGCACAAATGCCGTGTTTAGGAAGAAGGCGATGTTTAGCAAGATTTGAGGACCAGGAGACAGAACATGTATATTTCAAAAAGACTCTCCAGGTTAAGAAAATAACTCATTCTTCCAACAACAGGACCAACTTGCAAAGTGATCATAGAGGTGAGATGGGTCTTAGTTCACTTCTCTAATCTACCATGTAGATTCTCTAGTCTACCACGCAGATGAATGGGATGATTTCTAAATAAGCAAAGCCCTTTCCCCCTCTCAACCTGCATAAGCTTTCTGGGCCTGGAACCAGCAGAACTCCGCTTTCATCCTGTTTGGGCCCCCATTTTCCTGCTCATCCTTCACAAATTCTGTTTGAAGATAGATCTGTGTGCTGTCTGACCCCTTTATCTCTAGAGCAATCTTGCAGCAGCCTGTCTCTGAATCCTGCAGCCTATTTCAGGCGTGCTCAGAGTCCGGGGCCTCAATAATATCCTGTCATCTCTTTTTTTCTATTTTTCCCTCCAAGTGGTTAGAGGCACTGAACTTATGCAGCTGATTGACCTCCAAAAGGCAAATGGGTCTTGGGATCTGAATAAAGATCTGACTAAGGTCCTAGGTGTGAGTTTGGAAGACCTGCTTGCTGCACACCCTGCCCAGGTGAGATTCAAAGAAAACAATGAAGTAGGTATATTTTTAAGTGAGTAAAGTTTGTAATGAGAAGTAGGATGTATATTGGTCACCTTTCCTCACTGTAACAAAAATATCTGACACAAGCAATTTACAGGAGGAAAGATTTATTTAGGCTAAGAGCTTCAGAGGATTTAGTCCATGGTCAGCAAGCTCCATTCCTTTGGGTGTGAGGTGAGGCAGAGTATCATGGAGGAAGGACTTGGTAGAGTAAAATTGCTCAGTTCATGGCAAGAGGGAAACAGAGAGAAAGCAGGGGAAGTGGTGTGGCGAGGGGCAAGATATAGTGTCCCAGGCAAGTACTCAGTGACCTACTTCTTCCAAAAATGTCCTGCCTTCTCCCAGTAATCCATTCAAATTATTAATCTATCAAATGAATTAATCTACTGATGAGGTCTGAGCCCTCATTATCCAATCATTTCCTAAAAGCTCCATCAGTGCTTTGTTGCATCAAAGAACAAGTTTTGACATCTCTGGGGGACATTACAGGTCCAAACCATAAAAGGGTAGATCAGGATCCACCTGAGAAAGCAGAACACGGGGGAACCATAGACTTAGTTAACTTCTAAGAAGTGGAGGTAGAAAGTTTTTTCTGGTGATATTAGAACAGAAATAACCAGAAATGTATGGGCCAGCTGGTAGGAGTTCACATGGAGGTTACAATCAGCTTACTGGAAACAGGAAGAGGGGAGGCAAGAGTACAGCCTGAACTGCCACAGTATTGTTGAGCTGAGGTCAGAGAATCGTAAGAACATTCCCCTCCATGTGTTTTTCAAAAATAATTGTGACCTTTGTTTTTGAACCAGGAAAACCACATGGGAATTCCTGCTGCTCTTACATGACCTCCCTTTTTAGGAAGAATTGAGGGAACTGAAAATTTGATCTAAATTAAAACTAGTCAAAGAGGACACGATAGCTTTTTACAAATTTTAAAGTCTGTGATATATATGAGAAATTTCCTTTATCTACTGACTCTACAACCTGAAGTTTTTCAGGAGCAGTAGGTGAAACTCACAGGTGGCAGTCTTCTGATGTATGGATGAGATTTTCTTTTGAGGAGTATGATTAGAATCAGACTATTCAGAATAAGTCACACCTCAATCATTTGCTGGAATACTAACTTTGAGCACTTTATTTCACCTCTGTATGAAGCACTTTTTGTCGATTAAAAATGTGGTTATTGATAATAACTCAGGCCTTCATTTGATGGAGGGTAACAGGATTCAAACTTTAAAACATGGGGAATGATGTTGGCTAACTTATATTGTTATATCATTTACGTGTACAAATACTTAACAAGAAATCCCACCATTATGTACAACTATAATGCACCAATTAAAAATGTGGAGGAAAAAAGCAAAGATGTTTTATAAAGCCACCATTCATGTGTTTATCTTACACAGCCGGGTAATCTGTGCATGCCTGTTTAGGGGTCTCCAGTACAGTGCTGGATTTAAAGCTTAAGAACTTTCTATCCTGAGACTCAGTAGACTATTGCCCTGGGGTTCATGGCCTGTCATTGTGCTTTGCAAGTGATAGATAAAGTGAAAGGGAGACCAAATAATTCCATCTAGCAGCAGTTTGGGGCTGGTCAGTGAGGAGGGAGTGATGCTCCTTGCGTGTCCTTGAGGGGCTTCCTGCCCAAGCCTGGAGTCTTCAGAGAAGTCTCTGTCTATTGTACAGCATGTGGACTCCTCAGCCTGGGCCACTGTCCTGGCTGTGGTCTGGCTGCACACCCATGGTAAGGACCAGAAGATGGAGTGGGAGCTTCTGGAAAGGAAGGCTGTATCCTGGATTCACATCCAAGCAGGTGAGAGCCCAATTCCAGGGCCCTTCCCTTCCCTCCCAGGAGAACAGCTCACAGATGTGCAGCTCTAGTCCTGGCAGAGGGTGACCACAAGAGTCCTCACTGTCATTCCCCCCCGATCCTGGTCCAGACAGTTTCTGGTCTCTCATTAGTCCTTTCCTTGGCAGGATGAGGGTAGAATCTTTGATTTGAGGAATGAGAGGGAGTGCTGAGTAAGGAGAAAAAGGAACATGGATGGGGAGCATGGATTGCTAGAGGGACACAAAGTATACTTACTCTCCTCTCTCTCTCAGTACTCAGCTGAGTAAGTACCTGACTGGACTCGGAGAACCTCCTCCTTGGATATTTATTTTATCTCACTGCTGCTGGATGGTTCTGGGACTACAGAAGATTAAAGGAGAATGTGGGCATGAGGAAGAGAAAAGTCAGAATTATTGAGGAAAGATAAAGTAGGGGTCAGGATTTGGGGTCATTAGGAGAAAAGTCTTCCTCTCATCGGCTGTCCCTGGACCTGACAGTTCTTTCCCCTCATCACAGGCTCCATGGTGCCCATGCTTGTGAAAGCTGCCAATGCTCTCCTGAAGTCATCTGTGGATCCTGCAGTCTTTGCTCCCTGAGGATGCCTTCCAGAAAAAAAAAAAAAAAAAACCAAAAAAATCTCCCCATGGCAATCAGCGCTCTCTTCACCATCTCTTCTGCTGTGATGTGGTTTTGCATCTTATATCTCACCTATCATTCCTCTTGCCATTAAAGTAAATGATGCCCACACCACCTTACCTGTCTGTTCCGTGTCCCTTTGGATGAGCTCTTCTTTACTCAGCATGACCCTCAGACAAGTGATGTAGTTCCAGAACCTGTTTCTTTCTTAGAGGAGTGCAAAATATTCACAACAGTAATTAATATTCCTCGTAGTCATTTCACAGAGATGACAATAAAAATAGGTGACATGAGCCCCAGACTAGTTATTTAATATTTAATGCTAGAGATGGTTTAAATTAGAGAATTCTCTGTATTACCTTTGTCTACCCACTTTTGTTCTTATATACTTACCAGGACCATATTGGTAAGCTTTGAATTTTTTATTCTTGACGGAGGAGTTGGAGGGTAGTTACAAACCAATGTCAGGATTGATGCAACCTCAGGATCACAAAGAGAGATACCTGAGGGATCCACTGTGAGCAATTAACTCTGCCTGGGGTTTGTTAGTCTGTACCACACACCTTTCTTTTGACAGCCTAAGTGACATGGGTTGAGCTGTGATTGTTGGAGACAGATGTTCTCCTACATCACTAAATACCTTGTAATAGGACTGGAATGGAAACCTTAGGACTAGCCTGAACCCATGAGGACTATACCTCAGGCTCTGGTCCAGTGCAATAATAAAAAAGTAGGGATGATGGAGGCCTGAGACCTGAACCTGGATTGTTCACCACAAGAAGAATAGTGGAGTTCCACTTCTGACCCTTATGTCTCAAATATCTTAGTGGAATGCAGTGGCCCTATTTGCTGTAATGCAGTATTAAAATGACTATTAGACCAGAGCTACAGGCGGTTGCCAGAGGAGAAGCTGCGCGGAGAGCTGTTTGGAATCAGAACGACGCTTCTGAACACCGGGGTCTGCCCTGAGGACGAGGAGGAAGAGGAGCGGCCGCTTGGATTCGGGTGACTACACCAGAGCTACAGGCGGTTGCCACAGAAGGGGCTGCGTGGCGAGCTGTTTGGACTCTGACCACTTCTGAACCCCGGGGCCTGCCCGGAGGAGTAGGAGAAGGAGGAGAAGGAGCGCAGCGGGTCCTTTGGACTCGCAGTGACTGCATTAGCGCTCCAGGCGGCTGCTCAGAGGAGAAGGCGAGTGGTGAGTTGTTTGGTCTTAAAGTGACAGCTCCTGAACACAGGGGGGCTGCCTGGAGGAGAAGCGTGGTGGGACGCTTGGTCTTGAGTGGCCACACCTGAGCTCCGGGCGGTGCCCAGAGGACCCGTGCAGCGGGTCATGTGGATTCAGAGCCACTCAGAGGGACTGCTCCTGAACACCCGGGGGGTTATCTGGAGAAGGAGGAGGAACGGGGAGGGTCACTTCGACTCGGAGTGATTGATTGCCCCGGGCTACGGGTGGTTGGTGGGAGGAGGAGGCACGAAGTGAGTTTCTTGGACTCCTAGTGACCGCACCGGCATACTGGGCGGCTGTCTGGAGGAAGAGGCGTGTGGCGGGTCTCTGGGACTCAGAGCGATTGTTCGGGGCCACAGGTGGCTGCTCAGAGGAGGGGCCACGCAGCCAGGCGATTAGGTGCAGAACAGGGTCCCAGGATCTAGGAGGCTTCTGGGTGGAAGAGCCGCACAGAGATAGGCTTAGGGCGGAGCGAAGGTTCCAGGCCTGTGGGCAAATTCTCTGAGGAGGGGCAGCCTAAGGAGACTCATCTGCGAAGGGTGAGGCTCCCAGGCCCAGGAGGTAGGGCCGGGCCCCTGGAAACTTTGCAGAGGAAGGCAGCCCAGCCCAGGCAGTAGCTGTAAATTGAGGGGAACCTCTAGGAGGAAACTGACCAGCGAGACCTCCCCACTGGGTGAGTCTTCCCTGCCGGGTGAGGTTTCCCCACAAGGACGGTAAAACCAGAGACACAGGCCCAAACAGGCCTTGCCTCAGCCCACAGCCTAGGTCCCCTTTGGATGACCATTGGTCAACAAGTGGAGGCACCTCTGCCCACTAGCAGGGAATATACCCCACCTGAAGGCCACCACTCCTAGAGAGGCAGCTTCCTTGTGGAGCACCGCATTATCAACTTCCTCCAAGACTTCAGCATACTGAAGGCTAAGAGGGGATATATATAGAAATCATCAGGGACATTGTAAATCAACAGAGGAAATCTGCAATATCTCAGCGGTCCACTGATATCTGAACAATATGAGAAAACAAGGAAAGAAAATGCTGCAAAAAAATCTAGATGTTACATCAATAAAACCCAATGACAGCATGGCAGAAGAAATGACAGAAAAGGAGTTCAGAATGTACATAATTAAAATGATCAGAGAAGTAAACGATGAGATGAAAGAGCAAATGCAAGCTTTGAATGATCGCACCAATCGACAGTTAAAAGAGCAAATACAGGAAGCAAAAGATCATTTCAATAAAGAGTTAGAGATATTGAAAAAAAACCAAACAGAAATCCTTGACATGAGGAAACAATAAACCAAATTAAGAACTCCATAGAAAGCATATCCAATAGGATAGAACACCTGGAAGACAGAACCTCAGACATTGAAGACAAAATATTTAACCTTGAAAACAAAGTTGAACAAACAGAGAAGATGGTAAGAAATCATGAACAGAATCTACAAGAACTATGGGATATCATGAAAAGGCCAAATTTAAGAATTATTGGGATTGAGGAAGGTCTAGAGAAACAAGCCAAAGGAATGAACAACCTATTCAATGAAATAATATCAGAAAATTTCCCAAATCTGAAGAATGAAATGGAAAATCAAGTTCAAGAGTCTTACAGGACTCCAAATACACAAAATTACAACAGACCCACACCAAGGCACATTATAATGAAAATACCTAACATACAAAATAAAGACAGAATTTTAAAGGCTGTGAGAGAAAAGAACCAAATTACATTCAGGGGGAAACCAATACGCATATCAGCAGATTTTTCAATCCAGACCCTAAAAGCTAGAAGGTCCTGGAACAACATTTTTCAAGCCCTGAAAGAAAATGGATGCCAACCAAGAATCTTATACCCAGCAAAACTTACCTTCAAATTTGACGATGAAATAAAATCCTTCCATGATAAACAAAAGCTAAAAGAATTTACAAAAGAAAGCCAGCATTACAGAACATTCTCAACAAAATATTCCATGAGAAAGAGATGAAAAACAAAGAAGCAAATCAGCAAAGGGAGGAATTATCCTAAAGGAATTGTCAAATAAAGGAGGAAACAAGTTGTGTCAAACAAATAAATAAACAAAATTTAAAAAATGAACCAAATGACCGGGAAACCAAATCATTTCTCTATAATAACCCTGAATGTTAATGGCCTGAATTCATCAATCAAAAGACATAGACTGGCAGACTGGATTAAAAAGAAAGATCCAACAATATGTTCCCTGCAAGAGACTCACCTCATAGAAAAAGATACCCATAGATTAAAGGTGAAAGGATGGGGAAATACATACCATGCACATGGACTCAGCAAAAAAGCTGGAGTATCAATCCTCATTTCCGATAATGTGGACTTCAAGCCAAAGTTAGTCAGAAGGGATAAAGAAGGTCATTTCATACTGCTTAAGGGAAGCATAAATCAGCAAGATATAACAATCATAAACATCTATGCCCCAAACAGTGGCTCATCTATGTATGTCAAACAAATCCTTCTCAATTTCAGAAACCAAATAGACCACAACACAATAATACTAGGTGATTTGAACACGCCGCTCTCACCACTGGACAGATCTTCCAGACAAAAATTGAACAAAGAAACCATAGATCTCAACAACACAATCAATAATTTAGACTTAACGGACATTTATAGAATATACCATCCAACCAAGAGTGAATACACTTTCTTCTCAGCAGCACATGGATCCTTCTCTAAAATAGACCATATATTATGCCACAAAGCTAATGTTAGCAAATACAAGAAGATAGAGACACTAGCATGTATTCTACCAGATCATAATGGATTGAAGTTAGAAATAAATGAAAGAGTAAAACACAGAAACTATTCCAACATCTGGAGATTAAACAATATGCTATTATATGATGAATGGATAACAGAAGATATTAGGAAGGAAATTAAAAAATTCTTAGAGGTAAATGAGAACAAAGAAACATCATATCAAAATCTCTGGGACACTATGAAAGCAGTACTTAGAGGGAAATTTAGTTCATGGAGCGCATTTAATAAAAGAAGTAAAACTCAACAAATAAACAACCTAACACTACAGCTCCAAGCCCTAGAAAAAGAAGAACAGAACAGCACCAAAAGTAGTAGAAGACAGGAAATAGTTAAACTCAGAGCTGAAATCAATGAAATTGAAACAAAAGAAACAATACAAAAAATTGACAAAATAAATAGTTGGTTCTTTGAAAAAATAAACAAAATTGATAAACCTTTAGCCACACTAACAAAGAGAATACGAGAGAAAACCCAAATCACTAAAATTCGGAATGAACAAGGAAATATCACAACAGACAGGATGGAAATACAAAACATAATTAGAAGCTATTTTGAAAATCTATACTCCAACAAAATAGAAAATTTCGAAGACATCAACAGGTTTCTAGAGACATATGAATTGCCTAAACTGAATGAGGAGGACATAAACAATTTAAATAGACCAATTTCAAGTACTGAAATAGAAGAAGTCATCAAAAGCTTACCAACAAAGAAAAGTCCGGGACCAGATGGGTTCTCAGCCGAGTTCTACAAAACCTTTAAGGAAGAGCTCATTCCAATACTTCTCAAAGTATTCCATGAAATAGAAGAGGAGGGAACCCTCCCAAACTCATTCTATGAAGCCAATATCACACTGATACCTAAACCAGACAGAGACTCATCAAGGAAAGAAAATTTCAGACCAATATCCTTAATGAACATCGACGCAAAAATTCTCAACAAAATTTTAGCAAATCGCATACAAAAACATATTAAAAAGATAGTGCACCATGATCAAGTGGGTTTCATCCCAGGGATGCAAGGTTGGTTCAACATCAGGAAATCAATAAACGTAATTCACCATATTAATAGACTTAAAGTCAAGAATCACATGATTATTTCAATAGATGCAGAAAAAGCATTTGATAAAATACAGCACCCCTTCATGCTCAGAACACTGGAAAAAATAGGGATAGTGGGAACATTCCTTAACATTGTAAAGGCCATTTATGCTAAGCCCATGGTTAATATCACTCTAAATGGTGAAAAACTGAAAGCATTCCCCCTAAAAACTGGAACAAGGCAGGGATGCCCTCTTTCACCACTTCTATTCAACATCGTTCTTGAGACTCTGGCCAGAGCAATTAGACAAACCAAAGAAATTAAAGGGATACGAATTGGAAAAGAAGAACTCAAACTATCCCTGTTCGCTGATGACATGATTATATATTTAGAGGAACCAGGAAATTCCACCAGAAAACTCTTAGAACTCATAAGTGATTTCAGTAAAGTAGCAGGTTACAAGATCAATGCCCATAAATCCAACGCATTTTTATACATAAGTGATGAATCTTCAGAAAGAGAAATTAGGAAAACTACCCCATTCACAATAGCCTTGAAAAAAATAAAATACTTGGGAATCAATCTCACAAAAGAGGTGAAAGACCTCTACAATGAGAACTATACAACAGTAAAGAAAGAAATTAAAGAACACCTTAGAAGATGGAAAGATCTTCCATGTTCTTGGATAGGAAGAATTAATATTGTCAAAATGGCCATACTACCTAAAGTGCTATACAAATTCAATGCAATTCCAATTAAAATCCCAATTGTGTACCTTACAGAAATAGAGCAAGCAATTATGAAATTCATCTGGAAGAATAAGAAACCCAGAATAGCTAAAGCAATCCTTAGCAGGAAGAGTGAAACAGGGGGTATTGCAATACCAGATCTTCAACTCTACTACAAAGCAATAGTAACAAAAACGGCATGGTATTGGTACCAAAATAGAAAGGTAGATCAATGGTACAGAATAGAGGACACGGACACAAACCCAAATAAATACAATTTTCTCATACTAGACAAAGGGGCCAAAAATATGCAATGGAGAAAAGATAGCCTCTTCAACAAATGGTGCTGGGAGAATTGGAAATCCATATGCAACAGAATGAAACTAAACCCATATCTCTCACCATGCACGAAACTAAACTCAAAATGGATTAAGGACCTCGGAGTCATACCAGAGACCCTGCAGATTATAGAAGAAAAAGTAGGTCCAAATCTTCACCTTGTTGGTCTAGGACCAGACTTCCTTAACAGGACTCCCATAGCACAAGAAATAAAAGCTAGAATCAACCACTAGGATAGATTCAAACTAAAAAGCTTTCTCTCAGCAAAGGAAACTATCAGCAATGCGAAGAAAGAGCCTACAGAGTGGGAGAATATCTTTGCCAATCATACTTCAGATAGAGCACTAATCTCCAGAATCTATAAAGAACTCAAAAAACTCTACTCCAAGAATTCAAATAGTCCAGTCAACAAATGGGCTAAGGAAATGAATAGACACTTCACAGAAGAAGATCTACAAGCAATCAACAAACATATGGAAAAATGTTCAACATCTCTAGTAATAAGAGAAATGCAAATCAAAACCACCCTAAGATTCCATCTCACCCCAATTAGAATGGCGATTATCAAGAATACGAGCAACAACAGGTGTTGGCGAGGATGTGGGGAGAAAGGTACACTCATACACTGCTGGTGGGGCTGCAAATTAGTGCAGCCACTATGGAAAGCAGTGTGGAGATTCCTTAGAAAACTTGGAATGGAACCACCATTTGACCCAGCTATCCCACTCCTTGGCCTATACCCAAAGGACTTAAAATCTGCATACTACAGAAATACAGCCACATCAATGTTCATAGCTGCTCAATTCACAATAGCCAGACTGTGGAACCAACCTAGATGCCCTTCAATTGATGAGTGGATAAAGAAACTGTGGTATATATATACAATGGAATATTACTCAGCCATAAAATGATAAAATTATGACATTTGCAGGCAAATGGATGAAATTGGAGAATGTCATGCTAAGTGAGATAGGCCGATCTCAAAAAGCCAAAGGACGAATGATATCGCTGATAAGTGGAGGATGACACATAATGGGGGGGAGGGAAGGGTTAGAGTTAGGGTTAGGGAGGGGGGCAAGTATGGAGGAAGGAACTACTGTATAGAGGGTAAAGAGGGGTGGGAGGGGTGGGGGGAAGGGAAAAAATAACAGAATGAATCAAACAACATTGCTTTATGTAAATTTATGATTACACAAATGGTATGCCTTTACGCCATGTACAGAGAAACAACATGTATCCCATTTGTTTACAATAAAAAATAAATAAATAAATAAATAAAAATGACTATTAAAAGTACACATACTGCATTTGATCATTTATGCTGTCTGTATTTGAAAGTCAGCCAGGTCCATTCCCATGGCTGCCACACAATGCTGGAAAACTTCTTGGAGAAGGATCAGTTGCTTCCTGTTGGTTTGGCCTTCTCTGTTCACCCACCTGCTGACACTGAATTGCTGTACGAAGCCCATCTGTGATATCATCTTACCAAATCTCAGTACGATACAGTGTGTTAAACAACCAGATATGATCTTTAAAAATTCTCTTTTCTCCTTCCATTTGGAGACGATTCATCACATTTTCTCAAAATAAAAAGATGAGTGTTCAAAAAAAGAAAAAAAGTACACATACTTTCATAGATTCACTCATTGAATCTTTGCTGGTTTTATTAACTTTGTTCTGTGCCAAATTTCCTGACATGTCCATTGTTTGCACTGAATCTGTCCCCACATCTTCTCTTGTATGAAGCAAGCAAAGGACAGTTATCAGAAAACCACCACTAGACTCTTGAACATACAAGTAGCATATGATAAGAGCAAATGGCTCATCCCCTCAGGAGCTTAATACCTCCATCTGCAGAACTAGGGCACTGAACTATAATCTATTATTACTTTATAATTAGAATTATAATAACTTTATAATTCTAGATAATTCACCTGAAAGTAGTAGTTTTTTCTCAGGTAGTGGATGGTACAGGTCTGAGTTCCTTATAGCTGTTACGTAAACTTACCTTAGGAAGACTTGTGTGAATGCACCAAGGATTCCAATCTTCCAGAAAGTTTTTCTGAGTTTGCTGTGGCTGAGTTTGACCAGTGGAACAGGACTGCAGGATCACTTGGACACTTGTTAGAAATGCAGAATTTGAGGCAACACCAGGGATTACTCTACTGAAGTCAGCATTTTAACGAAGTCCCGTGGTAACTTGTGTGCACATTGAAGTTTGAGACCTGAGGGCCCAGTGAGGTCATGAAGTGTGACTGTATCCAATTTTGTTGTCTAGATCATCTCTATCATATGAGTACTATCATAAAAGAAAGTTTTCCAAGGTCCATGAAACTTCCAGCAATAACTTTGTACATAAAAATATGCCACTGATGTGTATTATACATAGAATTGGTCACTATATTTGATGTTCAGCCCCCTTTTCTCATCTTTCAGCTTTCAGACCAGAGTGGGGTTTGGGGCCTCCTAAAGTCAAAAAAAAAAAAAAGTCCCAAAACAAACAAAAAAGGACTTTGTAGCACCACCTACAGTTTTGAAGAAGCATGATTTTATCTTTCATTGTGTGTTTCCACGAGACAAATGTTGTGCCAACTATGAATTCCTTACCTCTGAACAAGTATTAGTCTTCATCTTCAATAAGTAGTATTTTAATACATTTGTTAACAGTCCTTTTCAAGTCTAGTGTTTTGTGCTTTAGGAAAACAGAAAGAACCATCTGTGCACTCAGGAACTGATGGTACAGGATAGGAACCCAAGAAAAATGCTGTTCTCATATTCTGGTGGTTTCCTTCACTCTGCACTTGTTTCCTGCTTGCTGAGAATTTGGCCACAGAAAGATAACAGAAACCATTGCCTCAAGATTTTCCCATTCAAACAGAGTAGCTCCAACAGAGTGCAGAGACTTAATGAAATGCACTGCCTATTTCAGCCCAATTCAACACAGTCGTCCTGGGGATTGCTTAGCATCTGATATTCCTCTCCCAACTCAGTCCTTGTTTCTTTAAAAGCAGTCCATCTTCTTTCTGATGATAACCCCCACATAATGAACCATCCACATGGATTCTGTTTTTCTTCTCAGTTCTATGAAGTTTGGCCTTATATATTTTGAAGGTCTCTTGTTAACTGTGTCACCATTGAGGATTATTATATCTTCTTGGAGAGCTAACTCTTCTATCATTAGGTACTGCATACCTTTATTGCTGATGATTTTTCTGCTTCTGAAGTTGGCTTTATCGAAAATTGACATTTCTACTCCAGATTTCTGGTGATTAGTGTTAGCCTAATATATTTTTCTCCATAACTACAACCTACATAAGTGTTTTAATGTAAAGAAGTTTTCTTACAGACAACATGGTTGGTGTTTTTTAATCCATTCTGGCAACCTCTGTGTTTTAAACAGTACGTTTAGATCATTTTTATTTAAGTAATTATTGATAGTATTAGGATTATATTGCTGTGTTCATTACTATTTTTTATATATTTCATTTGTTCTTTGCTCTTTCTATCTGGTTTTTGTGTTTTCTAATTTTAATAACTTTATGTGATTTCCTTTTATCTCTATTCCTAACATATCAGTTCTATTTTTTTTTAATAAAAAATGTTTTAGTAGTTGCCTTAGAATTTGTAATACACATTTAAAACTAATCTGGAACCACATTCAAATAACACCGTACCATTTTATGTGTATCCAGTGCCTTGTAACAGTGTTCCTGAATTCCTTTTTCCCATTCTTTATGGCATTGCTTTTATGTGTGCATTTCACTTGTTTACATAATTCCTCAAAGAATTATTACTATTACCTTAAAATTTAGTTTATAGATCAATTATGAGTAAAAAATGTACGGATTTATCTTATCTTGATTTATTCCTTCTCTACACTCATTCTTTCTTAATGTAGATCTGAGTTTCTGAGCTATATTATTTTCCTTTATACTGCAAATTCTTTGTTTGGCTATGTTTAAGCACACAGATGCTTACCATTGTGTTATATTGCCTACAGTATTCAGTACAGTAACATACTATACAGGTTTGTGGTCTAGGAGAAATGAGCTATAATATATATCCTGATGTGTAGTGGGCATACCATCTAGGTTTGTTTGAGCATACTGTAGTGTACCTTTTATCAAATTCTAGCCATGCTAATTGTTTTTGAGTTTTATTTATATACCTGTAGCCAGGATCTGAATTCTACTTTCACTGAAAACAAAACTGCACTTTCCCCAAGCCCTACAAGCTGCAACTTGCCTTAATATATACGTCTGAAATTTCACAACCAAGCTGTATGGACAGCCTTCATGTCTGCTGCTACGTGTAGATCACTCAAGAGGTGTAACAACAATACTCAGTGATATAACAGTGACGTTCAATGTTCAAACCAGAAAAGTCCATCATATTGGAACCACCGTCCTAATCCCACCTTCCTAAGAGCTTCAGCCTCAGCACTAGAAATATCCTTGACTAGTTGTCTTCCAGCTTCAAGAACTAAGATCATACTCTGCTCCAACTATTACATTTTGTTTCCATAGAATGATACTTTAAATCCTTTTTAAAAATACAATATCAAGTGATCAATTTAGCTTCAGTATCATTCCAAATCAGGAAAGTCCTTAACATCCATGTAATTGTCCATGTAAGTGATGATGCTCTTACTGTTAAGAGCTCTTAAATATAAGATGCAAGTCATTTATCAGATACAAAGTACTGATTCTACGGACTTATCTAATTATTTAATTGATTCCTGATAATATTTGTTTTGATATTTTTAATACTCATAATATTGTAAAAAGAAGTAAATTAGCCTTGAAAAAAGGGAAAACCCTGCCAACATTATTCCCGTTGCATGACAAATTTAAAATAGTCACAGAAACTTACAGTCACCACAGTGCCAAAGAATGGAATGACAATGTCCAGGGTGTTGAAGAAGAGGAAAACAGGTAGATATTAGTCAAAGGTCACAAAATTTCAGTTATACAGATGAATAAGTCTTAGAGGTTTACTGTACTGCACAGGGCGTATAGCTGATAAACTTCATTTTATACTTAAAAACTTGTTTGAAGAGTAGATCCTATGTTGTGTTCTTATCATAAATGACTATAAAGAAAGTGAGAGAGACTTTTGGAGACGGTGTATAGGTTTATGGTATGCATAGGATTGTGATGATGTCTTCATGGTATATACTTATCTCCAAACTCATTTGCCCACATGAAATACATAAATATTTTCATATGTCAATTATACCCCAGTAACATGGTTTAAAAAATAAAAGCAAATTATTTTCACTGAAATAAAAAAGAAGAAGAAGAATCACTGTGGTAGGTATGGTAGATTAACACACCAACATCTAGAGGGCAGGGGTTAGAAAATATAAAACATTATTTCCCAGACTCCCCTGCAATTGGGAGTCCAATGTGATTGAGGTTCTGTCAGTCAGATGTACTTGAGAATTGGATGTGGAAACCAAGCCATGTATGGCAAAAAGCAGGGTAATGGGATCTGTGTTTGCTATTATAGACTGGGCCAGGGTGTGTTAGTTCTATAGCTGCTAGCCATAGCAATGGCTTCACACACATTTCAGCAGCTTTCTTAGTAGCTCTGCATAGTGGCTCAGTTCTATAGCATGGATTTGGTTGTCATTCTGGGAGGAAGTATAGAGTTGGTTTCTAGTCAATTCTTTTCCTGCCTTTAATGGCTATAATATATCCTTCTCTTTGTAAAATTGTTGATGGAATCCTACCTAATAGTGTCTCAGATATAACCCAGTCTCTTAAGCAAACTACAACAGTCTTCAAGGTACAAGCAAATCAAGACTTGGGGAGTGTAAAGTTTCCATATGCAAAAAATATAGAGGATACAGTGAAACATCCCTGAAAAATGATCAATCAAAGGCAGATAAATAGATGGATACATAGGTTAGGTAGGTAGATCTGTAGATATATGATAGGACCTCTATCCATCAAGGCAGACATGGGGATTTGGGTAATTTATTTTTTCATCTGAATTCAAGGACTGATCCACTATTATAGTTTGCTGTGGTTACCTGATCCAGTGGGTTGTAGTGCTTTGATAGTAAAGAAAGTATCAGAGAGAAAAATGGGAGATTTTGTAGGAATTAGTGATGATTAGTAAACCAAGTCAACTCAAGAGATTTTTTTTAGTAATTTTTTTAGTAATTTAATTTAGTAATCAGTCCCTGATTCTGCTTTCATTTCCATCTCTCCCCAATAAAATGCAAAATATATCAGTTTTATAGGTTTTTGTCTTATATTTATTACTTTAACTCTTCCATTTGGTGGATCATCTCTCTTCCACAAAACCATTAAATATTTAGAAAAACAAAATTTTTTTGAACCAGAAATAATTATAACAAGGAAGGAAGGGAGAGAGGGACAGTAATTAAATTAAATAAAATACTTTTAAAATCAGAAAGAACATGTGGTATCTTCAATTATTCATTCACACTGGGAATATCCTCAATCGTACACTCAGGATGGTTCTCCTTATATCTTAAATACTTGTAGTGATAGAGAAAAGGTTGCATCATAAAGTTGCTTATTTCATCAATGTGTATCCAATAATCCCTTCTTATTTTGAAAATAAATCTCTCTTCCCATTATGTCTATCCCTGATTCATGAATCACTTAATGGAACAACTCATATCAGGTCTATCTACCAGTTGTGCAAGCATCTGGAGACCACATTTTTCTCTCTATCTCTTCTTTGAGTACAAAACCAAATCTCTGGAATTCTTTATAAGTGCTTTGAAATTAGAGTCTCAGCTCAGATTCCTCCTAATTATTTAATCTTTAAATTACTAACCCTTTTGTTTTTGTAAATTCTATGTCAAACAGTACCATGTACTTCATAAAATTTCTTTTAGAGATTAAATGTAATAATAAATTAAACATTTTATCACAGCATTTATCATGTGGTAAGTGCTCAGAATTAATTATTAACTATTAATTATTATTAGCTAAATATCAACTATTCCGATAATTTTTTTTCTTTTGAGATGGTTTATTTATTTATTTTGGTTGTTCTCTCATGAATGGGCCCCCCATATGAATATTTCTCTTTTGAAATATGTACCTGAGGATACATACTATCAGTAGAGAAATAATAGTTATTATCTAATTATAGTCCTCTCTTAGATAGTGATACTTACTAGAAACAAATACATAGTTACACGGACAACACAGATATTTTTAAAAGTGATGAAACATGTATCATAAGCAAAGGTCTGAAGGTGTGAAAGGTTACCAAATATGGGCATAGCATTACAGGTGATCTAATATTAGAAGGTAGCCTATCTTTCCATGCCATAGATCTCAGAGTACCTCTTTGAGATGATATCATTACTGTTATTTCATGATTAGATGAGGAATGAGGTTAACAAACTAATTGCTCCCTCAGAGCTACCACTGAATTCCAACTAGTGCTTAAGAGGATGTGAAAAGCACTTCTAAGGAAGCAACCCAGGAGAGAGAGTGTGTGCGGGTCTTGATTGCATAAAACCCAGGAGAGTCTATCCTGTATAAGTAAGGAAATGGCAATTCCTCCAGCTGGAGCACACTGTGCTCTGCTCAGCAATGGTAAACGCAGGGTTAAACTTCCGTCAGGGTCTCACCGTTAATCTCTGCCCCTTACATATTAATGGGACCGCACTTGGGAACCTTTCTGGTTCTTGGGGCTTCTTTTTCCTCAAAATGGACTTAAAAATCAAATAGCATCATAAAACCAGGAAAAATCATGGTGTCTAATTATAGTCAAGGAACAACGCCCTCTGCGAGCCTTTGCTGACCAAGGGAAGGGAGTGAAGAAGAGCTCACAGGAATCTGAATTGCTCAGAGAGACTATTCAGGTACGACTAGAATTAGTAACAAGTGGCAGCATGTAACTCCCACCCCCCAAAATGTCAGTATTTCTCTCTTACTGTTCATATTTTTGCCAAATTCTAGAGTGGTACAGGCTGACTCATTATGGCTTGGTCTTTATTTTTAGAAACGTTTTTCAGAGGCACTTGTCACAGTATATACTTGGAATTTCCTCTTTGAATGTGGCTCTGTAATGAGAAAGCTTCTGTATTGGTGCTGATACCATGATGTAACATCTAAGGTGTGGGAAAATCCCGTTTTATGATCTCTAAAACTTAATGAGAATTTAACCAAGTGTGGTCTAAAGTGCAGACTGCAAATGATCAGAAATAAGTCAGATATGAAGATTTTTCTCACGTTCATGTAAAACCAATTGTGAGGACCCATCTGGTAGGGTATAATTGGCCATTAGTGGAGCAGGCTGTCTTAGCAGGTGGAGGCAAAGAGAAGGCAGATTTTACTAATGATTAAGGGTGCAGATAATGGAATGAAACAGTCTGCCATATACTAGATTTGCATTCTTGAGCAACTTCCTTAATATTTCTGATCTTCTATCTCTTATCTGCATATATCTAAATAGTAATTGTAATAGTAAATTCTTCTTATAGGTACATTTAAAAGATAAGCCACAGTTTCACAACACTGAGCCAGTCCTTGGAACATAGTAAGTACTAATTAAATGATATGTGTGTATGTGTGAATATGTGCAATTATTATTACCGTTACTAAGTGAATAATGCATCTTCCAGTCAGCGTACCTTGTTCTTGACTTGTATAACCTTCCTAATTAGTGCTTTGCTTTGCTAGTTCTACATTTTGTATTTTCCACTTTCTCACAGTAACATGAATTTGATGCTTTTCTTTCTCTTACTATTTCTTTGGTTAATATTTCTGAGTTAAGCTTCTTTTTGCATGTAGAAAGAAATTAAACTGCTGGAAGGGCCAGAGCAGTATCTTGTGATAGAATTGGGGATCTTAGCGCTCTCAAGTACAGAGTAATGTAATCTGAAGAGAATGTGATCTAAGTCTACTCAATAGTACTAATTTAATAAAACATTTGTTTGAAAATAATTACAGAATACCAGCATTAATGGAAAATACTTAAAGAAATAAGTTTAAGGTCTATAAAATGAAGGGAAACTTTTCCTTAGAATATAGAGATTTGCCAGACACTTCATAAACTTTACTGTGATACCAGGATATTTTTGTGCAGATATTGCTGTTGTAATCATTTTGGTTTCCATATAAGAGGCAATAAAATCAGGCCTATGGAAGATGTTGTGCCAGCGATTTTTAGTAGTATAGACAATAAAAGGCAAATCCAGGATTCACATTGAGTGACTGCTTACTCATACAACCATTTTTTTTTTTATTTGCAGAGTGTAGTGAATAGTTGGAGTTTGTTGCTTAAAGATATCATTAGAGTTCAAAATATGAATGTGCTCAAAGAGAATAAATCCATGAAAAAAAATTCCTAATTCAAGGATATTTTGAATATATCTTTAAGTTTCTCTTCTTGTTATAGAAAATAGCCATCTGCCTTTGTGAAATATTCCTTCCAAGATTGGATTGACTGATTCCGAAATAGCCATGTCTTATTATCTGAAAATGTTACATAGATTTTGCTCTTGCCTTTCATAAGAAGGCAGGTTGTTTCTTCTTAAAAACAGAGTCAAAGCTTGATAATGTGACATTGTTGTCCAGATTTTGGTCTTTCAGACCCTCTCTCAGGATCAGACTCCTTACAGCTATGAGGAATCGCTCAGTGGTGACTGAGTTTGTCCTGCTGGGCATCCCAAACACAGAGGGTCTGGAGACCATGCTCTTCATCCTGTTTTTGTCCTTTTACATCTTCACCCTCATGGGGAACCTGCTAATCTTGCTGGCAATTATCTCCTCCACTCGGCTTCACACCCCCATGTACTTCTTCCTGTGCAAGCTGTCTATTTTTGACATATTTTTCCCTTCTGTGAGTTCTCCCAAGATGCTGTTCTACCTGTCAGGGAACAGCCGAGCCATCTCCTACGCAGGCTGCGTGTCCCAGCTCTTCTTCTACCATTTCCTGGGCTGCACTGAGTGTTTTCTGTACACAGTGATGGCCTATGACCGCTTTGTTGCCATATGTTATCCTCTACGCTACACCATAATCATGAGCCACAGAGTGTGCGCCATCTTGGCTGCAGGAACCTCATTTTTTGGCTGCATTCAGGCCACCTTTCTGACCACTCTCACTTTCCAGCTGCCCTACTGTGGCCCCAATGAGGTGGACTACTACTTCTGTGACATCCCAGTGATGCTGAAGCTGGCTTGTGCAGACACCTCAGCCCTGGAGATGGTGGGGTTCATCAGTGTCGGTCTCATGCCCCTCAGCTGCTTCCTCCTCATCCTCACCTCCTACAGCTTCATCGTCTGCTCCATCCTGCAGATCCGCTCTGCAGAGGGCCGCCGCCGTGCCTTCTCCACCTGCAGTGCCCACCTTACCGCCATCCTGCTTTTCTACATGCCAGTGGTCCTCATCTACCTAAGGCCAACCCCAAGTCCCTGGCTGGATGCAACTGTTCAGGTCCTGAACAACTTGGTCACCCCCATGCTGAACCCCTTGATCTATAGTCTGAGAAATAAGGAGGTAAAATCATCCTTGTGGAAGGTCCTCCACCTGCTGGGCTTCCTTCCTGAATAATTGTAAAGAGAGCTCAATAGCTAACACTTTAACCATACATCATAGCTGATGAAATACTTTTATTTGATTTGCATAAGGTATTCTATTATCTCCATTTTACAATATGGGGGACTGAGATGTTGAAGAGCTAAAGTGTCTTGTCAGGACGTATAATGAGCAAATGGCAGAATAAAAACTCCAGGGCTGTCTTCTGACACTGGGATCCATGCTCTCTTATAGACATCACAGGGCTCATAAAGAGGAAGGGAATATTTCCCAGTAGATAGAAAAAAATGGACCTTCTTTTTTCAATCTTAATCATTTTCATCCTTTTTCATTCCTCCACCTCGTCTTCTCACTCTGATGCTGTTTTACCTTGGCTACAGTGATTGTCTTCTCAAAAGTCTATATTGGAAAAGACATCACTTTATTGGCCTAGAGGTTGTTGATCAAGTGAGAGAGATGCATCCTTATGCATCCTTTCAAATAACGTCCTGGTACTTAAGAACCATAAAAAACTGTATAAAGAGAAAGACTTCTGGCTAGGACCTGAGACTGGTCTCTCAGGTGAAGCAGAGGTACCAATATTCTCTATCACTTACAAATACTAACTTTGGGAATTGGACCTGGAAACAGGCATTGGCTGTGGAAATGCAGTATGTGAATGGAAAGCTTTTCTGTTTACTGAAAAGGTTTGATTTTGGTTTACCTTCCTGTGGTTTTTTTTTTTTTTTTTTTTTTTTCTGGTTCAAATATCCTACAAATGAGAAATGTGCCATTTCAATGAGGACAGCTACAATTTTCATGACCAAATTTGTTAAATCTTATGCTTGGGGAATATTTTTGTTGTGAAATTTTTGAAGTGTAAATTTGCAAATTATGCTCTATGCATATATAAATGTGCCGCAATAAAACCAAATATTTGTATAATTAATATGCCAAAATATACAGTTATATCTGCAAACAACTGAAATTTTTAAAATAAAAGAAAGAGATACAGAGGAAAAGACACCATGACCCTGGATAGAAGATGATGGAAGAAGAGGAGGGAGAGGAAAATGTCAGTGTATTTCTTTTGTCTGCCCTTCTCAGAATCAGCAGCAAGAACCTGTCACACCCAACCAGCAGTGCAGGGTCTTTGCTGCCACCAAGGTAAACTGACTACTAGAAGGTAGGTAAAATTCTTCTGTAGCTATCCTTGGGTGCCTAAAAACCTTCTGTCAGTGCTGTTTTCCCCTTGCTTTTTAGTAAGCAAGAATCTAAAGGGCAAGCTGGAAATATATCTTAAATTACTTCACTTTTCCTGTATTGCAAATCCTTCTCATTACTCTCAGGGTCCACTCTGACATTCATGAGGCAGACGTACAACTAACTAGAACATCCCAGGGTTCATACCAAGACCAAGATAAATATAAAGCAAAGTAAGGAGTGAATTTTCTGGGCTAGAGAAAGACCTCATGGAAGTATTGAAGATTGAAGATGTGTTTGCTTGCTTACTTTATCCAGAGGAAGGAGATCTGAGTAGTATTATCCAGGAAGAAAGAGCATACTTCTCAATCTTTCCTATAGGGATCTAGGAGGAGGGTCAGAGAGAATTCCTTGGACTGGCATCTCTTAAATATGTGCCATAATAAGGGAATGTCTTTGCAGTAAGGTCTAATTCAGCATAGCTTCTGATTTCAAGATTCTTCCCCAGTTCTTGGATTCGGGGAATGGCCTATACAAAAGGACTCCATCTGTATCTCCTTAAGCAAATTAACCTCTCTGCTTGTTGCAGCATTTCTGAAGGATACTTATAGATCGATGATGGCACTGACAAGGCAGAGGGAGGCCGTGGAGAGAGCCTTTCAAGGGATCCACAGGGATCCGGGCCTGCGCTGGTCATTGCCTGCTCTCTCTGGTGATTGGTTCCCCGTGAAACTGACTGAAATTAATGAATAACAAATCAGAAATTAATGTTTTAAGTCATTTGATCTGCTTTTTATTGGTGAAATGCTAATTTTACCTATACCAGAATGATCATTCAAGCTAAAAGAATATCACCGCTGTGTAGTGTACCAGTTGACTGAATGTCGGAGGACAATAATACCTGTCATTATTGGAATGCTAGATGGATGAGAAACAATCTAGCCTACTTTATATCATTCCTCTGTTTTACAGTTCAGCATGCAGAACATTATTTTAGTTCTTATCTCAGTGATATCTTAATGACAATATCACAGAGCTATCTGATATTTTCGTATTGATCTTTTAAATGTTTTATCAGATATTAAAAAATTGGAAAATAATAATGGAAAACCTATTTAAATGAAAAATAGCTTAAGTGTAAAGAACTACGATACAGTCAGTGCACTTGTCCCTCTACCTACTTTAAAGAAACGAGTGATGCCGTGGAAGTCCCAGGAGGTCCTGGTCGGACCCCATCCACTCTTCTTCCCCAAGATAACATCCTTCTCCTGAATGTTTTGTTCTCTTTGAGTTTTACCTCATGTGTTTGTGTCCCTAAACACAATATGGCAAGGTTTTCTACCTTATATTCATGAAATTCTACTGAAATTTGCTTTTTTCATTGGAATATTTACTCTTTAGTTTTTTTTTGTATTTGCATGCCTGAAATTATTTCCAAAGTGTAGCAGCCCATATAAAAATGTCAACTTTGCCACTATGTAGTATCACATTATATGAATATATCAACATTTATGTTTTTATTACTAAATAAATAAACATGAATCTGCTAAATGTAAGAACCTCTGCCTTTTGAATAGCCACTATGTTTTATTGAGTTCTTATGCCTATCATGCATATCATATGACACAAAGATACCATCACCAACCTCTCTTCAAGATTTCTTTCCACCAGGTAAAGAGAAAACAGGAAAAACTATTTAGTTTGGATTTTCCCAACAATGTACACTGATCCAAACCTTGGATATAAGCAGTTTATTTTGAAATATTCTCCCAAGAAGCATGGCAAGGGAGTAAGTGATATAAGAAAGGACGGTCAATGAAGCATGTGTTTATGACTCACCTATGAGGAGGACTGGGGCTCATTCCCATTGAAAATCCTCTGGAAGACAGTATAAAATCACCTCCCATTATTTGAAAAGAAGCTGGGTTATTTTTGTATCAACTATTGCCCCAAATTTGTTAGTGGATGGTCTTGGGAGCATTAATGATCAGGCACTTCTGGCCTGCTCCACATATATAGACTGAAAAGTCTTCCTTGGCCAGAGACTGCCCTCAGGCAGAAGACATAGGAATCCCTCAGCATGCCACTGACGCTCTTTGAAGGTGACCTTTGTAGTGGGCTGAATGGAGGTGAATAAAAATCTGAAGATGGGTTATGGTCATAATTTAATTTCTAAAGTACTATCTTTCTATAATGTATACCACATGATACTACTCTCTGTCTTTAAAATTTCAATAAATGTTTTTATAGTTGAATTAAAATAACATTAATTTAGCATAATCCAACCCAATCTACCTCTTTAAACTCCCCAAAACCATATAGTACTCCAGAAAATCATTCATCTCTTGCTTCTTTGACATCCTCTAAAGATACCACCTTACATTTTTTTTATTCACCAGCTGACTTATATAAACCGTTATCTACTAAGTACTTAGTACATTAAGTACTGGAATTAAAAATTTTATGGAATTATGAATATTCATAGAATAAAATTTATGGATATTCATAATTCATAGAAAAATTTATGGATATTCATAATTCCACAAATTTTATTCTTAAGTAACTCATAGCTCAGTGTGGGAAGCAACTAATTAAAATGTAGATAATATTTAAAGAAAATATATAAAATATAGACTAGTAAAATGAAGGCACAAATGATTAATCCTATTGGAAATGATTGGAGATGTTGGATACAGTTTTAGAAAATATTTTAAATGACTCATTAACAATTCTGTGTCTTTAAAATTTTTGTTTTCCCCTCTTGGAATAATTTTCCCTAATTCCTCTGCTAGAAAAACTTCTCTTCATCCATCCAGACCCAAGTAGAAAGGTCCTTTTCTTTGTAAAATTTTCCTACCTCAAGCAGTATTTAAGCTCTGGTTTCTCTGTGCTTCAGTTTTATATCATAGTCCAGATTATCATCTCATTATGTTGAAATAATATTTGCAAAGTTACTTGCAAGAATAAGAGTTAACTAGGTATAGGAAGGTGAAGAATAGGGACAGATGAGTTATCACAGTTCAGAACTGTCAGATCTTTGTTATTGACGTAATAAATGGAAGCATGACTTCTGAATGGCATTACTTTGATGGTCAGGATCTCAGTTTATGCATTTATTCTATGTTATAAAGTGTCTGATAGTAATGGACTAAGGCTTGGCTTTGAGAAAGATAGTGATGGTCTTGTTGACAAAGGTGAATGAATCAGATGGTCATGTTTAATTTTGATCTGAACCTGTACGCATGTTATGACTGTTAACAAGTTACCCGACTGATTTAAATTGCTGTATTTTGATAAAATAGATATATATGAATCTACTTTGTTGAATTGTAAAGATCGATTTAGTTCTTTAATGTACCTCAAATTACATTTTGAAGGTAAAAATGATTTGATAAATACATTATCTTCCCTATTTTCTATTTTCCAAAAATACACTTTAAGTAAAATATAAAAATAAAAAGCAATAGATAAGCAGTGTTCAATTGACAAGATTTTTCTTTGGAAACAATTCTTCTGACATACAAGCGACAAAGAATAGTTTATAAACTGTGTGTGCCAAGCTTTAAAGTCAAACAAACAGGTGTTTAAATTCCCAATCAGCCACATCCCATTGGTGTACCATTCGATAAGATCTCTGAGTACAGTCTTATCAAATATATTAGGAGGATGAAAGCACCTAATTCACAGGTTGATGTATTAAGTGATGTTATCCATGACAGGCACTTAGCTCAGGGCTTAGCATACAGTTAGAAATGAACAAATGATAGCCAGTGTATGAGTCATGCTAGTCATGGTTCTCCAAAGAACCATAGCCTATAGGAAGGAGGGTCATAACCTGGGACTTAGGATAGAGTCACATCCTGATAAAACTATTATAGAACAAAATATTGTAAATGGAATGTGCATTTAACACAGGGAGCCTCCTGAACATCAGCTTAGAAACCAGCACACTGTAGAGTATTGGCAGTTCATCCTGGTGATCCTATGGCTGACTGAGAGCTGAGACTACCTGTCACCACACAGCATCATGATAGACTAGTATATCACAGATTGATAGTCCAGGAAAAGATCAAAACTCAAAATTCAAAGTACAGTTTTTATTAATATGTATTATTTTTGCACAATTGTAAAGTAAAACGACCATAAGTCAAATCATCATAAGTCAAAGATGTATGTTTGTGTGAGTGTGTGTGTGTGTGTGTGTGTGTGTGTGTGTGTGTGTGTGTGTGTTAAAAAGAACTGGCTCCAACTATGAAGGCTGAGAAATCCCAAGTCTTCAGTTTCAAGCTGGAGACCCAGGAAAGCCTATGGTGTAAACTCAGTGTAACTCTGAGGACTTGAGAACCAGGAGAGCCAGTGGTGTAAATTTCCGAAGAAGGGCAGAAGAACCAAGTCCCAGCTCAATCAATCAGGCCTCCAGTTTTCTCTCTTACTTACTATCATCATTCTATTCAGGCCTTCAAATTAATTGGATGAGGACCACCCAAATCAAGGAGGGCAACGCCCTTTACTCAGTCTACTGTTTGAAAACATTTTTGCAGATGCATTCAGAAAAATATTGAACCAAGTATCTGAAAGCTTGTGGTCCAATCAAGCTGACTCCTAATGTTAACCACTACACCCAGTATTGTGTATAATAAAGTATTTTAATTTAATTTAATATAAAATACTTTATAATTTATACTTAATATGTTGAAATAAAGCAAAATAATGGCCTCTGTTTCCCATTATAATTCACACAAATTTTCCTTCGTTTAAGGCTACTTAAATGCTGAATCGTTTAATATATGGCCCCATAAAAATAGTAGATATTGAAATTAATATTGAAATTACACAGTGAATGTCATTTCAATCTGTATTTATCATATTGATCTGTTAGCAGCAGCTAATAATTTATAGACTGATATAACAAAGATTTGATACGGGGAAAAATGTAGAGAAAAAGACCCTGTTCCCAAATTGCCCCAAATTCTCAGGAAACATTAAAAATATTAGGGCTCCTGCTTGTAAACACTATGAATTAAGAATTTATCAAAGTAATTTAACCAAAGCAAAAAACACGAAATGAAAGGTTATTACAGATTGCATAGTATTTAGATTAGACGAACAAGGTGAGAAACTTATCAAAAGTATACCTATAGGTGGACAAAATAAACTACCACCAGGAAACGGTTGTGATTAGCCAAGATTCAGAGAACATTTAATATGAGTTCCATGCTGTCTTTTACATTCTCATCTCATTTTATTCTCACAGTATTTCCATGAGATGAGTACTCATTCTTATTATCTCTATTTTACATTTAGGAAAGTGAGACTGGCAACTTGGGCAACTTGCTCAAAGTATATCAAGGCACTCAGCCCTGAGTTTGTCTCACTCTCACACTCACTTCTGCCTTCGGGCCTCTCATGTTCAGTCTACCATGTGAACCACTGCTACCAGCCTGTGCTTCCCAAGGTCATGCTCATGAACATCATTTGTCGAAACTCAGAAAATGATCCTTATGCCTCAAATGAAGGAAAGGAAAACTCCTAATAAGGAACATATTTTCAAAATCTCTTACCAGTCACATCAAGCTATAAAATCTCTCAGAGGAAATCACCAAGAAGAGAACTTTTTAAATTGATTAACCTCAAAGGAATCATTCCTATGAGAGGCTTCTCAAGCTCATTATGACTTCGATTCTTTCCCTCTAGCTTTTGGTCCCCATCTGTGAGCTGTGTCATCAGAAGTGGATTAATGAGACTGGAATTGATTTAGGCAATGCAAAGGAGCTTGTTAAAGTGTTTATGTCTTAGATTCTCTCTGTAATTGTTACTCCAAGGAAAAAGCTAATCATGAATGAAACACACACATGTGAATAGACAGCTTCCTTCCCACACACACGGCTCATGGACAGTTTCATCCACCTTAGTTTCTTCAGTGTGCCCATGATGAGGTGGACACTTCCTAAACCCCTGCATTAAACACATTCCTCTCACATTGCCCCTCCAAAGAGTTAGCGATAAAGATGCCACGTGCCACTCACAATGTAATTAAATAGCTTTGACTAGAATTGACAGAATGGTGGAAATATGGAGTTATTCATGTCAAGGCTTCAAATGGCTACATAGTTTGAGTGCAGAATCCTGTCATCTCCATGAAGTAACAATGGAATTTGTCAATCATATTTCAATGGTCAGAACTAGGTTTGCCCAGCATAAGGTGAAAAGCAGAATGAATTTCATGAAGGAATACAGGGGCCCAGTTTATCCACCGTGACGGTTCTCATGGTTTTATTCTTCATGTGTGTGTTTTTTATTTATTTATTTTGTATTTCTTATCTGTGGTACTGGGGACTGAAACCAGGTTCCTTTAACACTGAGCAACATCTCCAGTCCTGTCAATTTTTTAAAAGTTTGAGACAGGATCTCAATAATTTCTGAAGGTCTTGATAAGTTGCAGAGGCTGATCTGGTACTTTTGATCCTCCTGACTCAGACTCCTGAGTTGCTGGGATTATAGGCATGCAACATGTCACCTGCCTTCATGGTTTAAATTAACCAGATGATTGCTGATTCTTCTCATCAGTACATGATAAGATATATCATATCTCATATCAATACTTCCCTCTACTTGGAAACCCCAAAGATACATATATTTTACATTCATAGTTATTTTCGGGAACTAGGGGATATTTATTTTAAATACATACAAAAAGCATGCACATATGCACTTACATGCACACAAACAGTATAATCAATAGGAGTAACAATAATTTGCAGCAAATAAAGTTAATAACAATCAGAATAGAATCTAGTATTAAATAGCATTAAAATTTTCAGGATCCACAATAATTATCTACATCAAAATAGATCAATAAATGTTTATGTCCTGTTAAATGTAAGAAGGTAGACGTGAATGGAATCTTGAAAGTCACTTAAAGCAATTATTTTATACACAATGAGACAACAGGACAGAGAGAGGTCAAACAGCACAAGGAAAATAGCAAAACAAATGAGAACTAATTGAGGTACTAAAACCTAATTCAGGATTTAAACCTTCAATTAATCTTGTCTGCTTTCAAATAAGTCTTGTAATTGTCTTTATACTTCTCTTCTGTGGAGATCAAAATTTCCCCAAGAATATTTACTCTATGCCTCCATATGTCTTTTGCCACTAATTGCATCTTCATTTAACCTTCAGTGGTCAGCACAAGAGCCTGAGCATAACTGAGATTTTATCTACGAGTACTGTTGAGTTGCATATCTCCTTGTAAATGATATCCTTCTGTAGCTGGCCTTTGGTCCTCTCCAGTTTCTTTATGTACAGTGCAACATCCAACAACTTGGAAGTCAATGATGAGCAGAACTGAAGAGAAACACTTAGACTAGGCCCCATAACTCTATCATATTTTGGATTCTTGATTATTAAAGAGAAATTTTAAGCTAGAAGGAACCTTGGAGATGATCAGTGTAAGTACATTTTTTTTTTTTATGTTACAATGTTTAATGTTTATCAAGTTAAATTTCCACAGCTAGCAGGATAACAGATGAGTTACTGGGACTCAGACCACATGGAAGGGAATGTTTACTGCGTGATCCCAATTACACCACAAGCCAGCCGACTTCCAGCATTTCCCGTCTTTGTACTTTCTTCATTTCCACCTTTGCCCAAGTCATCTGGTTTTTCATGGACCACCATTGTGCGGCCAAGGATGGAATGCTCTCCTGAGAGTGAGATCAGAGAATCTTCAATGGACACATCGGCCACCCACACCATCTTTGTCAGCAAGCATGTTGCCCAGGTCTCGACATGCCTTTCTTGATCCGTTGGCCCACCATGTTTTTTGGATTGAGGATCATAGTGAGGACCTGCACTTGTACAGCCTTGTGTATTATCTCCAAACTGATGGACGTGGAATCCATGCTGGCCTTCAGTCAATTCCGTAATGCGTCCCGATACCACAACTTTATTTGCTTGCTGCTCGAAGTGGACGATGCCCTGCACCGGGCCATCGCCCTTCAGCACGCACAGGGCCTTCGTTGTCTTAACTCGATGAAGAAGCGCGCCAGTCCGACCTGGAGGGCTGCAAAGGCAACAGCAATGATGCAAGAGACGCCGGCGCCTGTAAGTACAATTTTTAAAAGTGAGGAAAAATTCCTACATAGTGAAATGAGCGTGGATGAATGAGCGCACTGAATTGAGAGCTCTGTATTCCATCAAGGGACCTGGACCATTTTAATTAACTGAAGATTAATTTAGAAACATTCATTGAAGATTAACTAGGCCACTTATCAAGGAGCCATGAAGAATAAAAGATAAATTGGGCAGAAGTCTTTATGAAACTATGAGGAAAAGATATATTACCAATAATAAGAAAAAAAAAAAAAAACAGTTGAAGCTGGAGGGGTGTAGCCCCAACTCACAGAGTGTTTGAGCATATGAGGCTCTAGGTTCATTCCTCATTAAAAAAGGGGTGGGGGCAGTTAAAATACTAAATAAGAAGTTAGTTTGGTTTGGGAATATTTGGATAGATCTGAAGAAAGAGGTAACATATAAATGGAATTTTATTGACTGATAGGATTTTAAAATTTGGAAAAATTTAGAAATAGAAAAAAATTTGTGAACTAAAGAAAAAATTCAGGAGAGGTTAGGACATAGAAATGGCAAAGAAATGAGGAAAAGTGCTATTTTTTTCTTTGATTCATCAGTATAAAAAATCAATGATGTAAAGTAATTAATATTATACTACATATGGTATAGCACTTTATGATTAAATATTATACCATATGTGGTCATGCATCACATAATGTGCCAGTCAATCACAGACCACATGTATGATGATGATCTCATGAGATTTTAATGGCGCTAAAAAACTCATATTGCCTGGTGATTTTGTAGCTGTCTTAATATTGTTATTCAAGTGTTTGTGGTCACACTGGCAGCAAGAAACCTCGTGTAAGGCCAGCCCTATAAAATTACAGCACATATAACAATACTGATAATGATAAGATTCAACAATGCTACTGGTTTACGCATTTACTACACTAGTGTTTTATCCTTATTTTGCAGAGTAATTCTTTTACTTCCTAAAAAAAAACAAGTTTACTTTTACAGCTGAATGCCATGTTAGGCTGCTGCCTGATTCGTCTCGTGTTCATATGTATTTTGAGTACATCAAAGCAGCCGTATCTGGTGATTGACTTATGTAACCTAGGTTTGTCTAAATGTACTCCATGATCTTAGCACAGTGATAAAGCTGCTTAACGAGGTATTTCTCAGGATATCTCCCATGGTTAAGTGATACATGATAGTGCATTATTTTGATTTCAAACTATTTTTATACGATAGAATTTTATAGCATTTACATTAATTATAGCAGGGTATTAGAGAATAGATTTATACGCATGTAGTATAGACCATGCTAAAAACATTGACTCTATTGTCAGCAACCAAAGAAAAGAAAGCAGCAGGCTTAAAATTAATTGTTAGACTGTCTCCCTCTTTTAGTTCCCTTTGTCTCTGCATTTGGTTTTTATGGAGACCTTTTTAGAGAGGACTTGTAAGTCAACAACAGACCAGAGGTAGTACAGGGAGTCCTGTGAAATGAGGTGTAAATTTTAACTCAAGGTCAGTTGGGACAATTACCATTGAATAACACATGGTCAAATAAATGTCAAAGTCTATTAAATGTAATGAGGGCTATTATCCTCCACACATAACCCTACATCTAGATTCCCACTCTTAAGACTCTCCATTCATGCCCTGTTATATGTGATGGTAAAACTGATGTCACTGCTGTACGTCTTGAGGGCCCACAGTGCACTGTATGTTCTGTGATTGCAAGGGGTGACCCAGCTCCATCTCCACATCTGCAGGAGAACCAATTTCTTCTGTGGTCTCCACATCGACCCCCAACACCACTTTCCCTTGGAGAATTTCCTCATCAAAATCCCATTTGGAACCTGGTGTGGTGATGCAACCTGTAATCCCAGCTGCTCAGGAGGCAGAGGCAGGAGGATCACAAGTTCAAAGCCAGCCTCAGCAAAAGACAAGGTATTAAGCAACTCAGTGAGACCCTCCCTCTGAATAAAATACAAAATAGGACTGGGAATGTGCTCAGTGTGAGAGTGCCCCTGAGTTCAATCCCCAGTACCAAATAAAGAAGAAAAAGTGAAATTACAAGATTACAAAGATTACAAATGATGGCTTCAGTGATGGTACCCTGAACTATAGAATTAAGTTCACCAGTAAAACATAGACTCAAAATGGGAATTTCTTTTTATTAAATTCAGAATCAATTAGTTGGTTTTAAAAAGCAATATAATCACATCAAACTAATGCTGCAGGCTGGAATTTTATTAGTTCTATACCTGCTTTTTATTATTTCATTTTTCTTTTATTCCTATAGAAAAGTTAAAAGCAAGCATTTATATTGAACTTGATGCTTGAGATAACATAACATGTAAGAAAATCTATATTTCAATTTAAAATATCAGTAGTTTAAATGTAGCATTTTACCTCTAGGTATGTACCCAAGAAAACTAAAGACACATACATAAACACACAGAAAGAAATGTACACAAATTTTTATGATGACATTGTTAATATCCCAAAGTGGAATAAACTATACATTCACAACCTAATAAATAATAAACAAAATGTAGTATATTTATTCATGGACTATCACTGAATCTTAACAGGGAACAAAGAATTGAGAGATACTACAAAATGGATGAATCTTGAAAGCATTAAGCTAATAGAAAGAAATCAGACACAGAAAGCCACATTTTATCTGTTTACATGAACTATCCTAAAAAGACAAATCCATACACAGTGCATAATAGTGGATTTCAAAGGCTAGGGGAGGAAGAAGGATGACTGCAAAAGGGAATGAGGAATTCTTTTGAAATAATATAAATGTCTAAAACTGTTATGATATTATTCCAAAACCCTGCAAATTCAATAAAAATCATTTAACTCTATGCTTTAAAAAGAGAATTTATAGTATGTGAATTATATCTTAATAAAATTGTTTTTAAAATACCAAATAGTGTAGGTCTCTTCATGACATTATATCAACCTTTTTAATAGACCTTATAAAAATAAGTGTTAGTTCTTCACATTTGTAGAGATTTATATTTCAGAAAAGCCTGTGCACATGGTATCTCATTTGAAATTCAAAGAAACATCTATAGGACATATTAGCATTACAATTTTATTTAAAAATTTCATGCTTCTCAGACAATTTTATAATTTGCATGTTCTTATAAATTGGTAATTACATGGACAGGATTTGAACCCAGATCTTATGATTCAAAGCCTCATGCTCTGGCTGCCAGGGAGAAATAATTGGTTTGGGGAACAAGAAATAAGAAGAGTTTATAAATGTGTCGGAAATAAAAGTTTTTTGAAGTAACACTATCTTCTGCTTTTCAGGTAAAATTAACCCAGTTGAGGTAAGTTGAATGTTCCCCAAGGATTTCCGTAGCTCTTCCAGAATAGTCTGAACAAATTTTATCATACCGTCAAATGTGTACCTAGACCAATTGGTTATGATGGTAATAGTAACCTGTTTAACTATTATATACTATGGGAACATTAATCAAAGTGTGAGGGGCACAAGAGACAGTGAGACATGTGGGGGTAGATTTGACAAACTTCTGTAGAAAACTATCTTCTATTAGGAGATCGTCCTTCTAGTGTTTAATCTTGGTGCTCTGAGTTCCATTTTTGAAATATACATTAAGTCCTTTCCGTCCCATGATCCTGGGATCTGTTGACTGACAGCCTTTACTGAGCATTCCCCATGGCATGTGTCCTAGAGATAAACAGCATCTCCTGATGGGAAGATGACGTTAGTGGGGAAATGTGCAACTGTACTGATTGCATGTGAAAGGGAACGGGAAGGTGTTCCTGTAAGTGGACAGGGATGGGAAGAATTAGAGAGGGGTGCAAAGATTTCTTCACGACTAAGTTTAGGAGGGTGAGGCTGACTTCTCTAACTTCTGAAGTGAATGAATTTGAATTTATGATCGAAAGTTGTGACCAGTTACCATCATAACCAATTGGTCTAGGTACACATGGTGATGAAACTTGCTCACAAAATTCTATATGTACCTGCAAAAATAGCAAAGGTACACTTTTAAAATATATTATTAATAAACAAAAGCACATTAAGGAAAATATTTTAATGCATTTTTCTTTAAGTAAAACTTTCCAGGCTCCTCTGTGTGTGTGTGTGTGGTGTGAGGAAATGAGTACATTTGAGGATCTTGGGGTATATGCTCTTATTTTATTCACTGATTTGGTAGCAATATGCAAAAATAAAATAACTGCTTACATTAATCTTTACAGTTTTAAGGTATTTGTATTAATATATCATTTATACCCATATTGGACTTAGACTTAAAAAGAGGAACAGGAAGAAAACTGACATTGAGATTTTTTTCTAGTTTTGAAATTTGTTTAAATGAACAGAGCCATGATTGTCTTTGTTCCCCTTAAATTTGTTTTTAAGATTTAGTAATCTCAAAAATACATATCTGTAATTTTACATCATGTTTTTGTATTTCTTTATTTATACTTTCTGTCACATGTGGGTGAGTCCTACTTGTTATCAGTGTTTTTCTGCATTTCTCTGGGCACAGGTTTAAGAATTTCTCCAAAAGATACATTTAGAAGTGGAATGACAAATAGCTTTTGAAAATGAAGTGATTATGAAAAATGCATTCATACCCTCAATGATGGGAATTTCTAGAACATTCCTATAAGCACTTTATATTGACACCTTCCTTAATATTTTCCAAATTGATAGTGTTAGAAGTTTCCCATTCAATTTAAAATTTCAATCCCTGTTAACTACTAAAGTTGAACATTTTCTCATATGTTTAACGACAATTTAGATTTCATCCTTTGAGAATTTATATTTTTAGTCTTGTATTCCTTTGAGTGTCTCAACTTTAAAAAAATTGACTCATAATATTTCTGTATATACTCTCAATATTAATCTCTTGTTGATTCCATGTACTGCAAATGTCTTCTCCTAGTTTGCAGTTCCTCCCTTTTACAGTTTTAAGGCATTTTCTTGATAAAAAGCAATGCCTTCCTTTTAATATGTATGATTTATCAGTTTTCTTTTACAATTAGAGATTATTCACTCTTATTTAGAAATAACATACTACCCTTACTTATGGCTTTAATTTTTTATGATTTTATTTTTTCACTTTAAAAGTCTTCATCCACCTGGTATAGGTTTTTGTTTGTGATTGACATAAGAATTCAATTCCCTTTTACTTTTAATTGTCCCAGAATGATTTACTATTAAATGGTTCATTTCCCACCCCCTACAATGTCTTCAATGTCCCCGAATTCTAGGATTCTTGCTCTTGTGTAATCATCTACTTAAATTTAGTGACTCATTCTAGCAAACAGAATGTGGTAAATGTGGTGGAATGTCACTTCTGAGGTTACGGTACAGAAGGCTATGCATTCCATCTTGGGTTCCTGCTCTCTATCTTGTTTCTTGGCTTGATTGCCTTGGGAAATGACAGCTACCATGTTGTGAAGAAGTGTTGGGGACAGTCCTAGGTTGACTAGTAGCTATCTGAACAAGCTTGGAAGCAGATCTTCCCCAGCGGAGCCCTCAGAGGAAGACTGAAATCCCCGCTGGTAGCTTGAGAGCAACTTCCCGAGACACTCTGAGATGGAGGCACCTGGTTAAGCTGTGTCTGATTCCTGAGCCACAAAAAAACCACAAGACAACAAATGTATCTAGGCCACTAAGATTTGGAATAACAGGTTATTCAGCAAGCAATGGCAAATAATGCATATAACTGCTCTTATTTTCTGTTTTTTAGTCTATTCTCATAACTTGTTTCATAAAGTTTTGAGATATTGTTTGTCTTGATAAAGTCACCCAGATTTACTGGCAAATATTGTAATATCTCTTATCATCTGCTTAGGCCATAAGCTTCTGTCTTCCCTGTCATTCTTCATGTTGCTTTTATGTGCCTTCTATCTTTTTTCCAGAAATCATCTTTACAGAGCTACTTTTATTTTATTGCTCTTTGCAAAGTGCCGTATTTTTGCATTATTGATCTCTATTCTTATTGTTTTCACTATTTCTTTAATTTATGCTTTTATATATCCTTTCCCCATATTTTTATTGGTGCATTATTGATCAACATAATGATGGGATTCGTTGCTACATATTTGCATGTGCACACAATCTAACAATATCATTTGGCCAATATCACTTCCTAGCACTTCCCCCTTCCTCCCCATCTCCTACCCCTTGTTCCCTTTCCTTTATGATCTCCCTTTGATTTTCATGAGATATGCCTCCACCTTTCTTTTCCTTTTTCCTTTCTAACTTCCACATGTGAAAGAAAACGTACAATCTTTGACTTTCTGAATTTGGTTTATTTTATTTATCATAATAATCTCTAGTTCCATCCATTTTCTGCAAATTATATAATTTCATTTTTCTTTATGTCTAAATAAAACTCTGTTGTAGATGTACCACATTTTTTTTTTATCATTCATCCATTGATGGATACCTAACTGGTTTTATAATTTGACTATTGTGAATTTTGCTGCTATAAACATGGATATACATGTATCACTGTAGTATGACATATTAGTTGGGGTTCTCTAGAGGAACAGAATCAACAGGAAGTATGATTATAAAAAGGGGGATCATTAGATTGACTTACTAGATCGGAAGCTGGATAGTCCACAATGGCCGTCTGCAGTTTGAGAGCTGTAAGAACTAGCAGCTGCACGGTCCAAGAGATAGAAGCTCCAGAACAAGAAAGATCAACTGAGACCAAGGCTTCTGGAAAGTACCTGGAGAAATACTGGCAGAGTCTACTTTGGAAGAGTGAAGAAGTGAGAACCTGACAACCTCAGATGATGGAAGCTGCAATCAAGAACCCACTCAAGAAGAGCGGAGCTTGCATCTGCATCTGCTTCCTTGTTCTTCCAGCTTTTATTCTATTGGGCAGTGCTGCCCACATTTAGGGAGGGGCTCCACTTCAGTTCCTATCCCACATTCCAGTTATTCCTAGACATAAACTCATGGGCACACCCAGAAGCCTCTTAAACATCAGCATATCTTAATCCAATCAAATTGACAATTCAATTTAACCATTACCTATGATGACTTTAATTCTTTAGGATAAATACTGAGGAGTGGTTAAGCTGGATTATATGGGGTTCCATGTCAAATCCTTGGAGGAAACTGCATTCTAATTTCCATAGTGGTTGTACAAATTTACAAACCCACCAATACTGTAAAAGTGTTATTTTTCTCCACAACCTCTCTAGCATTTGTTATTGTTTGTATTCTTGATGACTGCCATTCTAACTGGAGTAAAATGAAATCACAGTATAGATTTGATTTTTATTTCCCTAATTGCTAATGATGATGAACATTTTTCATATGTTTATTGGTCATTTGTATTTCTTGTTTTACTTGAGAATCAATCCAACCAGAGAGGTGAAAGATCTCTAAAATGAAAACTACAGAACATTAAAGAAAGAAATTGAAGAAGACCTTAGAAGGTGGAAAGATCACCCATGTTCTTTGATAAGCAGAATTAATATTATCAAAATGGCCATACTTCCAAAGGCACTAAACAGATTTAATGCAATTCCAATTAAAATCCCACTGACATTTCTCATAGAAATAGAGAAAGCAATCATGGAATTCTTCTGGAAGAACAAAAGACCCAGAATAGCCAAAGTAATCCTGTGCAGGAAGAGTGATGCAGGAGGTATCACTATACCAGAACTTAAACTCCACTATAGAGCAACAGTACCAAAAAGAGCTTGGTATTGGCACCACAACAGACAGGTAGACCAATGGTACAGGATAGAAGACATGGAGGCATACACACATAAGTACCTCATACCATACAAAGGTGCCAAAAACTTACAATGGAGAAAAGATAGCCTCTTCAACAAATGCTGCTGGCAAATCTGGAAATCCATATGCAGTAAAATGAAATTAAAACCCTATACCTCACCCTGTAAAAAACTCAACTCAAAATGGACCAAGGATCTAGCAATTAGACCTGAGACCCCTTCACCAAATAGAAGGAAAAGTAGGCCCGAATCTCCATCATGTTGGCTTGAGACTGGACTTCCTTAACAAAACTCCCATAGTGCTAGAAATAAAAGTAAGAATCAATAAATGAGATAGATTGAAACTAAAAAGCTTTGTCTCAGCAAAGTAAACAATCAATAATGTGAAAAGAGAGCCTGTGGAGTGGGAGAAAATCTTTTCCACACATACCTCAGACAGAGCACTAATCTCCAAAGTTTATAAATAACTTAAAAAAACTTTACACCCAAAATACAAAGGACCCAATCAATAAATGGGCTAAGGAACTGGGCAGACACTTCACAGAAGAAGATATACAGGTGATCAACAAATATATTAAAAAGTGCTCATCATCCCTAGTAATTAGAGAAATGCAAATTAAAACCACCCTAAGATTTCATCTAACTCCAATTAGAATGGTTATTATCAAGAACACAAGCAATAATAAGTGTTGGCATGGATGTGGGGGAAAAGGCACACTCATACATTGCTGATGGAACTGTAAATTGGTGTAACTACTCTGGAAAGCAGTATGGCGATTCCTCAGAAAACTTGGAATGGACCTACCATTTGGCCCAGCTATCCCACTCCTTGGTTTATACACAAAGGACTTTAAATCAGCATACTACAGTGATGCAGCCACATCAATATTCATAGCAGCTCAATTCACAATAGCTAGATTGTGGAATCAACCTAGATGCCCTTCAGTTGATGAATGGATAAAGAAACCGTGGTATATATACACAATGGAATATTATCCAGCCATAAAAAAAGAATAAAATTATGCCTTTTGCTGGTAAATGGATGAAGTTGGAAAATATCATGCTAAGTGAAATAGGCCAAGCCCAAAAAACCAAAGGCCGAATATTTTCTCTGATATGTGGATGACAATATATAATGAAGGGGGTGGTGGGGGGAAGAGAAGAATGAAGGATGGTGTAGAGGAAAATGGGGTGGGAGAGGATGGGGGACGGAAAGATAGTAGAATGAAACAGACGGTATTACCCTATGAATATGTATGATAACACGAATGGTGTGAATCTACATTGTGTATAACCACAGAAATGAAAAGTTTTACCCCATTTGTATACAATGAATCAAAATGCAGTCTAAAAATAAAAAAAAAGGAAATACCTGTTTAATTCAGATGCCCATTTATTAATTTGGTTATTTGATTTTTTGATGTAAAGATTTTTTGAGCTCTTTATGAATTCTAGTTATCCTCTCTCAGAGGAGTAGCTAGAATAGATTTTTCTCCCATTCTGTAGGTTTTTCTTTTTACATTCCTAGTTGTTTCCTTTGCTATGCAAAAGCTATTTAATTTTATGCCACCCTCTTCATTAACTCTAGGCATTATGTCCTAAACTTTGGGAGTCCTACTGAGAAAGTTGTTGCCTGCACCCATATGCTGGAGTGTTGACCTCAAATTTTCTCCTAGGAGTTGCATAGTTTCTAATTCCTAGGTCATTGATCCATTTTGAGCTTCTTTTTTGTGCAGGGTGAGAGATAAGGGCCTAGTTTCATTCTGTACATATGAATAACCAGATTTCCTAGCACCATTTGTTAAAAAGACTTTCTTTTATCCAATGTATGATTTTGGCACCTTTGTGAAGGATCAAATGACTATAGATGTGTGGGATTTTCTCTGTGTCTTTTATTCTATATCACTGATGTATGTTTGTTTTTCTTTTTAATTTTTAAAATTTGTTCTAATTAGTTATAAATGACAGTAGAATGCATTTAGGGACTTTAATATACCATACAAAAATGGGGTATAATTCCTCATTTTTCTGATTGTACCTGCTGTAGAATCACATTGGTCATACAGTCATATATGTTTTATGAGGTAATAATGTCATTTCTCTCTATTATCCTTTCTATCACCATATTCCCTCTCATCCCTTCACTCCTCTCTACCCAAAGTAGCTATTTTTCCCTAGCGCACCCATCCATTGTGAATTAGCATCCACAAATCAGAGAAAACATTTGGCCTTGGTTTTTTGGGATTGGTTCATTTCCTTTGCATGATATTCACCAACTCCAGCCATTTATCAGCAAATGCCATAATTTCAATCTTTTTTAAAGCTGAGTAATATCTCATTGTGTATATGTAGCACATTTTTTATCCATTCATCTATTTAAGGGCACCTAGGTTGGTTCCACAGTTTAGTTCCTATAACCATTGAGGTGGACACATCACTATAGTAGGCTGATTTTAAGTCCTTTGGGTATAAACCAAGAAGTAGAATAACCGAGTCATATGGGACTTCCAGTCCAAGTTTTCTGAGGAGCCTCCACATTGCTTCCCATAGTGCACCAATTGCTGGTGGAACTCCACCAGCAATGTATGAGTGTAGCTTTTTCCCCACATCCTCACCAACATTTAATGCTACCTGTATTCTTGATGATTGTCTTTCTGATTGGAGTGAGATAAAATCTTAGATTAGTTTTGATTTGTATTTCTCTAATTGCTAGAGATGTTGAACATTTTTTATTATATCTATTGATCAATTGTGTTTCTTATTCTGTGAAGAGTCTGCTCAGATCCTTAGCCCATTTATTGATTGCGTTATTTTGGCTATTCTGGGTCTCTTTTCTTTCCAAATGAATTTCATAATTGCTTTTCTAGTTCTACAAAGAATGTCATTGGGATTCTAATAGGAATTGCATGGAATCTGTATAATGTTTTTTATAGTATGACCATTTTGGTAGTATTAATTCTGCCTGACAGGACAATGGGAGGTCTTTCTATCTTCTAATGTCTTCTTCAATTTCATTCTTTAACTATTTTGTATTTTTCATTGTGGAGGTCTTTCCCCTCTTTTGTTAGATTGATTCCCAAATATATTTTTTTTCTGAGTCTGCAGTAAGTTGGGTAGTTTTCCTAATTTCTCTTTCAGTGGATTCATCACTGATGTATAAGAACATGCTTGATTATGGCTATTAATTTTATAACCTGCTACTTTGCTGAATTCATTTATTAGTTCTAGATTTCTGGTGGAATTTTGTGTACCTTTTAAATAGAGAATCATGTCATTGGCAAATAGTGATAGTTTGAATTCTTCTTTACCTATTTGTATTCCTTCAATTTCTTTCTTCCTTCTAATTGCTCTGACTACAATTTCAAGGATGATGTTGAATAAAAATGATCAAAGATGGCATCCTTGTTTTGTTCCAGTTTTTAGAGGGAATGCTTTTAATTTGTTCACATTTAGAATTATGCTGGGCTAGGATTTAGCATATATAACTTTCAAGATGTTAAAGTATGTTGCTACTATTCCTATTTTTTCTAGTGTTTTGAGCATGAAGGGGTGCTGTGTGTATCAGATGCTTTTTCTGCATCTATCGAGGTGATCATATGCTTCTTGTTTTTAAGTCTATTGATATGATGAATTACATCTATTGATTTCCATATGATGAACCAATCTTTCATCCCCAGGATGAATCCCACTTGATCTTGGTGCACTACCTTTTTAATATGTTTTTGTATGCAAATTGCCAGAATTTTGTATATTTGTTCACCAGGGATATTGCTCTGAAGTTTTCTTTCCTTGATGTGTCTTTGTCTGGTTTTGGTATCAGGATGATATTAACCTCATAGAATGAGTTTGGAAGGTTTTCCTCTTTTCCTATTTCATAGAATTCTTTGAGGAGTATTGGTATTAGTTCTTCTTTGAAGGTCTTGTAGAACTCAGCTGAGAATCCATCTGGATCCGGGCTTTTCTTGGTTGGTAGTCTTTTGATGGCCATCTTGTATTTCATTGCTTAACATTTATCTTTTTAAATTGTGTATGTCCTCCTGATTCAGTTTGTGTGAATCATATATCTCTGGAAATTTGTTGATGTCTTTGAGCTTTTTTTCATCTTGTTGGAGGATAAATTTTCAAAATAGCTTCTAATTTTGCTTTGTATTTTAATAGTGTCCTTCATGCTATTTCCTTTTTCATCATGGATTTTTTGTAATTTGAAGTTTCTAGCTCCTTATTTTCATTAGTGTGACTAAGGGTTCCTTGGAGTCAGCATATTGTTGTGTCTTGTTTTATAATCCAATATACTGTCTATGTATTTTGATTGATGAGTTTATACCATTAACATTCAAAGTTATTATTGAGATGTAATTTGCCTTCCCTGTCAAATTTTGAATTACTTTTGGTTCTTAATTTGACATAGTTTCTCCTTTGACTATTCCTTTAGTGTAGTTCCTCCCTTTTCTGGTTTGCACTTTTTTCTTTTTTCACTTCATTCTCATGGAATATTTTGTTGAGAATGTTCTGTAGTTCAGGCTTTCTAGTTGTGAATTATTTTAATTTTTGTTCATCATGGAAGGTTTTAATTTCATCTTCAAATCTGAAACTTAATTTTGTTGAATATAAAATTCTTTGTTGGCATCCATTTTCTTGCAGAGCTTGAAATATATTATTATTTCAGGACCTTCTAGCTTTGAGGGTCTGGATTGAGAAATCAGTTGAGATCTAAATTAGTTTTCCCCATCTGTAATTTTATTTTCTCTCATGCCTTTAAGATTTAACCTTACTCTATATTTTAGTCATTTTCACTATAATACATCTTGGTGTTGGTCTGCTCTGATTTTGTACATTTGGGGTTCTGTAAGTTTCTTGTTTCCATTCATTCTTTAGGTTTGGGAAAGTTTCTGATATTATGTCATTGACGAGATTGTATCTGTGCTCCTTCATTTCTGCTCCTTCACCTATCCTGATAACTCTTAGGTTTGGTCTTTTCATGTTATCCTATAATTATTGGAAGTTCCATTCATGTATTCTTACCATCTTCTCTGTGTGGTCAAGTTTATTCTTAAGATTATACATTTTGTCTTCATTGCCTTAGTTCTGTCTTCCAAGTGGTCTAGTCTGTTGATGCTTTCCATTGAATTTATAATTTGGTTTACTGGTTCTTTCATTTTGAGGATTTCTGCTTGTTTTATTTTTAAATTTTTTTAGAATCTCTAACTCTTTATTAAAGTTATCTTTCACTTTCTGTATCTTCTTTGATTTCACTCTTTATACCATCCTTTACTTCACAGATCAGTTTAACTACATACATTCTAAACTTCTTCTTGGACATTTCTTGTGTTGTCAGTGGATTCTCCTGTTGGAGCTTCTTGTTTTGTTTGGGACACTTCATTCCATTTTTTTCTTTTCATATTGTTTGTGTGTGGGTCTATTTTCAATACAGATAGTTCTTTGATAATGATGAAAGATGAATAAATCTTAGATTACAAATATCTGCAAAATCAAGGAGAACTGCCACAGAAGAAAAACTCTAGACTCGGGTAACTTTTCTTGTTCATGGTTGTATAGGTTCTTAAGTAATCATTTTTAATAATATATTAATATATATAATTATGGAAAACTCATATGAAGAAAAATTCATGGCTTAGGATAGTCAATTTACCAATTGACAAAACCATTAAGAAATTTGGTGATAGAAGCTTACATATCCAAATTAAAATAATAGAAAATGTAGTCTGAGAAGTAGAACTACCCTAGTCTGCTAAGGCTGCCATTGATTCATACAGTCTAATGAATATAGTAGGACTATATTAAGACCCTAGCTTCAATATATTTGAATGCACAGGAGGTTATGGCTTAAACATGAATTTACAAGGGGAGTACAGTTCAGACCATAGTAAGAACTGTTGAGAAACTGAGATTAAAGTGTTTGAAATTATGTGTTCCTAAAAGCCTGAGAGATATGGGTGTTATTTCTTATTCTAACAATTTATCTGCAAATTGGTAAAATGGTTTGTACATGTCCTAAAATTGAATTCTACCCCTCACCTTTTCTCTCAGTCAGAAAGTGTAGATATGAGCCAGGCACAGTAATGCATCCCTGTGATCTCAGTGACTCAGGAGGCCGAGGCAGGAGGTTTACGAGTTCCAACCACCCTGGACAACTTAGTAAGGCCTTATCTAAAAAAAAAAAAAAAAATTAAAAAGGACTGGGGATGTAGCTTAGTGGTAAAGTGTCCCTGGGTTTCACCCCAGTATCAAAAAAGAAGACAAAAAAGTATAGACACGGCCCCATCCTGTTTATATCACACCACCACCACAAGGGAAAGTATTACTATATTGTGTTTTGACCCATTTCCAACTTCTAATTACTCCCTTTGCTCAGCAACCTGCTTTAATAGTATTCATTCAGGTTATGGAATCCCAAGGGCTCCAAAGACACTTAAATTTCCACCTATGTGGAAACAATGTAGCTATTATTGTCTTGGAAAACATATTTGCAGAAGATCAAAGCACAGTCAATTTTATGTAATTTATCTGGATTAATTTGCCTAAAAAGAAAGAGCCTTGGAGATTATGGGAGAAGATTCCTGACCTTGGTTCATACTGTAATATCAAAGGAAATTTTGGACTTTAAATCCTAGATTGGTAGATGGGAATAGCACCAGACTTCCTCCTTGTAAGTAACATGAGTGTTGTCTTCATTCCTTTTCTTTTCTTATTTGTTGACCCCTCTTTCATGCCTCATATATTCAGAAAAGGAGAAATTAGCAACTTCGGTTTACAAATAGTTTGAGTTCAGGATGAAGAGGATCATGCAGCTGATGGGCACAAAAATATATCATGATTTGCTTGGTTTGAGAGAGTTTTTATTTTTTTTTTAAATCATTTTGAATCTGGTCCATCAGCTCACAAACCCCATTTTTATTGTTACCCCTGATAACCAAGAATTTGAACTGGATATAAAATGATTTTTAGAAAAGTGAAAATCCTATATAAGCCTGAATAGTTTCAGCTCTATTCTTTCTATGATATGTGATGGCCAAAACTTTTTAAAAGGTGATACAGATTTTGCAAAGCATTTGCCTTAGATCTTGTCACCTCCTGAAGGTAAACAGAAAAAATTCCAAGTACTCAGTGGAATGGAGTAAAGGGGGAACAGATAGATAATAAAGCTGTTTTACACAATTGTTTGGGAATATTGGGGAAGATTGTTACCTGAGAGTATCACGTTAAGTTATTGTACAGTACAAATGAATGAAATCCAATTTCTGCTGGACACTGAGTGAATTCATTCTTTCATTCACCCTTTATGAAGGACCTACTCTCCTATTCTATGCCAGGCACTGCTGTTTGCACTGATGAAATAATTGTAAACATGAAAGAAGGATTTACTCTCCTAGGTGTGTGTGTGTGTTAGCTGGAAAGACAGATTCATTTTCATTGCTTAATAGAGAGGGAGAGGAAGATAAATGACCTTGAGGCAAAGTTCAGCAAGGTCAACAATGCCTACGATGCATCACAGATGCAGTGAGATGGAAAGATTGACCTCTGATTTATATTTGATTCCCATTCTGCCATTCACTAGCTACCTTAAGTTAAAAAAACTATTTAGCCTTTCTCCTGTGCAAATGTTTTCCTTTCTATAGATCCACAGTAAAGGGCTATCATGAGAATTAAATGAACAGAGATCAATGTATAAGTGTTTTGAACTCAAAAGTAGTGATTGTTAAACCTTTCTTTATGACTCACTTTAAAAGGGACTATAATGCTGTCAGTAATGGTGATTGACAATTATACTAATTTCCCTCTTTTATGAGGAAGGATTAACATTTATTGTGTGGATCTTTATCTTCCCTTTAAACACCTTTGCTTTGCTTTTACAGTTTTCTTTCTTTCTTTCTTTTTTCTTTTTTGTTTTTTTGGTAATGGGGATTAAACCCCAGGGGCACTTCACCACTGAGCCACATCCCAGTCCTTTTTTTTTTTTTTGAGATAAGTTCTCTCTGAGTCTCATTAAGTTGCTGAAGCTGCCCTCAAACTTGTGTTCCCCCTGCCTCAGCCTCCCAAGTTGCTGGGATTATGGGCATCCACCTCTGTGCCAGGCTTGTTTTTACATTTGTTTTTAAATGTTGTAATTAGAAGCATCTGCATTGGGAATTGGTACAACAAAACTATTTGCTGCAGAAACTATTAAGTTGTCTCTGGCAGTTCCATTCTAATTATAATGCCCTGAATCTTGGGGCACAAGCTGGCTCTATACAACTTAGAACCCAAACATGCATTCAAATTTTATTTCCCCCGCAAGGTCACTCCCTGGAGAGTGAGCCAGGGCATCCTTCCTGTCCTCTGCTTCTTCTTCTTTCCAGGACTGACTCTCATGGATATGAAGAACAGCTCTGTGGTGACAGAGTTCATCCTGTTGGGAATCCCACACACAGAGGGGCTGGAGACTGTGCTTTTTATCCTCTTCTTGCCCTTCTATGCATGCACACTGCTGGGCAATTTGTCTATCCTGATGGTTGTCATCTCTTCCACTCGCCTTCACACACCCATGTATTTCTTCCTGGGGAACTTGTCTGTTTTCGACATGGGTTTCTCCTCTGTGACCTGCCCCAAAATGCTGCTCTACCTTGTAGGACTGAGCCGGCTCATCTCCTACCAAGACTGTGTCTCCCAGCTCTTCTTCTTCCACATCCTAGGGAGCATTGAGTGTTTTCTGTATACTGTGATGGCCTATGACCGTTTCGCTGCCATCTGCTACCCTCGTCAGTACACAGTGATCATGAACTCCAGAATCTGTGTGGCCCTGGCTGTGGGCACGTGGCTCTTAGGGTGCATTCACTCCAGCATCTTGACTTCCCTCACCTTCACCTTGCCCTACTGTGGTCCCAATGAAGTGGATCACTTCTTCTGTGATATCCCAGCACTCTTACCCTTGGCCTGTGCTGATACATCCTTAGCACAGAGCGTGAGCTTCACCAATGTTGGCCTGGTGTCTCTCATCTGCTTTCTCCTGATCCTTGTGTCCTACACTCGAATCGCGGTCTCCATCCTGAGTATTCACACCTCTGAGGGTCGCCGCCGCGCCCTCTCCACCTGCAGTGCTCACCTCTGTGCTATCCTCTGCGCCTATGGGCCCATCATCACTGTCTACCTGCAGCCCACACCCAACCCCATGCTGGGAACTGTGGTTCAAATTCTGATGATCTGGTAGGACCAATGCTAAACCCTGTGATCTATACCTTGAGGAATAAGGAAGTAAAGACTGCCCTGAAAAAAATATTGTACAGGACAGGAAATATTCCTGAGGGTTAGTAAGAGAATGAACAGAGTAAATGTTAGGATGAAGTGTTTTCTTTCGCTTCCTCAACCGCCTGGAAAAAGAGCAATTCATCAGCAAGAGTGCTCTTCCATCTATCTTATGCTTAACTTAATGCTTAATTTCTTTGCTTGAAGGTACCTGGGCAAATGGGGTTAACCCCTAACCTTAGGATGATGAAAAATATTGCATTACACACACACACACACACACACACACACACACACGAGTCTGTTTCCATCTATCCACAAACTAATAATGTGACTATTAGTGTGCTAAAACCGTGGTTCATCAAGTCAGATTGCTGGATTTAGCAAGTGATTTTCCAATTATTGACAAACCCAGGACTACTGAATTGATTACAAGGTTTCCACCTGAAGTACAGTTAACGAGAATTGCTCTTTTATCTATCTTATGTATTAGATTACTAGGCAAGGTTACACTGGAAGACTTTGAAAGCCTCTGGACCATGCAATCCTTATGGTACCTTTTAGGACTAAAAACATGACATATATTGTTCTTTCTACATACAACTTTCAGGTTCTTCAACATCTAAATTTCAGTCTTACTTCTATGAGATTCACTTATGTTTTTTTACATTTGTGAAGCTTCCAACATTCACTCTGTTGTCTACCAAAAAATTCTGTTATTTATAATAATTAAAAAAAAAACTTGGTCTGGGGATATAGTTCAGTGGTAGCACATGCATTTTGAGAGACCCTGGGTTTTATTCCTACCATAGAGATAATCAGAATGGCATCAAAAATAACAAAAACTGAAGGAAATATTTATGATTATACTCAGCCCTATGTAATCTCCTTTTTTGATATCCATCAAAGCTAGCTTATTTTGTTACACAAATAGTCACAGAGAAGCTCTATAGGGCCATGATTGACTCTGCAATACCACATAATTAATTTAGTGTAGCATAATTCTAGTGACCAGATGAGGGATAAACCACATGAGAAACCCAGTGTCCCTGTTAAAATATGTTCCCAATGAAAAACAGTTCTCACCACAGAAGATCAGATAAAGAGATGTTCTGTTTTATTGAGTGGAAAGTCTCATGGTCAACAGGATGTGGCTAACACTTAAGCTTAAGAGACATGACCAGGAATGGTTGAAACTCTGAAGTCCTCTGCTCGTAGGCCCAATGATCATTATCACAGAGGTCTTTTTCTGTTTTTGTTTTTGTTTTTTTTTTTAATACTATCAAGCCTCTCTAGTCAATGGTCAATCTGAATCTTTAGATCTACTTATTTATTTCCCCTGTTCACTCTACTGGAAAAAATATCAAACAGAACAGGACATATTCTTTTCAACATCACCCAAATAAATAAATATGAAGCCTGTCTTCCCTCCTAGATTTTGTAATACTATCTTGTGCCCTTATCTGATTTTTTCTTTATCTTGATTATTTCTATAGGAAATTTGACAGGATGTCAGTACTTCATCTTATGAGATGACTTTGAAAGGAGGTAAATGATTAGATTTGGGTTCAAAGATGTCTATGTCATAATTCCAGGAACCTGTGATTATATTAGGATACATGGCAATGGGGAATTAAGAATGCTCATGGAATTAAGGGGCTAACCAGTAAACCCCTGAGGAGATTATTCTTGGTGATTTGGGCTGGCACATGGTAATGACAAAGATTCTTGTAAGTGGAGTAGGGAGGCAGAAGAGAGAGACAGGGTAATTGGGCTGAGAAAAAAAGAAGCTCTACCAATACTTATTTTTAATACAATGGGACCTATTTTGGACTTCTAAACTTCAGAACTGTTAAGATAATAAGTCTGCATTGCTTAAGACACTGCACCTTTGGTAATTTGTTATACCAGAAATGGGAAACTAATACAGCTGGTGTACCTCTAAGCTTCACCATTGATTCACAGCTGCCCTATGACCCTTCCTTCCTCAGCAGAGGTCTGAGAGCTGGAGCTCTGAGGGCTGAACTGATCCCTGTGAACCTCTAAGCGTCACTGGGCAGGTTTGTATGTCTGGGCAAATATCCATAGACTTTCACTGAAACAGGTCCTAGAAGAATATTGGAGTAAATACTCTGTTCTGACCTGCTCTGGGAGCACAACAGTATGTTGGCCCTGAGCTGATAGACATTCCCTGGCCTCACAAAACAATATACTTTTAGTGCCAGAGTTTTAGTCTGTCTGAGAATAAGAAGATAAAACTGCAACAGAGAATTATCACACCTTCAGTGTGCTTCAAAAAAGTTCAAGGATTAATTGTCAAAACTAATGTATCAAATGAAAGCTAGCACGCCAATCACTGAAAGAGGATTCAGAGTTATAATAAACAAAAATATCACATTTATAACTTAGTATTTTAAGAACTAACCACCATAAACCAGTAAAACATGGCTTAGACTAATTTTGGAAAACTGATATCAGGATGAAACATCTACATTTGTAATATGTACTAAAATAAATACTAGATAAATGAAGAATTAAATAATAAGAAAAAAAGAAAAGAGGAAAGACAAACCAAAATAATCCAGTTGAGAAATTATTCTGTGTATTCTTTTTCTCACTTGGTAAAGAAAAACCAAAGGACCAGAGTTTTAGCTCAGTGGTAGAGTGCTTGCCTAGGATGTATGAGGCCCTGGGTTCAGTCTTTATCACTGCAAAATAAAGGAAAGGATGGAGGGAGGGAGAGGGAAAGGAAATAAGGATGGAAAGAAGGAAGGAAAGAAGAGAGGGAGGAAAAGGGAAAGAAAGGGAGGAAGGGGGAGAGTGGAATGGAAAGGAAGGAAGGGAGGGAAGGAGAGAGGGAGGAAGGATGGAGCAAAGGAGAAAGAAAGGAAACCTCCAAAAGGGTCTCACTAGTAAGTCTGTCAGCCACCATCTATTGCCAAGTTCACTCAAATTATTATAACTCACAACAAGTAAGTACCCTACATTTAATTGTGGGAACATCTTTGATTGATTTGCCCTGTCTGTGGGACTGACAATTAATAATTACATAACCCAAAAGTACTTTCATTTATGGAAAATAGGATAATTTTGGTGTAAGGAAAGTTTGTAATACTTCAAGTTTATTTCAAAATTTCTTTCATTAAAGATATTCAGAATGAGGCTCAAAGACTCTATCAACAAGTTTCATCTTCATGCCTTTCACTTTTATTTGTGGCCACTAATGACTACAGAAAAGTGTAGCTACATTCTCCTCTCATTCCATTCTGAAAACTTTCCTCATCAACAGCTTCGTGCCACTTCCAGAAGAGGTACAGTTCTTAACTCTATAAAACAATCACAACTTCGTGGTTATTATGTCCCTATTTTGGAATCGAATCTGTGGAAAAGTTTAAATGCTCTATACCTGAAAGTAGTCTATTCATTAAATTCAGATGGGAAAATGACTCTCCAAATAAGAAACAATTCAAATAACTTCATCATTTATTTAAGCTGATTAAAACCTCAATTGCAAAAATCAACTGACACAGCACAGAGAATAGAGAACACAAATAGAGGTCAAGGAACTCACAGTATAGAGTAGCCTGTACCTACTGAGAACCAATAGTGCATAAAAAATCCCTCCTTTCAGTTAAACATTTCCCAAAAACCTCCCTGATTTTGTTGAGAATGTCATTATTAGTTCTAAGGTAGAATTGCATGGCTATGACCTTATACCCTTAGTATTTCCTAGAGAAATTACCCCAACCATGATTCACAAATAGTAAGAGTAATACTCAACTCTTGAAAGTTCTTAGGTGAAAATGAAAATCCACATTTTTAACACATAGAAATAATCATAGAAAATTTCAAAGCAAGAATTGCAATGCATTTCCCAAAGATGCAGTGCTGCTGTTTACCCCCACCTAAGATTCGTATTCTTCATGTCACAGGCTATTGAAATATATAACCTTAGGAGAGACAAGGATGGTGGGGTAGAGGGAGGGTGCAATTTCCAGTTGCCTTGCGGTTCTGGATTCAAGAGGCAGGAATCCTTCTTTGCAGTTGGATGGGTGACAGAGGGAATTTACTGAAATTCATTATCAGAATCACAGAGACACAGAATTTCAGTTGCTTTGAACATAGGACAGGAAGGAATGCCTTGAGAATCCAGTCCATAAGACTATGGTACCAGGCGAAGGTTGACACAGGCAGTAAGAGAGACTGAATCTGTGAAGAAAATTTGCATGGGAGAACCTGTGGAACGACGGGATGAACCTGGATTTGGGTGACCCAGAGGCAGCAGGGCCAGTTGGTGTGTGAAGGGTGCTCTCATGTTTCTTGCGTGAACACGACGCTATTTTCAAGCAGTCTCACTATGGTTTTCTGCTGCAGCAGTGCGGGAGTTTATAACTAGCATTAGCGACTGGCCCTCCATGTGCCTTCCATGAGATCTAAAGTCCCCCTGGTGAGGTGCAACTGAGACTCAGGTCAGGTATGTGCAGCAGAGGGTGGCTAACTTTCCTTATGGGTTTGGTCCCTTATAGGATTAGATGGAGAGGCTCCAGAAACAGGACAGGTAGGTGTCCTGTTATACTAAGGGTATAAGGTCATAGCCATGCAATTCTACCTTGGAACTAATAATGACATTCTCAACAAAATCAGGGAGGTTTTTGGGAAATGTTTAACTGAAAGGAGGGATTTTTTATGCACTATTGGTTCTCAGTAGGTACAGGCTACTCTATACTGTGAGTTCCTTGGGAGTCACAATGAGGCAAAGTGCTTGCCATGAATGACTCCATCTTGTGGGAACATTTTGTGGGAAACAGCACACGAGGAATGGATTACATCAGGTTAAGAAAGTTCCTGCATGCAGAAACAATAGGTTTAGAAACTATGCTGCAAACAGCAAGCATTTATCTCCCCAGTTAAGGAAACTGCGGCACACAACAAAGATTTATCTAAGCTCTGCAAACAGAATGTCCCAGAAAGATAGAACATCGTCCCAGAGGGAAAGATTGTTACATATAAAATAATAATGGTATCGCGTTGATAAAAATAGAGTTCCTGATTTCTGGCACATAGGACTGCTTGCTTATACAATAAAAGATGAGGGGCCAAACCTGAAAAAGTTCTGCTTGTTCATGGTTTAAACAACTCATTGAGGTAGTTTCTCTTTGAGTTGTAATCTACATATTTTTGTTATGTTACCTTGACAGGTAGGCACATTTGTATCAGAGGTCTGATCCTGGGAATCCACATTTATGTAAAGTGTGAAAGCAGGAGAGAGTTAATTTCTTTGCCTCAAAAAGGGGGTTCTCAAGAGGCCCCCCAGGTTCCACATGCCTAGCAGACATCAGCATCTGCCCAGAAATTGGATGGGTGGAGCTACTGTCTCTAGAGCCTATACCTCATGGCAAAGTTAGAAACTCCAGCCAGTCACATGAACTTTACATTTGGAACACTCCTGGGAGTGCGTCTACCTAATTTACGCACACCGTACTCAAATTGTCACTACCTCCCATTCTAGTCTAACTTGAACTGGAGGGAAGGGAAGCTGAGCCTAGCACCATCAGGTTTGGACCCCCATCACCACTCCAGCTGACAGCTTACTGAGCAATTCCAACCCCCATTCCTTGCTCTCCCAAAGGGGTACACTGCCCCAGAAGAAGAGGAAAGAAGGAGGTATGGCAAGGCAGTGAATCGCCGTTTTTGTCAACAGTTTGACCTCCTCAGCAAAGACAATCCCTTCATTTTTCATCAAAGATTTCTTTCTTTCCTTTCTTCTTTTTCCTGTGTGTGTGTATGTGTGTTCTATCTGTGCTGATTGTTTTATGGATATATATATATTTTTTTTGTTTTCTCTTAAATTTTATCACTGTTTTTCTTTCTTTATTTATTCTTTTTTGTTTTTCTTCTTTTCTCAACTCTTATTCCCCATGTTTTAACTAGATAGTAAAATTGAACTGCAATTTTACTATCCTTAAGAAAAAAAAAATTAGTTTACACTGGAAGGCAGAGAATTTGAATTGGAACACTCAGCAGACAGTTTAAAAAGCATGATCAAGATATATAAGAACTCAGGGACAGCATTAAGAGATCAAATGTAAGAGTCATTGTGATAGACATGGGCATAGAAATACAGACTAATGGCATTAAGAAACTTTTCAGCGATGTAATAGCAGAAATAATTAAAAACATTAGGAATGAAATGGACATCCACATTCAGAAAGCATGTAGAATCCCAAACAGATAAGATCCAAGACATCATAATCAAAATGGCTAACATATACAATAAGGATAGAATATTAAAAACTGCAAGAGAAATAATATATCATACTACATTTAGAGATAGACCAATTAAAACTCACTTAAGACTTCTTAACTCAAACTTTTAAAGCCATGAGGGTTTGAAATGAGATAATCTAAGCTCTGAAAGAAAATAATTGTCAGCCAAAATTGCTAAAGGTATTAGTCCAAATCAAAGAAGAAATAAAAAATTTGACATGATAAGAATAAACTAAAAGAATTCGTGACAACTAAACCTGCACTACAGAAAACACAGGAAGATATACTACACAAAGAAGAACTGAAAGATGAACTCCAGAGCTCTCAGGTACATAAAGTTCTTCACAAGGAAAATTAAACAAATGAAAATTATGAAATTATACCTATGAAATAAACCAAAATGATCAGAAATAATATCTCTCCACAGTGACTCTGAGTGCAAATGGTCTCAATTCTCCTTTTAGAATGGCAGAATATATTTTAAAAAACCAAGATCCAACCATGTACTATTTGGAAAATATTCTTTCTATAGGCAGAGATATTCATAAACTGAAAGTAAAAGGGTGGAGAAAATATTTTCCATGCATAGAGAGTTCAAAACAGTCAGGAGTAACTTAGTCTCTTATCTAACAAAGATTTCAAACCAAAAATTAATCAAAAGAGACAAGTAAGGTCAATACATTTTGTTAAAGGGAACATTTTGTTAAAGGGAACACTCCAACAACATTTAATAATAGTAAATATATAGATCCCAAATATCAGTGCATCTGTACATAAAGAAAATACTTCTAGACTTTATGTCCAAGATAGAATCAATACAATATCACTTGGTGAATTCAACACACTATATTCAATAGGAAATATTACCCAGATATAAAATTAGCTGAGACACTTCTGTATTAAACAATGGTATGAATCAAATGGACCTAACTGGCATCCACAGAATATTTTGCTAATAGCAGATGAATGCACTTTCTTCTCAGTGGCTCATGGAAACTTATCCAAAATAGACTATAGTTTAGAAAACAAATCAAGTCTTAGAAAAATAGAACAAAGTCAATATTATTGCACACATGTTATAAGATCATATTAGATTGGATTCAGATATTAACAGTAAGAAACTTATAGAAACCACAGAACACATTGAGATTGAACAATACGCTTTTTCATGAGAAATGGAACATAGAAGAAATGACAAGAGAAAGAAAAAAATTCTAGAATCAAATAAGAAAAGTAATAAGACATACCAAAATCTTTGTCAAATTATGAAAATGGTACTAAAAGAAAACTTTACCGCATTAAGTGTCCACATTTAAAAAAGAGAGAGAAAGATCCCAAATTAATAATCTAAAACTACATCTCAAGAACCTGGAAAAACAGAAAAAAAACTAATTTTAAAACCATGAGTGACAAAAATTAATCAAAATCAGAGAAGAAATTAAGAACAAAAGAATACAAAGGATCGCTGCAACAGAGTTGGTTATTTGAAAACATAACAAATATTGATAAACACTTAGCCAAACTAATTAAAGAATGAGAGAACACAAAAATAAACAAATATAGAGATGAAAATGAAGATACCACCCAAGACATTTCTGAAATTCATAGGTTCATTGGGACTATTTTTGAAAATTTATATTCCAATTAATTGAAAAATCTAGAAGTTATTGCAAAAAAAATTCTAGATATACATGACCTATCAAAACTGAACCAAGAAGAGATAGAAAACCTAAACAAATCAATATCCATGAGTAAGATTGAAGCAGTAATAATAAACTTCCCAACAAAGAATGGCCTAGGATCAACTGGGTTCTCAGCTCAGTTTTGCAAAACCTTTGAAAAAGAACTAATGAAAGTCTTCTTCAAATTATTCCATGAAATAAAAAGAAAGGGAACATTCTCAAAATTATTCTATAAAGTCAGTAGCACCTTGACACTGAAATAAGATAAGACACATCAAGGAAAATAATTGCAGACCATAGCTCCAATAAATGTAGATGCAAAAATGCATAGAAAATATTAGCAAACCACATTTAAAAATACATTAAGAAGATTGTGCACCAGAATCAATTTGGATTCACCTAAAATGCAAGGGTGGCTCAATATATTGATATATGTAATTCATCACATAAATAAAATCAAGGACAAAAATTACATGATCACCTTAATAAATACAGAAAAAGCTTGTGAAAAAGTTCAGCATCATTCATGTTAAAATGCTGAAGAAACTAGGAATAGAAAGAATTTACCTCAGCATCATAAAGGTTATATATGACAAACTCAAAGCCAATACTGAATGGAGAAAAACATAATGCATTTCCCTTAAAAATCAGGAACAAGACAAAGATATCAACTTTTACCTCTTCCATTCAAAGTAATTCTTGAAACTCTAGTAGAGAAACCAGGTAAGAGAAGAAACTTAAAGGGAAACAAATTATTAAAAAAGAATATTATTTTATTTCTGTTTGCTGATGACATGTAGAAGACACAAAAAATTCCTCCTATAGGCTTCTAAATCTGATAAACAAATTCAACAAAGTAACAGGATACAAGATCAACATACAAAATTAATTTATTTCTTATACTCTAACAATGAATCTGCCAAGAAAGAAATCAACTACTCCATTCATAATTGTCTCAAAAAAATTACTTAGAAATAAATCTAACCAAGGAGGTAAAAGATGTCTAAGATAAAAATTATAAAGCATGCAAGACAGAAATTATAAAGACCCTAGAATATGAAAAGACCTACCATGTTCATGGATAAATAGAATTAATATAATCAAAATGGTTATATTATCAAAAGCGATCTACAAATTCAATGCAATTTTCAATGCATTCCAGTACATGCCAATGGCATTCTTCACAAAACTAGAAAAAATTAAAATGGAAAAATTAATATGGAAGAATAAAATATCCAGAACAGCCAAAGTAATCCTGAGCAATAAGAGCAAAGTTGGAGGCATCAAAATACCTGATATTGAATTATTCTACAGAGTACTAATATCAAAAACAACTAGTATTGACATCAAAACTGGTGGAATAGAAGACAGATATAAACCAACATAAATATAGTCATGTGATAGTTGAAATATAGTGGAGAAAAGGTAGCCTTTTCTAATAAATGGTGTTATAAAAACTGGATATTCATATTTACAATGAAACTAGATCCTTACCTCTCACCCTGCACAAAAATCAACTGGAAGACTTAGGAATTAGACCATAAATAGTTAAACTTCTAAAAGAAAATATAGGGGCAACCCTCTAACACATTGGCACAAGCAACAACTTTCTTAATAAGACTTCTAAAGTTCAAGAAATAATATCAAGAATTAATAAATGGGATGTCATTAAATTAAAAAATTTTTTCTCCACATCAAGGAAACAATTAAGAACATGAAGAGAATCTAGAGAATGGGAGAATTCTTTGCTAACTGTTTTCCTGACAAAGGAGTAATATTCAGAATATTTAACAAACTCAAAAAAATATGCCACCAATATACTAATAACACACTCGATAAGTTAACAATTGATCTAAAAAGACCTTCCTCCAAAGATTAAATACAAATGGCTAACAAATACATGAAAAAATATTCAACAACCTTAGCAATAAGAAACATATAAATCAAACAACATTGAGAGTCCATCTCAGCACAGAATCATCAAGAATTCAAATAACAATAATTGCTGGTAAGGATGTGGGGGAAATGCTACGCTTATACATTGTTGGTGAAATTGCAAATTAGTATAAAAACTTTGAAAAGCATCATGGAGATTCCTGAAAAGACTAGGAATGAACCAACACATGACCCAGCTGTGCCACTATTTGGTATTTATCCAAGTAACAAAAATCAGCATAATATAGTGATACATGCATACCAATGTTTATAGCAACATAATCTGCAATAGCCATTTATCAAAACAGCCTAGGTGTCCATCAATAGAAAAATGGATATAGAAAATGTGATACACACAGAACACACTAGATTTCTACTTAGCCATAAAGAAGAATGAACTTATGTTTTTCGCAAGTAAATGGATGGAACTGGGAACGTTATGCTAAGTTAAATAAGCTACACTCAAAAAGTGAAGGGTTGGGATTTTTTCTCATATTCAGAAACTACAGAGAAAAAAGGAATAAAAAATGAAAATAGAATGTAGAGTAGAAGTGGCAGGGAGGTACAAAGGCTAGGAAAGGTGAAAAACTGGGGAATGCAGTTCACCAAATTATACTGTGATATGACTATATGACTATATCACAATTTATTCCAATTTCACATATAATTATAATGCAACAATTAAAAAATAAATTCATAGAAGGAAGACCAATAGTGTAGATGAAGAGGATAAGTGGACAGGGAGGGAAAGTGGAAGGACTGGGAATTGAAATGAGGACAATTATGTTATATGCATTTATGAATTCCATTGTATATGTTCATGAATATAGTCATATGCAAAATGAATTACATTCAATGTATACCTATAATGTACTAAATAAGTTAAATATATACCTTTAGAATATGTTGGATATTATGAATCATATGAAGTCTATAAAGCTTCAGACAAAATGATTTTTAAAAATCAGTACTTGTTGAATAATTGAATTCTATATGATGTATATATAATGAACAATTATATAGAATGCATATAATATACCCATATGATGTATAATGGATATATGTAAGTATAGAGAGATTGAGAGAGACAGATTTTCAAAGGAAGAAGTCTTCTCACATTTCCAATTCACTGAGATTAAGCTCTCTTCTTTTGGGGAAAGCACAGAGTGGAGAATGGCCTGAACAGTTAGGCTTTTGTTCATTTATTTTCTCTCTTAAATAATTAACCACGATGAAGAGTAGCCGCTATGGGTAAAAGGCAGAAAGATAGAGGGAAGGGAGCAGGGGCTGGGGAAGGGTAAAAGAAAGGAGAGGTACTCAGGTCTGAAATAGAACAAGATACTTTCCATGCTTGTATAACTATGTCAAAATGAATTCTACTGTTATGTATAATTGAAAAGAACCAATAAAAGAGAAACCAACTTAGTTTCTCAGCAAATAACTTCAGTGTTTTATTTTTTACTTTAAACCACTGTTTTTCACAGATATTTGTAAAAAGCACAAACAATAGAATATATTCTCAAGTCATGCTTTTACTTTTGGGAGTTCACTTCATTTGTCTGAACTGTTGCCAGTTTCGCTTTGTAAAAGGTTGACAAAATCGACCTTGCTAAAAAGTTCTTCAGTAGGTTTCCATTTTTTATTGACTTCAAAACTGATTATGTTGTTTGTCATTCAAAACTTTTAGGAATCTCATTTCAGTCCATGCTACCAATTTTATTCCTATTTCCCTTTTAGACAGGACTTTTCTACAGGCCAACTCAAAATACTCTGTAATTGCTCAAAGCAATGTGAAAACATAGCCTTGATTCTCCAGTTCAATCCTAACTGAAACTATTCTGTTGCCATATTTGACCATATAATAATTGCATACATTAAACTGGGTCAGAGATTCTAAATTTGGTGGTTGTCTTGCACAGATGCCCTGTCTTTGGTGACTCTACTTGTTGGTCTTCTTCCTCCTAAAGCTCTGCATATCCATTTCATTCACCTCCACATGTCTAAATCATACTTTCAGGAAATAATCTGAACATCATTTTTCCCCAAAAAACCTTCCCTGAAACTCTAAGCTAAGAGTTGATTTTCTTCTTTGAAATCTTATTTTCTCTATAAAAAGACATGATACCACTAATAACTAAAAACCAGTTAAGGAAAACAGCTTGAATGCAGGGAAACAGGATCACAAAGGTTTTTACTTGAACTAAATAACGGATACATCAGCATTAGCACCTACAAACATCTAGAAATGTATATAAAGTAATAAAACCAAACTGGAAATTTTAACAGAGGAGTTGATTTCAGTTTCACAAAATTGCACAAGGGATTTGAAGTCTACTTATAAACTGATAAGCAATTATAATTTTAACACCATGAAACCTAAAGACATAATTGGTAACTTTCCTAGAGTGGTTGATGACTGATTTCACCACTGGAATATTCTTATGTTCAATATAGATAAGCTGAGTGTCTCATTTTAGAAAACATTAACTCTATATTTTTCAAAAAGTTCTAAAGTAGCAGACATACATTTTATCAGAAAGTTCTAAAGTACCAGGCATAAAGGATATGTTAGATTTTGGTACATTTAAAGTTGTAATGAAACTGAGATTTAAGTTGATTTACAAATCTTGGTCATAAAAATGGTTTCTTATGTTTTTATTCTTATCAACTCTAGAATCTAGAGAATTTGGAATTTCCCTTTGATGGGTGTGCCAGGAATAGGACTGAATCCCCTCCCTCTGTGTTCCCACAGGGTAAGAGGAAAGACTACCACACTGGGCTCTGTGTCTCCAGATAGCATTTACACACTTTCCTTATCACAGCAAAGGATTGCAAAGCCAAATGACAGACATGCAATGGCCATAGTGACCCAAATTGTTACCTACACTACCCAACTGAAAAGTCAATGGTCAGTGTTCACAGCAAGTTCTTGGGGTTGTAAAGGGAGTCTGATAAGAAATGCGGGTCTTGTTTTTACCCTCTGCTTCTCTTTTGGCTGTGATTCTAAAGAATGGAGCACCCAGGCTCAGCAGATCACTGGGTCTTCTGATCTGTTCCTTGTTTTCTGCACTAAGATGGAAGCTATCTTATCCTTTTTAGCTTGATTTTACAGATAATGGGAATTCTGGTCTTATTATAGATCTATGATGCAGTCTAAGAAGTCAGTAAGCCTCAACAAGAAATTGCCTCTGTTGGAACTCTGCACAGAATCTGTGTTCTGCAAAATGTTCCACTGCCCCCAGGTGGATGCAGAAGCACCTCCAGTATTAGCACACAAAACGGGCTGTTCTCCCTGGCTTTAGGCATCATGTCATATTTGTGTTTGGAGGGGCCAGGATAGGACTGTAGGTTTGTTTTAAAAACTCCTTGGTGATTTGGAAAAAAATGACAACTTTTTTATAAAAGTTATTCATAAATATTGATAATAAGATTTGAAAAAAAAAAAAAAAGAAACAACTGAAATACTGAACAAAGACCAAACTGAAAAAAAGTTATATCCAATTATTTGAGTATTAAGTATTTCTTACAATATGAATTTTAACTGCAGTGAATAAGTGTGATCATTGCCGTCTGATAAAATATGCTTTCATTAAAAAATAAAATTGCAGAATAAATTTCGGTATTTGAAAAACTCAATTTTATCTGTTATGTAAAATCCATGATGTTCCTCCAATGTTTTAAAATCGCCTCTATCTACCTACTAACCATAGAGAATTATCTAAATTTTTAATCATAATATACAATGATTTTTACACTCTCCTGTGTTTACATACCTGACTTAATGTCCATATCTATTTTCCCCATTAGTCATTATACTACAGAATCACCAAGTTACCTGTAGTTCTGCAAAAGAAACTATCGAACTTCTATGCCTTTTGGATTTACTGTTCCCACTCTACAATGCAATTAGTTCTTTTATACCTGTCAAAATTCCCCTTCAGATGTTCTGTCCTTATTCTCATGTGGAGACACACACTATGTTTCCTTTGTGTTCTTAGATAGTAAAATACATAATATTACAATTGTATTATATTGTACTCAACAAACTGCTTGAGAACAGATGTGGTGTTTCTGATTTCCACACATGTACCTCCGTGATATGCTAAAAGGACTTCATAATAGAATGAAGATAAATTCCACACAACTTATCAAATGAGCAATATGAAAATATAAAATGTATATTCCAAAGAATTACAAATAATAAGTGGTCTATATTGAACTTTCTCTTTAATTTCTTTGATCTGTCTATCCTTACATAGATTATGGTAGATTTATGGAAAATATTTTCTATTTAAAAAAATTTTATTTTACAGACCATAAATTTCTTCATTTTACACATTTCAGGTACACCAATGTTCTGATATTCATGGTGAGATGATTATTAAAATGAAGGGAATTAATGTATCTATATTTATTCAGTTTCTTTGTATGTCTAGACAGAAAGACTTGAAATTGTTTTCTTGGCAAATTTCCTGTGTATAATATAATATTATTGACCAAAGTCATCATGCCATACAAAAGATCTTGTCTTATTCACCCTACATAAAACCAACTTTATGTCTTCGAATTTTATCTATCCATTTTTCCACCTCTTATAAGTACCTCTCTACCCTGTTTCTATGCATCCAAACATTTTAGGCTAAGCATGTCAGTAACATTATGCAGTGTTTTTATTTCTGGGTGTGACTTCTTTCTTTTCCCCTGCTCCTCAGCTTCATTAAATTGTAACTGATAAAAGTGTAGTTCTCTGGCAATATGCAGAGTCTAAAGAAACAGTCTCAAACTTTGTTTATGGGCCTCTGGGCTTGCCTTTGTGCTAGTCACACATGGACCTATTCATAAGCAGTGTACAAAAGGTTTCAGTAACAGAACTGGGGGGTCAACTTTCCAGGTTCTCAATGCACAAGTTGGTCCAAACACAGGAGGACCAATCCAAAAATAAATGCAGTTGCTTCTAAAACTGATTTGACATTAAGGGCTATAGCCTACAGGAGGCAGACCTAGACTTGTGATAACATTCATAAAAGAAAACCAACTCTCATAAACAACCAAAATTTACTCAAGAAGAGATAGGCAAGGTCAATAGACTGGTATCTATTTTAAAAATTGAGTTTATAATGAAATATTTGCCAAAAATCATAACTCCAAGTCCAGTTGTAGAGAAAAAAAAAATTTCACTGGACTTTATCTTCTTCATCTATGAAGAATTTGAAAGCCACATAGTCTTTTCACAGGAATTCACTGAGATTATACAGTACCTGGGAATGTGTTCATATAAATGCAGAAGCTCCATGTAAAAGGGAAGAAATAGATAAATGAACAGCCTACACTTGAGCACAGCCTTTGGTAGAAGCAGAACTAAAGATCCTGAAAGCACAGTCCTGCATTGCTTAATGACAGGTATTTTTTTTGAGAAGATTAATTAGTTGATTTCCTCTTTGTGTGAACATCATAAAATGTACCCAACAAACTTAGATGAGTGTGACATCACCAGATGTCATGAGCTTATGGGACCAACATAGAATATGTGGTCCATTGTTGGCTAAAATGTTACTATGTCGTGCATGACAGTACGAATCATCTATCATTTCTTCTTTCCTCCTAAAATGGGCAAATTTCTGAATACACTTCCTCAGTAGGTAGAGGGCAGTAGAGGGCAGCCTATGGTCTAAAGTGACAAGAAAGACAAACTCTTTCTTTCTCCAGCTGGTGACCACCCAGGTAAAACAGGGAATAACAGAGAGTGACAGAGTCTCCCTTTCCATCCATACCAAGGAGGTGAGTGGTCAAGAACAACAGAGAGTGAATTGGGTATCACTGTGGATGGATGCTCTGGGGTTCATTCTGAGTGTACAAATCAGATGACTACAAACAGAACTGATTTTAGCCCACAAACAGAATGAGTCAAAATAAAGATATCATAACTGCATAAAGATAGATGCTAAGACTAACTTATAAGTAAATACTCTTTTCCTGATTTCAAATATACCCTGAGAGAACTAAAACATATGGTACTTATTAATAAAGACTCAGAATTATTTTTCATTAATGATAATCTCACTCAGCATCCTCTAAGAATCCAAGAAAGACAACACAGCATAATAATCAATCTCACAGTTCCTGGCCACCTGAGAGTCCAGGACATAGCACTGCAGTTTGCTTCTTGCAACAGGTCTTGAAAGCGAGTTGGGGGTCTCATGGACTAGAGCATTTTGATCCCAAGGAAATAATAAAACAGAATAGATGTGGCTACGACCTTGGAGGTGGGTTGATAGAAAGTGCCATATAAAATATGTGAGGAAAAGTCTTAGAAGCACAAAACAGGAGGCCAACCGCCAGTCAGCCTACTATTTCTAGGCAGAGATGAAACTAAATCACCAACTGCAGCCCTTTCAAACTTCCAAAAAAGTGAATTTTTATTCTGTTAGCCACTAGACCAGTGTGTTACTGCCCTTAACAAATAATTCAATCCCTTATTCGGCTGATTCTAATTTTACTGAAAGCTTAAAAAAAAATAGAAAAATCTTGAAGACAATAAGGTTCAAGTCTTTATGTTTTTTTTTTTTTTTTTTTTTTTTACGTAGCAACAGAGGCCATAGCTTGCCTGAAGTCATTTGAGAAGCTATTTTTGCTTGCCTCTTCTTCACTGAGAGTTACATATCATTGAAAGGAAGTTGGTCATTGTATCTCAAAACTAAATATATTTGAATTTGAATGTAAGCATATCCCCGCACAGATTTAGGCATTTAAAAGTATGCCTCCGTCCAACTCAATTCATTCTGCTTTGCAGTTGTTATTAACATGCCTACATAGCCTTCTCTGATTTCTAGAGTACATAATGAATGCTCACATGGACTATCATTCACATTCTGACTCATTTGCATACTGATTTGTATCATTCACTCTTTCTTTTCTGAGCCCCCAAAGCTCACAACCATCTCACAATGCAAAATAAATTTTGCCCATTTCCAAGAATCCCTAGAGTCTCATCAATTCCAAGATTGCTCATAGTTCAAGTTCAAAGTCTTCTCTGAGACTCGACAATCTTGCATTATGAGCTCTTGTAAAACTAAAAGTAATTTGCAATATCTAATATAAAATGGTACATAGTAAATATTTCCATTCACAAAATTAGGGGCATAGAAAGAAGCAATATGACTGAAAAAACCCTGAAATTCAGCTATGCAAATGTGTACTGTAGCTCCATTTCTTGCATCTGGGGCACATGGCATTGTGATGTTCTCTCCAAAGGGCTTGTGTAGCTCTGCCCCTTGTGGGTGTGGCCCAAGTGGCCTTTCTGTTGGCTTCTCTCTGCTCAATTCCTGCAGATTTCCTAAGACATCTGACATTTCTTAATCTTTGGGGTCTCCACTGCAACTTCAGTTTCCTCCTCATATCTTCACAATTTGACTTCTCAAGGAGTGCCCACAGGGACTCCACTCCAGTTGCACTTTGCCTGGTTTCCTAGACCTTCCTTGGAAATCTTGGTGGAAGCCTCTGTGAACCCCTAGCTCCAGCATCCTGCATTCCTTCAAAACCAGAATCACCTGATGCCAAAGTCTGTTGACATCTCAAGGAGTAGCCAAGTCTCTGAAGACCCTAGCTACAGCATCCCCTGAGTGTCTGGGAAACTGAGCATGTTGAAAAACTTTCTAGGCCTCCTTGTGCAAGAAGGTTTCCCCGCTGGTCTCTTCTCCAGAGAATTTTCACCTTACTCCCTTGAACCTGAGATGGGTATGGTCTTGCCAGCTCCTGAGATGCCCTCAAGCCATCTTTCTTATTGTCTCTAGGCAAAGTCTTTAGCATCTCTTTAGTGGCAGTAATATCTTTAACAATAGAAACTTCCTTAGCCCCAGTTTTACTCCTGCTTTTCAAGTTCTAGTTTTCCAAATATTTCTGCTTTGTTTTTTGCTTCTGAGTATCACAATAAGTTTGGCTAAAAGTCGCCAGCAATATCCATGACACCACCTGAATGCTATGCTGCATAGAAATTTCTCCCACCAGATTAACAAGTCCATTGCTTTTAAAATCGACCTCACAGAAAGTGTCAGGACACTGGCAAAATGCAGACAACTTCTCAGTCAGAACATAACATGAATGATCTCTAGTCCAAATTCCAATAGTGTCCTCCTTTTCCTCTAAACCTTCTTGAGTCCTGTCTTTACTGTCCATGGTCCTATTGGCATTCTGGTCTTCTGAGCTCCCACCAGAATCAGTCATTAAGTTCTGCTTACAACAACCTAAAGCATTTCCTGTTTCCACTGCTAAAAATCTCAAAATTTCTCCCACCAATTCTAAAAAGCTCAGAAAACTTTGGAACCACATGGTCATGTAAGCCACAGCAATGACCCCACTTCTTGGTACCAATTTCTGTTATTTAAGGGTTCACAGTTTCAGAGGTCTCAGTACATAGAAGTCTAACACCATTCCTCAGGGCTCCAAGTGAGGCTGAATATCATGGAGGAAGAGTGTGACAGAGAGAAGCAATGCAGATGATAATCAGAAAGCAAAAAGCGAGTCCACACAGTAGATATAAATATATACCCAAAGCCTTGCCCCAATTTCCACCTCATCTAGCCAAACCCTACCACTTCCATTACCACTCAATTAATCTCTATCAGTAGATTAAATCTTTCTGATTGGGTTTAAAACTCTTACAACCCACCCATTTCTTCTCTGAACCTTCTTGCATTGTCTCACACGTGAGCTTTTGGGGGATACCTCACATCTAAACCGTAACACTGACCTCCATAAAGACATGTGCCATGATTTCCAAAGTGCCATATCTCTTCAACCCAAGTCCCACTTTTGTTGTTTTCTACAAAGTATTTTACTGAATGATTATATGACTTTTGTAAGTGGAGAAGAATAAAGCAAAATAGAATAAAGGAATAAATTAATTTTATACCAGAGGATCTCTATATTCATCTTACAATGTTTATTTCAATGAATGAATCCAGTACTCTTCAGGGACCTGATTCCTAACATCTGTTAGAATTATTTTTATCTATGCTTTATAAAATAGAATTATCTATATATTTATATATAAAGGAAACAAGTATTTCAGTAATAATTAGCAAGATGATACCAATAAAGGAATGTCTGCAGAAAAGGTTTTGATGCCATCCTGTGAGCCATGAAGTACTTTCAGTCTCATCACCTGAGCTGATATGATTCAGTTGCTGAATTCCTATCAGGTTTGATGCACTTGAAGTACTAGTGATTTTTAAACATGGTTCAGATGCAAAAACATAAAATCAAGAGGTGAAAGAACTGAAAAACAGTTCATTTAAAAAAGAGATTATAGTCTGAAACAAAAGGAGGACTGATTATAGAAAGATATAAACATGTGAAACGTGAAGACAAAAAATTATGCACAGAATTTTTAAGAATGTTTTCTTTTCTCCACCTCCCTTTTTCCTTCTTTCCATTCCTCTTTTCTTCCTCCCTTCTCCCTCCCTTCCTCTCTTTCTTTCTTTCCTTTGTTGTTAAATCAGCAGTCATACATTGACATTATCTTTTTATTTCAGAATATTTTTAAGTGTATACAAAGGTTGTAGGGTTATTTCAGAAATTTTTCCCATGCCTTGCACTCTGTTTACCCTATTATCAACATTATAATGGTGAACTTGTCAAAACTGAGAAGCCACTATTGACTCATCATTATTATCTGAAGGCACACTTAATTTTATTAGTTTTCATGTCTTCTTAGGTTCTGCTAGACTGTCAATATCTCAGACTTATTAGTGATGATATTGACAGTTTTTGAGGATATTGGTCAGGTAGAATGTCACTCAAGTTAGATCTGGATAGTGTGTTTACTAATGATTATATTGAAGTTGCTTTTCTTTTGAGAAAGAATCCAGAAGAAAAGTGCCATTTTTATCACATCATATCAAAGATCATATGTGCAACTCACACTTAAGGGATAGGTAATTATTAGCCATTTCTCCAAGGATTTCCAGTGACCTTTATTGAACAACATTTACTTGAAGAACAGTATTAAAAATGCAGCACAGCATGGAAGCTGAATGTGCTCATTGCTACTGGAGTATCATTGCTTCTGTTTCCCACAGCTGACAGAATTAGGAGATATGTGAGTGCATTCCAGCCTGTGTTCATGAACATACTACCCTTATGTATGTATTTGAGTCTGCACTGAACTTAACATCAGTTCATACTAATGTTTCCTACTCTCATACAGCACTATTTGGTTCACTCTAGAAATCGCTCACTGTTCATTTGTAACCTTCAGCTTCATGAGACCTACTTGCCATTATCCATAAACATTTATCTATTTGTTCATTCCTAGCATATAGTTATAGTGTTTTCATAATTGTCAACCAGTACCTTTATGGGAAAATCCTGCGTGTTAGTCAAATTTGTATCAGTGTGACCAAAATACCAGAAAAGAACAACTGAGTGGAGGAAAAGTTTATTTTGGTTCATGGTTTTAGATGTCTAGTCCTTCATCATCAGAGAGAGTAAATTTAGGCCAAAGGAATGCAGGACATCAAGGCAGACAGGCATGGCAGAGAACAGCTGATCAGTCATGACACCCAGTAAACAGAGAGAGAGAGTTTTGCTCGCCAGGGACAAAATATAAACTCGGAGGTCATGCCCCCAGTGACTTTCTTCCTCCAGTCACACCCTACCTGCCTATAGTCACTATCCTGTACAGTAATCATTTCAAAGTAGTAATCCATTAGGTGGATCAATCCACAGATTAGATTATAGCATTTATAATCTAATAATTTCACCTTTGAATATTCCTTCATTATCTACATATGAGCTTTTGGAGGACCCCTCAAATCAAAACTATAAAAAGCTTTACAAATTTATCAACTACAGCATAAAATTATACAATTCATTTTCTCTGTAATCATGTTATTTCTACTCATTTCCTGAACTGCTTAGGTCAACAACTTTCATCTTCAACACCTTCACTTTATTTCATAAAGTGCCTTCAAAACAAAGATCTTTAAAGAGCAACATTTACTAATAATTACAATTGATTAGCTATTTCTCCAAGTCTTGGACAAGCAGAAAAGCATTGAAATCATGATTTTAAATATTTAATAAACTGTGTTCAGATAGGAAGTTGTTGTAAAGACCTCCTAAAACCATATTAAGAGGCTTTAATTTCTAGGCTTTAACCTAATCATTGCTACTTCTTCAACCCAGAAAGACTATCATACACAGGGGAACTAGTGAGAGTTGCCTACAAAAGATTAAAAAAGCAAATTGTAATTGCTCTTACATCCCAAGAGCTCATTCCTGGTGACAGTAAATTCTGAGGGAATTTCCACCTATTTTTATGACACCTCTTATGTCTCAAAACTCTAGGTTAGAATGACATCATTTTGGTGAGTATCTGAGGTAGCGTTATGAGGAACTGGGGAAAGGAAATCACTCCATTGATCTACAAAATGTAAATGAACTATTCAGAAACAGATCCGCATCGTGAGCCCCTAAGTAAATAAGAGTGCAGAAATCTGTTCTTAACTTCCTCCATTAACATCATCAAGACTAATCATCCATCCAGAGCCAATCCACCTCAAGAAGAAATGGAAAGAAAACCAGATAGGCATGGACAGTGAACACACACACTCACTGACTCTTTTATCAACCATAGTGAATATGACTCCTTAATTTCTTAACATTCCACTAGAATTTTTCTTTTGTTGTTGTTGTTGCTTGTTGTGGTAGCAGTTCTCTTTTGCTTTTGATTTTGGGTTTCCACATTGGATGCTTTGTTTTATTTGAATGTGTAATAACTGATCCCAAGGACTCTTTCATATTTGTTTCTCTCTCCTCATTACTAGCCTTTCTTTCCTTTTGCTGTTGTTGTTGTTGTTGTTTTGAGGGCATTCTTTTCCCATTTTCTGTATTTTGAGGTTGAGAGCTTCTAATTAACTTATTTTATTTTGTTTTGTGTCATTTTGATCGCTACTCTATCTCTCATGTCTCCCTCTCTCTTTTCTCCATTTCAGACCTTAAAATTCCATTCTCCCTCTTTTCCTTTATATTCTTTTTTCATTCCCCTTCAAATTCACAATGTATCCTATGTTAGCACTGCATCTGCCCTATTCACCCTTAGAAATTGCAAACACATTTCTACACTCCTATCTCTTCTTCTTTACACATACTCAACTCTATCCTTAACAATTCTTAATACCAATTGAGATATATAACATCTACCCCTACAATCATTGTCACAGCAACAATTAATACAGAAGAAGACATAGAAAACACTATTATTTAACTTTAAGCCAGACATAATATATGATTATGCACTGTTTTTACTGATGGAAATTTTTGATGCTACTATCTGTACAAATTCTACCAATTAACACTATATTTCAAAATAGGAAATAAGGACCTAGTTTACTGATATATATTATTTTGTACACATTGCTGCTATTGTTATGCTCTCCTGTTCAAAATTGTGAGGTACTAGTAACATGGAGGGACTCTATTAACTCATAAAGCAGAAACTCTACAGTATCAGATCCATCCAGTAGATGGGTAGACATGCAGAAAATATGAAAACCACAGTAGTATAGTTGAAGTTCTGGTATTGTGATACCACCTGCTTTGTTCTTCCTGCTTATTGCTTTAGCTATTATGGGTTTCTTATTCTTCCAAATGAATTTCACGATTGCTTTCTCTATTTCTATGAGGAATGTCACTGGGATTTTAATTTGAATTGCATTGAATTTGTATAGCACTTTTGGTAGCTAATATCACCCTGATACCAAAACCAAACAAAGACACATTGAGGAAAGTAAAGTTCAGACCAATATCCCTAATGAACATAGATGCAAAAATTCTTAACAAAATTTTAGTAAATCACAACAAAAACATATTAAAAAGACAGTACACCATGACCAACTGGGTTTCATCCCAAGGATGCAAAGTTGGCTCAACATCCAGAAATCAATAAATGTAATTCATCACATCAAAAGACATAAAGTTAAGCATCATATGATTATTACAATAAAGGTTAAGGAAGCGTTTGATAAAATACAGTACCCTTTCATGCTCAAAACACTAGAAAAGGGCTGGGGATAGTGCTTGCCTTGCAAGCACAAGGCCCTGGGTTCAATCCCCAGCACCGCAAAAAAAAAAAAAAAAAAAAAAAAAAAAAACACTAGAAAAAATAGGGATAGGAGGCACATACCTCAACATTGTAAAGGCCATCTATTCTAAGCCCATGGCCAACAGCATTCTGAATGAACAAAAACTGAAAGCATTCCCTCTAAAAACTGGAACAAGACAGGGATACCTTCTTTCACCACTTCTATTCAACATCATCCTTGAAACCTTGCCAGAGCAATTAGACAGACTAAAAAAAATAAATGGGTATGAATAGGAAAAGAAGAACTCAAGCTGTCACTATTTGCTGGTGACATGATTCTATATTTAGACAATCCAAAAAACTCCACTAGAAAACTTCTAAAACTAATTAATGGATTCAGTAAAGTAGCAGGATATAAAATAAACACTCGTAAATCTAATGAATTTCTATTCCTAAGTGATGAATCCACTGAAAGAGAAATTAGGAAAACCACTCCATTCACAATAGCCTCAAAAAAACATAAAATACTTGGGAATCAATCTAACAAAAGAGGTGAAAGACGTCTATAAAGAAAACTACAGAACATTGAAGAAAGAAATTGAAGAAAACCTTGAAAGATAGAAAGATCTCCAATGTTCTTGGATAGGTAGAATTAATATTGTCGAAATGGCCATCCTACAAAAGGTGTGGTACAGATTCAATGCAATTCCAATTAAAATCCCAATGACATTCCTCATAGAAATAGAGAAAGCAATCATGAACTTCATCTGGAAGAATAAGAGACCTCGAATAGCCAAAACGATTCTGAGAAGAAAAAGTGAAGCAGGAGGTATCACAATACCAGACCTTAAATTATACTACAGAGCAATAGTAACAAAAATGGCATGGTATTGGCACTAAAATAGGCAGACCAATGGTACAGAATAGAAGACACAGAGACAAAACCACATAAATAGTCACCTCATACTAGACAAAGGCGCCAAAAACATACAATGGAAAAAAGATAGCCTGTTCAACAAATGGTGCTGGGAAAACTGGAAATTCGTATGCAGTAAAATGAAGTTAAACCTCTATTTCTCACCCTGCACAAAACTCAGCTCAAAATGGATCAAGGACATAGGAATTAGACCAGAGATCCTTCACCAAATAAAAGAAAAAGTAGGCCCAAATCTTCATCATGTTGGCTTAAAATCAGACTTCCTTAACCAGATTCCTTAAGCACAAGAAATCGAAGTAAGAATCAATAAATGGGATAGACTCAAACTAAAAAACTTTTTCTCAGCAAAGCATACAATCAATAATGTGAAAAGAGAGCCTATGGAGTGGGAGAAAATGTTTTCCACATGCACTTCAGATAGAGCACTTATCTTCAAAATTTCTAAAGAACTTACAAAACCTTACACCAAAAATACAAAGAACCCAATCAATAAATGGGCCAAGGGACTGAACACACAGTTGAAAGAAGAACACATACAGGCAATTAATAAATATATAAAAAAGCTTTGAACATCTCAAAAAATTAGAGAAATGCAAATTAAAACAACTCTAAGATTTCATCTTACTTCAATTAGAATGGCTGTTATCAAGAACACAAACAATAATAGATGTTGGTGTGGACGTGGGGAAAAAGGCACAATTTTACATTGCTGGTGGAGTTGCAAATTGGTGTAGTCACTCTGTAATTAGTGTGGAGAATCCTCAGAAAACTTGGAATGGACCCACCTTTTGACCCAGTTATCCCACTCCTTGGTTTATACCCAAAGTACTTAAAATTAGCATACTAGAGTAATGCAGCCACATCAATGTTTATAGCAGCTCAATTCACAAATCAACCTAGTTGCCCTTCAACAGATGAATGGATAAAGAAACTCTGGTATATATATATATATATAAAACCCCTAGGAACTGTACATTGTTTTAAAGAAAAATACTATTTTTCTACAGAAAATTTCTTTTTCCAAGGAGTTTACTTAGGGCAATTTTGACATCCTTATTCCTCAGGCTGTAGATCAGAGGGTTCAGCATGGGCACGACAGTTGTATAAAACACAGAGGACACTTTCCCTTGGTCCATGGAGCTGACTGATGTTGGCTGCAGGTACATAAATGCTAGAGATCCAAAGAAGAGAGCAACCGCTGAGATGTGGGAGCTGCAGGTGCTGAAGGCTTTGGCTCTGCCCTCAGAGGAGCGAATGCGCAGAATGCTGGCAATGATGAAGATGTAGGAGCTAAGGATGGTCAGGGTTGGAACAAGGATATTAAAGGCACTGATGCACAGACCTACTACCTCATTGATAAATGTACTGGAGCAGGAGAGCTCCAGTAAGGGATAAAGATCACAGGTATAATGGTTTATTATAGCCTCACAGAAAAGCAGTCTAACCATACAGACTATGTGAGCTGTGGCACAAATCAAGCCCATGCTATACACCCCAACTACCATCCAGGAGCAGACTTGAGTAGACATGGTTACATTGTAAAGCAAGGGGCTACAGATGGCAACATAGCGGTCATAGGCCATTGCAGCCAGCATGTGACATTCTGCAATTGCAAAAGCTGCAAAGAAGAAGAGCTGAGTCATGCATTCAGCATAGGAGATGGTGTTTTTCTCTGTCACAAAGTTCACCAGCATCTTGGGGGTGATCACAGTAGAATGGCAAAAATCAATGAAGGAGAGACTGCTGAGCAGGTAGTACATGGGTGTGTGCAGGTGAGAGCTGAGCCCAATCAGTGTGATCATGCCCAGGTTCCCCAGGACTGTGAGCACATAGATTCCTAAGAAGAGGAGGAAGAGGGGCAGCTGGAGCTCTGGTTTGTCTGTTAATCCAGCCAGGATGAACTCAGTCACTCTGGAGTGGTTTCTTTCTCCCATTTTCTTCTGGGAATTCTAAACAGAGAAATTCTTTGAAATGCATATTATTAATCCATTGCACAAGAAAGTGTGAAACAAAATTTGCATCTTTCAGCCATGTCGCATTTCCTCCCAGTACTTCATACATGTCATGAAAGACTTTGGGATCCCAGTTATATGTGAATTGTCAATAATTATCAAGTAGAACTATCCCTAGTTTTCTTCTGTACTTTAATTGTACTCAGTCCCTTATCCCCCAAAGAACTGTTCTTTTAACTAATAAGGTAAAAAAAAAAAATAATCTACATCAATTCCCTCAATCAATACTGCTCTAAATGCCAAATGACTGAAAAAAATTTACCTTAAACATAATTAAATTAGGCATGATGTCCACTTGCTTCACTGTTATTCCACATCGTACTAGGTGCTGTTGCTAGTGCAATCAGGCAAGAAAATGCAATTAAAAGATATCTACATTGGAAAGAAAGAAGCAACACTACTACTTCTACTAGTAAATGATATAGTTGTCAATATGCAAATGCCACCAAAGTTTGTAAGAAATCTGCAAAAAGATATATTAGCAGTAATTAAAATTTGAACAAGGTAGCAGACAAGAAGCTCAATATAATAAATCAATGTATTCCTACAAAGTTGCAATAAACAATAAAAAGCCATTTACAATACCATGGAAAAGAATAAAAAGTTAGGTATAGATTAAAAAGATCAATGCAAGACATTGCATTTAAAATAACAAGTATTGTAAATGGAATTAAAGACAAGTATATGGAAAGACAAACCTTCAACATGAAATGAAGAAGAAAACCTTGCACAAAGTGAAATTTCCCAAATTTTTCTATAAAAATCAATTCATTTCCTATCAAAACCCTAGCTCTGTTATTTTCAGATCTTTACAGGATGACCATAAAATTTCTATGAAAATGCAGGAGAATCTAGGTAATTAAAGCAAAATTGAAATAGAAAAAAAAGTTGAATTTCCATTTCTCAACAAAAAAAGGTATATAAATGGACAACAAATATATGTAAAAAATTAACATCTTTGAGAATCATGGAAATCCAATTCAAAATTACACTGAGATCTCACCTCACTCCAGTTAAAATGCCAATCATTAATAACAAAAACTTTTAAATGCTGCAAGGATGGGACTGTTAATTAGTACAAACATTATTGTGATCGAAATGGAGGTTCCTCAAAGGAATAGCAGTGGAACCACCAAATGACCAGCTATATCACTTCTGGATATTTGTCCAGAAGAGTTAAAGTCAGCACACTACAGTGATATGTGCATACATGTGTTTATAGCAGTGCAATTCACAATAGCTAAATTATCAGTCAACTTAGGTGTTCATAAAAAAAATAAAGTTTGAAGTCTCACATTTACCCATTATCAAACTTATAACAAAGTTACAGTAAGCAAGACAGTGCTATATTATTGTTTTACATACATCCAGATCAATGGAAATAATTGAAAATTCAGAAAAAAAATTATATCTGTGATGTATGTAACTTTTAACTTGGAGATAAAATAGAGAAATAATAAGGTTTTTAAAAAAAGATTCAGGCACAATTTGATAGTTACATGTAAAAGAATTAATTTGGACCTCTTTCTCACATCATCAAATTGGATCATAGAATTAAATGTAAGACATTTTAACGATTATGAAAAAACATCACAAGACTAAGTCTTTGTGACCTTGGATTTGATGATTGTTTCTTAGATAAGATGACAAGTCTGGAGGCTAGCATAGAAAATAAATGGACATGAATATTAATTTATTTTTCTTCTTGTTTATTTTTTTTGCTTTAAAGAACTCCACATAGAAAGTGAAAAGACAAACCCAAGAATTGGAAAAGTCGATTTCAAGTAACATACATGAAGGAAACTCTTACACCTTAGCTATATGAAAAGAGTAAAAAAGGAATACCCCTGGGATATCCTGATTCAGTACTCAGTATTTGCTAAATCTCTTGCAGTGGTCTCAGGGACAGGGCACTGTTATGTGGTAAAGGTGAAAACAGAGGACAATGCCTCATAGTCATGTGAACTCTGAAGCCTCTAAAGACTAACTGCAAGTCAGAAATCTTGATTTATTTCTCCAGAGAACAGTATTTAACCTTGTCTTTAAGAAAAACATTCTATCAAAAACTTGGATGATGCCACAAAGAAATCATTATGAATTTATAGATAATAGTAATGAACATGTATTTGGTGAGAATATTTCAAGAAGATATTGCTAGACTGTGATTATGCACTGATATTAAAACAAATTTAATAGTTCTAAGGAAAAACTTTGCTGTGGGTATTTGTGTGCAGAGATGAATGACATAAAAACCTTTATCATCAGAATGTTAAAAACTAGAAGGGAACAAGGAGGCCCATTGGACGCTGTGGTAAATACCTTGATTGAGCAGGAGCTACAGGACACAGTTATTATAGTTCTAGATCAGAATGGGGTTCAGTGAAAGCTAAGGTAGATTAACAACATGATAGTTTCCCTTCTATGTCCAAACACACATGATATGAATATTACCTGAAAGAACCTTTGGTAGGTCTTCAGTTTTAACTGATAATTCCTTTGGATTCACTTTTTCTCTGCCGTTTTGTCCTATGAAATCCCATGTAATGGATAAGGTCCTTTACTTACCATCTTTAATAGTGACATCACATTTAATAAACAAATTTTGTGTGCCCATGGGCATGATATTTTGTTTCAATGTAGGATGTACTAATTTGGGATCTTGCTTTCTTCTACACTCAATTGTAAGTTTATTACAGTGCAGGTGCAGTGCCCTGGACTTAGCAAGTCTCAGTAAGGATGTGATTAATAATATCATTGCAAGAGCTTAGAGATATGTTCATACAGAATCCAAATGAATGAGCCAAACTCTCACACTGTTTAGGTTGAAATGAGTAAACAAAGGAGCATTTGCCATGATTTCATACTACAGGAACCTGGGAGATGATAGGAAACCTATCATCAATCAGGAGGCTTGATTCTTACAATGAGGACAGGGAGAAAGAAAGAAAACAACCATTTGCATTTCTATTAAGTCTGAGAGAGAGACTTCAGGAGAGATTCTAAAAGTTTGAAAGTCAAGGTCTGGGGCTCAGACTTACCCTTTCTTCTTCCCAGAGAGTTCAGTAATGTTTATTTTTTCTTAGTTACTCTGGAGGAAAAATGACTTTGATGGTATGAGGAGTTGATAGACCAAAGAATTCTTTGCGTCAGTAATCATGATCTCTGATGCAGCTGATGTCGAAAGACACTTGGCCCTCTGCAAAGGTTGGCTGATGTGATGGTGACTTGCATGGATGATGACGTTTTTGTATACTGCATAGAGATAATAAGAGTGTGATTAGGAGTAAGCAGTGATAATGACGTCCCATGGGAGTCTCACCCCACAGGTATCTACTCTGGGGAATATCCACCTATTTCCTTTTCCACATTGATTCTCATGCATTGAACATGGTAACATCTGTACAATCCATTGTTCTTGGTTGATTATGAATTTAAAAGGAGGGGGTAAGAGATATTGTTAGAGCTCAGTGAATTTTATGACAAGACATAGAAAAATTAAAAGTTTGGTAAAATTTTGAGATATGCACTAAAGGAATTTTCTTAAGTCATTATCCTACTGATACTGCAGTTATCAGTTACCTTGATGTGTTCTACTTCTTCAGATGTTGAACTATAAAAACAGAGAAGGACTCTCAGGCAAGCATAGAAGTAGAAAGTAAGAAAATTTATTTAAGGATAGTAAAACATACTTTTCCCAAGTGAAATAAGGGGATCCAAAGGCGGAATGCATGGAATGAGGAATTCCTATTCCTTTTATACATCTCAAGTTTTCCTCTTTCTCCTGCATTCTGCTCCCTCATCTGTTCATTTCCCCCATCCTGTATAGTGACTGGGAGATGTCAGTGGAATGACCAGGGGGTGAGCAGGTGGGCTGGAAGGGCCAAGGTGGAGTGCTAGGCAGGAAGGGAGCAGCAGCCCAGGGAGCATTGATTAGTAGCCTCTGTCTGCTCAGGAGGTGCTTCATTACCAACCATTTTGGGAGGGGTGGTATCCAAGGGCTCTGGAGACTTGAACATTCCAGTCTCCCAGGGGTGGTTTCCAACTTTCCAACTCAAATGTGTACCATTTTCTCCATTTTACCCCATTCTATACCAACTTACCCTTCTATACCAACTGCCTGTCTTTAATTCTGGCTTCACTACTAGGGAAAATAGAAAGGCAGGAAATGACACCATTGTCTATACATTTGAAAGATTTAATTTCTTTTATCTCCAATATATACATTCTGATAATATACATATTCATAAACCAGGAATTCTAGGGATGTGGTAACTTGGGAGCTGAATAGAACAGTTTGATTTAGACATAATATTAACAGTTTTGGATATTGCTGATGTCTCAGGAGAAGTTCCTAACTAATGGAGAAAAATAAGGAATTTTTTCCATCTATAAATGAGAGAAAAATTTGCAGAATAATGACAACATATATGATACAGAAATTATTTTCACAACAAATTATTCATTTGGAAGCAAAATTACATTTAATGTTATCATTATTATGTAATGTATACATTTTGAGATAGAATGGCAATGAACTTATTTTATTCATTTCTAGGCTCTCTCTCCTGTGCTCAGGAGGCACAGGTTCTCTGCTACACAGTACTTGAAATCCAAAAGGAGAATGCTGAGCACCTTGAACAGCAGGATATGGAACTACTGACTTTCAGGCATGTGGTCACCGATTTCTCTCTAGAGGGATGGTCATGCCTGGACCTTGCTCAGTGGGATTTACATAAGGATGTGATGTTATAGAATTGCAGAAACCTGGCCTCCCAGGATTTTGCTGCCTCTGCACCTTCCCTGGCCACCTTTCTGGAGCAAAGGAAAGAGTCCTGGAATTTGAAGAAGCAAGAGAAAATAGCTACATTCTCAGTTTCTCCACTGAACATGGCAGGGTGGATCTGGGCAGCATCTCTTGACCCCTCTACAGCCCAGAAAGAAAGCAGCAGAAGAACAGCTGACCAGAGAGTCTCCACAGGAGCTCAGGCAGAGGGGCAAACTCACATCCTAGACCCACTGTGGTGACAGTAAAATGCTGGTGAGCTACACACGCCTGTTCAGAGGTTTCTGAACCATAGATGGCCCACAGAGAGCCAATACCCATGGGCCCTGCAATTTGATAGCAACACTCAAAAAAAAAAAGAAAGAAAGAAAACAAAAGACTCTGGGTAGGGTCATGGGTATCAGAAATTCACCAACATATTCACTAGAGCTCAGATACAGATGAGCCAACGGACTCTACTTCCCACTAACAGGGACAGCAGCCTGGCAATCTACATTGCCAGGGAGGGGAGGCTTCTGTTCCACAAACTGGCCACAGAGAGCCTGAAATCACAGATCCTATGCTTGCAGACAGCCACCAGGCTTTATTCCACATTAAAGAAAGCCCTGTGAAGGGGAGCAGCTACACAGCATCCTTTGGCAGGCAGTACAATAGCCCTGAACCCTGCACCCAGTAGGAACAACAAGCAGATGCAGCTCAACTCCCCATGAGCACATAGCCTCAGGCCTGCATGCTAACAAGGAGGAAACAGGTGTGAGAAATTCAGAGCCACCAGTGAAATTAGTTCCTGTGCCCCAGCACCTGAAGAAGAATCCAAGGTTGGACGGTGATGGGTATCTTCTGAAGGTCCCAAAGCCTGATGAAATTCAAGCTAGGAAGACTCAATAAGAATTTTCTCCACTTTGGAATAAATTATTAAAAATATCTCTCACATCCATTTTGATCATATATATATATATTTATATTTATATATATATATAAAATCTTCATTTTGCATTGATAGTAGTTCCCTTTGTATTTGACATTGTACCTTCATACCATTTTAATATGGATCTCAGTTGAATTCTTAATGCAGACACTCAAATTTAGAAGGTCTTAGAAGGAGGTCATAGATATGTCTATGAAGCTCTGAAGCTCTGAAGGATGCCAACCAAGAATACTATACCCAGAAAATTAAATTTCAAATTGATGATGAAATGAAAACGTTCCATGATAAACAAAAGTTAAAAGAATTCAGAACTAGAAATCCTGCACCATAAAATATGCTTAATAAGATATGTCATGGATAAGAAATAAAAAATAAAAGTGAAAACCAGCAAAGGGAGAAACTATACTAGAAGAACAGTCAATCAAAGGAGAAACTAATTCAAATTAAAAAAACAAATAAATTAAAATGACAGGGAATGAAAATTATATCTCAATAATAACATTGAATGTAAATGGCTTAAAATCATCAACCAAAAGACACAGAGCAGATGAAAAAACAAGACCCAACAATATGCTATCTCCAAGAAACCCACCTCATAGGTAAAGACTTCCACAGTCTGAAGGTAAAAGGATGGGAAAAAACATACCATTCACATGAATCTCAGAAACAAGTAAATGCTCTATCCTCATATCAGATAAAGTGTACTTCAAGCCACAGTTAATCAGAAGGGACCAAGAAGGTCATTTCATACTACTTAAGAGAATTATACTTCAAAAATAGCAATTGTAAATATTTATACCCCAAATGGTGGAGAATCTATGTATTTCAAATAAACCTTTCTCAACTTCAAAAATCAAATAGGTCACAGCAGAATAATACTGGGTGATTTTAACATGCCTCTCTCATCACCGGATACATCCTCCAAATAAAAAGTGAATAAAGAAACTATAGAACTAATGAATCCTATTAACAATATAGATGTAACAGGCATATATAGAATATTTCATCTGAGGACTGAATTCACTTTCTTCTCAGGAGCACATGGATCCTTCTCTAAAATAGACCATATGTTAGGCCACAAAGAAACTCATAACAAAAACAAAGAAATAGAGATGATACTTCAAATCCTATCAGATCATAATGAAATAAAATTAGAAATCAATGATAAAATAAAAATAGAAGCTACTCTACCACCTGGAGACTAAATAATATGCTACTGAATGACCAATGGGTAGTAGAAGAATTCAGGGATGAAATAAAAAATACACAACACAACTTGTCAAAATCTTGGGACTCTTTAAATGCAGTTCTAAGAGGAAAGTTCATTGCTCTGAGCACATTCTTTAAAAAAATAGAAAATCACCAAATGAATAACCTACAATTACATCTCAAAGCTCTAGAAAAGGTAGACAAATCAAAACTAAAAACAGAAGACAGGAAATAATTAAAAATCAGAGCACAAATCAGTGAAATTGAAACAAAAGAAATGATCCATAAAATCAACAAAACAAAAAGTTGATTCCTTGAGAAAAATAAATAAAATCAATAAACTGTCAGCCAAATCAACAACAAAAAAGAGAAAGAAAACTCAAACAACTAAAATTTATATTAAAAAGGAAATATCACCATGGACATTATTGAAATTCAGATGCTATTCAGAAACTATTTTGAAAATGTATATTCCAATAAAAAGAAAATCATATGACATCAACAAATTTCTACAGACATATAACCTACCCAAACTGAATTAGGAAGGCATAGAAAATTTAATCAGATCAATTTCAAGCAATGAATTGAAGACCATCAAAAATCTAACAACAGAAAAGCACAGAATCAGTTGAATTCTCAGTCAGGTTCTATCAGACCTTCAAAGAAGAACTTACACAAATTCTTTTCTAATTGTTCCATGGAGAAAAGGAAGGAACCCTTCCAAACTTACTTCCTCGAAGTTAGTATCACCCTAATATCAAAACCAGACAAGGACACATCAAGGAAAGAAAACTTCAGAACAATATCCCTGATGAATATAGATGCAACAATTCTTAATAAAATCTGGCTAAATTGCATACAAAAATATATCAAAAAGGTAGTGCACAGTGATCAAGTGGTGTTCATCCCAGTGATGCAAGGTTGATTCAACATTCATATATCAATAAATGTAATCCACCCTATTGACAAACTTAAAGGCAAGAACCACATGATTATTTCAATAGATGCAGAAAAAGAATTTGACAAAATTCACCATCCATTCATGTGCAAAATACTAGAAAAACTAGAGATAGTAGGAACATACCTTGACATTGTAAAAGCCTTATATGCTAAACTCAAGGTCAACGTCATTCTAAACAGAGAAAAATTAGTACTTCCTCTGAAAACTGGAATGAGATAGGGATGCCCTCTTTCACCACATCTATTCAACATAGTCCTCAAAACCCTAGCCAGAGCAATTAGTCAAAAGAAAGAAATTAAAGGGAAACAAATAAAAAGAGAAGAGCTCAAAGATTCCCTATTTGCTAATGACATGATTCTATATTTAGAAGACCCAAAAAACTCCATCAAGAAACTTCTTGAACTTATAAGTGAATTCAGCAAAATAGCAGGATATAAAATTAATACCTATAAATCAACTGTGTTCCTATACACCAATGATAAATCAGTACAAAAGAAATCTGGAAAACATTCAGAATAACCTGAAAACAATACTTGAAAATCAATCTAACAAGAGTTGGAAACCTATACAATGAAACTACAAAACACTAAAGAAAGAAATTGAAAAATACCTTAAAAGATGAAAAGATATCCCATGTTCTTGGATAGACAGAATTAATATTGTCAAAATGGCCATAATGCCAAAACTGCTATACATATTTAATGCAATTCCCAATGATATTCTTTATAGAAATAGAAAAAGCAGTCATAAAATTCATTTGGAAAAATAAGAGGCCCAGAATAGTGAAAGAAATCCTTACTGAGAAAAGTAATGCAGAAGACATCACAATACTTGACCTTAAATTATAATAGAGAGATATAGCAACATAACCAGCATGATATTGGCACAAAAATAGAATTGAAGACCAGTGGAATAGAATAGGAAATGCAGAGACAAACCCACATAAATTCAGTTATCTCACACTAGACAAAGTGTCCATAAACATAAATTGGAAAAATGATAGTCTCTTCAACAAACGGTGCTAGGAAAACTGGCAATCCATATGTAATAGATTGAAATTAAAGCCCTTTATCTCACATTGCACAAAACTCAAGGTGGATCAAGGACCTTGGCATTAGACCAGAGACCATGCACATACTAGAAGAAAAAGTAGGCCCAACTCTCCATCATATCTGCTCAGTAACTGACTTTCCCAATACGACTCCTAAGGTCAAAAAATAAATCACAATAAATGGGATACTATCAAACTAAACAGCTTCTTCACAGTGAAGGAAACAATCAAGAACATGAACAGAGATCCAACAGAATGGGAGAAAATATTTATCACTTTCACCTCAGATATAGTAATAATCTCTGGGATATACAGAGACTCAAATATTGAACATCTAAAAACCAAATAACCCAATCAATCAATGAACAAAGGAACTGAACAGGCACTTAACAGAAGAATAAATATGAACACTCAACAAATATATGAAAAAAAAGTTCAACATCTCTAGCAATTAGAAAAATGAAAATTAAAACTGCACTGAGACTCTATCTCACTCCCGTCAGAATGACAATTATCAAAAATACAAGTAACAATAAATGTTGGCGAGGATGTGGGGGAAAATGTACACTCATACATTGCTGGTGGGACTGCAAATTGGTGCAACCACTCTGGAAAGCAGTATGGAGATTCCTAAGAAAACTTGGAATGGAACCAGCAATTGACCCACTTATCCCACTTCTCGTCTTGTAACCTAAGGACTTAAAATCAGCATCCTACAGTGCACAGTCACATGAATGTTTATTGTAACATAATTCACAAGAGCTAAGCTATGGAACCAATCTAGATTCCCTTCAATAGACAAAGGGATAAAGAAATTATTACACACACACACACACACACACACACACACACAAAATGGAATATTACTCAAACATAAAGAATAATGACTTTATGATCTTTGCCAGTGAATGGATGGATCTGAAGACCGTATGCTAAGTGAAATAAATCATTCCCCAAAAAATAAAGGTCAAATATTTTTGTAGGTATGTGGAAGCTAAACCACAATAAACGGGAAGGGAGAGAAAGAAGAGATTTTCAGTATATTAAACCAAGGAGAATGAAGGGAAGAAAGGGGATTAGAAATAGAAAAGACAGTAGAATCTATCTAACATAGCTTTTCTACGTTCATATATGAAAGTACCTACTCGAATCCACAACAATGGGATCCTAATTAGAATAAGATATATTCCATGCTTCTATAATTGTATCAAAATAGATTCTACTTTCATGTATAACTAAAAAGAACCATAAGAATATCAATAGGAAACCCTCAATTCTGAGTTTACAAAGTCAGCAATAGTTTGGCTTTATCATGTGTTCACATTTTCTTACTCACAACATTCTTCAGCTCTTTTAGTATAAAACTGGCCCAGAATCGATGATGGTTATCCTCTTCAGGAGGTGGTCACTAATGAGTCAGAAGAGAGAAGATGTCAAGAAGCAAATTCCTCATATTTCACTTGGTAGAGGTATTTGAGACAATTTCCTCAATTATAATGTGAGTTAGTTTTTCTCTACATTTGTTTTTATTATTTGATACTTGATTTTTTTCTCGAATAAAAGACAAAGGAACATGTTAAATTGATTATGTGTCTGCAACTTTAGTCAGTAGCAGGAAAGTGCTAGGCTTTTTCAAGTATTAGAAAAAAATAGACTATGATAGGGAAAGACATAATTTCTTAATCAATATAGCATATTTTCATTTGCTTTTGGAAGGAGAGACAAATGCTACACTGCTTGGGGGAAAACACAGCAGGCATATTTGGCATAATCCAGAGGCATACACGAGGCATAACCCAGAAACTAAGTGGGGCAGGACTATCGATGAGCAGGTTGTGAGCAGATGCTTTTTGTGGTCAGCATGGTGTTGTTACTGTTTTGTTGTGGTAAAAATTTTTGAAACAAATTCATTGAAATGATACTGGCATATTATAAAAGTTACCATTTTCAACTGTATAATTCAGTGATTTTTATTGTGCCCACATAGTTGTACAACCACATGCTCCACTTGTAGAATATTCTCATCAATCCCCAAACAAAGCTCAGTACCCATTAGCATCCAATCCCCCACCTCCTTCCCACAGCCCCTGGCAGACATTGAACTACTCTCTGTCTCTATATTTGGCTTATTCTGGACAATGGAATGAATCTGACAGGACTTTCCTATGGACATATATGAATACACCACAATGAAGATCCTCATTATGTATGACTACAAGACTGGGGTCCCAGTTAGAAAAAAATACATTCCATGTTTGTATAAATATATCAAAATGTATTCTACTGTTATGTGTATCTAAAAAGAACTACTTAAAAAGGAAAAAAAAACCAAAACCTTAGAACAATTCATTCATCTTAGATGTGAATTTACTTCTGAATTATCAGTTCTCTCCCTTTAATCTCTCTGTGTGTATGTATGTGTGTGAGAGAGCTAGTTCTCACAACAATACAATACTGCTTGAATCATTGTCTAACTTTATAGTAACTTTTCTAATGGGGAAATGTGAGATCCCCAACTTGTTCTATTTCATATTTGCTTTGATTACCTGTTTTCTTGAATTTATGTAGGATTTTGTAATCAGTCTGTAAAAATCTGGCAAAAAAAAAGGAGCAACTAGAATTTGATAGAAATTGTACTGAATTTGTAGATAAGCTGGAGAATTTTTGCCATTTACACAAGTTTGAGACATTTGATTCAAGAATATGGAATGTCTTTCTATTTATGTATGATGTTATTCAACAATATATTATAATTTCAAGTGCAATGCTGTGCATGTCTCTTTTAAATGCATTCCTGAATATTTTCTTATTTTTCATGTTATTGCAAATGGATATTTTGTTGCTCAACAAAATTAGTAGGAATGCAATTTGGCTTTTATGTTAATATTTAGTTCTATCACCATGCTTAAATTTTTATCACTTATAATAGGTTTTTTGAAATATTCTATGTGAGTTTTCATACTGAAGACTATACTTACAAATTCTAATAGTGTTACTTTCTTGTTTTCAACCTGAATGTTTTTAAATTTTATTTTATGCCCTAATTCCCCTTATAAGAAATTCTAGCGTGAGAGTTAATACAGTTCAGGGAGTGGACATCTTGTCTTGTTCATTATCTTAGCAGCAAATTTCTTCACTTGTACACTACTAATTATAGTATTGGCTATAGGTTTCTTGTGGATGCTTTTGATATTTATTAGTTATTTTATTTTGCGAGTTATCAGAACTGTTGCATAGGAGTTCAGGTACTGGGTAATACTAACATATGATTTTAAAGTTTAGAACAGAGATAGGGATAGTTATATCTGCTATTAATTTACATGACATGTATTCCTGGAATTACCAAGAATAAGATAACATAGAGTGTAAGAGTTGCCAATAATAAACAGGACTGAAACTGTTAGGTATATTTTAACCTATATTTATGCAACTTTCCTCACTGCACAATTTCAGGACTGTTACTACCTCTATTTTCTGACAATTCCTTACTTAGTTTGCTATGTACCAATAGGCGCATGCATTTTCCCACCCATAGAATAGAACTTCTGGTTTAGTAGTGTCAGTAATTTACTGTTGCAGTCTTATGAGTAATTATTCCTATTAAAAGTCAATCTTTCCAAACTGTTTTCTAACTAAAGAACGATTCCCATCCTAACACAAACTTCCTATCTATTCTAGAAAAAAAACCAAAAAAAAAAAAAAAAAAAAAAAAAAAAAAAAAAACGCTTTTTTTTCTTGGGGGGGTTGGCAGGGAAAAAAACTTGCTAACAACAACAACAAAAATTCTCTTCTTACATAATTAAAGCTCCTATAGGTGCTCTTGAAAACAGCAAGCAGAAAGCTTTAGTTCTGCTGAGAGGTAAGCATTTCACACTGGCAAATCTCCATCCCTCTTGCTGGTATCCACTGGTTGCTTATCTTCCAGGCCATCTACTCCTGATGGTTAGCAGCCTCCAGATGACTTTTCTCATCACTTCCTAGAAGAGTCTGTCATACAAGGAGGAGATCAGAGGTTTATATTTTATATTACAGCCACTAGTATGTGTCAGTTCATGGTTGTATTCTTAAGTCTTAAAAGAATGATGCAGTAGGGAGGCATGGGTATCTCCAAACTGCACCATGATCTTCCCTGCTTCTGTCTGTTATGTTGTGCCCAGAGGCAGAGCACCAGACATTTATTATTCTTCAATGCAGCTTGAGCATTTTAACTTAGCTAAGTTGCATTTTAAAAATCATCTGCCTCATTTAACTGGCATAAAAAAACAGCTTGTTTCATCCTCAGTTTATCTTCCAATATGTGACATGAACAGTGTCATCTTTATGTCACCCTATGAATTCAAAAAGTGCAATGAAAGAAGGGCATTCCCATTCTTGAAAACTAAGAGAATTTTTTTCATTTTCCACATAACAATGGGTATTTATTTTCTTCATACCCCATTTATTTTCCTAGAAAAATATCCTTAAGTGTGTGTTTATTGATACATGATGTACATGTATGTGATTTATATTAGATATACTTTTGCTATTGTGTATCATATGTCATATGTTTGTATTACACTTGTCTTTCTTGGATATGTTTTTACAAGGTTTATGTGTATGTAATTTTTATTTTATTATTTTAGGCATTAGGTGCACAACAAGAATATTTCTTTCATATTATTTATTTGGAAAAAGTAACTGAAATTTTACCTTTCCAATTTTTTATGTATACATGTAAACTGTGGACAAATATTTGAAGAGTGAAAATGTCTGAACTGACTATAGAAAGTTTACTGGATAACATTCTTTGAAATATTAGCATAGTTACCTAATAGATTCCATAGGAATTAAATAAAGATCCTGGAAGAAGAACAACTATTACAAAGGAGAAAAGCATACAAATATGAAGGACTTAAACACAGTTAGAATATAATATATGTAATCATGTTTTAATAGTTGAAAAAATAGAATATTCTTTCACTAAAAATGTGATAAACTTGGATAAAGTTATCATATACAGTTTATCTTTAATTGTTCTAATACAAACATATTAGTTGAAAAAATTGCTCTTATAATTAACATTATAAGCTGTATTCAGGATGTCAGAGGACCAGATTTTAGGTAACTCATACTTAACCTTTTTTGTTAGTTTGAATTACGATCAGATGAATATCACACAAATACACACACACGCACAATGTTGCCTTTAGCCAGTAGATGATTTAGGGGTGGTTCCGTGGTTCATCAAACATGTAAGCTTATTTTGAATTACTGCTCTTCTGTACTACAAATAGCTTCCATTTATCATTTCAAATAATGACTCCAGATCCATCCTTTATCTCTACAAGCAAATCTTCTGAAATAAGTATACAAGAAGGAGATGAGGATGTCCCCTGATTTGAAGAAAACTGCCTGTCAGTGATAGATTCACATCAACCTATATTTCTTTCATAAGGACTAATACATGGACAAGTATAGTGGCAAGAAGGGTGAGAAAGAGCAGCACATCAAATTAAGAGTCAATGTATTTTTTATTGAGAAAGAAGGGAGAACTTAATCAGAGTGACTAATGATTTCTTCTATGTATTCCAACTTCTATTGAGCCATAGATGACTCAATTTTGTTTTCTCTAGAGTTTATTGTTTGGATTTAGCATTATATCTAAAGGGATAATTGTGATAACTGTCACTAAAATGAAATATCTAAAATAGGTAAAAAGACCGCTATAAGGAAAATTATAAAACACTGAAGAAAAATATTAAAGAAGATCTTTGAAGATGGAAAGATCTCCCATTTTCATGAACAGACAGATTTAACGTTGTTTAAATGGCCATATTACAAAAATCTCCATAAAGATTCAATGCAATACCCATGAAAATACTAATGATGTTTTTCACAGAACTAGAAAAACTTTTTAGTCCTGAAATTCATTTAAAAGAATAAAAGATCTAGGCCAGGTGCAGTGATGCATCCCTGTTATCCCAGAGGCTCTGGAGACTGAGACAGGAGGATTACCAGTTCAAAGCCAGCCTCAGCAATGGCAAGGCACTAAGCAACTCAGTGAGACCCTGTCTCTAAATAAAATACAAAATAGGACTGGGAATGTGGCTCAGTGGTTGAGTGCCCCTGAGTTCAATCTGCACTACCCTCCTCATCAAGGAAAAAAGAAATAAAAGATCCAGAATAGACAAAGTATTTCTAAGCAGAAATAAACAAAAATGGTGGAGGCATCACAATACCTGACTTCAAATTACACTGCAGAGCTATAGTAAAAAAAAAAATTGCATGGTATTGGCATAAAAACAGAGATAAACACCAATGGAATTGAATAGAAGAAACACGGACAATCCCATAGAGACATAGTCAACTGATTCTTGAAAAAAATGCCAAAACCATGTTGGAGAAAATATAACCTCTTTAAAAAAAGATGCTGGCAAAACGGATTATCCATATGTAGAAGAATGAAATTAGATCCCTACCTCTAATGGTGCTAAAAATCAACTTGAAATGGATCAAAGACTTAGGAATTAGAACAGAAAATTTGTAACTCCTATAAGAAAATGTAGGGTCAACACTTCATCATGTAGATACAGGCAATGACTTTCTCAGTGAGACCTGTAAAGCTCAGGAAATAATGCCAAGAATTAATAAATGCGATGACATTAAATTAAAAAGCTTCTGCACAGGAAAGGAAACAATTACAAATATGAAGAGAAAACGTACAGAATAAAAGGAAACTTTGTCAGCTATTCTCAGAGAAGATTACTATCCAGAGTATATAAAAATTTTAAAAAAACACTGAAACTATCAAATAACACAATCAATAAATAACAAGTGAACTAAACAGACATTTCTCAAAAGGAAAAACACGAATGGAATGCAAATATATAAAAAAATGTTCAATGTTCTTGACGATCATGGAAATGCAAATTAAAACTAGAGATATCATTTCACTCCAGTTAGAAGGAAAGTCATAAAGAATACAGACAATAATAAATGATGAAAAGATATGGGGAAAAAGGAACAATTTTTCCATTATTGGTGGGATTATAAATTAGTACAACTGTTATGGAAATCAGTATGGAGCTTCCAGCAAAGACTGGGAATGGAACCACATATGACCCAGCTATACCAATCTTCAGTATTTATTCAGAAGAGTTAAAGTCAGCATACTATAATGATACACACATACCCATGTTTATAGCAGGACAGTTTACCATGGTCAAATTATGGAATGAGCCTAGTTGTTTATCAATGGATGCATAAAGAAAATATGATATATATGCACAATGAAAGTTTTACTCTGCTATAGGAAGAATTAAGTTGTGTCACTTGCCAGAAAACGGATGAAACTTGAGAACATTCTGTTAAGCAATACAAGTCAAACTCAGAAAATCAAGGGTCATACATTTTCTCTTACAGATGGAAATTAGAAGGAAAAAAAAAAAAAAACGTTGGTGTAGATCTTATGAAAATAGAAGGGAGACCAGTAGAGTAAAAGAAGAGAACCAGGGGGAGGGGAGGGGAGGAAGTTAGGAAAGGAAAAATTCCAGGCAATCATATTGACCAAGTTATGTTGTTGTATTGCATGCATGTATGACTAAGAAATAATGAATCTCACTGTTACATACAATTATAATGTACTAATTATAAAACGGAAAAAATTAAATGTGTAAAGTATACCTAAAGATATTTTAACATCTATTAAAATCCACAGGAAAGGTGACTGCCAGGCTGGGTGGAGTAGTCCATATACTATCTCTACCACCCTGTGTCCTTCCTGTGGTCTTGTCTTCATTTTCACAGCTTCCCCACCTTGAATGGCTTCCTGACTCCACCATTTCCATCCAAATTTCAAACATATTTCAAAGACAAAGAACGGCTTAATTCTCATGCATTTCTCTCCAGTCCAAGCCACAATTGGGTGCCCCTCTGGTTCATTACACTTACTGTAGTGATGTGTCCACTGGTATTGTTCACTATTAATGATTGCAGTGAATTACACTTACCATTCTTGAGGAAAAAAAAAAAAACTTGTGTATGGTTTTTCATTCTATTTTTGTTCTGAGGTTTGATCTTTATGGATGAGAAACATTTTTCATGGGGCTATAAATTATGTTTTTAAATTTTTACCCTTTAATATGTAAATGGTAAACTTTAGAAATTCCCAAAAGACCTTTTAACACAAGAATGAAAGTCTATTTCTGACAAAAATTTAAAACATTGCAGGTAAATTTAATTGTGAAAACTTACTGCAATTATTGTCTCAAAAATTATCTATTATTTAGTGGATATTTGGTACTAATATTAAATACACTATATCTCCCAATGATTTTAGAATGAGAATAATGTCTGTACTATATATGTTCTCATGGTTGATCAATCTTTTGCTTTTCCTTAATAAGGAAACAAGTCCCCATCTCTCTTTTTCAGTCTTGTTAGGTATTCCTTCCTGGTCTTTGTCAATATCTAATATATTTGAGCATAAAATCTGAATAAAAATTCCACCAGAAAGCTTCTAGAACTACAAATGAATTCAGCAAAGTAGCAGGATATAAAATCAACACCCATAAATTAAATGCATTCGTATACATCAGTAGTAAATCCACTGAAAGAGAAATAAAGAAAACTATCTCATTCACAATAGCCTCAAAAAAATATTTTTTTTGTAGAGGTGAAATACCTCTACAATGAAAACTACAGAACAGTTAAGAAAAAATTGGAGAAGACCTAAAAAGATGGGAAAGACCTCTCATTCTCCCAGAGAGGCTGAATTAATATTGTCAAAATGGCCATACTACCAAAAGTGTTATACAACTTTAATGCAATTTCTATTAAAATTTCAATGACATTCTGCAAAGAACTAGAAAAAGCAATTCTGAAATTCATTTGAAAAAGTAAGAGACCCAGAATAACCAAAGCAATCTTTAGCAAGGAAAGCGAAGCAGGAGGCATCACAATACTAGACCTCAAACTATACTACAGAGCTATAGTAATAAAAACAGCATGGTATTTGCTTCAAAACAGACATGTAGAACAATGATAAAGAAAAGAAGACACAGAGACAAACCCACAGAAATACAGATATCACATACTAGACAAAGGTGCCAAAAACATTCACTGGAGAAAAAAATAGCTTATTCAACAAATGGTGCTGGGAAAAATGGAAAGTCAAATGTAACAAAATGAAATTAAACCCTTATCTCTTACCCTGCATGAAACTCAACTCACTGTTGATCAACAACTTAGGCACTAGAACAGAGACCCAGTAACTACTAGAAGAAAAAGTAGGCCCAAATCTTCACCACGTCAGCCTAGGATCTGACTTCCTTAACAAGACCCCTAAAGCACAAGAAGTTAAATCAAGAATTAAAACATGGTATGGACTCAAACTAAAAAGATTCCTCTCAGCAAAAGAAACAATCAATCATGTGAAGAGAGAGCCTACAGATTCGGAGAAAATCTTTACCACATGCACCTCAGAAAAAGCACTAATCTCTAGGATATACAAAGAACTCAATAAACTTAACACCAAAAAAACAAATAACCCAATCAATAAATGGGCTAAGGAACTGAACAGACACTTCACAGAAGAAGAAATACAATTGATCAACAAATATATATAAAAATGTTCAGTATCTCTAGCAATTAGGGAATGCAAATCAAAACTACTCTAAGATTTCATCTCACTCCAATCAGAATGGCAATTATCAAAAATACAAGCAACAATAAACGCTGGTGAGGATATGGGGAGAAGGAACACTCATGCATTGCTGGTGGGATGCAAAGTGTTGCAACCATTATGGAAAGCAGTATGGAGGTTCCTCAGAAGACCTGGAATGGAACCACCATTTGATCCAGCTATCCCACTCCTCAGTTTATACCAAAGGACTTAAAATCATCCTACTACAGTGACACAGTCATATCAATGTTTACAGCAGCTCAACTCACAATAGCTAAACTGTGAAACTGAACTAGGTGCCCTTCAACAGATGAATGGATAAAGAAAATGTGAGATGTATATGTGTGTGTATATATACATATACATATATATGAAATATTACTCAGCTTTAAAGAAGAATGAAATTCTGGCATTTGCTGGTAAATGGATGGAGTTAGAGAATATCATGCTAAGTGAAATAAGCCAAACCCCAAAAACCCAAAGGCCCAATGTTTCTTTGATATGCAGATACTAATTCACAATCAGGTAAGGGGATGGGGAAGAATAGAGTTACTTTATTTTAGGTAGAGTGGAGTGAAGGGATTGGAAGGGGTAAGGGGGTAGGAAAGATAGTAGAGTGAAAAAGACATTATTACCTCATGTACACATATGACTGCATTGCTAATTTGATCCTACAATATGTATAATCAGAAAGATTAAGAAATTACACTCCATTTCTGTATGATCTATCAAAATGTATATTTTGTGCTACTGTCATGTCCAACAAAGTAGAACAAATAAAAAAACTTAAGAAAGAAAGAATGAAAGAAAGAAAGAAGAAAGAGAAAGAAAGAAAGAAAGAAAGAAAGAAAGAAAGAAAGAAAGAAAGAAAGAAAGAAAGAAAGAAAGAAAGAAAGAAAGAGTCATGTGCTAGTAACACTAAAGTTTCCTATTGTGAGACTTGTGAGACTGACTTGTGAGAGTCACTGGGACTTTGAAAAAAGACATGTGAAATGGTTATAACCTTATTTCTGCCCATTCTTCTTTGGCAGGAGCCAGGGCCATCCTGTTACAGTTTCTCCATGTTGTCTTTCTTCCCTTTTCTTACTAAGCTTATTGACCTGTGGGACACATCAGAGCCTCTTTGAACTGACTGCTTCCACCTCCCTCTTCATTGTTACTTTATCATGTATAATCAAAGTGATGTTGGGCTTTTACACATGACATTCAAATATTAATTCAGAGATCACAAGCTTATACAGGAGGAGCAGAGAGCTGGTCTAAGAGCTGTTGCCACTGGAGGCAGGGTGGGGATCGAGCCCTGGTGCTGTATAGGAGGCCAGGTGTGCAGCCATACCCGTATACCTCTACACATATCAGGATGCCTAGGATGGCAGGGATTCTAGTTTTTTAGAGAAGTTGTACATCTTATGAGAAATCTTCTGATCTTTAAATGCTTAATTAAAAATTTGAAACATTGCACAGTCCAAAAAAGAAGGTGAATGAAAATTTTAGCTTTTATGCAGATTTAGGTTAAAATATTAAAACAACTACTGATATGAATTTATCATATTTTATACAAAGAGTAGAGGTCAAATAAAAAATTTCAAGTCTTATAAAATTAGCTTCTTTTCCTGCTTATATAATATTACTTTTGGTTGCAAAAACAAAATCTCAATAATTCCTTCAGTATATGTCTCAAAAAGTTTCTGAAAATTTTATGTTTAAATATCATGGCATGAAATTCAGTAGAACTCTAACAATATCCCTCAGATCTTTCTTTTTCATCCAAATGCAAATAAGAACATTGACAATACTAAGCACCTGAGAACCAGTGTGGAACCAGGGATATAGTAAATGTAGGTTTTCCCCAGAGTTCACACTTGAGGGATGAGATTCCAGTGGGAGGTCATTATCATTGTTTGCTCCTAATCAGACTCTTATTATCTACACCCAGAATACAAAATCATGTCATCAGCCAAATTTTGCAGAGTCATGTGGCTTTGGGCATGAGCTTTAACAGAGATCAAGATTAGTGACTCAAAGAATACCTCTAAGACTAGAGGTCACCTCCTCCCATCATCAATGTTATTTTTCCTCCAGAGCAACTGACAAAAAAATTTGGCAACACTGAACTCTTTTGGAAGAAGGAGGGGTATGTTTGCATCCCAAACTTTGATTTTTATACTTTTAAATCTTCTTCTGTTTATAGATTTGCACATGGCTGTTTACCCGTCTCTCCCAGTCCTCATTGTAAGAGTTACACCCAATTGCGAACACAATTCCCTTATCATTACCCTGTCCCCTGCAGTATGAAATCATGGCGGATGCTTCTTTGTTTACTCATTTCAACTCAGGCATTGTAAGGGTTTTGTTCATTCATTTTGACTCTGCATAAACTTATCTCTCAGTTTCTTGCTGTGATTTTCATTAATCACATTCATGTTAAGACTTGCTGTATGCAAGGCACTGTCCCAGGACTATATTGGAAGAAAAGCTGGTAAACAACTCAGTTAAGCCAGAATTAGTATATGCTACGTGGAGGCAAATATAACATGCTCATGGGCTCAAGGTATTTGGTCTTATTAAGTGGGTTGTTACTATTAAAGATCTCTTTTTGTGGGGAGGGGTACTGGGGATTGAACCCAGAGACCCTCCATCACTGAGACACATCCCCAGCCTTTTAAAAAATGTTTTATTTAGAGGCAGGGCCTATCTCAGTTGATTAGGCATGGCTAAGTTGCTGAGGCTAGCTTTGAACTCACAATCCTCCTGCATCAGCCTCCTGAGCCACTGGGAACTATTAAAGATCTTCAAGAAAGGGTCTTAACTATTAAATAAGATTATTCAGGATATGGTGATAGAAGAAAAGAGGAACAAAAGGAACATTATGAGTTAAAACTAAGAGCCCACCATAATCCTTTCATGTATTAGTCACATCCCTGTTGGGAAATAGAAGTTAGTCTACAAAAACCTTCACAAACACCTACTTTGGTCTAGAACCATCATAGCCACCATAATCCTTTTGTGTATTAGTCACATCCCTGTTGGAAAATAGAAGTTAGTCTTCAAAAACCTTCATAGACACCTACTTTGGCCTAGAACCATAATAGCAGTGTTCTGTAGCACCTGTTCATTCATGGGATTTACCAGTGTTTAGTTGACCTCCTTGTCCTTTAGGCTCTAACATTCCAAAGACTAGTCTTCTTTATTCATCTCTCTATCCTCAACTCTGACAGCAAACATTTTGCTTATCACTATTAAACTCCTTTCAGTATGAATCCACATTTGTAGCCTAGCAATATCTTCTTATATTGGTGAAGCATTATCACCAATATAAGCCTTCATCACTATTTTCTATAAATTTTGAAGTAATTTCTGGTGTGGCATAGTCCAAGTTTATGACAGAATTCTTTCTTTCAAGACAAGACTGAATACACAGCCCTAATGGGAGAAAACCTCAACATTTCAGAGGTACAATTAGTCTTTAGATTTTAACTGAACTCACATGACTATGAGGCATTGTTTGCTATTTTCACTTAACCACATAACTGATTAATGTCCATCAGACAACTACAAAACATCGATAGTCAATATTTTACTAAAATCAGGATAACTGAGGAGCCTTCCATTCTTTTACTCTAAAAATATAGTAAAAATCTAATGACACACAAACTTTGGGCATATTTTATTAATATTATGATGATTCTGAGTTGCACTGTTTTCTTTTATAAACACTAAAACTATTTTCTCCCCAAAGGAAGTCTTGCCACTTTGTACAACATGGATGGACACGAGGGACTCTCCCCTAGGTTAAATAAACCAGTCCAAACAGTCAAATACGCATCATTCTTTAAGTTATTTAAACAGTCAAGCTCATAGAAGCACAGACTACAATAATGGCAACCAGTGGCAGAGAGCTGGAGGAAACAGGGAGTAGTTGTTCAATAAGTATTAATCATCAGTTATGTTAGATGAACTAACTCTGAAAATGTTCAGTACAATGGCTCCTTCCAAGATGAGAGAAGATCTTATATTAAGTGTTCTTAGCCAAGCAACAGAACAAAAACAAAGAAAAGAACAAACCATGGGAAACAAACCATGGGAAGTGGTAGATACATCAGTTATCTTAAGTGTAGTGGCAATTTCACTGGTGTTTGCTTAGGTCTATTCTAAACAAATTGTATACAATAGATATATACAAATTTTGCATATCAATTCTGCTTCAATAAAACTGTTAAGAAGCAAATATACCTTTTTTCTCTTCAAAGGCTTCTCTATTTTGCTTATTATTCATTAATCTCAAAGATGAATCAGACCAATGGAGGTTAAGCCTACTTATGCAGAGCAGGTTAGTGGAAATTCTCCATGAAGCTCCAAGATGGTACAGCACATAGGTACTGTTAGCAAAGCAGGACAGGAAGCAGTAGCAATGAAGAGCATGTGTCAGAGTCAGACTTCAGGGGAGATGTTCACATGGAATGGACCAGAGTTACATAGCTGCTGTGAGTTGCAAGGACTGAGCAAGAGATAATGGAGCTTCTGTGATGGAGGTTGGTATTTAGTGGAAGAGGCCAAGAAGACAGAAAAAGTCATCAGTTATAAAATTGTAAAGAGCAGGGAATATGGTAGGATACATGTCCATTTTGTCCATTTTGTGTTTCTGTAGCAGAGTACAACTGATTGGGTAATGTATAATGGATAGAAATTTATCTGGCTTAATATACAGAGGCCAGGAAGTTCAAGGTCAAAAGTTCACATTTGGTAAGGGTCTTCTTGCTGCATCCCATGGTAGAAAGGCAAGGACAGAAGAATACACACATAAGACAGAGGAAAGGGGACAAACTAATTCTTATATTAGGAACCCACACCTGTGATCATTAGCACATTCTCATAACACCACTAATCCATTCACCTGATGACTTAATGTCTTCATAAATGTCCCTACTTTCTACACTGTTGCACTGGGTTCAAGTTTGCAATGTATGAACTGTAGAGGACACACTGAAATGACAGCAGTGTGGAAGTTCAACTTCAAGAATACAGGTAAAGTAGGAAGATGTATTAAAATAAATACCTGGGGCTTTAAAAAAGGTAAATAGGAAGCTCCTCTGGGTTTACAATGTCAGCAATATTTGTGCTTGATCATGAGTTAACAATTCCTACTTGAGACACTCTTAAGCTTTTCTAGGAAAGTATAGATTTAGCCCAGAATTGGGGATTGTCCTCTGCAGGAGGTGGCCCAAAGGAGAGTCAAATGAAAGCAGGTTTCAGGAAGTTTCCTTCACATAAATGTGGGTCTTCACATAAATCTGTTGTAGATTTTGTACAGCTTTTCTAGGTACTGTGATTCAGTCTACTTTATTATTATTACCACTTGCTCACTTGCTAATGAAGACATAGAAGGAATATTTTAAGTTGAGTATGTGTCTTCCTTGTCTCTGTCACTTTTTAATAGCAGTTAGAAATGCTTGTGTTTTCCTTGTTGATGTATTGAGAAATAATTTTCCATGATAGTAAAAGCCTTCTGACTTATGAACTTAGTTGTATTTCCATTAATGGCAGTCTCTCCCCAATAATAGCTTGTGTTTTTTTTTTAATTTTAGAGAAGTGACTTGCATCTTTCATTTTTCATTTGTTTATTGATTTTCATTTTTTTCCTGCTATTTCAAGTGTATTTTCAATGCAAGTGTGTAAAAAACTGAGTTATTTGGGTGATCTTTTATTCTACCACTTTGCTTCACTTTTCAATTACTTCTAACACTTTTTTAAAATAGATATTCCCAGGATTTTCTATATAGGAGATTATGACATCTATAAATAGTGTTTGTAATCTAAATTTTCTTATATTTTCTTTCCTGAGTCTCATTGCCAGACCTCTAGTATGATGTTGAATAAAAGTACAGAGAGTGAATATCTTGCCTTGTTCATTTGCTTAGGAAGAATGACTTTCAGTCTTCCATCATGTGTACTATTGATATGGGTTTTTTAGTGTTGTTTTTATTTTATCATAAAAAGGTACTTTCTCCCACTTGAGAAGATTTACAAATAAGGCATGAAAGTACTTGGATAACTCAATCAAAAATTTCAGGACAGTTCTGTTGGGATTTTAGAGACTAGATCATAGTAATATCAAATATTAAAGCAGAGAGCACAAATAGGAAAAGTTTTATCTTATAATTATTTTTGTGTCACATATTTCCATGATCACAGCATCATTGACAGATAACAGTGAAGGAGATGATGTGAAATGGAGATTCTCTGTGTGAACAGATTCGAATTCTGTTTCATACTCCATTGTGTAATTGGACAATGAAAACCTATTTAAAATTTTTTCTTCTCTTCCTAATTAGAACTCTCATGAGAAAATGGCAGAAGGAAATCATTCTACAGTGACTGAGTTCATCCTGGCAGGATTAACAGACAAACCAGAGCTCCAGCTGCCCCTCTTCCTCCTCTTCCTAGGAATCTATGGGCTCACCGTCGTGGGGAACCTGGGCATGATCACACTGATTGGGTTCAGCTCTCACCTGCACACACCCATGTACTACTTGCTCAGCAGCCTCTCCTTCATTGACTTCTGCCATTCTACTGTGATCACCCCCAAAATGCTGGTAAACTTTGTGACAGAGAAAAACACCATCTCCTATGCTGAATGCATGACTCAGCTCTACTTCTTCCTTGTTTTTGTTATCGCAGAGTGTCACATGCTAGCTGCAATGGCCTATGACCGCTATGTTGCCATCTGTAGCCCCTTGCTTTACAATGTCAGCATGTCTAATCAAGTCTGCTCCTGGATGGTGGTTGAGGTATATAGCATGGGCTTGATTGGTGCAACAGTTCACACAGCCTGCATGCTTAGACTGCTTTTCTGTAAGGCTCGTATAATAAACCAATATTTCTGTGATCTTTTTCCACTACTGGAGCTCTCCTGCTCCAGTACATTTATCAATGAGTTACTAGTTTTGTGCCTCAGTGGATTTAATATCCTTGTTCCACCCCTTACTATCCTTGGCTCCTACATCTTCATCATTGCCAGCATCCTGCACATTCGCTCCTCTGAGGGTAGAGCCAAAGCCTTCAGCACCTGCAGCTCCCACATCTCAGCTGTTATTCTCTTCTTTGGTTCCCTGGCATTCATGTACCTGCATCCATCCTCAGTCAGCTTCAGCAACCAAGGGAAAGTATCATCTGTGTTTTATACAACTGTTGTGCCCATGCTGAACCCTCTGATCTACAGCCTGAGGAATAAGGATGTCAAAGTGGCCCTAAGTAAGCTTCTTGAAAAAAGAAGTTTGTGAAAGAGGCTATTTTGAGTTAGCAAAATAGTTTGTAATTTGTACAGATTTAGTTAGGAAGCAATTCTGAAAAAAGAACTCATGAGATTATTACTAGTACTTGATTATTTGGAAAGAAAAAAAAGTGCCAAGGGTAGGACTAGATTCACAGGATCACACAGAATGAAGGCAACACCCCGTTGGGAATCCCAGAGTCTATCTGTCCTAAATAATCTGTAACACCTCTAAATACTTGAAAAAGTTCTTCAAAGTCCTGCACATGATTGTTAATGTTTTATACATTTGAAACATGGGTCTTTTAATTTCACTTACCTTAAATATATATATATGGTCATCATCCTTTGATATTCTCAGTATTTTCTACACCTGGCCTTTTAAACTAAACATATTGGAAAACATTTCTGAAATTGTGATCCAAAATAAACAGTTTTAACTCTTTGGAATATACAAAATATAATCTCTAATTCTTACAAAGTGTATTCAACTATGTTAAGGAATACGGAGACACATGAAGTGTAATGAGATCATTCTAATGCAGGAGATAACAACAGAATAACAGAAATTGACAATAAAAAAGACTGAATGTTACATGTATTTAAACGTCTATCCATGCAATATGCCTTGCTTGACCATTTTTGGACTATGCTACCACCTCTATTTTCCCAACTATTCTGTGCACATGTCTCTATAGCCAGAAAAGGGAGTACTTGATTTTCCAATCCCTTGTTTAGAGTCTCAGACTGAGAAATAGCATTTTTTGCTAATGTATTTATATTTTATTTATCTTCAAAAAATATTAAAAATCAGGTAAGTCCTACCCAAATTCACTATTAATTAATAAAAATTACTTGTTTTTGTGAGTCATGTAGGAGGCTTCCAACCAATAAATATCTTTTTTTCCCTATTGTATATTAAGCTTCTATTGGAACAACTTGAGTTAGTCCTCCTAAGAGGTGATCGTCCCCATCAGCAAGTCTCAATAGCTCCTTGTGGCATCTACCAGTTGCTCAGCTCTCCTGCCTTCTCACAAGGTGGTAGCAGTGCCTACGTGCCTTTTCTCATCTCCAGCAGAGTTTCTCAGACTTCAGAGATTAATATTTCTCTTTTATGCAAAAGCCACTTCTAGATGGCAAGTCATAGTTGTGTTTTCTTATGCCGCCATGCTTCCAAGACTTCAGAAAATGTTGCATTGAAGACACAAACGTGGACATTTCTAAGTACCACCACGTTTTTCTCTGCTTCTTTAATTGACTATATATTAGTAAATTTCATCCCTTTTCTAATTTTTATTATTATTTTTTATTTCTTCTACATAAAATATTTCAATAAGTAGGTTTTGTATCATAGGCTTAGTGTTACGAATTCTTTTAGTTTCCGCTTAAAATGGAAGATTTTTATTTTATTTTCAATTCTAAAGGATAATTTTTCTGGTTGAAGTAATTTTGTTTGGCACCCATTTTCTTTCAGGACTAGAATATATAATTCAAAGTCCTGGCATTATGATTATTGTTTCAGAAACTAGTTGAAATCCAAATTGACATATCTAAATGTGACCTGCCATTTTTTCTTGCAGCTTTTAAAATTCTAACTTTACTCTGTGTTTTAGGCATTTTAATTATAATATGTCTTGCAGAGGATCTTTGATCTTTCTGCTGTGCGTTCTAAAAGGATCTTTTATTTGGATTTCTACCTCATTCCTGAGATTTGGACATTTTTCTGATACTATTTCATTGAAAAGGTTGTGCATTACTTTAGTTTGTGTTTTGTTGTCTTCATATTCGCCAATAATTTTTTATGGATGTTTTCTTAATACTATCCCATATTTCATGGTCCCTTAGCACATTTTCTATAAGTTCAACTGTATTGTCAAGATAATATCTGTGTCTTCAGTGCTTGAAAATTTGTCTTCTATTTGGTCTAATCTGTTGGTGATTTTTTTAACTGAATTTTTAATTTAATTCATTGAGTCTTTCTTTTCTCTCTTGGTTCTCTTTGAGTATCCTTCTCTCTTTATGGATACACTCTTTCACTTTCTCCATTTTCTAAGTTCATCCCTTAGGTTGTCATTTAACTCATTGAATATTTAGCTATGAACTTTTAAATTTTTCTTTCCCAAATTTTCTCCCCTGTGATGTCAAGGAATCAGTTACTGAAGTGTTCTGAACCTTTGGAGGTGAATTGTTTCCTTGATTTTTCAAACCCCTTGTATGTCTACTCATCTGCTGGGGTGATTATCACTTTTACTTGTATATTTCTACTTAGCCATGCAAGAGGTAAAAAATGCCAGGGAACAAACCAGCCCACACAGCCCAGAACACATCAGTTACTGATCGCACCGACAACACAGTGAGTTTCTTTCTTTAAGAGCCCAGAGCTGAGCAAATATCCAGGATCTGATATTCCCACTGACCGTGTCTCCTCTGCTGTACCCAGTATTAGCACAACTTTGAGAGGAAACACCAAACCCCATTGACCACAATCAGATCAGAGGAAAGCCTTGTACTAATCAATCTTAGGAAAGCAAACCATGTTGAAAATGTTCTCCACAGTTCCTCTACTCCAGGAATAAAATTGTGGCGATATTCTGGACTTGGTTGGGAAATTAATTTACTAAAGAAAATAAAGTTGCTCTTATGTTACATGGGGACTGAAGAGGGAAGGAGAGAAAATCCAGAAAAGGAAAAGGAAAGGAAATAGAAAATATAGAAAAGAATAATACAAAGCCAAGTAAAAGGAAGAAAAAGATGACCAGTGTAGATGTGAGGCAGTAGCAGTGAATGCAAGAGGGGAAAAAAGTGAATGAGAGGAGTGCATGTAAACCTGACCTAGGAAATCAAAGATACAAAGGTTTCTGTTAGAGCTTTAAAATATTAAAATGGTATGAAGGTACAATGTCAAATACAAAGGGAACTACTATCAATGCAAAATGAAGATTTTATATATATATATATAAATATATATATACACACACAAATATATATATATATATGATCAAAATGGATGTGAGAGATATTTTTAATAATTTATTCCAAAGTAGAGAAAATTCTTATTGAGTCTTCCTAGCTTGAATTTCATCAGGCTTTGGAACCTTCAGAAGATACTCATCACCGTCCAGCCTTGGATTCTTCTTCAGGTGCTGGGGCACAGGAACTAATTTCACTGGTGGCTCTGAATTTCTCACACCTGTTTCCTCCTTGTTAGCACGCAGGCCTGAGGCTATGTGCTCATAGGGTGTTGAGCTGCATCTGCTTGTTGTTCCTATTAGGTGCAGGGTTCAGGGCTATTGTACTGCCTGCCAAAGGATGCTGTGTAGCTGCTCCCCTTCACAGGGCTTTCTTTAATGTGGAATAAAGCCTGGTGGCTGTCTGCAAGCATAGGATCTGTGATTTCAGGCTCTCTGTGGCCAGTTTGTGGAACAGAAGCCTCCCCTCCCTGGCAATGTAGATTGCCAGGCTGCTGTCCCTGTTAGTGGGAAGTATAGTCATTGGCTCACCTGCATCTGAGCTCCTAGTGAATATGTTGGTGAATTTCTGATACCCATGACTCTATGCAGTCTTTTTTTTTTTTTTTTCTTTGAGTGTTGCTATCAAATTGCAGGGCCCATGGGTATTGGCTCTCTGTGGGCCATCTATGGTTCAGAAGCCTCTGAACAGGCTTGTGTAGCTCACCAGCGTTTTATTGTCACCACAGTGGGTCTAGGATGTCAGTTTGCCCCTCTGCCTGAGCCCCTGTGGAGACTCTGGTTAGCTGTTCTTCTGCTGCTTCCTTTCTGGGCTGTAGAGGGGTCAAGAGATGCTGCCCAGATCCACCCTGCCATGTTCAGTGGAGAAACTGAGAATGTAGCTATTTTCTCTTGCTTCTTCAAATTCCAGGACTCTTTCCTTTGCTCCAGAAAAGTGGCCAGGGAAGGTGCAGAGGCAGCAAAATCCAGGGAGGCCAGGTTTCTGCAATTCTATAACATCACATCCTTATGTAAATCCCACTGAGCAGGGTCCAGGCATGACCATCCCTCTAGAGAGAAATTAGTGACCACATGCCTGAAAGTCAGTAGTTCCATATCCTGGTGTTCAAGGTGCTCAGCATTCTCCTTTTGGATCTCAAGTACTGTGTAGCAGAGAACCTGTGCCTCCTGAGCACAGGAGAGAGAGCCTAGAAATGGATACAATGAGTTCATTGCCATTCTATCTCAAAATGTATACATTATATAATGAGTGGTAACAACATTAAATGTAATTTTGCTTCCAAATGAATAATTTGTTGTGAAAATAATTTCTGTATCACATATGTTGTCATAATTCTGCAAATTTTTTTTTCATTTATAGATGGAAAAAACTCTTTATTTTCCTTCATTAGTAAGGAACTTCTCTTGAGACATCAGCAATATCCAAAAACTAATATTCTGTCTGAATGAAACTGTTCTATTCAGCTCCCAGATTACCATATCCCTAGAATTCCTGATTTATGAATATGTATATTATCAGAATGTATGTATTAGAGATAAAAAAAATAAATTTTTCAAATGTATAGACTTTGGTGTCATTTCATGCTTTTCTATTTATTGTGAAGCCAGAATTAAAGACAGGCAGTAGGTGTAGAATAGGTAATGGGGTGGAATGGAGAAAATGGACAGCCATCTGAGTTGGGAAGTTGGAAAACACCCCTGGGAGACTGGAATGTTCAAGTCACCAGAGCCCTTGGATACCACCCCTCCCAAAATTGTAATGATGCTTAATGATGATGATAACGGTGCTTAACCAAGCACCTCCTGAGTAGACAGAGGCTACTAACCAATGCCCCCTGGGCTGCCGCTCCCTTCCTGCCTAGCACTCCACCTTGGCCCTTCCAGCCCACCTGCTCACCCCCTGGTCATTCCACTGACATCTCCCAGTCACTATGCAGGATGGGGGGAATGAAGATGAGGGAGAAGAATGGATGAAACAAAGGAAACTTGAGACGTGTAAAAGGGGCACAACTTCCTCAGCCCATGGATTCCACCTTTGGTACCACTTCTCCCACCCGGGAAAGTCTGTTTTACTATCGTTTAATAAAGGTTCTTATTTCTACTCTGTGCTTGCCTCAGAGTCCTTCTCTGGTGATAGAGGGCAACAGCTGAGGAAGCAGGACTCATCAAGTCACTGATAATGGGCTGTGACATATTTGGGGCCCACTGAGATCTACAACAAGGTAAGCTCCTCTCCACACACCCCACATCTGTTTGAGGTGCATCATTCTGTCTCTTTCTTTATGGATGGCAAAAATGGACACCCATTGTCTATTTAAATGAAATGAGTGTCCCTGCATCCTTCAAGATATGACTGAGCGGTTTCCTGGCCCAGGCAGTTTCCAGTCGCCTGCTCTATGCAGACCAGGCCTGTTGGGCCCTGCCAAAGCCATTTCCTACTTTTCTGTCCAGGCCTGGAGAGTAACTGGCCTAAGTACACCGTGTCCCTGGTCCCGATCTACCTCAGATGTGTGGAGGTGGAGGAAGGATCAGAACAACTGCAAGGTTCTCTGTCTCCCGCTCCAAACTGCCCTAAGGGCTAGATAGCATGATAGGTTGATAACGCACTGAGGGAAAGCCCCAATTACATTTGCCTCGATATGGGCCATGTAACACTCCCCCACATTCATTCCCTCCTGGATGTTCCCCTTCTCTCAGATCAGAGATTAGCAATTCAGATAGTAGGACTAAGAGAAAGATGTTGAATAATTAGTAAGAAAATGCCCACATTACCTTTTTTTTTAAAATCTGATATAAGGATGGAAACCCCTGCTTTTTTACTGAGTCCATGTGCGTGGTAGGTTTTTTTCCCATCCTTTCACCTTTAGTCTGTGGATGTCTTTTTCTATGAGATGAGTCTCTTGCAGGCAGCATATTGTTGGGTATTTCTTTTTAATCCATTCTGTCAGTCTATGTCTTTTGATAGATGAGTTTAGGCCATTAACATTCAGGGTTATTATTGAGATATGATTTGTATTTCCAGTCATTTGGCTTATTTTTGGTTTTTAAGTTGGCTTGGTTTCTCCTTTGAGTGGTTTTTCTCTAAGGTAGTTCCTCCCTTTGCTGACCTCCATTGTTGTTTTTCACTTCCTCCTCATGGAATATTTTGTTGAGAACATTCTGTAGCACAGGCTTTCCATTTGTAAAATCTTTTAACTTTTGTTTATCATGGAAGGATTTTATTTCATCTTCAAATCTGAAGGTTAGTTTTGCTGGGTATAGGATTCTTGGATGGCAACCATGTTCTTTCAGAGCTTGAAATATGTTGTTCCAGGCCCTTCTAGCTTTTAGAGTCTGGGTTGAGAAGTCGGCTGCTATCTGTAGTGGTCTCCCCCATATGTAATCTGGTGCTTTTCTCTCGTGGCCTTCAAAATCCTATCTTTATTTTGAATGTTAGGCATTTTCATTATAATGTGCCTTGGTGTGGATCTGTTGTGATTTTATGCATTTGGTGTTCTCTAAGCCTCTTGTATTTGATTTTCCATTTCATTCTTCATGTTTGGGAAATTTTCTGATATTATTTCATTGAATAGATTGTTCATTCCTTTGGTTTGTATCTCTGTGCCTTCCTCAATCCCAATAATTCTTAAATTTGGTCTTTTCATGATGTCCCATAGTTCTTGGAGATTCCGTTCATGATTTCTTACCATCTTCTCTGTTTGGGCAACTTTATTTTCAAAATTAAATATTTTGTCTTCATTGTCTGAGGTTCTGTCTTCCAAGTGGTCTAGTCTTTTGGTGATGCTTTCCATTGAGTTTTATATTTGTTTTTTTTTTAATCTCTATCTCTTTGTTGAAATGATCTATTGCTTCCTGAACTTGCTCTTTCAGCTTATTGGTATTATTATTCATTGCCTGCATTTGCTCCCTTATCTCATCCTTTGCTTCATGAATCATCTTAATCATTTATAATCTGAAGTCCCTTTCTGACATTTCTTCTAACATACTGTCATTGGATTCTATTAATATAGAATCTAGATTTGTTTGGATCATTTTCTTCCCTTGTTTTTTCATGTTGTCCATGTATCTTCCCCTCTAGCAGTGAAGATCTGGGGTGTTGCAGATTTCCCCTTATAGGCTTATAGTGGCTCTATAGGTTTCCAAAACCTTTCTTTAAGGGGAGATCAATATTAGCAGTGCCCAATTCAGACACTATGCAATCGTAGACCAAATAGTCCCTATGAGAACAATAACAAAATTGTCATAATAAACAGAATGAGTTCAAATATTATCTTGAGTAAAACAAACAAATTTGCAATAAGGTCTGCAGTTTCAAATGGAGTACAAAGAGGATGCAGAGGGATGTAAAATGTGGCTGTTAATGGGATAAGAAAAGAATATACAGAAGTTCTAGATAATAGAAAGGGTGAGAGTGTAATCATAAGAAATTGGATGTTAGCATGCAAAAAAGGGAGAAAGAAACTCTGAGGGAATAGGTAAACAAAAGGAAAAGAGAGCAAGAAAAGTAAAAAAATAAAAACTTAATTTTTTTCAATAAGGAGGAAACAGAAAATCTATAGTATAACAGTCATATAGTAATGAAACCTTCCAGTGTTCAGTAAAGTCTGATGCATGAGAGGTACCTGACAAAGAGCTTCAAGTCTCCAGCAGGCATCTCAGGATGGGTTTTGTCCCACCTCTGATGAGCTACAGCTTCCAGAATTATCCATGATGATGGCCACTCTGACTTTGAAATGTGTTGGCAAATGGGGAGCTGCAGCTCAGGGTGTGGACATGGTCGGCTGGAGGTCCTGGAGGCGGGGTGCGGTTGGTCAGTCAGGGGTCCTGAAGGTCCAGTGTGTTTGGTGTGGTTGTGGGATCCTGGAGGCTGGTTGCAATCAGTCAGTCTGGTGTCCTGGTGATAGGGCGCAGTCAGTTGTTCTGGGGGTCTTGGCAGCAGGGAGCAGTCAGTTGATGTGAGGGCCCCAGAGGCAGGGAGTGATTGGTCGGGCTGAGGGATCCTGGAGATGGGGCTCAGTCAGTCCGACCAGGGGTCCTGGTTGTTGTCTCAAAATGGCGGCAGTCACGTTTAATCAAACCTGCAGGTACTGTAACAGTGAACTTCCAGGCAACAGCAGGTAGCTGATGTTCCACTGGTGGCCGGTGATCAGTTTGCTGACTGTTGTTGGACGATCAGGAGGTGAACCTCATGTGTTGGGTAATGGATAGGTGTAAGGCAGGCGATGGACAGGTGAGAGGCAGAGAAATGGTGGATGATAGGCACCTGACAGTGAGCCATCTGCACTCAAAAAATGCATCGATATGCTGGCAGACTGCAGGTGATCACAGCAGACAAATGGGGTAAACAGCAGGGGATCAATAAGCAGCAAAAACTGCCTCACCAAGAAACAGATATCCTCTGCTTGAAACTGGAGTTATGGAACGACAAGGAACACAGCCTCCCTCTAGTCTGCCATGTTGGATCTATCCCCATGTTACCTTTGTTTGCATAGTTGGCCTTCACTAGTCTGTTTAGAATCTTCCCAAGGCTAGAGATTTATCCAAGGCCTTGTAAGAGGAGCAAGTCTCCCTTTTCACACTCTGCTTTTGTGAACACACTTCCCCCTTGAAACCCTTACACACAATCATCTATCATTTTTTGAAATCTTGTGCACTACTATGTATCATTTTAGACTAGAAAATTTATAACACTCGATAGAATATAAACATTGTGAAAAACTGGTAAGGGGCACTCAGAATTTGGAGTGCTAATCTCTGGGCCTGCCAGTGTAAAATAAAGTTTGATTTCTCCAACTCTTTGAGTACCATTTGCCACTTCTTGCTTGATTCCTGTAACTGAGGGAAGTATAAATTTTAATACCATTTTACAGCTTGAAAGCTTTGCAAAAGGGAAGGAAAATGGTGTTAGTTCCATATGTTCAGGCTTTCTTTACTCTAAAGGAAAACCCCAAATTATGCCAACAATATAGACTCAGTCATAATCACTGCCACAAGGGAGAAAATATTTAAGTAATCACCTACTGAGGGAAAGGAATCAAGTGGATCTCCCAAACCTCCATTTCTTGCTAATGTCCATCAGCAGCCCTCAGGTCCTCCACACCCTGGCCTTTCTCCATCTTTCCCAACAGGCAGATCAAATATACTACCTCTCAGAGATGCCAGGAGGAGAATTTGGACCAGTTAAAGAGCACACCCCTTTCTCCAGCCAAGACTTAAGACAGATAAAGATGGACTTAGGGAGATTTTCAGAGGATTCAAATAAATATATTCAGACATCTCAGAATTCCAAGTGTTTGATGTCACCTGGAATGTCATTATGTTGTTATTTAACCAAATTTTAACCTCCAAAGAGAAGAAAGCCACTCTAAAAGCAGCTAAATTATGTGGGGATGAACTACATCTTGCTCATGTGCCAGGAGCCCAAACTAGAAACAAACCCAACTATCCAGTGGAGCACAGGCAGTTCCCAGAAATGATCCTTACTGGGATCCAAAAGATGAACAGAACAGTGGGAAGATTAGACATTTCCAAATGTTGGTCCTTGAGATCCTCAGGAGAATCAAGCAAAAGCTCGTTAATTATTCCAAGGTCTCTGAAATTATACAGGGTCCCCAGGAAAGCCCCGCTCCTTTCATGGAGAAACTCAGGGATGCAATGAGAAAACACATCACCATGATCCTGAATCCACAGAGGGCCACCTACTTTTAAAGGATCGATTTATCATTCAGTTGGTCCCAGACATTAGGAGGAAATTACAAAAATTGGCAAATGGCCCTGATCAATCCTGAGAGGATATCCTCCACCTTGCAACTTCTGTTTTTTAAAATAGAGATCAAGAGGAAAAGAAGAAAAGAGAATGTTCAGACAGGAAAAAAACCAATGCACTGGTCTTGAACCTAAGAGGCCAGGTGAAAAAGGAGGAAATGAAATGCACCTCAGGCCACAAAAGGGATTGTTTCCATTGTGGAGAACAGGGATGTCCACAAACCAAATGACCACCTCTGGGGCCCTGCCCTAAATATCAAGGCAATCAATGGAGAAATGACTGTCCTCAGGGACATAGGTCCTCGAGGTCAGACTCCTCCACACAATCCTGATGGGACCTGGGCCGATTCTAGCAGCTCCCATAAATCCTATCACTACACTCTGGGTACACTTCTCCCTAGAGTCAAAAGGCCAATTTCCTCTTAGATACCAGTGACTGTTCTTCTGTACTCACCTCTTACCCTGGACCTCTTTCCTCTAATACTATAATGGTGCAAGGGGTGTCTGGATGGCCTATTACCAGAAAGTTTACTCCCCCACTGAGTTATGAGTGGAATGGGATGATGTTTTCTCATGCATTCCTGATAGTCTCAGAATGCCCTACCCCTTTATTGGGAAGGGACCTACTTTCAAAGCTTCAGGCTCTCATTACAATGAATTTGGAACCACTAGGACCATTATGTCTACATCTATTGGAATGTGATATAATCCTCAAGTATGGGCCACTGAAAGCAAAATTTGATGGGCAAAAAGTGCAGTCCCAATTAAAATAGTCTTAAAAGATCCTTCTGTCTTTCTGCATCAGAGGCAATGCCCCTATGCCCAGAGGCAAAAAAGGGTTTATTGAAAATCATTCAGAACCTGAAATAGCACAAACTTTTAATGCCCTGCAACAGCCAATGTAATATACCCATTTTAGGAATTCAAAAGCCAAATGGGGATGGCACCTAGTCCAGGAACTCAAAATAATTAATGAAGCAGTTGTTCCCCTTCACCCCATAGTTTCTAACCCATATACCCTGTTACCTGAGATTCCAGAAACTGCTGCTTGGTTTATTGTGTTAGATTGAAAAGATGCCTTTTTCTATATACCCCTAGACTCGCAATCACAATATCTGTTTTCCTATGAGGAACCAGATAGTGGATCTCAAATTAACCTGTACAATGCTGCCCCAGGGGTTTATAGGCAGCCCTCACCTGTTTGGACAAAACCTAGCTAAGGATTTAGCAGAATTCAGAGTTAAAACCTCTGCAATTGTCCACCAATATGTGGATGACATTCTTTTATGTGCCTGGATCCAGGAGGAATGTTAAAAGGCCACTACAGAACTCCTAAACTTCTTAGCTGATAGAGGTTATAAAGTCTCAAAAAAGAAAGCTCAATTATTCCAACAACAAGTTCAATCTCTAGGATTGCAGCTGTCTCAAGGAACCTGCAAGCTAGGACAGGAGAGAATATCACCCATAGGACAATATCTTCTGACCCAGAACATAAGGCAACTCAGAGGCTTCCTAGGGATAACTGGATTGGGTAGGCTTTGGATTCTTAGTTATGGGGACTTAGCTAAGCCTCTATATAGCCTCCTTAAAGAAATTCTATACCAAGGAACAAGTACACTGTTATGGGAACCAGAACACATTCAGGTCTTTAAGACATTAAAAGGGGCATTACTCCAATCCCCTACTTTCAGTTTACCTACTGAAGGAAAATTTAACCTGTTTGTCACTGAGAGAGAAAAAATAGCCCTGGGCGTGGTCACACAAAATAATGACCTGCTCAACAACCAATAGCTTATCTCACTCAGGAATTTGACATGGTGTCTGGGGGATGGCCCCACTGTCTGCAGGTAGTTGCAGCAGTAGCCCTACTAGTCCCTGAGACAATCAAAATCACCCTGGGAAGACACCCCATCATCTACACTTCCCATGACCTCTCCGGGATTTTAAATACAAAAGGAGGACTATGGTTCTCAGTCATCTTCTAAACTATCAGGCTTTACTTGTAAAAGGACCCATAACTCAGATAAGAACTTGCTAAATTAAACTTTTCTCAGAGAAACAGAAGGAAATCCTGAACATGACTGCCAGCTGGTCTTAATTATGAATTACTTAATCTGAGAAGACCTTCAAAGCCTTCCCCTGTCCAATCCAGACCTCATCATGTTCACAGATGGGAGTTCCTTTATGGAACAAGGAGAACACAAAGCTGGATATGCTGTAGTAGCTTTACATGACACCTTAGAGGCACAATCTTTGCCCCCAGGCATAAGTGCACAGCTAGCAGAGCTGAGAGCTATAAGGAGAGCATTTGAGCTAGGAAAACAACAAAGAGTTAATATTTATACTGACTCTAAATATGCCTACTGAATCCTGCATGCACATACAGCAATTTGGAAAGAGAGAGGATTTCAAACAACTGGGGGGACATATATATTAAAAAAAAAAAAAAAAAAAAAAAAAAAAATGAAAAGATCTAAAAACTGTTAGAAGCTGTTCATTTACCCAAAGAGGTAGCAGTAATCCACTGCCAAGGACATCAGAAATGAATAGATAAAAGAGCTGGAGGCAATGGACAAGCAGATCAACAAGCCAAGAGGCTGCTAAGGGGACTTTGCAACAAATGAAAACTTTAGCCCCTCTAATAGGAAAGGCACTCCCCCAGAGATAGACCTCAGTACACCCAGGATGAAACACACCAGGCCTTATTTAAAGGAGTTATTTCTTACCTTCTGTGTGGACTCAGATGAAAGATAACAAACTTTACTTACCTGATAATTCCCAATGGAAGATTTTACAGACCCTGCATCAATATTTTCAGCCGGGATAAGGAAATACTCTCAAATTAACTAAAGAAATATTTGAAGGAAAAAATATTTCAAAGACCACCCACCAAATAGTGAAGGCCTCCAAGACATGCCAGAGAAATAACTCACTTAACTCTGCCAAAAAACCCCCAGGATTACCAAGGACAGGGCAATTCCTCAGAGAAGACTGGCAACTTGATTTTACTCATGTGCCCAAGAGTAATGGATTCCAATCTTTATTGATTATGGTAGATAACTTTTACTGAATGAACTATGGCCTATCCCTCCCAAACTGAACAGGCAGGAGAGGTAGTCAAAGTCTTATTATAGGAAATAAATCTCCAATTTGGGCTGCCCCTCAGCCTCCAGAATGACAGTGGAGCAGCTTTCAAGGCAGCTGTCACTCAGGGAATGTCCAAAACCCTAGGCATAAAACATCATCTCCATTGTGCTTAGAGACCTCAATTCTCAGGAAGGGTAGAAAAAGACTAATGACATCCTAAAATGGCATCTAAGAAAACTCATTCAGAACACTCACTACCCATGGCCTAAGATGCTTCCCCTGACCCTACTCTGCACTAGGAACACCCCCAAAATATTAGGGCTCAGCCCACTTGAGCTCTTACACAGGAGACCTTTCCTAAGGAAAGATATCCTTAAAGATGAGGAAACTGCAGATCTAGCAGCTCTTATCAAAAGTCCGCCACATTTCAAACTGAAATCTGTATATACCCCACACCTGAGCCAATCATTTCTTCACCTCTATAGGAACCTGGAGATTTAGTCATGATCAGGGCTATACCTTCAAACTGCCCAAATTCAGGCCATATTTAGAAAGGGCCTTTCCCTATAATCTTATCTACGCCCTCTGCAGGAAAAGTGCTGGGAGAGGAGAACTGAATCCACCATTCTTGGGTGAAAGTCTGCCATCCTGAGTCAACTCCCAAAGAAACTTTTCCCAAGGAACTGAAGAATGATACTCCTGCACTCTCACAGAAGACTGAAATAGCTCTTCCACAGACAATGACCGCCCATCCCTCAAATAGCCCTTTGGCCTATTGCTTCTCAGCCAGACTTTTACCATGAACCTTAGACCAACCTAATTTCTAAAAAGGAACTCCAAACTGCTTGTCCCATGCCACCCACTTCCAGCTTGAAATGGCCAAGCTATCGTCATCCCATTTCTTTACAGGAATAAGGTGTCCCTAAAATTAGGGGGGGATGAAGCCATAATTAAAGACAGACAGTTAGTGTACAATAGGTAATCGGGTGGAATGGAGAAAATGGACACCAAACTCTGGGAAGTCTGGGAAGTCTGGGAAGTCTGGGAGTCTGGCAAGGAAGAAACTCCCCCTGGGAGATTGGAATGTTCAAGCCTTCCAGAGCCCTTGGATACCACCCCTCCCAAAATGGTTGGTAATGAAGCACCTCCTGAGCAGACAGAGGCTACTAATCATTGCCCCCTGAACTGCTGCTCCCTTCCTGCCTAGCACTCCACCTTGGCCTTTCCAGCCCACCTGCTCACCACCTGGCCATTCCACTGACACCTCCCAGTCACTATGCAGGATGGGGGAAATGAACAAGGTGAGGGAGAAGAATGCAGGAGAACAAAGGACACTTGAGATGTGTAAATGGAACAGGAACTCTTCATTCCATGGATTCTGCCTTTGGATCACTTTATTCCACCTGGGAAAAGTATGTTTTACTATCCTTTAATAAAGTTTCTTACTTTCTATTTCTATGCTTGCCTGAGAGTCCTTCTCTGTTGTTAATAGCTCAACATCTGAGGAAGTACGACACATCAAGGTAACTGATAACTGCAGTATCAGTAGGATAATGACTTAAGAAAATTTCTTTAGTGCATATCTCAAAATTTTACCAAACTTTTAATTTTTCTATGTCTTGTCATAAAATTCACTGAGCTCTAACAATATCTCTTACCCCCTCCTTTTAAATTCATAATCAACCAAGAACAATGGATTGTACAGATGTTACCATGTTCAATGCATGAGAATCAATGTGGAAAAGGAAATAGGTGGATATTCCCCAGAGTAGATACCTGTGGGGTGAGACTCCCATGGGACGTCATTATCACTGCTTACTCCTAATCACACTCTTATTATCTCTATGCAGTATACAAAAACGTCATCATCCATGCAAGTCACCATCACATCAGCCAACCTTTGCAGAGGGCCAAGTGTCTTTCGACATCAGCTGCATCAGAGATCATGATTACTGACGCAAAGAATTCTTTGGTCTATCAACTCCTCATACCATCAAAGTCATTTTTCCTCCAGAGTAACTAAGAAAAAATAAACATTACTGAACTCTCTGGGAAGAAGAAAGGGTAAGTCTGAGCCCCAGACCTTGACTTTCAAACTTTTAGAATCTCTCCTGAAGTCTCTCTCTCAGACTTAATAGAAATGCAAATGGTTGTTTTCTTTCTTTCTCCCTGTCCTCATTGTAAGAATCAAGCCTCCTGATTGATGATAGGTTTCCTATCATCTCCCAGGTTCCTGTAGTATGAAATCATGGCAAATGCTCTTTGTTTACTCATTTCAACCTAAGCAGTGTGAGAGTTTGGCTCATTCATTTGGATTCTGTATGAACATATCTCTAAGCTCTTGCAATGATATTATTAATCACATCCTTACTGAGACTTGCTAAGTGCAGGGCACTGCACCTGCACTGTAATAAACTTACAATTGAGGGTAGAAGAAAGCAAGATCCCAAATTAGTACATCCTACATTGAAACAAAATAACATGCCCATGGGCACACAAAATTTGTTTATTAAATATGATGTCACTATTAAAGATGGTAAGTAAAGGACCTTATCCATTACATGGGATTTCATAGGACAAAATGGCAGAGAAAAAGTGAATCCAAAGGAATTATCAGTTAAAACTGAAGACCTACCAAAGGTTCTTTCAGGTAATATTCATATCATGTGTGTTTGGACATAGAAGGGAAACTATCATGTTGTTAATCTACCTTAGCCTTCACTGAACCCCATTCTGGTCTAGAACTATAATAACTGTGTCCTGTAGTTCCTGCTCAATCAAGGTATTTACCACAGCATCCAACAGGCCTCCTTGTTCCTTTCTAGTTTTTAACATTCTGACGATAAAGGTTTTTATGTCATTCATCTCTGCACACAAATACCCACAGCAAATTTTTTCCTTAGAACTATTAAATTTGTTTTAATATCAGTGCATAATCACAGTCTAGCAATATCTTTTTGAAATATTCTCACCAAATACATGTTCATTACTGTTATCTATAAATTCATAATGATTTCTTTGTGGCATCATCCAAGTTTTTGATACAATGTTTTTCTTAAAGACAAGGTTAAATACTGTTCTCTGGAGAAATAAATCGAGATTTCTGACTTGCAGTCAGTCTTTAGAGGCTTCAGAGTTCACATGACTATGAGGCATTGTCCTCTGTTTTCACCTTTACCACATAACAGTGCCCTGTCCCTGAGACCACTGCAAGAGATTTAGCAAATACTGAGTACTGAATCAGGATATCCCAGAGGCATTCTTTTTTTACTCTATTCATATAGCTAAGTTGTAAGAGTTTCCTTCATGTATGTTACTTGAAATCGACTTTTCCAATTCTTGGGTTTGTCTTTTCACTTTCTATGTGGAGTTCTTTAAAGCAAAAAAATAAACAAGAAGAAAAATAAGTTAATATTCATGTCCAATTTTTTTCTATGCTAGCCTCCAGACTTGTCATCTTATCTAAGAAACAATCACCAAATCCAATGTCACAAAGACTTGGTCTTATGATTTTTTTTTTATCATTGTTAAAATGTCTTACATTTAATTCTATGATCCAATTTGATGATGTGAGAAAGAGGTCCAAATTAATTCTTTTACATGTAACTATCAAATTTTGCCTGAATCATTTGTTTACAACCTTATTCACTCCTTATTTTATTTCCATGAAACACTTAAAGCATTTAAATACATCACAGATGTAAGTTTATTTCTGAATTTTCAATTATGTTCCATTGATCTGGATGTCTGTATGTATAATAATATAGCACTGTCTTGCTTACTGTAACTTTGTTATAAGTTTGATAATGGGTAAATGTGAGCCTTCAAACTTTATTTTTTTTATTTCTATCAATTTTTATTGGTAAATTACAACTATACATAATAGTGGGGTTTGCTGAGAAATATTAACATATATACATTACATAATTCAGTCTGTTTCAATCCTAGTACCTCCTGTTTTCCCCCTTCCTCCCTCCCTCAATCCCCTTTGTCTACACTATTGGAGGTTTTACTGTTTTTATAGTTCCCTTTCCTTTCTTTTTATCTCTCTAGTTTTCCCATGTTAGAGATAACATGACTTCCTTCATCTAATTTATCTCACTTTCTATGATGTTCTCCAGTTCCATCCATGTTCCTAAAATTGACAAAATTTCTTCCTTATTTATAGCAAACTAAAACTATATATATATATATATATATCATATTTTCCTTGTGCATTCATCTCTTGATGAACACCTAAGTTGACTGATACTTTAGCTATTGTGAATTGCACTGCTATAAACACATGTATGCACATATCACTGTAGTGTGCTGACTTTAACTCTTCTGTATAAATATCCAGAAGTGATATAGCTGGTCATTTGATGGTTCCACTGCTATTCTTTTGAGGAACCTCCATAATGATTCCCATAATATTTGTAATAATTAACAGTACCATCCTTGCAGCATTTAAAAATTTTTGATATTATTAATGATTGGCATTTTAACTGGAGTGAGATGAGATCTCAGTGTAATTTTTAATTGGATTTCTATGATTCTTGAAGGTGTTAATTTTTTTACATATATTTGTTGTCCGTTTATATTTCTTTGTTGTTTTGAGAAAATGGAAATTTTACTTTATTTTTCTATTTCATTTTTGCTTTAATTATGTGGGTTCCTTGCATTTTCATAGGAATTTTATGGTCAGCATATCAAGATCTGAAAATAACAGAGCTGAGGTTTTGATAGAAAATGAACTGATTTTTGTAGAAAAATTTGGGAAATTCCACTTTGTTCAAGGTTCTTCTTCATTTCATGAAGAGGGTATGTCTATCCATATATTTGCCTTTAATTCCATTCACAATGCTTTGTAATTTTAAATGCAATGTCTTTCATTGACCTTTTTAATCTATTCCTAAGTATTTTATTCTTTTTCATGGTCTTGTAAATGGCTTTTTATTTTTTATTGCAAGTTTATAGGGATACATTGACTTATTATTTGGATTTCTTGTCTACTACCAGGTTCAAATTTTAATTACTGCTAATATAACTTTTTGTGGATTTCTTACAAATTTTGGTGGCATTTGCATACTGACAATTATATCCTTTACAAGTAGAAATGGTGTTGCTTCTGTCTTTCCAATGTAGATATCTTTTAATTGCATTTTCTTGCCTGATTGCACTAGCAACAGCACCTAGTCTGATGTTGAATAACAGTGAAGGAAGTGGACATCTTGCCTAGTTTAATTATGTTTAAGGTAAATTTTTTCAGTCATTTTGCATTAAGAGCAGTATTGATTGAGGGGATTCACATAGATGCTTTATTTTACCTCATTAGTTATAAGAACAGTTCTGTGGGGGATAAGGGACTGAGTACTATCAATAATAAATAGTAAAGCACAGAAGAAAATTAGGGATAGTTCTATTTTATAGTTATTTACAATTCACATAGTACTGAACTGCAAGATCTTTCAAGACATAATTGAAGTACTGGTAGAAAATGAGACTTGGCTGAAAAGATGTGAATTCTGTTTCACACTTTATTGTGCCATGGATCAATAATACCTATTTCAAAAAAAGAATTCTTCTCTGTTTAGAATTCCCAGAAGAAAATGGGAGAAAGAAACCACTCCAGAGTGACTGAGTTCATCCTGGCTGGATTAACAGACAAACCAGAGCTCCAGCTGCCCCTCTTCATCCTCTTCCTAGGAATCTATGTGCTCACCATCCTAGGGAACCTGGGCATGATCACACTGATTGGGCTCAGCTCTCACCTGCACACACCCATGTACTACCTGCTCAGCAGTCTCTCCTTCATTGACTTCTGCAATTCTACTGTGATCACCCCCAAAATGCTGGTGAACTTTGTGACAGAGAAAAACACCATCTCCTATGCTGAATGCATGACTCAGTTCTACTTCTTTGCAGCTTTTGCAATTGCAGAATGTCACATGCTGGCTGCAATGGCTTATGACCGCTATGTTGCCATCTGTAGCCCCTTGCTTTACAATGTCAGCATGTCTACCCAAGTCTGCTCCTGGATGGTGGTTGGGGTGTATAGCATGGGCTTGATTTGTGCCACAGCTCACATAGTCTGTATGGTTAGACTGCTTTTCTGTGAGGCTATAATAAACCATTATACCTGTGATCTTTATCCCTTACTGGAGCTCTCGTGCTCCAGTACATTTATCAGTGAGGTAGTAGGTCTGTGCACCAGTGCCTTCAATATCTTTGTCCCAGTCTTAACCATCCTTAGCTCCTACATCTTCATCATTGCCAGCATCCTGCGCATTCGCTCCACTGATGGCAGAGCCAAAGCCTTCAGCACCTGCAGCTCCCACATCTCAGCTGTTGCTCTCTTCTTTGGATCTGGTGCGTTCATGTACCTGCAGCCATCGTCAGTCAGCTCCATGGACCAAGGGAAAGTGTCCTCTGTGTTTTACACCATCATTGTGCCCATGCTGAACCCTCTAATCTACAGTCTGAGGAATAAGGATGTCAAAATTGCCCTACGAAAACTCCTTGAAAAAAGAAAAAGAAATTTTCTGTAAAATAATAGTATTTAGCTTAAAAAACGTACAATTCCTGAGGTTTTGCAAGGAAACAGTCCAAAGAGACCAATGAATGTCTCCAATTAACAGTATTATTTGTAGTTCCCAATTGTTTGAAAGAGTGGCACCAAGGTTAAATTAGATTCCCAGGATTAGACTCATGTAGAACAGTGCCCCCCCTTGAAGCCCCAGAGTCCATTTACCTCAAATAATCTATTATCACCTCCAAATACTTTTAAAAGTTCTTCAAATTAGTCCAGAGGTTTGATGCTTTATGTGTTTGGAACATGGGTCCTCTCATTTACCTCCATTCAGAGAATAGATCTATTTGGTCATTTCTTTGATATTAACCATACTTTGTGTACATGACCTTTTAAACTAAGTATATTGGCAAACATTTCTGAAAGTCTGAGCTCTAAAATAAATAATTTAATCTATTTGGAATATAAAAATATGATCCCTAATTCTGAGAAGCATGTAGAACTGTATTAGGGCATATGAGGCATATGAAGGGTGACAAAATATTCCTGATCCAGAAGGGGACAGCAGTGTGGTGGAAGAGATTGCCAATGATAAACAAGACTGAATATGATATGTTTCTTTTGACATATATCTGTGTAACCTTCCTTGCTGCACAGAAGATCTTGCCTCCCCCGCCCCAGTGTTATAGAATATCTCATTTAAAAGTGCATTCATATGGGGTATTTGTTCACAAAGGACAGTTAAAATTGTATGATTGCATTCTGTCTAATAAAAAGTACTCTTCCTACCTCCCAAAATCAGTATCCATTCTTGAAAAATAAATTATTTGTTTGAGGGAGCAGGAAAGGAGACTTGCTGACTAAAAATTCCTTTATTCTCTCCTGTCCAATTAAGTTCCTACTGGTGCTCTTGGAAACAGCAGAACAAAAACTTAACTCTCCTGAGAGGTAACTGCCCCCATTAGTCTCTCTCCATATCTTCATGGCATCCATCAGTTGCTCAGTATTCCTGCCTTCTACTCCTATTGCTAGTAGCACAAAGCTATTTTTTCCTACTCTTTCTTTAAAAAAAAAAGTTTCTTAGACTCATGGAGACTAGATATATTATTTTATGTGAGAGTCACTTCTAGATGAAATGTCATGGCTGTTTTCTGTCATACCTCTATGCTTCAAAACCTTCAAAGAAGGTTGAATTAAGGAGACATGACTGGGTACCTCAAATAATGTCCTCCACCTCTCTCTTCCTCTGCTTATGCTATGCCCAGAGGCAGAGCACTAGTTACTCTTTTTTTTTTTTTTTTTTTGCCCAATATGAGCATCTAAAAAAATCGCATTATTTATTTATTTATTTATTTATTTATTTATTTATTTATTTATTTATAGTGCTGGGAATTAAACCCAGGGCCTTGTGCTTGCAAGGCAAGCATTCTACCAACTAAGCTATATCCCCAGCCCCAAAGTGCATTTTTAGAATCATTTGTCTCATGTAACAGGCATAAAACATTTCTTGCTTTGACCTCAGTTTATCTTCCAGTGTGACATGAACACTTCAGCCTTTTTGTCACCTCATGAAAGCATGAATTGTAATGAGAGAGAGAAGTGTATTCCCCTCTGAAAACTGCAAGTACCTATTTGATTTTTTATGTACTCATCAGTTCTTATCTCCTTATCCCATCTTATTTTACTGCAAAATATTTTAGTATTCATGTATCTATCCACATATGGCTATACATGCATGTGATTCATATTGGGCTTATGCTACCATGTAACACATATGTATATATGTGTATTGCACTTGTCTTGCATAGATATTGTACAAGATTTATGTAAATGTAATTTTAATTTTATTCCTCTAGACCTTAAACAAACAACATCTAGTATATTTTTATGTTGTTGAGTGACTGACAAAAATAACTATTTATGGCACTTTTACTTTTCTAAGCATTTTTGAATACATTTAAACAATTAAAAAAGTATTTAGAAGAGCAAATATGTTTAAACTAACTATAGCTATTCTGAGAACTGGTAGAGGACATGCTCTTAATATGTAAATATATGATTACACAAATGGCATGCCTTTACTCCATGTACAGAGAAACAAGATGTATACAATTTGTTTACAATAAAAATAAATTTAAAAATCATAATGGCATAGCTATCACATAGATTCCAAAACAAAGAAAATCTACCACAAAAAAAAAGAATGACAAAGGACCATGGAGGAGGACAGCTATTACAAAAGAGAAAAGAAGCACATATACACAGCCTTGTTAATTACAAATGTAGAAGAGTACATGTACTCAGAAGTTTTAATTATTAAAAATAACACAGCAGTATTCTTTCACATCATACTGTGATAAACTTGAATTACATTCTCATATAGTTTCTTTCATTTCTTTGATACAATCATATTAATTTCAAAAGAACTTAACTCCTCACTCACATTTACAGTTAAATTCGAGAAATCACTAGACTCCAGAAATAATTGCCTTTTTATTTTCAGCATCAATTATTTATGGTTAAGTTTGATGGTCTATCACATAGATACGGGTGATATGGGTGCACGGGGACAAACACAAACACACACAAACACACACACACACACACACACACACACACATGTTGCCTTAAACCAGTAGGTGATTCAGGAATGGATCTGTGGCTTATCACAGATGTAAGTTTCCTTTAAATTGTTGCTTTACTACACTACATGTTGCTTCCACTTGTGGTCTCAGATAACAGTCCCAGATGCTTCCTTCAGCACCAACATCTGACTGTTAAGCAGAAGTAATATGGAAAGGGAAGAGAACGTTCCCTGGCTTTAAGAACACTGACTAGAAGAAATCGACTTCCCCTTCACCTACATTGCTTTGGTAAGGAATTAGTCACACGCACAAATCCAAGCTGGAAGAGGGTCTGAGAAATGCTATAATGGCAATGCGACAAAGTCTCAATGTGTTATTCCTTAAGGAAGATAGAAAGAATGACTGTCATGATGACCTGTGGTTTTTTCTGCATTATTAAATGTATGTATTAGACCAGAAATGTCTCAACTTGGTTCTACCTAGAGTTTTACATTTTGGAATAGCATTTCATCTAAGAGAAGTATTAGTGTGAACTGTGACTTAGATGAAATACGAAATATGAAATGAACACATAAAACACAAGTTTTAAAATCTATTAATACCTACTAGTAAGGTGTGTGCCATACCAGGTAAGAAGTCCCTATATCTCAACAACTCTGCTCATTCCAATGACCCTGTACTTAATCTCACAGCTTCCTTACCCTGATGGCTCCATCCTATCTTTGGAAATTTTCCTGACTCAATCCTGTGTTTGGAAATTTCCACACTTTCAAGGACAAACACAAGTATTTAATCCTCAGGCATTTCTTACCACCCCAGAAAATAAATGGTCACAACTCCTGTTCATTGACATACTGAAATAATGATGTCTTCACTGCTATGGTGTATCATTAATGATTGCTTGTGGGTTCTGTTAGGTTGTGAAAAAAGAGGCGCAGTTAGGGTTCGTCGCTAGCTCCCAGAAACACTCCACAGATACAGGACTCATACAAGGAACCCTTTATTTTGCGCAGACGAATTCACATCTGCACAGGGGAAGGGGAAAAGGAAAGAGAAGGAAGATGGTGCACGGTTCGTCTCAGACATAGGAATTTCGGGGGCTGAGAGGAATCAATCGCGGAGAATTCTTACAGACTGACTGACGGACCAATGACATATTAGGACGTAATGCTGGAGGCAGGAAGCAACATAAGCCGGAAATTCCTGTAATGTGAGAGGTGGGCTAATGCAGATTGACAGGTGGTGGGGAGGCCAGGAACTACCTGTAACCGGAGAGGCGGGCTAACACAGATTGACAGGTGGTGGGGGAAGCCGGGAATTCCTTACATTCCCCCATTTCATTTTATATAAAAATTAAAAAATAATTTTTTTGGGGGGGTACATGGATGAAGGTCAATCTTCTGTAATTACTTCCTGCTGGGTGTGGACATAGAGCTGGTATCATTGTGGTAGGAAGAACTGGGGACTTGATAGTTTCTCTGGAGGCACATCTGCAGCCAGGCTACGATTTTTTGGTAAGATCCTGATATTTCTGCAATACAAGTTGATTAGTTGACATGGAAGTAAAAGACAGGGGGCTCCCCTTTTTGGTTGGCATTCTATTGGAAAAAAATCAGTGGTTAGGAAAATTACAAACAGGAATCCGGTCCTCATGGCTGGGCATGGTTGTCTGGTATTTCAATCATCTGGCTCCCAATTTCTGGAATGGGAGGAAGGGTGGAGGGCTTCATGATCTTCAGTCTGAGACGAAGGGGTCCCACAGGAGTGGATGAGTATCGGTTGGAAGAAGCCTGTGGATTATGAGCTGGAGAAGGGTTAGTGGACCGAGAATAGAGCTTAACCCGAGAAATGTGCAGCCATCCTGGTAGATTTTGTACCTTGACAGCTGTTGGCATGGTCAGGATTACTGTATGGGGTCCCTGCCACTTAGGAGATAGGGGTATCGTAGCTTCCTGAGGAGGAGAAATAAGAACTTGGTCTCCTATTTGAAAAGGTTGGGTAAGGAGGCCAGATAAAGGTTTGGGTAGGGTGGAGTCTGCATAACCCCATAGAAATGCTCGAATGTGATTTAGGAGAGGAATAGATATTTGAGAAGGAAGAAGGGAAGGAAGGGGCACTATCCCAGAGTGTAGGATGGGACGACCGTACATTAACTCAAAAGGGCAAATATTAGTTGGTTTCTTTGGGAGTGAGCGAAGATGCAGAAGAGCAAGGGGCAGAAGTTTAACCCAGTCAAGGTGAAGTTCTAAAGAGAGCTTGGTTAAAACATTTTTAAGAGTTCGGTTTGCTCTTTCTACTTTGCCTGATGACTTCAGGTGAAAAGGAATGTGGAAATGCCAAGGGACCCCGAGAGCCTTGGCAAGTTGTTGGGTGACTTGGGAAATGAATTTAGGTCCATTATCTGACTGGAAGGAAGTAGGTACTCCAAAGCAAGGAATGATTTCATGAAGGATGAAGGCAGAGATAGTTATTGCCCTTTTGTTGGAGGTGGGGATGGCTTCAATCCATCCCGAGAAGGTGTCTATCATAACCAATAGGTATTTAGATTTTCTTACTGTGGGCATGTGGGTAAAATCAAGTTGCCAGTCTACCCCTGGAATGGTGCCACGGGCTTGGTGAGTCAGAAAAGTGGGGGGCCTGACAGCTGTAGGATTTGTTCGCAGGCAGACTTCACATGAGGAAGAGAGTTCCTTCAGAAATGAGATATCAGAGAAGGACAGTTGCAAATGAGTTTTAGCAAACTGTAAGAGTGAAGAAAGGCTGGGGTGAAACAGACGATGGAGGTAGGAAAGTATTTCCTTTTTGGGGGGGGGTGGAGGCAAAGGATCAAGGTGAAGTGGGACAGTAAAAAATGCATCCTTCAAATCTAGCACTGAAAAGTATGTGGTGGAAGAAGGGTCAGAAGAAAGCAGGGTGTAAGGATTGGCTACAATGGGAAAGATGGGGAACCACTGCTGAGTTAATGATGTGGAGGTCTTGCACTAGGCGGTAAGGTCCATTAGGTTTCCTAACAGCCAGGATGGGAGTGTTATAAGGTGAGTTGGCAGGGCGCAGGAAGCCTTTCTGCCTTAAATCCTGGATAATTGGTTGAAGTCCTATAAAGCTCCTTTGGGGAAGGGGATATTGGGCCTGGGCTGGGTAGGATGTTGGGTCCTTTAGATGAATGACTACAGGTGAGCATTTAGCTACAGAGGGTGTATGAGTGTCCCAGACCTTAGGGTCAACCAGGGAGGGAGGAAGGGGATATGAGGACTCTGTTTGAGCTGTATATTCCTGTAGAGTCATAAGGAGAGGAATAGCAGAGGAGTCCTGGCTAAGGCGCATAGTGGATGAGAAGGAAATAGAGGCACCGAATTTGGTTAGGATATCCCTTCCCAGAAGGGGAATGGGACATGATGGAATTATTAAAAAGGAATGAGTAAAGCCAATTTGTCCTATATGGCAGCTTATTGGAGGGGTTTGTAAGGGGTTATATGGTTTTCCCTCTACCCCGACAATAGAGGATTTGGCAGGGGAAATGGGTCCCCAAAATTCCTGCAGCACTGAGAAGGTGGCTCCAGTGTCTATAAGGAAAGGGATCTGCCTGCCTGCCACCGTAAGGATTACCCGAGGCTCCTGAGTCGTGATGGTCGTCGGGTGCATAAGTCCCGGGCCCCTTCATTCATCCATTGCCAATCCCAGCAAGTCGCCGGAGGGAGGGGCCAAGGATGACCTGGCACTTCTCTGAGCACCAGGGCAATCCATTGCCCAATGTCCCAGTTGGTGGCATCTAGGACAAGGACTTGGGGGTTGCAGGGGGTTGGGGCAGGCTCGTGCCCAGTGGCCTTCTTGCCCACACTTGAGGCATGAACTTGGAGGTCTTCTGGGAGTTTGGGCACCCCTAGAGGTGGACAGTTGGGCAGGTCTAGCTGGCTGAAAGGCTTTGGCCAGCATTTGGTATTTTAATTTTTGTTTTTTTTCTTTCTCTTCCGTTATAAACCTTGAATGCCACTGCTAGAACCTCTGGCTGTGGGGTAAGGGGTCCCCTATCCAACTGCCTTAATTTAACCTTTATGTCAGGGTAACTTTGGGAAAAGTAATAAGTCATAAGTAGCTGCTATCCCTCCGGAGTCTCAGGATCCTGGTTAGTGTACTTGAGCATGGCCTCTGTAAGGCGGCTTAGAAATGCTGACAGGTCCTGTATTACTTCCTGGAGTTTATCATAATTAATGGGTTTAATAGTAGCCTTTCGTAGACCTGCAAGGATGCAGGTTTGAAACCTATCTCGCTGTAGACACCCAGCCTCAGTATTATTGTTCCATAGGGGCTCCCTTTTTGGTACCGCTTCAGCCCCAATGGGATGGGTTGGGGTCGTGTGATGAATGTCATCTGCATAATTGCGCGTCTGTTCCCAGACTCTCCTGCGTTCCTCAGGGGTTAGGGTGTTGGACATGATTATGTAAATGTCATGCCAGGTAAGGTTATAAGATTGGGTAAGGTACTGAAATTCCTTAATGAAGGTTGCAGGGTTGGAAGTGAAGGAACCTAGCCGTTTCTCTATTTGAGACAGATCAGACAGTGAAAAGGGGACATGAACTCTGATTACTCCCTCCACGCCAGTCACCTCCCATAAAGGAGCTAGGACATGTGCACGGGACCGCGTGGTGGGGGGACTTGGTGGGCCGAGTGGGGGAGCGGAAGGAAAAATAGAATGAACAGGGGCTTCTGCAGTAGCAGGCCTGTGAGGAGATGATTCATCAGCTGGATCAAAGTCGGAAGGGAAAGAAGGGTTAAAAGGTGGGGGAGAAACCAAGAGAATGGGTTCAAGTTTTTGAGGAGAGCAGAGATTAGGTTTAGCCTGAAAGAAAGGAAAAAGACGAAAGGGAAAGGTTCCTTTCCATTCACCAGGTTGCCCACATATGTATTTAATTATAACTAGTACAACTGGGCATATAATTATGCCTAGTACAAAATTAAAATTTAGGGTGTCATAAATAGACCATTCTGACTTACTATCTAAAGGACAATTTAGCTCTGATTCAGCGAATAGGTGAAGGGGTTTGAGATGATTCAATAAACTTCTCAGGGGTGAGTTTGCTGGGGTGGATGTCCTGAATCCCGTGGTAAACTGAGACCCACCTGGCTAGTGATTTCGGTGTCTCGAGACCACGATGCCAGGCAACGAGAGGTTAGAACAAAGGCTTGGTCGTCACCAAAAAAACCAATGTTTAACCAGGAGTATGCCGAGAGGTTCTGAACACCTGGCCAGGATTTCCAGTGAGACGCAGCGGGAAATAAGAGAGAAGTTCAGACCCTGAGAAAGAATCTCAGCACCATAAAATCCAGGAGTCCACCCAGCAACTAGGACCAGCTCTGGGGACCATGGAGATACCCCACACCTCGGCAGTCCAGCAGCCCAGCCGAGGCCCAGGCAGCGGAAGCCATGAGAGGGAACGGGACCACGGCACCGCGGGCTGCGGAGATGTGTTTCTGGTCAGGGGACTAAGGAAACTCACCAATTCTGGAGTCCAGTGTTGTGTGCATCCCGGTAAATGGAAGATGAGCCTGTATAAGGGGGCGCAGGAGCTTGCGGATGGGGTACCGCCTGCTTAGGCAGTGAAAAAAAACCCATCCCCGAGTCTTCGGCACCAGATGTTAGGTTGTGAAAAAAGAGGCGCAGTTATGGTTCGTCGCTAGCTCCCAGAAACGCTCCACAGATACAGGACTCATACAAGGAACCTTTATTTTGTGTAGACGAATTCACGTCTGCACAGGGGAAGGGGAAAAGGAAAGAGAAGGAAGATGGTGCACGGTTCGTCTCAGACATAGGAATTTCGCGGGCTGAGAGGAACCAATCGCGGAGGAGACTTCTTACAGACTGACTGACGGACCAATGACATATTAGGACGTAATGCTGGAGGCAGGAAGCAACATAAGCCGGAAATTCCTGTAATGTGAGAGGTGGGCTAACGCAGATTGACAGGTGGTGGGGGAAGCCGGGAATTCCTTACAGTTTCTACTCATGAAAATATCTAATCTTGTGAAAAATTGTGTGTACATATAAAAATTAATTTGAAATTAATATATTCATATCAGAGAAATGAAAGACAAATTGTGTATGAGAATATAACAAGTTTATTACATTATCTTGTGAAAGAATACTCTAGTTTTTAATTGTTCAAAGTTTTGATAATGTGTACATTCTATTTCTAGTTCTAAGTTTTGATCATTATGGATGAACAACATATTTTATGGGACTACAAATTATTTTATTAAAATTTTGTCCCTAAAATTTTAATAGACTTTAACAATTCCCCAAATAACATTAAATATCAAATTTAAAGCTATGTCTGACAATATAATGAATTTTAGAGTAAGCTTAATTATGAAAATAGTACAATTTGCTGCTTCAAAATTATGTAACATTTAATGTGTATTGGGTCGAATATTAAATAAATTTTACTCCATAATAGTTTACGTGAAAATAATTTCTATAACCACATGTTTCCATTATTCCTCAAAATTCCTTTTTTTAATGAGGAAAAGTGAGGACATTTTGATAGCAACATTTTAACAGAGAAGTAAATGAAAGCTGTTTTAATTTCATGTCCAAGAAATATTATTTGATGAATCTATCATATTAATTAAATACAACTAGGGAAGATCAATGGAAATAGAAACAAATTGTAGAAACATTGTGTATGCATTGACTTTCATATTTTTCCTTTAAAAGACAAGACAATTCAGTGTATGTCTCAAAAATTTCCTGGAGTTTTAAATTTTTAAATGATATAATAAAGTTCACTAGTGCTCTAAAATACTTTTCACATCCTTCTGTTTAATCCATACTCAAATAATAACACTGAAAACATTAAACACTTGAGAATAAACATGATGAGAGAAAATCCTAATAGTTGATTATCTTCAGAGTAGGCACTTGTGGGATGAGATTCCAGTGGGAGGTCATTACCATCACTTGTTCCTAATCAGACTCTTACTATCTCTACCCAGCATATAAAATCATCACATCAGCCAAACTTTGCCAAATGTCAAGTGACTTTGGGCATCAGCTTCAGCAGAGATCAGGATTAGTGACTCAAGGATACCTTTGGTCTGTCACCTCCTCACATCATCAAAATCCTTTTCCTCCAGAGCAACTGAGAAGAAAAACAACAACAACAACACTGGACGCTCTGGGAAGAAGGAGGGGTACGTCTGAATCCCAGACCTTGACTATTAAAATTTTAGAATCATCTGCTGCAGTCTCTCTCCCTCTCTCTCTCTCTCTCTGCTCATGGCTGTTTATCTGTCTCTCCCTATCCGCATTGTAAAATCACCCTCCCTGATAAGCACACGTTCCCTTATTATCTCCCTGTCCTCTGTGAAATCATGGCAAACCCTTCCATGTTTGCCTGTGTCAACTCAGGCAGTGTGAGGGCTTTGTACATTCACTTCGAATCTGTATTAACTCATGGCTGCACTTCTTGCAATAATTTTATTGATCATATTTTACTGAAACTTGTTTATGCATTTACAATTAAGTGTTAAGTTGGTAAATAACTCAGTTAATTTGGAATTACTGCATGCTACTTAGAATCAAAGTAACATGCTCATGGACGCACAGAATTTAATCTTGTTAACTGCAATGTCACTATTAAAAATCTTAACTAAAGGGCCTTAACTATTAAATAGGATTTCATAGGATAAGAAGATAGAAGAGAAATAAAAGAAATAATGAGTTAAAACCAAGGGCCTACCAAAGTCCTTTCACGCAATAGTCAAGTCATGGGACACTTGTTGAAACATAGAGGAAGAAAACCTAACATTTTTTCTACAGCTTTCACTGACTCTCATTGTGGTCTAGAAGCAAAATAGCTGTGTCCTGTAACATCTGCCCAGTCAAGGTATTCTCCACAGTGTCTAGTCTCTCCTTGACCTCTTGCAGCTTTCAACGTTTACTCATCTCTTTATCCTGAACACCCCCAATAAACATTTTACCACTGTTTAGTTTGCTTTAGTGTTAGTCCCAATGCTCAGCCTCACAGTAATCTTGAATTATTAATGCCATCTTATTTCATTATTACTTTCTATGTATTTCAGATTATCTCTTTTGTGGCATCATCCAAGTTATTGTTATTTAAAACTCTCTCTCTCTCTCTCTCTCTCTCTCTCTCCTTCTCTTTCTCTCTCAGTTATTGATTTATTCTGATTTTCAAAGCAATTCTAAATATAATATTTCTGGATTTACAACTCAAGATATCTCACCTTATGATTATCATTCAGATGTTCCCTGAGTTCATCTAACTATGACACATTGTTCTCTATTTTCATCTACACCACATCCATATGTTGTGCCTATAAGGCCACTACAAGGGATTTATCAGAAAATTTATAAAAATCAGGATATCTCAGAATTATCCCATATTTTTACTCTATTAATATATTAAAGGTCTAATGAAACAAAATCTACATATAATTTGGTAGTCTTTACGATGGTCAAACTTAGAGGCAGAGAATAAAATAACAGGGAGCAGGGGATGGGAGGTAGGAAATATGGGGAGTAGGTTCAATGGATATAAATGTTTACTTATGTTAGATGAACAAGTTCTAAAGATGTATGCTGCCTCTGGTTAACAACAGGGTATTTTGCACTTCCACATTTTAGAAAGACAGATCCCATTTTGATCATCCTTAGCACAAAAAAAAACATTAACAAATCCAACAAAAATCACAAGGAAATTTAGATTACATAGAGGGAAATGAGGGGGGAGGGACTGGGGGTATGAAAGATGGTGGAATAAGACAGAAATCATTACCCTATGTACATGTATGGTTACACGAATGGTGTGAGTCTATATCATATACAACCATAGAAACAAAAAGTTATACCCCATTTTTGTACAATGAATCAAAATGCTGTTCGTTAAAAAAAAAAAAAAAAAAAAAATCCCTGAAAAAAAATCACAAAAGCACAAAGAGACATAAGGGAACCTTAGGAGGCAATAGATATATCAATTATCTTGAATATGGTGGTGATATTATGAGTTAGCATAAGTCCAAACTGAACAAATGGTATACACTAAATATGTACAGTTACTTGTATATCATTTCTACCTCAATAAAACTGTTAGGAAAAAAAAATCTTTTTGTCCTTCCACTGTTTTGGTACTTTGCATTTGGTCTATTCATTTCCAAGAAGGATCTGACAAATTAAGGCTAGTACCACTTGAGAAGGACAAGTTATTTGGTAATTCCCCTTGATAACTAAGACATTCAAACACACACACACACACACACACACACACACACACACACACACACACAGAGGTGTTCATAGAGAGGACAGGAAGCAGTAGGAATTAAGAGTATGTGTCAGAGTCACACTTTAGTCACTCTTCCATGGCATCTCGATCCATGGAATGGTTCAGAGTAACAAAAATTGTCATAATTGAAATGATTTGGCCAGAGATAATGGAACTTCTTTGCTGGGGACCAATATTAGGAGGACAGCCTTTGAGATGTCAGGAACACAGAAAAAGCAGTTGACTGAGAAATGTAAAGAATCAGAAATGTGGAGGACAGATTTCTTAGTCTGTTTTGTGCTTTGATAGTAGAATACCACCACAGACTGGCCAGGATTGTTGGCATACTCCTATAATCCCAACAGCTAGGGAGGCTGAGGTAGGAGGTTTGCAAGTTCAAGGCCAGTCTCAGCAACTTAGGCTCTAAGCAACTTTGTGAGACCCTGTCACAAAATAAAACATAAAAAAGGCTGGAGATGTGACCCAAAGGTTAAGGACCCCTGGGTTCAATCCCTTGTACAAAAATGAATGAGTAACTACCACAGATTAGGTAATGTATAATGATTAGAATTACATTTTTCTCAAGGTTCTGAAGATTGGAAAGTCCAAGGTCAGAGAGTCACATCTGGCAAGGGCCTCTTGCCCCAAAATCACATAGTGGAATGTTCAAGGGCACAAAAGCATTCATTTGAGACAAGGAGGGAAGCAATCTATCTCATTCTTAAATTAGTAATTCACACCTGTGATAACTTAACCCACTCTCAAACACCAATAATGCACTTGCCTCATGACCTAATCTCTTTAAGGTCCCAACTGTCAAAAAAAATAACATTGGGCATCAAGTTTTTAATATATGGACCTTTAAGACATTCAAACCAGATAGTATGGGAGCTCTGCTTTGTTGTTACAGATAAAATCAGAAATGTATTAAAATTAAAAAATTGAAGTTTTATAAAACATAACTAGAAAACATGAGAATTGGATTTACAAACTCAGTCACATTTTTGGCTCAATCATGAAATAACAATTTCCTACTGTAGACATATTTCAGCATTTCTAGCAAGCAGAATTGGCCCAGAATTGAGGAAGTTTGTGCTCTCTGCAGGAGATGGTCAAATGGAGAGTCAGAGGAGAGCAGGTAACAGGAAGTAAATTCCTGGTACTTCACTTAAATCTGCTGTGTATTTCTGACAATTTTACAATTCTATTGTGATTCAATCTTGCTTAGTAATATGTATTTTTAACTTTTTGATTTTTTTCTCTTATTAGACATAGAAATAATATTTATTAATTGTGTTTCTGCTCTTGTGGGAAATTCATTAAAACTCGGTAGCTAGAAAGTGCTGTTCTTTTCCTGTTTTGAGGCTATATACCATAATTTATGTTACATGAGAGATTTGTATCTTGTTTTGCAGAGAGCTTAATGGACCTATTTGATAAAAATACAGAGGCAAACATCAAGGTTTACAAGATAATAACAAAATGAGTAAGTTGTAAAGGAATAGTCTTTGTGTTCATCACATTGTCATTATTATTTTGTAGTTATTTAAATTTCTGTAAAACATTTATTGAAATGTAACTGACATAAAATTCATCTTTTTCAACTGTTTAATTCAGTGGATTGTTTGTATGTTCAGGTAGTTATACACCCATCACTGTTTTAATTGTGGAATACCTTCATCAAACCCTAAACATAGATGCCTGCCTATTATTACCCATACCATTCAGCACCTGCCTGCCCACAGCCTCTGGCAGACACTAAGCTACTTTCTGTCCCAATGAACTTCCCTGTTTTGGATACTTTCTATCAATGGAATCATACCAAGTATGTTCTTTTCTGTCTGCTTTCTCTCACTTTAACTCTTTCAGGTGCATTCCTGATGTGCCATATCTCAGGGTCTTTTTATTACAGAATAAAATTCCATTATAAGAATATGCTACATTTTGTTTGTCTATTCATTCCGAAACGGACATTTGGGTGGCTTTCACTCTTTGACTTTCATTTGCAAAGCTGCTCTGTACATTCACACATAACTTTTTTTATGGATATATGTTTTCTTTTCTTCTGATGTTTATACACAGAAGTGAAATTCCTATGCCAGGAGATAACTCTACGTTTCATAATTTGAAGAACTCCTGAAACTGTTTTCCTCACAGGAAAACAGTCCCTTTGTGCAGTCCCACCAGTAATGGATGAAATGGGTGAAAGTTCACAGTCCTTTCCATTTTTGCCAAGACTTGTTTTTATCTCTAGTTTTGATCATAACCTTCCTGAGGAATATGTGTTGTGGTTTAGAAACTCATGTGTGAGACAATGTGAAGAGTTTAGAGGTTAAACGATTAGGCTGTAAGAGCCTAACCTAATCAGTGCATTAGTCCCCTGATAGAGATTAACTGGGTGATAACTCTAGGCAGGTAGATTGTGACTGGAGGAGGTAACTAATTGGGAGCATGACTTTGGAGTTTATATTTTGTCCGTGGTGATTGGTGCTGTCTCTCTCTTTGCTTATAGATTATCACGTCCTGAACCACTTTCCTCCATCACACCTTTCTGTCCTTATGGTCTGACTCGTCTTGGGCCCAGAGCAATGGAGCTGCCATTTATGGACTGAGACCTCGGAAACTGTGAGCCCCAAATAAACTTGTCCTCCTCTAAAAGTGTTCTTGTCAGATCTTTTGGTCACAGTGGTGAAAAAGCTGATTAAAACAATGTGAAATATTTTATCACTGTGATTTCCAACAATACATAATGGGGGTGGGAGGATAGGGGGTAAGAGAAGAATGGAGGTACTTTGGATTATGCAGAGGGAAATGAGAGGGAGGAGGGGACAGGAGTATGAAAGATGGTGGAATGAGATGAACATCATTACCCTATGTGCATGTATGATTACACGAATTGTGTGAATCTACATCATTTACAACCACAGAAACAAAAAGTTGTACCCCATTTGTGTATAATGAATCAAAGTACAGACTATAGAAATAAAAAAATTAAAAAATTAAAAAAGTGGTGAGGACCATGTTTGTAGATGTTTATTAGTCATTAATGTATCTTACTTAGAATAATATCTATTAAAATCTTCTTTAAAATTTTAAATTGGTTATTGACCTTTTCAGTTTTAAATTGTTAAATGTTTTTTTATGGATCCTGACCACAAGCTCTTCCTTCATATTACTAGTATCCAGGAAATTTACTTTGCATTGAAAGTATGTTTCCAGTTTTGTACATTGTCACAAAACCTCTTTCTTAAAGGTGCCCTTTAAAGGACTATTTTTAAGCTTTTCTTTTCATGTTATACAATTTATTTTATTACTATGGTAGTCTCTGGTTTTGGCATCTTATGTAGAAATTATTATCAAATCAAAAGTCACAATTATTTAGACTTTTTTCTAATATTGCTTTTATGTCTTATATTTAGTTCTATGACCCATTTTGAGTTGATTTTTGTGGGTGGTATGAGAAAGAGGTACAAATTAATTTTGTGCATGTAGCTATCTTGTCCAAAATTTTTGAAAAAAAATTCTTTCCCTATTGCATTGCCCTGAAAGTCTTATAATAACTCAATTGAATATTTTACCATTTAGTGCAATGTATTTCATTGTTTTTATTGAATTTATTTCTATACATTTTATTATTTTCCAAGTTACTATATGTAGATTTATTTACTGTTAATTGCAAATGTGTAAAAACAATTGAATTTCTATGCTGATTTTGTTTTCTACAGCTGGGCTTAAGAGTTGAAATATTTATAATAGTATTCTTTTCCTATTCATATACTTTTCTGAATACAAATTTTTGATATTTACAAATAGAGTCAATGTCATAATTTGCTTTCCAGTTAGGATGTTTAGTAATTTTATTTTCTTGCCTTATTTCCCTAGCTAGATCCACTAGTATAAAGTTGAATAAATGTGCAATGAATGGACATCTTGCCTTTTTCAACACCTTAGGGAAAAGTCTCAGTTTTTCATCAGTCAGTATAATATTGGTGTAAGTGCTTTCTATGCTTTCCCTTTTTTTTTTAGTAAACAAAACTTTATTTTTACTAAACAAAGGAAAACATATTATACAAGAATTCTATTAAATAACATCTTAGGTTTTGTATGCCTACCTCATCTACCAAAAATATTCAATGAGACAAAAATGGCTAACTAGTAATAAAAGATTGTCTTCTGATTATCTTTCTTAGCCATTTGGGGAAGAGAAGGTATTAAAGGGGATCAAATGAAGTCACAATCAGAGCAGGAAACTTGATTGAGGGCCAGAGAGGAATTCTACATAAACCTGGTTTCCCTTTAAAGAAAATGTGGCATTGCCAGCAACATTGTTGGTCCTCCTACTGTCCCTAATATACTCTTTTTTTTTTTTTTTTTTTTTTTTTTTTTTTGTTGTAAACAAATGGGATACATGTTGTTTCTCTGTTTGTACATGGCGTAAAGGCATACCATTTATGTAATCATAAATTTACATAGAGCAATGTTGTTTGATTCATTCTGTTATTTTTTCCCTTCCCCCCACCCCTCCCACCCCTCTTTACCCTCTATACAGTAGTTCCTTCCTCCATACTTGCCCCCCTCCCTAACCCTAACTCTAACCCTTCCCTCTAATGGCACTTTTCAGAGGATATACACCCTAGTAATCAGGTGCTTTGGGAGCACCTCTTCCCTGTTTAGAATTCTGTTTTACCTCTGTGCCTCCCATCCGAACACTTGGAGAAGCCATTTTTACATTAACAGTAAGAAAAAAATCTTTCCTTACCAAGTTCTTGAAAGGATTACTACAAAGCCATGGAAAGTTTTGGATCATTCAATAAAAGTCATCGGGACAGTTCTTTGGGTGGTCAGGAACAAGTATTACTAACATCCACTCTTACAGCATAGAACACAAATAGACATAGTTCTCTTAGATATTTATCTACAAATCAGGTATTACTGTGATTGCAAAGTCTTTGACTAGTGGCAGGGGAACAACTTGTAGAAACCTGGAGATACATGGATGAATAGATGTGAATTCTCTTTCATACTGCATTGTACAAGGATCAATAATATCTATTTCAAAATATTTCTTCTCAGAAGAAAATGGTAGAAAATAGTTCCAGAGTGACTGAGTTCATCCTGGCTGGATTAACAGACAAACCAGAGCTCCGGATGCCCCTCTTCCTCCTCTTCCTAGGAGTCTATGTGTTCACAGTCCTGGGGAATCTGGGCATGATCACACTGATTGGGCTCAGCTCTCACCTGCACACACCCATGTACTACCTGCTCAGCAGTCTCTCCTTCATTGACTTCTGTCAAGCTACTGTGATCACCCCCAAAATGCTGGTGAACTTTGTGACAGAGAAAAACACCATCTCCTATGCTGAATGCATGACTCAGCTCTACTTCTTCATTGTTTTTGCAATTGCAGAATGTCACATGCTGGCTGCAATGGCCTATGACCGCTATGTTGCCATATGTAACCCCTTGCTTTACAATGTTACCATGTCTAACCGAGTCTGTTCCTGGTTGCTAATTGAGGTTTATAGCATGGGCTTGATTGGTTCCACAGCCCACACAGCCTGCATGCTAAGGGTGCTTTTTTGTAAGGATAATATAATAAACCATTACTTTTGTGATGTTCTTCCACTACTGGAGCTCTCCTGCTCTAGTACTTTTGTCAATGAGGTAGTAGTTTTGTGCTTCACTGTATTCAATATTTTTGTCCCAGCCCTGTGTATCCTAAGCTCCTACATCTTCATCATTGCCAGCATCCTGCGCATTCGCTCCTCTGAGGGAAGGTACAAAGCCTTCAGCACCTGCAGCTCCCACATCTCAGCTGTTGCTCTCTTTTATGGATCTATTGCATTCATGTACCTGCAACCATTGTCAGTCAGCTCCATGGACCAAGGGAAAGTGTCCTCTGTGTTTTACACCATCATTGTGCCCATGCTGAACCCTGTGATCTACAGTCTGAGGAATAAAGATGTCAAAGTTGCCCTAAATAAGTTTCTTGTAAAAAGTAGTTTCCTAAGAAAAGTATATTTTCCTTAGAAAAGTTTATAAGTTACAGATATTTGGTAGAGAAACAGCAATGAGACAGCAATGGTTATCAACTAGTTATGTAATTATTACTAGTACTTGACTGTTTGGAAGAAAGATGTCAAGGATGGACTGAAATTACAGGATCACATAAATGGAAAGCACATTTATGTGAATTTATTCAGAATTCATCTACCTGGATTAACCTTCATCACAACTAAATATTTTTAAAAATACTTCAAAAGCCTCAACATGTTTGATTATGCCTAGCACTCTTTCTAAGCATGACTTAATTGTCTTAATTCAGAGAATAAATACATTTGGTCATATCCTTTGATATTCTTGATATTTGTATATAAACATGATATTCATAGTATTGGTGTATAAACCATTTCTTGCTATATATATTTGGGATTATGCTACCATCTCTATTTCCTGACAATCCCATACTGATTTTCCCATGTCCTAAAAAAACAATGCCTTTTTCCTCTATACATATATTATTTCTGATTTAGTATTGTCATTCTTTTACCCTTGCATTGTGATGTTTGGATATGAGGTGCCCCCCAGAATAGTTAAGACGTAAAATGATTTGGTTAGGAGAGTTTTAACCCAATCAGTGCATTAGTCCCCTGATATGGATTAACTTGATGTAAAGTAGGCAGGTAAGAGGAGGTGGATCCCTGGGAATATGCCTTTGGGCTCTATATTTTATCTTTGCTGAGAAGAGTTCTTGCACTTTGTCTCTTTGCTTCTTGGTACCATTTCTTGAACTGCTTTCTTCTCCCGCATGCTTCTACCTCACCTTGGGCCTCAAAGAATGGAGTTTATGGACTAAGATCTCTGAATCTGTGAGTCCCAAATAAACTTTTCATTCTCTAATTGCTGTTGTCCAGTCTTTTGGTTACAGTGGCATAGAAACTGACTAAAACATGTATTCATGTGGGGAATTGTATACTTAGGAAAATTAAAATTGCAAAACTGTTTTCAGAATAATAATGAGTACTTCTCCTATCCCAAAATTCACTATCCATTTTAAAGGAAAAATGATTTCTTTGATGGTGCAAGGAAGGCAAATTGCTACCAATATAATTCCTTTTATTCCCCTTGTCCTATTAAGTTCCAAAAGGTGCCCTTAAAAAGGTCAACCAGAGAACTTGAAGTCCTTCTAGAAGTAATTGTCTCCATCAGTAAGAACCAGAAGCTCTTTGTGGCATACACTGGTTGCTCAACTCCCCTTCCTTCTATTCTGTTGATAGATCTACCCCCATGATTCTCCCCCTCTCACTAAGAGGGTTTCTCAGAGTTATGGAAATCAAATAAGTTGTTTTTATGTGAGAGTCACTTCTATGTGACAGGTCATGGTTGTGTTCTGTGTTATGTGTCTAAGTTTCAAAGCTTCAAGTACAGAAGCATGGATATCTCCAAGTTACACCATGTTCAACACTGCTCCTCTGCTCTACTGTTCCCAGATGCAGAACATCAGGCTCTTTATTCTGCTTTACCCAACATAAGCATGTAAATTTATGAGTTGCACTTAAAAATTATCTGTCTCATTTAACAAGCATAAAACTGCACTTGCTTTGCCATTTCTTTGCCTTCAAATACATAGCAAACACTCCAATGCAGTGTCTTGTTTTTCTCATGCCATAAACACATAATTGTCATGAGACAGAGGAGGCTACTCCCCATTCTGAAAACTAGAAGTCACTTTCTTTCTGATTTTCTGTGTTCTACTCATTTATTTTTACACTCCAGTTTATGATGCTATAACAATAGATGTGTGTATGTCTCTCCATACCTGAGTATATATGTATGTGATACCTATGAGACCATGCCAATGTGTCACAAGCATGTATACATTGGTTTTCTATTAATATTACTTAGATATGCTTTACAAAGTTTATGGGTATATAATTGTATGATAATACCATAGGCATTAAATAAACCTCCTCCAGCATTTTATTTTCATATTAATGTGTGATCAGTATTAAATCAGTATTTAATGTATTTCCAAGCCGTTGTTTATGCATTCAAATTGTTTAAAAAAAAAAAAAAACAGAAATATCTGTTCAGCTTCTAGTAATTCTGAGAACTTGGGGACTAGATGCTATTGAATTATTTGCATAGCCATCAGATAGTGTTGGGTGAAACACTAACCAGTGCCTAAGAAAGCTTGTAGAGAGATAAGGACCCTAAAGGAATGTGGTGACAGAGGAGAAGGAGAGGGGAAGTTGACCACTGCCTTTGTCTCCAGTCTTTAGGTGAGGATCTAAACAGAGTGACCCTGGCTGTAAAGTAAAGGGATGTACTCACAGAACACCTGTGGAATGCCACCTGCCAGGGGGCATGCAACCTACCTTGTATACTCCCCCTGCCTGCAGGTGTCCTTCAGCCCTTCACTGTATCCCAACCTGCTGCCACCGAGGAGTGTGTGAGCAGGAAAATGTTAAAGACTCTCTTTTGACTCCTCTAACTTTGTTCTTTGGGACAGTAAACTTGGGGTGTTTATTTTCCTGGGGTTGACATTTTCCTGCAGTTACAAATTTCCAAAATGGAGAAGGGATGTGCTCAAGAAATGAGTGATTGAGAACCTTGAAAAATGAAACCTATTACAAAAGAGGAAAAAGCAACAAATAGCAGCCCTTATTAAATATAATTATAGAGGAATGTATATCATCAAAAGTTTTAATAATTGAAAGGAACATAGGATATATAATCTATTTTATTAGTAGGTACTCTGATAAACTTTGATAGTTTAGTTCATATGCAGTTTGTCTTTATTTATCTAATATAAACCTATTAATTTTAAAATATAGATCCTCACCTACTATTAGCATTTTCAGGGGCCATCAGGATACTATAGGAGCAGACTTCAGGCAAAATCAATTTTTACTTTCTGTATTAGTTATTATTAGGTAACTCTCTGGTAAGAGTCACAAAAAAAAAAATATATCTCCATGAGAGACTGAGAAATGCTGTGGCTATCTAGATGGCATCATGTCAAGCTAAGACTAGAACATTTATTTCTGAGTAAGAAAGGAAGAATGAATGTCAGGAATGACTAACGGTTTCTTCCGCACTTCCAATGTTTGTATAAGGTCATGAATGACTCAATTTTTTTGCCTTTAGTGTCTGACATTTGGATTTTGCATTGCATCTAAGAGGAATAAATATAATGTCAAATGTGATTAAAACTAAATATAAAATGCATACATAAAACATGATGTTTTAGCATCTATCAAAATCCGCTAGAAAGATATATAGCGAATGGACTGAAGTAGTCCCTATAATATCTCAACAAATCTTTGGTCATTCCTATGTCCGTCTCTTCATTCTCTCAGCTTCCCCATCCTGAAATGCTTCCTGACTCTATCTTATCTGTGGAAAATTTAAACACCATTCAATGAAAAATATAAGTGCATAATTCTCTTGCATTTCTTACCTCTCCAAATTATAATCAGGCACAACTCTGGTTCATCACATATGTTATGGTGGTGTGTCTGGAACTTTTTTACTATTAATCTGTGCTTGTTAATCCTATACTTATTAAAAAATTGTCAAATTCTGGAGAATATAAATAGTGTCTTGAATTGCATATTATTTCTACTTCTAAAATTTGATCGCTATTGATAAGCAACCTGTTTACAGGCTTTCAAATTGTCTTTGCCCTTAATATTCAACAGTAGAAATTTCTAAATTTCCTTTAAACACCATATGATAGGTTCATATGTAAAATTTTGAATGATTCTAAAATAGAATTAATTATGAAAACTTAATGTTACAGGTTGCTCAAAATTATAAAACAGTTAATGAATAATGGATAATAAGAACACTAAATAATATTTACTACCAAATAGTTTACTGTGAAAATTATTTCTATAATACACACACTTTCATTATTCCTCAAAATTTTTTTATTAAGAAAAAAATTCTCATTTTACCTTTTCATTCATTTGAGATACTCCTCAAAGGTGTTTATCTATATATAAAACACTTTAGCATAGAAGTTGAATAAAAGTTTAGCATGGAAATTGCCCAAGTTAAAATAATACAAGAAGTACTGTTTTATGAGTTTGCCATATTAATTAAATACAAGTAATATAGGTCACTGGGAATAAAAATGCTTAAATCTAACTGTTTGCAAATCCTGATTTAATATATGCTTTCTATTGCAAGGCACACTTTAGATAACTTCAGAGTGCTCCAACATTTCCAATTTTTTTTTATTTTTTTATTTTTATTTATTTATTTATTTATTTTGCGGTGCTGCTGGGGATTGAACCCAGGGTCTTGTGCTTGTGAGGCAAGCACTCTGCCAACTGAGCTATATCCCCCGGCCAATATTTTTATTTTAAAATGTCTTGACAGGAACTTCACAAGAGTTCTAACATTAGACCTCACATCCTTCTTTATAATCCATAATCAAACAAGAACAAGGAATTGCACCCATGTGAAAATATTAAACACTTGAGAATCAATATGGAAAAAAGATAATTCTAATGGTCGATTTTCCCCAGAGTAGACACTTGTGGAATGAGATTCCAGTGGGAGGTCATTATCATCACTTGTTCCTAATCAGACTCTTACTCTACATGCAGCATATAAAATCCTCACATCAGCCAACCTTTGAAGATAGAGCTTCATCAGAGATCAGGATTAGTGACTCAATGGAAACCTCTGGTCTGTCACCTCTTCACATCATCAAAGTCATTTCTCTCCAGAGGAACAGAAGAAAAAACAAACAACTCTGAACTCTCTTGGAAGAAGGAAGGGTGCGTCTGAATCCCATACCTTTACTATTTAAATCTTAGACTCTCTTGCTGCAGTCTCTCTCAGGAGATGCATGTGACTGTTCATCTGTCTCTCCCTGTCCTCATTCTAAGAGCCACACCCACTGGTTCCCTTAGGATTTCATTTCCCCTGCAATATAAAGTCATGACAAATGCTTCTTTGTTCAAACATATCATCTCAAGCAGTGTGAGGGCTTTTTGTTCATCCATTTTGAGTCTGTCAATTTATCTCTGTGTTTTTTGCAATAATTCTATTGATCACATTTTATTGAGACTTGTTATATGCAAGGCACTCTGAAGCCCTGTAATGCATTTTTTATAATTATGTGTAAAAGAAAAGCTGGTAAATGACTCATAGTAATTCATAGTTAGCACAAGATACATGGAGGCAAAGTAGCATACTCATGGACACACAGAATTTGGTCTTATTAACTGGAATGTCATTGTTAAATAAAGATCTTAAAAAAAGGGTCTTAGCTGTTAAATAGAATTTCACAGGATAAAGTGATGGAAAACTAGGGAAAGAAAATGAATTACCAAAGGTCCTTTCAGATAACAGTCACATCATGTGTTACCTGTTAGGACATAGAAAAAGAAAACATTATTTTATTTGTCTACAGGTTTCACTGACTCCCATTCTGCTCTAAAATCACAATAGCTTTGTCCTGTAGAACCTCCCCAATCAAGGTATTTACCACAGTGTCTAGTTGGCCTTGATTTCCCCTTCTAGGTTCCAACATTCTGAAGAGAAATGATACTATGTTATTCATCTTTCTATCTTAAATACCCACAAAAAAATATTGTATATCACTCTGTAGTTTGCTTTAATGTTAATACCTGTGCACAGATTAAGAGTATATCCTTGAATCATTAATATAAAGTTTTTCATTATTAGTTCACATTTACTTCAGAGTTATTCATTGTGTGGCATACCTAAGTTTTTGGTAGATAAAACTATAAGGATAAAACTCTCTCTCTCTGTCTTCTACATATATATGTGTATATATATATATATATGTACACACAAATATAACTATATATATAAACACACATACATATATAACTATATGTATATATAAAATTCTTGATAAATTCCATTTTTCCAAGACAAATCTAAATACAATGTCCTTTGGAATAATAACTCAATAGTTCTCACTTCATGAGTAGTCTTCAGGTGTCTCCTTAATTCACCAAGAGATATTATTCTCAATTTTATTTACACCACATAACTGTCATGTCCATAGACTAAGTAGTAGAGATGTACCAAATAGTTTACTAAAAACAGGGTAATTCAGGAGTAACTACCCTTTTAACTTTATCAAATAGTAAAAGTCTAATGAAACACAAAATCTGAGGCTTATGAACAATTTTGAGTCATCACTGTTTTCTTTTGTAAGAATTTAAAATGATTTCTTTCCCAAAGAAAGTTTGCCATTTGATTCAAAATGGATGGAGCTGGAGGAAACTATGCTATGTGTAATAGGCCTGTCACAAAAGGACAAATGCTGAATGATGAGACTTATATCACGCATTTATAAAGGTCATCTCAAGAAGACAGAGAATAGAATAATTGGTTTACAAGTTCAGCCACACTTAGGCATGATCATGAATTAATAATTTCCTCCTGTAGACATCCATCAGCTTTCCCAGTATAAAATTCGCCCAAAATCAGGGATGGTTGCCTATGTCAGGAGATGACCTGCTGATGAGTCAGAAAACACTCAAAAGAAACATTTTTAAATTGATTACATGTCTTCCTTGTATCTGCAATTTCTTAATTGTCAGTAGAAAGTTCTATGTTTTTCTTGTTTTGAGGCTATACAGCATAACATTTTGAGTGGGGAGCTAGAGATTTACCACATTGTTTGAAGGAAAACTTCATGGACACATTTGGCATGAATACAGAGGTGCACATCAAACAATCTAGAAAAGGAAGGCTTAGTGAATGGTGAAAAGTTTGTAGGTGGTGATGGAATGTTCTGTAAGGTCAGCATGATGTCATTACTATTTTGTAGTTCTTTATTGTCATGTAACTCACATAGTACAATACTGACCTTTCTCATGTACAGAATTCAGTGGTTTTTAGTGTATCCATGAAGTAGTACGCCCATCACTATGTTTTAATTGGAGAATACTTTCATTACCACCACCGCAAATACAGCCCATATCCATTAGTTGTCCCATCCAGCACCTTCCAGTCCACAGCCTCTGGAAGACATTAAGGTACTTTCTGTCACAATGAATCTGCCTATTTTGGACATCGTACAAATATAATCATACTATGCATGATCTTTTCCGTCTGCTTTCTTTCACTGAGAATGTTTCAGGCCCATCCACAATGTGCCACATCTCAGTGCTTATTTCCCTTTTATTAGAATAATAATGTTCCACTATATTGAAATGCTTCTTTTTGCTTCTCTACTCACCACTGAATGGATATTTTGCATGACTTTCACTCCTGGTCTTATGACTGAACATTCACACACAAAAACAATGTGCATGTGTGCTTTCATTTCTTACGGGTATGTATCCAGCAGTAAAATTGCTGGGTGACACAATAGGTTTATGTTTCATAAGATGAAGAAGTAACGAACTGTTTTCCTAACAGTTTGTACCATTTTTCAGTCTTACTGGCAATGGATGAGGGTTCACATTTTTTCCCACTTCCCCCAACACTTGTTTTCATCTCAACTTTTATTCATAACGTTCATGATGGGTGAGACATGTTTTCTCCTTGTTTTTATATTAATTATCTTAAAAATGAATCATGAAAAGCATATTTTCAGGGCCTTATTGATCATCTGTGTATCTCACATAGAAAAATATTTATTGAAATCTTTCAGCTATTTATTAATTGGGTTATTTCCCATTCCTTTTTATTGTTAAATTGTAGGATATCTTCATGTATACTACTGACTACTAACTCTTTGGTATTATTGGTGTTCACCAAATCCAATACACATTAGAAATATTTTTCCAATTCTGCATGTTGTCCCCAAATCATTTTCTTACTGGTGTCCTTTAAAAGACCATTCAAAAATTCATTTCATGATGTCCAATTTTTATTATGCATCTTATCTAAAAAATTGTCCAATCAAAGACCACATTGATTTATTCTTGTGTTTGTTTCTAGTATTATTATGGTGTCTTACACTTAGTTCTGTGACCCATTTTGTATTAATTTTTGTGTTTGGTGTGAGGAAGATTCTTTTGCACATAGCTATCTATTTGTCTCTGCACAATTATTATTTCCATAAGGAATTGTCACAAAATTCTTAAACTAATTCCAATGACCATAGATATGAGTTTACTTCTATGTTTTCAATTCTATCTGAGATTCTGTATGTCTATACTAGGATGATACCACATTGTCTTGATCACTCTAACTTTCTATTGTTTCCAAATGGGGAAAAGTAAGCCCTCCTACTTTACTCTTCACTCATGTTTGTTCTATTATTCTAGGTTTCTATTTATTTAAGAATTTTATGATAACCTGTCATCATCTACAGAAATCACAGTTGGGATTTTCATGGGACTGCTCTGAATTTGCAGATCCAATTGGGAGGTATTGATTGGGAGGCTTTTGATTCATAAACATGTGAGGTCCTTCCATTTATGTAGGTCTTTAATTCCCTTCAACCATACTTTGTAATTTTAAGTGTAATGTCTTGCATTATTTTCATTTACTTTATTACTAATTCATCCTTTTCATGCTATTGTAAATGGACTTTGTATTTTTCATTGCAAATGTGTAAAAAAATAAAATCAAATTTCTGTGCTGGTCTTGTATTCTACCATTAAGATTAAGAATTTAATTATTTCTTAGATTCCTTATGCTTTTCTATATGCAAATTTATGTTATTTACAAACCGAGGTGGTATCACATTTTCTTTCCAATCTGAATATATTTTAATATTTTTGTTTTGCCTGATTTTCCTAGTTAGAGTCACTAGTATTATGTTGCATAAAAGTGCATCGATTGGTCATCTTGTCTTATTTAGCATCTTGGGAAAAGTCTTTGAGCCTTTCATCAAGTGTAACTTTGGTGTTTTTTATGTTGCTGTTATTTTCTCATGAAAAACAAAAACATTTTCTTTTCAGAGGCTTGAGAGAGAGTTCTATCTGATATTCGTTAACAAGTCACATATTACTGGAATCCCAAGGCCTTTGACTGATAGCACAAAGAACAGGTATAGAATTGAACTGAACAGATTTGAATTCTATTTCAAGTTTCCTTGTGTAATTGGGCAATGAAAACCTATTTTAAATTTTTCCTTCTCTTTCTATTTAGAATTTTCATGAGAAAATGGCAGAAGGAAATCATTCAGCAGTGACTGAGTTCATCCTGGCAGGATTAACAGACAAACTAGAGCTCCAGCTGCCCCTCTTCATCCTCTTCCTAGGAATCTATGTGCTCACAGTCCTGGGGAATCTGGGCATGATCACACTGATTGGGCTCAGCTCTCACCTGCACACACCCATGTACTACCTGCTCAGCAGTCTCTCCTTCATTGATCTCTGTCAAGCCACTGTGATCACCCCCAAAATGCTGGTGAACTTTGTGACAGAGAAAAACACCATCTCCTATGCTGAATGCATGACTCAGCTCTACTTCTTCATTGTTTTTGCAATTGCAGAATGTCACATGCTGGCTGCAATGGCCTATGACCGTTATGTTGCCATCTGTAACCCCTTGCTTTACAGTGTCAGCATGTCTAACCCAGTCTGTTCCGGGTTGCTAGTTGGGGTTTATAGCATGGGCTTGATTGGTTCCACAGCCCACACAGCCTGCATGCTAAGAGTGGTCTTCTGTAAGACCATAATAAACCATTACCTCTGTGATCTTTTTCCACTACTGGAGCTCTCCTGCTCCAGTACATTTATTAATGAGGTAGTAGTTATGTGCTTAAGTGCATTTAATATCTTTGCCCCAGCGCTGTCTATCTTTAGCTCCTACATCTTCATCATTGCCAGCATCCTGCGCATTCGCTCCACTGAGGGCAGAGTCAAAGCCTTCAGCACCTGCAGTTCCCACATTTCGGCTGTTGCTCTTTTCTTTGGTTCTCTAGCATTTATATACCTGAAGCCATCATCTGTCAGCTCCTTGAACCACGGGAAAGTATCATCTGTATTTTACACCATTATTGTGCCCATGTTGAACCCTCTGATCTATAGCCTAAGAAATAAAGATGTCAAAATTGCTCTAAATAAGCTGCTTGACAGGCATGGTTTACCATGGAAAAGAGTGTTTTACTTTGGAAAAAAATTATAAATTATGTTTGGTAAGGAAACCATTGAGACAGCAATATCTGTCAGTGAATTATGAGATTTTTTTAGTAGTACTTGATTGTTTGGAAGAAAGGTGCCCAGGCTGGACTGAATTCATGGATCACACACAAGGATACTACACATCTCTGGGATGTTTCAGAATTCATGTGTCCTGAATAAACTTTATCACCTCTAGATAGTTTTTAAAATACTGCAAAGAACTCAACATATTTGATTATACCTCACATGTATGACACATGATTCTTTCTAGACAAGATTTATCTATCTCAATTCAGAGAATAAATACATGTAGAGTGTATATTTTGATATTCTTGATTTTTTACCTGGTGTTGTAACCTACTATTTGCAAATGTTTCTAAAATTGTTTTCTCAAAATAAATAAATTTAACCATTTGTAATATAGAGAATATGATTCCATCTTGTTACTGTGTGTGAAACTACATTAGGAAATATGGAGGCTTATGATGGATGATATTTCCTACCCACAAGGAAATTCCATTATAATGAAAGAGATTGACAATAATACACAAGACATTTTGACGTGTATCTTTGCAATATTCCAGAATTCCTATTTTTGGGGCTAGGCTCCCACCTCTACTTCCCAACACTGCCATACTCATGTCCCCTCATCTCTGAGAAGTCATGCTTCCCCCTAGCATGTGTATAATATAATTTCTGATTTGGTTGTGCCACTTTTTTACTGTTTCATCCAAATGTGGCATTTATTTATTGCAAAATTGTTTTTTGAATAATGACAAGAACCCCCTCTTATCCAAAGCTCACTATTCATTCTGGGAGAAAAAATAGTTCTTGGGAAGAGGGAGGAAGGTTTACTACCAAAAATGTTCTTTCTCTCCCTTGCCCAATTACGCTCCTATGGAGGCTCTTGGTAATGGCAAAGAGAAAAATTTGAATTAGTCCTCCTGAGTGATAACTCTCAGCATTTGTAAGCCTCATGAGTTCTCTGTGACATTCAAAGTTTGCTCAGCAACCCAACTTTCTGTTCCTGCTGATATTAGCACCAGATGATTTCCACATCTTTCCCTAGAAGATTTTCTCAGAATCAGGGAGACCAGATATATCCATTTTTTCTGAGAGCCACTTCTATACGTCACACCACAGTTGTGTTGTCTTGTGCTTCTAAGCTTCAAAGTCTTCAAAAATGTTGTATTAAGGAGAAAAGCATGAACATCTCCAAGTAACATTGTACTCTTTTCTGTTTCTCTCTGTGATACTGTGCCCAATCAGAGCACCAGGCTACTGAGTGTTCTTTAACTCAACATAAGCACTTAAACTTAGTTAAGGTACTTTTCCAAAAAAATTTATTTCAACAGGCAAAGATCACTACTTGCTTTGTCATTAGCTTGTCTTCCAATATGTGACACAAACGCTCCAATGCAGTACAGTGTTTATCACTCTGCAAAAGAAAAACTTGTAATGAGAGAGGGGAGACTATTCTCCGTGTTGAAAATCAGAAGAAACTTCTTGATTTTCTATGCACTAATCATTTCTTATTTTAATACTCTAATTTATGGTCTCACAAAAAAATCTTTATGTGTATCTATCCCTATGTAGGTATATTTGTGGAATATTTATATGTAACATGCCAATGTGTAACAAATATGTATATGTAGGTTTTCCATTAATATTGCTTGGGTATGTTCTATAAGGTTTATATGTGTAGTTGCAACTTAATATTCTAGGCATTATATGAATAACCTTCAAAAATGTTTTCATATTAATAAGTGATAGATATAAATGCTGTAAGAAATTTTAGTTATTTTTTCCAATCATTTATTTATACATTAAATGTGTTCAAAAGTAGTTAGAAAAATAGAAATATCCCCACTGACTCTAGTAATTTAAAGATCTTATAGAATGTAACTATCAGAAAGATTCCAAAATGGAGAGAGAGCTCTACTTTAGCTCTTCTTTTTAAAGAAGAGTGATTAAGTCACTTTAAGAATGAGACTGAAGATCGTGATTCTTGGCAGCTAGAAGGTGACAGAGTGGAGTCAGTGATTCCTGATATCCTCACAGTACAGAAAGGACAATCAAGAGAAGCAGAATTGAGAGGTAGGTGACAAAATAGATGCTTTAAGATTCACTGCTACAAATTCTGAAACCTGGAGAATCTTGAAGATTGGTTACTAACGTAGAAAATAAGTGCAGAGTTCCCTAACCTGGAACTGGGACCAGGGTGGGGGAAGCCGAATGAGGTAACTGAGACAGAAAAAGAATTGGAATGGGCGGAGTAGAAAAACTCTTGATCTCACTCAGGTAAAAATCTTTAGAAAGACAGGCAAAAGTTTAAGTGTGACCAGATAGCAATGTCCTTGAAGCAGTTCAAACAGCTTAAAATCAAATTGCGAAAAGAAAAAAGTTGCACTGGGGGCCCACCACCATTTTGTGGAGACCCCAGCTGACGAGTCACCCCCTTAAATCAACACAGCATCTTCCCACATCCAGACAGCTTCATATTAAGCCAGAAGGAAGTCCCCTGCAGTGGGTCATCTTAATAATCTGGCTCCAAAGAAATTTTGCAGGAAGTGCTACTGGCTAAAAATCATTAGAACTTCCTCCCCCTCACCATGGAAAAGGGAAGTGGGTGGGGCAGAACTATGTGGGTAGTGAGCCTATCCCAGAGCTCTGCTCAGTCTCCTTGTGACCTAGGCTGGGACAAAAAGCTCTGCAGAGCTGCCACAGGACCCAGTCAGAGACAAACAGGAAAACACCTTTGACCCCAAGTAGAAGAAAGTGGATCCCTCAGGACCACCAACCATGACTGCTCAAAATGGGTGAAGACACCAGGGGAAGTCTAGGTACTCTCCCTTTGATCCTGGGTCCTATATCAGAGAGAAGCTGCCTAAATGTCCAGTGACATAGAGATCTCATTCCCAGATGGTGGCAGCCACTGGCAGAGGCCACTAGAAGATATTGCATGAGTATCACAGGAAACTTAAGTGGAAGGCACCTGCAACCGTAACCAGAGAGAGGCCAGTCAAAGTAGAAAATTGCCTGACCTGAGGCAGTACAGAGTGACTGCTCCCAGCTGGACCTGGCTCCAAGTCTGAAGCATGACCACAATTGGCAAGTGAAAAGTCATTGTCCGGACACTGGATGGACTTTTTATCAGTCAGTTGCAATCAACAGAGGGAATCTGCCTTCCATTCACAACCTGGGTCAGTGGAAATTAGAATCCAGGTGAAACACCTGAATCCCTTATAACAGTACCTCAGAGAGTGACAACTTCCAGGGGAATTCTTCTGTACCACAGAACACCTGCAGAAAATCCACAACCAGAGGGCTGGAGTTTTTAGATAGCCACCAGGCACTACACCACCTTGAAAGGAATTGTACAGAGAGGAACAGGTATTCAGTGATGCACAGCAATAAGAAGCACACTCCAGACCTGCATCCTGAATTCCTGCCCACAATAGAAACGACCAAGACACAACACTGCACCCTCTAAGGAGTCAATTGCAGACTCCTGAGATGACAAAGAAGAACTGACTTGTGGGAGGTCCATAGTTACTAGGGAAGTGATTCCTGTGCCCCAGCAACTCTGGAGGGATCTACAGACTGTCTAAAATTCAATGGAATACAAAGAATATTCAACAAGAACTGCCTTTGCTTCGGCATGGTTGACTATAAATATCTCTAATGTCAAATTTGATCATATATATCACTCTTTAACTTGGTTGAAAGTTCTTACCCTAACTACAAACATTGTTCCTTCAACCCATTTTAATGTACTCATAATGGTTTAAAGCACTAGTTGCAATCTATCTTTCTGTCTGGTCCCCTAGCTCAAGTTTATACTTCCTCCTTCTATCCCTATTTGTCTTCTTACATATTTGCTGTTACCTCAAATATATGCAAGTCTACCTTAGTATTATTCTTTTATATCATTTATCTTTCCTTTTTTTCTCTTTTCCCACTCTTTATTGCCAATCTTTCATCTTCCCCCTTTTATTCATTTACTGTTATAGCAATTTTATTGAATTTAATAACTACTTTTTGACCTATTCCAGAACTCTACTACAAGTTTTAGACCTGGATTTGAGGAACTGTGGAGAACAACACCAAGAAGCTATTTGCATCTCATAAGGCTGAATAGTACAAGGCATGGCTTTGAAGTGATCGTAGTAAATAGGACTCAGTAGCGTCTTTCAAAGTGGTGATGACGTCAGCAAAGCTCACACATTGATTTAGATTATTGATATCTGGATATTCACCCAACTTGACGTTCTTTAGAGAGAAGCTCACAAAATAGTACCTTGCTTAAAGGTGATAATTATCACCCGAGAGGAGTAGATTTACAAATAATCTGAAAAAGCAAGGAAACAAATCACCCCAAATAGCCCATATGCATCAACAACTGACTCCCTCAAAACCACAGTGGATAAAAAGTCAGAGAAGGAATTATTTATTTATTTAATTTACTTATTTTGATTCGTTGTAAACAAATGGGGTAAAACTTATTTCTCTGGTTTTACATGAAGTAGAGTCACACCATTTGTGTAATCATACATGTACAAAGGTTAATGATGTTTGTCTCAATTTGTTATTTTTCACTTCCCCCCACCCCTCCCACCCCTCTTTCCTCTATATTTTCCATTCTTCCTCCATTCTTGTCCCCCTCCCACCCCCCATTATGTATCATCATCCGCTTATCAGAGAGATCATTTGGCCTTTGGATTTTTGAGATTGGCTTATCTCACTTAGCATGATATTCTCCAACTTCATCCATTTGCCTGCAAATGCCATAATTTTATTATTCTTTATGGCAGAGTAATATTCCATTGTGTATATATACCACAGTTTCTTTATCCATTCATCAATTGAAGGGCATCTAGGTTGGTTCCACAATCTGACTATAGTGAATAGAGCAGCTATGAACATTGATGTGGCTGTATCTCTGTAGTATGCTGATTTTAAGTCCTTTGGGTATAGGCCAAGAAGTGGGATAGCTGGGTCAAATGGTGGTTCCATTCCAAGTTTTCTAAGGAATCTCCACACTGCTTTCCAGAGTGGCTGCACTAATTTGCAACCCCACCAGCAATGTATGAGTGTACCTTTTTCCCCACATCCTCGCCAAAACCTATTGTTGCTTGTATTCTTGATAATCACCATTCTAATTGGGGTGAGATGAAATCTTAGGGTAGTTTTGATTTGCATTTCTCTTATTACTAGAGATGTTGAACATTTTTTCATATATCTGTAGATTGCTTGTAGATCTTCTTCTGTGAAGGGTCTGCTCATTTCCTTAGCTCATTTGTTGATTGGGTTATTTGTATTCTTGGTGTAGTTTTTTGAGTTCTTTCTAGATTCTGGAGATTAGTGATCTAAAGTATGTGTGGCAAAGATTTTCTCCCACTCTGTAGGCTCTCTCTTCACATTACTGATAGTTTCCTTTACTGAGAAAAAAAGTTTTTTAGTTTGACTCTATCCCAATTATTGTTTCCTGCTTTTATTTCTTGTGCTCTGAGAGTCATGTTAAGGAAGTCTGGTCCTAAGACGACATGATGAAGATTTGGACCTACTTTTTCGTCTATAAGGTGCAGGGTCTCTGGTCTGATTCCAAGGTCCTTGATCCATTTTGAGTTGAGTTTCGTGCAGGGTGAGACATAGGGGTTTAGTTTCATTCTTCTGCATGTGAATTTCCGGTTTTCCCAGCACCATTTGTTGAACAGGCTGTCTTTTCTCTATTGTATATTTTGGTACCCTTTTCTAGTTTGAGAAAACTGTATTTATTTTGGTTCATTTCTGTGTCCTCTATTGTGTACCATTGATCCACTTGTCTATTTTGGTGCCAATACCATGCTGTTTTTGTTACTATTGCTCTGTAGTATAGTTGGAGTTCTGGTATTATGATACCCCTGCTTCATTCTTCCTGCTAAGGATTGCTTTAGCTATTCTGGATCTTTTATTTTTACAAATGAATTTCATGATTGCTTGCTCTATTTCTATGAGGTACATCATTGGGATTTTAATTGCATTGAATTTGTATAGCACTTTCGGTAGTATAACCATTTTGACAATATTGATTCTGCCTATCAGAGAAGAAATTTAGAAATGTTCATTGAGCTGAAAGAAAATGTAAGTAGTGAAATTAGAGAGGAAAATACAGGAAGTGAAAGATAACTTCCATAAAGAGAGATTCTGAAAAAATATCAATGGGTATCCTAGAAATATAAAATAATTATATAATTTTTGGTTTACAACTACTTAAACTTATTTTGGTTCATAATAATTTGGTTATTAACTCAACAAACCAATAAAAAATTCAGTAGAAAACATTACCAATACATTAGCACACTTTAAAGATAAATTTTCAAATCTTGAAGACAAAATATATAATCTGCCCTATAAAACATATTCAATGAAATATTTCATGAGGAATAAAAGAAAACAAAAAAATGAAAAGCAGTATAGCAATTAATTACACTGAAAGAATAGTCAGTCAAAGAAGAATCAAATGTTATTAAAATTAGGAGTGTTTCAAAATGACATGAAATAAGGAAACTCTCTCTCTAATAACATTGAATGTAAATGTTCTAAACTCCTCAATCAAAAGACATAGGTTGTCAGTTTGGATTAAAAACAAGACCCAATATTTTGTTGTTACAAGAGACTCACCTTGTAGGTAAAAATATCCACAGACTGAAGGAGAAAAGATGGAAAAAGGCATACCATGCAAATGCTACTCGTAAACACACAGGGGTAGCTATTCTCATATCAGACAAAGGGGATTTGGATTCAAAATTGATCAGAAGATACAAAGAAGTTCACTTCATAGTACTTAAGGGAATCATGAAACAATAAGATATAATGATTCTAATCATTGATTTTCCAATGATGTGTCTTTGTACATAAAATAAATCCTCCTCAATACTAAGAATTGAATAGATCAGAATACACTAATAGTGAGAGATTTAACATACCTCTCTTACCACTAGATAGATTATCCAGACACTAAATAAGTAAAGATTCTACAGAGTTAAAAAATACAATTAATAATATGAACTTAACAGATACCTATAGAATAGTTCATCCATCAATGACTAAATTTACTTTCTTCTCAGCAATACACGGAAAATCATATAAAATAAACCATATCTTAGGTACCAAAGAGAATCTTAGGAAATTAAAAAATCTTAAATTCTATTAGGCTATAATGGAATAAAATTGGAAATAGATAATAAGATAAAAAAAAGAAACCACTCTAACACCTGGAGATTAAATAATATGCTTTTGAATGATCTCCAATGAATGATCAATGGAGAGCAGAAGAAATCAGAAGAGAAATTTTTAAAAATTCTTAGAAGTAAATGAGAATAGTGATACATCATATCAAAAGCTCCAGAACAATATGTATGAAGGCATTTCTAAGAGGAAGGTTTATAACACTGAGTTCATACATTAAAAGAATAGAAAGATACTAAATAATCTGACACTGCAACTCAAGGACCTAGAAAAAGAATAACAAACTAACACCAAAATGAGTAGAAGAAAAGAAGTAATGAAAAGAAGAGCCAAAATCAATCAATTAAATTAAGAAGAGAATAAATAAATAAGGTCAATGAAACAGTTGTTTTTTTTTTTTTTTGAAAGGATAAACAAGATTAATAAGCCCTTAGTCAAATTAACCAAAAAAAAAAAAAAAAAAAAAAAAAAAAAAAGGAAACACTCAAATTAACAGAATTGGAGCTGAAAAAGAAAATATCACTATATCCACTACTGAAATTCAGAAGACCATCATAAATCATTTTGAAAATTTATTCTCCAATAAGCTAGGAAATCTTGAAAATAATGAAAAATTCCTAAACATATATGACCTAGTAAAATAGAAATATGAGGACATAGAAATCTTCTTAAATGAATCAATATCAATTAATGACATTAAAGCAGCTATCAAACAAAGTTACCAACAAAGGAAAGTCCAGTACTGGACCAATTCTCAACTGAGATCTATCAGACCTTTAGAAGAAATAATACCAATTCTCCTCAAACAATTCCATGAAACAGAAAAGAATGGAACACTGCCAAACTCATTCTATGAAACCAATATCATCCTGATACCAGAATTGGACAAAGGCATATCAAGGAAAGAATACTTTGGGCCAATATCCTTGTTGAACATAAATACAAAAATTCTTAATAAAATATTGGTATGCTGCATACCAAAACACATTAAAAAGATACTGAAACATTATTTAAGTGGGTTTCACCCCAGGGGTGTAAGTTTGGTTCAACATGGAAATAAATAAATGTAATTTAACACATAACAGTGTTAAGGGCAAGAATCACATAATCATCTCAATAGATAAAGAAAAGGCATTTGACAAAGTGAATCACCTATTCATATTTAAACCACTGGAAAAACTAAGGATAAATGAGCTTACCTCAACGTGGTAAAAGCTATATATGACAAATCCAAGGCCCACATTATACTGAACAGAGAAAAACTGAAAGCATTCCCTCTTAAAATCAGGAACAAGAAAGGAATGCCCACTTTCCACACTCCTATTCAACATAGTACTTGAAATTCTACTGAGAAAAGAGGCGATAAAAGGAAAACAAAGGGATACAAATTGGAAAAAGAAGAGCTCAAATTATCATTGTTTGCCGAGAACATGATCCTGTATTTAGAAGACCCAGAAAACTCCACCAGAAGACTTGTGGAGCTGATAAATGAATTCATAATTTCATCTTACTCCAATCAGAATGGCAATTATAAGAATACAAATAATAATAAATGTTGGCCAGGATGTGGGGGAAAGGGTATACTCATACATTTTTGGTGTGTCTACAAATTGGTACAACCATTCTGGAAAGCAATATGGAAATTCCTCAAAAACCTGAGAAAGGAATCTCCATGTGACCCAGTTCTCACATTTCTCAGTATATCTGCAAAATATTTCAAATTAGCATATTACAGTGATGCACCATGTCAATGTTTATAACAACATAACTCACAATATTCAAGCTATAGAAACAATGTAGGTATCCTTCAACAGATGAATGGATATAGAAAATGTGGTATATTATTACTCAGTCAGAAAGAAGGATGAAATTATGGCATTTGGAAGTAAATGGATGGAACTGGAGGCTATTGTGCTAAGTGAATTAAGTTATTCCCCCAACGTCAGAGGTCAAATATTTTCTCTGAAATGCATAACCTAATCCAAAATAAGGGGCAGGAAAGAAAGAAAGAAAGAAAGAAAGAGAGAGAGAGAGAGAGAGAGAGAGAGAGAGAGAGAGGGAGAAGGAAAGAGAGAAAGAAAAATAGAATAGGGTATTTCATTGAAATAGAGGAAAGGTCAGTAGAGCAGATGAAGAAGACTGCCAGAAAGGATCTAGAGAATGAAAAAAAGGAACTGGAGAATGAATCTGATCAAATTTTTGAATATACATACATGAAGATAGCATAGCAATGCCAACACCAAGTAATCAAGTATATCCCCAAGACAGTAACATATATAAATATAATATATATATATATATATGTATATATATACCATGCTTTTGTGATTATGTCAAAATGTATCCTTATGTTTATATCACTAAAAAGAATAAATAAAAAAAGAATAAGACCTATAAAAAAGGAGGAAAAGTAGAAACATATAGAACTTATTAAAACAATTACAAGAGAAACTGTGTAATCCAAAGTTTTAATAACTGAAAAGAATGTAAAACACATAATATATTCTATTCCTAGGTAGTGTGATAAACTTACAATTAGGTATGAGTGTGCACTATCACACACAAACACAGACACACAAACACATTCACACTCCACACTGACTTAACCAGAAGATGAGTCAGGGAAGTTTTCGTGACTCCTCACAGATGGAATCATTTTACATTGTTGTTATACTACTCTTCAGACGGCTTCCATCCCATCTGTTGTCCCTCATAATGTCTGCAGATCCCTCTTTCATCTCCACCATCTGACCATCAGACAGAAATATAAGGAAAGAGAAGGAAATGTCTTTGACTCGTAGGACACTGATTAGAAGTGATGGACCTCACCTCCAACTATATCCCTTTTGTAAGGATACACAGACAAATCCAGCTGCAAGAGGGGCTGAATAATCCTTGGCCTCTCTAGATGGCTGTAGGTTGAGGGAAGACTCCAGACAGTTATGATTGAGGAACAGGGATAATGAATGTCAGGAATGACTAAAGGTTTCTTCTGCACTTTTGATAAGTGTATTACACTACAAATGACTCAATTTCATTCTCTCTAGAGTCAGGCATTTGGGTTAATGACCATAAATGTGATTCAAATAAAATGTGCAGTACATACATGACATATAACAATTTGATAGCGATTAGAAAAGTGTATGTTGTGCTGAGTGGAATAATCCTTGTCTCAATAATGGAGTTCATTCCAATGGCCTTTCTTATCCTCACAGCTTCCCCATTCTGAGGTGGCTTCCTGACTCTATTTTGTCTTTCTGAATTTACATGGCTTTCCATGGCAAACACAAGTGTTTAATTCTCATGCATTTCTCACCAATTGAGGATATAATCAGGCAAAGCTCTGGCTCATCACATATATTATGATAATGATGCTGTGTGTGGCACTCTTCAATATGAATGGATGCTTGTGGATACCATATATTTAAAAATAAAAGTTTTAAATTGTCAAAATTTTATCTTGCACCTCACACTATTTCATTTTTTTATCTTTTTATTTTTTAAATTTTTTATTGTAAACAAATGGGGTACAACTTGTTTCTCTGGTTGTACATGAAATAGAGGTGTACCATTTGTGTAATCATGCATTTACATAGGGTAATGATGTTTGTTTGATTTATTCTGTCATTTTTCCTTCCCCCACCCCTCCCACCCCTCTTTTCTCTCTATAAAGTCCCTCCTTCCTCCATTCTCACACTATTTCTAGTTCTAAAGTTGATCATTATAAGCGAGCAATGTGTATTATGGGTTTTATCAATTTTTCTAAGTTGTTAGCCTTGAAAATTTAATGAATAGGCTTCAGCAATTTGCAAAAATACTTTTCAAAATTGGGTTAAAACTCCATATCTAACAATGATTTAAAGTACTCCAAAGTAAATTTAATAAAACTTATTGTTACTAGTATTTTAAAAACTACATATTATTTGTTGAATATTGAGTAAAATGTTAGATGTAACTTTAATTTGAATCAAATAGATTAATATGAACATAATTTCTGTAACATACTGTTTTAGTCAAATTTTTCACTGTTATGACCAAAAGACCTCACTAGAATAATTAGAGGAGGAAAAGTTTATTTGGAGGCTCAGGAAAAGTTTATTTCAGAGGTCTTACATAAACCAACTCAATTCCTTGGGTCCTGAAGTGAGGCAGAACATTAGGGAAGAAGAGCATGTCAGAAGAAAGCAGCTGGGCCCAGAGAGGAAGTTCTGTTCTACAGGGACAAAATACATGCCCCAAAGGCATGGGCCCAGGGACCCACCTCCTCTAGCCACATGGTAGCTGTCCATAGTTACCACCCAGTTAATCCCTGTCAGTAGATTAAAACACCTTTTAGGTTAAAATTCTCAAAATCCAATCATTTTACCCTAGACTTTCATGCATGTCTTACACATGAGCTTTTGGGGTACACCTAACATAGAAAGCATAATACATGTGTTTTCATTGTTCGTTGATTGTTCTATTTTAATTTTGAATAGAAAAAAAAAGTCATCTTTCCTTGTTAGTAACTCCTCATGAATCTGAAATATTTTAAGATTTTATTTTCAGATTAAGATCATTCAGTCAACACATGAAAAGAATCCAAGAATTACTGATAATGAATTTATCATAATATATAACTGCAGTTACTAGCAGTCAAGGAAACTAAAAATATTCAAATCATATGAGGATTTGTGGCTTTCCCTGATTTTCTATTTTTCTTTAGTAAAAATCCACTTCAGATAATTCCTTCAAGGTACATCTCAAAATTATTCTGAAAACTTTAATTTTTAAATGTCATGGCATGGAACTCAGTAGAGCTCTAACACTCTCTCATGACTTTGTGTTTAAGAATCATTTCCTTGTGACAATACTAAACATTTGAGAACCTACGTGGAAAAAAATTATAATAGTTGTTTTTCCCCAGGGTAGACACTTGTGGGATGGGATTCCAGTGGGAGGTCATTATCGTTGTTTGTTGCTAAACAGGCTCTTATTATCTATACCCACCATATAAAATCATCACATCAGCCAATTTTTGCAGAGAGCCAAGTGTGTTTGGGCATCAGATTCAGAAAAGATCAGGATTAGTGACTCAAAGGATGTCTTTGGTCTATCACCTCCTCATGTCATCAAAGTCACTTTACCTTCAGAGAAGTGGAAAAGAAAATACACATTGGATTCTCTAAGAAGAAGGAGGGGTATGTCTGAATCCCAGACCTTGACTTTTAAAATCTTAGACTCTTCTGATACAGTTTCTCTCATAGTGTTAATTGAGATGCACATGGCTGATTACCTGTCTTTCTGTGTCCTTAATATAAGAGCCGCATGCCCTGGCTAACACAGGTTTGCTTATCATCTTCCTGCAGTCTAAAATCATGGCAAAACTTCTTTGTTTACTCATTTCTACTCAAAAAGTGGGAAGGCTTTTTTCACATATGCTGAACTTGTGCCCACTTACTGCTAAGTTTATTACCACCACCCTATTGATAAAATTTTTGTTGAGAATTATTACATGAAAGGCACTGCTATAGCATTGTATTCACTTTACAATTTAGTGCAGAAGGAATGCTGGTAAATGACTCATAATAATTCATCAGAATTAAGCACATTTTACATGTAAACATAAGGGATATTCATCAGCACACAGAAATTGGTTTAATTAATGTGGTTTTACCATTATAGATGTTAACTAAACTACCTGAAGCATTAAAGAAGTATTAATACCTTAAAGTTGATATGGGAAGAGAAAAACTAAAGGAACATTATGTACTAAAAATAATAGCCTACCAAACATCCTATGATAGAATAGCCACATTATGGTATTTGTTGGGACAGAAAAGAAGAAAATTCTTCTTTTTGCTGCCAGATATATAAATATTTGAATGACGTAAATGTGAGTATGAATTTTAATTGAGACGATGGAAAATATTGACAATATAAGAATTTAACACTCAGCAAAAGAATTGTAAATCCCTGTATTATGTGTTTTTATGTAGGAAAAAGCAGCAACTATTCTGTGGATAAAAACAAAAAATAAAAATTCTCCAGCCAAAATTATGAAAATGAAAATATTGGCTGATGAAAGACAATTCAGAGACAAATTGAGTGGTTTACAGTGCAAATAAAACTGCTCTTTATTAAGTTCTTATGGAGATACAGGAGCTATTCATTGTTTTCACATGAGGCAGACAATGGCATTTACATTTTTTTTCAGAGGTGTAGAGAGTGGAAATGATTTTCCTAAGTTCATGCAGAAAATGCAGGCTTGAGATGAGATTTGAAATCAGACTGTATGTCTCATCTAATATCAGGACCCATTAGAATTATAAAATCATGAAATACTTGAATATATTTTAAAGATGATTTAATATTCCCATTTGTCACTTGCCATATCCTTCAACAACATCTCCAAAATGGTAATGCAGTCTGTAAATCAAGATATTTTTGACTGTTAGAATAATCTTGGTCATGAAACCATATATTTGACTCTACAGTTTCCAGCATTATTTTGAATATTTGGATGCAAACTCACATTATGTATGTACTTTTACCATGCTAGCTAATTAATCCACTTATTTCAGCCATCTTTCAAATGACAAGATTTCTCCATCTGAATTTTTGTTTTCTAGAATCTACTTCACTTCTTCCCAAATGAAAACTAAAGATATTTGTTAGCCTTTAAAAAAAACACATAACATCATGGATTATTAATGAATTTGGACAAAAATTTCAAATGTAACTCATTTGTGCTCACTAATACATATAGCCTCCGCCTTTAAATTCTATAGAGAGCATGTGCAAAATACATGATTATAAAAAGAGACCCATTAGAGGATATCTAGCATTTCTATTCCTAAACCCTTCTAAAATTTGGGAAATGTGAGTAGTTTTCTAACTTACACCAGTTCAACCATGAAGAGCAATTGATATAGCCCAGTTATAACCTATGGCTTCTCTGACCAGAGTGGAGAAATCCATGAAATAATGGATATCATCATGATTGTCCCTGAAATATATTCAAATTGGAACAGGAGTGGGGGATGCATCCTCACTCTCAGAACGGTTACTGAAATAAAGTGTGCATCTGTAAGTAGTTATGTTTCTTCCTTGTGGGTGGCAGAAATGGGTGAAGAAAATTGGAGCACAGAGAAGTGGTTTCAGAGGGAACGACACTGTAGGATAGTTGTCCATTGTTCAGTTATTTTGAGTTGGAGCTCAGGTAAGAAAAATAGTCAATAAAACTACAAAGTCTGCATAAATAGACTATGAAGTCTGTATTAATAAATCATAGAAAGCTTTTCTTTTCCTTATTCTAAGTCAAATGGAAATATAATCATTGTGACATTTGATATATCTAACATTAAAATATTATATAGAATATGAGAAAAAAGAACAGAGTCCTCTAGAACAACCTTCCTTCAAAAAGATAAAAATCCAAAAATTTGGTGCTCTTTCAAACTTATGAACCATCTTAACTTTAAGGGCTTCCATGTCAGCATATCCTCCTTTGATCAAGCAGATTCACTGGTTGACCCAGAGAAGCAATATGTATTACCACAAATAAAGGTGAAAATAATAGCTCCCACATTCACACATGCACACATGTGCACACACACAGATGGGCATGAAAGTTCAGTTGTTTTCTCTTTTTGAAAATTTAACAGGATAATGGAGACTGCAAATCATTCTGCAGTGACTGAGTTCATCCTGGCTGGACTCTCACAGCAGCCTGAGCTCCAGCTGCCCCTCTTCCTCCTCTTCCTAGGAATCTACATGCTCACAGTGCTGGGGAACCTGGGCATGATCACACTGATTGGGCTGAGCCCTCACCTGCACACCCCCATGTACTATTTCCTCAGCAATCTGTCCTTCATTGACCTCTGTCATTCCACTGTCATTACCCCCAAAATGCTGGTGAACTTTGTGATGGAGAAGAACACCATCTCCTACCCTGGATGCATGACTCAACTCTACTTCTTCTCTGTTTTTGCCATCTCAGAGTGTCACATGTTGGCCGCGATGGCCTATGACCGCTACGTGGCCATCTGTAGCCCCTTGCTGTATAGTGTCATCATGTCCCATTGCCTCTGCTTCTGGCTCACAGTGGGAGTCTACATTTTGGCTGTCATCGGGTCTACAATTCACACAGCCTTCATGTTGAGACTTCTCTTGTGCAAGACTAACGTGATTAATCATTATTTCTGTGATCTCTTTCCACTGTTGGAGCTATCCTGCTCCAGCATCTACATCAATGAGTTATTGGTTCTTTTCTTAAGTGCCTTTAACATTGTGACTCCTGCCTTAACCATCCTTAGCTCCTACATCCTCATCATTGCCAGCATCCTGCGCATTCGCTCCACTGAGGGCAGAGCCAAAGCCTTCAGCACCTGCAGCTCCCACATCTCAGTGGTTGCTCTCTTCTACGGATCCGCTGCGTTCATGTACCTGCAGCCCTCGTCAGTCAGCTCCATGGACCAAGGGAAAGTGTCCTCTGTGTTTTATACAACAGTCGTGCCCATGTTCAACCCCCTGATCTACAGCCTGAGGAATAAGGATGTCAAATCTGCCCTGAAGAAAATTCTGAATAGGTGAGCAGGTTCATGAATAAAATCACTGTGCCATTGTCAAATAGAAACAGGTCTTCAGTTTGCACAGTGTGCAATTCAATAGGTTTGTTTTTCAAGTTTTGGAATACTTGTCATGCTTACCTCTGTGGCACATCTCCAAAATTACGCTCTATTCCTCTGTCTTTGAACTTAAATTGTAATAAGTCTGTGTGAAGAAATAAAAAGGATAAGATCAAACAATACTTCAGACTTCAAAGAGATTTTGTTTATAGTTTAATAATAGTAAAGCCGTGATGATGATGGCAATGGTGGTGATAGTGGTAACATAAAAACTGTACCTATGATTATTTAAATGGATCACTTTACTAATTATTTACAGTAATCCTTCAGAGAAATACTTAGTATAATCCTGCTACCTCTAACTTTTTTTTTTTTTTTTTTTGGTACTAGGGATTGAACCTAGGTTTGTTTAACCACCTAGCCACATCCCCAATCCTTTTTATATTTTCCTTAGAGACAGGGTCTTGCTACATTGCTTAGGACCTTACTAAGTTGCTGAGGCCAGTTTTGAACTTGTGATCCTCCTACCTCAGCCTCCTCAGTCGCTGGGGGGTGTGCACCACTGCACCTAGCCCCAGTTCCCCTTTTAAACAAGAAATAAATTGAAGCTCATTATTAGACTGAACACTCAGGTTCTCAAACATAGGAAATAATTGAGTTTAAAGAATTTTGTTCCAGGACGTTTGATGTTACTTGAAGTGATACTTAGTCCACATCACTAGGGGTGAGCTGGGGCCTTTTGGGAATTCCTTCCTACACATCAAATACCACCCACTTCTCTATATCACTGTGCTTCTGTCTTCTGGATAATTTCCATGATATTTTCACCTAATATAACAAAAATAATAAAAAGTCCATACTGATGAAAGAAAAATAAAACAAACCTATAAATGCCACATTGTCATGTCTACGCCCTTGCTTCCCTGCTTCTTCCTGATTTTAGGGGCATAGTTGTGGTTTGTTAGTTCAAATGGACTATTTGATTAGGGTCACCTTTTACAAGTTTAATGTCATCAACCATTATTTTTGTGATCTCCCCCTCCCCCTAAAGCTCTCCCAATCTAAAACCTATGTCGACAAATGGCTGATTCTATGTTCTGGTTCACTTAACATCTTTGTCCAAATCCTAACCATCCTTAGTTGAGGATCTTCATCACTGCCAGCATCCTCCTTGTCATTTTACGAAATGCAGGTCCAAAGCCTGCACTTCACTCAGTTCTTACACGCTGGTGCCTGTGGTCTTTGGGAATCTGCAGCATTCACGTACTTGCCTATATCATTGTTCAGCTCTGTGAATCAAGGAAATGGATATTATGTGCTTTATGCTATTATTTTCCCCATGCTGAATCTCCTTTATTCTAAAGTGTGAGGAATAAAATTGTTAAAGTCTCATGAAGAGTACAAAAAATCTTTACTGTGAACAGAAGAAGAAGGTGATTTAGTCACCCTGTCACTATGATAGTTTTTGAATGGACCTATTTCATCTTAGTGCATTTGTCAACATTTTGATGGGATGATACTGACATTCTTCTCCCCATGGCCTTTTTAATGCCATTTTCCACGTGAGCTTTCATCTTACAAGTGTCATTGAGACATAGATTAGAAGAAATACTAATAATTATATGGACAAATAAACCAATTTCAACCAACCCTAGTGTTTTACCTCTGTTCTTCTGTGCAATTGTTATAAATTCAGTTCAGTTCTAAGCCATAATAAAAATATCATCTCCCAACAGTGATTACAAATGTTTTCTAATCTCTCCATATAAAAATGTAAAAAATCATAACTGTATGGCAGTAGCAATCTCTAGTTTGTGCACATTTTTGGCCTGACCTATGCCTCCACACATATCATTTGCATCCACCTTATTTTTGCTTACCAATTAGAACTTTAAAGTTTGAGTTTCAGGTATATGAACATGCTGTGATTGTGTTATCCAACATACTCCCTGCTTTGTCCTTTGTTCTTCCAGTGTGTACTTGCCTTCTTATTGTCCAGTTGTGCTGGATTTTATTCTCAGGAAGTCTCCTTCTGTGCATATAGTACAAGACCACACCTTCAAACCTGGAACGATCCAGTAGATCCATGAATATTGTCTTGTTTCTTCTTATGAAATATTTATGGAAAAACCATATATACCATATATACCATATCCATTGCTGCCTCATTAATATCCATTAAAGTCTCATTCATAAAGTAACCATATATGTTTCATCTCTAGTACATTAAATTTGGAAGAATTGTTCAAGGACACAAAAGGTGATGGTGGCATTTTGATCTATTGGAATATTTACTGTGAATATTATACCCTGGGATAGTGAGTGAAAATTTGTACCAGAATCTGCCTTAGAAAAATGTACCTCTCGAGGCCATAGGGACTTAAAGTTACTTCCTCAGGAAACACATCTTTGAAAGTCAACCTAAATCACTTTTTCCACGTCATCTCTCTATGATGTCTCAGAGAAATGACTTTTTCTTTTTAGATTGTACTGTTTGTGATAATCATATGTTCACTTGAATGTTTGTTCTTTACCTTTCCCCTTATTTCAATGGATTATAAACAGCAATGAGACAAAGATTACTCTGCTTTCCTGTTTTGTGTTGTCTCAGACTGCCTCTCATTTCAACAGACATGAGGCACAAATTTAGTGTTATGAAAGCTAAGACCCAACTTGTATTGGGGCTGTTTCACTTCAGATCTACAACATGTACTTTTTACTTTCACTCTGGAACCTTCTCCACACTCCCAGTGTGCAGTTGACCTTTCTACAAGTTGGCCCACAGAATTCTTGCCCCTGTGGTTTTCCCTACCCCGAGGACTGGAGACTGTATAAGACTGCATCCTGCTGTCCCTCTGGAAAGCCATCTTGGAAAACACCACCTCTGCTCCCAAGAGAAGGGAGCCTATAAGTGAGCTCCCATGACCGGTGGCAGCACCTCAGGTCACACTGAAATGTTAGCTTTTCTTCCCCTAAAAATCTGTTGAAACTATTTAAACATTAACAGATGAACAGGTATTATAACATAATTTCAAGCATTTCAAGTAAATTCAATTTAAAAAAAGATATTGCAATTATTATCTCAAAATTGTTTATAAATATTTTGTGTAAGAATATTAAATAGAAATTTATTTCCAAACAAATAACTTAATCTTCAGATGAACACAAGGTAATTTCTATAATGCACACGTTTCTTTTTTTTCTCAATATTTCTCTTATTTCCAAAAGAAACAAAAGCCATCTTTCATTGATTAGGTCCTTAAGAACTCTTGACATGTTTATGGCAATGTTGACCAGATGCTTGTATTCAGTTCTCTACTTAAAATTCTCCAGATTTCTGCAATTTTCTTTTCTTTTCTATGTTGCCGGGGATCAAACACAGGACTCTGTGCAGATGAGGCAAATGCTCTATCAGTGAGTTACACACCAGCCCTGGCATTCCTATCTTATGAGTAAATGATGATATTTAATATGGTTAGTGAGGGTCAATGAAAATAAAAAACGTGCAAATCTTGCATAGTGTATCAGTTGCTATGGCTGTTGTAACAAACTGTTATACACTGAGTGACTTAAAACAACTGAAACGTTTTTCTTAGTACTCAAGACTACAAATCTGGAATTAAGTATCAGATAGGGCCCTGAAAGGAACTTTGTTCTGTGTCCCTCTCTTAGCTTCTGGAGATTATCCTTAATCCACCTAATTTTATTTTTTTAATAATTATAATACAATAGTGATAATGATGTAATAATATAATAATCATCTTAATTGAGATTATTTGGAGATCAAGCACTTTGTCCATGATAATTGGATGCATTATTCTACCTCTGATGTAATATTTATATCACCTAGTAGCATTATACAGCAGTCATTCCCGTTGTGAAATCAGAGAGAGTTGATAAAACCTTCACAGGGTCCCGCACATAATAAGAAACCAACCTTGCAACCAAGCCAGGAAGTTTGACTCCAGTAACTGTGATTTTACTTACAGTGTATTCTGACCCATGAAATTGTGGGCACATCCTAGGTCTCCCACAACACTCCCTTCTGTGCATTGAACATTCTTATTTCTCTATAGGATGATATTGCTGTCCTCTGAATATCTGAATACTTTTGCATTTATTTTTAGATCAAATTAAAGCAATCTAAATCTCTCATATCTGTTCTGATCAAAGCAAAATAGAGAAATATGGTCTTTTTCTAACACAAACACCAATTGTAATAGATGATTGCATCACACACAAAATTGTCTTATCTTTATATCAATTGTGTTGGGCAGTTTATGAGTCAACTGCTCTTGAGCCCCACAGATGCTTCTAAGTTATGGCATGTCCATGTGTTTCATGCTCATTTATCCCATAATTTTTACCTATGTATGCACAGATCCATGCATGCACCTGCATCATGAAATAATATTCAGTTTTAAAGGAGGAGATTCTGAAATTTCAGTGTCATGGATGAACCTGCGAAACAAAATGCTAAAAGGGTTCATCCTGACACAGAAAAACAAATAGTGCATAACCTTACTTATACGACTTTAAAAGGTATACTACATACCTGTCTACTGTCTCTTCCCATTCAAATCATCCTACATATTATTGTCAGATCAGTACTCACTAAATATACTGTTTTATTTGTCTGGCATAAAACTTGTGTTCTCTGCCATTTATCATATGTATTGATTTTCTATTACTTTGGAAAAAAACCTGAAATAAAATTAGTGACTGGAAACAACATGCATTTATTATCAAATAGCTGGCTAGGTCAGAAGTCCCAAATGAGCCTCAGCCATTTAGAGTTGAAGCGTTGACAGAATGAATTGATTCTTTCTGGTGCTGTTGCCTTTTTCAACTTCTATAGGCTGCTGGGATTGCTTGATTTGTGTTCTACCTCCACAACACTCCAACCTCTTGATTCTATTGTTCTATCTTCTACCTACTCTATTCTTCCTGCCTCCCTCTTATTGGACACTTGTAATTACATGGGACCTATCCAAGTAACCCATAAAGCCCTCTTTCTCAAGAACCTTAAAATATTCATAGTTCAAAGTCCCTTTGACAATTTTCTAATATATTCACAGTTTCTAGAATTGAGACCTGTACATCTTTGGGATAACATTCAGTGTACTAAAGTCCACTCTCTGGCTCCAAAAGATTCATTTCTGTCCAACATGTAAAACACACTCACTCTTTACATGATTCCCCCAAATTCAGAAACTCATTGCAGCATGAAATAAATCCAATGTCATTAAGTTATTTATCATATGGAATGTCCTAAACATCGTTATCTAAATCATTTAAGTATTATGGATGAAAATCTGAGTATGATTCATCCTCAAGCAAAATTCCTCTCCATTTATGAACCTGGGGAACTGAAAAAAATTTTTTTACTCCCATAACACAACATGGTGATGCTGGTTAAAGACACTCCCACTCAACTCAGCACCAGTGCTGTGTCTCCCTCTTTTTGCCTATCACTGTCTTCTATCAGTCAACCATTAGTCTGTACCCATGATGCAGTGTGAATGACAATTAATGTTCTGCTAAAGAATATTAATCCATAATCTTGCAGTTATTACACTGCCAAAGCTAAATCAGGTTTCTGAAGCCTGGGTGTGGGATTTTTAAAAATTCAATTATTGATTTTATTGTGCAGCATAGAAGAAATACTAATCCAGGGGAGATTCAAGATGACAGATTAGAGGGAGGCTGTGTTCATTGTCACTCCAAAACTCGGATTTCAAGCAGAGGATATCTGTTTCTCTGTGAGGCATTCTTTGCTGCTTATCGATCTGCTGCTATTTACCATTTGTCCACTGTAATCACCTGCAGTCTGCCACCATTTCCACTATTGTGAATGCAGATCATTCACTGACTGCCACCTATCATCAGCCATTTGCCATCACCTACCTTTCACCTACTCGTCACCCACCACCCAAGTTCCACCTGCCCATCACACACCAGTAGCCTGAAGACTGACTGTAGACCGCCACCAGATTGCCAACAGATCGCCAGATACCTGCTGTTGCTTGGAAGTCCACTGTCACAGTACATGCAGTTTTGGTTACATGTGGCTTCCATCATTTTGAGCAACAGCCAGGACCTGCAGGACCCCCGACTGAATTGATCAAGCCTCCAGGATGCCTCAACCAGACTGACCACACCCCACCTCCAGGACCCCTGGCTGACCACACCCAAGCCCTAAGCTGCAGCTCCCCATTTGCCAAAACATTTGGAAGCCAGTACAGCCATCTTGGATTATCCTGGAAATGGAAGCTCCCATCTTCAGGTGGGGCAAATCCCATCCTGAGATGCCAGCTGGAGACTGGAATCTCATTGTCAGGTGCCATCAGGATACTGAAGACTGGGAGGTTTGAATAGTATATGACTGTTAAAGTGTAGATTTGTTTTCCTCCTTTTTGGAAATTTTTAAGTTTTTCTTTATTTTTATTGCTTTCTCTATTTTCCTTTTGTTTATCTGTTTCCTCAGAGTCTATTTCTCACTTTTCTCATGCTGACAACCAACTTCTTTTGGTTACACTTTCACACTTTCTATGATCTAGAACCTCTATATACTCTTTTCTTATTCCATTAATAGTTACATTCTATACCCCTCCCCATCCTCTTTGCCTTCCATTAGAAACTGCAGACCTTATTGCAAATCCATTTGTTATACTGTAGATTATAATTGAACTCACCTTCTCTGTTTATTATGACAATTTTGTTAACAGCTTCATAGAGGCTAGTTCATTTAGGAATGCATATTGTCTGTACTGGGTGCTGCTAATGTTGATCTCCCCCTTAAAGAAGAGGTTTTGGAAACCTGTAGAGTCACTATAAGCCTAGAGGGGGAAACTGCAGTACCCTAGATCTGCACTGTTAGAGGGGAAGATACATGAACAACATGAAAAAACAAGGGAAGAAAATGTTCCCCACAAACCTAGATTCTATATTAATAGAATCCAGTGATGACATGATAGAAGAAATATCAGAAAAGGAGTTAAGAATATACATAATTAAGATGATTCATGAAGCAAAGAATGAGATAAGAGAGCAAATGCAGGCAATGAAAGATCACTTCAATAAGCAGATGAAAGAGCAACTGCAGGAAGCAAAAGATCATTTGAACAAAGAGATAGATATTTTCAAAAACAAATCAAACAGAAATCCTTGAAATGAAGAAAACAATAAACCAAATAAAAAACTCAATGGAAAGCATCACCAACAGATGAAATCACTTGGAAGACAGAACCTCAGACAATGAAGACAAAATATTTAATCTTGAAAACAAAGTTGACCAAACCGAGATGGTTAAAAAATCATGAACAAAACCTCCAAGAACTATGCGACATCATGAAAAGACCTAATTTAGGAATTATTGGGATTGAGGAAGGCACAGATATACAAACCAAAAGAATGAACAACCTATTCAATGAAATAATATCAGAAAATTTCCCAAACCTGAAGAATAAAATGGAAAATCAAATACAAGAGGCTTACAGAACACCAAATGCACAGTTACACCAGATCCACAGTAAGTCACATTAAAATAAAAATACCTAACATACAAAATAAAGATAGGACTTCAAAGGTGGCAAGAAAAAAGCATCAGATTACATACAGGTGGAAACCAATACTGATATCACCAGATTTCTCATCCCAGACCCTAAAAGTTAGAAGGGCCTGGAACAACATATTTCAAGTTTTGAAAGAACATAGTTGCCAACAAAGAATCCTACACCCAGCAAAACTAAACTTCAGGTTTGAAAATGAAATAAAATCCTTGATAAACAAAAGTTAAAAGAATTTACAAAGAGAAAGCCTACACTACAGAACATTCTCAGCAAAATATTCCATGAGGAAGGAAATGAAAAACAACAATGTAGGTCAGCAAAGGGAGGAACTACCTTAAAGGAAAAACCAATCAAATGACAGACCAAATCAAGTTAAAAACCAAAAATAAGTCAAAATGACTGGGAATACAAATCTTATGTCAATAATAGCCCTCAAAGTTAATGGCATAATCTCATCAATCAAAAGACAAAGATTGGCAGATTGGATTGAAAAGAAATTCCCAACAATATGCTGATTTCAAGAGACTCGTCTCATAGAAAATGCATACACAGACTAAAGGTGAAAGAATGAGAAAAAAACCTACCATGCACATGGACTCAGTACAGCAGCAGGGGTTTCCATCCTTATATCAGACAAAGTGGACTTCAAGTTAGTCAGAAGGAATAAAGAAGGACATTTCATACTGCTTAAGGGAACCATAAATCAGGAAGACATAACAATCATAAATATTTATGCTCCAAACAATGGCACATAGACGTACATCAAACAAATCCTTCTCAATTCCAGGAATCAAATAGACCACAACACAATAATTCTGGGTGACTTTAACACACTGCTGTCACCATTGGACAGATCTTAACAAAATTAAACAAAGAAACCACAGAACTCAGTAACACAATCAATAACTTAGACTTAACAGACATATATAGAATATTAAATCCATTGATGAGTGAATACACTTTCTTCTCAGCAGCACATGGATCCTTCTCTAAAAGAGACCACATGTTATGCCACAAAGCAGCTCTTAGTAAGTGCAAAAAAAAAAAAAAATATATATATATACATAGAAATACTACCTTGTGTTCTACCAGATCATAATGAAATGAAATTAGAAATCAATGACAAAATAAAAAACAGAAACTACTCCAACACCTGGACACTAAATAATATGCTATTGAATGAAGCATGGATAATAGAAAACATCAGGGAGGAGATTAAAAAAAATTCTTAGAGGTAAATGAGAATGATGATACAACATATCCAAATCTCTGGGACACTATGAAAGCAGTACTAAGAGGAAAGTTCATTGCATGGAGCGCATTCAAAAAAAGAATAAAAAGTCAACAACTAAAAGACCTAACATTACATCTCAAAACCCTGGAAAAAGAATAACAGATCAATAACAAAAGTAGTAGAAGACAGGAAATAATTAAAATTAGAGCTGAAATCTTTGAAATTGAAACAAAAGAAACAATTCCAAAAATTGACCAAATGAAAAGTTCTTTGAAAAAGTAAACAAAATAGATAAACTCTTAGCCACAATAACAAAGAGAAGGAGAGATAAATCAAAATACTAAAATTTGCGATGGAAAAGGAAATATTATGACAGACACCACTGAAATACATAACATAATGAGAAGTTACACTGAAAATCTATACTCCAACAAAATAGAATATATCGAAGACATTGACAAATTTCTAGAGACATATGATCCTCCCAATCTGAACCAGGAGGACATGCACATGTTAAACAGATCAATTTTAAGCAATGAAATAGAAGCCATCAAAAACCTACCAACCAAGAAAAGCCTGGGACCAGATGGATTCTCAGTTCTCCAAGACCTTCAAAGAAGAACTTATACCAATACTCCTCAAAGTATTTCATGAAATAGAAAAGGAGTGAAGCCTTTCAAATTCAGTCTATGAATCTAGTATCACTCTGATACCAAAACCAGACAAAGACACATCAAGGAAAGAAAATTTTAGACCGATATCTTTGATGAATGTAGACAAAAAAGTCCTTAACAAAATTTTGGCAAATTGCATGCAAAAACATATTAAGAAAATAGTGTATCACAATGAAATGGGGTTCATACAGGGATGTAAGATTGGTTCAACATATGGAAATCAATAAATGTAATTCATTACATCAATAGACTTAAGGTTAAGAATTGTATTATTATTTCAATAGATGCAGAGAAAGCATTTGACAAAATGCAACATCCCTTCATGCTCTAAACATTAGAAAAAATAGGGATAGTAGGAACATACCTCAACATTGTAAAGGCTATTTATACTAAGCCCATGGCCAACATCATTCTTAATGGAGAAAAACTGAAAGCATTCCCTTTAAAAATTGGAACAAGACAGGGATGCCCTATTTCACCACTTCTTTTCAGTATTGTCCTTGAAGCACTAGTCAGAGCAATTAGACAGACCAAAGAAATTAAATGAATACGAATAGAAAAGAACTCAAGCTATCACTATTTGCTGATGACATGATTCTATATTTAGAGGATCCAAAAAACTCCACCAGAGAACTTCTAGACCTCATAAATGAATTCAGCAAAACAGCAGTCTATAAAATCAGCACACATAAATCTAAAGAATTTATAAGTGATGAATCATCTGAAAGGAAAATGAGAAAAACAGCTCCATTCACAATAGCGCCCCCCCAAAATACTTGGGAATAAATCTAATGAAAGAGGTTCTCTCTAATGAAAGTAGTTCTCTCTCTACAATGAGAACTACTGAACACTAAAGAAAGAAATTGAAGGCCTTAGAAGATGGAAAGATCTCCCATGTTCTTGGATAGGCAGAATTAATATTATCAAAATGGCCATACTTCCAAAGGCACTAAACAGATTTAATGCAATTCCAATTAGAATTCCAATGACATTTCTCATAGATATAGAGAAAGCAATCATGAAATTCTTCTGGAAGAACAAAAAACCCAGAATAGCCAAAAAAATCCTGGGCAGGAAGAGTGATACAGGAGGTGTCACAATACCAGATCTTAAACTCTACTATAGAGCAATAGTAACAAAAACAGCATGGTATTGGCACCAAAATAGACAGGTGGATCAATGATACAGAATAGAAAACACAGAGATGAACCAACATAAATACAGTTATCTCATACTAAACAAATGTGCCAAAGATATACAATGGAGAAAACATAGCCTGTCCAAAAAATGGTGCTGATAAAACTGGAAATTCACATGTAGTACAATGAAATTAAACCTCTACCTCTCACCCTGTACAAAACTCAACTCAGAATGGATCAAGGATCTAGGAGTTAGACCCCTCACTAAATAGAAGAAAAAGTAGGCCCAAATCTCCATCACGTTGGCTTGGGACCAGACTTCCTTAACTAGACTCCATAGTGCAAGAAATAAAAGCAAGAATCAATAAATGGGATAGATTTAAACTAAAAAGCTTTCTCTCAGCAAAGGAAACAATCAATTATGTGAAAAGAGAGCCTACAGAGTGGGAGAAAATCTTTTCCACACACACTTTAGACGGAGCACTCATCTCCAAAGTTTATAAAGAACTTAAAAATCTTTACACCAAAACTACAAAGAACCCAATCAATAAATGGGCTAAGAAACTGGGCAGACACTTCACAGAAAAAGATATACAAGTGATCAACAAATATATGAAAAAGTGCTCATCATCCCTAGTAATTAGAGAAATGCAAATTAAAACCACCCAGATTTCAACTCACCCCAATTAGAATGGCTATTATCAAGAACACAAGCAATAATAAGTGTTGGTGAGGATGTGGGGAAATAGGCACACTCATCCATTGCTGGTAGAGTTTCAAATTAGTGCAGCCACTCTGGAAAGCAGTATGGAGATTCTTCAGAAAACTTGGAATGGACTCACCATTTGACTCAGCTATCCTACTCCTCGTTTTATACCCAAAGAACTTAAAATCAGCATACTATAGTGATGCAACCACATCAATGTTCATAGCTGCTCAATTCACAATAATTAGATTGTGGAACCAACTGAAATACCCTTCAATTGATGAATGTATAAAGAAACTGTGGTATATATACACAATGGAATATTACTCAATCATAAAGAATAAAATTATGGCATTTGCTGGTAAATGGATGAAGTTGGAAAATATTATGGTAGGTGAAATAGGCCAAGCCCAAAAAAACAAAGGCCAAAATCAAAAGCCAAATGTTTTCTCTGATAAATGGATGATGATACATAACAAGGGGAGGTGACAGTGGGAAAGAGAAGAGTGAAAGAACTTTGAATGGTGTAGAGGAAAATGGTGCAGGACAGGGTGGGGGAAGGAAAGATAGTAGAATGAGACAAACAGTATTACACTATGTATGCATATGACTACATGAATGGTGTGAATCTACATGTGTACAACCATGGAAATGAAAAATTGTACCCCATTTGTGTACATTGAATCAAAATGCAGTCTGTAAAAAATTAAAAGATAAATTTTAAAAAAAATTTTAAAAAGATATACTAATCCAGACCAAATCTCATTCTCTTTAAACGTAGTCAAGCCTTACTTATTTTTACTATTTTTCTCAGAGCTCCTAATATGTGACTGTTTATATAATTTTTTAGATTCATTCAGTTCTTTGACATTTAATTAAAGCACTTTTCTTAGAAAAACATAAAATTATAGGAAGTCAGAAGAAATGCAGAAGCTGATAGTTGATAACTAACTAAACGCTTCCTTCAATTATAAAAACTATGAAGCACTCTTTAGATGAGCAAGAGCCCAAAACTTAAACATTATATCAATATTTCTCAATCCAAACATCACAATTCTTACAGAATAATTAAAAATATATCAATTTTTAAAAATTTTTTATTTGTTCTAATTAGTTATACATGACAGCAGAATTAATTTTTACACATCATACATAAATGGAGTATAATATCTCATTCTTCTGATTGTACATGATATAGAGTAAAACGGGTCATGTACTCATGTATACACATACAGCAATAATGTTCAATTCATTCTACTATCATTCCTACCCCCATACCCCTCCACTTCCTCCACTCCCCTCTATCTAATCCAAGTACCTCAATTCTTCCCTAGCCCCACCCCTCATTGTGGATCAGCATCTGCATATCAGGGAAAACATTCAACCTTTGGTTCTTTGGTATTGGTTTATTCTCCAGCTCCATCCATTTAGCGGCAAATGCCATAAATCCATTCTTCTTTAAGGCCGAGTAATATTCCATTGTGTGTGTGTGTGTGTGTGTGTGTGTGTGTGTGTGTAGAACAGCTAGTGGAACAGTGGCCCCAAAAGTCACTATGTATCTGTAACAACTAAACATAATTACAGAATTGGAAATAACTGAAATGTGTGTGATTTTATATATATATATATATATGTATAAGTATATATGTCTGTGTAATTAATATATATAGTAGATATATATGTATATAATATGACAAAGATATTGTTTAAGACATATTGGAAATATATATTAAAACTGACAAGATGTTCTATTATAAACCTTAGCAAATTGCAATAACTTTGACATTTCAAAGTTAAATGACTATGGTAAAATTGTGACAGATATTTTAAGAAAGCAATAACAAAAAAACAAAATCCGAAGTCTGTAAATATAACGTCACTTTTACCTAATCTGGGAGATAATGAACAAATGAAACAAATTATAAAATATTTAAAATTGAATATTATCTTAAATTGGATATATCAATGCTTAGAAGATGCAGCTAAAGTAGGTCTTAGAAGGAAATCTCTAACATAGGTAAACTAAAACAAACAAAAGTTAATGATTCAAGCTTCTACTTCAAGAACTTAGGAAAAATTAAATTCCAAGAGCTTAGGAAAATTGTATTAAAGAAATGTGTGAAGAATAAAATAAACTTATTTGAAAACATTCAGATAACAAGAAAATATATAACTCATAAAATCAGCAAATCCAAAGTGTACTTAAACTGATTTATAAAATTGGATAACTTCTAGAATTAACAATTAAGACCAGAATATCCACAACTTAACCACATTAAGAATGTAAGGACAGAAATCACTGAAGAATCTACAATTTAATTCAATAAATCATTACTAAGAACTAATGCAATGTAGCTGATCATTTGTAAAGTGGTCAAATAAATTGAAATGTCAATTTAGGAAAGTTGACCAAAGAAGAAAATCTTCTAGTGATTTTCATCACACAAATATAATCCATTGTTAAAAATTGTCATACAAAGCAAACTCCATATATAGATTGCTGCATTCATGAATATTTCCAAATATTTGAGGAAAATTTTTCAATGTATTACAAAAATAAGTGTTTTTGAGATTTGTATTATTTCATGTGTATGTAATTTATTCCTTTTTAAATACTGAGCAGTATTTCACTCTCTATATATGTGTATAGTCTTTCATCTAGGGTGTTATGTAAAAAGTTACTATGCACATTTGATACAAATCTCTGTATAGACCAATGTTTACATTTCTCTTAGAGTGAAACTAAGGTGCAGATATGTTGGATTATGCATTAAATGTATGTTCAAATTTATAATAAACTGCTAAGGAGTTTTCCAAGTGGTTGAGCAATTTCACATCATCACCAACATTTGGCATTGTCAGAGTTTTTTCCTCCCTTTCAAAATAGGTGTGTAAAAATATCTTATCTTCATTTCATTGATCAAAAATAACTAAACATATTTTTATGTGCTTATTGATTATTCACATATATTTTTGTAAGATATCTGCTCAGATATTTTGCTTATCTAAAGTATTTGGTTGTCTTCATATTATTACTTGTAAATATATTTTATATACTTTTATTAAAGCCCTTTGCTAGATTTATGTATTCATTTCACTGATTCATTTTCCCACTGATGTTTTTAAAATATATATTTGAATTTAGGAAGCTCAAATCAACTATTATTATGGTTTTGGCTTTTGTTTGTTTTGCTTTTGTTTTTATGTCTGTGTTTCTCTTTGTGTTTGTGTGTCATTTCTAAGAAATCTTTAATCATTCAAAGATCTCAAAGAATCACTTCGGTTTTTTTCTTCTAGATGTTTTAGTTTAGTCTTTCTGCTCATATCTATGACTTCTCTTCAGTATATTTTGTTGCACTATTGAGATATATATTTCATGTTTTTAATCATTCAGCTCTAATCTATTTGGGATTTTTCTTCGGTGTAGAGAAACATCAAATTTTATGTTCAAAGCTTAAGACCATGGAGATGCCACTTAAAACTTCATGTTTTCTTAGTGTATGTTTTGGCTTTGTACTTTACCCTGATTCGTAAAAGATCAGAGTTGAATGGAAAATGGAGCTGTGAAGACGTCTGTTTTGTGATTTAAAGGAGTAACTGTACTTTGTTTCCCAAAAATGTTTATAGGTTATAACATAATCATGATATATTGCACATTATCTGATAAAGTCTCTGCCAATTTGATTATAAAGGAGGTATCACATTTTTCACTATGCACTTATAAAATTAAGAAAAAAATGCATACATTACCTTCTCAAGGGTGTCAGTGAGTAAATGATTGTGTCTATGAACCCAGGCACTTTGACTTCAAGGCCCGGGCATTAACTACTACTGATTCTATTTCCCTCACATTTTGGTCCTGAGAACAAATGGGCCAAATGTGAGCCAACCCACCTAGCAGATTGCACAGTAGTTGATACAGATGTTGTATCATTTTAATAATATTTCACAAACCTAACAATTCGATGGAAATGCAGATTTCCTGAGAATTGTTTTAAAAATTAAAACAGTTGATGATGGTAATAATGTTACTTATCACTGGCAGAAACTAGTTTCAGGTTATTAAAAGCCTTGGGCAAGTCCTTCCCTCTCTAAGTTTTCACTCAGGAATTGGCGTCTATAAGACAATGGCATCTATAAGAATGTAGGTTTGCAAATCTCAACTTAGGGATATGGGTTTAAAGGCATTGAAATGTTCAAAATAAGAAAAACTTCAAAACAGATCAATGTTTCTAAAAGTGAGTAAATTGTTAAAGGAAGCCCAAATATACTTTTAAAAATAATTCTAAGTAAATATAAAATCAAGACAAAATTTCATCATGATTAATTGAGCCAGAGTAAATAACTATATTGAGGCAAAGGGGATAGTTAAACAAGAAACCATATATATGAGGAACTCTCATGGACAAGAAAAGGAATAACCAAGGAATAACCTCCAATAACCATATGTTTTCTCTTTCTTTTCAGAAGAAGAACAAAGGACATGGCAACAGGAAATCATTCCACAGTGACTGAGTTCATCCTGGCTGGACTCTCAGAGCAGCCAGAGTTCCAGCTGCCCCTCTTCCTCCTCTTCCTGGAAATCTATGTGCTCCCATTATTGGGGAACCTTGGTATGGTCATGCTGATTGGGCTCAGCTCTATCCTACATACTCCCATGTACTATCTCCTGAGCAGTCTGTCTATGATTGACCTGTGTCTTTCCACTGAGATCACCCCCAAAATGTTGGTGAACTTTGTGATGGAGGAGAACATCGTCTCCTATCCTGGATGCATGACTCAGCTCTACTTCTTCCTCATTTTTGCTGTTACCTGTTGGTTGGCTGCAATGACTTATGGCTGCTATGTTGCCATCTGTAGTCCTATGCTGAATGCATGACTCAGCTCTACTTCTTTGCAGCTTTTGCAATTGCAGAATGTCACTTGCTGGCTGCAATGGTTTATGACCGCTATGTTGCCATCTGTAGCCCCTTGCTTTACAATGTAACCATGTCTACTCAAGTGTGCTCCTGGATGGTAGTTGGGGTATATAGCATGGGCTTGATTTGTGCCACAGCTCACATAGTCTGCATGGTTAGACTACTTTTCTGTGATGCTATAATAAACCATTATACCTGTGATCTTTATCCCTTACTGGAGCTCTCGTGCTCCAGTACATTTATCAATGAGGTAGTAGGTCTGTGCACCAGTGCCTTCAATATCTTTGTTCCAGTCTTGACCATCCTTAGCTCCTACATCTTCATTATCACCAGCATCCTGTGCATTCACTCCACTGAGGGCAGAGCCAAAGCCTTCAGCACCTGCAGCTCCCACATCTCAGCTGTTGCTCTCTTCTTTGGATCTGCTGCGTTCATGTACCTGCAGCCATCGTCAGTCAGCTCCATGGACCAAGGGAAAGTGTCCTCTGTGGTTTACACCATCATTGTGCCCATGCTGAACCCCATGATCTACAACTTGAGGAATAAAGATGTCAATGTTGCCCTGAAGAAAATGCTGCACAGAAAAATGTTCCTGTGAACCGAAGTAATGAATGCATGATTTATTAGATCTAAGTTATTGACATCACAAGATATAAATTGATGTTATGAAATTTACTCCTTTGAAAATATTTTTCCTCTTGTGTTAGGATTTGTTGTTATTGTTGTTTGTTATTATGATCTTTTAATGGCATTTTCTCAGCATGATTTTATCTTATGTGTATCACAGAGGCAAAGATTAGAAGAAATGCTAATGAGGGCAAATATCCTTATAACCATTAGCACAAAATCCATCACCTTACAACTCTACTATACAATTAACAAAAACTCAGTTTTCAACAATAATGAAAATGCCATTTTCCCAAGGTGATTGTTATCCTCCTTTCTTCCATCCATATAAACTGCACAAAGCTTATAAATAGCCATAATTTCTAGCTTTGAGGCTTCCCTTTCTTCTATATGCCCTATTTGTCTTTCTAGTTTCTCTCTTACTTCAGACTTGAGCAATAATTTAAAACCTAAGTACAGACAGACATGTGTGTTTACGTTGTGCCCAACCAAATATTCCTGTAGGAATCTCCCTTTACTCATCCACTTTGGTCTTCCCTGCTTATTTTCCAAACTGCACAGTACTCTGTTCTCATCCAGTGTATATGGGCTCACTGCCACACTTCTAGGTCCTAGAACAGCTGAAGCCATCTCTTAATTCCTTGAGAATTTCATTATTTTTTTTTCTTTTATGAAATATTTCAAAGTAAACTGAAACAATGCCCTTCTATTAGCATCAATTATTGTCTAATTATTTCTTCATGGAATTGTCTGTGGTTTTAAAATCAATTTTTGCAGTTCAGGACCCTTATATTTAATTTTGGAGAATTCGTCAAGGGTTTGCCACATAATGGTGATGTTCCGACTTGTTGTACAGAAGCTTTAAAAGCTTTAGTCTTGACTTACTTCTGTGGTCAATCTCAGTGTAGGTGTGACAATGTATGAACACCTGATCTCCTAATTCATTAAAACCTGTGAATAGCCAAGAAGTCCCTAAAGCAGTACTTATTTTTCCTTGATTTTCAAGCATGTGACATAGAGGACTTAGAGAATAATAACTGTATTTGACACATGGTAGACCAATTCAGCAAATCTGAAGGCAGAGTGGTAATTGAAATCCAATAACCCAATCTGTATCACAGCCATTCTGCATACCCAGAGCAGAATATAGTTTATTCTATGTTACCATTGAGAAAACTATACCCTATGCAGACATTCAGTGAATTTAGTAATATGTAAAATATATTATAATAATGATACCACCATTTACCTGTGACAAGGTCTACTTCAAACACTAGAGAAGCATGCCAAGGCAAGCATATTAAGCAGGTTTTATTTAAAAGTAATAATACAGACTTCTCCGGGGAGGGAGAAGGGGGCCATGACTGATGTTCTAGAGTTCCTAGAAGTGAGCGAAATGAGCATGCCCTGCAACTCTGATTGATTAGGGTCTCCTTTGTTCTGGTCATTCCCTGCTTATCTCTCCTTCCTGCCTACGTGACTAGGCCCGGGAGTTGCTGGTGACATAGCAAAAAAGTAAAGTACTTCTGGATGTGGCAATATAGGTCACAACATTTAATCATACAATATTCTCTCTCTCTCTCTCTCTCTCTCTCTCTCTCTCTCTCTCTCTCTCTCTCTCTCTCTCTCTCTCTCTGTCTTTACCAACCTCATTGAAGCCAGAACTGAGGGAATCAGGTCAAATAGAGGAAAGGGAGGCCATGAAAGCCATCTGCTTCTGGAAGTTGGAGACTGCCCCTGGGAGAATGGATGTCTAGGATCCCCAGAGCCCATTGATTACCAAATCTACCTACCCTTGTCAAGGACTACAGGCAAGGAGCTGTTAATTAATGCCCCGGACCCTTACCTGCCTGAATTACTTTGGCCCTGCTATCTGTTGCTCACTTTTTTGCTATGTTTGATCATGTCATGGGCCATGCAGGCTATTTTACTATTCATGTTTTTACAGACTGTAAACTGTAACTTGTCCCAGACTTTAGTGGAAAGGCAGGCAGAGGAATGGCTTGTAGATCTATAGTCCACTGAGAACTCTAATCGTGTGTCACATGTTACTTTTTTCATGCCAAGTAGGTTGGCCTACTTGCCTGAGCAGATGCTAAATTGACTATAGACTGAAGCTGAGATAGGAGGACCCTACTGTCAATCTATTTCCTCCACTTGAAACTGAACTCAATGATTTTCCTGACTTATTTTCAGGGTTTGGGCTATAGCTCAATTGGTAGAGTGTTTGTCTCGCATGCACAAGGCCCTAGGTTCAATTTCCAGCACCACAAAAACAAAAACAAAAACAAAAAAAAAAAATTGACTTGTTTTCTGTGACTAGCATACTCCAGGATAGCAGGGGAATAATGTACCAGATTTTGTCTTAGAAAAATGTACCTCTCTCGAGAGGAAGGCAGCCCAGCCCAGGTGGTAGCTGTAAATTGAGGGGAACCTCTAGGAGGGAACTGACCAGCGAGACCTCCCCATTGGGTGAGTCTTCCCTGCTGGGTGAGGTTTCCCCACAAGGATGGTAAAACCAGAGACTCAGGCCCAAACAGGCCTTGCCTCAGCCCACAGCCTAGGTCCCCTTTGGATGACCATTGGTCAACAAGTGCAGGCACCTCTGCCCACTAACAGGGATTATACCCCACCTGAAGGCCACCACTCCTAGAGAGGCAGCTTCCTTGTGGAGCACCGCATTATCAGCTTCCTCCAAGACTTCAGCCTACTGAAGGCTAAGGGGGGATATATAGAGAAATCTTCAGGGACATTGTAAGTCAATAGAGGAAATCTGCAATATCTCAGCAGTCCACTGATACCTGAACAATATGAGAAAACAAGGAAAGAAAATGCTGCAAACAAATCTAGATGTTACATCAATAAAACCCAATGACAGCATGGCAGAAGAAATGACAGAAAAGGAGTTCAGAATGTACATAATTAAGATGATCAGAGAAGCAAACGAGGAGATGAAAGAGCAAATGCAAGCATTGAATGATGAGATGAAAGAGCAAATGCAAGCATTGATTGATCGCACCAATCGACAGTTAAAAGAGCAAATACAGGAAGCAAAAGATCATTTCAATAAAGAGTTAGAGATATTGAAAAAAAACCAAACAGAAATCCTTGACATGAAGGAAACAATAAACCAAATTAAGAACTCCATAGAAAGCATATCCAATAGGATAGAACACCTGGAAGACAGAACCTCAGACATTGAAGACAAAATATTTAACCTTGAAAACAAAGCTGAACAAACAGAGAAGATGGTAAGAAATCATGAACAGAATCTACAAGAACTATGGGATATCATGAAAAGGCCAAATTTAAGAATTATTGGGATTGAGGAAGGGCTAGAGAAACAAACCAAAGGAATGAAAAATTTATTCAATGAAATAATATCAGAAAATTTCCCAAATCTGAAGAATGAAATGGAAAATCAAGTTCAAGAGGCTTATAGGACTCCAAATATACAAAATTACAACAGACCCACACCAAGGCACATTATAATGAAAATACCTAACATACAAAATAAAGACAGAATTTTAAAGGCTGTGAGAGAAAAGAACCAAATTACGTTCAGGGGGAAACCAATACGGATATCAGCAGATTTTTCAATCCAGACCCTACAAGCTAGAAGGGCCTGGAACAACATTTTTCAAGCCCTGAAAGAAAATGGATGCCAACCAAGAATCTTATACCCAGCAAAACTTACCTTCAAATTTGACGATGAAATAAAATCCTTCCATGATAAACAAAAGCTAAAAGAATTTACAAAAAGAAAGCCAGCATTACAGAACATTCTCAGCAAAATATTCCATGAGGAAGAGATGAAAAACAAAGAAGCAAATCAGCAAAGGGAGGAATTATCCTAAAGGAATTGTCAAATAAAGGAGGAAACAAGTTGTGTCAAACAAATAAATAAATAAAATTTTAAAAATGAACCAAATGACCGGGAAACCAAATCATATCTCTATAATAACCCTGAATGTTAATGGCCTGAATTCATCAATCAAAAGACATAGGCTGGCAGATTGGATTAAAAAGAAAGATCCAGCAATATGTTGCCTGCAAGAGACTCACCTCATAGAAAAAGATACCCATAGACTAAAGGTGAAAGGATGGGGAAAAACATACCATGCACATGGACTCAGCAAAAAAGCTGGAGTATCCATCCTCATTTCCGATAATGTGGACTTCAAGCCAAAGTTAGTCAGAAGGGATAAAGAAGGTCATTTCATACGGCTTAAGGGAAGCATAAATCAGCAAGATATAACAATCATAAACATCTACGCCCCAAACAGTGGCTCCTCCATGTATGTCAAACAAATCCTTCTCAATTTCAGAAACCAAATAGACCATAACACAATAATACTAGGTGATTTTAACACGCCTCTCTCACCACTGGACAGATCTTCCAGACAAAAATTGAACAAAGAAACCATAGATCTCAATAACACAATCAATAATTTAGACTTAACGGACATTTATAGAATATACCATCCAACCAAGAGCGAATACACTTTCTTCTCAGCAGCACATGGATCCTTCTCTAAAATAGACCATATATTATGCCACAAAGCTAATGTTAGCAAATACAAGAGGATAGAGACACTACCATGTATTCTTTCAGGTCATAATGGATTGAAGTTAGAAATAAATGAAACAGTAAAACACAGAAACTATTCCAACATCTGGAGATTAAACAATATGCTATTATATGATGGAATGGATAACAGAAGATATTAGGAAGGAAATTAAAAAATTCTTAGAGGTAAATGAGAACAAAGAAACATCATATCAATATCTCTGGAACACTATGAAAGCAGTACTTAGAGGGAAATTTATTTCATGGAGCGCATTTAATAAAAGAAGTAAAACTCAACAAATAAACGACCTAACACTACAGCTCAAAGCCCTAGAAAAAGAAGAACAGAACAGCACCAAAAGTAGTAGAAGACAGGAAATAGTTAAACTCAGAGCTGAAATCAATGAAATTGAAACAAAAGAAACAATACAAAAAATTGACAAAATAAATAGTTGGTTCTTAGAAAAAATAAACAAAATTGATAAACCTTTAGCCACACTAACAAAGAGAAGACGAGAGAAAACCCAAATCACTAAAATTCGGAATGAACAAGGAAATATCACAACAGACAGGATTGAAATACAAAACATAATTAGAAGCTATTTTGAAAATCTATACTCCAACAAAATAGAAAATTTCAAAGACATCAACAGGTTTCTAGAGACATATGAATTGCCTAAACTGAACGAGGAGGACATAAACAATTTAAATAGACCAATTTCAAGGACTGACATAGAAGAAGTCATCAAAAGCCTACCAACAAAGAGAAGTCCGGGACCAGATGGGTTCTCAGCCGAGTTCTACAAAACCTTTAAAGAAGAGCTCATTCCAATACTTCTCAAAGTATTCCATAAAATAGAAGAGGAGGGAACCCTCCCAAACTCATTCTATGAAGCCAATATCACACTGAAACCTAAACCAGACAGAGACTTATCAAGGAAAGAAAATTTCAGACCAATATCCTTAATGAACATCGACGCAAAAATTCTCAACAAAATTTTAGCAAATTGCATACAAAAACATATTAAAAAGATAGTACACCATGATCAAGTGGGTTTCATCCCAGGGATGCAAGGTTAGTTCAACATCAGGAAATCAATAAACGTAATTCACCATATTAATAGACTTAAAGTCAAGAATCACATGATTATTTCAATAGATGCAGAAAAAGCATTTGATAAAATACAGCACCCCTTCATGCTCAAAACACTAGAAAAAATAGGGATAGTGGGAACATTCCTTAACATTGTAAAGGCCATTTATGCTAAGCCCATGGCTAATATCATTCTAAATGGTGAAAAACTGAAAGCATTCCCCCTAAAAACTGGAACAAGGCAGGGATGCCCTCTTTCACCACTTCTATTCAACATCGTTCTTGAGACTCTGGCCAGAGCAATTAGACAAACCAAAGAAATTAAAGGGATACGAATTGGAAAAGAAGAACTCAAACTATCCCTGTTCGCTGATGACATGATTATATATTTAGAGGAACCTGGAAATTCCACCAGAAAACTCTTAGAACTCATAAGTGAATTCAGTAAAGTAGCAGGTTACAAGATCAATGCTCATAAATCCAATGCATTTTTATACATAAGTGATGAATCTTCAGAAAGAGAAATTAGGAAAACACCCCATTCACAATAGCCTTGAAAAAAATAAAATACTTGGGAATCAATCTCACAAAAGAGGTGAAAGACCTCTACAATGAGAACTATACAACACTAAAGAAAGAAATTAAAGAACACCTTAGAAGATGGAAAGATCTTCCATATTCTTGGATAGGAAGAATTAATATTGTCAAAATGGCCATACTACCAAAAGTGCTATACAAATTCAATGCAATTCCAATTAAAATCCCAATGATGTACCTTACAGAAATAGAGCAAGCAATTATGAAATTCATCTGGAAGAATAAGAAACCCAGAATAGCTAAAGCAATCCTTAGCAGGAAGAGTGAAACAGGGGGTATTGCAATACCAGATCTTCAACTCTACTACAAAGCAATAGTAACAAAAACGGCATGGTATTGGTACCAAAATAGAAAGGTAGATCAATGGTACAGAATAGAGGACACGGACACAAACCCAAATAAATACAATTTTCTCATACTAGACAAAGGGGCCAAAAATATGCAATGGAGAAAAGATAGCCTCTTCAACAAATGGTGCTGGGAGAATTGGAAATCCATATGCAACAGAATGAAACTAAACCCATATCTCTCACCATGCATGAAACTAAACTCAAAATGGATTAAGGACCTCAGAATCAGACCAGAGACCCTGCAGATTATAGAAGAAAAAGTAGGTCCAAATCTTCACCTTGTTGGTCTAGGATCAGACTTCCTTAACAGGACTCCCATAGCACAAGAAATAAAAGCTAGAATCAACCACTGGGATAGATTCAAACTAAAAAGCTTTCTCTCAGCAAAGGAAACTATCAGCGATGCGAAGAAAGAGCCTACAGAGTGGGAGAATATCTTTGCCAATCATACTTCAGATAGAGCACTAATCTCCAGAATCTATAAAGAACTCAAAAAACTCTACTCCAAGAATTCAAATAATCCAGTCAACAAATGGACTGAGGAAATGAATAGACACTTCACAGAAGAAGATCTACAAGCAATCAACAAACATATGGAAAAATGTTCAACATCTCTAGTAATAAGAGAAATGCAAATCAAAACCACCCTAAGATTCCATCTCACCCCAATTAGAATGGCGATTATCAAGAATACGAACAACAACAGGTTTGGCAAGGATGTGGGGAGAAAGGTACACTCATACATTGCTGGTGGGGCTGCAAATTAGTGCAGCCACTCTGGAAAGCAGTGTGGAGATTCCTTAGAAAACTTGGAATGGACCCTCCATTTGACCCAGCTATCCCACTCCTTGGCCTATACCCAAAGGACTTAAAATCAGCATACTACAGAGATACAGCCACATCAATGTTCATAGCTGCTCAATTCACAATAGCCAGACTGTGGAACCAACCTAGATACCCTTCAATTGATGAGTGGATAAAGAAACTGTGGTATATATACACAATGGAATATTACTCAGCCATAAAGAATGACAAAATTATGGCATTTGCAGGCAAATGGATGAAATTGGAGAATATCATGCTAAGTGAGATAAGCCAATCTCAAAAAGCCAAAGGACGAATGATCTCGCTGATAAGTGGATGATGACACATAATGGGGGGAGGGAAGGGTTAGTGTTAGGGTTAGAGTTAGGGTTAGGGAGGCAAGTATGGAGGAAGAAAGTACTGTATAGAGGGTAAAGAGGGGTGGGAGGGGTGGGGGAAAGGGAAAAAATAACAGAATGAATCAAACAACATTACTGTATGTAAATTTATGATTACACAAATGGTATGCCCTTACACCATGTACAAACAGAGAAACAACATGTATCCCATTTGTTTACAATAAATAAAAAAAGAAAAGCCAAAGGACGAATGATATCGCTAATAAGTGGAGGATGACACATAATGGGGGGGAGGGAAGGGTTAATGTTAGGTTTAGATTTAGGGTTAGGGAGGGGGGCAAGTATGGAGGAAGGATGTACTGTATAGAGGGTAAAGAGGGGTGGGAGGGGAGGGGGGAAGGGAAAAAATAACAGAAAGAATCAAACAACATTATCCTATGTAAATTTATGATCACACAAATGGTATGCCTTTACGCCATGTGCAAACAGAGAAACAACATTTATCCCATTTGTTTACATTAAAAAAAAAAATAAAAAAAAAAAAGAATACAAGCAGCAATAGGTGTTGGAGAGGATGTGGAGAAAAAGGTACACTCATACACTGCTGGTGGGACTGCAAATTAGTGCAGCCAGTCTGGAAAGCAGTGTGGAGATTCCTTAGAAAACTTGGAATGGAACCACCATTTGACCCAGCTATCCCACTCCTCAGCCTATAACCAAAAGACTTAAAATCAGCATTCTACAGAGATACAGCCACATCAATGTTCATAGCTGCTCAATTCGCAATGCCAGACTGTGGAACCAACCTAGATGCCCTTCAATTGATGAATGGATAAAGAAACTGTGGTATATATATATATATATATATATATATATATATATATATATATACATACACAATGGAATATTACTCAGCTATAAATAATGATAAAATTATGGCATTTCAGGCAAATGGATGAAATTGGAGACTATCATGCTAAGTGAGATAAGCCAATCTCAAAAATCCAAAAGGCAAATGATCTCACTGATAAGCAGATGATGACACATAATGGGGGATGGGAGGGGGGCAAGAATGGAGGAAGGAGGGACTGTATAGAGGGAAAACAGGGGTGGGAGGGGTGGGGGGAAGGAAAAAATAGCAATGACTCAAACATCATTACCCTATGTAAATGTATGATTACGCAAATGATATGCTGTTACTCCATGTACAAACAGAAACAACATGTATCCCATTTGTTTACAATAAAAATAAATTAAAATTAAAAAATAAAAAAAAGAATGATAAAATTATGGCATTTGCAGGCAAATGGATGAAATTGGAGAATATCATGCTAAGTGAGATAAGCCAATCTCAAAAAGCCAAAGGACGAATGATATCGCTAATAAGTGGAGGATGACACATAATGGGGGGGAGGGAAGGGTTAGTGTTAGGGTTAGAGTTAGGGTTAGGGAGGGGGGCAAGTATGGAGGAAGGAAGTACTGTATAGAGGGTAAAGAGGGGTGGGAGGGGTGGGGGGAAGGGAAAAAAGAAAAAAAAAAAGAAAAATGTACCTCTCTCTAGGCTATCAGGACTTAAAAGTTATTTTTTCATAAAACTCATCTCTGAAAATTCAACCTAGGTTGTCCCTCTCTTTTGTCCCAGAGAAAACAGCTGGGCTTCTTTTAGCCTGTACTGCTTGAGAAATCATACGATGATTTGACAGTTTGTTCTTTATATTAAAATGGGAAAGAACCAAAGTAATGCCATTTTGTTCTGACCTGACTCCATTGTATGTTTATTTATACTGTTTGCTTTTCAGCCTCCCGGCAGCTGGATCCATGTTGACAGTACAGTAGGACCTTCCGCATCTCTGACTGAGGCCCTGATGTATAACAAAATGACTCTGAAATGGATAATCAAAACAATCCTCTCTCACACCTTATTTGTCATCAGAGAATTCATACTGGAGGGATGTCATATAAATGTATAGAATGTGGTAAAACTTTTAATGCAAAATCAAGACTTATTTACCACCAGCGAAGTCAGAGAGGAGAGAAGACCTGTAAATGTAATGAATGTGACAAAGTTTTTACTGCAAAATCATACCTTGTTCGCCATCAGAGAATTCATAGTGGAAAGAAGCCCTACATATGTAAAGAATGTGGCAAAACTTTTAATGCAAGATCAAGCCTTATACACTACCATAGAAATCATACCAGAGAGAAGCCCTACACGTGTAAAGAATGCAGCAAAACTTTTAATGAAAAATTGTCCCTTGTGTGCCATCAGAGAATTCATACTGGAGAGAAGACCTACAAATGTAATGAATGTGACAAAGTTTTTAATGCAATATCATCCCTTATTCGCCATCAGAGAATTCATAGTGGAGAGAAGCCCTACAAATGTAATGAATGTGACAAAGCTTTTATTCAAGCATCATACCTTATTCAACACCAGGAAATTCATACTAGTAAGAAGCATTAGAAATGTGCAGATTGTGCAAAGCTTTTAATAAAAAATATAAAAATGTACCTAATTCACCACCAGGGAAATCATACTTTAAAGAATTCCAACAAATGTAAACAATGTGTCAAATCTTTTTGTAAAATATCACGTATTATCTGCCATCTAAAAAATCATGCTGGAGAGAAGCCCTATAAATATAAATATTATTGAAAAGTTTTTGATAGAAGAGTATTCATAATTCACCAGGAGAGAAAGCATACTGGAAAGAAGTGCTAGAAATATAATGAATCATATTTCATTATATGTCTGTAAGAATCTTGTATTTTTTTTCCATATCATTCTTTAGACTTGGGAAATTTTCTGATATCATGTTATTGGAGGGGTTGTGCATTCCTTTGGTTTTATACTCCATGTCTTTGTCTGTTCTGATAGATCTTAAATTTGGTCTTTATATTATTTCCCACATTTCTTGGGAGTTCTGTGCGTGGTTTCTTGCCATCCTCTCTGTGCAGTTGATTTATTTTCAAAAGTATATATTTTGTCTCCTTTGTCTGAGGTTCTGTTTTCTAGGTGTTGTAGGCTGTTGGAGATGTTCTCTATTGAATTTGTTTTTGGTTTATTGATTCCTTCATTTTGAGGATTTTTGCTTGGTATTTGTTCACAATTTCCAATTCTTTATTAAATTGATATTACATTTCCTGTAAAAAAAAAATCTTCTCATGTAATCAAAATATTTATCTCAACAGGATATTTCTGACCTACATGTGTCTCAATTGTTCTTGTGGTTTTTGCATTTATAAACACTGTACTTTGAAAATTCAGGAGCTGGTAGTGCTTTGAGGCATTAGCCTGCTACCAGCTGCTGCTTGCCTGGAATGCTTGTTAAAAGACCTTTTTTTTCCCTTTCAGTTTGGTTCAATGTGCATGGTGGTTTGTAATTCTTTCACACTCCATAACAATATTTCCCTTGTTTCAGTAGACTATCAACTCCAAAAGGAGAGAGAATATGCATCCAAAATCTATTAATGATCATACAAGACTCTCATGTTTCCTGAGTCACATGCTCTCTCTGCCCTCTCTGCCTCTCATTTCAGCAGACATGAGGAACACTTGTTTCCTGTGCAAGCCGAGACCCAGGCTGCATTAATGGCATTTTGCTTCATATCAGCAACTTGAGCTTTTCATTTTTCACTCTGGAAACTTCTCTATACCTCTATGTTCCCTTGCTCTTTCTCTAGGTCAGCCCACTAGTTCTTGCTCATGTGTTCTTGCTCATGTGTTAGGCTTACCCAGTGGGGCAGGACACTGTCTTTCTGTCCCTCAGAGAGGCTATCTAGGGATAAACTGTATGCACGTCTTGGGATTTGCTGGCAAAATTAAACCACTAACAGCCACAGCAGTACATAAAAAATATGCTCCAACATTAACTTTTTTAAAAGTTTTAACCCAAAAATTTACAAAAAAATATTTCTCAAAAATTAAGATTTATCTAGATTATTTATCTAAGATTATTATAAAAATTTTTAAAAAGCATATTTATTTATTTATTTATTTGGGGGATGGGGTACCCGGGATCAAACTCAGTCACTGAGTCACATCCCTAGCCCTATTTTGCATTTTATTTAGAGATAGGATCTCACTTAGTTGCCTAGCACCTTGTTTTTGCTGAGGCTGGCTTTGAACTCGCTGTCCTCCTGCCTCAACCTTCCAAGTCGCTGGGATTACAGGTGTGCACCACTGTGCCCAGCTTTATTTATTTTTAATTGATGCATAATTTATGTTTATTATGTTATTTTTATGTGTATATGTATATACAGATGTAACCATGCAATTATGTATGTGTGTGTGTGTATATATATACACACACAGACACACAAATACATGCATGTGTGTATATATACATATGCACCTTATGGCATGCCTAAATTCAGTTAATTAACATGACATTTCTTTACATGCTGATCATTTTTTGTGGTCAGAATACTTAAAATCTCAACAACTTTTAAGAATACAGTACACTGTATTAAGTATAATCACAATCTGTATTATAGATATCTTCAACGTATTCCTTCTACCTATAGGAAATATTATATCCTTGAAGCAACATACCATCTCTATCCAAGGTCATGGGTAATGGCTTTTGTATTCTCTACTTTCATGTAATTAACATTTTTAGATGCCACAAATGAGTGAGCTCGTGAAGTTCTTTCTGTGCCTGTATTATTTCACTAAACTTAATGATCTCTGTTTCCATTCATGCTGTCACAAATGAAAGGATTTCATTTTGGGGGAATGGACATTATCATATTCTGTAATGTATCACATTTTCTTTAACCGTTCATTGGTTGACAGACAGGTTTTCTTTCCCTTTCTTGGCTCTTGTGAATAGTGCTGCAATGAATACTGGAATGTAGATGTCATTCCCTTAAATATATATAACCAATAGTGGGTCACATGGCAATTTTATTTATAATTTTTGAAGGACCCTCATATTGTTTTCTGTAATGGCTCTACTAGTTTACAGTCCCACCAAGAGTGTGCAAATGTCTCCTTTTCTCCATGTCCTCTCTAGCTTTTGTTTTTTTGTTTGTTTTCAGTTCAAAGGATGATACATACACACAAGAAATGTTCTCTACCATCTAGCTACATCCCAAACCCTCTTTTATTTCTTGATAATTTCTATCTTATGAACGTTAGATGATTTCATTGTGGGTTAATTGATGGTTATGATGTTGAGCGTTTTTTGTACACCTATTAGACATTTGTGTGTCTTCTTTTGCGAAACATGTAGTCATGTCTTTTGCCCAATATTTATTAGACTGTTAAGATTTTTCATTTGTTTGTTTTTGTTTTTTGCTTTGAATTTTTGGAGAACCATGTATATTCTGCATTTCAATGCTTTGTCAGAGAGTGTGCCCATATTTTCTTCCATTCTATAGGTTGTCTTTTCTCTCTGTTGATTGTTTTCTTGGCTCTGAAGGAGCCTTTTAATTTGATATAATTTGCTTTTCTGTTTTTGTTTCCTGTGCTAGAGGGTCTTGTCCAAAGATATCGTTGTGCATTTCAATGTCCTGAAGTATTTCCACTATATTTTCTTCTAGTGGATTTTAGTTTCCAATTTTAACTTTCACACTAATCCATTTTGAATGGTGAAAGAGAACGAAGTCCAGTTTATCTTTTCTGTGTATGGTTTTCAGTTTCTCCTACACAATTTACTGAACACTAATAGTGTGTATACTTTTTTTAAAAACATTGCCCCAGGATAGTTCTAATGCTAAATTTCGTGTTTCCTAAAATTGCATTTTACATTTTTAATTTGTTATTTTTAGCTATACATGACAGTAAAGTGTATTTTGACATATTATACAACCATGGAATATAGCGTATTCTAATCAGGGTCCCATTATTGTGGTTATATATGATGTGGAGTTACACTGTCATGTACTCATATACAAGGATAGGAAAGTGATTCATTCTATTGTCTTTTCTAGTTCCATGATGCCTCCCTTCCTTTTATTCCCCTTTGTCTAATTTAATGAACTTTTTTTCTCCCCCACCCCACACCGCTCACCCTAGTTGTTGGTTGGCATTCACATATCAGAGAGCTCATTTGGCCTTTGGTTTTTGGAGATTGGCTTATTTCACTTAGCATGCTACTCCTCAGTTCCATCTATGTACCAGCAAATGTCATAATCCCACTTCTCTTTATGTCTCAGTAATATTCCATTGTGTATATTTACATTTTCTTTATACATTCATCTGTGGTAGGGCACCTTCATTGGTTCCACAGCTTGGTTACTATGAATTGAACTGCTGTAAACATTGATGTGGCTGCATGACTATAGAATGCTGATTTTAAGACCTTTGGGTATAAACCAAGGAGTGGGATAACTGTGTCACATGGGGATTCTGTTCCGAGTTTTCTTTTTTGGGGGGGAGCAGTGTACCAGTAATTGAACTCAGAGCACTCAACCACTGAGCCACATCCCCAGCCTTATTTTGTATTTTTTTTTTTCAATTTAGAGACAGCCTCACTGAGTTGCTTAGTGCCTCACTGTTGCTGAGGCTGGCTTTGAATTCAAGATCATCCTGCCTCAGCCTCCAGAGCTGCTGAGATTACAGGTGTGCACCACCATGCCAGGCTCTATTCTCAAGTTTTCAAAGGAATCTCCATACTGCTTTCCAGAGAGGTTGTACCAATTTGCGGTCCCACCAACAATGTATAACTGAATTTTTTCCTTTATATGCTTCCCCAATATTTATTGTTACTTATATTCATGGTAATTGCCATTCTGACTGGAGTGAGATAGAATCTCAGTGTAGTTTCAATTTGCATTTCTCTAATTGCTAGAGACATTGAACTTTTTTATATAATTGTTGACTGATTTCTTCTTCTGTGAAATGTCTGTTAACTCTTTTACTCATTTATTGATGGGGTTATTTTATTATTTATTTATTTATTTTTGGCATTAAGTTTTTTAAGTTCTTTGAATATCCTGGAGATTAATGCTCTATCTGAGGTGCAGGTGACAAATATTTTCTCCCATTCTGTGGGCTTTTGTTCACACTCTTGATTGTTTCCTTTGCTGTCAAGAAGCTGTTTAGCTTGATACCACCCCATTTATTGATTTTTTATTTTACTTCTTACAGTTGGGGTGTCTTATTGGGGAAATCAGTTCCTAAGCCAACATGGTGGAGAGTTTCTTCTACTAGGCACAGGGTCTGTGGTATAATGCCTAGGTCCTTTGAGTTGAGTTGTATGCAGTTGTGTGATTCATATGGGTTAAATTTCATTTTGCTGCATATGAATTTCCAGTTTTCCCAGAACCATTTGTTGAAGAGGCTATCTTTTTTTCCTAATTTATGTTTATGGCACCTTTTTCTAGTATGAGATAACTGTACTAATGTGGGTTTGTTTCTTTTTCTTCTATTATGCTCCATTGATTTTCAATTCTATTTGCATGCCAATACCATGCCATTTTTGTTACTAGAGCTTAGTAGTAAAATAAAAAGTGTGGTATTGTGATGCCTCTTGCTTTGCTTTTCTCACTAAGGATTGCTTTGACTATTCTGGGCTTTATATTTTTCCAAATGAATTTCATAACTGCTTTTTCTATTTCTCTGAAGAATATCATTGGAATTGTAATAGGAATTTCATTATATCTGTATAACACTTTTTATAGTATGGCCATTTTGGCAATAATAATTCCGCATATCCAAGAACATAAGAGATATTTTCACCTTCTAAGATCTTTGATTTTTTTCTTCAGTGTTCTGTAGTTTTCATAGAAGCCTCTCACCTCTTTTGTTAGACTGACCCCCCAATGTTTTTTTGAGGCTATTGTGAATGGGATAGTTTTCCTAATTTCCCTTTCAGTTGATTCATCACTGATATATAGGAATAAAATTGATTTATAGGTGTAAATTTTATATTCTGCTATTTTACTAAATTTATTAATGTGTTCTGGAAGCTTTCTGGTGGAGTTTTTGAGGTGTTCTAAATATAGAATTGTGTCATTGGCAAATAGGGATAGTTTAAGCTCTTCTTTTCCCATTCCTATCCCTTTAGTTTTTTTCTTTTTTCTAATTGCTCTGGCTAGGGTTTCAAGAACTATGTTGAATAAGATTGGAGAAATAGGGTGTCCTTGTCTCCTTCCCATTTTTAGAAAGAATGCTTTCAATTTTTCTCCAATTAGAATTATGTTGACCTTGGATTTAGCATATATTGCTTTGACAATGTTGAGGTATGTTCCTACTACACCTAGTTTTTCTGGTGTTTTGAGCACGAATGGATGTTGAATGTTGTGCTTTTATCATCTCCATCAACATGCACATCAGGCCCATAAAAGGAAGGGTTTAAGCCTTCAGTATTTTTGTTCCCATATAATGCCTAGTAGATGTATCCCACATTCTGATGTAGAGTCTATGGGGCAGAGAAAAATGACCTCACCCATAAACAAATACTGAGTCAATGTTGAAACTCTTGATCTACATCTTGAGGAGTAAAAATGTTAAACTTGCTTTAAAAAATCTTAGAAGAAAAGTATTTTCTTGAGGAGAGAAAAAGAATTCGAACGAGGACTTTTTAGAACTGGAAAATTCTGTTGATGTTTTTGGGGTGTTTTTATGGCTAAATCCTCACCTTAATCAGATCAAAATACAAATTTTCCTTTAATCCAGAGACAGAAGACTTCTAGAGCTGACAAATGAACTTGGCAAATTATTAGGATACAAGATCAACACTCATAAATCAGTAGTGTTTCTATATTCCAAAAGTAATTCAGTTAAAAGAAGACAGGAAAACCATCACTTTCACAATAACCTCAAAAAAATAATGTGGAAATTAATCCAACCGAGGAAGTAAAAGAACTCTACAATGAAAACCAGTGGTCACTAAAGAAAGAAATTGAAGAAAACCGCAGAAGATGGAAAGACCTCTCATGTTCTGAATAGGCAAATTTAATATTGTGAAAATGTCCATGCTACCAAAAGCCATGTACGCATTTCAAGGCACTCACGATCAAAATACTAATGAAATTCTTCACATAACTAGACATGGCTGCCCTTAAATTCATTTGGAAGAATAAAAGACCTAGACTAGCTAAAGTAATTTTGAACAAGAGGAGTGATACAGAAGAGGAATCAAAATACCAAAACTAAAATTTTATTACACAGTTTTAGTAACAAAAGCAGCATGCTACTGGTATCAGTATGGATATGAAGACCAATGGAATAGAATAGAAGACATTGAGACAAATCCAAATACTTAGAGACATCTGATACTTGATAAAGGTGCCAAAAATATGTGGTGGAGAAAAGACAGCCTTTTTAACAAATGGTGTAGAACAAACCAAATATCCATTTGTTGAAGAATAAAATTAGATCTCTGCCTTTCACCCAGCACAAAAGTTAAATCAAAAGAACTCAAATACTTAGGAATAGACCAGAAACCTTGTAACTATTAGAAGAAAACATGGGATCAACATTCTATCATACTGGTACAATCATTGATTTCCTCAACAAGTCTCCTAAAGTTCCAGAAATAAAAGCAAGGGTCAATAATTGTGATGCCAAGACCAAAAAGCTTCTACACATCAAAGAAAAATGATTAAGGGCATGAAGAGAATGAAGAGAGAGCCTACAGACTGGAAAAGAAATCTTTGCCAGCCACTCCTCTGATCAGGGATTAATTTCCAGAATATATAAAAATTGGAAAGAAAAAAAAAAAAAAAAACCCACTGGGCACTATGGCCCTCACCTATAATTCCAGCAGCTTGGGAAGCTAAGGCAGGAGGATCAGGAGTTCAAAGCCAGCCTCAGCAAAAGTGAGTTGCTAAGCAACTCAGTGAGAAACTGTCTCTAAATAAAATACAAAATAAGACTGGGGATGTGGCTCAGTGGGTAAATGTCCCTGAGTTCAATCTGAGGTACCAAAAAAAAAAAAAAAAGAAAACCTTCAAATAACTCTATTAATGTATAGGCCAAAGAACTAAATAGAAATTTTTTAAAAGGAGAAACACAAATGGCCAATAAATATATGCCAAAAAAATATTCAATGTCTGTAGCAATTAGGAAAATGCAAATCAAAACTACACTAAGATCTCATCTTATCTCATTCAGAATGGCAATTACAAAAAACATGAACAATAATAATTGCTGGAGAGGATGTGAGAAAAAGGTAACTCACACATTGTTGGTAGGACTGCAAAGTATTACAATAACTATGGAAAGCTATGAGGACACTTCTCAAAAAAACCTCCATTTGATTCAGATCTACCACTTTTTAGTATTTATCCAAAAGAACTAAAATCAGCATACTATCATGATATGGATACCTCAATATTTATAGCAGCGCAATTCACAAGAGTTAAATTATGGAATCAACCCAGATGCCCATCATAGATGAATGGATCAAGATAATGTGGCATACATGCATAGTGGAGTGCTACTCAGTCATAAAGAGGAATGAAATAATGACATTTGTGGTAAATGGATGGAAATGGAGAAAATCATGCTAAGTGAAATAAGCCAGACTCATAAAACAAAGAATCAAATGTTTTCTCGTATATATGGAAGCTAGAGCAAAATAAGGGAAAGAAGGTGGCAGGGGAGGGGATTGGAAATTATAAAGACATAAGGTAGATCAGTAGAGTACATAAAGGAGAATGCTAGAGAGATGGAAGAGAGGAAAGGTGGTAGAACATGGAATGAATTTAACAATAGCATGTTATATACATTTATAAATGTACAAAAAAGAGATTTTTGACATACATGTATTTAGAAAAAGCCAATCAAATATAAATAAAAGAGTACAATTACCATCAAAAGAGAAGAGGAAGGGGAGAGGTGTGGTGGAAAGAAAGAAGGGAAAGGGGGTAATGGGGATTAAAATTAAATTACTTGCATGTATGATTTTGTCAGAATGAACCCAAATACTATATATAATTATAATTCTTTAATAAAACAAGAAAGGAAAAACCTCTTAAGAAATCATGATCTTTGAATGCAAATAATAAAGTTCCCCCAAAATTTGAATCACCTAATGAATTTTTTCATCCAGTAAATATTGGGCTCCTACTATTTACTAGGCCCTATGCTAATTATTTGGAATACATGGGTTAAAAAAAAAGATTATTATTTAATCTTCATGACTTTTGTGGTTTTTTTAGTTAATTTCTAATTTCATTTCATTATAACTTGATGGGATGTGCAGAATAATATCTTTTTGTGTGTATTTGATAAGACTTCATTTGTAACCTAAAATATAATCTATTTTGGATTATAATTTGTAATTAAGTGCACCAACATTTGTTGTTTACTATCACCTTGTCTTGTTGAATTGTTCCCTCTACCAGTAGTATGTAGTGATGTTCCTTGTCTCTTCTGATTAATTTGTACTTGAAATATGCTTTGTCAGATGAGAATGGTTACTCCTGCTTGGTTCTGGACTTTATGTAAGAGAATATCTTTTTTCATTCTTCTACTTTTAGTATATGGAAATTTTTGCCTATAAGATGAGTCTCTTGCAAACAGCATATAGTTGAGTCTTGTTTTTACTCTACTCTGCCAGTCTATATCTTTTTATAGGAACATTGGGTCCATTTATAGTCAAAGTTATTATTGAGAGATGTTTATTATTTCTTGCTAGCTTTATATATTTAATTAATTGTTAATTTCCATTTACTTAAAAGCTTTTCTAGAGAGATATAGCCATATGAGAGATCTGGGATATCATTTTGAGCAATTCTCTGTGCAGAATTTCATTAAGTACTTTCTGTAATGCTGGCTTAGACATCATGAATTCTTTAAATTTTTCACTGCATAAAATATTTTTATTTCATTTTTGATTCTGAATGATAGATTTAATGGAAATAGAAATTTTGGTCTGCAATTATTTTTGTTAAGAGACTACACTATCTTGTTCCAATCACTTCTGGATTGTGGAGTTTGAGCTGAGCTAAGAAGTCAGACATGAACCTCATTAGTTTACCTCTAAATGTGACCCAATGGTTTTCTCTTGTGACTTTTAGTATATCAGGCTTATTCTCTATGATGTACATTTTGATTATGATATGTCTTGAGGGCTTTTTTAAATTAATTTGATTTTGTCTACTTGTTTTTGTATATGCCTCCTGTATGTTCATCTCATTCCTAAGGCTTGGGAAACTTTCTGTAATCATTTCATTAAAACTTCTTCAGTGTCATTACTATGTATCTCCATGCCCCCTTTTATCTCAGTGAGTCTTAAAATTAAATTTGGCCTCATAATGTTTTCCTAGAGTCCTTATATATTATGAGTATATTCTGATATTTTCTTTTATTTCACATTGAGTATTGAAGTTCATATATCCTGACTCTGAGGTTGAAGTTCTGTTTTCTATGTAATTTAATGTTGTGATTCTTTCTAGTAAATTTTTACTCAGTTTATGGTGTCTTTCATTTCCAGGATCCCCAATCAATTTATTTTCAGAATTTCTATCTCTGTTAAAATGGTGTTTCACCTGCTGTATTTCCTCTCTTAATTTTTTACTGCATTCATCATTTTAGTTATCAATATTTTGTATTCTCAGAAATTTCATAATGTTCCTTTTGTTCCTTTCTTAGTGGATGGTAAATTTTTGTTAGAGATTTTTTTGCCTCTTTATTTTTGTTTTCAGAAATGCTGAACTTTGTATGTCATGAGATGAATTTTTTTCCTTTTTGGGGGGCACACACCAGGGATTGAACTCAGGGGCACTCAGCCACTGAGCCACATCCCCATCCCCATTTCATACTTTATTTAGAAATGGGGTCTCACCAAATTGCTTAGCACCTCGCATTTGCTGAGGCTGGCTTTGAACTCCTGATTCTTTTGCCTCAGCCTCCTCTGGAGCCATGGGGATTACAGGTGTGAGCCACAACCTCTGGCCTCCCTTTCCTTTTTAATGAGAGTATCTTTTGGTGCATAGTTATCTCTTTTGTAACAAGTCCTCTGTTGTTGCTCTCTCTTGTTACAACACATAGACTCATTGTAATTCAAGTGTTAATTTCAACAACCAATGCCTCTCAGTTTGCTGCTTTAGAACTGTTGATTTAATTCACTCTTTCGTACAGCTGCTACAACACTGTGGCATCCTCTGAGACATCATCTTGACATCTTTCTCTGTTCTCATTGCAGGAACAGATATCCTAATGTGGGACCTGGAATCTTGCTCTAGGCATTTCTACAAGCCCCTAATCATTTGTCGAGGTTTGCTTCTTCTATTCTTTGTGTTAAACTATTGTTGAGGTTTGGGCAGTGTGAGGCTGTGTGTGGAGCAAGGTGAGCTGTCCCTGGGGTAAGCTGTGTGAGTAGCTCACCAACAGAGTCCCTACCCTGTGAACTCATGGTGTCCCAATAGGTTCCCATTCCCCTTCATATTAAGGGTACACAAGCAATTGCCACAACAGTAGGCACCAATCTAAAACATTAAAGTGAATGCCCAGTGCTTACCATGACCTCAAAAACACAAATAACCACACACACAAAAAGGAATGATGGGGTCATCAGTTAACAACAGCAACAACGATAGATACCCACACACTATATTTAGAATTAAACGGCAGGTGTCAACTAGGTCACCACCCACAGTACTAATTACCCCAACAGCATGCATAATGGGGTTATGAATTGTCTAAACTAAATAGTTCTACAAACTAGTAAGCTTACAGTTCAGCAAGAGAAAATAAAATTGGATCATGAAACAAAAGTAGGTTTAAAATATTCAAAAAGTCAATTCTGATATCAGAAGAAGGGTAGAATGTCACAGCTATAAAGAAGAAAGAGGAGAGGAAGAGGATACAAGATAAGTTTTCTAGAAGAGAAGGAAGAAAGGAGAGGAGCAATAAGAATAGCATAAACAAACAATAAATTAAACCAAAACACACAAAATATCTGAACTTCCAAAGTCCAAACAAAAAAATTTGAGTGAAAAATTATAAAACTGAAAAATAAAATATGTGCCCACAGACACACAAACCAATCAGCAGAGGAAGCACATACATGCGTGCATGCACACACACACACACACACACACAAAAATGGAAAAAATTAGAGAAAACATTTAAATAAAAAATAAAGGCATTGTCTCTGCTGAAGTGTAAATATTGTTGCCAATAATGGATGTTCGCTGTCTGTGTTATATTGCCCTACTTTCTATTGCTTCTTGGCCTATATATTCATTGAAGAGGGAGAGCTGAAGGTTTGAAGCCCATTCTCATGTGTTGATTAAGCTGACATCTGGAAGCAGAGCAAGTTGTAACAGCTCTCAGCCTCCCTCCTCAGCAACATAAGGAAGAATGGAATGGGAAGCATTGGCAATTGGAGTTTAGCCTGAGCAGACTAGTGTTCCCAGGGCAGTGATGCAGAGTTCTAAATGAGGAGTTCTGAGGACTGGTATTTAGTTCAGATGGTCCTCTGCAGTCCCTGCCTGAGCAGATGCTAATTTCTGCTAGGCATCTGGATCTCAGGAACCCCTGAGAATTCCACTGGGGTAAACGAACTCTCCAGAGATCTTGCACATTCCACCACACAGGAATATGGGCTTCCTGAGATCAGACACTGAATGCCACCGCACCCATCTGTCCAGCTTCTGCACTCTTCCTGGCTGGTCCTGTGAGTCACCAGACCCAATGGGAAAGCAAGGTACACTCCCCTCAGTATCTCTAGGCTGAAATGCGCTGGACACAAGTCTCTTTCTGCCTCTTTTTAATAGCACCCCACCACGCACAATCTGGACCTCATGCAGACACTTGCTGGGACAGTCTGGCAAAATGCCTATGAGTTCCCAGGCTCCTGCAGCAGAAAGCTGTGGCTGGACAGCTTCGAGATGTCTTCCCACCTCAGCTTACCACATGCCAGGTGAGCAACATGGAAACAGCCGCTTGCTGCACTGCTTCTGGCTCAGTTCAGGTCAGACTGCCTCTCTGCTGCACAGGTTTTCCCACGCCAGCCTTGTGGGCGGTGCTTCTCTCCTCCTGTCTGTGTCAGCCCTCTCCTCTGAGGTAAAAAGCCGGTGCTGGTGTCCCTGTTCAGGCTCCGACTTCTCTTATGTACACAGTACCTGAATCCGTGTGTCTCTGTGATTCTTATCCCATCTGGAATTGAATTTCAGGGGATTCTCTAACTTCTTCACCTTGCCAAGAAGGAGTATTCCTGCTTTTTAACCCTGAGCCATAGAACAACTGTTCTTTAAATGGTCTAATTTCAACTTTTTAGAAAGAATAAATTTTATACTTTCAGAAAAAAAATGAATCCTGAGTACATTTCTGTTCTTATGGTTTTACAGCACAAATTTTTAGATATCATCTTAAAATTGGTAAAGTAGTATATCCTAATGCACAAACTAAATATATTAAAACTCTTGTTAACTTCTGACAACAATGAAATTCATTCAGCTTTGGCAACATGTTAGGTGAGTACTATCTTCCTTAGACATTGGTTTGAAATATATTTTCAAATATAAAAAAGTGGCAAGCATATTTCTTTCCTCAAACCAAGGGAAATTTTGTAGAGGAATAGAGAGCAAGAGATTTTACAAAGGGTAAATGAAAATGAAGAAAGATGTTAAAGAAATTTAGGACTGTAATAGGTGTTCTATTATCACTGGTAGCAATTTCCAGGTGATCTCTCTCTAAGGTAAAGATGACTTGCTTGCTCTAAAATGTGCTGTATTTCACCAAAAAGAAATAACATATTTATTTCAAAAACTTATCTTAGAATTCCAAACACTTCAGTTTTCATTAGACAGGATATTGACATATGTGTTAGTCAGCTTTGTATCACTGTGACCAAAAGACCTGGCAAGAACAGTTTTAAAGGAAGAAAAGTTTATTTGGCACTTACAGTTTCAGGAATCTCAGAGCACAGATGACAGATTCCATTGCTCTGGGTCTGAGCTGAGGCAGAACATCATGGCAAAGCGTGTGGAAGAAGAAAGCAGATCAGGACATGGTAATCAGGAAGCAGAGAGAGCTCTACTCATCAAGGAAAAAATATAAACCACAAAGACATACTCCCAGTGACCCACCTCCTTCAGCCACATCCTACCTGCCTATAGGGATCATCCAGTTAGTTCGCATCGCCGGATTAATTCACTGATTAGGTTACAAGTCTCATAATCTAATCATTTCACTTCTGACCATTCTTGAATTATCTCACACGTGAGTTTTTTGAGGGTACCTCATATAGTATATAGTAGCTTCAAACTTGTATGCATTTTCAAAAAGCCTCAAAATGGATAATAAAAATCTAGCAGAATTTCAAGAAGAAACCAACAAATCTAGAATTATAGCATGGGATTTTGAGAGAAAGGTATGTATACTACCTCTCTCAGAAATGTACAGATCAAGCAAAATCTAGAAAAAAAAAGGTCGGGTAATTTAAGCAATAAAATGAATAAACTAGACTGCACCTAGAAACATGTACTCAAAAATGATGCTCGCAGTCAGCTTTGGAACATGCCTGTAATCCTGGTGACTGCGGAGTCTGAGGCACTATGATCTGAAGTTCAAAGCCAGCCTCAGCACTCAGTAACTTAGTGAGTCCTAACTCAGGCAGACCCTGTCTCCAAATAAAAAATAAAGAAAGAAAAGAAAAGAAAAGAAAAAGAAAGAGGGCTGTTTCTCATTGGACAAGTGCCCCCAGATTCAATCCCGACACCAAAATAGAAGTCACATTCTTTTTTTTTTTTTCTTTATTTAATTGGTTCTTTTTACTTACTTAACAATAGGATTCATTTTGTCATCATTATAAAAGCATGGAATATAACTCGTTCTATTTCAGTCCCCAGTACTTCCCCTTTCCCTGCCCTTCTCCCTCCCCCTGTTCCCTTGCCTCTACTGATTATTCTATTATTTTCTTACAGTTGATTTTTTTTTAATCAGTGTCCTGTGGATAAACATGATGGTGAGATTCACTGTGGTACACATACATAGACCAATTAGTTCAGATCCTGTTGTCTTACCCTAACCCATCCCACCTCCCTTCTCTTCATTCTGCTTTGTCTGTTCCACTGATCTTTCTTCTATGCTTTTTTACCTCTCCTCCCTTATTTTGGATTAGCTTTTGCAAGTCAGAGAAAACATGTGACCTTTCCCAAAGCCTTTTTAAAAACGCATAATATATATTTCAAAATTTACTTATGAACTAGTACTTATATTTTGTCTTGATAAGTACAATTCAACCTGTAAATAAAGACCACATTCTCTGATTAATATGGTTTAAAATTAGAAATACAAACAAAGGTCTTCATTCCCTCCAGATCTGAAATTTTATGAAGCACTTCTGAGTATTTCACAGGGCAATAAACAAATTTAAATGAAAATGAGAATATAGTTACAACTGAATACACATAGTCCAAACCCATCCACTAAATCTTGTAAGCCATTGCTAGAGTAGTACTTAGAGGTTAATTACGGCTTGGAATTAATTGTATTGTAAAAAAAGAATATTTTTAAGTTAATGTGCCAAGGTTTGAATGTAAATATTAAGGTAAACTGCAAGAGTAATAGTACAACAATAATGATATCTTAATGCTATAAAATTTAAATAAATATTACAGGAGATAGTATAATAAATGAGAAAAGAGAAGTACAACAAAATAAAAAGTGGACTATTTAAATTACAAATAAAAGAGAAAAATGTTTTAGCAAAATTAATAAATTAAATGAGAAGTTTCAAATAAATATTAAGAACAGAAAATGGAAACATGAATCAGAATTTCAGACACAGCAAAACACATCCTGAGAATACTGTGACTTTTAAAACTCAGGTGAAATGGGCAGCTTTTTGTAAAACCACAACTTATCAGAAACCATTGAAAATGGTCTGAATAAACATAATCAATAAAGAAATCAAATTGGTAGTGTGAAATCCCTCCTCCCCCAAAAATACTTGTGATATTTTTACATGTAAATTCCTATGATATTGTAGAAAGGAATGATTTGTAACTTAAGTGACTACTTGTATGGAATAGAAATAGCACCCTTGAATTGTTAAAATTACACTTATGGGGAGAACCAAGATGGCAGACTAGAGGATGACTGCATCTCCAGTCACTCCAGAATCCAGGTTCAAGAAGGGGAGGCATTGAGAGACTCGGACTAAATTAGAGCCTCGGGGTGAGTCTCCCCCACCCGGTGAAGTGTTGCCCGGGTGCCAGGCCTGGATTCAGGTGGCTTATTAGAGTAGGGCAGAGCAGCTAGAGTCCTCCCCAGGCAGCCCTGTGCACTCCGGCAGTGGGCTCCTCCCACAGGGCCAGATTCTCCAGCATCTCGGAGCAGGCCGCCCAGTGAGAAACTTTCTGCACAGAACCAAGCATCAAGTCACTGAACCAGGGCAGCAAGTTCCTGCCCACATGTTGATTCAAGGACCAGGACAGGGCAGCCAGGGACTTCCCCAAGCAGCCCGCAGCCCGACCCCCTCTGGCGGGAAACACCTTTCCAGGCTAGCTTCTCAGAGCAGATCCCCCCAGTGAGAGCCTTTTCACACAGAGCCAGCTACAAGTCCTGGAACCAGTAGAGGGCTAGGGGCAGCTTTCCTTGGAAGCACTGCATTATCAAGTTATTCCAAGACTTCAGACTACTGAAGGCAGGAAGGTGATACACTGGAAATCTACAGGGACAATATAAGCCAATAGAAGAATTCTGCAATATCACAAAGTCCCACTGACATCTGACCAATATGAGAAAACAAGGGAAGAAAATGTCACAAACAAACCTAGATACTATAACAATAAAACCCAATGACAGCACAGCAGAAGAAATGTTAGAAAGGGAGTTCAGAATGTACATAATTAAAACAATCAGGAAAGCAAACGAGGAGATGAAAGAGCAAATGCAGGCATTGAAGGAGGAGATGAAAGAGCAAATGCAGGCATTGAAGGAGGAGATGAAAGAGCAAATGCAGGCATTAAATGATCGCACCAATCAACAGTTAAAGGAGCAAATACGGGAAGCAAGAGAACATCTCAATAAAGAGTTAGAGATATTGAAAAAAAAAACCCGAACAGAAATCCTTGAAATGAAGGAAACAATGAACCAAGTTAAAAACTCCATACAAAGCATAACCAATAGGATAGAACACCTGGAAGACAGAACCTCAGATATTGAAGACAAAATATTTAATCTTGAAAACAAAGTTGACCAAACAGAAAAGATGGTAAGAAATCATGAACAGAATCTACAAGAATTATTGGATATCATGAAAAGGCCAAATTTCAGAATTATTGGGATTGAGGAAGGCTTAGAGAAACAAACCAAAGGAATGAACAATCTATTCAATGAAATAATATCAGAAAATTTCCCAAATCTGAAGAATGAAATGGAAAACCAAGTACAAGAGGCTTATAGGACTCCAAATATACAAAATTACAACAGACCCACACCAAGGCACATTATTATGAAAATACCTAACATACAAAATAAAGACAGAATTTTAAAGGCCGTGAGAGAAAAGAATGAAATTACATTCAGGAGGAAACCAATAAGAATATCAGCAGATTTTTCAATCCAGACCCTAAAAGCTAGAAGGGCCTGGAACAACATTTACCAAGCCCTAAAAGAAAACGGATGCCAACCAAGAATCTTATACCCAGCAAAACTAACTTTCAGATTTGATGATGAGATAAGATCCTTCCATGATAAACAAAAGCTAAAGGAATTTACAAAAAGAAAGCTGGCATTGCAGAATATTCTCAGCAGAATATTCCATGAGGAAGAGATGAAAAACAATAATGCAAATCAGCAATGGGAGGAACTAGCCTAAAGGAATAGCCAAATAAAGGAGAAACCAAATCATGTCAAAAAACAAAAATGAGTCAAATGACTGGGAATACAAATCATATCACAATAATAACCCTGAATGTTAATGGCCTGAACTCATCAATTAAAAGATATAGACTGGCAGAATGGATTAAAAAGAAAAATCCAACAATTCGCTGCCTGCAAGAGACTCATCTCATAGAAAGAGATACCCCAGACTAAAGGTGAAAGAATGGGAAAAAACATACCATGCACACGGAGACAGCAAAAAAGTTGGAGTATCCATCCTCATTTCAGATATTGTGGACTTCAAGCCAAAACTAGTCAGAAGGGATAAAGAAGGACATTACATACTGCTTAAGGGAAGCATAAATCAGCAAGACATAACAATCATAAATATCTATGCCCCGAACATTGGCTCATCCATATACGTCAAACAAATCCTTGTCAATTCCAGAAATCAAATAGACCACAACACAATAATACTAGTCGATTTTAACACACCTCTCTCACCGCTGGATAGATCGTCCAAACAAAAATTGAATAAAGAAATCATAGATCTCAATAACACAATCAACAATTTAGACTTAACCGACTTATATAGAATATACCATCCAACAAAGAACGAATACACCTTCTTCTCAGCAGCACATGGATCCTTCTCTAAAATAGACCATGTCTTATGCCACAAAGCTACTGTTAGCAAGTGCAAGAAGATAGAGATACTACCTTGTACTCTATCAGATCAAAATGGATTGAAATTAGAAATAAATGACAGAATAAAAAACAGAAACTTCTCCAATACCTGGAGATTAAATAATACATTATTATATGATGAATGGATAACAGAAGACATCAGGAGGAAAATAAAAAAATTTTTAGAAGTAAACGAGAACAAAGACACATCATATCAAAATCTCTGGGACATTATGAAAGCAGTACTTAGAGGAAGATTTATTTCATGAGCTCATTCAAAAAAAGAAGAAAAAATCAACAAATAAATGACTTAACACTACAGGTCAAAGTCCTAGAAGAAGAAGAGCAGACCCACACCAAAAGTAGTAGAAGACAGGAAATAGTTAAAATCAGAGCTGAAATCAACGCAATTGAAACAAGAGAAACAATAAAAAAATTAACAAAATAAAGAGTTGGTTCTTTGAAATAATAAACAAAATTGATAAGCCCTCAGCCACACTAACAAAGAGAAAGAGAGAGAAAACTCAAATTACTAAAATTCAGAATGAACAAGGAAATATCACAACAGACACGAGTGAAATACAAAACATAATTAGAAGCTATTTTGAAAATCTATACTCCAACAAAACAGAAAACCTCAAAGACATCAACAAGTTTCTAGAGACATATGAATTACCTAAACTGAATGAGGAGGACATACACAACTTAAATAAATCAATTTCAAGCAATGAAATAGAAGAGGTCATCAAAAGCCTACCAACAAAGAAAAGTCCGGGACCAGATGGGTTCTCAGCTGAGTTCTACAAAACCTTTAAAGAAGAGCTCATTCCAATACTTCTCAAAGTATTCCATAAAATAGAAGAGGAGGGAAGCCTTCCAAACTCATTCTATGAAGCCAATATCACCCTGATACCTAAACCAGACAGAAACACTTGGAGGAAAGAAAATTTCAGACCAATATCCTTAATGAACATCGATGCAAAAATTCTCAACAAAATTTTAGCAAATCGCATCCAAAAACATATTAAAAAGATAGTGCACCACGATCAAGTGGGTTTCATCCCAGGGATGCAAGGTTGGTTCAACATCCGGAAATCAATAAATGTCATTCGCCATGTCAACAGACTAAAAGTTAAGAATCATATGGTTATTTCAATAGATGCAGAAAAAGCATTTGATAAAATACAGCATTCCTTCATGCTCAAACACTAGAGAAAATTGGGGTAGTGGGAACATTCCTTAACATTGTAAAGGCCATCTACGCTAAGCCCATGGCCAATATCATTCTAAATGGTGAAAAACTGAAAGCATTCCCCTTAAAAACTGGAACAAGACAGGGATGTCCTCTTTCACCACTTCTACTCAATATTGTTCTTGAGGCTCTAGCCAGAGCAATTAGACAAACCAAAGAAATTAAAGGGGTATGAATTGGAAAAGAGGAACTCAAACTATCCCTGTTCGCTGATGACATGATTATATATTTAGAGGAACCTGGAAATTCCACCAGAAAACTCTTAGAACTCATAAGTGAATTCAGTAAAGTAGCAGGTTACAAGATCAATGCTCATAAATCCAATGCATTTTTATACATAAGTGATGAATCTTCAGAAAGAGAAATTAGGAAAACTACCCCATTCACAATAGCCTCGAAAAAAATAAAATACTTGGGAATCAATCTCACAAAAGAGGTGAAAGACCTCTACAATGAGAACTACAGGACACTAAAGAAAGAAATTAAAGAACACCTTAGAAGATGGAAAGATCTTCCATGTTCTTGGATAGGAAGAATTAATATTGTCAAAATGGCCATACTACCTAAAGTGCTATATAGATTCAATGCAATTCCAATTAAAATCCCAATGATGTACCTTACAGAAATAGAGCAAGCAATTATGAAATTCATCTGGAAGAATAAGAAACCCAGAATAGCTAAAGCAATCCTTAGCAGGAAGAGTGAAACAGGGGGTATTGCAATACCAGATCTTCAACTCTACTACAAAGCAATAGTAACAAAAACGGCATGGTATTGGTACCAAAATAGAAAGGTAGATCAATGGTACAGAATAGAGGACACGGACACAAACCCAAATAAATACAATTTTCTCATACTAGACAAAGGTGCCAAAAATATGCAATGGAGAAAAGATAGCCTCTTCAACAAATGGTGCTGGGAGAATTGGAAATCCATATGCAACAGAATGAAACTAAACCCATATCTCTCACCATGCACGAAACTAAACTCAAAATGGATTAAGGACCTCGGAATCAGACCAGAGACCCTGCAGATTATAGAAGAAAAAGAGGGTCCAAATCTTCACCTTGTTGGTCTAGGATCAGACTTCCTTAACAGTACTCCCATAGCACAAGAAATAAAAGCTAGAATCAACCACTGGGATAGATTCAAACTAAAAAGCTTTCTCTCAGCAAAGGAAACTATCAGCAATTCAAAGAAAGAGCCTACAGAGTGGGAGAATATCTTTGCCAATCATAATTCAGATAGAGCACTAATCTCCAGAATCTATAAAGAACTCAAAAAACTCTACTCCAAGAATTCAAATAATCCAGTCGACAAATGGGCTAAGGAAATGAATAGACACTTCACAGAAGAAGATATACAAGCAATCAACAAACATATGGAAAAATGTTCAACATCTCTAGTAATAAAAGAAATGCAAATCAAAACCACCCTAAGATTCCATCTCACCCCAATTAGAATGGCGATTATCAAGAATACGAACAACAACAGGTGTTGGCGAGGATGTGGGGAGAAAGGTACACTCATACATTGCTGGTGGGGCTGCAAATTAGTGCAGCCACTCTGGAAAGCAGTGTGTAGATTCCTTAGAAAACTTGGAATGGACCCTCCATTTGACCCAGCTATCCCACTCCTTGGCCTATACCCAAAGGACTTAAAATCAGCATACTACAGAGATACAGCCACATCAATGTTCATAGCTGCTCAATTCACAATAGCCAGACTGTGGAACCAACCTAGATGCCCTTCAGTTGATGAATGGATAAAGAAACTGTGGCATATATATACAATGGAATATTACTCCGCCATGAAGAAGAATGATAAAATTATGGCATTTGCAGGCAAATGGATGAAATTGGAGGATATCATGCTAAGTGAGACAAGCCAATCTCAAAAAACTAAAGGACGAATGATCTCGCTGATAAGCGGATGAGGACATATAATGGGGGCTAGGAGGGATTAGCGTTAGGGTTAGGGTTAGGTTTAGGGTTAGGGATAAGGAGGCTGGTAAGAATGGAGGAAGGAAGGACTGTATAGAGGGAAAAGAGGGGTGGGAGGGGTGGGGGGAAGGGGAAAAAAATAACAATGAATCAAACAACATTGCCCTATGTAAATTTATGATTTTTAATTAAAATTTTAAAAAATGCAATGGTGTTTGAGGTCAGGCGAGTAGTTACTTTCAGGCAAGGCGGGAAAGGACAGGAACTGGGTGGCATTCAAGGGCTTCTTGGTTGCTGATATATTCTGCTGTCACTTGTTCTGAAGGCTGGTTCCATGGGCCTGTTCATTTTGTCAAAACTCACTGAGCTGAACTTTTACAACTGGTATACTTTTTAGGTTATGAGTAATATTTTAATAAAAGTTTAAAGAAAGTTTAAAAAAAATTGCACTTATAAAATCTGGGGATGGCAGCGCAACCTGTAATCCCAGTTGCTAGGGAGGCTAAAACAGGAGGATTGCAAGTCCAAGTTCAACATGGGCAACATGGCAGAACCCATCTCATATAAATGAATAACATTTATATCTCAACTAAATGAGGTGTCTGGAAGCATCAGAAATGTATTCACATCATTATACTATGGAAATATGAAAATTATCTAGTATTAGGTCACAGAGGAGAAAATTGAGACTTGAACAGGTTCCTAATTAAAATATTAAAGTCATTTTTTTTTGTAGGAAAAAAATTGTTCCATTAATAACTGTAGTTAAGACCCTGTGTTCCCTTACTAATTCCATGACAGAATACAGATAGTGTCTAAAATAGGAAAGACAATGGGAACTTGCCCAAGACTACAAATCTATTGAAGTTGTCTGAGATCAACAGAAATAGAGATTCAGACAAAAAAAAGAAAATTAGGAAAGATAATTTTTGGCAAAACACTTTGTCATTTCTAAAGTGTTACTGAAGAACAAAATCTATTTCATCATTGATTTCTACTAACAGAGATCAATCCCTTGGGTAAGGAAATGTTTTTGAGAGCATGTGAATCTCTAACTTATTTTTTCATTTATTTTGTTATTGCATGTGCAGTCAAATCTTGGGTGATTTTGCATCCCTTTGGGAATGAATTATATATTTCTAAGTCCCATTGCAAGACTTGCAAATAATAGAGGATTCCAGTTTCTCAGGCAAATATCTGAAGGTAAGTGAGTATCAATTTCTTACCAGGTCATACAAGTCCTGCATGGTGTTTGACTTGTGTATTTAAATGCTGTAATTAATAATTCAAGGTAATGCATCACACTTTATATGTACTGGTCATTTAAATTTTTTTCAAATTTTAGTGACTCATTGTATTCTCAAAATTAAATCCTGTCTGACAAACTTTACAGTTGAGGATGTCAAGTCACAGGTACTATAAGTTTTTTTAAAGTCACCCAACTATTAAGGACCAACCCCTGATTCAATTCTGACTATTCTGGCTACTGAGTGACTTTAAAACTCAGCACTACGATATTGTATTCATTTTTTTAGATTGTATTCACATATTTTTATATGAATCCAAAACACACATTGCAGAAAAGACCAACTATAAAAATTTAACATATACCCATTTGCTTATTTTCTGTCCATATGTACCCTGGATGATTTAATTTCCCATTATCTGCATTTCAGTGTCAGTTTTCCTTTCAGAACCACAGATGAGTGAAGCAAACCTTGCAGAGCCTAGTATTCTAATGTCCTGCTACCTTAAAATCAGTTCCATTAGGCGCTCTTTAAGTTCTTCCTTTTGTAGTTGGCTTTTCCTATTTAAATCATGTCCCATTGGTACAGTTGCATCAATGCTGAGTTATCAACCTTGAGTTGTGACTGGGTCTTAACCATCAATATCAATGCTCAAGACGTTGTTGGAATTATTTTAGATGGGGAAGCCTGGCCAAGCTGACAGCATTCAATTACCACTTTCTCCTATTGCTCCAGTGCTTTCCAGAGCAGCTTCCTGCCATAGATGTTCCTGACAGCAGAAACAGCTCTTTCTTAAATCTAAATCATAATGTCATGTTATTTATGATCTGCAAAATGCTCAAAAAATCTTGATAATTTTTCCAGCGTCACTGTAGGGACATCAGGGATCTATTTATCTCCTTTTCTCGAATAAAAGCTATGGTTTTTCATTTCCTTTTGAATGCAATCCATTCCTTAATAACCAGGAGCAAACCTGCTACTCCCCTGATCTTAAGCAACACACACTCTCACCTGCTTTCCCATTTATGCCTCTGGTTGAGGCTACTTGCTCGTTTGAGGAGAACTTAAGTCAATTGGAGAGCAAATTCAGATACTATTTTATAAATTAAAAAAACTCATAATAAAATAATTCCTCAAAGTCACATAGTGGTTTAAAACTTGCAGGTGTCTATACAGACTTTGTCTTCAAAACTTCTCTTCTTATTGATGAGGAAGTAAATTCCGAGGTAAATGACCTGCCCTTTTACACATATCCTACATCAAGGTACAGTCCTGCCTGTGTTCATTCTTCAGTCTGCAAACAAGAAGGCTTTCTTACCTATTTCATTATTCAGTCATAGGGGATAGGATTTGAAATGAATAAATATTTCATTCATGAAAGTCATGCAGACGTTTTGTAACAGTTGTTTGGAATAATGTAATAAACATTGGAAGATCTCCTTTCCATTGTATTTGAATCCCTTGAAAAAGTGGACCTCATTCTCAACCCAGAAAACTGAACTGAATCCTATACTCTTGGCTAAAATGCCAGCTTTATTAGAGTCCAAAGGTACAGCTACAATGGTATTTGAGATTCAGATGTCTAGCCACTACTATTTAGTCATGTCCCTTGAATCAAATTACATCCCCCAAACGAAAATCCTGGGGTTTCTTCAACAGCTGTAGTCTATATTCTGTAGCACTCAGCAGGTTAGTTTAGGTAAATTTTCATGAAATACCATCTTTCCACTGGGAGAAAACAATAGACCAATACCTACTCTACATAGTTGTTTTATTTATAAGTAGGGATTTATAAGAAGGATTTTTGTAAATTTGTTTATCTATGTTCATTCAAAAAAGCTAAACTCAAAATTTCATTTTTATTCTAAGTATGCTCACATATAGTTATGTTTGTATATATGTTATGCCAGAAGCACACTGACAATTTTGAGAGTAACTTGTAAGCTCCTGGTAAACTGCATGGACTCTTACATTCTTGAATGACTGATGGTAGAAATCACCAGCTACTTTTCTTGGATATGCATTTATGTTTCTAATGGGAAGAACAGGCACTTTTGTTACAGTGTGGTTGTTTTATAAAGTTTTAAAGGCAGCAGAATTGCAGGTCACCAAACACTGAGAAAATTTAGAAGAGAATCAAAGCAGAACCTTCTTATAGGAGACCCCATCACCTATGGTCATCTGTGCTGTAGGTGAGCAGAGACCATGGAAATGTTACTCATTTTCACTTTCTTTTGATGTAATAACATTTCATTTTCAGTAAAATCTCACATATGTTAATATTTCATTTTTGCTCATTTTCTAAGTGAGTCACCTACTAAATTACTTTGATAGGAAATTTAAATATTGCAATTCATGTTCCTCTGACCTTCAGAATTGAAGATATTGGAAATAAATAAATGTTCTTTGGATGATGATTAGGGACAATGATGATTATACAAACAGGTTATTTTGTGTATTTATTGTGAATTTTCACCTGACCAGACTTTCTGAAGTTTTGGATAGCTTGGCAGTTTGAGGATTTTTTTTTTCTAGAAGCCTACTTTCTTGTCACCCTTAATTTTGTTTAAAATCTTTCTGATGTTCCCTACCCCTATCAAATTCAGTGTCTTCATTCTGTTCTCTTTCAATTATGCTAAATGATTTACTGACAAAACAACAACAACAACAACAAAATTATATATATATATATATTTATATATAATAAAATTAAAATTATATATATATATTATATTTATATATAATAAAATTATATATATATATTATATTTATATATAATAAAATTAAAATTATATATATATATATTTAGGAGCCGACCAATGTGTGAATTATTAAAGTTCAGTGGATGAATTTTAATAAATGGATAATGTGATGCTTATAATTGATTTCTTAAAGGTGTTTTACTTACATTTGGTTATTTTGTAATATAGACACTGAATAAATATCTGCAGATAAATGAGGTTTTCCTGCCCATCTGTTGCTGTCCTCAATCTGCTGTGCACTGTCAAAGCACCAACTACTGTGATTTGTTTACTGAGAGATCAGCAATTCTAATCTTAAAATCGGCAGGAACGTTTCTTCAGTCACAGAGAGATAGGAATACTAGGGTTCTGGTCTCTGGATGACCCTTCCTAGTGGGAAAGATTTCTGTATTATCTGAAATTATAAAAGGAAATTTAGTGCTATGTGAGCCTATCAAAAACTATGGTACCTAATAAATGGGTCTGAACCCAAAGTGCTTCACCTCTGTCTCTACTAACTTTCACAGTGTGTTGGTTTCTCTATGAATATCACAAATGTTGTGTCCATCTGAACAAATCATTGAAAATCTTCACAGCATCCACATGAAGATGGTCCAATTTCTTGGGCATTGTCAATGGGGCTGTTTGGTGTTTCGTTTTGGCAATTCTGTTTGTCTTCCTCTTAGAGTATTAGCTAATTTCCTGAATTTAGAGACTAGGATATGCATTTATCTCTTCTTCTGTTCTTAGAGATAACATCCCACATAATTCAGCCTTTAAATCAACACAAATATTGAATACCATTAACATGCTGCAGAAGGTATAAAGTGAAAGTATATTGCAGCAAATTTGACAATTTTTCTGTTTGTGATCATGAAAAAAATGTTTTGTTGTGAAAAATAAAAGGAAAGTGATGTATCATTTTGTGAATGGAAATTTTTCATTGATATTTTTTTCTCATTTTGGAAAAATAAAATTCAAAACCATATTTTGGTCCTGACTCTTCATGTTTCTCTCTTGTGTGTCATGAATTAAAATAAAATGTCCCTATGACAAATTACCAATCTTGATTCCAAAGATAATACACAGAGTTTCAGCTCTGCTTGAAGTTTAGAGGAAACAAATACGGTGAACAGGAGGAGCTACAATTCTGATCCAACATTTTGGAAAGAAATGTCAGTGAGCATTTGGCTTTGAAAGATGGATGGGAGTGAAGGTGCAAACTTGTGTTGATGGCTCCTGTTACACCTGAAGATTAACACTACTTCTTGTTGTTTCTGGAAAAGAAGATCTGAATTAAAGTCAAAGGATGGCCTTTGGCACTGCAATTCTGTCAATCCAATTCCCAATGAAAGGAAAAATGTCCTGGTCCGCTCATAAGAGAATGAGAGTCAGAAGTGATTGGAGGCATTTCTATAAGTTCTTTTCCTCTATTTGTGACCCCTTCCTAGACATCTCTATGTTCCATAGTCCCCAGTTTTAAAGAATGCTAAGAATGTTGATTCATGTAGGTAGGCTGGGAGCTGAAATGGACAGTTCTCACATGGCCACAGGTAGATCTCAAACCATGAAGTCACAAGGTCTGTAGGTTCTACTGTCCTATGCTCAGATGAAGAGGGTAAGAGGGCTTATTCTAATAGTATGAACAAAAGATTAGTTAAGTATGGAATGTCTGAGGTTTTTCTCAAAGTGTAGTAGTTGGAGCTTTAAGCCTGGGAAGAAAATGAAAGCACATTGATTTTAAGAGGAGCTTTCAGACTGGTTGCGTTGGGTGGAATCATGGATCTGGGATGCATCAGAGTCTTGGTCCTGGAGATTTTAAGAGGTCTTTTAAAAAGATGAAGTCATGGAACACATGAGAGTGTCAGGAATGGAAAACTCCAAAGAGAGCATGAAATTCTGTTTGGAAATCAAAAGATAAGTTTAATGTCTCTCTTTTATCTCTTTTAACAGATAATATTTTGTAAGAAAATGGCTACTTCAAACCACTCTTCAGTGACTGATTTTATATTGGAAGGGTTAACAAAATGCCCGGACCTTCAATTGCCCCTCTTCCTCCTGTTTCTTGGAATATATGTGGTCACAGTGGTGGGGAACCTGGGCATGATCCTCTTAATTGCCATTAGTTCTCAACTTCACTCCCCAATGTATTACTTTCTCAGTCAGTTGTCCTTCATTGATCTCTCCTACTCCTCTGTCATTACCCCTAAGATGCTGGTGAATTTCGTGTCAGAGAGGAACATCATCTCCTTTCCAGAGTGCATGACTCAGCTCTACTTTTTTCTTTTTTTTTTTGTTATTGCAGAAGGCTACCTCCTCACAGCCATGGCGTATGACCGTTACGTTGCTATCTGTAGCCCACTGCTTTACAACGTTGTCATGTCCCACAGGGTCTGCTCCATCATGATGGCAGTGGTATACTCCCTGGGTTTGTTTGGGGCCACCGTCCATACTTCCCGCATCTCACTGCTGTCCTTCTGTGGGTCTCACACTGTCAGCCATTACTTTTGTGATATTCTGCCCTTGTTGACTCTGCCTTGCTCCAGCACCCATGTCAATGAGATACTGCTGTTTATTATTGGAGGAGTCAATACCTTAGCTCCTACACTGGCCATCCTCATCTCTTACGCTTTCATCCTCGCTAGCATCCTCCACATTCGCTCCACCGAGGGGCGGTCCAAAGCCTTCGGCACCTGTAGCTCCACCTCATGGCGGTGGGCATCTTTTTTGAGTCTATAACGTTCATGTATTTCAAGCCTCCTTCCAGCAACACTACGGACCAGGAGAAGGTGTCCTCTGTGTTCTACACCACGGTGATTCCATGCTGAACCCCCTGATCTACAGCCTGAGGAACAAGGACGTGAAGAGCGCACTGAGAAGGGTGGTTGTGGGGAGGCAGTCGTCCTGATGCAGGGGTTCTTATAGGACCAGAACTGAGCCGGATGAAATGGTGTGAGGGACTTTTGACATTTTTTCTGTCTTTCAAAGAGAAATTATTATTATTTACAAAATAAGAATGATGGAGACTTTTTGGAAATTATTGAGCAATTCAGTTTTCTGATTATGTTTCAGAGAAATTGGAGTTGACAGAAAGAGGAAAGACAAACATTTGAATTTTATGATTGTGGAAACAATATTGTTCTCTTCTGTTGGAAACTAGAAATGATATAGTTGCATGGAAGGAGATTCTGAGTGTTGGGAGAAAATTATTAATGAGTGAATATATTGCAAATTCAGTTAATGATTCATTTTCTGTGGAATTCAAAACATTACGTTCTATATGGTGTTTTATCCAGCATGAACAATCATTGTACAGAAGTATCTGGCTTCGTTGTCTTGGGGAAATAGCCTGAATTAATCATGTCATGTCTTTTAAAAAAAGATTAAAATTAATTGTACTATATATATGTTTTCATTTAGAAACCCTTTGATAAAATTGTTAAACTGCAGACTATAGATTTAAGTTAAACATTTTATAAGACTATAAGACACCAGTTGAGTTGATCAATTGAAAATATATTCTTCCTTGTAAGTAAGTGAAACACATATTTTGGTGGTTAGTTTCAGTTTCTGGACAAGTATGACTACAGATGACCTTTTCATTTTTACTGCTCTATCCTCTTCTTGACTCTAACAATTCCATACTGTAACCATGTGTGGGGGGAATGAGACCGTTTTCTGCCTCCAGTCTTAGGTTGTCCGTCTCTTGACCTGCAGATGGCTTAAACCTATGAATGTGGATGAATGGAAGCTCTTCCATGTAGGTAGCCAATGATGAATCATTGTCTTGTACTCATTAGTTTCCTAACTAATTTGTCATAAAAATGTCTAACAATGTAGTGGCTCCAAATAACAGATATTTGTTCTCCTCCAATTCTAGAGGTCAGAAAAAAATAGTGTTAATGGGTCCAAGTCAAGGTTTCAACTGGGTCTCACTGCTTCTGAAGCGTTATGGTTTAGATATGAGGCGTCTCCTCAAAACTCACATGTTAGGCAATGCAATTGTTTTCAGAAGGGAAATTGTTGAATTATGAGAATCTTACCATAATCAGAGGATTTGGTCACTGATTGGAATTAATGAGGTAGTAACTATAGGCTGGGAGGTTGTGACTGGAGGAGATAGATAACTGAAGTCCTGCCTCCGGGATTTATATATTGTCCCTGGTGAGCAGAGCTCTCTATCTCTGTTTCCTGATTGCCATGCTGCTTTGCTCTGCCAAGCCCTGCTGCCATGATGTTCTGCCTCACCTTGGGCAGAGGGGCAGAGCTTTGGAGTCAGCCATCTATTGACTGAGACCTCGGAAACTGTGAGCCAAAATAAACTTTTCCTCCTCTACATTGTTCTTTCTGGTTTTTTGATCACAGTAATGAAAAAGCTGACAAGCACATGGAGGCTCCAGGGAGCATCCGTTCTTTTCCTTGTCTAGCTTCCTGGGGCTGCTGGCTGCCTTAGCTTGTGGCTGTGCCACTCCAATTTCTCTCCTGTGGTCTCTGCTCTGTGTTGTCAGTGTTCATTTGATTGCATGTAAGGCCCATCTGAATAGCATCTGACGATCTCCCCATACCAGGATCCTTAATGCAGGCACATGTGCAAAACTCTTTTCTTCTTGTTTTATTCCATATAAGGTAGCATTCAAGTAACATTCACAAGTATTGCAGGTATTGGGACGCTGATATGTGTATCATTAGAGAGGTGATTATTATTATTATTATTATTATTATCATTATTATACCACAGGTCTTCAGGGACACAAGGACCTCTGAGATCAATTTAAATGTTATGTATTCTCTCTGGGGTTCTTAGAGTGTTGACTGGGACAATAGCACAGAAAAACAATTCTAAAACTCTGTGAGTCCTAAAACCACAAAACATGACTTCAACTCTTTTAAGATACATGTCAAAATTTTAGATAGTAGTTTATGCTCAGACCAGGTTTTTATCAGTGTCTATCATTACATAAAATGATATCTTTCTTTGATTCATATTGTAATCTTGGAGAACAGTGGTTAAAAACATTCATAGTCCGTTAATTACTGTCATTTGAGACCAACACCAGTACGATGCCCAGCACAATGATTTCATTTCTTTATGTTCTTGAAACTGTTTTTTTTTTTTTCCCTCCTGAGATTAACTGCGAGTGTAGACCCTTCTGTTTTCTGAAGTTCTTACAAAGTCAGATACGTTCTTACCTTCAGTAAGGCAGAATAGGTCCTATACACTTTCTATATGCTATTTTACGACAACAAATCTACTTCCACCATCACCTTTGCACAGAATGATTTTGTCCAGAAAGGTATCCACGAATCCATCAAGGTATCCATGAATGAGAGAAGAGAATGGTATGAAGAACAGAGCACTACTTCCTGGGCTTTCTTTGGGGTGAATGTTGAAGTTTATTAATCCCTTACTTCTTAAAGTACCTCACTATTTCTATATTATATTTTATTTTATGCTATATGTATGTATGACTTCCCTATAAACCAATTGTAGCTGTTTTACTTATAGGAAAATTAAACTCCAATATTTTAACTTGACCACCAATAATAAGTATAAAACAAGGAGTATAGGCTGAGTCTCCTACATGTCAATCCAGGGTCCTTTTCTCCTTTCTACCTTTTCACCAAAAATAACTATTGGGATGAAATTCTGAATTAAACAACAATTGAACCACAAATATTGCCTTTCTGCTTTTTGTGTAAATGTTCTTATCATAGAGTTATAGCACTGAGAAATATGAAAAATTATGTATTTGAATTCTGTGATTTTGTAGATGAGGAATATGAGTTTCAGAGTCTCAATGATTTCCTCAGAGACAATTACTTTGACAAAAATAATATTATACTTATAAAGTGCTTAGACCAATGTCTATCACTATAATGAGCATCTATACATAGTATTGCCAAATTGTAATAACATAAAGAACAGTTATTATAGTGAACACTATTATTTTTCTTGGGAAAGATTTCTAACTTAAACTACTAAGTAAGTCCAGTTCTGAGTAAATTATGTTAATATGCCATTTATGTGTAAAATTCACTGGAGATCTGTGGATGTTTTTTAATTAACTTCCTTAAAGAATGCAATTTGCTGGTGAAATCCTGGTATTTGTGGTTGTAGGCACAAGATAGGTGATGTGACTCTTATGTACTATGATGTCCTTTGAGAGTGACTCTATTTCAGGAGAATATATTCCTCACTTGTCCCCAAATAAGAAGAACTTTAGGCAGGTGTAATGATGAAACAGAAGAAAGTTGCCTAAGTCATTGAATGACACAAACTTAGTCAAGGAAATGTATAGGAGCAAAGGCAGCATAGTGATTGGGTCCTAGTAATTAAAGATTGGTTCAGAGGGAAGGAGTCCATGGACAATTTTCCTAAGAGTCCTAGAAGATTTGTGACCTAAGCCCTTGGATGGGAAGGGCAAAGGGAACATCTTTTCCTATGTTAACCATTCTGTCCTATGTTAACCACTCTATGGTTCTCGGAATTTGGATTTTCCAAGATAGCAAAATTTCAATACAGAACTAAATTTGCTTAAAATTTGGTTTGCCATCTAAATCATTCAAATACAATACACGAATAAATATGCAAGCAACAAAATATGTGCCTATCTACATTAGGATCATATCATAAAATGAGAGAATACTTTGGATCTTGAAAACATTTTCAAATAAGTGTGACAACCTTAAAGAAGAAAAGTTTTAAAATTGAATAAACTCAGCTTTAGAAAAATTTTATATCATCTTTAACCTCTCTCCCACCTTTTGATTTTAACTAATTAATGAAATATTAGTCAAGAACCAGCTACCGACTTCTGATTCACTCTGGGAAATCATTGTTCTGATTTCTCTGCATTACAGAATCCTCATCAACAACTGGAGAATATAAAATCAGAAACTCATTTCACCCCTCTTGAGACAGGTATCACCAGGGAGCTAAGAGCATGATAAGATGATTTTTGAAGAGAATTATTAAATAGTGATCACTCTGTTAATCTTGGGCTCTGTTGGTCTTGTGGGATTTATATGTGTAGGAGTGTGTTTTATATTTCTAATGAGATCCCTAAGCTCACTAACCTCAGATAAAAAGTGCTTTTCATACCACCCTCATGCTTTGCAGACTGAGAAAGCTAAGTGTTTTCTGCTTGAGGGTTTGTACTCTTGGATAAATAGTTTATTTATTTATTTATTTATTTTTTTGCCACCCCAACAATTCAGTCTTTGACATATAAATGTATGCATCAGGCCCTGGAAAAGCACTGGGCTTTGTCAACCTTAAGAGGGATCTGTGACATGAGCAAAGTGATCTGTTTCTACATCAGTCTCTGCTCAGGATCCAGGTAAGTGTCCAGTTTCTTTTACGGCAATTGTGTCATGTCTGATATGAGGGCAGTTGGTGACAAACAACAGTGCCACCCACATGCAACATTTCGACTTTACCCAGGAGCATGTGCTCCACTGTCCTCCAGTTGGTCAGGTCCTCCCATCTACTTGTCTAGCAATCCTAGCCTTGTCACTTCTTTATGACTTGAGTCACAGAACCCATGGGAATGATTCCAGGTTGAAATGTGAGCAACGCTGGTGCAGAGGCCTCCCTGGGGTTTCCACAACTCTGAAGCGTCTGCTTCCCTGAAGTGCTTCTGGTTTTTGTGTTTATTAGTATTTCTTGTCTTGTACACCAGTCTCCTCCTACAAGTCTCCAAGTGATAAGATAACAAGGAAGCTATGATCCCAGGTAGAGTGTTTATTTTTCACAGAATATCAAACATAAATTTCTAATTTCTTGTTTATGTTGAATAAATATTCTTTGGCCTGTAGGAGAGAGATCAAGGATCATTCATCCCAAATATGCCTTGTTCATTTGCCACTGGCCTCAGAAGCCCTCGCTAGAAGGACCCTCTTTGAAACGAAGAGCCCCGATGTCCCATCTTCTCCAAAAAGAGACAAAATTTAATGTCTCAGAATTTCTAAATCCAGGGACACAAATGTTAAAAAGCCTGGCCAGCCCCAAATGTTTAGCATATTTTCATTATTCAAACCACAGTGAAGGACCTGGGATGAAGAGGAGACTCTGAGTCCATCTTCTCCTTACCAAGGTGGCATTTCCACCTCCCCACATTATGCCCCTTTCTATGTTCAACAATATACCACATTAAATTTTGATTAGTGCTTTTAGATAACAAATATTTACATTCATTATTTTAGTCGATCATAACATTCCTTTGAAAAAAGGTACTCTCATTTCCACTTCACAGACTAGAAGAGAGATTTACATCAAATAGCTTGACCACTATTGCAAGCTGGTCAGCAGAGCAGTCAACCCTTGACCTTATAGTTCTCCTGCCACCGAAAACTTCATGTTTGTTTGCTGGCCAGAGTATCAGTTCACATTGTTAAGTTCTTTTACGATTTTGGTATTCAAGTAGGAATGGGAAGATTTGGGCAGATTTCTTTCCAGTTGGGCTATATATAGTATTTTTTATTTTCTATTTATTTTTTATTTTTAAAATTTTTAGATTTTATTTGTTCTAATTAGTTGTGCATGACAGTATAATGCATTTATACATCCTGATGGATCATACATAAATAGAGTGTAATCTCTTATTTTTCTGATTGTACATATTGCAGGATCACATCGATCATGCAGTCTTACATGTATATGAGATAATAATGTCTATTTTACTATATAAAGTATTTAATGTTCACATGTTCACTGTGAACTTGCCTGCAGGTGCAGGGAAATACTTACCTGAATATACAAGGACCCTATTTTTTTTATTTGTTTAACTTTTCAGATCATCATGGACATTGGAAAAACTAGCTCACAGCTATGGACAAAATGTCTTAAGTGTGTCCTTTAAGGATACTATGGGGAAATGTTATTTCAGTCATTTTTAATGTTTACTATTCTGTGGATAGTGTCTTCCAAAGCCAGAAATACCTCTTTCACTCTTTTTGTATTTTATTCAAGCCTGTATCAGCTGTAGGTAGAATTATGAGGTGTAGAAGTTTGTGCTGGGTCTCTGCAATTCCTGCTCTAAACCCTTCCTAGATAAGCAGTGTTCTTAGGCTGCTCACCATGCATGAGCCCTAAGCCCTGTTGTTTCCCATTATCTAAATTCTCCCTTTCCAGGAAAGTGCTTTGAAATCTGGACTTTCTTTAGCATCTAAAAACGTTCACATTTCCTTTTAGGCTCTCATCCTCTCAGTGTTGTGATGAGTTAGATAATGGCACATATGAAGACATTAATCCATCAGTGAAGTAAACTGTGTCAAAGAGGGACTCTGCCACTATTACTTCCTCAACTCTAGTTTTGACTCTGCTCTTCAATATCCTCTGCCTCTATCTTTTAACCATGAAAATAGGGACATAATAGTAAATAATATTTTAGGGGGTTTTGAAAAATTAAATAAAATATGTAAAGTGTCTGGAAGTAATATGCAATCAGTGAGGAAGAAAGAGCAGGCAAAGAAGGAGGAAGGAAGGACAGGAGGAGGAGGAGGAGGCGGAGGAGGATCATTATTTTTCTAGTCTCCTTTTCTAAATAAAAGAATAGAATAACTGATACCCTGACAACACATACACTCAGTCCCCTTCAGGGACCCAATTAATGTTGAAAGAGTGTGAACCAACTCAACACTTCTGGGAAAAACACAGCATACCCTTATTTCTTCAGATCCAGGGCCTGAACACTCATTGGTACTGAGCGTTGGAAAGTTCAAGGTTTACACCACCAGCAACATTCTTTCAGGAATTGAAGAATCATCTTTTTCTGCCATGTAAACACTGCTCCATTGGGTATGGCCATCTTATATGTAAGGGGATAGTTGTTCACTGCTAAGGTTGCAGCTAACTGACCCTTCTGGGAATCTTGAGGACTGAGAAGATGCTCCTGAGCTCAGCACCTGTCTTTTATTAGTGAATGCAGTGCTGAAGCCCCTGATTTTCATCTTTGCCAGCTCAGTGGAGAGCCAAGAGGTATTGCAGGAGCACTTCCACTTTTCAGCACTGGTGTCCTGCTGTTAGAAAGATTTCTCTCAGGGAGAGATGATTGGACGTTGTACACCCAACTTCATGGTCATCTCCACTCCAACTACAAGTAAAAGAATATTTCAATGCTATCTCTGAAGTGTCATTCTTTCCTTGAATGCAGATGTTATGGGAGATGCTTATTGGTCTGAGGGTGTAAGAAAACTGGGAACAATGGAAGAGTGGTTAGAACCCTCCATTAATCTTTTCTACCATCAGTACCTGACTATCAGTAATTGTCCTCATATAGCATGATTTTAATTTGCTGCCAAATTTAGCAGACAAAGATTTCTTAGTCCGCTAGCACTTTTTGTGATCTAAATTCTGGATCAACTGGAAGGTAGTCCAGGGTAATTTAGGGAGATAAGGCACAGACATTGGAATCAGAGACAATGAAAATTTGACTTAGTTTTTCTGTTTTCACTAACTTTCTTGAGTTGGTTTTGTTTCATTTGAAAATGGAGAGGTGATGCTCTTTAATGTAATTCTCAATTTTCATTTCTACAGAAATCTCAAGGAAGAATGGCCATAGCAAATCATTCTTCAGCAACCATGTTTGTCTTTCTTGGTTTAACACAGCAGCCAGAGCTCCAGCTGCCCCTCTTCCTCCTGTTCCTGGGAATCTACGTGGTGACAGTGGTGGGGAACCTGGGCATGATCCTCCTGATTGCAGCCAGCCCTCTGCTTCACACCCCCATGTACTATTTCCTCAGCAGCTTGTCCTTCATTGATCTCTGCTGTTCCACTGTCATCACCCCAAAAATGTTGGTGAACTTCCTAAGGACAAAGGACACAATACTTTATTCTGAGTGCATGGCCCAGCTCTTTTTCTTTGTGGTCTTTGTGGTGGCTGAGGGCTACCTCCTGACTGCCATGGCATATGATTGCTATGTTGCCATCTGCAGCCCACTGCTTTATAACATGACCATGTCCCCTTGGCTCTGCTCACTACTTGTGCTGGTTACCTTCATCCTGGGTGTTCTGTCTGCTGTGGCTCATACAAGTGCCATGATGAAATTGACCTTCTGCAAATCCCACATCATCAATCATTATTTCTGTGATGTTCTTCCCCTCCTCAATCTCTCCTGCTCCAACACGCACCTCAGTGAGCTTCTACTTTTTGTTATTGCTGGGCTCAACACCTTGGTGCCTACCTTGGCTGTTACCATCTCCTATGCCTTCATCTTCTATAGCATCCTTCGCATCCGCTCTTCAGAGGGCCGGTCCAAAGCTTTTGGAACTTGCAGCTCTCATCTCATGGCTGTGGGGATCTTCTTTGGTTCTATCACCTTCATGTATTTCAAGCCCCCTTCAAGTAATTCTCTGGACCAGGAGAAGGTGTCCTCTGTGTTCTACACCACAGTGATCCCCTTGCTGAACCCTCTAATATACAGTCTGAGGAACAAGGATGTGAAGAAAGCAATGAGGAAGGACTTGATGGGGAGATGAATTTTCTTTTTTGAGACTTTATAGATGGAAGAAATGAACAGTAAGTTTTATTCATTTTTCTTTGTTATTCTGTTGTAATATGAATAATAACAAGTTTTATTTCCTTCTTTCTTTTGCCTTTCTTTCTTCCTTTCTTTTTTTTTTTTTTTATTCTTTCTGTGTGCTGGAAATTTCACCCAAGTCCTCAACATGGTAAGAAATTAAGTACTGTACCATCCAGCTACACACCCCCCAAAAAATCTCAATTTAGAAAATACTTTCCCATTTTGAGTCAATTCAATTTTTTTCTTTTTTGAATTTTTCTTTTTTTTTAATTTAGATTCATTGTATACAAATGGGATACAACTTTTGTTTTCCTGGTTGTACACTAAGTAGAGTCACACTGTTTGTGTAATTATACATATACATAGGGTAATGATGTCTATCTCATTCTCTTTCCTCCCTCCCTTCTCACTCCCCCATCATTTTCCTCTATATAATCCATCCTTCCTCCATTCTTGCCTCCTCCTCCCCCATTATGTATCATCATCCACTTATCAGAGAAATCATTTGGCCTTTGGTTTTTGGGGATGGCTTATTTCACTTAGCATTATATTCTCCAACTCCATCCATTTACCTGCAAATGCCATAATTTTATTCCTTTATGGATGAATAATATTCCATGGTATGTATGTATATATATATATATATATATATATATATATATATATATATATATACACCACAGTTTCTTTATCCATTCATCTATTGAAGGACACCTAGGTTGGTTCCATAATATAGCTATTGCTGTTAACATTAATATAGTTGTGTCACTGTACTATGCTGATTTTAAGTTCTTTCTGTATAGGCCTAGGTGTGGGAAAGCTGGGTCAAATGGTGGGTCCATTCCAAGTTTTCTAAGGAATATCGACACTGCTTTTCAGAGTGGCTGCACCAATTTGCAACCCCACCAGCAATGTATGACTGTACCTTTTTCCCCACATCCTCATCAACACTTATTGTTGCTTGTATTTTTGATAATAGTCATTCTAATTGGGGTGAGATAAAAACTTAGGATAGTGTTGATTTTTATTTCTCTTATTACTAGAGATATTGAACATTTTTTCATATATCTGTTGCCTGCTTGAAGATCTTCTGTGAAGGGTTTGCTCATTTCCTTAGCCCATTTATTGATTGGGTTTTTTGTATTCTTTATAATTTCTGGAGATTAGTGCTGTATCTGAAGTCCATGTGGCAAAGATTTTCTCCCACTTTGTAGGCTTTCTCTTCACATTATTGATAGTTTCCTTTGCTGAGAAAAAAACTTTATAATTTGAATCTATCCCACTTATTGATTCCTGCTTTTATTTCTTGTGCTTTGGAAGTCATGTTAAAGAAGTCTGATCCTGAGCCAACGTGATGAAGATTTGGACCTACTTTGTCTTCTATTTGGTGCAGGGTCTCTGTTCTAATTCCTAGGTCCTTGATCCATTTTGAGTTGAGTTTTGGTATGGTGAGAGATAGGGGTTCAGTATCATTCTGCTGCATATGGATTTCCAGTTTTCCCAGCACCATTTATTGAGGAGACTGTCTTCTCTCCATTGTATGTTTTTGGCAACTTTGTCTAGTATGAGATAAGTGTATTTATGTGGGTTTGTCTCTGTGTCCTCTATTCTGTACCATTGGTCTACCTGTCTATTTTGGTGCCAATATGATACGATTTTTGTTTCTATTGCTCTGCAGTGTAGTTTAAGGTCTGGTTTTGTGAAATCACCATCTTTCTATTTGTATCCCTTTAATTTCTTTCATCTGATTGCTCTGGCTGGAGTTTCAAAGATGCTGTTTAATAGAAGTGGTCAAAGAAAACATCCCTACCTTGTTCCAGTTTTAGGGGAATGTTTTCAGTTTTTCTCCATTTGTAATATGTTGACCATGGGCTTAGAATAGATAGCTTTTACAATGTTGAAGTTTGTTCCTACTATCCCTATTTTTCCTAGTGTTTTGAGGATGAAGTGGTGCTGTATTTTATTGAATGCATTTTCTGCATCTATTGAAATAATCATATGATTCTTAACTTTAAGTTTGTTGATGTGGTGAATTACATTTATTGGTTTCTGGAGGTTGAACCAACCTTGCATCTCTGGGATGAAACCACTTGATCATGGTAGACTATGGTATCAGGGTGATACTAGCTTCATAGAATGTTTCTGGAATGGTTCCTTCTTTTTCTATTTCATTGAATACTTTCAGGAGTATTGGAATGAGTTCTTCTTTAAAGGTCTTGTAGAGCTCAGCTGGTCCTGGACTTTTCTTTGTTGGTAGGTTTTGATGACTTCTTCTATTTCATTGCTTGAAATTGATCTATTTAAATTGTGTGTGTATTCTAGATAGGTTAATCATATGTCTCTAGAAACCTGTCAATGTCTTTAAGACATTCTATTTTGTTGGAGAATAAATTTCAAACTGCTTCTAATTATGTTTTGTATTTCGATAGTGTCTCTCATGATATTTCCTTTTTCAACCGAATTTTAGTAATTTGAGTTTTCTCTCTCCTTCTCTTTGGTAGTGTGTCTAAGGGTTTATCAATTTTGTTTACTTTCTCAAAGAACCTACTTTTTGTTTTGTCAATTTTTAAATTGTTTCCTTTGTTTCAATTTCATTGATTTCACTTCTTAATTCCTGTCTTATACTACTTTTAATGTTGATCCATTCTTCTTTTTCTAGGGCTTTGAGCTATAATCTTAGGTCATTTATTTGTTGACTTTTTCTCCTTTTACTGAATGTGCTCCATTCAATGAATTTTTCTCTTAGTACTGCTTTCATAGCATTCCAAAGATTCTGATATGTTGTATCGTTTGTCTCCTTTACCTCTAAGAATATTTTTATCTCTTCCCTGATGTCTTATGCTATCCATATGTCATTCAATAGCATATTATTTAATCTCCAGGTGTTGGAGTAGTTTCTGTTTTTTATTTTGTCATTGATTTCTAATTTCATTCCATTATGATCTGAGAGAATACTAGGTAGTATCTCTACTTTTTTGTATTTACTAAGAGTAGCTTTGTGGCATAACATATGGTCTATTTTAGAGAAGGATCCATGTGCAATTGAGAAGAAAGTGTATTCACTCATTGATGGATTTAATATTCTATATATGTCTGTTAGGTACAAGTTTTTGATTGTGTTATTGGATTCTGGGTTTCTTTGTTTAATTTTGTTAAGATCTGTTGAATAGTGACAGCAATGTGTTAAAGTCACCCAGAATTATTGTGTTGTGGTCTATTTGATTCCTGAAATTGAGAAGGATTTGTTTGATGTGTACATCTATGTGCCATTGTTTGAGGCATAAATATTTACAATCTTTATGTCTTTCTATTTATGGTTTCCTTAAGCAGTATGAAATGTCCTTCTTTATCCCTTCTCCTTCTAACTAATTTTGGCTTGAAGTCTGCTATATCCAATATGAGAATGGAAACCTCTGATTTTTCATTTCTTCCTCATGGAATATTTTGATGAGAATGTTCTGTAATGCAGGCTTTCTATTTATAAATTCTTTTAACTTCTGTTTCTCATGGAAGGATTTTATTTTGCTGTCAAATCTGAAGGTAAGTTTCATTGGGTATAAGATTCTTGGCTGGCATTCATTTTCTTTCAGAGCTTGAAATATGTTGTTCCAAGCCCTTCTAGCATTTAGGGTCCTCGTTGAGAAATCTGTTGATATCCATATTGGTTTCCTCCTGAATGTAATTTGATTTTTTTCTCTCACAGTCTTTAAAATTCTATCTTTATTTTGTATGTTAGATGTTTTCATTATAATGTGCCTTGGTGTGGATCTGTTGTAATTTTTTTACATTTGGTGTACTGTAAGTCTCTTTTAATTGATTTTCCATTTTATTCTTCAGATTTGGGAAATTTTCTGATATTATTTCATTGACTAGATTATTTGTTCATTTGGTTTGTATCTCTGTGCCTTCTCATTCCCAATAATTCTTAAATTTGGTCTGTTTATGATATCCCATAATTCTTGGAGGTTCTGTTTGTGATTTCTTACCATCTTCTCTGTTTGGTCAAGTATGTTTTCAAGATTAAATATTTTGTCTTGTCTGAGGTTCTGTCTTCCAAATGATCTAGTCTGTTGGTTATGCTTCCTATTGTGTTTTTAATTTGGTTTATTGTTTCCTTCATTTCAAGGATTTCTATTTTTTTTTCTTTTCAGAATCTCTATCTCTTTATTGAAATGATCTTTTGCTTGCTGCATTTGCTATTTTAACTTTTTATTTGTGTGATCATGCATTGCCTGTATTTGCTCTCTTATCTCAGCATCTGCTTCTTGGATTATTTTAATTATGTACATTCTTAACTCCCTTTCTGACATTTCTTTTGCCATGCTGTCATTGGATTCTATTGCAATAGCATCTAGGCTTGTTTGGGACACTTTCTTCCCTTGTTTTCTTGTGTTGTTCATGTAACTTCCCCTCTAGCAGTGCGAATCTGAGATATTTCAGTTTCCCCCCTAGGATCTTATAGTGTCCCTGCAGGTTTCCAATACTTCACCTTAAAGTGGGAGATCAATATTAGCAGCACACAATACAAACAATATGCTTCCTTAACCCAAATAGTCCCTATTAAGATATTAGCAGTATTTTCTTAACAAACAGAGGTGATGAGTTTGATTATTATCTACAGTGTACAGCATACAATAAGTTTGCAATAAGCACTACAATTTCTAAAGGTGGACAAAGAGGATTGGGAGGGGTGTAGGATGTAACATTAATGAGATAAGAAGTGAGTCTATAAAGGTACTGTGTCATAGCAATAGTAAAAACAATTAAAAGAAATAGGTTGTTAGCATGAAAAAAAGGAAAAGAGTCTCCAAGGAAACAGATAAGAGGTAAGTAGGGAGAGTGAGAAAAACAATAATAATCAAAAAGAAAAGTAGGCCTAATAGTAAGTATAATAGGAATAATTGCAATAATACTACTAATAAAAAATTGTTTTAAAAATTCTGCAATAGAACTCTATTGTACTGTTCAAACTTCCTAGTCGTCAGTAGCCTGATATCTTAGAGGTACTTGATAAGGCCGTGTCCCAAGAAGGGAGCAGTCCCACTAAGGATGGCAGGCTGTAGGTCGGGAATAATCCATATTAGTGGGCAGATGTGGCCCTCCCCACTTGTTGGTAGATGTCAGCTGCAGCGTGGGCACTAGACCATGGGCTGGTGGGGGCATTGCTGGAGACCACGGGCCTTGGGCAGAGGCCCAATTCTTTAAAATAAAATAAAAATATTTTGTATTAGTGTTCCCATGTTTTCTCAGAAAAATTGGTGTTTAGGTAGTTTTGTTTTCTTACTATAATAAAAAAGGAATGAGAACTGAGGTTTTATTTGTCATTCTTCTCCTCCAAATATTCCATGCTTGCTTATTGAAGACTTTTCTGTGAATGACACTGAGTCATCTACTAGTACGTGCAGTAAAAAAAAAAAAAAAATCTAATTTAGATATCATTCATTAATTCCTGATAAAACAACAGAAAGGTACAAAAAAAACAAGAAGAGAGAGGGGAAAAAATCAAACAAGTAAACACAAGAAAATAATTATAGAAAAATAATTTCAGTTTGAAGTACTATTCAATATTGCTTTCATTATTTATTTTCTAATTAGTATATTCAAAGTTTCTATATTTCCATTTCCTTGTTGTTCCTGACCTCTCTCTATTGAGATACAGAACAAGGGACGCTTGTACCACATTCCATCTTAATTTGGTATCATATTTATATTGTTAGTCAAGTTACTTAGACATGAGAAACCATGTAGGAGCATAAGAAGAAAACAAAGAAGAAAACTATATGTATTTAATTTCAGATGGTATAATTTTCTATCTCAAAATCCCTAGAGAATCAATGATAAAACTAAAACAAGATAAGAAGATGTAAATCGACACTCATAAATTGATATAAATTATAAGTAGTTACAGGATATAAACCTTATTTACAATAGCAACAGGAAAATACATGTTACTGTATTTAGCAAAAAATGAAAACTCAATTTGAGAGAAACATTCAAGTACTCTGGAAAGTTAAAAGAAGTAGGCTTGAACAAATGAATAGATACTTTCTTTCCTAGACAGAATAATTAAACATTTATATATACTAGTTTTCCATAATTCACTTACAAATTTAACACAGCTTCAATCTAAATATCAAAACATCTCTTAAGGTTCTAGACAATTTTTTCAACTTTACTGTAATATCTGTATACATTAGCTAATTGAAATAGAGTTGAGATAAATGAAAATGCACATATGTAAAATATAATATTTTATTAATTTTGACACATAGATGTACCCTTGAAACTGTCACCACACTCCAGACAATACACATTTAGTTCAGTATCAAGAGTGTTTTCTTAACCTCTGTCCTCGGGCAATAACTGATTTGCATTTTGTCACAGCACGTTATTGGCATTTCCTGTTGCATGCAAATGTAATCATACAGTATGTATTAATTTGTCCTTGGCTTTTCTACATTGGTAACAGTGATGTAAATATCCATACATGAATTCATTTTTATAACTTATCATTTATCTGTTGCCACAATACATCCATTTGTTGATTGATGATCATTTGGGTCATTTTGTCTATTACAAATAAAGTCACTATAAACTTTCATGTCATGGTTTTATGTGGACATATATTGATATTTCTTTCGAGCAACTACCTACAAGTATAAAATCTGGAATGTTTGGTAGGTACATACCTAACTATCTTAAAACTGCCAAATTATATTCTAATGTGGCAAATTTTATATTTTCAATAGTTATGCAAGAGAATTACAGTTGGTCTGTATCATCACCTACATTTGGTTTCATATTTTTTATTTTAATTTTAGAAACTGAAGTGTATATGTATTTGTATCTCATAGTTTTTGTTTACTTTCCCTCCTAACTAATGATACCAAACTAATAATATTAACGTGTCTACGTGCTTCTTGTTCATTTACTTATTTGTGAAGTGTCTGACTAAATTCTTTTTCTCATTTACTTACCAAGTTTTGAGTTTTTATTACTAAATTGCACTTAAATATTTATTCTGGTTGTATTTGCTCTATATACAGAGAGACCTCTATCATATGTGTACTCTGCAAATATTTTATCCTAATCTCTGACTTTCTTTTCATATTCTAAATAGTTTGTTTCTGAAGTAGAAAATGTATTTGATTTTGATGTTCAATTTATCCTTTTTTAATTATGTTTGTGAAATCCTCCAAAAAAAAAAAACCTTTATATACTTCAGAGTTAAAAATACATTCTCCTAATTTTTCTCTAAAATTTTTATAGTTTTAGGTTTTACAATTACATCTACAACCAATTTTGAATAAATATTTATACTTGCTCCTTAGATTCCCCAGGGGCACTTCTTAAGAGACCAGGGGACTCTTAGGAGGTCTGGTTACATAGCTCCTTGGGGATACTGAATGCCTTGGGTTTGATTCCAAGTGCTACACATACACACACACACACACACACACACAGGTGTTTGTTTATTTCTTACTAGATTTCTGATTGTCATTACTGAGATCCATAGGTTATTGTGAGCTCAGACTAGTATAACAGAGCTATTCCAAAGCAAGTCTATTAAATATGAATGTTCATATCAACATTGTTTGTAGACATCAGAAGCAATATAAATGATCATACAAAAACATCATTATTTTTTCCAGCTTTACAGAAGCACAACAGTATTGAACTATGATATAGGAATATAGAAATGTAGCAAGTGAACTACAGCACATCCACAAAAATAATTTTGACTTTTAGAGCAATCATATTACTTATACAGATAATAAAATAAAAGAATAACAACAGAAGTATTTACAAGTCTCTAAAGGAATATAAGCAAAAACAAATTAACCTAACTGTATTTTTTTAAATAATAATGTAAGCACAGTGGGGGTGGAAATAGCTTTGGGTTGTAACTTTAGTCATGCCATTTTGGCTTTTTATCCTCAGGTCAAAGAAGAACAATAACAAACAAACAAAAAAAGAAAAACTTGTCAACATATACTGAACTTTCCTAATAGGTGTTTTGTTATGCTTTTTTTTTTTTTTTTTTTTCTTATAATCTCCACCCACCCTGGTGTTGTGGATTAAGACAGATCTCAAATCAATGACCTAGATCCACTTTTGGAATTAGAAAAATAAAACAAATGAGAGCCAAAGAAGCGAAGGAAGAAAATAATCAAGACCAGAACAGAAATAATAAAAACATATTAATGAATGAACAGGAAAAAATAAGCCAGACCAAATGAAAATCAGTAAAAACCAAACAGATAACAAAACAAACAAAAAAATTTCTTTATTTTTCTAAGAAGATCAATAAAATCAATATTCATCTAAGTAGATTGATCAGGAGAAGAATATAAAGATAAATTACCAATACATATTGTGGCATTTGCAGATAAATAGATGGAATTGGAGAATATCATGCTAAGTGAAATAAGCCAATCTCAGAAGGCCAAGTGTTTTCCTTAATAAGTGGATGATGATATATAATGGAGGTGGGGGGGGTGGGGAATGAGAGAAGTTTGGAGGAACTTTAGATTGCGTAGAAGGAAATGAGAGGGAGGGGGTGTATGAAAATGGTGGATGAGACAGACATCATTACCCTATGTACACATATGATCATATGATTACATGAATGGTATGAATCTACATGGTGCACAACCATAAAAATGAAAAGATGTACCCCATTTGTGTACAATGAATCAAAATGCAGTCTGTAAAAAAAAAAAAAATTAAAAGATAAATAAAGAATGAGTGAGGTGATGAAGCCAGAAATAAAGACAGGCAGTTGGTGTAGAATAGGTGATCAGGTCAGATAGAGAAAACTGAGGCCTATTTGAGTCCAGGAAGTAGGAAACTGCCCCTGGGAGGTTGGAATGTTCATGTCTCCAGAGCCCTTGGATATGACCACTCCCACAAATGTTGGTAATGAAGCCACTCCTGAGCAGACAGAGGCTACTAATCCTACTAATCAATGCCCCCTGGGCTGCTGCTCCCTTCCTGCCTAGCACTCCACCTTGGCCCTTCCAGCCCACCTGCTCACCCCCTGGCCATTCCACTGACATCTCCCAGTCACTATGCAGGATGGGGGAAATGAAAAAGATAAGGGAGAAAAATGCAAGAGAACAAAGGAAAACTTGAGATGTGTAAAAGGGACAGAACTCCTCATCCCATGGATTCCGCCTTTGGGTCCACTTCTTCCACCTGGGAGAAATCTGTTTTACTATCCTTTAATAAAACTTCTTACTTTCTACTCTATGCTTGCCTCACCATGCTTCTCTGGTGTTATGCTTCAACATCTGAGGAAGCAGGACTTGTCAAGATAACCCATAACCAGTGGTATGAGTAACCTCGGGAAATTGTAAACATTTAAGAATGAGTAACATGAATAATTATGAAACATGAGTGAGCATGATTGAGAAAATTCTAGAACTTAGTGGTTAACACTATGAAGGATACACACAATCAAAATTCACTGAAATGGAAGTGTATAACTAGGATTTCCCTTTATCTTTTTGATTGAATCAGAAAATCTTCATACCAAGAAAATCTTTGATTCAAATTGCTATTATGATAAATTCTATTAACCAGTTAAGGAAGCAAAAATACAAACTGTATAAATCCAGCTCCAGGGACTTGGAAAAAAGACTTCCTACCTCATTTTATGAGGCTACCCCTGACACCCAAACCTTACGTAGACGTCACATGATGGAAAACTGTTAGCAAACATCACTTTGGAATAGATGCAAACTAAAAAGCAAAACAGATTTAATATGTTAAAGAGAAAATGTATTATGTCAAGGTGGAGTTTATTCCAAGGAGTTAAAATGCTTTAAATTTTGATAATCAACGTAATTCATAATATATTTTAAAAACAAAAAAAATTCAGTTATTAGGAAAAATTGACAAATCTCATTATTTTCTTTTTTAATTGAAAAAGCTCTCAGTGAACTAGAAATAAAAGAGAAATTCCTCATGTGAAAAATAAAAAAGCCTATAGCCAATATCATATTTGATTGTGAATGACTGAATGATTTCTCCCTAAGATTAAAAACAAAAATATCAGCTTTCTTCAGTTCTATTGTATATTTTTCTGAAGATTCCAGGCATTTCTGTAAGTAAAATAAAAAATAAAAGATATAAACAATGGAAAGAAAGAAATATAACTGTAGAAAAATCTAATGAAATCCTCAAAACAGCTGTTGGAAATAATGGGTACACTTAGAAAAACTTCAGGATAAAGTATTAATACACAAAAATAAATTGTACTTCTACATACTAACAAAGAATCACCAAAATTTGATTTAAAAATAGTCTATTTACAGTGGCATCAAGCAAGTGGAAAATATTTAGGGACAGAGCTGACAAAATATGTATTAAAAACTCTCTTTACTAAAAAGACAATATATGCCGAGAGAAGACCTCAATCAAAGGTGTGGTGTACCATGTCCATGTATTCTTATGATATTTCTCCTCAAATTAATCTTAACTTTCACTATGACCAAAAGAAGTTAACTAAACCTACCCAATGTGAAGAATTATTATAAAGTTGCTGTCCTAAAGACAAGTGTTTGGCATCAGGATTCACAAGTAGAAAATAGAAAAGAATACTCCAGAAATCGATCTACACATATATGGACCACTGATTTTTTTACAATAATACAAAGGTATTTTAGTGATCAAAGTTAGTCTTTTCAACAAATATTGTTGGAATCAATTAAATGATGCAAAAAATAAATTTGATTCATACTTGACATATATACATGTGATGGATCATATACCTAAATGTATAACCTGAAATTGAAGTTTCTAGAAGAAAGCTTTTGTGGAAATTTCTTTGGCCTTGTTTTGGGCAAATATGTGTTGGATATAACAACCAAGGCATAATCCATAAAAAACATAGTGATAAATTGGATTTCATTAAAATCTTGAATTTTTATCACTCAAAAGACATCGTAAAGGGAATAAAAATAATGGACAGGGAGAAATACTTCAGATCATTTATCTGCTAAGTAACATATTCAGAATATATGAAGATATAAAAAGCTTTTGAAACAATAATGAGAAAAGAAAAACTTTAGAAAAAGAGCAAACTGAATATATATTTCACTGAAAATATGTAACAGAAAATATTCTCAACATTATTTCTCATTAGAGAAATACTAGTTAAGTCACAATACCACTATTTGATTTTTAGAAGATCAAAATAATTATACTAAAAGAGTGATCACATGAAATGTTGCTGAACCAATGAACTCAAAATAATCATTCTAAGTAAAATAAGGACCGTACAGAGGATTAATAACTGTTTTACTTAATTTTCATAAAATTTCTGCAAATGAAAACTAACCTATAGTGAAAGACAACATGGAAAAAGGGATTGCTATGGGCAAGAGGAAACATTTAAATTTGATGGAAACTTTCCCTATGCAGATAGTGGTGATGATGTAGTTACTGTACATCTGACATTTGTCAGAATTTATCCAATTGTACCCTTTAAAAATGTGCAGTTTATTGTGTGTCTATTATGCTTCATTAAAGTAATCAGAAAATAAGAAATAAATGGAGAAAAAATATAGGCGCTGAGCTGGTCAGTTCCTCTAAGGAGGCACAGCTTTTGAACTCAAGGTTTTACAGGGAATATTGAGAAATGGGTGGAATGCATGTTGCACTATCTTTTAATGTATTTTTGTATGCAATTTGGCAGTATTTTATTAATAATGTTCGCATCTATCTTCATCAGGGAAATCGTTTTGAAGTTTTCTTTCCTTTATGTGCCTTTGTCTGGTTTTGCTATCAGGGCGATACCAGCTTCACAGAATTGAGTTTGAAAGGATTCCCTCCTGTTCAATTTCATGGAATAATTTGCAGAGTATTGTTGTAAGTTCTTCTTAAGAAGGTCTGGTAGAATTTGGCTGAGAAGCCATCTTGTCCAAAACTTTTCTTTGCTGGTAGGCTTTTTTTTTTTTTTTTTTTTTCTTCTTTTTTTTTTTTTTATTGTAAACAAATGGGATACATGTTGTTTCTCTGTTTGTACATGGCGTAAAGGCATACCATTTGTGTAATCATAAATTTACATAGAGTAATGTTGTTTGATTCATTCTGTTATTTGATGATGTCTTCGATTTCATTGTTGAAATTGGATGAGTATAAATTTTCTATGCCTTCCTGATTCAATTTGCAATGGGCATACATCTCTAGAATTTTGTTGATGCCTTCATGACTTTCTATTTTATTGGAATATAGATTTTCAAAGCAGTTTCAGATTATCATATTTCAGTGGTTTCCATGGTGGTATTTTCTTTTTCATTATGAATTTAAGTAATTTGAGTTTTCTCTCTCCTTCTCTTCTTTACCTTCACTAGTAGTTTATCAATTTTATTTATTTTCCAAAGAAAGAATTTTTGTTTCATCAATTTTGCACATTTTTTGTTTTAATTTCATTAATTTGGTTCTGATTTTAATTATTTCCTGTCTACCAGTGTGTATTCTTAACTCCTTTGTCAAAAATCAATTGACTTAACGTGTGTGTTTACTTTTCAGTTCTCTTTTCTGCTCCACTGGGCTAAGTGTCTGAATTTATGCCAACACTATAAATTCTGTTATGATTACAGAAGCTTCATAGTATATTTTGAAGTCAGGTGGTGTGATGCTTTCTGCTTTCTTCCTTGGCTCAATAGGGCTCTAGCTATTTGAGATTTGGGGGGGCTTACATTACATTATGATTTCGATGTGAGGTGCCCCTCAAAAGCTCACCTGTGAGACAATGCAAGGTTTGGAAGAGAAATGACTGGGTCATAGATTTAACCTAATCATGAATTAATTCCCTAATGGGATTAAGTGAGTGGTAACTGGAGGTAAGGGGGGTATGACTGGAGGAAGCTGATCTTTGAGGGCATGGCTATGGGGTATATATTTTGTATCAGGAGAGTAGAATTTCTCTCTCGATTCCTGATCACCAAGTGAGTTCTTTCCCTCTGCCATACTCCTCCTCCATTTGTTCCTGCCTCAGCTGGAACTCTGAAGAATGGAGCCGGCTGGCTATGGACTGAGACCTCTAACACCATCAGCCCTTAAATAAACTTTTCCTCCACTAGAGTTGTGCTGGTTCCGTCATTTAGTCTGAGCAGTGAAAAAGCTAACTAAAACAGAAAATTTTAAGTTTTTTCATGTAATTCATTGAAGAATATCAGAAATATTGATAAGGATTCCATTAAATCCCTAGATCACTTTGGGTAGTATGGATTTTTTTTAAACAATATTGAATATGTCAAATCCATGAATGAGAGGTTTTTTTCATATTTTTGTTTCCTTTTCAATTTCTTTCATGAGTGCTTTATATGTTCATTGTAGATATCTATCCACCTCTTTAATAAAATTTATTCTTAAGGATTTTCATAGTTACTATAAATTGAATATCTTCCTTGATTTCTGTTTCAGATAATTTGCCTTTGACTAATAACCACACTGCTGAATTTTTAATGTTCACTTTGTATCCTGAAACTATTGCTAAATTAATGTTTGATCTAATGGATCTTTTATTGGTACTCTGCTGTATTCACCATATGATGTCATTTCATCTGTAAACAGTGGCAATTTGACTTATTTTCCATTTTTTATGATCTTTATTTCTTTCTCTTCCTTGATTGCTTTAGGACCTCCACTACCATGTTGATTGAAAGAACTGGAAATATTTCCTTGCTTGTTTCAGAACGTAAAGAAATGTTTCCTGTTTTTGTTCAATACATTATTTGCTATTGACTTATGATACATGTTTTAATTATATTAGGTATCTTACCTCAGTTTTTCATTTATTCAGAATTTTTATTTTGAAAATATAATGTTAAATTTTATCAAATACTATTCTGCATCTATTGAGGTGATCATATAAGTTTTGTCCTTTATTCTTATGATGTGGTATATGACATTTATTAATTTGTACATATTAAACTCTTTGTACCTCTGGAATGAACCCACTTTATCTTGGGGAACAATTTTTTAATGTGCTCTTGGATTTAATTTGCTAGTGTTATGAGGATCTGAATCTACCAAGAAATTCTGAAATTTCAGTTGACCGAATATGAATCTCTCTGAAGTGTCAGCTGAATCTTTTGCATCCTAGTCTCCAGTCCATTGTCTACAAGACAAACTGATTGCAGCAGTGAAATATGAAATGCTGGGGAACCAATAGAGATAAATGAAATTTATAATTGCTTCTTTTGCAAGATTTGATAGTTTTGTAATAAGACTCTGGCAGGAAGTCATTATCATTATTATTCCTAATCTGACCCTTACTATTTTATTTTATTTTATTTTTTAAATTTTTGAATTTTGATTCTTTGTACACAAATGTGGTACAACTGTTGCTTCTCTGGTTGTACATGAAGTAGAGTCGCACCATTTGTGTAATCATACATGTGCACAGAGTAGTGATGTTTGTCTCATTCTGTTATTTTTCTTTTCCCCAACCCCCAACCCACTCCTCTTTTTTCTCTATAAAATCCATCCTTCCTCCATTCTTGTCTTCCTTCCCCCTACTTATGTATCATCATCCATTTATCAGAGAAATCATTCAGCCTTTGGGTTTTTGGGGATTGACTTATCACACTTAGCATGATATTCTCCAACTGCATCCATTTACCTGCAAATGCCGTAATCTTATTCTTCTTTATGGCTGAATAATATTCCATTGTGTATATATACCACAGTTTCTTTATCCATTCATCTATTGAAGGGCATCTTGGTTGGTTCCACAATCTAGCTATTGTGAATTGAGCAGCTATGAACATTGATGTGGCTGTATCTCTGTAGTATGCTGATTTTAAGTCCTTTGGGTATAGGCCAAGGAGTGGGATAACTGGGTCAAATGGAGGTTCCATTCCAAGCTTTCTGAGGAATCTCCATACTGCTTTCCAGAGTGGCTGCACTAATTTTCAACCCCACCAGCAATGTATGAGTGTACTTTTTCCCCACATCCTCACCAACACCTATTGCTGCTTGTATTCTTGATAATAACCATTCTAATTGGGGTGAGATGAAATCTTAGGGTAGTTTTGATTTGCATTTCTCTTAGTACTAGAGATGTTGAACATTTTTTCATATATCTGGTGATTGCTCGTAGATCTTCTGTGAAGTGTCTGCTCATTTCCTTAGTACATTTATTGATTGGGTTATTTGTATTCTTGGTGTAAAGTTTTTTGAATTCGTTATAGATTCTGGAGATTAGTGCTCTATCTGAAGTGTGTGTGGTAAAAATAATCTCCCACTTAGCAAGAAGAGTGAAACAGGGGGTATCACAATATCAGACCTTAAGGTATACTACAGAGTAGTAGTAACAAAAACAACATTGTATTGGCACCAAAATAGACAGGTAGACCAATGGTACAGAACTGAGAACGCAGAGACAAACCCACGTAAATACAGTTATCTCATACTAGACAAAATTGTCAAAAACATACAATGGAGAGAAGACAGCCTCCTCAACAAATGGTGCTGGGAAAACTGGAAATCCATATGCAGCAGAATGAAACTGAACCCCTATCTCTCACCATACAAAAAACTCAACTCAAAACGGATCAAGGACCTAGGAATTAGAACAGAGACCCTGAACCAAATAGAAGACAAAGTAGGTCCAAATCTTCATCATGTCAGCTTCGGACCAGACTTCTTTAACATGACTCCTGAAGAGCAAGAAATAAAAGCAGGAATCAACAAGTGGGATAGATTCAAAGTAAAAAGCTTTTTCTCAGCAAAAGAAACTATCAACAATGTGAAGAGAGAGCCTACAGAGTGGGAGAAAATCTTTGCCCTTATTATTTTTAGAGTATATTTATGTCATATCAGCCAACCTGTGTAGACGGCAGTGTTTCTTGGGCTTTGAATTCATTAGAGACGAGGAAACGTGACTCGAAATATTGCTGAAGGAATCTTTTGACTATGAATCATTCAAACCAAGGAGCCTCCAAGGTTGGTACTCAACACTGCCCATCAGTATTATCAGAAGCATTTTCTCCTTCAAAACAAGGGAACTCTGCTGAACTCTGGAAAGAAAAGAGATTGGCCTGAATTCCAGACCTTGACTTTCAAAACCTTAGAATCCTCTGGTTCCCTGTCCCACCCTGTGCAGGTAGTGATTCACATGACTGTTGGCACATCTTTACCTGTCCCCATTGCAATATTTGCACTCACAAAGAAGTGGCGGTTGCCTTACATTCTGATATGTATTGAATCGTTGAATTTGATAAGCACTGCTTTGCTTACTCATTTAAACTCAGATATTAAAATGTGTTTTTTTTCCCTCAATACCTATTCTGGAGACTTTGTATGCTACACACTGTTGGTAGGCAGTATATCATTTATATTCTAGTATTGAAAAAAACACAAATAGTTCATGATAACAGAGAACTAACTAGAGCTAAGCAAAACTTCAGAGATGTACTCATGAGTCTTTAGAAAAAAAATCCATTAAATGGGTAAAAAATTTGCCTTAACTATTAAATAGGGTTTCATGTGATAGAGGGGTTTAGATAAAGAAAAAAACTGAAGGAAGATGATGAGATGAAACTAAGAATTTTCCAAAACCCCATTTGTAGCAGTCGAAAGGACTGATACTCTTTAAGATATCAAAGGGACAAAAAAAAGATAAAAGGGGCTGATTATAGCATAAAAATCTTACAAAGACATAAAAATTAGTTTTATCTTTACTTGGAGATCATAAAATTTTAGGTAATTAAAAAATCTTTATAGTTAGTGAATTCATTCTGGATTTCTCTGTTGAAATGTGCATTAATGTAGACAGGAGATATGAAGAAGATATGCTGAGAAAATCAATCACCATTGTTATGAAACACAGATTATTGGGTAACAACAACTATAACATTTACAACGCTCTTATCAAGAGACAGCAACTGTCCTAGGCACCTTGCAGGCATAATGATATTTAATTCTCATAAGGCAATGATATTTATATTTTCATTTTCTAGAAATTTAGAGAGTTGAAATAATTTTCCTAGTCACGTAGCAAATACAAAGTCAACCTGAAATTTGAATGGGGGAATAAAATGCCATATCACACTTTGACTTTTATTATATTTGACTGAAATTTCCAGTTGTGTTTTGTATGAGCTCAACTAATCAGAATATCTACCAACTCCACCTTTTGCAGCAGGACACATAAAATACAAATTATTGATAGCACAGCAGAATGATCAGCAGAGAAGACACTAAGGCAGGATACATGACTGTTTGCTCTGTGCTTTTATGGCATCTATGCTAATGTAACAACTATGGAGTTTTACAGTGCAATGGTTAAGGAAAAGTTTTGTAAAGTCAGATTTTCTGGCCTCTAATCCCCACTCTGCCTTTTCCTAACTGCATAACATTTAAGAAGTTATGTAACCTCTTCAGGCCTCAGTTTCCCCATAGACACTGTATAATATGGTTAGGAGAATTTAATGAGTTAATAGCTTAATGTGTTCCAACTAATGCCTGGCACATAATCAGATTTCTAAACATGCCTATGATTGCTATTACCATATTTTGTTATGAATGATTCCATTTATGTTCAGCTCTTCCTTTGATCTGTGAACTCCATGGTCAAAGACCATGGCTATGTTGTCCTTGTAGAAATAACAAAATTGTCCCAATTATACCTGGGACAAATTAGGTAGCCAGTGAGTTCACTGATTTCACAAGTTCAGTTGTTACAAAAGTAGTATTGTCCAAATTAAAATTCAGAGCATTATTCGTCTTCAGTCTTTTCCTCTGCCTTTCTGGTACCTCTCTTTCCTACAATAAGAGTAAACTCTTCTTTTTTCTTAGGCAATCATCTCATTTCCTTTATTGCTAAGATAATTTACATATAAAATAAAAAGTTAGCAACCGTGAACAAATCAATTCAGAGACAGATTTCAGACCTGGATTTATATAGAATTACCCAGCTTCCTCTCTCTCATGGTCTCTTGAGGACAAAGTTGAGTATCAATGATGAGGTCACCATAGCTGTAAGTTTCTAAAGTTCCTAGGCCATACTTCACATTTTGCATTGCCTGCTGTCAGAATTTAAACCATGTGTTCCTCTCAGCAAGCATCAACTGATATGTATATAATAATTGATATATATCAAAATAAACAACTAAATGAAGTAAATAACTTCTGTTTTTATTATTATTATTATTATTATTATTGTCCTTATTATTATTATTTTTAAACTTGTAGTGCTGGGTGTAACTTTCACCACCTTACACAAGCCCCTTACCAATGACCTATATCCCCAGAAAAGAACTTTTATTGTTTTTGAAGAAAATCTTAAATATTATAATATTCATAAATTCTCCTTTTTGAGAATATTCAGACTACAAATGAAAAATCGGTAAGTTAGAGATTATATTATCTCTGGCATGTGCAGGATAGTGTGTATGAGACATATTGGTATGTCTTAGGTGGGTAGGTGGGAGCATAGTATAATATACATGTATATGTATATATAAAATAATAATGGTTGCTATGGAAACCCTTTTCCTCACAGTAAGGAGTAAAATAGAGTATGATGAACTACTTTTGAAATAATTGGAATAAAATCATGAAGGAATTTTTCTTTTCCAACATTTAAAGATTAAAATCATATGTGCAAAGAGAGCTTGAACTGCAAGTGTATTAGGAGAAATTATGAGATAAATAAAAGATTTTCCTCTGAAAAAGTAGTTAAATTATTCCTGACAAGATACTTTTAATGTAATTAATATTGAAAAAACTTCTATACCCAGTAGTCTAAGTAAAATGCTTTTTTGGTATATGGGAATGTACATTTAAAAAGATTTAAATGATGAAGTATAGATTACATACTTTGACAAAAACTAATTAATGAATAGCTTTTAACCTTTTTTATTTAAAATGATTATCAAATTTTTATTTGAGGTTAATTAAATTTCAAATTTTATTGAGATATAGTTGACATATAATTATGTACAACTATATAGTTATACAATTATCTGCCCATATTTAAAATACACAACTTGGTAAGTTGAATATTTGTGTAAATATAAATTTATGTGTGTGTGTGTGTGTGTGTGTGTGTGTGTGTGTGTGTGCGCACATATGGAAAACCATTATCACTTGCCTAAGTGTGTACACATATGCACATGTAACAAGAAATCATAGTACAAGAAGCTAATGAACAGAGTCACCATTCATAGATGGTAATCTGCCACTTGGCAACCCACCATTCCTGTCCCAAAGTAAACACTTATTGCTTTCTGTCAATATGGATTTGTTTGTGTTTTCTAGAGTTTTATATAAATGGATCATATAAAGGTACTTTTTTGAAATTCTGTGTTGCTGCACATGTATCGATTATTCATTGTTTTTATTAATGAGTAGCATTACATTGGATGGGTAAGCCACAAGTGTTTTCCAGTGATAGACATCTGTGTCATTTCCAGTTAGAGATACTCTTTGACTTACCATGGGGTTACATACTGATAAACTCTTCATAAATTGAAAATATGGTACATAGAAACAGAATTTGGTGTTACTAACCTACTGAATATCCTAGCTTAGCAACACAGCACACCAAGAAGAATTGGTTTTCTCCCTTTATGGCTACATGGTTAACTGGGAACTGTAGTTTCCCGACATTGCCTAGTATCATGAGTATCATACTACATATCAGTGGGTCTGGAAAATGATAATTGGAAATTCAAAGCATGATTACTACTGAACGTACATTGCTTTCACACCATCAAAACATCAAAAAAATCAGAAGTGTAACAATTGTACATCAGGGCCATGTGTATTAGGTTACTATAAATAAACTGGGAATATTCATGTACAAGTATTTTTATAAACATATGCTTTCATATCCCCTGGTAAATATATAGGTGTGGAATGATGGAGTCCTTTTTTTAGAAGGCTGAAACATTTTTAGTGTCTATACTATTTTAGATTACCACCAGAAGACTATATTTTTAGTCAATCCACATCCTAGTTTCGCAAGGTAGCAACTCTACGAGGCTTACTGTAATAACGTCACATATTCCCCACGCGTAACATCTGTGGAGAAATAAACATTTTGTCCCTTTTATGTTTTTTGTTTTCTTATTGAGTTTTGAAAGTTTTTGCATTTCCTTCATACAAGATTTTCATGGGAAACATTGAAATCTATTCTGTGACTTGTCCTTTTATCCTTGTAATGATGCCTTTGAAAGAGCAACATTGTAAATTTTGATGAAATCCACAATATTGATTTTTAGAAATCATGCTTTTAAATCCATATCTGAATTATTTTTTGCCTAACTAAAGGCAATGAAGTTTTTCATTCAGAAATTTATATTTTGTAACTTATAAGTCTATAATTCATTTTGAATTGTTATGTGCATGTGTATATTTATTATACTCCTGTAAGACACATGGTTTGCAAGAATATTCTCCCAAACGGTGAGTTATCTCCACCCTGTTAACCATTTCATTTGTTGTGCTAATCTTTTTAGTTTTTTAGTAGTCTATTTTTCTGTTTTTGCTTTTGTGGCATTTGCTTGTGAGGTCAGATCCAAAAAAGAATTTCCCAGAACAATGACATGTAACTTTTCCTGTATGTTTTCCTCCACAAACTTTTCATTTGTTGTTTGATATTTAAGTCCTTAATTTATTTTGGACCTATTTTTTGCATAAATTATGAGATGAAATTCCAATCTCATTCTCCTACATATGGAAATCCATTTTCCTAAACATTCTTGAAGAGGCACTTTCCCCCACTATGTGAAGTAATATGTGTAGGTATAGTTGTTTTGTATTTATCCTGCTTGATATTCTTTGAGTTTTTTTTTTTTTTTTTTTTTTATCTGTACATTACTTTTGGGAAACATTAGTCATCATTCGTTCAAATATTTCTCTGTTCTTTTATTGTCTCTTTTCTTTTTTTTCCATTATGTTTATATGATATATTTTGTCCCACAGTTTGTGGTATTCTATTCCCATTTTTACATTTGTTAAATAATTATGAATGTCTTTATTTTTTAACTGAGAAAAATGTCAAAATGTTTTTAAACCTTATTTCCCCAAGGTAGGATTTGATTAAAAACGTATTTCATTTCCCATGCAGATGAGAAGTGAAGATATGAAGGAGAATAAACTAATATGTATGTGTGTCACTGAGATGTTTGTGGACCATGGGGCTCAAATCTATGGCCACTTTCTGAGGCATGAGTAAAGTGCCTCCCAGAATAGTAAGTGACTGTAAGGGAGTAAGAGATGGAGCATTTATACACATTTATATAACAGGAGGCTCCTGGTCTCATTGGGTAAGCATTGCTCTCAAAGAAAAATTCTCCTGAAATTCCTGGTTGGCTCCTGCAGTGGTGGAGATATCCTCATAATAAGTGTGAAAAGGAAAGTGTTTTTTATCTCTGAGATTGAGAACAAGACAAGACCACCCTCTCTCAGCATTCCATTCAACATCACCCTGGGAAAAAATAAATACCACAAGATCCAGCAATTCCACTACTAGGTATCTAAAGGAATTGAAATCAGTGTGTTGAAGAGATAGTTTCCTTCCCATGTTTGTCACATCATTGTTCACAATAACGAATGTATGGAATCAGCAAATGAACAGATAAAAACAAAATATGGAATATATACAGTGGAAAACCATTTCAGTCTTAAGAAGAAGGAAATCTCATCATTTGGACAGCATGAATTACCTGGAGAACATTATGCTAAATAAAATGAAGTAGGCAGAGAAAGACAAAAAATGCATAATTACACTTACATGTGAAATCAGAAAATGCCAAATTTATAGAAATAGAGAATAGAATTATGGTTTGCAAGGACTGGCAAAGGCAACTTGAAATTGGTCAGAAAATACAAAATCTCAGACAGAATGTATAAGTTCAGGAGATCTGTTTGGCAGCATAATGACTACAGTTAACAGCAAAATATTGTACACTTGAACACAGGAAAAGGAAAGATAGGGATATGAACCTGACATAATTTTTTCCTATGTACATATGTGAAAACACCACAGTGAATCCAAGAATTGGGTCCTAATTATAGTGAGCTATATTCCCTGTTTATATAATTATATCAAATGGATTATACTGTTGTGTATAGCTAAAAAGAACCAATAAAAAAGATTTTAGATGTTCTCATCATGAAAATGATAAGTACATGAGACAGTGATTATGTTTATTAGCTTTGTTTAACAAATCTATAATGTACATATATGTCAAAGCATCAAACTATATACAATAAATACATACTTTTTTGGTCATTAGCACATATGTCTCCATTTTGCATCTGTCTCCTATGCTCTGGGTCACCTCAAATTTCAGGAACAACAGGACTGATTAACATCTCATCATGAGTCATCAAAACTACTCCCCTGGAGACAATAGCAATATTTTTAAGGCAGACAAATCCCTGCCTGATCCACTCTGAGATAATGATAAACCAGACCTCCCTGCCTGATCAATTCTTAGATAATAATCAGCCAGACCACAATTTGGCCAAGACTACTTGACTGCATACTTCGGTTCCCTTTGTCTATATAATTTGGAAACTTTGGTCAGTATCTCCAAAGTCAGCGTGAAGGATACAGTTCCCCTTTCCCTCATGGCGTAGCTACACTGATTAAAGTTCCTTTCTTGGTTTTCATCATTACATTTTCTATTTGGCTTATGGGTAAGTGTTCAGTCCTGATATTTTGAGACCCCAAAATTCATATCCTGGTTTAGGTCACTGGAAACACCTACTGTATATCCCATTGAAGTTTAAATTAACTCAGCAAAGACAGATTGCAGTTATCAGCATCCATGTGCCATGCCCATAAGCAGTAAACATGATGGAGAAACGGAGGCAGTGATCTGAATGTAAGAGAGGGATGGTGTAGAAAGTAATTTAGTTCAGTTTGCAAAGATTAAGAAATGATGTTTAAGTTCTTATAGCCTTTAAAGTGAACTTTCTAGACCATTTTGGCACATTTTGCACTAGTTATCTGGAGATACGCTTGTAATAACAAATAAGCCAATAGTTTGGTTTAGTTCAGAGAAATTGTTTAACTCAAAGTTAAGTGGGATAAAGGGATTCACACAAGGATTTTTGGTGACTCAGAAGTAGAGTCCTTGGATAATGGGAGATCCTCAAGTAGTTTACCGGATATTATTAGTGCACTGTGTTAGTTTCAGAATTGCCAGAGAACTGCCTTTTAGATGTCAGAGTCATTCTCCTATCTTCCAATATAATGCAAATTGAATAATAAAAAGCTGCGAACAAAGGCATAGATAAAAGAAGGCTGCCTTATAGATAAGCTGGAAGTCAAGCAGAGAACTTCATGACTACTAACACCCCTCAGAAAACAAAAAGAACAATAGGAGAGGAGATGAATATAATACATGCAGTAAACAAGGCTTTTATTTTTACATATTCAGTAGGCTACTTCTTAAGTGTAAACAGAAGAGGAATTTCCTTTAGACTGTGTGTGTGTGATGTTATCTCTGCTGTGAGTATAGTGGTGTAGAATGTGTTATTGGGGTCTCAGAAGTCACTCTGCCACATGATTTATCATGTGGACTCACTGAATTTCAAGTCTATTGAAAATGTTCTGTAGCATGTGCATGTCTGAATTCGAGAATAATTTAGGCTTGCCTCAGAGAATTCTTGGTTGTCAATGGGATGTAAGGACTTCAGTAATCTAGGATTCACAAGTTGTCACACTGGTGCTAAGATTTACTACAGAAGTAATTCGAGGTTAATATTTCTAAATCTGTGTCCAGGAATAACGAAGGATGGTACCAGTTATCTTGAATATTCTTGAAAACTTAGGCATAATTTATTTGACCTAACAACAAAATAGTTGCATGTAGTACTTGAATGGGTTCATGAGTGACAACTATATCTTATATATACATTGATTTTCATATAAATATTTTATAGGAGAAAATAAATATCAAGAAAATTATCAAGGGGTTCCTAGAGCTCAAGCACTTTCTAGCTACTGAAGCTGAAGCAATAGTAATGTGGGCAGGGTAACTGCTGTCATGGAGATTATAGTCCATTTAAGAACTGGGCAATAAGTAGGCCATTATTCTAAAACTATAATAATAAATAATAAAACAGGGTATATTAGATTGGGCATAATCACAGTAGGTACCTGGGTCTGTAATTCATATTTTAATGTCTGATTAGGTTTTTTTAAAGAAAATGAAGAAAAATCCTCATAGAGAACACATGAAGTAGGATATGAAGGAAAAAGACGTTTAGAATACATGCAAAAGCTGAAGATTACAGACGTGATATTGATATGATTTATGTCACTTTTTGGGTGTATAAAGGAAAGATTGGTAATCAGTGCTGGAAGATGGCATTTTAATTAAGTTGAGGATTGTTTTGCATCAAACACATGGGAAAATGGAGAGGGTAATGGAGATGGCAAAGGTGGTTTCATATATTCATGTCATTTATATTTCTTCTAATCTGTATCTCAGTGACACTTAGGAGAGAAAAATCTAAAGATAAATAACATTAATAAGGTTACAGGAAAAGAAATAATGCTCATAGAATCTCACTAGCTGAGGAAAAATAATGATGGATAGACTAAGATGAAATGTATCAATTTATACAAGGTTATAACCCAAGACTTAGATACAATATTCTTAATGTTACTTCTTCTCACAGAAATTTTCTTTTCTCTAGCACTTTCTTCAGGGCAACATTCACATCTTTATTCCTCAAGCTGTAGATTAGAGGGTTCAGCATGGGCACAATGATGGTGTAAAACACAGAGGACACTTTCCCTTGGTCCATGGAGCTGACTGACGAGGGCTGCAGGTACATGAACGCAGCAGATCCATAGAAGAGAGCAACAGCTGAGATGTGGGAGCTGCAGGTGCTGAAGGCTTTGGCTCTGCCCTCAGTGGAGTGAATGCGCAGGATGCTGGCAATGATGAGGATGTAGGAGCTAAGGATGGTCATGCTGGGCGCAAGGATATTAATTCCACTAAAGACTAGAATTAGTAATTCATTAACGTACGTGCTAGAACAGGAGAGTTTTAGGATGGATATAAGATCACAGAAATAATGGTCGATCACATTCAATTTACAAAAATGAATTCTAACCATGCAGCTTGTATGAACTGATGCACAAACTACTCCCATAATATATACCACCAAAATAAGGGAAAAGCAGGTCTGAGAGGACATGATGACATGGTAAATCAGTGGGCTACAGATGGCCACATAGCGGTCATAGGCCATTGCAGCCAACATGTAACACTCTGAAATAGCAAAAAGAAGGAAGAAGTAGAGCTGAGTCATGCATCCAGGGTAGGAGATGGTGTTCTTCTCTGTCACAAAGTTAGCCAGCATTTTGGGAGTGATCACAGTGGAGTGGCACAAATCGATCAATGACAGACTGCTGACAAAGTAGTACATGGGGGTGTGCAGGTGAGAGCTGAGCCCAATCAGTGTGATCATGCCCAGGTTCCCCAGCACTGTGAGCACATAGATTCCCAGGAAGAGGAGGAAGAGGGGCAGCTGGAGCTCTGCTTTGTCAGTTAACCCAGCCAGGATGAACTCAGTCACTGTGGAGTGGTTTCCTGTTGCCATGTCCTCTGTTTGATTTCTGAAGGGGAGAGAAAAATGTGGTAGAGGGACTTGATTGCTAGTCTCTTTGTTCAGGAGAGTACCCCCTTGATTTCTATATGATCTTTTCACTCTGAATGAATTTATTTCAGTAAACTTTGTTACCAATTCAATGTTTTTAACTTTCTTTCAACCTAATGATTTTATATTAGACATTGAACTTTTAGTCTATAATAATTGAAAACCTTCCAAATATCTAATTCCTGTTTTGAACATTTCAGTGGTTTCAAGTCAATATTTCTAGATTGAGACTTACAAGCATAAATGTTCAGAAAAGTCACTGTGAATGAGTGACACTGGCAGAGTGACAATTTGAAAAGAGAAAGCCCTGCCTGATGGCAGTAACATTTAATATCCTAAAACTAATTTCTAGCAGGAGTGAAGTGATACCTTGTCAGAGTTTTCAATTTTTTATATATTATCAATGAATAAGATTTCCACACAAAATCTTAAGTTTTTCAAATATATTAAGATGAAGCATGATCTACAAAATCCATTGTGTAAATCACCAAGTGGAATGGCCCACAGTTACCTACTTGGTGATTCATGGACCAGGTACCTTTGTCTTCCTTTGAGGGAAGCAAATGACTAGAGGTCATCTAGTCCTGTGTTCATATGGTTACCCCATCACTTACTAACTGACACCCTTGAGCAAGTAAGATGATGCCTTTATACTATGGATTTCAAATCTGTAAGAGAAAACAATATTACCTACCTCATAATAAAACTGGTGGAGACTTTTCAATCTACTAATTGGAAACTATAGGATAATTGCTGATTTCAAATTATAGAAGCAGCTACTTCTAAATCTTATTTTTCTCCTTCCTAGTCCTTCAATTTCTGTGAAGTAGAAGGAAGTACCAAGCAGGGAAACACAATTCAGAATCATAAAATTACAAATTTGATTCTCTTTCTTCTTGAATGGTAAATAGGTGATTTAAACTGTTAGAAATACTGAGGTGCCACAAGAAATGAGTGGGTGGGCAAGGCAAACTTACTCCTGCCAGAAAGGTGTGCTACCAGAACCTGGCTAGCAAGCGTGACTGGGTGGGCAGTCCATCTGCTCATGTCCCCAACTCAGTGCTGCGCCTCAGTGTAACTGGAGGTTACAGTCTATTCAATTGGCTAATTTTAGCAAAGTCTCATAAACAACAGTTCAATTGTATTTTATCAACATTAAAAATAAAATTATAGATATTGACAAGAAAATGAAAAAGGCTCAAGTACATATGTTTGGAAAGGACTTTTACCTAAAATATGTAAAAAATATATATCATTTTTACTATGAAGATATTTTAGCCAGTTTTTTCATTGCTGCAAACAAGAAACCTAACAAGAACAATTAGAAAAGAAAAAAGTTCATTAGGGGGCTCACAGTTTCAGAGGTCTCAGTCCATAGACAGCTAACTCCATTACTCTGAGCCTCTGGCAGAACATCAGTGTGAAAGGGTATGGAAGAGGAAAGCAGCTCAGGACAACACAATCAGCAAGCAGAGAGATCTCAGCTCAATAGGAACAAAATCTGTACCCAAAGGTACGTCCCCAGGGACCAACCTCCTCAAGTCACACCCTACCTGCCTACAGTAACCACCCAGTTAATCTCTATCTGGGCATTAATGCACCGATTAGGTTCAGGCTCTTATATAACCCAATCATTTTACCTCTACACCTTCTTGCATTGTCGTGCATGTTAGTTTTTGGGGTGAGGCATCTCACATCTAAACCATAACAGAAGACAACCAAATATTAAAAACAAGTGAAATATGAATAGACTCAGGAAAATACCTATGACTGGATAATCAGAATGTAAAAATACATTCATTGTACTTCATCATCAATGAAATAAAATTAACACCATCATAAAACATCACTACATCCACATCAAAATGGAAATCATCAAGAAACAAAATGAAACAAAACGAAATAAACTGGAGCAATTGTGCTTTTTTACACAAAGAGAGTAAAACCATTCAACTGTTTTGGGAAAGAGTTTGGCATATTCTTGTTTATTTAAAAAGAAAGCAATTAATCTAACAACTCTGCTTCTCAGTGCTTGAGAAATATGCAAACAATTGTCTACTCAACGACTTGAACAAATAGTGCTTGACAATTTTGTCCTACCAACCAAAACTTAGCAACAACCTAAATGTTCATTCAGGATGTACTGATGGATGAATTATGATATATTTATAGAATGGAATATTACTAGACATAAAAAGCATTATTACTCAGCATTAAAAAGGTACAAACCACAAATAAAGGCAATAAAATGAATTGCAATAACATTACGTTTGTCTTTGGGAATGGATTTCAAAACTAGATACCAAATTAATACAAGTATTCACTGGTGTAACACACTAGACCTGTGTCTTTCTGTGTGCAAAATTTTAATAATGTATTGAATTTATTTAATAAATATCACTTCTTCAGATTTTATCCTTCTTCTCAACTTTCCTAAGTTGAAATTTTAATAAAATCATTTACCTTAAAATTTATCCAAAGTAATGCATGTTTTTCACAATGATCTTTTTTAACATTTAGAAAAGAATTTGTAGACTACTCAGTGATTCCTATTTCTTCTTTCTGAAACAAGTAAGCTAAGGTTCTTTTATTTTTGCCTTGATGAAAGCTTGTAAATTTTACTAATCAATGAAAATAAATTAACTTTTTGCAATACTAATTTTATGACTTATATTTTTATTTAAATCATTTAAAATTTCTTAATTATTTTATCCTCTGTATATTTTAACTATGAGTTACTCTCAAAGCCTCACTTTAGCAGTATCTCATGAATTTTAATACATCAATCTTATGACTTCATCGCTTTAAAATATTCTATGTGTTCTGTTTAATTTTTCATTTTTCCATAAATTGAACAGACATAAATTTTTATAGATGCTTAAAATTTTTATCCTATTTCTTTTTAAAAATGTCTTTCTTAATTTCATTTTTGTCACTGAATATACTCTGAATTATATGTTATTGTAAATTGCTGAGATTTTATAATACATAATATCATCAGTTTTTAAAACACTCTCAATGGAATTTTAAAATAATCTGTTGTCTGGTCGTGAGGACTCACTGTATACATATTTCAATTAACTCTGATTCACTAATCATGTTGTTGTGATATTTCAAGTTCAAGCTTTATATCCTTTCTCCCTGAATTGTCCCCAAGTAGCATCCACATATAGAATCAGTAAATACCCACCTTTGTAGTATCTAACTTGTCTCAATTCAGGGAATTTTATGTTAAAACAAATATTTCAGTTACTTACAACTGATTTGACATAAACAGAGTTCTTTGTTCCATAAAGGCAGGTGGCACAGGCTCCCATGACTGTGGATAAGGTTGGGTTATGGGACTGATTGCTTTACACACAGATGTAAACTTCTTTGTGCACAATGACTATTATCCAAGGGGGTTCTCCATATGGTTCATCATTACAGTCAGGGATTGTAGGAAGATTGTAGTTTTAACTAAAAATGATGACTATAAAAATGTAAATGTGGATATAAATAAGAGCAGAAGTTCCTGAATCATTTTCCTTTGTTCTTGCCCTGTTCTCCAGACAACTTAATCTCTCTGTAGAACAGCACAAGTAAACATTTTCTTTTCAGTTGTCTTGAAAGTTTTATATCCATAGTTCTAGAAAATTGCTTATATCAGTACTTCTAGAATTAATTACTATGAATATCATATCACTATTCCACATCACATGTGAGGTTACCTTAGTTTAATTGGTACCATCTTCTTTTCTCATTCTAATAATTGACAGTTGAATTCTATTCCAAACATGTCCTTAGTAGCTTCTGGAACTTTGTAAATATCCTCAAAATTCTATTTATCAACTTTCAAAATTCTCTTAACACAGGTAGAGAGATTCTGTTTGTTTTATTTCTTTAAAACAGGCTTGCTATCTTTGTACCAGACTTAGTAAATCAGCATCTTTAAGGATAATATTTAGACATTTTAACTCTCCAAAAATAAAATAAAATAAATGAAACTATCGACTCAATTATAATAACCACTTAATTTGGGAAATAGTTGGAAAAAAAAACAATAAAATTAGCAAGGAAAATATTCATTAACTTCTAAACAGTTTAAAAATAATATTTCACATACAAGATATCTGTGTTGAGTTCAATTAATATGGAAACATAAAGACAATTTCTTCTTAAGTTAATGAAGTTCATAGAATAACAAGTATTGAATAAAGCAATTAGAAATTTAGATTTCATTTATAAAAGTATAACTTCAAGACCACAATGGATTATCTACATTATTCTAATGAATTATTATGCAGTAACCCCAATAAGAATTATACCAGCTTCCCAGCTCATATGCCAGGGAATTGGAATATCACCAATGGCTCATAATGGTGCTGAATAGATGGCTCTTCACCTCTGAGGCCATGGGGAGATGACTACCAGAGCCTCGTGGTTGGTCGTCATCTGCCACAAGCTATGTCACTATCTACCCCACATTTGCAGTGGGACATATATAACCATTGTCTATGTGTACATGAGATTAGCAAGTACTACTGAGCCTAGAACATTACTTTTGAGCTATGTGTTTTCTATGGGTGTCCATTCTAAGGAGGGATACTGAGAAGATAAGAGACATGGGCCACAAAGAACTTGGAAGATAATGAGATAATTCCCATGCATATTCACAAGTTTTAAAGGAATCCAAAGGGAAGAGAGTTTTTTGGTGCATAGTGTTGGAAAAATGTAAGGATATACCTTTTAATCAATGTAAGTAAATTAATCTAACAATTTGATATCTTAAAAGGGAATGTGCTATGTATTTCTGTCAATAAATGTATTCAGTCATAAACTTGATGGAGATCTACTGTCAAAAAAAAAAGCTGAGAGAAAAAAGACTTTGTGTAATCCTCTTTGTGACCCATGCATTTGACTTTTTTTCAGTAATTATGTCATATTTATCCAGTTATCTATATTTAATTTACCATTCCTTCTACTTGAAATAGTTTTACCAATCACATTCTCTCTGTTGTCTGTTAAATATTTATTTTCTTTTACATATCACCTAAAATTGTAGTCACCATAGAACCAATCTTCAATTTCTTGTCATTAATCAGGTTTTCCTACAAAATGCTCAGAATGTCATAATTTCTAAACATGTATTTATTTATTTTTTAAATAGATAGGGTCTCACTGTTACACAAGATGCTCCAACTCATGGACTCAAGTGATTCTCCCACCTCAGCCTCCCAAGAGCTGGGACTACTGGTGTGACACCATGCCCAGCCCTAAAGAGCACATTTTTTAAAACTCCAAACTAAATAATAAGCTGGATGAGGATTCAGAGTAATCTCCTTCATATCCCCAGTAACTAACACACATCTGGCACATCATAGGAAGTTTAAAGAGCATTTTATGAATAAATGAATGATTAAATTAACAAATTTTAGTATTGAGGAATATTTTCCTGAACTTTCACAGTACTTACTCCCAGACCAAGGGGTTTCCAAGAAGAGGTGAATGAACACACTCACCTCTCTTCTGCCTGAAACCTCAATGTCAACTTCTATTTTCAATGTCCTCTTTGACATGGAGGAGAAGGGCACTCGGCTGGTGTTTGGCATCTCAAACACCCAATATGGTGCAGTCTTCAGTAATGAGAGGGCAGAGCCTAGGCCTCCATCTCAGATATTCTGACGCTTGTCCACAACACCAATCAGCATCTCCAAGTTTAACTTTTCAGTTTGTGCTTCCTGTTTCAGACTGGTCAACTTCCTCACCTTTCACAGACTCCTGAGCACTTCTGGTTGCTGTGCCAGGAAGCTTTGACCAGTTAACAAACATCATGGAGACAAATACTCTCCAAGGTTTTTCATTGCTCTGAGTACAAGCCCCTGAGAAAAGAAGCAATTACCACTGACATTTCCCCATTGTCTAATTTCTGCTCAAGTAGATTCCTGTCAACTCTAAACATACTAATTAGTAATAAAGATTGTAGCATAAGGATCAGCTAAGGACTTTGTCAAAATGCCATTCAGATCCAGATACCTAAATGGGGTTTGAAAGCTTTGTTTCTTACAAGATCCTAGACAATATGAGTGGTTCACAGTGCACAATGTGATTAGTAGATTTTCGTGAACCAAGGCATAACCTGATATGTTATATGTTACTCATAGTAAGTTAGCAACTTCAAAATAAATATGAAGTCACTGCATTGCAGACCTTATGAGTATTATCAACAACTTTTGCAGGAGCAGGGGATTACTTTCTGTTGTTTTAATTTGAAGAATCACAGCAAATTAATAGAATAGCTTAAATTTAACTCATGGGTTCCACCACTAGGGCCAGGGTAGCAGAGGACTAAGAATGATCTATATTAGTTGTACTTCATGGTTAAGTGATAATGATCAGAGTTATTCAAATTCCTAATCTATGAAAAGGTTGGGCAAGAAAAATGTGTCTTCTTATGCTGATCACTCTGCTTTCTTTTCAATAATTTGCATTTCATATGTTTCACTCTAAAAGCTGATGGTTACAGATATTCTGATTAGTTAAGCTCATACAAAATACAATTGGAAATTTCAATCAAGTATATAATAATAAAATAATGATGTGACATTTCATTCCTAAGTCTAGATCTCAGTCAACCTCATATTTACTATGTGAGTAGGAAAATCACTTCAACTCTCCAAATCTCTACAAAAGAGAGATGTAAATATGTAAATATCATTGCCTTATGAGTACTAAATAGCATTAAGTCTGCAAGGTACCTAATCCAGTTTCTGCCTCTTGGTAAGAACATTGTAAATGTTACAGTTGTTTCACTGTGTTTCATAACTCCTGTCTCGTAACAGTGGTGATAATTGTTTTTCTCAGCATATCTTCTCCATGGCTCTTTTCTACATTAATACATGTTTCAACAGAGAAATTCAGAATGAATTTACTAAGTATAAGACTTTTAAAATCATTTAAATTTTCATGATTTCCAAGTAAAGATAAAGCTAATTTTTGTGTCTTTGTAAGATTTTTATAATGTTACAACCAACCCCTTTTATCTTTATTGTCCCTTTGATATCTTAACAAGTATCAGGCCTTTTGGCTCCTAAATGGGCTTTTGGAAGACTCTTGGCTTCAACTCATCATCTTCCTGCAACTTTTCTCTTTATCCAACCCTTCTATTGTATGAAACCCTATTTAATAGTTAAGGCAAATTCATTACCCATTTAATGGAGCTTTTTTTTCTAAATGCCCATGAGTACATCTCTGAAGTTTTGCTTAGCACTAGTTAATTCTGCATTATCATGCACTATTTAGTATTTTTTAATACCAGAATATAAACTTGATCTACTGCCTACCAATAGTGTATAGCATACAAAGTGTCCAGAAATTTGTGGTAAATGGCATTTTTGGTAGAAGTTTTGAGAAAAGGTATTAAGAAAGCAAGCATATTTCAATGTCTGAATTTAACTGAGTAAGCAAAGCAGTGCTTATCAAATTCAATATTTCACTACATACTAGAATGTAAGGTAACCTCCACTTCTTTCTGAGTATGAATATTGCATTGGAGACAGGTAAAGATGTGCTAACAGCCATATGAACCACTATGTGCACAGGGAAAGAGAGACACAGAGGATTCTAAGGTTTCGAAAGTCAAGGTCTGAAATTCAGGCAAATCTCATTTCTTTCCAGAGTTCAGCAGAGTTAGCTTGTTTTGAAGGAAAAAATGCTTCTGATAATACTGTTGGGCAGTACTGAATGCTAACATTGCAGGCTTCTCTCTTTGAAGAAGTTATAGTCTAAAAGGTTCTTTTAACAATTATTTGAGTTACTTTTTCTCATCTCTGATGAATCCAAAACCCAAGAACCACTACCCTTTGCACAGTTTGTCGGATATGAAATAAATACATTCTAAGATAGTAAGGGCCTGATTAGGAACAATAATGGTAATAATTTCCTGCCAGAATTATACCACAAAGCTATTAAATCATGCAAAAGAAGTAATTATAAATTTCTTTTATTGGTTTCCCAGTATTTCATATTTCACATAGCTATAAGTGATTTGTGTTGCAGACCAGGGACCAAAACCTTGAATTCAAAATTGCTGGTATTTCAGAGTGATTCATATTCAGCCAATAGAAAATTCAGAATTTCAAGATAGATACACATCCTCATAAAACAAGTAAATCAAATCCAAAAGCACATTAAAAAATCGTTCAACCTAGATGCCCTTCAATAGATAAATAAATTAAGAAACTATAGTATACATATGTGATGAAATATTACTCAATTTTAAAAGAGAATAAAATTATAGTATTTGCAGGTAAATGGATGGAGTTGGAGAATATCATGCTAAGTAAAATAAACCAATTCAAGAAACCAAAGGCCAAATGTTTTCTCTGATAAGTGGATGCTGATCCATAATGGAGGGGGGGTGGGCGGTGAATGGAGAAACTTGGGATTGGAGAGAGGGGAGTTGGGGGGAGGGAAGGGGGGAGAGGAATGGAAAAGATGGTGGAATGAGATTGACATCATTACCCTAGGTACTTGTATGATCATACAAATGGTATGACTCTATATCACATACGGTCAGAGAAATGAATGGTACTGCTCCATTCATGTACAATGAATCAAAATGCATTCTGTCATGTATAACTAATTAAAACAAATTAAAAAATTGTTCACCAAGATTAAGTGGGATTCATTCCACAGATTCAGAGAGTGTAATATTTGCAAATCAATAAATGTCTTATACCACATCAAAAGAATAAAGAACAAAACCTGTATGATCACCTCAATAGATGCAGAATAGTATTTGATAAAAGTTAACATTTTATTTTCAGAAGAAAAATGTTGAATAAATTAAAAATTGAGGTAAGATATTCAATATAATTAAAGCAACAGAAGTCATAAGCCAACAGCTAATAATGTACTGAACAAAAAAGTGAGAAACTTCTCTATAATATCTGAAACAAGTAAAGGAAATGTTTCCAACACTTTCAGTCAACATGGTAGTGGAAGTCTTAAAACAATCAACAAAGAGAAAGAAATAAAGATCATAAATAATGTAATAAGTCAAATTGCTGCAATTTACTAATGACATGATATTATATGGAAAAGATACCAAACCACCAATCAAAAATCTATTAGAAGGGGTTTTCAAGATGGCAGAATAGAGGAGTTCACTTTCCTGGAAGCTTAATGGCATGGAACCAAGAAAGCAAATTGGCAGTTTCTCCACAAGTGAGGTATTGGAGACCCTCAGGGACGCTGTAATTTCACAGCGTAGAAACTCTACTGCCTCAGCTCCATATTAGATGGGAAGACACACAAACAACATGAAAAAGCAAGGGAACAAATCACCCCCAAAAAACCAAGATACTCTAATAACTATCCATCAACACCACAGTTGAGAAAATGTCAGAGAAGGAGTTTAGAATGTACATAGTTAAATTGGTCAGCAAAGTAATGAAGAGTATAAAGAATGAAATCAGAGAGAAAATATAGGAAATAAGAGATCACATTAACAAAGAGGCAGAAATTCTGGAAAAAACAAGCAGATACCCTCAAACTGAAGGAAACAATAAACTAAATTAAAAATTCAATAGAAAGCATCACAAACAGACTAGACCACTTGGAAGACAGAAACCCAGGCAAGGAAGACAAAATATATAATCTTGAAAATAGAATTGATCACAAAGAGAAGATGTTACGACAATAAACAGAACTTCCAAGAATTATGGGATAACATGAAAAGACCAAATTTAAAATTTATTGGTATAGATGAAGCTGAGATACAAACCAAAGGAATGCACAATCTTTTCAATGAAATAATATCAAAAATACACCAGACCTAAAGAATTAAATGGAAACTCAAATACAAGAGTCTTAAGTACCCCAAATGTACAAAATTACAACAGACCCACATGAACAGATATTGTAATGAAAATGCCTAACATACAAAACAAAAATATAATTTTAAAGGTTGCAAGAGAAAAACATCAGATTACATACAGGAGGAAACCAATTCAGGTCTCAGCTGATTTCTCAACCCAAACCTTCAAAACTAGGAGATCCTGGAAGAACATATATCAGACTCTGAAAAAAAATGGATGATAAACAAAAATGTAAAACATTCACAACTAGAAAACCTGCACTACAGAACATTCCCAATGAAATATACCATGAAGATAAAATTTTAAAAAGTGAAAACCAGCAAAAGTAGGAACTACACTAAAGGAATAGACTACCAAAGGAGAAATTAACTCAAATTAAAGACTAGAAATAAAGCAAAATGACTAAAAATACAAAGCATATATCAATAATAACCTTGAATGTTAATGGCTTAAACTCATCAATAAAAAGACATAGATAGGCAGATTGGATTAAAATCAAGATCCAAAAATATGCTGTCTCTAACAGAATCACCTCATAGGCAAAGATATTCACAGACTGAAGGTGAAAGGATGAGAAAAAAAATATATTACTCAAATGGATTGCATAAACAAGTAAGGGTTTCTATCCTCTTATCAGATAAAGTGAATTTCAAGTCAAAGTTAACTTCAAAGGACAAAGAAGGACATTTCATATTGCTTAAGGGAATTTACGTCAGTAAGAAATAACAATTGTAAGTATTTATGCCCCAAACAAAGGAGCATCTACATAATCAAACAAACGTTTCTCAATTTCAAAAATCAAATAGACCAAACACAATAATACTGGGTGACTTTAATACACTGCTCTCACAATTGGATAGATTCTCCAAACAAAATCTAAACAAAGAAACTATAGAACTAAATGATGCAGTCAATAATTTAGGCTTAACAGACATGTATAGAATATTTCATTCACCAATGAGCAAATATACTTTCTTATCAGTAGCATATGGATCCTTCTCTAAAATAGACCATATCTTATGCCACAAAGCAACACTTAGCAAATACAAAAATGTAGAGATAATACCCTGCATTCTATCACATTACAGGAAATGAAATTAGAAACCAATGACAGAATAAAAATAGAAGCTACTCTAACACCTGGTGACTATACAGTACACTATTGAATACAAATGGATAGCAGAAGAAATCAGGGAGGAAATTTAAAAATACTTAAAGGTAAATGAGAATAGTGATACAACATATCAAAATTTCTCGGGCACTATGAAGGCAGTGCTAAGAGGAAAGTTCATCGCATTGAGCTCATTCATTAAAATAATAGAAAATCAATGAATAAATGACATAACATTATATCTCAAAGTCCTAGAGAAAGAGGAACAAATCAATAACAAAAGCAGTAGAAGACAGGAAATAAAATCAGAGCTGAAATCAATGAAATTGAAATAAAAGAAATAATTTAAAAAATTGACAAAACAAAAAGTTGTGTCTTTGAACAAACCAGTAGAAACCAACTGAAATACAGAGAAAACTCAAATTACTAAAATTTGTGATGAAAAAGGAAATATCATGATGGACACAACTAAAATACAGAAGATAATCAGAAACCATTTTGAAAATTTATACTCCAATAAAATGGAAAATCTTGAAACACATGGACAAGTTTCTAGACATATGATCTACCCAAACTAAATCAGGAGAACATACACTATTTGAACAGATCAACTTAAAACAATAAAATTGAAGACACTATCAAAAGTCTACCAATCAAGAAAAGTCCAGGACCAGACAGATTCTCAGCAGAGTTATATGAGACCTTCAAAACAGAAATAACACAATCCTCCTCCTATCAATCCATAAAATAGAAAAGGAGGGAAACCTTCCAAACTCATTCCATGAAGCCAGTATCACCCTGATACCAATACTAAACAAAGACATATCAAGAAAAAAAAAAAAAAAAACAAACTTCAGACCAATATCCCTGATGAATCTCCATGCAAAAATTCTCAATAAAATTCTGGCAAATCGCATACAAATATATATCAAAAAGATAGTGCACCATGATCAACTAGGATTCATCCCAGCGATAAAAATTTGGTTCAATATATGGAAATCAATAAACATAATTCATCACATCAATAGACTTAAAGACAAGAACCGTAAGATCATCTCAATAGATACAAAACAAGCATTTGACAAAATACAGGACCCCTTCATGTTCAAAACACTAGAAAAACTAGGGGTAGCAGAAACATACCTCAACATTATATAAGCTCTATATGCTAAATGCAAGGTTAACATCATTATAAATGGCAAAAAATTGAAAGCATTCCCTCTAAGAACAGGAACAAGATAAGGATGCCCTCTTTCACCACTTTTATCCAACATCAAATTTGAAATTCTAGCCACAGCAATTAGACAGAAGAAAGAAATTAAAGGACTATGAACAGGAAAAGAAGAACTCAAACTAACATTATGTGTTGATGACTGGATTCTATATTTACAAAATCCAAAAATTCTACAAAAAAAACTTTTAGAACTAATAAACGAATTCAGCAAAGTAGCAGGATATAAAATTAATGCCCATAAATCAAATGTGTTTTTATACATCAGTGATGAATTCACTGAAAGAGAAATTAGGAAACCTACCACATTCACAATAGTTTAAAAAAAAATTTGGGAATCAATCTAACAAAAAAGGTGAAATACATCTACAATGAAAACTACAGAAGACTAAAGAAAGAAGTTGAAGAAGACCTTAGAAGATGGAAAGATCTCCCAGGCTCTTGGATAGGAGAATTAGCATTGTCAAAATGGCCATACTACCAACAGTGTTATACAAATTTAATGCAATTCCTATTAAAATACCAATTACATTCTTTATAGAAATAGAAAAGGCAATCCTGAAATTCTTTTGGAAATTAAGAGACCCAGAATGGCCAAAGCAATCCTTGGCGGGGGAAAAAAAAAAAAAAAACAAGTGAAGCAGGAGGCATCACAAAACCAGAACTTAAATTATACTACAGAGCCATAGAGCAAAACCAGCATGGTATTGGCACCAAAACAGACATGAAGATCAATTGTACTGAATAGAAGACAGAGAGACAAACCCACATAAATACAGTTATTGCTTACTAGACAAAGGAGCCAAAAATAAACATTGGAGAAAAGATAGCCTCTTTAACAAATGATGCTGGAAAAACTGTAAATCCATACGCAGCAGAATGAAATTTAACCTCTATCTCTCATCCTGCACAAAAACCAACTCAAAGTGAATTAAAGAGTTAGGCACTAGAACAGAGACCTTATGACTAATAGAATAAAAGTAGGCCCAAATCTTCATCATGTCAGGTTAGGAATTGACTTCCTTGAAAAGTCTCCTAAAGGATAAGAAGTAAAATCAAGAATCAAGAAATGGGATGGAATCAAACTAATAAACTTCTTCTCAGCAAAGGAAACAATCAATAATGTGAAGAGAGATCCTACAGAATGGAAGAATATCTTCACCACCTGCATCTCAGATAGAGCATTAATCTCCAGACATATAAAGAACTCAAAAAATTTCACACCAAAAAAAAAAAAAAAAAAAAAACCAAATAATCCAATCTATGAACAGGCTAAGGAACCGAACAACTTCACAGAAGAAATACAAGTGAGCAACAAATATATTTTAAGATATTCAACATCTCTAAGCAATTAGAGAAATGCAAATCAAAACTACACTGAGATTCCATCTCTAGTCTGAATTGCAATTATCAGGAGTATAAGCAACAATAAATATTGGTGAGGATGTGGGGAAAAAGGTACACTCATATATTGCTGGTGGGACTGCAAATTGGTTCAACCAATATGGAAAACAGTATGGAGATTCCTCAGAAAATCTGGAATGGAACCACCATTTGACCCAGTTATTCCACTCCTTTGTTTAGACCCAAAGAACTTAAAATCAGCATATTACATTGATGCCGCCACATCAATGCATGTAGCAACACAATTCATAATAGCTAAACTATGGAACCAAACTAGGTTCCCTTCAACAGATGAATGGTAAAGAAATCGTGGTGTATATACACAATGGAATATTAGTCAGCCTTAAAGAATAAAAATATGACATTTGCAGTTAAATAGATGAGACTGCAAAATATCATGGCAAGCAAAATAAGCCAATCTCAAAGAACTAAAGCCCTGTGTTTTCTGATATGCAGATGCTAATTCACAATGAGGGTGGTGGGTGACTAGGAAAGACTAGAAGTACTTTGAAGTAGACAGAGGGAAGTGAAGGGAGGGGAGGGGAATAATAAAATGAATCAGACAGTATTATCCTATGTAAATATATGATTATACAACCTATGTAATTCTACACAGTGTACAACCAGAAGAATGAGAAGTTATACTCCATTTATGGATGATGTGTTAAAATGCATTCTACTGTCATGTATAACTAATCAGAACAAGTTTAAAAAGTGGAGAAAAATCTATTAGATCAAACAGATTAATTTAGAGTAGTTTCAGGATACAAAATGAACATTTAAAATTAGTAGTGTACTTAATAGTCTACAGTGAATTATTTGAAATAGCAATCAAGGAAGCCATCCCATTTATAGTAACTATAAAAATACTTAAGAATAAATATAATGAAAGAGATGGAAAGATTTCTAAAATGAAAATCATAAAGCACTCATACATCAAAAAGGACACAAAAACATCAAAAATCCTCTCATGTTCAAGAATTTGACGTATTCAATATTGTTACGAAGTCAAGACTACTCGAAGTGATCTATGGATTTAATGGCATCCCTATCAACATTTCTAGTATATTTCAATGATGTTTTTAAAAAACCTTAAGTTTTTATGTAAGCCCAATAAAACTCCAAATAGAGCCCTATTGAGCCAAGCATGAAAGCAGGAGGAACCACGCTACCTGACTTCAAAATATACTATAAACTACTGTAATCACAACAGTGTTTATGGCATTGCATAAATTCAGGCTCATAGATCAGTGCAGCAGAAAGAGCTGAAAGGTAAATAACTATATCTTGAGCCAATTGATTTTTTGACAAAGATGTTACGAATACACACTGGGGGTTTCAAATGGTGCAGGAAAAACTGGAAACAGCACATAGAAAAGACGAGGTGGATGGGTGAAGGAGCCTGAGGCCCGGAGGCGGAGGCTGGAGGAGGAGGAAGGAAGGAGGAAGGAGGAAGGCGGAGAGAAGAGAGGAGGAGACGGAACCGGACCGGAGCGGCACCCTGGCTCCAGCTCCTCACGGTCCAGTGTGAGGCGACCAGCGCGAGGAGGAGACCCCGCCCAGCCACAGCCTTACTCGTCCTTATCGCCACTTCGGGCCTTAAGCGAGGAAGCTGCGCCCCCTCGTGGCGCGGCCTCAGGTTTCTTTACCACTAGAAAGGGGAAAAAAAAAAAGTGACCCTTTGCATCCTGAAAGTGCATTTAGGAATCTGAAATTAGAAACTTCTTTCAAATTTGGGCATGGCTAATCCAGGAGTAACAGGACCGAAACGGCCAAACACTGGAAATAAAATACGCGAGTTCAAACGAGTACTTCTGGGAGAGTCTGCTGTTGGCAAATCAAGCCTAGTGCTTCCTTTCGTGAAAGGCCAATTTCATGAATTTCAAGACAGTACTATTGGGGCTGCTTTTCTGACCCGAACCGTGTGTCTTGATGACACAACAGTAGAGTTTGAAATATGGGATAAGCTGGTCAAGAACGATACCACGGCCTAACACCAATGCACTACAGAGAAGCACAAGCAGCCATAGTTGTATATGATATCACTAATGAGGAATCCTTTGCAAGAGCCAAAAACTGGGTTAAAGAACTTCAGAGACAAGTCCTAACATTGTAATAGCTTTATCAGGAAACCAGGCTGATCTAGCAAATAAAAGAGCTGTAGATTTCCAGAAAGCACAGCCCTATGTAGATAACAACAGTTTGTTATTCATGGAGACATCAGGTAAAACATCAATGAATGTAAATGAAATATTCATGGCAATAACCAAAAAGTTGCCAAAGAATGAACCACAGAATCCAGGAGCAAATTCTGCTAGAGGAAGAAGAGTAGACCTTACTGAACTTACACAACCAACCAGGAGTCAGTATTGTAGTAACTAAACCTCCAGTTTGAACTAGCTGGAATATTCCACTTCCTAAATGTTAACGGCAGGATTGGAACTGATAGAGTCAAGTTTCTAATACAGAATTATTTTATGTGTTTTGGATTTAGTTTTTAATAACATACATGTATCCCTCCAACTAATGTTACAGCAACAGAAAGGTGAGATGAGAACTATGTGTATATGTGTTTCATTGGAAAGTTAAAAGGGAATCATATCTCATCATTAGGGATAAAGACAAATGACTGGATCCACAACTAACCATCCGGTTTCTCTAAACTGGAACAGTAGTCATCTATGGAAAAGATGTGGAAATGATTAATTTGGGCTTTTGAAAAACATTTTTAGGATTCTCCAGATGTTTATGCTTAGCTGCAATATTCAGGCAAATGAAAATTTCTTTTATCTAAAATGTACATTCCACATTTTAATAATAAATTAACCACAAGAAAATGGTCCCACATCTCCAGGAAAGAAAAAGAAATTAGTAGCACTGAAAAAGAAATTAGTAGACAGTCCCATTATTTTTTTTAAATGGGGTAAAAAAGCAAATGTAACCCCATCTTGTCTTAAGAGTATAAAAACTGATATATGCAATTTAATAAATAGTGCTCCCTTCATGTGAACTCTTCAACAAAAATGAAACAAACTAGGGGTCTGTGATTTCTATTTAATCACTGCTGGCCATTATATAGATCTTGTTTGGGGGTAGGGAGGGGACTGTTCCCTTTGGACATGTAGTCAGTACACTAACAATTATGTACATTCAAACTTGATTGCTTTAAATTTGATTTCCAGCTGTACTGTAAATAGGGTACTGTATTATCTCCATGTTTATTATTTTTCTGTAATATTTAAGAGTTGTTTAAAAGAATACAAAATGTACAGTTACTAAACCAGCTAATTATTTCTTCCTCCTTTGAAAGGAAGGGGCTTAAGTTGTTCCTCATGGCTAGAACCATAATAAACAATGTACCTGTAATTTGTAACATAAATATTGCAATTTTAGTAACAATCTTGCAACCTTGTTTTTCAAAGTTCATTTTATTTTGATCAGTTCAGTTTATTGCACTAATTATTTTAGGTCTTTTCATTATACGTAATCTACCATGTGTCAGATGATTTAATCTATTTAAGTGTTGGACTGCTAGCAGAACTTGTGCATTTTATAGTAATTCAGGTTAGTAAGGAAAACAGTTCACCAGTGTTTAGTTTTATATTGAGGTGCTCAGGTTGAACTAAAGTGGTATAAAAAGCAAAAAATAATTAAAAAAAAGATAATGTGGACCTCTCTTTCTCAAAATGAATTAATGAGTAGGGGAAAACTGGAAACTAAAATCTACTAAAAGTAAATATAGTGGAAATACTTCAGGAAATCGAAATGGGCAACTATGTTTTTGGACAAGACCCTGTAGCACAGGAAACAAAACAAAAAGAGAAAGGCAGATTATATCAAACTAAAAGTCTTCTTCAGAGCCAGGGAAACAATCAACAGAGAGTAGAGACAACCTTCAGAATGGAAGAAAATATCTGAAAACACCCTGACAGTGCATTGACATCCAGAATACACAAGGTGCTCCAAAATTTCAAAGCAAAAAGTAAAACCAAAAAACCCAAAGAAACGAAAAACCATAATAGCCTAATAAGAAATGGGCAAAAGACTTGACTAGATGCTTCTCAAAAGAAGACACACGAATGGCTAAAATGTATATGAAAAATGCTCAATATCACTATCAGTTAAGTGCAAGCCAACCCACAATGAAATTATGACCTAATCTTAGTAAGAATGATAATTATCAAAAGATTAAAGAGGGTTTGGGATGTAGCTAGATGGTAGAGAATCTTTCTAGCATTTGTAAGTTCCTGGGTTTATCCCTTGAACTGAAAAAAAAAAAAAAAAAAAAAAAAAAAGAAAAAGAAAAAGAAATGATAGTAGGTCATGGAGAAAAGGAGACATTTACACACTCTTGGTGGGAATGTAAATTAGTAGAGTCATTACAGAAAATAGTGTGATGGTTCTTCAAAAACTTTTAAAAATTTCCATGTGATCTACCAATCCACTATTGGTTGTATGTATTTACAGGAATGACATCTACATTCCAGTATTCATTGCAACACTATTCACAATAGCCAAAAAAAGAAAAAAACTACATGTCCATCCAATGAATGGATAAAGAAAGTGTGATACATTACAGAATATGATAATGTCCATTCCCTAAAAATGAAATCCTTTTATTTGTGACAGCACGAATAGAACCAGAGATCATTAAGTTTAGTGAAATAACCCAGGAAGAGAAAGACAGAACGTCATGACCCCATTCATATGTGGAATCTAGAAAAGTTGACCTGATACAAGTAAAGAGCACAAAAGCTGTTACCAGTAACCTGGGGTAGAGGAGATGTGTTTTTTTCAAGTATATAATATTTCCCATAGATAGGAGGAATAAGTTCAAGATATTTATTGTACAAGATTGTGATTATATTTAATACAATGTATTATATTCATAAAAATTGTTGGATACATTTTAAGTATTCTCACTGCAAGAAATGATCACCGTGTGAGGCAATGCATGTTAATTAACTCAATTTAGGTATCCCATAGTATGTGCGTGTGTGTGTATACATATATACATATACATATATATGGTAACATAGAATAAACTATATTCTGCTCTGGGTATGCAGAATGACTGTGATCCAGATTGAGTTATTGGATTTCAATTATCACTCTGCCTTCAGATTTGCTAAATTGGTCCATCATGTGTCAAATACAGTTATTATTCTCTAAGTCCTCTATGTCACATGCTTGAAAATCAAGGAAAAATAAGTACTGCTTCAGGGACTTTTTGGGTACTCAAGATTTTAATGAATTAGGAGATCAGGTGTTCATACATTGTCACAACTACACTGAGATTGGCCCCAAAAGTAGGTCAGGACTAAAGCTTCTAAAACTTGTATACAAGAAGTCAGAACATCACCATTACCTTACAAACCCTTGAAGGATTCTCCAAATTTAAACATAAGGTTTCAGAACTGCAAAAATTGATTTTAAAACCACAGGCAATTCCATGGAGAGATAATCAGATATTAATTGATGCTGATAGGATGGCAGAGGTTTCAGTTTACCTTGAAATAAAAGGTAAAAAAAAACTGATGAAATTTTCAAGGAAATAAGAGGTGGCAACAGCTGTTCTAGGTGGTGGAGGTGTGTCAAGTGCACCAGATGTACAGAGGATGAGAGCAGAGTCCTGTGCAGTTTGGAAAATAAGCAGGGAAGAGCAAATTAGAAGAGTAAAGGGAAATTCCCACAGGTATATCGGGTTGGGCACAACCTGAACACACGTCTCTCTGTAACTTAGGCTTACAGTAATGCTCCAGATTCTGAATTAAGAAACAAAAAAGAAGAATTAGCCAAATGGGACATAAGGATGAAAGTGGCAACTGAGACTAGAAATTAGAGCCACTACATTTATAAGCTTTGTGCAGATTATATAGATGGAATAAAGGAGGGTAACAATCACCTTGGGAAGTTGGCATTTTCATTGTAGTTGAGAACTAAATTTCTGTCAGTTTTATAGCAGAGTTGTAAGGTGATGGACTTTGCACTAATGGTAACAAGGGTATTTGCCATTGTTAGTATTTCTTCTAATATTTGCCTCTGTGATACACATAAGATAAAATCATGCTGAGAAAATACCATCAAGTAATAGGGGCAGGACACCCCCCACTTCTGGAGCACTAGCTTTGGACCCCCTCCTCTGTGATGGACTCTCTCTCTCTCTCTCTTTATTTTATCCATTAAATAAAACATTTTGCTCTTGCCAAAAAAAAAAAAAAAAATATGCCATCAAAAAGACCATAGTAATGAAGAAAAATATTTACAAAGGGACTAGATTCCTTAACATTGATTCATAACATGTGTCAGTCAATGACTTAGATCTAATAAGTGATCCACACTTTTCACAGAAATGTTTTTCTGTCTAGCATTTTCTTTATGGCAACATTGACATCTTTATTCCTCAGACTATAGATCAGGGGGTTTAGCATGGGCACAACAGTTGTATAAAACACAGAGGACACTTTCCCTTGGTCCATGGAACTTACTGACGATGGCTGCAGGTACATGAATGCTAGAGAACCAAAGAAGAGAGCAACAGCTGAGATGTGGGAGCTGCAGGTGCTGAAGGCTTTGGCTCTGCTCTCAGTGGAGCGAATGCGCAGGATGCTGGCGATGATGAAGATGTAGGAGCTAATAATAATCACAATTGGGACAAAGATGTTAACTGTACCAAAAAATAGAATCAGCACTTCATTGACATACGTACTTGAGCAAGAGAGCTTTAGGAGTGGAAGAAGATCACAGAAATAATGGTTGATCACATCAAATTTGCAGAACTGGACCATAATCATGCAGCCAGTATGAGCTGATGCACAAACCACACCTATAATATAGACCCCTAAAATCAGGGAAAGGCAGGTCTGGGAGGACATGATGATATGGTAAAGCAGTGGGCTACAGATGGCCACATAGCGGTCATAGGCCATTGCAGCCAGCATGTAACATTCTGCAATGGCAAAAATGAGGAAGAAGTAGAGCTGAGTCATGCATCCAGGGTAGGAGATGATGTTCTTCTCTGTCACAAAGTTCACCAGCATTTTGGGGTTGATCACAGTGGAATGACACAGGTCAATCATAGACAGACTGCTCAGGAGATAGTACATGGGAGTATGTAGGTTAGAGCTGAGCCCAATCAGCATGACCATACCAAGGTTCCCCAATAATGTGAGCACATAGATTCCTAGGAAGAGAAAGAAGAGGGGCAGCTGGAGCTCTGGCTGCTCTGAGAGTCCAGCCAGGATGAACTCAGTCACTGTGGAATGATTTCCTGTTGCCATGTCCTTTGTTCTTCTTCTGAAAGGGAGAGAGAAAGCATGGTTGTTAGAGGGACTTCATTATTCTTTTCCATATGCAATATGGAAATATTTCATATTCCATATTTCAATGATTTCAAAGCAATATTTCTTACTTGAGACTTGCAAAGTTAAATACTTAGAGAAGTCAATGTCAATGCCTGAGTGACAACTTGGAGAGAGCAAGACCTGCCGAAGGCTTTTTAATTTCTTCCAGTTGTGGGTAAAGTTCTTACTATCACCAGGTATTTTTATTTTAAAATTAATTCTTAGGAAATCTGCATTTCCAACAAATCATTAGGTTTGTCAAATATTATTAATATTAAACAACATCTATAATATAATTGATAGTTGAGTTGGCTCATATTTAAGTTGTTTGTGTTCTCAGGACAAACACATGAGGGAAATAGAATCAGTAGTGGTTAATGTCCAGGCCTTAAAGTCAAAGTGCCTGGGTTCATAGACTCAATCATTTACTTATCAACACCTTGAGAATTTAATATACATATTTTTGTCTTAATTTCATAACTGCATAGAGAAATAAATGTGATACTTCATAATTAAATTGGCAGAGAGAGACTTCATCAGATTATGAGCAATATCATGATTGTGTTATTACCAATAAACACTGTATCATTTATGAAAGGAATTACGGGTACCCATTTAAATCACAAAACAGACATCTTAATAGCTCCACTTTCCATATGATTCCTTTATCTTTTGTGAATTAGGATAAAATATAAAGCAGAAATATACACCGGGAAAACATGTAATTATAAGTGGCATCTCCAATTGTCTTCAACTGTAAACAGACAATTTGATCTTTGTACACATGAAAGTAAAATCCCAAATGGATTAAAGTTGAATTATTAAAAATATGAAATGTAAGAAATACAGAAATATATGTTTTGATTGCACAACAAAATAAGCCTGAAGAAAAGTGATAAATACAAGCAGAAAGACTAAAATAAATTTTCATTATATATTCAATATACTGAGTACCAAAAAAATTAAAAGAAAGACTAAAACAAAATATCTAGAAAAAAAGACTAAAGTAATTCTTTGAAATCTTGGAATAATTTAAGATTTCTTAGAAAGGAAAACCATTATTGTATATAGTTAATGAATACATGACCAGTGAAACTCCACATCATGTACACCCACAAGAATGGGATCCTAATTAGAATAAGTTATACTCCATGTATGTATATATCAAAATATACTCTACTATCATGTTAAAAAAAATAAGTGAAAGAAAAAAGAAAAAAGAACCAGTGAAGTTAAGAAAATACATAAATCTAACAAAGGGCTTCAACCAAAATATATGAGATATATTTACAAGCAATAAAATGAAAACGACTAAATTTTTTAAATAAACAAAATATCTGAGCAGATACCTTACAAAAATATGTGAATAGTCAATAAGCATATGAAAATATGTTGTTATTATTGACCAATGAAAGGAAAAGGAGATATCTCTACACACCTATTTTGGAATGGGTTTAAAAAATTCTGAAAATTTTGGTGCCATTTGGTCTCATTTGGTGACAATGTGAAATTGATCAACCTCTTGGAAAATTGCTTGACAGTTTATTATAAATTTGAACAAACATTTACTACATAATCCAATATATCTGAACTTTAGTTTTTATCCAAGAGAAATGTAAACATTGGTCTACACACAGATTTGTATCAAAATGTGCACAGCAGGCTTTCTACGTAACAGCCCAGATTAAAAACAACTCAACAGAGTTGTTCATCAACAGAGAAACAGATGAAAGAGTATACATATGCATATAGAATGGAATACTTCTCAGTATTTAAAAAGGAACAAATCACATATACAGGCCATGAAAAAAATATTAAAACGATTATTTTTGTAAAATGTTTTCCTGTAATACTTGGAAATCTTCACTGGTGCAGCAATCTAGACATGGGCTTTTCTTTGTGTGAAAATTTTTAGCAATGGATTACATTTATGTGAAGGATACCACTATAAGATTTTCTCTTATATCAGTTTTCCTAAGTTGAAATTTCAACATATTTTACTCCTTTGCAAATGATCAGATACATTCCGATTGTTCTAACAATGATTTCTTTAATTAAATTGTAAACTCTGCAGTGATTTCTGTCCTTCCATACTCAAAGTGGCTAAATCGTGGATATTCTGATCTTAATTGCTTATTCTAAGTTGTCCAATATTATTAATCGCTGTAGGTACAGTAGCTTTTGACTGCAGATTTTGTGTTATATATTTGTTTGCTATTTAAACTTTTTAAAAAGAAGTATTTTTTTACACATTTCTCATTTTATGATTTTCCTAAGTACTTGAAGTAGAAGCTTGAATTAATACTTTAACTTTTGTTTTAGTTTACATATAAGTTAGAACTTTCCTTCTAAACCCTACTTTAGCTGCATCTCACAAGCTTAATATATCAAATATACAATAATATTCAATTTAAAATATTTTATAATTTGTTTCATATTTTTCATAATCTCACAGACTAGGTGAAAGTGCCTTGTTAAATTTACAGATGTTGAGTTTTGTTTTTTAGCTATTACCTTTCTAAAAAGGTAATACTGGCCATAATTTCTTCAGTCAATGAACTTTGAAATTTTGAAGTTATTGCAGTTTGCTAAGGTTTGCTTTATAACAGAGCATATAATCAGTTTTAATAAAATCTCAATATGTCTTAAAGAATAAATTCTCCATGTTATATACACATATATTTATTATGTATATATTCATGATATATATATATTTCAATTATTTCTAATTCTGTAATTATGTGTTCTATATGCATGGTGACTTTTTGAGACATTCTTTAGTAGCTATTGACCAAGATATGGCAACATCTTCACAAATTTTCAGATTTTTCTTTGTCTTCCTTTAGTTTTTCAAACCTGGATCAAATCTTTCTTTTCTTTTTTTTTAATTTTTATGGACTCAGCAACTTGTAATGTATTTTGTCTCTTTTTCCTGATATGAGTGTATCATATTTTATTTTTGGTTAGCTTTTGCGAAACATGTCATTCTCCATCTGCCTCCCTTTCATCATTCTGTATTTGAGAAAAAAATCCATCAACAAAATAAAAATTTAAATGTGGCATCCCAGAAAATAGCACCAGGGTGACATCAAACACTTAGAAATAAATCTAACATGCAAATGCAAACTTACACTCTGAAACTTTTAACTAATCCTGAAAGAAATTAGAGAAGCCCTTAATAAGGGGAGGGATATACCCTGTCTATGACTTGACCACCCAATATTTTATAGATATTAAGACACTCAGATTTACAGATAGACTCAGCATAATCCAATTACTATATGTTATTTCTAAACAGATAAGCAGTAATTTGGAGGGGAAGGGGTATGGGGGAAGGATTGATGGTAGAGTGAAACAGACATTATTACCTCATGTATGACCATGTATGACTACATGACCGATGTGATCCTACAATATGTACAATCAGAAAAATGAGAGATTATACTCTATTTATGTATGATCTATTGAAATGTATAAATGCATTATACTGTCATGTACGACTAATTATAACAAATAAAATATAAAATTAAAAAAAAAAAAACAAGCACGTACTTAAGAGATTAAATGGCTACTTCTAAATATCTCTCGGGATTTACAGAAAATGTTGGCTTAGCCTGATGTTTGAATCTTAAGCAGTCACAAATATTGGACTATACCAACTCAACATGGATGTAATGATACCTTCATGTTCTGCAACCCATTCTCCCTGAATCTGTCTCTACTTAAGGTCCATATAGGTTCAGTAAATTATTTAACTTTAGAATCCAACTTGTTTCAAATCAGGGAATTTTATATCAAATCCAACACTTCAATAGGATCTGGAGCAGATACACTCCATTCTCATTTCATAGAAGTGGTGGCATGGCATCTTCTAGTTTGAATATGGATGAGACAGGAAATGTGGACTGTTGCTCTACAGTCAGATTCACAGATTCACTTGAACACAGAGTGTTTATTAATTCAGGAATTTCCAGGCTGGTTCATCATCAGAGTTACCTAGGGAGTTTATAGCTTTAACAAAAACATGATGAATGTAAAAATGTGAACATGTTTGTATGGAACTACAAAAGTTTTTGATTCACCTATATTCTTAACCCTGTCCTCCAGAGAAAACTTAATATCTATAGAATAGCTCCAATAAACATTTTGGTTTTAGTTCTGCTGAAAATTACCTTCATACCTCTAAGCACTTTGCTTATGTTGCTGTTCCTGGAATTATCAACTTTGAATTTTTCACTAACTTTCTATGTTACATGTACAGTTACTTCAGTTAAGCCAGTGCCTCTACCTCCTCCCTCTTTTCATATCTGACAGCTGTTCATCTTTCATGTGCTGTTTCTTCTACATGAGTCATTATTATCACTACCTTTATCTCTGTTGTCCAGTAAATATTTATTTCTTTCAAAATTTCATTAAAATTGAAAACATCACAGGAATATCCTCCAACTCATTGTAACTTGTTGGAACTTTCTTAGTTGGACTCAGAAACTAATTTTTAAATAGCTCATTCTTAGACTGAGCCATGCTGTAAGCCAAATGATGAACCAGACCTATTCTTTCTATCCTCAGGAATTACAAATGGGTTAGGACATTATAGGAGGTTAAACACATATATGTATTAAAACTACAAGTATAAAAATTATACTCTGGATAACTGAATAAATGGAGGCATTGAGTAATATTTGCCCAAATTTTTACTGATTACTTCCAGAACTAATAGTCTGAATTCCCAGGTGTGGGACAAGCACACTCACCCTTCTTCTTGTTGAAGCCTCCTTATTAAATTTTACTTGTTATTTGCAATGCTGGTGTTGGGAGTCATGGGTTCCCCGCACTCTGCAATCTTCAAAGCTGAAAGGCAGGTGCTGGTCCTCAGAGTTATTTTCAGTGTTGATCTGCATCACCAGACAGCATCTCCAATGTTTACTTTTCAGTTCATGCTTCTCCAGCTTCACATTAGCAAACATCCTCAACTTCGGTCACTGGAGCAGTTCTGATTGCCGTCTCTGAAGGTTGTTTCTTGGTTTAGATATGCCAGGTACCAAATAATAAGAGGCAAACTCTCTCCAAGGACTTTTGTTTCTCAGGGATCCAACTCTTGTAAAGTAAAGCAATTAATATTGACATTTTCCCTGTTGTTTAATTTTCTCTATCAAGTCTAAACCTGTCAATTAGTGAAGGACATCTATGTCAAAATGCGTATTGTCATCCAGTCTTCTGAATGGGGTTTGTAATTCTGCATTTCTTACAAGTTCCTACTCAGCGTCATTGCTATGTAGCCCACAATACAAGTAGCAGATTTTAGAGGACCAGGAATCTTCCTGACAAGTTAAATTTAGCTGGTATCATATAGAGAATTCAAGTGATTAAACTATTTCCTTGCACAAAATGTTCAAGTTTATATCCTGTATAAGTGGGTAATTTATATAACTGATTAAGTCTTATTTTTATTAAAATTGAGAAAACAATATAATACTTAACTTTTGATGCTCCTTGTGGATCTAAACACAACTTCCTAATTTTTATAATTGAAGGATTAGTTGTCAGCTAATATGTTCTGCATTTCTTATTTTTTATGTTTTTACATTTTTCAAAGAAAAGGTACTTGAATTAAATATCCATCGAGGACATAAATGAATCTACAAAAAAATATGAACAATCACATATGAAAAATAGTAAATAAATAAGGCTTGACTACTTTTAACGAGATTGAAGCTTTGTCTGGATTAGTGTTTCTACTATGGTGCACATTTAAAATCAATAAAGGCATTTTTAATAATCCCACACCCATACTTCAGAAAATTTCTTTTTGCTTTAGTACTGAAATGACTGCAAGGTTCTGGGGTTCCTTTCAGAGAGCACTTATTGTCATTCCCACTGGCCAAGGGTGCAGACGATGGCTGACTTATACAAGACAATGTTTGATAAAAAGAGAGCTGGACCTGAGTTGAATGTGAATGTCTTTAACCAGCATCCCCACCTTGTATTTTGGAAGTGAACAATTTATTTCCCAGTTCCCCAGGTACATAGATGAAGAGAATTTTGCTCTAGGTTGGATATTACTCAGAATTCATCTATTATATTCAAATGATTTATGTGATGCTCTTTGGGTCTTTTGATCTGATGAAATATAATGAGATTTTAGAATTGAGTTTATGCTGTAATGGATAGAATCTTTGAAGGAGCATGTATTTTGCATGTTGGATGGAATTGAATCTTTGGGATCCACAGCATGGATAGCAGTAGACAAAAAAAAAAAAAAAAAAAAAAAAAAAAAAATTTACTCTGCAGGTATTTGTGTCTCAATTCCAAAACTTGCAAACTTATTAGAAAAGGGCCAATTGGGATTTGGAGTGTGATTAATTTAAGGATCTTGAGACAGGATTTTCTGGCTTATCTGTATGACCCCATGTAACCACAAAAGTTCCAGTAAGACGGAAGCAGGATGAACAGAGTAAGTCAGAGAGAGAATAATGGAAGCAAGGGGTTGGAGTGTTGTGGAGATGAGATCACAACCCAACAGGCTCTAGAAACTGAAAAAACAAGGCAAGGTTCTCCTCCATCAAATCGCCAGAAAGAGCTACCTCTGTGAACACCAGGACTCTGACCTACTGAGGCTGATTTTGAATTTCTGACCTGCCCAGCTGTTTGATAAAAAAACGTGTTGTTCACATCCACTAATTTTATTGTATTTTTAGTAGAAATAATAGGAAATTACTAAATATAATAAATGAAAGAGAACACAAGTTTTATACCAGAAAAATAAAACAGTATATCTCAAGCATATTTATTTGACAATAATATGTAGCACATTTCGAAGGAAAGGGACAGTAGACAGGTATTTAGGATAAAATTTAAAGTCAGTTTCCACATTGGAGTGAGGTTATGCCTTATCTATTTTTCTTTCTGTGTCTAGTTGACCTCTTAGCATATGGTTCTCCCAGTTCATCCATATAGCTGAAATTTCAAAATCTACTCTTTTAAAGATGAATAATATTTCATGATTCATGTGTATGCATGTGTCCAGGAATACATAAATAAACAGATGAAAGCATATGATAACTGCAGTTAATAAAACTACATTGGGAATTTTCTAAAAAAAAAAAAGAAAAAGAAAATATATTTCAGGTTCTCCCCTCATAAAAAATAATAAAGTATGTGGGGACAAGAATACGTTAATTTGCTTGATTATAATTATTTCACTATGTGTATTTATATCATCATATCATATTATACACCTTAAACAGAGGTGATTTTTTTAAAATTACACTTACAGGATATTAAATGCCTAGAGACAGAAAAGGAAGTGAGGAGAGAAAAATTACCTTGAAATTAAAATTAAAATAAAAAAGCAACTATTTATAATTTGCATTCTAAGTAAGTCAGTATATGTTCAGAAAAAAAAGTTGACATTTTCTCATGAAAATTATGGGAGAAAAGAACATGAACCATACAGACATGTTGTAGCATAGCAGGATCTGTGGGACTCAAGAGCAGTTGACTCGAACTGCCATACCGTGACTATTCTAAAGATATGACAAGGCTGCATGAGATGCATTTATGCATAAAGATTTCAATCATCTATTATAGTTGAGTCTGTATTAGGAAAAGACCATAGTTCTCCACTTTGCTTTGATCACACCAGATGTGAAATATTTACATTAATTTGATCAAGAAATAAAAGTAAATATAGCAAAAAGGATATTCAGATTACAGTAACATGGTCCTACAGGTAAATAAGAATACTCAGTGCACAGAAGGGAGTGTTTGGGGAGTCCTAAAATGTGCCCACAATTCCATAGGTCAGAACACACTGTAAGTAAAATCACCACTACTAGAGCCAAACTTCCTGATTTGGTTGTGAAGCATGATTGCATATTATGTTTGGGACCCTGTTCAGATTATATCAACTCTCTAAGCTTTGATTTCACAAAGAGAATAATTTCAGTATATAATTACTTGGTTAATGTAAATATTATATAGAGGTAGAATAATGCATTCAACTATCATGAACAAAGTTCTTTCAAAAATCTCAATAATTATGATTATTATAATTGTTACATCATTCTCACTATTGTATTATTATCAATAAATAAAATGAGTGCTCGATTTATGTACAATGTGTCAAAATGCATTCTACTATCATGTATAACTTATTAGAAAATTTTAAAAATTTTGAAAAAGAAAACTAAAATGAATAAAAAAATAAATAAAACAAGTGAATTAAGGATAATCACCAGAAGCTAAGAGAGAGACATAGAACAAAATTTCCTTTAGGGCCCTATCTGATACTTAATTCCAGATTTGTAGTCTTGAGTACTTAAAAAAAAAGTTTCAGTTGTTTCAAGTCACTCAGTATATAATAGTTAATCACAACAGCCCTAGCAACCAATACACTATGCAAGATTTGCATGTTTTTCATTGACCTTCACTAACCATATTGAATATCGTGATTTATTCATAAGAATGCCAGGGTTTGGGTGTAACTCAATGATACAGCATTTGCTTCATATGCACAAAGTCCTGGGTTTGATACCCGACAACACAGAAAAAAAAAAAATTGCAGAAATCTTGAAAATTTTAAGTAGAGAACTAAATAAAAGCATCTGCTCAACATTACCATAAACATGTCAGGAGTTCTTAAGGAGCTAATCAATGAAAGATGATGACTTCTGTTTCTTCTTGAAATAAAGAAATATTGAGGAAAAAGAAATGTATTATAGAAATTATTTTGTGTTCAACTGAAGAATAAGTTGTTTGGAAATAAATTTATATTAAACAGTTTTATACAAAATATTCACAAACATAATTTTAAGATAATTGTGATATCCATTTTTTAATTGAATTTACTTGAAATACTTAAAACTATTGTGTAATTGTAAGTATTGGTACTTTCATCTGTTGATTTTTAAATAGATTCTACAGATTGTTAGGGGAAGGAAAAGCTAACATTGCAATGGTGGCATGAAGTGCTGCTATGGGCCATGGGGATCAATTAAGCCTCCTCCTCCTGGGAGCAGAGGTGGTATTTTCCAAGATGGCTGCCTAGAGGGACAGGAGGGTGCAGTGTTCTTACACAGTCTCTAGGACTCAGGGTAGGGTGAACCATAAGGGTAAGAATTAGTGGGCTGACTTGTACAAAGACCAAGTGGGTACCAGGAGTATGGAGAAGGTTCCAAATTGAAAGTGAAAAGCTCATGTTGTACATTTGAAGTGAAGCAACCTCAATGCAAGCTGGGTCTCAGACAGCACAGTAATAAAACTATGCCTCATGTCTCCTTAAATGAAAGGAATCCCAAGAGAACATGACATGGGAAACCAAAGGAGTCTGGTAAAATTGTCAATAAATATTTGAGTGTTTGCTCTCTGTCCTATTGGAGCTTATAGTCATTTGAACAAGGTAAATATAAAGAACAAACATTCAAATGATCATATGATTATCACAAACAGTATAAGCTAAAAGGAGCCATTTCTCTGAGACACCATAGAGGGAAAATAGGTTGATTTTCACAGATGAATTTCCTTAGATAGTAACTTTAAGTCCCTATAGCCTTAAGAGGTACATTTTTCTAAGACAGATTCTGGTACAAATTTTCACTCATTATCCTGAGGTACAATCATCATAGTAAATATTCCAATAGTTTATAGAAATAAGTTTCCTCAACTTTAAGTGAAAAAAATAGATTAACAGTAGGGTCCTCCTAGGTTCAGATTTATAAACCCCACCAGTGATTGAGAATTTCTACAGGCAAAGAGGCTCACCCTCCTTAGTGTGCTCAATTTGATATGTGGCACAATTTTAGCACTCCCAGGGGATACCCCTGTAGAATTATGTTCATTCACCTGCATTCTATTTAAACAAAGGTGTGGACAAACTACAGTATGGAAGAAGACATCACATCTGTAAATGTAGACAAAATAGACTGTATTATCTGCAATGTGATCAAAGCAATTAAGTCCCTTCCTAAAGAAATACAAATAAAATATATCATCTGTCTATAGTAATGCACATTATTATACCTAAAAGTCTAATGCTTTGTCTCCTTTTTTAAGCAAATTTATTGTGTTTTTTCTATATCATACAATTTACTAGTACCTGTGATGTTATGTTCCATTTTGGGTATAGAAAATTATAGGGGTTCAGACTGAACTGAGTTCATCACTCTACAACAAAATCTGCTAAGTTGATTGATCATGTGTCAAACATACCCATAATTTTTTCACATGTTCATGACACATGAACAAAATTATGTATTGCTTCAGGGCCTTTTGGTTGTTGAGAAAGGAGTATTCAAAAGTTACCACAATTGTTCTGGGATTGGTTGACCACAGAAGGAGCTCAGGACTTACTACTTCAAAATCTTTGTGTGAAACAGATTTAAAAACCACCATTGCCTTATGAATCCTTGAAGAATTCTTCCAAGTTAAACATAGTACAAGTAAGACATATATGGCTACTTTATTAATGAGACATTCATGGATACTAATGAGGCATGATATAGTATATATATGGTTTATATGGTTTTCCTATAAATATTTCATAAGAAACAAGGAAATCATTGAGGACCTACTGGATTGCAGGAAGTGCTCAGGTCCTGAGGGTGTGGTAGTGAACTGTATGTGCAAAGGAGCCTTCCTAACAATAGAATACACCACAAATAGACAATAAGAAAGCAAGTACACACTGGAAGAACAAAGGACAAAGCAGGGGGTATATTAGAAAACACAATCACAGCATGTTCATATACCTGGAACTCAAACTTTAAAGTTCTGATTAGGTTGCCTCAGTAAACAAAAATAAGGTGGATGGCAAAATGATATATGTGGAGGTATAAGCCAGGCCAAAAATATGCACAAACTAGAAATTAAGACTGGCATACAGCTATGATTTTTTAAATATTTTTATATGGAGAGATTAGAAAACGTTTTTAATAACTGTTGGAAGATGGTATTTTTATTATGGCTTACAACTGAACTGAATTTAGAACAATTGCACAGAAGAACAGAGGTAAAGCATTTGGGTTGGTTGTAATTTATTTATTTGTCCCTATCATTCTTAGTATTTCTTCTAATCTGTGTCTCAGTGACACTTGTAAGATGAAAGCTCACATGGAAAATGACATAGGAAGGTCATGGGGAAAAGAAATAATATCAGTGGAATCCCACCAAAACACTGACAGACGTAGAAAGATGAAATAGATCCATTCAAACAATAAAATAGTGACTTTGGTATAGTAAATATTTTTCCCTTATTTATTTTCATAATGTTTTCTTCTTATCTTCATGAAATATTCACATCTTTATTCTCTAATGTGTAGAATAAAGGGGATTCAGGATGGAAACAATAATAACATAAACCACAGAATACCCATTTCCTTGATCCATAGAGCTTAATAATGATATAGGCAGGTACATGAATGTTGCAGACCCCAAAACACCACAGGCACCAGCATGTGAGAGCCTTACTCAGTACCGGCTTTGGACCTGCCCTTAGTAGACTGAACAAGGAGGTTGCTGGCAGTGAAGAAGATATACAACTAAGGATGGTTAGGATTTGAACGAAGATGTTAAGTGAACCAAAACACAGAATCAGCCATTCGTTGACATAGATTTTAGTTTGGGAGAGCTTTGGGGGGGAGGGGGAGATCACAGAAACAATGGTCGATGACATCGAATTTGCAGAAATTAACCCTGATCTTGCAGCCTACTTGAGCTAGCAAAACACATCTATGCTATATGCCCCTAAAATCAGGAAAGCAGGCTTGATAGGGTATGATGAAATTGTAGAGAAGGGTCTAGAGATGGCAGTGGAGAGTACATGATTTTGCTCTATTTTTCTTTCGTCAGTTTAGGTGTTTAATATTTTTATTGTTTTTATTATATTAAGTGAAATATCACTGAAGTTATCCAGAAAGAAGCAATACTGTTAGGCAGAAATGGTCCTTGTTTGCTGTGTAGGAGGGAGGCCTTAAACCTACCTTTAGTTACCTGGATTTAACTCACATCAGAGATTCTGGAGCCAAACATTCTAAGCTCAATCATTTCTTGTGTTCAAGTCCCTGGACATTCACTCAAATGAGTGAGCTTCAATTTTTTTTTTATATATTTAAAATGAGAATCTATGGATCTTTATGAGGGATTACTGAAAATATTACATTTAAATAGTCAGTTAAAGTTCTAGGCACAATTCTTGATTTTTCAAAGAATCTCAATAATATATGTTACTATCATCATCATCTTCATCACTACCATATTGTTAGTTAGAAATTAAACAGAACTTCTTTAAGTCTCAAGAATTTTTATCATGTTTCTTCTGATTCAGCTATTGCAATCTAAGTTCAAAGAAAGTGAACTAAAGGACAATTTTCATATATGAATAGGAAAACATAACCTATATTCCAAAAATTTGAAAAAAAAAACTATCAAATTACATGTCTAGGCAAACCAAAGGTGTGTTTCTATGTGAAAATACAACACTGACTTTATTCATGAACCTGCTCACCTATTCAGAATTTTCTTCAGGGCAGATTTGACATCCTTATTCCTCAGGCTGTAGATCAGGGGGTTCAGCATGGGCACAATAATGGTGTAAAACACAGAGGACACTTTCCCTTGGTCCATGGAGCTGACTGACGAGGGCTGCAGGTACATGAATGCAGCGGATCCGTAGAAGAGAGCAACAGCTGAGATGTGGGAGCTGCAGGTGCTGAAGGCTTTGGCTCTGCCCTCAGTGGAGCGAATGCGCAGGATGCTGGCAATGATGAGGATGTAGGAGCTAAGGATGGTTAAGGCAGGAGTCACAATGTTAAAGGCACTTAAGAAAAGAACCAATAACTCATTGATGTAGATGCTGGAGCAGGATAGCTCCAACAGTGGAAAGAGATCACAGAAATAATGATTAATCACGTTAGTCTTGCACAAGAGAAGTCTCAACATGAAGGCTGTGTGAATTGTAGACCCGATGACAGCCAAAATGTAGACTCCCACTGTGAGCCAGAAGCAGAGGCAAGGGGACATGATGACACCATACAGCAAGGGGCTACAGATGGCCACGTAGCGGTCATAGGCCATCGCGGCCAACATGTGACACTCTGAGATGGCAAAAATGAGGAAGAAGTAGAGCTGAGTCATGCATTCAGGGTAGGAGATGATGTTCTTCTCCATCACAAAGTTCACCAGCATTTTGGGGGTAATGACAGTGGAATGACAGAGGTCAATGAAGGACAGATTGCTGAGGAAAAAGTACATGGGGGTGTGCAGGTGAGGGCTCAGCCCAATCAGTGTGATCATGCCCAGGTTCCCCAGCACTGTGAGCATGTAGATTCCTAGGAAGAGGAGGAAGAGGGGCAGCTGGAGCTCTGGCTCCTTTGAGAGTCCAGCCAGGATGAACTCAGTCACTGTGGAATGATTTGCAGTCTCCATTATCCTGTTAAAATTTTTAAAAGAGAAAAGAAGTGGACTTTCATGGTCATTTGTGTGTGTGCACATGTGTGCATGTGTGTGAGTGGGTAGGGGAGATCTCTGGGGATTATCATTTTAGCCCTTATTAGAGGAGATACATAATCCAAGTTATCCTGTGCTTCTGCTTCTCTGGGTCAGCCAATGATTCTGCTAGATCTGAGAAGGAATTACAGACATGAAGGAGTTTAAAATTAAAGTATTCATAAGCTTTCAAAGAAAAACAATATTTTTGTATTTTTATCTCTGTTTGAAGGAAGGTGATTTTGAGAACTCTGTTCATTCCATCTCATATTCTATACACTATATTAATGTCAACCATATTAAATGGTATAATTGTTAAATTTTCATTTGAGAACACGACACATTCCATCATTTATTAAGGTAGCATTCATAGTCTATAAAAGTAATAGTTTTATTGATTTATTTTCCTTACTAGAATTCCAACTCAAAATTGTGGAAGGACAGGGCGGCTATCCATACAATATCTTCATCTGAAACTGGTACTCTGTGCCTCAAGTTTCTTCACCCAGTCCTACCACCTAAGAGCACAAGAAACTATTTGGTAGACAGCATCTTTCTTATTTCCTGTTCCAAGAGTGAGACTACATCCCCTCCTGTGCTAATCTGAATATTCCCTGTCGATAAGCATGATCATACACCTTTATATCATGAATTCCACCATGCTGGCCAGAGGAGCAGTGGGTTATGTCTGCTCTATAATAATTGGACTTATTGGTTGAACTGATGGAGATCTGAAAACTCCTCATATTCCCCAAATATGAAAAAGGTATTGGAAGACAAACACTAGATGACCATTAACTGGTCACTTTTTATATTCATGTACTTTGCATGAACTCTCTATAGAATTTAAAGACGTAAGGCACATGGATTAGCAGAGCAAACATGAAATATAATTACAAATTTTAGACCAAATTCAATACTAATCAATGTTGAGATGTGGATTCTCAAAATACCAATATCTTTAGTTTTCACATGTAAAGATATAAATACATCATAGAAAACAAAAATTGAGTCTTCATGCTGGAGCAACATTTAGAACGCAACATTTTATATGACATAGAAAAACCAGAAAAAAAAAGATGGAAAAATCTTGTCATTTGAAGATGGCTGAAATAATTGGGATTATTACTAGCATAGTAAAAATACAATTTCATCCAAATATTCAAAATATTGCTGTATTTAAGAAATTTTGATTTGGACTCATTGTATACATCTTCAAAAGAGTGAGGTAAAGTTAATTTCTTAAAACTATGGGTTTCAATGTGTGGTTTTACAACCAAGAATATTCCAATAGTCAAATATACCTTGATTTTCTTACAGCCAGAAATGTTACAGGAGGACACATAACAATTTTGAAGATTAAAGGACATGCATGTGATGAATGAGAATATTAGAACATTAAATTATCTTTAAAATCTATTCTGATACTTCATGATTATATAATTCTATAGGTCCTGATATTAGATTAGACATAGTTTCAAAGTTTATCTCAAACCCATATTTTTTGTGTGACCTTAGAAAAATTATTCCCACTGTCCAAGCCTCTGAAAATCAGAAATGTCAGAGTCTGCCTCTTGTGAAAATTGAATTCAACAATGCACAGTTCCTGAATCCCAATAAAATATAACAAAAGGCAATGTTATTTACTACTTAAATCATTCAGTGTCTCTGAAATGTCTCTCATTAGCCCACATTTTCATTTTCATTTTGCTGGAGGATTTTTGGTTTTTGTTTGTCCCACAGTATAGTTGCTACTTCCTCCTGCATAAAAACACATGATAATACAGAGATTTAAATTTTTTAATGAGTGTTAAAGTCTTATATTGTCAATATTTTCTATTGCCTCAATTAAAGTGCAAACTTGAATGTATGTCACTCAAAGACTGGTATATCTAGAAGCAAAAAGAAAAGTTTTCTTCTTTTTATGTCCCAACAAATGTCAGAATGTGTCTATTCTACAAAAGGATGTTTGGTAGGCTCCTTTTTCAGAATTATCCTTTATTTCTTTTCCTATTTACCTATCATTGTTGATGTATTAAATCTTTAATACTAGAGGCAGTTTAGTTAAGGTCCATAATAGTGAAACACCATTAATCATACCATTTTCTATGTACTCCCGAATGTTTCTTATATTTACATCTTGCATGTACTTAATTCTAATAAGTTATAAGTCATTTACCAGCTTTTGTTCTGCCCTAAATTGTAAATCCAATATAGTGCAGGCACAATTACTTTCATGTAACAAGTCTCAGTAAAAGTGTGATCGATAAGATCATTGCAAGAAGCTTTGAGGTAAGTTAGCACAGATTTAAAATACATGAACAAAGTCTTCACACTCCCTGAGTAGAAATGAGCAAATAGAGAAGTTTTTGCCATGATTTTAGACTGCAGGGAGATGATAAGGAATCTGTACTCCCCAGGGGGTGTGGCTCCTACAAATAGGACAGGGAGAGATAAATGCCTTGTGCATCTCTGTTGACACTGAGAGAGAGACTGTAGAAGAAGAGTCTAAGACTTTAAAAGTTGAGGTCTGAGATTCAGACATACCACTCCTTCTTTCCAGAGAGTTCAGTGTTGCCAATTTTTTTCTTCTCCGTTGCTCTGGAGGGAAAATAACATTGATGGTGTGAGGAGGTGACAGGTATCTTTGAGTCACTAATCCTGATCTTTGCTAACGCTCATACCCAAAGCCACTTGGCTCTGCAAAATTGACCCATGTGATTATTTTATATGCTGGGTATAGATAGATAATGAGACTACTATTAGGAACAAACAATGATAATGACGTCCCACTGGAATCTCATCCCACAAGTGCCTACTCTGGAGAACATCAAACATTAGAATTTCCCTTTTCCACTTTGCTTCTCAAATGTTTAATATTGTCATGTAGGTGTAATTCATTACATACAAGACTGTGAAAGATAATGATAGAGTTCTAGCGAGTTTCATGACATAATGTTAAAATTGGAAATTTCAGAAAATTTTGAGAAATACATTGAAGGAATTGTCAAAAGTGATTTCGTGCAAGGAGAAATCAGGGAAAAGCCACAAATGCTCATAAGATTTGAAAGATTTTATTTTCATTGACTACTACTAATTGCAGCTAGATATTATGATATACTCATAACCAGCAATTCTTGGATTATTTTAATTTGGTAACTGAATAGATCTTAATCTGAAAATATAATTTTAAAATATTACAGATATTGCCAAAAAATCATGAGGAATTAGTAACAAAGAGAGATGAACACTTTTTTCCTTCTCAAACTGAAAGGGAAGAGTGGAAGAACAATAAAAACATGTGTTAAGGGAGTTATGATCTTACTAACTTCTTTTGTTTCAAAGTAAAATTACATTTAATGTATTATTCAATATTCATTACATGATAAAGTTTTTTTAAATAATTACAGTAAATTTTATTAAGTTTACTTTAGAATACTTTTGAAAATTACTAGATGTGAAGTTTTAATCTGTTATTGAAAGGTATTTTTGCAAGTTGCTAAAGTCAACAAATTAAATTTTCAAGGCTAACAACATAGAATAATTGATAAACCCCATAATAAACATTGTTCATCAATAATAATAATAATACTTTAGAACTGAAAATAGTGTGCAGTGCAAGATAACAATTTTGTTCCTCAGAATTTGACAATTTTTAAAAGTATGGTATCCATGAGCATCCATTGATGGTAAAAAAGATATATTTTTCACACACAGCATCATTATCGTAGTATATGTGATGAACCAGAGCTCTGCCTGATTATAACCTAGAGTGGTGACAAATGCATGGGAATTAAACACTCATGTTTGTCATGGAAAAGTGTGTAAATCTGAAAAGTCAGGATGGAGTCAAGAAACTACCTCAAGGCTATAAGAATGAATGAGTTCAAAATTGTTCAGACATTATAAGGATTGCTCCACTCAGCACAAAATGCACCTTCTAATAGGTATAATGACTATCAAATTATTACATTTTTTGTGTATGAATTGCACATTTTATTTGAATCACATTTACTATTATTATTATTCCTCTTAGATACAGAGCTAAAACCAAATGTCAAATTCTAGAGAGAACGAAATTAAGTCACCTACAGCGTAATATACTTATCAAAGTGTGGAAGAAAACTTTAGTCATTTCTGACATTCATTCCCCCTGTTCCTCAATAATAAATGTCCTGAGTCTCAACTTGTCACACAGTCATCTAGATACACAAAGCATTACTCAGTCCTTTGTGCTGGGGGATTTTTCTTGTGACTAAGTCCTTATGAAAGGGATATAAGGGGGTTTCAAGGTGGCGGCCTAGAAGGTGGCTGCATTTCATGTTGCTCCAGGACTCAGGATTCAAAAGAGGAGATATTGAGAGACTTGGGACCAACTCAAAGCAGCCGGTGAGTCTCTCCTGTTGGGGAGGCGTCCTGGATGGGACAGTAGTCCCAGAATGCAGGGAACTTTGTGAAGTAGAGCTGCCGGCAAGACACCCCTCCCCCCGCTGGAGCAGTGAACACAGACAACTGGGAGCGTCGTAGGGGAGGCCGCTCGGCACAGCGCTGGGACTCGGAGCAACCACTGGGGCTCCGGTGGCTGCCCAGGGGAGGAGCGGTGAGAAGAGTTGTGTGGACTCAGAACACCGGGGCCTGCCCTGAGGAGGAGGAGGAGGAGCGTGGCCGGTTGGATTCGGAGTGACTATACCAGAGCTACAGGCAGTTGACAGAGGAGGAGCAGCCCAGCGAGCTGTTTGGACTCAGGGCGACTGCTTCTGAACACCGGGGCCTGGCCTGAGGAGGAGGAGGAGGAGGAGGAGTGGGGCTGCTTGGATTTGGAGTGACTGCACCAGAGCTACAGGCGGTTGCCAGAGGAGAAGCGGCGCAGCAAGCTGTTTGGACTCAGACCACTTCTGAACACCGGGGCCTGCCCTGAGGAGGAGGAGGAGGAGGAGGAGGAGCGTGGCGGGTCATTTGGACTCGCAGTGACTGCATTAGAGCTCCAGGCGGCTGCTCAGAGGAGGAGGCGATTGGTGAGTGGTTTGGACTTAAAGCGACCGCTCCTGAACACAGGGGGGCTGCCTGGAAGAGGAGCGCGGTGGGTCGCTTGATCTCGAGTGGCTGCACCTGAGCTCCGGGTGGTTGCCCAGAGGACACATGCAACCGGTCACGTGGATTCAGAGCCACTCAGAGCGAACGCTCCTGAACACTCGAGGGGTTACCTGGAGGAGGAGGAGGAAAGGGGAGGGTCGCTTGGACTCAGAGTGATTGCCCAGGGCTACTGGTGGTTGGTAGGAGGAGGAGGCACGCAGTGAGTTTCTTGGACTCGTAGTGACCTCAACAGAATACTGGGCGGCTGTCTGGAGGAAGAGGTGTGTGGCATGTCTCTGGGACTCAGAACGATTCTACGGGGCCCCAGGTGGCTGCTCAGGAGAGGGGCTGCATAGCCAGGCAATTAGGTGCAGAGCAGGGTCCCAGGATCTAGGAGGCTTCTTGGTGGAAGAGACCCAAAGAGACACGCTTAGGGGCAGAGCGAAGGTTCCAGGACTGCGGGCAGATTCTCTGAGGAGGGGCAGCCTAAGGAGATTCATCTGTGAAGGGTGAGGCTCCCAGGCCCAGGGGGTAGGGTCGGGCCCCTGGGAACTTTGCAGAGAAAGGCAGCCCACCCCAGGAGGTAGCTGTAAATTGAGGGGAACCTCTAGGAGGGAACTGACCAGCGAGACCTCCCCACTGGGTGAGTCTTCCCTGCCGGGTGAGGTTTCCCCACAAGGACAGTAAAATCAGAGACACAGGCCCAAACAGGCCTTGCCTCAGCCCGCAGCCTAGTTCCCCTTTGGATGACCATTGATCAACAAGTGGAGGCACCTCTAACCACTAGCAGGGAATATACCCCACCTGAAGGCCACCACTCCTAGAGAGGCAGCTTCCTTGTGGAGCACCGCATTATCAACTTCCTCCAAGACTTCAGCCTACTGAAGGCTAAGAGGGGATATATAAGAAATCATCAGGGACATTGTAAGTCAATAGAGGAAATCTGCAATATCTCAGCGGTCCACTGATACCTGAATAATATGAGAAAACAAGGGAAGAAAATGTCCCAAACAAACCTAGATGGTACAGCAATAAAACCCAATGACAGCATGGCAGAAGAAATGACAGAAAAGGAGTTCAGAATGTACATAATTAAAATGATCAGGGAAGCAAACGATGAGATGAAAGAGCAAATGCAGGCATGGAATGATCACACCAATCGACAATTAAAAGACCAAACACAGGAAGCAAAAGATCATTTCAAAGAAGAGTTAGAGATATTGAAAAAAAAAACCAAACAGAAATCCTTGACATGAAGGAAACAATAAACCAAATTAAGAACTCCACAGAAAGCATATGCAGTAGGATAGAACACCTGGAAGACAGAACCTCAGACATTGAAGACAAAATATTTAACCTTGAAAACAAAGTTGAACAAACAGAGAAGATGGTAAGAAATCATGAACAGAATCTACAAGAACTATGGGATATCATGAAAAGGCCAAATTTAAGAATTATTGGGATTGAGGAAGGCCTAGAGAAACAAACCAAAGGAATGAACAATCTATTCAATGAAATAATATCAGAAAATTTCCCAAATCCCAAGAATGAAATGGAAAACCAAGTACAAGAGGCTTATAGGACTCCAAATACACAAAATTACCACAGACCCACACCAATGCACATTATAATGAAAATACCTAACATACAAAATAAAGACAGAATTTTAAAGGCTGTGAGAGAAACGAACCAAATTACATTCAGGGAGAAACCAATACGGATATCAGCAGATTTTTCAATCCAGACCCTAAAAGCTGGAAGGGCCTGGAACAACATTTTTCAAGCCCTGAAAGAAAATGGATGCCAACCAAGAATCTTATACCCAGCAAAACTTACCTTCAAATTTGACGATGAAATAAAATCCTTCCGTGATAAACAAAAGCTAAAAGAATTTACAAAAAGAAAGCCAGCATTACAGACATTCTCAGCAAAATATTCCATGAGGAAGAGATGAAAAACAAAGAAGCAAATCAGCAAAGGGAGGAATTATCCTAAAGGAATTGTCAAATAAAGGAGGAACCAAGTTGTGTCAAACAAATAAATAAATAAAATTTAAAAAATGAACCAAATGACTGGGAAACCAAATCATATCTCAATAATAACCCTCAATGTTAATGACCTGAATTCATCAATCAAAAGACATAGACTGGCAGATTGGATTAAATAGAAAGATCCAACAATATGTTGCCTGCAAGAGACTCACCTCATAGAAAAAGATACCCATAGACTAAAGGTGAAAGGATGGGGAAAAACATACCATGCACATGGACTCAGCAAAAAAGCTGGAGTATCCATCCTCATTTCTGATAATGTGGACTTCAAGCCAAAGTTAGTCAGAAGGGATAAAGAAGCTCATTTCATACTGCTTACGGGAAGCATAAATCAGCAAGATATAACAATTATAAACATCTATGCCCCAAACAGTGGCTCATCCATGTATGTCAAACAAATCCTTCTCAATTTCAGAAACCAAATAGACCATAACACAATAATACTAGGTGATTTTACCACGCCTCTCTCACCACTGGGCAGATCTTCCACACAAAAATTGAACAAAGAAACCATAGATCCCAATAACACAATCAACAATTTAGACCTAACCGACTTATATAGAATATTCCATCCAACAAAGAACGAATACACTTTCTTCTCAGCAGCACATGGATCCTTCTCTAAAATAGACCATATATTATGCCACAAAGCTAATGTTAGCAAACACAAGAAGATAGAGACACTAGCATGTATTCTATCAGATCATAATGGATTGAAGTTAGAAATAAATGAAAGAGTAAAACACAGAAACTATTCCAACATCTGGAGATTAAACAATATGCTATTATATGATGAATGGATAACAGAAGATATTAGGAAAGAAATTAAAAAATTCTTAGAGGTAAATGAGAACAAAGAAACATCATATCAAAATCTCTGGGACACAATGAAAGCAGTACTTAGAGGGAAATTTATTTCATGGAGCGCATTTAATAAAAGAAGTAAAACTCAACAAATAAACAACCTAACACTACAGCTCAAAGCCTTAGAAAAAGAAGAACAGAACAGCACCAAAAGTAGTAGAAGACAGGAAATAGTTAAACTCAGAGCTGAAATCAATGAAATTGAAACAAAAGAAACAATACAAAAAATTGACAAAATAAATAGTTGGTTCTTCGAAAAAATAAACAAAATTGATAAACCTTTAGCCACACTAACAAAGAGAAGACGAGAGAAAACCCAAATCACTAAAATTCGGAATGAACAAGGAAATATCACAACAGACAGGATGGAAATACAAAACATAATTAGAAGCTATTTTGAAAATCTATACTCCAACAAAATAGAAAATTTCGAAGACATCAACAGGTTTCTAGAGACATATGAATTGCCTAAACTGAATGAGGAGGACATAAACAATTTAAATAGACCAATTTCAAGTACTGAAATAGAAGAAGTCATCAAAAGCCTACCAACAAAGAAAAGTCCGGGACCAGATGGGTTCTCAGCCGAGTTCTACAAAACTTTTAAGGACGAGCTCATTCCAATACTTCTCAAAGTATTCCATAAAATAGAAGAGGAGGGAACCCTCCCAAACTCATTCTATGAAGCCAATATCACCCTGATACCTAAACCAGACAGAGACTCATCAAGGAAAGAAAATTTCAGACCAATATCCTTAATGAACATCGACGCAAAAATTCTCAACAAAATTTTAGCAAATCGCATACAAAAACATATTAAAAAGATAGTGCACCATGATCAACTGGGTTTCATCCGAGGGATGCAAGGTTGGTTCAACATCAGGAAATCAATAAACGTAATTCACCATATTAATAGACTTAAGTCAAGAATCACATGATTATTTCAATAGATGCAGAAAAAGCATTTGATAAAATACAGCACCCCTTCATGCTCAAAACACTAGAAAAAATAGGGATAATGGGAACATTCCTTAACATTGTAAAGGCCATTTATGCTAAGCCCATGGCTAATATCATTCTAAATGGTGAAAAACTGAAAGCATTCCCCCTAAAAACTGGAACAAGGCAGGGATGCCCTCTTTCACCACTTCTATTCAACATCGTTCTTGAGACTCTGGCCAGAGCAATTAGACAAACCAAAGAAATTAAAGGGATACGAATTGGAAAAGAAGAACTCAAACTATCCCTGTTCGCTGATGACATGATTATATATTTAGAGGAACCTGGAAATTCCACCAGAAAACTCTTAGAACTCATAAGTGATTTCAGTAAAGTAGCAGGTTACAAGATCAATGCCCATAAATCCAACGCATTTTTATACATAAGTGATGAATCTTCAGAAAGAGAAATTAGGAAAACTACCCCATTCACAATAGCCTCGAAAAAAATAAAATACTTGGGAATCAATCTCACAAAAGAGGTGAAAGACCTCTACAATGAGAACTATACAACACTAAAGAAAGAAATTAAAGAACACCTTAGAAGATGGAAAGATCCTTCCATGTTCTTGGATATTGTCAAAATGGCCATACTACCTAAAGTGCTATACAAATTCAATGCAATTCCAATTAAAATCCCAATTGTGTACCTTACAGAAATACAGCAAGCAATTATGAAATTCATCTGGAAGAATAAGAAACCCAGAATAGCTAAAGCAATCCTTAGCAGGAAGAGTGAAACAGGGGGTATTGCAATACCAGATCTTCAACTCTACTACAAAGCAATAGTAACAAAAACGGCATGGTATTGGTACCAAAATAGAAAGGTAGATCAATGGTACACAATAGAGGACACGGACACAAACCCAAATAAATACAATTTTCTCATACTAGACAAAGGTGCCAAAAATATGCAATGGAGAAAAGATAGCCTCTTCAACAAATGGTGCTGGGAGAATTGGAAATCCATATGCAACAGAATGAAACTAAACCCATATCTCTCACCATGCACGAAACTAAACTCAAAATGCATTAAGGACCTCGGAATCAGACCAGAGACCCTGCAGATTATAGAAGAAAAAGTAGGTCCAAATCTTCACCTTGTTGGTCTAGGACCAGACTTCCTTAACAGGACTCCCATAGCACAAGAAATAAAAGCTAGAATCAACCACTGGGATAGATTCAAACTAAAAAGCTCTCTCTCAGCAAAGGAAACTATCAGCAATGCGAAGAAAGAGCCTACAGAGTGGGAGAATATCTTTGCCAATCATACTTCAGATAGAGCACTAATCTCCAGAATCTATAAAGAACTCAAAAAACTCTACTCCAAGAATTCAAATAGTCCAGTCAACAAATGGGCTAAGGAAATGAATAGACACTTCACAGAAGAAGATCTACAAGCAATCAACAAACATATGGAAAAATGTTCAACATCTCTAGTAATAAGAGAAATGCAAATCAAAACCACCCTAAGATTTCATCTCACTCCAATTAGAATGGCGATTATCAAGAATACGAGCAACAACAGGTGTTGGCAAGGATGTGGGGAGAAAGGTACACTCATACACTGCTGGTGGGGCTGCAAATTAGTGCAGCCACTATGGAAAGCAGTGTGGAGATTCCTTAGAAAACTTGGAATGGAACCACCATTTGACCCAGCTATCCCACTCCTTGGCCTATACCCAAAGGACTTAAAATCTGCATACTACAGAATTACAGCCACATCAATGTTCATAGCTGCTCAATTCACAATAGCCAGACTGTGGAACCAACCTAGATGCCCTTCAATTGATGAGTGGATAAAGAAACTGTGGTATATATATACAATGGAATATTACTCAGCCATAAAGAATGATAAAATTATGACATTTGCAGGCAAATGGATGAAATTGGAGAATATCATGCTAAGTGAGATAAGCCAATCTCAAAAAGCCAAAGGACGAATGATATCGCTAATAAGTGGAGGATGACACATAATGGGGGGGAGGGAAGGGTTAGAGTTAGGGTTAGGGAGGGGGGCAAGTATGGAGGAAGGAACTACTCTATAGAGGGTAAAGAGGGGTGGGAGGTGTGGGGGGAAGGGAAAAAATAACAGAATGAATCAAACAACATTGCTCTATGTAAATTTATGATTACACAAATGGTATGCCTTTATGCCATGTACAAACAGAGAAACAACATGTATCCCATTTGTTTACAATAAAAAAAAAAAATCAAAACAAAAACAAAAACAAAAAAAAATAAAAAATAAAAAATAAAAAATTCTTAGAGGTAAATGAGAACAAAGAAACATCATATCAAAATCTCTGGGACACTATGAAAGCAGTACTTAGAGGAATATTTATTTCATGGGGCGCATTCAACAAAAGAAGTAGAAATCAACAAATAAATGACTTAACACTACAGCTCAAAGCCCTAGAAAAAGAATTGCAGACCAACACCAAAAGTAGTAGAAGACAGGAAATAGTTAAACTCAGAGCTGAAATCAATGAAATTGAAACAAAAGAAACAATACAAAAAATTGACAAAATAAATAGTTGATTCTTCGAAAAAATAAACAAAATTGATAAACCTTTAGCCATACTAACAAAGACGATAGAAAACCCAAATCACTAAATTCGGAATGAACAAGAAAATATTACAACAGACAGGATTGAAATACAAAACATAATTAGAGGCTATTTTGAAAATCTATACTCCAACAAAATAGAAAATTTCGAAGACATCAACAGGTTTCTAGAGACATATGAATTGCCTAAACTGAAGGAGGAGGACATACACAATTTAAATAGACCAATTTCAAGTACTGAAATAGAAGAAGTCATCAAAAGCCTACCAACAAAGAAAAGTCCGGGACCAGATGGGTTCTCAGCCGAGTTCTACAAAACCTTTAAAGAAGAGCTCATTCCAATACTTCTCAAAGTATTCCATAAAATAGAAGAGGAGGGAACCCTCCCAAACTCATTCTATGAAGCCAATATCACACTGATACCTAAATCAGACAGAGACTCATCAAGGAAAGTAAATTTCAGACCAATATCCTTAATGAACATCGATGCAAAAATTCTCAACAAAATTTTAGCAAATCGCATACAAAAACATATTAAAAAGATAGTGCACCATAATCAACTGGGTTTCATCCCAGGGATGCAAGGTTGGTTCAACATCAGGAAATCAATAAATGTAATTCACCATATCAATAGACTTAAAGTCAAGAATCACATGATTATTTCAATAGATGCAGAAAAAGCATTTGATAAAATACAGCACCCCTTCATGCTCAAAACACTGGAAAAAATAGGGATAGTGGGAACATTCCTTAACATTGTAAAGGCCATTTATGCTAAGCCCATGGCTAATATCATTCTAAATGGTGAAAAACTGAAAACATTCCCCCTAAAAGCTGGAACAAGGCAGGGATGCCCTCTTTCACCACTTCTATTCAACATCGTTCTTGAGACTCTGGCCAGAGCAATTAGACAAACCAAAGAAATTAAAGGGATACGAATTGGAAACAGGAACTCAAACTATCCCGATAGTAGCTCTATGTAGAAGAGTAGAGCAATAATGTAAAATGATTCTGTCTGTGAGGAGTCATAGATCTACCCCTGACTCTTCTGTTCTAAAGCAATGTGGAGTGTGTGTGTGTGTGTGTGTGTGTGTGTGTGTGTGTGTGTGTGTGTGTGTGAGAGGAGAGAGAGAGAAGAGAATATTCATATCTATCACAAATAGTAGAGAAGTTAAAAAAGTGATTCTGCCTAAAGTTCACTCCAGTGATATCCCAATAGACACTAAAAATGCTAAGGATAAGTAGGAAACTGTTTTCTTTTGAAATTATAAATGTTTGTATCAGAGAAATGAAAAATAAAACCTGTGTATGGAATCATTATCCAAGTTTATCACAGTACCAATGGATAGATTATATTATATGGTCTACATTGTCTTACGTTATTAAAACTTTTGATCATATGCTTTCTCCTGTAATCCTATTTAATAAGTTCTATATATTTTTACTCCTTTGTAATAGGCTGCATTTTTCAAGGTACTTAATGACTCTTCTTTTTAATAGAGCTCTCTCTCCATTATGGAATCTGATAGCTAGCAAATACTTCAATAATACATTGTCTGCAAATTTTCAGAATTATAACAGTAGAAGTATATCTATTCTTTCATAATTTTGAACCATTTGAATGCATAAATAAATGATTGGAAAGGTAACCAAACTTTTATAGTCATTTATATTTCTAACCCATTAATATGAAAATATATGCAGAATGCTGTGTATTTTATGCCTAGAATATTAACTCACATTTACATATATTTATAAACTTCATAGAATTTAGGAGCTATATTAATGTAAAATTCACATGTACATATTTATTACACATTGGCATGTAAGTATCCTACAAATATTCTCACATAAAGATAGATATACATAAATACAGATATTTTTATAGAAAGTTAAATTGGTGTATGAAAATAAGTATGATTAGTACATAGAAATCATGAAGTAAGTTTCTTCTAGTTTTAAACAATGGGGGTTAGCCTCCTCTCCTTCATTGCAATAGTATTTGTATAATTAGATAGAAGGAATTAATTTGTACCTCTTTTCATACCAACCACAAAAATTAACTCAAAATGGATAATAGAATTAAATATAAGGCAATTTAGCGATTTAAAAAAAGACTGTCACTGTGGCCTAAGGTTTGATGATGATTTCTTAAATAAAATGCCAAAACCTGGAGCTACAACAGAAAAAAAAAAAAAAAAAAAAAAAAAAAACGATAAGTCGATATCATGAAAACAGTTTCAAAATATTTCTTTAGAGAGCACCATTAAGGAATTGATTTTAGAATTGGAGAACACCCTGCTAAGTGAAATAGGTCAGAGACAAGGGTCAAATATTTTCTCTTATATATGGAAGCTAGACCAAAATGGGGGGGGGGGGGGGTGAAGGAGGGTTATCATGAAAACAGAAAAGAAATCAGTGGAGAAGAGGAAGGGGATTGAGGTGGTAGAAGATGGGATGGGAAAAGGGAGAGACAGCGGAATGGATTGTCCAAATTTCCTGTGTACTTATATAAGTATACCACAGTGGATTTTATATATATGTATATCCATTATGCTCTAATTTATTAAAAAAAAAACATGAAGAAGAGAAAGATCAATAGAGGAAAGGGAACAGAAGGAGGAAAAATATAAAAACTGGGGAATGAATTAGAGCAAATGATATTCCATGACTGTGTAATTATGCCAAATTGAACCCCAATATTATGTTAACTATAATGAAATAATAAAAAAAAAAGGCATCCAATCCATGTATAATGGGAAAAAGAAAGTGTTTTGGGGAAAAAACACACACAGTAGAAAAATATTCTTTTTTTTTTTTTTTTTTCCGTACCAGGGATTGAACCCAGGGCACTTAACCATTGAGCCACACTCCCAGCCCCCTTTTAAAAATATTTTATTAGAGGCAGGGTCTCGCTAAGTTGCTGAGGCTGGCTTTGAACTCAAGATCCTCCTTCCTCAGTCTCCTAAGCCACTGGGATTACAGGTGTGCACCATAGCGCCTGGCAGAAAAATTCTTTAAATGTATATAAAATTTACCAGATACTAGTAAAATAAAAAAAAAGAGTAGTTGGTATACATAAAAAATATCTTCAAATTTAACAAGGGAAAGAACGAATAGCCCAATCAAAAAACATCTGGAGGACTTCAATGAATATTTTTCTATGTGATATATACAAATGATCAATAAGGCTCTGCAAATACATTTCTCATGATTAATTATAAGGAAATTTCATTCAAAAGCAAAGCGAGAAAACATTCCACATCCATTAGGACGGTTATGATCAAAAGCTGAGACGAAAAAAAGTGTTGGAAAGAGTGGGAAAAAATGTGAACCCTCATTCACTGCCAGTAAGACTGAAAAACTGGCACCAACTGTTAGGAAAACAGTTCGTTACTTCTTCATCTTATGAAACATAAACCTATTGTGTCACCCAGCAATTTTACTGCTGCATACATACCCACAGGAAATGAAAACACACATGCACATTGTTTTTGTGTGTGAATGTTCAGTGCCGCTCTGGTCATAAGACCAGAGAGCGAAAGTCATGCAAAATGTCCATTCATTGATGACAAGCAAAATGTAGCATTTTGATATAAGGAAGCATTATTCTGCCACAAAAGGGAAATAAGCACTGAGATTTAGCACATTGTGGATGGGCCTGAAACACTCTAAATGAAAGAAAGCAGACAGAAAAGACCATGCACGGTATGATATAAAGTATCTAAAATAGGCAGATTTCTCATGACAGAAAGTAGCTTCTGGTCTGCCAGGGGCTGTGGGTGGCGAGTGCTGTATGAGACTGCTAACGTGTATGAGCTATATTTGTAGTAGTGGTGAAAGCAGTCTCCAGTTAAAATAGTAATGGGCATAGAACTTCATCGATACAGTAAAAACTATTGAATTTTATACATGAGAAAAGTTAATATTATAATATATGAGTTACATTTCAATAAATTGTTGTAAGAATTAAAATGACTACAAAAGATTGATGACACCATACTTACCCTACAAAACAGTCTATCACCACCTAATAATTTCTCACTATCCTGTAAGCCTTCCTCATCTTGGGCTTGATGTTATCAGATAAAAATATAAGTGAGCAAAAAATATGATTAAGGAGGACTGTATCACAAATGAGTTTATTTAAAAATCCCCAGCAGATTTAAGTGGAGTACCTGGAATTTGCTTCTTGATATTTGCTCTCTTCTGACTCATCAGTGGCCTTCTTCTGCTGGATTCTATACTTAACAGAAAAGCTGAAGTATGTCTACAGTAGAAAATTGTTAATTCATGAACAAGCCAAAATTTGGCTGACCTTGTAAACCCCTTATTGTATTCTCTGTCTCCATGAGTTAACCATTATAAATAACTGAAATGAGTAGAATCATCCAGCATTTGTCCTTCTGTGACATTTAGCATAACTTCCTCCAGCTTCATCCATTTTTTGTTAAATGCCAAAATTCCTTCAGGAAAGAAAATATTTTTGAGTCCTTATACAAGAAAACAGTGATGACTAAATTATTAAAAGAATTACAAACTATTCCCAGATTTTCTGTTTTGTTAAATTTTGTTCTTTGATAAAGTTATAAAAAAAGAATACTCCCAGGTTATCCTGATTTTAGGAATTTTTTTGCTTATTCTTGTCTACTAGTTCTATGAACATGACACAGTTATATGGTGTAGGTGAAATGGAGAAGAATGTTAGGTGGACAGAACTGCAGACTACTCATAAAGTGTGAAATCTTGAATTGTCTTTCAAAAGGATGCTGTATTTAGACTTGGCTTGAAAAAATAATAAAAAAAAATACACCATACATATATGTATACATAGGTGCATATGTGTATGCAACATATATAAAGTAATAATGAAGAAGCATATGATATTGATGATTTGAGAATGTACACTTGGGCTATGCATGGAGACTATTATTAAGCAAACTGATCAGTGATTAAAAAAAATAGTTTGCTCTGTGTTTTCAGTATGTAGATGTGAATAATACAGAATCTTCTCAGAATATTAGAACCTTGGAGATGGGGAAGCCAACTAGACACTGTGGTAAATACCTTGATTGGACAGGTGCCACAGGACAGTTGTCATGGTTCTATACCAGAATGAGGTCAGTGAAGACTTCTGTAGACAAATAAAACAATAGGTTTTGTCTCCTAACAAGTATCACATGACATGAACATGACCAGAAAGGACTGATCCTGGGTAGGCCCTCAATTTAACTCATAATTCCTTTTGTTTTTCTTTTCTTCTATCACCTTGTCCTGTGAAATTTATTTAGTAACTATGGCACTTTAATTTAACAGTGACATCCCAGTTAATGAGACCGAATTCTGTGTGTCCACCAGCATGTTACTTTTGCTTACATGTAGCTCATACTAAAACTGGATTAACTATGGTTTATTTACTAGCTTTTCTTCTACACTTAATTGCAAATTCATTATAGCATTGGCTTAGTGCCTTGCATATAACAAGTCTCAATAAAATATAATCAAGAAAATTGTTGTAGGAACCACAGAGACAAGTTAATACAGATTCAAAATGAAAAAGCAGAAAGCCCTCACACTGTCAGTTGAAATGAATAAACAAAGAAGGATTTGCCATGATTTCATACGGTAGGGGACAGGGAGATAAGGGAACATGAGCTCACCAGGGAGTGTGGTCTTACAAAGACAGGGAGAGACAGATAGGTAGCCATGTGCATCTCCTGAGAGAGAGAGACTGTAGCAGAAGATTCAAAGATTTTAAAAGTCAAAGTCTGAGAGTCAGACAACCCCTTCCTTCTTCCCAAAGAGTTCAATATTCCCTACTGTTTTCTTCTCAGTTCTTCTCAAATGAAAATGAGTTTGATGGTATGAGGAGGTGACAGATCAAATGTATTCTTTGAATCAATAATCCTGATTGTTGATGAAACTGATTCCCCAAGCAACTTGGCTCTCTGCAAAGGTTGGCTATGTGATGATTTTATATACTGTATGTAGATTTTTACCAAGGGCACATAGAGGAGGCCTATCACTTCCAGGTAGTGTTCTTCAAGTCAGGGGACATTCTCTCCTGCTTCCATATTATTTCTGTCCGATGGCCAGGTGGTGGAGATAAAGGAAGGATCTGGAGAGAGTATCTTAGACAAAGATAGAAGCTGCACGTAGAACAGTAGAACAACAATCTTAAAATAAATTACACCTGTGCTGAGCCATGAAACCCCCAGAAATCTCTAGTATGTGAGCGTGTGTGATACACATCCAAACCTAATCATAATTAATGTAGAAGGTAAAAAATGATTCTGCCTAAAATCCAGTGATATCTCGAAGATAGCTAAAAATGTTTATTGAAAGTTAGGAACTCTTTGCTTTTGAAATCCATACATGTTCATAGCAGAGAAATCAAAGTGAAACTGAGAACATTATCCACATTTATCACTGTATCTTGTTCAAGAATACTCTGTTGTATTAGTTTCAATTTTTAAAACTTTTGGTTACATGTATTCTTTAATAATCATATTTGGGAAGTCTACATATTTGTGTTTTTCTTTTTATACTAGCTCTCCTTCAACATTCTTTATCACTTTCTTTCTTTTCTTTTTTATTTTTTTGTGGTAGCACTTTTTCCCCATTTGGAATCTAAAAGCTATGCTGATTTTTTTCTATACTTTTAATTGGTATATTGAAATTATAAATATTGTTGACATTCATTGTTACGTATCCCTATGTGCACGAAATATAATAATATAATTTGGCCAGTATCATTCCCCGGTATTTCCCCTTAATGCTGATATTTTAATAGCGTGTCCTCTACCAGTTCTCAGAATGATTACAGTCAGTTTAGACAGTTTGTCTTCTAAACATTTGTTAATAGTTTAAAAGCATACATAAAATCTTGGAAAAATAAAAATTACCTAGTTATTTTTGTATTTGGTAATATCTCCTTTTATATAGCTGTAATTTTGTTGATTTGAGTCTTTTTTTTTTTCTTTTGACTAGTTGACTAAGGTTTTATCAATTGTGTATGTTTTCACAAACCAACTATTTTTTGCTTTGCTACTTTGTATTGTTTTTTTATTCTCAAATACATTAATTTCATCCTTGATCATAATTATTTTCTGTATTCTACTGATTTTCAAATGAGTTTGTTCTTCCTTCTCTAAGACCTTGAGGTATAATATTAGATTATTTATTTAGGAGCTTTCTCTTTTCTTAAATGTAGGAACTCAGTATTATAAACTTTCCTCTTAAAACTGCCTTCATATTATACCAAAGAATTGAATATGTTGTATCTCTGTTCTTGTTTGCTTCCAAGAATTTCTTGATGTCTTCTCTCATTTCTTCTATGATCCATTCCTCATTTTAAAAAGTACTTGCCCATCTGCATGTGTTTGTGTAGTCTCTATAATTTTTCTTTCTTCTGATTTATAATTTAATTCCATTATGATCTCATAAGACACATGGGATTATATGATTTTTTTTTTAAATTTACATACACTGTGACCTATAATACTGTCTATTTTATAAAAGATGACATGAGCTGCTGAGAAGAAAGTCTATTCAAATGTGTTTTGGTGAAATATTCTGTAGATGTTTGCTAGTTCCAATTAATTTATATCATTATTTAGACCAGAAGTATCTCAATTGATTTCATGTTTGGATGACCTGTTCATTGCTGAAATAGGTGAGTTGAAATTACCCAATATTATTGGATTGGATTAAATCTGGAATTTAATGTCGAGAAATATACTTATTTGTTTTATATGATTAGGTACACCAACATTTGGGGCATACAGTTTTACTATTGTTATATCCTCTTGCTAGATTTTTTCCTTTATCAATACATAGTAACATTCTTAGTCTCTTCTGATTAAATTTTGCTTGAAATCTGTCTAGGGTACAAGACTATCATCTACTACTGCTTGTTTTCAGGCTCCATTCACATGAAATATCCTTCTCTATAAGTTTGCTTTAAACTCATCTCTTTGCCTAAGAAATGAGATTTTTTTACAAATAGCATATAATTGGATCTTGTTTTTATTGAATTCTGCCAACGTATGTTTTTTACTTGGGTAGTGGAGACCATTTACATTCAGTGTTATTATGAATGATTTATTGTTATTTCCTAAATTTTTATTTCTTTATTTTTTTATTAGTTGCTTTTGTACAGAGCTTTATCCATTTGGATACTTACTTTGAGGTTTTTCTGATATTTTGTGGAGTACTGGCTTAGTGGTCATGAATTCTATTAGTTTATCCTTATTATGGAATATTGTATTTCTACTTCGATTCTGTAAGATTGCCTTAATGGATGTAGCAATCTTGGTTGGTTATTGTTTGCTTTCAGAGTTTGGAATCTTATTTCAAGTCCTCTTTGATTTGGGTTTTAGTTTAGAAGTCAAAAGTGAGCCTAATTTGTTTAGCTCTAGATGTGATCTAACATTTTTATTTTGCAGATTTTAATATTCTTTCCTTATATTCAATGTTAGTCATTTTGATTAAGATGTGTATTGGAGAAGTTCAGTTTTGATCTTTTCTACTTAGGGTTCTATATACATCCTGTATGTGAATGTCCATCTCATTTCTAAGGTTTGGAAAATGTTCTCTCATCATTTCACTGAAAATTTTCTTTATCCCTTCTACTTGAATCTTCATGTTCTGTTATATCTCGATGACTCTCATATTTGGTCTCTTGATGTCCTAGAGTTCTTATATATTCTTTTCATGGTCTTTTTTTCCCCTCTATTATGTACTGAGTATTCATGTTTATATAACCTGTCTTCAAGACCTAAAGTTCTGTCTTTGAGGACTGAAATACTATTTTCTACAAATCTAATGTATTGGTTATTCTTTCAAGTGCACTTTTAATTTGATTAATTGTGTCTCTCATTTCTAGGAGTTTTAATTGGTTTCTTTTCAGCATTTCTATTTCTTTATTGAAATGTTTTTCCCCTTCTATATTTGCTTTCTTAATTTGTTCCTTAAATCATCTTTTAGTTCATTAAATATTTTAATAATCAAGATTTTATAGTCTTTGGAATTTCTTCCACTTCCATATCTGTAGGTTCCTTTGGGGGGATTTTAAATTTGTGAGGAAACTTGTTTGTCTGTTTCCTCACGTTTAGAATATGTGCGTGAGTTGAAATGGATTACTCTTCCCCTTTTATACATGTGTCTTTTGGTGTTTACTTTTCTTTGTTCTCTGTTTTTGCTGTATGACTAGATATCCAGATATCCAGTAGTGGAACTTACCTTGCACCCCAGTTCTTCCTACTTGGGCCTTGGTCTTTGGCTGGGGTTCTTGATCTCTCTGAACTTAAGTTTTGATATATTGTTGGAGCTTAAGTGGGCTAGGTTGTGTGTGAAGTGATATTCACCATTACTATGCTATGTTGTGAATGTACAAGTGCTTCCTCAAAAACCCTCATGATCCTATTCCAAATGCAGAATCTCTATCCTGCAAACTATTAGTGCTCCAATCACTTCCCACCCCTTTTTTAGAGAGAGAGGAATCAAGGAATAGCAATAACATTAGCAATAACATCTTCCTCTAACCTGCCATCTTTCATCTCCCCTTACTAGTTATTATTTTAAATATTAAATTTCTTTTCTCTTCTAGAATTTCCATCATATGCACATTACACCTTTTGAAGCTGTCCCCTAGTTCTTGGACATCCTGTTCTATCATTTTAATCCTTTTTGAACTTTACTTTTCATTTGTGGAGGTTTCTATTGAGATATCCTCAAGCACAGAGGTTCTTTTCTCAGCTATCCACGAATAAACCCATCAAACTTACTGTCATTTCTGTTATAATATCTTTGATTTCTAGCATTTCTTTCTGGTACTGTCTTAGAATTCTCTTCCCTGATAATCTTGCCCATTTATTCTTGCATAGTCTACTTCAACCACTACAGCTTTTAGCATATTAATAATAATGTTTTTTAAATCCAAGTCTGATTCCCACATACCTACCACGTCTGAGCATGGTATGATGCTTGCTCTTTCTCTTCAAACTATGCTCTTTGTCCTTTGTCTTTTAAATTTTTTATTGGTAGATAGACATGATGTAGCATGTAAAAGGAAGAGTTGTAAAGAGGCCTTTGGTAAGGTGCTGGTGAGGGACGGGGGAGAGAACTACTCTACACTCATTCATGATTAGGTCTCAGTTTAGTGAGAGTCCACCTCCGTACCGTGAGCTTCACAGTGCTCCTTGTTTGCCCCTTTGCCCCAGGTGGGACAGAATAGTTAAGTGGGTTAGGGCAGACATTTCTCTTCTTCTACATGGATGTTAAGAGCCATCCCTTTTCCTCAGGCCAGCTAGGCTATGATCAAACCCTAACAGGTTGGGATATTCTAAAATAATTTCTCCTGAGGTCAGACCCTGCCGAGAAGAAGAGAGAACTCTAATTTCTTTGATTTCCTTTTCCTCCCCCTAGTGGAAACACTAGGATTTTTCTCTGATATTCACTTGGTGGAACTTGTGGAAGCAAAGTGTGGGGATCCTCTCTCACAGGTCCCCTTGAGTCCTTTATCCTGGGACATGTCACACAGAGCCTCCAGCAATTCATCAGTTACAGTTTGCCATCCCAGCACTGGTTCCTGGGGAGACTTCTTGTCCAGTAATTGTAAATCTCTGTACTTTGGTATCCCTCCAATTTGGGGGGCAGAAGTTTACCCCATGACCTTACTTCCCTAATGAATCAAATTAGAATTTGATGCATTTTTAAACATACTCAGATTCTTATATTCTGTTATAATGGAGTGGTGACCTGAAGCTCTTGAACGCTGGATTAGAAACTAAGAGTCTCCAATAGCATTTTTTGGTTCAATCACTTATCTTTATGAGAAAGAACTGAGCCACAAGAGAATTTTGGAAGTTGTTTTGATATATTAAGAAGATCAAAGAGCCTGAGTCTTTTTAAAATATATTTCCAAATATGGAGCTTGAGGTGTTTTATTTCCTATTCCTGTAATGGAGAAATCATGAGTTCAATGTAGTCCATTAAGAATGTGACATCTGGGGGAGAAAGTGAAGCATGCCTGTAATTCCAGGGGCTCAAGAGGCTGAGGCAGGAGGATCACAAGTTCAAAGCCAGTCTCAGCAAATTAGCAAGGCACTAAGAAACTCAGTGAGACCCTGCCCTGTCTCTAAATCAAATGTAAAAAAGGGCTGGGGATGTGGCTCAGTGGTTTGGCATCCCTGAGTTCAATCCCTGGTATCAAAAAAAAAAAAAAAAAAAAAAAAAAAAAACCTTGGCATCCACCAAGTTGCCCAAGTCAGAAACTGGCTTAATGAATTTTCTGCTAATCTTCATTCTCTTCATTCATTTCTTTCAGATTTGATCACACCACATATACAGTGCTGTTATTTCTAACACTCTTCCACACATATTAGCTTTTTGTTACTATAATGAAATACCATGAGCAGGCTACTTATGAAGAAAAAGAGATTTACTAGCTCACAGCTTTGAGGACTGTAGAGAAAATGGAGTCTTGTTTAAGAGTGCTTTCAAAAAGTGAAATCAGGGCAAGGAGTAAACAACTTGCATGAGAAACTTAGTGGTCTGGCAGTGCCCCTGTTCAAGGACAGATAAGCTCTCTGTCTGAGAACATTAAAAAACTTAAAGACATCTGGTTTCTGCTCTCAAGGCCTGGCTCCTGGCCAGATCCAGGTCTGGAGACCAAAAGTACTGATGGCACTGAGCCATCAGCTCCAGACAATAACTTTATATGTTTACTCCAGTGTGTTTAAGAGAGATGAGAAGAACTCCAAGGTGACAAGACTGCTTTCTTTTGTTATATATGCTGTGAAATGCCCATGATGTCTCTCTGGTGCTGAGCTGGTATGCTACCTGGGATGGTTTTCCTTTCGTATATACTTTATATGTCTTAATAAATACTATCTTTTCCTATATGGCTTGTGGTGGTACATTCAGCGGATCGACCCATATAAATTATAAGTCTGTACACAGCAACGGGAAATATGTTCCCAGACAAGGACTGAAAGTCTACACAGCATGCATCAGTGTCTTGCGAAGGTCCCATGGTGGATGGCAGAGAAGGGATGGGGAAGCACATGCAGGAGGAGGGACCAGACCTCAAAAGGATTCCAGTGCACTGGGTGGGACCAGACTCCAACTTTCATCACAAACCTCTCACGAGAACTACCAAGGGGTCTCAGGAGAGCTATCTTCACCCCTTTTAAAGACATACCCCAAACTGACCTCCCATTAGGCCCCACTTCTAAAAAGTTTTGCATTACCACCCCAGGAACCAGAACTCCAAAACATGAACCTTTGAGGGGACAAACAGCATCCAAACCATTGCACCACCTTAATAACAACTCTTTGCAAACATAAGTTTTTAATTACTGTTAGTTGTATGTGGACACAGTACCTTTATTTTATTTATTTATATGTGGTGCTGAGGATCGAACCCAGTGCCTCACACAAGCTAGGTGAGCACTCTACCACTGAGCCACAACCCCAGCCCTGCAAACATGATTTTAATGGCTATTCACTATTCCACTATTCTATCTAATATATACTAGTGTATTTTATTGTGTGTTGCTGCTAGACTTCTAGATTGTTTCCAGATTCGTGGTATTATAAATTAACTCTACCATGTTCATCTTTGTTCCCTTTCTGGATTTTCTCCCCTTAGGATTGATTCCTGGAAATGGAGCTCCTGGAATACCAGCACTGCACTCCAAGGTCAGGGTTTTTCTTGGCCACACTCAGAGCGGAGTGTCTGTTAAGCTTTGACCCCATAACTTTGCAAAGCCCCTGCCCTACCCTGGTTCTCACTGTCCATGAGCTTCAGTACAGACATATTGACACCCAAGTGAGATCAGAAGTTGGACTGACTGGGTGGGCCAGAGCCCACTCAGGATGTGGCATCAGAGTCTCCTCTCATTCTCCCATTTTGTAACTTCCCAGGTTGTGGAAGGATCACCTGCAGTCAACAAGAGGAAACAGCACACGACAAGGGGAAATCTGGTGGAGATGGAGAGCAGATGGGGATGCTGAGCAGATGTTATCTGGCTTTCAAAGCCCTTGTGGGGCAGCAGAGCAGATGCTGGGGTCAGATGCACTCACCCTGTGATGGGCTACATGACAGATTCACAGTTCCAGTAGCAGATGGTAAGACCTGGGAAGGCTGCTAGGAGGAATCAACAATTGAGTGCGGTGGTGGGAAGAGGGGTTTCACCTGACAGATGAGGTTGTGTAGTGGTCTACCTCAAAAGGTCCTCTGCTGCATCTGTTTCCTGCCACTCCGACATTTGACACGGTTTTCTTGGAGTAGAGGACTCAACACTTGACACTGTTCTGTTGATCGTCCTCCCTCTTGGGGGCCATAGGTGTGGCATGTCTCCATGTGTAGTTGCTTTTTAATATTCATAATCAATATATCATTTAGAAACTTATTGGAAAAACATTGGGAAGATTTTACTGTATTGGGACACAAAATAGTGCACAATAAAAATTTAGCAGTAATACATAGATAGAATATATGAAAATAAACAATTGTAGCTATGCTCGAGTTAAAAGGAGCCTGTGATTGCTTTAGTATAATAATAGGTGGATAAAGAGGCATTCCTCTGAGCTTGGATGCAGTGTTTAGCCTTTGTCGCTTTCCTAGTTTTGATAGTTGATTCTAGAGATACTTTACATAATAAAACCACTTAGGTGAGTCATAAATATAATTTGTGCTTTTCCTATGTTTAGTCTAATTCTTTGAGAATCAAAATAAGATTGTAGTTTGCCATTATATGAAATTAAAATAGACTAAATATTAACTATAAGTTGATTTCTTTGCCCTTTAATAATAGTAAAAACTTTTCAGTGTTAACACTGGAGTTCATGGTGGGGGTAGTTTCTCAGAAAATCTAGTAACATGTTTGTTCTGAAGGTTAAAGAGTGGCAGATCATGGAGACAAGGTTGTTTTAGTTTAGCTGGGAGACAAGGTTGTTTTAATCTAGCTGGGAAATAGGGTTGTTTTGATCTGGGCTGTCATACAGAGAGAATGTGTACTTTGAGAAGAAGCATAGATTGTACTTCTGAAGGTTTTTCTTATTTTAAACTAACCATAAAATGATATAATCATTAGTAAGGAAGAATATCTATAAAAAGGCTGGCAGACAAAATAAAGGCAGATTCAACCTCAGAACAGTTGGTGTCTCTGTGTGCTGTTTCTCCACCTCACCGATGCCTCCCATCCACCTAGGACCCCCGACCCCTGCTAGGGCTGGACCCTGGCAGTCCTCTAAACTGGGTTCGTGATCCTAGATCTCGTCCTATTGACAGAGAATTAGGGGAATGACAGTCAGTTCTGCATTAAGGACAATCTCTCTGGCTGCTATGAGGGAGGCAGTCTACAGATGAGAACTGGGCAGATTTAAAAAGGCCACCACCCAGTCCAGAGAACAGGATGACTGAATGAGCACAGTGGCAATAGAGACAAAAAGAAAATAGAGATCAGAGATGTGTGGGATACAAAACAGAAAAAGTCATATCAGCTTACAACCTCTCTTTGGTGGGCAGGGATGAGTCCTGAACCAGAGCTCAAAACGTCTGAGTTCTAGTGCCTGCTCAATGTGACCTGGGACAGGTCTCAGTTTCCACTTTTGTATCCCATGCAGGTTGTACTAGGTCATCTCCAAGGCCCTTTGTGTTTTGAAAACTCTGTGATCCTGAGGCTGTAAAGTGACTGAAGTCCTGGAGGGAAGAAGAGGGGAGAAAACAGGCTGAGCAGAGAAAGCAGCCAGGGCGGAGTCTCAGGGCCCTGGCTCCCCACTCCATCAGTCTTGCAGCATTGATGTCAGTGGGGTGGCCAGAGGCCAGCTGTGCTGAGGGAAGAGTTGTCTCTGGCTAGATGAGCAGAAGAAAAAGAATGCAGAGCTTCTGAAAAGCCATGAATGAGTGTCTTCAGCTCTGGCAGGGTGCCCAGGGTTTTTGCAACTCGCATCCAGTGAGTGGACATGGGGGAGGGTAGACTGGTTCCCCTCTGTGTATCAGAGACTGTGAGATGACAGCAGCCACACAGATGACTGGCTGCAAGTAAAAGCAAACCCTGCTTCCAATGGGCTACATGAGGAACGCATTGTCTCACTGCTGCAGGTCCAGAGTAGGCCCTGGTGTCCTCAATAGCACGGGCTTGCTATACTCTCTCAACCGCAGCAGATTCCCCTGTGGCCCCATGATGGATGTCACTCTCCTCTGGCTTGAAAGACAGCTTCCAGTGGCAGTGGGGGCTATGTGCTTACTCAGCAAGATTAAGTCACAAAGAACATCTCACCTAGTCCTTTTCTTTTGCCTGAATGGAACAACTTGAGTTATGTTTCCAGTCAATCAGGTCCCACCAGGCATGCATGTGCTGATTGGCTTACTGGGATCCTCTGCTAAACCTGAGGGTGGGGAGATTATACCAACAGAATTGGGGTTCTCTGAGGAGAAAAGAGTAGAATCTATTGCTGGGTGAGCAAGCAGAACATCCACATCATGATGAGCCCTAGGGCCTATGTAACTCACCTCCCCCACAACCTGGGATCAGCAGGACAAACTTCATCTCTAGATCACCAGGAAGGACTTGGGTAGTGACTTGCTTGAACCACACAAGGGTAAATAGCAGAGCCTGAACTGAGAAAACTAAGGACTCAGCAAACAAACCAAGCCTAACTGAGTTCAGGAACAATATTGTGGGTTTGGATCCTGGCTTTGAGCTTCTGTGTCCTGTCAGATGCGACCCTGAACCCTACTTCAGTACCTGTTGGCATAATTGTTGCGGGGAGAGTCAAGTGAGATGAGGACACGGTGTTTTGATAACTGTGAAGTTCTATGGAAGTATCAGGCTTACCTTCTGCTGGAAAAGGGCTCATTGTATGAGCCTCCTCTGCATCAAACACTGGAAGACCACAGGAAATGAGCAGTCAGAGGGATGGATGAGAGAGCCAGACATAGAGTCATTTAACTGCAAATGCACAGTTTGAATTTGCTCATTAAGAGATGAGGTGTGTCCAGAGAGGGGTGGTAAGCTGCTCAAGGTCACAAGGTCACAGAGGACTAGAACCCAGCCCCCTGGTTCCTAGCCCTGTCTTCTGCACCAGGCCTCAAGTGATGAGTGCGGTCCCACTTCCCCAACCTGAGTACAGGGAAGGGCAACTGCAATGCAACTTGTGCCCCCAAATTTCTTGGGGGCCATTCTTCAGGGGTTCACTCAGGCGAGGCCACACTTCCACTTAGGTGGTTTCCTGTTTTGGTAAAACAATGACCCTTGCCAAGACCTGCTGCCAGCTAGCTGTAGCTGGGCCAAGGCCATGACTCCTTGCATGCAGGTAAGGACCCTAGGGGTCAGGCCAGAAACACCACACTCAGACATGGCTTTTGGGGCCCACTGAATTAAGTCATTCCTTCGAGTCCTGATAACACACACAAGCAGCAGGCTTTGTCTGAGTACCCAGAATGCAGACAGCTGAGGAGAGTATACTAATCAGACATTCCTGCACCCGGGAGTAGGTACATGAAATAGGTACAAGAAATGCAGATGTGCACAAGATATACCCTATAAACATGCTCTTTATCATCCCATGACCTTGTGAAAGCTCATTCTGTCCCCAGTCATCTAGTGCAAGCAGCTCTATCCTGAAGTCTCAGGGTCCAAGGGGAAAGGATTCTAAGGCATGGGTAAAAATAATAAAGATAAGATTTTTAATGTTGACTTTTTTAATAGGAGAGGAAATCAAGGTTTAGTTATGAAAAAGACTAACCTAAGGTACCAGATGAAGTGAGACTTAACCTGGATCTTCAGACTCCAAACATTGCACTTCAATATGTTTCAAAAGCAGCCATCTTCAGGAGGCTAAGGCAGAAAGATCTTGAGTTTAAAGCCAGGTTCAGCAAAAGTTAGGAGCTAAGCAACTCAGTGAGACCCTGTCTCTAAATAAAATACAAAATAAGGTTGAGGATGTGGCTGAGTGGTGAAGTATCCCTGAGTTCAGTCCCCAGTACTCCACCACCCCACACCCAGAAAAGCAGCCATCTAATTGGAAGTCCCATGAGATTAGAGAAGCCCAGGAGGTCTTTGGGTCCATGGGGTGTGGTGTTTGCTGATGAATAAAATATGAGTGGAGACTGGATGAGGATAGGGAGGTATAGGGAGCCTGCTGTGTGTTAGGCACATAGTCATCTTGGTTCCCACTCTGCAGGTGAAAAAGTGCTGCTCCTCAAGAAGAGCTCTCTGAGCATCTGCTGAGCATGGAGCTGGGATGCTCACTCAGGCTCCACGCTATGGGGCCATTCTCCTTTTGTCCCCAGGCCTGTCCTGCTGGAGGCTCTCTGAGCTGATTGTTGTAGTTGTTTCTCTTTTTCTTAGTTTCAACCCACGGGAGGCTGTAGCAGGGGCTCCATGAGCAGGAGACAGAGGTGGGAGCACTCACCCCCTGTGCTCCTCTCTGCATGGCCACAGCCTGGCAGCTGCTGCATTCTGGTGCCACAGACACTGTTGGGTGATCCCAAGAACCAGGCGGGTTGCCCTAATACACGTGCCTGCCCCTCAGCTCTGCAGACCTGCTATGGTAATGGCTTCCTGCTGTCACGGGTCTCCAGGTGCTCCATGACCCTGTCATTCCTGTTGCCTTGCCCATACCTCTTTTGGCCTGGTCAGCAGATTCCCTCAAGGGATCTCCCCCAATGTCCTGCTGGAGTCCTGCCTAATAAGGCACCATGGTCAGACCTCTGAAACAAAAATCTCTATCTTGGCCTGGGGATGTAACTCAGTGGTAGAGCGTTTGCCTAGTGTGCATGAGGCCCTATGTTCAATCCCCACCACACACACACACACACACACACACACACACACACACACACACACACACAGTTTCTGTCTCCCTATCTATCTCCAGCATCACACATCCACACTCGGGTAGACAGGGCAGTGGTCTGCTTCCCTGGAACCTCTGGAATTTGTTGGTGCTGCTGTGGATACAATGAGAGCGAGTTTCCCAAGGGCAGGCACTTGGTCCTGCCACGTCCCTCTTTCTGGAGAATCAGAGCTCCCTACTGGAAGGTTTTGGGGGAGCAGTGATCTGGTCCTAGGTGGGTCTGTTCCCTGGACCCAAGTTGGGAATAAGGAAGGGGCTAGAGACCAGGGAGGAGAGGCAGAGGCTCCTTCTGCAGGACTTCAGGACCCTAGGAATCCCTTGAGCAATGATTTTTCCTGGGCAACACTTTTTGGTCAGCAGCAGGAACAGGTCAGGAGGGAGGGACACAACCAAGGTCACTGGATGAATATTTCCCAAGTCTGCCTCAAGTCCACCTCCCTCCTGAGCACCACACACAGACATCCATGGTGCTCCAGAGATCTCTGTGACCATGAGAAGTTAACACCAACACATTCCCTTCCTTGCCTGCTCCTTGGACCATGACCCTCCATCAAGGAAAGGCAGCAGAAGGCTGGCGTCAGCCTAACAGACTTGTCTCGGCACTCAGGGCCTGAGCTTATGCAGACTCTTGCCAAGTCCTACTTTACTATAGGCCATGGCCACCTCCCCAAGCTGAGCCTCACCATCTATACTTAGTTATGACAGCAGCCTGATCTTCCTGATCTCAGGCTGGACTCTGACAATCCATTCTCCATTCAGTAGTCAGAGTGACTTTCCAGAAGTACAAACCTAAGCATCTCCCTTCCTGTTGCTGTAATGGAGAAATCATGAGTTCAAGGTAGTCCGTTAAAAATCTGAAATTTTCCAGGAACAGTAGTTCCTGCTTGTAATCCCATTGCCTCTGGAGAATGAGGCAGGAGGATTGTATGTTCAAAGCCAGCCTCAGCAAAACAAAAAAAAAAAAAAAAAGAATCTGAAATTTTACAAATATCTGTTATTTCTTTGTTATCTGACAACTCAAGGGTATCCAAAACCACTGAAGGAGACTCCAGAGACTGAATCTCTATCAAATGGAAACAATATTCTGATAAATTGGACTGAAATGCATTGGTCAAAAGAATTTGAACATTTTTTTCAACTTTCTCACATTGTGAAAAAAGGATTTCTGTATTAGATCAAACATATGCATCCTCAAAACTTTATTACATAATGCATCTTTGTAATCTACAAAAAACTCTTGGGAATACATATTAATTTGTATATAGTTTCTCAAAAATAAACTATTTCCTAATTTGTACATAGAAAAAATATAACTTACAGTATTTTCTTTTTTTAATTATTTATTTGTTCTAATTAGTTGTGCATGACAGAATGCATTTATACATTTTGATAAATCACACATAAATGGAGTATAATTTCTCATTTTTCTGACTGTACATATTGTAGGATCACATCAGTCATGCAGTCATATATGTACATGAGGTAATAGTGTCTGTTTCACTCTACTATCCTTCCTACACCATGCCTCTTCCACCTCTTCTCCTCCCTTTCCTTCCTTCTACCTAATGTAAAGTAACTCTATTCTTCCCTATCCGCGCCCCACCTCCATGGTGAATTAGCATCCACATATCAGAGAAAACATTGGTTTTTTGGGTTTGGCTTATTTCACTTGGTATTCTCCAATTCCATCCATTTACCAGCAAATGACATAATTTCATTCTTCTTTAAAGCTGTACAGTATTTTCTACATAGATTATGTACTGTTAAAACAGCACACTAATACTTACATTATTACAGAGAATTGGTGTGTCTGTAATTGTTGGGAATGTTTGTGAAGTTGAGTTATTATAGATCATGAAATGTGAAAAGAAAGTAGTTTTAAATTTACCAACACTTGTCCTTACACGCTTTTGTCAATGATGCTAGCTACTTATTATTTGATAGTTATTATTTGATAGAATGAAAAGGACAGGCATTTAAGGAAGATAAATATTGTAATAATTAATAGAATTTTCTACTTAAATTCCTGTGTAATTTTCTGCTCTCCAAATTATACAAGAGATACTACATTTAACTGCTTTCATGATGCTAGTTGGTATCATAATGATATATCTCTTAAGACAAGTAATCCAGATCATATTCAGCCCTTTTTTCTCTTATTCAAAAATCCTTTGTATCTATAAACCTGAAAGAGAACTACGGTGTGAGTTCAGCATCATGCCCTTTCCTTTGCATCATGTCTTAGAATGATGTAGAAATCTACATAATAATATTTCATAATATATTTAGAAGGAACCCTAAATTTTCATTTCTAAGCTCTTAGTGAATATTTTGCATATGTATATTCTGCATCATAAGAAAAAGTATCTATTCCTCTGGATGTACGTTAAATTCATCAATATGAATTTTTTTTTCACATACGTATCCTGAAGCACATGAGAAAGTATCTGTTCCCCCAGATGCACATCAAATTCATTAATCATCAAGATATTGGAGTTTCAGGAGCCAGGGTCAGTTATTTCATCTTTGGTATCTTTGAGAGAACCACCATCTTCTACTCCCTTGCCAATACCCACAAGGGGTATGTGAATAGTTATTTTTATATGAATGCTTTTTGTTTTTACTATAAATACATAAGTTTAAAAGAGTAAAACTTCACTTCCCATTTAAAGAGTTGGGCTCTATCTCTATGAATGAAGACATTTCAGAACAGTTACCTGGGGGAAGAAAGTCTACAAGCTTTTTTTTACCAAATACTGGAACTCAGAATTAGGAGTTAAGGATCCATGTTGTTATTTCTAAATGAAGCAAATATGTTGCAAATTTTCTTTATATTTCATGTTAGCCTGAGGTACACTCTTGGGGATTATCTTCAGATTGTAAAATTTTTCTGTAGTTCTGGGACCTATTAACTCCAATATAATATGATCTTCAGAGATTTGTGTCCCTCTCCTGAGCTATAACCTGGGGCCATGAAGTATTCAGGGAATTGTGGATAGACAGTTAATGGTTGCAAGGTGGCCAAGAAGACTTCTCCATGCCTTCAGAATAAATTCCTCCCTCACACAGGGGCAGTTGCTCTCTATCTCAAGTCTGTTTCGTGGCAGTGAAGGTATAGTGGGAAGAGCACTAAACTTGGAGTCATATTTGGTTATGCCTTGCTCTCCATATTTTGCTTTTAGACGAATTTGAATTTCAGTGTCCTTATCTAAAAATTGGAGTTCATAGACACAATCTTACAGGGACTCAGGAAAATTAATTAGGAGTGCATAAAATTGGCATTATAAAAATATGAATATAGTATTATTTAGTTATTTATGAATGAGTATAAGGAAGTCAGAATTAGTAAGTACTCAAAAACACATTCACCCATTTCTATGGGTAGGATCCCACTCTTCTCACTTGCAGATGTAGAAACTTAGTAAGTCCACTTAAATTCTTTGTGCCCCAGTTTCTTAATGAATATGGAAACGAACCCCACCTGTCTCAGAGAATCACGGTAAGGACTAGAAGAGTCAATGTATCCTGAGCATTCAGTACAATGCCTACACACATTTCTTTTCACATAACTCTTCTGTTTGTTTGTTTTTTAATTACAGCCCATGCACAAAAGAATCCCCATGAGCTTCTCTGATACTGAAGCTTTTCTTCAGTGGAATCCTGGCCTTCCCCATTTCATGTGCTTCTTTTCTTTGAGAACACATCAAAAATAGTACTAAATGATTATTATTGTAACTACTATAGCTATAGGCATATTCTTATTTTAAATGTGGATCCACCTGCCAAGTTTAAACCAAAGCACTGTGTCCACTCAGATATATTAAAGTTGATGAAGTGTGTGATAAAATCAAAGAATCTAAACATTATGAGAGATATAAAGAGTGAATGTAATATAGCCTCACATTCTGAATATTCTGAATAGGAATCTCTCTTTAAGTCCCCGAAAGAATCTTTTAATCAGCACTTAGGTTTCAAGGTGATGGGGAACTCCTTTAAAAGGCAACTTATTTCACTGAATTTTTTTTTTCCAGTATTGCAGCAAAATCTAAGTTTGTATCAGTTTCATACCCTTTTAGTGGTTATTCACCATAGAAGAGCACACAATAAAAATATATGAAAGATTTCTAGGTATTTAAAGTCAATTGTCATGTTTTTCTTCTCTAAACAAAATACCCTATGGGAACTCTCATAGCAGAAGGGTTAGAAGGACTGACTCTGGAATCGAACCTGAGTTTTAATTTTATGTCTGACATATTCCAACTGTATGATCAAGTTATTAAAACTTAGTTTTAATAACTTGCTCTTACCTAACAAGGTTGAGTTTTAGTTTATGCTCTTACCTAACAAGGTTGTTTGAAACTTAATTAAGAAAAGAAAAAGAAACTACTAACTTAAAAAAAATCACAGGAACTTACTAATGTTTAATCAATATTAACTGTTATTTACATTAAGTTTTTTACAAATGGGGTGATTTATCACTGTGTTACTAATTTATAATCTACCCTTAATGTACTTAGTTTATTAGTGTTGCTTTCAAGGTATATTTGCTAGAAGGAATATTATTCTCTAACAATTAAGTAATTGTTTACTATTTACTAAATCCCTGAATGTCTGTATAGTTGAAGTGGTGATATTGCAGTGTTATCACATGAAAGATTTAAACATGGATAAGCAGAAAAGCAAGCACGGCACACAGTCTTGAAGTCCTGGTCAGAGTCTATTCTTCACTATTATTTTATTTGGGTGGCAGTGCAAGTAATTTTACTGTAGTTGCTCCCTCTGAGCTACCAATGACTGAAACATTAAGTTACCAAAGGGATCAGAAGGCAGTGATCCAGGAGGAACTGGTGAGTGCAATCTTGATAGTATATGCTCTTGACACCTTCCTACACAAACACAAATCTGTTTCTGAGGCTGGAGCACTCTGCTCTTCTGGGAAACAGCATGTGGCTTGAGTTTCCTTCCACAGTACTACAGAAATTCCACCATGTTCCCTGTGGACAATGTGTTTATGTTTTTCCCTCACTTCTTTGACATCTTTTGCCTTTTATTCACTGAGGTACTAGCATCTACATGTTGCAAGCTGCTAGATTTTCAGAGCTTTGAAAATAACTCTTGGATAGGACTTAGAAATGAAGAGAAACATAGACTTTGTTTAAGACACAAGTTTTCATGTAAAAATTAGTTTGGATAAACTCACTGCATAAACATGCAAATAGAAGTCCTGCACCTCTGATTTTGTGGAACTCGGTTTGTCAGTTTGGTTTTTCCCCCATTCTAATAGATGCAAGTGTTACTCCATGTGGTTTAATTTGCATTTCCCTTAACTAATGATTTTTGAGTATGTTCTCATGCATTAGTCATTTTTATATCTTTTTGTGTAAGTGCTCAAATTATTTGTCCATTTCCTTGATTTTTATTGAATTTTGATAGATTCTAAAAAATATTTAGGTTACTCTTTGTCGTATGCCCAAGTTGTAAATATTTTTTGAATAATTTACTTCTAATTCTCCTGTGACTCTCACAGACTTTCAATTTTTAAAATTTGATATTCATTCAATTTTAGACTTAAACTTTCAAAAATAGTAAAGCTTTCATCTATCCAGTACCCAGCACCCTTAAAGGTAATATTCCATATAATTAAGTTCTTTATTAGTCAGGAAATTATCATAGCTACAATTATTAATAATTAAAAACCTTATTTTAACATCATCAGTTTTCCATCTAATGTTTTTTTGTTTTGTCTTGCTTTGGTTTTTGGTGCCATGAGCCCTCCCAGGATTTCCCATTGCATCTAATTGCTTTTGACAGAAATTTTTAATTTTCATGGAATTCAATTTATCAAAACTTTTTAAAAATGCACAGATTGTATTTTTGATATCTAAGAAATCTTCGCGAAAACCCAGGTCACAAAGATATTTTTTCATATGTTTCCAGAGATGCATACTGTCAGATTTTTCACTGAAATCCATGATCTATGTAAGTATATTTTTATGTATAGACCTAAGATCATTATGTTCTGTTGTTTTTATGTTCTGTTTTTCTGTAACAATGTTCAACCAATCCAGAATTAATTCAGAAAAGACTTCTCAATTTACTTGCTTTAGCATAATATGTCAAAAAACAACGACTACACATTTATAGGCCTATTCCTGTGTTCTCCATTCTGTTCTATTGAGTTCTGAGTCTCTTCCTTCGGCAGTATCACATGACATTGGTTAAGCAGCATCAACCAACCTATTTTAAAATCTGGTCATGTGAGCCTTGTTTGTTTATCAAAGTTGTTTTTCTATTTTAAGTCTTTTTCTTTTAATATGAACTTTAGAAGTAACTTGCTAATATCTGAAAAAAAGTGAGGTTCTGATTAAGATTGCATTGATTATATAGATTTGTTTGGGAAGAATTCATTTCTTAACAACCTTGAGTCATCCAACCCATAAATAGTTTGTTTCTCCAGCTATATATGTTTTCTTTGATTGTATTCATAAATATATTTTGCTTTCAAAATACAGATCTTACACATAATTCACTAGATTTTACACTACATATTTTGTCCTATTATAAATGGCACCATTTGTTTGAATTTTAATTTCTATTTTTTTGTTTACTAACATTTGGAAATTCAGCTTATTTTAATTTTGTATCCCGTGACCTTGTTAAATTTACTTATTAGTTCTAGAAATATTTACTGTAGATCCTTTAAGATTTATTATGTAGATAAATGTTGTTTGTGAATACAAATAGAAATAGAAATAGCTGTTCCTTCTGCCTTTTGTTTTTTTTTTTCCTTTTTATGGATTTGGACTCCTAATATATTAACTGTTTCTTAAAACATGGAGTCCCTCACTTTTTTTGATGACAAAGACCCCTTTTTCAAGTTCCTGAGTCAAAAAGGTGGGTTAATTATTGGAATTTCAGCACCCTGAGTATCCAACACTATTCTGTAATTTTAGTTCATCTTGAAATCAAAGTCACGAGAGTAAAGTGGGGAAAGACATAAAAACGTGCATCATATTTGTTCTCTTATTCCCAGTCTGCCTTTTTCTATTTACTTTTTGGAGTTCTTAAGACAACAATTTATATTATTTTATCCACAGTTTTAATTGCAATCTGTGAGACATATAGGCTATGGTGACCTTAATACGAATTGGCCAAAATGAAAAGTTCCAGACTATACTCAGGGATCTTATTGTCTTTATATTTTTTATGTAGATCTGACCCTAAAAAGGAAGGTAGATTGTTAAAACATGAAAACAACACATGGATCAGGGATCTTGTTTGACATCAGTGTGTACACTTGGAAGTACTGTGATCTGTTTTAAAATTCAATATTCTGACAAAGATGAGGAATCGCTCGGTGGTGACTGAGTTTGTCCTGCTGGGCATCCCAAACACAGAGGGTCTGGAGACCATGCTCTTCATCCTGTTTTTGTCCTTATACATCTTCACCCTCATGGGGAATCTGCTAATCTTGCTGGCAATTATCTCCTCCACTCGGCTTCACACTCCCATGTACTTCTTCCTGTGCAAGCTGTCTATTTTTGACATATTTTTCCCGTCTGTGAGTTCTCCCAAGATGCTATTCTACCTGTCAGGGAACAGCCGAGCCATCTCCTACGCAGGCTGCGTGTCCCAGCTCTTCTTCTACCATTTCCTGGGCTGCACTGAGTGTTTTCTGTACACGGTGATGGCCTATGACCGCTTTGTTGCCATATGTTACCCTCTACGCTACACCATAATCATGAACCACAGAGTGTGCGCCATCTTGGCTGCAGGAACCTCATTTTTTGGCTGCATTCAGGCCACTTTTCTGACCACTCTCACCTTCCAGCTGCCCTACTGTGGCCCCAGTGAGGTGGACTACTACTTCTGTGACATCCCAGTGATGCTGAAGCTGGCTTGTGCAGACACCTCAGCCCTGGAGATGGTGGGGTTCATCAGTGTCGGTCTCATGCCCCTCAGCTGCTTCCTCATCATCCTCACCTCCTACAGCTGCATCATCTGCTCCATCCTGCAGATCCGCTCTGCAGAGGGCCGCCGCCGTGCCTTCTCCACCTGCAGTGCCCACCTCACTGCCATCCTCCTCTCCTTCATGCCAGTGGTCCTCATCTACCTGCAGCCCACTCCCAACCCCTGGCTTAATGCAACTGTTCAGGTCCTGAACAACCTGGTCACCCCCATGTTGAATCCTTTGATCTACAGCCTGAGAAACAAGGAAGTAAAATATTCACTGAGGAAGGTGCTACAGCAAGTGACCTTCCTTCCTGAGAAGTAATAGAGGATTAGTAACTAACATTCTAAGGGCATCACAGTGTCTACAGAAGGTATTTTCTTTTCTGCCATGTAGAATGCAGTTTTTATCACTGCCACTTTTTACAAATGAAGCTAGACTTAAAGACACAGGGACAATACTTAATAGTTCTACCCTAGAAAGGATTATCTCTTCCCAATTGGCAAAGTACCTAAACTTTCTTTTCATTTCCTCTCTTATTATTTTCTTCCTACATCCTCTCTTTCTCTTTTCATCCTCCATACTCTAGCACTTCTTCTTTCTCATTGTGTGATTTTTCAGTTATCCCCTCAAATGTCTCATCTGATAGTCTAGGAATTGCTCAAAAAATTGGGAGAGTTTCAAACACATTATTTCAAATGGCATCATGATTCCTGAAACATTAAGAAGTCAGCTAAAGGAAAAGGACCTATGGGTGGGACAAATGTTGGGTCTCTTATGGATGAATCAGTACACCAGTAGCTTTATCACCTAAAAATCCTTTCTGTAATAGTAGGTAAAAGAGAATGCTGTATGTGTACTATGTCAAAGTACATTCCACTGTCCTATATAAAAAAAAATGTTTAAAAAGAGGGAATGTAGATAGAGTAGATAGGAAGAGTCTGCGTAGGGATGATTGAGTCTGTTGTTTTTCAGTATTAGAAAATTTAAATTGTGTTTTGTAACCCCAGCTCAGCCAAGGGTCAATGTAAAATCCAAGCTGCTATGGCAGTGTGGATTTGGAGGCTCCTCTTACTCAAAGGTTTTGGCATCAATGCCCTCCCCCTGGTCTTTCCCTCTTCTGTATCCTAGGTGACTTGGCAGGAGAAATATATTATAGTCCAGACTGCAATGTGATGGAAAGGAAAAACTAGGAGTATGAGGTGATAGTGAAAGAATGGACATTTTTTTTAAGCTGTCTGTTTTATCTCAACTCCCTAAGGTCTCCCTCCCAGTGATGGGAACAATGCCCTTAAAGCTATTCCAGGAAACAGCCTCAGAGAGTAAAAGAGTAATTGGAACAAGATAGTATTCAGACAGTTAAGATATATATGATATAAGATTACCAGAAACTGTTGACCAGAATCTACACCCTGTTGTAAAACATTGTGAAACATGTATGTTATCAGCAACCCAGACCCCCTTTTGGAATTTCCCGGCGGCTTTGTTCCCCTTTTTTTCCCTTTCATGTGCGACCCCTCCCGATGTGTGGTTTCTGCCTTTATAAACCTACAAGATTTTCTGCTAGGGACTCAACTCCCTGACTCCTGTGTGAGTCACGAGTTGGGTCCCAGCGCACTGGAATAAACACCTCTTGCGGTTTGCATCAAGTGACCCTCCTGCAGTTGATTGGGGTTGCCGTGGATCCGTGGGACAGAGTTGGGGTCTCTTTTTTGGGGGCCTTACAATAAGAAAAGAAGGGGATGAGGAGAAGGAAAGAGGTAATAAAACTGTAGGAGATGATGGATTTTTTTAAAAAGGAGATGACAGGAATGAACAGAATTAGAGGTAAGTATTTTCTCCTATTGGTTCTTTCTGAATCAAAGATCAGTCAAGAAATCTGCCAGACTGAATCCACCACAACTTGGAATTGACCCTCTTGTCAGGGTGGTGAACTAAAGCATGTATTGAAGGGAAGAACACTCTTTTCTCAGATAACTTTTTGTTCTGGTCCATGAAGCAAAACCTCAGTTTTCTTCAATCTGTCATTTGTTTTGTACATATGAAGCACCTTCAGAGTAAGAGCTTCCTGATAGCCTCTTAAAGGAAGCTTTAATGATAGTCACAGTTGTTGTCTTTAAAAAGGCTTTATTAAATAGAGGAAACCAGCAATAGTTGTTTTTTTCATTCATTTAATAAGTTAATGTTCATGGTACCCTCACTTAGGGCAAGTGCAGGAGAGTGACATGTTCAGAGAAATAGAGTCAGCAAAGTGTGGCAGGTGACTGAGGTAGACATTCAGCAGATTCTGAGGATACCATGGCCCTCCTCCATATCCTTCTCCTAGTTACCTGAAGTTTAGCCCCAAAAGAAAATACATGTTCAGGTGAGGAAATCTTCATTAAGGAACCCTAGTATGTCAAAGGATGAATTCATCTAATTTTTTTCTCTCACACAGGTTGTGAGCCTCCTCAGTAACATAGACATGGTAATATTTGTCTTACTGTTGTAAAGATCAAATGATACAAAAGCAAAATGCACCTTTATCTTATTGTGGGCACTCCATAAACTTAATCATTATGACATTTTTGGATGTATTTGTTAATGTTTTCATGGCTTGCACCTTCATGTCTTTGAAAACATTTTCATAATGATATGGAAAATTCTCATTATGTGATAGTTGAAATGGGTTTAAACAGTATATATTCAGTGATTTTTTTTAGTGGGGGATACCAGGGACTGAATCCAGAGGCACTTTACCTCTGAGCATATCCCCGGCCCTTTTATTTTTTATTTTGAGACTGTCTTGCTAAGTTGCTTAGAGCCACACTAATTTGTCTTGAAGTTGTGATTCTCTCTGCCTCAGCCTCCCAGGCCTCTGGAATACAGGTGTGCACCCAACTGTATATCTCTGAGATTTTAATGCTCAAATGTCACAGTCACAGAGGTGCTAACTGTGATTATAGTATTAAAGTATACCCATACAGTTCATCAGGCACTTTCCACTTTATCTTACTACATATTTGGATTCATAACATGGGCCACTAATAGGCAGTATGTTGCATATTTCACATTGTTTGTTGACTGTACCCCTAACTAAAACATAAACACTGCAGAAGATTTTTCAATTTTGTCTACGACTGTAACTAATATGGTAGCCCTAAAGAAATATGAATTTTTGTAACCACACTCTTGTCTTGCTCCTTATGACAATGATGAGTCCCAATTAACCACATTCTTTTAGAGATACTGCATTCCTGCCTTGTTTTGTTAGATTTAAGCATTTGCCTTTATTTCTAAATAGGAACTTCCACTGGATGGGCATTCTCTCCTTTACACCAGAATTTTCACAGACCAGACTTGACATCTTTATATTCCATTTGTCACCATTATGTTCACTCTCTGCCTTAATACTGAACCTTACTAAATTACACCTGTATTCTTTAGAATTCCTTCACTCTGAAGTGTTAAATCTCTGCTACTCCACCTCCACTCCAAAAAAAATTTATTTTAAAACTTGTTCAAATCATTACGTGCTTTCTATTTCTTGACAGAACTATGGCTGATGTATTTTCTACCTAAGATCTACAACAAAGCAAAAATGTCTTCTCTCATTACAATCCATTCCATAGGTACCAAACACTTCAGACAGGGAACAAATCAAGAAAAGTAAATGAAAGTTGTTCACAATGCAAAGAAAGAAATACAGTGATCTGTATATACAGACAATGTAATCATTTATGTGGAAACCCCTATGGAATCTACTAAGAAGCTACCAAAAATAAAACACTAAATTAACAACGTTTCAAAATACATATAACAGCTGAACCATAAAGTTCAGGTGAGAAGTCTTTTAACCTAGAAGATTTTGTTTAAGATTTCTGCATTTTAGGCAAAGTGGTAATTTACTTTTAAGAAGACTTAGGAAATTTTAAAAGTGTTCATTGTTCTGACCACTGATATCAAGAAATAGAATATTTAAATAGAAGTAAAAATTTGCTCATGCTATTTTGATGTCAATTCCCAAATATCCTGAGCCCAGACAAGAAGGCTCTACTTTTGTCACTATATATTTGTGCTTACTTTTCTGTAATTTGAAATGAACCAGATATGCAATGTGAACTCTTTGGTGTCTACATTCTTTTCTTTAGCATAATTCTTCTGTCATTCAACTGTGTTTTGTTATGTGTACAAAGTCTCTTACTTTTATTGTGATGGAATATGCCATTCCTAGATGAAATACAATTTGTTTCTTCGCCTGTTGATTAATATTTTATTTGTTTCCAGGTTCTTATTTTTACTGTTATGTATAAAACTACCTGGCACATTAATGGATAGGACTTTGTGTAGACATGTATTTTCATTTTTCTAGGGTAAATATTTAAGAGCAACATTATTCTGTCATCTTTACAACTTTATAAGAAACAGCCTGTTTCTCAAAGAGAAACATCATTTTACATTCCTATCAGCAATGTAAGACATTTCCAGTTTCGTGCTAGCATATAGAATTATTCATCAAAAGTGCGTAACATGTTTTGTATAATGTAGGGCCTCACAAATTTTAGTATAATTTGAAGGTACCAGAATATTTTAACATATGCATATAATGCATTATTTTATACCTCTATAATATGCAAAGATAAAACAATTGAACAATGTTCTGTTTCTAACTATAAATCTATTTACCCACATGTAACAGTTTTCATCCAAACTTACTAAAATACTGGAAATATAATTTTCCTCTTCAAACACACACACACAACACACCAAAAAATGATGTTAGGATTACTCAGTTTATGGTAATATCACATATATCTGAAATTTAGTCAAAATTTGCCAGTTGTAAGCAGAGAGAGACAGAGAGAAAGAAAGAGAGAGCGAGTGACAAGGCTTTGGTAATAAAAGAAGAATGCAAAGGAGGAGTAGCACAAGACCCAGACCCCAATTTGCTGCAAACAATAATGACATCAAAGCCTCAGGAAAGACAAAACAAAGATATTTTTGGTAATTATTGCTGGGAATCAAGACTTTGTCAAATCAATTTAACACAAAGAAAAAATAAGCATAGGATTAAATGCTAAATTATATTAATCAATTGGCAGACTTGTTTAAATTTGACTGTATTTGGAAATAAATGTATCACCAATACTGAGTTACTAAAAGAGTAAAATAAGATAATTCAGAGATATGCCCAAAATTATACCTCTGGTTTGAGCTGGGAATTGCCCCAAAATTTGTCTTATTCCAAAACTCATGGTCTCTATACTTCTACTTTAATGACAACCATGTATCATACATGATATTTAGTATTAGTAACAAAATATGTTGTCTAGGTTCATTTAAAAATGACACATGAATGATCAGTACTGCTCAGTTAATACCATTTTAGTGAAATTACCTTTTAATGTTTGCCCTCTTGAGAGCTTTGTCATGGAACAAAGCAGACTGACCACTTTGAGAACCTGGAAAGCCATTTGGGGATTTTTGTTAAAATAATCAGGGTGTTGAAGTCTTTCTAATGGTATTCCAAGGCAAAGTCAGCCTCCATGTAACACCCACATGAACTCATATACACTCAAGGACACATTTAATCCATTCACATTGATTTCTTCTGTAAATATACTAGAGTTTCAGAAAAAGCCACCCACATTTGAAGTATAATAAGGTAGTATAAATAGTATAATTCTCAGGCCAATGTTCAGTTTTATTTTGTTTGTTTGATTGGAATTGTGGATTGAATTCAGGGCCTGGGGTGTGCTAGGAATGCTATACCTCCACCTCTATCCAATGTTTCTTAAACTGAAGATCCTTGGATTATGAATTTAAATGTTCATATTTTATGACTATCTAAAATAAATGTTATATTAAAGGTAATTTAGATAACTACCTTCTAAATGAATATTGTCAATTAAATTTTAGTGCTTATATTTGGGTTTCTATTGAAAAATTTGATCAAACTGCGTAATACAAATGGTATTCTAGTCATGGTGCATGAGTAAAATTTACTCAATAATCTGTATGAAGTGGTATCAGATTGCCATATTCAAAGAAGGTGTGTGGCACCATTACTAAATATTCATAATTTGCAGATACTACCGTTGTAACTGCATACTATAAAATGTTTATTACCATTGAGTGGAATGTTGATATGCAGTGGAAAATCTTATGCCAATATTATAAGTTAATTGTTATCAGGTATTTGCATATTCATAGGTTAATTATTCAGTCAAAATAATGCATTTGGAAGGTTCAAGTGGCACACTAAAATATTGGTTTAATGTAAGAAACACAAATACAAACTTCTTGCAATTATCAAGTAAAGGATAAACAGCCCAACAAATCAGACATAGAAAACAATAAAATGTTGGAGATGAACTAACTTACGTTAATAACTACGTTAAATGTGAATGACTATTGCTATCTCCTATATAGACATATATATGCATAAATATACATATATAGGTGTGTATGAATTAATTTATATATAATGTAAATTCACAAAAGTGTAATTAATTTTTAGAAATTTTTGTAACTGGTGATTAAGATTCTCCCCTACAGAGTTTCATTCAGTTCAGCTCTTCCTAGAAGTAAATTCTAATGCTACATTTTTTGGAGACTTTAGGTAAATCTCTTCCCTTTTATAAAAAGAAGTGTTGGAGTATTTTAGATATAATCATCTGTAAATTATTCAATTATGAAACATATATAAAAAAGAAGAGGGACTTTGAGTTCTTCCAATTTTTCCAAGAAAGGAGTTCATCTTAGTTAAACTTCTTGTAGTTTTCAACCATGAGGATAAATGTGCTTTATGCAGGGTTTCTCTTGTACTTATTACTGATCAAAAAAAGAAAAAACAATTTTTGTATCCCATGATATTTGACTGTCAGGATTGTTTGTGTTCTAACTTTAATTAAGGGAAGAAACCACACTAAATAATCAAAATTAATTCCTTAACTTAATTGGGTCACATGACAAGCCAAGTATTTAATTTTAGAGACCTAGAGCAGTGACTTTCTGTGTGGATTTGAATTGCAGTTACCTCACTGTCTTCCTGTAACATTTGCAAAAAAATAGCACATCTTGTGTGATTATTGGGGACTTGGGAAGCTATGTTTGCCTGTCCCAAGACACTGTGACACTCCTGGTCCAAACCAGTATAATAAGGTATATATTATATGGTATATGCTGGAGCTGAAGCTCAATGGTAGGGCACTTAGCATACACAAAGTCCTGGGTTCAGTACACAGCATCAGAAAATAGTAAGGGAGAGAGTCGTGGTGTGTGGGGGAACATGGAGTAACAAGAACATTCATATATTACTTGTGGGAATGTGAAACTACATAAAACCATATTAGAAGTATTAATTTTTAAAATAAAACTAAACATGCCAACTTTTTGCTCAGCAATTCCACATCTAGGTATTTTTTATTACATCTAACTTTTTAAGTTATTATTATTTGGCTTTATTTTAACTGATTAACAAAAGCATAAAAAGTGCTCATATTACTTGGGTAACATGAAATTTTTATACATTCTCTGATGTTCAAATAAGGTTAAATATAACTATCTCCTCAATTATTTATCATTTCTTTATGGCAAAAACTTTCAAAATCCTTTCTTGTAGGTTTCTGAAATGTACAGTGCATTATTGCTATAATCACCCTGCTGTACAATAGAACATCAGAATTCTCACTTCTATCTAACTGCAACTTAGTACCCTTTGTTGAACCTCTCCACTGTCCTCCCCTCCTGTCCTCAGCTCCTGGTAACCACCATTCAACTCTCAACTTCTATGAGATTAAATTTCAGATTCCACAGGTGAAACCATGTGGTATTTATTTTTTCTAAGATAAATTAAAATATTTTCGCCAAAGAGTAGTACAAGAGTATTTACAACACCTTTATTCATAACAGTGTGAATGACCTAAATATCCAGTAACTGGTAGACAAATAAACAAAGAGGGTATATTCCTGCCATAAAATCCTACGAAGTCATGAAAAGAATGAATCATTAATATATACAGCAACATGGATAAATCTCACTGAACTTACAAAGCTGAGTCCAAAAGGATGTGTCTACACAAACAGTTGTACTGAAGTGCCTGGTCAGGCAAAGCTAATCTATTAAGAAACAAACAGAACAACCTTTGCTTTAGAGGATTCAGGGACTGACTGAAAAGGGCTTAAGGGAAATACTTGGGGATACGGAAACATTCTATATCATGACAGCATTGTGATTTCTACTAATGCATCAATTTGCCAAAATTTTATAGCCAAAGGCTTGTGTTTTTCTTTTATGCAAAATTCATTGCTAAAAACTTTCAATTCTAGAGATAATCAAGTGGGGAGATGTGAAATATGTGATGATGTAGATAAATCAAGAATATCAGAATTTTTGATTCTGTTGTAATCACTTATAAACACATTTAACCTGGCATAAATCACATTCCTTCCCTCTGCATTAGATAGCTTGAGGACAGATGATTGTTTTCCACTTTGTTCCCTTTTCCAACCTAATCAGTTGTAATTTTTTTTTTTTTATTTTGGTGGTGATTGTTTCTCCACAAGAAAAGAACAAATCATACAGCCCGCTTTATACAAGTGCCTGTAACCAACAGTTTTTTTTTTTAATCAATGTGCTCACTTGCTACATAGAATCAGAAGATGGATAATACCTTCAAGTATTCTTATTTTGTTGTCATTTTAAAAAATAATGTTCTGCTAATGTTTATCATCTTGGCCACTGTCAACTCTATTCCCCCCCAAAACTCTTGTTCCCGGTCTATGTGCAGACTAAGTCAGGATTCTAAGCTTGTGGGACTGAGAACAGTCTACACCACGATTAACATGCCAGGTCATGACTGTCATTCTACAGGGCCGATGGAATAGACTTCCAGGCTTCTCCTGATGATGCATTTCACAGAATCTAGGAAATTACCTTGGTAGAATTGTGGAAGATGGAGGATAAAGCATTTTGTGGTGGAGCCAGGTTTCCAATTCATATCTTCTAAGTCCTGGTTCTATGCTCTTTTGGCAATTCTTAGATTTTCCACTAAAGTAACTTCAAAGACAGATAAGAAAAAATATCGGTGACACAGCATGAGATGGGAAAGACAGAGAGTTGCTGCAATTTTCAAAAGTCCTTATTTATATTCTACTTGCTGGGTTTTCATCACATTTTTTAAGCCAAATTTGGTCTGTAAAGAAAAGATCCCGGGGTTCAGAACTCTGCCTCCGCCCCTGGGGGCGGGGCGTCGTCGGCCTCCGGGAGTGCGGGATTACGCACTTCCTCCTGGGGTCGGAGGCCGAATAGCTGTTTGGCGGGTTCGAGTCCCGCCTACTGACTCTGGCCTCTGGCCCTTGAGTCCTGGGTGGGGTACATACACTGGGTAACCGCTCCTTTACGAGGGGCGACGGCATACCTTGTACTTCACCATGGAGGACTACCTGCAGGGTTGTCGAGCTGCTCTGCAGGAGTCCAGGCATCTGCATGTTGTACTGGGAAATGAAGCCTGTGACTTGGACTCCATGGCATCTGCTCTTGCTTTGGCTTTTTACCTGACAAAGACAAATGAAGCTGAGGAAGTCTTTATACCAGTTTTAAATATAAAACGTTCTGAGCTACCTCTACGAGGTGACAATGTCTTCTTCCTTCAGAAGATTAAAATTCCAGAAACCATCTTGATTTTTCGGGATGAGATTGACCTTCATGCATTACACCAGGCTGGCCAACTCACCCTCATCCTTGTTGACCATCATGTCTTACCCAAAAGTGATGCAGCTCTGGAAGAGGCCATAGTAGAGGTGCTAGACCATCGACCCATCGAACAGAAACACTGTCCTCCCTGCCATGTCTCTGTTGAACTTGTGGGGTCCTGTGCTACCTTGGTGGCTGAGAGAATCCTGCAGGGGGCACCAGAGATCTTAGATAGGCAAATTGCAGCCCTTCTGCATGGAACCATCATCCTGGACTGTGTCAACATGGACATTAAAATTGGAAAGGCAACCCCAAAGGATAACACATATGTGGAAAAACTAGAGGCCCTCTTCCCTGATCTGCCCGAGAGAAATGACATCTTTGATTCCCTGCAAAAGGCAAAGTTTGATGTATCAGGGCTGACCACTGAGCAGATGCTGAGAAAGGATCAGAAGACCATCTATAGGCAAGGTATCAAGGTGGCCATTAGCGCAATATACATGGATCTGGAGGCCTTTCTGCAGAGGTCCAACCTCCTTGCAGATCTCAGTGCTTTCTGCCAGGCTCACAGCTATGATGCCCTGGTTGCCATGACTATCTTTTTCAACGCTCATAATGAACCAGTGCGGCAGTTGGCTATTTTCTGTCCCCATGTGGCACTTCGAATGACGATCTGTGAAGTCCTGGAACGCTCCTATTCCCCACCTCTGAAGTTGACCCCTGTCCCAAACACCCACCCTAACCTCCAAGCCTATCTTCAAGGCAATACCCAGGTCTCTCGAAAGAAACTTCTGCCTCTGCTCCAGGAAGCCCTGTCAACATATTTTGACTCCACAAAGATCCCTTCAGGGCAGCCTGAAACAGTGGGCGTGTCCAGGGAACAGGTGGACAAGGATTTGGACAGGGCAGGTCACGCTCTGATTTCTGGACTGAGTCAAGATGAGAAGGATCCTCCACTGCCCCCGACACCTATGAACAGCTTGGTGGATGAGTACCCTCTGGATCAGGGGCTGCCTAAGCTCTCTGCTGAGGCAGTCTTTGAAAAGTGCAGTCAGATCTCACTGTCCCAGTCTACCACTGCTTCTATGTCAAATAAGTGACACTTGGGAAAGGAAGAGATAGTGGGAGAGTTTGCTTGACCCACCTCAAATGCATGTTTTGAGATGTTTGGAGATTTTGGCAGTTGTGTGTTCATTGCTCCAGGATCTAGTGTATTGTTCTCATAAAACTGGGGGGAGAAAGAAGGGGAAGAAAGCAGCTGCTTCACTAATGGCTTTCCGCCTTTTTCCTCAATCTCTATCAGACAAATTGTATTATTTAATTTTATTAAAATCTGCACTGACTTTGCTCTTCATTTGTCAGGGCATAATATGATATACCCACTGTCCCAGCAGAGAAGGACAAGAAGAATGCCGACCCCAAAAGTACCCTCAGTAAGGATCTTGAACAGAACCAGTATCTGTCATGAAACCAAATGTTCTTTGTTTCCATGAATTCACTTACTCAGTCAATGTTTATTGAATACCTACTTCAAACTAGATAGAAGAGTGTGTGCTTTGGAAATTTATTCCAGTTTTTAGCCTTCAGCAGATTTCTAGCTCTGTGACTCTTCTTTTTGCCCACCCATTAGGTGATGGTGTGTGTTTCAGAGATGGCTAAATTTCTATTCTGAGCTTATTGTGACTGTTTTATTTCTTAATTTGGGAGCAAGTTGGAGGCCATTATCATCTGTCCTGATCAGGTGGTCTGGCTCTTTTTCTTTAGATCCTTCTGTCCCAGAGCCACAGGAACCATGAAAAGTTACTGAAGACACCTACCTTTTTAGAGTTCAGGAAGCACCCAGGAAAGTCCTAAGACCTCACAGACTCTTTCCCTAAAGATGGCAGAATTGGAATGAGAATTCTGGTAGTGAATTTCTTATCCATCTCTTTCTCTTTTTGTTCATGTTAAAAGAAAGCATGGAGTTCTAATACTAACTGCTATAAATTGTGTATCTCTTGGCAAGACACTGCATTACTCTAGGTCTTATTTTCTCCATATGTAAAACAGGGTTTGGACTAGATGTTCCCTGGTATTCTGTAATCTGCAGCTTGCTACCATCCTTTCTCTCCCCTGCTTCTCTGTATTTTTCTTTTTTTTTTTTTTTCCCCTGGGAATGCTCAGGGTCACTGGATTGTATTTATGTGTGATTGTACCAAGGGATTTAGCCTCATGTAGCATGTGCAGGGATGTAACTCATACCTTAGTGACCCAGCAAAGAGCTCCCATCCACTGACTTGTTCTGCATGTGTAGAGTCTCCCTTTTGTCTTCAGACCAACCTGCTCTCCCCATGTAAGTTGCCACTGAACGGTGGGGTATGTGATGGTTTTGGCATGACATCTTCTAGTGTCACGGGGCAGTCTGATTATAGTTTAAGGATATGAAGTCTATAGCCCTTTGGAAAGTAAAAGTAGTGGTGTGATCACTGAACCAAAGGAATTTATGTTTTGTAACTTGGGTACTTTATTTTGCATTTTATTAAATATTAAATACTTTTTTTCCAAAAAAAAAAAAAAAGAAAAAAAGAAAAGATCCCTGTTTATATACTACTTGGAGGTTTCCCAAGACATCTTGGGTTGCTCCCTGTCCATGATTTGAGAAGCACTGTATTGTGTCCTTTTTAGCCTTGTTAAAAGCCACTATGCATGTTTGTGAGGGATCAGTGTTTGTGGATGAAGCTATTGCACTCCATTAAATTGTAAATCTGTGTGTAGAAATGTAAGCATATTTTATATATATTTGATCTAGTATTTTATTACAAATAACTGCTTTTTTGAAATTTTCAAATCTCGAAACTCTTATTTGAGGTTTATAATCATAAAACTAATAATTTCCTGAGAAAGAAATATACAATATCCCTGTGTCCATTTTAGAAAAGAAAATCTGAACCCTTAAGAAAGGATTTCATATTTGCCTGCCAGAGAAATCATACTAAATGATGAGTGTCAAGTTTATAGATTGTTTAATCTGCTCACACCTCTACCTCATCTTGCTCTCACAATGATCCTAGGAGGAAGGGTTGGAGCAGGATGCCTTTACAGATGAGGACAGTCAGAAATGTAACCTCACAAGCGAATCTGGAGCCCAGGTCTACTGTCTCCCAATTTACTTATGTTCTTTTAACTAAAAAGGATTTCACAAACCAAAATTACTTCCAGAACAGCAAGAAGCCCTTGAAATGTGGTGTCCCAAACTCTCACACGTGGCTTCTTCTATGACGTTCCATTTCTTTCCATTTGCACACTGGCTATTGAGATTCCTGTTCCTTGTATGATTTGGCTGCTCCTGTCTTTTTCTTGGTTTTCTGTTAGGCTGCTTGTCCTTTTCTTCTTAGTTTGTGGGAGTTCTTTACAATTCTAGGTATCAGTTTTTTGTGGGTATATATGTTTCAATCATCCTTTCCCACTTAGTAGCTTGTCTTTTATCATATGATAACTTTTGTTGGTATATTTAAAAATAATTAAACATAGCAGAAAGAACACAATTTAATGAGTTTTGATGAATAAATTCACCCAAGTTAATAGTACACCCATCAGATATAAAATGGAGGTACAAGCTTGTCCCATGGACCAAATCCAGTTCACAGCTAATTCTAGTATTGTTCATGAGCTGATTGTCTTTTACATTTTCAAGTAGTTGCAAAAAATGAAAAAAAAAAAAAAAACATAAAATTCAAATCTCAAGCCATGAAAAGTGTCACACACATATAATCCCAATTTAGGAGGCTGAGATAGGAAGATTATAAGTTTGAGGCCAGCCTCAGCAACTTAGTATGACCCTCTGTTAAGGTAAAAGAAAAAAGACTAGGATTGTAGATCAGAGATCAAGCACCCCTAGGTTTAACCCCCTAGTACCATAATAATAATGACAATAATAATAATAATAAATAATATCCATGTCTACTTTTCCTAGAGGGAAAAAAATGATAGTTGCAATAGAGAACCTATGATTCATAGAACTTAGAATATTTGCTATCTGATTCTTTAGAGAAAAAATTTGCTAATTCTTGATATAGACTATTGTGATCACCACATAAAGTCCTTTAGTGCTTTTTTATCATTTTATATGTACTTCCTACACAGAAGGTCACCATTTTGGTTTTGGCCTCCCTAGATTGATTATTGTCTTTTCTTATATTTGAAATAAATTGAATCATACACTATGTATGGATACTTTTTGATTTATGATGCAGTTTCCTCCCAATAAGCCCATTGTAAGTTGAACATATAGTTAGTTGAAAATGCTATTAAGACACATAAACTACAAGACATCATAGCTTAGCCTAGCACATTTTATATGTGCTGAGAACACTTACATTAGCCTACACTTAGACAAAACTTTCTAACACAAGTATATTTTATAATAAAGTATTAAATATATATATGATTTATTAGATACCTGTATCCAAAAAATGCTAGCAACACAGTACACTGTAGAGTATGGGGAAAATCACAGCAATAATGGCAAAAGTTATCAATACCTGGCACAGTGGGGGACTGGGATGAGAGTTGGAGTAACCAGACAACACTTAAATTTTCTTAAATTTTCTCAGTCACAGATCAGTTAGCATTTGGTGGACAAATCAACATTCTCAGTTTAGCTCTGAGATATAGGAAGGCACTCCTATAATCTGAAAGAGCTAAGTGTAAATATTCTCCAGTTCCCAGTGCTCTTCTACGTGATGTCTTATATGCCCTCCTCCTAAATAATTATATGTAAGTATCTGTGTGTATAATATGAAAAAGCAAGAAAATGATCCATTTAAGGAAAAAATGTCACCTTTTTTTCCCTTTGGAAATGAACCAGAGAAAATTTATATATCGAAACTAGCAGAAAATAACATTAAAATATCTAGTATGAATATTCAAAAATTCAGAGGAAAGATGGAAAGAATATGTGAATCAATAAAGATTTCTCAGAAAAATACATGTATATAATTTGGTTTTCCACTTAAAATTCTTGTCTTACTTTGATATTGAAAAAAATATTGTGAACTCTTTTCCAGTATTGCTTTCTAGAACTCTCTCCATTCTCTTCTAGACAGCCTTTTAGATGAAAAGTAGAGGCTCCTAATCTATTTTCCCTGTCTATACTTATTACACTTTTAAATTATTTTTCTCATTGCTGCATTCTGAGTTAATCCTTAGGACCAACATTTTTTCTAATTCAGTAATTGTAGTGATAACTTCTAATTCAATAATTCATTATTTATGTCTTAAACCATGTCTAGTCTAAAGTTCAGCCCAAATACTAATTTATTTTTTAAATCAACAGTTACATTTTAATCCTCAAACACATCAGAGGCTCTCATTTTATTCTTTTGGATTTTATTTCACTTTTCTTTTTTTCTATGAAATTTCTGCCTTTATATTATTTTAACAGGTAACATGTTTGCCTTAAAATAAAAATTAAATTCAAAAAGATATTCAAATATTCCACAGAAAGTCAAGAATCAGAAGAAATAAAATAAGTGCAAAACAAATAAAATGACATAGTCCTAACATGCCAATGAAAACTTTCATCACCTGTGGTCCAAATTTATCAATGACAGTAGCTACAAAATAGAAAACAACTCAACTATATGCTGTGTACAAGAAACCCACTTCAAGCTGAGTAGCACGAGCAAGTTAAAGTAAAGGATGAACATATATATCATGAAACATCAATTTTAAAAAATGAGTACACAAATTAATATTCATTGAAGTTACTATTCATTAAAGTTGACCAAAGCAGTAGAACAAAATAGCAATAAAAACATCAACCTAATAAAGGTCTTCCAGAATGAACAGGAAGAAGTGAATATTTTAATTATATCAACATTATAGTCTATGTAGAAAATCTGTGGCATTGACAAATGAAAAAGCTACTATAGAATAGTGAGTTTACACAGATTGTAGAATTAAGATCAATATAAAAATGCATTCTTTTCAATACATTACCAATGAACAATGAAACTGAAATTTTATAATATCGGTTGCAAAAACATAAGACTTATGAAATCCTTACCTAGTGAATGATCTGAAAGGACTTGTAAGCAAATAGACAAATTCTTATTGAAAGAACTAAAGAAACTCTAGATATACTGCATTCCTGTATCAGAAGACTTAATATTATTAAGATGTAAAACTTTCTCCAATTTATTTATAGATTCAATGCAATCCAAATCAAAATTCTAACAGGCATTTCATCAAATTTGATAAGCTGAAACTAGATTTCATAAAGAAAAGCAAACAGTAAGCTTAGAATAAGAAAAAAGCAATTATGATACAGCAAATCTGGAGGATTTACATGACAGAATTCAAAGCACATTTTAAAACTAGATTTAAGAAGACAGTGGTGTAAACATCAGCCTGCACAAGAATAGGCCCACACACAGATGGTCAACTGATCTCAGCAAAGGTCCGTGTCAAGACTATCTGATGGCACAATGTATGCAAGTGTGTGGGTGAATCTCAAAGTAACTGTGCTCAATAAATGAAGCCAACTAGAGTACATTCTGCATGATTGTCTAAATATAAAATTATTGAAAGTGCAAACTAATCTGTAGTGACAAGAGTGGATTTGTGATTACTGAGGGAGGAGTGGAAGAAGGTTCAGAAGAAGGGACTACAGAACATGAGTTCTTTGGGGGTGTGTATGTTCATTTTCTCAGCTTGAGGGTACTTTCCTGGGTAAATACATATGCAAATTTATCTAGAATCATAATGCTTAAATATGCTATTTATTGAGTGTCAATTATACCCTGATAGAGCTCTTAAAATTTTGATAAAGGAAAAGACAACTCACAATGATTTAAATTGGCCAAAAGTTAATGTCTGAAGGTAGATCTGAGCTGGAAAATTGCATACGAGACCAGAGCTGGAAAATTTCCAGCATTTTGATAAAATGCCTTAGAACCTGGTTATATTCACATTACAAAAAAGGAAATAGGTCACTTATTCTTTTTCTTCACTTAATATTCCAAAATGCCAGATGGGCTAGCAACTAAACAAACTACTCCCATGTTTGGAGAAGATCAAGTGAGTTTAGGCTAATTTACAGAAAATTTAAAATGCTAAGGAGAAAATACTTTTTGGTTTTTATTAAGAAATTTAATTGTTCACACTGTTGACAACAGTGTGGTATTTATTATGGAAGCATTACTAATTTTCCTAACACTCAGGAGAAAATGTTTATCTTATGTTTTAAACACTCAAGGGATTCATAGGAATGCTGCTATATTGCCAACAAACACGAACTTTGTAATTTTTTCTTCCCTATAGCATCTAACTACTGGAATGACAAGTCCCTATGGATACTGTCGACTTGCAATCATCTCAGGAGGTTCAGACAAATCCAAATAAAATTTCCCTTTAATAGTAGAAAAATAAAGGTCTGTAGAATTATACTTCTTGCACTGCTTAGATGGATCTTAGACTCTTCTCTTCGTTACTAGTCCTTGAATTCTTATTCAGAGTCAATTCCACTATTTTTCCAGGATCTGAAAGGTACTGGGCTCTTAGTATTTGATGATAAAACTATTTAATAATTGTGTATGTGGGTGTATGCATGTGTGCACATGGGTGTGTGTATTCACATAACATATATATATATGTTATGTGAATAAGGATTAAAAATTCATAGGAGGCCAGCAGCACTTCCCCTGGTAACAATATTCAGGTAAGTCACAAAGTTCTACCTGGATTTGGTAAATACTGTGGTTAAAATTTAACTTTGAAAGATGGTTAAAAATTCTTCTCATCTATGCTATGGGTTTTTCCTTGTTGAAAAAGACTGAGCAGGCAGGCACTCTGCTTCATGGCAGACAGGTGGGCACAAAGTGCTTTGCAGAGACCATTTCTCCTTCCACTTACTTGACTTTCTTCCCCATTATAAGTTAATTCCTGTTCCTGTTAATATCTCTTAGTGTATTAAACTTTTACATTTATATTCCCAGATGCATTAAATAACATAATATTACAATTTTTACTCAAATCAGAAATTCCTGTTACTAAAAGGACACTAATATTAACCTACTAATCCAGTTTCTTTAAAAAATTGGTCAATCTGTGTATAAAAAGTTCCTTACTTCAAGCCCACTTCATTAACAACTGCATCCAGGGTTAAAAATGATGCCCTTCCACACTTTATGTCTTCCCAACAGCGAACTCATAAGTGTCTAGACAGTAAGTCTTATAAATGAAAGGAGGGCATTGCTAGCATTGTCTCTGTTTGCACTACTTCAGATGATCTTTCTGCTTGCTCCTCTCTCCCTTATTTATAATTTTGAGAATCCTCCACCAGGATGTTCAAAAAGTTAGATGTTTGTCATCACAAATAAAAAAAAATCTTTTGAGGCTGGGTTCTTAATCTATAAGGAAATGTCAAAGAATCTTTGTATCTAATACCTACTCAAGCAAAGGAATGCCAAGTCATGTTTGATAGTGACATACTCCACACAGGAATATCTTTAAACTATTTATTAGATGTATATCAACATGGAAACATGGTACTGTACTCAATTTTTTCCTTTATTTGTAATAATCATTATTTAAAAGTATATAAAAATCAAAAATGTTAAGAACATAAATGCAACCAAAGCAAAGACAAAGAATTGAAAGAAAATATAAGACAATTTTGTGTATCTCTGGATGAGTTACTTACTTTGAATACTGTAAGAAATTAAAAATTAGGAAGTGTACAGAAGTCATTATGTAGGTAGAAGCTGAAGGAAGATAGAACATAGAACAAATCAGGCACAGGGTCTCCTCTAGTTCCCAGAGTCTGTGTTCGATGTTTCCAATCCACTATGACAGATGCTCAGTTGGACTACTACTCTGAAACTACAGCAGTGGTGAGTTATTCAAGAAGATAAAGAAGTAAAAAGGAATAGAAAATAGAACAAAGAAGAGGCTCTAAACATCCTTTCTATCCAGCATAATTTCTGCTAATAACAGTAAAAACAGCAGTACCAAAAATTTATTGGTGACTTTCCACATACCCACCATTGGTATAGGGTCTTTGCAAAGAGTATCCCTGGGTGATCTCATCCAGTTTCATAGTTTTAAATACCGTATATGCACTGATGACTTAGAAAAACCATGTCCCAGGTAGAAATCTCCCTTGGACTCTAAACCTGTATATCAAATTTCCTATTTAGCATATCCATTTGGTTTTATAATAAGTATAAAAATTATTATGTGCAAAGCAGAAAAATACCTCCCAAACCTGCTTGTCTAACACCATTAGTAACCATCTTAAGCCCATATCGTTGATCCAAAACTTGCTACTCTTCTCAAACACCATATTCAACATGTGATATTCCCACCAGATTACTCTGCCTTTTTTTTTTTCTTTTTAACCTTTTCAACCATTACCAGTCTGATTCAAGCAATCATCTTGCAACTGAGCACACTTTGTTTATGCGACTCCTGAATGTACTATGAGACTTCTTAATGGATATTCTCAACAGAAAAACCAAAGACTGAGTGACCCTTTAAGAAATATGAGTCAGAGTGCACAGTACTCTACTTCCCCAAACTTTCCAATAGTGTCTCATCACACCTAGAATGAGATTCATGGTTTTTCACCAAGACCAACTTCTGGCACCTAGCCCCACTACTATCCTTCTCTTTCTTGTTCTCTCTGCTGCAACCACATTGGTTTCCTGGATGATCCTCAAATATGCCAGGCATGCTCTTTCTAAGTCTTTGAATTTGATGTTTCCTCTGACTGAAACAGGGAGGCAGCTATCCTGAATTCAGGATGCAGCTCAATTCACCTGGACTGTTCTCCCTAATTGCCAATCCGTCTCCTTTACAAAGTTGTTTTATTTATAATATTTTCTCACTACTTGACTCTAAATTCTATATGTTCCTGTGTCTATCATTCTCCTCTATTAGAATATAGGCTTCATGAGAGCAGGAATCTGTGTCATTTAATATTTTCTCTTCAGGACACAAAAGACTCTCAGCAGTCTTAGATAAATAAACGAATGGACCATTTTAAAAGCAACATATGATAGAATTTTTTTTTCTTTTGTATATAAAGAAATGGGTTTAAACAGGAAAAATAAACTCTTTAGGGTCACAAAGCCAAAAGCTGCCTGAAAATAAATCCAGTTTCATTCACTTTAAGACCTGAGTTCTTTACCACTTCGCCTGATTAAAACACAACTATAATAAAGTATATGCATTCCTAAAAAGTTAAAAAGTAGCTTTGGGGGAGGGAATAATCACAGCAAAAGAAACTTCGTGGAACTCAGAGAACTTTCCTGGAGAGCAAGACTTTTTAAATAGCTGAGAAAAGTGGATGATGGTGTGGAAGTATAAATGGGAACAGGCACAGGAATAAGAGCAAAATCACAGAGGAAAGGGGGACATCTGTGAAACACTGGTGAGCCTGGTTTGACCAGAGGGAGTTGTTCTGAAAAACATTAGAGAATAATGTTCTATCCAAATGTTATTTTGCCCAAAAGAGTTTGTTGTTGTTGTTTTGTAACACGTCTACATTGTAGGAACTGAGGGGTAATGTTTCACAGGATAGCATGCGTGTGTGTACGTGTGTGTGTGCGTGCACATACTTGTATTCCATTTCTGATTTTTCCACCTTAAAGCTATTAAAGGAACAATACAATCTTATTTTCACATGAGGGAAAAATGCTACCAATGCTTAAAAAGTGTATAAGACTACCCTGGTATTTTCTAACAGGAAGAAAATATTAAAAGAAATAATTTAGAACTAATAATAATGAGTAACATTATAACTAGAGTTGTGCAGAAGTTATCATGATGTATTAAGGTTCAGGGAGAAAAATGTTTTATAGAGCACATTGGTTTTTAAATAAGACTGACAAGATGAAAGTCCTGGCTCTCATGCTTACTGGGTGACTTCAGAAATTTTACATAAATCCTTCTGTAAAATTGTGAAAGTAATATTACCTTCAAGCAAGTGCTTACTTAATCTTTTTTCCTGTTTGTCACTCAGACTCAATACACCTGTAAAGTGGAGACAAGAGCTCTACGTCCATCTTGGATTGTTTTGAACATATAATGAAGTGAATACCATGCTATCACCTTCACCTGGCACCTGAGAGATCTCCATCGCTGCAGCACCTTGCTTGGCTATCGCTCTCCTTCTCCTCAGTCTCTGAGTACATGACAATGGCTCCCGTCTAGCACTGCCTTCTTCCCTCAGCCCCATCATGGCTTCATTCCTCCCATACCTGTATCATAACACGAATAGGAAGAAGGAACAGCAAACTCGAAACCAGGAACCCAGAGGGGAGGCGGAAAGCTTGGAGGAGAACAAAGACCTTTGAGATTCGAGTCAGAGGCTGAGTGAGCTGGGAACAGATGCTGAAGTCAAAGGGAAAATTCAAGGGGCATCAGTAAGACATCAAGTTCCAAGACACCAGACCAGGACATGAATTTTTGTGGATAGAAAACCAACTCAATGGAACAACAGTTCTGTGAAGTTATTTTTCATTCACAGGAACAACTACAACTCCATTTGTAGAGATTAAATGTTTCTCTTGTAAATGTCATACGGGAATAATAAAAGTTGAAGCCAAATGAAGGATCACCATCACAAGAAGAACTAAATTAAAAGTAGAGTTTAGCCTGTTGGGATTAGATTATGAAATTCTGGGTTAGTTGGAAATTATGTCATTCCTCAGATCTCAAACTGCTAAATGTTACCAGATGACAATGTTTGTCCAGTGAGAACCTCCCCCTTGCACCACTCCACCTTTAACAACAGAGAGAATGGGCACAGGAAATCATTCCTCAGCAACTCTATTTGTCCTCCAGGGCTTAACAGATCTCCCAAGGCTCCAGCTCCCTCTCTTCTTTCTGTTTCTATTGATCTATGTGGTCTCCATTTTGGGAAACTTGGGCTTGGTCATTTTAATCAGGATCAGCTCTCAGCTTCACACCCCCATGTATTATTTTCTCAGTAACTTGTCCTTCATAGATCTCTGCTACTCGTCTGTCATAATCCCCAAGATGTTGGTGAACTTTGTGTCAGAGAAGAATTTTACATCCTTTCCTGAGTGCATGGTGCAGCTCTTTGTATTCTGCTTCTTTGGTATTGACGACTCCTACATGCTGACCGCCATGGCATATGATCGCTATGTTGCCATTTGTAACCCCTTGCTTTACAGCGTCACCATGTCCCACAGAGTCTGTTTGCTACTGGTCACCAGTGTGTATTCAATGGGGGCCTTCGGGGCTTTGGTTCATACCAGCTACATATCTAGCCGCTCATTCTGTGGAACTAATGTCATTCCCCATTACTTCTGTGATATCCTCCCACTTCTGAGTATATCTTGCTCAAGAGATTACACCAGGGAACTTCTGGTGATGGCTCTGGTTACATTTAATGTATTTGCATGTGCTCTAGCCATCCTCATCTCTTATGCCTTCATCCTTTCCAGCATCCTGCATATACACTCAGCTGAGGGAAAGTCCAAAGCCTTCAGTACCTGTAGCTCCCATCTTGCAGCTGTTGGCATCTTCTATGGCTCCATCATATTCATGTATTTTAAACCAGCTAGCAGTGACCCAACTCAGGAGAAGGTGGCCTCTGTGTTCTATACCACAGTGATTCCCATGCTTAACCCCCTCATCTATAGTCTTAGGAACAAGGATGTCAAGGAAGCCCTAAAAAAAGTTTTGAATGGTGAATGCTCTCCAGATCTGTGCAGAAAATAACACATTTTAAATGGTAATTTTAAACATACATTTTATCTTTTATTTTTACTTGTTTTTAAGAGTAGTGTCAAGTTCAAGTGCAATATTAAGCTAAAATGTCTAAATGGTTTACTGTGGGGGAATCTCATTTCTTTTTTATTGCCCCTACTCCCAATACCCAGTGTTTTTCTGTTCTTCCTCACTCTTTTTCCCGTTGATATAAGCTTAAGTGTATAACAGTATAGCCTAGTATGGTATATTAACCTGAATCTAATCTTCAGGAAAGAAAAATAAGACAAGTCAAAACTGAGAGCTAATTTGTAAAATATCTAACTGTGATTATTTTTAAATTCCAATATTAGAAAACAAGGAAAAATCAGAAAAACAATTTTAGATTAATGTATACTAAAGGAAAATAACAAGTAATTCTTATGCTAGTAAGATCTGAGATAAAACAAAATAGAAGAACCTGAAATCTACCTTGTTGCTAGGCCTTGTTATGGGAACAACTTCTCAGTTCTTCCACCCCCTGGTGAGGATATTCATTGGCATGTTCCAGATTCTGCAACATTTATCTTGTACTAATCTCATTTCAGTACTCATGTTTTTTTGTTCTTCTCTCATAGAAGCACCCATCCCCAGATGCCTTTACAACCTGCTCTTCCCCAACCAGACTTCTACCATGGACCCCTCGATTAATCAGATTTCTAAAAAAGGAACTCCAAACTGCTTGCCCCATGCTGCCTGCTTCCAGTTCAAAGAAGCCAGATGGGTCATCGCCCCCCTTTCCCTACAGCAGTGAAGGAGTTCCTAAAATTAGAGGGGTGAATGAAGCCAGAATTGGGGAGAGGCAGTTAGTGTAGAAATAGGGGATCAGTCAAATTGAGGAAATGAAGTCCATGAAAACCATCTGCCTCTGGAAGTCTGGAAGTTGTAGACTGCCCCTGGGAGAATGGACTTTTTACATCTCACCTTTAAAGCCAGCCCTAGTCACTTAGGCAGGAAGGAGAGAGAAGGTGGTAAAGAAATGGAAAACAAAAGATTTTCTTATAAAAATAGAAATGAGGGAATGTAATACAAAGCTGCTCTCTCCGCCCCTGCCAGTGCAGCCATTTTCCCCACTTCCCAACTACTTGTGTTTCTCCTTTGCTAGCAAAACAATAAAACTACTTTTTCCTTTTCCTCAAAACCGTATCCTGGCTATTGCATTGGCATCAGGGACAAAACTTTCAATAAGAATAGCATTTTTTCCCTAGCTTCCTACTCCTTACACAAACACTTTAGAATTTCTTACCTAGTTTATTAAGCCTGATATTATCAAAATCCAGAAAATTCTAAAAGAATAAAGTGAGTCTCTATTGGCAGTGAAGCACGTCTATCATATCCAAACTATCATTTTCTTAATGACACAATGTGAGACTCAGAAATATTAATGTTTTGTTCAAGGCCATACACCTAACAAATATTAAAATTAGTGTTACCGTCAGGGGACTGACAAAAGAGGATGGTGGGAACTCTAGGTGAAGAGAATAATTCTATAAAATGGGTTCATTGTGCTGACTTTTACATGATTTTTTTGCAAAGAACCCACTTACCTGCAGCCCTGTTGGCCTAAGTGGACATATGAAGAATATGTCACATTTTTCAGCAGAAGAAATGCAGGCCCAAGATAACATCTATGGGGAGAACCCAGGAGATTTTTGTGACCAGATCTGAAAACTCTGGGAGATAAGGATAGTTCCTCCTAACCACAAAATCTGTAAGAATGTATGGTCAAGAACCCAATTAGAACTTGGCAGCATGAGTCAGGGTGACCTAGAGTTGCCATGATGGTGGGGACTTGAAAGTCTGATGTCACTCTGTTGTCAACCAAAAGTCAAGAGGTGGACCTGGGCTGGATTCTCTGGAAACTTCCCTGGGATCCCCAATAAAACTAGAGTGCAGAAGAATAAGAAAACCTCTGTTTAATTTAGGGAAACTATTGGAGTTGGGAAGCCTGGTTCTTGCCACTGGAAGAACCCCTCATTGTGATACTATTAGGCCCGATATTCCATCCTTGTATTTTAAACTGCCTGGTCTGCTTTTTTATGTTGAACCTAGAGGCAATAAAACTACATATGGTCTTGACTTCTGGACCTGTCCATCAAGCAATAGAACAGGAAGACCTTAAAAACCCAGCTTGATAAAGGTTGATGCCTTATATGATATAAACAGGCATCAAAAGGAGGGAATGAAGAGGGAAATATTACTTTATAGTTTTTGTCTTTGTAAGAGTGTTACTTAATTACTGGTTTGTGAAAAAGTGTTGTTTAAATGCTCTTTTAAATTGTAACACTTCTATGTTAGGTTTGAGTTATAGCTCTTAGGATCTTAGGCTTGCTGTTATCTTAAGAAACTATTGCCTGTAATAAAGGCCACTTCCCTATATCACTTGCAAATGTTTCTCTGCCTTTGTTCTGCATTGGTAAATTGCTTATCAAAAGACTTTCCTCTCTTGGTCCTTGGTCACATAGGTCAAAAATTCAAAACCACCAATGTTTTAATGATTAAGAAATAATGTCAAATTTTCTATAAAAGCCCTGTGGAACCTCAGCTCAGGGCCCAGAGTTTAGGGCCATAGCTCATCTCGGTCTGGCTGTGTAAATAAACCTGAGTTCTCTAATCCTCCGAGTGCTACTTGGTCCCTTGCTGAATGTGATTTACACAACATTACGAAGTGGAAGAGTTATTGGGGAGTGGTGGGGAACTAGACTCTGCTGCTCATCTTGCTCCACAAATACCCTTGGAGTCAAATTGGTATGAAGATAGATTCTATTCAAAGGCAGCTTTGAAGGAAAACAGAGAAAACATTTTTGTTCCAAACCATCATCTTCAGAAAACTCAGGGCAAGAAAGTTTTTATAAGAGAAAAAAAAGTGAAACAGGAACAAAGGTAGGAAATATACATACACAGATTTATCTTGGCAGCATTAGATGTAAAACTTTTCAGCAGCACCTGCTCAGTCTTGGGAATAGCTTCTATTCTCAGTGTGAGGATGTTTAGAAGTTAGAACAATTTGGAGACCAAACATGTAGTCACACATCTATCATCCCAGTGGTTCAGGAGGCTGAGTCAGGAGGATCACAAATTCAAAGCCAACCTCAGCACTTCAGTGAGATCATTTTCAACCTCAGGATTGCAAATACCCAAGGCATACTATTTTCTAATCCCAAGAAAATAAATTGGAATACTCAATGGAAAGGTTTTGCATCTTTTATTACTCATGAACGCCTCAGCAGTGGCACCAGGCTGGGATACAATGGAAGGCTGTCCTGTCACTACAAGCAGGGGGGACACATATAGGATAGGTTGTGTGCCCACTGCAAGGTAGATTTCTTCATGTTTTATGAGTACATTCTTTTCCTTTACAACCAAGTGTGAGGTAGGAGTTCAGGGACAACAAGATGGCAGAGACAAGACATTTAAAAAAGATGTTGCTGGAGGACAAGACAAGAAGAGGGGTCTTGTCCCTGTTTACTATAAATCCCATTACCGTGACAACTTCTGCTACTGAGGACTTATCACCATGACAACTCCCGCCACATGTTCGACTTTCAAAATGACAGCGGGGGCAAGTAAACAATATTCTAATTAGGTTTTCTAAAATAACCAATGGTGAAGTTGGAAAATATTGTAGTCAGATATCATAAAATAACCAATGGGAGCAAATGGGGTAAGGTTTTCAATCATGTCTATATTGGGAAGAGAATGTCCTATCATTCAGTGTTGCCGTCCACAGCAACAACCCCGTGGGAATTTATCAGAGGTGGACTGGGAATGAACTACTTCTATTATCTTTATCTGGGCTACTTCCTTGCTTGTTTGCTTGTTCGCTAGTTTATAGAGGAAGAGAGGCTTTGCTTAGAGAAAGAGAGGCTTTGCTTAATTTTAGAGGTGCTATGCTTTCAGAGAAGCTATGCTTATCAAAGGTCTGCTTCTTCTTAAAGGTGGGTTGCTTCTTGGAGGTGCGGGGTGCAGGTTGCAGCGTGCGGCATGCAGCCTGCAGCCTGCGACCTGCAACTTGCGACGCGTGACCTAGAGGTGTGGCTTTAGTCCTCCCTCCTGCGATCTGCGATCTGCGACGACCCCCGCCCAGGTGAAGAGAATGTCTTATATACCTAAGGCAGCCAATCATCTTAGAATTAGCACAATTGAAGCACCCCCCCACGGTACCAATCAAGAAAGAATGAGGAACATCTGTTGACCACTAGCACAAAGGAGACATTAACTTATTAGGCAAAAGTAGATCACAGCTGTGTTAACACTAATTATGCGCCACCTCTTGGCCCAATGCCAGGTGCCATCTTAGGGCTACTAAAATATGTCTCTACAATTCAGGAAATATGAGCCTGATTTCCAAACACTGGGGCCTTAAGCCTCTCTCTTGCTCAGCCCACTCTGTTCTACCTAACAGAGTGCTATCTTCACCTTCAGTAAGTGTGTACTCTATCAGTTATTTCTGTGTATCTTGATCAATTCCATGTTTGTGACACTAAGGACTTGAACTTCAACTGAACATCCCAACGGTAACACAAAGTCAACCTGTTTTGATTCTCATTACAGTATTGTACAAAGTAGTTTCATTGCCCTAAAATTCCCTTGTGCTCCACCTATCCATTCCTTCATCCTCCACCCAAGTCCCTGGAAATCACTAATCTTTTTTTTTTTTTTTCCATCTTGATACCTTTACTTTTTCTAAAGTGTTATATTATTGGAATTGAGCAATATATTTTTCTTCTAATTAGTATTTTCACTGAGAAATATGCTTTAACATTTCCTACAGGTCTTCCTATGCTTTCCTGATATTTTTTTAAAAAAATCAATGAATAATATGCTATTGTATAGATGTACTACATTGTTTATTCATTCATCTTCTTGGTTACCTTCAACAGTTTCTTAATAAGGAAGTGCAATACGCATGCATTTTTTTTGTTTAGACATCCATTTTCAACTTGCGTTGGTCAATAGTAAGGAACTTGATTGTTCAATCACATGGTAAGAGCAAGACTGGATTTGTCAAAACTGTCTTTCACCATGGCTATACCCTTTTGCCTTCCCACTAGCTGTGAAGGAGAGGTACTGTTGCCACACATCCTCAACAGAGTTTGGTATTATCAGTGCTCAGAATTTCAGATGTTTTAACAGGTATGTGGTGGTCTCTCCTTGTTGTTTTAATTCTCAATTTCATGACAACTTACTTTGAACAACATTTCATCTCTTTTTTTGACCAGGTCTTAATTGTTTCTTTGGTGAGATGTTTGTTCAGATCTTTTGCCCATTTTTAAGTTTAAAATGTTGGTTTTATTGAGTATTAAGATTTTTCAGCATACCAATGTTTTACTAGATTGTGTTTTGCCAAGACTTTTTTCCCCTTTCTGGAGCAAGTATTTTCAGTCTTTTAATGGTGTGTCTTATACAGCAGAAGCTTTTATTTTTATTTTTTTACTTATTTATTTTTGTAATACTGGGGATTTAACATAGGAACTTGCACATGCTAGTCAGGCACTCTTCCAATGAGCTACATCCTAACTCAGAAATTTTCAATTTTAATGAGATTCAACTTTTTTTTTTCTCTGAGGTGTTGTCCGTTTTGCAAAGGATTACATGTTTGTTAGTTTGTTTCTTTGTTTGATACTGGGGATCAAACCCAGGGCCATGTACATGCTAGGCAAATGCTATACCACTGAGCTACATTCCCAATTCACGAGTTGTATTTTAAAAGTCACCACCAAACTCAAAGTTGTCTAAACTTTATCCAGTGTTATTTTCTAAGGAGCTTTGTCTTACATTACTCTTGCTCTATAATTCCTCTGAGTTACTTTTTGTGAAGGATGTGAGATTTATGTCTAGATCCATTTCCATCTTTCTCTCTCTCTCTCTCTCGGCAAAGATCAGTTAACTATACTTGTATAGGTCTATGTCTGGGCCTTCTATTCTGCTCCACTGACATTTTGTCTACTCTTTGCCTAACATCTCACTTTCTTGAATATGGAAGCTTTAAGTGAATTTTGAGATCAGATACTGACAGTTCTCTGATTGTTCTCCAACAGAGTGTTAGCTAGACATGATATATCCATTTGTTTCCCAAAGTTCTCCATCGAAAAAAATTATATAATGGAATGCCCACTCATTTGAATCACAGAACACCTGTTGTAACACAACTGACTCATCATTGCTACTACTAGAATAATTATTCATATTCAAGGAGAACAAATATTGACTTTAATTATAACAAAAATGTAAAAATCTAAAAACAAGAGATATGAAGCTCTATTTTTAGAGCTCAACAATGAGCTCAGAGACCTTTGATTTTTGAAGTGAGAATCACATCAAACAGCTCTCTGTTTTCAGTAATCCTACAATCATCTCTAGTGGGAACACCATTCAAATATTCTGCATATGTTTTTCTTCTTCCAAAAAGTAAAATAAAAAATCTAATTCTGTACATTGGAAATGCCAAGAGTCTGTGTATACTATTATTGCAGATGAAAATACCACATAATGTTCTTGTTCTCAGAAGAATTTCACCTCTGAGAATATTCCCCAGATCTTGTGATCCTTGGAGAATATTCTATTCACCCATCTCCTTGGGGGCCAAAGACCTACAAACAATGAGTCAGAATATTCTCTTGCTTAGAAGGGGCTGATCAGGTTGTGGGATGGAAAGGGATTTCATTATGTCTTACCTGCTGTCATTAAACCCTAGAGCTATAATAGGCTTTGCAGTCCTCTGCCCTAACACGTACTTTCATAGAAGAGTAAAGGTAAAGTGACTTTCCCACAGTTACACAGAAAATTAGCAACAGAGCTGGAGCATGAAGCAAGTTTTAGAGATGGTTAGCTGGGGCTCTATTTCTTCTTCATTTCTAATAGTTTCTATGGGATTTTTCAATGCTCATAATTCACACTCTAGACAAAATAAGCAAGGCACTGGGTGGGGTATATTTTCCATAAAACCAACTATGTGAATTCATCTCACCTCATAAGAGAGCAAACATAACTCAAGTAGGAGCAACAATTCTATTCCTTATAGCATTCAAGTACACACATAGGAAAAGCCTCATTTCCTTAAAGTTTTCACTGTGAAATAGAATTACTTATGGATAATTGCAAATTTGTATTCCAAAAAAGTTAGTTATCTCAAGTATATGTGGATATTAATTCACCCAGTGTGACTGAATTTGGAGGAAACAAGTTTTCTCTTGCCTGTGATGTGCAGAACCATAGAAAGATGTATCTTCTCCTTATTTCATCAACGTCCTAAGACGTACCCACAATATATCCCAAAGCTCTTCCTGTTGGGACTAATGACACATTAACTAACTCAGGCTGACTCCTTACTCCCTGGCAAGTGAGCAAGATCAAGGCCTCAAAGGCAGTTTCAATAGTTAATGACGATAAATCGGACCACCGTCAGGGATTGGTTAACAACAGTTCCGTGAATGTGATCGGCTGGTGCTTGCCATATAGTCCAATGGGACTCTCACCTGCGTGAACCCCCCTGCCTTGCTGACCTTTAAGCTGATTGGTTCCCGCCTAGCCGCCACCCTACATAAAAGCTGTGTGATTTCCTCAATAAACGAGTTCCTGCTATGACGGGTCTCCCTGACACGTCTGATTGTCCTCCGCACGGAGGGCTGGGAGCAGGCGGTCAGTTGGCCTTACCTATCCCAGTCTGACCTTGTTGGGGAGTGTCCCCTTCCCTTGTCGCTGGTCAAGAAGAGCAAGGGGGCTTAAGACCCCAACATCTTCCCAGAAATAAAATTATGTGATGACCTGCTCACTTATTTGAATAACAGAACTTCAGAATCAATTTGAAAGTCTTCTTAACTTGGAGCATCAGGGTCACTGTAATTCCCTTTGTGACCTTGAACCCTGACCTTAAGATATGCGTTCTCTACCCAGTTCTTGTTTGTTCTACAGTAAACACTCAGTGCACACACAGGTCAGTTACTAGCCCTGAAGTTACTTTCTTAACAGTGGATTTAACCTCAGTGTTAGTAGTATAGAGGATCGCAGCAGGCTTTAGCCATGAAGAGATTAGATGAAGTTCCAGCTCCAGCCATAACTGTGGAGTACCTGTTTATTCCAGATACCATTGTGGTGTCTGAGGGTAAGAAAAGGGGCAGGCAGCCTTGTCCTGTTCAGATACTTGCCAACTATTTTAAGACCATATTGTGTTTCTTCTCTGTTTCTGTATACCATATAATGGTCTTTTACCAAAAGAAACTCAAAACTGACATGAGAAAATTTAATTCTCCAGTTTATAATTTACAATCATTATTCTGTTCTCATTTGATGATCAGGTTTTCTTTTCTTCTGTCACACCAGTAATAAAACAATTTCCCACCATGGGAACAGAACTTTCTTACTTTCTATGATTTTTCCCTTTTTTTAGATGTACATCCTGTTTCCTGGAGGAAATGACCAGATACAGTTTTTAAAACCATGACTGAATTTGTCCTTCAGGGATTAACACACCAACCAGAGCTCCTGCTGCCCCTCTTCCTCCTGTCCATAGGGGTCTATGGGGGTCACTATAGTGGGAAACCTGGGTATGATCCTCTAAGCTCCAAACTCCCATCTACATTTTTCTTGGTAATTTGTCATTCATAGATCTTTTCTATGCCTCAAACTTGTGAAAAACTTTATATGGGAACGAAATATTATCTCCTCTTCTGGGTGTAGGACCCAGCTCTTTTTCTATCACATATTTGCTGTTGCTGAGTGCTATATGCTGGCAGCCATGGCAGATGATAGATATGCAGGTATCTGTAATCCTCTGCTGTACAATGTCACCATGTCCCAAAAGGTGTGCAGTGTGCTGATGACAGGGGTCTATATCATGGCGGCTATTGGAGATGTGGCCCACAGTTCCTCCATGATCAGGCTTTCCTTCTGTGGGGACAATGTCATCCATCATTATTTCTGCGACATAATTCCCCTCCTACAGCTTGTGTCCTGCTCTAAAATCTACCTCAATGAGCTCTGGTGATACTCATAAGTGGATTCAATGTGTTGGCACCAAATGGGCCCATCACCATCTCTTATGCCTTCAAACTTACCAACATTCTTCAAATACCTTCAGCTGAGGGCAGATCCAAAGTCTTTAGTACCCTTAGCTCTCATCTGACAGTCACCAAGGCCCAGAAGAAGGTGGCCCCTGTGTTCCACACCACAGTCATCCCCATGCTGAATCCCTTCATCTACAGCTTGAAGAAGAATAAAGATGTTAAAATTTTTCTCAGAAAAGTATTCAGGAGGGGATATGGCCTACCCCAGAGTTAGTGGTCACAACCACTAAGGGTCATGGTGATCATTTGACCTCCTCTTTTTCTTAAAACTAACTTCCCCATTTCTTAAAATTAACAACCAGTTCTCATTCCCTGTACCACATCTGCTGCATATTACCCCTTTCATTGAAGTTTATGCAAATACACACACACACACACACACACACCTATACCTTGAGAAAACTCTCTCTAGACATTATGATTCACTGAGTCCTTGATAAACCTTGGACATGCTTACTTTTTAAAAAATCTGATTTAAATTTGCATGGTCCTACTTCCTTCCCTATTGAGAAAAACTTGGGTAAGTCATCTTTTTCCTTAGTAGGGGTAAGTTGATATTCATCTCCTGTCTCATGTAAGTAGTCATATAGAAGTCAAGGAAAGTCCTATCAGACTAATCTGTAACAGAGAATAATAATCTTAATATTTCATCATGGGATAAGTCTAAATATAAGTGCATATTTGGCTAATTTGTAGCCCCATTCACAGCCTCCTCTTTTGTATTTATTTATTTATTTTTATTCTGCTGAGTGTGTTTCTCTCGAAAAGTACAATTCTCAAATTAATGATCCTTGATAGAAATAAAGTTAATAGCAAAACACCTAGCCCAAGGTAGGCCAGTAAGATTGAGTAATTAATTCTATTTCTATGAGTAATTGGGTAATTAATTCTAGTAAAATGCATAGATAACTGACAAGTCTACCTTCAAGTTAATGAGTGATAAACTTCCCTTTGAAATCTCAGGATACTAAGATTATGGACATGCTCCTGGAAGATAGCACTAACAAATTCTCTTCTGCACCCTATTTCCTCCTAGCCATTGGATTTCCCGTGTGATAGCTGATTTCTTGTGAGGATGAACTACAGAGCAGTTAGTGATCATGTTGAACAACCTCATCCACTCAGGGTGTAAGTTCCCTACTGTTCCTCTTCCAGCCTCCACTGTCAAAAGGGAAACTCCATTTCCAGGGCCACATGATTTCTTGTGGAGAGACTCAGAGTAACACCTCTGCCCATGCATCCCACCCATTTCTCAATATTCTCTGTAAAAACAAGAGTTTTGAAGCTGTGCTTGCTGAGAACTGACTAGCTCAGCTCCAATATTTTTCTCCATTCCTTTCTTATTTTCTGATTATGTTATTGAGGTACAATAGACACACAATAAACTGTTCATCTATTTTTAATTTTTATTTGTTCTAATTAGATCTACATGAGAGCAGAATGCATTTTGACTTATTGTACACAAATGGAGCACAACTTTTCATTTCTCTGGTTGTTCACAATGCAGAGTCACACCATTTGTGTAATCACACGTAGGGTAATAATGTCTGTCTCATTCCACCGTCTTCCAACCACCATACTCCTTCTCCCCCTTCTTCCCCTCCTCTCCCTCCCATTTGCCCTATCCAAAATTCCTCCAATCTTCCCTTCCCATGTCCCCCTTTATGGATAAGCATCCACTTATCGGAGAAAACATTTGGCCTTTGGTATTTTGGGATTGGCTTACTTCACTTAGGGTATTCTCCAACTTCATTCATCCACCTACAAATGCCATAATTTCATTCTCCTTTAAGGCCAAGCAGTATTCCATTGTGTGTTTTTATGTAATATGCTGATTTTAAGTCCTTTGGGTATAGACCGAGGAGTGAGATAGCTGGGTCAAATTGTGGTTCCATTCCAATTTTTATAAGGAATTTCCATACTGCTTTCCACAGTGGTTGCACCAATTCACAGTCCCACCAGGAATGAATGAATGTACCTTTTCCCCCACATCCTTGCCAGCACTTATTGTTGCTCATATCGTTGACAATTGCCATTTTGACTGGAGTGCGATAGAATCTCAGTGTTGTTTTGATTTGCATTTCTCTAATTGCTAGACATAATGAACTTTTTTTTCCCTATATTTGTTGATCAATTGTATTTTTTCTCATGTGAAGAATCTGTTCCTTAGGCCATTTATTGATTGGGTTATTTGCTTTTTTTGGTGTTAAGTTTTTTGAGTTCTTTATATATCCTGGAGATTAGAGCTCTATCTGATGTGCATGTGGTAAGTATTTTCTTCCATTCTGTAGGCTCTTTCTTCATATTATTGATTGTTTCCTTTGCTGAGAAGAAGCTTTTTACTTTGAATCCATCCCATTTATTGATTCTATATTTTATTTGTTACAGATTAGAGTCTTGTTAAAGAAGTCAAGTCATAGGCCAAAATGATGAAGATTTGGGCCTGCTTTTTCTTCTGTTAGGTGCAGGGTCTCTGGCCTAATTCCTAGGTCCTTGATCCACTTTGAATTGAGCTTTGTGTAGGGTAAAAGAAGTTTTTAATTTCATTTTGCTGTATAGATATTTCCAGTTTTCTCGGCACCCTTTGTTGAAGAGAGTTTTTTCTCCAGGGTATGTTTTTGTTGCCTTTGTCTGCATTTGTGTGAGTTTGTCTCTGTGTCCTCTATTCTGTACCTTTGGTCCATATGTCTATTTTGGTGCCAATACCATGCCATTTTTGTTACTATAGCTTTGTAGGATAGTTTAAGGTCTGGTATTTTGATGCATCCTGCTTCACTCTTCTTGCTAAGGATTTCTTAGACTATCCTGGGTCTCTTTTTTTCCAAATGAATTTCATGATTGCTTTTTCTAGTTTCTGAAGAACAACTTTGGGATTTTAATAGGAATTGCATTAATTTTGTATAACACTTTTGGTAGTATGGCCATTTTGAAAATATTAATTCTGCCTATCCAAGAACAAGGGAGACCTTTCCATCTTCTGAGGTCTTCTTCAATTTCTTTCTTTAGCATTCTGTAATTTCACTTTTGTTAAGTTGATTCCCAAGTATTTTTGAGGTTATTGGAATAGGATAGTTTTCCTAATTTCTCTTTCAGAGGATTTGTCACTTATGTATAGAAATGCATTTCATTTGTGGGTATTTATTTTATATCCTGCTACTTTGCTGAATTCATCTGTGAGTTACAGAAGTTTTCTGGTGGGATTTTTTGGATCCTCTAAATATAGAATTATGTAACCAGCAAATAGTGATAGTTTGAGTTCTTCTTTTCCTATTCATTTCCTTTAATTTCTTTGGTCTGTCTAATTGCTCTGACTAGAGTTTCAAGGACTATGTTGTATAGAAGTGGTGAAAGAGGGCATCCTTGTTTTATTCTAGATTTCAAAGAGAATGCTTTCAAGTTTTCTCCATTTAGAATGATGTTGGCCTAGGACTTAGCATAGATAGCTTTTACAATGTTGAGGTATATTCCTATTATACCTAGTTTGTGTAGTGTTTTGAACATGAAAGGATGGTGTATTCTGTCAAATGCTTTATCTGCATCTATTGAGATATCATATGGTTCTTATCTTTAAGTTTATTGATATGATGAATTACATTTATCGATTTCCATAAGTTGAACCAATCTTGCATCCCTGGAATGAACCCCACTAGATCACAGTGCACTCTTTAATATGTTTTTGTATGTATACTATTTGTCAGAATTTCATTGAGAATTTTTTCATCTACGTTCATCAGGAATATTGGTCTGAAGTTTTCTTTCCTTGATGTGTCTTTTGTCTGGTTTGGGTATCTAGGTTCATAGAATGAGTTTGAAAGGGTTCCCTCCTTCAATTTCATGGAATAATTTGAGGAGTAATGATATTAGTTCTTCTTTGAAGGTCTTATAGAACTCAACTGAGAATCCCTCTGATCCTGGGCTTTTCTTGGTTAGATGGCATCTTCTATTTCATTGCTTGGAATTGATCTTTTAAAATTGTGTACACCCTCCTGATTCAGTTTGGGTAGGTCATATGTCTCTAGAAATTTGTCACTGTCTTTGAGATTTTCTACTTTATTGGAGAATAAATTTTCAAAATAGTTTCTAGTTATCTTCTGTATTTCAAGAATGTCCATTATTATATTTCTTTTTTCATCATGAATTTTAGTAATTGGAGTTTTCTCTCTTCTTCTCTTTGTTAGCATGTCACAGGGTTTATCAATTTTATTATTTCAAAGAACCACTTTTTGTTTGGTCAATTTTTTGAGTTGTTTCTTTTGTTTCAATTTCATAGATTTTAGTTCTGATTTTAACTATTTCTTGTCTTCTGCTACTTTTGGTATTTGTTTATTCTTCTTTTTCTAGGGTTTTGAGATGTAATGTTAGGTCTTTTATTTGTTGACTTTTTATTCTTTTAATGAATGAGCTCAATGCAATGAACTTTCCTCTTAGCACTGCCTTCATAGTGTCCCAGAGATGTTGATATATTGTATCGGTGTTCTCATTTACTTCTAAGAATTTTTTTATCTGATGTCTCCTGTTATCCACTGTTCATTCCATAGCATATTATTTAGTCTCCAGGATGGAGTAACTTCTATTTTTATTTTATCATTGATTTCCAATTTCATTCTATTACAATCAGATGGAATGCAGGGTAGTAGCCCTATTATTCTGTATTTACTAAGAGTTGCTTTTTGAAATAATATATGTTTTATTTTTGAGAAGGATTCATATGCTGCTAAGTAGAAAGTGTATCCACTCACTGATGAATGAAATATTCTATATGTGTCAATTAATTTAAATTATTGATTGCATTGTTGAGTCTAGAACTCTTTGTTTAGTTTTTGATTGGAAGATCTATCCAGTAGTTAAAGTCATCCAATATTATTATATTGTTATCTAATGGATTCTTGAAATTGGGTAGAGTTTGTTTTGATGTACCTAGAGGCTTCATTGTTTGGGATACATATATTTACAATTGTTATGTCTTGTTGATGTATGATTCCTTTAAACACTAGCAAATGTCCTTCTTTATCCCTTCTGACTGACTAACTTTGGCTTGAAATCCACTTTATTTGATATGAGGATGGAAACCCTATTTGTTTACACAGTCCATGTGAGTGATGTTTTTTCCAAACCTTTAACCTTTAGTTTGTGAATGTCATTTTCTATGAGATGAGTCTCTTGAAGACGGCATATTGTTGGGTCTTTTTTTTTTTTTTAATCCAATCTGCCAGTCTATGTCTTTTAATCAATGAGTTTAGGCCATCAACATTCAAGGTTATTATTGAGACATGATGTATATTCCTGGCCATTTTGGTTCATTTTTGGTTTTTATCTTGACTTGGTTTCTCCTTTATTGGCTTTTCCTTTAGTGTAGTTCCTCCCTTTGCTGATTTTCATTTTTTTTTAATTTCCTCCTCATGGAATAATTTACTGAGAATATTCTATAGTTCACGCTATTTGTAAATTCTTTTAACTTTTGTCTATCATGGAAGGTTTTTATTTCATCATCAAATCTGGAGCTTAATTTTGCTGCATATAAAATTCTTGTTTGGCATCCTTTTCTTTCAGAGCTTGGTATATGTTATTCCAGGTATATGTTATTCCATCTTTTAGGGTCTGGGTTGAGAAATCAACTGAGATCCAAATTGGTTTCCCCTGCTTTATAATCCGATGTGTTTATCTCATAGCCTTTAAAATTCTATCTTTATTTTGTATGTGAGGTATCTTCATTAAAATGTGCCTTGGTGTGGATCTGTTGTAATTTCGTATATTTGTTGTCCTGTAAGCCTCTTATATTTGATTTTCCATTTCATTCTTCAGGTTTGGGAAATTTTCTGATATTATTTCATTGAAAATATTGTGCATCCCTTTGGTTTGTATTTCTGTGACTTCCTCTGTTATGATAATTCTTAAATTTGGTCTTTTCATGTTATCCAATAATTCTTGGAAGTCCTGTTCATGGTTTCTTACCATCATCACTGTGTGGTCAATTTTATTTTCAAGATCATATATTTTGTCTTCATTGCCTGAGGTTGTTTCCAAGTAATCTAATCTGTTGGTAAAATTTTCTATTGAATTTTTAATTTGTTTACTCTTTCCTTCATTTCAAGAATTTCTGGTTTGTTTTTTTCAGAATCTTTATCTCTTTATTGAAGTAATTTTTGTTTCCTGCATTTGCTATCATAGTACTTTATTGAAGTGATCTTTCATTGCCTATATTTGCTCTCTCATATCATTCTTTACTTCACAAATCATTTTAATTATGTACATTCTGAATTCCTTCTCTGACATTTCTTCTACTGTGTTGGCAATGGATTTAATTATTATAGCATCTTGGTTTGTTGAGGCACTTTCTTCCCTTGACTTTTCATGTTGTTCATTTGTCTTCCCTCTAGCAGTGCAGATTCAAGGTACTACAGTTTCCACACTATAGACTTATGGTGTCCCTGCCGGTTTCCAATTCTCACTTTTAAGGGGGAGATCAATATTAACAGCACCCAACACAAATAATATGTAGCCTTAAACCAAATACCCCCTATTAAGAAATTTCCAGTTTTGTAGCAATAAACAGAAATGATGTGTTCAATTATTATTTACAACACAAAAAGTAGGTTTGCGAATGGGTCTATAATTTCTAATGGCAGACAAAGAGAGAATGGGGACTGTGAGATAAAATGTTAATGAGGTAGAATGTGAGAATATAGAGGTATCTGATCATAGGAAAAGTGAAAGAGGGCTCTATAGAAGTTGGCTGTTAGCAGGAGAAAAGAGACTCCAGGGAAACAGGTGAGTGAGAGGAAACTATAGACAGTGAGAAAATAGAATAGAATAGAATAAAGAAAGAGAAAGAAATATTTTTAAATGTAAAAATATTTTTTTGTTTACCATCATTTTTTATTTTGTGTTTTTTTTTTTTTTATTGTGAACAAATGGGATCCATGTTGTTTCTCTGTTTGTACATGGCGTAAAGGCATACCATTTGTGTAATCATAAATTTACATAGAGCAATGTTGTTTGATTCATTCTGTTTTTTTCCCCTTCCCCCCACCCCTCCCACCCCTCTTTCCCTCTATACAGTCCTTCCTTCCTTCATTCTTGCCCCCCTCCCTAACCCTAACTCTAACCCTAACACTAACCCCTCCCTCCCCCCATTATGTGTCATCATTATCCACTTATTAGCAATATCATTCGTCCTTTGGTTTTTTGAGATTGGCTTATCTCACTTAGCATGATATTCTCCAGTTTCATCCATTTGCCTGCAAATGCCATGATTTTATCATTCTTTATGGCTGAGTAATATTCCATTATATATATATACCACAGTTTCTTTATCCATTCATCAACTGAAGGACATCTAGGTTGGTTCCACAATCTGGCTATGGTGAATTGAGCAGCTATGAACATTGATGTGGCTGTATCTCTATAGTATGCTGATTTTAAGTCCTTTGAGTATAGGCCAAGGAGTGGGATAGCTGGGTCAAATGGTGGGTCCATTCCAAGTTTTCTAAGGAATCTCCACACTGCTTTCCAGAGTGGCTGCACTAATTTGCAGTCCCACCAAAAATAAAAGAATATATATAACAAAACCGTAAAATACTAATCAGACATTGCAGTTCTCAGTAACCTGATGCATGAAAAGTACTTGGTTTCAAAAATATTGAGGGTGTGAGAGAAAGAGAAAACAAAATCTCCAAGAATTGAATATTGTTTCCATTGGAGTTCAATATCTTCTCCGCTTCCCTTTTCATTTGGTAGGTGGAGTTTGCTGTTATCTCCACCCTTAGGATGGCGAAGGTTACTAGGGTGAGAGGGTCACTCTTGCAGGCAAACTCCCGGAGGTGGGATACAGCAACTGCCAGTCCTGTTGGAAGACTGCACCCCAGGAATCTCCTTTGGAGTCCACTCATGTGATGTAGGAACCTGGTCTTAGCCCCTTATATCACCTGTGGACTCCACAGTCCTGGTCTCTAATTTATTCTTTAAACTGTATCTCACCCACCTCGGCCCTTTTACTTCCAAGTCAGGAACCTCTCTCTCCAGAGGTCCTGCGGGCTGAGCATAGGTGCCCATGGACCTGCCATGGAGAGCTGTTTTGTATCAGGCAAATCAGGACCCAATGTTGAGAGCTGCAGGCCAGTGTAGCTGTATTTGGAAGTCTGTAGGTACCTTGATAATGGGCTCCCAGACCCCAGCCAGTGTCCCAAGATGGTGGTTGCCCCTACTAAAGGTGTGATGGTGGTAGTGAAGGTAACCCAAGATGGCAGTGAGGGTGTCCCAGGACAGAGGCACTGGCCCTGCACAGGCTCTGCAAGCTGGTGTCTGGTGCCAAAACTGTACATATTTAAAGTGTACAATTGGATAAATGCTGACGAATGTAAACAGTAACTACATCAGCACCACTATCTGCATAGGGAATGTTGCCATCATATTTAAATGTTTCCTCTTGCCCGTGGCAATCCCTTCCTTCTACTCTTCCATGTTATCTTTTGCTATAGGTTAGTTTTCATTTGCAACAATTTTATGCAAATTAAGTCAGTTATTAATCTTCTATATGGTCCTATTTTACTTAGAATAATTATTTTGAGTTCATTGATTCAGCATCATTTCATGTGGTCACTCTTTTATTATCATTATTTTGATCTAATAAGCAGGTAGTGGTATTTTATTGTGATTCAATTTGCATTTCTCTAATGAGTAATAGTATGGAGCATCTTTTCTGTTACATATTTTTCAGTGAAATGTCTGTTCAGTTTGCTTCTTTTTGAAAGTTTTTTTCTTTTCTTATTATTGATTCAAAAGCTCTTTATATCTTTATATATTCTGAATATGTTACTTATCAGATAACTGATCTGAAATATTTTCTCCCTGTCCATGATTTTCATTCCCTTTATAGTGTCTTTTGAGTGATAAAAATTTAAGATTTTAATGAAGGCCAATTTATCACTATGATTTTTTATGGATTATGTCTTGGTTGTTATATTCAACACATATTTGCCCAAACCAAGGTCAAAGAAATCTTCATGAAAGCTTTCTTCTGGAAACTTCAGTTTCAGTTTATACATTTAAGTATTCAATTCATCATGTATATGTCAAGTATGAATCAAATTTATATTTTGCATCATTTAATTGGTTCCAACAAGAAAAAAAAAAAAACTACCTAAACATCATTTTTTCTGAGAAAACATGGGAACACTAATACAAAATACTTTTTATTTTATTTTAAAAAACTGAATTGACTCAAAAATTCTTTGGATCATTCTATTACTGAGTTTTTGTGTTCTTATTATTGATCTTTATTTAAATATTTATTCTGGGTGTATTCTCTCTCTGGATGCAAGACCTCTATCAGATGTGTTTTTGTAAATATTTTATCCTGATCTCTGACTTGCTTTTCATATGCTAAATGGTGTGATTCGAATAGAAAATTTATTTGATTTTGATATTCCATTTATCATTTTTTTAATTATATGTTCGTGTAATCCTCCAAAAGCCTTTATATACCTCAGAGTTACAGAGTACATTCTCCCAACTTTTTCTCCAAAATTGTTATGGTGTTAGGTTTCACAGTTAGGTCTACAACCCATTTTGAGTAAATATTTGTAGTGGCTTTCCAGAGTCCTCAGGGGCTGTTTTAAGAGCCCTTGGGGTTTGGGAATGTAGCTCAGTGGGGATGCACGAGGCCCTGGGTTTGATTTGCATGCGTGTGCGCACGGGCACACACACACACATACACACAATATCCTCAGGTGGTTATTTTATTGGTGGTGACCAGATTTCTGATTGTTATTACCGAGATTGGTAGGCTATAGTGAGCTCATACTAGTATAACAGAGCTATTTCAAAGCAAATTAGTAAATATAAAGGTTGATGTCAACATTGTTTGGAGACATCAAAAGCAATATAAATGATCACATATAAAACATTATAATTTTTCCAGTTATATGCAGGCACAATAGTATCGAACTATGAAATATAAATATGAGCCCCACCTCCACCACAGATGGTCTCCAGATGCTGGTCTATTTTTCCCCACCCCACCCCAGATGGAGGCTGGACACCAAGACCCCGCCCCATGGGGTTCCCCAGCTTCTTCGGAAGCTGGTGCAAGAATTTTGAATTATTCCTGAGAGCATCACCACCATCATTGGAAGGGCGGTTCCCTTCCTGAGACACCTACAGAAGACTGGAGGTCCTTTGACAGGTACCCCTATTTACTCACTTACATCCTACACCCTTCACCATCCTCTTAATTCACCACAAGAAATTCTGTAAATAATTGAACTCATCCTATTTATTACAATAATGTTAAAGTCTTTATAGGGACTGTCTGGTTTAGGGCTGCATTTTCTTTGTATTGGGTGCTGCTAATGTTAATCTCCCCTTCAAAGGGGAGGTACTGGAAAACTGCAGGGTCACAATAATCCTGCAGGAGGGATACTTCAGTACTTCAGATCATCACTACTAGAGGGGAATATACAGAAACAATATGAAAAAACAGTGGAAGAAAGTGTCCCTAAAAAACCAAGATGCTTTTTGGATAGACTCCAATGACAGCATGGCAGTAGAGATGACAGTAAAAGAGTTTACAATCTGCATAATTAAAATGATCCATGAAGTCAAAGACAAGATAAGAGAGCAAATGCAGGCAATGCATGATCACTCCGATAAACAGTTAAAAAGGCAAATGCAGGAAGCAAAAGAATATTTCAATAAAGACATAGAGATTTTGAAACAAAAACCAAACAGAAATTCTTGAAATGAAAGAAACAATAAATCACATTAAAAACTCAATAGAAAGCATCACCAACAGAATAGATCTTGTGGAAGCATAAATCAGCAAGATATAACAATCATAAATATTTATGCCCAAACAATGGAACATCTATGAACATCAAACAAACCCTTCTCAATTTCAAGAATCAAATAGACCAAAACACAATAATAGTATGGGACTTAACACATCACTCTCACCACTGGATAGATCCTCCAAACAAAACCTGAATAAATAAATTATTAAACTAAATAATATAATCAATGATATAGACTCAACGGACATTTACAGAGTATTTTATCCATCATTGAGTGAATATACTGTCTTCTCAGCAGCTCATGGATCCTTCTCCAAAATAGACCATATGCTATGCCACAAAGAAGCAATTAGTGAATCCAAAAAAATAGAGATACTACCTTTTATCCTATCGGACCATAATGGAATGCAATTAGAAATCAATAATAAAATAACGAACAAAAACTACTGCTACACCTGGAGACTAAATAATGTGCTATTGATTGATGCAGTGATAACAGAAGACATCAGGGAAGAAATTAAAATATTCTTAGAAGTAAATGAGAACAATGACACAACATATCAAAATCTCTGGAACACTCTGAAAGCAGTACTAAGAGGAAAGTTCATTACATTGAACTCATACATTAAAAAAATAAAAAGTCAACAACGAAGTGACCTAACATTACACCTCAAAGCCCTAGAAAAAGAAGAACAGATCAACACCAAAAATAGTAGAAGATAGGAAATAATTAAAATCAGAGCTGAAATCAATGAAATTGAAATAAGAGAAACAATTCAAAAGTTGACGAAACAAAAAGTTGGTACTTTGAAAAAGTAAGCAAAATTGATAAACCCTTAGCCACACTAACAAAGAGGACAGAGAAAACTCAAATTACTAGAACTTGTGATGAAAAAGAAAAGATCACGACAGACACCATTGAAATGCATAACAATTAGAAGCTACTTTGAAAATCTATACTCCAACAAAATAGAAAATATTGCAGACATTGACAACTTTTTAGAGGCATATGAACCTCCCAAACTGAATCAGGAAGACATACACAATCTAAACAGATCAATTTCAAGCATCAAAATAGAAGAAGCCAACAAAAGCCTACCATCTAAGACAAGCCCAGGACCAGGTGGATTCTCAGCTGAATTCTACAAGACCTTTAAAGAAGAACTAATACCAATACTCCTCAAGGTATTTCAGGAAACAGAAAAGGAGGGAACCCTTCCAAACTCATACTATGAGGCTAGTATCACTCTGATAACCAAAGACTCATGGAGGAAAGAAAACTTTAGACCAATATCCTTGATGAACATAGATGCACAAATCCTTAACAAAATGCTAGCAAATTGCATACAAAAATATATTTAAATGATAATGCACCATGATCAAGCAGGGTTTATCCCAGGGATGTAAAGTTAATTCAACATCCAGAAATCAATAAATGTAATTCATCACATCAATAGACTTAAAGTTAAGAATCATATGATTATTTCAATAGATGCTGAGAAAGCTTTAGACCATCTATTATTTCAATAGATGCTTCATTTGATAAAATGCAGCACCCCTTCATGCTTAAAACACTAGAAAAAAATAGGAGTAGTAGGAATATACCTCAACATTGTAAAGGCGGTCAATGTTCAGCCCACAGCCAGCATCATTCTTAATGAAGAAAAACTGAAAGCATTCCCTCTAAAAACTGGAACAAGGCAGGGATGCCTTCTTTCACCACTTCTATTCAACATCTAATTGCCAGAGCAATTAGACAGACCAAAGAAATCAAAGGGATAACAAATAGGAAAAGGAGAACTCAAGCTGTCACTATTTGTTAATGATATGATTCTATATTTAGAGGATCCAAAAAATCTCCACCAGAAAACTTGTAGAACTAATAGATAAATTCAGTAAAGTAAAAGGATATGAAATCAATACACATAAATCTAATGCACTTATATTCATAAGTGATGAATCCTCTGAAAGAGAAATTAGGAAAACCACTCCATTCACAATAGCCTCAAAAAAAAATAAAATAAAATACTTGGGAATCAAACTAACAAAAGAGGTGAAAGACCTCTACAATGAAAACTACACAACACTAAAGAAGGAAATTGAAGAAAACCTTAGAAGATGGAAAGATCTCCCATGTTCTTGGATAGACAGAATTAATATTGTCAAAATGGCCATTCTAACAAAGGTGCTATACAGAGTCAATGTAATCCCAATTAAGGTTCCAATGACATTCTTCATAGAAATAGAGAAAGCAATCATGAGCGTCATCTGGAAGAATAAGAGACTTCAAATTGCTGAAACAATCCTGAGCAGGAAAAGTGAAGCAGGAGGTATCACAATACCAGAACTTAAACTATACTACAGAGCAATAGTAACAAAAACAGCATGGTATTGGCACCAAAATAGACAGGCAGACCAATGGTACAGAATAGAGGACACAGAAATGAACCCACATAAATACAGTCACCTCATACTACACAACAGAGCCAAAAAAAAAAAAAAATTCAATGGAGAAAAGATAACCTGTTCAACAAATGGTGCTGGCAAAACTAGAAATCCATATGCATTAAAATGAAATTAAACCTCATTTATGACCCTGCACAAAACTCAATTCAAAATGGATCAAGGACCTAGGAATTAACTAGAAACCCAGCACCAAGTAGTAGACAAAGTAGGTCTGAATCTTCATCATGTTTGATAAGGATCAGACTTCCATAACAAGAAATTGAAGCAAGAATCAATAAATGGCATGGAATCAAACTGAAAAGCTTTTTCTCAGCAAAGGATACAATTAAGAACGTGAAGAAAGAGCCTATAGAGTGGGAGAAAATCTTTTCCACACACACTTCAGATAGAGCACTTATCTCCAAAATTTATAAAGAATTTACACAACTTTATACCAAAAATACAAAGAACCCAATCAATAAAAGGACCAAGGAACTAGACAAACACTTTACAGAAGAAGACACATAGGGGTTTAATAAATATATAAAAAAGTGTTCAACATCTCTAGTAATTAGAGAAATGCAAATTAAAACAACTCTAAGATTTCATCTTACTCCAATTAGAACGGCTATTATCAAGAACATAAACAATAATAGATGTTGGTGTGGATGTGGGGGAAAAGGCACACTTTTACATTGCTGGTGGAGTTGCAAATTGGTGCAGCCACTCTGGAAAGCAGTGTGGAGAATCCTCAGAAAACTTGGAATAGAACTATCATTTGACCCAGTTATCCCACTCCTTTGTTTATACCCAAAGGACTTAACATCAGCATACTACAGTCACACAGTCACATCAATGTTTATAACAGCACAATTCACAATAACTAGATAGTGGAACCAACCTAGATGCCCTTCAATAGAGGAATATTAAAGAGACGGTGATATATATACACAATGGAATATTATTCAGCCATAAAGAAGAACAATATTATGGAATTTGCAGGTAAATGGATGGAATTGGAGAATATCATGCTAAGCGAAATAAGCCAATCCCAAAAAACCAAAGGTCAAATGTTTTCCCTGATAAGTGAATGATGATATATAATAGCTGGGGGGTGGGAAGTGAGAGAAGAATGGAGGAACTTTAGATTATGTAGAAGGAAATGAGAGGGAGGGGATATAAAAAATCATGGAATGAGACAGACATCATTACCCTATGTACGTGTATGATTACACAAATGGTCTGAATCTACATGGTGTACAACCATAGAAATGAAATGATGTACCCTATTTGTATACAATGAATCAAAATGCAGTCTGTAAAAAAATTTTAAAAAAATAAAATTTTTTAAATCTATAATTTACATCAATTTAAAAAAGAAATATGAATATGAAAATGTACCAAATAAACTATAGTACTTCCATAAAAAATTTTTATTTTTGAAGAATTCATAATACTTATACAGTGAATAAAATAAAAAAAAAACACAGAAGTAGTAATAAATAACTAAAGGAATATAAGCAAAAACAAATTAAATTTAAGTTATTTTAAATTGATAATATCAGCACAGTAAGGGGGGAAATAGCTTCTAGTTGTAGCTTTAGTTATGTCATTTTGACTTTGTTTTCTCAGACCAAAGAACAAAACAACACAAAACAAACAAACCAACCAAAAAAAGAAAACTTTGTCAACAAATATTGAGATTCCCTAATAGGTGTTTTGTTATTTTTTTAAATTTTTTTCCAGTGCTATGGGTTAATACAGATAAATAAATGAACAAATAAATAAATGAACAAGAAGCACATGAAAATATTAGCATCATTGGTTAGCAGGAAAAGTAAACAAAAAACATGAAACACTAATACAAACACTTTTTTAAAATTTTTTTCTAATTAGTTATATATGACAGAATTCAATTTGACACATCATTCATAAATGGAATATAACTTCTCATTCTTCTGTTTGTACATGATGTATAATCACACCTGCCCTGTAGTGATATATGCACATAGGATAATAATGCCTGATTCACTTCCCCTATACCCCCTCCCCTCCTGTCCTTCCCCTATGGATATTCCAAATTATCTCTGTTTTTCCCTAGTTCCCCCATACACATTTCAATTGCTAAAAGTAAAATTAAAAATAAGAAGCCAAATGTAGGTGATGATACAGACCAACTGTAATTCTCTTGCATAACTATTAAAAATATAAAATTTGCCACATTAGAATGTAGTTTGGCAGTTTTATAGATAGGTATGTACCTACCATACATTCCAGGTTTTATTCTTATAGGTATTTGCTCAAAAGAAATACCAATATATGTCCACATAAAACCAGGACATGAATGTTCAAAGCAACTTCATTGGTAAGAGCCAAAATGACACAAATGGTCATCAACAAATAGAAAGATATGTTGTGGCAAAAGATAAATGATAAGCTATAAAAATGAATTCATGGATGAATATTTCCATGGCCATTAGGAGTAAAAAAAAAATCAAGGACAAATTAATACATACTGTATGATTACATTTGCATGAAATATGGAAATGCCAATCATGTACTTTGACAAAATATAAATCAGTTATTGCACAGGGACAGAGGGTGACAAAAATCATTCTTGAGACTGAACTAAAAGTTTATTATCCAGAGTGTGATGACAGTTTCCAAGGTATATCTATGTGTCAAAATTAATAAATGCTACATTTTACATATGTGCATTTTCATGTATTTCAACTGTATTTCAATTTGCTACTGTGTACAGATACTTCAGTAAAATTGATAAAAGATATTTTGGTATTTATATTGAAACTGTTAAATTTATAAGTTAATTAGAGAAAAGTAGTATATTTAAATGTTTAATCATTCTAAGAAAAGAAAGTATCTTTTCACTTGTTCAAGCTACTTCTTTAACTCTCAGGAGTTCTTGAATGTTTTTCTCAAATTGAGTTTTCATTTTTTTATTAAATACGGTAACATGTATTTTATTTATCTTGTTGCTATTGTAAATAAGGTTGATATTCTGCAACTAGTTATAATTTTATATCAATATCTGAGTGCTAATTTATCTTTTCATGTTTTAGTTTTAACATTGATCCTCTAGGCATTTCAACATAGAAAATTATACCCTCTGGAATTACAGATATTGTCTTTCTTTTTTTCATAATACTTATGCTCTTATATCTCATGTCTAACTATATTTACTAAGAACATAAGTATGATAACAAATTAACACGGATTGTGGCACAAGCTTCCCTTATTCTGTACTTCAGTAGCAAGAACTCAGAACCAACAAAACAACAAGGAAATGGAAAAAAGGGGTTTTTGAATATATTACATAGATAATAAAAGGTGAAAGTATATTGAAAATAAATGATGAAAGTATATTGAATAATAGCTTCTGACTAGACTTGCCATCCTTTTCTGCAACTGTTTTTCCTGTGTTTGCTTGTTTGATTTCTCTCTTTCTTTCTCTCTCTCTCTCCTTCTTCTTCTTCTTTTATTTGTACATTTCTATAGTTCTCTCAAGAATTAATAAGAATTAATGAATGAATGATATCTAGATGGGAAGGTATTTTTCCATGTATATGAGCAGACCAATCAGGCCCCTTCACACAGGAGTCTTTAATAAGCAAGCATGAAATATTTGGAAAAGAAAAAGAACATTAGATAAAATCCGAGTTCTCATTCCTTTTCTATTACAGTAAGAAAACAAAATTATCTAAACATCAGTATTTCTGTCAAAACATGGGAACACTAATATGAAATGCTTTTCATTTTACTTAAAATGTTGAATTGACTCTAGATGGGAAAGTAATTTCTAAATGTAGATATTGGTCTGGGAATGTAGCTTAATGGTAGAGTACTTAATTAAATACCATGCAGAGGGTCTTGGGTGAAATTCCTAGCACACACACACACACACACACACACACACACACACACACACACAAAGAAACAAACGAAAAATCTTGATAATTTGCCTACTACAACAAAATAACAAACAAAAATGAATAAAACATACTGCTCATTTTTCCAGTTTATAAACTCCCAGAAAAGAAAACTCACTTTCCCACCAAAAGATTTTTCAATGCCTTCTTTACATCCTAGTTCCTCAGACTGTAAATTAAAGGGTTCAGCAAGGGGATCACTGTGGTGTAGAACACAGAGGACACCTTCTCCTGGTCCAGAGAGTTACTTGAAGGGGGCTTGAAGTACATGAAGGTGATAGAACCAAAGAAGATCCCCACAGCCATGAGATGAGAGCTGCAAGTTCCAAAAGCTTTGGACCGGCCCTCTGAAGAGCGGATGTGAAGGATGCTATAGAAGATGAAGGCATAGGAGATGGTAACAGCCAAGGTAGGCACCAAGGTGTTGAGCCCAGCAATAACAAAAAGTAGAAGCTCATTGAGGTGTGTGTTGGAGCAAGAGAGATTGAGGAGGGGAAGAACATCACAGAAGTAATGATTGATGATGTGGGATTTGCAGAAGGTCAGTTTCATCATGGCACTTGTATGGGCCACAGCAGACAGAACACCCAGGATGAAGGTAACCAGCACAAGTAGTGAGCAGAGCCAAGGGGACATGGTCACGTTATAAAGCAGTGGGCTGCAGATGGCAACATAGCAATCATATGCCATGGCAGTCAGGAGGTAGCCCTCAGCCACCACAAAGACCACAAAGAAAAAGAGCTGAGCCATGCACTCAGAATAAAGTATTGTGTTCTTTGTCCTTAGGAAGTTCACCAACATTTTTGGGGTGATGACAGTGGAACAGCAGAGATCAATGAAGGACAAGCTGCTGAGGAAATAGTACATGGGGGTGTGAAGCAGAGGGCTGGCTGCAATCAGGAGGATCATGCCCAGGTTCCCCACCACTGTCACCACGTAGATTCCCAGGAACAGGAGGAAGAGGGGCAGCTGGAGCTCTGGCTGCTGTGTTAAACCAAGAAAGACAAACATGGTTGCTGAAGAATGATTTGCTATGGCCATTCTTCCTTGAGATTTCTGTAGAAATGAAAATTGAGAATTACATTAAAGAGCATCACCTCTCCCCTTTCAAATAAAACAAAGCCAGCTCAAGAAAGTTAATGAGAACAGAAAGACTAAGTCAAATTTTCATTGTCTCTGATTCCAATGTCTGTGCCCTATCTCCCTAAATCACCCTGGACTACCTTCTGGTTGATTCAGAATTTAGATCACAAAAAGTGCTAGCGGACTGACTCTGAAACCTTTGTCTTCTAAATTTGGCAGCAAATTAAAATCATGCTATATGGGGAGATTTACTGATAGTCAGGTACTGATGGTAGAAAAGATGAATGGATGGTTCTAACCACTGTTCCATCTTTCCCAGTTTTCTCATACTCTGAGGTCAACAAGCATCTCCCATAACATCTGCAAACAAGGAAAGAATGACACCTCAGACACTTTTAGTTGGAGTGCATGTCTCGTCCAGCGAGTACAATGAAGACTCGGCTCTCAAATGAAGTTTTAAGGTCTTTATTTTTATGGGAGAGCTTCTGAGCCGAGTGCCTGGTTCTTCCTCCTCCACCACCGCCGTCTTCTTTTTCTTCTCTTGTGCAGCTCTCTCTCTCCTCTTCTCTCGTCCCGCAGCTGCTACTTGCCCTCCTTGCCTTGCTCGCTCTGCCTTGCTTGCTCCCGCCGCTGCGCAAAGTACGCAGCTTTATGGGATATAACAGCCAATCACCTTAACAGGTCAGGCGTTTGACTCATGGAGACTTAATGGTGGGTAATGAGGACATGTACTGATCACGAGCTAAGCACAAACGTGGAGGAGATCAGTCAGCCAATAGAAAGCACTTGCAGCTGGGCTTCTCGGTGCTATCTTAGGGCGAGGCCAGCCACCATTGCGGGCCCTACAGGGCAGCGGCCCCCAACAAGTGCAGATGACCATAAAGTCAGTGTAAAATGTCCAACCATCACTCCCTGAGAGAAAATATCTCTAACAGCAGGACACCAGTGCGGAAAAAGTGGAAGTGCTCCTGCAAATTCCTGCAACCTCTTGGCTCTCCACTGAGCTGGCAAAGAATGGGAATCAGGGGCTTCGGCACAGCATTCACCAATGAAAGACAGGTGCTCAGCTCAGGAGAGTCTGCTGACCAGCTTGCAATAGTGGTCAAGCTATTTGATGTAAATCTCTTCTAGTCTGTGAAGTGGAAATGAGAGTACCTTTTTTCAAAGGAATGTTATGATCGACTAAAATAATGAATGTAAATATTTGTTATCTAAAAGCACTAATCAAAATTTAATGTGGTATATTGTTGAACATAGAAAGGTGCATAATGTGGGGGAGGTGGAATGCCACCTTGGTAAGGAGAAGATGGACTCAGAGTCTCCTCTTCATCCCAGGTCCTTCACTGTGGTTTGAATAATGAAAATGTGCTAAACAATTTGAGGCTGATCAGGCATTTTAACATTTGTATCCCTAGACTTAGAAATTTGAGACATTAAATTTTATCTCTTTTTGGAGAAGATGGGACATCAAGACTCTTTGTTTCAAAGAGGGTCCTTCTAGCAAGGGCTTCTGAGGCCAGTGGCAAATGAACAAGGCATATTTGGGATGAATGATCCTTGATCTCTCTCCTACAGGCCAAAGAATATTCAAGATAAACAAGAAGTTAGAAATTTATGTTTAATATTCTGTGAAAAATGAACGCTCTACCTGGGATCATAGCTTCTTTTGTATCTTATCACTTGGAGACTTGTAGGAGGAGGCTGGTGAACGAGACAAGAAATAGTAATAAACACAAAAACCAGAAGCACTTCAGGGAAGCAGATGCTTCAGAGTTGTGGAAACCCCAGGGAGGCCTCTGCACCAGCGTTGCTCACATTTCAACCTGGAATCATTCCCACAGGTTCTGTGATCCAAGTCATAAAGAAGTGACAAGGCTAGGACTGCTAGACAAGTAGACGGGAGGACCTGACCAACTGGAGGACAATGGAGCACATGCTCCTGGGTAAAGTCAAAATGTTTCATATGGCCCTCATATCAGACATGACACAATTGCCGTAAAAGAAACTGGACACTTACCTGGATTCTGCACAGAGACTGATGTAGAAACAGATAACTTTGCTCATGTCACAGATCCCTCTTAAGGTTGACAAAGCCCAGTGCTTTCCTAGGGTCCGATGCACACATTTATATGTCAAAGACTGAATTGTTGGGGTGGCAAAAAAAAAAAAACCCACTAAACTATTTATCAAGAGTACAAACCCTCAAGCAGATGACACTTAGCTTTTCCCAGTCTGATGGTAGTATGAAAAGCACTTTTTTATCTGAGGTTAGTGAGCTTAGGGATCTCATTAGAAATATAAAACACACTCCTACACATATAAATCCCACAAGACCGACAGAGCCCAAAATTAACAGAGTGATCACTATTAATAACCCTCTTCAAAAATCATCTATCATGCTCTTAGCTCCCTGGTGATACCTGTCTCAAGAGGGGTGAAACAAGTTCCTGATTTTATATTCTCCAGTTGTTGATGAGGATTCTGTAATGCAGAGAAATCAGAACAATGATTTCCCAGAGTGAATCAGAAGTCAGTAGCTGGTTCTTGACTAATATTTCATTAATTAGTTAAATCAAAAGGTGTGAGAGAGGTTAAGGATGATATAAAATTTTCTAAAACTGAGTTATTCAATTTTAAAACTTTTCTTCTTTGAAGTTGTCACCCTTTAAAAATATTTTCAAGATCCAAAGTATTCTCACATTTTATGATATGATCCTAATGTAGATAGGCACATATTTTGTTGCTTGCATATTTATTGTGTATGTATTTGAATGATTTAGATGGCAAACCAAATTTTAGGCAAATTTAGTTCCGTATTGAAATTTTGCTGTCTTGGAAAATCCAATTCCGAGAACCATAGAGTGGTTAACATAGGACAGAATGGTTAACATAGGAAAAGATGTTCCCTTTGCCCTTCCCATCCAAGGGCTTGGGTCACGAATCTTCTAGGACTCTTAGGAAAATTGTCCATGGACTCCTTCTCTCTGAACCAATCTTTAATTACTAGGACCCAATCACTATGCTGCCTTTGCTCCTATACATTTCCTGTGACTATAGTTTATGTCATTCAATGACTTAGGCAACTTTCATCTGTTTCATTATTACACCTGCCTAAGGTGCTTCTTATTTGGGGACAAGTGAGGAATATATTCTCCCAAAATAGAGTCACTCTCAAAAAAGATCATAGTATATAAGAGTTACATCACCTATTTTGTACCTATAACAACAAATACCAGGATTTCACCAGTAAACTACTTCTTTAAGGAAGTTAATTAAAAACATCCACAGATCTCCAATGAATTTTACACATAATCAGTATATTAACATAAGTGACTCAGAACTGGACTTACTTAGTAGTTTAAGTTACAAATTCACAAGAAAAATTGTAGTGATCACTATAATAATTGTTATATTATTATAATTTGGCAATACTATGTAGAGATGCTCATTATAGTAATAGACATTGTTCTAAGCACTTTATAAATATAATATTAATTTTGTCAAAGTAATTGTCTCTGAGGAAATCATTGAGACTCTGAAACTCATATTTCTCATCTATAAAATTACAGAATTAAAATACATAATTTTTCAAATTTCTTAGTGGTATAACTCTGTGATAAGAACATTTACACAAAAAGCAGAAAGGCAATCTTTGTCGTTCAATTGTTGTTTAATTCAGAATTTCATCCCAATAATTATTTTTGGTGAAAAGGTAGAAAGGAGAAAAGGGCCCTGGACTGACATGTAGGAGACTCAGTCTATACTCTTTGTTTTATACTTATTATTGGTGGTCAAGTTAAAATCTTGGAGTTTAATTTTCCTATAAGTAAAACAGCTCCCACTGGTTCATAGGGAAGTCAAACATACATATAACATATAATAAAATATAATATAGAAATTATGAGGTACTTTAAGAAGTAAGGGATTAATAAACTCCAACATTCACCCCAAAGAAAGCCCAGGAAGTAGTGCTCTGTTCTTCACACCATTCTCTTCTCTCATTCATGGATACCTTGATGGATTTGTGAATACCTTTCTGGACAAAATAATTCTGTACAAAGGTGGTGATGGAAGTAGATTTGTTGTCGTAAAATAGCATATAGAAAGTGTATAGGACCTATTCTGCCTTACTGAAGGTAAGAACGTATCTGACTTAAGTAAAGAACTTCAGAAAACATAGAAGGGTCTACACTCGCAGTTAATCTCAGGAGGAAAAAAAAAAAAAAAACAATTTCAAGAACATAAAGAAATGAAATCATTGTGCTGGCCATCGTACTGGTGTTGGTCTCAAATGACAGACTATGAATGTTTTTAACCACTGTTCTCCAAGATTAGAATATGAATCAAAGAAAGATACCATTTTATGTAATGATAGACACTGATAAAAACCTGGTCTGAGCATATGCTACTATCTAAAATTTTGACATGTATCTTTAAAAAGTTGAAGTCATGTTTTGTGGTTTTAGGACTCACAGAGTTTTAGAATTGTTTTTCTGTGCTACTGCCCCAGTCACCACTCTAAGAACCCCAGAGAAAATACGTAACATTTAAATTGATCTCAGAGGTCCTTGTGTCCCTGAAGACCTGTGGTATAATAATGATAATAATAATAATAATAATCACCTCTCTAATGATACACATATCAGCGTCCCAATACCTGTAATACTTGTGAATGTTGTTTGAATGCTACCTTATATGGAATACAACAAGAAGAAGAGTTTTGCACATGTGCCTGCATTAAGGATCCTGGGTATGGGGAGATCGTCAGATGTTATTCAGATGGGCCTTACATGCAATCAAATGAACACTGACAACACAGAGCAGAGACCACAGGAGAGAAACTGGAGTGCACAGCCACAAGCTAAGGCAGCCAGCAGCCCCAGGAAGCTAGACAAGGAAAAGAACGGATGCTCCCTGGAGCCTCCATGTGCTTGTCAGCTTTTTCATTACTGTGACCAAAAGACCAGAAAGAACAATGTAGAGGAGGAAAAGTTTATTTTGGCGCACAGTTTCCGAGGTCTCAGTTCATAGATGGCTGACTCCATCGCTTTGTGCCCAAGGTGAGGCAGAACATCATGGCAGCAGGGCCTGGCAGAGCAAAGCAGCATGGCAATCAGGAAACAGAGATAGAGAGCTCTGCTCACCAGGGGCAATATATAAATCCCAGAGGCAGGCTCCAGTGATCTATGTCCTCCAGTCACAACCTACCAGCCCATAGTTACTACCTCATTAATTCCAATCAGTGGCCAAATCCTCTGATTATGGTAAGATTCTCATAATTCAACAATTTCCCTTCTGAAAACTATTGCATTACCTAACATGTGAGTTTTGGGGAGACACCTCATATCTAAACCATAACGCTTCAGAAGCAGCGAGACCCAGTTGAAACCTTGACTTGGGTCCATTAACAGTATGTTTAACTTCTGAGCTCTAGAATTGAAGTAGAACAAATACTGTTGTTTGGAGTCACTACATTGTTAGAAATTTTTATGACAAATTAGTTAGGAAACTAATGAGTTGAAGACAATGATTCATCATTGGTTACCTACATGAAAGAGCTTCCATTCATCCACATTCATAGGTTTAAGCCATGTGCAGTTCAAGACACTGACAACCTGAGACTGGAGGTAAAATAAGGTCTCATCCCCTCCACACATGGTTACAGTATTGAATTGTGAAAGGCAAGAAAAGGATAGAGTGGTAAAAATTAAAAGGTCACCTGCAGTAATACTTGTCTAGAAACTGAAACCAACTACTGAAATAAATGTCTCACCAACTTACAAGGAAGAATACATTTTCAGTGAATCATTTGGACAGGTGTCTTACGGTATTTATGATGCTTAACTTAAATCCTATAGTTTACAGTTTGAAAATTTTATCCAACCATGTCTAAACTGCAAAAATATGTAGTTTACTTAAATTCAATCACTTTTTTTTAAAAGAAATGTCATGATTAAGGCCAATTATTCATCCAATATAACTAAGCTAGATACTTCGGTACAATGTCTCTTCATGCTAGTAAAATATCATAGAAAGTAGTTCTTTGAATTCCATAGAAACTGGCTTATTAACTGAATTTGCTCATAACCTCACATAATTTTGTCCCAACACTGAACCTCTCCTTCCCATGTAACTTCATCATTCCTAGTATCCAACAGAACAATATTGTTTTCATAATCGTAAAATTCTTAATGTTAATTTGTATTCTATATTTTGTCAACTTCTATTTCCTAAAACATATCAGAAAACTAAACTGCTCAATAATCTCCAAAACGTCTGAGGCATTCTCAAGCACAGACTTTGTATTTTGTAAGTGATAATGTTTTCTCTTTGGAAGACAGAAAGAAATGTCAAAAGTCCCTCACACCATTTCATCTGGCTCAGTTCTGTCCCTATAAGAACCCCTTCATCAGGACGACTGCCTCCCCACAACCACCCTTGTCAGTGCGCTCTTCACGTCCTTGTTCCTCAGGCTGTAGATCAGGGGGTTCAGCATGGGAATCACCGTGGTGTAGAACACAGAGGACACCTTCTCCTGGTCCATAGTGTTGCTGGAAGGAGGCTTGAAATACATGAATGTTATAGACCCAAAAAAGATGCCCACAGCCATGAGGTGGGAGCTACAGGTGCCGAAGGCTTTGGACCGCCCCTCAGTGGAGCGAATGTGGAGGATGCTAGCGAGGATGAAAGCGTAAGAGATGAGGATGGCCAGTGTAGGAGCTAAGGTATTGACTCCTCCAATAATAAACAGCAGTATCTCATTGACATGGGTGCTGGAGCAAGACAGAGTCAACAAGGGCAGAATATCACAAAAGTAATGGCTGACAGTGTGAGACCCACAGAAGGACAGCAGTGACATGCGGGAAGTATGGACGGTGGCCCCAAACAAACCCAGGGAGTATACCACAGCCATCATGATGGAGCAGACCCTGTGGGACATGACAACGTTGTAAAGCAGTGGGCTACAGATAGCACGTAACGGTCATACGCCTGGCTGTGAGGAGGTAGCCTTCTGCAATAACAAAAAAAGAAAACAGTAGAGCTGAGTTCATGCACTCTGGAAGGAGATGATGTTCCTCTCTGACACGAAGTTCACCAGCATCTTAGGGGTAATGACAGAGGAGTAGCAGAGATCAATGAAGGACAACATGACTGAGAAAGTAATACATTGGGGAGTGAAGTTGAGAACTGACCAGCAATTAAGAGGATCATGCCCAGGTTCCCCACCACTGTGACCACATATATTCCAAGAAACAGGAGGAAGAGGGCAATTGAAGGTCCGGGCGTTTTGTTAATCCTTCCAATATAAAATCAGTCACTGAAGAGGGTTTGGAGTAGTTCCTTTTCTTACAAAATAGTCACTGTAAAAAGAGATTAAAAAAAAAAAAAAGGACATTAAAATTATCTTCTGATTTCCAAAGCAGAATTTTGTGCTGTTTTTGCAATTTCCACTCCTGACACTCATGAGTCCCTGACTTCACTCCTTTTCAAATCCTCTTAAAAGTTCATAGGACAAGATTCTGAATGCAACCAGAGCCATGGTTCCACCTAAACCAATCATGCTGAAAACTCCTCTTAATGCCAATGTCCTTAATCTTGTACCCAGGTTTAATCCTGCAAACTACTACACTTTGAGAAAAAACCACAAACTTTCCATACCTAACTATTTTTTTTGTTCACACTCTAAAAATAAGACTTCTTACCCTCTTTATCTAAGCACATGCCAATAGAACCTTCAGACCTTGTGAGCTCATGGCTTCAGAGTTACCTGTGACCATGTAAGAGTTGTTCCCATTTCAGTTCCCAACCCACCTATGTGAATCAGCATACTTTGCATTCTCTAAAAGGGGACTGTAAAACAGAAAGATGTCTGAGAAGGGATCATAAATACAGAAATAACTTACAGGAAATACCTCTAATCCAAGCTCTTTATATATATATATATATATAACTAAGGATATTAGTACTTTCCTGATATGTATATATCAATCATATATACATATATAATATATAGTATGCATGTACATTTTAAATATATATTTGTATATATATATTTACACATATATAAATGTTGCAAAAAATTTCTACTTTTGCTCTATCTTTGTTGAAGGAAGTTTTGTAATATAGATATTTTAATACTTTTATTTCAAAGACATATTAAAATGTTATTTTATGAAAAAAAAATTTAAAAAAAGAAACACCTCTAATCACTTCTGACTCTCATTTTCTTACATCCAATTTCTGAAGGGAAAACCTGATTGCACCAGGACCATTTTCCATTTCATTGGGATTGGATTAACAGAATTACAGTGCCAAAGGCCATCCTTTGACTATAATTCAGATCTTTCTTTCCCAGAAACACCAAGAAGTAGTGTTAGCATTCAGGAGTTAACACTTGAGCCATTAACGCTTATTTGCGTCCATCCTTGCACCTTCACTCCCACCTGTCTTTCAAAGCCAAAATGCTCACTGACATTTCTTTCCAAAATGTTTAGTCAAAATTGTAGGTCTTCCTGTTCACTGAATTTGTTTCCTGCAAACTTTAAGCAGAACTGAAAAATTGTATACTACCTTTGGAATCGAGATCGATAATTTTTCATAGGGATATTTGAATAATATAAAACATTGTTTTAATTCATGACACTCAAGAGAGAAACAGGAAGAAATCAGGACCAAGATATGGTTTTAAATTTATTTTTCCAAAATGAGAAAAAATATCAATGAAGAAAAAATTCCATTCACAAAATGGATACAATGATACATTATTTCCTTTTATTTTTCACAACAAAAATTTTTTTTCATGATCACAAACAGAAAAAATTGTCAAATTTGCTGCAATATACTTTCACTTTATACCTTCTGCAGCATGTTAATGGTATTCAATATGTGTGTTGATTTAAAGGCTGAATTATGTGGGATGTTATCTCCCAGATAGAAGAAGTGACCCAAGTCTCTAAATTCAGGAATTAGCTAATGCTTTAAGAGAAAGAGATCAGAGTTGCCAAAATGAAACACCAAGCAGACCCAATGATATGCCCAAGAAATTGAACCCATCTTCACGTGGATGCTGTGAAGATTTTCAATGACTTGTTTCACATGGACACAATATTTGTGATAGTCACAGAGAAAACCAACCACACTGTGAAAGTTAAGAGAGACAGAGGTGAAGCAATTTAGGTTTCAGACCAATTTGTTGGATACCATAGTTTTTGATAAGCTCATGTAACACTAAATTTCCTTTTATAATCTCAGATAATACAGAAATCTTTCCACTAGGAAGCGTCATCCAGAGATTAGAACCCCAGTATTCCTATCTCTCAGTGACTGAAGAAATATTCCTGCTGGTTTTAAGACTAAAATTGCTGACTTGTCAGAGTTAACAAATCACAGTAGTTGATGCTCTGACAGTGCACAGCAGATTGAGGAAAGCAACAGATGGGCAGGAAAACCTCATTTATCTGCAGATATGTATTCAGTGTCTATATTACAAAATAACCAAATGTAAGCAAAACGCCTTTAAGAAATCAAGTATAAGCATCACATTATCCATTTATTAAAGTTCATTCATTTATCAGCCCACATTGGTCATCTCTTAAAACTATATCACCATATTTGTTAGGAAATCATTTAGCATACCTGAAAGAAAACAGAAAGAAGACACCAAATTTGAAAGAGGTAGGTAGACATTAGAAAGGTTTTAAACAAAATTGAGGCTTCCAGAAAAAAATAATCCTCAAATAGCCAAGTTATCTAAACCCTAAAAAATCAGAGTTAGCCTTTGGCATAACCATCAATGCCCTGAATTATCATCCAAAGAACATTTATTTATTTCCAATATCTTCAACTCAGAATGTCAGAGGAACATGAATTGCAATATTTAAATTTCCTGTCAAAGCAATTTAGTAAGTGAGTCACTTTGAAAATGAACAAATTTACATGGGTGAGATCTTACTGAAAATGAAATGTTATTATATCAAAAGAAAGAAAAAATAAATGATTATCATCTGCACGCGTATATGCTCTCCTACAGCACAGATGACCTGTGGTCTCCTGTAAGAAGGTACTACTTTGATTCTCTTCCAACTTTTACCTGTGATTGGTAACCTACAATTATACTACCTTTGTAAGAAAAGTGCCTAATCCCTCTGTTGAGAAACATAAGTGCGTAGCTAAAAATGTAGCTTCTTGTTGTTTTATGATCAGCCATTCAAGAATGTAAGAGTCCATGCAATTTACCAGGAGTTTATAAATTACTCATGGAATTTTCAGTGTGTACTTGATATAAGATATATACAAACATAATTATATGTGAGACTATTAGAATAAAAATAGGCTCTTTGACTTAACATAGATAAACAAATTTACAACAATCCTTCTTATAAATTCCTTCTTTTAAAATATACAACTATGTAGAACATGTATTGATCTGTTATTCTCCCAGTGGAAAGATGGTACTTAATAAAAATTTATCTAAACTAACCTGCTGAGTGCTACAGAATACGGAGTACAGTTGTTGAAGAAATTCCTGGATTCTCATTTTGGGGATGTAATTTTATTCAAGGGACACAATTAAATAATATTGGCTAGACATCAGAATCTCAAATGTCATTGTAGTTGCCCCTTTGAACTCTGATAAAGCTGGCATTGTAGCTGAGAGAATAGGGTTCATAAAGTTCAATTTTCTGGATTGAGAATGAGGTCCACTTTTTCAAGGGATTCAAATAAATGGAAAGGAGATTTTCCAACATTTATTAAATTATCCCAAACAATTGTTACAAAACATCTGTATGATTTTCTGAATGAAATATTTGAATCTGAATGAAATATTTGTTTATTTCAAATCCTACCCCTATGACTGAAAGGCTTCTTGTATGGGGACAGAATAATAGGCTGAAAGTAGGACTGTGCTTTTGGTGTAGAGTCTGTATAACAGGGCAGGTTATTTACCCCTGACACTATGTCCTCATTGATAATAAGTTACGAAGACAAAGTCTGTATAGACACCTGCAAGTTTCAAACCACTATGTGACTTTGAGGAATTATTTTTTTATTAATTTATAAAATAGTTTCTTAATTTCCTCTCTGATTGACTTGAATTCACCCCAAAGAAGCAAGTAGCCCCAACCAAAGCATAAATGGGAAAGCAGGTGAGAGAATATGTGTTGCTCAAGATCAGCGGGAAAGCAGGTTTGTTCCTCGTCATCAAGGAACAGGTTGCATTCAAATGGAAATACAAAAACCTTAACTTCTATTCAAGAAGCAGAGAGACCAATAGATCTCTGAGGTCTCTGCAATGACATTGGAAAATTATCAAAAATTTTTAAGCATTTTGCAGACCGTGAGTAGCATGACATCACGATTCAGATTTAAGAAGAAGCTATTTCTTCTGTCAGGAACATCTATGCCAGTAAGCTGCTCTGGAAAGCACTGGGAGCAAAGAAAAATGTGGTAATTGAATGCTGTCAACTTGGCTAGGTTTGCCAACCTTCCACATCTAAAATAATCCCAACAACGTCTTGAACATTGACATCGATGGTTAAGAGCCAAGTCACAACTCAAGGTTGATAACTCAGCATTACATTTGCAACTGTGCCATTGACGGGACATGATTTATGTAGGAAAAGTCAACTACAAAAAGAAGAATTTAAAGAGAGCCTGATGTAACCAATTTTAAGGCAGAAGAACATTAAAATACAGAGCTCTGCATGATTTGCTTCACTCACTTGTGGTTCTGAAAGGAATACTGACACGGAAATGCTGGTAATTGGAAATTAAATCATCCAAGGTACATATGGACAGAAAATAAGCAAAAGAGTATATGTTAAATTTTATAATAGCTGGCCTTTTTTGCAATTTATGTTGTGGAGTCATATAAAAAAATAGAGTGGATACAATCTCAAATGAAATAAATGAATAATGAGTAAAATGGCATAATGCTGAATTTAAGCCACTGTGTAAACAGAATAGCCAGAATTGAATCATGACTTTGTTACTTAATAGTTGTGGCTTTAGGAAAAGAATAATTACTGTGACTTCATATCCTCAACTGCAAAGCTTCTCAGATAGGATTTATTTTTGAGAATAAAATGAGTCACTAAAAGTTAAAATAAAATTTAAATGGCCAATACACATGAAATGTGGTACTGATCTTAAAATTACACATTTAAATACACAATTCAAACACCATGCAGGACTTATACAACCTGGTGAGAAATTGATACTCACTTACTTAAGATGTTTGCTTGAGAAACTGGAATCCTCTATTTATTTGCAAGTATTGTATAGGCTTAGAAATATACAATTAATTCCCAAAGGGTTGCAAATCTCCCAAGATTTGGGGGTCCACATGAAATAGCACAATTATGAAAAAATAATTTAGAGATTCACATGATCTCAAAACATTTCCATACCCAAGGGATTGATCTCTGTTAGTAGAAATCAATGATGAAATAGATTTTGTTCTTCACTAACACCTTAGAATTTACAAAGGTGATTTTGCCAAAACATTATCCTTCCTAAAAAAAAAAACTTTTTTTTTCAGGTGATCTCAGAAAACTCCAAGAGATTTGTAGTCTTGGGGCAAGTTCCCATTGTTTTTCCTATTCAGACACTATCTGTATTCTGTCATGGAATTAGTAAAGGAACACAGGGGTCTTAACTACCAAGTATTACGGAAACAATTTTTTTCCTACCCAAAAAATGACTTCAATATATTAATTAGGAACCTGTTAAATGTCTCAACTTTCTCCTTGTGACCTAATACAATATAACTTACATATTTCAGTAGTATAATGATGTGACTACGTCATTGACCCTTCCAGACACCTCATTTGGTTGAGATATAAACGTTATTCATTATATGAGATGAGTTCTGCCATGTTGCCCAGGCTGGACATAAACTTGCAATTCTTCTGTTTCAGCCTTCTTAGCAACTAGGATTACAGGTTGCATTTGCCCTCCCCAGATTTTATAAGTCCAATTTTAACAATTCAAGTATTCACGTAAGTTACAAATAATCTCTTTTTTCAGTATCATTGGAATTTACATGTAAAGATATCATAAGCATTTTTGGGGAAGGAGGGATTTCACACTACCAATTTGAGTTTTCTTTATTGATTGTAAGTTCATTCAGACCATTTTCAAACAGTTTTTTGATATAGCGGTGGTTTACAAAAAGCACTGCTCATTTCATCTAAGTTTTAAAATTTGGTATTCTCAGGATGTATTTTTGCTATATCTGAAACTCTGATTCATGTTCCATTTTCTATTCTTAATAGTTATTTGAAACTTCTCACCTATTTTATTAATTTTGCTAAGGTATTTTTTCTATTTTATTCATCAATTAAATGGCCAACTTTTGATGTTGTTGTTCTCCTCTTTTCTCATTCATTATATTATCTCTTATATTATTATAAAAATTTTAGAGCATTGACATTATTATTAAAGGAGTATTATTCTTTGAGTTTACCTTGATATTGCATTCAAATCTTATTCCATTAACTTCAAAATGCCCTCTTTTCTAACAATAAAATTAATTCTAATCCATAATTAACCTCTAAGTACTACTTTATCAATGTCTTACAAGATTTAGTGGGTAAGTTTGGAGTCTGTGCATTCAGTTGTAACTATATTCTCATTTTCATTTAATTTGTTTTTGCCTTGTGAAATACTTGGAAGTGCTTCATAAAATTTCAAATTGGGGGGGGTACAGAGACCATTATTTTATTTCTAATTTTTAAACCCTGTTAAGAAGAGAATGCGGATCCAAGGAGGATCCAAGATGGCGGACTAGAGGGTGACTGCATCTCCCGTCACTCCAGAACTCAGGATTCAAGAAGGGGAGACATTGAGAGACTCGCGACCAACATAACAGCTGCGGGTGAGTCTCTCACACTGGGTGAAACTTGCCTGAGCGGCAGGCCCGGACAGTGGACATCTTCTTGGAGCAGGGCAGGGCAGTGAGAGTCTTCCCCAAGCAGCCCTGCTCCCTCAGGCCGGAGCGGCACAACCCACAGCCAGCTTCTAGGAGCAGGCCTGCCCAGTGAGAGCTTTTCCACACAGAGCCAACCCCAAACCCCGGACCCAGCGGCGCGGCCGGACCCAGCGGCGGGCCCTGGCCCGTAGGGGATTCTGGGATCAGGGCAGGGCAGTGAGAGGCTATCCCGAGCAACCCTGCTCCCTCCCGTGGCAGGCAGGGTCCACAACCAGCTTCTTGGAGCAGGCCCGCCCAGTGAGAGGATTCCATGCAGAAACAGCCCCCAGCCCTGGACCCAGTAGCGGGCTAGGGGCAGTCTTCATTGGAAGCACTGCATTATCAAGTTCCTCTAAAACTTCAGGCTACTGAAGGCTGGGAGATGATGTACTGGAAATCTACAGGGACACTATAAGCCAATAGAGGGAATCTGCAATATCTCAGAGTCCCACTGATATCTGACTAATATGACAAAACAAGGGAAGAAAATGTCCCAAACAAACCTAGATACTATATCAATAAAACCCATTGACAGCACAGCAGAAGAAATATCAGAAAGGGGGTTCAGAATGTACATAATTAAAACAATCAGGGAAGGAACGAGGAGATAAAAGAGCAAATGCAGGCATTGAAGGAAGAGATGAAAGAGCAAATGCGGGCATTAAATGATCACACCGATCAACAGTTAAAAGAGCAAATATGGGAAGCAAGAGATCATTTCAATAAAGAGTTAAAGATATTGAGAAAAAAAAAAACAAACAGAAATCCTTGAAATGAAGGAAACAATAAACCAAGTTAAAAATTCCTTAGAAAACATAACCAATAGGATAGAACACCTGGAAGACAGAACCTCAGACATTGAAGACAAAATATTTAATCTTGAAAACAAAATTGACCAAACAGAGAAGAAATCATGAACAGAATCTACAAGAATTATAGGATATCATGAAAAGGCCAAATTTAAGAATTATTGGGATTGAGGAAGGCTTAGAGAAACAAACCAAAGGAATGAACAATCTATTCAATGAAATAATATCAGAAAATTTCCCAAATCTGAAGAATGAAATGGAAAACCAGGTACAAGAGGCTTATAGGACTCCAAATATACAAAATTACAACAGACCCACACCAAGGCACATTATTATGAAAATAGCTAACATACAAAACAAAGACAGAATTTTAAAGGCTGCGAGAGAAAAGAATCAAATTACATTCAGCCCAAAACCAATAAGAATATCAGCAGAGTTTTCAATCCAGACCCTAAAAGCTAGAAGGGCCTGGAACAACATTTACCAAGCCCTGAAAGAAAGTGGATGCCAACCAAGAATCTTATACCCAGCAAAACTTACTTTCAGATTTGACGATGAGATAAGGTCCTTCCATGATAAACAAAAGCTAAAGGAATTTACAAAAAGAAAGCCAGCATTGCAGAACATTCTCAGCAAAATATTCCATGAGGAAGAGATGAAAAACAATGATGTAAATCAGCAACGGGAGGAACTAGCCTAAAGGAATTGTCAAATAAAGGAGAAACCAAATCATGTCAAAAAACAAACATGAGTCAAATGACTTGGAATACAAATCATATCACAATAATAACCCTGAATGTTAATGGCCTGAACTCATCAATCAAAAGACATAGACTGGCAGATTGGATTAAAAAGAAAAATCCAAGAGACTCATCTCATAGAAAGAGATACCCCCAGCCTAAAGGTGAAAGGATGGGAAAAATCATACATGTACATGGACACAGCAAAAAAGCTGGAGTGTCCATCCTCATTTCAGATAATGTGGACTTCAAACCAAAGTTAGTCAAAAGGGATAAATAAGGACAATTCATACTGCTTAAGGGAAGCATAAATCAGCAAGATATAACAATCATAAACATCTATGCCCCAAACAGTGGCTCATCCATGTACATCAAACAAATCCTTCTCAATTCCAGAAATCAAATAGAACACAACACATAATACTAGGCAATTTTAACTCACCTCTCTCACCACTGGATAGATCTTCCAAACAAAAATTGAATAAAGAAACCATAGATCTCAATATCACAGGCAACAATTTAGACTTAACAGACATATATAGAATATACCAACCAACAAAGAATGAATACACTTTCTTCTCAGCAGCACATGGATCCTTCTCTAAAATAGACCATGTTTTATGCCACAAAGCTACTGTTAGCAAATATAAGAAGATAGAGAGACTACCTTGTATTCTATGAGATCATAATGGATTGAAATTAGAAATAAATGACAGAATAAAAAACAGAAACTTCTCTAATACCTGGAGATTAAATAATACTCTATTATATGATGAATGGATAACAGAAGACATCAGGAGGAAAATTAAAAAATTCTTAGAAGTAAACGAGAACAAAGACTCATCATATCAAAATCTCTGGGATACTATGAAAGCAGTACTTAGAGGAAGATTTATTTCATGGGGCGCATTCAACAAAAGAAGAAAAATCAACAAATAAATGACTTAACACTACAGGTCAAAGTCCTAGAAGATGAAGAGCAGATCAACACCAAAAGTATTAGAAGACAGGAAATAGTTAAAATCAGAGCTGAAACCGATGAAATTGAAACAAAAGAAACAATCAAAAAAATTAACAAAATAAAGAGTTGGTTCTTTGAAAAAATAAACAAAATTGATAAACCCTTAGTCACAAAAAAAGAGAAAGAGAGAGAAAACACAAATTACTAAAATTCAGAATGAACAAGGAAATATCACTACAGACACGAGTGAAATACAAAACATAATTAGAAGCTATTTTGAAAATCTATACTGAAACAAAACAGAAAACCTCCAAGACATCAACAAGTTTCTAGAGACATATGAATGACCTAAACTGAACCAGGAGGGCATACACAACTTAAATAAATCAATTTCAAGCAATGAAATAGAAGAGGTCATCAAAAGCCTACCAACAAAGAAAAGTCCGGGACCAGATGGGTTCTTAGCCCAGTTCTACAAAACCTTTAAAGAAGAGCTCATTCCAATACTTCTCAAATATTCCATAAAATAGAAGAGGAGGGAACCCTCGCAAACTCATTCTATGAAGCCAATATCACACTGATACCTAAATCAGACAGAGACACTTTGAGGAAAGAAATTTTCAGACCAATATCCTTAATGAACATTGATGCAAAAATTCTCAACAAAATTTTAGCAAATCGCATCCAAAAATATATTCAAAAGATAGTGCACCACGATCAAGTGGGTTTAATCCCAGGGATGCAAGGTTGGTTCAACATCTGGAAATCAATAAATGTCATTCGCCATATCAACAGACTTAAAGTTAACATCACATGATTATTTCGATAGATGCAGAAAAAGCATTCGATAAAATACAGCATCCCTTCATGCTCAAAACACTAGAAAAAATAGGGTTGATGGGAACATTCCTTAACATTGGAAAGGCCATCTACACCAAGCCCACGGCCAAAATCATTCTAAATGCTGAAAAACTGAAAGCATTCCCCCTAAAAACTGGAACAAGGCAGGGATGCCCTCTTTTACCACTTCTATTCAACATTGTCCTTGAGACTCCAGCCAGAGCAATTAGACAAACCAAAGAAATTAAAGGGATACGAATTGGAAAAGAGGAACTCAAACTATCCCTGTTCGCTGATGACATGATTATATATTTAGAGGAACCTGGAAATTCCACCTGAAAACTTTTAGAACTCATAAGTGAATTCAGTAAAGTAGCAGGTTACAAGATCAATGCTCATAAATCCAATGCATTTTTATACATAAGTGATGAATCTTCAGAAAGAGAAGTTAGGAAAACTACCCCATTCACAATAGCCTCAAAAAAATAAATAAATAAAATACTTGGGAATCAATCTCACAAAAGAGGTGAAAGAACTCTATAATGAGAACTACAGAACACTAAAGAAAGAAATTAAAGAAAATCTTAGAAGATGGAAAGATCTTCCATGTTCTTGGATAGGCAGAATTAATATTGTCAAAATGGCCATAGTACCTAAAGTGCTAAACAGATTCAATGCAATTCCAATTAAAATCCCAATGATGTACCTTACAGAAATAGAGCAAGCAATTATGAAATTCATCTGGAAGAATAAGAATACCTAACCCAGAATAGCTAAAGCAATCCTTAGCAGAAAGAGCTAAGCAGGGGGTGTCAGAATACCGGATCTTCAACTCTACTACAAAGCAATAGTAACAAAAACAGCATGGTATTGGCACCAAAATAGACAGGTAGATCAATGGTAAAGAATAGAGGACATGGACACAACCCAAATAAATACAATTTTCTCATACTAGACAAAGGGGCCAATAATATGCAATGGAGAAAAGATAGCCTCTTCAACAAATGGTGCTGGGAAAACTGGAAATCCATATGCAACAGAATGAAATTAAACACCTATCTCTCACCCTGCACAAAACTCATCTCAAAATGGATCAAAGACCTCGGAATCAGACCAGAGACCCTGCATCTTATAGAAGAAAAAGTAGGTCCAAACCTTCAACTTGTTGGCTTTGGATCAGACTTCCTTAACAGGACTCCCATAGCACAAGAAATAAAAGCAAGAATCAACAACTGGGATAGATTCAAACTAAAAAGCTTTCTCTCAGCAAAGGAAACTATCAGTAATGTGAAGAGAGAGCCTACAGAGTGGGAGAATATCCTTGCCACTCATACTTCAGATAGAGCACTAATTTCCAGAATCTATAAAGAACTCAGAAAACTCTATACTAAGCATACAAATAATCCAATCGACAAATGGGCTAAGGAAATGAACAGACACTTCACAGAAGAAGATGTATAAGCAATCAACAGATATATGAAAAAATGTTCAACATCTCTAGTAATAAGAGAAATGCAAATCAAAACTACCCTAAGATTCCATCTCACCCCAATTAGAATGGTGATTATCAAGAACACAAGCAACAATAGGTTTTGGAGAGAATGTGGGGAAAAAGGTATACTCATACATTGCTGGTGGGGTTGCAAATTAGTGCAGCCACTCTGGAAAGCAGTATGGAGATTCCTCAGAAAGCTTGGAATGGGACCACCATTTGACCCAGCTATCCCACTCCTTGGCCTATACCCAAAGGACTTAAAATCAGCATACTACAGAGATACAGCCACATCAACGTTCATAGCTGCTCAATTCACCATAGCCAGATTGTAGAACCAACCTAGATGTCCTTCAATCGGTGAATGGATAAAGAAACTGTGGTATATATATACAATGGAATATTACTCAGCCATAAAGAATGATAAAATTGTGGCATTTGCAGGCAAATGGATGAAATTGGAGAATATCATGCTAAGTGAGATAAGCCAATCTCACAAAACCAAAGGAAGAATGATCTCACTGATAAGCGGATGATGATACATAATGGGGGGTGGGAGGGGTTAGTGTTAGTGTTAGGGTTAGGGTTAGGGTTAGGAAGGGAGGCAAGAATGGAGGAAGGAAATACTGTATAGAGGGAAAAGAGGGGTCGGAGGGGGGCGAAAAATAACAGAATGAATTAAACATCATTACCCTGTGTAAATTTATGATTACACAAATGGTATGCCTTTACTCCATGTACAAACAGAGAAACAACATGTATCCCATTTGTTTACATTAAGAAAAAGAAAAAACAAACAAATAACTAAAAAATAAAGGTTAAATTCTTTAATTAAAAAAAAGGAAGAGAATGTGGTCTTTGTTTACAGGTTGGTTTGTACTTACTGAGACTAAATGTACACACTAGCTCATAAGTAAATTTAGAAATATATACTATGTGTGTTTAAGCAGAATGGGGGAAGGCTCAAATGTTTTCTCTAGCATCGGAAGCTAATCCAAAAGAAGGGAGGGGAGGTAAAAAAAAAAGACAGTTCAGTGGAGCCAACAAAGGGGAATGAAGGGAAGGGAGCTGGAATAGGATAGGGAAAGAGAGTGGAATCTGACCTAATTTGTCTATGTATGATATGAATATACCACAGTGAATATCATCATTATGTTTATCCATAGAACACTAATTTAAAAACAAAGAAAATTACAAATAAATAGCAGAAGGATCAGTAGAGGCAAGGGAATAGGAGAAGAGAGAAGGGGAGGGAAAGGGGAAGTACCAGGGAATTGAATCAAGATGAATTATATTCTATGCTTTTATAATTATGCCGAGATGAATCCCATTGTTATGGAGTTCAAAAGAACTATTCTAAAGGGGAATGAAAGAACTAATAAATAAAGGGGAAAAAAGAAGGTGGGCTTCTATTTTTGTACCAGAGATTGAATCCAGGGGTACTTATCCACTGAGCCAAAGCCCCTTTTCATTTTTCTTTTCTTTTCTTTTTTTTTATTTGGAGACAGGGTCTGGCTAAGTGTCTTAGGACCTCACTAAGTTGCTGAGTGCTAAGGCTGACCTCGAACTTAAAATCCTCCTGCCTCAGCCTCCTGAGTCATAGGAATTATAGACATGTGCCACGCCCAGTGATGGGCTTCATTATTGAGTACACAGTTATAGGTGTAATGCCTACATGTCTACTTAATTAATTTTATTTCTCAAATTTGCCCCTCCCTTATTTTTAGATTTTGCTCGATCTGTATATTTCTGAGAGAGGTAGTATATATATCTTTCCCTTAAATCCCTACTCTACAACTCTACATTTGTTGATTTCTTCTTGAAATTCTGCTAGATTTGTATTATCTGTTTTGAGGCTTTTTAAAAATACAAAGAAGTTTGAAACAATTATACTATTATTTGTACTACTATGGTTTATTTATCTCTATTAATTACAATTAAAGTCTCTTTTTCTTTGTATTAATTTAGTTATGCCAGTTTGCTTTTGCAGGTTTTTGCCTGGTATCCCATTTTCACTCCTTTGATGTCCATTTTTATTGATCTTTCAGTTTTGTAGTTGCCCCTTCTAAATATACAGCTGTGTTGAGTTAAGGGTGGGTGTTGAGATTTTTGACCTTCAATATGTAAGGCCCCCCTTTTGAAGTGTTATTTCAATTACATTTGTTATTGTTACTTCTGCATTAGAATTGATTTTTACTATTGTTTTGTTCTTTCTACTTATTATGCTTATTGTGTAAACTTATGCAATCTCAGAAAAGTATTCAGGAGGGGATATGGCCTACCCCAGAGTTAGTGGTCACAACCACTAAGGGTCATGGTGATCATTTGACCTCCTCTTTTTCTTAAAACTAACTTCCCCATTTCTTAAAATTAACAACCAGTTCTCATTCCCTGTACCACATCTGCTGCATATTACCCCTTTCATTGAAGTTTATGCAAATACACACACACACACACACACACACCTATACCTTGAGAAAACTCTCTCTAGACATTATGATTCACTGAGTCCTTGATAAACCTTGGACATGCTTACTTTTTAAAAAATCTGATTTAAATTTGCATGGTCCTACTTCCTTCCCTATTGAGAAAAACTTGGGTAAGTCATCTTTTTCCTTAGTAGGGGTAAGTTGATATTCATCTCCTGTCTCATGTAAGTAGTCATATAGAAGTCAAGGAAAGTCCTATCAGACTAATCTGTAACAGAGAATAATATCTTAATATTTCATCATGGGATAAGTCTAAATATAAGTGCATATTTGGCTAATTTGTAGCCCCATTCACAGCCTCCTCTTTTGTATTTATTTATTTTTATTCTGCTGAGTGTGTTTCTCTCGAAAAGTACAATTCCAAATTAATGATCCTTGATAGAAATAAAGTTAATAGCAAAACACCTAGCCCAAGGTAGGCCAGTAAGATTGAGTAATTAATTCTATTTCTATGAGTAATTGGGTAATTAATTCTAGTAAAATGCATAGATAACTGACAAGTCTACCTTCAAGTTAATGAGTGATAAACTTCCCTTTGAAATCTCAGGATACTAAGATTATGGACATGCTCCTGGAAGATAGCACTAACAAATTCTCTTCTGCACCCTATTTCCTCCTAGCCATTGGATTTCCCGTGTGATAGCTGATTTCTTGTGAGGATGAACTACAGAGCAGTTAGTGATCATGTTGAACAACCTCATCCACTCAGGGTGTAAGTTCCCTACTGTTCCTCTTCCAGCCTCCACTGTCAAAAGGGAAACTCCATTTCCAGGGCCACATGATCTTGTGGAGAGACTCAGAGTAACACCTCTGCCCATGCATCCCACCCATTTCTCAATATTCTCTGTAAAAACAAGAGTTTTGAAGCTGTGCTTGCTGAGAACTGACTAGCTCAGCTCCAATATTTTTCTCCATTCCTTTCTTATTTTCTGATTATGTTATTGAGGTACAATAGACACACAATAAACTGTTCATCTATTTTTAATTTTTATTTGTTCTAATTAGATACATGAGAGCAGAATGCATTTTGACTTATTGTACACAAATGGAGCACAACTTTTCATTTCTCTGGTTGTTCACAATGCAGAGTCACACCATTTGTGTAATCACACGTAGGGTAATAATGTCTGTCTCATTCCACCGTCTTCCAACCACCATACTCCTTCTCCCCCTTCTTCCCCTCCTCTCCCTCCCATTTGCCCTATCCAAAATTCCTCCAATCTTCCCTTCCCATGTCCCCCTTTATGGATAAGCATCCACTTATCGGAGAAAACATTTGGCCTTTGGTATTTTGGGATTGGCTTACTTCACTTAGGGTATTCTCCAACTTCATTCATCCACCTACAAATGCCATAATTTCATTCTCCTTTAAGGCCAAGCAGTATTCCATTGTGGTTTTTATGTAATATGCTGATTTTAAGTCTTTGGGTATAGACCGAGGAGTGAGATAGCTGGGTCAAATTGTGGTTCCATTCCAATTTTTATAAGGAATTTCCATACTGCTTTCCACAGTGGTTGCACCAATTCACAGTCCCACCAGGAATGAATGAATGTACCTTTTCCCCCACATCCTTGCCAGCATTTACTGTTGCTCATATCGTTGACAATTGCCATTTTGACTGGAGTGCGATAGAATCTCAGTGTTGTTTTGATTTGCATTTCTCTAATTGCTAGACATAATGAACTTTTTTTTCCCTATATTTGTTGATCAATTGTATTTTTTCTCATGTGAAGAATCTGTTCCTTAGGCCATTTATTGATTGGGTTATTTGCTTTTTTTGGTGTTAAGTTTTTTGAGTTCTTTATATATCCTGGAGATTAGAGCTCTATCTGATGTGCATGTGGTAATATTTTCTTCCATTCTGTAGGCTCTTTCTTCATATTATTGATTGTTTCCTTTGAGAAGAAGCTTTTTACTTTGAATCCATCCCATTTATTGATTCTATATTTTATTTGTTACAGATTAGAGTCTTGTTAAAGAAGTCAAGTCATAGGCCAAAATGATGAAGATTTGGGCCTGCTTTTTCTTCTGTTAGGTGCAGGGTCTCTGGCCTAATTCCTAGGTCCTTGATCCACTTTGAATTGAGCTTTGTGTAGGGTAAAAGAAGTTTTTAATTTCATTTTGCTGCATAGATATTTCCAGTTTTCTCGGCACCCTTTGTTGAAGAGAGTTTTTTCTCCAGGGTTGTTTTTGTTGCCTTTGTCTGCATTTGTGTGAGTTTGTCTCTGTGTCCTCTATTCTGTACCTTTGGTCCATATGTCTATTTTGGTGCCAATACCATGCCATTTTTGTTACTATAGCTTTGTAGATAGTTTAAGGTCTGGTATTTTGATGCATCCTGCTTCACTCTTCTTGCTAAGGATTTCTTAGACTATCCTGGGTCTCTTTTTTCCAAATGAATTTCATGATTGCTTTTTCTAGTTTCTGAAGAACAACTTTGGGATTTTAATAGGAATTGCATTAATTTTGTATAACACTTTTGGTAGTATGGCCATTTTGAAAATATTAATTCTGCCTATCCAAGAACAAGGGAGACCTTTCCATCTTCTGAGGTCTTCTTCAATTGCTTTCTTTAGCATTCTGTAATTTCACTTTTGTTAAGTTGATTCCCAAGTATTTTTGAGGTTATTGGAATAGGATAGTTTTCCTAATTTCTCTTTCAGAGGATTTGTCACTTATGTATAGAAATGCATTTCATTTGTGGGTATTTATTTTATATCCTGCTACTTTGCTGAATTCATCTGTGAGTTACAGAAGTTTTCTGGTGGGATTTTTTGGATCCTCTAATATAGAATATGTAACCAGCAAATAGTGATAGTTTGAGTTCTTCTTTTCCTATTCATTTCCTTTAATTTCTTTGGTCTGTCTAATTGCTCTGACTAGAGTTTCAAGGACTATGTTGTATAGAAGTGGTGAAAGAGGGCATCCTTGTTTTATTCTAGATTTCAAAGAGAATGCTTTCAAGTTTTCTCCATTTAGAATGATGTTGGCCTAGGACTTAGCATAGATAGCTTTTACAATGTTGAGGTATATTCCTATTATACCTAGTTTGTGTAGTGTTTTGAACATGAAAGGATGGTGTATTCTGTCAAATGCTTTATCTGCATCTATTGAAGATATCATATGGTTCTATCTTTAAGTTTATTGATATGATGAATTACATTTATCGATTTCCATAAGTTGAACCAATCTTGCATCCCTGGAATGAACCCACTAGATCACAGTGCACTCTTTAATATGTTTTTTGTATGTATACTATTTGTCAGAATTTCATTGAGAATTTTTTCATCTACGTTCATCAGGATATTGGTCTGAAGTTTTCTTTCCTTGATGTGTCTTTTGTCTGGTTTGGGTATCTAGGTTCATAGAATGAGTTTGAAAGGGTTCCCTCCTTCAATTTCATGGAATAATTTGAGGAGTAATGATATTAGTTCTTCTTTGAAGGTCTTATAGAACTCAACTGAGAATCCCTCTGATCCTGGGCTTTTCTTGGTTAGATGGCATCTTCTATTTCATTGCTTGGAATTGATCTTTTAAAATTGTGTACACCCTCCTGATTCAGTTTGGGTAGGTCATATGTCTCTAGAAATTTGTCACTGTCTTTGAGATTTTCTACTTTATTGGAGAATAAATTTTCAAAATAGTTTCTAGTTATCTTCTGTATTCAAGAATGTCCATTATTATATTTCTTTTTTCATCATGAATTTTAGTAATTGGAGTTTTCTCTCTTCTTCTCTTTGTTAGCATGTCACAGGGTTTATCAATTTTATTATTTCAAAGAACCACTTTTTGTTTGGTCAATTTTTTGAGTTGTTTCTTTGTTTCAATTTCATAGATTTTAGTTCTGATTTTAACTATTTCTTGTCTTCTGCTACTTTTGGTATTTGTTTATTCTTCTTTTTCTAGGGTTTTGAGATGTAATGTTAGGTCTTTTATTTGTTGACTTTTTATTCTTTTAATGAATGAGCTCAATGCAATGAACTTTCCTCTTAGCACTGCCTTCATAGTGTCCCAGAGATGTTGATATATTGTATCGGTGTTCTCATTTACTTCTAAGAATTTTTTTATCTGATGTCTCCTGTTATCCACTGTTCATTCCATAGCATATTATTTAGTCTCCAGGATGGAGTAACTTCTATTTTTATTTTATCATTGATTTCCAATTTCATTCTATTACAATCAGATGGAATGCAGGGTAGTAGCCCTATTATTCTGTATTTACTAAGAGTTGCTTTTTGAAATAATATATGTTTTATTTTTGAGAAGGATTCATATGCTGCTAAGTAGAAAGTGTATCCACTCACTGATGAATGAAATATTCTATATGTGTCAATTAATTTAAATTATTGATTGCATTGTTGAGTCTAGAACTCTTTGTTTAGTTTTTGATTGGAAGATCTATCCAGTAGTTAAAGTCATCCAATATTATTATATTGTTATCTAATGGATTCTTGAAATTGGGTAGAGTTTGTTTTGATGTACCTAGAGGCTTCATTGTTTGGGATACATATATTTACAATTGTTATGTCTTGTTGATGTATGATTCCTTTAAACACTAGCAAATGTCCTTCTTTATCCCTTCTGACTGACTAACTTTGGCTTGAAATCCACTTTATTGATATGAGGATGGAAACCCTATTTGTTTACACAGTCCATGTGAGTGATGTTTTTTCCAAACCTTTAACCTTAGTTTGTGAATGTCATTTTCTATGAGATGAGTCTCTTGAAGACGGCATATTGTTGGGTCTTTTTTTTTTTTTTAATCCAATCTGCCAGTCTATGTCTTTTAATCAATGAGTTTAGGCCATCAACATTCAAGGTTATTATTGAGACATGATGTATATTCCTGGCCATTTTGGTTCATTTTTGGTTTTTATCTTGACTTGGTTTCTCCTTTATTGGCTTTTCCTTTAGTGTAGTTCCTCCCTTTGCTGATTTTCATTTTTTTTTTAATTTCCTCCTCATGGAATAATTTACTGAGAATATTCTATAGTTCACGCTATTTGTAAATTCTTTTAACTTTTGTCTATCATGGAAGGTTTTTATTTCATCATCAAATCTGGAGCTTAATTTTGCTGCATATAAAATTCTTGTTTGGCATCCTTTTCTTTCAGAGCTTGGTATATGTTATTCCAGGTATATGTTATTCCATCTTTTAGGGTCTGGGTTGAGAAATCAACTGAGATCCAAATTGGTTTCCCCTGCTTTATAATCCGATGTGTTTATCTCATAGCCTTTAAAATTCTATCTTTATTTGTATGTGAGGTATCTTCATTAAAATGTGCCTTGGTGTGGATCTGTTGTAATTTCGTATATTTGTTGTCCTGTAAGCCTCTTATATTTGATTTTCCATTTCATTCTTCAGGTTTGGGAAATTTTCTGATATTATTTCATTGAAAATATTGTGCATCCCTTTGGTTTGTATTTCTGTGACTTCCTCTGTTATGATAATTCTTAAATTTGGTCTTTTCATGTTATCCAATAATTCTTGGAAGTCCTGTTCATGGTTTCTTACCATCATCACTGTGTGGTCAATTTTATTTTCAAGACATATATTTTGGTCTTCATTGCCTGAGGTTGTTTCCAAGTAATCTAATCTGTTGGTAAAATTTTCTATTGAATTTTTAATTTGTTTACTCTTTCCTTCATTTCAAGAATTTCTGGTTTGTTTTTTTCAGAATCTTTATCTCTTTATTGAAGTAATTTTTTGTTTCCTGCATTTGCTATCATAGTACTTTATTGAAGTGGATCTGTTCATTGCCTATATTTGCTCTCTCATATCATTCTTTACTTCACAAATCATTTTAATTATGTACATTCTGAATTCCTTCTCTGACATTTCTTCTACTGTGTTGGCAATGGATTTAATTATTATAGCATCTTGGTTTGTTGAGGCACTTTCTTCCCTTGACTTTTCATGTTGTTCATTTGTCTTCCCTCTAGCAGTGCAGATTCAAGGTACTACAGTTTCCACACTATAGACTTATGGTGTCCCTGCCGGTTTCCAATTCTCACTTTTAAGGGGGAGATCAATATTAACAGCACCCAACACAAATAATATGTAGCCTTAAACCAAATACCCCCTATTAAGAAATTTCCAGTTTTGTAGCAATAAACAGAAATGATGTGTTCAATTATTATTTACAACACAAAAAGTAGGTTTGCGAATGGGTCTATAATTTCTAATGGCAGACAAAGAGAGAATGGGGACTGTGAGATAAAATGTTAATGAGGTAGAATGTGAGAATATAGAGGTATCTGATCATAGGAAAAGTGAAAGAGGGCTCTATAGAAGTTGGCTGTTAGCAGGAGAAAAGAGACTCCAGGGAAACAGGTGAGTGAGAGGAAACTATAGACAGTGAGAAAATAGAATAGAATAGAATAAAGAAAGAGAAAGAAATATTTTTAAATGTAAAAATATTTTTTTGTTTACCATCATTTTTTATTTTGTGTTTTTTTTTTTTTTATTGTGAACAAATGGGATCCATGTTGTTTCTCTGTTTGTACATGGCGTAAAGGCATACCATTTGTGTAATCATAATTTACATAGAGCAATGTTGTTTGATTCATTCTGTTTTTTTCCCCTTCCCCCCACCCTCCCACCCCTCTTTCCCTCTATACAGTCCTTCCTTCCTTCATTCTTGCCCCCCTCCCTAACCCTAACTCTAACCCTAACACTAACCCCTCCCTCCCCCCATTATGTGTCATCATTATCCACTTATTAGGCAATATCATTCGTCCTTTGGTTTTTTGAGATTGGCTTATCTCACTTAGCATGATATTCTCCAGTTTCATCCATTTGCCTGCAAATGCCATGATTTTATCATTCTTTATGGCTGAGTAATATTCCATTATATATATACCACAGTTTCTTTATCCATTCATCAACTGAAGGACATCTAGGTTGGTTCCACAATCTGGCTATGGTGAATTGAGCAGCTATGAACATTGATGTGGCTGTATCTCTATAGTATGCTGATTTTAAAGTCCTTTGAGTATAGGCCAAGGAGTGGGATAGCTGGGTCAAATGGTGGGTCCATTCCAAGTTTTCTAAGGAATCTCCACACTGCTTTCCAGAGTGGCTGCACTAATTTGCAGTCCCACCAAAAATAAAAGAATATATATAACAAAACCGTAAAATACTAATCAGACATTGCAGTTCTCAGTAACCTGATGCATGAAAAGTACTTGGTTTCAAAAATATTGAGGGTGTGAGAGAAAGAGAAAACAAAATCTCCAAGAATTGAATATTGTTTCCATTGGAGTTCAATATCTTCTCCGCTTCCCTTTTCATTTGGTAGGTGGAGTTTGCTGTTATCTCCACCCTTAGGATGGCGAAGGTTACTAGGGTGAGAGGGTCACTCTTGCAGGCAAACTCCCGGAGGTGGGATACAGCAACTGCCAGTCCTGTTGGAAGACTGCACCCCAGGAATCTCCTTTGGAGTCCACTCATGTGATGTAGGAACCTGGTCTTAGCCCCTTATATCACCTGTGGACTCCACAGTCCTGGTCTCTAATTTATTCTTTAAACTGTATCTCACCCCACCTCGGCCCTTTTACTTCCAAGTCAGGAACCTCTCTCTCCAGAGGTCCTGCGGGCTGAGCATAGGTGCCCATGGACCTGCCATGGAGAGCTGTTTTGTATCAGGCAAATCAGGACCCAATGTTGAGAGCTGCAGGCCAGTGTAGCTGTATTTGGAAGTCTGTAGGTACCTTGATAATGGGCTCCCAGACCCCAGCCAGTGTCCCAAGATGGTGGTTGCCCCTACTAAAGGTGTGATGGTGGTAGTGAAGGTAACCCAAGATGGCAGTGAGGGTGTCCCAGGACAGAGGCACTGGCCCTGCACAGGCTCTGCAAGCTGGTGTCTGGTGCCAAAACTGTACATATTTAAAGTGTACAATTGGATAAATGCTGACGAATGTAAACAGTAACTACATCAGCACCACTATCTGCATAGGGAATGTTGCCATCATATTTAAATGTTTCCTCTTGCCCGTGGCAATCCCTTCCTTCTACTCTTCCATGTTATCTTTTGCTATAGGTTAGTTTTCATTTGCAACAATTTTATGCAAATTAAGTCAGTTATTAATCTTCTATATGGTCCTATTTTACTTAGAATAATTATTTTGAGTTCATTGATTCAGCATCATTTCATGTGGTCACTCTTTTATTATCATTATTTTGATCTAATAAGCAGGTAGTGGTATTTTATTGTGATTCAATTTGCATTTCTCTAATGAGTAATAGTATGGAGCATCTTTTCTGTTACATATTTTTCAGTGAAATGTCTGTTCAGTTTGCTTCTTTTTGAAAGTTTTTTCTTTTCTTATTATTGATTCAAAAGCTCTTTATATCTTTATATATTCTGAATATGTTACTTATCAGATAACTGATCTGAAATATTTTCTCCCTGTCCATGATTTTCATTCCCTTTATAGTGTCTTTTGAGTGATAAAAATTTAAGATTTTAATGAAGGCCAATTTATCACTATGATTTTTTATGGATTATGTCTTGGTTGTTATATTCAACACATATTTGCCCAAACCAAGGTCAAAGAAATCTTCATGAAAGCTTTCTTCTGGAAACTTCAGTTTCAGTTTATACATTTAAGTATTCAATTCATCATGTATATGTCAAGTATGAATCAAATTTATATTTTGCATCATTTAATTGGTTCCAACAAGAAAAAAAAAAAAACTACCTAAACATCATTTTTTTCTGAGAAAACATGGGAACACTAATACAAAATACTTTTTATTTTATTTTAAAAAACTGAATGACTCAAAAATTCTTTGGATCATTCTATTACTGAGTTTTTGTGTTCTTATTATTGATCTTTATTTAAATATTTATTCTGGGTGTATTCTCTCTCTGGATGCAAGACCTCTATCAGATGTGTTTTTGTAAATATTTTATCCTGATCTCTGACTTGCTTTTCATATGCTAAATGGTGTGATTCGAATAGAAAATTTATTTGATTTTGATATTCCATTTATCATTTTTTTAATTATATGTTCGTGTAATCCTCCAAAAGCCTTTATATACCTCAGAGTTACAGAGTACATTCTCCCAACTTTTTCTCCAAAATTGTTATGGTGTTAGGTTTCACAGTTAGGTCTACAACCCATTTGAGTAAATATTTGTAGTGGCTTTCCAGAGTCCTCAGGGGCTGTTTTAAGAGCCCTTGGGGTTTGGGAATGTAGCTCAGTGGGGATGCACGAGGCCCTGGGTTTGATTTGCATGCGTGTGCGCACGGGCACACACACACACATACACACAATATCCTCAGGTGGTTATTTTATTGGTGGTGACCAGATTTCTGATTGTTATTACCGAGATTGGTAGGCTATAGTGAGCTCATACTAGTATAACAGAGCTATTTCAAAGCAAATTAGTAAATATAAAGGTTGATGTCAACATTGTTTGGAGACATCAAAAGCAATATAAATGATCACATATAAAACATTATAATTTTTCCAGTTATATGCAGGCACAATAGTATCGAACTATGAAATATAAATATGAGCCCCACCTCCACCACAGATGGTCTCCAGATGCTGGTCTATTTTTCCCCACCCCACCCCAGATGGAGGCTGGACACCAAGACCCCGCCCCATGGGGTTCCCCAGCTTCTTCGGAAGCTGGTGCAAGAATTTTGAATTATTCCTGAGAGCATCACCACCATCATTGGAAGGGCGGTTCCCTTCCTGAGACACCTACAGAAGACTGGAGGTCCTTTGACAGGTACCCCTATTTACTCACTTACATCCTACACCCTTCACCATCCTCTTAATTCACCACAAGAAATTCTGTAAATAATTGAACTCATCCTATTTATTACAATAATGTTAAAGTCTTTATAGGGACTGTCTGGTTTAGGGCTGCATTTTCTTTGTATTGGGTGCTGCTAATGTTAATCTCCCCTTCAAAGGGGAGGTACTGGAAAACTGCAGGGTCACAATAATCCTGCAGGAGGGATACTTCAGTACTTCAGATCATCACTACTAGAGGGGAATATACAGAAACAATATGAAAAAACAGTGGAAGAAAGTGTCCCTAAAAAACCAAGATGCTTTTTGGATAGACTCCAATGACAGCATGGCAGTAGAGATGACAGTAAAAGAGTTTACAATCTGCATAATTAAAATGATCCATGAAGTCAAAGACAAGATAAGAGAGCAAATGCAGGCAATGCATGATCACTCCGATAAACAGTTAAAAAGGCAAATGCAGGAAGCAAAAGAATATTTCAATAAAGACATAGAGATTTTGAAACAAAAACCAAACAGAAATTCTTGAAATGAAAGAAACAATAAATCACATTAAAAACTCAATAGAAAGCATCACCAACAGAATAGATCTTGTGGAAGCATAAATCAGCAAGATATAACAATCATAAATATTTATGCCCAAACAATGGAACATCTATGAACATCAAACAAACCCTTCTCAATTTCAAGAATCAAATAGACCAAAACACAATAATAGTATGGGACTTAACACATCACTCTCACCACTGGATAGATCCTCCAAACAAAACCTGAATAAATAAATTATTAAACTAAATAATATAATCAATGATATAGACTCAACGGACATTTACAGAGTATTTTATCCATCATTGAGTGAATATACTGTCTTCTCAGCAGCTCATGGATCCTTCTCCAAAATAGACCATATGCTATGCCACAAAGAAGCAATTAGTGAATCCAAAAAAATAGAGATACTACCTTTTATCCTATCGGACCATAATGGAATGCAATTAGAAATCAATAATAAAATAACGAACAAAAACTACTGCTACACCTGGAGACTAAATAATGTGCTATTGATTGATGCAGTGATAACAGAAGACATCAGGGAAGAAATTAAAATATTCTTAGAAGTAAATGAGAACAATGACACAACATATCAAAATCTCTGGAACACTCTGAAAGCAGTACTAAGAGGAAAGTTCATTACATTGAACTCATACATTAAAAAAATAAAAAGTCAACAACGAAGTGACCTAACATTACACCTCAAAGCCCTAGAAAAAGAAGAACAGATCAACACCAAAAATAGTAGAAGATAGGAAATAATTAAAATCAGAGCTGAAATCAATGAAATTGAAATAAGAGAAACAATTCAAAAGTTGACGAAACAAAAAGTTGGTACTTTGAAAAAGTAAGCAAAATTGATAAACCCTTAGCCACACTAACAAAGAGGACAGAGAAAACTCAAATTACTAGAACTTGTGATGAAAAAGAAAAGATCACGACAGACACCATTGAAATGCATAACAATTAGAAGCTACTTTGAAAATCTATACTCCAACAAAATAGAAAATATTGCAGACATTGACAACTTTTTAGAGGCATATGAACCTCCCAAACTGAATCAGGAAGACATACACAATCTAAACAGATCAATTTCAAGCATCAAAATAGAAGAAGCCAACAAAAGCCTACCATCTAAGACAAGCCCAGGACCAGGTGGATTCTCAGCTGAATTCTACAAGACCTTTAAAGAAGAACTAATACCAATACTCCTCAAGGTATTTCAGGAAACAGAAAAGGAGGGAACCCTTCCAAACTCATACTATGAGGCTAGTATCACTCTGATAACCAAAGACTCATGGAGGAAAGAAAACTTTAGACCAATATCCTTGATGAACATAGATGCACAAATCCTTAACAAAATGCTAGCAAATTGCATACAAAAATATATTTAAATGATAATGCACCATGATCAAGCAGGGTTTATCCCAGGGATGTAAAGTTAATTCAACATCCAGAAATCAATAAATGTAATTCATCACATCAATAGACTTAAAGTTAAGAATCATATGATTATTTCAATAGATGCTGAGAAAGCTTTAGACCATCTATTATTTCAATAGATGCTTCATTTGATAAAATGCAGCACCCCTTCATGCTTAAAACACTAGAAAAAAATAGGAGTAGTAGGAATATACCTCAACATTGTAAAGGCGGTCAATGTTCAGCCCACAGCCAGCATCATTCTTAATGAAGAAAAACTGAAAGCATTCCCTCTAAAAACTGGAACAAGGCAGGGATGCCTTCTTTCACCACTTCTATTCAACATCTAATTGCCAGAGCAATTAGACAGACCAAAGAAATCAAAGGGATAACAAATAGGAAAAGGAGAACTCAAGCTGTCACTATTTGTTAATGATATGATTCTATATTTAGAGGATCCAAAAAATCTCCACCAGAAAACTTGTAGAACTAATAGATAAATTCAGTAAAGTAAAAGGATATGAAATCAATACACATAAATCTAATGCACTTATATTCATAAGTGATGAATCCTCTGAAAGAGAAATTAGGAAAACCACTGCATTCACAATAGCCTCAAAAAAAAAAAAAAAATACTTGGGAATCAATCTAACAAAAGAGGTGAAAGACCTCTACAATGAAAACTACAGAACACTAAAGAAAGAAATTGAAGAAAACCTTAGAAGATGGAAAGATCTCCCATGTTCTTGGATAGACAGAATTAATATTGTCAAAATGGCCATTCTAACAAAGGTGCTATACAGAGTCAATGTAATCCCAATTAAGGTTCCAATGACATTCTTCATAGAAATAGAGAAAGCAATCATGAGCGTCATCTGGAAGAATAAGAGACTTCAAATTGCTGAAACAATCCTGAGCAGGAAAAGTGAAGCAGGAGGTATCACAATACCAGAACTTAAACTATACTACAGAGCAATAGTAAAAAAAAACAGCATGGTATTGGCACCAAAATAGACAGGCAGACCAATGGTACAGAATAGAGGACACAGAAATGAACCCACATAAATACAGTCACCTCATACTACACAACAGAGCCAAAAAAAAAAAAAAAATTCAATGGAGAAAAGATAACCTGTTCAACAAATGGTGCTGGCAAAACTAGAAATCCATATGCATTAAAATGAAATTAAACCTCATTTATGACCCTGCACAAAACTCAATTCAAAATGGATCAAGGACCTAGGAATTAACTAGAAACCCAGCACCAAGTAGTAGACAAAGTAGGTCTGAATCTTCATCATGTTTGATAAGGATCAGACTTCCATAACAAGAAATTGAAGCAAGAATCAATAAATGGCATGGAATCAAACTGAAAAGCTTTTTCTCAGCAAAGGATACAATTAAGAACGTGAAGAAAGAGCCTATAGAGTGGGAGAAAATCTTTTCCACACACACTTCAGATAGAGCACTTATCTCCAAAATTTATAAAGAATTTACACAACTTATACCAAAAATACAAAGAACCCAATCAATAAAAGGACCAAGGAACTAGACAAACACTTTACAGAAGAAGACACATAGGGGTTTAATAAATATATAAAAAAAGTGTTCAACATCTCTAGTAATTAGAGAAATGCAAATTAAAACAACTCTAAGATTTCATCTTACTCCAATTAGAACGGCTATTATCAAGAACATAAACAATAATAGATGTTGGTGTGGATGTGGGGGAAAAGGCACACTTTTACATTGCTGGTGGAGTTGCAAATTGGTGCAGCCACTCTGGAAAGCAGTGTGGAGAATCCTCAGAAAACTTGGAATAGAACTATCATTTGACCCAGTTATCCCACTCCTTGTTTATACCCAAAGGACTTAACATCAGCATACTACAGTCACACAGTCACATCAATGTTTATAACAGCACAATTCACAATAACTAGATAGTGGAACCAACCTAGATGCCCTTCAATAGAGGAATATTAAAGAGACGGTGATATATATACACAATGGAATATTATTCAGCCATAAAGAAGAACAATATTATGGAATTTGCAGGTAAATGGATGGAATTGGAGAATATCATGCTAAGCGAAATAAGCCAATCCCAAAAAACCAAAGGTCAAATGTTTTCCCTGATAAGTGAATGATGATATATAATAGCTGGGGGGTGGGAAGTGAGAGAAGAATGGAGGAACTTTAGATTATGTAGAAGGAAATGAGAGGGAGGGGATATAAAAAATCATGGAATGAGACAGACATCATTACCCTATGTACGTGTATGATTACACAAATGGTCTGAATCTACATGGTGTACAACCATAGAAATGAAATGATGTACCCTATTTGTATACAATGAATCAAAATGCAGTCTGTAAAAAAATTTTAAAAAAATAAAATTTTTTAAATCTATAATTTACATCAATTTAAAAAAGAAATATGAATATGAAAATGTACCAAATAAACTATAGTACTTCCATAAAAAATTTTTATTTTTGAAGAATTCATAATACTTATACAGTGAATAAAATAAAAAAAAAACACAGAAGTAGTAATAAATAACTAAAGGAATATAGCAAAAACAAATTAAATTTAAGTTATTTTAAATTGATAATATCAGCACAGTAAGGGGGGAAATAGCTTCTAGTTGTAGCTTTAGTTATGTCATTTTGACTTTGTTTTCTCAGACCAAAGAACAAAACAACACAAAACAACAAACCAACCAAAAAAAGAAAACTTTGTCAACAAATATTGAGATTCCCTAATAGGTGTTTTGTTATTTTTTTAAATTTTTTTCCAGTGCTATGGGTTAATACAGATAAATAAATGAACAAATAAATAAATGAACAAGAAGCACATGAAAATATTAGCATCATTGGTTAGCAGGAAAAGTAAACAAAAAACATGAAACACTAATACAAACACTTTTTTAAAATTTTTTTCTAATTAGTTATATATGACAGAATTCAATTTGACACATCATTCATAAATGGAATATAACTTCTCATTCTTCTGTTTGTACATGATGTATAATCACACCTGCCCTGTAGTGATATATGCACATAGGATAATAATGCCTGATTCACTTCCCCTATACCCCCTCCCCTCCTGTCCTTCCCCTATGGATATTCCAAATTATCTCTGTTTTTCCCTAGTTCCCCCATACACATTTCAATTGCTAAAAGTAAAATTAAAAATAAGAAGCCAAATGTAGGTGATGATACAGACCAACTGTAATTCTCTTGCATAACTATTAAAAATATAAAATTTGCCACATTAGAATGTAGTTTGGCAGTTTTATAGATAGGTATGTACCTACCATACATTCCAGGTTTTATTCTTATAGGTATTTGCTCAAAAGAAATACCAATATATGTCCACATAAAACCAGGACATGAATGTTCAAAGCAACTTCATTGGTAAGAGCCAAAATGACACAAATGGTCATCAACAAATAGAAAGATATGTTGTGGCAAAAGATAAATGATAAGCTATAAAAATGAATTCATGGATGAATATTTCCATGGCCATTAGGAGTAAAAAAAAAATCAAGGACAAATTAATACATACTGTATGATTACATTTGCATGAAATATGGAAATGCCAATCATGTACTTTGACAAAATATAAATCAGTTATTGCACAGGGACAGAGGGTGACAAAAATCATTCTTGAGACTGAACTAAAAGTTTATTATCCAGAGTGTGATGACAGTTTCCAAGGTATATCTATGTGTCAAAATTAATAAATGCTACATTTTACATATGTGCATTTTCATGTATTTCAACTGTATTTCAATTTGCTACTGTGTACAGATACTTCAGTAAAATTGATAAAAAGATATTTTGGTATTTATATTGAAACTGTTAAATTTATAAGTTAATTAGAGAAAAGTAGTATATTTAAATGTTTAATCATTCTAAGAAAAGAAAGTATCTTTTCACTTGTTCAAGCTACTTCTTTAACTCTCAGGAGTTCTTGAATGTTTTTCTCAAATTGAGTTTTCATTTTTTTATTAAATACGGTAACATGTATTTTATTTATCTTGTTGCTATTGTAAATAAGGTTGATATTCTGCAACTAGTTATAATTTTATATCAATATCTGAGTGCTAATTTATCTTTTCATGTTTTAGTTTTAACATTGATCCTCTAGGCATTTCAACATAGAAAATTATACCCTCTGGAATTACAGATATTGTCTTTCTTTTTTTCATAATACTTATGCTCTTATATCTCATGTCTAACTATATTACTAAGAACATAAGTATGATAACAAATTAACACGGATTGTGGCACAAGCTTCCCTTATTCTGTACTTCAGTAGCAAGAACTCAGAACCAACAAAACAACAAGGAAATGGAAAAAAGGGGTTTTTGAATATATTACATAGATAATAAAAGGTGAAAGTATATTGAAAATAAATGATGAAAGTATATTGAATAATAGCTTCTGACTAGACTTGCCATCCTTTCTGCAACTGTTTTTCCTGTGTTTGCTTGTTTGATTTCTCTCTTTCTTTCTCTCTCTCTCTCCTTCTTCTTCTTCTTTTATTTGTACATTTCTATAGTTCTCTCAAGAATTAATAAGAATTAATGAATGAATGATATCTAGATGGGAAGGTATTTTTCCATGTATATGAGCAGACCAATCAGGCCCCTTCACACAGGAGTCTTTAATAAGCAAGCATGAAATATTTGGAAAAGAAAAAGAACATTAGATAAAATCCGAGTTCTCATTCCTTTTCTATTACAGTAAGAAAACAAAATTATCTAAACATCAGTATTTCTGTCAAAACATGGGAACACTAATATGAAATGCTTTTCATTTTACTTAAAATGTTGAATTGACTCTAGATGGGAAAGTAATTTCTAAATGTAGATATTGGTCTGGGAATGTAGCTTAATGGTAGAGTACTTAATTAAATACCATGCAGAGGGTCTTGGGTGAAATTCCTAGCACACACACACACACACACACACACACACACACACACACACACAAAGAAACAAACGAAAAATCTTGATAATTTGCCTACTACAACAAAATAACAAACAAAAATGAATAAAACATACTGCTCATTTTTCCAGTTTATAAACTCCCAGAAAGAAAACTCACTTTCCCACCAAAAGATTTTTCAATGCCTTCTTTACATCCTAGTTCCTCAGACTGTAAATTAAAGGGTTCAGCAAGGGGATCACTGTGGTGTAGAACACAGAGGACACCTTCTCCTGGTCCAGAGAGTTACTTGAAGGGGGCTTGAAGTACATGAAGGTGATAGAACCAAAGAAGATCCCCACAGCCATGAGATGAGAGCTGCAAGTTCCAAAAGCTTTGGACCGGCCCTCTGAAGAGCGGATGTGAAGGATGCTATAGAAGATGAAGGCATAGGAGATGGTAACAGCCAAGGTAGGCACCAAGGTGTTGAGCCCAGCAATAACAAAAAGTAGAAGCTCATTGAGGTGTGTGTTGGAGCAAGAGAGATTGAGGAGGGGAAGAACATCACAGAAGTAATGATTGATGATGTGGGATTTGCAGAAGGTCAGTTTCATCATGGCACTTGTATGGGCCACAGCAGACAGAACACCCAGGATGAAGGTAACCAGCACAAGTAGTGAGCAGAGCCAAGGGGACATGGTCACGTTATAAAGGCAGTGGGCTGCAGATGGCAACCTAGCAATCATATGCCATGGCAGTCAGGAGGTAGCCCCTCAGCACCACAAAGACCACAAAGAAAAAGAGCTGCGCCATGCACTCAGAATAAAGTATTGTGTTCTTTGTCCTTAGGAAGTTCACCAACATTTTTGGGGTGATGACAGTGGAACAGCAGAGATCAATGAAGGACAAGCTGCTGAGGAAATAGTACATGGGGGTGGAAGCAGAGGGCTGGCTGCAATCAGGAGGATCATGCCCAGGTTCCCACCACTGTCACCACGTAGATTCCCAGGAACAGGAGGAAGAGGGGCAGCTGGAGCTCTGGCTGCTGTGTTAAACCAAGAAAGACAAACATGGTTGCTGAAGAATGATTTGCTATGGCCATCTTCCTTGAGATTTCTGTAGAAATGAAACTTGAGAATTACATTAAAGAGCATCACCTCTCCCCTTTCAAATAAAACAAAGCCAGCTCAAGAAAGTTAATGAGAACTAGAAAGACTAAGTCAAATTTTCATTGTCTCTGATTTCCAATGTCTGTGCCCTATCTCCCTAAATCACCTGGACTACCTCTGGTTGATTCAGAATTTAAGATCACAAAAGTGCTAGCGGACTGACTCTGAAACCTTTGTCTTCTAAATTTGCAGCAAATTAAAATCATGCTATATGGGGAGATTTACTGATAGTCAGGTACTGATGGTAGAAAAGATGAATGGATGGTTCTAACCACTGTTCCATCTTTCCCAGTTTTCTCATACTCTGAGGTCAACAAGCATCTCCCATAACCTCTGCAAACAAGGAAAGAATGACACCTCAGACACTTTTAGTTGGAGTGCATGTCTCGTTCCAGCGAGTACAATGAAGACTCGGCTCTCAAATGAAGTTTTAAGGTCTTTATTTTTATGGGAGAGCTTCTGAGCCGAGTGCCTGGTTCTTCCTCCTCCACCACCGCCGTCTTCTTTTTCTTCTCTGTGCAGCTCTCTCTCTCCTCTTCTCTTCGTCACGCAGCTGCTACTTGCCCTCCTTGCCTTGCTCGCTCTGCCTTGCTTGCTCCCGCCGCTGCGCAAAGTACGCAGCTTTATGGGATATAACAGCCAATCACCTTAACAGGTCAGGCGTTTGACTCATGGAGACTTAATGGTGGGTAATGAGGACATGTACTGATCACGAGCTAAGCACAAACGTGGAGGAGATCAGTCAGCCAATAGAAAGCACTTGCAGCTGGGCTTCTCGGTGCTATCTTAGGGCGAGGCCAGCCACCATTGCGGGCCCTACAGGGCAGCGGCCCCCAACAAGTGCAGATGACCATAAAGTCAGTGTAAAATGTCCAACCATCACTCCCTGAGAGAAAATATCTCTAACAGCAGGACACCAGTGCGGAAAAAGTGGAAGTGCTCCTGCAAATTCCTGCAACCTCTTGGCTCTCCACTGAGCTGGCAAAGAATGGGAATCAGGGGCTTCGGCACAGCATTCACCAATGAAAGACAGGTGCTCAGCTCAGGAGAGTCTGCTGACCAGCTTGCAATAGTGGTCAAGCTATTTGATGTAAATCTCTTCTAGTCTGTGAAGTGGAAATGAGAGTACCTTTTTTCAAAGGAATGTTATGATCGACTAAAATAATGAATGTAAATATTTGTTATCTAAAAGCACTAATCAAAATTTAATGTGGTATATTGTTGAACATAGAAAGGTGCATAATGTGGGGAGGTGGAAATGCCACCTTGGTAAGGAGAAGATGGACTCAGAGTCTCCTCTTCATCCCAGGTCCTTCACTGTGGTTTGAATAATGAAAATGTGCTAAACAATTTGAGGCTGATCAGGCATTTTAACATTTGTATCCCTAGACTTAGAAATTTTGAGACATTAAATTTTATCTCTTTTTGGAGAAGATGGGACATCAAGACTCTTTGTTTCAAAGAGGGTCCTTCTAGCAAGGGCTTCTGAGGCCAGTGGCAAATGAACAAGGCATATTTGGGATGAATGATCCTTGATCTCTCTCCTACAGGCCAAAGAATATTCAAGATAAACAAGAAGTTAGAAATTTATGTTTAATATTCTGTGAAAAATGAACGCTCTACCTGGGATCATAGCTTCTTTTGTATCTTATCACTTGGAGACTTGTAGGAGGAGGCTGGTGAACGAGACAAGAAATAGTAATAAACACAAAAACCAGAAGCACTTCAGGGAAGCAGATGCTTCAGAGTTGTGGAAACCCCAGGGAGGCCTCTGCACCAGCGTTGCTCACATTTCAACCTGGAATCATTCCCACAGGTTCTGTGATCCAAGTCATAAAGAAGTGACAAGGCTAGGACTGCTAGACAAGTAGACGGGAGGACCTGACCAACTGGAGGACAATGGAGCACATGCTCCTGGGTAAAGTCAAAATGTTTCATATGGCCCTCATATCAGACATGACACAATTGCCGTAAAAGAAACTGGACACTTACCTGGATTCTGCACAGAGACTGATGTAGAAACAGATAACTTTGCTCATGTCACAGATCCCTCTTAAGGTTGACAAAGCCCAGTGCTTTCCTAGGGTCCGATGCACACATTTATATGTCAAAGACTGAATTGTTGGGGTGGCAAAAAAAAAAAAACCCACTAAACTATTTATCAAGAGTACAAACCCTCAAGCAGATGACACTTAGCTTTTCCCAGTCTGATGGTAGTATGAAAAGCACTTTTTATCTGAGGTTAGTGAGCTTAGGGATCTCATTAGAAATATAAAACACACTCCTACACATATAAATCCCACAAGACCGACAGAGCCCAAAATTAACAGAGTGATCACTATTTAATAACCCTCTTCAAAAATCATCTTATCATGCTCTTAGCTCCCTGGTGATACCTGTCTCAAGAGGGGTGAAACAAGTTCCTGATTTTATATTCTCCAGTTGTTGATGAGGATTCTGTAATGCAGAGAAATCAGAACAATGATTTCCCAGAGTGAATCAGAAGTCAGTAGCTGGTTCTTGACTAATATTTCATTAATTAGTTAAAATCAAAAGGTGTGAGAGAGGTTAAGGATGATATAAAATTTTTCTAAAACTGAGTTTATTCAATTTTAAAACTTTTCTTCTTTGAAGTTGTCACCCTTTAAAAATATTTTCAAGATCCAAAGTATTCTCACATTTTATGATATGATCCTAATGTAGATAGGCACATATTTTGTTGCTTGCATATTTATTTGTGTATTGTATTTGAATGATTTAGATGGCAAACCAAATTTTAGGCAAATTTAGTTCCGTATTGAAATTTTGCTGTCTTGGAAAATCCAAATTCCGAGAACCATAGAGTGGTTAACATAGGACAGAATGGTTAACATAGGAAAAGATGTTCCCTTTGCCCTTCCCATCCAAGGGCTTGGGTCACGAATCTTCTAGGACTCTTAGGAAAATTGTCCATGGACTCCTTCTCTCTGAACCAATCTTTAATTACTAGGACCCAATCACTATGCTGCCTTTGCTCCTATACATTTCCTGTGACTATAGTTTATGTCATTCAATGACTTAGGCAACTTTCATCTGTTTCATTATTACACCTGCCTAAGGTGCTTCTTATTTGGGGACAAGTGAGGAATATATTCTCCCAAAATAGAGTCACTCTCAAAAAAGATCATAGTATATAAGAGTTACATCACCTATTTTGTACCTATAACAACAAATACCAGGATTTCACCAGTAAACTACTTCTTTAAGGAAGTTAATTAAAAACATCCACAGATCTCCAATGAATTTTACACATAATCAGTATATTAACATAAGTGACTCAGAACTGGACTTACTTAGTAGTTTAAGTTACAAATTCACAAGAAAAATTGTAGTGATCACTATAATAATTGTTATATTATTATAATTTGGCAATACTGTGTAGAGATGCTCATTATAGTAATAGACATTGTTCTAAGCACTTTATAAATATAATATTAATTTGTCAAAGTAATTGTCTCTGAGGAAATCATTGAGACCTCTGAACTCATATTTCTCATCTATAAAATTACAGAATTAAAATACATAATTTTTCAAATTCTTAGTGGTATAACTCTGTGATAAGAACATTTACACAAAAGCAGAAAGGCAATCTTGTCGTTCAATTGTTGTTTAATTCAGAATTTCATCCCAATAATTATTTTGGTGAAAAGGTAGAAAGGAGAAAAGGGCCCTGGACTGACATGTAGGAGACTCAGTCTATACTCTTTGTTTATACTTATTATTGGTGGTCAAGTTAAAATCTTGAGTTTAATTTTCCTATAAGTAAACAGCTCCCACTGGTTCATAGGAAGTCAAACATACATATAACATATAATAAAATATAATATAGAAATTATGAGGTACTTTAAGAAGTAAGGGATTAATAAACTCCAACATTCACCCCAAAGAAAGCCCAGGAAGTAGTGCTCTGTTCTTCACACCATTCTCTTCTCTATTCATGGATACCTTGATGGATTTGTGAATACCTTTCTGGACAAAATAATTCTGTACAAAGGTGGTGATGGAAGTAGATTTGTTGTCGTAAAATAGCATATAGAAAGTGTATAGGACCTATTCTGCCTTACTGAAGGTAAGAACGTATCTGACTTAAGTAAAGAACTTCAGAAAACATAGAAGGGTCTACACTCGCAGTTAATCTCAGGAGGAAAAAAAAAAAAAAAAAACAATTTCAAGAACATAAAGAAATGAAATCATTGTGCTGGCCATCGTACTGGTGTTGGTCTCAAATGACAGACTATGAATGTTTTTAACCACTGTTCTCCAAGATTAGAATATGAATCAAAGAAAGATACCATTTTATGTAATGATAGACACTGATAAAAACCTGGTCTGAGCATATGCTACTATCTAAAATTTTGACATGTATCTTTAAAAAGTTGAAGTCATGTTTTGTGGTTTTAGGACTCACAGAGTTTTAGAATTGTTTTTCTGTGCTACTGCCCCAGTCACCACTCTAAGAACCCCAGAGAAAATACGTAACATTTAAATTGATCTCAGAGGTCCTTGTGTCCCTGAAGACCTGTGGTATAATAATGATAATAATAATAATAATAATCACCTCTCTAATGATACACATATCAGTCGTCCCAATACCTGTAATACTTGTGAATGTTGTTTGAATGCTACCTTATATGGAATACAACAAGAAGAAGAGTTTTGCACATGTGCCTGCATTAAGGATCCTGGTATGGGGAGATCGTCAGATGTTATTCAGATGGGCCTTACATGCAATCAAATGAACACTGACAACACAGAGCAGAGACCACAGGAGAGAAACTGGAGTGGCACAGCCACAAGCTAAGGCAGCCAGCAGCCCCAGGAAGCTAGACAAGGAAAAGAACGGATGCTCCCTGGAGCCTCCATGTGCTTGTCAGCTTTTTCATTACTGTGACCAAAAGACCAGAAAGAACAATGTAGAGGAGGAAAAGTTTATTTTGGCGCACAGTTTCCGAGGTCTCAGTTCATAGATGGCTGACTCCATCGCTTTGTGCCCAAGGTGAGGCAGAACATCATGGCAGCAGGGCCTGGCAGAGCAAAGCAGCATGGCAATCAGGAAACAGAGATAGAGAGCTCTGCTCACCAGGGGCAATATATAAATCCCAGAGGCAGGCTCCAGTGATCTATGTCCTCCAGTCACAACCTACCAGCCCATAGTACTACCTCATTAATTCCAATCAGTGGCCAAATCTCTGATTATGGTAAGATTCTCATAATTCAACAATTTCCCTTCTGAAAACTATTGCATTACCTAACATGTGAGTTTGGGGAGACACCTCATATCTAAACCATAACGCTTCAGAAGCAGCGAGACCCAGTTGAAACCTTGACTTGGGTCCATTAACAGTATGTTTAACTTCTGAGCTCTAGAATTGAAGTAGAACAAATACTGTTGTTTGGAGTCACTACATTGTTAGAAATTTTTATGACTAAATTAGTTAGGAAACTAATGAGTTGAAGACAATGATTCATCATTGGTTACCTACATGAAAGAGCTTCCATTCATCCACATCATAGGTTTAAGCCATGTGCAGTTCAAGACACTGACAACCTGAGGACTGGAGGTAAAATAAGGTCTCAGTCCCCTCCACACATGGTTACAGTATTGAATTGTGAAGGCAAGAAAAGGATAGAGTGGTAAAATTAAAAGGTCACCTGCAGTAATACTTTGTCTAGAAACTGAAACCAACTACTGAAATAAATGTCTCACCAACTTACAAGGAAGAATACATTTTCAGTGAATCATTGGACAGGTGTCTTACGGTATTTATGATGCTTAACTTAAATCCTATAGTTTACAGTTTGAAAATTTTATCCAACCATGTCTAAACTGCAAAAATATGTAGTTTACTTAAATTCAATCACTTTTTTTTAAAAGAAATGTCATGATTAAGGCCAATTATTCATCCAATATAACTAAGCTAGATACTTCGGTACAATGTCTCTTCATGCTAGTAAAATATCATAGAAGTAGTTCTTTGAATTCCATAGAAACTGGCTTATTAACTGAATTTGCTCATAACCTCACATAATTTTGTCCCAACACTGAACCTCTCCTTCCCATGTAACTTCATCATTCCTAGTATCCAACAGAACAATATTGTTTTCATAATCGTAAAATTCTTAATGTTAATTTGTATTCTATATTTTTGTCAACTTCTATTTCCTAAAACATATCAGAAAACTAAACTGCTCAATAATCTCCAAAACGTCTGAAGGCATTCTCAAGCACAGACTTTGTATTTTGTAAGTGATAATGTTTTCTCTTTGGAAGACAGAAAGAAATGTCAAAAAGTCCCTCACACCATTTCATCTGGCTCAGTTCTGTCCCTATAAGAACCCCTTCATCAGGACGACTGCCTCCCCACAACCACCCTTGGTCAGTGCGCTTCTTCACGTCCTTGTTCCTCAGGCTGTAGATCAGGGGGTTCAGCATGGGAATCACCGTGGTGTAGAACACAGAGGACACCTTCTCCTGGTCCATAGTGTTGCTGGAAGGAGGCTTGAAATACATGAATGTTATAGACCCAAAAAAGATGCCCACAGCCATGAGGTGGGAGCTACAGGTGCCGAAGGCTTTGGACCGCCCCTCAGTGGAGCGAATGTGGAGGATGCTAGCGAGGATGAAAGCGTAAGAGATGAGGATGGCCAGTGTAGGAGCTAAGGTATTGACTCCTCCAATAATAAACAGCAGTATCTCATTGACATGGGTGCTGGAGCAAGAACAGAGTCAACAAGGGCAGAATATCACAAAAGTAATGGCTGACAGTGTGAGACCCACAGAAGGACAGCAGTGACATGCGGGAAGTATGGACGGTGGCCCCAAACAAACCCAGGGAGTATACCACAGCCATCATGATGGAGCAGACCCTGTGGGACATGACAACGTTGTAAAGCAGTGGGCTACAGATAGCAACGTAACGGTCATACGCCATGGCTGTGAGGAGGTAGCCTTCTGCAATAACAAAAAAAAGAAAAAAGTAGAGCTGAGTCATGCACTCTGGAAAGGAGATGATGTTCCTCTCTGACACGAAGTTCACCAGCATCTTAGGGGTAATGACAGAGGAGTAGCAGAGATCAATGAAGGACAAATGACTGAGAAAGTAATACATTGGGGAGTGAAGTTGAGAACTGACAGCAATTAAGAGGATCATGCCCAGGTTCCCCACCACTGTGACCACATATATTCCAAGAAACAGGAGGAAGAGGGGCAATTGAAGGTCCGGGCGTTTTGTTAATCCTTCCAATATAAAATCAGTCACTGAAGAGTGGTTTGGAGTAGTCATTTTCTTACAAAATAGTCACTGTAAAAAGAGATTAAAAAAAAAAAAAGGACATTAAAATTATCTTCTGATTTCCAAAGCAGAATTTTGTGCTGTTTTTGGCAATTTCCACTCCTGACACTCATGAGTCCTATGACTTCATCCTTTTCAAATCCTCTTAAAAGTTCAAGGACAAAGATTCTGAATGCAACCCAGAGCCATGGTTCCACCTAAACCCAATCATGCTGAAAACTCCTCTTAATGCCAATGTCCTTAATCTTGTACCCAGGTTTAATCCTGCAACTACTACACTTTGAGAAAAACCACAAACTTTCCATACCTAACTATTTTTTTGTTCACACTCTAAAAATAAGACTTCTTACCCTCTTTATCTAAGCACATGCCAATAGAACCTTCAGACCTTGTGAGCTCATGGCTTCAGAGTTACCTGTGACCATGTAAGAGTTGTCCATTTCAGTTCCCAACCCACCTATGTGAATCAGCATACTTTGCATTCTCTAAAATGGGGACTGTAAAACAGAAAGATGTCTGAGAAGGGATCATAAATACAGAAAATAACTTACAGAAATACCTCTAATCCAAGCTCTTTATATATATATATATATATACTAAGGATATTAGTACTTTCCTGATATGTATATATCAATCATATATACATATATAATATATATGTATGCATGTACATTTTAAATATATATTGTATATATATATTTACACATATATAAATGTTGCAAAAAATTTCTACTTTTGCTTCTATCTTTGTTGAAGGAAGTTTTGTAATATAGATATTTTAATACTTTTATTTCAAAGACATATTAAAATGTTTATTTTATGAAAAAAAATTTAAAAAAAGAAACACCTCTAATCACTTCTGACTCTCATTTTCTTACATCCAATTTCTGAAGGGAAACCTGATTGCACCAGGACCATTTCCATTTCATTGGGAATTGGATTAACGAATTACAGTGCCAAAGGCCATCCTTTGACTATAATTCAGATCTTTCTTTCCCAGAAACACCAAGAAGTAGTGTTAGCATTCAGATTTAACACTTGAGCCATTAACGCATTATTGCGTCCATCCTTGCACCTTCACTCCCACCTGTCTTTCAAAGCCAAATGCTCACTGACATTTCTTTCAAATGTTAGATCAAATTGTAGGTCTTCCTGTTCACTGAATTGTTTCCTGCAAACTTAAGCAGAACTGAAAAATTGTATACTACCTTTGGAATCGAGATCGATAATTTTTCATAGGGATATTTGAATAATATAAAACATTGTTTTAATTCATGACACTCAAGAGAGAAACAGGAAGAATCAGGACCAAGATATGGTTTTAAATTTTATTTTTCCAAAATGAGAAAAAATATCAATGAAGAAAAAATTCCATTCACAAAATGATACAATGATACATTATTTTCCTTTTATTTTTCACAACAAAAATTTTTTTTCATGATCACAAACAGAAAAATTGTCAAATTTGCTGCAATATACTTTCACTTTATACCTTCTGCAGCATGTTAATGGTATTCAATATGTGTGTTGATTTAAAGGCTGAATTATGTGGGATGTTATCTCCCAGAATAGAAGAAGTGACCCAAGTCTCTAAATTCAGGAAATTAGCTAATGCTTTAAGAGAAAGAGATCAGAGTTGCCAAAATGAAACACCAAGCAGACCCAATGATAATGCCCAAGAAATTGAACCCTCTTCACGTGGATGCTGTGAAGATTTTCAATGACTTGTTCACATGGACACAATATTTGTGATAGTCACAGAGAAACCAACACACTGTGAAAGTTAAGAGAGACAGAGGTGAAGCAATTTAGGTTCAGACCAATTTGTTGGATACCATAGTTTTTGATAAGCTCATGTAACACTAAATTTCCTTTTATAATCTCAGATAATACAGAAATCTTTTCCACTAGGAAGCGTCATCCAGAGATTAGAACCCCAGTATTCCTATCTCTCAGTGACTGAAGAAATATTCCTGCTGGTTTTAAGACTAAAATTGCTGACTTGTCAGAGTTAACAAATCACAGTAGTTGATGCTCTGACAGTGCACAGCAGATTGAGGAAAGCAACAGATGGGCAGGAAAACCTCATTTATCTGCAGATATGTATTCAGTGTCTATATTACAAAATAACCAAATGTAAGCAAAAACGCCTTTAAGAAATCAAGTATAAGCATCACATTATCCATTTATTAAAGTTCATTCATTTATCAGCCCACATTGGTCATCTCTTAAAACTATATCACCATATTTGTTAGGAAATCATTTAGCATACCTGAAAGAAAACAGAAAGAAGACACCAAATTTGAAAGAGGTAGGTAGACATTAGAAAGGTTTTAAACAAAATTGAGGCTTCCAGAAAAAAATAATCCTCAAATAGCCAAGTTATCTAAACCCTAAAAAAATCAGAGTTAGCCTTTGGCATAACCATCAATGCCCTGAATTATCATCCAAAGAACATTTATTTATTTCCAATATCTTCAACTCAGAATGTCAGAGGAACATGAATTGCAATATTTAAATTTCCTGTCAAAGCAATTTAGTAAGTGAGTCACTTTGAAAATGAACAAATATTTACATGGGTGAGATCTTACTGAAAATGAAATGTTATTATATCAAAAGAAAGAAAAAATAAATGATTATCATCTGCACGCGTATATGCTCTCCTACAGCACAGATGACCTGTGGTCTCCTGTAAGAAGGTACTACTTTGATTCTCTTCCAACTTTTACCTGTGATTGGTAACCTACAATTATACTACCTTTGTAAGAAAAGTGCCTAATCCCTCTGTTGAGAAACATAAGTGCGTAGCTAAAAAATGTAGCTTCTTGTTGTTTTTATGATCAGCCATTCAAGAATGTAAGAGTCCATGCAATTTACCAGGAGTTTATAAATTACTCATGGAATTTTCAGTGTGTACTTGATATAAGATATATACAAACATAATTATATGTGAGACTATTAGAATAAAAATAGGCTCTTTGACTTAACATAGATAAACAAATTTACAACAATCCTTCTTATAAATTCCTTCTTTTAAAATATACAACTATGTAGAACATGTATTGATCTGTTATTTTCTCCCAGTGGAAAGATGGTACTTAATAAAAATTTATCTAAACTAACCTGCTGAGTGCTACAGAATACGGAGTACAGTTGTTGAAGAAATTCCTGGATTCTCATTTTGGGGATGTAATTTTATTCAAGGGACACAATTAAATAATATTGGCTAGACATCAGAATCTCAAATGTCATTGTAGTTGCCCCTTTGAACTCTGATAAAGCTGGCATTGTAGCTGAGAGAATAGGGTTCATAAAGTTCAATTTTCTGGATTGAGAATGAGGTCCACTTTTTCAAGGGATTCAAATAAATGGAAAGGAGATTTTCCAACATTTATTAAATTATCCCAACAATTGTTACAAAACATCTGTATGATTTTCTGAATGAAATATTTGAATCTGAATGAAATATTTGTTTATTTCAAATCCTACCCCTATGACTGAAAGGCTTCTTGTATGGGGACAGAATAATAGGCTGAAAGTAGGACTGTGCTCTTTGGTGTAGAGTCTGTATAACAGGGCAGGTTATTTACCCCTGACACTATGTCCTCATTGATAATAAGTTACGAAGACAAAGTCTGTATAGACACCTGCAAGTTTCAAACCACTATGTGACTTTGAGGAATTATTTTTTTATTAATTTATAAAATAGTTTCTTAATTTCCTCTCTGATTGACTTGAATTCACCCCAAAGAAGCAAGTAGCCCCAACCAAAGTCATAAATGGGAAAGCAGGTGAGAGAATATGTGTTGCTCAAGATCAGCGGGAAAGCAGGTTTGTTCCTCGTCATCAAGGAACAGGTTGCATTCAAATGGAAATACAAAAACCTTAACTTCTATTCAAGAAGCAGAGAGACCAATAGATCTCTGAGGTCTCTGCAATGACATTGGAAAAATTATCAAAAATTTTTAAGCATTTTGCAGACCGTGAGTAGCATGACATCACGATTCAGATTTAAGAAGAAGCTATTTCTTCTGTCAGGAACATCTATGCCAGTAAGCTGCTCTGGAAAGCACTGGGAGCAAAGAAAAATGTGGTAATTGAATGCTGTCAACTTGGCTAGGTTTGCCAACCTTCCACATCTAAAATAATCCCAACAACGTCTTGAACATTGACATCGATGGTTAAGAGCCAAGTCACAACTCAAGGTTGATAACTCAGCATTACATTTGCAACTGTGCCATTGACGGGACATGATTTATGTAGGAAAAGTCAACTACAAAAAGAAGAATTTAAAGAGAGCCTGATGTAACCAATTTTAAGGCAGAAGAACATTAAAATACAGAGCTCTGCATGATTTGCTTCACTCACTTGTGGTTCTGAAAGGAATACTGACACGGAAATGCTGGTAATTGGAAATTAAATCATCCAAGGTACATATGGACAGAAAATAAGCAAAAGAGTATATGTTAAATTTTATAATAGCTGGCCTTTTTTGCAATTTATGTTTTGGAGTCATATAAAAAATAAGTGGATACAATCTCAAAATAAATAAATGAATAAATGAGTAAAATGGCATAATGCTGAATTTAAAGCCACTGTGTAAACAGAATAGCCAGAATTGAATCATGACTTTGTTACTTAATAGTTGGTGGCTTTAGGAAAAGAATATTACCTGTGACTTCATATCCTCAACTGCAAAGCTTCTCAGATAGGATTTATTTTTGAGAATAAAATGAGTCACTAAAAGTTAAAAATAAAATTTAAATGGCCAATACACATGAAATGTGGTACATGATCTTAAAAATTACACATTTAAATACACAATTCAAACACCATGCAGGACTTATACAACCTGGTGAGAAATTGATACTCACTTACTTTAAGATGTTTGCTTGAGAAACTGGAATCCTCTATTATTTGCAAGTATTGTAATAGGCTTAGAAATATACAATTAATTCCCAAAGGGTTGCAAAATCTCCCAAGATTTGGGTCCACATGAAATAGCACAATTAATGAAAAAATAATTTAGAGATTCACATGATCTCAAAAACATTTCCATACCCAAGGGATTGATCTCTGTTAGTAGAAATCAATGATGAAATAGATTTTGTTCTTCACTAACACCTTAGAATTTACAAAGTGTTTTGCCAAACATTATCCTTCCTAAAAAAAAAAACTTTTTTTTTTCAGTTGATCTCAGAAAACTCCAAGAGATTTGTAGTCTTGGGCAAGTTCCCATTGTTTTTCCTATTTCAGACACTATCTGTATTCTGTCATGGAATTAGTAAAGGAACACAGGGTCTTAACTACAGTTATTACTGAAACAATTTTTTTCCTACCCAAAAAATGACTTCAATATATTAATTAGGAACCTGTTAAAGTCTCAACTTTCTCCTTTGTGACCTAATACAATATAACTTACATATTTCAGTAGTATAATGATGTGACTACGTCATTGACCCTTCCAGACACCTCATTTGGTTGAGATATAAACGTTATTCATTTATATGAGATGAGTTCTGCCATGTTGCCCAGGCTGGACATAAACTTGCAATTCTTCTGTTTCAGCCTTCTTAGCAACTAGGATTACAGGTTGCATTGCCCTCCCCAGATTTTATAAGTCCAATTTTAACATTCAAGTATTCACGTAAGTTACAAATAATCTCTTTTTTCAGTATCATTGGAATTACATGTAAAGATATCATAAGCATTTTTGGGGAAGGAGGGATTTCACACTACCAATTTGATTTCTTTATTGATTGTAAGTTCATTCAGACCATTTTCAAACAGTTTTTTGATAAGCTGTGGTTTTACAAAAAGCACTGCTCATTTCATCTAAGTTTTAAAATTTGGTATTCTCAGGATGTATTTTGCTATATCTGAAACTCTGATTCATGTTTCCATTTTCTATTCTTAATAGTTATTTGAAACTTCTCACCTATTTTATTAATTTTGCTAAGGTATTTTTTCTATTTTATTCATCAATTAAATGGCCAACTTTTGATGTTGTTGTTCTCCTCTTTTCTCATTCATTATATTATCTCTTATATTATTATAAAAATTTTAGAGCATTGACATTATTATTAAAGGAGTATTATTCTTTGAGTTTACCTTGATATTTGCATTCAAATCTTATTCCATTAACTTCAAAATGCCCTCTTTTCTAACAATAAAATTAATTCTAATCCATAATTAACCTCTAAGTACTACTTTATCAATGTCTTACAAGATTTAGTGGGTAAGTTTGGAGTCTGTGCATTCAGTTGTAACTATATTCTCATTTTCATTTTAATTTGTTTTTGCCTTGTGAAATACTTGGAAGTGCTTCATAAAATTTCAAATTTGGGGGGGTACAGAGACCATTATTTTTATTTCTAATTTTAAACCCTGTTAAGAAGAGAATGCGGATCCAAGGAGGATCCAAGATGGCGGACTAGAGGGTGACTGCATCTCCCGTCACTCCAGAACTCAGGATTCAAGAAGGGGAGACATTGAGAGACTCGGACCAACATACAGCTGCTGGGTGAGTCTCTCACACTGGGTGAAACTTGGCCTGAGCGGCAGGCCCGGACAGTGGACATCTTCTTGGAGCAGGGCAGGGCAGTGAGAGTCTTCCCCAAGCAGCCCTGCTCCCTCAGGCGGCAGGCACAACCCACAGCCAGCTTCTAGGAGCAGGCCTGCCCAGTGAGAGCTTTTCCACACAGAGCCAACCCCAAACCCCGGACCCAGCGGCGGGCCGGACCCAGCGGCGGGCCCTGGCCCGTAGGGGATTCTGGGATCAGGCAGGGCAGTGAGAGGCTATCCCGAGCAACCCTGCTCCCTCCCGTGGCAGGCAGGGTCCACAACCAGCTTCTTGGAGCAGGCCCGCCCAGTGAGAGGATTTCCATGCAGAAACAGCCCCCAGCCCTGGACCCAGTAGCGGGCTAGGGGCAGTCTTCATTGGAAGCACTGCATTATCAAGTTCCTCTAAAACTTCAGGCTACTGAAGGCTGGGAGATGATGTACTGGAAATCTACAGGGACACTATAAGCCAATAGAGGGAATCTGCAATATCTCAGAGTCCCACTGATATCTGACTAATATGACAAAACAAGGGAAGAAAATGTCCCAAACAAACCTAGATACTATATCAATAAAACCCATTGACAGCACAGCAGAAGAAATATCAGAAAGGGGGTTCAGAATGTACATAATTAAAACAATCAGGGAAGGAAACGAGGAGATAAAAGAGCAAATGCAGGCATTGAAGGAAGAGATGAAAGAGCAAATGCGGGCATTAAATGATCACACCGATCAACAGTTAAAAGAGCAAATATGGGAAGCAAGAGATCATTTCAATAAAGAGTTAAAGATATTGAGAAAAAAAAAACAAACAGAAATCCTTGAAATGAAGGAAACAATAAACCAAGTTAAAAATTCCTTAGAAAACATAACCAATAGGATAGAACACCTGGAAGACAGAACCTCAGACATTGAAGACAAAATATTTAATCTTGAAAACAAAATTGACCAAACAGAGAAGAAATCATGAACAGAATCTACAAGAATTATAGGATATCATGAAAAGGCCAAATTTAAGAATTATTGGGATTGAGGAAGGCTTAGAGAAACAAACCAAAGGAATGAACAATCTATTCAATGAAATAATATCAGAAAATTTCCCAAATCTGAAGAATGAAATGGAAACCAGGTACAAGAGGCTTATAGGACTCCAAATATACAAAATTACAACAGACCCACACCAAGGCACATTATTATGAAAATAGCTAACATACAAAACAAAGACAGAATTTTAAAGGCTGCGAGAGAAAAGAATCAAATTACATTCAGCCCAAAACCAATAAGAATATCAGCAGAGTTTTCAATCCAGACCCTAAAAGCTAGAAGGGCCTGGAACAACATTTACCAAGCCCTGAAAGAAAGTGGATGCCAACCAAGAATCTTATACCCAGCAAAACTTACTTTCAGATTTGACGATGAGATAAGGTCCTTCCATGATAAACAAAAGCTAAAGGAATTTACAAAAAGAAAGCCAGCATTGCAGAACATTCTCAGCAAAATATTCCATGAGGAAGAGATGAAAAACAATGATGTAAATCAGCAACGGGAGGAACTAGCCTAAAGGAATTGTCAAATAAAGGAGAAACCAAATCATGTCAAAAAACAAACATGAGTCAAATGACTTGGAATACAAATCATATCACAATAATAACCCTGAATGTTAATGGCCTGAACTCATCAATCAAAAGACATAGACTGGCAGATTGGATTAAAAAGAAAAATCCAAGAGACTCATCTCATAGAAAGAGATACCCCCAGCCTAAAGGTGAAAGGATGGGAAAAATCATACATGTACATGGACACAGCAAAAAAGCTGGAGTGTCCATCCTCATTTCAGATAATGTGGACTTCAAACCAAAGTTAGTCAAAAGGGATAAATAAGGACAATTCATACTGCTTAAGGGAAGCATAAATCAGCAAGATATAACAATCATAAACATCTATGCCCCAAACAGTGGCTCATCCATGTACATCAAACAAATCCTTCTCAATTCCAGAAATCAAATAGAACACAACACAATAATACTAGGCAATTTTAACTCACCTCTCTCACCACTGGATAGATCTTCCAAACAAAAATTGAATAAAGAAACCATAGATCTCAATATCACAGGCAACAATTTAGACTTAACAGACATATATAGAATATACCAACCAACAAAGAACGAATACACTTTCTTCTCAGCAGCACATGGATCCTTCTCTAAAATAGACCATGTTTTATGCCACAAAGCTACTATTAGCAAATATAAGAAGATAGAGAGACTACCTTGTATTCTATGAGATCATAATGGATTGAAATTAGAAATAAATGACAGAATAAAAAACAGAAACTTCTCTAATACCTGGAGATTAAATAATACTCTATTATATGATGAATGGATAACAGAAGACATCAGGAGGAAAATTAAAAAATTCTTAGAAGTAAACGAGAACAAAGACTCATCATATCAAAATCTCTGGGATACTATGAAAGCAGTACTTAGAGGAAGATTTATTTCATGGGGCGCATTCAACAAAAGAAGAAAAATCAACAAATAAATGACTTAACACTACAGGTCAAAGTCCTAGAAGATGAAGAGCAGATCAACACCAAAAGTATTAGAAGACAGGAAATAGTTAAAATCAGAGCTGAAACCGATGAAATTGAAACAAAAGAAACAATCAAAAAAATTAACAAAATAAGAGTTGGTTCTTTGAAAAAATAAACAAAATTGATAAACCCTTAGTCACAAAAAAGAGAAAGAGAGAGAAAACACAAATTACTAAAATTCAGAATGAACAAGGAAATATCACTACAGACACGAGTGAAATACAAAACATAATTAGAAGCTATTTTGAAAATCTATACTGAAACAAAACAGAAAACCTCCAAGACATCAACAAGTTTCTAGAGACATATGAATGACCTAAACTGAACCAGGAGGGCATACACAACTTAAATAAATCAATTTCAAGCAATGAAATAGAAGAGGTCATCAAAAGCCTACCAACAAAGAAAAGTCCGGGACCAGATGGGTTCTTAGCCCAGTTCTACAAAACCTTTAAAGAAGAGCTCATTCCAATACTTCTCAAATATTCCATAAAATAGAAGAGGAGGGAACCCTCGCAAACTCATTCTATGAAGCCAATATCACACTGATACCTAAATCAGACAGAGACACTTTGAGGAAAGAAATTTTCAGACCAATATCCTTAATGAACATTGATGCAAAAATTCTCAACAAAATTTTAGCAAATCGCATCCAAAAATATATTCAAAAGATAGTGCACCACGATCAAGTGGGTTTAATCCCAGGGATGCAAGGTTGGTTCAACATCTGGAAATCAATAAATGTCATTCGCCATATCAACAGACTTAAAGTTAACAATCACATGATTATTTCGATAGATGCAGAAAAAGCATTCGATAAAATACAGCATCCCTTCATGCTCAAAACACTAGAAAAAATAGGGTTGATGGGAACATTCCTTAACATTGGAAAGGCCATCTACACCAAGCCCACGGCCAAAATCATTCTAAATGCTGAAAAACTGAAAGCATTCCCCCTAAAAACTGGAACAAGGCAGGGATGCCCTCTTTTACCACTTCTATTCAACATTGTCCTTGAGACTCCAGCCAGAGCAATTAGACAAACCAAAGAAATTAAAGGGATACGAATTGGAAAAGAGGAACTCAAACTATCCCTGTTCGCTGATGACATGATTATATATTTAGAGGAACCTGGAAATTCCACCTGAAAACTTTTAGAACTCATAAGTGAATTCAGTAAAGTAGCAGGTTACAAGATCAATGCTCATAAATCCCAATGCATTTTTATACATAAGTGATGAATCTTCAGAAAGAGAAGTTAGGAAAACTACCCCATTCACAATAGCCTCAAAAAAATAAATAAATAAAATACTTGGGAATCAATCTCACAAAAGAGGTGAAAGAACTCTATAATGAGAACTACAGAACACTAAAGAAAGAAATTAAAGAAAATCTTAGAAGATGGAAAGATCTTCCATGTTCTTGGATAGGCAGAATTAATATTGTCAAAATGGCCATAGTACCTAAAGTGCTAAACAGATTCAATGCAATTCCAATTAAAATCCCAATGATGTACCTTACAGAAATAGAGCAAGCAATTATGAAATTCATCTGGAAGAATAAGAATACCTAACCCAGAATAGCTAAGCAATCCTTAGCAGAAAGAGCTAAGCAGGGGGTGTCAGAATACCGGATCTTCAACTCTACTACAAAGCAATAGTAACAAAAACAGCATGGTATTGGCACCAAAATAGACAGGTAGATCAATGGTAAAGAATAGAGGACATGGGACACAACCCAAATAAATACAATTTTCTCATACTAGACAAAGGGGCCAATAATATGCAATGGAGAAAAGATAGCCTCTTCAACAAATGGTGCTGGGAAAACTGGAAATCCATATGCAACAGAATGAAATTAAACACCTATCTCTCACCCTGCACAAAAACTCATCTCAAAATGGATCAAAGACCTCGGAATCAGACCAGAGACCCTGCATCTTATAGAAGAAAAAGTAGGTCCAAACCTTCAACTTGTTGGCTTTGGATCAGACTTCCTTAACAGGACTCCCATAGCACAAGAAATAAAAGCAAGAATCAACAACTGGGATAGATTCAAACTAAAAGCTTTCTCTCAGCAAAGGAAACTATCAGTAATGTGAAGAGAGAGCCTACAGAGTGGGAGAATATCCTTGCCACTCATACTTCAGATAGAGCACTAATTTCCAGAATCTATAAAGAACTCAGAAAACTCTATACTAAGCATACAAATAATCCAATCGACAAATGGGCTAAGGAAATGAACAGACACTTCACAGAAGAAGATGTATAAGCAATCAACAGATATATGAAAAAATGTTCAACATCTCTAGTAATAAGAGAAATGCAAATCAAAACTACCCTAAGATTCCATCTCACCCCAATTAGAATGGTGATTATCAAGAACACAAGCAACAATAGGTTTTGGAGAGAATGTGGGGAAAAAGGTATACTCATACATTGCTGGTGGGGTTGCAAATTAGTGCAGCCACTCTGGAAAGCAGTATGGAGATTCCTCAGAAAGCTTGGAATGGGACCACCATTTGACCCAGCTATCCCACTCCTTGGCCTATACCCAAAGGACTTAAAATCAGCATACTACAGAGATACAGCCACATCAACGTTCATAGCTGCTCAATTCACCATAGCCAGATTGTAGAACCAACCTAGATGTCCTTCAATCGGTGAATGGATAAAGAAACTGTGGTATATATATACAATGGAATATTACTCAGCCATAAAGAATGATAAAATTGTGGCATTTGCAGGCAAATGGATGAAATTGGAGAATATCATGCTAAGTGAGATAAGCCAATCTCACAAAACCAAAGGAAGAATGATCTCACTGATAAGCGGATGATGATACATAATGGGGGGTGGGAGGGGTTAGTGTTAGTGTTAGGGTTAGGGTTAGGGTTAGGAAGGGAGGCAAGAATGGAGGAAGGAAATACTGTATAGAGGGAAAAGAGGGGTCGGAGGGGGGCGAAAAATAACAGAATGAATTAAACATCATTACCCTGTGTAAATTTATGATTACACAAATGTATGCCTTTACTCCATGTACAAACAGAGAAACAACATGTATCCCATTTGTTTACATTAAGAAAAAGAAAAAACAAACAAATAACTAAAAAATAAAGGTTAAATTCTTTAATTAAAAAAAGGAAGAGAATGTGGTCTTTGTTTACAGGTTGGTTTGTACTTACTGAGACTAAATGTACACACTAGCTCATAAGTAAATTTAGAAATATATACTATGTGTGTTTAAGCAGAATGGGGGAAGGCTCAAATGTTTTCTCTAGCATCGGAAGCTAATCCAAAAGAAGGGAGGGGAGGTAAAAAAAAGACAGTTCAGTGGAGCCAACAAAGGGGAATGAAGGGAAGGGAGCTGGAATAGGATAGGGAAAGAGAGTGGAATCTGACCTAATTTGTCTATGTATGATATGAATATACCACAGTGAATATCATCATTATGTTTATCCATAGAACACTAATTTAAAAACAAAGAAAATTACAAATAAATAGCAGAAGGATCAGTAGAGGCAAGGGAATAGGAGAAGAGAGAAGGGGAGGGAAAGGGGAAGTACCAGGGAATTGAATCAAGATGAATTATATTCTATGCTTTTATAATTATGCCGAGATGAATCCCATTGTTATGGAGTTCAAAAGAACTATTCTAAAGGGGAATGAAAGAACTAATAAATAAAGGGGAAAAAAGAAGGTGGGCTTCTATTTTTGTACCAGAGATTGAATCCAGGGGTACTTATCCACTGAGCCAAAGCCCCTTTTCATTTTTCTTTTCTTTTCTTTATTTTTTTATTTGGAGACAGGGTCTGGCTAAGTGTCTTAGGACCTCACTAAGTTGCTGAGTGCTAAGGCTGACCTCGAACTTAAAATCCTCCTGCCTCAGCCTCCTGAGTCATAGGAATTATAGACATGTGCCACGCCCAGTGATGGGCTTCATTATTGAGTACACAGTTATAGGTGTAATGCCTACATGTCTACTTAATTAATTTTATTTCTCAAATTTGCCCCTCCCTTATTTTTAGATTTTGCTCGATCTGTATATTTCTGAGAGAGGTAGTATATATATCTTTCCCTTAAATCCCTACTCTACAACTCTACATTTGTTGATTTCTTCTTGAAATTCTGCTAGATTTGTATTATCTGTTTTGAGGCTTTTTAAAAATACAAAGAAGTTTGAAACAATTATATACTATTATTTGTACTACTATGGTTTATTTATCTCTATTAATTACAATTAAAGTCTCTTTTTTCTTTGTATTAATTTAGTTATGCCAGTTTGCTTTTGCAGGTTTTTGCCTGGTATCCCATTTTCACTCCTTTGATGTCCATTTTTATTGATCTTTCAGTTTTGTAGTTGCCCCTTCTAAATATACAGCTGTGTTGAGTTAAGGGTGGGTGTTGAGATTTTTGACCTTCAATATGTAAGGCCCCCCTTTTGAAGTGTTATTTCAATTACATTTGTTATTGTTACTTCTGCATTAGAATTGATTTTTACTATTGTTTTGTTCTTTCTACTTATTATGCTTATTGTGTAAACTTATGCAACTGTGTCTCCCCAAGGCAAATTAATTGACTGGCTTATGAATAAGTATAAGACTTAGATTTAGTAAAAAGTGATAAAATAGTGTTACGTTTCATATATGAGGCACTCCCCAAAAACTCATGCATGAGACAATTCAAGAATGGCCAGGGGTGAAACGATTAGATTATGAGAGTTGTAACCTAATCAGTGAATTAATCCACTGATATGGAGTAACTGGATGATCCCTATAGGCACGTAGGATGTGACTGGAGGAGGTGGGTCGTTGGGAGTATGTCTTTGTGGTTTATATTTTGTCCCTGATGAGTAGAGCTCTCTCTGCTTCCTGATTACCATGTCCTGATCTGCTTTCTTCTTCCACACCCTTTGCCATGATGTTCTGCCTCAGCTCAGACCCAGAGCAATGGAATCTGTCATCTGTGCTCTGAGATTCCTGAAACTGTAAGTGCCAAATAAACTTCCCTTCCTTTAAAACTGTTCTTGCCAGGTCTTTTGGTCACAGTGATACAAAGCTGACTAACACATATGTCAATATCCTGTCTAATGAAAACTGAAGTGTTTGGAATTCCAAGATAAGTTTTTAAATATATATGTTATTTCTTTTTGGTGAAATACAGCACATTTTAGAGCAAGCAACTCACCTTCACCCTAGAGAAAGATCACCTGGAAATTGCTTCCAGTGATAATAAAACATCTATTAAAGGACAAAATTTCTTTAATATCTTTCTGCCTTTTAATTTAGCCATGGTAAAATTTCTTGCTCTCTATTTCGCTACAAAACTTCCTTTGGATTGAGGAAAGAAATATGCTTAATTTTTTTACATTTGAAAATACATTTCAAACCAATCTCTAAGAAAAATAGTACTCACCCAACATGTTACCAAAGTTCAGTGGATTTCATTGTTGTCAGAAGTTAACAAAAGTTTTAATATATTTTGTTTGTTTATTAGGATACCCTACTGTACCAACTTCAAAAAGAGTTCTAAAAATCTGTGCTCTAAAACCATAAGAACGGAAAATGTACTCAGGATTTATTCTTTTTGAAAATGTAACATTTATTTTTTCTAAAATGTTGAAATTAGACCATTTAGAAAACAGTTTTTCTGTGGATTGAAATCGCAGGAGTACTCCTCAGCAAGGTGGAGATGTTAGAGAATTCCCTGAAATTCAATTCCAGATGTGAGAAGAATCACAGAGATACACAGATTCAGGTACTGTGTACATAAGAGAAGTTGGAGCCTGAGCAGGGACACCAGCACCGGCTTTTTACCTCAGAGGAGAGGGCTGACACAGACAGGAGGAGAGAGGCACCGCCCACAAGGCTGGCGTGGGAAAACCTGTGCAGCAGAGAGGCAGTCTGACCTGAACTGAGCCAGAAGCAGTGCAGCAAGCAGCTGTTTCCACATTGCTCACCTGGCATGTGGTAAGCTGAGGTGGGAAGACATCTCGAAGCTGTCCAGCCACAGCTTTCTGCTGCAGGAGCCTGGGAACTCGTAGGAATTTTGCCAGACTGTCCCAGCAAGTGTCTGCATGAGGTCCAGATTGTGCGTGGTGGGGTGCTATTAAAAAGAGGCAGAAAGAGACTTGTGTCCAGCGCATTTCAGCCTAGAGATACTGAGGGGAGTGTACCTTCCTTTCCCATTGGGTCTGGTGACTCACAGGACCAGCCAGGAAGAGTGCAGAAACTGGACAGATGGGTGCGGTGGCATTCAGTGTCTGATCTCAGGAAGCCCATATTCATGTGTGTGGAATGTGCAAGATCTCTGGAGAGTTCGTTTACCCCAGTGGAATTCTCAGGGGGTCCTGAGATCCAGATGCCTAGCAGAGATTAGCATCTGCTCAGGCAGGGTCTGCAGAGGACCATCTGAACTAAATACCAGTCCCCAGAACTCCTCATTTAGAACTCTGCATCACCTGCCCTAGTCTGCTAGGGCTGAGAACACTAGTCTGCTCAGGCTAAACTCCAATTGCCAGTGCTTCCCATTCCATTCTTCCTTATGTTGCTGAGAAGGAAGGCTGAAAGTTGTTACAATCCACTCTGCTTCCAAGTCACTCCAGATGTCAGCTTGATCAGCATGTGAGGATGGGCTTCAAACCTTCAGCTCTTCCTCTTCGATGAATATATAGGCCAAGAAGCAATAGAAATAAGGGCAATATAACACAGACAGCGGACATCCATTCTTATCAACAGTTTTTACATAATGCCTTTATTTTTTTTATTTAAATGTTTTCTCTAATTTTTTCCATTTTTTTTTTTGTGTGTGTGTGTGTGCACGCACACACTTGTATGTGCTTGCTCTGCTGATTGGTTTGTGTGTCTGTGGGCATACACATTAGTTTTTCAATTTTATAATTTTTTCACCCATTTGTTATTTGTATTGTTTGGCCTTTTGAAGTTTAAGTTTTTTGTGTGTTTTGATTTCACTTATTGTTTGTTTTAGCTTTTTGTTGTTGTTGTTGTTGTTGCCCTTGTTGTTCCTTCTCTCCTTTCTTCACCCTCTTATAGAAAAAATTCTCTTGTTTACTCCTTTCTCCTCTTTGTTTTATCTCTTTCAGCCAGTTCTTTCTCCTCTTCCTTTATAGCTGTGACAACATAATTCTGCTTTCCCAACTTACTTTTGCCTCCTGGCCCCATTTTATTTTCTCTTGCTGAACTGTAAGCTTACTCTCTTGTAGAACTATTTAGTTTACAAAATTCATACCCACACCATGCATGTTGTTGGGGTTATTAGTACTGTGAATGGTGACATAGTTGACTCTTGCTGTTTAATTCTAAATATAGTGTGTGGGTATTTATCACTGTAGATGTTGTTAATTGATGGCCCCATCATTCCTTTTTTGTGGTAATTGGTGTTATTGTTGTCATAGTAAGCACTGGGCATCCATTTTAATGATATAGATTGATGTCTACTGTTATTGCAGTTGCTTGTGTACCCTTACTATGAAAGGGGGTGGGAAGCTATTGCGACACCATGAGTTCACAGGGTAAGGACTCTTTGTAAGCTACTCACACAGTTTATTCAAGTGACAGCTCACCTTGCTCCATGCACAAATTCACAACTGCTCAAACCTCAACAATACTTTAACACAAAGAATAGGAGACACAAAAAACTCAACAAATCATCAGGACCCATGTAGAAGTGCCTAGAATAGGATCCCAGGTCCCACTGTTAGATATCTGCTCCGGCAGTAAAAACAGAAAGATGTCAAGATGATGTCTCAGAGGAAGCCACAGTGTTGTAGTAGCTCAACACAAAAGTGAATTAAATCCGTAGTTCTAAAGCAGCAAACTGAGAGGTATTGGTAGCTGAAATTAGTACTTGGATTACACTCAAGTCTATGTGTTAAAATAAGAGTTTCCAACATCATAGGACTTATTATCAAAGAGATAATTATGCACCAAAAGGCACTCTCATCAAAAAGGAAAAGGAATCCATCTCAAGATACAATAAGTCCAACACCTCTGGGAACAAGAAGAAACAGGCAAACAATTCTTCACCAAAAATTTACCATTCACTAACAAAAAGAAAAAAAAAAAAAAAAAAACCACACAGATATGGAAAGAATACAAAATATTGATTGTTAAAAAGATTAATGCAGTAAAAGAACTAAAGAAGAAATTATAAAAGAAAATACAGAAGGTGAAACACCATTTTAATAGTGAGATTCTGGAAAGGAATTGATCAGGACTCCTAGAAATGAAAGACACAATAAATTAAATAAAAATTTACTATAAAGAATCACCAATATTATATTACATAGAAAACAGAACTTTAACCTCAAAGATGGGGCATATGAACCTCAATGCTCAATATGAATTAAAAAAAAAAAAGATCAGAATATACAAGAACTCTGGGACAACATTAAGAGACCAAATTTAAATTTAAGACTCACTGGGATAAAAGAGGGCATGGAGGTACCCTTCTATGGAAAATTTCCCAGGTTTTAAGAATGGGATGGACATCCACATAGAGGAGGCATATATGACATCAAAGAGACAAAATGAGATAAATAAAAAAAACTCTCCAAAACATCTCATATTCAAAATGCCTAACATAGAGAATAAGCGTGAAATATTAAAAGTCACAAAGGAAAAACATTAGATCACATTTAGAGTAAAACAATGAGGTTCATATCCAACTACTCAGCAAAAACTCTACAATCCAGAAGTGACTGAAATGAGATAATTTAGTCTTTGCACAAAAGCAATTGAAAACAAAAATTGCTATTCCATCAAATCTACCATTCAGAATCAAAGAAATAAAAATATTTCATGTTGTGACACTGAATTCATGATCCCTATGCCAGCACTACACAATGTACTTGATAAGATGCTACACAGGGAATAGCTCAAAAACGAAATCCCAGATTTCTCAAATGTATAAAGCTCTCTTAAAGAGCATTTAAGTAGATAAAAATTAAGAATGAATTAAATATATGAAATAGAACAACTAGCAGGAAAAAATAAACATCTCTCAATAAAAACTGTGGATAAAGGGAACAGTTCAACAAGACAATGTGATAGTAAACATTTATGCTCCAAATATTGGTGCACTTACTTACATTAAAAAAACATTATCGACATTAAATCCAAGACTGATCCTGTAAATGGGTGATTTAAACAGAACACACCCCTCCATCTGACCCTGTAAATAGTTCTGGGTGATTTAAACAGAACACACCCCTCTCATCAATAGAGAGATCATCTAGACATAAAGTCAACAAAGACATTTCTGACCTAAGTAATACTAAAAATCTAATGGACCTATCAGACAGCTATAAAATATTTTATTCAACAACAACCGCATCCACTTTTCTTTTAGTAGCTCATGGAAACTTTCCTAAGTAGATTATATTTTAGGTTACAAATTGAGTCTTACCAAACACAAAAAAATAAATAAATAAAATTCCATGTAATCTATCAGATTATAATGGAATGAAATTAGAAATTCACAGCAAGAAAAATTACCAAAATCACAAAAACTCATGAAGATTGAAAAATAATCATTTTTTTTCAGCCTATGGATTCCTAGTATTTAGCATAGGGCCTAGCAAATAGTAGGAGCTTAACACCCATTGGATGAATAAATCATTAGATGACTCTAGTTTCTTTTGTAAACCTATTATTGTGGTCAAAGGTCTTGTCTTCTTAAGAGGTGTCTCACTTCTTGTTTTATTAAAGAATTATAATTATATGTAGTGTTTGGGTTCATTTTGACAAAATCATATATATGGGAATTTTTATTTCAATTCCCATTGCCTTCTTTCCCTTCTTCCTTCCACCTTCTACTCCCTCTCATCTTCTCTATTGATCTTCATTTCACTCTTTTATTTATTTTTGAGTGATATTTTCTATGTATGCATAAGTAAAAATCATTTTTGTACATTTATAAATGTATATAACATGCTACTGTTAAATTCATTCAATATTCTACCCTCTTTCCCTCTTTCCTCTCTCTCTATCATTCTCCTTCTTCTCTACCCTACTGACCTACCTTATATCTTTATGATATCCAATCTCGTCCCCTGCCACCTTTTTTCCCTTATTTTGCTTCTACATAGAAGCGAAAATATTTGGGTATTGATTTTCTGAATCTGGCTTATTTAATTTAGCATGTTGTCCATTACCATCATTTACCACAAATGTCATTATTTCATTTTCTGTTAAAACTCCACTGTGCATATATTATGGGCATCTGGGTTGATTCCATAATTTAGCTACTGTGAATTGTGCTGCTCTAAATATTGAAGTATCCATATCATGATAGTATGCTGATTTTAGGTCTTTTGAATAAATAACAAAGAGTGGTAAAGCTGGATCAAACGGAAGTGCCACTCCTAGTTTTTTGAGGAGTCTCCACACTGCTTTCCACAGTGATTGTACTAATTTGCAGTCCCACCAGCAATGCATATGTGAACCTTTTTCCCCACATCCTCTCCATCATTTATTGTTGTTCATGTTCTTAATAATTGCCAGTCTGACTTAGGTAAGATAAGATCTTCATGTAGCTTTGATTTGCATTTTCCTCATAGAGAAGTTGAACATTTTTTTCATATATTTGGTAGCCATTTGTATTTCTTCTTTTAAGAAATTTCAAAAAAAAAAAAAAAGAAAGAAAGAAAGAAATTTCTATTTAGTTCTTTGGCCCTTCTATTAATTGGGTAATTTGGGGTTTTGCCATTGAGTTTTTTTGGTTCTTTATATATTCTGGATATTAATCACCTATCGTAGAAGTGGCTGGCAAAGATTTTTTTTTCCATTCTGTAGACTCTCTCTTCATTTTCTTAATCATTTTATTGGATGTGCACGAGATTTTAATTTGATGACATCACATTAATTGATCCTTGGTTTTATTTCTGGAGTTTTAGAGGACTGGTTGAGGAAATCAGTGACTGTACCAATATGATAGAGCATTAACCTTATGTTTTCTTCTAACAGTTGCAAGGTTTCTGGTCTAATTTCTAAGTATTTGATTCACTTTGATTTAATCTTCGCAAAGGGTGAAAGATAGAGATCTAATTTTTTTCTTCAACAATCGGATATCTGGTTTTCTCTACAATATTTGTTATAAAGGTTGTCTTTTCTCCAAAACACATATTTGGCATCTTTATCAAGTATCAGATATCTATAAGTATTTGGATTTGTCTCAATGTCTTCTATTCTGTTCCATTGGTCTTCATATCCGTACTGATACCAGTACCACATGGTTTTTGTTACTATAGCTGTGTAATAAAATTTCCATTTTCGTATCTTGATGCCTTTCCTTGTTCTTCTTGTTCAAAATTGCTTTGGCTATTCTAGGTCTCTCATTCTTCCAAACAAATTTAGGCACTGCTGTGTCTAGTTATGTGAAGAATTTCATTAGTATTTTGATGACGATTACCTTGAATGTGTATGTGGCTTTTGGTACCATGGTCGTTTGTACAATATTAAATTTGCCTATTCAAGAGCATGGGAGGTCTTTCCATCTTCTGAGGTCTCCCTCAATTTCTTTCTTTAGGGTTGCTTTAGGGTTGGATTAATTTCCAGGTTCTTTTTTTTTTTTTTTTTTTTTTTTTTTGAGATTTTTGTGAAAGGAATTGTTTTCCTATTTCTTTTCTCAACTGAAAGGCTTTTCCCTGGATTAAGGGAAATTATTTTGTATTTCATCTGATTAAGGTGAGAATCTAGCCAAAAAGAAATCCCCAAAACATCAACAGAATTATTTAACTCTAATACATCCTTGTACAACTTCTATTTCTCTCCTCAAGAAAATACTTTTCTTCTCAGAGGTTTTTGTTTTTTGTTTTTTGGGTTTGTTTGTTTGTTTTTGGTGCTGGGGCTTGAACGCAGGGGCACTTGACCCCTGAGTCCCATGCCCAGCCCTATTTTGTATTTTATTTAGAGACAGAATCTCACTGAGTTGCTTAGTGCCTCACCATTGCTGAACTCAAGATCCTCCTGTCTCAGCCTCTTGAGCACCTGGGAATACAGGCATGCACTACTGAGTCCGGCTCAGAGGTGTTTTTAAAGCAAGTTTGACATCGTTACTCCTCAAGCTGTGGATCAAAGTGCTCAGCATAGACCCAACATTTGTATAAGAGTGAGGCTACTTTTTCTGGCCCACACACTCTACATCAGGGATGTACATCTAGTCATTATATGGAACATAAGCTCTGAAGGCTTAAGCCCTTCCCTTTCTGGTCCAGATGTGGAAGATGATGAAAATGATAAAAACATAGGAAATTGAAGTAGTTCTGGTAGACACAAAACTGATCATGCCAATTAGAACAAAATCCACAATCTCAATGGAGGTAGTAATACAGTAAAGGTGGACCATGGGGAGTATGTCAGAGATTGTGGACAGTTTTGGCATCACAGGTCTCAACATCCAAAGTATGGACTTGGGAACCCTGAAATCCCATTACTTTTGGGAACCCTGAAATCCCATTACTTTTGTACAAAACACAAAGACAGTTTAGATATATGGGGATAATATAACTTTATACAGCAGTGGTTAGCAAGTAGCAAGAGCAATCATGTGCCATTGCTGTCAATATTATAGTATTTAGTGATGGAAAAAAAAATGTATATAATAGACCTGAGTCAGGCACACTGTATAGATGTTATTTTTCTCCAGTATAAAGCTCATTAGTATTTTGGTGGGTGTCATAAAAATCAATGGGTATATCCACAAAAGATAGATTAAAGATGAAATAATACAGGGTGTGTAAAGGTGCAAATTTAAAGAACTTAAAATAATGAAGACCAGATTGGCCACCACAATAAACAGATAACTACGTAGGAATAGGAATAAGAAGGGGAGCTGGCGTTCTGGCTTGTTAGCTAAACCCTCCATGATAAACTCTGTCATTCTTCTGTAGGAACTGATTTAGGGAGAACCAGTTAGAGGTAAACTGTAGTACTACATTGTACAGCTCATCTCTGGAACCTACTGGTTCTGCATAATAGTAACCTTTTCCACATCCCCCTTCTCCCACCCACTGGTAGCCACCATTTTATCATCCTCTTCTACACCTTTGACTATTTTAGATGCCTCATAAAAAGAGGAATCATGCAGTATTCATCCTTCTTCGACAGACTTATTTTACTTAGCATACTGACTTCCATGCCCATCCACGTTACAAATAGGTTTTCTTTTATTTTCAAGGCTGAATTATATTCCACTTTTGGTATGTGTTACATTTTGTCTGTCCACTCCTCTGTGGTTACAAATCAATAATAATCATCTATAAATTAAACAAGATAAGCAAATATCTTGGACACTGGGATTGCTTTTGCCTTGTGGCCATTGTGAATCATGCTGCAATGATCTTGAGAGTTTAAATATCTCTTTGAGATAGTGATTTCAATTATTTTGAATATATTCCAAGAAGTGGGATTTGCTGAATCGTATGGTAGCTTTATTTTTAATATTTTGAAGAACATCCTTGCAGTTTTCTGTATCTTATATGTAACAAAGGCCTATGATATGCGGATCCCTACCTAGGCATTGTCATGCTGTGCTCTGAGAATACAAAGCGTATCTTAGCCTTGAGACAGAAATTTACTAGTAAAATGTATAAGAAACCCACGAAAACCATGCCGGACATGGGAAATCACATAAGGGAGTTTATTAAGGAAACAAAGTGTCTCCCTGCAGGGTAAGAGAGAAAATGAGAGGAAAAGAGAAAGGGCACATGCTAGAGAGGTGGAAAAAGGAGGAGGAGAGAGAAAGTGAGTAGGAGAGAGAAAGCATGAGAAAAGATGGCGGGGGAGCTATCCTTAAGCAGTTGAATTCCACCGGGCTAACAGGGGACCAATAATGGAGAAGGATACTTGAAAGCTGACTGATGAACCAATAAGATGTTCACAGATTGACAAGTGATTGGGAGGCAGGGAAATGAATGCAGCGGAAAGTGAGGGGAGCAGCTTTAGATTATATTACAAATTGTAAGTTGTTAATCAGTCAGATTGGAAGGAACTACTATGATACACCACAATACACAGTTTCTCACTTCACTTTTCTTGTCTGTTATTCTCACAGACCATTTCTCTTCTCCATGTATCATCTTATTAGTTGGGTGGTTACAAGATCTATTTTAGCAAGTATTTACTTGATTTCATATTTAATAGATGGAAAGAGACCCATAACAAGGAAAACAAATCAATAATAATCATCTGTAAATTAAACAAGATAAGCAAATATGTACTCACAAGATCATGTTCCTAATTAGATAGTAAGATTAGCATGTCACCAATAAAATATGTGTAGTTTGAAAATAAATATTTAGATTTATTATTTACAAAAATTCAAATCCTATGTCTTTCTGTATTGTAATTTTTTAATTTATTTTTTTTAATTTTAAAATTTAAAATTTTTAAATTTTTAATTTTTATGTCCTTTAAATTCTACATGCAGGGGGCATAACTTTGAAAGGTTGAGCAATGATTGCTACCTGGAAAACTCTGTGAAGGCCAGGATAGCATATCTTCCTTATTGACCTTTGTATCACAGTACCTAGAACTCTGAAACAATGCTTCACAGAAACACACAGTAAGAAGTCCTGCAGGACACTGGGGCATGTTTGAAATCCCAACTATCCCAGAGACTGAGCTGGAGGATCTTAAGTTTGAGGCAAGCCTGGGCAACTCAGTGAAACCTTGTCTCAAAATAGAACAAAAGGTCTGCGGACGCCCTTGGTGCTTGCATAGCCTGTGGGAAGCCCTTGCTTTAATTCCAAGTAAAGAAAGTGAGTCAGTCCTGAAAAATATATTTTTGATTGAATAAATTATATACTTTGGAATGGTAATTTATTGAGGTTTTTTTCTGAATCTTCTTTTGTAAAAGTACTGACAGTTTAATTATCTCTTATGTTTATATTTTGGGACAATGTATTTTTTTTGTATTTTGTGTAGGGTGGAGCCGAAATTTGTCAGCATAAAAACAAAGTGGATCCCACAAGATAAGACTTTCTTGTGTCCTAAAGGAAATGAATAATTTGTGAATTTATTAAAAGTTTTTACTTCCCTTGGGAATTTTTGAGGATTTTTCTCTAAATGATACAGGGAAAATTCATTTCCAATCACCACTTCCAAAGGGATTTCATCTCCAAGGAATTACACTCAGATTGCAAAATTGCTACTAGTGCTCCAAAGAAATAAGTGTAAGAACTTCTCTATTTTTTACTTCAAATGAACAATCTCTTTCAATCAGATTTTTCAGCTGCTTTATTTTTAATTTTCAAAATACCTAGAAGATTTTGAATATTCTTATATATTAATGATCAATTATCTGAGGTTATGGATGTGCCAATTACCTTGATTTGATCATTACGTATAATAAACATGTGTCTCTTTTGAAATTATTTTCTTTCCTGAATTCTTCCTCTGTCTATCTTTCTTGTTGTCTGAAAGGTACTACTATGGTTTGGCAAAAGCCAGAGAGGCAGGAAAAACATACTATCTTCAAGAGGCTTCTATGTGACATGCTCTCTGAAAGGTTATGGAAAATAATATTTCTTCTAGACAGCCCCTGGGAGAGATGGAGGGACAGTGGGAGGGACAGTGTGGCTCTGGAAGATGGAGGGAAATTATACAAACATTAAACCTCTCCCAGTAAATCCTTTTCCAGGAACAGTGGGTCCTGACGGGAGGAGGTGGATACTGAAATGCTGGGCCCTGGACTTCGACCCTTTCCCATTGTCCTGGAAGGAGAAAAGCAACTAGTGAAGCTCTGGGTAACAATGGGTCCCAGAGAAAGAGGATTATCAGTGAACACCCCTTTCTGAGCTTTCCCCAGTAAGAAAGAGTTTCAAACTTTTTACAACTGCCTTCCTGAGTTAAAATTTTCACCTGCACAACTAGTTCCCTGACTGTCCGACCGGCACGTTCAACAGTTTCCAATGATTAATTCACCCTCGTTGTAAACTATAAAACCCAGAGTCCTTCTGTAACTGAGGGCCACTGTCATACCCAGAAAATGAGCCCTTCCAGTTCTGATTGATTGAACCCTGCTGTGGAATAAAGGAAAGCTTGCTGATCCATTTGAGGTCTGCTTCCATCTTGGTTATTTGCGTTTTCATAATGGTGCTGAAACTGTGTTGGTTATTTTTATTTACACGCTCATGGTAAATAAGATATCAAAGTCTGCTCCTTACTTTTCAGGACTCATGTATTACTTTTTTTTATTTTTTGTCAGTGCACAAGAATCAGGATAAAGCTCACAGTTACTTGGATCACAAGAGACTAATAGACTACAATAAATAATAATTCAATATTTTTATTGATAACTATAGTTGCCATGCTACTGACATTCATGCTATAAATGGTGATAATAATGTGACTCAGAGAAATAGAATGAATATCTAGGTCCACACACAGCTAATTAGGCTACAGCTGGACTTTGAGTTCAGATTTTACAGCACTTTTTTCTACTATAGAAAATAATGTTCACCCTACAGTGATTCTTTGATTCTCCCTGCCCTTTTTTTTCAATTTTCTATTGGCTGGAAAATGAAATGCAAAGCTTAACTTTTAGAATGAGCATGCAAACAGAGATAATGTTGCTATTAAATAAAGTACTGGTGTGTTATCATACCAAATATTAGTTATAATTTCATGCAGTTGTGCATTAAGAGCTATAGTCTATTGAACATTGATGTCTATAGTACATTGAGTTTGTTTTAGATATCAGAGTACAAAGTTTACACCTGAAGTTATTGGGGAAATGTATTATAGTTCTGTACTTTATTTTATGGTATGTTACTTATGTAATCTTTGATTTTTACTTTTATCAAATATATTTTTTTTCACAAAATAGAAAATTCTCTTGGAGACATAATTACCAGGAAAGCATTGCTGAGAAAATGTCAAGATTGTGTGTGTGTGTCTGAGACAGCAGAAGACAGAAGCAATTCAAATACATGGTTAAAGAATTAGATTTACATTTTGTAATTACACGAAATAAATTTAAAATAAACTATTAAATAGAACAAGCAATTATAGAACATTACTGCCAACAAATATCACACAAACATGCAAAACCATATAAGTAGTTTAGGAAAGTCAAACATTGCACCATGAAAAAATGTCCTTAATTAATTTTTATTGAGTTGTATTATTAGCATATGAATGGAATTTAAGTTGCACAGAGAAACAGTTCTAGCTGCAGGCTCTTGCCTCTATTCCTCTCTTTGTTCACATTCCATGAATTCTCAGTGACTTCTTACTATTTTTGAAAAGCCAGGTTGGATGTGTCTTCCTTGAACAACATAGTCCCTTGGCTAAATGAACGTTTTCCTGAAAATCAATTCTTAGAATTCTCTTATAACTGATTAAACTGAATCAAATTATAAATTTAATATCTATTAACAGCTTGTTTTGTCAGGGACTTGATACCCTGCTATGTTATAGAGATAAAATGGCGAATGGGATACATTCTACCCACAGACCAGTAGGTAACACGTTTAAGAGAAAAGGGAATTTTGATAGTAGAAATGCACTCTAGTGTATACACATAAAATGCTGTGAGAATATACCATAAAGTCATCTAGACTGTCTTTCTGTTCAGGAAAAACTCCCATAGTTTGTGGGTAACCTTTATACCTGGAGGCTGGAAAGACTGAGCCAGGCAAAAAAGATGTAAGAGGGTGATTCAGGTCAAGGGGACAGCTAGTGGAAAAGTGTTTACTAGATCAAGAATGACTATATTTGGGTCCGACAGGGAGTTACAGCTGGATCTGGCTTTACTCATACAAGGAAGATAAGCTCATGGGAGCTGAATGATCATTTCTGGTAATACTAGGAGAGTATTATGAGTACTATGATCGCTACCCTCCCAAGAGGGGAGATGATAGGAGTTCTCTGTAACAGTAGCACTGAGTGCTGGGGAAAAAGTGTGAGCAGTGATAAGTAGCAAGAGAGGGGTGGAGGTGATACCCATCTGGGTCTAAACAATTAGGTAGGAGATGATGCCTTCACTGTCACCATGAGAGTGGGAAGAGGAGGGAGCTGGGTGGTGTTGGAACTGCTGCTGTGATAACGGTTAATTTTGATGTGTTCAGTTCAAGTACCTATGGAGAATTCAGATGCAAATATGAGGCAATTAAATGCATAATCTGAAGTTCATATGTTAACTTTGAAGTTGCCTAGGAAGAGATTCCTTACATGATTAGAGTATTTGAACCTGCAATGAATTAGTAAAGCTATTTGAAAAAGGTATGGAAATTTTCTCTAAAATGTAAGTGGGAAACAGTAGGAGAAAAGAAGGAGCAAGATAAGGAAAAGGAAGGAAAGGAGAGAAAGAGAGAATAACGTCCCAGTACTGAGCTACACACTAAATTGCATTAACTTTTTTTTCTAATAATCCTGTGAAATAAATTGATGTCCTTATATTGCAGAGGTTCTAACCCAGGCTTTCCGATTTCAAATCCAATGCTGTTTCTGTTATATTTCATTTCTTATACCACCTCGGAGCAAAGGTCCGGTGCCCCCTGAGCCTTAACTCATGGCCTGGCAGCATTTAAAGGATAAGATTTTTTTTTGTTTGCTCTCCCACCTTAACTTGCAGTCTGTTAGTATTGAAAGCTTGCTCAGTGACTTCCACATCCCCTCAAACAACCCTATGGACTTCAGAGTCCAGGGGCATGATTAGGGACAGGAAGTTCTTGCCATGACTCTCCCAGGACAAACAGCAAAAAGGATGAAAATTATTGAACAGCCATCAAAAGAGCAAATTCCTAGGGCCTTTCACTTGCTACTTGCCATGGTTGTGTTCTCTTAACAGCTCCCACAACGCATCCTAATCCTAAGACAGAGATGTTGCTACAGAATGCAGCCTCTATATGACAAATCAACATTTGGATCCAGGATGACCAACACTGGTCAGTGCAACTTCCTGAGTAAAAGTGCCTTCAAGGGAAAAAAAAAATACATCTTTAAAGTATACCTAAAACCAATAACATACCGAAACCTTAGTCCCCTCTCTCCCAAGAATATCCCTTTCACATGAATAAAACCAACTCTCTCCTCTTGATGGGAGAGACAGCCTAACCCTCCTCTGTGGGTGCTGAGTCTCACTTCTCTTAGGAGAAGCCCTGAGAAAAACCTGGCCCCTATCTTCTCTCATCTGAGCAAACAGCGATCACTAAGTCAATGTCCTTGTGTCTAGCCTAGGAAGAGGGAGGTTTAAAGGGAAATCTGATTTCTCTTCTAAGAAGTAATACTGCTGCCAGCTCAGGAAAATATTTTCCTGCTCAAGGTTTTTTTCAGGGCAACCTTAACCTCCTTGTTCCTGAAGCTGTAGATGAGAGGATTGAGCATGGGCACCACGATGGTGTAGAACACTGTGGACACCTTCCCCTGGTCCATGGACAAAACAGAAGAGGGATGGAGGTACATGAATGCCCCTGACCCAAAGAAGACAGAAACCACAATTATATGAGAACTACAAGTGCTGAAGGCCTTGGACCTCCCTTCAGTGGAACGGATGCGAAGGAGGCTGATGAGGATGAACGTGTAAGAGACAGCAATGGTGACAGTGGGCACAGCGACATCAAAGCCCACAACAATAAACACCACCAGTTCATTGACATGAGTGCTGGTGCAGGAGAGCTCCAGGAGAGGGAAGATGTCACACATGTAGTGGTTAATGGTGTTGGCCTTACAGAAGGTCAACCTCAGCATGCACCCTGTGTGGGCCCAGGCACCTGCGAACGCCCCCACATATAAGATTACAGCCAATCGAGTGCAGAACTGAGGGGACATGGAAACCATGTGTAGAAGTGGTTTACAGATGGCCACGTAGCGATCGTAGGCCATGGCCGTCAACACATAGCACTCTGCACTGACCAAGAGGCAGTAGAAAAACAGCTGAGTCATGCATCCTGCGTAGGAGATGGTGTTCATTTCTGACAGGAAGTTTACCAGCAGCTTTGGGGTAATGACAGAAGAATAGCAGAGATCAATACAGGACAGATTGAAGAGGAAGTAGTACATGGGAGTGTGAAGGTAAGAATTCAGTCCAATTAGAGTGATCAAGCCCAGGTTTCCTGCCACTGTGATGGAATAGATTCCTAGGAAGAGGAAGAAGAGGGGGAGCTGGATCCCTGAATATTCTGTTAAACCCACCAGGATAAACTCAGTGATGAAGGAACCATTTCCAATGTCCATTCTCTTCTAGCAGGTTCTGAAAGACAGGAGAGTAGAGTCACATTTGTGGTAGACCCAGATTTGCCATGCAATGCCAAGTCCATTCCTTCTGTAGCTGGGAAGTCTGAAGACTGCTGGGGTTCAGCTATATTAGAGAAAGTTGGATCTGCTGAGGCCTGAACAAGAAAGGAAGTAGAGATATCTCTTCTTTTTCCTGCCTCAGTTCATCACTAACACTGTAGTTCAGGCTTGCTAGTCTACTCACCAACTCTGGTTTCTCTGTGCTGATCACAGTCCAGATTGAATGCTGTGTAGGGTGGAGACTGTGAGCATTGTTAACTCAAAGAGACCAGGAGGGACGCAAACTTCACGAATCAGCTCAGCTGTTTATTCAGGAATGAAGTTTTCATACAGGAATAAGGGGTGCAGGCGTGAAATGGACCCACTTCCCTAGTGGACAATGAGCCACTGAACAAAGAAAGGAACTGGGTTTTTGTAGGTTATTTTGAAGGGTGGTCTAGTAAGCATATCAGTTTTCTTGGGCACTCAGGAATTTGGGGGCTGTTCTATCATTCAGTGACTGTGTCAGGTTGAGGGCTTATGAATTTGACCTTCTGGGTTGAGTGGATAGCGTCTGGAGAGGATCTGTTTTTGAAGGGAATTAATGCCCTCTAGGGGACTGTCACTTTAGGGGTGATAAAACACTTTCTCCCCATCTGTAGTCAGCATCTGGAAAATCTTTGTCTTGGGAAGATGAAGATTGTCAGTGTATGGCCTTCTTTTTCACTCCTTTTTCCCAAGCCACATTATCTTGGGGATTTTTCATTTCCATATCTAATAAGCACTACATCCGTGGCAGAGTTAGGGAAACAGAGACTCACAGATGCTCTTAGGTTCCCTGAGCATGCACAGCAAGAACGTCAGTAAGTCTTTCATGGAACCTAGGTCTCTTTCATAGGAAAATCTCTATGGGGCAGAAAGCTTGGAGGCATTGCAAACGCTGTCATCTCAGCACCATTCTGATCTCTACTTTCCTCCCACTGGCATCTCAGGGCCAGAACTGGGAAAAGCGAAACTGCCATGGAAGAGCCAGGTACAGCAGCACCTGCCTTTAATCCCAGCAATCCGAGAGGCTTAGTCAGGAGGAGAGCAAACTCCACCAACCTCAGCAACTAAATGACACCCTGTCTCAAAATTAAAATAAAAAGGGGCTCAAAATAAACTGGCCGGTGGTAGAGTGCCCCTGGGTTCAATCTCTAGTACTGAAAAAAGGGAAAAAGGTAAAGAAAGAATGAAGATAAAGGAAAACATGAGGAAGAAAGGAAGGAAGTGAGTGAAGGAAGGAAGGAAAGAAGGAAGGAAGTAGCCGGTCAGTCAGCCAGCCATGGAAGTTTATAAAATCAGAAGATTCAATGCTCACCTTCTGCAGACAACCAAACTGTCCTTGTGGTCTGCTCTCCACTGTGTTTTCCTGATAGAAATGGCTCCTCTGCTGTAGAGGTAATAGATCTAAACAAAGGCCTTTCTCCTCTCTTCCTTTTGTGTGGAAAGGCTCAAGGCAATTATCTTTGACTTGTTCTGAAAGTTAGTCAGATAAAGATTATGATTTTTAATTATATTTTGCCCACTGGTAATTATTAGACTACAAAAAAATCATAAATGCACACTTTTACACTTTTTTTTCTTCAACATAATAAGAGGTAGTCACATGTAAGTTATTTTATTTTGAGCATCAAGGTCTTTGGAATTTGATTACTGAGACTTTCTCAGGATCCCCTCCATAATTCGAATCCTTTAGGAAAGGCAGATTTAAGAAATCGCTTATATAATGAAGAAGATGTTTTTACCCCATTGTCTTTGAAGGTGATTTTCAATTCCATTTTCACCCCAGGGAATGCACAATCCCCAGGGTAGATGAGGTAGAAACTTTCCACTCCTCTTCACTTTTTCCTTATGCTTTGATTTAATTGCCAACATGAGCTAATAGCATTTAAAAATACTTCTCACAACTCTTCCAGGCGCATAACATCCTCCCACACATATCATTTTATGTTGACATATATGACTACATAATGTGTAATGCTGTATAACTCTTATGACAGATCATTCTTTTCCTTTCTTCTTAGCACTGCCTTTCCTTTGTCAGCTTCCCTTATCTCCCCAAGCCATTCATGTCTGTAACATAGGACACACATTCCCATATTTTCCTGATTATTTATATAATCAAATGCATTTATTGGGACTTTACATTTGATTTAGAAAGTGCATATGGGTTTTTTTGTTTGTTTTTTTGTTTTTTTGCCTCCTGCTTTTGTTAAACATCAATACTTCGTTGAAAAATCTCCTATATTCTAGGTTGTGGATATATCAAAACTTGCTCTCCCACTCCACATTGATGAAATCACTATTTTTCTAGCTTACCAAAAACAATGCTAAGAGAATCATCACTGTGTACATTGTGATATACCAGTTATTTTATTTCAGTGGGATAAATTCCCAGGATGTCTTTCAGTTTCATATCAGATGGGTTTTACAAAGGTAATAATCATATCGACACGGGCAAAGTATGAAATTCTTTTTCTTCTCTCAGCACTCTGACCAGCAAAAATGCAGGGTGTTTATTAAGTGAGACAGTCTGATGGATGTAAACTGATATACCACTGTCACTTTAAATCGTGTTTCCCTATTACTCAGTTTATCTTTTCATTAACTTGTAATCCTTTTGAATTGTTTTTCTGTGACTTGCCTGTTTATGTTCTTTCCCTATTTCTATGGGGTTGTTCTCTGTCTTCATGTCCAATGGAACAATATAATGGATATTAATCTTGTATCTTTCATCTGCATTTCAAATGTGTTTTTCCTAATCCATTGATTTATATAATGTTTCTTTGGCTAAGCAAAAGTTTTAAAACAGTATGTTCTAATGTCTTCTTTAATATATGTAAGTCACAGTCTCAACTTGACAAACCATTGTCTCTTACTTGCATTACTGCAAAGCCCTCATAACTAAATCCTCTTTGCATTCATTGCCCCCTACAGTTTATTCCCAGTACAGCAGCCAGGATTATCTTTCAGAAACCCAAGTCAGATTGTGGTTTAATCTCCTGTACTCAGTTCACTTAGAGAAAAAGCCAAGTCTACAAAATGTTCACACAATTCAGCGTGCACTTGTCCCTTGTTGCAACCCTGTCTCCATCTCCCCGGACTCTTCCTCACTCCTTTCATTCACTACAGGAGTCCTTCCTGTTTTTCCATTGTGTATAAAGCGTCACCAGTCCCTCTTCTACTTCTTGTAAATTTTGTGATTCGGGACATTCCTTGAACATCTCTGTGCATTAGACCTGTCACGTGTGAAGTGGGGACTAAGATTCCCTCCCCTGTTCATCTCCTAGTTCTTCCCTTGAGATCACGGAGACTGGCAAATGAGAGCGCAGAGGAAAGTGTCCATGAACTCCCTCTGTGGGCAACGGCAACACCTGAGCGTGTCTCTACACTGATGTTTGAAGTTGGCTACATCAACTCTGTGACTGAGAGAGACTTTTAACAGTCTCACACTTTCTGAGAAAGACAGAGGCTCTGCCCGCAAAATGTAAAACTTCCTCAAACTGGTGAAATTTTCATCTTTAAAGTTACAAACTTTATACAACAAAGCCCAGAAAATAAACTGCCTCCTTCAGCTAGTGCTCAGCTTAATTAACAGTGAAATATCCCAGTGCTGGAGACCAAAACCAACTGCGCCAGACTTCTGGAAAAATTCTGCCAGTCACCAAGGTGGATTATGCCAATATAATGAATTTTCAGAGTAATTTTGGCTAAAGACTATTTGGAATTTATCCCATGTAGGATGTACCGCTACTCTGTGGCATTACGGAAATTTGCCTATGTATCTTTCTCTTACTGTGTCATATTTATGTTGGTGGCATATAGCACACTGCCACAGATGATAACTGCTCAACTATTAAAAATGCTTGAGGGAAGTATGTGTGCATGTGTGTGTATATATGTTTATGTAAATGAATGAATGATTTAATCAAACATTTCCTCTTGCTAGATTGAGCAAGTACATCCTGCTGAGCCCTGCCTCTCTGGAACTGAAATCAGGAATCATCTACCCAAATGTGCTTGCAGAAAAAAGAACTGGGATCCTATTCCATATAACTGGCGTCAAGCCATGTTAAACCATCCTTTCATAAAACCTAAAACATGAAGTCACTGAATATGTGTGTGTATTTGTGTGTAGGAATTCAATATAAAGAGGAGGAGAGAGGGGATCAAAAAGTTTGCGTATGAAGAAATGAAAGATCTAGAGCTCAAAGCCCATTTTATTTCTGACTTCATCAGTCTCCAACCAAAATTAATCCTGAGCAGTTTGCTTAGGGAAAACTTACAGTAATAAATTCAGGGTATGATCAGGAAACTTAGAACCATTTTCTGTTACAGACCAAAAAGTGTAAGTTTTTTTCTCTAATGTAGAAATATTCCTTTCCTAGTACGCTGGCACAGGTGAATCACTAACTTTCAGCTATGACAACTTCAGTAGAATTTTATTTTCTCTCATAATTTTTTTAGCATCATCACAAAATGAAAAACAAAAGATAACTCTATCTAGTGCAGGTAAACACCCAGACTTGGTTACCTTCTTTTTGAAAGAAATCCAAATAAATGGAACTTAAATTGCTAACTAAAGCAACTAACTTGCCTCTTTCAAACTTTGCTGCCCTTAACTTTTACAAAGTGTATTTAAACTTTTAAAATTAATTTTATAACAAAGTAGAAAGTATTAGATTTAATTTTAAAGGGACTTTGTAGCTTGAGATTTTTCAAATGAAGGATTTGTGATCTGATTTCATCTACTCTTGGTTACTTCAAATGATAATCAAAGGATTTGACACATCTCTACAGTGCTACAAAGAGTACCAAATTACACAGATGCTATTTTATTAAATACACTTTTTTCAACAAGATAAACAGTTTTATCAAAAGGGACTGTAAGTAAAAGAAAAAAAAAAAATGAACAGAAACTGACCAAGTCCAAATATTTTATATAAGTATAAATTGTTGGGTAAAAATTAAGTGTATTATTGATATGGGAGACATCAGATGAGGGATTGATACCAGTCTTGTGGAGATTGGGAAGGGTTCTTATTTCCCAGTGTTAAGGAATAAAGACCTGAGAAACATCAAGGCAAGTGTACAGAGTAAGTTTTATTTAAGAAAGTGATGGAGACAGATTCCCCTGATGAGGAGGGGGCCTTGGAGCCAAAAGCCCCTGGGAGGGGATGCAATTTGCTTTCTTATAGACCCCCAAACCCCCTCTTTAATTATGGTCTTCTCTTTCTTCCCTGTATTTGTGACTGGGAGCAGGAGCACAGAGGTTAATTTTAGCCACCCAGAAGGTCGTAGGGCACAATCAGGGAGATTAACCATTAGCAACCCTCTGTGCTCTCCTTGATGACCAGTCTTCTTCCTCTTCAGACCCCCATCCTTCATTACCTACACTGACTTCCTCTCCCATCCTTCATTACCTACACTGACTGACTAACCTTTGCCCCTGCCTCAGTTTGCTGAGGAATGTGACATATCCTGTCCACTTGGGCCAAGCAGAGCTGCATGCAAATTGTTTTTTTTGACAAAGAAAGCATGTGGGGTCAGCACAGTGGGCTCCGTTTATAGAATTATTCTCTTAACCTTTTGTTCCCAACATTCTCATCTATCTGTCAGATAGATTCTCATCTATCTAGCAGAATGACTTGTCACTTTAAACCCAAGCCAAGATTTTAGCAATGCTGCACTGGGAGTGTAGCTCAGTGGTAGAGTGCTTGCCTAGCATGCACAAGGCCCTGGGTTCAATCCCAAAATAAATAAATAAAATGAAGATTTTTTTTTTTACAAAAAAGTATTTAACTATGCTGTACATCTAAAATAAAACAAACAAGCCAATACACCATTTGTGCAGAATCTCACAATACCTACACATTAAATGGACAGAAAAAAATATGGAAAAATAGTACACGATATTAGTTATTTTAGGAAACATCTAAATTGTCACTTGGTGCACCATATTAAGAATTTTCAACTTGGAAACTTTTTGATCCAACAATCCCACTCCTCAGATTATACCCAAAGGACTTAAAATCAGTGTTCTACAGTGATACAGCCATATCAATATTTATAGCAGCTCAATTCACAGTAGCCAGCTTTGGAACCAACCTAGATACCCTTCAAGAGATGAATGGATAAAGAAAATGTGGTATATATACACAGTGGAATATTACTCAGCCTTGAAGAATGAAATCATGGCATTTGCTGATAAATGGATGGAGCTGGAGAATATCATGCAAAGTGAAGTAAGTCAGTCCCAAAAAAACAAAGGCTGAATGTTTTCTCTGATTACAGATGCTAATTCACAATAAGGAGGTGGGGGTAGAGAAGAATAGAGGTACTTTGGATTAGACAGGAGGTAGTAAAGGGAGGGAGTATGGGGTTAGGAAGGTTAGAAAAGATAGTAGGATGAACTCATCTTTTTTTTTTTTTTTTTTTTTTTTTTTTTTTTTTTTTTGTGTTGGGGATTGAACCCAGGGCATACGAGGTAAGCACTCTACCAACTGAGCTACATCCCTCAGTCCCCCAACATTATTATCCTATGTGCCCACATGATTACATGACTGGTATGATTCTACATCATGTACAACCAGAAGACTGAGAAGTTATACTCCACTTACGTATAATTTGTCAAAATGCATTCTACTGTCCTGTATAACTAAATAGAACAAATTTTAAAAATTGCTTTTGTAAAAAAGCAATAAAAAAATAAAATTCAATTCAATTTAAAAACGAATTTTCAGCATAGTTATCCTTTTGGCTGTTTTCTCAAATGGAAAATTATCCATCATTCTACTTTCAGGAAGGCATTTTTACAATTTGTTTTACTTTCCAAATGTACATTTCAAATTCTCATTGCTTTCTCAACTGAAATGTAAACTTTTAGTTTGGTTGGTTTTTTTTTTTTTTTGGTATGTTTAACGTTAGTTTTTCTCCCCCTTTTTAATGGTTCTTTTTAGTTACACAGTGCATTAAGATCTATTTTGATGTAATTATAAAAGCATGGCATATGATTTGCTCTAATTCAGCACCCAGTATTTTCCTTTTCCCTCCCTTCCTCCCGCCCCCTGCCCTTTCTTCTACTCTACTGATCTTTCTTCTGTCTACTACTGGAGGAGGGGGGGAGTATTTTTTTTTTTTTTTTGCTTGATTATTTGGTTTATTTGTTTATTTTAGTGTTGGTGGATATACATGATAGTGAATTTCACTGTGAGATACACACACACACACACACACACACACACACACACAGGAAAGTTAGGTCCGATTCATTTCACTGTCCCCCTCTTTTCCCATCCCTTCTCCCTCCCCCTAAATGCCCTTCGTCTAGTCCACAGATGATCTTTCTTCTGTTTTGAGGGAATCCCTCCTTTTCTCTTTCTCTCTCCCCTTCTCCTTATTCTGGACTCGCTTTCACATATCAGAGAACACATTCAACCTTTGACTTTCTAAGTCTGGCTTATTTCACTTCGCAAGATAAGTCTCCAGTTCATCCATTTATTAGTATATGCCATAATTTTATTTTTCTTTCCTTTAATACCTTAAATTCCATATGGCAATAGCATATAAAATGCAGTCAAAACATGAGCAATTTAGCAATTCCCAGGTCTTTCTGCCCTTTATTTAAAATCAAAAGACATAAGCCTTGATCCAGAGAAATTCTATAATCTTTATAATATCTTGGTCCTTCCACAAAAGAGAAAAGAAAGTAGTAGCTTTCATTTCCCATTATTTTACTTCTTGAATTCCTTCATTCTGATTTGAATTCCAATTAATATTCACTATTTGGTATCCTGAAGTAGTTGTACTTTCTTCTTGGTTCCCCACAAATGTGGTGAATTTCATTCCTCAAAATACTATTACTGTTAGGAGATTATGGTTCATAAATTTTACCAGGGCTTAATGAGTAGAGTAATCTACATGTAACCGTGGTCCGCCTCATGCTTTGAATACCCTGCTCTGTCAGTGAAGCTTATTTTTAAATGGACATGTTTTTCTCTTCTTCTCCATCTCTTCCTCCCAATCCTGGAGCAGGTGGGCAGGATTACCGTTTTTCCATCCTAGGCTGAGTTATCTGTATTCCAGCACACATCTACCACAGGAACCAAGTAATTCAGACTTCAAGAAGGTTCAAGAAGGGCACCAGCAGATCTAAGAAATGGCTGTCTCCCAAATTAACAAGTGAATCACAACCCCCGACAGGGACACGTGGAATGAATCTCTTCTTTGTAATTCCTCTGTTCCCCCTGATGGGCAGAATCACAGTTTCTGGAATAGAAGTCCCCTGTGCTTCTCCTTTGCTAGCAGAGCATTAAAACTTCTTCCTTTTTCTCAAAACTATGTCCTCATTACTGAATTGGCATCAGGGAGAAGGACTGAGCTTTTGGTAACATACAGAAGAGCATAAAAAGTCAGATTTAAACATTCCTTAAATTTTTATTGTTCACACAGAGGTCTCTGATTTATTAGTTTTGAGTTTCTTTGGATCCTTGTCTGTGAGTTCCATTTTCTCAGAATTCCCTCAATTAAAAGACCTTGACAACATTTCTACTATTTTTTTTTTTTCAAAATCAGGGCAGTTCTCAACTTGATCCAATCATATCTCATCAGTATTACCCCAAAGGCTTCTTTCCAACAAAAAGAATCATGAACTTGTTCTCCTAAACAACAGCCAAATTAATGAAAAAGAACCCTTAGAAAAAACCATGTCTCATCCCGGAACAAGCACAGTGAACTTTCAAAGTAGAATTTCTTTCCTCACATTTCATGTTCAGTGAAATAAAACTAAGAAAATGAAATAGAAAGTATTCTAGAAAGAGTAGTAGATTTGATATCAGTGTACTAAAAGCTTATGCCAGGCTTTTTATTTAAGGAGATGTGGGTCTTAACAGTAAATTATTAACCCGTCTGAGCTTCAGTATTCCATCTATACAATAAATATTATAGTCACAATGCAGTGCATACTAGTTAAACTGTACATGGAAAATATAACATTTTGACAAAAAATTCAATGCACAGTGTTTACAGCTGAATGGTGTTTGCATTTGATAGAATATTCAGAAACATATGTACCTGTGAAATACTGGCATTGTACACATTCCTTCCTGGTGGAAGATGGAAAGACCAGAGTGTAGAGAGAATCTATTCATGCTTCATTAAGGTGGCAAATAAGAACTGTCCTGTGCAATGATATAAGGTCAACTTTGTGTCATGTTATAAAGTCATTATATATTCATATAGTAATAACAATGAAACAAAAGAAACGCATTCCTTCCTGAATGTTATTCTTATTTCACAGGTAGAATTGTGAAAAAAGAAACTACAAATGGTGAGGGAAGAAAGAAATCCTACTGCAAAAGAAAAAAAAAAAAAAAAAGAAATAGAAATAACAAGTTTCAAATTTTCCTCCCCAAGTTATAAATAAAATGTAATAAGAAAGCTGCCACTAAAAATATTTTAAGTAAACACAGAGAATCTCTCTGAGCTGCAACTGCATGCACAGAGCGATACTGTTTCTGATCAAAACATTTTCCTGCTCAGGGTTTTGCTTGGGGCAACTTTAACATCTTTGTTGCTCAAGCAAATCAAAGGGTTCATCATGGGAACCACATTGGTATAAAAGACAGAAGAGAGTTTACTCGCATCCATAGACCCAGCAAAGAATGGTTTCAAATACATAAATGTACCTGATTCAAAGAACAGAGAAAAAGCAATTATGTGGGAACTGCAGACGCTGCAGTCTGGATATGAAAGATGATTTCTTCCATTGACAACCAATGCTGAACACTCTTCAAAGAAAACTTGTCCTCACACTGCTTGGCTATGGTGAGGATGGCACTCTGTTCTTTTTTTTTTTTTTTTTTAATTGTACTGTTCTTACTGAATCTCACCACTTAAGTTCCTTGAAGAACCGAAGTAAAAACTAACATTTTTTGAATGCTGAAATGTGAATGTGGCGGCACAGGCTGCAACTATCTGCACCACAGCCCCTGGGGCAAGCTGGGCACATACTGCTATAACAACTTGCCCCAAATATTGTTCCAATATCTGCTGAGAAGCAACTTCAGCATGTGACAAATGACTCGTTTGCCTTGCCCCTGATGACATTCGCAAATTGTGGCCACAGGCAGCTTCACGGGGAATTTGTAGTTATTGTGGTCCTTCAGAGAGGAGTTTCTGGCAATGATCTCATACCCTCATGTGATGAGAAGATTGACATCTGAAATCTTCCGGATGTTCCCAGTTTCCTTTGGTGGCCCATCAAAGGGAATAACATGATTCCATTCCATTTGTATGATATTCATGATACATAAGATCCAGTCTCCTAAAGAAAAACCACTACTAAGGATATTCTGCACACTTCTCAGAAGGATTTGAATTTGTTCAGGGACACAGTGATGTCTCAGCCAAGAAATATACCAAAACAAAACAAAACAAACAAACAAACAAACAAAAATCCCAAGTCCAATCATTGAAGGATGGAATTTAAGGATTGAATGGAAGTTTTAGGACTTCTATTCTGATGGTTTTTTTTTTTTTTTCTTGAGTTCACTATTTTATTATTTCATCCTGATACTTGCTATTTATTTCTTGATACATGCATACGCACACTAGAGTGTGTCCTCCTTCTTATGGAAATCTGAATGGAGGTTGCTAAGGAAGAGCCAGCTGAGCTTGATTGAAATCAGGTTTTACATTTCTAATGCCAATCCCTTCCATGGGCAGCAATAAAAAGGTAGCCATGAAGAGCTTTCACTTATCTTAATAACTGCACTTATAAGCTTATAAGAAATGAATGAAGTTGTTTGTTTCCTTGACTCATATTAATTATACATATTAATGAGAGTCAGTGTGATATTTCCATACATGCATATAGCATGCACTGATTGATCCAATGACCTTCTACCCTCCTCCTCCACTCTGGGCATGTAAATTAGGACAGCTATTATAGAGAACAGTGTACAGTTTCCTCAATAAATTTAAATATGTGGCCCACACCTGTAATTCCAGAGACTCTGAAGGCTGAGGCAGGAGGATTGCAAGTTTGAGGCCAGTCTCAACAACTTAGAAAAGCCCTAAGCAACACAGTGAGACATTGTCTCAAAATAAAAAATAACAAGGGCTAGGGATGTAGTTCAATGGTAAAGTGCCCCTGGGTTAAATCCCCATTGCCAAAAAAAAAAAAAAAAAAATTAAAATTAAAAATTCCTTGCCATAAGATCCAACTCTCTCACATCTGGGCATATATTCAAAGAAGAAGAATTTAAAATCAGTGTATGAAAAAAGTGCAGTTATTCTTCAAATACATTTCCCCTGAAGTTTTAAAATGCTATTGAATATACGAAGCACCATGTGTAATAGGAAATTTACCTGTTCAATTTTGCTGAAGAATAGTCTTGTTTTTAAGTGAGCATGTTTTTTTCTTCTTTTAAAGTAAAACAGTGTAAATTTTACAGTAGTTTTGAAGATTGTACTTTTATTTATTCTTTTAAATACTGATTTATTTATTTTCTCTTTTAAGTGTTAAATCAATTCACCTATCTTGGAATATTCAACCCACTAGATAAAAGTATAAATATAGTTATACAAGTGTATTATGGGGTGCAATTTAAGAACAGACCGATCACCACTGAGAAGTCCAAATTTGAGAGTCTTTATTAAGCTGGCCAGCTGACTGTCTCACACAATGCCCCAAAAAACAGCCCCGACCACAGGGTTGTAGGTGTTCTTATACCAAAAATTACATTAATCATAAGTGTCTGTTGCTATGATTCAAAATTACACATTAACATCATGAGATCATCAACAGAGGGGGAAGTGGGTCAAAACGACCCTTACCTAGGTACAAACTAAAGAATGGTTACTAACATCCACACAATCACCGTTCACATGGTACATTGTTTAGGAGCAATAGGGATCAAAAGAGAGCAATTCTTTACTACATAGGAGTTGCCACTGTACATTATTAAACATGTCACACCAAGTAACTGATGATGGGTAGAGAGGCGGGATGTTCCCATGGGAGAAGCTTATTTCCTACATAACATGGAGTCACAGAGCAAAATGGAGTCTTTTAGTCATTTCCCTTAGAGTCTGGCCTAGAACATTTTCATGGAGCCAGATTTGTCAGCCCATCACATAGTATATATTTACCCACACACTAGCAAAGACATCATTGTACTTGTTTAAAGAGTGTTTATTAGTTCACAACTCCCTAAATGTCTTCAAACTGTCAAAAATATATAATGGCTCCAAACACAAAACAGGAACTTGTGCTACTTTGTATATATACACTGTATTATGTATATATACATAAATTGCATATATATGTATTTGATAACTCTTATGCAAGACAGAAAAAACTGATTAAACACTGAATTTTTGATGCATTGACATTAAGGTTACTTTCTCTGACAGTTCAGTTTTACAATTCAGTTTAACATTTTTTTGTTTGTTGTCTCTTATTTAGATTCTTCTCAATATAGTACGCATGGTTTTTAAATCTTCTAGACACAGTATATGAGCGAAGAAATTGGAAATTCATAATACACCATTTAGAGGATGATCCACATTTAAGAGATAATTATCAATTGGACAAACTGAGATTAGAAATAGCCCCAGGAACTCCACAACTACTTATGATATTTTACAAGATACACTACTGAACTCTTTTTCACATTTTATTTTTACTAATATGTATCAGTTGAACATATTAATGGGGTTCACACATTTGTTTAGCATCCACTGATGAAATGCACTTTCCCTTTATCCACCTTTCCCTGAATGTATAGCAATCACTATTCTACATCCATGTTAACTTTTTTAAGTTCCACATATAAGAGAGAACATGCAATACTTGTCTTTCTGTGTCTGGCTTATTTCATTTAACATAGTGTCCTACATGTTCATCCTTTTCATTGCAAATTACAGGATTACATTCCTCTTTATGGCTAAATAGTATTCTATTATGTATACATACCACATTTTCTTTATTCATTTATCCATTGATGGGCACCCAAAAGATTCACAAGTGGGCTCTCTTCAGGAGTACTCTTGTACCAACGCCACCTCCCCTCTTGTCAGTATTACTATAGAAATTAAAGCCTACAAAAGAAAGTTAGGAAATATTAAGGGCTGTCTAACCTAACTGCACTTCTCTCCAAATCCATGAATAAACATGGAACAGCATAAATAAAACCTCAAATCCATAATTGATGTGATCAGTGTTTTCAGGGTCCACCCTTCTTCAAAAATTGTTTCCTTTCCTCAAAATGTGTACTGTACCATTTCAAGTTTCTGAACAGATGAAAAATAAGGAAGTTCTGTGGGGTTATGGTTTCTATGTGGTGTTCCCAAAAGCTCATGTGTGAGACAAAGCAAGGTTTGGAGGAAAAAAAGCAAGGTTTAACCTAATCAGTGAATTAATCCCTGAAGGGATTAACTGAGGGGTAACTAGAGGCAGGTGGCATGTGGCTGGAGGAAGGGGTTTATTGGGGGTATGGCTCTGGGGTAGATATTTGTATCTGGTGAGTGGAGTCTCTCTTTCCCTCCTGATTCCAATATGAGCTTCTTCCCTCCACCATATTCTTCTGCCTCACCGTGAAACTTGAGGAATGGAGCCAGCTTCTGTGGACTAAGGTCTGGGAAACCGTGAGCCCTCAAATCAACTTTTCATCCTCTACAATCATTCTGGCCGGGCCCTTCAGTCACGGCAACAGAAAAGCTGACTAGAACACGTGGTAAGCAGCGATACTTCTGGACATTACAACTCAGAAATGCCCCCTAACAATTCCCACAACATGGTAGCAGATGTATTCAGAGAAAAAGGTGCACCCGTCCTGGGTGCACACATAAGAAGAATGGCTGGTCTCTGACGGCTTGCTGCATAGAGAGTTCTCTACGCATTTTAGAATATAACTCGTGGCAAAGTGTATAGGGATACTAGAGTCTTTGAGGCAAAGCCTTTATACGAATTTCAGTTGTCAAAAACTAAGAATTGGTTTCTGTACCAAAACTACTACGGTGTGAAAAATAAGTCTATATTAACTGTACAAATTAAGGAATACCATTATGTGATATAAATAGGACCTCATTGTGGATGGAAATCTACTCATTCAAAAATTAATGTTTCTGTGGTCATCTTCATCACCATCTAACGGATGCTGAGAATAAAAATTCCCAAAATAGTGAAACCTGGGGACAAGAAAAGGGAACGAAGGCCACGCGTTGACAGGTTTCATCTCCCAAGACGAATAACGTTTTCCAGATGCTGGTTGCAGGCAAAGAGGATGTTTTATCATCCTCAGAAGAAAACCGTCTCTAGGAGGCGTGATCTCCTCCAAAGCAAAATCCTCTTTAACACTGTCCACAGATCTTGACCGAAAGGGCCCACCTTCCTGACTATCTAAGCAAAACTGACCTATGTTCACTAGACCACCCCTCAAAATAATCTGTATAAACCCAGTCCTTTTCTTTGTTCCGTGGCTCATTATCCATCAGGAGAGTGGGTCCACGGGCACCATTTCAGCCCCCTAAATAAAGATCTGAGATGACACGTGAGGTTTGCATCCTGCCCGGTCTTTTTGTGCTAACGCCATCTCTTTCTGATGGGAATTTTTGACTTGCTCAATATTTTAACTTTGAAAATGGCTGTAGAGAATACACCAAGTGAAAGCTCTTAAGAGAAGATTTCAAAATCAGATGAAAATCCTTACTATATTTTAGTCTAATTTTTATAATTGCAGAAAATTCCACTGATGACTCGGTAATTATTTTGTGCTCTAATTCCATTTTCCATTAACTCACCACGAGACTCTAGAAGAATGTTAAGAGCTAAGGAAAGCAGCTGTTTCGAGCAATGGTTCAAGAAAAGAAAATGTTAAAAGACTTTTCCCTTTTCCACTCCAATTTCAATTTTCTTGCAGGATCTCAAATGACACAAGAGTAACATGAAAGCATTCCAAGGCCATCTTCACCTTTGCTTTCAATCCTTAAAAAAAGATTCACAAAAAAGTGATGCACTATTGTAAAGAACTCATGCAAATAGCATGTGAGAAAAAGTGAGTGCACAGAGACAAATTGACCACATTTAAATACATGACAGAAGTAAATAATAAACATTTTTCAAATGAACCAGAATCGGGAGTTAAAACAAACCCTCACATTCTGGTGATTCTTGATTTTCAACAAAAAATGTGCAGATAATTAAAGGAGAGAGAACAAGCTTTTTAACAACTAGCCAAAACAACTAGATGGCCATATTCAAAAACTAAATTGCCCCTCTGGAAAGCAGTATGGAGATTCCTCAAAAAACTAGGAAAGAATTTAAAATCAGCATACCACAGTGGTGCTGGCACAACAAAGTTTGTAGCAGCTCACTTTATAAAAACTAAGCTATAGAACCAATTTAGATGCCCATCAACAGATGAATGGATAAAGAAATTGTGGTATATATACACAATGGAATATTACTCAACCATAAAAAATGACTATGACATTTTCCAGTAAATGAATGGATCTGGAGACAATAATGCTAAGTGAAATAAGCCAATGCCCCAAAACCAAAGTTTGAATAGTTTCACTGACATTTTGAAGCTAACCCATAAAGGTGGGGAGGGGAAGAAGATAATTCAGTAGATGAGACAAAAGGGAATGAAAGGAAGGGAGTGAGGATAAGAATAGGAAAGACAATAGAATAAATCTAACAATTTTCCTATGTATACATATGAAAACACCTAAGTGAATCCCACCCTCAAGCCTACTCACAAGAGTGGGGTTCCTAATTAGAATAAGATATATTCCATGCTTGTATAATTTCATCAAAATGGATTCTACTGTTATGTATCACTAAGAAGAATCAATAAAAAAGTAAAATAAAATAAGCAAACAATTTGAACACTCATTTCTCCAATGAAGATATGCAAAAGACCAAAATAAACTGTGAAAGAGGCTAAAAATCACTAATAATTGGGTAAATAAAACCCAAACCATAAAAATTACTTCAGAATTACTAAGATGACTGTAATTTAAAAGACAACTAAAAACCAAATGTTAATGAGGGTGTAAAAAATGATGGAATGCACATATAATACTGAGAAAATGTCAAGTCATTGCAGCCTTTTTGGAAAACTGTAAGGAGTTTGCTCAAAAGTTAACTACAGAATTACCATGTAACATAGTAGTTCTTCTCTGAGGTACATGCCTGAGAAAAATAAAAAATATATCTCCCCACAAAAAAACTTGAACACGAATGTTTATAATACCATTTTAATAGCCAAGTAGAAAATGTCCATCAACTAATGAATGGGTAATTTGAATCTGTTGTATTCACACAACTGAATGTCATTCAACCAAAGCTTTAAGAATGAAGCACATTTACATTTAACAAGATGGACAAGACTTGAAAACATGCCTTGTGAGAAAGGCCAGTCACAAAGAACGGGTATCATATTACTTTATTTTTATCAAATGTCCAAGAGATGCAAATCTATATATAGAAAGGAGACTAATTGTTAAAGATTGTGAACTTTATGTCAATAAAGATATTATCAAAAAAAAAGGTTTTCTCTAGTTTTAAGTTTGGAATAATAAGTAAGTCAGAAAATATTTCAAAGCATGTAAAACATAAAAACAATATATTAAAATAGGTGTAATACAGATAGATACGGTGTTTATTGGTAATTCATCACACTTAAGTTGCTTATGATTTTTAAACAAGAGAGGCCTCAAGTCGAAGACTTCCCCTATCTTATAAAGCTATATAAGAAAAATCAAAGTAAATGTAAACAGAATAAAGTGATTATACAAATAACAGAAAAAAGTAATATAAAAGGAAACAGAACAACATATATAATCAGTTAATCTAAAAAGTTGTATTTGGAGATCAATAAAAATGATGATTCTCTAAGACTGGTCAGGCAAAAAAAATAAAGACATGTTATCAATATAAACTAGAAAGATAAGTACCACATGATCTCACTTACATACCAAATCTAAAAATATGGTGAAGTTAAAGCAGAGGGGAGCATGGTGGTTACAGGAAACTAGAGGGCTGTTGAGACAGGCTGGTCAAAGTGCACAAAACTTCAGTTAGGAGGAATAAAACTAAGAGCTCTACTGGAAAACAAGGTAACGCTTCATAACAACTGTATTGTTGAAGATGCTAAGAATAAATTTCAAGTATTTTCATCACAAAAAATGATATGTGAGTTGATGTTTATAATCACAATAGAACTCATAACATATTTTAGTAACACCACAGAATGTAAGGTCAACATTGTCTTTTTATTAACAATGAAAAATAGGAAATTGAATTTTTTAAAAAGTACTACCATTTAAAACAGCACTAAAGATCAAAAACCTTTAAGCATAAACCTCACAACCATACATGGCAGAAATGATAATACAGCAACGATGTATGCTACCCCCTCTAATGGACAGAACAGGTAGCATATAAATGAAGATTGTAAGAAAGAACTAAGGTAAATACTAGAGATCAAAAACATTGCAAAAGAAATAAAGAATGGAAAGAGCACAAAATCCTCAAGGACAAATACAGAAATCAATAGCTAATGTCTAACACATAAATAAATAAAGCACTGGTGTGCCATTTAGAAAAATCGATCTAGCCAGCTGCGGAAGTGATCTTAATACGAGAGGAATCAGAAAAATAATTGAAATAGGAAGATTGGGTGCAAGTAAAGAATGAAACAAGAACTCTTGTTTCATTTGGCATAAGCTTTTTCACTTTTACAAGATTAAAATAACATTTACAAGGATAAAAATGCAAAAATCATGAGCAAAGTTTGGATGCGATATTAAGACAGAAGAAACTGGTGAAAATTGAGAGTCAACAATGACAGGAAATAGACAGGAGCCCATGACTCCAAGTCAAGGAGAAGCGGAACAGGCTTATGGGAATGATTCAAAGACCATATCAGTCTTACAGACAGATGATTCATCAAAAGCCATCACTAAGTGTCTTAGTCTGTTTGGGCTGCTATAAAAAAATACCATGAATGGACTTCTAAACATCAAAAATTTATTTCTCACAGTTTGTGATGGGCTGACAGATCTGGCTCCATGAGAATGTTCTAGGCCAGACTCTAAGGGAAATGACTAAACAGACTCCATTTTACTCTGAGACTCCTTGTTATGTAGGAAATAAGCTTCTCCCATGGGAACACCCTGCCTCTGTGCCCATCATCAGTTACTTGGTGTGACATGTTTAATAATATACAATGGCAACTCCCATGTAGTAAAGAATTGCTCTCTTTTGATTCCTATTGCTCCTAAACAATGTACCATGTGAACAGTGATTGTGTGGATGTTAGTAACCATTCTTTAGTTTGTACCTAGATAAGGGTCATTTTGACCCACTTCCCCCTCTGTCGATGATCTCATGATGTTAATGGGTAATTTTGAATCATAGCAACAGACACTTATGATTGATGTGATTTTTGGTATAAGAACCCCTACAATCCTGTGGTCGGGGCTGTTCTCCCAATAGCCATTTTTTGGCGTAATGTGTGAGACAGTCAGCCAGCCGGCTTAATAAAGACTCTCAAATTTGGACTTCTCAGTGGTGATCGGTCTGTTCTTAAGTTGCGCCCCATACCGAGTTCTAGAGGCCAATAGGTCCAAGGTTAAGACACCACGAGTTCATAGTTAGGTGAGGGCCTATCCCTTATAATTATCTTGTTAAATCATTCATCATTACTTACATTATCATTATGTAAATAATATTATTATATAAATAATCAAATAGTGTTTAGTGCTTTATGTTTCCTTTGTTGTCTATTTTTGGAAGTAATAACTGTAGTTCTTTTTATCTGCTTATTTCCATATATATTATTATTGTTAATACTTCCTAAATATATGGTCCAACAAATCTGTTAAGTGATTTGTTTTGAATATTTTATTTCGAACATCATAATTTCAAATATAATTTCAAAAAAAAGAAAGAAAGAATGATGGGCTTAATAATAGACTGAACAAAACTGAGGAAGAAAAAAAAAATCTCTGAGCTTGAGAGCATATCAATAAAAATCTCCAAAATGAAAGCAAAGAAAACAGATCACTGAAAAAAAAAAATACAGAATATTCAAGGACTGTGATGAACCTATAAAAGATGCAAATACCAGAACGAGAAATAAACAAAAAAAATCTGAAACAGTGACACTAATTTACATTCCCACCAACAGCGTATGGGAGTCCCTTTTTCTCCATGTCTTTGTCAACATGTTTGTTCAGCCTAATATTGGTTATTCCAATCAGGATGAGATGGTATCTCATTACAGTTTTGATTTGCATTTCCCTGATGTTTAATTTCATGGTTTAAATATGAGGTATCTCCCAAAAGCTAATTGTGTGAGACAATTCAAAAAAGTTCCAGAGATTAACTGATTGAGTTATGACAGTCTTAAATTAATTGGTGCATTAATCCACCTGAATGGATTAACTGGGTGGTAACTTTAGGCAGGCAGGATGTGGCTGGAGGAGGTGGGTCACTGGTGAGGCGTATACTTTTCCCTGAGCTGCCTCTTTCTGCTTCCAGGTGTGATGTCCTGAGCTGTTCTCCTCTGCCTCACTCCTCTGCCACACTCTTTTGCTATGCTGTTCTACCACACCTCAGGTCCAGAGCTGTGGAGATGGCCTTCTATGGACTGAGTCCTCTGAAACCATGATCACCAAATAAACTTTTCCTCCTCTAAAGTGGTGTTTTGCCAAGTTTTTTAATCACAGTGGTGAAAAGGCTGACTAACACAGTCAAAGTCACGCAGCATTTTTTTTCTTGTATTTGTTGCCCACTTGTATTTCTTCTTTTGAAGAGTATCCATTCAGCTCTTTTGCCCATTTTTAAGTGATTGAGAATTTCACCCAGAAAAATGTCAGACACCCTGTCAGAGACCCAAAAAGCTCACCAAAAAAAAAAAAAAAAAAAAAAAAAAAAAAAAAATGCAGAAAACAACCACCTAGAAATACCATTTTCAACTACAGAAAATCAAAGATAAAAAAATTAAAATATTGAAAAAGAGGAAAAATACTGAAGATACATGGAAACAAATATAAAAATCATTAAGAATACAAATAATAATAAATGTTGGTGAGAACATGGGGAAAACGTATGTGCATGTTTTTGTTGGGCCTGCACTTGGAAAGCAGTATGGAGATTCTTCAAAACACTCGGAATGGAACTACATTATGATCCAGCTATCTCACTCCTCCATACATACCCAAAAACTCGAAAAACAGCATGCGACAGGGATGAAACTACATCAGTTTTTATATAAGTACAATTCACAATAATCAAATTACGTAACTAGTTCAGGTGCCCATCAATAGAGGAATGGATAAAGAAAATTGTATATATACACAACGGAGTTTTACTCAGCCATAAAGGAGAATGATATCATGGCCTTCATTTTTATTAATGAATTTAGATCAGGCTGGAAAAAATCATACCACAAGAAATGAACTGGATCCAGAAAGTCAAGGGCAAATATTTTCTGTGATAAGCAGAAGCTAGACCAAAATAAGGGAAAAACACAAAAGGGCAATTCCATAAAAATAGAAGAGGTTTCAGTGGAGTACAGGAAGGGAATTGAGGATGAGAGAGGAGGGACAGGTAAAGGGGAAATGATGGAATGAATCTGACCAAACTTTCCTATGTCTACATATAAATATACCACAGTGAATTTCATCTTTACGTATATCCATGATGCACTAATTTAAAAAGAAATATATAAACAAACAGAAGACAGATCAGTCGAGTAGAGGAAAAGGAATAGGAAGAGGGAAGAAGGGAGCGTAAAAGGAAGTACTGGGCACTGAACTGGGCAAATTATGTTTCATGCTTGTACTTTTATGTCCATATAAACCCTAATATTATGTATTAATAAAACAAATTAATAAAAATATGTTTGACTTCTTAGAAACAATGAAAACAAAATATTGAAGAAAAATACTTAAGGTATTGAGAAGGAAAGAAAATGAAATCCAGATTTATATACCCTGCAATATAATCTTTCAAGAAAAAGTAAAGGAGAAATAAAGACTCTGAGACCAAAAAATGGGGAGGGTCGGTTAGAATTTGTTTCCTGTAGAGGTACCATTCAATAAATGTTTTATAAGCAATGGATTTTTAAAGAGAAAGAGAATAATGTCTATCAGAAACTCTAACAATTGGCTCAAAATAATAATAACCACAATATATTCCATTGCATATGTTTATGTATCTATATGCTTATATGTAAGTGAAATGAATATCAGCAATTATCCAGGGATAATGAAGGAGAAATTGGGATTAGTTTATTATCATAAAGTGCATTACCTAAGTAGTGGTATAGTGCTTTTTAAAGTGGAATTGGATAATTATAACAGCAAACTCTAGGTCAACCACTAATAAATGGAAAGAAATGAAATTATGTCAAATGTCAAATAAAAACCATAAAAGTCAGAAAAAGAGTGGAAAACAAAAATAGGCACAAACAAGGCAACCAAACCAAGACATTAATTACTATGATGCACATGTTTGTGCATGTCAAACTATATCAATAATCACCTTGAATGTCACTGATCTAAATGACATTAATTTAATCTCTATCAATTAAAAGAAAGAGATTGTCAAAATGGATCAGAAAAAAAAAAAAAAACTACATGCATTCTGCATAAAAAAACCCTTAAGTGTGAAGACACGAATAGACTAAAATTAAATAGATGAAGGAATATATCTATGCTAACACTAATCAAAAGAAAGCAGGAATAGCTAATTTCAGACCTGTCTCACTTCAGATGAAAGAAAGTTATCAGGATATAAAAAGGCATTACATAATGTGCTTTCTCCTCACAACATAACATCAAAATAGTTTGGAAAAAAGAGAACGACTACAAGGAGAGATAGACCCACTAATTCAGTTGGAGACTTAAACATCTTCCATCAGAAATGGACAGGACCAGCAGGCAGAAAATCAGGGAAACACAGTTGATTGCAATTATATCACCAATCAACTGGATATAGTTGGCATCTATAGACAACTTCATCCAACAATAGCAGAATTCACATTCTTTTTAAGACCACATGGAACATTACCAAGATAGATCACATTCATTCTGGACCATAAAATGCAGCTTAACAGATTTAAAAGAAAATGAGTGATACAATCTCTACTCTCAGACTAGAACTCTACACAAAAATATTGATGGAAAATTCTAAAATAAGTGAAAATCAGATAACACATTTCTAAAAAAAGAAAAAAAATAACAAGAGAATCATACATATGGACCAAATAAGATATCTCAGGGTAAATTAAAAACAGTGAGCTAAATGAAAATAAAAACAACTTATCTAAATTAGTAGAAAGCAGCAAACATAATAAGACCATAACCTGATTAAAAATTGAGCCAAAGATCTTAACAGACAATATGATACTGCCAGTTATCAGTGATGAGTTCTGCTTCCTCAAAGGTTGAAGTTTGAACATTAGAGAAGCACGCAGAGGCAAGCATATAAAGCAGGTTTTATTTAAAGGTAGTAACACAGACTTCTCCCAGGAGGGGGAAGGTGCCCCGGCTAGTATTCTGGTATCCCCAGAAGTGAGAGCACCCTGCGTCTTTCATAGACTGGTTTCCTTTGTTCTCCTGCTCTTGCAACCTTATCTCTCTCCTTCCTGCCTAAGTGACCATGCCCAGGAGATGCCAAAAGGTGAGAAGCAGGTGGTCAAGGGAAGGGCCAAATGGACTGATCCAGGCAGGTAGCAGCCCAGGGGGCATTAATTAGCAACTCCCTATCTTCAGTCTTTTGGGAAGGGGTACTATAGGCAGGTAGTAGTTGACGGGCTCTGGAGACACAGACATTCCAATCTCCCAGGGCTGGTCTCCAACTTCCAGTATCCAAACAGGACTCCATTTTCTCCATTCAACTCCATCACCTATCTATCCTATCTTTAATTCTGGCTTCAACTTCACCAAAAAAGACATACAACTGCCAAACAATCATATAAAGACGCTCCAAATTATCTATCTTCAAGGATATGCAAATAAAAAATACACTGTGCACTTACTAGAATGGCCAAAATCCAGAACATTGACAATACCAAATGCTAGTTAAGATGTGGAGCAAAATGAACTCTTGTATATTGCTGGTGGGAAAGTAAGATCATATAGCTAATTTAGAATACACTTTGGCAGTTTCTTGCAAAATTAAAGATACTCATAATCCAAAAATCACCCTCCCCAGTATTTACACAAAGGAACTGAAAACATTTGTTCACAAAAACACTTCCATATGGATGTTCATAACAGTTTTATTCAAAATTGCCAAAATGTGGACACAACCATGATGTCCTTCAGTAAATGAATGACTAAATAAACCATGGCTTCGTCAGTGAAGTATTAGTCAGCACTAAAAGAATGAAAAGATATAATGCATATTACTAAGTGAAGAAAAGTCAAAGAAAAAAAAAAGATGCTCAAAGATTCATCATTAGAGAAATGCAAGTTATAACTATGAAATATCACCACATACCTATTAGTTCAATCAAATTTACTTTAAAAGACTATTCGCAGTGATGATGACAACATAGAAAACCAGAATCTCGTCTATTACTGGTGGGAATGCAAGATGGTACACCTGTTTAGAAAACAGTTTGGAAGTTTCCCATAAATTTGTCCCTAATCAAGGTATTTACCCAAGTAAAACATTCTCACATGAAAATGGTACATAATAGGCATATTGATTAAAACCCCTTCCTTTTGTATAGATGGCTTTCAGCAATCCCAGCATTTTGTCAGTCACATAAAGATCATGAGTTTTAATGGATTTTCCTAGTCATAATCATTAAACTGCAAAAAAAAAAAAAAAAAAAAAAAAAAAAAAGAATCCAAGCAGCATTCATTGTTTTTGAGGTAATAGGAGGCAATGTCACAGGTGAATGGTGAGCCAAAGAGCCAAGCCTCGGTTCTTGTGTCCAGACAAAAGAAAATTTAAAGTCAGACATGAAAAATCAAGCAAGAGAAGCTTACTATGAATCACAGTTATGTTCAAGCAGAGAACTGTCTTGAGAGAGAGTGGGTCAGCTCTGAGAAGAAGACAACAAAGGAAATGAAATGTTACTTCCAAAGTTATGATGTTTGATGTTAAGCAGGAGAACTGGAATTCATCCTCTGCAGCATTCACCAGCCCAGTGCTAACCTTCTTTCTTTACAATGGGTGGGAGAGGTCTGGACCCTAGTTTGTCCTTCTCATGACTGTCAGGGTGACCATCCCATAATGTGGACAGCTTCATCTACAAGTCAACCCCATGTTAAAGTCGGGGCTGGGATCAATGACTAGGCAAACAGTAGCTTAGTTCTCATTAACCATGAATGATGTTTCCTTCTGAGATACACTGAGAAACCTGTGGACATGAGCCCTAGCTGTACATTGACCCCACTAGATCCCGTTGAGAGTGAGCCCCTCTGATCTTTTCTTCTTGACATATTCCTTAAGTGGCTCTCTTTCTTTCCACCTGATTATTCTCAGGGTTAGTATACCCACTGTTTTTATGCCAGTTACTCATTTTTTCATTAAAGTCAATTTAAAGAAAACCCATGACCCTGCTATTATTGATTTGCATTCCACTGCTCATTACTAATTACTACCTAGCAGAAGCATTGTGTAAGTTACTTGATTATGAAATTTGAGGAGTTGGGGGCTTGAAATAAAGCCTTGCAAAGCACCTACGCAATTCTAATCTGTTAGAAAAGACAGAATTGTGAAATTGTTTACACACAGATGAAGATGCTTTAATCCCAGTGTGTCTTTGGTAATTCAATATTATACTCAAAGTTTCACATTAGAGATTTCACATTTCTCAGGACAAATAATGTAGGAAACTTCTCTCTTTTGTCCTCTATTAATTGTTGCTTGACTTTTAAGTACAATTGCTTTTATAGCAAGTGACTTATTTGGAATACCTCTTAAAAACATATTACGTAATCTATGACATGTCTATAATTTTAAAATGATGATATGCAAAATCATATGATGTATAACATCTTAAAAATCTTTTTAAAAACACATCACTTAGTTTTATTTTTACTTGGCATTAACTTTCCCTTCTGGGATCCCCTCACCACCCCAAGTTATTCATGTTTATAGGCTACCACAAACTCTACCACATCTTATTACTTGCTCAAACATTTAGTACATTCACAGGGGCTATACCCTTGATTTATAAAGAAAAATTGTTCAACCTTTTGCTTTTGTCGATTAATAACACTTCATTGAAACATCTCCATTATTCCAGGTCATAGATGTGTCATAACTTATCTGACCACTGCATGGTGCTAGAAATTCACTTTTTCCAGTTTTTATCATCAAAGGAAATAAAAATATAATCATCATTACACATATGTTTTCATATGCCAGTAGTTCTATTTCAATAAGAGATTTGCAGAAGGTTGTATTTTATTTTAGCATATGTGGTCATATACTTTTCTCAAAGACTTAATAATTCACATTTACACAGACAGTGAATCTTTCCTTCTCTAAGCACTTCTAAATAGCATTTCTGTGAAGTTTGCTGTTGTTTGTTTGTTTTTGTTTTCGCAGTACTGGGGACGGAACCCAGGGTAAGCAAGCACTCTACCACTGAGCTCTACACTGCCTTCTGTAATTTGAAAGAGTTTGAACATCTTTTCATGAATTCATAAATTGTTAAAGTTTGTTCCTCTCTAATGGTCTGTTTATGTTCTTTCCACATTTTCTGCAGACGTTTTTGTTAATTCTTAAAAAATTATAGATGACAATGAATATTAATCCTGTCACTTGAATTTAAATTGTATCTTCCTTAATCCATTTACAATCCACCGATTTGGAGGTTTCTTTTGTCAAGCAAAAGTTTTAAAGTTTCATTGTCAAATATGTCTACTATAATGTACAGAACACACACACAAAACCCAATGTTTTGCTTTTCTAATCCGACAGCTTAACTTGAGACACCATTGCCTCCTACTTACATCACAGCAAAGCCTTAGGAACTAGATCCCTGCTTCATTCATTGCCCCCTTCGGTTTAGTCTCAAGGCTAGCAGCCAGTGAAATTCAAAAACCTAAGTCAGACTGGGATTTAATCTCCTGCACAGCATCTCACTTAGGGAAAAACTGCCTCTGAGAAATGCCTGCGGGCTCCAGCATGGCCTTGCCCTTGTTGTATCCGTGTTTCACCTCCTCTGGCTCTTCCTCACTCCTTTCATTCACTTCAATAGCCTTACTGTTCTTCAAACCCAGTGTTGTCTTAAGGGTTTTGCTCTGTCCATTACACTTGCTTAAAAGGACAGTTCACAAGATGTTGCCTTCTCAAAGAATTAGGGGCCACACTTGATTGTCTTTATATCTTCATGATATAATGTATTTCCGAAAGTAGGGTTGTCATCTCTTTGGATCACTTCTCCTTAGAGGCTATTGAGCTAGAATGGATCTGCTATGAAGCTATACCCTAAATTACAAATTTAATTCACTACAATATTCTGTTGAAGAGGTCGCTTAAGAGAGCTATCATTTAGATGTATATTCTTGTTTTAAAATGAGAGAAAATGTACCATCATAAGATTCATTGTGTCATGAACTCAACATACCTGCTGATTCATTCCCTATTAAAGGACTGGTAGGCTGATATTTTCATACATGACATTCTGCAGCAGTGAAGAGAAGAGAGAAGATAAGCACCCTTCATTTTTTTTTTTTTAATATTTCCTGATCAATTTCCTTTTTAATTTCGGTAACGTCACTCTTATCCTGTTTATCTCCAGAAATTTATTCTTTTTTTTTCCTTATGATCTAAGATTTTATTTTGTTAATTTCTTTTTTTTTATTTTAATTTATTTTCATTGTAAACAAATGGGATACATGTTGTTTCTGTCTGTACATGGAGTAAAGGCATACCATTTGTGTAATCATAAATTTACAAAGGGTAATGATGTTTGATTCATTCTGTTATTTTTTCCTTACCCCCCAACCCTCCCTCCCCTCTTTTCCCTCTATACAGTCCCTCCTTCCTCCCTTCTTGCCCCCCTCCCACCCCCAATTATGTGTCATCATCCGCTTATCAGTGAGATCATTCGCCTTTTGGATTTTTGAGATTGGCTTATCTCACTTAGCATGATATTCTCGAATTTCATCCATTTGCCTGCAAATGCCATATTATTCTTTACGGCTGAATAATATTCCATTTGTGTATATACACCACAGTTTCTTTATCCATTCATCAATTGAAGGGCATCTCAGTTGGTTCCACAATCTAGCTATTGTGAATTGAGCAGCTATGAAAATTGATGTGGCTGTATCTCTGTAGTATGCTGATTTTAAGTCCTTTGGGTATAGGCCAAGGAGTGGGATAGCTGGGTCAAATGGTGGGTCCATTCTAAGTTTTCTAAGGAATCTCCACACTGCTTTCCAGAGTGGCTGCACTAATTTGCAACCCCACCAGCAATGTATGAGTGTACCTTTTTCCCCTCATCCTCTCCAACACCTATTGTTGCTTGTATTCTCCCACTCTGTAGGCTCTCTCTTGGCATTGCTGATAGTTTCCTTTGCTCAGAGAAAGCTATTTAGTTTGAATCTGTCCCAGTTGTTGATTCTTGCTTTTATTTCTTGTGCTATGGGAGTCCTGTTAAAGAAGTCTGATCCTAAGCCAACAAGTTGAAGGTTTGGACCTACTTTTTCTTCTATAAGATGCAGGGTCTCTGGTCTGATTTCAAGGTCCTTGATCCATTGTGAGTTGAGTTTTGTGCAGGGTGAGAGATAAGGGTTTAGTTTCATTCTGTTGTATATGGATCTGTCACCACTAGATAGATCTTCCAAACAAAAACCAACCAAAGAAACCATAGAACTCAATAACACAATCAATAACCTAGATTTGATAGACATATATAGAATATTCCATCCATCAATGAGCAGATTCACTTTCTTCTCAGCAGCACATAGAACCTTCTCAAAAATAGACCATATGTTATGCCACAAAGCAGCCCTTAGGAAATCCAAAAAAACTGAGATACTGCCTTGTGTTCTATCAGATCATAATGGATTGAGAGTAGAAATCAATGACAAAATAAAAAACAGTAATTACTCTAACACCTGGAGACTAAATAATATGCTATTGAATGAAACATGGATAACAAAAAACATCAGGGAGGAGATAAAAAAATTCTTAGAGGTCAATGAGAATGACAATACAACATATCAAAATCTCTGGGACACTATGAAAGTGGTACTAAGGGGAAAATTCATTGCATGGAGTGCATTCCAGAAAAGAATGAAAAGTCAATAACTAAATGACCTAACATTGCAGCTCAAAGCCCTAGAAAAAGAAGAACAGAATAACAGCAAAAGCAGTAGAAGACAGGAAATAATTAAAATCAGAGCTGAAATCAATGAAATTGAAACAAAAGAAACTATTCAAAAAATTGACAAAATAAAAAGTTGGTTCTTTGAGAAAGTAAACAAAATAGACAAACCCTTAGCCACACTAACAAAGAGAAGGAGAGAGAAGACTCAAATTACTAAAATTCGTGATGAAAAAGGAAATATCATGACAGACACCACTGAGATACATAACATAAATAGATGCTACTTTGAAAATCTGTATTCCAACAAAATAGAATCTACCAAAGACATTGACAAATTTCTAGAGATATATGCTCCTCCCAAACTGAACCAGGAGGACATACAAAATTTAAACAGATCAATATCAAGTAATGAAATAGAAGAAGCCATTAAAAACCTACCATCCAGGGCTGGGGAGATAGCTCAGTTGGTAGAGTGCTTGCATCGCAAGCATAAGGCCCTAGGTTCAATCCCTAGCACCGCAAAAAAAAAAAAAAAAACAAAAACAAAAACAAAACAAAAAAAAAACCTACCATCCAAGAAAAGCCCAGGACCAGATGGATTCTCAGCCAAGTTCTACAAGACCTTCAAAGAAGAACTCATTCCAATACTCCTCAAAGTATTCTAGGAAATAGAAAAAGAGGGTACCCTACCAAACTCATTCTATGAAGCCAATATCACCCTCATACCCAAACCAGGAAAAGACACATCAAGGAAAGAAAATTTTAGACCAATATCCTTGATGAATATAGATGTTAAGATCCTTAACAAAATATTGACAAACTGTATCCAAAAGCATATTAAGAAAATTGTGCACCACGATCAAGTGGAGTTCATCCCTGGAATGCAAGGATGGTTTAGCATCCGTAAATCTATAAACGTAATCCATCATGTCAATAGACTTAAGGACAAGAATCATATGGTTATATCAATTGATGCAGAAAAAGCGTTCAACAAAATACAACACCCCTTCATGCTCAAAACACTAGAAAAAATAGGGATAGTAGGAACGTACCTGAACATTGTAAGGGTTATTTATGATAACCCCATGGCCAACATCATCCTTAATGGAGAAAAACTGAAATCATTCCCTTTTAAAATGGGAACAAGACAGGAATGTCCTCTTTCACCACTTCTATTCAACATTGTCCTCGAAACTCTAGCCAGAGCAATTAGACAGACCAAAGAAATTAAAGGGATACCAATAGGAAAAGAGGAACTTAAGGTGTCACTATTTGCTGATGACATGATTCTATATTTAGAGGATCCAGAAACCTCCTCCAGAAAACTTCTAGACCTCATCAATGAATTCAGCAAAATAGCAGGCTATAAAATCAACACGCATAAATCGAAAGCATTTTTATACGCAAGCGACAAAACAGCTGAAAGGGAAATGAGGAAAACAACTCCATTTGCAATAGCCTCAAAAAAAAAATAAAATACTTGAGCATCTATATAACCAAATAGGTAAAAGATCTCTACAATGAAAACTAAAAAACATTGAAGAAAGAAATTGAGGAAGACCTTAGAAGATGGAAAGATCTTCCATGTTCTTGGATAGGCAGAATTAATATTGTCAAAATGGCCATACTACCTAAAGTGCTATACAGATTCAATGCAATTCCAATTAAAATCCCAATGATGTACCTTACAGAAATAGAGCAAGCAATCATGAAATTCATCTGGAAGAATAAGAAACCCGGAATAGCTAAAACAATCCTTAGCAAAAAGAATGAAGCAGGGGGTATCACAATACCAGAACTTCAACTATACTACAAAGCAATAGTAACAAAAACGGCATGGTATTGGGCACCAAAATAGACAGGTAGATCAATGGTACAGAATAGAGGACATGGACACAAACCCAAATAAATACAATTTTCTCATACTAGACAAAGGTTCCAAAAATATGCAATGGAGAAAAGATAGCCTCTTAAACAAATGGTGCTGGGAAAACTGGAAATCCATATGCAACAGAAATTTATTCTTTAGAAAGAATCTTAAGAATAAATTCTTTAAAAATAATAAATTTATTCTACATGTGGCTACTGACCTGAATTTAGGCTTGTCAACTGAAATTATCAACAGTTCTAGATGAGAGCTGAATGTGTAGAAAAGGGTAAAATTAAGAAATGACCTACAAATGGAAACTCAGTTAATTAAAAAAACATGTTCTTCATCTTTTCATTACTTAGCTTCTAGGAATTTTACTAATGCTCATCTATTGAATAAAATAATGCATTATAATTTGAGAGAACTCCTTTTTAAAATCTGATCTTCAAAGATCCCCCAAATAATTTTAATGTGTAAAGAAAATTAATTTTAATTTTACTAAATCAGAAAGCCGCCATCTCAAAAATCAAGGAAAGTGACATCATACACCAAACTCCGTGACTCGCTAGGGCACTTGATTGCCCCAGATCTTTAGCTCAGAACAGAGAGATATATAAACAGATGATAGACAGGTAGATAGATAAATAGAGATATATTATACAGCTAATCATGTCAGCTTCTGGATATCTGGTGACTCTCCACAAGAGTCAGGTGACTCTTTGGTGGAAACCTCAGTATACTAAATCAACACTACCCACCATGCTCAGTGACAATACGTCTGCTCTTATTTCTACTAATGAAAATTATACAGTCTTTACTCCATTTTCTTCTTCAATACTTTGAAGAAAGGAGGCACCTTTAAAACATTATTTAGCAGGGCTGGGGATATAGCTCAGTTGGTAGAGTGCTTGCCTCACAAGCACAAGGCTGTGGGTTCAATCCTCACCACCCCCAAAAAAGTAAATAAATAAATGAAAAAAAATTTTTTTTAATACCTACCCTCTGGTGTTCTCTGTGCAACAGTCCATTCATTTTGAGGGAAGAGACTATTCAGATTAACAAATATGCATACAACTCATTTCTAATACAATTTGATACATTGCATAGAAGAAAACATTCATTTACAAATCGGCACAATGGAAACCAGGCCAGAAGACTTTCACTCAGTTGGAGACAATCAAAAAATGCTTCCAGGAAGATAAGACCAGTAGATAATAAAGTAGGGAAAAAGAGCACACAGTACACCCAGAAAGAGGAAAATGTTGAAATAAAGGAAAAAGTGCATCAACTACAAATGTTTTAGTTGTAGTACATAATTCGTCCTACTCTTTAATTCACAATAGCTTTTTGGACGCACAATTTTGCTACACATTACTATTTTTGTAATGAGATGTGATTCCAAACTTAGTTTCAGAAAGCGGGAATCGTTTGACCCACATTCCCATAAAAATAGATTTCCTTGGAGAATAAGCAGAAATTTCAAACTTAAAGATAATTAAAATATTTTTAAATGAGAAGATACATCAGAAACCTCTTTGATATTGTGAGTTGAGCTGCTATAAACATTGATGTGACTGCATCACTGTAGTATGCTGACTTTAAGTTCTTTGGGTATAAACTGAGGAGTGGAATAGCTGGGTCAAATGGTGGTTCCTTTCCAAGTTTTCAGAGGAATCTCTATACTGCTTTCCATAATGGTTGCACCATTGCACCAATTTGCAGTCGTACTAGCAATGTATGAGTGAGTGTTCCTTTTCCCCACATCCTCACTGGAATATTACTCAGCCTAAAAGAAGAATGAAATCATGGCATTTGCCAGCATATGATGGAACTGGAGAATCTCAGATTAAGGGAAGTAAGCCAATCTCAAGAAACCAAAGGTCAAATGTATTCTCTGATATGTGGATATTAACTTAAGGAGGGAGGAGCTAGAGAAGAATAAAGGTACTTTGGATTAGGCAGAGGAGGGGAGTGGGCATGGGGGTAGAAAGGACAGTAGAATGAATCAAACATTATTACCCTATGCATGTACGATGACAACACAGGTGTGAATCTATCTCATGTACAACAAGAAAAAGGAGAAGTTATACTCCATTTATGTATGTGTCAAAATGCATTCTACTGTCACGTATAACTTGTGAGAACAAATTAAAAAAAAAAAAAAGAAGGTTCTTTGCCCAAATAATGAAAGAATAATTTGAAAAAAATATCATAGATTCTCAGACTCTACTGACATTGTGATGGGCTGACAGATCTGGCTCCATGAGAATGTTATAGGCCAGACTCTAAGGGAAATGACTAAACAGACTCCATTTTGCTCTGAGACTCCATGTTATGTAGGAAATAAGTTTCTCCCATGGGAACACCCTGCCTCTGTACCCATCATCAGTTACTTAGTGTGACATGTTTAATAATATACAGTGGCAACTCCTATGTAGTAAAAATTGCTCTCCTTTGACCTCTATTGCTCTTAAGCAATGTACCATGTAAACGGTAATTGTGTGGATGTTAGCAACCATTCTTTAGTTAGTACTAGGTAAGGGTCAGTTTGACGCACTTCCCCCTCTGTTGATGATCTCATGATGTTAGTTTGTAATTTTGAATCATAGCAACAGACACTTATGATTGATGTGATTTTTGGTATAAGAACCCCTACAACCCTGTGGTCGGGGCTGTTCTCCCAAAAGCCATTTTTTAGGGCTTTGTGTGAGACAGTTAGCCCGCCGGCTTAATAAAGACTCTCAAATTTGGACTTCTCAGTGGTGGGTGATCGGTCCGTTCTTAAGTTCCACCCCATAACATTATTACTAGTTTGGGAATTTCTATAGAAAGATTCAAGTCACAGTTTGTAGTAATATTAATTTTTTTCACATTTATGAGTCCCTACATCAGAATTATATTTTCTCTCATAACCTCTTTAGTAACACTCACATTAAAATAAAATACTATGAGAAATACCTCTATGCTCTCCAGGTAAAACACCTGACTTGGTTCTCCTCTTTTTGAGAATATTCAAATAGATACGTACTGATGAATTTCTAGAGGAGAGAAAAGATATTAGCTAAATTTCCTCTTTTATACCTGACAACTCTTAAGTTTTATGAACTCCATTTGAATTTTCAGTATTAATTTTTCCAAAATAATCTAAACCGATACAGCCTAACTTTAGAGTTAGGTTCTGAAAATAAAAACTGATTTGTTTGCATTTTGAAGCTCATAAAATCAGATAAGTAATCAAGCTTAACCTCCTCTTTGAAACAATCAGATAGTAATAAGATACACAATGAAGGGTTGGGGATACAGCTCAGTTAGTAGAGTGCTTACTTTGTAAGCACAAGGTCCTGGGTTCAATCCTCAGCACCGCAAAAAAAAAAAAAAAAAAAAAAAAAAAGACACACAATGGAGTATACATATCTCTTCAATATTTACTCAGGTTCCAAATAACAGAAATATTAATTATTAGATATGCTTTTCTTTCAATAAGAAAAACAATTTTATCAAAAGAAAGTACACAAAAGGAAACCTAACCAATAGCAACTATTAATAAAAATTATTAAGGAAAAATCAAGCATGTCAATATTGGGGTCCAAGGAGAAACAAGAAGTCATTTAAAGCCATAAGCCAAGGATTTCACAGTGTCAAACATTGTTTTAGCCAGCTATTTCACTTTCCTGACTAAAATGACATGACCAAAAAAACTGTAGAGGAGGAAAAGTTCATTGACCTCACGGTTTCAGAGGTCTTAGTCCATAGAAGGCTGATTCCATTCCTAGGGGCTTGAGTTGAGGCAGAAATCATGGCGGAAGAGTGTGGCAGAGGGAAGCCACTCACATGGTGATCAGAAAGCAAAGAGAGAGGTCCCCACTTGCCAGATACAAATACATACCCCATAGCCACATCCCTAATGAGCCACACTTCTTCTAGCCACACCCCACCTGCCCCTAATTACCATTCAGTTAATCCAGCAGGGATTAATTCACTGATTAGTTAAGGCTATAACCCAATCATTTCTCCTCCAAACCTTGCATTGTCTCACACATGAGCTTTTGACGACACCACATCTAAACCATAACAAACATCTACAGAACAAAGGTCAACACACCATGTATGCCAAATTTCAAAATGCCTAAATATTGAGTAGAATTTATAAAAATGGTATAATAATAAAAATCTTTCATTGTGTTAGAAAATATTTAAACTGTTATTCAGTTTATTAAATTGAGAATTTTTAGAGCAATCATTTTTCTCATGTTTCTCAAAAGAAAAATAATCTGACATTCTACTTCAAAAAAAAAAGATACATTTTCAATTTGGCTTATTCAACCAAAAGTTTCTTTCAAAATTTAAATTCCCTGTTGTAACCAATCATCTCACAATCATACTGACCCCAAATGCCTCCTGTTTCTCAATAAAAAAGACCCATCAAATTGTTTTCCTAAACAAATGAACAATGAAAAGGTAATGACTATTCTAAATGAAATTCATATGTTAAACTGAAACAAAGTGTAGACAACTTGAAAAACAGAAAGTTATTGTCATATCCTGTTAACTGAAACAAAAAAATAAAAAGGGAGTAAAGTAGAAATAAAGTATTCTAGAAAAGTGGTAGACTTCTAATCAGAAGGCCAAGTGTTTAATCTGGATTTTTTCTTTAAGACGTCCTGTGATTTTAAGTAGATCATTAAGTAAATCACTCTGAGCTTTACTTTTTCATCCATGCAATAAATATATGTTCTGTTACAGGTTGTCTTAACTCTATAAATAAATAAATAAATAAATAAATAAAGCTCTTCATCAAAAAAATGCAGTGTTTACACATGCAAAATGGGCACTAGTTGACAGTCTGTAGGACCTTACATTTCTGGTATTGAAAGATCTTTCCCAGTGGAGGAAAGAATTATGATAACAGAAGCATGCTGCCTGATGCAAGCTTCCAATGGCAAATGGAAGAGAAGGTCCACCTCCCACAATGACATGATGTAACCCTTGCACTACTTAATCTGACATTATTAGATCATTGATATGTTTACCTAAGAAAAAAAAAATCAGGTTGAAAATAATATTTAAAAAGCACAAATTTCTTCCCTAAGGTTATTATGAAGGGGAAAAATTGAGAAGAAAGGAATTAAGCAAATGGTATGGAAGGGAAGACATTCTTTATGAAAAGTGGAAATAAATTTTTGAGAGAAGACTCAAATTTTTTCACCATGGTAAGAAATAGGATAACCTGCCCTATGTATGCCTTGTCCAGTCGCCTGCCATCTGTCACTGTGGATCTCTGAACTGCTCTGATGCTAAATAACCTTAACTGTTCAAGTCCCACCTGACAGAGAACAAGGACTTTGGGTTTCTTCCCCCAACTTCTCCCTCTTTCTGCAGGGAAGCAGCTTGGAGATGTTGTTGCCCATTTTTCCATAGAAACAGAATGCAGAATGTGACAGTGGGGAAATGTAACAGTGGTCCACTTTATGCTTTGAATATAGCCCTTGCTGCTCTGCCACTGCAACTTATTTTTAAAATGGACATATTTCTTTCCCTTCCTCTTTTCCTGCTCCTCCCTAATCTCCCCCTCCCTAATCTCAGGGAGAAACAGGATTACCTTTTTTCCCCATTTTAGGCAGATTTGTCCTTGACTACACATCCACCATAGGAACGAAGTAATCCAGACTATGGGAATGGTACCGCAAGGTCTCAGAAATGACTACCTCCCAATTAACAAGTGAATTACAACTCCAGCAGAGAACACTTAGAATGTAGCCTTTGAATCACCTCTTTAAAAGTCCCCTGTTCCTCCTGCTGATGGGGAAATTTACAGCCTTTGGGACAGGAGTCCCCTGTGTTTCTCCTTTGCTAGCAAAAGCAATAAACCATTTTTTTTACTTTTTCTCAAAGAAAAAAAAAAAAAAAAAAGAAAGTAAGGGATTAGAAGACTGCTGTGAAAAAATGTTTAATTAAGTATAATAAACTATTCTAGAACTACGTACAGAGAGAGATGTTGTTTCTGATCATCATTTTCTCCTGCTCAGGGTTTTCCTCAGAGCGACTTTAACATCTTTGTTCCTCAAGCTGTAGATCAAAGGGTTCATCAAAGGAACTGTATTGGTGTAAAAGACGGAAGAGATTTTTCCTTCATCCATCGACACAGCAGAAGATGGTTTAAGATACATAAATGCACCTGATCCAAAGAACAGAGAAACAGCAATTATATGGGAACTGCAGGTGCTGAAGGCTTTGGACCTGCCCTCTGTGGAGCTTATGTGGAGGATGCTGGAAATGATGAAGCCATAGGAAATAATGATGGTGAGACTGGGCACAGTGATGTTGATGCCTGCCACAATGAAAACCTCCAGCTCATTAACAGAGGTGCTGGTGCAGGAGAGCTGCATCACAGGGAGGATGTCACAGAAATAGTGATTGATGGTGTTCACATCACAGAAGGTCAGTCTCAGCATGCATCCAGTGTGGGCCATGGCACCAGAAAACGCCATCAAGTATGAACCAAGCATAAGGTTGGAGCAGACCTTAGTGGACATGGCTGTGTTGTACAAAAGTGGATTGCAGATGGCTACGTAGCGATCATAGGCCATTGATGTCAGCACGTAGCACTCAGAAATAGAAAAAAAAAAACTGAAAAAGTAAAGCTGGGTCATGCATTCTCTGTAAGAGATAACATTCTTCTCTAATACAAAGTTCACCAGCATTTTGGGTGTGAACACAGAAGAGTAACAGAGGTCAATGAAGGACAAGTTAAAGAGGAAAAAGTACATGGGGGTGTGAAGGTGTGAATTCAGGCCAATTAGAGTTATCAAACTCAGGTTTCCCAACACAGTGACCATATATATTATTAGAAATAGGATAAACAGCGGGAGCTGGAGGTCTGGCTGGTCTGTTAGTCCCACCAGAATAAACTCAGTCACAAAGGAGCTGTTTCCATGAGTCATTCTTCTCTAAGGGGATCTGTGGATACAAGAAAAAATGGGTTACATTAGAGGACAAACTAACTCTTCTCGCAATATTTTTCACACAATCTGGGACAGTAATGGAACTGACTGAAATTAGCCTAAGCTGGATCACAGAATCGGCCTTTACTACTATCATGATGCTGAGTGACACTCTCTTCCCCTTAGTAGAATCTTAACAAACTAAGTATAGCACAAACAGCTCCCCTACAAAGTGTGTACCAGTGCTGCCATATGCAAACATGAGGGCTGAAAAATCAGGTAATAAGGAAGAAATCAGATGACTCAGGACAGAATTATCTTTCTCTCAAACCATCATTTCTTCCTTGCCTAGAGCCCTCCCCTCAACAATAAAATTGGAGGAAGACAACTTTGCAACCTGTTGTTGATCTTTGACACAGATTGAACTCTGATGCAGTGGGAACTAAAACATTTTTTCTAATCGAAAGAGAAGTTTGGAAACAGTTTAGTTACTGCCTCATGTCACAAAAAAAAAGTCATAAATCTAGAAGAAGAAATACTGACTGAGGTCTGTATTCCCTGAGCTTCCTCATGTCTCTGCTACCCCCTTAACAGATTCTTGTACCACTTCACAGGAGTCTCAAAACTGGGCAATAATGGGAAATAAAGGGGAATATTTTAGATCCCTGAACTTCCAACTGAAGGAAGATATTAGTACAAACAGAACCCAGAAACCTGCCCTTCTTGGGTCAGAAAACCTTGGTGCTTCCTTATTATTTACTTACCTTGGTGGTTCCCCAAGGGAAATTGCAACCAGGACTTTATTTCCAATATGTCCTGGAGATCTTTCCGAACTACGAATATAAGTTATGATTTTTAACACCAAGTCCTCTGAAGCAGCAGAGAAAAGAGTTATCATCATCACTTTCACCCTTTGATAAGACATAGAAGATTTTAAAGTGAATTTAGTGATATAAGGGAAATGGTTATAAGGATAGTAGAAGATTGCCGAGTGTCTTCTCCATGGAGCAGATTCTAAGTGGAACAGGGAAATAAGTTGATTGTAGTTACATCTGAGACCATAATCTGTCCTTAAGGACTTGATGTTTTACTCAAGCTTCCCCTTCACTCTAGGGATCCCACAAAACGCTCAGCCAGAACCTTTCATTTCTCAGTCAGTCAGATGGTAGAACAGTAAGTCCTTCTTCCTCCATGAACACAGCAATTCAACAGCATTTCTGGGCAAGTTCCATTTGGGAGAATATCAAAAACTAGTTATGTTGCTCCTGCACTCCACTCTGGCATGAAACTGATCACATTGAATCTGGAAGGAGTACAAGTTACCCTCTTGCCATAACCCCTATTCCTGGCACAACACCATAGAACTGGGAAGGGAATGAGGTGAAGCATAGATTCATGCCCCCATCTTTTTTACAGAGGACTGGTTTCTCCCTAGCTGATCTCATAGCACTGACACTGGCACAGGACATGACATACTCTGATCACTGTGTGCCAGTAAGAATAGACAGGGTGGTTTGGAGTACCAGTCAGCATACTGATTTCCTCAACTTGGCACAAAGATAGAAGTTGAAAAATTCCAGCCTCTTCCTAAGAAAGGAAAATGTGCACTGTGCTTTCAATGCCAAACATTTTCTGGGAGCTCCCTAGAGGACTGGCTACTCTCTCGGCTGTCTTGGAGTGCTAATGGGATACAGGTCTCCTGCTGCCCAGGTCCTTTAGAACAGAGACAGTCGTTTGGACTGGTCATCACCAAAGCTCAAGATTCATCAAAGATCTAACATATGAAAAATCCCAGATCCCAGCATTTCCCTAAGTCCAATGACCCAGTTTATCTGGAGGTTACCTGAACAATTGGCACTACCTGGCTTGTTTCAGAGCACTGAAGGCCTAGCACACTCTGAACATCTGGCAACCACTGAGAAGAAATCTGATGAATTCTATCAATCATTTAAAGAATAATTATACCAATTCTTCTCAGAGTCTTCCAAATAGTTGAAGTGGAGGGGAACTTCTGAATTCATTCTATGAGGCCAGCATTATCTTGCTTTCAGGGGTAGACCAAAACATCATTAGGAAAGACTTCTCTCTCGTTCTCTTCTCTCTTCTTAGTCTCTCCTCCACTCTTCTTAGTCTAACTAAGGGTTTCTCAACTTAGTTTTGTTTACCAAAACACACACTATTTTTCTATTGTTTTTATACTCTGTATTTGACTTAAGTCATTTTTTTTCTGCTAACTTTGTGTTTAACAAACACATTGTTTGTATTTTTTTTCTAGCTCCTTGAGGTACTAGTTTAACTTGTTTGAGATCCTTCTTTGCTGACATAAGTGTTTATTACTACAAACTTCCCTCTTAGTAGTTTTTACTGCATCATTTAAGTTTTGCCATGATGTATTTTTATTTTTGTTTGTCTAAAAGTTTTTTTAGTATTTTTTCATTTTAATCAACACATAATGATTACACAAATTTATGGGGCATAATGTGACATTTTGATACATGAAATGTTAATGATCAAATCAGGGTAATTAGCATGTCCATCACTTAAAAAATGTGTGTCTCTTTATGGTGAAACATTGATAATTCTCTCTTTTAGTTATTTTGAAATGTGCAATGCATTATTATTGACCCTATTGTATAGTAGGACACAAGAACTTTCTCTTCCTCCTGATTATCTTTACACCTGTTGACCAACTTCTCATTATTCCTCTTCCTTCATACACTGTCCATCTTTTAGTAATCATTATTTCACTCTTTACTGCTATGAGATCTGCTTCTTTAAATCCCACATATGGATGAGATCATCTGGCATTTATCTTTCCACACCTGTATTAACATAATCTCCTCCAGTTTCATATAAAATACAAAATACACAAAATACAAGATTTCATCTTTTTTATGCTTGAATAACATTCCACTGTGCATGTGTGTCATGTTTTCTGTATTCATTCATCCATTGACAGACACATACATTGATTCTGTATCTTGTTTATTGTGAGCAGTACTTTAATAAACATGGGAAGGCAGATATAGAGATACATTTTAAATTATTTTTGTTTCTCAATGTTTATTCAAGAATATATTGATTAGTTTCCATGAATCTGAATTTTCCCATGGTTTTTACTGTTATTAAATTCTGTCTTCCTTACTTTGTGATCAGAAAAGATATTTGAAGTCATATGATCTTAATTTGTTAAAACATGATTGGTGAACTAGTAGGTAATCTATTCTGGAGAATGTTCTATTTATGCTTTAGAAAAATGTGAATTCTGTTTGGTGGAAAGTTTTCTTTATGTCAGTTGGGCCCATTAGTTTTATAAAGTTCCTCAGCTGTGTTGTTCTTCATTAACTTTTTGTATGAATAATATATACATTAGAGAGAGTGGAGAATGAAATCTCCTGTTGTTGTGTTGCTGTTCATTTCTCCCTTCAGATCTGATAATCTTTGCTTTATATACATAAGTGATTCGATGTTGGGTGCATATATTTGTAAATGCTATATATTCCTGTTGACTTGATTTTTTTGTCATCATCAATGACCTTCTTTAACTCTTGCAATACTTTCTGACTAAAATATATTTTGTCTCATGTAAGTATAGCCACTCCTGTTCTCTTTTGGTTTTCATTTGTATGGAATACTTTTCTCTACCACTTCACTTTTGGCCTATGTATGTCCCAAAATCTAAAGTGATTCTCTTGTAGATAGTATGTAATTTTGTCTTGGTTTTCTTTTTATCCATTTAGTCATCGTATGTCTTTTCATTCAGGAGTTTAATCCATTTACATATAAATTGATTATTGATAAGTAAGAATTTAGTCAATATTTTGCTAATTTTTTCTGCCAGTTTTTTGTGCTTTTCTTATTTTTGTCATGTTTATCTGTGATTTGATGATTTTTATAGTGATGCAATTTAATTCATTTCTCTTAATAGCTTTGTATATATTGCACACTTTTGTAGTTACTAGGGGAATCTCAGCAAAGAGATTGCTTTCATCTTTCACAAAACTTTGCTAGTTTGAAATTTCTGAACAGATCAAGTGCATGGAAATTCTGTACAAAAAAGAAATAATTATATGTCTAGACATTAGGACATAGAAAGAACCCTGACAAAATAGATGTGTATTGAATAAAAGTGCGGTCTAGGGTTTACCATGTTGTGAAGACTGACGGTCCTATCAGTGATCCACTTAAAGGAGAAATGTGTTGCCTATGACAACTTTTTAGATCATAAATTCTTTACATGTTTTAGAATATGATTTGTGGCAAATAACAGAGGGAACATTGGTCTTCATAGAATAAGCCTTTTACAACTTCCAATGGCTATAAAAACAAGAATTAAGAATTAGCTTCTGTGCCTAAACTAATGCAGTGTGAAAAGGAAATGTATATTAACCATCTTATGAATTAAGATATATAGTTATGTAATCTAAATAGATCCCTATCCAGAATGGAAATTTTCTAATTTGAAAATGAATATTTCTGTGGTAATCTAGGTCAACAGCTCCCTCTGATGGGAACTTTTAACTTAATCAACCAAGATTTGATTAAAATAACCGATAAAAATTACTCTACAAAATATACTGACTGAAGGTTCTTAAGATATTTTTTTAAATGAAATTAAGTTGCCCTAAAAATATATGTCTAAATTTAAAAGTTACAGAAAATATTATGAATTATAACATCATGGTAATTATTTTGCTATCTATTTTTATTTTCTTTTTTCTTACTATGAGAAGCACTGTAGAGTTTGAATGTTAAGATATAATGGAAGCAATTCCTTCAAAGAATAGTTCATGGAAGATGAAACACTGAAGACTTTTCCTCTTTCCTCCTCACCTTCACTCTTCTTGCTCTGGGTGATCACAAAAGGAAAATAACAGTTTGCAAGCATTTCATTACCACTTCATTTTTTTTTAACAATTAACCAACATGAATTAAAAGTCTTTTAAGTGAGACACATATAGTAAAGGATTCATGAGAATGACATGAAACAAAACAAAGCTGGAACATAAAGATAAACTGATTACTTTTAAATACTATATAGAAAGGTAAATAGTACATTTTTATGTGAATAAGGCGAGAATTTCTACTCTTACTTTGATCCTGTACTAGAAATCTTACATAGTACAATAAGTAATAAATAAATAAATAAACAGCAATTTAGAAGGCAAAAACAATATTTTAAATTTATAAATGGCATGATAACATAATGTCAACATTGAAATATCCTAACACATAAGAAGATAACACTACTAGAACTCATAAGGAACTTCACTAAAGTCATAGCTATAAGTTCATTACTCTTATCTATGCACAAAGTATGATTAAAAATTGAGGTTTTTAAAGAACAACATAGTTTATAGCACCACCAGAAACTATGAATTCATGGGTATAAATCTAATATCATAGTAAAAGCACTCTGAAAATTAGAAGACAAGTACAGACACACTGGGTTTATTGATTGAAAGCTACCATTTACTAAGATGTTCATCATCCCTAAAATGATACAGACAGTTTAAGCAATTACAATAAATTTAAAGCAGGATGTTTTATAGAAAGCTGATTCTGAAAAAGCCAAAGAAAAAAGAACTATCAAAATAATGTTTCAAGTGACAATACTGGATAACTTATGCTAATCTATTGTAAGACTTATTGTAATGCTACAGTAATAACACTGGGTGGTATTAGTAAAAGGATAGACAAGTAGATTAATATGGATTCCAGAAATGTGCATATATTTATTGAGTCCATTGATTTTTACAGTTCAAAGGCAATTTAATCAAGAAATTTCAGTCTTTTCAAAAATGAGACTGGAATAATTAGATATTCATAACTAAAGAAAAAAATTCAGTACTTAACTGACTTATACCATTTAAGTAAACATATTGTGATGCAAATGCTGGTCCTTGGCTCTTCTTTTACATAATTGACTCTCTCTAGTTCCAGTATTTTCTCTTGTTTTTTCTTTGTCATTCTTAGCAATAACTACCAAAGCCTTCATTTTCACTGTATTTTGGGCCATCATATTCATCTATCATTTTCATAAATCAAATTATTTATTCTTAACCCATGCAGCGATACATATTGTGGCATATTAAATTGAAAACCCATGATATCATTACGAATATATACATGTGAAGCCAAGGGTCAACCAATTGTTCTCTCTTACAATCAGTAAATTTGAATATAGTTGACTTCCCTTCAGTTAAGTGTGTACTTTAGTCTCCAGGAACAAGGCTTACCTAGGAAAGTCAACTATAAAATGCTCTAACTCTGTGACTCAACACAAAGTTACTAACTGCAAAGTCACCTATGAACTTGAAATACAGCAGTAACACCTGATTCTGATTCTATCATTATGTTCTATAACAGTTCTGGTCATTGGAGCAGTCTTTTCATTATGCTTAAATATTTCTATATTCCTAAAATATTTTAATCATAGAGCTATCAAAATAACATCTGAAGAAGTTCATTGAGAAAATACTTAATCAAGATAGGAGAAAGGATTCAGAAAATAAAATTGTGTAATATAGAATGAGAACTATACCATGCCATAAACATAAAAACAAGGATATAAAACACTACAAATCTATACAAGGTGACTGAACACTGACTTTCCCCCTGTGATAGACATTGGTGTCTATCTTTTTACCTTCTTATATAAAAAGAATTGTCTTTGCTCTGGATGGGTCTAGATGATTTTGAAATTTTACCTTCTCTCTGCTGTTTCTACAGAACCATTCTGTTAGGAAGGTTGCTTTGATACACTTGGAACTTTATTCTTAATGTTTGCATAATATGTGCTTATTGTTCTATATAAATAGAGCTCTAATCAAAGTCTTATAATCTTATTTTATTACAAAACTTACCAGAAATACATATAAAAACTATAATGTGTGTACTTCAGCAAAATTTCATGAAATGAACAACTTATAACCACGATGCAGATCTGTAACTTTATTGCCAGCACCCCAGACCCTTATGCTTATTCTTGATGGTAATTCCATCTATTCTTCCCTTCTTAATCCTGATTCTATTGCAAACACTTCCTGGGTTTTCCTTACACCTTCATGACCTACGTGAGGTTCCCTTATCATCTCCATCCAGTTCACAGAAAGATAATGTGCAAAGGGCACACCTTGGCCCTGGGATGCTGTTTACCATTTCTGGAACTGTCACATGCTACACTCTACTGCAAGGCACTCAGAAAAAAATGTTCTGGAAAAAGAGGTGAACAGAAACAATCTGCACTGCAGTGGGCTACTCATTGGTGTCAACAAAGGTCACTTGTGAGATTAAATAAGATATTGTGGGCTGGGGAAATAGCTCAGTCGGTAGAGTGCTTGCCTTGCAAGCAGAAGGCCCTGGATTCGATTCCCCAGCACCAATAAATAAATAAATAGATAAATAAATAAATAAGATATTGTATACGATAATTTACCACTGACCCTGGGACTTAGGAAGAACCCTTAACAATAATTATTACTTCCACTTAGCATTCCTTTTGATAAACTTGTTTTCTTTTTCAAAAGAAAATTCATCTAAATATGTAAATAACTTATGCTATTTAACATCCTTTATAAACATATCAGAAATATGTCTACCCTTATGTATTTTATCACCTACTTGAGGTGACTTGACATAGTCACTAACTAATCTTTCTTTTGATGAGCCTCAGAATATATATGAAATGTTCCAATCTCAGAAGAATAAACTTTATAATAGGCAACATTCTTTCATATTATTTGGGGGAAATAATCAGAAAAAAAATGATGTAAGCACAAGCAGTCAAAGATAAGACTGTGTGGAATCATTTTAAGAGGCAACTAAGATCATGGGAAGTTGGACTATTTGAGCATATGTGTCTATTGTGACTTCTGTAAAAAGGAGAAATGAGGGCCTTGGGGTATAGATCCCTTCTGTTCCACATCCTGTTCTCTGAATAAAACATCCTGAAAACATTTTATTAAAAAAATTAGATACATTCAGTTCCCTGTTCCTAAATACCTCCTCTGTTCCAACTTCAACACAAAAAATGATCCTAAACAAAACTAAAACATAAACCACCCAGAAAGAAATTTAGGTAACATCCATGAACAAAGCACAGTTAACTCTGAAAATATTTTCTCACACTCATGTTTTCTAAAATAAAAATAAATGAAGTAGACAAAGTATACTAGAAAGAATAATAGAATTAAAATCAGAAAAAAATAGGAAATTCCAGGCTTTCCACAAGGAAGCTATGTGATTTTTAGTAAATATTAACCTCTCTGAGCAATCCTACCTTATACATATGATAAATGTTTGTTAGCGATCTACTAAGTACCAGCTATGAAATCTGTAATAACAAGGCTAAACGGATAGAAAATGGGTTATGATTGAAAGACTTTATGGAGCCGCCTATGTCAATGACACTGGAAATTGAAGATGCATTTCTACCTGATGGAGGATGTGCAGAGGGAAGAGTTGGATGTTCTGGTTCAGTTTTCCAATGTCATGTTACAAGTGGAAGACTAAAAAGCCAACACCCAATGACAAAATCCCAGTGTTACTTTTTGGTCCTTTGCAGAACCATTTATCCAGCAATAAAAAGGAAGTAAAAAAAAAAAAAAAAAGACGCATCTTTGGCTTGTGTGTGTCACATCATACATGGTTTTAGGGGTACCAAAAAAAAAAGGAAATCCACAGTGACAATGAAAAAATACAAATCAGAGATGAATTTCTTTCTTAACATCATTATGTTTAAGTAGTAAGCATGGTGAACCGTACGAGGAATTGTGAAAATGGCAAAGAGAAGGAAATACTGACTATTAAAAAAGAAACAAATTGAGAGGATACAAATTTCCTTTACCCTGATTAAAAAGAAAAATAGAGGACTAGGTTTAATCTTCACACCACCTACCCAGACTTCAAACCATTATGTTGCACATGTTAAAATAATACAGTGTTTTCTGTTAATTTAATAAATTTAAGATCTGTTAGATTAAAAAAATACAATAAATACTGTCTAAGAAAAAAAACAATAAAATGGATGACACTAAAATATTATAATTAAATACATAGAATCTCCCTGCTCTGCAACTACATGGACAAAGACACAGTATGTGATCACAACTTTCTCCTGCTCAGGGTTTTCTTCAGGGCAACTTTAACATCTTTGTTCCTCAAGCTGTAGATCAAAGGATTCATCATGGGAACCACATTGGTATAAAAGACAGAGGAGATTTTGCCTTCATCCATCGACACAGCAGAAGATGGTTTAAGATACATAAATGCACCTGATCCAAAGAACAGAGAAACAGCAATTATGTGGGAACTGCAGGTGCTGAAGGCTTTGGACCTGCCCTCTGTGGAGCTTATGTGGAGGATGCTGGAAATGATGAAGCCATAGGAAATAATGATGGTGAGACTTGGCACAGTGATGTTGATGCCTGCCACAATGAAAACCTCCAGCTCATTAACAGAGGTGCTGGTGCAGGAGAGCTGCATCACAGGGAGGATGTCACAGAAATAGTGGTTGATGGTGTTCACATCACAGAAGGTCAGTCTCAGCATGCATCCAGTGTGGGCCATGGCACCAGAAAACGCCATCAAGTATGAACCAAGCATAAGGTTGGAGCAGACCTTAGTGGACATGGCTGTGTTGTACAAAAGTGGATTGCAGATGGCTATGTAGCGATCATAGGCCATTGACATCAACACATAGCATTCAGAAATTACAAAAAAACAGTAAAAGTAGAGTTGGGTCATACATCCTATGTAAGAGATAACATTCTTCTCTAATACAAAGTTCATCAGCATTTTGGGTGTGAACACAGAAGAGTAACAGAGGTCAATGAAGGACAAGTTAAAGAGGAAAAAGTACATGGGGGTGTGAAGGTGTGAATTCAGGCCAATTAGAGTTATCAAACTCAGGTTTCCCAACACAGTGACCATATACATTACCAGAAATAGAAAGAAGAGAGGAAGCTGGAGGTCTGGCCAGTCTGTTAGACCCATCAGAATGAACTCATTCACAAAAGAGCCATTTCCAGGAGTCATTCTTCTTCAAGGGAGCCTGTGGACACTGGACAAAGAGCTTCATTAGAGGACAACCCAGCATTTCAACAATAGTTCCTTCTCCAAGTGTCAGTTGTGCACTGGAGATGTCAGAGACTAATTCAATTTCAACACACAGAATCAGTCCTTGCACAGCACAACCAATTGACCCTATAAAATTAAGGGCAATGATACCAGGTACAAATATGAGGGGGAAAAAGAGTGAAAGGAGAAGACCAGACCTGGAAAGAAGAATTTTTCTCTTGTCTCATCATTTCTCTCCTCGCAGGCACCTCTTCTCACCAGAAGAATTGGAAGCAGAAGCCTTAAGCAAACTGGTGCTGGCCTCTAGTGTATATCAAATGCTGGTGGGTGAAATTCAAAGTATTGTTTCTAATCAAAAACTAAAGGACCAAAGACTTGGAGAACTTATTTGTTAACCCCATGTGACCAAAAGAAGAGAGAAGAAGGAAAGAAAGAAGTCATAAATCTAGAAGAGTGAGAGATCTGTCCGTGGAGAGGGAACTACTGATAGAGATGCTGCAAGTCTCCTCAGGAACATCCTCTGCCAGTTTCACTTGAATCTTAGGAATGTGAAAAATTGGGAGGAAATGTTATAGTTTAGAGTGCTGGCCTTCCATTTTTTCATTGGTTCTTTTTAGTTATACATGACAGTAGAATCCACTTTGCCATCATTATAATATGTCAAGGACAGTATCAACATACCAGGAATTTGGGAACTCACCTTTATTAATGCAGAGCTCAGTACTTCTTTATCCTTGTTATTTATCCCTGTATTCTTAGAAAAGTAATTTCCAAGATTTGAGGTCTTTTGCTTCTAGAAGGATAAGATCCAGATTTAATTTCTGCTGTGTTCTGGAACTGTGTCTGTCCTTCTGATCATAATTTATGGTTATGACTTTCTATCTTCTCCAGCAACAGTTGTCTTCATTGTTATCAGATTTGCTGTTTGATAAGACACAGAAAATTAAATGTTAATTTAATGACACAATTGTACTTGGTTATAAACAAGGTAGAACTGTGCTTCCTCACTTTGCCAAAGAACAGATTCTAGGTGTAAAAGGGAAGTAAAGGCATTGTTTTCACACCGTGGATGATGATCTATCTTTAGTTCCTGGAGGATTTGCAGGATTTAGTCATTTTCTTTTCACTCTAGAGATCAGACATCCCCAAGACAGAGGAAAAATGACCTCCTATCTCTTCATCATCTTGAACTCTGTAGGGAAATATATTGTTAGTGTTGTTACTCTCTTTTTGTCCCCATCCTAAGTAGTATTTCCCACAGGGTCTGCCTCCACACATCCTTATTTCTTCATCTGAAAAATTTCAAGGACTGTGTTAAGTCACTTAAAGTGTTATATCACCTGGAATAGCATCAAAATATCTTTCAATGGCTAACATTCTTATTAAACTTTTTTACTTCTAAATACCTACTGGAAATTTCTACCTCAGTGGTCCACTCAGTCTTTAAATGTGACATTTCAGTGATGAGGTTCATCAATATTTTCTCTTCATAGAGAAGAGTGGGGACTGTAAGAGCCTGTGTTTTAATCTCCCTCGTGTTTACTAACTATGATACCTTAACCTGAGTTTCAGACTCATTATTTATAAAATATGATAATAACAACCACTTATTCAACAGGATGTTGTTTTAATTAAATGATGTGTTATAAGTCACATGGTTAGAATACTATCTGGCACTTGTAAATGTTAAACAAGTATCAGCATTCCTTATGCATGATCTCATAAATTCCAATACATTCTCTATCATAACACTCATCAGAGATTTTACCCCTTTACCGCCTCCTGTTCTTCCCTAGCTATATGTTATGTAAGGATAAAGATAATTTTGCCTTACTAACCACTTATCTCCTTGTGCTAAGTACAATACAGAACATGTAGAAGGAACTCCTAACAAATTTGTGGAAATTATATTCTTGGCTGAAATCCTTCATAATCTTAGCCATACTTATCACATGCTTAGGAAGAGAGTTCTTAAATACAATGACTTCTGTCCCTTTACTTCAGCCACCACACATAGCTCAGGAACATTTCGTGTGAAATGTTCAGAACAGGCAAATCTATAGAAAGTTGACCGTTTCCTAGGACCTGGGATGTGTTAACTGAACTGTGCTACCGACTTTCACTGTGTGTGTGTGTGTGTGTGTATGTGTGTGTGTGTGTGTGTGTGTGTGTGTATGGGGTTAATTGATTTTTGATAATAGTGCATAGGCAAGTTAATGAGGAAAGCAAAAGCTTTTCAAGTAATGAAACATTGTGTATAGAATGTTTACACAGCCATACAAAGAATAAATAAATAAAACCAACCTCAATCCCTGCCTCAAACCATTAATAAAACTGTCACAAAATGAATCATCGATATAAATGTAAACATTAAAATTTAAGATTTTTAAAAGAAAACAAAAAATAAAAGCTTTGTGATCCAAGGAGTAGGCAAAAATAAGATACCAAAAGAAAAACCCACAAAAGAAAAAGTAGTTAAGTGAACATAATCAAACTGAAATCTTTCCCTCTGAGAAAGAAAATATTAAAAGAATAAAATGACTACCAAACATTGGGAGAATTTATTTGCAAGTCACATATCTAATGAAAAACTTTATTCAGAATATATAAAGCACAATTAAAACTCAATAGTAAATATACAAACAAAGAAATGAGTTGATCATGTAAACACATATATCATCAAGAAGAAATATGGAGAGAAGATCAGCACATCAGATACTCACCATCATTAGGAAAATGAAAATTAAAGCAACAATGAAATACTACTGCAAAATTAGAAGTGAGAACTAAATGTCAAAAAAACCCAACTATTAGTAATGCTGGTGAATATTAGAGTAAACAGAATTCTTGTTATTCAATATGGGATGCAAAATGGTGCAGCTTCTTTGGAAAAACATTTCAAGAGTGCCTTACAAAATTTTCTCTATGCAAGTATGTACCAAATTAAATGAAAACAAGTGTTCACACGAAACTGAATGTGTGTTTATAACAATTTTATTATTCTCGTTTTTGGTAAGGAAACTATTTAATTATAAAAATTATTCCAATAAAAGGCATTTTCAATTAATTACAGATGGTCTCTGACTTATAATGGTACATTTTAAGCTTTTTAGATGTTTCTTTTTCTTAAATATTTTTACAGACTGCATTTTGATTTATTGTACACAAATGGGGCACATCAATTCATTTCTATGGTTGAGCACCATGTAGAATCATACCATTCATGTAATCATACATGAACATAGGGTAATGATGTCTGTCTCATTCCACCATTTTTCATACCCCCTCCCTCTTATTTCCTTCTACATTAAGTTCCTCCATTCTTTTCTCACTCCCAGCCCCCCCCCCACCTCCATTGTATATCATCATCCTCTTATCAGGGAAAACATTCGACCTTTGTATTTTTTGGATTTGGGGGATTAGTGTGATATTCTCCAATTCCATTCATTTGTCTGCAAATACCATAATATTATTTTTCTTCATGACTAAATAATATTCCATTGTGTATATATATATATACCACAGTTTCTTTATCCATTCATCTTTTGAAGGGCATCTAAGTTGGTTCCACAATCTAGCTATTGTGAATTGAGCTGCTAAAAACAGTAGCTATAGTATGCTGATTTTAAGTCCTTTGAGTATAAACAAAGGAGTGGGATAACTGGGTCAAAAGGTGGGTCCATTCCAAGTTTTCTGAGAATTCTCCACATTGCTTTCCAGAGTGGCTGCACCAATTTGCAACTTTACCAGCAATGTAAAAGTGTGCCTTTTCCCCCACATCCATGCCAACATCTATTATTGTTTGTGTTTTTGATAATAGTACTTCTAATTGGAATAAGATGAAATCTATTCAACATCATCTTTGAAACACTAGCCAGAGCAATTAGACAGACCATAGAAATTAAAGGGATATGAACAGGAAAAGAACTCAAGCTGTCACTATTTGCCAATGACATGATTCTATATTTAGAGGATCCAAAAAACTCTACCAGAAAACTTCTAGAACTAATAAATGAATTCAGTAAAGTAGCAGGGTATAAAATCAATAAGCATAAATCTAATGCATTTCTATTCATAAGTGATGAATCCTCTGAAAGAGAAATTAGGAAAACCACTCCATTCACAATAGCCTCAAAAAAGTAAAACACTTGGGAATCAATCTAATAAAAGAAGTGAAAGACCTCAACAATGAAAACTACAGGATGCTAAAGAAAGAAATTGAAGAAAACCTTAGGAAATGGAAAGATCTCCAATGTTCTTGGATAAGCAGAATTAATATTGAAAAAATGGCCATTCTACCAAAGGCCAATTCAATGCAATTCCAACTAAAATTCCAATGACATTCTTCATAGAAATACAGAAAGCAATCATGAACTTCATCTGGAAGAATAAGAGACCTTGAATAGCCAAAACAATCCTGAGCAGAAAAAGTCAAGCAGGAGGTATCACAATACCAGATCTTAAACTATACTACAGAACAACAGTAACAAAAATGGCATGGCATTGGCACCAAAATAGACAGGTAGACCAATGGTACAGAATAGAGGACACAGAGACAAACCCACATAAATATAGTTACTGCATACTACACGAGGGTGCCAAAAACATACAATGGAGAAAAGATAGCCTCTTCAACAAATGATGCTGGCAAAACTGGAAATCTATATGCAGTAAAATGAAATTAAACCTCTATCTCTCACCCTGCACAAAACTCAACTCAAAATGGATCAAGTTCTTAGGAATTAGACCAGAGACTTTGCACCAAATAGAAGATAAAGTAGGCCTGAATCTTTATCATGCTGGCTTAGAATCAGACTTCCTTAACTAGACTCCAAAGCACAAGAAATTAAAGCAAGAATCAATAAATGGTATGGACTCAAACTAAAAAGCTTTTTTCTCAGCAAAGGATACAATCAATAATGTGAAAAGAGAGCCTACAGAATGGGAGAAAATCCTTTCCACACACACTTCAGATAGAGCATTTATCTCCCAAATATATAAAGAACTTACAAAACTTTGCAACAAAAAATACAAAGAACCCAATCAATAAATGGGCCAAGGAACTGGACAGACACTTTAAAGAAGAAGACATACAGATGATTAATAAATGTATGAATAAGTGTTCAACATCTCTAATAATTTAGAGAAATGCAAATTAAAACAACTCTAAGATTTCAATTTTATTACCCTTTAACTAGTGAATGGATACTTTAATTATAGTATAGACCTACAATGAATCCTCCTCAGCATAAATAGGCATAAATGACTGATACATCTAAAGATGTGGATGAATCCCAAATTTATTACATTAAAAGAAAGAAGCCAGACTAAATGACTATCTACTGTATGATTCTACTTTCATATCATTCTGGAAAAAGCAAAACCTCACCAGTAGAAAGCAGATCAGTGGATTCCCATAGTTAGGGTTGGGAAGTTTTAATTACAAAAGAAGTTGGAGAATTATCTTGTATTTTTCTTCATGCGTTTGTCACGTCCAGAACTGTATACTACATAATGTGAACTTCTGCTCTATTTAAAGTATTTCTCTTTTTTTTTTTTTTTTTTGGTGGGGGGGTATAGGGTATTGAACTCAGAGGCACTCGACCACTGAGCCACATCCACAGCCCAATTTTGTATTTTATTTAGAGACAGAGTCTCACCGAGTTGCTTAGCACCTCACTTTTGCTAAGGCTGGCTTTGAACTGGAGATCCTCCTGCCTCAGTCTCTCAGGCCACTGGAATTACACGTGTGCCACAGCTTCTGGCTAAAGTATTTCTTAATGAAAGAAATGTGAACTTCACAACTTCACATTGACTATATGGTTTTATTTATTTTTCCTTTTTATTTTTGTAACGATGTAATTATTCTATTGGTAAAATTGGCAGAAAACAAAAAACTCCTAACACCCAGAGCAGGTAATGCTGTGAAAGTGAAACAATTCCAGGTCACATATATTATTTTGTTAGAAAAACAAAATAACAAGGAATTATAGAAGGATCACTACTAGCTGAGAGTTAGTGAAATCCACCCCGCCTCACAGAGAACTAGGGAAGCCAAGGGGAGCAGACCCACCCTGGGTAGTGTTAAGTCTCTCCTAACAGCTTCCTTGGGAGTCTGGTCAGGGACAGAGCAGACTCCTGCAATTCATAGCAGCAAGAAGTGAGAGCTCAAACCCTCATAGGAAGGCAGTTTGGTCCTGACCAGAGGATGTGGAAGGCATTCATGGCCACAGCTGCGGGTGGAGCAGGGAGAGTCCCATCAATGGCAGGGAGTAGCCTATAGCCCTGTAAGTTTGGAGGGAAAGCTGCCACATCACAGCTGCAGCTGACTGGAGGCCCATCTGGGTAGCAAGGTGCCTGTAGTCTGGCAAGCTAGAGGGACAGTGCCCAGATGGCAGCCACAGCAGGCAAGTATTTGGACACTGGCAGTTCACTGCCTCCGTTCCAGTCAGCAGAAGGAAACAGCACCCACAGTTCAAAACCTGAGGCAGTGGAAGCTAGAACTCAGGTAAACAAACTGAGTCTCTTTATCCAGTCGTAGAGACAGTACCCCAGTGAGCTGTGTCAGTCAGAGGGAACATTTCTATACCACAGATCACCTAGGGAAATCCATAACCACAGGACCTGTGCTTGCAGACAGCTACCAGACTGTATGCCACTGTGAAAAGAATCCTATGGAGGGAGTGGATACATGGGATCCACAGCAGTCAGAGCAATAGCCCAGAGCCCTGCATCCTGAGCTCCTTCAGTAGAAACAACCAACAGACACAACATCACACCTTCCAAGCAGTCAGCCTCAGGCTCCTGGTTGAGAAATGAGAATTAACTGTTGGGAGATTCATAGCAACTAAGGGAGTGGCTCCTGTGTCTCCGCACTTGTGAATAGATCCAAAGCCAAAGAATGATAGACATCTTCTAAAGGTTCCAAATCCCAGTGAAATCCAGACAAGACTCAACAAGACTTTTCTTCACCTTGGCATGGTACGTAATATATATATGTAATCATAATTGATGTTAGAGCTATTTGTAACGTATATATATATTGCCATCCATGGCCAGCAAATAAAACCAGACTTTGTTGATCTATGAGACACAGAAATTTGGCTCTCAGGAATTGGCAATTATGAGAAAATGTTAAAAATTTCCTGAAGTATGTGGTTTCCGTGTTCGCCGCTGGAATTTGCAAGCCTTAGATGGGCCAATGACCTGATAAAGCAAAACGACTTGCATAACTTCACCACATCCTGCTTCTCACAGAAGCAGTTCCTCTGGGTCCCACTTTGATCTGTATCACTATAAATAAATAATACCTGAATTAAGCATCAGAAATAAATCAATATGACAAGAAATTAAAAACATCTCTCAGTAGTAACATTGAATGTAAATGGTCCAATCTCTTCAATCAAAAGATTAGAAGATTGGATTAAAAAACAAGACCCAGTAATATATTATTTACAAAAGACTCACCGTACACACAAAGACATCCACAGACAGAAGGAAAGGGATAGGAAAATATATAATATGAAAATGGTAGCTGAAGGCAAGCAGGGATAGATATTCTTATATCAGACAAAAAAAATCTTCAAGTCAAAATTAATCAGAAGAATCAAAGAAGATCAGTTCATACTGGTTAAGTGAATCATTTAATGAGAAGATATAATTATTGTAAATATTTATGCCCTCAAAATGGTTCATCTACATACATAAAACAAACCCTTCTCATTATTAAGAATCAACTAGACCACAATACAGATTTCAACATACCTCTCTCACCACTATACAGGTAATCTAGACATAAATCAAGTAAAGATTCTTCAGAATTAAGAAGTACTAGTAATCAAACAGACCTGATACGCATCTACGGAATTTTTATCTATCAACAAATGAATACACTATTTTTTCAACAGCACATGGAACATTCTCTAAAATATGTCATACTTTAGAGACCAAAGCAAATCTTACCAAATATAAAAAGTAGAGAAAATTTCTTGCATCCTATTAGATCATGTTGAACTGAAATTAAAAATCAATGACAAGTTAAAAACAAAAATCACTCTAACACCTAGAAATTAAAAAATACTCATTTGATGGATAGAAGCATAAATCAGGGGAAAAACTTTTTAAAAAAGATCACTAGAAACAAATGAGAATAGTGAAATAACATGTCAAAATCTCTGGGAGAAACTGAAGGTAATTCTAAGAGAAAAATTTATAGCACTGAGCTCCTACATTAAAAAAAAAAATAGTAAGATTCCCAAATAAATAATCTAACATTACAACTCAATGCCCTAGAAAAAGAAAAAAAAAACTAACACCAAACTCAATAGAAGATAGGAAATTATTAAAATCAGATTCAAAATCAATGACATTGAGAATAAAAACAATAAAAAGATCAATTAAACAAAAAGTTGGTTCTTTGAAAGGTTAAATAAGTTGATAAACCCTGAGCCAAACTCACCAAAAGAAAGAGAAGACACAAATTAACAAAACTAGATATGAAAAAGGAAATATCACTACAGACACTACTGAAATCCAGAGGATCATTTGAAACTATTTTTGAAAATTTATACTACGATAAAGTAGAAAATCTTGAAGATAAAGACAAACTCCTAGAGACATACAATCTACCCAAATTGAACCAAGAATATATAGAAAACTTAAAGAGATCAATTTCAAATAATGAAATTGACACAGCTATTCAAAGCTTTCCAATGAGGAAAAGCCCAGGACCATATGAAGTCTCAGAAGAATTCTATCAGACCTTTAAAGAAAACTAATACCAATCCTTCTCAAATTATTATCCCATAAAATTAAAAAAGGAGGGAACACTGCCAAATTCATTCTATGAAGCCAGTATGACCCCAATCCCAAAACTAGACTTGATGACATCAAGGAAAAAAAACTTCAGGCCAATATATCTGATGAACATAGATGCAATAATTCTTAATAAAATATTGGTAAAGCACATTTTCAAACACAGTAAGAGGGTAGTAAACCATAATCAAGTGGGTTTTATCCCAGGGTTGCAAGTTTGGTTCAATATATGCAAATAAATTAATATAATTCACCACACAAATATAGTTAAGAACAAGAATCACGTGATTATTTCAATAGATGCAGAAAAATATTTGACAGAGTCCAGCATCCATTCATCTTTAAAACACTAGAGAACTTAGGTAAAGAAAAAATTTGCCTCAACATTGAAAAGACTATACATGAAAACTTTAAGATTAATATCATACTGAATGGAGAAAAACTGAAAGGAGTTCCTCTAAAAACAGGAACAAAACAAGGATGCCCACTCTCACTACTCCTATCCAACACAGTCCTTGAAACTCTAGAGAGAGCAATCAAACTAGAGAAAGCAATTAAACAGATACAAATAGAAAAACAAGAAGCTGAATTATCTGTTTGCTGATAACATAATATTTTATTTAGGAGGCCCCAAAAAACTTCACCAGAAGACTTCTAGAGCTGATAAACAAATTTAGTAAACAAAATAGTGCATCTCAAATTATACTACAGAACTATAGTAACAAAAACAGCATGGTATTGACACCAAACAGATACGAAGACAAAATACACAGAGACCAACCCATATAGATAGACTTCTGATCTTCTAAAGGGTGCCAAAAACATTCATTAGAGAAAAGATAGCCTGTTTTATTTTTAAAGATGACTTCAGGGACATTTTCTTTAAGTAAAATAATTTAGAATAAAACCTGTATTCAGCATTCTATGTAAATTGAGATTGATTCGAGAAATAATCGCAATATTTTTGTCACCATGGTTTTTCATTTTCTTGCATATATAATGTTATTAATACCTTACTAGGAACATAATAATCATAGTAACTTCTTTGACTTTAACAAAAATTTCGACATCTGCTTTCCTTTGTTGTTGCTGTTGTTTTAGTTATACAAAAGATAGTCTTTTTAAAAATGTTGCTTGGAAAACAAGATATCCAGATGTAGAAGAATAAAACCTGACCTCTATCTCTCCCCACGCACAAAAGAATGGATCAAAGACACTGATCTACTAGAAGAAAATGTAGGTCTAACATGCCAACATATTGGCCCATGTATCAATTTCCTTAACGAGACTCCAAAAGCACACTTACAATCAATAAATGAGAATTAAATTAAAAAGCTTCTGCACAGCAAAGAAAACAATTGGGGCCATGAAGAGAGAACCTACAGAATGCTAAATCTTTGTCACCTGATCCTCAGATAGGAGATTAATATCCAGAATATATCAAGTACTCAAAAACTTAACCCAAGAAAGCCCCAATTATTAAATAGACAAAAGAACTAAGACACTTCTCAAAAGAAGAAATACATATGACCAAGAAAGATGAAAAATGTTCAACATCTCTAGCAATTAAGAAAATGCAAATCAAAACTACATTGAGATTTCATCTCACTTCAGTCAGAATGGCAATTATTATGAATTGAAATAATAATAAATGCTGGTGAGGATGTCAAAAAAGCATACTCTCAGATATTGTTAGTGGGGCTGCAAATTAATGCAACCACTCTGGAAAGCAAAATGGCAGTTCCTCAAAAGACTACAAATTGAACTACCCTATGACCCAGCTATCCCATCCCTTGGTATACATCCAAAAGATCTAAAATCAGCACACTATAGGAATGCAGCCACATCAGTGTTTATAGCAGCACAATTCACAATAGCCTAGGTGCCTGCCAACAGATGAATGAAAAAAGAAAATATGATATATATACAAAATTGTGTATTGTTCAACCATAAAGAATGAAATTGTGGCATTTGTTGGTAAATTAATGGAACTGGAGACCACCATGCTAAGTGAAATAAGCCAGACCCAGAAAGTCACTCTGTTCACTCTGATATGCAGAAACTATACTGAAATAAGGGGAAAAAGAAAAGGAGGGAGGATTCCATGCAAATAGAAGAGAGATCAGTGGAGCAGAGGAAGGGAGTGGAAGGGTAGGAGGGAGGGATGGGGAAAGGATGGTGGAATGAATATCATCTAACTTTCCTGTGTACATTTATGGATATACCACAGGGAATCTCACCTTCAGGCATATCCACAAGAACACTAATTAAAACAAAAAGAAAAGTAGAAAAAAGTAGAAAAAATCAGCAGAGTACAGGGAAGGGCACGGGGAGGGATGGAGGGAGGGGAAGGGAAAGTACTGAGGACTGAATCACAGCAATTATATTCCTTACCTGTATGATCATATTAAAATGAACACTGATATCATATGTGACTAAAAGGAACTAATGAAGAACTTAAAAATTACACTTTATAAGAAAAACATCAAGCTGGGCTTGGCAGTACACACCTATAATCCAGAGGCTTGGGCAGCTGAGGCAGAAGGATGACAAGTTCAAAGCCAGCTCCAACAAGTTAGTGAGGTCCTAAGCAACTTACTGAGACTCTGCCTCGAAATAAAAATTAAGAAGGGCTGGAATGTGACTCAGTAGTTAAGTGCCCCTGGGTCCAATCCCTGGCATACCCCTCCCCCCAAAATAGGAAAGAAAAGAAAAATGTCAAATTTAAAACCTGAAAATGTTGTGTACCCCTAAACATTGAACAATATACTATTCAGAAGATTCACTGGGACATGTGGAAAACAACTGTTCTTTTCAAACTATTTTTATCAAATTTATCTAAACTCTAACATTGACAACAGTAGGGATACCCCAACCCTCACATAGTACAATCAGAGGCTTAATTCTGGGCCCAATGGGTGGTTTCACACTTGAATGGGATTCTAATATGTTCATAAGAGAAAGTCTGAATTTTATGAAGTCTATTTTTTCTAAAACTTCAAAAAAAGTAAAGTCGGGGTGGGTACATAGTACTAACAAGACAACAGTCACACGCAATGGCAGGTAGTCATCACTTCTCATCCAGGCCTGTGCCTTGAATGTCACCAGTTATTACCATGAGTGTTTGTATTTTGTTTTCTTGTTTTCTTTTGTTTTTTTGTTTTTGATTCTAAGGATTGAACCTGGGGGGCGCTTTGTCACTGAACTATATAACAAACAGTTTATTTTTTATTTTGAGACAGGGTCTCACTAAGTTATTGAGGCTGGCCTCAAACTTGTGATCCTCCTGCCTCAGCCCCCACAAGTCACTGGGATTACAGGGGTGTGCCACTGTGTTTGTATTTTTATCCCCAATAGTAATGGCTATTACTATACATCAGTCTGTATGATTTACCTAATAGCAATTTTACAAGTGGCTAATAATTTCCTTTTGAAATTATGAAAATTTTGTTTTAAAAAATATTAAAAAAATTTGGTTTGATTTCAAAAATAAAAATTTAATTTTAATTTTATGAAAAAATAAACTATCAATTCTAATAAACTTTTTTAAAACCCCTAATTGATTTTTAAATTATTTTTTTAAACTACAAGTGAACATTTTTTGAATTTTTCAATGTGTATGATATGCTTATCATAAACTAAGGAAAAAAATCTGCATTTTCAACATATGCCAGATTTATAAAACTATTTCAAATTAAAAATACACTTATGATTAAAAGAGAATTATGATTATTTTATGTTCCATGAAATATTTTCAAATAAGATATATCTTCGTTATCCTTAATAAAAGGTTGTGCTTGCCAGTGAAATATATTTTTCTGAGATTTTGTGAATTGCACAGCTATTTGTAATTACTGATAAAGAATTCTTAGTAACTATAATCAAGTTTTATGGTCACCAATAAGAAGTACTGAATATAGCTAGGCATGGTGGCAAACACCTGTATCCCAGCAGCTCAGGAGACTGAGGCAGGAAGATTGCAGTTTCAGGTCAGCCTCCGCAACTTAGCAAGGTTCTAAGGAACAGAGTCTCAAAGTTAAAAAAAAAAAAAAAAAAAAAAAAAAAGAGAGAGAGAGAAAAAAGGACTGACTCAGTGGTTAAATGCCCTTGGATTCAATCCTGGTTCAAAAGAAAAAAAAAAAAAAAAAAAAAACACACAAAAAAGTGTTGAATATAAAAGTAAGTAGCAAAAAATTTAAAAAAGTTTTAGAAACCGTTCAAAAATTTAAAATTGAAATCATACTCAAATAATGAAACAGGTTGTCCATTAACAAATTGTGTGTTAAATTGGTTTGGAATCAATGTCATCATCTTGTTTTATACACTTCAAAATAACAGAGAAGCCCTAATTTTTAGAGCAGTCATTTCAGCTTACATGATACTATAAGGACACATCAGCTAGAAATGGACAGAAGTATCTGATTTCAGGGGGCACAGACTGAACTGTAGACCACACAGCACCTGATGCTCAGCCTGGTGCTCCTTGGGCACCTAAACACAGCACACCACCAGCAGCCCAAAGGCCTCTTGCCCACAGTGGGCTCTGTCCTGTGATTGCTGGAGATCTCTCTGGGTGGTGGGGCGACTGCTTGTTTAGCTATCAGAATGGAGCAGGAATAGTAGCTTGTCTTATGGTTCCTGCTCCTGCCAGAGCCATGTTGCGCTGTCACATCAGAACTCCTTACTCTTGACTTCCAAGGATCCCCTTTCTGAGCCCAAATCTGGCCAAGTAGCCAGATAATAACTCCAGCTGTACCACATCAAACCTGACTGGCCTGGGATCAATGCCCATTTGCCACTTTGTCTGCTTTGTGATGGTTAGGAAGCTCTCTTTCAATCTTCATTCATGGGGGAGAAAAAAATGAGAACTTTGGAAAGAAACATTTAAAAACCTTCTATGAATTAATAAATGTGGGCGCTATGTCAAATGAGTCACCTGAAAATATTTCAGTTCCTTTGGGTGATGGAAGAAAATTGGTGCATAAGCAAGTACCATTCATGAGCACCAAACAGCATTTTTGAAATTTCTAATGTCATACTTTCCCTGAAAGGCAGATCTTGGGATAGTCCTCTTACAAGTAAATGTTACTTAATATATTAAAGCCTCTTATACTTAAGGCAAGTAAGCTTTGATGTTAAAGACTTAATATGCTTTTAACATGTTAATATAGGGTAGGAGAAAAATTTCAAATTGTGCATATGGAGAAACTATGATAAAATAGAAGAATAAGAGGTGTAGAAAATATCTTTATCTTTACCAAATTACCCATATAATACTTCTAAACGTTCAATAAATGTAAAATAAGCTTAGATGTTCCAAATTTAATATCACAGATTAAATTACATCTAATTTACTTATTGTATCAGTCAGTTTTTCAGTGCTGTGACCAAAATACCCAACAAGAACAATGTACATGAGGGAAAGCTGATTTTGGCTCAAGGTTTCAGAAGTTCATTCTGTGCTTAACCACGTCCAATGCACTAAGCCAAGGTGAGGCAGAACATCGTGGCAGAAGGACATGGTCAAGGAGTGCTGCTCTATTTATGGTGGCCAGGAAACAGAAGGAAGGTAGAAAGGCATACCCAGTGAACCATATCCTCCAGCCATGCCCCACCTGCCTGGAGTTACCACCACGTCCACTCATTCAAAGTGTGATGGACTGATTAGGTTACAGTCCACATAATCTGATCATTTTACCTCTGAATATGTCTGTGTTAACACAGGAGCTTCAAGGGAAACACCTCATATCCAAAACCTAACACTAACTTTTTAAAGTTCTAACCTTGAATTTAAATGATGCCTATAAATATTATTGTCATTAAAATATTAATCAATTATACATGTAAGGTCAAAACTAGACATTAGACCCATAAAATGAGCCTATTGATGTCACAGAATTGAGCCTGTCTACTTGCTGACTCATTCTTTGTCGCCACCCGGGGCAATTTGCGCATGGATATTGTTACCGCCTGCAGCAACAATTCCACGGGTATTTATGGGAGGTGGTCTGGAAACTGAGCTACTTCTATTATCTTTCTCTTTAGTGCACTGCTTTCTTGCTTGTTTGCTTATTCCCTAGCTCATAGAGGAAGTTTTAGAAGAGAGAGAGGAAGAAAAGGCTTTGCTTAGAGAAAGAGAGAGACTTTCCTTATCAGGAAAAGAGACTTGCTACATTTTCAGAGATGCTACTTCATCTGCTGCTTCTTCTTAAAGGTGCATCCTGCATCCTGCGTCCTTCACTCTGCTATCTAGAGGTGTGGCTTTACTTCTCCTTTCTGCAATCTGCAACCTGCGTTCTGCCATCATTCAGAGGTGCTGCTTCTTTGTGCTCATCCGGTTACCCCTCTCTACTAGCTGCTTATCCTTGGTTCTTCCTGTAGGTGTGTGTCTTATATACCTAAGGCAGCCAATCAGCTTAGGATTAGCACAATTGAGGCACGCCCCTCGGTACCAATCAAGAAAGAATGAGGAATATCTGTTGACCACTAGTGCAGAGGAGACATTAACTAATTAGGCAAAAGTAGATCACGCTGTGTTAACACTAGTTATGCGCCACCTCTTGGCTCAATGCCAGCCACCATCTTAAGGTTACCCAAACATGTCTTCTGCAATTCTTTACAGGCCGTGCTGCTGCCTACAATATTGTACTCAGATCACAGGTTACATGCTATGCCTATGACTCGCATTTCACCTTTGAGTTCAGAATAAATGGCTTATAAATATGGATGTTAAACAACATTTCATTCTGTGTCTTTAAAGGATCATAATGTGTCTTTAATGAAAGGTGTATCTTAAAGAAAAAATTAAACTGAACAGTACTAAGCTCTCTTTTTAATCAAGAACTGTGATATGTAGACAAAAAAATAGAAGTAGATACTAAGCATTTGGACTCTGATGAGGGAATGAAATTTTGAACACATTGTACTAGTGAAATAAATATTATAACAAATACAGATACTTTTGGAATTAATAGCAATGATTATGGATTAAAATAAAGATCTTATCTGGCATCATTGTCTTCTGAGGTTATTCTTATAAACCAATATTTTAGAACTTTTCGAAAATCATGTTATCTTTGTATAAACACAAAATCACAATGGATAGGGGGCTATCTCAGTGGTAGAGCACATATTTAGAATGCCTAAGTTCCCAGGTTTAATGCTGATTACACACCCAGAGTTACAATGCTAATGAGCCATTGTCCTCTGACTAGGACACATCTGCAGAAAGGCATCTGCCAAGAACTCATTCTAGGTAGTGATGGTATAGTGTGTAGGTAATACACACAATAAGAAAATTTTGTAGTGCACTATTTTCATTATTTAAAAACTCTTTTTATCCACAAATGATGACATAATATCTACAAGCATGTCCATATAATACTTCTAAACATTAAAAACATTATCATTAGAGCATTAGAGCAGTCATATCAGCTTACATAATACTACAAGGACACATCAGCTAGAAATGGACAAAAGTATCTGATTTCAAATACTTCTACTGAAATCATGACATGTCTAACCAGAAGTTTTGTACCAAACTCCTCAACCTCACCATTCTTGAAAAATTGTCACTATTAATAAAAAGATTGTGATAAAACATTTCTCTGTTGCTCAACCTACTTGCACCACTTTAAAATCAGACTTCTGAAGGGGCATGTACGTTTTTCTAGTTGATCATCAAACACTTACTTAAATCAAATGTTTGAGACCAAGAGATATCTGGGATAAAAGGATTATTTAGGTATTACAGATGCTAACCAAAAATAAAAGAACCAGTCCGAAGGAAAATTCCCTAAACTAACAGAAACATAGCAGAAAGCGGTTGGGAAAATGTCCACCAATTAAGAAGCCAGGGTATTTTATAATTAAAATTTGCTTTAGAAAAAGACAGAAATTATTTACAGTGAATCCACATTGGCTATAGGTAAGGGGCAAGACAACCGCAAGCTGGTGAAGATCTGGGAAGAGAAGATAAGGCGTGCAAAGAAGGTTTTGCTTATTTTTGTTTGGTTGGTTCTGAGGAAGCCAGAATGGGACCTTGCCTCGGTAGTTAATCTTCAACATGTGGGAAAGGAAAGAAAAGCAGTGTTCTGTTTTGTTTTCCTTTGCTTCATTGATTTCAGTTGAAACCAGGAATTAAATTAACATCCTATTACCCATACCTTTCTTCTACCCTCTGGCATGTAACTCAATTTAGGGCATCTCAGAAATCCCCTCTTATTGCCTTGTAGGTCATCTCTCTGCTATGGCTTCTTGGCCAACTACATCAGCCTCGAAGAACACCTACTGTCAGTCTCACACTGAAACAGCTCTCCAGAAGATCTTCCTTCACAATCCTCCTTTCTTTCCGTCTGTATCTTCATAGGATGCACAATGGGCTCAAAAATTGGGTTTTGCATCTTTAGTTCTATGACCTTAGGCAAGTCACATAGCCATTTTCACATCTGGAAAGCAGAGTAAGAAGAAATTAAGCATAGTGGGACTTGTGAAGAATGTGGCAGATGATATGGACAATTGAGTCAAACTATTCTTTTGAGACAAAAAAGGAGTAGCCAAATTTATATATTGAAAGACTAAATCCCAATTCAGTAAGATTCATTCCACATATTTTTGTTTGTGTTTTTAAAAGAAAAAAAAAATCTTCTTTTGCAGAAACTAACCCTTAATATGCAGCTGGAGAAGAAAGAACCTTGACATTAAACATGACTGTGGTCTAAGTCAGAAATATTGTGCAATTTTTAAACAAAATCTCAGACATGATCTACACATAGAAATAGATGATGATTTCAGTTCTATTGATGACAAAATACTAGACAACCAATGCATTCTTAATGTGGGTGGAATATGAGAAAGGTAGGTAGTGGTGAATCTCAACCATCCACATATCCATAAGAATAGAACATTAGCCCAATAAAGAGTTCCATTACAGATGGGAGACTAAAATCCCAGAATAAAAATCATTACCAAAAGAATGGGGGAAAAGATCTGGAAATTTTTACAACTTTGCCATGTTCACAATTTTTGTCATTCCTTCTCTTTTAAGGCAAGTATAAGCAATAAAATATTTGAAACAGGAAATGATTTATATAATTGTTTTAGAAAAGCAATAAGTGAATGAAGTTATCAGAAAGCTTCCAACTTCTTCACTTTCTTTGGATGGAGAAGACAGGTAAGAAAACAATAGAAGGGGGTATTCTCTTTAGTTAGGAAAAGCAAAGAGCCCAGCGCCTCCACCTAGTATTGAGAATATAGGACAGACTGGAGACATCCTGGAACTAAGGAGGAGTTCCAAGTCCAAGAAGAAGCCCACTTGGTTACATTCTATGCTAAAGGAAGAAAAGATATTATGATAATAATCTTTTCCAGACTATAGAATGAAAAACAATAAAGAAGTAAAGAAGGGCAGGAAGAGAAGGGAAAAGGCAGCAACGGGGACAGGGACTGAGGCGTCCCCACTGGTTCTGCTCTGCGTGTGATTCTCTGCGGGGTTCTCTTTCAAAGCAACTTTGACATCCTTGTTCCTGAGGCTATAAATGAGAGGGTTTAGCAAGGGAACTTCAAAAGTGTGGAACACTGAGAAATATTTCCCCTGGCCCACAGACCCAGGTTTGATGTAAGTGAGCAGCGCAGACCCATAGAACAGACCCACAGTTACTATGTGAGAACCACAGGTGCTCATGGCCTTGGATGAACCCTTAGCTGAGGTCATGTGAGTGACATTATAAAGAACCAAAGCATAGGAGATGAATATAATGACACCTGTCCTCACAAAAACAGAACTTCACAAGCTCATTGACGTAGGTGCTGCTGCAGGACAGTTGCAGGAGGGGAAGGGTGTCACACATGTAGTGGTTGATGATGTTGGAATCACAAAAGCTGAGCCTCATCATGCACCCTGTGTGGAACATGGCACCAGCAAACTCCATCAAGTAAGAGCCCAACATCAGCAGAGAACAGACCCTAGGGGACATGATGACCCTGTACAACAGGGGCTGACAGATGGCCACATAGTGATCATAGGCTATGGCTGTCAGCACATAGCACTCTGAGCTCACAAGAAAGCAGAAGAAAAATAGTTGATCCATTCAACCTCTGAAGGAGATGATGTTTCCCTCTAAACGAAGCTCATCAGCATTTTAGGAGTAAAGACAGATGAATAACAGAAATCAATGAAGGACAGATTGAAGAGGAAAAAAGTATGTGGGTGTGTGAAGGTGCAAATTCAGGACAATTAGATTAATTAATCTTAAGTTTCCCACTACAGTAACTATGTAGTTCACCAAGAACAGGAGAAACAGGAAAGTTGCATTCCAGTTTGGTCTGTTAATCCCATAAGAATAAGCTGTCATGGAAGAGTCATTTTTCATAATATTGGTTTCAGGGCTAGGATCTGTAGGAAGAAGGATGGAAAGTAACGTTAACAATAAGTCCTCACTATTTAACAGCAGAAGGAGACTGGAGCTACTGGTTTCCAAGCTCGTTGCTGTCTGAAGACACATAGCAAGACTCGAAAAAGAAAAATTCCCATGTTGATCTTTGAGGAATCCCCATTTCCCTCCAGTTTCTTGCACCCTCAAAGTGTGTCTCTACTCAAGGAGAATGCTGGTTAACCTCCCTATGTCTCTGAACAGCAATTCCTCCCTTCTCCTTATCATCACTAATCAGCTGAAAAGAGCAGTAAATAAGTGCTGTTCTCCAGACCCATGATTTACATAGCTTTGGCTTTAAAGGAAAACTATCAAGAAACGGATGATTCAGGGCTCACCTTCTTTCCCTGAAGGTCTGGCTGCTGTTGGATCTTAAATTCCCTTCTTTCCCACTGTCCTAAAACATCTGATAATGAAGGAGATAATAGCTATCAGTGCAAATCTGTCTCTGAAATTCTAGAAGAGTAAGTCTGTAGAGTATTCCATGATTTCTACTTGAGAATTTCCCCAGAAGTTTCTCTTCACTTCAAAAAAAAAAAAAAAAAAAAAAAAAACTTTCTATAGCCTCCAAAGCATCTTTTCACAATAGTCTCTCTTGATTTCAGAGTTTTACTCATTTATTTCATCCAATAACTTTTTTGTCATTATTTTGGTCAGGAAGTCACCATGAATACAAACTGAAAGATACTGAAGTACAGTGGCGCTGTGTGGGAGTGGTTCCCTGTCTCCTTCTGGAATTTTCCCCCTAAGATATGGCTCCCTACCTCCACCCTATTCTGTCCATCACAGAAGAAGCTCCTCCCAGTCCTCACCCCCTTTACCTGTATGTTATAAATAAAGGAGAGTTGTGCGACTCCATGTTGTTGTAAGAGGCCAGGGCTGGTATGGCCAGACCCGTCATGCCCCCTCTCATATGAGAAAATATTGGCTCTTGTGTGTTTATTGAGCAGATAAGTTTTTTGGGTAATAGATAGAAAAACTGCCAACATCCTTCTCTGGAAGTTAACCCTTTCTTCCTCCATGTGGAATCTGGCAGAGAGAACCTCCCTCCACACTGCTCTTCTCTCCATATCTTTGTATGTATGTATGTATTTGATAACTGTATACTTCAGTGCTGCCTTAAATTTATAGTAAAGTTACAGTTATAAAAACTGTATAACTAAACACACATATATATGTGTGTGTATATATATGTACACAAAGAATATATATACATATATATACACATATAAATGAATCTTAAATGCAATGAACTGATTAACTCCCTGCACAATTCTCCTGACTCACTTTCAGTGACATTGAAACATATGATCAAGTTTGCACAGACGCAAACAATGACAGCTATGTCAGAATTGCCAGCAAATCAGTAAAAGTGAGTGTCATTGAGTATAAGGTACAATACTGATTTCAGGGAAGTTATGTGAAAAGATAAGTGCTTCCTTAGAGTCACTTCAGGATAATTTTCAGAACACTAAGCACTTTGTAAAGATGTATCATTTTATCTACTCTCTACCACAGCACTTTTAATATTAGCTATGCAGAAACCAAAACTGAGAGAACATAGAACACAACACTTGCAGAATCTGGAACCCAGAACAGATCATGTAGTACCCGTTCCAGTGTTCTTTCCATGTTGGGCCATGTGTGCTGGAAGTGTGAATGCACAAGATCAGGGGGACTTCACCTTCTGTTCTAGTTTCAGTTGAGAGTCTGTAGCTTCTAATTCATCTTCAGGTATGTGTAGAAAATTATCAGATGAAACATCATCTCTCCCACGGGCCATGACAATTTGGTATATCATTTCATGGATTTCACTACAAATCACTCTCAGAACCATTAAATTATTTTCAGGTTGGTTATAAAATGAATATAGACAGGCCCTCTAAATAGAGGAGGAAGGAAGAAAGCTAAATCTTTTGTGTGGTTAGTATCACATGGGTTTTTATTGTGCTTTAAAAATACCCACTCTTCCCTTACAAGATTGTAGTAATGCAACCTCCTCTCCTGATTCTTTTCCCACATAATACATATATCTGCAATGTTTACCCCTCTCTCACTACACCACTGACATACCAACCTCTTTTATGTATTATTTTACTTTCTTTTTTCCCTTTTTTTTTAATTATTTATTTGTTTATTTTTTACAGACTGCATTTTGATTCATTGTGCACAAATGGGATACTCAGAAGTCACTGCCTCTTAGATTTTGAATCAACTGTTCCCTCTCCTTGGAATGTCCATGTGACTGTCTTCCTCTTGTCCTGAGATCTCAGCTCACAAGCTACTTCCTTCGTAGAACCTGTACTGACCCCAACCATTAAAGTAAAAACACAGTTATTCTCTTTATTATCATCTTCATTATCACCTTAATTTCTATAGTTTTTTATATTATGTATATACGCACTTTCTATCGTCTTCATTATATTTTTCTTATTTATAACAGTCTTGATAATTTGATGTCTAAAATAGAATAGATGTGCAATTTACATTTGGCAGTTATTAAATAAACTACAGTTATATCATGTAAAATGCTGACACAAAAGAGAGTTAAATATTAAAGGGAAAGAGTTCACTGCTAATGAATTCATTTGACCCAGCTATTCCACTTCTCAGTTTATACCCAAAGGACTTAAAATCCACATATTACAGTCATGCAGCCACATTAATGTTTACAGCACCTCAATTCACAATAAATAAACTATAGAACCAACCCAGGTGCTCTTCAACAGATGTATGGATTTTTAAAAATGTGGTATATATACACAATGGAATATTATTCGGCCTTAAAGAAGAATGAAAATATGGCATTTGCCAGTAAATGGATAGAGCTAAGTGAAATTATCCAATGCCAAAAATGCAAAAGTTGAATGTTTTCTCTGATATGAGGATGCTAATTCACAATCAGGTGGGGAGCATGGCTAGGGATTACAAAAGAGATTGTAAAATTTATTTGAGGAAAGGACAAAAATTTCTCAATGATAATGTTGTCGAAATCTCTATCCTTGTCTCCAATGCCAATCCAATAACGAGGACATGGATTTGAGAAAAAGGAAAAAATGGTTTATTGCCTTGTTAGCAAAGGAGAAACATAGGGGACTCCTGTCCCAAAGGCTGTGATTCTGCCCATCGGGAGGAACAGGGTTTCTAAAGAGGTGATTCAGAGAAAATGAGATTAGGGAGGAGACATAGGGAAGGAGAAGATCAGGGAGGAGAAGTCTAGGGAAAGAAGATCAGGGAAAAGGTTGGGGTAAAGAAAAAGCCATGTAAGTTTCAAAGTGACAAGCAATATAGTCAAAGCATCAAGTAAACTCCTGTTACAGTAAGATCCAGAAGCGTCCTAGTCAAAATCTCACAATGTTATCATTTGAGAGAATAACTGTGTACTTATTGCAGAAGGGCAGAGAGTAACTGTGTACTTATTTGAGAAGGTCAGAGAATACCTATTTTAATAGATTATCCATATGGACTCCACTTCGGAGGTGGCATGTGAGCTGAGATCTCAATGGCAAGAGCCACAGGGACATACCAGGCAGAGGAAATAGAGAGTATAAAATCTGAGAGGCAGTGACATCTGAGTATAAGGAACAGAAAGGAGGTTGGGTGTCAGTGTGTAGTGGGAAAGGAGGCAGCCTTAGGAGATGCATTTATTATGTAGGAAGAGAATTAGGAAAGGAGGTTGATACATTAGGATCTCATAAGGGAAAAGAGTGGGTGCACAACAAAAATCTGTGTGATATTAACACACAAAAGATTTGACGTTCTTCTTCCTCCTCTATTTAGAAACCCTATGTTCATTTTACACCTACCCTGGAAATAGAGTAACAATTCCATGAGTGATTTGTTGTGAAATCTATGAAGCAACTGATAATTGATAGACATTTGCTGTGAACTTCTTCCCAGTGAAGAAACAGCATGTCCTCCTACACACATGGAGTCCTGTCGTGAGCTCCATGAGGTAGAACCCAGTGGAGGTCCCTTTATCCTGGCTGCTCTAAATGGTTATTTAGGAACTAGGATCACAAGAAAATCTTTGACTTCCCTCTACCTAACTCCCCTCAGACTAAAGCAAGAAGAGGAAAAAAAAAAGTGAGAAAAGACCCCCCCCCCAATTAGTCCCTTAATTGTGGAAACAAAGGAATTCTAAAACAAACGTCACTTCATCACTCAAAAGAGGGTTATTAAGTCAATGAATAAATGACTGACTCCAAGTCCACAAGAGTCAAATATCTCCATGACACAGTTTTGCAAGAATTCCAGAGGTGTCCAAGTCAGATGTCATAATCTTGCCATTTCTGGATTTATTATCATGAAACCTTTTTCTGCTTAAGACTTTATAGTTTCTGAAAATAACCTAGAGAATGAAAGACTGACTTACTCTTCTCTCAGAAAGAACGAAGAAACTGACCCTCCTCTTCCTTATGGTGCCTTAGCCAATAGGCTGATTTGTATAGTTAGCAATTATCTCTATTATTATATCATTTGCATTTTAGTTTGATTTCCTATTATTCTCTCCATGCTTCATGTATCATTTGCCCTAATTAAGATCTTGCATCTAGGGCTGGGGTTGTGGCTCAGTGGTAGAGCACTTGTCTGGCAAGTATGAGGCACTGGGTTCCAGCCTCAGCACCACATAAAATAAATAAATAAATAAAATAAAGGTATTGTGTCCATCTACAACTAAAAATATTATTTAAAAAAAAAAAAAAAGGATATTGCTTCTATAACAAACAGTTTCTCTTTAGGAGAGCACCCTTTTCTTCAAAGTCTTTCTCAGTGCAATGTGGACATCCTTGTTCCTCAAACTGTAGATGAAAGGGTTCATCATTGGTCCTACAATGGTATAAAAAACTGTGGATACTTTGTCTTGATCCAGAGACCCAGTAGGAGAAGGTGTAAGGTACATGAAAGCTGATGCTCCAAAGAAAATAGAAACAACAATTATGTGAGAGCTGCAGGTACTGAATGCTTTGGACCTGCCCTCTGTGGAACGGATGCTGGAAATGTTAGACAGAATCAAGGTGTAAGAAATGAAGATGATAAGGCTAGGCCCTATAACATTGACACCTACCACAAGGAAAACCACCAGTTCATTGATGGAGGTGCTTGTGCAGGAGAGCTTCAGGAGAGGAGGTATGTCACACATGTAGTGATTGATGACGTTTGCATTACAGAAGCTGAGTCTCATCATGCATCCAGTGTGGGCCATGGCACCCACAAGCCCCATTGCATACACACCCACCATCAGCAAGAGGCAGACCTGATGGGACATTGTGATCCTATAAAGCAGAGGCTTACAGATGGCCACATACCGATCATAAGCCATTGATGTCAAAATACAGCACTCATCAATAACAAAAAAAGCAAAGAAAAATAGCTGAGTCATGCACTCTGCATAAGAAATGATGTTCTGTTTTATGAAGCTCATCAGCATTCTGGGGATTATGACAGAGGAGTAGCAGAGATCAATGAAGGAAAGGTTGAAGAGGAAGTAGTACATGGGAGTGTGCAGGTGAGGATTCAGAACAATCAGAACAATCAAGCCCAGGTTCCCCACCACAGAGACCACATAAATGGTTAAGAAGAGGAGGAAGAGAGGCAGCTGGAGCTCTGGCTGTTGTGTTAAACCCAGCAGGACAAACTGAGTCACTGAAGAGCCATTGCCTGAGACCATTCCTCCCTGGGACCTGTCTGAGAGAAAAGGAGAATTAGTAACATTAAAATGAGAAGCCAGCTAGCTCTCTCCACCCAACCCCAGTATAATGAGATGGAGATCTAGAATAGGGAGATGAACTAATCCCTTCCTTCATCCTTCTCTGTGTTTTCTCCATTTTATAAGTTTTGGGGAATATATAAAGTTTTTTTTTTAAAGGCAATGTCTAAGGGGATAAAGTTCAGGAAGGTAATGTCTACCTCTGGCTCTGCAGCATCTCAGTTAAACTTCCTTCACAATCCACCTCTCACCTCTACCTCAAGTTGAATAGTGTTCTCAGCAGAGAGGAGATGAGGCTTTTCAAGTACTCACCAGCTACCCCAAATGAGGTCTAGAAGAATAGCAGGATAGGTATAATCCAGCTCTCAACCCTCTGCATCAGGACTTCAGGAGAGGGTTTTATTCTTATGAATGGCAGGTAGCTCCAATGAATTTACAGCCCAGAAAATACATTTTTTTTTTTTTTTTGGTATTGCTTTTGTTTGTTATAAACTATAGACAGAGTATAGCCCTCCATACTCCAGTCTCTGAGAAGCCATGAGGTACAGATCATGATTTCTGATGGTCACTCTACCCAATGTCTTCTTTATCCTATGAGGTGGTAAATAGCATCTTCTAATGCCAAAAAAAAAAAAAAAAAAAAAAAAAATCCCCAGGGTTTTTATGAGTTTGTAAATCCTAGGGACCTGATTAAAAATCACAAAACCTATGTTTCCCCAGTGTTTTCTCTAGAGATTAGTCTTCACAACTAAAAGAAATTATCTACCAAAACAGTAACATATTGGAAGTATACCATTTTGCATACATTTTTATTCTCCAACAAATGGGACACATCCCCAAAAAAGAAACAAGAAAACTGTCCCTTATCCAAGTGGATTCTTCCTTTCACCTATCACTAAATAGCATATATTTTTTTACTTGTGTTGTCTTCCACCAACACATACACCCATATATGTTTGAGTCTAAGCTCCAAAATGGCAGGGACTTTGTCTAGTTATTTCAGTGCTCTTTCTGTTGCACATAGAGCAATACCTAGCACATTAGTAAATGCTCTCTAAGCATGTGTAGAATGAAAGAAAGAATTAATGAAGTTCTGTTTATTATTTTTGGAACTCATACCAGATACCACACAGATATTTTGCCCCACTGGCAAAGCCTCACACAGTGCCAATGCTTTTATTTGTAGATAAGAAGGCAGAACAGGAAAAATATCAGTAAGATGTTTACATAAAGGACCCGCAAAAGTCATCTAGCAGCACTCCAGGTCCAAGTTACCAAGTTTAGAAAAAGACTGCAGACTCCCCCCTCCCTAAATGTCACCCTGAGGACTTGCACAGTCTCTCTGTGAGCTCCCAAGATCTCTCCTACAGGACTGCAGCATAAACTCAGATCAGAAGAAGGGTCAGTGTAGTGTAGGAAGTTCTCAGGTACCTAAATAAAGGATTATTCCCTGTGGGAGGTCATTGGGAACCACTTAAGGTTTTTATTTATTTTTTGGCAGAGGTCAGAAATAATCACAGTGCTGATTTTACAAGACTAATTTGGTGGCACTGGTAGGAATGACTAGTATTAGAGAGATGAAGGTGAACTAAACTGCAGAGGTAATTATAGCGGTCAATGAATGACTTACAAAAGAGAAGAGAAGAAAAGGAAGGAGAAGGAGGAGGAGGAGGAGAGGAGAAGGAAGAAGAGCGGGGAGGACGACAGGGAAGGAGAAGGAGGAGGAGGAAGGGGAGGAAGAGGAAGAGAAGAAGAAAACAAGGAAGAAGAGGAGGAGAAAAGAAAGAAGCCACTTGTGGTGTTGCATGCCTATGATCCCAATGACTCAGAAGGTTGAGGCAGTTCTCAAATTCAGTTTAGGAGATCCTGTCTCAAAATAAATAATAAAGTTGGGCAGGGGATATGGCCCCGAGTTCAATTCCCAGCACCAAGAGAGCAAAAATGAAAACAAAAAACATTATGCAAACCTTTCTGAATTTTTAGTACTATTGTAACTAATTCCAAGAAACAAACAGGAGACATTGCAAGGGAAGATTCAGCAGGAATTCTCACAACAAAGATGGAAATGGACAAAAAATTTCCCAAGATATTGACCTAGATGTTTGGGTAAATTATAGTGTTAATACAGAGAGAACTCAGAAAGAGAGAAAATATTGCTATAATTACACATTCCATTTTGAGCAACTGGCATTCAAGTACAAGTACGGAGGAGGAGATAAATGAATCAGGCTAATTGAAGCTCAGGAGAAAGATTAGAATATGAAAAAATGTTTGCGGGTCATCTCCAATTATATTGAAGCCATGACTTTAATGAGAGAAAGTAAACTACGAAACAGCAAAAGGCAAGAAAAATAATTGGAAATCCCCCCAGTATTTTACATTTAAGATTACACTTAATATTTTACTCAAGATAATAGAATACCCAACTATTGCTAAAAAAATGAATCCCAGTTATTACTCTCAAACTACCCAAAATTAATAAGGGAACAAAAATTCCTTGGGGCAAACTTGAAAGTATCCCACATGACAGACATTCCTTCTGTAACAACCTAGAAGAGGACCCTGGTGAGTCATTAAAATGTGAATTTTCTATGGAAATGCTAAGAATTCTTATTTAGGTGATGTAAGAACATGAAATGCTCCAAGTTCACATTTAAGAAAATCACATTGTGAGAAGAGTTTTAGGTCAGACTGTAATTAAGGTTTAGAATGAAGGTCACCTTTACTACCTCAGTATATCTATGGACAAACATGGAATGAATGAACAAATATTTAGGATCGGTTTTACATTTTTTTCAAGTATTTCAAAATAACTAAAGATCTCTAATTAGTAGAAGGCTTGGAAATATTTACCATAAAAATACTGCAACTCTGTCAGATGCTGCTAAACCTCTGTCAGCTAGAAATAGGTAGAAATGGGCAGAAGTGCCCTTTAGATATGGAAGTTGGGGCTTCTGCCTAGAGAAGGGGTTGTCACAGATTTTGCCTCTAGCCACCATGCAGGGCAGCTCCTGCGTAACACTGTGCTCTTGGCCACCGGAATCATAAATTCCAACAGCAGCCCTAAAGGCCTCTTGCCACCTGTGGGCTCTGTCCCCTCTGCCTATGACTGCTGTAGCACCTCTTTGGCTATGAGAAAGGAGCGAGGATGCATCTTTGGGAGACTCGAGACCTGTCTGGGTATGGAGCATTTAGAGACCAAGGACATTGCCCAACAAACCTGAAGGATGTGCCATAGAATATCTCTGTGTGGGAAAAGAAGCCGCCATCTCTCCAGGTGACCTGTAGTGAAAAAAGGGAGGAACCATCTTGAGGCTGCAGCTTGTGGGTTGGCAACTGAGAAAGCTAATTCCTGGCAAACCTGAGTTTGGCCCAAAATACAGGCCCAGTAAACACACACTGCACAACATACAGTGTGCTTAAGTGACAAGAAGAAAATAAAAAATGGAGAGAGGACAACTGGTCTTGGAAATCCACCTGATTATACCCTTCCCTCTCCAATTCAACTGACTGAAGGACCTATCTGGTCTTGAACTTGGAAGTGTGGAGGTGGGACAAATTGGAGACTGAACCTGACACCAGGGAACTTGGGGTCTGCAGGTGACACAGGGGACTAAGAATTGTTCCCCCATCACATGAGTGAAATCCAGAGAGGCCCTGGGGTTAAGTATTCTCTCATGGACCAACAAGTACTGGGCATTGGAGGTGCGCTGATTTAAAGTCTCCAGACCAATTAGCATTCAGTGAAGAGCCTGGAGCCTGCCTAATCCTAAGCCCTGCCTCCAAGAATTCTGCCTACGGGATTACCTCTCTCACTGCAGCAATCCACAAGGGAGCATCACCCTCCAGAAGACCCAATCTAAACCTGTTCAGAAGAGAAGCTGAGAATATTTTGAATTCCAATGGAGAGAATGTATACAGCTAAACAGATCTGCAAAGTAAAGAATGATGTAAGAAATCAAATCAGATAGCAAAAGTTCATGTCAATAAAGAGACAGAGATTCTGAAAAAAAGAAAAGCAGAAACCCTTGAAATAAAGGAAGCAATAAACCAAATTAAAAACACAATAGAAAACATCACCAACAGACTAGATCACTTGGAAGACAGACCCTCAGGCAACGAAGACAAAATATATAATCTTGAAAATAGAGTCAATCACAGAGTGAAGATGTTAAGAAACAAAGAATAGAACATCTAAGAATTATGGGATAACCTGAAAAGACCAAATTTAATAATTATCAGAACAGAGGAAGTTACAGAGATACAAACCAAAGGAATGAACAATATTTTCAATGAAATAATATCAGAAAATTTTCCAAAGCTAAAAATGAAAGGGAAAATCAAATACAAGAGAAACAAAGGATCCCAAATGTACAAAATTACAACAGATCTACATAAAGTCACATTATAATGAGAATGACTAGCATACAGAATAAGGATAAAATTTTAAAGCCTGCAAGAGAAAAATACCAGATTACATATAGGGGGAAACCAATTTGGATCTCAGCTAATTTCTCAACCCAGACCTTAAAACCTGGGAGGTCCTGGAATAACATATACCAAGCTTTGAAAGAAAAAGGATGCCAATTAAAAATTCTATATTCAGAAAAATTAAGCTTCAGATTTAAAGATGAAATAAAATCTTCCCTAATAAACAAAAATTAAAAGAATATGCAACCAGTGTTTTGAGCCTGTAGAGGTGATGTATTTGATCAAACACTTTCTCAACATTAGAACTTACAAAATTTTACACCAAAAATACAAAGAACCCAATCAATAAATGGGCCAAGGAACTGGACAAGACACTTACAGAAGAAGATATATAGGCAATTAACAAATTGATGCAGTCACTCTGGAAAGCAGTATAGATACTCCTCAGAAAACTTGGAATGGACCCACCTTTTGACCCAGTTATCCCACTCCTCAGTTTATACCCAAAAGACTTAAAATTAGCATACTACAATAACGCAGCCACATCAGTGTTTATAATAGCTCAATTCACAATAGCTAGATTGTGGAACCAACCTAGATGCCCTTCGACAGATGAATGGATAAAGAAACTACAGTATATATACACAATGGAATATTATTCAGTCATAAAGAAGACTAAAATTATGGCATTTGCAGGTAAAGGCATGGAATTGGAGAATATCATGCTAAGTGAAATAAGTCAATCCCAAAAAGCAAAGGCCAAATGTTTTCCTTGATAAGTGGATGATGATATATAATGGGGGTGGGGAGTTGCAGAGTGAGAGAAGAATGGAGGAACTTTAGATTTAGTAAAGGGAAATGAGATGAAGGAGGAGGAGGGGTTGAAAGATGGTGGAATGAAACAGACATCATTACCCTATGTACATCTATGATTACATGAATGATGTGAATCTGCATTGTGTACAACCATAGAAATGAAAATTTGTACATCATTTGTATACAATGAATCAAAATGCAGTCTGTAAAAATAAAAAAAATTTAAAAATCATACAGGAAACACAGGCTGCATTATTTCAATTTTTAAAATTTCATGAAGTTTATTTTATGTCAGAATGTAGTCTACCTTATTAATTTTCTACTAGTCATTTCTATATATAGTTCTCTATAAATAACAAATAGACCTAGGGGGCTAGGTTCTTAGACCTTCTATATCATTACTCCTTCCAGTAAAGTGAGGGTCTTAAAACTTCCAAATATGATTGTGAATTTGTCTTTATAGTTTTGTGAATACTTCATGTATTTTGAAATTCTGTTATTAGGTACATACACATTTAAGATTGTTATACTTTTTTGAAGAAGTTACCCTATTACGGTTATGAAGTGTTCCCCTTTATCTCTGAAAATACTTTTTCTTGAAATTTATTTTATATTAATAGCTGTACTTCAGATTCCTCATGCTTATTTTCCCCTTCTTTTGCTTTTAACCTATTTGTGTATTGATATTTAAAATGTGACATATGTATAGAGCATATAGTTATTGTCTGGTTTTTACACATGTTGAACAATTATCTTTTAATTACAATACCTAGATCATTTATATTTAAATTAATTACTGATATTGTTGAAAAAAGAACATCTGACATGAACATCCATGGAAAAATGGGTAAATAATAGGTTTGATGATGTAATATTTTGGAAAATAGGTTGAATAGTCCTGCTGTCAGGCTCAGAGAGAAGACTATTGGAATGATTTTGTTGCAATTGGTCATTCTCTCATTTACCATATGGCACACAGCAACATATTTTATTGTTTGTTAACACTTTTTATTTTTCAAATAAAGAATAATATATACTCTATATGCATATATATGCATATATATATTTACATATATATATGACCATAAGCAGTCTCTTAGGTATCCCTTTATGATTTTAAAGTGAAATTCTCTAACAACAAATAATGCTGGGTATTTTTTCATATGCTAACTTACCACTTGGTTATCCTCTTCAATGAAATACCTGTTTATGTATTTTGTTAAATTTTAATTGCATTATTTGCTGATTGTTGAATTTTCCAGTCTTTGTGTATTTTGTAAACTAGTATGTGTATATTGCAAAAAAAAAGCAACAAAAACAAATGTTTAGAAACATAAAAAATTATGATACCTTCATATGAATATAAAAATAACAGTGCTAATGAACCATTTCCCTTGACAAGGACATAGCCACTGAGGGACATCTGCTCTACGGTGATTCAAGATATTTATGTATTTTATCTTCAATTTATCTTCTTTTAACATAGAAAATCAACATTTCGTAAAGGATAGTTTTCTATTATTTTTATTATGAATAACTATTTTAGTTACTCCAAATGTTAGCATAATATCTAAAAGGATTTTTTGATACAATGAAAATAGTGAAAGGTCTCGCCAAAAAGACTTGACCCAAACTCCTATCCCAGAAAAATAATCACTGTTATTAAAGGATCAAGACGAAATATTGGTTCACACCTCACTCTTCTTACCCCACTTTAAAATCAGACTTCTGTAGCTGCACGTACATTGTCCTGGTTGAACATCAGAGTCTTGTAGATCATCCCTCTGGTATTGCCATCTTGACTCAGGAATCATTTTCATACAACCCTTACTTTCATTCTGAACAACTTTCTAGACGTTATCTCTGGTCTTTCACAATTTTCCATTTTCCTTCTATTTCTTCAGATGATGCCCAATGAGTTCAAAAATTGAACTCCAGTTTCGAGGCCTTAAATAACAACATGCCCTCATATAGAAAGCAGGAGTGTCCCGTTGGAAGAACATGCCAAGAAATAAAACATGCGAGATATTTATTGTGGTGCATGCCTATGAAGGATAAAATGGAAGACAACGGAAACTATTGATGAATGCCTCAGACCAGGAGGAAAGTTCACCTAAGAAAGGACAAAGAAAGGGAAGAACTGGGTAGGAAATGTCACACTGCAGTTCAGTACTCAAAGGTCTTGAGGATGGTAGGAAACCTGCAAGCCAAAATTCCTATCTAAAGAGACCTGTGTTAGGCAGAAATTGGTCAGCCCAGCAAATCCCACCCACCTTGCTGGATCATTGCCTCTTCCTGAGCACTATGGTGCACCCAAAGAAGTATCAGCTATAAATTTTCATCCAACTCTGCTCCTCACGGCTGGTTCTTCTGACAGGAGCCAAGGAGGATTTTATAATGCTGACAATATACCATCAAAAAGTAAATTAAAACCTAAAATTGCCATGATTTATTATTGTTATTTATTATATTTTTTAATCATTAATCATATTTTATTAATCATAATTGTACATTTATTATTGTTGTTAATGAATTTCAAATGAACATACATTTCTTAATGGCTATATATTAATCATCTAAGTATGGAGATGACAGAAGTGTTGGAGGAATGCAGAAATGATAGGAAATGGCCCCCATATTAAATGTCTTTTATGTCTCATTCATGATATAAAGTCTAAGCTCACAAAATGTTTATGGGAATATAGTTTAGTAATACTAATATACACTTATTTTTCCAGATGACCCTCATTGGATAAGTAAAACATTGACTAGCATAGTTCTATTAACTTAATGTGTGGTACATTTGTGTTAGCAATCAAAAGAGAAAAAATGAGAATGTTATGCTTCTTATGAAAATCCTGGATGCCATTTTAGAGAGTAATAGTTGCAAGATAAATAATATGAACTACCATGTCCCTTACTAGAATACTGGGATACACAGTATTACGTCTCTAATCATCTTATGTTAATGCTGCCTTTCTCAGTAAAAAGTATAGGTATGCATACACTCTTCAACACTAATGGAATGATATAAGTTCTCAGAAATGAGTGTCACATGGTACAAATTTTGCCACTCACAAAGATAACAAAAAGCAAGAAAAATGGGAAAAGGAAATCCAAAAGTTTCCTTTCATTTTATCGATCTTGTTGTATTGAGCTTTACAGAGCTTATAATGAGGACTTTCCATCATAACTTCATGCCTATATCAAAACTGATAACAATGAAAATGTTTTTTATCTTATTTGTCATTTCTATACATCATTTCTCATATTTCTATATTTAGGTGAGAACACCATAATTTTAAATTTTTGTAATTTATGAAGCTTTCTATACAATTTCAGATTAGGAAAAGCCCAGAAAATAATCCAGGAAGGGAAAAAATAGTGGTGTCTGCCTTTACCCCTAATGAAAAACAGCAGAATGTATGTTGCTTTATAAACATGCTTTAATACGTAGAAAACTTGTTAGAGGTTCTTGAGATAGAGAAACAAAACAATGAGATTTTAAGAGATATGGTAAACAACACTACTAACCACATAAAACACTATCTGTAGAAACTGAATGAGCATAATCTCTTCATGAAAAACACCAGTAGAAAGTTTAAGGTCCTTCAATTTCTCCATACAATTAGTTCTTCTAATTAAAATTTGTCTCTTTTTTTAATTTTAGTCATGATTTTCCCTAGTGCAATTCTAACATCCTTGTTCCTCAAACTGTATATCAGAGGGTTAAGCATGGGTCCCACATTAGTGTAGAAAACAGAAGAAATCTTTCCCTGGTCCATCGATCCAGGTGAAGAATATTTAAGATACATGAATGCAGCTGATCCAAAAAAGAGAGAAATAGCAATGATGTGAGAGCTACAGGTGCTGAAGGCTTTTGATCTTCCATGAGTGGATTTGATGTGAAAAATGCTGGTAAGAATGAAAACATAAGAAGTTAGGATGGTAAAACTGGGGACTGTGATATTAATACCCACCACAATGAGAACTACCACTTCATTGACATAGGTGCTGGTACAAGAAAGTTGGAGGAGGGGCAGTATGTCACACAAGTAATGGTTGATGACATTGGCATGGCAGAAGGTTAGTCTAAGCATGCAGCCTGTGTGGGCAGTGGCCCCAGCAAATCCCATCACATAGGCAGCAAAGGACAATGCAGAATAGACCTGCTGGGACATGGTGACCTTATACAGCAATGGGTTACAGATGGCCACGTAACGATCATAGGCCATTGAGGTCAACATGTAGCACTCAGAGATGACAAAAAAGAGAAAGAAAAACAGCTGAGTCATGCAGCCCACATAGGAGATGACATTCCTCTTGGAGACAAAGTTCATCAACATTTTAGGACTGAAAACAGAAGAGTAACAGAGATCGATGAAGGACAGGTTGAAGAGGAAGTAGTACATAGGGGTGTGCAGGTGAGAATTGAGACCAATAAGTGTGAGCAAGCCCAAGTTGCCCACGATGGTGACAATGTAGATCATTAGGAACAGGTGAAAGAGGGGTAGCTGAAGCTCCCGACGATCTGTTAATCCAGCCAGAACAAACTCGGTCACCAGTGAGTCATTTCCACTCAGCATGCTCTTGTTGAGAATCTGGGAGAACAGAAGAAATCTTCATTAATAGAGGACACAGCTATCTGCTTTCATCATTGATGGGGAGGATATTGGCAGAATTTAGATAATTTATCTTTTGCTTCATGTCGTCTGAATGAACCCTCCTTCTCAATATTTCATTCACTGTCTTTTGTATATATTCACTGAAAAGTGACAAAATAATTGCTCCTCTCCTGACTGGTAGAGAGGTGAAGTGGCTGTCAGGCAAACCTCCCTGGCTAATGAGCTTATGTAGTGGGGATGTGTCTCTCAAGACTCCTTCAACTTCACCTGGCCCCTCAACTCCTTGCCCCTAATCATGTTTCCATTATTCTACTATACCTCAATTCCCCAGTGCTGAAAAAGGAAAGAATTATTTTAGGGAAGAGAATATACCAATATTCTTCTGAGAAAGGAGTATGCCTTAGTGTATAGGGATCCCATTTACCTTACCACAAGAATCCATAAAGTCAACAACTGATAACAGGTATGGGAAAGATCCTTGGTGGCTTAAGATTTATAATGATCCATATACCCCAGTGTTTGTACACATTCCTTTCTCCTGCATCTTGGCTACACAGAGGCGAGAAGAAAGATGATGAATGTGTTTTCTAAGTTCAGGTGTGAGGAGATGAAAGAGAGTCATCATTTATTTGAGTGCTGGTTATATTAGTTAAATTTGAGAAATTTGCCAAACTCTGTTCTTGTAACACATAAACTCTGTATTTTTTAAAGGGCTTTATACTGGTATGTTCCTGCTATACACCTGAAACTGCTGTAGCCATCCTTCCACAAAACTGAAGGACAAGCCAGCACAGCAAAATTTAGATGAGACATATGCAGTTGATCCACAGATCCATACTGCTAAATTTCTTGTGATTCAATGTAATAATTCTACTCATTTTTAGTCACATGGAGAGTGAGAGACAGAGAGAGACCAGATGAACTCACCCTACTTCCACTTAGAGAACTCACGTGATTACCCTTTATGCATGTTCCACCTCTACTGTCCTGGAAGAGGAACTGACTGGCTCCCAGGTAACTGAGCTGACCACTTGTTTTGCAAGATTCTTCTCCCTTCACCAGAAAAGGTATCAGAGCACAGATTTCACAATCTGAGTGTTCCAAGACTCATTCTGAGATATAGATCAAACTTCTACTTATAAATTTTCTCAGAGGGTAGGAAGAAAAGCCTTGGGGTTGACATCCGAATCAGTGCATCACAGAGCACATGACATTTGCTTAGGACTTATAATTCTTTGGGGCCTGATTAGAAATTCAGGAATGGGTGTCCCCTAGGATCTCCCCATGGTGATAAATGAGGAAAGGAAGAAACAATGGTGTTTGGGTTTACATACTCATTCATGACAGTAGACATGATTCTCCCCTTAAGGGCTCTTGAATCCCAAGGGCACACAGTAAAGGAGCCTCTCCTGTTATTTATGAAGATGTAAATATAATTAAAATCATTACATTTTTCACTAATCAAGAATCTAGGGAGTATAATAGTTTTACTAAAAATTTCTGTATAATTTAGTAAAGTTTATTCATTCTGCTTATTTTTAATATTTTTAGTCCTTTAAATACTCAGCCTTGAAGGGTTTTTTTTCTTAATTCATTTTTATTGTAAACAAATGGGATACATCTTGTTGCTCAGTTTGTACATGAAGTAGAGGCATACCATTTGTGTAATCATACATTGACCTAGGGTAATAGTTTTTGATTCATTCTGTTATTTTTTTCTACCCCCCCCACCCCTCCCACCCCTCTTATCCCTCTATACAGTCCCTCCTTCCTCCATTCCTGCCCCCTTCCCACCCCTATATGTGTCATTATCCGCTTTTCGGTGAGATCATTCATCCTTTGGTTTTTTGAGATTGGCTTATCTCACTTAGCATGGTATTCTCCAACTGCATCCATTTGCCTGCAAATGCCATGAATTTTATAATTCTTTATGGCTGAGTAATATTCCATGGTATATATACATACCAGAGTTTCTTTTTCCATTCATCAATAGAGGGACATCTAGGTTGGTTCCACAATCTGGCTAATGTGAATGGAGCAGCAATGAACATTGTTGTGGCTGTATCTCTGTAGTACAATGATTTTAAGTCCTTTGGGTATAGGCCGAGGAGTGGGATAGCTGGGTCAAATAATGGGTCCATTCCAAGTTTTCTAAGGAATCTCCACACTGCTTTCCAGAGTGACTGCACTAATTTGCAGCCCCACCAGCAATGTATGAATGTACCTTTTTCCCCACATCCTCGCCAACACCTATTGTTGCTTGTATTCTTGGTAATCACCATTCTAATTGGGGTGAGATGGAATCTTAGTGTAGTTTTGATTTGCATTTCTCTTATTACTAAAGATGGTGAACATTTTTTCATATGTTTGTTGATTTGTATTCCCGGTCAGTTGGCTCTTTTTTTTTTTTTTTTTTTTTTTTTTTGACACGTCTTGATTTCTCCTTTATTTGTTAGTTCCTCCCTTTGCTGATTTACATTGTTGTTTTTCATCTCTTCCTCATGGAATATTTTGCTGAGAATGTTCTGTAATGCCAGCTTTCTTTTTGTAAATTCTTTTAGCTTTTGTTTATCATGGAAGGATTTTGTTTCATCGTCAAATCTGAAAGTAAGTTTTGCTGAGTATAAGATTCTTGGTTGGCATCCGTTTTCTTTCAGAGCTTGAAATATGTTGTTCCAGGCCCTCTAGTTTTTAAGGTCTGTATTGAAAAATCTGCTGATATCTGTATTGGTTTCCCCCTGAATATCATTTGGTTCTTTTCTCTCACAGCCTTTAAAATTCTGTCTTTATTTTGTATGTTAGGTATTTTCATTATAATGTGCCTTGGTGTGGGTCTGTTGTAATTTTGTGTATTTGGAGTCCTATAAGCCTCTTGTACTTGATTTTTCATTTCATTCTTCAGATTTGGGAAATTTTCTGATATTATTTCATTGAATAGATTGTTCGTTCCTTTGGTTGTTTCTCTAAGTCTTCCTCAATCCCGATAATTCTTAAATTTGGCCTTTTCATGATATCCCATAGTTCTTGTAGATTCTGTTCATGATTTCTTACCATTGTCTCTGTTTGGTCAACTTTGTTTTCAAGATTAAATATTTTGTCTTCAATGTCTGAGGTTCTGTTTTCCGAGTGTTCTATCCTATTGGTTAGGCTTTCTATGGAGTTTTTAATTTGGTTTATTGTTTCCTTCATTTCAAGGATTTCTGTTTGGTTTTTTTTTCAATATCTCTAACTCTTTATTGAAATGATCTTTTGCTCTTTTAACTGTCAATTGGTGCAATCATTCAATGCCTGCATTTGCTCTTTCATCTCCTCATTTGCTTTCCTGATCGTTTTGATTATGTACATTCTGAACTCCCTTTTTGACATGTCTTCTCCCATGCTGTCATTGGATTTTATTGCTGTACCATCTAGGTTTGTTTGGGACATTTTTTTCCCTTGTTTTCTCATATTGTTCAGGTATCTATCCCTCTATTAGTGAAACTCTGGGATATTGCAGATTTCCTCTATTGACTAATATTGTCTCTGTAGATTTCCAATAACTCACCTCTTAGCCTTCAGTAGCCTGAAGTCTTGGAGGAACTTGATATGCGGTGCTCCACTAGGAAGCTGGCCTTCTACAGATGGTGGCCTTCAGGTGGGGTATATTCCCTGGTGGCTCTGAATTGGTCCCAAGTCTTCTCAATCCCTCCTCTTCTTGGTTCCTGGGTCTTGTCACAGGTCCTCTAGCCTCCTGTAGCTGTCTCAGGAAGGGAGTTGCCCTTCCAATGATGATGGCCACGCCCTGAGGAGTAATTCAAAATGCCTGCACCAGCCTATAAAGAAGCCCCTGGCTAGCTCCGTGATGGCGACAAACCTCAGCGTGGTAGTCGGGCCAGTTGTTCAGTGGTGGCATCTGTATTTGGCCTGGTGGTTGGGTGGGTTGGCTAACCCGCTGCCCTGCTCCACAAGGCAGGTGGGTTGGGTGCCTGCCTGCTACCTCTGTGATGCAAGCGGCTTAACTCGCCAGACAGCGGACAGCGGACAGCGGACAGCTCTTCTGCAACTACGACCAAACAATGATGGCACCGGCCTAGGTGCAGTGGTCAGGCGGGGTCGCTCAGCCAAGTTATCTGCCTGCCGCTTACCTCCGCGATGTAGGCGGCCTTGCTCAGCCGCCAGCTAACTCCGCGACTGCCACCAACCAGTGATGACAGCGACCTAGGTGCAGGGGTCAGGCGAGGTTGCTCAAAGGTGTATATTTTATAGGAATTAAAGTACTCATTGATCATAGGTATTTTAGTAAGAATATTGTGTAAAATAAGAATGATTTTTTTTTTCATGACAATTTAATTGTTTTGGAATGTTCTGCCTCAATATTTAAATTTTGTTATACCCCTCACTCAACTTCACCCACAAAGAATCTTCCATAAGTGTAGGACTCCCCAATTTTATTACCCCTCTAACCTAGGACTCCAGCAACACTTTGACCATTTGGAGCTCTTTTAGTTTGTTCCTGTGCCTCTTTTAGCATGCCCCACCCCCACTCTCTGTGTATGTATGTGTGTGAGTGTGTGTGTGTGTAGTTGAAGTTGTTGTATAGGGTTTTATTTTGTTTTACTTTGATGGGAATAGAATCCAAGACTTTTCACATGTTGACAAGTAACCTACCACTGAGCCACACTCTAGCCTCAGTTGTAATTTTGAGCACCTCTTTACTTTCCGACACTATAAGAGGCAGTAAGTTCATCTAGGTTAGCTGAAGCTCCAGTCTGGAATCATCCATTTCTACAAAAAGCCTGATTCCTTTCACTGGACAATGATATTATAAAACAAAAGCTGATGCTAGGTGCACTCATTGTTGTTGGGGTTTCATTTTTTTTTAGGCTCCCTCAGTTGACAGAATAAAGAAAAATATTTGCATACTAACTCATGCATAAACATATCTATAAATGTTCCCATAGGAAACTATTTGTATTTGTATCTGTATGTTAAGATAAATTGGAGTTTTACTAATGTCTTCAATAGTAATGTTATCACATAGATTATTCTAGCCTTTCTCCTTGCATATCTGTAAATTCCTACTCTAACCATTAAAATTGGCTCCCCCTTCATCTATTTACATAATTTTAACTTCTATTATACAGGTATAGCCTTCTCAGAATTGTTCATCTGTGCTCCACAGGAACAATTTCATTAGCAATAGGCGGCTCTTGTGTAAAGTAACATTTTCCTTTAGCTTTAGGTAATCCATTCATTTTCAATGTTATGTAAGTCAGCATCTATTCCCCTACCTTCCTCAGTGAACTTGTTTCATGCATTTCTAATACAACTATATTTCCTTTTCATAACCTGCATTTCTTTCTGAGATCCCTTGATCTTATGAACAATTTCAAATTTCATATATTCAAGTTCACTCTTTGGGCTACAAAGTTATGCAGATTTGGAAATGCGTTGTGTTGTGCATCCAACATGACAATATCATTCAGAAGAGTTTTGCTGCCATCAAACTTCCAAGTTTATGTGTTTATCCCTTCCTGCTCCCTCCAAACCATTTATATTTCACTATACATACTTTTTGGTTCCACAAAGCCATACAATTTGATTGCCTGGTTTCTAGCTTTTTCAGTTGGCAATGTGCAGTTAAGACACCTCCACACTTTTTGTGGTCTTAGAGAGTTCATTTCTTTTCATTATTTTGTATGGACATTCTGCAACTTGTTTCTCTACTTCCATTTGATAACATCTTGCTTATTTTGAGTTTGGGGAAAACATAAAACTATTATAAACATTCACATCAGGTTTCTGTGTAGAAGGATATCTTCAAATCAATTAAGTAAATATCCTGGAGAAGATGAATTGTTTACCTTTATAACAAATTGCTAGTCTCCTCCAATGGAACTGCCCCACTTTGCATTCTTATTAACTGCCATCTGAAATGAATGAGATCTCCTATTATTATATATCCTTGTCAAAATTTGGAATTGTCAGTTTTTCAAACTTCAGCCATTTTAATAATCATGTACTAGTATCTGTTTTCTATTTTTTATATTAGTGTATTTTTTAAATTATTTTAGTGCATTGCATAATTGCAGGGTAAATGCTTATAATGTAGTTTGGTTCATTTCAATTCCCAGTACTATTCCCATTCCTTTCATCCTCACCTCCCCTGATCCCCTTCTTCTACTCTATTGGTATTCCACTTATTTATTTGTTTGTCTGTTTGCTTGTTTGTCTTTAATTGATGAATTACAGTTACATAAACAATTGGAATGAATTGTGACCTCATCACACAAGTGTCACAATTTGGTCAAATTTATTTTCCATTTCTTTCCTCACCCTTGGTTCCCTGCTTCTACTCTACTGCTCTTCCTTCTATTTTCATGAGATCCCTCTTTTTATTTCTTGTTTCTGTTTAGTTTCCCCATATAAGGGGAAAACATTTGAACTCTGGCTTTCTGAGTCTGACCTATTTCACTTAGTAAGAAGTTCTTCAGTTCTGTACCTTTACCACCAAATGACATCATTTCATTCTTCATATTGTTTGAGTACAACTCCATTATGTATATATGCCATATTTTCTTTATCCATTAATCTCCATTCATCTACTGATGGGCATCTAAGCTGGTTCCATAACGTGACTATTGTGGATTCTGCTGTTATAAACATCAGTATGCATGAATCATTATAACGCTGATGTTAGAATGTAGGGGAAAAGATGCACACATATTGTTAGTAGGACTGCACATTAGTACAGTCACTCTGGAAATCAGTATTAAGATTCCTCAAAAGACTAGAGATGAAACCACCCCATGACCCAGATATCCTGTTCCTAGGTATATATCCCAAAGACCTAAAATCAGCATACCTTAGGGACAGAGGCACATCCTTTATAAGCAGTGTAATTCACAATAGCCAAGCTATGTAATGAGCCCACAGACAAATGCATAAAGAAAATGTGGTATATATACACAAGGGAGTTCAGCACAGTCATAAAGAGGAATGAAATGATGATGGCATTTGCTGGTAAATGTATGGAACTAGCAAATATAATGTCTTTCCAATTCAAATTATGTTTATGAAGGAACTATGATAACAGAATAGGAAATATATATGTATATAGCATACATGCCTATAAAATATAACATATATATTACACCTCATTCCCTAGCTTTAAAAATCATTTTATGACTTTATTCAAATAGTGCTTCAGAAAAAGTTTCAGTTTTAAGAACTTTGTCTAAACATTCATTATAATGAATATAGACAGAAGAATAGAAGTAAACATTAAACATTCAGACTATGCTTGAGGAATTCAATTTAATTATGACCATGAGATGAAATTACAATAACAAAAATTCTTAACTCTGCTCTAAAAATAGTAAATTTAATCAGAGTGAATTAAAGTTCTCAACCAGTATCATTTTCCTCTAAAGTTATTCATATAAACCAATATTTCAGAACTTTTCAAAATTCACAATCATCATATACATATTTAAATTACAGTAATAATGAACTGTTGTCCCACGACTAAGATATATCTACTGAAAGCATTTGCCCTGAACTCATTTTAAGTATGACGGACCATAGATGGCATAACTTCTGTGCAATATACACAATAAGAACATTTTAGAGCACAGTTTGATACAGCTTTAAGATAAATAATACATTTTTATCTCGACATAATGATGTAACAACTAATAGATTTGTTAAAGTACATACACTTACTACTGATGAAAAAATTACACATCTCACCAGAAAGGCTTGACCCAAACTCCTTAGATTCACCATCCTTAAAAATTGATCACTATTATAAAAGGATGAAATGGAATGTTGCTTTGTAGATCACCTGGTTGACCCCAATTTAAAATGAGATTTCTGCAATAGATGTGGATTTTTCTAGTTGGGCATCGAAGCCTTGCAGATCATTTCTATGCTCTTGGCATCTTGGTTCAGGGCTTTGTTTCTACATAATTGCCACTTGTAGACCCATTTTGAATAAGTCTCCAGAAGTTCTCTCTGTTCCTTCATAATTCTCCATTCTTTCCTTCTGTTTCTTCATAAAGGTGTGCAATTGGGTCAAAATATGTATTCTGTATCCTCAGCTTTGATGTATTAATTATGTCACATGACTATTTCCTCATCTAAAGAACCAGGCAACACTTATCATTAAAAGAGTAAGCATAAACAGGAGGTAGGTTTTGTCCCTTTTGTTGCTAATGTGTGTTTGTTTTTCCTTTTCCTTTTCTTAATTTTTTTTATTTTTTAATTTTTGGTGCTTTTGGTACAAGTATATACTCTACCACCAAACCAAATACTCAGCTATTGTTTGGGTTTTTTTTTGAATGCAGTAAATAGAAATCCTTTTTCAAAAGGGAATTCTTAGATGACAGAGGAAACCAAAAACAAACAAACAAACAAAAAATAAACTGACAGTACAGGTAATATTGTGATCTATAGTGAAGAATATCATTCTCTATTTTTTAAAAAATACGATAGACAAAATCTAGAGATCAGAAACAAACTGATGAGAATTTCAGTTCTATTTGCGACAAAACATCATTTAATTAAAACATTGTCATTGTTGATGGTGTTTAAAAAACCTAGGCAGAGAGCTGAGACTCATTCATCCACAAATATCCATAAGAATGGCAACTTTGTCAGATAAAGTGAGGCTAAAATTCTAGAGCAAGAATCTTTTTTAAAATAACCTAAATAATTCTAGAAATGTTTACTTACCATGTCAACAATTTTAGTTACTTTTTTCTCTTTTAATGCACTTATATGAAATAAAACCTTCAAAATAGAAAATGGATCTACAAAATCATCTCAGAAAAGCAATAAAAAAATGAACTTGTTGGAAAGCATCCAACTTACTGATTTTCACTGAATAGAGAAGACAGATAAAGTACTAGATAGTGTTACATTTAGATAGAAATGGATATCTGCCCAGTGTCTACATTTGATACAGGGAATAAAGACCATATTGGAGACACCTTGGAATGAAGGATGAGTATCAAGTCCAAGAGTCAGCCCACATAGACACACTGTATGCTGAGAAAAGAAATTACAGTAGAAATCCTGCCCAAACTGTAGCATGAAAGATGAAGAGAGGGAAAGAAGAATAGAAGGAAGGTGGTGAGGAAGAGCCCTAACGGGGAAGAAGATGAAGAACTGGGGCAGTCCTACCTGTTCGTTCAGTTTGTGATTCTCTTCAGGGTTCTCTTCAGAGCAAGTTTGACATCCTTATTTCTGAAGCTATAAATGAGTGGGTTCAGCATTGGCACCCCAAAAGTATAAAACACTGAGAGAAATTTACCTTCACCCAAAGCCCCAGCAGTTGATGGTTTAATATGAGTGAGCAGTCCAAATCCATAGAAGAGGCCAACAGTTACTATGTGAGATCCACAGGTGCTCATGGCTTTGGACCAGCCCTGAGCTGATGACATATGAACAACATTATAAAGAATCAAAGCATAGGAGATGAATATAATGAGGCTAGATACAATGACAACTGTCCCCACAACAACAGAACTCACAAGCTCATTGACATAGGTGCTGCTGCAGGAAAGTTGAAGGAGGGGGAAGATGTCACACATGTAGTGGTTGATGAGGTTGGAATCACAAAAGTTGAGCCTGATCATGCACCCTGTGTGGACCAGAGCACCTGCAAACCCCAACAAGTAAGAGCCCAACATCAGCAGAGAACAGACCCTACGAGACATGACAACTGTGTACAGCAGGGGCTGACAGATGGCCACATAGCGATCATAGGCCATGACTGTCAGCACGTAGCACTCTGAGTTGACAAAAAAACAGAAGAAAAATAGCTGAGTCATGCATCCTGCAAAGGAGATGATATTTCTCTCTGAAACAAAGCTCATCAACATTTTGGGGGTGAAGACAAATGAATAACAGAAATCAATGAAGGACAGATTGAAGAGGAAGAAGTACATGGGGGTGTGAAGGTGTGAATTCAGGAAAATTAGAACAATTAAGCTCATGTTTCCCACCACAGTGACTGTGTAGTTCACCAAGAACAGGAAAAATAGGGGCAGTTGCAGCTTAGGTTCATCTATTAAGCCCATAAGGATAAACTGTGTCACTAAGGAGTCATTTTTCTTGGCGATTGGCTTCATGGATGGTATCTGTAGGAACAGGGGTGAAGGTGACATTAACAATGAACCCTCTCTCTTTAACTGCACAATGAGAGCCAGTTTCAGGATCGTCTGAAGACACACAGCAAAGCATCCAAAGAGCAAGACTTCTTATGTCGATCCTTGAAGAATCCCCATTTTCTCATGCGTCTCCCCCCGCATGACGTCTCTGTTCAAAGAGAATGCTGGCTGACCTCTCAGTGTCTTGAACATCATTTCTTTCCTTTTTTCTCAGTCTTCTCTAAGGATTGTGGTTGAAAATAGCAATAAATAACTAGTGTTCTCTGTATTTATGATTTTCACTGCTTTGGGTTTGAACTGAAATCATCATGACAAAGATGGTTCAGTGATCACTTTTGTTCCCATGGAGGCCTCACTGATACGGGACCTTAAGGGCTTCCTCCCCACTGTCCTAAGGGGGACAAAGTTTCTGATGGTGAGGGCAGTAATAGCAATCCATTAAAATTTGCCTCTGACTTCCTAGAAGAGTTATTCTGGGGAATATGCCATGGTTTCTATTTGAAAATGTCTCTTCACTAGTAAGAAGGAAAATAGGTACCTTATATGAGATTCTGATTATCACCTTACTCAAATGAGAATCTATTTTGTGTCCCATGGTTCTGGGAATATTTATTAGAAGCACATACAATGATGCTGTCCTTTAAGATTTCCTCCCAAGCTGGATAAGCCCCTTGAGGGTAGAAATTACTGAGCTTGTATTATATCCTGTATAATAAGCCTAACTTAGGATCTTTTGAGACCCCACATTCTAATTAATTTTATAAATTCCCATCAGTAATTCCTGATCCCAAGACTAATTAATAGGTTTTCTGCTCTGTAATCCAGGGCAGAGTCACTTGTCAATTCTAGCATGTTCCTACAAGCCTCTGGGATTGCATCAAGATTTTAGGCTCTATTTTAAACACTCTACCAATGACAAGTTGTATTAAAGAGGTTTAGAATAGGAACAGTCTCAAGTCTGAGTTTAAATTTAGACTTCATCTACCAAACTACGAGGCTGAAGATATATGATATCATTTCCATGACCCTAGTTCATCTTTATTTATATGTACATATAATTGTGTCTAGTTATAAAATGAGGTTCATAAAAAGGGCTAGGCATTGTCAACTTGATACAGCTTTTGACTAGCATACACAGGGTCTCAGATAAATCCTAGCACCAACAAAAATAAATAATACAGTTTTTAAAAAGTAAAATAATAGAGCTATCTCATTGTATTGTGGGAGTTAAATGAGATAATTCACATAAAGAATTAGAACTGTGCCTGACATATAAAAACAGTCTAATAGGTGTTAGTACCCTTTCACCTGTTCCATGATCTTCATACAAATCAGAGTTTCTCAACTTTGGCCTAATTGTAATGTGGACGAAGTAGTTTTTTGTTTTGTTTTGTTTTATCGAGAGACTCTCCTCTGCACTACAGAATGCACAGCATGTCTGGTTCCTGCTGATAACTTGCCAATACTATCCTCCCACTGCACCCTCCACTCAGAAGCACACACTAGTTCTGACCAATAAGAATTTCTCAAGATATCATCACATATACCTTGGGTTGTTTTGGAAAATAGAAAATGACGTGCCAAAGTTTGGCACATTGGAATACTGATTACTTTGAAGAAAAGAAATTGGGAGGACACAGAGTAAAGTTCTTTTCCGTCCTTCTCATGCTCTTCTTCCTCCTGCTCTGTTTCTCCTACATGACGGGCCATAAATGCCAAGAATCTCTCCCTCCTTATGGTTATCATAAGAAGTGTAACCTCTCTCCCCAAAGCTGGACCTAAATTTTTGCCTTTCTGTATAGGAGCTGCCCATGAGGAAATTTTCAATTCTTTTTTCTCTGAGACTAGACTACAAGACCCCTATAGTAGGGGACATGTCCTTCAGCCAAGAGGAAGGAATACCATCCAGAAAGGCCAAGAAGAATCAGAAAAGATAGGCCATGCTGGGTTTCCCCTCTCAGATATGACATCAGCCTATACGCTTTTGTCTGCTCACATTTCTAACAGAGTGGTACATACTTCCTCAAATCTAACCATTAAAAATGGACGGGTTTCCCTGGGCTATGAATCTTCATTTCTGAAGGCTTCTTTGTAGCATAAAATATTAAGAAAATCTGTTATATTTTTCCCATTAACCTGTCTTTCATCATAAGCGTGTTGGCCTTGACCCTTATGATGGGGTCGGGGAGAGGGATCCCAACTTCCCGTCTTTCGGGGCCATAATTTTCACTTTTGAGAACTGCTGGCCTTCCTGTACAGCCTTGTCTTCTGCCGTGTCAACTCCACAGACTGTTTTATTTAATAGCTACTTATGTGCCTCAAGCTCAATATGCCCCAAACCGAATTTAAATTTTTCTTGTATTTCCAAGGCTGCTCTTCCTCAGTTCATTGTTTTCTCCGTTACTTTCACCACTAGCCTAGCAACCAGTGCATAATTTAAACTTAGCACCTCTTTCTCTCTCACTGTCTTTATCTAGTCTCTAAGTCCCAAAGGATCCATCACCTTCAAAGACCTGTGCCTTCACTTTCATTTTCTTTTCAAATTTCTTTTTATTACATTCAGTCAAGGGTACTCAATTTCATCTTCTTAAATAAGATTTTCAGGAGTTTCTTGACTCACTCCCATAATGATAGAATAACTTCTGCCTATGACAAACATTCTGAATTCTTGGGATCCTCTGTCATTATCACTTATAGGATCACCTTAATCTCTCTCATATCCTGGATTCTCTAGCTCCTTGTTCCTCTCCATCTCAAAATTGGGTTGCTCAAAGAGTGACCTATTGAGGATGAGAATTGGGACATTTGTAACCATCCACCACCACAGTACGTACACACACCCCTGTTATTCCTATTCCCTACTCCCAATAACTATTATTATAATCACATATTTAGTTATATCAATTATTGAGACCTTTAAAAATGCTACACAGTGTTAATCCATCATACACTAGGATTGTTTTCATTTCCATAATGCCCTTTTTGCTTGGTTTCCATACCATTCCCTGTATTTCTCTGAATCCTTCTCAATTTCTTCCCTATTTTCTTTTCAAATTTCCTTTTATTACATTCAGTCATGGGTACTCAATTTCATCTTCTTAAATGAGATTTTCAGGAGTTTCTTGACCCACTCCCATAATGATAGAATAACTTCTGACTATGACAAATCCTCTGTCATTATCATGTATCAGATTACCTTAATCTCTATCATATCCTGGATTCTCTATCTCCTTGATCAATGTGATGGGGGAAATGTTCTCCTAATTTCTCAGTTGTCTCACTCATTGGTTATAAGACATTGTGCTTGGTTCCTTGGGAAATGGTGACTGCAGAGGCACTTACACTGATCTTGCTTGTCTGAAATTGTCTTTATGATGTACCATTCCATTTATCAGCCTTGTGAAAGGACAATAAATAGGTGATTTAGAAGTCACTGTCCAGGTGATTTAGAAGTTACTGTTCTTCAAATTATTCAATATATTGACCAAATATGAGCACAATAACTCTCTCAAACAGTTTACTTTCCCTTTCACATTTGTTCCCATTGTTCCGAACATTTCATAACGTTGTATCTTATACTTGTCTGTATTTAAACATTAAGATCATTAATTAAATCCATTTGGGAAGTACAAGGCTTTCAAGGTATTTCTTAAATTGCATAATTTATTAGATTTTACTTTTACCTAAGTTCTCTGAAATTTTACTTATTTAAATAAATGCTGAAAGCTTTGGATTTTTTCTTTCTGTACACTACTTTCTCTTCTACTTTTTTATCCCTTTAGTTTATGATTTGGAACTAAAGCTCAAGTTTTTCTTCTGGAATTTTCACAATTGCTTTCTTTTTTCTCTCATGACAAATATTCAAGACATAACTTGTCTTCCTATATTTTCTTCAAAATGTCTCTTTTATTCTAATTGTTTCTATATGTTAAAATTGTACATGTATCACCATAAGTTCCCTGAGAGTGTCCAGCATCTCTGCCCCTGTTCTATCATTTGAGAAAGGTACTCTAAAAGCTGATGGGTAACACATAGTGAAGCCTTAGCACTTACAACTGTGGAAGTCACTGCACAGGCTAATGGTGTCAATATTCATGAGGCAAAACCTCTTCTTTCTCCCTGGTTGTCCATATAGTAAACTGTTCCACACATGCACACATAGTGGTATGATTTAGGAACCTTGTTTCACTTTCTTTAATAAATAAGTGTCTAGTTCTTTACTGAGCATAAGCAAAGATTGGCATCTGCTTTACGGAGAGGTAGAAGAGATCTCCCTAAAAATCTTTTCAAGCGTTTCAATTATTCTATCCCCATATTCACTTCTAGGATTCACGATGCCACTAAATTCTGAGCATATGAGAGAGGGTACAGTGTAAGTGAGGAGTTGATGGTTTCCTCAGTCCTGTGTTAGTGTTAGAAGTCATAAGAATGACAAAGAAAATATTGCTCACTTAATTTCTTTCTAACTTCTAAAATTTAGGGGTGGTTGTATTTCTCCAAGTGTTTTATTTGTTCTTTTGTTTTGCACTTATGAGTCAATGCTTATTTTTAATGTTTTTATTAGTTCATAATCATACATAAATTGATGCTCATTCTGACATAATCATACATGCATGAAATAAAATTTGCTCCACTTCAGTTCCCAGTACTTCCTCTTTCCCTATCCTCCCCCTGTTCCCCTTCCTCTACTCTCCTGGTCTTCCTTCTATTATTTGTAGGACTTTTGAAATTAGGGCTTTATAGATATACATAAACGTAAAATTCACTGTAGTATATTCAAATATATAAATAGCATAATTTGGTCAGTTCGATTCTACCATTCCTCTAATTTCCCATCTTTGCCCCCCTCCCTCAATCCCCTTCCTCTACTCCATAGATCTCCCTTTTATTTCAATGGAATTCCACTTCCCTCTATTTCTTTATTTTGTCTAACTTTCACATATGTGAGAAAATATTTGATCCTTGACTTTCTGAGTCTAGTTTATTTCACTTGTGATTTTTCCAGTTCTATCCATTTGCCAGAAAATGCCATAATAACATTTTTTTATGGCTGAGTAAAACTCCACTGTATATGCACCACATTTTCATTATCCATTCATCTTTTGTTAGGCACATGGACTGATGGGTACTGTACAATCAGTGAGAAATTGTGAAAAAATAAATGAAAGAAATTGTTTTATTTTTAATGGATAAATAAAATTGTACATATCTATGAGGTTCAATGGTATGTTATTGTACAGATATACATTGTGAGGTGACTGAGTCACACAAATTAACATGTCTATCATTGCATATCCTCTCTGGTATTTGTAGTAAGAAGATTTAAAATCTATTCTTCCAACAATTTGAAGTATACTATGCATAGTTATTGACTATAATCACCATGCTGTGCAATAGGCTGAAATTTATTCCTCCAAACTGAAACATTGTCCCCTTTAACCAAAATCTCCTCTTTCTTCTTCATTCTGCTCTCTGTTCTATGAGGCACCAAAAAGATGGTTCTGTGTGATCTCATGTAATCTAGTGATCCAGTTTTAAATCATTGTTACCACAATTTGAAACTTTGAACTTGAATTATATTTAAATAATGTAAGAACTCTTCTCTCTTGTTGACACACTTAACTTTGAGCAAATATCAGTTTCACTTCTTTTACTTCAAGTGTTTCAAACAAACAAACAAAAAAAAGAACCTTGAATTTGCACCAGTCTTCTGCATTGTTGAAGTCATCACACTGAAATTACCTCACACTCTGCACAACTCTCAGCTAGAAATGGGCAGAAGTATTTATACTGGGGAGATAGAGGTTAGAGGTTTTGCCTGGAGAAGTGATGGTCAGTATCCTTCACCAGCAACCCAAAGGCTTCTTGCCAAAAATGAACCCTGTCCCTCTCCCTGTGACTGCTGCAACTGCTGCCCAGGTGGTAGGGCACCTCTTTGGTTAGGTTATTACAATGGAGCACAGAATCCAGTTTATCTCATTGTTCTTGCTCCTGCCAAACTCTTGGTGAGCAATCACTTCAGACCCTCTGCCTCCCAGGAGCCCCATTCTCAGCCGCAATCTTCCAGAGCAACCAGACAGAAACCCCAGCTATACAAGGTCCAACTCAACGGGCCTGGGCACAGTGCCTTTACCTGTGCCCTTCTGTCTTGCAATGATTAGAAAGCTTTGTTCTGGTCTTTATTCATGAAAGACAAGGAAGAACTGTGTGAGAAGTACCTTAAAATGTTGGTAACATATCAGATTAATGGCATTTCATTACTTTTGAGTGATGGAATGAACTAGGTGGGAAATAGGAACTATTCCATGAGTACCAGAATATGAAGTACCTGAGATTTCTAATTTCATTTTTTCACAGGAAGTTAAATCTCAGGTTATTGCTCCTTTAAATTAATTTTTACCTACCTATTTAAATTACTATAATAGGAAAAAGTTTTTACATTAAAAAAATTAAAGGTCCTTAATATATGTTAATATGGTTTAAGGATGGTTTTTAAAAACTTAAATTGTGTTGATAGGGAACTATCAAACATAAAGAAGATAAGAAAGAATAATCCATATTTTTAACAAATTACACATACACTTCTAAATATTCATAATTGTCAAATAAGTTAAAATGCTTTAAAATTATTTTTCTTCTCGTTTAATCACATGACCTTTAAAAATTTTGCATTTGAATTTAAATAATTTTAAATAAATTAAAATTAATTGATTAAAATTTTAAAATATTTTAAAGAAATATCATCAAACCTGGATTTGACTAAAAAGTTAACTCAATTAGACTTGCAATAAATGCCAGCAATTCAACTGGTACAATAACCCTGTAGGCTTTATAAAACTGAGACACACTATTGGATGATTCATTCTTTTTCAGAATGCACTGCTGACAACAACATGGTACTAAGACCACAAGTTTTGTGCTATGCCTGTGACTAATATTTTAAATTTTTGTTGTGTACCTAAGCTTCATAGCCATGGATGTTTTATACCTCCTTCTGTCTTCTATATCTTTATTCAAATGTGTGCTTCAGAGAAATTTTCAGACCAGTTTTAAGAACTCTGTCTAATCATACCCATAATGAATACAAACAAAAGAAAAGCAGAAGTTGACCCTAAGCATTCAGACTTATGCTAGATAAAGTAAATTTCAAATGCATTGTAATAAATAAATTTATAAGTAGAAGTTCTTAACATTCTATTTTAGGAGCAATAATTTTAAGGAGAGTCAATTCAAGTTCATAGCTTGCATCATTTTCTTCTAAGACTACTCATATAAATCAATGTTTCAGAACTTTTCAAAAATCATCTTTATATAAATATGAAAACTACAGTGATGCTGGACTGGGGTCCTGTGACTAGGATTTTTCCACTGAAGAGCATCTGCCCTGAACCAATTCAGGGAAATAATGAACATCAGACAATATTTCTGTGCAACAACATTTCTGTGCAACATACACAATAAAAACATCTGTAGAGCAGTTTTCCATTATTTTTATATTAATAATCCATTTTTGTCTCCAAACAATGCTATAATATCTAATAGATTTGAAAAGTACTATTTCTGCATATCAGAGTAAACATTCAACTCTTGAATTTCTGAGTCTGCCTTATTGGACTTAGCATTATAGTCTCCAATTCCAAGTGTTTTCTCTGATATACAGAAGCTAGTCTAAAATTACAAGGGAAAAGAGAGAAAAGAAATGGGTTGGGGGAATTCCATCAAAACAAAAGAAGGATCAGGGGAGTCAAAGAAGAGGATTGAGTCACAGGAAGGACAGGATAAAGGGAAAACAGTGGAATGAATCTAACCTAACTCTAATAGGCACATACATAAATATACTACAGTGAATCTCACCTTTACATACATCCACTGGACTCTATTTTTTTGATGTAAATAAATAGAAAGCTCAGTAGAGTAAAGGGAAGAGGAGGAGAATAAGCGTACTGGGAACTTAATTGGAGCAGAACACTCCAAGCATTTGTAGTTATATCAAATAAATCCTAATGTTATGTATAACTATTATAAACCAATCAAAATATATGAATAGTACTAATGAAAAGTGACCTTATTTTAAGATGAAACCTGTACAACTGATGTGGATGTTTCTACCAGGGCATCAAAGTCTTGCATATTATCTCTCTACTGTTGGTATCTTGGCTCAGATCATTTTTCCCATATACTCTGCACTTCTAGGTTCACTCTGAACAACTCTCCAAAAGTTCTGTCTGTTCTTTCAAAATTCTCCTTTCTTTCTTTCTATTTCTTTACAGGATGCATAATGGGATTGAAAACAAGGCTCTGTATAGTTAGTCTTTGAATGAGTTACATAAACATTTTATCATCTATAGAATAAGATGAGGAGATTTATGTTTAATAGGGTAAAGACAAAAACCCATACAAATGGGGAGTTGCTTGTTGTTTTTCCTTTTTTGTTGGTGGGCAAAGGATCAGATCCAGGATCATACATAAGCATCTCTCTACCTGTGAACTAAGTAAGAGGTTTTTTTGTTTGTTTGTTTCTTTGTTTGTTTTTAAAATAATAAATTGAACTCTTTTTGCAAAAGATAATCCTTATAATGTAGCAGGAAAAAATCTTGACATTACTGATATTGTTACTATCTGTAGTGAGGAATACCATTAAGAAAATTTTAAAACAATGACAAAAATCTAGAGATCAGAGACAAACTGGTGAAAACATCAAGTCCGTGTCTGTCAAAATATCAATTGACCAATACATTGTAATTATTGGTGAGGTCTGAGAAACCTGGAAAGAGGGTTGGGATTGGACATCCTCAAATACTAATACAAATAAACACTACAAGTACACATTTCCATTTCAGATAGGAGCCTCAATATCTAGAAAAAGAACCATTCTTTAAGTAACCTGAATAATTCTTGGAATTTTTACTTTAAACATCCACAACGTTGTGATCCCTCTTTCTTAAGGCATTTATTAGACAATAAAACCTTGAGACACAAAATGGACCTAACAATATAGTCTCAAGAAAAGATTAAAGAAATAAACTTGTCAGAAAGCATTCAACTCACCAACTTTCCTTGGATAGAGAAGACATACAAAAACATACTAGATAGTCTTCCATACAGATAGAAAAGACTTCACTCTAGGGTCTCCATCTGCACAAGGAATAAAGACAAATTTGGTGTCTTCTTGGTACTAAGAACAACTTATCCGACTCCAAGAATAAGCCCATATAGTCACATAGCATAGTGTGAAAACAAAAATTACAGTAAAACTCCAGCTCGAACTATAGAATAGAATGAAAGATGAAGGTGGGGCAGGGGAGAAAAATAGAAAGAAAGTGATTAAGAAGAGCAGGAATTACAGAAAAAAAAAAACAAAAACAAAAAAAAAAACAGCAATGGGAACAGGGACCAAGGCAGTCCAACTGGAGAGTTCAATTTGTGATTCTCTTCAGAGTTCTCTTCAGAGCAAGTTTGACATCCTTGTTCCTGAAGCTATAAATGAGGGGGTTCAGCATGGGAACCCCAAAATTGCAAAACACTGAGAAAAGTTTCCCCTGGGTCACAGATCCTGGGGATGATGGTTTAATATGAGTGAGCAGCCCAAATCCATAGAAGAGGCCAACAGTTACAATGTGAGAACCACAGGTGCTCATGGCTTTAGATGAACCCTTAGCTGAGGACCTGTGAATGACATTATAAAGAATCAAAGCATATGAGATTAAGATCATGAGACTAGATACACTGACAACTGTCACCACAACAACAGAACTCACAAGCTCATTGACGTAGGTGCTGCTGCAGGAAAGTTGAAGGAGGGGGAAGATGTCACACATGTAGTGGTTGATGATGTTGGAATCACAAAAGCTGAGCCTCATCATGCACCCTGTGTGGACCATGGCACCAGCAAACCCCAACAAGTAAGAGCCCAACATCAGCAGAGAACAGACCCTAGGGGACATGATGACCCCGTACAGCAGGGGCTGACAGATGGCCACATAGCGATCATAGGCCATGACTGTTAGCACGTAGCACTCTGAGTTCACAAAAAAGCAGAGGAAAAATAGCTGAGTCATGCATCCTGCAAAGGAGATGATGTTCCTCTCTGAAACAAAGCACAAGAGCATTTTAGGGGTACAGACAAATGAATAACAGAAATCAATGAAGGACAAGTTAAAGAGGAAGAAGTACATGGGGGTGTGAAGGTGCAAATTCAGGAAAATTAGAACAATTAAGCTCATGTTTCCCATCACAGTGACTGCACAGTTCACCAAGAACAGGAAAAACAAAGGCAGTTGGAGCTCAGTTTGGTCTGTTAATCCCTTAAGGATAAACTGTGTCACAGAGGAGTCATTTTCCATAGCTGTCATTCTGGAGTGAGATCGTTAAAAGCCAGATTGGAAGATGATGTTTAAATGAAACTCAAATCTTTGACCCCAGAAGGAGAGCAGGAGCTGCTGGTTTCCAAGCTCAGGGTGGTCTGAAGACACACAGCCAGGACCCTGAAGTGTACAGTTTCCTGAGTTGCTCCTTGAGGAGTTGCCAGGTCCTTCCTGCTTCCTCCACCCTTCATGTGTGTCTCATCAGGGATGAATGCTTGCTGACTCCGCAGTGTCTCTGAACATCGTTCCTTCCCTCCTCATTCTGAAAGAATTAAGGTTGAAAAGTAAAATAAAAAGGTGGTTTTCTCCACAACCCATGATTTTTATAGTTTTGGCTGTGAAGGAAAATTATCATGACAAAGATGTTTCAGTGCTCACCTGACGCACTGCAGGTCTCACTGATGCTGGACCCCAAGGGCTTCCTCCCTGCTATCCTGAGGAGACAAGTTTCTGAGGATGAAGCGGGTGATAACAGTCAGCTCAGATCTTTCTCTGACATGCTAGAAGAGCTACTGTGGGGGAGATGCCACGGTTTCTATTTTAGAATTTCTGCTGTAATTACTCATCATTTGTAGAAAGGAAAACAGCCACCTCATATCAACCTGCAGAACCTCACCTCACTCACTTGAGAATTTATTTCCCTGTGGTTCCAGGGAAAATGAGTAGAAGCATAAAAATTTCTGCTGTACTTTATGCCTTCCTCCCAAATTGGGTGAGTCCCTGGAGGCAGAAATTACTGAAGCTGTGTTTACAACCTGTGTAGTAGACCTAACATTGGGTCATTTGAGACTCAAAATTCTACACAATGTGTTATTTTCCACTAGGAATGCCTGATCCCCAGGGCAGATTAGGGTGTGGCCTCATTTGTCAATTTCTTCCTCATGCCCTACAGAACCTTACAGGACTTGTGTGTTTCTGCAAACCTCTGGGATTGCATTAAGAAATATTACATCATATGTTTAACATGATGTTAAAAGAGAAGTTGTAGCAAAGAGATTAAAACAATAGGAGTACCTCCTCAAATCAGTCTGAGCTTAAATCCAACCTTTTCATCATTATGGTACTATGCACACAGAGTATCTACTTTTTAGGTTCCATTTATATGCACATATACTTGTGGGTATCCATAAAATGAAAATCATAAAATGGATGTCCCTATGACAGTTCTTGCATACTACACATAGTTACATCCCAGAACCAGCAATAACAGTAAAAGCAATACAACTGAGAAACATATAAGAGCTATCTCATCATGTTGTGGGAATTAAATGAAATAATTCCCATAAAGTATTAGAACTATACTTAACATACAAAAACACCATAAATAAGTGTTAATACCCCTTCCCTTCCTCCATTATTTTTCTTTTTTCTTTTTTTTTTTAACTGAGGATCAAACCCAGGACTGAGGCAAGCACTTTGCCACTGAGCTACATCCCAGTCCCCCATTTGTTTCTTCATATGACTCAAGGGTTCTCCACATTGGCACCCTTGAAATTTGTGTAAGGTGAGTCTTATATGGGGGTGTCCTATGTAATATGGAATGCACAGCTCCCTACACACTTCCCTTTTGATTTCAGTACTATCCTGCCATCCCCACCCCACCCAAACTCACACAACAATTGTGACCAACAATAGTTTCTCCAGATAATGACATATCCTTTGGGAAGTATTATTGCTCAGAAAATGATGTGCCAAGGTGTGGCACGTTGGCATGTTGAGTACTTTAAACCAAAGGACATTGGAAGGACTCAGAACACAGACTATTTCTGACCTTTTCGTGTGCTCTACTTTTCCCACAGGGAAAACCATTAAAAAGAATTCTCCTTTCTCAAGGTGGGTTATTGAAAGTTGAGCTCCTCTCCACAAAGTCAGTCCTGAAACATAGAAGTTTGTGTACAAGAGCCGGCCATGAAGAAATTCTCAGAACTTTCTTGTCTGAGACTAGATCATTAAAGCCTCATTTCAGAAAGACTTCTGGTCTACATCATTGAGGAAGACCATAGAGAAAGGCCAAGAAGAATCAGAACAGACAGGCCTTGTTGGGTTTCCCCTTTCAGATATTACATACCCTTTTTGTCTAACCACATTTCTACATAGCAGCCCACTCTTCATCAAACCCAACCATAAGAGTAAATAGGTTTGCCTGGGTTCTGGGTCTTCCTAAAGAAAGTTTCCTTGATCAGGTGAAATTTGATTATATAAATCTATTGTATTTTCTATTATAAATCTCTTTCATTTTAAGAGTGCTGACCTGATCCTTAAAATGGGGAGAAGGGGGTAAACCCCACCTTTTTATCCCTACAGTGCCAAAATCCTCCATGCTTGAAAATCACTGGTCTATCTATACAATCTGTCCTACTTTACATCTGTGTTACAGACAATTCTGTTTAATACCTATCACATACCACCAGCTCAACGTGCCCAAAACCAAATTTAGATTTTGTTATGATTTCCGGGGCTGCTCATCATGAGATCATCATTTGCTCAGTTACTTTCAAAATTTGAGGATTTATAACCACACACCACCACTGCATATACACACTGCTATTCTTCCTGTTCCCCATTCACAATTACTAACAATATGATTGGAATCATAAATTCAGTTATATCAATATTCTTGTTGTTACTGAGACTTTTTAAAAACATGTCCACAGCGAATCCATCATAAACTGTGATTGTTTTTGTTTCCATAACTCACTTCTTTGTTGGTTTTGATACTATTCCCTGTATTCTTTTTGTCTTTTCCCATTTTCTTCCCCATTTTTTGTAAATATCCCTTTAATACCTTCAGCTATGAGTATTCAATTTCATCTTAAATAAGATTTTCAGGAGCTTCTTTACCCACCCCCATATTGATAGATTATCTTCTAACTGTGATACAAAGTCTGACTTCTTAAGATCTGTCATCCTCATATTTGGGATTACCTTTATTTATCATGTCCTGGAACTTCTATTTCCTGGATCACATTAATCATAAGACATCACACTTTAGATCCTTGAAATACAGTAGCTGGATGGCAGTTATACTTAGCTTCCTTGTCTGAAATTATCTTTAGGCACCATAACATGTAGTCCTTTTGCATGGGAATGTTCAGATGATTTATAAGTCACTATCCATTCAACCCAAGGACTGCGTTTCAGCATACTATTTACCAATCCCAAAGAAAGAACTTGGAGGACTCAACAGAGAGGTTTTGAACATGTTACTACTTGCTGGCTCCTTGATAGTAGGACAGGATACAAAGACCACACTGCACCTACAAGCAGAGGAATATTAATAGACTAGGTTGCACGCCACTGTGCAGATGGAGCTCTTCCAGTGTTTTCTGAGTATCTTTTACTACATCCGCAAGTCTCTCTGCTTCAATCTTCACCTAAAGAGTAGAGATAAGGGAAATGGCCAGTTTCCCCCTCCATCATGACCACATTCCTTAGAGTCCTTCTTATCTCCCTGCAAGCTCTACTAGGCACTGATTAGTGTTTACCCCACACTGTTCTTCAAAATCTTCAAGATGTTCATCAAATCTGAGCTCAACACCTAATCTCTCTTTTCTTTATAAAAGAAAAATGTTATGTTACTTTCCATACATCATGGAAAGTTTTAAGGTCTGACATTTGTTTCCATTGATCTGAACATTCACAAAGTTGCACCTTACATGTGTGATATTCTTACATTAAGAGGATCATTAAGTCCATTGTGGAGTGCATGGCCTTATGTTCTGAAAAAAAAATGTTTTCATACTAGAGATTGAACCAAAGAGTGCTCTATCAGTTAAATTGTTGCTGTTCTGGAAAGGACTGGGCATGGAACCCAGGAATTCTGTATTCTAGTCAAGCATTCTTCAATGCCATACATCTTCACCCCTTTTGTTCATTTTTTACTTAACCTAATTCAATAATTTAATTAAATGATTTAATTATTTCCTTATTGTTGCATTTTAAATGTTCATTTTATATTGTGGACACAAGTCCCTATGTTTTGCATATACTACCTCATCCCAAGATATGATTTTCCTTTTTTATTTTTTGTAACAATGATTGAAAGGTGACAAAATAAGTTAAATAACAACTTCATTTTCTGATATTTTGGGTCTACATTACTGAGACCTAACCACCCATTAAACACAGTTAAAACTACTGAATAAAATATGACCTGGTTTGTGATTACATGGGTTTCATAATATGCAGTAAGATTCTATGGTATGTTTCATAAACTGGTAAATTTTTAAGGAATATGTTGTAGATGGCAAGAAAAAAAAAAACACTAGTATATTCATTATATACTATACTAATAAAATTGCTCCAAATTTAAAATATCCTTAGGAGGAGACAAATGGTTTTTCCTATTTCTTAGATAATATTCTTATATGAGACATTTTCATAATTACTAATAAAAATACAAACTCTTTTCTGGAATAAATCAGAAATCAGTTATATTATGCTTTGGTTTGAAACAGATACTTGTAATTCTTCATCAAGAATTTTTAAAGATTATATCTCTAATTTCTTTGATAATCACCCTCAATAATAAATAATGAAAGGACATATGATAAAGATTAAGTTTTAATTTAGTAGACAAATAAAATTATATAGTCCATGGGATACAATGTAATGTTATGATTACATTTACATAGTGGGGTGATAAAATCACACAAATTAATATAGTTATCACTTCCCATAGTTATTCTTATTTGTAGTGAGAAACATTTAAAGTTCACCTTTCAACAATTTTGAAATAAGTACTATATGATCATTAACTATAGTCATTGTTCCCTGCAGTAAACTAAAATCCATTCCTCCAAACTGAACCTTTGTCCCTTTGACCATCACCTCTTCTACCTACCTCCCACCTCTCTTAAGCTTCATCCCACTCTCTGTTCTGTGAGATCAATACACACAGAAAGACAGGCTCTGTATGACCTCACCTACACATGACATCTAAAAGTGATCAAGTTTAAATCAGTTTTAGCACCATTTAAAACTTTCTAATTGAATTATATGTAGATAATGTAAGAGCTATCTTTCGTTCACACTTTGAATTCACACTCACTTTGAATAAACTCAGAATCAGTTTCACTTTTTCATTTTAAGTTCTTGAAACTAACAAGGAACCCCTAATTTGTAGAAGCCTTATACATCATTCGATTAATCACACTGCAATGGTCTCACACTCCACTTGAAGACTCACTGTAGATGGGCAGAAGTATCTACCCTAGGGAGATGAAGGTTGGAGATTTTACCTAGAGAAGTGATTGTCAAGATTCCCCATCTGAATTCCTGCTACCACACAGGACAGTGCCTGAGACTCAGCCCTGTGCACCTTGGGCATCCAAAACACAAACTCCACTGTTGGGAGAAATCCTAGTTCTTGGCTAGCAGCAGTGAATATCTCAAGCGTGTAAGGAAACTTGCAGGGAGGAGCATTCTGCTTCAGCTACCTAGGAAAGTAAACAACTGCCCCAAATTGATTCAGTGTAACCAAGGGAACACATTAGGAACCTGGTGGTCTGAACCCCCGTGGCACATTGTGATTGGGCAAGAAACCTATAAAATGTATAGCTGTTCCCACAATAAATGAGTTTGCAGGTTGCTCACCACAGCCTGCTTCCACCCAACTCCCCAAGTCTGGGTCTTGACTCTGCGCCCTTACCCCGTATATAAGCTAGCCTGGCACAAGAGAAACTATACTCCACCAGCAGCCCAAAGGCCTCTTTCCCACAGGGTGCTGTGTACCTCTACCTGTGACAGGGTAGCTCCTGTGCAGATGGTGGGGAACCACTTTGTTTGGAGCAGAGAAGCTATTTTAGCTCATTGTTCTTGTTCCTGCCAGTCATAAGACCTCTTTACTCTTGACTTCCAGGAGCCTCCTTCTGGGTTAAAATCTGCCACAGCAACCAGAGAGAAACCCCATCTGTACCAGGTCCAACCTGACTGGCCTGGGCACAGTACCTCCACCTGAGCCCCCATTTACCATCCTGTCTGCCTTGGAGTCATTAGAAAGTTATGTCCCAGACTTTATTCATGAATGAGAAGGAATGAGAACTACTCAGAGGAGTACTAGTATTTTAGTAAATTATACATAAACACTTCCAAATATTCAATAATCACCAGATAAGTTTATATATTCTAAAGTTAGCTTCGATCTAATTGACATATAATTTTTTAAAAATATTCTAGAATTTAAGCAATTTTAGTTATAAATATTCTTAAGTGTCATTTTTCTCTTTTTTATTTTTATTTGTGTTTTTTAGTTATCCCTTACAGTAGAATCTATTTTGATACATTTATACAAGCATGGGACATATTTTATTCTAATAAGGATTCCAGTCTTGTCGATGTACACAATGTTGAGATTCACTGTGGTATATTCACAAATGTACATAGGAAAGTTATGTCAGATTCACTAAATATGGTTTTGATTACAATGTTAAATCAATTAGCTATGAAAGTCAATACTAGCAATATAACCTTTAAAATAAACCTGTTGACTTTCCAAACTGAGCCATGCTGTGGGTGATCCATTCTCCACCAGGATGTGCTGCTGACGACGATGTTGTACTCAGATAACCAGTATGAGTCCTGAGTTATGCCTGGGACTCACGTTTTCCTTTTCTGTTAAGAACCCTAGATTTATAGACGTGGATGTTTTATAACCTCATTCTCTTTCTTTAATAAACATTCTTTGTCTTTTCAAATTTGTACTTCAGAGAAAGTTACAAACTGTTTTAGAAACTCTGCCCAAACAATGCTATAATGAATATAAACAAATGAGCAGAAGTAGACACTAAACATAGAAACAATACTTGAGAAATTAAATTTTATACACATTATAACAGTAAGAAAAATTATGATAAACATAAATCCTTCACTTTCTGCTTTCCTGGCAATAATTTTAATCAAGGTGAACTAAAGCTCTTAACTGGCATCAATTTTGCCTAAAATTATTCATATAAACAAATGTGTTAGAACTTTTCAAAAATCATGATCTTCATATAGATATGAAAGTTACACTGATAATGAACTGCTGTCCCATGACTAAGACATATCTACTGAGGACATCTGCCCCAAAGTCAACGTAGGTAGCGATGAACCGCAGGCAGAGAACACTATAAGAATATTTTGTAGAGCAGTTTCCTGTCATTTTTATATGAATAACCCATTTTCTCTAATAAAATAACATAATATATACTATACTTGTTAAACTACATAGACTGCTAAGGAAAAAATTACATACCTCACCAGAAAGACTTGACCCAAACTGCTCGGTCTCACCATCTTGAAAAATGAATGAAATGGAATGACACTTTGTAGCCCACCCTGTTTACCACACTTTAAAATGAGACACTTGTAGCAAATATGGATTTTTCTACTTGGGCCTAAAAGCCTTGCAGATCATCCCTGTCTCGGCTCAGAGCACTGTTCCCACGTGATCCCTACTTCTAGGATCAGTCTGATCGACTCCCCAGAAGTTCTATTCCTTCACAATTCTTTCTTTCCTTCCATTTCATCATAGGATGCACAATGGAGTAAAAAATTTTAAAAAGTGCTCTGTATCATCTGCTCTGCAGCCTTAATCATCTCCCATAACCATTTCCTCATCTGGAGAACAAGATAAAGAAATTTATATTTAAAGGGATAACATAAAAACCATTTATACATTAAGGTTATCTGTCTATCTTTGCTTTGTTTAGGTCCTGGGTGTCAAACGCAGGGCCATGTACAACCAAACACTTAACCACTGCACTAATACTCAACTTTAGCTTGTGTTTCAAAAGTACATAGACCTCCTTTTGCAAAAGGAAATCCATTCTCAAGTATCCATAAGGATAAAATCGTGGGTCCAACAAAGTTTACAGTACCATTACAGGTGTGAGGCTAAAATTCTAGAACAACATTCATTTATTCTTTAAAAGACTGAATATTTTGGAAATATTTACTTTACCACCACCACGATTTTTGTCATCCCTCTGTCTTTCAATGCAGTAATAGAAAATGGATCAACAAAATTATGTCAGAAATTCTATAAAATTAACTTGCTAAGCATCAAAATCATCAAGTTTTCTTAAATTGAGAAGACAGATAAGAAAAAATAACAGTGTTACTTATAAATAAGAAATACATTAGCCCAGTACCTCCATCTGGTATGGGAAATAAAGACCAAGATGCAGCCATATTAGGATGAAGGATGAGTTTGAAGTTGAAGTCCAAGAATAAATCCACCTGGTTATCCTACATTATTTCACTAAAAATATTCAGATATTTCATTACAAATCCTGCCCAGATTGTAGAATAAAAGATGAAGAGAGAAAAAAAAAAAAAAAAAAAAAGAACAAAAGAAGGAAGATAATCAGGAATAATAGGAAGCAGAGAAAAAGATCCAGCAATGGACACTGGAACCAAGGCATTCCTAGGGGCTCAGCTCAAATTGTTATCCTCTTCAGAGTTCTCTTCAAAGCAAGTTTGACATCCTTGTTCCTGAGGCTATAAATAAGGGGGTTCAGCATGGGTATCACAAGAGTATAAAATACAGAGAAAAATTTCCCTTGGCCCACAGACCCAGAAGATGATGGCTTTATATGTGTGAGCAGCCCAGATCCATAGAAGAGGCCAACAGTTTACAATGTGAGAACCACAGGTGCTCATGGCCTTGGACCAACCCTTAGCTGATGACATACAAGTGATATTATAAAGAATCAAACCATAAGAAATTAAGATAAGGAGGCTAGACATAATGACAACAGTTGCCACAACAACAGAACTCACAAGCTCATTGGAGTAGGTATTGCTGCAAGAGAGCTGGAGAAGGGGAAAGATGTCACACATGTAGTGGTTGATGATGTTGGAATCACAAAAGTTGAGCCTGATCATGCACCCTGTGTGGACTAGGGCACCAGCAAACCCCATCAAGTAAGAGCCCAACATAAACAGAGAACAGACTCTAGGAGACATAAAGACTGTGTACAGCAGAGGCTGACAGATGGCCACATAGCGATCATAGGCCATGGCTGTCAGCACGTAGCACTCTGTGTGGACAAAAAAGCAAAAGAAAAATAGCTGAGTCATGCATCCTGCAAAGAGATGATGTTCCTCTCCAAAACAAAGCACATCAGCATTTTGGGGGTAAAAACAAATGAATAACAGAAATCAATGCATGACAGATTAAAGAGAAAAAAGTACATGGGAGTGTGAAGGTGTGAATTCAGGCAAATTAGGCTAATTAAAGTCATGTTTCCCACCACAGTGACTGCATAGTTCACTAGGAACAGGGAAAAAAAGGGGCAGTTGGAGCTTAGGTTGGTCTGTTAATCCCACAAGGATAAACTCTGAAACGGAGGAGTCATTTTCCATAGCCATTGCTTCTGGAGTAGGATCTTTAGAAGCGGGAGCAGAAGGTGATGTTGACCATGAACCTCAAATCTTTGACCCCAAGCGGGCAGGAGCTGCTGGTTTCCAAGTTCAAGTTTGTCTGAAGACTCATAGCAAGGTCTCCAAAGAGCAAGACTTCCTATGTTGATCCTTGAGAAGTTTCCATTTCCTTCATGCTTCCCCACCCATGATTTGTCTCTGTCCAAGAAGAATGCTGGTTGTTCTCTCAGCATTTCTGATAAGCATTTTTTTCCTTGCCCCTCAGTCTACTCTAAGAATTAGGACTGAGAAGAGAAACAAGTAAGTGGTGTTCTCCAGAGTCTGTAATTTATATAGATTTGGACTTGAAGGTAAGTTGTCAACACAAATACGAATCAATGCTCACCTAGTTCCCCTGGAGGCCTCACTATCCTGAACCTGAAGGCTCCTCATCCCCACCATCCTCAGGGGGATAAAGTTTCTGGTGATGAGGAGTAATAGCAATCAGCTCAGATCTGATCATGACGTGCAAGAAAAGGTCCTTAGGGAATACGCCATAATTTGTACCTAAAAATATCTACAAAAGTTTCTCTCATTTGCACAAAGAAAAACAACAGCTCTGTGATGGGACTTTAGATTGTCACCTCACCCACATGAGAACCTATTACATTCTCCATAGTTCTGGGAATATTGATTAGTAGCACAGAAAATTATGTTCTCCTTCACGATTTGCTCCAAGAAAATTACTGAGCCAGTATTTGCATCTTGCACAATAGACCTAACATTGGATGTTTTGAGACTCCAGTTCTACTCAATTCATAATTTCCCACCAGGAATTCCTGATCCCAGTGGAGATTAGTGTGTGGTCCCCATCATCAATCTCATCATGCCCTGCCAAGCTACTAAAAAGAAAGTCTAAAAAGAATCACTAACCACTTCTAGTTTGTTCCTACAAGTCTTTGGGATTGCATTACGAGGCATTAGATCTTATGTTTAACACTCTACCAAAAAGAACTTACAGCAAATATATTGAAAACAATAGGAATAGACTCTCAAGGCAGTAAATTTTTAAAGTCATCCTTTCATCTTTGAGACTATAGCTATATGTTATCACTTCTCTGCCTTTGTTCATTGCATGTATATCCATGTATACTTGGGTGTATCTATAAAATAAGAATAGTAAAAGAGAGCAAAGGGTATTTCTTCATGACAGAACTCTTGCTTAGCATACACAAGGCCCTCAGTTAGATCCCAGCTCCAGCAGCTAAACAAACAAAAAAAAAAATACAATTGAACAAAACAAAATAAAAAAGTTATCTCATTGTGTTTTGGAAATTAAATGAGAACATTAAAATGAATAATTAAAACTGTACTTGATGTAAAGAGTCTGATAGATGTTTGCACCCCTTTCCCTGTTCTGTGTCCTTCTTCATGTGAATCAGGCCTTTCTCAGCTTTGGCACCATTGGTATTTGAATGGGGTAAATTTCGGTGTTGTCCTAGCTATTATTATTCTTCCCACCCGTGCCCACACACAATTTCAGAGCAACAATAATTTCTCCAAACATTGTGAAATATAACTTGGGCAGTATCAGGGGTCAGAAAATAATACACCAATGTATGGTGCATTGGCATGCTGAGTACTTTTTTTAAATTTTTTTTTATTTTAATTAAAAATCATAAATTTATATAGGACAATGTTGTTTGATTCATTCTGTTATTTTTTCCCTTCCCCCCCACCCCCCCCCCCCCCCCTTTTCCCTCTATACAGTCCTTCCTTCCTCCATTCTTACCACCCTCCTTATCCCTAACCCTAAACGTAACCCTAACACTAATGCTAACCCCTCCTACAACCCCTCATCCGATTATCAGCGAGATCATTCGTCCTTTAGTTTTTTGAGATTGGCTTATCTCACTTAGCATGATATCCTCCAATTTCATCATTTTGCCTGCAAATGCCATAATTTTATCATTCCTCATGGCTGAATAATATTCCAATGTATATATATGCCACAGTTTCTTTATCCATTCATCAACTGAAGGGCATCTAGGTTGGTTCCACAATCTGGCTATAGTGAATTGAGCAGCTATGAACATTGATGTGGCTGTATCTCTGTAGTATGCTGATTTTAAGTCCTTTGGGTATAGGCCAAGGAGTGGGATAGCTGGGTCAAATGGTGGTTCCATTCCAAGCTTTCTGAGGAATCTCCATACTGCTTTCCAGAGTGGCTGCACCAATTTGCAACCCCACTAGCAATGTATGAGTGTACCTTTTTCCCCATATCCTCACCAACACCTATTGTTGCTTGTGTTCTTGATAATCGCCATTCTAATTGGGGTGAGATGAAATCTTAGAGTAGTTTTGATTTGCATTTCTCTTATTACTAGAGATGTTGAACATTTTTTCATATATCTGTTGATTGCTTATACATCTTCTTCTGTGAAGTGTCTGTTCATTTCCTTAGCCCATTTGTCGATTGGATTATTTGTATTCTTGGTGTAGAGTTTTTTGAGTTCTTTATAGATTCTGGAAATTAGCGCTCTATCTGAAGTATGAGTGGCAAAGATATTCTCCCACTCTGTAGGCTCTCTCTTCACATTACTGATAGTTTCCTTTGCTGAGAGAAAGCTTTTTAGTTTGAATCTATCCCAGTGGTTAATTCTAGCTTTTATTTCTTGTGCTATGGAAGTCCTGTTAAGGAAGTCTGATCCTAAGCCAACAAGTTGAAGGTTTGGACCTACTTTTTCTTCTATAAGATGCAGGGTCTCTGGTCTGATTCCGAGGTCCTTGATCCATTTTGAGTTGAGTTTTGTGCAGGGTGAGAGATAGGGAATTAGTTTCATTCTGTTGCATATGGATTTCCAGTTTTCCCAGCACCATTTGATGAAGAGGCTATCTTTTCCCCATTGCATATTTTTGGCACCTTTGTCTAGTATGAGAAAATTGTATTTATTTGGGTTTGTGTCCATGTCCTCTATTCTGTACCATTGATCTACCTGTCTATTTTGGTGCCAATAGCATGCTGTTTTTGTTACTGTTGCTTTGTAATAGAGTTGAAAATACGGTATTGCGATACCCCCTGCTTTGCTCTTTCTGCAAAGGATTGCTTTAGCTATTCTAGGTTTCTTATTCTTCCAGATGAATTTCATAATTGCTTGCTCTATTTCTGTAAGGTACACAATTGGGATTTTAATTGGAATTGCATTGAATCTGTATAGCACTTTAGGTAGTATGGCCATTTTGACAATATTAATTCTGCCTATCCAAGAACATGGGAGATCTTTCCATCTTCTAAGGTTTTCTTTAATTTCTTTCTTTAGTGTTCTGTAGTTCTCATTGTAGAGGTCTTTCACCTCTTTTGTGAGATTGATTCCCAAGTATTTTATTTTTTTTTGATGCTATTGTGAATGGGGTAGTTTTCCTAATTTCTCTTTCTGAAGATTCATCACTTATGTATAAAAATGCATTGGATTTATGAGCATTGATCTTGTAACCTGCTACTTTACTGAATTCACTTATGAGTTCTAAGAGTTTTCTGGTGGAATTTCCAGGTTCCTCTAAATATATAATCATGTCATCAGCGAACAGGGATAGTTTGAGTTCCTCTTTTCCAATTCGTATCCCTTTAATTTCTTTGGTTTGTCTAATTGCTCTGGCTAGAGTCTCAAGAACAATGTTGAATAGAAGTGGTGAAAGAGGGCATCCCTGTCTTGTTCCAGTTTTTAGGGGGAATGCTTTCAGTTTTTCACAATTTAGAATGATATTAGCCATAGACTTAGCGTAGATGGCCTTTACAATGTTAAGGAATATTCCTACTACCCCAATTTTCTCTAGTGTTTTGAGCATGAAGGGATGCTATATTTTGTTGAATGCTTTTTCTGCATCTATTGAAATAATCATGTGATTCTTAACTTTTAGTCTATTGATATGGTGAATGACATTTATTGATTTCAGGATGTTGATCCCTGGAATAAAACCCACTTGATCGTGGTGCACTATCTTTTTAATATATTTTTGGATGCGATTTGCTAAAATTTTGTAGAGAATTTTTGCATTGATGCTCATTAAGGATATTGGTCTGAAATTTTCTTTCCTTGTTGTGTCTCTGTCTAGTTTAGGTATCAAGGTGATATTGGCTTCATAGAATGAGTTTGGGAGGGTTCCTCCTCTCCTATTTTATGGAATACTTTGAAAAGTATTGGAATGAGCTCTTCTTTAAAGGTTTTGTAGAACTCGGCTGAGAAGTCATCTGGCCCCGGACTTTTCTTTGTTGGTAGGCTTTTGATGACCTCTTCTATTTCATTGCTTGAAATTGATTTATTTAAGTTGTGTATGTCCTCCTCGTTCAGTTTAGGTCATTCATATGTCTCTAGAAACTTGTTGATGTCTTCGAGGTTTTCTGTTTTGTTGGAGTATAGATTTTCAAAATAGCTTCTAATTATGTTTTGTATTTCACTCGTGTCTGTTGTGATATTTCCTTGTTCATTCCGAATTTTAGTAATTTGAGTTTTCTCCCTCTTTCTCTTTGTTAGTGTGACTAAGGGTTTATCAATTTTGTTTATTTTTTCAAAGAATCAACTATTTATTTTGTTAATTTTCCCGATTGTTTCTTTTGTTTCAATTCCGTTGATTTCGGCTCTGATTTTAACCATTTCCTGTCTTCTACTACTTTTGGTGTTGGTCTGTTCTTCTTTCTCTAGGGCTTTGAGCTATAGTGTTAAGTCGTTTATTTGTTGATTTCTACTGCTTTTGTTGAATGCGCCCCATGAAATAAATCTTCCTCTAAGTACTGCTTTCATAGTGTCCCAGAGATTTTGATATGATGTGTCTTTGTTCTCATTTACTTCTAAGAATTTTTTTTAATTTCCCTCCTGATGTCTTCTGTTATCCATTCATCATATAATAGTGTATTTTTTAATCTCCAGGTATTGGAGAAGTTTCTGTTTTTTTATTCTGTCATTTATTTCTAATTTCAGTCCATTATGATCTGATAGAGTACAAGGTAGTATCTCTATCTTCTTATATTTGCTAACAGTAGCTTTGTGGCATAAAACATGGTCTATTTTAGAGAAGGATCCATGTGCTGCTGAGAAGAAGGTGTATTCGTTCTTTGTTGGATGGTATATTCTATATAAGTCGGTTAAGTCTAAATTGTTCATTGTGTTATTGAGATCTATGGTTTCTTTATTCAATTTTTGTTTGGACGATCTATCCAGCGGTGAGAGAGGTGTGTTAAAATCACCTAGTATTATTGTGTTGTGGTCTATTTGATTTCTGCAATGGAGAAGGATTCGTTTGATGTACATGGATGAGCCAATGTTCGGGGCATAGATATTTATGATTGTTATGTCTTGCTGATTTATGCTTCCCTTAAGCAGTATGTAATGTCCTTCTTTATCTCTTCTGACTAGTTTTGGCTTGAAGTCCACATTATCTGAAATGAGGATGGATACTCCAGCTTTTTTGCTGTGTCCGTGTGCATGGTATGTTTTTATCCTATCCTTTCACCTTTAGTCTATGGGTATCTCTTTCTATGAGATGAGTCTCTTGCAGGCAGCAAATTGTTGGATTTTTCTTTTTAATCCATTCTGACAGTATATGTCTTTTGATTGATGAGTTCAGGCCATTAACATTCAAGTTTATTATTGTGATATGATTTGTATTCCCAGTCATTTGACTCATTATTGTTTTTTGACATGATTTGTTTTTCCCTTTATTTGGCTATTCCTTTAGGCTAGTTCCTCCCATTGCTGATTTGCATCATTGTTTTTCATCTCTTCCTCATGGAATATTTTGCTGAGAATGTTCTGTAATGCCGGCTTTCTTTTTGTAAATTCCTTTAGCTTTTGTTTATCATGGAAGGATCTTATTTCATCGTCAAATCTGAATGTACGTTTTGCTGGGTATAAGATTCTTGGTTGGCATCCATTTCCTTTCAGGGCTTGGTAAATGTTGTTCCACGCCCTTCTAGCTTTTAGGGTCTGGATTGGAAAATCTGCTGATATTCTTATTGGTTTCTCCGTAAATGTAATCTGATTCTTTTCTCTCGTGACCTTTAAAATTCTGTCTTTATTTTGTATGTTAGGTATTTTCATAATAATGTGCCTTGGTGTGGGTCTGTTGTAATTTTGTATATTTGGAGTCCTATAAGCCTCTTGTACTTGGTTTTCCATTTCATTCTTCAGATTTGGGAAATTTTCTGATATTATTTCATTGAATATATTGTTCATTCCTTTGGTTTGTTTCTCTAAGCCTTCCTCAATCCCAATAATTCTTAAATATGGCCTTTTCTTGATATCCCATAATTCTTGTAGATTCTATTCATGATTTCTTACCATCTTTTCTGTTTGGTCAGCTTTGTTTTCAAGATTAAATATTTTTCTTCAATATCTGAGGTTCTGTCTTCCAGGTGATCTATCCTATTGATTATGCTTTCTATGGAGTTTTTAACTTGGTTTATTGTTTCCTTCATTTCAAGGATTTCTGTTTGTTTTTTTTTTCAATATCTCTAACTCTTTTTATTGAAATGATCTCTTGGTTCCCGTATTTGCTCCTTTAACTGTTGATTGGTGCAATCATTTAATGCCTGCATTTGCTCTTTCATCTCCTCCTTCAATGCCTGCATTTGCTCTTTCATCTCCTCGTTTGCTTCTCTGATTGTTTTAATTATGTACATTCTGAACTCCCTTTCTGACATTTCTTCTGCTGTGCTGTCATTGGGTTTTATTGATATAGTATCTAGGTTTGGTTGGGACATTTTCTTCCCTTGTTTTCTCATATTGGTCAGATGTCAGTGGGACTTTGTGATATTGCAGAATTCTTCTGTTGGCTTATATTGTCCCTGTAGATTTCCAGTGTATCACCTTCCTGCCTTCAGTAGCCTGAAGTCTTAGAGTAACTTGATAATGCAGTGCTTCCAAGGAAAGCTGCCCCTAGCCCTCTACTGGTTCCAAGACTTGGAGCCGGTTCTGTGTGGAAAGGCTCTCACTGGGGGGTCTGCTCCGAGAAGCTAACCTGGAAAGGCGCTTCCCGCCGGAGGGGGCCGGCTGCTGGCTGCTTGGGGAAGTCCCTGGCTGCCCTGTCCTGGTCCCTGAAGCAACCTGCAGGCAGGAACTCACCACCCTGGTTCAGGGACTTGAAGTTTGGTTCTATGCAGGAAGGCTCTCACTGGGGGGCCCGCTCCGAGATGCTGGAGAATCTAGCCCTGTGGGAGGAGCCCACCTCTGGAGTGTGCAGAGCTGCCTGGGGAAGACTCTAGCTGCCCTGCCCTACTCTCATATGCCACCCTAATCTGGGCCTGCCACCCAGGCAGCACTTCACCAGGTGGGGGAGACTCACCCCGAGGCTCTATTTTAGTCCGAGTCTCTCAATGCCTCCCCTTCTTGAATCCTGGGTTCTGGAACGACTGGAGATGCAGTCACCCTCTAGTCTGCCATCTTGGATCACCATGAGTAATTTTAACTAAAGGTTGTTGGGAAGGTTCAGAACAAAGTCAATTTCTGATTTTGTGATACAATTCTCCCTCCTTCTGCTTCTTCCACAGGGCAGGCTATAAAAATCAAGAACTCCCATTCCTCAAGTAAGTTCTAGAAAATAGAATGCTTCTTCCTCCAAGTCAGTCCTAAATCATAGAAATATTACTCTCATTTTCCCCCTTCCTTTCTGAATAAAAGCTGGCCATGAAGAAATTTCCAGATATTTCTTCTCTGAGAAACAATCATGAGAGGTCATTCCAGAAAGGCCTAGACCTTGGAGGAAGGAGTGTCATATAGAAAGGTCAAGAAGAATCAGAAATGACAGACCTGGCTGGGTTTCCCCTTTCAGATATTACATTAGCTCATACATTTTGGTCCAGTTGCATTTCTAAATAACAGCCCATTATTCTTCATCAAACCTAATAATAAGGGGATGATCAGGTTTCCCTAGGGTCTAGGTCTTCATTTCTGAAGACCCCTTTGTCACATGAAATTTTGATTAAGTAAATCTGTTATATTTTTTCTCATTAACCTGTCTTTCATCATAAGAGTGTTGGCCATGACCCTTAAAATGCAGATTAGGGGGCGAGAGCACAGCCTCCTATCCCCACCAGACCACAGTGGTTCATGTCTGAGAACCACTGCTCTTTCTGTGTATCCTGGCCTTCTGCTTTGTCTACCCCACAAACAGTTCAAATTAATACCTCTCGTGTCTCAAGCTCAATGTGCCCCGAAATGAATTCACATTTTTGAACTTTTAATAATTTATTGGTTCTTTTTAATTATACATGCAGCAGAATCGATTTTGAAATACTTAAACAAGCATAGAATATATCTTATTCTAGTTGAGATCCCATTCTTGTGGATATACACAATGGCTGGATTCACTCTGATATTTTCGTATATGTGCATAGGAAAATTATGTTATATTCATTCCAATCTTTTATTTTTCTATTCCCCTTCCTTCCCTCCATTCCCTATGGTCTAATCTACTGAAATTCTATTCTTTCTCTCACCCCCCTTCCTTTTTGTGGACTATCTTCCGTATATCAAGATAGCATTCAACCTTTGACTTTTAGCAGTATAGCCTCCAGATCCATCCATTTGCTGAAAAATGTCATAAAGTCATTCTTCTTTATGACTAATATTCTGTTGTGTATATATAACACATTTTCTTTATCTATTCATCTGTTGAAGGACACTTAGACTGGTTCAATAACTTAGCTATTGTGAATTGAACTGCTAGAATATTGATGTGACTGCATCACTATAGTATGCTGATTTTAACTCCTTGGGATATATATCAAGGAGGGGGATAACAGGGTCAAATGGTTGTTCCATTCCTAGTATTTTGAGGAATCTCCATACTGCTTTCCAAAGTGGTTGCACCGAGTTGCAGTCCCACCAACAATGTATGCAAGTATCTTTTTCCCCACATCTTCACCAACATTTGTTGTTACTTGTATTCTGACTGAAGAGAGGGGAAATCTCAGTGTGATTTTAATTTGTATTTCTCTAATTACGAGAGATGTTGAACTTTTTAAATATATTTATTGATTTTTTTTCTTCTGTGAAGTGTTTGTTTACTTCTTTTGTCCATTTATTTATTGGCTTATTTATTATTTTGTTAGGCTTTTGAGTTCTTTGCATATCCTGGAAATTAACACCTTCTCTGAGGTGAGGATGGCAAAGATTTTCTCCCATTCTGAAGGCTTTAACTTCACACCCTGGATTATTTCCTTTGCTGTGAAGAAGCTTTTTAGTTAAATTCCATTCAATTTATTGATCATTGATTTTACTTCTTGAACTTTAGGAGACTTGTTAAAGAAGTCATTTCCTGAGTTGAAATGTTGTAGTGTTAGGCCTACATTTTCTTTTAGTATTATCTTCTGGTCTAATACCTAGGTCCTTGGTCCACTTTGAGTTAAGTTTTATGCAGGGTGAGAGATAGGGATTCCATTTCATTCTGCTACAAGATTTCCAGTTTTTCCAGCACCATTTGTTGAAGAAGCTATCTTTTCTCCAATATATGTGTTTGACTCCTTTGTGTAGGTTGTGGTAACTGCATTTTATGTGGATTTATCTCTGTGTCTTTTATTCTGGTCGATTGGTCTTCTTGCTTGTTCTGGTTCCAATACCACGCAGCTTTTCTTACTATAGCTCTGTAGTATAATTTAAGGTTTGGTATTGTATGCCACTTGATTCACTTTTCTCTTTAATGATTATTTTGGCTATCTGGGTTTCTTATTTTTCAAAATGAATTTCATGACTGATTTTTCTATTTCCATGAAGAATGTCATTAGAATTTTGATGGGAATTGCATTGAATCTGTCTAGTGCTTTTGGTAATATGGCTATTTTGACAACATTAATTCTGCCTATCTAAGAACGGGAGGTCTTTCCATCTTCTAAGATCTTCCTCAAATTTTGCTTTAGTGTTCTATGGTTTTCATTGCAGAGGTCTTTCACCTTTTTTGTTAGCTTGATTCCCAAGTTTTCTGTTTTGTTTTGTTTTGTTTTTGAGGCTATAATGTGGGATAGTTTTCCTAATTTCCTTTTCAACTGATTTGTCATTGGAGTATAGGAATGCAATTAATTTAGGAGTGTTAATTTTGTATACTACTACTTTGTTGAATTCATTTATGATTTCTAGAAGCATTCTGGTGGAGTTGTCTGGTTCTTTTAAATATACAATCATGTCAACAGGAAAACAGAAGTAGCTTTAGCACTTCTTTTCCTATTCATATTCCTTTAATTTCTTTCTTTTGCCTAATTGGTCTGGCTAGAGATTCAAGACTATGTTGAATAGACACAGCGAAAGTGGGCATTCCTGTCTTATTCTTGTTTTTAGAGGGAGTGCTTTCAGTTTTTCTCTGTTTAGAATGATGCTGGGCTTGGGTTTATACTTTACAGCTTTTAAAATTTTGAGGTATTTTCCTTCTATCCCTATTTTTCTAGTATTTTAATTACAATGAATGTTGTATTTTGTCAAACGTTTTTTCTGCATCTATTGAGATAATCATGTGATTTTTGTCTTGAAGGCTTTTTATGTGGTGATTTCTGTATGTTGCTTCCCTGGGATGAATCCCACTTGATCATGATGCACTATCTTTTTAATGCATTTTGTATACAATTTGCCAGTATTTTATTAAGCATTTTTTGCGTCTTTGTTCATGAGAGGTATTGGTCTGAATTTTTCGTTCCTTGATTTGTCTTTGTCTGGTTTTGGTATCAGGGTGATACTAGCTTTATAGAATAAGTTTGTAATGGTTCCCATCTTTTCTGTTTAATGAACTAATTTGTGGAGGATTGGTATTAGTTCTTTAAAGCTCTGGTAAAATTTGGCTGAGAATCCATCCAATCCTGGGCTTTTCTCTGTTGGTAGACTTTTAATGCCTTCTTCAATTTCAGTACTTGAAATTGATCTGTTTTTATTTTCTATATCCTCCTAGTTCAATTAGGGTAAGTCATATGTCTCTAGGAATTTGTTGATGTCTTCACAATATTCTAGCTTACTTGAATATAAAGTTTCAAAATAGCTTCTAATTATCCTCTGTGTGTGATATGTCTGTGATGATATTTCGTTTTCATCATGAATTTGAATAATTTGCACTTTTTCTTCCTCTATCATGGTTAGGTTGGCTAAGAATTTTTCAATTTTGTTCATTTTTTTGATATATTGATTTTTTAATTTGTTTGTAATACCGATTCCATTGATTTTGGCTCTGATTTTAATCATTTCCTATCTTCTACTGCTTTTATTGTTGATTTGTTCTCTTTCTAGGAGCTTGAGATGTAATTTTTGAGTATTTATTTTGTATTGTTCTATTATTTTAATGTATGAGCCCAATGCTATGTACTTTCTGTAAGATATAAAGCCACCTTACTCTCCTGTGACAGGAATTTCCCACCTCCCAACGACCTGTCAATCTGCATTAGCCCGCCTCTCACATTACAGGAATTTCCGGCTTACGTTGCTTCCTGCCTCCAGCATTACGTCCTAATATGTCATTGGTCTGTCTGTCAGTCTGTAAGAATTCTCCTCCATGATTGGTTCCTCTCAGCCTGCGAAATTCCTATGTCTGAGACAAACCCTGCGCCATTTTTTCTTCTTGCCTTTCCCCCTTCCCCCGTGCAGACGTGAATTCGTCTGCGCAAATAAATAGTTCCTTGTATGAGACCTGCATCTGTGGAGCGTTTCTGGGAGCTAGCGACGAACCATAACTGCGCGCCTCTTTTTCCAACCTAACACTTGCCTCTTAGAACCACTTTCATAGTGTCCCAAAGATTTTGATATGTATGGACCCAGATGTTTTATTGCTTGGGGAGTTGCTGGGTAATATTAAATGAACACACCTGTTGACCTGTACCCCAGGAGTCTCCCCAGGGCTTCACTCATGAAACAGGGAAGACAATCCTTCACCACTCTGTTGTCTGTGAATGCAGCGCTTCCTGACCTCCTGGGCCTCCTGATCCCTGAGCACCATCACACCCATTCAAATTCTCAACTCACTGCCACCAATCCTATTCACTGCCAGACTCAAAGGAAGGGAGGGAGGCAGGCTTTCCCCAGTCTCCCTGACCTGTATTACCCTTGAGCAAAATACTCCTCATGCCTGAAATTATCTGGATTTGCTAAGCTCAGTCTGGATCCTAAGACTGGCATCTACTAGAATCATGTATTGGACTCAGCCCTGAACTCACAGATCTGAGCTCCTGATCTCTGTTGGCACTGCTTCAGCACAGTTATCCCGAGATGGCTCCTCATCATGATGCCTCAGGGCCCCATGCACAGCTAGCAAACATGGGATGTCTTTCAAGCACCAGTTTTACGAGCTATGCAGCCTCTGGGCTGGCCAAGGACAAGCTGCCCCTCCAGTCCTGGGATTCTGCACACCAAAACTCTCTGCAGCACTTCTCAGCCTTTTCCTACCTTGTGCGCTTCTCCCACTTACCCGAGAAGCCCAGCTCCAATTTTGTTCCTTTTCCTTATTTAATGCACCCAAAATCTCCAAGTCTCCAAGATGTTTTATCCAATATTGATTATCAGTGAAGTTCCTTTGTCCCCCACCTCACAGAGAAGCAATATTCCCCTGCTCGAGTCCCATGTCACAGAGCTGTGAGAAATGCCGACTCCCACTAGTCTGCCATCTGCTCTCCGTCCCTGAATTCACGTTTTCTTGTGATTCTCAATGCTGCTCCTCTTCAGCTCATCATCTTCTCAGTTACTTTCATCACCATCAAGGCAACTAACAAACAATTTAAAGTTCACCAACTCCTTCTCCCTATTTTATCCAGGCTCCAAGGAGATGGAGGATCCTTCTTCAAAGGTCTGGACTTTCACTTCTCCAGTTCTCATATTCCCTCTTCATTTCAGACTTGCGTTACCCTAACAGTAGTCTAACTCCATCACCTATTGAAGATTTTCAATTGGACATCTGTCAGCACCCTCTACCACTGCATATGCACAACCCGGTTCTTCCTGTTGCCCACTCCCAATAGCTAAAAATAAGATTATGATTATAAATTCAGTTACTTATTACTATTCTTATTACTATGATTACTTGAAAACACTATTTAAAAAATTCTTATTTTTAAGATGCACTGATTATTTTTATTTCCATAACTCCCTTTTTGGTTGGTTTTCATACTACTCCCTGTATTCCTCTGATTGCTTCCCAACTTCTTCCCCAATTTTTTTTTGCACATGTCCCCTTTGTACATTCAGTCATGGGCATTTAATTTAATCTTCTTCAATAAGATTTTCAGGAGCTTCTGGCTCACTTTCCTATTGAAAGATAATTGTTTCATTGTGATACAAAGTCTCAATTATGCTGAGATTATCCATCAGCATCATGTTCAGAATTGCTCTTATCCCTATCATGTCCTGGATTCTCTGTTTCTGGGATTCCATTTCTCCTGGTTTCACGGTTGTCTTACTCATCAGTTATATCATACCTTGTTTTCATGGGAAAATGGTGTCTGGAATGGCAGTTTTGTAACTCTTTGCTTAGTTTTATTAGACATCCTGCAAGGGAAAGTTGTGGGCCTGCAATTTTCCAACATGCAGCTATGTTGCAATGAGTACACCTGTGTTGTTTGGATCAATGCTACAATTCTTGTTAGATGACCTTGCTTATCTGAGATTGCCTTAATGCACCATTCTATGGATTGTCCTTTTGCATAGAAATGTACAGGTAGTTTAGAAGTTACTACCCCTTAAAATTTTCAAGATATTGATCAAATCTGAGCTAAGTACTTCTCTACTTTTTGCTTTATTTATAAATCCTGGTTACTTTCCAACCATTCTGAAAACTTTTAAAGTCTTAAATTTGTTTCCAATGTTATGAATAATCACAATGATGAGTCTACTGTCTTTACCTGTACATTAAGAGGATCATTAAGTAAATCCCTTTGGGAAGCATATGTCTTTAAATTCTGGAAATATTTTCTTTTTTTTTTTCTTTTTCTTTCTATTTTTTTTTTTTTTTTTCATAGTGGAATTCAAACCCAGGAGCACACTTTACCACTGAGCTACATTCCCAGACTGTTTGTTATTTTGAGACATGTTCTCATTAAATTGCTGAGGGTCTTCATAAATTGTCCACCCAGGCTGGGAATTTGCTGTCTGAGCCTCCCAAATTCCTGGGATTACAGTCTGTGAAACTACACCAGTTTAGAAATATTTATTCAATTACATAATTATAATATTCCTTTACTTTAAGTTCTGAAACTTTCAGTATTCAAATTCTAAAGTCCTCAACTTTTTTCTTTCTATACTTTATTTTGTCTTCTATTTTCTATTCCCTTATCATCTGGAGGATAAACTCAACTTCTTCTCTGGAATTTTCAAATTGTTTTCTTTTATTCCCACTACAAATGTTCAAAAATATCCTTGGTCTTATCTTGTTTCCTTAAAAGTTTCTTTTCTTTGAAATGTCTTTTTTATTCAAATTGTCTCTTTTTGCTCATGCTGTGAAAATTTTATTTTAATGATTTCTGAGAGTATCCAAGATTCCTACCCCTGGCTTATCATTTGCAAGACAGGCTTTAAAAAGCTACCCAGTTCCTCCAGGAGGGCACTAAAAACTTATCAACTGTGATCTCACTGCACATCGTCACAGGCAAATGGGAACACTTGTGTTCTTCTGTAGTGGACTTCTTTGATTCCCCAGAAAAGAATCTTTGAGTTTTCCTGAAGCAATGCATTCTGGCTTTCAGAATTAATTTAAGTGGAGAGAGGAGACTACATACATGAGGCAAAACCAATATTTTCGCCCTTTCTGTCAATATGGTAAACTGTCCTTCACATGCACTTACAGTTGGCTGATTTAGAAACTCTGCCTTACCTTCTCTAATAAATTAACTTCTAGTGCTTTACTGGGCCGAAGTAAAGATTGGCATCTGCTACATGAAGAGAGAGAATATATCTAAGTATTTACCATCCTAAAAATATATTTAAAATATTCTATCTATGCCTTCCTCTCTGAGTATTCCTGATACAACCATATTCTGAGCATGAGTGTATAGTGTAAATCAGGAGTTGCTGTTGGTTTCCCCAGTTCTATGTCAGTGGTAAAATGCAAAAGAATGACACAGAAAATATTTTCTGATTTCTAATATTTAGTGGTTATTTTAATTCCATTGGGTTTTTTCTTATTTTTTTATTTGGGCTTTTAGATATACATGACAGTAGAATATATTTTGACATATTATACATACATAAAATATAACTTATTCTAATTAACATCCCATTCTTGTGGTTGAAAATTATGTGCAGTTACATTGGTCACTTATTCATATATGAACCTAAAAAGTTATATCTGATTCATTCTACTGTCTTTCATATGCTCATTCTCACTCCCTTCCCTTCATTTCCCTTTGTCTAATCCAATGAACTTCTATTCTCTCCTCCCCCAACTTACTGTGTTAGCATCTACATATCAAAAAGAACATTCAGCCTTTGGTTTTTTGGGATTGGCTTATTTCACTTAGCATGATATTCTCTAATTCCATCCATTTACCAACAAATGCCATAATATCATTCTTCTTTATGGCTAAGTAATATTCCATTGTGTATATATACCACATTTTAAAAATCCATTCATCTGTTGAAGGGCATCTAGGTTGGTTCCATAATTTAGCTATTGTGAATTGAACTGCTATAAACACTAAAGTGGCCACATCTGTGGATGCTGATTTTAAGTCCTTTGGGTATATGCTGAGGAATGATAAATGAATCAAAAGATGGTTCCATTCCAAGTTTTCTGAGGAATCTCCATATTGATTTTCAAAATGGTTGCACAGATTTGAAGTCTCACCAACAATGTATGACTGTACCTTTTTCCCCACATTCATGCCAACATTTATTGTTACTTGTATTCTTGATAATTGCCATTCTGACTTGAGTAAGATGGAATCTCAGTATAGTTTTAATTTGTATTTCTCTAATTGATAGAGATGTTGAACAGATTTTCGTATATTTTTAATCATTCATATCTCTTCTTTGAAGTTCCTATTCAGTTCCTTTGTCCATTTATTGATTGAATTATTTGTGTGTGTGTGTGTGTGTGTGTGTGTGTGTGTTTGTCTTTTAGGTTTTTTGGGGTTTTTTTTGTGTGTTAAGTTTTTTGAGTTATTTATATATCCTGGAGATTAATGCTCTATCTGAGGGGCAAGTACTTGTTTACTTTGCTGTGAAAAAGCATTTTAGTTTAATACCATCCATTTATTGATTATAGATTTTACTTCTTGCACAGGATGATATTGAACTAGCTGTGCTGCCACTCTGTCCCATTAAGAGAAACAGCCAAGGAAGTTGAGACTCGAACCTCCATTAATCCTGTTTGCCAATCATGGTGCAAATTCCTAATGTTCCTTCCCTCATCTCACACTTACAATCACCCTCAGAACCAGGCATCCCTACCTCACAAGTGAGGCACCCAAAGCTGGGACGAATTGAGGGTCCCCAGAGTAAACAACAACTGGCAGGGCATGTTTCTTACTCGGTGCCTGTGAAGCTGTAATTATTTCTTCAACCACTGTTCTACAGAGAATTGTGTAATACAGGACAGAATGTACTCACATGATTTCACGCCATATGCTTCAGGGCTCTTTCAGTTGAAGTGAGAGGATCACATGTGTAAGGTGCTTAGATAAATCAACCTGTACCAAAAAGGTGTGTGGAACTGATAATTCAAGAATGTAGATGTCTTCCTGTGTTCGGACAGGGCAGTGGGAAAAGTTAAGCATTTGTTGTTGTTGTTGTTGTTGTTCATGTTGTTTTGGGCAAAGCTTGGCATGGGACTCAGGAATTCTGCATTCTGGTCAAGCACTCTTCTGTGAGAGACATCTCCACCCACTGGGTAAATGTTTTACTTAGTCTATTTCAATTATTTAATTAAATGGTTTAATAATTTCATTATTGTTGTATTTTAAATGTTCATTTTATATTGTAGATGCAAGTCCTCTATAAAATGTATGTTTTGCAAACACTCCCTCTCATTCCAAGATCTGCTTTTCCTTCTTTTAATAATGAACTAAGTTGACAAAGTAAGTCACATAACAACTTCTACATCTGGTGTTTTAAGGTTACATTATTGAGACCTTACCATCTACTAGATACAGCTAAGACTACTGAATAAAATATGTTGCAATGCTCTGTTTTATGGCCTGGCTTGTGATCACATAATTTTCACATTATTCATTATTGCTCGGGTAGGTTTCATAAACTTGTAAAGTTTTAAGGAGTATGTTACAGATGGCAAAAAAAAGAAAAACTGGTATAGTCATTATATACTTCACTAATGAAATTATTCAAATTTCTAAACATTCCCATGAGAAGATAAAAGATAGGTAATATTTTTAAATGAAACATTTTCACAATTACTAATGAAAACATTGACTTGTTTCTGGAAGATAAATTGTAATACTAGACTTTGTGCTTAAAACAAATATCCAATGCATGAACAAGAATTTTAAAGATTACAATTTCCTTGGAAGTTACCATCAATGAGAAATTTCAAAAGGAAATATAAAAATTAAGCTTGATTTTTAATGAACAAATAAATTTATTTGTACAAGATTCAGTGTGATGTTATGATGCATACATAAATTGTAGGGTGATTCAATCACATTACCCTACCTATCATTTCACATAGGTTTTTGTTTTGTTTTTGTTTTTTTTGGTACCAGGGATTGAACTCAGGGGCACTTGACACATCCCTAGACCTAGTTTGCATTTTACTAAGAGACAGTGTCTCACTAAGTTTCTTAGTGCCTCACTGTTACTGAAGCTGACTTTGAACTCAAGATCCTGAGCTGCTGGGATTATAGGTAGGTAGCACGGCACCTAGCTCATACAGTTCTTATTTGTTTTGAGAATATTTGAAATCTATTCATTCAGCAATTTTGAAATATTACTATATATTTATTGACTATAGTCACGATTTCCTGCAACAGATTAAAATCTATTCCTCCACAATGAACCTATGTCCCTTGACCTACACCTCTTCTACCCACCTCCCACCTCTCTTAAGCATCATCCCATTCTCTGTTCTGTGAGGTCAATACACACAGAAAGACAGGCTCTGTATGACCTCACCTACACATGACATCTAAAAGTGATCAAGTTTAAATCAGTTTTAGCACCATTTAAAACTTTCTACTTGAATGATATGTAGATAATGTAAGAGCTGTCTCTCATTCACACTTTGAATTCACATTCACTTTGAATAAACTCAGAATCAGTTTCACTTTTTTCATTTTAAGTCCTTGAAAATAACAAGGAATCCCTAATTGTAGAAGCCTTATACATTGTTGGATTAATCACACAGTAACGGTCTTATACTCCACTTGAAGACTGTCACTGTAGATGGGTAGATGTATCTGCCCTAGGGAGATGAAGGTTGGACTTTCACCTGGAGAAGTGATTGTCAGGTTTCCCCACATGAATTCCCCCCACCACGCAGGAGAGCGCCTGAGACTCAGCCCTGTACTCCTTGGGCACTCAAAACACAAATGCCACCAGCAGCCCAAAGGCCTCTTGCCCACAGGGTGCTGTGTACCTCTACCTGTGACAGGGCAGATCCTGTGCAGATGGAGGGGAACCACTTTATTTGGAGCAGGGAAGCTATTTTAGCTCATTGTTCTTGTTCCTGCCAGTCATAGTGAGACCTCTTTACTCTTGACTTCCCAGGAGCCTCTTTCTGGGTTAAAATCTGCCAGAGCAACTAGACAGAAACCCCATCTGCACCAGGTCCAACTTGACTGGCCTGGGCACAGTACCTCCACCTGAGCCCCCATTTACCATTCTGTCTGCCTTGGAGTCATTAGAAAGTTATGCCCCAGACTTTATTCATGAATGGGAAGGAATGAGAACTACTCAGAGGAGTACTAGTATTTTAGTAAATTATACATAAACACTTCCAAATATTCAATAATTACCCAAATAATTTAGCATGTTCCAAATTTTTTTTTATCTAATGACATGATTTTTTTAAAATTCTGGGCCTGAATTTAAGCAACTTTAGTTATAAATATTCTTAAGTGTGATTTTGATTACAAAATAAATCAATTACCTACGTAAGGTCAATACAAACAATTCAACATTTAAAATATGCCTGTTGACTTCACAAACTGAGCCATGCTTTTGGGTAATCCATTCTCCACCAGGATGTGCTGCTAATGACAACGTAGTACTCAGTACAGACTCTCACCAGTGAGAGTCAGGAGTTATGCCTGGGACTCACATTTTACTTTTTTGTTAAGGACCCAGGATTTAAAGACATTTCTGTTTTATGTCTCATTCTCTGTTTTTTAATAAAATTTGTCTTTTTTTGAATATGTGCTTCAGGGAAATTTTTGGAAACAGTTTTAATAGGTTTGCCTATACCTTCACTGTGATCAATATAGACAAAAGAAGTGGACATTAAGCATTCTAATGGTGCTTGAGAAATTAGATTGATGAGATGAATTTTGTTAAATATAAATTCTTAACTCTCTGCTCAAATAGCAATAAATTTATTCAGAGTCATTAAAGTTCTAAACTGGCATCATTTCCCTCAAGACTATTCATATATATCAATGTTTTAGAACTTTGAAAAGTTCTTATCTTCATATAAATAAAAAAAGCACAGCAACAGTGGACTATTTTCCCAAGAGGAGGATACATCTACTAAGAGCAATTGAGCCAACCCATTGTAGGTACAGATGAATCATCGTACACTTTCTGTACAATCTACGCAGTAAGCGCATTTTAGGATTATATTTATATGAATAAACATAAGATAAAAAACTAACATTCATTTTTGTCTCCAAAATAATGCTGTATCAGCTAAATAGATGTGTTAAAGTACATAATGATACAAAGGAAAAAGTGATCTGCCTCACCAGAAAGGTTTGACCCAAACTGCTCAGCCCCACCATCTTGAAATATGGTCACTATTACAAAAGAAATAAAATGGAATGCTGCTTTTGTAGCTCACCCTGTTCACCTCACTTTAAAAGAGACCCTTGTAGCAGATGTGGATTTTTCTTGTTGGGCATCCAAGACTTGCAATCATCCCTCCGCTCTTGGCATTTTGGTTCAGGGCCCTGTCCCAGATAATCACTACTTCTAGGCTGATTCTGGAACAAATCCCCAGAAGTTCTCTGTTCCTTCACAGTCCTTTTTTTTTTTTTTTTTTCCTTTCCTTCCTTGTCTTCATAGGATGCATAAAGTAAGGAAACACTGTGCTTTACATCATTACTCTGTGACCTTAACCAACTGACAGTATTTTTCTTCATCTGGAGAACAGGCTAAGGAGACTTTCATTGAGTAGTATAAATGTAAAAATCCATATACATTGAAAAAGTTAAGGGCCAGCTGTAAATGTTAAGGGGCAAGCAAATACAGAAGCAAGAACACGGAATGGCATACAGCAAGAAGTGCTTCCATGGGAAAGCCAGTTCCCTTGTATTAGATACTCCAGGGTTATTATATCAAGTTACATTAGGTCACATTAGTGCAGCTAGCTTTGTGCACGGGCAGATCATATAACTTGCTTGCTTCTCAGAGTCTTCTAGTACCAAATATTTTTACAAGAAGATAATGTCTCCATGGTTCAAGGACAGAGGGGTTGCAGAATGTTTCTAAGCCAGAGAAACAGAAAGCCTTTATCATCCTGAGAAGTGTGCTCACACAAAGGACTTACACTCCTCTGTACTTTCCCATGGCCTGAACCTCTACAGTACATGGTGAGGTTACTTGTTTGATTACCTTCTTTGGTGCTGGAGAATTTAACCAGTGCCATGTATAAGAATGCACAGCATCACTAAACTACACGATAAGTTTTTGTTGTTGTTGTTGTTGTTTGTTTGTTTGTTTCTAAAGTAGCAAGTAGACCTTTTTATGCAAAAGACAATCTTCAACATGCACCAGGGGGGAAAAATATTGATTTGACAGTGACACTGTGATATACAATGAGAAATATTATCATATAATTTTTCAAACAATGACAGATACAATCTAGACATCAGGAACAAGCTAGTGACAATTTCAGTTCTAACTATGACAAAATATCATTTTATTAAAGTGTAATCATTTATAGTGGGTTTGAGATACCTGGAAGTAGAAATAAGCATCATTTGTGTTCAAAAATTCATATAAATAGAACCTTAGTCCAAAAAGTTTACAATTCCATTATAAAAGTGAAGCAAATATCTAAACAAAGAACCATCCTTGAAATAATCCAAATAATTCTGAAAATTTTTATTTTACCATGTTCCCAGATTTTTATATCCCTCACTCTTTTAATGCAGTGACAAGAAATAAAACATTGAAAAAGGAAATGAATCAACTAAATTGTCTCAGAAAAGCAACATAGAAATGAACTTGATAGAAAGCATCCAACCAACTGGCTTTCCTTAGATGAAGAATACATACAAAATAGTATTGATAGAAAACACATGAGTCCAGTGTCTCCATCTGGTATGGGGGCAAAAAAACAGGATGGATTCACTTTGGATCTAAACATGAGATTAAAGTCTAAGTATAAGCCCAGAGTTACATTGCATGATGAGAAAAGATATTACATTAGAAATCTATCCAAGACTATAGAAAGAAAGATGAAGGGCAGGAAAGAGTATAAGAAAAGTGAGTAGAAAGAACAAGAAATAGTGATAAATCCTGAAATGGGTACAGGAACCAAGGCATTCCAGTGGTTCTGTTCAGCTTGTTATCCTCTTCAAGGTTCTCTTGAGAGCAAGTTTGACATCCTTGTTCCTGAGACTATAAATAAGGGGGTTCAGCATGGGAACCCCAAAAGTGCAAAACACTGAAACAAATTTCCCTTCATCCACAGACCCAGGAGATGATGGTTTAATATGAGTGAGAAGCCCAAATCCATAGAAGAGGCCAACAGTTACTATGTGAGATCCACAGGTGCTCATGGCTTTGGACCAGCCCTTAGCTGATGACATATGAACAACATTATAAAGAATCAAAACATAGGAGATTAAGATCATGAGGCTAGATACAATGACAACTGTCCCCACAACAACAGAACTCACAAGCTCATTGACATAGGTGCTGCTGCAGGACAGTTGCAGGAGGGGAAGGATGTCACACATGTAGTGGTTGATGATGTTGGAATCACAAAAGCTGAGCCTCATCATGCACCCTGTGTGGACCATGGCACCAGCAAACCCCAACAAGTAAGAGCCCAACATCAGCAGAGAACAGACCCTAGGGGACATGATGACCCTGTACAGCAGAGGTTGACAGATGGCCACATAGCGATCATAAGCCATGACTGTTAGCAAATAGCACTCTGAGTTGACAAAAAAGCAGAAGAAAAATAGCTGAGTCATGCATCCCACAAAGGAGATGATGTTCCTCTGGGGAAAAAAGCACATCAACATTCTGGGAGTAAAGACAGATGCATAACAGAAATCAATGAAGGACAGATTGAAGAGGAAAAAGTACATGGGGGAGTGAAGGTGTGAATTCAAGCAAATGAGATGAATTAAGCTTAAGTTTCCCACCACAGTGACTGCATAGTTCACCAGGAACAGGAAAAACAGGGGCACTTGCAACTCAGGTTGATCTGTTAGTCCCATAAGGATAAACTCTGTCACGGAGGAGCCATTTTCCCTACCCATTGGCTTCAGAGATGGAATCTATAGAAGCAGAAATAGAAGATGACATTAACAAGGAAGCCCAAGTCTTCAAACTCAGAGGGTGAGCAGGAACTGCTGGTTTCCAAGCTTGAGGTTGTCCAAAAACACACAGCAAGGCATCCAAAGAGCAAGACTTCCTATGATGATCCTTAAAGGGTTGCCATTTCCTTCCTGCTTCTCCCACAAGTGTGTCTCTAGTCAAGGAGAATAGTTGGCCTCCCAGTATCTCTGAACATCATTTCCTCCCTTCTCTTCAGTCTTCACTAAAGATTAGAACTGAAAAGAATAATAAATAAGTGGTATTCTCCACTTCCATGATTTATGTAACTCTGGACTTAAAAAGAAAGTATCCAGGAAAAGATGATTCAATGTTCACCTAGTTCTCCGGGAGGTCTCACTGCTGCTGCACATCAAGGGCCTTAACCGCAGTGTCCTGTAAGGACAAAGTTTCTCACGATAAGAGAGGTAATAGCAATCAGGTCAGATCTGTCTCTTGCATGCTAGAAGAGAAACTCTCAAGAATGTGCTTGGATTTCTATTTGAAAATATCTTATTGAAGTTCTCTTCACTTGAAAGAAGGAAAACAACAACTTTACCTGAGCCTCCACAATGCACATAAGAATCTATTTCATGCTCCATAGATCTGGGAATATTAATTAGAAACCCAGAAAACACTGTCCTCCTTTATAATTTGCTCTCAAGTTGAATAAGTCCCTTCAGAACTGAAATTAATGAGCCCATGTTTACATCCTGTATAATAGACCTAACGTTGGATCTTTTGAGATTCAATCTTCTCCTCAGTATATAACTTCCCACCAGGAATTCCTATTCCCCAGGGTGGATTACAAAGGAACCCCTGTTGTCAATCTCCTCCTGAAGCATTGAGGAACCATGTAGAGGAAAGTCCAGGCAGAGTCACTTTCCATTCCTAGAATGTTCCTAATAACCCTCTGGATTCATTAAGAAACATTAAATTGTATATTTAACTCTATCAACAGAAACTTGTAGCAAAGAGATTGAAAGAATTTAGAGTAAGACTCAAGTCAGCATGAGTTTAAGTCCAGCTTGTTCATGCTCCTATTAGACTGTAGACATGTAACATCACTTCACTAAATGTAGTTCACTTACATTTTTGTATTGCAGTACTGGGGATTGAACCCAGAGGCACTCTACCGCTGAGCTAAACCCACCAGCACTTTTTAATTTTTATCTTGAGACAGAGTCCTGCTAAGTTGCTGAGAGTCTCACTAAATTGCTGAGGCTAAATTGCTGTGAATCTCCTGCCTCAGCCTCCCAAGTCATTGGGATTACAGACATGAACCAAGTCCCCACTCCTTTTTAATTTTGATTTTGAGACAGGGTTTCACTAAGTTTCCATTGCAGCCCTCCTCCCTCAGACTTTTGAGGAGCTGAGATTATAGGCATGTTCCACAGCACCCAGTTCCTACATTTATATTTGTTTGAATCTATAAAAGGAATGTTATCAGAAAGAGCAAGGTGTATGTCTCCATGGTAGAGTTCTTGCCTAGAATACAGGAGGACCTCAAGTTGAGCCATGAAACAAAAAAATAAAATTATCATAAAATTAGAATCACATTGTGTTGTGGGAATTAAACGAGATGATTCATATAAAATATTAAAACTGTGTCTGCTAGATAAAAACAGACCAATAGGTGTTATTACCCCTTTCCTTCCTCCATTTGATTCTTCATATGAATCAGGAATTCTCCACTTTGGCACTACTGAAATTTGGTGAGGTGAGTCTTGCTGTGGGTCTGTCCTGTATAATATAGAATGCATGGCATCCCTTCACCCTCCCTTTAAATACTTTTACTCTCCTCCTGCCCACCCTACTCAAACTCACACACCAGGTATGACCAAAAATAATTCTCCAGACAGTGACATATCCCTTGGAAGGTACTGTTGCTAAGAAAAAGTTGTGCCAATGTATGACACATTGGCATGATGTGTACTTTTAACCAAAGAATAATGCAAGGTCTTTTTCTAAACAAATTCTGACTCTCTTTCTGGAACAAATCTCTTTCTGAACTTGTGATGTGCTTCTCCCTCCTATTCTGATTCCCACACAGGGAAGGCCATAAAAATCAAGAATGCCCTTCCTCAAGGTGGGTTATAGAAAATAGACCCTCTTTCCCTCAAAGTCAGTCCTAAATTGTAGAAATACTACTCTCACCTTCACCCTTACTTTTTGAGTAAGAACTGGACATGAAGAAATTCTCAGATCTTGTATGAGACGAGATCATAAAAGCCACATTCTAGAAGGGGTTCTGTCCATATCAGGAGGAAGGAATATATACACAGAGACTTTAAAAAGAATCAGAAAAGACAGGACTTGAAGGGTTTCCCCTTTTAGATATTACATTAGCTCATACACTTTTGTCCAATTGCATTTCTATAGAACTGTCCATTCTTCATCAGATCGGTTCATAAAAATGAATAGATTCCCTGGTTTATGAATCTTCATTTCTGAAATTCCGCTTGTCACATAAAAATTTCAATTAAGCAAATCTGTTATTTTCTTTTTTCTCATTAACCTGTCTTTCATCCTAAGAGTGTTGACCATGATCCTTATGATGAGGGTGGAGAAAAGGATCACAACTTCCCATCTCTGCAGGGCCTAATTGTCCCTGTTTGAGAACTACTGGTATTTCTGTACAACCTGACCTCCTGCTATGTCAACCCCACAGAGAGTTCTGTTTAATATCTCTGTATGTGTTTCATGCTCAGTGTGCCCCAAACAAACTGAATTCACATTTTCTTATGATTCTCAGGACTGCCCTTCCTCAGCTCATTTTTTAAGTTCATCAATTCCTTTTCTCTGTCTTTATTCAGTCTTCAAAGACATGAAGGATTCACATCCTTAGAGGTCTGGACTATCATAGACCAGCTCTTATTGTCTCTTTTCCTCACGTTAAGGTTACTCTAAAAGTTTTATTGCCTGGACGCCTATTGCAGATTCTCCTTTGACATTTGTACTGCTCACACCAACACTGCATACACACACCCATATTCCTCCTGTTCCCCATTCCCAATAACCAACAATAGGATAATCTTCATAAATTGAGGTACATCGGTATGTCTGTTATTACGAAGACTGTTTTAAAAAGAAGTCCATTATATACTTTCATTGTTTTCATTTCCATAACCCCCTTCTGGTTGGTTTTCATACTCTTCCCTCTATTCCTCTGATTGATTTCCAACTTCCCCACTTTTTTGTAAATGTTCCCTTAGTACATTCAGTCATGGGTATTCAATTTCATTTTCCTAAATAAAATTTTCAGGAGCTTCTGATGCTCCTGAAGTAAGGGAAGACTGAAGGCATCAACATTTATGAGGCATCAACATTTTCTTCCTTGTTTCAATATGGTAAACTCTCCCTCACATGCACTTACAGTTACCTGATTAGGAACTCTGCTTCACTTTCTTTAATAAATGAGCTTCTAGTCCTTCACTGAGCATAAGCAAAGACAGACAGCTGGCTGCATGAAGAGGTACAATAGATCTTAATATCTAACTGTTTCATTAAAAAATTTCAAGTATTGCACTTATTTATCTCATCTTCACTTTTAAAGATACCTAGTTGCCACCAAATTCTGAGCATGTGGGGGAAAGAGTAGAGTGTTAAATCAGAGTTGTTGGTTTTCTGCGTTCTCCGTGAATGTTGAAAGTCAGGAAGATAACAAAGAAATAATGCTCATTTATTACTTCTTAACTTCTAAACCTATGGCTTGTTGTAATTCTCCAGAACATTTTTGTTTTTCTGTACTTGTGAGTCAATGGCATTTTTTTAAATTCCCTTTCTTTTCTACCATGTTGGTACTGTCAAGAAGGAGCAAGAAAACTCTTTACATTAGGTCTGCCCTAGCTAAGCAGTGTCCTCTAACTCCATGGTTGGGACAACACCCAGGAGCTTACTGAGCAGGTTCACTGCTGGTTAAACCCACCAGGTCTCCAGCAGCTCTGTTCTACTCAGAGTAGATGATGCATGAGGACAGAAACTCCATATTCTCTCCTTATTTCAGAGTTCTACTGATATATTTTTATCCAATAGCCTTTATTCTTTTTTTCCCCATAAATCTGCAAGGCTCTGTGAATATAAATAGAATGATATCAGCCTGGCCCCAAGTCCCTGAGTCCTACAAGACATACTTGAACCACCATTAGTTACCATTTGCCACTCACAATGCTGAATTCTTGAAGTACATGCCCTTGGTTCGCTTTTACAATCACCCTCTGAACCAGGCATCACACATAGGAAACCCAAAGGGTGGGATGAATTAATTGAGGCTTCCCAGAGGAAAAACACCAACTTCAGAGCCACTTTCATACTCAGTACCTGTGAATCTAAAGTTGCCCTCTTTAGAATTTCCCAGGGATAATTGCATTATTTTGCTATCACACAATTTTGCACCAGGTGCCTATTTAGGGCTTTTTCATGGAAGTGATAGGAACACAATTCAAACTGCATATGTAAAAAAGTAATCCTCAGCAAAAGGTGTTTCGTGAAACTGATATTTCAAGGACATAAATTTGTTTTCTTCAAGCCTGGAAGGTCTCTCTTCCCACTTTTTATTCTAGTTGGTTCTGCTTGGCTTTAATATTGGATGGTCTCTCCCTTGTAGTGAAGAAAGGAATAACGGGATCCCTAGGTGGCTGAAATGATTACAGACAAATCACTCTTTTTAACGAATCCTTGTCAAGGATTTGGTCTGTCAATCAGAACTGATTATATCATGTGCCATGAGAAGAATGTATTTCAAAATTGTATACAGTATGTTCCATTCAAATATTAAAATGAGAATAAGTAGCATTTTATGCAATTTTAACAGAGGATATTAAGACAGGGTATTTATTAGTTATACCAATATTATAATGGACAAAGAGCAAAATGTTAACAATGAGAAAATATAAAGGTTTATAGATTAGAAGAAAAATTACCATTCCCAGGATTGGTGGGAAAAATAGAAAAGGAAGGAGAACCAGATACTAGAATCTAAGAGGAGCTCCACAGGATTACTGATTGGATTAAATAAGGGTTGAAAGTGACCTAGATTTGATGCTTGACCTTCTGTAATAGACATTTCTCCCAAAGGAGACCAGATATGAGGCCTGACAAGTGCTCCAGGCACACTATTGGCAATGCCTAGGCAATGCAGTGAGGGCAGGTAGCATGGTGGGTTAGGGAACTATCCAGATACTGTCTACACAATTAATCAGGTGCAGCAAGTTAAGCATATTTGCATGTGTTTATTGGCCATTTGCATGCCTTCTTTTGGGATTTTTTTTCTTTGATCATTTGGTCTTGTTATTATTGAGACATATTTTCATTTTTGAGTATTTATGCATTCTGGACATAATACTGTTATGTGGTACATGATTTGCAAATATTCTTCCATCCCATGTTTTTCCTATGAGTATTGTTTTTTATAAAAAGATGCTCTCATTTTAAGGAAGTTTATATCATCCTTTTTTTCTTTTCATTTTAATGTTTTCTAGTATATCTATAGGAAACCTATGCCTAACTGACATACTTTCCAATGTTTTCTTCTAGATTTATAGTTTAAGCTTTTTTGTGTATGGTGTTGATTCTTTAATAGAGAAATTGTTGTACATGTTGTAGGTTAGAAGTCAAGGTTCATCGTTTTCTGTAAGGATACACCATATTTCAAGAATCAGTTACTTAAAAGATTTCACATTCTCAATGGAATTACTTTTTTGCTTAATCAAAAATCATTTGACTGCATTAGTGAGTATCTCTCTGTAATCCACTAACTCTGTTCCACACATCTATGTGTCTATATTTATTACAAAAAAAAAATGGTTTTTCAAGCAAAGAAATCTTGATTATCACTGCCTTATACTAATTCTTAACAGCATTTACTATAAGCCCTCTGTGTCATTTAAAGTTCTTAGAAGGAGATGTCAAGAAGTGTATACCGTAAGACATTTATTGGGATAAATACCCTCGGAGGATAAAATGAAAGGGAGCTGGAGCCCATGTTGAAGGCCTCAGACCTGGCAATAGGCTGAAATTATTCCTCCAAACTGAAACATTGTCCCCTTTAACCAAAATCTCCTCTTTCTTCTTCATTCTGCTCTCTGTTCTATGAGGCACCAAAAAGATGGTTCTGTGTGATCTCATGTAATCTAGTGATCCAGTTTTAAATCATTGTTACCACAATTTGAAACTTTGAACTTGAATTATATTTAAATAATGTAAGAACTCTTCTCTCTTGTTGACACACTTAACTTTGAGCAAATATCAGTTTCACTTCTTTTACTTCAAGTGTTTCAAACAAACAAACAAAAAAAAGAACCTTGAATTTGCACCAGTCTTCTGCATTGTTGAAGTCATCACACTGAAATTACCTCACACTCTGCACAACTCTCAGCTAGAAATGGGCAGAAGTATTTATACTGGGGAGATAGAGGTTAGAGGTTTTGCCTGGAGAAGTGATGGTCAGTATCCTTCACCAGCAACCCAAAGGCTTCTTGCCAAAAATGAACCCTGTCCCTCTCCCTGTGACTGCTGCAACTGCTGCCCAGGTGGTAGGGCACCTCTTTGGTTAGGTTATTACAATGGAGCACAGAATCCAGTTTATCTCATTGTTCTTGCTCCTGCCAAACTCTTGGTGAGCAATCACTTCAGACCCTCTGCCTCCCAGGAGCCCCATTCTCAGCCGCAATCTTCCAGAGCAACCAGACAGAAACCCCAGCTATACAAGGTCCAACTCAACGGGCCTGGGCACAGTGCCTTTACCTGTGCCCTTCTGTCTTGCAATGATTAGAAAGCTTTGTTCTGGTCTTTATTCATGAAAGACAAGGAAGAACTGTGTGAGAAGTACCTTAAAATGTTGGTAACATATCAGATTAATGGCATTTCATTACTTTTGAGTGATGGAATGAACTAGGTGGGAAATAGGAACTATTCCATGAGTACCAGAATATGAAGTACCTGAGATTTCTAATTTCATTTTTTCACAGGAAGTTAAATCTCAGGTTATTGCTCCTTTAAATTAATTTTTACCTACCTATTTAAATTACTATAATAGGAAAAAGTTTTTACATTAAAAAAATTAAAGGTCCTTAATATATGTTAATATGGTTTAAGGATGGTTTTTAAAAACTTAAATTGTGTTGATAGGGAACTATCAAACATAAAGAAGATAAGAAAGAATAATCCATATTTTTAACAAATTACACATACACTTCTAAATATTCATAATTGTCAAATAAGTTAAAATGCTTTAAAATTATTTTTCTTCTCGTTTAATCACATGACCTTTAAAAATTTTGCATTTGAATTTAAATAATTTTAAATAAATTAAAATTAATTGATTAAAATTTTAAAATATTTTAAAGAAATATCATCAAACCTGGATTTGACTAAAAAGTTAACTCAATTAGACTTGCAATAAATGCCAGCAATTCAACTGGTACAATAACCCTGTAGGCTTTATAAAACTGAGACACACTATTGGATGATTCATTCTTTTTCAGAATGCACTGCTGACAACAACATGGTACTAAGACCACAAGTTTTGTGCTATGCCTGTGACTAATATTTTAAATTTTTGTTGTGTACCTAAGCTTCATAGCCATGGATGTTTTATACCTCCTTCTGTCTTCTATATCTTTATTCAAATGTGTGCTTCAGAGAAATTTTCAGACCAGTTTTAAGAACTCTGTCTAATCATACCCATAATGAATACAAACAAAAGAAAAGCAGAAGTTGACCCTAAGCATTCAGACTTATGCTAGATAAAGTAAATTTCAAATGCATTGTAATAAATAAATTTATAAGTAGAAGTTCTTAACATTCTATTTTAGGAGCAATAATTTTAAGGAGAGTCAATTCAAGTTCATAGCTTGCATCATTTTCTTCTAAGACTACTCATATAAATCAATGTTTCAGAACTTTTCAAAAATCATCTTTATATAAATATGAAAACTACAGTGATGCTGGACTGGGGTCCTGTGACTAGGATTTTTCCACTGAAGAGCATCTGCCCTGAACCAATTCAGGGAAATAATGAACATCAGACAATATTTCTGTGCAACAACATTTCTGTGCAACATACACAATAAAAACATCTGTAGAGCAGTTTTCCATTATTTTTATATTAATAATCCATTTTTGTCTCCAAACAATGCTATAATATCTAATAGATTTGAAAAGTACTATTTCTGCATATCAGAGTAAACATTCAACTCTTGAATTTCTGAGTCTGCCTTATTGGACTTAGCATTATAGTCTCCAATTCCAAGTGTTTCTCTGATATACAGAAGCTAGTCTAAAATTACAAGGGAAAAGAGAGAAAAGAAATGGGTTGGGGGAATTCCATCAAAACAAAAGAAGGATCAGGGGAGTCAAAGAAGAGGATTGAGTCACAGGAAGGACAGGATAAAGGGAAAACAGTGGAATGAATCTAACCTAACTCTAATAGGCACATACATAAATATACTACAGTGAATCTCACCTTTACATACATCCACTGGACTCTATTTTTTGATGTAAATAAATAGAAAGCTCAGTAGAGTAAAGGGAAGAGGAGGAGAATAAGCGTACTGGGAACTTAATTGGAGCAGAACACTCCAAGCATTTGTAGTTATATCAAAATAAATCCTAATGTTATGTATAACTATTATAAACCAATCAAAATATATGAATAGTACTAATGAAAAGTGACCTTATTTTAAGATGAAACCTGTACAACTGATGTGGATGTTTCTACCAGGGCATCAAAGTCTTGCATATTATCTCTCTACTGTTGGTATCTTGGCTCAGATCATTTTTCCCATATACTCTGCACTTCTAGGTTCACTCTGAACAACTCTCCAAAAGTTCTGTCTGTTCTTTCAAAATTCTCCTTTCTTTCTTTCTATTTCTTTACAGGATGCATAATGGGATTGAAAACAAGGCTCTGTATAGTTAGTCTTTGAATGAGTTACATAAACATTTTATCATCTATAGAATAAGATGAGGAGATTTATGTTTAATAGGGTAAAGACAAAAACCCATACAAATGGGGAGTTGCTTGTTGTTTTTCCTTTTTTGTTGGTGGGCAAAGGATCAGATCCAGGATCATACTAAGCATCTCTCTACCTGTGAACTAAGTAAGAGGTTTTTTTGTTTGTTTGTTTCTTTGTTTGTTTTTAAAATAATAAATTGAACTCTTTTTGCAAAAGATAATCCTTATAATGTAGCAGGAAAAAATCTTGACATTAATATTGTTACTATCTGTAGTGAGGAATACCATTAAGAAAATTTTAAAACAATGACAAAAATCTAGAGATCAGAGACAAACTGGTGAAAACATCAAGTCCGTGTCTGTCAAAATATCAATTGACCAATACATTGTAATTATTGGTGAGGTCTGAGAAACCTGGAAAGAGGGTTGGGATTGGACATCCTCAAATACTAATACAAATAAACACTACAAGTACACATTTCCATTTCAGATAGGAGCCTCAATATCTAGAAAAAGAACCATTCTTTAAGTAACCTGAATAATTCTTGGAATTTTTACTTTAAACATCCACAACGTTGTGATCCCTCTTTCTTAAGGCATTTATTAGACAATAAAACCTTGAGACACAAAATGGACCTAACAATATAGTCTCAAGAAAAGATTAAAGAAATAAACTTGTCAGAAAGCATTCAACTCACCAACTTTCCTTGGATAGAGAAGACATACAAAAACATACTAGATAGTCTTCCATACAGATAGAAAAGACTTCACTCTAGGGTCTCCATCTGCACAAGGAATAAAGACAAATTTGGTGTCTTCTTGGTACTAAGAACAACTTATCCGACTCCAAGAATAAGCCCATATAGTCACATAGCATAGTGTGAAAACAAAAATTACAGTAAAACTCCAGCTCGAACTATAGAATAGAATGAAAGATGAAGGTGGGGCAGGGGAGAAAAATAGAAAGAAAGTGATTAAGAAGAGCAGGAATTACAGAAAAAAAAAAACAAAAACAAAAAAAAAAACAGCAATGGGAACAGGGACCAAGGCAGTCCAACTGGAGAGTTCAATTTGTGATTCTCTTCAGAGTTCTCTTCAGAGCAAGTTTGACATCCTTGTTCCTGAAGCTATAAATGAGGGGGTTCAGCATGGGAACCCCAAAATTGCAAAACACTGAGAAAAGTTTCCCCTGGGTCACAGATCCTGGGGATGATGGTTTAATATGAGTGAGCAGCCCAAATCCATAGAAGAGGCCAACAGTTACAATGTGAGAACCACAGGTGCTCATGGCTTTAGATGAACCCTTAGCTGAGGACCTGTGAATGACATTATAAAGAATCAAAGCATATGAGATTAAGATCATGAGACTAGATACACTGACAACTGTCACCACAACAACAGAACTCACAAGCTCATTGACGTAGGTGCTGCTGCAGGAAAGTTGAAGGAGGGGGAAGATGTCACACATGTAGTGGTTGATGATGTTGGAATCACAAAAGCTGAGCCTCATCATGCACCCTGTGTGGACCATGGCACCAGCAAACCCCAACAAGTAAGAGCCCAACATCAGCAGAGAACAGACCCTAGGGGACATGATGACCCCGTACAGCAGGGGCTGACAGATGGCCACATAGCGATCATAGGCCATGACTGTTAGCACGTAGCACTCTGAGTTCACAAAAAAGCAGAGGAAAAATAGCTGAGTCATGCATCCTGCAAAGGAGATGATGTTCCTCTCTGAAACAAAGCACAAGAGCATTTTAGGGGTACAGACAAATGAATAACAGAAATCAATGAAGGACAAGTTAAAGAGGAAGAAGTACATGGGGGTGTGAAGGTGCAAATTCAGGAAAATTAGAACAATTAAGCTCATGTTTCCCATCACAGTGACTGCACAGTTCACCAAGAACAGGAAAAACAAAGGCAGTTGGAGCTCAGTTTGGTCTGTTAATCCCTTAAGGATAAACTGTGTCACAGAGGAGTCATTTTCCATAGCTGTCATTCTGGAGTGAGATCGTTAAAAGCCAGATTGGAAGATGATGTTTAAATGAAACTCAAATCTTTGACCCCAGAAGGAGAGCAGGAGCTGCTGGTTTCCAAGCTCAGGGTGGTCTGAAGACACACAGCCAGGACCCTGAAGTGTACAGTTTCCTGAGTTGCTCCTTGAGGAGTTGCCAGGTCCTTCCTGCTTCCTCCACCCTTCATGTGTGTCTCATCAGGGATGAATGCTTGCTGACTCCGCAGTGTCTCTGAACATCGTTCCTTCCCTCCTCATTCTGAAAGAATTAAGGTTGAAAAGTAAAAAAAAGGTGGTTTTCTCCACAACCCATGATTTTTATAGTTTTGGCTGTGAAGGAAAATTATCATGACAAAGATGTTTCAGTGCTCACCTGACGCACTGCAGGTCTCACTGATGCTGGACCCCAAGGGCTTCCTCCCTGCTATCCTGAGGAGACAAGTTCTGAGGATGAAGCGGGTGATAACAGTCAGCTCAGATCTTTCTCTGACATGCTAGAAGAGCTACTGTGGGGGAGATGCCACGGTTTCTATTTTAGAATTTCTGCTGTAATTACTCATCATTTGTAGAAAGGAAAACAGCCACCTCATATCAACCTGCAGAACCTCACCTCACTCACTTGAGAATTTATTTCCCTGTGGTTCCAGGGAAAATGAGTAGAAGCATAAAAATTTCTGCTGTACTTTATGCCTTCCTCCCAAATTGGGTGAGTCCCTGGAGGCAGAAATTACTGAAGCTGTGTTTACAACCTGTGTAGTAGACCTAACATTGGGTCATTTGAGACTCAAAATTCTACACAATGTGTTATTTTCCACTAGGAATGCCTGATCCCCAGGGCAGATTAGGGTGTGGCCTCATTTGTCAATTTCTTCCTCATGCCCTACAGAACCTTACAGGACTTGTGTGTTTCTGCAAACCTCTGGGATTGCATTAAGAAATATTACATCATATGTTTAACATGATGTTAAAAGAGAAGTTGTAGCAAAGAGATTAAAACAATAGGAGTACCTCCTCAAATCAGTCTGAGCTTAAATCCAACCTTTTCATCATTATGGTACTATGCACACAGAGTATCTACTTTTTAGGTTCCATTTATATGCACATATACTTGTGGGTATCCATAAAATGAAAATCATAAAAATGGATGTCCCTATGACAGTTCTTGCATACTACACATAGTTACATCCCAGAACCAGCAATAACAGTAAAAGCAATACAACTGAGAAACATATAAGAGCTATCTCATCATGTTGTGGGAATTAAATGAAATAATTCCCATAAAGTATTAGAACTATACTTAACATACAAAAACACCATAAATAAGTGTTAATACCCCTTCCCTTCCTCCATTATTTTTCTTTTTTTCTTTTTTTTTTAACTGAGGATCAAACCCAGGACTGAGGCAAGCACTTTGCCACTGAGCTACATCCCAGTCCCCCATTTGTTTCTTCATATGACTCAAGGGTTCTCCACATTGGCACCCTTGAAATTTGTGTAAGGTGAGTCTTATATGGGGGTGTCCTATGTAATATGGAATGCACAGCTCCCTACACACTTCCCTTTTGATTTCAGTACTATCCTGCCATCCCCACCCCACCCAAACTCACACAACAATTGTGACCAACAATAGTTTCTCCAGATAATGACATATCCTTTGGGAAGTATTATTGCTCAGAAAATGATGTGCCAAGGTGTGGCACGTTGGCATGTTGAGTACTTTAAACCAAAGGACATTGGAAGGACTCAGAACACAGACTATTTCTGACCTTTTCGTGTGCTCTACTTTTCCCACAGGGAAAACCATTAAAAGAATTCTCCTTTCTCAAGGTGGGTTATTGAAAGTTGAGCTCCTCTCCACAAAGTCAGTCCTGAAACATAGAAGTTTGTGTACAAGAGCCGGCCATGAAGAAATTCTCAGAACTTTCTTGTCTGAGACTAGATCATTAAAGCCTCATTTCAGAAAGACTTCTGGTCTACATCATTGAGGAAGACCATAGAGAAAGGCCAAGAAGAATCAGAACAGACAGGCCTTGTTGGGTTTCCCCTTTCAGATATTACATACCCTTTTTGTCTAACCACATTTCTACATAGCAGCCCACTCTTCATCAAACCCAACCATAAGAGTAAATAGGTTTGCCTGGGTTCTGGGTCTTCCTAAAGAAAGTTTCCTTGATCAGGTGAAATTTTGATTATATAAATCTATTGTATTTTTCTATTATAAATCTCTTTCATTTTAAGAGTGCTGACCTGATCCTTAAAATGGGGAGAAGGGGGTAAACCCCACCTTTTTATCCCTACAGTGCCAAAATCCTCCATGCTTGAAAATCACTGGTCTATCTATACAATCTGTCCTACTTTACATCTGTGTTACAGACAATTCTGTTTAATACCTATCACATACCACCAGCTCAACGTGCCCAAAACCAAATTTAGATTTTGTTATGATTTCCGGGGCTGCTCATCATGAGATCATCATTTGCTCAGTTACTTTCAAAATTTGAGGATTTATAACCACACACCACCACTGCATATACACACTGCTATTCTTCCTGTTCCCCATTCACAATTACTAACAATATGATTGGAATCATAAATTCAGTTATATCAATATTCTTGTTGTTACTGAGACTTTTTAAAAACATGTCCACAGCGAATCCATCATAAACTGTGATTGTTTTTGTTTCCATAACTCACTTCTTTGTTGGTTTTGATACTATTCCCTGTATTCTTTTTGTCTTTTCCCATTTCTTCCCCATTTTTTGTAAATATCCCTTTAATACCTTCAGCTATGAGTATTCAATTTCATCTTAAATAAGATTTTCAGGAGCTTCTTTACCCACCCCCATATTGATAGATTATCTTCTAACTGTGATACAAAGTCTGACTTCTTAAGATCTGTCATCCTCATATTTGGGATTACCTTTATTTATCATGTCCTGGAACTTCTATTTCCTGGATCACATTAATCATAAGACATCACACTTTAGATCCTTGAAATACAGTAGCTGGATGGCAGTTATACTTAGCTTCCTTGTCTGAAATTATCTTAGGCACCATAACATGTAGTCCTTTTGCATGGGAATGTTCAGATGATTATAAGTCACTATCCATTCAACCCAAGGACTGCGTTTCAGCATACTATTTACCAATCCCAAAGAAAGAACTTGGAGGACTCAACAGAGAGGTTTTGAACATGTTACTACTTGCTGGCTCCTTGATAGTAGGACAGGATACAAAGACCACACTGCACCTACAAGCAGAGGAATATTAATAGACTAGGTTGCACGCCACTGTGCAGATGGAGCTCTTCCAGTGTTTTTCTGAGTATCTTTTACTACATCCGCAAGTCTCTCTGCTTCAATCTTCACCTAAAGAGTAGAGATAAGGGAATGGCCAGTTTCCCCCTCCATCATGACCACATTCCTTAGAGTCCTTCTTATCTCCCTGCAAGCTCTACTATGCACTGATTAGTGTTTACCCCACCACTGTTCTTTCAAAATCTTCAAGATGTTCATCAATCTGAGCTCAACACCTAATCTCTCTTTTCTTTATAAAGAAAAATGTTATGTTACTTTCCATACATCATGGAAGTTTAAGGTCTGACATTGTTTCCATTGATCTGAACATTCACAAAGTTGCACCTTACATGTGTGATATTCTTACATTAAGAGGATCATTAAGTCCATTGTGGAGTGCATGGCCTTATGTTCTGAAAAAAAAATGTTTTCATACTAGAGATTGAACCAAAGAGTGCTCTATCAGTTAAATTGTTGCTGTTCTGGAAAGGACTGGGCATGGAACCCAGGAATTCTGTATTCTAGTCAAGCATTCTTCAATGCCATACATCTTCACCCCTTTTGTTCATTTTTACTTAACCTAATCAATAATTTAATTAAATGATTTAATTATTTCCTTATTGTTGCATTTTAAATGTTCATTTTATATTGTGGACACAAGTCCCTATGTTTTGCATATACTACCTCATCCCAAGATATGATTTTCCTTTTTTATTTTTTGTAACAATGATTGAAAGGTGACAAAATAAGTTAAATAACAACTTCATTTTCTGATATTTTGGGTCTACATTACTGAGACCTAACCACCCATTAAACACAGTTAAAACTACTGAATAAAATATGACCTGGTTTGTGATTACATGGGTTTCATAATATGCAGTAAGATTCTATGGTATGTTTCATAAACTGGTAAAATTTTTAAGGAATATGTTGTAGATGGCAAGAAAAAAAAAAACACTAGTATATTCATTATATACTATACTAATAAAATTGCTCCAAATTTAAAATATCCTTAGGAGGAGACAAATGGTTTTTCCTATTTCTTAGATAATATTCTTATATGAGACATTTTCATAATTACTAATAAAAATACAAACTCTTTCTGGAATAAATCAGAAATCAGTTATATTATGCTTTGGTTTGAAACAGATACTTGTAATTCTTCATCAAGAATTTTTAAAGATTATATCTCTAATTTCTTTGATAATCACCCTCAATAATAAATAATGAAAGGACATATGATAAAGATTAAGTTTTAATTTAGTAGACAAATAAAATTATATAGTCCATGGGATACAATGTAATGTTATGATTACATTTACATAGTGGGGTGATAAAATCACACAAATTAATATAGTTATCACTTCCCATAGTTATTCTTATTTGTAGTGAGAACATTTAAAGTTCACCTTTCAACAATTTTGAAATAAGTACTATATGATCATTAACTATAGTCATTGTTCCCTGCAGTAAACTAAAATCCATTCCTCCAAACTGAACCTTTGTCCCTTTGACCATCACCTCTTCTACCTACCTCCCACCTCTCTTAAGCTTCATCCCACTCTCTGTTCTGTGAGATCAATACACACAGAAAGACAGGCTCTGTATGACCTCACCTACACATGACATCTAAAAAGTGATCAAGTTTAAATCAGTTTTAGCACCATTTAAAACTTTCTAATTGAATTATATGTAGATAATGTAAGAGCTATCTTTCGTTCACACTTTGAATTCACACTCACTTTGAATAAACTCAGAATCAGTTTCACTTTTTCATTTTAAGTTCTTGAAACTAACAAGGAACCCCTAATTTGTAGAAGCCTTATACATCATTCGATTAATCACACTGCAATGGTCTCACACTCCACTTGAAGACTCACTGTAGATGGGCAGAAGTATCTACCCTAGGGAGATGAAGGTTGGAGATTTTACCTAGAGAAGTGATTGTCAAGATTCCCCATCTGAATTCCTGCTACCACACAGGACAGTGCCTGAGACTCAGCCCTGTGCACCTTGGGCATCCAAAACACAAACTCCACTGTTGGGAGAAATCCTAGTTCTTGGCTAGCAGCAGTGAATATCTCAAGCGTGTAAGGAAAACTTGCAGGGAGGAGCATTCTGCTTCAGCTACCTAGGAAAGTAAACAACTGCCCCAAATTGATTCAGTGTAACCAAGGGAACACATTAGGAACCTGGTGGTCTGAACCCCCGTGGCACATTGTGATTGGGCAAGAAACCTATAAAATGTATAGCTGTTCCCACAATAAATGAGTTTGCAGGTTGCTCACCACAGCCTGCTTCCACCCAACTCCCCAAGTCTGGGTCTTGACTCTGCGCCCTTACCCCGTATATAAGCTAGCCTGGCACAAGAGAAACTATACTCCACCAGCAGCCCAAAGGCCTCTTTCCCACAGGGTGCTGTGTACCTCTACCTGTGACAGGGTAGCTCCTGTGCAGATGGTGGGGAACCACTTTGTTTGGAGCAGAGAAGCTATTTTAGCTCATTGTTCTTGTTCCTGCCAGTCATAAGACCTCTTTACTCTTGACTTCCCAGGAGCCTCCTTCTGGGTTAAAATCTGCCACAGCAACCAGAGAGAAACCCCATCTGTACCAGGTCCAACCTGACTGGCCTGGGCACAGTACCTCCACCTGAGCCCCCATTTACCATCCTGTCTGCCTTGGAGTCATTAGAAGTTATGTCCCAGACTTTATTCATGAATGAGAAGGAATGAGAACTACTCAGAGGAGTACTAGTATTTTAGTAAATTATACATAAACACTTCCAAATATTCAATAATCACCAGATAAGTTATATATTCTAAAGTTAGCTTCGATCTAATTGACATATAATTTTTTAAAAATATTCTAGAATTTAAGCAATTTTAGTTATAAATATTCTTAAGTGTCATTTTTCTCTTTTTTATTTTTATTTGTGTTTTTTAGTTATCCCTTACAGTAGAATCTATTTTGATACATTTATACAAGCATGGGACATATTTTATTCTAATAAGGATTCCAGTCTTGTCGATGTACACAATGTTGAGATTCACTGTGGTATATTCACAAATGTACATAGGAAAGTTATGTCAGATTCACTAAATATGGTTTTGATTACAATGTTAAATCAATTAGCTATGAAAGTCAATACTAGCAATATAACCTTTAAAATAAACCTGTTGACTTTCCAAACTGAGCCATGCTGTTGGGTGATCCATTCTCCACCAGGATGTGCTGCTGACGACGATGTTGTACTCAGATAACCAGTATGAGTCCTGAGTTATGCCTGGGACTCACGTTTTCCTTTTCTGTTAAGAACCCTAGATTTATAGACGTGGATGTTTTATAACCTCATTCTCTTTCTTTAATAAACATTCTTGTCTTTTCAAATTTGTACTTCAGAGAAAGTTACAAACTGTTTTAGAAACTCTGCCCAAACAATGCTATAATGAATATAAACAAATGAGCAGAAGTAGACACTAAACATAGAAACAATACTTGAGAAATTAAATTTTATACACATTATAACAGTAAGAAAAATTATGATAAACATAAATCCTTCACTTTCTGCTTTCCTGGCAATAATTTTAATCAAGGTGAACTAAAGCTCTTTAACTGGCATCAATTTTGCCTAAAATTATTCATATAAACAAATGTGTTAGAACTTTTCAAAAATCATGATCTTCATATAGATATGAAAGTTACACTGATAATGAACTGCTGTCCCATGACTAAGACATATCTACTGAGGACATCTGCCCCAAAGTCAACGTAGGTAGCGATGAACCGCAGGCAGAGAACACTATAAGAATATTTTGTAGAGCAGTTTCCTGTCATTTTTATATGAATAACCCATTTTCTCTAATAAAATAACATAATATATACTATACTTGTTAAACTACATAGACTGCTAAGGAAAAAATTACATACCTCACCAGAAAGACTTGACCCAAACTGCTCGGTCTCACCATCTTGAAAAATGAATGAAATGGAATGACACTTTGTAGCCCACCCTGTTTACCACACTTTAAAATGAGACACTTGTAGCAAATATGGATTTTTCTACTTGGGCCTAAAAGCCTTGCAGATCATCCCTGTCTCGGCTCAGAGCACTGTTCCCACGTGATCCCTACTTCTAGGATCAGTCTGATCGACTCCCCAGAAGTTCTATTCCTTCACAATTCTTTCTTTCCTTCCATTTCATCATAGGATGCACAATGGAGTAAAAAATTTTAAAAAGTGCTCTGTATCATCTGCTCTGCAGCCTTAATCATCTCCCATAACCATTTCCTCATCTGGAGAACAAGATAAAGAAATTTATATTTAAAGGGATAAACATAAAAAACCATTTATACATTAAGGTTATCTGTCTATCTTTTGCTTTGTTTAGGTCCTGGGTGTCAAACGCAGGGCCATGTACAACCAAACACTTAACCACTGCACTAATACTCAACTTTAGCTTGTGTTTCAAAAGTACATAGACCTCCTTTTGCAAAAGGAAATCCATTCTCAAGTATCCATAAGGATAAAATCGTGGTCCAACAAAGTTTACAGTACCATTACAGGTGTGAGGCTAAAATTCTAGAACAACATTCATTTATTCTTTAAAAGACTGAATTATTTTGGAAATATTTACTTTACCACACCACGATTTTTGTCATCCCTCTGTCTTTCAATGCAGTAATAGAAAATGGATCAACAAAATTATGTCAGAAATTCTATAAAATTAACTTGCTAAGCATCAAAATCATCAAGTTTTCTTAAATTGAGAAGACAGATAAGAAAAAATAACAGTGTTACTTATAAATAAGAAATACATTAGCCCAGTACCTCCATCTGGTATGGGAAATAAAGACCAAGATGCAGCCATATTAGGATGAAGGATGAGTTTGAAGTTGAAGTCCAAGAATAAATCCACCTGGTTATCCTACATTATTTCACTAAAAATATTCAGATATTTCATTACAAATCCTGCCCAGATTGTAGAATAAAAGATGAAGAGAGAAAAAAAAAAAAAAAAAAAAAAAGAACAAAAGAAGGAAGATAATCAGGAATAATAGGAAGCAGAGAAAAAGATCCAGCAATGGACACTGGAACCAAGGCATTCCTAGGGGCTCAGCTCAAATTGTTATCCTCTTCAGAGTTCTCTTCAAAGCAAGTTTGACATCCTTGTTCCTGAGGCTATAAATAAGGGGGTTCAGCATGGGTATCACAAGAGTATAAAATACAGAGAAAAATTTCCCTTGGCCCACAGACCCAGAAGATGATGGCTTTATATGTGTGAGCAGCCCAGATCCATAGAAGAGGCCAACAGTTACAATGTGAGAACCACAGGTGCTCATGGCCTTGGACCAACCCTTAGCTGATGACATACAAGTGATATTATAAAGAATCAAACCATAAGAAATTAAGATAAGGAGGCTAGACATAATGACAACAGTTGCCACAACAACAGAACTCACAAGCTCATTGGAGTAGGTATTGCTGCAAGAGAGCTGGAGAAGGGGAAAGATGTCACACATGTAGTGGTTGATGATGTTGGAATCACAAAAGTTGAGCCTGATCATGCACCCTGTGTGGACTAGGGCACCAGCAAACCCCATCAAGTAAGAGCCCAACATAAACAGAGAACAGACTCTAGGAGACATAAAGACTGTGTACAGCAGAGGCTGACAGATGGCCACATAGCGATCATAGGCCATGGCTGTCAGCACGTAGCACTCTGTGTGGACAAAAAAGCAAAAGAAAAATAGCTGAGTCATGCATCCTGCAAAAGAGATGATGTTCCTCTCCAAAACAAAGCACATCAGCATTTTGGGGGTAAAAACAAATGAATAACAGAAATCAATGCATGACAGATTAAAGAGAAAAAAAGTACATGGGAGTGTGAAGGTGTGAATTCAGGCAAATTAGGCTAATTAAAGTCATGTTTCCCACCACAGTGACTGCATAGTTCACTAGGAACAGGGAAAAAAGGGGCAGTTGGAGCTTAGGTTGGTCTGTTAATCCCACAAGGATAAACTCTGAAACGGAGGAGTCATTTTCCATAGCCATTGCTTCTGGAGTAGGATCTTTAGAAGCGGGAGCAGAAGGTGATGTTGACCATGAACCTCAAATCTTTGACCCCAAGCGGGCAGGAGCTGCTGGTTTCCAAGTTCAAGTTTGTCTGAAGACTCATAGCAAGGTCTCCAAAGAGCAAGACTTCCTATGTTGATCCTTGAGAAGTTTCCATTTCCTTCATGCTTTCCCCACCCATGATTTGTCTCTGTCCAAGAAGAATGCTGGTTGTTCTCTCAGCATTTCTGATAAGCATTTTTTCCTTGCCCCTCAGTCTACTCTAAGAATTAGGACTGAGAAGAGAAACAAGTAAGTGGTGTTCTCCAGAGTCTGTAATTTATATAGATTTGGACTTGAAGGTAAGTTGTCAACACAAATACGAATCAATGCTCACCTAGTTCCCCTGGAGGCCTCACTATCCTGAACCTGAAGGCTCCTCATCCCCACCATCCTCAGGGGGATAAAGTTTCTGGTGATGAGGAGTAATAGCAATCAGCTCAGATCTGATCATGACGTGCAAGAAAAGGTCCTTAGGGAATACGCCATAATTTGTACCTAAAAATATCTACAAAAGTTTCTCTCATTTGCACAAAGAAAAACAACAGCTCTGTGATGGGACTTTAGATTGTCACCTCACCCACATGAGAACCTATTACATTCTCCATAGTTCTGGGAATATTGATTAGTAGCACAGAAAATTATGTTCTCCTTCACGATTTGCTCCAAGAAAATTACTGAGCCAGTATTTGCATCTTGCACAATAGACCTAACATTGGATGTTTTGAGACTCCAGTTCTACTCAATTCATAATTTCCCACCAGGAATTCCTGATCCCAGTGGAGATTAGTGTGTGGTCCCCATCATCAATCTCATCATGCCCTGCCAAGCTACTAAAAAGAAAGTCTAAAAGAATCACTAACCACTTCTAGTTTGTTCCTACAAGTCTTTGGGATTGCATTACGAGGCATTAGATCTTATGTTTAACACTCTACCAAAAAGAACTTACAGCAAATATATTGAAAACAATAGGAATAGACTCTCAAGGCAGTAAATTTTTTAAAGTCATCCTTTCATCTTTGAGACTATAGCTATATGTTATCACTTCTCTGCCTTTGTTCATTGCATGTATATCCATGTATACTTGGGTGTATCTATAAAATAAGAATAGTAAAAGAGAGCAAAGGGTATTTCTTCATGACAGAACTCTTGCTTAGCATACACAAGGCCCTCAGTTAGATCCCAGCTCCAGCAGCTAAACAAACAAAAAAAAAAATACAATTGAACAAAACAAAATAAAAAAGTTATCTCATTGTGTTTTGGAAATTAAATGAGAACATTAAAATGAATAATTAAAACTGTACTTGATGTAAAGAGTCTGATAGATGTTTGCACCCCTTTCCCTGTTCTGTGTCCTTCTTCATGTGAATCAGGCCTTTCTCAGCTTTGGCACCATTGGTATTTGAATGGGGTAAATTTCGGTGTTGTCCTAGCTATTATTATTCTTCCCACCCGTGCCCACACACAATTTCAGAGCAACAATAATTTCTCCAAACATTGTGAAATATAACTTGGGCAGTATCAGGGGTCAGAAAATAATACACCAATGTATGGTGCATTGGCATGCTGAGTACTTTTTTTAAATTTTTTTTTATTTTAATTAAAAATCATAAATTTATATAGGACAATGTTGTTTGATTCATTCTGTTATTTTTTCCCTTCCCCCCCACCCCTCCCACCCCTCTTTTCCCTCTATACAGTCCTTCCTTCCTCCATTCTTACCACCCTCCTTATCCCTAACCCTAAACGTAACCCTAACACTAATGCTAACCCCTCCTACAACCCCTCATCCGATTATCAGCGAGATCATTCGTCCTTTAGTTTTTTGAGATTGGCTTATCTCACTTAGCATGATATCCTCCAATTTCATCATTTTGCCTGCAAATGCCATAATTTTATCATTCCTCATGGCTGAATAATATTCCAATGTATATATATGCCACAGTTTCTTTATCCATTCATCAACTGAAGGGCATCTAGGTTGGTTCCACAATCTGGCTATAGTGAATTGAGCAGCTATGAACATTGATGTGGCTGTATCTCTGTAGTATGCTGATTTTAAGTCCTTTGGGTATAGGCCAAGGAGTGGGATAGCTGGGTCAAATGGTGGTTCCATTCCAAGCTTTCTGAGGAATCTCCATACTGCTTTCCAGAGTGGCTGCACCAATTTGCAACCCCACTAGCAATGTATGAGTGTACCTTTTTCCCCATATCCTCACCAACACCTATTGTTGCTTGTGTTCTTGATAATCGCCATTCTAATTGGGGTGAGATGAAATCTTAGAGTAGTTTTGATTTGCATTTCTCTTATTACTAGAGATGTTGAACATTTTTTCATATATCTGTTGATTGCTTATACATCTTCTTCTGTGAAGTGTCTGTTCATTTCCTTAGCCCATTTGTCGATTGGATTATTTGTATTCTTGGTGTAGAGTTTTTTGAGTTCTTTATAGATTCTGGAAATTAGCGCTCTATCTGAAGTATGAGTGGCAAAGATATTCTCCCACTCTGTAGGCTCTCTCTTCACATTACTGATAGTTTCCTTTGCTGAGAGAAAGCTTTTTAGTTTGAATCTATCCCAGTGGTTAATTCTAGCTTTTATTTCTTGTGCTATGGAAGTCCTGTTAAGGAAGTCTGATCCTAAGCCAACAAGTTGAAGGTTTGGACCTACTTTTTCTTCTATAAGATGCAGGGTCTCTGGTCTGATTCCGAGGTCCTTGATCCATTTTGAGTTGAGTTTTGTGCAGGGTGAGAGATAGGGAATTAGTTTCATTCTGTTGCATATGGATTTCCAGTTTTCCCAGCACCATTTGATGAAGAGGCTATCTTTTCCCCATTGCATATTTTTGGCACCTTTGTCTAGTATGAGAAAATTGTATTTATTTGGGTTTGTGTCCATGTCCTCTATTCTGTACCATTGATCTACCTGTCTATTTTGGTGCCAATAGCATGCTGTTTTTGTTACTGTTGCTTTGTAATAGAGTTGAAAATCCGGTATTGCGATACCCCCTGCTTTGCTCTTTCTGCAAAGGATTGCTTTAGCTATTCTAGGTTTCTTATTCTTCCAGATGAATTTCATAATTGCTTGCTCTATTTCTGTAAGGTACACAATTGGGATTTTAATTGGAATTGCATTGAATCTGTATAGCACTTTAGGTAGTATGGCCATTTTGACAATATTAATTCTGCCTATCCAAGAACATGGGAGATCTTTCCATCTTCTAAGGTTTTCTTTAATTTCTTTCTTTAGTGTTCTGTAGTTCTCATTGTAGAGGTCTTTCACCTCTTTTGTGAGATTGATTCCCAAGTATTTTATTTTTTTTTGATGCTATTGTGAATGGGGTAGTTTTCCTAATTTCTCTTTCTGAAGATTCATCACTTATGTATAAAAATGCATTGGATTTATGAGCATTGATCTTGTAACCTGCTACTTTACTGAATTCACTTATGAGTTCTAAGAGTTTTCTGGTGGAATTTCCAGGTTCCTCTAAATATATAATCATGTCATCAGCGAACAGGGATAGTTTGAGTTCCTCTTTTCCAATTCGTATCCCTTTAATTTCTTTGGTTTGTCTAATTGCTCTGGCTAGAGTCTCAAGAACAATGTTGAATAGAAGTGGTGAAAGAGGGCATCCCTGTCTTGTTCCAGTTTTTAGGGGGAATGCTTTCAGTTTTTCACAATTTAGAATGATATTAGCCATAGACTTAGCGTAGATGGCCTTTACAATGTTAAGGAATATTCCCACTACCCCAATTTTCTCTAGTGTTTTGAGCATGAAGGGATGTTGTATTTTATCGAGTGCTTTTTCTGCATCTATTGAAATAATCATGTGATTCTTAACTTTTAGTCTATTGATATGGTGAATGACATTTATTGATTTCTGGATGTTGCACCAACCTTGCATCCCTGGGATAAAACCCACTTGATCGTGGTGCACTATCTTTTTAATATATTTTTGGATGCGATTTGCTAAAATGTTGTTGAGAATTTTTGCATCGAAGTTCATTAAGGATATTGGTCTGAAATTTTCTTTCCTTGATGTGTCTCTGTCTAGTTTAGGTATCAAGGTGATATTGGCTTCATAGAATGAGTTTGGGAGGGTTCCTCCTCTCCTATTTTATGGAATACTTTGAAAAGTATTGGAATGAGCTCTTCTTTAAAGGTTTTGTAGAACTCGGCTGAGAAGTCATCTGGCCCCGGACTTTTCTTTGTTGGTAGGCTTTTGATGACCTCTTCTATTTCATTGCTTGAAATTGATTTATTTAAGTTGTGTATGTCCTCCTCGTTCAGTTTAGGTCATTCATATGTCTCTAGAAACTTGTTGATGTCTTCGAGGTTTTCTGTTTTGTTGGAGTATAGATTTTCAAAATAGCTTCTAATTATGTTTTGTATTTCACTCGTGTCTGTTGTGATATTTCCTTGTTCATTCCGAATTTAGTAATTTGAGTTTTCTCCCTCTTTCTCTTTGTTAGTGTGACTAAGGGTTTATCAATTTTGTTTATTTTTTCAAAGAATCAACTATTTATTTTGTTAATTTTCCCGATTGTTTCTTTTGTTTCAATTCCGTTGATTTCGGCTCTGATTTTAACCATTTCCTGTCTTCTACTACTTTTGGTGTTGGTCTGTTCTTCTTTCTCTAGGGCTTTGAGCTATAGTGTTAAGTCGTTTATTTGTTGATTTCTACTGCTTTTGTTGAATGCGCCCCATGAAATAAATCTTCCTCTAAGTACTGCTTTCATAGTGTCCCAGAGATTTTGATATGATGTGTCTTTGTTCTCATTTACTTCTAAGAATTTTTTTAATTTCCCTCCTGATGTCTTCTGTTATCCATTCATCATATAATAGTGTATTTTTTAATCTCCAGGTATTGGAGAAGTTTCTGTTTTTTTATTCTGTCATTTATTTCTAATTTCAGTCCATTATGATCTGATAGAGTACAAGGTAGTATCTCTATCTTCTTATATTTGCTAACAGTAGCTTTGTGGCATAAAACATGGTCTATTTTAGAGAAGGATCCATGTGCTGCTGAGAAGAAGGTGTATTCGTTCTTTGTTGGATGGTATATTCTATATAAGTCGGTTAAGTCTAAATTGTTCATTGTGTTATTGAGATCTATGGTTTCTTTATTCAATTTTGTTTGGACGATCTATCCAGCGGTGAGAGAGGTGTGTTAAAATCACCTAGTATTATTGTGTTGTGGTCTATTTGATTTCTGCAATGGAGAAGGATTCGTTTGATGTACATGGATGAGCCAATGTTCGGGGCATAGATATTTATGATTGTTATGTCTTGCTGATTTATGCTTCCCTTAAGCAGTATGTAATGTCCTTCTTTATCTCTCTGACTAGTTTTGGCTTGAAGTCCACATTATCTGAAATGAGGATGGATACTCCAGCTTTTTTGCTGTGTCCGTGTGCATGGTATGTTTTTTATCCTATCCTTTCACCTTTAGTCTATGGGTATCTCTTTCTATGAGATGAGTCTCTTGCAGGCAGCAAATTGTTGGATTTTTCTTTTTAATCCATTCTGACAGTATATGTCTTTTGATTGATGAGTTCAGGCCATTAACATTCAAGTTTATTATTGTGATATGATTTGTATTCCCAGTCATTTGACTCATTATTGTTTTTTGACATGATTTGTTTTTCCCTTTATTTGGCTATTCCTTTAGGCTAGTTCCTCCCATTGCTGATTTGCATCATTGTTTTTCATCTCTTCCTCATGGAATATTTGCTGAGAATGTTCTGTAATGCCGGCTTTCTTTTTGTAAATTCCTTTAGCTTTTGTTTATCATGGAAGGATCTTATTTCATCGTCAAATCTGAATGTACGTTTTGCTGGGTATAAGATTCTTGGTTGGCATCCATTTCCTTTCAGGGCTTGGTAAATGTTGTTCCACGCCCTTCTAGCTTTTAGGGTCTGGATTGGAAAATCTGCTGATATTCTTATTGGTTTCTCCGTAAATGTAATCTGATTCTTTTCTCTCGTGACCTTTAAAATTCTGTCTTTATTTTGTATGTTAGGTATTTTCATAATAATGTGCCTTGGTGTGGGTCTGTTGTAATTTTGTATATTTGGAGTCCTATAGCCTCTTGTACTTGGTTTTCCATTTCATTCTTCAGATTTGGGAAATTTTCTGATATTATTTCATTGAATATATTGTTCATTCCTTTGGTTTGTTTCTCTAAGCCTTCCTCAATCCCAATAATTCTTAAATATGGCCTTTTCTTGATATCCCATAATTCTTGTAGATTCTATTCATGATTTCTTACCATCTTTTCTGTTTGGTCAGCTTTGTTTTCAAGATTAAATATTTTTCTTCAATATCTGAGGTTCTGTCTTCCAGGTGATCTATCCTATTGATTATGCTTTCTATGGAGTTTTTAACTTGGTTTATTGTTTCCTTCATTTCAAGGATTTCTGTTTGTTTTTTTTTTCAATATCTCTAACTCTTTTTATTGAAATGATCTCTTGGTTCCCGTATTTGCTCCTTTAACTGTTGATTGGTGCAATCATTTAATGCCTGCATTTGCTCTTTCATCTCCTCCTTCAATGCCTGCATTTGCTCTTTCATCTCCTCGTTTGCTTCTCTGATTGTTTTAATTATGTACATTCTGAACTCCCTTTCTGACATTTCTTCTGCTGTGCTGTCATTGGGTTTTATTGATATAGTATCTAGGTTTGGTTGGGACATTTTCTTCCTTGTTTTCTCATATTGGTCAGATGTCAGTGGGACTTTGTGATATTGCAGAATTCTTCTGTTGGCTTATATTGTCCCTGTAGATTTCCAGTGTATCACCTTCCTGCCTTCAGTAGCCTGAAGTCTTAGAGTAACTTGATAATGCAGTGCTTCCAAGGAAAGCTGCCCCTAGCCCTCTACTGGTTCCAAGACTTGGAGCCGGTTCTGTGTGGAAAGGCTCTCACTGGGGGGTCTGCTCCGAGAAGCTAACCTGGAAAGGCGCTTCCCGCCGGAGGGGGCCGGCTGCTGGCTGCTTGGGAAGTCCCTGGCTGCCCTGTCCTGGTCCCTGAAGCAACCTGCAGGCAGGAACTCACCACCCTGGTTCAGGGACTTGAAGTTTGGTTCTATGCAGGAAGGCTCTCACTGGGGGGCCCGCTCCGAGATGCTGGAGAATCTAGCCCTGTGGGAGGAGCCACCTCTGGAGTGTGCAGAGCTGCCTGGGGAAGACTCTAGCTGCCCTGCCCTACTCTAATAAGCCACCCAAATCTGGGCCTGCCACCCGGAAAGCACTTCACCAGGTCGGGGAGACTCACCCCATGGCTCTATCTTAGTCCAAGTCTCTCAATGCCTCCCCTTCTTGAATCCTGGGTTCTGGAACGGCTGGAGATGCAATCACCCTCTAGTCTGCCATCTTGGATCACCATGAGTAATTTTAAACTAAAGGTTGTTGGGAAGGTTCAGAACAAAGTCAATTTCTGATTTTGTGATACAATTCTCCCTCCTTCTGCTTCTTCCACAGGGCAGGCTATAAAAATCAAGAACTCCCATTCCTCAAGTAAGTTCTAGAAAATAGAATGCTTCTTCCTCCAAGTCAGTCCTAAATATAGAAATATTACTCTCATTTTCCCCCTTCCTTTCTGAATAAAAGCTGGCCATGAAGAAATTTCCAGATATTTCTTCTCTGAGAAACAATCATGAGAGGTCATTCCAGAAAGGCCTAGACCTTGGAGGAAGGAGTGTCATATAGAAAGGTCAAGAAGAATCAGAAATGACAGACCTGGCTGGGTTTCCCCTTTCAGATATTACATTAGCTCATACATTTTGGTCCAGTTGCATTTCTAAATAACAGCCCATTATTCTTCATCAAACCTAATAATAAGGGGATGATCAGGTTTCCCTAGGGTCTAGGTCTTCATTTCTGAAGACCCCCTTTGTCACATGAAATTTTGATTAAGTAAATCTGTTATATTTTTTCTCATTAACCTGTCTTTCATCATAAGAGTGTGGCCATGACCCTTAAAATGCAGATTAGGGGCGAGAGCACAGCCTCCTATCCCCACCAGACCACAGTGGTTCATGTCTGAGACCACTGCTCTTTCTGTGTATCCTGGCCTTCTGCTTTGTCTACCCCACAAACAGTTCAAATTAATACCTCTCGTGTCTCAAGCTCAATGTGCCCCGAAATGAATTCACATTTTTGAACTTTTAATAATTTATTGGTTCTTTTTAATTATACATGCAGCAGAATCGATTTTGAAATACTTAAACAAGCATAGAATATATCTATTCTAGTTGAGATCCCATTCTTGTGGATATACACAATGGCTGGATTCACTCTGATATTTTCGTATATGTGCATAGGAAAATTTGTTATATTCATTCCATCTTTTATTTTTCTATTCCCCTTCCTTCCCTCCATTCCCTATGGTCTAATCTACTGAAATTCTATTCTTCTCTCACCCCCCTTCCTTTTTGTGGACTATCTTCCGTATATCAAGATAGCATTCAACCTTTGACTTTTAGCAGTATAGCCTCCAGATCCATCCATTTGCTGAAAATGTCATAAAGTCATTCTTCTTTATGACTAATATTCTGTTGTGTATATATAACACATTTTCTTTATCTATTCATCTGTTGAAGGACACTTAGACTGGTTCAATAACTTAGCTATTGTGAATTGAACTGCTAGAATATTGATGTGACTGCATCACTATAGTATGCTGATTTTAACTACTTGGGATATATATCAAGGAGGGGGATAACAGGGTCAAATGTTGTTCCATTCCTAGTATTTTGAGGAATCTCCCATACTGCTTTCCAAAGTGGTTGCACCGAGTTGCAGTCCCACCAACAATGTATGCAAGTATCTTTTTCCCCACATCTTCACCAACATTTGTTGTTACTTGTATTCTGACTGAAGAGAGGGGAAATCTCAGTGTGATTTTAATTTGTATTTCTCTAATACGAGAGATGTTGAACTTTTTAAATATATTTATTGATTTTTTTTTCTTCTGTGAAGTGTTTGTTTACTTCTTTTTGTCCATTTATTTATTGGCTTATTTATTATTTTGTTAGGCTTTTGAGTTCTTTGCATATCCTGGAAATTAACACCTTCTCTGAGGTGAGGATGGCAAAGATTTTCTCCCATTCTGAAGGCTTTAACTTCACACCCTGGATTATTTCCTTTGCTGTGAAGAAGCTTTTTAGTTAAATTCCATTCAATTTATTGATCATTGATTTTACTTCTTGAACTTTAGGAGACTTGTTAAAGAAGTCATTTCCTGAGTTGAAATGTTGTAGTGTTAGGCCTACATTTTCTTTTAGTATTATCTTCTGGTCTAATACCTAGGTCCTTGGTCCACTTTGAGTTAAGTTTTATGCAGGGTGAGAGATAGGGATTCCATTTCATTCTGCTACAAGATTTCCAGTTTTTCCAGCACCATTTGTTGAAGAAGCTATCTTTTCTCCAATATATGTGTTTGACTCCTTTGTCTAGGTTGTGGTAACTGCATTTTATGTGGATTTATCTCTGTGTCTTTTATTCTGGTCGATTGGTCTTCTTGCTTGTTCTGGTTCCAATACCACGCAGCTTTCTTACTATAGCTCTGTAGTATAATTTAAGGTTTGGTATTGTATGCCACTTGATTCACTTTTCTCTTTAATGATTATTTTGGCTATCTGGGTTTCTTATTTTTCAAAATGAATTTCATGACTGATTTTTCTATTTCCATGAAGAATGTCATTAGAATTTTGATGGGAATTGCATTGAATCTGTCTAGTGCTTTTGGTAATATGGCTATTTTGACAACATTAATTCTGCCTATCTAAGAACGGGAGGTCTTTCCATCTTCTAAGATCTTCCTCAAATTTTGCTTTAGTGTTCTATGGTTTTCATTGCAGAGGTCTTTCACCTTTTTTGTTAGCTTGATTCCCAAGTTTTCTGTTTTGTTTTGTTTTGTTTTTGAGGCTATAATGTGGGATAGTTTTCCTAATTTCCTTTTCAACTGATTTGTCATTGGAGTATAGGAATGCAATTAATTTAGGAGTGTTAATTTTGTATACTACTACTTTGTGAATTCATTTATGATTTCTAGAAGCATTCTGGTGGAGTTGTCTGGTTCTTTTAAATATACAATCATGTCAACAGGAAAACAGAAGTAGCTTTAGCACTTCTTTTCCTATTCATATTCCTTTAATTTCTTTCTTTTGCCTAATTGGTCTGGCTAGAGATTCAAGACTATGTTGAATAGACACAGCGAAAGTGGGCATTCCTGTCTTATTCTTGTTTTTAGAGGGAGTGCTTTCAGTTTTTTCTCTGTTTAGAATGATGCTGGGCTTGGGTTTATACTTTACAGCTTTTAAAATTTTGAGGTATTTTCCTTCTATCCCTATTTTTCTAGTATTTTAATTACAATGAATGTTGTATTTTGTCAAACGTTTTTTTCTGCATCTATTGAGATAATCATGTGATTTTTGTCTTGAAGGCTTTTATGTGGTGATTTCTGTATGTTGCTTCCCTGGGATGAATCCCACTTGATCATGATGCACTATCTTTTTAATGCATTTTGTATACAATTTGCCAGTATTTTATTAAGCATTTTTTGCGTCTTTGTTCATGAGAGGTATTGGTCTGAATTTTTCGTTCCTTGATTTGTCTTTGTCTGGTTTTGGTATCAGGGTGATACTAGCTTTATAGAATAAGTTTGTAATGGTTCCCATCTTTTCTGTTTAATGAACTAATTTGTGGAGGATTGGTATTAGTTCTTTAAAGCTCTGGTAAAATTTGGCTGAGAATCCATCCAATCCTGGGCTTTTCTCTGTTGGTAGACTTTTAATGCCTTCTTCAATTTCAGTACTTGAAATTGATCTGTTTTTATTTTCTATATCCTCCTAGTTCAATTAGGGTAAGTCATATGTCTCTAGGAATTTGTTGATGTCTTCACAATATTCTAGCTTACTTGAATATAAAGTTTCAAAATAGCTTCTAATTATCCTCTGTGTGTGATATGTCTGTGATGATATTTCGTTTTCATCATGAATTTGAATAATTTGCACTTTTTCTTCCTCTATCATGGTTAGGTTGGCTAAGAATTTTTCAATTTTGTTCATTTTTTTGATATATTGATTTTTTAATTTGTTTGTAATACCGATTCCATTGATTTTGGCTCTGATTTTAATCATTTCCTATCTTCTACTGCTTTTATGTTGATTTGTTCTCTTTCTAGGAGCTTGAGATGTAATTTTTGAGTATTTATTTTGTATTGTTCTATTATTTTAATGTATGAGCCCAATGCTATGTACTTTCTGTAAGATATAAAGCCACCTTACTCTCCTGTGACAGGAATTTCCCACCTCCCAACGACCTGTCAATCTGCATTAGCCCGCCTCTCACATTACAGGAATTTCCGGCTTACGTTGCTTCCTGCCTCCAGCATTACGTCCTAATATGTCATTGGTCTGTCTGTCAGTCTGTAAGAATTCTCCTCCATGATTGGTTCCTCTCAGCCTGCGAAATTCCTATGTCTGAGACAAACCCTGCGCCATTTTTTCTTCTTGCCTTTCCCCCTTCCCCCGTGCAGACGTGAATTCGTCTGCGCAAATAAATAGTTCCTTGTATGAGACCTGCATCTGTGGAGCGTTTCTGGGAGCTAGCGACGAACCATAACTGCGCGCCTCTTTTTCCAACCTAACACTTGCCTCTTAGAACCACTTTCATAGTGTCCCAAAGATTTTGATATGTATGGACCCAGATGTTTTATTGCTTGGGGAGTTGCTGGGTAATATTAAATGAACACACCTGTTGACCTGTACCCCAGGAGTCTCCCCAGGGCTTCACTCATGAAACAGGGAAGACAATCCTTCACCACTCTGTTGTCTGTGAATGCAGCGCTTCCTGACCTCCTGGGCCTCCTGATCCCTGAGCACCATCACACCCATTCAAATTCTCAACTCACTGCCACCAATCCTATTCACTGCCAGACTCAAAGGAAGGGAGGGAGGCAGGCTTTCCCCAGTCTCCCTGACCTGTATTACCCTTGAGCAAAATACTCCTCATGCCTGAAATTATCTGGATTTGCTAAGCTCAGTCTGGATCCTAAGACTGGCATCTACTAGAATCATGTATTGGACTCAGCCCTGAACTCACAGATCTGAGCTCCTGATCTCTGTTGGCACTGCTTCAGCACAGTTATCCCGAGATGGCTCCTCATCATGATGCCTCAGGGCCCCATGCACAGCTAGCAAACATGGGATGTCTTTCAAGCACCAGTTTTACGAGCTATGCAGCCTCTGGGCTGGCCAAGGACAAGCTGCCCCTCCAGTCCTGGGATTCTGCACACCAAAACTCTCTGCAGCACTTCTCAGCCTTTTCCTACCTTGTGCGCTTCTCCCACTTACCCGAGAAGCCCAGCTCCAATTTTGTTCCTTTTCCTTATTTAATGCACCCAAAATCTCCAAGTCTCCAAGATGTTTTATCCAATATTGATTATCAGTGAAGTTCCTTTGTCCCCCACCTCACAGAGAAGCAATATTCCCCTGCTCGAGTCCCATGTCACAGAGCTGTGAGAAATGCCGACTCCCACTAGTCTGCCATCTGCTCTCCGTCCCTGAATTCACGTTTTCTTGTGATTCTCAATGCTGCTCCTCTTCAGCTCATCATCTTCTCAGTTACTTTCATCACCATCAAGGCAACTAACAAACAATTTAAAGTTCACCAACTCCTTCTCCCTATTTATCCAGGCTCCAAGGAGATGGAGGATCCTTCTTCAAAGGTCTGGACTTTCACTTCTCCAGTTCTCATATTCCCTCTTCATTTCAGACTTGCGTTACCCTAACAGTAGTCTAACTCCATCACCTATTGAAGATTTTCAATTGGACATCTGTCAGCACCCTCTACCACTGCATATGCACAACCCGGTTCTTCCTGTTGCCCACTCCCAATAGCTAAAAATAAGATTATGATTATAAATTCAGTTACTTATTACTATTCTTATTACTATGATTACTTGAAAACACTATTTAAAAAATTCTTATTTTTAAGATGCACTGATTATTTTTATTTCCATAACTCCCTTTTTGGTTGGTTTTCATACTACTCCCTGTATTCCTCTGATTGCTTCCCAACTTCTTCCCCAATTTTTTTTTGCACATGTCCCCTTTGTACATTCAGTCATGGGCATTTAATTTAATCTTCTTCAATAAGATTTTCAGGAGCTTCTGGCTCACTTTCCTATTGAAAGATAATTGTTTCATTGTGATACAAAGTCTCAATTATGCTGAGATTATCCATCAGCATCATGTTCAGAATTGCTCTTATCCCTATCATGTCCTGGATTCTCTGTTTCTGGGATTCCATTTCTCCTGGTTTCACGGTTGTCTTACTCATCAGTTATATCATACCTTGTTTTCATGGGAAAATGGTGTCTGGAATGGCAGTTTTGTAACTCTTTGCTTAGTTTTATTAGACATCCTGCAAGGGAAAGTTGTGGGCCTGCAATTTTCCAACATGCAGCTATGTTGCAATGAGTACACCTGTGTTGTTTGGATCAATGCTACAATTCTTGTTAGATGACCTTGCTTATCTGAGATTGCCTTAATGCACCATTCTATGGATTGTCCTTTGCATAGAAATGTACAGGTAGTTTAGAAGTTACTACCCCTTAAAATTTTTCAAGATATTGATCAAATCTGAGCTAAGTACTTCTCTACTTTTTGCTTTATTTATAAATCCTGGTTACTTTCCAACCATTCTGAAAACTTTTAAAGTCTTAAATTTGTTTCCAATGTTATGAATAATCACAATGATGAGTCTACTGTCTTTACCTGTACATTAAGAGGATCATTAAGTAAATCCCTTTGGGAAGCATATGTCTTTAAATTCTGGAAATATTTTCTTTTTTTTTTTCTTTTTCTTTCTATTTTTTTTTTTTTTTTTCATAGTGGAATTCAAACCCAGGAGCACACTTTACCACTGAGCTACATTCCCAGACTGTTTGTTATTTTGAGACATGTTCTCATTAAATTGCTGAGGGTCTTCATAAATTGTCCACCCAGGCTGGGAATTTGCTGTCTGAGCCTCCCAAATTCCTGGGATTACAGTCTGTGAAACTACACCAGTTTAGAAATATTTATTCAATTACATAATTATAATATTCCTTTACTTTAAGTTCTGAAACTTTCAGTATTCAAATTCTAAAGTCCTCAACTTTTTTCTTTCTATACTTTATTTTGTCTTCTATTTTCTATTCCCTTATCATCTGGAGGATAAACTCAACTTCTTCTCTGGAATTTTCAAATTGTTTTCTTTTATTCCCACTACAAATGTTCAAAAATATCCTTGGTCTTATCTTGTTTCCTTAAAAGTTTCTTTTCTTTGAAATGTCTTTTTTATTCAAATTGTCTCTTTTTGCTCATGCTGTGAAAATTTTATTTTAATGATTTCTGAGAGTATCCAAGATTCCTACCCCTGGCTTATCATTTGCAAGACAGGCTTTAAAAAGCTACCCAGTTCCTCCAGGAGGGCACTAAAAACTTATCAACTGTGATCTCACTGCACATCGTCACAGGCAAATGGGAACACTTGTGTTCTTCTGTAGTGGACTTCTTTGATTCCCCAGAAAAGAATCTTTGAGTTTTCCTGAAGCAATGCATTCTGGCTTTCAGAATTAATTTAAGTGGAGAGAGGAGACTACATACATGAGGCAAAACCAATATTTTCGCCCTTTCTGTCAATATGGTAAACTGTCCTTCACATGCACTTACAGTTGGCTGATTTAGAAACTCTGCCTTACCTTCTCTAATAAATTAACTTCTAGTGCTTTACTGGGCCGAAGTAAAGATTGGCATCTGCTACATGAAGAGAGAGAATATATCTAAGTATTTACCATCCTAAAAATATATTTAAAATATTCTATCTATGCCTTCCTCTCTGAGTATTCCTGATACAACCATATTCTGAGCATGAGTGTATAGTGTAAATCAGGAGTTGCTGTTGGTTTCCCCAGTTCTATGTCAGTGGTAAAATGCAAAAGAATGACACAGAAAATATTTTCTGATTTCTAATATTTAGTGGTTATTTTAATTCCATTGGGTTTTTTCTTATTTTTTTTATTTGGGCTTTTAGATATACATGACAGTAGAATATATTTTGACATATTATACATACATAAAATATAACTTATTCTAATTAACATCCCATTCTTGTGGTTGAAAATTATGTGCAGTTACATTGGTCACTTATTCATATATGAACCTAAAAAGTTATATCTGATTCATTCTACTGTCTTTCATATGCTCATTCTCACTCCCTTCCCTTCATTTCCCTTTGTCTAATCCAATGAACTTCTATTCTCTCCTCCCCCAACTTACTGTGTTAGCATCTACATATCAAAAAGAACATTCAGCCTTTGGTTTTTTGGGATTGGCTTATTTCACTTAGCATGATATTCTCTAATTCCATCCATTTACCAACAAATGCCATAATATCATTCTTCTTTATGGCTAAGTAATATTCCATTGTGTATATATACCACATTTTAAAAATCCATTCATCTGTTGAAGGGCATCTAGGTTGGTTCCATAATTTAGCTATTGTGAATTGAACTGCTATAAACACTAAAGTGGCCACATCTGTGGATGCTGATTTTAAGTCCTTTGGGTATATGCTGAGGAATGATAAATGAATCAAAAGATGGTTCCATTCCAAGTTTTCTGAGGAATCTCCATATTGATTTTCAAAATGGTTGCCACAGATTTGAAGTCTCACCAACAATGTATGACTGTACCTTTTTCCCCACATTCATGCCAACATTTATTGTTACTTGTATTCTTGATAATTGCCATTCTGACTTGAGTAAGATGGAATCTCAGTATAGTTTTAATTTGTATTTCTCTAATTGATAGAGATGTTGAACAGATTTTCGTATATTTTTTAATCATTCATATCTCTTCTTTGAAGTTCCTATTCAGTTCCTTTGTCCATTTATTGATTGAATTATTTGTGTGTGTGTGTGTGTGTGTGTGTGTGTGTTTGTCTTTTAGGTTTTTTGGGGTTTTTTTGTGTGTTAAGTTTTTTGAGTTATTTATATATCCTGGAGATTAATGCTCTATCTGAGGGGCAAGTACTTGTTTACTTTGCTGTGAAAAAGCATTTTAGTTTAATACCATCCATTTATTGATTATAGATTTTACTTCTTGCACAGGATGATATTGAACTAGCTGTGCTGCCACTCTGTCCCATTAAGAGAAACAGCCAAGGAAGTTGAGACTCGAACCTCCATTAATCCTGTTTGCCAATCATGGTGCAAATTCCTAATGTTCCTTCCCTCATCTCACACTTACAATCACCCTCAGAACCAGGCATCCCTACCTCACAAGTGAGGCACCCAAAGATGGGACGAATTGAGGGTCCCCAGAGTAAAACAACAACTGGCAGGGCATGTTTCTTACTCGGTGCCTGTGAAGCTGTAATTATTTTCTTCAACCACTGTTCTACAGAGAATTGTGTAATACAGGACAGAATGTACTCACATGATTTCACGCCATATGCTTCAGGGCTCTTTCAGTTGAAGTGAGAGGATCACATGTGTAAGGTGCTTAGATAAATCAACCTGTACCAAAAAGGTGTGTGGAACTGATAATTCAAGAATGTAGATGTCTTCCTGTGTTCGGACAGGGCAGTGGGAAAAGTTAAGCATTTGTTGTTGTTGTTGTTGTTGTTCATGTTGTTTTGGGCAAAGCTTGGCATGGGACTCAGGAATTCTGCATTCTGGTCAAGCACTCTTCTGTGAGAGACATCTCCACCCACTGGGTAAATGTTTTACTTAGTCTATTTCAATTATTTAATTAAATGGTTTAATAATTTCATTATTGTTGTATTTTAAATGTTCATTTTATATTGTAGATGCAAGTCCTCTATAAAATGTATGTTTTGCAAACACTCCCTCTCATTCCAAGATCTGCTTTTCCTTCTTTTAATAATGAACTAAGTTGACAAAGTAAGTCACATAACAACTTCTACATCTGGTGTTTTAAGGTTACATTATTGAGACCTTACCATCTACTAGATACAGCTAAGACTACTGAATAAAATATGTTGCAATGCTCTGTTTTATGGCCTGGCTTGTGATCACATAATTTTCACATTATTCATTATTGCTCGGGTAGGTTTCATAAACTTGTAAAGTTTTAAGGAGTATGTTACAGATGGCAAAAAAAAGAAAAACTGGTATAGTCATTATATACTTCACTAATGAAATTATTCAAATTTCTAAACATTCCCATGAGAAGATAAAAGATAGGTAATATTTTTAAATGAAACATTTTCACAATTACTAATGAAAACATTGACTTGTTTCTGGAAGATAAATTGTAATACTAGACTTTGTGCTTAAAACAAATATCCAATGCATGAACAAGAATTTTAAAGATTACAATTTCCTTGGAAGTTACCATCAATGAGAAATTTCAAAAGGAAATATAAAAATTAAGCTTGATTTTTAATGAACAAATAAATTTATTTGTACAAGATTCAGTGTGATGTTATGATGCATACATAAATTGTAGGGTGATTCAATCACATTACCCTACCTATCATTTCACATAGGTTTTTGTTTTTGTTTTTGTTTTTTTTGGTACCAGGGATTGAACTCAGGGGCACTTGACACATCCCTAGACCTAGTTTGCATTTTACTAAGAGACAGTGTCTCACTAAGTTTCTTAGTGCCTCACTGTTACTGAAGCTGACTTTGAACTCAAGATCCTGAGCTGCTGGGATTATAGGTAGGTAGCACGGCACCTAGCTCATACAGTTCTTATTTGTTTTGAGAATATTTGAAATCTATTCATTCAGCAATTTTGAAATATTACTATATATTTATTGACTATAGTCACGATTTCCTGCAACAGATTAAAATCTATTCCTCCACAATGAACCTATGTCCCTTGACCTACACCTCTTCTACCCACCTCCCACCTCTCTTAAGCATCATCCCATTCTCTGTTCTGTGAGGTCAATACACACAGAAAGACAGGCTCTGTATGACCTCACCTACACATGACATCTAAAAAGTGATCAAGTTTAAATCAGTTTTAGCACCATTTAAAACTTTCTACTTGAATGATATGTAGATAATGTAAGAGCTGTCTCTCATTCACACTTTGAATTCACATTCACTTTGAATAAACTCAGAATCAGTTTCACTTTTTCATTTTAAGTCCTTGAAAATAACAAGGAATCCCTAATTGTAGAAGCCTTATACATTGTTGGATTAATCACACAGTAACGGTCTTATACTCCACTTGAAGACTGTCACTGTAGATGGGTAGATGTATCTGCCCTAGGGAGATGAAGGTTGGACTTTCACCTGGAGAAGTGATTGTCAGGTTTCCCCACATGAATTCCCCCCACCACGCAGGAGAGCGCCTGAGACTCAGCCCTGTACTCCTTGGGCACTCAAAACACAAATGCCACCAGCAGCCCAAAGGCCTCTTGCCCACAGGGTGCTGTGTACCTCTACCTGTGACAGGGCAGATCCTGTGCAGATGGAGGGGAACCACTTTATTTGGAGCAGGGAAGCTATTTTAGCTCATTGTTCTTGTTCCTGCCAGTCATAGTGAGACCTCTTTACTCTTGACTTCCCAGGAGCCTCTTTCTGGGTTAAAATCTGCCAGAGCAACTAGACAGAAACCCCATCTGCACCAGGTCCAACTTGACTGGCCTGGGCACAGTACCTCCACCTGAGCCCCCATTTACCATTCTGTCTGCCTTGGAGTCATTAGAAAGTTATGCCCCAGACTTTATTCATGAATGGGAAGGAATGAGAACTACTCAGAGGAGTACTAGTATTTTAGTAAATTATACATAAACACTTCCAAATATTCAATAATTACCAAATAATTTAGCATGTTCCAAATTTTTTTTTATCTAATGACATGATTTTTTAAAATTCTGGGCCTGAATTTAAGCAACTTTAGTTATAAATATTCTTAAGTGTGATTTTGATTACAAAATTAAATCAATTACCTACGTAAGGTCAATACAAACAATTCAACATTTAAAATATGCCTGTTGACTTCACAAACTGAGCCATGCTTTTGGGTAATCCATTCTCCACCAGGATGTGCTGCTAATGACAACGTAGTACTCAGTACAGACTCTCACCAGTGAGAGTCAGGAGTTATGCCTGGGACTCACATTTTACTTTTTTGTTAAGGACCCAGGATTTAAAGACATTTCTGTTTTATGTCTCATTCTCTGTTTTTAATAAAATTTTGTCTTTTTTTGAATATGTGCTTCAGGGAAATTTTTGAAACAGTTTTAATAGGTTTGCCTATACCTTCACTGTGATCAATATAGACAAAAGAAGTGGACATTAAGCATTCTAATGGTGCTTGAGAAATTAGATTGATGAGATGAATTTTGTTAAATATAAATTCTTAACTCTCTGCTCAAATAGCAATAAATTTATTCAGAGTCAATTAAAGTTCTAAACTGGCATCATTTCCCTCAAGACTATTCATATATATCAATGTTTTAGAACTTTGAAAAGTTCTTATCTTCATATAAATAAAAAAGCACAGCAACAGTGGACTATTTTCCCAAGAGGAGGATACATCTACTAAGAGCAATTGAGCCAACCCATTGTAGGTACAGATGAATCATCGTACACTTTCTGTACAATCTACGCAGTAAGCGCATTTTAGGATTATATTTATATGAATAAACATAAGATAAAAACTAACATTCATTTTTGTCTCCAAAATAATGCTGTATCAGCTAAATAGATGTGTTAAAGTACATAATGATACAAAGGAAAAAGTGATCTGCCTCACCAGAAAGGTTTGACCCAAACTGCTCAGCCCCACCATCTTGAAATATGGTCACTATTACAAAAGAAATAAAATGGAATGCTGCTTTGTAGCTCACCCTGTTCACCTCACTTTAAAAGAGACCCTTGTAGCAGATGTGGATTTTTCTTGTTGGGCATCCAAGACTTGCAATCATCCCTCCGCTCTTGGCATTTTGGTTCAGGGCCCTGTTCCCAGATAATCACTACTTCTAGGCTGATTCTGAACAAATCCCCAGAAGTTCTCTGTTCCTTCACAGTCCTTTTTTTTTTTTTTTTTTCCTTTCCTTCCTTGTCTTCATAGGATGCATAAAGTAAGGAAACACTGTGCTTTACATCATTACTCTGTGACCTTAACCAACTGACAGTATTTTTCTTCATCTGGAGAACAGGCTAAGGAGACTTTCATTGAGTAGTATAAATGTAAAAATCCATATACATTGAAAAAGTTAAGGGCCAGCTGTAAATGTTAAGGGGCAAGCAAATACAGAAGCAAGAACACGGAATGGCATACAGCAAGAAGTGCTTCCATGGGAAAGCCAGTTCCCTTGTATTAGATACTCCAGGGTTATTATATCAAGTTACATTAGGTCACATTAGTGCAGCTAGCTTTGTGCACGGGCAGATCATATAACTTGCTTGCTTCTCAGAGTCTTCTAGTACCAAATATTTTTACAAGAAGATAATGTCTCCATGGTTCAAGGACAGAGGGGTTGCAGAATGTTTCTAAGCCAGAGAAACAGAAAGCCTTTATCATCCTGAGAAGTGTGCTCACACAAAGGACTTACACTCCTCTGTACTTTCCCATGGCCTGAACCTCTACAGTACATGGTGAGGTTACTTGTTTGATTACCTTCTTTGGTGCTGGAGAATTTAACCCAGTGCCATGTATAAGAATGCACAGCATCACTAAACTACACGATAAGTTTTTGTTGTTGTTGTTGTTGTTTGTTTGTTTGTTTCTAAAGTAGCAAGTAGACCTTTTTATGCAAAAGACAATCTTCAACATGCACCAGGGGGAAAAATATTGATTTGACAGTGACACTGTGATATACAATGAGAAATATTATCATATAATTTTTCAAACAATGACAGATACAATCTAGACATCAGGAACAAGCTAGTGACAATTTCAGTTCTAACTATGACAAAATATCATTTTATTAAAGTGTAATCATTTATAGTGGGTTTGAGATACCTGGAAGTAGAAATAAGCATCATTTGTGTTCAAAAATTCATATAAATAGAACCTTAGTCCAAAAAGTTTACAATTCCATTATAAAAGTGAAGCAAATATCTAAACAAAGAACCATCCTTGAAATAATCCAAATAATTCTGAAAATTTTTATTTTACCATGTTCCCAGATTTTTATATCCCTCACTCTTTTAATGCAGTGACAAGAAATAAAACATTGAAAAAGGAAATGAATCAACTAAATTGTCTCAGAAAAGCAACATAGAAATGAACTTGATAGAAAGCATCCAACCAACTGGCTTTCCTTAGATGAAGAATACATACAAAATAGTATTGATAGAAAACACATGAGTCCAGTGTCTCCATCTGGTATGGGGGCAAAAAAACAGGATGGATTCACTTTGGATCTAAACATGAGATTAAAGTCTAAGTATAAGCCCAGAGTTACATTGCATGATGAGAAAAGATATTACATTAGAAATCTATCCAAGACTATAGAAAGAAAGATGAAGGGCAGGAAAGAGTATAAGAAAAGTGAGTAGAAAGAACAAGAAATAGTGATAAATCCTGAAATGGGTACAGGAACCAAGGCATTCCAGTGGTTCTGTTCAGCTTGTTATCCTCTTCAAGGTTCTCTTGAGAGCAAGTTTGACATCCTTGTTCCTGAGACTATAAATAAGGGGGTTCAGCATGGGAACCCCAAAAGTGCAAAACACTGAAACAAATTTCCCTTCATCCACAGACCCAGGAGATGATGGTTTAATATGAGTGAGAAGCCCAAATCCATAGAAGAGGCCAACAGTTACTATGTGAGATCCACAGGTGCTCATGGCTTTGGACCAGCCCTTAGCTGATGACATATGAACAACATTATAAAGAATCAAAACATAGGAGATTAAGATCATGAGGCTAGATACAATGACAACTGTCCCCACAACAACAGAACTCACAAGCTCATTGACATAGGTGCTGCTGCAGGACAGTTGCAGGAGGGGAAGGATGTCACACATGTAGTGGTTGATGATGTTGGAATCACAAAAGCTGAGCCTCATCATGCACCCTGTGTGGACCATGGCACCAGCAAACCCCAACAAGTAAGAGCCCAACATCAGCAGAGAACAGACCCTAGGGGACATGATGACCCTGTACAGCAGAGGTTGACAGATGGCCACATAGCGATCATAAGCCATGACTGTTAGCAAATAGCACTCTGAGTTGACAAAAAAGCAGAAGAAAAATAGCTGAGTCATGCATCCCACAAAGGAGATGATGTTCCTCTGGGGAAAAAAGCACATCAACATTCTGGGAGTAAAGACAGATGCATAACAGAAATCAATGAAGGACAGATTGAAGAGGAAAAAGTACATGGGGGAGTGAAGGTGTGAATTCAAGCAAATGAGATGAATTAAGCTTAAGTTTCCCACCACAGTGACTGCATAGTTCACCAGGAACAGGAAAAACAGGGGCACTTGCAACTCAGGTTGATCTGTTAGTCCCATAAGGATAAACTCTGTCACGGAGGAGCCATTTTCCCTACCCATTGGCTTCAGAGATGGAATCTATAGAAGCAGAAATAGAAGATGACATTAACAAGGAAGCCCAAGTCTTCAAACTCAGAGGGTGAGCAGGAACTGCTGGTTTCCAAGCTTGAGGTTGTCCAAAAACACACAGCAAGGCATCCAAAGAGCAAGACTTCCTATGATGATCCTTAAAGGGTTGCCATTTCCTTCCTGCTTCTCCCACAAGTGTGTCTCTAGTCAAGGAGAATAGTTGGCCTCCCAGTATCTCTGAACATCATTTCCTCCCTTCTCTTCAGTCTTCACTAAAGATTAGAACTGAAAAGAATAATAAATAAGTGGTATTCTCCACTTCCATGATTTATGTAACTCTGGACTTAAAAAGAAAGTATCCAGGAAAAGATGATTCAATGTTCACCTAGTTCTCCGGGAGGTCTCACTGCTGCTGCACATCAAGGGCCTTAACCGCAGTGTCCTGTAAGGACAAAGTTTCTCACGATAAGAGAGGCAATAGCAATCAGGTCAGATCTGTCTCTTGCATGCTAGAAGAGAAACTCTCAAGAATGTGCTTGGATTTCTATTTGAAAATATCTTATTGAAGTTCTCTTCACTTGAAAGAAGGAAAACAACAACTTTACCTGAGCCTCCACAATGCACATAAGAATCTATTTCATGCTCCATAGATCTGGGAATATTAATTAGAAACCCAGAAAACACTGTCCTCCTTTATAATTTGCTCTCAAGTTGAATAAGTCCCTTCAGAACTGAAATTAATGAGCCCATGTTTACATCCTGTATAATAGACCTAACGTTGGATCTTTTGAGATTCAATCTTCTCCTCAGTATATAACTTCCCACCAGGAATTCCTATTCCCCAGGGTGGATTACAAAGGAACCCCTGTTGTCAATCTCCTCCTGAAGCATTGAGGAACCATGTAGAGGAAAGTCCAGGCAGAGTCACTTTCCATTCCTAGAATGTTCCTAATAACCCTCTGGATTCATTAAGAAACATTAAATTGTATATTTAACTCTATCAAACAGAACTTGTAGCAAAGAGATTGAAAGAATTTAGAGTAAAGACTCAAGTCAGCATGAGTTTAAGTCCAGCTTGTTCATGCTCCTATTAGACTGTAGACATGTAACATCACTTCACTAAATGTAGTTCACTTACATTTTTGTATTGCAGTACTGGGGATTGAACCCAGAGGCACTCTACCGCTGAGCTAAACCCACCAGCACTTTTTAATTTTTATCTTGAGACAGAGTCCTGCTAAGTTGCTGAGAGTCTCACTAAATTGCTGAGGCTAAATTGCTGTGAATCTCCTGCCTCAGCCTCCCAAGTCATTGGGATTACAGACATGAACCAAGTCCCCACTCCTTTTTAATTTTGATTTTGAGACAGGGTTTCACTAAGTTTCCATTGCAGCCCTCCTCCCTCAGACTTTTGAGGAGCTGAGATTATAGGCATGTTCCACAGCACCCAGTTCCTACATTTATATTTGTTTGAATCTATAAAAGGAATGTTATCAGAAAGAGCAAGGTGTATGTCTCCATGGTAGAGTTCTTGCCTAGAATACAGGAGGACCTCAAGTTGAGCCATGAAACAAAAAAATAAAAATTATCATAAAATTAGAATCACATTGTGTTGTGGGAATTAAACGAGATGATTCATATAAAATATTAAAACTGTGTCTGCTAGATAAAAACAGACCAATAGGTGTTATTACCCCTTTCCTTCCTCCATTTGATTCTTCATATGAATCAGGAATTCTCCACTTTGGCACTACTGAAATTTGGTGAGGTGAGTCTTGCTGTGGGTCTGTCCTGTATAATATAGAATGCATGGCATCCCTTCACCCTCCCTTTAAATACTTTTACTCTCCTCCCTGCCCACCCTACTCAAACTCACACACCAGGTATGACCAAAAATAATTTCTCCAGACAGTGACATATCCCTTGGAAGGTACTGTTGCTAAGAAAAAGTTGTGCCAATGTATGACACATTGGCATGATGTGTACTTTTAACCAAAGAATAATGCAAGGTCTTTTTCTAAACAAATTCTGACTCTCTTTCTGGAACAAATCTCTTTCTGAACTTGTGATGTGCTTCTCCCTCCTATTCTGATTCCCACACAGGGAAGGCCATAAAAATCAAGAATGCCCTTCCTCAAGGTGGGTTATAGAAAAATAGACCCTCTTTCCCTCAAAGTCAGTCCTAAATTGTAGAAATACTACTCTCACCTTCACCCTTACTTTTTGAGTAAGAACTGGACATGAAGAAATTCTCAGATCTTGTATGAGACGAGATCATAAAAGCCACATTCTAGAAGGGGTTCTGTCCATATCAGGAGGAAGGAATATTACACAGAGACTTTAAAAAGAATCAGAAAAGACAGGACTTGAAGGGTTTCCCCTTTTAGATATTACATTAGCTCATACACTTTTGTCCAATTGCATTTCTATAGAACTGTCCATTCTTCATCAGATCGGTTCATAAAAATGAATAGATTTCCCTGGTTTATGAATCTTCATTTCTGAAATTCCGCTTGTCACATAAAAATTTCAATTAAGCAAATCTGTTATTTTCTTTTTTCTCATTAACCTGTCTTTCATCCTAAGAGTGTTGACCATGATCCTTATGATGAGGGTGGAGAAAACGGATCACAACTTCCCATCTCTGCAGGGCCATAATTGTCCCTGTTTGAGAACTACTGGTATTTCTGTACAACCTGACCTCCTGCTATGTCAACCCCACAGAGAGTTCTGTTTAATATCTCTGTATGTGTTTCATGCTCAGTGTGCCCCAAACAAACTGAATTCACATTTTCTTATGATTCTCAGGACTGCCCTTCCTCAGCTCATTTTTTAAGTTCATCAATTCCTTTTCTCTGTCTTTATTCAGTCTTCAAAGACATGAAGGATTCACATCCTTAGAGGTCTGGACTATCATAGACCAGCTCTTATTGTCTCTTTTCCTCACGTTAAGGTTACTCTAAAAGTTTTATTGCCTGGACGCCTATTGCAGATTCTCCTTTGACATTTGTAACTGCTCACCACCAACACTGCATACACACACCCATATTCCTCCTGTTCCCCATTCCCAATAACCAACAATAGGATAATCTTCATAAATTGAGGTACATCGGTATGTCTGTTATTACGAAGACTGTTTAAAAAGAAGTCCATTATATACTTTCATTGTTTTCATTTCCATAACCCCCTTTCTGGTTGGTTTTCATACTCTTCCCTCTATTCCTCTGATTGATTTCCAACTTCCCCACTTTTTGTAAATGTTCCCTTAGTACATTCAGTCATGGGTATTCAATTTCATTTTCCTAAATAAAATTTTCAGGAGCTTCTGATGCTCCTGAAGTAAGGGAAGACTGAAGGCATCAACATTTATGAGGCATCAACATTTTCTTCCTTGTTTCAATATGGTAAACTCTCCCTCACATGCACTTACAGTTACCTGATTAGGAACTCTGCTTCACTTTCTTTAATAAATGAGCTTCTAGTCCTTCACTGAGCATAAGCAAAGACAGACAGCTGGCTGCATGAAGAGGTACAATAGATCTGAATATCTAATCGTTTCATTAAAAACTTTCAAGTATTGCACTTATTTATCCTCATCTTCACTTCTAAAGATACCTAGTGCCACCAAATTCTGAGCATGTGGGAAAGAGTAGAGTGTAAATCAGGAGTTGTTGGTTTTCTGGTTCTACGTGAATGTGAAAAGTCAGGAAGATAACAAAGAAAATAATGCTCATTTATTTACTTCTTAACTTCTAAACCTATGGCTTGTTGTAATTCTCCAGAACATTTTTGTTTTTTGTACTTGTGAGTCAATGGCATTTTTTTAAATTCCCTTTCTTTTCTACCATGTTGGTACTGTCAAGAAGGAGCAAGAAAACTCTTTACATTAGGTCTGCCCTAGCTAAGCAGTGTCCTCTAACTCCATGGTTGGGACAACACCCAGGAGCTTACTGAGCAGGTTCACTGCTGGTTAAACCCACCAGGTCTCCAGCAGCTCTGTTCTACTCAGAGTAGATGATGCATGAGGACAGAAACTCCATATTCTCTCTCCTTATTTCAGAGTTCTACTGATATATTTTTATCCAATAGCCTTTATTCTCTTTTTTCCCCATAAATCTGCAAGGCTCTGTGAATATAAATAGAATGATATCAGCCTGGCCCCAAGTCCCTGAGTCCTACAAGACATACTTGAACCACCATTAGTTACCATTTGCCACTCACAATGCTGAATTCTTGAAGTACATGCCCTTGGTTCGCTTTTACAATCACCCTCTGAACCAGGCATCACACATAGGAAACCCAAAGGGTGGGATGAATTAATTGAGGCTTCCCAGGGAAAAACACCAACTTCAGAGCCACTTTCATACTCAGTACCTGTGAATCTAAAGTTGCCCTCTTTAGAATTTCCCAGGGATAATTGCATTATTTTGCTATCACACAATTTTGCACCAGGTGCCTATTTAGGGCTTTTTCATGGAAGTGATAGGAACACAATTCAAACTGCATATGTAAAAAAGTAATCCTCAGCAAAAGGTGTTTCGTGAAACTGATATTTCAAGGACATAAATTTGTTTTCTTCAAGCCTGGAAGGTCTCTCTTCCCACTTTTTATTCTAGTTGGTTCTGCTTGGCTTTAATATTGGATGGTCTCTCCCTTGTAGTGAAGAAAGGAATAACGGGATCCCTAGGTGGCTGAAATGATTACAGACAAATCACTCTTTTTAACGAATCCTTGTCAAGGATTTGGTCTGTCAATCAGAACTGATTATATCATGTGCCATGAGAAGAATGTATTTCAAAATTGTATACAGTATGTTCCATTCAAATATTAAAATGAGAATAAGTAGCATTTTATGCAATTTTAACAGAGGATATTAAGACAGGGTATTTATTAGTTATACCAATATTATAATGGACAAAGAGCAAAATGTTAACAATGAGAAAATATAAAGGTTTATAGATTAGAAGAAAAATTACCATTCCCAGGATTGGTGGGAAAAATAGAAAAGGAAGGAGAACCAGATACTAGAATCTAAGAGGAGCTCCACAGGATTACTGATTGGATTAAATAAGGGTTGAAAGTGACCTAGATTTGATGCTTGACCTTCTGTAATAGACATTTCTCCCAAAGGAGACCAGATATGAGGCCTGACAAGTGCTCCAGGCACACTATTGGCAATGCCTAGGCAATGCAGTGAGGGCAGGTAGCATGGTGGGTTAGGGAACTATCCAGATACTGTCTACACAATTAATCAGGTGCAGCAAGTTAAGCATATTTGCATGTGTTTATTGGCCATTTGCATGCCTTCTTTTGGGATTTTTTTTCTTTGATCATTTGGTCTTGTTATTATTGAGACATATTTTCATTTTTGAGTATTTATGCATTCTGGACATAATACTGTTATGTGGTACATGATTTGCAAATATTCTTCCATCCCATGTTTTTCCTATGAGTATTGTTTTTTATAAAAAGATGCTCTCATTTTAAGGAAGTTTATATCATCCTTTTTTTCTTTTCATTTTAATGTTTTCTAGTATATCTATAGGAAACCTATGCCTAACTGACATACTTTCCAATGTTTTCTTCTAGATTTATAGTTTAAGCTTTTTTGTGTATGGTGTTGATTCTTTAATAGAGAAATTGTTGTACATGTTGTAGGTTAGAAGTCAAGGTTCATCGTTTTCTGTAAGGATACACCATATTTCAAGAATCAGTTACTTAAAAGATTTCACATTCTCAATGGAATTACTTTTTTGCTTAATCAAAAATCATTTGACTGCATTAGTGAGTATCTCTCTGTAATCCACTAACTCTGTTCCACACATCTATGTGTCTATATTTATTACAAAAAAAAAATGGTTTTTCAAGCAAAGAAATCTTGATTATCACTGCCTTATACTAATTCTTAACAGCATTTACTATAAGCCCTCTGTGTCATTTAAAGTTCTTAGAAGGAGATGTCAAGAAGTGTATACCGTAAGACATTTATTGGGATAAATACCCTCGGAGGATAAAATGAAAGGGAGCTGGAGCCCATGTTGAAGGCCTCAGACCTGGATGAAACACTGACACCTAGAAAACAGACAGAGATGGAAGGATTATGTGGGAAAATCTCAGACTGCAATATAGTCCTAAAAGGTCTTGGTGAGGATGGAAGGAAGTCACTAAGCAAAGATTGTTTATCAGAGGAGACCCATGTTAACCTGAAATTGGTATGCCACAGCATGTCCCCCACACCCTGCTGAGTCATTGGCTGTGACATCTCAGAGTAAGCATGGACATAACCTGAGGACTATGGTGCACCCAAAGCAGTATCAGCTATTGACTTTTATCACTTTTTCTCCTCGGAGGTGGTTCTCTTGATAAGGCTGAATGGGGGGAAATTTTAGAATTATTGGAGGCAGTGACAGTTCACTTTCAAAACACAAACACTAAAGTGTTTCTAATTTATTAATATCATTATTCAATATATTTCATTAATAATGAATTAAATAGTAAATTTATCATGCACTATCTAAATTAGACACTTCAATTAACAACTGTTTCTTAATACAAAATATATCTCACATTCTAAATATACAGATGGCAAAAGCATTTCAGAAATAAAGTATATAACAGACTCCATGTGAAAAGTGTCATATAGACATATTCATGATAAAAAGTTTTAAAAAACTAGAGAAATGTTTGTATAAATATGGATTATTATCTTTCACATACAATTAATGTTCATGATAAAACTCACTGGATAAGTAAAACTATGGCTAAAATATTTTTATTAACTTAATGTACATTCTTTTCACTCCAAATGAAAAAAAAAATTTACAATAAGAACCACAAGCTCTTCTTCAATTCATTTACTATTTTGTGTGGTATTAGTGTAAATTTTATGATGTAATCCAACATACCCCATTTTAGGAATCCAGGAATTCACTTGTATTATTTCTCTCTGATCCTTTATTACAGTTGTTTCAGGAACAAAACAGGAAGTTAAATATATACTGTTCAATATTGAATGTACTGACTGCTAAACGTTCTCAGAAGCAGGTTGTGTACACTACAAACTTTGTGACATATGTCAAAGGCAATGAAAAAAATCAGATTAATAAAGGAAGTAGGGTGAGAAAAATAGAAACAGCAGAATTAAAGGGGTCTTACTTTGCTTTAAACTACACAGCTCATAATGAAGACATTTATCAAGTCATGTTACCTAAGAAGTAACAATATTCATAATAATGCAAATGCCTTCATAAAATCTTCAGAGTTGAAATAGGAAACCAGGTTTATGAGCATTTTGTAACAGAAATTCACCATATTTTTTCCAGAAAATGAATAGCTCAGAAGGCAGAAAAGTTATAAAAGAATAGTGAAAAACAGTGCATATGTTGCTTTATGAGCATGTCTTTATTTCAAAAATTGTGAAAAGTGACAGAGATTTAAAAGAAACAAAATAAGATTAGATTAACTATGAGGGAGGTGGTAAGACTTTACTGAACCAAACATCGGACTATCAGTAGAAGTCACCAATAAAAATTTAATGTCTTTCAGTTTATGTATATGATTATTGCTTCTAATTAGAATATGCCTCTGCTCTGAATTTTAATCCCAGCATTCCTCAGTGCAATTTTGACATCCTTGTTCCTCAAACTGTATATTAGAGGGTTGAGCATGGGCACCACATTAGTGTAGAAAACAGAAAATATTTTTCCCTGGTCCATAGATCCAGAAGAATATTTAAGATACATGAATGCAGCTGATCCAAAAAAGAGAGAAATAGCAATGATGTGAGAGCTACAGGTACTGAAGGCTTTTGATCTTCCATGAGTGGATTTGATGTGAAAAATGCTGGTAAGAATGAAAACATAAGAAGTTAGGATGGTAAAACTGGGGACTGTGATATTAATACCCACCACAATGAGAACTACCACTTCATTGACATAGGTGCTGGTACAAGAAAGTTGGAGGAGGGGCAGTATGTCACACAAGTAATGGTTGATGACATTGGCATGGCAGAAGGTTAGTCTAAGCATGCAGCCTGTGTGGGCAGTGGCCCCAGCAAATCCCATCACATAGGCAGCAAAGGACAATGCAGAACAGACCTGCTGGGACATGGTGACCTTATACAGCAATGGGTTACAGATGGCCACGTAACGATCATAGGCCATTGAGGTCAACATGTAGCACTCAGAGATGACAAAAAAGAGAAAGAAAAACAGCTGAGTCATGCAGCCCACATAGGAGATGACATTCCTCTTTGAGACAAAGTTCATCAACATTTTAGGACTGAAAACAGAAGAGTAACAGAGATCGATGAAGGACAGGTTGAAGAGGAGTAGTACATAGGGGTGTGCAGGTGAGAATTGAGACCAATAAGTGTGAGCAAGCCCAAGTTGCCCACGATGGTGACAATGTAGATCATTAGGAACAGGTGAAAGAGGGGTAGCTGAAGCTCCCGACGATCTGTTAATCCAGCCAGAACAAACTCGGTCACCAGTGAGTCATTTCCAGTCAGCATGCTCTTTGTTGAGAATCTAGGAGAACAGAAGAAATCTTCATTAATAGAGTACACAGTCATCTGCTTTTAAACTCTTATTTACAGTGAGGGGACTGGTAGCTAAACTACTAAAATTCTCCTTTGTTCATGGCAACTGAATACTTATGCTACATCCCCCGCACCCCGCCGCCTCTGTCTTTTGTCTATGAATGAAATGTGGCAAATCATTCCTCCTGTTCTTATCAGATAATAAAAAGGTAGACAACCTGCTAAGGACCTTAGGTAGTGGAGATGCCTGTGTCAAATCTACCTCTACTTCATCTGGTCCTTCAATTTCTATGTCCTACTCAGGTTTCCTTTATTCTACTAGACACCTCATTTCCTTGCAATGACTAGCAAGAAAGAGAAAATTCCTCGAAGGCAGAGACCATACCAATATTCTTCCTAGAAGGTAGTCCCTCCTGATGGTATGGATTCCATATACCTTACTATAAGAATACATAAAGTCAAAAACTGATTAAAAAAAAAAGGAGCTCTTTCATAAGTAAGATTTTAATTTAACTAAAACCCAAGTGTTTCTGCACATTTTCCTCTATTCCACCCTAGTTAGAGGATGAAGAAAGCATGGTAAATGTGCTTTCAATGATATTTTTATGAGAGAATGAAAGAAAAAAATTCAGATGCTAGTTATATTAATTGTAAAGTTTGAAGACACATGCCAAACTCTACTTTTAGACACTTAAACTCTTGAATGCACAGCACACATCAACACTTTTAAAAACAGACAAACGTCTCCCTCCCTGTGATGTTGCAATGTTCCTTATTATCACCTTGAACTTCTGGATCTATCTCCCTCCAGAATGAAGCAGAAGTCAATCCAGAATTTAAGATGAGACAAGAAAAGGAACTAGTCAGAGCTCTATACCCCTAGTTGTTATTTAAAAGCATAGTTCTTCATTTTTTTTTCACACATGGAGATTGAGAGAGACCAGGTTAACTCACCCACCCTTCACTCAGAGAATTCAGTGGAAGTAATTTATGCACGTTTCACCTCCACTGTTCTGGAGGAGAAACTGGCTTCAAGAATCAGAGCTGACTAGATGCAGTCGCAGGTCCTTCCTTTTCCTTGACTGGCAAAACTGTCAGAGAACAGATCTCCTAATATGAGTGTTCTGGGATTAATTTTAAGGCATAAAGCAATCTTCTAGCTATAAATTTGTCCAGAGGGTGTGAAGGAAAGCCATAGACTTGACACGAAAGCCACGATGTCATACACATCGACCTTGCTACGGATTATAAATCTTTTGGACTCCGTTAGAAATCCTGGAGTGTCTCCAAGGACCTCCTGATGGTGCTGAACTAATGGTGTCTCTGTTTCCACCCTAATTCATCAGAGGAAGTGTGAACTACCCTCCAAGGATTATACAATCCCCAGGCATGTTATAGGAGCTTCTGCTGTCATTCATAAAGATGTAAGTATAATTAATACAATTAATATTCACTGATTAGAATTCTAGGCAATGTATTACTTTTAGTAAAAAAAAGTAGCATTTTGTAAATTTTATTTTTATGCTCATTTTTAGTAATTTGTATCCTATACATATTTTAGAGGTACAAAGAAAAAACTGTACTTTGATTTCAGGTATTTCAAGAAAAAAGTTACATAATGTAAGAGTGATCCTTTATTTCATGAAAATGTGATTACCTTGGGTATTCTAATTCAATAAGCCTTTGAATTCAACAGATTGCAATCAACTCTGTGGGCTGGGGTGTAACCCAGTGGTAGAGTGTGTGCCTAGCATGCAGGAGGCTGACAGCATTGCAAAGAACAAAACACCAAAAGAATTTTAAGAAAAAAAAATCACTATTCATTGGCTGACATTTCGAGAAAATATGACTTTAGAATTTCTCTGTACACATGAATATGTGTTTGTGCTTGTAACAGTGCTTCTACTTTTCGTTTTTATTTTAAAATAGTTAGAGATTCACAGAAAATTGCAAAAGCGATACTAAGTTCCCTTGAATTCTTCACACAAATTCATCCCATAATGACATTTTCCACAACTGCAGAGAAAAACAAAACTAAGAAAGTGACATTGGCATAATAATGATAGTTACCCTACAGAACTCGTTCAGTTTTCAGAAACTCAACCTGTGTATATATGTGGACCTGTCTGTGGTTCTTATGCAATTCAGTTCTATGTACTTAGTAGGGTCAAGACCACCACCACCAAGATTCAGAATTGTTCTTCCACGATAATTGAATGTCCTGGCACTACCTTTGCATAGTTCTACTCAATCCCTCCCATTTTCATCTCTGTCCCCTGGCAACAACAAACTTGTTCTCCAAATCTGTCATTCTGTAGATGACGTATAAACCCACACAATGTGTCACCTCTGAGATTTTTTTTCTAACCTTAATGCTCACCAGGTCTTTCCAAACTGTTGACATATCAACAATGTTTCCTTTTACTGCTAAGTGGTGTTCTGTTTTTGACAAACCAAGTTTATTCAGCCTACTTTAGCAATTTAAAGTTTACTAGAAACTGGACATAGTGGCACATGCCTGTTATCTAAGCTATGTCAGAAGTTGAGGCAGGAGGATAGCAAATTCAAGGACAGCCTCAGCAATTTAGGGAGACCTTGTTTCAAATCTTAAAAAAATGAAAAGAACCAAGGATGTATCTTAGTGGGTAAAGCACCCCTGGGTTCAATACTCAGTACCAAAATACTAATGCTAGGACTGATAATAATGATACTTTAACTAATGCCTTAAACAGGTGCAAATCCTTGATAATAACACTAACAGAGATGAAGTTAATCCATCAGAACTTGCTCTTTTTGAATCTGTGCTGGTTTCTGATGGTCACAGCTTTCATTATTAGGTGTTCATAAACCACCACTTTTATTAATCTGCTCTGCCATTTCACACTGGACCAGTCATGAATTCATGGAAGTACAAGGAATATAAATAAGGAATTTTTCTTTTCAAAACAGAATAATCATATAATATTCAAGAGATATCAGAATTAAAACTAGCTAGGCATGCTGGTGCATACCTATAATCGGAGTTACTTGGGAATCTCAAGCAGGAGGATAGGAAGCTCAGGTAATCCTGGGCAACTTAGTGAGACCCTGGCTCAAAATAAAAAGTGAAAAGGACTGGGCATGTGGGTCCGTGGTAGAGCAATCCTGGGTTCAAGCCCCAGTACTCATCCCCTGACATACACACACACACACACACACACACACACACACACACACGTACTAAGTTTCTGTCTTGACACAAAACTAAATCTGGTTATGTGTGGAAAATGTTTCAGGGAAGGGGTAATGTTCACTGTGGAGACTGGTTTCCCTCAGATTTTCTTTAAGTCAAGAGGATCTCTCTCTTTCCCCTCCAATATTAAAAAATAGAACCCTCAGATTAAAGACATGGTAAACACAGAATATGTCCCACCATTACTTTTTGTAAAAGTGCACAACATAATTATCTGTCATAAGCAAACCACTAAAGAAAAGGAATTTCAGTATGAAATATGTGTAAAAACAATGAGAGTCTGTGGCATTTTTGCATAAACCTCCTCTCCACCATAAACCTCCAATCCACCACCTCTTTCCCCATCGATGTGATTGATGTAGAGATCTTGCAAAGGTGGACCCAGATAAAGATTAGCAACCGTGCTATACAGAGGCTGTCAACAGTGAGCAGGTGACAACAAAATATGTACTGTAGCTGTGTGTCACTCTTAGTGACAGGCAAAGAGAGATGGTCAGTGACTCCGCTAGTTTGAAGTTATAGTTATGCTTAGAGCAAGTATGCTCTAGACTCTGTAGGAATGTACAACAGAGAGTGGAAAGAACCTGTCCTCCACACATTCCTGGGAGACCAGGAGACTCCATAGATGCCTGCTAGAGACAGAAACATCCACAGGACAAATTACGCACTAATTGAACATGGCCTGAGTTTTGTACACAATCCCCTACACTTACCATACATAAATGTGTGCTTTGGCAGCGGTCAGAAACAAATATAAAATATTTTTTTAACATAATACCTACTTACAACAGCCAAAACTAAAGAAAACGCTGTCTCTCACCCATGTCATTAGGCTAAGTGGAGAGTTAAACTTCCACCACCTGCTTAGAGGTAGCAAGGTCTCCCATTCCCTCATGAGTGATATCAGCAGGGCCATGTGGAAGCTGAGCTTTGCCTTGCTCCATACCTGGAGGTAGTAGGTGGAAACCCAATGCCCCCATGGGGGCAAGAAAAATCGAAACTTCCTCCCTCACTCAAAAGCAACAAAGTTGAACAAGGCAATACTCGTTGGTACTCCACTTTACCTGCCAGTGCCATATCAGTGAGGCCAAGTGGGGACCTGAACTGAGGTACACTGCAGCCCATGCCACATTGGGGCCAGCAAGGTCAACTAGGGAGCTAATCATGCACTTCCACACGGGTGGATATTACAGGGAGCAGCATTTTCTTAAACTTTTTCTCATAGTTAATGTATAAGTTGTACACAAAATCATAAATAATTCACATCTTCCAAAAAAAATCTAATTGTAGATTTAAAACCTCAGTAAATGTGTCAGAATTCTTTTATTGTAAGGAGTTTGAAGACTTTCTAATTGACTTGATCTTCCAAGGGGATAAATTCCCCTCAGGTAGAAGACTTTACTCCTGAAAAAATTCTTCTTACTAAAAAAGAGGATTCAAAGTTTCTTAAAAAGAAAAAAATAGTAAATGTTTAAAGCGATGAAAATACTAATTACTTGGATTTGATTACTACATTCCATATATTGTGCAAGGGCTGATAATGTTAAAAGAATGGGATCACAAAATTTTTTATCTCCAGGGAAACATGAGGTATGAGACCACAGTGACCAAGGTCATTATAACCTTGCATAGCAGATTTCTACAGACATCCTGAAACTATAAAAATAATAAGTAACCCTAATAAAAGCATTTCCAGCTTACAGCAGTTCTTACCTGAAATGTATAGCAGAAATGACAAATGACCTGACCATATCATATGATATCCGTGTAGATCAAAGCAATTGTAACAACCTGTTTGCTGTAATCTTCCTGTCCGTTTTATTTTTTAATTATTAGAATGCAGATCCTTTGGATTTCATTTGGGGAGAATTTATTTTAGATAACTAGAATTCATGTTAGCCTTGGTTGACAAGAAACTTCGTGGCTCATATAAACTGTTCTCACACTTGGTTTGCATCAGCTTGCCTTTTAGGGTAATATTTTTGGTGAACATGAATGAATCCCAAAGTGACTAGCCTAGATTCCCCAGCAGCTCAATTAGAAAAAGAAAATAAAGAAGAAGGAGGAGGAGGAGGAGGAGGAGGAGGAGGAGGAGGAGGAGGAGGAGGAGGAGGGGAATTCTCTTTCTTTGCATAAAACCTAGTACTTTTAACATTCAAGATTTTTTAGTCTGTTTTATTTTTTCCTCATTTTACTCTTTTGTTTTTCTCCTTACAGGAGAAAATTATATTTTATCCTTGTATTAGTTTGCTAGGTCTACCATAACAAAATACCACAGACAGGGTAACTTAAAAGTCAGAAACTCATTTCCTCACAACTCAGAAGACTGGAAGTTCCCAGTCGAGGTGTCAACAGATGTGTTAGCTATTGAGGTTTCGCTGCTTGGCTTTGAGATGTCTGCCCTTTCCCTGTGTCCTCGCCAGGTTTTTCCTCTGTGTATGTGCATTCTTGATGTCTATGCCTCCAAATTTCCTCTTCCTATGAGGACACCAGTCAGATCAGATTAGGCTGCACCCAAAAACTTCATTCAAATTAATCACATTAAATACCTAGTATGTAAAGTAACAAAGAATGGAGTACTGGGGGATGACCACCAACACCTGATTTTGCAGGAACACAAGTAAACCTATAACAACCACTATTCACTAAAGAAGGTAAAGATAATGTGGAATTTCACTGAAATATCAGTGTCAAAACTTGATGGACATGATATCATGTTTTGTATTTCTGAGAGTAAGAGGTTGTCAAGCATATATCGGCCTGAAGTCCTGTGCTGCTTAGAATTTCTATGTTATTCTTAATAAAGATACTTTTTTTTACATTTGTAGATATTCCTGTGTTACAGAAGCTTCAATAATTTATTCTTCCTTCAACTATATGGCTTTAATATGTAAAGAATTTTTTCAAACGTCTCAGAAATGATGACCCAGGTTCAGCAAATTGTAGATATTTTGCATTCTCAAGTATTGTTTCACAATGAATAAACAGATTGATGAATTTTAAAAAAAATTGACTATTTTACTAGTAAGGTATATTTCCAGTGGGGATTGAAACTCAGACATAGAGGACTTGCTGAGCATGAGCAAAGCCCTGAGTTCTAAGCCTAGTGTGAAAGAAAGAAGAAAAGGAATGACAATATTTCCTTAATTATTAGAAATTTCTAACCCATTTCCTTTTCTCCATATACCTTTAATGGAAATTTCACCTATAAAAAATAAAATTAAACACATATTTAAAGAAAATGTATATGTATATACAAAACACTCTTAAATGGCAAGGAATTCAACTCCCTACATGGGTTACCACCAATTCTCCTGATTCACTTGCAATGACAGCAACATTGATACATATGGCAACATTTGCCCAGGCACAGGCCACAACAGCTGTGTCAGAACTGCCAGCAGGCAAACCATGAGATGTCATTGGGTATAACGTGCACGCCGACTTCAAGGAAGTTACGGAAAAAGAAATGTGCATCTTAGTATCCCTTGAATATGATCTGACCCTTGACTATCATTTCACTAAAGGTACAGGGCACTTTCTAAACATGTTCCATTTCATTTCAGCTGCACCATGTCCTTTAAAATGTTCTCCATGCAGACATTAAGACTAAGAGAACATAAACACAAAACTTGAAAGAATCTGGAGCCAAACCAGATCACATGGTAACAATTCCGGTGATCCCTCCACTTTGGGATATTTGTACCAAGATGATAAGAACACAGGACCCAGGGCTCTTCCACCTCGCATGTATTCCTGTTTCACTTGACAGCCAGACTCATCTTTCAGGTGTGCAAAATTAGAAAAAAAAAAAAAAATCATCTTCCCTCCTGCAGGACATGGCAATTTGTTGTTATTTAAAATACACCACTTCATGAATTTTACTATAAATTATTCATGGAACCCTTAACATTTTTCCAAGGTCAGTTAAAATGACATAGACAGGGCTTCAAAACAGAGGAGGAGAAAGAAAGCAAGTCCTCTGGGTGATTCATAACACATAGATTTTTATTGTGTTTTAATAACATCCACTCTTTTCCCTTGAAAACCCCTGATACATCAACCTCGTTTTCTGATTAACTATGAACCACACACAGCTGAGCCACACCACAGACATGCTGGTCTACTTTCCATCCCTCATAATCATCACGATTGGTACTGTCTCTGGGTCTGTGACCCAGCTCTTCCCTGTGAGGGGAATGGTCTACAGGTGTCTGTCTTCCTCTGCCAGTGCCGTCTCTGCCCATATGCCACCTTCTCAGAAAGCCCCTTCATGACCACCCATCCCACAGTAAAACACAGTGATTTTTTCTGTACCATCATCTTAATTTGAGACTCTGTATAGCATTTTCTGTTATATCCATGTGTGTGTATATATTTGCTTTTTGCTTATCAGCTGCCTCTCCCTCCTGCCCACCCGCCTCTCCTGTGTACCTTACCGTAGAAAATCAGCCCTCCAGGAGCACAGGTCTTTCTTTCTTCATCACTGCTGTCTTTTTTTTTTTACATTTAAAACAGATCCTGGATGTTTTGAGGTCTAAAACAGGATATATTCTCAGTTTATACCTGCTGATTAAAGAAACTGCATCATCTGTATCATTAAAACTCTGAGACAAAATGAGAGTGAAAATGTTAAAGGAAAAGACCTGACTGTTAATGAATTAAGATTATAAAAAAATCTATTTGAATAAAGAACAAAAGTTCCTCTACTGGGAGTTGGTAAACATTTGTAGCCTTGAACTGCTTGTGAGGGAAGATTACAGCATGTCCTCCTACTCACATTTCTGCCCTGAAGTCTTAGAGGTGGATCCAGTGGCACTTGCCTTTATCCTGGCTGCTCTGAGGAGTTACTTCATTTCCTGTTCTCAGGAACAGGGATCACAAGAAAATCTTTGGCCTCGTTTTATCACATTCCCTTGGAGCTAAAGGGAACTGATCAGATCCATATTTCTCTCCTTTGTAGAAACAAAGACATTTCCCAAAACACAATTCCCAACAACAACAGATAGATTTTTAGCTAATGGATAGGAAGTTACCGACTCTAAGACTGAAAATCATTATCTCCATGTCATATCTGCTCATTGCCAATAAAATCTCACACACACAAAAATTTTTAAATTAAAATTAAAATCTCATAACCATGCTGAGAGCATAGCTTAGCAGTAGAGCATTTGCCTCAATTGGACACGGACCTGGGTTTGAAGCACAACAAAGCAAAAAAGATTAAATTAAAGAGCTTGACAATTTTACTATTTCTGTCTTATTATCATCCAACTTTCTGTATTTAAAATTTTACAATTTCTAGGTCTGGGGGTAGGGCTCACTAGAATTTGGCTTGCACAGAGTGGTGTCTGATCCTCAGCTCTGTAAAATATATATATACATACATATACACATGTGTACATACATACATATGTGTATGTATATATATATATATATATACATATATAATTTCTGAAAAATGACAGGATGAACTGGTCTCTCTACTCTCTGAAAGGATGATAGACTCATCTTCCTCTGTATATTGTCTTCACTTCTGAAATTATTTCTATGATTAATTTAATTTTGTGTATTAAACTGTTTGCATTTATTTTCATTTCTTACTATTCTCAACTTAGTTCCTTGGAGTCTGTTGCTGGAACTGCAGCTGTTTTTCAGTGCTGGGGATCAAATCCTGGGCCTTGTGCCTTCTTGGAAAGTACTCTATCTCTGAGCTACTTCCCCAGCTCTCTCCATAGTTTTAAACATCATTTGTCCAATGTAAGATTTGACATACATAACAAACACAGCTCCTATTTAGGAGAGCACCCTTTTCTTCAAAGTCTTTCTCAGTGCAATATGAACATCTTTGTTCCTCAAACTGTAGATGAAAGGGTTTATCATCGGTCCCACAATGGTATAAAAAACTGTGGATACTTTATCTTGATCCAGAGAACCAGTAGAAGGTGTAAGGTACATGAAAGCTGATGCTCCAAAGAAAATAGAAACAACAATTATGTGAGAGCTGCAGGTACTGAATGCTTTGGACCTGCCCTCTGTGGAACGGATGCTGGAAATGTTGGACAGAATCAAGGTGTAAGAAATAAAGACGGTGAGACTAGGCACTATAACATTGACACCCACCACAATAAAAACCTCCAGCTCATTGATGGAGGTGCTTGTGCAGGAGAGCTTCAGGAGAGGAGGTATGTCACACATGTAGTGATTGATGACGTTTCCATCACAGAAGCTGACTCTCAGCATGCATCCAGTGTGGGCCATGGCACCCACAAGCCCCATCACATACACACCCACTGTCAGCAAGAGGCAGACCTGATGGGACATGGTAACCCTGTAAAGCAGAGGCTTACAGATGGCCACATACCGATCATAGGCCATTGTTGTCAGAATATAACACTCATCAATAACAAAGAAACAGAAAAAAAAGAGCTGAGCCATGCACTGTGCATACGAGATGATGTTCTGTTCTATAAAGCTCATCAGCATTCGGGGGATTATGACAGAGGAGTAGCAGAGATCAATGAAGGAAAGGTTGAAGAGGAAGTAGTACATGGGAGTGTGCAGGTGAGGATTCAGAACAATCAGAACAATCAAGCCCAGGTTCCCCACCACAGAGACCACATAAATGGTTAAGAAGAGGAGGAAGAGAGGCAGCTGGAGCTCTGGCTGTTGTGTTAAACCCAGCAGGATAAACTGAGTCACTGAAGAGCCATTGCCTGAATCCATTCCTCCCTGGGACCTGTCTGAGAGAAAAGGAGAAATAGTAACATTAAAATGAGAAGCCAGCTCTCTCCACCAGACCCAGTAAAATGAGATTGAGATCCAGATGAGGAGATGAACTCAAAGTGTACCCTTCTCGTACCTCTGTTTTCTCCATTTTAGAACTTCAGAAAAAGTATAAAGATGAATATTTTTAAAAACACACACAGAAGGCATTTCTGAGGGAATAAGGATCAGCTCCACTCTGCATTTACCGTCCACCCCCACTACAGAGTCAATGGTGGTCTCAGCAGAGAGCAGATGAGGCTTATCAAGGACTCACTAGCTCCCACAGATGAGGTCTGGGAGAAGAATCACAGGATAGGTACAATTCAGCACTCACCCCTCTGGATCAGGACTTCAGGAGAGGCTCCTTATAATACTTCTGGTCTATTCTCACAGATTGATAAATAACTCTAATGAATTTTAGAGCTACACAGGCCAGAAAAGAGCTATTTTTCCTGATATTGCATTGGTTTGGGATAAATTTTGGACAGAGGAATTCAGAACACAGCCCTCAGTATTCCAGGCTCAGAGAGAAGTCATATGGTATGGATCATGATATCTTGTGGTGGCTTTGTTCACCCTACAAGGTGGTAAATAGCTTCCACTGCTGCCAAAAGAGCCACCTGCTAATAAGACTCAGGGGGTTTCTATGAGCAGTTTGGAAATCCTAGGGACCTGATTAAAAATCAGATGACCTCTGTTTCCCAAGTATTTCCCCCAGAGATCAGGTTTTGCATTTAAAAGATCTCGTCTACCCAGGATTTGTAGTCATGATAATAAAATGAAGCACATCATCTTGCATACATATTGATTTCTTCCCAAATGTGGCACATCCCCAAATACCAGAGCAAGAAAACCTGTCCCATTTCCAAAGTACATTCTTCCTTTCACCTATAACTAGATGAAATACTATACATTCTTTCATTTCTTTGTTGTATCATCCTTCACTACATGTACCCACATTGAATCTAAGCTCCCTAATGGCGTGGATTCTTTTTCGTTTTCTTCAACCCTGTTTCTGCAGTACCTGGAATAATACCTAGCATGTACAGTCACACTTGAGAAATATTTGTATATTAAACGGTTAGATGGTTGAGGATGCCTTTCCCATTCTTCCTGGAACCTGTATTGGATACCACACAGACTTTTTGCTCCACTAGCAAAGACTTATGTTGTGACAATGCTTTTATTTGTAGACAAAAATACAAGACAGGAAAAACATCAGTAAGACATGTAAAGGCCACTGCTGAACTTGTGAAGGATTGTCTAGGAGTACTCCAGGACCAAAGCGATGAGCTCAGAGAAAGACTGCCATTTCCTCCCTCTCTGATCATCACCCTGAGAACTCCCACTCTCTAAAAGCCCCCAATATCTCTCCTACAGGACTGCAGCCTAGCCTCAGATCAGAGGCAGATTTGGTTCAGGATAGTATAGGAAGATCTCAGTGCCTAAATCAGAACCTGTGCCCTCTAGTAGGGCATTTAGAGTCACTCAAGTTTCTATTTATTTTTTAGCACAGAATTGAAATAACACAATGTCGACTTGGAAGGATTAGGCATTGGTAGGAATGACTAGCGTTAGAGAGATGAAGGTAGGATGAGCTGCTAAGTAATTACAAAAATGCATGACTTTGGAAAAAAAAAAAAGAAAGGAAAAATTTTCCTGAGTTAAGACTGCAGTTTTCAGTAGTTATAAGAAATAAAGATCTGCAAGAGACATTGCAAGGGAAGATTCAGCAGAACCTCTCACAAAGGGAATAGAAATATCTAATACAATTTCCAAAAATACTAGCTTAGGTGCTTGGGTAAGTTATGGTATTACTACAAAGACAACTCAGAAAGACTGGAAATGTGGTAGAAATTATACATTCAGTTTTGAACAACTGGATATCCAAGTACAATATGCTGTAAGAAATGTACAAAGAGGCTAAGTGATGCTCAGGATGAAAATATTTAGGGATCATTCTCAATAATATTGAATTAGTGAACTCAATGAAAAAAGCAGAGAAAAACGGAAGGAACAAAACAAATTATTTAGAAATCCTTCGGTTATTCATTTTCTACTTAAGATAACCTAACCATTATGAAAATAAATCACTGTTATTATTCTAAGATTCCCCAATTTGCTAAGGGACAAAAAATTCCTCTGGGTGAACATGAAACATATCCTTCAAGACAGACATTCCTTGGGGTACAGCTTTGGGGAGGATTTGGTGACTCATTAAAATGTGTGTTTTCCATGGAAATGTTAACAACTCTCGATTAGGTGATCAAGAACATGAAATGTTCCCAGGAAATTTACATTTTAGCAAATCAAGTTGTGAGAAGAGTTTTACATCTGGTTTAGGATGCTACAGTTTAGGATGAGGCAATTGTAAATATGGACCACTGTAAATATGGACAAACATGAAGTGAATATAGAGATTTTTGGAACTTGTCCTGCATTGCAAAACTCTCTCTTCCCTTCCTTTCTCCCATTTGCCTAACGGTCACAATTAGACTGAGTCACTTATATTAAAGTATATCAAATAGTCATCCTTTCTCTGAGATGTGCCTCAGAATCTTTTGCTCTTTCCTAACTCTTTTTTGTTCCATTTTTAATGTTGCATTATAGTCATACATAATAATGGGATTTGTTCTAACATATTTGTACATGTACACAATATAACATTAAAATTTGGCCAATATCGATCCTCAGTATTTCCCCTTTTCCTTCCCTCCTCCCACACCCTAGTACCTTTTCTCTACTCTACTGGTCTCCTTTCAGTTTCCCTGAGATTCCACCAACCTTTCTTTTCCTTTTTCCTCTCTGCTTTCCACATATGAGAGAAAACACACAACTCTTCACTTTCTGAGTTCAGCATATTTTGCTTAACATAGGGTTCTTAAGTTCCATCCATTTTTCTGAAAATGACGTAATTCCATTCTTCTTTATGACTGAATAAAACTCCATTGTGTACATATACCACATTTTCTTTATCCATTCTTCCATTGGTAGACACTTAGTGTTGGTTGCATAGTTTGGATACTGTGAATTGTGACGCTATAAATATGGGCATGCATGAATTCCTATAGCATGCTGATTTTAATTCTTTAGATAAATACCAAAGAGTGGTATAGCTGAGCCATATGGTGGTTCCATGCCTAGTCTTTTGAGGACCCTCCATACTGATTTCCATAGTGATAGTACTAATTTACAATCCCACCAACAGTATAAATGTGTTCCTTTTTCTCCATTCAGATCAATGTTGAAAGCCAGGATACATTATAATAAGTGCTGCTAAGAATTAGTATAAGGCAGTAATAATCAAGATTTCTTCACCAGTATAATGTAGATTAGAATAGAAAATACTGTTGATTTTTTCATACTGTTACTGTTTAGGGGTGTGGTATCCCCCAAAGTTCATGTGTGAGAAAATGCAAAAAGAATCAGAGGTGGTATGGCCATTTTGACAATATTAATTCTGCCTATCCAAGAACATGGGAGATCTTTCCATCTTCTCAGGTTTACTTTAATTTCTTTCTTTAGTGTTCTGTAGTTCTCATTGTAGAGGTCTTTCGCCTCTTTTGTGAGATTGATTCCCAAGTATTTTATTTTTTTTGATGCTATTGTGAATGGGGTAGTTTTCCTAATTTCTCTTTCTGAAGATTCATCACTTACGTATAAAACTGCGTTGGATTTATTAGCATTGATCTTGTAACCTGCTACTTTACTGAATTCACTTATGAGTTCTAAGAGTTTTCTGGTGGAATTTCCAGGTTCCTCTAAATATATAATCATGTCATCAGCGAACAGGGATAGTTTGAGTTCCTCTTTTCCAATTTGTATCCCTTTAATTTCTTTGGTTTGTCTAATCGCTCTGGCTAGAGTCTCAAGAACAATGTTGAATAAAAGTGGTGAAAGAGGGCATCCCTGCCTTGTTCCAGTTTTTAGGGGGAATGCATTCAGTTTTTCACCATTTAGAATGACATTGGACATGGGCTTAGTGTAGATGGCCTTCACAATGTTAAGGAATGTTCCCACTATCCCTATTTTTTCCAGTGTTTTGAGCATGAAGGGATGCTGTATTTTATCAAATGCTTTTTCTGCATCTATTGAAATAATCATGTGATTTTTGACTTTAAGTCTGTTGATATGGTGAATGACATTTATTGATTTCTGGATGTTGAACCAACCTTGCATCCCTGGGATAAAACCCACTTGATCGTGGCGCACTATCTTTTTAATATATTTTTGTATGCAATTTGCTAAAATTTTGTTGAGAATTTTTGCATCGATGTTCATTAAGGATAATGGTCTGAAATTTTTTTTCCTTGATGTGTCTCTGTCTGGTTTAGGTATCAGGGTGATATTGGCTTCATAGAATGAGTTTGGGAGGGTTCCCTCCTCTTCTATTTTATGGAATACTTTGAGAAGTATTGGAATGAGCTCTTCTTTAAAGGTTTTGTAGAACTCAGCTGAGAAGCCATCTGGTCCCGGACTTTTCTTTGTTGGTAGGCTTTTGATGACCTCTTCTATTTCATTACTTGAAATTGATTTATTTAAGTTGTGTATGTCCTCCTTGTTCAGTTTAGGCAATTCATATGTCTCTAGAAACTTGTTGATGTCTTGTTGTCTGTTTTCTTGGAGTATAGATTTTCAAAATAGCTTCTAATTATGTTTTGTATTTCACTCATGTCTGTTGTGATATTTCCTTGTTCATTCCAAATTTTAGTAATTTGAGTTTTCTCCCTCTTTCTCTTTGTTTGCGTGGCTAAGGGTTTATCAATTTTGTTTATTTTTTCAAAGAACCAACTATTTATTTTGTTAATTTTTCCGATTGTTTCTTTTGTTTCAAGTTCATTGATTTCGGCTCTGATTTGAACTATTTCCTGTCTTCTACTACTTTTGGTGTTGGTCTGCTCTTCTTTTTCGAGGGCTTTGAGCTGTAATGCTAAGTCGTTTATTTGTTGATTTCTACTTCTTTTGTTGAATGCGCCCCATGAAATAAATCTTCCTCTCAGTACTGCTTTCATAGTGTCCCAGAGATTTTGATATGATGTGTCTTTGTTCTCACTTACTTCTAAGAATTTTTTAATTTCCCTCCTAATGTCTTCTGTTATCCATTCATTATATAATAGTGTATTATTTAATCTACAAGTATTGGAGAAGTTTCTGTTTTTATTCTGTCATTTATTTCTAATTTCAGTCCATTATGATCTGATAGAGTACAAGGTAGTATCTCTATCTTCTTGTATTTGCTAATAGTAGCTTTGTGGCATAAAACATGGTCTATTTTAGAGAAGGATCCATGTGCTGCTGAGAAGAAAGGGTATTCGTTCTTTGTTGGATGGTATATTCTATATAAGTCGGTTAAGTCTAAATTGTTGATTGTGTTATTGAGATCTACGGTTTCTTTATTCAATTTTTGTTTGGACAATCTATCCAGCAGTGAGAGAGGTGTGTTAAAATCACCTAGTATTATTGTGTTGTGGTCTATTTGATTTCTGGAATTGACAAGGATTTGTTTGACGTACATGGATGAGCCAATGTTCGGGGCATAGATATTTATGAGTGTTACGTCTTGCTGATTTATGCTTCCCTTAAGCAGTATGTAATGTCCTTCTTTATCTCTTCTGACTAGTTTTGGCTTGAAGTCCACATTATCTGAAATGAGGATGGATACTCCAGCTTTTTTGCTGTGTCCGTGAGCACGGTATGTTTTTTTCCTATCCTTTCACCTTCAGTCTATGGGTATCTCTTTCTATGAGATGGGTCTCTTGCAGGCAGCATATTGTTGGATCTTTCTTTTTAATCCAATCTGCCAGTCTATGTCTTTTGATTGATGAGTTCAGGCCATTAACATTCACAGTTATTATTGTGATATGATTTGTATTCCTAGTCATTGGAGTCATTTTTGTTTTTTGACATGATTTGGTTTCTCCTTTATTTGGCTATTCCTTTAGGCTAGTTCCTCCCGTTGCTGATTTACATCATTGTTTTTCATCTCTTCCTCATGGAATATTTTGCTGAGAATGTTCTGTAATGCCGGCTTTCTTTTTGTAAATTCCTTTAGCTTTTGTTTATCATGGAAGGATTTTATCTCATCGTCAAATCTGAAAGTCAGTTTTGCTGGGTATAAAATTCTTGGTGGCATCCATTTTCTTTCAGGGCTTGGTAAATGTTGTTCCAGGCCCTTCTAGCTTTTAGGGTCTGGATTGGAAAATCTGCTGATATTCTTATTGGTTTCCCCCTGAATGTAATCTGATTCTTTTCTTGTGCGGCCTTTAAAATTCTGTCTTTATTTTGTATGTTAGGTATTTTCATAATAATGTGCCTTGGTGTAGGTCTGTTTTATTTTTGTATATTTGGAGTCCTATAAGCCTCTTGTACTTGGATTTCCATTTCATTCTTCAGATTTGGGAAATTTTCTGATATTATTCAGATATGGGAAATTTTCTGATATTATTTCATTGAATAGATTGTTCATTCCTTTGGTTTGTTTCTCTAAGCCTTCCTCAATCCCAATAATTCTTAAATTTGACCTCTTCATGATATCCCATAATTCTTGTAGATTCTGTTCATGATTTCTTACCATCTTTTCTGTTTTGTCAACCTTGTTTTCAAGATTAAATATTTTGTCTTCAATATCTGAGGTTCTGTCTTCCAGGTGATCTATCCTATTGGTTATGCTTTCTATGGAGTTTTTAACTTGGTTTATTGTTTCCTTCATTTCAAGGATTTCTGTTTGGTTTTTTTTCAGTATCTCTAACACTTTATTGAAATGTTCTTTTGCTTCCCTTATTTGCTCTTTTAACTGTTGATTGGTGCATTCATTTAATGCCTGCATTTGTTCTTTCATCTCCTCGTTTGCTTCCCTGATTGTTTTAATTATGTACATTCTGAACTCCCTTTCAGACATTTCTTCCTCTGTGCTGACATTGGGTTTTATTGATATAGTATCTAGGTTTGTTTCAGACATTTTCTTCCCTTGTTTTCTCATATTGGTCAGATGTAAGTGGGACTCTGTGATATTGTAGATTTCCTCTATTGGCTTATAGTGTCCCTGTAGATTTCCAGTGTATCACCTACCAGCCTTCAGTAGCCAGAAGTCTTGGATTAACTTGGTAATGTAGTGCTTCCGAAGAATGCTGCCCCTAGGCCACTACTGGTCCCAGGGAGAGAGACCTGGAGAGGTCTCTTGCTGCCCAGCCCTGGTCCCAGAGGCTGCTTGCAGTTCGGAGGTCTCCACTGGCCTGGGGACTTGTAGCTGGCTCTGTGTGGACAGGCTCTCACTGGGCGGTCTGCCCCGAGAAGCTTGCCTAAAAAGGCGCTTCCCGCCGGAGGGGTCTGGGCTGCTTGGGGAAGTCCTTGGCACCCTATGCTGGTCTCTGAAGCAAACTGCGGGTGAGCTGGAGCTGGCAGCAGGGCAGTCTGGAGCTGGCCGCGCTGCTTCTGTGCAGAAAGGCTCTCACTGGGGGCCCGCTCCACGAGGCTGGAGAATCTGTCCCTGTGGGAGGAGCCCACCGCCAGAGTGCTCAGAGCTGCCTAGGGGAGACTCTATCTGCCCTGTCCTACTCTAATAAGCCGCTCAAATCCGGGCCTGCCGCCCAGCTGAGCTTCACTGGGTGGGGGAGACTCACCCCGTGGTTATATTTTTGTCTGAGTCTCTCAATGCCTCCCCTTCTTGAATCCTGGGTTCTGGAGCGACTGGAGATGCAGTCACCTTCTAGTCCACCATCTTGGATCGCCCCGTGGAAAAAGCCTGCAGCTGGAGGGGGGCAAGGCTGCCTGGAGAGGTCTCTGGCTGCCCAGCCCTGGTCCCAGAAGCTGCTTGTGGGTCAGAGGTCTCCGCTGGCTTGGGGGCTTGTGGCTGGCTCTGCCTCAAAAGGCTCTCACTGGGCGGTCTGCCCCGAGAAGCTAGCCTAGAGAGGCGCTTCCCGCCAGAGGGGGCTGGGCTGCTTCAAGACTTGACTTTTAAAAGATGCACACACATGAAACAAGGATTCTTTTTTTTTTTTTTTTTTTTTTTTTTTTTTTTTTTTTTTTTTGCGGTGCTGGGGATCAAACCCAGGCCCTCATGCTTGCAAGGCAGGCACCCTTACTGACCAAGCCATCTCCCCAGCTTGAAATAGAGATTCTTGAGGAAAGAGTAACAGACAGGCATGGAAGAAAATCTCAGTTAGCCTGATCCCTTTCTCCACTGCAGAGTGGACTCACTCAGAGCAAAAGGTGGTCCAGTGTTAGTCTCCTCCATTAGCTGATGCTCCTCCTTTGGGGAAAAACAGGACAAAAGAAGACAAGGGTGTCCCTTTACTCGCACAGTGAGATAGAAGTTCCATTAGTCTATGAGACCTCAGAGAACATGAGCATAGTCAAGAAAAAAATCTTTCCCTTGCCTTCTTCAACAATAGTCACAGAAGTGGCAGGTTTTTTTTTTTTTTTTTTTTTTTTTTAGCAACAATGCATTTTTCTAGTTTCATTTTTAAGTGACATAATATCTGTAAATATTCATGGAGCACAGCGTGACAGTTTGATACATATTACATACACAATGTGTAATGATCAGATCAGGGCAATTGGTGTATCATCACCTCAAATGTCCCATTTCTTTATGTTGGGAACATTTAAAATTCTCTCTTCTAGATATTTGGAAATACAAAATTTATTATAATCCTTGTAAACCGTGATTACCTTACCATGCTGCAGAACATTAAAAGTTATTCCTTTCTGAACTGCAATCTGCCAGAGAAACCAGACTGAAACCCCCACCATAATGGGTCCAACCTGACTGGCCTGAGCACAGTACATTCACCTCTACTCCATTTGCCATTCTGTCTGCCTTGCAGTGTTCAGAAAGCTCTGTCCAAACTGTATTTATGAAGGTGAAGGAAAGGGGAATGTGGACAAGTACCTACAAACTTTAATAAATCAATATTGATGGCATGCCAAGTGAATGACCTGGTACCTTTTCGATACTTTTGAGTGATTAAGTGAACTTGAGGGTAAATAGCTACCATTCCCTGAGCACCAAAACATTAAGTTTCTAAGATTTCTAATTTCATATTTTCCCTGAAATGCAAAGCTTGAGATATTGCCCTTTTATATTCCTGTTACCAAATTTACTTATATAAACTTGCAACAAAATTAAGATTGTATGTAAAAAATATTGCTTGCCTTTAACATATGTTCATGTGAGATTCAATGTAGAAAGAAAAAAAGATTTTCCAATGCAAATTGTGCATATGGAGAAACCAGGAAAAAACATGAGGATAAGAAGAATGTATATGTCAAAATCCATATTTTTAGTGAACAACACATACAAAACATCCAGGCATTCAATAATCATTAAATGAGATATCATGTTGTAAAATCGTTTTACATTTAGTTTACTTTATTAAGTTAATTTTTAAAACTCAAATCTAGAATTAAAACAATTTTAATTATAAGTATTATTACGCGTGGTTTTAATTAAAAGGTTTAATCAGCTATATTTGTTGGGTCAATGGGCCTGAAAATGAGCCATTGATATCACAGTACAGAGCCAGGCTGCATCTCAGCCATTCTCCACTAGGCTTTGCCACTGACCCCGATATCATTCGCAAACCATAGATAACGTGCTATCTGTAACTCACTTTCACTTTTTGTTAATTATGCAGGATTTATAAACATAGATGTAATATACCTCATTCTATGCCCTAATGAAATAATTCTGTCTTTACTAAAATATATGCAAAGTTCAAGCTAAACAGTGTAAAGGTTTTTTTAAGTCAGGCACTGCGATAAATGTAAATGAAAGAATAAAAGTAGACACTCTTCATTAAGACAGTTCATGAGATTGTGGCGTGCGGGTGCTGGGACACCAGCCTGCCGCTGCGTCTGGCCTCGGCCCTGGCCTGAAGTGAGTCTGGATCCCTCATAGTCCAGGGTGCGGCTGGTCCCGGGTTGAGATGGAGCAGGAGGCTGAGGAGCTGAGCCAGTGGCAGACTGCGCACCAGCCGGTTCCGGTGAGTCGGGTGCGGAGCCCCAGCAGCGGCGGGTTGGTGGAGTGGCAGGGGAGCGAGTGGAGGATGAAGTGGAGACAAGCAGAAATCGGGGTGAGGATAACGAGAAAGCAACGTCCATCTTGGATATGTCTCTGCCTTCCAGAAGTAGTGGCGCACACACCTCTTGGAACCATGGCCTACCAGACACTCAACACTTTCCTCAGGGCACAGAGATGTTGAGGACCTTTATGGTGTCTGCTGAGGCACCTGGGCAGAATATGGGTGAAGTGGGGCCACAGTTCAGCATGACGCTACCTGAGCATTGTGTGAACAGGGTCTCACTAAGTTGCTTAGGGCCTTGCTAAGTTGCTGAGGCTATATTTGAACTTGAGATCCTCCTTCCTTAGCCTCCCAAGCTTCTGGGATTACAGGCATGTGCCACCACACCCAGCTGCATCAGATTCTCTTTGTCACTTACCATCCACATGCTCAGAGTTTGTCTCTTCCTGCCAGACTCATGAAATGTCCCACCATAGGGCATGGGGTCTGGCATCCCATGTAGCCACAGGAACCTTGAAGTGTGGGGCAATTAATGCTCACAAGGGAAAATTTTGACTAATGGGAAATGGCAGATAGGAGAAAGCCATGCAGATGAATTCTACCTTCTCTCCCTTCTATGAGTTACTATAAGACATTGTTTCTCCCAGACAGTGTAGCCTCTAGGGAGATTCCTGAGTAGCCAGTGCACAAACATGCTGGGCCTCTTCAAGGCTTGTCATGAAGCAGTGCCCAGCTTGGAAGTAATCACTGCATTACCTCCCATTTATCCCTGCCTCACTTCCATTTTCTCACTCCTAATGTCTAGGGTTTGTACCTCCAAAATAAAGCATCAGTATTTAAAAAAAAAAAAAAGACAGTTCATGAGGATAACATTTCAAACCATTATAATAGCAACAAAATATTGGAAAAATGTAAATACTTAGCTCTCTGCTCTAAGGGCAATAATTTTAATAAGATTTAATTCGAGTTCTTAACTGCATCATTGTTTGCTAAGGTTATTCCTTATAAATCAAAGTTTTAGAACTTTGCAAAATTCATGGTATCTTCATATACATATAAAAACTGCAGGGATCATGTATCATTATCCCCTGAAAATAATACATCCCCTAAGAGACTTCTGTCCTGATCTCGTTCAATATAATGACACAAAGTAGATGACATATCTTCTGTGTAACACACAGTAAGAAAATTTTGTAGGGCACAATTTTCTAATTTTTTGTGGTTCTTGGGATTGAACCCTGGGTCTTGCCCTTGATGGATAAATGCTCTATCACTGAGTTATATCCCCAGTTCCAGTTTTCTAATATTTCTGTTATGAATAACTCTTAATTTAAATGATAGCATTCTATTAGGACTGGATTTCTACAGAAATAGTAATCTGACTTATCAGAGAGGCTTGACTGACCTCAGCCTCACCACTCCAGGAAAATATTCACTACTTTAACAGATCAAGAGGGAAGTTGCCTTGTAGCTCAGCCTGTTTGAAATAAGACTTCTGCAGGTGCATGGCATTTTTCTAGTTAGCTGTTGAAGTCTTATAGATCATTTCTCTGCTATAGGAATCTTGCCCCATACATCATCCCCATCAAAGCCCTAATATCAGACTCACACTGAAACAACTCTCCAGAAACCCTCTCTTCACAATTCTCCTTTCTTTCCTTTCCACTTTTTTCCACAGGAATCACATTGGGACCAAACACTGAGCTCTGTATCTTCAGCTTTATACCCTTAGGCAAGTTACTTAACCATTTCCTCCTCTGGAAATGGTTCAATAGGATTTGTAAAGAATGGGGTGCATGATATGGTCACCAAATCAAAGTATTCCTCTCAGAGAAAAAGAAGTCAAAATTAGACATTGAAAGAACAAATCCCAGATTGGGCAAAATCCATCCCATATATTTTTATTTGTTTTTTTAAAGGAAGAATATAGAGATGTCATTGCAAAACAGAGAAACAAAGAACCTTGAGAGAATTATTGTGCAATTTTGAAACAAAAAGACACAATCCACAGAATCAAGGAAAACAGGTAAGAATTTCATTTCTATTAATGAATAAATATCAATCAGTGCATTCTCATTATGGGTAGGTTTTGAGAAAGGTAAATAGAGTGGTGGGTCTCATCCAGCCTCACACAACCATGAGAAGAGAACCTTAGTCCAGTAAAGCACACAGATGCATCATAGATGTAAGGATAAAATCCCAGAATAGGAAACATCACCAAAACAATGTTGAGAAAAGACAAGCGCAGTGGCGCACACCTGTAATCCCAGCTGCTAGGGAAGAAGAGGCAGGAGGATCTCAAGTTCAAAGACAGCCTCGGCAATAGCAAGGCACTAAGCAACTCAGTGAAACCCTGTTAAGTAAAATGCCAAAAGGGGCTAGGGCTATGGCTCAGTGATTGGGTTCCCCTTAGTTCAATCCCAGGTACCAAAAAAAAACAAAAAAATGCTGAGAAAGTGGAAAAATTTTTACAACATTGATCTTGTCCACAATTTTTGTCATCCCTTCTGTCCCCATACAGTCACAAGAAATAAAGTTCTTAAAACAGAAAAGAGTTTATTTAATTGTTTCAGAATAACAAAATGAAACTGTCAGAAAGCACTAAAATCCTGGCTTTCCATATGTGGAAAAAGAAAAGATATGCAAGAGAAAAACGGGAGGTAATATTACCTTGAGATAGGAAAATATATCAGGCCTGTGTTTCAATGTATTAAGGGAAATACGCACTACCTTGGAGCCACCATGAGACTCAGAATGAGTCTCAATTCTAAGAATAGGTCCACACAGCTATAGTACATTATGAGAAAATAAAAAAATACTAGAGAAGTCCATCCCATACTGTGGAAAGAAAGATGCAGAGAAGAAGAGGAATAGACAGAAACTGAGCTGGAGGAACAGGAAGGGGAGAAAAGACACATATGTGGGGACAGATACTAAAGCAGCCCCACTATTCACTCAGTTTGATTCTGTTCAGGGTTCTCTTCAGAGCAAGCTTGACATCCTTGTTCCTGAGGCTATAAATGAGGGGATTCAGCATGGGCACCACAAGAGTGTTAAACACTGAAAACACTAGGAAAAATATACGCTGGTCGAAAGACCCTGAAGATGACGGTTTAATATGGGTGAGCAGCCCAGACCCGTAGAACAAGCCAACAGTTACTATGTGAGAACCACAGGTGCTCATGGCTTTGGACCAACCCTTAGCTGAAGACATATGAATGATATTATAAAGAATCAAAGCATAGGACATTAAGATAATGAGGCTGGATACACTGACAACAGTTGCCACAACAACAGAACTCACAAGCTCATTGGCATAAGTGTTGCTGCAGGAAAGCTGGAGAAGGGGGAAAATCTCACACATATAATGGTTGATGATGTTGGAATCACAAAAGCTGAGGCTCATCATGCACCCTGTGTGGACCAGAGCACCTGCAAACCCCATCAAGTAAGAGCCCAACATCAGCAGAGAACAGACCCTAGGGGACATGATGACCCTGTACAGCAGGGGCTGACAGATGGCCACATAGCGATCATAGGCCATGGCTGTCAGCACGTAGCACTCTGAGTTCACAAAAAAGCAGTAGAAAAATAGCTGAGTCATGCATCCTGCAAAGGAGATGATGTTCCTCTCTGAAACAAAGCTCATCAGCATTTTAGGAGTAAAGACAGATGAATAACAGAAATCAATGAAGGACAGATTAAAGAGGAAAAAGTACATGGGGGAGTGAAGGTGTGAATTCAAGCAAATGAGATGAATTAGGCTTAAGTTTCCCACCACAGTGACTGCATAGTTCACCAGGAACAGGAAAAACAGGGGCAGTTGGAGCTCAGGTTGGTCTGTTAATCCCATAAAGATAAACTCTGTCACGGAGGAGTCATTTTCCATAGCTATCGGCTTCAAGGGTGGGACCTGTAGGAACAAGGATAGAAGGTGACACTGACAATGGACCCTTACTATTTAACCCCAGAAGGATATCTAAAATTGCTGGTTTCCAAGCTCAGGTTTGTCTGAAGACACAGAGAAATGCCTCCAAAAAACAAGACTTTCCTATCTTGATCCTTGAGGAATCCCCATTTACTCCAACCCCGACCTACTTTTTGTCTACATCCAGGAATAATGCCAACTGACCTCCTAGTTTCTCTGAAGAGCATTTCTTTTTTCCCTCACTCAGTCTTCACTGAGGATCTGGCTGAAGAGCAGCAAATAAGTGCTATTCTCCAAACCCATGATTTCTATAGCTTTGGTCTTGAAGGGAAATTGTTACAAAAAGATGGTTCAGTGCTCACTCAGTTTCCCTGGAGGTCTCACTAATGCTGGATCTCAAGGGCCTTCCTCCCCACTGTCTTAAGAGAACAAATTTCTCATGATGAGAGAGGTAACAGCAATCAGCTTCGATCTGTCTCCCACAAGCTAGCCGAGAATCTCAAGAATATACTGGGATTTCTATATGAAAATATCTCCAGAAGTTTCTGTTCATTTACACGATGAAAAACAACAACTTCACATGAGCCTTCAAAACATAACCTCAGTCACATGAGAATCTATATCATGCCCCCATAGTGTAGGAAAGGTGATTAGAAGCACAAAGAATGATGTTCTCCTTCCAAGTTGGATGAGCCCCTTGGGTTAAAAATTAATGAGCCTGCATTTATAGCCTATATTATAGACCTAGCATTGTATCTTTTGAGTTTCAAAAAATATACTCAATTTATCATTTCCCACCAGGAATTCCTGATCCCTGGGGCAAAGTAGCGTATGGTCCCCGTGGCCACTCCCCTCATCATCCATTGCAAAGTTCTACAGGAGGAATGTCCAGGCTATAGTCACTTGCCAGTTCTGCCATATACCTTCAGGCTAAAGAATTGCATTAAAACATATTAGGTCTTTGATTTAACATTCTACATGCTTTGAAGTTCACACCAATCAAGAAATGTTGTAGTAGAAAGGGTCAAATAATAGGAATGTGTTCTCAAATCAATTGGAGTTTAAATCTGGACTTTGTCCTAACAAAGAGACTTTCAACAAATTATATGACTTTTCCGACTCTCATTTACTCAGATACAAGTATAAATACCTGTGTTTGTCTGTATAATCAGGCTCATAAAATGCTATTTCTTTGGGTTGTTGGAATAACATGATTCTGGCAATTCATAAGCTTTTTGCCTAGCATATAAAAAGACCTCATAGTTAGGACCCCTTACATATTCCTCTGTCCCAAATTCATGTTCATAAAAACCAGGAGGGTTTCTTAAACCTGGCACTACTGGCATTTGAATGAAGTAGATTTATTTGTAGGGCTGTTGAAAGTGTAGAATGCACAGCATCCTTGGCATTCACTCATCAGATGACAGTACTAGCACTCCCCCATATGCATATGAAAATAAAACTCTAGTTGTGACCATCAAATTTTCATATAGACACTGTAAAATGTCCCTTGGGTGGTCTACAGAATCTGAAAATGATACTCCAATGGCACTTTTGTATGCAGAGTAATTTGAACCAAAGAACAAGGAAAGTGCTCAGAATGAAGTTTATTTCTGCCCTTCTCTTACAGTTCTGTTCCTGCTTTCATTAATCCCCCCAAGGCAGGTGATGAAAAATCAAGGCAGGGCAAGAAACTAGAACCCCTCTCCCCAAAGCCAGTCATGAGGACGAGATATGCAATTCTAATCTTTTCTCACCTTTCTGTGTAAAAGCTAGACATGAAGTAATTCTCTGATCTTCCTGGTATGAGAGAAGTCCATAAGACCTTCATGCCACAAGACGTCCTCCTCCATCCCCAGGAGGAGGAAATGCCACATAGAGACCAAGAATCACAACACACAAGCCTTCCTGGGCTTCTCCTTTTACTCGAGCACATTAGATCTTATCTTTTATGCCCAATCACATTTGTACATGGCAGTCCATTCTTTCATCAACCTAACCATAAATACAGCAAATCCAAGTCAAACCTGCTCAAAGCAACCTGTGCCAGAAAGGCATGGTAAGCTGATAATACAGGACATAAATGGTTTCTTATAAACTGGGCAGGATCAAGTCTTGCGGTGGTCTGTGTCTGTCTTCTAACATTTGTATTGCTTGGCTCTGCTTGGCTTTAATCTCATATGGGCTCTCCCTTGTCATGGAAAGAGAACCAACAGAATTGTTATCATCAAGGAGGAAAAATTATATTTTTTAAAAATAATTTTCTCTTAAAATATTATGGTAAAATGACTATTGTTAATGAATCCTTGTCCTTGGGGTTTGGCATGTGCTCATCAGACAGGATTATATTATGTAAAGAGGAAAGACAGTCAATCACAATCATATAATGTGTGTCACCTGTATCAGGAATGATCCATTTGAAAAACAAAACAGTGGAGAAGGTGCTGGCTGCCGCGCGGCGGAGTGTGCTTTAATGGACAATGCACTGCTATGTATGCCTGAAGTACTTGAAATGCAAAATTGGGACAACTTTACCATCTAAATGCTTGGCTGGATTAAGCGCCTGATGAGGATGGTTTTTCAACAAGTTGGAGTAAGCATGCAATCGGTACTTTGGTCTGGAAAACCGTATGGTTCATCTCGAAGTATTGTAAGGAAAATTGGTACTAACTTATCTCTGATTCAGTGTCCAAGAGTTCAATTTCAGCTTACCAGCCATGCAACAGAATGGAGTCCCAACCACCTGGGAGAGGATGCAGTGGTATCTTTTGCTGATGTTGGATGGGTAGCCACAGAAGGAGGAGAGTGTTCAACAATACTAAGGACAGAAGTCAGGTCAATGCCACCCCTTCATGAAGACCTTCCTCTCTTTGAGAAGCCCCCAAGCAGGCATATTTCCTTACCAAACTTGTCTCAAGAAGAGCCTCCACCGAAGACCGCAACGCTGGCCAATGAGGAAGCTCTGCAAAAGATCTGTGCACTTGAAAATGAACTTGCTACTCTCAGAGCTCAGATTGCCAAAATTGTAACCTGCAAGAGCAACAAAATCTCACTGCAGTAGGTGACTTAGTTTCTGCTACGTCTGTTACCACCGCCCCACCTCCTCCACCACCACCTCCTCCACCACCACCTCCTCTACCCGCTCCACCAGGGCTCCACCAAAGTAAATCTGCTATTGATCTGATTAAAGAGCGAAGAGGGCAAAAAGCCAGTGCTGGAAAGACTTTGGCTAAGAACAATCCAAAGAAATCTGACATGCCAAATATGCTAGAAATCCTTAAAGATATGAATAGTGTAAAATTTCGGTCAGTTAAGAGGTCAGAGCAAGATGTAAAGCCCAAGCCAGTAGATGCTACTGACCCTGCTGCCCTCATAGCAGAAGCTTTGAAAAAGAAATTTGCTTATCGGTATTGAAGCAATAGCCAAGGTGAAGTTGAAAAACGATCTCCAAAGTCTGAATCAGAGACCACCTCAGAGACAGCATTGTTTGGGCCACATATGTTGAAGTCTACAGGAAAAATGAAGGCTTTAATTGAAAATGTTTCAAATTCCTAATGGACAATGAGCTGAGAAAAATTTCTTGGTTCAGCTGGTTTGTGAGGGCTGAATTTGGCTAGTAGAAATCGACACTATTTGGTAAATACCTGACTTTAGTATTCAGTGGTCTCCTTTTTAACCTAGAGGATTAAGCAATAATGGAAGCACCATAACTTTGTTTTGCTTTATGAGATGGTCAGTTTTGGAGCTTCCCATAACATACTGAATTCTGACATGTTTTTCAGGTATAGCCAGGAGATGGAGGTTTCCAATCTCGAAAACATTCCTAAGATTTCAGAACACAGAAAGGACATTTGTGGATTTTACTGTGCATTTAAAATTCTTAACACTAATTTATCTGTACAAATGTTTTATATACGTATGTTTGGATATAAAACAGTTTAAAAAATTATCAGTGACAATGAGGGTATTGTTATCTTCATATGTTTTCAATGAGCATTTACTCTTAGTGATGGATTAGCTGATGTAATTTAAGATGTTGGAATAAAATATTTGAGATTGGAAACTTCTTGCCTCAAACAGAACTTATATCTTAGATTCTCTCTCACATTTTTGGAGCTGAGCTTTGCATAGGAACCAGTTGATGTTCACTGGTGCAATTCCATATACTTTCCATTACAGGGAAGTTGAGAACCAGGGCAGCTGCTTGTACCTCATTGCCATCCACGTACTGGGGAAACAAATGTACTTTCCAAGTGGTGACAGATTAAATTATTGAATTAAATCACTTAAATACAAACCAGATATGCCATCTTTCTTTATTTCAGCTTAATAAATGGCATCATAAAAATGACTCCTTGCTAAGTTAAAATAAATAATACTTCTGGAAATGTCAGCATAATGGGAGTTTAAATTTTTTTAATATTGGTCAAAATATTAATTTTATAATGCAACATTATTAAATAGGACTATGACTTTCCTATATATTATTTATCATTGGTCAGAATGCTGTTCTGATGAATTAATTAATATGCAATGTAATCCTTAGATATTATTAGAAAGTGGAGAAATGCCTTTCTCATCCAGGGCTTATAAGGACTTGCTATAAGTGGTCATTTGTAAGTGTTCAATAAACTTTCATGATTTTCTATTTCTGATAAATTCAGCTATAGTTAATGCCAGAATTTCTTACCATAAGTAAATATTTGAACTTTTAAAAATTTTATATCTAGTGAAGAAAAGTTATACTTCCTGGGAGAATTAGGAGATAAGTAGATAGACATTTTAAGTTATTGAAAATGTGTGTTCTCCTAAATATTAACAAAAATTATCTGAGGTAATTTACATGGTTTGGTTATTTGGCTGAAGTTTAAACTGTGGCATGTTGTTAGATATTGTTTCTAATTCTTTGGTATGTTTAAGAATTCTGCCTTTTAAGATATTCAGAAATTCACCTGACACATATTTTGGCCTCCTAAGAAATTTATATTTGCATCAGTATTGAATTTTGGCTAGTACTCCAATGTAAGGAATTTACTATTTTAAAATAAAACAAACTTTTATTTCCCTTGGACAATAAAAAAAAATAAAATTAAAAATTAAAATTAAAAAAAAAACAGTAACAACAAATAGCATGCTCTGTATTTCCAACAGACTTTTAAAAGAAAACAATTATGCAGATATTGCAAAGTGGAAACAGAAAAAGGTAAAATACATGAAAAATGCAAAAATTTATAAACTACAGAAAATTTTTATTTTTGATGGAGTTCAACAAGTGACTCCATGTGATTTTTCCCCCCATCTCTGAACAATTTCCTTGAATACATTGCTAATTATTTGACAAGCAATCTCTATCCCATGATGTAGAACTTTTATCTTCTTCTTTGTCCTTAGTGGTTCCATGTAGAAGGGAAACTAACAGTTTATGAATCAGTGTCTCGGGACCCCTTTCTAGACAATATTAAGCAATGGGAGCTTTTTGACAAATCCTCTCTTAGGCAAGAAAAATACAAAACATTAATAAAGGCAAGGCCATCTATCTAGTCTGCATAATATATGTGAACTACTAAGCACAGTCTCTTTAGTTCTATCTTCATTATTCAACCAAAAATCCCAACTTTGTAAAAAGCAGTCCTGTCAGAAAAGAGTGTCCAACAGCTAGAGTTGTGCTTATGTAAATCAAGGTTAATCCCTATGTGGATAGATTGTGGGTAGATGGTTTAACTCGTATGTCCTAACTGCTTTAGAGTGTAAAAATTTAGAAAATGAATGTACAAGAATTAATGTCATCCTGCCAATTATTAATATCCATACATAATTAGATGTACTTTGTAAACAAGGTAATGATGTAAGAAGTTTACTTCAAAAAATTTAAAACCTAAAATATCCAATCTTATACATATCCTATATCAACATCTCTATCCCTTAAATTTATCTTGATATGGAGGTTGAATAAAGCAGAGCTGCCTTTCACATTGTTCATACTACCTACAGTGACTACAAAACATATATAAAGATTATTAATACTTACAGAACTTTGACTTAATAAGCAATTTAGCTATTAGGATAAAAATCATGCCTTACGGCATTATATCCAGACTATCAGATTTTGAAACTTTTATAGGATTTGTGTCAGTAACACATAACACTTCATTATAAAACTAGTAGCTCATGTAACCATAATTGCAAACAAAAACAGGCTTTTTAACAAATTAAGATTTGAATTAACCCAATTTCTTCTAGGACTTAATTTTGATTTAAACAATCAAAAAAAGAAAAGAAAGAAAAATCAGCAGAAATGGTCTTAGGAAATGGTCTTGATAAAACATGAAATCTTTATTATTGTAGTCAGTTCTTTGTAAATTTTGCTAAGAACTGATCAAACATTGCCCATTGGAATTTATTTATTAAAGTATTTTAAAAACATGTTTTAAGTTCCTTCAGAATTCAAGCATTGCCAGACTTTTTTTTAGGTTTTTGTTCATTTGTTCTATTTAGTTATATATGACAGCAGAATGCATTTTGATTCATTGTACACAAATGGAGTACAACTTTTCATTTCTCTGGTTATGCACAATGTAGATTCACACCATTCATGTAATCATACATGTACATAGGGTAATAATGTTTGTCTCATTCCACCATCTTTCCTTCCCCCAGTGCCCTTCCCTTCCATAATTTCCCTCTACATAATCCAGTGTTCCTCCATTCTTCCCTTACTGCCCCTCCACCCCACCCCCGCATTATGTATTAACACTCACTTATCAGAGAAAACATTTGGCCTTTGGTGTTTTGGGATTGGCTTATTTTGCTTAGCATGATATTCTCCAGCTTCATCCATTTACCTGAAAATGCCATAATTTTATTCTTCTTTATGTCTGAGTTGTGTATATACACCACAGTTTCTTTATCCATTCATCTATTAAAGGGCATCTAGGTTGGTTCCACAATCTAGCTATTGTGAATTGAGCTGTTGTAACATTGATATGACCGTGTCACTGTAATATGCTAATTTTAAATCCATTGAGTATAGGCGAAGGAGTGGGATAGCTGACTCAAATGGTGGTTCCATTCCAAGTTTCCTAAGGAATCTCCATACAGCTTTCCAGAGTGGTTGCACCAATTTGCAATCCCACCAGCAGTGTACGAGTGTATCTTTTTCCCCACATCCTCACACCTATTGTTGCTTGTATTCTTCATAATTGCCATTCTAATTGGAGTGAGATGAAATCCTAGTTTTAATTTGCATTTCTCTAATTACGAGAGATGTTGAACATTTTTTCATATATTTGTTGATTAATGTATATCTTCTTCTGTGAAGTATCTGCTAAGTTCCTTAGCCCATTTATTGATTGGGTTATTTGTAATTCTTGGTGTAAAGTTTTTTGAGTTCTTTATAAACTCTGGAGATTAGTGCTCTATCTGAAGTGCATGTGGTAAAGATTTTCTCCCACTCTGTAGGCTCTCTCTTCACATTATTGATTGCTTTCCTTGCTGAGTAAAAGTTTTTTAGTTTGATTCTTGCTTTTATTTCTTATGCTTTGGGAGTCTTGTTAAGGGAGTCTGGTCCCAAGTTGACACGATAAAGATTTGGGCCGATTTTTCTTCTATTTGGTGCACAGTCTCTGGTCTAATTCCTAGGTCCGTGATCCACTTTGAGTTGAGTTTTGTGCAGGGTGAGAGATAGGGAATTAATTTCATTTTGCTGTATATGGATTTCCATTTTTCTCAACACCATTTGTTGAAGAGGCTATCTTTTCTCCATTGTATTTTTTTGGCACCTTTGTCTAGTATGAGATAACTGTATTTATGAGGGTTTGTCTCTGTGTTTTCTAGTCTTTACCATTGGTCTACCTGCCTATTTTGGTGTGGATACCATGCTGTTTTTGTTACTATTGCTCTGAAGTATAGTTTGAAGTTGGGTATTGTGATATTTCCTGCTTCACTCTTCCTATTAAGGATTGCTTTGGCTATTCTGGGTCTCTTGTTTTTCCAAATGAATTTCATGATTGCTTTCTCTATTTCTATGAGGTATGTCATTGGGATTTTAATTGGAATTGCATTGAATCTGTATAGCACTTGTGGTAGTATGGCCATTTTGACAATATTAATTCTGCCTATCTAAGAACATGGGAGATCTGGGATATCTTTCCCTCTTCTAAGGTTTTCATTTATTTCTTTCCTCAGTGTTCTGTGTTTTCAACATAGAGGTCTTTCACCTCTTTTGTTAGATTGATTCCCAAGTGTTTTTTTTTTTTTTAATCTATTGTGAATAGGGTAATTTTCCAATTTCTCTTTCAGAGGATTTATCACATATGAATAGAAATATATCAGATTTATGAGTGTTGATTTTATATCCTGCTACTTTGCTGAATTCATTTATTAGTTCTAGAAGTTTTCTGGTAGAATTTTTTGGACCCTCTAAATATAGAATCATGTGGTAAGCAAATAGTGATAGTTTGAGTTCTTCATTTCCTATTCATATCACTTTAATTTCTTTCCTCTAAGTACGCTGGCTAGTGTTTCAAGGACACTTGAATAGAAGTGATGAAAGAGGGCATCCCTGTCTTGCTCCAGTTTTCAGACAAAATGCTTTCTGTTTCTCTCCGTTTAGAATGATGTTGGCCATGGGCTTAGCACAGATAGTCTTAAAATGTTGAGGTATGTTCCTACTATGCCTGTTTTTTCTAGTGTTTTGAGCATGAAGAGGTACTGTAGTTTATCAAATGGCTTTTCTGCGTGTATTGATATAGTCATATGATTCTTAACTTTAAGGCTATTGATGTGATGAATTACATTTATTAATTTCTGGATGTTGGACCAACCTTGCATCCCTGGGCTGAACTCCACTTGATCATGATACACTATCTTTTGAACATGTTTTTGTATGCATTTTGTCAGAATTTTGTTAAGGAGTTTTGCAACTATGTTCATCAGGATTATCGATCTGAAGTTTTCTTTCCTTGATGTGCCTTTTTCTGGTTTTGGTAATGGTGATACTAGCTTCATAGAATGAGTTTAAAAGGATTCCCTCCTTTTCTATTTCATGGAATAATTTGAGGAGTATTGGTATTAGTTATTCTTTGAAAGTCTTATAAAACTCAGCTGAAAATTCATCTGGTCCCGGATTTTTCTTGGTTGACAGATTTTGATGGGGTCTTCTATTTCATTGCTTGAAATTGATCTTTTTAAATTGTGTATGTCCTCCTGATTCAGTTTGGATGGATCATATTTCTCTGGAAATTTGTCTATGTCTTCAAGATTTTTTATTTTGTTGGAGTATAGATTTTCAAAATAACTTCTAATTATCTTTTGTATTTCAATGGTGTCTATTATCATATTTTCTTTCTCAGCATGAATTTTAGTAATTTGAATTTTCTTTCTTATCTTCATTAGTATGGCTCAGGGCTCATCAATTTTGTTTATTTTTTCAAAGAACCAGCTTTTTGTTTTGTCAATTTTTTCAGTTGTTTCTTTTGTTTCAATTTCATTGATTTCAGCTCTGGTTTTATTATTTCCTGTCTTCTACTACTTTTGGTGTTGATTTGTTCCTCTTTTTCTAGGGCTTTGAGATGTAATGTTAGGTAATTTATTTGTTGAGTTTTTATTCTTTTATTGACTACATTCCATGCAATGAATTCTCCTCTTAGTACTGCTTTCATAGTGTCCCAGAGGCTTTCCATGGCCTTAGCACAGACATGTTGTATGGGTGCTCTCATTTACCTCTAAGAATATTTTTATCTCCTCCCTGATGTCTTCTGTTATCCTTGCATCATTTAATAGCATACTATTTAGCCTCCAGGTGTTGAAATAGTTTCTATTTTTTTATTTTCCATTGATTTCTAATGTTATTCCACTATGATTTGATAGAATACAGGGTAGTATTTTTTTCATTCCTTTGGTTTGTATCTCTGTGCCTTCCTCAATCCCAATAATTCTTAAATTTGGCTTTTTCATGTCATCCCATAATTCTTGGAGGTTCTGTTCATGATTTCTTACCATCTTCTCTGTGTGGTCAACTGTTCTTTGAAGATTAAATATATTGTCTTCATTGTCTGAAGTTCTGTCTTCCAAGTGATCTAGTCTGTTGGTGATGCTTTCTGTTGAGTTTTTAGTTTGGTTTATTGCTTCTTTCATTTCAAGGATTTCTGTTTGGTTTTTATTCAGAATCTCTATCTTTTTATTGAAATATCTTTTGCTTCCTGCATTTGCTCTTTTAACTGTTTAATGAAAGGATCTTTTGTTGCCTACATTTGCTGTCTTATATCATCCTTTACTTCATGGATCACCTTAATTATGTACATTCTGAACTCTTTTTCTGAAATTTCTTCTACTGTGCCGTCAATGGATTCTATTAATATAGCATCTTGGTTTGTTTGGGGCACTTTCTTCCCTTGTTTTTTCATGTTGTTCACATATCTTCCCCTCTAGCAGTGCAGATGCAAGATATTACAATTTCCCAACTACATATTTATAGTGTCCCTGAAGGTTTCCGAAACCTCACCTTTAAGGGGGAGACCAATATTAACAGTACCCTATGCAAACAATATGCAGCCTTAAACCAAATATCCCCTAATAAGACATTAACAGTATTTTCATAATAAACAGAGATGATGTGTTTGATTATTATCTACAGCTTAAACAGTAGGTTTGCAATAAACTCTACAATTTCTAATGATAAACAAAGAGAATGGGGGTGGGGTGTAAGATGTAATGTCAATGAGGTAAAAAGTAAGAATGTACTAGATTATAGGAAGATTGAAAGCAGAATCAAAAGAAGTTGGTAGTTAGCAGGTGAAAAGGGAGAAAGAGACTTCAAGGAAACAGATAAATAAGAAGAAAATAAAGTGAGAAAATAAAAAAATAAAAAATAAATATAATTTTTAAATCTACAATAAAACTGTAATCTACTATTCAAACCTCCCAGTCTTCAGTAGCCTGATGCATGAAAGGTGCTTGATTTCAAAAAGGATGGGGATGTGAGAGCAGGAAATGGAAAAAGAAAAGAGAAAAAGAAGAAGAAAGATTCTTTTTTTTAATTGTAAACAAATGGGATACATGTTGTTTCTCTGTACATGGAGTAAAGGCATACCATTTGTGTAATTATACATTTACATAGGGTAATGTTGTTTGATTCACTCTGTTATTTTTCCCTTCCCCCCACCCCTCCCACCCCTCTTTTCCCTCTATACAGTCCCTCCTTCCTCTATTCTTGACCCCTCCCCCCCATTATGTGTCATCATCCACTTATCAGCGAGATCATTCTTCCTTTGGTTTTCTGAGATTGGCTTATCTCACTTAGCATGATATTCTCCAATTTCATCCATTTGCCTGCAAATGCCATAATTTTATTATTCTTTATGGCTGAGTAATATTCCATTGTATAAACATACCACAGTTTCTTTATCAATTCATCAATTGAAGGGCATCTAGGTTGGTTCCACAATCTGGCTATTATGAATTGAGCAGCTATGAACATTGATGTGGCTGCATCTTTGTAGTACGCTGATTGAAAAAAGATTCTTGAAGAAAAATTGATCATTTTTTTTTCTTTTGGAGTTCAATATCTTCTCTCCCTCCCTTCTCTTCTGGTAGGCAGGTTGTCTGGAGTTTGCTGGTAACTCCACCCTCAAGATGATGACAGTTACTAAGGTGGGAGGATTAGACTTGGAGGTGGGACTCCTGGAGGCAGGGTATAGTAATTGCCAGTCCCTCGGGAAGACTGCACCCAGAACTCTCCTTTGGGGTCCACTTGTGTGACACAGGAGCCTGGTCTTAGCCCCTTCCCACATTTGTGGACCCAACAATCCCCGGTCTATAATTTGGTCTCTAAATTGTATCTCTCCCGCCCCTGCCCTTTTGATTTCTCAATCGTGAACCTCTCTCCCTGGAGGTCCTGAGGGCTGAGCACTGGGACCTGTGTGCCTGTCTCAGAAGGTTGTTCTGCATTGAGCAAAGCTAGACCAGGTGTTGAAAACTGTGGGTCAGTCATGTAAGTGCAGGCACCGGACCAGTTGGTGGCTGGCAATAGTTGGAAGACTGCAGATTGATGAGCTGGAGGACCCTGTTAATTGACAAACCAGTGGGACAAGGTACTCGGTGGAGTCATGGACCAAGTTGATGTTGGGTCCCAACAAGTGCTCCCAAGTTGTCTCTGGGATCCCAGTGGGGCCTGGTTGGTTGGCTGGACAAGGTGGGATCAAAATGCCTTCACATCCTTTTCCCACCTATCAACCCCTTGCAAGGCTTTCTCCTGCCTTTGCAGCAAAATGGTGGCTATTAGCACACCTACCAGGGATAGCTCAGATGCAACCAAGCTTGCAGGACCCTTGGTGATGATTTTTCAGGTCCTGGCTGTTGTCCCTGCATGTAAGCAGCCACAGCCCAAGTTGGTGACAGCAGCAGCAGCTAATCTGTAGGTACCTTGAAAATGAGCTTCTAGTCTCTGGCAGCTGTCTCGAATGGAAGCTGCCACAACTAAAAGTACCAGCAGCGGTGGCAGGAATAATCCAAGATGGTGGCAGAGGCATCCCGAAGTGTTGGCAGATGGGAGCCACTGCAAGGGGCATTGTCTGCATGGGAGCACAGGGTCTTCACAGGGTGGGCAGCACTGGAGATCCACACAGGGCTAGACTTCAACTTCAGGCATGGCATCAGGTCCATGGTACAGCTTTGAGGGACATTTTTAAGCAGTGAAACATCTCTGATTAGAACAATAAAACTCAGGCTTTTTTTTTTTTTTTTTTTTTTTCAGGAACCAGGATTTTATTCTGCAAAACAGAAGAAACATGCTTTGCCAACCTACCAGACATGAATTGTTACAACTCGGGTACTGGCCAGCAATGCCCCTTGTGGACCCCATGCAGAGTTCATTTTCAGGCTCTGGTTTGTCTTCAGGCAGTTTTTATAGAAACTATAAAACCATACATTGAAATCACTTGTGTTGTTCTATAAGAAAGACATTCTAAGCTCATTTTTAACTCTGGGTTAGCAAAAAGACTGATGTGAGTTTACAGAAAATTGTATAGAGTTTTAATCTGCTTTTATTGAAGGCTAACATCAATTTTATTTTATTGTTTTTTATTTATTTACTTACTTACTTATTAGTACTGCCAGATAGTGGTGATTGAGTCCAGGGGTATTCTACCAGTCAGCTACAGCCTCAGCACTTTTAGCTTTTTATTTTAAGACAGTTTTGGAAAATGGCTGAAGCTGGCCTTGAATTTGCAGTCCTGTGCCTCTACCATCCATGTGCCTAGGATTACAGGTGGGCGCCACCATGCCTGTCAAAGACCTGTACTCCATAGACACATGAAATGTAAACTCCACCAACAGTCCAGAGTTCTCTTGCCTCCAATGGGCTCTGTCCCTCCTTCTCTGACTGCTATACCTGTCATCCAGGTGTGGGGCACCTCTTTGGGCTATTTCAATGGAGCAGGGAGTCCATTTCATCTCATTGTTCTTGCTCCTGCCAAACACAGGGTACACTGTCATATCAGATCTCCTTACTTTTGACTCCCAGGACACCTTTTTAAGGCTATAGTCTGCTAGAGCATCCAAAGAGAAACCTCAACTGTACCAGGTCCAAGCTGACAATTCTGGGCGCATGTGGCTTTACCGGTGCCTCACTACCATCCTATCTGCCTTGCTATAGTTAGATAGCTCTGTTACAGATTTTATTCATGAGGGAAGATTGAGAATTGTGTAGAAGTACCTAAAAACTTTTCATTAATAAGTCAACATTCATAAGACTTTAACTTGTATTATTATGGTATTCAATATCAATAGAGCAAAGTTTTTCCAATTTGAAATTGTCTGGAGAAACTGTGAAACAACTGTAGGAGAAGACGGCGAGGCAATATAAATATTTTAGTTGACCACACATACAAAAATCTAAATATTTAATAATTATTAAGTAAGCATAAACGTTCTGAAAATCAGTCTATACTAAATTTACATATTATACTAATTTGTAAAACACTTGCCTTGAATTTAAGAAATTTAGTTATAGATACTGCTAAATCTGGTTTTTATGGAAAGAATAAATCAGCTGCATTTGCCAGGTCAATACTATAGAATTAACCCGAAAATCGAGCCCATTGACATCACAGTGCAGACCCCGACTGCCTCTGATTCATTCTCCGTCAGGCTGTGCCACCAACTCCAATACCATTCTCAGACCACAGACAATGGTCTGAGTCTCACTTTTCACCATTTTGCTGATTATTCAGGATTTATGAGCATGGATGTAATACATATCATTCTATGTCCCAATGAAAGCATTCTATGTCTTTACTGAAATATATATATATTTTAGAGTGATTTTCGAAACAGTGGTAAGCTCTGTTTTAAACTAGTCACTGTACTAGATGATGTGTAGATGAAAGAATGAAAATAGATACTGGTCATTGGGCATTTCAAAGCATTATATTATTGGCAAATATATTGCAATAAAGATAAATACCTCTGTGCTCTAAAGGCAATAATTTCAAAGACTGAATTAAAGTACTTAATTAGCATCATTATCTTCTAAGGTTATTCTTATAAACCAATGTAGAATGATGGAAAAATAATAAATATAATAATCTTAGGTATAATGAACCTATTATACCAATATGGAAAGTAGACAAATTTTCTTCTCTGTAATACACACAAGAAAATTTTTAAGAGCACAATTTTCTATTCTATTTACTATGCATAATTTTTTCATTTACTCTAAATGATGGCATAAAGTCTGATAGGATTATCCTCCTATGGAAATAATGACATGTCTCACCAGAGAGGTTTGGCTTGAACTCAGCCTCACATCCTCAGAAAATATGCACTCTTAGAAAAAGGTTGAGATGAAGGTTTCCTTGTTGGTCACTCAGTTTATACCACTATAAAATCAGAATATTGCAGGAGCATGGCATATTTCCCATTAGACATCAAAACTTCAGAGATCATCTCTGTTATAGGAATCTTACCCAGGACATCATCCCATAAAAACCCAATTTTAAGGCTCAAGCTGAAACTCCAGAAGTTCTCTCTGTTCCTTAATCTATCCATCTGTCTTTCTTGCCTTCCTTCTCTCTTTTCTTTTCTTTCTTTCCCTTTCTTCCTGGGATGCACAAAAAGCCAAAAAAAAAAAAAAAAAAAAAAAAGGTTAAATGCATAACAGGAACTAAATCATTAGGTGTACAGCCATAAGCAAATCATATAACCATTTTCTCATGCAGAGAACAGGAAAACAACACATACACTTAAAAGTTATTTGGAAAGAATGCAGCAGATAATATGGGTCACTGAGTCTTCTAACATACCAGAAGTCAAATTGAAAAAATAATTGCAATTGGGCAATATTTATCCCATATATTTTTGTTTGTGTTTTCAAAGGTAATGTACACTTCTCTTTGTGAGAAGGAATACTCAATATGCATCTGGGCAGACAAAGGACATTGATCCTACATATGACAATGTGTTCTAAGCCAAGAATATCATTGTGCAAATTTGAAGAAAAGCCAAAGACACAATCCACAAATGCATGGACAAATACATGAAAATTTCAGTTTTATTTATTACAGCCTCGCACTCAATCAATGCAATGTTAACTATGGGTGAGGTCTGACAAAGGTGGGCAGAATGGTGGGTCTCATCCATCCTCACATATCCATAAGAATAGAAATGTAGTATAATACAGCACATGGCACCATTACAAATATAAGGATAAATTCCCAGAAGTACATTACCAAAACAATGCTGAAGAAATCTGAAAAATGTACTTTGGCCTTGTCCACAATTTTGGCCTTGACCTCTGTTTTCATGCAGTTATGGGTAATAAAACACCAAAAACAGGAAAAGTTTTATCCTAATGTTTCAGAATAGTAAGAAATTGTCAGAAAATACACAACTCTTTGGACTTCCCTGGATAGAGAAGATATACAAGAACAAAACACAGGAGGTCATTTTATCTTTAGACAGGAAATATCAGCCCAGAGGCTCATTTCATATGGGAAATAAAGATCAGGTTGGAGTCGCCTTGGGCCTTAATCTCAAGGCCAAGACTAAGCCCACAGGGTTACATCATGTGGTGAGAGAGGGAAAGGCATTGCAGCAGAGATCCTAGCCAGTCTGTAAAGAAAGATGAACAAAAGAAGAGAAGGAAAGTGAGCAAGAAGAAGGGACAAAGACCCAACGAAGGAGATAGAAACTAAGGTATCCCCACTGGTTCTGCCCAATTTGTGATTCTCTTCAGGGTTCTCTTTAGAGCAATTTTGACATCCTTGTTCCTGAGACTGTAAATGAGAGGGTTCAGCATGGGTATCACAAAAGTGTAAAACAATGACAAATATTTCCCCTGGCCCACAGACCTAGGAGATAATGGCTTGATGTAAGTGAGCAGCCCAGATCCATAAAACAGACCAACAGTTACTATGTGAGAACCACAGGTGCTCATGGCTTTGGACCAACCCTTAGCTGATGACATGTGAATGATATTATAAAGAATCAAAGCATAGGACATTAAGATAATGAGGCTAGATACAATGATAACTGTCCCCACAACAACAGATTTTGCAAGTTCATTGGCATAGGTGCTACTGCAAGAGAGCTGAAGCAGTGGGACAATGTCGCACATGTAGTGGTTGATGATGTTGGAATCACAAAAGCTGAGCCTCATCATGCACCCTGTGTGGACCAGGGCACCTGCAAACCCCATCAAGTAAGAGCCCAACATCAGCAGAGAACAGACCCTAGGGGACATGATGACCCTGTACAGCAGGGGCTGACAGATGGCCACATAGCGATCATAGGCCATGGCTGTCAGCACATAGCACTCTGAGTTCACAAAAAAGCAGTAGAAAAATAGCTGAGTCATGCATCCTGCAAAGGAGATGATGTTTCTCTCTGAAACAAAGCTCATCAGCGTTTTGGGGGTGAAGACAAATGAATAACAGAAATCAATGAAGGACAGATTGAAGAGGAAAAAGTACATGGGGGAGTGAAGGTGTGAATTCAAGCAAATGAGATGAATTAGGTTTAAGTTTCCCACCACAGTGACTGCATAGTTCACCAGGAACAGGAAAAACAGGGGTAGTTGGAGCTCAGGTTGGTCTGTTAATCCCATAAAGATAAACTCTGTCACGGAGGAGTCATTTTCCATGCTTCTAACTTCAGGTGTGGGACCTATGGGAAAAAAGAATAAAAAGAGATGTTAACAATACACCTTACCGTTTAATACCAGAAGGAGAGCAGGAGCTGCTGTTTCCAAGCTTAGGTTTGTCTGAGGACACACAGCAAGACCTCCAAATAGCAAAACTTCTTAGGATCCTTTAGAAATCGCCATTTACTCCTTCCATCTACTTTGTCTCTGTCAAGAAAGAAGGCTAACTGACCTCCCAGTGTCTCTGGACAGCATTCCCTTCCTCCATTCACTTCAGTTCAGTAAGGATTACATTAAAAAGAGTAATTAATGCGTGGAATTTTCCAGACCCATGGTTTATATAGCTTTGGCTCCAAGGGAAATTTTCAACACAAAGATGATTTGTGCTCACCCAGTTCCCCTGGAGGTTTGGCTGATGCTGGACCTCAAGGGCCTTCTTTTCACTGTCCTGAGGGGACAAAGTTTCTCATAATGAGAGCAGTAATAGCAGGCCAAGGAACTCTAAGAATATACCAGGATGTGTATTTGTAAATGTTTCTAAAAGGTTCTCTTCACTTGCAAGAAGGAAAACAGCAACTTCACGTGAGCCTTCTGAAACAACCTCACTCACATGAGAAACCTATCTCATGCCCCATAGTTGTAGAAAGTTCATTAGAAACACAGGGAATTACGTTCTCCTTCATGATTTCCTCCCAAGTTGTATGAAACCCTTGAGAGTAGAATTTACTGAGCCTGTGTTTACAGTCAAATAATAAGCCTAACATTGAATCCTTTGAGACTCAAAAGGTATACTCAATTTGTAACTTCCCACCAGGAATTCCTGATGCCCTGGGTAGAGTAGTGGGTAGCCTCCATGGCCATCCTCCTTCTATTCAATACAATACATTCTACAGGAGAAATACCAGTTCTACTATGTTCCTTCAAGTCTTGGTATTGCCTTTATAAATAATCTAACACTCAACTTTTTATAGTTTATTCTAATCAGGAGATGTTGTAGCAAAAAGAGTCAAAGATTAGCAATAGGCTCTCAAATCAATCTAAGTTTAAATCCAGACCTTGAACTCCCTAAAGAAGAGAATTCCAACAAATGATAAAACTTCTCTAATGGTTTTTTGTTTATTTACATACCTTACATGTACCTGCATATGTCTGTAAAATGAGGTTCATAAAATGTTATTTCACTGGGTTGTTGTGGAAATTACATGATTCATAGAAGTCATTAGATATATGCCTGGCATAGAAAAAAAACAGGCCTTCACATCTTGCCTTGTTCCACATAAAATACTCATGTAAACTGGTGTTTCTCAAACCTGGCCCTACTGATATTTAGATGAGATAGGTTTTGTTGTGGTGCTGTTCTGTCTGTGGAATGCACAGAACCCTTGGCATTCACCCATCAAATGACAGCACTTTCTCTCTTCCATGTTGCAAACACGAATAAAACATAAGTTGTGATCATCAAATTTTTCTCTAGACACTGAGAAATGTTCCTTGGGTGGCCTAGAGGTTCTGAAAATTATACTCCAATGTATCGCACTTTTGCATGCAGACTAATTTGAACCCAAGGATATTGGAAGGACTCAGAATGAAGTTTATTTCTGACCTTGTCTCACACTTCTGTTCTTGCTTTCATTAATCCCCCAAGACAGGCCATAGAAAGTTATAATTACTTTCCTCAAGGCAGGTCAAGAAACTAGAACCTCTCCCCCCAAAGCCAGTCATGAGGTCTAGAAATATAATTCCAACCTTTTTTTTTTTTTTAGATATTACCTGAAATTTATACAGATACCACAGATATTTATACAGATATTACCTTTCTGTGTAGGAGGTGGATGTAAAGTAATTCTCTGATCTATGGTGTGAGAGAAGACCATAAGACCCTCATGCCACAGGATGTCCTCCTCCATCTCCAGGAGGAGTGAATGCCACATAGAGACCAAGAATCAGAACATACAGCCTTCCTGGGCTTCTCCTTTTACTCGAGTACATTAGGTCTTATCTTTTTGTCAATCACATTGTGATGGGCTGACAGATCTGACTCCATGAGAATGTTATAGGCCAGACTCTAAGGGAAATGACTAAGCAGACTCCATTTTGCTCTGAGACTCCTTGTTATGTAGGAAATAAGCTTCTCCCATGGGAACACCCCGCCTCTGTGCCCATCATCAGTTACTTGGTGTGACATGTTTAATAACATACGATGGCAACTCCTATGTAGTAAAGAATTGCTCTCTTTTGATTCCTATTGCTCCTAAACAATGTACCATGTAAACAGTGATTGTGTGGATGTTAGCAACCATTCTTTAGTTTGTACCTAGGAAAGGGTCATTTTGACCCACTTCTTTCCCTGTTGATGATCTCACGATATTAGTTTGTAATTTCGAATCATAGCAACAGACATTTGTGATTAATGTGATTTTTGGTATAAGAACCCCTACAATGCTGTGGTCAGGGCTGTTCTCCCAATAGCCATTTTTGGGGGCATTGTGTGAGACAGTCAGCCGGCCGGCTTAATAAAGACTCTCAAATTTGGACTTCTCAGTGGTGATCGGTCTGTTCTTAAGTTGTGCCCCATAACAACATTTGTACATGGCAGTCCATTCTTCGTCAAACCTAACCATAAATACAGCAAATCCAAGTCAAACTTGCTCAAAGCAAGCTGTGTCAGAAAGGCATGGGCAACTGATCATCCAATTGTTTTCTATAAGCTGGGCAGGGTCAAGTCTTTTCATGAGACTGTGTCTTTATTTCCATTTTTCATTTTGCTTTGTTGTGCCGAGTTTTGTTTGTTTCTGTTTTTCGGTACTAAAGATCAAAACCACAATTGCTTTACCACTGAGCTCCATCCCAGCCCTTTTTCTTTATTTTGAGTGAGTGTTTAGCTAAGCTGCCGAGGCTGCCCTCAAACTTGTGATCCTCCTGATTCAGCTTCCCAATTGACTGGCATGTACCACCCTGCCCAGCCCTTCTGGGTTTTAATTTCAGATGGGTTCTCCCATGTACTAAAGAGTACCAACAAAATTCCCAAATTAAGTGTACACTGAGGGGAAAAAAAAAGATTTTTTAAAAATAATTTCAGATGAAAAGGCCATGGACAAATGACTTGTTAATGAATCCTTGTCCTCAGTGTGTGGCATGTGCTCATCAGACAGGATTATATTATGTGAGGTGGGAAGATGGTCTATCACAATTATATAATGTGTGTTGTCTGTACCAAGAATGATCCATTCAAAAAACAAAACAATATCAACAAATAGCATTCTATGTATTTCCAAGAGAGGTTATTTAAAAAAGAAATAGTTATGCAGATATTACAAGGTGGAAAAAACAAAAAGTTAAAATACATGAGAAAATGTAAAGATTTGTAAGCTAGAGAAAAGTTCTATTTTTGATGGGGTTCAACAAGTGACCATATCTCTGAACAATTTCCTTGACTACATTGCTGATTATTTGACAAGCATGTCTTTCCCATGATGTAGGACCTTTTTCTTCTTCTTTGACCTTAGTGGTTCCATGTAGAAGGGAAACTGACAATTTATGAATCAGTGTCTCGGAATCCCTTTCTAGACAATATTAAGCAATGGGAGCTTTTTGACAAATCTCTCTCTTAGATCAGAAAATTACAAAATATTAATAAAGGCAAAGCCATCTGGTCTGCATAATAGATGTGAACTATTAAGCACAGTCTCTTTAGTTCTTTCTTCTTTATCCAACCAAAAATCCCAACTTTGTGAAAAGCAGTCCTGTCAGATCTGCCTAAAGAGTACCCAACAGCTAGAGTTCTGCTAATGGTTAATCCCCATGTGGGTAGACGGTTTAATCCATATGTCCTAACATCTTTAGAGTGTAAAAACTTGGAACATAGTGTACAAGAATTAATGTCATTCTAACAATTATGACCATCCATATGTAATTAGTTGTACTTTGTAACCTAGGTAATGATGTAAACAGTTCACAGCAAAAAAAAAATTAAAAACCTTTTAAAATTGCCAGTCTTATACAGATTCTATATCAATATCTGTATCCCTTAAATTTGTCTTGAGATGGAGATTGAATAAAGCAGATTTGCCTTTCACCTTGTTCACACTATCTCAAATTGCTACGAACCATATATAAAGTTTATTAATACTTACAGAATGTTTACTTAATAAGCAATTTATTTATTAAGATAACAATTATGATTTATAGCATTATATTCAGACTATAAGATTTTGAAAGTTTTTTAGGGTTTGTGTCAGTAACAGGTAAGACTTCATGGTAAAACTAGGAATTCATGTAACCAGAATTGTAAACCAAAACAGTTGTTTTTAACAAATAAAGATTTGAATAAACCTGATTTCTTCTAGGACTTAATCTTATCAAACTTCTAGAATTAATTTTAATCAATCAAAAGATAAAGAAGAAATTCAGCATAGGAAAATCCAGATGGAAAATGGTCTTGATAAAACAAAATCTTTAAGTCAGCTCTGAAACAAAGCTTATCAGCATTTTTGGGGTGAAGACAAATGAATTACAAAAATCAATGAACAACAGATTGTGTGTGTGTGTGTGTGTGCGCGCACTTGCACACATGTGTGTATGTGGTGCTGGGAATTGAGCCCAGGGCCTTGTGTGTGTGAGGTAAGCACTCTACCAACTGAGTTATATCTCCATCACTGAATAACAGATTTAAGAGAAAAAAATACATAGTGGGGTGAAAGTGTGAATTCAGCAAAGTAGATTAATTAAGATCATGTTTCCCGCCACAGTGACTGATAGTTCACCAATAACAGGAAAAACAGGGGCATCTGGACCTCAGGTTGGTCTGTTATCCCATAAGAATAAACTCTGTCACTGAGGACTCATTTTTCATAGCCATTGGCTTCAGGGGTGGGATCTGAAGGAAAAGTGTAGAAAGTAACATTAAAAATGAATCCTTATTTAACCCCAGAGAGATAGAGTTTAAGCTGCTTGTTTCCAAGTTCAGGGTTGTCTAAGGCATCAAAAGAACAGTGGTGTTGATCCTTGAGGAATCCCAATTTCCTTCCTTCTTCTCCCATTAATGATGGATAACTGCTGATGGAACAATGTGGGTTGACCTCCCAATGTCTTGAGCAGCATACCCTCCCTTCTCCACCGTTTACACTACAGATTAAGGTTTTAAAAAGCAGTAAATAGGTGGTGTTCTCTAGATCCATTATTTATGTAGTTTTGGTTTGAAGGGAATTTATCAAAATGAAGATGATTCAATACTCTTTCCCCTTGAGGCTTCACTGATATTGGACCTCAAGTGCTTTGTTCCCCACTGTCCTAAGGGAGACAAAAGTTCTGGTTATGATAGAGGTAGTAGCCAGCAGTGCCGATCTGTCTCTGATTTTCTAAAAAAGAAACTCTCGAGAACATTCCAGGATTTCTATTTGAAAATATCTCCCACAGGTTCTCTTCAAGAAGAAAAACAACAATTTTAAAATGATCCTCCAAAACACCATTTCATTCACATGAGAATCTATTTCATGCCACATAGATCTGGAAAAATTTATTAGAAGCACAGAGAATTATGTTCTCCTTTATGATTTCTTCCCAAGTTGGATGAGCCCCTTGAGTGTAGAAATTATTTAGCTTTTTTTTACATCTTGCATAATAAACCTAACATTGCATCTTTTGAGAGAAGAATTTCTATCAATTCATAATTTCCCACAAGGAATTCCTGATGCCCTTGGAGAGTAGCGGGTGGCCCCCATGACCATTCTCCTGGTCACCCAATTCAGAGCTCTACAGGAGGAATATCCAGGGCACTTGACAGTTATAGTGTGTTCCCACAAACCACTGGAATTGCATTCATAATTATTAGACCATAGCTTTAACACATACTACATATTTTCAAGTTCATCCCAATCAAGAAATGTTGTAGCTAAATTTTGAAAGACCGGGAGTAGACTCTCAAGTCAATCTATGTTTAAATCCAGATTTTGAACTTCCTAATGAAGAAAATTTACGATGAATGACTTCTCTGACCCTTGCGTGTTTATTCATATATATCTACATATACTTGTGCTTGTCTATAAAATGAGGTTCATACAATGCTCTCATTGGGTTGTTGTAGGAATTCAATGATTCACATAAAGTATTAGATGTATGCCAGACAAATAAAGAGCACTACCTCTCACCTATTCCCCATTCTACACACATATTCATAGAAACCAGACTTTCTTAACCTAGAAGTATTGAAATTTGCATGGGGTGGTTTTTTGTTGTGGGGCTATTCTGTGTAGGCTAAAATGCACAGTGTCTTTGGTCTTCATCCATCAAATGACAGTACAATCCTACCACTGCCTATGACACACATGGATAAAATGGTAACTATGACCATTAAAATTTCCTCTTGACACTGTGAAATGTCCCTTTGGTGGTCTAGAGTATCATAAAATTATATCCTAATATATGCCACTTTGGCATGCTGAAAAACTTGAACTAAAGGACATTTAACGGGCTCTAACCACACTATCTTTCCAACCTTCTCCCATGTTTCTTCTCCTGCTTTCCTCAATCCCCTAAGGCAGGTCATAGGAACTAACAATTACTCTTTCTCAAGGCCGGTCAAGAAACTAGGATCTCTCTATCTCAAAGTCAGTAATGAAATCTAGAAACTTTATTCTAACCTTTTCTCATCTTTTGGTATAGGAGCTGGACATAAATGGTATGGAGAAAATGAATAGCCATATGCTAAAGATTGAAACTTAACCCCTATTTCCCTGTACAAATAGCACCTTAAGATGGAGCAAAGACCTGAATGTAAAACCTAAACTCTGAAACTATTAGAAGAAAATATGGGGGAAATACTTCAAGGTATTAGCAGAGGCTGGGGTTTTCTGAATAGGACCTCGAGAACACAAGAAAACAAAAGCAAAAATGGACAAATGGGACTACATCCAACTGAGGAGCTTCTGCATTGCAAATGAAAGGATCAACAGAGGGAAGAGAGAGGTTAGAAAAAAGGAAAAACATTTATGAACTGTTCATCTGACTGAGGATTAATAATCAGAATTTAAGAATTTCAAGACATAACAAAAAAATCAACAAGTAATCCAATTATAAATGACAATTGATATGAAAAGATACTTCTCAAAAGAAGCAATATAAATGTCCAGCAAATATACAAAAAATACTCAAAATCATTAGCTATCAGGCAAATGCAAATCAAAACTATGAGGTAACATCTCATCTCCATTAGAACGGCTATTTTCAAAACATAAAACAGGAAATGCTGGAAATGGAGGAAAAACAACTCTTTTTTTAAGTTTCTAGATAAATTTAATAACACTATTATTAGAGTTGTTAAATATGTAGCAATAAAATTATAAGATACTTGACATTTTTCTTTGAAATTCTTCAGTTAAAAATAAAATCAGAGTGAAAAAAAAAATGATTCTTCGTTTTTATTTGTTCTAATGACAGTAGAGCGCATTTTGACCCATTGTACCCAAATGGAGCATAACTTCTCATTCCTCTGACTGTACATGGTGCTGAGTCACACCCATAGTGTAATCATATATGTATACAGGGTAATAATGTTGGTCTCATTCTACTGTCCTTTCCATCGCCACCACCTCACCCCTCCCCTCACTCCTTTCTGCACAATCCTTCATTCTCCCCTACCCGCCTGCCCCCCACTATGGATCAGCATCTGCATATTAGAGAAAACATTTGGCCTTTGAATTTTGGGAATTGGCTTATTTTGCATAGCATGATGTTCTCAATTCCACCCATTTGCCTGGAAATGTCATAATTTCATTCTTCTTTAAACTGAGTAAAATTCCATTGTGTATATGCACCACATTTTCTTTATCCATTCATCTGTTGAAGGGCATCTAGGTTGGTTCCATTGTTTAGCTATTGTGAATTGAACTGATATAAACATTAATGTGGCTGTATCACTGTAGTATGGTGATTTTAAGTCTTCTGAGTATAAACCTAGGAGTGGGGTAGCTGGGAACCACCGTTCCATTCCAAGTTTTCTGAAGAATCTCCATACTGCTTTCCATATTGTTGCACCAATTTGTGGTCCACCAGCAATGTATGAGTGTACCTTTTTCCCCACATCCTTGCCAACACTTATTGCTGCTTGCATTCTTGATAATTGCTACTCTAACTGAAGTGAGATGAAATCTTAGAGTAGTTTTAATTTGCATTTCTCTAATCACTAAAGATGATAAACTTTTTTTCATATATTTGTTGATCAATTGTATTTCTTCTGTGAAGTGCCTGTTCTGTTCCTTAGCCCACTTATTGATTGGATTATTTGATTTTTTTGGTGTTAAGTTTTTTGAGTTCTTTACATATCCTGGAGATTAGTACTCTATCTGAGGTGCACGTGGTAAAGATTTTCTCCCATTCTGTAGGCTTTCTCTTCACAATATTGATTGTTTCCTTTGCTGAGAAGAAGCTTTTTAGTTTGAATCCATCCCATTTATTGATTCTTAATTTTACTTCTTGTGCTTCAGGAGTCCTGTTAAGAAAGTCAGGTTCTAGCCAATATGGTGAAGATTTGGGCCTACTTTTTCTTCTATTAGGCACAGGGTCTCTGTTCTAGTGCCTAAGTCTTTGATCTACTTTGAGTTGATTTTTGTGTAGGGTGAGAAATAGATACGGGTTTAATTTCATTTTGTTACATATGGATTTCCAGTTTTCCCAACACCATTTGTTGAATAGGCTATCTTTTCTCCAATGTATATTTTTGACATCTTTGCCTAGTCTGAGATAACAGTATTTATGTTGGTTTGTTGTGTCTTCTATATTGCACCATTGGTCAACATGTCTATTTTGATGCCAATACCATGCCTTTTTTATTACTAAAGCTCTGTAGTATAGTTTAAAGTCTGGTGTTATCTTGCCTCCTGCTTCACTGTTGTTGCTAAGGATTGCTTTGGCTATTCTGGGCCTATTATTTTTCCAGATGACTTTCATGATTGCTTTTTCTAGTTCTGTGAAGAATGTTATGGGAATTTAAATCTGTATAATACTTTTGGTAATATGGCCATTTTGACAATATTGATTCTGACTAACTAAAAGCATGGGAAATCTTTCCATCCTCTAAGGTCTTCTTCAATTTCTTACTTTAGTTTCTGTAGTTTTCAGTGTAAAGGTCTTTCAACTCTTTGGTTAGATTGATTTCCAAGTATTTTATTTTTGTTGAAGCTATTGTGAATGGGGTAGTTTTCCTAATTTCTCTTGCAGCGGATTCATCGCTTATGTACAGAAATGCATTAGATTTATGGGTATTGATTTTATACCCTGTTACTTTGCTGAATTCATATATAAGTTCTAGACGTTTTTCTGGTGGAATATTTTGAATCTTCTAAATATAGAATCATGTGGTCAGCAAATAATGATAGTGTGAGTTCTTCTTTTGCTATTCGTATTCTTTTAATTTCTTTCACCTGTCCGATTGCTCTGGCTAGAGTTTTAAAGACAATGTTAAATAGAAGTGGTAAAGGAGAGCATCACTGTCTTGCTTCAGTTTTTAGAAAGGAATGCTTTCAATTTTTCTCCATTTAGAATGATGTTGGCCTTGGACTTAGCATCAATAGCCTTTACAATGTTGAGTATGGTCCTACTATCCCTAGTTTTTCTAGTATTTTGAACATGAAGAGGTGCTGTATTTTGTCAAATGCTATTTCTGTATCTATTAAAATAATCATATGATTTTTGTATTTAAGTCTGTTGATGCGATGTCTGACATTTATTGCTTTCCATATGTTGAACCAAGCTTGCATCCCTAGAATGAACCCCACTTGATCATGGAGCACTACCTTTATAATATGTTTTTGTATGCAATTTACCAGAATTTTATTGAGAATTTTTGCATCTAATTCATCAGGTATATTGGTGTGAAGTTTTCTTTCCTTGATGTGTCTTTGTCAGGGTGATACTAGCCTCGTAGAATGAGTTTTTAAGGGTTCCCTCTTTATATACTTCATGGCATAGTTTGAGGAGTATTAGTGTTAATTCTCCTTTGAAGGCCTTGTAGAACTCAGTTGAGAATGACTAGTCCTGGGCTTTTCTTTGTTGGTAGGCTTTTGATGAGGTCTTCTATTCCATAGCTTGAAATTGATCTGTTTAAATTATGTATGTCCTGCTGATTCAGTTTGAGTGGATCTTATGTCTCAAGAAATTTGTCACTGTCTTTGAGACTTTCTATTTTTTTGTATAAAGTTTCACAATAGTTTCTAATTACCTTCTGTGTTTCTGTAGTGTCTATCATGATATTTCTTTTTTCATCATGAATTTTAGCAATTTGAGTTTTCTCTCTCTTTTATTAGTGTAGCTAAGAGGTTATTTTTTCAAAGAATCAACTTTTTTTTTGGTCCATTTTTTCAATTGTTTCTTTTGTTTCAATTTCATTGACTTTAGCTCTGATTTTCATTATTTCCTGTCCTCTACTACTTTTCATGTTGATTTATTCATCCTTTTCTAAGACTTTGAGATGTAATGTTAGGTCATTTATTTGTTGATGTTTTATTCTTTTAATGAATGAGCTCAATACAATGAACTTTCCTCTTAGCACTGCCTTCTTAGTATCCCAGAGATTTTGATATGTTGTATCAGTGTTCTTGTTTACCGTTAAGAATGTTTTTATTTCATCCCTGATGTCTTCTGGTATCCATTCATCATTCAATAGCATGCTATCTAGTCTCCAGTTGTTGAAGTAGCTTTTATTTTTTTTATTTTATCATTGATTTCTAGTTTCATTCCACATGATCTGATAGAATGCAGGGTAGTATTTCTATGTTTTTGTATTTCCTGAGAGTTGCTTTGTGGCATAACATATGGTCTATTTTAGAGAAGGATCCATGTGCTTAGAAGAGAGTGTATTCACTTGATTATGGATGAAATACTCTATATATGTCAATTTAATCTAAATCACTGATTGTTTTATTTAGTTCTATAGTTTTTGTTTGTTTGTTTGTTTAGTTTTTTTTTTTTTTATTGTAAACAAATGGGATACATGTCATTTCTCTGTTTGCACATGGTGTAAAGGCATACCATTTGTGTAATCATAAATTTACATAGAGCAATGTTGTTTGATTCATTCTGTTATTTTTTCCCTTCCCTCCACCCCTCCCACCCCTCTTTACCCTCTATACAGTACTTCCTTCCTCCATACTTGCCCCCCTCCCTAACCCTAACTCTAACCCTAACACTAACCCTTCCCTCCCCCCCATTGTGTGTCATCCTCCACTTATTAGCGATATCATTCGTCCTTTGGCTTTTTGAGATTGGCTTGTCTCACTTAGCATGATATTCTCCAATTTCATCCATTTGCCTGCAAATGCCATAATTTTATCATTCTTTATGGCTGAGTAATATTCCATTGTATATATATATACCACAATTTCTTTATCCACTCATCAATTGAAGGGCATCTAGGTTGGTTCCACAGTCTGGCTATTGTGAATTGAGCAGCTATGAACATTGATGTGGCTGTGTCTCTGTAGTATGCTGATTTTAAGTCCTTTGGGTATAGGCCAAGGAGTGGGATAGCTGGGTCAAATGGCGGGTCCATTCCAAGTTTTCTAAGGAATCTCCACACTACTTTCCAGAGTGGCTGCACTAATTTGAAGCCCCACCAGCAATGTATGAGTGTACCTTTCTCCCCACATCCTCGCCAACACCTGTTGTTGCTCGTATTCTTGATAATCGCCATTCTAATTGGGCTGAGATGGAATCTTAGGGTGGTTTTGATTTGCATTTCTTTTATTACTAGAGATGTTGAACATTTTTCCATCTGTTTGTTGATTGCTTGTAGATCTTCTTCTGTGAAGTGTCTATTCATTTCCTTAGCCCATTTGTCGACTGGATTATTTGAATTCTTGGAGTAGAGTTTTTTGAGTTCTTTATAGATTCTGGAGATTAGTGCTCTATCTGAAGTATGATTGGCAAAGATATTCTCCCATTCTGTAGGCTCTTTCTTCGCATCACTGATAGTTTCCTTTGCTGAGAGAAAGCTTTTTAGTTTGAATCTATCCCAGTGGTTGATTCTAGCTTTTATTTCTTGTGCTATGGGAGTCCTGTTAAGGAAGTCTGATCCTAGACCAACAAGGTGAAGATTTGGACCTACTTTTTCTTCTATAATCTGCAGGGTCTCTGGTCTGATTCCGAGGTCCTTAATCCATTTGGAGTTTAGTTTCGTGCATGGTGAGAGATATGGGTTTAGTTTCATTCTGTTGCATATGGATTTCCAATTCTCCCAGCACCATTTGTTGAAGAGGCTATCTTTTCTCCATTGCATATTTTTGGCCCCTTTCTCTAGTATGAGAAAATTGTATTTATTTGGGTTTGTGTCCGTGTCCTCTATTCTATACCATTGATCTACCTTTCTATTTTGGTACCAATACCATGCCGTTTTTGTTACTATTGCTTTGTAATAGAGTTGAAGATCTGGTATTGCAATACCCCCTGTTTCACTCTTCCTGCTAAGGATTGCTTTAGCTATTCTGGGTTTCTTATTCTTCCAGATGAATTTCATAATTGCTTGCTCTATTTCTGTAAGGTACATCATTGGGATTTTAATTGGAATTGCATTGAATTTGTATAGCACTTTAGGTAGTATGGCCATTTTGACAATATTAATTCTTCCTATCCAAGAACATGGAAGATCTTTCCATCTTCTAAGGTGTTCTTTAATTTCTTTCTTTAGTGTTCTGTAGTTCTCATTATAGAGGTCTTTCACCTCTTTTGTGAGATTGATTCCCAAGTATTTTATTTTTTTTTGATGCTATTGTGAATGGGGTAGTTTTCCTAATTTCTCTTTCTGAAGATTCATCACTTATGTATAAAAATGCGTTGGATTTATGGGCATTGATCTTGTAACCTGCTACTTTACTGAATTCACTTATGAGTTCTAAGAGTTTTCTGGTGGAATTTCCAGGTTCCTCTAAATATATAATCATGTCATCAGCGAACAGGGATAGTTTGAGTTCTTCTTTCCCAATTCGTATCCCTTTAATCTCTTTGGTTTGTCTAATTGCTCTGGCCAGAGTCTCAAGAAGGATGTTGAATAGAAGTGGTGAAAGAGGGCATTCCTGCCTTGTTCCAGTTTTTAGGGGGAATGCTTTCAGTTTTTCACCATGTAGAATGATATTAGCCATGGGCTTAGCATAAATATCCTTTACAATGTTAAGGAATGTTCCCACTATCCCTATTTTTTCTAATGTTTTGAGCATGAAGGGGTGCTGTATTTTATCAAATGCTTTTTCTGCATCTATTGAAATAATCATGTGATTCTTGACTTTAAGTCTATTAATGTGGTGAATTACGTTTATTGATTTCCTGATGTTGAACCAACCTTGCATCCCTGGGATGAAACCCACTTGATCATGGTGCACTATCTTTTTAATATGTTTTTGTATGCGATTTGCTAAAATTTTGTTGAGAATTTTTGCATCGATGTTCATTAAGGATATTGGTCTGAAATTTTCTTTCCTTGATGAGTCTCTGTCTGGTTTAGGTATCAGTGTGATATTGGCTTCATAGAATGAGTTTGGGAGGGTTCCCTCCTCTTCTATTTTATGGAATACTTTGAGAAGTATTGGAATGAGCTCTTCTTTAAAGGTTTTGTAGAACTCGGCTGAGAACCCATCTGGTCCCGGACTTTTCTTTGTTGGTAGGCTTTTGATGACTTCTTCTATTTCAGTACTTGAAATTGGTCTGTTTAAATTGTGTATGTCCTCCTCGTTCACTTTAGGCAATTCATATGTCTCTAGAAACCTGTTGATGCCTTCAAAATTTTCTATTTTGTTGGAGTATAGATTTTCAAAATAGCTTCTAATTATGTTTTGTATTTCAATCCTGTCTGTTGTGATATTTCCTTGTTCATTCCGAATTTTAGTGATTTGAGTTTTCTCTCGTCTTCTCTTTGTTAGTGTGGCTAAAGGTTTATCAATTTTGTTTATTTTTTCGAAGAACCAACTATTTATTTTGTCAATTTTTTGTATTGTTTCTTTTGTTTCAATTTCATTGATTTCAGCTCTGAGTTTAACTATTTCCTGTCTTCTACTACTTTTGGTGCTGTTCTGTTCTTCTTTTTCTAGGGCTTTGAGCTGTAGTGTTAGGTCGTTTATTTGTTGAGTTTTACTTCTTTTATTAAATGCGCTCCATGAAATAAATTTCCCTCTAAGTACTGCTTTCATAGTGTCCCAGAGATTTTGATATGATGTTTCTTTGTTCTCATTTACCTCTAAGAATTTTTTAATTTCCTTCCTAATATCTTCTGTTATCCATTCATCATATAATAGCATATTGTTTAATCTCCAGATGTTGGAATAGTTTCTGTGTTTTACTCTTTGATTTATTTCTAACTTCAATCCATTATGATCTGATAGAATACATGGTAGTGTCTCTATCTTCTTGTATTTGCTAACATTAGCTTTGTGGCATAATATATGATCTATTTTAGAGAAGGATCCATGTGCTGCTGAGAAGAAAGTGTATTCGCTCTTGGTTGGATGGTATATTCTATAAATGTCCGTTAAGTCTAAATTATTGATTGTGTTATTGAGATCTATGGTTTCTTTGTTCAATTTTTGTCTGGAAGATCTGTCCAGTGGTGAGAGAGGCGTGTTAAAATCACCTAGTATTATTGTGTTATGGTCTATTTGGTTTCTGAAATTGAGAAGGATTTGTTTGACATACATGGATGAGCCACTGTTTGGGGCATAGATGTTTATGATTGTTATATCTTGCTGATTTATGCTTCCCTTAAGCAGTATGAAATGACCTTCTTTATCCCTTCTGACTAACTTTGGCTTGAAGTCCACATTATCTGAAATGAGGATGGATACTCCAGCTTTTTTGCTGAGTCCATGTGCATGGTATGTTTTTCCCCATCCTTTCACCTTTAGTCTATGGGTATCTTTTTCTATGAGGTGAGTCTCCTGCAGGCAACATATTGTTGGATCTTTCTTTTCAATGCAATCTGCCAGTCTATGTCTTTTGATTGATGAATTCAGGCCATTAACATTCAGGGTTATTATAGAGATATGATTTGGTTTCCCGGTCATTTGGTTCATTTTTTAAATTTTATTTATTTATTTGTTTGACACAACTTGTTTCCTCCTTTATTTGACAATTCCTTTAGGATAGTTCCTCCCTTTGCTGATTTGCTTCTTTGTTTTTCATCTCTTCCTCATGGAATATTTTGCTGCGAATGTTCTGTAATGCTGGCTTTCTTTTTGTAAATTCTTTTAGCTTTTGTTTATCATGGAAGGATTTTATTTCATCGTCAAATTTGAAGGTAAGTTTTGCTGGGTATAAGATTCTTGGTTGGCATCCATTTTCTTTCAGGGCTTGAAAAATGTTGTTCCAGGCCCTTCTAGCTTTTAGAGTCTGGATTGAAAAATCTGCTGATATCCGTATTGGTTTCCCCCTAAATGTAATTTGGTTCTTTTCTCTCACAGCCTTAAAATTCTGTCTTTATTTTGTATGTTCGGTATTTTCATTATAATGTGCCTTGGTGTGGGTCTGTTGTAATTTTGTGTATTTGGAGTCCTATAAGCCTCTTGAACTTGATTTTCCATTTCATTCTTCAGATTTGGGAAATTTTCTGATATTATTTCATTGAATAGGTTGTTCATTCCTTTGGCTTGTTTCTCTAGGCCTTCCTCAATCCCAATAATTCTTAAATTTGACCTTTTCATGATGTCCCATAGTTCTTGTAGATTCTGTTCATGATTTCTTACCATCTTCTCTGTTTGTTCAACTTTGTTTTCAAGGTTAAATATTTTGTCTTCAATGTCTGAGGTTCTGTCTTCCAGGTGTTCTATCCTATTGGATATGCTTTCTATGGAGTTCTTAATTTGGTTTATTGTTTCCTTCATGTCAAGGATTTCTGTTTGGTTTTTTTTTCAATATCTCTAACTCTTTATTGAAATGATCTTTTGCTTCCTGTATTTGCTCTTTTAACTGTCGATTGGTGCAATCAATCAATGCTTGCATTTGCTCTTTCATCTCATCATTCAGTGCGTGCATTTGCTCTTTCATCTCATCGTTTGCTTCTCTGATCATTTTAATTATGTACATTCTGAACTCCTTTTCTGTCATTTCTTCTGCCATGCTGTCACTGGGTTTTATTGATGTAACATCTCGATTTGTTTGCAGCATTTTCTTTCCTTGTTTTCTCATATTGTTCAGGTATCAGAGGACCGCTGAGATATTGCAAATTTCCTCTATTGACTTACAATGTCCCTGAAGATTTCTGTATATATCCCCCCTTAGCCTTCAGTAGGCTGAAGTCTTGGAGGAAGTTGATAATGCGTTGCTCTGCAAGGAAGCTGCCTCTCTAGGAGTGGTGGCCTTCAGGTGGGGTATAATCCCTGCTAGTGGGCAGAGGTGCCTCCACTTGTTGACCAATGGTCATCCAAAGGGGACCTAGGCTGTGGGCTGAGGCAAGGCCTGTTTGGGCCTGAGTCTCTGGTTTTACCGTCCTTGTGGGGAAACCTCACCCAGCAGGGAATACTCACCCGGTGGGGAGGTCTCGCTGGTCAGTTCCCTCCTAGAGGTTCCCCTCAATTTACAGCTACCGCCTGGGCTGGGCTGCCTTCCTCTGCAAAGTTCCCAGGGGCCCGGCCCCACCTCCTGGGCCTGGGAGCCTCACCCTTTGCAGATGACTCTCCTTAGGCTGCCCTTCCTCAGAGAATCTGCCCGCAAGCCTGGAACCTTCGCTCCGCCCTAAGCCTGTCTCTGTGCGGCTCTTCCACCAAGAAGCCTCCTAGATCCTGGGACCCTGCTCTGCACCTAATCGCCTGGCTATGCGGCCCCTCCTCTGAGCAGCCACCTGGGGCCCTTTACAATCGCTCTGAATCCCAGAGACCCGCCACACGCCTCTTCCTCCAGACAGCCGCCCAGTATTCCAGTGGGGTCACTAGGAGTCCAAGAAACTCACTGCGTGCCTCCACCTCCACCAACCACCCGTAGCCCTGGGCAATCAATCACTCCGAGTCGAAGTGACCCTCCCCGTTCCTCCTCCTTCTCCAGATAACCCCCAGGGTGTTCAGGAGCGGTCGCTCTGAGTGGCTCTGAGTCCACGTGACCCGCTGCACGGGTCCTCTGGGCAACCGCCCGGAGCTCTGGTGCGGCCACTCAAGACCAAGCGTCCCACCACGCTTCTCCTCCAGGCAGCCCCCCTGTGTTCAGGAGCTGTCACTTTAAGTCCAAACAACTCACCACTCGCCTTCTCCTCTGAGCAGCCGCCTGGAGCGCTAATGCAGTCACTGCGACTCCAAAGGACGCACCGCGCTCCTCCTCCTCCTCCTCCTACTCCTCCGGGCAGGCCCCGGGGTTCAGAAGTGGTCTGAGTCCAAACAGCTCGCCACACAGCCCCTCCTCTGGCAACCGCCTGTAGCTTTGGTGTAGTCACTCTGAATCCAAGCGGCCGCGCTCCTCTTCCTCCTCCTCGTCCTCAGGGCGGGCCCCGGTGTTCAGAAGCGTCGTTCTGAGACCAAACAGCTCGCCGCGCAGCTTCTCCTCTGGCAACCACCTGTAGCTCTGGTGCAGTCACTCCGAATCTAAGTGGCCACGTTCCTCCTCCTCCTCCTCAGGGCAGGCCCCGGTGTCCTGAGTCCACACAGCTCTCCTCGCCACTCTTCCCCTGGGCAGCCGCCGGAGCCCCAGTGGTTGCTCCGAGTCCCAGCGCTGTGCCGAGCGGCCTCCTTTAGGGCGCTCCCAGCTGTCCGAGTTCACTGCTCCAGCGGGGGGAGGGGCGTCTCGCCGGCAGTTCTACTTCACAAAGTTTCCTGCATTCCGGGACCACCGTCCCATCCGGGATGCCTCCCCAGGGGGTGAGAGTCACCCGGCTGCTTTGAGTTGGTCCCAAGGGTCTCAATATCTCCTCTTTTGAATCCTGAGTCCTGGAGCAACATGAAATGCAGCCACCCTCTAGGCCGCCATCTTGAAACCCCCTGTTTGTTTAGTTTTTGTTTGGAAGATCTATCCATTGGTGAGAGAGATGTGTTAAAGTTACCCAGTGTTATTGTGTTGTGGTCTATTTTATTCTTGAAATTGAGAAGGGTTTGTTTGATGTATATATGCTCCATTGTTTGTGGCATATATACTTACAATTATTATGTTTTGTTCATGTATGGTTCCCTTAAGCAGTAAGAAATGTCCTTCTTTATCCCTTCTGATTAACTTTGGTTTGAAGCTCACTTTGTCTGATCTGAGGATGGAAACCCCTGTTTGTTTATACAGTACATGTGAGTGATATGTTTTTTCCCAACCTTTTACCTTCATTCTGTGGATGTCTTTTCCTACCAAATGAGTCTCTTGAAAACAGCATAATGTTGGGTCTTTTTATTTTTTTAATTTAAATCCAATTTATCAGTCTATGTCTTTTGATTGATGAGTTTAGGCCATTAAATTCAGGGTTCTTATTGAGATATGATTTGTATTCCTGGTCATTTTGGGATATTTTTGGTTTTTAACTTGACTTAGTTTCTCCTTTGAGTGACCTTTCCTTTAGTGTAGTCTCTCCCTTTGCTGGTTTTCATCGTTCTTTGTTTGTTTGTTTGTTTGTTTGTTTTTTCATTTCCTTCTCATGGAATATTTTGCTTAGAATGTTCTGTAGTGCAGGTCTTCTAAAATGATGAACAATAAGTGAACAGAAGTGGTGTAAGATTTGATGTTTATGAGGGAAAAGGAGAGAAGATAGAGGTAAATATTTATAGTAATATTGAGGAAAGATTTAATACAATTTGGCTGTTAGTATGAAGAAGTGAGAAAGATAATCCAGGGAGACAGATACATGAGAGAAAAAATATATACAGATATTTTTTAAAGTAAAAATATAAGAATACACAACAAAACTGTAATATACTCTTCAGACACCCAATTCCTCAATAAATTGATGCATGAAAAATATTTGGATTCAAAGATAGTAGAGGTGTGAGAGAGAGTAAAAAAATAAAGGAAAGTCTCAATGGAAAATTGGAAGATTGCTTTCATTAGTTTTCAAGAATTTTTCTGTTTCCCTTCGCCACCCAAATGTGGGGTTGTCTGAAATTTGATGTTAGCTTCAGTCCAGTAGGCACTGGTTCAGTTGGGTGGGCGAGCCTGTAGCAAAATGCCCTCACAGCCTCTTCCAGTCTTCCCACCCATTGTAGCCAGTCCCTTCCATTCCTGCACACTTCAGGACTCACTGAGCTGGAGAGAGCCAGGTTTTCTCCAGTTTCTTCAACCTGTGCTCCTCCTGGGGAACTGCCCCTAGTCTCCATCTTTCCACAGGCTTGCCAGACCCAGACTGGCCTATGCAAACCCAGATGCAATCTGATGGACTTGGTCTTCAACTTCCTTAGACTTGGCTTGCTGCAGTCCCAAGATCTCAATGCCTGTTCAACTTGCAGAGAGACCACCAGTGATGCACTCATACAAAGGAGTGACCCTGTGAAGAGGCAGCCAGATGGCAGCTACTAGCACACTCAGCAGGAAGACCTCAGGTGCAACAAGACCTACAAATACCCTGACGACTCATCTCCAGGCCCTGGCCAGTGTCCCCAGACTGAGGCAGCCACCCAAGATGGTGGCACTGTTGGCGGCATACCTACAGGCCCTAGCTGGTGTCCCAAGATGGCTATGACTGTGTGTAACCAAACCTGTGGGTACTGTGATAATGGACTTCCAGGCAGTAGCAGTTATAGGGATCAGGCAATCTGCTGGTGGTCTGTGGATGGTCTTCAGGCTAACAGCAGATGAACATCAGGCAGCGTGCCATGGGTAGGTGAAAGGCAGGCAATGGGCAGGCAAGAGGCGGGCAAATGGGCAAATGGTGGATGATAGGCCATGGTCAGCAAGTGATCTGCACTCAAAGGGCAGGCAATATGCTGGCAACCCAGATGTGACATTGGTGTAAACAGCAGGAGGTCAGTGGTCAGCAACAACTGTCTTGAAGAGAAATAGTATTTCCTCTGCTTGAATCCCAAGTCACAGAGTGACAAGGTATGCTGTCTCCCTCTAGTTTGCCATTTGGATCTCTGAAAAAGGAACTCTTTACAATATTGGAGGGAATGTAAACAACTATTATGGAGGACAGTATGGAAGTTCCTCAAAAAAACTAAAAATAGATCTAAATCCTGTTATTCGCAACAAAATGTATGAAACTGGAGGACATTATATGTGAAATAAACCAGAGACCAAAAGACAGTAGTACCACATGTTCTTTCTCACATTGTAGAAGCTAAAATAAGTCAGCCTGAAAGTAAAGCAGTGATAACCAGAGATTGGGAAGTTTGGAACAGGGTTGGGGAAAAGGTGATTAGATATGATGTATGGAAATATCATGCTGAACCCCTTTAATATGTACATTTAGTACACGTAAATTTTAAAAAGAGTGAACTCTTAAGTCAGACTCTGAATTTAAATCCAGAGGGTTTCTCTACTTCCAAATTATGAGATTTTAGTCTAGTTATATAACTTGGTATCCTAATCTGTCAAATGAGAATAGAAGCTGCTATGAGGTTTAAATGATTTCTTCCACATAAAGTATTAGAACACCACCTGAAAAATAGAAAGCCTCTGATAAGTTCTGTCCTCCTCAGTCATGAACTTCACTCATGTTCACTGAATACCAGGCACTGTCCTCCACCTGCCTTCCCAGACATACCTTAGTGTTGAATCTTTCAAAATTATTTAGCTTTTGAGTCCATAATGCATTCACATGGTTCAAAAGTCAAAAATTTTAAAAAGACATGAGGGTGAAAGTTTCCCTTCCACCCTTGTTCCTTATCACCTCTTTCCCCTCCCTGGAGGCAACCAGTGTAATCAATTACAATCAGTAACATTTTACTCATCTGTAATAAAATTCTTGTGCATTATCCCACCAAATTTATACAAATAGTAACATATATGCACTGTTTTTCAACTTGCTTTTTCCAAATTTATTTATTTGCAATTGATATCTAAAATTATATTTATTTATCATGCACAACATAATGTTTTGAAGTGTATATACATTGTGGAATCATTAAACCTGGCTAATTAACAGGTTCATTATCTTAAGTGCCATTTTGTGGTGAGGAAATTTAACATCCATTCACAATAGAATAGAATAGAATTAACTGTAGTTACTTAACTATAGTTACCATGCTGTACAATAGATCCCTTGGAATTATTTCTCCCAACTAACTGTGACTATGTAGCCTTTGACCAAAATCCCTTATACTTCTAACCCCCAAGTCTGATATATACCATTTCTTGGGAAACAACTGGAGAATGAGTAAGATTTTGGATCCAGGAAAGAATAAATTCAGAAGAGTAATGAAAAAGAGTCCCAGATTGTCCCAGCCTGCAGGACATCAACAGGTACCTGGAGGGGGGAGCAGGGATTGAGAGAGACAAGAGACACAGGAAATGGAGACAAGACAAAAGCCTGATCAAGTCTCGTTTATTTGGAGAATAAACACAGTTAATATAAAGTACAAAAACTAATCAGAGGAAAGCGCGCGAAGGCAAGACTAGTCTCCCGCCAGAACTCCAATAAGGAAGTGTAGTTGGCCAGTCATGAAGCACCACGCAATCTAGTCTGATGCACCTGGTATAGTCTGACAGGTGTGTAAACAGGTAGAGGCACGCCCTGCCAGCATCCGGCAGGCGCCATCTTAGCTCAGCATGAGGCAAGGCAGGGGGCGTGACCATGAGTCAAGGCGCGTGACCTTGAGGCAAGGCAAGGCGTGACCTTGAGGCAAGGCAGGGCGCGTGACCTGCCGGCTCCGGACACCAGATGATATCTGTATAGCTAGCCTATAGGCCAACCAGCACAGACTGAAACAGTGGAGCGGTATAAAAAAGTTTTTACCACTTACCAATATATTTCAGAGATAGGTTTATATTTACACATGATTATGTTCATTATTTCTATGCCATCATAGCATGTTTTGTACAGCCATACATTTGATTAGTCCTTCTTTGATGAATTTCTAAGTTAATCCCATTCCTTTGCTATTATAAAAAAAAAAAAGTTACAATGGATAACTCAGTACATAAATCTTCAGGAATATGCATAAGTTCTTAGGGAGCAATTATCAACTCTAAGGGTACATATATTTGTAAACGTGGTAAACATTGTTAAACTTCTCTACTAGTACCTATTTCTTTGATCCACATGAATATAAGTTACCTCTATACTTTTATGAGCCTGGGCTGGGCCTCTGGAGATTATATTTTTACTTTGCCATCAGCTTAGTATTTGATTCCATCAATATGCACAGCTTCTGCCAGAAATTTTTTTAAATATCTAAAAATATGTGAAAACAAATTGAATATATGAAATAAGTTAGAGGAAAATTATTTGAATCCTTGACATCAATTTAATCATATGCAATGAAAAACAGTAAGCACACTGCTTCTAAATGTCATATTTGGTATTATGTAAATAACTAGAGTTAGAAACCTTTTTTTCTCCCTGTGCCTGTGAAACACAATTGTATGGGCATGTGTTTTTGGGGAGTGTTCCTCCATTCAGCGTCATGTTGGTTGGACTCGGTGTCCAAATTCCAGCTATGGAAACCATATGGGAAAGAAGACCCATATTCTCTAGCAGCCAGAAAATAGACTCTCAGTCCACTTTGTGTTGCTATAACAATTAACTGAAGCAAACTACTTTATAATAAAAAGTTTATTTAGTTCAAGGTTTTGGAGACTGAAAGTCTTGAGATTTGCTGGCCCCATCTGTTCGACCTCTGGTGAGGGCCTCGTTGGCTGCATCACAACACTATGAGAAAGCTGACAGAGAAGCACATTCATGCAGAAAGGCTGAACCTGTGCAGAACCCTTGCTTTATAACAATCTCCTCTCATGACTCACTACAAGAAACCAGAACTAACCCCTACCAAAGGTGGTGCCCAACATGAGCTAATTACCTTCCACTAAGCCCCACCTCTTAAGGTTCCACCATTTCCTAACATTGCCACACTGGGAACCAAGCTTCCAACACATAACCTTTGGGGGACATACGCAAACCACATACAAACCATTGCACAGATACCTTCCCCTAAGTTCAGTCAGTCGCATGCTCCCACCTAAGAAGTATATCTGCAATAATGCAAACATATGGAACCACTGGAAACCATTTGTGTGGTGGCAGTACAATCCAGGGGTGACATCAGCTCTAGGGAGAAGAAGTGTGACTAAAATAGATCCTAATCTTGGCCTCTAAAGTTGCCTTCATCCTGCTAATTCTCCTTAAAAAGTAAACCCACACCAAGTCTCTGCACCCCCAGTATTCTTTCTGCCAACTTCTAGGGTAACTCTCAGTTATGTCAACATAAACTTTGACATAGTACTTTTCTTCATTTTAAAATATAAAAAATGCTATCTTCTGTCAGGAACACAAATAAATGTTGCAAATAAAATTGTAGGGTACAGGAAAATGGATGGAACCGCAGACCATCATGTTGAGCACATAAAACCAGACTCAGAATGTCAAGGTCATAAGCTCTCTCCCATATATGGAAGCTAGAGAGACAAACATTTTTAAAAGGGACCTCAAATAAGTAGAAGAGAAACCAGTAGAATTGAGAAAATGGATCAGTGGGGAGGGAGGAGGGTAGATAATGAGGAATGAAATTGATCAAATTAGGTTATGTACATACATGAATAAGTCATAATGAACACTACTATTATGTATAATTATAGTGTACCAACTTAAAAATTGTAGGCTGCTTAACTCACAATTCATAATTGAAGGTAATAGTTTTTATAAACTTCTCTGTACTCTATTTTTCAAAGGGAAAATCTCCAGTTTCCTATGATGGCAAGAAATGTCATTATTGGCATCCCCAATAATGAGACTTCTTTCATCTAACACCAACTCATCTGCTGCAATATTGAATTTTTACCTCTAAAAACTATGAGATATAGGTCAAATACAAGCTTTTCATATATTGAAAGTTAGAGGTAACACAAATCTAAAGGACCTTGTTTACCTGGACTGTCTAATTTAGGCTACATTCAAATCACACTCTCAAAATGTTTGGTAACAATAACATGACACTTTGGTGCCCAACTAAATTTAACATCATGTTAATTTTATTAACTGTGAACTCTGGATTCCATGGTATTTGTTCAGAGTTGAAAGCAGATTAGAAGGAAATTAATAAACTGGAAAACATGTGTCATATAATGCTCACAAATTCTCAGTTCAACACTCGCCTCTTCTCTGGGATTCCAAAGTTGGGAATGTGCTTCTACATATCAGAAACACCCCTGGCATCTTGATACGATGATAAATAATTTAAACATGCATTTTGTCCTGAAAGAGCTTCAAATCTGATAGAATCTACACAGCAATTTTATCCTTACTCACAGTAAGGATAAGTACATCGATACCCAAGTACACAGATTGGTTTAAGAGGCTGGAAATCTCAAAGCAAGTTAACAAAAGTAGAAGTGTGTGCAGTCACATGGGGAGTATGGAAGCAAGGCAAGAAGTGTTCTAGAAGGAATAGTATGAGAAGAGGGTCAAAGATAATAGAGCATGATGTATCCCAGAAAAAGCACAAGTATGTAATAGAATATTATAGGGAAATTACAAATCAAAATGTCAAGGAAATGTAGAAAAAACTAATGACAGTTAGTTCCAGGTGATGTCTAAAATGTAGCCCAGTATTCGTGGTGAGAATCTAAGCAATTTGAAAGATATTGGATTGTAAGTAGTTTCCAAAGCACCAACAGAAGGAAGTAGGGGAAATAGCATCAAGTCAAAGAAAATGCAGGTTCCCAGAGATTTAGCATATACCCACTTAACATCCAGTTTAGAAATTCAGGCTAATGTCTCTGAGCAGTGGGCATTGGATCCATATTGCCCATTGTTAAATTACATTAAATTAAGACCTGAGGAGTCCTCTGTACCTCAATCCTTTGGTAATGAACCACAACCTAACTTAAAACAAATAGCTGAATCTTAGTTGACTACAGCAGCTGCACTCCAGTCAACCTCAGGCAGCCAGTGAAAAACAACAAAACACCCAGCTGTAAGCAGTTAAGCTGTCTCTGGACATCACTTCCCTTTTCTGTTCATAAATGTTGTCTGATCACGTTGCAGTCCCAGAGTTCTTTGAACTTGCTTTGCTTCTGAGGGCTGCCTGATTCTAGGATAAAAGCCAAGTAAAGTCTTTAAACTAAGTTCATTGCAATTTTGTCTTTTGACACCATCTTGGTTATTTTCAGCTCAGAGATGAATATGGATGAACCAGCCGAACACAAACGTTAGAACTTGAAATTGTGTATAACTGGGGAAGAATATAGACTCCTTCTTTTCCAAAGTAAACAGCCTGGGAAATTCTTGCAATTATTTAGAAACAGAACACTAAGTGAATTCACTGCTCTGCTCTTTCTTGGACTCATGTTTCTCCTAAATTGCCTGAGGAAATAGTGGTAATATTCATTGAATCATTCCTTCAGTCATTCAAACTATCGTAGCTGATACTAAATTTGGGGTGTAATACAAAACAACGCAGAGTTCCCTGCATTCATAGAATTCACACTATGGTAAGAAGTTATAGTTATGGCTTGGTAGAGAAATATCTTATGACTTATCACCTAATATGTAAAGTTAAAACCTCTTACATTATCATGTGTATTATGTATTTTAACTTGGTGTGAAGAACTTTTTACTCTGTGATGCACTTGGACTTTTATTGTTGTTGTCATTTACAATTTTATCATAAAACTCACTAAAGATAATATTTATCAAAGCTAGTAAAATCAATTTATTTAACAAGTGTCTAGACAAAGTTCAGAGGAGATTAATAATGTCTGATGAAATGGTGATGTGATGGGCTTCATGAATTCAAGACAAGATGGTCTATTTTGCTTCCACCTTTATTTGTTGCAATTGACACTCCATAAGAAGTGGGAAGATGCCAGGTATGGTGGCATATACCTGTAATCCCACTGACTAGGGAGGCTGAGGCACAATTCAAAGCCATCCTAGGCAAATTAGGGAGACCCTGTCTCTATATAAAATGAAGAGGGCTGAGGTTGTAGCTCAGTGCTAGAACATCACAGGGTTCAACCCCCAGTACAGCAAAAGAATCAAAATAAGTGGGAAGACTCATGCATAATTCAGTGCTATATCCTCAGGGTCAAATGCAGGGTCCAGTACATCTCTGCTGCTTTTTGAATACTTCTTAGACAACTGAACAGAAAGGAGGGGGAATGAAAATGGTCAGTTTCCAAAAAGCAGCCAACGGATGTAGGAGGTGGGAAATGGGGGCCTGGAGGTGGAATACTGTGTCACGAGCTTGTTGCTGAGCCTTGGAGAATATGTCTGTATTCCCACGGAATGTTCTCCGAGCCCTGGGGGGGGGGGGAGGGGGTAGCAGGCCAAGCTGGCAGAAACTCAGGGTAAGAAGCATGGCTCTCCCCTCCCCGGTAATATACATCCTATGATTTAAGGGAGGGAGGAGCTGTGGAGTAGGGTCAGTGGGTGCTAGTCCTGTTGCCTGTCAGATGACTGCTTCCTGAGTACAACCACATCCTGCTGGAGACTCAGAAATTCTTGAGGGAACTTTACAGGAGTTGAAATCCTACATCAGTTAGAGGAAATGCAACCAGATGGACATTATCTATTTTAATGAATTAGCATGTGGTTTTAAAATCTTACTGTTAGAGACCTCCTAGAACAATCCCCCTGGTCTTTGGCCAAATAGTTTTTAAAACATTCTGATAGCCAGTTTGCTATTGTCTAGATTTTTAGTCATAGCCTCTTCAAGGAAGAGGCATCTCAAACTCCACAGGTCATAGACATCACAGATCTGACAAAGATACTTGTCCTAAAAGAATGCAATACAGTCTTCTTGCTGTCAAAAAAATTAACTTTGGAAGGAGAGAAATATTCTTTCCACATTGTTGTTAGAAGACTAGTTCATAGAGTATTTTAAAAATACCTGTATTTGTTTTACAAATTTGTATAAACTGAAAACACACGCTGATAATTTTTTTAATGTAGATAGATGATGATGATAGATGATTGATAGATGATAGATATAAATAGATGATGATGATGAAGATGATAGATAGATAGATAGATAGATAGATAGATAGATAGATAGATAGATAGATAGAATCCCTGGGCAGTACAAAAGTGGAGACACAAAAACAAAAGAAACTTTAATAGAACACTATGCTAGGCAGTTCACTGAAGTAGCCACCAGGTTGTGCTGATGATTCAGTAACATCATTTTAAACAAAAAAAGAATTTTGCTTGAGATTCATATTTGCATCTTTCTCAGACCCCTGAAATATATAACCATGAATTTTACATAATTCCTTATATAAAAATTTCAACTCCTTATTAAAAAACATAAACTTTTTTAAAAAGGTGTTCTTTACAGCAAAATTTAAACAGTTTGAATATGTTGAATTTAGAAAACTTATCGGGCACTTTCTATATCATGTAGGAAAAAAAAAGAAAGAACAGATAAGACATGATAATCCCAATGCAAGTAATATACCAAATATAATCAATCCCAAAATAATAAATCACTAAAATGATAGCTCCATTTGTTTGTTTACTGCTATATCCCAACATCTGGAACAAAGTAAGAGAACAATAAATATTTGCTGAATGAATGCTTTGATAAATTCATATTTGTTAAGAGATGTTCATAATTTTTATGCCCTCTAGTTTTTAATTATGGTTATTCATGCATTTATTATACAAATTAATGCGTTTCACTGTGATATTTCCGTGCAGGTACACATAGTGCATTGATTATTCTCATTCTCCCTTCCTCTACCCTTGACTCTCCTCCCCTCCAGCATTCTTCCCAGTCCCTTCAAGTCCCTTTTAACTTCTTTCTTCTGTCACCCTTCACCATCTCTACTGACCGCTGTTCTGTTCCTTACTTCTGCAAGGCTGAAAATCATTTCTTTTTTATGCTTTTATTAGTGCATTACAATAATGCATAATAGTGGGATTCATTGTGACATATTCATAATATAATTTGCTTTCATTACTTCACCAGGAGTTCCCCTTTCCCTCCCATCCTCCCTGGTCTCCTCTATCTACTCTACTTGTCTGTCTTCTGTTTATTTTTTAATTGGTGCATTATAATTACACTTAAAAGTGAGATTCATGGTGGTAGACGTACATACACATAGCACGATTTGACCAATCTCATTCTGCAGTTCCTGCTCTCCCCTCGCCTTCTCCCGCTAGCTCCATTCTCTTCTTTTACTCTATGGGTCACCCTTCTATTCTCATGAGATTCCCTTTTTTTTAATTCCCTTTTTCTCTCTAGTTTCTACATATTAGAGAAAACATTTGACCCTTAACCTTGAATCTGGATTATTTTACTTAGATGATATTCTTTATTTCCATTCATTTACAAGCAGATGACACAATTTCATTCTTATTTATGGCTGAGTAAAACTCCATTGCGTGTATATATAATCACACTTTTTTATCCATTCATCTGTTGATTCCATACCTGATTGATTCCATACCTTGTCTACTGTGAATTGTGCTGCTAAAAGCATTGCAATATATTATAATTGCAATTTAATTATTGCAATTATAATTGTAATTATATTTACAATTATAAATATAATTTATTATATATATACACTATTATATACACTATTTTATATATATATATATATATATACACTACTGTAGTATGCTGATTTCAGTTCTTTTGGTTAAATACCAAGGAGTGGAATAGTTGGGTCATATGGAGTTCCTAGTCTTTTAAGGAACCTCCATACTAATTTCCACAGCAGTTGTACTAATTTGAAGTCACACTGGCAATGTAAGAAGTGTTCCTTTATCCCCCACCCTCAATAGCATTTATAATCGTTTATGTTCTTGATGATTTTTAGGATGAAATAGTGTAGTGTTGGTTAGCATTTTCCTGATTGCTAAAAATGCTGACTGTATTTTCATATATTTTTGATCACTTGCATTTCTTCTTTTGAAGAATGTCAATTTGGTCCACTGCTCATTTATTGATGGGCACATTCCCCAACCTTGTGAGAGCTATTGTTGAAAACAACTATGATTCAATATTTCTTTGTAACCAACTTTTGCAGCCGTGGGGACAAACTTCTTAAAGCTATGTGCATGTGTCCACTTTGACATTGAAATCAGTGTCTATTTTAGAATACAGCTTTTTTAACTACCTTCTTTTTCATGTTCATTGTCAATCTTTTCTCTAGATTGTTACTCTCTGCTTTCCTATTCTCTGTTTCATATTCCTACTTCTTTGCATTCCTTCCTTATTAATGTTGAACTGTACACAGAATAAATCCAAATTGGATATGATTTGTTACTCTATTTCTGTTGTTGAATGTTTGCTAATATGTTATTTAGAGTTTTGTGTGGATATTCATAAGTTAGTGCAAAATAAAGCATAAAAAAAAAAACAACAAAAAATTAAAGACGCAGCAGCTGAAGCCAGAAATAGATGGGTTTACAGTGAGATCTGTCACATTCTGGTGACCTTCAGCAGATTCTTCAACTCTGAATCTCGGTTTGGAGGATAACAGCCAGTAGAGCCATGTTATTTCTGACTTCTAAGAAGCAAATGACAAGTGGGAGTTAAATGTAAAAGTATTCAATCCATTCCACACAATTTCAGGAATAAAAGATCTTCTTCTCTTCATTTGCACTAGAAAACTATATTTGCTTCTAAAAAAGCAAAGAAACCTCACCCTATAGACAGCTTTTTGGTCCTTAGCTAAAAGCAGTATGCTTGATATGCTGTGGGCTTTGTTCTATCAATTATGGAGCCCAGAATATTCATCCAACTCTTGGAAACAGCTAGAATATAAAAGAATCTGAAAATACACATAAACAAGACAGTTATAATAATGTTACATGTCTTATAACATAGCATAATTATATTAGTAATATAACATTAAAGAATTCTGTGAGTTTTGTCCAAGGGGAGAGGGTAGTCTGATAAACATTATAGATCCTTAGAAATAAAAGTGGAAAAGAGCCAACAGTGTTTTTAGTTCTAGCATAAAAAAAAAAGAGAAACCAACTTTGATTATTTCTATCACGTCCTATTTAATGAAATGAATTTAATCAAAAATAGGTAATAGATTTTAATGAACATCTTTTTGGCATCTATGGAGATAACACTTTCCTCAGCTCTATTGGTAAATGAGTTACATTAGTAGATTTGACTTATTAATGTTGAACTATACACAGAATAAATCCCAATTAGATATGATTTGTCACTCTATTTCTGTTGTTGAATGTTTGCTAATATGTTATTTAGAGTTTTGTGTTGATATTCATAAGTGAGATTTATCTGTAGTTTTATTTCTGTATACAGACTTTTCAGATTTTAGATAAATGTTATGCTTATTTTGTAAAAATAACTTTAGAGGACTTAGGTTTTTTTGTTTTTGCTTTCATTTTTTCATTTTTTCTTTTTCTAGGCTTTGAATCTGTTTAAATAGTATTGGAATTACCTGGTCTGTGGTCAAATTCCTCTGGGATACCATCTCTGACAAGTAATTTCTGTGAATTGAGTTTTTACAACTTTATTTCTCTTATGGAATCTAAGTTCTTTAAATTTTTTATTCGATCCAGAAGTAACTATATTGCTATGTTTTCTTAGAAAACGGGCCTGTTCATCCATGTTTTTTAATATATTTGACTCATGCTGGAATTTTAAAAACTAGTTTGGTTCTTTTATTTCCTCCCTTTCTATAATTATCCCCCCTTTTTCTTATTTTTTTTAAATTTTTTCATGCTCCTTTGTCTCTGAATTAGGATAGTTAGTAGTTGATAAATTTCATTAATTTTTTAAAATTTTTTCAAGGAACAAGTGTTGAATATATTTATTAATACTATTTTTCTATTTTCTAATTCAATATTTTCTGCATTTAGCTTTACTATGCTACCCTGTTTGTCTTTAATTTTACTATGATTCTTCCTAACCTATTGAGTTAAGTGCTAAACTCATTTGTCATTATTCTTTTTTACTAATACAATACTTAATATGATTTTTCTGCTTTACCTACACTCATCCCATAGACTGTAAACTATTGCATTTTCTATCTTTTAAGCTATTCTTCAATTTATATTTCTTCTCTGATCTACAAGCAGCTGACATAGAATTTTAAGGTCAAGGTAATAGTATACTTTTGTTTTTCTGATTATGTAATTTTTAGTTTTACTGAGTGGTGATCAAAGAACATGGTTTGTACTAATTCTAACATACCATGTGATCTAATCTATTCAAGTTATGTGACTCTTCTTGAACTGTTGATAAGATATATTTCTAATTTATAGAACACAGATCTATACATACACACACACACACACACACACACACCTATGTATATTTGATATTTATAGACAGTAGATCCCCCTTATCTGCAGTTTCACTTTATGGTTTCAGTTACCCACAGCCAACTACAGTCTGAAGATATTAGATGGAAATTTCCAGAAATAAACAATTCCAAGGTTAAATCCTGGGCAGTTCTGAGTAGTGTGATGAAATCTTATCATGCTGTTATACTCCATCCTGCTTGAGACATGAATCATCCCTTTCTCCAGCATAACCACCTTGTACATGCTCCCTGCCTTTAGTCCCTTAGTAGCCACCTAGAGTATCAGACTGCTGCACTCCAGCAATGCTTATGTACAAGTAACCCTTATTTTACTTAATAATAACTCCAAAATGCAAGAGTAGTGATGCTGGCAGTTTTATCATAGAGTATTGTTATAATTGTTTTGTTTTATTTTGTTGTTGCTGATATTTTACAATGCCTAATTTATAAATTAAATATTATCATAGGTATAGCATGTATAGGAATAAAGATAGCATTAGGAATCAGTAATATCTGGGGTTCAAGCTTCCATTGGTAGTCTTGGAACCCCCATGATTATCCCCCATGGATAAGGGGACTATTATAAAGTGAACATAAATATATATAATAGACAGAAAGAGATCAATGTTCCCTCTACTAGTGGGTTTTTATATTCTTGTAATTCCTAATGTTTTACTAGTTGGTGCATAGAAAGCAATAACTATTGCACATCATTTGTGAATTGTACCCTGTATCATCACAAAGCTTTTCCAATTGATTTTTTTGGCCTAATTTCCATTTGGTTGACACTCAGGCTGTTTATATGCTTATTTGTTTACGTTTACTTGGTAAGCCTTCAGTCACCATTTAGTTTTCATCTTCCTTAATTACTTGGTTTGAGATACAAATCTTTTATGCAACATGAAGTTTTATTACACTTCATGATTCAATTTTAATTCTTTTATTGTTAATAGAGAAGTTAAGATGTTTACCTTCATTAATATTATATATGTTTCCTTTAGTTTGATCATAATATTATATGTATGGACTTTCATTTTACATGCGTATTATTTTAAGTCATTCAGTAGGTAGCTTTCTTTCTTCTTTGTATATATGTAGTTCCAATATTTAGAAAGGTGTATATTTGCATTCTAGTGTTTTGTAACATTTTAAATGTATCTATTGCCTCCTTATTATGATTAATAGAACAAATAATGTCTTTTCTCCTGTTAGCTGCACTACTCCCTTTTCTCCATTTTAACCAAAAGCAAAGCCTTCCTTAGTGTGTGCTTTGCACTGTTTTACTATTTATTTGTGAACTTGTAGTCACTATTATCTCACCTACAAGAAGATATCAAATGTTCTATTTAGGCAAATTTCTAATAACAATTCTCCATTTTCAAGAAACAGTACAAATACCACCTCCACTTCTTTATCATTTAAAGCATATAGTCATACACATTATTGGACACAAAAGACAAGTGTCCTAATAATCCCATAAAATGAAACCTTAAACTCATCTGTAACTTAGTAAGTATTTAATTGAACCAATAAATGGACTAGCAAGTCTTGAGAGATGTGCCAGTCTTCTTGCTCTTCTATATAACGATGGATCCCCTAGCCTGATTTTTCTTGTTTGATTTCCCCATTTGTTCTCAATGAGTCCTTCTGTCCATGGTTCTTACTGAATTGCATTTTTGTTCTTTTTTTTTTTTTTTTTTTTGATACTGAAAATTAAGCCCAAGGGCGCTTTACCACTGACCTACAATCCCAGTCTTTTTTATTTTTTTTAATTTTTTATTTTGAGACAGGTTCTCACTAAGTTGCTAAGGGTCTTGCTAAGTTGCTGAGGCTGACCTTAAACTTGCCTCAGCCTCCCTAGTCACTGGCACTATAGGTGTGTGCCATCATGCCCAGCAAAACCTTGTTGTTGATATAGGTTCTAGTAACTCACTATCAGAGCAAGGGAAGGCATCCCAAATCATAGAAAATTGAAAACTTCCATCACCAGAATGCTAAAAGTACAGACAACTATACTGTGGGAGGTTTAGCAATATTAGTCACTCACTCCCCCTCCTCTATGGGACCTGGTTAGTGACAGAGCAAATGCAGAGAGTCAAAAGATGATAAGGTGCCATTCTGTCTTTGTTAACAGCAATGATGAACAGAGAAATAGGTCAGAACACACACCTTCTTCCTAGGACCTGGACCCCAACTTAGCCCAATAAGAGACAGTAGGAGAAGTTGGACATGAAATAGCACAGTCCTGGCTTGTCCTCGCTACAGGCACGCCTCACTTCAGCTACCAATAGGCCGGTGAGGAAGACCCTGGGCACATCTCCATCAATGACTAATTTGTTGGTCTTCATTCTTGTCTGTCAAATTAATTGACTCTCCTTTCCTAGAGTAGACAAAGTAAGAAAGCAAAACTAGTATGTGTCCACTTCTGAACCCTTTCCTGGCAAGTAGAATCCTATCCTTTGGGAGAGACTGCTAGTTATCTACACAATAGCCATTTCCCCCTCTTCTTCTGACCAAGTCCTATTTTCAGAATGATAATGTTCTCAAGTTAAATGCTAAGTTTCCTAGTCTCCCTTGCAAATAGAAGTGGTTAAGTAAGTTGTCAATAGAAGCTACTCACTGACCAGGTAAAGCATCCTTTTCCTTTCCCTCTCTCCTGTGTCTTCCTGCTGCTTAAAATGTGAACAAAGCCATGAAACCTCCAGCAGTCATCTGTAAACCATTACACATCACTGAGAATGAAGTCATTACTAAGAAAGAAGGAAAAAACAGAGACTGAGTCCTTGATGGCTCACCACTGTCATATCAGTCCTGGACTGCACACTTCTAGATTGTTTTTATGTTTAGAAACACTTCAGCCCCCTAAATCACAGCAGTCAGATTTTGTTAGCAACAGCTGAAGCACTTAGTAAATGATGCACTTTACTTATAGACATGTGAGGGGAGAGAGAGTGCTATGTACCTGGGCTGAATGTAAGCACGGAGTCCGCCCGGACTTCTTCCCAGCTGCCCCTCAGCATATAGCCAGCACCTTCCTTTCCTTCCCAAGATTCACACAAAGGTCCTGAACTCTCTCACTCCCAATGCTTGATGTCTATCACTTAGCTCTTGTCCTCTCCCACCTGTTTATAATGTGGGAAGTATGTAGCTATTGAGAACAATTTATTCCACCTTATACTCCAAAACTATGTCAACTCCTAATCATTACATAATTCTATCTGGATATTAATGTTGATAATACTTTAATGTTCCTAGTTTATAACTTATTGCAGATTAAAACAATAGATTTGAACCAGGATTGTGGTTTTGCAAGTGACTCTCAAATGTGTGGTTATTGAAGCCATTCGAGTCCGAGGAATGCCTCCTGAAGAACAAGAAGAGAAGTAGCATGAAGACTAAATACAGAGGAGACCTAATTTTAAGGATGCTTCCCAGAAGAAAAATGTTGGCCTTGCTGAAAATCAAAATGTCATGATGTCATGAGATGACAGAAGTGTGGTTTTATGGCAGAAGGATTCACCTAAGGACATCTAACACTGGTTTCAAATCATGTCTCCTGGTTACTGGAAAGCAGTAAACCCCATTTGTTTTCATTTTTTAACCACCAAACCAAATATCACACAAGAAGACCTATCAGTGTGAGAAAGGTGAAGACCTTCTTAATTCATAAGATGTCACATTTTCTTTTGGAGACATTGCATTTTCATCCAGCTGCTGTAGGTACCCTGAAAAGTTCCTGTGAGTTTCTGTCATTTCAGTTGCTCAGTAACAAACAGACTAGTTTTCAAGATCCAAGTCAATGTCTCCTTAACTCAAACATGCTTTCACCTCTACTCTCCCCAACGCCAATGTGGAAGAAGTATAGGGAAAGCTGTTTTTGGACTTAAATGCATTTATTTTCTAATGTCTTATGTCTCAACATATTTTTAGTTCTTACTCGTTTTTACCAATGGGAATTGATTTTTCTTTATCCATATCAAAGTAGATTTACTTTTGTCCTTCCTCATTCTTGACTCTTTCCTAATATCCCATGATCCCCATGGGCCCAGACACAAACAGTCCTGTAGAGAGTAGGATTCAGTCAGACCCAGAGGGCTGCTAGCAATGATTCAGAATGGTATTGCAATGCAATCTGAAAAGTGAGTTAACACACATAGGGAACCTCAAAGTGTGCACAAATACACAACACGTGCTCAGTAAAGATCTAGTACCATCATTATCATAATCTAGAAATAATCCAAGTATTGGCATTTTCCTCGTTCTTCAAAAATCTCTACTCTTGCATAAATTTAAAAAACCTGTATTTTGTCTCATGTCTCCTTGTCAGTCAGCCCCAGGTCTTCCTCTGTGCCTCTCTGAGCTCTCCTCAGGATGTCTTAAGTCTTGCCCCTGGCTTCATCTGGAACATGTGAACATGTGGTCTGCCTTTTTTTTTTTTTTTTTTTTTTTTTTTGGTATGATGTCTCCAGCTCCACATCAGCGTCATAGAGAGATAGACAGGAAGAAGGCCTCACCTCCCTTCACTGTCTTACCTCTCACACTAACACACCCTGAGAAATGCCCACTTTTGTGAAGAGTCATAAAATAGAAGCAAAGTGAAAGATATAGACTCAGTGCTTTATATGATTTTCCCCAATATCCCAAAGAAAAGAGTCAATATTCTTAACAGATATTCTCCTTGAGAACACCACAAATTCTAGCCTCTTCTCAGAGACTGCCCCTTCTTCTGAGCACAATGTGAGTCTACACCCTCCACCTCTCCATGTGGGCTGGTCCCGCCCTATGTTACCTTCATCCCTATGCTCAGCTTGGTTTATGTAGGTGTATTTCTCAAAAACTGGACTATTCACATAGAACAGCAGAACTTTTAGAAGAATGGTCCAGAGTGGTTCTTGTCACTCAAAATACAGACCTTTTCAAGACTCCCTGAGAGTGGAAGTATAATATGATTTTACTTTCTTCCTGATTCTCTGATGGTTATCTATAACACACACACACACATTCTCAGAGATTATAAAGTCTAAATTCACTTTAAAGAATAAAAGAATTTCCCTAATGGTTCCATGACATACACAGTGTCTCCAGGGCAGGACAGAGATAGCATTTCACATAATCACGCAAATTCATGGGAAGTTCTTTGTTCTTCCTTTTAGCCTGAGACCCAAGAACCCAATTACAAGATCACCTACATCTAACTACCATCCCAAAACTCTGGAATTTTCAAACTTTGAAATAAAAGATTTATCCATAAAACATCAGGCCATGTGTACATGCATATGCATGAAAGGGAGGATTTATGATCTTCCCAGCCAATAAGTTCTCTAAGAGTTAGGAGAATATATTACCTATGGCACCAAGGAATCTACCTGTAGTCTTTAGAAAGTTGTTCACATAACTGAAAAAAAACAAAAATATGCTCTAGTTCCCGTGTGCCTACCACATGACCCATCCCCCAGCTAGAAATGTCTTTACTTAGATAAACCCATCTAATTTACAAAGAGAAAAAAATGAAAGACATGAACCTCAGTTTATTAATCTCTTGAGTCTAATTCAGAGTCCAGTAAATGATAGATGCTAAGTTTCATACAGTGAAACAATTTGAGCAGTACAAAATGGCATAATCCTCAAGGAGCGTACCAAGCAAGATACTTCCTATCTTTAAAAGTGGAGGGAATATCTTATGTGAGGGAAAACATTAAAATTCCTCCTCCTGTAGATAAAATGTTACTTGAGTAGGATGCTTGCTGAAAATTAATTGCCAATGATACAAAAGACTCATTACCAGAGTACTCTCTTCAGGGTTTTATCTAGGGCTATTTTAACATCTTTATTCCTCAAACTGTAGATCAGAGGGTTAAGCATGGGAACCACATTGGTGTAGAAGACTGAAGCAAACTCGCCTTCTTCCATCAATCCAGGAAAAGAGGTCGTTAAGTAGGTAAACGCCCCTGACCCAAAAAACAGAGCAACAGCAATTATGTGGGAGCCACATGTGCTAAAGGCTTTGGATCTTCCCTCAGCAGAAGGAATCCAGAGAATGTTGGAAAGAATCGAAGCATAAGAGATGAAGATGCTGACACTGGACACTACGATGACCACTCCAACAACAATGAAGAAGACAAGTTTGTTGATGCGGGTGCTGGTGCAGGAGAGCTGCAGGAGTGGAAGAACCTCACAGAGGTAATGGCGGATGACATTGGAATCACAAAAGGTCAGTCTCAGCATGCTTCCAGTGTGGGCCATGGCCCCAGCAAACCCTATCACATATGAACCAAACATTAGCAGAAAGCAGACCCGATGGGACCTGGTGGTGGTGTACAGCAGAGGAGTGCAGATGGCTACGTAGCGATCATAGGCCATCGATACCAAGACGTAGCACTCAGAACTGACAAAGAAACAGAAGAAAAATAGTTGAGTCATGCACCCCGTGTAAGAGATAATATTTTCTGACACAAAATTATTCAGCATTTTGGGGGTAAACACACAGGAATAACAGAGATCTATAAAGGACAAGTTGAAGAGGAAAAAGTACATTGGGGTATGAAGACTAGAATTCAGCCCAATTAAGGTAATCAAGACCAAGTTTCCTACCACAGTGAATACATAGATCCCTAAGAACAGGAGGAAGAAGGGGAGCTGGAGCTCTGATTGTTCTGATAATCCCACAAGGATAAACTCAGTCACTGAGGAGCTGTTTCTCAGTCATTCCCTTCTGGCACATCGACTGTGGAAACGAGGACAAAGCACAAAGTTACACAAGCACCAGCATGAACAATGGAAGAAGGCCAGAGAAGATTGGTCAGAGCAAGGATGCCCTCCCTTCTTTGGCTTTCTTCCCCCATCTATGCCCCTCCCTCTCCTAGGTTGTCGATAGTGTGACTGTGACAGCATCTAAGGTCCCCTAGGCTAGACATGAATCCAAGCTAGTCTGTTGGCATGGGCAGCAAGGATTCTGTCTCTGCTTAAGAGATGAGGAGGCTGCATACCTCAGTGGGCTGCCAAGGACTCTCAGAAAGATACCCCAAGAGCCAGGGTACAACCTAGACCTGCTGTCTCAGGCTTTGTGAGATAGTCCCTTCTTGTCCGGCCATTCTCTGCCTTCCTCTCCCAACCACCCTCTGGGTTCCCACCTGGAGAGAAAGCCACACCAAAAGCCAGAGTGTTCCCTATTGGCTTTGCACATCCTGCCTTCCTCCTTGAAGCCCCTTTGTTCCACCTCACCTCAGAGTTAGTACTGAGAGCAGGAAAGGAAGCAATGCTTCCCGGAGCCCTTGAATATGGGATACAAGAAAACCATCAGGAAAGACAGGATTCAGATCTTTACCTTTCTTCCCCCATACCTTTTCAGTGCTGGATTTTTGCAATTCTTTCTCCAATAGTCAGAAGAATAAGATGGTGCTGCTATAACGTAAAGCAGACAGCCTTGCAGGCTAACTCTTCTGATTCCCTTGGTGCTGTGAACAGAGCTTAAACAGGCCCAAATTCTCCAAGGTGCTTGAGAAAGAACTCAGGGTTTCTGTTTGTGGATTTTCCCAGATGGTCTTCATCAACTTCAGGAGAAAAATATTAGCAGTCCTTTCCACCAGGACCCCAGATGGCATACCACAGGGGACTTCAAGCTGTGTGACAATCTCAGAGACCTGATTAGCTACAGTTTCCCCTGGGATTTTCTCTGAGATCTGTCTTTAGAGGGAGGAAACTGCACTCTTTGTTTACATCCTGCATCAGATGTTTATGTAACATCTTGAGAGCTGGTGTTCTGCTCAATATTCTACTTTCCTCCAGGGATTTCATGTCGTTCAATGTAAAATTTGATGGGTTCATTTTTCTTCCCTTTCATTCATTCTTGGACCCTAAGCTTGACTTGCAGAGATAATGGCCCCAAATTCATTTTATACCACTTCCAAATTTTCTTAAGGAGCTTTGAAATGAGAACCAAAACATGTTTAGACAAAAGTTATAGGTGATCAGAGAGCTCCTCATATGAAATGCTTCTGAAGTCATGAGCTGCTCAGAACACCAGCAGCACAAATACCACCTCCTCTCAGCTCTACAGAAGTCCACAGACAGGCCTTGACCATATGTAAGGAGATTAAACTATCACAACACACAAGCGGTGAAGCACACACTCCTGCAAGGAGTTGCTCTGTAGAGAGGCAGGGCTCAGGTATAACTGGAGAGGTACGTAGGTTTGGATCTGTCATTCTTCAGATATCAAAGCTTCTCTTCATATGATCTGATACATGGCTATTCTAGGGGAAATCCACATGCATGTGTACATCTGCATTTGCAACTTTCCATTCAGGTTCCCTAAAATAATTCCAGTTTGCCTGGGAGGGTCCTGAATGGCACTCATTATCCCTATACAATTATTAATAGCATGTCCTTTCACTCTCAAAAGAACATGAATATGTACTAAAATTTTTATGGTCACCTTACTAAAAAGAGCATAAGCAGCTATTCAGATACCCTGGTTCCTGTGGTCTCTTAGATTCACTGACTTCCATCTGCTGTCTGTCAGAATCTCTGTCTTTTACTTTCTTTACTCTCGAAGTCCTCCTTAACTGAAAACCCTTCCTATCTCTTCAGTACATGTTGGCTTCAAAAATAGAAAGCTGCTTCTGATTTATACCTAGCAAAGAAACCTAAAGCAAAGAAATTGAAACCTAACTATCTGCCCAGAATAGGGGAAAAGTGCAGAACAAGGGGACAGGAATAACACTGGTACCAAGAGTAAAATTAGTACAATGTATTGTTGTCTATAATTGTTTGTGGATACAATAAATTGTTTAGCATTGTTTAAGAAACATAGATACACACACACACACACACACACACACACACACATACACATATCCATATACTTTTTTTTTTTTTTTTTGGTTCTGGGGATTAAACTCAGGGGCACTCAACCACTGAGCCACATCCCCAGACCTATTTTGTATTTTATTTAGAGACAGGGCCTCACTGAGTTGCTTAGCAACTCACTTTTGCTGAGGCTGACTTTGAATTCACCATCCTCCTACCTCAGCCTCCTGAGCAGTTGGGATTATAGGCGTGTAGTGCACCACCACATCTGGCTATCTATATCCATTTTTAAACAGCATTTCACTGCTAGATGTCTACTCAATAAAAATAAGTACATGTTTATCTAAAGACATGCCAAAAATATTCATAGAAGGATTGCACATATTAGCCAAAAACTGAAGACAATCTACATGTAAACCAACTATAGACTAAATACTAAATAGTGGAATGTTAATAAAATTCCATTTAGCCATGAAAATTAATAACAGATAAATATCATCACTCTATTATGGAGCAAAAGAAGCCAAGCACAAAAGCGTGCATATCTTATAACTCCATGTATATAAAGTTAAAAGATAAGAAAATTAGTCTGTAGTCTTAAAATTCAGATAACATTTACTCTTAGCTGGGAAGGCTAGAAAGGTATATGAAGGGTGTTTCAAGTTTCCTGATAATGTTCTGGTTCTGTTAGGGGTACTGGTTACACAGATGTATCTAGTTAGCAAAAAATTCACCAAGCTATGTATCTTTATGTTATAATTAAATTAAAAGTTTATTTAAAGCATAAGTTGAGAGCAAGAAAATAAATCATCCTACCAAATTAGTTTAAGACTAAAATTGCTAAACATCTTTGAGCCATAATCCCTCATTTGGAAAATGGTTATTTACTGACCTGACAGCTCAGTATAGCAGAACATGCAAGAAAAATGACTGTTTTTATTTCTCATCCATCTTGTGTTCCTTAAAATAAAAACCTGCTATATTTTTCTTATATAAAGGGAGGAAATCGAGAGGAAAGAAAATTAATGCATATGGAGCAACTATAGTCCTTGGCATTGTGCTGGATGTTTTCTAGTATAATATTATGTTTATAACAACTATAGAATGTGCATGTGTGTGGCAGATTGTATTTTCCAAAGATGCCCATTACCAACACACGCACGCTCACGCATATATAGCTTGTATCCCACATATTTTGGTATAGTAGAACTGACTCTCTTTGTTCCCTACCCTAGTCTCTGGGCACAGTCTTGAAGTTTCTCCAACCAACAGAGTATGGTGGAATGGTGGAACGGACGCTATGTGACATTCAAATGAGGTCATTAAAGGACATGTCTTCTGCACTCTATCCATCTCTCTCTCCTCTCTCTTGCTCTCCCTCCCTCCCACTGTAATCCCCAGCCTTCAGGACAGTTATATTTATGGCCTGAATGCAAGTGGGTGAATATCATATCAGGAAAAACAGTCAATGGAAAACCATGGGAGTTGCCACAAGAAGTCTGAATTACTTGGTCCAATTCTCCCTTGGACCCAAAAAAGTCTCCTTTCATTTTCATATTTGAAAGGTATTTTAAGGTAGTTTTTGTGAAGAAAATAGACTTACTTTTTAGTACACGTAATTTCTTACCCACTGTGTTTTCCTATTTTGAATGGCAATTTAGCAGATGTGTAGCAATGACCCAAAAATGGGAGAGAATTTTCTCTGTTCATTAGTGTAGAAGTCAATTTATTTATCCAAAAATGTTCATGAAAGTCATTTATTTCCAGCAATATTATACACTTTTTATATTCAGAAAGATTTCTCCTGATAAAACAGAATGAAGGATTCTGGATAAACTATAAAATCATCTATGTTTTCATGTGTGAACTGGCAGAAACTAAGTGAAAATCTGCAAGAGCAAAAGAGAAAAGATAAGAAATTCAAAGGATGAGCACTGGACTGGGAATTTGTCTTTGGGGAGATAATGGATACCTGGGGACATGTGAGTTTAGGCTTAATTGGCCACCTGTGCAGGACATACAGATAAAGCCTGAGACTCCAGTAGGTTGGGAGTTTGGAACCATGAACTCATAATACTGAATCCCTAAAAGGAAACATCCTCTGAGTCTTAATTAAAGAAGAAACAAACAAACAAAAAGTCCAAAGAGGGATGCCAAGACACGTGTCTGACTTGGCTCTAGAGGGCAGAAAATGAGACAAAATATTCCAAGAATTTCTAGCCACCTTTGTATGTGAGGCAAAAAAATGCAACAGATAGATGATAGATAGATAATGATGATAGATAGATGCTAGATGATACATAGTGATGATAGATAGATGATAGATGATAGATGATAGATAATGACGATAGATAATGATGATAGATAATGATGATAGATCAATAGATGTAGGTGATAGATGATTGATAGTGATGATAGATGATAGATGATAGATAATGATGATAGATGATAGATAATGATGATAATGTTGATAGACGATAGATGTAGGTGATAGATAGATAGATGATAGATAGATAGATAGATAGATAGATAGATAGATAGATAGATAGATAGATAGATAGATAGACTCTATGGATAATGCAATTTAAATCCAGATATCCAAGAATTTTCCCAGATAAATATCCAAGAATAATGAACTCAAGGTGAAAATAACTTAAAATAAGCCACCATGAAAGAGAATCACCTGAATGGCAAAACATGAACTCATCTGTAATCCCAGCAACCAGGAGACTAAGGCAGAATGATTGGAAGTTTAAAGTCAGCCTCAGAACCTTAGTGAGATCCTGTCTCAAAATAAAGAAAAAAAAGAAAAAAGACTAGAAATAGCTGAATTGTAAAGCGTCCCTGGATTCAATCCCCAGTACAAAAAAACAAAACAAAACAAAAGCCTGCAAAGCCAACAAGACTTGCAAAATTATTAGGCTTATCAAGGACATATTCTGTCCTTGACAAAGCAAATGTTTAATTTAAACTATAAAAACAAATCTTAAAGGAAGCATCAGTATTGAAGAAACCATCAAAATTCTAAAGAGTTAAATGGATCTTTTAGAAAATAAAACAAGATGATTGAAATTAGGAACTCTATGAATAGATTAAACTACCTGTTAGACACAAATGAAGGAAAATAAGTAAACCAGAGGATAGATCTGAAGATATTATCCAGAACACAGCATCAGTGGAGGGTAAGGGAGACTGTGAATTAGAAATATAATGTAAAACAGTAGAAATAAAGAAAATCAACAAATAAGTCAAACTGCTGTATCTATGGGTTTCACATCAGCAATTCAGTTAATAGTGGATCAAAAATATATGGAAATATTTAGTATCAATACTAAATGTGTACAAAAATTTTTCATGTCATTATTTTCTAAACAATATAGTACAACTATTTGGATAACATTGACATTGTATTAGGTATTATAAGTAATGAAGAGATGGTCTAAAGTATACCAGAGGATGTAAATAAGTTAATGTAAATAATATAACATTTTATATGAGATAGGTGAGCATTGGCCGATTCGGGCATCTATTCTAGAATCAATTCCTCAAGGATATCAAGGAACAACTTCTTATACAGAGGATTAAATACAACTTATGTGGAGAATTAAACACAATTTAGGCCCATTGCTGTGCTCTAAAAATAAAACAATAATCAAAACTGAAATAGCAATTATCAAAAAAATCAAAATGGGTTCCTGCAATTTGAACATGTAATCCAGATGGAGAAACCTAAAAGAAACAGATACTTACACATAACTAATTAAAACACAATCAGTGTGCCAGGAAGAGGTCATGAGATCCCAAGTAAAACCATGTAAGAGTGGGCCTTTCTGAGTCTTGAAGGTCAGAGAAGCCTCCCTAAGGAAGAGAAATTCAGTTTCAAAATTGAAAAGTAAATGGAAAAAAAAATCACTTGTTTGTGACGGTCCAACATTGGAATTCCTTTCACGTTTGAGGAATCTAAACCCTCTTGCAATAATTCCCAGAGAATATCAGACATGCATTCAGCCGTTGGATGATTCCATGCAGGACTCTGAGTGTAGAGCAATTGACACAAACAGGAATTATTTATACTTCATTTTGGCAAAGACAAAGAAAAATCAAACCCACCAGTCAAAAACAAATGTCAGGTGCTGGCAGTGCCAACAGGAACAACCAGCACAGCCTAGACAGACAGTTCTATGACTATGATTCCCACTTGGCTATGATTCCACCACCTGGCTCCCCCATCCTGCCTGACTCCAAAGCTGGTTCCCCAGGCTGTTCTCAAATTCCGTGACCTCCCTCTTTCTTGTCAATTAGCTCTTCTTGCTAAGTTTTTATCAGAACCAACTTTGCCGTTTGCAGCCAAGATCCTTGGCTGGTACAATAGATATTGAGAATAAGAAGACCATGGTAGGAAATGGAGACAGGGAGAGACCAGACGCCTTCAAAGGAGGTAGATGCACAACCGCAGTCACCTTCAAAACCGGGTGCTATAAACCCCCTCCAGGTTTTGCTCTATTTGAATGATTGTCTCCTCCCTCGATGTGTTGTTTGGACGTGGCTTGGAGGATAAAACGAACAAATTGCCTGGATTCCAAAGACTGCCGTTCCTCCTACTCTTACAACAAGGTCTCCAAAACCTTCTATTTTTCAATGGTTCTCTTTTTTTCTTTAACAAGCAAAATCATGCTACTTAGTGGAATGAATATAAGCTTCTTTGTTGGCTAAAGAGAAATGGGTTCAATAAATTTTATCTGGCTAACTTTTTTTTGTTTTTTCATAACCCCACAGTTTGTGATAGAAAAAAATCCTAATACCGTGCTCTTTTTTTAATTATTTTTTTTATTTTTACAGACTGCATTTTGATTCATTGTACACAAATGGGGTACATCTTAAATGAAATGTCAGTTATATAAAAATTAATGGAATTAAATAGGATTTTTAATATCTAAGGACAATAATAGCTCAATAATTAATTTTATTAATCAGTAAATAAGTAGTATATGTTTATATTACTCAATCTATGATATGTTCTGTTTTTCTTGTGCTGTTTTCACTTTTATTGACTTTGAGAACAATGCCTAGCATAGCTTTTTACATACCTTTGTAAAAATCAATACCTAGATCTACTTTTTACACACCTTTTTTTAACCAATTTTTCTTGTTAAAACTTAGAAAATAGTTTTACTCTTTAAAAACCCTTGTAGGCTATTATAGAAAGAGCATCTTTGATTTTAAAGCATGTTATTTTATGCTAACTCTTTATTCAGAAGCAGTCTCCAATTATTACATTGTTACTATGGAAATGCACAATCTGTTTTATAATATAGTTTTAGAAATGTATTGCTATTAGTCTTGAATAACAAGTAGAAGATTAAAAAGAAAATCAGGAGGGCATTCTGAGCACAGGAAATCACAAAAGGAAAAGTGAAAGATTATAAAGCCGGGTAACCTGCAAACTTGGATACTGGCAAGTGATGTTGAGAATCAAGTCATTTATATACATGGGAGAGGTGGGATATTGTTGAAATGGGTTAGTGATGACAATTAATGGTCCCTCCTTCCTCTTTTAATTCAGAAAATCAACTGAGAAATTACACACAGGAACCAGATACAAGAAAAATAAAAACAAAAAGTCCAAGTTTATTGCTGACAAAGTTGGTTGGAAGTTTCAGTTTGGATGGGCATCTACAATAGGACCTTGCAATTCCCTCATTGCACATAACAGATTAAATGTGTAAATCCAGATCTAAACTGAACTGGGCAACATTTGGTCTTCCCTGTTAAAGAGAGGGGTTGCAAATGGAGAGATCAGTGGGGGTCCTGAGAATGTGCCTGTCCTAACTAGAAAAAGGAGAGTGAGACCATAGGAAGGGTACTGCCACACTGAGCCACAAATGTATTCTCCCAATTCCTCCCAGTATAAATCACTCTTCCCGCTTGGGATGGGATGGGGGAGGACATGGACAAAGAGATATTTATACATTTACAGAATAACAACAAATGGTACTTGGTATAATCACATCTTTGTATGTGTACATAGTTTTTGCAAACTGGTCTAAACTAGTCTAAACAAACACATGTACACACACACACAAAAAAAAAAAATACTTTGAAAAAATGTACACCAAAATGCCAAAATTAGTAATCTTTAGGTGAAGGGATCATGGAGATATTTTTAAAAGCTTTTGCTTATCTCCACTCATTCTTTATCTAACATATTCCTACCACACAAGCATTGCTTTGCAAATTTTAGAAAAATGATTTTTAAAAATTAAAGATAAAACACTGCATAATTTCAGTATTTTAAAGTCTCACTAGGGATTTGTTCGATATGTATTTAGCAACTGCTGAATCTGCCAGGTCTTAAACTCCCTGCATGTATTTGATCACCTGGCTGAAGTTAGGACTGTAACTTCAAATAAACATTTTCTAAATATATGGCTGTACAATCCATGTAACAGTAGTTCATTGGGTCTCACATATATTCACATTACTGACCCTATTATCTCAGTGCATTTAAAAAGGAAAAATCTTTGGTGTCTTTCTTTTGACATTTGTTTTTGGCAAATTGTTTCCAAATGAAAGTAAATGCAGGGATTATTCAGCTCAAGACAGCAAGAACTTGGACATTGTACAAGGTGAATATATATGCATCACATGTGCTATTTCTTACACACCCAGATTGAGCCTTCTGGGAGGCAGCGAGTGTTAAGAGTGTGGGCTCTAGAGTTATGTAATCTAAATTCAATTCTTCCCTCTACCAGTTATCATCTGCAATCTTGGGCAAGCTCCTCAACTTAAGACTTGATTTACCCATCTATAAAACAGGGATAATGGATAATCCAGTTGTTGAAAAGATTAAATTGGAACATGTAGATAAAGTTCGTAGGACAAAGTGAAGTCTCAAAAATGGGCTAAAGCAGGAGGATCACAAATTCAAAGCCAGCCTGGGCAACTTAGTGAATTCCTGTTTGAAAATAAAAGATAAAAAGGATTGTGGAAGTATCTCAGTGATAGATTGTCCCTGGGCTCAATCACCAATACCATGGTCCCACACATTACTGATGGGAACCTGAGGAAATTGTCATGTGAGCAGGAAAGTGTCTTGATGAGATGGCAACCCAGATGACCCTTAAGGGCCATCAACTATGGGCCACAGCAGATTGACCTACTCATAGAGACCAATTATAGCATTTGCAGAGATATGCTTAGAGGGACAAAAATCTAAATGGGTATTTTCCAAACACGAATATTTACCAATTAACTATTTGGTTGTAAAATCACACTAACTACAGCTCATCCCACCTAGGAGTCATATCTTAGCTTTAAACACCATCTCTAACCAGAACCAGTACTGGGCAGGGAAGGTAAAAAGATAAGTTTGAGATGTATCACTTTACCAGAAAGAAATAAAATGTTCAAAATTTGATAGAGATATGTTGAAAGAACATGAAAACCAATGTGAAAAGGCTCCCATTAGCCAAATAAGGAGTCAAATTGATCATTAAAGTAAATTCTGAGTATGGAATTGTCACAGTGAAACCCACTGATTTGTGAAATTAATATGTGATAATCTAAAACAGTAGATGCTGAGGACAATGAATCCTAACCTATTAGACATATGAGTCCATAATGATGTGAATGAATGAATGATGTTGAAAGGCTCTCCCTGCCATAATTCCAACTAATAAGAATCAGTGGAGTTAGAAAATCTCCATTTTTCAACCATTAAGCTAAATCTTGATTCAGGTAAGAATCATCAGTGGATGCTAAATCTTGTGTGGAAGTTTGAAAAGAAGTAAGATAGGGTCTCAAAATATCTCCCCACAATTTACTTTAAATTTCAAAGTGAAATCACTAAGGGACTTCCAAAGTTACAAAAACTTCTGTATTATCAAATGTCCCCAGAAGCAACTCTGAGAATATAACCACATTCATTTGTGAGAGAAAATAAAAGGAAGATTTGTTCTGTGGAAGCAGTACTGTGTCTTGCAAGTCAGCAAAGAATAATCAAGTTGTGATCATGGTAAATTTTTCTAAGTGATCTTACCCTTTGAAAGTAAGTGTTTGGGCAAGTACCCTGGAAAAGTGAGAGCTCCACAGGAGTGATTTATTTTTCATTGTACTAATTCTTCTTCACTGTGTTATCTCTGAGACAATAGTTGAAATGGAGAGTGCAAAATGAGTGCCCAGTTGTTGGTATTTTATAAAATTTCCTCCAAAGGCCTCTGTTCAATTGGATAGCAATTTAGAATTTAAGATCACTATTTTATATAACACCATACTTTTTTATTTTTTATTTATTTTTACACAAATGGGGTACATCTTCTTGTTTCTATGGTTGTGCGCCATGTAGATTCACACCCTTTGTGTAATCATACATGTACATAGGGTAATGAAGTCTGTTCCATTTCACCATTAGAAGAATGGGGGTGTGAAAAACCCCGTACATTTTCATTGAAGGAATGGAAGTCAGGGTTCATGTCTCCAAGTGAGGGTCTGTTTTCTACCACAGTCACTAGGTGATATGAACCTAAACTTGGGGATCACAAGAAGAATATAACCAGATCAAAGTGACAATATTGGGTGTCCATCTAGGTGCCAGAAGAGGAAAATGTACTGCCAGGAGAATGAGAACAAGAAGCCCCTTTAGTGTGTCAGCTTCTAAAATTGCTAAACACCCCATTTCTGGATTCTATAAATATTTGTCAAACCCCTACCCTAAGAGTGCCAGGGAGTGTGCTAGGACTGGGGGATATAGCAAAATAAATATTAGGGATTCTGCTCGCACAGAGTGTATAATGAAGGGAAAATGAGTGTTATGGTTTACATATGAAGTGTCCCCTAGAAACCTCATGTATTAGACAATGCAAAAAAGTTTACAGGTGAACTGATTGGGCTATACGATCCTTAATCTAATGCATACATTAAGTCAATCAAGTGCATTAACTGGATGGTGTACCTTAGGCAAGGTGGGTGTGGATGGAGAAGATAGATCACTGGGGGCGTGCCTTTAAGCTTTATATTTTGTCCTTGTTGAACGGAGTGTGCTCCTTTCCCTGCTTCACTTCCTGGAGCCATGTCCTGATCCACTTTTCTCCACATGCCTTCCACCACGATGTTGTCTCATCTTTCCTCTGCAATACTCTTCCACCATGATGTTCTGACTCACCTCTAGCCCAGAACTATGAAGTTGGCTGTCTATGGACTGAGACCTCTAAAACTGCATGTCCCAAATAAACTTTTCTTTCTCTAAAATTTATTCTCGTTGGGTTAAAAACAAAAACAAAAAAAAAAAAAAACCTGACTAAAGCAATAAGGAAGAAAATATTTTCTGTTTTACTCCTTTTGCTTTTTTCTTTCTTTTAGTTCACCCAGATACCATAAGCAGTTGATGAAATAAAGGAGAGAGGGAAAAGGATATAAAGAGAAGACAATAGTAAATAAACAATACCACCACCAAAAGGAAAAGCAGTAAGTCCCATGAGTGACAATCTTAATAGTATGGAATCTGTCCCAGAGATAATCCAAATATGTTTATTCTGCTAGTGAGGGTGCTAATCGAAATAATATTTCAAGAAAGTATTTTGCAATAAAATCAAAAACCTTGTGTAATTCAGTAATTCATCTAGGAATATATCTTAAGTAAGAGGGAAAACTCAGAGATTTACTAAATTTGTTAAACAAGCGTTAATTATAAATTGTAAAATGGAAATAACCTAATTAAAGTAGTAGAAAATTGTTACTTCATCCATAGGAGTTTTAGGAAATCATGAAAATTGAGTCAGAGGCAAGAGATGAAAAATGAAAGAAATTCTTGCTGTGAGCTGTGTCTTTCTTGGGGTTCACACTTTTTCAGCCAGAGCTAAGGCTCCCTGTTTTCACAGAATTCCTTTCCCTTTCTCTCTCTTTTTTTAACAACCAAAACCCTTCATATGCACTTTTTCTCCTTTTTTTATTCACTTAATCATCTTAGTAACAACGCTAACTCATACCACTTCTATTAAACTTTAATCAGTAGATACAGTTTAAATCAGATTTTCCTGACTCTGAAAAACAAGGAACATATCATGTCATGAATGTACAAGCACACACAGGATTGCCACATGACAGACCACGAGAGGAGTACAAGAGGACCAGAAAACCATAGAAAAGGAGACATTCTTTCTCTGGCTGTTCTTTGGTAATATTTTTAAATACCATACACATTGTCTTAGTCTGTTAGGGCTACTATAAACAAAAAAAAAAAAAAACCAACATAAAAAAGGCATAAACTGAGTAGTTTATAAACAACATAAATTTATTTCTCACAGTTCTGGAAGCTGGAAAATACAAGATCAAGGTGCCAACAGATTTAGTATATCACTTTCTTCTTACATACCGCACATTCTCTCTGTCCTTACATGGAGAGAGAAGTCAAGTGCCAAAGGTTTCATCTTCTAATATCATCATTTCAACATACAGATTTTGGAAGGATACAAATACTCAGTAAACATGTACTACCTGATCAGTGTACAAACGGGTATACATTATAAATAGAATGGAAAGATAACCTGGCAGAACAGGGTATTTTCATATAAACAAGCATGGGTCCAGAAAGATAAAGCAATTTTCCCAAGGCCACATAATAAATTAGTGCAAGTGTGGATATTAGAAGGAAGAGGATCTAAGAGACATGAAAATAAATTTACTGTGTGCCTACTATTCAATTATATTAATAACTCTGAAACCATTTTTAAAGACAAATGATGCTCCGAGACACCAAGCAACTTGCTTAAAATTACACAGTTATTGGATAGAAGCTAAAATTCTGACTCGATTCTACCCTCCAATCCCCTAGTATCTTTACTTTTCCAAATCTCTGTGCTGCTCTGCCTCTCTTCCTGACCCAGTCACCCAAATTCCACTATTCTCATTCTTTTGAATTCATCCTTATTAATCTTTACCTTCCCAAAAAGCAAAATTACACTTCCATCCAAACTTCATGCTTTTTCAAGTAGGACAGAATTTTTCTAAAGACAGCCTCCTAAATCAAAGCATTCTCAAAGAATTGCACATATAAATAAATAATATTAACACATATAATTGCACATATAAATAAATAATATATAACATTTATATTTATATATGTATATATATATATTTCTTAAACAAAAAGATAACTCTACCTCTCTTTGCATTGTGGATTTATAAATCTGAGCTCTATTAGAACTTTCATCCTTTTCTGGGAGGTTTATCAAGCAGGGTTCCAGCAGAAAATACATGATCATGGAATTAAATATCACCATTATCACTCTACCCCTGTTCTCTGATTTCTTTTGCTGAGGCTGTCATTGACTTAACCTAAAAAGAAATCAGTAAGAAAGGAAAGCCATTAGGGAATTCATTCCAAGACTTGCACAGAGGTGCCAAGAAGCAGAAAAGGTGATCTAGGAGGGTACACAGAAAATAGTCCACAAGTCTCTGTTGGATGCCACATCAGTAGCTTGCAGTGGGTGTTTCTTCTGCTAACTGGCTGCTGTCTGGGGGTAACCTGATTACTGACTTGTAACAAAAACAGTTCTATGGTTCTAAAATATTCTTCAGATCCTGAGCTGACACTCTGAGATGCAGATTTCTTCACTCTGGCTTACAAAGCATAATGTAAAAACAAGGAAATAAACATGTGAAAAATAATTCATAAGATTCTTTCCTCTAAAAGCTTGATGTTTTCTCTAAGTTCTTCCACCCAGTGTCATTGTCAAATCCCTGAAAGTCCAAGCCCCTGAAGCTCCACACCATTGTCCCAGGTAGTACCAATGCTTGCTGATCTCTGGGTCCTAACACACTTCCCTGCATTCTGCAAAATGCTTCAAAAATGTCTCTGGTCATTTAGCCAAGACCATCTTCACAAAATTCTATACCTCCTACCTTCTTGCAAAAAAAAAAAAAAAAAAAAAAAAGTGTGCTTTTTAAAATTAGCCCTGAAAAATTGCATGAAATTTCTGTAGACAGAACCAGATTTTAACATCCTAGACTAGCTCACATCTGAAATAAAATCTCCCATGAACAGAAGGAGGAAGAAAAGTGGATAATAAGGGAAAGCAATGGGTATTAGAACAAAGAGCCTGTGTTCTAGTCACTGCTCTGCTAAGATACTAACCTCAATGTGGGAACATAAGAGGATATCTATTCTAAATCTGAGCATTCTGTAGTTTAAGTATTTTTGTAAATTAAAGAATCCTTCAAATGGGAACAATGAATTCATTTGAAAATGAGTTAAAATTTCTTCCATGTAACCCATGGAACCTGAATCATCTAGCATAGCAAAAGTGTTTCTGACCCAAGCATTGCCCCTTTCTTAGGAAAATGAATTTTTGCTCAAGGTTTTCTTCAGAGCAGCTTTGACATCCTTATTCCTCAAGCTATAGATTAATGGATTGAGCATGGGTACCACAATGGTATAAAACAAGGAGGATACTTTGCCCTGATTCATAGGTAAAAGAGAAGAGGGTTTGAGATACATAAATGCCCCTGACCCAAAAAAAAGGGAAACTGCAATTATGTGGGAGCTGCAGGTGCTGAAGGCTTTGGACCTGCCCTCAGTGGAGCGAATGCGGAGGATGCTAGACAGGATGAGGGTGTAGGAGATGAAGATGGTGACTGTGGGCACACCAATGTCAATGCCCACAACAATAAAGACCACCAGCTCATTCACACGGGTGCTGGTGCAAGAGCGCTCGAGAAGGGGAAGGATGTCACACATGTAGTGGTTGACAATGTTGTTGGCACAGAAGTTCAGCCTCACCATGCATGCTGTATGGGCCATGGCCCCAGCAAATCCCATCACATAGACACCTACCAAGAGGAGGAAACACACCTGGGGAGACATGGCGACCGCATACACCAGGGGGTTACAGATGGCAACATAGCGATCATACGCCATCGCTGACAGAATGAAGGATTCAGAGACAACAAAGAAAAGAAAGAAAAAGAGCTGAGTCATACACCCGGCATAGGAGATGATGTTCTTCTTTGAGACAAAACTCACCAGCATTTTGGGGGTGATAACAGTGGAATAGCAGAAATCTATCAGAGATAAGTTGAAGAGGAAGAAGTACATGGGGGTGTGCAGGTGAGAATTCAACCCAATCAGCGTTATCAAGCCCAGGTTCCCCACCACCGTGACCATGTAGAAACCTAGAAACAGAAAGAAGAGGGGGATGCGAAGTCCTGGCTGGTCGGTTAAGCCTGCGAGGATGAACTCTGTCACAGAGGAGGAGTTCTCAGATACCATTTTCAATTAAAGCATTCTGTGGGGACAAGGGAAAAGGGTTACTGAGAGAGACAGACAGAGAGATGGAGAGAGAAAACACTGCTGACCTCCCAGTCCCCTCCCCCATTCTTGAGAACATACCACTTATTTTTTAGTACATCATATAAATTGCACAATACCAGTGCAAAGGATAAAACAACTTATCTTCTCTTGGAATTTGAGCTTAGCCTTAAAGAACAACTCCCACCTGTTAAGAATAGTTTTGTTCCAAAATTGATAAATCGTCAGTGGATGTGAGGATGTGTGGATGCACACAGAGATTTTGAACCTCACCAGAGGGGTCTTTCCATGGGACTGTTCTCACTCACAGCCCTCAAGGATTCTGCCTCTGGATTACCCCTGGAGGACTCCCCTACCTCCATGCAAGAGCAGGTGCTGCTGGAAGGAGCCCTAGGAGCAGCTGATCTTTAATTTAATCCTTTTGTTGTGTCCTTCTGACTCTAATCTATTCTTAAGTTTACAAAACATGTTTTGTTACAAAAACAAGTCAAACTCTGAGAAAGTTCTCTCAGAGTCTGGAACCAGCCTAACTGCCTGGAGTGTCTGCCTCATGATCATCCTGGGCAAAACAGAAGGGTGAGGTGGCTCTTTCTACAACCTTAGGAACCAAGACTGAGAACTTAGGAAAAGTTCAAACCATTCGCCCAGATTCAGCCATTCACCCTCCCTCAGACTGGGGAATGTACCTTTAGACCAGTGATGTACCTTTTCATCCAACTATAATCCTCAGTTGTTCAAACAAGTTAATGGCTACAGCGCTAACACAGGCAAAGGACAAAGCAGCCCTCCAGCCCTCTCCTGATTGGAGTGACAGAGCTTCCTGGGCTGCGTCAGAACTCTTCCTGAGCTAGAGAACGGAATATCTGAACACAGCTCTGTCCTGGCCCCTTCTCCAGCTTGCCAGGAAACAGCAGTTTTATTTGGGTTTGAAATCCTGGGGACCTGATTAGATGTAGAAAACTGGAGGTTCCACTGGGATTAAAGTCCTAGTTATTAACTTGAAAAATAAGGAAGTTTTGCATATACCCTTGATAATATTTGAACGGGCTTTTGGATACATAAAAATATTCGTTCAATTAGCATCTGGTAATATGCAAAGCACTGTGCGGAAAATAATAATTTACAATTTATTGAACCCGTAATGTACCGAACACTGTTTTCAACCTACAGTTTTATACTAATACCAGCATACCAGGATCCAATACCATTGTCCATGCAATGTTTAATTTTAATTCTCCCTGAAATCCTATGAGCTGGGTTTTTATCATCCATCCCTATTTCAGAAAGTAAGTGATTTCCCAGATGTTAAATTATTAAGGTCATATTAAAACTAGGTTCATTTTACTCAAAACCTGATATTCTTTACAATTGCTTTTAAAATCTTCCTGTGGGAGATATGGGACATATAACATATAATCTTTGCCTTCAAAGTTCTAACAATATCTTGAAAAATGCATTATAATGCCTAAGTAAAAATGTGAAAGAATACAATAAGATCCAGAAAACTTAAAAATAAAGTGCCTTGCAAGTTCAGAGAAGGGTGTTCAACATACTATTTATTGTTCAGTTCATCATATAAATTGCACAATACCAGTGCAAAGGATAAAACATCAAAGAACCACTTCCTTCTGTTAAGAACAGTTTTTTTTTTTTTTCCAAAATTAAAAAATTCTTATAATTCTCTCTGATGGCCCAAATTCTCCATCTTTGCTCCTTCCAGTGTCCCAGGACCCTTATAGTGAGCCTCAGAGGACAGCAGCTTCACTCCCCTTCACCCCACTTCAAGGACATTTGTCTTTGATTTTTATAGTTGGCTCTTTTCCTATCTCCCCTCTATTAGTCAAAACTTATCTCCTCAGTGCCCCAGGCTCTGGGAGCCTTGCTTGGGCTTAGTGTCAGTTAACTCACGCTCTTGGATTTGGGGCAATGTTTAAAAATAAATCATCTAATCCTTGTTGTACAACTGAATTAAACAATCACAGTCTTATTAGAAGTCAATTACTTGCCACCTCAATGAAGACCTAATAAATCAGAATCTCCAGGATTAGGACTTTATAATCCACATTTCTCACCTAAATCTCCTCCTGGTGATCTGGATATGTAGCCAGGCTAGGATTCACTAATCTAATCCTTTCACCCTTTATTTTTCAGCAGGAAAATTGAGGCCACACCAGTTATGGAACTGTTTGGTGGTATAGTTGTATTCTGAACTATTCTGAACTACTCTAAACATGGACCTCCAACCTCTCCAGTTATATTGTCTTGGAAAAAGCTTACCTGGCCTTTACTTTCTTAGAAATATAGCACGAAAACTGGCACAGTGGCACATGCCTGTAATCCCAGCAGCTCAGGAGGCTGAGGCAGGAGGATCACGAGTTCAAAACCAGCCTCAGCAACTGTGAGGTGCTAAGCAACTCAGTGAGACCCTGTCTCTAAATAAAATATAAAATAGGACTCGGGATGTGGCTCAGTGGTTGAGTGCCCCTGAGTTTAATCTCTAGTACCCCCCCCCCCCAAAAAAGAAATACAGCATGAAAGTAAGGGCCACAGTTGGGTATTAGGCCAGGATCACACTGGGGAGAGACTTAAATGCTACAATAGGAAACAAGTATGCAATGTTAATATATTGAACATGAGAGTGAGAGTTGTGCTTAAGGAGACCAGTTAATCTAATGGACTGTTATGTGTCCATAATTGAATGCAAGAGTCCCCAGCCCCAGGTGCTATATTCAGCTTATAATTCAGACACGATGCCTTAACTTAACGCACCAGCAATATAAGGGACATACATAGACTTTCAGAACAAGTACCAGGAAAATAAAACCAAAGTTCTTCCTAAGCTTTTCAGCATGTTATAAATCACATAATTCTGGTTCTGTCATGTGGTTATGGTCCCTTGGCTTATACTCTGAACATTTTTATCAGGCCCTGAGTTCAGGTCCCATCACCCATCTCTCTACATTGGACATCTTTTATGCCTCCTTTTATATTTCTCAGCCTATCTTTGGAGCTTCCACTGTTGCTATGGGAGCCAGTTACCTCCAAGTATAGCCAAGCAGCACACATTTATCATACTTATCTTGACTGCACACTCTTATCACCTGCTTTCTGCACTAGGACTTCTCTGCCACCACAATGAGAAATGTGTTTGAGAATCAGCTCAGCATGGGCAATTGTGGAAGTGTGAAGGAGTCAACATTCCTGGAAGCCAGTGGGTAAATTTTCCCCTCTTCTGGTCTCTAGTGGTTCATACTTTGTAGTATCTCAAAGGTCCTCAGAGGAACTGACCCTAAATTTCTCATTAAGGTAACCAGGAACACACGCTTGCACTGGCTTTCCATTCTTCCCTGTTTCACCCATCCTCCCCGCTAGGATTCCTTCTAAAAACAAGCTACCAACACATAAGTCCTTGTCTCCAACAGGAGTTTTTGTCGAAACCCCAACTGAGGTATTCTTAAAACACTACTTGGAGCAGGTCTGAACAAAATGTTCCTTACTTTACTGGAAAAAAAAAAAAAAAAAAAAAAAAAAAAAAAAACAGCCTCACTCAAAGCTGTTGATTCCAGGTCAGAAAACTAAATATGAATCACTAAATTCAGCAAAGACCTGAAATTCCTCAGTGCAAAGAATTTTTGTGTCTTGAGCATGCTCCACCAAATTGCCAGAAGGCATAGGATCTTGAGTCATTATCAGCTCACACCATTACAGGATTAATCAAAATCAAAAACTCCTGTGGCACTTTGTCCTCAGGTCAACCACAGCTCTGTCATGACCTCTTACTATCTTTGTGAAGTCTGGATTCCTCCTTGAACTAGGACAGATGGAACTAGGTTTGTTCACTTTCACATCTTCAGAACCAAACATAAAACCTGGCTCACAGCAGCTCACAATGTGTTCAGCAATTTCTGGTTCTCAATGTCCTCATCTGCAAAATGGGGTTGATGGTGAGAACACACAGGGTTGTTGTGAGGGTCAAATTAAATGGTGAGACTAGAAGAGTCTAGCAGGGAGGCTGCCATGTGGAAGAGACTTGGTAAATGTTGTCAAAAATATTCATAAGACAAATATAAAAAGTATGTAATTCAGAGAGGAAATAAAAGAAGGAAAAAATCTTGCTAAAAGCTAAATGAGACTGAAAGACACAAATGAAGGACTTATTGGGAGAGGATCAGGGACAAAAGTCAGAGGAGCTTTGAAATAATGCTTTTTTCTTCAAAACTTTAACTTGGGCCAGTTTCTCCCCCAAAGATGAATCCACAGTCTCGGGTCCTTGAGTATTTTACTCTGTCCCTGTTTCCTGCTTCACCACCAATTCCCTATTTTTCAACTATTTCATGTCCTACCACACCACACCATCTTCAAAAGACCAGATTTTGAAGTCAGGTGTGGTTTCCCTTATAGCCTCTAGTCTCTATGTGTGTGTGTGTGTGTGTGTGTGTGTGTGTGTGTGTGTGTGTGTTGTTGTTGTTGTTTGTTTGTTTGTTTGTTTGTTTTTGCTGTATTTTGTTTTGTTTTTTGGCACCCATTTCTGGTCTCTAAAAATTCCTCTTTGCCAAATATTCTTCCCAAAGTTTCTACCTTCCATTCCGTCAAAACCAGTTAATTCATGGGACACATAGTCTACCAAAGTTTGTTAGGGATTATTCACATTGTACGCCCTCTTCCAGGCATTTTTTTTTTTAATGAAGATAAAATCTTTAGCAAAAGAATGTAGTTCATAATAACGACATTTCAGATAGCACTCAGTTGATGAGAGGTACATTTTGGTCAGGATCAGTCAACTGGAGTCATATGCACTGGGCTTATAAGAATCACTTTGACAGCTGCTTGTTTTTCACCTGGCAAGTCAATTATAACCCCTACATCCGGCCTGTGTGCGTCCTATGTGCGTGTGCGCGCACGTGTCTCTGTGTGGCGTTGTGTGAGGGTTGGGTGAAATCTGCATGTACACCACAGTTTGCCATTCCCCCACATCTGGAATATTATATTTATATTTGAGTTGCCCGTTCAGTAACATGAAGTCTCAAATGTAAATGTTACACTTAGAAAATTTTCCCTGCCTCTGTGATAAACCCCAATCCCTGCTCTCAGTCCCACTGTAGTCAACTCACAATTAAAGAAAATAGATCATTAATTACAAATCTGAAATGAGCCCCACAGGAAAGGGGTTCCTTGGGGCACAGAAAACAAAGAAGACTCAAGCTTCATTAAAAGTTGACTTTTCTCCAGAAGCCTTAGAGGATTCTTGTTAGGATGATAGAACAACCAAGAAAAGTGCTTCTGGATTTATGTCACTTTAGAGCCTGTTGCCATGGGAACCATGTCTCAAAATCCTCTCAACTGGGGCTTCACTAAAGTCATGTTCCCTGAGGAGCAGATGAAGCCCAAGCAGGAAGCAGTGTAGGAAGAACTATTCTTAACTCTGTTCCTTTTGTTGCAGAACTGCCCTCTTTCCAAAACTTGAATTTCTCTATGGTGTTTCTTTGTTTTATTTATTCCTATTTTTCCCTTTTTTTATTACGCTGTTGTCTGTATCATCACATTTGTGACACAGGTAAAGGCAATATAATGTCTCCTGTATTAATTAACCCTCAGACTTCCAGAGGCATGAATTTGGCCCCAAAGGCCCCAATCATCCCTACACACCAGAAAATGCTAGGCACATGTTTCATTAAGAAGTCATCAAACCTGAATCGAGAGAAAAGATAGCAACTCAAAGGTCTTCGTTTGAAATGACTATCATCGGTGCATGTTATTGGTTTAGATGTGGTGTCCCCCAAAAGCTCACGTGTAAGAAAATGCAAGAAGGTTCAGAGGAGAAATTATTGGGTTGTAAGAGTCTTAACCCAATCGATGAATCGATCCCCTGATAGGGATTAACTGAGTGGTAACTGAAGTGGTAGGTGTGGCTGGAGGAGGTGGGGCATGGCTTGGGGGTGTATATTTGTATATGGCCAGTGGTTTCTCTCTCTCTGCTTCCTGATCACAATGTGAGCTGTTTCCCTCTGTCACGTTCTCTAGCCATGATATTCTGCCTCATCTTGAGCCGGGAGGAATGGAACCGGCCTTTTTTGAATTAAAACTTCTGAAACCGTGACATTTCAAAGAAACGTCCTCCTTTAAAATCATTCTGGTCTGATCTTTTAGTCATGGCAGTGAAAAAGTTAAGTGCACAAGAAGGCAAGTATCAGAAGTTATTCATTCTGTATCATATTCAATCTAGATTGACTTTTATTAAGTATCTTTGACTCAAAAATACACCAATCTGTGTATAATCAATGCATGTGTATAAAATAGAATCCCAGAATTGGATGGGACCTTAGAGTTCTATTTTGGGGAGTAATTAACATATTAAATACCTACAGATCAAGTGCTGTTTTGGAAGTTTTACACAGATTACATCATGTATACAAGATTAGTAATCTACACAAAGTGCAAATGTATTATCCTTAAACATTCGTTGAATGTACCAGTATTAATACTGGTACTAATATGTTATATTCTATAATGTTGACCACGTGCCACAAACTATGTTAAGTGCTTTACATATCTAAGCTCAGCTAAATGTCACAAAAATCCTATTAAGTGAATACTATCATTATTCTCTGCACAAGAACCTTTCCTTGAATCAAAGGAATCAAATTTGTTTATATTTTAGTTTAGACAACCTGGTCTCTTCAGGTCTCAGGTGTTGGTAGTAGTGGAAGAGTCCTAGGATTTGCTAGATTAATGATCCTGAGGGAAGAATAGAGTGGAAAGACTAAGAGGCAATATGTCCTAAAACATCCATCCCAAATACCTAGGAAAAAGGGCAATAAGGAGTTTAAATAAAAAGAGTTTAGACCCAACTGCCAGATTCTCAAAGTAAATCTAAGAGAAAATGGTCAGTAAAAAGTTGTCAGTGTGATCCCAACACACACAAATGATACTTTTTGAGGAGAGAGAAATGCTAATTATCCTGATTTGATCAATACTTTGTTATATACATGTATCAAATTATAATACTGTACACCACAAATAAGTACAAATATTAAGTCAATTTAAAAAGCTTTAAATTTTTTTAATTTGAAAATTTTTTGAAAACTTTTCAGTATGAGATCTGAGTTTGGGAAGAAATATCAAGACGTACATTAAGAAATCATATAACAGAGGTGATCACAGGACCACAAGCCAAGAGTGAAGGATCAAAACTTAAAATTACCAAGAGGTAACAAAAGGGGAGAAGGAAACTCACTGGAACTGTATCAGAAAAGGCAAAGGTGGTGATTCTGTCAACCGCACAGTCAAATAACCTGGGTTCTAATGACATCACATGCTGACTAAGCTGACACCATTTGGGCCTGGGCAATGCTATCTTTAAACAGAGACGTTAACACCCAGCATAATATGCCCACTACCATAGTATTTAATTAGTAAAGCATTACAAGGCCCTTATTTCCTCATATATCTTTAAGTTCACTTGATCAAATTCTGCCCTTTACTTTTTAAATACATGGAAGATTATAGTTTTTTATTGGTGCATAATAATTGTACATATTTAGGGATAGATTTTGATAATTTGATTCATATATACTACCTATACTGATCAAATTAGACTAGCACTTCCTTCTTCTTAAACATTTGTCTTCCCTTTCTGTTGGGAAGTTCAGGAAATTACCTCATCCCCAACTATATTATAGTCAAGTCAATCATATGTTCAAATACTGCTTAACTTATGTGTCCAATATTTAACACAATGATAAATGCATATATTCCTCATTAATATTTACTAAGTTCAATAGAAAGAAATGTACATATGTTCAATAGCTCATATTCAAAAGTTGGCAAGTCCAGAGATAAATCTATTTTTTCACATACTGAAGGAACTCATCAGAGGTTTCCCATAAATTGCTATGTAGTATACCCATTTCTAAAATAATAATGTAGATTACCCAAAATTGGTTTTACTATATTTTTGGTCTTTTGTTCTTTTGTTTTTTGGGTTTTTTTGTTTTTGTTTGTTTGTTTGTACTGGGGATTGAATCCAGTTGAGCTTAACCACTGAGTTACATTCCCAGCCCTTTATTTATTTATTTATTTTTGTTATTTTGAGACAGAGTCCCACTAAGCTGCATAGGTCCTTGCTAAATTTCTGAGGCTGGCTTTGAATTTGCTATCTCCAATCTCCTACCTCAGCCTTCCAAGTTGCTGGGATTACAGGCATGTCCCACTGTGCTTGCCTTGATATTTTAAATATGCTGAAACTGACTCTGTCCAGACAGTGACATTAGGTGATGTGTGCCTATTAAGCATAACGTCCAAGATCAAGATTTTTACAAATTAAAAGAAGCCTCCTGTCATTTTAAAGACTGGCAAAGGAAAGTGACTCCGTGACAGAAAGCTCTGCAAAGACTTCTGAAGTTAAGAGCTGCCCAGAGCTTGGTTTCCACATAGCCCACAGTTTGGGGCTCTTAAAATAGGAATCCATTTTTAAGTGACATTCATCTCAGGAATATATGTGCTATAAAAAAGCAAATTATACCAGCAGTAGCAATGTAAAATAAATGCTTTCAAGGTGTGTTAAGGGCACATGATGTTCCAAGACCATCCTAGAGGAGAAAAATTCAAGGCGATAACATGGCCTTAGTGAATGGCAATTTGATGAAGTGGGGGCTATTCTAGGCACTAGTGGGGATGTCAATTGATTTTTTTAAGTAAGCCTAAACATGAAGATTCACAAATCTTGAAAAAAGCAACAGACTTTCTCTGTTGGGCAGAGATGTTTCAGAAACCCTAATTGCAGGATGGTGGAGACCCTCTGCTGTTTAACATCCCTACTGGTCAAGAAAGCCACAAAACCTCCCGGTAACATTTGACCATACTGTTTAAAGCTTTCTCTCAGGAGATGTTTTCAAAAAATTAGTTTTAACCAAGATGCAATGGGCTGTAGTTGAAGAAGCCAGACTTGGGACTCTAAAAATCTAGCTGTGTGGCCTTGGAAAAGTCCAAATGTTTTTAACCTAAGATTTCCTCTTCTGTAAACAGAAATGTGCAAGCCTGATTTATCTACCTCCTGGTGTTATGCATATCACACCCTATGGCTTCCTCCCTGTCCATCATTAAATACTGAAGTTCTTCAAATTTCCAACCTCATCATTCTTATATCCCCATTCAATACAATTTTCTAGAATAAATTCATTCACTTCTAGAGTTCAGATATCATTTATTAAATGTGTTTATTATGAATTAAATACCTTACATGTTTAATTGGTGAAAGAACTCACAAGACTCAAACCATTTATATCTGCTGAGCTTTATTACAGGTAAAGTGTACAGTACAGAACTAGCAGAAGGATACATTGAGAGGGGTCCAGAGATTTCCAGAGCAGAACCACCAATAACATATGTGGGGGGGAAAAAAAAAAAAAACATGTGGGAAACTTCTTGGTGCCAAGAAGACCTAAGTCCACTGTTTTTATAATGAGCTAGTCTTACAGGCAAGGTCCACCAAAATGAACAACCTGAACCACTGAAACCACCTAAGCTCTGCTGAAATCAGATGCAATTATTTTATTATATTATTATTTTATTTTATTTTATTTTATTATAACCTAATGATTATTTCAAACAACATTGGCAAGTTGGAGTTTCTAGCCCTGAAACATCTCATGGACCCATGGTCAATTTATCTTTAAGAGCTAATTTATCTTTAATAAATATACTCCATTGCATTGACCAATGGTCAATACCGTGTAGCAGGAAGCTCTAGAGATAAGCACCCAGTCAATCTAGATTGGCTAAGGTGAACCCATGCTATACTATTGATAGTTGTCACATGTTCATGTCCAGACTTATGTTCTGTGTTTCCAATAGACAGACAAACATCTCCACTTGAATATCTCACTAACACGTAAAACTCAACCACGGGTAATATATTTATCTTATTCCTTAAATGTTCTCCTTCTCTTATGTTCTCATCCTGATGAAAGTGTCAATATCTGAGCCCAGATTCCTTCTCTCTTACCCTCTGCAGCCCAGTAAGCTACTGGGCACTCTGGGAGGGTACTTTCTCAGAAGCCAATTCAATTTACTATGATTCATGAATGTTACTTTTTTTTCACTGTTTAGTTGCCTTTTTATTTTTTTATTATGAACATTTTCCAAACTTACAAAAAAAAAGTTACAGTACCTTTGACCCCCATAAATCCATTATCTAACATCAACAGTTATTTTCACTTTAACAATCTTTTTCATGTATCACCACATGGATTTTTGCTAAAGTATTTTAAAGCAAATCCTATACATATATTATTCAAACAAAAATACTTCAATGTATATTTCTAATACATATTCTTTTTTCCCTTTAATATAATCATAATATCACTAAATTGAATGGTTTTTCTTGAACTGGAAATGAATGTAGAACAGAAGATAAAATCATATGCCTATCAGGTAATAGACACTCAATATTATTAATATTATTAATTCCTCAAATTTAAAGGCATGTTTCATTCAATTACTTTCTCTAGACTTTATAATCCTTAAACTTATTTTTGTTAAGATTAAATTCAGTAAACATATCATTATATTATTCAAATGAGAAATTCCCCTTCCTACTTTCCTTTCTTTGTCTTTGTCTTTTTATTGTTTATGGAAAATTTCCTCACCTTTTTCTTTCAACCCTTCTATTTGAATTTAGTTTTTTGTTTTGTTTTGTTTTGCTTTGTTTTGTTTTGTGGGGATTGATTTGGTTTTGGTTATACTATTTTCAGCTTTCTAGAACTTTTTTCTTATTTTTTCCATTTCTTTTTGTCTACTCTTATTTTGAGGATGCAATAAGATTATATTTTAAAATAAAATTTAAAGTCAAATTTTAAAATATACAAATAATAACAACCAGCACACCAACTTTTATCCATTCTACATCACTATATCATAGATAATCTTCTAGGTGTGATAGAAGGTATTTTTTCCATTCACACATTTTCTTCTTTGCCTTCTAATATTTTAAAATCATAATATCTTCTAGGTTGCATACTGTCTTCCAAAAATGCCCTTAATTACTTTAAAAACAAATTGATCCCAAACATGAAAAAAATGTAAATACATGATTGATTCATTAATATCAAACTACAGCATTTTCCAAAATACTTCTTTGACTCTAATTTGACACTCTTAGAGGTAATTTTAACATATTTGATTAAGAATTCACACAACAAATAGAAGAAAAAGTAGGTCCAAATCTTCATCATGTCGGCTAAGGACATAATTCCTTAACAAGCAGGAATCAATAAATGGAATGGATTCAAACTAAGAAGCTTTTCCTTAGCAAAGGAAATAATCAACAATGTGAGGAGAGAGTCTACAGAATGGGAGAAAATCTTTACCACATGCACTACAGAGAAAGCACTAATCACCAGAATTTATAAAGAACTCAAAAAACTTTACACCAAGAATATAAACAACCCAGTCAAAAAAAAATGGGCTAAGGAATTGAACAGACACCTCACAGAAGATTTACAAGCGATCAACAGATATATGAAAAAATGTTCAACATCTCTAGTAATTAGAGAAATGCAAATCAAAACTACTCTAAGATTTCATTTCACTCCAATTAGAATGGCATTATCAAGAATACAAGGAACAATAGGTGTTGGTGAGAATGTGGGTAAAAAGGCACACTCAAACATTGCTGGTGGAATTGCAAATTGATGCAGCCACTCTGGAAAGCATTATGGAGATGCCTCAGAAAACTTGGAATGGAAACACCATTTGACCCAGCTATTCTACTCCTTGGCCTATACCCAAAAGACTTAAATCAGTATACTACAGTGATGCAGCCACATCAATGTTTATAGCAGCTCAATTCATGATAGTTAGATTGTGAAACCAACCTAGATGACCTTCAATAGATGACTGCATAAAGAGACAGTGGTATATATACACAAAGGAATATTACTCAGTCATAAAGAAGAATAAAATTATGGCATTTGCAGGTAAATGGATGGAACTGGAGAATAGCATGCTGGGATAAGCCAATCCCAAGAAAACAAAGGCCAAATGTTTTCTCTGATAAGTGAATGATAACACATAACGGGAAGGGTACAGTGGGGAGGGAGTAAGAGAGGGACAGAGGAAGGGAAATGAGGAGTGGGGATGGGGAGGAGGAGGAAAGATAATGGAATGAGACAGACATCATTACCCTGTGTACATGTATGATTACACAAACAAACGGTGTGACTCTACTTTATGTACAACCAGAGAAATGAAAAGTTGTACCCCATTTGTTTACAATGAATCAAAAAAATTTAAAAATTTTTAAAAAATTCACAACTAGTAAAGAGTCTTTTTATAATCTCATAAGGTGAAAGTTTTATATAAATTAATATCATTACTATTTGTATAGCTTATATATCCATTAATCCTCAAGGGAATATGATTTTATTGTTCTGTATGACATTATTCAATCATATTTCTAACATGAAATCTTATTTTAGCATCATTATCACTATTTACATGTATGTTTTTGAATTTGCATACTATATACATATGTAAAATTGTGTGTGTGGATGTCCTTCTGTCTCAAATGCTCTTAGAAACAGCTTTGTCTTCTTGCTGGTTGTCTCATTAATAAAGAAAATACAATTTTGATATGTGCTAAAAAATAAATATTGAAGTTGAACTTTTCAAGTTAATAATAGTATGAATGATTATCTTCTGTTGAGTACCTAACATAAGTAAAAGACCATATTATGCATTTATATACTTTATCTTACCCAATTCTTACTGAAATACACTTTATTATTATATTAATTTTACAAAGGAGAAAACTGAAATTTATGGGATTTGTAATTTTCTAGAATTCACATAAATGATACCTCTAAGAAGCAAACCCAATTGTCTTACTCTAGTACCCAAATACTTAGCCATTGATAATTTATTTTCTCAGAGTTTGCAATCCCTCTGTACATTCTCCTGATGGTTTTCCATAAACATGCAATTTAAATTTTAATGCCTTCTTAAAAACAACTTCCTCAGATGCCCCCCTTCCACTCTGTGTTTCCACTCTCTCCCTGTAGAATCAGCTCCTCCTATGACAGCATCTGAGAAAGAGTATTATTTTTCTGTCTTGCAGAAAATAAGAGTTTGTGTAACTTCATTATCTTTCTAATATTGTTCTAAAAGGAAATTCTAACAATGAGATTGAAACACTTTTTTAAAAGGCCAGGGTCAGGGAGATAAAATTTGTACTAAATGCAGAGCAGTTTGTGGGGAATGAATCCGGGTCCAGAGTATAACATCGATGGGGCAAAGATTTCCATGAAGGAAAGCAATCATAATCAAGTCTTGTATCTCTAATATGACCCCAAGCAACCAAATGAAGGCCTTCAATGCATTTTTTTTTAAATCAAACCAAATTCCATGCCAATTATATGGGTTGTGTGGCCCCAAAGCAATCCCCCTCACATCACCTCCCATACCTCAATAATGAAAGGGCAGCATAAAACCACGGGCTCCACCTGTTCAGGAATGGTCTGGGGAGAGCAGCCTGGCAGGAGTCCCAGGCGAAGTCCAAGATCCAAATCTTCTACCAGTAAAGACCCACTGTAATTACCATTGTTCTGGCCCACAGCCAGGCAAGTTATTTAGAGAAGCAGCTCCTGCTCTTAGTATAGATATTTCTCTGTTTACAGCCAGCGGTCCGAGCTGCCCTGTCCTCACTCTGCCTATCCTGGGACTCCTCCCTGATGCCTCTGCATGCCCACACTCCACAATATCATGTTTTCTGCAGATGCCACTGCAGAGTGCATGCTCTCAGGTGTCCTGCTGCCTGCCCTGGGGCTCCACCTCAAGGACCTGAGCCTGGAGTGGCCCCTGGTATGGATAATCAAGTTCATAACTTCAGGCTTTCCCCCTGTTGCTCATGTCCCTTTCACTGTCCCTGGCTTTTTCTCAAGAGTGTTCCTCCAGGGAGTTGTTGACACGGTCCATTTTTGAATTGTAACTTATAATTTTAAAAACCCTTGTATGAAATATGCACTTTAGAGACAAAAAAAGAAGAGGCAAAAATGAAGTGAGAAGGTTCAGCTTAAATTATTGTTGAATCTATAATTTTTCAAAGAAAAACCTAGAGAACAGCTAGTTTGTCTTCAAGTTAATTTGTATTGCCTTGAAAAATTAAAATATTAAATATTTGGGTCTTGGTATTTAGGGCACAATAAACTTTTCAAAGCTAAGAACTTCAAAATTTCCTAAGCCAAAATAATTATCCTTTCTGAGATGTTTTACACTCTCCTCATTTAAAGTTCTTAATTAGATACTATCAGTGCCTAGCACGTAGTAGGGGCTAGAAAAATGTTGCTTTTATTTCTTCACTAAATTCCATCCCCTAAGGAATCCATCCAAACCACTATCATATGCATTATTTTGTATACTTGACTTGTTTAGCCACTACAAATTCCAGACTAAAGAGAACTAGCACAGCACAAAGGATTTTTAGGGCAATGAAACTACTCTGCACAACACCATAATGGTGAATATATATTATTTTAAATTTGTCCAAAGCCATAGAATGTACGATACTCAGAGTGAATCCCCATGTAAACTATGAACTGTGACAAAGTGGCATTGTAGGTTCATCCACTCTAACAGCTGTACCACCTGGTACAAGGTGGTAAGAATGGAAAAGATTGTACATAGGGGGGCAGGAAGTCTACAGGAAATCTGAGCAACTTTCTCACAGTTTTTCTGTGAACCTAATACTGCTGTAAAAAAGTGAAGTCTTACAAAAAGGGAAAGAGAGGAACTGCTGGGGATGGGAGACCTGGCCCTTTTCTTGCAACGTTGTTTACTTAATAAATTAGCCATTGAGGGAGTGTCAACCTCATGTCACCTCTTTTCTCACTACAAAACTGAGAAAAGCATCAATTTTCTTCATTTTTCCAGAAAGGAAAAATGGAAAAAAACCAACGTCGAAGGCTTTCATGCTGCACCCACTTCTTTCCTGAAAGACCACCCCTAACCTAGACTACTCCCACCCATCGAGGCTTTAAGCCCAGGCAATAAACCCTTGAAAAGATGCCACCTATCCCAGGAGGAAGTAGACATCAATATAAAACTGCAGGAGCCTGGTGCCAAAATGCGGTTAGTAGACACAGCCAACTGTTGGCCTGTCTGGTCCCATAGCTTTTGGAAAGAGAAAAACTGCCAGCCCAGAGGTCTGTGTCAGTGCCTTGAGCTGGCCAGTGGCAAACAGCAGAGTGTCACTCCTTTCCTACTATGGCACAGCAGGGTCCAACTAGAAATTCTGGGCACAGGAAGTGGTAGACAGTGCCTGTCAAATGAAAAAATTTGGTAAGTGAAGAATGGACTCAAGAGAATTCCTGTCATATTGCCATTCCCAGCTTTCATTCTCCATTCCAGCCGAAGGTTGTCTTAAGAGGCAGAGAAAGAGAGAGAGAGAGAGAGAGAGAGAGAGAGAGAGAGAGAGAGAGAGAGAGAGAGAGAGAGAGAGAGAAAGAGAGAGAGAGAAAGAAACCTGTTCCAGGGCTTCCAACCAAATGCTTCAGTAAGGAGCAGGCTTTGTCAGCCTGGGTGAAAATTTGCAGCTACCACCAACACAAGGAGACTGACCAACACCACAAAAAGACGAATTCCAGTCTACCTTAGACAGTTTCCACCTCAAGATGCCTTCTGCCATTAGATGACCACTTCTATTTAGCATTCTGTTTCTTCTGAGTTTCTTTAAGTCATGTCGTAACTTTTCTCCAAATGTTTGGGGGGCCTTGGCTGTTCTCTTGAAGCTAAGAATATGCTAAGTTGCTAGGCCTCTCTGTGAGCTTGGGCCACATGTAGACACTGGAGGATTTCACTCTTCTGTGGATTGCGTGGGCTATTTTTTGGAGGAACATCAACTTCAGCATTTTTCTTCACAGACTGATCAGTTTCAACAGAGAGGAGACTCCAATCTCCTAGTTCAAGAGATAGAAGGAAAGTTGCCTTAATAATAATGCTTCTAATATTCAGAGTTTGATGGTGACCTCTAGAATTTATGTAATCTCTGTCTTTCCAGTTCAGTGCCCTTGTTCATGGCTACACCTGCTGTCTAAGCCCAGGTTCTTCTGGTTCAGACTTTTCACAGGGTAAACCTTAAGACTCCTATCAGACTGGAAAAGGCAGAAAAATCTGTGAAACTGTGAGAGGAGAGAAAAAATAAGGAAAAAAAGTGATAATATTTGAACATTTTTTCTGGATTCACTTTGTAAGTAGCAAGTTACTCACAATCTCTGGGACTTGGTTATCCCATCTGTTAAATGAAATAATATAACCTAACTTACTGTATGCAATTCAAGAAATAGTTATGTTTTCTCTCAGGTACTCATATAACTGCATGACTGATGTGATCCTACAATATATACAATCAGGAAAATGAGAAATTATACTCCATTTATGTATAATTTATCAAAATGCAGGGGCTGGGGATAGAGCTCAGTTGGTAGAATGCTTGCTTTGCATGCACAAGGCCCTGGGTTCAATCCCCAGCAACACCAAAAAAAAAAGAGAAAGAAAAAAGAAGAAAAAAAAAAGGACCTTTTCAAAATGCATAAAAGCATTCTACTGTCATGTATAACTAATTAGAACAAATAAAAATGTTTTAAAGAAGTAGTTATGATTTCTTTGTCCTAATTTACTGTATAGATTTTTCAAAAATAAACGTTACTAAACTGTATAAGATAAAATAACTCTAAAAAAGGAAGAAACCAACTGAAAAAAGGGAGTGTTTGGCACTATGCTAAGTGCTTCCATAAATTATATACATTTATCTTCATAGCAACCACATGAGATTGGCATGATCTCTGTTTTACTTAACTAAACTGAGGTTGACAAAGTAGAATAATTAGGCCAAATTCACAGGGTTAATAAAAGAACAGAGCTGTAAACTCATGCCTGAAAGCACCCAGAAACCACTATGGATGCAGGAACTCATGCAAGAGATTTTATTAAGCGGACAGGCAGAGTATCTGCCCACAGGGAGAGAGAAAGAGAGAGAAAATAAGAGAGAGAGAGAATGAGAGAGAGGGAGAGAGCGAGAGAGAGAAAAAGTGAGAGAGAGAGAGAGAGAGCGTGTGCAAGAGAGAGAGCAAAGGAGAGAGGGAGAAAATGGCAGGGGAGCTATTGTTAAGTAGTGGGATCTCCTGGGCTAATAACAGTGGACCAATGACCGACTAGGAAGTTTGTGGGCTAACAATCTGGGTTGTAAAATGGTGGGGGGGAGGCAGAATAATGGCGGCAGCAAAATAGCAGATCCAATGACAATATTCCTCCTTTTTGTTTTTATAGAAACCGGGTGTGGGACAATGGTGTTTATTCTGTAGCTTCTTCCTGCTGGGCAAAGAGTCTCATTCCTGTAAAAAAGAGGATTAGGGAGGGCTTTATGTGGGAACAGAGTTTTTGAAACCACAGGTATCAATAGTGAATCACAGGTCTCAGCTTTGGGTGTCAGGGGCTGGTAGTCTTGAAGGAGAAGTGATTGATTGACTGTTGGTGAACTCATTGTGTCTGCCAGCTCCGGAACTTGTGTATCTGTCTGGTGGGAACTTCTGTAGGCCATTTAGCAGCCATGGTCCTGTTTAGGAAGATCCGTAGACATTAAAACGATCAAAAATTTCTAACTTTGGCAGTTTCTCTTGATGGTTATCAGGCACTCCTGCCTAAGAATCTCTTTAGTAGCCTCCAGTCTTACTTAATCTTGGGGCTAACACAAGTGTAGGTCTTAAGTTACATTTAAATATTATTTCTTCTTTTAATGCCCAGGAATGGCTATGTTTTGGTTTTAACTGTTTTGCTAGGCATTCAAGATCAAGCTGGTCAAATTGATCTTGTTCTTATCTGTTGTTAAGGGTCAGCTGAGTTCCCACAGGGGTTATTCATGGAGAACTTGAGAGCAGCTTCTTAGTTCCTTTAGTAACATTTGCTAGGTAGGTTCTCCTTGAAGAGGTGGCTTCCTTTGGAAGCATCAGGGATGTCTCCCTTTTTCAATGACCCTTCTCTTTGCAGCAGGTGCAGATTGATTTTTCATCCTCTAGTGGTCTCATTAATCTCCCTGATCAGGAGGTGATGTGACCCAGAGTTGCAAAGCTCCTTAGAGAAGTTCTCTCATTCCCTGGGTTCCAGCTGACATAGAGGGCAAGAGACAAATATTGGTTTTCTTGACCCCTATATTTTAATCTAAGTTTGATCTTAAACATCCAGCAAGCCAGTCTCACCAGTCATAAAGTAAGAGTACTGGGCTTTAACTTTAATGTTTATGACTTTACAGTTATTTACCCCCTTTTATTTAATTGGGGTCTAGATTATCTTATCTGCCCTATAGGTGATGGCTTATTATCTCAAATTAATTTAGGTAGTTTTTTCTTGAAGCAGTACTTCTGAAAAACATTAATCAGACAATAGTTATAGAGTTTAAAAGGAAAATACAAAATGGAATTAACAACAGTAAAACATTTAGTTTGTGTAATAGCTATCTTGAATTTTGGCTGAGCTATACATTATATCCCATTTGAGATCACAGTACTACAAAAAACAATCATTTGAATGTAACTTTAAATAAGCTGAAGTCTGGCTTATTTGGGAGCCATTTTGACATGCAGCAGGGTGGGAGACAGAGTCTTATCTCAGGTAAGGTGGGGCTCTTTACAAATCTTAGATAAAGTGTTCTAGTTCTGAAGTTGATCTTTGCCTCTTTCTTAAATGTCATTTTAAGAAGTTTACACATATTGTTTCCTGAGTCAATGTGAATGTTAGTCAACACAATGACATTACATCCAAAACATAAATCAAGGAATGACTGAGAGAGCTTTCAACTTTCCTTTTGTGTGGCAAAGTGGCAAAATGCTTTCATGTTTCAGAATATTAACCTTTAAACAAATCAGCCTCTAACAGCTCCTGTTATAGAACATTAAATGATAAATAAATCCACAATACTATTCTTATTGACACAAAGAGGGGCAAAAGTGAAGAGAAGAGAAGGTTTAAACATAGGGAATCTCTACCCGTTTGCTGACACAGTGACAGAAGTTGTATAAGTCCCATTCTCTGGCCAAGAGGGGTCATTATATAACTCATATTGGGGTCAGACTGTGTTGCAATAGAAAATGAGCCTGGGAGGTTTGAGATCTAGAGTCAAATGGAGAGGCCAAATGTTTCTGAGGAGATGGCCAAGGGGGTGGGAGTCACAGAGAATTTTAGATTAGGCAGAGCCCATGGCTCAGAGTTCTCAGGAACCGGGAGAAGGGAAACAGGAGAGGAAGGGGCACCCCCACAACCTCTCTGATTTCCCACATAGGAGCAGACCATCAGTGAGGGTTGTCACTCTCCCTGACAGGTCTGCAGCTGAAGCCAAGGGAGACCCTGACCCAGTTCTTGGGTTTTCCTGGAGACAGAGAGAGGCGGAGGGGGAAAGAGACAGAGAGTTCAGGGCCACCATAGAAGAGCTCTGAGAACTCATCACCAGTAGAGAGAAGACTTTCCAGAGTCAAATTCTGTGGTGGGCGAGGAGGTCAGCAACAACAAGTGGCAGAAACACCCCATAGCCAATATCCCCATGGTGGATATTGGCCAGGAAGGAGGGGGCACGGTCAAGATGGCTCAGATCCCCATGAGGGGATAGCCAGCAGGAAATGACCATGATCCCATCCTAGGTTTCATCACAGAAAGACTTTCCTACTCAGAAACATTTTCCTCTCCCTTCTAAATAAATTTCCATACCTAGAACCTCTTATTTTTCTTTCCTATAAGTTGACCCCTTTTTGTTCACAGTCTGAGCAACTCTTATGAGATTTCTGAATTTAGATAAATTACTCCATTTTAAAACAGTTCTAAACACAGTTGAAATTTTGAGATCCCTTTGTATATAGAATTATACCTGTTAGAACTTAAGTCTTAGTAACCTTGTTTTTAGTGATTATACAAAGCAATTTTACCAATCTATGAAAACACGGATAATGTTTAAGTATGTTACCCCATAGACTTTAAGGAGTTAGCATTTTAACTTTGTAAATTAAACAGAGATGTCTCTAACAAACACATTTGAGTAATCCCATACATATCAAATCTACTGATTTTACTGTAAAAACCAAGATATCAGACAAGTGTATTGAATAGTATCTGCCTCTCTTTCCTGTGGAAGAAAATCCTAGAAATAATGGATATTAGACATTTTATAGATATCAACATTTTATAGATATCAACCTTTTATTAATTTGACCACCTAGAGACTTGTGAGTAAGTAATTTCAAAGACATTTTATTTTCATTTGTTTACCCAATTTAAATTAAACCTTTTAAATGATGTGAATTAAGGTATCTGGATCCTTTTTTACATTTTAATTTTATGAGCGCTTGTTATTTATGTCAATTTTGTTATCATGTACATACATAGATAACACGATATACACATAACACAAGAGCAAAGGAAGACCTTGTAGCCTTTCATAGGTGAATCTCCATTTCAATGTAACAGATGTTCAAAAATAACTCCAGAGTTGAATAAAAATAGAACTGATAGGTAGGATCAAAATTGTGAGCTCGAAAAATAAGAAAAACAAAACAAAACAAGAATCCTAGAAGAAAAAATTATAAAGGCCATTAATTATAGCATGAAAGAGTGAGAAAGGCAGAGAGATGGGGTAAGAGGGAGAGAGAGAAAGAGAGAGAAAGAGAGAGAGAGAGTTCTGTGTTGCAGCCCTGGAGAAGTTTAAAATGGACACTTTTTTTTTTTTTTCTTCGGTCTCAGATTTGTCCCCCGCTGAACCTGCTGCAGTCTACATTCCAATGTAGGTGTTAGCAAGTCTAGGCAGGGGAAATTGCCTAGGACTTTTTAACCCTTTTTCCTGGTTGGTAATCAGTTCAGGTTTGGATGCAGAAAATTATGAAACATTATCTCCCATTACTTTTAAGGAATAGGGCTGCTATATCATACTCCTTACTGCGACATGCTACTGGCTGTTGGGCTGGTTAGGGTTACTCCCTCCTCACCAGCCACCTCTCATAGGGGGACTAGAATATGTACGTGGGACCTTGTGACAGGAGGACTGGGTGGACTGGGCAGGGGAACGGAAGCAGAAACAGCCTGGGGCAAAGGAGGTGGAGAAGCAGGGGCAGGAAGGGCCTCAGTCACAGTGGACTGGTATCAGGGTGGTTTGTTAGCTGAGTCGAAGTCGGAGGAGGAGGAGAGATTAAGAGGGGGAGAAGAAGCCAAAAGGAGGTGTTCAGGTTTGCTGGAAGAGCAAAGAAGTTCAAGAAAGAAAAGACTTGAAGATAAGGAATCCCTTTCCATCTGCCTGCTAGCTCACAGAAGTTGTATGCCATTACGTGGCCACTTTGGATTGATTATCTAAAGGATAAGTTTTGGTGGGTTTAGGCTGGGGGTCAGGTAAAGGGGTTTAAGATTATCTAGACACCCCAGGGGTGAATCTGCCAGAATGGAGGACCCAGATCCCATGGTGGAGACTGATACAGCCGAGCCAGTGACCAGGATGTCCCAAGGTCACAGACTAGTTGGCTGGAGACGAGAAGGCCGCACAGTGATGGGGTCATCACCCAAACATCAGTGTGTGCCGGGCAAAAGCCGAGAGAGTTGAGGACCTGACTCAGGATTTTCGAGAGCGAGCACAAAGAGGAGCCTCAACCCTGAGAGAGAATCTCCACCATAAAGATCGGGCACCCATCCGTCAGATAAGGTCAACTAAGGGGGCCAGCTGTAACTATAAATGTCGTGGTGGGGGAAACCCCCACTCCTCAACTGCCTCAAGGGCACTGGACAATCAACGGTCACATCTCAAGCCAGTAGAAGAGTGTTTAAGCCGACCTAGGGGAAACTCACCAATCTGAAGGCCGGGGGTGGATGTGGAACCGAGCGTCCAGGTGAATGGAAGGTGAGACCAGCGTCGGGGGGAGGAGTCTGGGGTGACAGATGGATGCCACTCACCTGGGTGGAGGTAGAAGAGCCCATCTGAGTCACGGCCCCAATGAAAGCACCCAGAAACAACTCCAGAAGCAGGAACTCACGCAAGAGAGTTCATTAAGCAGACAGGCAGAGTGCCTGCCCGCAGGGTGAGAGAAAGAGAGAAAAAGTGAGAGAGCATGTGCAAGAGCGAGAGCAAGGCAGAGAGAGAGAAAATGGCAGGGGAGCTATGCTTAAGTAGTGGAATTTCACGGGCTAATAACAACGGACCAAACACTGACTAGGAAGTTTGCGGGCTAACAGTCTGGGTTGTAAAGTGGTGCAGGGAAGCAGAATAATGGCGGCAGCAAAATAGCAGATCTGATGCCAGTAATGCCTACTATATCTCAAAAGGTTTTACTATTATTAATTTATTATGCTGCTATATAAACAAAACCCTTAAAGGCTTATGAGAATATCCTAAACTGATAGTCCACTCTGATGACTTGGGTCACACTTGGACACTGTATACACACATCCAGAGGCTCCCTGGACTTTGGGACAATCACTGTGGAAGACTCATTTGAAAGTCCATAGCCTTGCTGCATAAGACTTGTCCCATGTTGAGGAAGAGGAGAGACCTGAGACCTGCCTGCTATTGTATGGCAGAAGAACAAAGGTTGAAGGGAAGAGGATCCTTCAGTAAAGATTTTGGGTATTTGTTCAAAAACTACTCTCTACCCAGAAAAATCTCCTTCCTGTTTTAATTTTGAATGTGCTAAGATTTATTTTATTAAGAAAAAATGGTATCCTCTTATAGTGTGAAACTCTTCCACTCAATTCACTTTTTCCTTGGAGTTTCAGCAAATATAAAGCAATAGCCAAGAAAAACTACAAAAAAAAAAAAAAAAGCAATTTCCTCTATTCGCTGTAAAATAAAATTCATTCATTCATTCATTCATTCACTCCTAAAATCTAAAATTATCTACAGAGGCAGTCATTTCTAGCCATAGAGCAGTTTCACCTTCAGAAAAATTCCTTCCAGTTCAGCATGCATTAGAATGTGCTGAATTTAAACAAACAACAAACAAACCAACAAAGCATAATTGTGATGCATGACTGAGCTGCAAGAAAGGAAGTTCCTGGGAGAGCAGAGGCAAGAAGACAGAAACCAGGTGAGTGGTAGAGACTTAGTGCTCATCTGTGAGGATGCCAGAGCCAAACCCTGGGTGAAGCAGGCTTCATTTTCAGTACATGAAGTAGGCGGGGAAATGGCACATGGTTGAAACACAGCTCTTCGGCCATGTTGATCCAAAACCAACTCCTCCTGGAATTCTTCACCTCAAGCACATGCTTAGTTATGTTTCAAGGTGCAATCGAAATCTTCCAAAAATTAAAAGTTTTAATGATTGGCGAAATCAGATTGAGTTGCTTCCATCAGAAAGTGAAATTCAGGCAGAAATTAAAGACTAAGAACATTCTCCTATTTGGAGAAATCCTCCCTTAGGTCTTAGTTACATTTCTGCACAACGAAGCAGACAGCACAGAACACATTGCCCAACCTCTGTTGACCAGGTGCTTCCAGTCAGGTCAATGCCTCTGAAGCTATTAGAGTTCATAATGACAAAGGTAGAGATGCACAATTCAGCACCCAGCTCCTGTGTGTGGTGATTGGGATGCCACCAGCAGTATTCAGCTGCCTGCAGTATTCACCACCAGTATTTAGAAGTGCCAGCCAACATCCTGACAGGCAGATTCCACAATGTGACTTGGCTCTATTTCCAGTGACCTGCCTTCTCCTGAATCCTGCCTGTTCCCAAACATGTTTCCTTCCAATAGCCTATTTCTGCCCAATAAACTCCCTTCTTGCTGAAATTAACCAGCATGAGATATAGCCGTTTTACCTAAGAACTCTGACTGCTTATAGTAAGTGTTGGCCACATGGAAAATCTCAGGGAGGGATGCAGAAGGGCTGCGCCCAGACTGTGCTTCAGCTTTTGCATTCCCTGAAATCTCTCACAGACCCCATCCACCATCCATCGCCTGAGGAATGGAGAATGGACCTTGTTTTGCTTCCCACAAAGCACTGTGCTCTATTTGGATTCATCTGTTCCCTTGCAGACTGCTTTTATGATAGTGTTTGGGAGGAGGAGGAGGAAGAACAAAGAATAGATTCTAGAAAGAGTGCTGTTCTTCATATGTTCACACCTAAAATCCTTTATGGGATTCCTAAACCTTTCATCTTACAATGGTTATTCCTTTGCTTTCCTTCTTAAGTGGATATAAATACATTCCTGCATTTTTTTTTTTTTCCTCAAACCAGGGATTGAACCCCAGGACACTTAACCACTGAGCCACAGCCGCAACCCTTTTCTTTATTTTATTTAGAGACAGGGTCTCACTGAGCTGCTTAGGGCCTTGCTAAACTGCTATGGTTGGCTTTGAATTTGCAATCCTCCTGTCTCAGTCTCCTGAGCTACGGAGATTATAGGCATGCACCACCATGCCCAGTGCATTCCTGCACTCTTAAGCAAAACATACACAAAATGCAGGAACTTCAAATGTCCAGCTTCATGTGAACCCAGCTTGAGTTTCAGACTATCTCCACCACACCAGTGTAGAGTCTTCTCAGAAATCTAAAATTAGAACTAGCATAATCCAGCAACCCCACCCATGTGTATATACCTAAAGGAAGTGAATTCAGCATACCAAAGAGTACTTGCATATCCATATTTGTTATAACACTATTCACCATAGCTTAAATATCACATCAACCTGAGTGCCCATGAACAGATGAATGGATAAAGAAAACATGGCATATATACACAAAGAAGTATCTTTTGGACATAAAGAATGAAATCCTGTCATGGATGGAATTAGAGGACACTACGTGAAGTCAGACACAGAAGGACAAGGACTACATGCTCTCTCTCTTATGTGGAAGCTAGAAGATGTTGACCTGAAAGTGGACTAGTGAATCCTAGAGATTGAGAAAGGTGTACAGGGTGAAGAAAGGAAGTTGGTTTTGATCAGTAAACACTATTCATGTATGGAAGTCTCACACTGAGTCCCATTAATATGTATATTAATGTGTTCATAAAAATTTTACCATCATAAAATTAAAATTTTTTAAAATAAATGAATTACTGTTACATATAAATAACCATTTAAAAAGACAGTAAATCAAACTTTAAAGTTTGGTGATAGTGAGATAAACAAACAGGATTCACTTGCTACACAGTTCTATATTGACTATGTGTATCAACTGAACATTTTCTGGGCAGTTTAATAAAATAATTGGTCATCAATTATTAATCCCCCAAATGTGCTAAAGCTTATTAAATCTAATGATATAGTTTTTAACAATGTTTAGTTACCATGAATATAGTTGACATCTAGATTTTAAATGGCCAATGTTATGACAGAGGTCTATTTTTCATGGGCAACGTATTATAAATAATGTCCAGTGAGGTTCCTATGTAATCAATATATGAAGTAACTTCTCGTTCATTGTGTAAAATTGGGGACCTAATTTTAGTTGTAAGATAATTATTGCATTTTATATATGATGTATCTTTCTGCTTTTATGATGGATTATTGACCATATATTTACTTGATTCTACATTTTCACTCAGAAACTGTGTCCCATTATAATGTGGTTACTATGGCAATGCATTGTCAAGTTATGGTACACTGTGAACTTACTGCTATGAATTCTGAATGATAGTTCAGATCTGATCTGTGAAAAAGAGAGCAGTTCATTCTAGGCAGAGGAATGAGTGGAAAGAAAGACCAGAGTCCCAGAAAAGTCTCACTTGTTTCAGGAGAGGCAAGTGATATTGGTGGATAAATTGTTAGGTGGATGAAAGAATGGAAAGAATACTGTTAGGAGGGAGAAAGTTATAGGAACAATTCATCAGTCTTAATTAGCATTCTGAGGACAGAACGAACTAATGAAGAAATAAGACACAGGAACCAAACAGAATGAGATCAAAAGGTCGGTTTTTAATGGGACAAAATCTATTTGAATGTAAAGCTTAGATCTGCAGCCAAAGTAGAATTAATTCCTTCTCTAATTCTTTAATTCCTTCTTCTTCCTCCACACATAAATTTTATAAACCCAATCACAAACAGAGTTAGGAAACTTCAGGTCTTCTCCCAAATACAGAAGAGAGCCCATCATACACTCCGTTTGCTCTCCCAATGATTTCAGGATCGTAACATCCCCTTAAAGAAGAGTGAGGAAAAAACTGTCAGCACTCACACACACAAATCAACCCCCCTCCTCGTCCTCCTGGGGCAGGGAAAGATAGGTGCCCAGTCAGAGGAAACATCTACTTTTGACCAAAGATCAGTCCATTCACAGGAATTATTCGCCCAAATCATATTTCCTCCTATGGACCAACACAGAAATACTTGTCTCACATACAAACATTGTCACACGGTAAAAATCCATTCCCAGAGTTCCATAAAGTTAACTCAAATCTTGTTGATGCAAAAATACTTATTTTTTAAAAGTCTCAGAGAAGTAACTAGAAAGTTTAACGACATAGATTCTCCTGAATCCATTTATTTTTCTGTACTAATCAAAGAAATGTCCTGATCTGGGAGCCCACGATATTTGGGTGTAATTTTTTGGAGAAGTAAACAGAACACTTCTCAAATCAAGAACCATTCAAAGTCATCTTGTCCTGCTTCAGGGCTGCATTGGTAACCCACTCTACTGCAGCACAAGTAACTTCAGTAAGAAGGAGGGTAGACACTGCTCTTCCTACTTAGGATGAGATTCCTGAATTCAGGACAAGACACTCTGCTCTGCTACGGTGTCCTTTGCAAGGACAATCAGGGAAAGAATGAGTGACTGATAGCCATATGTTCATTTTACCTTTGTGCCTCTGTCCTGTGGCCTGCTGAAGCAGGTAACTATCCCTGAGCTGGTCAGAGAAAGACTTTGAAAACTGACCCTCTGGTTCACAAGCTAAGCCCTCTGGTGTGGAGGAGAACAAACCCAAACGTTTTACAACATTGTGTGGAGGATGTAGGAAAATGAAAGGGATGGGTGCTAATAATGGAGGCATATTTGACATTTTTAGGCTAATGTGGACCAAAGAGCTGCGTGGGAAGGACAACTTAGCTTGGGCAAAGCTCCGGATGGATGAACTCAGTCCACAATACTCCCACAGGCACAGGCCAGGGCAATAATATCTGCCTCATTCACTTCTTTCCCTCCTAGGGCAGAAGGCAAGAGAGTCTGATAATGCACTTCACACTAGTCAGACTCCAGGGAACAAAGCAGGAGTATAAGTGCAGAGGATGGATTTGGACACCAAACTGAAGGTAACAGCACAGTCAGGAACATAATCCCACAAACCCAAATGGGCAGCCAGAGTAAAATGTAGTCCATCCAAATACCTCAGGCATAACTGACTGGCAGATTGGGAGTAGCACCCTATCCCAGGAGGGTGAGTTCTGTTGAAAACGGACAGTTCTTCTTCAAAATGAAACAGAACCAGGATAAGTAGGGATGGAATCAGTGGTTCCAGCTCAAAAAAAAAAAAATCTGGGAAGAGCAAAGACAGAGGAATCCAGGACACCATTAACAGCAAAATAGGTCTGTTGTTTTCCATTCCAAGGGCAAGTGATTGATTTATAATTAGCAAAAGCAAAATTTCACTCAGAAGAACCTAAAAATAAGATAAGTACACCCAAAAGAGAAAAGCTCTTTTCAAATACAAATGAACAATTCCGAAATGATTTGGGTTGTTTTGTTTTTTGTCACTAATGTCATAACTGTTACATAAAAATATCTCTGTCAATTGGGAGCTGTAGCACAAAATGGGTTCTGCCCATATCCCCTCACATCATGTAACCAAATTTTTATGCGTACTAACTTCAAGTAAGCTTTCAGGAAATACGAATACATACATCTGCTGCTCTTGACCTCAAGATGCTAGTGACTGATGTTGCCTGCATGGGAGTGCCTGAGTACTTCTTTTAGAAGTACTCCAAAGTGAAGGATTCGTTAGTGTGAAAGCATAAATACTCCAGGCCCCTTACCACTCACAAGGACAACTCTGACCTTGAAGTTAAACTGAATTCAGAATTTCTAAGCCATATATCTATACTTTGATATATCCATGATACATTTCTCGAAATTCAGACTTTAAAAACAAGAAACCACCATCCTACAAAGATAGCATGAGGTAAGTTAAAAGTGAGAGTAAATTTGCAGCATCCTCAAGTAAAATTTAGATTGATTGATTGCAGGATCCATTTCCAATTCATTGGCCATGCATCCCTCCTGTCCATAAATAATCAAGTGGCATTTCCAGTTCCTTCACCAGAAGGAACAAAAATGTAGAATCAAGAATAAATCTCGTGTTATGGTTCAGATACGAGATATCCCCCAAAAGCTCATGTGTGAGACAATGCAAGATTTTTCAGAGGTGAGATCATTAGATTATGAGAGGTGTAAACTAATTGGTGGATTAATCACTGATAGGGATTAACTGAGTGGTAACTGTAGGCAGTAGAGTGTGGCTGTAGGAATAGGTCACTGAGGTGTGTCTTTGGGATATATATTTTGTCCCTGGTGAGTAAAGATCTCTCTCTGCTTTCTGATTGCCATGTTATGAGCGCCTCCCTCCACCAAGTCCTTCTGCCATGATGTTCCACCTCACTGTGGGCCCAGAGCTATGGAGTAGGCTTACCGTGGTCTGAATCTCTGAAATCATGAGATGAAATAAGCTTTTCTCCCTCTAAATTGTTCTCGCTGATTCTTTTGGTCACAGCAATGCAAATGCTGACTAACACTGCTTTTTAGCTATTTAGATTATAAAGTGTAGTTCTGCTCCCAAAAGTGAGTTCAGTCATGTTAAATAAAAAGTGGTGCAATTCCTTTGAAGTCCAACTCCAAGTTTGGCTGCATGGAGATATCTGTTTTCTGGGGACCATAATTGACTGCTAGATAAAGATTATGGGAATGAGAGTTGATGAAACATTTTAGTAGAATCTCCACTTCCTACAAAATGTTTCCCTAACAAGGCTAATTTCTGGCTGTATGTTCTACACTTCCCACTTAGACCTGAGTCACATTAGGACAAGATCCTCCTCATCCAGAGATAGAAGAGGCTGAGGGGCAGATGTAGGATGAACCAACAGGAACAGAGTGACCGCTGTGGAGAAAATGTACTATTCACTTTTGTTCTGAAATGCTGTCTGTTCTCCTCAAAAGTGTTTAAAATAACAAGTCCTGGGAATCAGATATGGCCTTTGAAAAACTAATCTTTCAACCTACTAGAATTTTCCTTCTTTCCATCCCTAAATAATTGTTGAGCATTAATTGATACCAGTTACTCTCTCGACCAACGCTGAGAACACCAGTCAGACACTACCCTCAAATTTATATTCTAGAACTATTTGTCTATACTTTCACCAATGCCACACTGTTCTGAATGCCATAGCTTCATAGTGAGTCTTGAAATTGGGAAGTTTCAGTCTTCTGAATTTATTCTTCTTCAATATTATGTTGGCTGTTTCGAGTCTTTCATCTTTCCATGCAAACTTTATAGTCAGTTTGCTGAGATCCACAATAGCAAACTAACAGAGTGATTGCTGTTGCTTACGAGAATTTTGATTGGGATGCCATAGAATCTATAGGTCAAGTTGGGAAGACCTAACATCTTTTTTTTTCCTGAGTTTTTGTTTTGGGGTTTATTTTTATTGTTGCATTATAATTCTACATAATATGGGATTCATTATGCCATATTTTTACATACACATATTTGATGGCTCTAATTTCCCATTACCTTTCTTTTCCCTCTTCCCTCTCCCTCCCCCTATTTGCTCTACTCTACTAATATTAATTATTATTATTATTTTAATCAGTGCATTATAATTATTTATATTTCATAAAAGTGGGATTGATTATGTATATTTGTACATGAACTTGGCGTAATTTGGTAGATTTTAAGACCTAACATCTTCATAACACCTATGAACCTATCCAGGAGTGTGGAGTGCCATTTATTTACATTGTTTATTTATTTCATCATAGTTTTGTAGTTTTCCTCAAATAAATTTTGTACATCTTTTTTGGATTTACTCCTAAGAATTTCCTTTTTGGGGGTACTAGTGGAAATGGAATTGTGATTTCAATTTAAATTCTATTTATTTATTGTGGGCATATATGCAAAAAATAACTTTTATGAATTTTATGTTAATATCATATCCTGAAACTTTTTACAATCATTTATTAGTTCCATGGGTTCCTTATGTCTATTCTTTGTAGTTTTCCACATAGAAAGTCATGTCAGTTGCAAACAAAGTTTTATTCCCTCCTTCTCAACCTGTATACTTTCTCTTTCCTTTTCTTTTATTACTGCATTATCTAAGATTTCTAGTAAAATGTTGAACGAGTGGAAAGAAAAGTCATCCTTGCTTTTTTTAGTCTTAGAAGGAAAGCATGTCATTTCTCATCATTAAATATGTTAACTGTACATTCTTCTAAGTTTTACTTTGTTTTTAATTGACATAATAATTGAGCATATTTATGGAATACAGTGTGATATTTCTGAACATGCAGGCATTGTGTAATGATCAAATTAGAGCTTTTAGTATATCCATCACCTTAAACATTTATCATTTCTTTGGGGTAGAACATTCAAAATCCTCTCATAGTTATTTTGAAACGCATGATTTAATATTATTAACTATCGTCAGTCACACTACTGTAAAATAGAATACCAAAATTTATTCCTCTACTTAACTGTAGCTTTGTACCTGTTGATCTGTCTCTCTCCATTCTCCCTTTTCCTTTAAATTTCCAGGTCTCTTGTAACCACCATTCTGTGAGATTAGCTTTATTAGATTTCATAAATGAGCGATCTCATGCAGTGTTTGTCTTTCCATGCCTGGTTTATTTCCCTGAACAAGGTTCATCCATGTTGCTACAAAAGACAGTATTTAATGCTTTTTATGAATGAATGCTATTCCATTGTAAATTATACCATATTATATTTATCTGTTTATTTGTTGAGGAACACTGAGGTTAATTCCGTATTTTAGCTATCATGACTAGTACTACAAAAAATATGTGAACATGGGAGAGCAGATATTTATTCAACATAATGATTTCATTCATCAGAGAAATGCAAATCAAAACTACAATGAGATATCACCTCACCCTGATTAGAATGGCTATTACCAAAAGAACAAAAATTAAAAATGCATGTGTGGAGGTGGAGAAGGAATCTTTAGTCACTGTTCTGACCTATATAATTACCTTCTTTCTGAAGAATTCTGCCATGGCCAGCACAGCCAAACTTGCAGTTCCGCGAAGGGAGAAGAGGGATTAGAAAATAAAGAGTCACGAACACAGATTTTGAAGATTAAGCTGGGATCAGGTGGAGCTCTGCTCTCTGATGGAGATGCAGATCTAAAGAGTTACACCAGCAATCTTTATTTATATATGTCTCATTATCAGGTTAAAGACTATGGATCCAGTAAAGTTACAGAAACTAGGACATATATGGAACTTTTCCACTATTGCAGAGTGCAATGTTAGGAGCTTTGTGTAACTCTCAAGAAAGTCCATTGTTAAAAGTTACTATAAAGGAGCTGGTAAACACTGTAGTTGTCTAGCATAAGAATTCCTTCCTTCCCAGGAGCAATGTGCCTGAGATCAAGGTCAGAACTGATAGGACCCTTGCACAGAGCCTCCTCACGCTGGGCATTGCCACAGCAGCTAAGCATCCTGTGCCCTTGCACAGAAACATTCCCAGGCACCAGGCATGCCACAGCCATGAGGACCTCAGAGACCTCCAATCTCAGTCACTGCTCTCCCATCCTTTGTCACTGCTCTCCACAGAATTTCTTAAACATTTCTTGCAAGACAGGTCTTCTGGTAACAAATTTTCTTAATTTTTGTCTGAGAAAGTCTTTAATTCTTTACTTTTGAAAGGATAATTTCACTGGATACAAAATTCTAAGTTGGTGTTTTCATTATATTTTTTCCAATGTTTTAAATATGTCACTACACTTTATTTTTTTTGCTTGCGTGGTTCCTAAATATAAATCTATGTAATTCTTATCCACATCCCTTGATAAGTAAGATCTTATAGGTAAGATCAGTGTTTCTTTCCCCACATCCACCCCCAGTGTCTTCCAATATTTTTTTTTTTTTTTTGGTCTGGTTTTCTGCCATTTCAATACAATACACCTAAGTGTAGACTTATTGGTATTTATCCTGTTTAGTGCACACTGAGATTCTTGGGGTTTTAGTTTGATGTCTGACATTAATTCTGGAGAATTTTCTTCCAATATTATTTCAAATATTTTCTTCTGTTCCTCTCTTCTCTTCCACTATTTTCATTATGCATATGTTACATCTTTTATAACTATCCCACAGTTCATCTCTATTCTGTTCTACTTTTTCCATTCCATTTTCTCTTTAAATTTCAGTTTGGAAAATTCCTTTTAATTTATCTCCAAAATCAATCATTTTTTCCTCTGTTATGTGCAGTCAACTGATGCGCCCATGAAAGTTATGCTTTATTTCTGTTACAGTACATTTTTTAGACTTTTAAATTCCTTCTTAGCGTTTCATCTCTCTGCTTTCACTATCCATCTGTTTTGCCTATTGTCCACTATTTCCATAAAAGCGCTTAGCATATTTATCACAGTTGTTTTAAATTCTCAATCTGATGATTCTAACACCCCCACTACATCTGAGTATGATTCTGTTGCTTGTTTTGTCTCTTAAGACTTTATAGTGTCTCTCAGAATGCCTTTTTTGTTGTTGTTGAAAGCCAGACATGACATATTGGGTAATAGGAACTAAGGCAAACAGATTTTAGTGTGAAGTTTCAGTGTGTGGTTTAATGTGAAGTTTTATGTTTATCTGTAGGAGTTGCACTGCTCACTGTTTGCTGTAGCTCTAGTTATCTGAGGTTTCACTCAATTTCCTCTACTATCATTCATGTCTCCCCTGTTGTCCTTGCATTTCTCTAGAAAATCTACTAAATAGAGTCTGAGTTTTGTATTTCTTTTTACTCTGATCTTTTATTATTATATAGGGAATTTATTGGTGTGATAGTAAAGACTGGGAGGAGAAGAAACATTCTGTGTTGCTATGATTTGGCCTCAGTCTTTAAGTGTGCCTATTCCCTGAGGTTATCACCCTCACAAGTGCTTCTCAACATTTTTTACCCTCTAGGTGAAGCCAGAAGCCTAGAAGGGACAAGAGGAGACTAGAATTGGGTAGCTTCCTTCCCCCAACCTTGTTTAGGAAGTAGGATAGCAGTGTTCTGAGGACCAAAAAGAGCACAGAAAGCTCTGAGTGTATTCCAGAATGGTACTTTTTCCTCCTCCTGTCTGAAGGTTAGGACAATATTCTCTGATCTTCACCATGAGCATCAGTAGAACTTCCAGAGGGAAAACACAGGTTAGTGTGGGGACACTTCTAAGACTGGGCCCCCAGGAATTTGGACCTTCCAGGTGAGTCTATCCTCAGCCTCCAACAATCCACCAATTACCACTTGTGTTCCTACCAACATATACATACACCCAACCTAGTAGCTCCAACAGCTTCTGCTCCAGGCAAATTATTATTCTTTTCTCAGTTTTCAAGAAGTCAGATTGTCACATGACCTCAACTCACTGACAGATCTAAGAACAGATTTTGATTTTTAGTTTCTTTAGCTTTTACGTGTTTTTAGGATGAGAGTGCTAACTTCCAAGCATTTTACCTCCTGGTGACTAAAACAATGCTTTTTTTAAGATAAATAGGTAACTAAAATAAATAGATAAATAAATTAATATGTAAATTCATTGAATTGAAAATGTTTGCCAGACTGTCTGTCCCTCCAGAGATAGCCCACATTCTCCCTTGAATGCATATTTTTAGCTTTCACTGTTGTCTTTTTTTTCTTCTCTTTTTGTAATATTGATGACATCCATGTAACATTCAAGATATTTCTGAACTGTGGTAGTGGATAAAATCATATAAACAGTTGTATCCTAAGAAAAAGAAAAGAAAATGTTTGCCATTCCAGCACCTTTAATATTCAATGGCTCTTTTTACAACAAAAAATAGTGACCGTAGATGTCAAACCATCCAATGGAGACAGAAAAAAAGGAGAACACAGAAATATACCAGAGCTAAAATGAGCATGGGTTTGCAGTATTGCCTCTGCTGCCTCTTCCTGCCTGTCACACCCTCTCCCATGCCTTGCATTTTGATTCCTCTTCTTGTCCAGCAGTGCCCTGTGCTCCCTCCTCTTTAAACCATTTCTGTTGGAAGACTCAACCTTTAATTGTTTTTATAGAATTTTAATACATACAAGGGTCTCTAGAAATATAAGCATACAGATAAAAAATAAATAGAAACAGAGATAGAGCCATGTTCATATATGCCTATACTATTTCTGAAAATAATCGTATCTCAGAGAAAGAACATGGAGCATAGGAGCATGGGAGAACAAAAGCTCATTTTTCTGTACACCTTTTTTTTACTGTTTAATATTTTTTACCATTGTACATATTGAAACAGACTCCCTCTGAAATTAAGGGCATCTTCCTGATATAAGAATCACAGCTCCGAATGTTTTAACTTCTAAACTTCCTCACACTGAGAACAGAAACTACCCCCTGGCCAGCCAGGTGCCACTGACACGTTCTCTCTAACACTGCCTAGCTAAAACTACCTACTTTCTGCCTTTGGTCCCACCCTGCTTTCTCTTCTTTTATAAAAACTTTCCCAGTCCTTGAGTTTTCTGAAGATGTGATTTAAAACAAAAATGTTTTCTCTATCTTCCTTCAAAGCTGGTGTTGAATAAAACCTATTTTTCTGCCAAATTGACTCCCAGTATTCAAGGTACATAAGGAGGAATCCAACCCAGCCTCTTACCCGCAGGCGGTAACAACATATTTTCAAAGGAAAAAATCTTTTAAATAAAAAATGTTAATCATCCACCCATAATCTGATCACTATCTACAAAACAAAATTTAAAAAAATAAAAAAGCTTTAACAAACAAACCCTATATTCAAGAGCAAAAGCCTAAAAGTATTTACCCTCAGAAACAAGAGAGGGGGCCAGGTGCAGTGGCACACCATGTAATCTCAGCAATCAGGAACTTGAGGCAGAAGAGTTGCAAGTTCAAGGCCAGCCTCAGCAACTTAGTGAGACCCTGTCTCAAAATAAAAATTACGAAGGGCTGGGAATGTACCAAAAAATAAAAATAAAAAATACAAGGAGAGCCTGATTCATAATTATTTGGGGTTCTTTGATGGGGAAAATAAAAGATATAAAGAAAGACAATTAAGAAAGAATCAAGCCTGTCTTTGCATATGACATTGATGATGGGTGGGGTGTGCAGTTGGGGTCCAGGTTTCTGAAGACCAAATAAAGAACCGAGGAAGGCAAAGAGAAGTCACAGGCAGAGCATAGATTTAGTGAAAGTGAAAGTGAAAATAGCAATCCATAAAGTAGAGCAGAGCGGACCCAGGAGAGTAGCTCAAGGTCCCTGATGTCCGAAGGAATTGATACCGCTGTTTACCGGTGACGCATTCTGCTCCCTCTAATATTGAAATTTGAACACTAGAGAAGCACGACAAGGCAAGCATATTAAGCAGGTTTTATTTAAAGGTAATAATACAGACTTCTCCAGGGAGGGAGAAGGGGTCCATGGCTGATGTTCTAAAATCCCCAGAAGTGAGCACACCCTACATCTTTTATAGGTTAAGGTCTCTTTTGTTCTCCAGTTCTCTCCCTTCTTATCTCTCCTTCCTGCCTGTGTGACTAGGCCTGGTTTTGCATAAAGTGAGAAGCCAATGGGCAGTGGGAGGGCCAAAGTGGTTCAGCCAGGCAAGGGCCCAGAGGGCATTAATTAGCAGCTCCTTGCTTGCAGTCCTTGATAAAAGCAGGCAAATTTGGTAATCAAATGAGCTCCGGAGATCCTTGACATTCCATTCTTCCAGGGGCAGTCTCCAACTTCCAGAGGCAGATGACTTTCGTGGCCTTCATTTCCTCTATTTGACCTGATCCCCTATTTCTACACTAACTGCCTGTCCTTAATTCTGGCTTCAGAATCTTGTCCTATATGCTGAGCTGAGCTTCAGTCCTCTCCTCAGGGACCTGATTGAAGACCTTGTTCCAATTGTTACCATTGGAACAAATTTTCATCTAATTAGAATACAGAATCTGTGGTGGGAGTTGCCAAAGCAATAAGCTCTCAGAGGTGGGAGTTGTCATGGTAATAGGACGTAAACAGGGACTTGATAACTCCTCTCTCTGTCTTGTACTCCAGCTGGCATTTTTCTTATATCCTTCCTCACCATCTTGAGATCCCCAAACTCCTACCTCAACATGAATATGTACACCAAAATAATTATAAAACAATTAGTAATAATAATAATAATAATTCTTATATTTCTTACTTCCCCTTTGGTCAATTTTAGTAATAATCAGAATTAATAAATAAAATAAGCAAGTTTCTGGATATAAAGTCAATATACAAAAAATCAACTTTGAAAACAGTAATAAATAAATGAAAACTGAATTTTAAATATCTATTTAAAATAGAACAAAAGATATCAAATTCCTAGGAATAAGTGTACTTTCATTACAAAACAACACAAGAATATCTGTTCTCATTTCTGTTCACCATTGTGCTTGTAAAGTATAGCATTCTGGCTCCAAGTCAGCTCCTTTCCTACCAGTCCCACAGCAATATTGTCACTAATCTTCAAGTCCAACCACATAAATACAGTCAATAAAATTTAGAGAAGAGTTTTTTTCAATAAATGATGTTGAAATATCATAATACCTTCATGAAAAAAATAACTAACCATATATGATAACTGATTTGAAATTGATCAAAAATCTAAACCTTACCCAAAAAAAAAAGTTTAAAAAAAAAGAGAATATTTTTGCAAATTTCAGGTAGTAAAGAATTAAACAGGACAAAGCAAGAATAGTCAAAGAAGTTGATAAACTGACTTTATTAAAATGAAAACATTTCTAACCAAAAGACATCAAGAACAGCCATGTGAATGAGTAAGCAAAGGACTCATACCCAGAATATACTTTTTTAAAACTCAAATCAATTAAATAAAAAACACTAACATTATTTTTAAGTAGGAAAAAATTGAACAGATATGTTACAAAGTGATACCCAAATAGCTAATAAACATATAAGAAGTGCCCAACATTATTATTTATCTGAGTTGTTTTTTTTTTTTTTACATGTTGGGGATTAAACCACTTTGCCATGCACTATACCAATGATCTACATCCTCTCTACTTTTTGTTTTTTTATTTTGAAACGGGGCTTGCCAAGTTGCTGAGGGCCTTGCTGAGTTGCTGAGGCTGGCCTCAAACTTGTGATCCTCCTGCCTCCACCTCATGCCTCCACCTCCTGAGTCACTGAAATTACAAGGTGAGTACCATCACACCTGGATATTTGATAGAATTTAGAAACCTAAATAAATGCTTGTCCTATGGCCCAGGAAATCCATATCTAGGTATATATCTAAGAGAAACAGTGCATATTCCAAAGAAAGTTCATTTTTAAGAATTTTCTTAGCAACCATATTAATAATAGCAGAAACTGAAAATGAACCAAATGTCTACTAAGAAAATAATTGATAAGTAAATTGCTATACATTTGTACAAAGAGCACATACTAAGCTGCAGTAACCAAGAAAAATGCTGTAGATTAACCACAAATGACACTCTACATTGAGTGAAAGAAGCCAAGCACTAAAGTTAGTGTGTTGGCCTGGGGGTGTAACTAAGTGATAGAGCATGTGCTTAGTGTGAGCAAGGCCCTGGATTCCAAAAAAGCAAAGTAATAATAATAATGAGGAGAAGGAGTATATGTGCTATTTAACATTTTTAGGAAATTCAGGAATGACCAAAATGGATCCGTGATGATAAAAGTGAAAATAGTGAATAGTTCCAGGAAGAGGGTAAGGAGTAGTATTTACTGGGTAAGAGCAGGCAAGAACATTCTTAAATGATAGAATCTTCTAATTCTGGGTGTATGTGGTGGTATGTAACAAGAGCCATTTCAAATGGGAAAAATTCATTGAATATTTAATACTTGTGCACTTTACTATATTGTTATTACTTCAGTTTAAAACACTTCAATGCAGTGTTTTCCCGTTTGCCTACTCTGTACTGGTTCCCCATATTCTCCACCAGATCCTCAATCTATAAATGTTTTACCCCATTATGAAAGCACAATTCTCTCCTAAACTTTCATTCCTTTTATTACATCCTGATTGAACAGAATGATTCTAAAGGAAAAAAAAAAAAAAACTAAACTTTTATCCAATGTATACAAACTTTCCTTTCTTCTAATAGAAGGAAACTTTATTAAGAAAAGTCCATAAGTCCAAACATCTTCTAAGCAGTTTATGTCATTGTTTCAAAAAGAACTCTTACCACTAATAATGTGTTCAGACTGAAAAGCTGTCCTTCAGATTGTATTAAGCAGTGCCTTCATTTACCCAACACTGTGAATACGTGACCTGTGCTGAGACCATCTCTTTCCTTTATGCCCTGCTATTAGAAGATCACAGATATATGCAATGCTTCAAAATATAATGTTACCTTGTCTTCCTAATAACTGATTTGTTCCTATGACTCAACTGGCTCACTTATATTCAAGGCTATAGTACCTTATAATCAGAGGCTTAAAGAAAGGTCCACATTCTACCTCCATAGCCTACAGATAATGAATGAAACTTGTATTCAACATCTTTCAGTAACTTAAATCTGCCTCCCTCTTCCTTAGGAGGTTTAATGAAATAACCTGAGACTATAGGGTTTTGCAGACCATCTCAGTAAGCATGGATGCTTGATTCCATGTGGAACCTTACATGATTCCCAATCTCACACACATAACATTTTAAAACATACCTCTTTTTGCCAAGACCAAATCAACCAAATTTTTCACCTCCAACACTCTTGCAAATATTATATTCCAAAAATTAACCCATGAAAAGTTGCACAGCATCACTGGGAAAAGAATTAGATTACTTTAAGAGCCCACAACAACCTTTAAACTGAAATTGGTCATGAGAAAGATGGAACAGGAAAGCAGAGCTATAGGAAAGTATCATGAATTGGATTACAATTCAAGGCATGGATTCCAGTACCAGTTCTGGCAGAAGGACAGGTGTGTCCATGGACAACATACAAAATACTTATGAATTCCCCGTGTGTGATGTGCTATATGAACAGACTGTATTAAATGACTTCTTAAGCACAGTAGAGATCAATTGCTCTATGATTACAAAAAATATTTTTGTAAAACAAAGAGCGATTGAAATAGTTGGGTGGGTAAACCAGTGAAGAGAATAAACATGCCTAAGAGCAAATTTAAGTTTCCTCTAAGTAGAGGGTAGAAAACACTAGCTTGTTTCTTTAGTTGGAAAAAAAAAGAAGAAGAAGAAATACTATGATGACATTTTGGATCATCTTTCCCAATCTTTTAAGAGAAGATTTTTCTGCTCAAGGTTTTTTTCAGGGCAATTTTGACATCCTTATTCCTCAAACTGTAGATTAATGGATTGAACATGGGTACCACAGCAGTGTAGAAAATGGAGGACACCTTTCCCTGGTCCAGGGGCAAAATGGAAGGTGGTTTCAGGTACATAAAAGCTCCTGACCCAAAGAAAAGAGATACCACAATAATATGGGAACTGCAGGTACTAAAGGCTTTTGATCTGCCCTCAGTGGAGCTAATGTGGAAAATGCTGGAAAGAATGAAACCATAAGATATAAAAATGGTAACAATGGGCACCCCGATGCCAATGGTCACAACAATGAAGACTACCAGCAAATGTACATAAGAGTTATTGCAGGACAGCTCAAGGAGAGGAATGATGTCACACATGTAGTGATTGATGAGGTTATCTGAACAAAAGGTCATAAACATTAAGTTTCCCATGTGAGCCACAGCCCCAAAAACCCCCATCCCATAAACACCCCACAAAAGGAGTAAACACACCTGGGGAGACATGGTGACCGCGTACAGCAGTGGTTTACAGATGGCAACATAGCGGTCATAAGCCATTGCTGATAGGATGTAGGATTCAGAAAAGACAAAGAAACAGAAGAAAAAAAATTGAGTCATACATCCTGCATAGGAAATGGTGTTCTTCTTTGACACAAAACCTACCAGCATTTTAGGAGTGAGGGTGGTGGAGTAACTGAAATCAATAAAAGACAAGTTTAGGAGAAAAAAGTACATGGGAATATGCAGGTGTGAGTTTAGCCCAATCAGCATTATCAAGCCCAAGTTCCCTACCACAGTGACCACGTAAAAACCGAGAAACAGGAAGAAGAGAGGGATCCGGAGTCCCGGCTGGTCTGTTAAACCTGCAAGGATGAACTCTGTCACATAAGAGGAGTTCTCTGCAGCCATTCTCCTCTAGGAAGGTCTGTGAGGGGAAAAGAAGAGAGTCACTAAGAGAATCTACACACCATGGAAATTTGCAGAAGTTAAGAGGGTGGAGGGAAAAGAAAAGACAAGACTTACTGAGCACTAACTATGGAATAGGCACACTGCTAAATGCCATGTGGCATTACACCTGTTCTAATTTTACAGATGATGTAAAAGGAGACCTGAGTGACTTGCACTAAATCTCAAAGCTACCAAGTGGCAGCAGTAGGTGAACTCAGGCTACCCGGCTCCTGTGCTTTGAGCCTCTAACCGCCCTACTGCAGGATGCAGTGGGTCAGGCTGGTACTCACCCTTTTCCACTTGGAGCCACACTGCTGCTCTCTACTATCTCCCATCCATCTCTTTCACAAAGATGCAAATGTTCCTGGGGAGAAAAGGTGACAATGTGGAGCTTGGGTTCCGTTACTTCTACTTCACTCTCAGGATCAAAACTTCAAGCTTATCTTGGCTCTCTGGCTGAGCTGAAGAACAGGCACTCTGGTTGTGCCTTTGTCCTGAGGTTTCTGTCCAGCTTCTAGGGAAGGGGCAGCATCCTTTATGAACACCATGGATAACAGGAGACTAAAGAGTTTTATTCTGGATCAAAGATCAAGGTGAGCTAGTTACAGAAGCTCCCACAGGACCATTACCCCAGAGCCTACCCTCCCCAGGAAAGAAGAAGTATTCATTCACACCCTTGATAATGCTTCACCTGGCTTTTAATGACCTGTTCTTTCCTTCAAGTTACATCTTTTCAAGTATAATAATGAACAAAGCACTATGGGAAAAACAATTCTTGCTAGCTTGTACTGAGCACTTACTGTGTACCAAACACTGTGTCTGACCTAACATCCTTATATGGACACCAAGTATCTAATAGAAGTATACAAATAATTTTATCACATTCATTACTCACAACAACTTCATAAATTTTATCTGTTAATCTTCATTTTTGAAATGAGAAGCATGCAAGAGGTCTATTGAGCAGCAAGTTGACTGTAACTAATGACAATACATTTTATTCTTGAAACATAAGTTTTGAAACATGTTCTTTCACTACCAAAATGGTAAGTATGTAAGGTAGTACCTTTGTCAACCAGATAAGATTTAACCATTTCATGAGGTATATATACTTCAAAACATCATGTTGTACTAGATAAATATATACTGTGCCATCAATTTTTTAAAATTATTTTTAAGTGAAAAGTGCATACAGCTAATAGATGCAGAATTCTGAGTAAGCCCTGGTTCATCCAACACCAGTGCTCTTGGTCTAAATCTCTAGCTATACTACCTTCCTGTGAGTGACAACAATTTTTCTGAAGCAGTACTTTTACTTACAAGGGTCTGTGAGACTCTGGTAGATAAAAACAAGTGATTTTTAAGGGCAGATGGAAAGTGTTAGAGACAGGAAGTGTCAAAATAGGGGGAGTATCAAAACTTAAGAAAAGGAAATTCATTATTTCACTCACATCAAAGAATTCTTCAACTTCTCTCCAAACTCAAAATTGAAATCTTTTATTGCCCTCCAACTGCCTCCTCATGCAATTTCATCTTGGTGATTAAAAGCAAATACTTGCTAGGTAACTGTGTCAACTTTTGTCAATATCCGAAGTCCAGCTAGACAGAGGGAGTGAAGAGAGGGGAGGGGCATGGGGTTAGGAATGATAGTAGAATGAATTGGATATTATGACCCTATGAGCATATCTATGTACATGACCTGTGTAATCCCACCTCATGTACAACAAGAGCCAGGAGTTATACTCCATTTATGTATGATGTGTCAAAATACATTCCACTGTCATGTATAACTAACTAGAACAAATTAAAAAGTTTTTTTAATGCCTGAAGTCCAGAAATTGGACTCTATAGCAAATATGTCAAATGATGAGGCATAAGTGAAAGACATTAATCAAGAATGATGTTCCTTCAACAAATACCTATTGCTTATCTACTGTAGCACCAAAACGCTTCTAGGTCTTTGCATCTTCAATGGGGAAAAGAAATCTGCCCTCAAGGAGCTTTCATTCAAGTGGAAGAAGACAGAAAACATATAGAAAGAAGTAAAACATGAAACACATAAGAAAAGGAAAGAAAGGGAGAGGGATTTAAAAAAAAACAGGGATACAGATTTCTGTTTTAAATAGAATTAATCTGACATTTGATTAATGATTTGAAAGAGGTTTAAAAGGCATTGCTTAATAAGATCAGTTATTCTACTAAAACATCAAGCATTCATGAATTAACACAAGATCTGTTCAAGACATTACATTCTTATCCTACGCTTTAAATAAAATAGGTTAACTCTAATTACTGGCTCTGAGGGAGAAATCTGAATGTAGTAAAAGATAGGAGGCAAGAGATTGAGGATTTAGACAACCGCAAGTCACACCATGTAGGTTGACTGAGACTGATATAAAGACTATCAAGTAGGGCTGGGAAGATAGCTCAGTTGGTAAAGTGCTTGCTTTGCAAGCACAGGGCCCTGGATTTGATCCCCAGCACTGAAAAAAAAAAAAAAAAAAAAAAGACTAATCAAGCTTTGTGTAGCAATTTGCACTCTATGTTCCTTATCAGGACTTTTATATATGAAGGATGACAGAGTTCACAACAAAGAAATAAATCTCTGGGAAAATTAAAGCCTCAGGTAGCAAATGGTTTGTACATATTTTGGTAGAATTAGGGCTAGAGTCCACTTGGAGAAGTTACAAAATCATAACACAAAGAAGTAAGTCCATCTTCTTCCAGCCAAGTCCACCTAAAATCGCTGCACATATTTTAGTATACATATATTTTATATTACATAAACATACATTAATGAGGACTTGCTCTTGTTAACTCTCAGCTCAGTCTAGCAATAATGGTGTCTCCTTGGCCAACTTACACTTAGAACTGTCCACATCCCAGAGAAACTCTAATGAATTCCAATCCCTATTCTCAATCCAACTACACATGCTTCAGAAATAGAGAAAAACAAACAATTATCAAAAAATTAAGCCCCACAAGACAAGCTCTCCTTGAGACTCACAGGCAAAGAAAACCTTAGGGGCTTATTAAAAGTTCACTTGCCTCTAGGAGCTTTACATGTATCTTATATGCATGATGAAACACCAGAGAAAAAGTTATTTTGCAGCTTTTATCACTTCAGAAATGGTTACCATGGAAACTTCATTTTCAATGCATCAGGGTTTTATTTCAAGCGAATCAGTGTGCCTCTAAACCTTTTTACTGTTGACATAGTCCAATACAAGCAGAGGCAAGCAAAGAAAAAATATTCTTTATTAAGGTACATTGGATGCAGAATGTCTCTTGTCCTAACATTTGAATGTCTGTGAAATGGCTTCCTTATTCTGTTTATTGCTAACGTTAAAATATATGTGAAATATGGATTTTTAACATACTCATGAGTATGTAAAATAGAGTGTTTTTGTACATATGGTGTGTGTATTAACCCTCAAATGTCTGGTATACCATCAAATGGTACATGGGTGGTGTTAAAGGAAAATATCCTTCATATCCAAGAACTAGCCGCATTTTCAGTAAAAAGAGTCAGCTCTATCCAGAGTTAAAAGACAGTAGCTTAAGAGTCAGACACCCTCTCCACAGAGAAAAGATAGTAGCTTAAATGTCCTCATTTGAAATGTCTTTAGCTAAGGATGTATCTCAGTGGTAGAGTGCTTACTTATCATGCAAAGACCCTGGGTTCAATTCCCAGCAATGCTAAAAAATGTTTAGAAAGAATGAATGCATAAATGACATTACTTCAATTAGGCTCTAAGGAGGGGCATAAAATTAAATTTATCTATAAGAATTCAGGCAATATGCATTATACTTAAAGAAAAATTGGTTTTAACATGTATATTTAGCATATTAAAATATTAAATAAAGAGATTCATAAGATATGGTCAGCTTCCTAAAGGGCTTTACAGTGGACTATAGGAACCTTCCATTCTACCTCCTTCTCAGGTTAACTCACTTTGTGTTTCAAAATTTTCAGAGTTCAGTTCTTAATCATCTGTGCCTCTTCTTCCTTGTATGTTTGGTGATCTCCTCCCATGACTGTAAAAACTTTCTCTGTATTGCTTGTTCCTAAGTTTGTACTCACCTTTCTGTTAAACCCCTGTCCTGTAAGTATGCCCTCTCTATGAAAATGTTTCAGTATGATGCCATGTTGCCTCCTCTATTAGTCACCTATGTGTCACTCTATCAAAATATCTGAGATGAACAACTTATAAGGAAGATAGATTTATTTTGGCACATGGTTTCAGAAGTATCAGTCCATATTTCACTTGGCTTCATGTTTAAGGCATGTAGTGAGGCAGAACATGGTAGAGAATACCTGGTAAAGCAAAGCTGCTCGCCTCATGGCATCTAGGAAGCAGAAAGAGTGAGGAAGAAGCTTGGGACAAGACATACCTTTCAAGGACATAACCCCCTATGGCTTATTTCCTCCAACTAGGCCATATCTCCTACAGTTACACCACCTTCCAATATCCCATTAATCCACTGGATTATTCCATTGAAGAAATCAAAGCCCATATTATCCAATCAATTCCCAGAGGCCCAACCTCTGAACATTGCTGCATTAGGGATCAAGCCTTCAACACATAAGCTCTGGAAGGACATCTCAGCTCCAAACCATAACATCACCCTGAACTCAACAAATACAAAGGTTAACATGTCTTCTTTGTCCCCAGAACAGACACCTGCCAACTTCCCACTTTTTTCATTGCAGAGCTTAACCTATCCTGAACTTTAAAATTACTAATTTTAAAATGTGAATAATCATAAATGTTAGTTTCTATTATATATAATATACAACATAGAGGTTATAAAAATTTTAGGTTATTGTTTTTACTCAAGCTATGTTTTTGGATGAAAGGACTATTTTAGACAGCAGTGGCATGCAGAATCCACTAAATAGGGGAAGGCTAAAGGAAGGAAGATAATTAAGTTTTCACAAGTAGTACAAATAGTTAAGTGAAAACACTGTCAAGAGAGAATACGAAAGAAAAGGGATTAGTGTCTGTGTGATTTGGAGAAGAAAGAGAAGAAAGTACAAATCTAATCTGAATAAAATTTTGAGTCCAGGGAACCATGAGTAGATGGCAAAATTAAAAAAAAGTGGGGTGTTGGATTTAAGTCTGGTTTATAAAATGCTGTCAAAAACCTTTAAAAGGAAACGATACATAAAAGTAGTTCATGGAGAATCAGAGATTAGAAGAAGAGGGGTCAATATGCAAATCAAGGCAATAGCTAAACATAGGTGATCACAAAAGAATCAGGATTGTTCCAAACAGAAATATTAAAAGATAAAAGAGCCAATGATTAAAGACTAAAACTTTCCAAAATGGGAGCAAGAAAATAAACAACAAAAATGTCAGAGAAGCCAAATGCATATGATTAGGGCAAGATTTGAAGACAAATGACCAGGAATCAAATTCCAACTCAATAATTTGTTTGCTAGGTAAACTTGGGAGTTCTCAGACATGGTTGAGACAGCATTTGTATCTGAAAGCCAGGGGATAGCACACTTTGATATATGTTTGGGGCATAAAATTTGACTTTAGTAAATACTTCTGAAATCCATAAAATTCACAGAAGTTTCCCTTCCCCCCAAAACAAAATAATTTTAAGAGTAATATTTCTGTACACTCAAGGGAAATAAGAAGAATGGAAAGTGATTTTGAATAAATGGTACTCTCGCACTTTTCTTCTTTCATATCATTTTTTGTATATTTTTGCATGAAATGTTTGAAAGAATTCAACATTGAGGACATTTGAAGAAGTTTAAGAATGAATTCCATTTCATAAATAGGTTAAGGACTATTTAGGGTTTCTATTTCTTTTGTAACTTTTATTGATTTGAATATTTAAAAGTGAAACAGATATTATCTCATGTACATGTATGTCTATATGACCAATGTGATCCTGCAATATGTATAATCAGAAAAATGAGAGATTACACTCTATGTATGATCTATCAAAATGTATAAGTGCATTCTACTGTCATGTACAACTAATTAAAACAAATAAAATAAAAAAATTTTTTGACTTTCCAATTTCTCTAAGTTGGCAACTTTTTTCTTTTTAGTTTTTTTGTTTTTCTTTTTGTTTTTGTTTGTTTGTTCATTTTAGTTTCCCCCCTCAAGTGAGATTTCTCTAATTTTAAAATCAATACATTGTTAAAAAATGCAAGAACACAGCAAGAAGATAAAAAGGTGGGAGTGGGGGGGGGACTTAAGATCGTGAACTACAGGAAGGCTGCGTTTCCAGTGTTCTGTGGCTCTGGACTCAAGCAGGAGGATCACTGCCTCTCAAGGAGGTGAACAAAAGAAAAAACTCACCTTTGAGTCCGGCGCCTCAAGTGACCAGCAGAAGACAGCCAGGAAATCAACAGGTGTATGTGACTACTCTCAAGGAGTAAGCCTAGGAAGGCTGCACCCCAGCAGAGAATGTGTTACACCTGGGGAGGGTCAGCTTCCCTGACCTGCAAGTAGAATCCTGAGAGTCAACAACTTTATCGGCATACAGTTATTCATAATATTTATTTATTTTTTAAATGTCTACAGGACCTTTAGTGATTAACCCACTTTCATTGTTTTTGTTTTTTCAGTGCTGGGGATTAGAACCCAGGGCTTCGTGCATGCTAGACAAGTACTATACCACTGAGCTGCCTCCTCAGTCCTTATTGTTGATATTATTACTTTTTGTTTCAGATCTTTTTCTTGATCAGCCTAGCTAGACTTCTATCAATTTTTTTGATTTCTTAAAAGGTCTACATATTATTTTCATTCACTTTTCTCTATTAATTGTTGATCTTCTATTTCATTAATTTATACCTCCATCTTTATCATTTCTTTCTTCCTATTTACTTTGGGTTCATTTGATCTTCTACCTTTAGATTTTAGGGTGAGGATTATTGGTTATTGAATTTAGACTTTTCTTCTATAAAATATTTGCACTTATATTTACGTGTTTCATTACAGAATCATACAGTGAACAGTATTTTTTTCTTTTTATTTAGTTCAGAAATATTTTCTAATTTCCCTTGTAGTTTCTTTTCAACAAGTGGGTATTGAGAAGTGTGTCATTTAGTTTTTAAGTATGTGGAGATTTTGTAGAGATCTGTTCTTAGTTTTTAATTTAATTCCACAGTAGTAAGAGAACATATTTTGTATGTTTCAGTACTTTCAAATTTATTGAAACTTGTTTAATGTTCCAGCATATGGTCTATTTTGGTGAATTTTCCATGTTCACTTGAAAAAAAATCTGTATTCTATTGTTGTGAGATGTTCTATAAATGTCACTTTGTTCACCTAAGTTGACAGTATTATCTTCTATGTCCATAATGATTTTCTGTCTATGGGTTCTATCAATTACTAAAAGAGAAGTGGTCACATCTCCAACCTAAAATGTAGTTTTCCATATCTCCTTTCAGTTCTTTCAATATATGCTTTAAATGCTTGAAGTTCAGTTATTAGATAGTTGTACATGCAGAATCACCATGTATTTTTATTACATACTTGAGTTATGAAATATCCCTAATATCTTCCTTAATATCCCAAGTCTTAAAGTCTGTGTCATAAATTAATATAACTATTCCATATTTCTTTTTAGTTCTTGCACAGCGAGACTTTCCCCATCCTTCTTTTAACTTTTATTCTTTTAAGTTCAGACATAATATTCGTACATATTTGTGGTATACAGTATGACAATTTTATACATGTATACAATATATAATAATCAAATCAGGGTAATAAACCCTTCCATCACCTCAAACATTAATCCATTTTTGTGTACTGGGAACTTTTGTACTCTTCTAGATATATTAAAATATATCATACATCGTTGTAGGCAATAGTTACCCTATTAAACCGTAGGAAACCAGACTTAGTTTCTCATGTTTGACTGTTTTTTGGGATCCTTATCTAACTTCCTTCTGTCATCCTTCCTCTCTGCCTTTCCCAGTCTCCAGTGATAACACTGCTCCACTCTGTTCTTCTATGAGATTGACTTTTTAGTTACGACAAAATTAGTGAGAACGTGATATTCGTTTTTCTGTGCCTAAACTCATCTCGTTTAGTGTAATGACCTTCAGTCCCATCCACGTTACCACAGGATTTCATTCTTTTTATGGATGAATAATATTCCATTATACGTATGCACCACATCTCCCTTATCTATTCATCAATTGATGGATCGCTTGGATAATTCTGTATCTTGGCTATTGTAAAAGATCTGTAATAAACATGAGAGTGCATATATCTCTTTGATATAATAATTTCATTTTCTTTGGATATATACCCAGTAGTGGAATTGCTGGATCATATGCTAGTTTTATTTTTAGTTTAATTTCCATACTGTTTTCCATAATTTTTAAGAAAAAAAAATCTGTCTTTATATTTAATGTGTGACTCATTTAAATTGCAGATAGTCAAGATCTGATTTCTTCCTTTACCCAGTGTAACTTTTTCTCTCTTAATTGACATGTTTGGACTATTTATATTTAATGTAGTCATTTAGCATGATTTATCTTGCTGTTTGTTTCCTATTCATACCATCTAATCTGATCTTTGTTACTTTTTTCTTCTCTTTTCCTAACTTCCTTCAGATTATCTGTATACCTTTTAGTATTTTGTTTTATCTCTTCTCTTGGTTTACTAACTATATTATCAGTGGTTGCTAATGGTATTGAGAATATGCAACTTTATCTTATCAAAATCCATCTTGAAATATTTTAACACTTTATGCATAATATTAAGAAACTTGCAAGAGTTTACTTCCATTTTCCCTTCATCTTCTGTGCCATTGTTATATATTTTCTTTCACCCTGTCATAAACATCCATAGGGGGCTCTAATAGTTTTCACTTTGAACCAAATTATCTTTTTAGGAATTTTTAAAAGAAACAAACATGAATATTTTATATTTAAGTTCTTTTTGGTGACCATACAAATGTACTTCTCAGATACACAACTCCAACAAGTATGAATAAGTGATCCGCCTGCTAGTGTAATCTGAAATCAGTTGCCACATTTGCATTGAGGCCATGCTTCCCACAGGCTACTCCCAGACCATAACTGAAAGGAGTGGAGATAGTAAAGAAAGTCTGTTCCTGCCACACGCAAAACTCTTCCCATGAAATTTGGCTTAAGATTTCTCTGACAGCCTTGGTATCAGCATTGCCAGTCAGATGGCGCTCTTAGCTTCCTCCTCATTTTCCCTGTCAGGTGGCACATCTGATCTTGTCTTGATATCTAATTTTCAGTGGACCTGAACCACATCAAGTGGTAACACATGTGATCTATTCAAAAATATGGTGAGATAGGGACAAGAGACTGACAACTCATTGTGGGGTGAAGAGATCATCACCCTCGTTGATAGGTTGGGCATGGACTGTTCCTGGACTAGTGGATGCTCAGTTACTAAATATTTCATTGGTGGCAACCAAGGAATATGTCCCTGTGGAGGAAGATACTGCCACAGGTGCACTGATTCATATTGTTGAAAATGATGCCTTCAAGACTGGAATTGGCTGATTAGTTCTAAGTAACTTCAATGGCAAACAAGTAATGAAACACTATTAACAGTTGCCATTAGCCATTAATAAACAGTTAAGCATGAGACCCAGTGTGTTTCTATGATGATTTTCAAAGGCATTCTTATCTCCAACATGAGCAGTACACTGAAGTTTAATAGTTGGAGTCACAAAGGTCCATTTTCTCATTTTACAGATAATAATGCCCATATAACTTTCCCAAAGACACATAGCAAAAAATTAGCATATCAGTGTCTCCTATAGTAATTTTTAATCTCCAAATTTCAAAGTTCATCTTTCTATTGTTCTATGATTTCATGCATTTTCTAAATTTTCTAAAGAACTTTGGGGATATCAAAAGGAATTTTAAGTCATTGAGACATTTTAGAAAAAGACAGATGATGTGGAACCAAATGAAAATGTAATACAATTTGTGGGAATGAATAAGGAATGAGAGTTAAATCTATTATAAATACTATTATGATAGTTATAATCTTAGTCAAGTCTTAAATCTCCATTCCACCCCAAACAACAAAATGAAGGCCTTCAGTGCATTTTGGCAAATTCAAGCTAAATCCAACACCAATTAAATGGGTGACCCGGCCTCATAGGCCTCCCTCTCTCCACTGCACCTTATTAATGAGAGGGCAACAAAAAGCCACAGCCTGGCATCATCACCAGCTGAAGTCCAAGCATCCCTGTAATTATCAATGTCCTGGCCCATATCCTGCAGTTATTTAGAGAACCATCTTCTGTTCTTGGTATCAATACTCCCAAGATTTGAGCCATAGACATCCTCAGCTCAGGGCCAGCTGCCTAAGGCTATCATTTCCCCTTTCTGCCTGCCCTGTGTTTCCATCCCAATGGCTCTGCAGGCCCACCACACTCAGCAGGATCATGTCTCTCGCACATGCATTGGCAGAGCATATGCTTTCGGGTGTCTTGCTATCGCGCCACACAGGCCCCCCTCAAGGGTATGAACTTGTAGTGACCCCTGGATCAGATGGTCCAATTCATAGCTATGAACTTCCCTCGCTGCTAATGTCCCTGTCATTTTCTCAAGTTCTGCTTCAGGAAATTGCTGCCATTGCCTACTTCAGACTTGTAGCCCACTGTTTAAAAAGTTTTCTGAAGCATGTACTTTGAAGAATAATAAAGAAGGGACAAAAAAAAATGTGAGAAAGTTCAGCTTAAATTATAATCATATCCAAATTTTTTCTATCAAAATCCTAGAAACAGACTTTTTCTTTTTTCCAGAAGTATGTTAGTTAGAGGGACCCACAACAAAAACGGAGCCATGTGGTAAAGCAACTGCCTCACAATACTGTTCCATCTAAATCTTTTTTCATGTTACAGTCTTTTGTCACTGCCTGAGGATCCTTGACTCTTTTCCTAAAGATGTTCTAAACTGATAGGATACTGAGAGTGCTTTGACTTCAGGTCAGTAAGAGGGCTGCTCTTCAGAGGTTTGAGTGGCTAACAATTAGAGGCCTCTTATCCCACAAATCTACTTCTTTCCTCTTGCATGGCTCACTTGCACCTGAAGGGAATCCTAAATCTCCTAATTTAAGAGACAAGGGTGGTCATAATAATCAATGGAAGCTAGTCATCATGATGCACATCATGATGCACACCTGGAGGCTGAGGCAGGTGGGTCACCAGTTAGAGGCCAATCTGAGCAATTTAGTGAGACCTCCATCATCATCAACACCACGACCACCATCATCATCATCATCCTGATATGTATTTATCTCTTTTTTCTCTTATAATTTATGTCTGGGAAATTCTGGTTTAAACTGATATGATGAATTTCTCCTACAATTTCTTATGGAAATCTTGAAGTTTTACCTCTCACATTTAGAACAATGTTTCATTTCAATTAATTTTCACAAAAATTGTGAGTTACAAGCTGAGGTTTATTCTCTTCCATATAAATATCCAATTATTATAGTATCGTTCCTCCCACTAAATTACCTTTTTGTTATTGTTGACATTAACTGACCACAAAAATAATTTCTAATGTTGGATGTTCTTCTTTTCATTGATCTAAATGTGTCCCCTTGGTTACTGTAACTTTATAGTAAATCTAGAAATCAAGTAAAATAGTTCCTCAAATTTGCTATTCCTCGTCAAAATTTTTGTACTGTATTAGGCGTTTTATCTAAGTTTCAAAATAAGCTTGTTAGTTTCTCTTTTTTTAAGTCTGTTAGGATTTTAGTTGTGATCACATTGAGTCGATAGATTGATTTGTGGAGGATCACCTTCATAACAATAGTGAGTTTTCCGGTCCATGGAAGTGATATAACACTACCTTTATTCTTCTTTGGTCCCCCTTTGCAATGTTTTGTCCATAGAGCATTGAGCACCTTTGTTGAATTTATTAATTAGTAGTTTTTTAATAATATGCTTTTTTTAAGCACTATAGATGGATACAATAATTTTTTTTTTTTTTTTTTGTGGTACTGAGGATTCAATCCAGTGCCTCACACTTGCTAGGCAAGCACTCTACCACTGAACCACAATCCCAGCCCTATTCTTAAATATTTTTTAATATTTATTGCAATTTGAGTTACTTTTTGTTTTCTAATTATTCATTGTTAATATATAGAACTATACTTCATCTTTTTTATATTGACCTTAAATCCTGAGACTTTGTGAAATATACTCACTTTTAGTTACTTTTTTGCAGATTCTTTAATGTTTTCTACAGATATGATTATGTCATGTACAAATAAGAAAATATTTACTTATGGCTATCCATGATGTTTACTTATTTCTGTTCATTGTCTTATTATTACACCTAGGAATATTATATACCAAGAACTTACATTTTAACATGTTAAATGGAAATGGGCAGCACAGCTATACTTGCCTTATTCCTGAGCTTGGCTTTCAAAGTGAGTCTTTTTTTTTTTTTATTGTAAACAAATGGGATACATGTTGTTTCTCAGATTGTACATGGCATAAAGGCATACCATTTGTATAATCATAAATTTACATAGAGTAATGTTGTTTGATTCATTCTGTTATTTTTCCCTTCCCCCCACCCCTCCCACCCCTCTTTACCCTCTATACAGTACTTCCTTCCTCCATACTTGCCCCCCTCCCTAACCCTAACTCTAACCCTAACACTAACCCTTCCCTCCCCCCCATTATGTGTCATCCTCCACTTATTAGCGATATCATTCGACCTTTGGCTTTTTGAGATTGGCTTATCTCACTTAGCATGATATTCTCCAATTTCATCCATTTGCCTGCAAATGCCATAATTTTATCATTCTTTATGGCTGAGTAATATTCCATTGTATATATATACCACAGCTTCTTTATCCACTCATCAATTGAAGAGCATCTAGGTTGGTTCCACAGTCTGGCTATTGTGAATTGAGCAGCTATGAACATTGATGTGGCTGTATCTCTGTAGTATGCTGATTTTAAGTCCTTTGGGTATAGGCCAAGGAGTGGGATAGCTGGGTCAAATGGAGGGTCCATTCCAAGTTTTCTAAGGAATCTCCACACTGCTTTCCAGAGTGGCTGCACTAATTTGCAGCCCTACCAGCAATGTATGAGTGTACCTTTCTCCCCACATCCTCGCCAACACCTGTTGTTGCTCGTATTCTTGATGATCGCCATTCTAATTGGGCTGAGATGGAATCTTAGGGTGGTTTTGATTTGCATTTCTCTTATTAGTAGAGATGTTGAACATTTTTCCATATGTTTGTTGATTGCTTGTAGATCTTCTGTGAAGTGTCTATTCATTTCCTTAGCCCATTTGTCGACTGGATTATTTGAATTCATGGAGTAGAGTTTTTTGAGTTCTTTATAGATTCTGGAGATTAGTGCTCTATCTGAAGTATGATTGGCAAAGATATTCTCCCACTCTGTAGGCTCTTTCTTCGCATTGCTGATAGTTTCCTTTGCTGAGAGAAAGCTTTTTAGTTTGAATCTATCCCAGTGGTTGATTCTAGCTTTTATTTCTTGTGCTATGGGAGTCCTGTTAAGGAAGTCTGGTCCTAGACCAACAAGGTGAAGATTTGGACCTACTTTTTCTTCTATAATCTGCAGGGTCTCTGGTCTGATTCCGAGGTCCTTAATCCATTTTGAGTTTAGTTTCGTGCATGGTGAGAGATATGGGTTTAGTTTCATTCTGTTGCATATGGATTTCCAATTCTCCCAGCACCATTTGTTGAAGAGGCTATCTTTTCTCCATTGCATATTTTTGGCACCTTTGTCTAGTATGAGAAAATTGTATGTATTTGGGTTTGTGTCCGTGTCCTCTATTCTGTACCATTGATCTACCTTTCTATTTTGGTACCAATACCATGCCGTTTTTGTTACTATTGCTTTGTAGTAGAGTTGAAGATCTGGTATTGCAATACCCCCTGTTTCACTCTTCCTGCTAAGGATTGCTTTAGCTATTCTGGGTTTCTTATTCTTCCAGATGAATTTCATAATTGCTTGCTCTATTTCTGTAAGGTACGTCATTCGGATTTTAATTGGAATTGCATTAAATTTGTATAGCACTGTAGGTAGTATGGCCATTTTGACAATATTAATTCTTCCTATCCAAGAACATGGAAGATCTTTCCATCTTCTAAGGTGTTCTTTAATTTCTTTCTTTAGTGTTGTATAGTTCTCATTGTAGAGGTCTTTCACCTCTTTTGTGAGATTGATTCCCAAGTATTTTATTTTTTTCGATGCTATTGTGAATGGGGTAGTTTTCCTAATTTCTCTTTCTGAAGATTCATCACTTATGTATAAAAATGCGTTGGATTTATGAGCATTGATCTTGTATCCTGCTACTTTACTGAATTCACTTATGGGTTCCAAAAGTTTTCTGGTGGAATTTCCAGGTTCCTCTAAATATATAATCATGTCATCAGCGAACAGGGATAGTTTGAGTTCTTCTTTTCCAATTCGTATCCCTTTAATTTATTTGGTTTGTCTAATTGCTCGGGCTAGAGTCTCAAGAACAATGTTGAATAGAAGTGGTGAAAGAGGGCATCCCTGCCTTGTTCCAGTTTTTAGGGGGAATGCTTTCAGTTTTTCACCATTTAGAATGATATTAGCCATGGGCTTAGCATAAATGGCCTTTACAATGTTAAGGAATGTTCCCACTATCCCTATTTTTTCTAGTGTTTTGAGCATGAAGGGGTGCTGTATTTTATCAAATGCTTTTTCTGCATCTATTGAAATAATCACGTGATTCTTGACTTTAAGTCTATTGATATGGTGAATTACGTTTATTGATTTCCTGATGTTGAACCAACCTTGCATCCCTGGGATGAAACCCACTTGATCATGGTGCACTATCTTTTTAATATGTTTTTGTATGCGATTTGCTAAAATGTTGTTGAGAATTTTTGCGTCGATGTTCATTAAAGATATTGGTCTGAAATTTTCTTTCCTTGATGAGTCTCTGTCTGGTTTAGGTATCAGGGTGATATTGGCTTCATAGAATGAGTTTGGGAGGGTTCCCTCCTCTTCTATTTTATGGAATACTTTGAGAAGTATTGGAATGAGCTCTTCTTTAAAGGTTTTGTAGAACTCGGCTGAGAACTCATCTGGTCCCGGACTTTTCTTTGTTGGTAGGCTTTTGATGACTTCTTCTATTTCAGTACTTGAAATTGGTCTATTTAAATTGTTTATGTCCTCCTTGTTCAGTTTAGGCAATTTATATGTCTCTAGAAACCTGTTGATGTCTTCGAAACTTTCTATTTTGTTGGAGTATAGATTTTCAAAATAGCTTCTAATTATGTTTTGTATTTCAATCCTGTCTGTTGTGATATTTCCTTGTTCATTCCGAATTTTAGTGATTTGGGTTTTCTCTCGTCTTCTCTTTGTTAGTGTGGCTAAAGGTTTATCAATTTTGTTTATTTTTTCGAAGAACCAACTATTTATTTTGTCAATTTTTTGTATTGTTTCTTTTGTTTCAATTTCGTTGATTTCAGCTCTGAGTTTAACTATTTCCTGTCTTCTACTACTTTTGGTGCTGGTCTGTTCTTCTTCTAGGGCTTTGAGCTGTAGTGTTAGGTCGTTTATTTGTTGAGTTTTACTTCTTTTATTAAATGCGCTCCATGAAATAAATTTCCCTCTAAGTACTGCTTTCATAGTGTCCCAGAGATTTTGATATGATGTTTCTTTGTTCTCATTTACCTCTAAGAATTTTTTAATTTCCTTCCTAATATCTTCTGTTATCCATTCCATCATATAATAGCATATTGTTTAATCTCCAGATGTTGGAATAGTTTCTGTGTTTTACTCTTTCATTTATTTCTAACTTCAATCCATTATGATCTGATAGAATACAAGGTAGTGTCTCTATCTTCTTGTATTTGCTAACATTAGCTTTGTGGCATAATATATGGTCTATTTTAGAGAAGGATCCATGTGCTGCTGAGAAGAAAGTGTATTCACTCTTGGTTGGATGGTATATTCTATAAATGTCCATTAAGTCTAAATTATTGATTGTGTTATTGAGATCTATGGTTTCTTTGTTCAATTTTTGTCTGGAAGATCTGTCCAGTGGTGAGAGAGGCGTGTTAAAATCGCCTAGTATTATTGTGTGACGATCTATTTGGTTTCTGAAATTAAGAAGGATTTGTTTGACATAAATGGATGAGCCACTGTTTGGGGCATAGATGTTTATGATTGTTATGTCTTGCTGATTTATGCTTCCCTTAAGCAGTATGAAATGACCTTCTTTATCCCTTCTGACTAACTTTGGCTTGAAGTCCACATTATCTGAAATGAGGATGGATACTCCAGCTTTTTTGCTGAGTCCATGTGCATGGTATGTTTTTCCCCATCCTTTCACCTTTAGTCTGTGGGTATCTTTTTCTATGAGGTGAGTCTCTTGTAGGCAACATATTGTTGGATCTTTCTTTTTAATCTAATCTGCCAGTCTATGTCTTTTGATTGATGAATTCAGGCCATTAACATTCAGGGTTATTATTGAGATATGATTTGGTTTCCCGGTCATTTGGTTCATTTTTTAAATTTTATTTATTTATTTGTTTGACACAACTTGTTTCCTCCTTTATTTGACAATTCCTTTAGGATAATTCCTCCCTTTGCTGATTTGCTTCTTTGTTTTTCATCTCTTCCTCATGGAATATTTTGCTGAGAATGTTCTGTAATGCTGGCTTTCTTTTTGTAAATTCTTTTAGCTTTTGTTTATCATGGAAGGATTTTATTTCATCGTCAAATTTGAAGGTAAGTTTTGCTGGGTATAAGATTCTTGGTTGGCATCCATTTTCTTTCAGGGCTTGAAAAATGTTGTTCCAGGCCTTTCTAGCTTTTAGGGTCTGGATTGAAAAATCTGCTGATATCCGTATTGGTTTCCCCCTGAATGTAATTTGGTTCTTTTCTCTCACAGCCTTTAAAATTCTGTCTTTATTTTGTATGTTAGGTATTTTCATTATGATGTGCCTTGGCGTGGGTCTGTTGTAATTTTGTGTATTTGGAGTCCTATAAGCCTCTTGAACTTGATTTTCCATTTCATTCTTCAGATTTGGGAAATTTTCTGATATTATTTCATTGAATAGATTGTTCATCCTTTGGTTTGTTTCTCTAGGCCTTCCTCAATCCCGATAATTCTTAAATTTGGCCTTTTCATGATGTCCCATAGTTCTTGTAGATTCTGTTCATGATTTCTTACCATCTTCTCTGTTTGTTCAACTTTGTTTTCAATGTTAAACATTTTGTCTTCAATGTCTGAGGTTCTGTCTTCCAGGTGTTCTATCCTACTGCATATGCTTTCTATGGAGTTCTTAATTTGGTTTATTATTTCCTTCATATCAAGGATTTCTGTTTGGTTTTTTTTTCAATATCTCTAACTCATTATTGAAATGATCTTTTGCTTCCTGTATTTGCTCTTTTAACTGTCGACTGGTGTGATCATTCAGTGCCTGCATTTGCTCTTTCATCTCATCATTCAGTGCGTGCATTTGCTCTTTCACCTCATCATTCAGTGCGTGCATTTGCTCTTTCATCTCATCGTTTGCTTCTCTGATCATTTTAATTATGTACATTCTGAACTCCTTTTCTGTCATTTCTTCTGCCATGCTGTCATTGGGTTTTATTGATGTAACATCTAGATTTGTTTGCAGCATTTTCTTTTCTTGTTTTCTCATATTGTTCAGGTATCAGTGGACCGCTGAGATATTGCAGATTTCCTCTATTGACTTACAATGTCCCTGAAGATTTCTATATATATCCCCTCTTAGCCTTCAGTAGGCTGAAGTCTTGGAGGAAGTTGATAATGCGGTGCTCCACAAGGAAGCTGCCTCTCTAGGAGTGGTGGCCTTCAGGTGGGGTATATTCCCTGCTAGTGGGCAGAGGTGCCTCCACTTGTTGACCAATGGTCATCCAAAGGGGAACTAGGCTGCAGGCTGAGGCAAGGCCTGTTTGGGCCTGTGTCTCTGGTTTTACCGTCCTTGTGGGGAAACCTCACCCGGCAGGGAAGACTCACCTGGTGGGGAGGTCTTGCTGGTCAGTTCCCTCCTAGAGGTTCCCCTCAATTTACAGCTACCACCTGGGCTGGGCTGCCTTCCTCTGCAAAGTTCCCAGGGGCCTGGCCTACCTCCTGGGCCTGGGAGCCTCACCCTTTGCAGATGAATCTCCTTAGGCTGCCCCTCCTCAGAGAATCTGCCCGCAGTCCTGGAACCTTCTCTCCGCCCCTAAGCCTGTCTCTTTACGGCTCTTCCACCTAGAAGCCTCCTAGATCCTGGGACCCTGCTCTGCACCTAATCGCCTGGCTATGCGGCCCCTCCTCTGAGCAGCCACCTGGGTCCCCGTACAATCGCTCTGAGTCCCAGAGACCCGCCACACACCTCTTCCTCCAGACAGCCGCCCAGTATTCCGGTGCGGTCACTAGGAGTCCAAGGAACTCACTGCGTGCCTCCTCCCACCAACCACCCGTAGCCCTGGGCAATCAATCACTCCGAGTCGAAGTGACCCTCCCTGTTCCTCCTCCTCCTCCACGGAACCCCCCGGGTGTTCAGGAGCGGTCACTCTGAGTGGCTCTGAATCCACGTGATCGCTGCACGCGTCCTCTGGGCAACCGCCCGGAGCTCTGGTGCGGCCACTCGAGACCAAGTGACCCACCACGCTTCTCCTCCAGGCAGCTCCCCTGTGTTCAGCAGCGGTGGCTTTAAGTCCAAACAACTCACCAATCGCCTCCTCCTCTGAGCAGCCGCCTGGAGCTCTAATGCAGTCACTGCGAGTTCAAACGACCTGCCGCACTCCTCCTCCTTCTCCTCCTACTCCTCAGGGCAGGCCCCGGTGTTCAGTAATGGTCTGAGTCCAAATAGCTCGCCACGCAGCCCCTCCTCTGGCAACCGCCTGTATCTCTGGTGCAGTCACTCCGAATCCAAGCGGCCGCGCTCCTCCTCTTCCTCTTCCTCCTCCTCAGGGCAGGCCCTGGTGTTCAGAAGCGGTTGCTCTGAGTCCAAACAGCTCGCTGCGCAGCTCCTCCTCTGGCAACCACCTGTAGCTCTGGTATAGTCACTCCGAATCCAAGCGGCCACGCTCCTACTCCTCCTCCTACTCAGGGCAGGCCCCGGTGTTCTGAGTCCACACAGCTGTCCTCGCAGCTCCTCCCCTGGGCAGCTGCCGGAGCCCCAGTGGTTGCTCCGAGTCCCAGCGCTGTGCTGAGCGGACTCCTCTCCGACGCTCCCAGTTGTCCGAGTTCCAAAGTGAGTCTTTCAATATTGAAAATAGTGAAACTTTCCATACTGAGTATGATAGCTGTGTATTTTTCATAGATGTTCTGAATCCAATAAGGACATTCCCTTTTTGAGAGTTTGTATTATAAAAGAGTATTGAATTTTTTCAAATACTTTGTCTTTTGAATCATTTTTTGATTTATATGGTGAATTACATTTTTACTATTTAGATATCAAACAAGATCTGCATTCCCAGGGGGGAAAAACCTACTTTATCATGATATATTATCCTTTCTATACCTTGTTGGATTTCTTAAGTTTACTGTTTAAATAGCATATCTTTTTTCATCAGTTTATGTCAACCTGTCTTCATATTCTAAATATGTTCTTTAGAAACATACTGAAACATACTGTTGGCTCTTGTTTAATTTGTGTTTAAGACATCTAACAATCACCTCTTAATTGGAGTGTTATGTCATTAAGATTTTATATAATTATTGATAAGTCTGAGTTTGGCTATTATATATTTTTTTTTACTTATCTCCTCTGTTTTTTTTTTTTTTACAGTCTATGCTTATTCTGCTGGATTTTATTTACATTTACTTATTACAACTTAGATTTTAACTTACCTATTGATTTTCTTAGCTATATTTCCTTGCATTATTAGTGATGACATGACCAGGAGTTTCCTGATTACAGTCTACATCCCTAGCCTTCCACTGCCTGCTAATAATTAATAATGTACCATTACATGGAAAATACAGAAATTTTGAAACATGTGGGTTCATATCACCCATTCTTTGTTATAGTTGTTAGACATAAAGCATCTATGAATATTATAAATTCCATGATAAGATATTATAATTTTTGTTTAACCAGTTTCATGGTTTCTAAATAAGTTGAGAGAAAATTACATAAATAAAAAATAACTTTTTATCGTTCAAAAGTATGCAACCTATAATTTGCCATCTTAACTGTTTTTAAAGTGTATGGCACACTAATACTTACTATATGCACATTGTTTTATAACATATCTCTAAATCTCTTTTATCTTACAAACTGAAACTGCATGCCTATTAAATAACACTCCCCTTTCTCCACACTAAGGTCCTGGTGACCACCATTCTAGTTTCTTAGAGTTTATCTACTTTAGGTACCTCATAAAAGTGGAGTCGTGCCATATTCTGACCAGCTTATGTCATTTGACGTAAGATTCGTCTGTGTTGTAACACATGTCAGAATCCCCTTCTTTTAAGTCTGTGGAAGTACAAGTTAAAGAATGGTTACTAACGTCTAGACAAACATTCTGACAGGGTACATTGTCCAAGAAAAATGGGAACCAAAAAGAGAACAATTTTACATTGTATAAGAAGAAAAGAAATGTTTGCATTCCTAAGCAAGGTGTACTAAGCAGGATCAGGATGGCAAAGGTAGAGTTTTCTCATGGAAGAAGCATTTCTTACATGACATGGAGTCTCAGCGTAAAATGGAGTCTGGTCATTGCACATGTAGTCTGGCCCATAACACCAGGATATATGAAAAAACTCAAAAAACAACACCAAAAAAAAAATCTAATCAATAAATGGGAAAAGGAACTGAACAGACACATCACAGAATAAGAAATACAATAGATCAACAAATGTATGAAAAAATGTTCATCATCTCTAGCAATTAGAGAAATGTAAATCAAAACTATGCTGAGATTCCATCTCACTCCAATCAGAATGGCAATGATCAAGAATACAAGCAACAAAAATATTGGCAAGGATGTGGGGGGAAAGGTACATATACACTGCTGGTGGGACTAAAAATTGGTGTAACAGTATGGAAAGCAGTATGGAGATTCCTCAGAAAACTTGGAATGGAACCACCATTTAACCCAGTCATCCTACTCCTAGGTTTATACCCAAAGGATTTAAAATTAGAATACTACAATGGCTCAGCCATATCCATGTTTATAGCAGCTCATTTCACAATAGCTGAACTATGGAACCAACCTAGATATCCTTCAACAGATTAATGGATAAAGAAACTGTAGTATACATACACAACAGATTACTAAACCTTAAAGAAGAATGAAATTATGGCATTTGACAGGAAATGGATGGAGCTGGAGAATATCATACTATGTAAAACAAGCCAATCCCAAAAAACCAAAAGCCAAATGTTTTCTCTGATATGCGTATGCTAATTCACAATGGGGGTGAGCTAGGGTAAATAGAGTTACTTTAGATTAGGTAGAGGGGAGTGAAGGGAGGAGAATGGGTATGGGATTAGAAGGGTAGTAGAATGAGTCAGACATTATTACCCCCATGTAGATATGCAATTATGTGACCTTTTGGAATCTATATCATTTATAACCAGAAGAATGAGAAATTATACTCCATTATATATGCTGTATTAAAGGGCATTCTACTATCATGTATTAATAATTAAAAAAATTAAAAAACATTCAAAAAAGAATGTTCTTCTTTTTTAAGACTGAATAATATTTTATTGTGTGTATTACATGCTATGTTACTTTTATTCACTCATCAGTTGATGGATAGTTGGATTAATTCTACCTCGACTATTATGAATAATGCTGTAGTGAACATGGAATGCAGATATCTCTTCAAGTTCCTATTTTCAATTCTTTTGGCTATATCCAAAGTGGAAAACTCATCTTTTGTGTTATTCACATATTTTCCATTCATCATGCCCTGTCTTTAATCAAATTTAGGAAATGTGGAAGTCTTGTTTCTCCAGATATTTTTTGTGTCAAATTCTTTATTTTCTTCCTTTTTAGTATTATAATTGAACACTTTTGGCCATTTGAGATAATCTAACAGGCCCTGAGGCTTTGGTTATGATCTTCAATTTTTTTCTCTATATTTCATCTTAAATAATTTCTGACCTAGCGAGTGGATGGAGCGCTTTGTCCGCCTTCCCTATGGCTTATACCAGGGCTATGGAAACACACTGCCTTTGGGCCAGCCGGGACTTTCAGGGCACAAACAGTAGGACTGGAGGCAAAACATGGGTCCCCTTACTTTCTTGGCTAGGCCAGGGCTGCTGGTGCCAGTGAATGCCCCGGACTACTGCATGGACCCTTACAAGAGGGTGCAACTTAAGGCCATTCTTGCCCAGATGAACCCCAACATAAGCATGCAACTGTGGAAAGCCAATACCAGGGACGTGGACGTGCAGGGGAGCCTGCGGGGGTCATGTCCGTGTAGTGCTCCCTGGGGCCCCCAACCCTGCGCAGCAGCTCCCCCTGGGACCACACCAGCCACAGGCAAACCGCGACAGCTTGGGGAGTCTATTCGCCGGTGGTCAGCCGCAGGGGATTGATCCGACTGCGGAAGGATGAGGAAGATGGGGAAAACAAGGCGCTTTCAGGCCCCGCAGAAGCCAGCCAGCAGCCACCAACAACGCCAAGGTTAGAAGATGACAGGCAGGAGGAATTTCAACAACCAGAGGAGTTGGGGGAGGAAGATGCCGTGTGTCCCCCGGAAAGAAAGAACAAGTAGGTGCCAGGAGTTGCAGCTGCAGATCCTCTCCGGAAGAGCAACTTCCAGTTTTTGGAACCATAATACGGCTATTTTCTCTGTAAAGACTAAGACGAGATGGGAAAGTGCTTATGTATGGTGCATTTCTGGAACTAATAAGGTTTATTTCAAACAACTCTGTTGCAAGTGCCAAAAGAGTTTTAACCCTTATCCAGTAGAAGCAATCCAATGTCAGACCTGTTCAAAGTCTCGTTGATCCTGTCCTCAAAAGAAAAGACACATTGATCCAAGGAAGCCTCATCCACAGAAATTGTGTGGTTGCTGCAAAGACAAGAAATTCTCCTGTGGCAATATATACAGCTTTAATGCATCATCTGACAAGGCACTGTGGCTTGTGAACTCTAATAACTTACTGTGCTGTCTTCCTGTTTTGCAACTTGGCTCTGACTTGGCTTCGGAAAATGGACTAAACTTTTGTACGTATTATAGGTTGTGTAATAATTGTACAATGTGAATAGAATAAAATAAATGCATATGAACTAGACCATCGAGTCACATTAATTGGTGATCCCAGGGTAAAAATAACTAGTATGGCATCTGGAATTGGTAAAGACTATCATTTATGTTAAGGGAACAATGAAGAGGAAAAAGTCATTCATTTGACAAACTTATAAGCTTGGTGTTCTAAGCACTGGAAATACAGAGATGATTAAAGGGCAATGTCCTTGCTTCCAGTTATGCATTATTATAGTAAATGCTGAAACAGCACCTAGAATGGGCCAGGCATTGTTGTAACTCATCACAACATATTAAGTGGGAACTATTATACCTTTTTCATAGGTGAGCAGATAGAAGCACAGAAAGGTCATGGGGTAGAGCCAGGATTTGAACACAAGTAGATTAGGACTAAATCCAGGCTGTTGGTTACTACATTTGTATTTGCTCTCAAATTCAGATTGTGATACATGCCATAAAGGAAATATGATACAAGATAGAGTAACCCTTTTACTACGGCTGGGAAGAGGCTGTAGGAGAGTTAGCATCAGTAGGATGAAGGGAGCTGAGAGAAGATGGTTTTGGTCCGAGGGAACAGCAAGAGCAAAGGCCCTGCACTGGGGAGATAGCTCAGTCGGTAGAGTGCTTGCCTTGCAAGCACAAGGCCCTGGGTTCGATCCCCAGCACCGCAAAAAAAAAAAAAAAAAAAAAAAAAAAAAGAGCAAAGGCCCTGAGAGGGTGGGGTGCATACCTAGCGTATTTCAGGAATGGGAGCTCCCTCAGGCTAATTTGGAACATATGACTGAAGAAGATAGGTTCAAAAGACCATGGTCAAGCATAAGAAAGTCCATGAGGGGATTTCAACAAGGCAGTGACATCAGATTTTTACTTTAAAAAGCTCAGTTACTGCTGTGAGGGAAGACTAGGAAGGAGGGAGACTGTTAAGGAGGTTAATGGATACATAAACAGAATGCCGTGGACAAGAGTGGTGGCCAGGGAAATGGAGAAAAGTCCAGAAATTCAAGACGATGTACAGGATTAGCAATGGATGATGGAAGAAATAAATGACTCTTAATTTCTGCTTTGAGATACGGGGCAGGTGGCATTGAGAGGTATACCAGGTAGGTAGCATGTTGTGGAGCCAGATTCTCACCTGTGAGTTCTAGCATCTTGTGATCAAATGCAGCTGATACTCTTCTTGAGCAGGTCTTCCACTTTCCTAGTCGTTTGTATGTTGGGTAATTTTGGATTGGTACCCTGAACAAGGAGACTGTGAAGTGGAGATTCTGGCTTCTGTTGTGTTTCTCCAGTTTTGTTTTCCTTGTTTATCAGGCAATTTTCTTGATTGGACTTGAACTGGAAACCATTTTTTGGGCAGCATCTGTGACATCAATATTTTGTGTGTGTGTGTCTAGCCATTCTGAGTCTTTTCTACACATGCATGATTTAGGCATCCATCAGAGTTGTGGCTACATCTTGTTTGGGGATTTCCTCATGATTCATTTATTTCTAGAACTTCCCTGAGTCTCTTCAGTATTTTTATTATTTCTTGACTTCACTTTTCTGGTTCCTCAAGCCAGACAGACTGAGTTTTTTTCTACATGGGCACAATATATACTGCAGTTAGTGCCAGGGGAAAACTACAACATGGGAACTTTCTTGTTACTGTTGCATCTGAGTGGGTGCTGATTCCTACTAGAATCTATAAGCTTCTGTTCACTCCCCAACATCTTCTGGTAATTGTTCTTTTCTTTAATTGTGTCTAGATTTACTTTTTTATGCTGTGCTGTCATCTGGCAGAGTCTTAGTTCACAAACCATTTATAACATCCTTGCAATTCTGCATTCCACCTTGCATAAAGGGCCAAAATCTTCAGAGTTCAACACAATATATAACCACAACTAATCACTACAGAGATCAAGATACAGAACATTTCCAACACCCCAGAAGTTCCCTCATACTTCTCTCCTCTCAACAGCACCATCAGCCTCCCAAGAATTTACCACATTCTGTATTCTACCTTTACTATCTGGTTTATTTTGATCCACCACAATGTCAGTCATACAGTATAGATCCATGTTGTATGTAGTAGGACTTTGTAGTTTTTCCTGTGTGTTATTTCATTGGACAAATATACAAAAATTTACTTTTCCATACCAGCTTATGATGATAGTTATTTCTTAAAATTATAAGCAAGGTTTTAAGAGTAATAGAATAAATATTAGCATAATTTATGTATTATATATATCTATTGTATATCTACAGAATATGTATAAATATCTATTGAATATGTGATCACTTCAAATTTCTGGGCAAGTTTATAAAACAATGAAGGCCATCAGTGTATCTTGGAATCCTATTTAATGATTATTAAAGTTGATGATATTATTGTAAGCTAAATGTTTAATTTGTTTTAGATGATCAAATTCATGGTAGAGGTCTATTTTTCACAGTTCATGTAATTGCACTTCATCGTCTATTGAGTGTCCTTAGATATTCAATGTAGAAAGTTATTAATAAATTCCTGAAGTTGTTAACTGCCCAATTAGAGACGGTTTTGATGCAAAATAATTATGTGTTTTATTCTATGGCATAGTTTTGTTTTTATAACAGATTATTGGTCATCTCTATAATTTCTTTTACTTTAAATTTATATTCAGAAACCATGACCCATCATATATTACTATTATATTATTAGTAAGAAAATAATATATATTACAGCATGGAGCTATTATATTACATATTACTATATTTGTTGTGAGGTTTATGACATACTAAGAACAAATTGCTTTGTGTCCTAAATAAGTGGGTTAATAGCAAAGTATGGAGGAGGACATTCAGGAGCTCAAAAATACAAAACAAAATAAAATCCTGGGAATCCAATAAAGCCCTGCATATTTGGGCAAAGGTGAGTGATTTTACAGGCTGACTCAGTGGGCCTATGGAGAGAAAAGGAAATTGTTGAGGATGTAAAAGACGGTGATCACTCCTTCTATTCTTTGCACATCAGTAACTAATTAAGAAATAAAACTCAGGATCCTCCAAGGAGAAAATCAAAAAATCAGCTTCAATGCTCAAAATTATCTGGAGGACACAGCTTAGATCTGCAGCCATAAAACACTCCTAATTCCCTGCTTCCCCTGGATAAATCTAATGAATATAGGCACAAGGAGGAATGGACATCAGTCTCTTTCTACCCAAGGAGAAGAAGTACATGAAAGAAAACACCAATCCTGGACCAGAGGACCAAGAGAAGCCCAGAGACACTGGGTCATTCAGTTTTGGCAGTGATAAGTCACTACTCTACCTGAAGAGAAAGGAGTCCTCCCATTCTCCCTCTACTAAAGCATGGAAGTTAAGTAGTTAAGTGCTCACTTAGGAAGAACTGGCCCATTTAGAAAGAAGGAGAATCATTTGCCCAAACCAAGTTTTCTCTTGTTTAAAAAAAAAAAAAAAAAAAAAAAACTTTGCTTATCTCACATAAGCACATAGTTGTATGCTAAATTCTTATTTCCAAAGTTCCATAAATATAGCTCAGAATGGTTTCACTGCTTAGATGCTTATTCTTTCCAATTATCTCAAAAAAGTAATTACGAAAACATGAACAGATTAGTCTCCCCAAACTATTTCCCTTCAGACCATATTTTCCTTATACTGGTCAAGTGACCTGCCCTGCTTCCAGAGTCCCAGGTCCTTCTATGAAATCTTTGGAGAACAAAATAAAATGTAATCTATTTAAATGCCTGCTTTCCCATACCATATGGAACTTTAAGAATAAAAAGAGTAGACTTTGTTCTGGAATTATTCACCAGAATTTCCTACTTGCAACCACATTCCTGAACTCAGAGAAGTCAAGGGCACTCTAGTCTGCCATTATTCATTTCTGTGAGGAAAGAGGAACAGAGAGATGGCCAGACAAGCTGTTAGAGAACTGAATCTACCACCTACAAGCTAGACCCTCTGGTGCACAAGATGTCGAGAAAAGAACAAACCCATATGGTTTGTTTAGGCAGCGAGAACAGGAACTATTTCCAAAGTGTGTGTAGGGTGTAGGAAAATCATAAGAGGTCGTGCAGGATCCCAAGTCAAGTAAAATAGGCACCATTATTATGTAGGCTGATGTGGACAAGGAGCTGGAGAACTGAGTGGGGAGGACCGCTTGACTTGGGTGAGGCTCCAGGTGGATGAACACATTCCACAGCACTACCACAGGGACAACCTAAAGCAATAACACGCTACCTTGCTCATTTTTTTCCCCACATTTCTTGCTTAGGCAGAAGTCAAAAGAGTCTGATAATGTAACTCACACTAGTCAGACTCCAGGGAACAGAGCAGGAGGACAAGTGTAGAGGATAGAGTTGTACACCAAACTGAAGATGATAGCATAGTCAGGAATAAAACCTTACAAACCCAAATGAACAGCAGGAGTAAAATGGGGGCCACCCAGATGTATCAGGCTCAATAGGCAGGACAGCTAGGAGTAGCACTCCATCCCAGGATCTGAGCTCTGCCAGTTCTTGTCAGAAATAGAATGATGTCAGAGTAAGTGGGACACGGTCAATATTTCCAGCTCTACATATCTGGGAAGAGCAAAGACCGAGGAAGCCAGGCCCCAGATCTGTTGCTTTCTATTCCAAAGGCAAGTAGTTAATTCACAATTAGCAAAAACAAAATTTCACTCAATAGATAAAGCATCAGGATAAAGACAAATATGCTGATATGAACTTCATTTGTGATCATATGTAAAGAACAGGAAATACATCCAGAAGGAGGAAAGTTCATGAGACAAATGATAAAAGACCAGTGCAGACACAATGCTTCTCTCCTTAATGTCTCATCAGTAACAGAAATACCTCTGCCAGCTGAAGGTGAACCAGACACTTTTCAGTGCTCCACCCACATGCTCCCAGATCCCATTCGCTTTCTGTTGCACACAAGCTTCAAGTAAGTGTTCATGAACTCCCAACAGTTAGCATCTACTTCAATCAGACAGAAATCTCCACTTAGGATGTCACAGCTTGTTTCCTGCTCAGGAGAGCCCAGAGTACCTGGAAGTTTACATCTACTGAAGCACCCCTGCAGCCCTGACTGACACGTCCTGGGTGTAAACACTCCAGATAATCTGACTGCTGCTGATGTCACCCAATTTCTTCAGACTTCATGCATTCATGACCTAAAGTACCCGTTATCAGGAATAACTTGATAGTGTATATTTTCTCAGTCTTCCTTAGTCTCAATTCTGCATTTCTTTGCTGGATTTGCCTGGAAAGCCTCCAAAGAAATCACTGTTACATGAATCTTTATCAGTGTTTTCTGATTAACTCAATTCATAGTCCACAATTCTTCCATAAGCATAAGGAAACTATAAAAAAAAAAAAAAAAGGTGTGGGAAAAGATTGTACCTGGAGGAAAGGGAGTAAGAATAATTCGTGGACAAAATTTAAATTTACTTTTTAGAAAGAAAATGTTTAGAATCCAGAATGTATCATGAAAAAAAAAATCAAAAACAAAAACCAGCACCTGGAGGCTGGTTTCCAGAACAACAGCAAAAGCATCACTGGAGAATTTCTTGGGAATAAAAATTCCTGAGTACCACCCCAAGCCTACCAAATTACAAACTCTGTGTATAGGACCCAGAATCTGCATTTCAGCAAACTGTTCAGGTGATTCAGATATGGTAAACACACACACACACACACACACACACACACACACACACACCACACACATCTATCTACAGATAGATTTCACTTCTGTCATTTCAGTTGCCCTTGGTAAACTACAGTCTGAAAACATTAAATGGAAAATTACAGATGTGAACATACATAAGATCAAAATTAGTTTTATTACAGAATAGTGATCTTTTCATATCTGTGGGTTCTATTTGTGCAGATTCAATCAACTGCAGATCAAAAATATTTGTAAAAAACACTTAATACATAGTTTTTTTCTTGTTATTATTCCCTAAACAGTAAAGTATAACAACTATTTACCTACCATTCATGTTGTATTGGGTATTATAAGTAATCAAAAAATTACTTAAAGTATACAGGATTCATATAGATTTTTAAAAAATACTACAACATTTTATATAAGTTACTTGAGCATCCATAGATTTCAACATCCACAAAGGGTCCTGGAACCAATCCCCACAGATACTGAGGGATATTGTTATAATTTTTCTGTAGTACTATTGTTCTGTATTATTATTGTTAATCTCTTACTATGTTTAATTTATAAATTAATCTTTTTTCATAAATTGTTATGGACAGGGTAAAACAGTCTTGGACTATATCCCCCATGGATAAGTACATACTTAAATTTGAAAGCCACTGGTGTAGCCCCTTGTCCCAGGAAGCAAACTAATGTCCATTCATTTACCTGATTCAAAGAAAAAGAATGGTTTTTGGATTTTCCTAAGGAGAGAGGAAACAGAGTGGCAGGAAGGATAGTGGAAACAAGTGCTGCTAAAGGAGTTTTGATGAGAACCTTGACTTCAAATTAAGGCTGTACCCAGCCACTTGTCCATCCCAGAATGAAGAACGGAAACATCATTCATCCATGGCTCCAGGGCCATAAGCCATAAGATAATATTTAAAAGGAGGTTTCCTTTACATTTGTACCGAGTGGAAGTCTGAATAGAAACTCAAGAAACTTCCTTCAGATTCTCTCCCAAAAGGAGTTTCTGTAATAAACATCAAAATATATTTTTCACAAATATAGCATATTTTTTTTACTTCAGTCTAGAATTTTACTTCCCCAAAGGTTATTTATCCCAGGAGTAGGAAGAGAAGCCCCTCTTTCCACTGGCTACCTGCAAAATTGACAAATTCTCAATATAATGTGTAAGCTGAAAGGAAGCAAATTATATTCTATTCATGTATGATTATGTCAGAATGAACCCCAATATTATTTATAACTATAATGCACTAAAAAATTTAAACTGGACATGAAAATGTAAAAAAAAAAATTTAATTAAAATCACATTAGAAAAAAATTCTAGAAATTTTCACAACTTCCAAAGATGACTTGTTATCAAGTAACAATGGAAACTGCCCCAAAAGGGCTTAAAACCTATGCATGAAGAAGAGATACAGAGAGAAAGAGATGTAAATGTCATCTTACCATTGGCTCTATGGAAGCAGTAATGTGCTGTGTAAAGACAGCAGGGAAGAATCACACATAACCATGGTGACATTTTTCTAAAGATACCTCACTTTCAGAGGCAAGAATCAGTACTTTTTCTCTATTATTTTGGCTAAGAGAGAAGTTCACTGTATGAATGATTCATATTTTATTCAATAATTATTCCATAATTCTATAACTTCATCATTTGAAAAAGAATATAAAAATTAAATTATACCCAGTTGCTATAAAAAGTTTCCTCCAAGACATGGTGTTAACTAAATGATGGTGCAATTTTTTTCTAGAATTTACCTTCTTAAATAATGCTACATACTTCTTCCCATAAAAATGAAATGTAATCACTGTTTCAAAAGAAGACTGGGCATAACACCTTTGAGTTCAGATCAAACAACCACTAATCTGTTCTTCGTTTCTAACATTTTCTCATCTCAAGAATGTTACATCAGAAATCATACAGTATTTAATTTTTGGGACTGGCTTTTTTCATGCAGTATAATTCTCTTGAGATGTACCCAAATTATGTGTATCAATAATTTGTTCCTTTTTGGAAAAGGGAGGTGCAGTTATAAAAGGCAATAGGAAACATTAGGGATCCTTGTGCCCCTGAAATAGTTATGCATCTTGACTGCATCAATAACAATATTTTAGTTACAACACTGTACTGCGGTTTTGTGAGATGTTACCATTGTAAGAACGGGACAAAGGGCACGTGAAATCTTTATATTTGTTTCTTACAACTCTATGTAAATCTGAAATTATATAAAAATAAAAAGTTTAATTAAAAATTAGTCAATCAATTCAGGTTAGACAGTGTGATTCCTTCTACTTGGTGGCCTCACACCTAAATTTCAGGATGAACATCAAAATACATTAAGTAGGAACTGATTCTGTAACTCAAGGATGCCCTGAAAATCAGATATAAGCCCTCCAGGACATGGAAAAATCACATTTTGAAATACAAGTGCATCTGTACAAGATTGTTACACTCTGACAGTAGGCTACAAAAGGAAACATGGATTTAAAATATATATATATTATATTTTATACCAAAAAATTTTCCATAAGATCCCACAGACAAAAGAAGCATTGGCCACTCAATTCTTGAGTTTGTACAGAAAGGCAGACCAGAAAAAAAGTATCAAAGAAAATTTTTAAGGGTAAATCCAGGCATTTATATGGTAGAAGAGCCAATGGAGAGGAAGAAATTAAAGGTCTATAAACTATGGGTAAATTTTGAGGAAATAAAATGCAAAAGAAGATGAAAGGAATTTGACAAAATTCAAAATTCATTAATGCTTTTAAAATACTCATTGGATCAGTGAATGTTGTATACTTCTTTAAGACAGTGAAATACCTAAAACTCAGTCCTCAAACCAGTAGGCTGTTGAAGTCATTAGAAAATGAAGCCACAAATAGGAAAGAAATAAGAGACAGTAGAATCAGAAGGAAACAAATATTTCTACTTATAGAAGACTTCATTTCATATTTGGAAAATCTGAATGAATCAATTAAAAAAACCCTCTACAGATTTTGAGTATCCTCACTACAAAATATGATAAAGTTTAGGGTGATAGGTGTGCTAAATACCCTGATTTGAGCATGACACAATGCATACATAAATTAAAACATCACATTGTACTCCATAAACATGTATAGTTATTACGTCATTCAAATAGTAAATTACTTTATAAAGTAGAAAATTAATATAATTCATACATATATAATAATAATTCCAAAATCCAGTGAGTGAAAGAAAAGATTCTCTTTATAGTTACAAAAATAAAATTACCAAGCATAAGTCTAATAACAAAAGAGATGAGGAAAATTATGAAACACTGCCAAAAGATACTGATGTAGACCTGGAAAAAAAATGGAAATATGTACCACACTTCATGACTGGAAGTCTCCAGAGATGCGAGTTCTCCCTAAGTTTATTTGTAAATTTAAGCATGAATGCAGAAAATATGCCCTCGAGTTTTTTCGTGGAGTTAGATAGATTAATTATAAAGGTTATGGTTAAACATGAATAGTAAGCAAAATGCCAAAACAAGAATATGTGGGAAGCTACCCTTGAGATATGAAAAACATACTGGTGTTTCTAGTTAAAGCAATATGGTACTGGCTTTTGAATAGACTGATAAACCAATGGAAAATACAGAAATAGCCCAACTGCTGATGACTTTTTTGTATGTGATAAAGGCAGAAGCTCAAAATTAGGAAGATAGGCTTTTTTTTTTTTTTTTTTATAAATGGTGACAGAATAACTGAATAGCCATATGGAAAAAGATAAAGTTGGATCCACTCCTCACACCATACACCAGTACAATTTCTAAATAGATCAGATATCCACATGTAAAAAACAAAATGAAATCATACAAAAAAATTGTGGAAAAACTAATCACTTCATAAGCTAAGAGGAGATCAAAATTTCTATGATTAAAACACCAAAAACAATAAATGATTAATGTGACTTCAAATATATAAATACCTTTTTTTATCATGAGAAAAGTCAAAAATCCAAATCAAAAATTGGGGAAAAGTATATATGCAACCTACATCTCAGACTAAAAGCCAATGCTCCTAATAAACAGTCTTCTAAAAACTGAAATCAAAATCTCAACAGAAAAGGGAAGGGGGTGAAAAGAAACCCTCCTTATAAGAATTCTACTAAAAATTGAATACATGAAAACATCCCCAATCTCTCTCATAATATGAGCAATGAAAAATAAACACAAAGACTATTTCTCACCTATCAGTTTGGAAAATCTGAAACTATTGAGAATATGCTATTTTAGAGAGATTGTTGAGAAGCAGACTCTTCCATTTATAGCTAAAAGCAATACAAATGTCTCTTCTCACCAAAATGAATTCGAGGTAATCCCAACAAAATCTTAGCACGGTATTTTTGTTTTGCTTTGCTTTTGTAGGAATTTAGAAGCTCAATAAAGTTAATGTGGAAATATAAAGGATCTAAATAACTAAAACAACCTTCTAAAAGGCGAATGAAAGTGGAAAACTTATACTAAATGATTTTTTCATATTTTTCAGTAGTACATTATAATTATTCATAATGGTGAGCTTCATTTTTATATATTCATCCATGCACATGATATAGCATATAATTTGGTCAATATCATTCCCCGTTATTTTCTTTCCCATCCCTTTGTGTCCCCCTGGTTTCATTCCTCTACTTTACTGATCTCCCTTCCATTTTCATGAGATTTCCACACCTTTCTTTTTCTTTCCTTTCTAGCTTCTACATATAAGCAGAAAAAAAAAAAAACATAAAACCCTTGATTTTGAGTTTGGCTTATTTCGCTTAACATAATGTTCTCAAGTTTCATTCATTTTTCTGAAAATACATAATTTTGTTATTCTTTATGGTTAAGTATAACTCCATCATGTGTATATATACACCACATTTTCTTTGTCCATTCATCCATTGATAGATGGCTGTGAATTGTGTTGCTATTATCATGGGTATGCATCTATCACTATAGTATGCTGACTTCAAATCTTTTTTTTTTTTTTTTTTTTTTTTTTTGCGGTGCTGGCGATTGAACCCAGGGCCTTGTGCTTGCAAGGCAAGCACTCTACCAACTGAGCTATCTCTCTAGCCCCAACCTGATTTCCATAGTGGTCATACTAATTTACAATCCCATCAACAATGGAAAAAGTGGTTTTTTTTCCTCCACATCTTCTCCAGCATTTATTATTTGAATTCTTGACAGCTGCCATTCTAATTGAACTGAGACAAAAATTCTTCTCCCTAATTACTAATGATGTTGAAAATTCTTTAATTTGCATTCCTTCTTTTGAAAAGTATTTGTTTAGTTCATTTTCCCATTTATCGAGTTGTTTGTTTTTTGTGTTTTGGGAATTTTTTGATGAAGTTTTTTGAGTTCTTTATATATTCTAGATATTAATCCTCTTTCAAAAAAGTAGTTAGCAAAAATTTTTTCCCATTCTGTATGCTCACTCTTCAATTCTTGTTTTCTTTGCTTTCCAAAAACTTTTCAAATTAATGTCATTCCATTTATTAATTCTTGGTATTGATACAAATCAGGATTAGGTCCTCATCCCTCCTGTGTTGAAGATCAAACACCCTAGAAATGTTGACGCAAGGGTAGAAAGTAAGTTTATTTAAGAAATAGAAAGAAAGAGACTTCTCTGAAGAGAAGTGGACCCAGAGTTGCTATCCCAGGGAGTGGTGGTATTTTTATAGATCGTAGGTTTCTTCTTATCGTGCCTATGTGACCAAAAGTCAGGAAAAGAGCCGCCCAGGGGTAACTCATTAGCCACTCCTTGTGTTGGGAAGAATGAATCCCTGGAGGTGTTGGTAACCTTGGTAAGCAGTTGGAGGTAATGTGTGCTCTAGAGGTGTTAGTATTTCATTTCCTTTTCTTTGAATTAGCCTCCATCTTCCAAGTCACTGCCTATACCTGTATGTTGTAGTGTTAACTCATGTTTTCTTCTATGAATTGTGTAGTTTCTCTTCTAATTCCTACGTATTTGGTCAATTTTGAGTTGACTTTTGTGCTGAGTAAGAGATAAGTATCTAGTCTCATTCTTCTACATATGGATAACCAGTTTTCCCAGTATCATTTGTTTAAAAGACTTTTTCTTCAGTGTGTGTTTTGGGTACCTTTATCAATAATCAGATGACTGTAGATTCGTCTCTGTGTATTCTATTCTGTTCCATTGGTCTGTTTTCATGCCAATGCCATGCAGTTGTTTTTTGTTTGGTTTTGTTTTCTGTTTGTTTGTTTTGGTGTGGTTTTTTGGACTGGGGATTGAACTCAGGGGAACTTTACCACTGAGATACATACCTTTTTTTATATTTTTTTCTTTTTCTCTTTTTTTCTTTTTTCTTTTTCTTTTTTTTTTTTTTCTTTTTTTCTTTTTTTTTTTTTGAGACAGGGTCTTGCTAAGTGGCTTAGGGCATCACTAAATTGCTGAGGCTGTGTTTGAGCTTGCTATCCTCCTGTCTTAGTCTCCTGAGGTGCTGAGATTATAGGCATGCACCACCATGCCTGGCCCATGTTGGCTATTTTTAAATGCTTATAGTTCATTATAGATGTACATAATATTAGGGTTCATTTTGACATAACCATACATGCAAGAAATATAATCTGCTTCACTTCAGTCCCCAATATTTTCTCTTTCCCTCCCCTCCTGTCTCCCTTCTTCTACACTATTAGTCTTCCTTCTATTTATTTATAGTTTTTTTTTAATTGGAGCTTTATAAATATTCATAAAAGAATTCACTGAGTTATATTCATATATTTACATATCATAATTGGGTCAATTTCATTCCACAGAGATATAGCTCTATAGTATAATTAGAAGTTAGATAATATGCCTACAGCATTGCTTCTTTGGCTTAGAATTGCTTTGACTATTCTGTGTCCTTTATTTTTCCAAATGTATTTTAGGACTGTATTTCCTAGTTCTATGAAGGATGCCATTGGTATTTTGAAGAGGATTGCATTGAATCTGTACATTGCTTTGGTCTACCCATGAACATGGGAGGTTTTTTCATCTATCTATGGCTTAGATATTAGATGTCCCCCAAGAGTTCATGTGTGAGACAATGCAAGAAAGTTTAGAGGTGAAATGATTGGGTTATGAGAGTTTTAACCTAATTGATGCATCAATCCCCTTATAGGGGTTAACCAGATGGTAACTGTAGGTAGGGAGGGTGTGGCTGAAGGAAGTGGGTCATTGGGCGTGTATCCTCAGGGTATATAATTTGTCTGTGGTGAGGGGAAGTGTGTATGTGTGCGTGAGTGTGTGTGTGTTTCTGTCCCTCCTGATCATCACATCTTGAGTCACTTTCCTCTCCCACACTCTTCTACCATGATGTTCTGCCTCATCCCCAACCCAAAGGAATGGAGTCAGCTATCTATGAACTGATATATCTGAAATCATGAACCCCCAAATGAACTTGTCCTCTGTTAGTTGTTCTTGTAAGGTTTTTTGGTCACAGCAGCAAAAAAAAAAGCTGACTAAAACAGAAATTAATACCCAGAAGTAGAGTTGTTGCTATGACTAACATGACCATGTGGTTCAAGTTTTGGGAGCTTTTGGGAATTTGTGGGAGGAATTTTGGAAAGTTTAGCAATGCAAGCTGGAAAGGTTTTAGGCTGTTTAACAGAGCAAAATGGATGATTCTGGTGGGAGTTCAGAAGACCAGAATGCCGATTGGACTGTTGTCAATAAAGATGGGGCAATGAGATTTCAAAGAAGAAGGACTGTATTGGAAATTGGATGAGAGGTCATTCATGTTATGTTCTGGCTAAGGAATTGTCTGCATTTTGCCCTTATCCTGAGACTTTCTGTGAGGCTGTATTTAAAGGTGATGGACTTAATCTGGAGGAAGAAATTTCTAGGCAGCATAATGCTCAGGCAGTGGCATCAGTATTACTGGCAACTTTTAGTCAAATTTATTGTGATAATCAGAAGCAAAAAGCAAAGCAGAAAGATTTGAAAAACTTACAGTTTGGCCAGAAAACTGAATTAAACTTGGGCTAAGGTAAACCACTAAAGAAATGCTAAAATCTTTGCCCAGAGATAATAACACAAATGGATTGAGGGCATCTCAGAAATGGACAAGATCACACCCGACTCTGAATCAAGGGTGCAAACGTAAAAATTCCTTTGAGAAGAGATCAATGGGGCAACCTTCTTGCCCAAGGCAACCAGGAAATTGTTTCATCATGTTCAGCCACCCAGGCACCCAGAGGCTGCTGGAGCTGTGGTCCCTGGAAGCTTGACTACTACTCAAGGTGGTGGCAGACCTTGGTGTCAACCATGCAGTGCTAATTCTGCAGGAATGCAGACTGCTGGAGTTAGAGAGTCATGAAGGCTTCTGCTGAGACTTCAAAGGAAGGCCTGGGAGGCCAGGCAAAGTATAGCAAGGTTAGAGTCCCTGTGGGCTGCCCCTGAGAGGGCAGTTCATGGATATATGAGGAGGAAACCAAAGCTGCAGTGGAGACCCCCCAATATAAGAAATGCTGGTGCCATGGACCTTCTGACAAGGAAATCTGCAGGAATTGTGTAGAGACAAGCCCACAGAGAAGTCATGTGGGCCAAAATCAGCAAAACCATAGGGGCAGAGCTACACAAGCTCTTTGGAGAGAACATCATGATGCTATGTGCTCCAGATGCTGGACATGGACTACAGGATTTGTTTGCCCAGCCGGATTTCAGTCTTACTTTGGTCCCATTTTTTCTTTTGATGCTCCTATTTCTCCCTTGTGGAATGGAAATGTTCACTCTGTAGCTTTATATACTGGATATTGGTAACTTTCTTTTGATTTTTACAGGGGCTCATGCTTGGAATTTGCCTTGAGTCTCAGTGGAGACTTTGGACTTACAATTTTGGGTAATCTTGGAAATGTTGAGACTATGAAAATTCTTGTAAATGGACTAAATGTACTTTGCATTGTTAGATAAACATGATCATTTGGGGACCAGGGGCAGAACGTATAGTTCAGCAACTAGATTTCTCCAAAAAGTTCATGTATGAGACAATGCAAGAAAGTTTAGAGGTGAAATGATTGGGTTATGAGAGTCTTAATACAATCAGTGCATGAATTCCCTGATAGGAACTAACTGGATGGTAATGTAGGCAGGTAGGGTGTAGCTAGAGGAGCTATGTCTCTGGGGGCTAGTCTTTGGGGTATATATTTTGTCCATGTTGAGGCGAGTCTGTCTTCCTCACATCCCCCTCACTGATCGTCATGCCCTGAACCACTTTCCTCTGCTACATCTTCTACTATGAAGTTCAGCCTCAAGGGATGAAGTCAGTCATCTATGGACTGAGACCTCTGAAACCATGAACCCCCAAATAAAATTTTCCTCCTCTAATAGTTATTGTAAGGTCTTTTAGTTGCAGCTGTGAAAAAGCTAATTAAAATACTATCTTCTTGAGTTTTCTTCAATTTCTTACTTCAGTGTTCAATAGTTTTTATTGTAGAAGTTTTTCACCTCCTTGGATAGATTTATTTCTAGATGTTTTTTTGAGTCTATCATTAATTGGATCATTTTCTTGATAATATTTCTCAACAGATTTCTTGTTGGTGCATAGGAAAGCTATTGATTTTTTATGTTGTTTTGCAACCTGCTACTCTGCTGAATTTATTAGCTCTTTTGGTCCTTATGTAGAACTTTTGGGATCTTTCTAAGTATAAAACCATTGTATCAGTCAGGGTTCTCTAGAGGAACAGAATCAACAGGAAGTATGATTATTAAAAGGGGATTTATTAAGTTGGCTTACACGATCAGAACAATAGCCATCTATAGGCTGGAGAGCTGGAAGAACCGGTAGCTGTGCAGTCCAAGAGGTAGAAGCCCCAGAACAAGAGGGATCAACAGTGCTACCCTAGTCTGAGACCAAAGGCTTCTGGAAATTCCCTGGAGAATCACTGGCAGAGTCTGCTTGGAAGAGTGAAGAAGCAAGCATCGGATATCCTCAGACAATCAAAGCAGCAATCAAGAATCTGAGAAGAGTCGAGCTTGCATCTGCTGCTGCTTCCTTATTCTTTCAACTTTTATTCCATCCAAGCCACTACCTTATTGAACAGTGCTGTCCATGCTTAGCAAGGGTCTCCACATTCCAGTCATTCCTAGACACACCCTCATCCACACACCCAGAAGCCTCTTAATCATCAGCTTCTCTTAATCCAATCAAGTTGACAATTCAAATTAACCACTACAACCATATTGTCTGCAAACAGTGAAAATTTGACTTCTTCCTTTCTATTTTTATACCTTTATTTCCTTCTCTTGCCTAATTGCTCTGGACAGAATTTCTAGTACCACATTGACTAGGAGTGGTAAGAGAAGACATACTTAACTTGTTATGAATTTTCAAAGAAATGCTTACCATTTTTCCCCTTTCAGTTTGATGTTGGCTTTAGGTTTGTCACATATTATTTTATGATGTTGAGATAGCTTTCTTCTATTCCTAGTTTCTTCAATGTTTTTATAATGAATAGGTACTGGATTCTGTCAAAGGCTTTCTCTGTATCTATAAATATGATTATGTGTTTTTGTATTTACTTCTATTTATGTGATAAATTACATTTATTGATGAATTGTATGTTAAATCATCCTTACAATCCTGGAATAAAACCAACTTGGTCATAAACTTATTTACTTTAAGAATCATTCTAAAGCTACAGTAATCAAACTGTGTGGTATTGGAATCAAGAAAAACAAATAGATGAAAAAAACAAAATAAAGTTAGCATAAACAAACACACACAAAGTCCATCAACTAATTTTTAACAAAGGTAAAAAAGACAACCACTGGAAAACTATAAGCAAAAAAAAATCATCACCCTCCCCAGAAAATTATAAAAACGACTTTGACCCATACCTCACATAATATACAAAAATTTACTTAAAATTTAATATTATTATTATTATTAACACAAATATTTGAAAACCTATGAGATTTGTAGAATGAAATAATATGATAAAATCTAGGTGATATTTTTAAGCAAAAAAGTTCTCAGATGTGACAACAATGCTTCAATTCATGAAAGAAAATTTCTAATAAATTGGATTTTATTAAAATTAAAAACTTCTGTTAAGAGAATGAAAAGACAAGCCATACACTCTCTTAAAATTACATTTTTGATAAAGGACTTGAATGCCATACATATAAAGAAGCTACAGACTTCAAAATATGTAATAAGCAGCCTAGCTTAGAGATTAGAAAATGATTTGAATAGTACTTCACCAAAGAACACTGATGGATGGCAAATGTCCATATAGAAAGATGCTTACCATCATTAGTCACTAGGGAAATGCAAATTAAACCTACAATGAGGTATCACCTCATACAAATTAAAATATCTTTAATTTAAAAGTGGGCCATACCAAGTGTGGTGAGGATGTACAGAACTGAAAAATCTCAAAAAATACTAGTAGATGTGTAAAATGATAACAACCATTCTGCAAAAAAATTTGACAACTTCTTTAAAAATGAATTTGCTTTAATCTGCAAAATGTTGAATTATATCAAAAGACTTTTAAGTATGTATTAAAATATTTGTTTTATTATTTATCTTTTGAAGTGATAGGTTAATATTTTAATAATAGGACTCATTAAATTACATATTATTTAAAAAATAAATAAAAAGCATACACCAATGAAATAACCCAACCATTCCTCCCTTAGGTATTACTCAAGAGAAATGTCAGATATGTCAATATAAAGACTTGCACATGAATGGTCATAGTATTTTTTGTACATAATAACCAAAAACTGGAAATAACCCAAATGTCATCAGCAGGAGAATGAATAAATTAATGGTAGTGTGGACTACTACACATCAGTAAAAAGCAACCAATTATTAACACAAGTAACATCAGGGAAGAATCTCAAAACATTTAAACTGAATGATAGACACCAGACAAGAATGAATACATACATTATCATTCCATTTACTTAAAAATCTCTAAAATGAAAACAAAATAGGGACAAAAGTAGATCATGAAGGAGGTGTAGGGAGAAGAGCAAGAGGAGGGAGATATCTCAAAGGAACACAACTATGGTATTGGTTTCATGAATGCATATATAATAAAAGCTTAAAACCTATGCAGTTTACTCTATGTCAATTGTATCTTATTAAAACTCTCAAACACATAAAAATCGATAAGTTGAAAAATGTATAAACCTGAATTGAAAATACTTATAATCCTGATGCCTTCAGGTCTCAAAGTGTTCTAGTTCTACCAAGTTTAACCAAAGCAGAGGTAGGAATGATATAATCAACCACTAGTTGGAGACAAAAGATCAGGAAAAGCAAAACCCAGCCAGATCTGAGGCTTCCATGGATTTCCTGTGTTGCCTTCTTGGTCTTCTTTCTCACTGTTTTAATCAGCTTTCTTCATTGCTGTAACTAAAATATCTAACCAGCACAACTGTAGAGGAGGAAAAGTCTAAGGACTCACAGTTTCAGAGGCCTTAGACCATAGAAGGCTGGCTTCATTCCTTGGGCTTCGAAGTGAGACTGAACATCAGGGTGGAAGCAGCTCACATTTTAATCAGACAGTAGAAAGAGAGTCTCCACTCTTGAGATACAAAGTGTATACCCCATAGCCACACCCCAATTCCCATCTCCTTCAGCCACACCCTATCACTTCAGTTACCACACAGTTAATTCTTGTCAGGGAATTAAATCATTGATTGGGTTAAGAGTCTCACAACCCAATCATTTCTCTTCTGAACCTTCTTGCATTGTCTCACACATGAGAATTTGGGGGACACCTCACATCCAAATTATAACATTCTACCCTTGGCCCCCAAAAACTCACAATCATCTCCCAATGCAAAATACATTTTTTTCCACTTCCAAGAGTCTCCATACTCAACAATTCTGAGATTGCTCAAAGTTAAAGTCTAAAGTCTTTTCTGAGACTAAGGCAATCTCTCAGTGTGAGCTCCTGTAAATTAAAGGCAATTTACAAGTATCTAATGTATAATGGTACAGAGTAAACATTTCCATTCACAAAATTAGGGGCAGAGAAAGAAGGAATAAGACCAAAGCAAGACTGAAATCCAGCTGGGCAAACAAGTCCTGTAGCTCCATGTCCAGCATCCACACAGCATCCTGATGTCCTCTCTGAAGGGTTTGTATAGTTCCACCCCATGGCCTTGTTGGTTGCAGCCCAAGTGGCCTCTCTGCTGACTTGCCTCTGTTCAATTCCTGTAGCTTTCCTAGTACAATATCCCACATTACTGGCATGTCTTGATCTCAGGGGTCTTCACTGCAGCTACAGTTCCTCCTCAAATCTCCACGCCTTGCTTTCTCAGGGAGAGCCCACAGGGACTCTGACCCTGCTGCACTTTGCCTGGTCTCCCAGGTCTTCCTTTAAAATCTTGATGGGACCCTCCATAAGCCTCTACCTCTAGCATCCTGCATTCCTGCAGAACCAGTGCCACATGGCTAATGCCAAGGTCTGCCACACTCTTGAACAGTAGCCAAGCTTCCAGTGAACCTGCTGCAACAGCCTCCGAGTGTCTGAGCAACTTGTGAAAACTTCCTAGGTCCCCTTGTGTAAGAAGGGTGCCCCACTGGTCTCTTCTAAAGGGAATTTTCACTCTTACTCCCTTGAGTTATAGATAGGTGTGGTCTTGCCAATTCCTGAGATGCCCTCAAGCCATCTTTCTTATTGTCTCTAGGCAGTCTTTAGCATTTCTTTAGTGGCAGTAAGGTCTTTAACAAATACAACTTCCTTAGCCCCAGTTTCACTCCTACCTTTCAAGTTTTTCAAATATTTCTGCTCTGCTTTCTGCTCCTGAATATCACAATAATCTTAGCTAAAAGCCACCAGCAATATTCATGCCACTGCCTGAATGCTATGCTGCCTAGACATTTCTTTCACCAGATTAAGAAGTCTATCACTTTTAAAATCAGCCTCACAGAAAGTCTCAGGAAATGGGCAAAATATAGACAACTTCTCAGCCAGAATAAAACACTACTCCAAATTCCAATGGAGTTCTCCTTCTCTGATCCACAGTCCTATTGCCATTTTTGCATTCTGAGCTCCCATCAGAATCGGCCATTCATTTCAGTTTACAACACTAAAGCATTTCCACCTTGCATTGCTAAGCATCTTAAAATTCCTCCCAGCAATTCCATAAAGCTCAAAAGCTTCTGATCCACATGGTAAAGTTAGTCACAGCGACAACACCACTTCTCGGTACCAATTTCTGTTTTAGTCAGCTTTCTATGCTACTGTGACTAGAAGATCTGGACAGAACAACTGTAGAGGAGGAAAAGTTTATATGCAGGCTTGAGGTTTCAGAGGTCTTAGTCCATAGAAAGCCAGCTCCATTCCTTGGGGCTCACAGTGAGGCTGAACATCATGGCAGGAGAGTTGCGACAGAGAGAAGCACTCTAGAAATACAAAATTTATGCCCCATAGCCATGCCCCAATTCCCACCTCCTACAGCCACACCCTACCATTTCAGTTACCACTCAATTAATCCCTATCAAGGGGTTAAATCACTGATTGGGTTAAGACTCTTACAACCCGATCATTTCTCCTCTGAACCTTCTTGCACTGTCTCACGTGAGATTTGGGGGGACACCTCACATCCAAACCATAACACATTCATACCCCTTCATGCTGCTTTTCTTCTGACTTTGGGATGGAAGGTGAAATATCTCTTATATAAGACACAGCACTAACCATACAAGGTGAACTTAATAAATCAAACTTCATTAAAATTAAGAACATCTACTATCTAAGATACCTCCAAGAATAAGCCAGTCACATATGAAAAAAAGATAAATTATATATATTATAATTATAAATTTATTAATTTCTAAATTATACCATAAATGATTCTCTATATGGTTACATAAATTATATACATACACATGTATACATATATATTCTTTCATATTTACATGAATACACAGGCATGTTCATATGAAAAAGTTCAATGACCTATACTTTTAAGATTTGTGTACTTTCTTGTAAGTTATACCATGAAATCTTTTGAAGAAAGTTTCTGTTTTACTTCATTATCTACCTTGTACTGAATACCCAGTACATCTACCCCACTCCAAAATTCTAGATCCTCAGAATACAGTGATCTATGCTTATTCTTTCCACCAACATTGAACAAAATCATTCAGAAGGTAAAACTAAACATCTATCCAAACTTTCCTTAATTACTCAATAGAAAAGAACTTTCAAAATATTTCTGTAGCATATCACTTATTGTTTCTTGAAGAAATTTTACCACTAATAGTGGTTTTAGATCAAAAAGCTATTCTAATTCTTTATATGAAGCTATAGTTCCCTTTACATAGTACTGTGGACTTACTAACCCATCCAGAGATCACCAATGCTTCCCCCAATTTCCCATATTAACATATCATGGTTATTTGCAATGCTTGAAAATTCTATAGCATTTGCTTCTCCTAATAAACAACTGCTTGGTGTTTCTGGGATTTGTGCCCAAAACTATCTACTGCTCTATTACTTCCTCTAGAACATTCAATAGAAATATAACTGAAGCCACAAATGTCATTCTAAATGTCCTAGTAGATACATTAAAATACTACACAGGGAAATTAATTTCAATAATATATTTTATTGAATGTATTATTAATTAGATATTTTACATTGCTTTTTCATATTGATTCTTCAAAGACCTAGTGTGTAGTTTGCCCTTATATTGCACACTTACAGTATATCTTAATATTGATGAACACATTTCAAGCACTCAGTAGTCATACACAACTAGTGATTACTATATTAGATAGTGCAGTCCCCAATCACCTTGAACCACACACTTCCCCCATCAGACCTCTAACACCTTTGAAATGAAACTCCAAATGCAGTCTCTATTAAACTTAAAATAATATATGACACCTTCACTTGGCATCTTTACATTTCTTTAAACTTTAGGTCTCTCCAGAAGTTCTGATCCACTAGGCTCTGTTCATGGAGCTCCACCCACCAAGTCAGTGGGAGCCATGCTTGTTTCTATATGGAACCTAACATACTTCCCATGTATACAATATAAAATCGTCAAACACTGATCTTGTCATTATGCCAAGCCTAACTCAACAAAATATTTCACCTCCTACACTCTTGAAAAGTGTTATATATTAAAATTATCCAGTGAAAAATAGCATGAAATTATTGTGAATATATTTATAATTTAAATATGTTAGGTCAACTAGCATGTGAAATGAAGTCTTCCAAGAAAGAGAGGAGGCAAGAAAACAAGGCAAGAAAACAGAGTCGACAGCGATTCAAGCTGGGATTCCAGAGCCAGCACTGACACCAGGTAGTTACATATGCTTGGGCAACACAAATATTTCTTTGTGTCCATGGTGTGATCTAGCATATAAAGGGGCTGAATGAAATGACTCCTAAGCTTCCACTTAACACTGAATATTCTATAATTACAGAAACTATTTTTGTAAAATGAAAGACAAAGAGTTAGGGGGAGGATAGAGGAAAATATATCCACTCAGAGAAAGAGTTAAAATCCCCTCTGAATATAGAATAGAAAGCACTAGAACTTGGATTCGCCACTGAAAAATTAATGATCATAATTAATACACACTAATTTAAAAATTCCTACATCCTTTTTCAGGATTTCTTTAAAAATATTTCACAAAGAAGTTGTTCTGCTTAAGTTTTTCTTCATTTGACAACCTCAGGTTACAAATTAATTGGTTAAACATGGGCACAGCCGAGAGAATCGGGAAGATACTCTTCCCTGGTCCAGGTATAAAACGGTGATTTGAAGTACATAAAAGCTCCTGACTTTTGTTGATTGACTTTACATCATTTTGACAAAATACCTGATAAAATCAATTTAAAGGAGGAAAGGTTTATTTTAACTTACAATTTCAAAATTGTCAGTTCATGATTGGCTGGGAAAAAAAACCATTAAGCTATGAATACATAAGTGAATCAATCCATTCATGAGGTCAGAATCCTCATGATACAATCAAATCCCAAAGGTCCCACTGAACACTGCTGCATTGGAGAACAAAACTTCAACACATAAGTTTTGAAGGGGACTTATGACCCCTCCAAAGCCATAACATGACCCAAAGTAAAGAAAAAACTAATTATGTGGGAATTCCAAGTAATAAAGGCTTTGGGTTTACCCTCAGTGGAGCTCATGTGAAGAATGCAGGAAAAAAGTGAAACTGTAAAAATGGCAACTATTGGTACCCCAAGGCCCATTGTCACAATAATAAGGACTATCAACAAATTTATATGAGTTATTGCAGGACAGTTCAAGGAGGAGAATGATTTTACCCATATACTAATGATATTACCTGTACATAAGGCCAGAAACACTGTATTTCTCATCTAGCCACAGCCCCAAAACCCTCATCCTGTAGACACCCCACAAAAGGGGTACCTGCAGAGACAGGTTACTGTGAAAAACAATGGTTTACAGATAGTGACACAGAGGTCACATACCATTGCTGACAGGATGAAGGATGCAGAGAAGACAAACAGAAGAAAAAAGAGCTTATTTAAACACTCTGCAAGGAAAATTATGTTCTTTGAAACAAACTGATCAGCTTTGGTGGGGGATGAGAGTAGCAGAGTAACTAAAACCTCTGAGGGACAAGTTGAAGAGGAAAAAGTGCATGGGCATGTGCAGTTGAGAATTCAGTCCTATCAGGTCTTCAAGCCCAACTTCCCCAACACAGCGACCATAGATAAACCTAGAAGAATGGGATCTGGAGTCCCAGCTGGTCCCTTAAGCCTGCATGGATGAATCTGTCACAAGACAGGAGTACTGGGCAGCCATTCTCCTCTAGGATGTTCTGTGAGAAAGAAAGAGAGAGAACTCAACATGGAAGTTCATGGTAGTTTAAGGGGTGGAGGGAGAATTAAAGAAAAGAGACATTAACTAAGGGCTAACTAAGAAATATGCAGTCTTCTAAATGCTGTGTGACATTCCAACTGTCCTCTTTTTACAGTTGATGTAAAATGACACCTGAGCAACTTGAACAAAGTCCCAGTGCTACTGAGATGCAGCAGTGGGTGCACTCAAGTTCTCTGGCTCCTGTACTTTCAGTTTCTAACCATTCTGTTGCAGGACGTGGTAGATCAGGCACCCACCCTCTTCAGTTTGGAGCTACATTGCTGCTCTCTGCTGCCTCCCATCCGTCTCTTTCATGGAGACACAAGTGGCCCACAAGGTTACAACTTGGAGCTCAGATGCCTCCGTTTCTGCCTCTCTATTTTCAGAAACAAAAACCTCTAGATTTCCTTGGTTGTCTTGTTGAACTGAAGAACTTGTTCTCTAATTGCACCTTTGCTCTGAGGCTCTTGTCTAGCTTCCAGCGAAGGGGCAGCATCCTTATCTACCACAATGAGTAACAGAATACAAATGGGTTTTATTCTGCATCAGAGAGCTCACTTACAGAGTGACTTTCAGATCTCCTGCAAGACCCTTGCCCACCTATCATCATCAAGGAAGAAAGAAATGTTCATTTACATCTTTGATAATGCTTCACCTGGCTTTCAATGACCTGTTCGTTCCTTCAAGTTACATATTTTTAAGTATGATTAAGAAAAGCACTATGGGGGGAAAATGATTCTTGCTAGCTTTTTATGGGCATCTGCTATGTACCACTGTGTCTGACCCGACACCCTCATATGGACACAAAAGATTCCACAGCAGTGTACAAACACTTTTGCTTCACTTATTATTCACAGCAACTTCACAAATTAGATCATATTTTAAAGTGAGGAGCACACAGTTAATAAATTTCAGAATCTTAAATCAAATGCTAATCTTTCCAACTCAAAACCTCATAGGCCAAGTGATCTTGTTGAGCTTCTGAAGCTCAAGGTGTGTAATGTGTGTTGCCGACAGCACTCATTTTTGTCTCCAGAGTGCATGCAATCCTGGCTCCCCTGAATGATATTTACTGTCAAAAATGTTCAGGAAGGGTTTGTTGCCTGAGGGGGGGTGGCGGTGGAAGTTAAAGGGGTCGAGGGTTAGCGCTCCTCTGGACCAACAGTTTCGGCCGCTGCAGTCACTTCGTCCGGTCGCCTTTAGCCTAGGAGTCCCGCCGACAGCAGCCATGAGTGGAGGCGTATATGGGGGAGATGAAGTTGGAGCCCTTGTTTTTGACATTGGATCTTATACTGTGAGAGCTGGTTATGCTGGTGAAGACTGCCCCAAGGTGGATTTCCCCACAGCTATTGGTATGGCGGTAGAAAGAGATGATGGAAGCACAGTGATGGAAATAGATGGTGATAAAGGCAAACTAGGCAGTCCCACCTACTACGTAGATGCTAATGCCCTGCGTGCTCCAAGAGAAAATATGGAGGCCATTTCTCCACTAAAAAATGGGATGGTTGAAGACTGGGATAGCTTCCAGGCTATTTTGGATCATACCTATTGTTGGAGGCCGCTGCCCTGTAGGGCCCGCAGTGGTGGCTGGCCTCGCCCTATGGCGCCGAGAAGCCCAGATGCAAGTGCTTTCTATTGGCTGACTGATCTCCTCCGCGTCCATGCTTAGCTCGTGATCAGTACATGTCCTCATTACCCACCATTAAGTCTCCACGAGCCAAACGCCTGACCCATTAAGGTGATTGGCTGTTACATCCCATAAAGCTGCGTACTTTGTGCGGCGGCGAGAGCAAGCAAGGCAAGGAGGGCAGGCAGCAGCTGCGGGACGAAAAAAGAGGAGAGGCGGCCGCGGCGCGAGGAGAGAGGAAGAAGAGAGAAGTGACAGCTGCACGAGAGAAAAGAAGGAGAGAGAAAACTGCACGACAAGAGAAGAAGGAGAGAGAGAGCTGCGCGACAAGAGAAGAAAAAGAAGACGGCGGCGGTGGAGGAGGAGGAAGAGCCAGGCACTCGGCTCAGAAGCTCTCCCATAAAAATAAAGACCTTAAAACTTCATTTGAGAGCCGAGTCTTCATTGTACTCGCTGGATGAGACAAGTGGTGCCAAAACCCGGGACCCCTCGCACCGCCACAAAAGAGGTAAGTAATATCCAGGTAAAACAGCTGTTAAAACTAAACAAGTCAAGTAAAATAAGTTAAGAAAGGTTAAAGCAGTATACAGGAAGCTGGGTCTAAGAGGGCCCAGGTACAGGGAACTGGGTGAAGTAACCCCCAGTGGACTGGCCAGGTATTAAGATTTTGTGTGCTTGTTGTTTGTCAAGAGTTCATGTCTTTGATTGTATTGTATTGTTGCAGAGCACTATTGTTTTTAGTTGTTTTAGTGTGACTTAGCATTGTAGTGTGGGTAGCATTTAAAGCTTTAGAAAATGGGTGGCAAAACATCACGGATCAGAATGGAGGGTCCGCTTAGAGACTTATTAAAAGCAAATGGAACACCTCTGAAAACAAAGACTGCGAGGCTTTTCCTCAGAACAATAGAGGAAGCTGCGCCATGGTTTTTGGATGAGGGACTCTTAAACATACCACGGTGGGATCACTGAGGAGAGGATCTAAGAAAGAGGGAGAAAGTAGAACCATTACTGGTGGGCACGAGCGCAATTTGGAAGTTGATTCGCGGGTGCTTAACTAACCTGAGGCCAACGTTTAAAGATACACTAGAAAAAGGAGAAGATATTTTAGAGGAGAAAAAAGAGGAACAGGAAAAAATTACACAAGGAATGCAAGGGCTAAACTTTGAGAGAGGAGGACCCCCAGGATCATGTTTCCACTGTAAACAACAAGGACACCTTAAAAAACAATGTCCCCAGGTAATACAGCAAGACAGACCCCAGAGAAGGCCTAAACCTGGAGTCTGCCCAAGATGTAGAAAGGGATATCATTGGGCTAGTGAATGTAGATCTATGATAAATGTAGATGGTAACCCTATCCTTCCTCGAGGAAGTTCAAAAAACGAGGGACGGGGTCCACAACCCCAGGGTCCGGCACAAATGTATGGGGTGATTCAAAAAGTGGCCAGGACACATTATCCAGTGACAGACCAAGGAGAGCAACACCAGGAAGTGCAGGACTGGACCTCTGTTCTACCACCAGAGCAATACTAATGCCAGAAATGGGAGTACAAGTCATACCTGTTGACTTTAAGGGTCCCCTACCTGAGAACGCCATGGGACTATTATTAGGCAGAAGCTCCAGTGCACTCAAAGGATTAATGATAGTTCCAGGAGTCATAGATCAAGATTATACAGGAGAAATTAAAGTGCTTGCTTCATCACCTCAGGGCATTATTTCCATTTCTCCGGGAGACCGAATAACTCAGCTTTGTATACTACCTAGTCTTCATGGCTCATTCCCGTCACAACAACGTTTCAGGGGAGATAAGGGTATGGGATCTACAGGTATTGTTTTGGCCTGCCTTACTATGGAACTAAAAAACAGACCTATGTTAGAATTAATTGTAAAAGGAAAAATTATAAATGGATTGTTAGACACGGGAGCAGACACAAGTATCATAGCAGAAAAAGACTGGCCAAAGGATTGGCCCACACAAAAGGCAAATCAAACATTGACAGGATTAGGTATTGCCACAGAACCAAAAAAGAGCTCCATGTGGCTACAATGGAAAAGCCCAGAAGGTCAAGAAGGACTTTTCCAACCATATGTCTTAGAACAAATCCCGGTGACATTATGGGGTAGAGATATTTTAAATCAAATGGGGATGAAAATAACCACAGAAGGAATATACAGTGAACAAGCACAAAACAATGAAAAAACAAGCGCACAAGTGGGGAAAGGGCTTAGGAATCAATGAACAAGGCATAAAGGAACCAATATCAATTAAACAAACAGGTGATAGACAGGGACTGGGTTTTTCCTCGGGGCCACTGATGAAATAATTAAAATAAAATGGAATATAGAAAAACCTATCTGGGTCCCTCAGTGGCCCCTAAATACAGAAAAACTTAAAGCAGCCCAGGAATTAGTACAAGAACAATTAGAGGCAGGGCATATAAGGCCCTCCACATCACCTTGGAATACCCCCATATTTGTTATAAAAAAGAAATCAGGTAAATGGAGATTACTACATGACCTAAGAGCCATCAATGCCGTAATGCAATCCATGGGGCCAATTCAGTTGGGCCTACCAGTCTTATCAGCATTACCAAAGGACTGGAAATCAATAATATTAGATATAAAGGATTGTTTTTTCTCTATTCCTCTCCTCCCTGACGACATAGAAAAGTTTGCTTTTACGGTCCCCTCCATTAATCATGGACAGCCTGATGCCAGATATGAATGGAAAGTCCTACCCCAAGGTATGGCCAATAGTCCAACCATATGTCAAATATACGTAAATAGTGCTTTAATACCAATCAGAAATAAGTACCCAGATATAATTATATACCATTATATGGATGATGTATTAATTTGCCACCCAGAACAAACAATACTAGATAAGGTATTTACTGATCTAATTAGTCATTTAAAGACAAGAGGACTTATTTTAGCACCTGAAAAGATACAAAGACAACAAGTTCAAGAATTTTTGGGCGCTAAAATAAACAGCACAATCATTACACCCCTAAAAACTTCTCTTAGACTCGACCATCTTAATACCTTAAATGATTTTCAAAGGTTATTAGGTGATATTAATTGGATAAGGCCTTACCTTACATTAACTACTCAAGATTTAGGACCATTATTTAATATCTTAAAGGGAGATGCTCATCCTTCTTCACCCAGAAAACTTACAGAGGAAGCCAGAAAAACCCTGGATGTAGTACAAAAAAGACTAGACGAGGCACAGGTTGATCGTATAGATCTGTCAGCATCTCTATCACTCATAGTACTTCCAAATAATTTAGTCCCTACAGGAGTCCTCTGGCAACAAGGACCTTTAATGTGGATACATTTACCCTACTCTCCAGGAAAAACAATAGTTTCTTATCCTGAAGCAATGGCACAAATAATATTCAAGGCATTAAAATCAGCCATCATAGTATTTGGAAAAACTCCAGACAAGATAATAACCCCATATAATTCAGAACAAATTTCTTACTTAAGCAATAATAACAATGATTGGGCAATTCTTATGGTCACAACTGCTGCCCAATTTGACAATCATTATCCAAAACATCCATATATACAATTTTATCTAAGAAATCCTGTGATTCAAATAAAAATTACAAAAAGGGAACCTATAAGACAAGCAGTGGTAGTGTTTACTGATGGTTCCAATAATGGTACTGGAGCATATTTTCATAAAGATAAGGTACAAACATTTCTTTTTCCAAAGGCTTCTGCACAGCAAATAGAATTATTAACAATAGAACAAACATTAAAAGATTTTCATAAAGTTCCTGTAAATATTCTGTCGGATAGCCATTACGCTGTTAATGCAGTTCAACAACTGGAAGACGCCTGTCTAATCAACAAAAATTCCACCATATCCAACATACTCTTAGTATTACAAAAACTCATTTGGAGTAGAACAGAGACATTCTACATAGGACATTTATTAACAAGACCCGCATCTAAGACGTCATCATCCCTTACCATTAACTAATACCTCTTCTATTTTTACCAATGCTTTGACAGGATTGCCTGCAGTTCTCTTTGATTCACAGACCGTTCTTTTACATCTTTTTCTTTACCAGGATGATGTTCAATTAGGAATGAAACATGTCAATCCTTATAACTGGCTTCTGCTTCCTAACACAAAAGGATATACTAATATACAGTCTTTTTTCAGTCTTCTGGGAGTGGAACATAAATTGTGCCAGTGGAACTCCTCTATTTGGGACACTTCTTCTTTCCTATCTGCTACTCAGTCTCTTACCTGTAATGGAAGCATAACCTTTCCTCCCACTCTGGTTTGTGTGTCACCCCCTTTCATGTTTCTATTAACTAACCATAGTACTACCGTCCTAAATTATTCTGAGGCTAACGTAACTTGTTTCCTTTCACAATGTTGGAATTCCTCCCAGTTTTCCATTGCAGTAACCAGTCTCCATAACTGATGAAGAGCTGCCTATGATTTTGTCTAGAAACAAAAGAGACTTCGGCATTACAGCAGCAGTGGTTACAGTGGTGGCTGTGTCTGCGGCTGCAGCTGCGGTAGCAGCGACAGCATTAGCTACTACAATACCAATAGCCCAAGCTGTCAATAATATAGCTGAAAGAGCCACCTCAGCTTTACAAACACAAAAGGTTATCAATGCCCACTTAAAAGCTGGCATAACTGATCTTATACTCCTGATAACCTTACCACTCAATTATGATTAGAGACTGAAACATGGGCAGACATCATGGCTCTTGGAATACTTATGGTACTGGGTTTGGACTAATGATCTGATGCCTTATGCATGTAAGATGCCAACAACAGGGAGAACGTCAGACCATCAAAATGGCACTTATGGCGCTTAAAACTGGCACATCTCCACAGGTGTGGCTATAATATGCTGGGTCGGTAGCCAATGACGGGTAAGCAAACAGAGACATATATCAACCTAAGACAGGTCCTCATCCCAAGATGGGTGAGATACCAACAACGGGTAAGAATATGTTCTGCTGTTATGCAACCTAAGACAGGTACGATCCCGGGGATCCAGAGTCACAGATAGGCTCATGGGGGCCCATACCAACCTAAGACAGGGTTCTGACGCCTGGAGGTCAGAATTCCGATGACGGGTAAGGATGGTGCTCGCCACATGAGCTATCATGATGACCTGATCCTAAGCCATTAATAAAACAGAAAGGGGAAGATTTGTCTCGTCCAGCGAGTACAATGAAGACTCGGCTCTCAAATGAAGTTTTAAGGTCTTTATTTTTATGGGAGAGCTTCTGAGCCAAGTGCCTGGTTCTTCCTCCTCCTCCACCGCCGCCGTCTTCTTTTTCTTCTCTTGTCGCGCAGCTCTCTCTCTCCTTCTTTTCTCTCGTGCAGCTGTCACTTCTCTCTTCTTTCTCTCTCGTCACGCCGTGGCCGCCTCTCCTCTTTTTTCGTCCCGCAGCTGCTGCCTGCCCTCCTTGCCTTGCTTGCTCTCGCCGCCGCGCAAAGTACGCAGCTTTATGGGATGTAACAGCCAATCACCTTAACGGGTCAGGCGTTTGGTTCGTGGAGACTTAATGGTGGGTAATGAGGACATGTACTGATCACGAGCTAAGCACGGACGCAGAGGAGATCAGTCAGCCAATAGAAAGCACTTGCATCTGGGCTTCTCAGCGCCATAGGGCGAGGCCAGCCACCACTGCGGGCCCTACTGGGCAGCGGCCCCCAACACCTATAAAATGCATGTCAAATCAGAAGCCAACCTGCATCCTGTTCTTATGTCAGAAGCACCGTGGAATACTAGAGCAAAGAGAGAGAAACTGACAGAGCTAATGTTTGAACACTACAACATTCCTGCATTCTTTCTTTGTGAAACTGCAATTTTGACAGCATTTGCTAATGGTTGTTCTACTGGTCTGATTTAGACAGTGGAGCCACTCATACCACTGCAATTCCATTCCATGATGGCTATGTTCTTCAGCAAGGCATTGTGAAATTCCCTCTTGCTGGAGATTTTATTACTATGCAGTGCAGAGAACTCTTCCAAGAAATGAACATAGAATTGATTCCTCCATACATGATTGCATCAAAAGAAGCAGTTCGTGAAGGATCTCCAGCAAACTGGAAAAGAAAAGAGAAGTTGCCACAGGTTACACGGTCTTGGCATAATTACATGTGTAACTGTGTTATCCAGGTTTTGCAAGCGTCAGTACTTCAAGTGTCAGACTCAACTTATGATGAACAAGTAACTGCCCAGATGCTTTCTGTTCATTATGAATTCCCCAATGGCTACAACTGTGATTTTGGTGCAGAAAGGCTAAAAATTCCTGAAGGTTTATTTGACCCTTCCAATGTAAAGGGGCTCTCAGGAAATACAATGTTAGGAGTCAGTCATGTTGTCACTACGAGTGTTAGAATGAGTGATATTGATATCAGACCAGGTCTCTATGGCAGTGTGATAGTGGCAGGAGGAAACACATTAATACAGAGTTTTACTGATAGGTTGAATAGAGAACTTTCTCAGAAAACTCCCCCAAGTGTGCAGTTGAAATTGATTGCAAATAACACAACGGTCGAACGGAGGTTTAGTTCATGGATTGGTGGGTCCATTTTAGCTTCTTTGGGTAACTTTCAGCAGATGTGGATTTCCAAACAAGAATATGAAGAAGGAGGGAAGCAATGTGTAGAAAGGAAATGTCCTTGAAAGAGAGTTCCCAACCTCTCACCTTCCTGTGTCACCTTACGTTTCATAGCTTTAGTATACTCAGGAAAAAATGACCATCTTTTGTAGAATGTTTATACATTTTTGCATATTTCAATTTCCACTTAAATTTTTTAAGGCTTTAACTAGCTCTATAAATTAAAATGAGTTTGTGCTTTCCTTGAAATGCACTTATTCTTATTACAAGCATTTTATAATTTTGTATAAATGTCTATTTTCTTTAAATATTTTGCTTTCAGTAAAATGCTTTCCAACTCTGTTTAGTATATTAATTACCAGTGGATGGTGGAATTGCTTTTTATTGACTAATAAAAGTTACTGCCTATGCTTTTTACCTCAGGCTTGCAAATTTAAATAAAAATTACTAGCCATTTCAGAAATTTAAAAAAATTCCAGGAAGGGATTTCATTAAGACAGAGACTAATAAATAAGTTTTGTGTAGCAACTTGCCTTCTTCATTCCTAGCCAGGTGTGTTTGTATATTTAAGGATGATTGATTTCATAACCCCAAAATTAATCTCTGGGGAAATTTGAGCTTCAGTGTGCCCGTGGGTTATAGATGTTTTTGATCCTGGGTAAAGGAAAGAAATTCTTCAAGAAGCTATAAAATCTTAAAAGCAGAAGTGCATCTTCTTCCAGGCAAGTCCAGCTGGAACCACTGCACACAGACCTGTGCACCTTTTTCAGTCTGTGCACATACACCAGTGAAAACTTGCCCATCCTTGGCTCTGTCTCAGGGACAATGGAGTCTTACTGACCAATTTATACACAGAACTGTCCACATCCCATAGTGACTCTAATGAAACCCAATCCCTTTTCCCAATCCCACTGCACAAAGAAAAACAATTAATTAAAACAAAATTAAAATAAATCCATAAGGCAGGCTCTTCTTGAGATCCAAGAGCAAAGAAGACGTTAGAGTTTCTCTGAAAGCTCTGAGGGGATTTTGTCTGTTATTTCAGAGACAGTTTCCATGGCAACTTCATTTCCAAATGCATTTTAGGCAGGGTTTCTCTAAAGCTATGTTACCTAATGACTTGCTTCAGTACAAGCAGCTAGAAAAAAAGAAAAAACGAGTATTTCGATTTTTTTCTATTTTGTACAATACCATCAACTTCCAAAACTTGAGACTACGAAAAGTGGCTTCCTTCATCTATTTAGTTCTAATGTAAACTATATATTAGATGTAACTTTACAGAGCATCTTAAGATTTACATACAATAACATATTTTTGCATATATATCTCATGCATGTGCATTAGATCTCAGACTTCTGGTAGATAATTGAGTTATGGAAGTATGGTCCTGAGCCAATCACTAAACACCATTAGGTTCCCAACTTTGATAAGAAAAAGCAAACTTGATCAGAAAGAAGAGAAGGTAGCAGATAGGACTCAGCTTCAATTAGCTTCTGGGAAATAAGTAGAATTAAATCAAGCCATCAGAAGTTACATGGGTCTGCATTAAAATGAACATTACATTGATTTTAATGAGTATATTTTTCAATGTAAGATGACAGGTTCAGAGATACAAAAATCATCATAGGTCATGCCAGAAAGAAACTTAAAGTCTTGTAGAAGTGTCTCCCATATTGACTATTTACTCTATCCCTCATAGTTCCCATTTACCAGGGTTCAGTTTCTAACCTTCTACACTTTTTCTGCTTCCTTAAAACTGTAGCTCGCTTGTCCCATGGAGTCAACAATACCTCTACATGAATGTCTCCAGGTTTGCGTTATAAGTCCTCAAGTCTCTGTTGAGCTCCTTCCCTCTGTATCCATTATTTTTTCTGGGTATTTCCAAAAGGCTATCCTATAGTCATCCCAGAAATTCCTTTGGAAAAATAAGAGGCCCAGAATAGCCAAAGCAATCATTAGTGAGAAAAGTGAAACAGGAGGCATCACAATACCAGACCTTAGATTATACTAAAGAGGTATAGTAACCAAAATGGCATGGTATCAGCACCAAAATACACGTGTACCAATGGTACAAAATAGAAGACATAGAGACAAAGCCACATAAATACACCTATCTCATCCTAGATAAAGGTGCCAAAAATATATGTTGCAGAAAAGGTAGCCTCTTCAACAAATGGTGCTGGAAAAACTGGAAATCCATATGCAGTAAAAAGAAATTAAACCCCTATCTCTCACCCTGCACAAAATTCAACTCAAAGTGTATCAAAGACTTAGGCACTAGAAGAAACCCTGCAACTAACAGAAGAAAAAGTAGGCCCAAATCTTCATCATGCTGGCTTAGGAACAGAATTCCTTAACAGGACGCCTAAAGTTCAAGAAATAAAATCAGTAATCAATAAATGGGATGGGTTCAAACTAAAAAGCTTCTTCTCAGTAAAGGGGACAATCAATAATATGAAGAGAGAACCTACATAATGAGAGGAAAATCTTTGCCACCTGCACCTCAGATAGACCATTATTTTCCAGGATATATAAAGAACTTTAAAACCTTAACACCAAAAAACCAAATAACCCAATCACTAAGTCAGCTAAGGAACTGAACAGACACTTCACAGAAATGCAAATAACCAACAAACATATGAAAAAATATGCAACATTTCTAGCAATTAGAGAAATGCAAATAAAAACTACACTGAGATTCCATCTCACTTCAGTCAGAATGATAATTATCAAGAATACAAGCAACAATAAGTGTTGGCAAGGATGTGGGGTAAAACGTACATTCATCCATTGCTGGTGGGACTTCAAATTGGTGCAGCCACTCTGGAAAGCATTATGGAGATTCCTTAGAAAACCTGAAATGGAACCACCATTTGACCCAGCTATCCTACTCCTGGGTTTACACCCAAAGGACTTAAAATCAGCATACTACAGTGACATAGCCACATCAATTCACAATAGCTAAAGTGTGGAACCACCCTAGGTGCCCTTTAATAGATAAATGGATAAAGAAACTGTGGTATGTATACACAATGGAATATTACTCAGTCTTAAAGAAAAATGAAATTATGGCATTTGCAGGTAGATGGATGGAGTTAGAGAATATCATGCTAAGCGAAATAAGTCAATCCTAAGAAACCAAAGGCCATATGTTTTCTGTGATATGTGGATGCTGATCCATAATGGGGGTGAGGGCAAGGGAAGAATGAAGGAACTTGGGATTGGGCAGAGGAGAGTGTGGGGAGGGGAAGAGGCATGGGGTGGGAAAGATGGTGGAATGAGATGGACATTATTACCCTATGTAGATGTATGATTGCACGAATAGTGTGACTCTGCATTGAATAGCCAGAGAAATGAAAAGTTGTGCTGTTTGTGTACAGTGAGTCAAAATGAATTCTGCTGTCATGTATAACTAATTAGAACAAATAATAAAAAATAAAATAAAATTAGCCTTTCAGAAAAAATGTGGCATATATACACAATGGAGTATTACTCAACCATAAAAAAGAATGAAATTATAACATCTGCTAGTAAATGGATGCAACTGTAGAAAAAAATGTGCTACGTTAAATAAGCCAGACCCAAAAAGTCAAAGGTCAAATATTGTCTTTGATATGCAGAAACTACTCCAAAATAAGGAAGACAAAAAGAGAAAGGGGAGAAGGAAAGGTGGATGGGGGTATTCTATCAAAATAGAAGAAAGATCAATGGAGTAAATTAAGGGGAATGATGGAGAAGGGGGAGGAATGGAATAAGGAAATAACAGTGAAATGAATCACCTTACCCAGCTTTCCTGTGTACACATATGAATATACCATCGTGAATCTCACCATCATGTATATCCACAAGACATTAATTTTTAAAAAAACTATAAATAATTACCTGAAAGATCAGTAGAGTAGAGGGAAGGAAATGGGGGAGGAAAGAGAAGAGGGAAACAGGAAGTACTGGGGACTGAATGAGAGCAAATTATATTCCATGTTTTTATAATTATGTTAAAATGAAACCGATTGCTAGGTATAATTAAAAAGAACCAATAAAACGGAGTGAGGGGTAAATGTTACTAAGGGCTTAAGGGAAAGAAGAATTGAAAATTCACCTTGAATTAAGTCATTCTCTTGACATAACTTATTTTTCCATATCACTCTTGCTGTGCTTATTGTTTATGGATCATTTCAAGATTATAGTCCAGAAAACTATATGAAAAACTTCTTCAAGGAAAATTATAAATTCTGTAACTTTGGGATATACTAGCACATTCATTATTTATCAGATGGTAAATGCCTTCTAAATGGTCCTTAAAAACTTGCTGGGCTGTGGGAATAGCCCAGAGATAGAGCACTTGCCTCCCAACTGTAGGGGGTATTATGGTTTGGATGTGAGGCGTCCCCCAAAATCTCACATGTGAGACAATGCAAGGAGGTTTGGAGGAGACATAATTGTGTTATAGCCTTAACATACTTGGTAAAGTAATCCCCAAAGGGGATTAACTGAGTGGTAACTGGAGGCAGATGGGGTGTGGCTGGAGGAAGTGATTCATTGGGGGTGTGGCTATGGGGTGTATTGTTTGTGTCTGGAGGGTGAAGTCTCTTTCTGTCTCTCTGCTTTCTGATCATCATGTGAGCTGCTTCCCTCTGCCACACTCTTCTGCCATGATATCCTGCCTCACCTCCAGCCCTGAGAAATGGAGCCTGCTGTCTGTATCTCTAAAACTGTGAGCCTGTAAATAAATCTCTCCTCCTCTACAGTTATTCTGGTCGAGTCTTTCAGTCGCAGCAATGAAAAAGCTGACTAAAACTGGCGGAAAAGACTTGCTGAATGTAAAGTGTGTAAATATAAAGCAATAAAAATCTATAGCAAAAACCCATAATGTTCAGAGATTATTTTACCTGTCTGAAATAATTCATCAGAGGTTGTCATAAGCAGACATTTTATTCTCATCCATAAAACAAGTAATATAAGATAAATATGATTAACTTTATTGGAACTAAGAAGTCTTTTTTAATGTGATACTGAAGACAATATTGATACTGAAGACAATGATGCCACAGGATTTCTGCCTGTCAAGGCCAGAAGAGATAGATGAGCAGTAGAAGAGACCTCCCTTTATTGCAGGTGCTGGCAAAGGAATAACAAAGTGGCAGAAATTGCTGGAAAGGTTTTAGCTAGAAAGTTACCAAGCAACTTAAAACTGAAAACTCTTCAAAACTGAAGACCTTTTTCTTAAAGGACTTAAATTCAAGAAAAGTGTTAATTAGTAAAATGGAGTGGTGCCAATTAATACAAAAGTACTGTAAAATATATCATTTACAAGAACTGAAAAGGGTAAAGAAGACATAAAGACTGCACTATAAAGTGTAATACCTATGGTGTTAATCAGGAAAAACCTAAAAAAAAAACCTTTCAAGTGTAATTAGTAGAAGGGAGGGGTGTGATTTGATGAGTAGGAACAGGGATATTATTTTAAGAGACATCTTAATTGCCTAATAATAAAGTTAGATTAAATGTTTTATATATGCAAAGAAATTGAGGAATGTAAAGAAAGCAATGTGGCAAAGTTCTTCTGTTGAATAGAAAGTACTCTATAATCCTAATCACAGACTGAGAAGACTAACTTTCTAAAGACTTTTGGAAAGGAAAACCACACACTCTTTTCATGATGAGTTCCAATATTTTATGAATCTTTATCTCAGGAACTTTAGTCTAATTACTGTCTTAACTCAAGAGACAGTATGGTTTCCTAGATGGACCCCAGGCTGAGTGGCTCTGGTGAGACTGGAGGAGCCACTGAATTATCTCCGCCTGGAAATCTATTCCATAAAAAGCAAAATAAAACAGACTCATATATGCTACAATATTCTTGAATTAACCAAATCAGGTGTTGTTAGCTGATGAATACTCCTCAGTTCTATTTTGCTAGACACAGCTGACAGCTAACTCCATCTTGAAATACTAAATCCCATTTCCTTTCAAGGCACATCACTTTTCTGGAACTTCTGGCCACCTCTCAGTCTCCTTCAAGAGCTAAATACTGATATCCAGTCTTCTTCCCCCGGCAGTCAATTTATGCTGTCTGAAATATATTGTGCACTCCATGCCTTGAATATTCTTTACTGATGACTTCCAAATCTGTTTCTATCTATATCTGAACACCCAACAGACACCTAAAATTCAACACATAAAAATTGATATCTTTCCTCAGAGACTCACTCCTCCTGAATTCCCTATTTTAATAAATGACACCATTTTCCCAGCAAATAATCACCCACATCGATAGTAAGTTCTAATTTATTCTAACTCTTAAAGCAGTGAGTCTAGTTTCCTGAAAATCAGTTAACTGAAAACCAATTTACCAACAGGACAATTTACCAATAACTAACACTGAATAAGCAATTTGCAAAACTTCATCCTTCCTTTTAACAATTTATTTTTACAAGTACTACATGCATATTAAGCAGAAAATAAAAGTCATCCATATTTCCAACACCCATAAATAGCCACAGTTCACACTTGGGTACGTAAGGTTTGATGTCAGAGCATATTGTATATATTACATTGAACTGTTTTTTAAATGCTGTCCCATTGCCATCTTTCATATCAATAAATAAATGCCAATAGCATTTTTCTTAGTGGCTTCATGATATCCCTTCAATATGAAGGATTTAGTATGTTGATTCTTTGACATTTTATGATGTCAGATTTTTACCATGATAAACGCTGCTGGGATAAATGTGCATTTTTGGAAACAACTATATTTTTCATTTTATTACATTTTTGACACTGTTATAGGGTATACTGTGATGTTTCAATATGTGTACACATTGTGTAATGATCGCTTCATGATATTTAGCAAATCTATCACCTCCAACATTTACCATTTCTTTGTGATGAGAGCATAAAAATCCTCTCTTCTAGCTATTTTGAAATTTGCAATGTGTTTTTCTTAAACTACAGTCATCCTTCTATGCAATAGGACACCAGAATTTGCTCCTTCCTGTAATTTGGTGCCTGTTAACCAACCTCTCTCCATTCCCTTTTTCCTAACCTTTATCCTTTATCCTTCCTAGCCTCTGGTAACTGCTATTCTACTATCTCCTTCTGTAAGAGCAACATTTTCAGATTCCACATCAGCATTAGATCATGTTGTATTGTTCCTCTCTATCTGACTTATTGCACTTATTTTGAGAATAAATTCCTAGCAGTTAAATTGCTTGAACTAAAAAAATTTGCTAGGTCTAATGATGTCCTTTTTTTGAGAATATTGTTAAAAGTTTCTTCAAAAAGGCATCTTTCAACTACTGTTACCAGCAAAATATGAAGATGCCTTCTTCCCATGTTTTTTCTAAAAATTTCCTACTGGAGCCATTTTGATGCTAATAATACCATTTGATGCTAAAATTATTTAAAATATTTTAATTCATATTTATTTGATTACAAGTTATATTGAGCATCAGCAATTTATTTTTTAATATTTTTATTTTTACTTTTAGTTACACATGATAAAATATATTTTGGCAGAATGTACATACATAAAGTATAACTTATTCTATTTAGGTTCCTACTCTTGTGGTCATATGTGATGTAGTTACCATGGTTGTGTCTACAAACACAAGGCTAGGAAAGCTAGGACCAATTAATTCTACTGCCTTTCCTATTCCCCTCCCCACTCCCTTCCCTTCATCTTCCTTTGTCTAGTCCAGTGGATTCTATTACTCCTCTCCCCAACCTCCCCTGTTCTGGGTTAGCATCCACAAATCAAAGAGAACATTTGGCCTTTGGTTTTTTGGGATTGGCTTATTTCCCTTAGCATGATATTTTCCAATTTCATCCATTTACTGACAAATACCGTAATTTCATTCTTCTTTGTGACCGAGTAATATGTATGTGTACCCACAGTTTCTTTATCCATTCATCCTTTGAAGGACACCTAGGTTGTTTCCAGAGCTTGGCTATCGTGAGTTGAGCTGCTGTAAACATGGATGTGGCTTTGTCCTTGCAGTATGCTGTTTTTAAGTCCTTTGGGTATAGACTGAGGAGTAGTATAACCAGGTCACATGGTGGTTCCATTCCAAGTTTTCTAAGGAGTCTCCATACTGCTTTCCAGAGTGGTTGTATCAATTTGCATTCCCACCAACAAATTATGAGAGTAACTTTCTCCCCACATCCTCACCAACATTTATTGTTACTTGTATTCCTTATAATGGCCATTCTGACTGAAGTGAGATGAAATCTCAGTGTAGTTTTAATTTGCATTTCTCTAATCACTAGAGATGTTGAATATTTTTTCATATATTTTTTGACCATGCATATTTCTTCTTCTGTGAAGTGTTCATTTAATTCCTTTGCCCATTTATTGATTGGGTTATGTATTTTTCTGTTAAGTTTTTTTAAGTTTTTTGTATATCCTGGAAATTAATGCCTTATCTGAGGTATTAGTGGTGAAGATTTTCTCCCAATCTATAGGATCTCTGTACATGTTCTTGATTGTTTCCTTTCCTATAAAGAAGTTTTTCAGTTTGACACCATGCCAATTATTGATTCTTGATTTTATTTCTTATGCTTTAAGAGTCTTGTTGAGGAATTCAGTTCCAAAGTCAACAGGTTAGAGAGTTGGGCCTACTTTTTCTTCTAATAAGTACAGGGTCTCTGATCTAATGCCTAGGTCTTTAATCTGCTTGAGTTGAGTTTTGTGCAGGATGAGATATAGGGGTTCAATTTCATTCTATTACTTATGGAATTCCAGTTTTCCCAGCATCATTTATCGAAGAGGCTATCTTTTCTCCAATGTATGTTTTTGGTGTCTTTGTCTAAGATGAGATAACTGTATTTAAGTGGATGTGTCTCTGTGCCTTCTGTTCTGTTCCATTGGTCTTCATGTCTATTTTGGTGCCCATACCATGATTTTTTTTTACTATAGCCCTGTAATAATATATCTTAAGATCTGATATTGTAATGCCTACTGAATCATTTTTCATGCTGATTGATTTGGCTATTCTGGGTTTCTTATTTTCTAAATAGATTTCATGATTGTTTTTTCTAGTTCTGTGAAGAATATCATTGGTATCTTTACAGGAATTGCATTAAATCTGTATAGTGCTTTTGGTAATATGACCATTTTGATAATATTGATTCTGCTTATCCAATAACATGGGAGATCTTTCCATTTTCTGAGGGCTTCTTCAATTTCTTTCTTTAGTATTCTGTAGTTTTCATTATAGAGGTCTTTCACCTTTTTTGTTAGGTTGATTCCCAAATATTTTTTTAGGCTATTGTAAAGGGGGTAGTTTTTCTGATTTCTCTTTCTGCTGATATATTCTTGGTATATACAAATACAATTGATTTATTGGTATTGGTTTTAAAAGGGGATAGTTCCTTTTTATTGCTAAATGATATTCAATCATGTGACTACACCACAATTTGTATACTCATTTACCAGTTGAGGGAATCTGGAATTGTTTCCAATTTAGAACTGAAATAAATAAAGTTTATATGAGTATCCATACACAAGTCTGTTTGTGGATATAAGCTTTCATTTCGATTTGGTAAATACCTAAGAGTGGACTTTCTACATCATACAGTACATGTGATTTTAATTTTATAAAAATTTTCCAAAGGGTTTTCCAAAGTAGTCATGCCATTTTACATTTTCAACAGTAATAAATGAGAGTTCTAAGTGCTCATCAACACTTGGTATTGTAAACATTTTTAATTTAGCCATTCTTTTGTGTCTGTAATTGTATGGTAATTTATTTATATTTCCATGATTATTAATGATATTGATATTTTCATATTCTCATTGAACATTCATATATCTTCTTAGTTGACTACACATTGATTATTTAGCTATTATATTTCCTCATTGTTGCATCTGGATATAAGACCTTTGTCAAATATACATTGAAAATATTTTCACCCAATCAGTGGCCTGTTTTTCAATTTCTTGGTAGTACATTTCAAGGCATAGAGTTCTACATTTTTATGAAGTTGAATTTATATTTTGGTAAGTGGTATTTTGTGCTGTCTAATATTCTTTGCCTAGCCCAGGGCTATTAATATAGTTTTCTTCTATGTCTTCTAGAATTATATTAGTTTTGCTTTACTGTTTCATTCAGTGATCTATTCTGAGTTAATTTTGTTTAACTTTAGATTATGGAACATTTTGAACTATGAAAACAGAAGATTAAAATAAACTCACAGAATACCCCACCCAGTTTCAACAATTGCCAACATTCTGTCAATCTTACCTAACTTATTCCTCACTAATTCTCTACTCTCAATGATGATGATAAAAGTTCTTTTCAAGATAAAATTTATGACCATCAAAACTTAACAATTCTTAGATGCACAGTATTGACAAATAGATAATATCTCTAATGTTTCTACCACTCCAGATACTTTCTTCTTTTCTATCCAGTCTTCCCCTTCAAGACAACACTAGTCAGATTGTTCTCACCTTAAAGTTGTTTTGCCTCTTTAATAACTTCATAAAGTGAATCATATGATCTTCATTCTGGCTTCCTTTTTGTCACAAAGAAAATGCTCTCATACACCCTGTTGTCTGGCTACATGGATCCTACTTCAAAAAGCTGAACCTGGACTTTCCATCCCTCCCTTATTCCAACCAAAGGGCAAAACTTATAGCTATATCCCCCACCACCACCACCAAGTCAAGTGTATAGCTGCAACCTCCCCCTATTGCTTATGCCCTTAATATTGGCCAGGAATTCTCCTCTGATGAATTGGTAGTGCATCAGAGATTCTCGCCACCTTATATCATTCTTCCCAAAGATTTTGAAGTAAGACTGCTCCAAGTGTGAATCCCTCATTGAGTAGAGTTCTTAATTTATGGCTGGCTTGGTTTACCCAACAGACAGACTACATATGATTAGGACACCAAATAGTGGGCAATTTTGAACAGCATCTCTAAAATTTTCAATTAAAAAAAATTTTAGAGAGAAGCTACTTCAATTTCAATATTATAAGTTTTGTGCTACATTGAAAATTAGATATATTATTCTGAATTGCATATGGGTGGACTCTAAAGGTGTCAATCAAGTCCTGCTATAAAAAAGTCATTTATCCTCTCTGGGAGCACCTCCAGGAGGCTGCCTGTGTCACCTATGTGAAGTGCCCAACAATGTCTACACTTAGTCATCATCCCTTCCTTCTCCTTCTTTCTTAACTTCCCTTTGTTTCTTGCCAAAACCCAAGCTGCACAAACATAAACAAGCAGACATCTGTTGTTTTAAATTCTAACTCAGCAAATCCACAATCTCTATCAAAGAAAATGGGACCACGTGGGAACTGGAGTTCCTCCTCTGGCTATGCTGCTAGCTCATTACTCTTCTCTGGGATGGTTCTTCAATCTCCCCTGGCTGCTTCTGCAACCACAAGATGGAGATGACTGTTGCTTCCCCTTTCGACCCTTCCAGGAGGATATCAATGAACAATCGGAGGCTCTCCTTCAAGACCCACATCACTTCTGCACACTCCACTATTTCAGAAATACAGGCAGAAAATCTTCTGCAGACATTAGCTGTCCTGGGAAGAAGCCTTCATTGTGGCACCCAAAGGAAAGGGAAGCAGAGATCCATCAGAAGTCTGAGTCAGAAAATTTGGCTGAACTGGGGCAAAAAGCAGTGACATCTCAGTCAAACTCTTCACTACTGTGGGCTACCAGGTTCCAACCCAGAAAACAGGCATGGGAGAAGGCTAGCCAAAAAAAATCAGAAGAATAGATAAGCAGATAAAGAAGTTGACTCCAGAGACTCCTAGGTGGTTACTCTCTTAGTCTTGTCCTGCTCCTCTGATCAATCTCAGGGCTGTCTCAAAACCTATCCCAGAATCTGTTTCCACTCATCTGTGCTAAGGCGTCTGCTTTTGTGGTCAACTGCTTGGCCACCGCAATCAGAATCAACCTGGAATAAAACATGACATCTTTCTAGCTTTGCACATTATAGCAAATCCAAGTTACCTCACCGAGCAAAGGAAAAGGGCAACTGGCACTAATATTTAATATTTCCTAAAATTAATATTTCTTTTTATTGAGTGAAACCATCATAGAAAACATAATTAGATCAAGCAATTGCTGAGGTTTTGTTTTGCAGCAGGGACTGAACCCTGCTGCACTTAACCACTGAGACACATCCCCAACCCTTTTATTTTTGATTTTGAGACAGGGTCTTGCTAAGTTGCTTAGGGCCTTGCTGAGTTGCTGAGGCTGGCTTTGAACTCATGATCCTCCTCAGCCTGCAAATTGTTGGGATTATATGAGTATGTCACCACACCCAGCTACAACCTCAATCTTAATGCCAACCACACAATACAATCTTAACACATTTCTTTCATTGTCTGGCCAAGACAAATGAAATTTTTCATCTTCTACCCCCCAAAAAAAACACATTAAAAAATTACTTACTGAGAAGTTATATTGTGAATAGAATCAGATTGTGATGTGTTATACTTTTAAAGGGAAATCTACATGGGCAGGAACAAAGCAAGAGAATAAGAAGTTGTTCCATTTGTGAGACTGGATAATTTTGTGTCCATGAGTAATAATGCATTTCTGAGTCTCCAATATCTGTTAAATGAGGAAACTATATTAAATTATTTATAAGGCTATTAAAGATTAAGTTATCTATGATGGCAGAAATTTGCATAAAGAAATCTTGGAATAGTTGAAATGGAACAAACATAAGACAGACTAGATCTGCACTAAGCACTCACCCAAAGGTAAAGATTTAAAATTCTCTTTCTGTACAAGAGAAGGGGAAAAAAAAAATACTAACATTTGAATCCCTCATTGAAAATATGGACTCTAATAAACAAAGCATTTTGTATTCTTGTTTAAGTACTTTTCCTTTCTTAAGAAAATGTTTTTTTGTCCAAGGTTCTCCTCAGAGCAATTTTTACATCCTTATTCCTCAAGCTGTAGATTAATGGGTTTAACATGGGCACCACAATGGTATAAAACAAGGAGGACACTTTCCCTTGATCAAGGGGCAAAATGGAAGGTGGTTTGAGATACATGAAAGCCCCAGAACCAAAGAAAAGAGAAACCACCATCATGTGGGAGCTGCAGGTGCTGAAGGCTTTGGACCTGCCATCTGTGGACGGAATATGAAGAATACTGGAGAGGATGAGGGCATAAGAAAAGAAGATAGTGACAATGGGCATTCCAATGTCAACAGCCACAACAATGAAGACCACCAGCTCACTCACATAGGTGCTATTGCAGGAGAGTTCAAGGAGTGGAAGGATGTCACACATGAAATGATGGACATGGTTGTCAGCGCAGAAGGTCAGACTCATTATGCTTCCTGTATGGGCCATGGCCCCAGCAAATCCCATCCCATAGACACCCAATAGGAGAAGAAAACACACCTGTGGAGACATGGTAACCACGTACACCAGGGGGTTACAAATGGCAACATAGCGGTCATACGCCATCGCTGACAGTATGAAAGACTCAGAGACAACAAAGAAGCAGAAGAAAAAGAGCTGAGTCATGCACCCGGAGTGCGAGATGATGTTCTTCTTTGAGATAAAACTCATCAGCATTTTGGGGGTGATGGTAGTGGAATAACAGAAATCTATGAAGGAGAGATTGAAAAGGAAGAAGTACATGGGGGTATGCAGGTGTGAGTTCAGCCCAATCAGCGTTATCAAGCCCAGGTTTCCTATCACAGTGACCATGTAGAAAACTAGGAAGAGGAGGAAGAGGGGGATCCGGAGGCCCGGCTGGTCTGTTAAGCCTGCGAGGATGAACTCTGTCACCGAGGAGTTCTTGCTTGCCATTCTTCTCTTAGGAAAGAGGCATGTGGGGAAAATAGCAGAGTAACCCTGGGAGAGAAAGAAATATCAGCAGAAGCTTCCCAGATCTATCCTTATTCTTGGAAAATAATAGGAAGAGAGATTTGAACTGTGATGGGAAGGTTTTTATCCATTCACTGTGAGCAGTAATGAACTATCAAGTAATTTAACCTCCAGAGCAGCATACAAGGCTAAACTCTGCTTAGAGAATGAGAGCTGATGCTGCTGAAGAGAGGGGCACCAAAAACCAGTCGGGTGTCTTTTAAATCTTGAAGTCGGTGCCTTTTCTACATTCTTCCTTCTCCTATCTCTGCTGCAGTTGCTGTTACCTGGTCTGTTCCCTGGAGTGAGTCCTGACAAGCAGAAGTCATTGTAACTTTGGATCAGCACTGAAAATATAAGAGGTGAAGTTTTGTTGGTTTTGTTGTGTGTGTGTGTGTGTGTGTGTGTGTGTGTGTGTGTGTTCCCCTTATTTAGCAGTTTTACTTATTTTTAATTTTATTTTATGTTTTAATCAATACAGCCAGAAGTTTGGTTTTTCCAAGAATTGTTAGCTCAAGTGACTGTAGGTTTAATAGTAACTTTTTAAAGCTAATACTTATGTAAGGGTTATAGTGAAGGGCTTTGCTCTAAGAGCTGTGTGACAGTATTATTATCCTCATTTTACAGATAAGACAACTAAGATTAAATGATTAGCCCAAAGGAAAAACCTACTGAGCCTCCGTCAGAAGGAGGACTTCTGCAGTGTGACTCTCACATTTTGCCCTTGTAACTACCGTGTTATGTGGCTGATCAGGGTCAGACAGACTCTCCCACTCCTCTAATTAGATCCATAAAGCTATACTTTACTGTCTCTTGTCCAAATTGTCCTGGGAAGAATAAAGACTTGGTGAATAAAAGATGACAGCCTGGAGCTCAGAGCTCACTCCTTCAGCACAGATCAAAGGATCAGATCCTCTAATCTATCTCATAACCCTCTCTGCATTGAACAAAGTAACTTATAATTGTTAATTTACCGAAGTCCCCTCCAGTTTCCAGAAAGGAGATCGTATCTGTTCCTGACCCGTGGATGACAGGAGAATAGAGTGTGATTCTGGTTTTCAGATCTCAGCAACCTTATTATTAAAATAGAGACTCCCTCAAGACTATTTCCTCAGAGACTACCCTCCCTAAAGAAGAAATACCTGTTTATCCCTTGGAATTGCTTGATATGGTTTTTAGAGAAAATTGTTTCTTTCAACTATTTGTACAGTAAATTAAGAGAAAATTTTATGGAAAAAAATGATAATCATTACCATTTCTTATATACTCAATAGTGTACCTGACATTTGCCCTTATACTGACTCCTGACTGCCAAGATCCAAAGCACTCTACATATATATCCTGTTTATTTCCTGTCATAATGATATACATTTCAAAGGTAAGTTGCTCACTCAATGTTTCAGAGCCCACAGTTATGCTTAGCTCTGACTTCAAGCCCCTGATCTGAACCCCTAGACTCAACTATATATATATATAGTTTATAGATATATATAAAATGATCATCAACCCCTATCTCACACCATATACTATTAATCCATGATGAATTCGAGAACTAAATATAATAGCTAAGCCTTTAGAGCATTTAGGAGAAAACATGAGAGTAGGAAAACTATTTTACACAGAAAAGATGACAGCCATTAAAAGAATATGCTATATTTCAATAGAAAATACTTCTGAAAACCCAGCTCCTCAAAAATCTTTATACCAAGAGTACAAATACCCCAATCGATAAATGGGCTAAGGAACTGAGCAAACACTTCACAGAAGAAGATCTACAAGCAATCAATAGATATATGAAAAAATGTTCAACATCTCTAGTAATAAGAGAAATGCAAATCAAAACTACTCTAAGATTTCATCTCACCCTAATTAGAATGGCTATTATCAAGAATACAAGCAACAATAGGTGTTGGTGAGGATGGAGGGGAAAAGTACACTCATACATTGCTGGTGGGGTTGCAAATTAGTGCAGCCACTCTGGAAAGCAGTGTGGAGATTCCTTAGAGAACTTGGAATGGAATTTTCATTTGACCCAGTTATCCCACTGCTTGGCCTATACCCAAAGGACTTAAAATCAGCCACATCAATGTTTATAGCAGCTTGATTCACAATAACTAGATAGTGGAACAAACCTAGATGCCCTTCAATAGATGAATGGATAAAGAAACTGTTGTATATATACACAGTGGAATATTATTCAGTCATAAAGAAGAATAAAATTGTGGCATTTGCAAGTAAATGTATTGGGTTGGAGAATATCATACTAAGTGAGATAAGCCAATTGCCATAAAAACAAAGGCTGAATGATTTCTCTGATAAGTGGATGATGATACATAACAGGGGGGTGGGGTGGGGGTAAGGGAAGAATGGAGGAAGGATGGATTGTGTAGAGGGAAATGAGGGTTGAGGAGGGGGCAGGGGGAAAGAAAGATAACAGAATGAGACAGACATCATTACCCTACATACATGTATGATTACACAGTGTGACTGTACTTCATGCGCAATCAGAGAAATTAAAGTTGTACCTCATTTGTGTACAACCAATCAAAAAATAATAAAATAAATAAAATTTAAAAAACAGAAATCTAAAAAACTCAGCTCCTTTATTTGGGGGGGGGGTGATTAAGGACATGGTCAAAGGGTACAAAATTATATTTCAAAAGACCTTTTGTTCACAATGGTGACTACTGATTGTATTCTTGAAAAATGAGAGTAGAGTTAAATGTTCTTACCACAAAATGATTACTATGTGTTCATGTATCTATTAATTAGCTAGATTCAGCCATTCTACAGCATATACATATACATATATATATATACACAAACTTCAAAACATTATGTTGTACACAATAGATAAATTTTATCTGTCAAATAAATTTGAAAATTTCAAAACAAGGAAAATATATAAATTCATTTTGATAAAAGTTTACAACTTCCGCTCCTCTAAATAAACCATTAAAAAGTATAAAGGCAGACTACAGAACAAAAACATTAAAACCTAGGTTATCTTTTGTCTTTGATACATATGTATTTTTGTCTTTTGACAAATATGTATCTGTCAAAAGACTCACTTTCAATATGGGAAAATTCCTACATGTAAATTATTAAAAGACTAAAATATTTAATGGGATGAAGATTTAAACAGATGTTTCAGAAGATACACAAATGGTCACTAAGTATGTGAAAAGTTGCTCAGAGAATGATTTATTAAAGCAATACAAGTTAAAACCACAGTGAGCTATCACTATATAATCACAGAAACTAAAACTAAAAAAGTGACAATACAAAATGCTGTCAAAATGTAAAGCAAATAAATCCCCTTTGTATTGCTGGTAGAAATGTAAAATGGTACAATTATCTGTGAAATTTGCAGTATTTAGTAAAACAAACACACACTTAACCTCTAACCAGCAATTCCATTCCTAAGCATATACCCCCTAAAAATTAATGCACATGTCCACTCATATGAAGTCCCACACTCGGATAGCCATATTAGCTTTATTCATAATAGCCAAAAACTGAAAATGTCCCAAATAAGTATTAACATAAGAACATATAAATAAACCATGGAATATTCAGAGAATGGAATACAACTCAGCGGTAAAGCAAACAGACTAGTGATACATACAACAACCTGGGTAACTCTTAAAAAGAAATAAGGAATTAGTCTGAAAAAGAACACTATAACACACTGAGCAGATCCTAGAATGCTAAGCCTATAGGAAATTTATTAACCAACAGATAACTTCTGAGGGTCTTTGGAAAAAAGAGTGACATTCATTAATTCATTTAACAAATCTTGAAAAAGTGTGTCAGGCACTGTTCTAAGGACTGCAGAAAATGTATTAACCAAAACAAAGTCCTTCGCCATCATAGAACTTCTACTCTACAAGGGGGAAGATGGACAATAAATGAATAACGTATATAATATGTTGGAAGATAGTGATAACAATTTTAAAAAAGGAAAGAGAAGAGGAAAGGCAGAGGTTGTGTGATGTATGTTTAAATAGGGTAGTAGGTTAGAATTCTTTGTGAAGGTGATGGTTGAACAAAATCTTGAAAGATCATGGTTAGAGTTGTGCTGACTGGTATCAGTTACTCTAATGCACTACTGGGTGAATGTTGCTTAACATATCACAATGCATTAGTGTCTCCTGCTTCAGACAGCAGCTCTACCCAAAGCACTGGCTCTAATGAGGGGGATATTAAGCATCATGACAAGTTAGAGAAGGAAAAGACCTTTCTGAGATTTTTACAAAATTACAAGTCACACAGTGAAGATCACTGCCTGCACACATTTGTGGACTTTAATAACCCATCATCAACTACTCTAAATGCCCTTAATTTTCATATCAGCTCTCAGGAAGGGATCTGGGAAGCTCCTGTGTAGAGGGACAAATTGAGTTGATGTGTAGCCACCTATACTTCAAATCCTTTCACAGAGCCATTTGTCCAAAGGGAAAAGATATTCTTATTTGAAGAAACTCGAGTCTCAATGAGCAAGAATGAAAGCTATATTTTTTATCAGAGTTTTTCTTAATCAAACCATGAAATCACACTACAAGGCTAGACACTCAGCTTTTGACAAGTCCAACTACAATTATAGCACAAATCACTGTATGACTATGTGTATGCACATATCAATATCTGTTTGCCTGTTCACATTGGTGAGACATTGTCAGTCAATGCTCCACAATAATGGTGTATCATCTGTAAATATACACTTATAATTTTGCTGTTTCCTACAAAAACTCTAATTATCTTAGTGTCTGGTCTTAATCCCACTACAAGCAAATTACAAATGGAGAAAAACAATTAGCAATCATAAACTCTTTTAGGGACTCAAAGGTAGAGAAGATTTCAGGGATTCATTAAAAGTCGCTATTTCTCAAAGAACCTTAGAATTTTCTTGTCTGGATGATGTAACACCAGGAAAAGTTCCTCTGAGTTGATGTCATTTCAGAGACTTGTCATGAAATTTCATTTCAAATACATTCCAATCATGGCTTCTGCAAAGTCAAATTCATTGATGACTAGCTCCAATACAAGCAAGAAACAGTACAGAAAAATATTCTTTACCATGTTCATTTTGATAAATTTCCCTTTTCCAAAACCTGAATGTCTGCTTAGTGAATGGCTCCTTTGCTTTAGTTCGAGCACATATCCAACATATAATGATATATTTAAAGATATATCATTACATATAATATAAATATGTCTGATACTTAAATAAATATTCAATGTCTTCACACTTCTCAAAGTTTTGATAAACCATTAAATAGTATGAATATGACCCCAATGAGTTGTTCATCACTATATACCAGAGAAACACAAAAACATGCATCAATTCCAATAAGCACAGAGCCTGGTTAGAGAGAAAAAAATGTTTGCTCACAAGTCTTCATTCGAAATGGACTCCACTGCTAAGAAAGAAATTAAAATTAACTTTTTTAAACTGGAGTCAGATGAAACCATAAGGTTCAATTCATCTTTACCTTCACATTATTTAGCATTTTAAAATTCTAGGCTTATGGTTAAAAGACGAGGTGTGCACACTGGAGAAGCTTACAGTCTCACAGACAGCTCCTATATCATCTATGCTTCCTCTTCCTCTTCTTTCATATCATTGTTCATTTTTTTCTCATCTTTCCCACAGTCCTAAACACTTTCTTTTCTTTTCTAAGTGCTTAGTGAGCTCATCTATTCAACAACTTCACCTATAAGGATGGCACTCAATTTTATAACTTTAGTTCTCATATTTCTATTTAGTTGATGAACTGTATCAGTCACTTCACTAGGTATTTCCAACAGGTTGTCTTTGGGTCAATTACAAAACCAACTTCAAAGCTGGGCTTCAGTTCTGTTCTACAAAAGCAGATCCTTTTCAACCTCACCTAAATGTGTACATGGGTCGAACTATTACAAAGGAATTACTATATAGTATAATAAGGTGACACTGTCAATTTGTCTAGAACAGTCAAGTTTATACTTGTTTCAACAAAGTTAGTGGCACCTGCTTTCTGCACTGGTGAATGATAAATTTTGGTCTCCCTAAGTATTCAGAACTTGAACTTTGAAATCAGTCTAACCTCAGTACAGATCCTGACTTTACCTCTTACCAAATGCATGACCTTAGTAGGTTTTAACCTTACTCTGAACTTTAGTTTCTAGTGTTAAAATTCAGATAATAATCATGCCTCAAAGGATCATTGTAATGAATTAATGGTGCTGATCACAGCACTTAGATAGTATGAAATGAAGTAGATCAAATAATGTTAGCATTAAAAATCGCCTCTCTTAATGATAATTTTTATATAGCTAATGGTATCAGAATAGACTGAAACAGAGAGAAGAGTAGCAGGGAGATCAGGTAGAAGACTTTCCAAAAGCAGTAAATGCAGAAAGAGACGAATGGTATAGGAATGATTAATATAGATTGATATCTCAATGGTATAAGAGATATTGATGGAAAAGGTACAAATCAAATTTGTCTAATATTTGAAGCCCAGAGAGAAACAGGTGTAAGATGACATAAATGAAGAATTGAAGAGTGAAAAGGGCAAAGAACTGGATATTAGATAATATCACTAAGTATGGGCAGAACATATAAAAGGAAAAAGATCAAAAAAGTTCACATTGGAAGTTCAGAACATGAGAGAAAAGGTGAGATGCAAATCAGAGAATTATCAAAACAAAGGTGATCGCAAAAAGAACAATAGGGAATTGCTCCAAACATGTGTCTTTCAAGAGACAATGAGGTCCAGGACTGAAGGTTTCCCAAAACATACCAACAGATAAAATAGTGAAGGTGACTGACAGGAGAGTTTGAAATAGCATGTGCAGCATCTACCATCAGGTTTTGTAGTCAAACAAATCTTCAATTAAATTCTAGTCCTATTACTCCTTAGCTGTGTGAACTTGAGCAAGTTGCTTGACAGTGACTCAATGTTCCCATCGGAAAAACAAGGATCATAATACTGAAATTAAAGGATTTTGTGAGAATTAGTTGTGACCTTAGTAAATATTCAACTTAGCAAATAATTGTTGAATAAAAGAAGTTTCACACACACCAAAAGAGGAGAATATTTCAAGGGCAGGAATAGTTATAGTTACATTTCTGAGCAGTCAAGAGAAAGAACTGAAAATGACCTGGAATTAGATAATTCTCTTATACTTCTATTCACTCATTCTTACATGACTCTCTATATGTGCTTAGTCCAATAAAACCCTTTTACATTTAATCCACTATTTCCAGACTATATTCTACAAGCCTCAAGCAGATAAAAAGCTCCCTCCAGGAAAAATTTATATCCCATAATTTATGTGTGACTAAGACAATCAGTATTTAATAAAAGACTGAAAACATTATAGGCACTTTTTCAAATATTATCTAAAATAATACATACATATATGTATATATTCATACTACATATGAATATACTTCAATAGAAATTCGTATTGCAAACCCATCAGTTCAGGGATGACCTTATATTTTCTGAAGTAGTGTATCAGGTATTCCTAAAGACAGTTTGTAAAGATTTTTAGCGCCCAATACCTACAAAAAATAGAAATGTAACTAATGTTACTAAGTAAATTTGAGGCTTTTGAAATGCTAATATTTGGTGTTTCTGACAATGATGCCTACTGAATGAAACTTCCAAGACCAAAAAAAGTTACCACAAAGATAGGGGTAAGAATTTTACTCCAACTTATAGGTGTAGGCAATGACTTTCTCAACAGGACACCAAAAATTCAGGATATAATACCAAGAATTAATAAATGAGATGACATCAAATGTAAAAGTACCTGCACAGCAAAGGAAACAAGAATGTGAAGAGAGAACATTTTCAATGGAGGAAAATCTTTGCTAGCTACCCTTCTGAAAGAGGATTAATATCCCAAATATATAAAGAACTCAAGTGTAATACCAAAAGTGTAACACCAAAAAAAAAAGTGAATGACTGAATTAATCAAGAGGAAAATGAACTTAACCGCCACCACTTCTCTAATGAAGAAATACAAATGGCCAAAAAATACATGAAAAACTTCTCAACAGCTTTAGCGATTAGGGAAAAGAAAATCAAAACTACACTGTTAGAGAATATCATGCTAAGCAAAACAAGCCAAACCTAAAAAGCAAAAGCCAATGTTTTCTCTGATATGCAGATACTAATTTATAATAAGGGAATGGATAGGGAAGAATAGAGTTACTTTATATTAGATAGAAGGGCATGAGGGGGGGAAAGGGGTATTGGGGTAGGAAGGATAGTAAAGTGAAACAGACGTTACCTCATGTACACATATGACTGCATGACCAATGTGATCCTACAATATTTATAATTAGAAAAATGAGAAATTACACTCCATTTATGTATGATCTATCAAAATGTACTAATGTATTCTACAACAAATTACAACAAATTTTAAAACAATTTTTAAAAGCTACACTGAGGTTAGACTGGTAGCCATCAGGAATACAAATAATAGTAAATGCTGGAGGAGATGTGGAGAAAAAGGAACACTTTGACACCGTTGGAATTGTAAATTATTACAACCACTATGAAACCAGTATGGAGCTTCCTCTAAAGACTAGGAATTAAGTCACAATATGACCCAGATATACCAATTCTGGGTATTTGTCCTAAAGAATTAAAGTTAGCACATTACACTAATAAATGCATACCCATGTTTATAACAGCACAGTTCACAATAGCCAAACTATGCAACCAAACTTAGATGTCCATCAATGGATGAATAGATTCTTTTAAATATATACACAATGGAATTTTATTCAACCATAAAGGAGAATGAAATTATGTCATTAGCAGGATAAAGGATGAGCCAAGAACATTATGCTAATCTACTAAACTTCTATTCTTCCCCCTCCCTCCTCTATTTAGGGTTAGCTTTCAAATATCAGGAAAAACAATCAACCTTTAGTTTTTTGGGATTGACTTATGTCACTAAGCATGACAGTCTCCAGATCCAACAATTTACTGGCAAATGTAATAAAGTCATTCTTCTTAATGACTAAGTAATACTCCATTGTGTATATATACCACATTTCCACATTTTTTAATCATTCATCTGTTGAAGGGCACCTAGGTTGTTTCCATAGCTTAGCTATTATGAATGGTGCTGCTATAAACATTGAGGTGTCACTTTAGTATGCTTATTTTAAATACTTTACATATATATTGAGGAGTGGGATAGCTGAGTCAACTGGTGTTTCAATTGCTAGTTTTTTGAAGAATTTCCTTACTGCTTTCTAGAGTGGTAGCACCAATTTGCAGTCCCACCAGCAACGTATGAGTGTATCCTTTTCCCCACATCCTTGCCAACATTTATTGTTACTTGTATTCTTGATAATTGTCATTCTGACTGGAATGAGATGAAATCTTAGTTTTGATTTGCATTTCTCTAATTGCTAGAGATGTTAAACATTTTTTCATGTATTTGTTGATCATTTGTATTTCTTCTGTGAAGTGTGTGTTTAGTTCCTTAGCCCATTTATTGATTGGGTTATTTGTCTTTTTGGTGTTAAGATTTTAAAATTCTTTATATATCCTGGAAATCAATGCTCTGAAGTGCAGGTGGCAAAGAGTTTCTCCCTTTCCATAGGCTTTCTCTTCACACCTTGATTATTTCCTTTGCTGTGAAGAAGTTTTTTGGTTTGATGCTATTTCATTTACCTGTCATTTTGACTTGTTTCTCATTTTAAGTTGAATTAAATTCTTCTTTGATAGACCATTTTTCTAGTGTAGTTTCACCTGCTGCTGGTTTTCATTTATATTCTCCATTTTTTCTTCAGTATTTTATTGAATATGTTTTATAGTACAGTCTATCTAATTGTGAATTTGTTTAACTTTTATTTATCATGGAAGGTTTTTACCTCATCTTCAAATCTGAAGCTCAGTTTTGCTGGATATAGTATTCTTGGTTGGCATCCATTTTCTTTCAGAGTTTGCAATAATTTATTATTATTATTATTATTATTATTATTATATCATCCAAGTCCTCCTAACTTTTAGGTTCTGGGTTGAAAAATTGGCTGAGATCTAGATTGATTTACCTCTAAATGTAACCATTTTTCTCTAGCTGATTTTAAAATTCTATCCTTATTCTCCATGTTAGATATTTTCATAATAATGTGCCTAGGAGGGGGCCTGTTGTAATTTTATATATTTGAAGTCCTGTGCATCTGTATCTGATTTTCCATTTCATTCTTAAAATTTGTAAAATTTTCTATTATTATTTCATTGAAAAGATTGTGCATTCATTTGGTTTGTACTTCAGAGCCTTCATCTACCCTTATGAATCTTAGTTGGCCTCTTAATGTTATCCTATTTTTCTTGAAAACTTTGTTTATAGTCTCTTAACATCTTTTCTCCATAATTGACTTTATTTCCAAGATTATATGCCTTTCCTTTCAAGGCCTGAAAATCTGTCTTCCAAATGGTCTAGTCAGTTGGTGATGCTTTCCATTGAATTTTTAATTTTTATTGATTCTTTCATTTCAAGAATTCCAATTGCTTCTTCAGAATTTCTATCTCCTTGTTGAAGTGATCTTTCACCTCTTGTATTTTCTTTTTTTAATTATTTATTTTTTTGATTTTTTTTACAGACTGCATTTTGATTTATTGTACACAAATGGGGAACATCATTCTATGATTATACATGATGTAGATTCAAATCATTCATGTACATACATGTACATAGGGTAATGATGTCTGTCTCATTCCACAATTTTTCATACTCCCCCTCCCTCTCATTTCCTTCTACATAATCTAAAGTTCCTCCATTCTTTCTCTCACTCCCCACATCCCCACCCCCATTATATATTATCATCCACTTATCAGGGAAAACATTCAGCCTTTGGTTTTTTGGGATTGGTTTATTTCACTTAGCATGATATTCTCCAGTTCCATCCATTTATTTGCAAATGCCATAATATTATTCTTCTTTATGGCTAAGATTTCATCTTACTCCAATTAGAATGGCTATTATCAAGAACACAAAAAATAATAGATGTTGGTGTGGATGTGGGGAAAAAGGCACACTTTTACATTGCTGGTAGAGTTGCAAATTGGTGCAGCCACTCTGGAAAGCAGTGTGGAGAATCCTTAGAAAACCTGGAATGGACCCACCTTTTCACCCAGTTATCCCACTCTTCGGTTTATACCCAAAAGACTTAAAATTAGCATACTACAATAACACAGCCACATCAATGTTTATAGCAGCTTAATTGACAATAGCTATATTGTGGAACAAACCTAGATGCCCTTCAACAGATGAATGGATAAAGAAATGGTGTATTTTCTAATTTCACTCCTTCCATCATTTTTATATCATAGATCAGTTTAACTACACACTTTCTAAACTTCTTCTCTGACATTTTCTCCACTGCAGCGTTGGTGGACTCTGTTGTTGAGTCATTCTGGTTTGTTTGGGATGGTTTGTTCCCTTGCTTGCCCATATTATTTGTGTGTCTACCCATTTATATTAATGGATTTGAAGCAGCAGAGCTTCTGTTCTACAAGCTTTTGGTGATCCTGTAGGTTTCTATTGCCTTGCAAATTAAGAGGGAGTCAAATAATTGGAACCAATAAAGCATACATTCTATAGCACTAAATTTTAAATACTTAGTTCCTATGACATATACAATGTTAATTGACACAATAAACAGAAGTGGTAGGATCAGCAATTTCTATCAGCAAAGACAGTAAGTAATCATGAATTATGTCTGGTATAAAATCAAAAAAATAGATGTTATAATTGACTTCTCTTGAATTAGTTGTTGCTATATCATTAGTGATAGGGTCTGGCTTTCTCTTAACCAATTAGTGTTAAGAGAAGTTAAGAATAGAGTTAATTAAGAGGAAAGGAGAAGAGATCAGCGGGTAGAAAAAGGTATGCAGTTTCAAGAGGTGAATAGGGCAGATGCAGAGGCAACGTAGGATGTGTGGTTTATAAGGGAGGAGGAGAAAAATAGAAGTAAAAGAATTAAGAGTAAAAGATAGAACAATATAGTTTGTTAGCAAGAGAAAAGAAAGAGAAACAGGGGAAACAGAATTATGAAAAAGACAATACAAAGTCAGTCCAAAATATACTAATCAAAAACCCTAATCCTCAAAAAACAGTAAGAAAAAATAACTACCTTCAAGAAATGCTAAAAATGAGAAAGCAGAAACAAATATGTAGAAATGTCCATGTATCAACCAGTACACATTCAGAAAAATGAAAAACAAAACAGAATAGTCAATGAGAGTATGTGCTCACTCTGTGTGGAACTGTCTTTCCATTTCTAAGCTTACCTTCTCAGCAGAATGGCATGGGGTGCAATGGGAAGTGCGGATGGCTCCACTTCCAGGGTATAATGCTGCTAGGTTCTGTGAAATGAGTTCCTGGAAGTGAAGCTCCCAAGGGCAGGGATCACATCTAGTATCACCTCAGGTGTTTTATTGCATAGGGAGTTATCAGGTGTTATTAAATCAACACACCTCTAGGACTACCCCAGGAGTCTTCCCAGGGCTCCATCCATGGGACAGGGAGCCTGTCCTTTGACTCCTCTGTTATTCATGGATACTGCTCTTTCTGGTCTCCTGACATCTGCCCCCAGATACCTTCACTCCCTCCTGTTCAGATTCTTCAGTTGCTGCCACTGGTCCTGCAAGCTGCTGGACTCAAGGGAGGGGAAGGGGGCAGGGTCTCTCCAGCCTCTATGACCTGTACTACTCCTGGGCAAAATATTCTCTGTGTCAGAAATTCTCCTGATTTGCTAGGCTCAGTCTAGATCCCGGATTTACATATGCAACTCAGTCCCAAACTCAGATCTAAGTTCCCAGTCTGAGGTGGTGCTGCTGCAGCACAGACATGCCAAAATGACTCCAGCTTCTGCTTCCTGTGCACAGCTAGGAGACTTGGGGTGTCTTTCATGCACCAGTTTAATGAGCCAAATAGCCTCTGGGTTGGCCAAAGCAGGATGCCTATCTGATCCTGGGATTCACCAGACTGTCCACAGCACCTTTTGGCCTTTTCCAGTCCTATGTACTAATTTCACCTGTTCCCACCAGGCGCCCAACTCCAATTTTGTTCCTTTTCCTTGTCTGATGCAACCAAAATTTCCCAGACTCCAAGATTCTCTGTCCAATACTGAGTATCAGTGAAGTCCCTTTTTCACCCCCACCCCCCTTACAGAGAAGCCGTATTGCCACTGCTTGAGTCCAGCACCATGGAGCTGGGAGGAAACGCTGCTTCTTGCTAGTCAACATTTTCTTGCCCGACTTCTTTATTTTTTACATCTTCTCTTTTTCTTGGCATGTTGCTCAAATTTCTTTTAAATCCTTGGGAGAATTTATAAGAGCTGTTTTAAAACTCTTGCCTCTTAATTTCATAAGACGTTATTGTTCTCTCTCGGTTTTTGGACATATTTTTCTGCTTATCTGAATGCCTCATAATTTTTGACAACTCTGTACATTGTTGGCTCTCCGAATTATTTTTTATTTCTTTAAAAAGATTTGGAATTTGTTGAGGCAGCCAATTAAGCTTCTTGTAGAACACCTTGATATTTTCAAGGCTTAATTTTAATCTTAAAAATATCAACTGTACCTTTAGTCAGGAACTAGGTTAGCCCTAACACTAAGACAAGAACTTTTTCGGAACTCTACTGAATACCACAAATGTTAAAGAGATCTCTCTACTTGTAATAGAAACAAATGCCTCACATACCTAACACTTGGAAGTGTTATGCTCTAATAACAGGTAAATCGGAAGCACTATGATAAGATCTGAAGCAACTACAGTAGTTTTGGTTGTATGAACTATCAAAACTGCCTGCAAGAATCAACTGGTAGAAATAAAATTGACACTCAAGGGAACAGCAACAACAGAGACAAAAGAAAGGAGAGGTCCAGATAAAAGCAGAAAGGGAACAGTGCCAGAAGATTGCAGGCAGAAAGGCATCATATTCTTTAACACTTCACAGAAAACAGAGGGACTTCTCTAGGTGTAAAGTTAGAACAGTAATTTGATATAGAAATAAAAAGTATAAAATAATCAAGGTGAAATCCTAAGTAAAATTATTACAAGAAAAAATAATGGCTTTCCTGTAAGAATTATAAAACAAATCACATAGAAATTATCTCTGTCTGAATACATACTGTAACATTATTTCCAATGAGCTAAAAACACATTATGAAAATGGTACAAGATATGAATAAATAATAAAATATATGTATTTTAAAATCATATCTTAATCAATAGAACTAGGTAAATTATCAAAAATAAAGGAACAGATTATTACTTCATGTACATATATGACTGCATGACTGATATGATTCTATAACATGTACAATCAGAAAAATGAGAAATTACATCCCATTTATGTATGATTTATCAAAAAGCATGAATGTGATCAATCAACAAATAAATGAAAAAAATGTTCAACATCTCTAGTAATTAGAGAAATGCAAATCAAAACTACCCTAAGATTTCATCTCACTCCAATTAGAATGGCAATTATCAAGAATACAAGCAACAATAGGTGTTGGTGAGGATGTGGGGGAAAAGGTACACTCATACATTGCTGGTGGGGTTGCAAATTAGTGCAACCACTCTGGAAAGCAGTGTGGAGAAAACTTGGAATGGAACCACCATTTCACCCAGACATCCCACTCGTTGGTTTGTACCTAAAGGACTTAAAATCAGCATACTACAGAAATGCAGCCACATCAATGTTTATAGCAGCTCAATTCACAATAGCTAGATTGTGAAACCAACCTAGATACCCTTCAATAGATAAATGGATAAAGAAACAGTGGTATATATACACAATGAATATTACTCAGTCATAAAGAAGAACAAAATTATGGCATGCTAGTAATTGGACAGAGTTGCAGAATATCATGCTAAGTGAGATAAGCCCATCCCAAAAAACTAATGTTTTCTCTGATAAGTGGTGCTGATACATAACAGAGGAGGGAGGGGTTAAGGGAAGAATGGAGGAATGTTGAATTGTGTAGAGGGAAATAAGGGGAGGGGAATCGGTAGGGGGAATGAAAGATGGTGGAATGAGACAAACGTTATTACCCTATGTATATGTGTATGTATAATTACATGAATGGTATGACTCTACATCATGTACAACCAGAGAAATTAAAAGTTGTACTCCATTTGTGTACAATGAATCAAAATGCATTCTGCTGTCATGTACAACTAATAAGAACATAAAAATTTTTAAAAGAATTTAAAACAAAAAATAAATAAAGGAACAAAATAATTTCACAAATTAGGACTGAATGAGAACTAACAGAAAATAAATAAGTATAACAGATAATACCTTAGGAGAAGTAGAAGGTGAAAAACAGGAAAATGGAAAAGGAAAAATCATGAGGATTTATGGGAAAGTAATGGATATAGAAACTGGGCAAAGAAGATCTAACTGGAATAGAGCAGAAGCCCTAATAGAGAAATCTAGACCAAGAGAACACAACAAATTATGTATCAAGAAAATTCTCCTGCTTAAAAAGAATAGGAATAAAACCATCATATGACCCAGATATCCCACACCTCAGTATTAGTCAAAAGAACTAAAATCAGCATACTACAGTGATACAGTCACATGGATGTTTACTGCAGTGCCATTCACATTATCCAAGTTATAGAACCAACTCAGGTGACTGTCAACGGATGAATGGATAACAAAAATGTGGTATATATACACAATGGAGTTTTATTCAGCCATAAAGATGAATGAAATTATGGCATTTGCCAGTAAATGGATGGAACTGAAAAATGTCATGCTAAGTATGTTTTATAATATGCAGAAGCTAGATCACAGTAAGAGTTGGATCTCATGAAAATAAAGGAAAGATCAGTGAAGTAGAATAAGGAGATTAAGCAGGAGGGAGGAGGAATGTGAAAAGGGAGAAAATGCAGAATGAATATGACAAAATTACACTATGTACATGTATAATTATGCCACAGTGTGTTCTACATTTATGTATATCTACAAAGCACCAGTTTAAATAAATAAATAAATAGAAGGCAGACCAACAGAGTACAGGTAGGAGAACATGGAAAGAGGAAACACTGGGGACTGCAATTGAGCAAATTAAATTCTATGTATGTATGCTTATGGCAAAATGAACACCCATTAGGTATGGTATTAATGCACTAAAAGCATTTTTACATATTTTTAAAATTTTTTACACGACAGTAGTGTGTATTTTGAAAAATTATACATACATAGAATAAGTATAACTTGTTCCAAGTAGGATCCCATTATTGTGGTTGTACATAATATGGAGTTACTTTGGTCATGTATTCATATAAAGATAGGAAAGATATGTCTGATTCATTCTACTGTCTTTCCTATTCCCATCTCTGATCCCTTCCCTTCATTCCCCTTTATCTAGTCCAATGAACGTCTAATCTTACCCTCCCTTGTTGTGGGTTAGCATCCACAAATCAGAGAGGACATTCTGCCTAATAAAAGCATTAAAAAAAAGAAGAAGAAAGAATTCCTGATGTTAAAAATAGAATTGAAGTGACATACTAAGAAGGGAGACCACACCTAAGAAAACTTCCCCAGAGTAAATATCAATAAAAGTGCTAGTAAAATTATTAGACTTAAAAAACAGAGAGCCTCTGAGAATTTCATGTTCCTAATTTCCTTAGATCTATTTGAAAGGACCTGGAAACCATCATGAATCCAGAAATGATGAGCCTCTCTAGCACTTAGTTTTCTTCTGAAATATATTCTCCTCACTAAAAGTACCAAATTTCTAAGACAAAAGATTAATTCTATGTCTGAAGAATGAAATGTAAGAGGTAATTTCAAAATATCTTGTCATTATCAGATAATAAGGCAGGTATTAAAGGCTATAGTTCTGGGTTGAAAAGTATTCAGAGACAAACTGAAAAGAATTCTGGAGTCCAAAAACAGAAAATCTTGAGCAAGAAAAGGAATAACTGCAATAGATTAGAAAACATAAAATATATTTTTGTTGGCGAATTTATATGAATATATTAGCCATTGGTAATCTGCCTTTATCCATGGCACCTGCTTTTGTTCTCATGCTTTGAAGACTTGTCTGTTCTTTCATAAAACAGCACTGGAGGTACCACACTTCACCACTGAATGACTTCTGCTAGTGGCACTCTGGAATTTTTTTTTAGTTAAGTCTTTTAGATATAACAGGTATTATCTCTCAGAATTCACTTGTTAGGTATATTTTTCAACTTTTGTTTTGTTACGTTCAGGGATTTTTTTTGTTTTTTTCTTTTTTATGGGTTTTTTTGTTTGTTTGTTTTTTGTTTTGCAGTGCTGGGGATCAAACCCAGGGCCTTGTACATGTGAGGCTAACACTCTACAAACTGAGCTATATACCCAGTCCTATTTTTTTCAATTTTTGGAGAAATAAATTTTGAGGAGGTATAAGAAAAGAATGCATCTTAAGAAATGTTCAATGAAGCCTACCACTGACATTTGACTATTAGAAATTTTAAGGGTGTTAAATATCTGTAATAGATAGTTCAGGGAATTAACCAAAGAGTTGTGAGCTCACCAAACATATTTCAGTATAGATTTTGTCTTTATCATATAAACTTAAAGAAAGAAGTTTCACCATTAAAATTTGAGTGCAAGAGTCTACCATTGCTATTACACATCTGGTTGTTACTGTTTACATTCTTTTCTAAGCCTATATTTTCATAAACTTTTAGGAGGTAAATGTTGAACACTTCTGCTTCATGGTCAAGACAAAATCAGAAGCCATTTATATGGGCTACTGACTTGTCTGTTTTCTTCTGTCTTTTTCCATGACTATTCCTACTGCATCATTGTGATTTATAAGCAAAACTGGAAAGCCTACTAAATAAATGTTTTGTAATTTATCTAGAAATAATAGAGAAAATATTTCTATTATTTTTGGTAAGGAAAATCAATTTCTACAGTTTATTTCAATCAAAATAAATGTTAATTTTGTTTAAGAAGAAGAAAAATAACATACTACCTTTGGAAGATAACAAAACATCAAGTAATCATTTTGAAAATTGGAAAATGAAGGTAAATCTGTGAAGCAAAGAATAAGAGAAGAAAGCAAATGCAGGCAATGAATGATCACTCTGATAAACAGTTAAGAGAGCAAATGCAGGAAGCAAAAGATCATTTCAATAAAGAGATAGAGATTCTGAAAAAAAAAAAAACAGAAATCCTTGAAATGAAGGAAACAATAAACGTAATTTAAAATTCAATAGAAATCATCACCAACAGATTAGATCACTTGGAAGACAGAACCTCAGACAATGAAGACAAAATATTTAATCTTGAAAATAAAGTTGACCAAACAGAGAAGATAATAAGAAATCATGAATGGAACCTCCAAAAATTAAGGGATATCATGAAAAGACCAAATTTAAGAATTATTGGGATTGAGGAAGGCACAGAGATACAAACTAAAGGAATGAAAAATCTATTCAATAAAATAATATCGGAAAATTTCCCAATCCTGATGAATGAAATGGAAAATCAAATGCAAGAGGCTTACAGGACCAAATGTACAAAATTACAACAGATTCACACCAAGGCACATTATAAAGAAAATACCTAACATACAAAATAAAGATAGAATCTTAAAGACTGCAGGAGAAAAGCATCAGACTACATATAGGGGGAAACAAATATGCATCTCAGCAGATTTCTCAACCCAGACCCTAAAAGTTAGAAGGGTCTTGAACAACATATTTCAAGCTCTGAAAGAACATGGATGCCAGCCAAACTAACCTTCATATCCGATGATGAAATAAAATCCTTCCATGATAAACAAAAGTTAAAAAAAAATTTACAAATAGAAAGCCTTCACTACAGAACATTCTCAAAAAATATTCCATGAGGATGAAATGAAAAACTACAATGTAAGTCAGCAAAAGGAGGAACTACCCTAAAGGAAAAGTCAGTAAAGAAGAAACCAAGCCAAGTTAAAAAGCAAAAATAAGCCAAAATGATCAGGAATACAAATCACATCTGGTTATGGGGCGTAACTTAAGAACAGACTGATCACCACTGACAAGTCCAAATCTGAGAGTCTTTATTAACCTGGCCAGTTGACTGTCTCACACAATGCCCCAAAAAATGGCTATTGGGAGAACAGCCCCGACCACAGGATTGTAGGGGTTCTTCTACCAAAAATTACATTAATCATAAGTGTCTGTTGCTATGATTCGAAATTACACATTAATATCATGAGATCGACAGAGTGGGAAGTAGGTCAAAATGACCCTTCAAAAGAGAGCAATTCTTTACTACATAGGAGTTGCCATTGTATATTATCAAACATGTCACACTAAGTAACTGATGATGGGTACAGAGGCGGGGTGTTCCCATGGGAGAAACTTACTTTCTACATGGAGTCTCAGAGCAAAATGGAGTCTGTTTAGTCATTTCCCTTAGAGTCTGGCCTATAACATTCTCATGGAGTCAGATCTGTCGGCCCATCACAATCTCAATAATAACCTGAATGCTATGACATAAACTCACTAATCAAAAGACACGGACTGGCAGATTGGATTAAAAGGAAAAACCCAACAATATGCTGCCTTCAAGAGACTCATCTCATAGAAAAATACATGCACAGACTAAAGGCAAAAAGATGGGTAAAAACATACCATGCAAACAGATCCAGTAAAAAAAGTGGGGCTTTCCATTCTCAGCAGATAAAGTGGACTTCAAGCCAAAGTTAGTCAGACGAGATAAGGAAGTACATTTCATAGTGCTTAAGGGAACCACAAATCAGCAAGACATAATGATCACAAATATTTATGCCCCAAACAATGGTGCATCCTTGTACATCAAACAAATCCTTCTCAATTCCAGGAACCAAATAGACCACAACACAATAATACTGGGTGACTTTAATACACCTCTCTCATCAATGGATAGATCTTCCATACAAAAACTGAAGAAACCATACAACTCAATAACACAATCAATAACTTAGACTTAACGGACATATATAGAATATTCCATCCATCAACAAGTGAATATGCTTTCTTCTCAGCAGCACATGAATCCTTCTCTAAAATAGACCATATGTTAAGCCACAAAGCAGCCCTTAGTAAATACAAAAAAAATAGGGATACTACCTTGTATTCTATCAGATCATAATGGAATGAAATTAGAAATCAATGATAAAATGAAAAACAGAAATTACTCCAATACCTGAAAGCTAAATAATGTGCTATTGAATGATGCATGGATAACACAAGACATCAAGAGGAGATTTAAAAAAAAATTCTTAGGCATAAACAAGAGCAATGATACAACATACCAAAATCTCTGGGTCACTATGAAAGCAATACTAAGAAGAAAATTCATTCTATGGAGAACATTTAATTAAAGAATAAAAAGTCAACAAATAAATGACCTGGGGGAATCCAAGATGGCGGCCTAGAGGGAGGCTGCATTTCATGTTGCTCCAGGACTCAGGATTCAAAAGAGGAGATATTGAGACACTTGGGACCAACTCAAAGCAGCTGGGTGACTCTCACCCATTGGGAAAGCGTCCCCAATGGGACGGTGGTCCCGGAACTCAGAAAACTTGTGAAGTAAGTAGCTGCCGGCGAGACACCCCTCCCCCCACTGGAGCAGTGAACGCAGACAACTGGGAGCGCCGTAAAGGAGGGCCCGCTCGGCACAGCGCTGGGACTCGGAGCAACCACTGGGGCTCGGCGCTGCCCAGGGGAGGAGTGGCGAGGAGAGCTGTGTGGACTCAGGACACTCGGGGCTTGCCCTGAGGAGGAGGGAGGAGGAACGTGGCCGCTTGGATTCGGAGTGACTGCACCAGAGCTACAGGCGGTTGCCAGAGGAGAAGCTGCACGGCGAGCTGTTTGGACTCAGGGCGACTGCTTCTGAACCCCGGGGCCTGCCCTGAGGACGAGGAGGAGGAAGAGGAGCGCGGCCGCTTGGATTCGGAGTGACTACACCAGAGCTACAGGCGGTTGCCAGAGCAGGGGCTGCGTGGCGAGCTGTTTGGACTCAGACCACTTCTGAACCCCGGCGCCTGCCCGGAGGAGGAGGAGGAGGAGGAGGAGGAGCGCGGCGGGTCCTTTGGACTCGCAGTGACTGCATTAGCGCTCCAGGCGACTGCTCAGAGGAGAAGGCGAGTGGTGAGTTGTTTGGACTTAAAGTGACAGCTCCTGAACACAGGGGGGCTGCCAGGAGGAGGAGCGCGGCGGGTCCTTTGGACTCGCAGTGACTGCATTAGCGCTCCAGGCGGCTGCTCAGAGGAGAAGGCCAGTGGTGAGTTGTTTGGACTTAAAGTGACAGCTCCTGAACACAGGGGGGCTGCCTGGAGGGGAAGTGTGGTGGGTCGCTTGGTCTTGGGTGGCCGTACCAGATCTCCGGGCGGTTGCCCAGAGGACCCGTGCAGCGGGTCAGGTGGATTCAGAGCCACTCAGAGCGACCGCTCCTGAACACCCGGGGGGTTATCTGGAGAAGGAGGAGGAACGGGGAGGGTCACTTCGACTCGGAGTGATTGATTGCCCAGGGCTACAGGTGGTTGGTGGGAGGAGGAGGCACGAAGTGAGTTTCTTGGACTCCTAGTGACCGCACCGGAATACTGAGCGGCTGTCTGGAGGAAGAGGTGTGTGACGGGTCTCTGGGACTCAGAGAGATTGTACGGGGCCCCAGGTGGCTGCTCAGAGGAGGGGCCACGCAGCCAGGTGATTAGGTGCACAGCAGGGTCCCAGGATCTAGGAGGCTTCTGGGTGGAAGAGCCGCACAGAGACAGGCTTAGGGCGGAGCAAAGGTTCCAGGCCTGCGGGCAGATTCTCTGAGGAGGGGCAGGCAAGGAGATTCATCTGCAAAGGGTGAGGCTCCCAGGCCCAGGAGGTAGGGCCGGGCCCCTGGGAACTTTGCAGAGGAAGGCAGCCCAGCCCAGGTGGTAGCTGTAAATTGAGGGGAACCTCTAGGAGGGAACTGACCAGCGAGACCTGCCCACCGGGTGAGTCTTCCCTGCCGGGTGAGGTTTCCCCACAAGGACGGTAAAACCAGAGACTCAGGCCCAAACAGGCCTTGCCTCAGCCTGCAGCCTAGGTCCCCTTTGGATGGCCATTGGTTAACAACTGGAGGCACCTCTCCCCACTACCAGGGATTATACCCCACCTGAAGGACACCACTCCTAGAGAGGCAGCTTCCTTGTGGAGCACCGCATTATCAACTTCCTCCAAGACTTCAGGCTACTGAAGGCTAAGGGGGGATATATATAGAAATCTTCAGGGACATTGTAAGTCAATAGAGGAAATCTGCAATATCTCAGCGGTCCACTGATACTTGAACAATATGAGAAAACAAGGAAAGAAAATGCTGCAAACAAATCTAGATGTTACATCAATAAAACCCAATGACAGCATGGCAGAAGAAATGACAGAAAAGGAGTTCAGAATGTACATAATTAAAATGATCAGAGAAGCAAACGATGAGATGAAAGAGCAAATGCACGCACTGAATGATGAGATGAAAGAGCAAATGCAGGCATTGAATGATCGCACCAATCGACAGTTAAAAGACCAAATACAGGAAGCAAAAGATCATTTCAGTAAAGAGTTAGAGATATTGAAAAAAAACCAAACGGAAATCCTTGACATGAAGGAAACAATAAACCAAATTAAGAACTCCATAGAAAGCATATCCAATAGGATAGAACACCTGGAAGACAGAACCTCAGACATTGAAGACAAAATATTTAACCTTGAAAACAAAGTTGAACAAACAGAGAAGATGGTAAGAAATCATGAAGAGAATCTACAAGAACTATGGGATATCATGAAAAGGCCAAATTTAAGAATTATTGGGATTGAGGAAGGCCTAGAGAAACAAGCCAAAGGAATGAATAATTTATTCAATGAAATAATATCAGAAAATTTCCCAAATCTGAAGAATGAAATGGAAAATCAAGTTCAAGAGGCTTATAGGACTCCAAATACACAAAATTACAACAGACCCACACCAAGGCACATTATAATGAAAATACCTAACATACAAAATAAAGACAGAATTTTAAAGGCAGTGAGAGAAAAGAACCAAATTACATTCAGGGGGAAACCAATACGGATACCAGCAGATTTTTCAGTCCAGACCCTAAAAGCTAGAAGGGCCTGGAACAACATTTTTCAAGCCCTGAAAGAAAATGGATGCCAACCAAGAATCTTATACCCAGCAAAACTTACCTTCAAATTTGACGATGAAATAAAATCCTTCCATGATAAACAAAAGCTAAAAGAATTTACAAAAAGAAAGCCAGCACTACAGAACATTCTCAACAAAATATTCCATGAGGAAGAGATAAAAAAAAAGAAGCAAATCAGCAAAGGGAGGAATTATCCTAAAGGAATTGTCAAATAAAGGAGGAAACAAGTTGTGTCAAACAAATAAATAAACAAAATTTAAAAAATGAACCAAATGACCGGGAAACCAAATCATTTCTCTATAATAACCCTGAATGTTAATGGCCTGAATTCATCAATCAAAAGACATAGACTGGCAGACTGGATTAAAAAGAAAGATCCAACAATATGTTGCCTGCAAGAGACTCACCTCATAGAAAAAGATACCCATAGACTAAAGGTGAAAGGATGGGGAAAAACATACCATGCACATGGACTCAGCAAAAAAGCTGGAGTATCCATCCTCATTTCCGATAATGTGGACTTCAAGCCAAAGTTAGTCAGAAGGGATAAAGAAGGACATTTCATATTGCTTAAGGGAAGCATAAATCAGCAAGATATAACAATCATAAACATCTATGCCCCAAACAGTGGCTCATCCATGTACGTCAAACAAATCCTTCTCAATTTCAGAAACCAAATAGACCATAACACAATAATACTAGGTGATTTTAACACGCCTCTCTCACCACTGGACAGATCTTCCAGACAAAAATTGAACAAAGAAACCATAGATCTCAATAACACAATCAATAATTTAGACTTCAAGGACATTTATAGAATATACCATCCAACCAAGAGCGAATACACTTTCTTCTCAGCAGCACATGGATCCTTCTCTAAAATAGACCATATATTAGGCCACAAAGCTAATGTTAGCAAATACAAGAAGATAGAGACCCTAGCATGTATTCTATCAGATCATAATGGATTGAAGTTAGAAATAAATGAAAGAGTAAAACACAGAAACTATTCCAACATCTGGAGATTAAACAATATGCTATTATATGATGAATGGATAACAGAAGATATTAGGAAGGAAATTAAAAAATTCTTAGAGGTAAATGAGAACAAAGAAACATCATATCAAAATCTCTGGGACACTATGAAAGCAGTACTTAGAGGGAAATTTATTTCATGGAGCGCATTTAATAAAAGAAGTAAAACTCAACAAATAAACGACCTAACACTACAGCTCAAAGCCCTAGAAAAAGAAGAACAGAACAGCACCAAAAAGTAGTAGAAGACAGGAAATAGTTAAACTCAGAGCTGAAATCAATGAAATTGAAACAAAAGAAACAATACAAAAAATTGACAAAATAAATAGTTGGTTCTTCGAAAAAATAAACAAAATTGATAAACCTTTAGCCACACTAACAAAGAGAAGACGAGAGAAAACCCAAATCACTAAAATTCGGAATGAACAAGGAAATATCACAACAGACAGGATTGAAATACAAAACATAATTAGAAGCTATTTTGAAAATCTATACTCCAACAAAATAGAAAATTTCGAAGACATCAACAGGTTTCTAGAGGACATATGAATTGCCTAAACTGAACGAGGAGGACATACACAATTTAAATAGACCAATTTCAAGTACTGAAATAGAAGAAGTCATCAAAAGCCTACCAACAAAGAAAAGTCCGGGACAGATGGGTTCTCAGCCGAGTTCTTACAAAACCTTTAAGGAAGAGCTCATTCCAATACTTCTCAAAGTATTCCATAAAATAGAAGAGGAGGGAACCCTCCCAAACTCATTCTATGAAGCCAATATCACCCTGATACCTAAACCAGACAGAGACTCATCAAGGAAAGAAAATTTCAGACCAATATCCTTAATGAACATCGACGCAAAAATTCTCAATAAAATTTTAGCAAATCACATACAAAAACATATTAAAAAGATAGTGCATCATGATCAAGTGGGTTTTATCCCAGGGATGCAAGGTTGGTTCAACATCAGGAAATCAAAAAACGTAATTCACCATATTAATAGACTTCAAGTCAAGAATCACATGATTATTTCAATAGATGCAGAAAAAGCATTTGACAGCACCCCTTCATGCTCAAAACACTAGAAAAAATAGGGATAGTGGGAACATTCCTTAACATTGTAAAGGCCATCTATGCTAAGCCCATGGCTAATATCATTCTAAATGGTGAAAAACTGAAAGCATTCCCCCTAAAAACTGGAACAAGGCAGGGATGCCCTCTTTCACCAATTCTATTCAACATCGTTCTTGAGACTCTGGCCAGAGCAATTAGACAGACCAAAGAAATTAAAGGGATACGAATTGGGAAAGAAGAACTCAAACTATCCCTGTTCGCTGATGACATGATTATATATTTAGAGGAACCTGGAAATTCCACCAGAAAACTCTTAGAACTCATAAGTGAATTCAGTATAAAGTAGCAGGTTACAAGATCAATGCCCATAAATCCAACGCACTTTATACATAAGTGATGAATCTTCAGAAAGAGAAATTAGGGAAAACTACCCCATTCAAAATAGCCTCGAAAAAAATAAAATACTTGGGAATCAATCTCACAAAAGAGGTGAAAGACCTCTACAATGAGAACTATACAACACTAAAGAAAGAAATTAAAGAACACCTTAGAAGATGGAAAGATCTTCCATGTTCTTGGATAGGAAGAATTAATATTGTCAAAATGGCCATACTACCTAAAGTGCTATACAAATTCAATGCAATTCCAATTAAAATCCCAATGACGTACCTTATAGAAATAGAGCAAGCAATTATGAAATTCATCTGGAAGAATAAGAAACCCAGAATAGCTAAAGCAATCCTTAGCAGGAAGAGTGAAACAGGGGGTATTGCAATACCAGATCTTCAACTCTACTACAAAGCAATAGTAACAAAAACGGCATGGTATTGGTATCAAAATAGAAAGGTAGATCAATGGTACAGAATAGAGGACACGGACACAAATCCAAATAAATACAATTTTCTCATACTAGACAAAGGGGCCAAAAATATGCAATGGAGAAAAGATAGCCTCTTCAACAAATGGTGCTGGGAGAATTGGAAATCCATATGCAACAGAATGAAACTAAACCCATATCTCTCACCATGCACGAAACTAAACTCAAAATGGATTAAGGACCTCGGAATCAGACCAGAGACCCTGCAGATTATAGAAGAAAAAGTAGGTCCAAATCTTCACCTTGTTGGTCTAGGATCAGATTTCCTTAACAGGACTCCCATAGCACAAGAAATAAAAGCTAGAATCAACCACTGGGATAGATTCAAACTAAAAAGCTTTCTCTCAGCAAAGGAAACTATCAGCAATGCGAAGAAAGAGCCTACAGAGTGGGAGAATATCTTTGCCAATCATACTTCAGATAGAGCACTAATCTCCAGAATCTATAAAGAACTCAAAAAACTCTACTCCAAGAATTCAAATAATCCAGTCGACAAATGGGCTAAGGAAATGAATAGACACTTCACAGAAGAAGATCTACAAGCAATCAACAAACATATGGAAAAATGTTCAACATCTCTAGTAATAAGAGAAATGCAAATCAAAACCACCCTAAGATTCCATCTCACCCCAATTAGAATGGCGAATATCAAGAATACGAGCAACAACAGGTGTTGGCGAGGATGTGGGGAGAAAGGTACACTCATACATTGCTGGTGGGGCTGCAAATTAGTGCAGCCACTCTGGAAAGCAGTGTGGAGATTCCTTAGAAAACTTGGAATGGACCCTCCATTTGACCCAGCTATCCCACTCCTTGGCCTATACCCAAAGGACTTAAAATCAGCATACTACAGAGATACAGCCACATCAATGTTCATAGCTGCTCAATTCACAATAGCCAGACTGTGGAACCAACCTAGATGCCCTTCAATTGATGAGTGGATAAAGAAACTGTGGTATATATATATACAATGGAATATTACTCAGCCATAAAGAATGATAAAATTATGGCATTTGCAGGCAAATGGCTGAAATTGGAGAATATCATGCTAAGTGAGATAAGCCAATCTCAAAAAGCCAAAGGACAAATGATATCGCTAATAAGTGGAGGATGACACATAATGGGGGGGAGGGAAGGGTTAGTGTTAGGGTTAGAGTTAGGGTTAGGGAGGGGGGCAAGTATGGAGGAAGGAAGGACTGTATAGAGGGTAAAGAGGGGTGGGAGGGGTGGGGGGAAGGGAAAAATAACAGAATGAATCAAACAACATTACTCTATGTAAATTTATGATTACACAAATGGTATGCCTTTACGCCATGTACAAACAGAGAAACAACATGTATCCCATTTGTTTACAATAAAAAAAAAAACAAATAAATGACCTAATATTATGTCTTAAAGCCCTAGAAAAAGAAAAATAGTTCAACACCAAAAGTAGTAGAAGATAGGAAATAATTAAAATCTGAACTGAAATCCATGGAATTAAAACAAAAAGAACATTTCAAATACTTGACAAAAAGTTTGTTCTTTGAAAAAAATATACAAAATTGATAATTCCTTTGCCATACTAACAAAGAGAAGGAGAGAGAAAACTCAAATTACTACAACTCATGATGAAAAAGAAAATACCATGGCAAATGCCACTGAAATACAAAACATAATTAGAAGCTACATTGAAAATCTATACTCCCAAAAAATAGAAAATCTCAGAGACATCAACAAATTTCTAGAGACATATGATCCTCCCAAACTGAATCAGGAGGAAATACACAATTTAAACAGATCAGTTTTAAGCAATGAAATAAAAGAAGCCATCAAAAGCCTACCAACCAAGAAAAGTCCAGGACCAGATGAATTCTCATTCAGCTTCTACAAGACTTTCTAAGAAGTACTAATAGCAATACTCCTCAAGGTATTCCAGGAAATAGAAAAGGAGGGAACCCCCCAGTCTCATTCTATGAAGCTAGTAACACCCTGACACCAAAACCAGACAAAGACACATCAAGTAAAGAAAACTTCAGACCAATATCCCTAATGAACATAGACACAAAAATTCTTAACAAAATTCTGGCAAATTGCATACAAAAATATATTAAAAAGATAGTGCACCATAATCAAGTATGATTCATCCCAGGGATGCAAGGTTGGTTCAACATCCAGAAATCAATAAATGTAATTCATCACATCAATAGACTTAAAGTTAAGAATCATATGACTACATCAATACACACAGAAAAAGCATTTGATAAAATGCAGCACCCCTTCATGCTCAAAATACTAGAAAAACTAAGGATAGTAGGAACATACCTCAACATTGTAAAGGCTATCTATGCTAAGCCCATGGCCAACATCATTCTAAATGGAGAAAAACTGAAAGCATTCCCTCTAAAAACTGAAACAAGGCAGGGATGCCCTCTTTCACCACTTCTATTCAACATTGTCCTTGAAACCCTGGCCAGACAGATCAAAGAAATCAAAGGGATATGAATAGGAAAAGAAGAACTTAAGTTATCACTATTTGCTGATGACATGATTCTATATTTAGAGGATTGAAAAAACTCCACCAGAAAACTTCTAGAACTAATAAATTAATTCAGTAAAGTAGCAGAATATAAAATCAACATTCGTAAATCTAATGCTTTTCTATTCATAAGTGATGAATTCTCTGAAAGACAAATTAGGAAAACTACTCCGCTCACAATAGCCTTAAAAAAATAAAATACTTGGGAATCAATCTAACAAAAGAGATAAAAGACCTTTACAGAGAAAACTAAAGAACACTAAAGAAAGAAATTGAAGAAAACCTTAGAAGATGGAAAGATCTCCCAAGTTCTTGGATAGATAGAACTAATATTTTCAAAATGGCCATACTGCCAAAGGCACTATATAGATTCAATGCAATTCCAATTAAAATCCCAATGACATTCCTCACAGAAATAGAAAAAGCAATCATGAAATTCATCTGGAAGAATAAGAGACCCAGAATAGCCAAAGCAATCCTGAACAGAAAGAGTGATGCAGGAGGTATCACAATACTGACCTTTAACTATATTACAGAGCAATAGTAACAAAAACAACATGGTATTGGCACCAAAATAGACATGTAGACCAATGGTACAGAATAGAAGACACAGACTCAAACACACATAAATACAGTTATCTCATATTAGACAAAGGTGCCAAAAACATACAATGGAGAAAAGATATCCTCTTCAACAAATGGTGCTGGGAAAACTGGAAATCCATATGTAACAAAAGGAAATTAAACTCCTATTCTCTCACCCTGCACAAAACTCATTTCATAATGGATCAAGAATATAGGAATTAGACAAAGACCCTGCACCAAATAGAAGAAAATATAGGCCCAAATCTTCATCATGTTGGCTTAGTTCCAGACTTCCTTAACAAAACTCCCAAAGCCTGAGCTGGGGAGATAGCTCAGTTGGTAGAGTGCTTGCCTTGCAAGCACAAGGCCCTGGGTTCAATCCCCAGCACCACAAAAACAAACAAACAAAAAATGCCCAAAGCCCAAGAAATAAAAGCAGGAATTAATAAATGGGATAAATTCAAACTAAAAAGTTTTTTCTCAGCAAAGGAAACAATCAACAATGTGAAGAGAGAGCTTACAGAGTTGAAGAAAATCTTTACCACACATACTTCAGAGAGAGCACTAATCTCCAGAATTTATAAAGAACTTAAAAAACTTTACACCAAGAATACAAATAACCCAATCAATAAATGGACTAAGGAACTGAGCAGACACTTCATAAAAGTTATACAATCAACAAATATATGAAAAAATGTTCAACATCTCTAGTAATAACAGAAATGCAAATCAAAACTACCCTAAGATTTCATCTCACCCCAATTAGAATGGCTATTATCAAGAATACAAGCAATGGTAGGTGTTGGTGAGGATGTGGGGAAAAAGGTACACTCATACATTGCTGGTGGGGTAGCAAATTAGTGCAGCCACTCTGGAAAGCAGTATGGAGAAATGGAATGGAAAGGAACCACCAGCTATCCCATTCCTTGGCCTATACCCAAAGGATTTAAAATCAGCATAGTACAGTGATGAGCCACATCAATGTTTATAGCAGCTCAATTCACAATAGCTAGATTTTGGAACCAACCTAGATGACCTTCAATAGATGAATGGATAAAGAAACAGTGGTATATATACACAATGGAATACTACTCAGCCATAAAGAATAAAATTATGGCATTTTCAGGTAAATGGATGGAGTTGGAGGGTACCATGCTAAATGAGATAAGCCCATCCCAAAAACCCAACGCCAAATATTTTCTCTGATAAGTTGATGATGATACATAACTTGGGGGTAAGGAAAGAATGGAGGAACTTTGAATTGTGTAGAAGGAAATGAGGGGGCAAGGGGACAGGGGAATGAAATATAGTGGAATGAGACAGATATCATTACCCTATGTACATGTTTGATTACATGAATAGTGTGAATCTACATCGTGTGCAAACATAGAAATGAAAAGTTGTACCCCATTTGTGTACAATGAATCAAAATGCAGTCTGTAAAATAAAATTTTTAAAAAAGGAAAATGAAGGTGATGTGTTTTTATCTTAACTTTGGTGGAGTATACATTTTATTCAGTTAATAAAATAGCATAAAGGACTCAGAGCAACCACGGGAGCTCCGGGCGGCAGCCCAGAGGAGGGGCTGCGAGGAGAGCTGTTTGAACTCAGAGCAACCACTTCTGAACACCGGGGCCTGAGTGGAGGAGGAGGAGGAGGAGGAGGAGCAGTGCAGCGAGGCGCTTGGACTTGGAGCGACTGCGCCAGAGCTACAGGCGGTTGCCAGAGGAGGAGCTGCTCGGTGAGCTGTTTGGACTCATAGCGACCATTCCTGAATGCCAGGGCCTGCCCGGAGGAGGAGGAGGAGGAGGAGGAGGAGCGTGGCCACTTGGATTCGGAGTGACTATACCACAGCTATGGGCAGTTGCCAGAGGAGGAACTGCGTGGAGAGCTGTTTGGACTCAAAGCGACCTTTCCTGAACACCGGGGCCTGCCCGGAGGAGGAGGAGGAGGAGCGCGGTGGGTCGCTTGGACTCGCAGTGACTGCGTTGGAGCTCCAGGCAGCTGCTCAGAGGAGGAGGCGAGTGGTGAGTTGTTTGGACTTAAAGCGAAAGCTCCTGAACACCGGGGGGCTGCCTGGAGGAGGAGCGCGGTGGGTTGCTTGGGCTCCAGTGGCTGCACCAGAGCTCCGGGCGGCTGCCTGGAGGAGGCGTGCAGCGGGTCACGTGGACTCAGAGTGACTCAGAGTGATTCACAGTGACCGCTCCTAAACACCCAGGGGGCTACCTGGAGGAGGAACGGGGCGGGTCACTTGGACTTGGAGTGACTGCCCAGGGCTACGGGCGGTTGGCGGGAGGAGGAGGCTCGCAGTGAGTTGCTTGGACTCCTAGTGACCGCACCAGAACACCGAGCGGCTGTCTGGAGGAAGAGGCATGTGGCGGGTCTCTGGGACTCAGAGCGATTGTACGGGGCTCCAGGTGGCTGCTCAGAGGAGGGGCCACATAGCCAGGCGATTAGGTGCACAGCAGGGTCCCAGGACCTAGGAGTCTTCTTGGTGGAAGAGCCGCACAGAGACACGCTTAGGACAGAGCAAAGGTTCCAGGCCTGTGGGCAGATTCTCTGAGGAGAGGCAGCCTAAGGAGACTCATCTGTGAAGGGTGAGGCTCCCAGGCACAGGAGGTAGGGCCGGGCCCCTGGGAACATTGCAGAGGAAGGCAGCCCAGCCCAGGCAGTAGTTGTAGATTGAGGGGAACTTCTAGGAGGGGAACCGACCAGCAAGACCTCCCCACCAGGTGAGTCTTCCCTGGCGGGTGAGGTTTCCCCACAAGGACGGTAAAACCAGAGACACAGGCCCAAACAGGCCTTGCCTCAGCCCGCAGCCTAGTTCCCCTTTGGATGACCATTGGTCAACAAGTGGAGACACCTCTGCCCACTAGCAGGGAATATACCCCACCTGAAGGCCACCACCCCTAGAGAGGCAGCTTCCTTGTGGAGCACCGCATTATCAACTTCCTCCAAGACTTCAGGCTACTGAAGGCTAAGAGGGGATATACTAGAAATCTTCAGGGACATTGTAAGTCAATAGAGGAAATCTGCAATATATCAGCGGTCCACTGATACCTGAACAACATGAGAAAACAAGGGAAGAATATGCCCCAATCAAATCTAGATGTTACATCAATAAAATCCAATTACAGCATGGCAGAAGAAATGACAGAAAAGGAGTTCAGAATGTACATAATTAAAATGATCAGGGAAGCAAATGATGAGATGAAAGAGCAAATGCAGGCATTGAATGATCACACCAATCGACAGTTAAAAGAGCAAATACAGGAAGCAAAAGATCATTTCAATAAAGAATTAGAGATATTGAAAAAAAAAAACAAACAGAAATCCTTGAAATGAAGGAAACAATAAACCAAATTAAGAACTCCATAGAAAGCATATCCAATAGGATAGAACACCTGGAAGACAGAACCTCAGACATTGAAGACAAAATGTTTAACCTTGAAAACAAAGTTGAACAAACAGAGAAGATGGTAAGAAATCATGAACGGAATCTCCAAGAACTATGGGATATCATGAAAAGGCCAAATTTAAGAATTATCGGGATTGAGGAAGGCCTAGAGAAACAAACCAAAGGAATGAACAATCTATTCAACGAAATAATATCAGAAAATTTCCCAAATCTGAAGAATGAAATGGAAAATCAAGTTCAAGAGGCTTATAGGACTCCAAATACACAAAATTACAACAGACCCACACCAAGGCACATTATAATGAAAATACCTAACATACAAAATAAAGACAGAATTTTAAAGGCTGTGATAGAAAAGAACCAAATTACATTCAGGGGGAAATCAATACGGATATCAGCAGATTTTTCAATCCAGACCCTAAAAGCTAGAAGGGCCTGGAACAACATTTTTCAAGCTCTGAAAGAAAATGGATGCCAACCAAGAATCTTATACCCAGCAAAACTTACCTTCAAATTTGATGATGAAATAAAATCCTTCCATGATAAACAAAAGCTAAAAGAATTTATAAAAAGAAATCCAGCACTACAGAACATTCTCAGCAAAATATTCCATGAGGAAGAGATGAAAAACAAAGAAGAAAATCAGCAAAGGGAGGAATTATCCTAAAGGAATTGTCAAATAAAGGAGGAATCAAGTCGTGTCAAATAAATAAATAAATAAATAAATAAATAAATAAATAAAATTTAAAAAATGAACCAAACGACCGGGAAACCAAATCATATCTCAATAATAACCCTGAATGTTAATGGCCTGAATTCATCAATCAAAAGACATAGACTGGCAGATTGGATTAAAAAGAAAGATCCAACAATATGTTGCCTGCAAGAGACTCACCTCATGGAAAAAGATACTCATAGACTAAAGGTGAAAGGATGGGGAAAAACATACCATGCACATGGACTCAGCAAAAAAGCTGGAGTATCCATCCTCATTTCAGATAGTGTGGACTTCAAGCCAAAGTTAGTCAGAAGGGATAAAGAAGGTCATTTCATACTGCTTAAGGGAAGCATAAATCAGCAAGATGTAACAATCATAAACATCTATGCCCCAAACAGTGGCTCATCCATGTATGTCAAACAAATCCTTCTCAATTTCAGAAACAAAATAGACCATAACACAATAATACTAGGTGATTTTAACATACCTCTCTCACCACTGGACAGATCCTCCAAACAAAAATTGAACAAAGAAACCATAGATCTCAATAACACAGTCATTAATTTAGACTTAACGGACATTTATAGAATATACCATCCAACCAAGAGCAAATACACTTTCTTCTCAGCAGCACACAGATCCTTCTCTAAAATAGACCATATATTATGCCACAAAGCTAATGTTAGCAAATACAAGAGGATACAGACACTACCTTGTATTCTATCAGATTATAATGGATTGAAGTTAGAAATAAATGAACGAGTAAAAAACAGAAACTATTCCAATACCTGGAGATTAAACAATATGCTATTATATGATGAATGGATAACAGAAGATATTAGGAAGGAAATTAAAAAATTCTTAGAGGTAAATGAGAACAAAGAAACATCATATCAAAATCTCTGGGACACTATGAAAGCAGTAGTTAGAGGGAAATTTATTTCATGGAGTGCATTTAATATAAGAAGTAAAACTCAACAAATAAACAACCTAACACTACAGCTCAAAACCCTAGAAAAACAAGAACAGACCAGCACCCAAAGTAGTAGAAGACAGGAAATAGTTAAACTCAGAGCTGAAATCAACAAAATTGAAACAAAAGAAACAATACAAAAAATTGACAAAATAAATAGTTGGTTCTTTGAAAAAATAAACAAAATTGATAAACCTTTAGCCACACTAACAAAGAGAAGATGAGAGAAAACCCAAATCACTAAAATTCGGAATGAACAAGGAAATATCACAACAGACACGAGTGAAATATAATTAGAAGCTATTTTGAAAATCTATACTCCAACAAAATAGAAAATTTCGAAGACATCAACAGGTTTCTAGAGACATATGAATTGCCTAAACTGAACGAGGAGGACATACACAATTTAAATGGACCAATTTCAAGTAATGAAATAGAAGAGGTCATCAAAAGCCTACCAACAAAGAAAAGTCCGGGACCAGATGGGTTCTCAGCCGAGTTCTACAAAAGCTTTAAAGAAGAGCTCATTCCAATACTTCTCAAAGTATTCCATAAAATAGAAGAGGAGGGAATCCTCCCCAAACTCATTCTATGAAGCCAATATCACCCTGATACCTAAACCAGACAGAGACACATCGAGGAAAGAAAATTTCAGACCGATATCCTTAATGAACATCGACGCAAAAATTCTCAACAAAATTTTAGCAAATCGCATACAAAAACATTAAAAAGATAGTGCACCATGATCAAGTGGGTTTCATCCCAGGGATGCAAGGTTGGTTCAACATCAGGAAATCAATAAATGTAATTCACCATATCAATAGACTTAAAGTCAAGAATCACATGATTATTTCAATAGATGCAGAAAAAGCATTTGAAAAAATACAGCACCCCTTCATGCTCAAAACACTAGAAAAAATAGGGATAGTGGGATCATTCCTTAACATTGTAAAGGCCATCTATGCTAAGCCCATGGCTAATATCATTCTAAATGGTGAAAAACTGAAAGCATTCCCCCTAAAAACTGGAACAAGGCAGGGATGCCCTCTTTCACCACTTCTATTCAACATCGTCCTTGAAACTCTAGCCAGAGCAATTAGACAGACCAAAGAAATTAAAGGGATATGAATAGGAAAAGAAGAACTCAAACTATCCCTATTTGCTGATGATATTATTATATACTTAGAGGAACCAGGAAATTCCACCAGAAAACTTTTGGAACTCATAAGTGAATTCAGTAAAGTAGCAGGATATAAGATCAATGCACATAAATCTAATGCATTTTTATATATAAGTGATGAGTCTTTGGAAAGAATAATCAGGAAAACTACCCCATTCACAATAGCCAAGAAAAAAATAAAATACTTGGGAATCAATCTCACAAAAGAGGTGAAAGACCTCTACAATGAGAACTATACAACACACTAAAGAAAGAAATTAAAGAAAACCTTAGAAGATGGAAAGATCTCCCATGTTCTTGGATAGGAAGAATTAATATTGTCAAAATGGCCATACTACCTAAAGTGCTATACAGATTCAATGCAATTCCAATTAAAATCTCAATGACGTACCTTACAGAAATAGAGCAAGCAATTATGAAATTCATCTGGAAGAATAAGAAACCCAGAATAGCTAAAGCAATCCTTAGCAGGAAGAGTGAAACAGGGAGTATCGCAATACCCGATCTTCAACTCTACTACAAAGCAATAGTAACAAAAACGGCATGGTATTGGTACCAAAAGAGAAAGGTAGATCAATGGTACAGAATAGAGGACACGGACACAAACCCAAATAAATACAATTTTCTCATACTAGACAAAGGGGCCAAAAATATGCAATGGAGAAAAGATAGCCTCTTCAACAAATGGTGCTGGGAGAATTGGAAATCCATATGCAATAGAATGAAACTAAACCCATATCTCTCACCATGCACGAAACTAAACTCAAAATGGATTAAGGACCTTGGAATCAGACCAGAGACCCTGCAGATTATAGAAGAAAAAGTAGGTCCAGATCTTCAACATGTCGGCTTAGGACCAGACTTCCTCAACAGGACTCCCATAGCACAAGAAATAAAAGCAAGAATCAATAACTGGGATAGATTCAAACTAAAAAGCTTTCTCTCAGCAAAGGAAACTATCAGCAATGCGAAGAAAGAGTCTACAGAGTGGGAGAAAATCCTTGCCAATCATACTTCAGATAGAGCACTAATCTCCAGAATCTATAAAAAACTCAAAAACTCTACACCAAGAATGCAAATAATCCAATCGACAAATGGGCTAAGGAAATGAATAGACACTTCACAGAAGAAGATCTACAAGCAATCAACAAACATATGGAAAAATGTTCAACATCTCTAGTAATAAGAGAAATGCAAATCAAAACCACCCTAAGATTCCATCTCACCCCAATTAGAATGGCGAATATCAAGAATACGAGCAACAACAGGTGTTGGCGAGGATGTGGGGAGAAAGGTACACTCATACATTGCTGGTGGGGCTGCAAATTAGTGCAGCCACTCTGGAAAGCAGTGTGGAGATTCCTTAGAAAACTTGGAATGGACCCTCCATTTGACCCAGCTATCCCACTCCTTGGCCTATACCCAAAGGACTTAAAATCAGCATACTACAGAGATACAGCCACATCAATGTTCATAGCTGCTCAATTCACAATAGCCAGACTGTGGAACCAACCTAGATGCCCTTCAATTGATGAGTGGATAAAGAAACTGTGGTATATATATATACAATGGAATATTACTCAGCCATAAAGAATGATAAAATTATGGCATTTGCAGGCAAATGGATGAAATTGGAGAATATCATGCTAAGTGAGATAAGCCAATCTCAAAAAGCCAAAGGTCGAATAATATCGCTAATAAGTGGATGAGGACACATAAAGGGGGGAGGGAAGGTTTAGTGTTAGGGTTAGAGTTAGGGTTAGGGAGGGGGGCAAGTATGGAGGAAGGAAGTACTGTATAGAGGGTAAAGAGGGGTGGGAGGGGTGCGGGGAAGGGAAAAAATAACAGAATGAATCAAACAACATTACTCTATGTAAATTTATGATTACACAAATGGTATGCCTTTACACCATGTACAAACAGAGAAACAACATGTATCCCATTTGTTTACAATAAAAAAAAAAGAATGCAAATAATCCAATCGACAAATGGGCTAAGGAAATGAATAGACACTTCACAGAAGAAGATATACAAGCAATCAACAAACATATGGAAAAATGTTCAACATCTCTAGTAATAAGAGAAATGCAAATCAAAACCACCCTAAGATTCCATCTCACCCCAATTAGAATGGCTATTATCAAGAATACAAGCAACAACAGGTGTTGGCGAGGATGTGGGAAAAAAGGTACACTCATACATTGCTGGTGGGGCTGCAAATTAGTGCAGCCACTCTGGAAAGCAGTGTGGAGATTCCTTAGAAAACCTGGAATGGAACCACCATTTGACCCAGCTATCCCATTCCTTGGCCTATACCCAAAAGACTTAAAATCAGCATACTACAGGGATACAGCCACATCAATGTTCATAGCTGCTCAATTCACAATAGCCAGATTGTGGAAGCAACCTAGATGTCCTTCATTGATGAATGGATAAAGAAACTATGGTATATATATACAATGGAATATTACTCAACCATAAAGAATGATAAAATTATGGCATTTGCAGGCAAATGGCTGAAATTGGAGAATATCATGCTAAGTGAGATAAGCCAATCTCAAAAAACCAAAGGTCGAATAATATCGCTAATAAGTGGATGAGGACACATAAAGGGGGGAGGGAAGGTTTAGTGTTAGGGTTAGAGTTAGGGTTAGGGAGGGGGGCAAGAATGGAGGAAGGAAGGACTGTATAGAGGGAAAAGAGGGGTGGGAGGGGTGGGGGGAAGGGAAAAAATAACAGAATGAATCAAACAACATTACCGTATGTAAATTTATGATTATACAAATGGTATGCCTTTACGCCATGTACAACATGTATCCCATTTGTTTACAATAAAAAATAAATAAATAAATAAAATAAAATAGCATAAAGCAAAATGCAAATACATACACACACAAAAACAACTAAAATGGCACGTACAGCCATAGAAACCAAAATATGTACCCCATTTGCATACAATGAATCAAAATGCAGTTTGTAAAAATTAAAAAAAAATTTTAAATGAATTTAAAAACTCTAAATGGGGAAACCCTAAATAAATTCAATAGATTGTGTCAATAACAGTATCCTGGGTGTGACATTGCACAATTGTTTTGCAAAGTGGTACCTATATAGGTCAAATGGCATAAAGACTACAACATAGGATCTGGCTATACTGCTTCTTACAGCTGCATGTGAATCTACAATAATCTCCAAATAAAGACTTTAGTTTGAGTCTCCTCTTTAACGATATATTTTTGACAGTACTGAATATGTCATTGAAGAAGAAACGTTCTTGTGAGCACACATCCCTTATGAATGAACACATAAAATGCAGAGACCCTCTAAGTCTGCCTTCTGCTGCTCCTCACCCTCCTGCCATTCTACACTGTCAGTCTACATGGACAGCGGCAGGAAGAAAAATTCAAGGAATTAGCATTCTTTACTAAAACTACACAGTTTGTTTTAATAATATCTTTGGATTTGTTTTCAAAACCCTTTAAAATAAACATCTCGAAGCTAGTTGATGATGCATACTAATGAATGCTAACAATTAATAACTACCATAATGGTAAGAAATGTTGATGCTGATGGAAAAAACTGAGATGGTTGTGGAGATGAGAACGAAAATGAGATTGTCGTATTAAAATACTCCAAGAGTAGCCTTAGACTCTAAGCTTCCCTACCCACAAGACGACCCTACCAATACAAGAAAAAGTAACAGTCCTGGGGGATAAAACATGATTCACAGAGCAGGTTTAAACCAAAACTCTAATTATCCCTTTAGTGAGGATTACAGTCTCCAGAGTGATGGCATCCCACGAGATGTTCTGCAATTATCAATTTAAACAGAACCCAAAGTCTTCCAAGCTCCGTGACCCATGTTTCATGACTGTACTAGACACTCAGTAAACTTCAACTAGCTATATATCTGTATACTCTCAGCATTTGCTAACTGTTGAAATCAAAGACATCTCACAAAATTTCCAGGAGAAGGTGTTTCATTTTCCCTCAGCACAGGTATTTAGTTTCATACCTAAAACAAATGTATTCCTCTAGAGGAGGTGGCTTATTTGAAGGTGGGGGTTGTCAGTATCTGGCACATTACAGTGATGAGGCTAGCCTTAGGCTTTAAATTTTTTTATGATAGGAAAGATACAGTCATCTTTGGGATATTTTAGAATTCCAAGGATTGAAATCATTGGAATGAAATATCCTTTGTCAGATTATTTTAATAATATGACGTCAAAGCTTTTGCTTTAACACCTGAAAAAAGATTCATTTTCTCATTTCAAATCAATTAAGTGTTCAGTGAGTTAAATCATTCATTTGCCTATCACCTTTTAAAATGTTGTTGTTGTGTTAAAATATCATACCTATACTTAATCAGAGTGAACTATGCATTAGTGTATTTATTAATAATGAACTCTCTTTCTGAAATTAAGCATAACATTTTTTTGCAATTTTCCAAAAATTAAAATGTACAAGAAAAATCTTTATTCCATGAATGAACTCTTATTTATAACGGAGGCTACTTACAACCATATATTTACCTTCATCTTCAAGTGCTCTTTTCTATGTGTTCTGTGTTCTTTGGCAGCAATCCTGAGCTTCTGAGGACTTGGTAGGACTAAAGGTAATGACTACAGTAACTCATGGGAAACATGTCATTCACATTGACCTACTTTATATTATTAGAAAATTGTAGAAGTGAAAAATTAGATCTCAGCTGTCTAGGTTGGTCCTGTACACTGGTATTCATATCACACCCCAATAAGTGAATGGTTTTCACTTTATGAGCTTTGTAAGACACTTTATCTATAATAATCGTTTTCAAGGTGGATTTTCTGTTTCTTACCATATTAGAGATAGAGATTGAGTAAAGGAGAATATGTGATATTCTTAATGTATTCTTTAGAAAAAATTATTTTGTACTAAATGGAATTAATATTTAAAAACTTAAGCTAACTCTGATAGTAGTTATTATAAAGTTAAATATCTCTTCTCCAAAAAAATGTAATATATAAAGCTTACAATGCAATGCACATTTACTTGTCTCTGTGCTACATCCTAAGGATTAAGGATTTTAAACTCTTATTCCTAAGAAATATAGTTAGTGCCAGTTATTATATGAATCAAATGAAATAATTTATTTTAAAATCTTGCATAAAAAGGAGATTAAAAAATATTTCATGCAAACAAATGCATGAATAGAAAATATATGGAAAGTTATTCACCCACCAGTGTAAGGCTCCATGTAGCAGAAAAATGAGTTTTGTTTTGGTGTTGTCACATTTCTAATTTACTATAATGCATACATATTGTCTTTACAATATAAAACATACGCATAGAAATTAAAAACAAGATCCCTTTTCTATCAGAATTATAATAAATTCATTTTACTAAATAATAATGAACTTATACATAAAAATAATCTAAAATAAACAATAGTATTGTGGAGACAAAGCAGACTGGTAGTGAGAGTCTTGAATTTCAGGACCAGGTCTGCCTCCAATTACCTGGGACACCATGAGTAATTTATTTAACTTTTAGAGCTTCAATTTACTATACAATGAAAAAAAGCAAAACAAACTACAGCATTCCTTTATTTTTGTGCACTAAGCACATATAAAGATGTCAGTGTAAGGCATATCACAATCACACATTTCTTAGGCTGCAGGAGTGCAGATTCATAAGGCTACACATGGAAGACAAGGCAAGAAGCTCACAACCAATAGAGAGCAGAGGTAAGTTTGATTCCAAGTTACAAATAATTAGTAGGCCCTGGGCAAGTCACTTTATATCTAGCAACAATTTTCTCAGTATGACATGGGAATAAAAATTCTGCTCTAAACAGATAACAACCCATAGTCAAAACTTTTAGAAGCTAGGCAATTGGCTTTAGAAAAACATGTGTAAACTACAGAGGATGGCACAAAAGTTGACAATCATATTATCAGATGTAGAAATTACTTGTCACTCAATGATATGTGACCACCATATCACCCTAACATTGCCTCAGTTTCAGATGTTTCCATGCCTTCACATGGAAGGCACATGCAATTTAGAAACTGCATATACGATAGTGAAATTCCATTTCTGAAACAAATTCAATCTCCAACTACAAAATATGAAATATACTATTAGTCTGTAGGAGAGGTTCTCAACATGTATGCATCCACATCCAGGAGAGAGTCCTGAAACTATGACTTGTCCAGAGATTGCTGGGCTACATTCCAGAGATTCGGATTTAGTAGGATGGGCTAAGACCTGGATGCTCCAAGAAAAGGCAAAGCTGTTGGTCCATAGACAACAAGTAGATCTGATGATCTTGGATTTCTTAGAAGAAAGGAAAGAGTTCTAGATCTTGATCCCTTTCCTGTCATCTTCGAGATCTCTGAAACACTCAGGAGCTGCCCCTTCACTCACCAAACAGCAGGAGTGAGGGGAAGATCTATCAGCCACAGACAGGATGGCTCATCAGGCACCAAAGGCAGAAAACTAGCTTCACCAAGCAGTACAAGGGCAGCCTCTCACAGGTTCTTCTTTACCATCTCAAAGGCCTCCCACCCGGAGAAATGGCTGCAGAAAATGACTCCACAGTGACAGAGTTCCTTCTTGGGGGATTAACAAAACAGCAGGGGCTCCAGCTCCCCCTCTTCATTCTCTTCCTGGGGATCTACATGGTTACTGTGATGGGAAACCTGGGCATGATCACCCTCATTTGTCTGAACCCTCAGCTTCACACCCCCATGTACTACTTCCTCAGCAACTTGTCACTTGTGGATTTCTGCTACTCCTCTGTCATTACCCCTAAAATGTTGGTCAACTTTGTGTCCCAGAAGAACGTCATCTCCTACGTGGGTTGCATGTCTCAGCTCTACTTCTTCCTTGTTTTTGTCATTGCCGAGTGTTACATGCTCACAGTGATGGCCTACGACCGCTATGTAGCCATCTGCCACCCTTTGCTTTACAACATCATCATGTCCCAGGCCCTCTGCTCTGTGCTGGTGGCTTTGGTCTATGCTATGGGACTCATCGGTTCAACAATAGAGACGGGTCTCATGTTGAAACTGCACTATTGTGAGCCCCTCATCAGCCACTACTTCTGTGACATCCTCCCGCTGATGAAGCTCTCCTGCTCCAGCACCTATGATGTAGAGATGGCAGTCTTTTTTCTAGCTGGATTCAACATCATAGTCACTAGCTTAACAGTCCTTGTTTCTTATGCTTTCATCCTGTCCAGCATCCTCCGTATCAGCTCCACAGAGGGCAGGTCCAAAGCCTTCAGCACCTGCAGCTCCCACCTTGCAGCTGTGGGGCTGTTCTATGGATCCACTGCATTCATGTACTTAAAGCCTTCCACTGCCAGTTCCCTGGCCCAGGAGAATGTGGCCTCTGTGTTCTACACCACAGTGATCCCCATGCTCAACCCCCTGATCTACAGCCTGAGGAACAAAGAGGTAAAGGCTGCCCTGCAGAAGACACTGAGGAGAAAACTCTTCTGATGCAAATGTTCTTGTTCTTCTCAATATAAAAACAAGTTGTTAGAACTATCAGAAGGATGCCCTTTGCCTGCCTAACCAGTTGAGATGGGAAACAATCGCATCTCTATGTAGTTGGGAAAATACCTACCCTCCTTCTTTCCTTTTCCTTCCCTCCATCTCTTCTCTCATTTTATTTGAAACCTCATATTCTTTCATGTGGGATCCATTTCCTCTACCTTGAGCCCTTGCTTAAACATTTATTACATCAATTCTAAGTTAATATAAATTAAATTTTCAATATTGAGTGTGGGAGTCATTCATGGTCTTAGTATATTCAATGTAGAAAATGTTACTCAATTCCTACTTTGGGCACTTGAGAACATTTAAGGTAAAAAGAATTGAATTTAAAAGTCGCCAGATAGTGACACTCAGACCTTTTCTAATCCAGATTCCTCCCTCTCCTCTCTTCTACCCCTCTCTAACATTTCTACCTGAGAAGTTCTATCTGATTCCTTTATGTAGTTTTCTTAGTAAAAACAACAATAATAATAACACCATTAACATGTTTTGGTGCTTACTCTCAACCATGCAATGCTTTTTTTTTTTTTTTTTTTGAGGTTGCTTTTTAAAATTTTTTTTATTTGTTACAATTAGTTATACATGACAGTAGAATATACTTTGATACATCATATATAATGAAGTATAAGTTCTCATTTTTCTGGTTATACATGATGTTGAATACCACTAGTCTTATAGTTATATATGCACATGGGATAATAATGTCTGATTCATTCTACTATCCTTCCTACCTCATACCCCTTCCCATCCTTCAATCCCCTCTACCTAATATAAAGTAACTCTATTCTTCCCTAGTGCCCCCCCCCATTGTGAACTAGCATCCACATATCAGAGAAAACATTCGGCCTTTGGTTTGGATGGTTTAATTTCACTTAGCATGATATTCTCCAGCTCCATCCATTTACCGGAAAATACCATAATCTCATTCTTCTCTAAGGCTAATATTCCATCATATATATATTCCATCATATATATAAGTGTGTGTATATATACACACACTACATTTTTTTAATCCATTCATCTGTTGAAGGTCACCTCAGTTGGTTCCAGAGTTTAGCTATTGTGAACTGAGCAGCTATAAACATTGATGAGGCTGTATCACTGAATTATGCTGATTTTAAGTCCTTTGGGTATAAACCAAGGAATGGAATAACTGGGTAAAATGGTGTTTCCATTCCAAGTTTTCTGAGGAATCTCCATACCACTTTCCATAGTAGTTGCACCATTTTGCAGTCCCACCAGCATGTACCTTTTTCCCCACATCCTTGCCAACATTTATTGTTACTTGTATTCTTGATAATTGCCATTCTGACTGAAGCAAGATGAAATCTTAGGGCAGCTTTGATTTGCATTTCTCTAATTGCTAAAGATGATGAACATTTTTTTCATATGTTTGTTGATCAATTGTATTACTTTTTCAGTGAAGTGTCTGTTCAGTTCCTTAGCCTATTATTGATTGGGTTATTTGTTTTTTTTGGTGTTAAGTTTTTTGAGTTCTTTTTATATCCTGGAGATTAATGCTCATCAACTCTTCTCAGTGCTTTCTGTTCTGTCTCAATTGCATCTTATCACAGGTACCTACTAAGGCAGCCTTATTACATAGACCTAGAAACTCGGTTTAGTAACCTGCTTGAAGCCCACAAATAGTAAATAACATAAACCAGACTTCAACCTGAGAGGCTAGAGAGCCCACACTCTGGCTCTCACGCATTGTCCCCTTCACTGTAGGCTGACAATCCCTTTAAACAGTCTACTAAAACTGCCCTAGCTATGCTGTTCCAATTTCAAATGCCTCCTGATAATAATTTCTCAAATCCCCCCTTTTGTCATCTGTCTCAACTCTTTGTCTTCACGTGCAACATCTTCAAGATGGCAAAAGAAGATTATATCAGGATGACGGACTCCACCCTGGCCTTTTCAGTTTTAGCACTGAAAGGCCCACATCCTGGGGAATCCCTCAGTCCCATGTAAACCAGATTGACTGCTCACTCCAAGATATACATTGCTGCAAACTCTCTTTTACTACCTAAACCATTGGTCTATGGCCAACCTCATTCAGTGAATCCAATTGCCATGAGATCAAATTCATTCCCCAATTGCTTATAACAGTATCAAAGATACTTATTTTAACTAAGATGGGCTAAAGGATTTATGGGCATCCTCTTGTCATTTAGAGAAATTTTGGATATACAATTGTAAAAATCAGTGGTTTAATATGAGAAATGGTAATAACTAGTTGTCTCAGGCAGAAAGGGAATCGATGCACATAATTACCTGCTCACAGCTTTTGAATCACTAAAGAAGGTGTGAGGGAGACCCCAGAGGGATTCCATATCCAGGTTGAAATGACCTAGAAGTCAGGAAGCTCCAGCTTCCTCTATAACTGCTGCCATGGTATGAGAATGCTTCTCATACCATGAAACTGAGATATAAATGATAGAATGCTGGAATAAGCATCACCCAGAAATCTAATAGAAAAGCAGATCTTCAGAACCACTCCAGACCTACTGCATTACAGGGTAGAGTCCAGCAATCTGTTTTAACAAGCCCTCAGGTAACTCTGACCACATCAAAGGGGGAGAACCTCCCACTCCCACCATTAAAAATCTCACACAAGTCCATTTAATTAGTGGAAAGTAACTTCTAGGATGCTAGCTACAAGAAAATCAGAAAAATACAGTTTTTAGCTTTTTAACCTGACTAGAAGTTGAGTCAAATGGCTATTGAGAACGTCGTACCTAAGTAGCTTCTCTCCTCATTTTCGCCAGACCTCTTTCTAGTATGAAATGAGATCTCAGCCGCTATAGATCCCTTCTAATGAGAATTAAACATAGAAAATATGTCTTTATCTATAGGTGAGAAATCATAAAGTGAAGAAATGATGTATTTTTATTATACACAAATATAGGTTTTGTTCAGCAAAGGACAAAAGTGGTAGATTTAATAGCCATAACATGCAATGGGAGAAGAAATACAATACAATGGGAGAGCATTTTATATCCAAATAGCACATATAATAAACTGCAGCAAAACACAAATGTCATGTGGGAGCTCAGACCTACAAAAGAAGGTTCAGGGCTCAGCAGGTGGAAGAAGATTCAAGACTCACAATAGTATACATGCTTTATTCAAATGTGGCAGCCTCAAGCTTCAACTTTAGCCCCAGCCAGTTCCATTTTGTCCCCTATTAGCCTCTGAGTCTTTTCCATAGATCCTTTTTATATGCAGGCCAAACAAAGAAGGCATACTGCCAACAGGTTACATCAGTGAGGGCATGGTCACAAGCAAATGTTCATGCCCTTGAGCACATACATTGAATCAGTGTTTCTGACCTTGACTACACACTAATCATAACAGAGATAATTCATGGTCTTGACTATATAACTAAAAACATAACATATCAGAGCCTACCTAAAACCTCAGCAAGGGAGCATAACTACAGTCATTGTGGGCCTGCCCCCAAAACAAGACATCAACATCATTAGGGGAAAAAATGGAAAAGCCATGTAGAACATCCAAATTATGGAAGAAAATGCCTGAAGTACCCCCAAGCACATGAAGAGATTCTCAAACCAATTGCTAAACACAGTAGTACAAATTAAAACAGTAAAATATCTTCTTACATCTATAAGCCTGGCAAAAATTAAAAATCTGGGTGGTAACACGCAATACTAAGGAGGTGGGGATTTAAGAACACTCATAAACTGTAACTGGTCTGTAAAGCAGGAAGACATTACTTAACAAGAAATAAATATATGTTTCCACAGGACCCAGCAATTCTGATTGGGGTATATACCCCAAAAGCACTCTCTCTCATGACCCAGTAGAGGTCATATAAAAAGACATATACTGTACATATACATATACTGTACCCTTATTTTTATTGAAGGAAGATCAGAAATAAACTAAGTGTCCACCGTTGATAAAGTAAATAGATCAATTGTATTGAAGACATTGCAGCAATTAGTATTAGCTATAGGCAATATAGCTCAGAGTTAGATTGTTTAGTGAAAAAAGCAAGAAAGTAATGAGATGTAAAACAAAATACTATTTATATGAATATTAAAATGATATGTAGTGAAACGAGGATATGCAATACCATGCACTGTGACAGTAGTATGTAGTCCCAATTATGCAAGACCAAAGATCACTTGAGCCCAGGAGTTAAAAAGACCAACCTAAAAATAAATAGTTGATTAACTGAAAAATTAATTTACATGCTAACATTCCCAGAAAAAAAGCATATTTAACATAAAAAAGAAACATATATATTACACATTAAGTGGGTTAGGATGGTTGTTCAGAGAATTAATATGCATGAAAGTAGGAAATAGGGGGATAGGCAAATAAAGAAAGATCACATTCTGGACAATAAAATATATACTGGCAATTTTTTTTAAATATAAAGCACAATATCTGCTTTTAGACCACATGTAAATTGTATTAAAAATCATTACAGAAACATACTTGGGAAATTCCAGTGTATTTGGAGATTAAATAATATACTTCTAATAAATAACACATGAGTCACGGGAGAAATCTCAAGAAAATTTTCAAATATTTTAAAAATATTTTAACTGAAGGAGACTTAAAAGACATTATCAAAATGTGTATGATGCAATGAAAGAAAGTGCTTACACTATTGAAATACAGATAATAGAACTGTTCTGAAAATTTATACTACAATAAAATAGAAAATCTTGAAGCATTGACTAGTTTCTAGAGATATATGGCCTATCCAAACTGAATCAGGAGGACATGGAATATTTAAATGGATCAATTTCAAGCAATGAAATTGAAGACATCAAAAGCCTACCAAGAAAGAAAAGCCCAGGACCAGACAGATTCTCATCTGAAATTCATCAGAACTTAAAAAAAAAAAAAAAAGAAAAGAAAAAACTAACACTAATCCTCCTCAAAACATTCCATAAAATATAAAGGAAGGAACCCTTCCAAACTTGTTCTATGAGGCTAGGATCACCCTGATACCAAAATCAGACAAAATCACATCAGGAAAAGAAAACTTCAGACCAATATCCCTGTTGATCATAGATGTATAAATTCTCAATAAAATACTGGCAAATAACCTACAAAAACATACTAGAAATATAGTAGCATGATCAAGTGCAGTCCATTCCAGAGACGCAAGGATGGTTCAACATATAGAAATTGATAAATGAAATTCATCATGTTTATAGATTTAAAGACAAAATCATATGATCATCTCAATAGATCCAGAGAAAGCACTCCTTCATGCTCAAAATACTAGAAAAACTAAAGATGGTAGAAAATTATCTCAATATTGTAAAAGCTATATAAGCTAAACCCAAAGCCAACATCATTCTAAATGGAGAAAAATTAAAAGCATTTCCACTAAAAATGGAAAAGATAAGGATGTCCTCTTCACCACTTCTATTCAACATAGTCCTGGAAAATCTAGCCAGAGCAATTAGACAGATGAGAGAAAAATTAAAAGGATATGAATAGGAAAAGAAGAACTGGGCAGATGTCATTGCTGTTGCCCAGAGGTCTTCTTTCAGGGTACAGCTGCCCCTCACACAGCTGCCACAAAAGCCCAAAGGTGTTCTCTCTGGGTGCCACCACTGCCAACCCCCCAGAAGTCACCTGGAATTCTTCTCTCTGGCTGCCAACAACCAACAATGCCACTGCGGCTGCTGATCCCCTACCTGCTGCCAACACTACCAATGACTGCAGCTGCTGCTGACCCCCTGACTACTGCTGCTGACCCCCTGACTACTGCTACTGGCCCCCACCACTACCATTTCCACCACCACCCAGAGATTCACTGCCAGAGAGACCCTGGGTTTGGTTGCACACAGTGGTGTCCATCTTGAGACACCAGCTAGGGTCTGAGGGGTTGGAATGACAGCAGATTTGCTGCCACCACTGAAATTATGGCATTTCAGGCAAATGGATAGAACTGGAGACTATCATGCTAAGTGAAATAACCCAATCCCTAAAAACCAAAGGCCAATTGCTCTCTCTGATATGTGGATGCTAATTCACAATGGGCATGGGTAAGGAAAGGGTGAAGCAAGTTTCACCAGATTAGACAGGGTGGAGTGGGGCAGTAGAGGGGTGATGAGAAGGGGAAAGGCAGTAGAATCTGACATAATTGTCCTATGTTCATATATGAATACACAACCAGTATAACTCCACATCAGGGACAACCACAAGAATGGGAATTTATACTCCATGTATATATGATATTTGAAAACACATTCTACTGTCATGAATAAATAAATTGAACAAATAAAAAATTTTTTAAAGAAATATATAAATGGTGCTAGGATAACTGAAAATTCACACTCAAATTTATGCTCTTCAAAAAATTGACTTGAAATTTATTATAAACCTAAAGGTAAACTGCAAAACTATAATATTGCTAGTAGATAACATAGAAGAAAATTGCATTACTTAGAGTTTGGCAATGACTTTTTTATATAAAGCACCAGTGGCATGATCCATGAAGGAAAGAATTCATGAGGTGAACTTTATTAAAATTAAAATTTTCTGGTCTGCAAAAGACCCTGTCAAGAGAATAAAAATAGAAGCCAGAGACTAGGAGAAAATACTTATAAAAGATGTATTTGATAAAGGACTACTGCTCAAAATATACAAAGAACTCTTAAAACTTAACAATGAGAGAACAGTCCAGTTAAATGGATGTCCAGTATATTCAAACAAAATATTATTTTGTCCAAATCCAAATATTATTCAATGCTAAGAAGAAATAAGTTACCCATGAGACGACACGGAGGAAATTTAAATGTATATTATATTACTGAGTGAAAGAAGTCAAATGTGACATTCTGGAAAGAACAAATCTATGAAGACAGGAAAAAGAGTAGCGGTTATCAGGAGGGCAGGAGAAAAAGAAATAGGTGGAGCACAGAAGATATTTAGAACAGTGAAAGAAGTCTGCATGATACTATAATGGTAAATACATGTCATTTATACATTTGTCCAAATCCAAAGAAGGTACATGTAAGAACCCAGGAAACCATGCTGAACACAGGAATTGACATAAGAGGGTTTATTAAGCAGACAGAGTGTCTCCCTGCAGGGTAAGAGAGAAAATGAAAGGAAAAGAGAAAGGGCGAGCGCCAAGAGAGAGTATGAAAAGCAACGAGGAGAGAGAAGGAAAGTGAGTAGGAGAGAGAAAGCAAGAGAAAAGATGGCGGGGGAGCTATCCTTCAGCAGTTGAATTCCACGGGGCTAACAGGGGACCAGTAACGGAGAAGGATACTTGCAAGCTGACTGATGAACCAATAGCTAGCTAGGATGTTCACAGACTGACAAGTAATTGGGAGGCAGGGAAATGAATACAGCATAAGAGGCAGGGGAGCAGCTTTATATTACATTACAGTATACCACCAGAGTAAATCCCAGTGCAAACTATAAATTTTAGGTGATGATAATGATGTATCAGTATAGATTTACTGGATGTAGCAAGTGTACCACTCTGATGGGAATGTGGATAATGGTGGAGGTTATGCACATGGGGAAGTAAGGAATATTGGAAGATCTCTTTCACATTTTCTCAGTTTTGCTATGAAGTTAAAACTGCTCTAAGATACAGTCTGTTTTTGTTTTTTGGTTTTTTTTTTTTTTTGGTGGGGGGGATCACCTACTTTACTGGATGGCAAACTTTCACAATGCCAAAGGAAATGAAATCCAACGGAATTTTGTATTTGGCACCCTCACTTTGTAGAACTCCTTTTGGTGGTGGTATTGTTAAAATACCACCTGTAATACAGATGCACATGATGAATTATAAACTAAAATTTAATCTTTAAAGAACACCAAAATATGGGAGTGTAGAATCAACCCACATCGAACTTGTAATAATTTCCACATCCCCCAATTGCAAAACAGCAGCAGTTACCATTATATGCCAACTATTAGGTATTTTATGTATGTTATTGAAATCTGTCAGAACCACCCTATGAGGAAAGCATGATAGGACAATTATCCCATTTGCCACGGATAAGGAAACTGAGGTGCAGAGATAATTTTTTCCTAGGTCATATAGGCTGTTAGGTTCTCAAGTCTGTGCTCTTAAGAGATTATTAATATGGAGCCTTTGACTAGTCATATTTACTCGTTTTTTTAAAAATAAATCTATCTTTAAATACACCAAACATTTTGGTTTATGTTTACTATTTATACTTGGACCAACAGGTGAATATTGAACTCCAAGACTGGTTAGAGTCCTAGAGTATATGAAGGGAGATCACTTCCAGTTTGGGAGGTAAGCTTCACAACAGTAGCATTTCAGCTGGCCTTGGAAGGGTAAGAACATTTGTGTACTACACTTACTTAATAGGAACCTAGTTAATACAACAAATATTAACAAAACTGGTGACTCAAATAACATGAGGAAACAGGTCTTAAACAAAATGCAGGTTGCAAGTGTGACAATGTTCCCACTTCAGGTCAACATACAGTTTACTCAGCTTTCTAAATTCAGGTTGGTTCTTATCTATATTTCTAATAATACAAACAGATCATGGAAGCCAAAACCTAGTATTTTGTCTCCTCTTTTGATAAACATCTTTTATTGTCATGTCTCAGTGTGCTACAGTCTGTTTTTAAAAGAGAAAGAAACAGAAGTAGAAATTTCATTCATTTCCTAGACCGGCTCACAGGTACATATCTTGTGTTCAGCTCTCTGTCCATGTCTCCTGTGAACAGTCCCTCCACACACCAGCCATCCCTTTAGTTTAGGGGTAAACGACAAGCAATGTGGTCTGCTTTATGATGTGGGACTGAAGAAAAACCTTTTAAGAAGTACAGAGTATTGAGGCAGGAAATTCTAGTGTCCCCAAGGGATGCACAGACTCAGACTGGGCATTTCCATTCACCCCATAGGAAGGGGCACAGCTGGAAGAGGGGTAAGGACATAAGGACCTCTCAACAAATGTAAGAATGGCACTATAAAGTGGGGTGATATTTGCCTCTGTTTGCCCCATCCATAGCTGCTTCCGTTTCCCAGATAAGTTGATCCCATAAGCAAAGTAAGACATATTGCTTTTCCCTCACATTACAGTTTACGAAACATCTTAACACTCAGGGTCAATTAATAAAATCTTGTTAAGTTTATCTATATTCCAATTATAAATAGGAAAAATGGAGCTAAATAACCTAAGTGTGTAATGAACAAAGAGCACCAAATAATAATGCTCAAAGGCTATTTGTTCAGAGTTCAGAGAAGGGAGTCAGCCACCGCCACTTGGTTTGGTTAGAGACTCAGAGGCAGGTGGGAAAGCGGGAAAACTTCATGGTGAAAAAAAAGGCAAGCCTCAGGTCTGCCTTGGTTGAAGAGAGTTGGCATGGACTAACTAGAAGCAGGGCACCTTGTGTGATTGATTTGAGAAGACCGATTTTGCTGACTGGTCCCAAGTTGAAAATGAAGACAAAACTTAGGGAGCATGGCAATCATTTGCAGAGCCCTGGCCGTTCTGGGCCAATTGTGCAAGTTGTCATTTGGCTTCCCAGGTGGTGGCTGCAAGAGTCAGAAGTTAGAGTTCTGTTTTTATACATTATATACAGTCTAGCCATTGGCCAGTTGTTTATTCAGCCTCTCCAAGGCAACATAGTGAAAAACTGGTACCAATACTACCATCCACCTGGTCTTTTGAATGCTGTTTTCAAAGTTCATGTCCTTTCTACTTTTGTTTCCTGCAATTCATTCTGAGTCTTACAGAAAAAAAAAATTGCATAATTGAACCAGATTAGAAAAAGTGCAAAGCAGGCAAGTATGGCCTTTACCATGAAATGCACAAAGGTTTTGAAATAGAATAAACAGTTCAGAGCTCAAGACTTCATGAGGGAAAAGAAGAAAATGTAGGTTTAATAATCCCAGGAAGAGTCCAGGGGTCTCCATTATCATTCTAAATCACAAAATGACAGCATTTAATATATTTAAGCAAATGCCATTCAAATTGGACACCAATTACATGGGATCCCTGAACCCAAAGCCCTCTATTTTCCTGCCACCATGCTCAACTACTGCAAAGCTAGAGGGCTCCACCAACTCAAGGCAGCTCAGGATAAACAGCCTGGCACTCATTCCAGGAAAAGTTGGACCCTCCTCTTACAAAGACCTTTTCAATGTCAATCCTCCTGTACTTACGAGGGACCTGACTAGTTTTTAGGGAACCATCTCCTGCTCTTAGCATAGATAATTGCTCAGAACCAGCTGCCAGAAGTTGTCATGTTCTCACTCTGCCTATCTCGGGATCTTTCCATTGTCTACGCAACCCCGTGCTCAGCAGTGGCCTGTTACTTGTACACAAAACCGCAGAGGTCATGTTCTCAGAAGCTTGCTGCCTAATTAGATGATCAAGTTCACAGCTTTAGTATTCCCCTCTGCTGTTGATATGCCTGTCCCAGAAGTTCTCCAGTATGTTGCTGCTACTCCATGCAGCAGGAGAGTCTCACTGCCTTATCCCTCTCTTTGAATGGTCTTGATTAAGATAGTTTCAAGCATGAGTCACACACTGGCCGAGTAAATTTCTTTTGGTTGGGCTGGACATAATAAAGCAAGAGACAAAGCACATGCATAAGCACCAGTCAATCAGGGCACGAAAATGGTTTTTGGAAACAGCTCTATAATTTTCCAATCAAAATAAAAGCTAGAAAGGAAGTACTTTATTTTCAGAAGATATGTCATTATTGTCATTCCAAACTATTAAACTTTTTATTTTGACTTTTATATGCCTCTGGCACATTGGGCACTATCATGTTTTCAGGGCTTGGAACTCCAATGTCATCAAGGCAAGTGGTCAGTTCATGGACAGATCAACGGTTCTCAAACTTTAGCCTGCATCACAATTGCCTAGGTACCTTGAGAGGGCAAAGGGCTGGAGCACACTCCTCATCTGCTGATTTACTAGTTCTACTTGCATTTCTAATAGGTTTCCAGGTGAAACCCAGGGTGCCATGCTGGGGATCACACTTTGGGAAACACTGCTGTAGGCAAAGTTTGTCCATATAAATCACTCATCAGTATGTAAAGTTTTTAGGGTGTTTTTTTTTTTTTTTTTTTTTTTTTTTTTTCAGTTTCACCAGGAAGCCCTCCAACCTTCTAATTTAAGAGGAGCAATGAACATGTCCCTTTGGAACTAGCTGCCAACATTCTAACCCAGCAATGGAAACAGCCTCAGGGTGTCGCAACTTAATGCACAGACTTGTGTTTAATACCCATCTTTTCAACAGAGAACTCCCACAGCTGTTCTGGTGTCTCAAGTGTGTAAGGCGATAGAATTTGCATTTTGCAGATAAGTGATACAAACAATCATGAAGCAACTACCTCAAGCTTAGGGAATAGTAAGAACTTAAGCAGACATGCAAGTACTTCTAGTAGGTCCCAAAAAATCATGCTATTTTTTTAATCTGTACTGAGGACCAAACCTAAAACTTTGTACCTGAGTTATATGCCCAGTCTCTCAATCATGCTGTTTTTCAAGGCACTAGGCTGCAAATGAGCATGTCCTTGGTCTGTAGTTAAGGCTGGAAATTCATGTACAAATCAACATAGGTTCAGAGTGAGAAATATCACCTTGATTCTCAGAGAGATACAAAACCTACAGCAGCATCATATAGTACAAATTATATGGGATCTCTGATCAGGATGAACTGAATCCTGACATTTATTTACTGCAGAAAATAAAAAAGGTACCCCACTAGGCACTTCTGAATAAAGTACTGCTGGTATCAGTCTCCCAAAGGGTAAATATATCCTCATACAGGAAACCAATTTTGTAGGAAGAGGGCCCTCCAAGGAAAGAGAGAGGACCTGTGTTATGGTCTAGATATTAGGTATCCCCCAAAAGCTCCTTTGTGAGATAATATAAGAATTTTTCAGAGATGCAATTAGATTCTGAGAGATATAACCTAATCAGTGGATTAATCCACTGATATGGATTAACTGGGTAGTAATCATAGGAAGGTAGGGTGTGACTAGAGGAAGTAGGTCCCTGGTGGCACATCTTTGGGGTTTATATTTTGTCCCTGGTGAGCAGAGCTCTCTCTTGCATTGCTTCCTTGTTGCCATGTCCTGAGCTCCTTTCCTCTACCACACCTTTCTGCCATGATGTTCTGCCTCACCTCTAGCCCAGAGCTATGGCATTAGCCAACTGTTGACTGAACCTTTGAAACCAAGTGCCAAAATAAAATTTTCTTCCTCTACATTGTTCTTGTCAGGTCTTTTGCCAAACAGTGACAAGAAAGCTAGCTAAAACAACCTGGCTTTATTTCCTCTGCATGAATTTTGAGAGGCCAAAATATGATCTTGGGAAATCTGTGAAAGCACAGAACAGCTTCTGCCATGAGATCTGGGGTGTGGAAACCCTTATGGTACTCCACAAATTGACAAGGATTAAATAGTATCTCATAAACACACTTCACATTCATTTCCTTTTCATCAATGTTAGACCCTCCTAAGCTTGTCACAAGATGCACCACAGTGCAGCAAGGTTATGGCCCTCTGAGGTCTCTATGCTGGCAGCACACCTCAGAGAGAGAAAGGGAGGCGTAGGAAGATTTCCAGGATGGAGTCTGGAATCACTTGTCCAATCATCCCTTCCCTCCCAGAGTTAATTTCAACTCCAAATTTAAATGTTCTGAGCTTATTTTAGAGAAAATGACCTTTCCCTTTTTTCTCCTCATCCTACAGAAGAGTCACAAAATATATCAAATATATAGCAGTGAACAAGAAGAGCATGAAGGAGAAATATTCCTGTTTATTAAGATAATTATTAATATTAAAGGACCAGACCTACTATTTTTATGACAACTCACTCTCACAAGAACTTATTCCATGAGTACTTATTCATTAACCCCTTCCAAGAACAATGCCCATGATTTAATTACCTTACAACAGTCCCCACCTCAATGCCACCCCACTTGGAACAAAACCTCCAACACATGAACCTTTGGGGTACACACTCAAACCATAGCAATGATTTTTGCTCAACTATAGGCTAATGGAAGTGTTCTGAGTACGTTTAAGTTAGACCAGGCTAACGCCCATGATGTTCAGTAGGTTAGGTGTATTAAATGCATCTCCAACTGATGATACTTTTAACTTGCAATGAGTTTATCAGGATATAACCCCATCATAAATCAAGGGGCATCTTCACTATTGATTCTACATGATAAGTAGAAAGTGACCAGCAGAAGGTATATAAGGTCTTTCCAGGCAGAGAAAATAACATAATTTTCTTTGAGGCACAGAAAATTCTGTATATTTAGGGAAAGGTAGATCATATTATGGCTAAATCATTACATGTGTAAAAGGGTAAAGTAGGAGCACTTTGGACTGTTAATTTTATGTGCTAGTTTTGCTGCATCCCATTAGGTAGAAGTATGTCTTTGTTATTCTTTTTTGCTTAATAATTAAGTATAAGGACATGTGTATAGTTGCCAAGTTAATAAGGGGTTGGGTTATGATGGTTAATTTTCTTGTATCAGCTTAATTTTCTTGTATCAGGGCTACAAACAGGGTTCAACTGTTTGGCCAAACCCTAATCTAGCTGCTGCTCTTAATGTATTTTGTATATGCGATTAACATTTATAATCAGTTGACTTCAGGTAAAGCAGATGAATGTAGTAAACATCAGTCAATCACTAGATAAAGGGCAAAGAAGTTTCCCAGAGAGAAAGAAATCCTGTCTCATGACTGTGACATAGACTCCGGACCAAATTTCCAAACTGCTGGCCTAGCCTAAGGTTTTGAGATTAAAAACTATATAAGCTCTTCCTTTATTTTCCTAACTGCCCAACCATTCTACAAATTTTGGGCTTGCCAGCTATATATACACATATATGCATATATATGTATATTTCTGTGTGTGTGTGTGTGTGTGTGTGTGTGTGTGTGTGTGTGTACACACACACTATTTGTTCTATTTCTCTGGAGAACTCTGACACAAGTGATTGGAGGAGTATATTAGTCAACTTTCTGTTACTATAACAAAACTGATAAAAATCAACCTAAAAATAAGAAACGTTTATTTTGGCTCACACTTTTGGAGAATTCAATTCATGGTCAATTGGCCCCTTTTCTTTGGGGCCTGTGGTAAGGCAGTGGTCATGGCAAGAGAGCATGGAGGAGGAGGAAGCCTATTCACCTCATGGCCAGGAACAAAAGAGAGAGCGGGGAATAGACCAGAGTCTCATGAACCCTTTGAGGGCACACCCCAGTGACCTAAACACTCCCACTAGGCCCCAACTCTTAAAGGCTTCCACCACCTCCCAATAGCACTAAAGATTAGACCTTAACCACAGAAGATCTTTAGGGAACATTCAGACCCTAATAACAGCAGAGTGAAAATTACCCACCCTCCCCTCCATCCTCTGAGTAGGAAGTTGATTAACAAGGAAGGACCTATCTCCCCAGATTAGTTTCACAAACCCAAACACACACAGAGTTATCAGCAAAGCTTTTCTCTATAAAAGAAGGGCACTTCAAAAAGAAAGAGAGAGATGCGGAAGGTAGGACAGTCTTAAAAAGCAAATGCTCAGGGCTGTGAGTCATACTTACTCCTAGTTTGGATCTTAAAGGCCTATGTGATGCAGGCTTGGTCCCCAGGGAGAAGCTATTAGGAAGTGGAAAAATCTTTAAGAGGTAGAGCCCAGTGGGAGGTCTTTAGATCATATCTCAGAAGGTATTATGGGACCCCAGCCTCTTCATTGTTCTCTTTTGGCTTCCTGGCCATGTGGTGAATAGTTCTGCTCTACCACACACTGCTGATATGACATGCTGCCTCACCACAGGCCCCAAACAATGGGGTCAATGGTTCATGCACTGAAACCTTCAAAACTGAGCCAAAATGAACCTTTCTCTCCATTAGTTGACTATCTCAGGTATCTGTTAATACTAAGAGAAAGCAGACTAACATTTACCCAGTACTATCTCCCAGCCTCAATAGTCAGGAGTCACTGTTCCTTCTGGAGGATGAGGCTGGAGGAAATATGGGTGAAAAGAAAGGGTTCCTCCCCATTCTTTATCATCCTGTGTCACAGAAGAAATAGATATCCCATTATACACGACTCATGTGCTTTTGGATGATTCAAATATGGGACAATCAATTTATACAGCATGTTTAACATGTTTCTTTCTTGTCACATGTTAAATACATGCTTGTAAATTTCCTCTAAATAATTGTTCATTACTATGTAATTACTGACATAGATCTTTAACTTTTAAAATATTCCCAAGAGATGGAATCAAACTAAAAAGCTTCTTCACAGCAAAGGGAAGAATCAAGAATATGAAGAGAGAGCCTACAGAATGGGAGAAAATTTGCCACCTGCACCTCAGATAGAGCATTAATCTCCAGGATATACAAAGAATTCAAAAAATTAAAAACCAAAAAAAAAAAAAAAATAACCCAATTAACAAATGAACTGAATTAACAAAAAAACTGAACAGGCACTTCACAAAAGAAGAAATACAATCAGTCAACAAATATATGAAAAAGTGTTCAACATCTTTATCAATTAGAGAAATACAAACTAAAACTGCTTTGAGTTTCATTTCACTCCAGTCAGAATGGCAATTATCAAGAATACAAGTAACAGTAAACATTGGTGAAGATGTGGGGAAAAGGTACACTCATACATTGCTGATGGTACTACAAATTGGTGCAACTACTCTGGAAAGCAGTATGGAGATTCCTCAGAAAACATAGAATGGAACCATTTACCCAGCTATTCCACTCCTCAGTTTAAACCCAAAGGACTTAAAATCAGCATATTACAGTGATGCAGCCACATCAATGTTTATAGCAGCTCAACTTACAATAGCTAAACTATGGAACCAACCTAGATGCCTTCAATAGATGAATGTATTTTTAAAATGTGGTATATATACACAATGGAATATTAGCCATAAAGAAGAATGAAATTATGACATTTGCAGGTAAATGGATAGAACTGGAGAATATCATGCTAAGTGAAATAAGTCAATCCCTAAAAACCAAGGACCAATGTTTTCTCTGATATGCAGATGCTAACACAAAATAAGAGGAGATGAGGGAAGAATAGAAGTTCATTGGATTAGACAAAGGGGAATGAAAGGAAGGAATGGAAATGAGAATAGGAATAATAGTAGAGTGAATTGGGCATTACTTTCCTATATGCAGATATGAATGCACAACCAATATAATTCCATATCATGTACAACCAAAAGAATGGGAAGTTATATTTCATATATGTATAATATGTCAACATACATTCTACTGTCATGTATAACTAATAAAAACAAATAAAAAGTTCCCAAGAAGTAATTTAGAAATCTTAAGACAGAGCTAAGTTTTCTTAATTAGTTCTTGGGAATATTTTTAAATATTTTAATTAAAAAGATTAATTCCCCCATAGCTAAGCTATTTCTCTTTATGGCTCAGTCTGGATCTGCTTCTGGGAGTGCAAATGCAGTTTTGAGATTAAAAAAAAAATAATAAACAAAGTGTGTCCCACTTCAAGAGCAGTCAGAGACCTAACAGCCTAAGTTACTTTTACAGGCAGATATATCAAAAGACTAAGTAGAAACCAATGAAGGCTTCATTGGATACTTTCCCCAAAGTTTCTATAGACAGTAAGAAATCACAGCCTTTGACTTTAAACATGGAACACTTTTATTTCTGTGCTCACTTTTACTTCAACACCAAAAGCAATGGAAGGAAGTGCCTACTCTGTCTCCTTCCCCCATTGGATCCTGGGGCCCAGGGTTGATGTTAAGTGGGAATCCCTCTGCAGGCTTTTGTTGTAAAGGGTGGGGGTGGGAGGGACTGGGGATTGAATCCAGGAGCACTTTACCACTGAGCCACAATGTTCAAACAAGTTGCCTAGGGTCTCCCTAAATTCCTGAGGCTGACTTTGAACTTGCAATCCTCCTACCTCCACCTCCTGAGTCACTGGGATTATAGGCATTCACCCCCATGCCTGGCCCTATACAGGCTTTCTACAAAGATGGTCATAATCCAATACCAAATTGTGGGTCTGGAATTCAGCAGGATTTTAACATTCTCCTCATGAGAAAGCCTTTCTCCCTCTCACCAACTTCAATTAAATTAAATAGAATTATTAAAAGCTACAGAGGTGTCTGTTTTCTTAAACAACTGCAGATATTGCCCTGTGAGATCCTAAAGTCTGTTCATGTGATTACAGGAGGAAAAATAAGGTTTGCTTCACCATTGGTCCTGAGGAACAGCATTTCACCCTTTGCAGTCAGCACAGGAATGATCACACCATAACCATAGTGGTTCTTCTTCTGCAGGCACAAACTAGGGCACACATTCTTTATTTTCAAGAAGGCAGAAGCTCTCTACACAAAAGAATCAATTTTCATTCAACATTAAATGCACTCATACTCTGTGATTCTGAGTAAATTGGTAAGTAAAGAATGAAAAATATCCTGTTGTTTTTATTTTTCCTTTTTCCAGTTATTGTTGTTTCTAACACACAATTTTTATTAAATCATATCTTAGTGCTTGCTAGACTTTTTAAATAAATACATATTATAATATATTTACATTGTATATGTGTGTAATATATATACACATATACATACACACACACACACACACACACACACACACACACACACACTTTTCCATTTTTAAAAAAATAGAAGATGATGTTGGATATCTATGCAGGCATCCTCATTGTCAATTCAGACAGAATGACTCCTTCTGCTACTGCCACCTGGTGGCAAATGCCTCAAATTTAAGGACAGGAACTCAACAAGCAGCTCAGAAACTCCCTCTACCCCAGAGAACTGACAATAAGACATTAAGTTCTAATGCATAGACATCCCAGACTTGGAGATGCAAAACATCTGCAGGGGAGTTGCAATGTGGCACTGGATTTGAACAGAAAAGGACAAGGAGTGATATACCTTATTTATTTAAAAGTGAACATCAGCCCTTGATTTCAGACAGGAAGTGAAAGCATAAGCATACAACACATTCTAAAATTTTTACACTAAAAGAAGAAAGGAAATTGAGGTGAATTTTTAGGATAATGAAGGCATGATTATGTTTGTAGTCTGAAGGAAATAGTTATATAAAAGGGAAGCCTCAAGGTATAAAAAAGAAAATGGATACTTCAGGGAATGGGAAGGATGGGAGGAGGTGAGACCAAGAATACATAAAAAAGCATTTGATCAAATTCAATTTTCATTTGTTATTTTTAAATATTCAATGAAATAGTGATAGGCACATTTTTAAAATAAAGGTGAAAATAATTCTTAACACAAAATATTGTAGACATTCCCATTAAAACCTAAGCCAGATAAGATGTCCGTCATAATTTTCTATTCCTTTATATTGTAAAGAAGAAAAAAGAAAATGCAAGAGGAGAAAAAAATTAGAGGCAAAGCAAAAATTATAAAGAAAGACACAAAACTATCAATGTATGCAGATTATATTATTCTAATCTGGAATCTCAAAAGAATTAATGAAAAGTACTTAAAATTATACCAGCTACATTTCAGTAATAAAATCAGTAATCGACTCTTGATATCATTTATATACTTTATATACAAACAATAACCTTCTAGAATATTGATGCAGATGGGATCTTGAATCTCCCCCAAAAGCCCAAAGCTAATAGGAAGAATTAGCCCCAAACCCATGACATTATTGGAAAGTGGTAGAACCTTTAGGAGGTGGAGTCTAATGGAAAAAAGCTAGGTCACTCGGGGCTTTCCCTGTAAAAGGAATATTGTGACCCTGCCCTCCTCTTCATCTTTGTTCCTGAGCCACCATAAGGTGAGAAGCTTCCTCCATCAAATGCTTCTGCCATGTTGCACTGCCTTACAACATGCCCAAATACAATACAGTCAACTGTCCATGAATTGAAATCTCCAAAACTGTGAACCAAAATAAACTTTTCCTGTTTTAAAATTGATTATCTCATGTATTTTGTTATAGTAACAGAAGGCTCATATTATATGTCATCACAATAGAAAATTAAAATTCTTAGGAAAAAAAATCTAACAAGAAATGTTCAAAACCTATATGAGTAAAAGTATAAACATGACTAAAGGACACAAACACATATCTAACAAATCAGAAGATATATCATGTTCTCCTTTTGTATGACTCAACACCAAAATACATCAATTCTCTCTGAGTTGGTTTGTAAAAGTAATATGATCTCATTAGACATAGCAACAGACTTTGGGGGATATTTTTCTGTAGGAAGACAAACTGATTTTAAAGTTTACATCTAACTTATATGAAAACACCAAAAAGCTTTTATAATTACAATGGGGTTTTAGTACCTGAATAGAATGGTGTATCACTAGAACCAAATATAAAATTCAGATACAAGCCCAAGAAAAATGGAAATTTAATATTTTTTTGTTCAAAAAGTGAAATTATATTTATTTGGAATTCAGAATTTCCAGGTTGTTATTACACCAGTTATTCAATAAACATGAATTTTCTAACTCTCCTTTTTTCTCTCCTTAAATCTCATTTTAGGATTTAATATTGAGATCTCTGGCAGGAACACTAGAAATAAACATGTTCCAAGGCTGGTAGTGCAAATAGGAGATGATAGGTTTTGAAGAACCACTCTAAGCCATATTTAAAGGGGTTGGAAGAACCATCAAAGTCTTATCTTAAGGCATAGAAGAGAATTTGAAGTTGAGAAAGATAAATAACAAAACAGCTTTATTGCTTATACTTGACCAAGAAAAAGATAAACATGGGGGGGAGGCAAAATATGTATTCCTTGGGAAAGAGAGAAGCCTGCTAGCATGGTAGGAGGGAAAGGTCAAGACCCAAAGAGCCAAATTCCTAGAGGTGCCTTATTCAACTGGCTCATTTTCCCAAACCTGTGCTTGCAGTCAGTACTTAAGAGCACAAAACAATGCTAAAAAATACACTCTAAAAACTCCTTCCAGCGAAGATTTTCAGTTGTTCCAAGAAGGTTCAGAGGTAGTAATTAAAGACTCTTCTTCCCCCCTATTATGCTTCTACTTATGCCAAGGACAAAAATATATACCATGGAACACTGACAACTGAGTACCAAAGTATTAATATTTCAAATAAATATCCCAAAAGGTAGCACCCGCTCATAATCAAAGGATAGGGCACCTTTGGCCAAGCATGTATTTTAAAACCAAGCATTTATTAGAAATTTTTCCATAAAGAGAACTAATTTTAGTAGTTAGAACTATAAAATACCACTTCATGGAATGTCGTCATAGTTGTATTCTATTGCTGGTGTCTTAAATTGTCATGCTACCATGAAGTATTTCTCTATTACACATGGGGAAACGCCAGGGAGGTTAACTTAAGCTGCTCTAGAACTTAACAACCAATTAATGGCAGAACTAAGACCAAAGGTCTGAGTTTTTAAGATTTTTACTTAGCTCATAAAGTGACAATAAGGAAGAAACTAACAAACCCTTTGACCTTTTCTTCCATAATAAAAAATTCATCTGTGTTCTGCCAGCCATCTTTCAGTGATATTTGGTTTCTGGAGAAATGACATAGTAGGGATGACAAAATGGCAAAGAGAAATAATGTGGCCTCTACTTGGTGCTTTAACTCAAAGGCAGACTGGGAAAAACTAGATATGTCCCTGAGAACACTAATTTCATTTTGGAACTGATTCAACTTAGTTTCAGGGAAAATCTAAAATTCATTACTAGAATTAGAAATGAACAAGGAAGACAGAGGACTGGGAATACAGTTCAGGGGTAGAGTGCTTGCCTAGCATGTGCGAGACCTTGGGAACAATCCCCGAATGGGGGAAAAAAGGAAGAAGACATTTAGACATTTAGATGGCTGTTGCTACCCTGAATCCCTTTCAGAGCATTCTTAGCATAACTAATTCCTAATTCTTCCCCATTTGGTAGATATTATGACAACTGAAGAAATAATTTTGAACACAAGTCTGTTTAGGCAATATATAGCAATGGAACAAGAAAATAATTTACTATCCAGTTACCATGTGTTAGGCATATACTAAATATAGCTATAGATCCTGTCCAATAAGGAAGTTTGAGAAAACCCTAGATTGTCTTTTAACAACAGTTGTCTTTGGATCTTAACATGAAACAGCTTGTTTTTTCTTTTCATTCAACAAATGTTTATTGAGCCCAGTGTGTAAGGCTAAGGCTATTAAAAAAAAAAAAAAAAAAAAAAAAGACTTACATTGTATTCTCGAAGAATTTATCCTCAATATCAGGATAAGGAAAGATACAATTCAGCACAATTTAATACAATAATGATAAAATATTGCTCTTGATCATTGATATAACTCACAATTCAATACAATCTCTAACAGAAATGTGCCCCAAGTACTGTTGGATTGGACAGAAGATAAATTAGCTACTTGGGGAAGAGAGGACAGACATCAGGAAGATGTCAGAATAAACCAGACCACACTTGTGGGGTCAAAAAACCCAAGAATCAAAGCACCAAGGCTGAAGACAAATCAGTTAGGATACCTGCTATATCAACAGAACATAGTGTTCTACTTAACACTGCTTTCCAATCAATCCTCGATCTCAGCCCTCAATTTCCTCAACTTCAGCATTCCAATTGGTGTACCCAGGTCATTATTGAATTCAGCTTTCTGGGTTCTTTAATTTTCTATATATGTCCTCTACACTAAATGTGATTAATTGCAAATAATAATAATAACCTCTTCAGGAAATATTCATAACAAAATACAGATTCCCTATTAAAAAGAAAAGGGTATCAAGTTTAACAGGCCAAACAGAAGACAAGAGTCTGTCAAAACATAGATGGCACAAGATAGCTCTGACCTCAGACCTTCTGTGCTGAAGGAGTCACTGGCAAAACCCCAAGGTGTAAGAGCTGTAAATAACCAATCAAATGGGAAATAAGAATGTTTCCATTTAGTCATCCTCTGAGATCTCAGCAGACCTTTCATCTGTAGCCACTTTTCAATTTGTGCATTAGGTTGTCCTCTCCTGTTTCACTGTTAGCTACAGGGATATGAACATTTTTATCTCTCTTTTTCCTTTTGATTTTCTCAAGTGTCTCTTTCCTCACTCTCCTCAGAACTGCTGGATGCTGAATCATCTGACTGGGACATGTCACTTTCTGTCCCTACAAATAAAGCAGATTTTTGGAGACAACTTTTTCCTAGATTTTTTTCTTGCACTTATATGGTTGTTTCCTTTTCCTGGTACTAGAAGCCTCTGGTTCTTCTGAGAACTTGCTTGAGGAATCTACTGTGGCTTCCTTCTTGCTTTTCTTCTGTTTTTTTTGTTTTGTTTTGTTTGTTTTGTTTTGTTTTTGAGTAATCTTTTTTCCTGTTTCTTTTTGTGAGATTTCTTTGACTTCTTATGTTAACAGGATTCGTGAGTAGATGATTTTACCTGGGGAGATGTTTTTTTCCCCCATTGGTAATATCTTGCTGACCACTACTGTCTATTTAAAACTCTTCAGGATGCAATTCTTTATAACCACCATAACCCCATCTGTCTGGCATGTAAGATTTATAATCATATAGCTTCTTGTTCCAGGATTTAGCCTTCAGAAAATCATCTTCCAGTGTCCCAGCAATTTCATTCTTTAGCCTCCAGTAGTCTCTCTGACTTTCTTCATCAGAACCATCACTACGCATCTCACTTGAACTGCTGAGTAACATTTTCCTTTTGGTTCCTCTTCGTCATCCTCCATCTGTTTCTCTAGTTCTCTTATTTCCCAAATATCTGACTCCTTAATCTTATTGTGAGCATCTGTATGCCGGATGATGTTCCTCAGGAAAACTTTCTCCAGTGGAACCCGGGACATTCTTCAATCATGCACCATAGCCTTATGTGGCTGGGATGGGGGCAGAAAGCAGCCTGGGGGAAATTTAATATCTGATGAAGGTAGCATCTTGGATCAATGGGGGAAAGAATGATGGTGATGGCATAACCAGATAGCTTTATGAAGAAAAAGTTTAGATTCCTTCTTACAATATAAATAGTATAAATTCAAAGGCACCCAAATGCAAAAATTGAAATCATATATGTTCTGGAAAGAAAAATGAAGCATAGGACTAAGTTATTCATAACCTGAAAGTAGAGAACACTTGGTAGAGTATTACTTAAATTCAGAGGCCATAAACAAGTATGTTAGTCAGATTTCCATCATTATGAACAAAATACCTGCCAATGACAAAGCTAAAGGTTTATTTTGGCTCATTGTTTCAAGAAGTTTCAGTCTATGGTCAGCAGCCCCATTACTCATGGTAGAGAAAAACTGCTCAGGTCAAGACCACCATGAAGCAGAGGAGAGGATATGGATAGAAGATGAACTCTTCCAGGGCATAACCCCAGTGATCTACTTCCTTTAAAAATGTTCCAGGGGCTGGGGAGATAGTTCAGTTGGTAGAGTGCTTGCCTCGTAAGCACAAGGCCCTGGGTTTGATCCCCAGCACCCAAGAAAAAAAAATGTTCCAATTCCCAGGGGTCCATTGATGCAGTCAGGACACAACCACTTCTGAAAATCCCCACCTATGAACACATGAGACCCTGGAGGACATTCCAGATCCAGAATGACAACAACAAATGTGACTAAAAAAGTACTTTTTTCCCTACAAAAATATATCATAAAAGGTTAATAATTAAATAACAAAATGGGAGAAATCTTTGTGGAGTTTATATCTCGAACAAAATGCAAATCTTTCATAAAGAGTTTCTAAAATTTTACGATAAAAATGCTTACAACCCAAGATAAAAGGATATAAATAGATATTTCAGAGGAAATATAAATAATAATGAACATGCCCTAATTTTCTGATATGTGCATATTAAAACAAGAATGATACTTCAAACAGAAAAGGAGCTGAAACTTCCACTCCCAACCATGATGGAGTAACAAGGTCCAGACTTTCCTTATGCCCCCAATCACCAGAAACCCAGACAAAGTATATATGAAACAACTGTTTGAGCTGTTGATAAAAAAGCAGCAGAAGGACCAGAAGACAGTGGAGCAGAGGAAAGCTGCACTCCAAGTCATTCCGTGGCTCAGATCAAAGTAGCAGATGTGCAGCCTCTCAGTGAGGAGTGTGAAAGAGGGATCTTACTAAAATTCATTATTGGACACTTGAAGTGGCTTAGGGACTCAGAAATTTTGTTACAGTAAACAAAGAAGAAAGAATTCATTGGAGCCGACCTGGCTGCCACGCTGGCTCTGAAAGTGGAGGCAACTGCAGCACCCATTCAGCACAGAGGTGGAGGGAGGACACAGAAAAACACAAATTTGACATGGAAAAACATGAGATCAGAAGAGCTGCCTAAACTTGGCTGATCCAAATGCTGCACTGTGCACTGGTGCTTGAAAAGCATTCTAGTATCATAACTGGCCATAGAGAGCTGAGTTAGGAGCCATCACAGAGCCATCACACACACTCATGTAGCTGTGGTAACCAGGAGATCAGAGCAAACACTGCCACGATATCCCAGCAGGCACTTACCTTGCCTAGGGTGTGCCTGGAGGAATGTGAGTGAAATACAGGTATGGAGAGGACAGTATCCAGGGGGTTCAAGTTGAAAGGGCATGGGGAGTCCAACTTCTCCTTTGACAGCTCACATGAGCAGCTGAAGTGGGCTGGAAGTTTGAGCAGATGGGAGTGAATACACTTGGGGACTAAGTCCAGGAAGGCTGCTCCTGGGCAGCAGAGTGGAGTATTGTTTCCCTAGCTCCAGTTCTAGAGAGAGTCCTGAGGTCCAGATCTACATCAGAGATCAGCTACTGCCCAGCCAATGGGTGGGTCAATCTAATTTCTCCAAAGCAGACACCACCCAGTAAAGCCCCTTAGATCTGATTAGATCTGAACACCACCTGCTGGAACTCTGCATAAGTGGTATCCTGGGAGTGCACCAACTGGTCTGAATGGAAAAAACTCCACTGACAGTACCTCCTAATCCATCCCATCTCATACTGGTGAGAAGGGAAGCTGAGTCTTATATCAAACAACTTCAATTTTAGGCCACTCAAGTTGGGAGCTCAGAGAACAACACAAGAACAAGAAGGGGTTAGCAGCTCCTACCCCTTGCCCTCTCTATCAGTACATAACCCAAGAGGATATGGAAAGAAAAAGCTGTGGATCATAGACACCGACCACTTATTCTAGTCAAATATTTTAATCACTTCATTCTTCATTAAGAATCTTTTTTATTGTGTGTGTGTGTGTGTGTGTGTGAGAAAAAGAAAGAGAGAGAGGGGGGAAGAGAGTTTTCCTGAACTCTCTGTATGTATCTTTTCCTGAACTTTCCTGTATGTGAATTCTGGCTGTACTAATTGGTTCAGGAAGATAGATACATAGACTTATTTGTTTCTTTTTCTCTAAATTTTAGTATTTTTTTAAAGTATTTTACCTTGCCTTGTCTTTTGAGGGTTTGAGTTTTTGGTGTGCATATTTGGGGTTTGTTTTGTATTATTTTCATTTGTTTATTCTCTTATTTTTCTTTCTCTCATCTCTTCTCATACTAATGCTATTATTCTCTTTCTCTCCCCCATTAAATCGCTTCTTCTATTTTTGCTCCTCCTTCTGTATTAAAATCACTTGCTACAACTCTTCTTCATTCTATTCACTTTTTGAAATTATAAATTCTCTTCTACCTTCCTAACATATTTTCTTTTCTCCTAATTAACTATTTTTATCATCTTTCAGAATTGACTAATAGAACTCCTGCCCCCACCATTAATGCTGATGCAGTCGTTACTGCTGTAGATGATATAGTTGACACCTGCTGTTTGCATTAAAATCAGATCTAGTTCATGGTTGTTGTTTTTACTGTTGACAATTGCTGATCCCACCTTTCCTGGGTTTTAGTGGTAATTAATGTTGAAGTCATCGTAGGAAACTGGTTATTTACATTATGCTGTGTATTCATTGCAACAGTTGTTACTATTGCTTATTTTGCTCTAATCTGTGAGGTACAGGGAACATATAAGGCATTAAGACACTAGGTGCAGGTAAAATACAGGGCACTAGAGTCTATGCTACTGACTAAATTCAACAAAAAGTCAGTGCACCTTACTCCACACAGACATTAATGACAGCCAATCTTCAGCTACACTTTAATACTAAGAATAGAAGATACAGAAACCAAAACAATTAGACTGTGTAATTTCCACCCCATTCAAGAATAGTGACCATTAATATACTAAACAACATAGTGGACAACTGCTGTTGAATTCCTTATGTGGTCAGTGGTTTTTTTATTGCTGGTACTGTTAAATACTGAGACCACCATTATATATAAGTGGCAAATAGTGTCATAAAGTGTCAAAGTATACACCATTTATCATAAAGCTATACATATGCTGCTAACATTAGTGCCATGCCTGCTTTCCCCTTGAAGAGGGGCCAAAAAGGAACTGGTATACTTCATGATCACATAGAAGGTATCTTGCAACTGAGAAATACATCTAAACAAAGCAGCAATGAATCTCACTTCACATGCAGTCTACTCCACCTGATCCCTGATATTACTCCAACTCAAAAAATGGAAAAAACAAAAGCACAAAACCAACAGCAAGGATTCAAAGAAGAACAATCAGAGAGGGAACATAGGTTTGACCCCTTGGCATCAACGCATATATCAAAAAGAGAAAAGTCCCAGAACAACTAAGATAATTACATACAAAAGGACATATGTAAAAAAAGAGATAGAGGAATCCACCTCAATTGATGCACAAGTCCAAGACTCTGAAAACATGAGAAAACAGGCAAACAAATCTTTCCCCAAAGTCCACAAGTCCCCCAACAAAGGATCCCACTGATAGTGAGGTGGATGAACACCCATAGAAAGATTATAAAAAATTGATCTAAGATCTAAGAAGGGAATTAAGAGAGCAATTGCAGGAGATAAAGACCACTTTAATAAAGAAACAGAAACAGTGAAAAAAACAAGCAAAACTCCTAGAAATGAAAAATATAATCAATCAAATTAAAAAGGCAACTGAAGTCATGACTAACATATTGCATAGAAAATAGAACCTCAGCCCTTAAAGGCAGAACTTCAGGCTCTGAAAACAGGTTATATGATCTTGAGTACACAGAATATAATAAAGGGAAAAAATTATAGAACATGACCAGAATATACAAGAATGCTGGGATAACTTTAAAAACCAATCATAGGGATAGAAGAGAACATGGAGACACAAACTAAAGGCATAAAGAACACCTTCAATAAGATAGTTACAGAAAACTTTTCCCATATCAGAAATGAGACAGACATCCACATACAGGGGGCTTACAGGACCCAAATAGACCTATTCAAATGGGAAGATCTCCAAGACATATCATAATCAAAATGCCTACCATACAAAAAAGTAAAGAATATTAAAAGCTGCAAGAGGGAAACGAGTTCACATTTGTAAGCAAACCAATAAAACTTACTTCGATTTCTCAGTTCAGACCCTAAAATCAAGCCTGGAATGAGTTATTTCAAGCCCTAAAAGAAATCAATGACCAGCCAAGGTAACTATACCCAGCCAAGCTCAGTTTCAAATTTGAGAGGGAGATAAAAACTTTTCATGACAAACTAAATATTTAGTTTCATGAATAAACTAAATAATTCATAAGCCTCAAGCCAACACTATAAAGAATACTCAAAGAACTGTACAAAGAACTATAAAACAATTCTCAAATTTCCAAACAAAGGACATTCAACAGAATAATCCTCTAAGTGAGAATTAAGACAGGATAAAATATAGCACAAAACAGCCCAAAAACCACAAATACATATTCATATAATGCTGAATGAGAGTGGTCTCAATTCCCTAATTAAAAGACAAAAATTAATAAAATGAATCCAAAAACAAAACCCAACAATATGCTGTTTACAACTCATTTTCTTTTAACAGTTGTAGAGTTTCTGGTCTAATTCCTAGGTTGCTGACCCACTTTGTGTTGACTTTTTGTGCAGGATGAAAGATAGGGGTTTCATTTTGCTGCATTTGAATTTTGAGTTTTCCCAGCACCATTTGTTGAAGCAGTTATCTCTTCTCCATTGTATGTCTATGTATGATATAACTATTTATGTGGGTTTGTCTCTGTGTCTTCTATTTCATTGGTCTTCTTGCCTGTTTTGGTGCCAATGCCATACTATTTTTGTTATGGTAGCTTTGTAGTATAATTTCAGGTTAAGTACCCTAATGCCTCCTGAAAGCACCCAGAAACCATTCCGGACGCGGGAACTCACACAAGAGATTTTATTAAGTGGACAGGCAGAGTGTCTGCCCTCAGGGTGAGAGAAAGAGAGAAAAAAAAAAAAGAGAGAGAGAGAGGAGGGGATGGGGAGAGGGCGGGGGGAGGAGGAGAAGGAGGAGAGAGAATGGCAGTGGAGCCATTCTTAAGTAATTGAATTTCACGGGCTAATAACAATGGACCAATGACTGGTGAGAATGTTTGCAGGCTGACGAGTGAACCAAAGGCTGACTAGGATGTTCGCACATTGACAATCTGGATTGTAAAAAGGTGGGGCATGGGCAGAATACTGGTGGCAGCTGATGCCAATATTCTTCCCTTTTTGTTTTTAAAGGTACCGGGGGTGGGACAATAGTCTTTCTTCTGTAGCTTCTTCCTGCTGGTTAGGGGGAAAGAGTCTCATTCCTGTAAAAAATAAAGAGCATTAGGGAGGGTTTTAAGTGACAACAGTTTTGGGGGGAGCCGGAGATATCAATAGTGAATCACAGGTCCGGGCTTTGGGTGTCAGGGGCTGGTAGTCTTGAAGGAGAAGCAACTGATTGAAGGATTGGTTGATGAATTTGTGTATGTCCTCCAGCTCCAGAACTTGTGTATCTAATCTTGCAGGAACTTCTGTAGGCAATTTATCAGGCATGGTCCTGTTTAGGAAGATCTGTAGATGTTAAAATGACCAAAAATTTCTGACTTTGGTAGTTTCTTTTGATGGTTATTAAGCACTCTTTCCTAAGAATTTCTTTAGGGTTGGGGATATAGCTCAGTTGGTAGAGTGTTTTCCCTCACAAGCACAAGGCCCTGGGTTCAATCCCCAGCACTGCAAAAAAAAAAAAAAAAAAATCTCTTTAGTAGCCTCCAGTCTTACTTATTCCTGGAGCTAACATAAGTGCATATCTTAAGTTACATTTAACCATTGTTTCTTCTTTTAAATGCCCAGGAATGGCTATGTTTCGGTTTTAACTGTTTTGCTAGGCATTCAAGATCAAGCTAGTCAAATTGACCTTGATCTTATCTGTTGTTAAGGGGGTCAGCTGAGGTCCACAGGGGTTACTCATGGAAAACCTGAGAGAAGCTTCTTCGCTCCTCTAGTGCCATTTGCTAGGTAGTCTCCTTGATGAGGTGGCTTCCTTTGGAAGCATCAGGGAGGTCTTCCTTTTTCAATGACCCTCCTCTTTGCAGCAGGTGCACTGATTGATTTTTCATCCTCTCATTAATCTCCCTGATCAGGAGGTCATTTGGCCCAGAGTTGCAAAGCTCCTTAGAGAAGTTCTCTCATTCCCTGGGTTCCATCTGATTTAGAGGGCAAGAACCAAATATTGGTTTTCTTGGCCCCTGTATTTTAATCTCAATCTCTAAGTTCGATCTTAAACATCCAGCAAGCCAGTTTCACCAGTCATAAAGTAAGAGTACTGGGCCTTAACTCTAATGTTTATGACTTTATAGTCATTTACCCTTTTTATTTAATTGGGGTCTATATTATCTTATCCATCCTATAACTTTAAATAATCTGAAGTCTGGCTTATTTTAGAGCCATTCTGACATGCAGCAAGGTAGGAGGCAGAGCCTTATCTCAGGTAAGGCAGGGCTCTTTACAAATCGTAGGTAAAGTGTTCTAGATCTGAAGTTGATCTTTGCCTCCTCTTTAAACATCATTTTACAAAGTTTACATGTAAGTTCCATTCTCCAGCCAAGAGGAGTCATTATCTAACTTATATTGAGGTCAGACTGTGTTGCAATAGAAAATGAGCCTGCAAGGTTTGAGATCTGGAGTCAAATGGAGAGGCCGAATGTTTTTGAGGAGATGGCCAAGGGGGTGGGGGTAGCAGAGAATTTTCAATTGGGCAGAGCCCATGGCTCAGAGTTCTCAGGAGCCGGGAGAAGGGAAACAGGAGAGGAAGGGGCACCCCCACAACCTCTCTGATTTCCCACGTAGGAGCAGACTATCAGTGAGGGTGTCACCATCACTGACAGGTCTGCAGCCAAAGCTGAGGGAGTCCCTGACCCAGCACTGGGGTTTTCCTAGAGAGAGAGTTCAGGGCCACCATAGAAGAGTTCTGAGGATTCACCGCCAGTAGAGGGAAGGCTGTCCAGAGTGGAACTCGGTGGTGGGTGAGGAGGTGGGCAAAAACAAGTGGCAGAAACACCCCATGGCGGATATTGGCCAGGAAGGAGGAGGCAGGTCAAGGTGGCTCGGATCCCCGTGAGGGGAGAGCCAGCAGGCAATGACCATGAATCCCATCTTGGGTTTCCTCTCAAAAAGACTTTCCTACCCATAAACATTTCTTTCTTATCTGAAAGCACCCAGAAACCACTCCAGATGCGGGAACTCGCCTAAGAGATTTTATTAAGCGGACAGGCAGTGTCTGCCCACAGGATGAGAGAGAGAGAGAGAAAGCAAATGAGAGTGACGAAGAGAGGGAGAGGGAGGGAGGGAGGGAGGAAGGAGAGGGAGGGAGGGAGGGAGAGAGGGAGGGAGGGAGGGAGGAGAGGGAGGGAGGGAGGGAGGGAGGGAGAGAGGGAGGGAGGGAGGGAGGAGAGGGAGGGAGGGAGGGAGGGAGGGAGGGAGAGAGGGAGGGAGGGAGGGAGGGAGGGAGGGAAAGTAAGTGGTAGGGGAGCTATTCTTCAGCAGTGGAATTTCACTGGCTAATAACAATGGACCAAGGACTGGCTATAAAGTTCATGGGCTAACAACCTGGGTTATAAAGTGGTGTAGGTGTGGGGGAGGCAGAAGAATGGTGGTAGCAAAATAGCAGATCCGAACCCAATATCAACTACATCATCCAAAGCAGAAATGATTTTAATAGTGGCGGCAGGCGTTATATAAACCAATTAGTTCTGAAAGATGAGAAAAATAGTTATTTAGGAGAAAAAGAAATGTGTTAGGCAGTTAGAAAACTTCAGTTTCCTAAAGTGAACAGAGAATGAAGATGAGATGTTAATATGGAAGGAGGGGAAAAAAATAGAAGCAACAAGGTATTGGGAAAGAGGGAGAGAGAATACAGTTTAGCCATTAGCAGGAGAAGAAAAGAAAAACAATAGAATAAAACAAATGAAAATAATATACCACATCAAAATATACAATCTAAAAAATCTGAATTCTCAAAAGGCAATGCTGAGGTGCATGCTTATAATCCCAGCTGCTCAGGAAGTTGAGGCATTAGGACCATGAGTTCAAAGCCAGCCTCAGAAACCAAGCGAGGCTCTAAGCAACAGAGAGACTCAAAATGGGGATGTGGCTCAATGGTTAAGCACCCTGGGTTCAATCCCCAGTACAAAAAAAAAAAAAAAAAGGCTAAAAATGAGAGAAAAAGAAACAATTGTACGTTTATATGTCCCAGAACCAATCAGGACAGCCAGAACTCACATAAAAGTGCACAACACACACACAAATTTTAAGTTAAATTAAATCCAAAACCGTGGTGAAGAATAAAAGAAACTTCTACACTGAGGTGGTTAAAATAGTTGAGCAGATTGGGTGTTCACTGTGTCCAACAGTCTCTCTTTCCATTTCCTCTTATGTACTCATAAAGCAAGGGGTGGGGTTGTTAACCCCTTCCTGTTTTTGTGTTGCTGAGCTGCCATTTGGAGCAGCTTAAGCTATTTGTTATGAGACTCAGCTTCTCTTCTCACCAGTATGAGATGAGATGGGTTAGGACATACTGTCAGCTGGCATTTTGTCCATTTGGAGCAAATCACTACCCTCCCAGGTTGCACTGATCTGGTCCAAATGGACAAAACTGCAGCATTCTGCAGCTTTCTGAGGGCAGTTCCAGCAGGCAGAGCTGAGGTCTAATCAGGCCGCAGGGGCTTTTTTGGGTGGAGCCCTCTTTGGAGAAACTAGATTGACCTGCCCCTAGGGCTAGAAAGTATCTCTTCTGCACCTCTGGTTCTCAGGACCCTCCTAGGAAATTCAGTCGTGGGGCAGGGCAGCAGATTTCCACTCACTGCTGCCCAGGAGCACAGCCTTCCTGGGTTTAGTCCGAGTATATCCCCCACCTCCTCAGAGTCCTGGCCCACTTCAGCTGATCACGTGAGCCACCAGACACAAAGGAGAAGTGAGTCAGGCTCCCCTTCACCCTTCCGACTCATAGCTCCCTGGGTACAGCTTACTCCATGGCTGTTTCACTCACATTTTGTCGGGCCCAGCATAGGTCACTCAATAGGCAACTGCCAGGATATGTGGCTGTTTGTGTGGTTCGGTTTGCTTTGGTTCAGTTTTCTGATCTCCTAGTTCAGTTCTCCAGTCTTCAGTTGCTTCAGCTGCACACACCCCAAAATGGTTCCCCACTTCAGCTCTCCATAGCCAGTTGAAATACACAGTGCACTTTTCAAGCACCAGCACTCAGTGCAGCCTCTGGATCCGCTAAGATTAGCTGCATTTTTTATCTCAGATTTCTCCATACCAAGACTATGTGCCCCCTCCATCTGTGGTGAATCCATACCAGCAGCACCATGGAGCCACCAGGTTAGCGCCAAGGTATTCTTTCTTCTTTATTTTACCCAAATTTCTGAGTCCCTAAGACTCTTTGCAAGTCCAAAATTAAATCCCTCTTTCATCCAACTTTCTGAAAAGCTGTATACCTGCTACTTTGTTCCCAGGCCATGGCACAGCTTGGGATGCAGCTTTCTTCTACTCCAACATCTTCTGTCTCCATCATTAAGCGATTTTTAAACAAAATCAAAGACAAAATCCACAGATGACAAAGAAAGTTGGTAAGAATTCCATTTCTATTCATGAATCAGTCAAACAATGCATTCCCATTATGGGTAGGTTTTAAGGTAAACATAGTGGTGGGTCTCATCCAGCCTCACACAACCATAAGAATAGAACCTTAGTCCAGTAAAACACACAGATCCATGATAGTTGTAAGGAGAAAAATCCAAGAATGAGAAACATCATCAAAAGAATGCTGAGAAAGCTTGAAATTTTTACAACATTGCTCTCATCCATGATTTTTGTCACCCCTTCTGTTTGCATGATACAGGTAATAAAACACTTGAAATAGAAAAGAGTTTATTTACTTATTTCAGAAAAACAAGAAAAAAAATGAGCAGACTTTTTAGCCAAAGCAATTAATCTCTCCTTGGGGAAATTCAAATCTCAGTACATGGCTATATATATTTGAATAGAGTGAAGCTGGAACTTCTCTTCTTGCAGAAAGTAGTGGAATCATAACACAAACGGCAAAGCCCATGTCCTTTTCAGAAAGTGTTTATGCTTATTAGTATATATACACACTTATTAGGATTGATTATCTTTTTCTGCGGCCCACATTCAACCCAAGCTCAGTGGTAAGTGTCTCATTTACCGAGTTTTTCACTTAGAATGTTGACACATCCTTTGGAGTCATTAATAAATCCTCATCCCTGCTCTCAATCCCATTGCATAAAAGTGACAAATGTAAAAAACAATTCATTATGAAAAACTTCAAATAAGCCCCACAAGGAATACTCTCCTTGAGACTCAAGAGCAAAAGAGACCTTAGGGATTCATTAAAAGTTAACTTTTCTCTAAGAACCTTGGAGGATTCTTGTGTGGATGATGCAACACCTAGGAAATTTCCTCTGTACTGATGTAACTGCAGAAACTGTTGCCATGGAGGCTTCATTTCAAATATGTTTCACAATTACTAGAACTCTACTTTTCTCTTTTGTTTTTATTTTTCTTCTTAGTGAACTTCACATAAAATTAACCATTTAACCATTTTAAAGTTTACGTACAAAGACTTTTAGTACATTCACAACACTATGCAACCATCAATGCTATTGACTTCCAGAACATTCTAATACAACTAAAAAGAAACCCTATACATATCAAGCAATCATTCACTATTCCCTCCTACCTTCAGCCCCTGGCAACCACTAACTTACTTTTTGACTCTTATAGATGTCCCTATTTTGAATGTTTCATTTTAAAGGATTTAAACAATGTGTGTGGTCTTCTGAATCTCGTTTCTTTCACTTAGAATAATGTTTTCAGGCATCATCCATGTTGTAGCATATATCAAAACTTCATTCATTTTTATGACTGAGTAATATTTCGTTGTGTGAATATATCAGGTTTAATTTATCCATTCTTCTGTTGATGGCCATTTGGATTGTCTCCTCTTTTAGGCTATTATACATAACACTACCTGAAAGTCAACCAAAGGTTAGAATTTAGGGCCTTTTCAAGTCTCCTCTAGTAGTATCCAGTCCTGGGCATGCATGCGACTTTCTAGATACACACACACACACACTGGAATATTTATTATTCAGCTTGAAAAAAGGAGATCCCACCATCTGCAGCAACATGGATGAACATGAACCTGGAGGACATTATGATACATGAAATAAGTCAGATGCAGAAAGGAAAAATCCAAGTAATCTCTCTTATATGTGGAATCTAAGTGGAAAAGCTGAACTCACAGAATGGAGGCTACCAGAGGTGGGACAGGCCTGCAACAGGGACAGGTAATTCAAAGGGTATAAATTTCAGTGATGTAGGATGAATAAGTCTGGAGAACTAATATACGGCATGAAGACTGTAGTTACTAATAGTGTATTGTATATTGGAAGCTGTACCGGAAAGATTAAGTGTTCTTACAAAACAAAATAACTGAGATTGTGAATCTGTTAAATTGCTTTCTGTGGTAATCATTTTACCAGGCATAGATATATCAAAAATCATATTGCTAATGGATACAGGGCATAGTTAGCTAGGAGGAATAACTCCTAATGTTCTATAGCAGAGTAAGATAACTGATTCACACAATTACTTGAATGTTTCAAAATTGCTAATTTGATGTTCACAACACAAAGAATGATACATGTCTGTGATAAAAATGCCAATTACTCTGATCTGATCTACTATACATTGTACACATGTATTGAAATACCACACAGAACCCCATAAATATGTATAATTAGTATGAATCTACTAAATATATATTTTTAAAAGTGATACTCTCATGTCCATCAATTATGTGAGGAAAATATAAATATGACAAATAAAAAATATAATTGAGTGAAAAAATATAATCATGTGGGCGGGGGTTGTGATTCAGTGGTAGAGCACTTGCCTAGCATGTGTGAGGCACTGGGTTCAATTCTCAGCACCACATATAAATAAATGAATAAAATAAAGATATGTCAATATCTAAAAAAATTTCTAAAAATATATAATCATGTTGTTCACCTTAAGCGTCTACAGTTAAAAACCTTCCCTTTTTTTTTTTTTTTGAGAATGAGGTTCGTTATGCTTCCTCCATCCTGAGGACTTGTGCCAGGAATGTGGGTTGAGTCTTCAAGGCTTCTGCCAACTGGTTAGGAAGGGTAGAGGCATCCAGGATAAGTTAAAATGCCACAAGGCTCTCTTACTAAGATGCAGTTTGTTTTCCTTAATTATGTGTTCCCCTGGTCACTGCAAAGTTTTAGTACCCAGAGTGCTAATAAAGTTAATTATAAACATTTTTGTGAGTTTACTTGTGCTTCTGTGGATGGGGGGAGAGCTTTTAGAGTTCCATATTCCTTCATTTTTGCTGACATCACTCTAGAAGCATCCTGCTACGACTTTTTCCCAGCTATATCTTAGCTGAACGACAAGTTATGTGGTCCCAGTAAGTACTCAGACAATAAACTGGAATCAGACTGATCTTGGTGCAAATTCTAGCTCAACCCTTTCGTTTAACTTAGTCTCTGAACTTCAAATCAATCTCTTATTTTAACATGGGGATAATAATGTTACAACCCAAAGAGGGCTTATTAATGATGCCATTTTTGGCACCATAATATAAGGTACAGAGCTTATGATGCAATGTAGATTTCCTTGTCTTTACTACTGCAACCTGAAGATTGGAGACTTTCCTATACCTAAGGAAAAGGAACACAGGGCAGATACAGTTAATGGCTTGGGTAAGAAGGAGTTAGATGAAATCAAATGAAACTATGTATTTTAAAATGCAACACTACAAAGAAATACCAGCAGTATATATAATATGCTCTCACTTTAAGGTAAAAAAGGCATATGAATCCACAGGAAAATATCTGTAAAGGTAGACATTGAGTAGTAAAGAATGATAACCACTGATTAAAGGAAATATGATGTTTTTAATTTCTAACTTTGTCTTATCTATATATTATCATTTTACATGAATATAATACTGCTTTTGTATATTTTTAAAGTACTTCTAACATACAGTAATATTACTGTATTTTATTTTAGGTCACAGGGAATCACTAAATTTAACTTGTTGAGTAACTGCCAAACTTCTTGATGGCTGCACCATGTGAGAGTTCCATCCTTATACATCTTTATATACTTATACATTGTTGGCAGAAATGTGTATTTGTAGTCATTAGAGAGAAAACATCAAGGAAGTTGCTCAAAATACTAAAAATAGAACTACAGCAATCCCACCACTGGGTATATATCCAAAGAAAATAAAATCAATGTGTTGAAGGAATATCCACACTCCCACATTTATTGCAGCACTATTCACCATAGCCAAGACATGGAATCAACCGAGGAGTCTATCAATGGATGACTGCAAAAAGAAAATGTGGTGTGTGTGTGGGGGTGTGATGGAATACTATTCAATCATTAAAAAGAACAAAATCCTGGCATTTACAACACGGATGAACCTGCAGGACATTATGTTAAGTGAAGTAAGCTACAAACAGAAAGACAAATACCACATGATCTCATTCATACACAGAACCTTAAACAGCTTATCTCATAAAAAATAGAATGGCAGTTACCAAAGGCTTGGTGGTTAGGGCAGAAAGACTGCAAGACGTTAGTCAAAAAATATGTAACGGTTCTATAAGAAGGGAAAAGACCAGAATGGGACATAAATAGAGAAAAAATAAGTGATTGGCTATGGCTGGAGATGTGGAGTAGTGTGGGAGGAGGCAGACAGGTGTGTAGTGGAGATAAACTGGGAATGACAGCTGATGGTTACAGAGTTTCTTGGGTAAAATTGATTGTGGTGATGGTTACAAAAAACTCTGAGAGCATACTTAAAACCATTGGATTGTACACTTTAAGGTGGTAAATGTGAAGATATAGGAATTATGCTACAATAAAGTATAAGGGCTTCAATTTTTCCACATCCTCACCAATACTTATTATTCCCATCTTTTTCTTTTTACAACCTTCCTACTGGATGTGAAGTGGTGTCAATTGTGAGTTTAGTTTGTAATTCCCTGATAGCTAATGATATTGAGCATCTTTTCATATTTTTTTCTTTGGAGAAATGTCTAACATCTATTTTCAGATTTGGTGCTTATACATTTAGTGTCAAATCTAAAAATCCACTGCCAAATCCAAAGTCATGAAAAGTTCTCCCAGTGTTTTCTTCCAAGAGTTTTGTAACTTTAAAATCAATTACTTTTCAAAGATTGGACTTTAATCTGCCTTTTGTTTGAAATGTCTCAAGACTTCCCAACAATCCTCTTGGGTATCAACATAATTACCATCGCTTTAAAGGCTTTCTGCCTTGACCACAGTTTAACACTAAAAATGGAAACCAAATAAACAGTGATTTGGGACTCAAAGTATAAAATATAAAATTATGAAGCAACAAAAGTGATTGAAACTTTTAGTGGAAAACTATAACATGAGAAGTTAAGTCAAGAACAGACTTTTTGGACATAAAGGACACACATAGGAAAGAGATCCAGTCTCCAAATCAAGTTATTTTTCTTTTGATCTGTGATAGTGCTGTATTCTATTTCCAGTTCTGCCTACCTTTAACTCTGACCTAATTTGAATTTTCCTGAGACCCTCTGAACACAGGAAGGAGCAATAACAGATCTCATCTGTTTTTCCTCCACTCTTTTATTTTACTGAAAACAAACTATATTCCAAGTATAATATGCCCAATTTTTTAAGCTACAAAATTCTCAGTTTCTATAATCTGATTCTTCTGTAGCAGAAACTGTTTCCTATCTAGAGTCATAAGACTGGCTTTCCAGCAATCCTAGGACTTGAGCCCAACTACCAATTTATTATATCCAATTTCATACGCAAAGCAAACCTAGTTACTGGCATGAATACACAATGTGACCTCTTATTTCTTTTTGTATTTTCTTTCATTTTCTATATCCACAAACACATACACAATGTTTTATTAATATGTAACTGGAATAACATTAATGTTTTTGTGGATGTGTATGATCCTTTGTTCTTTATTCTTTTCCTTCTTCTTTGATGATATTGTGCAGACATGACGTACAAGCACCTAAAACAATTTCTCCACAGTCTTTTAACTTTTATACCTATGTGCATCAAAATTAAATTATCCAAACTCCATCAATACTGACCCATATGACCTATCTGGGTAGAGAAGTGTATCTCATTTTTTTCTTCGGGATCAAACCCAGTGCATGCTAAGCACTCATTCTATCACTAAGATATATCCACAGCCCTGTGCTTCTTTCTGAAATGGTTTCTCAGAAACCACCACATCATGTTCTCACCCTATTTCCCTCTGATACAGTTGCTAACCAACCCTCCAGAAGTGGAAGGACACCTGCTAATGTTAGGTCACACAGCTTCACATATAGAGAAAAACCAAGAGTGATTGACAGATGCCTAAGGACAACTCACATTTCTACAGCAACTAAGCATTCAAAAAAAAATGTTCATACTTTGAGCTGTTTTTATTCTTCTTTTGATAAAAGGGAATATGACTTGTCACTCAGTAAGAATAAGTATAATCACCCTATGCAGATTTGAGATGTTTATTTTACATTATTACATTCTGATGAATATTGTAAGATCACCTATATGAGAAGATTAGATTTCTGAAGCAAAATACATGTATGCAAAACCAAGAAACACATAAAAAAATTATCTCTAAATATGTAATCTGGTTGTAGGCAGTATAAACCCCAGTTGCTGTCCACTTCCTCTAATCATCCTCCTTCTGAAACATTCCCTAGCAAGCCTGTCTTCTAGCAAATGTTAGTAGTAAGTGAAATGAGTAAAACACAGGAAACAGTTCCAAGGGGGAGCTGACCATGACCTGGCCTTAGCAGAGGCTTCTAACCTAAAGGAGAACGGAAGCAGAATATCACTCTACAGGGACAGACTTCATTCCAGGGAACAAGCCAGGCAAGCATCCAGTTCCTCTTTTGTGGGGAGGAATTATTTGAGCATCATAGTGGGAAACCTTGATCATTCTTTTTTCTCATCAGTTCCACACCCCCATGTACTATTTCATCAGCAATTAATCATTTGTGGATATCTGTAACTGTTTTGTTATTATTCCTAAAACACTGATAAACTTTATATTAGAGAAGAATACAACTTTGTGTTGAGGACTGCACATCACAGCTCTACATCCTTATATTGGTCACATCTGTGCACTACATGCTGACCAAGAGCTGCTGTCATAACCTTTCATCAAGTCAGCTCCCTGCCAATTGTTTTAGAATTTGTAATGGGATCGGTTAATTCAACAGACTTTGTGCCTTGTAGTGAAACTATCCTTCTGAGTTACTCATCAGCCATTACTTTTCTCATGCACTAGCATATATGATATTGATATGACAAAGCTCTTCGTGGCTTAATTCAATATTGTAGTCACTAGATTAACAGTACTTATTTCCTATGCCTGTTTTCCTAAGCATCCTCCTCATCAGTTTTACAAAGGCAAATCCAAAGTCACCAACAGCAGTTCAGAGACTTTTCTATGGGCTGAAATTTTTAATGCTTCTGCCTTGTTCTCTCTCAGATTGCTCATTTCAGAAAAAGCCAGATGCCATGTAGTAGGAACTCTCAATCGCCCCTATGGAAAGGGGCATGCAGCAAGAAAGTGAGGCCTCCTGCCACACTGAACCCTTCTGCCAAAAACCACACGAGTGAACCATCTGGGATGTAAATCTTGCAAACTTAGCCAAGCTTTCAATGAACAAAGCCAATCTTTTGAACACAACTTTGTGAGCAATTCTGTGCCACAGCAACCCAGCCAAGTTGCTATCAAACTCCTGATCTATATAAAGTGGAAAATCATAGCTGTTTAGTGTATAAAGCCATCAAGTTTTAAAGTATGATAAATAATTAACAGAAGTAAATGGTTAAGGCACATATGAAAAGATATTCAAATTAACTAATTATGAACAGAAATTTAAATTAAAATAATACTACTTTATATCAGTTTCCCTATAGAACCTAGATATTCTATTCCTAGATGTGTATCCCAACTAAATTCTCTTGTGAGACCATAAGAGGAAATGTACATTGGTCATGATGCAAGGAGTAGAAGCAAAATGAATGTCTGTTAACAAACAAGTAAGTAGGTAAAATGAAGTGTATTACAGCAGTAGAAACAACCAATAGCTATAGACATAGCAACAGGTATTGACTTTACAGGGACAATGCTAAGTTTTTAAAAACTAAGAAAAAGAATGAGATATAAAACAGATGTATGTTAAAATGGTAAAGCACAAACTTTTGAGTAAAATGCAATACAGAATGGCAGGTGAATACTCCTGAAGCAACAAATAGAAAAAATATATTAGTTATAAAAATTGTGTTTTGTGGCTATCAGGAGCTATGGAAGAAATAAGGGTGAGATAAATGGAAATTTCTGAGAGGACAGAATCATGCTGAGGTAAAATGACAATCTCCTGGAACTTTTAACATAGAGGAATCTTTTGCATCTGAGCACCAACTTGTCATTGACCTTGATCCAAGGGCAGAGCCCCTGTTGGGGATAAATGAGCCATCAAAGCTTTCAAAGGTTGTAAATGAAGTGGTGTGACATTTGGAAACTTGAGGGACTTCAAACACATGGCCAGTTTTCCCCATAAGACATACACTGAATGCTGGAGTTGTGTGGACCGAGGACTAGAACAAAAGCTTCTAAAATACAAAGTGAAATCTCCTACACCTATACCCTGTGGTGCTTAGAAAATAGGTTTGAGGGCTGGCATTAATCTCAGTGATAAATACTCTCTGAGCTAGTCTTCCCTTCAAAACATGTGCTATATTTTGAAGCTACGTGCAGTAGAAAAATAGCTAAATGGAAATCCTCTGGAGAAGATAATAGAACTTCTAAGCCTTTTGAAAGTTAAGAGACAGAGACCACAACAGTTTAACTGACTCAATAAAACATCGGAAAAGTTCAAGTTTAGAAATGGTAAAAAACTAAAAGTAGACTGAATCTTACTAGAACACCAGTCTAACCATACTGAGTTCCCGAATGAATTAAGATCAGTTCTCATTCCTGATGCCTAACGGGAGGAAGGAGAACCAACTTTGGTGAAAGACAGCATTATCTAAAAACCATAAGAACCATATGTTCAGCATATAATACAAAATTACTACATGTGTAAAGAGTTAAACATATTTGATATGTTAGTCAACCTTCTGTTACTGTAATAAACACCTGAAATAATTCATCAAGAGTAAAGTTTGCCTTGGTTCACAGTTTTGGAGGTTTTGGTCCATGATCAACTGATCCCCACTACTTTGAGCCTATGGCAACATATCATGATGGGAGTGTGTAGCAAAGAAAAATTGCCTACCTAATCACAGGAAAGCAAAAGAGAGAGAGAAAGAGGAAAAGTCTGGGGTCCCACAATCTCCTTGAAAGGGCACACCCCCAAAACTTAAGACCTCTCACTAAGCACCACCTCTTAGTTTCTACTGCCTCCTAATAGTGCCAGGCTGAGGACCAAGACTTTAACTCATGGGCCTTTGGGAATCCCTCCAGATCCAAACTACAGTAGGGACCAATAATAAAAACATGAATTAGACAGTAGAAACAGAATTTCCCAGGTTTTGGAGTTAGTGACAGAGATTTTTAAATAACTCTGATTAGTATAAATAAGAAAATAAAAGGCGGGTGAATTAGAAGAAAGTGTGGAGATTTTTAGCAGAAAATGAGGATCTCCACAAAAAAATCAAATGAAATTTCCTTGAATGATGATAATGCACGAACGTTAATGGAATACAGATTACACAAGTATACACATTTTTCAAACTCCACATATGCATACTTAAACTTTGTACATTTTACTGTATGTAAAATTTACCCCTAAAAAATAAACTATAAAAATGCAGAAATATAATTGTATACATGCAGAAATATTTAGGGAGAAGAGTATCAGTGTGTACAATTTACTTTGAAATCTATCTTTACAGAGATGAACTGATGAGTGGATGAAGGGATGGATAAATGAATAACAAAGCAAGCCAAGTAAAATGCTAATGATAGTACTACAGATAACAGGTGTTCACTGGAAATTTTTCAACTTTTCTATACATTTAAATTACAAACTAAAATATTGATATAAGGGGATATTATGAATGATGGTAGGTCAATAAATTTGACATTTTGATTAAAAAATGGATGATTTATTCAAAAAAATCTCACTTATATAACATAGTGGTTTAAAATAGTACACGAATTATTTGAGAGCACAATTCACCTCCACTTGCACATGGGCCAGATTTAATGATTTCCTCCTAGTGAAGAAGAAAAAGCAGAAGTAGTAATTGTAATTTCACAGATTAAGTCATGAGAGGCATTATGGCCTGCTGTTGTATGTGTATGTGTCTGTCTGTCTCTTTACCTATCTATCTCTCTTCTCTCTCGCACAGATTACCTGCTCTGGAAAAAACAGCTGCCATGTCACCCTAGAAAGAGACGCTAAGCTAATAATCACTGTGTGAGTCACAAAGTACATACTGCAGCCCAGTCAAGCCTACAATAGTGAAATATTATAAAATTTCCTCATAAGAAAAGGAACAAGACAAAAAGATACCTACTGTCACCATTTATATTCAGTATTGTACTGGAGGTCCTAGTCAATGCAATAAGGCAAGAAAAATAAAGGCATAAGGATTAGAAAGAGAAAAAAACTGATTTTTTCATAGATGATATAGTTATATAGATATATAGTTATATAGATAGAAAGTCCAAATGAATATACATTAGAATCAATAAATAAATGTAACAAGTTTGCTAGAAACAAAATCATTATATAACTCAGTTCTATATATACTAGAAACAATTAGAAAAGCAAATAGTTTTAAATATTCAGTTAGCAAAAATATCAAGAAACATTATTTAGCAATATAAATTCAACAAAAGATGTGTAAGAAATCCACTGAAAACTAAAAATTCCATTGGACAAAAATTTAAGAATTAAACAAAGGAAGGGATATGCTACATTCATGGGTTTCAAAGTTCTGAGGTGTAAAGATCTCAATTTTCCCAAATAAAGCTATAGATTTAAAAGTTCTAATAAAAAATTCTGGTAGGTTTTCCCTCTGAAATTGATTAGTTCATATAGAAATTCAAAAGGTCAAGAATATCCATGGCAATCTTGAAAAACAACAAAACTGGAAGATTTACATTGCAGACATTGAGACCTGTTATAAAGCTACAGTGGTTAAAGTTATGTAGTTGTAGTACAAGAAGAAAAATTGTCAACTAGAACATAGTATTCTGATTTAGGATAATAATAACAGTATATCACCATGAGCAATGGATTGTCTTTTCAATAAATTGAGTTGAGTCAATTGGGTACACATACAGAAAATAATGTGCCTTTACCTCCATCTCATATGTTAAAAAACCAATTCTAGATGAACTCTGGCCTAAATGAGACATATAAAACAAAATATTTTAAAAGAAACTTATTTAATATTGGAATAACTAAAGGTTTCTTGAATAGTATACATAAAGCTCTAGTCATATATAAAAATTAATAATACACTGACTTCTAGAACGTCTAGAAATACAACAAACACCATGAAGAGGATGAAAAGGTGACCAATGAAGAGGAAGAAAATATGATCATATTTCTGGCAATGGCCTCAGAGCCACAGTATTAAAAGGATTCCCACAAATCAATAAGCAAAAGACAAACAACTTAAAAGAAAAAATAGATAAAAGACTTGAATATATAATTCATAAAAGATGATATCCATATATAGGATATGGAAATACAGATATTATAGACATATATGTAATATCATTGTTTTTCAGCATGTTTAAAAGTTTATAAAAATGACTGTACTAGAAATACCCTGCAACTTTCATTTTTTGTTTTGCTCAACATAGTTTTGGGAATTATCCATGTTACCATACCTTTAGTCTAATCATTTTCATTACTCCATTAATGCCACTGTCTGGACACACCATATATATTTTATATAGTATGTAAAAATATTATTTATTTTTAAATAAATAAGATTAAAAAATAGAAGACATGCAAATGTCCAAAATATCCAATTTCATACTATCAGAGAAATTCAAATTAAAACCACGATACACTGCTTATATACATCTTTTGTTATAGTTTAAATCTGGAATGTCCCCCAAATGCTCGTGTGTAGAAGGCTTGGTCCCCAATCCAGCCATGTTCAGAGGTGGGATTTTTAGAAATTAATGACTCACAAGGGCTCTGATCTTATAAATGGATTATTTCATTAATGAGTTCATAATTTAATGGACTATTAGGAGGTGGTGGAAATTCTAGGTGATGATGTCAATTTGGAGAATGTAAGTCACTGGGGGCATACCCTGGAAGTATATCTTATCCCAGCTCCCTCCACTCCTTTCCTTCACTTCTCCCCTCTCCCTTTGCTCCTTTCCTCCCCACTTCCCTCCCCTTCCTTTCCTTTATACTCCTCTTCCTTCTATTTCTATCCTCCCTCCCTTCCTCCCTCCCGCTTTCTTTCTCTCTCTCTCTCTCTCCCCCTCCCTCCCTCCCTCCTCCAAAGCAATGGAGTTTACTGACTATGAACTATGAATCTCTGAAAGCATAAGTAAAAATAAATCTTCCCTCCCTTAAGCTGCTTTTCTCAGGTATTTTGTCACAGCAATGAAAGCTGACTAACACACCTTCTAAAATGGCTAAAAAATTTTTTTAATTAAAAAAAGTAATGGCAAGGATGTGGAGCAACTGGAATCCTCATAAACTGTTGGTCAAAGTGTACACTGATGAAACTACTGGGAAAACTATAAACATATGAATAGTGTTATGACCCAGCAATCCTTCTCCTCAGTAGGTACACTACATAAAGGCATACATGTATTCACCATAAAACCTTAGAATGTTTATAGCAACATTATTTTATAATAGCCAGAATCCAGAAACTCAAATGTCCATCAGTTGGTGAATGGATAAACAAATTGTTGTATATACAGTAAAAATAAAAGCATTTCTGATACATTCAATGGCATGGATGTAACTCAAAAATAATTTGGACAGAAAATCCAAACACAAAAGAACATGTATATAAATCCTTGCATATGAAGTACAAAAACAGGCAACACGATGGATGATTCTCATAAATACAATGTGCATACAGCAAAACAAGCAGGCACCAAAGAGTATACATAGATGATTCTATTTTTTAAAGACAAAACTAATCTATGCTATTTAAAGTTAGAATAATGACTACCTTTCAGGAAATGATAATTATTAGGAAAGAGCACAGAGGGGGTTTCTGGGATGCTAAAAATATTGTTTCTTGATTACATGAAAATATATTGAACTGCACATTTATGATATGTGCATTTTAATGATTACATGTTATACTTCATAGATAAGTATTTTTAAAAGCAAAAGAATATACATGCATACAAACTAACAGTAAGCATTAGACAAAAACACATATAATTAAAAGATACAGAAATGAGAATGTAGAGAGGGTAATGGAGAATATAAATAAAGGATTTCTTCTGCTATTCCCATACCTGGATCACTCCATTTAGTACATATGCAGCAACTCTGAATCAGAGTTGGCCTCTATCCTGTGGAATGGGGAGAGAGGTAGTCCCAGCCTACTCATTTGTGGGACCAGGAAAAAATTTCAAATAGAGACCAATATACCATATACCAACTATCTAAAAAATGAGAAGTTTTAAACCAAGCTGGTGAGTAAAATATGTTCCAACTGCCTGCCTGCCTGCCTGCCTACCTACATACACACACACACACACACACACACACACACACACACACACACCATAATGATCAGAAAAGCCAAGTTCAAATTTAGAATCTTCACACTATTCCAGGCCGATGGCCCAATCCCCCTCTCTTCCCAGTTCAACTAAGTCCCACATTGCAGAAAACCTCTCAAGTGCACACGTGGACACCTCAGTACTTCTAAATTCCATCCAAACTTCTGCATTCAACCAATTCTTAGGCCTGAGGGTACACACCAGGGACACAATCTTCCCTTGAAAGGCTGCACAAGAGGAAAAGGCTCACACAAGCACTGAAACTAGAGTGACGTCATATGGGTAGAAATTACAGAGTCAACTGTACTAGAGAGAGGTTTCAATAGTGTAGATTCTGCACAGGCTCAGGATGGACACATCCCCTAGGCCCACAAACTCCTGGCCTCATGGAAAGGGCAGAGCCAAACAGGCCCAAGTGAAAACCAAGCTGAAGGGCAATAGGGACACCCAACCTCACTAAATTGAGCTGAGTTGACATTTGCTATATTAGTCTGTTTTCCATCACTTTGACAAAATACCTAAGACAAGCATCTTAATAAGCAGAAAAGTTTATTTTAGTTCATGGTTTCAGAGCTTTTAATCCATGATCACTTGGCCCTCGTGCTTTTCGCCTGTGGCAGTGGAGTTTCGTCATGACAGGGCTATACGGCAGAAGAAGCTGTTCACTTCATGGCAGCCAGGAAGCAAAAGGGCGATACAGGAATTGGTTGGGATCCTAATATTCCCTTCAAGGACATACCCCCAGTGACCTAACTTCCTTCCACTAGGCTTTATCTCTAAAAAGGTTCCACCGCCTCCTAGTAGCACCATAGGCTAGTGAACAAGCCTTTAGTGAAGTCACCTATTCAAAGCACAGCACTTGCTCTATACTTTACAGTCTATGGAGGACCTATACATATAATGCTCTTAATCAGTCCCCACAATCTTGTAAGTTTCTAACATATTTGCACTTGAGAAATGAGAAAACTGAGACCGAGTGATTTGCTCAAAATTAAAATTAAATTAAAATGTGAGCACTGTTAAGTCTCCAGGGAAAGACTTTTCCTTCCAATCTTCAGAGGTCATACTCTTTCCATTATTCATCACTGCCACGCATTTCCCAGTTCTCTAGAGAACGTATAGGGCTAAAATGGAATTGAAAATTGGAAATACGTGGTTGAAATGTTTTGGAAGAAGACCAATCAGGAAGGAAATTTAACACCAAATACAGAGCAGTTTCTGGGAAACACCCTTGGGCCCTGAGCAAAATTCATCACTGAGACAAAGACTACTTTTTAGAGGTAGAAATCATAACTGAATCCTGGGGGCTCCATTCCCACCCCAAACCACAAAATGATGGCCTTTAACACATTTTAGCAATCCCCACCCAAATTCCACACCAATTATATGGGGGCCCAGCTCTGTAGCCCTCCTCTCTCCTCCACCCCGCTGAAAATACTTTATTAATGAGAGGGCAGCATAAAGCCACTAGGCTTGATCTACTCGGAGACAATCCAAAGAGAGCAGCCACAAATGAAGCCCGACCCTCCTCCAGCAAGGACCTACCAAGGCTATGCCTCCCTTTAATTACCAGTGTGCCTGGCTCAGGGCCCGGGCAGTTATTTAGAGAAACATCGCCTGCTCCAAGCACAGATATCCATGAGGCTGGGGCTGCAGCACTCTGCTCAAAGCCAGCTGCCTGAAGCTGTCATCTCCTCATTCTCTATCCTGGACCACCTTGAGCCACCTGTACACCCAAGTTCGCAGCATCATGTCGCTCGCACACACAGCTGCAGAGTACATGCTCTCTGATGCCTTACTGCCTGACCGCAGAGGCTCCCGCCTCAAAGGACTGCGCCTGGAACTGCCCCTGGACCAGATGGTCAAGTGTGTTGCTGTGGGCTTTCCCTTACTGCTGATGTCCCTGGCATTCGCCCAAGAGTTCTCCGGTAAGCTGCTTCCAAAGTCAGTGAGAGACCCCGCCTCAGTTTACTCTTTGCATGAGCTCTGAAGAGAAACAGCTCCCACACCGACTAGGTTTCATGACTTTGGGTTGGGCTGGATTACCCAAGGGGCAGACCATGCATGAGTTTAGTACACCAGCAAAGCAGAGGTGCCAAGAAGTTTTAAATGTCACCTTTGACACTTTACAATAAGAAAGTCATGATTTCAATATTCTTGTATTTTATATTACTTTCATAATTAAAACTTTATTTTTGTTAGCATATAGATAATAGAGGTTGGGGCCCCATAATCTTTTCGGGGTTAGCCACACTGTTGACAAGTGTCTTATTTCCTCTGAGCCTTCTTCCCACCCTCACCTCCAAGAACATATATTATTTGAGAACAAGATTTGAGAACATATATTAAGGGCCTGATATAGCCCTTAGCACATTCAGAGGTGCTAAATAAGCCTACTACTTTCTCCAAAATTCCCAGTCACAGACAGGACACTAACACACAGGTCTACAGTGTTTTAGCACTGAATTAACCCAGCAAATCCACTACCTCTGTTAAAGAGAATATGGATTTTCTGAGAACTAGGACTTCTGGCTTTCTTTTCTAGCCATTCCATTTGCTTACTACATTTCCCAGTGACATGTGTCTACCTCCCACTGTCCCTTCATCCATCCACAAGAAGGGAAAAAGTATTGGTTCCCCACTCCGTCTCTTTCTGGAAAATGATGGGAAAACAAAAAGTAAGAGACTGTCCCCCAAGCCTACTTTCCTTCCAGTACCACTTGCCTGTCCTTTCTCTTTTGGGTTCAGAAGTCCAGGTAATCAATCCTGTTTTAGAATCTAAAAGATGTCAGCTTTTTCAGGAAGGAGATGTCACCATCACACTGCAAGCCCTCTGGTGAGAAACTGCAGGAGTACAGGGATAGCCCATCCCCTGGGAATCCAGGGGAGTACTTTGAGAGCAAAGAACCACCAGATCAGGCTAAGTCAGTGCAATGATAGGCAAAGACCCAACAGTAGGGTGCTATCCCATCATGCACTGTCTTCCCAAGACACAGCAGTGCCAAGCCCATAAAACTAAAGCATGGGAAGAAGACAGTGTCTGCCAGACACATAAATTCAGAGTTGTGAAGATTACCCCTACAAAATTCTTAGATAATGACCCCTTTAAGTTCCCATTCTCGCCTCCAAGTTGTATTGTATTCTTATTCCAGGGTCTCCAATCAGCTGCTTTTCTCCAAGTAACTTCAGTATCCGGCAGGCTGCATACGTGGACAGTTCCTGTTGGGACTCACTGGTTCACCATGAACAGGATGAGGCTGGCCAGGACAAGATAAAATCGCTCTGGCCCCACAAGGTAAAGCAGACAGAGACTCTGTCAGGCTGGCTTCACAGCTGGGTGACAGAAGAGAGAGCTATATCATTATGTTCCTTCTTACCTCCTTCCCCCGCAACCTTGCCCCAGTGGCTGACTTTCATGTTCCAGGCATTCTTGAAATTCCTGCTGATCTTTAACTGCCCACTTTTATCTGACTAGATACTTTTTACCTGTGGGTGAAGCTCATCGATAAGCAGTCTTTAGCTGAAGGTGAACCCTTTGGTCTATTCCACTGGGGAAAGAACTCAAATATCAGTATCTATTATTGGCCTTCTCTTGGGCTGGTCACTAGTCTCTGAGAAGAGTCGTTCAGTTCTTAATTTGTGGGGAAGAGCAGGGCACAGTTGGTTTTAAGCCTGGTTGTCAGCCCTCTGAGAATTCAGCCACTCAGTATTCATTCAGCTGATCCCCCATTCTCGTATGGTTCCTCTGCCCTCAGTGGGCTCAGATACAGAGATGAATCTGGTTTAATATCTCCACAGTAAACCTCTAGCCTGTCAGGGAGGGCCAGGGTGGTCGCTGGAATGCATTACATTACAGAAAAGACCTTTTGGTCTATTTCTCAACACAGATTTTTCAATTTTCTGTTGTCAGCCCACCTACACACTCATTGTTCAAGTTCCTCCATATCTCCAATTCCTTTCTGGTTCTGAGGCACAAATAGCTCTCTTCTCATTGCCTTAACTCCCCACTCTCCCCACATACTGATGTCTTCTGATTTCTAGCTTTCAACATTCTGTTGCTCATCTCTTGTCCTGTTTTTTGTTTGCTTTTTTGTTTCCTCATATTTTCTATTACTTTCATAATTAAAATTTTATTTTTGTTAGCATATAGATAATAGAGGTTGGGGTCCCAGTACTAAGGACTGCACCCAGGGGTGTTCTACCACTGAGCCACATCCCTGGTCCCTTTTATTTTTTATTTTTAGACAGGGCTTGCTAACTTGCCCAGGTTGGCCTCAGACTTGTGATCCTCCTGAATCATTGGGATTACAGCCATGTGTCACTGTGCCCAACCTCTCTAATTCTCTTTGCTCTTATAAAATCATGTCTTTCTTTTTAATAATTTAGCATTACACTAGTAGGATTGATTAATTGATTGATTGATCGTACTAGGGACTGAACCCAGAGGAACTTTACCACTGAGCCATATCTCCAGTCCTTTTTATGTTTTATTTTAAGGCAGGGTCTCACTAAGTTACTTAGGGCCTCACTAAATTGCTGAGGCTGGTCTTGAACTTGTGATCCTCCTGCCTCAGCCACTGGAGTCACTGAGATTACAGGTGTGTGCCACCATGCCCAGCTGCTAATGGATTTTATGAGGGAACAATGCTAACAAGTCTGTTCAATTCACCATGTTATCAGAAGTCACTCAAGGCATTCCCTAATGATAATCACTTGCAAGGCCTCCAAATACCACAGTTCTAAGACCCAGACAAGGCTAGAGACAATGGAGAGAGCCCAGGAGGCCTCTGCCACTGGGCAGTTCAAGCAAAATTTAGATGGTAACAAGTTCAAGATGTCACAAAGGGGATTTACAAGTCAAGAAAGAATCAAATGCCTGATCATTAAAGTCAATGGGAAATTCTTTAAACCCAGATCCTCCAGCTCTACCTCAAATCTATAGAAACATTCCATAGAGGTAAAGGGCTTAGTTTCAAGAAAAGTTATTTCTTGGACAGGAGTAAAAAGGTTCTAACTTTCTCTTGGAGTCTCACATTCCTAGTCTTTCTTTTTTAGTTCAGAAAGCATACACACACACACACACACACACACACACACACACACACACACACACACTTCTTTCTTCTCATAGATAGATGCAATCAAATCATATCCTCCCTTTTTCTCTCCAAACTCTCTTCTAAAATGAAAAAATAAAAAATAAAAAAACCCAGTTCAGGAGAAGATATTGGTCAAGTAGTCATTAAGGGAATATGTTCCCAAATCACCCAGCACAGCTACAAATCCTGTCACTCCTCCTGGATGTGTAACCCTGTTTAGCACTTAATCCTCTCATGCTTCAGTTTCCTTATTTGTAAAATAAAGATACTAATCATACCTACCTATAGCATCCTTGTGAAAATCAAATAAAATAATGAATGCTAAGTGCCTAGCAAAAGCATGACTTTAAAAACCTTTACAAATAGAGATTTCACTGTAAGCAAAATGGTGGGCCCAACCCAGTTTCAGGTCGTAAGTATGATGAGGCAATCTAAGGAAAAGTTCTTATTACAGTTTGTGGTAATGAAGTACCACAAACTCTGGCATACAGAACAGAAATGTACTGTCTCACAGTTTTAGTAGTCAGAAGTCTAAAATCAAGGTGTCAGAACAGTTGGATCCCCCCTTCTCTTCGGCTTGTGATGTATCACCCTGGGTGTTCTCTCTGTGTGCACCTCTCCATATGATGTATGCATGTGTGTGTGTGTGTGTGTGTGTGTGTGTGTGTGTGTGTGTGTAAAAAACATCAGCCATAATAGATGAGAAGCCCATCCATTTTAACCTTATTTTAAATCAGCTAGTTACATTTGCAACAAGCATATTTCCGAATATGATTTCACATGGAGATAAGGATTAAAATGCTCACATATGGGGGAAGGAGACATAAACACAATTCAACCCATCTCAGTTCCTCATCTCAGGTAGCTAATAGTACAGTTAAAGAGACAAGACTTAGTCATTCCTGAAAGTCAGTTCACAGATCTACATACAATAGAACCCTGAAAGAATTCCAAGATGGTTTCTGATGGTGTAATGTGGCATTACCAAAAAATCCAAAGATGAGAAATAACCAGTGTGCATTAGAGAAGTCAGGGCATTACAGAAGGTTACATGAAAGAAATGGGATTTTCTCTCCCCTAAGATGTCATGGCCACGGTTGGCTGTGATCTCAGGCTAGCTACTCAGCCCAACACATTTGAAGGGATGACAGAAGGGAAATACACACACTCACACACACCATGCCCTCTCACTCTTTCTCTTCCCCCTGGGACCCTAGATAGACCATAGATCAGAAAAACTATATGGATATGGGGAACAGAAAGATCTGCTAACCCTTTCCTACTGGACCTCACTATATTCTTTCATATTGTTAAAGAGCCTTACATGGTCCACTCCCCATGCTGTCTTCCCCTTCTGAAAGAGGAATTAGGGAGAGGAGAGCCCTCACTCAGTACTATCACTCAAGGCTCAAAACCCTGGGCCACCTGCTCAGCCAATTCTTGTTTGACAGGCCCTCCCCTACTCCCTTCTGGCCCTGGCCATGGCCATGTACCTGCCAGTGCTGCTGTGGCAGTATGCAGCTGTTCCAGCCCTCAGCTCAGATCTGCTGTTCATCATCAGTGAACTGGACAAATCCTATAATCGTTCCATCCGCCTGGTGCAGCACATGTTGAAGATTCGGCAGAAGAGCTCTGACCCTCATGTCTTCTGGGATGAGCTGGAGAAGTGAGTTGTTTCTTCAGTCTTTTTCTAAAGGATGCAGTCAAGCATAAAATGATATACACGCATAGTAGTCTTTAAAATTTTCTATATGTCATCTTTCCTAAGGGAACAAAGTTCTCATCATCTCATGAACTGTCATTCTTATAGAGAAAGGTCTCTACCTGCAGTTTATAAATGAACACACTGAACCACAAAGGGATTAATCTCTCTAAAATGCCACTTCTGTATACTATTCCTCTTCTTAGAAACCTTCAATAGCTCCCCGCAAGTCTACCAAAACTACCCAAATTCTCCCAAATATTTGACTAAACATACGATTACCAACAACTTTTTCAAACACCTAACTATAAATTGAGTATTCCAAACCCCAAAATCCAATATCCATAATAGTCAAAAATCTAAAAATTTTTGAGCATTGTTAGCAAAATCTATGCAAATATTCCAAAACCTGAAAAACTTCAAAATCTGAAAACACTCCTGGTCCCAAGCATTTGAAATAAGGGATACTCAACCAAATGACAGAAATCTTTCACTCTACCTATGTAGTCTCCCCCTTTTCCACTGAACAAATAATTTATTTAGTCCATTATTTATCCATCTGAGTATCAGGGACTGTGATGGTTACTTTGGATACATTGTCTGTGTCTGTGGGGGGGGGGCAGTGGCAAAAAAGCTAAGTTATTCATGTGGAGCTTACATTCTCTAGAGGGAAAACAGACAAATAGTAAGCAGAACACAGCAGTAAAAATATGTTAGGGGATGATGACTAAAATGAAGAGGAGAAAAAACAAAGCAGGGGAAGGGGTTCTGGAAAGCTGAGCAATTAATAGTAGCTTTAAATAGAGTGACAATAATTGAGTCATGATTTGAAATCATATTGTTTCATGTTTATACACACACTATATCCTCTGTAAAAAATTCCCCTCTACCTTTTGAAACCCAGCTTTAAGCCAATATTCTCTATAAAGGTTTCTGCACATTCCAACCTACATTGTTAATCCATCACCTAACTTTTATAATGACTATGGTATCAATCAATTTAGCAACAAATCAAGTGACAATTTCATTGCATATTTGCATGTTTTGTCTGCTCCTTCACCAACAAACAAGACTCTAAAACTCTTTCGAACAGAGACTGGTTTACCTACCTGAACACCACAGTTCTCAACAAATACTCATTAGCACATTCATTCATATAAAATAAATGAATTGGTCCAAAAAACCATACACAAGAGTACACAGGCCAAGAACTAGGACACATTTAGACTCTCAGTCCAGTGTTAATTTCATTAGCTATTACTTTCAAAGAGTCCTATTTCTGCTTACAGCTTTAATGTGCCTTGCTGCGCAGAAATCCAAAGTGACCATTCATTATTCATCAATCATTCCCCAGGTTCATCACATTGCATTCAGTACTTGGAGAAATGAGTTATACTCATATCTTTTGGGGGAAGAATCATGGTTATGCTCGAGGAAGGCAGATAGATCTTCAATGAGCCAAGAATTCCATAACGAATGCACACATTTGTTATTTTCCCACGTGACTCTTGGGATATGGTTCTACATGGTGCTTCCTAACCTTGCCTCCTTTCTTTCCCCACCCAGGGCCCGAAAAGAACGATACTTTGAATTTCCCCTGCTAGAGCGGTACCTGGCATGTAAGCAGCGCTCACATTCACTAGTGGCCACCTACCTCCTGAGGAACTCCCTTTTGCTCCTCTTTACCTCGGCCACATACCTGTACCTTGGTCACTTTCATCTGGATGTCTTCTTCCAAGAAGAATTCAGCTGCTCCATCAAGACAGGGCTACTACATGATGAAACTCACATTCCCCAACTGATTACATGCAGGCTGACCTCCCTATCCATTTTTCAGATTGTCAGCCTCTCCAGTGCAGCAATATACACCCTATTGGTTCCTGTGATAATATACAACTTCACACGACTATGTCGGTGGGACAAACGACTGCTATCTGTATATGAGATGCTCCCAGCTTTTGATCTCCTCAGCAGAAAAATGCTGGGATGTCCCATCAATGACCTCAATGTGATCCTTCTTTTCCTCCGAGCCAACATCTCTGAGCTCATCTCTTTTAGCTGGTTGAGTGTCTTATGCGTGCTGAAGGACACCGCCATCCAGAAGCATAACATTGACACAGTGGTTGACTTCATGACATTATTGGCTGGCTTAGAACCCTCAAAACCCAAACATCTCACCCAACAGATGTGTGATGAACATCCATAGTTAGTTTATAAAGAAACCATGCAATGAAAAATTTTATGGAAAGCAAGTCTTTCACCTTCTTTACAAGCCACACATAGCAATACACACACACACAGAAATCCACATTAGAACTGCCAAGCTTGGATTCACCTGACTTATGTAATTTTATTTGTAAGAAGATAAAATCAATACATGGAAACAAATGTGAAAGCTGGAAATAGAAGAGTTAAAGAACTAAAAAAATTAGATTCTAAAGGCTATTTATAAAAACTAGTTCTTCTCACTATATTCACTCCATAGCCCTTCTAGGATGCATACTTGGACATCCCTCAAAGAGAAAGTAGAGCGATCTGGTAAGATATTAATAAAGATGTGAAACTCTTTGGTGTGGCCTGAAATCCTAGAAATTTGCCCAGATTGCTTCGTGGAAGTCATCAGCCTTACCAGGCCCTTGTGGTCTGTAAAATAATTCAAGAGATGATGACAGTTTTGATTTGTAATCTGATCTTATAGTTTAAGATGAAAGAGGCAAGGACCATGCATAGCCATGAGTGGAGTATTGAAAAGATACACTTTTCATCATCTAAATCAAGGACTCATTTCACTAATGGCTGGGATTATGGGCTACTATACCTTTACCTATAACCACTGAATAGGAACCACTTAGAAATAAACAGGATAAACAGTAAAGTGCTATTGAGGCCCTTCTCTCTTTTCTCCTACTCATTAATTCATACTTATACCTAATTCCTAATCCTATGCCTGGATTTAATGGATCCTTGATCCAATTCCAAAGATCACATTCAGCCCACAATACCATGATGTCTAACATTTTATATTCCTTTTTAAAACTGCACATTACCATTGAGAAAATTATTGCATGGACTCTCCCCTCTTCATACAAGTAAAAAAGCTATGTTGCCTCTAACTCAGATAAATTACCTTAAAAAAGCAAACACTGATATACAGACACTCACCAAGGACTTTCTATTGTCATTAAGAGAAGCCCAGCTGTTTAGTCGATACACAAAGCCTTTCATGATCTAAAACCTGCCCACTACTTAAGTATCTCCTCTTGCTTCCCATACACAGCTTTCACTTGTATCAGCTACTTGCATTTCCTGTGCTTTTCATGATGTTCAGCTTTTTAATATGTTGTCTGTACTGCCTGGGATGCCTGCCTCTGTTCTTCACTGGGCCAGCCACTACTTCTCCTTCAGAGTGTACCTGGACACATTTCCTTCAAAGAATTTCCTGTTTCCTCCCTTCTTCCTTACTGTACTGTGTGCTGCCATATCAAACAGAACCTACCTCTGAAATAAATTCACTACACTGTATTAATACTGTCAATTCACTTGTCTGTCTTCCTCTCTTAAGTTTGCTAAAGTCTGGGTCATAACAGGCACTAAATAAATATTCTTCTACACAAATTAGTAAAACAATGCTCAGTAGCATCACATTCTTTGGAGCATGCAAATTCAGCCTCTAAATAGTCCTATATGGAAAAAGTCCTATGCACAAAGACGCATTTCACAGCAATTAACCAAAAAGTCAAACAACACCAAAATAATTATGGAAAATAGAATACAGCCACAACTGGAATATTAACTTGCCACTTAAAATTATACTTACAGGGCTAAGGATGTAGCTTAGTGCTAGAGCACTTACCTAGCATGTACAAGGCCCTGGGTTCAATCCCCAGCACTGGGAAAAAAATCAAATTATACTTACGAATAGTCATAACACTGTAAAATAATGACAGTCACGATAAATGAGCAAAAAGAAAATATAATATTTAGTATGACCTAACCTACATAAAAATTCATGGGCTGGGGAGATAGCTCAGTCGGTAGAGTGCTTGCCTCGCAAGCACAAGGCCCTGAGTTCAATCCCCAGCACCGCAAAAAAAATAAAAATAAAAAAATAAAAATAAAAATTCATGAAAAAGATAAACACATATATTAACACTTTGGTAGTTTTCCATAAGTGGCAGCATTATAAATTTGGTGTGTGTGTGTGTGTTTGCTGTTTTTCAGTGCTGAGAATCAAAATTTTAACCTGAATTATGTGATCAAGTCTTCAGAATAATTTTTTTTCTTTGAAGAGCTGGGGATCAAATCCAGCGCTCCTATATGCCAGGCAAGAGATCTACCATTGAGGTACATTTTCAGTCCCATAGATTTTTTTTTTTTTTATCACATAAAGGAGTTTATTAGGCAAACAGTGTCTCCCCTCAGGGTAAGAGAGAAAATGAGAGGAAAAGAAAGGGAAAGAGAAAGGGTGCATGCTAGAGAGAGTGGAAAAGTGCGGAGGAGAGAGAAAGCAAGTCGGGGGAGAGAAAAGCCAGATTTTTGTTTTTAATCCTCTTTGTTTTTAACCTTTAAATTTCTAAGTTTCTACATTTTCTAATCTTTAAATTTCTAAAATTTGCAAGAAGTGTTTTAGACTTGTAAAAAAAAATGTTGTGATGAAGAAGAAACAATAAACATTTTTAAACTAATTCCATTGAAGTCCATTGGTCAGAGCACCTGCAAACTAAGACAAGGAGGGCACTTCTCTGTCCACTGGATACACACGATACTTGTAGAGGATAAATAATAAAAATACAGTCAGATCCCAAAGCCTACAGGGACAAAACACAGGAGGATAGCAAATGAACACTCAATTAACAAATAAAAACTTTAAAAAAGAAAAAAGAAGAAATTATTTTCCTATTACTGGAACTATTTTCAGGTTCCAAGTTACAATGCCAGGCAGTATTATTAAAGGCATAAATATGGGTATTTCATGAGCTGAAAATAGTCCTGGAAGTTGCCAAAACTGAACCTACATGGCCATTTTAGGTATGTTTGTGTAAGCTCACCAGCATCCTAAACTGTTTTGTTAAAACCCAGGAATGCTCAACAAAGGCAACTTACAACACGGATGGTTATAAGACTTCCATAAGATTTCTACTAAACCATTGTGTAAGATTCTGTCACCATTTTTTACAATTTTCAGAAATGAAGTATACTGAGTCAATTCTACCTTTCAATGACTTTTGATTATGTTGTTTATATTAGTGTTAGAACAATTTTCTCTAGTATTTCCAGTTAACTTATCAACAATGTAACATATTTTCCTGAATTTCCACATTCAATTCTAGAAATATATATTTCAAATATTGAACAGTAGTTATACTTTTTATCAGTACAGGTTAGAAATCCCAATCACCTCCTTATTTTAGAGTATACTGTTATGAGACAAAAACAACTGTGAATCAGGGCCTCACTCAACTAGTTAGCAGCACTGCTGAAAGAACGTTTAAGCCTGCTATCAGGTGTTGGGCACTTAACGATTTTGTGCACTACAGATTTGTCCATCTTCCTTATTTGGTGATTTCAGATAGAGCTTGGTTATAAAGATAGAACTACGAAAGGATATGTTCGGAAACACACTTTTAAGAAAACATCTAATGAGTGCCTACTTTGTACCAGCATTAAAAACTGTTAATTAAATCTTTCATCTTCAATAAGTAAATATAAATAACGAACTGGCAATCCCTCAATAAAAAAAAAACTTTCATCTTCCCCATCTTCCCCACTACATTCAAAGCTATAAAAGAGCCAAGGCCTGCCTTTTTATTCACTACTGTGGTCTCAGTTCTAGGAAAATCAGAACATAGGAAACATCTGTGCAAGTTGCATAAAAAAGCAGTCCCAACACTTGGGTTCAAGTATTTCCTACAACCCAGGAAGGCCTGCCAGGATTATATGTGAAAAACGTGTTGAAGCGCAGAGGCCTGGGGGAGCGCGACCTTGAGTTCACGACGATGGGTTTTTATTTACTTTCCTCCGCTACGCACTAAGTCACCAGGGTCACCCGCCGGGGTCCCCTCCAGCGCTCGGAATCCCACATCCTCCACCCACCCGCGCTTAGTTCCTTACAGTCCCAGAATCTGCCGGGTCAGGAGCACCTTCGCCTCCCGCCCAGGAAGTTACGCAGCCGGCGTCATGACGCAACTTCCGGCGGGGCTTACTTCCGAGACAGACGCGGAAGTGTTAGAAAGCACCGGCAGCCGGTTCCAGTGCGAGGTTTCTGGCCCTGCTGTCCTCCTTGAGGACGTCCTGGAGAGCGAGTTTCCTGCAGGCCCGATTCCGCCAGATCAGAGCAGACAAAGCCGGAGCTCCTTCCCGCTCGTAGGTCTCGGAGCCGATGCCGGCCGCATCCTGGAGCCCCCGTAGTGGGGCCGGACCATGAGCCTTTTGGTCTGCCTGGCCTCGTCGCCGCTGGCCCCGCTGCACTCCAGCAAGGCCAGGATGAAAAAGCTCCCGAAGAAAAGCCAGAACGAGAAGTACCGGCTGAAGTACCTGCGGCTGCGAAAAGCGGCCAAGGCTACGGTGTTTGTGAGTCTGACGGTCATTCAGCCCACCTCCGCCTCGAAACTTTGCTTCCTCGTGAAATCTTTCCCCAAGCTGTTTCCCTTCCCAGAGTGACAACGTCAGCTTCTCAGTATACATTACGACTTGTTACTCCTGTGTCCTTGAATAAGTTACATAATTTTTCTCATCCTGTTTTCTCGTCTGTAAATGAAAGCTAGTAACTAGTTACTCTGCTGGAGATTAAATGAAAAAGTAAAGTGCTTGGTACTCAGAAGGTCTGCCAATAAATTTTATTTAATCATTATCGTTGTTACTGCGAAACCCTCAAAAAAATGCATTTGATTTTAGACCTTTCCTGAGAATTAGGAACTGTTTAAAATATGAGAATCCTGAAGCTCAGGGACGATTTTGCCCAGGGGCACTGTGTCAGAGCCTTCACTCCAACTTTAATCAATTCCACTTTATTAATTCCACTACACAGCATATTTCCCAGGCGCCCAACAGTCCCATAACTGATCCCTTAACTAAACAGGCACATGAACCTTTCTGCTTTGTAACCCACTTTGAGTCTCCTAGGTGTTTCTTAACGCCCACACACATACCTTCCCGGGAATTCAACCCAGGGCCTAGAGCGTTCTATCTCTGAACTGTGTCTCCAGTCCCTGCCTTTCTTTATCGTAGGGGCATGGAATTTATTGAATGAATAAATTGGTTTGTCTGACATAACTTTGTGTTAAAATATTCTGACTTGCCTCTATGCCTAGAAATAGGGGTGGAGCCCTCAAAGGTTCTGTCACATCTGAATCAATAGTTTTCCTCTACCTTCTACCAAACGCTTAAACAACTCTCAGCATTTTTGAAAGCATAAAAGATTTTGTAAATTAGAATGCCCATGCTCAGTAGTTTCTGTATGCACTGGAGAAAAATAAGAAAATTGGGATTAAGAGAGCTTGACTTTCTGATTATTTCCTTTCTTTTATCCCCCACATGCCAAAGTCATGAAGGAGGTTGTGTGAAGAAAAAAGATACTGCTTTGAATATTCAGAGTTAGAGGGTCCATCTATGGGGCATCTGGATTGAAACATTTCCTTCACAATTGGTGCCTAGTAGATTCAGTTATTGGAAAGAAAGATGGCCCTGAAATATATACAAATAAATTTAAAAGTTTAGGAATTTTAAACACTAGTTTTGACTTTATTCCAGTTTTTCACTTTAAGGTGTTATGGGATCTTTTGAGTTAGGTTGTCTTTGTCTCTCAAGAACCAAGGCTCCCAGACATTGTTATCGTAATTATGTAGTAGTGAATTTAATTAGTATGCCTTTTTCTCTGCTAACGGTTATTCTAATTAAAGTGGTCATCTATAGTAGTTTACCAGAGACAATGCTGCTTTACCATATTGTTCTTGTATAAGCATTAGTAGTGTCCCCTTTTCACTCAAAGGTGTCCCAGTCTGGGTAATACATAATTACTTTGCCTGCAATAGAACCTGACTTTCACTTTATATTTATTTATAGCTCATCTGCAAGGTAGACTAGCTCTTCTTATCCAGCAACAGCAGTCCTTGGTTTGAAATATGAATACCCTTCCCAGAACAATGATTTGACCTTTCATTCATTTTATTTTATTATGTTTATTATTATTATGTTTCTTAAAGGAAAATGCTGCTATTTGTGATGAAATCGCTCGTCTTGAGGAAAAATTTCTTAAAGCAAAAGAAGAAAGAAGGTGAGCTGATTTCATTTTGTGTTCAGAATCACATTTTTTGTGTTTAACATGGAGTTATTGCTCTGGGGATTTTTCTCCAGTTCAATTTTTATGTATTGCATAACCCTTTTCCCACTTGATCAAGTTTAGAGGAAAAATCTGTAAAATTGGTTCCCACACCTTCAAGTCATGTTGGACCATAATGATGAGACAGCTCCTCTACTCATTTTTCTGAGTCTTCTTGACACATCTAATAAGTAATCATATTATAACTCCCAAGTTATAAAAGCCAAGGGATAATATTCTACAAATATTTATTCAGTCTTTACTACTCTATATAAAACACAGTGGGGGACTGGGGTTGTGATTCAGTGGTAGAGCAATTGCCTAGCATGTGTGAGGCACTGGGTTTGATCCTCAGCACACATGCAAATAAACAAAATAAAGGTCCATTGACAATTTAATTTTTTTTTTTTTTTTTTAAACACAATGAGTATAGGGCTGGAGATATAGCTCAGTTGGTAGAGTGCTTGCCTTGCAAGCACCTGGCCCTGGGTTCAATCCCCAGCACCACCCAAAAAAAAAAAAAAAGCCATAATGGGTAGATATATATGTGATTGATGATGTATGCTCTTCAGACACCTAACACTTTCCAACCTCAAGGTGGAGGAGCCCTCCAGGTGCAAGAGAGAAAAGCTACAATCCTTATCCTTGGTTTCTTGAAGTATTGATTATCATTTGGGGCTTTGTTGTCTTGAGAGTCCAATATGAATATTTTATGAATGTGATAATCTTTGTATATAATTCTGACTTTTCCCAGTATTTGAGTGAAGTATTGAATTGAGACAAAACAGAAGTTCATACCTCTGCTCCCTTTCCTTCCCAACCTCAGGTACTTGCTAAAGAAGCTCCTTCAACTTCAGGCTCTAACTGAAGGAGAAATACAGGCTGCAGCTCCTTCCCACAGCTCCAGTTTGCCCCTGACTTATGGTGTGGCCAGCTCTGTGGGAACTATACAGGGAACTGGACCCATTTCTGGGCCCAGCACTGGGGCAGAGGAACCATTTGGGAAGAAATCCAAGAAGGAAAAAAAAGAAAAAGGCAAGGAAAACAGCAAAATGGAAGGTACTTTGTTATCAGTTGCTCCCATGGCTCAGCTACTGATGACAGACCTGTTACTCGCCGGTAGACACATATGGCCACAAAAACACTTTTTAAAGTCCCTTGAGAAGTATCTTATTAGAACCACTTTGGATGGATAGATTCTGGTTAGACCTGGTTAAAGGGAGCAGACTGAAGAGACTGAGACCTTCTCTTTCCCTCTCCCCCAACTCTCTGGGTTACATTTGCTTCTGTCTTTCCTAGAGGCAGGGAAATGGGCTAGGTGGCCTTTTGAGCACAATACTAGCTTGGGAAATTTCTGATTTTACAAATGAAGAAGACTTTAAAATGTAATGCTTTAGCTCCTAAGCACTGATATTAAAATTGGTTACCACCTGAGGGCAGGTTAGAAAGATATTCAGGGCTTTTGGGAAAAAGCTTCATATGTCCATTCAATGAATATAGATAGTCCCTGACTAAGAGTGATTTAACTTAATGATTTTTTAATTTTACAATAGTATGAAGGCAATATGCATTTAATAGAAACTATACTTTGAATTTTGACCTTTTCGGGGAATAGCAGTATATATAGTGTGATGTTTTATTTTCATGCTGGGCAGTGGCAGCAAGCCACAACTTCCAGTCACCCACACAATCACTAGAGGAAACAACTGATACTCCACACTATGCTATATTGCTAAGCCATGGTGTTTGGTAAGTTAGGCTTATTTTATACATTTTCAGTTTACGCTTTGTTCCACTTACAGTGGGTTTATCAGTACATAACCCCATCCTAAGTCGAGGAGCATCTTATATAAAACCCAGGTCCACTTATTGCCCTTAGCATTCCACGTATAAATTTTTCCCTTTCCCTCAGCATTTGGGAGGGGCCTAAAGTGAGTGACCCCAGATTTGCGTTTCAGTTCTGAAGAAAACATCCAAGAAAAAGAAAATGGAGGGAGGTGCTCGCAAGCTGGTTCAGCCCATTGCCCTGGATCCCTCAGGACGGCCTGTGTTCCCCATCGGACTAGGGGGTCTAACAGTATATAGCCTGGGGGAGGTGAGTGAGAGGAGAATCAGAAAAGTCTGGGAATGGGGTTGAGCCTTCCCTCCCTGTTCCCATTAGCAGCAGCCCCTTGCTGATCCATACCAACCCCAGAAAATCTCCAGGCCCTACGAAACCAGGTCAGTTTTGTCTGCTACACGGCCGACACTTTCTCTATGTGGTTTCAGTCATTCTTTGCAACCCAAAGTGGTTCTAAAGACTGCCACAGTAAGCAGGACTTCTAAATCCTCAGTGACTTCAGTCCCAGTTTGGGGAAATCTTTTCTACAGATCATCACCGACCGACCTGGCTTCCATGATGAGAATGCCATCTACCCTGTGGGCTTCTGCAGTACTCAAGTTTACGCCAGCATGAGGTGCCCAGACCAGAAGTGTCTGTACACCTGTCAGATCAAGGATGGCGGTGTGCAGCCTCAGGTACTAGTTCAAATAGAACCCCTGTTTTTCTTTTCTTTTTTTAAGAACCTTCTGTGTTCTAGCCACTTAATAAGTATTCCCAGTTCTGACACTTTACAGAGTTGATACTGTATAATCACCATTTGGATAGCCCCAAGATACCAGAAAAGTGACTGACCCTAAGTCATATCTCTACTAAGTGCTTGCTTGAGCTGGGATATGAATCTGTATCTGTCTGATTCCCAAATTGCTTTTCCCTTGAACCACACTATTTTGTTATCACATGAGGCTTGATCAGGCCTGCTTATATTAAGTACAGACCCAGATACAGGGAAGATTAGTTTGACACACCACCATTTCAGATTGGACCAAAGTGGACATAGCAGTTTTTGGCCGCATATACTCTTTTTTTTTTTTTTTTTTTTTTTTTTTTTTATTGTAAACAAATGGGATACATGTTGTTTCTCTGTTTGTACATGGCGTAAAGGCATACCATTTGTGTAATCATAAATTTACATAGAGCAATGTTGTTTGATTCATTCTGTTATTTTTTCCCTTCCCCCCACCCCTCCCACCCCTCTTTACCCTCTATACAGTAGTTCCTTCCTCCATACTTGCCCCCCTCCCTAACCCTAACTCTAACCCTTCCCTCCCCCCCATTATGTGTCATCCTCCACTTATCAGCGATATCATTCGTCCTTTGGCTTTTTGAGATCGGCCTATCTCACTTAGCATGATATTCTCCAATTTCATCCATTTGCCTGCAAATGTCATAATTTTATCATTCTTTATGGCTGAGTAATATTCCATTGTATATATATACCACAGTTTCTTTATCCACTCATCAATTGAAGGGCATCTAGGTTGGTTCCACAGTCTGGCTATTGGGAATTGAGCAGCTATGAACATTGATGTGGCTGTATCTCTGTAGTATGCTGATTTTAAGTCCTTTGGGTATAGGCCAAGGAGTGGGATAGCTGGGTCAAATGGAGGGTCCATTCCAAGTTTTCTAAGGAATCTCCACACTGCTTTCCAGAGTGGCTGCACTAATTTGCAGCCCCACCAGCAATGTATGAGTGTACCTTTCTCCCCACATCCTCGCCAACACCTGTTGTTGCTCGTATTCTTGATAATCGCCATTCTAATTGGGGTGAGATGGAATCTTAGGGTGGTTTTGATTTGCATTTCTCTTATTACTAGAGATGTTGAACATTTTTCCATATGTTTGTTGATTGCTTGTAGATCTTCTTCTGTGAAGTGTCTATTCATTTCCTTAGCCCATTTGTCGACTGGATTATTTGAATTCTTGGAGTAGAGTTTTTTGAGTTCTTTATAGATTCTGGAGATTAGTGCTCTATCTGAAGTATGATTGGCAAAGATATTCTCCCACTCTGTAGGCTCTTTCTTCGCATTGCTGATAGTTTCCTTTGCTGAGAGAAAGCTTTTTAGTTTGAATCTATCCCAGTGGTTGATTCTAGCTTTTATTTCTTGTGCTATGGGAGTCCTGTTAAGGAAATCTGATCCTAGACCAACAAGGTGAAGATTTGGACCTACTTTTTCTTCTATAATCTGCAGGGTCTCTGGTCTGATTCCGAGGTCCTTAATCCATTTTGAGTTTAGTTTCGTGCATGGTGAGAGATATGGGTTTAGTTTCATTCTGTTGCATATGGATTTCCAATTCTCCCAGCACCATTTGTTGAAGAGGCTATCTTTTCTCCATTGCATATTTTTGGCCCCTTTGTCTAGTATGAGAAAATTGTATTTATTTGGGTTTGTGTCCGTGTCCTCTATTCTGTACCATTGATCTACCTTTCTATTTTGATACCAATACCATGCCGTTTTTGTTACTATTGCTTTGTAGTAGAGTTGAAGATCTGGTATTGCAATACCCCCTGTTTCACTCTTCCTGCTAAGGATTGCTTTAGCTATTCTGGGTTTCTTATTCTTCCAGATGAATTTCATAATTGCTTGCTCTATTTCTGTAAGGTCCATCATTGGGATTTTAATTGGAATTGCATTGAATTTGTATAGCACTTTAGGTAGTATGGCCATTTTGACAATATTAATTCTTCCTATCCAAGAACATGGAAGATCTTTCCATCTTCTAAGGTGTTCTTTAATTTCTTTCTTTAGTGTTGTATAGTTCTCATTGTAGAGGTCTTTCACCTCTTTTGTGAGATTGATTCCCAAGTATTTTATTTTTTTCGAGGCTATTGTGAATGGGGTAGTTTTCCTAATTTCTCTTTCTGAAGATTCATCACTTATGTATAAAAATGCGTTGGATTTATGGGCATTGATCTTGTAACCTGCTACTTTACTGAAATCACTTATGAGTTCTAAGAGTTTTCTGGTGGAATTTCCTGGTTCCTCTAAATATATAATCATGTCATCAGCGAACAGGGATAGTTTGAGTTCTTCTTTTCCAATTCGTATCCCTTTAATTTCTTTGGTTTGTCTAATTGCTCTGGCCAGAGTCTCAAGAACGATGTTGAATAGAAGTGGTGAAAGAGGGCATCCCTGTCTTGTTCCAGTTTTTAGGGGGAATGCTTTCAGTTTTTCACCATTTAGAATGATATTAGCCATGGGCTTAGCATAAATGGCCTTTACAATGTTAAGGAATGTTCCCACTATCCCTATTTTTTCTAGTGTTTTGAGCATGAAGGGGTGCTGTATTTTATCAAATGCTTTTTCTGCATCTATTGAAATAATCATGTGATTCTTGACTTTAAGTCTATTAATATGGTGAATTACGTTTATTGATTTCCTGATGTTGAACCAACCTTGCATCCCTGGGATGAAACCCACTTGATCATGGTGCACTATCTTTTTAATATGTTTTTGTATGCGATTTGCTAAAATTTTGTTGAGAATTTTTGCATCGATGTTCATTAAGGATATTGGTCTGAAATTTCTTTCCTTGATGAGTCTCTGTCTGGTTTAGGTATCAGTGTGATATTGGCTTCATAGAATGAGTTTGGGAGGGTTCCCTCCTCTTCTATTTTATGGAATACTTTGAGAAGTATTGGAATGAGCTCTTCCTTAAAGGTTTTGTAGAACTTGGCTGAGAACCCATCTGGTCCCGGACTTTTCTTTGTTGGTAGGCTTTTGATGACTTCTTCTATTTCAGTACTTGAAATTGGTCTATTTAAATTGTTTATGTCCTCCTCATTCAGTTTAGGCAATTCATATGTCTCTAGAAACCTGTTGATGTCTTCGAAATTTTCTATTTTGTTGGAGTATAGATTTTCAAAATAGCTTCTAATTATGTTTTGTATTTCCATCCTGTCTGTTGTGATATTTCCTTGTTCATTCCGAATTTTAGTGATTTGGGTTTTCTCTCGTCTTCTCTTTGTTAGTGTGGCTAAAGGTTTATCAATTTTGTTTATTTTTTCGAAGAACCAACTATTTATTTTGTCAATTTTTTGTATTGTTTCTTTTGTTTCAATTTCATTGATTTCAGCTCTGAGTTTAGCTATTTCCTGTCTTCTACTACTTTTGGTGCTGTTCTGTTCTTCTTTTTCTAGGGCTTTGAGCTGTAGTGTTAGGTTGTTTATTTGTTGAGTTTTACTTCTTTTATTAAATGCGCTCCATGAAATAAATTTCCCTCTAAGTACTGCTTTCATAGTGTCCCAGAGATTTTGATATGATGTTTCTTTGTTCTCATTTACCTCTAAGAATTTTTTAATTTCCTTCCTAATATCTTCTGTTATCCATTCCATCATATAATAGCATATTGTTTAATCTCCAGATGTTGGAATAGTTTCTGTGTTTTACTCTTTGATTTATTTCTAACTTCAATCCATTATGATCTGATAGAATACATGCTAGTGTCTCTATCTTCTTGTATTTGCTAACATTAGCTTTGTGGCATAATATATGGTCTATTTTAGAGAAGGATCCATGTGCTGCTGAGAAGAAAGTGTATTCACTCTTGGTTGGATGGTATATTCTATAAATGTCCGTTAAGTCTAAATTATTGATTGTGTTGTTGAGATCTATGGTTTCTTTGTTCAATTTTTGTCTGGAAGATCTGTCCAGTGGTGAGAGCGGCGTGTTAAAATTACCTAGTATTATTGTGTTGTGGTCTATTTGGTTTCTGAAACTGAGAAGGATTTGTCTGACATACATAGATGAGCCACTGTTTGGGGCATAGATGTTTATGATTGTTATATCTTGCTGATTTATGCTTCCCTTAAGCAGTATGAAATGACCTTCTTTATCCCTTCTGACTAACTTTGGCTTGATGTCCACATTATCGGAAATGAGGATGGATACTCCAGCTTTTTTGCTGAGTCCATGTGCATGGTATGTTTTTCCCCATCCTTTCACCTTTAATCTATGGGTATCTTTTTCTATGAGGTGAGTCTCTTGCAGGCAACATATTGTTGGATCTTTCTTTTTAATCCAGTCTGCCAGTCTATGTCTTTTGATTGATGAATTCAGGCCATTAACATTCAGGGTTATTATAGAGAAATGATTTGGTTTCCCGGTCATTTGGTTCATTTTTAAAATTTTGTTTATTTATTTGTTTGACACAACTTGTTTCCTCCTTTATTTGACAATTCCTTTAGGATAATTCCTCCCTTTGCTGATTTGCTTCTTTGTTTTTCATCTCTTCCTCATGGAATATTTTGTTGAGAATGTTCTGTAATGCTGGCTTGCTTTTTGTAAATTCTTTTAGCTTTTGTTTATCATGGAAGGATTTTATTTCATCGTCAAATTTGAAGGTAAGTTTTGCTGGGTATAAGATTCTTGGTTGGCATCCATTTTCTTTCAGGGCTTGAAAAATGTTGTTCCAGGCCCTTCTAGCTTTTAGGGTCTGGATTGAAAAATCTGCTGATATGCGTATTGGTTTCCCCCTGAATGTAATTTGGTTCTTTTCTCTCACAGCCTTTAAAATTCTGTCTTTATTTTGTATGTTAGGTATTTTCATTATAATGTGCATTGGTGTGGGTCTGTTGTAATTTTGTGTATTTGGAGTCCTGTAAGCCTCTTGAACTTGATTTTCCATATCATTCTTCAGATTTGGGAAATTTTCTGATATTATTTCATTGAATAGGTAGTACATTCCTTTGGCTTGTTTCTCTAGACCTTCCTCAATCCCAATAATTCTTAAATTTGGCCTTTTCATGATATCCCATAGTTCTTGTAGATTCTGTTCATGATTTCTTACCATCTTCTCTGTTTGTTCAACTTTGTTTTCAAGGTTAAATATTTTGTCTTCAATGTCTGAGGTTCTGTCTTCCAGGTGTTCTATCCTATTGGATATGCTTTCTATGGAGTTCTTAATTTGGTTTATTGTTTCCTTCATGTCAAGGATTTCTGTTTGGTTTTTTTTCAATATCTCTAACTCTTTATTGAAATGATCTTTTGCTTCCTGTATTTGCTCTTTTAACTGTCAATTGGTGCGATCATTCAATGCTTGCATTTGCTCTTTCATCTCATCGTTTGCTTCTCTGATCATTTTAATTATGTACATTCTGAACTCCTTTTCTGTCATTTCTTCTGCCATGCTGTCATTGGGTTTTATTGATGTAACATCTAGATTTGTTTGCAGCATTTTCTTTCCTTGTTTTCTCATATTGTTCAAGTATCAGTGGACCGCTGAGATATTGCAGATTTCCTCTATTGACTTACAATGTCCCTGAAGATTTCTATATATATCCCCTCTTAGCCTTCAGTAGGCTGAAGTCTTGGAGGAAGTTGATAATGCGATGCTCCACAAGGAAGCTGCCTCTCTAGGAGTGGTGGCCTTCAGGTGGGGTATATTCCCTGCTAGTGGGCAGAGGTGCCTCCACTTGTTGACCAATGGTCATCCAAAGGGGACCTAGGCTGTGGGCTGAGGCAAGGCCTGTTTGGGCCTGTGTCTCTGGTTTTACCGTCCTTGTGGGGAAACCTCACCAGGCAGGGAAGACTCACCCAGTGGGGAGGTCTCGCTGGTCAGTTTCCTCCTAGAGGTTCCCCTCAATTTACAGCTACTGCCTGGGCTGGGCTGCCTTCCTCTGCAAAGTTTCCAGGGGCCCGGCCCTACCTCCTGGGCCTGGGAGCCTCACCCTTCGCAGATGAATCTCCTTAGGCTGCCCCTCCTCAGAGAATTTGCCCACAGGCCTGGAACCTTCGCTCCGCCCTAAGCCTGTCTCTGTGCGGCTCTTCCACCCAGAAGCCTCCTAGATCCTGGGACCCTGCTCTGCACCTAATCGCCTGGCTGCGTGGCCCCTCCTCTGAGCAGCCACCTGTGGCCCCGAACAATCGCTCTGAGTCCCAGAGACCCGCCACAGGCCTCTTCCTCCAGACAGCCGCCCAGTATGCCGGTGCGGTCACTAGGAGTCCAAGAAACTCACTTCGTGCCTCCTCCTCCCATCAACCACCCGTAGCCCGGGGCAATCAATCACTCCGAGTCGAAGTGACCCTCCCCGTTCCTCCTCCTTCTCCAGATAACCCCCCGGGTGTTCAGGAGCAGTCCCTCTGAGTGGCTCTGAATCCACGTGACCCGCTGCACGGGTCCTCTGGGCACCGCCCGGAGCTCAGGTGCGGCCACTCAAGACCAAGCGTCCCACCACGCTTCTCCTCCAGGCAGCCCCCCTGTGTTCAGGAGCTGTCACTTTAAGACCAAACAACTCACCACTCGCCTTCTCCTCCGAGCAGCCGCCTGGAGCGCTAATGCAGTCACTGCGAGTCCAAAGGACCCGCCGCGCTCCTTCTCCTCCTTCTCCTACTCCTCCGGGCAGGCCCCAGGGTTCAGAAGTGGTCAGAGTCCAAACAGCTCGCCACGCAGCCCCTTCTCTGGCAACCGCCTGTAGCTCTGGTGTAGTCACCCGAATCCAAGCGGCTACGCTCCTCTTCCTCCTCCTTGTCCTCAGGGCAGGCCCCGGGGTTCAGAAGCGTCGTTCTGATTCCAAACAGCTCGCTGCGCGGCTTCTCCTCTGGCAACCGCCTGTAGCTCTGGTGCAGTCTCTCCGAATCCAAGTGGCCACGCTCCTCTCCTCCTCCTCAGGGCAGGCCCCGGTGTCCTGAGTCCACACAGTTCTCCTCGCCACTCTTCCCCTGGGCAGCCGCCGGAGCCCCAGTGGCTGCTCCGAGTCCCAGCGCTGTGCCGAGCGGCCTCCTGTACGGCGCTCCCAGCTGTCCGAGTTCACTGCTCCAGCGGGGGGAGGGGCGTCTCGCCGGCAGTTCTACTTCACAAAGTTTCCTGCGTTCAGGGACCCCCGTCCCATCCGGGATGCCCCCCCAGGGGGTGAGAGTCACCCGGCTGCTTTGAGTTGGTCCCAAGCGTCTCAATATCTCCTCTTTTGAATCCTGAGTCCTGGAGCAACATGAAATGCAGCCACCCTCTAGGCCGCCATCTTGAAAGCCCGCATATACTCTTAAGGACCTGGGAATCCTGACTTCTCATACCTTTCTTCATCCTTCTTAGTGCTAAGATGTAAAGCAGCTCACTTTACCCACCCATTACCTCTTCATCCTTGGGAAGAACAGACCATTTGCAGAGTTCCAAGCTTCACTGTCAGATAAAGTTACAAATCACTATAAAATTGTATGGAAGGAGGTTAGAGGCAAGGTAAGGAATTTGAGCAGAAGGTGGTAAAATCCTGCCTGCTTGATGCACATGCATGATATTGTATCACTCCTGTCAACTGAATGCTGGTAGGTGAAGCAGAAGAGTTAAAGCAACCTTGGTTGTGCAGCAGTTCTCTTCAGAAAGTAGCGCAGAGACCCCACTGTTCTAACAACATGTCGTGTATAACAAATCTATAAGTGCAATTCTAATCTAATCAAAATTCTAATTGAAGTTTAGTGAAAACTGATAAGCTGAGTCTCAATTTCCACCAAAAGATAAAATGCAAAAAACATTTTCTAAAAAGAAAATGTGACATTTTGAGTTTTTTAGGTCACTAACCTCAACTGGACTTTTATTTTTAGGTATATTGTGAACTGGGAATGTAGCTTCAATTTTTTCTTCCCAACTAACATTAAGCAACTTCAGTATACAAACTAAATACATAAAATACTTGATTGTTTCCAGATGATACTACTCCATTGACCAATGCCAATATGACTATTGACTAATAGTCAATTGCCAATATGACTGTGTGTGTGTGTGTGTGTTAGACATTGAGGTTTGAACTTGGGTACTCTACCTCTGAGCTAAATTCTTTACCTTTTTTTGCTTTTGCTTTTTTTTTTTTTTTTTTTTTTTTGATTCATTATACGCAAATGGGATACGACTTTTCATTTCTCTGGTTGTTCACGAAGTAGAGTCACCATTTGTGTAATCATACATGTACATGGGTAACGATGTGTCTCATTCCGTTATCTTTTCTTTCTCCCTCCCCATCCCCACCGCTCATTTCCCTCTACACAATCCTTCCTTCCTCCATTCTTCCCTCACCCCCTCCCCTGCCCTGTTATGTATCATCATCCACTTGTCAGAGAAAACATTTCGACCTTTGGTTTTTGGGGATTGGTTTATTTCACTTAGCATGATATTCTCCAACTCCTACTATTTACCTGCAAATACCATAATTTTATTCTTCTTTGTGGCTGAATGATACTCCATTGTGTATTTGAGACAGGATCTTGCTAAGTTGCTGAGGCAGGCCTTGAACTTGTGATCCTCCTGCCTCAACCTCCAAGTAGCTGTGATTTCAGACATACACCACCATGCCCAGCCCCAATAAGAGTTTCAATTACTTGAGCTTTATAGTATGTTTTATGCTATAAATGTTAAAGGAAATGTAAAAAAAACATTTTTAGTCTTAGGGTGAGGTCAAAATGTTTCCTTTAGCAAGATAGGAAACACAGAAGCTATAAAGGAAAATAACAACAGATTCAACTTCTAAAAATTTAAACACTTCGGAATGACACGTCATAATCAGAGTTAAGCAACAAACAGAAAGAACATGTACACCATGGAATTGATGTCCAGGTAAAGTGCTCCTATACAGTAGTATAAAAGTAAACAATCAGGGCTGGGGTAGTGACTCAGTGTTAGAGCACTTGCCTTGTGTGTGAGGTACTGGGTTCAAGTCGCAGCACTGCATATAAATAAATGAATAAAAGGTCCATCAACAACTAAAAACATTTTTAAAAATCAAGAGAAAAATGAGACTTTATAGAGTAATATAAAAATAATCAAAAGAAAAATGAGACATTATTTTTGCCTATAGGCAAATATCAGAGTTTAGTAATATCTGATCTTGGCCAGGATATAGAAAAACATGTATGTATACAGTTTTCAGAATGAAAACTGGTAATGCTTTCGGAAGGTAACTTGGCAATATCAACAGTTTTAATGCATATATCCTTTGACCCAGAATACTTCTAATTTCATGTTCTCTAGAGAAATGTGCAAGTGAGAATAAAGAATAACATTTAGCAGTGCACATGGAGAGTGATCTCAGTTGTTTTTAAAAATACCATTTTTATTTGTACTTAAGGATATAAATAGGTGGATAGGAAAGGGTCCAAAAAGGTATGGAACAAATTAAATTTTGTCCACTGGAAAGCAGTCAACCAAGAAGCGTAGAATTGAAACAAATTTCTACTGTATACTTGGATTTGCTTGAATTTTTAACACTATAGGAAATTGTATGTAACCCATATTCTAGTACCGTATACAGCAGCTTCAAGTGAAGAAATTTATAGGAGTAGTATGACTCTTTACTTCTTCCTCCTTGCAGATTAATTGTTCCTTTGTCATTCTCAGTTTGAAATTGTTCCTGAAGATGACCCCCAGAATGTTATTGTCGGCTCTTCTGCAGATGCTTGTCATGCAGAACTGCTCAGGATGATAAGTGCTACTAAGTAAGTTGACCAACAGCTTAAAGACAGATTAAAAGGATCCCTGTAGACATTTTCTTTCAGTGAGTGGAGATCCCCTTTTAATATAGAAACCTAACCTGTATCCTTCAGACATACTAGTATCTAGAGTGTCCAGAATATCTTTTATGATTCTGTGTATTCATACCATTGCTCCTTGTCAAACTCATCTCCATCTCCCTTCTAAGCTGTGAAACTAAAATTCTCCCTCTCTTGTTTAGGGGGGAACTAATGCCTAACCTGCTTCCATCTGGAGCTGACTTTTTTGGATTTTCTCATCCAACCATTCACAACCTGATCCAGAGTTGTCCAGGAGCTCGAAAATGTGTCAAGTAAGCATGGTCAGATTCATTCTCTTAAGAGACGCTCAGTGATCAGCTGACCAGGGACCTAAACTCACTGTTTATACTTCATTAATTCATACATTTACTGAACTACTGCATCCAACGCATACTTGCTTCTCAACAAGAGTGCCTCAACACTGACCCTCTTAGCCTTTAGGCAGGTGAGCAGAGCCACAACTCCCCTGGACTTAATTATTATAGGTCCAATATCCTTTATCCAAAATACCTGGGACCAGAGGTGTTTGATTTTGAGTATCTGCATACATACAATAAGATAATTGGGGGATGGAACCCAAGCCTAATCACAGAAGTCATGTATGTTTCACATGCACCTTACACACAGTCTGAAGGCAGTTGTACGCAGTATGTTTTGTGCACCTGTATTTGGTATGTGACCTGTCACATGATAGGTGTGGAATTTCTCACTTGTGGCTTTATGTGGGCACTCGGAAAGTTTCAATTTTAGAGCATTTTGGATTTCAGATTTGGGGATTTGGGATGCTTAACTTGCATCATTTTTGTGTGTACCATGACAGCAAAAAGAATGAGAAGGCTAGCAAAGTAATAAACCACTAAAGAAGCCTCATTTTTTTTTTCCTTAGCTAATATGTTTTTTAGATATGGGAGAGACCTAAAGATCCCTTTGGAGGTAAGAATGGGTTATTATGGGCAGACAACTTTTGTTTTTCCTTTGATCCTACAGTTACCAGTGGGTGAAATTTGATGTATGCAAACCTGGAGAGGGGCAGCCACCCCAGGGACTGCCAGAGAATGATGTAGCTGTGAGTTTTGAAGCCTTTCAGAGACAGACCTTTGATGAAGAGCATAATGATCCCATTCTACCAGGTATTTTTTTAACTTTACCTTTCTGGTTTGGACATACTATATACTCTGCACTCATTATTGAGTACCCCAGATATCTGGGCAGTGAGTGATGTAAGCTTTTACTGATCTAACCATGGAAGGTAGTGGGTCAGAAGAGAACGTGAGGCCTGCTTGGGTTCCCAGATAACTCACAGAAGTCACACGAAGCACCTGTGGTCATTGCAAAAGACAGGGCACCCTGCACAACCCTTGGTGGACACTCACTTGCACATTACAGTGTCTCATTCTCTAACCAAAGTAAGACCTAAGTGGAACAGCAGGGGAGGATTTCTGTACAGGGAGTAAAATTTCAAATGAAATCAAAGGATTCACCTCATGGCCTTGGTCCTACTAATGTTACTTGGATTCCTTTCCACAAACGGGAAGATTAATCCAGGATTCAGGCATTCATATCATAATAGGATTATATGTTTGTTAACTGTAGGCAAACGACTTCATCTATTTCCGATTTCTTCATGATACAAGTAAATATCTGCCCTATTTTACCAACAAAGGGAAAAATTGGGCTGACAGATGCAAGAGTGTTAAGGAATTGAAAAGCTATTTATGTGCCTAAATAAAATACTTTCCTACAATTCCCAAGCAGTAGTGGAACTTAAGGAATTATTTTCTCCAGGATCCTTGGAGCTCCCTGAGCTTCAGCCTACAGCCTTTGTGTCATCTTACCAGCCCAGGTTCCTGACACAGGGACCCTTGGTGGACACTCACCTGCAGCACCTGAAGTCTCCATCACAGTGCAGCCCAGTTCAGCCTTCAGATTGAACAAAGAGGGATCAGAGCCCACATCAGGATGAATTTTTAACTTAAACTAAAATTTACAATATATGGAAGAAGGAAGGCATCAGTTCAGGAGTAAAGAAGACATTAATGCACCTCATCATGAAGGTTCCTATGGTGACAGGTTACCCTGAAAAAAACTGTGTTGATTTATTTTTAGTAATAAATTTCTCTTGACATTTTGCTCATTATTTTTCTTCTTGTAATCAGGATATAATCTTTTTTCTTTAGCTCTTCCTGACATAAACTTTAGTTCTTTATAAATCAGAGTGAAAGAGTGTTCAGCTACTACAACAAAATGCCATTGGTTGGGTTGTTTATAAACAGAAATTTATTCTCTCAGTTCTAGAGGCTGGAAAGTTCAAGGTGCTGGCAGAGTCAATGGTGAGGGCTAGATCCTGGTTTGCAGACAGCTGTCTTGCTCTAGCTTCACATGGTGGAAGAGGCAAGGGAGCTATCTTGGACCCCATTTATGAGGACATAAATATAGAACCCTCATGACTTAATCCCCTCCCAATACCCCGAATTCCTAATGTTATCACATTGTGGGGCCGGGGGGTAGGATTTAACTTATGATTTAACACAGACATTGAGTCTATAGCAGCTACTAATTTGTGAAGGAGATAATAAGATTCTAGCAACCTTCCACTCTTGATTCTAATTGATCCCCGTCGAGGACTCCCAAATCCCCCAGCCTCTACAACCCATGCTTCTGCTTTCTATTCATGGCAGTATTGACAGACAAATCCTCTGATTATACTCAGGTTGCAAAGTCCAGTCCAGGGTACACTCATATTTTGACCATCCTTTAAGCGCTGAGCTACATTCCCAGCCCTTTTTTTTGTTTGTTTTTTGAAACAGGGTCTCACTAAGTTGCTGAGGCTAGGAGAATATGTTTTAACTCAGTTGAAACCGCATGGTAACACACATTCAAATATAATCAGGGATTAGTTTCCATCCTCATTTCATTTAACCCATCATTTTGTTTTAACCATCTAATTATATGATTCTGCATTCAATACAACTGAATTCTTTGGACACTTCTTATAGCCTTTCTTGGAGGTTTAACTATATCACCTAATCACTATGGCTACAACTGCACACTCTGTGGAACTCCTCAGCACCCCATCCAGCATGTGCCCAGGATGGCCAGAATGAAAGGCTCTAAAGTAGAATGGGGAAAGAGTGGTGAGAATTGATTGTTCACGTGCTTTATTTCATGACTGCCAACTGTAAGACAACACAGATGGGATTGGCATCTTATAGTAATAAATGTGACCAGCAGGGGGAGGGATCAGAAGGAGCAGTGTTAAGAGCACAGCAAGCTGGCCACTACAGAGGATCAGCAACTGGGTAACTGGTGGTAACTTCATAATTCTTAGTCTTTTTTTAAAAAATACAAATGAAACAATGTAAAACTTGAATAGTAGCAAATCCAGTTGAGAGGGATCAAAGCTGTTGAATGTTTTAGTGTTTTTCTTTTATCTTGTTTCTCTGAATAAATTGCTGGAGCATATTTGCACTTATACCAAAATAATAGATGCTGCTTTTATCATATGGCAAATGTCTTTCTATTCTATTTCAGCCTGAGTAAAATATATACTAAAAGAGAACCTCATCTTAGACATTTAAATTATTTTCAATAAATTAGTATGTTTATTAGAACTGTTTTTCAAACTACAGTCAACCTGTTAATTATTCATAAATTTAAGGAGTAACTACTTCTTTAAACAGAACATACTGGAACACATCACATGGAAAAAGACTGTAACTTTGGTTTTAACTATGTGTGTGTGTTTGTGTGTGTGTGTGTGTGTACATATATATACTTATATAAATATACAAATTTATATGGGGATATGTGAAATTATATTAAATGTTTTTGCTATGGACCATGGTTTTTTAAAAACTTGAAAAATACTACCCTAATGTACTTAAAGTATCTTTTCATCTACCAGATTGTTGAAAGATTTTTTTGACAACATCCAATGTCAATGAGGGGGAAGGAAAAAATACTTTGGTGTGAATGTAAATTATTTCATTCTTTGGGAGGGTTAAGTTTATAGATATCACAATTTTAAACATACATTTTAACCTGTCATTCAGTGTTAAAGACCCTAAGAAATAACTGGACAAGTGAGGTATGATGTTTGTATATAATACTCTTTACAATATTAGTTTAATAGTGCAGATTTGCAAAATATTTATATGCCTATTAATAGGAAATTGGTTAGATAAAGTATGGGAGTCCACAGCTGAAACACTCTAAATTTCTATTTGCATCAGAAAGTTATTTTAGTAGATTAAATCAACAGATTACAAAACAATATACTACATAGTATATAATATATAAGCCAAACAAATCAAGTGCATGTTTACCAAAATTGTGTTTCTCTCGTTTTTATTTTATTAATTTTTTACAGACTGCATTTTGATCCATTGTACACAAATGGGGTACAAATTTTCGTTTTTATGGTTGTGCATGATATAGATTCATAACATTTGTGTAATCATACATGTACAATAATAATGTTTGTCTCATTCTACCATCTTTCATACCCCCCCACCTCCCCCATCTCATTTCCCTCTATGTAATCTAAAGTTCCTCCATTCTTCTCTCACTCCCCACCCCCATTATATATCATCATCCACTTATCAGGGAAAACATTTGGCCTTCGGTTTTTTGGGATTGGCTTATTTCACTTAGGATGATATTCTCCAATTCTGTCCATTTATCTGCAAATGCCTTAATATTGTGTTTCTCTCTTAATGATAATCTGGGGGGTGAGTTTTACTTCTGTGTGCTTTTCTTCAGTGTCCAAATTTTCTACAGTGATTACTTCATTTTCAAACAGTAAAAAGTTCTTTTCATTTGGGGAAATATACTGAATTTCTACAGAATGTTTTAAATTATTCAACCACTAAAATTCCCTTACATGTGGCTTCATTAATATATATTACCTAAACCAAACTTTTTACCCTGTGTGTACTAGGTGATTGGGTGTTAAAGAAACTTTGTTTAGTGTTCTTGGCTGTAGGCTGCTTCCAAATTAGAATAGCCATGGGTATCAGTGCACTGGGCTGGGTGAGGGACAGGCAGAAGCCTGACGACTTCTTGGGAGCCTCTCTGTTACTAGGTTTGTGGTGGGGCCAGATGCATAGAGGTCAAAGTATAAGCATTAAGAGTTAATTTGCACTAAGAAATCCTCAGAGGAACCAAACTTCCTTGCAGAGTGCATAGTTTGTAGATTTTTTTACCAAATAAAATCTTGACACTGACAAAACTACTCCTACTCTTTGGGATGTTACTGGAACCCTTTGGGAGACTGATGTGGAGAGAATGGTGCTTATTACTTTAGTAGTATTCATTTTTCACATTAAATGGTGAAAGCTACCCATAGATAACTCTTACTCCTTTTACATGCTTCAAGGACAATTTATAAGTCCATTCTTAACACAATTTTGACGGAATATAAAAAGATACATGTCAGTAACCATAATACTTTTATTCCCAACTTCTAATCAATATGGTTTTCAAGAGCTGTAAGCTATTTTTAACCAACCAGTAAGCTACATTATGATTCTTAATAGCACACACAAAAGCCCTCTTAAATATTTGTCTCATCCACATTATTTTTCTGTGAGATTATCATGTAGATTTACTTTCAGGCTAACTTCTTTCTTCCTGGTGGATTATCCTTAGTTAAACCTTTTACCTTTAAAGAGCCTGAGACTTAGGTTTGACTCTAATGACCCATTTGCTCAGCTAGCTCTACCTTCTTGTGTCCTAGGCCTGATTCTCCTACCCCTTCTGTCATTGTCACCATGTGCCTGCACTGTGCTCCTACCACCAGCCGTTTCTCTCCATTCCTCGAGGCATACCCTTAGCACCTTCTAGTATGACTGCCCATGTGTCTGGTTGGTTGGTTTTAAACATCACAGTATCATTATTTAGACTGAAGGAACAGAATTATTTGGGTAAAGAGAATGCAAATAGGTCTGTCTTCAATTATCTGAAAGACTGTGATGTAACAGTAAAGTTTGGAGAAAAATTTCAGTTCCTATCACATAAGGAAAAACTTCTGGAAAGTTTAGAATGGAAACTTCTCACAGAAAGAGGCAATAATCACTTGTCAGAGGTTTTATAAAGAACACAAAACCTGGTCTACATGGCCTTTAAAATTTTCTTCCAACCCTGAGATTCCATAGTTCTGGATGAAAAGGGGGGAAAGTATTAAAACATTTCACTCCCCTCAATATGCAAGGAAAGTGAATGACATTGAGGTCCAATTTGGTTGTAGTTCAGAATTAGCCCAAGACAGGCTCAGACTAACGAGGAGACAAACACAAGCATTTCAAGTTGCCCACCAGCCATGGTTCATCTCAGAATATAGAAACAGCCGTGTGCTAGCTGGGAACTGTTCAAGGCTACCAATTTCCTCATTTAAAAGCAACAGTTGTCATCATTTAAACATCTGAATGCCAAATTCTAAAGGTCACTCTTGTATCTAAGATCTGATCATTTGGCAACCTGTTCTAATGTCCAGGGACCTGCTCTGAGATAAAGGCAATGAAGGGAGGAGCTGGTAGAGTACTGCTGGGGTGGTACAGTGGACACTGCTTATATTCACAGGGCCATGTGGTCCAGGCATAGCGAAGAGCAGCCACAGTGCCATGACAAGAATTGATATCCAGGGTCACGGTCTGGGTGGAGAAAGTGCTCATGGGAACTGGAAGCCATTTGCATTTATGGTCACTGCAACATGAGATCTAATAAGAGAGTCAGAAGGTAAAAATAGATCAGTTAGAATGGTGTTTCAAGAAACTGGGAACTGCTCTTTCAGACTAGTAGGGAGGGAAGGAGCAACACTTAGCTAAGACCCGTTTCCTACAATAACCAGAACCTGGTCCTGGCTGACTGTGGTTAACAAAGCCACAAGTTGATAACAAATGTGGCCACAGTTTGAAGAGCGTCTGCTTAGCATGCATGAGGCCTAAAATAAATAAATGTTCATGTGATTGAATAATTTAAATCAATAAATAAAACATCAACTTAGGAAAGCAAGGAAGCATAATATATAAAGCATTTATGGATGTTCCCCTGAACATCCTTTGGGTGGTCCCTCCTGCCATATGGCAAAGCAGACAAGAATGTGAGCAAAGCAGCCCAGCTGCTCCCTGGCACTCCCAGAGGAGCTGCATACTAAGGAAGGGCATAAAGGAACTTTGTACACTATGCCTTTCCGAAGTCCCAAAGGCAATCCAGAAAAGGGAACATAAATCATCTAGGGCCCACAGTTAAATTCTTCCCTGACCCCAACTATGATTCCAGGGTCAGGTGACGGGCAGATAGCCAACAACTGACAGAGTTCAGAGAACTCAGAATACAGAGCCTTCTTGAGTCTCTTAACTCCAAATGAACCTAGCAGGGCAAGAAGCCAAGTGGGACAAGTGCTGATCAGGCATCTGGTGGATAATGTAGTTAGGATTCTGGAGAAGCTGCATCCCTAGATAGACTCCTATGTGAAGTCTGTCTAATAGTGGTTTACCTCCTCTGTTGCCATATTTTCATATACCCTCTCCCAGCCTAAAGACCTCAAAATTCCCCAAGACACTCATTTAAACATTCCACCTAGGAATGCCTTTACCCTGCACCCTCAACTACAGAGTACTCCTAACTCTTTAATCAGTAGCTCAATTCCACTGCAGAACAATCCTTGCTAGGTATTACAAAAAAATAGTCTCATTACACTAATTCATACTGAGTTATAATTCATCAAGTTTAAGCCTTTCAAAGGAGACACCAGATTTTAAAAATGTCTGAACTTAGCCTAATAAAAAGACACCCAAGGATGAGTGGAATTTACTGGAGCAAGGATCTCTCAATAGGTAACCTAAAAATAAAACCCTTCCTTGAGAAAAAAGGGTTGCTCTGTGAGGGAAAATACAAAAAAATATATCATTTAATAGGGGCCTTGTTTTCCCTTCCTTGATTATACCATCAAAATTGCCCCTAAATTAATAGCTGCTTACTTGTTCCTCAGAAAAGGCCAGCCCCAACCCACAACCACCCAAGACCTGCCTCTGTAATGAAAAAGAAGGGCCCCCGTATGGAGGGCTCTTGACTCCTGGCACAGAATGAGTCCTTTTTTTTTACCCTGATATTCTCACCTCAAATATTTTGTCATCCTGCCTCTGCACCTGGACTTGCTGGTAATAAGTGAGGTTAAGCAGCCCCTTGTGAGCCAAGAATTCTATCTTCTCAGGCAGCGGTCCTTCAAAGATCAAATTCTTCTCACCATAAGCCACAGCACGAGCCCCTAAGTGCAACCTATAGGCCACTGTCTGTTTATCTCGAGGGTGGATGCTGTAGGATAAAGAACAAGTAGAGAACTTGGGGTTCGAGCTTAACGATATCCACATTTTTTTTTTTTTTCAAAAAAGATTTTTTTTTTTCTCTGTATGAGCACCATTTAAGAAGGTAAGAATGAGCCGGGCACTGTGGTGCACACCTGTAATCCCAGCAACTTGGGTGGCTGAGGCAGGAAGATCACAAGTTCAAAGCCGGCCCCAGCAACTTAGCAAGGCTCTAAGCAACTTCGCAAGACCCTGTCTCAAAATAAAACACAAAAAGGGCTAGGGATGTCACTGAGTGGAGAAGTGCTCCTGGGTTCAATCCCTGGTACCAAAAAAAGAAAAAAGGAGGCAAGAATGAGTTGCCTAAACTTGGTGCTCACTGGCTAGTCACCTTGCAAGAAATGATGAATGGAAACTATAGATTAATCCGTGGGCTTCCTATGGGTTCAGAAACCTTGAAGCAATAGATGGCTTAGAAAGAAGGAATAAAGGGAGAGAGTAAAGACATTGGAACAAACCCACGACAGCTAACGTGAGACCATTCCCAGTCACGAAAAGTAAAGTGTTTCATATGAATCAACTCTTGATTATATTTGGTCTTCTCTAGCTTTCATTTGTTCTTTCAGTAAATACTATCAAGTAACTACAATAATCTAGACTTTATATGCTGGACTCTTATATTTGAAATCCCTCTGCATCCTACAGCTAGTGTGTGGTATTCATTGGGACTGTTCATGTTAGAATTCCACGGTCTGCTCTCACTGTGACTATATGATTTGGTTTGGGTTGGTCTGGCCAATACAGTGTGAGAAGAAGTGACTTACATTGCTTCTAGATGGAAGCACTTAAATGCCATTATGAGGCACAAGGTGACTATGGAAGCAAAGATCAACGTGGAACCTCTGTTTCTGGGTTTGTGAATGATTGCAATGAGCAAAGTCTCTGTTGACCTTCTTTGGACATGGAAGTGTGAGCATGAAATAAGTTTTTCTTGTATCAGGCACTGAGATATTCAGAGGGATTTTGTTATTGCAACACAACCCACCATAAGCAATTTATATATAAGACACCTAAGCTCCACTCCTAGTCCAGTCCATCCCCTCACAAATGAATATCAGAGAAGGACTACAGGCAGAAAACATACACCAAACAAAACCAAGAAGCATCCATACCTGCCAAAAGGTGAGTTCCTATCACAGAGGTCCATAGCTACAGCCATGAAAGTATTGGGCATCTTTCGGTTAGGAACAGAGCCAAAGTCTGCTGTTTGATGCCAGCGGATCAGAGGAAATCCATCATCTGAATTGTCCGTAGGCAAATACGAAGATAACTGGAAAGTAAAGATTTTGTTAACTTTACATCAGAATTTTTACTGGAGTTTTTTTCCACTGGCACACTGTTTCTGCTTCATTTGTTTATCCAAATGTTCCTTCGACAGCATTTACTAGTTTCTGACTATTGTAGTAGTGTCTTTCCAGAGATGGAAGCAAGAATCCCTCCCATTCTCACATGCCCTTTTACAGTGCAGCTTGCCACACCTCTCATCAAGAGTCATTTCTTTTCTCCTTGAATCTTCGCCAGTTCTGTGATTTGCTCTGACCACAGAATGCAGCAGACTTGATATTCAGCTTCTGAGTCTTTGCCTCAAGAAACCCAGGTTCTGATTTCATTCTCTTGAATCATGCACTGGCCATGGAAAAATAGTCCAGCCCCTGCTACAGAGATTATGCAGAAAATATGATCTTCATGAAAGTTCATGAAGACAGAAAGGCTCTAGTGTTCCTGCAATCTCAGCTAAGCAACCCATTATGCCAATTCTAGATCCTCCAGTCAAACCACATTGAGTGAGCCCAACTGATATTGCTGATATCCCATGAAACCAAGAGTCATCTTGGAAATAAATGGATATTTTAAACTTCTAAGTTTTGGGGTAGTTTGTTGCAAAGCAATAGGCAATTGATACATCTGTATATAACACAAGGCTAGGCCCTGTGGGGAAAAAGAAGGGCATGTGCTCTTTAGTGTATGGTACCTTCCATCAAATACCTTCCTGTATCCACTCCACATTGCCATGTGGTTTTGCAGTTCCTCCTTTAAGAAGAGTCTGTTTCCCCACCCCGTGAATCTTAGCCATGTGGTGTGCTTTGGCCAATAGACAGAAGCACCAGTTACGGTATGATGATTCCTAGTCTCTTCAACAGACCTTACACGAATCCACTTACACTTCTACATATCTGCCATCATCAAGAAAAGGACACGGCTGAGTTAGCCTCCTGCTGTGTCAAGAAGGGTGAGAGCTGTGCAACACAGCTCATCTAATCCCTCCAGCCAACTGGAGCAAAGCCACAGACCAGCAAGAGCCCAGTGGAACTTAGCCAATATCACCAGACCCAGCTCCCAGACACACCAGCTATAATAATAAAGGTCATTCTATGCCATGATCTTTTGAGGTAATTTGCTACCAAGCAGTAACTAGCTAGTATAAAAACTTTATAGCTCTATTGGGGAGAGACAGATCACATAAGAAATAAATACAAATGTAAGAATGTAAATGAATAATAGCATAAAATAATATGGGTTAAATAATAAATTGGTGGCACAGAGCAATTTCAAGTAGACCAAGATGATTATTATTATAGGAAAACAGCCTAAGAATATGTAAAAAAAAATATGAGAAGTCACTACAAGTAGTGCTTCTCATACTTCAAATGTTAGAACCTTATAAGGAGATGTTTTGAGAGAGTACGATCTAGCAGTACAGGGATATTTGTGATGGAAAGACAAAAGTTGGAAAGATAGCCAGGCAAGTGTGTGGACAGTTCCTACTTTAGTCTGTGAGCAACTGTAAACTACTGTAGAGATAAGAATTGCAGAACATTGTAAATGTACTAAAATGCCACTGAACTGAACATTGAAATGGTTACCCTTACATGAATTTCAGCTCAATAGTTTACCACTGAAATTACTAACATGATGAAAAAACCATTTTAAAAGATTAATATAATGATTATAACAAGACTGATTAGTCAAGGAGCTACTATAATATTTGTTATAGTTTATATCCTGAATATCCCTTAAAGGCCCATGTGCTAAAGACTTGGTCCCTAGCCTGTGGCACTATTGGGAAGTGATGGAACCTGTAGGAAGTGAGGTGTAGTAGGAGGACATTACTGGAAGCAAGCCCTTGGAGAGGATATTGGGACACTGGACCTTCCTCTCTTCCCAGCCACCATGAGGTGAACAGGCTTCTTCCACCACATGCTCCATGCTATGACATACTGTGCTACTATAGGCCCAAACAAAATGAAGTGATCATGTACTGAAGCCTCTGAAACAGTAAGCTAAAACCATCCTTTCCTCCATTTAATTTAACTTAACTCCAGTATTTTTTACAGTAACAGAAAGCTGACTTACTATAACATTCTAGACACAAAAAGACAAAGGTCTAACCCAGAGGGATACTTGTAGGAATGGGATCAAAAATGAGACAAACTGACAAAATCAGACAGCCAACTGAATATGAAGCACCAGAGAAAAGACTAAATCCATCACCTGGAATCTATGACATCTGCTTGGGACCAGGCCATCTCATCAAGCAGTACCAGAATACTTGAGGAATAATATTGTTCCAGAATGAGCCTGTAAAGGATCAACAGTTCATGTAATATCATCTCATTTATTCACTAATTCTTTTAACAAAAGTTTACTGAGCCCCCACTTGGTATCAAGCATTGATACCAAGAGACAGAGTGGTGAACAATACATAAGAATCCTTTCCCGGGCTGGGGTTGTGGCTCAGTGGTAGAGTGCTTACCTAGCACTTATAAGGCACTGGGTTCAATCCTCAGCACCACATAAAAATAAATAAATAGAAAAAAGGTACTGTTGTCCAACTACAATGAAAAAAATTTTTTAAAGTCCTATGTTTAAAAAAAAAAATCCCTTCCCATGCTTACATTCTAGTGGGGAAGGAAAAAGCCAATAGACAAGAAAATTACAAAATTATATATCATATGAAAAAGTGACAAGTGCATTAGAAAAAAATAAGTTAAAGAGGAGAGTGATCAAGTTGAACATAGATTAGGAAGAGGTAAGAAAGGAGTATATGAGAATATTTGAGTGTGTTAAGCAGAATCCCAAGGTGACATGTAATGACTCATTCTTATATAATACCTTTGTAGCAGAAACCTGCAACTTGCTTTTAACCAACAGACCATGGCAAAGGCGCTGGGATTTTACTCCCATGATTACGTTTTCTTACATGGCAAAAATAATGGGATTCTGTAAATGTAAGTAAGGTCCCTAATCACGTGACTTCAAGATCATCAAAAGGGGAAGAATGATGGTGAGCCTAACCTAGTCAGGGGAGCCCTTTAGAAGAGGGCGTAGAAGTCAGAGACTCTCTCCTGCTGGCCTCCAAGAAGTAAGCTACCATGAGTTACGTAGCTTCGAGGAAATGAATTCTACCATTTCCAATTCTACCAATTCCATTTCCATTCTACCAATTCTAGTCATGTGAGCTTGAAGAGAACCCCAAATATCAGATGAGACCCCTACTCTGACACCTTCACTGCATCCCTAGGCAGAGGATCTAGCTAATCTATGCATGCCAAGCTCCACCCATGGAATTGTGAGATGATAAATGTGTGTTGTAATGTTTTAATCTGCCAAATATGCAATGATTTGTTATGCAACAATAGAAAATGAACACAGTGGGGGAAAAACTTTGCAGACAGAAGGAAAATAAAATGACAGGCCCTAGGGCAAGACTGTGCCTCGTGTGCATAAAGAAAAGTCAAGCAGCCAGTATGGCAGAAGTAAACAGAGAAAGTAGACAGTGAAGTCGGGGTGAGGAGGCCATATCATGCATAGCCCTGCTGACTCAGTCACATGGGGGCCACTGGAGCCCTCTGATATAACATATTTCAAAGGATCACTTTGACTGATGTATCGAGAACATCCTAAATAGAGAATCACAGTAGAAGTATGAACAAAGACTAGGTAAGAGAAAATAATTCAAGGGACAGATGATGGAGACTTAGACTAGTAAAGAAGCAGTCAATGTAGTGAGAAGTGACCAGTGAATTAACAGAATTTGTTCCATCTAGACTGAAAACTGATATATGCCTATTCCTGGAGAGGACAGAGGCTCCCGGGAAAAGTCTTTACCATTACTATGATGCATATGAACCCACTATTTCTTCCTTATTTGCCTTTCTGATGTTTATGTCACCCTGCTTTTATATTTAGATAGCATCTTATTCTTAGCCCTAGTTCCAGCCAGTGAAAGGCACCAACCTATTCTCCCTCTCTCTCTCTCTCTCTCTCTCTCTCTCTCTCTCTCTCTCAACAACCATGCTTTAATGGTAAATCAGACCCCAAACTGGGGAGGAGTTTGGGCCAGCATCCACATTGTCTTTTGAATCCATTTCAAAATCTCTGACCCCATCAGAGGAGCTGCATTATAAGTGGATTTTTCCACCAGGTCATTTTGCTCACATAGCTCAGGAAATACCTGCCATCAGCCCTAAAAACTTGGCCCAATGAAGCTTCAAAGAAAAGAAGTTTTCTGCTTTCTGAGTGGCTCCAGAAAGACTGAAAGACCTGGATAGGTTGCAACAGTAGCAGGAAGGAGTCTTGGCTATGACATGGAACTTAGGGGATATTTCAATTCTTTTATTAAAATGCTCCTAAGTAAAATCGGCCTTACCATGTCGAATGATAAAAGGCACTGAAGCTTCACAATGGAATCTCATGAAAACTAGAAAAGGGAGAGAAAGATCCGATGAGTCATCCTACTTCCACACAACACCTGAAGACTGAAAACGGAGCCATGTTCACCAGCCAGTGCCATGATGAGAATCACAGCAGCAAAACCACCAGAAACAGTCTACAGTGAGCACTAGCCTGAAGCTCAGCAAGGAGACATGCTAAATAACAGCTCCTTAAGCCAAAGGCTTTTTCCAAAAATGGCAGTTTGCAGAGAATTTCTACAGCAATTGTCTGTTTAATTGACTGCATTACTCCACACTGGCCACATGGGGGCACCAGCATACTCCACACCCAAATGAATTTTTGTGTTTTTTCTAATCTAAGGTGGAACACTGTTCAGTCTCCCACTGTGATTAGTAGAAATATTGCCACTAATGAATGCATATGCCAGCCAAAGAATATGAAACTGGCCACCTTAAGAAGATTTTACAAATAACATACTGCAGTTTGCAGTGTGTTCCTCCAAACCCAGTTTTAAAAAGCATACCCCTAAGGATCCAGTCCTAGCCTTCTGCTCGTCTTTCTCTCATGTTCTGGTAACCTGCCTAACTAGGCTTTACAAGAATTAAGTCGTTTAATACCTAAAATAGCAAAGAGGTTCAATATCTTGTTCAAAATCATAAAACTCAAGGTGACAAGCTAGAATTTGAATCCAGGTTGTCTAGATCCAGACCCAAGCTCTGAACCATTATTTTGTCATGTTGGTTATTTCCCTCTGAATATACATATATATATTTATAGAAATATATATATATTTTATATTTCCAGTTTTCCACACGTAACCAACATACTTCTGTTAACGATGATAAAATTAAAGCCTGGAGGTTAAGAACTTCTAAAACTGCAAGGCATAAAATAAAGGGAATCTCAGTAATTTGTCATATTTCCAGCACTTCACAGTTATTTAATTAGTATTCAATGCATATTTTTTGTTTAAATTGCTCAATTCATGTTCAAACTACCACATACATAGCCTAAGAGATCGAAAAATACAGTAATACAGAACTGATAACAGGAGCCGCTATTTGGAAAATGAGAATCCTATTTCAAAGTCAAAACAATATAAGAGAAAAGAAATAACCATAAAGGCATTTTAAGTGGAAAGAAAGTCTGTATAAAACCTTTACTCAAAAACAAAGGAGGACAGGGCTCAGTGGCACACACTGAGCCAAGCAAACTCAGGAGGCTGAAGCAGGAGGATCACAAGTTTGAGGCCAGCCTCAGTAACTTTGTGAGACCCTGTCTCAAAAAAATAAATAAATAAAAAGGGACTGGGAACATAGCTTAGTGGCAGAGTACCCCTAAGTTCAATCCCCAGGACCACAAAAAAATGGGAGATCAATAAATCAGGACAAGGTGGAGGAGATGGGAGGATGGAAAGAAAAGTGTCTATGGGATTCAGGGAGGCAGACGTCTAAACTATGTATGTCCCATTCATACAGTAAAGCCATCTCTGCTACTGCACTGTAAGTTGGGCCTTATTTTCATAATACTACATGTTTAATTTCCTATGTTCCAAAAAAGCCAGAACTACCACCCTTCTAAAAAGTCTAAATCTCAGGTCATATGAACAGGTAAGACAAGTTAATTATGAATTTGGTCAAATATATTTATTCCTTTGTGCAAGGCTGAAAGCTGGATCTTTCTAACTAGTTACCTGTAATCAAAAGTATGGTTTGTCTTGATTTATTTTTTCATTTCATGTGTTAAGCCATTATTAAATGAGTGCCAACCAGCTAGGTTCTAGGAATATAAAAAATGTGACCCAGGAAAATATGGCCATGTGCACAACTTAAATGCAAGTAAAAGTAAAAAGGAGAAATAGAGGGTGCTAAGAGAACACATTATCTGGGGAAGTATAGCAAACCCCAGACTTTGGAGAGTCACAGAAGGTTTACTAGCTAATATCTAAGCTAAGACCTAAAGAATGATTAAAATTAGCAAGGAAGCATGGGTAATGCCTAGGAGTAGAGAGTGTGGCATGTTCTAGAGGGTAGAAGGGGCAATAGCAAGTAAGGGAGGATGGGAAATCACATGGAAAGTTGCTAAAAGTATAAATGTATACAAATTCATAAATTTCTACAGAAAAATGGGAATATTTTCAAAACTTTATAAAGGTGTACCTTTGGACCCAGCAGTTTCATTTCTGGGAATTTATCTTATGGAAATAATTAAGCTACAATGAATCAGCTACAAAGAAAACAAACATGCCACTACTTATAAAAACAAAACATTGAAAACAACTTAAGTAAGTACCTATCTATTAAGAACTCATCAAAGCTAGGCCCAGTGTCACATGCCTATAAAATCTCAGCTTCTCAGGAGACTAAGGCAGGAAGATCATAAGCTCAATACCAGCCTGGGCAATTTACTGAGACTTTTTCCCAAAATAAAATGAAAAGGGCTGGAGATGTAGCTCAGTGATAGAGCACCCCTAGGTTCAATACTGCAAAAGTATAAAAAATTTTAAAAAGAACTCAGTAAATACATTACAATACAACCATATATCAGAATATTCTGCAATCATTATAAATTGTGTTGAAGATTAATATTTGTTGACATGAAAAAATGGTCACAATACATCATTAAGAGAAAAAGTAAGATATGATATAGTATTGTGGAATTCATCCTATTTCAAAATTATGTGAGCAAAAAGTCAGGTCAGCATATTTTTAGATTATAGAATTCTCAATGGTTTTAGTTTTTCTTTTTTCTTTTCTTTTTCTTTTTCTTTTTTTGCTTATCTCTTTAATATTTTTTTCAGAGAACTTTTTTTTATAAGAAAAATATATCAGTTACTTATTGACTTTTTCAAAAAGATTGTCTCATCAAGGAACTCGTGAATTAAGCCTTAATTCAGTTCTAGTACCCTAGAACACACAGACTCTGGCACACTATGAAGGGAAAAAAAACCAATATGAATTCCAGGAAAGAGAGCTAAATAGCACATCCTACACCATTGCCCATAAACTCTCTTCCTCTCAATACATACCTGGACAAATCCAAATGGGAAGAAACGCTCTGTCTGCCCCTGGGAGCCATGATGGAAGGTTTGGCGCCAGTCTTCAATGAGCGCAGGGAATGTGCAATTGTACAGGTCCCTGTTATAATTCATATTAGACTCCCCTAAAAAAAGCAGCCAAAATCGTGAAAGGAGTCTGGAGTAGACTCTAAGAATGGCTTACATTATTACCCTTCCTCCATCCTTGCCTTGAGAGAGTAGCCTTCCCACAGTCCTTAGGATTGGGCTTTGGACCTTCTCTAGCTAATAAGGCTTCAGCAAAAGTGATGCAGAAACGTGAAAAGTGCTTCAGCTTTGGGCTTCACTCTTTTGAAGCACCTAGAGCCCTGAAACTACTATGCAAATGATAAATGAGTCTGAACCAGCTTGTGAAGGAAGATAGGCCTCCTGAGAACCATGGTACCCAGCAGATAGCCCCAGTCAACAGAACAGAGAAAGAGGCCTGCCAGGTCGCCAGAGACACATAAGAACGCTCAGGAGAAATTAGCTGAAGCAGCCCAGACAAAAGAACTACCCTGCTAACCCAGAGAATTGTGAGCTAAATAGAATATGTAAAATTATTGTTTTAAGCCACTAAATTCTAGGATGGTCTGTTTTGCAGCAAAAGCAAGGGGGCTGGGGATATAGCTCAGCTGGTAGAGTACTTACCTCACATACACAAGGCCCTGGGCTCAATCCACAGAACCATACCAAAAAAAAAAAAAAAAAAAAAAAGGTATATGATGGAGAATCAACAAACTGAGAACTGAGTACTCACCCTGGTACCATATTACCCCTTTCAAAGTCATGTTTTGTAACGGATGGATCATGGCATTCCAGAGAACAGAGTGCTCACTGGGACCAGTTACAGAATCCTGAGGAATGGACCTGCAATCAACAAGAAACACATGCATCACCTGAAAGCTAACTGATCACATGATGATCCCTAAGCTGGGCATCTGTCCACTTCCACGTGGGACGAACTTCTGATGCAAGCAACATAGAAATAAATTGGTTTCGCTTGAAAATGTGTCATCGGTCTTTGAATTTCACCTCCAGGTTCCTCCCACGTTAAGTGTGCCAGTCACCTTTCTATGAGTTCGAGTGGCCGTGCCAGATTCCAGATGAGATGAGTAAGGCCAGAAGGAGAAGTGATTTCCTGTGAGTTTCTCACACAGGCAACAAGTTTATCTACTATTCAATGGGTGGACGCTTAGATTGGTTTAAACTTTTTGCTTTTATAAGTAATGCTGTGATCATCTTCCTTATAGCTTAATCACTGTATGCATGCTTAATTATTTCCTTAAGATAAATTCCCAGAAATGAAATTACTAGGGCAAAAAACATTTTTTAAAAAAACTTTAGCCAGGCACAGTGGCACACACCTGTAAACTCAGTGGCTCAGGAGGTTGAGGCAGGAGGATTGCAAGTTCAAAGCCAGCCTCAGCAACAGTGAGGCACTAAGCAACTCAGTGAGACTCTCTCTCTAAATAAAATACAAAAAATGGCAGGGGATGTGGCTCAGTGGTTGAGTGCCTCTGAGTTCAATCCCTGGTACCAAAACTTTGGACATGTCCCCAAATTTCCTTATAAAAGTGAACATGAATTTATCCTCAAGGAGCTGAAGATGAGAATTCCCACTTCCCTACACCTTAGGGATGCCTGGCCTGGCCTTTAGACCCCACCACCACCATGTACTGGATCTGAAGCTCCCTCTTAGTCTACTGCGGGTCATTCTTTCTGCCCACAGTTAATGTCTTCACTCCCCCACAGGGAAGCTTTTACTCAAACCACATCAAGAACAAAGTCCATCCTCCTCCCAGAGTGACTCAGCCAGTGTCCAGGATAGCAGGTCACATCCTGCTCACTTCCATGTTGGCATTAGTATTGGGATTTTTATTAACTAGCCCTTTCTCCCCTGTACATTCTTCCTGATCCAGCTTTTCCCACATGGGCTTTCACAATCAGTATACTAACATATTTTTTAGTGCATGTTCATGCATTTGTTCTTAGACTGTTTATTCTCTGGGGGAATAGAGCATAATGGTTAAAAAGCACATACTAGAGCCAGACTGTGCCACTTACTAATCATGTCCATAAGCAAGTTCCTAAACCTCTCTGAGACTTCATCCTTATCCACAGGATGTTAACAGTATCTATACTTCAAGGAGTTGCTCTGAGTATTAAGTGAATTAATATATAGAAAGTGATCAGAACAATGCCTGGCATATAGGAAGCTTTCTGTAAGCATCATGAGGTATGGTTATTACTAAGGAAAAGGATCATAACTCCTTCTTGGCATGTTCTCAGATGATTGTGGTAGTGATGACACCACACTTCACCTGTGCATGAAGAAATTCCATACATTCAACACATATGTGGACATTCAACATATATTTAGCTCCCCAACGAAGACCATGACCTTCACTCTTACATACTTCTCCAGTAGGCTTTCCTCTCAGGAGAAATTCTTGCTTACCCTTGAGTAAGGACTCCACAGGCTTTCAGGGACCTTCCAGATGACCAGGCCTCAATGGGTGTCCCACCCCAGCTGGAGGAGATCAGTCCAATGGGATATTGCAGAGTGTCATACAGGTAACGCCCAAAGAGCCAGCACACTGCCGACATGTATGTGAAATATCCCTGGCCTAAGTTTTCTGTCCAGAGAAACAGTTAAAGAAAAAGAGTCAGGAAAGAAGTGGATACATATGAACTATAGCTATTAGAGGGGTCTAGGTAAGAAGGGTGAGTTTGGATCATCCCTTCTGTACCTTTCTAGGACATTGAAAGTAAGATAAGTTTGAGAGGGAATGAGAAGATATAGCAGCAAGACTAAGCATCTCTCAAATCTTCCCTAAGGAGAATCTTATCCAAAGGGAAAACTACAGCCTTAGTGATAGTTTTCTTTCATCTGTCTTCAGTTTTTTTTTTTTTTCAGTTGCTCAAAATGCTTTTTCCCATAATGAGGAAATAGTGCTCTCAGCCTGGAACAGAGGCAAATAATTATTTTGCTCTCAATCTGAGTATAAATAATTCACTTACATAATCAGGGAGCTAAGATTCTCTAGCCAGGCAAACAGGTCTGCCCATTTTTCCTGCATCCCCTCAGGTTCCTCAAAATAGTAATACTCTTCCTCAGTAGTTAAATGGCACAAAGACCCTTGGGTTCCTATACTATCCTCTCTCTGCCTTCGCTCTTATCTGGCCACTCATTTCTACTTTTCTCTGTGGAAGGGAAAAGCAAAGATGCGGTAGGTAGAAAAGAAATGTGTATTTTTTTCTGGGTGGTTTTTATAGCTATGGTAATTAAGACATGGACACATAAGTGATGAGAAGTCTGACCAAAAGGGAAAGCAAGAGAAACAAAAACCAGTACTTAAATTTTCAGCAATCTAACTCATTTGTCCAACACAGACCAGAGTGAACAATTTCCATGTTATAAGAAAGCTGACAAAGAGGGGCACATGCATGCATACCCAGCTGACAGAATCAATTCAACCCAAAGTTATTAAAGACCTCCTGGTTTGGCCCTCTGAAAGATACAAACTCAACACAGTATTAATGCTGGAACTCCAAAAGTCAATAGTAGAATAGTAGAAATTCAAATCAATTAAAATTGATTGAGTACCTACTATGTGTTAGGAACTACTAGATGGTTGGGATACAGCAAGGAAAGAGATCTGAAGAGACTTCTCTTCTTAGGTTTGCAGTTTACAGAATAAGACGAGTATTCCACTGAATAAAATACAAGGCAAAATACATTAAGTGCCTCAAAAGATACAAATAAGTATTAAGGAATTTTAGTACCAAATAAAAAATGTTAAATGAAAGGCAGATCATAAAAAGCCTAATAAAGACTCACCACCTCCCTTGTGCTTCCATAATCCCAATACCTAGCTCTATCACTGTACTTCACTACAATAACCAACTCAGGGTTTCCCTTACCCACTACACCATTAGCCACCTGAAGGCAGGGCTTCAACTTCCTCACATCTGTATCATCAAAGTCTAGGACATAATAAAGAGTCAGTAACCATGTATTGGCTGTGGTAGCTGGTTTAAGGTGGATCACTGGTTGGTAAGTAGAGGATAACAGTAAGTAGGAGACCTAAAGGGAGTTGAGAGCCTTGAAGGATAGACAGAAATTTAATAAGCAGAGCTATGATTCTAGGCAGGAGGGAAAAAATCTGTTAAAAGGCATGTGTAATAGGAAATAGTCTGAAAGCATTTGACTGAAGCACAGATTTAAAAAGGAGAATAGTGAAGGTAAGTCTGGAGGGGATGCTGGAACTACATCTTGAAGTAAAGAAAATTGAAAGCAACTAGAAAATGAGAGTGTATGGCAAGCAGATTTGAATGCCAAATATGTGCACAGCCTGATCTCTGCAACCTGCAAATATGTACCCACCCATGGCTAAAGGACTTTGTAGATGTGATTAGGGTTAAGGAGATTGAGACAGGGAGAGTGTTCTGGATCAACCAGTTGGGTCAAATCTAATTACCTGAGTCCTTAAAGTCAGAGAACTCTTTCCTAGGTGCAGCCAGAGCAATGTGCCATCAGAAGAGGAAGAAGAGATTCTAAATGTGGGAGAAACTTGACCCACTATGCTCTTCCCCTGAGATGCATATTGCCTCTTTCAGGTTGTTACTGAAATGTCACCTTTCTCAACTGGGACTTCCCTGGTCACCCTAAATTGCAGGCACTACCCCAACCCAACTTAACCTTCCCTACCCATCCTTCCATATGGCCTCCTTTCCCTGGGATATTTTGTTGATTTACTTTTGTCTCACTAGCACACATAATCATCTAACCTATCCCATGATATCCAAATTTATTCAGTCTCTGAGCTCAGAGAGCAAGAGGAAATTCAAATAGCAAGGTGTTATAATTGTCCAAATCTGATTGATTCCTGAGTTTTAGATAATACATAATAAGAGTTCATAGAGCAAAAAGTCATCCAAAAATTAACCTGAATCAGTTCTGTTCCAGAGCTCTTATAGGGGGAGTTCAGACAGCATGAGACAGAGTATGTGATTTACTAAGTATTCATTTTCCATATCCCTTCACACTACAACCCAAGTACCATAAGATTAGGTGTTTTTGCCTTTTATTGACCACTACATCCACAGTAATTAGAACAATGCCTCACCCATAGGGGCAACTCAGATATTTGCTGAATACATTGATTCTTGAAAATGTAGGAAAAACTGAGGTCACCAAGGTAAAGCATATACAGGCAGAAAAGAAAGGGACCTAGGAAGAACACAGGAACCATATTTGAAGGAAGGTATTAGAAAAGCAATGAACAGGGAGGGAGATGACAGAGGTGATATAGAAAAAGGAAGTACCATGCAAGCTAGGAGGAACATGCATTGTCTAGCAGGGGTGGTCCACAGAGGTCTATGGAGTTCAGAAAGAGAAGAGTAGTAACCTTGAGGTGAACAAATTGTTGAGGTGGAAGCAGAAACCAGATTATAAAGGACCCATGGCAAGGTCGTGAAAAGGATGAAAACAAAAGATGTTCTAGAAAGGTATAACAAAGCAAAGGAGAGAGATGAGGCTTCATGAGAAAGATGTTTGTTATGTTCAACTTTCTTTGTTACAATAAAAGGTTACACTCTATGAGCAGGGATGTGTCTGTCTTAGTCACTGCTGTGTCCTTGGGAGCTAGCACAGAGCTTGACACTGAGGAGGCATGAAATAAAAGATTCTGTGATGAATGGACAGTGGGGACGAGAACTGAGCCTAGAGATAAGAGAAGGCCCTAGAAGAAGTAAGAGCCATCAGAATTAGCCCTGAAGGGACACCAGTCAGTTGTCCTCAAACACAGAAAAGAAAGAAGAAAGAGAAGAGAATACAGAGGGTCAAGGCAATAGAGAGAGATACTAGCACAGCTCATGCTGAATAGCCTCAATATTTTCACCAAAGTTGAAGGAAGAGTCTTTTCTTCATCATGAGGGGGAAGGTTTATTGGAGCCTTGGGAAAACACATGTGAATCAGTGACCATCAGGAATAGGATGAAGAATCAAGAACAAATAAGTAAAAGGATAACTCAGTAATAATAGATAAGAACCAAATTGGGCTTACAGATTATAAGTGGGGCTTCCACGTACAGTGCTGACCCATCATTTAATAGACAGTAAATGCTGAAGTGCTTTCACGTACCGGAGGTGGGCTTAGACCATGACAAGTCCACCGCATCAAGGTCCTCCAGCTCCTGCTCTGCCTGAACGAGCGAGACAGAGAGGATGCGAACAGACTCATAGGCAGCAGTATTGGACAGCTCCCTTGTAGCATTAAATATCTAAAAGAGAAAGTGAAATGTCATTTAACCTAGTGGGTGGTGAACTGGCCTGCAGCCTCTTAGGAAATACTTCCAACCCACTGAGTTTCTTCTGAGTCTTCAATACACTGAGATTAAACAAAATAACCAAAACTGGTAATGAGATGGACTGAACCACTTTGACTAAAAGAGACCATGATGAATCGTGTTCCAAAGAGGATTTGCATATAACAAACCCTGTGATCTTAGGAAGCAGGTCTATGATAGACAAAAGGAGGTATGCAATGCTTTAGGCTAAAGAATATTGACTATCAAGTAGAGACCACTGTGATATCTTGAAACTAAACTGATAGTGCAAAGCCATGGCAAGTAACTTATTTTTAAAAATGGTGCTTGGAGAGCCTATGTGGAGCCAAAAAGGCCACGGGGAAGTAGATTCATATAACCCAAAAAAAGTGTATTCAAAAGAAACACACCTAGGAAATGATAGCTAAAACATACTGGACCCAATCTCACAGTGCTTACTTTCTCATCTTGTCCTGCTAAATCACCAGAGGAAAGCATGGGTGCATGGCAACCTGAAAGGCGGTGTTCAGGGTAACAATTTGGAACAGTCCCAAGAATTTAAACAAAGAAGAAGGTGGTCCAAAGATATATCAGGTTCTCCTAAATCATTTATGAATCCTCATCAGTTACCAAGAATATGACAGGAGTGGCTTAGGGCTTTTCTGGACAAGAATATTTGCACTATATTGAGTAGTTTATTCATTAGTCCTATTAAACCCTATTCTTCTATGAGGTACACATGCCATTTCCTTAAATCCTGATTTTTTTTAGTTAAGGTTTTCCTTTATTTTAAAAAGAACAGATCGGCAATATCTTGCTTTGCTTTTTTAGTTATGTATTTTCTTCTGAGTCTTCCTCATCCCCCTGGACCAGTCCTGCTTCTCCCAAAACAAAGAGTCAAAGGAGTGTGAGGAAGCCCAGTTACCATTAGCCCCAGGGAACAGGCGCTCCAGCTGAGTCTGGATGGCCACAGCAAGGAGCACAGAAGGCTGGGACACTTTCCATTGGCCTCCAGCCACAGAGTGTGCAGCTGGCTCACTCTCCCTCCCACCCACCATGGAGAATACAGCTGGCCCTCCAGCCCACAGTGGAAAAGAAGTGATGGAGCAGCCAGGGTGCCCCCACGGAGAATTTCATTGAAATGTGCTGCCCCTAGAATCGTCTTTTGACTTGCCACTGAGCCTGCTGTGGCCAGTGAGATGGCCAGAAGCAAGTCAAATGGCTCTTTGGGTCACGGTGGAAACCCTGGCCTGAAATGCCTTCTGAGTAGCAGCAGCTCCAGCCTGTCCAGGTTACTGGTCTTTCCACTTTCAGGACAGATTATACATGGTCTCAGGAAAATTCCACAGGAAATCCAAGCCTGTTCCTTCAGGATCCTGCCTGGCAAGGTTAATGTGAAATAAACATTCAAGAGTAAAAACAAGCTAATGCACTCACAGTACATTCTGGCAGGGAAATTATTTTTCAGAAGCAAGTACCTGTAAAAAAGTCGCCTCCCTTGAAATTCAGTTCTGCACTAAGCACGAAGGATCATATGTTGCTTCCATGGAAACAGTGGATGAAACTGCTTTCATCCTCTCCACCCACACTAGCTTCCGCACTGACTGGGAACTCAAGCGCCTCATGGCAATGAGATGCCAGCTTGAGGAGGCAGCATGGGAGAACATGCTACTTGTCTTTTAGACTCGTTGCTAACGATTAGTGTACTGCCAGGCCAACGGAGTCAGAGTGACTGGCATTCTCCTGTATTGTTACCAGCATATGGAACTGGATCCAAAACACTGCCTGGAAAACTTCCATTTTCAAACTCACACTTTTGTATTATTTCAAGCCAGAACTTGAAAACTACAGAAAGTGTTAACAAAAATGGGGGTGGGGAAAATTTTCCTGCTATAGCCGATGACAATCACTTCTGAAACTGGTAGCCTTTCCCAATATTACTAGGCCTTTTTGATGGAAGCATTTCCTCAGGGATATTGGCAGCTAACTTAGGAATAAAGAGATTTCAGGAAGATTTTCATTTAAATGACACTTGGTTTCCCTGCTGATGAAAGGGGAAACCTTACTCCATCTGCTGAGATCAGATTTCATCTCATCAAACACCTCAGTGTAATTATTTTTCTACCAAGTATTTAAATGAGGATGTAAATGAAGATCAAGGTATTTGAAGTCATTAACGCTGCTGAGGCTGAGGGAGAGCACTGCTGCCTCTCCAGGGACCAGACCGTTCGCCATCAAAGCAGCTGCTCACCGGTGTTCATTTTGTAACCTTTATACCACATTCTTGAATTAATGAAGACGCGTCAAGAATCTATTTCCTCAGAGAATCTTGGCATGGGGTCTGCATGTGGGAGCAAGGCATGCATGTGAGAGCATGCATACGTGAATGTGTATGTGCACACACATGAATGCACATGAAGGACAGAGAAAATTACTGACTTAAAAGAATTTGAAGATTCTGTAAGTTACTTTATATTCTACTACAGCATAGTATAGTAATCCTAAAGTTGACATAATAACTATAAAGAAGCCAGTTATCAAAACTCCTATGAATCTTTTATTGAGATATGATACCAGCCCTTCCCTTCTGGATTTTAATTTCTCTACTGGTAAAGTAAAAATATGGGGAGTGCCAAGCTATGGAGAAATGGGTTTCCTGTCTGACAATGGCCATCTTTTTCTAAACCTAACAAGAAATAGCCAAGTCTTAAGACCTACCCTGACTTAGGAGGCAACAGATGAACATTTAGATTTTTCTCCATTTATAAACATCTCACTCAGTGTTATAAATAACATTCAATTTTAAAATTCCACTTTACCCTAACAACAAGATGGGCATACAATCTGCCATTTCCTTCTTTGAATGTGAAAAGTGTATGTTATAGTGAGAATTTTACCTCCTCAGAAAAGTCACATGGGAGGGAGGAAAAGATACGCAGTGTCTGATGCAAGCTTGAGTGCATGCATGTGGCGGGGAGGTCTATAGGGGGAAAAGAAGCAAAAGGAATAAAGGGGAATCATGTCTCCTTCTAATCAAAATATAAGATTCTACAGACTGTTAAGAGACTAGAAAACTTGGCTTTCAATACCATCAGCACCTAAAATTCTGTCTTGCAAACCAAGTGCATGGTTTAAAATAAAAAATTTACACTTGGATATTTCAAATGGAATCTTTTTTCTGTTCCCCTACATCTCAGAGCTCACAGCCCTAGCTTAGTACAGAATATGCTTAAGAGTAAATTCTAGGCAGAAAGAATGTGTTTACTCCTAACAATCAAGATCTCATTTAGCTTGACAGAAATTGGGATGGGATTCCTTGGCATAGGCTGCTATTGAGAAAGTGACTATATAGATACAAACAGATCTGGTCCATGCCTTTCTGTGCAAACATGGAACTGTAATTAGAGCATTAAGGAAATTACTGTTTTCCTCAGTGAGTTAACAGCAATTCCTCTATACAAAATCATGCTTTCTATCAAGAAATAAAACTTCAATTTTATGTCCATTCAACTAAACTAAAAGAGTCCAAAGTTCAGCATAATGAGCATTTCGATTCAAAGTTTTCCATATATTTAAGTAAGGCAAGGAGTAAGAAAAATAAAATATTTTTTAGGAAAATATAAATATGAGAATTTAGAGTCTAAATTAGAAAACTAATGATGATATAAAGTAGATATGTCCAGAGCGAGATCTTTTCTAGTAGCATTATTTAGTAATAGGTTTAAAAAAAAAAAGCCATGGAAGAAGAAACTATAAAGAATAGTAACTAGAGAAGCAAAATAAGAAATTCTAATCTGAAAGGATTCATATAAAAAAATTTAAAGAGAAGTGAATTGAGATCATGATCTAATTATAGAGATTTTTAAACCTCAAATTTAAATATTTCTCAAAGATGTGAAAGTGGATAATGAAGGAAGCAAAAAAATAAAATAAAAATCAACTGGAAAAACAACTTCAGATTTGGAGAAAGAGCTAGGGAAAACAGTAACATTTCCAAGTTCTAAATCCATTAAAGCAAACAAAGTATAGAAACATATTAGTGCCAATCAATTACTGCCAATCTAATCAGTGACTTAACTATTAAGGTTGTTAAATTAATTAACACATGAAAGCACTTAGAACAGATCTTGGCACATGGTAAATACTTAATAGAAACAGCCTTCCTTCTCATGTTGTACCCTTCTCTTACTTCTTTGTCTTTATCATCAACATTATTTATTATTGCAGAGACTCTGAACCATTACCTGTAACACAGTCATTTGCATATTACTCTGCCCACTGCAAAGCCAGACATCTCCAAATAAGATATCATGGACTTTTGAGGTAATATTTCTTGTCCCAGAATTCTGTTGTGCCATCAATTCAAAAGGTCCACCAGGCTTCATAGGATCCAGTACCACCATCCAAGTATTAGAGGGCGCTGAAATAACAACAGGTCTCCAAGGAATTAATCAATCACTTAAAATGAAATTAAAGCCCAATTATACTCATTTATAGCTGTTCCCAGCCTCTGTGATAAACTGTATTCAAAACTATAAAGATTGGCCATATTTCAGAAAAAGGGATGGAACTGACAAGAAAAGCAGCATTTTTATCCTTAATCTGTACCAATCCCTTCTTATTTTTAACTGAAGCATTTACAAGAAAAATAAGTTGCCCAGTTATAATCCTAAATGAGGACAGACAAAAATACACACAGATTAAAATTCAAGGGAATTTACTAAAAAAAAAAAAACAAAAAAACAGAAATTCTTGTTACACTATCCAACTGTCAATATTAACATAATCTAATCATCTCTCTACACCCAAACTAACTTCAATCAAATGTGAGCACAGAAAAATCACTTATAATCTGAAACTTCCCCTGAAAGTGCAATCACCCTTGTTATGAACCTCCACCTCCTCTCATGTTCCTAACAAGAATAAATACCACCAGTAGTTAAGGAGCATAAAGAAATTGATGCATCAAAAATCAGTGGGACAAAAATAGGAGACCAATAGAGTAGAGGAAGGGAATTGAGATGACAGGAGGAGGGAAGGGCATGGAATGAAATCTACCAAACTATGCTGTGTCCATGTATGAATTTACCACAATGAATTTTATATATGTGTAACATAATATACATATATATAATATATATGTATGTATTACATATATAACAGATATATACACATATATGATATAGCTATATAATTATAATGCATTAATTAAAACAACAATAATAATAATATAAGAGAGATCAATAGAATAGATCAAAGAGGGAAAGGGAAGACACTGTGAAAAAGATCAAATCATGTTACACGCAAATATGATGAATCCAATATTATGTATAATTACAAGGCACCAAGAAGAAAGCAGTAGAAGACACACAAATTAACCTATGGAAAAATATTTTGATTTGTCCAATTAAATATTTTCAGAGTCCTTCACAAGACTTAATATGTTTGGACTCAATTAGGAAACTGAGAAGCTATCTAAAACCCTATTTCAGACATTCATAGCCTTTTCCTTAGAAACACCCCATCACCACCATCTTCCTACTTCTAAAACACACTGCAGGGGTCACCACTGCCAACATCATACTCAGAGACTTAGGAAAATACCTTCAAAATAACAAAATTATGCCTAAAAGGATGAAGCAATGAGCAAAGTTGAAGAAATCAGAGTAGAAAAACAGAGAAATGAACAATTTAAAATAAATATTTTTTCAAAGTATATGAACTGACTTATAATTCAGATCAATGTTAATGTGAAGGAAAAGAATGGTAAAAACTGGAAACAGCATGCTGAAGTTATTATACCCAACCCATGAGAAATAATAATTATAAAAATATCATCCAAGTACCTACTATGTGCTACACACTGTGCAGTTCTTTCTAATCAGCAAAAACTAAGCAGACACACAAGGTGCCCACATGCATATAAGGAGATTAGCAAAATCCTAAATCATAAAGGATGACTTTCCTGGAGGAAATGTCCAAAAACCCTCGAGGTATCAGTGAAAGGATGCATATTTGCTCCTCTGGAAAGCATAATCCACTGAGCTTGCAACTGCCATCTCTAGGAGGTCAATTAAGCCCGGAACCAAATGTTCACAATTGTTTTTCTATCACCAATAGCGAGACATCAAAATATTAAATGTATAAGTCACCTAAACCAGAAAAATCACTGTTTTGGAAACAGTGGGCAGCTAGTACAGATTGTGTCGCACAGGTGTGATATGCTCCGTATGGCTTACACTTCTGAGCAGGCAGACGCTCCAATCTGTCCTAATAGTCTTGCCAAGGTCTTTCCAGGCTTCCTGTACTGACATATCTCACTAAAGCTCTGTCCTTCTGCCACCAACATTACTCACATAAGGTGATGGGGTCACCCCCAGAAAATCCAGGATAGGACTATTTCTTAGCCTTTCACTACTATACAACATATTCCTAGTTACTGCTGTTAATTAGGGATTTACCCTTGACCTCAATCCAGGCTACATGGCAGGTGAAGAAAACTACCCTTACCAGAACTTCTGGAAAGTTTTACTGCCCAAGAATAAAAAGACCAGAAGGGAGTGGGAATATGAATAATTTGAGTAAAACATGGCAATTTCAATCTAATACAGCTGGAAGGTGGGCTCCCTGTGGAGCCTAGAGCCTCAGGTCTTAACCTGCTTTTGACATCTTCAAAGACCCCAGAAGACTTCCTTCTATGTAAAAGCCAAAGAGTTTCAAAGGAGAGCTGACTGGTCCTTGGATTATCAGGTCAATACTGGATGACCAAAGGCCAGTGAAGTTCAGTTAAGAGGTTTTAGAAGCTCTGCTGACCATCAAGCCCACCACTTTGAGTACAAATAATAAAATTATGCCACTGACCACAAAGAGTTCGCCATCACTACATGCCAAGTTCACCATCCAGCTGGTTTTCTGCTGATCCTGATAAGATTTCTGAGCCTTAGTTGGTCTGGTTCCTCCGTCAGGATCCAAACACTTGCTATCTTGTTATGCCTTTTACCAATCCTGGCCCAGGTGTCTGTAAATTCTCATTTTTGTTTCAAATCTCTGTTCCTTTACATTCTTTCTTCTACCACCTAGGAAGATTAATTTCCTTTCTTCATTATACAGCTACTTAAGAGTGCTTACCATAAGCCTGGCACTCCATCAAGTAAATGTCAGAAAATAAACCCCAGTCCTGGGTTACACTGATGAGAAAGCCATGCAATTTGACTAGGGCTTTATGTTTTCATGTGTAACAGCATATTTTGTGGCCTATTTCTTACTGTTGCTCTTCATATTCCAGCCAAGGACATAAGTAAAAAACTATGTAATCTCCATCTTCTCTCCATCTCCCCAATTAATTGCAACTTCAAAATGAGAACAGCAAACAAAGGAAAAAAATGAAAATAATTTGCTCAGAGACATGATTAGTCATAAAGTGCTCTCTTGCTTTTTCTTTTTGCTATTCACATCAGATGTTAATTATTTTGGAGGTTATTGTGCCAAAATCTCGGATGCCAAAAAAGAGAAAAGAAAAATTATCCATGACCTTTGCCTTCCCAAGAGGAAAAACATAGAGCTGAAAGAAGCAGCCCTATACACTGCTCCTCACAGAATCCTGGATTTTCACCAACTACAAAGTGGTTCAGTGGCTTGAAGGTGAAGGTTTATTGCCTAAACCATCCCTTATTACTTTTCTTTCAATAAAATTGCTCATGCAAGTTACTTCAGCTACAGCATGGCTGTGAAAGACACCCCTTAGGGTGACCTCCAAAGTCACAGACTTATATTATCCCCTCCCTTCAAGAGCAAAAAGAATCTGTGATTTTCTTCCAACCAAAAGAAAACAGTAAAGATGAGATGTCACTCTTGTGATTAGGCTATGTTATATGGAAAAGGTAAAGGGAGTTTACAGATGTAATTAAAGTCCCTAATCAGTTAACTTTCAGTGAATAAAAGGGGAGATTATCCTGGGTAGGCCTGACTTACCAAAGTGGGCCTTTTAATAGAGGGTTCAGAGGTCAGATTTGAAGCCACAGAGATGCTGCCATGAAGTCTGCCCCTCAAGGAAATTAATTCTGCCAGCAACCTTAGGGGGATTGCACCTGGATCACTCAACAGTCACACCTCCAGCTAAGAACACAGCCTGATCTTGACTTCAGCCTGGTGAGAACTGAGCTGAAAACAGCTCCACCATGGCCAGGCCATGGACATACAGAAATTGTGAGAGAGTGAAGGTGTGTTATTTTAAAAGCACCTAAGTCCATGGTAATTTATTATGTAATGTAAAAAACTAGTATGCATGCTACCACTGCAAGCAGTGCAAGCAGGGGTGGGGAGAGGTTTTGGATTTTTGTGTGTTTCTCTTGCATACTTTTTTTTTTTTTTTTTTTTTTTTTTTTTTTTTTTTTTTTTTTTTTTTTGTGGTGCTGGGGATTGAACCCAGGATCTTGTGCATGCAAGGTTTTTTGTGTTTCTCTAAGAGGAGATTAATCTGTTTTCCTCAATCATGATGACAAATACAGACACCCTCATTTGACCATCCGCATATACACATGCCTGCGCGCACGCACGCGCACACACACACACACACACACCCACACACACACACACACACACCCTGCTAGGTTTGTTAAAATGAGATGATACCTATTCTCCCCAGCTTTATTCCTTCTGTCTGCATTACTTGACAACAAGGTTTGAACAGACCCAGTAAGTGACCACATTTGTATCATCCTTCAGGTATTTATTTTCCCAATGCTTAAGTGTCAGTCTGCTGGACAAAAACCTACATGTTGTTAAACTCCACTATGTTTTGGGTCCCTAGAGGATTACAGGTAACAAGTAGACCAAGTGGGATATTGAGATAGTCTGACAGAAAATCCCAGAGTCCTCATCAAAATTTAAAAGAGAATCCAACTGTTCAATATCCCCTGGAGTGTCTCTTTTGAGGGGCATTTTTTGTCTGCACTATGAATTTTCTTACATGTCTACCTTCCTTATTCCAAATAACGTTTTATTCATTTTTCTTCATGGGCAGAACAGAGAAAGATGCCCACAGAAGTAGGTTTTCTGACCTCCATAAACTAAAATACCTTTATTCTCTACCAAGTAAATGTGGGAATTCTGATAAATTGATCTACCACTACCGCCAATAACATCAGCCCCTTTTCCTGTGAAAGTATCAACAGTCCATGAATCACTTGATTACCTTAAGTCTGTTGGTTATTTTAATTCCAAAGAACATCACTTTACAGTGAGGCAACTGGAGCATTATTTGAGCCTAAACCACTAAAAATGAAAGGACAACATGAGAGAATGAGCTTCTGAGAGGTGGGCACTGTTTTCATCCTTCTTTATATTTTCCTTTAATTTCTGTGACAGTGTTTTATATGCACTACGCCCTTGATAGATGTTTATAGAATTGAACTTAAGATGAATTAGCAGGTTTGCAATCACTATAAATAAAAAAGGAAGTTCTTCTCTGAATGATTTACATTTGATGCCTTCCCATCACCTCCTACCCTCCAGCTTCATCTCTGCCCACCTCAGATATTAACCCTGAATCAGTCAAGAGGGGGTAAAAACTCTAAAAATAACACTAAGAACAATCTTTAAAACTGAAATGCTATATAATATCATGTGCTCTCTTTATCTATCTACAGTATTATGCAGTCTCTGTCTCTTGGATATTTATTGGTAACATTATTAGCACCAATAAAACCCCATTTCTTATTTTTAAACCATAGAAAATTTCTATAATCGATGTCATTTACTGAGAGGGCCACTTTTTGCACACAAAGCTGCTCATTTCTAAGAGGAACACAGCACAAACAGAAAGCACTAGTTCTGGGATTCTTCATTTTCAGCATATCCTGTGTCACCAGTAGCATTTAGATCAACAGACAACCATGCCTCAATCAGCTTCAGTTTCCCTTTCAGGTCTCTTAATTCTACCCAACAACAATCTTACCTTAAAAAGTCTTAAAAATCCAAGAGTTAGAAGTTCTTACCTTGCATCTATGCCTGGCATGCAGTATTTTCAAATGCTTGCTGAATGAAAATTTGCTGGAATATGAAAACAACATCACTGGGTCTGGAAGACTCTGGATTAGATCATCAGTTCTGTACTCTGACAAAACTAACAAGGCCATCCTTGTTTTTAGGGGCCAGGAAAATTTCCACCAGCTTCCTTGTCACATGTATATTCTAATTGCTGAAAACCACCAATTCGTATGTTAACTCCAACACCCTCCTCCCCCAGTAGTCTCTTACTTGCCTCACTGTCACTTCCACATTCCCAAGCTCTAGGGCTACCTCGTATGACCCAGCCCTGAGCACACCATTCTGCTTCTGGCAACTTCTAGATTTGCCTCATCTACACTATCTTCTATATCTTCATCTCGTCTAGAAAGAGATCCCTTTATGATATCTCCCTGCTCATGAAAGCTGCTAGTTCTCATCTTTTTGACCATCAATCCTCATGGCTACTCTTTTGGGTCAAGCCCTCATCTTGTATTGGCTGGATAATATAATAACATGCTAACAAGTCCCACCACTGCTACCTATCTTACTGCTCTCCAATCCACTTTCCACAGTACTTTCAAGGGGATCTTTCTAACATACCAATTTGATCAGGTTATTGTGCTACTTAAAATGGATTGATCCAAAATAGAGAATCTACTAATTAGTCAAGACAAACAAGCCTCCTTACCTCCCCACCTCACCTTCCCAACCTCACCTCCTACCTACCTTACCTACCTGCTTGGCACTTCTCCAATGACTCACCTCCACTCATGCCTCCATGCTTTTGCCCCAACTTCTCCCTCTTTCTGGTCTTTCCTACCCATCTTTCAAGACTAGCCTCAGAACAAGTTCTTTATCCCTACTACCATAAACATTTCCATACATTATGTCCTTCCTCATTGTGGTACTTATCACACATTATTTTCCTGTCTCCCCTAAATACATGAAGAGGGTTTCATTAAGGGAGAAGGCATATCTGTTTTGCTCATCACTTTATCACCAATACTCAGCACAGTATGTGGCACACAGTGGACACTAAATAAATAGTTGAGTGCCAACTAAATAATAATAGTAGTAGTAGTAACAATAACAAAAATGATTGATAAAACTTATTCAGTACTTATGTGTCAGGCACTGTTCTAAGTACTTTATATATGTTAGTTCATTTCATCCTTAAAATAATCCAGTAAGTATTATGACTATCTCCATTTCACATTTAAAGAAACCAAGACACAGATTTTTAATAACATCTCGTTAAATGACAACAGTCAAAACCAAACCCAGTAAATTCCAGAGCCAAAGTTCTTAACCACACCTCTATAGTGCCAGAGTTAATGTTTTTCTTCTATATTCCATGATAGTCCTATATACATCTTTGTCATAACATTCATCACAGCACTATATGACTTGGTATCAATTTGTATTGTTCCACAAGCTCTTCACAGAGACTTTGAGCCTTATTCTTCTCTGTATTCTCAGTTCCTACCACATAGTAAATACTCAAATAACACTGATGAAAGGATGAATGGATAGATGGATGGATGGATGGATGGATGGAAAGACTGATAGATAGATGACCTGGGGGGCAGGAGCATAAGCATTAATTTTCAGATAATCCAGCAGGTGGCAGAAGAAGACAATAGCTGAACAGAAGACAAGCTGCCTTACCTTTCACATGGGTCACTTTCTTCATAATGGTTTCTTGACCTTGGTACAAGGTCACTGTCACCATGGCTTCAGGTATACCAAAGCCCCAGATCACTGCTCCTGCAGGCTCCTTCTGCAGCACCATGTAATTATCAATGTATGAAGCAAAGCGAAAACCAATACCTAAAAAATCCAGCAGACAGGTACATTATCTGGGAGATTCAGCACCAATTACATCTGGTGAAACAGCAAAGAAAATACAGTCTATACCAAAGAATTCGAGTATATTCAAACCTTTTAATCTTCTAAAACGAGATCTTAAGTAAGTTAAGTAACTAGATCTTAATTAAGTAAGTGATAAAACAAGAACAGTTTCCAACAATACACATCATAATACATGATGACCTCTAAGGAAACCAGTGTACCACAGCCTCTTTTCCTTCTCTCCCCTTCAGAGTTCTTGTTGATCTTCCTTTGCTCTCAGACTAGGCCCTAATACTTGACTACCTTCTCCCCCCAGATCACTAAAATGCTCCTTTCAATGTACCTCACAGATGATGTTTATAAGAAAAATAAACCACTTCTTTCCCTGACTTTCCATTACTACACCTACCCCCTAGTAGCTGGGAATAAAGAAGCAGTCCTGTCTCCAACACAGCTTCTCTAATACCCCACACACACACCTTTTATCTCTTACCAATGTTAATTTCCTTCAAATAATTTCCCTTATTATGGTTTTTTGACAACCCAGTACTGTATTTATGAATATTTTTGAAAAGTCTGCTTCTTTTTCAGGTAAATTCAGATAAATCAAAACACAAAAATAAGGTTAGTGAGAGACAAAAGGTCAAAGTGTCTAAAGAAAGGTCTTTTGTTATAATTTGCCCATTTCACAACCTAAATTATACAAAAAGAGAAAGCACAATTGAAACTGTGGATTCTATTCTAGAGAGTCTCTAACAAAACTGAATAACTCACTTTAACAAGATCACTTCTATTTTTAACTTCAGCCTATATCAAAGTATTTTTTAATAAAATCCAAATGATCTCAGTGAGTTCCTCATCAAAAATTTTAACATGGAAAATAATAAAACTTATATCCCAATTCATCTGACAAAAAAGACCAAAAAAAAGACCCCAAAAGAAAATAATTTACAAAATTAAATTTAAGGGTTTTAAACAAAAAATGATAGGCAGGAAAAAGAATCAGAATTAACAAAGCTGACATTTTCCTTCCTGGAAGCTACAAATGATGACAGGCCCCTTAGGCTACACTTAATAGCAGTACAGCTAATGGGGTCTCCTACACAACCTTGGTGGCCTATTATACTGCTTTTGGAATAACAGCCCAGTCCCTAAAGTCCTCAGCCAGCACTCATGCTCCCCACCCCCACCCCCACCAGCTAGCTTGATCATGATACCTATGTGACAATCAGATATCACCCAGAAGGCCTAACAGGCTACAAATAACAGCTGCCATAAGCAAAACACTCTAAGAGACCACAACACCCCAGAATTGCATAAGCAGGTTGGCAGCCTGCTGAGGGAAGGGGGAGGCACATGTGTGGGAGGACCCTGTCTTGAGTGGGTACTTCACATGGAACAAAAACCAAAAATCAAAAGCATAAATAAGAGCTAAGTAGAGAGAGGGTAGGAGTAGTGGAATGGAGTGAAGAAAACTGGTTGCTATTTGCATATCTGAGTATGCAGCCAGTAGCCCATAGACTGGGGAAGTACCTTTTCAAGGCAGTCTGTGTTCACCAACATACACTTACTGAACATCTTTGTGCATGGCTATATTATGTTGGGCTAAAGAATTTTAGAGGTAGAAAGCCTCTTTATAATCATGGTATTTAGTGATCAAAAAGTACTGACCAAGAGACTAAGACTCAAATAAATTAAGCAATTTTTAAAAATAACTTGCATATTCATTAATTCAACACATATTTATTGATTGATGCCTACCATGCACCAGGCACTATTTTAAGAATTAGGGATATAACAGTAAAAGAAAAAACTAGATTTAAAAAATCCTTATCAATAAGGAGCTGACATTCTAGTAGGGAGCTTACTATAGCAAGCACAGGGCTAAAGACACTAGATATTAAACTTTGACAACTGGACTCAAATCACAATGTAGTTTATGGGAGGACTCCTAGAAACTAAGTCACCTGATTCCAAAGTTAATATAATTTCCACTTTGCCACAGATAATGATAGTAAATCAAGGAAAAATCATATTCCCTGTCCTTACAAGGTTCAAATTCCAACCTGATTAGAAAGTGGAACATGAAAGACCAAGGAATTGAGCAGTGGACTAAAAAATGAGGGAACAAGACTGGCAATTGCTCTTGTGTCAAACACAATACACATTAAACATTTGATTTTTTTTTTCTTTAATTTCTCCCTTCATTTGGGAGCAGGCGTTAAAAAAAAAAAAAAAAAAAAAAAAACAGGAATGAGTGCTTCAGGGAATAGACAGAAAACCATTACAAATGGACTAACAAAATTAGGTTAGTGGTTACCTCTCATGGGGACCTGGCAGATGCACTGTGGAGGACAACACTGGCTCAATAAAACTCAGTGTTTTAGTTCTCAAATTGAGTGGTGAGTTCATGGGACATTTCATTGATTCATTGTTACACCTCAAATATTACATGATAAACATTGGCAAAAAGGATTAGGTGGTTTAAAGGAAAGACTGCAGAATATAAAACCAAGTAAGAAGGAAGGGAAATTTATAGCATGAATGAATGAATGAAAAATATAGTCAATGGTAGTGAAGGTTATGTAATGATATAATAGAAAGGAGATCAATACTGATACTAAAGATAACCCTTAACAGAAAAAAATTAATAATGGCTGTACTCTTCTGTACTTTCTCCCCAACTTGTGATGGTCCCCAATGGTCACTGAGTGGTGATGTGTCAGGGAAGGACAAGCAGAGCGCTACTAATTAAACTCTAAAAATTATTTGTGGGCAGCTGCCTGTGTGAATCTGAGTATTTTGCAGGTGCTTCAGTAAAGCAGCAGTCATATAATTCTCCCATATCGACTTCCACTTAAAAGAGATCTTTGGGACTCGATCTTTGAGTGGTTTGAAGGAAAAAAGTTCAGCACTATCACTTTACTTTGTATTAGCAGACAGATCCCCTTTTCTGGTCTCTTGCTGTGACCCAGGGTCGCCCAGGGTAGTCAGACAACAGGCTCTGACCTGCGCAATGGCCAATTTGAGTCACTTTCCTCCCCCAACGTATATCATCCCACCACCAATATCTCCAAGCTGCACCAGAAATCAAAGCTAAGCTTTAAATTATTCTGAGAGAGTGAGGGGGTTGTATTTCTTAGCCCTAATAACCACTTAAACGAGTAAAATTTAATTCCCCCAAGGAACCCAGCCTGATGCACAGCCTCCCAAGGGCACCACTGAGGGGGAAGCTGCTGAAATGTTTTGGATGACTCAATCACCTGTTTCCAAATAGTTTCTAACTTAGCTTCGCCCCCTTCCCTATCTCCCCTGAGGGCCTCGGTATGGGCACATTTCAACCTCCCCATTCTGATAAACCCAACTCCTTCCCCTCCTCCACGCAAGTTAAGGACAGTGGGTGGGAGTGGAGAAAGCCAACGGGCTGGGGGTCCGGTCCAGCAAACACCTGCATGCCAGGCTGGGTCGCAGAAAACCGCTCCTGGCCAAGGGCTCGGTCCCCGACCTTGAGGGCCCGCAGATAGGGATCCCAAAGAGAATCGGGACCTCGGAGCCGGCGCAGTCTGAGGGGCAGGGGGCCGATCGAGCCAGGCCGCCTCACCTGCACTTCTGTCGGCCCAAAGGATTAATGGCAGCACCAGCCCGAGTGCAGACCCCGTGACGACCATGCTTGCGAGGGTCGGTCGGCAACCCGCTGGACTAGGGAAGTGCACCACGGAGGGGGAGGGGCGGGGCGGGGAGATGGGCGGGGCGGGGCGGGGCCTGTGAGGTTGACCCTGCCCTTCCCTGGACCTTCAGTTCGCGCAACCAACCGCGGCCTCGGGGGAGGCGCGCCTCTCTCCCTCCGGGCCGCCGTAGTTTAGGAGAAAAAAAACGGTTACCCAGCAACGAGAAAAAACAACCGGAACCATCCGCACCAGCTCGGGGAGAAAGCAGAGGTGAGGCGCTTTCCCCAACTCGCTGTTCAACACCGAGACTTCGCCTTTTACCTTCGTCTTTCTTATTCCCTCAGCATCCCCTACACACCCTGGGGAGGCGGGGTCAGATTGAGGGCCAAGGCAGCCCCTCCCTCGAGAGTCTGAAATCCCAGGCCCTCGACGTCCCTCTGATACCGTCCGCCCTCGCTCCCCAGCCTGGGTCAGGGTCGCACCGATCCTTTTCACAAACCACGTTTGAAGATAGATCTCATCCCGTTTAGTCTGAAAAGGGCAGGGGGAGGACTCGGGCCTCGTTGAACCCTCTTGTCTTCCAACCTGGACCCCTACCAAGGCCTCCGCCCTTGCTCAGCACCGACTCACATACAAACAGGGCAGGTCCCTGGAGAGCTTTTCAGACTCCGTCCAACCCAATGCTTGGCAGCTACCTTAATCTAGCCCCTTGTATTCTGAGACAGGAAGGGAAGGCCTGATCGAGACAAACCAAAACCAGAAAATAAAAGCACCCCAAAACCTCGCAGCCTGGGATTTCAAAACCAAAATCCTTCTCCCCCTCCTCAACCCTGTTTTTAAGAATGCAGAGGTGCTTCGAGCATCAGAAGTGGCAACTAAGAAAATGTGTGAAATTTAATTCAACAAGTTGGAGTAACTAGAACCAGTACCTAATTCCTACTTTAATTTTTTTTTTCATTTTTGACTTTAAACACTGTCTTCTCTGTGATCGATAATGAATTCCGTTAAACTAGCTTTCTTAATAATCATTCTCTCTACATACTTGTGGAATAGCAAAAACTACCCACATCGACAGGAAGACAGAGAAAAAGTACTTAGTGTCATAGTAAAAACTGTGGGGTTTTTAATTTTTAAAAATGATTTAGTCAATTGAATGTACTATTCTGATTCAGAATGAAGAATTTCAAATTCTCTGGGGAAAAATATATAGATTTGGAGTATATTTAGAGAAACAAGGGTTGAAGTTCAAGAAATTTGGGTGTCAGAAATATTTTGTCATAGTTGTGATTATGTAACTAACATCAGACAAATTTAAAGATAAATGCTCTTTAATGAATCTCTAGGTACTCTAGGCAATTCCTCCCAAAGAGATGTCGATTCCATTCTCCAACACCCACTACCGAATTCCACAAGGATTTGGGAATCTTCTTGAAGGCCTGACACGTGAGATTCTGAGGGAGCAACCAGAAAACATACCAGCTTTTGCAGCAGCATATTTTGAGAACCTTCTAGAGAAAAGAGAGAGTAAGCTTTTTTTTAAATAGACATTATGGTAAACATTTAAGGCCATCTTCATTCTACAGCAAACTTTATGAAGCAGATGACTTCACGTAACAGTTCTTGTTATTTGAAACACTGTGTGCCTCTTTGACAAGCTTCTCTTAGTTCTCTTATTCAAGATTACCAGTTTATTATCCAGACCTCCTTCACTGTATTTCTCATGGACACACAGTGTGGAAGGGGACCTCTAAAGGTCAGACAAGTGTTCCTCTCCACGTTCAAAAACGCATCCCCAAAAGTTGACTGTCTATTCCTCCTGAGAGGGTAATTAGCAATTTTCTTTAAATTTTGATTCTTCTCACTTGAAATTATTGAAAGTGTTATAAAAATAATTCAACACTCCTTAGATTAAATAAATTGGTATTCACTGGAGTATATCAAACTGTTCTTTAATAAAGGCACAGAGACAAACTGTTTTGAAAAGTGAACTTGGGAAAGTAATTTATATTCTCTATACTCTAAAACTCTCTTCCTGCACAGAGACTAAGATCCACTCTAACAGTAACTCTTTGATTGAGAACCAAAACAAAGTTCCTTCACTAATGTGAATAAAATTTCCCAACCTTGAAGGTTCATGACTATCATAACCTGACTCAGAATGAAAATTGGGAATTAGTAGTTACAAGTTAGTACTAAAAACCTATTCTTGACTAGAAAAATCATTCCGTATAAATTATTGTTATTGTTATTGTCAATGACAGTATTCCAACAGAGTGGTAAAGGTGACTAGAAATAGCCGCAAGCACACAGACACATTCTATTGCAAATCATTTTACAGAGGGAGGAAACTTAGCACAAGGCTTGAATTCAAACAATTCACATGCATGGCACAGCTCCACCCCTTGCCCTCTTTGTTCTGCCCTTGTAAAGCTCAGAATCTCTGCCAATTTCCTGGCCATTGCTGGTCTTTTCCATTTCCAGTCAAGATGAATATTTGTTGCTCAATCTGAAATTTTAAGTTGCTCTAAAAACATTTGAGAAACTATATTTAGGGAGAAAAAGTAAGAAAAATGCTTTGGGGAAAGAGGTAAATTATGAACACTAATTTTGTTATCATAACATTCATTTTACAAATTCATGCAGTAAAAAGTCTTTAGTCATTTGTTTAATTTTAGAACTCAGAAACATCCCATTACAGAAACATTTGAGTCATCATTGCCAAATCACAGTACAAAAGCAATTGATTGTTCAGATTAATGACCTGGGGATACTATCTTAGTAATAAACAACCGGTGAAACTATTTGAAAAAATTTTAAGCACCACACCCACCCATGTTAACCAAAGGTGAATTATCCAATTGATACAAGTTTCAAAATTTCATATCTCCACAAAGGCAAAAGAAATCATGAACATCCAGCTCAGTATTCCACACAATGTAAGAATTCCCTTACTATCATTCCTCATAGGTAATTTTTAGTCTTAATATTTGTTTTGTGACAAAAAACATATCAGTATATAGTATAAGTGGTATCTCAAATCAGTAGGGAAACAGAGGACTTCTTATGAATTGATATTGAGATAAAGAGGGAAAAAAATAAAAGTAGACCAGTTCCTTATACATCATATGTCAGAATAAATTCCAAATTGGTTGGAAATTCATATATTAAAAAAGAAACCATGTAAATACTAAGAAAAATATGAATGAGTTTCTCAACACAGGAAAGAAAACTGCTAAGTTGCTTTAATGGCTTCAAACTCCAGTTGCAATTATGAACAGATTGATAGAATTGATGTCATAAAAGTAAACTTTTACCTCACAAAAAGTACCATAAAGAAAATAAAACAGCAAGTGACAAACAGAAAAAAAAAAAAAAAAAACTTGTAATTTCTATCCCAGTGGGTTAATAAACCTAATAAAGAACTTGTAAAAACTGTCTTATGACTCATTTATAATGACAACCCTATTGAAAAAATGAGCAACAGATATGAACAATTCAGACTAAAATAAATGCAAATGGCCCTTAACCTGAAAATCTACTCAAATGCTGTAAGTAACAGAAGTCCAAATCAAAACTACACTATTAGCAACAACCACCCCTACATCAAACTGGCAAAATGCTGTTTGCCAATATACTCTAGGCAAGGTTGGGGGGATATACACTCATATACATTACTTGTGGAAAAGCAAAATGGTACAATCTCAAGGATAGGAACTCAGTAGTATCTACCAAAATTATATATGTGTTTAACATTTGACCCAGAAGTTCTACCTCTACACTTTTCATTGTATCATTTATGGAAACAACCTAAAAATCCATGATGGAAATTTTTTTGGGCAGTGCTGGGAATCAATCTCAGGACCTCATGCATGCTGACAAATTCTGTATCACTGAGCTACATATTCAACCCTCATAATAGGGATGGACTTAATAAACATCAATAAATGGAATAATATTTAACTTCAAAAAAGAATAAGGACGATCTCTAGATAATGCTATGAAATGATCTTTAGGGATCAGTGGAAAAAAAACAAGATGGGAGAAGGTGTGCTTAGTATGCTATTTATCTAAAAAAAAAGGTTGATATGAGTACATAACTTTATTTTAATGTAAGAATAAATCTTTTAAAATTATCATTTTCCTGTAGCAAAAGGAAACTGGGTAGATGTAAGATAAAATATAGTTTAGGTTTATTAATATTTAGCAGAGTAATAAAATTACATTTAAAAATTGTTAAGCAATTCCTAAAATTTAAAAGTGAAGTTAAACGAACTAATAGTAAGTAGGTGACACACACAGAAGGGAATTATTTCAAGTGAGTACATAACATAGTAATTTGACTATACAAACCTGGTAGGTGTATCCTAAAACCAAAATCAACAACAAAAAAAAATCTTAAAATGCTTTCAGTAATCATTGCTAATATTATAGTAGAATGCTATAATTGTTTTCAGGAATATCCCTGACAGGTTCATGTGTTAAGACTTGTCCCCAGTTTTGTGGCACAGTTGGGAGATGGTGGAATCTTTTAGAGGTGGGGCCTAGTGGGAAACTTTAGATCACTGGGGGCATGACCTTGAAGGGAATTGTGGAACACTCTTGTCTCTCATAGTTGGCCAAGAGGTAAACAGACCTCCTCCATACTCCTGCTGTGATATAACCATAGACCCAAACACTGAAGCCAATTAGTCATAGACTGAAACCTCCAAAATTTTGAGCCAAAATAAACCTTTCCTCTTTTAAGTTTATTTATCTTGGGTATTTGTTATAGTAGTGGAAAGCTGACTAACATAGAGTGTTATTCTGTACCCTGTTTATATGTTATAGAATAAAGCAAGTAAGCAACTATGCTATGAGGAATAATAATTTTAGTGTAGGAAAATTGACATAAAATTATTAAAATGAAACAGGTTTATAAAATTATGTAATCCTACATTTTATTTTATTTATTTTATATATTTATTGGTACTAGGGATTGAATCATGGAGTGTGTTGCCACTGAGCTACAGCCCCAGTCTTTTATTTCTTATTTTTTATGTTGAAAAAGTTCTAAGTTGCTGAGAGTCTTGCTAAGATGCTGAAGCTGGCCTAAAACGTCTTTGCCCCTCCTGCTTCAGCCTCCCAAGTCACTGGGGTTCCATCATGTACCACAGGACCCCTATAATCCTAAATTTTAATTGAAAAAAATCAATGTGACCTCATGATATGTTTTCTCTTTTGAAAAATGAAAGTTTTTTTCAGCTTCATACTTCAAAAAGCCTTAAAACAATGACCAGTCCAGTTCCAGGGGACACCTAGCTCCTAGATATTCATCTCTGAATATCTTTTCCCAGGACCCATCGCTTCTTGGAGAACTAGCTAATTCTGTGCACTGGGCAAATACAGAAGATAAGGCTGACCATCTTGTCATACCAAAAAACAAGAACACTCTCAAGGATTTCTAAAGGAGTTTGTAAAGGACTCAGGAGAATGTGAGCGCCTGAATTAAGCTCCTTCTGGCTAAATTTTGGGCAATTACAGCATCAGTATTGGAATTCATCTAGTTTGTTAAATATTCATAAGTTCATAATTCTAAAAGCAAAACCTACCACTCATTGGCCACCTCAAGAGGATCCTAGGAGATAACTGATTACTTTGAAAACTTGATAGAGGGAAAGAAAAACTTTCTTTTCTGTAAGAACTGTATTTCAGGGTAATCAAATAGTTGAAGAAAACAACCACTTTCTTTATTGAGTTTCTTCAGAAAATAAAGAGGTAATGAGAAAGTTAGGGTATTACCATTTTGCAGCCCCTAAAGCAATGATCTTAAAGTGATTTATCATCAAAGAACCCATAAAAATTATAAAAAGAGAGACAAGCAGATATTATTTATCTCCTGACGGTAATACACAGCTCTATCAATCAAGTATTCTTGCCCCGCCAAAGTCAAACCTGAATCTGATCTATAGATCCACAGAACATTTAAAAGCAAAGGAAATTGTTAACAGCCACCATGGAGATAGAGTCATAAATATCCAAACTGTGGAAAATTCCAGAGGAAAAATGACCCAATTCCATCAACAAATTAATTGCTGCGAGGAAAAAAATGTTTGGGTGGGGTTCCATTAAAGCAATTTAGAAGACATAACAATAGGCTGTGTGTGCCCATTTTGCGAGGTTTAATTTGAATCAACAATCAAATAAAATATACTAGACAATGGGAGAAATTTGAATAGTTGACTAGGTAGTTGAAGATATTAAGAAATTACTGTTCCTATTTAGGTATGATAATGGTATGGTTATATATTAAAGATAAAGATCCTTTATCTTTTAGAGATGCATATGCAAATATTTGTAAATAAAATAATAGGGTACTTGGATTTGGCTTAAAAATAATCAGAAGAAAAGATTATTGATTAAATAAATCATGAGTTAATAATTGTTGAATCTAGGTCATATGCATATGGGGATTTGTTATATTATTCTCTCTACTTTCTGGGTTTGAAATTTTTCATAGTGAAAAGGCTCAAGAAAATTTGTTTAAATATAAATATCTCACCCTATCACACCAATTGTCTGAATAACATGCCTCATTTAAAAAAAAAAAAAAAACTCTCCCATTCTTCAGTTTTCCAAACTTCTTGACTACTTAGCATTTATTTTTAAATACTTTTTTGTATTTACTAATACATGTTTATATGTACCTATATTCATATTTAAATATCAACATTTGTTCTCTCGCTCCCATTTTGTTATAAATTCTGTGAAGGCAGAAAGTATGTTTCTTAGTGCTAATGTAAATATTCCCAAGGGCTCATCTAGTGTTTAATTGATCATCATATATTTAATGATCACTGGTTGTGTCTGCAGTACTAGGCTATATGAATTATCAGTAAGACTTTTGACTGTCAGTAAAGAAATTGTGGCTTAGAACAAGAAACTTTTTTGTGCTACCACTCAAGATTTACTTTAATGAACTCAAAATAAGTGAAATTATTCTCTTTTCTTATTTAGAAACCAACTTCGATCCAGCAGAATGGGGGGCTAAGGTTGAAGACCGCTTCTATAACAACCATGCATTCAAGGTACAAATCTATGTATCTGTTGAATCTGGCTATTTATTCTATCCAGAAAACAGATTATTAATTCTCCCCCAAATTGTGAGAATTATGTGAGGCATTAAAAATGACTTATTAAAACTTTTTAATTATACATTTTTTTCTAATGAAATTCTTTTCTGAAGTATTTGAATCAAGTGTAGATACTAAGCTTAAGTTTAAAGATGATCAATAGGCAGAAGGTGCTTGAAAGTTATAGAAAAATTATCCTGTCTTTAATTCTTCAAATTTTATTGAACATCACAATGCTTAGCAAGAGCAGGTACTCAACAAATAACTTGTTGGATAAATGGACGACATTTCATAAAGTAAAACACCACTAGTTCAATTATTTCACTGTCACATGTTACAAAAGACTAATTAGAGTTAAAGATGGTAACGGAATAAAGTTTTCTCTGTAAAACTAATCTCTTCAGAATCTGAACCCATCTCAGCAGTATTCTCAAAGACAGCTTTTCTTAACAAGGTTTCTCAAAAAACTTCAGCCCTAAACTGAAGCACCCATTGCATGTAAAGAATCAGTGTCTTGCCTTTGTATCTAATGTGATTCTAGTTTTGTACCATCTTTGGAAGATCTAAGAAAACTAAGAAAAACCACCACTCAAAACATTCTCTGTGTTATGTGGTTCAGATGAGGAAGGATGATTGACAAAGACTATTGGGATCAACTGGGAATTTGATAGAAATTCATAGTCTCTACCCCAGTTCTGCGAATCAGAGTTTTTATTTTAACAAGATCCCCAAAGTAATTTGTAGATATATTAAAATTTGAGAATACTAGCTGGGTGTGGTGTTGCCTACTTGTTGTCCTAGCCACTCAGGAGGTCAATGCAGGAGGATCACTTGAATCCAGAAGTTCAGGGTCAGCCTGGACAACATAGTGAGACCCTTTCTCAAAATAATATCAACAACAACAATAATAATAATTTGAGAACACTACTTTGTACAACTGAGATAACACCACTAGCCACAAAGCACCGGCTTTTGAGTGATTAGAATTAAAGCAAATGAACAGGGCTGGGGATAGAGCTCAGTTGGTAGAGTGCCTGCCTTGTAAGCACAAGGCCCTGGGTTCAATCCCCAGCACCGCAAAAAAAAAAAAGTAAAATGAATGAACAAACTTCAAGTTTTGATGATGTTCTTCTGTACATATGGGAAATGTTCTGCAGAAGTAGCTGTCCTTTATTCCATTGAGTTCAAAAGTGAAGTTCCATCCATTTGTGCCTGCAAATGATCTATTTATTTTTATTTTACTAGATTCTCTGTGAAATAAAGGGGATAATATTGAAAAACATTTATTTCCTTGTGTCAAATAGCTTTATGTGATTTGCTCATGTATTCTCAATCTTCTGTTTTATGGGTTAAAGTGAAAGAGGATCTTCCTACAGGAGGTGAATTAGCATAGCCTCTATTTTGAAGGAACACTTCATTAGCCATATAAAAATTGGCAGAGCTGGCTTCTCTTTTTATATTTAAATCACTCTCCACAGGGAAACATACTTTCTTGATTTAGTTTTTAATCCATGAATTTCATTAAGTCAATTTGACTTCATTCTATGGACCACAATGGCATTTAATTTATGACTATTTTAGAAACCATTGTCACCTCTTTTTTGTACTTTCTTCAGGACTCATTACCTCATTTTATTGAATTTTACTATAAGACAATGGTTTGTTTTTAATGTTTATCAGTGGCAAATTCATTCCAAAAGCAGAAGAGCCAGCATTTTTGACAAATTCTTGGTCTTTGAAATTTGTTTATACATATTCCCTTGAGAGCTTTCATTTATTTCTTCTTGTTCCACCTTTTTTATTTAATAAAAGATATATATTGACCCTTTCCCATCTCTCTAGGAGCAAGAACAATCTGTTCAAGAAAAGTCACAGACATCTGTGAAAGGGGAAGACATACCAGGCAATGCCGTAGTATGTAATATTTTCCATTTATTATCAACTTCTACAAAGAATGATATCACTCAGTTTAAAATTATACTCCAAATATGAATCAGTCTATTATCTATATTGTTAAAATCATAATTTTGCTTTCTAGATGATTAATGTCAGTGATAAATTGGTGTATCATTTTCATCCATGCCTCTTATAAAGGAAAACTCATTCTTCCTATTAAAAATATAATCTTATTTTCCAAGATTGCCAGTGATTGAAAATCTTCCCGTGGGGAAATGCAAACAGGACTTAGAACTTCAATCTTGATCTTTCAGACTCATCTTCCACTTTGGGAATTTTTCACTAATTGTTACTGTCACCATGTCACAATGGCAGAGGTTCAGAGATTACAAAAGGAAATTCAAAGAGAATTACATACAGGGAAATAAAATGACCTCACACAATGTGGCTTACTCATCTTCCATGCATAGCCCTCTACAAAATGCCTTCCCGCCCGATAGCCTACAACCAAGGTGCAGAGACAAAGGGAAGTTTGCCCTTAATATAACTCAGTTATATGCTAAAGCCAGCACTCAAGAGACGATTATGCACATCTCTACCTAACTCCATATTCAATAATTTCTTTTCTTCTTTTTTTTTTTTTTTTTTTTTTTTTTGGCTACCAAAGGTACTTTACCACTCAGCTACAGCCCCAGTCCTTTATTTATTTTTTATTTTGAGACAGAATCTCTCTAAGTTGCTTAGGGCCTCACTAAATTGCTAAGGCTGCCCTCCAACTTGCAATCCTTCTCCCTCAGCCTCCCAAGTTGCTGGGATTGCAGGCATGCTTCACCATGCCTAGCAGTAATATCATTTTAATAGCCACTTGAACATACTAAGATTATGGAAAAAACTAGGAATCAGGGCTCTTTTTTTTTGAGGGGCAGAGCCAGTTGTTAAACATTTACCAGAATATCACTGTCTATATTCTTCAAGCCCAGAATCAAGAGGACCAAACCCTATGAGAAAGAACCCACTCTATATAATGTCAAAGACCAAACTTCGAATTGCTTTTCAGGTTCAGATGTTCCAGTGAGTTATCATTAATTGACACCTAAAAATTGACATGCCCCTCAAGGAATACCTTACTTCTCACACAATGAGGAGCAGATTTTCCCTATAATACTTACAAATTATTCCAGAATTATATAAATACAATCCAATAAGCCTAATATTGGTAGCAGTGTAGTGGGAATTCATGGAAGAAGGAAAGAGAGTCATTTCCTTACATCTTTCACAGGTGCCCTTCTATGTAGGTTTTCATGGGTTTAAGTTAGAATTAATTTCCAACTTGAGAGTAATTTGTTTGCACATTTTGGGGCACCATCTGAGAAGATTTTATACCATTTTTTCATTTAATAGCTACATTTGCCTCATTGACCATGGAGATGGTCAGGAAAGAATCCATCAATAGGAGAGAGAGAGAATAAATCAAAGTACATAATACAATGGCATTATTAAAAAAGAATGGGTAAAGTTTTATAATAATACCATAGAAAAAGAGAACCAAGATAGTTACATGGAAAAAGTAACTGCAGAACACCATGATTAGAATAATCTCATTTTTAAAATAAGAAGGTGAGTGTATTGCACACACACACACACACACACACACACACACACACACACATATATACATCTTCATATAAACATTTTTGTATATGGGGAAATTTTAGAAAGATACACATATGCGCACATACACTCACACACACACCATCATTATAATGCTTAACCTATTAGGAAAGAATTTGGGAAAATGAAGAAAACTTTTCACTGAAAGTGATATTTGGATATTTAAAATATGTATATGTAATTTTTATAATTGAAAAATATATTAAGGGCAATTCCATTTTGCACTTAGGATCCTGCATTTGGCTGTCTGTAAATTATACCTAATTTTTTTAATATGCCAAAGTGCAACCAACAATGATAAACCTGACATTACTTAAGTCAAATAATTTATCTTTGGCACTCCACTCTTAAATATCTGATTTTAATTATCTAATTATTTATAAATTAAAAAGTTAACATTTTAATCATCTTATGTAATCATGATTATTTCAAAAAAGTACTTTTACTAATCTTCTTAACATTTTTACCCATGTTTCAAGGTTTCTTACTTATTCCCCACCCCCAAAAATGTTATCACTCAGGAAAACTGTTAAATAGGAGCTATTTTGGAAAAAAAAAAGTTGGCAATGATCTTTTATTGCAGAGGCATATTAAAGAGCAACAAAACAAAAAGTCTGCTATTTTGGCATTTGCTGTTTAGTACATCCACAATGTGACAATATATAAAAATTCCCTCAGGAAGCAACAGATCTCTGAAAGTGTATCCCTAAATTGATTAAATTTATACACTTATTTTTATGGCATCAAAAACATGAGACCTTTTTAAAATCTCTTTTTCTTTCAATGAAGGAGTTGAAGGAAGATAAAGAAAAAGAGGAATTTGCTGCTGTCAAAATCCAAGCAGCCTTCCGGGGACATGTAGCCAGAGAAGAGGTAAAGAAAATGAAATCAGATAAAGTTAAAGATGAGACAGAAGAGGAAAAGGAGTAAGGACACTGGTTTCCCCCCAGAAAACTTGAAAAAATAATCCAAATCCATCAACCTTGTTGGGATTATCGGGTTTTTTTTTTTTCCTTAGTAAGGGAAATTTGATGTTGTGAAATAACATTTGTTGCTGTTGTGAAAATCTGTCATGAGCATTTGTTTAATAAACATGCCATTGAAACATTCCACTTGAAGATTTCTCCAAGATCATGGGAACTGTTTATACTTGCCCCAAGTCTATGTATAGACCACTCTGGATTCAGCTATAGAACTATAGAACTGGAGTATCTGAGTTTTCAGAGATGTCAGAAGTTGTATGGTCTAACCATTACCTAATGAATAAATCTATCGCATCGCTGAAAAACAATGATTCTTTAGCCCCTGCTTCACTTCTAGTAATGAAGAATTCCACTGCCCTTCAAATACTTTTCAGAGTGTGTGTGTGTGTGTGTGTGTGTGTGTGTGTGTGTGAAAGAGAGAGAGAGAGAGAATCAAACCCAGGGCCTTGATCTTACCAGACAAGTGCTCTACTATTAAACCACATTTCGAGAATCTTAATTTTTTAATAGCTTGAATTATTAGAAAGATAAGTTAAAAAAAAACTTCCTCCTTTATAAGTTTTACATTGGTTTTCATTTGTCATACATGCTTTCAATCATTTATCAAAAATGTATTCATGTGTTGAAATCTCATAGTGAAATGTTTTCCTTCATGCATCCTACAGCTTGGTATTGTCTTGCTCTCTAAAACCACACAGAACTAGACTAATAGTATCGTATTTGAAAAAACAAAAGCTATCGTTATGTCATACTCCCTTCTTCAGGTAAAACTTCCCACGCATCTTTAGTGTATAAATGGTAATACATGTTTTGCAAACTAAGAAGTTTTTTATCTCTGTTATTTTTTCAGTGAACCAGTCAAGTCCTAAGTACCTTATTTTTAGAAAGTTCAGTCTCTCCTTTTTGATGCCGCCCTGCTCTTGTTTGTCCAGAAAACTTGGGATTAGATCAAAGAGTGCAATTCCAAAAAAAAAAAAAAAAAAAGAGTTCGATTCCCTTCTGCTACTGGAGAACAGCATGCTACCTAAACTCCCAATCCTTAATATCCACTGTACCCCTTCCTCCCATCCTTACCCCCTCTCCTCCAGGCTTAGATATGGGGAAAAAATCATTTCTCCTCCAGGATTTCAGCTATTTATTCCATTATGCTACTCAAAGCATCAACTTTCAACACCTTTCCTTCTTGAACAAAGTCATCCTACTCAAAGAATTATCAAGGGAGCCCAGAATTAATACAAAGACTTTTCTTTAGTGAATATGTAACAGGTGAGGAAAAGATACCATTTAGCTTTTTTTTATTATGTGTTATAAATGTAAAGAAATTAATACTGTTTTTTCCATATAGTCAGTTCACACACACAAGCACACACACACACACACACACAATTTAGTGGTAATGATATTTATGAAGGAGGAAAAGAAAAAGGAGAAAATGGGGAAGAAATGGATGTGGTCTTAATAACAACACATATCAATAACATTTTGTTAGCACTTATCTCTCTAGCTGCTACTCCTTCTCAATTTCATTTGCTGGTAACTCTTCAACTCTCCAACCAGTAAACACCAAAGAATCTCCAGTAGTCCTGGGATCCCTTTTTTATAAATTTACCTGTTGATCTCATCCAACCTCATGACTTTATAAGCCATCTCCATACTCATTACTCCCAGACTTTTCTCCCCTCCTCCTCCAAACTTGTATGTTCAACTGCCTACTTAAATCCCTATTTGAATATTTATTCCCCTCAAAAGGAACATGTCCAAAATACCTCCTGATATTGCCTCCCAAAAGCCTTGAATTCATCCTTAACTCTTTTCTCCTCCATTCCACATACAAAGCCTGATGGCTCTATGTATAAAATATACCCAGAAGCCAAACACCTCTCATCACTTCCATTGCTACCACCTTGGTCCTAGTTCCTATCATCTCTCTCATGAATGTTTAACCTTCACATTGGCCATCATTGCCACATTTCTGCTGCACAATCCATCCCAAAGTCAGTGATTTGAAGCAATTGTCTTTTTCCGTGGACATTTGTGTGAGCAACAATTTAGCTGAGCTAGCCTGGACCCCAGCCTCAAGGTTAGGTCCAGATATGCCTTTAAGCTGAGGATTTGTGGGTTTACTAGGGAAGTTATGCTTCAGGCTGTGAACCCAAGGGTCAACTAGTAGTCAACTAGTAGTGCCTGTGCTCCATGTGTTCTATTTAGAACCCAAGCCAAAAGACATAACCCAGGACAAGCTCTTTTCATGGTAGTCACAGAACTAAATGCAGGAAAACCCAACATGCAAGAATTCAAGCTTTTGCTCTTATCATTTACTCTTTCATCCCATTGACCAATAAAGTTGTCTGACTAAGCCCAAAGTCAAGTGAGTAAGGAAATTGCTCTTCATGCAACCATAGCAAAGACCTCTTCTGTGCCTAACTACAGGGACCAATAATTCAATCTACCATAGTGTGCTCTCCTGCTTATAATTACTCATATCCTTCCCACATGCAAAATATACTCACTAATATCCCAAAATCCCTAAAAATTCCATCAAATCTTTGAAGTGTGGTACTCATGGTTTACATCAGGTCCAGATATAGCTCCTATATCATAGAAACCTATGAATTTAAAAAGCAAATACCTTTTTCTCACATACCCAACATACAACAAATAATGTAATATGGGTAATATAATCATAAAAAGGTCTCTGATTCAAAAAGTAAATAGCAAATAGCAATTGCTGGTCTGAAACAATGAAATCCCACTGAGAGAAGAGTGTCGGTTTAATTTATATGGTGGGGTGAGGAATAATGTTTCATAATAAGGTCCTGGATTTGACCCTTCAGTCTCTAGCACTGAAAAAAAGAGAAAAAAAAAAAAGACTGGAGTCTCTTCCATAAAACTTTTGGTTCTATACTCAAGGATATCATTATTTTTCCATCATCTTACTTGGTCCTTTGCCATTAGAGATATGCCCTTTTTGGTGGATAAGTGGATTTCTCAGACTAATTCCCGTCTATAGAAAACTGAGAATCCAAGAGTCTGTTTATGTCTACCACAGCCTAAGTCTCTTTTAGTTGGTCGTGGTACTTTTCCTAATAAAGTTCTTTTTAAAACTATATGGATTTTATATGTATTTGGCTGCAGTCAACTCCATCTGACAAGAGCTATAGCTGTACTTGCAATTTCTTTCAAGATTCTCTCTCTCTCTCTCTCTCTCTCTCTCTCTCTCTCTCTCTCTCTCTCTCTCTCTCTCTCTCTCTCTTTCTCTCTCTCCTCTCCACCTCCCAATTAAGAACAGTGAAAAATTGAAATCACTATTTCAATACTAGAACCTCTGTCATAATTAGTACTCCTGCTTCCACTCTATCTTAGGGTTCTCCAAAGGAACAGAGCCAGTGGGCTATATAGAGATATGTAACAAGGGAATTGGCTTATGCAATCACAGGGATTGAGTAGTCCACAGTAGGTCATCAGTGAGTAGGAGAACCAAGAAATACAGTGGCATAATTTGATCCAAGTCTGAAAGTCTAGGAACCAGGGGAGCCAAAATTGTAACTCTCAGGCCAAGGCTAGAGGAGATTCTTTTGATGTAAGTCCTAGAGCCTCAGAAGTCTAAGTTCTCATGTCTAAGGTCAAAAGAAGAGGACTTGTCCCAGCTCCAGAAGACAGAACTCACCCTTCCTCTGCCTTTTTATTCTATTGAGACCCTCAGTTCTACCCAGTGTGGTAAGATCTTTACTCAGCATACCCATTCAAATGCTAATCTCTTGCAGAAATACCCATACAGATGCTTTGTAGCTATCTGGGCATTTGTTAACCCAGTCAAATTATCACATAAAATTAACCAGCATATACTCTTTCCCCCTTTCAATATACCAGTCTGAGCATCCCATTATAATTGCAGTCCTATCACTCCCCCAATAGCTTCTCATTTCTCTAAGAGTAAGAGCTAAAGTCTTCAGAATGGTCTACACAGTCTCTGCAGATCTTTCCTCGTGCTATCTCCAACCCCATCTTGCTTGTTCATGGGGCTTCAACCACACTGACCTTGAAGTTTTTCCTTATTCATCCCCACCATGCTTTCATGTGGGATCCTGTATGTGTCATTCCCTCCATCCCTGCCTGGAATGGTTTTGACCAGACATTGTCTCATTCCTTCTGCTCTTAACCCAATGAACAAGTCGATGAGATCTTGCCTGGGACACCCTATCTAAAACCGCATCCTGCAAAAAAGGACTCCTCTTTCCCCTTTCCTTCTTAATTTTTCTTCTAAATTCTGAACACCATGTCATGTATCTTGTTTATTGCCTACTTCCCCTAGTAAAATCCATGTCCTATCAGGATCCCAGTATTTTATTTGCTGCTTAGCACCTTTGTTACATGTAGCAGGAAAGCATTAGTCATTTCTAGATGCTTATACACAAGTGGGAGGAGCCAAAGTATCTCCTTTCACCTAATTGACTTCTATTGGGCTATACATGTATCTCTGAATCAATCACTGAAGCCCTGAGAAAGGAATATGCTAATTGTCTTGTGCCTATCTCCATCAGAACACACCCCTGCTAGTAGTAAGTTAGTTCTGCCCCAGAAACCTGACTGAAGTGTATCAAGTTTAAAAGTCTCTAATGATAATAGAGTCATGTTTTGGGGAAGAAGGGACAGCAAATGCTGGGCAGGCATACAACAAATACATCCCACGATAACTACCACATGGCTTCCTGCTATACCACATGGTTTATTAAATGGTCATTAAAATCAAAGTTTAGAGAAGTGTTAAGAATGAAAGGAAAAATGTAAAACATCATATGAGAGGTTAACAAGCCATGGCAATAAGAAAATCTGGATATCTTTTCACATAAATTGTACTACTAAAGGGTGTTTCTTGGAGTTGGGTCATGCAAACAAGAGAAAATTCCACAAAAGAAGCTTTGCCTGTTAGGAGAAAATGAAAAATCATGTGACTTAAAGTGTTTTAGAAATACATGGAAAATTTGCTCTGTGGGAAGCTAAGTGTGAGAGTTTGTCAACATGAATTTTTCTTATAAAACATTATGAACACTGTACCTATAGAAATGGAGTCTTCTGTCATGATTATAATCAGTCCTTTTTACTAAATGTAGGTCCATAATAACCTAAAGGGACCTGCTCTGTTGCTCTGTGATACAGAACTCAGTCAATCAGTATCTGTGATTCAGGAATGAACCCAGGATAAGGTTCTAAATTGTCACTGTCATTATGCCTCTTAAACATATTACATTATGCACTATTTTCTAAAGCAAACTAAACAGTGACTTGTCTAATGTCTCAAAATTAACTCAGCATTTTCTCTTTATACTTCAAAACAACTTGAGCTTCCTAACATCTGGAAACATTTCAGCAGTTACCATATTTAATTTAAATTTTGGTTTTTTCCACATGAAATTCTTTCCAAGTTCTTATTTTTCAGTTTTTTGTATCTGTTTTTGTTTGATTGTTTGTTTGTTTGTGGGTGCAAGTATGGACAGAAACCAGGTACTAATTGCCTACACGCCCTTCTCTTGGCTCAAGAATATTTCTAGAGAGTGGATTATAAACATAGACTAAGACTTTTATCACTTCATTTTTATGCCTAATTTTCCTCTCCTGAATATGTCTGCAATGAATATGTAATGATTACCCATTTATGTCATATCATGATGTTGATAAACTCATTTCCAACCTGAAGTGCTTTGTACAACTAAGACTACTGGGATTGACAATTACTTATGTCAGTGAGGCTCTTAGAAGAAAACTGTACCTACAGAATACAATATTTCAGAATGTGAAATTGTGTTTGTTAATGAAATATGCTTGGGAACAAATAGCCTCTGTTATTTAGAGCCAAAATATTTAAAAGACTGGGCAATAACGTTATTCTAAATAAAATCTTCAGAGTCACCACACTCATTACTACACACCTTAAGAAAGGATTGTCAATACTCCAAGAACAGCAGATCACCACAGAAAGAATACGAATACACTATCCCAAGAGGGTCGAGATGTAATGGTGAAGTGTGAAAATCTGTCATCATTCTCCCCCTAAAGACGCACTCCTGTCTCAGAAGGCTTTCAATCAAGAACTGAAGCATCTTGTTATGTTGAAATTAGATTACTAAGAAGAAGAACCTTGTTTGCTAAATCAGACATTAAGCCCAGTTTTGGAAGCTATTGGAAAAACTTGTTTTTGAATTGTTGGAGACAATAGAAAATATGCTTGCCTAAAGACTTAACAAGCCACTGATAGAGAAGCAAGATCACTGTGGTGACTCCCCTCAGAATGAGTTTAGAATCACTGACTTTCAGATCGTTTTGGCAATATAGAGAATGCTGTGTTGAGCTACCCAGATCTGCCTCCCTCCCCCGCCTCTTTTGAGACTGAGGGTGGCTTCCTCTCTAGGAATTGCCCTCAACTTTAGGGACTCCAGTACCTTAGGTTGCACCCGCCTTAGGGGCAGCCTCATCTACTCAATGCTATCTTACAAAGGCTTGATACGCCTCAAATTGAAACAAATGTGCAAACTCATCCCAGCTTTCAGCTTGAGAATGTTGAGAGATTATGGATAAGACTTACAATTGATTATTGGGTATTAATATGAAAGAAGAATGATAATGTTCCATTAGCTGCCACTTTGAGCTTCAGATTAGACTCATCCAGGGTGACCAAGTGATCCAACATAAATTCCACCTTTCTTCTTTCTACAGTAAATGGCTTTTCTCTTTGGTTTCTACCCTTCGGGACATAGAACAGAAGTTGGACCAATCTGGAGATCAATCCAGATTGGATTAAGCCAATCAGCACTTCCCATCCTGCAGCAGGCTCTCTTTGTTTTAGGACTAAATGTGTAATTTAGGTTCATCTAGTTATGATAATAGCTGCTATGGTTTGAATATCATTCGTCCCCACCAAGGGTCACACAATTTTGGACTTCCAACCTCCAAAACTAAATAAACTTCTTTTCTTTATAAATTACCCAGTCTCATGTATTCTGTTATAGCAACCGAAAATGAACTAAGAAACACTCAACCAGGGGAGTTTCCACATCTCAGGAGACACTTGACAATGTCTGGGGATACTTTTGGTTGTCATAGCTCAAGGTGGGGAGGGGGGATGCTATTGTTACTTGCTATGAGTAGACTCAGCATGCTGCTTAACATCCTACAGTGCTCAAGACAAAACCATCACCACCACAGGGAGCTATCCATCCCAAATGCCTCTAGTTCCAGGTTGAGAAATATGAATTGGGGATAAAAATTTTATGTAGCTCCAAGGGACAGCAAGTTTTAGGAGAGGTCTAACTCAGTAAGTAAGGTAAAAAGAAAGACACCACATCTGTTTCTTTTGTGATTACATAAGTGACCTGCTGAATCAAAGTTGATATCCTTGGACTTTCACGTGTATGAGCCAACTAATCCCTTTTTATTTTTAATAGTTTAAACATGTAGGAAAGAGTTGTAGTTCACTTTCTTCTCAATCTGCAAATCCTGGGGGAAAAAAATAGAGAATGTAGAGATGAAGAAAAAGGGAGGAAAGAATTCAAGACAGCAGCTAGAAGGAGCAGCAACTACAGTTTGATATGCATAGAAGCACAGCACACTACTGCCCACCACATAAGCCTTGTGGAGGAGCATAGACATTCCCTAAGAGATAAGACACACTTCCACAAAAGGTACACAGAAGAGATAGAAAAAGGGTTTCTAATATACACCACAAAAGTACAAACCACAAAAGAAACATCTGACAAATATGATCACATTAAAATTTAAAACTTTCATATATTAAAAAACACCAGAAGCAAAGTGAAAAACACAGCACAGTGTAAGAGGAGATATTGTGATTCAAAATGCATAAAATTAACAAAATATCACTATCCAGAATATAAACTCCTACTCAGTATAAAAACTTTTCATGGGTGCGGTAAATACTAAGTTCACAGTAGTGATTATTATGGAATAGAGAAGGCTAAAATGGAGGAATGAGAGCAAAGGATATGTATATATATATATATATATAAAAGTATATATATATGGAAATACATATACATCTATATGTATAGATGTATACATAATGTTTTATTTCTTTTAAAAAAAATCAGGCAGGACTGGAGATAGAGCTGAGTGTTAATCAAGTGCCTAGCATGACATGACCCTAAAAAAACTTTAAAGAAATGAGGAAAATAAGACAATGTTGAGATTTAATGAAATCAGGTGGTGGGAACATGACATTTTTCATGTTATTCTCTATTCTTATTTGTATGTTTCAGAAAAAAATAAGAATTCTTGAAGATCAGTAAGGAAAAAATGGAAAATTGGACAAAAACACGAGCAGAAGAGAAAACCCAAGTCCAATAAACATATGGAAAAATGATGTTCAGTCTCATTGATAAAGGAAAGATAAATTCAACAACAGTGAGATACAATTTCTCATTCATAGACTGGCAAAATCAAAAAGTCTGCCAATAACTAAGTAGATGATGTGAAACAAATGGAACCCATTCATATTGCTCTTAGGAATATAAATGGGCACAATAGCTAATAAGCTTAAGCGTAAGCATATCTTTGGGGTGCAAGAGGGTTGATATGTAACACCCTTTTCCATCCAACCCAAATTCTGAACCAGATGAGGAAAACTAAGATGGAAAAGGGTGGTCAAAAGATAATGTTTAGGAAACAGAGTCCTGGGCTGGGGTTGTGGCTCAGCGGCAGGACGCTCACCTAACACGTGCAAGGCACGGGGTACAAACCTCAGCACCATATAAAAATAAATCTAAAAAAATAAAGGTATTGTGTCCAACTACAACTTTAAAAAAAAAAAGGGAAAAGAAAGAAACAAAATATTAAAATGAGTGGAATTCGACCAGTAATTACTACAGCCCCAAAATAGTGAGATTGCCTACCCCACATAAGTACATTTGCTGCTTGGAATCTGGGCATCTTCATTTGAAGGGAAAGTGAGAATAACTTTGTTCATGGAAACAGAGCTAATGTTGTGATTTTTGTGGAAATTCAAATACATTTATAGAGTGCCTATGGATCCTGAGTAGCCTAAAGGGAGGACTCTACCAGTTAGTAAGCTATTATCTGTCAGCTTCAAGGCCACCTTCTAGTCAGCTTTGTGATGCTGGGGCTGGGCTCTGAAAACCACGTTTCTCCTTTGTTACCTGAATCCCTTTTAGGCTCTGGCAACAGATCCCCTTAGAAAAGACTTGGGGGTGGGGGGCATGTGCTCCTGTTTCCATTCCGTTAGCTCTCTGTGCCCATCAGTGTCACTCAACGTTGCTTTCTCCTTGTCCCAGAGGATTTATTCAGTCCAGAACATTCAAATTTGAATCCAGTTTTCTAACACTCAAAGCCAGCCCCATTTGGCTCCATCCAAGACGGCAGCACTGGGCCCATCAAGGCTTGTACTCAGAGATCTGAATTTCAGCTCCAGCAGGCCAAATTTTAGTAACTCCAACTTTCCTTTGTCTCTTCAGACCCAGAAACAGTTGTTGCTTCCTATGTTTCTATGTCCATAACTGCTAAGTTTTTTGTCTTAGCATTTTCACTCACTGTGTTAAAAGTTTTGTTTTTTTTTTTTTTTCCTACCTGATTAACAATTCTCTGTATTAAAATAAGTATGGTAGTTTCTGAGCCCTGGTTAGACTGTGACTGATTTAAATGAGAATCAAAATATTATATTTTTTACTTAGAAACTTCTGGATTAACATGGAAAACTGAGCACCATCAAAATAAATTATTTTATTAAAAAAAAAAAAAAAAAAAAACCTAAACGTGGTTAGGGCAACAGGAAATGAGACAATGTCAACACATTGTGAAGCTGGAAAACAGATTTATCTATCAGAAACAAAGACAGGCAAATTCCAAAACCACAGTGGGGAAGGCTGGAAATCAACACAACTGCACCACAAAATTCACAAAATGTGCAGGTACCACCAGAACTAGATGAAAAAATGGAGGAAAGAAATAAAACAGTTAAAACTGTTTGGGAAGCAGTAAGATCCCTAGATTCCTCTTCCCACTCCATGTCACTATTCCACCCTACCAGAAATCTGGAAGGTTAATAGTCCAGAGAGAATAGAATAATCTCTAAACTGGGCAATATTCAGGCCCTGATGAGGACAGAGATACCGTGCACAAAGAAGACAGAGTGACCCAAGTACAAAGAAGAAGACAGAGTGACCCAAGTACATCCTGAATCATAAGTACAGAGACTCCCAACCCTTTCCCAGACATCCCCAGATCACGGATAGAAAGATCCTAACCTTCCAGAAAGAGACTGGAAAGTCCATCTCTAAAAATCTGATCTAAAGATAATAACTGACATTAAGAATTCTCAACAAATATCCCATCAAATCACTTTGACTCAGAACAGTCAAGATCATGATCCAATCAGCTTTTGTTCCTCAGTCTTGAATAAAATCACTCTTGATACATAGAGGATTATGAGATAATAGGGGAAAGCCTCTAACAGAAAACCGAGAGGGTTTTCAGTTTTTGGTTTTTGGTTTGTTTTGTTTTGTTGGTTGTTTTTGTTATTTCATACAGCCCTGAGTTCTGCTGTTGTTGTTAGCACCTATTATGCCCTGAATTCACAGGAAAGAGGGTCCAGCGATTTAGGCTGCTGAGCTCACACAGTGGACTTCTCTGGGGACAGAGCAATCTGGCACTTCCTTTTTCTGATCACTTTCCTTCACACATTCCAGGAAGCCATCTCAGCTCTTGGAGATTTTGCATGCTCAATATGCATATAATCTTGACAAGAATCTTGTCCTTGTTTGTTGCAATGGTGCCAACAGATGCTGGGTAAAATAATAGGCTTCTCCAGTTTTGTCCTGGTAATACTCATGGGATATCCCTTTTTGAACCATACGTACTCTTTTGATGTGTACAATATTATTTTCCTTGTAGATTCACATGTATATGGCCAAAGGAACAACTCCATGTTTTCTAAAAGGCCTAAAGATCATGTATCAAGTGCCTCTCCTTTCCCTTTTTGTTTGTCAGTATGCATGGGGCAGGAGGGGTTACTGGGGATTGAACTCAGGGTCCCTGTGCATGCTAAGCAAGTGCTCCATCAATGAGCCATATCATCAGCAAATTATGGAAGATGGTATTTCTAGACAAAAGACAACTATTATGGCTTAGATATTAGGTGTCCCCCAAAAGCTCATGTGTGAGATAATGTGAGAAGGCTTAGCTTTGAAATGATTGGGATATGAGAGCATTAACCTAATCAGTGGATTAATCCCCTGACAGGAATTAACTGAGTGGTGATTGTTTGCTGATAGGGTGTGGCTGGAGGAGGTGGGTGATTGAGGATGTGCCTTTGGATATATATATATATATACATATATATTATATATATTACATATACAAAATATTACATATATTTAGATGTTGATAGACCTTTATTTTATTCATTTATTTATATGTGGTGCAGAGAATCGAACCCAGTGCCTCACACATTCTAGGCAAGTGCTCTACCACTGAGTCACAACCCCAGCCCCTGGGGAATATATTTTTGAGTTGAGCTTAGTGTCTCTCTCTCTCTCTCTCTTTCCCTCTCCCCTCCTCCCACCACCTCTGGCTCCTGGTATCATGTCCTGAGTCACTTTCCTCCACCACACTCTTCTGCCATGATATTCTACCTTGCCTCAGGCCAGAATAATGGAATCAGTCATCTATGAATTTAACCTCTGAAGCCATGAACCCCAAAATAAACTTTTCCTCCTCTAAAATTGTTCTTGTCAAGTCTTCTAGTCACAGCAGCAAAAAACCTAATTAAAACAGCAATAGATTTTTAAAATTAGGTTAACTCTGTGAGACAGACTATACAGAGAAGAATAAAAACTTTAACAAAAAGTATTGCTAATATCATCAGAAGAAGGAGAGATACATTCAATTTTTTTCATATAACTGCAGAAAATATTTTTTTAAAGTCCTCAGAGATATAAAAACTTGCCAACAGAATTTGAAAACTAGAGTTTGTTCAGGTGTGGTGACACATGCATATAATCCAGCAATGCAGAAGGCTGAGTTCAAGGCCAGCCTAGACAACTTAGTAAGACTCTGACTCAAAATTAAAAATAAAGAGTGCGGGTGATGGAGCTCAGTGGTAAAGCACCCCTGATTCAATCCCCAGTACCAAAAAATAAAAAACAGTTTGGCAGTCTTCATACAGTTAAACATGGAATTACCACATGACCCAGCAATTCTTGGTGGTATTCAAGGTATACTCCAAGAGACCTGAAAACATAATGCTGATATAAAAACATTTATATGAACATTGATTATAAATATACTGAAAACCCCTGATTAAAATAAGTTATACTCAATATGTCAAAATACATTCATGTATGTCTAAAAAGAACAAATTTTTTTCAAAAGAGTCAATGGATAGGAAAATTTTTGCCTAGAATTGCTTAATCATCTAGATAAAGTAGAAAAAAATTATTTTCTAATAATATGCTATTAAAAGAGTATGAAAAGTGTTTTCAAATAACCAAATAGGGCTGGGGATATAGCTCAGTTGGTAGAGTGCTTGCCTCACATACACAAGGCCCTGGGTTCACCAATCCCCAGCACTGAAAAAAAAAAAACAAAAAAAAAACAAAAAACTAAAATAGTTAAATAATGTATTAATAAAAATTAAAAAGTCTAAAAATAAATAAACATAATTCTGCTGGTGAATTTTATATTATGTGAAGCATATCTCAATTTAAACATGTCATTAAAATAAAACTCAATAGAAGGATTTTAGGAAAATATTGAAAAATTCCCCAGAAAGAAGAATAAAATGATAAAGATAGAAAATAGGAGAGGTTGGGTGTGGGGGTACACCCCTATAGTTCCAGCTACTTGTGAGGCTGAGGCTGGAAGATCACTTGAGTCCAGGAGCTCAAGGCCAGTCTGGGCAATATACTAGCATTATTTAATACAGCCGAGTGGAAAGAACCCAATTTTTTATCAATTGATGAATGGGTAAACAAAATGTAGAACATGTATTTAATGGAATATTATTCAACCATAAAAAGGAATGAAGTGATATTTCATACTTGCAAGCATATGGATGAACCTTAAATACATTCTGCTAAGTGAAAACAGAGACACAAAAGGTCACATATAATATGATACCATTTATATAAAATGTCCACAGTTCTTGTCACATAGTCTTCTAATGCATCTACTTTCTCCAGGTTCCAGTGACTTCTTCCTCCCCTTGATCCTTTAGGCCTCTCATCAACAGCTCCTTGGAGTTTTTATCTATTCCAATGTATCGATTAACTATGGCAACACTAATGCTGCAGAGCAACCATCTTTTTCTCATAGAAGTGTGGGTCAGATAGAGCTTGGCTGGCTTATGTTGGGCTCAGTTGCACATCTTTAGTTTGTGCTTTAGTAGCTAAACAGCTATGCTTCCCACTAAAGGGCTACAAGTGGTTGGAGCAACTCTCTTCCCATCTTTCAACCTCCTTAGACTGGCAAGTGTGCTTCTGTCCTGGCAGTGGTAGAGCCTGTAAGAGCAAACAAAAGCACTCCTTAACTTGTGATGAAGTTACATTCAATATATCCAGCTTCATTAGTTGAAATGTTCATAAGTTGAAAGTGCATTTAATAAACCTAGCCTACGAGACATCACGGCCTCACCTGCTTTAAACATACTCAGAACACTTACATTGGCCTATGGTTGGGCAGAACCATCTAACACAAAGTCAATTTTAAATAAGTGTTGAATATCTCCTATAACAACTTTTTGTATACCTGTATTTAAAAAAATGCTGGCAACATAGTATTGCTATAGAGTATCAGTTGTCAACTCTCCTAACCATGTGAGGGACTGGGGACTGCAGCTCGCTGCCACTGCCCAGCATCACAAGACAGTATTGTACCACACCAAGCTAGCCTGGGAAAAGATCAAAATTAATTTTGAAGTATAGTTTCTATCCAATGTGTACCACTTATGCACCACCAAAAAGTTTTAAAATCCTAAGTCAACTTATCATAAGTCAGGATCTGTATGTGATGTCTCTTAAGAGCTAAGCTTGGAACTGGTACATTCACTTCCCTCCATCTCCCATTGACCAAAACAAGTCATACAGTCATTCAGAGACATGAGTCAGGAAGCATACACCACCATAATGTGGGCATGAGAGGTGATGGATACATATGAGGGTGAAGAACTGAAGTCAGTTATTCAATCTTCTGCCCCTGATTGCACTTCATACAAATTTCCTTTATTAAATCCACCTCAATTACCACTATTTGAGTGTGCCACAGATTGCATTCCATCCTGCAGATAGATTCGAAAATAGATACCAGGAGGAGCCTACGAAAACAGATCCCCAAAATATATCCTGCTCATTATATTTAAGTAGACACAATTAACCTCCTTACCAGGAGGAAATGGAACACTGGTAATTCATGGCATTCAGTGAAATGACAGCAACTCAATTTATCATTGGTGGTAGCAAGAAACAAATTCAGGTGGAGGGCAAGGGAAATAAAATGACTGTGGTACTTAGTCACCATGGTGACCATAGTGATTATAAAGATTGCAGAGTAAGCTGACAATCTTTGATGGCTCTAAAGAGAGTAAACAGGGGGAAAAAAGATATTGAATGTCTTGAATACCCAACTCAAAATCTGATGTGAAATTAGAAAGTATGGTAGCTCTGAAGGAGGCCTCCTTTGTTCACTGGATTCATATCCACGAAAACAAGGTCTAGAGTATGCTTACAGTGGTTGCAGAATTGCAAACCCAATTAAATAATCAAAACTTTTAGTTTCTGTCTCCTACAATAACCTAAGGGTACTAATGAGAAAGTAGCAGATCACTGAGATATGGTATGGAGACAGCTGTGCAGACATGGATGAGACTCCTAAACCTCTGGAAGGAGGTTTATATCCTATAATCCCATCTCCACTGAATAAAATCTTTTTGTGACTGCGCCTTGGGAATTTGCCTTACAAGGAGCTGTGATTTTCTTCCGAACTACCTCCACTACCCCTCATTGCTTTCAGACCCATGAGAATTAGGCGTCAGCATAATCCAGATTGTAAAGTACAAGAACTAGGCTAGAGGAGATAGACTTTATGATGAAGAGTTGCAAAACTTCATTATCTTATAGCAGTAATCTGGGGATCATTATTTACATGGTTTCTAAGGTTGTTAGACCAAGAAGAATATAACTTAAGATTTGCTTGAGCCAAATTTTATTGGAACGTTTGCACAATGGGGACTCAGAGTTTGCTATCATGGTTTGCATACTCGGGAACTGGCATTAACAGTCAACTTCAACACTAAGTTATAGTCAGTAAAGTTGCATATGACATATGACAAAGAAGTCTAAATGCTAAAGGACATAAGAATTAATCTAAAATATGCACCTTAATCAACCACTCCCTACCCATATTTCCCTTGAAGGATAGGAGAATACTCCTTTCTTCAAGTATTAAGAAATGAATTGAATTGACCCTAATGATAAAACCCAAAATGCCACCTCGGTTCATTAATTAGAGTATGCTTATGAAAATCAGGTAAATGATGAAGTTTAGATCTAAGTCTGGTAGAATCATAGATCCACTTTGTGATTCCCAGTCTCAGAAGGTATATTTGGAATATATATGTACTTAGTAACTAGGAGAATCCTTATATTGGTTCCTTTATCCACAGAGTTAGGTCTATGTCCAGAAGGGAGTACTAAGTAGCAAGTAGAAGCCCCTAGAACCACTCCATCCCAACCCACTCTCTCTTGCCAAACCAGTAACTCAAAAGCAAACCCATAGCCCTAGAGGAACTGCAGACTCAGTGCTACCATGAAACACTTGATAGAGGCAGAGGTATGATTCTATCCACATCCACATTTAGCTTCCTTCTTTTTTCCAGCAAAATCTGAATGGTTTTGGAGAATAGCTGAAGATTATCACACACTTAATCATGGGTGCTATTCATGGCTGATTCCAGATGTAGTGACGCTGGGGAGCAAGACAGTGCAGCCCTTGGAAGCTGGCACATAGATATTAGCCTAGAAAAATAAATTCCCCAACTGCCCCCATTCCTATATCTAAAGATAATCAAAAGAAAATTGACTACTTGTAGCAGGGACAATGATATATCTTCACTCTCATACCTGCACCTATGTCAATGTTCCTGATCTTTGTCCTATGATAGCCTGGAGAGACCTCGATTATCCTGTTAATCTTTGCAATTTCACATTAGTCCATTCATTGGTAACATGATAGAAAGTTCAAAGGCTTACCACAACAGTGAAGGTCCTAAGGGTCTAGTGATCTAGATCATGCCATATTATTTTTTTAAAGTAAAAAACAATTAATTGTATCTACCCACAAAAAAGAAGGAAAAATAGCTATAATTCTGTTTTTGTTTGTTTGTTGCAGTGCTGGGGATTGAACCCAGGGCCTCATGCTTGAGAGGCAAGCACTCCATCAACTGAGCTATATCCCCAGTCCCAAATAGCTATAATTCTTCTTTTTGGATTTTAGAAGCAACACATACCACATGAGAATGTGTTGCTTCTACCCATTGATGAGGAAACCCATAATAAGACTGTCATTTTTGAGGTGGGTGCAGAACAGGAAAAGACTTGGTCACAGCTCCTGGTAAGCTCTCCTGCCACCTTTAACTGTACCAGACAGCACTGACCAAATAGAAAGAGAATGGGGCAGGTAGAGATTCTCTAGAAGGATTATTTTGCACAGCTATGGTCAAGGAAAGTATCTTACCGAAAGAAGAGGTATGGTATTCATACTAGAAAGGAAGGTGAGTCCATCTAGTCTGCAAAAAAGTTAAGCAGCTCACAGATGTATGGCCTTGTTTTAAAACTCCTGATCTCAGAAGTATCCTCCTAAGTTAGAAAAATCACCCAAAGTACAGAGTTCTGTCCTCCAGCAACATAACTAGCATTGGGAACACAGACTTGCTTTTCTACCACATCCCTCCAAACCCAATGTAATATTCTGTTGCTTAATAACTGAGTCACATCCCCAGACCTCTTTCTAAATGTTTTATTTGGAGACAAGCTCTCACTAAGCCCTTAGGACCTTGCTAGGTTGCTGAGGTTAGTCTTGAGCTTGTAGTCCTGCTTCATCCTCTGAGTCACTGGGATTACAGGTGTGCTCCACCATGCCCAGAGAGTCTGAATGCCTTAAAGTAAGTATTTGCTGCCAAGGCCATCAGTGGCTGAGATGACATTGAGAAGCGAACCCCCAATAAAGGACGTATCACTGGTCAAATGTCTGCAGAGCTTAATGGTTATTGCTACTCTTCCCTGGATAACCAAGAGTGATTTTTTTAGTTTTATTTTATTTTTTAAGTTCCACATAGGAACATAAACTTGTACATATTTATTGGGTACCAAATATTTGTTTTGTTGTTGTTTGGTTTGATTTGGTTTGGTTTGGTACCAGGAATTGAACCCAGTAGCGCTTAACCACTGAGCTACATTCCCAGCCCTTTGTATTTTTTATTTTAATTTTGAGACACTGTCTCACAAAGTTGCTTGGGGCCTCGCTAAATTGTTGACACTGGCTTTGAACTTGCAATCCTCCTACCTCAGCCTCCAGAGCCACTGGGACTATAGGCATGCACCACTCTTCCTGGCCCATGTATTGTTTTGATACATGTAAACATTTTAAATGTTTAAATCAAGGTAAACATATCCATCTCCTCAAAACATTTAGCATTTCTTTATAGTGAAAACATCCAGAACCAAGGATGATTTTTTTAAAAACTTGCTCCATTCCAAAATGTCCACAGTTCCTTGAAGCACAGACTCCTTCCTAGGAGCAGGCTGTGGCTGTCCTAGAGGTAGCTTCTCTCTGGGACTCTTCCCTAACAGTCCCCAAATCAGCACTGAGAGCCAGAGGAAGGGAAAGAGTGGGAAAAGGTGTCCCATCTAGTTTTTTTTTTTTAATTTATTTTTATTGTAAACAAATGGGATACATGTTGTTTCTCTGTTTGTACATGAAGTAGAGGCATACCATTTGTGTAATCATACATTTACATAGGGTAATGGTGTTTGATTCATTCTGTTATTTTTTCCTTCCCCCCACCCCTCCCACCCCTCTTTTCCCTCTATACAGTCCCTCCTTGCTCCATTTTTGCCCCCTCCCACCCCCATTATGTGTCATCATCCGCTTATCAGTGAGATCATTCGTCCTTTGGTTTTTTGAGATTGGCTTATCTCACTTAGCATGATATTCTCCAATTTCATCCATTTGCCTGCAAATGCCATAATTTAATTATTCTTTATGGCTTAAAATCAGCATACTATAGAGATGCAGCCACAACAATGTCCCATCTAGTTTTGCCTTACCTCTGGCTATGGCAAGGTTGGATTAAGGCACCATGCACCCCTCTTCCTGACAGCTATGAGAAGGTGGGAGCTGCTATGGACCAAATGATTTTACCCCACAAATTTCATAGGTTGAAACCCTAATCCCTGATGGGATGATTTCAACATGGGGCCTTTGGAAGTAATTAGGTCATAAGGGTGGGGCCCTCACCATGAGGTTGGTGCCTGTTTTAGTCAGCTTTTTCACTGCTGTGGACTAAAAGGATCTGACCAGCATAATTGTAGAGGAGGATGGTTTTAGTTGAGGGGTCACAGATTCAGAGGTCTTAGTCCATAGAAGGCCGGCTTCATTCCTCAGGGCTCTAGGTGAGGCTGAACATCATGGCAGGAGAGTGTGGCAGAGGGAAGCAGCTCACCTCGTGGTGATCAGGAAGGACAGAGAGTCCATCACCAGATACAAATATATACCCAAAGCCACAACCCCATGCCAACCACCTCCAGTCACACCCTACCACTTCAGTTACCACTCAGTTAATCCCTATCAGGGGATTAAATCATTGATTGGGTTAAGACTCTTACAACCCAATCATTTCTCCTCTGAAACTTCTTGCATTGTCTCACACATGAGCTTTTGGGGGACACCTCACATCACAACCATAACAGTGCCCTTTTAAGAAGATTAAGTACGCTTGCTTCCCCTTTCCTCTCTCTGTCCCCTTGCCATGGGAACATACAACCAGAAGAGTGGTATCTGCAAACCAAGAAGAGGGTCCTCTCACCAGACATTGAATCAACCAGCACCTGGCTCTTGGACTTCCCAGCCTCCAGAACTGCAAGAAATGTTTGTCATTTAAGCCAGCCAGTCTGTGGCATATTTGTTCCTAAAGCCAGAGCTGACTAAGACAGGAGCCAGGGAAGTCTCAACAAACAGCCAGTAAATGATGACATCCCTTCTCAGAATATCAGAGAGGAATCCGGAGACACAGGTTGAAATGAAGCCCATCTACAACATGGCTTCTGCCATTGCTACATCTATCCAAGAGAGGAATGATAGCAGAAATGAGCATCTGCCATGGGAGTCCCGTGATGGCTGAGGAGCCTGGGTGAAGAGCATAGTGAATACTGGGCAAAGTTAGCAGCCTTCAGAGTGGGAATGAAGAAGGAAGCGACTCCCCACCAACATGGAGACCCAGCAGCCAGCGAGTGATTTTTGTGCTTATTCCCAAGTAAAAGGCAACAAGCCTGAGGAGGCTTCCAGCACCTCCCAGCGGAGCCGCAGAGCCTGAGCAGAGAAAGAGTCAGAAGGTGGGGACAGCTGGGGTGGGAGTGGCCGCGGCAGCAGTGTGGCAGCAGTCAGGTTGCGGGAGAGGCAAGGTGGCAGTCGCGCCCACGCACGCGCGGTGCCCTTTGTGTGGGGAGCAGTTCTGGGACCGAGATGATGCAGGGGGAGTTTTAGGCAGCATAATGATTTGTTGCTCCCGAACCACACAGTTGTCAGTGACGGCAGTGTTGTTGTTGTGGCTTAGCGCTTGGCAGTGCCGCGCCTCCTGCGCGGTGCTCACTGGCTCTGCGCAGAGGTTCCCAGCAACTCTCCCACCAGCCCCTCTGCACAGCCTCCCCAGCTCCCGGCCCCGGCAGGCCTCCTATGAATCTCCTCTCCCTCCTCCCTGTCCCAGGGAGTGCGCAGTTAGGGAGGGGGCAGGCGAGATGCTAAGGTACTAATTGTATTAATGAAAATGGCAAACACACATCCTTTCCATCTGGCTGCACAAAAGCAGAGGCTGTTGGGGATGCAATTACCCACTACAGGAGAGAGTCAAATATTTGTCAGGTTTAGCAATAAAATTAATATTCCCAATTACTAGAGCCTCGCTAATGAGATGAATGCAAATTGCCTTTCCTAGTTGGAAGAGGAAGAACCTGTCGCATAAAACCCAAAGTGCCATTTTTCACTAAGCCCAGGAATCTCTGCCACTAAAACAGGCATTTCATGTGTTTGAGGATTCAGGGTAGTGAAGCTAGAGATGATATTTTGATTGTCAGTGACACACACCCCAACATAACAAATTGGGGGTGTGGGAGGGAGTACCTCCATCTGGAACCTGTGGCCCCGAGGACTCTAGGGAGCCCTGGACAAGGCACATAAGATGGCCAAGGACCCCACGCACCCTGGGCCACCAGTCACTCTTCCCAGTCCATCTGTGCAGCCTTCCAGGTGTCCTACAGCCAGTGGTAGTAGCCCACTTACGGTCAGATATTTTTGCAATTTCCGACATTTTTTTTCCTTTGTGAAATTTGTATATAGCAAAAACTGGGTTTGCTTTGGGCAGAGCATATGCTTCATATTTATTGGAATAAGTTTTCTAGTTCCTTAGCATTCTGTTCACTGATATTCCGTATGTTAAAAATATCTCTGCTTTTTTCCCCTGATACTCAGTAGTAGGCAGCCACAGTTTTCCTCTATAGTTTTTCTGGGTAGAAACCAGAACATACACTCCCCACATCCTGGGGGAGTTTTCTATACCTTTGCAGAGCTTGACCTGATTTCCCACCCATGAAGAGAAATACAATTTTCTTACTCTCCACCAGTTTCACAGATGATGATATCAGATAGCCTGATTCCAGGGAGCAAAAGACCCTTATTTTAGAAAGGAAATGGTAAGACCGAACACTTCATTTCTCATTAAGAAGTCTAGAATTTTGTGGATCTATAATGTGTTCAGTGTAAGATGCAAAAAGAAAATGATCTAAACACTGGAGAGTCTGGGGCTCCAGGAGATGGCAAATGAGTTCTGCAGGTACACTCTTCCGAGGTGTGGGCTATAATTTCCTTGAGCCCTCACACGCTGAGCCCACAGCTATGATGCCTTTGGGATTTCCCAGAGGTCCAATGTAGAGGCCATCTCTCCTGCGGAGCCCCCAAACGCACAAGCACCTGCCATTTCAGCAGTGGAACGTGGATATTTACAACAATTCCAGCAAGAGGAAAACAACAAATAAACTGGCACAATCTACATTTGAGAAACAGAATCTGGAGTTGAAATAGTAGAATCAATTCCCAAACTCATGTGTGCGCGCACATGTGAAAGAGAGATGGACAGAGATTGGGGTGGATGTTCGCAACTAAAGGAGAAAACAAATGTCTCGGAAGAGACTTCAACTGAACATGCCCTTCATCTGTGCTGCAGGAAGATTGGGATAGAGAGGGGAGTTGCCAAGGCCAACACTGATTACCCACTTCACTGGCCCCCACAGCCCTTCAGAGATCTTTTGGAAATAACACACACACACACACCAATCCATTCACAGGATTTCTTGCAGCCTTGTCTTGACTGAATCTGGGAGCTGTCCAGGGTCTGAGCTACAGGTCATGCCTTTGTAGACTCACTAGCACATCAGGAACCTACCCTGGGCCTCCTGATCTATCTTCCTAGGCCTGCCCTCAAAGAGATCTTATATGTGAACCAGTCTTAGGAATTCATTATACATTTCAGATATTCTTTTATCAGCTGGTTATCTATAATTTAAAATGCCTTTTCTCATATAAACAACACTCAACTAACATCTATTGACTTCTTACTATACCAGGTATTGGGGATATGACAGTGAAAAATAGACACAGAGGTGACATTCCTAAATCAACCCATGAAAACCTATTAAATCAATAATAAAGGCAAATTTTTGTGTGTGGGAGAATTGCATTCTGAGCTCCATCTTGGGCTACCTGGAAAATAGCATTCCCTGACTTGGCAATAGCAGTGAAAATTCCCACCTGGTCCCTGAGCAACTGCAACCACAAGTAAAAAGTGTAGAAACCAATATTTGTTTAGTACCTACTATATGTCTGGCTGTGCTAGCATTTCACATACATCTAGGCAATAGACACAATTGCTCTCATTTTACAGATAAAGAATCCAGTACTCAGCAGCAAAGCTGCCTAAAGTCATACAGTTCCTAAGCTAGAAACTGAGCTCAGGCAGCAAATACCAAAGCCCATATTCCTCTTACTATCCATCAACTGACTGCCTCTGTTGGGACTTTGTCCAGGAAGGGTGGAACAGCCTGGAAAGACTGGGACTGAGGACATTCTTATGTGCTCTGGGGTACCATGGGGTCATGGGGAAGTGAAGCATGCAGATATATGTATATAGATCATACATAGGCCATTGGTTCTGAAATCAAACTCTGAGTACATCAGTTTTCCTGATGTGATGTGTTGCTGTCATCCAACCTGCTTACTACCCTGGAATCCTTAGGAGCAGCCATGTACTCAAGTCACCAGTACTCAGCTGAAGCTAAGAACCCTTTTCTTCCCTGCGTTTTCTAGGGAGATGCTGTAGGAGTCTTGCCGGAGGAAGCCAGAGTGTGAGTAATGAAAGAGTTGCTTATGTAATGGGGATACACGCCGTCTAGGGCACATGGACTTTTCTGGGATCCAGGGAGTTGGATCTTTTCCAGATTCTCTTCCAAGTTCAACCACATTTGGGTCTGTCATCTTGAGTAAGTCACTTTCTCCAATTCCCGGCTGAGTAAACTTGACACTGTGATATTCCTCCCCTTTCCCATGAAAAGACCCCCCAACGAGTGCCTGCACATAACAACAAGCAGGGGCCACGTGACAATTGTTTCTACCCACAGCCAATGCCTCTGTCACTTTCAGGTGTTCAATTTTGCATGGCACCCTATGCGGGCTGTGGTTTCCATTTGTCTCTCAAATGTCTTCAGTTTTATTGGAAGTGCCTAAGATGACTGTTCTCTGCACCACCACCACCCCGCAAGGCCCAGCAAGGTTATCATGGCTTCTAATTATCTAGCTGTGAGCAGAGGAGGAATGTCAGCAGCTTCTACTTAAAATGAAGTGTCTCTGCCTGGATACCTGTTTTCCAATTCCACCTCCACCACTAATTAGGTTTGTGTCCTTGGAAATTCACTTACCTCTCTTGACCTCAGTTTCTTTGTAATAAAGGGATTGAACCAGAAGTCTCTGAGAGTCTCTGTAGCCTCCTGCTCTTGTTTCCCTCACCTAGGAATCTGAGCCATGGTCTACCATCTTTCATTTCATAACCTTAGGATGACAAAGCTTTAGTATTGAAATGGACACACAGAAACATTCATACAGATGCAGGCCCTACCCAGCCTTGCACCAAGTTAGTGCAAGACACCCTTAGTGGTTCTCTGCAAGGTACCACCCAGCTTCTGCAGTCAGGTTATCTCAAACTGCTCTCTCCTCTCCTTCTCACTACTGCACCTTCTCCTGGCAGGAGGTCCTCTGTCCAGTCCAACTCACAGAGGGTTTCTTCTGCACAGCAAAAGCTGTTCACTAGCCAGTCCCTCTCAGAAGCTGTAAAGGCCCACTGGAAAGGGAGACTGATTTCTCACCCCAGCCACCCATGTTCAGTCTCAGGACAGTTCTGCTCTGCTCCACACGCCCTGCGTGGGTTGGCTCCTGTTGCTAGGAGAACCTGACCATTTGCATTTCCTGCTGTTTTTATTTTAGATTAGCAGCCGCACTGCTGCAGGAACACAGAGTATTTTAAGAGAGACAGAAAGGGAAAGGGTGAAGGAAGAACCTAACATGAGTCCTCCTTCCCTGTGAGCCTCCTTACCACTCAGGCTGAAGTATCGTTCCAGACCCTCTCCCCAGCCAGGTCTCTCACCTCTGCTTCCATGAGTAGCACCATCTCCTGGTCCTGACACTCCTGACACATTCCCAAGCAGTCCCAAGCCACACAGGAGCACGACAGCAATCTTCTTCCAGGAAAATCAAACAAAGGTCAAGCTTGAAAATCAACCTAATGCATACACAGTACTAGTTTCCCCTGTTAAAAGACAAAAAAAAAAAAAAAAAAAAATAGAAATACTTCTAGATCCCATGTGGATGATCTAACCCCAAAACACCTGATGTCCAAAGGTGACTCCTGCTTTCTTCTTTTTCTTTATTCGGTCTTTCTCAGGCACTCCCCTAAAGATGAATGGATGACATTTTTACAAGTCCTTATACAATTAGTGCTACCTTCCTAGATTCCCCTCTGTTGTATTAATCTCTCCCTCCCCTGCTCGAATGATCCCTGGACCTTCTCACATTTACCTTTTTGTCAGATCAGTAATCTAATCTTCTGTCTTCTGCACTAGACAGTGATCTCCTAGAAGCCAGTGTCTAAGTCACTTCTAGTGTTAACTCCCTATTTCTCTCTAGAGTATCTTGCCCAAAGTAGATGCTCATTAACACTTTAAATTTACCCATTCCCATCAAACACATATTGAGCCCAACTAAGAGTTGTAGGCCATAAGTGATCCTAAAACCTACTCTATCACTAGAGAACCCTCAACCCTGTGGAAGAAGACACAGATAGTTTTAAACAATGTGGTAAGTATTGCAATGAAGATACATACAGAGGATCACAGAATCACAAGAAGGTTCCTGGGGTAGGCCAAGGAGTAGGAAAGATGGGCAAAAGAAATCAGTACTAGTTTCATGGAACAGACTCTTTAAGAAGGACTGAGAGTCCATCATGGGATGTCTATTCCAACCAGATAGAACAGTTTGGGCCAAGGCACAAAGACCTAAGAAAAATTGACTGAATTGAATGTTGTTCCCCCCACAACACACACCCTGGGGTCCTAACCTGGTAAACTGACTAGTTCACCCCTCCATGCCTACACCCAGTGCCCTTCCTCATTTGCATTGTTCTTGAAGAAGGAAAGAAAAAGTCTTCCCCCTTCTTGGCCACCTGTTCGAAGAGGCGGTAGAGAATAAAGTGCTGCCAGAAAGAAGATGATTATCAGAGACCAAAGCTGTTCCTAGATACATACTGCAAAGCCCCCTCTAGGGCCTTGTTCCTCAGTGCAACAAACAACCTGTCCCTAGTGTGAGGCTACCCCTGCCAGGCTCACTTAGGACCAACTTCTGAAGACCAACTACGAGCTTAGGAGTGACTAATGCAACCCAAACCCAAAGCTACTCTTCTTCCTTCTGCAAGCTTTATCTGGGAGGTGGGTATGGGAAGCCTCCCAATATCACCCTCCCTCATATCAGAGGTTCTTTGTCTTGAGACAAAGACTACAACAGAAATTACTAGTCTCTATCATTCTTTCCTCATTTTTCTAGTTGACAAAAACAATGGTTTATATGGAACTACAACATGGCCAGCTAAAATAGCATATTTCCCAGTCTCTCTTGCAGGTAAATAAGGACAAAAAGAAGGAAATTAATTTCTGGGGAAATTCATTATAGGGAGACTTATTTGCCTGCCCCCATCTTTTTCCTGCTTTTTGCCTAGAATGTATCTCAGTTAAGGCTCCAGCAGTCATCTTGAACCACAAAGTGACTTCAATAATGGGTACCATACGCTGAGGATGATCCTATGGCTCATACCAGCCCTGATAAAAACCCCCAACTCTCTTCCTCAAACCTAGTTATTTACACACAGTTTTACAAAAATTTCCAGGGTTTGATGAGTCCTAAAACAAGTCCTCAGACTCCAGTTTAAAAATCCTGCCTTTTGCCAGGCATAGTAACACAAGCCTGTAATCCCAGTGGCTCAGAAGGTTGAGGCAGGAGGACTGCAAGTTCAAAGCCAGCCAGACTGCAAGTTCAAAGCAGTTTAGTGAAGCCCTAAGTAACTTAACAAAACCCTGTCTCAAAATAAAAAACAAAAAGGGTTGGGGATGTGGCTCAGTGGTTAACATGCCCCTGGGTTCAATCCCTGATACCAAAAAATAAAAAATAATTTTTTAATTAAAAAAAAAAATCTTGTCTTACCCTGGAACACACAGGTAAACTGAGTGTGTTCTAGATTTTGTCAAGGCAGTCTCTGAGATGCAAAAAGACCTCATCAGCTGTTCCTGGGACTCTGGTGTACAGTGAGCGGAGATATGTTTTCAAATATTGGCCATCTATATTATTTATTTAATTCCTGTTGCTTTGTATGTTGTGTCTAAATCAAAAGAGCTTTCCAGCCAAATAAAACTAAAAAGAATCCTGCCTTAGGCCCTGGGTTCAATCCCCAGCACCGCAAAAAAAAAAAAAGAAAAAAGAATCCTGCCTTAGGGAAGTGAGGGGAGCCGGCACAACTCCAATTTCTTACAGTGGAGGGGAACCTAGGATTGTGCTATGACCTTGTCCTCTGTGACTTGTGACCTGCCAAGCCCTGGCCTTCCCTTTTGAATGCCAGAACCCATACCCTCCCTATCTGGCTCCTCTTAATAGTTCTGATGTGGGGCTGCCACCACCTCCCATCTCTCCTCCATTTCTTCCCACTCCCCAGGTATTCTCCCTGGGCTGCCAATCCCACTCCAAAGTCACTTTATACCTGCAAGGAAATTAGCATTTATGTTGGGACAGAAAGTGACACTGCTCAGTTCTCACTGTCATTCTGCTCTTAATTAATATTTAACCTCAGAGAGATTGTGTAGCAGACGGAAGTGGCTGATGGGAGAACAAAGCCTGGCTGGCTCTCCTTTTCAACACTGCCTCCCCCACTTCCAGCTCCTTTCCCTGCACACAGGGACCCTGAAGGACCCAAAGGCCCTGGGGGTTCAGGGGATGGGGAGGAATGGCAGGGGGTGCCCCTGATGACCCTTGACTGTACTTTATGGATTTGATCCCTTCAACCTCTTGTCAAAAGAACCCTTCTGCCACAAAAAGAGACAAGTTGGGGCCTGGAACCTGATTCCCAGTGCCCAGAGCTAGACCTAGGCCTGGCATGCCAGGAAGGATGAAGAGACAGGCAAGGGGGGAAGACAAGCAATGCAAATGTGCCCCTCAACAGATTATATTTAATGCACTATTTTTAGTTGCCTTCAATCCCTCGGGGCTGTCAGGGCGGTTGCAGCCCCACTCCCCCGGGAGAGGAAATGACAGGCATTATTACCCAGCCCAGGAACACTGGTGCAGTGCGTGGTGGGTGGGGGAGGTGCTGCCTTGCCAGCTCCAAAATTTGGGAACTTAACTTCCAACGGGAAATCGAGGACACGGAGAGAGATACAGCCGCAGGACCTCCTCCTCCGTTCACAGCCAGCCAGCCAGATCAACCCCACGTTTGTGTCCACTGGGCCCAGACCAGGAGTGTGGGAGTCTCCTCAGTCCCCAAGTTGTCTCGAAAAGTAGGTTATACAACATCCTTCACTGCCAAGTTCTTCCTGCTCTCTAATCTTAGCCCTGCCTCCGGTCTAAGCCCGTTTCCCCTTGCTCTGCGTGCAGAGGCAAAGGAGGACAGCTGGCCATCATCCCCGGGCATGAGCCCTTCTCTGTCTTGAAGAAAATGATTCAGTTTCCTCTCAGCCCTCTCTTCTCCCTCCTGAGTCATCCCAGTGCCTTTAACCTTTCCACATACATCATGTTTTTTAAGCTCCTCTCCTTGTCACTTTCCTAACCCAGCTCTGAATATATCCCCCAAGTTCCTCCAGGGAACCCTGAAAGGATGCCAGACTCTTCTCCAGGGAGCACCTGAGCATCAGTTTGAATAGAGAAACTTATTATCCACCGTCTTGTAGAGGTTTGCCGATTTTCTTAGTTAACTCACCTCTCCATGAGAAGAAGCTCCTTCCGGGCTGCATTCTGTCTTCCACCCCTGTGATGACCTCCCTTATCCTCTGAATCCAACAAAGTACGAGGCTTGTTAGACGTGGCACATCACTTTTCATGGTCAAACTGAGGTGCATACAGGAAAGTTTTTTGGCAAGTACTTATAATTTACCTTGTAAATTATGCAATGGCATCCAAATTAGAATTTCTTATTATTTCAGTACATACCAGATCTTTGGAGAATGCTTTGTAAACCATATAAAACATAGCAATATATTACATTCATTCCTTCAATATTTATCGAGCTTCTACCATATGTCAGGCACTATGCTAGATGTTGGGATGTCAAAATGCAAGGCATAATCCTGGTTCTGCAGACATTAACAGCCTGGTGAGGAAAATAAGATGTAACAATGACTAGGCAGTGTAATAACTGCTAATAAGGCCCACGCCAAGTACTAGGGGACACAGGAAAGGAGATAATAGGGTACGATTCTATTCTCTAATGATTCCACCTTTTTAGAAGTTGTTGTGGAATGTTTTTGACTATCAGAATACCCTTCTAGGCTTGGCCCAACCCTCCCTGATTCTCTCCAGTCCTAGAGTGTTTGTCAGTAACATGGGTGCTATCGTTCGGATCTTGCATGCCCTCCAAAAGCCCAAGTGTTAAAGGCTTGGTCCACAGCCTATGGTGCCATTGGGAAGTGGTGGAATCTTTTAAGAGGAGAGGCCTAGTGGAAAGAAGTTAAGTCACTGGAGCTGTGTCCTTGGAGGGGTTTTTAGAGTCCTGGCCCCTTCCTATCTCTCTACTACCTGGTCACTACAAGTGGAAAGACTTGCTCTATCACATATTCCTGCCATGATGTATTGTGTCACCACAGGTCCAAAGCAACAGGGTCAAGTAAGCATGAGCTAGAACCTTTGAAACTAAGCCAAAATGAACCTATTCTCCTTCTAAGTTGATTATTTCAGGTATTTTGTCATAGTGACAGAAAACTGACTAACACAAAGGGCAAGTGCTTAGAGCCCTTTTGTAACATTTGTATAAGGATACATAAAGAAGGAAATGGTCTCTTTTTCTATTGAGAGTTTGGGCTGTCAGACACCTTTTTTTCATACCATGCAGAGGACCTATCTGAAGGTACATCTAGCACGGAGAGCCTCTGAAGATAGCCCTGCTGAAAGATGGGGAGGAAAAAAACAACATCATTCTAAGCACCAGGTCCAGGCACAACAGCCCAGTGAAGTGGCTTAAGAAATCCTCATTTTTGTTTAAGTTAGTTACCCTAGAAGGAAACAGGATCCTAAAAGAGTCCTCAGTGCCAAAATTCCCTTTCCTAGAGGAGGGTAGAGGGGTTGAAGGTGCCTAATGTACAAACTTGGAGCATTCTGTCTTAATGGCTTTATGTCAGTAAGATACATATATGGAGAAATTTATGAAGGTAGAAGTAGCTGTATCGTGGAGCAGCTTTGGAATTAGGTACAGTTGAGTGAAATTCCAGTTTCGCTGCCTACCAGTTATGTGACCTTGTTCAAGTATATACCTCTCTGTTTCCCCACAAGGTCCTTTCCTACAAATAGTATTTGTTCCATTGAATTATTGTGCACATGACTTGATGTGATGTACTAAGATGAACATAATTCTTTAGTAAGCCCAGTCCACAGTGTCCCCTTCTTTTGTGGACATGTTCTTCCCTCATCCCAACCATATGGTTTTGGAGGCCCCACCAGCCATAGAATCCAATTGGCCATGTGGTTGTGCCACGTTAGGTCAATTATAATACTTCATCCCCCTATCCTGGAGGATGGGTGCAGGATGGACAAGAAGCCCAAGTGGGCCTCCCCTGGGAATGCTTAAATTGTTGTTAACAAGGTTGGGGTTAAAGAACTATATTTTCTCTTTGGTATTAGGACTATACTGGTTTAAATTCAGAGCTTTCTATAGCCATAGTCCCAACATTACAGACATGACAGCATTGCACAAAAGGAAGCAGAGATAAGAGATAAAAACAAGAGAGTCTGTAGACTGCATTCCTGGATCTGGTTGTTCCTGGAGCTCCACCTCTGCCCTCTCAGTGAATCAATGCCTATGCTAATGTGAGTTGGGCTTCTATCCCTTCTAACCAAAAGAGTCTTGATGAATGCAGCATGGAATCCACTTAGTATAAAACAGATGGCACATAATAAATGCTCATAATAAATATTTGGCACAGAAAGTGCTCCAAGGAAAATGGTTTGAGACCTTTCAGACTTATAGAATCTTCGCTTTAAGATACAAAAGTCTCTGTGTGTGCGTGTGTATACACTCACTTTTTATTTTTTTTCCCATGGTGCTGGGGATTTGAACCCAGGGCCTTGTGCTTGTGAGGCAAGCACTCTACCAACTGAGCTATTTCCCTAACCCTGTACTCACTTATAATAATAGTGTACAATTAAAAGAAGAGGAAGAAGTGCCCTCCCATTGCTCCAGAGGTTTCTGCATATTGCTGTAAGTAAATTCCATCTAGTAGTGAAAAGTAATACCCATTTGAAAGGAGATAAGCCAAGGAATGGGTAGAGTCTTTGTACTAATGGTACCTAGTTAATTCTTCAGAATATCAGAATAGCTAGATTGTTGAGTGTATATGGACTACCAAGTACTGTCTGCAGGAATGGTGGAAGAGAAAGTTTAACCCTGAGGAGCTCCAAAAGTTGTACAACAAAAAGGGATTCTGAATGAACATCCATCAGGCTCCTTCCAGTGCTAACTTTGGATGACTTTATTTTCATATGAAGAGAGTTTCTTCATTGGGTGATCTGGCATGACATGGTTGATGCCACCTCGCCTGACTAGATTTATGTTAATGTCTTTTGCCTGTCAGGCCAAACCAGTGGCCAGATGAGTACACGAAGACCAGCTTGCCACTAACACTTCTAAGAACTTAAGATCCTACTGCCTTTTTTATTCTTGGCAGTGCTGCAAATTGAACCCAGGGCCTTGCTCATGCTAGGTAGGTGCTCTACCACTGAGCTAAATCCCCAGCCTTCATCTATCACTTTTAAAAAACTCCATTTGGTTAGAAATAAAATGCCTAAACCCATCCAATTCTCATCCTTCTGTTAAAGGAATTTCCCTTAATTGCCAGTAACTCTAACTACATCAAGTCCATACTCCAGGCATGGGACAAATGAGAAAGGTAGATACGATTGAAATGGAGAGAGAGAGATCAGGCTTAGAGTGTTGACTGTAGGAACTGAGTGGTCACTTCAAATCCTACAATACTTCCTCAATCAAGCAAAGCCAAACTAGAGCAACTAATTAGGAAATGAAGGCTACCTGGGATTACATAAACTCCTAGCTCAGTTACTAACTATCCCTACTTAGAATTTTCAGGGTTCATCATCAATCTCTAGAAACCACTTGCACACTTGGTCCCCATCTTATCAAAATGATAGGTACATTGATCTGATACATTCTAACATCTCATATTATTACAACATATTAGGAATCCATTCAATGTAAATCTTACAGAAAGCCCAAATGGCAATGGCTTAAATATATAGGGTTGGAGTTTTTTCCTCATGACTTCAGCATGTTGATGCTTTGTCTCATGGTCACAAGATTGCTGATGCAGTTCCAGACTTCTGGTCTGTATTCAAGGCTAAAAAAAAAAAAAAAAAAAAAAAAAAGGAAGGTATCAGCTTCATCTGGCCCTTCCTATCTGGAAAGCAATAACTTCCCCAGAAGATTTTTCAATAGAACTCTGTTTGCATGTCATCAGCCATATCTGGATCTTGTGACCAGCTCTGGCTGTGATAAAAGGTGAGAAAGTGGAAACAGGCTCACACCACGAAATAGTATCACTCAGGGCTCCATAACTGCCCCAACAAAATTACAGCTGAGTTAATCATCAAGAAAAGGGAACACATGGGTACTGACTAGGTAAGCAACTGTGTCTGCATGATGGTTTCCTTGAGGTCTACTAATACCTAGCAATCATCCCAAACGTGGGACTTTCCTGTTGGTCATGATCGGACATGTTAGACACATGCAAAGTGCAAGGTAGCATGGCTCCACCAGCCTGTTCCCAGCAGAACAGGATGTGTTATCTGTTCTCTAAGAATGAATTTCTTTCTCTTTTGAGGTACATTTACCATAATAGAGTTGCATCTATAACACAGACCTTTGACTCTCTGGAAATGTTTCACTAAGTTAAAGGAAGGAAATAATAAAACGGGACTAGACAAAGAATAACATTAAACTAGGTAAACTGGTACAGAAATGGCTCCTTTATGGTTTCCAGGCCCTGTCATGTTCTCCCTGCTAGGCTGCTCCCATGAAGAAGCACCCCAGCATGGACCTATTCTAGGTCTAGGACCTGACCTATATACCTAGGTCTCTAGATCTCACCTCCTCAGAATGGAAGCCTGAGACCAGATTTCAGACATAAAAAGTTGCCTCCCTAGGTAAGGTCTACAATCTGAACTTTTCCTTGAAAAAGTACCTGGGTCTCTAACAGAATAATGGCCCACTGCAAATGAAGTCATGCCTGATCATTGCAATATGCATTTTTCTTCACCCCTTGATTCTTCATGACATATTCATTCATTTTCCCCACTCATTCATAATTCAAAAAAATTGTTCTTTCAGTGATTCAAAAACATTTATCCACTATGTCCCAGTGTATGAAGGCTATAGTGATTAAAAAAAAAAAAAGTTCTTATCTCTTTCCTTAATTTTTCATACATTTTATCTTTTTCTAGCTCTATTATGGTATAATTAACAAAAATTATATATATACAAGGTACACAATGTGGTGATTTGATATATGTATACACTGTGAAATCATTACCACAATTGAATTAACACATTCATCTCCACACATAGTTACCTTTTTTTGGTGTCTATGTGGTAAGCCCATTTAAGATCTACTCTCTTGGCAAAAATTACCACACTGTACACTGGATCCCCAGAATCTCATCTCTTTACCAACAGAACTTAAAGTCTAATAATCATATGCTTTAAAAAGGAGTATTAAGCAGTCATTCTAGCTCAGAGATAGGTACTTAAATAATAATAGGGAAATCATAACAAATATAGATTAAATACCCTGAGTGATGACTTGAGAATTATTGATGTGGCTGATGGGCACAATGGAGTTTATTATCTAGTATTTTATTTACGTTTGCATATGTTTAAGTTTTTCTAAAATTAAAAAAATTATAAGTATTAATATAATATGATAAATAGTAGATATCAAGTGAATGGTATAGCCATGGACCACTCTAAGCTTCAAGTATCAGTACGAAGCATGGGGCTCGGATACTAACCACATACACACACCCTAAGAGATGATCATTCTGGATGATTTTAAGACATCTCTACCTCCTCGATAAGAAATTTCCCTCTTTATCCTGAGGTAGACAACAACGGGGGAAAAAAGAGCTGAGAGCACTTTCCGAGAATGTGAGAAGTTCTGGGTTCTATTCCCAGCTTCGAAGATTACACACACACACACACACACACACACACACACCCCCCTCTATACTTTTTTCATCAGACTATAAGAACTAAGAGTAGAGATTATGTCTGTTCACTGACCATGTGGCCCATGGAGTGGAGTACAAATGTCAGTATTTTAAAGGGGAAAGAGAATTCCAAGTTAGAACTTCAGTGTTTCACTCCTCCTTCTGCAATGCATTAGAAATCTAACAGCAGTCAATAGCAGGTCACGGGACCTCTTTCAGCCTCAGTTTCCTCCTCAGAAAGAAAGGGTTACATCCCCACCACTTTAAATAACAGCTGTGAAAGCACTTTGGAAAGCACTATTCAAATGTCATGTAGTGACTGGGGATGTCGCTCAGTGGGAGGACACTTGCTGGGTTCAACTCCCAGCATTGGAAAGAGAAAATCCTCAATGTAACCTAATACTCACTCAACTCTGTTGGTTCTATCCTCCATCTTACCAAGAACAGAACAGTCTTCCCTCGGTATTCCTGGGGGACTGGTTCCATGACCTCTACAGTTACCAAAATCTGCAGATGTGGGCTGGCGAGATAGCTCAGTCGGTAGAGTGCTTGCCTTGCAAGCATAAGACCCTGGGTTTGATCCCCAGCACTGAAAAAAAAAAAAAAAAAAAAAAAAAAAAATCTGCAGATGCTCAAGTCCATAATATAAAATGGCATGATATTTGCATATAACCTACGCACATCCTCCTGTATATTTTAATTCATCTCTAGCTTACTTTTAATATTTAATTCAATGTAAATTCCATGTAAATAGTTGTTATACTGTATTATGGAATAATGACGAGAAAAAATCTGTACCTGTTCAGTTCAAATTTTTTTCTCTGAATGTTCTTAACCTGCAGTTGGTTTAATCTACAAATGCAGAACCCAAACTGTGACTATGTAGACCAATTGTCTATCAAGCCTTCTAGATCATGCCCCTAGCAGCACTCTCCTCCCAATAGAAGTTTGAGAAATATTCACTCTTTTTCATAATGCTGCCAACATAGCAATGCTGATGATGATTGACAACACTATTGATGAAGATGATGTAATTGTTGCCTAATACTCAGCAAACCTGATTTTTAAGCTATGCCCTTTCTCCCTCTCTCCTTTCTGACAGTGGGGCGATGGTGCAGAGAGCCCTCCAGTCTGGCAGAGGCCTCTTTAAAAATGTACTCGGGCTCCTCCTCTGCCAACCAGGTTGCTAAAAATACTACTACAGCAAAAGCTGAAATATTTGCAGAGAAAACTGAATTTCCTGCTACCCCCACTCCCTCTACTAAATGGGTAAAATCCTGACCTAAGAAGCCCCCAGTCAGCTCCACCAAAGGCACAAGCCTCCTACATTCCCACCCCCTTCTTATTATGGAGTCCCTCTGTGGGCTTGAGCTGGGATGTTATGTTCAGAAAGTGCCCACTCCAAAGAAAGGAAACCACGAGTAAGTATTGGCAAATAGATTGTCACGTGCCTTGGCTTTTCTGTCTGCTTACTAGGACCAGCCCTCTCCAAATCCCCCTCCATCTGTCCCAAGGATCTGTATTGGACCACAGAAGCTTTGCAGTAATCCATCTTTTATTCTCTCTTTTGTCTGCATCTCCTCTTCTGCCTGCCTTGGCTTCTATTCTTTACCCTTCTACCTCCACACTCCCTACTGGTTCCAGCCCACGGCACTTACATGCCCCAGCTCCCTTCCTAACCCGGCCCTTCTGGAGCTTATCTCCTTTCCAGGCCTGCAACCCTTTTTCTTCGGTGATTATGGGGGCTGGCAAATGTAGAGAAGAGTTTTCAAAACTGGAAGGGTCAAAAAGGACTACAGAGTCCGTCCAAGTCCTGCTGGCTAATAGGTAATACTCCGAAGATGGCCTGTGACACTCAGGATTCAGGCCAGGCAGGCTAACCCACAGAACATTAGCTGGTGTCACTTTGCCAAAGAGAAGAACCCTGGAGAGCCAGACTCAGGGATCCCATACTGTATTGGTCCGGTCCCTCTTCCTAGCTCATCTATTTTTGAATCATAGCCTCTGAGTCCCACAGCTCACCTTGCGGACAAAGTTCTACCACCTAGTCCAAGAGAGGGACTTCTCACCAAGTTTAGTGTTCACTTTGGCTCTGAGGCAGTTAGTGGTCCAATCTGAGAAGTAGGTGGATGTCATTGTGTGACATCTTGCTCAGGGTGTGCATCTCTGTGGATGCACAGATAGTGTGTGCATCTCCTCCTTTGGGTCTCTATCTCTGTCATTTGCTTCTGGGTATTTGAATTTTTTGAGTATCTGTCTTCTGGTTCTGGTCTCTGCCTTCCTCTCTGTCTGTCTTCTCACCTCAGAGGTTGCCCATCCCCCAGGGCGAGCACTCTGGCCAGTTCTGCGTAGGCGCCTCAAGTAGGCTGTTGCTGAAATGGTCGTTTTGCGGATGGAACTGATAGTTGCCGTATCTGTTCTCCCATGGGTCCACCAGTGTTCAGACATTCTCGCCCCACACAAAGGTGTCTTTCAGGAAGACGGAAGGAATATGCTGCCTGTGTGGGAGTTTGGGGGGAGGGGAGTGTTGTAGAGATACCCCCTTTCAGCTCTGACCAGCAGGAAGAAGGGCCCAGAGGCAGCACAGCCTGCAGAGGGATGTTGCCTAGCAACTTGGGAGACTTTACTGCAAACTCACCAAATCCTGAATTCCTTGGCTCTAATTTGGGAAGGGAAAAGCACAGAGTCCAGGCCTCATATCCTCTCTGTTCCTCAACTTCCTCTTTCCCTCTCCCCTCTGGATTTTGGAACTGAAGTCCAAGGGAAATTGGCATAACTTAAAGCTCCAGATGTGCTCATCATTTAGACAAGTGCCTGCATTCCCAGGACATCCTGCCATTTGGTGGAGGTGGGGGATGAAGGATATGCCAGAGACAGATTGGGGAACAGATTTTCAGTTACAGGGGTGGGTGGGTCCCAAACATGCTGGGAGAGACACCCCTGCACCCCAAGCCCTGGAATTCCAGCCAGCCTCCTGCTCAGCTTAGAGTTCCAAGCTGGTTAACCCTGTCCCCATCCTAAGTGGACACTCATTTTCTGTTTGGTAAAGAAAACATCCAGCCCAAACATCTGGGTGGGAAGGAAGCCTGTAAGTCATGCTGTGACTGGCCAATGACTATGGATTTATCAGAACATTGTTTCAGGGTCTCCTGCCCCATTCAAAGACACAGTGCATTTCCCCCTTCTCTGCTGAGCACAGTCATCCTTTTATCCTTCCCTCCTTTTGGACCTCAACTGAGAAAGACTTTCTAGTTTTCTCAAAGATGGTCCATCCTACCAACACAACATGTCACACTGCCAGCTCCAGTACCCTGACAAGCTTGGTAAGGTAGGATACCATGTAAGTGGCAAGCTGTCCCTGGGAAATGCTGCTTCCATATCTCCCCTTCTCAGCCTCACCAACGGCCCATAGCCTTCCTCATCATGGACCCAAAGGGTCAATAATGTCTGAGTCTGTATACTACTGGGTTTAGGGTATTTTTCTTCTTCCCAGAGCCAAGATGAGAGTAGTTAAGTTTTGTCTTATTTTGAGGCTGTGGATCAAAAGGCAGAGTCTGGTATGAGGAGTGAAAAGGAAGTGAAATATGTTTCTTCCAATTCATACAAAATAGGTGCTGCATATAGATGATTTTGTTTGATGCAGAGCAGACAGATAACTGATGGTGAATGGATATAGAGATAATATATATTTAATCTGGACATCTTGAGTAGAGTGATTGTTATGTGTGTGTGTATGCACAGTGCCGACATCCAAAACATAGGATGTCTGCATATACTTTACATCTGCACAGGTGTGTGTACAAGGTCTGCGTAGTTGTTTTTGCTGGTTGTGTTTATAGTCTGTCTGTTGGAAGAAAGGCATATTTTAGCGAGCCTGGGGGAATATCATATTTGGACATGTGGGGCTTGTGAACTTTTGTGTTGATGTATGCTCATCACCAGGTTGTGCATCAACAACTTTTCATTCCATAGCAGGCGTGATGATGGGACTTTTTTGCCATACGTCTTTGGGATCTTTTCTTTGCGGACTGAGGGGGAGGACAGTTAGAAGGAGCCATGTTTGGGATTCAAGCTAGGTTGTGGTAGTGTGGGGTGGAGGGTGGGGGTTTGTGGTTTTCTATCTATGGACAGGAAGGCGTGATGTGCCCAGATGTGTGTCTGTGCTCTGAATGTCGGGGGCCTCCTTCTGCATACTCCGGCAAACATTTGCCTGGCAGTTCGAGGTTTAGCAAGCAAGGGGATTGCATTTGGGAGGGTGGGGTGTGTAGGAGGAATGGATGGAAGTGAGTAGGCGGAGGGGTAGGGGAAGGAGCCAGGGCGAGGCGGAGACAACCAAGAGCGCAGACAGAGGGAGTGGTCCTCCTTCCAGTTCTCCCCGCCCACCCTGCCGAAGGCATCTCCTGATTGGCTTCCCGACCGCAGGGCTCAGGTTACATTCGCGAGCGGAGCTGAGCGCGGGAGACCGGACCTGAGAGGAGAGCTGCTGGTTCTGCGCGGGTCGGCGGGCCCCGGATAGCCCGAGAACTGCCACCCAACATCACACAGACCCCACCCACGCCCTGCGCCAGGCTCCACCCCAGCCAAGGACCCCCAACACTAGCATGGACTGCTGCACGGTAAGTCAGAGGGCCTGTGGAACCCGCACTCGTCTTGGTCTGGGGCAAGGAGAGCTCAAGAACCCCCTGCAGGGTGAGTGAAGGCTGGGAGTGGGTGCGGAAGACCTAGGAGCAATAAAGGGTACCTGCTGAGACGTGGGTGATGGGTGGTGGAAGGCGCCCGCCTGTCTCGAAAGCCCTAGCGGGAAAAAAATGCTCCCCAACTAGTGGGGGCGTCTGAGCGCCCATCCGCCAAGCAGTCTAGGTTGGACTAGGAGCTGGGCAGGGCTTTGCAGCAGGGAAACTGCAGGTTAGACTAGAGGAGGAACTTCCTCCAGTGAGACGCTGGAAACCGTCTCCTAGCGAAGCTGCCGCGACTCTTCTCCTCTGGCATTTGTCCCCTATACCATGTAATATCCCACCGCCGCTGTCGTCGGTGGGCGGACAGACTAATCTTGACCCTCGGAAGATCGTCTAAGCCCCGGTAAAATGTAGATGGAGGTAATCGATCCATACTGGTCTTAGTAGTGAGGATGGGCAGCAAAGAGCCTAGTCAGTGTTGTTCTGGAGAGGAGTTGGCCCGGCCCCCAACGCCTTCTCATTCTGGAGGGGGCTGGGTGAAGTGACCGAGAGAGAGCCCTGCTGGCTAGGGAAGGAAGCGTCTGCAATTTGTCAGCGCCCACACGGAGACCAGGATGCTGCAAGTGCCTAACATAAAAGTAGATTGCTGTTAAGGTGACCCTGTATGCAAGCTCCTGGCACAGGACCTGACTCCTGGCTCACTAGGGGAGTGCAGTGATCATATCTATAAAAATTTATTTTAGTCGTTACATATAGAGAAAAACTACTCCAAAGTCCTTGCGTTCTGTCCATCACTTGACTTTGCCCTCTCCCCATCCCATGGTGTACAAAAGGGGAGGGGAGTGAGCTTTGGAAAGAAAGGATACCCCAGTTCTGTAAGAGGTGAGACTTTGAAATGTCTGGATATCAACAGACTGAAAGAACTTAGAGGCAAGTCATAGTTGTGATTTTAACTCTTATTAGTATCAATAATAACTGCCAGTTTGTGATTGCTCAACATACACCTTACATTTTATATTTAATCATCACAGCTCTGTGAGGTAGGTATTATCTCACAGATGTGCAAACTGAGGCTTGAAGAAATTATTTTCCCAAGGAGGCAGCACTCCTGAGTGTAGAGGCAGGATTCAAGCAGAGGCTTGTTTCATTCAAATAGCTATACTTTAACCTCTTCTCCAAATATATTGTCTTTTTCTCATTATAAAAGCAATATGTGCATAATAGTAAATGTAAAGACCAGAGAAAGTATAAAAAGAAACATGTCAATCACATCATACAGTCCTGTCTTCTGGAGAACACTGATCACATCTTTTTCCCTTTGCTTGTTATTCTCCAGGGACGTATTTATTTATGTATTTATTGTGCTGGGGTTTGAACCCAGGGCCTTGTTCATGCTGAGTATGCCTTTCCCACTGAACTCCTTCCCCAGATCAAGAAACAATTTTTGGTTGTGAAAGGAGAAATGGAGGTTTCTGGGACCCACTGAGAAATACCTGCAGTATTTTATAAAGTAAATAAATGGTGGATTCAGAGATATGAGTCAGTGGGGAAGGGTATTGCTGAACAGGAAGGAATAAGATGAGAAAATCCAAATGAAGGGGAAAGGAAAGCAGGAGGCCTGGTCAGTGGAAAGAACACAGAATCTCAGAAATCAGGGAAGGAATGTAACCTGTCACCTCCTGTGTCTTCAGGAGTAATGAGGGAGGGGTATGGAGCCTACCTGAAGGCCCTGGTCAGCCCTGGATGGTGCTTGTGAGTAGGAAGCCATTTGTGTAGGGCAAATAGCTAGCTAGCTAGATTACAGATGATGGGTTTTGATAGATAACAGCTAAGGGATGAGTAGACAGTGTTGCATTCAGTGTCTCCTTAAAAAGGAAAGGATACCCACCCAAAAAATATGGAGGTGGCAGATATACTGATCCCAGTGGTCCAGGCCCTAGGGCACCTCTTCCAATGCATCCTGTATACAGGAAACTTGATTTTCTATGTCTTAGATTTTCAGGGCCAAAGGAATAAGCAAGAGCGGGCACCATTCTTGGACTGTGCAGGACAACAGGAAGAGGGAAAGGGGATGCTGAGGTGGAGGGTTAGGGAAGGACAGGAGGTCTGGGCTCAATGCTAGGAGGGGCTGGGACATGTACAGAGAATAATGTGCCTCTTCATCTTTCATTCTGACCAGACCACTTTGCCTGGTCTTTAGGAAACATCCTGACCAGTTTTGTTCCTTCTTTCTTCTTGGTCATGAGGCTTAGACAAAAAACAGGAAAAGGGAAACCAATCTGCTTTTTCTTTTTCTTTTTTTCTTTGAGACTTTTTTTAAAGAGCTACTGATCCCAGTGTTCCAGTTGCTGACTAACATAGCCACACATATATGACTTTCCTGCATTCATTTACTATGAAAAGCAAAGGAACATGTTTTGGATCCTATTCCTTTCTTTTGCTTAGTCTAGTTAAACTGGTCCAGCAATTCTTAAAATGATTGCCTGCTCTGAAGCAACAGAGGCTACAGAATCAGATCATTACATTGTTTGTCAACTGTGCAACCTTAAGGAAGTTATAAAACATCTCTGAGACTGTTGCCAGACTTCCAAAATGGGGACTGAATAAGGTAAAATGTGCAGCATTGAGCACAGGGCCTGACACATAATAAGCAGCAAGCAGAAGTAATTCTTAAAGTTATTAGGATTTGGGAGCTGAAGGAGACTTTATTCATCTAGGCCAAGTTTTAGTTGTGGCTGAAAAGAAAATGAGGTTCCCAGAGGGAAAATGATGTGCCCAGTGCGACTAGAATCCATGGCTCCACCTTCCCATCTCCTCCTAAGTATCACCCCGTTCATACAGAGCTGTCAGGCACACATCATCAGTCTGGGCTTTGGAAGGCACCAGCTCACTGTGACCAGTGAGCCCTTTCCCCAATTCCTTCTACTCTCCCCGCAGATTTGTGAACAGATCTGGAACAGGCGACCGAGAAGCTGGCTCTATCCTGAGAATTCAGCTGGAGGGAGAGGGAGCTGATTCTGGGGAGGAGCTGTGCTGGGGGTGGCTTTGCCTGTTGTTCCAGGTTTCCATTCTGGATCCAGTTGAGGTGGGTGGTGACAGCAGGTGGGGTCTTAGGAGTTTAGGGCCTAGACACCCTTCCTCCGCTCAACCCGCTGCACCTCCATGACTGCCAAGGCCCAAGAGCAGAGTGGGTTGGAATTTTTTTTTTTTTTTTTTTTTTTTGAACAGTTGTTGCCCCCTTTTGAAAGGAAATCTCACTGTTTCCTGAGAATATTCTAAGAAAGACTTCAACTCTGAGACTCAAAGAACCCAAGGGAGTTGTTTTAGATTTTATGTGAAGAAAAAAATAAAAGGTCAGGGAGAGATTGAGACTTGGGAAAGACAAAAAGAGTGTTTTAGGCCCCTCCACACCATACCAACCTCCTGGTAACTCCTTGAAATTGTGTTTATATCAATCAATTGTAAACATCTTCAGCACAAATTGAAGAATCATGAAAGCCCAGAAAATGAGGACAGCCTGGGAAAGCCTGGCGAGGGCATCTAGAATTTAAACCTGTACTCCTGGGCCAACCAGGCTGGGACAGTGATCACCCAAGCCTCGTTCACCCTACCCACTTCTAAGACTGGATAACCGATGGCCAGAAGAGGGCAGGAGTGGAACTGAATTACCCATTTCTGTGTGAGACCCTGGTCAGTTCGTGGCTGAGAAGGAAAAAAAAAAAAAAAAAACAGTAAAAGCAATGCACATCCTCAGACATATTCCTAGAAGCCACGGGGCCAAAACAAAGGAGCAATGCTCTTCTAACTTCATAGTAACCATTGCCATCCCAGTCCACACTGATGCTATAAGTCATGTTAAGTCAGAAAGAGGCGAAATGCTGAGACCTTCTCTATTCCAGCCTGACCTCTGAAATCAATTCCCTAATTCTTTCTACTGTCAGCTAGGTCAGGCCATGAGAGAAATGGAAACCTACTTTGGGGATGGGATGGTCTGATTACAATTGCACATTCCACAATGATGGTAACATGTTCTGAGAAGTGTTTCACTGGACATCGTGCAAACAACACCGAGTATACTTACACCTTAAACCAATGAAGATAACTATGATGTGATTAAGTGATACCATAATCTTATGGTACCACCATTATAAATGAGATCTGTCATTGACCAAAATATTATGTGTTGGACTGGGGCTGCAGCTCAGTAGTAGAGCGCTTGCCTTGTACATGTGAGGCACTGGGTTCGATCCTCAGCACCAAATTAAAAAAAAAAAAAAAAAAAAAAAAGATAAAGAAAAAACTGGTAAATAAACATTATGTGGCTCATATTTGTATTAGTAGGGTGAACTTTGTGAAATTGTTATATGTCTACTTTTGCCCTACAGAAGCAATTATTTTGCATCAATGTAAGATTATATAAAACAATCATAATACATAGCCACCATGTATTGAGCAATTACTCTGTGCCAGTAACTTTATGCATATCATGCTATTTATTCTTCCCCACAACCCATAGAGGTGGATATTATTATCCTGGTTTTTCAGTTGAGGGATCTAATATAAGAAAAGATTAGATAATTTGCCCAAGACAACACAGTTACAGCAAGTGGTGGAGCCGTGGTTTGCTTTCTGGGCTGCATCTGCTTATCCTACTAAGTAGGGCTAAAAAATACACTCTAGACCCTGATATCCAAAGGTTTGAATTTTCAGTCCATTGATAACTTTCTGTATGACACCAAATAGGTTTGTTTGTTTGTTTTGCCAGGTAGGTTTTTAAACCAAACATCGGTTTTATCATAGTAAACTGGGGTAATAATAAAGATAACGTCATAGCTTTATTTTTGAAGACTAAATAAAATAATGCCTGCAAAACACTGTATTATTGCACCTGGAACAAGGTAAATGCTTAAATGGTAGCTATTGTCCTAATTTCTTTCTTCCCATGAGCACATTAAGGAAAGGACTTCTTGCTCCTGCTGATCTTTTCCTTGTCTTCTTTTGAAGTGATGCTTTTGTCTGTCACTTCTTCTGAGCCTATCTCCTCTCCAGTGTTGTGAGGTCAACCCGGGGAACAGTGGGGAAGTGAAGAGTCCATGGGAAAACAGTTTCTGGGCCTCTAACCCCCTATAAGAGGTGCAGGGAGGCTGACTCACTGAGCAGTGGCCCCATCCTCTCCCTAATTCCAGCTGAGCTCTGGTACAGTTCTACTCAGGCAAAGGCAGTCTTGCTGAATCTTCTACACCCAATCCCCAGAAAATCCTAGACTGGGAAGGGGCCCTTCCGAACTGGAAGCACCTGTTGAAAGCAGAGAGATTGGTGGCCATATCCAGGAATGCCTGGTGCTATTTACTTTGCTCCTCCAAACCCGCGATCCACTCAATTCTGCTAGTTCCCCTAAGTTGGCCAGAGGGAAATGGGCCCTTGGCTCCCTCCAGGCTGTCTGGATTTCTTGTATCCCATCCCACCGTGTACTTCTTTCCTGAGGTGAGTGCACAACTGTGTCCACATAGCCCTGAACCTTCCTCTTTGTGTTGCCCAGGAACGAACACACACACACACACACACACACACACACCCCAGTGTGGCTTCCTTCTCTACATCTGGTACCCCAGTAGTCCTCGTCTCAATCCCCTGAGGCTCTAGTCCTAACCCACCCTCCCTGGGTCTCCGCCCTGATCCACCAGTAAGAACCCCTTCCCCATCCCTCCCCCAGGAGAGTGCCTGCTCCAAGCCGGACGATGACATTCTAGACATCCCACTGGACGATCCTGGTGCCAACGCGGCCGCTGCCAAAATCCAGGCGAGTTTCCGGGGCCACATGGCGCGGAAGAAGATAAAGAGTGGAGAGCACGGCCGGAAGGGCCCAGGTCCTGGGGGACCCGGCGGAGCTGGGGGCGCCCGGGGAGGCGCGGGCGGCGGTCCCAGCGGAGACTAGGCCAGGTGAGGCTGGCTGGAGGGGCGCTGCGAGCTGGAGGCTCCTCTTTCCCAACGCTCCGGGGAAGGAGCGAGGGAAGACTAAGGGCGTGCTAAAGGTAGAGAAAGGTGTGGAAGGAGCTGGGGTGGGGGGTGGGCTAGAAATCCGAGAGGCGAGGTGGGTCGGAGGAAGCTGAGGTGCTGAGATTTCCGAAAACTCACCTGTGCCTCCCTCTCCACCCTGCCTTCTGCCCCGCCCTGGCCTGAAGAAGAACTGAACGTTTTAGAAGGTAACGAATACGACCTGAAGCGGCGGGGGCTGGGGGACTGCGAAGTGGTAGAAAAGGACCAATTTCCCAACACTTCCTCTGTCCGCCTCACTCACTTCCAGCCGGGAAACATGCACCCTGCACCTGCAGGTTTTCCGACACACCGAGACGCCTGAGGCTGCGACAGGATCACACCTGGATCTACACAGACACGCAGACACCCTTATTTGGCTGTACAAGCCCGACCAAGGGCCATAAACACATCGAGGCTCACTCACGGGCTCGTTTCAGTTCAGGCACTCAGGGTGGGGGGTTTTGGGTGACTAGAGCCCCCTGACACTCCCGGTCCTGGTATCCTTGTTCAGAAAGGTATAAGGGACGGGGAAAGGAAATACCAAGAAATGGCAGGTTCTTCTCTTTCCCCAGTTCCCAAGAAGAGATGGATGCCGCGTCCCCTTCGCAGTGACGAGACTTCCCTACCGTGTTTGTGATCCCCTCCTCCCCACCAGCCTGCCAGCTTCTGGAGCCCCCCTGCGTCCCAGAGACTCTCTTCCAGGCAGGCTTCGTCGCGGAGTCGCCAAGTCCGTGCCCTTTTAGTTAGCCCTCCAGTCTAGCGTGGTCCTCATTCGCCCTTCCTTCCCGCCCTATCCCCAAACCCCGCACTCCCAAATTTTCCTCCTTTTGCTTCTCGCCCACCTCTCCCCGCACCCAGCATGCAGCTCTGCCTCCGCAGCCTCTGTGCGCTCCCCTGCGCGCACTGCGGAGGGCGCCCTAAGCGTCGCCCAAGTACACTCAATCTAAAAAAAAAGAAAGAAAGAAAGAAAAAAGTCCTTTGGTTCTGTGCGCAGCGACAGGGGGCGCCCTGCGACTCTGTGCTATTCCCGCCCCCGCCTAGCCTCAGAACTTTAAATCTGGGACAAGAGGAAAGGGGAAAAGTGTTTACATGGTTTCGGATGCCCCTTGCTCTGATCGGAAGGGAAGTCCCTATCCCGCACCTGCCTGTCATTTTACCTTCCTTCTCCCCAGCGCACCCGAGAGCAGTCTCTCCAGCTCTCCTGTTTATGCAAACGCCGAGCGCCTGGAGGCTCGGTAGGAGGAGTCTTCCGCGGCCCCGCCCCTGCCCCTTCCGGCCTCCGCCCCGCGGGGCTCCTGGGGCTGTGGTCGCAAGGTTTTTAATCTCGGTGTGTGCATGTGACCGTTCTGGGTTGGAATGTGAACAATAAAGAGGAATGTCCAAGTGTCAGAGGGTTCCGGGAGGGGAGGGAGTTTGGGGCACAAGGCCACCTCTTGGAGCCTGAACAAATCTCATTTGATCAAACTAAAAAGCAGACGGGGAGTGAGGTGGAGAAACACTTAAGATTGAAATCTGCCCTTTGACATAACCAAACTTCCTGCTTACAGCATCATCTCTGGGATTTAAAGCCCAGTTCTTCCCTTACTGGCAATACTCTTTGAGCCGCCTAGATAAATTCACCAGAAAGAGACAATATGGTACCCAAAGATTTTAATTATTGATATTCCTCCTCACCATCCTCAGGGGTCAGAAGTCAGACAACCATAGGGAGCTTAGACTTCGTGGTCGTCATAGTACTGGTAGATGGGGACCTTTCCAGGAGCCCTTTGCTAGAATCCACCTTCATAGAAGATTGCTCAAAAATCCCAGGAGCCATGGCATCCTCCCTGATGGATGTAGGCAAATTCTTAATGAAACTAGAAGCAACCTCCAGATAAATGCAGTCTTCTAACTCAGGGACTTTTACCTTTTACTGTGCCTGAGACTCATCTGTGGAACTTTGGTTAAAATGAAAATTCCAGAGCCTGTCTCCCTGTCTCCCCCAACACACACACACACACACACACATGCTATAAGGGGCGGAAAGTGGCCTGAAACTGAATGTTTAACAAGTTTCTGATGATATCTGTTTTGGTAGTCTGAGGACCACTCATAAAGAAATTTTGCTCTGATTCCTGTTCTGGTCCAGTAAAGTGGATGACAGAGGCAGCTTTGGCCTCCTTTCCTGATTGCCCCACCCAGAATTAAACCCAGCTGAGTGATCAGGAGATACACACACACACACACACACACACACATATAAATGCCTTAAAAACAGAAAGGTAAACATTTTTTTAAATTTGAGAAGGGTTCAGGCTGTCCTGCAACCTGAGTCATCCATGTCCCAACTTGTGAACTAACTCCTTCACCCTGTACACATTGTTCACACACACACACACAGCTACGCATAGATTATACCGCATCTGCCACCACCAAATACCAGGGATGAGCAGTAATCCCCCCGCCCCCGCCCAGCCCTTCTAACAATGTCAGAGTTTGAGGGCTAAGGGTTCCACTTTCAACTCAAACTGTTTTCTCCCTCTCTGCACCACCTTCTGGCCCTCCTGCTCACCGAAGTTCACTACCCACATATGACTCCTTGGGCTTCTTCTTCCTCTCTTTCTGGAATCTGATCAAACAGAATGCAGCAACTGACAGAAGCAACACACCCAGGAGCACCCCAATCAGAGTTCCAGCCACTCGACCTTTGGAGGAGTCTAAGAAGACATAAGTCCCTCAGAGGTGCAGAACTTCCTTGGCCCATCCTCAGACCACTTCATGCAGCCTCCCCAATCCAAGCCTTTCGGTCTGGCCTTTGCTGAGCATCTCCTACCAGTCACAGAGAGGGTCAGCTCACAGGATGCACTGCCCATCTGGTTGGTGGCCACACAGCGGTAGGTGCCCGCGGAGGTCAGGGAGAGATTGCTGAGAATGAGCTGTCCAGATACCTCATCTAAAGGATGAAAAGGAAGTGTGCCACCTCATTCAACTTGGTGAGCATCTACTATAAGGAAAGCTCAGTTCATTTCATTCTTACAATAGTCCTGCAAGAGAGGAACTAACCTCATACTATTGGTGGGAAAACTGACTCAGAAAGTAAATAATTTGACATGAACTAGAGAGCAATTCCAAAGCCACTTCAACTAAGGGCTCTTTCCACCTTTCTAGGTTTAGGAAAACTGCACAAACATGAAGGTGAAGAAATTGGGGTTGGGTGCTTACTGACTAAGATCAAGTTCTCAGCTGGAGGTAAAAAGGATCGATTGCTAAAAACTGTATCCTCTGGGGTGGCTCTAAACTGACCCAAGTGTTTTTCTAAACTCTTGCTTTAGAAGGCAGAACAACACACATCAGAAGTGATCTGGGGGGAAGATCTGGATTGATAAAGGGGTCTGTCGGGGCTGGGGCAATTAGGAGAGCTCTGGCAACTAGAGGAAGCTGAGAAGCTAAGGCTTTTAGGTATATGGCTCCTCCAAAGAAACCAGCTAAAATGATTCAAGCCAATCCATTCCACTCCACTTCAGTTTTTTCTCTAGGAAGTTTGGAATGACTCATAACCCTTAAGAAAACCTCCCAAAAGTGGAAAAGTAGGAATCCTAAGAATGCCCCCTGCCCTCTACTCTCTTTCAGGACATCAGTAGGAAATTTAGGTTGAGAAATACTCCCATGAATGCAACCACAGACTGCAGAAGACAGACAAAAAGAGAATAATAGAAGGATGAGACAGGGAAAAGGTATAGTGGTTTGTCTCACACCCAGTAGTCATAAAATTGCTAATGTGGGTACGTAGGATTTAGACACCATATTTGCCCAGGTCTCCAGTTCCCTCTTTCCGAGTCTCTGGGCCCTTACCTTGAACCATGCTGCCAGGAGAAGGTGGAGGAGAAGGTCCAACGTGTACCCAGTTGTACACTGGCTTCGGAGCTCCCTCAGAAGAGCTGCATCTCAGCATAGTAGAGCCCCCCACAAAAGTTGGCCCACTCTGAGTGCATATGGGGCTACTGGGGGGAACTGCAAAAATCACAGAAGTACCTCAGCAATCTTCTAACCTCACACCAACTAAGAGCTACATTTCCAGATTTAATACCCCTGCCAAATAGTGGTCCATTTCTCTTCACACGCCACTATATCCCCAGGAAGTGATTTCTACTATTGGAAATTGTGAGTATTTTAAAGGTCTTCCTCAAGTTGAGCCAAAATCCCATGTTCATATAATATCCACCCTTTGATTCCAGTTCCTTTGTGCCCACAAAGAAAATTAAAATCTCTGCTACACATGAGAGTCCTTCAGTCATGAATTTATAGCAGGCACACAAAATATCTCCTAGGTCTTATCTTTTCCATTTAAACATCTCTTGCCTCTAATAGTTTCTTCTGGTTGCTCACCTCTGAGCAGGCTGTGATTTGGGGTGAGATGGAAGCTCGGAACACAACGTAGCGCTCAATGATAGGGGCCTTCTTCCTTTCATGGCCACCCTCCTTCTCTGTCACTGACCATTGGGAGGGACAGAATCCAAATCTGAGCTACTAGTGGGAAGTTCCTGGCTAATGGAACTCGTAGGGCTATGACTCAGATCCCATATAAGGGAAGGGCTTTCTCTCTCAAACCCTTTGTTCTGAGGCCCTAGGGGAGGAGACATTGTGGAGTGTGGAGTTGAGTATAACTATATAGATTAGAAGTCTTCAGAAGGGGGATTTTTTTTTTTTTTTAAAGGTCCCCAGTGTAGTTGTGTCCTTCAACTGGAAATCAGGAGAAGGGGAGAGTTAACAGCGTCTATGCACACTTTCAGGGTACATGGGTGGCTCATGGGTCCCCAGTCAGTCTTACCTAGCACAGTAAGGTTGATTAATCCCAACCCATTGGTGTAGAAATCTGGTGGATTGTTAACGTCACAGAGATAGGTTCCAGTATCTGAGGGGCGAACATCAGTCAATCTCAGGGTGGCCACCCCTCCTGTGGGGGGGTTCTGAAGTAGGCTGGCCCGTTCCGCCTTAGAACCAGTGGGATACAGATGGCCATTGGTGAAGTAGAGGATCTGAGAAGAGGCAGAAGACGTAGATATGTTCCCCTCCCTGCCTGGCACTCATTCTACAGTGCTTCCACATGGAAGGGGGAATAAGTCCCCTCACTTGCACTAGTGGAAGAGGTTGATACTCTGTAGCATGAACTATGAAGGGGCAGCATAGTGTCTTATCAACCATCAACACCTCAGCATCAATGGGACTTCACTAACAGGGGGGTTTTAATATAGGAACGATGGGAGAGGAAAGGATAATAGAGGGTCATACAGACTGAGATCTACCAAGAGCCCACTCACCTTTTCATCCAAGCAATTCTGATCCCCTCTACACCCCCCACCCCAGATCCTCATTCTTCCTGACCAACCCCAAGAGGTCATAGTGGCTTTCAGCTCACAGGACGAGACGCAGAAATGGGCTTCCCAGCCTGCACAAAGCTCCACTCCAGGGCGAAGTTGTCTCCCACAGATGTGCTGTAACTGCAGCTCAGCTCAGCAGTCTGGCCCACCGGCGTGCTCAGGGGCTCTGCAGGTACTTTCACCTCCACAGCTAGCCCGGGGGCTGAGGGCGTAGAGGGAGGCAGAACCATCATCCCGGTGATCTGGAGGGACTGGCCCCCATCTCAGTGTCTACATCAAGTGCTAGGAGCTCTCTCCCCACCGTGCAACCCATTCTTCTCAAGCCAATCCCTCCTTCCTTCTTGAAACCTGATGTTTCCGGGAGGCAAGGACCCACAGGCGGGTCAGATTTTTGTGGGTAAAAGGGCTGAGACTAGGCCAGGTATGAGGATGTGTTGGCGGAAGAAAGAAAACAACAACCCTGGGGTGGTAAAGCCTTCTGTGGCGGTGAGGCTGAGCCCGGCCTCCAGCCCCAGCCGGCCCGCCCCTCTCCTCCGCCCTGGCCGCCCTCAATGCCCTTTCCCTGCCTAGAGCAACCAGCTCCCGCCTGTGCTGCCAGCAGCAGCCCCAGCCCACCCCGCGGGGACTGAGCAGTCCAGAGAAGCCGGGGAAGTTAGGCCCCCACCCCCATCTCTCCCTGTGGCTTCTCACCACTCAGGCACACGAAGCCCAGCAGAGCCCTGTAGAGGAAAGGCCCTGCAGGGAGCCTGGTCGCGGCCACCTCCAGCTGTCCTGCCATTTGTTGGTCTGTCGGGGTGTCTGGGTCTGAAGAAGGGAAGGGAGTGCCCAAAGGGTAGCCGCCTCCTGCGTGCTGGGCAGGAGCGGGACTGGCTATCTCAGAGCAAACAAGGGGAGAGGCTGGTACCTTCAGGTAAGGAAACGCTCCTCCCTCCTCCAGGCCCAACTCTGAAATCGCTGAAGCCCTGCTTCCTTTTTCCTTCTTCTTCCCCCCAATTTCTGAAGCTGTCAGGCCCTGGGAAAAGAGCTGGGCTTTGGGTAGGTACCCTGAGGGCCAGAGCTCAGAAATGGAGCTCTGCAGGGAAAGAGTGTCTTTGGAGGAAGAGGAGGCACTCTAACACAGGGACTTAGCAAATACTTCACCAACATGGGTTCTTCCAGTGAGCACATACCTCTGGGTTTAGACCCTTTCTGGCCCCTTTGGAGTTTCTTGTTCCTCCAAAATCCTTCTGTTCACCACTTGCTGGAGTAGGAGTCTCCATAAAACCACACCCACCTCTCCATTCCCAGAGTCCCTCCATTGTACAGACAGAGAAACTGAGACCCAGAGGTCCTCACCCTTGTTAGGAAAGAACATGGCAGAATTTCAACATGTTTCTGTACCACATTCTATACTCAGCTCTCCCTCAGTAACAAAAGGGAATGCTGCACCATAGGCAGGAAGGTGTGTTTGTTAAGGATCCAATTGTGTGGGAGAAGGAAGCACAAAGGAGGTTCCCCTCCCCTGCCCCAGAGAGGAAGAGGAGGGAAAGCACATGTACACCCAAGCCAGGACCACCAAAACTCCAGCAGAAAGTGCACCCATCAGTTTCATTCCCTCGCTGCTCAGACTGGGTTAGAGAATTGGGTGCTTTCTCTTTACATATGACAGCAAATGACTGTTCTAAACACACTAGAAAGAATATCTGGAACCAGTAAACTCAGGTTGTGTGGAGAAGCTTTCTGGTTACATGGCCTGGTTAGGGTCCACTTTGCTTTCTCTTGAAACTCAACTTCTGAGAATTCCCAATTGGAAAAGGATATGTGATTCTTATTTCATACAAACACGGTGTATATTTATTGAAATTTGCAAAATAAAAACAAAAACACACATTTCAAGTTCGTTTTTTAAATGTCTTTCATATTCCCTGTCCCAAAAAATCCAACCAAGACAGCACAACAGGTTATAGCCATGTAGGGAGCTGGAGAGGCAGCAAGGGATGGCATTTGACAGGGGTGGGCTACAAATCATCAGACTCGGGCTTCTTTGACTGGCAGTCTCCTCCTCCAGGGCCCTTGGAGGGTAGCCAATCTCAGCAGCATTCAGCTTGCTTCATAGGAAGAAGTGGGGGTAGGGTGGAGTTTCCCCCAATCCCATTCCAGGTTCACTTCCTCTTTTTTTTTTTTTTTTTTTTTTTCCTTTGACCTCCTTGACATTTGGGTCTTCCTGAGACCCAGTTTTCCTATAGTTAAGAGAGGTAGGAGCAGAGGACTGGACATCTTAAGTGTGGCTACCTTCCCAAGACTCAGGCCTCTGTTGAGGGTGACCCTTATAGGAAAGAGAGATACCAGATTGTTTAGTCTTGAGTGACTGGGCCATCACACCAGAGACCCAGCCTGATTCTGGGCAGGTGCCACCATGGGCATAGCACCCATGTGGCTCAGGGTAGAGGAAGAAACCCCACCAGGGGTGAGGGATACTGGCTGAGGGTGGGCCCCCTCTGTCCTGGGCAGTCTCGGTGAAGATAGGGCCTGGCTGGAGAGACTGGGCGTAGGGGTCATTGCACCAGGCCTGGGAGAGGCATGGGATGATCGGAGGGCTCGTGCTGAGGTAACAGAGGAAAGAGTCCCATTCTTAGAGATTGTGTCTGAGCTTTTGGGCCAGGGCAAAGTCCGGGGAGCGGTGGCATCCTCCCTAGTCATCAAAGAAATAATAAGATATCAGAAGCAGAAAGGAAAAGAAGGGGAGAGTTTCTGTATGTTTTGTCTTTTTAGCTCTACAAATGCAGACTTCAACCCTCTTTTCCCTCTCCCATAAAATCTGCCCCCCTTTCTATACTATTAGACTCGAACTTTGTGAGGGAAGTTAGAAGAGCCCCCATCCCTGCAGAGATCAGGGACACTTACTTGATATCATTGGCCAGCTCCTCCGGGGCCTTGCCCCGGCGTTGGTACAAGAGGACCAGCCCAGCGAGCAGCACCAGTCCAACCAGGCTGCCCACAACCGCTCCAGCAATCACAGCAGCCCTGGGTCCTGGAAAAGCCTTGGTGTCAGAAGGGAACACTCATCTGTCCCCTACCTTTCAATTTTACCACACACTGCCACCACACACATTCTTTTTTCCTCTTAGAAGAGAAGGCACTGTCAAGCAGAAAATGGCAGGCCAGTCACTGCACAAACATGTGCACAAACCTTTGATCAGGGTAAGCGCCCTGTCCTGTTACAATGAAAGGCCTCAGCTAACAGGCTTTCTCCCACTTGCAAACCCACTCCCACCATTGACTTCTTAACCACACTTACCCCTCACTGACCTGTGCTCACTTCCAGAGTAACATTGCACTGGGCGCTGCCCAAAAGATTGCGGGCTTTGCAGACATAGACTCCAGACATGGAAGTGGAAAGGTTGGTGAGTCTTAAAGACCCACGGATGTCATCTGTAGATACAATTTTGCTATCAGTTCAGGGACTTTTTTTTTTCCCATGTGAAAAAAGAAACAAAAAGTCCTGCCCTTTCTCTGGAATGTCCTCTTTGACTCTGGGAGTCTTATCTGTTCCCTGATGGAGGGGAAAGGTGTGACAACTCCCAGTAGCAGACCAGCTAGTTCAATATCCCTCTCCATTTCTGCTCCTCAGTGCCCCCAACTGATACCTGAAAGGAAGTGATCCACAGAAAAACCCAAACACCATTTTTACTTTTATTTCTGAAAAGCAATGTGATGAAAGAAAAAAAAAAGGCTATAAACTAGAAAACCTAGGAACCAGAATAGGCCATGTGACCTTAAGCAAGTTACTTGAAATTCCCGGGTCCCCATTTCTTCATCTGTAAAATGGGGTTAATATGACCTAGCTGGTGGTGTTGAAAGGATTGTATGAACTGGTTATTATACTAATATTTAGTGACTGCTTATTCTGTGACAAAACTTCTCTAAGTTTTTTACATATACTAACTTATGAGAATTTCACAACAAACTTATGAGGCAAGCACTACTTAAAGAAAGAAAAAGGCCAGGTTCAGTGGCAAATACCTATAATTCCAGCGGCTCCTGGGACTGAGGCAAGAGGATTACAAGTTCAAAGCCAGCCCCAGCAACTTAGCAAGACCCTGTCTCTAAATGAAATATTTAAAAAGGGGTTGGAGATATGGCTCTGGATTCAATCCCTGGTACAAAAAAAAAAAAAAAAAAAAAAAAAAAAAAAAAAGGTTTTTATTATAAAAATAGTCAAGTGAGACTGGAGGTATAGCTCTGTGGTAGAGTACATGCTTAGCATATGTAAAACTGTGGGTTTACTCTCCAGTGTTAAAAAAAAAAAAAAAAAATTCCCACATACACAAACAAGAAGGTCAAATGAAAAGTAACAAGAGGGGCAAAATGAGCCAGGTTTAGAAATTAAGTGTGATTCTGTCTGAAAATTAAAAAATAAAAAAATAAGGGCTGCCAGTCTGGAGTTGTAGCTCAGTGTAGAGTGCTTGCCTAACATACATGTAAGGCACTGGGTTCAATCCTCCGCACTGAAGAAAAAAAGAGGGAAAAGAAAAGAAAAGCAGGGGCGTTATCAAAATCTACATATCTGTCACTCAGATCCAACAGTTGCTAATATACTACCATACTTATTTTATTCCTCTTTCTCTAAGAAATTTTTTTTTTGCATTAATATACCTTTTATTTCAATTCAAGAAACAGGAGAGGATCCCAAATTCCAAGCAATTCCCAGTACACAAATTGAAATTTGGAAACATTGGGCTGGGGAGATAGCTCAGCTGGTAGAGTGCTTGCCTTGCAAGCTCAAGGCCCTGAGTTCAATCCCCAGTACCGCAAAAAAAAAAAAAAAAAAAAAAAAGAAATTTGGAAACAATTAAACAAATTGAAGGATTTCCCAAGAGTCACTTGCCAAACCTAAAGGAGTCACTGTTCCTAAACTGTGAGGGAATTGCAGACTATGTTTCTTTAAGAAATTTTAAGTACTTCAGTACACACCTTCAAAACAATAAGAACATTGTCCCACATAACCACAATACTATTGCCACACTTAAGCAATTAATAATAATACTCTAAAACCATCTAATACTTCATATAAAAAATGTTACAATTGTCCCTAAAAGATTTTCTGTAGCGGGTATGTTCAAATCAGGGCTACTAATATCCCATTTTACAAGTGAAGAAATAGAAGCACAGAGTTGCATGTGAAAGCACTGGCAGGCCATGTTTTTGTTTGTTTTGTTTTGTTTTTGTTTTTTATTTTTTTCCTTTTATCCACTGCGCCACATCCCCAACCCTTTTTGTATTTTATTTAGAGGGCCTTGCTAAATTGATGAGGCTGGCTTTGAACTTGTGATCCTTCTGCCTCAGCCTCTGGAGCTCCTGGGATTACAGGTCATCTTTCTCACCTCCTGTCTTCCTCTCCTTTCCCCTCCCCCTCCTCCCCCAGCCCAGTCCTTTGCAGCATTGCCTCCCCTTTTCACACCAGTCCCCAGGGCACCTCTCATCTTTTCCCTTCCCCAGTCATAGTCTCAGTTGTTAAGAAATTCCCTCACCTAAAGCTGGTGCAAAGAAAATCTGGGGGGATGGGGGCAGCCGCTCCCACTGATATTCAGCAGCAGGCTTACTCCTTGGGGACTGGCAGCTCAGAGTCACATTGGTCCCCACATGGGGCACACCCAGGAGGCGGCAGGATGGAGGAGCTGGAGGAACTGGGGAAGGAGACACAGGTTAAAGCCCACAGCCAAGGGAACCAGGAATCCTCCCCACCCCATGCCCTTCTGTCACTCCACTGGCCCCGCCCCCAAACCTTATACTCAGCCACTTGGGAGAGAGACCCCCTCAACCTCCCTGTGGAGTGGGAGGGATCTGGAAGTGTGTGCTTCTCACTCACCCAGTACTTTGAGCTCTAAGGTTTTGCTGCTGTGGCCTTTGCTTTTGCCTTGGTTGTCTTGCACATTCACAGAACAGCGGTAGGAGCCAGAGTCTTTCTCCTGGAGGCCCTCCAGCCTCAGGGACACATTCCGGGAGGGCATGGAGTAGACCAGGGATGCTCTAGGTTTGCTTGACAAGACCCCATTGATGTAGGCCAACACCTAGGGGCAGTTCACTTCCTGTTGTTATTCCATGATGCATGTGCCCATGGGTCAGTCAGTTCCCCTTCCCCAAACTGGCCTTCACAGGCTGCTCCCCCACACCATCCTTCTGAGCTGTACCAACCCCTGTCCACCCATCTCTCCAGCCCCTCTGCCACTGCACCAGGGTCCTTTGGCAGAACAGACCTTATTCCCCCATGTGTTATGTCTTTATCCCCTACTTGGTGTGTTTAGAAAGGTGGCAGAAAGGGAGAAGGGGGGAATAATGTAATAGAGAGTTTGTATAAGGAAACTTAGATTACAGAGTAGATCCAGGTTTTGTAGGGCCTGAAACTTATACAGTTAGAGGGGGGCATCTTTAAGAAAAAAATTTTGTTGTTCTTGTTTTGGTACCAGGGATCGAACCCAAAGGCACTTAACCACTGAGCCACATCACCAGTCATTTTAATTTTTTATTTTGAGACACGGTCTCTCTAAGTTGATGAGGCTGGCTTTGAACTTGCAATCCTACTGCCTCAAACTCTGGAACTGCTGGGATTACAGACATGTGCCACAAACCCCAGGCTAAAACTATCTTTAATGAAATAAAACAAGGTCAAATGATTTCTTTAAACATATTTTTCCACGACTTTGGAAGGCATTCCTGTAAATGGTGGCCTTGAAATCTGTTTCATTGGCTTTTGGGTAAACCTGCCTCTGAGTGTAAGTCTTGCATTAAGAAGGAAAAAAGTGAGGATGTGGGAGGAGACTGCCTTTTGCCTCTCCAGGTATAAAGAGGAGTGGGGCAGAGGGTATTTATTTGGGAAGAGAATTTTCCAAAGTATACAGAATGGGGACACAGAAATATGATCAACTTTTAAATAAGCTTCCCCTTCCTCAGTCTCTGCTCCCCTGCTCTACCTCCACCATAACAAAGTAAAATGTCTCTGCTATCACAGTGTTTGGGTGCTGGGTGTCTGGGGGAGAAATTTAGGGAAATGGAAGCCTTTGGGGGTATCTTTAAGATGAAAAAAAAAAACAAAAAAAAAAAACCACCACTGAAATTTGTTAGGACACATGCTTCCCCCACCCCCAAACTCCTTCCTCAGCTTCCATTCCCTGCCACTCCTCCCACGTCCCCAGATCTTCCCTACATCAGCAGTTGGGCGCTGCTGGGATGCTTTCCCCCTCACCTGGTTTAAATCCTTCCCTTCTTGTTCCAAGAACCACATCACAACGGGCTCTTCCCATGGCTGGACGGATACCTCGCCTTGAAGAGTGTACCACGCTGGGAGCACCACTTCCGTTCCCTCTGCCACCTGCAGCTTAGTGAGGCCGGGGGGCACGTGCAGCTCCAGCTGGGCTCTGGAGGGGGACGCTGGAGACAGATGGAGGAAGAGTGAGTGCTTAGGAATGGCTCCCTGCTCAGACGGCTGACTCTGCCCCCACGCTAAGGGTAGGGAGGCCTTGGGAATCCGAAGGACCGAAGGACAGAATCCATCTCCTCTCTCCACTGGAGGAAGCCTAGAGGAGTACCCAGGGACCTCCGACTCAGCGTCCTGCTTCTCCTCACCCATAGTCCGTGGGTTTGTACCAGGATGGAGACATATTTCTACGTGTTTGTGAATACCCAGAGGCACAAATTCTGAGCACTAGTAAGAGATCGAGGAGAAGATATCAGGATGGGGGCAGATCTAATTTTGATTCACACCCCACGTTGTACACCTGCTCCCCCAATTTCCTTGGGCGAGAGACAGGAATAGTAGGGACACTAGTTTGGAACAGCGGGTCTCCTCACTCCTCAACTCATTGGGCAGAGGGGGTTGGGAGGCCGCCGGGTTAGTATTAACGCCGCGGTTCCTTCTGAACCTCGGGTATAGGGACATCGGTTCAGCGCCCACACCTGATCCAGTGACTACCGTGCTCCCGGGCCTCCCGCTCAGTCCCAAGGAGTCTTCCCTAAGAAAACAAGAGAACTGGGTCACAGTAGGCTCTCAAGAGCCCTTTTGGGATCCAGGTGCTCCGGTCGAGTTCTATTGGGTCTCTAGGAATTACAGGTAGGACGAAGGACAGTCTTTTGACAAGCATTCAAAGCTTCCCCAAAGCATGTGCACAGCATTCAGGGGATGGACTGGGGTGTCTTTTTCACTTACTGGGCTGTCACTTGTACCATGGTGTACAGACACTTGTTCTTTTGCCTTTCAGAGTGGCAATGAAACAGCCAGCCGAGTGCTAAGCCCTTTCTGGGATGAATAATTTTGGACTAGTACCTGGCCAAACCTGAGGACGCTGGAGGTCCTGGTCCTGGACTCTGCTCTTCCCCAGCCACAGCCCTCTGCACCGGAGTAGGAGACGCCACCTCCGTGAGGTGAGCTGGTGACCAACCCGCGGGCAAGGGCGGCAGACAGGCCCAGTTCTGTGCCCTTGTAGACAGGACTGAAGTGAAGTCCCCTAACGGCCCGAGAACGGATCCCGGATCCCGCCAGGATGCGCGCCACCCCCACAGCTTCCCTGCTGCACGTCTTTACAGAACCCCCACTCTATTCCTTCGCAGCACCCCCCTTCCTATTTCCTGGCGGGTTCCTGCGGGCTGGGCAGGAAACTTGTGCCCGGTGATAAGGCAGAAGACAATGAAGGGGGGGCCTGTTGGACCGGAGGCACTACAGGAGAAAACAACCCCCGCCTCAAGGAGCTCGACGCCCCACGGGGACCTGGCCTGCCGGTCATTCAGCCGCGGCCGGGGCAGCCGCGGCCGGGCCAGCCCACTCTTCCCGACCTTTTTGCAGCACTCGCCGAATAGCCAGAAATGGTTCCTGCCCAGAAACTTGCCTAGGTCCAGGAGAGGTGCGAGCTTCCTTCGCCCCTGGTGCCCCAGAGACCTCCTCCCGGTCCCGCATTCATAATTGCATTTTGCAAAAGGTAGAGCGAGGTTACAATACACAATGGACACAGTAGAATTCGGACAAATGCTTCCTGTCCTACACCCTTGGTCAGAAACCAGGAGCAGAAGAGAGTCACTGGCTTCTCTGCCCTCTGTCCTGGGTGTCTGCTACCCTTTTGGTCCTGAGAGGGAAATGGGGAATGATTGGGTTCCAGTGAAAGGCATTGGAACAGCCCAAGAAAGGGACCTCTCTGGCCGCCTCAGACCAGAATAAGAAAGCAGGCGACGGCCTATGGAGAGTGAAATGGGCCGGCTCCCCAGGGCTACTATTTTTAGTTTCCTTCATTCTATGAGAAACTCCCCCCACGGACTTCTCACGCCCCAAGGGCAGCAGCGCTGAGCCGAGGAGCGCGTGGAGCCTCAGGGCCTTGCTGAGTGGGGGCTGAGGAGCAGAGTAGGACCTGCCCCATGCTCCCAGGATCAGAGCCCATTTAACCCTTAAGAGGGCCTCAAGAGCTGGGCAACGCACAGGGCAACCCGTAGGAGCGTCAAAGCCTTCAGTATGATAAACTGAGGTTCAAAACTAGGATAGATGAGCTGCAGATGGTCCCCAGGATGCCCAGTCTGCAAATATGGATTTTCCTCCCATGATCCCATGCTTCCCAGAAGGAAGGGAGTTAGGGAAATTGAGAGTGAATGCAGAAAGAGGAACTGAGGTTCAAGTTAGGAGGGCAGAGCTGAGGAAGGTAAGGAATTTTAGATCAGGAGGGCAGAAAATCCACCAGGTTTTGGTATGGCTAGGGTGCTATTACAAGACCCATCTGTCTAGGGACCCCGATACTTCATGCCCCAACACCACTGGCACACACGGCAGGCTTAAAGGGAGGCACAGTCAGGAAGGAGCTAGGAGGTCCCCGTCATTGGGGTGGAATTTCATTCTACATCCTTCTAGGCCTTACTTGCCCTGGCATCCTCCTGAAATGAGTTAAAGTTGATGCTGCCACCCTTGTGATTCTTGAAAGGTGACAGCAAAAAAGTCTGAGGCAGTAAGTGGAATAACTTGCAATGGGCTTAGTTCCTCCTGGGTACTTCTCTTCCCAGGTGTAGCACTGGGCCACTTTAGCTCTTGTTGAAGCTAGTGCTGCTGGAGGCTTTCGACTCTCAGCACTTGCTTCAAGAGGTTACCTTCCTCTCTGTCACCCTCCTATTTTCCTTGTCCCTTTGGGTCTGGGAAACCATAGGGGTGGTAGACCTGGAGGAGAGTCACAGTTCTCCCAGCATTTGAACCCTTCTCCATTTCCTGTGTCCAAATGACCTCACGGACGTGCCTTTGGGGCACCTCCCTTGATTTCCAGGGCAGGAAACCAGAGCGGACAAGAGGGAGGAACTGGGCTGGGGAATTGATGTGAAGTACGTGTGTCAAGCCTGGGGCCAGGGCATTCCCCTAGCTATCTTTTGAGTCAGCTGTGTGTGTGTGGTGGGGGGGGTGGTGGTCAGAGGGGGACTGGAGTTAAGTCCTTAAGCTCTTTAGTCAGTGTCTCATCTAGCGCCTCAGCTCATCCAGCTCTGCTGAGTTAGAGTGGAAAGTGGAAGAGGGAATGATTCCAATAACTCATCCCAGAGATATCCCAGTCTTGTCTGGAGATGCCCTTATCTGGAGATGCCCTTATCATGCCCGGAGATGCTCCCCTAACAAAACACACACCACACCCAAAACTGGGAGTTGTCCCTGCCTTATGGGGACAGAAATCAGCACCAGCCAGTGATGCTCTAGCCTGAGGGTGGGGGACAATGGAGGGAGGGCAAGAGTCTGAAGTTGGAGTCCTGTCAAACCTGGTTCCTCCTCAGTGCCCAAAGTCCTCCCACAGGGTCGGATTCATCCTATATGTCATCCCAACTCCCCTCTTGGTCCCGAGTTTAACTCACCGAGAGTACTTAGCCCTAGGAACAAAAATCGCAGCAAGGGGGTCGCAGGGGGCCCGGGTAGAAAAACCATGGCCCTCCCTGGACCGAGTCAGGGGCGCCAGTTCCAGGATACACCGTCGGACAGGTGCCGAAGCTGTGCGACAAGCCAGCAAGCCGGAGCGTGCGCAGGAGCTAGGCCACTGACACCAAAGGCAGTCAGCCCCAGTCTGCTTGTGTGCCGGTGGTGGGGTGGGGACCAAGGGCGACAGGGGGCGGGGCATTGAAGGGGGCGGAGAGGTCGTCGTCCTCTCGGGCGGGGCCGCCGGTGACCCGCCGCCGGAGGGGGGGGTGGGGGGGGGCGCGTCTAGCGCTCAGACTGCCGGATCGGCCTCCGCCCGGGCAAGCCGCAGGCTGGAGTTGGGTAAGTCGTGGTACCCACCGGCCAGTTCGGAGAGGACAGTCCTGAACGATTATTTTGGGTCATCCTCTCCTCCTTGGCTGGTGCGGGGTAGGAAGGGTGACTATGAAAGAAGTGATAGGGGACTATCGAAGTCCAGGAGCCACCCACATCCTGAAAATGTAAAAGCCCTGGGGCTTCAGCTCGAATAACCCACTTCAACCTTGGGGGTGTCTAAGCTGGAGGAGGGAGAAGCGCGTTTCCCCAAAGCCCTGGAACTGAAGGGTTTAAGAGGCAGGAAGGGGCTAGCACTCGGAACCCACACTGCTGCCGGATCCAAACGCTTTTCCAGAGTCAGGGGCAGGGGCAGCCATCCCAGCCAGCAGGAACGGTGAGAGGCACGCCCACTGGCACCCACCTGGCACGCTCCCAGTAGCCTGGGGCTGTCTGGGTGGAAGGCCTGCACCGCACCGTAACGAGCCAGCGCCTGCGAGTCGACGCGGGGCTGTCTTTGTGGGCAGGAGGAGAGCGACTCTTTATAGTTCGCAAAGACTCCCCAAAACCCACCGGCCTGTGCCTCACACCCCAAGCAGAGAAGACTGGCCCAAGGTATCCACAGGAGCTGGGCAGGAAACTGAGGAAACTACGAGTGTTGTTCCCAGCTCCTCAACCCTGGAAGAAACCGCTTATAGGTCTTATTTATAGGTCTTGTGCTGACTGAGGAGCAAAGGGCGGCTGCAGGAAGGTAGGACAAAATTTTCCGTTTCTTCTTTATCCCCCCTTATCTTAGCTGCCTCCCACCCCTGCAGTGAACGGCTCAGGCCTGCTCTGATCCTTTAATTCCCAGGACTAGATCTTGTTCGCTGTGAATTTAATTTAACCGCCCCCACCACCATCCCCCCCACCATTCAGTCAAAAAGCGTCTGTGCGCCCTCTGCTGGCCGCCGCTTCCTCACACGAGGGCATGCACCTGTTACTGTTTCTCGGCCCAGCATTTCAAAAAAAAAAAAAAAAAAAAAAAAAAAAGCTACAAACACTGGAACTGAGCTCAGTGACTGAGCAAAGGAATCACGGAGGGCAGAAGGCATAACCACGGATTATGCCACGGTGCTGCCCCCTCTTTTATCTTTTATTCCCAGACAACTCTGGGACTAAAAGGTCTACTGAATTCTCTACTCCACACAGTTCTGTCATTTTAACCCACACTGTGCAAGGTCTTTTACTACACAATGTCCTATTGACCCTCTCTGAAGCTTCTTCCTTGTGACCTGCCTGGCTCCTCTTCAAATACCTGCTGTGCAGTGGTTTTGAGAAATGCCTATGCAAACACTAAACTGCTCATGCCATCTCTGGAATCTAACAGTTGGCAGCTCAATGGCTACAAAGGCAACAGGAATAGGCAAAAGGAGAGTTTCACATGCTTATGCAGGGGCCTACCAACTGCAGTGACTTACAAAAGATGGGGGTGAGGCCCTTCGTTTGGTTTTCTTATTCTATCACGGAGATTTTTCTCAGCTTTAGCATACTTTGCAAAGCATCTCTTGTAAACTGCCCTCCTTTGTTTCCAGACCAGGATTATACCACTCAACAAATAAGTAACTCCTTCCAAAAAAGGCAATACAAAGTCTTGGCTGTAACTCTGAAATGCCAAAGCATCTGATCACACGTGTGCTATTAAGTGCTACTTAAGGTATGGTCTCAGTATTCACTCCGTGTTAGCTATTCCTTCAGAATTCAGATTTCAAAGAGCTTGCTATGTAGGAAGTAAAGCAGGAACCAAGAATCAGTAAATGTCTCCCTGAAGGAGTAGTCTCCAGGGTTTTTACACCAAAGAATTTTCCTGTTTCCTATTCCAACCACTTCTTTTTTCTGACCCTGAGGGAATCAAGTAGTAGAAGGTAGCAGAGCAGTTCCATTACTTGCTTCAGGTTTTTGCCAAGATGTACTTTAGGGTGGACATTGCATTCTGCCCTGGTGTAAAATGAGAATGTTGGCACACAGTATCTGTGCACGACGAGGGAGCTGCTTGCATACAAATGTGTGCAAAAGCTGAATCTAGTTTCATATGTTCTTTCCAGTCACACTTTGTCTCAGATCTCCAAAGAATTTTGAGTCTTATATTTGACTGTAGCATCTTCATCCTCCTTGAATCAGTTAATATGGCTTAGCTACATCCCCAGCTCTTTTTAATTTTTTGAGACAGGGTCTTGCTAAGTTGTCCAGGCTGACCTCAAAATTTAGTCCTCCTGCCTCTACCTCCTGAGTTGCTGGGAGGCAAGCACCATCACTGCCTGCTTTTTTTTTTTTTTTCTTTACAATGCTCAGTTATCTGACAACCTGCTTTCTTCTATTCTAGGCAGTTCTGGCCAAAGACATTGGATACTCTATCAGCAAGCTACTTTCTGGGCAAGCCTCCATTTCCCAATGCTTAGCTTTGTCCTCTTTCCACTACCTCCACCCTGACCCATCTCAAGCCAAGTGGTAAAAACTCATACTGGATCTGGTCTTTGCCATCTATTCTATGTTGAACAATGCCTAGCAATGCTCCAATCTCAGTAATGTTCAGTAGTCTAACACATCTTCACTATATGTCCTGAAATATTCTGCCCCAGCTAAGTACCTAACAGCAATGGCAAATAGGATGCAGAAAAAAAAAAAATGCATGAAGTATTAATGTTAGTTTGGGGATTGGTCATGTGGGGATGCCATGTGGTGCTCCTGATACTAATGCTTTTTTTCTACAGAGCTTAGCACTGAATACTTTGAGATTATTGCTATAAGGTAGACTAAGTCCAAGTCCCAAAGAGCAAACTCATGAGAATTTCTTAAGGCTCCTATCTACATACTCTGCCCAGAGAGAACAGGTGCTACACTCACACATTCTCAGTATGTTTATACTCTCCCTGAATTGGCACCTATTTTTAGCAGCTTACATCAGAAAACAGCCAACTGAATAAGCCCAGATTCAAATAACATAAAGCAAAGCTATCCCATTGATTATAAGCTCACTAGTCATTAGAAAAATAAATAAGCATGAGGAATCAGAATTAGAATGAGGGATCAGAATGAGAAAATCACTGATTTGAGACTATTCAGGTTATGGGAAAAGAAAGTTTTAAACAAAATGTAATTTTATCTTCAATGGTATAGGAAAACAGGAAGAATCACATCTTACTTGCAGCCCATTTAAAGTACAGCATGAGAGATGTTGAAGAATCAAAGATAAACAACCAATCCAATGAGGTCCTGCCATGAGACCAAAGTGATCCTTGACTACTCTACTAGTAAGCTCTTGTTAGCTAAGAGTACTAACCTCTAAGTGGAGTGGTAGCTGACCCACTGGAAATCTTGAAAAGATCTAAACATGATAGTCATCTTCATAATAGACTGACACCTTACAATTTCTTCTCCTATGGATCACTTTTTAGGGTTTTTTTGGTTTTGTCTTTTGATATTTCTACTGGGGTCCTCCCTTCCCTCTTTTAGACACAGTAAGATGATATCAATTTACCACTCTGTACTCCTTGGGAGGCTTTCCCCTGATTACTGAATATAAATGATGCAGAATGCAAAGTCTATTACAAATTTATGTTCTTAAGGTCAGATAGAACATCCTAGTCATTTTTTAAAAAGAAATACAAAATGACATGTCCAATGACCTTTGGTACTCTGACAAGAAATAATGACAGTGGTCAAAGGGGAGACATTGAATGAACACTGCTAGTGGATCCTGCTCTGTTTGTTCTGTTCATTATTAGCAGTAAAGCCAGAGCAGTCCCCACTGTAAGTTCGGTCACACTCTAGTACAAAAAGGGAAACTAGTATGCCAAGAGGCCAGGAATTACTTTAATTTTTTTATAAAAAAAAAGTTTAAATGGCAACACAACCGTAAAGTTGGTACATCACAGAAACAAAGATCTTTGCAGGCAACACTGATCGGAAATAGCAAAACACTTGGCTGGTGAAAAAAATGAAACTCTAAATTATATACAATAGTAGCTAAAGGTGATACTGAAAAACAGTCTTATTTACTGTGACTCAAGATTTAACTTGCCATTATCTATTGCTTATTTATTCAGGGTTGTAAATAATACTTATATAGAGACATAGAGATGTGTAAAAATGAAACATTGTGAAAAAAATACAATTTTTCAATTTCATATGAAACTCAAAGTATAAGTTTTGTCCAATATGGAATGTACCTACATCTGTTTACATTAGGGCTCTAAAATCCATTTAAAAATTTTTTGTTTTTAAAAAAGAAGCAACTGACCCACCATGCAAGTTCACTATCTTGCTTGCTCAAAATGAGCATTTTTGGGTGGGGTCTGTTTTTTTCTGCCCAATGTCTACTATGATTCCTTAGAAGTTACACTGGCCCAATCGTGGAAAGAGTTCCCATGAAGAGTCTCTGATGGCAGCATCTGGATGAGGGGCAGTCTAGATAACAGGAAGTGAGTAGAGAAGGAGGTAAGAGCCCAAATCCTTATGAAGGATGACATTCAGTTGTTAAATTTTAAGGGATATCCAATGGCTTTTTCCAGGCACTCAACTAAAGAGCCAGCGGAAAGAAAATCCCTCTCTACTTCTACAAATTTGATATAGATGGATTTGGGGGAAACTCCAGGATCCACAATACAGTTCTGAGACAAAAATCCATTAATACCAACCCAATCTTTGCTGAAGGTTTTGGTATTTGCTTGGAAATGTAAAAATAAGCATTGCTGTAGAGTCCTGACCTCAGCAATACCGAGGTAGCAATAGATAATTCGAGTGGGTTCTATTTCCACCTGTAATGAGGCTTGTGCTGAAAGGGTTTCCAGGTCAACCCGGCCCTCTTTTCCTGGATCCAGGGAGTGTCGCTCCATGTGGGGTGAGAGGGGCCTCTCGATACATTCTTCATAGCCAATGGCATAAAGGCCTGGGCTTTTAGGAATGCCTCCTGGCAATAAATATTGAACAACATTCCCACCAGTTGGTTTGGAGTGAGCAATGGGTATCCAGTCAATTTCCATGTGTAGCTCTAGGCACCTAGCTTCACTAATAGTGATCTCTAAAAATTTGTAGTAAACATTTTTCCAGTTCATTTTTTGTACTCGGGTCATAATGATTCGTCCCTCAGGCTTCTCAGAGTTGAAGTATTCCCGAAGTCGCTTGCCAAGGGGCACCTGGGAGCTGATCTCAGCATAATGGTAACGGATATCCTCTTTCCAACGGGTATTATAACCAATTCCGAAAATGGCCAGTTTATTAGAAAGATGAAGCCTTGAAAAGTCTGTCCAGCTCTGAAATAGTTCCCATTTCAACTGTACTGATTCCAAAATCTGTACAATATTTTGCATGATGTCTCGCTTCCTAGAAAGAGAAAGAAAAGTCAAATTCCTCAGGTGTCCAGAACATCACTGTTGAACAGAACTTTCTGTGATGATGGACATGTTCTGTATCTGTGCTATCCAATATGGTAGCTTCTAGAACTTAAGATGTGGTTAATGCAAATGAGGTATTACATTTTTATTATATTTAATTTAAAATCACATTTATATAGACACATGTGATTAGTGACTACCATGTTGGATAATCACAGTGTTGAAATGCAAAAAAAGACTTACCCATTAGAAGTTTCTAGAAATTAACAATAAAATGCTTTCCATTTACTTTCTAAAATCTTGCTATAGTAAAAATTAATAAATATTAATACTTACAGACCCTGGGATTTAAAAAATCCATGGATCATGATTTTTTTAAAGTGACTGTATAATGCCTATGATGGCCTTCAGATCTAAGTGCTAAAAGAAGGTGAAGGATGCTCAATCCACAAAAGCATCCAGAGTCATTTAAAATAATTAACAACTTAATTTCTAACTTAGAAATTCTGCAAGTTCAATATTTTTGGCCCATGTATGTGAACTGCAGGAAAACATAAAATTGTTTATGACTAACCTGCTACAAAACCAAAACATTTTCTGTAACAATTAAAAGAACTGCCTAGTTAACACATTAAAATCTGAGAATTCAGATGGAAAAAGTTCACTTAGGCTTATGTTTTAAGAGAGAAAGAGTTAAGAAAATGAACTGATACTGTTCTAGAAAACCCTTTATAGAGGCAAAAATACAGACAGAATTTCAATTTTGACATGTATAGTTAACAGAGTAAGAGAAAATGCCAGTAAATTCTTGTTTCACAGGCTACTTAATCATATAATTTGTTAACTTATATTTCTTATAATTACACAAACACATAAATATAATGTTTGTTTCTAATAACTTCAATATTGGAAGACAGGTCTGTTAGATATTAATTTGGTACCAAACTATCATATTCTGTATCAGTGACAGATTTAAATACAAAAACACTGAAATGTCATATTCACAATCAAACAGAGGCATGAAAAGTGAATTTATTATCCAACTTCTTAGAAGGAGGCTATGGAAGAAGACAAAGTCTTGAGACTTTCCTATTAAATTCTCATGCCTTCCAGGGGAGAACATTCTGGGGAAGCGTCAGATAGCTACTGCCTGTACCCTAGACTTTCTTTGCAAGATGACGAAGAGCTAATATTCTATTATCAGCTGCTTCTTGGGACTAAGACTGTCCTGAATTTACTCTCCATCCTTTAGTTTGTCTTGAAAGCTTCTCAAGCATCAGGGTGGCCATCTAGATGAAATCACTACATTCCTGGGAAGTCTACCTCTTCTCAGGGACATGAAGGCACTTGACTATTTTCATAGTATTTGACTGTAATGCCTATAGGGTTAAGATATTTGTGTGTGGGTCAACACTTTAAAGGGAAACTTTCTTTCATAGCTACCACTTTTCCTTGTCCTCTTGAAATGACTTATTAATCTCAAGACAAGACTCCACTAAGGAATGGGGATGGGGTACCAAGATGTTTTTGTACATTTTGCTCACAGATGTGCCTCAATGCCTGACGTTCAGTAGGCAAAATGTGTTGAACAAATGACATTAGGGGATGTTTCATGAATGAAGGATGATGTATTATACTTCAGGTATTATCAGCTAGTTCAGCTAGTCCCACATATACCTAGAGAGAACAAAACTCCATTGCTCAATTATAGTTATTTTATTCAGCACTGTCATAGCCCTACATTACTAATGCTATAGTCAGACACTGCAAAGAACAGTTCGGAGGAAACTATTGCACTGGGAAAAAATGGCCCAATAGGAAGCTCTTCAGAATCTCCCCCCGCCCCAACTAAGCTGAACCCAGAGAAAGGGCAGCACAGGCTAGAGATTTCCACAGCCTGTCAGTTTCCTGCCCTGTAACCTGAGCCAAGCTGATCTGAGCACAAGAATCATATCAATCTCAAAGAGAGAGCATGCCATGAAAATTAGACCCCGTTATTTAAACAGTTCCTGGAAAATGTGTTACTTTTAAGTTACAACCACCATTCACGGTTTGAAGTTTGTGATACCAATTCTGTGAAGTTTGAGTCTATACCTAGTAACATCAACTTCTTTTAGAGAAGAAAGATTTGAAGATATGGACTCCCAATAGGAGTCCATATGGATTTGCATCATATACTTTTTGAGTACCAGAATAATGGTTATGATTTTAGGAAACACGTCTGATCCATGAATGCTTGCCCTCTCCTCAGACCCAAAATCAGATGACACTGGGAATTCTTTGATTCCAAAGAAATACTCTGAAAAAGAAATGAGTTTCTGCAAAAGGGTAATGATGGTGATGGTGGTAATGGTGATAATGGTGGTTTGTTACGAAACTGTTTTTGTTGTACTGTTTGTTATCCAGCAGTCCTTTTTATCTTGCCTCTTGTCTTTTTCTCTACTCGTCTCAAATATGAAGAGTACAATGTGTGGAATGAAACACAAGAACAAGTGGGTACTACAAAAACTTCAGTGTTACCAGGTGGAAAATGAATGTTGTTTCTTACTCACCCCCTAAATTTAACATATACTCTTCAATAGATTTAATCAGGAATCTACTTAAAGCTACTAAGAAAGAACTATGAGCTGGGTGCGGTGGCATAGACCTATGATCCAGCAGCTCGGGAGGCTGAGGCCCTGAGCAACTCAGTGAGACCCTGTCTCAAAATAAAATACATAAAGGACTGGGGATGTGGCTCAGAGGTGAGGTGCCCCTGGATTCAATCCCCAGTACCAAAAAAAAAAAAAAAAAAAAAAAAAAAGAGAGGATGGGGACATAGCTCAGTAGTATAGCATTTACCTAGCATGTGTGAAGTCCTGGGTTTGATCCCCAGGTGAAGAAGGGGAAGAACAATAACAACAACCACTACCACCCAAAAACATAACAGATGATGCTAAACTCTTGGGGGAAAGAACAATAATTAGAACCAGTAGGGGACCCCAGACTTTTTCAGTCCTTCCTTCAATAACTACTTTCTCTTCCAATGTATAATCATCTAAGAGTTTGCTTTTTGATTCCTAAATTGTAATGCTATAAGGAATTTAACTGTCACTTTGGCCTTCCTACCATTTTACCTAACGCAAAATAAACCCTAGTCCTTGAGTATCTAGATAGATATCCATATCCACACACAGGAAAATATTGTCTTATCTATTTTCAAGTAACACATTTATTCCTTCTTGTGGTATATGAAATTGTCAACATTTCAGTTCACCACTGGAAAACTGAAGCTAAGCTGAGAAAGGATAGGCCAGACATAGTACGGTGTGGCTGTAACTTCCAGAGCAATTCCTTTCCGACCTTCTCCAAGGTCATTAAACCTAGGCAGACACACTATAAGGAAAGGTGAAGCAGTTACTTACTGTGCTTCTTCAGAAGACTCTTGTTTTATTTTTAATGTTCTCTTTGTGACAGGTATTTCATCTGAAATATAAAGAGTTAAAACAAATTATATTTTCTAATTTTATCTATATACATTTATGTAGTTCATTCCATACTTTTCAATACCAGGCCTTAATACTGGTGTCCAACACTGTTCAAAGCCAGCTTTATAAATATAACTCTTATATAATGAGATGCATACATTTATATGCAAGATCAGAAACCAGCTCTACAAGTATAAAATTCTTCAAGGTCACCAATGGATTTCTAGCTAGGAGCTTAAAGCTTAATTTCACTGCAAACATGATTTTAAAAGTACAAGAACGAAAATAATTCTATTCTATTTAGATTTTCTATGTGGGTTTTACAGAGCAATTATTCCCCCAATATCAGGATCAGCGTATTCTGCATGACCACCCCCCACAAAGGTTTGGGGGACTTAACTCTGTTGCACAACCCATGTTATGAGATGCCAAAGTAATTTAGACCTTGTTATTTTTGTAAAATTAAGAGGCAGTGATCACTTAGCATCTGTCCCGCTTGTTCTTCTTATCTTTAAGTCCCTTATATACTATTAGTCTTAGAGTTTCATAGTTTCTTTCTTCTCTCTTCCAATATTTGAGAATATTGAGATTGTTTAAAAACAGCACTTATAAGAAATATATTAAGTTAATCCTTTTTCTTTTGAATTAGCATTTCTCTACCATCAGGAATTCTGTCAAAACAGGGCCTATAGACTTTTACCTTAAGTTAGAGAAACACACTTTTACTGCCAATTCTACATATACTTCCTTGGGGTTGCCTCAGTACCTTACTGGGGAAGATTTACTTAAAAGTGAAAGCTCATTATACAACCTGTTCTTTAACGTGCAATGGCTATAGCAGAAAACTGATGAGTACTTCCAAAAGATGAAAATAAAAATTGGAGCACTTAATGCTAATGAAACAACAAAAATGACACATGTACTCTTAATTAGGTCACACAAATTTAGATTTGATGGCCAGGAATTGCAGCTTTCATTCTGAATGCCTTTACTGTATATAAATCATTTCAGCTATTGTTGGTATAGGATACTTCAGGAGGTTTGACGGAGAATCATCACTGACATGGCTAAGATATCAATTGTTTTTAGTATAAGCCAAGGCTTTCACTTATTTTTTGTTTGGACTAAAGTCTGGGAGGGGTCTTTCCCAAATCACAGACAGAAAAGAAAAAGTATTTGGAATGAAGGAAGGAAAAGATAGATTCACTTATAACACTTGGGACAAGAGACAATACTCTTAGCATCTTAGAACTAGAATCTTAGAAGGTCCAGTGTATTTAAAATTACATAGGATTCTATTTGCCACTGAGTCTCCTTGTGTGGCTCAGCATTAGGAATTCTGTCTTTAGGAATCAGGGTGGCCCACAAATCACCAAAATACTTGTTGGCAACTGAAACCTAAACCAAGGATGCTTATGTTGCCCCCAAAAAAACTAGTGACATGCTTTGTGCTGACCATGGAAACAGTATGACATCACAGATCACAATAAGTAGCAGTACACATGCTAGGTAGATAAATACACACGAGTATCATATATTTTGGCTTTCTTACCCAATTCCTGATCTGTTGGATAGCCATGGAGATCCTGACTGTGGTTTCCCCAGTCCTCCTGTGAATAGTCCTCCATTGTGCTGCCATCTGACTCCAGCTCCTGGTACAAGCCACTACTGTTAATAAGTACAGGCTGGCAGGGCTGAGCATCCCATCCTCCCTGACCAAACACCTGTTCCAACTGTTCAAATGTGTAACTGCTCTTTCTTTTCCCAACACCATGTTCTTTCACCCGACTGTAACACCTGCGAAGGGTCTAAGACACAAAGTCTTTTGTTATTCCTTTAAAGCTGTACTTCCTCTTCCATGTACGGACCACAGATATTAATTACTATTAGACAGACACAGACAGACAAACAGAGACACATTGTTACAGGAATGCTAGATTTCAAATTCATTATTATATTAGAAAAAATACTAATTTAGCATTTATTCAAACATGTTATAATTCAAACAATTATTTTGCAATTAATTATCCATTAAACAACAAGAAACATTACAACATTATTGCATGTACCCCATACACAAATTTTATACCCCCTCCCCCATTTAAAAAGAATAAGGGGGGGAAAAAAACAAGAAATACCAGCCAGCCAATAGGATGCACACCTGCCACAGAAGAGAGAGAGAGCTGCTATGGTGCCCAGAATTTGGAAAAAGTGAGGGAAGGAGGACAGAGAGAAGAATTTCCCAAAGCAAAGAATACCTTCCTTATTCTTAAGAAGGAATACAGGGTAAAAACAACTGCCTAAATAAATAAGCTAATAAAACATTATTTACATAATCTATATTCCTTATTAACTCACTAGTCTTTGTGGAAGTTGCTAAAATTTCAAACAAAAGCCAAATCAACAGTGCCACAAGTTCACAGTTTCAGACATCAATGATCAAGAACACTAATACCTACACCTAAAACTAGACAATTTACTAGTCTACCAACTGAAACAGCTAGCTAAACAAACCAATGAACAAAGCCAATAGTTTCTTTTTTGGGTGGAGGGCAAGGTAGGAGGTTTATTTCATTTCTTTTTCTGCTACATGCCACACAGCAAATAAATATCATTATGCAAGTCCACAGATAAAACCTGGATATTTCATTATCTTGTACAATCCTTCAATCTTTTTTTTCATGATCTTTATTTTTAATGGTCTTTATTTTATTTCTGATGATTAGTCCAGTTTCCTGAGTTTAATGGTACATTCTGTGCTATCTTATGACACTGCAAAAGATAAATCATGGACTTAGTCCCACCTTCCAAATTTTCTCACATTCAGGTTCTATTCCATCTCTGCTTCTCTCTGTCCTTCCAATCTTCCCTCTACTATACTGGGTTTCACTCAACTGTACAGAACCAGTTCACCTCTGACTTAATTTATAGGCATTAGCAAGATTATAAATTTCTTCCAAAGGTGAGATTACTTTCTACAAGCCAATGTGTATCACCTATCCTCACCAAACTAAAACGACTCCTGATAATCTTTATAGAGCTGCTGTGAAAGTTCATTATCTTTACATTACAATTGACAAGCTACAAATACGCTGTCAGTTTTTAAATCTGTCTCTTGAAGCCAGAAATCCAGATAGGCAAAAGGTATAATGAAAGCATGACACATATGATGAGCTTCCTAGACATTAACAGAACAATAATTAAGAGTCGCCCGCACTAAAGCCAGCCTGCCTACCCCCTGCACAAACACCTGTCCCATTCTCTCTTTCTTTAGATTCCTTTTGGTGCCTCAAATGATGCCTTAGAGAAGAGAGGTTTCCAATGATACACTCTTTTTAAAAACATTTCTTCTTTCTTTCAGAAAGGATAGTCACAACCAAGACAAAACTGAGAGAAACAAACCAGAAACATGAACTTGGGAAATATATGTCATGGGCAAACCTTACAATATAAATGCTGTAGCAGATTTCTTTTTACTTTCTACATGCTGTCCTTTCCTAGCACTCTGTGCCCTCCTTGCAGGGATTGGAATTTGAATTGCAAACAACCCCTGTCAATTTATTTTTATCTCACAATGTCTAGTTTCTGCCTCCAAGAACACCCCAGCCACTCTTCAACTCCTCCAAGGACCGTAAATGGAGAGTCCCAACACTGTCCCTTCACCCTTTCAAGGCCATAAATGGAGATGGAAACCATGCCACTGCTCACTACTTACTGGTTGCCTGAAAAAAGCATTCAGGACACAAAAGGGTCCAGTTAGCTCTGTCAGAAGTCTGTAAGAGCTGGTCTAGAAGTCAAAAAGTAAAACTACTGCTCCTTTGAAGAAAAGTCCCACATTTAATAGCAAGTGACAGAGGCATAAGCAAAGCCACCAATATTTGATAATATGTATGGTGGGAAACCACAGAAAAGACTCTTACTCTTTAAAACCACCAAGTTTGGCTTAAAATTTTGCCTAGCTTATGTAACTGTGAATAATGAAAAAAACAATATCTAATCATTATAGATATGGAAGAAGAGTCAGGTGATATATTTTCTATTTCATTAAAAAAGACTAAGATCTTGCCACCTTTTACTTGTAGTATACATATGTAATACACTTTTATAGGGTAATATGTTGATATGTAAAGTATCTATCAGGTGCCTGCAGGAAAGATGTTTGGTAACTTCTAAATCCATGTGATAGTATATTCAAAAGATTTCCAAATTGATTTTAACTCTCTCAAGACATAAATATACATAAGCAGTAACTTCTGAGTTCAATAAAGACCACAAATCCAAGGAGAGGCCATTTAAATAGGACACACTGTCTGAGATAGGAAAAGGGGAAAAAAAGGGAAAAACTCAAACATTGGCTTGCTGCTACCAGAAACAAGCACTGGGATTTAGTTAAACTGGAAAGAGCTTAGAAATTGATAAAAAGACATACAGAGACCTTCCATTTCTTATTATCCATAGTAAATCAGAAAAGGTTACATATTCCACACTCTAAATGATTAACCAAAGCACAAAATTAAAAGACTGAGTACCTGTATCAATATTCCTAAATAAACTAACTTCAAAACCTACTCTAAACCGGAGATTAAAACAATGCTTCAGAATCTAGGAAAAAAAAAAAAAAAAAAAAACCAAAGTCTCATACCTCCCATTCCAGACAGCTACCAAATTCAACAAAAAACTCAAACTGGCTTTCTTGGAAAAATCACAACCTATTCAACACAAAAACCTCGCTTCCCTTTCTTCTTCCTTTACCTTACTCATCCTAGACATTTACAGTAAGTAAAGCTCTAACTGCTGTTTCAAAATTAAGATCTCAGGGCAAAGAATTTGCTTAGATGTATTTAAGACTAAACTATTCACAATTTAAAATAATGAATTTTCTTAATGTTAGAAATCTCCCCAGTAAATTGATATTATGTTTTGTCTCCTCCCTGGAGGAAGAACTGTGAGATAATACTATCCATCTTGAATGAAGGCATAGGGATAGAGGTCAGGAGGAGTCAAGAAAGTCTGGATAGAAGAACTCATTAGGGGGTCAAACCAGAGAAGTTCCTGGTTATTGGCTTGGGAAGAATCACCAGGTGGATGCTTACTAAATCCATTACCAAGTGCCAAGTCCTTAGCACTACAAAAGGAAAAGAACCAGAGAAAAAGATTTGGAAAATGTCCCATTACCAAAGCAGGGAGAAAAATAAGTGGCTGACAACTGATCATTTAGAGGACAGAGTGAAAGTTTGCCAAAGTTTAAGATTAGAGTCAAAGGAAATGAGAGAATAGAAAGATGACATTCATTGTAGATGAATGTATGGGGAGTCTATGGGGGAGGGGCAGGGGTACACAAAGGCAGGAGTTTTAGATTGGCAGGATTGGGGGTTTAACGGCAGCAATGCAGAGAAAGACCCAGGGTTACAGTACACGTAACATTAAATACAGTGCACAATGCAGCTATCTTGCCAAAGTAAGTAAATCCAGTATTGGGTTGTATAAGCAGAGGAATCACATGTAAGCTATGAAGGTGGCTCTTCCTCTCTATTCAGCACCGGTGAGGCCACAGCTGGAGCACAGCATTCAGTTCTGGGCATCGAACCAGCTACAAGAGAGGGAAATTGTAGAGTTCAGAAAAGGGCAAATAAAATAATGAAAGGCTTGGAAAATAAGATCTATATAAGGGCCAGTGGTTTCATCAAAGCCCATCATTATTAAGCTACTTTGGGAGTGAGATTAAAGTTTCTTTTGCTTCAATGTCCTCCAGTTCCTCCTCCAACTTTCAGAAAATGGGAAGAATTAAGTTCTTCCCTGGTACAGCAAAGTAGGAAGCAAACAAAATAAATCATAAAGGCATAGGCCAACCAATTCCACTATAGGCTCAATCATTTTCTCAAAATTTGCCCCCACAAAACCACTGTTCAACCAGAACTGACTGTAAGTGGAACAGCATATAATGAGGAGGAATAGAAATAAGGCATAAAACTACATATATATATATACATATATACATATATATATACACACACACGTGTGTGTTTGTGTGTGTGTGTGTATGTGTGTGTGTGTTGTTTAGAAAACATTGGCTTGATCAGTCTAAGATGTCAGATGAAAAATAAAGTCAATTTGAAGGGAGGACAGCTTAGTTATAATAGCAGGAAACCATGTTATAAGAAAAAATAAGCAGTGAAATAGATTTTCAAATGTAGTTGTCAAACTGGCTGTACTAGAAATACATGGCATTGTCATTTTAACCCTCTGCCAACTAAACATGATAAATCTGCAATTCTGTTCACCCAAATGATTAAATAAAGAATATACTTATTCACAAGCAGACTTTTTTTTTTTTTTTTAATCACACATTATACTCCACAAGAGATGGAGAAATTACATTGGGGTCAGTAAAACTTCAGTGATTGGTTTTCTTATAGAAGTGTCAAAACAATACTTCAAATTAAGGCAAATGGGTATTTTGAAGCAACAGAAGTCTTTGTGAAATAGATCTATTTTTTCTTCCTTTAAATTAAGATTATTGCTATTGCAATGATTACTAGTTGCTTTTATAAGGCAACAAAACAACACTTTATTTTAATATTTTAAAGATAGACTAAAATTTCTTAAACTGTATACTTTGTTACTGTGAGCATAAAAGTAGGAAAGAAAAAAAACTTAAATAGCAGATATATATCAGTAAACATGTTTCTGCACACAGTAAGAGGAATGTTAAGAATATAGTATAAATTCCTACATACAAAATATATATAAATATATCTTTTTTTGGTGGTGGCGGTGGTTATCAGGGATTGAACTCAGAGGCACTCAACTACTGAGCCACATTCCCCAGCCAAATTTTGTATTTTATTTAGAGACAGGGGTCTCACCGAGTTGCTTAGCACCTCACTGTTGCTGAGGCTGGCTTTGAACACTTGGATCCGCCTGACTCAGCCCCATATACATATCTTTTGACAGAGAATTGTAACTAATGATTATAAAGTTACCTAAGGCAAAATCTGTGGGTCCTACAGAATTTTACTACCTAATTTATTATGTTTTCTGTATGTTAATATGTAAATGACTTGCCAATTGCCTCAAATTTTTAAAACCAACCAAAAGAAAAAACTCAACAAAACCAAAAAGGAAAATACAGCATACCTGTTTTACATTCCCCCAGTCCTTAGCACTATACAGCAAGTTTTGGCAAGTAAAAAATCCTTTTCATTATTCAATCTTTTGCTTTTTCTCTCCAGTACAGAGGTACTTAACCTTTTTAGATCATGGATTACCTTCTCAGAAAAAAGTATACATATACAAACCATTTCATACAATTTCAAGCGGTACATGGACTCACTGAAGAGTCCATACAAGAACCTCAGCTTAAAAATCTCTGCTCTACACCATGTTGGTTTTGTTTCCACAAAAGAATATAGCACATATTAGAAACCCTAAAATAAGGTAGATTTAATTTGTTTCATAGGCATTACAAGAGATTCTAAAGATCAGCACAACTAGTTTAAGTCAATTAACCAGTTTGCTTAGTATTTTACTCATTTAGATAAAGGATATTGATATTTTTTTCCCATAAGAGGTAAATTGGCCAAATTGCCATTTCTCTCTGTCTCTGTTTTTTTCTGATTTTTGGTTTTGTTTTGTTTTGTGGTGCTGGAGATAAAATCCAGGACTTTGTACATGTTAGGCAAGTGCTCTACTACTGAGATATATCCCCAGCCTCTTTCATTTTTAAAGCAACCTGGCCCCGAACTCCAAGGCTCAAGAGAGTCTCATGCCTCGACCTCTCAAGTAGCTGGGAATATAGATATAAAATAGCACAATCAACTTTCCCCCTTTTCTCTCTCTCTTTCTCTCTCTCTCTAGGGGATTGAACCCAGGAGGACTTTATGATGAAGTTACATCCCCAACGCTTTTTATTTATTTTTATTTTGAGATAGCATCTTCCTAAGTTGCTTACAGCCTCGCTAATTGCTGAAGCTGACTCAAACTTGAGGTCCTCCTGTCTTAGCTTTTAGGGTTGCTGGGATTACAAGTGTGTGCACCACACTGGCCTCCCCATTTCTTGAAGGAAATAATTTCTATCAGTAAAAAGCATATAGGAATCTCTTACCACTTCACAATATACCACTTTTTCCCTACCTACCAGGCAAAAAATTTTTTTCTGATATGGTAAGCAATATTTTGAAAATCCATTTATTATGCTGAGTATCTGCTCCAATTATGTCACACAGTACTTGATCATTCATTATCTGATTGACTTATCAATACAGACGCTAGAAAAACTAGTTAAGGTAACAACTTAAAATAGAGAAATTCATCCATCCAAAAACAAGCATAGGAAAAAGTCTTGACTACCTTCCTTAGCAGTCACTGCACTGAGCTCTCACATATTCCAATTTCAACACCACCTGATGACTGAAGGGTCTTTTAGGCAATGTCTACACTAATTCTGTCATAATGGAATCACAGTCGTATCTATTACCCCACTAAAATTGTTTCTATCATGGTCATCAATGTCTTCTTAATTACTAAGAAGAATGGGTTTCATACTCTGTCCTTAACTCATTTGCTCTCTCTGTAGCTCCCAACACCCTTTATCCCCTATCCCTACCTCTGCCCCTACACTTTACTTTTACTTTATAAAACTTCTGTAGTACTTAAACTCATCTATAGAGGATGGGTGAAGCGCCAAGGCTTAATTGCAAACCAGGCTCCAATGAAGTTTTGAATAGAAAAGAACCTTAAAGATAAACCTAGTCCAACTTCTTCATTCCACAAAGGAGGAACCAAGGTAAGTACCCCTTCAAAGAGGATTTAGCATATTGAAAATTACCAAATGCTACTCACAAAATTCTGATGTTGCCGAAGCAAGCAAGCTAGATCATAAGCTGCATGATAGGAATTTTGTCTGCATTGCTTGTCTCTATCTCCCTTGGGACTAGAAAAATGCCTATCGCATAGGATTAATATATTTATTAAATAAATTAATTAAATTAATTTTAAAGTAAATCACTAGCCAGATGAAATTTCCTTAGCAAAGTAAATCAGGAAATCCATTGTTTAACCATAATAGATAATCCAAAGTTAGATAGGGCTCCTGGAACCTTTTCAAAAAAGCAGGAGCAAAAAAGGGTATAAAACATAAATACAACTATCATTCGCAAAGCTAATTAATTTTTTGTAACAATGGAGGATTAACTGCAGTGGGCTGTTTTTAAAATATCTCTTCTTGTTATAGTTTTCTTTGGGGAGGGAGGCCAGTTATCTGCCAAAGGAAGCTCTGCAGTCCAGCCCAAATTTTGTTATTTCTTACCCCTTACAAATAAAACAAATATTTGAGAATATAAAGTGGTTCCCTCAAAGATAAAGACTCAGTTGCTTCCTGGATTTCAATAGGGTCAAACAGAAGAATGACCACCACAAACAAAGAGATCTTACCTCTCTGGAGCCTCAGTCTTTGTGGGGAAGGAACTGTCCAGGATTGAATCCTATCAGCTTGTACTTCATTCTGAATATGGCTATGAAAGACTCACTCACTCTGTGTATATAACTGGCCAGGGCTGTCTTCATGAGGAGAGATTCTTGCAGAGAATACATAATTCAGGAAATTTTGATTCTCAGTGAATATCAAGTCCTAAATTCTCTAGGATTCTTCATGCTAGCAGCTGAGGGTGTCTCTTGCCCACTCAGATTATGAAAAGAAAAACACCTTGGAGGAGGACAATACTAATTGTCAAAAACAAACATCATCCAGAGCTCATGGAACTAAATGCATGTGATTGTAATGCTTTTAACCCTACACTTGACATACTTCACATGAATACTCACGCAATTATCTCAGATTAACAGCAACACTATAAAATCCATACCTAGTACATATGCTTACATGTACAGAATTCTCTGGAATACAAGGACCCTTCTAGACATAAAATCCTACGTGTTTCTCCATTTAGAACAAGAGAGGTAAAAAAGTTAAGGTATAAACGCTTATTCTACATATAAGCAACAATAGGTAGATAAAGTAACCAAAGATTGGCAGGTAACACTATTTGTCTAGAACTTCCTCCTCACCTGAAAGGAAAAAAAAGTCAGTTTGGTAAAGAACTGACTTGGATTAAAGATCATTTTTATTTGGCTTCCTACATCACCTCCAAAGTTGCTATGTCAGCATCTTTTCTCAATCTTTCTCTCATTGCTTCACATCTTGGGCACCAACTCCACGTTATTCAGACATTAAAAATAGAATCATCTTATTAGAATGTGATATCTAAAATACACATTCAAGAGAATTCTCTCAAATATTTCTGTCAGATCAGGGACAAAGCATTCCTCTTTAAAGATCTTCTATATAATCCCTTTAAATAACTATTCCACAACCATGTCTAAAATTAAGTACCCACAACACAAATAAGACAAAAATAAAACAGAAGTCCCACAGAGTTTTATTTTTATCATTTGAACATTGTATGGCTTCCTAAATACAAAGTTGGCCTTCTAATCATTAGATCACTGTTTAAGGGGAAACTGTCAAAAGCAGGTTTTTTCCCCTGAAATTGTAAGCCACTTTGTTTCATCAGTTGACCATGAGATTATCTCAGTTTGTAGTTATTTTCTTAATAAAAACTGCCACATATTAGGCAAAGATAGCCTATAACATAAAATTTTCCAGTAGCAAATTTTATGCATTTATGGAAAAAGAATCTTATCCAAACAAACTCATGTAAAAACTAAGGTTATTAGAAATCCTCCATCAGACATCAGGGTAAGAACATTATATCAAGATTCAGTCAGTTGGCTAAAGATGTAAAAACTAATTTATTTTCATTTATACAGTATAAACCACATTCCATAGATGCCTGAAAAGAATGTGTCCTCTTTAATAAAAAATTTGAAAGTAAGCAAGTTTTAAGTTTATTATAAACATCTATCCTTGGGCAACTTGAATTTTATTAGGAAATTGGTAGAAAGAAATTCAAGCAATCATAACGCTTTTTATAGCCCATTTGGTAGAATTTTTATATTTTATTCTTAGCTTTATGAGGACTACTAAGAGAAATGGCCAATTGGGGGAAAAAATCAACTCTATACCTTCTATAAAAATCAAACATGTTGCCGGGTGCAGTGGTGCACACCTGTAATTCCAGCAGCTGGGGAGGCTGAGGTAGGAGGATCACAAGTTCAAAGCCAGCCTCAGCAACTTAGCAAGGCCCTAAGCAACTCAGTGAGACCCTGTCTCTTAAATAAAATACAAAAAAGGACTGGGGATGTGGTTCAGTGGTTAAGTGCTCCTGGGTTCAATCCCCAGTACTGGGGGAAAAAAATCAAATACTTTCCTTATGTGGCTCAATATGCCACATAACAAATGTAAACCATTACAACCATCTCCTGAGTGCCTATAACGTGCAGAGATTTAAGCTAAACAGTGTGCATTTATCACTCCTACTTAAAATAATGTAAAAATATCCCAAGAAACAGACTCAGAGACTATGTGCAGGTTTACTGGATGGGGCTGTAGGGAACCACACTTGAGAGTGAGACTGAGAAGCAGAGCTGAGCAGGGAAAGTGTGAAGTGTGACACAGATGTAACAGAGGCCTAACCCCAAAGTGAGGCCTGGAACTCAGGTGCCCCTTCAGAGCAGTCCTAAATTGAGCCAAAAAGGCTGGACCTTTGTATTTCAGTGCTGACTAGTAACTGGATCTAGGCTTCCACCAGAGAGGCGGCCTCACTTGGACCAAACAGCTCCCTTAGGCAAAAAGAAATTGCTTGGAGGAATTCAACCAGAAGCCACTAGCAGTCAGGGCCCCAGAAAGCTGCAGGAGACTAGGAGACTAGTGTTTCATCCCTGGAGGAGAGATCTGGGCACCACAACACATATATAGAGAGATATATGGTACATCCCTGTTTTAAAGTCTACAAACCTAAGAGAAAGGTAAGAGCTTACCCAAAGTCACTTTAATGTAAATTTATCTTAGATTTCAAAACAGGGACCTAGTATGCCTATCTTCAGGAAATACTGAAAATTCCCAAAAGTCTCTGTATTTACTTTTTTGCTATAGCTGAAGTCATGATTCATCTTACTAATAAGCTGAAGTAAACATATTTACCTTGGTTACTGTTGTATACCCTGCATTCTGATTTATTTTCTGATTCTATTTTTAACTTTCTCAATATGCAGTTACAATTTTGTGTATATATTCCAGTTATGTGCCACTTAACAGCTAAGATAGGTTCTGAAAAACACATCACTAGGTGATGTTGTCATTGTGTAAAAACCACAGTGAACTTACATAAACCTGATTGCTAAGTCACGTGATCTCTTGATTCAATCAAGAGGCAGGAAACATGAGATGGATGAAGCTCCTACTGGCATAACATAATATACTATTTTACAGTTACCTTTTGGGGGGGGGGGGCAAGGACTGGGAATCGAACTCAGAGGTACTCAACCACTGTGTCACGTCCCTAGCCCTATTTTGTATTTTATTTAGAGACAAGGTCTCACTGAGTAGCTTGGTGCCTCACTTTTGCTGAGACAGGCTTTGAACTGGGGATCCTCCCTGCCTCAGCCTCCCAACCTGCTGGGATTACAGGCATGCACTTCGCCTGGCTACAGTTAACTTTTAAAGTATTAGGAATACAGTTTAAAATAATGATAAATAGTAAATAAACGAATCGGTAACATAGTTATTTATTACCAAGTATAATATACTGTCATGATAGCATGTGTTATATTTTATACAACTAGCCACACGGTGGGTGTATGTATACCAGTATTACCACAAACATATTGAGTGATGCTTTGTCTTAGGATAGATATCAGAACAGCTACAATGCTATGACTAAGAGACAGGAAATCTTCAGCTTCATTATACTCTCTTGGGACTACCTTGCATTTGTAGTCCATTATTGACCAACATGTTCTTATGCAGAGGACGACTTGTATACATAACAAAACAATTTATCTCATCCCCATCTAAGAAGATAAATTCCGAAACCATTTGAACATTAGGCAAACAATGATACACACAAGGTAATGGGCACATTCTATAGCCTCCTTTGGTAAACCTCATATCTACCTGCTTTTACAGTAAAAAATGTAAGTCTACTTTGTGAATGTTTCTCCTGCTCTAATTCAAATTTGCTCCATTTAAGAGGAGTTGGTAGCCCAACTAATAAATATAAATAATATCATTTATATACATCAAGGAATGACTAAATAAATTGCCTTCAATAAAGCCTTTACTTATATTTCCACACATTTTAAGTTCTTAAAAGACTTACAAATCAATGTTTCTCCTGTAATCTTAGGAAACCATGAATTCTGTTTTTTGGTTTTTTTTTGAGTTGTAGATGGACACAAAATCTTTATTTTATTTTTATACGGTGCTAAGGATTGAACCCAGTGTCTCACACATGCAAGGCAAGCACTCCTCCACTTAGCCACAGTCCCAGTCATTTTAAGTTTGCATTTCTGTTTCAATGATAAGAATATTTATAAGCATGATGGTGTCCATTCAGGTGTTACAATATTTTAGTATGACATTTATGATCACACAGTTGCCAAAAACATCACTTCAATTGTCAAAACTTAATAAAAGTAGGCTGATGACTCATAAGGAGGTAATGTTACCAGTTGGTTACAAGTATGGGTTCTGAAATAAAATTGCTTAGTCTAGTGTCACCACCTGCTAGCTTTGTGACATTAGACAAATTAATATCTCTAAGCCTTAATTTCTCCACCTATGAGATGGTGTTAATATCAATATTTCATCATATATTTGATGTAAGCACTAAATGATAAGAGTATTTAAAATGAAATTTGCTAAATGCCTGCACTAATTGAATGTTAGCGATCATTATAAGTATTACAAAAATGATAGTCACACTGAACCAAGGAAGTCTTCTGAATAATGTTAGTTCAAGTACAGAAAAGTAGTAGTACCGAAATGCTGTACCACAAGGCACACAGGGGAATAACAAGGAAGAATCATACTCTAAAGAACTTTATGTAGCAGTCAGTATGAGACATGTGAGGAAAAAGAAGGTAAATTTTAGCTAACCCACAACATCCAAAGTATTACAGGAATGCTAAGTTGATTTTTTTCATTTGTCCTTTTATTAGTGCTTAAAGTTTTAAAAAATTGTTTTTGATAACATTTGAGTTCTATAGGCAAAAGACTTTATGCCTAGATGTAGGTTTGTAAATACTAAATAACATAATTATAGAAACATGATATTGCCCACACATTCAAGTTTCAGAAACATCTGAATATATCATCACTTCTCTGGCTTTTTGTGTTTTTTATAGATCAAAGCCAATCAACTAATCATTTTCAACAGTTTTTAGTCTTGGTATGAATAATACACTGACATACAATAATAATACACTGACATACAAACCAAGGAAAGAAAGAACCTTAACTATGCATCCAGGGAATGAAGGTTCACTTACTGAGTAACTAGTCCACAAGAAGCAGGAGGCAGGGCTGGGTTGTAGCGTAATGGTAGAGCATGTGCCTAGCACAGGTGAGGCACTAGGTTCGATGCTCAGCACATTTAAAACAAAACAAAACAAAAAAACCCATAAAAAATAAAGGTTACATTCTTAAAAAAAAAAAAAAAAAAAAAAAAAAAGAAGTAGGAGACAGGTAAAACTCAGCATGAACAGAAATAAGGAATATGAATGACACATATTTTCTTGTTGACAGAATGAAAAAGCATGTAGAATTCTCATTATTTAAAATACATGTATTGGAATTAAAACCAGATTTATCATTACTACTTTTTGGGGATTGGTGCTGAAGAATGGACCCAAGGGCCTAACCCATTATAGGCAAGTGCTCTCTACAGAGCTGTATCCCCAGTTCTTTTTTTTTATTTTTTAAATTTTGGGACAAGGTATTCTTAAGTTGCCCAAGCTGGCCTGAAACTTGCTATCCTCCTGCCTCAGCCTTCCCAGTAGCTGGGATTAAAGACATGCACTACCACACCTGGTATCACTACCACTTCTTGAAAAATAACAAAACATTTTATGAACATGATTGTGCCATAGTGAAGAAATCAAAAATTTTTCCCTTCATTTTTTCCTCTTTAGTAGTATGTTAGTTATATAAAAACGTAATTATAATATACTGTTCTAAAACTGACGTAACTCTGAGCTTTTAAATCCCAACTATTCACCACATTTCCTAATTTGTATAAAAGAAGGAATTATCTGGTTTGGCATAAGACTGTACCTTCTGGACCCTTCACAGTGCCTGGCTGAAGAGGACGTGCTTGAGTATTAATCACTGAATGAATAATAAACTAACCCTCTGATGTTTACTGGTGCTAACCTCGATGACAAGTAGATAGAGACAAGGCAAAAAATAAATAAAGCCATGTAAATCTTTCTTAAAGCAAAAACAAATGAATTTCTATTTCTTATGCACAATGAAAGTATAGAGCTCAAACTTTCCAAGGCCATTAAGACTTTATCAAAGAATATCTGAGTTTTTTTTTGATTGAGTTAATTGCTCTGAATTACACTGTAAAAATTGTTTTTTTGTTTTGTTTTTTTACAAGAATGTGAGTTCTAGTGAAGGCAGAGGACTGTCAGTTTTGTTGACTGATGTATTTCCCAGCACCTAAATCAATACCTGGCATGTGGAAGGACCTCAACAAATTTTGAGTACTGAATAAACAAACAGACTGCATCTAGGCAATTGAGATACTAAATATAAAGTTAAAGTACTTTTTGATCTATCATATGCTTCTCTCTAAATCATAATAAGCCAGGTGGTTCCATCTGAAGTATTTACAAATTAAAAAATAATAAAAGCAGTTTTTGGTAGATATGAGCTTTTACTATGGTTTCATTAATATCCATTACAAAAATAATTGTTTTTTTTTAAATAAATGAAGTAATCTGTAGATAGTAGAGAAACAGCACTTTTATGTTTCAAAATCCAATCTATTACAACAAAATAGTCTTACAAAGGCTGAGAAAGTGCAACTAGAAAAAAATCTAAGTAAACAACTTCCACACTACTCCATCAATTTATATGGAATGATATACTATTTGGTAGCTCAAAATATGTAAATTGGTGAATGCAGCCAAGAACATGCTGCCTATAAAAATAAAATGATGGCTGCTATTCCTAAAGTACCTGAGAGTAAACACAGGTTTGTTTTTTACTAAGGAGTAACAATGCATCCTACTAAGTGAAAAGATAACACTCACTTGATTAGTGCCATGAATAAAAGTATTTCCATTGGTTTTCAAGGATCCAAGTACAAATAGGTGAGATTTATACAGATTTAAATATTAAATATATGCCTTTTCCCAAATACAGACATTCTTTAATTACTTACTTAGAAGAATAGGGGAAATGACTTGGCACAGATTATGAACTACTGATAATATATGACATATGCATAAGAGGCACAGCTTCATTAGGCATTCATTATTTTAAACACAAGTTTCTACAACAGTAAATAGGTAGAACAGAACATAGAGCAACAGAAATAAAAATCAAACTATCTAATTACCACTGCAATCCTAACAATCATTTATAATCTAAAGCACTTTACAATACTTGTCTGTTATTTCTGGAACTCAAGGTTTTTCCCCCATTTTCTTTCTTTTTTAAACATTACATACATACAACTTTCCAATAAGGAAAAATTGATATTCCATCTTAACCTAGTAATAGGAGCGTACTTTGGGGTGCCTGTATAATTAACATTTGAAATATTAGATGTGAATTTTAGTTCTGAATCCCTAGTAATGTTAAGAGGGAAAAAAAAAAAAAAAGAAGTCAGGATAATAAGAAGACTGGGGAACTGACCAGAACCCATAAGGTTATGGAAAAAGCATCCTAGAGGCCATCCAGAAAGGACTGTTCTAATATGGTGTTCTAGTTGTATCTCTCTGGGTTCTGAGATGTGAGGCCAAACACTTGAGCTATGAAGAACCATAAGGAGTCCTGCATAAGCTAGTAGAGAAGTAGACAGCTAACTGGGTCCAGTTTAACATCTAGCAAACTGTCCATTAAAATTTCCCCATTCTCCAAATAGCCCCCTGAGTTAGACATGCATGAAACCTGTCTTCCTATTCAGCTTTACTGCCATTTCTTTCACCTCTCTTCTAGCTCATTGCGAGACACCTCTTTGTGTCTTACTGCTTCCATTTTCAACATTACAGCCAGTGACTGCTATAAAATAGAAGACTAACCATGTCACTACCTGGCCAAAAATTCTTTGATGATTAGGATAAAGTCCAAACTCCCTAGCACATCAACTGACCTCGTTTCTCTAGTATTATTCTTGTTTCTGCTCAATTGCTTCCCTTCAACATTCATCCACAAACCTGAGGCTGAAGTTATCCAGAACCACACAGCATAAAGCATATCACAGATATTATCTGGGGGACCAGTTGTTGTGTCACTGTTTCTAAAGTCTGAGAACTGTAAACCTAAAAAGAATACAATGAATGAAAAAAAATCTTGATATCACCTCAGTATCCTCTAGTCTTATTTAATCTATTGTAGGTTATGGTCCATCAGTGGCCTAAGAAATCAATTTTAGTGAATTATAACCATCTTTCTGAATACTCCAAATGAGAGATGATAAAGACAACACATGCGGGAATAAGGTCTGTTCTGCCAAAGGACCCTGGTGCAGTGAGAGAGGGGCTGGGGAAATGGGTGGACAGGGGTTGGTACAGCTCAGAAGGATGGTGTGGGGGAGCAGCCTGTGAAGGCCAGTTTGGGGAAGGGGAACTGACTGACCCATGGGCACATGCATCATGGAATAACAACGGGAAGTGAACTGCCCCTAGGTGTTGGCCTACATCAATGGGATCTTGTCAAGCAAACCTAGAGCATCCCTGGTCTACTCCATGCCCTCCCGGAATGTGTCCCTGAGGCTGGAGGGCCTCCAGGAGAAAGACTCTGGCTCCTACCGCTGTTCTGTGAATATGCAAGACAACCAAGGCAAAAGCAAAGGCCACAGCAGCAAAACCTTAGAGCTCAAAGTACTGGGTGAGTGAGAAGCACACACTTCCAGATCCCTCCCACTCCACAGGGAGGTTGAGGGGGTCTCTCTCCTAAGTGGCTGAGTATAAGGTTTGGGGGCGGGGCCAGTGGAGCGACAGAAGGGCATGGGGTGGGGAGGATTCCTGGTTCCCTTGGCCTGTGTCTCCTTCCCCAGTTCCTCCAGCTCCTCCATCCTGCCGCCTCCTGGGTGTGCCCCATGTGGGGACCAATGTGACTCTGAGCTGCCAGTCCCCAAGGAGTAAGCCTGCTGCTGAATATCAGTGGGAGCGGCTGCCCCCATCCCCCCAGATTTTCTTTGCACCAGCTTTAGGTGAGGGAATTTCTTAACAACTGAGACTATGACTGGGGAAGGGAAAAGATGAGAGGTGCCCTGGGGACTGGTGTGAAAAGGGGAGGCAATGCTGCAAAGGAGGCAGGGGGAGGAGGGGGAGGGGAAAGGAGAGGAAGACAGGAGGTGAGAAAGATAGCCTACCAGGTACAGGTGCTTTCAGGTGCTGTGCACTGTTACTAAAGAGGCTCTGGAGCTAGACTTCCTGCTTTCAAACAGAATAGAACCTACCAGCATGTACGGCAAGTAGGTTAAGTATAGTATCATTATGTGGATTAAATAAATTAATAGTTGTAGAACACTTAGAACAGTACATAGCACATAGTTAAATGTGGTGTTAGCTATAATCACTATTTTTTCCTGAAATCTATTTCAGTTATGTATACACATTATATTATGTGAGTATAGGCCCCAGGAAAAAAAAAAAAAAAAAAAAAAAAAAAGAAATTGGGCCGGGTACGGTGGTGCACACCTGTAATCCTAGCTGCTCAGGAGGCTGAGGCAGGTAGATCACAAGTTCAAAGCCAGCTCCAGCAACTTAGCAAGGCCCTAAGCAACTCAGGGAGACACTGTTTCTAACCCCTCCCCCCCCACAAAAAAAAAAAAAAAAAAAGTAAAAATTGGTGGTTAAATGCCCCTGGGTTCAATCCCCTGTCAAACAAACAAACAAACACACACTTCTTATGGGCTGTGGTTGAAAAAAGATATAGCACTTTGGTTTTTCTTTGTAGTATATAAATTAAGGAATGTGATATATAATGAATATTTTCACAACTGCAGTTCAACATTATAAAAAATGTGTTACTCATCAAAACATTACCTAGAATTGCTATGACCACTATGTCACCCCAGAACTATCAGTTTCCCCCTTCTACATGGTTCTTTACGAACCCATCATTTATCACTTCTTAAACCACATCTTCACCATATGCTGTGAATTACAGCAAATTGTTCTTCAATTAAAAGGCATGGTTTTATATATATATATATATATTTTTTTTTTTTTTTTTTTGGAGATGGGCACAATACCTTCATTTTATTTATTTATCTTTATGTGGTACTGAGGCTAGAACCCAGGGCCTTACATGTGCTAGTCATGCGCTATATCACTAAGCCACAACCCCAGCCCGAAAGGCATGGTTTTTAAATAGCTGATCACTTAAAAATTTTTGGAACAATTTCATGATTTATAGTTTGCACTGTTCTAGATTATGTTGCCTCTGAGTTCTACCCTACTGCCTTCTGCCCACCCTTAAGCAGCACATCAACAAGAGCTTAACACCAACACCAAGAGGAAACACAAGAACTGTTCACAATAAGGCAAATGATTCTTTTCTTTAATACGGTAGACAACTTGAAGGTAAATAGTTCACTGCTGTATTTCTAAACCATGACAAGAGGCACTCCAATATCTGTAGGTGTACAATGAAAAACTAAAGCTGTTATTTCAGACATTATTTTAAAAAACCCTATGATGAATCTATCAATTGAGTCTGATCAAAGGGAATGGGCGAGATATCCAAATTCACCTCCCCAAGACACCTGGACATTAGGCAAGAGTAAAGTTCTATACCTTTCCCTTTTGCTTTCCTATTTCACTCTGGGCTTTCTAAGGTAGAGGAATTCAAGGGCCCAGTCCCACTGTGTCAGCCAAGAAAGATAACAAAAAGATGTCTAAAGTTGTCATCTTTAACTGGGGTAGCCATCTGCCTCCTCTACTGATTGATCAAGGTACCTTAAAAACTTAGAAATTCCTGTCATATGTACATATATACTTTAGGTATAAAGCTTGGCCCCTGAATTTCAAATGAACAAAGCAATATAGCTTACTGACACTGTTTCTCTAAAATGTAACTAGAATATTTCCTAATCACCAATGTTTTCAATATACATTTGATAAAACCTACCAATAAGAATTTTATGGGTTGGGGTTGTGGCTCAGTGGTAGAGTGCTTGCCTAGCACATGTGAGGCATTGGGTTTGATCCTCAGCACCACATAAAAAAATAAATACAGATATCCTGTTCATTTACAACTGAAAATACTTAAAAACAAAATAATTTTATGTGAATTTTTCAGATTCAGAATACATTATGCATACATTTTACAGTCATCTTCATCTCATTCATCTCAAACAGGTTTAATATTTTCTATATCCTATTAACTTCCTATAAACTTGAAACACGTGATGAAAAATTTGAATGTCAAGACTGAAAATGCTGGAGAGCGTACACTCTTTTGGGATGTGTATAACACCATTACTTCAAAATTGCTCTGGCCAAGACAATACACAAGTAGCTATTTAAATTAAAATTAATTACAATTAAATAAAGTTAAAATTCAATTTCACAGTTACACTGGCTATATTTCAAGTGCTCAACTGTCACCTGTGGCGAGTGGCTACCACAATAGACAATTCAGACACAGAACACTTCCATTTACCATACAAAGTTCTACTGGACAGCAGTGTCCTAGGGAACTAAGAACATGCACTGCTTGCCTCAGCCAAATTGAGGTTATAATACTTTTATTCCTTATATTAAAAGCTCCACAGCCTACTATGGTGAGTCATTTTTCTTGATTTACATCAAGGTTCCTACTACTCAGGGGTGAAGTGACAGAAAGGGCAAGAAGGAACTATGAACTTCCTCTACTGGTCTGAGTATGTGTTGAAGAGAATTCTTTCACAAAATAAAGACTACCTTAATACCATAATGACTTTTTGTCATCCAAAATTCAATATGGTGGCTACTAGCTATAGGTGGCTATTTAAAATTTTAAATTAAACTGAAATTTTAAAAAAATTCAGTTCATCAGGCACACTACCCACATTTCAAGGGCCCAATAGCCGCATGCGACTGGTGGCTATCACATTAAAATGAGATAAACAATAAAGAACATTTCCAGTATCACAAAAAGTTTTACTGAACAGCACTGTCTATACTATATGCTTTCTAAATTCTTTTTTTCCTTTCAATTATCATTTTAATGAAGGATTCAAAGTATCTAACTCTACTCTTCGTTAGATTTCCAAAAATGCCAGGAAGTAGAATCCTATTCCTTCAGTTGTAGAGTGTGCTTTTTATCTCTCTTACTTCCCAAACTGAAAGCTATTAAATATAAGTGCATGGCTGGCAGTCAAAGATGGTCTTTTCTTTTAAAATACATATCAGGCCTCAGATTCACAAGCAGACAAGCAAACTGCAGAAATTTTCAAGTGGCAATGCAAAGGAAACAACAGAGGCTGTCCGTGTAAAAAAACGACAGGAAAAAGACCCGTCTTTCTTACATACTATGTGAGTGGCTTACCACGTTTCTTAGAAATCTTTCAGTGATAATGCAGAAGGAAAGTCTTGTCTGAAAACAACAAAGAATCCTCAGCGATGGGCAGTCTATTAAAGTGCTTATACAGATATCTTTTGGCTCTAATTTACCTCTGCCCTATTGGTTCTCTCAAATAAAAACAAGGCCTGATAGCCAAAATGAAAGACCAAATATACTATTACTGTGATTTGTGTGCTTAAGTGCAAAATTAGTTCCAATTGTAATGATAATTACTGATGAATAAATCTAGGCAATGCCTCTAAAAAATTAATCAATTTGTTTGCTAGTCGGAAAACTCCTTACCATTTCTAAATTTAAAGAGAGCTCAGTGGTAGAACACATGCCTAGCACACATAAGGCCCTGGGTTCCATCTCAGCAAAAGACACACACCCACACACACACAAGTCCAACCAGTACTGATCAGGCAAGGCAAGCTTTTTAGGTTGTATACAATCACTTTGTATTTAATCTTGAGGCTAGAAATACACATCTGTTTCATAAACATAAAGCCAACTCTCAAGAGAAAGAGTCTTGGAGAACACCCAAAAATATGGGACTTGAGAATGAGTTTTGTGGTGCATCACATTAACTGACTAAAGTGTGGATGTGGCATCTGGCTCAGAAGTGAATGCTTTCACGATTCCAAGTCCAGAAAGAACTTTCAACTACTGGAGTATGGAAGGTGATGAGACTGCTGCCCCCTTTAAAGTCATTACACTTAGAGTCAGCTTTAGTCATATGACACTTAATCAAGTATTGCCCTGCATACCACCCCTTGTGTTGTTTTATTTCACTTTTTAACTCTTTGATGTGTGTACACAAGTTTCAGCTGGACCACAGATCCTTTGACTACATCTAGGTATTAAATGTTAAAAGTTCTTTTATTCACCTAGCAGACAGCCCTGCACATAACAAGCACTCAAATATTTGGTGAATGGACATATGAAGAAAAGGTCTGTAGAAAAGGGAAAAAATTAGGCGAAGACTAGACAAAAAAACCTCGAGATTTATTTATCTGACTCCAAAATTTGGCTGGAATTGTTAGCAATTTTCTTCTGGCAAACAAAAAAAAGGAATAAAACTTCGGAATAAACAACAATCTGTACAGCAGGGCAGTTTTAAGCATATACATTTTATCAAAAAAAAAAAAAGATAGAACAAATACCAATAAACATGACAGACATCAAAATGAAACTCTGTAGCACTAAACATATGTTTACATCTGATTTTCTTTTCTTTTTTTGTACTGGGGATTGAGCCCACTATGCTTTACACTGAATTACATCCTCAGTCCCTTTTTTTTTTTTTTTTTTTTTCACTTTGAGACAGGGTCTTGGGCTGGGGATATAGCTCAGTTGATAGAGTGCTTGCCTCCCAAGCACAAGGCCGTGGGTTCAATCCCCAGCAACGCAAAAAAAAAAAAAAAAAAAAAAGACAGAGAGGGTCTTGCTAAATTGCTGAGGCTGGTCTCAAACTTGGAATCCTCCTTGCCTAAGTCACCCTATATCTGACTTCCAATAAAAATCTTGTGTGCTTAGAAACAGTCCCTTGAATAATATTAAAAAGTAAAACTTTAGTATCAAATAGAACTTTAGTTATCAAAATCCAAATTATTAATTCAATTTTAACATTTATAATTTTAATACTTTCATTGTTTAGATAAGAGATTTAGTCCAGAGAAGTGATATGCCTTAAGATTATTCAGGAAGGTGGTCAGGGCAGGGGTTGGCATAGGACTCAAAACTTTCTGATGCCTTCATAGGGGTATGAAGGGTGCTACATCACATATTAAAACTATTCAAATGGAAAAACTGGTTACTATTCATCAATTTCTTTCAAACTTGGAAAAAATTATTTCGTGACTTTTCATAATAGAATTTTTTACAAAGAATTTCAAATATTACACCAGAAATGTAAATGACTCACATGGTATTCCTCCTCCCTGTGAACTTCTGATGTTGAGGGTTTTTTTGGTTGTTTTGCAGAGCTAAGGACTGAACCAAGAGCCTTGTGCATGCAAGCACATGCTCTTCCACCTCTAAGTTCCATCACTAGCCCTGAGTTCACATTTAAATGAGCTACATGAGTCTGGACAAGAAGTTCCTAATTTCTGAACTACTTTGTTTATATTTTGTAAAACCAAAGCAAAAAGTATTTCTGAATTTCTTTTAGCAGTTATCATCAAAACAATAGAGCGAAAAGGATTTCTTCATTACTTGTTCCAAATTGGCATTTCTGAAACAGGGATCTAAGGATTTGTTTTCTGTCTTAGAATTTAAGGTTGTATTTTTATCTTCATGAGCACAATCTGTGTTACTTGGACATCTACCTCATAACTGTGTAAGGCTATGACTTCAAGTGACCACATTTGCTTCTAGGCTAAGATCCCTAAAAGGAAAGAGCTTAGTTTCTAATGCGGTATTTTTCAAACTTGGTTCCAAAGTCTGTTTTTTAGTTAAAGTTTCAGTAACACTGCTATAGACAAGATTTCCAAAATTCTCTTTCTAGATTTCATTTAATGAAAATATAATAAGCACTCAGTGCCTACTAAATGCTAACACAGCAAAAAAGCTTATAATTCAATATTGTTAACAAAGAAGTCTGTGTTCCTTGATTGAAATCATTTAAAGAGTAAAGCATGTCTAAAAACAAAAGTTGTCTGCTCTCCTTCTTAATGGCTATTGTGGATCAGAGAAATCAACACCATCTGCATAGTCTCAAAATATTCTAAGGGTTTGAAGTCAACTTGGTCTTACCTGTCTGGAGACAGGTAAACTGATCCTCTTAAAAATTCTTCAGAGGCTCAATCTCCTTTCTTTGCTTTAGGTTTCCTTCTCATAACTGGACAATGAAGCAATCCAACTAGATATTCCCTGGTTGTTTGAGAAACAATTTTATGGAGAGATTTATATTCAGTGAAGTTTTGATAGAGCACAATTTTCCCCTTTCATTGGGAAATTTCTAGGAATAAAAATCAATCAAACTAAAATAGGTACAGATACCTAAGGTACATTTCTGAACTCAAGAAAATTTCATGGATAGATGCTATCCAGGGCAGTGCTAAAATTCTCCCCCAAATTGAACCTTAATGACCTCTAACAGAACAGTTTTTTACTATTAGCTATAACTTTAATAACATACTTGTATACCAAAAGAGAGGATGTAAAAGAAGACCAAAGGAATGTTATCAAATAAACTAAACAACAGCTGCTAGGTTTGAAATAGCTTAGTTTCTGAACCAAATATTCTATGTAACAGTCCCCAAGTGAACACTACCACACCTAACACCTTGAGAACTTGGCACAATCCTCCTCCTTTAATCATGGTTGTTCTGAGTTTTATGATTGTTCTTCAGTGTGACTATTCTTACTAGTTATGACTCTTAGTGGTTTTTAAACCTTCCCCAAAGGAGTTCCCAGAAAAAGTGCCAGCCCTACCAGAAAAGAAGTACAGTTACTATGACTAAGTACTGAAACTATTTTCAGTAAAAACTGGGAGGATACAACCCAAAACTTTTAGCAGACTCTATGAAGAGGGAAAGAGTTTAACTAAAATACAACTCCTTGTCAATAATACAAATACCTAGATAAAAGTCAGAAACAGCAAAATGATAAGCAAGCTGGAGGTAAAATTCCTAGCCCACATTAAGCCTCTGCTTTTAAGTATGCAAGGATGGCCAGATGCACATTTAAGAGTTTACTTGCCACCACATCCGGCAGTAACTAAAACAAGGAAAACTGACTTTCGAGAAGGGGCTTGGTCAGAAACAGCAGGGCCTCAAGCCAACCTTACTCTAGAGGCATCGACAATCCAAATTCCAGAACAACTCTCAGCCACACTAACTTTCACGGAGCGCACTACCTCCACGACAACAATACACAACTTGGCTACCATCAGGCCTTTCCAATTCTCCACAGCACTTCATGTCTTACTCTTTCTTCGCACCTCAATTGAGAAGTAAAGCGAATGACACAAAGGCTAGTCGTCTCAAGGCGCTTTTTGTATGGCTCCCCACCGCTACTAACAGAAAATTCCTTAACTGGGGACCCAACGGCCCCCACTTCTGCCTTTCCTCAATGCTGCCCCAGCTGGTAAGCCTCTGCCCGGGAGCCCCTCCGCCGGAACAAAGCGAGGGGCCCCGGCGGCGGGGGAGAGAAGCGCCGGCAGCACGGGAACTGCCGCACCGCGCACAATGAGAAAGTACCAACTTCAGAGCGCAGCAACAGCCTCAATTGGCAAGAAAAAGGGGCGGCGGCAGACACGCCCAACTTCAAACTCAGGAAACCTACGGGCTGGCGGCCATCTGGAAAAAAGCCCCCTTCCCAGGGAGAGAAGAAAAAGGCGGAGGAGATGCGAATCGCCCACCGGGCCCCGGAGGGGAGCCCTGCACTCAGACCGGCCCCCGCCCCCGAGGCCCGCTTCCCCGCCTTCTCTCTGCCTCTGGTTCGCTGCCCCAGGCCGGGCGGCCGGTTACCTTGATGCGCTCCCGGCACTGGGACGGGGTCCGCTCGTAGCCCAGCTCGGCCAGGGCCCGGGACACGCGCTCGTACATGGCCGGCCCGGGGGCCTTGCTGCCGAACACCGTGCCGGCTCCCTCCAGCTGCTGGTACCGCGCCTCCACCAGCCGCTCGTTGCCCCACACTGCGATGAGCGCGTTCGTCTCGGCCGGCGTCCACGACATGCCCCGGCAGGCGGCGGCGGCGGCTGCCGCAGCCCCGCCACCACCGCCACCAGGGGAGAAGGAGACCGAGGACGAGGCGGCGCTGCGGCCCCCCAGCCCCAGCCCGAGACCCCCGGACGCCGTTGCCCCCGAGCCCGCCGCACTGCCTGGCCCGAGCGGGGAGGCACCCCGAGGCGTGGAAGGGTCGGACAACGATGGATTTCCGTCGCTCAGACCACCAGGAGAAGCCGGGGACAGCACCTCCATCTTCGGAATTTTTAGCGGCGAGTTGGCGGGCAGCTCCGAGCCACAGGGCGCAGCCATCTTCCAAGAGGCCGCCGCTGCACCGCCCGGAAGTGACGCGCTCGCGCATCCGGCCACCGCGGTCTCCAGGGCTGCCCTCAGGCCTGGCGCGCCGGCAGGCGGGCGGCTGCGAGCCTCTGCGGTCAAGGGTGCGGCGGTCGGGCGGAGGTCATCCCGAGCCGCGGGCCTTTCTCCGCGAGCCCTCCCGCGTCGCCCGCTCCTCTCCCGGAGTGAGGGGCGGGGTCGGGGCGCGCCGAAGCCCCGAGCTGAGGAGAAGGGTGGGGGCATGAGGGCGCTGGAGTGAGGAACAGATTGGAGCCTTCCCACTTCCTCTCCAATCTCAGCCTCCGCGAGGAGGGGTGAGGCCCGCGAGGGGGCCCCGAGTTAAGGAGGAATTGACCATTTCGGTCGCTCGCGCTTTCCTGCCTCCCTCCGCTTTGCCTCTCTTCCCCCTACGCTCGCCTCCAGGTGCAGAGTCTGACGTCCAAGGTGGACCCACTCGGGAACCCCACGAGGGGTATTTCGGGGAAGGCGCAAAGGCTGCGGGGACAGCAGTTCTGGAGGGGCTTTGAAAAACAGATGTGGATTGGGATAGAGTTTGTAGCTTTTCAAGCCCATTATATGAAAAACAGCAACTCTTCTAATTCCAGTTTTAATCTGCTGTTCTCCAGTTAATCTGGATAGGTGTGACCAGTTACAGAATAATTAGATGTTTTTATTGCGTTTGTACAGTGTGTATGTAGCACGAATATGTAAGAACTGATCCCAGCAGAAAAGTTACTTTTAATACCATTCTCCAGGATTTGGAAGTTGCATAGTTTTCCCAGTTTTTCATACTCTCAAGTGTAATGTTAAAAAGGAGACTGTCAGTTATGACAGCTCTTGTGCCCTGCGGTCATGTATTAGTGGACATTTCTTAAAGTGCTGGAACATAGTGAACAACAGTGCATATATAGCTATGAAGTATTACATATTCTTCAAATCTGAAAATCTTAATTATCTTGGATCGTTAACTTTAAAACCTCAATGTTTAAAAAAAAAAATAGTTTTAAAATAGACTTGTAACTGAGGAGCTGACCAAGGAATAAGAATAAACTAGGCAGTGTACTTTTAAATAACAAGTATATGTTCAGTTTAAAAAAAATAAATGCTGAGCTCAGTCACATTTTTAACCCTGGGAATCACAGAGGAAATAACTATGGTCATTGAAAAGATAAAGGATTAGCCAACAAGGATGAAGTAAAAGAGGAGGTAACTTGTCATATTTAAATACTACCATAGTTTGTAAATTAATTCTAGGAAAAGCCCAAGAAAATTTCAGAGTTTATTCTGTGGTAATCAGCTTTACTTACTTTGACCAAAATACCTCAAAAGAACAACTTAGAGGAGGAAACATTTATTTTGGTTCACCATTCTAGTAGTTTAGTTCATGGCGGGCAGACTTCCATTTATCTGGGCCCAAGATGAGACAACATCATGGCAGAGGGGGGTGGTAGAGGAGCCCGGGCTCCACTCGAGGCGACCAGGAACTAGGATGGTATGATTAGGTTACAGCCCTCACATTCTCGTCATTTCCAGTCATTTCACTTCTGAACATTCTTATATTAAACACAGGTTCCTGGGGGGGGGGGGGGGGGGGGACAACTCATCTCCAAATCATAACACTTTCCCCTTCCTTTTTTTCTAACAGCAAGGTATTATCTAACACCTTGGTTAAGAACATGATTCTAGAATCAAAATGGGGGGCTTCAAATTCCATATTTGTGACCTCAGGCAAGCTCTTAATTGGCTTCTCAATTTGTTTTCTTCATCTATAAAATGAGAATAATCTTATGACATTGTTGAAAAAATGAGATAATACAAGTGAAGTTCTTAGAACAGTGAATGCCTGGCTCATAATACATTATATGAGGGCTCTTGAATCTCAATCATTTATAAAAGCAAAATTCAGTCTCATTCAGCTTAAAACTAAAAAATTTAATGTCATAGGTAATTGATACGTATCAAAGGAAAGGTCATGCCTAACTCATATCCCAAACCACAGGTTCCAAAGAGTTTTAAAATCAAATGTTCTCTCTCTCTCTCTCTCTCTCTCTCTCCTCTCTCTTACTACCTCAGGTCTAAGATAAATCCTCCTTTACTGTCTGATTTTTGGATGATTTGCAAATCACCTCTGAATCATTCAGGAAGGCATCCTAGATAAAGTAGATTGGCTGAAAGTCACCCACAAACTTCTGTGTTTAGCCATTATTTTTATATTACTTTTCCCCTTCTCCCATTCCCATACCCATCAGTCTACCTACTGAGAAAAATCTGTGTCAAAAATAAAATTTACACCAAGCATGGTGGCAAATGCCTATAATCACAGTGACTCCAGAGGATTGAAAGTTCAAAGCCAATCTCAGCAACAGCGAGGTGCTAAGCAACTCAGTGAGACCCTATTTCTAAACAAAATACAAAAAAGGGCTGGGGATGTGACTCAGTGATTGAGTGCCCCTGAGTTCAATCTGTTATGGGGCGCAACTTAAGAACAGACCGATCACCACTGAGAAGTCCAAATTTGAGTCTTTATTAAGTCAGCCGGCTGACTGTCTCACACAATGCCCCCAAAAATGGCTTTTGGGAGAACAGCCCCAACCACAGGGTTGTAGGGGTTCCTATACCAAAAATCACGTCAATCATAAGTGTCTGTTGCTATGATTCGAAATTACAAACTAATATCATGAGATCATCAACAGAGGGGGAAGTGGGTCAAAATCACCCTTATCTAAGTACAAACTAAAGAATGGTTGCTAACATCTACAAGATTACTGTTTACATGGTACATTGGTTAAGAGCAATAGAGGTCAAAAGAGAGCAATTTTTACTACATAGGAGTTGCCATTCTATATTATTAAACATGTCACGCTAAGTAACTGATGATTGGTACAGAGGCAGGGGTTTCCCATGGGAGAAGCTTATTTCCTACATAACATGGAGTCTCAGAGCAAAATGGAGTCTGTTCAGTCATTTCCCTTAGAGTCTGGCCTAGAACATTCTCATGGAGTCAGATCTGTCAGCCCATCACAAATCCCTGGTACCCAAAAATAAAATTTCCAAGCCCAGAGCTGTGTAATACCAGCAGCTAGGGAGATTGAGGCAGGAGGATCACAGGTTCAAAGCCAGCTTCAACAATTTAGTGAGGCCCCAAGCTGAAACTCAGTGAGACCCTGTCTCTAAATAAAATACGAAAAGGGCTGGAGATATGCCTCAATGGTTAAGTATCCCTGAGTTCAGTCCTCAATACCAAAATAAATAAAATTTTCAGCTGGGCATGGTGGTACATGCCTGTAATCCCAGTGGTTTGTGAGGCAGAGGAAGGAGAATCACAAGTTCAAAGCCAGCCTCAGCAATTTATTGAGGCCCTGGGCAATTTCGTGAGACCCTGTCTTGGTCTGGGGATGTGGCTAAGTGGTTAAGAACCCCTGGGTTAAATTCCTAGTGCCAAAAAATAAAATTTAAAAACTAAGAAAATAATGCATTGCATAGAAACTGCTGTACAGTTTTTAGGAAATCATAATCATGTGTTTGTAATACTGGTTTACCATGGCTGAGCTTGTATTTTAAGATGCTATGTGAGGTGCTCAAGACTTCATATTTCAATTCTGAATTTTAACATATTTTCAAGTTCTAGGTACTGAGGTGAACTACCAATAAGATCTGTATACTAAAAATACCAAAGACTTCCTAGTTAAGTCAGAATTTATGAGCTGCCTACTGTGTTTGAAATAATGTGCTACACCTTTAATTGTAGGTCCAAACGATGGTCATAAGTAGATAAAAGTCTATTTGGGAAGTAATATATGATTTACCTCAAAATAATGTGCAATACATGCTAATCTACATGTAAGCTGTCAACTCCCCTTAATTATGTCATCCTTAATCCCCTCGTTTCCTCAATAATCTGTGTCAAGTGTTCATTTTCCTGACTTTTTAATAAAGCCTTTCCTGAAGCAGTTGGACAGAAATCTTCCATCTAATACCCAGTCATACAACCTGGCATTTCTCATTACAGTCATTCCTAGATACTCATGGGGCGGGGGTTGATTCTAGGTCCCTGCCGGACACTCAAGTCCCGTATATAAAATGTAGTATTTGCATATAACCTATGGACATTCTCCCATAGGCTTACTTTAAATTGTCTTTAAATAACTTACTAGCTAATATAATGTAAATGATATGCAAATAGCTTTAATACTATATAAAAATGACAAGAAATAGTTTTCATAAAATATTTTTGATCTCGGCTTGGTCAAATCTACAGATGTGGAAGCCACCAATATGGAACGCTATCTGTAATACTTTGTTTTTAAAATGTTAATTCTATTTCATACTTTATCACTGTTTTATGAATCAGTGTGTTGTTTGCTTTGTGGTCTTTTATTCCCTTCACATTCCAGATCAAGTCCTCTACATATTGCCTTAAATGTTATCATTTTCCAACCTTAGTCCAATACTTCATCATGTTTCTACAGAACAATTAGTCTTCCTGCTTGTATATTTGCCTACCTATGCTGTACCAATAGCAAACCTGGTTTTTATAAAGCATTTTTCCTGTGAAAGACAGCATGCATATATTAAAAGAACATAAAACATATGTATATATGCCAAGTGTGGTGGTGCAGGCCTGTAATCCCAGCTATTTGGAAGACTGAGGCAGGAAGATTGCAAGTTTAAGGCCACAGTTGGCAACCTAGACCCTGTCTCAAAATAAAATAAAGGGCTGGGGGATCTAGCTCAGTGGCAGAGCGCTTGCCTAATGTGTGCAAGGCTCTGAGTTTGATTACTGGCACTAAAAAAAAGAATATAACCAAAACTCTAGAAGCTCTGCTCCCTCAGCTCTTCCCAATATTAATTGCTATTTCCTTTATAAAGATAACCACTATCCTCACTTGTCTTTATAGTTTTATCATTTTATTTTGCACCACTAAATACTTCAATTTTCCCTGATTTTGAATTCTTATAAGGAATATTGTATGTGTCCTAAATTAAGATCTATATATGCCTTATAGCGCTTTATTTTTTTATTGCCATAAATTAGTCTAATAAATATATCTCATTTATTCATTTACTGTTGAATTATAAGCTGTTTCAAATTTGGAATATTATGAATAAACGCTGCTATGAACACTCTTGTATATACGTGTCTCTCAGTTCATATGTGCAAGTATTTCCATAGAGTATGTGCCTGCCTACCTGCCTGACTTCTTTCCATGTGGATACCTAATTATTCCAACTCTATTTACTGAAAAAACTATGATTGGCCTTGCTCTTTTGTAAAGTCATCTTTTAAAAAAAATTGGGAGTAGGGCAAGATGGACTTGACGAAAAGTCCATCTTTTTATGTGTCTGTATATGCATGGGTGTATTTGGGTTCTCCTATTATATTGGTCTGTCTATTCATTTTTCTATTTGACTTCCTTATAGAAATATCACACTGCCTTAATTACTGTGTGTTATGATTCATGTAATGTATGATTTAGTTCATGTGAGACAATGCAAGAAAGTTTAGAGGTGAAATGATGGGGTTATGAGAGCCTTAACTTAATCAGTGCATTAATCCACTTGAATAGATTAACTAGGTGGTAACTATAGGCAAGTAGGATGAAACTAGAGGAGGTTGGTTGGTCATTGGGGGTGTGCCTTTGGGATTTTTTTTTTTTTTTTTTTTTTTTTTTTTGGCAGTGCTGGGGATTGAACCCTGGGTCTTGTGCTTGCAAGGCAAGCACTCTACCAACTGAGCTATATTCCCAGCCCAGGGATGTATATTTTTGTCCCTGATGATCAAACCTCTCTCTGCTTCCTTTCTGCCAGATCCTGAGCTGCTTTTCTCCTCCACACCATTCCAACATGACGTTCTTCCTCACCGTGAGCCCAGAGCATAGGAGCTGGCCATCTATGGACTGAACCTCTGAAACCATGAGCCAAATAAACTTTTCTTCCTCTAAAATTGTCCTTGTCAGGTCTTTTGGTCAGAGCAGCCAAAAAGCTGACTAAAACACTGTGGTTTTATAATTTTATGTCAAATAAAGCAAATCCCTTTTACTCTTGCTTTTCCTTCTTCAAAAGTTGCTTGCTATTATTGATTCTTTACGTTCCCTTTTTTTTTTTTTTTTTTTTGGTAGTGGTGCTGGGGATTGAAACCAGGCCTTGTGCATGTGAGGCAAGCACTCTACCAACTGAGTCTCATATATATTTTAGAATTAGTTTTTCAAATTCTACAGAAAAAGCTGAGGGCATTTTGATTGATATTGCATTGCATCTGTGTACCTATTTGAAAACTGACATTTCTATAATAATCAGCCTTATAATTGTTGAAAATAATAGAACCCTTCATTTATTTAGTGTTTAGTTTCTCTCAATAAAGTTTTATAGCTGGATGTGGTGGTGCACACCTATAATTCCAGTGACTCAGGAGGCTGAGCCAAGAGGATCATGAATTCAAAGTCAGCCTCAGCAACTTAGTGAGGCCCTAAGCAACTCACTGAGACCCTGTCTCTAAAATAAAATATGAAAAGGGATTGGCAATGTGGCTCAGTGGTTAAGCACATGGGCTCAATCCCTGGTACCAAATAAAGTTTTATAATTTCCTACATAAAAGTCTTACACATTTTTTGACTGGATTTAGTCCTAGGTAGTTGGTTTTATTTTTTTAATGCTCTTGTAAATTCTATCATTTCAAATATTTTATTTTCTAATTGTTTTGCTGATAAAAATAAAATACACTTGATTCTTGTATGTCGACTTTGTGTCTCAATCTTAACAAAGTGGTCTTTTAAAATTGTAAATCATTGCACATCATTCCCTTGTTAAAAATTCACCAATGGTTTTCCTTTGGAATAATATAATCCAAACTCTTTGCCATGACTAAAACATGTGCATATATTATTTAACACTCTTCCAAGGAGTTGAGTCTCTGTTCCCTCCCCTCTTGACTTCAGTGAGTCTTTTAACTACCTTGATAAATCAAATGTGAGGGAAGAGATGCTAGTGACACTCAACACTGGATTTGAAAATGCCAGTTTCTCTTGAGACACTTTCACCAAGAATCTCCATCTACCTTGTAAGAAGTTCGGCTACTCTGAGTGCACCTGGAGATACCACAGAGAGAAAAAAATGTTCACCAAAGAGCCAGAAATGTTTCCATTTCCAATTGCTTGTCTACCTACTCCAAACTCCTACATGTGAAGGAAGAAACTTTGAGGTGGAGTGTGGAAGGAAGACTACCAGAGAGACCAGATATGCACAGAAACAAAACCCCAGAGACCTGCAAACAATCTCCCCTAAACTCAGCAATTCAACTGAGTATTTATCAGCATATTTGTGTAACAAAACATCCAAAGGCTGGAGAAAATTGTTCTGAATGTCTCAAAGGGAAGAAAACTCAACAATCATATGGGCCAGGAATAATTCTTCTTCCCACTCCCTAAACAGGAAAACCTCATAAATGGTAGGTTATTAGGTGGAGTATTCCAAAGGGTTTTGCCCTAGAAGTAGACTTACACATACATGGTCAACTGATTTTCAACAAAGTTGCAAAGTCATTTATTGCAGAAAATAAAATCTTTTCAACAAATGGTGTTAAAACAATTGGATATCTATCTGAAAAAACAAAACAACAACAACAAAAACAAACTTAAATCTGTCTCTTGTAGTATATACAAAAATTGACTCAGATAGGTACTAGAACTAAATGAAACAAATTGTAAACTAAATACAAAACCTAAAACTATAAAATATCTCAAAGAAAAAAATAGATCAAATCTTTTTTTGATGAAATATCTTAAGTATCCCATTTCTTTACAATAAAAATAAATTTAAAAAAAAGAAATATCTTAAGCTATCTCTTTTTTTAAAAAAATTTTTTAGTTGTCGATGGACCTTTATTTAATTTATTTATTTTTATGTGGTGCTGAGGTTCGAACCCAGGGTGTCACACATGCCAGGCAATGGCTCTACCACTGAGCCACAACACCAGCCCCTTAAGATATTTTAGATCTGAAACCAAAAGCATAATCAGCAGAAGGAAAAAAATTGATAAATTGAATTTCATTAGAATTAAGAATTTCTGCTTTTTTGAAAACACTGTTAAGAGAATGAAGAGATAAGCCACAAACATAGGGGAAAATATTTTTAAATTGCATATCCAGTAAATTACCCAAACTATGCACAGCAATTTCAAAATTCAATAATAATAATTTATTTTTTAAATGGACAGAAGATTTTAATATACATTTTACTCAAGAGGATATACTAATGGTAACTAAGCACATGAAATGATAATATTATTGATTATTGTAAAAGTGAAAATTAAAACCCAAATGAGATGCTGCATACATATTACAATATCCAAAATGGTTGAATCATTTTATACCATCAGCAGTGTGTAAGGTACAAGGTCGCCGCTCTTACTTTTCCCAACAGGGCTCTGGTCAGTCTTCTCTTCCAGATTCTACCTCCCATCGCTCTTCCCGCCTGCTGCCATGCTTCACCCAATCAGTATTCAACACCTCCACCTGAAACCCTCAAGGAGACTCGCCCTATCAGCCCTCACCCCTTTCATGCCCCAACCAATCAGCCCACACCCGGCTTTATGTAAACACACTCCTTTCTGAATAAAGCAGAACTACCCCTTTGCTTAGCTTTGACCCGTGTCTTCGTGTGAAATTCTTTCATAAGGGTTCCAATTGCTCCAAATCCTAGACTAATCATATCAGCCATTTAATCATTTTGGAAGATAGTTTGTCAGGTTCTTAAAGAAATTAAACATAAACTGGATGTGTGGGCGCATGCCTATAATCCCAACTGAGGGAGACTGAGGTAGAAGAATAACGAGTTCAAATTCAACCTCAGCAACTCAAACTAAAATATAAAAAAGGGTTGGGGATGTGGCTCAGTGGCTAAATGTCCAGGTTCAATCCCTAGTACAAAAAAAAAATGTTAAACATACATCTACCATATGCCCCAATCATATAGGTGTTTCCTCAAGAGAAATGAAAATATATGTCATGTGGAGCTGGTGGGGGAAAGGAAAGATAATGGAATGAGAGAAACATCATTACCCTATGTACACGTATGATTACATAAACGGTGTGACTCTACATTGTGTACAACCAGAGAAAGGAAAAGTTGTACCCCATTTATGTACAATGAATCAAAAATAAAATAAAATAAGAAAATATATGCTCATTCACAGATGCACATGCAACATGACTTGTAATAGTAAAAAACTGGAAACAATTCACATGTCCATCAGCAAATGAAGACAAGTTGTGATTTGTCTCTACAACAGACAACAATATGTGTAACAATGATGAATCACAACATAAAACATGCCAAGTCAAAGAAAGAAGCCTCTACCTCTCTAAAGATTATTCATTGCACAATTCAATTTCTATAAAATTCTAGAAAAGGCATATTAATCTATGATGACCAAAAAGTAGTTGCCTAGAAACTGTGGGAGAACGAGGGGTCAAAATCAGAAGGGAGAGATTACAAAGATGCACAAGGAATTGTGGGGTGATGGATATCTCTTCTTGATTGTGGTAATGGTTTCACAGGTATATTAATATGTTAGAAATTATCAAAGTTTACACTTTAAATATTTTCAGTTCATTGAACATTAATCATACCTCAAGAAACCTACTATTAAAAAAGTAGTTCCAGGCAAATAGTAGGTACTCAATGTTAATTGTTGACTTTCATGGACTCTGATAGCTTTGAAGTTAGAAACTGATTCTTCTGTATCTGTTTATATAATACCTAACAAAGTACCATGTTAGAATAGGTGCTCAATAATGCTATTTTATGGATATTATATTGTGAATACTTAACACATATCCATTAGATTCAAATCATTTAGGGGGCATAAATATTTTTTCTGACACAAAGTTTTTGATTAGCAATCAAAGAAATACAAATTAAAGTAATGAAATACTATTTTAACTTTTCAATTTACAAATAATTCTAAATGATAGTATAAGCGAGAATTCTCTTTATATTCAGAAGAAAAAAGCTATTTCCATTTCTAAAGCATTTTACAACACCTATTTGATGAGAGTTTGGGGAAATAGGTATCCTAGGTTGCTAGTAAACTGAAATTCTCTGGAGAACAATTTTAAAATAAAAAGCTTCAAAAACATAAGAGCTCCTTGATCCAGATATCCCCTTTTGTATACTAAGAAAATAAGATCACGTACAAAGATTTAATTAGGAACCATATAATCCTACAAGAAAAATTAGAAGAAGGCAGTCTGAAAGAAAGACTAAAAGAAGGCTGTATTCTATCTAATTGTTCTATCTAAATGTTCTGGAAAAGGAGGTAAAACTATAGAAGTTTAAAAAAAAAAAAGTATTGTTTGCCGTGAGAGTGAAGAGGGATGAACAGGTGGAGCATAGGGGATTTTTAGGGTCGTAAAACTCTTCTGTATGATACTGTAATTGTAGACACCATGACATTACACATTTGTCAAAACCCATACAACTACATAGCACAAAGAGTGAACCCTAAACTACGGACTTCAGTTGATTTTATCAATATTGGTTTATCAATAGTAATACCAAAGAACCATATTAGGGGAAACTTGGGGAGAGGGAGCTCTAGTACTTTCTGCTCAATTTTTTGGTAAATTCAAAATGCTCTAAGAAATAAAGCCTATTTTTTTTTCTTTTTCTTCTCCCCCACCCCCACACACACCCTTTCCTTTCTCCTTTATTTATGGCACCAGAAATTGAACTGTTGAACTTTTAGCTCTTATATTTGGGTATATAATTTATTTTGAGTTAATATTTGTGGTGTAAGGGGCTGGGGATATCGCTCAGCTGGTAGAGTGCTTGCCTCACAAGCACAAGGCCTCTGGGTTCAGTCCCCAGTACTATTTAAAAAAAAAAAAAAGGGGGGGGTGTCATGTTGCCACCCGCAGCAAAAATCCCGCAGGAATTTATCGGAGGTGGACTTGAACTACTTTTATTATCTTTATCTGGGCTACTTCCTTGCTTACTTGCTTGTTCGCTAGTTTATAGAGGAAGAGAGGCTTTGCTTAATTTTAGAGGTGCTACGCTTTCAGAGAGGCTACGCTTATCAAAGGTCTACTGCTTAGAGGTGAGTCACATCTTGGAGGCGCGGGGTGCGGCAAGCGGCCTGCCTGCATCCTGCAACCTGTGACCTAGAGGTGTGTTCTTTAGTCCTCCGTCCTGCGATCCGCGATCTGGGATCCCTGACCTAAAGGTGCGTGCTAGAGGTGCGTGCTATCAGAGGTGCTTTCTGTCAGAGGTGCTTCTTAGTGGTACATCCCGTGTACTGCATCCTTCATTCTGCGATCTCCTCCCAGGCAAAGAGAATGTCTTATATACCGTAAGGCAGCCAATCAGCTTAGGATTAAGTAGCACAGTTGGAGCATGCGCCACAGTACCAATCAAGAAAGAATGAGGAACATCTGTTGACCACTAGCGCAGAGGAGACATTAACTAATCAGGCAAAAGTAGATCAAGCCATGTTAACACTAATTATGGGCCACCACTTGGCCCAACGCCAGCCGCCATCCTAGGGCTACCTAAACATGTTTCTGCAGTGTAAGGAAAAGATCCAATTTATTTTTCTCCTCCTCCTTCTTCTTTTTGGTTCTGGATTGTTTACCCAGCACTATTCATGAAAAGATTATTCTTTCTCAATTGAAATGTCTTTGCCCCCTTGTCAAATATCAATCAACTGCAAACGTGAAAGTTTATTTCTAGATTCTTAATTCTAGTCCCCCAATTTTTATGTCTATTCCTATGCTAGTACCACATGGTCTTCATTACCATAGCGTTGTAGTGAATTTTGAAATTGAGAAGAGTGAATCCTCCAATTTTGTTCTTTTCCAGGATTGTTTTGGCTATTCTGGGTCCCTTAAATTTCCATGTAAATTTTAGCACTGACTTATTAGTTTGTACAAAAAGAAAGTCAGGTAGGATTTTGATAGGGATTGCATTGAATCCATAGATGAACTTGTTGGTGGGACGAATTGCCATGTGCTGTGATTTTAATGTATGTGTTCCCTCAAATTCAAATGTTAGAACCCAAGATCCTGCTTAATAATATTAAGAAATTGGACCTAAGTGGTGAGGGCTCCACCCTTATGAATGAGTTTGATATCATGAAAGAGCTGGGGAAAAAAAAAGAAAGAAACAACTAAATCTTTTTCCCTTCTGTGTCCTCTGTGTGAAGACTCTGCAACGGCAGGATAAACCTTGAAAGCAGAGAGTAGCTCTCACTAGATACCTCATCTACTGGCACTTTGATCTTGGGTTTCTCAGTTTCTCAAACTGTAAAGAAAACATTTTTTTTCTTGTAAATTACCCAGTCTGTGGCATTTCATGAAAGGACCAAGATACCATCTTAACAAAATTAAGTTTTCCAGTCAATGAACACAGAATAGTGCTTCATATATTGAAGTGGGTTCAATGTACCCCCTTCCACTTCTATGGGTTTTAGAGTATAAGTTTTGCACTTTGTTTGTTAAATATATTCCTAAGTAGCCGGGCACAGTGGCGCACACCTGTAATCCCAGAGGCTTGGGAGGCTGAGGCAGGAAGATTGCAAGTTCAAAGACAGCCTTAGCAACTTAGTGAGGCTGTAAGCAACTCAGCAAGACCCTGTATCTAAATATAATATAAAAAAGGGCTGCAGAAGTGTCTCAGTGGTTAAGAGCACCTCTGGGTTCAATCCCCAGTACCAACAAACAAACAAACAAAAATTCCTAAGTAGTTTATTCTTTTTGATGGTACTGTAAATATATTTTGTTTTATTCAATTCCTTTTCAGATTGTTTAAGTGTATAGAACTACATTGACGTATATAATTGGTCTTGTATTCTGTAACCTTCTGAAACTCATTTATTCTACTTTTTAGTGAATTCCTTTTGATTTCCTATATTCAAGATCATCTCATCTAAGAAATAGAGTTTTGCCTCTTTCTTTCCAATCTGATGCCCATTACTTCATTTTTTTGCTTGAATTCTCTGTTTAGAACCTTCAATATAATGTTGAATAGAGATGGCAAGAGGAGATATCCTTGTCTTATTTCTAACCTTAGGAAGAAGGCATTCGGCATTTTGCATTAAGAATGTCAAGGATTGGCAGTATAGATCAGTGGTAGAGTGCTTGTGTTGTCTAGTATTCAGAAGGTCCTTAGTTCTGTCCCTAGCACTGCACAAAAAAGAAAAAGATAGATTTCGGCTGTGAGTTGTGTTTTTTTTTTTTTTTTTTTTTTTTTTTTTTTTTTTTTTAATCAGCAAAGCTCAATTTTTTTATTCAACATGTTACAAGAATTTAGTCAAAAAGACCAAAGCCCATGTCATCATCAGACTCTTCGGATTCTTCTTTCTTTGCTTCCACTTTCTTCTCCTCAGTTGGGGCAGCCGCTGTGGAGGGAGCAGGACCTCCTGCTGGTGCTGCACCAGCTGCTGGAGCAGGTCCACCAGCCCCTACGTTGCAAACGAGGCGCCCAATGTTGACATTGGCCAGGGCCTTTGCAAACAAACCAGGCCAAAAAGGTCCAACGTTTACACCAGCTGCTTTAATGAGGGCATTGATTTTATCCTCCGTGACGGTCACCTCGTCATCGTGCAGGATGAGGGCAGAGTAGATGCAAGCCAGCTCGGAAACAGAGGCCACAGTGCTGACTGCCGGGCGCGGTGCTAGTCGCTGGATGAAGTGAGGGCCTCACCCCAACGCAGCCTTAGCTTCTCGGAAGGACCGAGCACCTGAGCACCTTGGCGGCAGCTGAGGAAAGCTCTTTTTTTTTGTACTGAGATTCAACCCAAGAGTACTTTACCACTGAACTCCATCCTAACCCTTTTTATTTTTTATTTTGAGGCAGAGTCTCACTAAGTTGCTTGGGGCCTCACTGAATTACTGAGGCTATCCTCAAACTTTTAATCCTCCTGCTTCACCCTTCCAAACTGCTGGGATTACAGGTGTTTGCCACCATACCCAACTTTTTATTTATTTTTTAAAACAGAATCTCACTGAGTTGCTTAGAACCTCACTAAGTTGTTGAGATTGGCCTTGAACCAGCAATCCTCCTACCCAAACCTCCTGAGTTGCTAGGTATGCACCATCGTGCCTGAAAGAAACTTCTTATTATGCATAGTTTGTTGAATATTTTTATCCTGAAGGGATATTAGAGTGTTGAATTTCATCCAATACTTTATCTTCCTCCATCCAGATGATCGTGTGATTTATGTCCTTTATTGACATAGTGAATTTTATTTTTAAAATGGCATTCAGACATTAAACCAACCTTACATTTTGGCAATAAATCCTACTTGGTCAAAACATAATCCTTTTGTATGTTGCTGAATTTAGTTTGTATTACACTTTGGATATGAGGTGTCTCCTAAAACGTCACATATGAGACAATGCAAGACGGTTCAGAGGAGAAATAATTGGGTTGCGAGAGTCTTCACCGATTCGTGAATTAACCCCCTGATAAATGAAGGCAGGTAGTGTGTGGCTGGAGAAGGTGGGCATTGGTGGGCATGGCTTTGGGATATATATTTTGTATCTGGAGAGTGGATTCTCTTTCTTCCTAATCACCACGTGGGCTGCTTCCCTTTACCACATGCTTCTACCATGATGTTCAGCCTCACCTTGAGCCCTGAGGAATGGAATCTGCTGTCTGTAGATTGAGACCTCTGAAACCATGAGCCCCCAAATAAACTTTTCCTCCTCTACAATTGTGTTGGTCAGGTGTTTCAGTCACAGCAGCGAAAAAGCTGACTAAAACAGCTTGCTAGTATTTTGGGTTCCTTTGCAGGAGTAGTTTTGAGAACAGTCTCTGAGGCTTATTCTGACCCTAGGAAGGCTGTTCTTGGTAATACTTAACCCTGGTTCTCCCTGGTAAACCATCTAGCCTATAATCCTGTAACAGTGGTTCACTTTATGCTTTGACTATATCCCTTGTTGCTCTGAAACTTACATTTGTTTTTTCCTTTTTCCCAAACTTCTCTCCCTGACCTCCTCCCTGATCTTTTCCTCCCTGATCTCTCCTTCCCAATTTTAGGAAACAGGATTTCTTTGAATCACCTCTTTTAAAAAAAACCCCTGTTCCCCACGATGGAGAGAATCATAGACTCTGACAGGAGTCCCCTGTGTTTCCTCTTTGTTAGCAAAGCAATAAAACTTCTTTTTTCTTTTTCCTCAAAACCTTGTCTTTGTTATTAGATTGGCATCAGGATGAGGACTGAGGTTTCTGTGACAGTGCTACAATTTAGCTTATTGTTATCAAGGAAATACCAGCCTCTTTTTAATTGCTTACCATCAACATCTCCATTGTTTTCAAAAGCTTGAACTTGCCCATGTTTCTTTTCAAATCAAGTCTGTTCCCTTGGGAAAAGCTTTGACACTCTTCTTATAGCCAAATCTCCTGGGCAAACACTGTATCAATGCTTCAGAGTAGAGGGTAGGGACAGTGACCCACTTGTTTTGGAGTAAGGGGAGCAGATTATGGCTTAAGTGCCAGAGGGGCTCCCTGTTAGTACTGAGATTTAGTAGGTTTTCTTAAAGAAATGTTTCTTCATTTGCTGCATGTCCTTAGGACAATTTCCAAGAACTTTAAAATGTTGCTATTATTTTAAAAGTAATTTTCCCAAGTTTTGATTGTTTTATAGAGCAAAGAGATTGCAAAACCCCTCACACTGTCATTCTAGAAATGATCCTCTTTCTTCTTTCCTTTTTAAATTGTTTGTTCTATTTAGTTATACACGACAGCAGAATGCATTTGGATTCATTGCACACAAATAGAGTACAACTTTTCATTTCTCTGGTTGTACATGATGTAGAGTCACACCATTCATGTAATTGTACATGTACATAGGGTAATGATGTCTGTCTCATTCCACCATCTTTCCTTCCCACCCACTCACTCCCCTCCCCTCATTTCCCTCTACACAATCCAATGTTCCTCCATTCTTCTCTTACCACCCCCCCCCCATTATGTATCAGCATCCACTTATTACAGAAAACATTCAGCCTTTGTTTTTTTGGGATTAACTTATTTCACTTAGCAATTTCACTTAGCAATTAACTTATTTCACTTTCACTTATCAATATTTCATGATATTCTCCAGCTCCATCCATTTACCTGCAAATGCCATAATTTTATTCTTCTTCATGGCCGAGTAATAGTCCATTGTGTATATATACTACAGTTTCCTTATCCATTCATTTATTGAAGGGTATCTAGGTTGGTTCCACAATCTAGCAATTGTGAATTGAGCTGCTATAAACATTGATGTGGTTGCATCACTGTATTATGCTGATTTTAAGTCCTTTGGGTATAAACTGAGGAGTGGGATAGCTCAGTCAAATGGTGGGTCCATTCCAAGTTTCCTGAGGAATCCCCATAGTGCTTTCCAAAGTGGTTGCACCAATCTGCAGTTCCAACAATGTATGAGTGCACCTTTTTCCCCACATCCTCACCAACATTTATTGTTGCTTGTATTCTTGATAATTGTCATTCTGATGGGAATGAGATGAAATCTTAGAGCTGTTTTGATTTGCATTTCTCTAATTGCAAGAGATGATGAATATTTTTCATATGTTTGTTGATCAATTGAATTTCTTCTTTTGTGAAGTGTCTGTTTAGTTCCTTAGCCCATTTATTGATTGGTAATTTGTTTTTTGTTGTTAAGGTTTTTTGAGTTCTTTATATATCTTGGAGATTAGTGTTCTATCTGAGGTTCTTGTGGCTAAGATTTTTTTACCATTCTGTAGACTCTCTCTTTGCACTATTGATTGTTTCCTTTGCTGAAAAGAAACTTTTTAGTTTGAATCCATCTCATTTATTGATTCTTAATTTTACTTATTGTACTTTAGGAGTATTCTCAAGGAAGTGAGGTCCTAGGCTGACATGATGAAGATTTGGGTCTACTTTTTCTTCTATCAGGCATAGGGTCTCTGTTCTAGTGCCTAAGTCTTTGATCCACTTAGAGTTGAGTTTTGTGCAGGGTGAAAAATAGGAGTTTAATTTCATTTTGTTACATATGGATTTCCAGTTTTCCCAGTACCATTTGTTAAATAGGCTATCTTTTCTCCAATGTATGTTTTTGGTACCTTTGTCCTAGTATGAGATAATTATATTTATGTGGGTTTGTCTCTGTGTCTTCTATTTTATACCATTAGTCTACATGTCTATTTGGGTGCCAATACCATCCCATTTTTGTTACTATTGCTCTGTAGCATAGTTTCAGGTCTGGTAATGTGATGCCTCCTGCTTCACTCTTCTTGCTAAGGATTGCCTTGGCTATTCTGGGTCTCTATTTTTCCAAGTGAATTTCACAATTGATTTTTCTATTCATATGAAAAATGTCATTGGGATTTTAATAGGAATTGCATTGAATCTGTATAACTATTTTGGTAGTATGGTCTTTTTGACAATATTAATTCTGCCTATCCAAGAGCATGGGAGATCTTTCCATCTTCTAAGGTCTTTTCAATTTCTTTCTTTAGTGTTCCATAGTTTTCATTGTAGAGGTCTTTCTCCTCTTTTGTTAGATTGATTCCCAAGTATTTTATTTTATTTTATTTTATTGAGGATTTTGTGAATGGGTAGTTTTCATAATTTCTCTTGCAGTGGATTCATCACATATGTATAGAAATGCATTTGATTTATGGATATTGATTTTATATCCTGCTACTTTGCTGATTTCATTTATGAGTTTTAGAAGTTTTCTGGTGGAATTTTTTGATCTTCTAAATATAGAGTCATGCTGTCACCAAATAGTGATTGTTTGAGTTCTTCTTTTCCCATTCATATCCCTTTAATTTCTTTCATCTGTCTGATTGCTCTGTCTAGAGTTTCAAGGATAATATAGAAGTGGTGAAAGAGGGCATCCCTGTCTTGTTCCAGTTCTTAGAAGGAATGCTTTCAGTTTTGCTCCATTTAGAATGATGTTGGCCTTAGGCTTAGCATAGATAGCTTTTATAATGTTGAGGTATGTTCCTACTATTCCTAGTCTTTCTACTGTTTTGAACATGAAGAGGTGTTGTATTTTGTCAAGTGCTTTCTCTGTGTCTATTGAGATAATCATATGATTCTTGTCTTTAAGCCTATTGATGTGATGTATTACATTTATTGATTTCTGTACATTGAACCAACCTTGCGTTCCAGGAATGAACTCCACTTGATCATGGCATGCTATCTTTTTAATATGTTTTTATATGTGAGTTGCCAGAATTTTATTGAGAATTTTTGCACCTCTGTTCTTAAGGGTTATTAGTCTGAAGTTTTCTTTCCTTGATGTGTCTTCATCTGGTTTGGAATCAGGATGATATTAGCCTTCTAGAATGAGTTTGGAAGGGTTCCCTCCTTTTCCATTTCATGGAATAATTTGAGGAATATTGGTGTTAATTCTTCTTTGAAGGTCTTGTGGAACTCAGCTGAGAATCCATCTGGTCCTGGGTTTTTCTTGGTTGGTGGGTTTTTGATGGCATCTTCTATTTCATTGCTTGAAATTATTCTGTTTGAATTGTGAATGTCTTCCTGCATCAGTTTGGGTAGATTATATGTCTCTAGAAATTTGTTAATGTCTTAGAGTTTTTTTATTTTATTTGAGTATAAATTTTCAAAATAGTTTCTAATTACCTTCTGCATTTCAGTAGTATCTATCATAATATTTCCTTTTTTCATCACAAATTTTAGTAATTTTAATTTTTTCTCTCTCTTTGTTAGTGTGGCTAAGGGTTTATCAATTTTATTTAATTTTTCAAAGAACAAACTTTTTGCTTTTTCAGTTTTTTTAATTGTTTCTTTTGTTTCAGTATCATTGATTGCAGCTCTGATTTTAATTATTTCCTTTTTTCTGTTGCTTTAGGTGTTGATGTGTTCTTCTTTTTCTAAGGCATTGAGATGTAATGTTAGGTCATTTATTTGTTGACTTTTTATTCTTTTAATGTATGAGCTTGATGCAATGAACTTTCTTCTTAGCACTGCCTTCTTAGCATCCCAGAGATTTTGATATGTTGTATCAGTGTTCTCATTTACCTCTAAGTATTTTTTATTACCTCCTTGATTTATTTCTTCTTTTATCCTTTCACCATTCAGTAGCATGCTACTTAGTCTCCAGCTGTTGGAGTAGCTTCTATTTTTAATTTTATCATTGATTTCTAGTTTCATTCTGTTATGATCTGGTAGAATGCAGGGTAGTATTTTTATTTTTCTGTATTTGCTGAGAGTTGCTTTGTGGCATAAAACATGGTCTATTTTAGAGAAGGATCCATGTACTGCTGAGAAGAAAGTACATTTGCTCAATGATGACTGAAATACTCTATATATGTCTAGTAAGTCATTGATTGCATTGTTTAATTCTATAGTTTCTTTGTTTAGTTTCTGTTTGGAAGATCTATCTAGTGGTGAGAGCAGTGTGTTAAAGTCGCCCAGGATTATTGTGTTGTGGTCTGTTTGATTCTTAAAATTTAGAAGGGTTTGTTTGATGTAGGTAGATGCTCCATTGTTTGGGGCAAATATATTTATGATTGTTATGCCTTGTTGGTGTATGATTCCCTTAAGCAGTATTAAATATTCTTCTTTATTCCTTCTAACTTTGGTTTGAAGTCCACTTTGTCTGATATGAGGATGGAAACCCGTGCTTGTTTGCACAGTCCTTGTGAGTACCTTCAGTCTGTGGAGTGTCTTTTCCTAGGAGGTGAGTCTCTTGAAGACAGCAAATTGTTGGGTCTTTTTAAAAAATTCAATCTGCCAGTCTATATCTTTTGATTGATGAGTTTAAACCATTAACATTCAGGGTTATTATTGAGATATAATTTGTATTCCTGGTCATTTTGGTTTACTTTTGGTTTTTAACTTGTCTTAATTTCTCCTTTGATTGAACTTTCCTTTAGTGTACTTCGTCTCTTTGCAGGTTTTCATTTTTTTTTTTTTTTCATTTCCTCCTCAGGGAATATTTTGCTAAGAATGTTCTGTAGTGCAGGCTTTCTAGTTGTGAATTCTTTTAACTTTTGTTTACCATGGAAGGTTTTTATTTCATCATCACATCTGAAGCTTAATTTTGCTGGATATAAAATTCTTGGTTGACATCCATTTTCTTCCAGTGCTTGATATATGTTATTCCAGGACCTCCTGGGGTTGAGGGTCTGGGTTGAGAAATCAACTGAAATCTGAATTGGTTTCCCCCTATATGTAATTTGATTTTTTTTTTCTCTTGCAACCTTTAAAATTCCATACTTATTTTATATGGTAGTCATTCTCATTATAATGTGCCTTGGTGTGGGTCTGCTGTAATTTTGTACATTTGGGGCCCTGTAAGCCTGTTGTAGTTGATTTTTTATTTCATTCTTTAGATTTGGGAAGTTTTCTGATATTATGTCATTGAAAAGATTGTGAATTCTTTTAATTTGTATCTCCAAGCCTTCAGCTATTCTAGTAAATCTTAAATTTGGTCTTTTCATCTTATTCCATATTTCTTGAAAGTTCTGTTCATGGTTTCTTATCATCTTCTCTATGGTCAACTTTATTTTCAATAGTATATATTTTTCCTTCATTGTCTGAGATTCTGTAATCCAAGTGGTCTAGTCTGTTAGTGATACTTCCCATTGAATTTTTAATTTAGTTTATTGTTACCTTCATTTCAAGAATTTCTGCTCGATTGCTTGATTCCTTTTTATAATTTCTGTCTCTTTATTGAAGTGATCTTTCATTTTCTGTATTTTCTCTCCAATATCATTCTTTATTTTGAAGATCAATCTAACTCTATTTTCTAAACATATTTTCTTTTTTTTATTAATTTTTTTTATTGTAAACAAATGGGATACATGTTGTTTCTCTGTTTGTACATGGGTTAAAGGCATACCATTTGTATAATCATAAATTTACATATGGTAATGTTGTTTGATTCATTCTATTATTTTTTTTCCCTTCCCCCCACCCCTCCTACCCTTCTTTTCCCTCTAAACAGTCCTTTCTTCCTCCATTCTTGTCCCCCTCCCTAACTCTAACCCTAACCCTAACCCCAACACTAACTCCCCCCCCCCCTCCCCCTTATGTGTCATCATCCTCTTATCAGCCGAGATCATTCGTCCTTTAGTTTTTTGAGATTGGCTTATCTCACTTAGCATGATATTCTCCAATTTCATCCATTTGCCTGCAAATGCCATAATTTTATCGTTCTTTATGGCAGAGTAATATTCCATTGTATATATATACCACAGTTTCTTTATCCATTCATCAACTGAAGGACATCTAGGTTGGTTCCACAATCTGGCTATTGTGAATTGAGCAGCTATGAACATTGATGTGGCTGTATCTCTGTAGTATGCTGATTTTAAGTCCTTTGGGTATAGGCCAAGGAGTGGGATAGCTGGGTCAAATGGTGGTTCCATTCCAAGTTTTCTAAGGAATCTCCACACTGCTTTCCAGAGTGGCTGCACTAATTTGCAGCCCCACCAGCAATGTATGAGTGTACCTTTCTCCCCACATCCTCGCCAACACCTGTTGCTTGTATTTTTGATAATCGCCATTCTAATTGGGGTGAGATGGAATCTTAGGGTGGTTTTGATTTGCATTTCTTTTATTACTAGAGATGTTTAACATTTTTTCATATGTTTGTTGATTGCTTGTACATCTTCTTCTGTGAAGTGTCTGTTCATTTCCTTAGCCCATTTGTCGACTGGATTATTTGTATTCTTGGAGTAGAGTTTTTTGAGTTCTTTATAGATTCTGGAGATTAGTGCTCTATCTGAAGTATGATTGGCAAAGATATTCTCCCACTCTGTAGGCTCTCTCTTCACATTACTGATAGTTTCCTTTGCTGAGAGAAAGCTTTTTAGTTTGAATCTATCCCAGTTATTGATTCTTGCTTTTATTTCTTGTGCTATGGGAGTCCTGTTGAGGAAGTCTGGTCCTAGGCCGACATGTTGAAGATCTGGACCTACTTTTTCTTCTATAATCTGCAGAGTCTCTGGTCTGATTCCAAGGTCCTTAATCCATTTTGAGTTGAGTTTTGTGCAGGGTGAGAGATAGGGGTTTAGTTTCATTCTGTTGCATATGGATTTCCAATTCTCCCAGCACCATTTGTTGAAGAGGCTATCTTTTCTCCATTGCATATTTTTGGCGCCTTTGTCTAGTATTAGAAAGTTGTATTTATTTGGGTTTGTGTCCGTGTCCTCTATTCTGTACCATTGATCTACCTGTCTATTTTGGTACCAATACCATGCCGTCTTTGTTACTATTGCTTTGTAATAATGTTGAAGTTCGGGTATTGCGATACCCCCTGCTTCATTTTTCCTGAGAAGGATTGCTTTAGCTATTCTGGGTTTCTTATTCTTCCAGATGAATTTCATGATTGCTTGCTCTATTTCTGTAAGGTACGTCATTGGGATTTTAATTGGAATTGCATTGAATCTGTATAGCACTTTTGGTAGTATGGCCATTTTGACAATATTAATTCGGCCTATCCAAGAACATGGGAGATCTTTCCATCTTCTAAGGTTTTCTTTAATTTCTTTCTTTAGTGTTCTGTAGTTCTCATTGTAGAGGTCTTTCACCTCTTTTGTGAGATTAATTCCCAAGTATTTTATTTTTTTTGATGCTGTCGTGAATGGGGTAGTTTTCATAATTTCTCTTTCTGAGGATTCATCACTTATGTATAAAAATGCGTTGGATTTATGAGCATTCATCTTGTAACCTGCTACTTTACTGAATTCACTTATGAGTTCTAAAAGTTTTCTGGTGGAATTTCCTGGTTCCTCTAAGTATATAATCATATCATCCGCAAATAGGGATAGTTTGAGTTCTTCTTTTCCTATTCGTATTCCTTTAATTTCCTTGGTCTGTCTAATTGCTCTGGCTAGAGTCTCAAGAACGATATTGAATAGGAGTGGTGAAAAAGGGCATCCCTGTCTTGTTCCAGTTTTTAGGGGGAATGCTTTCAGTTTTTCACCATTTAGAATGATATTAGCCATGGACTTAGCATAGATGGCCTTTATAATGTTAAGGAATGTTCCCCCATCCCTATTTTTTCCAGTGTTTTGAGCATGAAGGGGTGCTGTATTTTATCAAATGCTTTTTCTGAATCTATTGAAATAATCATGTGATTCTTGACTTTAAGTCTATTGATATGGTGAATTACATTTATTGATTTCCGGATGTTGAACCAACCTTGCATCCCTGGAATAAAACCCACTTGATCATGGTGCACTATCTTTTTAATATATTTTTTGTATGCAATTTGCTAAAATTTTATTGAGAATTTTTGCGTCAATGTTCATTAATGATATCAGTCTGAAATTTTCTTTCCTCAACTTGTCTCTGTCTGGTTTGGGTATCAGGGTAATATTGGCATCATAGAATGAGTTTGGGAGGGTTCCCTCCTCTTCTATTTTATGGAATACTTTGAGAAGTATTGGAATGAGCTCTTCTTTAAAGGTTTTGTAGAACTGGGCTGAGAACCCATCTGGTCCTGGACTTTTCTTTGTTGGTAGGCTTTTGATGACTTCTTCTACTTCATTACTTGAAATTGTTCTATTTAAATTGTGTATGTCCTCCTCGCTCAATTTAGGCAATTCATATGTCTCTAGAAACCTGCTGATGTCTTCGAAATTTTCTATTTTGTTGGAATATAGATTTTCAAAATAGCTTCTAATTATGTTTTGTATTTCAATCCTGTCTGTTGTAATATTTCCTTGTTCATTCCGAATTTTAGTGATTTGGGTTTTCTCTCGTCTTCTCTTTGTTAGAGTGGCTAAGGGTTTATCAATTTTGTTTATTTTTTCAAAGAACCAACTATTTATTTTGTCAATTCTTTGTATTGTTTCTTTTGTTTCAATTTCGTTGATTTCAGCTCTGAGTTTAACTATTTCCTGTCTTCTACTACTTTTGGTGTTGGTCTGTTCTTCTTTTTCTAGGGCTTTGAGCTGTAGTGTTAGGTCGTTTATTTGTTGATTTTTTTACTTCTTTTATTGAATGCGCTCCATGAAATAAATTTTCCTCTAAGTACTGCTTTCATAGTGTTCCAAAGATTTTGATATGATGTTTCTTTGTTCTCATTTACCTCTAAGAATTTTTTAATTTCCTTCCTAATATCTTCTGTTATCCATTCCATCATGTAATAGCATATTGTTTAATCTCCAGGTGTTGGAGTAGCTTCTGTTTTTTACTCTTTCATTTATTTCTAATTTCAATCCATTATGATCTGATAGAATACAAGGTAGTGTCTCTATCTTCTTGTATTTGCTTACATTACCTTTGTGGCATAATATATGGTCTATTTTAGAGAAGGATCCATGTGCTGCTGAGAAGAAAGTGTATTCACTCTTGGTTGGATGGTATATTCTATAAATGTCCGTTAAGTCTAAATTATTGATTGTGTTATTGAGGTCTATGTTTTCTTTGTTCAATTTTTGTTTGGAAGATCTGTCCAGTGGTGAGAGAGGTGTGTTAAAATCACCTAGTATTATTGTGTTATGGTCTATTTGGTTTCTGAAATTGAGAAGGATTTGTTTGACATACACGGATGAGCCACTGTTTGGGGCATAGATGTTTATGATTGTTATGTCTTGCTGATTTTTGGTTCCCTTAAGCAATATGTAATGTCCTTCTTTGTCCCTTCTGACTAACTTTGACTTGAAGTCCACATTATCTGAAATGAGGATGGATACTCCAGCTTTTTTGCTGAGTCCGTGTGCATGGTATGTTTTTCCCCATCCTTTCACCTTTAGTCTATGGGTATCTCTTTCTACGAGGTGAGTCTCTTGCAGGCAACATATTGTTGGATCTTTCTTATTGATCCAATCTGCCAGTCTATGTCTTTTGATTGATGAGTTCAGGCCATTAATATTCAGGGTTATTATTGAGATATGATTAGTATTCCCGGTCATTTGGTTCATTTTATTTATTTATTTATTTATTTATTTTGACACGACTTGGTTCTTCCTTTATTTGACAATTCCTTTAGGATAGTTCCTCCCATTGCTGATTTGCTTCTTTGTTTTTCATCTCTTCCTCGTGGAATATTTTGCTGAGAATGTTCTGTAATGCTGGCTTTCATTTTGTAAATTCTTTTAGCTTTTGTTTATCATGGAAGGATTTTATTTCATCATCAAATTTTAAGGTAAGTTTTGCTGGGTATAAGATTCTTGGTTGGCATCCATTTTCTTTCAGGGCTTGAAAAATGTTGTTCCAGGCCCTTCTAGCTTTTAGGGTCTGGATTGAAAAATCTGCTGATATCCATATTGGTTTCCCCCTGAATGTAATTTGATTCCTCTCTCTTGTGGCCTTTAAAATTCTGTCTTTATTTTGTATGTTAGGTATTTTCATTATAATGTGCCTTGGTGTGGGTCTGTTGTAATTTTGTATATTTGGAGTCCTATAAGCCTCTTGTACTTGATCTTCCATTTCATTCTTCAGATTTGGGAAATTTTCTGATAGTATTTCATTGAATAGATTGTTCATTCCTTTGGTCTGTTTCTCTAAGCCTTCCTCAATCCCAATAATTCTTAAATTTGGCCTTTTCATGATATCCCATAGTTCTTGGAGATTCTGTTCATGATTTCTCACCATCTTCTCTGTTTGGTCCACTTTGTTTCCAAGGTTAAATATTTTGTCTTCCATATCTGAGGTTCTGTCTTCCAGGTGTTCTATCCTATTGGTTATGCTTTCTATGGAGTTCTTAATTTGGTTTATTGTTTCCTTCATTTCAAGGATTTCTGTTTGGTTTTTTTTTTCAATATCTCTAACTCTTTATTGAAATGATCTTTTGCTTCCTGTATTTGCTCTTTAACTGTCGATTGGTGCGATCATTCAGTGCCTGCATTTGCTCTTGCATCTCGTCATTTGCTTCCCTGATCATTTTAATTATGTACATTCTGAACTCCCTTTCTGTCATTTCTTCTGCCATGCTGTCGTTGGGTTTCATTGATGTAACATCTAGATTTGTTTGCAGCATTTTCTTTCCTTGTTTTCTCATATTGTTCAGGTATCAGTTGACTGCTGTGATATTGCAGATTTCCTCTATTGACTTATAATATCCCTGAAGATTTCTAGTATATCCCCTCTTAGCCTTCAGTAGCCTGAAGTCTTGGAGGAAGTTGATAATGCGGTGCTCCACAAGGAAGCTGACTCCCTAGGGGTGGTGGCCTTCCGATGGGGTATATTCCCTGCTAGTGGGCAGAGGTGCCTCCACTTGCTGACGAATGGTCATCCAAAGGGGAAGTAGGATGTGGGCTGATGCAAGGCCAGTTTGGGCCTGTGTCTCTGGTTTTACAGTCCTTTTGGGAGAACCTGACCTGGCAGGGAGGACTCACCTGGTGGGGAGGTCTTGCTGGTCAGTTCCCCTCCTAGAGGTTCCGTTCAATTCACAACTACCGCCTGGGCTGGGCAGCCTTCTTCTGCAATGTTCCCAGGGACCCGGACCTACGTCCTAGGCCTGGAAGCCTCGCCCTTCGCAGACGAATCCCCTTAGGCTGCCTCTCCTCAGAGAAGCTGCCTGCAGTCCTGGAGCCTTCGCTCCGCCCCTCAGTTTGTCTGTGTGGCTCTTCCACCAAGAAGCTGCCTAGGCCCTGGGACTCTGCTCTGCACCGAATCGCCTGGCTATGCGGCCTCTCCTCTGAGCAGCCACCTGGAGCCCCCTACAGTCGTTCCTAGTCCCAGTGACCCGCCACACGCATTTTCCTCCGGCAGCCACCTTGTGTTCTGTGCGGTCGCTCTAAGTCCAAGTGACCCACCGCGCACCTCCTTCTCCACCAGGCAGTCACCCAGAGATCTGGTGCGTTCGTCCCGAGTCCCAGGAATTCATTGTGCACCTCCTCGTCCCGACTGCCACCCGTAGCCCTGGTGCAGTCACTTCGAGCCCAAGCAACCCGCCGCGTTCCTCCTCCTCCTCCAGACAACCCCCCTGTGCTCAGGAGCGCTTGCTCTGAGTCCAAACCACTCACCACGCTGTTCCTCCAGATAGCCGCCCGGAGCCCTGGCGCAGCTGCTCCAAGTCCAAGCGACGTGCCGAGCCCGTATTTCTCCTTCTCCTCTGGGCAGCCCCCTGTGTTCAGGGGTGGTCGCTTTTAGTCCAAACAGCGCACCGCGCACCCTCTCCTTTGGGCAGCCTCCCAGAGCCCGGGTGGTTTGCGCCAAGTCCAAGCGCTGTGCTGAGCAGCCACCTCTCCGATGCTCCCAGTTGTCCGAGTTCACTGCTCCAGCAGGGGGAGGGGTGTCTTGCCGGGCAGCTCTACTTCACAAAGTTCCCTGCGTTCGGGGCTACTGCCCCGTCCGGGACACCTCCCCAATGGGAGAGACTCACCCGGCTGCTTTGAGTTGGTCCCAAGGCTCTCTATATCTCCTCTTCTTGAGTCCTGAGTCCTGGAGCAACACGAAACGCAGCCACCCTCTAGTCCGCCATCTTGAATCCCCCATATTTTCTGACATTTCTTCTACTGTGTTGTCTATGGATTCTATTGTTGGAACATCTTGGTTTCTTTGAGGCACTTTGTTCCCTTGTTTTTTTCATGTTGTTTGTGTGTCTTCTCATCTAGCAGTATGGAGCTGAGGCAGTACAGATTCTACCCTGTAATCTTTTATTGTCCCTGAAGGTTTCCAGTACCTCATCCTTAGGGGGAGACCAATATTAACAGCACCCAATGCAAATGATATACCACCTTAAACTAAATGGTTCCTATTAAGGCATTTACAGTTTTGTCACAATGGACAGAAAATGAAGTGTTCAATTATTGTCTACATATAACAGTAAGGTTTGTGAAAAGGGTTTACCATTTCAAATGATGGACAATGAGGGAACAGAAGTAGTGTAAAATGTGATGTTTATGAGGGAGAAGGAGAGAAGATAGAGCTAAAATTTATAGTAAGAGGGAGGGAGGAATTAATAGAGGTTGGCTGTTAGTATGAGAGAAGTGAAAAAGAGAATCCAGGGAGACAGGTAGGTGAGAGAGAAAAATATGTACAGATTTTTTTTTTTTAAACTAAAAATAGGGGCTGGGGAGATAGCTCAGTTGGTAGAGTGCTTGCCTTGTAAGCACAAAACCCTTGGTTCGATCCCCAGCACCAAAAAAAAAAAAAAAAAAAAAAAAAAAAAAAAAAAAACTAAAAATATAAAAATACACCACAAAACTGTCACATACTATTTAGACATCCCATTCCTCAATAAATTGATGTATGAAAAATATTTGGATTCAAAGATGGTAGAAGTGTGAGAAAGGGCAAAATAAGTATAAAAAGGAGAAAAGTCTCAGTGTAAAATTGAATGATTGCTTCCATTGGCTTTCAAAAATTTTCTCAGCTTCCTTTCTCTGCCCATAGGTGGGGTTGCCTGAAGTTTGCTGTTAGTTCCAGTCCAGTGGGTGCCAGACAAGTTAGATGGGTGAACTGATAGCATGATGTCCTCACACCCCCTTACACACTTCCCACCTGTTGTAGCTGGCCCCTTTCATCCCTGGGCACTTCAGGACTCACTGAACTGAAGAGAGTCTGGTTTTCTCCAGTTTCTCCAACCTGTGCTCCCCCCAAGGAACTGCCCGTGGTCTCCAGCTTCCACAGGCTTGCCAGACCCAGAATGGCCCTTGCTATGGTACTATGACAGGTACTATGACAATGAACTTACAGGTAGCAGCAGGCAGAAGGAGCAGGTGATCTGCTGGTGGTCTGAGGGTGGTCTGCAGGCTAAAGGCAGAGAATCAACTGGTGGATGTTGGGCAGTGGGTGATGGACAGGCAAGAGGCAGGCAAATGGCAAATGGCAGATGATAGGTGGCAGGCAGTGAGTGAACCACACTGAAAAGGCAGGAAATATGCTGGCAGAGGGCTAGTGATTGTGGTGGACAAATGGGGAAAACAGTAGGGGATCAGTGGGCAGCGAAGATGACCTCACAGAGAAACGGTATTTCCTCTGTTTGAATCCTTAATTACAGAGCAACAGGGAATGCAGCCTCCCTCTAGTCCACCATCTTGGAAGGGCCTCTCTCCCTTTTAAGCAAAACTTCTTAAAGGTATTATTCGTTCTTCATGCTCAATTCCTGTATCCACTCCACCCTCAAATTCTTGAGTGGACAACTCCAGTCAGAGTTTGGCTCTCCAAGAATCTAATGAAACTACTCTGTCAAAGTTACCAGTGCTTGCACGATGCTCAATTCAATAGTCAAAATCTGTCAGCAGTATTTGATGAAGTTGACCTCATCTTCCTCCTTGGGATGCTTTCAAGACACTCCACTCTCCTGCTCCTAGTCTTCCTGCTACCACATTGATTTTTTATTCTTAGCCTCTTTTGCAGTGCCTTAGATTCAGTCCTTACATCTCTTCTTTTTATCTGCACTTCCTTGGTGATCCCATCCAGTTTCATGATCTTCACTAACACCATATGCTGTTGGCTTTCAAATGCAAACCTCCAGGCCAGGTCTCTCTTCCCAATCACACACTCATGTAATCCACTGCCTACTTGGCATCTCCACATTGTTGCCAATGGGCTTCTCCAACTATATGTACAAAACAGTCATTGATCTTCCCCTCCACACCTGTTCCTTCCAGTCTTCTCCATTAATCCAGCTGCTCAGGCAAACAATCATAGGGCTGGCATTGATTCTTCCTCTCTCTGTGTCCAAATCCAGCAAATTCCATTGTCTTTACCTTCAAAATTTATTCAAAATTTGACTTCTCACAGTCTCCAGTGCTGTTCCAACATTACCATTACCTCTTGTCTAGATTATTTTAAGAGCCTCCTACGTGGCCTTGCTGCTTCTGCCCCTCCGCCTAGTCTGCTCTCAACAAAACAGACTAGTTATCTTTTTGATCTCATCTCCTATTGCTACCTCCCTTGCTTTAGCCACTCTGACCTCCTTGTTGCTGTCTTCAATATCTAAAGCACACATATTCCTCAGACTTGCTGCTCTTGCTATACCCTCTGCCTGGAATACCCTTTCCCTGAATAGCTGCATAGTCCAGTCCTTCATGTGGACTTCTGTCGAATATATCTTCCTCTCTAGCCTGAAATTCTGTAATTAGAGAATCATTCCCATGAACTTCATAGAAATTTCTTTTCAAAATTAAATATACCTGGGAGGGATAGCATACTAATACTTTATCAGTCTTCAGGGTCTGGGGTTATTGCTCAGTGGTAGAACACATTCTTAGCAAGTCTAAGGCCTTAGGTTCAATCTCCCAGCCAGCCCTATAAAAATATATAAATCTTTATGAGAAATCAATACTCTAGCATTGAGTTTATTTATTATTTTTCATGCAGATAGCTAGTCAAGAGTAGAGCACGAATAGCAATCTGGTAAATTTTGAGTGGTGCTCCAACCAGTAAGAATTAGCCATGAAATACATGAGTGGAAGACTCTGGGCAGCCAGTGAACAAAATGTATGTGGACACAGGGTTCGTCGTGTTATTCAAAATCTCAGGAAAGAAAGATGGGAAGAAGAAAGACAAGAACTGTAAGGCTCCCCAAAAAGGAAACCCCAACTCTGTCCCATGGATGGACGGCAACCTCAATCAACCGCAGGAGGCGTCACTTGATGCAAACCGCAAGAGGTGTTTATTCCAGCGCGCTGGGACCCAACTCGAGGAGTCGAGTCCCTAGCAGAAAATCTTGTAGGTTTATAAAGGCAGAAACCACACATCGGGAGGGGTCACACATGAAAGGGGGAAAAGGGGGAACAAAGCTGCCAGGAAATTTCAAAGGGGGTCTGGGTTTGCTGACAAAATGTTTCACAATGTTTTACAACAGGTGTAGATTCTGGTCAATAGTTTCTGGTAATCCTACTGTTTGAGCACTATCTGGCTATCAGGCTCAATTTACTCTTTTACTCTCTGGGGCTGTTTCCTGGAACAGCTTTAAGGGCTTTGTTCCCATTACTGGGAGGGAAACCTTAGGGAGTTGAGATAAAACAGACAGCTTAAAAAAATGTCCATTCTTTCATTTCCCCATTTTCTTTTCTGGTAAGTTCTAATCATGGAACTTCTGTCTCTATATACTCTTCTCCAAAGCTATTTCCTTGGCAGAGGGACTGGTATTGTTGCCTGAGCATTAGTACCTGTACAGCACTTACTCTTTCCCTGATGAAGGTGACTAGGTGATTTCAGGCAGGCAAGAGCCCAGGGGGCGGGCCACCAATTAGCAGCCCCTTGTTTGCAGTCCTTGATAAACAGTCCTTGATAAAGGCAGGTAAATTTGGTAATCAATGGGCTCCGGAGATCCTTGACATTCCATTCTTCCAGGGGCAGTCTCCAACTTCCAGAGGCAGATGATTTTATGGCCATTTCCTCGATTTGACCCGATCCCCTATTTCTACACTAACTACCTGTTCCCAATTCTGGCTTCATTCCCCCCTCTAATCTCAGGAACTCCATGCTGCTGGGAAAGGAGGTCGATGACCGCTCTAGCTTCTTCGAGCTGGAAGTGGGTGGCATGGGGCAAGCAGCTTGGAGTTCCTTTTCTAAAAATCGGGTCAATCAAGGGGTCCCAGGAAGAAGCCTGGTTGGGGAAGAGCAGGTTGTAAAGTCATCTGGGGGCGGTTGCTTCTATGATAGAAGAACAAAAAGACATGAGTACTGAAATGAGATTAGCACAAAGTAAATGTTGCAGCATCTGAAACATGCCACTGAGTATCATGAAAATGACAGAAGTTAATCTCTCACCAGGAGGTGGAAGAACTGAGAAATTGTTCCCATAACTAGGCCTAGCAAAGGCTGGAGAGAACAAGGCCTTTATTTGGGCCTTTAACATTGTCATAGATGTCCCCAGAAAATATACTTAAGCTACTTAATGTCATCTGATTTTGTAAAATATCCCTTTATTGGTATAACCTGTGTTTACTAGAGATCTCTATACTTCTGTTACTTAGGAATAGATAATCATACTAGCAAACATAGATTAAGTCTACCTGTGTAGCTTAGGAAGGTCTTAAACTGACTAAAAACTTCTGACTCTGGCAGTTTCTCTTGATAGTTATCAGGCACATTTGCTGAAGAATCTTTCTTTCATTTGTACCTTCCAGCCTTTATTCTAGTGGGCTAATATAAGTGTACATCTTAAGTTACATTTAATTATTATTTCCTTTAAATGCCCAAGAATGGCTATATTTTGGTTTTAACTGTTTTGCTGGGTATCTAAGATCAAGCTGGTCAAATTGACCTGGTTTCTGTCTTGTTAAAGAGTCAGCTGAGTTCCCACAGGGGTCACTCGTACAGAACTTAAGAGCGGCTCCTTAGCTCCACCAGTGACTTTGATTAGGCAGGGTCTCTTGATGAGGTGACTTCCTTTAGAAACATCAAGGGATGTTTCCCCTTTTCCATGACCCTCCTCTGCAGCAGATGCACTGGATAATTTTTCATCCTCTAGTCTCAACAATCTCCTTGATCAGGAGGTTGTGTGACCCAGAGTTGCAACGCTCCTTAGAGAAGTTCTCTTACTCCCTGGGGTCAGGCTAATGTTGAGGGCAAGACCCAAATATGGACTTTTCTTGACCTCTGTATTTGACTCCAATTTCTAAGTTGGATCTTAATTATCCAGCAAGCCAGTCTCACCAGTCATAAATTAAGAGTAATGGGCTTTAACTTTAATGTCCATAACTTTACAGTTATTTACCCTTTTATCTAACTGGAGTCTGCATTAGTACTGGAAGTTACCACTATCTATTCTATAGGTGATGGCTTATTATCACAAGTTACCTAGGTTGTTTGTTCTTGGAGCAGCTACTTCTGCAAAACATTAACAGGTAACAGTTTTACAAAATGAAATTAGCAAGAGTAAAAATATATTCAGCTTGTATAATAGCTATCTTGAATTTTGATTGAGAACTACATTCTATCCCCTATTTGAGATCACAGTACTTTTACAACAAGAACCAATCTTTTGACTATAACTTTAAATAAGCTGAAGTCTGGCTTATTTTGGAGCTATTCTACACACAGTGAGGTGGGAGGCAGAGCCTTATCTCAGGTAAGGCGTGGCTCTTTACAGATCTTAAGTGTTCTAATTCTGATGTTGATCTTTGCTTCTTTTCCTTAAATACCATTAAGTAGTTTACATATACTGTTTCCTGAGTCTATATAAACTTTATAATTAACACAATTTAACATAGTATCTAAAGCATGAATCAAAGAAAGGCTGAGAGAGCTTTTAACTTTCCTTTTGTGTGATTAAGTGGCAAAATGTTTTCATGTTTCTTTCATATTTCACAATATTAACCTTTAAACAAATCAGACTCTAATGTTTAGAAATACATTTACACTTGAAATTCTTTATCTCAGTGTAAAAAGTAACAAATTTTACACATACCCTATTGATAGCAGGTCCTATAATAGAACATTAAATGATAGAAATAAATCCCCAATAAAATTTACTCTTTATAAGTTTAAGATTACCATTACAGACAAGTTTAATCTGGAGGATAGCAGAGCTTGATAAATTCCTTGCTTTAAAAACTTGTGGTCCTGAAAATATGAACACATTAATATACAACTAGTGACCATTTCACAAATACCTTGACACTTTTATCTACCAAATTGAGTTTTTAAAGAGAAATGTATACTCTGTAACAAAGTACAATACTCTATAATAGTTGTTTAACCATAATTGTATACACCCCAATTTTTAAGACTAATTGTTCTAAAGAATAAACTTAATAGACACAAAGTTAAGAGTAAATTAGTGGTTTCAAATCCTTGTCATTTTACCATGTCATTCTACCATATAGATTAAACTTTGGTTTATATCAGAACGTTAGTATTTCACCTTAGGAAAAACCTTCAATAGTTTTAGCTGTCTCACATACATATAACCAACTTAGTTACACACAAACTTGTTGAAACTTGCCCTTTACTTACACAGACTTTCTTAGCACTTACTTAGACCCTCATGTATTTCATCACACAAGCACTTTCTTACCCAGAAACATTTCCTTTTTCCTTTTACTAAATATATTTCCATACCCAGAACCTTTTATTTTCTTTTTCCTACTCGTTGACCCCTTTTTGTTCACATTCTGAAACAACTCTTATGAAATTTCTGAATTTAGATAAATTACTCTATTTTAATAAGATTAAATATTCTGTTGTTTATAGTACTCTAATTGAAACACAGTTGAAACTTTTTGGGACCCTTTGTATATAGAATTGCACTTGTTAGGACATAACTCTTAGTAACCTTGTTTTTAGTTTAGTGATGACACAAAGCAAGTTTAAACCCTTTTATTTACCAACCTATGAAAACACCAATAATGTTTAAGTATGATACCCCATGGAATTTAATGAGTTAAAAGTACTCGATGTTATTTAACAATTAGCATTTTAACTTTGTAAATTAATCAGATGTCTCTACAAACACATTGGAGTAATCCCATACATGTTGACTCTAATTCACTTATTCTGTAAAAAACCAAGATATCAGACAAGTGTCCTGAACAGTATTTGCTGTCTCTTCCCTGTTGAAGAAAAGTCCTAGAAACAATTGATATTAGACATTTTATTAACATCAATATTTTATTAGCTTGACCACCTAGAGACTTGCAAGTTATTTTCAAAGACATTTTACTCTTATTAGTTTACCCAATTTGAACCTTTTTAAATCACGTGAATTAAAAGTATCTGGATCCATTTTTAAATTTTAATTTTAGGAGCGCTCAGTTTTGATACAGACAAAACATGACATCAGACAGCACAACATACAAATAACACAAAATCAAGCCCTTGTAACTTTATAGGTGAATCTCCATTGCAGTGTAACAGATGTTCAAAAACTCTAGTTGAATAAAAAATAGAACTGATCAAAAAATCATGAGCTCAAAAAAAATATAATTAAAAATATAGCATTTACTTTGCTGGAGTTTTAAAGACTCTTTTTACCTTTTCTTTCCCTGGGTTTGAGACCGGTCTCCTACTGAGCCTTTAGGCTTCTTTTATTTATATTTCAATGTAAGCCTTGACTGAGATCTGGAAGGATCTAACAGGTTTTAACAGAAACTCTGTGTCTAAGGCATTTTAGCCATCTCATCCAGACAGGTTGGATGTTAAAATTATGAGACCTTATTTTTCATTACTTTTGAGACTGAAGCTACTTTGCTAAGTTACCCTTCAGGGCTGTCGGGAGGGGGAGTCCAGAGAAGGAACCTTTGGGGTCCACCCGAGAGTAGCCCGGGCCGAGAACCCCCCAGTTGTTCCAACCCTTCCTCCACCTCCGCCACAAACACACAACAGACCCAGATACAGACGGGCGCCAATCTCTGATCCACCAATTGAACCCCATCAGCGCCCTTAACGACGGAGACTACCAGGCGTCCCTGGCTCTCCTCCACCCTTAGGGCTTCCCCCAGGGCTGCAACCTGTGGCCCCCCAGGCACGTCTGCCGGCCACTGTTCGGCCACTCTCACGAGTCACCGAACGGCTGCCACCGAAACCGAAAGCGCGCTCACAGAACCAGACCAACTAACAAAACACAAGACAAAGACAACTTCGGGGTACCCCTTCTTACCTCCAAGGTCGACTCCGCGGATGAGGGGGGGGCATCTTATCCCGGGCGAGCCCCCAAATGTAAGGCCCCCCAAAAAGGAAACCCCAACTCTGTCCCATGGATGGACGGCAACCCCAATCAGCCGCAGGAGGCGTCACTTGATGCAAACCGCAAGAGGTGTTTATTCCAGCGCGCTGGGACCCAACTCGAGGAGTCGAGTCCCTAGCAGAAAATCTTGTAGGTTTATAAAGGCAGAAACCACACATCGGGAGGGGTCACACATGAAAGGGGGAAAAGGAGGAACAAAGCTGCCAGGAAATTTCAAAGGGGGTCTGGGTTTGCTGACAAAATGTTTCACAATGTTTTACAACAGGCTGTAGATTCTGGTCAATAGTTTCTGGTAATCCTACTGTTTGAGCACTATCTGGCTATCAGGCTCAATTTACTCTTTTACTCTCTGTTTGGGGCTGTTTCCTGGAACAGCTTTAAGGGCTTTGTTCCCATTACTGGGAGGGAAACCTTAGGGAGTTGAGATAAAACAGACAGCTTAAAAAAATGTCCATTCTTTCAGAACATCACAGTCTGCCCTTCTTAGATATTGAATAGCACCACATTAACATGGGAAAGATAAAAGGAACCTGGGAGATACATGCCTCCGATCCTTTGAGGAGGGAAAATATACCTAAGCAATTAAATGGACTTTATCAAAAGTGCTGTGTGTAGCGGGACGCACCAGTAATCCTTAGCTACTTAGGAGGCTGAGGCAAGAGGATCATGTGTTCAAAGCCAGCCTGAGCAATTTAGTAAAATAAAAAATTTAAAAAGGGCTGGGAATGCAGCTCTGTGGTAGAGCATCCCTGGGTTCAGTCCTTAGTATTGGGAAATAAATCATCAAAAATACATGAAATTGGACTGGGAGATAGCTCAGCCAAGGTCCTGAATTGGATCCCCAGTACCGCCAAAAAAAAAAAAAAAAAAGTACATGAAATTGGATACACAAATTATGAAGGGCAAATGTCAGTTCCAATTTTTCTGCTACTGTATGACAAGACTACTTAAAATTAGGATCAAAAACAGAAAACTGTGGTTTTCTGTGTAGTAACTTAGCTTCGCCCAAAGAGGTCTGACTTTTGTCCATGTTTTGGGGAACTTCCCTCTAAACCCTTGAAATTTCTCAAAAGATAGGAGGAGGGCACTCAAACTGACTGCAGGAAAGGAGGGTGGCTGGATATCAAGTTCAATATAAGGGTAATAACTCAATCAACTGTGCCTCCTTAATGAAGCCTCTGTATGAAGCCTGGACATAAAAATTAGGGTGAGCTCCTTGAATTTGCAGTACTCTGGTGACACATCCCCAGAATACAATAGACTCTGCCATTTGTGTCTCTTCTTTAAGCTAATTCTAATTTGTATTGTTTCATTTTGATAAACCTAAGCTGTCAGTCCAAGTTCTGAAAGTTGTTCTAGAAAATTTTTGAGCCTGAAGATGATCTATGGGAATCCTGTAATGTATAGCCAGCTCATATAAAGTGAGTGAACTTTGCATATAACAAGTAATAGTGGACATATTTTATTTATTTCATTTAAGAACCATCATATTCTCTTCATACTGACAGTCATTCTCAGGGGAAGAGAGAATTTATTGATCTCATTGAAACCAAAATTGAATTATTTAAGGGGAATTTTAGTTCAGACTCAAGACACCTGTCCCAGAATTGGTATTGAAATATATATGTATTATGGGAGTCCTAGGTCATAGGCCTGCCTCTGGGGTTCCAACAAACCAGGTCTGGCCGCTTACCCCAAAATCCAAACAGAAAAGGTGATGATAAAAGGCTGGAAAAGAACTTTAATCAAAATGGTCATATTGGGAAGGCAAAGTGATATTTAGCATCTCAGCCCTGTCTTCAGGGTGCTGTTAGAAGCTTTAGATTTGAGTAGAGGAGAAATTGAGGTATGCATAATGAAGTCGTCTTGGCCCAACCTTGGTCTTAGTTGTTCATTCTCTCAGTTCTGGTCTGGAGAAGTCTTTATTGCTTGAGGGAGTAATTTCTACTTTTCATTCAGGATGTGTATCTATCAGACCTGAGATCCTGGAAGCAGAGGATGACTGAGACTTCTAGGCAACACTTCAGGGGGCTGATGCTATAAAAACAGACAAATATCCCTGCAAATCTTATCTCAGTCTTGAAGGGGTTAGGTAAATTTAGGGGTAATAAACCTTGTATTAACTAGTTTTTAGATGAACACTCTTAAATGATTAGCATGCCTGCTTGCAGAGTTGAGCAGGGACATGATTCAAAATTTAAGGTAATAAAGGAGACAGATACAAAACCAAGTCCGAGATACCAAATTTTATCTTGGGTTTGGTTACCCATTGGGCATCTGCAGGCCTAAATGCTTTTTAGCAAAAGCAGCCTCTCTAAGTTTCTTTTAGTACAATTTTTTTTTCATGGATTGAACCCAGGGCCTGATACATGTTAGGCAGACATTTTACCACTGAGCCAAATCTTGAACCTCCAGCCCTTTAAATTTTTATTTTGAGACAGGATCTCAGTTAGTTGCCTAGGCTGGCCTCCAACTTGGAATCCTCCTACCTTGGCCTCTTTGAGTAGCTGGGATTACTGGTGTGCACTACCACATCCAGTTACATGTGAGTATTTGAATATATTGAAAGAGGCCAAGTCAATGAACCAAATTTAGTAATAACTAGGAAATAGGAAACTTAGGAATAACTAGCTTCAAGAAAAGAAAAGGTAGGAGTTCAAGGACACCAAGATAGCAGAGACAGAGTATGAGAAAGAATGCTGCTGGAAGACAAGACAGAGAAGTGAGTCATGTCCCTATTTACCAAAAGTCCCATTACTATGACAACTCCCGCCACTGAGAACTTATCACCATGACAACTCTCACCACAGGTTCGATATTTTTAAATGATCAATGGGGGTAAAGTGGGTTTGATTCTCATTAGGTTTTCTAAAGTAACCAGTCGGGAGAAAATTGGAGAATATTCTAACCAGGTATTATAAGGTAACCAGTGAGAGCGAGAGGGGTAGGGGTCTTCAATCCAGTCCATGTAGGGAAGAGAATGTGTCTGAGCTCAGCATATAAAACACTAATTTCCAGACACTGGCATTGAGCTTCTCTCTCTCCCTCAGTCCACTCAGCTCTACCTTATGGAGTGCTGTTTCCCCCTTTGCCTTCAATAAATCTGTACTTTGCCAGTTACTTCTGTGTGTCTGGCTCAATTCTTTGTTCAGGACACCAAGGTTCAATCTGAGCAACTTAGCAAGGCGACATCCTGTCTCAAAATAAAACATAAAAAGGGCTGGGGATGTGTATCAGTGGCTAAGCAGCCCTGGGTTCAACCCCCAGTACCAAAACAAAAACAAAGTAAAACACACACACACACACACACACACACACACACACACACACCCCTACAAGAAGATGCCAACTACAGATTGGCAGAGGAAAACATTTAGGATAACAGATGATGTTGAGAAGACCCAGGGAAACTTCATCTGGCGTCCTTACATATTTGATAGAACCTCTGTGAAGAATGATGTGGCAATATCTCACAAAATCACAAAATTGCAATACGTAGTTGCATTGGACTGAGAAAGTTCATTTTTAGGAATTTATTCTACAGATCTATCCAGGGATGTCTGGTGCAAATTGGAAAAGCACTATCACAGTATTTTACAACTCCTTCCATTAAGGAAAGAAGTGAATAAAGGAACTAAAGAGAGAGGAGAGGCAGCTCAACAGTAATGCAGGTTTATTCAACAGTAACAGGTTTATTTGGACAAACCAGCAGAGGTGATCCAAGTGGAGACTGAGACCTGTCTTCTGTTCACAGACTGGAGAATATATAGAGGCATAAGGAGTGGGGGGATTTTTTTGGTTAGACCATTGCAAGGAGGAGGTTGTCAGGGAAGGACCCTTTTGGTTCTCACCTCTATTCTTTGAGTTGGTCACTGTCCCATGTCAAACCAGATATTTTCAGGATTCCAGTTCCAGATAGCAATTTCCTTTCTTTGTATAATGATGAAGTATTGGTTGGGGTTTCTTTGCATAATGAAGGGGTGTTGTCTGGGTTTTAAGGTCAGGCTGTCAGAGTGACCATGAGGTGATTCTTATTCTAAGATGGGGGATTATTTCAAAATGGCAATGCCTGTGTCAATTTCTGGAAAGGGTTGAGTCAATTTCTCCACACCTTGAATCTGGAATGGCCCTGCAACTTGCTTTGACCTTTAAAATGTGGCTGATGTGATGTTGTTCTTGAGCCTAAACTCAAGAAGCTGGTAGCTTCCTCTCTCGTTGTTTTGGAATTCTGTCCTTGGACAAGTAAGTAGTTAGAGCTGGAGAAACAGAGAGTCTGTAAGTGAAGGCTGGAGGCATGGTGAGCCAATAACCGCTGGAGCCTGGAAGGTAGTGAGAATATAGTGCTTGAGGATGGAGGATTCGCATTGTGCAGTCATGGAATGATTGGCAAGATATTGTCTGTGGAAACTCAAAAGGTAGACAATGTACCTAACAAAGTTTTTAAATTTTGATTAAGGAAATCTCCAAGAAAAATGTTGAAAGTGCCATTTGCCTTTGTCTACCTATGTAGGATAACTATTCCGTTTAGAAGCAGAATTTAGAAGATGTACAAAAACCCAAGATTTTCTGGTTTGGAAAATATAATTGTCTCTTATCTCCAGCTTCCTGGGTAGTAAAAACTTCTCAAAGTTAAAGGATTTTGAGGACAAAAATCAAGTCAGATGCATGGATATAAGCACCCTTATTTAAACCTGGATGATTTAAGGTGATGCCAGCTGTGCACAGTGATACAAACTGCAATCCCAATTACTCAGGAGGCTAAGTGAGGCAGGAAGATTACAGGTTCAAGAACAGCCTGGGCAACCTAAAAGGACCTTGTTGGGGGCTGGGGATATAGCTCAATTGGTAGAGTGCTTGCCTTGCAAGCACCACAAAAAAAAAAAAAAAAAAAAAAAAAAAAAAAAGACCTTGTTGGAAAAAAAAAAAAAAAAAGAGGAAGAAAGAAAGAAAGGAAAGATATAAAAGATGTGTGTTAAATAAAGTTATAGGAGGTCATTGTTTGGGATTAAGTGTCTGCACTAGGGCCCAACAGGCCAGGCTAAAAACCAAAAAGGCATCACTCATTGTAAAGTAACTTCTCACCTAAATGAGACTAAGTTGTGAGCTGGGGTTTTAGCTCAGCGGTAGAATGCTTGCCTAGCACCTGTGAGGCACTGGATTCAATCCTCAGTACCACATAAAAATAAATAAATGAAATAAATGAATTGTGTCCATCTATGACTTAAAAAAACACAAAACAACTAAGTTGTGCTCTAACTTGCCAAGAAATCAGGAAAGAGATAACAGTCAAATTTCCCAAACAGGCCAGTGTCTCCTCTCTCTCTCTCTCTCTCTCTCTCTCTCTCTCTCTCTCTCTCTTTCTTCCTCTCTCTCTCTCTCTCTTTCTTCCTATGGTGCTGGAGACCAAATATAAGTGTGCTCTACTGTTGAACTATATATCCCCATCCCTTTTTATTTTACATTTTGAGATAGGGTCTTGCTAAATTGCTGAGGCCTGCCCTGGATTTGTAATCCTGTCTCAGCTTGCCAAATTGCTGGGATTACAGGCATGCACCAATTCCCAGTTGAGTTGTTGTTACTCTTCTGGAGTTGGGGATCAAATTCAAGAATGGTGTACATACTAAGTAAGTACTTACTCTACTACTGAGTTATACCTTCAGCTGACTCCGAATTTGAGGACAAGTTGTATCTTGCTGCTGCTACCACCAGGAGGTATGGTACTGCTAGGCCTCTTTGAATTTTGAAGATATCTTATACCACATTGAGATATACTACTCCTGTCTATGCATTGGGTGACTTAGAAGTCAGCCAGTTTGAAGAAGACCCAGAACAAAAATTGACTCTGCAGCAGAATCTGACTGCAGTTGAAGTGGCCTTGCTGCATGAGCCACATGATAGCATCCCATAAGGTCAGAGGTATTTGTTGTAGATGTGAAAGCCTTGTGATGTCTTTTGCAAGCTCTATTATGGAGACTGCAATATAGACCCCTAGGTTCTGTTACAAGACCATGCTTGCAACAGTTAATGCTCTAAGTTAGGAAGCAGATCTTAAAAAGACATGACGGATGGAGAGTTTAGTAGATAAATATCCCAGCTTTGTCTCTTAGGTAGGATAACTCTGAGATACCTTCAGAGTTCCCTAAAGGATTAAACTCCAGATGCTCACCCTTAGAGGCCTTCTTCCTTTTTCTCACATTTCTATTTCCCTACTTGTGATCCTCTTCTCCAGGTAAATGCACAGAGCAAGGCATGTGGGAACAAGCATGAAGCTTCCATGCCCTCTCTGCGGCCCCAGCCTTTATATGCACAGTTATCTGGAAGCTCCCAAACTCTGGAAGCTTCATTAAGTAGATATGACTGATTACATCATTGGCTAATGATGAACTTTCAGCCCCTCTCTATTTTCCAGAGGTTGGAAGGTGGGACTGAAACCCCCAATCCTCCAAGCATGCTTAGATTTTTTTCAGTGATCAGCCTCCATCCTGAGGCTACCAATGGCTCGCCAGACACGGTCACCTTGGTATACAAAAAACACTGATCATCCCCGGAGATTCCAAGGATTTTAGGAAGTTTATGACAGGAAAAGGGATGCCAAATAAATATTTCACATTTCACATTTTTAAAAATTTTTTTAATTGTCAATGAACCTTTATTTTATTTATTTATATGCGGTGCTGAGAATCAAACTCAGTGCCTCACACATGCTAGGCAAGTGCTTTACCAGCCCTGAACATTTATTTAAAAAATTTTATTGTAAATTGACAATTTATAATTATATATACTTAAGGGGTACAAAGTGATTTTATGATTTGTTTTCCAAAAATTTACTGATGCATTATTAATTATACATAATAGTTGGATTCATTGTAATATATTCATTCATACCTGCACATAACATAATTTGGTGAATCTAATTCTTCAGTACTTCCCCTTTTCCTTTACTACTCCTTCCTCTATTCCTCTTCTTCTACTTGACGGGTCTCCTTTCTATTTTTATGAGATCCTTTTTCTTCCCAGCTTCCACATATGAGAAAAAAACATAACCTTTGATACTCCAAGTCTGGCTTATTTCACTTAACATGATATTCTCCAGTTTCATCCACTTTCCTGCAAATGACATAATTTCATTCTTCTTTATGGCTTAGAAAAACTCCATTGTATGTATATACACCACATTTTGTTTTCCATTCATCTGATGACAGACATCTAAATTGTTCCATGATTTGGCTATTATGAATTTTCTTGTTATAAATATGGGTATGCACATATCCCTATATTATACTGACTTTAAATATTTAGGATAAATACCAAGGAGTGTTACAGCTGGGGCATATGGTGGTTCCATTCTTATTCTTTTGAGGAACCTCCATAGTAATCTCCATAGTGGTTGTACTAATTTACATTTCCACCTGAAAGAATGGACATTTTTTTAAGCTGTCTATTTTATCTCAACTCCCTAAGGTCTCCCTCCCAGTGATGGGAACAAAGCCCTTAAAGCTGTTCCAGGAAACAGCCCCAAACAGAGAGTAAAAGAGTAATTGGAGCAAGATAGTATTCAGACAGTTAAGATATATATGATTACCAGAATCTACACCCTGTTGTAAAACATTGTGAAACATGTTGTATGTTATCAGCAAACCCAGACCCCCTTTGGAATTTCCCGGCAGCTTTGTTCCCCTTTTTCCTTCTGTGTGCGACCCCTCCCGATGTGTGGTTTCTGCCTTTATAAACTTGCAAGATTTTTTGCTCGGAACTCCTGCGTGAGTCACGAGTTGGGTCCCAGCGGGCTGGAATAAAAGCCTCTTGCGGTTTGCATCAAGTGACGCCTCCTGCCGGTTGATTGGGGTTGCCCTCGATCTGTGGGACAGAGTTGGGGTTTCCTTTTCTGGGGCCTTACACACCAATGGTGTATAAGTGTTCCTTTTTCCCTTCATCCTTGCCAGAATTTATTATTATTTTTATTCTTGATGATTGTCATCTAACTGGAGTGAGATGAAATCAACACAGTTTTGATTTGCATTTCCCTCTTGGCTAAAGATATATGTACATATTTTCTTGGTCACGGGTGAAGATCTGATTGAAATAGCTGAAAGTAGCAGAGATGAAGTAGGCTTCTATTCTCACAGAAGAGGTTTGAGGCTGGTGGGTATTAAAAGTTTTCATTCACCGCTGCTTTGTGGTAGGTGAAGAGTTATGGAAAATAATATTCCTATAAGACAGTTCCCCAAGAAAAAGGGACGGATGGTGTGGCTTGGGAGGAGGGAGGGGAAATTGGCTAAACATTGAACCTCTCCCAGTGCACCCTTTCCTGATAACAATGGGCCCTAAAGGAAAGGGCAGACACTGACCTTGACCTTCCCCCATGGCAAATCAGTCCTATATGGAAGCACAGCAAATAACAATGGGCAAGATTTGAGTATGCATCCCTCAGGGTCTGGTTTTAAACTGTACAACTAGCCCCAGGCATCAAAACTGCACGAGCTCGGTTTCCAATGATTACCTCATCCTCATTGTACTCTATAAAACCAAAATCCCCTCTGTAACTGACAGCCATTTTGGCATCGGGAAATTGAGCCCCGAAAGCACTGAGTTGGAGAATGAATAAAGGCTTCTCTGAATCCGCTGAGGCCTGCTTCCCCTCCTTTTGCACTTGCAGTAGGCTAAGCATTTTACAAGCGTTGTTTTACTTAAACCTCACTTTACAAGTGAGCTTAGGCTTATCTCAGAGAGGTAACTTATTTACCACAATTCATATCATTAGTACGTGATGGAGCTCAGTTTTGACTCCAGGACAACTATCTGGATCAAATTCATACAATTTTCCTCAGGTCAGACACTGTAGTACTGTCATTGACAGAAAATGTACGCCAATTTTATTTTATTTATTTTTTTTTTTTTGAGACAGGATCTTTTTAAAAAAAAATTTTTTTTTTAGTTGTAGTTGGACACAATACCTTTATTTTATTAATTTATTTTTATGTGGTGCTGAGGATAGAACTCAAAGCCTCACATGTGCTAGGTGAGAGCCCTACCACTGAGCCACAACCCCAGCCCTGAGTTAGGGTCTTAATGTCTATGTTGCTGAGGCTGGCCTCAAACTTGTGATTTTCTTGCCTCATTCTCCTGAGTAGCTGGAATTATCAGAGTGAGACACCATACCTTCCTGCTTGTATTCTTCTTTTAAAAGCAGAATGAAGGAGTCTGCCCATGGCTGTTCTTTTTCTCGCCTCCTCCCTTAAGAAAATAGTTCCCTATTTTTTTTTTTTTTTTTTTTTTTTTTTTTTTTTTTTTTTTTTGCAGTACTGGGGATTGAACTCAGGGCCTTGTGCTTGGGAGGCAAGCACTCTATCATCTGAGCTATCTCCCTAGCCTTAGTTCCCTATTTTCTAATCAAGTGTGGTGGCAAAAAACTGTGATCCTATCTATCTAGATTTTTTTTTTGGTATTGTGGATTGAACCCAGGGCACTTAACCACTAAGCCACACTCCCATTTTTTAAATTTGAGACAGGGTCTTCCTAAATTACTCAGAGCCTTGCTAAATTGCTGAGGCTGGCTTTGAACTTGCAATCCTCTTGCTCCAGCTTCCAGAGCTTCTGGGATTACAGGCATGTCCCACCATGCCCTGTGTCTGTAATCCCATAGTTTAGGGAGGCTGAGGCAGGAGGACAGCAAGTTGTAGACCAACCTCAACAATTTAGCCATAGCCGCAAGCAATTTAGTGAGACTCTGTCCCAACATAATAAATAAAAAGGACTAGGAATGTAGATCAGTGGGAAAAATACCCTGGGTTCAATCCCTACTACCGAAACATAAGTAAGTAAATAAAAAATAAAAAGAAAGTAGGAAACACAATAGAAGGGCTTGGATTGGACAGTGGTTATAGAGAAGATTTGGGCCTAGAAACATGGGACAGGGATAGAAATGGTGGAGATTTCACTACAACTGGGAATCCTTAAGAAGACCCCATAATAGGCAAGATGTACAAGAAATGGGGGACAATTTCTATCCCCATGCCTTAAATGGGTAATAAAAATTCCTAGTAAATAAGTGTTGAAAGAAGATACAACAACTGTGTTTACACACATATGCTAATAAAGGTTGTTAAAGTTAGCAGTGGGAAAAAACAATAAACAAACTTATGAAATCTCCTTATGTTTATAAATCAATTTCAAAGACCAAATGTTGGTTTGAATGAGTCTGTTTTCACATTAATTAAAAATTGTGAACTTTTTAAAGCCTAGTTTCCTGGTATGAAAGACACAAGGATATGAGTCTATAACTGTTATAATGTGAACATGGTTTAATTTAATGATGGTCATTAATGGCTGGTAGCCAGGGCACAACCCTTTAGGTAAACATTTAACTTTGAAGCATTAGTAGAAGATGATTCACCAACTTTTAAAACTCTTCTTCCCTTATTTACACATAATACCATTAGGTCTCTAGCCTATAAATCCCATAGTCAGATACGCTATATATAAATTCACATATATTATTTGCAGTAAGTGGTGGTTTACATAAGGGCTTCTGAGTTCAAAGGTGATTGTTAGTTTTGCATCTCAAATTATTTCCTGCCAACCCAGCAACTAAAGAAAATTCCTTTGGAAAAAAAGTTTCCAAGCATGACCTGGTAATTATTTTAATGGGTTTTCAATGAAGGGTGAAGTGCCAAACTATGTAGCCTGCAGGCGTGCCATAAATATATTTAGACTGACTCTGTTAACAACCCACATAGAAAAATATCCAAATAAGTACTATCTCAATCTTATTATACTGCTTCTCGTATGCTCAGTTAGCATATCTATAAATATTTAAGGTATACAAGAGGGTGGCTGCAGTGAAAGTGAATTGCCCAAAGAGAGAAGCACCCTGGGATGGAGGTTTTACTTAGTCTGATTTTCAGTGTGTATCTGAGATCTGTCTACCTCAAAATGGGATGAGATCTAAAGCTGATTAGTTGAGAGAAAAAATAACCCCTCAGGTTAAAGGGTAATGTCACACCTATGCTAAAGGACCTGATATTTTTTATGGTATAGACAATTTTGTTTTCTATGTATAGATCTGCTTTTACCTTGTCACGGTGGTAGATACTACTGCATTCCCAGTATTTGTTGTAATGCACACAATTGAGTCAAGAAAGGTGAATAAACCAGAAATCTACACCTGGTCTTCTCTCAAACATTCACTGAATCTGCCTGTAAAAGATAAATTTTTGCTGTGTGTGTGTGAAGCTCTTGCTATAGTTACTATATGACTTAGGTATTATATACTTAGTGTCATCTGAGGTTCAAGATCATTTAAAGGGTAAAGGAGATCATCTACATGTCCATCAAGCAGCGAATTAGAAAGAAAGCCCTTTCGTGGATTCTAGAGCTAGAATAAGGATTTATTTTTCAGTTTGAGGAAATTTCAATATAGGCAGCAAAACAAAGAACTCCCGTGGTTGGAAATAAGAGGGTGTCTGCCAGACAGGGACTGGCAAAGGAAACAAACCCACGAGCTTATAGAGTTGTGTAGGGCTTGAAAGTACATGAAAGGGAATACAAAAATAAAAAGAAAATGGAGGCAGACCTCAATGGACCAGCGATGCTTTATTAAGAAACAGAGGGGAACATTTTCGAGGGGAAAATGCTGGTAGGCCACAGCGAGGGTCTGGGTTTTATAGGGTTTTAGCAGGACCAGGTCATGGGAGGAGTTGCTTAGTTTTTGGCAGGCTCATTTAGGGCAGGGCAGGAGGACAGGTAAGGGAACAATCATAGATAAGGGAAGTTTGCTGGGGCCTTTTGTCCATATCCTTCAGAGCTGCCACATGTTTATGTGGCACCAGAAATTTCTGGTTTGCAAGTTAAATTCCTTGCATTTTTCTTAGCTAAGTAGCTCGTTTTCTTACACTTATGGGAGCATATCCCTTTTCAGAAGGAAAAACTAGAAAGTTTCTGTGGGTCTTTTCTCACTGATGAGGAAACTTAATGGATCATGTAAGTACCTTGACAGCAGTTTCAAAGATATTTTCGAAGTATATGCTTTCTTTCCTCAATTCCCAATTCAGCTAAGTAGGGAAATAGCCCTTTGGCGCTGGCTCTGATTTGAAAAAGTACAATTTAGGCCAGGCTTCAAGACTAGGGATAATTCTCATCAGTGGGGTAAGGTCTGCCACCTGGTGGTAAGACATAAAATGCCACTTGCTTTCTCAGCTAATTTATTTCCTTAAAAAAAAAAAAAAAAAAAAAAAAAAAAACCCTCAGTTTAGCAAACCCATTCTCAGTCTTTTGCTTGGCAGCAGACAAAGGCTCCTAACAGATGGTAATAACTCTGGCATCTAGAGGAGAATTGTTAAACTAATATCTCAACCATCTTAAATCTCCTTTGCAGAATTTTAGAACTGCTGGAAGAAACAAAGGTGAGGAGGAGACTAGTAGGTGTGAGTTTTCTCTGAAGGGTAAATAAGGCATTAATTCATTCATTTGTACACACTTATTGAGTCACTGCTGTGCACTAAAACTTGTGCTAATTAATTTGCAAACAGAAATGTGTAAGGCAAAACCCATGCTCCTTTAGTGACAAAGAGGTGGTTGCATGACCAAATTAGGCTAGGAAAATAAATTAGGGCAGTTCTTTCTTCCCTTTGAAAGGCTGAGATCACCGAATCACTCTGAGTCCATTAGGGGGAGTGCTAAATCTCCAGAAAAGAATTGTGCAGGAGCACACGGATGCACATGGGTACATACAAGTACACACTGGCTAATTCTGCAATATGCCTACAATTCTGGGAATTTAGCCTATCCATCCCTCTCAGAGAGTGAACAAAAACCCATTTCCTAGGGAGCTTCACCTTTCAGTAACTAAACTTCTATAGCATTAAGTACTTCAACTCCTTCCTCTGACCAGCCCTGACTTTCCCTTTACTTTTAGGCTGTGCTTTCACAGTGTGGTCCCCAATATTAGCATTATCAATACTCGGACACTTAGAAATGCAAATTGTCTGGCCCTACCCCAGAACAAATGAAAGAGAAACTGCAGGTTTAAAGCCTCCAGGTGATTTTGACATATACTAATGTTTGAGATGCACTAGACTAAGAAAACCATAAAGGTAAGGACAGGGAATTTAGCAGTGGGAGATAAAAAGGGAGGGGCAATGGAACCTACAAGTCAATCTAGTTACCTCTACAGAGTGTTAGCAAAAGGAGAGGAACATCTACAAAGGGAGAAGGACAGAGTCATTGCAGAGATTTTTGCCAACTCAATTTGGCAATCATTTTTGTGATTACTAACCCCCAAATCAGCCCTTTATGGTACCAGGGTATGTAGGGGAGGCATGGACTTGTCTTCATTTTGCATTACTCTAGAGAGGGATCCTTGCAGTACTCAAAGCAAGTAAGATAAACCGGGGTTATGTCCACCCTACTATGCTCAGTTCCAACTCTGTCCACTCCTTCCAGATCCGTGGAAGACTCACCTCACTTCCCTGTTAGTGTGGTATAGTGGAAAGCCCCCACTTCACATACTCACTGGGACGATCTCGCACATGCACCTTTATGGTTGGTGTACCTGGATTGAGAACTAGATCCATCAAACTGCTAGAGACACTGCACCCATCTCCCTCCTGTTAGATGGAGATAACGCTATTTCCTAAATAGAAATGCTATTTAAATGTACACTATTACAATACATGTAGCACAGTAACTATTATTCCTTAGTTTTTTTAAATTTTTTTAATTTTTTTGTCACACTCCCCCACGTATCCTGGTTTGCCTGTGCCTCCCTACCCTGCATTTCTTGCACAAAATGGGCTCTCAATGAACAATATGGAATAACTGAAGCATGCTTCTGCTGTCTTCCATATTTCTCTCTAGCTGCTGCCAAAAAGTGCCAGCTCAGGGCCAGGGTGGCCGCTTTGTCACAGTTTCAACTGAACAAACCACTCTTTTTCGGTGGGAAGTCAAAAGCGAATTCAGACATCTTTCCGCCCTCGGTTCCTTTTCCCTACACGTGGGCACACAAAAAGTGGGGGGCAGAAGTGGGGAATGCGTGTAAGAGACAGGCTCCGTATGTCCAAAGTCCCAGGTCACCTCGACCTGAAATCTGTCTAACTCAGCTGCTGACTAGAAGAGGGGCCTGAGCGGGGAGTAGAGCCCTCCCCCACCTCCCGGAGCTGGGTGACTGACTGTCAGGCCGCATCTGCTCCAAATTTATAGCTCCTCTTCGGGTCGCCGCCGGCCTCTCCACGGCCTCTTTACCAAGTGCAGCCCCAGCTGAGACCCCTCCCGCGGGGAAGGAAAGGACACACCCGCGCGGGCCCCGGGCCGGGGGCGGGGAGCAGGTGTGAAGCGGGGGTCGCTGCCGCGCGTGCGGTCACCCTCCATCGCACCGCGGAGACCCGGCTTCACCCCCGTGTGCACACAATGGCGTGGGGGCCAGGCGGAGGGCGGCTCATTACCCCGACCCGTGGGGGAGCGGCTGATGGAGGAGGTGGGACCCGGAGAGGGCCGGCAGCATAATCACTGGCGCAGACACCTGGGCCGGAGCGCGGGAGGCTGGAGGAGAGAGGCCAGCACCGCAGTCCAATCCGCCGCCAAGACCCACCCTTGCCAAACCCTCGAAGCCCTAGCCAACGCGGGCTCCCCAGGCGGGGCAGGAGGAGGGTCCAGGGAACAATACGAGGCCGGGATTCAGGGAAGGGACCGTTGTGACCCCGGAGCCCTGTGGCTGCTGGCGCGCCCGGCGGCCGCTGGCTGCCTATTGTGTGTCTCCCCCTCCGCGGCCTCCTCGCGCTCAGCCGCCCCACCCTCGCTCCCTCGGCCTCCACCCGTCGCGCTCCGCCCGTGTGACTCGTTCTCAGAGCTGGCCCCTCTTTATTAAATGAGCAGCCAGCGCCGCAGACGCGTGCCAGGGGAAGGGCCGTTCACTGCGGAAGGAGGAGGGGATGCAATGAGAGGAGAGGCTCAGAATTAGCACAGTGCCAGTCTCCAAACTGTACCTTTCACATGCCTTTGGATGAGGGAACTTTCACTTGCTTATCTCTTCCGTCCTATTTGCTCTGTCCTCGCCAGACTGATCACCTCTTTTCTAACCCGAACTGCCCTAGGGGTGAGTCCCGCCATTCATTCATTCATTCATTCATTCATTCATTCATTCATTCATTCATTCATTCATTCATTATTTCTCGGCAGTAGATCTCTTCGGGTCTGGATGGCTGAGATTAAGGATGAGAAGTCCGGCCAAATGCAATGTCTACCTCTAACTTTGAGGTGAGAGAATTAATTGGTAGCGGGGTGTGGAACTCAGGGACAGGCACAAAGTTGTGACAGCTCCTAACATCTGGCTCCAAGCTCCGTTCTTTCTGTCTCAGGGAATTCGCGCTGGTCTGCAGCGCTTCCGCTTTGTTTAATACTCCTCTCTGCCTTACCGTCACCTTCCCTGGGAGATGGACATCTGGGAGAAAGGACATAAAAAGGGACCAGAAAAAGGATTGGGAAATTAAAGTCCAGTAATATTGGGTTTGCTGTGTGGGCAATGTGGAGTTGGATCAAAGTCCAGGAGTCATCAGATTCAGAGGCCACACTCTCGCAGTCCTTGTCCCAAATCTAGGGCACAGACACATTTTGGTTCATGAAATATTTTAAAACATTCTCTCATGGATAATACCATATTGTGGATGATAAAAATATGTAAAATTAGAATAATATGAACTCCCATGTACCCAGCTTCAGCCCTTACGCATACGATATCTCTTCATCTATTTTCACTCTCCCCTAATGATTTTGGAGCAAATCTCAGAAATCATAAAATTTCTTCTACAAGTACTTCAATATAGTCCTAAAAGGGAAGGAATCTTTTAAATAACAATAATTACAATTACCACACCTACTATAACAATTCTTTATCATCAAATATACAGTAATGTTTTAACTTCCCCAGCTGTCTTATTTTCTTCGTTATTGTTCAAATTAGGATTCAGATGAATCTTTACAGTGCATCATTGTCTCTTTTAATCTGATGTTACCCTCAATCTTTGTTTTTTTCTCCTTCTTGCAATTAATTTGTTGAAGAAACTAGTCATTTGTCCTATAGAATTTTCCATAGTCTGGATTTTGTTGATGTATCCCCATGGTGTCATTTAACATGTTCTTCTGCTCCTATTATTTCCTGTAAATTGGTTTTTAGATATAGAGGCTGGATCAATTAATGCTTGATCTTTTTTTCAAGATTACTTCAGAGGCAATATTGCCTAATTTTATCAGGAATAATGTCTGCTTGTCTGTTGTGTTGTCATATTAACATCCAGTAAGGATCATGGTTTAGATCCATATTTCATTGGAGAGTGCCAAATTGTGACATTCCTTTTCTATGATTTCCTCTTCATTTAAGAGCTGGTATATATCTATAAAGGAAATCTGTCATCAGCTATCTTGAGGTATATTTCTAATAGGAAAGGCAAGATAAATGCCTGATTCTTTTCCTTTACATATTATTTTTCAAATAATCCAGTTGATTATTTGGTATCCTCTAAAGATGACCAATGAACTTTTAAAAAACGCACATTTTTTTTTGTTTGTTTTTTCCAGCATGGTGGCACATGCCTGTAATCCCAGCATCTGGGGAGGCTGAGGCAGGAGGATCATGAGTTCAAAGCCAGTCTCAGCAAAAAGTGAGGCACTAAGCAACTCAGTGAGACCCTGTCTCTAAATAAAATACAAAATAGGGCTAGGAATGTGGCTTAGTGGTCAAGTGCCCCTGAGTTCAATTCTTGGTACCAAAAATTAAAAAGAAATTTAAAATCACATTTTTTATGTCTGGGGATATAGCTCAGTGACAGAGTACTTGCCTGGCATGTGTAAGGTCCTAACTTTGATCTTCAACACTGAAAAAAATCTAAAAATATCATTATAAAATATATTCTATATATTTCAAACCAAGTATGTTTTGATTGCTTTGGTGTTTTAAAATTAGTCAATTTCATATTAAAAACACTAATCTCTGGCTTCTTTTATAGAAGATCTGGCAACTTTGAGCTCTCTTCCCAGAAATACTAGAGCAGCCTTTGCCTGAGGGATACTGTTCCTTCAGTGGGCATTTATTCTTGCCTTGATCTGCCCAAATCTTTGCTATCACCTCTTTGATCCCTGTAGGTGTGCATTTGTAAGCCAGACTCAATTCAACTGTTTGATTTTCAAATCAATTCAAATGAAAGAGCTAATGAAATAACTTACCTATCTGGTACTGGAAATCAAGTCTGGGCTGCCTACCAAGAGGAGAAAGCAAACAGGAGGGTACCAGTTATCTCTGCCTCACCTTCAATTTGAGCTGAGTCAGAGACCTGGGTACACACACCTCAAGATAACCTTCCTCCTGATTCCCAAAACAAGATTTGCAAAGGAAATTTGGGATTGTTCCAAACTCTTTCTCTCTTTTGCCGCCCACATCCAGTCAGTCACCTAGCCTGCTAATTAGCCTTTTTGCCTTCACTCTGTCCCCCTTCAATTTATCCTCCTCCCTTGCAAAGAAATTTTCCAAAACGTAAGTTTAATCATGTCACTTCAACTTTAAAATCCACCAGTAGTTCTTCACTGCCTTTGGGTTACATCTAAGTCAAACTTCTTAGCATGGCACATAGGGCCCCTGAAGATCTGGGCCTTCCCATGGGTACCTTATACCTTATGGTGGCTTCTGTGGTGACCCTGTTCTGCTGTTCCACACAGTTCTGTCTATATTTTTTTTATTTGCTGTTTGTTTTTCTAAACACCCACTCCTTCACCAATTAACTCCCACTTCAAGCTTTGATCTTAGAAAAACCTTGTTTGGCATGTCTTGTGCTGCATTTGTTATCCTACTTTGCACTTCTATAGCAGTACTGTGCTTACATTAAGAATGGCACCTGTACCCAGGACGGTGGTGCATGCCTGTAATTCCAGCAGCTCAGGAGACTCAGACAGGAGAATCTCGAGTTCAAAGCCAGCCTCAGCAACTTAGCGAGTCCCCAGGCAACTCAGTGAGACCCTGTCTCTAAATAAAATATTAAAAAGGGGTGGGGTTGTGGCCCAGTGGTAAAGCACCATGGTTTTAATCCCTGGTGTCCCCTGACCCCACCGCCCTGCAAAAAAAAAAAGAATGGTGCCTTGCTACTGGTTAGATTTTTGTTTGTTCCTTTGTTTTCTTTTGATATTTAAGTGTGGTTTGTTTTCACCTGCCTCCCTCCCGGCTGGTGTGGAAGCTTCCTGAGACCTGACAAGGGCTGTCTGTATCTCCAATATCTAGACCCTGTCCCAGAAGCACACAGTAGGTGGGTTAGTAAGGATTGGGAGAGTAAATGAAATTAAGCGAAAGAAAGAGAGAGAGAGAGAGAGAGAGAGAGAGAGAGAGAGAGAGAGAGAGAGAGAGAGAAGAGAAGAGAAGAGAAAGAAAAAAAAAGAAAGAAATAAAAAGAAAGAAAGAAAGAAAGAAAGAAAGAGAAAGAAAGAAAGAAAGAAAGAAAGAAAGAAAGAAGAAAGAAAGAAAGAAAGAAAGAAAGAAAGAAAGAAGAAAGAAAGAAAGAAAGAAAGAAAGAAAGAAAGAAAGAAAGAAAGAAAGAAAGAAAGAAAGAAAGAAAGAAAGAAAGAAAGAAAGGTAGGTTGGTGAAGTTTTTAGGAGAGGAATATCCCCCTTCCCTTGCAGAGGGGCAGTGCAAACGACTATTCCACAGTAGGCTCATGGTGCAGAAGCCCAGGAGGACAGTAGGGTTTCTTGGGGCTGATTGAGCATCGCGGAACCCAGCCCGGCGTCTGCCGCTTTGAGTGGGTCACCACCCGAGGCCTGCCTGGACTCGGTCATCCCCGGACCAGCGTTTCTGCCTGTGCGAGTGTGTCTGTGCGTGTGCACACGCGCGCTGCACAGCGCGTTGCCAACCCCGCCTTCTCCCGCTGGGAGGATAATTAAAGCGCCAAACGGCGGAGCGGGCGGGCAGTGTTCCCGGGGGCGCATTTCATCGGGTCTGATTAATGAGGCCGGGGAGTTAATGAGGAGAAAGCTAAACGGAGGGAGCTGAGCAGCGGAAGCCCTCTCTGAGACCCCGGAGGGGGCCCTCCAAAGGCATCTCCCGCCCTCTTTTCCGTGGTGGCTTAGTCCAAACCACATGGTGCTTCTGGTTCTACCACTGCCTCAGGCCCAGGAAGAGGAGTGGCCTCCTGGTCACACTCGCCGCAGTGAATTCAGGTCTCCTTCCTAACCCAGCTAATCAGAAAACAAAACCGAAAACAAACAAACACAAAAACCAAAATCCCCCTGCCTTTGCTAGCCATAGCACAACAAAGAACCTCACCAGAGCGCCCCCTTCCTTTTCTCCTGGGGGACATTTGGCTGTGAGTTTCAGATCACTTACAGATTTCATTCCAGACCCGAATTAAGCCCTGCCATTGCCAACTCGGTAACAACAAGTTTCTAAGTTCTTTGAGCCTCGGCGTCTGCAACTGTAAAATGGGACCATACTCCTTCCTCTGCCTAAAAATGGTTCGCATTTATTGAAAACTTAGTAAGCACCAGATACTGTTCCAAGCACTAGGCATGTGTAATATCATTTATTCTTCCCAATAACTCTAGGATGTAGGTTCTATGTTTAACATCTTTATTTCGGAGATAATGACATTGAGGCAAAGAGCCTTGCTGTGGTCACCCAGCTACTTACATGGGGTCACCCAGCTTCTAAGCAGTGGACCAGGAGGTGAATGTACACTGGCTGCTGACTCCAGATTGTTTCCGTAGCACTGAACTGTCGTGCTGGTTCTCAAAGTGATTGTGACAATCAGATCTTATAACACACAAACAGGACCTTGTAAGCTAAAATGCTAAGAAGATGTGAGAAAAAGCCACAATGTTAATATTATTAATTTTTAGTTTTGAGCAGAGTAGACACGGCAGTAAAAGATAGAGCCCCTCTGCATGACCTCCATGACCACCCCTCAAGGTACCCTCCTCTGTGTTCTGACCACAAATACACCAAGTGGTCTCTGTCTCCCTACAAGTGGCAAAGCAATGATAAACTCGATTTTAAAGGAAAGAGCATAACACAAAGGGATGAGAGTGAGTTTGAGCTCAGGAGACTGGTGTTCCCATGTGACTCTGCTATTCACCAGCTGTGTGAACCTGAGTGAATTGCTTGATGACTCTAGCTTCATCTGTCAGTTGGGAATGATAACCAATGTTCCTATGTCATGAGGCTGCTGGAAAAAAAGGCAAACATAAAATCTTGGGTGTGGAAGGACATTGTAACTTTATATCATACTATGTGTCTAGAAAGGGTCCCCAGAGGCAGGTCAGAGGTTTCTGGCAATAGAAACAGGGCAAGGCGCTGAGATCCCCAGAGAACAAACATCTTCCTTTCCTATGCAATCTGACTTTGATATCTGCAACTCCCTATTGATCTCTAGTCAGGAATGATTTGGGGCCAGAAGCCAATCAGTTCCAACAAAGTGTTGATGGGTTTGAAATGAGCTTATTTCCTCTGGATGAGTTTGTTCTGCTGAATCAGAGAAATTGAGGCTGCCCCTGCAACTAAAACCAAATCTTATCTGACACCTCCACCCTCCCTATCAACCCAGCTTTTAAGGCCCTAGTCCCTCACTGAGTGCCCAGTATCACTCCCCCTCACTGTGGGGGCCAGCAGCATGGGCAAAAGGGGAGCATCAATAATTTTCTCCAAAGGAGCTTGTGTCTAGAGAAACCAATATTTAACATCCCCATTTACATTGAAAGCGTGATTCTGATTATGAGATGGTAATGAGGGGATTAGCTAGAGGAGAGAGCCCCCCTGCCTGCCTCCCCCTCCTGCCTCCCTGCATGGGGGGCTTACTTCTGGAGGATAGGATGTGGGGGAGGGGTTCAGACGCTCCCACTGGGAGAGCATCAGAGATGCCAGAGCAGGGCAGGGGTTCTCCAAGACCCTGTATGAGAGCCCCTTATTCATGTCTGGAATCAATTAGCCTCAGAAGGGGTGATGGGTGAGATAGGAGACACCTGATTCTGATCCTTCCCATTTAGTCCCCGCACTGGGCCCCTCTACTGTTGGCTTCTGCCCAGTATCCCAGATCATTGTTTCTTTTTTGGGGGGAGGGATTAACTGGGCTTGAACTCAGGGACACTTGACCACTGAGCCACATACCCAGCCCTATTTTGTATGTTATTTAGAGACAGGGTCTTGCTGAGCTACTTAGCGCCTCGCTTTTGCTGAGGCTGGCTTTGACCTCGTGATCCTCCTGCCTCAGCCTCCAAGCCGCTGGGATTACTGGCGTGTGCCGCCACCACCAAGCCTGCCCTGCCCAGGTCATTGTTTCTTAGGTCATGGTTTGCTGCTGAGGTGAAGGTCTGAAGTGAGGAAGTGTTAAAAGAACTTTTACTGGGCTCCTGTCTTCTCTCCCCTGCCTCTCTGAAATGACATCCTTCTTCTTCTCATCTCAGATGCTGGCTTTTAACTAGGTGGCCGATTACCTCTGGCTCTTCCTGTGGAGCAAGGGATGGGGGATGGAGAGAACCCAAGGGGGTCACCCATCCTGAGGCCCCGTTTGTTGGTGGACAATGGCGCTCAGACAGGATAATTCAGTGTGTGATTGTGGTCACGCCCCCCCCTTTTGTGCCCCTTTCAGAGCCAATCTCCCAGGCCCAGATGGGTTAATCCATAATGCAGACGAGCAAGTAATTGGCTGTCAGCCCAGCCTCCCGCACCCCCTCCCTATTAGTGCCACTGCCCTAATGAAGCCCAGCTTGGAGAGCCCCCTTCTCAATGAGGCGCCGGCCCCAACCCAGCCAGGCACACATGTGTCTTCGCTGCTCTGCCTGAAGCCTGGCTCCCTTTAGGGACCCCCAGCCCAGCCTCCCCGGGGTGACCCAGCTGCCAGTGCCTTGGCGGCCTTGGGGGGAGGCTGTGATGGATGGGAGGGAGTTAGTTAATAGAGCCCAAAACACATGGGCCCTGTCTCTTACATGCACACACATGCACACACACACACACACACACACACACACACTCACACATACTCTTTTACAGCTTCCTCTGACAACATCCCTACTGTTTTTGAAACAGCCCCATGTAATGTTTCCCACTCCCATCTCCAACTTGAACTGTGCCAAAATAGGATTTATTTTTTAAAATTATTTTTTAAATTTGTTCTAAGTAATTATACATGACAGTAGACTGCATTTTGACATGTCATAGATGGAGTATAACTTTTCATTCTCTGGTCGTGTGTGATGTAGGGTTACACTGGTCTTGTAGTCATATATCCATGTAGGGTAATAACAAAATAGGATTTAAAAGGGGCCTATGAAGCTGCTTCCATGGACACTGACCCAAATCACTGCTATTCACCCCATCCCAGCCTCTGGTAACCTAAGTCCCCTTGTGAGTTTTAGACAGAGATCTCTCAAGGCAGGTTAAAAGGTGAGTTTAGCCATCAGCTTACTGCTTCTCAACAAATACTTGAGATTTTCTTTTTCTTAATTGTTGGGTTTCCATCTCTGTCTCCAGACTATACAACTCTTCCCACTCACTTCTGGACCAGTTCTTTAGTTAGAGGCAGGACCAGATCCATGTGCAATAGATGTAGTATCCACAAACAAGAGCTACTCTCTGTTTGAGTTGACTTTTCTGACACTGGGTAACCCCACCAGGATTGAATTCCCTGTCTTTGAAAGGATTTAAGTCAAACCTGGATGACATCTGTTTAAAATGTTATAGAAGAGAGGCTTGGGGAGAATATTTGCAAAATGAATTAACAATTCTATGATTCCCTCCACTTATGTCTTATTCCCACTTCTCTGTTCCCTCTTTTCCCCTAATGCAAAAAGTGGGTGGCCTTGCTGACCTCCAAGCCAGACCAATGGGGGAGATTCTGCCTTCGGTCTGGCTTTGGGGTTGCCTGTTGAGCAGGAACATTGTGCTCTAAAGAGACTCCTTCCTTCCTCAGTTTAACCCTTTACAAATGACAATTTTATATTTTTCCAATATTAAGATGATAAAATATTTGAAAAAGGGGGGAAGATGGGAAAAGTGAATGTATTTCTCCATGTCTTTTCAATGATTGCTTAAAATTCAGTCTATTTTTTCCACTTTTTATATGCACATAGGAAATAATTCAACATAACTAAATTATTTACTGAATTCTTCTATGTGCCAGGCACAGTGCTTACAATCTTTCTACCTAGATCATAACTCCAGATCCACTCCTATATTTCTGTCTCCTCTTTTAATTCCAGGGTTAGTGCCCTGGAATAGATAAACCTTCTCATTATAAAATATTTAGAGATATGGGTCTCTGAGACTATCAATGTTGGAATCTGTAAGGGGCTCTAAAGTCACAGTGAGAAATCCCTTTATGATAAAGACCATGGGGAGGAAAATTAGCCCCCACGCTGGTAAGTGCAGGGCTCAAAGGAGAGAGGCAAGTGATTCTGAGAAGTCTCGACCCATTTCTGATTAGATGGGGGAACAGCTCTGAGTAACCACTCAGAGGTTACTCCTAGGAGATGCTGAATATTTATGAACCATGCAATCAGGACCTAGGAAGTAAGGCTTAAAGAATAAACAGGCAGCAGGATGGGGGTAAGGAAGATGGAAGGGGAGTCATGGCAGAGAAGCCACGGGAAAAGGAGAGGGGCACAACAAAGAAGAAAGGAAAGAAAGAATGGTTCTCAAGATATATCAGAATAGTGACTTCTCTGTATGCTCCTAAAACTTGGTTGCATTTCTACTTATTAGATGGGAATGAGGTCACAGTGAAACTGGGCTTTTTTAGATCAGACTGTGCTTCTCTTGTGGGAGTCCAGAGAGATCTCGGCATCATCTTTACTCCAAGGAATTGAGATCCAGGAGAAGTCAGTGAAAAGGAGTTCCTTTATAGCATAAGAAATCAAAGGTCAATGTGAGTCAGGAAAGGAGGGGACCCCAGGACTGAGGAATCCCTGCAGCTCCTGGAGGCAGGCCCAGTATTTGAGGAGAGTTCAAACACCAAAGGGACACAAGCAATACTGAGTGATGTAAGCTGGAAAACACTTTCACATATATGTATTTAACACAAAAGCATTTCTCTCTGAATGGAAATCATTAGAGGCAAGGGAATATTCCTCTTTAATTGAAAAGTAGGACATTCTATATAGGATAAAGGGGATTTGAAAATCTTAATTGGTGTCTTCCTTTGTGAATTTCATCCCCACCTACAGAGAGGGGTCCTGGGGAGAGAAAGAGGATAGGAGAGAGAGAGAGGAGAGAAATTGAGACAGAAAGAAATAAAGAACAGAGTCCATTTTGGACTTCCCTGAGACTGGAAATGTGCCAGGAATTACAGATGTGAGCAACTACAAAGAGCCACAGGTTTAATATGGATAGAAATAAGAGACTGGAGGACTTCAGAATTAAAAACAAATGGCAGGAAAAGATCCAGAGGTCTTAGTGAATTTCACTTGGCAATGTGGATGTCACTCTGTTACTTGAATTATGCATAAAGGTAGAATGTGTATGTATCAGAGGTGAGGCAAGGGGAGTCTTCTTTCTGCTATAGTCAGATGTAGTTCTTTCATAGGAATACAGTATGCATTGTTGACTATGGGAATAGAGTCAGCCTGAAAATCCTGAATCCTCCATTTACTAGCCAAATAACTTCAGGCAAGTTACTTAAACACTCTCTGCCTAGTCTTCCCACCTATAAAATGTGGATAAAAATTGTACCTAACTAGAGAGTTATTAGGATAATTAAATAAATAAATCCATACAAGCACTTAGAACAGTCCAAGCAATAGTAAGTTCACAATAAACGTTATACAATTCATCTTCTTTAATGTTAAATGAGCATTTATGATATGTCACACTTTGTTAAGCATCAGATATACAAAGATAAAGAAGTTCCGCTACACTTCAGGGGAACTTGGAATGTATAGGGAAGCTATACATATAATTAAAACATCATCTGTTACATTATATGGAAAGCAAATGGACCAAATGGTCTGGGAGGACCCCACTCTGGGAGACTTAGGAGGACTTCACTCATCAGGTGAAGTTGGATTACCAGGATAAAAGAATTCAGAAGAGGGAGAACAGTAGGGAAAAATCACTTCAGAAAGGGAGGATAGCAAGAACCAAGGCTTTGAAGTACAAAGAGTATCACACAGTCAGGGACTTCTTTGTGACCTCTGTGGAGTCTATTCTATAGAAAGGGGAGATCCATTATCATTTTTAAGTAGGCAAATGACATGATCAGATCTGAAAATTAGAGATGACCATGTAGCTCAGTGCCTGGCACTTAGTAGATGCTTATTAAGTGGGGGTTGGACAATAGCAACTCCATAGCATCAGTGTTGAGAAAGGATTCTTAATGGGAGACTGAAAGCAGGGAGTCAGAGGAAAGGATGGTGAGAACCTGAACTGAGGCAGTGACAATGGAGATGTGCAGAAGGGACAGAGGTGATGAAACACCTCTCAGAAACTCACTGGACTGGCATGCTCAGTTTGGGGTCCAGAGCTTAAGGGAAATATGGAGAAATTAGAGTCCAGAAAAAAAAAATCCTGCTTACAATTGTAACAAAACAGTAATAAATATCGGAAGAATCATAATAAGAAGTGTTCTTGATATAAGTGATGAAAGTATTAAAATATTAAATGATATTAAAATCTGGTAGCTGTTTTATTTTCCACAGCCCCTTACCACTGGGATTAGAAGTAGGATGGGCATAATCCTGCTTCTCATAGTTCAATCTGAACCATTCTCTCTTCCCTCTCCATAAAAATCTCCCCACCTTTGAGTCGAATGTCATGAGACTATCCAGTTTCTTTGCTGCTCATTTTCATGACCTCTTATCCTCCCCCACATCTTATCTACTCTACCTTGACCATGAACTCCTGTGGCATACTCTAGTGGATTTTGCCATAATCAATAACTGATCTTCTTCATGATCTCAATTTCAAGCATTCTCATTTCCAATCTCAATTACCTGCCCCCCCCCCACTTCCCTTCTTTTGGTATTCCAATTCCAACAAATTTTAAATCACAGTTGGATAATCCCTTGATCCTAATTCCTTTCCATTCACCTCAACTCCTTTTCACTGTTAAGCTTCATGGTCTCATATCCCTTATTATTCAGCTTAAATTGGCACGTTCAATCATCAGAATGAGTTTCTTGCAGACATTCTAACTTCCTTACCTGACTCTTAATCCTGTGAGCTTGTTTGGCTAACCTACAATCTTGGACAAATTCAGCTTTCCACTTCTTCCACACCTGCACTCAATCAGCTGAATGTACTTGAAAAAGAAGATAAGAATGCTGGTCTCACTTTTAATTCATGATCACTAACCTCAAGTACTCTAATGCTGCCTAGTAAGTATACACATTACTGTCATTGTTAACCTTCCTGCTTTCCCACGTGACTATGTCAGTCACTGTTCTCGATTCAACCTGCCAACACCCCACCCACTAGCCTCACTCTTAGCCTGTAACTTTGCTTCCTATTTCATGGAGAATAGAGAAGCAATCAGAAGAGAACTCCCATGGGATCCTACCGCCACATCTCACCACCTCTTTGTATTTGTGTCCCTATACCCTAGCCTTTGTCCTGTTTCTGTGTATGACCTATGTATATCCTGGGTAAAAAAACTCATTCACCTATGCACTAGATCCCATTGTCTCTCCTACCCAGGGACATTGCTCCAGCAACTCTTTCCCTTCTTCTCTGTATCATAAGTTCCCCTCTCAATGACACAATTTTAGCCAGCACATAAACATGAGATTGTTCCCCTTATTTTATTAAAAAATTTCTAATTTTACTTTTTTCAACTATCTCCCTGTAAATATCTTTCCCATTTCAGCAAAACCCTAATTCTGTTCTATTTATTCTCAGATCCACACCAGACATATTTTGCTCCCACCAACCTATCAAATCTGCTTTTAACAAGGTCAACAGTGACATCTATAATACTAAATTCGACAATCTCAGTCTTCATCCTAGTTTTCTTAGTCCATTTGGAATAAAAAAAAAAAAAAAATTCAGAGACTGGGTAGCCCAAACAAGAAATACTTACTTTTTACAGTTCAAGAGGCTGATAACTCCAAGATAAAGATGCTGACAGATTCAATGTGAGGAACTGCTTCCTGGTTTATAGGAGGCTGCCTTCTCTATGTGTCGTGTGGTGGAAGAGGCAAGAGAGCTCTCTGGGACCTGTTTTATAAGGGCACTAATCCCATTCCTGAGGATCCACCCTCATAACCTTATCACCCCCTGTGGCCCCACATTCAAATACCATCACCTTGGGGGTTATGATTTCAACATATGAATTCTAGGGGGATACAAACATCCAGTCTATAACACCGGCTGATGTTGTTCCATTCACCAAGACCATTCCCTCCTCCTTCACTTGTTTCCTCTTTTCTTCATTTAATTTCCAGGATGCCACATTGTTCCAGATCTCTCTTATCTGTCTGTTCCCCTCTCAGCCTTCTCTATTCTTCCTCCTCAATTTCCTAAGTTCTAAACGTTATAGTGTCCAATGGCCCAGTTCTTGAATCTGCTCATTTTTATCTGTCTCCCTTGGTGATCTTATCTACTTCTGGGTCTTAATGCATCAATACAAGGCTGCTCAAATTTATACATCTATCCTAGATGTGATCCTCTGAATTTCAGATGAGTTTGTTCAACTGCCTACCTGACACCATCACTGGGATTCTTTCTTTTTGGTTATCAGGAATTGAGCTCAGGGTGCTTAACCATCGAGTCACATTCCTAGCCCTTTTTATTTTTGTTTTGAGACAAGGTCTCCCTAAGTTGCTCAGGGCTTTGCTAAGTTGCTGAGGCTGTCCTCAAATTTGTAATCCTTGTGTTTCAGCCTCCTAAGTCACTGGGACTATAGATGTGTGCCACAATGCCCAGTCCCTGCTCTGGGATTTCTAACAGGCATCCCAAACTTAATGTCCCCCAAACTGAGTTCCCAATATTTCCCATTGAATCTAGAATACCTTTAGGTTTTCTTATCTTTGTAAAATTTTGTTAGCTTTATTTATTTTTTTCCTGCAGTACAGGGGATTGAACCCCCATGGGTGCTCTACCATTGACTACATCCCTAACCATTTTTTTAAAAATCTTAAGACTGGATCTTGCTAAGTTGATGAGGCTGGCAAATTTGCAATCCTCCTGCCTCAGCATTCTGAGTTGCTGAGATTACAGGTGTGTATCACTGTATCCTACATAGCCTCTGTTTTTAAAATATACCCATTATCCAAATACTTCTCATCGCTGCTGGTACCACTCTGGTCTTAATTGCCAGCATCATTTATCTATATATTGCAAATACTTTTCAACTGATTTTCTTGGCTTCTGCCCTTACCCCATCCTCAGACTATTCTCAGCAGTCAGAGAAATCCTATTAAAAAATAAGTCAGATTATATTAGTCCTCTGGTCAAATCTGTCTAATGACTCTCATCTCATTAAAAAATTTGCTGAAGTCCTTGTTATGTCTCACAAGACCTATGCAATCTCTCCACTGTTGATGTCTCTCTCCCTAGTCACTCTACCCACATAGATCTTCCTTTTCCTCCAACTGACTAGTTATACTACAGTCTCAGGGCTTTTGCACTTGTTCTTTCCTCTATCTGGAATGACTCTTCCTTAAGATAGCACCGTGGCTCACTCCCTCACTTACCTAAGGTCTTGACTCAAATGTAATTTTCTCAATGAAGACTTTTTTTGGAACCCCATTTAAATCTTAGCTTCTCCCACCACTACTAAATAATTTTCATTACTATTTAACTTGCTATATACTCAACAGATTTATCTCATTTATTGTCTGCCATATCCGTTAGAAGGTAAGTTCCACAAGGGCAGTTACTTTGGTAACTGATGTATGCCTAATTTCTAAGAGTGCTTTGAATAAAGTAGATGTTCAATAAATCCTCATTTAGAGAGTGAATAAATACAAATATATTGTCTTTGAAAAGAAAACATCAGTACTGTGAAGAAATCAAATCTCTTAAATTGGTCCATAAAACTAGGTAACTCTATAGAAGTCTCAAAAAGATTTTTTTCAAAGCTTAATTAAAGGATATTTAAGGCCATCTAAAAATGTTTTGGGGAATAGCTAAAGGAAGTTTAAACATTAATATTAATGAAGGGAAACTATCAGATGTAAAATATATTACAGAACTGCAATAACTGAATAATAACACACAGATTAACTAAAGAACAGAGATTCCTAGTCATACAGGAATTTTGCATATAAGAAAAGTGACCCTGCAAATCAGTGAAGGAAACATAGGGATAACTGCTTATTTTTTTAAGGGAAAAACTGTATCTTTACCTTAATATTTATACAAAAATCCTAGTTGTATTGAAGGACTGAGTGTAAAATATTAAACCCTAGAATTATTAGAAAAAACTAAGGATTCTATTCTTTTAATATTGGCAATAGAAGGACTTTCTAAGCATAACAAAACCTCAAAAGATATAATATACTATGCGGATAGGATTTGACTTTATTTTTTTTAATCAGGCAAAATATTTCAAAGTTAAAAGTTGAATGACAAACTGAGGGAAAATCACAACACACATATGAGAGACAAATAATAAAATTTCCCCTAGCATATGAAAAGGACAAATCATGCAAAAATATACAAGTGACTAATAAACATATGAAAAATGCTCAAATTCCCTTTGAAATAAAAATGAGTATAACAAAAATTAAATGCATATTTAATTTATTGACTAGAAAAAATTATTATAGTTGGTCTTGCTGTGAAATCAGGAGCTCTCATACACTATTGATAATTGAGATTATCATTTATAGCAATATTTTGAAGGGCAATTTGGTAATATCTATGAAAATTATAAATGCACATACTTTTATTATGTAGCACTGGGCAGTTTACTTAAGTAGAGTTCTTTTATTTGTATGTGCTTTTCTGCTTTTTAATAATCTCGAAGGGTACACGTGAAACCATCAATGGGTTTGTAAGATGAAACCACTTAGGCTCTCTTACTCTGCTTGAATATTTTTGTGTGAGCATGAATTATAAAAATATTTTTAAGAATAGAAAAATAGAGCTTCTAGGAGAATATCAGGAGTAATGGAGGGGGAAGGAGGAAGAAAAGAGGAAAAGAAGGTGTACTAAGTTGAATAGTATACCCTCCAAAAATTTCATGCCCACCCAGAACTTCATCATGTGACTTTGAAGCTAGTGGTGTAGCTCAGTAGAATGTGTGAAGCCCTTGGTTAAATCTACAACATACCTTATTTGGAAGAGAATTTGTTTGGACTTTGACAGATATAATTAGTTAAGATGGGGTCATAATAGATTAATTTCGGCTCTAATCCAATGACTAGTGGCTTTACAGGAAGAAATAACAGAGACCCACAGGAGGCTGTGTGAAGACAGAGGAAAGATTGAAGTGATGGGGCTGGGGGTGTAGCTCACTGGTACAGGGTTTGCCTAACACACACGGCCCTAGATTTAATTAATAACACTGGGGGGGGGGGGATGAAGTGATGCATCTACAAGCTGAGGAATGCCAAGGATTGTTGGCAAACACTGGAAACTGTAAGAGACAAGGAAAGATCCTTCTCTAGAGCCTTCAGAGAGAGCATGGCCCAGCAGACACTTGGATTTCAGACTTCCAGCTTCCAGAATTAAGAGAATACATTTCTGTTGCTTTATGCCACTCAGTTTGAGCCAGTTTGTTGCCGTGGCCCCAGCAATCCTAATGCAGGAAAAAGAGGAGAGAGAGAGAGAGAGTGAGAGAGAGAGGAAGGCAAGTAGGCCCAGAGGGGCGGTTGTGAGGATCGACCATTTAATCAGCTGTATTCACTAAGCATGTATTTATGGAGTGCTTGCTCTGTACCTAGTTTTATAACAGAAACCAAGAAAGCTCTTCTTCTCCCTAGCCTATGTTACATCTGTTCTGGGATGTGGACATTTCTACCCAATTGCCTCCAGATATCCAGACTTGGTGGGGTGTGTGGCAAAGTGTCTTCCCGAGGCTCTTCCAGTGGAACCCTGTGGGGATAGGGGTTCTCTTGGGCAAGGGGCCCGGCTTATTATCCCTAGCCTATGTTACATCTGTTCTGAGATGTGGACATTTCTGCCCAATTGCCTCCAGATTTCCAGACTTGGTGGGGTGTGTGGCAAAGTATCTCCCTAAAGGTTCTTCCAGTGGAACCCTGTGGGGATAGGGGTTCTCCTGGGGAGGGGGCCCTGACTCATTATCTCAGCAGTACTGGGTTGAGCCAACAAACTCTGGTTCCTGCTGGGGGCAGCTCCTGCTGTCTGCTTTCCAGCTGGGTGCCTGCTCTTTGCTCTCTGATCCCCCCTCCTCTTTAGTCCTCTGGCCCCTGCTGGCTGGGTCACAGCCCCCTGGCATCATTACTCAGAAGCTGGCAGCCCTGCTGAGCCATTCACAAGCATAGTCTAGCAGGGTAGATATTGGGTTCTTTACCCCTCCCCACTAAAAAAAAACACATATACACACATATGCTCAATGCACATTAGTACCCTGGGAAGGGGTCCAGGCAGAGACAGTGAAGGGAGGCTATAGGCTCTGGGGGGATGCAAATGGACTGGGTGTTGTGTGTGTGTATTGTGGGGAGTTAGAGGTAGTAATCAGTGTGAGATTGGTGGGGAGGCTGTCCTCAGACTGCCCTCCTGGGCAATTGCATCATCCACAAGCAGCTGGCATGCAGACTTTGGACCACCAAGAAGCCTTCCCATATAGCATCAGCTTGGCCACTGAAAATTCCCAGTCACATTCTCTGGTCTTTGTGCTGGCACTAGGCCAAGGAAGTTAGCTATTCTTGCCCCCAACATGCAGCGCACATGCACGCGCACACACACACACACAAACACACTCTTCAGGTTAATACTTAAGTGTTACTCATAATCGCTTTCCTTTCCTCTTCTCCCTGTTCTCTGCAAACCCACCTGTTCCAAATACCTTGGGAAAGAAATACTTCTTTTCTACTTCTACCTCATTAACCCCCTGGCCTTATGCTTTTTTCTGACTTTCAGGCCCCCACCCTAGTACACTCACACTCATACAAATGCTCATCCTTATTTCTCTCTCTCTCTCTCTCTCTCTCTCTTTCTCTCTCTCTCTCTCTCTCTCACACACACACACACACACAAATTTCTTCCCATCAGAGGTCATAACCCTATATGAATAAACTTATCCTCTAATTTCACAAATTCAACACCTCCCTTCCTCCCTGCCTCTTACTATTCTCTCTTCTTTCGGCCAAATCTTCCTCAAAACCTCCTGTTCTCTTTCTTACCCTTCTAGAGTTTGGACTGTTATGTATCATTGGTAAAATTTCAGAAAAGAAGTAGATTATCAAAGTGGTAGAAGGGAGCAGCCCTGAACTCAACTCTGACTTTTTCTTCACCCTAAGGTGAGAGATTATAAACTAACTGCATTGGCCCTGGATGAGGTCTCTCTGATTCCAGAGTATCTACTGAGTGTTTTAGGTGTGATGTAACCACCTAAGTTGTACGGGTTAGGAAATGGAAAAAGATGCATTTACCTACTCCCTCAAAACAAGAGGAAAATTCAAAGAGCTATCTTAATATTTTGGGTAGGGGAGGGAGTAGACAGTAAGAAAACAAGTCGGACACAAACCCTTTCCAGAAATGCCTTAGGGAATAGCCTACAGTTCCAGTTTTCAGGTTGCCCTGGGATCATAACTAAAAAGGGAGAAGGAAAGGAGAGGGCTGCAGAAGAGCTGGTAGGTGTGGACTCCACTGGGCCGCCTTTACTCACTCTGGGATCCACCCTTTGCCAGACCTGGAGAGCTAGGCACACTCTGGCATGGGAGGTGAAGGAGGTGAAGAGCAGGAACTTGTGCTGTGGTTGAGAAGCATTACCCTTTGTGTCACCTCCCTTGAGTACTCCACCCTCTTTTTAGCTTTAGTTCTGAGTTAATTTAAAAGAAGACTATTCTAGAGATAGTAAGAAAAAGAAAGAAGGAAAGAGCAGAGAGAAACAAAAAGGAAAAGTGGGCAGAGGAATGAGAAAGTATGCAGAAGGGGTGAAGTGTAGAAGAGAGACAAGATATGGGGACAGGCAGGTCTTAGGAAGGAGAATAGTACTTCCACTATTTGTCCAGCTTCCAAACACAGATGACAGGGATTAGAAAGCGGCCGTGCCCATGGGCTGAGCTGCTGCCTCCGCTCAGGGAACCCTGAGCAAATACGCCCTGATCCCCACATAAAGGGCCAATTAACTGCGCCGTCTTCGGAAACAAATCCGCTAACAGGGTGACAAGCCCCTAGACGCCAGCGGGCTCTGCGTTTGCTGAGAGGCCAGTCGGGAGCAAATCAGGGGATTAGAATGGGGCAGGATCTGCATGATGGGAGGGTTTCCAGCCTTCTTCGCTTCAGAGCAAGGCCTGATGTCAGGATGCAGTTTCTCTTCGGTCCTGGTTGGAGTTCTAATGTGATGGAACCCGCGTGACCTCAGTCAACAGGGGGCCCTAGCAAAGGATTCTGGTATTGTGAATCTGAAGGGTCAGAGTAGATCAAGCTGTGAAATCTTCCTTAAGAGATGGGGAAACAGGTCTAGAGTGGTGACGTCTTGTAATTGGCAAATATAGGATTGGAACCCGTTCTGGGTTGGCCATTGCTGAAGGAACAGGTTTCTGTTGAGGAAATGTAGTATACCTCTTACCATATCTCCTACCCGAATGCCGCCTGGCCCTGGAGCAAGACCTCAGAGCACGAAACAGACACATCCCTATCTTTTTCTTGGAAAGAATGTGCCACTAGCCCTTCTTCCACCTACGCCTGTCTCAGCCTCAAGGTCTGCTCTGATCGAGTCTTCCTGAGGCATCATACCCTAGTTCAGCGCCGGCAGATGAGGTGCTGAAAGAACAGCTCCCAAGGCTCTGGCTCTAGAGTTGCCAGCCAGAGTTCTCCCCGCCCATATCTGGTTTATGCTTGGGGTCTCGCTAAGTCTCGCCAAGAGCTTCGGCGAAGGAGTAGGAAAGACGCTTAAACGCACATTAGTTGCAAGTTGTATCAGGAGGAGTGTGGACTGAGGAAGGAGTCTTGGGACAAGCCCCTTCTAACCCCTTAACAAGGCCCCGGCTCTCTTGCGTGCCCTTGGTCTTGTTTACCCCGGGTCTACTATTGCACATTGCTGCTCCTTCCAGGCAGTGCACGTTTGTCTCACTATCACAGATACTGATGGCGGAGCTGGAACGCTGCCACTCACTCATCAGCAGTACCCTACCCCAGATGGGAAGTCCTGTTCTCTCTCTTTCCCCAACACTCCATGGCCATTTCCAGTCTAGGAAAAGTGTGCATATTTGTTTGTGAGAGTGAGGGGACTGGAAAATCTTTAGGAAAAAAGAGCTATTAAAGAATTCAGAAGTAGAATGGGATTATGGGTGGGGGTCACCACCCAAGAATGACCCATATTAGGTTTGAACAGATTTACACGAATTTTGCATCCATCTTTTTCTCTCCTCTTACACTTGATTTTACAGAAACAATATTGCTCTTTGTCTTTGCCCTAGACGCCTTAGTTTCCTTTCAGTCTCCTCAAAAGATATAAAGCAATTTAATAAAACATGTCAAAGCAGAGTAATACAGAGTATGCAAATAAATGAGAGTTGCCTGGGTTTCCCTGTGTCCTTCCCTCCAATTTAATTCGTGTTCTGAATATCTCGCTGGAACTCCTGGTTTAGGACGTCTGAAGCAAGGACTCCTGGGCCAAGGAGGCTAAGGTGAATCACCCATTTCCTGGCCTCCCGGCTGCAGACCAATTAGGGTGAATCTATCCTGGCATTTTCTTCCCACTTCCAACTTCCGCTCCGAATCACCCTCGCCTCCAGAGCTACCATCATTAAGCCCCGAGGCTTGAAAGGAAATGAAAGTCAGGGTTTTGAAAGCTAAAAGAACGTATGCTTACACTTTGCCTCAGTTTACCTGCGGTTCAGGAAAGGACAGGAGAAATTTCTGTTTTAAAGTTGGGCAGAAGGAAAGAGTCGGAGCCTCATTTCTCATCTTGGGTGCTTTGAGAGAGAAAGGAAACTCTCCACGTCCAGAACAGGACTCTGAGCTAGGGGTGCGGGGCGGGGACTCCAACGCGCGCTTTGCGACTCTGGTTTCCTGCCCTGCTAGTGGCGGTCCGGTGGGGGTGGCAGTGCGGAGGGAGGTGGATTAAGCCCTTAATTACGCCGTGATCGGCGTGGCACCTGCTTTCCGCACGCCCAGCTCCCAGGGGACTCTGGCACTGGGGGGGGTGGAGAGAAGGACCAGCGAAGGAGGAGGGCACGCGAAGGCACCGGCCGTACCCAGGCGCGCCTGCAGGACAGCGGCACCGTGGCTGTGGCAGCGCGCAGAGGCTGTGGAGGGGCTTACGGCTCCCGGCCCACGGGTCTCAGACCCAGGGGCTGGGCCCCGAGCCCCCAGCCCCAGACCCAGTCGGGTCGCGCAATGCTGCGCTACCTGCTCAAAACGCTGCTGCAGATGAACTTGTTCGCGGACTCCCTGGCCGGGGACATCTCCAACTCCAGTGAGCTGCTCTTCGGCGGCTTCAACTCCTCGCTGGCAGCGCTCAACCACAGTTCGCTGCCTCCCAGCGACCCCTCTCTCAACGGTGAGACTGCCCGTGGGGACGTCGGATACCGGGCTAGGGGTGAGGAGAGAGAACTGCGTGGAGAGGAAGGCTAAAGCGCTCCTGTCCCGAAGTCCAGGACTGAGCGGCGCCTTCCAGCACCTCTGGGGAAAGTGGGGTCCAAAAGTTAACTTGGAGCACCTGAGTGGGGGGTATACGAGGAAGGGCGAGGGCTTCAGGGGAGATGGCTACTGAATCCTTTACTTCCCATTTCCCCAACTACCTCCCACGCCACTCCAGGTGAGGAGAACGTGGCTTGTGATGGGCAAGTCCCAAGCTAAGAAAAGCACCGGCCCACCGCTTGGAGGGCAGAGGAGGGGGCACAGTCACCTGCGGGTTTGAGCCTAGGCGGTAACTCGGTGACCTACCCAGGTATCAGGTCTACCTCCAGGATTCGAAGCTTTCCAACAATTCACTCGGGACCAGAGTGAAGAATCCAAAATGTTGGCGGTATTTGCTACGCAGGGGACCAGGACAGCGATCATTTCAAGGAAAGTTAGAACTAAGTTTGTCTCTCAGTGGTAGGACTCAGAACCAACCCGTCTCGGCAAAGCTGCGGCGAGCAGGCAGTGCCGGCGGTGAGGTCGTTACCGCTAATTACGGTGATTAATAAATGACTGGGACGAAGCTCACTCCCCAAGCGCAGCGGGAGGCGGCAATATTGGGCTGCGGGCTGCCTGGGGAGAAGCCCCATTGCGCCTCCTGCTGGCAGTGTCAGGAACTCCCACCTTCCGGCACGCCTTTGCGGGTGTTTCTTTTCAGGTACTTCCTACCCTATCCCTCCGCCTTAGCGCTCTCTAGTTCAGTAGTGACCACTGCGCAGGGGGCTCGAAGGTGGCAAGAAAGGAAAAACTGAGCAATGTGTGTGTTTGTATGTTGAGTACTCCAGGTGCTGGGGAGGAGCCCCAGAGCCCCATTAGCATGACCATTAGCTATTCATTAGGCTGCTGTAGAAGAATCTCCAGAGACAAGGAATGACAGGGATGAAATTCCAGGGAAAGGGAACCTGCAGCTGTGTCTACAGGAATTAGGGAGAAAGAATCAGGCAGAAGGGTGTGGTATGTATGGGAGGAATGGAGAAGAAGACGATGGGGAATGAGCTAGAATCCTACAAGATGGTGACTCCAGAGGATTCCCAGGGGTTCAAGCACAGAGACCCTTCTCACTATGCCCAGAGTCACGCCTTCACTCATGTAAGGCTTTTACAGAGTTTTTACCATACATGGTCACATTTAAGCTTGAAAAATTAGTGAGCTATATAGGAAAGATGTTAATAATCACATTTTGCTGCTGAGGAAACAAATTTATAGAGGTTGACCGGTACCTCAAATGGTCACAAAAACAGGATGAAGCAAAATCTTGGCAATAACACGTCTGTCTGCTTTCATCATACCTGAGTGTTGTTTAAAGAGGAAAAATAATACTTGGGACTGCTTGAATCAATCCAGGTAGAGACTGTAGAGGCCATGATAAGGTAGGGAGTGTGGGGCAAGAAGAGCCCTTAAGGAATAGTTGAATCACCTTGTGTTGACCCTTCCCCCAAGGGCTTTACACCCATTCTGGTTGGGGACTCCAACCACAGATAATGGCTCAGAGAAGTTAAATAATTTGTCCAAGTTGTTACAGTTATGCAGTGTTAAAGTCTGAGAACCCAGCCCTGAGTGTTTGGAAGTCAAAGTCTGGAATTTTAACTACTCCTGGGCTCACCATGAAGTGTGCCCAAATTGGAACTAGGATGGGATGGTGGAATACCCATGAGCTGCAGAGATTTCCATGTGGAGGGGAGAAGATAGAGAAAATCATTCCCTTCCCCAAGTGGGAGAGAAATTGATCTTGTCTCCAACTGTTAAATAAACTGTCCCCAGGATAAACCAGAAGAGCGTAACCAGTTCAGCTTTGTTTACCCTAGAACGTCTAAGAGTATGGGCAGGAAGTGAAATCTAATCCTACACCCAGCCTGGAAGCAAGAGGTCCCTGAGGATTTTGGAACAGGGTGGGTTGGGCGTGGGCGAAGGAAGGCGCTGAACAGATGTGCCTAGTAGTCTCTGGTTATTTAAGGACGTCAGATTACACAATACTGCAGCGGCGCCTACTGGCCCAAACAGGTTATAAATCCTTTTCCGAGGTCCGGAGAAAGAGATGAGTATTTTCACAAGCTCCCGGTTTCTTCCTGGATCCCAAACAGTGCGACAGAAGATAAAACAGGCAGAAATCTGTAGGCCAAGTGAGAGGCATGGGTAGAACTTGACGGCTAACTCATCCGAGGCAACACGGGCTGTAGGATTTATTTTCCAGCAGCGTAATTTTTTTTTTTTTTGGCTTTTCTTGCTACATCTAGTAAAATAATCTGTTGAAAGCACTGCTTAGAAAAGGAGCATTACAGACACTTAATACCTGTGATTTGCATTCAATACCTGTGATGTCACAGAACTCCCAAAACTAAAGGAGGTTATCTGGGGTGTCATAGAGACCAGGTTAAGAACTTCTTCCTTCTTGTCTCAGGCCCCAGCCATGTCATTCATGTCTTCCCTTTCATAAGGGATCCCAGGTTAATCCACACTGTCCATTCACTAGTCAGGAACTATATAGAGGTCAAGAACCAAAACCCAAGTGGTGCTCTGTTGGGTGTTCACTAGAAAAGTAGAACCAGCACCGGTGAGTGAAAACCAGCCGACTAGACATGTAGTATAAACACCAAGTCACGGCCCAGTTATTCACCTAAATTCGCAGGAGAGAAGGCTGAGTCTTTAGGAATTCCAGAAAGTAGGTCCAGGAATTTGTGTCCTGATTCCTTTACTGATCTGCCTGTCTGTAGGCATCTCCTTTCCAGTCTAAGAACGTCTGCCAACAAAGAGATACTGGAGCCTACAGAGGAAGAGGGTGGGCAGGGTGGACTTTGCTCTAGCAGCTGAAGCTTGGGAAATGAAACAACCAAAAGGTTCTCTTTCCTTTTGGAGCCTCAGTAGCTTTCCCAAATTCCCGATCTGAGCTTTTTGCTCACCCCGCCCCCACCGCCGCCTCCCCAGAGTCAAGAATTGGGCCAGAGGACGCTATGCCGCGCATCGTGGAGCAGCCACCTGATCTACTGGTCTCCCGGGGCGAGCCGGCCACGCTGCCCTGTCGTGCTGAGGGCCGACCCAGACCCAACATCGAATGGTACAAGAATGGGGCACGCGTGGCCACAGCACGCGAGGACCCGCGCGCGCACCGCCTACTGCTGCCCAGCGGCGCCCTCTTCTTTCCGAAAATTGTGCATGGGCGCCGCGCTCGACCGGATGAGGGAATCTACACTTGTGTGGCCCGCAACTACCTGGGGGTTGCAGCGAGTCGAAACGCCTCTCTTGAAGTAGCAGGTGAGAATTCTGTCGTTAACTGATAGTTTCCAGAGCCTGGGGGGCGGTGGGGGCCACCGGGCAAAACTACGAAGAGTCATCCTCAGGGGGCTCAGCCCATTCAGCATCTTCCTTTGGTCTCTAAAGCCGAGATTATGGCCAGAGGAGGAAGTGGGTCTGACTCAAGCCTTGTATTTTGGAACCTGAAAAAAGCTCAGGTCTGCTGTGATCCATCTACCCCTATACAACACTATACTTGGATCCTCACCAAGTTAGGTCACATCATACTGTTTATTCTCCTGACCCTTTTCCCTTGACACCCCTCTCTCTTCAGTCCTCCGTGATGATTTCCGGCAGTCTCCTGGAAACGTGGTGGTGGCAGTGGGGGAGCCAGCAGTAATGGAATGTGTGCCCCCCAGGGGCCACCCAGAACCTTTGGTGACTTGGAAGAAGGACAGTGCAAGGCTTAAAGAGGAGGAGGGAAGGATTACGGTGAGGGATGGGGCCACAGGCTATGAGTCTGGCACCAGACTCAAAGGAGGAAGGCCCAAATCTAAGTCTCTGGGGCCTGGGAATAATTTCTTGATATTGATGAGGTTGGAGATTTAGATCAGAGCATCAGGTAACCAGAAGCTGAGAGTCAGCTATTGAGTAAGTGAAAAGGAGGGTAGGATGAAATAGAGGTTAGAGAGGTGGGAGCATGATGTCCCAGGGAGTCCTTATCTGATACATGGGTCAATTTCATTGGTCTTCTTCCTGGACTTGCTGTGAGAACCAGATACACTTTACACACACACACACACACACACACACACACACACACACACTTTGATGGCTATAAAGGACCAAAGTTACCATTATTACCCTGCAGATTCGTGGAGGGAAGCTGATGATGTCACACACACTCAAGAGTGATGCCGGGATGTATGTGTGTGTGGCATCCAACATGGCAGGAGAACGGGAGAGTGGGGCAGCTGAACTTGTGGTACTGGGTAGGCACTGGGAGTTTTGGAATTATGGAGTGGGTAACCCAGAAAGTAAGTAGCTGTGCAGACTCCCTGACTGATCATTGGTTCCCACTCTTTAGAGCGTCCCTCATTCCTGCGAAGACCAGTAAACCAGGTGGTCCTGGCTGATGCCCCTGTAATTTCCTATGTGAGGTGGAGGGGGATCCCCCACCTCATCTGCACTGGCGCAAGGAGGATGGGGAACTGCCCACAGGCAGGTGAGAAGCCCCCTTCTGCCTGTGCAGAGACCCAAACAGCTCAAACTGGAAGGCAGACACCCTCTCACTTGAGGGCACAGAGAAGTCTCCTCCTCAGAGACAGTGGCCCCTGTTGTGTCCAGCCCCCCCCCCCCCACCATCCCAACTTGTGGGTACCAGCTTCTATTCCTGTTGAGTACTCTGCCTTATCTTTTTGTACCCTGACCCTGGTGTCTGTCCTGGGGGAGAGAGAAGGGGTCTGTAGCTGTGACCAACCCAGCCTGGGTGGGGAGTGGAGCAGGTATGAGATCCGGAGCGACCACAGCCTTTGGATTGGGCAAGTGAGTGCTGAAGATGAGGGGACTTACACCTGTGTGGCGGAGAACAGCGTGGGCCGTGTGGAAGCATCTGGTTCCCTCAGTGTTCACGGTGAGGGCTCCACCTGGGACTGCCTGCAGGTGGGGTGATATGAGGGAAGAAGAAGGATGGGTCGCAGTGCAGGGAATGGGAGAGAAAGAGCGGGAGATGTGGGTGGGTGGCCTGAGACTTCTGGAAGGAGAGAAAAGAGAGTCAAACAAATTCTAGTGGGAGGTGGGTGTCTGCTTCTATTTAAGCAAGGCTTGGGCTTCTCTTTCCTGTTCCTTCATGCTCCTTCTTAGTACTACAAAGTCCCTTTCCTTTATCTCACTCCCCTTCCTAGTCCACCTCAGTTGGTGACCCAACCCCACGACCAGATGGCAGCTCTTGGAGAGAATGTGACTTTCCAGTGTGAGACTAAAGGAAACCCCCCACCTGCCATCTTCTGGCAGAAAGAAGGAAGTCAAGTAGGTGGCTGTCTCCAAAACGCTGCCTGTCAGCTCTTTTCTCTGGGCCTTCCTCCCTCTGCATTCTGCAAACTTTTCTCTGGGGCTTCTGTTTTACCTTTGGTACCCTACCCCTAGAAACTCTTGCAAATTACTTGGGAGCATTAAATAAAATAATGAATATAAAGTGACTGGAACATTTGGACACTTTAAAAAAACAGTAATATGTTTAGTAACATTACTGTTTATACAGTAATATGTTTAGGTGGTAGTGAACAGTCCTGGATGATAATTCCTTGGAGAATCTTTCTATTTTGGGACAAAGATGTCCTGGGGATGAGGCAAATCCAATTAGATTCCTGCTCCCTTAGGTCCTTTGGGGGCCTTGGTTTTAGACCTAACATACTGCTCTAGAAACCAAGAATTGAACCAAAGCTGCTCAGGGTGGAAAACTATTTGCTTTGCCTATTTATAGCTCTCTCCACCAGAGGAAGCTAACTGTCACCCCCCTTTCTACTTAGCAAACAAATGCCATATCACACAACCCAAGAACATTCACTGAAGTTTGAACATAAGTAACTTCCTATAAAGGAAAGGTGGGAATTTGCTACTGGAAACAGGGTCAGTATAATAAAATAAGTCTGATTATCACCACTCCACAAGAAAACCCAGCAACCTACTTACTACCTTATTCCAAATTTGTAGCCACATTTTTTTTAAATCTTCTCTATCACCTGTGACTGATGCATTTTAATAAGATTCTCACAGAATGACAATGGTGATGGTAAAGGGGATGGGTCTCAGTCATAGACAGCCTAAACCCAAGCCTGTCTCTTTATTTTCCATGTGTCTATCTAAAGTAAAATGTTAAAGCCAGAAAGAAGGGAAAAAATTTAAAATTTATCATATAAGGTTTTTGAAGATTTTCATATTATTACTTTATTTAAACCTCCTATCCCCTAAGAATCAAATTTGGGTAAAATGGAGTTCAGAAAAGTTTAATAGTTTGCTCAGAGTTTTCCAGCTAGTAAGTCACAGGGGGTGTGAAATTGTCCCCAAGATCTTCTAGTGAAATTCCTTTATGTAAAATTCCTTTTTGTGAAAAGTCCTAACTGCTTTGCCTGAGGTCATTTCAATGGCTGAGGGCAGAGTGCGAACTAGAACCTTAGGAATTCTTTGGGTTCTGAGATCGACAGGCCTGGAGAATTCTCCCTGCCTAGCTGCCTGCTCATTCTACATCTTGGTCCCTTACTCTGTCATAGGTCCTGCTTTCCCTAGCCAGTCACTTCAACCCACGGGCGCTTCTCAGTCTCTCCAGAGGCCAGCTCAACATCACTGAAGTGCAGAGTGAGGATGCTGGCTACTATGTATGGCCAGGCTGTCAGTGTGGCTGGCAGCATCCTGGCCAAGGCCCTGTTGGAGATAAAAGGAGGTATTTGCCCATGGAGAGAGGGTTGGACCCATGGTCCTGGAAAAACATGGCCTGAAGAGACTAGTTTCTCTTGGATGCTGTGCAGTATGTCTGGGGAGGGGGTTATGTCTTTGAAGTTTGGAACAGCACAGAATCATCCAAGCAGAGTCTACAGATGATTATCAAGTTCTCTCTTTGGGGTCCAGAGCTTAAGGGAAATATGGAGAAATTAGAGTCCAGAAAAAAAAAATCCTGCTTACAATTGTAACAAAACAGTAATAAATATCGGAAGAATCATAATAAGAAGTGTTCTTGATATAAGTGATGAAAGTATTAAAATATTAAATGATATTAAAATCTGGTAGCTGTTTTATTTTCCACAGCCCCTTACCACTGGGATTAGAAGTAGGATGGGCATAATCCTGCTTCTCATAGTTCAATCTGAACCATTCTCTCTTCCCTCTCCATAAAAATCTCCCCACCTTTGAGTCGAATGTCATGAGACTATCCAGTTTCTTTGCTGCTCATTTTCATGACCTCTTATCCTCCCCCACATCTTATCTACTCTACCTTGACCATGAACTCCTGTGGCATACTCTAGTGGATTTTGCCATAATCAATAACTGATCTTCTTCATGATCTCAATTTCAAGCATTCTCATTTCCAATCTCAATTACCTGCCCCCCCCCCACTTCCCTTCTTTTGGTATTCCAATTCCAACAAATTTTAAATCACAGTTGGATAATCCCTTGATCCTAATTCCTTTCCATTCACCTCAACTCCTTTTCACTGTTAAGCTTCATGGTCTCATATCCCTTATTATTCAGCTTAAATTGGCACGTTCAATCATCAGAATGAGTTTCTTGCAGACATTCTAACTTCCTTACCTGACTCTTAATCCTGTGAGCTTGTTTGGCTAACCTACAATCTTGGACAAATTCAGCTTTCCACTTCTTCCACACCTGCACTCAATCAGCTGAATGTACTTGAAAAAGAAGATAAGAATGCTGGTCTCACTTTTAATTCATGATCACTAACCTCAAGTACTCTAATGCTGCCTAGTAAGTATACACATTACTGTCATTGTTAACCTTCCTGCTTTCCCACGTGACTATGTCAGTCACTGTTCTCGATTCAACCTGCCAACACCCCACCCACTAGCCTCACTCTTAGCCTGTAACTTTGCTTCCCTATTTCATGAGATAGAGAAGCAATCAGAAGAGAACTCCCATGGGATCCTACCGCCACATCTCAACACCTCTTTGTATTTTGTGTCCCTATACCCTAGCACTATTGTCCTGTTTCTGTGTGTATGACCTATGTATATCCTGGGTAAAAAAACTCATTCACCTATGCACTAGATCCATTGTCTCTCCTACCCCGGGACATTGCCTCCAGCAACTCTTTCCTTCTTCTCTGTATCATAAGTTTCCCCCTCTCAATGACACAATTTTAGCCAGCACATAAACATGAGATTGTTCCCCTTATTTTATTAAAAAAATTTCTAATTTTACTTTTTTCAACTATCTCCCTGTAATATCTTTCCCATTTCGCAAAACCCAATAATATCTTCTATTATTTCCAGATCCCCACCAGACATATTTTGCTCCCACCAACCTAATCAAATCGGCTTTTAACAAGGTCAACAGTGACATCTATAATACTAATTCGACAATCCTCGGCTTCATCCTAGTTTCTTAGTCCTTTGGAGATAAAAAAAAAAAAAAAATTCAGAGACTGGGTAGCCCAAACAGAAATACTTACTTTTTACAGTTCAAGAGGCTGATACTCCAAGATAAGATCTGACAGATTCAATTTGAGGAACTGCTTCCTGGTTTATAGGGAGCTGCCTTCTCTATGTGTCGTGGGTGGAAGAGGCAAGAGAGCTCTCTGGGACCTGTTTTATAAGGGCACTAATCCCATTCCTGAGGATCCACCCTCATAACCTTATCACCCCTGTGGCCCCACATTCAAATACCATCACCTTGGGGTTATGATTTCAACATATGAATTCTAGGGGGATACAAACATCCAGTCTATAACACCGCTGATGTTGTTCCATTCACCAAGACCATTCCCTCCTCCTTCACTTGTTTCCTCTTTTCTTCATTTAATTTCCAGGATGCCACATTGTTCCAGATCTCTCTTATCTGTCTGTTCCCCTCTCAGCCTTCTCTATTCTTCCTCCTCAATTTCCTAAGTTCTAAACGTTATAGTGTCCATGGCCCAGTTCTTGAATCTGCTCATTTTTATCTGTCTCCCTTGGTGATCTTATCTACTTCTGGGTCTTAATGCATCAATACAAGGCTGCTCAAATTTATACATCTATCCTAGATGTGATCCTCTGAATTTCAGATGAGTTTGTTCAACTGCCTACCTGACACCATCACTGGGATTCTTTCTTTTTGGTTATCAGGAATTGAGCTCAGGGTGCTTAACCATCGAGTCACATTCCTAGCCCTTTTTATTTTTGTTTTGAGACAAGGTCTCCCTAAGTTTGCTCAGGGCTTTGCTAAGTTGCTGAGGCTGTCCTCAAATTTGTAATCCTTGTGTTTCAGCCTCCTAAGTCACTGGGACTATAGATGTGTGCCACAATGCCCAGTCCCTGCTCTGGGATTTCTAACAGGCATCCCAAACTTAATGTCCCCCAAACTGAGTTCCCAATATTTCCCATTGAATCTAGAATACCTTTAGGTTTTCTTATCTTTGTAAAATTTTGTTAGCTTTATTTATTTTTTCCTGCAGTACAGGGGATTGAACCCCCATGGGTGCTCTACCATTGACTACATCCCTAACCATTTTTTTAAAAATCTTAAGACTGGATCTTGCTAAGTTGATGAGGCTGGCAAATTTGCAATCCTCCTGCCTCAGCATTCTGAGTTGCTGAGATTACAGGTGTGTATCACTGTATCCTACATAGCCTCTGTTTTTAAAATATACCCATTATCCAAATACTTCTCATCGCTGCTGGTACCACTCTGGTCTTAATTGCCAGCATCATTTATCTATATATTGCAAATACTTTTCAACTGATTTTCTTGGCTTCTGCCCTTACCCCATCCTCAGACTATTCTCAGCAGTCAGAGAAATCCTATTAAAAATAAGTCAGATTATATTAGTCCTCTGGTCAAATCTGTCTAATGACTCTCATCTCATTAAAAAATTTGCTGAAGTCCTTGTTATGTCTCACAAGACCTATGCAATCTCTCCACTGTTGATGTCTCTCTCCCTAGTCACTCTACCCACATAGATCTTCCTTTTCCTCCAACTGACTAGTTATACTACAGTCTCAGGGCTTTTGCACTTGTTCTTTCCTCTATCTGGAATGACTCTTCCTTAAGATAGCACCGTGGCTCACTCCCTCACTTACCTAAGGTCTTGACTCAAATGTAATTTTCTCAATGAAGACTTTTTTTGGAACCCCATTTAAATCTTAGCTTCTCCCACCACTACTAAATAATTTTCATTACTATTTAACTTGCTATATACTCAACAGATTTATCTCATTTATTGTCTGCCATATCCGTTAGAAGGTAAGTTCCACAAGGGCAGTTACTTTGGTAACTGATGTATGCCTAATTTCTAAGAGTGCTTTGAATAAAGTAGATGTTCAATAAATCCTCATTTAGAGAGTGAATAAATACAAATATATTGTCTTTGAAAAGAAAACATCAGTACTGTGAAGAAATCAAATCTCTTAAATTGGTCCATAAAACTAGGTAACTCTATAGAAGTCTCAAAAAGATTTTTTCAAAGCTTAATTAAAGGATATTTAAGGCCATCTAAAAATGTTTTGGGGAATAGCTAAAGGAAGTTTAAACATTAATATTAATGAAGGGAAACTATCAGATGTAAAATATATTACAGAACTGCAATAACTGAATAATAACACACAGATTAACTAAAGAACAGAGATTCCTAGTCATACAGGAATTTTGCATATAAGAAAAGTGACCCTGCAAATCAGTGAAGGAAACATAGGGATAACTGCTTATTTTTTAAGGGAAAAACTGTATCTTTACCTTAATATTTATACAAAAATCCTAGTTGTATTGAAGGACTGAGTGTAAAATATTAAACCCTAGAATTATTAGAAAAAACTAAGGATTCTATTCTTTTAATATTGGCAATAGAAGGACTTTCTAAGCATAACAAAACCTCAAAAGATATATATACTATGCGGATAGGATTTGACTTTATTTTTTTTAATCAGGCAAAATATTTCAAAGTTAAAAGTTGAATGACAAACTGAGGGAAAATCACAACACACATATGAGAGACAAATAATAAAATTTCCCCTAGCATATGAAAAGGACAAATCATGCAAAAATATACAAGTGACTAATAAACATATGAAAAATGCTCAAATTCCCTTGAAATAAAAATGAGTATAACAAAATTAAATGCATATTTAATTTATTGACTAGAAAAAATTATTATAGTTGGTCTTGCTGTGAAATCAGGAGCTCTCATACACTATTGATAATTGAGATTATCATTTATAGCAATATTTTGAAGGGCAATTTGGTAATATCTATGAAAATTATAAATGCACATACTTTTATTATGTAGCACTGGGCAGTTTACTTAAGTAGAGTTCTTTTATTTGTATGTGCTTTTCTGCTTTTTAATAATCTCGAAGGGTACACGTGAAACCATCAATGGGTTTGTAAGATGAAACCACTTAGGCTCTCTTACTCTGCTTGAATATTTTTGTGTGAGCATGAATTATAAAAATATTTTAAGAATAGAAAATAGAGCTTCTAGGAGAATATCAGGAGTAATGGAGGGGGAAGGAGGAAGAAAAGAGGAAAAGAAGGTGTACTAAGTTGAATAGTATACCCTCCAAAAATTTCATGCCCACCCAGAACTTCATCATGTGACTTTGAAGCTAGTGGTGTAGCTCAGTAGAATGTGTGAAGCCCTTGGTTAAATCTACAACATACCTTATTTGGAAGAGAATTTGTTTGGACTTTGACAGATATAATTAGTTAAGATGGGGTCATAATAGATTAATTTCGGCTCTAATCCAATGACTAGTGGCTTTACAGGAAGAAATAACAGAGACCCACAGGAGGCTGTGTGAAGACAGAGGAAAGATTGAAGTGATGGGGCTGGGGGTGTAGCTCACTGGTACAGGGTTTGCCTAACACACACGGCCCTAGATTTAATTAATAACACTGGGGGGGGGGGGGATGAAGTGATGCATCTACAAGCTGAGGAATGCCAAGGATTGTTGGCAAACACTGGAAACTGTAAGAGACAAGGAAAGATCCTTCTCTAGAGCCTTCAGAGAGAGCATGGCCCAGCAGACACTTGGATTTCAGACTTCCAGCTTCCAGAATTAAGAGAATACATTTCTGTTGCTTTATGCCACTCAGTTTGAGCCAGTTTGTTGCCGTGGCCCCAGCAATCCTAATGCAGGAAAAAGAGGAGAGAGAGAGAGAGAGTGAGAGAGAGAGGAAGGCAAGTAGGCCCAGAGGGGCGGTTGTGAGGATCGACCATTTAATCAGCTGTATTCACTAAGCATGTATTTATGGAGTGCTTGCTCTGTACCTAGTTTTATAACCGAAACCAAGAAAGCTCTTCTTCTCCCTAGCCTATGTTACATCTGTTCTGGGATGTGGACATTTCTACCCAATTGCCTCCAGATATCCAGACTTGGTGGGGTGTGTGGCAAAGTGTCTTCCCCGAGGCTCTTCCAGTGGAACCCTGTGGGGATAGGGGTTCTCTTGGGCAAGGGGCCCGGCTTATTATCCCTAGCCTATGTTACATCTGTTCTGAGATGTGGACATTTCTGCCCAATTGCCTCCAGATTTCCAGACTTGGTGGGGTGTGTGGCAAAGTATCTCCCTAAAGGTTCTTCCAGTGGAACCCTGTGGGGATAGGGGTTCTCCTGGGAGGGGGCCCTGACTCATTATCTCAGCAGTACTGGGTTGAGCCAACAAACTCTGGTTCCTGCTGGGGGCAGCTCCTGCTGTCTGCTTTCCAGCTGGGTGCCTGCTCTTTGCTCTCTGATCCCCCCTCCTCTTTAGTCCTCTGGCCCCTGCTGGCTGGGTCACAGCCCCCTGGCATCATTACTCAGAAGCTGGCAGCCCTGCTGAGCCATTCACAAGCATAGTCTAGCAGGGTAGATATTGGGTTCTTTACCCCTCCCCACTAAAAAAAAACACATATACACACATATGCTCAATGCACATTAGTACCCTGGGAAGGGGTCCAGGCAGAGACAGTGAAGGGAGGCTATAGGCTCTGGGGGGATGCAAATGGACTGGGTGTTGTGTGTGTGTATTGTGGGGAGTTAGAGGTAGTAATCAGTGTGAGATTGGTGGGGAGGCTGTCCTCAGACTGCCCTCCTGGGCAATTGCATCATCCACAAGCAGCTGGCATGCAGACTTTGGACCACCAAGAAGCCTTCCCATATAGCATCAGCTTGGCCACTGAAAATTCCCAGTCACATTCTCTGGTCTTTGTGCTGGCACTAGGCCAAGGAAGTTAGCTATTCTTGCCCCCAACATGCAGCGCACATGCACGCGCACACACACACACACAAACACACTCTTCAGGTTAATACTTAAGTGTTACTCATAATCGCTTTCCTTTCCTCTTCTCCCTGTTCTCTGCAAACCCACCTGTTCCAAATACCTTGGGAAAGAAATACTTCTTTTCTACTTCTACCTCATTAACCCCTGGCCTTATGCTTTTTTCTGACTTTCAGGCCCCCACCCTAGTACACTCACACTCATACAAATGCTCATCCTTATTTCTCTCTCTCTCTCTCTCTCTCTCTCTCTTTCTCTCTCTCTCTCTCTCTCTCACACACACACACACACACAAATTTCTTCCCATCAGAGGTCATAACCCTATATGAATAAACTTATCCTCTAATTTCACAAATTCAACACCTCCCTTCCTCCCTGCCTCTTACTATTCTCTCTTCTTTCGGCCAAATCTTCCTCAAAACTCCTGTTCTCTTTCTTACCCTTCTAGAGTTTGGACTGTTATGTATCATTGGTAAAATTTCAGAAAAGAAGTAGATTATCAAAGTGGTAGAAGGGAGCAGCCCTGAACTCAACTCTGACTTTTTCTTCACCCTAAGGTGAGAGATTATAAACTAACTGCATTGGCCCTGGATGAGGTCTCTCTGATTCCAGAGTATCTACTGAGTGTTTTAGGTGTGATGTAACCACCTAAGTTGTACGGGTTAGGAAATGGAAAAAGATGCATTTACCTACTCCCTCAAAACAAGAGGAAAATTCAAAGAGCTATCTTAATATTTTGGGTAGGGGAGGGAGTAGACAGTAAGAAAACAAGTCGGACACAAACCCTTTCCAGAAATGCCTTAGGGAATAGCCTACAGTTCCAGTTTTCAGGTTGCCCTGGGATCATAACTAAAAAGGGAGAAGGAAAGGAGAGGGCTGCAGAAGAGCTGGTAGGTGTGGACTCCACTGGGCCGCCTTTACTCACTCTGGGATCCACCCTTTGCCAGACCTGGAGAGCTAGGCACACTCTGGCATGGGAGGTGAAGGAGGTGAAGAGCAGGAACTTGTGCTGTGGTTGAGAAGCATTACCCTTTGTGTCACCTCCCTTGAGTACTCCACCCTCTTTTTAGCTTTAGTTCTGAGTTAATTTAAAAGAAGACTATTCTAGAGATAGTAAGAAAAAGAAAGAAGGAAAGAGCAGAGAGAAACAAAAAGGAAAAGTGGGCAGAGGAATGAGAAAGTATGCAGAAGGGGTGAAGTGTAGAAGAGAGACAAGATATGGGGACAGGCAGGTCTTAGGAAGGAGAATAGTACTTCCACTATTTGTCCAGCTTCCAAACACAGATGACAGGGATTAGAAAGCGGCCGTGCCCATGGGCTGAGCTGCTGCCTCCGCTCAGGGAACCCTGAGCAAATACGCCCTGATCCCCACATAAAGGGCCAATTAACTGCGCCGTCTTCGGAAACAAATCCGCTAACAGGGTGACAAGCCCCTAGACGCCAGCGGGCTCTGCGTTTGCTGAGAGGCCAGTCGGGAGCAAATCAGGGGATTAGAATGGGGCAGGATCTGCATGATGGGAGGGTTTCCAGCCTTCTTCGCTTCAGAGCAAGGCCTGATGTCAGGATGCAGTTTCTCTTCGGTCCTGGTTGGAGTTCTAATGTGATGGAACCCGCGTGACCTCAGTCAACAGGGGGCCCTAGCAAAGGATTCTGGTATTGTGAATCTGAAGGGTCAGAGTAGATCAAGCTGTGAAATCTTCCTTAAGAGATGGGGAAACAGGTCTAGAGTGGTGACGTCTTGTAATTGGCAAATATAGGATTGGAACCCGTTCTGGGTTGGCCATTGCTGAAGGAACAGGTTTCTGTTGAGGAAATGTAGTATACCTCTTACCATATCTCCTACCCGAATGCCGCCTGGCCCTGGAGCAAGACCTCAGAGCACGAAACAGACACATCCCTATCTTTTTCTTGGAAAGAATGTGCCACTAGCCCTTCTTCCACCTACGCCTGTCTCAGCCTCAAGGTCTGCTCTGATCGAGTCTTCCTGAGGCATCATACCCTAGTTCAGCGCCGGCAGATGAGGTGCTGAAAGAACAGCTCCCAAGGCTCTGGCTCTAGAGTTGCCAGCCAGAGTTCTCCCCGCCCATATCTGGTTTATGCTTGGGGTCTCGCTAAGTCTCGCCAAGAGCTTCGGCGAAGGAGTAGGAAAGACGCTTAAACGCACATTAGTTGCAAGTTGTATCAGGAGGAGTGTGGACTGAGGAAGGAGTCTTGGGACAAGCCCCTTCTAACCCCTTAACAAGGCCCCGGCTCTCTTGCGTGCCCTTGGTCTTGTTTACCCCGGGTCTACTATTGCACATTGCTGCTCCTTCCAGGCAGTGCACGTTTGTCTCACTATCACAGATACTGATGGCGGAGCTGGAACGCTGCCACTCACTCATCAGCAGTACCCTACCCCAGATGGGAAGTCCTGTTCTCTCTCTTTCCCCAACACTCCATGGCCATTTCCAGTCTAGGAAAAGTGTGCATATTTGTTTGTGAGAGTGAGGGGACTGGAAAATCTTTAGGAAAAAAGAGCTATTAAAGAATTCAGAAGTAGAATGGGATTATGGGTGGGGGTCACCACCCAAGAATGACCCATATTAGGTTTGAACAGATTTACACGAATTTTGCATCCATCTTTTTCTCTCCTCTTACACTTGATTTTACAGAAACAATATTGCTCTTTGTCTTTGCCCTAGACGCCTTAGTTTCCTTTCAGTCTCCTCAAAAGATATAAAGCAATTTAATAAAACATGTCAAAGCAGAGTAATACAGAGTATGCAAATAAATGAGAGTTGCCTGGGTTTCCCTGTGTCCTTCCCTCCAATTTAATTCGTGTTCTGAATATCTCGCTGGAACTCCTGGTTTAGGACGTCTGAAGCAAGGACTCCTGGGCCAAGGAGGCTAAGGTGAATCACCCATTTCCTGGCCTCCCGGCTGCAGACCAATTAGGGTGAATCTATCCTGGCATTTTCTTCCCACTTCCAACTTCCGCTCCGAATCACCCTCGCCTCCAGAGCTACCATCATTAAGCCCCGAGGCTTGAAAGGAAATGAAAGTCAGGGTTTTGAAAGCTAAAAGAACGTATGCTTACACTTTGCCTCAGTTTACCTGCGGTTCAGGAAAGGACAGGAGAAATTTCTGTTTTAAAGTTGGGCAGAAGGAAAGAGTCGGAGCCTCATTTCTCATCTTGGGTGCTTTGAGAGAGAAAGGAAACTCTCCACGTCCAGAACAGGACTCTGAGCTAGGGGTGCGGGGCGGGGACTCCAACGCGCGCTTTGCGACTCTGGTTTCCTGCCCTGCTAGTGGCGGTCCGGTGGGGGTGGCAGTGCGGAGGGAGGTGGATTAAGCCCTTAATTACGCCGTGATCGGCGTGGCACCTGCTTTCCGCACGCCCAGCTCCCAGGGGACTCTGGCACTGGGGGGGTGGAGAGAAGGACCAGCGAAGGAGGAGGGCACGCGAAGGCACCGGCCGTACCCAGGCGCGCCTGCAGGACAGCGGCACCGTGGCTGTGGCAGCGCGCAGAGGCTGTGGAGGGGCTTACGGCTCCCGGCCCACGGGTCTCAGACCCAGGGGCTGGGCCCCGAGCCCCCAGCCCCAGACCCAGTCGGGTCGCGCAATGCTGCGCTACCTGCTCAAAACGCTGCTGCAGATGAACTTGTTCGCGGACTCCCTGGCCGGGGACATCTCCAACTCCAGTGAGCTGCTCTTCGGCGGCTTCAACTCCTCGCTGGCAGCGCTCAACCACAGTTCGCTGCCTCCCAGCGACCCCTCTCTCAACGGTGAGACTGCCCGTGGGGACGTCGGATACCGGGCTAGGGGTGAGGAGAGAGAACTGCGTGGAGAGGAAGGCTAAAGCGCTCCTGTCCCGAAGTCCAGGACTGAGCGGCGCCTTCCAGCACCTCTGGGGAAAGTGGGGTCCAAAAGTTAACTTGGAGCACCTGAGTGGGGGGTATACGAGGAAGGGCGAGGGCTTCAGGGGAGATGGCTACTGAATCCTTTACTTCCCATTTCCCCAACTACCTCCCACGCCACTCCAGGTGAGGAGAACGTGGCTTGTGATGGGCAAGTCCCAAGCTAAGAAAAGCACCGGCCCACCGCTTGGAGGGCAGAGGAGGGGGCACAGTCACCTGCGGGTTTGAGCCTAGGCGGTAACTCGGTGACCTACCCAGGTATCAGGTCTACCTCCAGGATTCGAAGCTTTCCAACAATTCACTCGGGACCAGAGTGAAGAATCCAAAATGTTGGCGGTATTTGCTACGCAGGGGACCAGGACAGCGATCATTTCAAGGAAAGTTAGAACTAAGTTTGTCTCTCAGTGGTAGGACTCAGAACCAACCCGTCTCGGCAAAGCTGCGGCGAGCAGGCAGTGCCGGCGGTGAGGTCGTTACCGCTAATTACGGTGATTAATAAATGACTGGGACGAAGCTCACTCCCCAAGCGCAGCGGGAGGCGGCAATATTGGGCTGCGGGCTGCCTGGGGAGAAGCCCCATTGCGCCTCCTGCTGGCAGTGTCAGGAACTCCCACCTTCCGGCACGCCTTTGCGGGTGTTTCTTTTCAGGTACTTCCTACCCTATCCCTCCGCCTTAGCGCTCTCTAGTTCAGTAGTGACCACTGCGCAGGGGGCTCGAAGGTGGCAAGAAAGGAAAACTGAGCAATGTGTGTGTTTGTATGTTGAGTACTCCAGGTGCTGGGGAGGAGCCCCAGAGCCCCATTAGCATGACCATTAGCTATTCATTAGGCTGCTGTAGAAGAATCTCCAGAGACAAGGAATGACAGGGATGAAATTCCAGGGAAAGGGAACCTGCAGCTGTGTCTACAGGAATTAGGGAGAAAGAATCAGGCAGAAGGGTGTGGTATGTATGGGAGGAATGGAGAAGAAGACGATGGGGAATGAGCTAGAATCCTACAAGATGGTGACTCCAGAGGATTCCCAGGGGTTCAAGCACAGAGACCCTTCTCACTATGCCCCAGAGTCACGCCTTCACTCATGTAAGGCTTTTACAGAGTTTTTACCATACATGGTCACATTTAAGCTTGAAAAATTAGTGAGCTATATAGGAAAGATGTTAATAATCACATTTTGCTGCTGAGGAAACAAATTTATAGAGGTTGACCGGTACCTCAAATGGTCACAAAAACAGGATGAAGCAAAATCTTGGCAATAACACGTCTGTCTGCTTTCATCATACCTGAGTGTTGTTTAAAGAGGAAAAATAATACTTGGGACTGCTTGAATCAATCCAGGTAGAGACTGTAGAGGCCATGATAAGGTAGGGAGTGTGGGGCAAGAAGAGCCCTTAAGGAATAGTTGAATCACCTTGTGTTGACCCTTCCCCCAAGGGCTTTACACCCATTCTGGTTGGGGACTCCAACCACAGATAATGGCTCAGAGAAGTTAAATAATTTGTCCAAGTTGTTACAGTTATGCAGTGTTAAAGTCTGAGAACCCAGCCCTGAGTGTTTGGAAGTCAAAGTCTGGAATTTTAACTACTCCTGGGCTCACCATGAAGTGTGCCCAAATTGGAACTAGGATGGGATGGTGGAATACCCATGAGCTGCAGAGATTTCCATGTGGAGGGGAGAAGATAGAGAAAATCATTCCCTTCCCCAAGTGGGAGAGAAATTGATCTTGTCTCCAACTGTTAAATAAACTGTCCCCAGGATAAAACCAGAAGAGCGTAACCAGTTCAGCTTTGTTTACCCTAGAACGTCTAAGAGTATGGGCAGGAAGTGAAATCTAATCCTACACCCAGCCTGGAAGCAAGAGGTCCCTGAGGATTTTGGAACAGGGTGGGTTGGGCGTGGGCGAAGGAAGGCGCTGAACAGATGTGCCTAGTAGTCTCTGGTTATTTAAGGACGTCAGATTACACAATACTGCAGCGGCGCCTACTGGCCCAAACAGGTTATAAATCCTTTTCCGAGGTCCGGAGAAAGAGATGAGTATTTTCACAAGCTCCCGGTTTCTTCCTGGATCCCAAACAGTGCGACAGAAGATAAAACAGGCAGAAATCTGTAGGCCAAGTGAGAGGCATGGGTAGAACTTGACGGCTAACTCATCCGAGGCAACACGGGCTGTAGGATTTATTTTCCAGCAGCGTAATTTTTTTTTTTTTTTTGGCTTTTCTTTGCTACATCTAGTAAAATAATCTGTTGAAAGCACTGCTTAGAAAAAGGAGCATTACAGACACTTAATACCTGTGATTTGCATTCAATACCTGTGATGTCACAGAACTCCCAAAACTAAAGGAGGTTATCTGGGGTGTCATAGAGACCAGGTTAAGAACTTCTTCCTTCTTGTCTCAGGCCCCAGCCATGTCATTCATGTCTTCCCTTTCATAAGGGATCCCAGGTTAATCCACACTGTCCATTCACTAGTCAGGAACTATATAGAGGTCAAGAACCAAAACCCAAGTGGTGCTCTGTTGGGTGTTCACTAGAAAAGTAGAACCAGCACCGGTGAGTGAAAACCAGCCGACTAGACATGTAGTATAAACACCAAGTCACGGCCCAGTTATTCACCTAAATTTCGCAGGAGAGAAGGCTGAGTCTTTAGGAATTCCAGAAAGTAGGTCCAGGAATTTGTGTCCTGATTCCTTTACTGATCTGCCTGTCTGTAGGCATCTCCTTTCCAGTCTAAGAACGTCTGCCAACAAAGAGATACTGGAGCCTACAGAGGAAGAGGGTGGGCAGGGTGGACTTTGCTCTAGCAGCTGAAGCTTGGGAAATGAAACAACCAAAAGGTTCTCTTTCCTTTTGGAGCCTCAGTAGCTTTCCCAAATTCCCGATCTGAGCTTTTTGCTCACCCCGCCCCCACCGCCGCCTCCCCAGAGTCAAGAATTGGGCCAGAGGACGCTATGCCGCGCATCGTGGAGCAGCCACCTGATCTACTGGTCTCCCGGGGCGAGCCGGCCACGCTGCCCTGTCGTGCTGAGGGCCGACCCAGACCCAACATCGAATGGTACAAGAATGGGGCACGCGTGGCCACAGCACGCGAGGACCCGCGCGCGCACCGCCTACTGCTGCCCAGCGGCGCCCTCTTCTTTCCGAAAATTGTGCATGGGCGCCGCGCTCGACCGGATGAGGGAATCTACACTTGTGTGGCCCGCAACTACCTGGGGGTTGCAGCGAGTCGAAACGCCTCTCTTGAAGTAGCAGGTGAGAATTCTGTCGTTAACTGATAGTTTCCAGAGCCTGGGGGGCGGTGGGGGCCACCGGGCAAAACTACGAAGAGTCATCCTCAGGGGGCTCAGCCCATTCAGCATCTTCCTTTGGTCTCTAAAGCCGAGATTATGGCCAGAGGAGGAAGTGGGTCTGACTCAAGCCTTGTATTTTGGAACCTGAAAAAAGCTCAGGTCTGCTGTGATCCATCTACCCCTATACAACACTATACTTGGATCCTCACCAAGTTAGGTCACATCATACTGTTTATTCTCCTGACCCTTTTCCCTTGACACCCCTCTCTCTTCAGTCCTCCGTGATGATTTCCGGCAGTCTCCTGGAAACGTGGTGGTGGCAGTGGGGGAGCCAGCAGTAATGGAATGTGTGCCCCCCAGGGGCCACCCAGAACCTTTGGTGACTTGGAAGAAGGACAGTGCAAGGCTTAAAGAGGAGGAGGGAAGGATTACGGTGAGGGATGGGGCCACAGGCTATGAGTCTGGCACCAGACTCAAAGGAGGAAGGCCCAAATCTAAGTCTCTGGGGCCTGGGAATAATTTCTTGATATTGATGAGGTTGGAGATTTAGATCAGAGCATCAGGTAACCAGAAGCTGAGAGTCAGCTATTGAGTAAGTGAAAAGGAGGGTAGGATGAAATAGAGGTTAGAGAGGTGGGAGCATGATGTCCCAGGGAGTCCTTATCTGATACATGGGTCAATTTCATTGGTCTTCTTCCTGGACTTGCTGTGAGAACCAGATACACTTTACACACACACACACACACACACACACACACACACACACACTTTGATGGCTATAAAGGACCAAAGTTACCATTATTACCCTGCAGATTCGTGGAGGGAAGCTGATGATGTCACACACACTCAAGAGTGATGCCGGGATGTATGTGTGTGTGGCATCCAACATGGCAGGAGAACGGGAGAGTGGGGCAGCTGAACTTGTGGTACTGGGTAGGCACTGGGAGTTTTGGAATTATGGGAGTGGGTAACCCAGAAAGTAAGTAGCTGTGCAGACTCCCTGACTGATCATTGGTTCCCACTCTTTAGAGCGTCCCTCATTCCTGCGAAGACCAGTAAACCAGGTGGTCCTGGCTGATGCCCCTGTTAATTTCCTATGTGAGGTGGAGGGGGATCCCCCACCTCATCTGCACTGGCGCAAGGAGGATGGGGAACTGCCCACAGGCAGGTGAGAAGCCCCCTTCTGCCTGTGCAGAGACCCAAACAGCTCAAACTGGAAGGCAGACACCCTCTCACTTGAGGGCACAGAGAAGTCTCCTCCTCAGAGACAGTGGCCCCTGTTGTGTCCAGCCCCCCCCCCCCCCACCATCCCAACTTGTGGGTACCAGCTTCTATTCCTGTTGAGTACTGCCTTATCTTTTTGTACCCTGACCCTGGTGTCTGTCCTGGGGGAGAGAGAAGGGGTCTGTAGCTGTGACCAACCCAGCCTGGGTGGGGAGTGGAGCAGGTATGAGATCCGGAGCGACCACAGCCTTTGGATTGGGCAAGTGAGTGCTGAAGATGAGGGGACTTACACCTGTGTGGCGGAGAACAGCGTGGGCCGTGTGGAAGCATCTGGTTCCCTCAGTGTTCACGGTGAGGGCTCCACCTGGGACTGCCTGCAGGTGGGGTGATATGAGGGAAGAAGAAGGATGGGTCGCAGTGCAGGGAATGGGAGAGAAAGAGCGGGAGATGTGGGTGGGTGGCCTGAGACTTCTGGAAGGAGAGAAAAGAGAGTCAAACAAATTCTAGTGGGAGGTGGGTGTCTGCTTCTATTTAAGCAAGGCTTGGGCTTCTCTTTCCTGTTCCTTCATGCTCCTTCTTAGTACTACAAAGTCCCTTTCCTTTATCTCACTCCCCTTCCTAGTCCCACCTCAGTTGGTGACCCAACCCCACGACCAGATGGCAGCTCTTGGAGAGAATGTGACTTTCCAGTGTGAGACTAAAGGAAACCCCCCACCTGCCATCTTCTGGCAGAAAGAAGGAAGTCAAGTAGGTGGCTGTCTCCAAAACGCTGCCTGTCAGCTCTTTCTCTGGGCCTTCCTCCCTCTGCATTCTGCAAACTTTTCTCTGGGGCTTCTGTTTTACCTTTGGTACCCTACCCCTAGAAACTCTTGCAAATTACTTGGGAGCATTAAATAAAATAATGAATATAAAGTGACTGGAACATTTGGACACTTTAAAAAAACAGTAATATGTTTAGTAACATTACTGTTTATAACAGTAATATGTTTAGGTGGTAGTGAACAGTCCTGGATGATAATTCCTTGGAGAATCTTTCTATTTTGGGACAAAGATGTCCTGGGGATGAGGCAAATCCAATTAGATTCCTGCTCCCTTAGGTCCTTTGGGGCCTTGGTTTTAGACCTAACATACTGCTCTAGAAACCAAGAATTGAACCAAAGCTGCTCAGGGTGGAAAACTATTTGCTTTGCCTATTTATAGCTCTCTCCACCAGAGGAAGCTAACTGTCACCCCCTTTCTACTTAGCAAACAAATGCCATATCACACAACCCAAGAACATTCACTGAAGTTTGAACATAAGTAACTTCCTATAAAGGAAAGGTGGGAATTTTGCTACTGGAAACAGGGTCAGTATAATAAAATAAGTCTGATTATCACCACTCCACAAGAAAACCCAGCAACCTACTTACTACCTTATTCCAAATTTGTAGCCACATTTTTTTTAAATCTTCTCTATCACCTGTGACTGATGCATTTTAATAAGATTCTCACAGAATGACAATGGTGATGGTAAAGGGGATGGGTCTCAGTCAGAGACAGCCTAAACCCAAGCCTGTCTCTTTATTTTCCATGTGTCTATCTAAAGTAAAATGTTAAAGCCAGAAAGAAGGGAAAAAATTTAAAATTTATCATATAAGGTTTTTGAAGATTTTCATATTATTACTTTATTTAAACCTCCTATCCCCTAAGAATCAAATTTGGGTAAAATGGAGTTCAGAAAAGTTTAATAGTTTGCTCAGAGTTTTCCAGCTAGTAAGTCACAGGGGTGTGAAATTGTCCCCAAGATCTTCTAGTGAAATTCCTTTATGTAAAATTCCTTTTTGTGAAAAGTCCTAACTGCTTTGCCTGAGGTCATTTCAATGGCTGAGGGCAGAGTGCGAACTAGAACCTTAGGAATTCTTTGGGTTCTGAGATCGACAGGCCTGGAGAATTCTCCCTGCCTAGCTGCCTGCTCATTCTACATCTTGGTCCCTTACTCTGTCATAGGTCCTGCTTTTCCCTAGCCAGTCACTTCAACCCACGGGGCGCTTCTCAGTCTCTCCAAGAGGCCAGCTCAACATCACTGAAGTGCAGAGTGAGGATGCTGGCTACTATGTATGCCAGGCTGTCAGTGTGGCTGGCAGCATCCTGGCCAAGGCCCTGTTGGAGATAAAAGGAGGTATTTGCCCATGGAGAGAGGGTTGGACCCATGGTCTGGAAAAACATGGCCTGAAGAGACTAGTTTCTCTTGGATGCTGTGCAGTATGTCTGGGAGGGGTTATGTCTTTGAAGTTTGGAACAGCACAGAATCATCCAAGCAGAGTCTACAGATGATTATCAAAGTTCTCTCTGATTAGTGGGAGGGTTGGGGTGAGGGAAGGTGAAAAGGCAGAGAATGAGGACTACAGAGGGGCTATTTGCTTGACCCTAGACTCCTCAGATGCCTAATTTCTTCCTCTCAGCCTCCTTGGATGGGCTGCCTCCCATCATTCTCCAGGGACCAGCCAATCAGACACTAACCCTTGGCTCCTCTGTATGGCTGCCGTGCAGAGTGACTGGGAACCCTCAGCCCAGTGTCCGATGGAAGAAGGATGGACAGTGGCTGCAGGGCAATGACCACCAGTTCAACCTAATGGCCAATGGCACCCTGTACATCACCAATGTGCAGGTGAGTGCCACCCAGGGGACTCTTATAACTAAGAATGAATGGCTATCTGGTCCACATTCCCAATGCTAGTAAGTATCTCCTGGGCCTCTAACCACGTTTCTACCTCTCTGCTCTCAGACCTCCTAAAGTATCTGGCATATTTTTCATCCTGCTATTACCTGCCTTCACCCCCTCACCTTACCCTGCTCCACTCCCAGTGTGCCAGTACTTTACCCTCTCCTGCAGGAGGTGGACATGGGTTTCTACAGCTGTGTGGCCAAGAGTTCCATAGGAGAGGCCACATGGAGTAGCTGGCTTAGGAAACGGGGTGAGTTTATTTTTCACGCCCTCGATTTGCCAGCACCCTTCTCCAAACCTGCTTCAAGGTAGTCAGTACCTCCCCCAAATCCCAGGACTAATTTTATCTTCCAAATGCCATGGCCATGGTGGTGGGGATGAGGAAGACAGAAGTGGTGCAAGTGGGAGGCAGAAGTGAGTAGGGATTAGTACACTAGGCTACCCTACGACCATCACCAGGGTTCGCAGTTCCACAGCTCCTCTGGGAAAGAGGCAGGCTACACTGGGGTCATACTTTTTCCATTCTTCTACTTAATGATTATCTACCACTGCAGAAGATTGGGGAGCATCACCAGATCCTCCTACAGAACTGAGTACCCTTCCAGGCCCTCCCTCTCAGCCAGTGGTCACTGAGATCACCAAGAACAGCATTACCCTGACCTGGAAGCCCAATCCGCAGGCTGGGGCTACAGTCACCTCTTACGTGATAGAGGCTTTTAGGTATGGAGAAAGTTTTGAATTCAAACCTGAAGAGCAAACCCCTGTGTCCTTAGGGTCTGCTATTGTGGGGAGGGATTATACAGACCTCTCTCCTAAGGAAAGGAGGTAGCAGGATTCCATAGAGAATGAATGAGAGGGAGAAGACAGGTTGGGAGTTCCTGGCTTAGAAAAAACTGTCACCTTATTCTTGGTATAGCCAAGCAGCTGGCAACACATGGCGGACAGTGGCAGATGGTGTGCAGCTGGAGACACACACAATCAGCGGTCTGCAGCCCAATACCATCTACCTGTTTCTGGTGCGAGCTGTTGGAACCTGGGGCCTCAGTGAACCCAGCCCTGTCTCCGAGCCTGTCCGCACTCAGGGTAAAGTCAGAATGCCTGGGCTTGTGGGTGTAACATGGAACACTACAAAGCATTCTCTGCCAAAACCATGGCACCGTTGCAGTTCAGAGCTCTTTCCTGCTATGCCAGGTCTATTCTGGTGGCCCAGCCTGGAATAAGAGGTTATGTTTCCCTCTTATAAGGGGACAAGAGAGCAAAGAGGGCCAGGTATGGTGGCACACACCTATAATCCCAGCAGCTCAGAAGGCTGAGGCAGAAGGATCACAAGTTCGAAGCTAGCCTCAGCAACTTAGCGAGGCACTAAACAACTTAGAGAAACCCTGTCTGTAAATAAAATATAAAAAAGGGCTGGGGATGTCGCTCAGTGGTTAAGTGCTACTTATAAAATATAAAAGAGAAACAGAGAGGAGGGAGGGAAGGAATAGGTATTCATTCATCTCAGTAGTCCTTACTTCTGAGCGTTTTTTCCAATCAATTGTTAAGACTAGAAGGGATCTTTGTGTTTGAGATGAGGAACTTGGAAGTCTTTACAGGATGCATATGTAGTTATGCAGGAAGAATACTGAGTTGGACACCTGGGCCCATCTCTGCAAACTACTCCCCTGACCAGCCCCCTCCTGACTCTGGGTGTGCTCTGGTGTTATAAGTGGTACAGTCTGTGGGGCAGGATAGAGGTAGGATACAAGCACACCCTCAGTCTTGTCTTCCTGTCCATTGTGGCCCCTGCTAAGTGGGCCCTTTGGTTGACAGATAGCCATCCAACCAGGCCAGTGGAAGACCCATGGAGAGGCCAGCGGGGAATGGCTGAAGTGGCCGTGCGAATGCAGGAGCCCATAGTCCTTGGGCCCCGAACTCTGCAGGTGTCCTGGACTGTGAGTAGAGCACAGGAATGAGGTTAAGGTTGGGGATGTTGATGGGGAACACGAGGGCATCCAAGAATGAGTATGGGAGAGTGGGAGGTGAGTGGTTGGGGAAGGTGGCATGAGTAGGGGAGGGGCTGGGCCTGGAGGACCTGTGTGGCCCCAGCTGCCCTCTCTGGTACACCTTGTTCTGTCTCTTATAGGTGGATGGCCCAGTCCAGCTGGTGCAAGGTTTCCGGGTATCCTGGAGAGTAGCAGGTCCTAATGGGGGAAGCTGGACAGTGCTGGATCTACAGACCCCAAGCCAGCAAAGTACTGTGCTAAGAGGACTCCCACCAGGGACCCAAATCCAGATTAAGGTGCAAGCCCAAGGCCAGGAGGGGCTGGGGGCTGAAAGCCCTTTTGTGACCAGGAACATTCCTGAGGAGGGTAAGTAGGGCCACAGAACTGATTATGGACAAGAGGGGAGAGGGAGTGGGTAGGGTGGAAGTTTACAAGGCAAGGTGAATAGGTGGGAAGGAGAGGTGCCTCTCAGTTCTCTAAGATAAGAACAGGGAGGGTAAGATTGGGGTAGCTCGCAATGACTGTCTGTATCTTTCTCACCACGCTCCACCTGGCCCAGCCCCCAGTGGTCCCCCCCAGGGAGTGGCAGTAGCCTTGGGGGGTGATGGCAACAGCAGTATCACTGTGTCCTGGGAGCCTCCACTGCCTTCTCAGCAAAATGGGGTCATTACTGAATACCAGGTACAGGACTTGAGAAGGGACTGGATGGGAGGAATGGGGAGAGTCGGTGGGGGAGAATCTAGGTTAGGTTCAGTGTGGAGGGAACCTAGGGCCGACTTTGGGGCTGTGATGAGATTAGGGGGGAGGAGAGCGGTTTCATAGTGTTGTCTTCAGACTGAATTGTGCCTGGCCAAGCTCCCTCTATCATTCAGAGTCTCAAGTTTCCCCGTGGGGCCAGAATTCCATTTCTGACTCCCTAAAGTAAGTCTCGGTCTCCGTAGATCTGGTGCCTGGGTAATGACAGTCGCTTCCACCTCAACCGGTCTGCGGCAGGCTGGGCACGCTCCGTGATGCTGCGGGGACTGCTGCCGGGTCTGCTCTACCATACCCTGGTCGCCGCGGCCACCAGCGCTGGCGTGGGCGTGACCAGTGCTCCGGTGCTCGTGCAGCTGCGTGAGTCGGGAGGTGGGCGTGGGAGAGCTGGGCTGCTGAACTTTGTTGGCCGTGGGGTTCCTGTGCTAGAGTGCCTGTGGGGTCAGGAACGGCCCTTCCCCAGCTCCTGGGTTTCGGGCTCCTACTCCTCTCACCTCCCTGACCCCCACAGCGTCCCCGCCGGGAATGGAGCCTGGGCTCGAGGTGGGCCCGGGGCTGGCGGAGCGGCTGGCGAGGGTGCTGCGGGACCCTGCCTTCCTCGCAGGCAGCGGTGCGGCCTGCGGGGCGCTGCTGCTCGGGCTCTGCGCCGCCCTCTACCGGCGCCGGAAGCAGCGCAAAGAGCTCAGCCACTACACGGGTGAGAGCAGGGCCAGGGGGACGCGCTTGGGCCTCAGAGTGGACAGAGCCTGAAGGGGAACCAGGAGGGCCTGAGGGGCGGGTGTGGTGGGGAGCTCAGCCTCTCTGCGAGTAGGGCAGGGCCAGGAGGAAGGGGTCGCCGCGCAAGCTCACCCACTCGGGATGGGCACGGTGGCACGAGGAACTGCCTGGTTAGGAGATTTGGGGGAAAAGGGTGGGCCACGAGGGAACAGGACCTGGAATTGCGGGAGGGGTGAGGTTTGCCACTAAGACAAGAGGGCAGGCTATGCAGCTCAATAAGCAGGAAAGCCCACGTGGTGACAGGGGAGGGGGCAGGGCCAGGAGGTAAATTGTGAATCGGTCTGGATGGCAAGAAGGGTCTAATGAAATGAGGCCACCTGAGTTCTGCTATTCCCCAGTAAGTGGCGTCCCTGCAGATATGCTGAAGTCTGAGGCCAGTGGTTTCTGATCTTGCTACATAAAGGAACCACTTGGGGAACTTTAGAAGAATTGAGACCCGAGTCCCACCCCCAGAAATTGGTCCAGGGTACAGCTTGAATGGTAGAACTGGGACCAGGGTCCAGGAGTGAATAAACACACGGGAGCGTCTGATCCCTCGCCTCATTGCCCCTCTTCTTTCTCCCACGGGTTCCTGCCCGGAAGCCTCCTTTGCCTACACACCCGCAGGTGAGCATTCTCTGCCCCAGTGAGGCTCAGACCCCCAGTACTGGTTCTTCTCTCACTGGTTCTCCCCCTCATCTTCTCCAGTGTCCTTCCCACACTCAGAGGGACTCTCTGGAGCCAGTTCCAGGTAATTCTCTTAACCTGTCTGCCAAGGACAATCTCTTTCATTGAGAGCCCACTCCTTCCTCTCAGGCCTCCCTAAGCTGAGGATCTCCCAGCTCCCATCCCCAACCACACCATTACTATCTGTGACTCTCAATTACTGCCACCTGCTTTACCTTTGATGAGCTCTTTACGGCTCTCCATCCTCAACATTCACCTGCTCCCCCTCAGGCCACCCATAGGCCTTGGCCCTGCCCCCTACCCATGGCTGGCAGACTCTTGGCCCCACCCATCCGGAAGCCCATCAGCCCAGGAACCTAGAGGAAGCTGCTGCCCCAGCAATCCTGATCCAGAGGACAGATACTACAATGGTGAGGAGTTCTAATTCTCTCAGGGGCACACACAGCCCTGCCCCCTTCGCTTAGTCTACTGGGGCAAACTGAAGGGAGCTGAGGAGGCCCAGTCTTCCTGAGGTTGGTTAGTCCTGGGGCTGGCGGTGGGGGAGGGGGTGATTAGTCAGGGGAGTGTCTTTCAGCCCTGACCTTCACCTTGGTTTGGCATGTAAGGTTTGAAGTGGGGGAGGAAGTTGATTTGGTGGGTTCTCCTTTTGCCCTCCATTCTTCTGTTGTCCTCTATTTTCTGTCTCCGCCCTTTTCTCCTCCACTGGGCTTCCCTCTTTTTCCTTCTCAGAAGCAGGAATCTCCCTATATTTGGCTCAGACTGCCCGGGGCACTGCTGTCCCTGGCGAGGGTCCTGTCTACAGCACCATTGACCCAGCAGGGGAGGAGCTGCAGACCTTCCATGGGGGATTCCCACAACACCCTTCAGGGGACCCAGGCACCTGGAGCCAGTATGCTCCTCCAGAATGGAGCCAGGGGGATAGTGGTATGACCCCAGTTCCTAACACCCCCATGTTAGCCCTGTCCAGAACATCCTCCATCCTAACTCTCTGACACCTAGGCCAGTACTTCCTTCTGATATGTCTCATCTTTGGCACTTTCCTGCCATTTTTGATATGTCTCCATCTACTCTTCTCAGGAGCCAGGGGAGGCAAAGTGAAGCTTCTGGGGAAGCCTGTGCAGATGCCCTCTCTGAACTGGCCAGAAACCCTGCCACCACCTCCCCCTTCCTGTGAACTGAGCTGTCCCGAGGGGCCTGAGGAGGATCTGGAGGGCAGGTAAGGATGCTGTCTGCTGCAGCCCCCCACCAATGGACCTGCCTAGAGCCTCCTGGGGCAGGCCGGCGGAGATGCTGGTAGAGGAAGGGAGGGGGCAAAAGGAAGAGCAAGAGGAAGGTATAGGAACTACTTGGTCCTTCCCTTCTCTCCTGCATCTTTGCCCTCAGCTCAGAGTCAGAAGAATGGTGCCCACCAATGCCCGAGAGAAGCCACCTGACTGAGCCCAGCTCCGGTGGAGGGTGCCTGGTTGCTCCATCCCAAGGGGAAAACCCCTCTCCCACACCCTCCTATGGACAGCAGTCCACAGCCACTCTTACCCCCTCACCTCCTGACCCTCCCCAGCCCCCTAGTGATCTTCCCCATCTCCATCAGATGCCCAGGTAGGGAGGTTTATAGTACTTCACGTATTACAAGCCTTCAGTACATATCTATTCAGTGGTTGTTGGGGTCGATGGGTATGTGAATCTGGGGTACAGAGGTCTCAGGGCTTGTCAGGGTGGATGTGTGATTTGTGGAAAAGCATGGAGGTTTACAAAGTCTCTCACTCCCTTCTATCTCTTCATTGGAGAGAGTCTGCAAGCTTCCTGAAGCATTTCCAACATGACCTTCCTCATGCTTCCCAAGCTCAGGAGGCCATCTGGGGGATGGGCCATGTCCTATTCATCTGTAGAAGGCTGAGTGTCCAGTACAGTGCCTGGCAGATATTAGACTCCTAATTTGGTGTGGAGTGAGCAAATGCTGAAGCCTCATGTCATTGCAGGAGGGTGCCCCTTGGGCCAAGTTCCCCTCTCAGTGTGTCCCAGCCCACTCTGAGTAGCCACGAAGGGAGGCCTGCTGGCCTGAGTGCTGGTCTCACATCCTCTCACCACCTGGGCACCAGCCCTGTCCCAAGTACAACCAGCAGTGCCCCAGGTGAGCTTGCAGACCCTCAAGTTATGCCCACCTCCCTACGCTCCCTTCAAAAGTTATTTCTTTCTTTTACCTATCCTTTCTCCAATCTCCTAATGCTACAGGGAGAACCCGGCAGGTGCCTGGGGAGATGACTCCCCCACTTCAAGGACCCAGTGCCCGAATCCGGAAGAAATCCAAGGCTCTTCACTATAGGAGGGAGCACAGTCCTGGGGGTGAGGGGATCCTACCCCTTGGAGATGGCGACAGTCAGTGCAGGGTACAGGCAGGACGCTAAGGATGGGCTCTTGGGACTGAAGCAGGTGGAGCCAAATCTTCACTTTCAGCCTCCTGGTGTCAGGGATTAGACGTGGGAGGAAGATCAGTGTCAGGTGAGGCAGGAGACTCTGCTGAAAATAGGTCTCTTCTTCAGACTTGCCCCCACCACCCCTGCCACCACCAGAGGAGGAGGTAAGCTGGGCCTTGGGGCTGAGAACAGCAGGCAGCATGTCCTCCTTGGAGCGAGAGCACAGTGGGGAGAGGAGAGTGGTGCAGGTGGTGCCTCTGGGGGCCCAGCGAGGACCCCATCCAGATGGTAAGGAGGGCCAGGGCAGTAGGGAGGGGACTGGAAGCTGGTAGTAGGGTTCATGGATCTGCTCAATGTCAAAGACCCTCTTGTCTCTCTCACTCTTGCTAAGCAAAATCCCCTGAGGTCTGCAAGATAAATCCTTTCCCTGGACTAAAGCCCAGAACGAGAGAAGAGTGGTTTCTAGGTGTTCTCTCTTCCCTAAGGCTCTCTCTGCTTGGGAGTTACCCACGTGTTTCTGAGCCCCTATTATGTCAAGACCATGTACCGCATGCTCTGCTTCTTCTCAGCCTCTTGCATGACAGAGCCTGATACCTGCTCCTTTATCATCTCAGAGCTGGGATGGTAGTTGGGTGACAAGTGAGTGAGTGGCAATGTTTTGTCATCTGCCTGTGTCCAGCTGCCCTTCTCTGTTGTGCTGCAGAAGAGGCCTGGCTCCCATATGGCAGACCAAGCTTCCTGTCCCGTGGCCAGGGCACCAGCAACTGTTCCACTGCTGGCAGCAATTCTTCCAGGGGCTCTGGCAGCTCTCGGGGCTCCCGGGGTCCTGGACGGAGCAGGAGCCGGAGCCGAAGCCAAAGCCAGAACCAGAGGCCAGGACAGAAACGTCGAGAGGTAGGGGCCAGAGGTCACATAGAAATGATGCACAGGGATAGGGAGGGTGGCCAATTGGTGACTGAAAATAGGAAGACAGGAAAGGGCTTGCAGAGAAGATTGAAAGGAAGGGAATGAGTGAGGGGGAAGGGAGGAGTCCTTTAGAAGAAATGATAAGGGATGAGAGCAAGATGACATATACGAGTCTGTGGGTACCCCCTAGAACTGGATTAAGTGAAAAGCTGATCCATTACTGTGGCTTGTTTGCCCTGGCCCAGGGCTTACCAAAACAGTCAGTCCCCACGGCTCTCTCTCTCTTGCTCTCGTTCTTGCTCTCTCTTTCTCTCATTCACTCTCTAGGAGCCAAGATGACCTTTGATGAGGCAATGAAAACACTGAGAGTTCCATGGGGCAGGGGATGGAACACCCTCTCATGGTAAACAAAGCTGTGAGCCAAAAGGAGCAGGGATGGAGTCCTCTTTCCTCCCAGCGATGATACTTGGGGCTCACTGAAACCCTTTGGCCTCAATGGCTTCAATTGACTTGGAAAGCCAGGACTTCCCTTTCATCTTTTTTTGGACTAAGAACTGTTTGTATAAAAGACAATAAAAGGGGTCTGATCCAAGCCCTGAGCTCTGTTTGTTTTGTGCAATATGTAGGGGAAGAAAGGAGTTGCAAGGATCTGCAGATCAGTGCACACTGGTAGTTTCAGCATCCTTTTTGAACTTCTGTCAGAAGAACTAGATGAGGACAGGTGCTAAGTGACACTGGCCTGGCCTGCTTCCTGAAAGAGCCAAAGCCCACTGTTCCCCAATTACAACCATAGAGACTTTCCAAATAGCTAATGAGCAGACACTTGTCCACCTTCAGAGGACTGAATCAGACCTCTACTGCCCTCCCTTTGGATCTGTTTTCCACATCTTCTGCGAGGGAACATGCCCTTCACAACAAAAACAAGTTTCAAAAACCCAAAGAAAGGAGGAGCTTATGGGGGAACCTCCAGGCAAGGAGAAAGTGCATTTCTAGTACCTCCTTAGAGAGCCTGCTTCCGTATTGGCCCTCCAGAGATAATCCTCCTGTGGCTCTGTTCATGCTCTGCAACTTGTGGACTCTGCCCCTGACCTTTCCCATTCTGTAAGGAAGACTCAGGCCAGCCTGCTCTCCAGTAGCTTTCAGTGGCTTGGGCCCTGGAAGTCCTGCCCCCCACATCCATCTCTTTGTTCTGCTGTTTTGTCTGAAGAATGTTCAGTAGCCAACCATCACAGGTGGTTCTACCTTTTATGGAATTTAGTTACTTTGTCTATTTTTAAGGAACCATCTGGGACTGGTCTTTGGGGAGGAGGGCTGGAACTGCAGAAAGCAGGAATTGTCTTCTCAGGATGAGTTGCAGGATCAGCAGACCTTGAAACTTGCCTACCAACCCCTTTCCTAGATTATGCTTAAAATCTGGTGGAGGTACCTCATCTTCCCTTCAATTGCAGGACAGCGAAGAAGGACATTCTGTGAGTGTCCATGAATTCTCTACTCTTTCTAACCCAGGGGGACCTCTTGCCATCTCTCCAAGTGCTCTCCGCAAATGGTGCCCCAGAAAATGATTTCACAGAACTCCAGTCTTTACAGTTTTATAGTGTCTAGTTCCTTAAACTTGAAGTGATCACAGGATTAGGAGGATGCTTTTGTCCCAGATTCTTACACCTCCCTTCCTTTAGCTTCCTTCTAGGTCTGGCTCAAACCCTTGACCTTGACGCTTTGTAGGGTCACATTGCCTCTGTACATTGCTCTTTATTTTCTTTACACAGTGAGGCTGGGGAGAGGATTGAGCTGATTTCTAGAGGAGGTCTCAGAGGGACTGAGAGGGGAGACTGCAAGTGCCTTCCTCCAAAGCCCTCTCCCATCAGCTGCTGCTTTTCTCCACAGAGACATCTTTGACTCCCCCACCTCTCGCGATCCATAGCGGGAGACAGGGCTGTTCCTTAGGCCACAGGCCTTGACTGTGGGAGTGGGTGGAACAGAGGAGAGAGTTCTGGAGGTAGAGATGACATTTTGCTTCCTGAGGGCTCCAGTTCTGCTTTCATTTGTGGAAGTAGTCTGCTGGAAGCTGAGGAAGGTGGACTCCCACTATAAGGAATATAGGCCAAGCTCTCCAGGCCATACGCCAGGCCTATGCGCAGACAGGAGAGGTGGTCCTGGTGCTCTTCTGACAGTCTCGGGGACATGGTTCAAGAGGAATCTGTAGAAGCAATTGAAGGAAAGTGGAGCTATCCCGCTGCTTCTGTCTCTCCTGCTGGACCCCAGACTGCCTTTTGACTCTTCCCCAGGACCCTTCAGGTTAAGACCACCACATTAGCCAGAAGATGGACACTCACTGCCATCCTTGGGAACAGGAAAGCTGAGTTGATTTCGCTGGCAAGAAGTCCCGGAGTCAGGGGGCCAGGGAGGCAGCCCCCTTCCCAGTCGCCGGGTATGATTGATCTCCTCGTCCTCCAGCCAGTCAGGCCTCCACTCCCACAGGGGCAGGGAGAGGGTGGAGGTCAGGAAGAGGTCATCCCGTGGTGAGGGAGGTGAGGAGGCATCTGTCACAGAGGGTAGTGGCATCAGTGGGGGACTGACCTTTAGCCCCTAGGGACCAGTTTAGGACAGAAAACTTAGGACCAGCTAGCTTAGGGAACACACCCAGTCCTAAACACCCGTAACCCCAACTCAACCCACTGGTCCCAGGGGCTGTATCCCCAGGACCTAATGGGAAGGTCCATGGTCTCTTCTCTTTTCTCTCCCTCTATGCTCCACATGTCTTCTCACTCCTGTGTGTTTCCACACCCTTCCTCTTTCCTGGCCACAGTAGAAGTTAAGGAGCGACTGGACTCAGCTCCAATGTGTCTAACAGTGTGTCTCCATGTCAGCAGACGGCAGCTCAGGGCTTGCTGGCCCTTTGGGGTTTCTTCCCCATATACCCTGTCAGATTCTCCAAGCCCATCTTACTAACCCTGACTCTTAGCCCCCAAGAAAAATAAACTGTGGCAAATGAGAAGGCAAGGCTAATTCCAGACAGAAGTGCCCATACAAGGGAAGAGAATGCCCTGGGAATGGGAGAATGTAGGAGAGTATGGACAGAAGGCCAGCAGAAACAGGAAGACCATGAGACGAGGACCACTGGGAGGACTTGTCTCTTGGTTGGGGATAGGGTCTAAGGAAGTGGGGATGAGGAGTGAGATGGGTGGTCCCACGTACCAGTGAAGACGCAGTCTGTCTCCCTGGGCTCCAGACCAAAACCAAAGCTATCCACAGCCACTGCCAGGGCACGGGCAAAGTGAGCATCAGCGAGGAAGGAGCCATCGGAGGAGCTGACAAGGCTGGCTCTGGCACTGGGGGCGTTATCCTCAGAGGCGGAGCCCCAACCATTGACCAGGGAGCCTTCGCTGGGGGTGGGGGTAGGGCAGGGTCGAGGTGGGCACAACAAGCCCCCTGCCTCAGACCCCGCTCCTACTCCAGCCCTGCCCATGTCTGCTAGCCCTGAGGTTGTCGGGATGCTGATGTACCCATAGGTCATGGGGGGTGAAGGAGCCCTTGGCATTGGAGAGACACTGTTCCTAGGAAGAGGCAAAGTGGGAGACAGAACAATGGTTAGGGTAGTAGCAGAAGTGTGCCAGTTTAGCAGATACTCACTGAAGTTCTCTGGCTACTCACCGGGGAGTTTCCTCACCCTCACTGAGTTCCAGGCAAAGGGCCACCTCCTCGGGGGTCAGCACACTGTCCTGATCCTCCCCCAGCGATGACAATGAAGAACTAGACAGGTGACTGGAAGCTGGACTGGGACCAGAGAGGGAAGAGGCCTGGGGGCTGGGCGGCCTGGAGGGTGTATGGATGGAAAGGGATGCTGCTGGCAGTGGGGTAGAGGAGGGAGCTTGGGGCTCCACCAAGTGCCTGGTTGGGGTGAGGGAGGGATGGCAGGATGGTTAGTGCCATTCCTCATCCACCTATTCCCAGCCCTGCTTCCTGACCCCATGGCCTCTTACTGAGTCTGCTGACTCTGAGTCGGGATTCCACGAGGAGAGAGGGGTGTTGGAGGGAGAGGGCGAGTCACCAGGTCATTTGAATTGCTGAGGAGCTGTGGTCCCAGGGCCCGCCAGGCCACCAGAGCTCGGGGCACGGCTCCTGGGGAACAAAAGCCCGGTGCTGAGACTGGCAGAATCTCATTTGGCCCCAGACCCCCCTCTGCCTGCCCGTCCAGACCCTCCGCTCCTGGCCCCAGTCCACCCACTTAGCCTCCTCAGGCACAGAAGGAGAAGTAGGTAGAAGGCTGGGATGGTGGGCCCCTATAACCCACCTCCTGCCTTTACTTTCCTCTCAGAAACCCCCTCTCACCTTTGTTTTGAGAAAGATTCTTGGAACCTCTATTTCTCAATTCCCAGGACCAGAGCTCTGTGGAGCGGCTACCCAGGAGAAGTGGGGAACTGTTGGCTTGGTGTAACTCTGCAAAGGAAAGAGCTTGTGACTGGGGGACAAGCCAGGGTGGGCCTTTCAGACCCCAACACAGACTCTATCTGTAGTCTTGTTAATTCATTTCAGCCCAGGGGACCCTGATTCCAGAGAAAAGAGGGAAGCACCTCCCCCATTCCTCTCTACCACACCCCCATCTTTATCCAGTCAGCTGTGACAGGGTGGAAGGTTCACTGGGCTGAGAGTCAGCAGACCTGCCATTATAGCCTGGCTAGCTGTGTGACCTCAGAAAAGTCCATTCAACCTTTCAGAAACTCAGTTTCATCTGTAAACAATTACTTCAAATGATGGTTCTGAAGATTAAATAAAAGCAGATTGCAAATTGCCTGGCACCTAATAGATACTTAAAAAAGAAAAAAAAAAAAACAAACTTTCTTTTCCTTGACTGTATACATTCTGATCTCCCTAATTTCTAGTCCCTCACATAGTGCTACTGTCAAATTTTGGCTTTGTGAAGACATATACCCTTTCTTTTCTTGAAGGGAATCTATTAGTAACTTCTATCTCTTGCATTGCAAACATCTCAAGTGGTTCTAAATTGTCTAGTCCCACCCAGAGAAACTTGAATGACTCACTTGGGGAGGTGGGTTGGACTGTCAAATTGAACTGAGTGAATAAGATAAAAATGGGAAACCCTGGATGAAGCTAGGTGAGACAGGAAGGAGTCCCTTAGTAGGGAGAGGAACTTCAGAATAGGAAAATGTATTGGTCTCACCCCGGGAGACAAGCCCTTGTACATAGATGTTCACTAGCAGCTGTAGAATGAGTAAATGAATGCATGGATATTGCAGAGAAGAGAATGTAAATGCAAGGCGGTAAGAGGTACCTACAAGATGGCAGTTGTCACATAGCCCACCTGGACACTGAAGAGAGGGCTCTGAGTGAACTCTGACAGCAAAGAAGTTGAGGAAACCAAAAGGACCAATCCAATCATGTGAACATGCTTCTTGGTCAGACCAGAGGCCAGAAGGACGTAAGCTTAAACCAGAGAGGAAGAGGGTAATAGAGAGGAAGTATTTTCTTAGGACCAGGAATCAGGAGGACATTAAGCAAAGGATAAGAGTCAATCTTCAGGTTAGTGTCACATGATGAGAAATCTAGCTAGCAAGGCTTTCTGTCCTTGACTAACCAGAGACCCGGCAGGATGCTCAGGATGAAGCTCTCTAGTTAGTCTGATCTCAAAGATCTGGGGGGCCATCATGGACAAATTCAGAACAGGGAAGAGACCAAGGCTTTGGTGTTGACCAAAACCCCATCTGGGCCCCAGGAATCAGTGTACCAGTGGCCTGACTTTCTGACCCACTGCGGTGAAAGCCCTCATAACAGCTAGACTTTCTCCATCAAACTTTCCTTTGGTATTTTTGCTGGTTTGGTTTAATTCATTTCCCTTGGGTTTCATGTAAGTTAGGGAGTTCTGGAGGCCAGCGTCAAGGTTGGTGATACCACTGCTATCATCAGCTTTGTCTTGTCCAATGCCTGGCTTCATGACTGAGCTCAGAAATGTGAGTGCCTTTGTTGGCTCCTCTGAGTGGAAACAAAAGGAAAAGCCAGGCCCGGAAAAGGCCCGGAAAAGGCCATGTCTATCCCAGATCATTTTATTTCCTCCAAGGGATCATGGCAACAAAAGTCCTTCCCAATATACAAAAAAATGTGGTGCTGGGGAGATAGCTCATTTGGTAGAGTGCTTGCCTTGCAAGCACAAGGCCCTGGATTCAAATACCCAGCACCACAAAAAAAAAAAAAAAAAAAAAAATTAACAAGGTGAAAGATTGAACATAATCGGACATATCCAAGTTGCAATAAACATTTGTTTGAATGGAACAAAGAATGAGTGAGGGGCTGGGGTTATGGCTCAGTGGAAGAGTGCTTGCCTTGCATGTGTGAGGCACTGGGTTTAATTCTCAGCACTGCATATAAATAAATGAATAAAATAAAGGTACATCAACAATTTAAAAAATATTTTTAAAAAGAATGGATGAGGATCTTTTCTGCATATATCTGGTAAGTGAGCAGAACTAAGAACCTGATATAATGAATAAGAGACAGGAGAGTGCAACTGAGAATACCCATAGTAGAGAGAAAACCCAGTTCAAGTCACAAAGAAAAAGGACAAGCAGGTCTAGAGGAGCAGGAGGACTAAGAGAATGCCAACTTTAGAAGAAGAGGAGACATGAGTCTCTTGGAGTAGGTGACAGTAGTAGATTCAATTCCACAGCTTTGGACAAGGCTACAGCATAATTGACTTGCTGCTGAGGTCCCACGATCCAGATGTGGAATATCAGGTGTCTACCTGCCAAGGGGAGTCACTACAGGTGATCTACCCTGGGGCAGTGGGGAGATGGGTCCGGGTGAGGAGAAACAGGGTGAAAAGAGGACCTCAACCACAGATTGGAAGCCTCATGGCAGAATTGGAAGCATCTTAAAAATTGGCTGTAGGATTGGGGATGTAGCTCGGTGATAGAGTACGTGCTTACCATGTGAAGACCCTGAGTTTGAGCCCTAACATTAAAAAAATTAAAAGAACAAAAAGGAAGAATTGACTGTAGAAAACCACTCACATTATTCTCAGAGTTTTAATGTTCTGAGAGGGTTACACATTTCATTTAAGTCAATGCAATTCTCCACAGAAAGATTAGGGTTGAGGGTTTGTGTGTGTGTGTTATTTATTTAATTTGGGGGGTGGACCTCAAAATCAGGGTCTCATGCATGTTAAGTGTGCACTCCACCAGTGAACTATAGCCACAGCCCCCTAAGCCCCCAAGTGAGACTTTTTCCTCCTCTTTTTAGGGGGTGTTTCATTGACTCAGGATTTATAATGCAATAGCTCTGAGGCAAAGCTCAGAATGGTAAGAATGCTAGCTTTTCTAATACTTAAAATAATAAATTCTTGATATGAGTAAGCTCTTAATTATTCTTAATCCATCATTGTCTTAATAAAAGTCGGATTGTACCCACTTTAAAAAAAAAAAGGAATAGGTAGAACATTTGCTAAGTGTTTCTAATCAGTACAGAAGACTCATAAAGACAGTAGACAGAGTGCAGGCCAGTGTTCTGCAGGACAGAAACATAAGAGAATTTTCCAAGGGAACTCCAGAGTAGCCTTTGGAGGCAGATCATCCTAGCTTCAAAGCTGAGCTCTGTAGCTTATTACATGTGGGACTGGTGAACAAGTTTCTTAGTCATTCTGATTCTCCTTCCCTATCTCTAGAAATCAGAGAAGTAATTCCTAGCTAATCTCTTGTGAGGATTAAGTGAAATAACAAATATAAGTAAAGCATCTAGCATATAGAAGTTGCTTAAGAAATGGAGACTGTGGGCTGGGGAGATAGCTCAGTTGGTAAAGTGCTTTGCCTTACAAGCACAGGGCCCTGGGTTCGATCCCCAGCACCAAAAAAAAAAAAAAAGGAGACTGTAATTATTTCTCTTTGGAAAGTCAAGGAAAGGCAGCTGGAAGTTAGAAAAGAAATCTGTCCAGAAAGGAAAAGCAGTTGTCCCTCAGTGTCATGGGAGATTGGCTCTAGGACTCCTATATGTGTGAAAATCCAAGGATGCTCAAGTCTTTTGTATAAAATGGCATGGTGTTTTCATAAAACCTAAGCAATCCTCACTATACTTTAAATCACCTCTAAATTACTTATCACACCCAAAACAATGTAAATAGTTGTTATACTATATCATTTAGAGACAAATGACAAAAAGAAAAGGCTGTACATGTTTGGTACAGATGCAATATTTTTTTGAGTATTTTCAATTCATGGATGGTTGTTGAGTCCATAAATGTGAATACCAAGGGCAGACGGTACCCATTCCTCTCTGAGAAGCAAGTTGGGAGTTGGTGCCCAGGCAGACCTGCATGTAATGCATAGACGAGTTCATCAAGCCTGAGGCTTTCTGCCAGCACTGGCCACATTCTGCCAGGCTCTAGAATTATTTGCATGCTGGTCAGTCCCTTCATCAGATAGGTTAGGAGCACTTAGAGAGCAAGGGCTGTGCTGGGTATCTATTGTATCATCCACATATGGCATGCAGTGGTGCTTACTAAATGTTGGCTGAGTTGAATTGACTGAAGGAACAGTGCCCACATTCTAAAGAGAATCTGAGGGGACCATTTCCCCACTGAGTGCTCTGGGGATGGGGAAAGAGGCCTCGTGTCTGCTGGCAGAGGAGAGTGGGAGTTGCAGGGGACACAGCCTACACCTGGCTTCAAGGCCAGCAGTTCCTACCCTATTCCTACTCCTGGTCCCTCCCACCACCAACACCATCTTACCCTGCTTCTTTTTGGCCTTCCAAGCCTCTGTGGCAGCCAGAGACAAACGTGGTGAGGAGAGTCCCCTGCGGCTGCAGAGGCTATCTGAGCTGGGCCAAGGGTTGGCAGTCTGGGCCAGCTGGGGCGGAAGGCATCTGGCAGCTGGAGCCTTTGGGCTCTGCTGGGCTGCAGGGCTAGAGGGCAGCTCAGCAATGAGAGAGCCATAAAAAGTGCTGGTGTCTGGAAGCAGGGGCACACCAGGGCTACGGGGGTCCCAGGAGATCACTGCAATAAAAATGACAGGAGAAGTTATGGTGAGCACATTATAGCCTACTCTCCATCCCTGGAATCCCTGCCCCACAAGTTATGCTCACGGGAGCGCCGACAGTCTAGTGGGTCCCGAGGGTCAACTCCTAGTCGACTGTTGAGGCTGCTGCTGCTGCTCAGGTCCCGAGAGCCAGAAGTGGAACGCCAGGTGTCTGCCAGCCAGGGGGAGTCACTGTGGTCCATTCTGAGGCAATAGTGGTGGTGGTGGGAGGTGAGGAGGTCGTTAGGAAGGAGAGAAAAGGGAACCTAATTGACCAAGACCTCTAGCTCAGAGCAGAGCCGAAGACGTTAAGGAGAGTGTAGTATCAATTTTATCCTTACTGCTTTTCAGTCATTCACAGACTACTGAAGACCTCTGACTTGGTGTGTCCCACACTCAGTACCTCTTTCTGTCATGGGACCAGGGGAAGACCAAGTTGCCCAGAGCTGGCAGGTATTAAGGAGAGAGACAGCTGATATGAGAAGAAAAGATCCGGAGCCAGACAAACCTGGGTTGACAATCCCTAGACACCACAGTTCAGCTGTACAGTTCCTGTCCAGTTCTGTAAAATGGCAGCAATAAGACCTTTCACACAAGGTTGATGACGTGAGTTTAAATAAGGAAATGTGAGATCATTCAGCTGGCAGAGTAAGAGCTTGCGACATGGATGTTGATTTCTAACTGCCTAAGTGACACTTTAAGAACAAGGACCTGACCAAGGCAATTCTCTGCCTAGAACTCTCAGTAGCTCCCTATTTACCAAGATCAGAGTCTGCAGATGCCTAGCATGGTGAACAGGACCCTTAGTCTGGTTTCCAGCTTCCTAACCTTATCTTTTGCTCTGATATACTTCATACTTTATGTCCCAACCAGAAAAAAGACTTGTCTTTTCCTGTGGATGTAGCAGGTGATTTCTTGCTTTTCCATCTGCCCTTTCCGTGGTTTTTTTTTTTTTTTTTTTTTTTTGTGGGGCTGGGGATCAAACCCAGGGCCTTGTGCTTGCAAGGCAAGCACTCTACTGACTGAGCTGTATCCCCAGCTCCTGCCCTTTTCATTTTTACTGTCGGGATAAATGTGGAATTTTCTTTCTCCAATTTCTCCACCTCAATCCTTTTCATGAATCTTATACACACTTCTGTGCTGCCCAAACTGGGTTGCTTTCATGCTTGTCTCTGCCTAGACTGAAATTTCCTGGTGGATGGAGACTATTCCAAAGGAATGGATGAACCAAACTATCAGAATGGAATGTCCCTCAAGAACAAAGAGGATCCCAGGGGAGCCAGAGAAAGTTCAGGTTGGAGCACACAGTGCTCAGGAGGTAGCTGGAAGAGGGAAGCCAATCAGCACAGAAGAATTCAGGAACACAATGCCAGCCAGCTTGGAACTTTGTTCTGGACAGAGAATCTGACATCAAAATGGCATATCAAGGCTTGGATATATCTAGCATATAAAAGGTTTTCATTAAAATTTTGTTGAACAATGCAGATCCAGAGTGTGAAACTTCTAATGGGAAATTCAACCAGATGAAGAGCAAAAATGGTGGCAAATAGATGGAATGGCTTCTTAGTGCAAAACCCAGCCAATAGTAGAAAAAAAAAATGTGTACTTTCTTAGTATTATATCTCACGTCGGCAGATTGGCTTTGGCAGCTAATTGGCTGGAGCAGAAGTACCTACAGGCTGGCCTGCTTTTGAACAATGAGTAAGAATCTAGGAAGCAGGAGCTGAGTGCCCTCTGCTGGAAGTGTGGATGAATAATGGTGCAGGTCTAGTTGGTCAGTGCAAGAGGATTCCCAGAACGCAAAGGCACTACTAGGTAGAAGCTGAGTATAGAGAAAACTAGACTTTAAAGCTGGTCATATTGTGCCTATTATTAACTCAGTAAAGGGACACAGCATGAGAAAGTGCAGTGCATGTTAGTAGGAGGCAGGTGACAAGAGCACTGGATGGAGGTTCAGAAGGTCAGCTGCTAACTGAAGCTTTTGGCAAAGTCCTTTGTTTCATGACTCAGCTGTCAAGTGTACAATGGAGCAGTAGTGAAGGGGAAATTAGTTGTCACTTGGAGTCCTGGAGAGACTCAGGTAGTAGGATCCCAAACTGCCTGGCAGAACTCCTTTCTATTTCCTGTCCCAACTCTACTGTCTCTTGATGCCCCTCTGCCTTTCTTGCCCTTGAGCTTCCTCCCCTTTGATCTCTCACCTGTGTTTTAGGATGGCATCCTCACTGGTGTACCTGTAGAGACCTGAAAGAGGGAGAAAGGCTAACTCCATCATCTGGCCAGAGATCTAAACCTCTGTAGTATTCTGGCTGGACCAGGGGAGATCTGTACACGGGGAGGTTCCCACTCTCACCTGGGCCCAGGTGCACACCTGCTCGGCGCCGGTGGTGGATACACACAGCAGTGCCCAGCAGTAGCAGCCAGAGCAGGACACCTCCGCTGGCAATGACCTCTGGCCGCCTCAAGGTGGCCCTCAGCCGCTCCAGAGTCCAGAAATGGGGTTCACGGGGTTCTCGGGCAGCTCGCTCACTGGTCTGCTCTGTATGGGATGTGGAGCTCAGGAGGAGGTCAGGTGAGGTCAAGCAAATAGGAGGGAGGAGCTGGAAGTGTGAGGCAGGAGGGGAAGTGGGAGGGGAAGCATGGGTAAGGCCTGTGGGTGCTGTCCTCACCTAAAAGGAGACAGACAGGGCTACTGGGCTTCCCAGCCCCAGCACCCGTGACTGCAGCCACTTGCACACAGTAGAAACCTGGCATGCGGGTGGCGATCTCCAGCTGGGTCTGCTCACCCACTACGGTCCAGTTGACTGTGGGCAGTGAGGTATTGCCCAGGCTGCAGACCTGGGGCAGGAGTGAAGGTGAGTAGTTGCCCCAGGCACCATCCCAGCAGCTGAGCCCTCAATCTGCAGATCAGACTTGGCATGTGACCATCCTGCCCTGCCACCTACTGGGGACCCTCAAGTATCATAGTTCCAATTCCTTCCCACTCCTCTACCAAGCAAGATAGACTTTTCTGTAGACTGACAGAAAAGGGCAAAATTTATTTGCTAAATATGCCTAAGACTAGCAGTTCTCAAACTTCAGCATGTTCAGAACTACCTGTAGGCTTGCTAAAATACAGGTGGCCAAGCCCATTCTTGAGTTTCTAATTCAGAAAGCCTGGGAAAGGATCTGAGAATCTGCATTCCTAATAAGTTTCCAGGTGATGCTCATATTGTGGATCCAGGAGCCACACTTTGAGCACACTTATTCAGTCTGGTTTGATTCCTGTTCTATTTCTTGTGTCTATACACAGATATGGTTCCTCAGTAGCTACAGCAAGAGCAGGCAGAACTCTGTGGAAAAGAGGGGTGATGGTCCCTTTAGGAAAGGCTGTGTCCATTTGTGAGGTGTACCTGGTAGCCACGGATAACACCATTGTGGTTTTCAGCAGGTGGTGGGACCCAGCTCACAAGGATGCTTCCATTGCCAGGTTTTAGGGTGACCTCCTGGGGTGGAGCACTGGGCACTGGAGGGAAGGAAGAGAGGCTCAGTAATGCTGACCCTTCAGGACTTTTTCAGGGAAAAAAAGTTAGAATGAGAGACAAAGAGTTAGAGCCCCACTGAGGACAATAGAAGCTTTGCTCAGCTCTGTTTGCCTGGCTGGGGCAGGAAGAAATCCAGGAGTAGGATCTACTACCCACCCCAGACTGGAGTGGGACAGTCCAGAGGTACTCAGTTGAGAAGGAGCCTGGGGTTGGGTTTTGGGCAGATCTGTTTCTGACCTTGTTCTGGAAGCCTCAGGAGCAGTACATTGCTGTCAGGTCCTCGAGCCCGACCAGAGGATGGTCTCACTTTGAACTCGTAGTCATGGCCCCAGTGGAGGCCCCCGAGCTCTGCACTCTGCCAGCCAGCTAGCAGCTCCTCTGCCCAAGGAGCTGCCTGGCCTTCCACAGCAGACTGAGTCCGGAACAAGGCTGTGTAGGACTGAGCAGGTGCAGCCGGGCCACTCACCTGGGGAGGTGGACAAGGGTGAGGGGTGGTTAGGGAGCTCATGACAACACTTTCTTGAGCTCTGAACTGGTTCTTGCCCCTAGGTCCTGTGCCTCACCTTCCAGCTTAGCCATACCACAGGCCCGGATTTGGAACCTGTCTCAGGATCTGGGTTCAGCAGTGTCACGTTTTCTAGATGAATGCGCACAGCCAGGAGTTCCAGAGGTTCCTTGTGGTCCTGGGACTCTGTGAGGAGTATAGAGCTGGGGTGGGGCCTATAGGCCAAAGTGAAGGGATGGAGGAGTGTAACATCCCCCAGTCACGGAGGAACACAAACTCCCAGATATCCCAGGTCTAGGATGCTCCTATTTCTACTTGGGCCCCTGATAGAGGGTGAACCCTAATACCTTAACCTCCATCCAAATCTGCCCTTACCACCCTAGCCATAAACCAGTCATAGACTTAGGTTGACCACACCCTTACCCTGCACAGATACCCTGGCTGCCCGGCTCTCCCGTTGTCCTGCATTGTTGTTGGCCACACACATATAGGTCCCTGTATCGCTCTTCTCTGCTCTTGCCACCAACAGAGAACCTTTGGACACCTGTCAGGGACAGGTACAAAGTGAAGTTTCCAATATGGCCAGGGTTCTGAGGCTGAAGGGCAGCTTCAGGACTTCCCTTCCTCAAATTCTGTCAGGACATAAGGGCTAGGGAGCCTGTCAGTCCCTCAGCTGCACCAACTGTGCCCAGGACAGAACGAAGGACAGAAGGGGGCTCCACTCACCGTGTGCCGCCCTGGCTGCAGAGCAAGGGGTTTCCCATCTTTCCACCATGAAACTGTGGGCTCTGGGTAGCCCCAGGGTGGCCCACACTCCAAAATCACCTGCTCCCCCACCACAGCCACCTTGTCTCGAGGCTGGATCTGGAAATCCTCCTGGAGGACTGTGGGGAAGACATCAGGTCATCAGGGCCCAGGCCCAGGTCTCTCTTTCCCAGAGTCCTGCCTGGCATCTCCTGCCATAATTACCTGATTCTGCTTCACCCACCTTCCAAGCCTCACAGGTAGGTTCAGGCCAACCCAGCTTTCCCTCCAAGTTCCCCCCATCAGGCTTCCCCTCACACTTCCCTCACGGATGTCTCATCCCTAGTTGTACCACCCTCTGCCTCCCCTCCCAGCGCTCACCCGCCACAGACAGCCGAGCACCTCTGCTGACTGCTGTGCCCAGTTGGTTGCTGGCTTCACATGTGTAGACACCCAGAACTGTGGACAGGGCCTGGTCATCATAGGAATGTCCCCGGGCAGGGGGCCGCAGCAACAGAAGAGTTCCATCAGGTAGGAGGTGGTGTAGGTCTGGAGACACCATGCTCAGGGGCTGCCCATTCTGTAGCCAGTGGATGGTAGGAGGTGGTTGGCCTGATGCTTTGCAGCTCATCTTGGCAGGGCCAGAGCCTTGGAGCAGCTGGTCCTGGGGGTGAACTAGGATCTGAGGTGGGGAATCCTGAGCCTTGCTTCCTGGGAGGGAAAAGGAGGCAGAGCTAGGTCTGACTATCCATGAGGCCTCCAAATCCATGCACCATACCACATTCCCTTGTGCAGGAGTTTGTCTGATGCTGTAAGACTGAAAGTCCACTCCCAAACAACAAGCTATCCGGGAGGGGTCAGGGCCAGGGTGTACAGCGGCCAGGTCAGAGCTTGCATACTCTGTCACACACATTCCCTCATACACACACTATCATCACCATCATCATCATCTCTGCCATGCCCACTGCAAAGGGAAGCAAAAGAGCCAACACTCTTTGAGCCGTGTATTGGGGAGCATGGGCCAGGGAGAGGGAGACCCCCACTCACCCAGAATGAGCAGAAGAAGGAGAGGCAGGAGCCACCTGCCCCCAAGGAGGCCCATTCCTCCAGAGTCCCTGGCTGCTCTCCGGCCTCTGTCTGTGTCCTGAGCACTTTGTCCTGCTGCTCTGAGCTCACAGCAGAGAGAAGGAGGGGCTGGGTGGAGTGGTGGTGGTTGTTTGTGACTGAGACTCTGCCCCAGTAGGGAAGCGGCTTTGAGGAAACCGATGCTTCCTGCCTGGCCCTCAGTGCCTTGGAGAACTGGGAGGAGACTAAAGGCGAGAAACTCTCTGACCTCCACCTTTTGGTCATGACCCATGACCCTAACTTCAGCCGTAAGGTTTACCTCATGTCTGGTTTGGAATTTCTTAAAGGGAATCCTCACACCATAAGTCTACCCATATTTTTAATCCTTCAACCTTAAAATTCTATTGAAGCCTTATTCTTGAATCTCAATCTTTAACCCTTTGCATCCACATGCCAGAGTGGAATGGAGACTAAGAGGCGAACACAGGACACAGTGGTAAGAAGCTGAGGACAGAGGGCAGTGGAACTGTGGGTCGTGGAAACTACGTGAAGAGAGCAGGAGTGGATGGCCACTCCATGGTCCATTTCCCCAGGGACAGATGGGGCTGGGGCAGAGGAGACCAGAAGATAGGAAAGACTCAGAAACTATGGCTCTGCACTTTCCCAGTCTGCCATGTCAGCCCCTCCCCACAACCTGGAGAGACTGCTCTTTCCCTCTCAGAGCCCAGCTCCTGTTTACAGGTCTCTTACTTCCAAATCTGGAATCTCAGCCATTTCCTGGAGCTGTTCACGGGAAAGCCAAGGCCAGGCTCAAGGGCTCAGCGGAAGAGCGTCCAGCCTTTGTTCTCAATTGTTCTGACCAGCTTCTCCGCAGGGCCCCTAACCCAGCTGGCTCCCACCCTTCCTTCCACTCCCAGGCTTCAGGGCCTGCCTCAACCCTCACAGACTACCAAATGGAAGGCCTCTTTCACTTCTCCTCTTTTCCCTCAAACTGAGATCAAGACCAGTTAAGACAGGATCAGAACACCATGGTTTCTACAAACTAGGGGCTTCTACGGCATTAAGAACAGGCAGAATGAATGTAACAGAGTGACAGCTGGAAGGATAGGAACTAGAGTCAGAAAATAGAACGTGAGATTTCAGAAGTGAAAATGATGAGGGAGAGACCAAGTCCATGACTTGAGCATGGGTCTATGTGTGGCAGGCAGAGTGGAGTGGGGTTCACAGAGTCAAAGATCTATAGGGCCAGATTGATGAAGGAAACTCATCAAGACACTAAGGTCAGTCATGGAAAAGACAAGAAAGGATGTCAGGGGGAACAGATGGGTTTACTTTACTTATGGCCAACTTGAAATTTCACAGGTAGGGACCCTCCAAGAGCTGCTGAAACCCTTGCTACCCCCAGCAAGAATTTTGCTGTGAATAGTCCTCCTCAAAGTCACTCCTGCCTCTACATTGCACCTGGGGAGACTAACCAAGTTCTCTGCTGATATGTTAATGCAATTTGATTTTACTCAAGTTTCTTTTTTTTAAATTTTTTTTTTATTATTTATTTTTAAATGTTTTACAGACTACATTTTGATTCATTGTACACAAATGGGGTACATCATTTCATCTCCATGGTTGTACACGATGTAGATTCATACCATTCGTGTAATCACACATGTACATAGGGTGATGATGTCTGTCTCATTCCACCATTTTTCATGCCTCCCTCATTTCCTTCTATATAATCCAAAGTTCCTCCATTCTTCTCTCACCTAATAGAAGACAAAGTAGGCCCGAATCTTCATCATTTTGGTTCAGGATCAGACTTCCTCAACAAGACTCCCAAAGCACAAGAAATCAAAGCAAGAATCAATCAATGGGATGGATTCAAACTAAAAAGATTTTTCTCAGCAAAGGATACAATCAAGAACATGAAGAGAGAGCCTACAGAGCAGGAGAAAATCTTTTCCACACGTACTTCAGATAGAGCATTTATCTCCAGAATTTATAAAGAACTTACAAAACTTAACACCAAAAATACAAAGAACCCAATCAATAAATGGGCCAAGGAACTGGACAGACACTTCACAGAAGAAGACACACAGGCAATTAATAAACATATGAAAAAGTGTTCAACGTCTCCAGTAATTAGAGAAATGCAAATTAAAACAACTCTAAGATTTCATTTTACTCAAGTTTCTATAATCCAGAAAGAGGCTATGTGTTGCCCCTGAGGGAAAAGAAGACAAGTCTCAAAGAAATTCAAATCCATCGCTAGCCTGTCCTCAGCTGAGTGAGAACGGACAGGTGAGACAAGGTGAGTCTGGTGCTATGCCATAGGGATGGAGCCCCAGAGAGTGTGGCAGCTGAGGAATGGTCCCTATACCACAGCCACTTGCCCCATGCCTAGAGATGGCCTTCTGAACAACCACTCCCTATGCCCCGACTCTGAAGAGTCAAGTGCTAAGAACTGAAGAGGAGGGCTAATCACTCTGAGCCTTTACTGTAGGACATTAGGGTTACTTCTCCTTACTCAGTCCAGACATCCAGGACATTCAGGGATACATGGAGTGATTGCCAATGGAACTTCCCAACAGGGCGATGTGTCTGGATGGCTTCCAGAGGTCACAATGCCCATTTCTAGCAACCTGTCACATCAGCACCACGATTGTCTCATTTCCACAAACTAAGGAAGAGCTGACTGCGTGAGTCATGGGGATGATGTGGATGGATGGAAGCCGCTTCCTTTTGTTATTTCAGAGAGACTATTCTGGGGCTATGCAGGTCCAGTGGCCAGTTTAACAACTACCGTTCTTCAACCCCAGTTGTAGTGTTTTGTATTTTTGTGAATAACTCCTTAGTTGTTTGTAAGAGGGAGGAGAGAGAAGGGTCAGGAGCTCTTCTGAGTGACCCTTCAGAGGAAGTTCCTCTTCATCCGGTTCCTGGCTTCTCCGACTTCCTGTGGTATGTTTTCTGAATATGCAGCTGGAGGCTCCAGTTGGCCAAGTTGTCACGGTAAAAGGAATGAACTCAAGGGGGATGAGGTCTTGCTTCTATATCTTATGAACCAAGAGATTTTGAATAATTTGTATAAACTCTCTGAACCCATTTTGTCATTTATAAAATGTCTGCATGAGTCTTACGAATAGTGGATATAAAAGTGTGTTGAAAACACAAGACCTGTTTGAATTGTCCTTAAGCATTCTGGGGCAGCATACCCATCTCCCTGATTAGTATAACCACAGCCAGTCCCAATCATACCTAGCCATTTTGGAACCTTGAGATCTAATCCGTTTTTATGTTCTTGTTTCTTTTCTTTCCTTTGGGCTTGAGTCAGCTTGGTCTCAATCTCTATAAATTTTCATCTTTCTTTCAAAATGCCAAAAGCTGGAGGGAAATGGAGTCAAGAGAGGACACTGTACTTCCTCTTTGCTGGCAGGAAAAATTGCCCTGATGGCACTTCGCTGGCACAACTTTTATTCCCTAGTGCCTGGTCCTTCCCTGGGACCTGAAATCACATGCGATACCCTAAACCTCACACGTTCTCCACTTTCTAAACACCAATGATTGTGGGTCACACCTACAGCAAACACATCCATTTGAAGATTTTGAATAAGAGCTAATATCAATATTTAACCATCTGCGCACATGTCTAGAAAGAAGGGAGATCAGTTAGTATACTTTGTTCATCTTGTCAATAACCCTCAGTCAAAGACCACCAAAACACACCTGGTGTTGAACATGCTGGGTTTATTATTTCTTACAGCTAGAGAGTGTGCATTCCATGGGGAACTGTGCAGTGTCTCAGTAAGAGGGTTGTTAGAAAGAAACTATTATAGGATGGGTGGTATGACTGGATAATTTTGAGAACGATCTAAGAAAGCAAGACTTTGCCCTGAATTGGGTGCTATAAGGAAGAAAGTGCATTCTGTGATTCTTTGCAGAAGAATGCCTTTAATAATTTCCTTTCTATGTAGTGTCTAATCAAGTAGTTCTTTTTCTATTGTGAACAGTGCTGCCTTGTGTCTTTGTTTTATACAACTCTGCTTTGGTTTGAATATATCCCCTCAGGAGTATGTATTAGAAAGTTAATTCTCAATGCAATTGTTGGGAGTGGGGCCTAAAGTCAATTATAAAAGGACTTGAGGCTGTGAGTCCATCTCTCATGTTCTCTCTTGTCCTTATACCACCATGGGATTATGTAGCAAGAAGGCCTGACCAGATATAGACCTCTGGACCTTGGACTCTCTAGCTTCTAAAGCTGTAAGAAATAATCTCCATTCTTTATAAATTATTTAGCCTTAGGTATTCTGATTTAACAGCATAAAATTAAATAAAATAATCTCCCAATATAATTCTAATGTTTAAGGTTTTCTCTAGGAAATAAACCTAGAAGTAGAATTTCTGGGCCTTGTGTCATACTGATATTCAACTTTAGATAATACTGACCAATTGTTTTCCAAAGTAGTTGTATCGAAAACCTTAAAGCACATCTTTAGAACAGTTGGTGGACTTTTAAACTTTTGCCAGTCTAGTACAAAAAATAGTATTTTATAGTTGTCCCATTTGCATTTATTTCGTTTAAAAATAATAAGACTGAGTGTCTTTTCATGTATTTGCCCATTTTTCTTTCTTTCTTTTTTTTTTTTTGCCCATTTTTCTATTACTTATTTGTTTTTATCTCAGTAACTCTCAGGAGTTTTTATATTCTGGATAATAATTCTCTCAGGATTAGAGATGTTGCAAAAATAAGTTTGGCCTGATATTTTCTTTCTGTACTATAAAAGAAGTTCTTAATTTTCCTGCTGATACATTTATTAATATTTATTTTTACATTTAGTATGTTATTTCTATTATTAAAAACTTCCTCTACAGGAAAGTAAAAATTAGTTAACCCATATTTTCTTCTAGAAGTTTAAAATGTTCACATTTGAGTCTTTGATATATCACTAATAGATTATTTTATATGGCTTGAATAGGAATACACTTTTTCAGGTGGCAACAAATTATCCCAGCACTATTTATTGCTTAGTCTCTGTGACCTGTTATGAATCCTTCATCATACATCAAATATTGATATGTATCTACAGATCTATCTGTATATATATCATATATATCTATAGATATAGATATCATATCTATACATAGATATAATATCTATAAATATATCTATATATAGCTATATAGATGTATCACATATAGCTATATCTATATATATATACATGTATCAAATATATATGATATATATCTTGTTCACTAGTCTATTCCTTCATTAATACCACATTATCTCAAATTTTAGAGCTGTATAATAAGCTTTGTTATCTGGTAGGATGATCCTCTTCTCACCTCTCTGTTTTCTTTTTAAAATATGTCATTGTTTTCTTTCTCTTTTTATAAATGTGCTTTTAAATTGTCAAACAATAATTGTACATCTTTATGAGGGACAGTGTGAGGTTTTATGTGTTTATATATTGTGTAATAATCAACTCAGGATATGTAGGTTTCAATTATCTCAATCATTTCTTTGTGATAAGACCATTCAAAATCCTCACTTCAAGCTATTTCCCTCCTTTCTTTTTCAGGGGTGTCTTGGCTATTTTGGGGTCTTCTGCTTGTCAAATGCCTTGAAAACCTTGTAAAATTTTTACTAGAATTGATTGAAGATGTAGAAAGAACCAACATTTTATAATATAGTCTTCTTCATAAACATATATCCCTCTTTTTTATTTAGATCTTCTTAATTTCTTTCAATAAAGTTCTGTAATTTGTTCTATGTAGATCTTACACATATTATAATTAACTTGTTAAACCTGTTGTAGATCATTTGTAAAGATAGCTGCAATAATCCTTACCATCCTTTATGCTTGTCCCTCTAGAATGTTTATATTTCCTCTTATCAAGAAGAAAATGGTTTTCTCAACCCCTTGAAGCTGGGCTGGCCTTGTGAATTGCTTTCATCGACAGAATGTAATAAAAGTGATGTCCCAGAAACCAAAACCAAACCTTAAGAGGCCTGGAGGTTTACTCTTTTGCCTTGTGGTACACAACTCTGAGACTTCCATGTGAAAAAGCTTGGGTTAGCCACAGAGAGCAGAGATGGACCTGTAGTTGGGGACTCCTAAACCTACCAGCCTACAGCCAGCACAATCACCAGACATGTGAGGGAGGCCAGGTAGGCATCCAGCTCCAGCTCAAGCTGTTAAGATGATATGGTCTCATAAGTGACCCCAGGTAGCAACAGCACGTGAATTGCTTATTTGAGTCCAGCCAAATTGCTGATATGAAGAACTGCAAGCAAATAAAATTGTCATTGTTTTAAGTCACTCAATTTTGAGGTGATTTTTTATACAGCAAGAAAACTGAGGTATCGTGAGAATATGTCTAATAATTGGTTGATTGTTTCAAATTTGCCATGTGAAGATCACATAATTAAAATATAAAGGCTCTTTTGGCTTTTGTTTCCAATATTTGTACTACTGTTACTCTTGCTGTACCAGTATGATATTGAATACGGGAGTGATTGCATCTTTATTTATTTCTTCATTTTAAAATGAACACTTCTAACATTTCACCATTAAGTATCATGTTCACTGTTATTTTTGTAGACACTATTTATCAGGTTTTAAAAGTTTCTTTTTGTTTATTTCCCTTTATTCTAGTTTTTTAAGTGCTCTTAATCACTATTAAATATTTAATTTTACAAATGATTTTTGGCATCTATTGAGAAAGTTTGTCTCCTTAATTTTGTTAAAGTTTGTTAGAATTTATGAATTTTCTAATGTTAAATTATTTTTGCGTTCCTGGCATAGAGCTTGGTCATGATAGATGCCCCTTTTACACATTCTTGGATCAATTTATTTATGTTGTCATTGAGATGTTTCACAACTTATGTTCATGATTGACTTGTAATGTTTTTTCTCTTTGCTTGTCTCATGTTAATGTCAGAGTTTTGCTGACCTCATTGAATGAGTTCAAGAGTATTTACTCTTTTTATATTTCCTGGAAAAGTTTGTGTAAAATGAAAATCATCCACTCCCGAATGTTTGATAAAACTCACCTATAAAACCATTTAAGCTGATGTTTTCTTTCTTTTTTTTAAGGCACATTAATTTAATTCAAAAATGTAGTATATAAGGCCCAAATACAATGAAGGCACACATTCCCCTGTCAACACCAACGACAATGCTCTTTTAACAAATGTCTATTGAATGGGAAGAGGGTTTCATAAAATTCACTACTGAAAAAAAAATGCAGTGCGTCTCATCACAGCCAATATCCTTATACAATCTAGTGTGAAATGATTGTTTATAATGCTTCCAACAGTTTAAACCCATAGTTTGATACCACACCTTTATGTTTGTACAGTTCTCAGAGCTGATGATTTCTTTGTAGTAAGATTTTAATTTCTGTTTCTGATTCAATTTCTTTGATAGTTAGAAGATCAATCAGGCTTTCTACTTCTTTTTGAGTCAGTTTTGGTAAGATAATTTTTTTCTAGAAATTTTTCCATTTTGTCTAAGTTTGAAATTGTGTTCATATTGTCCTCTTATTCTCCTTTTCATATGCACTGGATCATTTTTCTCCTTTTTATTCAGAATATTATTTGTATCTGTTCCTTCTTTTTCTTCCTTCAATCTTCCCAGAGATTAACATTTTAAATAATCTTGTTAGAGAACTAATACTTGGTTTTGTCGATCTGCTCTACCATCACTCTTTTTCTATTGTACTAATTTCTGATTTATCTCTATTATTTCTTCTATTCTACTTACTTTGACTTTCTTGGGTTGTTGTAACACTATGTTGGATGCTTTGCTTTTAAATTTGCAGCCTTTCTGCTTTGTTAACATAAGAATATGAAGCTAAAATCTTTATTCTTAATGACATTTTTTCTGCATCTTGCAAATTTTATAATCTTATAGGTTATGATATATAGTATTTTATTATGGTTTATTTAAATTTTAAATTTTTCTATTGTGATTTCTTCTTTGACATAAATTATTAAGAAATGTGTTCTTAAATCTAAATAACTTGAATTGAATTTTATATTAATTTTTAGTTATTGATTTTTAATTTAATTTTTAGAGAATATAGTCTGTATGATCTCAGTTCTTCAATATTGAGCCTTACTTTGTGTCCTACCAAATGGTCAACTTTTGGAAAGTGTTTTATATGTTCTTCAGAAGAATATATATTTTTTAATTGGTATCAATTTTTACTTATTTTCAGAAAGCCAAGCTTGTACTTTGAAATTCACTATCTTTTAAGTCTATTTTGACAAATTGGTAATTAAGAGAGATACACTGAAACCTTCCACTGTAAATGTAGATTTGTAAATTTTCTTCTATAATGCTATCTAATTTTTTTCATATATTTTTGAGGTTAATTACAGTTGCCTCTAAGTATATACGGGAAACTGATTCCACGAGGCCTCTCTGATACCAAACTCTGAGACTCTCAAGTCCCTTATATAAAATGCTATAATATTTGCATATAATGTACACACATCTTCCTATATGCTTAAAAATTATTTCTTGATAGCTAATGCAATATGAATGCTATGCAAATAGTTTTTATGCTGTATTGTTTGGAGATTGATAACAAGAAAAGAGTAGTACATGTTTAGTACAGATGTAATCTTTTTTATGAATATTTTGAATCTGCGTTTGGTTGAATCTGCTGGTTGTGGAACCCATGAATACAGAGGGCTTATGTATTGGAGGTTTGATCCTCAGTGTGGTGATGTTGGAAGGTGAGATCTTTTAAGAGGTGGGGCCTAGTGGAAGGTCCTTAGGTCATTAGAGGTGTTGCCTTCAGATGAGAATGCTGGTCTCCTGGAGTGAGTTCTCCTGAGAGCAGGTTGTTATAAAAGCCAGAGCCTGACCCCTGAGTCTCTTTCTGGCTTCCTGTTTGGTGATATAATCTCTCACTCCTGCAAGCATTCTCAGCACTATGATGCCATCCACCATGAGGTTCTCAGCAGTGCTTGTGACGTGCCCTTAAACCTCAAGAACTGGAAGCTGAATAAACCTCTTTTCTTTATAAAGCCTGCCTCAGGTGTTTTATTATAATAACAAAATCAAAATAATGCAAAAAGCATGTTAGTAATGATAAAGAATAAGCCAGCACTTTCTCAGGCAACCAAGAAATAATAAGGTCATGCTGCTTCTTGTCCTAAAGTCCATTTGTTTTATGTTAATAGTTCCCTGAACTTCCTTCTGTTTAGTATTTTCCTGGCATACCTTTTCTGTTACTTTATTTTCAACTTTTCTAAATTATTATTTTGGCTGTATGTCATTTAAATAACACGTGGCTAGATTTTAATAAATACACTCTGGCAGATCTTTGTGTTTTAATTGGCAAATTTAAGCCAGTTATAATTTGGCCTTGTTTCTATCATTTCATTTTTGGCTTTGTATTACCCCACTTTTCTATGTCTCTCCTTTTTCTTGACTTGGAAAAAAATTAAATTTGTGTTTGTTTTCTTAATCTGTTTTCCTCTATTGGTTTGGAACCTGCACATTTTCATTCTATTCTTTTAGTGGTTATGGTAATAATTTCCCCTGAATATTTAATTAAATATGATGTTAATATCTTTTCTCCCTTTCCAAAGGGTTCAAGAACCTTGGGGTAGTTTAATTCTCATGATGTCCCTCCCAGTATAAGTCCTATTAATTTTCTATCTTTTATTTGCCAGGTTTTGAAAATTACAAATGAGATATTATTATCATTTTATAAGGCATTATTTAGATTTGCCTATCTATTTACTAATTTACTTGGTTACCATTCTTTCTTGCATATCAAACCTTTCTTTTCAAAATTTTTTCTTCTTCTTGTAATATAAGTCTGTTAGAAGTTCCTGTACTGTTAATATAAACTCCTAGTTTTAAAATATTATCTTTATTTTATTCTCACATTTGAAATTTTTTTTGTTAAGTACAATACTAATTATTATTGCTTTGAAGATATTATTCTACTTCCTGATGATTATTTTACTTCTTGATGATTTTCCTCTAAATGTACAAGTCCACTTTTCTGTTTAAGATTTTTCTTTTTGTGTTTAGTATACTCTACTTTTAGTACATGTTCTGTAGATATGGACATCATTTTATATTTCTTGTTTGTTAACCTTTCTGTTTATGTATTTTTGTCATGAGTTCTAGCAAATTTCCATTCATTAACCTTAAAATATGGCCTCCCTTTCATTCTTTCTGTGCTCTCCTTTGAGGTCTTTATAAAATTTATCACCTTTTAATTATATATACCATACCCTTAACCTCTTTTTAAAAGTATCTTTTATGTCCTTGTCTCACTGTACCTTATTCTGAATAATTTCTTCAGACTCATTCCAGTTAACTAACCCTCTATTTAGTTGTATTTAATGTGCCATATAACCCTTTCAGTTACATTCTTATTTCATAATTTGTATTTTAATTTATAAAGGTTCTTTACTGTTCCTTTTCAAATTTGATCACTTTTTATGGTCTCTTATTTCTTATTCATTTTTTTGTAATTTTGTATTCTATTTCTTTAAGTATTCTGTAATTACCTTATTTCTCTGATAATCAATATCTCAAGGCTTCAGGCATTTAAATCTATTGCTTCTTAGATCTTCTGACACTCATTCATGGTGATTTGTTTCCTGTGTGTTTAATGACCTTTACTTGTAACTCATTTTCGGTTGGTCTTAATCTGTGAAAATTTTATGAGTTTTTCTTCAGGGAGTATGTGCATTTTTATTTGTTAAGAGTGTGAGATGATACCAACTAGGGACCCCTTTCTGGGTACCATCTTAATCCAGGAAACTCAATTTGATTCTCCCACCTTGCTATTGTAGGGCAGGGGATGTGGCTTAGTGCTAGAGCATTTGCCTGGCATGTTTGAGGCCTTGGGTTTAATCCCCAGCGCCACCAAAATAAAAAAAAAAAAAAAAACAATTGCTTTGCCAACTCGTTGTTGCTATAAGTCTAGTCTTTCATTCCAGTGACAATATAAACATGTGCCCCAGGGCAATCCTACATTTTACAAGTACAAAGTACTCTGAACTTGCTGAACTTCTTAATTTTGTTTTGTTTCTGGCCCCTTGGAAATTTCCCCCATCTCTCACAGGTCAATAATAAAACACAAATGTTAGTTTAAGCAAGACCTAGTTGTTTTGAAACAGGAAGACCTCTCGGGTATTTAGCAGAAGTTCCACATGTCAATTACTTCTCACCTATTGCAATCCAGTTTTAACTTCCACTATATGACTGAAACTACTTATGCTAAATTGATCGATGATCCTCTTGCTGACAAATTTAATATGCATTTTGTGTGCTTCTAGGGTGTCAGGGAGCAAACTAGGGGCCTCCTGCATGCTTGGCAAGCGCTCTACCTAATGTGCACTTTTAATTCCTTTTCATATGTGACCCCCCCCCTACAGTCCCAGATGCTCCCTCTTTCTGGAAGCCCTCTTCTTTGATTGTTGGATGCCATTATCTCCTAAATTTCTTCTTATCTCAGGGGCTATGCCCTTTTAGCCTCCTTGGTGAGGTCCTTTTAATCTATCATCAGAGATATATCTTTAAACTTCTTCACTTTCCACTTTATACAATCTCCTAAAAGAATCTCATCCATTGCTATGGTTTAGTATCCTGAATTCTCCATGTGTCTTCTACCCCCCAACTTTTTCCCTCTTTGGTACTAGTCCTTTTTATTTTTTTAACAGAGTCTCACTAAGTTGAAGTTGGCCTCAAATTCGGATCTTCCTGCCTCGGCCTCCCAAGTCACTGGGATTACAAGTGTGTACAACCAGGGGGGCTCCCAAGCTTTTATATATGCTTCTCTCTCTGTTTGAAATGTGTCCTCTCATCCTTCATATTAACCTTCTAAGATTAACCTCAAACCTGTTTTTCTCCAAGATACCTTTGCTGACAATCCCTAATGTGGGTAGGGTGACCTTCCTATGTGCTCCCAGAGCAACTTGAATCTCCTTTTGTCATCGCATCTTACACACTTTATTATAACAATCTACTTCCTCATCTGTCTTCCTCCATAAGATTGTCTTCTGGGTAGAGGTCATGGCAAGGTTATGCCGTTATGCTCCACTGTCTAGTACAGGGTCTGGTCCATGGTGGATAAATAAATGTTTGTTGAATAAATAAAAGAACATCTGAACAAATGAATGAGGGATGATTTTGGAGTGGGCAATTTGGGATTTAAAAAGAGGGTAAAGGATGGCGAAAGAGAAGAGAAAAAGGAAATTGTATTTAAGTTTTATTCTCCTTGATTAAGCAGAATAAAGTCATTTCATCAAAAGTTTATTGAGCATCCAGTATGTGCTAGGCACTCTGCTAGATGCTAGTAATACAAAGATGAAGAACAAAACAGAACACAAAAACAAAAACAAAAAATACTTCCTTACTTATTCCCCTCCCAATTTAAGGCAGATTTGGCTTGAGCCTGGCAAGCCGGCCCCTCAGGGGTTCAGCACCGGGTGTGTGTGCTCTCATCTCATCCTAATCTCCATCCCTGTGTCTCAGGGCTGACCAGCAGGTACCCCCTTCTTCAAGTCTTGCATTTCCCACCTGCCTAAGTAATCTTCCTCTCCATGCATTATCTCATGATGGATGAAGCACTGGGGAAGGTTAAGGGATGGGTTCTGGCTAAGGGACACCTGCTCACATGAGCCTGGGGAAGTACACAGGGACAGGAAGCTGAGAGGCACACTGTGGACTGAGAGCAGAGAGGGGGGAAACAAGAAATCTTATTGCCCTTGGGGCTAGGGCAAAGTGTGCCCCTGTGTGGATGACGTGGGGTTAAGGGCCTTGGGATTGGGATGGTGGAAAATCAGAGCTGGAATTTAGGAGTTGGAAGCAACCGGGCATACAAGGGCCCCTGGGGGCATCAGGGAGGAGAGGACCGATATCCAGGAAAATACCTCCTTCTCTTTGAAATTTTTTACTGTCTTCTCTCCTCACATGGTAGATTATTGCCTCTTTTCCAAACCATCCTAAGAAGCAGTGGCCTGGGCATGGTCTGGCTACACAGTGGCTCAGCTTCTCCATATTCAGATGTTAGTATGATTAAGGAGTTTGCCTTGTTCAGTGACTGGGATCTGTGCATCTTGGAGCCAGGTAAGTGGGCGCAGGAGGCCAAGAGTTGGATCGCTGTTACCCTGACATGCTGGGAAGCAACCAGCTTCTCCCCTCCACCCCACCACAGTGTCTCCCCGCCCCATTTTTCTATAGATAAAAATCTTATTCTCTAATAGCTTGAGGGAGTTCAAGAACCTTCCTGGATGATGATTGTTTGAAAGGCTTGTTTTGTAAGGAAGTCAGGCAGAAGGCCGAGGGTGAAGTGTTAAAAACAGTTCCCCACCTGACATAGCTAATGGGTCAGAGGAGTGGGCATGCACTTCTCCGTAGGAATGAACCCACCCGTCTCCTCTTTTCATGAACGATAACAGAAAGAAGGTTTGTCATGGCATGCTGCTGAGGGAGGCTTTGAAAAGAGGCCAAGTACGGAGGCTTGAGTGCCTTGCCCTTGCTAGAGCTCAGGTTCTAAGACGTTGCCTTCACAATGTTCCTCCGTGCTCAGAGTCATCGAACTTCTCCTCCCCACCCACCCCGCAATTGGACTTCTTAATTAAGGACTGTCGTGCGTTTGGGGCAAATTGCCTATCCAATCTGGGCTTGTCAAAAAAGAAAAAAAAAAAGGCACCGTGAGGTGCTCTTTTGGAGGAAAGGGAGGTGGGTGGAAATCAAACGATCTCCCTAGAAATAGCACAGGATAGTCATGCGGGTTAGGTTACTGATGTTAGTTTTCATAAGACCCTTTCAGGGACTGGGCCATAAATGTAATTATCTATATGGTCCTAAGAGGGAACAACCCACACCCACTGAGAACACAGCCTGTAAATCCAGAGCAAACGCAGCCCAGTTTCACCATCGGATCATCCTCACCGCTCCGCGGCGAACCCCCGTCTGCGCATGCTCACACACGCCTCCCCGCCCCGCCTTCCCTTCTACCCGGGCCTGGGGCGCCGGGATTTCCCGGTCTCTCACCCCCGGCAGTGAGCTGCAGGGGCTGGGCGCGTTGCCGAGGTCCCTGGCGGGCTCAGGCGCTGATCTCCACCTGGCCGGCCTCGTCTTGCTCGCGGATTATGTGCACTCCCGCAGTCCGCAGTGTGCGCGAGGCGCTGCGCGAGCGGCCCGGCGAGCTCGGAGCACGAGGTGGCGACGTGTGCGTTCGGCCCGCTGCCGGGGAGCGCGCTGGAGAGCGCGGGTAGCGGCGGGCTGAGCGGATGGGCATCCCGGGCGAGCGGCCAGGCACAGGCGGCGACACGGAGTAACCGGGCGGGCCGGGCTCTGTCGCACTCCGAGACTCTGGAGAGGGATTCTCCTCGGGCTCCGGGGAGTCCTGCAAATACACGCACTGCAGGGGTCAGAGGACAGCCGGCCCAATCTGGGAAGTGTGCCTGGGGTTAGAGGGCGCTGGGACACTGAGAGTCCCAGTTTCCTCCACACTCCTATCTCTTGGAAGGCGGCATACATGGATTTGGTTTTTCTTGGAACACATCACACTTAGCATGGGGTCTGGCACATTATAGGTGCGCAGGAAATGTTGACGTGCATAGAGTGCTTTGTCCCTATATTTTCCTCTTTCCATCTGTCTTCGACAGCCTGGGACCTAGACATGGAATAATGGGGGAAATCTCCAGAACTGGTGTCCAAAGACCTAGGTTAAAACCCATATCTGCTACTTATTTACTCTTTTAATACTGTGCACGTCATTTCACCCTGCTCAGCCTTATTTTTCAATCTCTAGAACAGGCATGACGCAAAGGTTTCACAAATATTCCGAGTGCTATAAACGTATACTAATATGGTAAGGATCTCGAGAATGTGGTAGGAGTTCACTGCATTGCGCGAGGCGAGATACCCACCCCAGAGCTGCTCACCTTGTCCTTCAGAATATACAGGGCCATGGGGTTCTTCCGCTCCTGTTCTCCACTTCGGGGGAGGGTGTCTGCTGCACAGCGGAAAGAATAGGGTGGCCAGCCAGGTACAGACCCTCTCCACCAACCAACACCTATGCTGTTTGCTCCCTGTGGCTAGTCAAGACCTTACCACCACCACCAACAACATATCTGAACACTTGAGGTCCTACCTTGGCTGCGCCTCTCCCTACTCCGAAGTCTTGGAGCAGGTTGGTGGAGGAAGGGGTCCAGCAGAGCTGACTTTGTTGTTACCCATTTCTGCCTTTTCCCAGCATCCCACTGCTCTCAGTGCCCATGGCATAGGTGAGTGGGCTCACCTTCTGGTTTCAGGCGGTCATCATTTTGATCCATGTATTCCAGGGAGTTTTGCTTCTCCAGCTTCCTCTTCTTCCTATGAAGCAGTCCAATCCCCCCACCAAAAACAGGTATTGAATAGGAGCAGAAAAAGATGGGGACTGGGGCTGGTTCTGATGGCCATTAAAGAAACCTTATGACAGGAAGATGGGTGTGGTGGCAGTAGGAGGGAGTCCATGAGCTTTTAAACAGGTCACACCTAGGTTTGCATTGAGGCCATCTCCAGCACTCTGATTGTAAGCAAGTCTTCAGTCCAGCCTGAGACTCAGTGTCTTTATCTGTAAACTGCAGGTAATCAGAACTAAAAGGTAGCTTGCTAACATCAGCCACAGTGCCTGGCCCAAAAAAAGATGCTCAGCAAGTGAAGCTATTGTGAATAGCACTAGTTGGTCAGAAGTGGTGAGCACAAGATGCAAATTCATGCACAATAGAAAAGCACATCTCCTGGGAAGGGGTGTACAATCTTGGGAGGCAAGGAATTTAGAGAGACTTAAGAAAATAGGCTGGGAGCAGTGGCCTCTCCAAAATAAAAAAATAAAAATCAGACAAGTGCCCCTGTATAATGATGATGATGATGACAAATAATAGAGCTTGGGGTTGAAATGGACGAAAGGACCAGAGTGCTCGGGGTATGGAACTTGAAGAGTTACCTAGACTTTTTGGAGGGTTTCCAGCAGGCGCAGACCGTCACCAACGTCACAAGGAGGAATATGCCTCCTGTAGACAAGATGATATACAGGGAGCTTCTTCCTATATGTAGAGAGAAGTGGAGAAGTGGGAGAGACTTCAGAGGGGCAGCAGATGTGGTGGAGAGAGCAGTGGAAGGAGACGAGAAGGACCCTCAGGTAGCATGGCTGACTGAGAGTGGAACTTGCACACAGCCCTCTTCCCACCTGTTGCTAGTTGACCCGTCTCTGCTCCCTCTCCCTCCCTCCAGGATCACTCTCTAGGATGTTCTTTGTCTCAGTGGGCACCTGCCTCTGGGGTGGGCAGTGAGACTCACTGTACACGGTGATCTTGACAGGCAGACTGCGGACCTGGCTGATGGGGTTCTCCACCACACAGCTGTACAGGTCATCGTCCTCCATGAGCACTCGGGTGATAGTGAGCACCTTTTGGTCAGGAGACAGGAGCATTCGCGAGTCATTGAGGAGGGGCTTGCCGTCCTTCAGCCAGGTGTAGCTGGGCTTGGTGCCATTCTCATGCGAGCAGTTCAGGGTGAAAGCCTCACTCAGCTCCAGCACAGTGGTTGAAGCCACTAACACCTGTGGCCTTGAAATGGGCACTGAGCCCCAAAGGTGGAGGAAACTGAGTCATGGGTTAAAAAGTTTCTCCCTTTCCCTTCTTAACTCTCTGTCTTCTGACACACCATACCATAACTCATTCTGTACGCTAAGAATACCTTTCAGGGATCTATCAGCTAGTTCTTTCCCATCATTCATTCATTCATTTATTCACTCACTATTCATTACCTTCTGTAGGCTAAGAATACCTTTCAGGAATCATCAGCTAGTTCTTTCCCATAATTCATTTCTTCATTCATTCACTCACTATTCGTTACCTAATAGGCCCAGGGGAAACAATACTAAATGACACAGCCATGGTATCTGCTTTTATCCCTGTCTTCCCAAACACCTTTCCAACACCACTCTGTGTGTGTGTGTGTGTGTGTGTGTGTGTGTGTGTGTGTGTGTGTTTATTTGTTTTGGTTTGGCACTCTACCACTGAGCTACATCCCCAGACCTTTTTATTTTTGTTTTGAGACAGGGTCTTGCTAAATTGCCAAGGCTGGCCTTGAACTTGCCATCTTCCTGTCTCAGCCTCCCAAGTACCTGCAATTTTAGGGTGTGTGCCACTGCACCTAGCAACCACTGGGGTTTGATGTCTTAAATTGACCCCACCTGGAAAATATTTTATTAGAATAACCTAGGCCCAACTCCCTGGGCTCAAATTTTGGCTCGGTTAATTTTGTTAACTTGAGCAAGTTATTCAACCCTTCTGCGTCTCAATTTCCTCCATCTGGGAGAATGACATTAACTATCCTTAGATCATTATAAACATTAAATGAGTCGACACATGCAAAGCACTTGGAATAGTTTCTGGCATGTAGAAGGAGTCTATCTACATTAGCTGTGCTCTGAGTTTAACTTATAACACCCAGTGGCTCACTCTCAGCTCCTCAGAGCCTTTGTGTTGGTCTTCCCTGGGTCTAGCTAGTGTGTCGCCCCAGTCCCAGTCTTCTGTCCTGCCTCCTTCCCTGCCAGAATGCTTTACCGTCGACAGTGAGGTTGATGGTCTTCTCCCCAGTGAAAGTGTCATCGGTGATGGAGATCTCCACTTCGTAGGTGCCCTCGTCTGCCAGCTGCAGGTCGCTGAGAAGCAGGGAACCGTTTTCGAAGAGCCGGATCCGGTCTCGATAGTCAGGCCGTAGGGTACCAATGACCTCTGTGCCGATGGACTGCACCACGGTCACGGGCTTGTCCCTCTTCAGCTGCCACTTCACTACAGGCTTGTCGCTGCTGGTGCTGCTGTACTGCACAGAAAGCAGGGCTGACTTCCCCACTGTGCCATGGATCAGACGCACTGGGCTGGTGATGTTCACCCCCTCCAGGGGGTCTGCGAACAGAGGCCCATGGTGGAGAGGACAGAGTAAGGCCCTCAGTTACTTAGCCCACTCCCACCTTTAAGCCCTCTGATCTCCTAAAGCCTCACCCCTTTGGGACTGTCACTCCCTGCCAGCTTTGCTTCTGTCAGTACCATCTCTCCCACAGGAGCTCTGTGCCCTTCTGCTCCTCCCATGGCCCTTTGTTCTTCTTTCACTTGACCTTCTGCCTCTCTGGCACTTTTTCTCATTGCCTTCCCCTTCTAGAAGAGTCCACCTAGCCCACACTTCATTCACTTCATTCATATAAGTTTTTATTGAGCAGCTCCTAGGTGCCTGGCCCTTTCCTATGACTTCAGGATACGTCAAGAGCAAGACGGACAGAAATTCCTACCCCCTGAGGTTTGTAGTTCTTTAGACATCAAGGTGAATTTGTCATATCTTCTTGATCAGGGACGGGGATGGTGGAAGATGGAGATATCATGGGAACATAGATTCATAAGGAAAGGAGTGTGTCATAAGACACACATAAGACAGTGTCAATAAAGAGGGGGCTTATGGGCCTGAAGACAACATGAGCATTTCCCAGTCATACCAAGAACCTCCCCTATCCTTACCCCAGATGCATGAAGTATCTACCTAGACTTTCCAATGCAGAACAGTCCTGCAACTGGGTAGGTAGTTTGGGGAATTCATCCAAACTCTGGCCCAATCTGTATTCCTTACAGAGGAGGGATATGGATGGGCAGAACAAAGAGTTTAGAATCAGAAGGACCTTGCAAGACTAGGTCCTATCACTTATAGGCTGTGTGAATTTGGGCAAGCAATCTTTCTAAACCTCCATTATTCTCTTTTATAAAATAAGAATAATAACAATAACTCCCTTATCACATTCATAGGAATATAAAGTACAATATGTATATCATTTATTGTTGTGTAGAGAGAATACAAGATTGGGCCTCAGAGATTTGGGCCTTACTAGCCTAGGAGACTTTAGGGCTCAGATTCCCCATAGGTAGTATGAATAGTAGGCTGGATGGTCTTGCAGATTTATTCCAACCTAGTGATTCTGGGGTTTTTACTGTCTTGTTCATGGACACATCCAATATGATGAGACTTCTTAGGAGCTTAGGAGATTTTGGAACAAATGCTGTTTATTGGTGACACCTGGCCAGGTAGAACATTCTAACCACCCAAAAGAGGATGTTCTGGAGAGGATGCCAGTTGGGAACAGGAGTGAGTTTAGCTGAATAGACACACACATGCCAGATCTCCAGCCCCTTGGCATCCCCAGCTGCTTCTTTTGACAATCATTGTCTCTGAAGTTTTCTCTTTTTCTTATTTCTCACTCCTCACTACTGCAGTTTAGAGTTGAGGAAGTTGAGCTGGATCTTTCCATTTTTATTCCTCTTCTTTTGTCTAGAAGGCCCAAACTAAACTAAAAACTTGGTTGTGAAGATCAAAGAAAATTTTATTTACAAATCACGTTCAATCAATTTTGGGAACAAGTGCTTTGTTAAGTAGTGAGCTCCTTGACTCTGTAAAGTTCAAGGAAAGGCCAATTGGCAACTGCTTCACCTCTCTTGGCCTTGCTTTCTTCCTTTGTATAATGAAGCAGTAGGACCAGATGATTTCTCAAGTTTTCCCAACTCCAATATTCTAGGATCTTTCACCAGCCAGGTATGTTAGAATCATAAAACCTTAACAGCAGAAAAGACTGTTCTAATGACTACAACTGCCATAGGTGTATCCGAATGCTATATACTTGTTATGGAATGGAAGTCTTAATTTGGTAGCAGTAGAATGGACAAAATTAACTCTTTTCAGGTATTTTTTGTAGAAGTTCCTACGAAATCTCATATAATAATGGAAATAAATGAAATATGGTTCAAGCTCACCTACTTTGGTAAAGGAGTAGTGAGGACCTGACTTCTGTCTTCCCTGATATCTTGGGGAGCTAGTAGGAAACCCTGAAGCTCTGTCTCAGACTGGAATCCATTTGGTCACATGATCCACAATGTTTCTTCCAAATTCTGTGATTATTTAAATGGTATTCCTACCTAGCAAGTGTGAGGTCTGCTTGATTTGGAAAAGCAAGCTTTTATATTTCCCTGAGTAGGCAAACAGGCTTTAGTATGTATGACTTGAGGTGGTCCTGAGAAAAATTACAGAGCTTCACTAAAGGCCACAGTGGTGGTGACCCAATAGCTGGGGAACATCTATCCCCACCCTCCTCAAGACCCTGTCCAAAATATTGTGGTCTACACTTCAGGCTTATATGTGGAGAGACCTCTCAGAGTTTAGCAAATCTGTGTAATGATCCTGTTTGTGGTCTGGATGTAGTTTGTCCTCCAAGGGTTTATGCATGGAAACTTAGTCACCAATGTGGCAGTATTAAGAGGTGGTGAAACCTTTGAGAGGTGGGAGTTGGATAGATTATTGGGGGTACTGATCTTGCAAGGGATTAAAGTAGGTATTGTGGGATCCTGAGTTAATTCTGAATAGAGTAAGTTGTTACCAAAGAATAAAGTTAACTCCTCCCCACTTTCTGGCTTCCCATTTTACCATGTGATCTCTCCCACTTGCACATACTCACTGATTCCATCTGTTATGATGTGATACAGTTATGGGGGGACGGCAGTTGCCAGAGAGGGCACCTTGCTGTTTAGACTTTCTATCTCCAAAGCCATGAACTGAATAAACCTCTTTTCTTTATAAAATACACAGTCTCAGATATTTTATTATAGCAATAAAAAAATAATACAGATCCCAAGCCCCGAACCTTGAGGTTTTTTATTTCCTTCTTCCAGGAGGCTGGACAGTGACATTCCCAGTCTCAAGGGCACCTGAAAGGAATTTTCCTCTCCCTTCTATAGTCTCTGGCCTCTCTTGAGCTTCCCTGTCTTCTACTTTTTCTATCCCATTCCAAAGTCCCAGGAGCCCTTTTGTGATGTCTTTCCCCCTCAATTTTGATTTTTTTTTTTTTTTTCCCAGTTTAAACTTGATTATTCTCAGGGGGCACATTAGAGAAGCTGCAGACTAAGGATTGCCTTAGGCCTTACCCTCATCTAGGTGGGGTCCTCCTTATGCCTGTGAACGTGGGGATACCCTTGAGTCAAAGGGTTGCATGCACACGTTTGTAAGTGAATAGAGCAGTTTTTCTCAGAAGCTGACAAACACTGCTTTACTGAGCAAGCACTGTTTTCCAAAAACTCTAGCCAGAATCAAAATCTGTGTTAAGTTCAGGGTTCCACAGCTTTCAAGGGACACAGGGAACTAGGACAGGAGCCAAAGCAGGCCGCAGAAATGAGGAAATGGCTAGCAACTCAAATCCAGGGTGGAAATAAAAGAGACTAGGACTATTCAACCTGTAGAAGCAATTAACTTTCAATCATTGTCTCTGAGGTATCATTATGTAGAAAGTCTCCTGTTCCCACCAGAGGCTGAACAAAAGGAAATCAACATCTCAGCAAGCTGTTCCTATCAACCTAAACAATGCAGTGCTGGGTTCAGTCAGAGGCCCCCCTCAAGTAGGAATTTGACCTGTTGTGACATGGAAGAGAGCCAAGCTTCAAAATATAAGCATGTACCTGCACGGAGCCTCAAGTGCCCCTTTTAGCTTCTTCCCTTAAGAAAATCACCATCTCCTCTGTTTTACGGACTTCCTGTGCTGAGCAAAATTTTCCTTTTAACAGCACTTGTCTTAAATTTGACTTTTAAGAAAAGTGCTAGTGGGGTGGTGCCAAACTTGTATTCTTGGATTTGTTCTCTATATACCTTATCCATACTCTCTAACGCTGCAGGGCAGTTACAACCCTTTTATCTGAAGGATTTTTTTGCTTGGGTCTTTCTCCATAGAGAAGTCCCTCAATCCCTTTAGCCACCATTGATACCCTTGCCTGGGCTCTCTCCAGCTTTATTATCTTCCTTCTAAAGTGTAGTAACCAGAACTGCACACAATAATCCAAGGGCAGCACTCAGCTCTGTCGTCTAAAAGGAAAAATATGCTTTTTTTTTTCTTTCTTTTTTTCAGTACTAGGGATTGAGTCCAGGGGCACTCTACCACTGAGCTACATCCCCAGTCCTTAGTATTTTTAATTTTGTGACAGAATCTCTCTAAGTTGTCCAGTCTGTCCTTGAATTTACCATCCTCCTGTCTCAGGCTCCTGAGTTGCTGGGATTACAGGAATGTACCACTGTACTAGACCCTGCTTTTGGTTTTCAGTATCCTTTCTAACTAATGATGACTGAGAAAACAACTTCCTTCCTCTATTATTACTATATAGGTGCGCCATTTATTGTGTGAACTTTGGTGTTATTGTGTTGTATTCTCAGGTCATTATGCTGTTGAGGCCTACAAAGGACCACAAGAATGTGAAAGCATTTAATGTGTCAATCATTGAGGGATGTCAGAGAAATTCAAGAAACAAAAACTATGAAGAAAGCCTTTGAGATCCAGGAAGAGAAAGACCAGGAGTTTTTTATCTACTCCCTAAAGAGTGTAGATGTCCAGGAGTATGTACCTAACTAATATGTACTCAGATAGCCCATGGAGGTTTACCATGTTTGTGGATTAGAACAATCACTATTGTTAAGTTGTCAGCTCTCCCAAACTGTTCTATAATTTAATACAATACTAATCAAAACCCATGAGGTTTACTTGGTGATATGGCACCAAGACAGATAACAGAAGAGAACAGAGAACAGACTTAAATATTTTCTCTCAATTTATGGCAATTTCTCTCTCAATTTGTAACACTGTTGTGGAGTGGGGAAAGCCCTTACCCCCACTAAATAGTTCTGGGCCATGTAGAAAAAGAACGAATTTGTGTTACATCACATCTTACACACATATTAATTCTAGATGGATTATACATCTAAATGTGGAAGGGGAAACAACATTTTGAAAAGAAAACAGGAGAATATCTCCACAACTTGAGGGAAGACTCAGATCTCTTAGGACACAACAGTGACAATTCTAAAAGAAGCTAATAATAGACTGGGCACATATGATGAAGAGCTTTTGTTCATTAAAAGATACAATTTCACCATTTAGGAAGTGAAAAAGCAAGCCATACAACAGGAGAAGATATTTGCAATATATTAATCTTATAAAAGGACTCATGTCAAAACTTTATTTTTAAAATTCCTACAAGTCAGTAATTTTTTAGAAGTCCAGATAAATCAGTAGAACAAATGTGCAAAAGACTTGAAATAGGCACTTCACAAAAAGGATATCCACATGGCTAATAAAAATATGAAAAAAGCTCAACTTGATTAATTATCATGGAAATGTAATTTTAAACTGTAAAAGTACCATTGAAATACTCATTAGGATGGCCAAAATGAAAAAGCAAATACGATTGTTAGTAAAGATATGGATCACCTGGAACTCTTATATGTTGGTGGGAGTGTAAATTGATACAACTACTTTTGAAAATGTGCTCTATCTACTAAAATCAAATTTATATATACTCTATGCTATGGATTGGATATAGTTTAAGAGCTTTCCTCCAAGTGTTCGTGTTTGGTAGGCTTGGTCCTCAGTGTGGTGAGGTATTGAAACCTTTGGGAGGTTCTTAGGGATTGGGCATGTGCCCTTGGAAAGGATTAACATGGCTACCATGGGACCTCCAGTCATTTTATGGCTTTCTGTCTCATTGTATAATCTTTCCCTCCTTACTCTCCCATTCTCAATAATGTTTAGGGCTGAGCTGATGCCACATGAGCTAAATCAACCTCTTTACTTTATAAAGTTATCCAGCCTCAAGTATTTTGTCACAGTAATGAAAAATGTACTAATGCACCCTAGAAGTCAATAATTCTACTCTAAGGTGTCTCCCCCGGAGAAATGTGCATATCTGTTTACCAAAAGACATATACAAGAATGTTTTAAAACAACTGTATTCATAAAGTCTAATGGGGTTGAGTTTGTTGGGTTGGTTCAGAAACAACCAAAGTGTTTATTAAAATTGAATAGATAGCCAGTGCATGCCTATAGTGCCAGCAGCTCAGGAGGCTGAGGCAGGAGGATTGCAAGTTCAAAGCCAGTCTCAGCAACTTAGCGAGGCCCTAAACAACTTAATGAGAACCTGACTCAAAATAAAAAAATAAAAAAGGCTGGGGATGTGACTCAGTGGTTAAGCGCCCCTGGGTTCAATCCCTGGCATCAAAACAAAACCAAAAAAACCAAAATTCCATAGATAAATAAATTATGGTATAGTCTTACAATGCAATAACTTCAGTGGGAGCATGACCATGTCAATACCTTGATCCTCAATTTTTGGCTTCTAGAACTGTGAGACAATGAATTTCTGATGTTTAAGACATACGGTTTATGTTACTTGTAATAGCTGCCGTAGAGAGCTAATAACAAGCTTTCTTTCTTATTTGCTTCTCGTTTTCCCTCCAATGCCCCACTGAAGATCGAGTGAGATATCTGAAGCTACTTATGACCCTACCCATCTCCTAATTAAAAATCATTTAATTCTCCTTCTCAATCCATCACTTATAGATCATATGCCAGACTTCTGAGAATGGTGGGAGCTCTTTTCTAACTCGATTCACACTTTCCTCTCCAGCATGATGAACTGCTGGGCTTTGCCTAAACACATGATGCTATTTCAAGCTATTGCCCTTCGCCCGTTTTCCCAACAATGCCCACTCCCACTCCCACCTATTTTTCTCATCCTTTAAAATTCAGTGCAAGCATTCCTCCTACCAGGAAACCACCCTGATATTCCCCCACCCTCATCCTGTACCACCAGAAACAGCTTCCTGGATGAGGGTAAGTGACCTTTCTGATTCCTATGTATTATTTGCATATCTGACTCACAGTAGTGCCTGAATTTTATTAAAATGATCTCTGCATCTGTTGTGCATTCCTCTGCTCTCTGGAATTATGCATGTGTGTGTGTGTGTACACATAAAAAATCTGCATCATTTAAAATAAGATCAATTCTCCGAGGAGATGGTAGGGGGCACTACGGGAAGTAAGTGCCTATGGTGTGGAGTGAATTATGGTTAGATTGGGATTACGATCCCAAAGCAGGAAACTTATTATCTCCAAAGCTTCTTTTCATCTCCCATGCTGTTCTATACTCCGAAGCTGGAGTAGGGGTTTCAGGAGGCTCAAAACCAAGGTTTACCCTGCCCCTCCCTCCAGCCCACCATAATCCCTTGGAAAGAATGTTGAACTGGCCCACGCCAACGAGTCATTCCATAAGCGGTGGCAGAGTGCCCTCCATCTAATGCACTGAATGCCGTGGGAGCTTCAAAGTCATGCAGCCTTTTGGGGGAGCGGGCCGGGGGGCCGTGCGGGAGGCACAGGGAATGAAGAAATACATTCAACACTAATGCCTGAATTCACTGAGATGCTTCCCACGACCGCTGAGCTCTCTCCCCTCCTCCCACCCCAAAAGCATTCAGGCCCTCCACCCTCCCCTCCCTCTCCTTTCAAAGCCTGGGGTCCTTTCTCTAGAGTTTCTTACCCTTCAGGTCTCCTACCTGGCTGAATCAGAAGTAGGTAGACAAAAGGAGCGAGGTGCAGGGCCCTGGAGGCGCTGGACAGGGCTCCCCTTTCTCTCTTCATTTTGGGTGGCGTTCTTCAGCTCTGGTGCAGACAATTAGCATGATTTCTCCACTCTGGGCACGTCCCTTTGTACCACTCGGAGTTTCTCTGCCCGAACACAACCCTGCCAACTTCCCTCTGAATACACAGAGCTCTGTGTATTGCTGGGCTTGTTCTTTCCTCTCTCTCAGACCTGGCATTTTCTAGTTTCCAGGCCCTACATCCCCGGTTTGGACAGGGGTATCTGCTTAGGACATAATCGCCAGCATAGGTTCCATTGTGGGGGTCGCCGGTGGCCCAGCAGTTTTTTTGGCTTGTCTGCACTGAGCCCCTCTTCCAGGGCGGCTGAGGATCGGGGCTCCGTGAGAGCACTGGGCTGGAGCACACACTCCACTGGACCTTGTGTCCCAACCTAGCCTGTCTCCACCTCACACTTCTTGTTCCTGAGGAGGAGGGTCCATGCCAGGACAGACCTCCAATAAGCTCTGAAAAGGGAGGGAGAGGAGTGTACAAGGCTGGGAAATGAAAGACTCCACAGAATTGCTGAAGAAATGGAAAAACCCTGTTCTACCCCAAGGGAAGATTGGAAAACGACTTGAATTCTGTTGCTTTCACCCTGTCCTCATCCTGCTTAGGATTCTCTCTATCATAGAATCACATAGATGCTGAGGAACCCTTTCCAGAAGCTTCTCTGTTTATTCCTCTGCCTCCAGCCAACGTTCTAGAACATTTCAGAGCAGAGACAAAGGTAATGCGCCAACAGCCTGCTTCCTGCGCATCTGTTTCCAGTGCAGCAGCCTCTCCATGCCTCTCTGTCTCAAAGTCGTACATCCTAGCTCTACCCTAACCCCACTCATGTGGCCACACCCTGAAGGAATTGTTGGATTGATGAATATTTGGTATGGAAGAATGCCTAGCAAGTTTTTTTTTTTTGTTGTTGCAGAAAGGACATTTAAACACTTTTAAATTAGTCAATTAATTGATTTTTTAAATTTTGCAGTGCTGAGGCTTGAGCCCAGAACCTTGTGCATGCTAGGCAAGCTCTCTACTACACCCTTAGTCCTTATTATTTTATTTTGAGACAGGCTTTTGATAAATTGCGTGGTGTGGGCTTGAACTTGTAGTCCTCCTGCTTCAGCCTCCCAAGTAGTTGGGATTACAGATGTGTATCTCTACCTCTTCTTTTACATATCAAGCAAAGTTTGACTAGTCCAAGTTTCTGGGACTGAAGCATCATTGCATAGACCATCTGTGCCCAAGCAGGAGGAGAAGAGTTGGGAAGTGTTAATTTTGAACTTCATGGAAGAACTCCAAAAAGTATTCTGAAATCTACCAATGAGATTTTTCTTTCCATTTTGAATTTCTGTGTCTATGACTTTCCCATAGACAACTCAAGTCTGCCTCTGGAAGACTGTTGTTATACCACATTTTAAAAAAGTCAACATTTAGCTTTTGACATTTGAAATCATATTTTAGAGAGTAGCAAGATGAAAGGTTTAAGAGCCAGTCTTTGTAAAGGACAAAAGGGTATTCTAATTTCTTCTGTCTATCTCTTTGACATATTGAGGAGTAGCCTGTGGACCAAATCAGAATTCTTTCATGGTATAGACAAATGGACACTTGTAAGGTTGGTCTTGAGAATTATTGAATGAAGGTAAAAGGTAGGTATGATGTTGAGGAAATAGAAAAACTGAAGTCTGCCTGTTTTAGCCTAAAGAACTGGGGCTGGGGAGATAGCTCAGTCAGTTGAGTGCTTGCCTTATAAGCACAAGGCCCTGGGTTCGATCCCCAGCACCAAAAAAAAAAAAAAAAGAACTGTGGAAAATTAAACATGATAGAGGGAACCCTAAGAAGGATCTAAGTCCTCAGCACCTGCCTTTCCTCCTCCTAAGAATTTGTTAAGTGCCCCACGAGTCCACAAGCCCTTGAGAGACTCAGAGGTACTGGGAGGGTTAAAGGGCAAAAAGCTGAAGATGGGGTAAAGGGCCACAGTGTACAGGGATTTAGAGCCAGAGGTGATGGCTGGGGCCACTAACTCCTGTGGTGGGAGGCAGCATGGAACAACCTGGTGGGCATCCTCAAAATGCCACATAGGTCCTTAGATACTGTCTGCCTTTCTTGTTAAGAGGTCACTCAGTCTTACCACCTGTACTTACCCAACCCTTCTCAGAGAGCTGGGTTGAAGGTGGAAATTGGGAAGTCAGCTTGAGCAGTTGCCTGAGCTGTCCTAATAGAGACTGACCACCTGGAGAGAACGCTAATATGTTTTGACTTAGCAGGTTGGATTGACCTTGAGTTTCCCTCTGTTATCCTGAAGGGTACAGAGAGTGAATAAAAACAGAAAGGTACTACCTTTCCTTGATTAGGTCTGAGCAGAGAATGAACAATTTTACAATCCTTTTTCCAGTGTTCTGGAGATTGTTAGACTTGTAGAAGCTTATAATCATCAGTTTATATGCCTGTCTCCCTTAATAAACAGAGGGCTCTTTGATTTAAGGACAATGTTTATGCCAGCAGTCCTGGCTTTCCTTGTGTTATCCTTCTGCGTGTTCTTTGGGTTTTTCCCTTTGGGTGTGCCTGTCTCATCTAATTGTTCACGATGCTGGCTATTTATTAAAAGGGATATCCTGATTATAAATATTACATTTCTTTTCTTTCTCTCTCTTTTTGGTGCTGTTGGGGATCAAACCCAGGGCCTGTGCATGCTAGGCAAGCACTCTTACTACTGAGCTACACCCCTAGCCTCAATATTATATTTCTCTAACAAAAAATATGTTTACACTTATTAGTCTGCTTGTTGGGTCAGATATTGCAGTTCTTGTGACTCCTCAGACTGGGTGGTTCTCCCAGGTAGGGATTGTAATTCTACATTCCTCTGGGTCTCCTCACAGGGCCCAATTTTGAATTCTGCATAATGTGGCTTCCAACAATGGAGTAGACTGCCTGTCTTGCTGATGGCAGTTAGACCCTTACTTAGCCAAGGTCCTCACCCTTGCTTCCCCCTGCTTCCTGTGAGCATTTCAACAGATTCATTTCCGATGGCATTGTCCTCTTCTGAGCAGCGTGGCCCAGTTTTCTTGGCCCCTGTGCTAAATGCCATTGCTTCAGGCCCCTCCTCATTTGGCACCAACTCTGGGGCTCTGGGATCCCAATTCCTCACCCTGTACCAATGGTTGCCCAGGCCTGCTGTACACAGTGCTCTGCCCTGTGCACCTAGATGGAGCCCCTGCAGCTTGAAACAGGACCACCCCCGGAACCCTCAACATGTATACACCCACCAGCTGAAACTCAGAACTGTGTGTTTCAAGAACAGGAGAACTGAGTCACCACCCTAAGAGGCCTTTGTGGGAAACAAACAAACTGAAAAGCAGGGTGGGAAATTATAAAAGCAAGATCTGTCTTCCAAGAGCTCCAGCTCTTGTAGGAGTGGTAGCACAATCACAGAGCAGTAGCCTCACTCTGCAGCAAGAGGTGGTCTTGTCCAACTTCTTCATTTCCCAAAGAAGCTTAGGGGACAGACAAGCTAAGTAATGTGCCCAGAGTTAATCTGCTGTCTACTGATGGATCCAGACTCTCAAGTTACTTACAAATGAACAAAAACTATAAAAGAAAAAATGAACTTGCTTAAAAGTAGTAGCAAGAAAAGGTGAAACCGTACACACACACACATGCCAATATCTCTTTTTTTTTTTGCGGTATTGGGGATCGAACTCAGGGCCTTGTGCTTGTAAGGCAAGCACTCTACCAGCTGAGCTATCTCCCCAGCCCTCCAATATCTTTTTTAAAAAATTTTATTTGTTCTTTTTATACATACATGACAGAAGAGTGTATTTTGACATATTATACATACATGGAGCATAACTTACTCTAAGATCTCGTTCTTAGGGTTGTACATGGTGTGGAGTTACACTAGTTGACACACCAATTTCTAATAACTACCATCAGATGTAAAAGCATCCCCACCCTTTGGTCTGCTTGTCCATAGCTAAGCCCTGGGAAGAATGATAATACTGCTAGAGAGGTTTAGAATAGCCCTTACTAACACCATCACATCAGTAGTTGTTTATATATTTAGCACTCTCCCCTTCACTTACTTCCTGCTATTATTTGAGTCATATCTGTTTCCTTCACTAAATTGTAAATAATCTTTGGTAAAAAAATGAAAAAAAATCTTCCAAAAAATGACACCTAACTTCCTCCGAGAGAGAGAATTTTCTGTAACAAAAGAAAAAAAAAAAAATCTTGATATGCCAGACAGAGAAGATGAGGCCTGGAGCATAAGGAGTAAAATGACAAAGAGCCAAATTGTTCTGCATGAGAAATAAATATGAGTTGGAGGGCTGGGGATATAGTTCAGTTGGTAGAGTGCTTGCCTTGTAAGCACAAAGCCCTGGGTTCAATCCCCAGCACCGCAAAAATAAATAAATAAATAAATAAATATGATTTGGGGTTGGGGAAAGAGCAGAGAGAAGAGAAATGAAAAAAGGGAAGGGGATGAGAGAACAAGAAGGCAGGGAGCTGAAGAAAATTTAAAAACAGCTTCCATCTTGTTCAAAACTTCCAGAAAAGTTTACTACACTCAAATGCAATATGTATGCATGCTTCTGGCCAATAGAATACGACCATAGTAACAGGACAGACACTCCTTGATTGTGTCATGTTATAGAAGATGCAGACCAGAGAGAAATTGTCCCACTGACTTTGAAGAAATTCACTACATTGTGGTGAGGGACACATGGCAAGGAACTTGTGGCTGCCTCTAGATGCTGAGAGCAACCTAATAGCCAGAAAGAAAGTAGGGATCTTAGTCCCGTGCCCACAGAAACTGAATGTTTCCAAATAACCTTATGAGCTTGGAGGAGAACTCTAAGCTCCATACAGGAAAATGGATCAGCTGACACCTTAATTGAAGTCTGGTAAAAACCCTGAGCAGAGGACAGTTCTAAGCTGTCCTGGGCTCCTGACCTCCAAAAACTATAAGATAATAAATGCATGTGGTTTTAAGTTGCTAAATTTGTGATAATTTGTTATGCAGCATAGAAAATAAATATAGAATAGTATGCATGTGTGTGTGTTCCATGTCCTTATGCACATTTATACTGAGACAAAGGACGGAGTTAAAGGTCTGGTTCAACATGATATGTAAAAGGGATAACACATGTAGAATAGTGAAATGATCTCTAAACTGATGGTCAGAGGATCATAAATTCAAGGCCAGCCTGGGTAACTTAGCAAGACCTTGTCTCAAAAACAAAAACAAAACAAAAAAAGATAGTATATCAAGCAAATTATTATTGTGGATAGCTTAGAGTTTAATATTTCTGAGAACTCTGAGAGGTGGTAAAGAATATGTCTCTGAGTATCCCATCTTAGGGTCATAGTTGCTGGGATACTTATCTGCCAATCGCCATCAGATATGGACTACAAGCTTTTTCCAAAAAGTATGGGGAGGTTTAGACCCCAGACCTGTAACCTGACTCTCACATGAAGGCATCCTGCCCAAATCTTTCTTTGTCTAATTGATATGTATGTCTGTGGGTGTAAATTACTGCTTTTGTGTGTGTGTGTGTGTGTGTTGTTATTGGGGATTGGACCCAGAGGCACTTTACTACTGAGCTACATCCCAAGCCACCTCACCCCCCAATTTTTTTTTTTTTCTTCTGTTTTGAGAGAGGGTCTTGCTAAATTGCTGAGGGTTCTGCTAAATTGGCCACACTAGCCTTAATCTTGGGATACTCCTGTCTCAGCCTCCTAAGTCAAAGGGATTACAGACATGTGTCATCAGGCCTGGTGGTGAGATACTCCTTCCTTGACTTTGGTCAAGCACTTTACATTTATTTGTCTATTTAATTCCATTGTATCCATTTTAGGTAGAGATTGTAGCCCATTTTACAAACAAGAAAATCTAAACTTTCAGGAGTTTAGCTATTTACTAAGATCACACAGCTATTAAATGGCAGGTTAATTCCAGGAACACAAGCTGATCACCAACGACGTTTAAGCTTTTGACCACTCCCTAACTCACCCTGTATAGGAAGTCCTCCTCCTGAAGGCTTGAGCCTCAGCCCTGGTCCAGTCTTTTACCCTCAACACCTACTCTCTGACTAAACTCAGGATGTAAGGTGGCCCTCTCTGTCCACTCCTGTGTGCCTGCTATTGTTGAAGGTATTTTTGCTTTTTTTTTTTTTTTTCCATAAACCTATAATGCTGGAACTGTCCCTACCATAAGTTAAATTGACCCTAATGGAGAGAGTTAGAAAACAGTCAGAGGATTTGTTGATCTGCGGAACATTGCCTGGGAAACCAGGAATTTGTGTGAGGCTTTGTGTTGTGAGGAGGCAGGGCCCAACTCCTGCAGCAATTCTGAACAAGAGGCAGATTAGCTAGCTCCCTCTGGAACAAAACAAGCTATTCTGTAGGACTGGACAGTGAGGAATGGCCCTTCCCAAGGACATTTTTTTCTTTTCTCTTTCTTTCTAAAATTCTCCTAGATGGCCCTACTCTGAGTCACTTATAAGAAACATCAAGTAGAAAGTGAAGATAGAGGTCAAAAGGCACCCACTACATTTCCAGGGACTTCAACCTGAACTTGATTTTGCTGCCTGGAGATTTCTATAAATATGGAGATTCACTAAGAGGAAAAGGGTCCTGTGAAGATGTTTGTCTACCAGAAGTGTGAGATTTATTGGAAGAAATCTATGGTCCCTGAGATGGTGTGAGGTCTTGGGTGAATTTTGAGGAGGCAGAGAGGAAGGGCTCCCATTTCCATACTGGAAAATGAAAAACTATCAAAGCCTTTTATGCTGAGAGTAAATATTTGATTTCTAAATAGAATTCTCTCCCCCTCAGAAACTGAGAGGGAAACTCAGAAACTCAAAAACTCAGGCTGTGTCCATGTTGCTAAACATACTCTATTCAGCAACTTCCAGAGGAACAAAGAGGAGAGATTCATTGGCCTCAAAAGGTTGGAAAGATCCAGCTTTTGCTGACCTATTTAAGATGCCATGAGGACATTCTAGAGAGCATCTCTGAAGTTCTGTTCTTATAAGCTTCAGTGCCCAAATACAAACAGGTTGGGAAATCACAGGGAAGCCACAAATGACCTAATCGTGAAAGGCCTCATTGTTTTCCTCCTCCTAGTTCCTCAGATGGTGTCCACCCACTAGCTATGTCCCAGAGAGGGATTTGCTCTTGTCCCCCCACCCCCACCCTCCTCCCAAAGAGGGAGGCACAGAAATGGAAATCAGCTGGACAGCACCCAATAATTGCCCACTGTGTGAAGAGCACTCTATGTTCCAGATATTAAGAATGGTGGCATGTGAGGAGCTGGGTTGTGGCGCAGTGGTAGAGTGCTTACCTAGCATATGTGAGGCACTAGGTTCAATTCTCAGCACCACATATAAATACGTGAATAAAATAAAGGTCTAGCAACACCTAAAAATATATTTAAAAAAAAAAAAAAGAATGATGGCATTTGGGAAAAGGGGAAAAGCAGCATGTTCAAAAGCAATAGGAGGGCTGGTGCTATAGCTCAGGAATAAAGCACATGCTTAGCATGCATAAGGCCCTGGGTTAAATCCCCAGGATTAAAAAACAACAAAATTAATACCATCCCTGCCGAGGAGTTTAAATAGAGTTGGGAAAGCTGCATCTATAAGCAAATGTATAGGTGAGTATTGTTGGCCATACATTTGCATTATCCTTTGCAAATTAATTTTTAAATATTATTTTACTTACTCTTCTAACCACTCTGTGTGGTAGGATTTTCCCTTATTTTTCAAGAATAAGCATGAAGCTCAGAGAGTTTAGCAACCTGATCAAAGTCACATGTTTTATAAGTTGACACAGTCCAGTCGCAGCCTGTACTTCACAGTCCCGTGTTCATGATACTACTCTTCTGAAAAAGATTGCCTTTGACCAGGCCAGAAGGAGCAAGTGGGATAAAGGAGGACTCTGAGACTAGATGTGACAGAAAGAAGAACAAAGTAAGTAACAGGATCTTAACAATCAAAGCTTAATGAGCAAGAGAATGATCAGACCCCTAATGGTAAGGCCAGGGACACTAAGATGATGGATTTGTGATACATGGAGTCAATAGAAATGAAAACAAGGTTTCTGTGAAGGACCCAGCTAAGTTGGTAGGGGCGGTTTCCTTGACCTAAATTTTCACTCCCTGTTGCAGAACTTAAAGGATTCTACTTTGACTAGCTTACAGTTCTGGTCATAGTCAGACCTCCAGGATTCTGCCACTAATGTGCTAAGCAAGAAGCTAAGGGACACAATTTGTCAAGAGCCTTCGGTTTTAAGTGATAGAAGTTTAACTTGAACTATTTGAAACAAAATCGTAGGAATTTCTTGACTTGCTCAACAAATTTTGGTGGGAGTAGGAATAATTGGAAATGAGATCTTAAGCGCCCACCTAGTTATTATTCATCTCTTGCTCTTGGTGTCAGCTTATTTCTCAAACTTCCTTACACATTCGTGATGTGGGGCATGGTTGTTAGACACTAGGGTATCAGTGCTATTCAATATAGCTTCCCAAGATGATGGGAATATTCCATATCTGTGCTGTCACATATGGGAGTTGTTAACCCCACGTGGCTAGTGAGACTGAGGAAATAAATGATAAATATCGCTTCATTTTAAATAGTTAAAATTTAAGTAACCACACGTAGCTGGTGGTTAACATATGAAACAGTGAAGCTTGTTATCTGGGAGGAGAAGATTCCTGATGGAGCTAGTTAAAAAATTTCTTTTGCAGGGGGTGGTGAGGGACTGTGGTCGGCCTAGCTTGGGTTACAAGCACAGCTCTGTATCAATCACTGTAGCCAGGAGAATAGAATATAATCCTAGGCTGTACCTTGTGCCTAACCCCACAGTACAGATGGGGTCATTACTATAAGAAATGGGAGAAGCAATACTAAGTGAGTAAAGGCCATATTATAGATATAATATACACATATAGTATACACGTACACATATATACATCTATATACATATAAATATAGCAAATATATTTATTTATATTTAATACATTTATATACTTAAATTTATATAGAATACATATTTGTTTATAAATATATTAATATATAATTATATATCACTGTTTATATACTATTTCATATAATATACTTATATATTAAATAATATAAATATTATTAGATATATATAAATTACTTTTTTTTTTTTTTTGCAGTGTTGAAGATGAAACCAAGGGCCTCACTATTGCTAGACAAATCCTCTACCACTGAGTCACAACCCCAGTTCGAGAGCACATCTTTTTTGAAGTTGAAACTATGGTGAATAACATAAGCAACAAGGCTAAATAAATCATTTTTGCCCAAACTAGCTTTACACTGAAGGCTAAGTCTCCTACGTTAGTCAAACATCTTGGCTTGAAAGAACAGATATTCCAGTGATCAACCATCAAAGGAAAGGCATTTTGCCTGGATATATAAGACCTAGATCTGGAATTGGAGAACCCAAATGCTAAAGCAGCTCCTGGAACTAATTATTGTGGGTAGTTCTGATACTTTTTCCTTGTCCCCTTCATTCTTCTATATTTTCTGAGTGACTTCCTCTATCTTGCTCATCTCAAATCTATGTCACAAGTAACTTAAAAACAAATACAAATTAGCATTAATAATAAATAACTATTGGTTTCTATATTTAGAAAGTCTAGAGGAGGGAATTAAGAGCAAGTTTCATCTAGAGGCTCCACTGTCAACAGAGAACAAGAATTCCTTCCTTCCTTCCTTCCTTCCTTCCTTCCTTCCTTCCTTCCTTCCTTCCTTCCTTCCTTCCTTCCTCCCTCCCTCCCTCCCTCCCTCCCTCTCTCACTGGGAGTTGAACCCAGGCATCTCACAAGCTACACAAGCACACTGGTCAACATCCTCAGACTTTATTTATTTATTTATTTCAGTCAGAATCTCACTAAGTTGCCCAGGCTGGTTTTGAACTTCTGATCCTCCTGCCTCAGCTTCCCGAGTAGCTGGGATTACAGGTGTGCATCACTGCTCCTGGTTAAGAAGGACTTTAAATTAGTTAGACCTGTTAGGGTCCCATTCCGACTAATCCCTGGAGAGTCAAAGTGAACCCATGGTAATGCAAATCACACAAGAGGTTTTATTAAAGCAAGCTGGAGCCTGCAACCAGCCCCTCAGTCCAATACAATGGCTGGGGGGAGGGAGAGGCCCCAGGGGCAAGAAAGCCCTCTATTTAAGAGATTTCCAAGCATTCACACCCAAATGTTATTGTATGTTATTGGTTAACATTTGAACAGCTAAACATTAGTCCTCCTCTGGTTGGATCCTGCCAATCTATTTGATTCTCATTGGGTCCCGCCAGAACTGAACAGTCTTAGAGGAAGAAGGGAGGAGGGAAGGCGTGAACTATGCAGGAGATGAGTCGGGGCTAGGCCCCCCTGTCCTTGATAGATAAGGTTTCTAGGCAGCTGCACATTCCTCAGACAAATATCTCTTAACAACCTCAATAAGCACGGGGGCCTAGCAGTCCTGTTTGTGCTGTATTGGCTCTTGAGGGTGCAGTCGCAACTGCCTGCATCCTGGTGATTAAGATAGTTAGCTGCACAGATATCACCCTGTTCTCAACAGACCATCTCCTTAAAATATTGCCGATCTCTCTGATGAAGCAGAATCCTGATAAAGAGTCTATAGATTTCTATCCTGGTAGTTACAGGGCTTGAAAACTGCCAGTGCCTGTGTCTGGGGCCTAAAAACACTCAGATGATGTCGTAGCTGGATTTCCCAAGCAGCAGACTCTGTGACAGAATTTCCTGTTCAGATTTTTAAAAAGGAGTGTTTTGGAAAGCAGGTGGAGGATTCAGGAGTGGACAGAGGGAAGAGATTGAGCTATGATGGAAGTCTGACAGCCTCACTCAGTGAGCGCAGGGGTTGAAAATCATGGCCCATAAGGATTGTTCCCAGTTGAGCCAAAATCACCAGGTCTTTACACACTCACACTCACCAATCACTGGATGTGGCTACTCCTCAAAGGGATGATGAAGCAATAATATAAAGCTGAGGGAGTCCCTAAAAGAGTGGACAGCTGAAAGGGACTACAATATTCCCCAAAGGTGGGTCAATAAGACCTTCCTTGAAGGAGAATCTGGGCAGCAAATCTTCTGTGTCTAGATGAATATTTGGTAATGTAGAGATACACTGAGACCCCATGTTATTATTATTATTTTGGATCATACATGAAGAATGAGAAAAAAGACCTCTGTGTCCACGATAAAATTAGGGAATCTTGTACAAAAGGCACTATACAGATGCTGTTGAGAAACTGGGCTTGAAGGGAACAATCTTTTAGTGGTGCCATTTACAGTGAAAGACTACCATGGAAAGTTGGCCCCTTTAGCTATTTCAGTTAGAAAGGTGATTTTTGGAAGTGAATGAGGAAGAGGAAGATCAAAGTACTGTGATCTGCTTTTAGGAGATAGCCCGGAACATTGTTTAGCCCTGGAAAACCCTGTTCAAACTTGTGGAGGGAGTAAAAATGGGTCTGACTCAGTGCCTGTGGCTGTTTTCAACATCCAGTACCCCTGAGAGCAGGGATAGGCAGGTTTCTCACTTCTATAGAGGTTCTCCTTAGGACAAGCTCTAAGGACTGATGTGACCAAATTTTCTAAGTTGTCACAGGTGTGGGTCAGCCGCCCACAAATAGAGGAGTTGTAACCAAACAGCAGTTTCTCCCTGGTGCTTTACAACAATCAGTTCTGTGTGGGGTGGACTGCTGCCAAGGATCCAGTGACTTGGGGCTTTGTGTAGGCATGACCAGGGATCCCCTAGGCACAGAAAAAGGCTTATCCATCTATAATGAGGACTTCTCAGGAGCAGGGCCTCCACACTATGGTGCCTGAAACACTCTTTAATTCAAGTTTCTGAAGAAGACAGACATTTCTAAGCAAACAGTGCCCTTGCTGAGTTGGGTCATATAGGATATAAGCCTTGTTGAAGATATCAGAAAATGGGAGCAGGGCCTCAGAGGTAAATTCTGTGGATTTATAGAGAGTATAGATTCTTATGAAACCACTGGGCCAGCTGCTATGGGGAAACAGATCTTGAGGAGAAGGTTTGGAGAGAGTAAAGAGCTATGTAATGACACTTTTTCAAAGTATTGTGAGGTGTGCACGTAGGTGTGCAATTCAATCTCCCGCTGGTCCTCAAATGATGACTCTTTTCTGTTCATTGCCTCCCTGGGTGGAGCGGGATGGCCTTCCTTCTTGCTACTCAGTTGCTCAGTGCTATTTCTAAACTACCTCCTCCCTTTCCCTTAACCTCACCCCTAACTTTGAATCTCAGGTCCTCAGACTCTATCATTCACCTGCCTTTCCAAGTTATATTCATCTACCCACCCCCAGATCTTTTCCTGAAATTCCTTGAAGGAATTTCAACAGTTCCTGGTTCTCACCGACAATATCCTTGCCCAATTTCAGATGATTTCAGTGTTCTCATGGATAAGCCACCTGATGCTCTAATCCTTTATTTCTATATCTCTTTTTCCTCCAGTGACCTTGTTCTTTTTTTTTTTAATTGTCAATGAACATTTATTTATTTATTTATTTATTTATTTATTTATATGCAATGCTGAGAATTGAACCCAGTGCCTCACACATGCTAGGCGAGTGCTCCACTACTGAGTTACAACCCCAGCCCAGGAATCTTGTTCTTAAACCTACCTCAGCACTGACTTCACTGGTCCTACCACAGACTTTACAGTTTCTATAAACATAGCCTCTCCATTTTCTGTTTCAAGCACCACACTCTCAGTCTACCACCTCTGATCAGTATCTCTTTTTAGTGTTTTATCCTAACAAAGCTCAGATTACCACAGGAACCCACAGTCTCTTTTTTTTCCATATTTTTATTAGTGAATTATAATGATATATAGTAGTGGGATTCATTGTTGTGTATTCCTACATGTGATGAGAGAATGCAATTTGGTCAATGTCATTTCCCCCAATTTTTCTTCCCACTCCCCCTCTCTCCCCTTGGTCCCTTTCCTCTGTTCTATTGATCTCCCTTCTGTTTTCCTGAGATCCCTGACCCCCAACTCTTTTCCCCTTTTTCCTCTCTGGTTTCTAAACATGAGAGAAAATATATGATCCTTGACTTTCTGAGTTTGCCTTATTTTGCTTATAATGCTCTCAAGTTGCATCCATTTTCCTGCAAATGACATAATTTCATTCTTCTTTGGCTGAATAAGAATTCATTGTGTGTGTGTGTATATATATATATATATATATATCTCACATTGAACCTATAATATCTTGATCCTACCAAGTGTTTTTTACCTTCTACTTGTCTTCCCTTCCATCAGTACCTACTGCTATGGTTTGGATGTGGTTTGTCTTCCAAGAGTTCATGTATTGAAAGCTTGGTCCCTAGAGTGGTGATGTTAAGAGATGGTAGAATCTTTACGAGGTGTTGCCTAATGGGAAGCAGTTGGGTCATTGGGGACATTGTCCTTGAAAGAGATTTAGATAGTTTCCAAAACAGTGATTTATTATGAGAATCTAAGCCTGCCCACTCCCTGCTCTCTGGATTCCTTTCTTACCATGTGATCTATTCCACATATGCTCCTGCCATGATGCCATTTTCCATGATGTGATGCAGCCAGGGGTCTCACTCCAGAGTCAGCACCATGTGTTGTACCTTCAGTCTGAAAAGTTGTGAGCTAAATAAGCTCCTTTTCTTTATAAAGTATCTAACCTCAAGTAGTTTGTTACAGCAATGGAAAAACACATCTACTTTAAATTTCATGATAAATTACTTAGTTACTCCTTTGTATTAAACTCCCTTGCCATATTTTACTTGATAATAATATTTTGGCAAAACCTCAACAATGGTTAAAATTCTATTTTCCATCTACTTCACACCTGTAACCCTGCAACTGAAGAAAAACATTCCACTATATTGACTAGTGTTTTGTTTTGGATTTTAAATGTCCCTCAAAGGCTCACATATTGAAGGTTTGGTCTCCAGCTGATGGAGCTACTGGGAAGTGGTGGAAACTTTAGGAGATGGGCCTAGTTGGAGGAAATTGATCACTGTTGGTGTGCCCTTGAAGGGTATATTGAGACCCTGGCTCCTTCCTCTCCCTGTTTCCTGGCTGCCATGAGACAGGAGTTTGCTCTACCATGTACTTCCTCCATGATGCACTCCCTCACTACAACCCCCAAAGCATAGGGTCCAAGTGACTATGAAACCTCTAAAACCATGAGCCAAAATAAAAAAAAAAAAAATTTCGGCAGGTGATGGGGACAGATATGAGTGGTGGGAACACAAAGTTAAGGTAGTAATTTAAAAACTGGGCCCACTGTGCTGACCCCCACATGCTTTCTGTTCTAAAAAGCAATTTATCTGCAGCCCTGTCTGGCTCAAGCAGACAGAATATGTCACATTCCTCAGCCTGTAGAATGCAGGAGAAACAGTTTGTCCTCCAAGAGTTCACCTGTTACTTGAAGAAATGCAGGCCTGAAATAATTCTGATAAGAGGAACACAAGTTATGCTAAAGCCTGGAGAGAAAGAGGGAGGGATTTTGTGACACACAGACCAGATCCCAGAATTCAGGGAGATAGGAAAATTCCTCCTAATCATAAAATCTGTAAGAATTATGGTTAAGAATTCAATTTGTACCAGTCAGTATGGGCCAAAGTGACCTAGAGTTGTCATGGTAGTGGGGACTTGAAAGTCTGATGTCATCCTGCTGTTAGTCAAAAGTCAAGAGGTGAACCTGAACAGAACTCTCTGGAAACTTCTCTAGGATCCCCAATAAAACTGGAATGCAGGAGAGACACACTGTTCCTTTCCTCTGAGAGGACACACTCTCTGTCTTGACACTGTCCCCTTTTCCCCCTTTCCCATTTCTTTCTTTTTTTGTTTAAATAAACACGTTTATTTTACTCATTTATTTTATGTGGTGTGGAGATCGAACCCAATGTCTCACATGTGCTAGGCAAGCACTCTACCACTGAGCTACAACCCCAGCCTCTCTCTTTCCCATTTCTTCTAATTAACTCATTGCCTGTTACTCTGAGCAACATGTCTGAAATACTTCTAAATTGATTGCAAGAAAAGGGGTTTGAAAGGGCATCTTTGTGCTGTCTCAGTTTCCTAGAAGGTTCCAGTCCTGTAACATGGGTATTGAACAAAGGGGTGTTATACTATTAAGCTATATTACCAATCCTTTTTAGGAGATGAGGTTTCACTAAGTTGCTGAGCCTGGTCTCAAACTTCTGATCCTCCTGCCTCAGCCTCCTGAGTCACTGGGATTACAGACATGTACCAACACAACCAGAAAATCCTCCTTTTAAGTTGATTCTCTCAGGTATTTTGTATCAGCAATAGAAAGCTAACACAGCTGGTCTCACTTTAAATTCTTAATTATGAATTTTGCATGGGTCCCAATGCCATCCAGCCATTGAACATGCCTCAAGTTCGCACTTCCTCTTTTATGGAAAACCATATTATATCTTCTCTTCCTTACTCAAACCTCCAACATCTCTTCCTCTATTTTATTAGCTGGTGAACTTTCTTCCTAATTGTATTGGTTACTTCTTGCTGCATAAAAAATCACCCCCAAATTTAACATCTTTAAATGACAAGTATTATCTCACATACTTTCTAATTGAGTGGTCTGGCTCAAAGTCTTTTATGAGATTGCGGCCAAGTTGTTGGTCAAGAGTACAGTTCCTGAAGACTTGAATAGCTTGTGCTGGATGATCTGGTTTCAAGTTAATTCACAGGGCTGTTGGCAGGAGGTTTCAGTTCCTCGCCATGTGCCTCTCATTATAGAACTGTTGATGACATACATGGCTTCTTTCAAAGTGACCTGAGGGAGAGTGAGAGTGAGAGCAAAAGCAAGTGGTGGTGGTGGGAGACACTTTCTTTACAACCTAACCTCCAAAGTGATATACCATCACCTTTAACATTCTTTTGGTTATACATACCAACCCAGGTACGATGTGGGAAGAAATGACACAAAGGTGTGAATACCAGGAGGGCGGATCATTATTAGGGGTTCTTATACCACATTTTTCAATTATCAGTATGTATTCTAACTCCATTGCTGTTGTCATAATAAACATTCATCCTACCATTTAAGTCCAATGCCTTCACTTGTTCACTAGATTTCATTTCCTCCTTCGCACTTAATGACATAATTGCAGACATTCTCCCATCTCTCTGCTGCATTATCAGTTTTCTCCTGTCTACTGGATCATTTTCATCAACATAAAAACACATGCTATCTCAAAGAACTCTTCCTGATCCTACCTATCCTTTCAGCCAATCATTAGTCTATGTCTCTTTATTTTTTTCTTATTTGTTCTTTTGATATATACATGACAGTAGAGTGTATTTTCACATTATACATACATGGAATGTAACTTATTCTAATTAGGATTCCATTCTTGTGGTTGTACATGATGTGAGTTTCACTGGTGATGTATTCATATATGAACATAGAAAATCATACTGAATTCATTTTACTGGTTTTCCTATTCCCATTCTCCTTTTGCTTTCCTTCATTCCCTTTTGTCTAATCCACTGAACTTATCATCTTCCCTGCCCTCCATGCTTCCCCTGCTGTGTGTTAGCATCTCCCGCATATCAGAGAGAACACTCAACTCTTTGTTTTTTGAGATTGGCTTATTTCACTTAGCATGATAGTCTCCAGATCCATCCTTTAGGAATAAAAGTCATGAAGTCATTCTTTTTATGGTGGAGTAATATTCCATTGTGTACATATACTACATTTTTTAAATCCATTCATCTGTTGAAAGGCCACATAGGTTGGTTCCATAGCTTAGCTATTGTGAATTGAACTGCTGTAAATATTGATGTGACTGTCACTGTAGTATGCTGATTTTAAGTCCTTTGGATATAGACCGAGGAATGGGAAAACTGGATCAAATGGTGGTTCCATTCTAAGTTTTCTGAGGAATCTCCATCCTACTTTCCAGAGTGTGTGCACCAATTTTCAGTCTCACCAGCAAGGTATGAGTGTACCTTTTCCCCCACATCCTTGCCAACATTTATTCTTACTTTGTATTCTTTTTTTTTTTTAATTTATTTTTATTGTAAACAAATGGGATACATGTTGTTTCTGTTTGTACATGGAGTAACAGCATACCATTTGCATATTCATAAATTTACATAGAGTAATGATGTTTGATTCATTCCATTATTTTTTTCCTTCCCCCCTCCCCTTCCACCTCTCTTTTCCCTCTATACAGTCCCTCCTTCCTCCATTCTTGTCCCACTCCCATCCGCCATTAAGTGTCATCATCCGCTTATCAGTGAGATCATTTCTCTTTTGGATTTTTGAGATTGGCTTATCTCACTTAACATGATATTCTACAATTTCATCCATTTGCCTGCAAATGCCATAATTTTATTATTCTTTACAGCTGAGTAATATTCCATTGTATGTGTGTGTGTGTGTGTGTGTGTGTGTGTATATATATATCACAGTTTCTTTATCCATTCATCAATTGAAGGGCATCTAGGTTGGTTCCATAGTCTGGCTATTGTGAATTGAGCTGCTATGAACATTGATGTGGCTGTATCTCTGTAGTGTGCTGATTTTAAGTCCTTTGGGTATAGGCCAAGGAGTGGGATAGCTGGGTCAAATGATAGGTCCATTTCAAGTTTTCTAAGGAATCTCCACACTGCTTTCCAGAGTGGCTGCACTAATTTGCAGTCCCACCAGCAATGTATGAGTATACCTTTTTCCCCACATCCTCGCCAACACCTATTGTTGCTTGTGTTCTTGATAATCGCCATTCTAATTGGGGTGAGATGGAATCTTTGTGTAGTTTTGATTTGCATTTCTCTTATTACTAAACATGTTGAACATTTTTTCATATATCTGTTGATTGCTTGTATATCTTCTTCTGTGAAGTGTCTGTTCATTTCCTTAGCCCATTTGTTGATTGGGTTATTTGTATTCTTGGTGTAGAGTTTTTGGGGTCTTTATATATTCTGGAAATTAGTGCTCTATCCAAAGTATGAGTGGCAAAGATATTTTCCCACTCTGTAGGCTCTCTCTTCGCATTGCTGATAGTTTCCTTTGCTGAGAGAAAGCTATTTAGTTTGAATCTATCCCAGTTATTGATTCTTGCTTTTATTTCTTGTGCTATGGGAGTCCTGTTAAGGAAGTCTGATCCTAAGCCAACAAGGTGAAGATTTGGACCTACTTTTTCTTCTATAAGATGCAGGGTCTCTGGTCTGATTTCAAGGTCCTTGATCCATTGTGAGTTGAGTTTTGTGCAGGGTGAGAGATAGGGGTTTAGTTTCATTCTGTTGCATATGGATTTCCAGTTTTCCCAGCACCATTTGTTGAAGAGGCTATCTTTTCTCCATTGCATATTTTTGGCACCTTTGTCTAGTATGAGAAAATTGTATTTATTTGGGTTTGTGTCCATGTCCTCTATTCTGTACCATTGATCTACCTGTCTATTTTGGTGCCAATACCATGCCGTTTTTGTTACCATTGCTTTGTAGTATAGTTGAAATTCTGGTATTGCAATACCTCCTGTTTCATTCTTCCTGCTAAGGATTGCTTTAGCTATTCTGGGTTTCTTATTCTTCCAGATGAATTTCATGATTGCTTGCTCTATTTCTGTGAGGTACGTCATTGGGATTTTAATTGGAATTGCATTGAATCTGTATAGCACTTTTGGTAGTATGGCCATTTTGACAATATTAATTCTGCCTATCCAAGAACATGGGAGATCTTTCCATCTTCTAAGGTCTTCCTTAATTAATTTCTTCAGTGTTTTGTAGTTTTCATTGTAGAGATCTTTTACCTCTTTGGTTAGATTGATACCCAAGTATTTTTTTTTTTTTTTTTTGAGGCTATTGCAAATGGAGTTGTTTTCCTCATTTCCCTTTCAGCTGTTTCATCGCTTGCGTATAAAAATGCTGTAGATTTATGCGTGTTACTTTGTATTCTTGATAATTGTCATTCTGACTGGAGTGAGATGAAATCTTAGTGCAGTTCTATGTCTCTTAAATAAAACTCTGTGAAAGAGTTGTATAAAATCACTGTCTTCAAGTACTTCTCCCATTCTCTCTTAAGTCTACCCTATCAGGCTTTTGCTCTCATTGCTCCAAAGACACTGCTCTTTTTAAAGTTATCAATGACTTCCATATTGCTAAATTCAATAGTCAATTCTATCATCTTATTTGACCTTTCATATGGATTTAACACAGATGGTCTATCTTTCTTAATGGAATCTTTTGGGTTTTTTTCCACTTGACTTTGAAAGTATCATACAGTCTTGGTTTTCTTCCTTGGGTTACTGACTGATCCTTCCCAATTTCTCTGCATTCTCCTCTTAGTCTATTTAATGTTGCACTAGGTGTAGGGATATATTTTCTTATCTATACTCAGCTTATTGATAATTCCATTCAATCTATTGGTTACTAACTCTCAGATTTTTTCTTTTGGCCCAGACCTTTCCACCAGACACTTTTCTCTTACTAATTTTTTGGAATTTGATTAAATAAAACTTAATCTGTCCCAAACTGAACTCCTTGTCTTCTCAAACCTAGTCCTTTTAAAAAAATTATTTAAAATTCTGTTTATTGTTGAATTATAAAGATACATATTAGTAAAATTCATTGTTATATATTCATACATGAACACAACATAATTTGATCAATATCATTCTCTGGCCTGCCTTCACTTTTGAAGAGAGTCAAAAAAGATTAAAGGAGTCAGTTACGTTCTCACTTCCAGTAAATAAAACCAACAAAGTAAATACCTCACAAAAATATAGAACCTAACGTTTCCATGACTATGAGAGATTGTAAAAAATCCAAAAACAAAATAAAAGAAACTCCCACTGCCCTCAACAAAACAGAACAAGTTCTGGGGCAAAGCACTATATATTTATTTATTTATTTTTTAGCTGTTGATGGACCTTTATTTTTATTCATTTATTTATATGTGGTGCTGAGAATCGAACCCAGTGCCTCACAGAGGCTAGGTAAGTGCTCAACTGCTGAGCCACAATCCCAGCCCCACAAAGCACTATATTTTAAATCACCAGATCCTTTAATACAATATCACATTCTCATGTGAATGTTAAACATATTGGACAATCTGTATTCAGGAAGACAAATTTAAAGTAAACCAAAAAGTTAAAGGTAAGTCTTAAATCAATGTTATTTTTCAAAATTAATCTTTACCTTATTCCTGACCCTTGGATGAAAGGGAAGAGAAAGAGAAAGTCGTTGTCAGAGTGACGCTGACTTACACAGTGAAATGTTCTGTGCTGGGTCTTGTGGTATACAGTAAGTGAGCTCTCAGTATGAGACTTCCTGTGTGGTTTTAGTTCAGATACCCAGGTAGCTTCAGATACTTCTCTTCCTCTGCTGGGTTAGATGTGTTGATAACATTTCAGGAAGTGTCTAGGCCTATTTTTATGTTTTATTTTTATAGAGCATTGTGTATAATGTTTTATAATGGACTTTTGATTCTCATAACATTGGAGATTGGGTTGGCATAGGCAAGTAGCAGGTGAACTAGAACTTGTTCATGTGTTACTAATTTTATTTTATATTTTACTATTGGCTTGAATATGCTTTGACAAAACAATATCAATTGGTGGCATTTGCTGAGTTATAACCAATGAAACTCCAGTGAAAGTAGGCCAAGAAGATGAGGTGCCAATGGGAAGCTATGTTGGGCATGAAAAAATCTACTACGTAAATCCACTAAGTGAAGTTGAAGCCAGAATTGGGGATAGGCAGTTAGTGTAGAAATAGGGGATCAGGTCAAATCGAGGAAATGAAGGCCATGAAAGCCATCTGCCTCTGGAAGTTGGAGACTGCCCCTGGGAGAATGGAATGTTAAGGATCTCTGGAGCTCATTGATGACCAAATTTACCTGTTCTTATCAAGGACTGCAAGCAAGGAGCTGCTAATTAATGCCCCCTGGGCCCTTGCCTGGCTGAATCACTTTGGCCCTCTCCCTGCCCCATCCGCTTCTCACTTTTTACATCTCACCTGCAGAACCAGGCCTAGTCATGTAGGCAGAAAGGAGAGGTAAGTGGGGAGAGGTCTGAAGAACAAGAGACCTTAACCTATAAAAGATGTAGGGTATGTTCACTTCTTGGGACTTGAGAACAGCCATGGGCCCCTTGTCCCTCCCGGGAGAAATCTGTATTATTACTACTTTTAAATAAAACCTGCTTAATATGCTTGCCTTGGTGTGCTTCTCTAGTGTTCAAACTTCAACATTAGAGGGAGCAGAACCTGTCACTGGTAAATGGCAGTATCAAAGTCTTCGGAATGTATCACTGAAAAGGCTTTCAGAGCCACACCTCTTTATAGGCTATGAGTTGACCCCATCTCGTCACTGTGCCTACTTAAGGTATTGTTCCTTCAGCTGAGGGGTGATACTCTATTATTATCTTTTTCAGGTATCAAAAGTTGGGATGAAGGCCAGGTGCTGTGACACATGCCTGTAATCCCAGAGGCTCAGGAGTCTGAAACAGGAGACTCATGAGTTCAGAGCCAGCCTTAGCAACTTAGTGAGGTTCTTAGCAACTCCTCAAGACCCTATCTCTAAGTAAAATAGTAGAAGGGGCTGGAGATGTGGCTCAGGGGTCAAGTGCCCTTGTGTTCGATCCCCAAAACAATAAAAAAAAAAAAAAAATTGGGATGAGGGAAGAAACATATACTTCAGTCAGGTTTTCATTCTCTTAAGAAATCCTAATGGAGGAAGGAAGGACTTTATAGAGGGAAAAGAGGGGTGGGAGGCGTTGGGGGGGGAGAAAAATAACAGAATGAATCAAACACCATTACCCTATGTAAATGCATGATTGCACAAATGGTACAGCTCTACTTCATGTATAACCAGAGAAACAAGTTGTACCCCATTTGTTTACAATTAAAAAAAAAAAAAAAAAAGAAAGAAAAAAGAAATCCTGCTACTTGTGACAACATGGATGAACTGGAGGACATTATGCTATGTAAATTAGACCAAGAACAGAAAGATACTGCATCATCTCACTTATACATGGAATCTAAGAAAGGTGAACTCATGGTAACAGGAAGTAGAAGGGCAGGTTATTATGGGAGCTGTTGGTCAATGGCTAGAAACTTTTAGTTACAAGATGAATAGGCTCTGGAGACCTAATGTTTGGCATGTTGGCTAGCTATAATAATGTCTTGTATACTTGAAAATTCCTTGAAATTTCATGGGTTCTCATCACTCACATACATAAGTAGTAGCTAGGTGAAATGATAGATATGTTAGCTTGATTGTGATGATCATTTCATAACATATATGTATACCAAAATATGTACTGTATATATATATATAGTCTTTTTGGTTAATCATACCTTAATAAAGCTGGATAAAAACAATGAACTTTCATGTATATGAGTCAACATATTCCCTTTTTGTATGTAGGTTGATAAAGTATTTTATATGCAGCTACATCCTTATGTCTGAACTACGGTCAACCTCTGATATTTAAATTGCTAGTTTCTCAATTTTTTATTTGTCCCACACCAGGGTTTAATGTTAGGGGTTCTTCACAACTGTGATTCATTTGCTTCCAGCACTCATACAGTGGATTTACAACTTTAGTTTGCATTAGAAACACCTGTAGAAACACCTGTTAAACTACAGCTTGGTGGGCGCATCTCAGTTTCTGATTCAGCGATTTGCATTTTTAATAGTTCCCAGATAATGCTTATGCTACAGGTTATGGGACCATAGTTGAAGAACCTCTGATCTATTTTATTTTCCATTATTTTATGATGAAAGTGCTGATTAAGCTTACCAATACCCTTTGGTCAATTTGAGAATTTCTTTGTTGGAATTGTTTTCTCTGGCAGGAGAGAATGCTATTAATTTCCTTAAACTCTCAGTCAACCTTTTCTTTTCAGAGCCATAATTTCTGGTCAATTTTTTCCCCAGTAGAATCATCCTCTCTTCCCTCATTAGGGTTCCCACTTTCTTCTGCAGTAGTGACAGAGGAACCCTGTTGTCTGTACAGGAAGCCCGCACATGAACAAGGAGTTTCAGTTCAGTTTCATCCTGGTCAGGGCAATATTGTCTCTTTGTGATTCCCAAACCCACCTGGATGACCAAGTTTCCTTCCTTCTCTTGAGTGGAGCTTAAAAGTGTGCAGCACTGTTATGGTACACTGTCTATAGGTGACAGACAGATGGTAGAAAATGCACGACCAGGACAAGTGGGCTCTTTCCTGCTCTCTAGAGGTTTCACTATGTTCAAAGTTTCTCTGTTAGTTTCCACTCCCACTTCACCTCATATTCTGCTTCTCTACCTTTCCCTTCTTGAGTCTCTGGGAAGAAACATCTGGCTCAACAAGTAAGCAACTACTTCAGACTGGTTTCAGAGGTCTCAGTCCATGGACAGCTAGCTCCATTCCTCAGGGCTTGAGGTGAGACAGAATATCATGGCAGGAGAGTGTGGTGGAGGAAAGCAGCTCAGAGTCCTTTAGCATCTCTACTATCTCAGTAAATATCTATTCCATTCTTTTGGTCGCTGAAGATGAAACCCCTAGAACTTCCTTTAAGTCTTACCACACTCACACAATTCAAAGTACATATCCACATATTCAGCAGATCCTGAAAATTTTGCCTCCCAAATATATCCAGAATTCAACCTCTTCTCACCATCTTCACCACTACTTGCTGATCCAACACTTCAAAATCTCCTACCTGCATTATTGCAAGAGCCTAATTGGTCTTTCTTCTATCCATATTCCTTTTATTCTCAATACAGCATCTAGAACAATTTAAAAAAAAATGCAAGTCATATTATGACATTACTTTGCTCAAAACCTTCCAACGACTCCTTATCTCAGCACCTTATGGTGGCTTACGATGTTCTAATATGTTTGTTAGCCCAGGCCCCAAATTTTGCCTCCTGTCTCAGCTCTTCCCCTCTCACTCTGCTCTAGTCATACTAGCTTCCTTGTTGCTCCTCAGCCAGGAAATGCTCACCTTGGGGCATTTGTATTTGCTGTTCCTTTTATCTGGAACACTGAAAAACCCTCCCTTAATAATCACGGTGGTTTTTCTATTGTATCATTTAAGTCTTTACTCAAAAAAGTTCTGAACATCCTATGTAATATTTCATCTCCCCTCCTCCCCGAACACAATTCCCAATCCTGTCCTGTCTCCTTTTACTCCACAGCACTCATTAGAAGTTGACACATTTACTAACTTATTCATATGTTTTTATTCGGTTACATCATCTTATTGTAAATCCCCTAACAAAGGATATTTGTTTTGTTCGCTATTTACCTTCAGTGCCAAGAGTACTCCTGGAGTATAAAAAGCATGCAATAAAGTATTTTGAATGAATGAGTGGGTGTCCCACAGGGTTAATGAAGTGTATATTACACTGTGTTACAGTATTACAGCAATTTGGAGCACAGGAGACCACTCACGAGGCTGCGATGTTCAAATACAAGAATATGTATGAAACAGAGCTGCAAACATAATGAATTATATAAAAGAATAGTATGAATTATTGTTGAGTAGTCTGTTTCTCGAGGAAATCCTGCCCGGCCCTTCTATTCTTTTCCGGTATTTTCCTCAAGTGCAACGATGGCCAACCCAGTCGGTCAGATCACCAGCTCAAAGCAGCTCTTTTCCTGAGGGTTTTGGAATGGTCTTAGCATCACCGATTGGCAGCACCTCATCTCGCGCGTCACCCAGCAACCCCACACACCCTCCCGTCCCTCTCGTCAACAGGACAGGAAGCGGAAGTGACGCAGCTACCGACGCATGAAGATCCGCCCCTCACACCTCCCCATGCCCCGAGCGATGACGGGAAGCCCGGAAGGGGCGGGCACAAGGTAGTGGAGGGGCGGGGCGGAGCGTCCCGCCCAAAAGTGGCGGTTTACTCGAGGTGGTTTCCTTAGTGTCCAGCGTAGTTTGAGTCACTGGCGAGCTCAGGACTGATTCTGCGCCAGTACTGCTTGAGCAGGAGTGGGCTCCCGCGTCCTCAGAAGCAGGCTGTTATCTGGCCCGGAAGTCGTGGGTTCAGCGCTTCTCTCCATATCCGAATCCCGATTACAGTATTGGGACTCTGCCTCAGACCCAGGTTCTCTCCTGCAACTGCCCGCGCTGTGCTCACCCCTAGGCACAGTCTTCGTTCTCCGATTTCGAACCTTGCTTCTCTTTCCTCTCATCCTCATTCCTTCCAGGAGGCAGTTTTTTTAAACCTTGCCTTGCGCCTTTACTTTTTTCTTCGACTCTTTTTCTTTACTCTTTCTCTGGAATCCGTGGTTTTCTGCTCCATGCCAGGTTTCTGCTTCTCTCCTCATATATCCGTGACTCATGTATTAGGTTTGAGCTTTTGACGTTTTTCTTTTTTCTAACCAAAAGTCACAGATGCCAGGACGTATGGCTCCCCTCAAGAAATCTCAGAATACCACAAAGTTGCCCCTGGCTTTAAACCCCATGAAGAACAAGGACATGTTAACAGTGCTGGCTGAGAGGAATCAAGCTGTAGTACCTGTTGGGGTATGGGTGGAACCTGCCTCCCCCAATAGTTCGGAAATCCCAGCATATGTAAGTGTCACTTTGATCCAAATGTGGTGATTTCCTCTTTGTTTTTATTAGTCTTCTCTAATTTTTGGTGCTTAAAGACGAACAGTTGGAAGATGCTGTTTCTATTCTGTTGTAAATAGATTATATTTTTGCATTAGGATTATAGAACAAGTATGTTTTTGCCAAAACTTGCTGCAGCTTTAGTTGGTATAATCAAAATACTATTTAAGTAGACCTACTGTACAGTCCATAATAACATGGGAGAGGATGTTTATCATTTACTTCACAAATTTGCTAGCAACACAATGTTGACGTTTGATGGAGATTCAAGCCAAAAGGAGAAATAAATTAATTGATTGGAATTTTGAGACAGTTTTAACTATAAATTCCATGAGAACAGGGACCTTTATTTCTTGTTCCTTCCTGCTCTTGCATATAGTAGATGATGAGTGAGGAAATACGATCTTTATTGGCCCAGAAAGGAGGAGCATTTCAGATGAAGAAAAGTTTTGCAAAATTTACTTATGTGCATGTTTACCTGATGGTTCTTATGTGAATTAGCATGAAGATAATTTTATGAGAAGGTTTTTGATAGTGTTTCCCCAAATTGTGCTCCTTAGCTATTTGTTAAAATTTTATTATGGAACTTACACATTATATTATAGTAAGTTGTTACATGTCTACTTTTACTGGTGGAGTGTAAGCTCCTTGTGCATAGGTAAGAAATCTTGCTTATCATTACTTCTCTTTTATCTTAAATAAATATTGCCTAATAAGTATAGGCATTCAGTAAATATTTATGGAATGCATAAAATGTGTAATGATCTTCTATATATAGACTGAGTACTGAACATGGGTGGAAAAGTGTGTTCCCTTTTCCCTTTTCACTAAAGTATGTGTACTTTATCCCAAGGGGAAATGAGACATTTCGAAGTAAATGTTAAATGACAAAGTAATATAGTATATTTATTAAATTAATATTCACATATATGTATACATATTAACTGATTTATCCTTACTCTGTTTTCTGAAGGAATTTTAAGAGTGTCACTAGTACATGATTATACTAAGAGATGATGTTTAATTAAAGAAGAAAGATATGACTGGGTTTATGTGAGCCAGAAAAGTTTAAAGACTGAATAATCTGAGAAGAGAGTGGGATGATTCTCCTATTAAGGGAAATGGGGAGAGATGGAAGTAAACAAGATGTGTTCAGGGTTCTAAGAGTTGATTAGATTGATTGGAATGGAAAGTGAAATAGAGGGATGGTGGTTGGGAGGATTATGGAAAATAGGGGTGATGAGGAATTATAGGACATTTTGGAGAAGGGATTGACTTTATTGTTTAATATTTACAGATAAAAAAATATTTACAGATGAATTTCATAATCTGTGTTTTGGTTAAATTAATTGCTTCCAACTTTTTAAAGGTTATGGAAAGAGCAGATCCAGGGGGACAAGTTAGGATATAATTATAACAATTTAGGCATGAAGTATACCATCAAAGCTTTTGTAGTGCTAAGAAATGGAAAGGAAAAGCCTTGAAAAAGGATGGTTGAAGTGGGGATGAAAAGAGATATACAGGGAATATCAGTAAGTTTTGGTGCAAAGGTCTCATTATTTAAGTTATTAATACATATTTTTAGTTGCTTAGATTATGACATCTTTATAATATCAGTGTTATCAAACTGCCTAAAATTTGACACCATCAAACCCTTTTCTCTCCTTCCTTCCTTCCTTCCTTCCTTCCTTCCTTCCTTCCTTCCTTCCTTCCCTCCCTCCCTCCCTCCCTCCCTCCCTCCCAGGGATTGAACCTAGAGGTACTTAACCACGGAGTCACATCCTCAGCCCTTTTTATTTTTTATTTTGAGACAGGATCATGCTAAGTTGCTGAGGCTAGCTTTGAACTTACAGTCCTCTTGCATCAGCCTCCCAAGCTTCTGTGATTATAGGAGTGTGCCACTGTGCCTAGCTTCTTTTTCTATTTTAAGAAGAGTTAAATCTTAGCTTAAGCATGGTGGTGTACACCTGTAATTCCAGCTGTATGGGAGACTGAGGCAGGAAGATTGCCAGTTCAAGATCAGACTGGGCAACATGGTGACACCCTGTCTTAAACGTTAAAAAGAGAGCCAGATGCTGTAGCACATGTCTGTAATTCTAGGGACTCAGGATGTGAGGCAGGAGGCTGAAGGAGGAGGCAGAAGGCTGAGGGTAGCCTCAGCAACTTAGTGAGATCCTGTCTTAAAAAAATTAAAAAAAAAAAAAAACCAAAAACTGGGGATGTAGCTCAGGGATAAAGAACCACTGTACAGTCCACAGTACTCCCCCCAAATAATAATAATAAACAAAATAAAGTAAAAATAAATGAAGGGCTGGGGATGTAGTCCAGTGGTAGAGGGCTTGCCTAGCATGTGTGAGGCCTTGGGTTTGATCTCTAGTATTGAAAAAAAATTTGAATATTAAGTTCCTACACATTAATTCAAAATGTTAAAGACTTGAAACATATATAAACACATCTTCTTTCCCTCATTTAAAAAATTCAAATCAGTTTTAGCTAAAGGAAGTTTGATCAAACATCTAATACTTTATTACTTTAGCCTGTCTAGTCTGGGAATCCACCCTTATTTACAGACATAACACTCTTAGCTCAGAGTAGATGAACCTAGTTACGTCTAAAACTTGTTACACTAACGTGTCTCTTCTAAAGGTAACTCCTATTCATTTCCTCCCAGAATTTCAAGGAGTCATCAGTATTCCTAAAAATAATGCCAGAGCTTAGATCCCCATTACCCCACAATAATTAAATTAGCATCAAATGACACTGCTGTCCTATTATCATGTATGGCTATTACATTATTTCATTATTTGTTCTAGTTATCTTTTGCTGAAAATCTAGTGGAATAAAGCAAAAAATACTGTGTCAGGAATTTGGGCAGGATATAGTGGGATGACTTGTCTCTGTTTCTCAGTGTCTGGGGCCTCATCTGAGGTAGCTTAATTTGGGACAGCTTGACTAGGTTCTGGTTTTTGGTTGAATTCTTTGGTGCTTCTTCCTGTGACACTTGATAGACTGTAATGTCTAAGGTGGCTTTCTTGCTCACATTCTGGCACTTGGGCTAGGATGACCAAAATGGCTGGGGGCTAGTTGTATATCTGTCTTCTTTCGGATGGCCTATTTGGGCAATTTGTGTTTCCTCATTGGATGGTAGTCTCAGAGTAGTCGGAATTCTTATATGGTGCTGGTTTCTCCCAGAATGAGCACTCCAAGAGCTTCAGGTAGCAGTTGCTTTATGACCTTGCTTGGGAAGTGATGGAGCCAACACTTCTACTTTATTCTATCAGATGTTCAGGTCTGGATCAAATTTGGTGTGGGAACATAATAAACATGAGCATAAATACCAGGAGGCTTGATTTATTGAGGGGAGGAAGAGAGGGCTGGGGATGTGGCACAGTGGTAGAGTATGTGCCTAGCATGTTTGAGGCCCTCTGCTCAATCCCCAATACTGCGTTTAAAAAAAAGATGGGGAGGGAGGAGGAGAAATCATCTTTGAAGATTAACTACTATATAATCTAGTATCAATTCCATCATCTGTGAATCATCCAAAATGTGTTGAATTATGGTTAGAAACATTTCATTCTGTATTTCTCCTTGGATAGTCCATGGGGTGAAGGAAGGCTATGAGAAGTTAGTTGTACAGTCAAAATAATATTTAGTTTTGTTTAATTCAGTATTTCCCAGATTTATTTGACTCTGGGAACCTCTTAAAACATCCCATAGGACAAGAGTTGTTGAGTTCTTGTTGCTGGCACAGTGGCGTTTGTTAAGAAAAGTGTTTCTAAATGCTGGTACACATTTATCTTTGGCTTACAATTAAGATTCAAAATCTCTTGTCAGTCATGCATGTTAATAAAATATTTGATAATATTGGTGTGGGGGTAAAAGAGTGGCAGGCCAGAGAAGATGGAAGTAAAAGAAAGAGGTTGAATGGCTTACATTTGTCTGGGCTTGGGTTAGTCTGCATCAGTTTTTTCAGGCCTTATTATGTATGTCTCTCCTTTGGAATTATTTTAGGCAGTTGTTCTTTGCTATTTGTATTGTACACTCGACTCTAGTTGACCATACTCTTGTAGAATAGTTTATAGGATAGGTTTCTTGAAAACCTTAATTTAAATTAAAATTCATTTGGTTTTTTAATTTAATGAGAGCCTGTACTATAAGCTGAGATACTCTTCACATTTGAAAGTTGAAATCACTGTGCTACAAGAAGCAATAAGAAGGTATGATGATGGTTTATTTATTTTGAAAATTTCTTTTGAAGGAAAAACATATAGTCCAGAGAAAAGCAATGCAGGATAGATAATGAAAGTGTTAAGAGTAACAGAAACATCTAGCTCTGCTAGGAGCCAGCTATAGGATCTTGGGCTCCTACTGGAGATTGATTTTTCTGAACACCAGTTTCCTCATTTGTAATAAAGAATTATCTTACTACTTAAGGTAGTGTTGAGGATAGAGTGATACAATATAAAATGCTTGCATACAGTAGCTCCTTAATAATGATAATGGTTATTATTTGCATTCCTGTGGTTATTCAGAGCACTTAGAGCAGGTGAATATAGATCAAGGACTCAAATGTGATAATTTTCTAGATTTCTTAGAATTGTTGTGGGACTGAGAAATTTATAAATATATATTCAGTACCTTTATAGTCAAGGCTTTATGCTTTATTGTAGGGAAAACAAAGGAATGTTAAATGCATTTCCTGTCCTTAAAGAACTCATAATCTGATGGATGAGTCAATAAGTGTTGAACTCAGTAAAATAAGTAAAAGGAAAGATACAGTAGGCTAAGAGCTCAGAGTGTTATAGGAGGTACTAGGGATGGATTTTAGATGGTCTTGAAGATTGAGTAGTCCCTTTACTAGGTGGACATGAAAGGAAGAATATGCTATATTAAAAATGGAGCATAATTCTGAGTATGAAGGAGTTTTATATTAGGATGTATCTGGTGAGTGGGGAGCAGTCTGGTATATCAGTATTGTTTACTTAGTCCTTTTAGAAATTGTGTAACAAGTGGGTTTAAATTGGTTCATTAAGAATTAATAAAATGTGGGGAAAAATTAACGAGGACATCTTTAGTTTCAGTTTAATAATTAAAATTTGAGTATTTACAAATTCCTATTTTTAGTTTATAATTGGTTTAAGTACTTGGTACTCACTATGTAGATCATTGGCTCTGAACACTCATCATTTCCTTACTCTTGGGAATTTTGGATTATAGGACCGAATTACTTTTTCCTAGGATTATATCCTGACTTCTTTGGGTTTGCAATAGCCTTAATGGGCAAAACTATTAACAATTAAATGTTATATTTTTTATCTTTAAAGACTTCAGCACATATGATTGAAGAAGAACTAAAGGAACAACTAAGAAAAAAACAAGAAGCTTTGAAACATTTTCAGAGACAAGTCAAATACCGAGTAAATCAACAAATTAGGCTGAAAAAACAGCAGCAACTTCAGAAGTCTTTTGAAGCAGTAAGTTCAGAAGTGAACCTGAGTAATGACTGAATGGAAAGTATGTGTATTGTAAGATAAACTATTCAGCAGTAACAGTATCACTTTCTTCTAATTCCATGCTTTATATAATCTGATTTTCTAGTGAGTATAGAGAAACCACGTTTTGTTCCTGTGTGTTCGGATGTGTTTTTTGTTTTTAACAAATGGGTACAAACAATGTCAAAATTTTGGATTCACACTTGAGTTTGAATTCTGGCTGTGTTACTTCTAGGTATGTGACCTTGGGTTACTTAACTTTTATGGTTGTATATATCCCTATAAAATAACAGATATGATGCTTATCTTACAGGATTGTGTGAGAATTAAAGGAAATAATACAAATAAGTTATTATTATTAATAGGTGACTAGTAAAGGTTAGTTTCTTTAACAGCTAACTCCTCCCAACCAACTGAAAATCTTTTGCCTGCCCTAGAGACCTTATTTGATTATACTGGATTGGAGTGGAATCTTACTATCCCTCCTTTTTCTTTTGTATAGGCAGAAAAAGAAGGCTCTATAGCAATGCAATCTTCAGATCCAGCACACTTCACTCCTAAAGGGACAAGTATTTTTCCAAGCAATTTGAATGCTGCTATTGGAAGTTCTAGGTTTCCCCCTTCCCAGATATTTGGGGGTGCAGTAAAAGATGGAGAGAATGAGAATGAATTATTCCAACAACAAGCCCAGGCTGTAAGTACATATTCATTTTATCTTATATCTGATTTTTTCCCATTCTGTAAACTAAAAATATGATAGTAATAGAATATGAAATAGGGGTTATATTTAGCTTTACTTTTTATCTCTTTTTTAAAATTTTTGTAAAAATGGGGACCAATGGAATAGTGCTTATTTTTACATGTATTTTTCTAATTTACATTTTAATTTATTTTTGGTACAATTTTAGAATCATCTAAAGAAAGGTGCCAAAGTGTTATAATTCAAAATTCATTAGAAAGAGCTTTGGACCAAAGAACATAGATTTTCTCAATTATAATGAAATTATGTTCTGGGGTAAGTGACTATTAGTTTGTAGTGCACAGACAGAAGTGATTCTTACCTTTGTTGCAAAGAGATTCAGTACATCTAAAGGACATTTAATTTATTATTTATCTTTGTATCTTTTTTCTTACTTTTCTGTCTTAATCTGGTTATCATAATAAATGAATCTATAGTTGTAGGTAAAGTAATAACATGGAAGTGCCTAACATAGCCAGAATTTTTGGAAAAAATGTCTTTTTTATTTAGTAACTCACTTCATATACCTAATATTTAAAAATTATGAATAGATTTGTCCACTCAAATCACTTGACTCCTAGTAGGCGCCTTCCTTAGTATGCTGAACTTTCGTTCATTTGGTATATTCTTCACCTCTGCTTTGGGAATTGTTCTTCATTCATTAAAAAGTACATTCCTAAGGGTAGTGAGAGGAGGAGAAAAAATGTGGAAAATGATGACTCTGAAAATAGAAGCTGTATATTGCCTGAGTTAATGTACTTGGTCATAATCTGATTGGGCTATTAGTATAAATAGGGAAAACTTTATAAGTACATGTTATGTAGATATTTTGTTTTTAAATTTCCTTTATCTAAAACTGACTTTTTGTTTGGTTAGTAGTAATAATTTTCATAATCATTTTTTCTCTTTTAAGATTATGAGGGCTGGGGAGATAGCTTAGTTGGTAGAGTGCTTGCCTTGTAAGCACAAGGCCCTGGGTTCAATCCCCAGCACCGCAAAAAAAAAAAAAAAAAAAAAAAAAAAGATTATGAAAAATTTGTTCAGCAAAAATTCATGGCACTGCATAAAATATAAGGGATAGAAAATTTACTCAGCCACATTCAGTCTTTGCATCTGTGGTACTTAATGGCTATAAACTTCATCTGTTTAACACATGGATAGAACACATTAGTCAGCATGTATTTGAATACATTGTATTTGTTAAGCATTGTGGGGATACTAATGAAATGGGAAATGGCACCCTCCATGGGTTTATATTTCCAGGGAGACATACAAAGCTAATAGTTCCTAGTCTATTAAATAATATTGTGGACACATTTCCTGTATCTGGCAATTAAGTTTTGCCATGGGAGTTAAGACATTTTTAAATTCTGAGGAAATAATAGGGGAAGTATTCATGAAAGAAATGGAATGGGGTTGTATATTTTGAATTGGTAAGCTGAATTGATAAAAGAATTTTCAGATGAGAGGAACAGTTAAAGACTTAGAATCTACAAGTGTGGTTGGTATATTTGTGAATAAAAGGTAAAGGCTGGGGCTGGGGAGATAGCTCAGTCGGTAGAGTGCTTGCCTTGTAAGCACAAGGCCCTGGGTTCAATCCCCAGCACCCAAAAAAAAAAAAGGTAAAGGCTGTCTGATAGTTTATAAAGAATAACAAAATGAAGTTAGATGGAGTAGGAGAAATCAGGTTAAACAAAGCAATAAATGTTATAAAATTTTAAAAACTTTTATGCATTGTTTAACAATCTTTTTCCTTGGAAGAAGATGAATTTATTAAAGAATATTTAGTGACTCAACTATGTTGGGCATGTGAACTTTTACCCATACAACTGCGTAATGATAGATGCTTTTTAATCTTGCTTTTTCTGTTGCAGTTTTAATCCACTAGATGTCACTATGAAACTAAACAATAAAATTGTCAAGCACTAATTCCTTAGTTTATCTGGAATTGATTGAGCACATGGTGAAAATAATTCACTTTCTAAATGTTAGTGGACTTTTCAGTTTCCTTGTGTCTTGAAACTATAGAATAGAATCTTGGAATTGGAAGTGTTTTAAAGTTCACCTGACATGAAATATTTAAGGACATAATGATTTGACTTACTTGTTGATGAACCTTTATTTATTTATTTGTATGTGGTGCTGAGACTCAAACCCAGTGCTTCACACATACTAGGCAAGGGCTCTACTGCTTAGCTACAATTCCAGCCTTCTTTTTTTAATTTTTATTCTCTCATTACAGTGTCAGTTTTCCAACTTTTTAAAATACCTTGGGAAAATTATTTTCTGTAAAGTTGACATGAAACAACCAGCTAAATTTTCTCTCATCTACCATCGAAATAATTCATTTTTCATTTAGGCCCTTTTGGCTACAAGAATTTAGGCTAACCCAAGCAAGGGGAAGTTTGTTTCAAGAATCAGGGGTTCTAGCTCTTACCCTGTACAAAACTCAACTCAAAATGGATCAAGGATCTAGGAATTAGACCTGAGACCTTCACCAAATAGAAGAAAAAGTAGGCCTGAATCTCCATCATGTTGGCTTAGGACCAGACTTCCTTAACAAGACCCCCATAGTGCAAGAAATAAAAGCAAGAATCAATAAATGGGATAGATTCAAACTAAAAAGAGTTTTCTCAGCAAAGGAAATAATCAATGTGAAAAGAGAGCCTACAGAGTGGGAGAAAATCTTTTCCACACACACTTCAGACAGAGCACTAACCTCCAAAATTTATAAAAAACTTACAAAACTTTTCACTAAAAATACAAAGAACCCAATCAATTAATGAGCTAAGGAAATGGGCAGACACTTCACAGAAGAAGATATACAGGTGATCAATAAATATATGAAAAAGTGCTCATCATCCCTACTAATTAGAGAAATGCAAATTAAAACCACCCTAAGATTTCATATAACTCCAATTAGAATGGCTATTATCAAGAACACAAGCAATAGTAAGTGTTGGTGTGGATGTAGGGGAAAAGGCACACTCATACATTGCTGGTAGAGTTGCAAATTGGTGCAGTCACTCTGGAAAGCAGTATGGAGATTCCTCAGAAAACTTGGAATGGACCCACCATTTGATCCAGCTATCCCACTCCTCTGTTTATACCCAGAGGACTTAAAATCAGCATACTACAGTGATGCAGTCACACGAATGTTCATAGCTGCTCAGTTCACAATAGCTAGATTGTGGAACCAACCTAGATGCCCTTCAATTGATGAATGGATAAAGAAACTGTGGTATATATACCCAATGGAATATTACTCAACCATAAAGAAGAATAAAGTTATGGCATTTGCTAGTAAATGGATAAAGTTGGAAAATTTCATGCTAAGTGAAATAGGCCAGGCCCAAAAAACCAAAGACTGAATGTTTTGTCTGATAAGTGGATGATGATACATAACAAGAGGGGCAAGGAAGAGAAGAATGAAGGGACTTTGAATGGTGTAGAGGAAAATGGGGCAGAAGGGAATGGGGGAAGGAACGATAGTAGACTGAGATAGACAGTATTACCCCATGTATATGTATGATTACATGAATGATGTGAATCTAAATTGTGTACAACCATAGAAATGAAAAGTTGTACCCCATTTGTATACAATGAATCAAAATGCAATCTGTGAAAATAAAAATATTTTAAATAAATAAAAAAATTTAAAAAAAAGAATCAGTGGTTAATAAAGTCAGAATTGGGATCATACACATATCCATACACTATTTAAAGAGTCTACAACTTGTGGGGGAAGGGAAAAAATAACAGAATGAATCAAACAACATTACCTTATGTAAATTTATGATTACACAAATGGTATGCCTTTACTCCATGTACAGAGAAACAACATGTATCCCATTTGTTTACAATAAAAAATAAAGAGTCTACAACTTGTGAGTTTATTCTGGATATAAGATAGTTCAATGGCCCCAAGAGCATGGGATCTTTGAGCTTCACACTGGTATTTGTTAACTTAATTCAATTGATCCCATCCTTCCCTCTTTTTCAATATTGAGGGTTTTCCCAGGACATGGGTCTTCCAGTGCTAAAACTGGAACAGTTCCAGGCAAAACAGGATAGGCAAACTAGTCATCTTATCTCTACATTTGTGCCTCTCTTATATACTTATTTTTCTACTTCTCACTGGTTCTTTATCACAGCTTTATAATTTTGGCATACTTGAGGTTACTTTTGTGTCTTTTCTCCAGTTTAGGACCTTTTAGGCTGAGGTCCTGTCTCTTACTTTTCTCTGAATATTTCCTAGTTCATTATCTCTGATAAGGTATCTTTATTGGTCCAGTTTGCCTTTTTTATTTTAGATCTAGGTTACTGACCATCCTATAGGTTGTTAGTGACAGTTACAAAAGACAGCTAATGTAACTGATGCATTACATTGGGATTTATGGGTTATAATTAAGGATTTATATAAGTTTTAAGTTTTAACTCTATAGTGTTTTTGACCATGAAAAGTCATAACATTTAAAAAGCAGTATGATCATTTGCAAATAAGCTACGTTGTACTTGAATAGAATTCAACTTTGGGTAGATCTTAGCTGTACTTTATTCCTATGACTATGTAGTAGTATTGTGCCATTTATGTAGTTACATAAATTCCACCTTTCTAAATCTTATTTGGCTAAAAAAAATGCATGAAACTTAGAAAGAACTGAAAGAATAAGAACAATGAACAGAGTCATGGTAGATTATTTGTAAGACTTTATCTTATATACTTGCCTGATGTTTTAAATTTTAATATAAAATCTTATTTTAGATTTTAAGATTCAAATCTTGAAATTTGTTTATATAGTAAAATTTTTGCTTATCAGATAAAAGTCCCTTTGCTTATTGTTGATGTTATGTTTCTGTGAGTGATACAGACCTTTTTTATTATAAATGTATAAGACATTGCCTCAAGACCTGTATTTATTTGATACACTACTGGCATAGCTGCTAATCCAATCAGATAAGTCTAAGGAAGATGCTACCAAAGGCTGTCCCTTTATTACAGCTTATGGTGGTGACAGTTTTCTTTAGAAGGTACTTTGATTAGTTGTCTGATACATATGGGATATTGTCTTTAGGGGTCATTGTGAGCCAAGTTTTATTAGCAATCATTCTTCCTACTTGATGGAAGAAAATTTAGGCCTGTATTCTCAAGAATATTGCTGAGTCTGAAATGATAGCATTTATATATGCGTTGTGAGAACCCAAAGTAAATCTACACGCTTATGTTGTTCATGGAGAGGTAGCTTTTTGTGGGAAATTGTCAAGGAATCTTTTTTTTTTTTTTTTACATTTTATGTTTTGTTAAAATTATATATGTACAGTTTAAACAAGTGAAAGAAATAGATATGTACAGTGTTTATAGTTTAAAAACAGAAATACCTTCCACATTTTATTATTCCCTCTTTCTCAAATGTAACTGTTTAATTTTGTTGTTATTTTATATTTTGGTATTAAATGTTCATATTTTTTTTTCTTTCTTTCTTTTTTTTTTTTGACAGTGCTGGGGATTGGAACCCAGGGACTTGTGCTTGCAAGGCAAGCACTCTACCAACTGAGCTATATCCCCAGACCTAATGTTCATATTTCTAAGTGAGATGTTTGTGGTACTCTTTCTTGATTTTTAAAAATAATTCAGGCATTTCTTATTGATGTCCCACTAGGAAACACGAGGATTTGACTCTTTGTGTCCCCCTCTTGTCCTTACACATGTATCTTTTCCACCTTTCACCCTCTTTATCGTTATGTTGCAATTTTGCTTGGATTGATATTCACCATTTGTGTTGTAATGACTATGTAAACAGTACAGTTGAGCTAGGTAGTAAACTGTGATTACTTTTCCTTCTGTGTATGGCTTTTTGTTTTATTTGGATTTATGTTGATTTTTGATTTGCTGGATTTTCTGTGCAGTTTCGAATGATTCATCTCTATCAGAAAATCTTTAAATCTTGGTCAGATTTAGTGCTGATCTTTTTTAACCCATTAAGTCCCATTGCCCCAAATGTGGAATACCTATAAAAATGGAAATTGAGTAACAAATATACCACTTATGGTAACTTTTGAAATAAATATTATGTTTTAGAGTTCTATTATTTTGAGAGAAGTAATAAGTGAATGAGTAGAATATTTGAAAAACAAATATATGAAATACACACACACACACACACACACACACACACACACACACGCAAGCTCTAGATTATTGATTTCCAGTCTATTTTAATGCACCTGTGTCAGTTTCATTGAAATAGTGGCAAAACTGAAAACTTCTGACTTAGTGGGTTAATAACAATTATTAGCTCTAAGAGAATGAATAGTGTGTCTAAGGTTCTAGTATAAAAAAGGCTTAATTAAATTTTATTTTTGAGTGTTCATACGCCCATAGCACATGCCCATATTCACATGTGTTTTAAACATACACTTTTAAATATATGGTGCATATTTATACATACAAATTCATATATAAACCACGCACACAAGCATGCAATGATTAACATTATCTTGCAGTATGAGTGGTACACTTATTTTCTTGTTCTTTTTATTTATTACATAATTTTGCATAATTTTATAATACTAATATCTCTCTTTTATTGTTTTCATTATAATTTTACATAATAGTGGGATTCATTGTGACATTCATACATGCACAGTACTTCCCAGTACTTCCCTTTTCTTTCCCCTCCTCTCTTCCCCATACCCTTCCTCTACTTTACTGGTCTTCCTTCTATTTGTTTATTTTTTATATTTATACATTATCACTATACATAGCGGTATGATTCATTGTAATATATACATAGCATAATTTGGTCAGTTTATTTCCCCAGTACCTCCCTTTTCCTCCTTTCTTCCCTCCTACCTCAATCCCCTTACTTTACTCTGCTGTTCTTCCTTCTATTTTTGTGAGATACCTTTTTTTTTTTTCTCTTGAGCTTCCACATAGAAGAGAAGAATTCTGACCCTAAACTTTGAGTCTGATTTACTTCATTTAGCATGATGTTCTCCAACTTTATCCAATTTCTGGCAAATGATATAATTTATTCTTTATGGCTGAGCAGAACTCTATGGTGTATATACCACATTTTTTAAAATCCATTCATCTATTGATGGACACTAGGTTGGTTCTGTAACTGGGCTATTATAAATTGCATTGCTACATACATTGAAATGCATGTATCACTATAGTATACTGATTTTAGTTCTTTTGGACAAATGCCAAGGAGGGGGATAGCTTTTTATTTATTACTTATTAATATTAATTTTGATTCTTGCTATATTAGTTACATTTCTGGTAGCTGCTATAATAAAATTACCTCAAATGTAATGGCTTAAAATGATAGAAATGCATTTTCTCATAGTTCTGGGAGGCCAGAAGCTGAAAATCAGTTTCACTGAACCAAAATCAGTCAGTAGGGCCATGCTCCCTCTATAGGCTTTAGGGGAAATTTTGTCCCTTGTCTTTCCCAACTTTTAGTCTGCTGGCATTCCTTTAGCTTGTGGCCACGTCATGTCAGTGCTTTCCTGAATCTTTGTATTGCTTTCTCTTCTGTAGGTTGAATCTCCCTCTCCTACTCTCTTATAAGGATACTTGGGATGGCATTTAGTCTCTGTCTACATAAATGAGGATTACCTCAAGACCCTTAATTTAAGCACAACTACAAAGGCCCTTTTCCCTTACAAAGTAACATATATAGGTTTCAGGGATTAGGACCTAATTTCTTTGGCTGGCCATTATTCAGCCTGCTATAGTTCTCATAGTAGTCATTGGAAAGGCCTTTATAAGACTTGAAGTTTAGTGAAGAATTATGGTGACAAAAGAGAAACAGAAAAAGCATAATACATATTCTTATTGCTGGGCCAGTTGCTTAAGGAATTGTAATCAATCTGAATCTAATAGAGATTAGGACTGTGATAGGAAATGAAAATTCTGAAGCCCTAGTTTAAATTTATTACATTGGAACTTTTGAATCCTGTATACAAAATGTGGAACAATAAAACCTACCATACTTGGTGTCAAAAGAAGTAGGCATAATAATAACTTTGTATTTTTTTTATAACTTCAGCTGCATGTATATCTCCTTTTGCATTGTGAATAAGTCTGTCTTGACTGACCCCTTTAGTCACTCTGCAGCTAGCTTAATTTAGAAGTCCTGCCCTTGGTAAAATAAAAAGTAATGTTTCAAGCTGATTTTTCTGGTTAGCAGTATGGATCTCTAGAATCAAGGACAAAGCAGAGATGATACAACTGTGAGAAAAACAGGATTGGTAGTGAGAGTTTTTCTACTTAACTCATTATTAATAAAAATCGTAAAGTATTTGTTACTTATGTCTGTAAGTCTTAGCCATAATTTCCCCTGAAGGGATAGTAGATAGCATTGATCTTTCAACGAATGGCTTAGAAATGGTCCTAACTTTGCCATAGTGTCCCTAAGTAGTATGTACTTAGGGACCATGAGATGCAGTGCACATCCTAAAAAGTGTACATAGTTCATTTCTTTCTTTTTCTTAAATGACACATACCTTGCAGATTTGGGAGATATAAAAGGCTGTGCTCCTCTGAAAAACAAATCAAAATATGTATATACTGAAATTACTATTTAGAGACAAAGAATGAACACAAAATCAACCTACTTAATATTAATAGTCATTTATCAGAGATTACTTAGTGTAGTTGAAACAAATTGGTTCTTTTGAGATGTGTTGCAAGTTAATTTAGGAAGACATCTTGAAGGAAAGTATATCTGAGAAAAGACTTTAAATAGCTTAGTCTTCAAATGTTGAGTGTGGAGAAGGGATTCATATGCATAGGAAAAAACCAAGATTCTTAGGGAAACTATTCAGTCTTCTAGTAAAGAGTGATGAAAGCAATTAGGCATGCAAAAACCAGTTGAAGAAATAACTATTGAAAAGATTGATAAAAGGAGTTAAGAATGTGTTTGTTCAACAATTTCTAAGTGTATTGGCTCAGACATTAAGTTCTGATTTTGGCATTCATACTTAATATAAAGTATACATCGTTTAAAAAATTAATGTGAATAACAGCCCTTCTGTTATAAAGTACAATCTCTTAGAATAATGATAATAATATCATAAAATACTACTAACAAGATCAAAATTTCCTTTGTAAGTAATCCTCTTGTCTTAGGTCTGACATTTTTAATAATGGGTACCTGTTTTCCTTCTGGAACACTTAGTACATTTGGTATTAAGATTTTAACTTGTTTTTGTTTTCCTTCTTCCTCCATCCTCTGGCAGCTTAGTCAAACCATGAAACTAGCACGTCACCGGCTGGCATCCCATAAAACTGTGAGTAAAAAAAAGCCATCAGTGTTTCCAGATGGTTGGAGGAAAAGCTTTTCCACCCAACAGGTAAATTTAATTTCCATTACATGGTTTTTAAAAATATAAATAAAAGATTTAGTTACATCTCAGCATAATTTAGAGCTGTAAAATATTGGAAATAACCTTAAATATCCCACAGTAGGGAATGCTTGAGTTAATTATGATGTATCTATATACAGCCATTCTAAAAGATAATTGTGTTTTCAAAGAATATCTGAAGACAAGACAAAGTGTGAGGTAAAGTTAAGTGAAAAAAGTAGGATACAAAATTATATACAATATGATCTCAATTTAAAAATGTATGTGTTCATTCAACAAATGTTTATGGAATGTCTGTAATTGGCAGACATAGTTCTAGAAACAGGACTTACAGTGGTAAAATAAAGACAATCATCCCTCGAGTTTCTGTACTTGTAGGGAAGTATATAATAAACAAGTAAATAACTATAGAATATCATTTCAAATGAAAAGTGCTAAAGAAAAATAAACCAAAGAAATGGCAAAGAATGCTATGTGCTTAGACAAACACCTATATAAAAATTACTTGAGAGGCTAATATTGATTATTTCTGGACAGTATTATTACAGGTGATTCTTCTGTTTTCCTAATTTTAAAAATTTCCCATTGTGTGTGGTGTTTCACTTTCTAATCAGGAAAATAATAACTTATTTTTTAAAAAGAAAATTATTTCATTTCTTAACATAAGGTTAGAGTGAAAAATTGGAGTCTAAATGTGGAACTAGACCTAAAAAGGATATTTAAGCCTGTATTTGTAAAATGACTTTTTTGTGCCTACTTATTTTGGAGTCTACAAATTTGGATGCTCAGTTCATGTATCTTCCTGTGTTTACTTAATTTTGGCATTAATTTTAAGTTTTGATGGTCAACATCTAATAAAATAGTCTGTTAGTCTTTTTCTTTTTGCCATCATCAGGTATTTTATTTAGCCATTTCCCAGTTTTACTTCCTTACTGGTATATTGTTTTACATTTTCATGGATCATATACATTTATATATTAATGACAGGGATACTTTCAGAGAAATGTGTCTTAAAGTTGATTTCACTGTGGAAAAATCATAGTGTATACTTACATAAACAAGAGGGTCGTAGTATCCTTAAGTGACAGTCTTAAGGGACCACCATCACATATGTTGTTCATTGTTGACCAAGATGTATTTGTGTAGCATGATTTATTTTTGTGTTTTTCCCTTAAGTATCTCAACAAAACCATTAAAAACATTTGTGTTTTTATGTTTGCTCATTTATATGGTTGAATACTAAACTATAAATGTCTCCTTCTTCAGTAATGATTTTAAAATTTATAAATTAACTTTAAAAGAACAAAAGGTAGGCATTAAGATATATCTGTATATGACAACCCATCCTAGATGTAGTGAGTTTGGTTTACTTTTTCTAGCATTGTCTTGTCGTTCTGACTTTTTGAAGTATAGTTTCTTTTGTACCATAGTTATTCTCAGAGACCTTTCTTTTCTTTTTTTTTTTTTTTTTTTTTTTTTTGACAATTTTCATAGCTACCATGGATTTGACAGTATTATCTAACTCCAGGCAACTGTTGAAAAGTGGTGATTGGACACTTTCTAATAAACCAGAGAAAAAAGGGTTATCAGGTTCTAAAGAGTGATATTTTATATTGTCTGCTCAAATCTTCTATGAAGTTGTATTTTTCCAGAAAGAGTACTGTTCATAGGTCTGACTGAAATAGTTATCCAGTAGAAGGGAGGATTAATTCTGAGATAACTTCCTTGTATAAACCAAGTTTATTCGTCAAAGGTGCCATTTAAATGTAATTCATTATTGTTAATGGTGATGATAATGAATTCAAACTGGCCATTGTTTCCAATGAATGCATTTTGGTGGCAGAGGGCAAAATAGCAAAAACAGATCCTTCCATATAATTGGGAAAGATGTAAAAATTCAGTGAAATGTTTCTAATCCTTATATCAAGTCTTTTTTTTTTAACTGTCAATGGATCTTTATTTATATGTGGTGCTAAGTATCGAACCCAGGGCCTCACACATACCAGGCAAGCACTCTACCACTGAGCCACAACTCCAGCCCCTATATCAAGTCTTTACCTCAAATCTGAACAGTTTTCTATCCTCTCAGCTGTGTGAAGTGGGAATCTTTTCATCAGAAAAAAAAATCTATAATTCGGTTCTGCTTTCATTTCTTTGTTAGTCTTTAGCATCATTAGATTCTTTCTGGTTGTTATTGTTATTCAAGGTTTGGAGATACAAGTAGAACATATACTTCATTGCTTTCTGTCAGGTTCCAGGACTTAATTCATGAGTGTTTTGAAATTGTTAGTGGTTAGAGTGGTGGCAAGTTTTCTTTTATTAAGTTTATATGTTCTCCTATCAGTCTGTTTCATCCCATATATTGATGTGTGATTTGTTTGTATATTTGAAATAGAATTCACTAATTTTTTTCCTTAATTCTAAGACTATTTTAACTTACTTAAGAAGGTTAAGGTTTGGAATGCCAAACCTTTCACAAAAACTCAGTTAGTATTGTGAGGATATTGCCTTCCCTGTACCATTTATATTTATATTGATTCACCCCCACCCAACTCCCAGGGAGTACTTTGTAGGTAACAAGCATCTCAATAAATATAGAAACAAGAGGAGAGTACCCTCTTAAGATCCATCAAGGTCTTTAAACTACTATATATTACCAGAACTTTATGGAAAATCAGGTAGGGAAATGCAGGTACAAACCCTTATTGCCCATTTGACCTTCTGTTGAGAAAAATATCTATTCAAATGTTTTGCCTGTTTTTAAATTGGGTTCTTTTTATTGTCAAGCTTTATGTGTTCTTTGTATATTCTGGATATAAGTCTCTTAAAGAGTGACCTTATGTATATTCCTCCCATTCTGTGGGTTGTCATTTCATTTTATTAATGGTATCATTTGCAGCATAAATTTTTAAATTTTGGTGTAGTCCAATTTGTTGGGAAGAATGAGATCTTCAACTTTGTTCTTTTTCAGTAATATTTTACGGATCTCTTGCATTTCCACATGAATTTTATGATTTGCTTGTTAATTTCTATAAAAGAAAAAAGTCTTGGTATTTTGTTAAAGATTCTTGGTGCTATAGATCATTTTGGGAAATGTGTCTTTTTTTTTTTTATATTTGAAATGGGATCTTACTCTGTTACCCTGATTTCAAACTACTGGGGTGTTTCAGAGTCCCCAGTGCTGGGTCTACAAGTGTGCATCACCACACCCTGCCATTAAACAATATTTTCTGATCCATGAATGTGGGATGTCTTTTCGTGTATTTAGATCTTTAGTTTTTTCCAACAATGTTTTATAGTTTTTGGTGTACTTACAGTCTTTTACCACAAATATTTAATACTGTTTGAATATGCTGTCTTGAAGCCTAGGATTTTTTTTGCAATCACATTGTTTCTACCTGTAATAGCTACATTTGGTGGTTCCCCCCCTCCTTTAGGAATCTGACAGTGAGGAAGTGTTATCTGTTACAACAGATGAGAAAGGGAGAGGCGATTTGTTTTGGGGAGACAAGCAGAGTCTCTTCTTTGAAGACAGTGATAAACCTTTTAGCAGAATTCAGGTAAAGCAATAAGAGTAAATGAAATAATTGTGATTTGATTAGGGATTGCCAATATAGTTATACTGGCTGGAATTGTAGAGTTAGATTCTTTTAAGTTGGGCAGACTATGATTTCACATTTTATTGTAGTAATTTATTGATTACTATTGCCATTTTAAGATCATTTTAGGAATCTCATGGAAAACCAAGTGTTGCTATTTTATAACATTCTGTATTTGTTGTTTATGTTCACTTTTAGAAAGTAAAATTCAAAAATCCATTATTTGTTGTGATAGAAGAAAAAGAACAAAAGCAGTCAAATTTTCAGGACCTTGAAGCCCAGGATTATCCTCTGGAAACCAAAGGAGATCTGCCAGAAACCCAGAATGATCTGATAGAAGTTCAGAGTGTTGAACCTGAAACTCAGAGTGTTGAGCCAGATGTCCAGGCTGTTGATCTGAAGGTTCAAGCTATTGAGCCAGAAGGCCAGGCCATTGAGCCAGAAGTCCAGTCTATTAAGACAGAAACTTGGAGTATTATGATAAAAGCCAATAGCACTGGGCTAGAAGATGGGAATATTGAGTTGAAAGCACAGGATTTTCCACCTGAAAACCAGGTCTTTTTGCCCAAATATCAGGACCAAGATTCTCTACCCAGAGACCCCTATGTTCTCCCTAAAGACCAGAATATTCTACCCAAATATCAGGACCAGAATTTTCTACATAAAGACCAGGATTTTCTACCCGGAGACCAGAATATTTTACCCAAATGTCAGGACCAAGATTTTCTACATGATGACCAGGATTTTGTATGCAGAGACCAATGTGTTCTTCCCAAAGACCAGAATATTCTACTCAAACGCCAGGATCAGAATTTTCTCCCTAATGATCAGTGCGTTCTCCTCAAAGATGAGAATCTTCTATACAAATGTCAGGAGCAGGATTTTCCACTCAAAGATCAGGTAAAATGGAATGGAAAGGAGAGATAATAAGAACAAATAAGCTATTTAGGGTTTGGAGTGGGATTTGCAAGGATTATATTGCAACTGATTTGGAGATCCATGGTTGGAGAATATAGTTTCCTTCTTGTGTTTTCAAACCTCCAGTGTTCATACTAAGTGTTAAAATATTATCAGCATATTTTCCCTATCTGGACAATTTACTTTTTTTCTTTTTAAATATTCATTAGGAAAAATATATCTGGCAGCAGCCATTATTGGCTTTGAGAGTTGAAAGATGGAAAAAGGAATGGCCCACAAGTACAGAACCATATCTTTCACACAGGTTCCAAGGCCAGCACTCTACTGGAGATCAGTTAGAGCAAAAGGAGGAAGAGGATCAACAGGAAGTAAATTACTTAGGGTTATGGTTGGGCTTTTATAGAATAGAGTAGTTTTGTTTTATTCTCTAAGATGCCCAGTTATATTCTGACCTCAGTTAACTGCAGAATTCTCACTGAAGCCTAAAGTCTAAGTTAGTCTGTCATTCTTAACTGAACAATTGATATTTCTGTTTGTTCTTTTTTTAGAAAACAAATTTGAAGCAGTCAGCAACACTTTTGATAGGTAGGCAAGGGAGAGAAGAGCTTCCTATGGATGTCATACATCAAGATCTTCTGTGCAGTCATCAACAGGCCTCCATCAGGGCCAAGGTAGAGTGGAAAAAACAGAGAACAGCATCAACTGAATATTTAGGGTTTAATTTGAAGCTTCAGATTTTGTTCTCAGCTAAAGTTTAGAACTGACAAAAAGCATGGTTTTGTGTTTTATTCCATAATATTTCTCATTACTCAGTTTATAGTTTGTGTTTTTTCTCTTTTAGAAAGTACATTTTCAGGAGCCATTTTCTGATATGACAGATGAGGAAGGGAGAGAAGACTTTTCTCTGGGAGGTTATCAGTGTCTGCCTTCCCAAACCCAATTCCAGGACTTCATCAGAGAGCAGGTAGAACAGAATGAAAAAGAGATAAAGAAATGGCAAATAAAGTAGCTGGATTTTATAAATGCTGAACAACTGGTAAATTAAAGTATAGAATCAAAGATTTTGGAGCTATAAGAATATCAGATCTTTGCTTCCTTCCCACATTAGTGGGATGATAGTTCTATGTACTTCTAAAGTACTTGAAGCAGTACTTTTTGCTTCAAGAAGGATAGGCATAGAGTGTTAAAGCCTAAACAGTTGGATTTCTGCTGGTCTCTTTTTTCTGTTCTGTCCTGGTAAAAAAAGACCCTGGTCTACACTGTGTAGATCAAATCAGTCCTGTCATTCAAAAGATTAATACATCAGTTAGACTCTTTTAATTTACCAGGATTATTCTCCAACTCTTGCCGAATTCCATGTTATTATCACAAGCATGAACAATGTAGAAATAAGTAGCAGATCCTAAACTACTTTAAAAGATTAAATGAGTTTCTCAGACTCTTTCTCTGTGGTTCGGCATTAAGAATTAAAGTCTACAGAGTTGGATTAAAAGTATAACATCCTTATTCTTACCAAAACATAATCAGGATGTTCTTACTTGATGCTGTTTTCCTGGAGTTCTCACTGAAGTCTGTAGGATTATGACTAGCATATCATCCCATCAAGGTAATTTTTTTTCTGTTTTTGTTGTTTCTTTAGAACATATTTCTCAAGCATCCCTCATCTTTTAGGACAGAAGAGAGAGTAAGAGAGGAATTGCCTCTGCAGTATCATTAGTATGTTTCACCTAAGACCCAGGACCAAGCCTCCCCTGGAGAACAGGTGGAGCCACATACAGAAGAAGGACTATCACTTTCTAAGAGAAGACCAGTTAAGATTGACTGAAGTTTATCAAGCTAGCTTGTATGTGGGATACATAGACTTAAGGTCTCCAGAGTTAGGCTAATAACTAAAATGTCTTTAGTTATTTCAAAATGTACCAGAATAATTCTTAATTTGCTTTAAAATACTCCTAAAAAAAAGCTAGAGAAGAGATAGATGAAAAAACAAGATGTTATGAATTGTTAAAGTTGAGTGAGGGGTATTTGGGGTTCATTATTCCATTTTTTTTCCTACTTTGATGTTTATTTGGAAAAACACATGTACACATAGACCCCTTAACTGCTCTGTTATCCTCTCCTAGTATCATTACTCTGGGATTGTCATTAGAGTCTGTAATATTGTATGCAACTAACCCATCATTCTATTTGAACAATCAGTTTTTTCTTTGGTTGTTCATTTAGAAAAAGCTTATTAGACAACCTGCATCTTTGGAGAAAATGGAGATTGGGAGAGGAATTGCTATTGGAATCTCATGGGTATATTTCACCCCCAATGATAGAGACCTAGCCTTTCCTGGAGAACAAGTAGAGCAAAATATAGTGGGAGTTGGTACCAGAGAGTAAATTGTTTAAGTTTGAACTCCAGATTGACAGGGCATTGTATAAATGCTCAAGGATTTAGTGTTAAGGTTGGTAATAATGGGCAAAAAATATAATGTCCTCTTGTTCTTAGATGTATCTCACACACCATTCTTATTGGTTGAAACTACTTTAGGCTTCTTTAGGGAAGCTTTTACTTTTGCCACAGGCATGGTCCTCTTGCTTGGGTACTTTATGTCAGTGTTTATATTGTCTTTTAGCACACTAACTATGGGCAGGCATCACATGATATAACAGTTGAGAAATGGAGAAAAGAGTTGCTTCCAGAGTGCCACAGATATGGTTTATATGAAATCCAGGATCCGGGTTTTGCCAGAGAACAGGTAGAACACAGCAGAAATAAATTAGAATTTTGTTTGTACTTGTCAGAGGTATATCACTAACAAAGATGATGGTAGTGGTATCTCTTACTAATATTAGCAACATTATTATAAGTAACAGCTTATATTCGCAGAACACTTATCATAGCCAAAATGGTTTTACAAGTTTGTATGCATTATTCACAATACCTCTGGGAGATAGATACTAAGATTATTGCTTTGTGAATACTTAAGATCCTTAAGAGTGGCAAGAAGTATAATATCTACTTTCATGCCATAATATATGAGAACATTTTGAACATATTGAACTGTTTCAGGCTATCACTGAAACCTACAGTACTATCACTATTATTATATCACTGCTCACTCAATTTGGTAAATGTTGTTATCTTTTAGAGCTTACACTTTAGGCAACAGCCATCTGTTGAAACAGCTGAAAGATGGCAAGAGGACTTGCTTCTGAATCGCCATCAGCATCATCTACCCAGATATCAGAGAGACACTTGCGTCAGACGACAGGTAGAGGAGACCATAGAGTATGAACTGTGAAATTTAGACACCATTATTAGCACCTACTAGTCTGGGATGGTAAAGGATGATAAAAAGGCAGATTTCTGTTTTATATCATAGTGTACAAAACCTATCTTAAGATTATTTTAGAACGTTTACTGAAACCTGGGAGATTGTTAGAAGCATTTTGTGCCTATTGGAAAGACTATATTTTATATTGATATTTATAAAAGGTCTATTTCTGGTGGCTGTTGTCTTTTTTGTTTGAAAAGGGAAGAAATGAGCAGGGTTTTTTTAAAAAGGTGGTGGTGGGGCGGGGATGCTATCTAGCTTTTCCACACAATGGCTAGGACTAGATTTCTGTCAGTTAAGTTGGAAGAGCAAATGACAGTATCATCAAGAAATAAACTTGTCAAGTTTGGACTGGAACTTGTTAGCATTATGTTGTCTAATGTTTGGTAGTATCGGGTTAAGATTTCTAGTATCTTAAGTCTTTTGCTCTTCCAGCTTACTGCTAAGATTTCTTTATGACTTCAAACTGAAGTCTAGTTTATTCCCATTTAAATTTTACAACTGCATAATTTCTGTTTTGTGCTTTTATATTATTTTAGAAACAAAGGCTTCAGATAACTAGCATTGTTAGGCCACATGAAAGATACAGAGAAATTTCCTCTTGGCCCTTTAAGATTAAGAATGAAGCACATGCCTGTAATCCCTACGGAAGCCTGAGGCAAGAGGATCTTCCTGAGCAATTTAGGAAGACCCTGTCTCAAAATAAAAATAAAAAGGACTGGGACTGTAACTCTGTGGTAGAGCACCCCTCGGTTTAATATCTAGTACCAAAAAGAAGAAAAGGAAAAAAAAGAGCAGAATGAAAAGGAAGCAAAGAGACAGAAAGTAAAATTTGGACTGAGGTTTCAGGACTGAACTGCTGCTCTGAACTGCTGTGACTTTTAGTTTATAAAGTTGACCTAAAGGTATAGTGTCATGTTTTATTCAGCATTGTCATTTATATAGCCTGCACTGTGCCAGCCTCTTTTCTACCTAAGGTCTTTTGCATATCATTTTTCCTTTGCCTAGAGAGTCTTCCCTTTTTCCTTCACAAATCTGATCCCTTCTTATCCTTCAGTTTCAGTTTAAATGGCAACTCCTTAGAAGAGACAGACCTGAACACCTCAAAAATAGATTTCCCTTTTCTGTTTTTCTGTCTTTGCATTGTTTCCTTCATTCTCAGTGCAATACAACTTGTAATTATTTGTTTATTTATATATGTTCTTATTGTCTAGAGATTTTCTGCTGGTTGGTAGACTTCATGAATGATGTATCACATCTTTTTTTTTTTTTTTTTTTAACTGTTACATAAATAGCATTTGGCAGAGTGCTTGGTACCTAGTAGTAAATGTGTTTCAAATGAATTAGCCAGTCAATCAAATATTTGTTGAGCACTGTTAGGTGTTAGCCATTATTTAAGTACTAACTAGCAAAGATTCAGCTGTGAAGAAGGCACCAGCACTCAATCTCAAGAAGAGAGACTGACACATAACAGTTATGAGGCAACATGATCCTGATAGAGAATGCATAGGGCATTCACAAAGCACATGAGAGGGGTTCCTACTTCTGACCATTCAATTCATTGTACTCCTTTGATGGTCTGAACCTCCTCTTCTTGTCCTGCCATACAAGCCCTGAAAATTGCCAACCCTGGAACAGTCTTTTCCCCTTTTGCATTCCCAAATAATCCAACTTTATTATAGAATACATTTTAATAGTGTAAATTAATACTGTGTTCATTCATAGGGTTTTCTATAACTGGGTTTTAGTACTGCTTAGCATTTTTCTTACTTCTTCCCTGCCAGTTTCCTTTCCAGCACCACACTGTCTATTCTAAACCTTAAATATTACTGAAACTTCCTGCTGTACTCTCATAGTCTCAGATTTCCTAAAGAAAATAGAAGCTATCATATCATAAATGCTTTAAGCATTTTCTTTTTCTTCCTTTTTTTTTTTTTTTTTTTTGCCATTATTACCTATTCCTACCATCTCAGAAAAAAAAAAAAAAAAAAAGAATTATCTCTTTTGGAGTTCTTATTCTGGATTCTCTTGCTTTTCTTCTTAGAGCCTTGCTCTGTTCCACTAAAAAAAATTCTCCCTTGAGTTTTATAGACGTATAAAACTGATTATATGATTAAATTATATATGATTGAACATATATAATTTCCTCATGAAACTTCTGTTTTTTGCTTTTTTCTGGTGCTGAGGATCAAACTTAGAGCCACACAACTGGTAGGCAATCGCTGTACTCTTGAGCTACATATACCTCTAGCCTATAACTCTTCTGTTTTTGATATGTGTGATTATGTTGTAAATAAAATTTTATTTGACCACTGCCAATTTCTTGAAAGAATAAACCATGTTTACTATCCCTGTTTTACTATAATCTGACATCTATCCCCACCAATACTCTTGAACTGTTTTTTTGTTTGTTTGTTTTTGTTGTTTGTTTGTTTGTTTTAATCTAGCATTGCACAGGTGAGGGCTTGGGTATGTGAACTGTTCTTTACAAGGTTACCACAGGGTCTTCCTTGTTGATAAAATAATTGAAAATTTTCATTTTTTATGTTATTGACTTCTCTATATTATTTGAATCTGTCGACAGCTTGTTTCTTGAAATAGTTCCTTCTTGCCTTCTTGTAACACTAGTCTCCAGATACATTCCAGACATTCTTTCTGAGCCTTCTCTACCTGAGCTTTCTTGTTGGTATTCTTTAGGCTGTGTTCTGTTCTTCAAGCCATCCCTTAACATTCTCTCTCTTTCAGTGATATTTTCTTTGACTTCTGCTACTCCTCGATAGGGTGATTTTGAAATCTGTCTTTTGGATAGATCTTTCTTCAGAACTCTAGACTTCCAACTTCCTGATGATCAGCTCAGCTCCACAAATATGTCAACCAAAGGTGTTCAAAACTGAGCACATCACCTATTCCAAAGCAGTTTATCTACCCATTTAATCATACCAGCCAAAATTCTAAGTATTATCTTTACATTTTCTCTCTGCCTCAACCTTAAGGTCTGTTGATTATACCAGGTTCTGGCGGTTTCTCATTTTAAACCTTCCCTTTCCTTTCTGTTCTCATTAGCTCAGGCTCTGATCATTTCTCATCTGGTCTATTATATATAGTAGTCTTCTGTTTTACTTTTCTCAGTCTCTCTGCTTCATTCCAACTTACCTTTCATAGTACTTCCAGAGAACCTTTTATTTTTAGAAATTAGTTTAATTTTAGTGTCTAAAAATAGTTAATGAGAATGTATTTTTAATAATTTTAAAAACACATAGAAGCATAGATAGTAAAAATGTCAAAGTTATCTTTGACTATTTTATTTCCTCAACCTTTCCCCATCTCTGGACATATCAACTCTCAGCACTTTGAAGTTCATCGGTCTAGATCATTTTATTTGCATGCACCTACTTATGTGCATGTCATATGCATATCAGTTCTCTTGACATAGTTTCAGTGTTGTGCACAAGTCACTAGGCATTCCAGGTATTTCTCTTTCCTGTAACTAAAGAAAACTTACTAATTAGGAGGGGGTGTGAATGGTGTTATTCTCTGATATTTTCTCTTATTATTCTTTTCAAGCAAAGTTGACTTTTTTGGGAGGGAGTTCAGGAGATGGAACTCAGGGGCACTCAATCACTGAACTCCATCCCCCACCCCTTTTTGTATTTTATTTAGAAACAGGGTCTCACTGAGTTGCTTAGTGTCTCACTGTTGCTGAGGCTGACTTTGAACTCGCTATCTTCCTGTCTCAGCCTCCTGAGCCTCTGGGCTTACTGGCGTGTGCCACTGCACCCGCTATAACTGATTTTTGTGGTGATTTTGTATCCTACAACTTTGCTGAATTTATGTACTATTTCTAACTGTTCTTTTGTGAAATCTTTAGGACTTTTATAGGCATATTTTCATCAATTCCCCAAACTTTTTGTCAAATAATTAATATACATAACTTTGTTTTGTAAATATTTCTGTTTAAAGACACCTTACTTAATACATATGGTTGATCTATTAACTTTGATCTCAGACAGTAGCACTATAACTCATGCCTGAATGAAGCTTATCTAACATACATTTTCTCTGTAAGGCACATCACAGCCTTTGTTGGGTGCTGTGAATTTAACCTACATCACAGCCTTTTGGCTTAGGAATAATAGTATGTCAGCACTATTTCTGGGACTTTCTTAAACAGTGAAATCACAAATAAAAAACACAAAAATACAAAAAACTTGGCATTAAATAAAATGTAAAAAGGATAGTTGTGGACTAGGCATGGAGTTCAGTGGTAGAATGCTTGCCTAACATGGGCAAGGCCCCGGGATTGACCCCCTAGCAAAAACAAAGATACTTTTTTATGAAAACAGTAAAGCAGAACATCTCCTATAGGACCTCAGTTCCCAACATGCTTGTTGGATTACTCAACATTTCCTGACTCTGTTTATGTCTACAAATTTTGCTTATCATTGTGAGTATGGTATTACCTATAAATTTTAATGAATAGGCAAAGTTGCAAATATAGAATTGCAAATAATGAAGATTAACTGTAATTCATATACCATCCAGTTGACCTATTTAAAGGATACAAGTCAGTGTTTTTAGTATATCCACAGGGTTATGTGAATATCACTGCAATCAATTTGGAAACATTTTCTTTTTTATTTTTTAGACAGTGGGGATTGATCTAGGAGTGCTTTACCCTAAGCTATATCCCCAGGCCTTTTTATTTTTATTTTGAGATAGTATTCATAAGTTGCTGAGGCTGGTCTCCAACTTGCAGTCTTCCTCCTCAGTCTCCTGAGTTGCTGGGATTACAGACATGTAACTTGAGTACGTTTTTATCACCTCTTGAGTCTCCTATTCCCAGTATCAGCTACTGCCCTTTTCCCTTAGCTCCATGTCTAGCCCTAGCAACTGCTAAGCTATTCTTTTTCCATAGACCCTAATCTGGCTATTTCATTTAAATGAGGTCATGTAATATTTGGTGTTTTATGACCGACTTCTTTCATTTAGCATAATGTTTTCAAAGTTCACTGATATTATAGCACATAACAGGACTTCATGACTATTAATTGCTGAATAATTCCATTTTATGCATATAGCACGTTTTATTTATTCATTGATGATATTTAACTTGTTTCTACTTGACTTATGAATAATGTTGCTGTGAACATTTGTGTACATGTTTTTCTATGGACTTATCTTTCATTTTTCTCGAGTATATACTTCATAGTAGAATTGCTGGGGCAAATGATAATTCTGTTTTTATTTACCTTTTGAGGATCTAGCAAACAAATTTCCAAAGTAGCTGTAACATTTTTTTGTTTCCATCAGTAGTGGGTGAAGGTTCACATTTCTCTGTATCCTCACCAACACTTGTTTGCTTATTTGTTTTGGGGTGCCGGGTATTGAACCCAGGAAGTCTTGCTGCCAGGCAAACACTCTACCACTGATTAATACCCCCAGTCCCCATATCTTCATTTTAAATTATTTTTCATCCATGTGGGCATGAAGTGCTGTCTCACTGTACTTTCAGTTTACATTTTCCTGATGGCTAATGGCATTAAGCACATTTTCATGTGCTTATTAGCCATTTGTATATTTTTGGAGTACCGCTATTAGATCCTGTGCCCATTTTATAATTGGGTTATTTGTGTTCTGATCATTGAGATGTGAGAGTTTCTTTTTTAAAAGTTTTATTAATGCATTATAGTTATACATAATGGGCTAATTTGCTCTATTTCTATCGCCCGTACCTTACCTTTCCTTCTCCTCTTCCCTCCCCCAGTTCCTCTTCCTCCACTCTACTCATCTCTTTCCTGCTTATTTTTTAAATTGGCATTAATTTTAATTATAATTATACATAAAAGTGTGATTTATTGTGATATATTTATACATGCAAAATTGGGTTAGTTTCATTCCCTAGTACCTCCCCTTTCCCTTCGAGCTCTTTCCATTATTCTACATTATGAGAGTCCTTAATATGTTCTACATACAGTCCCTTTTAAAAAAATACAAGTTTTGCGAATGATTTCTGCCACTTTGCAGATTGTTTTTTCACTTTTTAAAATGGTTTCTTTGTAGCACAAGGTTTTGTTTTTTTTTTTTTTTTTTTTTTTAAGTCTATAAGTTTCTACTTTGGCAGCTTATGCTTTTGGTCTCATATCTAAGAAACCATAACTTAATCTGGGATCTTGAATATGTACTTCTCTGTCTTCATCTAAGAATTTTTGTAACTCTTACATTTAGGTCTGTAATTCTTTTGAGTTAATTTTTGTATATGGTATAAGGAAATGGTTCAGCTTTAATATTTTGCATGTGGATAGCCAGTGTTTCAGTGTCATTTGTTGAAACACATTTGTTTAAAAGACATTGTATTAAAAGAAATTGTTTAAAAGACATTGTTCCCATTATATTATCTTGGTACTTTGTCAAAAATCAGTTGATTGTAAATATAAGTTTTACTTTTGAACTATCAATTCTGTTCCATTCATCTATGTCTATCCGTATGCCAGCGAAAGCTGTCTTGATTACTGTGGCTTTGTAATGAGATGTTGGGAAGAGGGGGTCCTCTAGTTCTTTTTCAAGAGTATGAGAGCTATTCTCGGTTTTTCACATTTTCATAGAAATTTTAGGATAATCTTGTGAATTTCTGCAAAGAAGCAGCTGAAATTTTGGTGGAAATTATGTTAGATTTGTTGATCAGTTTAGGGAGTACTGCCATCCTAGCAATATTAAGTCTTCCAATCCATGAATGTGGAATGTTCTTCTATTTTTTTTTTTTGGTGTTTTTTAATTTCTTCCAATATTTTGTAGGTTTCAGAGTATAAAATTTATATTTCCTTGTTAGATTTGTACCTGTTATAGCTTTTTTGATGGTGTTGTCAAGAATGTTGTCCTTAATTTTGTTTCCAAGTTGTTCATCACAAATATAGAAATCCAATAGATGTTTACATATTGATCTTTTATCCTCTTACTCTGCTGAAAGATAAATAACTTTTAAACTAAAGAGATAAAAGTGTTAAACTTTATCTCCAGAAGGTTAGAGATCATAATTTGGCCCATATAATGTCCAAGTAGGTATACCAACTTACAAAGTTTTGCTAATAAATATGGTGGGAAAAGAGGCCCAGTGTTCTCTATGCCATACCAATTGATTGATATATTTCCAGACTCTTATTCTGAGTTCATGCCCATCAAGAGAGTTGTGTAGATAGAATGTAATTATACATTTGAGATTTTTTAAACATATTTTTTTAGTTGTAGATGGACACAATATCTTTTGTAAAAATTTTAATTATTTTTATGTGGTGTCGAAGATTAAACCCAGCTCCTCACATGTGCTAGGCAAGCACCTACCACTGAGCTACAACTCTAGTCCCCACATTTGAGATATTAAGGGATCTAGCTTTATACCTGGATTCAAGTGCAAGCATACTGTGATAGTATGATTTCAAGTGACCACTTTAAAACAACTTTTATTCTGAACATTTTGATTTGTTATTTGTTCATTCATGGTTTTTATCTGAACCTTTTTGTCTTTATTTTCCTTTTTTCATTTTTTGTTGGTTGGTTAATTCCTTCTGAAACTACTTTCTTTCCTTCCTTTTCACCTTTACTCTTTTATGTTTAGTTTTATCTAATAAAGTCGGAAGTTGGAGGAGAAAAGAATCATAGATAAAAATATCAAAAGGGTTCATACAACTAGCTTGGTAATTTTGTCACTGTGTGACTGGACTCTTTAACAGGTTTATAATGAGCATCAGTCAGGACTGAGCAATGAATTCCAAACTCAATTGGCATTTCAGTCTGGAGTAGATCAAGAGGAAGACAAGAAAGAGGTATGTAATGATTTTGCTTTTGAACTTTATTATTTCTACAGTGATGATATATATGAAATTAGAAACAGTTTCTCTGTCTTAATAGAGCTAATACTACAGTTGCAAAGAAGTTGCTTGAATCATTATAAGATGTTAAGTTTGTCTTCCAAGTTCCTAGGCTTTAGGGTACATTGATATGAAGTCAAAGAGCTGATCCAAGTAAATTTATCCAGCTATTATATATTTATCCAGCTATTATATATATTTGCCACTATAACTTGTTTAAATGAACATTTTAAATTTATGATTTCCTCTTTGTTTTTCCTTTTCAACTTAAAGTTAGTTTAAACTGTTTTTTTTTTATTGTAAACAAATGGGATACATGTTCTTTCTCTGTTTGTACATGGTGTAAAGGCATACCATTTGTGTAATCATAAATTTACATAGAGCAATGTTGCCTGATTCATTCTGTTATTTTTTCCCTTCCCCCCACCCCTCCCACCCCTCTTTTCCCTCTATACACTGCTTCCTTCCTCCATACTTGCCCCCCTCCCTAACCCTAACTCTAACCCTAACACTAACCCTTCCCTCCCTCCCATTATGTGTCATCATCCACTTATTAGCGATATCATTTGTCCTTTGGCTTTTTGAGATTGGCTTATCTCACTTAGCATGATATTCTCCAATTTCATCCATTTGCCTGCAAATGCCATAATTTTATCATTCTTTATGGCGGAGTAATATTCCATTGTATATATATACCACAGTTTCTTTATCCACTCATCAATTGAAGGGCATCTAGGTTGGTTCCACAATCTGGCTATTGTGAATTGAGCAGCTATGAACATTGATGTGGCTGTATCTCTGTTGTATGCTGATTTTAAGTCCTTTGGGTATAGGCCAAGGAGTGGGATAGCTGGGTCAAATGATGGGTCCATTCCAAGTTTTCTAAGGAATCTCCACACTGCTTTCCAGAGTGGCTGCACTAATTTGCAGCCCCACCAGCAATGTATGAGTGTACCTTTCTCCCCACATCCTCGCCAACACCTATTGTTGCTCGTATTCTTGATAATCGCCATTCTAATTGGGGTGAGATGGAATCTTAGTGTAGTTTTGATTTGCATTTCTCTTATTACTAGAGATGTTGAACATTTTTCCATATGTTTGTTGATTGCTTGTAGATCTTCTTCTGTGAAGTGTCTATTCATTTCCTTAGCCCATTTGTCAACTGGATTATTTGAATTCTTGGAGTAGAGTTTTTTGAGTTCTTTATAGACTCTGGAGATTAGTGCTCTATCTGAAGTATGATTGGCAAAGATATTCTCCCACTCTGTAGGCTCTTTCTTCGCATTGCTGATAGTTTCCTTTGCTGAGAGAAAGCTATTTAGTTTGAATCTATCCCAGTTATTGATTCTTGCTTTTATTTCTTGTGCTATGGGAGTCCTGTTAAGGTAGTCTGGTCCTAAGCCGACATGTTGAAGATCTGGACCTACTTTTTCTTCTATAATCTGCAGGGTCTCTGGTCTGATTCCGAGGTCCTTAATCCATTGTGAGTTGAGTTTTGTGCAGGGTAAGAGATAGGGGTTTAGTTTCATTCTGTTGCATATGGATTTCCAGTTTTCCCAGCACCATTTGTTGAAGAGGCTATCTTTTCTCCATTGCATATTTTTGGCCCCTTTGTCTAGTATGAGAAAATTGTATTTATTTGGGTTTGTGTCCGTGTCCTCTATTCTGTACCATTGATCTACCTTTCTAATTTGGTACCAATACCATGCTGTTTTTGTTACTATTGCTTTGTAGTAGAGTTGAAGATCTGGTATTGCGATACCCCCTGTTTCACTCTTCCTGCTAAGGATTGCTTTAGCTATTCTGGGTTTCTTATTCTTCCAGATGAATTTCATAACTGCTTCCTCTATTTCTGTAAGGTACGTCATTGGGATTTTAATTGGAATTGCATTGAATTTGTATAGTACTTTTGGTAGTATGGCCATTTCGACAATATTAATTCTTCCTATCCAAGAACATGGAAGATCTTTCCATCTTCTAAGATGTTCTTTAATTTCTTTCTTTGGTGTTGTATAGTTCTCATTGTAGAGGTCTTTCACCTCTTTTGTGAGATTGATTCCCAAGTATTTTATTTTTTTTGAGGTTATTGTGAATGGGGTAGTTTTCCTAATTTCTCTTTCTGAAGATTCATCACTTATGTATAAAAATGCTTTGGATTTATGAGCATTGATCTTGTAACCTGCTACTTTACTGAATTCACTTATGAGTTCTAAGAGTTTTCTGGTGGAATTTCCAGGTTCCTCTAAATATATAATCATGTCATCAGCGAACAGGGATAGTTTGAGTTCTTCTTTTCCAATTCATATCCCTTTAATTTCTTTGGTTTGTCTAATTGCTCTGGCTAGAGTCTCAAGAACGATGTTGAATAGAAGTGGTGAAAGAGGGCATCTCTGCCTTGTTCCAGTTTTTAGGGGGAATGCTTTCAGTTTTTCACCATTTAGAATGATATTAGCCATGGGCTTAGCATAAATGGCCTTTACAATGTTAAGGAATGTTTCCACTATCCCTATTTTTTCTAGTGTTTTGAGCATGAAGGGGTGCTGTATTTTATCAAATGCTTTTTCTGCATCTATTGAAATAATCATGTGATTCTTGACTTTTTAAGTCAATTGATATGGTGAATTACGTTTATTGATTTCCTGATGTTGAACCAACCTTGCATTCCTGGGATGAAACCCACTTGATCATGGTGCACTATCTTTTTAATATGTTTTTGTATGTGATTTGCTAAAATTTTGTTGAGAATTTTTGCGTCGATGTTCATTAAGGATATTGGTCTGAAATTTTCTTTCCTTGATGAGTCTCTGTCTGGTTTAGGTATCAGTGTGATATTGGCTTCATAGAATGAGTTTGGGAGGGTTCCCTCCTCTTCTGTTTTATGGAATACTTTGAGAAGTATTGGAATGAGCTCTTCTTTAAAGGTTTTGTAGAACTCGGCTGAGAACCCATCTGGTCCCGGACTTTTCTTTGTTGGTAGGCTTTTGATGACTTCTTCTATTTCAGTACTTGAAATTGGTCTATTTAAATTGTGTATGTCCTCCTCGTTCAGTTTAGGCAATTCATATGTCTCTAGAAACCTGTTGATGTCTTCGAAATTTTCTATTTTGTTGGAGTATAGATTTTCAAAATAGCTTCTAATTATGTTTTGTATTTCAATCCTGTCTGTTGTGATATTTTCTTGTTCATTCCGAATTTTAGTGATTTGGGTTTTCTCTCGTCTTCTCTTTGTTAGTGTGGCTAAAGGTTTATCGATTTTGTTTATTTTTTCGAAGAACCAACTATTTATTTTGTCAATTTTTTGTATTGTTTCTTTTGTTTCAATTTCATTGATTTCAGCTCTGAGTTTAACTATTTCCTGTCTTCTACTACTTTTGGTGCTGGTCTGTTCTTCCTTTTCTAGGGCTTTGAGCTGTAGTGTTAGGTCGTTTATTTGTTGAGTTTTACTTCTTTTATTAAATGCGCTCCATGAAATAAATTTCCCTCTAAGTACTGCTTTCATAGTGTCCCAGAGATTTTAATATGATGTTTCTTGGTTCTCATTTATCTCTAAGAATTTTTTAATTTCCTTCCTAATATCTTCTGTTATCAATTCATCATATAATAGCATATTGTTTAATCTCCAGATGTTGGAATAGTTTCTGTGTTTTACTTTTTCATTTATTTCTAACTTCAAACCATTATGATCTGATAGAATACATGGTAGTGTCTCTATCTTCTTGTATTTGCTAACATTAGCTTTGTGGCATAATATATGGTCTATTTTAGAGAAGGATCCATGTGCTGCTGAGAAGAAAGTGTATTCGCTCTTGGTTGGATGGTATATTCTATAAATGTCCGTTAAGTCTAAATTATTGATTGTGTTATTGAGATCTATGGTTTCTTTGTTCAATTTTTGTCTGGAAGATCTGTCCAGTGGTGAGAGAGGCGTGTTAAAATCACCTAGTATTATTGTGTTATGGTCTATTTGGTTTCTGAAATTGAGAAGGATTTGTTTGACATACATGGATGAGCCACTGTTTGGGGCATAGATGTTTATGATTGTTATGTCTTGCTGATTTTTGGTTCCCTTAAGCAATATGTAATGTCCTTCTTTGTCCCTTCTGACTAACTTTGACTTGAAGTCTACATTATCTGAAATGAGGATGGATACTCCAGCTTTTTTGCTGAGTCCGTGTGCACGGTATGTTTTTCCCCATCCTTTCACCTTTAGTCTATGGGTATCTTTTTCTATGAGGTGAGTCTCTTGTAGGCAACATATTGTTGGATCTTTCTTTTTAATCCAATCTGCCGGTCTATGTCTTTTGATTGATGAATTCAGGCCATTAACATTCAGGGTTATTATTGAGATATGATTTGGTTTCCCCGTCATTTGGTTCATTTTTAAAATTTTATTTATTTATTTGTTTGACACAACTTTGTTCCTCCTTTATTTGACAATTCCTTTAGGATAATTCCTCCCTTTGTTGATTTGCTTCTTTGTTTTTCATCTCTTCCTCATGGAATATTTTGCCGAGAATGTTCTGTAATGCTGGCTTTCATTTTGTAAGTTCTTTTAGCTTTTGTTTATCATGGAAGGATTTTATTTCATCGTCAAATTTGAAGGTAAGTTTTGCTGGGTATAAGATTCTTGGTTGGCATCCATTTTCTTTCAGGGCTTGAAAAATATTGTTCCAGGCCCTTTTAGCTTTTAGGGTCTGGATTGAAAAATCTGCTGATATCCATATTGGTTTCCCCCTGAATGTAATTTGGTTCTTTTCTCTCACAGCCTTTAAAATTCTGTCTTTATTTTGCATGTTAGGTATTTTCATAATAATGTGCCTTGGTGTGGGTCTGTTGTAATTTTGTGTATTTGGAGTCCTATAAGCCTCTTGAACTTGATTTTCCATTTCATTCTTCAGATTTGGGAAATTTTTTGTTATTATTTCATTGAATAGATTGTTCATTCCTTTGGTTTGTTTCTCTAGGCCTTCCTCAATCCCAATAATTCTTAAATTTGGCCTTTTCATGATATCCCATAGTTCTTGGAGATTCTGTTCATGATTTCTTACCATCTTCTCTGTTTTTTCAACTTTGTTTTCAAGGTTAAATATTTTGTCTTCAATATCTGAGGTTCTGTCTTCCAGGTGTTCTATCCTACTGGATATGCTTTCTATGGAGTTCTTAATTTGATTTATTGTTTCCTTCATGTCAAGAATTTCTGTTTGGTTTTTTTTCAATATCTCTAACTCTTTATTGAAATGATCTTTTGCTTCCTGTATTTGCTCTTTTAACTGTCGATTGGTGTGATCATTCAATGCCTGCATTTGCTCTTTCATCTCATCATTTGCTTCCCTGATCATTTTAATTATGTACATTCTGAACTCCTTTTCTGTCATTTCTTCTGCCATGCTGTCATTGGATTTTATTGATGTAACATCTAGATTTGTTTGCAGCATTTTCTTTCCTTGTTTTCTCATATTGTTCAGGTATCAGTGGACCGCTGAGATATTGCAGATTTCCTCTATTGACTTACAAAGTCCTTGAAGATTTCTATATATATTCCCTCTTAGCCTTCAGTAGGCTGAAGTCTTGGAGGAAGTTGATAATGCGGTCCTCCACAAGGAAGCTGCCTCTCTAGGACAGGTGGCCTTCAGGTGGGGTATATTCCCTGCTAGTGGGCAGAGGTGCCTCCACTTGTTGACCAATGGTCATCCAAAGGGGAACTAGGCTGCGGGCTGAGACAAGGCCTGTTTGGGCCTGTGTCTCTGGTTTTACCGTCCTTGTGGGGAAACCTCACCCGGCAGGGAAGACTCACCCGGTGGGGAGGTCTCGCTGGTCAATTCCCTCCTAGAGGTTCCCCTCAATTTACAGCTACCGCCTGGGCTGGGCTGCCTTCCTCTGCAAAGTTCCCAGGGGCCTGGCCCTACCTCCTGGGCCTGGGATCCTCACCCTTCGCAGATGAATCTCCTTAGGCTGCCCCCCCTCAGAGAATCTGCCCGCCGCCCTGGAACCTTTGCTCCACCCCTAAGCATGTCTGTGTGGGGCTCTTCAACCAAGAAGCCTCCTAGATCCTGGGACCCTGCTCTGCACCTAATCGCCTGGCTATGCGGCCCCTCCTCGGAGCAGCCACCTGGGGCCCCGTACAATCGCTCTGAGTCCCAGAGACCCGCCACACGCCTCTTCCTCCAGACAGCCGCCCAGTATTCCGGTGCAGTCACTAGGAATCCAAGCAACTCACTGCGTGTCTCCTCCTCCCACCAACCACCCGTAGCCCGGGGCAATCAATCACTCCGAGTCGAAGTGACCCGCCCTGTTCCTCCTCCTCCTCCAGGTAACCCCCTGGGTGTTCAGGAGCGGTCGCTCTGAGTGGCTCTGAATCCACGTGACCCGCTGCACGCGTCCTCTGGGCAACTGCCCGGAGCTCTGGTGCGGCCACTCGAGACCAAGCGATCCACCGCACTTCTCCTCCAGGCAGCCCCCCTGTGTTTAGGAGCGGTGGCTTTAAATCCAAACAACTCACCAATCGCCTCCTCCTTTGAGCAGCCGCCTGGAGCTCTAATGCAGTCACTGCGTGTCCAAACGACCCGCCGCGCTCCTCCTCCTCCTCCTCCTCCTACTCCTCTGGGCAGGCCCCGGTGTTCAGAAGTGGTCTGAGTCCAAAAAGCTCGCCACGCGGCTCCTCCTCTGGCAACCGCCTGTAGCTCTGGTATAGCCACTCCGAATCCAAGCGGCCGCGCTTCTCCTCTTCCTCCTCAGGGCAGGCCCTGGTGTTTTGAGTCCACACGGCTGTCCTCGCTGCTCCTCCCCTGGGCAGCCACCGGAGCCCCAGTGGTTGCTCTGAGTCCCAGCGCTGTGCTGAGCGGCCTCCTCTACGACGCTCCCAGTTGTCCGAGTTCAGTGCTCCAGCGGGGGGAGCGGCGTCTCGCCGGGCAGCTCTACTTCACAAAATTCCCTGCATTCCGGGACTACCATCCCATCCGGGACGCCTCCCCAACGGGAGAGATTCACCCGGCTGCTTTGAGTTGGTCCCAAGTCTCTCAATATTTCCTCTTTTGAATCCTGAGACCTGGAGCAACATGAAATGCAGCCACCCTCTAGGCCGCCATCTTGAAAAACCAAACTAACTGTTCTTAACCCTGGCCTTTGTACCAGAATCAGTTGTGGAACTTTTTTCTAAAACCATATGCTTGTTGGGCTTGGTGGCACATGCCACCAATTTTTTAAATGTGTTTAAAAAAAAAAATACCACTGGTGAGTCTGATGCATCAACTGCTATGTAGACTTTCTTCTTTTCTTTCTTCCTTCTTCTTCCCCCCACCACCTGCAGTACTAAGGATTGAACCAGAAGCGTTCTATCTTTGAGCTATATCTGTTGCCTATTTTATTTTATTTTATGACAAGATCTTACTAAGTTTCCCAGGCTGACCTCAAAATTTTGATCTTCCTACATCAGCCTCCCAAGTTACTGGGATTACAGGCGTGCTACACTACATCCAGCCCATTAAGACATTTAATAATTTATACCTATTGTAAGCATAGATATGCTTTAACCATTTGAGTATCCTGTGTCCTTAAAAGAGAATATATAAATGCAGAGGTATGAACAGATCCATACAGTGTAGTTGCACTTGCTTTACTAAACTTGTTTGATTTATGAGTATGGTACTCTGATGTACTTCAACCCTTCTGTTCCCTTCCCTGCCGTGTCAGGCTGGGCTTAGAATGTGTTTTTGTGATGTGACTCTAATTTTGAAAGTTTAAAGGAATTTTGTTCTGTTACAAAATAACTCCTACCTTCTTTCTGTGGCCCTGCTTTTATGGTACTTATTACTTGGGAATATAGAGTAAATATGGTATATATATCTTACCATATTAAATATAATGATTTCATTAAGTACTATTAAAAGGGTACTGTACTAATGCCAAACTAAATTAGCATTGCTTTCAACTTCTTTTTAGCGTCAAAAGCAGTATCTAAGACACAGAAGACTTTTCATGGATATTGAGAGAGAACAAGTTAAAGAACAAAAAAGACAAAAGGAACAAAAGAAGAAAATTGAAAAGTAAGTTCTTTGATATGATCTTAATTCTGAGTCTTAAATTACCTGTTAAGATGTTTTTGGAGGCTATCTTAGAAATAATTAGGTACAGGTTGGGAATGCTGCACCTCAGTGGTAGAGCGTGTGTTTAACACTAAATTCAATTCCCCAGCCACATCCCACAAAGGAAAAAAAAAAAAAAAAATCTGGCAATGATATTGCCTTCAGATTCACACTGGAAACAACTATTTTTGATCTGGGTGGAGTACTGATGATGGTGAATAGCTTTGTATTTTTTGTTTGTTTGATTTTTTTGATAGACATTTATTTGTTTAGAGCTACTTTAGGCTGATAGCAAAATAGAACAGAAATAGAGCTCCCGTATACCTTCTGTCCCCACACATGCACATGTTTCCACACTAGTACAGTTTGTTACAATTGATAAACCTTTATCAACACATTATTATCACCTAAAGTTCATAGTTAGCATTAGGATTCACTCTTGGTGTTGTATTTGATAAGTACGTAATGATTGTGTTCATATACATGTCATACTGTGTTCTGCAGTTTCTCCCTGTCTCCTATATCCTAGCAACAACTTATTTCTTCACTGTCTCCATGGTTTTGCCTTTTCCAGAATGTTACATAGTTGAAATCATATAGTATGTATAAACATTTTCAGATTGGTTTTTAAACTTGATAATATGTATTTAAGATTCCTCCATGCCTTTTCATGACTTGCCTAGTTCATTTCTTTTTAGCACTGAATAATGTCCCATTGTCTTGGTGTATCACAGTTTAGTTATCCATTCACACACTGAGGATATTTTGGTTTCTCCCAAGATTGGCAGTTATGAATAAAGCAACTATAAACATCTATGTGCAGGTTTTTCTGAGGACATGTTTTAGCTTTTCTGGGCAAATACCAGGGGGTATGATTGCTAGATCATATGGAAAGAGTATGTTTATGGAGAGAGTATGTTTTAGCTTTTTAAGGAACTGCCAAACTCTCTTCCAGAGTAATCCATTTTGCATTCCAACCAGCAATGAAAGAGAGTTCCTATTTTGCCACATCCTTGCCAGTATTTGGCCATTCTAATAGGTGTAAGAATAGTGGTATCTCATTATTGTTTTAATTTTCACTTTTCTCATCACATGTGATATAGAGCATCTCTTCATAGGCTTATTTGCTATCTACCTATCTATGGTGATACATGTTAGGTCTAAACATATTTATTATGTGGTACTGGAGATTGAACCCAGACTCTTGTTTATACTAGTCAGTGCCCTACCATCTCTAACTCCCTCTTGCCTGTTTTTAGATTGGGTCATTCGTGTTCTTAAGAGTATTAAGTTCTGGGGTTGGGGTTCTGGCTCATTGGTAGAGTGCTCACCTAGCATGTGTGAGGCACTGGGTTCCTATCCTCAGCACCACATAAAAATAAAAAATAAAATAAAGGTATTCTGTCCATCTATAACTAAAAAAAAATTTTTTTTAAAGTCTGAAGTTCTTTATATATTTTGAATAATAGTTCATTCTCAGACATGTTTTGAAAATATTTTCTCTCAGTCTGTGGCTTGCTTTTTCATTCTCTTGACAATGTCTTTTGCAGAGCAGAGATTTTTAATTTAATAAAGTCCAGCTTATAATTCTTTTTCATGGATTGTGCCTCCAGCATTATCTCTAAAAAATCATTGCCATAACCCAAATCACCTAGATTTTCCTTCTGTGTTATCTTCTAGAAGTTTTATAGTTTTGCATATTACATTTGTCCATTTTGGGTTCATTTTTGTGAGAAGTGTAAGGCCTGTGTCTGTAGGTTTTTCTTTTCTTTCTTTTTTTTTTTTTTTTTTTTAATATCTATGTCTAGTGGTTCCAGAAACTTTTCAAAGATTGATTGACTATGTTCGTGTGCTTCTATTTTTAAAATATTTTCTGTTCCATTCATCCCTTTGCACATTCTTTTGCAATGCCGTACTATCTTGTAGTAAGTCTTTGATTCAGGTACTTCCAGTTTTCCGGCTTTGTTCATCTCCTTTAATATTATGTTGGATCATTTGCCTCTTGATATCAACTTTAGAATCAGTTTGTCTGTATCCACAAATTTTCTGGGATTTTTATTGGAATTGTGTGAATCTACAGATCAAGTTAGGAAGAACTGACATCTCACCAATTTTTAGCCTTCCTATCCATAATTATGGACTAGCTCTTCATTTGTTTAGTTTGCTTGTGATTTCTTTCATCAGTTTTATAGGTTTGCTCATATAGATCTGGTACAAATTTTTTAGATTAATACCCAAGTTTTTCACTTTTTGGGGTTCTAATGTAAATGATATATTATTTTAAATTCTGAATTCCACCTGCTTATTCCTCACTATAAGAGTGATTTCTTTTTGTATATTAACCTTACTCTTATTGTTAATTGTGTTTTTTAAGTGATTCTTCTGGAATTTCTAAGTGGCCATGTCATCTGTAAACAAAGACAATTTTATTTCTTCCTTTCAAATCTGTGTATCTTTTATTTCCTTTTCTTGTCTGATTGTATTAACTAAGTCTTCCAGCACAGTGCCGAAAAAGAATGGTGAAAGGAGGTATCCTGCCTTGTTTATGATCTGAGCAGGAAAACTAATAGTTTCTCCCCATTAAGTATGATGTTAGCTGTACATTTTTTATAGATGTTTTTTATTAAGTTGAAGAAATTCCTTTCTACCAGTTTTGTTTTGATGCTGGGGATGAAACCAAGAATCTCACACATGCTAATCATGTTGATTATGCTTTATCACTGAGCTACATCCCTAGCCAGGTGTTTTTTATTATACAGGTTTTTGCTGAATTCCCCTCAGAGCTCAACCCCAGTTGCCTTCGTAGGACCACTTGACTTTGAAACAAAGCATAAAAAGTTATAATAAAGTTGGACATATTAACACATGTCTATAATCCCATTGACTCTGGAGGCTGAGGCAGGAGGATTGTAAGTTTGAGGCCAGTCTCAGCAACATAGTGAGGCCTGAAGCAACTTAGTAAGACCTCGTCGTAAAATAAAAAATAAAAAGGGTAAGGCGCCCCTGGGTTCAATCCCTAGTACCTCCCCTCCCAAAACAACATTACAATGAAATTTCATGGATTGAACGTGAAGATTCATGTAGTCAGATGTCATTTACCTATGCATAAGAGACTAAGCAAGAGGCAGTAAGTGAAAATACTTTGAAGGTTGTGAAGTGCTTTAAGATATAAGGCAATAATACATATTATATATAATATTTAATAGAAATTGCTATTCAGTTTATTGTGATGTATTAGAATGGATTCAAATAGCCTGATGGGTAGTCTTTGGACTTAAAAGTTTCCAAATTTTTTTCAATGCTGTTTTCACTCAGTGAAAGGAAATTAACCCTTTAATTAGTAACCTTTTTCTTCTCCAGTATTATTAAGTTTTCCTCCATCTTAATGGATGATTATTTTGGTAATAGAAGTAGTCTTTATTTAGAAGAATTCTTTTAAAAAAGGAGAAGTGCCCCTAGTGTAGCAACATGGCAAAGGAAATAGTTATTGAATTCTTTTAAGTGTTTTCCGTTTTATTTTTATTTATTTACAGTTTATTCACATGATCATTCCAGCTCTCCTCTTTTAACATTTGTGGGTCTGGGCTAGAGACAAACTGCAAACTTACATCTAAATATTTCAAAGTCTTAAACCAATCTGTAAGCTGCTAAATGAATTATATTTTCCTACCTTGACAAATATGATTAATTATGACCTGGAAGACCAGGTTTCAACTCATAATTATTGGATGCCTCTGAGTTACATTTAAGAACATGACAGTATAAGAAGTGACAGCCTCAAGCCCTCCCCCTTTCTTTTTCTGCTAATTGCTTTATTTCATACTTTAAAGAGTCTTGAATACATATATGTTAAGCCCAGCCCACACACCCAAGTTCTGAACACATGTCCTGCAAATATTCATCCCTTAATATTCCACTAAACCTAGGTATACACATCAGAGATGCAGTCTGCTCTCAGGAAGACCTGTGTGGGGAACAGGACTGTCTAGGCCTTGAAAATGGAAAGTTGAAATAAAGAACTCCAGGGGCCTGAGTACCTGGAGCAGAGTCTAGAAGAGCAGGCATAGGCTTCAGGTAAGCTTTTCCCCCTACCTGATCAGTCTCTGTGGCCTATGTAAAGAAGTATGGCCAGAGGCAGGCCAAAGCAGGACTGTAAAAAACTATGTGCTCCAAGGCAGGGTCTCCTTTCTTATCCAGGTCTAAGATTGATTTTGCATTTATTTAGAAAACATTAATTTCACATTTTCCTTATCATAAGCATTCTACTACACTCCCTTGATATAGAGATAAAATATATTTGCTCTTCTTGAAAAACTCAAATTTTAAGTTTGGTAAGGGGACTGAGAAACAAATGTATGCAAAGAAATAATATAATTTGCATAGTTACAGAAGTAGGTACAGGGTTCATAAGCATACAGAAGAAAAAATTATTGATTCTATCTGGGGAGTTAGAGAAGTAATTATATTTCACTTGGGTCTAGGTATATAAATATATGTTTGTTGAGGATAAGAATGGTAGATTAGAAAACCAACAGAGTCAGGGTGAAAGGTAACAGTAATATCTCTGCAGTTTTGGAACTTACAGGGGTCTTTATATGTTATCTTATTTGGTACATTTTTTAAAATTTATTTTTATTGTAAACAAATGGGATACATGTTGTTTCTGTTTGTACATGGAGTAACAGCATACCATTTGCATATTCATACATTTACATAGAGTAATGATGTTTGATTCATTCCGTGATTTTTTTTCCTTCCCCCCTCCCCTCCCACCTCTCTTTTCCCTCTATACAGTCCCTCCTTCCTCCATTCATGCCCCCCTCCCATCCCCATTATGTGTCATCATCTGCTTATCAGTGAGATCATTCACCTTTTGGATTTTTGAGATTGGCTTATCTCACTTAACATGATATTCTCCAATTTCATCCATTTGCCTGCAAATGCCATAATTTTATTACTCTTTATAGCTGAGTAATATTCCATTGTGTGTGTGTGTGTGTATATATATATATATATATATATATATATATATATATATATATATATATATATATCACAGTTTCTTTATCCATTCATCAATTGAAGAGCATCTAGGTTGGTTCCACAATCTGGCTATTGTGAATTGAGCAGCTATGAACATTGATGTGGCTGTATCTCTGTAGTGTGCTGATTTTAAGTACTTTGGGTATAGGCCAAGGAGTGGGATAGCTGGGTCAAATGGTAGGTCCATTCCAAGTTTTCTAAGGAATCTCCACAGTTTTCCAGAGTGGCTGCACTAATTTGCAACCCAACCAGCAATGTATGAGTGTACCTTTTCCCCCACATCCTCTCCAACACCTATTGTTGCTTGTATTCTTGATAATCGCCATTCTAATTGGGTGAGATGGAATCTTAGTGTAGTTTTGATTTGCATTTCTCTTATTACTAAAGATGGTGAATATTTTTTCATATGTTTGTTGATTGCTTGTAGATCTTCTTCTGTGAAGTGACTGTTCATATCCTTAGCTCATTTGTTGATTGGGTTATTTGTATTCTTGGTGTAGAGTTTTTTGAGTTCTTTATATATTCTGGAAATTAGTGCTCTATCTGAAGTATGATTGGCAAAGATATTCTCGCACTCTGTAGGCTCTCTCTTTGCATTGCTTATAGTTTCCTTTGCTGAGAGAAAGCTATTTAGTTTGAATCTATCCCAGTTATTGATTCTTGCTTTTATTTCTTGTGCTATGGGAGTCCTGTTAAGGAAGTCTGATCCTAAGCCAACAAGGTGAAGATTTGGACCTACTTTTTCTTCTATAAGATGCAGGGTCTCTGGTCTGATTTCAAGGTCCTTGATCCATTGTGAGTTGAGTTTTGTGCAGGGTAAGAGATAGGGGTTTAGTTTCATTCTGTTGCATATGGATTTCCAGTTTTCCCAGCACCATTTGTTGAAGAGGCTATCTTTTCTCCATTACATATTTTTGGCACCTTTGTCTAGTATGAGAAATTTGTATTTATTTGTGTTTGTGTCCATGTCCTCTATTCTGTACCATTGATCTACCTGTCTATTTTGGTGCCAATACCATGCCGTTTTTGTTACCATTGCTTTGTAGTATAGTTGAAGTTCTGATATTGCGATACCCCCTGTTTCACTCTTCCTGCTAAGGATTGCTTTAGCTATTCTGGGTTTCTTATTCTTCCAGATGAATTTCATGATTGCTTGCTCTATTTCTGTAAGGTACATCATTGGGATTTTAATTGGAATTGCATTGAATCTGTATAGCACTTTTGATAGTATGGCCATTTTGACAATTCTGCCTATCCAAGAACATGGGAGATCTTTCCATCTTCTAAGGTCTTCCTTAATTTCTTTCTTCAATGTTTTGTAGTTTTCATTGTAGAGATATTTTACCTCTTTGGTTAGATTGATGCCCAAGTATTTTATTTTTTTTGAGGCTATTGCAAATGGGGTTGTTTTCCTCATTTCCCTTTCAGCTGTTTCATTGCTTGCGTATAAAAATGCTTTAGATTTATGCGTGTTGATTTTATAGCCTGCTATTTTGCTGAATTCATTGATGAGGTCTAGAAGTTTTCTGGAGGAGGTTTTTGGATCCTCTAAATATAGAATCATGTCATCCGCAAGTAGTGACAGCTTAAGTTCCTCTTTTCCTATTTGTATCCCTTTAATTTCTTTAGTCTGCCTAATTGCTCTGGCTAGAGTTTCAAGGACAGTGTTGAATAGAAGTGGTCAAAGAGGACATCCCTGTCTTGTTCCTGTTTCTAAAGGGAATGGTTTCAGTTTTTCTCCCTTAAGAATGCTCTTGGCCATGGGCTTAGCATAAATAGCCTTTACGATGTTCAGGTATGTTCCTACTATCCCTATTTTTTCTAGTGTTTTGAGCATGAAGGGGTGTTGTATTTTTTGATGCTTTTTCTGCATCAATTGAAATAACCATATGATTCTTATCCTTAAGTCTATTGACACGATGGATTACGTTTATTGATTTACGAATGTTGAACCATCCTTGCATTCCAGAGATGAACCCCACTTGATCATGGTGCACAATTTTCTTAATATGTTTTTGGATACGGTTTGCCAATAGTTTGTTAAGGATCTTTGCATCTATATTCATCAAGGATATTGGTCTAAAATTTTCTTTCCTTGATGTGTCTTTTCCTGGTTTGGGTATGAGGGTGATATTAGCTTCATAAAATGAGTTCGGTAGGGTACCCTCCTTTTCTATTTCCTGGAATACTTTGAGAAGTATTGGAATGAGTTCTTCTTTGAAGGTCTTGTAGAACTCGGCTGAGAATCTGTCTGGTCCTGGGCTTTTCTTGGATGGTAGATTTTTAATGGCTTCTTCTATTTCATTGCTTGATATTGATCTGTTTAAATTGTGTATGTCCTCCTGGTTCAGTTTAGGAGGAGCATATGTCTCTAGAAATTTGTCAATGTCTTCAGTAGTTTCTATTTTGTTGGAATACAGATTTTCAAAGTAGCTTCTCATTATGTTCTGTATCTCAGTGGTGTCTGTTGTGATATTTCCTTTTGCATCATGTATTTTAGTAATTTGAGTCTTCTCTCTCCTTTTCTTTGTTAGTATGGCTAAGGGTTTGTCTATTTTGTTTACTTTCTCAAAGAACCAACTTTTTATTTTGTCAATTCTTGAATAGTTTCTTTTGTTTCAATTTCATTGATTTCAGCTCTGATTTTAATTATTTCCTGTCTTCTACTACTTTTGCTGTTATTCTGTTCTTTTTCTAGGGCTTTGAGTTCTAATGTTAGGTCATTTAATTGTTGACTTTTCATTCTTTTCTGGAATGCGCTCCATGCAATGAATTTTCCTCTTAGTACTGCTTTCATAGTGTCCCAGAGATTTTGATATGTTGTATCGTCGTTCTCATTGACCTCTAAGAATTTTTTAATCTCCTCCCGGATGTTTTTTGTTATCCATGTTTCATTCAATAGCATATTATTTAGTCTCCAGGTGTTAGAGTAATTTCTCTTTTTTATTTTGTCATTGATTTCTATTCTCAGTCCATTATGATCTGATAGAACACAAGGCAGTATCTCTATTTTTTTGCATTTCCTAAGGGCTGCTTTGTGGCATAACATATGATCTATTTTCGAGAAGGTTCCATGTGCTGCTGAGAAGAAAGTGAATCCGCTCGTTGATGGATGGAATATTCTATATATGTCTATTAAGTCTAAGTTATTGATTGTGTTATTGAGTTCTATGGTTTTTTTGGTTGGATTGTGTTTGGAAGCTCTATCTAGTGGTGACAGTGGTGCATTAAAGTCACCCAGAATTATTGTGTTGTGGTCTATGTGATACCTGAAATTGAGAAGGATTTGTTTGATGTACAGGGATGCAACATTGTTTGGGGCATAAATATTTACTATTGTTATGTCTTCCTGATTTATGGTTCCCTTAAGCAGTATGAAATGTCCTTCTTTATCCCTTCTGACTAACTTTGGCTTGAAGTCCACTTTATCTGATATAAGGATGGCAACCCCTGCTTTTTTACTGGGTCCATGTGCGTGGTAGGTTTTTTCCCATCCTTTCACCTTTAGTCTGTGGATGTCTTTTTCTATGAGATGAGTCTCTTGCAGGCAGCATATTGTTGGGTCTTTCTTTTTAATCCATTCTGCCAGTCTATGTCTTTTGATTGATGAGTTTAGGCCATTAACGTTCAGGGTTATTATTGAGATATGATTTGTATTCCCAGTCATTTGGCTTATTTTTGGTTTTTAAGTTGGCTTGGTTTCTCCTTTGAGTGGTTTTTCTCTAAGGTAGTTCCTCCCTTTGCTGACCTATATTGTTGTTTTTCATTTCCCCCTCATGGAATATTTTGTTGAGAACGTTCTGTAGTGCAGGCTTTCTATTTGTAAATTCTTTTAACTTTTGTTTATCATGGAAGGATTTTATTTCATCTTCAAATCTGAAGGTTAGTTTTGCTGGGTCTAGGATTCTTGGTTGGCAACCATGTTCTTTCAGAGCTTGAAATATGTTGTTCCAGGCCCTTCTAGCTTTTAGAGTCTGGGTTGAGAAGTTGGCTGCTATCCGTGTTGGTCTCCCCCTATATGTAATCTGATGCTTTTCTCTCGCGGCCTTCACAATCCTATCTTTATTTTGAATGTTAGGCATTTTCATATAGTGCCTTGGTGTGGATCTGTTGTGATTTTGTACATTTGGTGTTCTGTAAGCCTCTTGTATTTGATTTTCCATTTCATTCTTCAGGTTTGGGAAATTTTCTGATATTATTTCATTGAATAGGTTGTTTATTCCTTTGGTTTGTATCTCTGTGCCTTCCTCAATCCCAATAATTCTTAAATTTGGTCTTTTCATGATGTCCTGTAGTTCTTGGAGATTCTGTTCATGATTTCTTACCGTCTTCTCTGTTTTTTCAACTTTATTTTCAAGATTAAATATTTTGTCTTCATTGTCTGAGCTTTTGTCTTCCAAGTCGTCTAGTCTTTTGGTGATGCTTTCCATTGAGTTTTTTATTTGGTTTATTGTCTCCTTCATTTCAAGGATTTCCGTTTGTTTTTTTTTTTGAGAATCTTTATCTCTTTGTTGAAATGATCTTTTGCTTCCTGCAGGTGCTCTTTTAGCTTATTGGTATCATCATTCATTGCCTGCATTTGCTCTCTTATCTCATCCTTTGCTTTACGAATCATCTTAGTCATGTATAATCTGAAGTCCTTCTCTGTCATTTCTTCTAACATACTGTCTTTGGATTCTATTAGTATAGAATCTAGATTTGTTTGGATCATTTTCTTCCCTTGTTTTTTCATGTTGTTCATGTATCTTTCCCTCTAGCAGTGAAGATCTGGGGTGTTGCAGATTTCCCCCTATAGGCTTATAGTGGCCCTATAGGTTTCCAAAACCCTTTCTTTAAGGGGAGATCAATATTAGCAGTGCCCAAATCAGACACTATGCAATCCTAGACCAAATAGCCCCTATGGGGACAATAACAAAATTGTCATAATAAACAAAATGAGTTCAAATATTATCTCCAGTAAAACAAACAGGTTTGCAATAAAGTCTGCAGTTTCTAATGGAGGACAAAGAGGATGCAGAGGGATGTAGAATGTGGCTATTAATGGGATAAGAAAAGAATATACAGAGGTTCTAGAAAATAGAAAGGGTGAGAGTGTAATCAAAAGAAATCGGATGTTAGCATGCAAAAAAGGGAGAAAGAGACTCTGAGGGAACAGGTAAACAAAAGGAAAAGAGAGCAAGAAAAGTAAAGAAATAAAAACTTAAATTTTTTAAAAAGGAGAAAAAAGAAAATCTACGGTATAACAGTCATATACTAATGAAACCTCCCAGAGTTCAGTAGCCTGATGCATGAGAAGTACCTGACAATGAGCTTCAAGCCTCCAGCAGGCGTCTCAGGATGGGATTTGCCCCACCCAAAGATCAGAGCGCGGCTTCCAGGATTATCCAAGATGGCCGCTCTGGCTTCGAAATGTGTTGGCAAATGGAGAGCTGCAGCTCAGGGGTGGATGTGGTCAGCTGGAGGTCCTGGAGCCGGGATGCGGTTGGTCCGGCAGGGGTCCTGGAGGTCCGGTGTGTTTGGTGTGGTTGTGGGATCCTGGAGGCCAGGTGCAATCAGTCAGTCTGGGGTCCCGGTGATAGGGTGCAGTCAGTTGGTCTGGGGGTCCTGGCGGCAGGGAGCAGTCAGTCAATGTGAGGGTCCCAGAGGCAGGGAGTGATTGGTCAGGCTGAGGGATCCTGGAGACGGGGCTCAGTCAATCCAGCCAGGGGTCCTACGGGGCCTAGCTGTTGTCTCAAAATGGCAGCAACCACGTGTAATCAAACCTGCAGGTACTGTAACAGTGAATTTCCAGGCGACAGCAGGCAGCTGGTGCTCTGCTGGTTGTCGGCGATCAATTTGCTGACTGTTATCAGACGATCGGGAGGTGAACCTCGAGCTTTGGGTGATGGATAGGTGTAAGGCAGGCGATGGACAGGCGAGAGGCAGGCAAATGGCCTATTTGGTACATTTTAACTTTGATTGGGAATCTACTACCTGCCAGACACTCAAGTGTTATTTTGAGAAAACAAAACATATACATGGCAAGATAGTAGTTCATAGCATGGATTAGAATTAAATTGACTTAAGTTTGGATGTATCACTTATTGGCTATGCAAACTTAAACTTTAATATTCTTAATTATAAAATGGGGCTAGATGTGGTGGCATACACCTAAAATCCCAGCTACTCAGGAGGCTGAGGCAGAAAGATCTCAGGTTTGCAGGCAGCCTGGGCAATTTAACACTTCCCTGTCTCAAATAAAAAATAAAAAGGGCTAGGGATGTAGCTCAATGGTAGAGTGCCCCTGGGTTCAATCCCCAGTAGTACAAAAATTTTTTAAAAATAATATTTAACTAAATAAATGTAAATAAATAAATAGTTTGGGGATTACAATATCTTTCAATGTGTTCGTAGAATTAAGTGGACAAATATATGTAAAGTTCTTAGCATTGTATCTGCATTTAATAAAAATCACAATAAAAAGTACTATTACACCATAATAGTGGAGGGGGGTGATAATTAGTAGGATGAGCACCAAGGGAGAATAGACATATGAAGACAAAGAGATTAATAATAATGATAATGGTAAAAAAAGAAAAATTGTAATGCTAAAAGAGCATCTTGGGAGATCAAAAAGGCTTTACAGAAGAGTTCATATTCAAGCTTATTCTTAAAGGATAAAGTTTGCCAGATGATTAAGGAACTTAGTTTGAAAGCATGAGATATGAGATATGTTTGGGAAATAATGTGAAAAAATTGAGTTGGCTAACCTTTGATGAAAGTGAAGCATGACAGGGACAATAACAAAACTATTGAAAGACTTTAAGGCAGAAGCCTTATGATTTGGTTTGTGTCTTACAAAGATCTTGGCAGCAGATTTTAAAACAGTCTGAAGAAGACAGAAAACTAGAGTCCAGATAGGATGTTATTATGGTAATTGCAGTGAGAGATGATGAAGGTATTGGGAACAGAGAATAACTTGTTTAATAATATTTAAGTAGATTCATATAACTTGATGACCAGTTAGGTTTGGTGTTCAGAAAGTAGGTGGTTTCTAACTTTATCTTGGATAGCTGAATGCGTGGCAATACCATTAACTTAGGGAATGCCCAAAGAACAGATTGCTGGTGAGTTCACTTTTTTGATTGTGAATTTGAGGAGCCTGTGGAATATTAAGGGAAGGATGACTCTTAGACATTTAGAGATAAAGAATTAGCGTTCTGGGAACAATTGGAACTAAAGATTTCTTTAGTAGTTTTCAATGTATGTTTCAATGTGAATTTGGGCCAGACACAGGGCCATTGCTGGAGTTCAGAGAAACAAGCAGAGCATTTGGTGGTCTTAAGGAATGGACATAACAAAATTAAAAACTCAAGGGGTCTCAAACACTTGATCAGTTTTCTTCTCAAGACATTTGCCAAAATTGAAAACTGAAAGGCTAAGTAAAAATCCCTGTATGGAAAAAAAACAAAAAAACTGAATATTTGTTAGTCTGTGGTACTGAGGAGATGTGGAGTTCAGGACTCACTGGGTTGTGGGTGGGAGACAAAGGGCAAATGGATATTACAGGTTTTCATTTGAAAGCTATAGAGAGCACATATAAAGAAGACAAGCCAACTAACTATAGAATAACCCTTACCTAAACTGCAAAGCAGTTTTGATTTTGCAGACTTCTGAACTAGATTGAGATGATGAACCCTATACTCTGCCTAGTAGAGAAAAGGGAAAACTCTCTCTGGTCATAAATAACATCATTTAGGACGTTTAAATTGTTTTAAAGCAATATTCAGTTTGCAGTCAAGATTTTCTAAGTATGTGAAAGGATAGGACCAAATGTCCAAAACCTAAGAGAAAAAACAGACAAGCAGACTCATAGGTCACAGATATTGGGGTTAACAGAGGAGGTCTTTAAAATAATTGATTAATATGCTCAAGTAAATTGAAGAGATGGGAAAAATAAATATGGAGAATTTTACAAGAGAATTGGAATCTGTGATATAGGAAATCTGGAATTGAAAAAATGATTTTAAAATAAACTCAGCATATTTGCAATGAGGTACCACTTCAGACTCACCAGAATAACTTAGGGGGAAAAGAGACAACAAACTTCCCAGTACCAGATATGCTCAAGGAATAACTGTACATTTTGTATCAGTGTAAGTAGAAAAGAGCACAGTTGCTTTGGAAAACAGTTTAATATCTTTATACAGTTAAGCATAGACTTACCCTATGACCCACTGACCATACTTCTAGATACTTATTCAAGAACAATGAAAATCTATTTGTAAAAACAGTAAATAGTGACAGAATATATTCTTTTTAAATGCTGATGGAACATTTTCCAACATTGACTATATTCTGGGTTATTTTTCAGAGTATTTCCTCTGACTATAGTGACGTTAAGCTAGAAATCAAGGAGTACATTTCTAAAGAATTCTGGGTGAAAGGTAAAATTACATTGGAAATTAGGAAATAGTTTGAAGAGAATAATAATGAAGATAAAATGTATCAAAACTTCTCAGAAACCAGAGGAATAAGAAGTTATGCTCCATTTGTGTTCCATGTGTGAAAATGCATTCTACTGTCATGTATAACCAATTAGAACAAATAAAAATTTTTTTTAAAAACTTGTCAAAAGCAGTTAATGTAGTTTGAGGGGATGATAGGGCTTTAATTGAGTTATTAAAAAAGCCTAAAAATAAATGTTTTATCCTTCCCTCTTAAGAAGTTTTTTAAGAAAAATTACAAATCAAATTAGGAAAAAAAAGTCATAAGGATTAGTGTAGAAATCAATGAAATAGAAAACAAATATATACAACAGATCACCAAGTCCCCAAATTATTTTTTTCTAAATTCATTTTTATCTTTTAAAATTTTATTCCAAAGTTATTTTCCCCAAATTTATCAGGAACTTGCTACTTTTACTAATCAGTGAAAAAAAGAGAAAGTGAAAACACAATTTACTAATATGACAAATGGAAAAGGAGCCATTAATACAGAACCTATAGACATTAAATCAATGTACAAGGGCATTATAAACCACTTTGCACTAAAGGACTTTGATGATTTTGTTTAAACAAACTCCTTTTTAAAAAGAAAATTAAGATGGACATGAAAAAATTACAAAATTGAGAAATCCCATATCACTTAAATTAAATCAGTTGTTAAAAATCTTCTCAAAAAGAAAATTCCAGGTTCAGAACCAGGCTCATGTCTTCACTGAGGTTTTTTTTTCAAATATATAAGGGGAAAAAATAACACCAAATTTTAAACTCTTCCAAAGAATAGAAAACAGAATATTTCTCAAATAAAGAGGCCAGCATAACCTTAATATCAACCTGATAAGTACCTCCGAAGAAAGCGATATTACAGACTAATTACTCTCATAAATGAAAAAATCCTAAGTAAATTATTAGCACAGTGGCTGTTGGTACTGCTGTAGGCTTCAGTCCTGCAGCATCTGTCTGAACCTTTGCTTCTAGCCCTGAGAAGCCTCTTAATCACCCCTGAACTTCTCCCAGTCCCTGGATCAAATGGAAACAAAACTTTTTGCAACAACAATAGTAAAGAAACAAACTGACTGAAAAAAATCATTTAGACCTGTTAGAGTATTGCCTTTGGATAGTAAAAAAAAAATTTTTTTTTTTCTGTTTTTTCTTTCTTATTTTCCAAGCTTTTTCATTAGTTTGTTTGACTTTGAAAGCCTGAATAATGTCTGTATTTAGGGGTTCACTCCTTATAAATATTCTGCTTATTTTCCAATATAGAGTACAAGGACTCTGAAAATTTTTTATATGACAACTCACCGGTGAGAATGGTTTACCTGTGGGGTGTTTAATACTTACTTTATATATGCTGTTATTCTCATAGTCTTCTGTACGCCCCTTTGAAAAGTAATGATGCCATTGTCTAAAAATTATCTGACAAAAGGTGCTACAATAAAAAATGTGTGTGTGTGTGTGTTTTGACTAGGATAGGGAGACTTGGGGAAAGAAATAAAGTTGTCTAGTGTAGCCTTGTAGTAGAATTCTGTTTAAATATTTCAAGAACCTTTTCTACTGTTAATGGTCTTCAAACTGTAGTTACATAATCTCTCCATTTAACAATTTCAGAATCTATGGGTGTTGTCTCTCAGGGTGTTCATTCTTATATCTAGGCCAGATTTATCCTACTCTTACCTAATCTTTTAGCCATAATTCTGATATGATCTGCATTTTTAAAAATTCTTTCAATTCTGTATGCCCTTATGCATTTTACAGGCTCACCAGGTTAAAGACAGAATGGCAATTTAGTTTAGTTCATTTAACTGAGGCTAATACACCCCTACTGAGGGTATTTTATGTCTAATCTAAATCTTCTCATGACATGACTACCACATGGCATAGTCAGTGGGGGATTCTTTAGCACTACCACTGATCTTTGAAAGCTTTTCTGCTTAAGGCTTTTATTTTATTCTCATTTCCTGCTGGATAATATTTTTCTTCATAGATTTATATTCTTGACCTCAGAAAAAATATGAAGGTCTCTGATTATTACAGATGGTATCAGAAGACTTAAAATTGTGTTTGATAGTTGGCAGATTATACTTTTTACCTTTTCCTTCTTGAAGAAACGAAATCATTTATGCCTTCTTTGTATGAAGGTTATGTGATTTAATTTGAAAACAAAACCTATTTTACCTGCATTTAAAAATATTTGTAAACAGGAATGAAAATTGCTTTACCTCTTTCAGTTATTACAGGAATTAAACAATATGGTTTCACTAGTTTATTTAGTAGCAATCTGTTGAGTTTCTACTACTTGGTAGACATACTAGATCTAGTATGTATAAGAAATAAAAGGCATGATCCAGTCTTCAGGGAACCTGCTAGATAGATTCGACTGACTAGTGGAGAAGAAGATAAATAAATAGATCATTATAATACCTTATATTAAAGTCCTAGCTCTGCTACCGGACAGCTGTGTGACTGTGGGAAAGCTACTTCTGCAATCCTCAGTTTCCTCTTTGTAAAATAAGGGTAATAGTGCTACATACCTCATAAATTTGCTGTGAGGATTAAAAGAAGTAATATGTAAATGTGGTTAATACAATATGTAAATGTGCTTAACTTATCTGGCACATAGTATATTTTCAGTAAATGTTAATTGCTGCTCTTTTCATTAGAAGGAAAAAATATAAGAATATGTGGGAGCACAGAGAATGTGGTTAGAAACCAGATTTGAAGGTACAGGGTGGTAGAAGGAAAGGCAATACTTCTTGAAATGAGTTTTGTGGTATTAATAAGAATAGTATAAGACAAAGTAGGAATTGGATTGGGGAAAGAGTGAACAGAAATTCTAGGCAAAAGAAGTAGTCTTGCCAAAAGCAGTGATTTGTAAGAGAATGACACTTCTGAACTTGATGTGATTAGAACTAAAGAAAAGGCAAGAAGTGAGCCTTAAGAATAAGGAAAGAAAAGATCATAAAGAGATTAGTGTGTATAAAGAAGGAAGTTGGACTTTATACTGAAAAAGTTAGGAGCCCAGTTAGAGGCATTATGGGAATAGATGTGACTAAATGTTAGGAGATTATTGAAGTAATATACTTGAAGAAGAGAATGAAATTAATTCTTTTAAAAATATATTAAATCCTTACTGTGTGTCCACTGCTTTCCACAAGTTATCATCTCATTTACTCAGTGCAGCAATCCTGCAAGGTAGTAGTTTACATTGTACTAGGCATAATGTTGAGTACTTCAGAGGCATTCAACATCAGTTACCTTATAAGGTAAATTTTATTGTTCTTTTTTATTTTATAAATGGGCAAATGAGCCCTAGAGGAATTAGGTAATGGGATTTAATCCCATATTTGACTCTACCACCTTAATTTTTGAAATCTGTAATGTGTCCTGTCACATAAGTCAAGGCCAAAGAGACAAAGAATGGGAAGCAGTTTTAAGAGAACTGTTTGAGAGAGCTAATAGGATTTTGTCTGTGGGGAATTTAAGGATAAGCCCTAGATTTGTGGCTCCTGCCACCAGATAAATGGGGTACTGTTATGAAACAGATTTGCTAGGAAGGAGGTAGAGGTGAAGAGGGTAAGTTTAGATTGGAGCATATTGGGTTTGAGGTACTTAAAGGAAACCCAAGTAGAGTCCAATAGAACATGTTTAATTATTCTTAGTAGTGATTTCTGAAATCACTAAGAAATAATACTGTTAGAATTAGGGATCAGGAAACAGAAACAACAGCAGCCAGCAAAGATTTAAACTATACTAGATTAGACTTTAATCCTGTTGTGTCAAAGAGGCAGATTTCTTGTGCCTCCTTTAGCAATTGTTTTTCTGATAGAGCACCTCTTTCACTAGTAATGTAAATGAACTGGTTTCATATTGTTCACAAAGAAAAGAATCCATGGAGTCAAAAGATAGCCCCCACCTTTGGTTCTAGTCTCCATTTTATTTAAATTTGGAAAGGGTTAGTGGTATGGCTTTATATGGAAGAAGACTGAAAAACAAGAAGAGTTTATAAGTTGTTGAAATTATAGAAATATATTTTTATATACAGTTTTCCACTGATATCATTTTGCTTACAGGATTCTCTTTGAAAATGCAAATATTCATGTCCATTGTTTAGTTGTGTGAATATCCAGAATACTAAGTTTTATAAACCAATTTGCAGTCTCTTCATTCTTTCCTCTCTTTTATTGAAAAATATGATGCTGGTTTCAAAATACCTTTTAGCATAACCAGAGAAGTTAGAATAGTACTCATGTCATTACCAATGTATTGACATGTTAATTTCTGACCTAGTCTGGTTTCTATTGTATATCAGTAGAAGGTATATTTACATAGAGAAGAATATACACTTTTTTTTTTAAGTAATTATTTATATCAACCTTTAGTTAGCACTGTCATTTTGGGTTTTATTGTCCCTTCTGAAACCACCATAAGACAGTTGTTAAGAACAACTTGAGAATCTAACCAAAGCTGTGAATCCCACCCCCCCCCCCCGCCCCAAATTTGTATGAGACATTAGTAGGGATGTCAAATTGGCAGGTAAGTAAGTAGGTTTGACTCTCAGGGGAATGATCTGGGTCGGAGTGTAGCTGTGAGTTACAGGCATTATGGTTGGAACTGGAACAGAAGACATATATTAAATCACCTGGGGCGAACATATAGGTAAGGAGAGGAGAATGCCTACAATTGAGCTTTAAGTAGATGGGCTTATAAAGGAGACAGAGAAGGATGATCCAGAGGTGTAAGAGGAAATCTAGGGGAACATATTGTGTCACAGAGGATGAGGAAGAGAAAAGTTTCAGGAAGGAAGGTGTAGTTAACAACATTAAATATTTCTAAGAGGGCAAGTAAAATGAAGACAGAAAATACTCTTAGTGTTTCTCAACCTTCATTATGATTCCTTTACAGAGCTTTTTAAAGACTTTTTTTCCATGTGGCTCCCCCTAAAATTTTAATACACAGATATAATGCATTTCTGGTTATGTACATTGGCTTTTTGGAGGGCCACAAGCTATTGTCATATCTAAGAATTTTGTTTGGCCCCTTGGGAATATTGTTGCCCCTGTTGAGAATGTAAATAATGAATGGATTAAATGACTTGTAGAGTACCAGTGACCTTAGAACTGGTTTGGTGAAATGATGGATCTTATAGCCATTTTGGAGTGGGTAAGGAAGTGTGAAACTAAAGTCAGAAAGTCTAGATAACTCACTCATGATGTAATGACTATAAGAATAATAATTAACTATGAGGAGAGGGAGGGACTGATTTCATCATTTTTAGTAACTAACTGTCCTGGTACCAAGACTTAAGGTGTTGACACTTGAAAAACAATGCTTTTAGTTTACTGATGTAGAGAGTAATTGGTATAGAGAATTATTCTGGTAAGTAAGAACTTCATATGAAATTGTTTATGCTACTGCTTGTAGTATCCAAATTAACACATATTTTGAATTTGATAATTCATCTTTTCTGTTGTCATCCACTTGGTTCCATTTATATTTCATCATTGAAAATTTAAATTTGGTTCATTCCATTTGCCTTTTTCACAACGTCATCAGTTACTGAACTTAACAAATACGAATGTCCTCAAAATATTTTTCTTTACTGGTTCCTTGGAATAAGATCTCTGTGTTTGTAGATTTCTAGCAAAAGAATAACTATGATCTTTGTCTCAGCTTTAAAATTCTGTAATCTTTTAAACTTTTCCTTTTATTCTCTAGCTTATTTTAAGAGAGCAAAACAACATATATTCTAAAATCAATTGTAAAACATATCTGCCTGTTTTGGCCTCTTTCCACATTACCTTTCTCACATTCCTAGTAAACTACCTTATATATCTTTAAATCTTGATCCTCACAGTATAAAAATCTCTCTGTCCAGGTCATAGTAATGAGATTTCTTACCTCTACCCTATTAAAATTTTATGTTGCATTTGAGTTTAAATTATGCCATAAAAACTATTTTTGTGTTCTATACTCTTTGAGAAATACTCAATTTAGATTTATAATTGTAACTTAGGAAATACTAGCAAGTGTGGGAGGGCAGTTATAACAAAATCCTTATGTAAAGTGGTCTTGTCTTTCCTGGAGAAGGCCAGTGGTTAGCTATTGGAATATGGACAAATTTGGTTCCACAACTGTCATAACTTACCGGATCTTTCAGCCTTTGTAGCATGTCTTCCAAATTTTTAACTTATACCTTGTTAATTTAACAAAATGGAAGACTGATTTTCCTGGAGTTCATAACCTACCACAAAGGGATGAAAACCTAGAATTTTCAGTAGTCCATGCTTCACTGAACAGGTATGAATAAGAGTTGGTCTCATAGTATTGTTTAGGAAACAGTGGCTCATTTGTTTCAAAGTAATTTTTTTTTTCTTTTTTTTACAGTGCTGGGGATCGAACCCAGGGCCTTAGTGCTTGCAAGGCAAGCCCTCTACCAACTGAGCTATATCCCCAGCCCTCAAAGTAATTTTTACCACTTGGTCTTGTCAACATGTGTTTAAGTTCTAATCCTTTAATCAGTTCCATTACTTTTTGGTGCTAGGAATCGAATCCTGGGCTTTGTAGATGCTCTCAAACAGCATCACATCATTCACAGGGAAATCTTTTGTGAAAGAAAGAGCCAACTGATGTGGCAAATTTCATTATTGTCTTATTTTAAGAAATTGCTACAGCCTCTCTACTACAGCATACACTCTACCACTGAGCTTCATCTTGCGCAAGTCAAATTTCTTCACAAAAGCTCTTCTCTTATACTTTTTCATGATTTTCTCACTGAGTTACTCATTTAATATCTACTCATAAGTGGGAATTTTTAATGGGTATAATGAATAGATATACAAAAACTATATATATTTAAAGCACAAAATGTAATAAGTTTTGACATATGTATACACATATGAAACCACCATCAAAGTCAAGATAGTAAACATAACTATCACCCCCAAAAGTTTTCTCATGCCTCTGGTAGCCCCTCCTTCCTGCCTCCTCTATTAAGTCTTCTGTAGGCAACAATGTTCAACTTTCTGTCACTATAGATTTTTTTTTTTAGAGTTAAATATAGAAATACCTCAGCGATATTATGAGTTCAGTTTCAAACTACTGCAATAAAACGAATGACACAGTAGAAGAGTCCCATGAATTTTTTTTATTTCCAAGTACACATAAAAACTATGTTTATTCAATGATGCAGTCTATTAGGTGTACAGTAGCATTATGTCTATAAAATGTATATACTTTAATTAAAAATTCTTTGTTGCTAAATGCTGTTGTTCATCTGAGCCTTCAGCAAGTCATAATCATTTTGTTGGTGAAGTGTCTTGCCTCAGTATTGATTATTGCTGACTGATCAGAGTTGTAGTTGTTAAAGATTGGGGTGGCTGTAGCAATTTCTTAAAATAAGACCATAATGGAATTGGCCATGTCCATTGACTTTTCCTTTCACGAAAGATTTCCCTGTAGCAATGTGATGCTATTTGATAGCATTTTATCCCCATGATAGAACTTTTTTCAAAATTGCAGTCCATCCTCCTAAACCTTGATGCTGCTTTATCAACTAAATTTGTGTAATGTTCTAAATCTTTGTTGTCTTTTCAACAGTTAACATCTTCAACAAGAGTGATTCCAGTTTAAAAAAAAAAATTGTCTCTGCTCATCCATGAGAAGCAACTCCATCTGTTAAAGGTTTATCATGAGATTGCAGCAATTCAGTCATATCTTCAAGGCTTCATTTTGAATTCTAGTCCTCTTGCTATTTCTATCATATCTGCAGTTACTTCCTCCGTGAAGTCTTGAATCCCTAAAAATCAACCACAAGAATTGTGATCAACTTCTTTCAAGTTCCTCTTAATGTTGATATTTTGACCTTCTCTTATGAATCATAAATTCTCTTAGTGGCATCTAAGAAGGTTTGCAATTTACTTTGCCCCAGTGCATTGGAGGAATCAGTATATATGGCAACCATAGTCCTAAAAAATGTATTTTGCAAATCATAAGACATAAAGTTGAAATTATTTCCTGTGTTGTAGACTGGATGTTGTAGGCATTAAAATAGCATTAATCTTATTGTTCATCTCCATCAGAGTTCTTGGGTGACCAAGTGCATTGTCAATTAGCAGTAATATTTTGAAAGAAATCTTTTTCTCTGATCAGTAGTTTCAACAGTGGGCTTAAATTATTCAGTAAACCATATTGTGGACAGACATGCCATCATCCAGGTTTTGTTCCATTTATCGAACACAGGAAGAGTAGACTTGGTATGTTCTTAAGGGCCCCAGGATTTTTGGAATGGTAGGTGAGCATTGGCTTCAGCATAAGTCACCAGCTGCATTAGCCATTAACAAGATAGACAGTCCGTCTTTTGAAGCTTTGAAACCAGGTATTGACTTTGCTTTAGCAATGAAAGTCTTAGAAGGCATCTTCTTACAATAAAGGCAGTTTTCTCTACATTGAAAATTTGTTTAGTGTAGCCATCATCGTCAATTAAGGTATCTTCTGGGTAATTTACTACATCAGCACCTGCTACTTCACATTGTACTTATGTTAGAGAGATGGCTTCTTAAACCTCTTAAACCAGCCTGCACTAGCCTCAGACTTTCTTCTGCAGCTTCCTGAATTAGACTTTGGTCTAATTGGAACTTTACCACTAGTTTGATGTATAGAAGACAACTCAAACTTCTCCATATTAACAATAAGGCTGTTACACTTTCTTATCATTCATGTGTTCACTGGGGTAGCACTTTTAATTTTTTTCAAGAACTTTGCATTCACAACTTGGCTGTTTGGCATAGAAGGTCTATCTTTAACCTGCCTCAGCTTTTGACATGCCTTCCTCACCAAATTTAATCATTTCTAGCGCTCTCGCGCACACGCGCTCTCTCTCTCTCTCTCTCTCTCTCTCTCTCTCTCTCTCTCTCTCTCTATCTATCTATCTATCTATCTATCTATCTCTTCCTCCCTCCCTACCCCTTTTTGGGAGTGGGAAGGACCAGGGATGCATAACCACTGACCACATAGCAGCCCTTTTTTATTTTTATTTTTTTTTGAGACAGGGTCTTGCTAGTTTGCTTAGGGCTTTGCTACGTTGCTGAGGCTAACTTTGAACTTGAATCCTCCTGCCTCAGCCTCTCAAGCCACTGGAATTCATCTTTAGCTCTTGATTAAAATGAGATGTTTGAATTTTCTTTTCACTTGAACACTTAGAGGTTATAGTAGGGCTTTTAGCTAGCCTAATTTCCTTATTGTTACATCTCAGAGGCCTAAGGAGAGGAGGAGAAATAGGAATAGCCAGTTGGTGGAGCAATTAGAACACCTATTTATCAATTAAATTCACTGTCTTATATGGGTATAGTTCATAACACCCCAAAACAGTTACAGTAGTAACAACAGAGATCATTGACCACAGATCACCATAATAGATACAGTAATAATAAGAAAGTTTGAAATATTGCAAGAATTACCAAAATGTAACACACAAAATAATCACATACTGATGGAAAATGATACTGATAGACTGGCTTGATGCAGGGCAGTCACAAACCTTCAATTTTAAAAAAATAGGATAGCTGGGAAGCACAATAAAACAAGATGTGCCTGTCAGTGTGTATATACAGTATGCTTGCTTGTGCCCACTCATTTTACTTGAGATTTGTCTTTGTTCTGTCCTTCAAGACTTCATTCATTGTTGCTGAAGAGTATTCTTTTGTATGGATATACCCACAATTTGTTTATTCATTTGTAGATTGCTCCACTTCTCATTTGTTTCTGTTTTTTTTTTACTATAAATAAAGCTCCAGTGAAATTTGTGTACAAGTCTTAATATGGATCTAATACCTTTTTTCATGGGTAAATTCCTAGGAATAGAATGGCTGGATCTTATGGTAGGTGTGTATTTGTTTTAAAAGAAGTTGTCACATTGTTTTTCAAAGTACTTTCACCATTTTATATTACTACCAGCAGTGTATGAGGGCTCAAAGTACTTTCACCATTTTATATTACTACCAGCAGTGTATGAGGGCTCAAGTTTCTTCACATTCTCACCAACTCTTGTCATGGTCAGTCATTTTCATTTTAGCTATTTGAATAGGTGGTTATGCAGTGATATCTCGTTGTAGTTTTAGTTTGCATTTCTCAAGTGATGAATGTTGTTAAACTTCTTTTCATGTATTTATTTGCCATCTCTGTTATTTTTGGTGATCTGTTTAAACCCAAATTTTAAATTGGATTGTTATCTTACTGTTGGGGTTCAGGAGTTCTTTAATTTAATATGGATTCAAAGCCTTTATCAAATACATGCTTTGTGAAGATCTCCCAGTCTGTGGCTTATTTCTTCATCTTAACATTGTCTTTTTTTTTTTTTTTTTTCCTGGTGCTGGGAATTGAACCCAGGGCCTTGTGCTTGACAGGCACGTACTCTACGAACTAAGCTATATCCCCAACTCTTAACATTGTCTTTTAAAGAGTAGAAGTTTTAATTTTGATGATTCCTGTTTTTTAGTTTGTTCTTTTATAGATCTTGTGTCTGTGTTATATTTAACAAATCTTTGCCTAATCCAAGGTCACAAAGATTTTATTCTGTTTTCTTCTAGAAAGATTATCCTTAAAGTTTTATATTTAGGTCTGTAATCCAGTTTGAGTTAATTTTCATACATGGTATAAGGGTTATTTTTGTATGTCGAAAGACTGTATTTTTTTCCTACTGCATTACTTTTGTGTGTTTGTCAAAAATTGATTGTTCAAACATTGGTCAGGATGAGAAAAAATTGTAATCCTCATATATCCCTAGTGGGAAATTTCAATAGCACAGGCACATTGAAAACTAGTATCCACAATGTCTGAAAACTGATGAATAGAAAAAATAACATGTAGCACAGTCATGCAGTGGACTATCAGCAATAAAAAAGAAGTACTACTATAACATGGATAGACTTTGAGAACATTATGCCAGGTGAAAGAAGCCAGTCACAAAAGAATAACCACATATTGGTTGTCTAGTGAAGGCAGATCTATATATAGGTTAGGGGTTGCTTAGGTTTGTGGGAAAAGAAGTGGAGAGAGTGATTACTCATTGGTACAAGATTTCCTTTTGGAATGATGAAAATGTTCTCTAATTACATCATAATGGTGATGAAATTAATAGTATGTAAATTATAACCCAGTAAAGGTGTTTGAAAATTAATTGTCTGTATGTGTATAGGGGGGTTATTTCTGACTTTCTTTTCTATTCCATCAATCTGTTTGTCTCTCTTTACATTAATACCATGCAATTCCAATTAGTGCAGCTCTATAATAAAGTTTGAAATCAGTATTAGATTTTCAGTTTTTTCTTTACAGTTATCTTGGTTATTCTAAGCCCTTTGCATTTCTATGTGAATTTTAAAAATCAGTGTTTCAATTTCCACAAGAAAGACCTCTTGACTTTTAATTGGGATTATGTTCAATCTAGAGGGGAAATTTTATTATTGATATCATAACAATATTGAGTCTTCCACCCCATGATTAGGTACATCTCTCCATTTATATAACTCTTTAGTTTTCCTCAGCAATATTTTATAGTTTTCTGTGTATAGGTAATTTCATATCTTTTGTCAGATCTATCCCTAAGTATTTCATATTTTTGATCTATTGTAAATGGTACTGTTTTTAAATTTCACTTTATGATAGTTGGTAGTATGTGGAAATGCACAATTGATTTTTGGATATCAATCTTGTGCCCCGTGACCTTATTAAACTTACTTATAAATTCCTCTGGATTTTATATAGTTACCAACTTTAAATAAAGACTCTTTTACCTCTGTCTTTAAATTGGATGTATTTTATTTCTTTTTCTTATCAGATTGCACTGGCTAGAACTTCCAGTATAATGTTGAACAAAAATAATGAAATTAGAGAGTCCCTGATTTTGGAGAGGAAGCATTTAGTCTTTCATCATTAAGTATGGCATTAACTGTGGGTTTTTTAATAAGTGCTCTTTATAAAGCTAAGGAAGTTCCCCTTTCTTCCTACTTTGTTTTTGTTTTTTTTTAAAGAAATGGGTGTTGGAAATGGCATATTAGTCCATACTTGTAATTCTAGCGACTCGGGAGACTGAGGCAGAAGGATAGCAAGATTGAGACCAGCCTCAGCAATTTAGTGAGGCTCTAAGCAACTTAGCAATATCCTCTCTCAAAATAAAAAATAAAAAGTGTTGGGGATGTAGCTTAGTGGTAAAATGCCCCTGGGTTCAATTCTTCGTACCAAAAAAAAAAAAAAAAAAAGAAGTAAGGTTGTTGGGTTTTGTAAAAAAAATTTTCTGTTGAGGTATTCATAGTTCTTCTTTTTTTAGTTTGTTAATATGGTGAAATACATTGCTTGACTTTTGAATGTGAAACCAATTCTGTTCTTGGAGTCCACTCTACTTCGTAATAATATATCATTCTTTTAAAATGTTGTTTGATTTTATTTGACAAAATTTTGTTTAGAATTTTCTTGGCCTTTTTAAAATTTTTTAATTCTAATTAGTTATACATGACAGCAGACTGTATTTTGACACATCATACATACGTGGAGTGTAACTTCTTATTCTTCTGGTTGTACAAGATGTAGAATCATACCAGTCACGTAGTCATATATGCACATAGAATTTTTACATCTATGTTTTGAGAGATACTAGTTGGTACTTTCTTTGTCCAATATCTTTGTCAGACTGTGACCTCAGGGTAATGCTGACCTCATAGAATGAATTGGGAATTATTCTCTTCAATTTTATTAGAAGTGTTTATGTACAATTGGTATTATTTTTGCTTAGTTGGTAGAATTTGCCAGTAAATCCATCTGGTTCTGGACTTTTCTTATTGTCTGGAAAAATTCTTAACTATAGTTTCAGTAGTCACTAATATAGGGCTATTTGTCTTATCTAGTTTTTTTCTTGAGAGAGCTTTTTAAGTATTTTGTGTCTTTTAAATAATTTGTCATTTCATTTAAGATGACAAGTTTATTATTATAAAATTATCCTTAGTCTTATTTTAATATCCATAGAATTTGTAGTAATATCACCTTTTATTTTTGATATTAATAATTTGTCTTCTCCCGTAATCCACCTGGCTCAAGATTTTATCAACTTTATTAATCTTACTAGTTTTTGGGGGTTCATTAAATTTTTCTACCATTTTTCTGTTTCCTGCTTCACTGTTTCAAATCTCTTACTTCTGTTTACTTTGGGCTTGATTTCTTCTTTTTTAAAATTTCTTAAGGTAGAAGCTAAAATCTTTGATTTGAGACCCTTCTTTTATTTATTTTTAACAAGCATTTAGTACTATAAATTTTCTACTAAATATTCTTAGGCAGCATCTAATAAATTCATTTTCATGTAGTTCAAAATTTCTTCTAATTTCTGCTTTTTGTTTCTTCTTTGATCATGGGTTATTTAGAGTATGTTGTTAGGTTCTAAACACATGGGAGTTTTTATTTAATTTTAAACATTGAGATTTTCCAAGAATCTGCTTGTTACTGATTTCTTATTTAATTTCATTGTGGTCAGAGAATATTATGCTATGAGTTGAATTCTTTTAAATTTATTGATTTTTTTTTTAATGACCCAGAATGTTGTCCATCTTGGTAAATGTTCCAAGTTCAAGAGCCTTACAATATAATAATGTGTATTCTGCTCTACATTTATATGTAGCATTTAATAAATGTCCATTATTAATATTGGTCATCTTTACTATAGCCTTATCATTTTCTGCCTACTTACTCTATTAGTAATTTAGAGAATGGTATTGAAAATTATGCCTGTAACTGAATTTGTTTGTATCTCCTTATAGTTCTATCAGTCTTTCCTTTATTTTGAAGCTCTGTTGTCAGGTATATAAATGTTTGGGGCTGTTATGTCTCTTTTTTCAATATTTAATCTTCTTTACCCTTGATAGTTGTCTCTGGTCTGAAATCTACATTTCTGGTATATATACATACATATGTACATATTTATATACATATATATGCATAATGTGTGTGTGTATATATATATAGATATATACACACACATATATATACACATGTCTGATGTGTATGTATATGTCTGGTATGTGTGTGATACTAGCTTTTTAATTAGTGTGGCATAATATATCTTTTCTTCTACAATTTTAAGCTATTTGTACCTTTATATTTAAAACACATTTTTTGTCTGTAACATGTAGTCAGGTCTTTTTGCCATATGTGACAATCTCTGCTTTTTAAATGAGGTGTTCAGACCATTTTACATTTAATATGGTCATTGATGGGGTTAGATATAAGTATATCATCTTGCTATTTAGTTTTCTGTTGTTTTACCTATTTATTTTCTTTTTCTGCCTTTTTTTGAATTGCTTTTCAATTTTTATGATTTCATTTAATCTCCTTTGTTGTTGTAACTCTTTGATCTCCTCTAGTGGAGATTGTAACTCTTTGTTTTGTTATTTTGTTGAATATTCTAGAGTTTATGCTATACATCACCGGATTTTCACTGTCTGCCTTCAAATGATATTTGTAACAATTCTTGTATAGTATAAAACTTTTACAATAATATATTTCCATTTTTCCCATTCTATCCTTTATATTCTTATTGTCACGCATTTGACTTTTTACATGTATAACGAATTGTTATTATTTTGGCTTACACAAATTATTAAGAAGATTTAAATAATGAGAAATAGCATAAATACATAAACCAAGAGTATCATTTTCTTCGTCCTGAAGGATATCTTTTAATATTTCTTATAGTTGTGGGTCTACTGGAGATGAAATTTATTTCAAATTTTATGTTTGAAAACAGCTTATTTCATCTTTTAAAACTTTACTCATTCATTTATTTATGTGACACATTTTTTTAAATTATGGTTAAAAACAGAAAATTTACCTTAACCATTTTTAACCATATAGTTCAGGAATGTGAAGTATACTTAAACTGTTGTGAAACAGATCTTCACATCCTGCATAGTTTAAATCTGTTCCCTTTAAACAACTTCTCTTTTTTCCTTTTCCTCAGCCACTAGTAACCACCATTCTATTTTGTGTCTCTATGAATTATTTGACAGCTTTAGACCTTCCTATAAATGGCCTCATGCAGTATTTGTCTTTTTGTGACTGTCTTGTTTCACTTAGCATGTTGTCCTTAAAGCTCATCCATGTTGTTGCATGTGATAAGATTTGCATCTTTTTTTAAAGGCTGAATAATATTCCATTATATCTGTATATCACAATTTGTTTATCCATTGATCTATCAACAGACATTGGGTTTGTCTACCTCTTAGTTAATATAAATTAATGCTTCTCTGGAAATGAAAGTACAAGTATGTTTTTGAGACCCTCCTTTTAATTTTTTAATTCTTTTGGGTATGTACACAAAAGTGAGATTACTGAATCATATGGTTATTTTTACACTACTTTATAATCCCAGCAGTGCACAAGGGTTCCAATCTCTCATATCCTCATTTTTGTTTCTTTTCTTTTTCTTTCCTTTTTTTTTAATATGTGTGTGTGTTTGTGTGTGTGTGTGTGTGTGTGTGTGTGTGTGTGTGTGCGCGCGCGCATGCTAGATCAAACCCCCAGGTGTGCTCTACATATTAGAGCACATCCAGCTCTTTTTATCTTTTTAGACAGGTTCTTACTATGTTGTCCTGGTTGGCCTTGAACTTGAAGTTTTCCTGCCCCAGCCTCCTGCATAACTGGGATTATAGGTGTGTGCCACCATACCTAGCTATTTGTTTTGATAGTAGCCATGCTGATGGGTAGGTAGTGATCATTTCATTATGGCTTTGGTTTGCATTTCCTTGATAATTAGTGATAGTGAGCATCTTTTCATGGATTGATCATTTTTCTTATTATGAGTTGTGTTTTCCTTCCTTTTTGCATGCCTAATTGGATATAATATATGACATAGTGAATTTTACCTTGTTGCCCACTAGATGTGTTAGTCAACTTTCTGTTGCTGTATAAAATAACTGAGATAATTTACTTACAAAGAGAAAAGGTTTATTTTGGCTTATGGTTTCAGAGACTCTAGAACATGATTGGTTGGCCCTGTTGCTTTGGGCCTGTGTAAAGCACCACATTATGGCAGAAAGCATATGGTGGAGTGAAACTGCTTACCTCATGGCCAGAGAGTAAAAAGAAAAAATGAGGAAGGGGTTAAGGGTCTCACAGTTCCCTTCAGGGCTTGCCCCAAAAGGACCTCCTATTAGACCTCATCTCCTCAAGCATCTGTCACCTTCCAATAGCACCAAGCTGGGAATCAAACCTTAATACATTGGGTCTATGAGGAACATTCTAGATCCAGACAATAGCACTGTTCCTATAAATTTTCTTGAGATTTGTTTTGAGATGTTACACCACTTTGGAAACTCACTTACAATTTGTTACATGGGTCTAAAGCAATACTCAATCTAGGACTAAATATTATTACAGTTGAGATCTTCCTGAATTATGAGTTTTTCAAGTCTGACTGGTGGGAACAGGCATGATTCTGTGCATTGTGCAAACCCTAGGCACTATTCTTCTCTTATTATTATTTTGGATGGTTCTTTGCCTAGCCTCAGGTCATTTCCTCATATACGTGCACTAGCTAGTACTCTGCTGTATAGTAGGAGACTACTCTGGATTTCTCTCAGCAGCTCTGTCCCCCCTGGTATTCTGTCCTATAAGCCCTAGTTGTCTTTCTCAGTCTGCCCTCTGAGCTCCCTCTCCTTAACTCAGGGAATTTACTAGGCTGCATTTGAATTCTCCTGTCCAGTATCACTGTCTGGAAACTTCCAAGGCAGAACTGTCTGGCAGTTTTAGGGCTCTTTGTTTGTCTCCCATTTGTCAGGGACTATTACTTTTAGTTGGAGGATGCCTAGTATCTTATAATCCATTGTTTCTTATATTTGTCTGGTTCCCTGTGGCCCCCTCCCCCCGCCATTTCTGAAACAGAATTTTCATAGTTGCACTATACTATAGCAACATTCTCATGGACCGTTCTTACAGAGCTTTCAACTTCAAAAAGACTTTTAAAAACATCATGTCATTTAATTTCCACAACTCAATGCAGTATTGATTTTTTATTAACATGTATTAATTGTACAAATTAATGGGTTTCACATTTCCATACATGTGTATGTCATGCATTGATCATGTCCAACGTTCCTTCTGCCCTTTCTCACTCTCCTCTCTCTACCTTCCCTGCATCTCAGTTCCTAATAGTCACTCTTCTACTTTCAGGTTCTCTTTTGTTTGTTTGTTTACTTTTTTCTTTTTAAGTTTCTTTGGTCATTTAAGGTGGGAGGGCAAACCTAGTCCTGTCTCCTTATAGTTTTAACTTGAGAGGGCTCTTATGCTAGAATTTTTACAGAAAATCTTTTAATAATAGCCACTTTCCATTTCCCTTTGAAAAGCTGTGTATACAGATGACTGTAGGATAAATCAGTATCTTTTGAAGATACTGATTATTAAACTGATTTCCTGACTTTCGTTTCTGGGAGTTTCTTGAGTTGTTTGGATGTGGAAGCTAATTTTTAATAACAAATTTATGAAATTCTGAATCATGTTATGATTTTTATTCTCAGAATTAAGAAAAAGAAAGAGCAACAACGTTATGCTGAAGAGCAGAAGATCCTAAAAATGAACTTCAATGAAGAACCATATTCAGGGGAAAAAATGCCTGGTATGTTAGCCCAGTTACAACTTGAAGAACAGAAAGAAGCTAGAGAAAAACTGCAACAACAGAGAGAAAAAGAACACATAAGGTAATTGGAAAAGTTCTATGTGAAATTCTGATTCTAGAGGAAACTTGTATGAAGTTCTCATTTTCATTCAAGAGAACTGACTGTGTTTTTCATACTTGTCCCTATTTAGGGTACATAACTTCACCAAATATCTTAATTGGCTAATACCCCTTGGGGATGCAGCACAGTTTTCTTAGTGCTGTTTCCCAGTACAAAGAGGAAGAATCAAGGTATAGAGATATGAAATAATTTTAACATTTAAAGCTGGTTGTAAAATCAGGATTTATGCTTACTTTTTTCTCAGTTCACCTTGCGTAATAATACTATGTTTTATAGATACGTAGAAGCATTACGCGCCCAGGTCCAGGAGAAAATGCAGCTGTATAATATTACTTTACCTCCTCTATGCTGTTGTGGTCCTGATTTTTGGGATGCTCACCCTGACACCTGTGCCAACAATTGTATTTTCTATAAAAACCACAGAGGTAAGTTTCTTGAAGGAATAGTTTGGGCCTAGTAGTGATTTAAAGAAAAAGAGCAATAAAAGTAATGATAGCGGTAATTTAGTGTTTATTGAGAGCATTATAACACCTTTACAGAACAACTTTATGAGGTGATGAAAATAATTATAGTGAGTTTTATTTCTCTGTGAAGTTTATTATCTTCTTTTTTCTCAGTTATGGTGGGGAAATATTTCCAGTTCATTCCACTGTAAGGGAACATGAGTTCCAGGTCCTTCTTTAACTGAAAACTATTAGAGTTTGTGTTTTATGGCTAAATTAGGACTCTGTCCTGTTGAATTTCAGAAAATGGTGAACTCTAACAAGAGTGCCAGTTAGATAAAATAGCGTCCTTCCTATAACACTAGTGTTTCTGTGTCTTGTCCATCCTTAAATATATTGATTTACATAGTGTAGAGATTATGTAGGTCTCACATATGCACTAAAAATACTGCTAGTATTTATAATCCTAGTGCATCTCATATGTGATAAGAATTTCTTATCAATCTGGTCAGTGATATTTTTAAAAACACAGATCTGATAATGCATTCCCTGTTCCGAAACCTCTAGGGCTCCCATGACAATACAAAATGCATGGCATATCTTGCATATTTTTCTTTCTGGCCTCAGGCCACACTCTTATTTGCTATTTCCAATATCCTATATTTTTATACCTTTTATACTGCATACACTCAGTTCTCTACCAATAATGCCTTCTATTCTTTATTCCTGTTGATCCTTCAAGACCCATCTTAAGTGGTACCACTTCTGGAAATCTTTGAATCCTCCCTAGAAAGTTTTTCTTTTATTTCTACTTTCATTCGTGATGACATTTTGTGTATTCCTCCAATTTAGAAGTATTACACTGCTATTTAATTATTTTTGTGTTCATCTGCTCTATTTTCTGTTCTCACCATGTATTAAGTACTCAAAATATTTAAATATTTTCTTAATATGTATATTAATATTTATTCAGTGGGTAGAGAAGCAGTACTAATAGGAAAGAGGGCGGGATAGTTGCTTAAATTATGATTTTATTCACTACTGTGCACAACTTTATTGTAGCATATCATCGGGCACTGCATTCAGTCATCAGTTCCTCTGATATCTCCGAGGGAAACGCAACTCTTCGAAATGCCATTCATAATTTTGCTTCTGCACACAAACGGACTTTGAAAAATCTATAATATGAATCTGAAATCAGCTGAATCAACTGGTAGTATTTCAATCTTCATTTAAAATTAACCCTGAGAAATTGCTTTGGAAAAACTGTTAAATTGTGTCAGATGTGTTATTTGGAAAGAAATACTATTCTACATTATATCTATCTCTGCAATTAGATCTCTGCCTTGGGACCAGGGTTGAAAGTTGACTTCCAAATTTGTCTCTTCTTTGGTGTGAGCCATAGGGAAACTGTAATTTTAAAAAATGATCAGACAAGGAAGGTCTCTTCATTTGCTCTGCTCTGATCAGAAGAGTTTGTGAGAAATCTTTTGAGATTATCTTATTTATGATGTTTCCAAAAATGTGTCTTTGAGTCTTGACACTATTGAAAATGTCTGAATGAGGCAGAAAAGAATGAAATGGGTTTCTGAGCATCTATATAGCCATTAGCTTTTCTAATTGTATACAGCAATTAGAAATGAGAATAATCTGAATTTTATGCACATTTTCTTCTCAGAATATTCTCTATCCTGGTTTTTGTTTTAAATTATTGCCTCTTTCCCCATTCAGTGACATTGGATATAGGGTTTTTTTTAGTTATATTTTGTATTGCAAAAAAAGTCAAATAAACTAAGTTCAATCCTGCCTTATTTTTCTATCTTTAAATATCTGGTAAATGATATACCTAGGCAAACAAAATAAAAATTGCCATAGTTATGAATTTGTTATTTTTTCATACTATTTCTTGATACAAAATATGAGAATGTTTAATAATCTTAATAAAAAGTTTCTTTTTCCAGCTTTCTCTATTGTATAATGCTGAAGAAATTCTAATTATCTCCAAAAATGCCCAATTTTCTATCCAGTCCATTGAAAATAAGAGTCAAAATTACCTGAGTGACAAGACTGACTGGTTTTTTAACCAGATTAATTATCCAGTTCAGTCAAAATCCTTGAAGTAATTATATACTTAATTCAGCCCTTTTTTTTTTTTTTTTCCTTTCTTTTTAGAATACTGGGGATTTAACCCAGGGACACTCAACCCTCAACCAACCCTTTTTGTTTTTTATTTTGAGACAGGATCTTGTTAAGTTGCTTAGGGTCTGGCTAAGTTGCTGAGGCTGGTCTTGAACTTCAGATCCTCCTGCCTCAGCCTCCTGAGCCACTGGGATTCCAGGTGTGTGCCACTGCACTTGGCTTGATTAAACCTTTAATAATTGTATTTTTTAAAAACAGCTCTGTTGAAATGTAATTCATTATCATACGTAATTCACATTTTTAAAATGTACTTCAGTAATTTTTAGTGTATTCACAGGGCTGTACAACCACCACAGTATTAAATTTTAGAGCATTATTATCACTTAAAAACCCCTATGATCTAGCAATCCCACTTCTAAAAAGGAAAATCTGAAACAGATAAATGTACACCCATCTTAATAGTAGCATTATTCACAATTGCCAATAGGTGGAAGCAACCCAAATGTCTATCAGTGGATGAGTGGATAATCAAAATATGGCATATATTTAACAATAGGCTTAAAAAGGAAGAAAATCCTATCACATATTGCAACATTGTGCTAAATTTAATAAAGCTGTCACAAAAAGACAAATACTGTATGGTTCTACTTATTTGAGGTCCTTAAAGTAGTCAAGTTTATAGAGACAGAATTTAAAATAGTGGTTGCCAGGAGCTGGGGTTAGGAGTGAATAAGAAGTTATCATTTAGTGGGTAATTTAGTTTCAGTTTTGCTGGATGAAAAGTTCTTAAAAATGTGTTTTGTAACAGTGTGAACATAATACCACTGAACTTTAAAATGGTTACAATGGTTAATTTTAGATTGTTTTTTACCCCAGTTGAAAAATTTTTAATTAAAAATAAAAAAAGCATTCTCCATACTCACTAATCTGTTTTCTGTCTTACAGATTGGCCTATTCTCAACTTTATTATAAATAGAATATGTAATCTTTTGTGACTGGATTTTTTTCATTTAGGCTAATGTTTTCAAGATTCACCCATGTTATAGCATATATCAGCATACTTTATTGCTTTTTATTGCTGAATAATATTCCTTTCTATGGATAAACCACATTTTATTTATCCATTCATCAATTGATGAACATTTGGATTATTTCCACTTCTTGGCTTATTATGAATACTGCTTTGGACAGTTGTTTATAGGTTTTTCTGTAGATATACGTCTACATTTCTCCTGGGTATATGCCCAGCAGTAGAATTGCTGGGTCATATGGTCGTTCCATGTTTTACCTTTTGTGAAAATGCAAACTATTTTCTAAAATGGCTACACCATTTTCCGTTCCCACCAGTAGTGTATAAGGGCTTAGATTTCTTCAGATCCTCAATGCTTGTCTTTACTTTTCTCTTTGACTATAGTCATCCTACTGGTTATGCAGTAGTATCTCATTTTGGCTTTAATTTGCATTTTCCTGATGGCCGTTGATGTTGGGTAATTTTTTATGGGCTTATGACCTTTTGTCATATTGCTTTTGGAGATCCTTTACCCATTTCATAGTTGTTTTTTTTTTTAATTGATGAGTTATAGGAGTTTTTCATATATTCTGCTTGTAACTCCTTTGTCTGATATATGGTTGCTTTCCGTCATTCTGTGTATTCTTTTTACTTTCTTGGTGGTTTCCTAAGCAGCACTAACTTTTTGGTTTTGATGCAGTCTAATTTATCTACTTTTTCTTTTGTGGTTTGTGTTTTTGTTGTAATCTTAAGAAACCATTGTATCATCCAGGGTCACAAAGATTTACTCCTGTGTGTTCTTCTAAGAATCTTAGCACTATTAGTTCTTATATTTAGCCTGCTATCCCTTTTGAGTTAATTTTTATGTATGGTGTTAGGTAGTGGTCCAACTTTATTCTTTTATATGTGGATAACCAGTGTCTCAGCATCATTTTTTAAAAAGACATTGAAATAGCCACAAGTAAGAGTATATTTCTGAACTCTTCTTGGTTCATATATTGAATTAGCCATAAATATGAGTGTGTATTCCTTCTTTTGGTTGTGGGGACTGGGGATTGAATTCCGGGGCACTCAAGCACTGAACCACATCCCCAGCCCTATTTTGTATTTTATTTAGAGAGAAGGTTTCACTGAGTTGCTTTTAGTGTCTTGCTTTTTGCCTAACCTGGCTTTGAACCTCCTGCCTCAGCCTCCCCAGCCACTGGGATTACAGGCATGTGCCTCTGCACCTGGCGAGTGTTTATTTCTGAACTCTTCAGTTCTGTCCCATTGATCTATGTGTCCATACAAATGCTAGTACGATCTGTCTTGAGCACTGTAGCTTTGTGGTAACTTTTGAAATTGGCAACTGTGAGACCTACAATGTTTTTCTGTTTTTTTCAAGATTGTTTTACTCTTCTGAGTCCCTTGCATTTTCGTATGAATTTTAAGTTCACCTTTACACCAGAAAGCCAATTGGGATTCTGATAGGTGTTCATTAAATTTATTGATGAATTTGGGGACTGCTGCCATCTGATCCGTAAACATGGGATGTCATCCCATTTGTTTAAGTCTTCTTTAATTTCATTCAACAATGTTTTACAATTTTCAGAACGCAAACTTGTGCTTACTTTGTTACATTCATTCCTAAGTATTTTACTGATCTTATCATAAATGGAATTGTTTTCTTAATTGTACTCTCAGAGCATTTGTCACAAGTGTATAGAGATACAGTTGATTTTTGCATTTATTCTAATATTTTTATAGGATACATTAGCATGTTTTTGTGTGTAAGATCTTGTTGTGTTCAAATAGAGATAATTTAATTTTCTTTCAACTCAACCTGTTAGGTCTTTTTCTTACCTAATTGCCCTGGCTAGAACATTCAGTCCAAAGTTGTATAGACATGGTAGGGTGAATGTGCTTTTCTTATTTCTGATTCTTAAGGGGAAACCTTTCAGTTTTTATTCTGTTTATCAGCTTGATAAAGCTCCCTTCTATTCCTAGTTTATTGAGTGTTTTTATCCTGGAAAGGTATTGGATTTTCTGCATCTGCAATTGTTGTGTGTTCTTTGTTTCTTTTCCTGTAAGATGATGTATTATATTAATTGGTTTTCAGATATTAAACCAACTTTACTTCTAGGATAAGTTATATTGGCTTTTTTGTTTCTTTGGTCTTTTACAAGTTTTTTGCTTGTTTAGTTTGGTTTTCTGAAACAGATGAACCAACTTGTCTGATGTCAAGTTAATTGTAGAATAACGATGGGGTCAGAGAGGATTAGGAAACTTCTAAGTCTTCTAGGTTTAGTCTCTGAATACAAATTTCAACTAAGAATGAGCGTGTTCTTGAATTGTAATTTGGTCATATATAGACAGTGTCTAATGGTTTGTCTTTATATGGTTAGACAATGCTGGTTAGCTAGCATTTACTAAAGAGGAAAAGTCTCATGACACCCTGTGTTGATGGTGGAATGGTGAATCCTGTTTGGGTTAGATGAATGTGCTTTGAAAAGGAGCCTGGAGTCTAAGAGTTTTCCTAAATGTACAAGTGTATGAAATCAGAATTATAAAGACAAATTGTACCAGTTTACTACATTAGCAGGGACATCTGAGGAATAAGAGGCCTAAAGATAAGAACTGAGCCTATGAGAGAGAGATTTTGACTTCTAGGGCAGAGGTTGAGGTTGAGGGGAAGAGAATTAAATTTGAGCCTAGAACATAAAAGAAGAGTAGGACTGGGGATGTGACTCAGCTGTAGAGTGCTTGCTTATCATGTGTGAGATCCTGGATTTGATCCCCAGAACCACAAAAATAAATAAATGAATAAAAATAGAGTAGATGGCAGGCATTTTAACTGAAATATTATTGAATAAGAATAAACAATTGACTAGATACTGTTTTCTTTTTTTTCCTCAAATTTCCTGTAGATTTTTCCCTCATTCTCACTCTCAATTGGTGATGATGCTTTCTTTCTCTATCACTAAAAAAACAAATAGTAAAAAGAATTTCTACAAGCTGCCACCATCTTATTTATCTACCCACCTACTTGCATGTATTCAGTCCTGTTAATATGGGGGAATTATTCATTCTTCAGCCTTTGGTCTGCTCTAATTTGTGACTAGATCCAGTTCCTACCTGTTCCAGGACATTGCCTCAACATTTCTTCTTTTTTATGCATTATTAATTTTTCCCTATTAGAACAGTCCTGTCAGTGCACAAGACCCTTGTAATTTCTTCCATCTTAAAAGCCAAGCCAACTAAGAGAGAGAAAAAAACCTCCCCACAACCCCTTTTAGCTACCACCAAATTTCTCTGCTTGCTGTTATAACAAAATTCCTTGAGTGTCTATACTTACTGCTCCTATTCTCCTCACATTGTCTTGAATATATTTTGTTAAGACTATTAACCTTTATCTCTGTAGTAAAAATACTCTTTTCAAAGTCACCAGTGACTTCCACATTGCTAAATCCAGTGGTCATTTTACAGGCTTCATCTAACTTAACCTTTCAACAAAATCACACTTACCTAATTCAGCTTTTCTTTTTTTGTGTATACTTTATCACCTGTCTTCTATACTACCAAAGCTTTTTTTTCCCCCAAATTCAACTGGGCATTGCTTCTTAGCTTCCTTTGTGTTTTTTCCCTCCGTTTCCTTTCTCTAAATATTAGAGTGTCTCGGGGGTCAGTCCTTGGATTTTTTTTCTGTCTTTCTTTTCCCTTGCTCTTTTGATCATCTTTTCTAGTTTTATGGTCTTAAATATCATCTATATACTAATAACTCTGAAGTTTATTTCTCTGGTCCTGACCTGTCTCTATTCATAATCCTCACTACTTAGTTGATATTTCCACATGGTTGGTTTTCCTAAGATTTGTTCTTCCTACACTCTTCCCTAAATCAGTAACTAGCAATTTTATCCTTCTAGTTATTGAGGCCCAAACCTTGTAGAAATCATTGGCTTCCCTCTTTTTCTTTCCTTTCTCCTTCATCGTTCCATCAACAAATTATGTCAGCAGTACCTTCAGAGTATATCTGAAGTTCACATCATTTCTTCTGTCAGATGCCTGATTGAAACCACCATCATTTCTCTCATGGGTTATTATAAGAATTTTCTAAGTAATCTCCCTGCTTGCCTATTGCACATTTTCTCAATATAGCAGCTAAACTTAGTTCATCAAAAAACCAACCTCCACCCTTTACACAGATGGTATCAATCAAATGAATTAGCAAGAAATGTCTCTTACTATAGTCTTTCCATCTCAATAAATGATAACTTTATCCTCTATTTCTTTGGCCAAAAAAGTATGAAGTCAGCCTGTACTCTTGACTTTCTTATGCAACTCATATCTGATCCTTATTGACTCTACCTTGAAAACACTCAAAATACAACTTTTTTTGGTGCTTGCCCAACTACAGCTTTGGTCTAAGTCATCATCATGTCTCACCTGAGTTATTACAAGAGCCTCATAGTTGATTTTCTTGTTTCTATACTTGCCCCATATAGATTGTTCAAAGCACAGCAGCAGAGCAGTTCTTTCAAAATAAATAAGATCCTGCCACTCCTCTGCTCAAAGGCTCCTTTTACTACTCACTTTACTAAGAAAAAGCTGGAGTCCACAGTGTCACACAAAGCCCTATAAAGTCTGATCCTAAATACTCCTGAGGCCTTATCTCCTGTTGCTTTCCTCCTTGTTCACTCTGCTCTGTCACATTCTAGGGAAACTTTTGCCTCAAGAATTTCCCATTGCTGTTTGCTATGCCTGGAGTTGCTTCTCCCAGAGATAATGTTTGGCCTACCTCCTTCCTTCTTCAAATTTTTGCTTGAATGCACTTTATCAGAAGGCCTCCCTGACCATCCTATTTTAAAATGCAACCTTTCCACTCACCTCCATATACAAGTACTTTCTAGTCCCTTTCCTTACTTTTTCTTTATAATACTTACAGCTGTATGATATACTATTTTACTTAAGTGAAAGAACAAATTTGCCCCCCCCCCATGTCTTGTTTTATTGTTTTACAGCAGGATACCCAATGTGGAACATAATTAAAAATATTCAGCTGTGTGAAAAGAGGAGCTAGTGCTTAAGTACAAATGGGAGACATGATTCTTTTGTTTTAAATAAATACTTGAACACAACTCAGTTCCTACCAGGGTCTGGACTCTACGTTCCCATAGCAGAGCTGCCTTGCCTGTGAACCCTCCAGTAATTAATACATGGAATTGGTGCACCAGTGGTCAACATGATCACAAGCCTCTTTCCTAGAACCTTCCCTAACACTCTGTAGACATGATCTACATGTCTATATCAAGGACAAAGACAATTTTATATAGTTACATATTCTACATGATTCTCTTGGTTACTATGAAAAGTTTGTCTTCAAAAATTCTAAATATTTCTGCATGATTAGTAGTTTCACCCAATGTTTGTAATACTCAGAAAAGTCATTAGAAATAATTTTGCTTTGTTTTCCATTCCCTCATTGCCACTGTGATTTGGGGCAAATAATTTCTCTGGGCAACAGTTTCTCTTCTATAAAATAAGAGGCTTATGCCAAGTGACCTCCATTCCCTTAAAGTTCTAACATCCTGTGAATTTATTAGCTATGTTTTATACTTTTGACCTCATGCTAAGGTTTTTCTAGTTAACTTGCTCTTCTTTTTGAAATATGGACTACTAGTAGGTTTCACTTGTGGATAGTGAAAAAAGAGTAGAACAAATTTGTTCTCTACTGTGACTTCAACAATGATGGTAGAGAGTAGATGCAAGTTCTGTAGGAGAAAGTGGAAAGGAAGGCAGAGCAGAAGAATATGGGAGAGTATAGGTATGAATTCAGCAAGAGAGAAACAACCCCATGAAAATGTCGCTATCTCCCTTACCCAGAAAACTAATTTCCAAATTCCATTCCAAGAGACAAAACCATGTATGTGATAGAGGCAAATTCAGTAGTATGGTAGTAATGGGATATTCATGTACCAGTTTTCCTGTAATAAAAACCATCAAAAACATGACATTTTTCTCCTAGCTAGTCCAGCCTGAATCAGCTTGTTCTAGTTGCTTTGATTTAGGAAACTTCTATGTCCTCTCCCTTGCATGGTTTCAGTATATTACTTAATTATCTAGGCCTCACCCTTACCTGTTTAGTTCTTTTACGATGGGCAGGAATAAGATTGTCAAGAACTTTATTGACTACTCGCTAAGCATAGAAACTGCTGCTTTCATATTTTCTAACCAGTTGAGATAAGATAAAGTAGCCTATATTATTTTTCTATATTTACTTATATTCTGCTTTGAGAGTAGAATATTTCCTGTAGTTTCTTTCTTAAGTTTTCTTCTCAGATAAAAAGCATTTGAGAGGTTTGGAAATATTATAGAGGAAGACAAAAACAATATTCTCCAGGCAGGCTGAACCTTTCTGCTGGTGAACAAACTTTAAATATGTTGGCTCATATTTTTAAAATCTAACTTAAAGTGGAAATGAATGGTTTATCTCTGGTCTGCTCAGTATTGCTGACCATTATTAGAGGAGCATGCCAAAGAGAAAAACTGATTCTTTTTGATTGAGGCGGTTTAGTTTTTTACCATGTGAATCACCCCTTCCAGGCCTCGGGATGAGATTGTTGGGACTAGAAGTTATTACTTATGCTTGCCCTAGGTCCACCCGCCAGGCTCGTACATATACAGTGATCCTTAATAGGTGAACCTCTTAGACTAGGAGGTCACTGGAACCCTGCAATCCATTGTAGCATCACTGAAAGAGAGAAGCGGTCTTTGTGTGCCTGCTGACATAATACAATGTGAATCATGCAGTACCCTCAAAGAAATATTTTTTGCTGAAAAAAGTTTGTAACTGAATGTAATCAAGCCTTTTGCCTTTCTCCTCTTGATCCTGGGAGAAAATTAAGCCCTAATGCTATAAGGAATCCATTGTATGTAGTAAATTAACTTTTCTTCTGTCATCTAGAATGGCACTAGTTATGTACCGTCCTTGAGGGAATAGAGAAAATATTCACTCAAATCATTTTCTGGTCTGGGTGTTGACAATATATAAAGAGAAAAACTGCCTTGAGGATTCCATTTATACCGTAAGGATATAGAAATCCAAAATGTGGTCATTCTATAGGAAAACTGACAGTTTCTTCAGGAAGTAATGGCTTGAATTTTAAAAATGGGGAGATGGTTCTAGATTAAAACACATTTATAGAGATAATGACCACCAAATATCACATGTGGACCTTGTTTGGATCCTGACATGGACAGTCTAAAAAAGGCAACTTTGAAGTAATCAGGGAAATTTGAGTAGTGTCTACATTGTTCATTTTGTTAGTTGTAGTGATGGCATTGCAGTTATATGTAAGAAAAGATCTTTAAAAAGATAGATATTAAAGTATATAGAACTGAAATAAAATCATGTCTTGAGATTTACTTTAATCAAGAAAATAGAACAAAAAAGGGATATAGTAAGTGTAGCAAAAGTTTAATAATAAATTCTGATGGCAGAATTGCAGGGACACTCTTCACTTTATTTTGTGTGTGTTTGAATTTTTTAAGTGATTTCCTTCAAAAAAACCTTAGGCCTGGTCTCATTGAATCTGACATATATGAATACACCACAGTGGATCCCACTATTATGTACATATACAAGAATGGGGTCCTAATTAGAATAAGATATATTCCATGCTTATATAATTAAATCAAAATGGAGTCTACTGTCATGTGTAACTAGAAAAAAAATTTAAAAAAAAACTTAAGCCTACAATTAACATTGTAACTGTCCCTCTCTCCATTCTCCCAAATAATAGGAGGTTTGAATGGGAAAATAGTATCCCTCAGTTCTGGAACTCCTGACATAGTTAGGCAGTAATTAGAACCTAGAGGTTATAACATTTTGTGACCTTTCCACAGATAGACTAATTAAAAATAGAAATTAGGTTTATTCCAGAGATCAGGTCTGTACCAAGGCTCCCTGTCATAGCTCACACCCTAAGTAATCAGGTAGTCACTTTGTCACCTGGTTTTATGAAGTATATCTGGTGATATACTTCCCAGACCTATAAAAGTTGAGAAATCAGAGATGAAACGCCATGGAAAACATTAGGGGAGAAATGATGAAAAGGACAAAATGATAAATTTAAAATAATTTGGATGAGATGGAGGTAAGAGAGAATATTTTTGTGGTCCAATTGAGGGCTGGTAAAAATCATTTACATTTCTGTCTTCCCTCTGAATAGAGTCTCCAGAGATTAAAAAAATTATTCTTTGATGTCAAAGTTCTTTCTTGTTCTGCCTTCAAAGGCTCTAGTGCTGTGTGTGGAATACTTTATGCAGTGGTTACCGTTTAAACCTTGTATCTATCACATATCAGCTGTGTGACTTTAAGTCAGTTACTGAAGTTCTCAGCTCAGTTGCATCTTCTGCAAAATGGGCATAATAATAGTCCTTCTTAGAGTTGTGAGAATTCAGTGAGATAGTACAGATACAGTGGTTTGCATAGTGCCTGGCACATGCTAAGTACAGTGTTGGATACTAACATCAAAATTACTGTTTCCATTATTATTATCATCATTGCCACCATTGTATGTCCTCCTTTCTATACATGTGAATAGTCATACTCATTCTTTGTAATTGTTCTTTAAGAATGGTGGAATGAGACAGATGTACATGTATGATTAACGAATGGTATGAATCTACATCATGCACAACCATAGAAACGAAATGATGTACCCCATTTGTATACAATGAATCAAAATGCAGTCTGTAAAAAATAAATTTAAAAAAAAAAAAAAGAATTCAAGAGACAAGGCCTTCATTCTTTATATTGGTTACATGCAGAATTCTTGACATTTTAGATGTGTTTGCTGGTAATGAGGTAATTAAGCATAGGGCCACTGTTTGGCCTCTCAAGTTTTCTCTCCCTAGGTTAGGCTGACATAGTATTTGATTTGCATTTTGTTATTTGATTTTATGCATTGTTCCATCCTACACTGGGCCTATTGACCACTAAAACCATATTTTTTGAAGGTGGAAGATGAAGGGAAGAGAAAGTTTGCCAAATAGATGGGTGTGCTATTTAAATTGCAAATCAGTATGCCTTCTCTGTTGCTCAATCTAAGGGCTAGATGATGTCTATGTTTAATCCTTCCTGGTTCAAAGCTGTAGATACCCTCTTCTGATAAGATCCACCCACCTTATCATTGCCAAAGCTGAGTTCTGGTTCAGCCAGAGGAAGACATGCTTGCCCTGTTTTCCCAGATGGGCACAGTATTTTCTCTATGGAGTTCAGATTTGCCATAAAGGTAGCCAGTGCACTTTTTCTGTCACTCATTAGGACTTTATATCCTACACGTAAAACTTGACTATGGTACAGCTGTCTTTTAGGGCTTTGCTTGGGTAGGGTTTTTTCACAGAGTTACAAAACCTTGTTCTTACCTTATAATTAACTTTGGTCAGGAATAGTAGGTGAGGGAACCAGAAACAGCTGAGCCTGGGAGGGGGATAACACAGACACAAGGCAAGGAGCAGGACTGAGACTGAGACTAACAATAGAAGATCATAGGAAGGCTGGACACGGTGGTGCATGCCTGTGCACCTCAACTGGGAGGTTGAGGCAGGAGGATCACTGGTTCTAGGCCAGTCTCAGCAATTTAGCAAGACCCTGTCTCAAAATTTAAAAAAACATAGAAAGGTATGGGGATACAGTCCGGTGGTAAAGCGGTCCCTGGGTTCAATCCCTAGTAAACCACCTGCCCCCAGGAAAAAAAAGATCAAAGTGAAGTAGAACAAGGAGCTTGAGTCAGCAGTTTAGCTAAGCATGGGTCTCTGCTGGTGGTGTTTGTTATTAGCCTAAAAGATTAACATATAGTAACTCAGAATAGAAAATCCTTTTCATTAAGGAATGTGATCTGACACAGGTAAACAGTGATAGCTGGAGACTTAGTTGATGATTTGTAAATATATATTGTTCTGTTTTCAATTTTCTGAATTCCTTGTCTACTTCTTCACCATTGATGAAGTGGAAATATATAGACAAAGAACTCTTAATGAAATTTAGTTTGAATCCAGAAGTACGATGCAATTGAATCTATATTATTACATTTCCTGGCGCACTGAGGCAGCAGAGGTAGGGATTTGTTTAGGCTGTGGTACGATCCTGATGTATGACATACATGAAGTAGATTGTGATGCTCATTTCAGGACATATTGGTTTGAATTGATGAGCCACTTGTCTCAGTTACTATCACACCTCACACTTTTGTGTTTACCAGGAGCCCTTACTCGATTGGGTAGTTGGGACTATAAGCCCATATAGGAAGATGTACAGGGAGATTCACTGGCTACAAGTTGGGTATTGCCCCTACATAAGAATTGTAGCCTCTTCTTGGGATGCCAAGGAACTGGGTGATGGCATTTAGGTCAGTTGGCAGGAGCGTCCCATTAGAATTAACAGGGCTTTGGTTTGCCTGAAATGTCCTTGGAATTCTCAGTCTTAAAAGCCTGTGGCACACGCCTGTAATCCCAGTGACTCGGGAGACTGAGACAGGAGGATCAGGAGTTCAAAACCAGCCTCAACAGAGGTGCTAAGCAACTCAGTGAGACCCTGTCTTTAAATAAAATAAAGGACTGGGGATGTTGCTCAGTGGTTAGAGGCTCCTGAGTTCAATCCCAAGTAAACTGTCCACCAAAAATTTTAAAAAACCTACTCTCCCTTAAGGCAAAGTACTATGACTGCCATCTCTATGTAAATTCACCTGGGTTCTCCTGCCCAGCCATTGTATTCTACTTGTAAAAATTTAGCACATAAGTTTTCTGCCCTACATGGTAATTGTTCATAAATGTTAGAAGATAATTTTCTGAAAAAGGTTAACTATTATGACACAGTAAAAACAAACGTGTTAAGCTGAGCACAGTGGCAAATGCCTATATTCCCAGTGTTTCACAGGCTGAGGCAGGAGGATCTCAAGTTCAAGTCCAGCCTCACCAACTTAACGAGGTTCTAAGCAATTTAGCAAGACCCTGCCTCAAAAAAAGAAATAAAAAGGACTAGGATATGACTCAGTAGCTAAGTTTCCTTGGGTTCAGTCCCCAGTACCAAAAAAAAAAAAAAAAGAACATGTGTTAAAGAGTTTAGTTCATAAGGAAAATAAGAAGTAGATATTATAACTGATTTGAAGAAAAAAATTATGGATAAGGAATATTGAATGTGCAAATGGAGGCAAAACTGATCTTTTCCATGGGTTTCTACAATTTTTCAGGTTGTAAAATAGTTCAAAGAAAATGCAGGCTAAAATCAGATTACTTTGCAGGAACGTCCTTTAGATGGTGCATAATTTTCCACTGAAACAACTTTTCTGCAGCCTTCCCTTTTTTGATTAAAAAAAAATTATTTTCTTACAGCCAGGTATGGTGATACACACCTGTAGTCCTAACTACTTGGGAGGCTGAGGCAGGAGGATCTTGAGTTCTAGACCATCCCAGGCAGCATAGCAAGACTCCATCTCAGTAAAAAAAGAAAAGAGAGACTACTCTTAATCACAAGTAAGGCTGGTCTCCTTAGGTTGGATCTGATTATTTCTATAGGTGCAGTTAAAGTGTCTTTTGCTGGAAGTAGCTGGGATTATAGGTATGTGCACCTGGCTTCAGCTTTGATTTTAAAATACTCATAAATTGGACTGTATTCACTCATAGTTCATCTGCTTTCAATCTGACTGGATTTTTAAATTTAAGATGTTTGTACACCTTAAATCTCATTCTGTGCAATAGACAAGGACTTGAGAAGACCTTGAAAGAAACTGTTGTATTTTCTGGTTTTTCTACAGTTGCCTAGACCTGTCTCTGGCTGAAGTCTCTTGTTATAAACTGGGAAAAACCTGTTCCTGTTCATTAGTAGGAAGCAGGAAAAATGATCGAATAAAAGTGCTCAGGAAACAAAAATGACTAGGGCATACTTTAGCATATAGCAAACACTGAGATGTTTAATTTAATTCTAAAGAAGGGAACATTTAGGCCTGAAAATAAGTTTCTAAGAAGGTAGACCTAGAATCAGGAATCTTGGTCCAGGAGTTTCAGTCCTGTACTTAATTCTTGCAACCTGCACTTTATGTAGTTTACAGCAAGACTTGTCAACACTGCAAGGAGCCAGGTATCTAAAGCCCATGCTAGAGTTTTGTGGAGCAATTCTGGGATGAAGATTTTTCTGAGCCAAACAAAATGAAAGGGTCAGAGTTTTCCCAGATCTTCAGTGTACCTTTGCAGCCACAGGTGTCTAGGGGCAGCAGAAATATTTTGTTTTTACTGAATCGCTGCTTTGCGATTCAGACCTTTAATCTTACTAGTAAAACTCTCTTTTGATGACCTCCCAGTCTTTGCTTGGGAAAGGCATCATAGTTCTTTGATGTCACATGCTTTTGATATTTAAATCCAGTTTCCAATTTTCATTTGTTCATCCTCTTCTCCCTGTTGCATTTTTTGCCTCATAACATTACAATAAGATGATATTCCCAATTATAGACCCTTGACTGGGGCAGTGTAAGGCAAAGAAGCAAGGCCACAATGTCTGAGGCTTAATGGGCCACAGTGACAGAAGTTGATCCCAGGTGCTAAGAAGAAATCTGATTCTACAAATGGAGTGGCCCTTGGGGAAAGCTAGTATCTTTCTATCACCTAGGTTGTGTGATTCTGCCATGCTTTTTTGTTACACCACCTGCAATTCCCCTCAGTGCTTGACAAGGATTCTGCTGAGTAATAAAGATGTTTGCATCTTTGCATCATCTCGTTGGGAATTCAGGTTGCGGGCTTTCCTTCCTTGCTTGCTTAATATATGTAGGTTTACTATTAATATTTTATGTGTTTTCCCTGAAAATAGGGGTCTTAACAGAACCAGGGTTAAAACATAAAAACCAGACTTCTAATGGAACAGTGATTTCAGATTCAGTCATTTGCAATGAAACTCTGAGTAACCAAGAATGCTATGAGAAAACACAAAAACTGATTCTAGCTGCCGATCCCCTGTTGACTGCTCTCAGATGAAGCATATAGGCAAATAACTCCAACCCCATCAGGAAGGATTAACAGGAACAGAAGAAATAAAGAAAAAAGAGTTCCTACAGTTAAAATACCTTATGGCAATGCTTATTTAATTAATGAAAAGCCATGACATCCTCCCAGAATGATGCCTCTTAAGCCCCTGGATATAGACCCTCCTTTATCTCCCACGGAATATTTAGATATAAAATCAGGACATGTTATAATCTGGTTTGAAGGTAAACATACAAGAGTGCAAGATATTCCATTTCTTAAAAGATTAGGATTTACTAAATGCTGTAAATACTATTGGCCATCTATTCCCCCAGAGAGAAGTTCCTCAACGTTAAGTTCACACAGTATAAGATGATATCATATTATTGTCTTAAACTGTCTAGCACTTACTAACCTCAGCAGTAGCCACACAACTGACGTTTACTCAACCCTGCTGAGCTTGCTTTAACCTTTATGATTAGTTAAGCAATATTAATACATCTCATTGTTTAGTTATAGGTTATCACAAGTAAAAATTACTAAGAATAATTAGAATACTTCATTGTCTAGTCTAGTAATGATCATACAAGATATTTTTGTTTTTTCCTTGTGACCTTTTCCTGTTCTGGAAAAATATGTGTAACTGCCAACCTTTTAATGTATAAAAAGCTGACTGGGAAAAATAAAATTTAGAACTTAGCATCCATTCCTTGAGTCTGTGTTGCTTTGCTCTTCACCGCCAATGCCTGCTCCCTCACCTGAGACTGCCACAACCCCTGCTAGGGCTGGACCCCCACACCTTTTTCCCTGGCAAGTTAAATTATCTGAGGAATGGGGAAGAGTATTATCTCAGAGGTACAGAGGAAGAGGAAAGTACAACTCTATTCAAGAAGAATAGAGTTGTTGTCTATCCAGAGACAGATAAATAAAATGTATATATATATAATGTATATATATACATTGTATATTCAGCCATCAAGAAAAATGAAATTATGTCATTTGCAATTGAAAATTAATGGAACTGGAGAGCATCATGTTAAGTGAAATAAGCCAAAGACAAATACCATGTTTTCTCTCATGTGGAAGCTAAAGGGAAAATAAAAAAAAAAAAAAAAGATGTCATAAAAGTAGAAGGTAAACCATTAGAGTAAAAGAAGAGGAATAGGAGGGGAATAGTGGGAGAGAGGAGGGAAGGATAAGGGGAGGTTTGGGGGAGTAATATTGACCAAATTATGTTATATTCATGCATAAGTATAACATAATGAAACCCACTATTTTGTATAATTAATGTGCACCAATATTTAAAAAAAAAAAGTTGTAATAACTTGAAGTCTTAAGGCACAGTACAGAATGCTGTGTTAATGACAGTGAGTAAGATGTTAACATGCTTCTCCATAGTGTTCGTGTAATATAGTTTTCTGCCATACTGTTTCTAGAGTTACCAAACAGATTTACTAGAAGGAATAAAAGTTGACAAAGAGATTTTTTTTTTCCTGAGTTTTACAAAAACTTTTTATAAAATAAGAATACACTCACAGGGAGTTACAAAAGTAGTTTAGAGAGTCTGGGCACCCCTCAACCCAGTTTTCCCATTGTTTACGTCTGATATACCTACAATACAATACCAGAAAGTGGACATTGGTACAATGTGTACATATAGATCTGTGTGTGCCAGTTTTTCACCTGTGTTGGTTCATATAATCACCACCCCAATCCAGATACAGAACTTTATTCCATAGCCACAAAGCTCTCGTGTTACCTTCCCTCCCCACCATCTCTAACTCTGGTCCATCATTAATTGCTTTTCCATCTTTATAATTTTGCCACTTTGAGAATGTTATATGAATGAAATCATACAATATGTGGCCTTTTGAGATAATTATTCACTTATTGAGGAACACTTCCAGGTTTTGTTACTTAGATAATGCTGCGATGAATATTTGGGGACTGGTTTTTGTATGGATAGAAATATTCACTTATCTGGGTAAATGCTCATAAATGCAGGTGTGGTATGGTAAGTGTATTTTAGTTTTCGGAAAGTGACCAAACATATTTGAATCATGTTTTTTACTCTGCCAGGTGCATGTGGGTGGGTAAAAGTGTAGGTTTCCCACTTGGTCTCTATTGAAGCCCTTGGTAGTTGGAGTGAGAGGGGAGACGAGCACCTCATTACTGTTTGGATGGGTGGGAGTTTCAGCCAGACCTCTATTGATACCCACATGCGAGGGAGAAGGTGCTTCGCTGCTCCCCAGGTGTCCTCCAATAACACCTTGGTGGTGGGAGTGTGTGCTCATAAGCACTAGAAGGGGATGAAAATCCTGGCTTTTCACTTGGAGTTGTCTGATGCCATCCCCCAGGGGTGGGGATAGAGGACATTTCATTAAAGCCACATGCAAGTGAAGGTCTGGTTTCCCCACTGGCCTTGGCTGATAGAAGTGGACGGGGAACAGAGTTTTTTGTGGTATTTGTTAGAGTAGGCTGGTTATTGCTAAGTTCCTTCCATCCCTCCATCTGTGCTCTTGCTGCTTCTGGATTGTAGATTTCTCCATCATTCAGTCCAGGATACAGGAAACAAAAAGCACACCCAGATAGTTAATTGCTGTCTTTACTCAAATCTCAAGGTCCCTAGCTAGTCTGCCTTTTCTTCACTTTTCAGTTTTCTGAAGTTGATGTTATATATAATTCCAAGGGGGTTTAGTAGTACATAGCAAGAAGGATAGGAAGAAATCTATCTATTCCATCTTTGTCTAAAAGTCTGACAAAGGGTTTTTGAATGTTCATTTCTCTTCTGAAAACATAAATCAGATCATGTCTCCACCCTTCTAAAAAACCTTGTCATAGTACCATTGTGCAAAGGAAAAATTCCAACCTCTTAATATGGACAGTTAGTGATACTGCCGTTTACCGATGACAAGTTCTGCTCCCTCTAATGTTGAAGTTTGAACACTAGAAAAGCACGCCAAGGCAAGCATATTAAGCAGGTTTTATTTAAAATAGTAATAATACAGACTTCTCCCAGGAGGAAGAAGGGGGCCATGGCTGATGTTCTAAAGCCCCCAGAAGTGAGTGCACCCTACATCTTTTTTAGGTTAAGGTCTCTTTTGTTCTCCAGTTCTCTCTCCCCTTATCTCTCCTTCCTGCCTATGTGACTAGGTTTTGCAGGTGAGATGTAAAAAGTGAGAAGTGGATGGGGCAGGGGGAGGGCCAAAGTGATTCAGTCAGGCAAAGGCTCAGGGGGCATTAATTAGTAGCTCCTTGCTTGCAGTCCTTGATAAAGGCAGGTATATTTGGTAATCAATGAGCTCCTGAGACCCTTGACATTCCATTCTTCCAGAGGCAGTCTCCAACTTCCAGAGGCAGATGGCTTTCATGGCTTCATTTCCTCGATTTGACCTGATCCCCTATTTCTACACTAACTGCCTGTCCCCAATTCTGGCTTCATTTCCCCCTTTTGCTTTAGGAACTCCTTACTGCTGTAAGGAAAGGGGGCAGCTACCGCTCTGGCTGCTTTGAAGCTGGAAGGGGGCAGCAAGGGGCAAGCAATTTGGAGTTCCCTTTTAAAAATCGGGTCAATCAAGGGGTCCAAGGTAGAAGTCTGGTTGGGGAAGAGCAGGTTGTAAAGTCATCTGGGGGTGAGTTCTTCTATGAGAGAAGAAAAGACATGAGTACTGAAATGAGATTAGTACAAAGTAAATGTTGCAGCATCTGAAACACGCCAATGAATATCGTGAAGACGACAGAAGTCAATCTCTCACCAGGAGGTGGAAGAACTGAGAATTTTTTCCCATAGCAAGGCCTAACAAAGGCTGGAGAGGACAGGCCTTTATTTGGGAACTTTAACATTGTCCAAGTTATCAGGATTGTAAACACAACATTTAACTCTTAATGTCATTGATGTCCACAGAAAATAAAGTTAAGCTACTTAATGTCATCTGATTTTTGTAAAATATCCCTTTATTGGTATAGCCTGTGTTTAGTAGAGATCTCTATACTTCTGTTACTTAGGGCTAGATAATCATACTAACAAACATAGATTAAGCCTACCTGTGTAAACTGACTAAAAATTTCTGACTCTGGCAGTTTCTCTTGATAGTTATCAGGCACATTTGCCTAAGAGCTCTCTTTTTGTAGCTTCCAGTCTTTAGTGGGCTAACACAAGTGTATATTTTAAGTTACATTTAACTATTGTTTCACTATGCCCAAGAATGCCTATATTTGGGTTTTAACTGTTTTGCTAGCTGTCTAAGATCAAGCTGGTCAAATTGACTTGTTCCTGTCTTGTTAGAATCAGCTGAGTTCCCACAGGGATCACTCATGGGGAACTTGAGAGCAGCTTCTTAGCTCTATTAGTGTTGTCTGTTAGGCAGGGTCTCCTCTATGAGACAGCTTCCCTTGGAAGCACCAGGGATGTCTCCCTTTTCCAGTGACCCTCCTCTGCAGCAGGTACACCAATAGGCTTTTCATCCTCTGGTGGCCTCATCAATCACCCTGATCAGGAAGTCATGTGACCCAGAGTTGTAAAGCTCCTTAGAAAAGTCCTCTTGTTCCCTGGGTTCAGGTTGACTTTGAGGGCAAGATACTGGTTTTTCTTGGCCTCTGTATTTAACTTCAATCTCTAAGTTTGATCTTAACCATCCAGCAAGCCAGTCTCACCAGTTATAAAGTAAGAGTACTGGGCTTTAACTACAATGTCTATAACTTTACAGTTATTTACCCTTTTAGCTAACTGGAGTCTGTATTAGTACTGGAAGTTACCACGATCTGTTCTGAAGTTACCTCTAACAAGACAGGAACAGGTCACAGGTTACCTAGGTTCTGTGTTCTTGAAGCAGTACCTCTCTGCAAAACAGGTAACAGTTTTACAAAAATGAAATTAGCAAGGGTAAAAATATATTCAGCTTGTATAATAGCTATTTTGAATTTTGGCTGAATGCTACATTATATCCCCTGTTTGAGATCACAGTACTTTTACAACAAGAACCAATCTTCTGACTATAACTTTAAATAAGCTGAAGTCTGACTTATTTTGGAGCCACTCAACATGCAGGAAGATGGGAGGCAGAGCCTTATCTCAGGTAAGGCGTGGCTCTTTACAAATCTTAAGTGAAGTGTTTTAATTCTGATGTTGATCTTTGCTTCTTTCTTAAATGTCATTTTAAGAAGTTTACATATATTGATTCCTGAGTCTATATGAACATTAATTAACACAATTTGTTATATCTAAAACATGAATTAAAGAAAGACTGAGAGAGCTTTTAACTTTCCTTTTGTGTAGCAAAATGCTTTCATGTTTCACAATATTAACCTTTAAACAAATCAGGCTCTCACTAACTTTTAGAAATACATTTACATTTAAATTTTTTTTATCTCAGTGTAAAAAGTAACAAATTTTACATATGCCCTATTGATGACAGGTCCTATAATAGAACATTAAATGATAGAAATAAATCCCCAATAACATTTACTCTTCTTATAAGTTTAAAATTACCATTACAGACAAGTTTAATTTGGAGAATAGCAGCTTGTTAAATTTTCTGCTTTAAAGGCTTGTATACCTGGAAAATATGAACACATTTAATATACAAAGAATGACCATTCCAAATTTAGTTTTTAAAGAAAAATTTAGACTCTGTAACGTAGTACAATCCTCTCACAGTTGTTATTTAACCATAATTGTATAAACCCCAATTTTTAAGATTAATTGCTCTAAAGAATAAAACTTAACAGACATAATGTTAAGAGTAAATTAGTGTTTCTAAGAAATTCTTGTCATTTTACCATATAGATTAAACTTTGGCTTATATCGGAACATTAGTATTTCACGTTAGGAAAAACCTGAAATAGCTTTAACTGATTGTCTCACATACATATAACCAACTTAGTTATGTGTGTAAGGAAATCCCACAAAACCACGCCAGACACAGGAAATCACAAAAGGGAATTTATTAAGCAAACAGAGTGTCTCCCTGCAGGGTAAGAGAGAAAATGGGAGGAAAATAGAAAAGAAAAGAAAGGGCATGTGCTAGAGAAAGTGGAAAGCAAGGAGAATAGAGAAAAGTGAGGAGGACAGACAGAAGGAAAGGAAAAGATGGCGGGGAAGCTATAGTAAACAGTTGAATTCCACCGGGCTAACAGGGGACCAATATCGGAGAAGGATACTTGCAAGCTGACTGATGAACCAATAGCGAGCTAGGATGTTCACAGATTGACAAGTGGTTGGGAGGCGGGGAAAATGGCTGCACCTGATGGGCAGGAGAACAGCTTTATACATTACAACATGCAAACTTGTTGAAATTTGCCCTTTACTTACACAGACTTTCTTAGCACTTACATAGACCCTCATGTATTTCATCACATAAGCACTTTCTTACCCAGAAACATTTTGTTCTTCACTAAATATATTTTCATATAGAACCTTTTATTTTCTCTTTCCTATCTATTGACCCCTTTTTGTTCACTTTTTGAAACAACTCTTACGAAATTTCTGAATTTAGATAAAATACTCTATTTTAATAAAATTAAATATTTCATTATTTATAGTACTCTAATTGAAACAGTTGAAACTTGGAAACCTTTGTATATAGAATTGTACCTTTTAGGACATAACTCTTAGTAACCTTGTTTTTGGTAATGACACAAAGCAATTTTAAACCCTTTTTATTTACCAATCTATGAAAACACCAATAATGTTCAAGTATGTTACCCCATGGAATTTAAGGAGTTAAGAGTACTTGATGTTATTTAACAATTAGCATTTTAACTTTGTGTATTAATCAGATGTCTCTACAAACACATTTGAGTAATCCCATACATGTTAACTCTAATTCACTTATTTTTGTAAAAACCAAGATATCAGACAAGTGTCCTGAACAGTATTTGCCATCTCTTTCCTGTTGAAGAAGAGTCCTAGAAACAATTGATATTAGAAATTTTATAAACATCACATTTTATTAGTTTGACCACCTAGAGACTTGTGAGTTATTTTCAAAGACATTTTACTTTTATTAGTTTACCCAATTTAAATTGAACCTTTTTAAATCACGTGAATTAAAAGTATCTGGATCCATTTTTAATTTTAATTTTAGGAGCGCTCAATTTTGATACAGACAAAACATGATGTCAAACAGCACAACATACAAATAACACAAAATGAAGGCCTTGTAACTTTATAGGTGAATCTCCATTTCAATGTAACAGATGTTCAAAAACTCTAGTTGAATAAAAAATTAGAACTGATCAAAAAAAGTCATAAGCTCAAAAAATATAGAGTTAAAAAAGAAAAAAAAACAAGAGTCCTGGAAAAATGATATGGCCGTTAATTACTTTAGTACAGCACCATAAAATTTACTTTTGCTGGAGTTCAGGTAAGACTCTTTACTTTTTTTTCTTGGGTTTGAGACTGGTCTCCCACTGAGACTTCAGGCTTCCTCTGTTTACATTTCATTGTAAACCTTGACTGAGATCTGAAAAGAGCTGAGATAACAGGTTTCAGCAGAAACTTTATGCCTAGGGCATTTTAGCCATTTCTATCAGGACAGGCTTGGATGTCAAAGAAAATTATAAGACCTTATTTTCCATCACTTTTGAGAAAGAAGCTACTATGCTGAGCTCCTCACTATGCCATTGGTTACTGAGCTGCCTATGGCTGCCTATCCAGGATTTATTTTCCCCTCAGTGACAAACAGGTTAAATCTTGCTCCATAGGTAAGCTGAGGACAGGAGCTTAAAGTAAGGCCTCTTTTTGATATTCCTGGGGCAGAATATTGTCCTATGGTGGCTATTTTCCAGTAGTATTGAACCTGTTGATGGCATAATTAAGCTTTATTTTTGAGATCTTATAATTCCTATCAGCTAAGAAGTTTAGGAGCTCTGTAATGGCCTTTTGATATTCCTCTGGGTGGAGGCATATAAAGGATGTCATTTACTTACTGGAGAACAATCACAGATGTTTTAATCTCTGAATTTTGTTAAGTCCTTGGCTAAGGTTTGTTTGAACAGGTGAGGGCCATCTAAATCCTGAGGCAACACTGTCCAGGTTAGTTGAGATACATTATCTGGTTCCTCAAAGGCAAGCAGAAATTGCTATTCAGAGTCTAGCATATACAGGAAAAGCCGTCTTGTAAGTCTAACTTAGTAAACCAATCAGCAGCTGGAATTTCAGATAACAGTAAGAACTACAGGGTGGGGGGAAATTACTGCTTCATTATTCTAAGGTTCTGGACTAGGCAGTTTGCTTTTTAACTCCTAAAATGGGTGAATTACATGGGCTATTGCAAGGCATTAAGTTTCTATCAATTTGAATGATCTTTAATAAGCCCTTTTTCTTATCTTTTATGCTCCCTTTTCTTTCTTTTTGATCTCTATTAAAAAATGGAAGATGCAAGCTGGAGAAGATCATCTAAGGATTGATCAGGGCCACATGCCAATTTTTGTAATTTCCTCTAAATGCTTGGGGCTGACTGAATAATAAATTTGTACTTTAAAAGTAGGTGGCCCTCTATGGATTCAGGGTGGTGTGTTTTCTTATTGCCTTTCTGAGTCTCTCCATGAAAATAGCAGGACTTTCCTGAAGGCCTCATAATAGTTTTCTAGGTATCCTACTCATTATTTGAATCCCAGTTAGGATGGTTTCTGGGAACTGCCTTTGCTCTAGATAGTTAATAGCATAATTTTCCAGGTGAAGTCAAATACCAGGCATACGTTTTGAAACATCTTAATATTTATTAGGATCCTCCAAAAAACTTCCTAAGTTTATTTTTATCTGTCTTAAGTTGGGGGGTCCCCTTGTTCTTCCTCCCTTAGTGGGCGATTCCTCAAGGTTTTCTTCCTCTCATGGTAGAGATTATTGATATCAAGCCTGGTAACATATGAAAGGCACTTTTCTTGATCATTTGCAATTTAGCAGTATGCAGGCTAGTGGTGAACCTGGCAATACCGTTGAGAGAGAAGCTCCCTCCTGCGTTAGAAGTATTAGGGACATCTTCCTAACTTTGAGCTTTCTTATGGTCCAGAAAAACCCGTCTCTTACTACCTGGCTTTGCCAAAGTTATTTCTGGCCTTCTTCAGCAAAGTCCTAGTTTGCCCTGTGCTAGAGACCCTGGGAGGAGTCAGACTTAAGGGCATTACTGCTTTCCTCCCTGCGACCATAAACTCCTAATTATGAAAAAAAGATGACAAAAGTAAAAAGTGTGCATTTTTGCCTATCTTTTTGCCCTGTAGACTAAAGGAATCTCCAGAGGATGAGGGGACATCTACTGGTTGTTAGGCATATAACGCCCTTTTCTTGGAGGGTCTCACGGGAGGGGTTGATTTTAAATGCCTCCCTCTTGCAGCTTAAAGAGAACACAGAGAGCACATTTAAGCAGAGGAACAGTAATGGGGAGACTCTAGATAGACTAGTGAAGGCTAACTATGTGAACAAAGGGAACTTGGGCATTTTCATCCCAGGTCTTAATCCTACAGTCTGAATTCCTGATGTCTGACCGGCAAGAGAAGGGGAGCATCCAGGAGGGAGTGGATGTGGGGAGTGTTGTGCGGCCCATACGGAGACAAAGGTAATTGGCGCTTTCCCTCAGTGCCATTCATCTACCGACCACCCTGGATACCCCTTAGGCCGGTCGGGAGGAGGAGTCCGGAGAAGGAACATTTGGGATCCGCCTGAGAGTAGCCTGGGCCAGAGAACCCCGCAGTTGTTCCAACCTTTCCTCTGCCTCCACGCATCCTGGGTAGATCAGGACAAGGGACACTGTGTACTGACAGCAATTGCGCTTCGGGCCTGGACAGAAAAGTAGGAAACGGCTTTGGCAGAGTCCAACATGTCTGGTCTGCAAAGAGCAGGTGATTGGAACTTGCCTGGGCCAGGAAACCTCTCACCCAAGTCTTGAAGGACAGCAGCTGCACTAACTGCATTTAAGTAGCCGACGGGTGCCCATTTGACCCTCCAAAAATAAAGAGACAGAAAGATGCATCTTAAACAGATGTGGGGTGCGTGGAGAGAGAAGCTTACTTACCTCGGTGTACATCTCAAATCTGATACCGCCGTTTACCGGTGACGAGTTCTGCTCCCTCTAATGTCGAAGTTTGAACACTAGAGAAGCATGCCAAGGCAAGCATATTAAGCAGGTTTTTTAAATAGTAATAATACAGACTTCTCCCAGCAGGGAGAAGGGGGCCATGGCTGATGTTCTAAAGTCCCCAGAAGTGAGCACACCCTACATCTTTTATAGGTTAAGGTCTCTTTTGTTCTCCAGTTCTCTCCCCCTTATCTCTCCTTCCTGCCTACGTGACTAGGCCTGGTTTTGCAGGTGAGGGCAGGGGGAGGGCCAAAGTGATTCAGCCAGGCAAAGGCTCAGGGGGCATTACTTAGCAGCTCCTTGCTTGCAGTCCTTGATAAAGGCAGGTAAATTTGGTGATCAATGGGCTCCTGAGACCCTTGACATTCCATTCTCCCAGGGGCAGTCTCCAACTTCCAGAGGCAGATGACCTCATGGCTTCATTTCCTCGATTTGACCTGATTCCCTTTTTCTACACTAACTGCCTGTCCCCAATTCTGGCTTCATTAGGACCCTTCACTTTCCACAAATAACAGCCATATTTTTCAGTAGCTCTCCACCGTGTAGTTAACTGGCCATACAGAATTTCCCATGCAACATTTCTTCAACACCAAGCTTTCCCATGGTCTGTTGTTTTTGTACACATGATTACGCACTGTTGGTCCCACCTTTCTCTTCTCCATTCCGCAGGCACCTCACCGTTCTCAGACCTAGTCCTCATGTAACAGGGAAGCTGTCTGAGACTCTCCCAGAGCTGTTCGATCCCTTCTGGGTGCTACCATAGCAATATGAACACACCTCCATAAGTCTGTGTTGATCTCATCTGCCCTGCTCTGTGAGGTAGGATTGTCACTGTACATTTCTTTTTCATACAACAACTATCAACTATAAATCCTTTCTTTTTTTTTTTTTTTTTGGTACCAGGATAGATCCCAGGGGCACTTCACCACTGAGTAACATCTCTAACCCTTTTGATGTATTTATTTTTATTTTGAAACAGGGTCTCCCTAAGTTGCCTATGGTCTCACTAAATTACCCAAGCTGGCCTCAAACTTAGGATCCTTCTGCCTCAGTCTTCCGAGTCACTGGAATTATAGGTGAGAGCCACCTCGTCCATCTCAACTATAAATTCTTTGAGGTTAGGGACTGTGCCTGTCTTATTCACCAATGGATCCTTAGCACATAACACTCTGATACATGGTTGACACTCAACAAATGTTTATTAAATTGAGTAAATGAATGAATTATTACTCTTAGTTACTAAAGCAATCAAATATTGTCCCCAGCTTTTGTGACTAGGCTATCTGAGACTACCTCATTTTTGTTATTTTTCCTCTAAACAAAGTGACTTTGGGAAATGTACTAATGTAATCATTTCCCCATCCTCTTCTTCCCTTCCTTAAGGGCTCCCTACTTTCATAAACCTGCTGCTTCCGGTGGTATCCTGAGGAGCCAACCCCTTGAAAGCAAGGCTGGCCTGTTCACTGGCTAATAAGTTCTCCAAAGCCAAATCTCCAGGTCATCATTAGTTATGATCTAGTCTTCAGTATACTAAAACCCTTATTTTTAACTAGTTATATGATGCCTAGGATTTTCTTTGCCAAGCATTCTAAAACCAGCTTTTATTAAGAAACAAAATCTTTTTGGATTTTAATTGTATTGGCTGGGAAGAATTTAACAGTAACTCTTATTAGATCTTGGCAACTGACATTTAAGACAATAATACATTTTTTTGTTTTTCTGATATTTTATCCAATTCATACATATATCCTTGTAGATACCAAATGATTCAACATGTGATACTACAATGTTTACAGTAATTAGCAAGTGAAGTTGTACAACTTAACACATAAACACATGATATAAAGTATTTTGCAGGTCAAACCTGTTCTGTTATACCACTGAATCTTTTTAAAGACTCCAATCCTTTGACCCTTCTATTTTGTTCTCACTTATTGTGGTCATTGATTTTTCCCAGTTGTAGTCACTATCTGATCCTAATGCTGTATATAAGCTCACACACATGTAATAATTTCTTCACTTACCAAACCTACTTAATATAGCTGACATGATTAACACTTTTATATGCATAATTTTTCATTCTTAACAGCCACCTTGCAAGGTACATGTTATTATCTGCATTTTATAGACATAGGAACTGCGGTTCAGAGAAGTTGTAAGTATCTGAGCCAGAATTGGTTCTGATTCCAAGTGCATGTTCTTCTCAGTCTACCACTTTGCCTCAATGAAAAGATGTAATAAGAAATTGAATCTTCAAAAGATGGAATATGTCAGGTGCTATGGCTTATGGCTGTAATGCCAGCTACGTGGGAGAAGAAGCAGGAAGATTGGAAGTTCCAGGACAGCCTCATCTCAAAAAAGAACTGGGGGTTGGAAGGAAAAGTTTGATCCAATTTCCCCTAATATCCCAACTCCTGCCCCATCAATCAAGATGCTGGATTTTTATTCTATCACAAAAAATATAATATTCTCTTTTTTGTAAGATGAGTGGGGGAGGAGGTAAATGTGTTCAAATAATGGTGTAGGGTGGGCTAAAAGTTTAGGGTTCTCTGGTAGCTTATTCTCCTGACATTTGTTCTCATAAATTTTCTCAAGCAATCAGGTCCTTTTGTCCATCTGAAAAAACAAGAATGATTTTTTTTTCAATATACAAAAGAATCTAAACAACTAATTTAACTGGCTACCCAAAAAGTCTTGTGGGTGGTCAGTGAAACTTGCTAGCAGTAGGAACTGGTATTTGATGGGTAAAAAGGCCAGTGACTGTCTTTCTCACAAGTAACTGATACTAAACAAACTATAGTAAGCATTTTTGACAAATCATAGGGCTATCCATTTAAAAACTGAGGATCTTTTTCTTTAGTGTCTGATTGAGTAGCTCTTTCCCTCCCTCCTCATTTGCTTCAGATACATCCTGCAGGCTCTGAGAAGGAAATGTGGACAGGTAATGTGGAAAGGTGAGCCAAAAGTGGAGAGGTGGGCTGGGGACATAGCTCAGTGTCAGTAGTGGAACACTTGCCTAGCATGTGCAGAGTCTTGGGTTTGATCTCTAGCTCCACAAAAGAGAGAGAGGTGATATCAATGAGTGAAAGGAGTACCTGAGCCATAATATCCCTCTTTGTCACTCCCCAAAGCACCAGGAAGCAAAGAGATCATCCTGCTCACCTGCAGGAGCAAGTGAGAAAGGATTCCAATATCAGTTGGCAAATTCCTGCTACCATCCTGGCCCCTGAACAGGGATACATGGCTGGAATCCATAGGAAGTAACTGGGACAAGGCAAAGACTGTTTTGGGACTGGCTCTGCTCCCAGTTACTTGTTGGCACACTGTGAATAACAGCCATACTACCATGGGGGCATATTCTTAATATCTCTCAAAGATCCAGCACGAGGCAAGCATGGTCCTTTTAGAGACAAACACAGCTTCTCCAGACAGGCATGAAAAATGAACAGAAGTGAGCCTTTCTCATCCTTGGCTCTTCTATCTGAAATGGAAAGACGAATGTTCCACACTACTGGAGTGTTCCACACTGAGACTGGAGGTGGTCTCTTCCATTCTTCTGGTGATGTTCCCTACTCCTCCTAGTGGCATCAGTTAGCTTCAGCACTTTCCTTGGCTCATTTGCATTCCAGGCTGATTCTATAGGTCCCTTAGAAATAAGTAGCTGCCTTCTTGGAAAAGTCAGCTTACTCCTCTAGGCATGAATTCTTTAAGGAGGGGTGCCTTTACCTGGGGTCACTCATACATTCTGGGACACCTGATGTCTCCTGCAATTACCCTAGGCACACCGGGACATAAAGTCACCCTTCCCATTTGGATAATATCCATCTGACTTGTAAGAATTAAATAAATGTACATGTAGGCACAGTGCATGGTATAGTGAAAGATTTGATTAAGGAGTCACTGTTAGCCATAGTCTACCTTTGGTTTCAGCTCCCTGTGCACTGTGTGACCTGGTATTGCACCTCCCTTCTATCTCTTTCCTCTTTCTTCTGTTCCTTTATTCCTGTCCTTGGCTTATTGCCCTCTTCATTTCTGGCACCAGACCCAGGCCCCTGACTGCTGGCATTAACCAAGGGTTTTACAACTTTGCTTACCCTCTTTTTGCTTGATCCCAGGGCTGGTACCAGCCAAGCCCATTATTCTGGGTCCTCACCTGTGTGATGAGGTTGTTGCTTCACTTCCCCCACCTTGCTGTCAGACCTGGGCACTCCTAGGAGTTAGGGGCAGGGTGGGGTCAGGGCTGAAACCCATTTGCACACATTCCTATTTTATGTTTTATTAACAAGTTTATTTTTCAGGCGAATACTTCCCTTTCCACCCTTCCTAAGTTTGCCCTTGGGCTCCTATACAAGGATCTCAATATCTTCTTTTTATAGGTGGAAATATACCCTGAAATCTTCGTGCTAGAGGCATTCGTTTTTATGTGCACAGAAATTTCTGCCTGGTAGCTCTTCACTGCCGCCTGGCTGCTTGCCTCCAGAAGGAGAGCAGGGGTGACCACAGCGCTGTCACTGCAGGGAATAGGGGGTCGAGGGTAGGGAAAAGGCACCTAACTGGCTCAATAATTAGTCTGAAATCTGAAAGAGGACAGGAAGCTGAAGTCTAAAATATTTGGTTAGGGGCCCAATATTGTCCCTCCCTAAAAAACCTCCTGGTTCCCAAGGGGTCGCTCGCACTCAGATTAGCAAGATGTGGGGGACACGGGGTGTTAGCTGATGCCCCCCAGCTTGCCCCAGTTTTCCGGTCTCTGTTAGAACCCACTGCTTCTCAGGCCAGAAAGCGCTGCGGGGACAGCTGCGGGCTGGCGGGATCGTCACGTAGAGCTGATCACGTCTGGGATTGCTGTTTTCGCTTCCCCGGAGGGTAGTGAGGCGCAAAGTGCAGGCAGAGCAGAAAGAGGAGCACGGAAACCAAGAGCTATCAGTCCCTGACCGGGAGGCAAAATAGGAAAAAACAAGTCCCAGTGAGCATGGCTGAGAAATGGCCCATCTGATCGTGCTCAGCCCGACACCGAGGGCGGTGAGGTGCAGAGGGGCGGAGGCTCGGTTGCTTGGGCAGTGTGGCCGGGGCGGGCCAGCCGGCGGGGCATTTAAACCCCGCTGACCGCCGGCCCGGGACACGCGCAGGCTCCGCACCCTCCTGCGTCGACTCAGCCGGGCAAGATGCGGTCTTCCCTGGCTCCGGGTGTCTGGTTCCTCCGCTCCTTCTCCAGGGACAGCTGGTGAGCAGGGGGAGGGAGGCGCGCTGCCCCCGCTCTTGGCTAGGGGCGGGCAGGGACCACCGGGTAGCCTTCGCAGGCCAGACCAGGTCCAAGGTGGCCCCGCACCACGGAGCGGGGGTGGGTGGGGAGGAGCGGCTCTGGCAGGATCTGGCCCCGGGCTTTTTCGGCTGAGCCAAACTAGAAGGTTGATAACACACAGACCCTGCCTAGACTGCGTTCTCCGGCTTCTCAGTGACACTAGTGAAGATCAGGCTGCCTGGGAGAGTCCCCACGTTTTCCCCTTTGCCATCCTCGTTTCCAAACACACGAGCACACACACTCAGACCACCTCACTTTCGTACCCCTGAGCACCTGGGGTAGCTGAACATTCTGACTGGGGAACCTAGGCCCCGGGTGGCCCCAAAAGGTGGCTATATATTGGAGTTTTTGTATGTCCCTTTCAGTTTGTTTTAGCCATAGGGTAACACAAGCCAGAACTCAGTGATCCTGGTAGCTTACCTGGAGGAGTTCCAGGCCCTGAGAGACGTGGGAGTAGAGCTGTAGCAACTCCGCAGCTGGGTGGTCGCCCCAAAACAGGTGAGCCAGCTCCCAGATTGCATGTCCTCCTGACCACAGGTTTCATCAGATCAATTGGGAGCATTTTGCTTGATCTGCACAGTAGTATTTTTTTTTTTTTTTCTTTAACATTTTGGTAGTTGCCATCATTTACAATTTATAAAATTTAACAAAAATAGCCAGATTCCTGACTTTTTTTGAAAAACACATGATATAGTAATGCCAGGCCTTAATTCCCAAATGAAATTAATAGGAATTAGAGGCTGCTTCAGATAGGACAGGTACTTTCAAGGCAACAATTTGTCCCGGTTTTAAAACAGTCTTTAGTTCTCAACCTTCTCAGGCCTGGGCAGATGAGGACACTTGGTCATCTAGGTACTTTGAATTGGTTGATAGTACTTTTCACATCCGACCTTCTTCACTCATTTAGATTACTTACTTAGTCCTTTTTGAGTTTGAGACTATTAAATTATATTTTTTCAGAAAGATAAAATCATGACTTTCGTAAGAATATAAAACAAACTTGTTAAAGATGTTCTTTTATTTATAATGCAGGAGCCAGAAGATGTTATAATTGACTCAAAAGGCAATCCAGGAAGGGAAAATGGAGATCTAGTGTTTAATGCATATGGAGTTTCAGTTTGCAAAGATGAAAAAAGTTCTGGAAATAGATGGGAGTTATGGGGGTTAAGGATGTACAAAAATGTGAATGTACTTAATGCCATTTTAAATGGTTAAAATGGGCTGGGGTTGTGGCTCAGTGGCAGAGCACTTGCCTAACATGTGAGGCATTGGGTTTGATTCTCAGCACCACATATAAATAAAAAGCAAAATAAAGATCCATTGACAGCTAAAAAAAAATTTAAAAAATAAATAAAATAAAATGGTTAAAATGGCAAATTTTATGTTATGAATATTTTACCAAAATTTAAAAAACTGGTATTCAAAGAACATATCCATTTACAATTTGGGAATGTTAAAACCACACTGTTTTTTCCACAGGTTGGGGTGGAAGACTATTGAAATTATTGTTCATAGACATATTTTACATGACTTACTGCTTTGCTACCACTTCAAAGAATTATAAAATAGCTCAAAGTCAATGAAAAGCTAGAATCAGATAAGTGAAAGCTGGATTCAGATAAATTGAAGGTATATCCTCTAAACAATACATAGTTTTGTTTTCTTCCACAGAATCCCCCGTTTTGATGATGATGATAAAAATAATAATTATTATTATTACAGTCTCCAAGAAAGATTATTCTTGATCACAAAATAAAGATGGTCCCATTAGATTTGGTCTCATTACTTACTGAGGTACAGCAAGACTATTAATTAACAGATAGAGCTTGTTAAATTTGCTTTTCCAGAAGTTTTCATAAGGAATCTTGGATTGGACTTTTAAAGTCTTTTATTATTTATTTTCTTGAAGTTAGTAAGCCATACCAAGAAACTGTTTCCACTAGGTTTTACATGCTGTTCCTATAACTTTTGGCAAAAGCTTCAGTTTTAATGGTTCCCAAAATCTCTTAAGCCTCCTGGGCCAGCTACAAATGAGTGACATTTCTTTTTGCCTATAAAGGTGGGAACTCAGCAAGCTACTTTTCTTGGAAGTGTTTTATTAGTATTGGCTCCATAGAAGAGAACTTAGTTCTTAAAAGGGGCAGGTTATATCTGATTAAGAGGACATCTTTGTCAAATACAACACTCCAGCCAAAGCCTTAGTTACATAACCAATTTTTCTAACCATGCATTGGTTTAAAAAAAGTCAAGGAGGCACAGGGAACAGATTCTTATTAAACCTTTGCAAATAGTCATATTACCATGAAAAACAAGAAGACCCATTAAGAGTTTCTGAATTCTTAAGAATTAGAAAGGATAAGATATGTGTTAATGTTTCATTTAAATTTACAAAAGTTCAGGCTACTCAATTGTTATGGGTTGCAAATCACCTAAGAAGAAAGACAAAGGTCTTCCTTACATTTATATCCTGGAAATGGAACATGACGAAAATACTCAATACTCAAACGTAATACAGTCATCCCTCATCAGTCCTTTTAGTTCCATGTGATTAATTCTGTTCCACCCAATTGTGGGTTAGCAATCTCATACTCATCCGTTTAGACTAAGTCAATAGCATCACAAGTTCAATGCTAGTCTGGGCACCTTAGCAAGACCCTGTCTCAAAAAGTAAGAGGCAGCTGGTCACAGTGGTGCATACCTGTAATCCCAGTGGCTGGAGAGGCTGAGGCAAGAGGATCTAAATTCAAGACAGTCATAGCAACTTAGTGAAGCCCTAAGAAACTTAGAGAGACCCTGTATCAAATAAAAAAATAAATAAAAGAGCTGGAGATGTAGCTCAGTGGTCAAGCACCCCTGGGTACAAGCCCTGGAACCAAAATAAAATTGAAAACGCCTGGGGCTGAGTCATAGAACCCCTGAGCTAATCCCCAGTACCACAAAAGCAAACACAAAAACGTCCATTTCTTGATTAAAGAGTCCAGTTAGTCCACTAACTCAATTCATTAGTGTGTACTTAAAGGTGCTCAAGTAGTGCCATCAGAATCCGGTACCAAGAGCAAGTGCTTGTCTGAGATGGTTGCTAATGATAAAAAAAAAATGTGGCCTAGTTGATGACAAAGCCTTTAGGAAGCATCAGAGCAAAACAAAAACTATCTGTAGATGACCTTTAAAAGCTAGTGGTTAACTTATTACTGATATTTTTCAAGTATGAACAATCTCATGAGAATTATGACAAAAATAATGCAACTGACAAGGAAATTTGTTTGCTTTTGTAGTATTCAAAACAAAAGAAATGCAAATAACAACAGCAAAAATCTAGCCAGACAGTATCAAAAAACATAATAAGGCTAATTCACCACCGTGTGCCCCGAGTACTTAACTCTGAGGAGCCTCAGATTCCTTCATCAGGAGAAGTCAGGTGGTTTTGAGGATAAATATAATAGTTCTGTGAACATGTTTGACCTCTGTTGGCTGGTGAAGGGTGATTGATGGTTGTTCTTGCTTCCTTATGAGGATGGGTTTGGATTCCTATCAAGCATCAGGATTCTGATGGCACCATTTGAGCACCTGTAAGTAGACGAGATGTAGTTCTGCTGCAGGTGCATTACTGCACTGAACTCCGAGGCCTGCAGAGGCAATTAAGGCGCAGTCCTACCTTCTCTAAACTAAGGGTAAAGCTGGAGCAGGTTGTATACATACAATCGGCAATTTTGGAAGGCACTGCTTTGTATATTGAATATCAAAATGTAATGTTTTGTGTGTACCATATCTTTTAGAGGTCACTTGAGTTGATTTTGAAGAAAACTGCCTCTTTGAGCGTGTCTGACACACAGGTGTCAGAGATTGTAGGTGTGATTTGTCTGGCATACAGGAAACATGATACAAGTGGCGGCTCTTCATTTTCACAGATACTATTATTATGGCTAGATGTTAATCCCATTTATCTTTCCTGTGTTAAACAAAATAGAGGCAGGAATGGAGGCAAATAGGACTTACGGTCTGAAATAAAGTTAGAAACAAACTCCGTAACAACAAATTCCACTATTATGTATACTTCTAATGCAGCAATTAAAAAATGAAAACAAGAAATGAACTCTGTCGGACTTACTGCTTTCACATGTCTCCAAGAGAATGTTGAAACAGGTGAAGAAAAGAGTGTAAGAAGCTAAAGGGTGCATTGGGCCTGGGCCTTGGACTCTTCATCTATAAAATGGGAATATAGTATATTTAGTATACTTCCTAAAATTGTTGTGAGGTTTAAATACTACACGTACTTAGATTGGTGCCAGGCTCATATTAAGCACTGAGTAATCATTAATTATCAGTGATTCTATTCACTTTTCCTACTAATTTGTGCCAGGCATTATTAATTTAAAATCTTTTTGGAACTTCAAGATATTAGTTTTCCCATGAACACATGGGTAAAATGAGACACAGAGAAGCTGGTAAATGACTGAATTGAAGTTTGGATCTGGATTAGTCTGACTCCAAAACCTATGGTCTTCCCACTGTCCCCCTAGTGTGGGGTAGGGAAAAGATAACATGGCCATTTGGCCTTAGACAAATCCAATCTCTCAAAGGCTTCATTTCCTTAACTATGAAAGGGAAATAACGATGTACCTAAATCACAAGATTGGGTGAAATTAAATAAAAAACTATTTTAAACACTTAGCACAGTGCCTAGCCTACTTAATATTTGTTGGGTGCTAGAAAATTTCTGTGATGAAAGGGTGAGGGGAGAAGGTCACCTTTGACTTGATGGATCTGGAAGTCTTTGCTTAGGGATGGGTAACAAATGGCTCCAGTCAGCAGGGGCACAGTGTGCCCAGGAAGCAGCCCCTGGAGGTGAGGCTGGAAGCAGGTGGCATCTGGTATTCAGAGGCAGCTCCATCTGAGCCCCGTCCTAGACTGTGAGGAGCTTCTGCCTGGCAGATGTTACTGCTCCTCCTCCTCCTGTCAGACCTTCTGTCATGGTGTTTCTGAGCTACCGAATGCCTGAAGGTTCTCTAGTCCTGGGACTGACTGGTTCCCTTTCTTCTGTGCCAGCATCTGCATAGGCATGCATGGGGGAAGCTGGCAACATGGGCATCTTTTCAGAGAGATGACAGTGGCTGTTGCTTACGGGGCTGGGCCTGTTTCTTGGGATCTGTGAGGGGGAACTCTGGATGTGAAGCTGGTGGGAGGAGGGACTAAGTTGACATAGGAGCTGGATGAGCAGGAATGGGTGTGGAGGGGGAGCAGATTGGACAGGCTAGAGGAGCAGGAGCTGTAAACTCCCATATTGTCTATTTCCCCACACCCTCATCTTCCCATGGGGGCCAGACAAGGCCAAGTCCAAACTGGTGGCTGCAGCTCAGATAAATGGTTCTGCTCTGTGGAGTTTGCTACAGGAGAAAAATGTTGGAATACACACCTAGAAGAAATACTATGTGTGCCAGATATTTTCACATCCATTATACTTCATTTGATCCTTATGACAATTTTGTGCAGGAGTTGATTCTCTTATTCAAAAGAAGATCAAACTTAGAAGTAGAGAGGTTAAACAAGTTGCTCAAGGTCACAGTAAGTGGCAGAACCAGATATGAAGACTCAGCCTCTTTTGGCCTAAGTCTGATGTCCTTTTCCCTATTTTGCCATGGCCCTGGATCATGGTCCTGGATGCTGCCCATGTAGCTTTTGCTTGACTTACTTTCCTAATTCCTGCATAGAGGTGCCTGGTAAGGGCAGCAGAAAGAGCTGCTTAAGGCGGGCTATGATGATCAGAGGCTGCTGTGAGAAGGATCCCGGAGACTCTATCCATTATCCACCACACCCCTCCCCCACTGAGCACGTGACCCTGCATTCCCTTCCCCCAACTGCTTGTGATTGCAGTCTGGTTCGCAGCTGCTCGCTGCATTTCCTCTTCTACCCTGTTGTTTCCTCTTTCCCTCCTTACAAGGCAAACTGGTGTGCACCCCACTGGCTTGGGTGGAGCTGTCTGACTCAGGCCTCAGAGATTGATCTAGAAGGCAGCAAGGGGTTTGGAACAGTCTACATGCTTGGCCAAGGCCTTATTTCTCCAGTTGAAATAAATCAGCTGAAGTGAATGCTGGTTGGTCCCAGAGAAGCAACAAAATAGAGGTCAGACACCAGGGTTTGAGCCCCTGAAGTCCAGGATCCCCTTGTCTGTTTGTTGTGAAGGTGGCGTGTGCATGAGGACTGTGGGGTGGGTGGTGTTACTGCTCTCCTTTTAGTCTCTGGTATGATCATGCCTTGTCCCCTGGGTCCTTCATGCTCAGGAGTGTGTGTGAGTGTGAGGCCTCCAGCAGACCTGGCAGGGAAGGCCCATCTTACCTCCCTGGGAAGGACCACAGCTCTGCGCTCATCGCCACACTCCCATCTGTGCTGTTCACAAGCCTTTCTTCTGAAGAAAATGGAACTTACACGCGCTAGCCACCCTGTCCAAGCCTCACGAACTTGGATTCTTGCACAGCTACCCGGATCGTCAAAGTGAAACATCATGATAGAGCTTAAAGCCATGCCTTTTCATTCTGTCTGAGCACACAGGGTTCCCCTACTCAGCCTTCTTCTCAAAACAAACAATCTTTTTCCTCTTTCCTGAAAAAGATGTTCATCTTAGCCACTAATTACTTCTAGAAAGTTTTGGGTTCTGCTTCTTCTTTGGAAAGGATCTTGAGGCCAAGCCCTTGGCCAACTCCATCTATCTGAGTAGGTGCCCAAGTCTCACCTATAGAAAAGGAGACAAGAAGCATAGGATTTCCCTGCCCCAAGAGAGCTTTATATCCTGGCTGACAGAGGCCCTCCCAGACCTGGCATGCCCCTGACCCATGGTGTATGCCGAAGTTCTGGTTCTGGACTCTGACCCTGTGCTATCTGTTCCCAGCAGGCCTTTCCCCACCAGGATATCTCCTAATGTCCGGAGGGCTTGGTAAGGGTGCAGGGGTGGTGGCACTGTTACCAATGACCCTGGCTTGGTTCCTACAGTACCCAGCCTCTATCCTTTTCAGGTCTGCTGACCCCAGAATAGGCACACCCCAAAAAGGTCACCAAGTTCCATTTCCTCAGGGCAAGTTCCACAGTCACCTGCAGCTACAGCCAGTGCACCCTGTTGTGTGGCGTCTTGGGCAGTCCCAGGTATCATCCAACAGCTCCTGGTTGAGGCAGAGGGTGCGAGGGTCAGTCACTAAGGGAGTAGTAGTCCCCATTGGCTTTGCTGGTGGACAAGGCTGTCAGCAAAGTAGTTGCAAAGCAAGAAAGGTAGATGCAGAGGATGGGGATGACCGGGTGGTGATCGGGGAGGGGCTGTTTCTACCCTCTCTAAAGACCAGACCCTCTGCTGTACTTGTTCTTACTGGTTATTTATTTGTGTATTTGTTCTAGTGATAGTGAGGATAGGTCCTTTGCAGGGTCAGTTTGTTTTTTATCTCTTGCTACTGTGGCACGCTCTGTTCCCAGTTCCTATTCCAGAAGCATTCTTAGTGCAAAGTCTTAATAGGGTCGATAAAGCAATTATCATGCTCCTTTGAAAGAATAAGTTGGATTGTCAGCTAACAGTTACGAGATAGCTAGTCCCCCTCTCTATCTGACTTGGTTATTCAGTAACCAGTATCTGGTTGGGGGAGGTGGGACTCTAAGAAGTGCCACCTCTTACTAACAGATTTAGAGAGTCATGGGGCAGCGAACCCCACCTGGAACAGCGAGCCCCACCTGGAACAGCCTGTGGGCCTTGCCCTCCCCACCCTTGGTCCTTGACCCGCTGGCCCTGTACTGGGACTGCCATCCCTCCCCTCACAGTTGTGAATATTTGGTACCCTGCTCCCCTTCTAGGGCCCCTTGTTTCTTAAGGGAAGGGTTTTGTGAAGAGAAGTGAAACCTCCCAGGTTCCACCTACAGAAGGAGGGCGTCAGCTCTCTGGCCTGCAAATGAGTGTGAGTGCACAAGCGTGACTCAGTTTAACCCAGCCCTTAACCTGACCTATGTCCTCAGGCCCCTTTGAATGATGGTACCCAAGCCTTTTCTCAGAACACCCTGACAAGTTTGCATGGAAAGAGCACCAGGCTAGGAGGAGGACTGGCCTCCAGTGCGCTGTGCCCAGCCAGTGGTGTGACACTGAGCTCAACCCTTCCATCCATCTGCAGTCCAGGCTGGAAGTCCCAGAGGAATCCAGTGCCAAGCCTAGCATCACACAGCACAGCTAAGGACCCCTGGATCCAGGAATCATGACTCTCCTGCTTACTTCAAGGATTAGGTTTTCTATTGGAATTTGGGCCTAGGTCGGAAAGGCCCCGTCAGGGGCCTATGGAAAATCACAGGTTAGCATGCCAGTGTGGGCCCTGCTGATCCTCCTGTCTGCCCCTGAGGTTCAGTGGGAGGGCCTCAGTCAGAGTCACTTTTTTATACAATTGCAGGCTCTCCACAGGCACTCCACCCACCTCAGGCAAGGGGAAGGCACTACTGGCTTCAGAACTTTGTGTTCTTGGGGACTCAGGTATGCATCCCGGGGAGGTAGGAAGGAAGGGGCCTGGAATCCAGGTTCTGAAACTCCCATAGTCTGGAAGAGTTTGGTACCAGTGTTGGCCCATGTGACAGAGCAGCAAGGGCTGTCTCTGTCCCTCCGGCTCTCCTTCCTCGTCTGCAAGTCTGTAGCAATACTAGCTTCTATGTTTAAATGCCTACTGGATGTTAGGAATGTGATAAAACCTGTCAGTAATCCTAACCTGTCGGTAGCTCTATGAGAAAGGTGATAAACTGCCTTTCAGAGGAGTGAAAAGGTTTAAGAAATGAATCCAGCTTTTGCCCCTGATTTCTAAGTCCTTGCTCTTCTCTCTTATAGACATCTACTCCTTGAAATACACACTTAGGGTGACCCAAGATGCTGCTGCGTGCCCTGGGGTAGCTGCTAGATGGAAAAAGCACAGCAGTCTCTGCCCTGCAGTGAGGAAGACTGGCTGGGGCTTCTCCCCAAAATCAACAAGGTAGAAGCCTGGGTCTTCCCAGGACTTCGCCTGGCTCATGTCCAGAGCACCCTGACCTAGGTGCGCCTCCAGTGGATTCCCATCCTCAAGAGATAGCCCAAAATCCACTGCTTGGCACCCAAGGCCCTGCCTGGTCCTTCTGTACTTGGCTCAGTCTTCTTCTGTACTTGGCTCAGTCCCACCTTACAGATAACCGGAGCCATGCAAAGTTCCCTAAACAGGTAGTGTTATTTCACGCCTCTGTGCCTTTGCACAAGCTGCTTCCTCTCCCTGGCATATCTTTCTGCCCATCCCTGATTGACTTGGCCTTCTCCTGATTGTTTTTGAAGACAAAACTGAAGCTTCACCTCCGGAATCTCTTTCTGACACTGCTCCCATTCTGCTGGGCCTGGTGTCCCTCCTCTGTGCTCCTGTGTCAGGTAGGGCTTCTCTTTTTTATAGCACAGTCACACTGATTTTTGTCGATCCCTCACTTAATGCAAGTTCCAGCAGGGCAGAGATCCCGCTTATGCTTCCTCCTGCTATTGCCAGATCCCTAGGCTGATGCCTGGGACATGGCAGGCACATGGGTAGGCAGAAAAGCAGTCTCGTTTCTGCCAAGAGAATCAGGATATTAGAAATGGGCATGAGTATGTCTGTCCTCTGGCACAGCTATCCTACCTAGAGTTGGAAAGGACAAGGACTCCGGAGGAAAGGGCATAAAGCAGATGAGGAAGCATGCCTGGGACCACATCCAGGAGAAAGCAGCGAAGCGGGGCTGAGGCCCTCGTTGGTGGGCAGCTCCTGGTGGGGGGTGAAGCAGTATGGTATTGGGGAGCGGGGTGGGAATGGAAGGGTTGCCAGCAGCCAGGCTATCCCTCTGGGCCCTCTTTATTTCTGAGAGGGCTCTGTGTGCCTGCTGACGTGTATCCTGACTTCCTGGGCAACATCAGGCTCCACAACTGTCAAAGGCTCCAATGCCTGGCTTCTAAGGGGCCCCAGTGGGGCCTCAGGGTCCTGGAGGTCTTTCACACCCAGAAAGGATCTGATCTGTCACTATCATCAGTGGCTACACATCCTGGCAAGGGCCCTGACCCATGTGGTCGGGCAAGGTAGGCCCAGTTAATCCTGGGGGACATAAAGGTGATACGGTTGGAGACCCAGAGATGAGTATAAGAGGATACTGTGTTCACTTGTCTTGTGAGATGGATGGGGTTGATGCATTCCTGTGCAACTGAGGAGTAAAGCAGAGGCAGAAAATGTTTACCCAGTAAATGAGTGACAGATGTCTCTCTCTTTCCACCTTTTCCCTGGATGAGGCAGCTACCAGGCAGGGCAGTATTGGTGTTCTCTAGAGAGCTGCAGTTTCTTTGCACCTACTGTTCTTTGTAGAAGAACAGGTCAGCTGGACACCCTCTCCAAATTCTCTCAGAAATTGACCTCAGATTCTGGAAATCCCTGAACTAGGGGTCGTATGCTAAATGGCAACTGTGGAACCCAGAAAGTTTTTCTGCCACTAAACTGTTAATGTCAGTCACTAGGACAGGCACTTGGGTTAGAACTCAAGCCCCTAGAAGACCCCTGTGATCCATCCAGGTGCCATTGGGTAGTGGAACCCAGACTACATAGTTGGAATTGCATTTTTGATGGAATGAAAAGACACTGAAAAATTTTATGCAAAGTAATGGAGAAGGCCTTGTGTGACTTTATTCTCTTAAGAAGAAAAACTTGAAAAGGAGAGAATGGAGACAGAGATGCTTTTAAGAAGCTCAAATCCAAGGGTGAAGTGAGAAGGGACCTGATAACCCAACCCAAACTCAGGCTTTGCTGAAATACTCTGTTTCATAAGTGATAACCTGCATTGCTTCATGACATGTTTACGGGAAGTGAGTTTGGGGTTTGGAGGTAGATTCCCAGAGAGGACAGAGTGAGCATCTAGTATCTACTCTTGGATTCATGGAGCCGAGGGATAGAAAGGTTTCCAGAGCCTTCCTACACACTTCTCATGAATTCATGAGCCAAAGAAATGGGTCTTAGCCCAGCATAGTGATGCATGCCTGTAATCGAAGCAGCTTGGGAGGCTGAGGCAGGAGGATCAAAAGTTCAAAGCCAGTGGGCTGGGGAGATAGCTCAGCTGGTAGAGTGCTTGCCTCGCAAGTGCAAGGCCCTGAGTTCGATCCCCAGTACTGCAAAAAAAAAAAAAAAAAAAAAAGTTCAAAGCCAGCCCCAGCAAAAGTGAGGTACTAGGCAACTCCATGAGACCCTGTCTCTAAATAAAAAATACAAAATAGGGCTGGGGAAGTGACTCAGTGGTTGAGTGCCCCTGAGTTCATTACCCATTACAAAAAAAAGAAAGAAAGAAAAAGAAAAGAACAAGAGAGAACTGGTCTTCCCAATGCCTGGATATGGGGGGGATCTTTTTTTTTTTTTTTTGAGGTGCATTGAAAGCATCCACAGTGCCACTGAGCTGCATTCCAACCCCCATTCTGAGGTCTATTTTCTACTTTCTTCTCAGCAGCTGCTGACTTGGCTCAGCTGATGGCTTGCTGTCAAAGCAGACAGTGACTCAGGCAGGCACTGCAGGCCCTTCCTTCCCCAGACCCTTGGGAGAGGAAAAGGGACTAGGCTGCAGTGGAAATTTTGATTGGTGTCTGACTGGACTGTTTTTTCCATCCAAGGCCAGTGCATGAGATGCAAAGCAGGGGGTGGGAGAGGGCACATGGGATGTGTGTGCCACAGAGGGAAAGAATGATCTTTCTGTCCAGTGCAATGGATCAGCCTGGGACTATGAAGGAGAAGACTTGGGTTTTGTCACCAGCTGCCCCAGCTGACTCATCTCCAACTGAGGCCTGTACTGTCTGCTATGTCCTAAGCTCAAGGCAACTATTGCCCTCACTTTGAAGACAGAGCCTCCTTCCCCTGTAGTTCCCTCCCTCCCGCTCCACTCCAATCGTATCTGACATTTAAAAACCATCCAAGCCGGATGCAATGGCACATGCCTGTCATTCCAGTGGCTCAGGAAGCCGAGAGAGGAGGAACTTCAAAACCAGCTTCGACAAATTAGCAAGACCCTAAGCAACTGAGAGCCTGTCTCTGAATAAAATACAAAAAAGGTCTAGAGATGTAGCTTAGTGGTTAAGAGGCCCTGGGTTTAATTTCTAGTACCAAAAAATTAAAAACAAACCAACCCAACTCTTTGCTACCACCCCTGTGGCCCACACAAACACCCAGAAGCCCTTGCCTTGGTGAGGCCACAGAGAAACAGGGCTGCAAGGCAACAGGAGAAGGGGTGGGGCTTCCCTATGGGGTGTGGGTGATTGACCAGTGCTATTAGAAACCTCAGGAGTCAGGACCAGGGAGTTTGTGCCCCCACAGTCTGCCTCTTTTCTGAGCTTCTGTTCTGAGCCTCCCTCTGGCCTCTGCTCCTGAGAACTTGTGTCTGAAAGGGAGCCTAAAGATAAAAAGTAGGTGAGGCTGAGGCCATGGGGCTGCCGGAGTGGGCACAGGCTGGAGGTGGCTTCCAGCTGGGGTTGGGCTTCCTACTGACCCAGATACCTGGCTTCTTCTGCAGGTTCCGTGGCTTCACCCTGCTACTCACCTTCCTCGTGTATACCTGTTATCACATGTCCAGGAAGCCCATCAGCATTGTCAAGGTGAGGCTGGGTAGTAATGGAGAATGTGGACATGCTGGGGCCAGCAGATGTGCATTTTATTGGAGTGGTCTTGGCCTCAGGCCATTACCTGCCTCTTTCCCTTTCCCTGGTCACAGAGACCACTGCTTCTCCCTGGCAGATATCCAAAGTTAATAGCTCTTTTTCCCAGGAATGTTTCCCAAGGTGCTTCTTTTGAGTTTATTCAGTGTGGTGGGTATGGATGGGATGAGAAGGCAGGGTCCCTGGGCTCTATGAGTCCTGCTCATGAGTCTGATACAGCCACTTTTCCCTGTATTCAGTCCCTGCTAGAGAAGGTGCTGGCAGAAGGGAGCAAGGAATCTGGTTGGGAGGCAGTGGTGCTGGTGTGGTTGGGGTAGGAGGTCCTGATCCTCTCTGGGCTGAGTGGGGTCTGGGATGATGAGATGACCCCTGACCTATGCAGGCCATTTCCTCCCCAGAGCCGTCTACACCAGAACTGCTCAGAGCTGATCAAACCCATCAATGACAGCCACAGTGTAAATGATACCTCGTGGTGCAACTGGAGTCCATTTGGTAAAAAGAGGGCATGTCACTCTTCTCCTCTCCCGTTCCCTCTTCCTCAAGAAGGGGCTGGCTACCCAGAGCCAAAAAGGGCTTCCAAGTGGCAGGGGAAGCTAAGCAGTCAACTTTCTGTCTCTTCTGTCTGCTTTCAGATAAAGATGACTACAAGGAGTTACTGGGGGCTGTGGACAACGCCTTCCTTGTGGCCTATGCCATTGGCATGTTTATCAGGTAAAGAGAGACAGAGCCTGTGCTCTCCAAAGTGGGATGTCCAGAGCGGCTGCCTCTCCTTGTCTGACCTGGGGGTAGAAAGCTGAAGGTAGAAATCTGGTTGCTCCCAGGGTGGAAGTGAGGCCAAGACTTCTGCATAAACCATCAGCCCACCTCCAGCCTCCTTTCCTCACCATGGCCACTGAGACTGCTCCTTCACTGATGGACTCCCACTCTTAGCAGCCCTTTTTCCTGGAAGGTTTCCAAGATGTCCCTTTTGAGTTGACTCACTCAGCAGCATTGGTGGGTGTGAAATGGGGTCCCTCTAAGGATGGCCCTAGATGTGGAGATGCCCAGGAAGCTCCCATCCTGTACCGTGTCTGAAGTTAGGACAGCAAGCATGAGTCTGACATAGCCAGCTTGGAGCTCATTGCTAAGAATCACAGATGAATAAGGCAGGGTTCTGCCTTCAGAGAGCTCACAGCCTAGTGTGATGTCCCAGGCATCATTGGCTAATTACAAAATGGCAGGGTGGCTCTAGGACAGAGAGAGCCATCGGGTGCTCTGGGAGTTCAGAATAGTCACAGAGTTCAATGGAATGCTTCTTGGAGGACATGAACCTTGACCTGGAAAAACAATGGTGGGCCTGGTACTAGAGAAGGGGATCCAGGCAGAAGGCATATAGCATGAGCAAAACAAGGCAAGTGAGGAAACAGGTTTTCCAGAGAGGAGATTCCACGGAAGTAACAGAAAATGGAACTGAAGGATGAAGTCATGTGCAGAAGGCCTGTGTGTCAGGCTGAGGGGAAGGAAAGCCATTGAGGGATTTTTACCCCAGGTTTGTTTCAGACAGACCACCCTGAGGGAGATGTGACAGGTCATACGAAGGGCAAGCTGTTTTATTTATTTATTTATTTTTTGGTACCAGGGATTGAACCCAGGTCCATTTTTATTTTTTATGTTGAGACAGGGTCTTGCTAGGTCGCTTAGGACCTCACTTAGGGTTGCTGAGGCTGATTTGAACTCATGATCCTCCTGGCTCAGCCTCCCGAGCCACTGGGATTACAGGGCCCAACCAAGAAAAAGTTTTGACAGCCCAAGTTGCTGAATGTGAGTTCCTACTCTGGTAATGAAGGTGGAAGAGAGTCAGCACACTGCAGAACCATTTAAGAAGCAGAATGCGGGCTGCACTGTAGCTCAGTGACAGAGCATGTGTTAGCATGTGCAAGGACCTGGATTCAATCCACAGCACTGCAAAAGTCCAAAAGGTAGAATGGTGGGCCTCAGAGACTGAATGTGGGGTGGGAGGTGAGAAGGAGAGGCAGAGCTCTGGTGGCTCCCCAGTCTGATTTGAGCAGCCAGGTGGATGGTGGTGCACCTCTCTCAGATCAAAGGTGCAGGCCAGGGAGCTGAGTGGTAGGAGGAAGAGGAATTCAGTTCAAGTGTTGAATTTCAAATGCTTTGGGGACATCCAAGTAAAGCCATCCAGAAGGCATCTGGCTCTGGGAAAGAGAACAGGACTGAAGATATATAGCTGGGACTATTAAGCAAACTGATGGGAGTTAAAACTATAAAAGTGATGCAAGAGACTGTTCCCACAAGAAAATCAGTGACAAGGAGTGACCAGCCACCAGAGAGGGAGATGGGCAACAGTGCCTTCATTGTACCGTCAGCAGTGTCAAATAAAACAGAAGGAGTTGGCTGGGTATATGGCATATGCCTGTAATTCCAGCTACTTGAGAGGTTGAGGCAGGAGGCTTGTAAGTTCGAGGCTAGCCCTGACAACTTGGCGAGACCCTATGTCAAAATAAAATAAAATTAAGTTAAATTTAAAAAATAAAATAAAATAGGACTGGGGAATGTAACTCAGTGGTGGAACACACTGGGTTCAATCCCTAGTATTACAAAAAAAAAGGCAGAGGAGTCCAGGAAGTGGGGGCTGGAGGTCAACCTTGACATGTGATAGCACAGAGGTCATTTGTGTAACCTTGGCCAGAGTAGTTTCAGTGGCATGGGGTTGGGGTAGAAATGAAGTGGCAGTGGACATAAAAGATATTGACCATAAACCCAACTCCTTCTTCTCTAGTGGGATTTTTGGGGAGCGGCTCCCCCTCCGTTATTACCTTTCAGCTGGAATGCTGCTCAGTGGCCTTTTCACCTCCCTCTTTGGCCTGGGATATTTCTGGAACATCCACGTACTCTGGTACTTTGTGCTCATCCAGGTACGAATCTCCGTCTTGTCCTTGGGTCTTTGTTCCCATCACAGAAAGGACCCTGGAGGCAACTAATCCTTCCTGTCCCCAGTTCACAACAGACAGGGACCCAGACTCCCTGCTCCCAGTTCAGCTCCCTCTCACATTGCACACCCAACAGCCTTGAATTATTGGCTCAGTAAATCTGCCCTGAGCACCGCACTGAGATCACTTCAGATGCACGAGAGGCTTGATCTCTGCTCAACTATCTTGGGCTAGAGGAGAAACCAGCCTGTGACATTGGGGTGTGGGTGGACATGCATGTGAGGGAAGGGCAAGATTTATAGCATGGGGTGTGGAGGGCCCCTCCACTGTGACACCAAACTTCCTCCACCCAGGGCTGTGAAGCACAGCCCAGGTTTGTTCTCATCCTCCATCCTCTCTCCCTGCAGATCTGCAATGGACTCGTCCAAACCACAGGCTGGCCCTCAGTGGTAGCCTGTGTCGGCAACTGGTTTGGGAAGGGGAAGTGAGTATGACAAGGAGGAGGGTGGGAAGGACCCAGGAGGACTGGGACTGTGGAGATGATCACTCATGGCTCTGTGGTGTGAACTCAGGGGAAAGGGTCAGAGTGCCTCCTCTTGTTGATTTCCATATGCTGAGATGTAAACATTTCCGTGGCTAAAGCGTAGTACTGTTTTTGTCATCCATGAGGATTTAACCCATAGTCAAGGCAACCTTAGTTATACTTTTTCTTAAAAAAGGATGAATTTCCATTTTGAAAGAAGACAAAAAAAGAGGACTATAAAACTGGTTTTGCTTTCTTGAAAAAAGAAAGAAAAAAAAAGTTACCTCTGAGCAAGATTTCTCACTCTCAGAGCTATTGACCTTTAAGCTGTTCAATTCTTGGTTGTAGGGTACTCATTAGAGGGTGCTTAGTGCATGCTTGGCATCTCCCCACTAGATGCCAGGAGCAAACCCTGAGTTATGACAACCCCAAATTTCTAGATCTTACCAGATGTTCTTGGGGGAGCATAATTCCAACCCCCCGCCCCAGTTGAGAACCACTGCATTAGAGTGAGATCGTGGGGCAGCATAAGGGAAGAAAGAGTGGGGGCTCCACACCCTCTGTGTGGTGAGAGCTCTCGCCTGTGCTTGCCGGCAAAGTGGGAGGGACCCCAGACCAGCTGCATCCTCACTGTCTCTCTCTGGGGTTTCGCAAGTCTCAGGCTTGGGTACCCCCGAGAGGCGGGCGGCCAGACTTATGCTGTCTACACTTCTCCCCTTTCCCTCCGTCCCCGGCAGGCGGGGCTTCATCATGGGCATCTGGAATTCCCATACATCTGTGGGCAACATCCTGGGCTCCCTGATTGCCGGCATCTGGGTGAACCAAGATTGGGGCCTGTCATTTATTGTGCCTGGTGTCATCACAGCTGTCATGGGCATTATCACCTTCCTCTTCCTCATTGAATGTGAGTGGACCCCTCTCTCCCCACAGACTCCATTAGTGAGCCTCCCAGTTCTCCGTTTCTGGGAGAAAGTAGTCGACACAATGGAAAGATTGCTGATCATGGGTTTGGAAGATCAGCTGAGTCTCAGTTTTCTCATTTGCAAAATAATAATAATATCCACTCCCTGGAATGTCTGAAGGTTTAAGTGAGACAATGTAGTTAAAATGTTTGCTTCTGCTGAGTACAGCGGCTCACATCTGTAATCCCAGCGACATAGAAAGCTGAGATAGGAGGATCACAAGTTCAAGGCCAGTCTCAGCAACTTACTAAAATCCTCAGCAATTTAGCAAGACCCTGTCTCAAAAAAAAAAAAAAAAAAAAAAGGTTGATGATGTAGCTTGGTGGTAAAGCACCCCTGGGTTTGATCCCCACTACTTTACACACAAAAAATTTTGGTCTGTAGCAGTTCAGCCAACACTGGTTGGATCTGAGGGTGTGGGAAGGGGCAGGTGGAATGGAAGGGCCATGCTCACAGTACTTAATCTCTTTCATTTGGTGCATTTAGTTGTGGTCTTCCCCATTTTCTGACATCTTGTGAAACCTTGTGAGTTGGCAAAGCCGGGTTTGTAGCCACTTTGTAGTCCAAAGGGCAGTAATGATATAGTAAATATGAGAGCCAGGCCTAGAAACCTGGCCTCCTGCACCCCACTGCCCACTCCCTTGTGCTAGGGAGACCACACAGAAGATGGTATGGCCAACTTCCTGTACCAGCTGTAAAGTGAAGGCTGGCCTGTGGGACGCTTCTTAGAAGAATATGTTTTTCAGACCCAGAAGATGTGGACTGTGACCCTCCGCAGCACCACGTGAGTGTGACCCCTCCCAGCTCTCTCCCTTCCCTCCTTCCCCATCACAGGGGCTGGGCCGAGGAAGGGCTGGGAGTTGGAGGAGGGAGTTGTGGTCCCCGCATTGACTTCACAGACCCAATATCAGGCCATTGAACTGACTACCTAAAAACCCAAAGGGCCTGGCAGAAGGTCAGTCCTGTCCAAGAAAGAGATGTTCACCTCCTCCTGCTCACCAGGGCCATCCTCCAGCTGGGTGAGGGGGTACATGGACCAGCTTGCAGTGAGGCCTCCTCTCTTCTGCTCAGGATGGGTCAGACAAGGACCAGGACAACCCTGAGGACCCTGAGAACAGTCCCTACTCTAATAGGGAGGGCAGCCAGGAGACCATGGCCAGCTGCTCCAAGGAGCCATGTGCTGAACCTGTGGCCATCAGCTTCCTGGGGGCACTCAAGATCCCGGTGAGAAGTTTGTAGAATGGAGGGAAAGAGAGGCTTTCTAGATTTCTCCACAGAACATCGGGAGATGGGATGATGGGGGTGACCAGTGATTTCCAGAATTTCTTTACAGGAGAGGTGGAAGGGAAGCAGCCTGCTTGGGGAGGGCAGTATGGGAGACTTGACACAGCTGGAGCAGCAGGCGTGTTGCTTCCAATGGGATTAGGTGTGGGTGTGAATTTGCTTTGTCGGGGGTGATGGACAATCCCGGGGATAGTCTGAGCCCCCACCAGCTGGAGGATCTCTTGGACCCTATTCCATTGTGACCTCCATTACACTCCTTAGGGTGTGATCGAGTTCTCTTTCTGTCTGCTCTTTGCCAAGCTGGTCAGTTACACCTTCCTCTACTGGCTGCCCCTCTACATCTTCAATGTGGGTAAGTCCAAGGGGAAGAAGAGCTGAGAGCAAGAGATCTCTGAGAAAGGCAAGGCCACTGCTGGTGGGGGAGGAAGCCCTTTGGCACTGTGTGTGACTCCAGTACACAGGCAGGATTTCTGCTGAGTTTCGACTAGGTCATGAGGAGATTTATTTAATTGTTTAAGTGGGAAGCTCTGTACATTACCCCTAGACCCTGACTCCAGCTGAGATGGGTTTTAGGATTGCAAAGCTCTGTCCCACGGTCCTCCTTTGTCTTCTCCAGCCTGAGAGTAAGAGGGAGCCCCCCACTCCCCCCCCCCCACCCCCGCTTCCCTGCTCCAGGCTGCTTGGCTTACAGGTGGTGGAAAGGTCTGCCATGAGCTCCTCCCCAGCCCAAGGAAGAGGCCTGCTGAGCCACCTACTACATGGAGCCTGGCAGTAACCACAGTGCCCTTCTCCTATGGGGTCTTATGGGATTGCTGACTTTGTATTGGATTCTGTTGGGCAGCACTGGGGAAGCTGCCCCACTTCATAGGCTATTCTCCCTGCCCCTGCTTAAGGATGTACAGATGAAGAGATCACTTTTTTAATTTTTTTTTTTTTTTTTTTTTTTTTTTTTGCGGTGCTGGGGATTTGAACCCAGGGCCTGTGCTTGCAAGGCAAGCACTCTACCAACGGAGCTATATCCCCAGCCCAAGAGATCACTTTTGTTATTGAAAAAGGGGGCTTAATGTCCACCTGGCCTGGGTCTCTGATTTTCCTTGAGGAGGAGGTCTCCATCTAGCATGCTTCACCTTCTCGGCCCCTGGGAGCCTCAAAGCTCCACCCCTCACTCAGGGCTGCTCTACTCCCTCCGCCCTGGAGGGAAATGTTGCCCTGCCACATGCGTGCTTGCTCTGAATAGGAGTCCTTGTGGATTAGTCAAGGCTGGATCTCAAAACTGCATCTTGCCCCTCAGCTCTACATTAGGGCCCTCCCTCAGGAATAGTGGTAGAGTTCCGGAGCAGTTTTGTGGACACTGTGACTCTTTGTTTTGTGGCCTTGGCTCTGACTTTAGAGTATAAGTCAACCTTGGGGGAAGGGCTACCAGTCAAGCTTCTGGACATAACTTTTTCTAAACCTAGAACCAAGGCCTGGGCCCAAATTCCCCATTTCCCTACAAGTCTCCTCCTGGCTCTATGCATTAGTAGAGACCTAAGGTGGTTGGGAAGGGCACCTGGTGGGACCTCCTGGTCGGTCAGGAGAGGATCAGGGCTAGTGGCTGGTTGGGCTGAGGCTCAGTGGGAGTGATTGCACTCCAGGGGAAAGATGGCTCCTGGGGTCGGGCTTTCAGGGCCCAGATCCCATCTTTGTGAGACAGGGACTATTCTAAGAGGTTAAGGTCATCCTGCAGGAGAAGAGGGCAGTACAGGACTGGGGACCAGAAAGGCTATGTCCCAAACTGCTGCAAACCCCCTCTGTGGCCTGACCAATCACTATGCCATCAGCTCTCAGCTTCTTCCTCTGAAAAGATGGGCTGGATCAATGCCTTGTAGGGATTCTTCTGGCTGTGGCACTTACAATGCTTGCCACAAACCCCTGGGAATCTGACCATGTATTTGTGTTTTCTAAAGCTCACTTTGGTGCCAAGGAGGCTGGGGACCTGTCTACACTCTTTGATGTTGGTGGCATCATAGGTGAGGCCCTGCCTTCCTCTACCAGTAGGCTACCTTCCCTGATTCTCCTTAGGGATGAAGGAAGCAGGAATAGGTTAAGTGGGCTGTGCCTGGGCTGGTGGCTCTAGAGAAGGGAGGCCTCCTGGGTCTATTCTTATCTCTGCTCCTGCAGGGCTGGATAGGCCTAAGAAAAATGGCCTGTGTGTTTGGTGATGGGTGATGGATGCCAGGGAAGGCTGTGGAGGGAGAAGCTCTGCTGGTCCTAGATGCCAGGTGCAGGCCAGTGCTGAGTAGAGCAATGCGGGGAAGTTGGGCAGCAGGCAAGGGGATGGCATGGTCCTGTCTGGAGGGCAGTGTGTGAGTGTGTGTGTGTTCCAGGTGGCATCATGGCAGGGCTCATCTCTGACTACACCAATGGCAGGGCCACCACTTGCTGCATCATGCTGATCTTGGCTGCCCCCATGGTGAGTATGACCTCAAGGGCCAGGTGCCTATAAGTAGTTGCCACGGGCCTCTGACCTGTGTGCATTTAGGCATACAGCTGTCTCTTGTCTGTGCACACCTGGGAGGAGAAATGGGGTCAGCAGAGGATCAAGCCCCTGGGAAAGAGATCAGGACTGGGAATTTTGGAAAGGGATTAGTGATTATTTGACCTTGGTAGAGAAGAAGGAGACCAACTGCGAAACTTCTTGGCCAAGAAAAGGGAAAGAGATTGAGGTTAGGTATGAGAGAAGGGAAAAGGGAAAAAATAGATCATCATGTTTTACATCTTCTGTCCCTGGGTTGCTTAAAGACCTGAGAAGTCTGGGTGTGAGAGGGAGGAGGAATAAGGTGACATCTGGGGTTCCAGACTCAGGGCTTCAGCCCCACAAGGGAAGCTGGGTGACTCTGCCTCGCTCCTCCTCTCACAGATGTTCCTGTACAATTATATTGGTCAGAATGGGATTGTCAGCTCCATAGGTGAGTGGGCCATAGGAAAGTCACTGCTTTGGGAATCCCATGATGCTGGTGTGGGGTATGAACGGTAAGAGCTGGGAGGCCTGAGGCCTGGAGCTGTCAGCCGCACTGGGACTCATCTCTAACTGCACCATCTCTGCTGCCGTCCAGTGATGCTGATTATTTGTGGGATGCTGGTCAATGGCCCTTATGCCCTTATCACCACGGCGGTCTCTGCTGACCTGGTAAGCAGGCTACCCCAACCCAGGACACCAAGCACCACTCTGGGAGCTTGGCCGGGGCTTCTCTCTCCAGGGCCACTTTCTCATATCCCTTTTCTCATCTCCTGTCCTGTAGGGACAAGACCTTCAAAGTCCTTGAGAACCCATTACAGATCTCTTTCCTCTCAACCCAATCCTTAGTCACTACACTCCCTGCCCGAGTCCTGGTCCTGCTCGGTGCTGCCCCTCGGTTCAGTCTTCCTGCTCTGCTTCTCTCCTCAGGGCACTCACAAGAGCCTGAAGGGCAATGCCAAGGCCCTCTCCACTGTCTCGGCCATCATTGACGGCACGGGCTCCATAGGTCTGTGATGTTAACTTGGCTCCTGGCAGCAGGACCAAGTCCTGTCTTGGATAGACCGCTTGGTGGACTGCCCTCAGGTGGACAGGGAAGGTGTGGCCTACTTCTCATGAGGCTGTGCTCTGACAGGTGCTGCTCTGGGGCCCCTGCTTGCCGGACTCATTTCCCCCACAGGCTGGAACAATGTCTTCTACATGCTCATCTCTGCCGACATCCTGGCCTGCTTGGTAAGGGATATTGGGGTACACCAAGGGGTATCGAAAAGGTTCTTTGTCTCACCAGGTTGGAACCCTGCAGGTTCAAAGCATTGAGGGTTTTCTGGAGGCAACAAAAGCAGCAGCTCTTTGCTCAGAGCTATTTTGCAAATGGGGGTGACCCCTTTCTCTGCTGCCCGTTTACTGGTTAACTGACCCTGGGAGCTATGTGCTGATGCTCACGGTGCCCCCTTCCTTCTGTGCCTTGGACTCCCCACAGCTGCTCTGCCGGTTGGTGTACAAAGAGATCCTAGCTTGGAAGGCATCCCTGAGCAAAGGCAGAGGGTGAGTCCTCCCAACAGTGGAAGCCCCCCTTCTTCCAACCTCACTTCTTTTGGGAACCTACGTAGTGCTCAGTTACTCTACACCCATTCGGAGGCTGGGCCAATTCAGACCTCAAGAACTCTGAGCCAGCTCCTCCTTGAAGTGCTGTATGGACCCCACCCTGCCCCAGTCCCACTAACCTGTCCTCTGTTGTCCCCATGTGTCTCTGTAGCTCTAGTCTGGCCCTAACCCACCCGCGATAATATTTTCCTCAAGTCCCACAACTTTTGTGAGTATTTTCTTCAAGTCTGTGATTAATGTGCCATTAGAACATGGGCTGCATGCAAATCCTCCCCCTTCCAATGTGATTCGTTTCCCCCCACTCTTTTTTCTTGGAAGCCGGGTCCAGAGATAGCCTGGACAGAGCATGGTGCTTGAGAAATGTTTCCCAAGGGGCCTGAGATGCCACAGAGAATGGCAGCCTCTTCCCTAAGGGACAGCATTAGGGCTTTGAACATACCTCTAGGACAGAGGGGGCAGAGATGGGAAACCATTTTCCCTCTGAACTTAGGCATATCCATATGTGCTTCCTGAAGTTCAGAAACAAAGGTCATCTGGTCCCTCTGCCTAGGGTGTGCAAACAAAGCAACTACCAATCAGAGCCTCTAAACAAAATGTGAATCAATCATCCGTTGGTAACCTGGTGTGCTGTCTGCCTGGTGTCCAGTGGTGGCGGCAGGAATATGTCAGTGGCTAAGGCAGGGGCTAGCCAGAGGCTGAAACTCTGCTGGTGCTGGTGGCTGGGCAACTCTCCCTGTAGCCTTTCTGGCTGTCCTTCTGAGCAGAAGCCTCTTGCTCCTGAAAAGTGGTTGGAGACTGGACCTGGGGTGGATATGGGAAAGAGTCCCCTGGGGTCATGATAACCCACACAGTATCCTGGAAATACTTCTGCTGTAGACAGGCATCACTCAAGGAGAAAAACAGACCAGGAAGCAAACTGTAAGGAGGAAGCATGCACAGGGTTTGTCCTGCTCTGGACGAGGAGCAGAGAATTGGATAGCTTGATTTAGCTCCTTCCACCTGTGTTCCTTAGGCCAGGTCTGAGGAGGGGAAGCAGCAGAAAGGTAAAAGAAGGAATATTTCATGAGCATTTCTGTGTGCCTGAAATGGAGTTGAGCCTTAGATATGGTAGCTCACCTCTCAGCCATGTTGAAGCAGTAGTATCCTTTAGGATGAGGATCCAGTTCTGGAACAAACTAAGAAGGACCCAGATCTATGGGGGCTTCTGTTTTGTGCACTGCTGCCTTTCCAAGCTGGTTCTTCTCCATGGAAGGCATGTGTGGGTATGTAATAACTTACTGGAGTGGAGAGAACACTAGGCTGGGAATGTTGAATCCTTGGACAGTCCTGGATTCTCTGTTTACTGATCTCTAAGACTGTGGACATTCCCCCAGATTTTCTGCATTCTTGTCCAAAAATGGGGATGCTTATTCAGGCAGTTTGATCTGAGGTTGAGGCAAGATGGGATCTGTGATGTTGCTTTGTAAAGCTGTAAAATGTGGCATAAACATTGTAAGGTTTTTTTTCCCCCTCATATTATTCTGCCTTGCTTGTCCCTACCCTAGAGGTAAAAGGGAGCCCTAATTATAGGGAACAGAGATGAAAGGCAGGAGCTTATGAAGTTGTGTCTCCCTTTCTCTTCCATCTTCACTTTTCTTCATACAGGTATAAAGAAATATGAAGCCTCGACTGAAAAAGAAGTGTGGAGGGTCTCTGCTGGGTCCCCAAAGCACTCCTCATGGGAAGACAATGGAAACTTATACTGACAGGTGAGGTAAAGCCTCCGGATCCAACACCGGCCAGCCAGCTCTGCCCAGCCTAGCCCAACCCATGAAGCTGCTAAGGGGACAGAAACTTCTCCATGGGAAGGGACTGCCAAGCACAAGGACACGGAAGGCCCCAGGACTGAGCTCAGGGAGCTGCAAGCAGAAGGGATGGGATCGGAGCAGGAGGGAAGGACGTGCAGACTACTGCTTATTCAGACTCCATGACTGAAGGCAAAGACTCTAGGGCCAAGGCCTGGAAAAGGTGTCTTTTTCCTGTGTTTAATTCTTATGTCTGTAATCACCCAGTTCCTGTAGGGGTCATCTCTCTCATCTCAAAGGTGCCCAGCCCCTGTCTCTTTGTCCATGAACCAGACTTCTCTCTGTATTTCTCCAAGTTGGGTCCTCTTCTTCCACCCCCATTTGATTCTGTTGATAACTCCCTTGGCCACTTTGATTAAAGCTTATGGCTGTTCTTCCAGGGCCAAGACTACGGTGGGGCAAGGGAGCTGCCTCAGTAAGGGGGCACTTACACTTGGGCTTGTGTGTGTGCCCACCCTGGCTGCTGAGTGCCTCCTCGTCTTGCCTGATCCTCAGCTCTTGATGATGCCTCAGCACATGATGACATCAGTGTCAGTGCTACAGGGACTGATGGGGTGAGGCATGACTGGGAACCCCAGCATGTGTATTACACACTTTGAGAATGAAATGCCAGTACTTACTGAGTACCCACTACACACCAGCTCTATCATAGTAATGAAGTAGACAAAGGACAGAAGAATAGGATTTATACTCTAGCACAAGTGTCAGGATGACAACACTAGCAAGAAATGAGGGTGCTGCCTGGTTCATCTGAGCAGCTGCTAATGTGCTGTTGCTCAGAGCTGTCTACAGCCTCCTTCTATCCAGTGTTCTAAAGTGCCTGCTCCTACACCAGGTCCTGGACTGTGACATGCCAGACTCCTGGCATTTCTGTCTGACCTCTGTAGCTGTCTATCAGCACAAGGACAGATTTCCTTTGCAGGCTATGCTGTGCTTACCCTTGATAGGTCTTGACCCAGCAGCAGGAAGCAGTGTCCCAGGAGTACACGTTTGGTGTGCTGGGCTATTGACAACCAGCATTCATGGAGGGCATGCTCATGACATTGATGACTTGTGGAAGGAACATGCTGGAAGCCTAGAGCCCCATACAAGATACAACCATTGTATTTACTGGGATACTGGGTGGGCTGGTGCAGTACCGTACCCTGGATACACAGGTTAAAATCGGTTGTATGGGCCACAGTGGTAACGCGTAGGGGAGTCTCATGTGCTTGATTTACACTTTGGCTCTAGGAAGAGTCAGTCAGAGATCTCTAAGTCTTTAGAGCCCACAGGAGCAGGAGCTATGATACATGGCTTTATGCTCAGCATTTGTGATTGCTTCTCCTAAGACTGGATTTTTCTGACTGCATCACCTAGGAAGGCTAGGCTTAAAAAGCTGTGTTATTTCTAAAAGCCACTAGATGGTGACACAATCCTGTGGTAGAGCCCAGCATGGGCTGGTGTTGCTGCCCTGCTCCCTGGAAGGGAGAGAGCACAGAGGTTTCCTACCTGGCCCTCTCTGCAGGGGATGATGGTCAGGGCTGGGGAGATGGCTCTTTTGAAGGTCTACCCTCCCCTAGCTTTACCATTTACTAGCTGTACACCTATTTCCTCATCTAGAAAATGCTAATAATATTCCCTACCTCATAGGAGTGGTGTGAAAAGAGACGAGTATTAAACGCTTTGTGCCCTCAAGGAACTTGTCTCATCAGGGATAACATAGGGGATATGATAATGTTTATAAATAACACAAGCCTCCCCCAGCTTGCAGCACTTCATCACCTCTGCTCTCATCCATCCTCTTCCCCAATCCGCTGCATCGTACTGGTGTCCGTCATAAATGGATGCCATGCTGCACTACTAAGGCCAAACTCCGAAAGGACAAAGGAGTGAAGAAAGAAAATGGCAGTCCACCTGTCACGCTTCTAAGCCTGTTCTTTCTTGCCCAACTCCCACTTTTTGCAGCAGCTGAATCAGCCAGTTTAGCCAACAACTCCTCTGGTGTCCTGACGCCCCAGCACTAGGGTCTGGGAAATGAACAAGACACATCAGCTCCTCCTAGCAGATAAGTCTGGCACTAGAGATATGCAAGAAGCACTGTGGGGCTCAGAGCATGGCCTTGGGAATGAGGGCTTAGGCTGTGGCTGGGCAGCTGGAGACTTCCAAAGGCCAGAGGATCCACAGCCCTGAGATCTGCCCCTTGGCACTCACCTCCCAGTGCCAGGTTGCTCGCCCCCCCTCAGCTCTGGGCACTGGCTGTGCACTAGAGGCCCAGTACCTGCCTTCTCTCTGGGCCTCTGCACTCACATGGGGCTAATGCAAGAGCATTACGTTAATTAGTTATTCATTTAATTTAACTTCACATTTGGTCTCAATTAAGCTTAAAATGTTCTTCCTTGTAGATGCTACAATAGCACTTGTAATTAAAAAGCAATAACTCTTTGCGTTTCTCCTTTAGAGATCCATTGGGAGGTTGGGCTAGTGTGTGTGGGACTACTGTTGGTGGAGGGGTGTTGGGGAAGGAGAAAGAAGCAACAGAAAGGGAAAGAAGCACTTAATACAGCTTAGCATTATAAAGCTACCACAAAGACTGATATTGGGAGGAAGAAACTCAACATGCCACGGGCGTCTGGGGTTGGGGTGTAGAGAGTTGCTGGGAAGTGGATAAATCAACAGACCCTGCACATGAAGTTGTGGGAATGAGGAGAGGGTTGATGGAGAGTGAAAGGAGGCAATCCTGACAGCTGGAAGATGGGACCGTATATTCCGCAGCAGGTAGAATGTGCCCCCCAGCCAAATGTCTGTATCCTAATTCCCAGAACCAGTAAACATGTCACTTTACATGACAGGTGTGATTAAGATCTTGGAGAGATTACCCCGGCTTGCTAGGTGGGCCCATGTAGCCACCCCCTGTAAATAAATCAGAGAGAAAGGCACGAGTATCCGTTGGAAGATGCTACCCCACTGGCTTTGAAGACTGAGAAGGGTCCACGGGCCAGAGAATGTGGACAACTTACAGAAACTGGAGAAGGCAAGCAAATTATTTTCCCCTAGAGTCTCCAAAGTCTTGTCTTTAACTCCATGAAACCCATTTCCGACTTCTGACCTCCAGAACTGTAAGATAATAAATTTGTACTATTCTAAATCACTGAATTTGTGATAATCTGTCACAGTTGAAGTAGGAAACTAATACAGATTCTCAGTATAAAGTTGGAGATGATCAATTTAAAGACAGGAAGACAAAAGAAATCTACAGAGCTTAAAAGCAAGCAGAGGGCATAGCTATAACATTTAGGCACAGCATCCTTTATATCATCTTGAAAACTTCATCTACTAGCTGCTCAGTTGTTTCATATTTCTAAGCAGGGAGGAAGCCTAAGTCTAATAGAGTGAGACCTTCTCAAAATGCAAGGTTGACCAGTGAAATTGCCTCTGAGGTCCCATGTGTCTTTTAACTGCTTGCCCCAAACTGCTGCCCAATTCCTAAGATTCTAAACTTTCCACCACACTTAGCTGCTTTTTCTTGGTGTTTCTAACAAGTGGATTTGCATTGCCTGACCTTAGTTCCTTTTCCTGTTCTCATCTTATGGAGCAACATAGCATAATAGGAAGGAGTTAAGAGTTTAAACACTAAGACAAACTGCTGGACTTCAAATCCTGACTCCTGCTTACCCCTGAGTGATCTCGAGCCAACTCCATCACCAGTCTGTGCCTGTTCCGCACCTGTGAAATGGGGGTATTAAGAGGACCTACTCACAGGGCTGATACGTGATGACATAAGTTAGTACTTACAATGCACTTAGACAAATGCCTAGCACATTTGCTAAATCTAATAAAACTTGTGATTTCAGTATGTCAAATGTACTTATTCCCAAGTTTTTGGATGGATCTAGAGATTAAAGGTTGAACTCTATGAACTATAAAATCCCTTCCAGTCCTGCATGTTTATGCTCCTATGAGGATAATCAACACTATTCCAGATTCGTTTCCATATGGTTCTGATTCTCACATCTGGAAATATGTTTCTTTGCAACAACAGCCAAATACTTAAAGACTTAAGCCAAGGAGTTAAAATAAAATGCATGTTATTTGTACTATCAATGTTAATTAGCATTCTTTAATGGAACTTTTAACTTTTTGGATATGAGTTAGGGAAAGGGTGGGTACAAATAACTAAAATATAATATTAACTAGTGTAAAAATAAGGAGTTGTTTGAAAGCCAAAAATGATTTTTAAATGAGAAACGAGTTGTTAGGAACCCAGTGGGAGGTTGAGCTAGTATGTCAAGTTTGAGTGCCACTACTAACTAGCTGTGAAACGTTTAAAATCCCTTCTCTTCACCTGTTTCTCATCTGTAAAGTAATAGCAGTAGGTTCTTTACAGATTGAAAATAAAATAAAAATGCTTCCCTACAGCAGCAATGACATAGAATTGATAGAAAAGTTGATGTCCTTAAGGTATTCCAATTTTTAAAAATGTTTTCATTCCAACAAAATAATCCATTCGTTAGAATTACTTTGTTAGGATTAAAGCATTTAAAAATAACTGGAATACCTTCATTCTGAGATGGAGTTAGGAAAACAGCCCAAACACCTCAGAGCCAGTGCTTCCATTGACTTACTCCACCAGGACCACCACTTTATGCCCACCAGGCATTGCATCAGTGTGGACTGATGGTGATACGTGCCTATGTGTGAAGGAATGGCTGAGTTCCCTGGTGCCCGAACAGCAATACCATACTGCTGATGCAGTCTTACCTTACACCTATGATATCCTGTATCAAAAGAGTGTTAGCTTTACTTCCATTTTTTATAAGTGGTAAGTTTAAGGAACTTAAGACATTACTGTGTGTTTTGCTGGCTTGAGAAACTTCTAAAACACACAGCGCCACCTAATGGAATGGACAAACATCTCTACTATAAGGGTGCAGTGGTGTCATGCTAATCTAACTTGTCAGGATGGCTACAATTCTGGAAGGCTATGAAATAACCTGTTTTCTCTCCCTTCCGACCTTCCAAACAGTGGTGATCACTGCAGTCTCTGGACAGAGACAAGAACAGCATAGCCTGCCTTAAGGCCACTGATCAGAGAATGGTTAATGAGCACTACAAGTGATTTCGGTTGCTATTTACGGGATGAGCTCTGAGCCCTGCCTCCAGGAAGGCCATGCACATAAGGGTGCCATAGGAGACACTGTGATAGGGACACCCCATGCTAAAGTCCACTTCTGGGACCAAGCCTGTGGTGGTTTTTTGTTTGTTTTGCTTTGTTTTTAGGGTTGGACATGAGTACCTTGGGTATGCAGGGAGAAAGTAATGTATCATTCATTTCACCATAGCTGGCAATTACAGAATACAGAAGGCAGGTCCAGCTGAAATACACTTTGCACGATTTTTTTTTCCCCAAAAGCCAGCCCCTAACACACAAGTCTGTCATTTACATCAGGTTAAAACACACACACACACACACACACACACACTAGAGAGCAGCGGTGTTTGGGAAGGAATTTAGTTTTTCTGATCTTAACACATTTTTATCCACCTAAATAGTCCACCAAACCTCATAGCTTTTGTGGTGGAAGGTGGGGTGAGGCACCATGAAATGAACCCAGGGGTATTTTACCACTAATCTACTTCCACAGCCCTTTTTTTGAGAAGTTCTTGATAAATTTCTGAGACTGGTCTGGATCTTGAGATCCTCCTGCCTTAGCCTCTTGAGTCACTGGTATTGCAAGTCTGCATAACTGCACCTGGCTATAGCTATTATCTATTGAACAGAGAGTTGGACACCTTATTGGAATTAAAAAATGGATATATGGTCAGGAACCTGTGAGTTTTTCCAGAATAGTCTTTTCAACAAGTCTCTCAGGAGAAGGTAGCAAATGGTAGCCTGTGCTTTTTAGGAGCCAATGTTCCCCTTGTGTGGGCCTGACTTCCCTGTAGCTCACTCACAGGTACCTGGAAGCTTCAGCGACCATATCCAGAGGGGAGCACAACAGTATGAACCCCAACCTGCCCTACTTCTCTCAACATTTCACTGTTTTTTTCTCTCCTTCAATCTGCTTGGAGGAATGTTACTTCTTTTCCTATGGGCCCAGGTCAGATTAAGAAGCTCTTTCCTTTGAAGCTTTCTGAATAAAGCCTGTAATCCCAGCAGCTCAGGAGACTGAGGCAGGAGGATCGAAGTTCAAAGCTTGCCCAAACTGAAGAAGGTAAGGGAGACAGTTCAAGTAGAGGGACTACACCTTGTCCTTTCTAGCCTGTGACTCTCAATGGTTGCCAGTCTTTGCCTCTTGTCATTTAGAGCTGAGCTTGCTCTGGAGTTGCAGGACAAGGTACTTTCCTATTCTGCCAACAAGATCCAGAGAAAAAGGAATGTAGCCCTAACCTTCATCAAGCTCTCAAGTTTCCACCAAGCTTAGTGGGTTTTCTTCTAATCTGACAGGCTCTGTAGTCTGCCACACCTGGGTTCGCACCCTGGCTATTATGTGAAGCTCCAACAAGTCAGTTAATCTCTTTAGATTAAGCTCCAGGTTTTTTCCTACTTTAACATAGGGATGGCTGGACATGGTAGTACATGCATATAGTTCCAGTGACTCTGGAAGCTGAGGGAGGAGGATCACAAGTTCAAGGCCAGTATCAGCAATTTAATAAGAATCTGTCTCAAAATAAAATTTAAAAAGGATTGGATGAATGATCTTGCTGATAAGCGGATGATGATGACAAATAATAGGGGGTGGGAGGGGGGCAAGAATGGAGGAAGGAGGGACTGTACAGAGGGAAAAGAGGGGTGGGAGGGGTGGGGGGAGGAAAAAAATAACAGAATGAACAAAAAACTATTACCTTATGTAAATGTATGATTATATTTAAAAAAAAAAGATTGGAGATGTAGCTCAGTGTTAGAACACCTCTGGGTTCAATCCCCAGTACCAAAAAAAAAAAAAAAAAGTGGGGGTGATGATTATAGATTGTTATAAAATTTAAACTTCAAAAGTATTAGTAGACAATGGACATATAACACATACCTAATCAATCTTTCCATCTTGTTCTCTTGGTTCTTCATTTTAACCTGAAGACCCTTTTCCAGACAGGTCTAAGGTGTCAGGATGACACTTCCTAAATTGGAACCAGACCAGAGTCCCGCCATTTAGGTACAAATTTCACATGGTCAGGGAGATCAGACAGGTATAAAGTTATAATCTAATGCTGAGAATATACATTCCTGATTAGGGTTGGAGAAAGAGCTACAAAGATGAAGAGAGCGCACCACAACCTAAAATGGACTGTTAGGGTAAAGTTAAAGCACAGAGGGACCATATGCTGGAAGAGAACCTAGAGATACAAGGCAGGAGGACAGACTACAAACATTTGCCTACCTGTCCTCTAATTTCTAAACAAACTTGAAATACTAAAATACTACCTTCAGAATAGCATGACCATGAGTCTGAAGTGAAAGTCAGCCCCTTGGTGATTGTTTATTGCTTTATTAGAGCAAAGGAAAGTAATACCCATTGCTTTTATAGGCTTCTGTGAAATTCTATGCATACAGTGGTCAATAAACAACACCTAAATTGGCCTTCCAAATTATCACATTAAAGTAACCTTTTGTGTTTGGGTGCTTTTCCTTTGCAAAGAACTACAACTTTTTATTTTCTTTTTTTGGTACTGGGAACTGGACCCAGGGGCTCTCCATCACCGAGTTACACCCCCAGCTTTTTCTTGAAAAATTTTGAGACAGGGTCTCACTAAGTTGCCCAGGTTGGCCTCAAACTTGCAATCTCTCTCCTTCAGCCTCTTGAGGAGCTGGAATTACAATGTGTGTGCCACCACACCCAGCTATGATTATAATTTATAACTAAGAATTTCACATATTATCAAAAAGGGTTAGGTTCATCTTTTCCCCCCAAATCCACTTCTAAATGATATGTTTGAAAATCTACTCTAAGAAGATTATTATTACTATTTCCCTTTCAAAACAGATGAAATTCCCGAAGTGCAGGTACTAAGAAGACAGCAGCATCCCTCCTAAAATGGCGACAATCGATGCCTACGGGGGCAATTTTGCAACCCTGTTTCTGGGAGCCAGAACGCAAGAGATTTGTCTTAGTGATGAATGGATATTCTTCTGCCTTAAGACAGAAAGGCCGTCAAAACAAGGCTCTCAAGTCCCTCGTTGCTCATCAATAACATAAAAATGGAGGAGAGGAGAACGGGGTCTTGATTTTCCCCAACAATGCTCAGTAGGACCGCAATGGTTTGGCATAGATTGGTTCCAGGATATGATGAGTTAGAACCAAGAAGAGGCCTCCAAGGAAGACAGCGCTGAGGAAAGCCAGCAGGACATAGCGCCCAATGAAAAAGGCATCCACAATCTGGAGAAAGAAAACACCAAAGTGTAATTATTACTCTTCAGCATCCTGGCTGTGTTGATCTGATATATGTGATAAATTTGTCAGCAGTTGTTCATTCATATTTGTAACCGAGTTCCCTCTGTAAATAGATGCTTTGGAACCAGTTATCCCAAAGAGTTAATGAGATGTTTGCTTGGTCCTAGAAAGAATAACTTTTGTTGTTGTTAAAACACATTTTATTATGGAGAATTTGGAACATATATTAAAATACAATGGTATGACACACTTGGTGTATATATGATCCAGCCATTAACCTACTGCTCTCAGAAGGGTTCATTTTCAGGCCGGGCACAGTGGGACCTGCCTGTAATCCCAGCAGCTCAGGAGACTGAGGCAGGAAGATCAAAGTTCAAAGCCAGCTTCAGCAAAAAGTGAGGTGCTAAGCAACTCAATGAGACCCTGTGTCTAAATAAAACACAAAAATAGGGCTGTGGCTGTGGCTGAGTAGTCAAATGCCCCTGGCACCAAAAAAAAAAAAAAAAAAAAAAAAAAAAAAAAGGTTCATTTTTAGATGAAAAGGTAACTTTTCAAAATTTTTATCAGATGAGTTCTGAACCCTAATATTCATTACTTAGCTTCTCAGGGGAGAGGGAAAGTGGTCATTTGCCTGAGATACTAAAACAGTAAGAAGAAAAGTAACTTGCTCCATCATACAGTTGGCTGCTTGGTAACCTGTCATACCTGAAGGTTATTCTTCCTTATTCTGCTTTCTTTTTCCTTTCTTTAATTTTGGAGTACTGCAGGCTTAACCAAGGGCCTCACCCATGCTAGGCAAGCATTCTACCAGTGAGTTACATCCCCAGTGCCCAAGGCCCCAATGTTCCTGGTCTTTGTTGACAAAAACCTATAACTGCTGGGTGTGGTGCTGCACACCTGTAATCCCAGCTACTCAGGAGACTGACTCAGGAGGACTCCAAGTAGGAGTGTGACAAAACCCTGTCTCAAAATTTTTAAAAAGGGTGGGGGCATCTGGGGCTGTAGCTCAGTGGTAAAGTGCTTGCCTAGTGTGCTAGAGGCCCTGGGTTCAATCTCCCATACTGAAAAAACTAAAAAAGTTATAACTGATGTTGGCTCTATTCATTTGGTGCTGTCCACTGCTGGAGCCCCACTTTCCCCAGAGTCAAATGGCAGTACTTAAATTTGGGCAGGAAAAAGCAATTTAATGCACAGACTTGGAGCAGCAACTCAAACTGAGTGAGTGATTAACTTCAAAGAAGCCTTGAAAATTCATATCTAGGAGAGAACCCAAAATATCCAAGAGGTAACTGACACAGAAAAATGGTCTGAAGATGTCCACATCCTAATCCCCAGGAGTTTTGAATATGTTAGATTACATGACAAAGGAGAATTAAGTTTACTAACCAAATGAACCTGAAAACAGTGCTGTTACCTGCATTATCCAGGTGAGCACAGCATCATTACAAGGGTCCTTGAAAGTAGGAGGAGAAGGCAGGAAAGAGGGTCAGGGAAAGAGGTATGAGGACAGAAGCAGTCAGAGAGCTGTTTATTGTTGGCTTTGAAATTGAGGAAGGTAACCATGAGCCAAGGGAAGCCAGAGGAAGCCTCCAGGAGCTGGAAAGGACAGGAAATAGATTCTGCCCTAAAACCTCTAGAAAGAAATGCAGCCCTGCTGAACCCTGGACTTTATTTAGCCCAGTGAGACTGATTTTGAATTTCTAACCTACAGAACTGTAAGATAACAAATTTATATTGTGAGCCCCTACAGTTGCAGTAATTTGTTACAGCAGCAATAGAAAACTAATACAGTGCTGATACACAAAGCACCTGTCAAATCCAAGCTCTGATATGATTACTGAGATCCAAAGACACCAAGAAGAAGAAGACACCCCAACTGCTCCAGAGATTACCCCAACAGTCAACTTATAACAAAGGTCAGTTTGATAAAACAGCTTTAACATAACTTTGACCTTGGCTCTGTTACTGAACAAGTCTCTTGTGGGCTACATGTTTGCTCGTTCGACTGTTTCACTTTTTAATTAGCCAATTAGCAGGCCTTGGGTGCAGAAGGCCCAGGCCATGTATTATTGATACAGTATTGAGCCTGGCTGCTGCAGGGGCCAGTTCTCAAGACCTGAAAATGAGAACTTCATTCTGCTGGCTATGCTGACAAACATATTTTGCTCAAATCCCATTCTCTCCTGAGTCTGAAACGCATATGACAGAAAAGAGAGGGACTGATTTCAACAGTGTTTGTACGATGCCTTCTTTTAATAGTCACATCTGCAGTGACACAGAAATCTATCACCCTCCCCTTAATAAGGACACTGAAGTGGGTATTTACCCCTGGCTCACACACACAGTACTTCTACCTTCAGAGTATTTTCCAAATGTAAACAAAAGACCTGGCATTAATGAAAATAATTCCTTGAATTTGTGTGGTATTTTTCCCCTCAGAGTTTTTGGAATTAATTTCCTTCCTTTTGCCAAGGTTTAGTCCTATATAAGGTTGGAAGTATGTGTTCACTGTAGTCCAAAAGTTATACAATTCTGTGTACTGTTGTTCAGTACCAAATTGGTAACTTGTGAGTTCACTAAGCTGGCCCCTGATATTCCACTGAGTCCCCCAAAATGAAAATTTTACAGGTAGACCATGGCTTGAATCTTTGCTCTGCTTCTTACTGTATATGTATGAACTTGGGCAAGTTACCTTAACCTCTACAGCCCAGTTCTCTTACCTATAAAATGGGGACAGTAATAGTACCTACTTTGTACTACTTAGATTGGCCTGAGGTTTAAATGAGATAGTGTAAACATGCTAAGTTAGCACAGGACCTGGATAGTTACCCTTTAACAAATATTAGCTATTATCATCATTACTGCTTAAAAATTAAAATGGAGGTTGAGAAAAAAGAGGTTATTAGAAGGAGCAATGGAACAAATGAAGCCAATAACCTTATCAAGATTCTATGGGTTTGAGGCCCGTTGTGCATGGTTAAGCCAGAGTCCCATTCCTCCTGGAATGAACTAGAATGGGTGAGATATCCAGCAAAGAACTGTGAGAGAGGTGATAAGAATCCATTTGCAGAGGTGGGTGGAAGGTGGCATATGTAGGCCAAAGGAGTTGTTAGTGTTGAATTTGCCTATATCTTCCACTTCTATTTTACACAAGAATGTTCCTCTTTCCTCACTGCTCTTCTCTATGGAAATGTTCTCTCCACATCACAAGTGGAAAAGGAGATGGAAATTCATGTTGCTCAGCACCCTGATGGCACTACATCAGTTTCAACCCAAGATCTGAGGATATGAGCCAAGGCCACCAGGAATGGGAACCCCTCACTTCAGGAGCAGGCCTAGTCCCATTTCTAACTCAGTTTCCTTTTCTCTGTCCCCACAGTAGGAGGTATCCTTTCCGCAGTGTTGTTCAACTTGATAACAGCTCAGTCAAACCTCTGCCTGGAGGTGTTGCAGGTGGCATTCAGAAGATTCTTTTCCTGGGTGAAGTGGTAGGGGGGTCTCAAAATTCCCTCTGAGCTTTTGAACACTGCAGTTCTAACACATCTCAGGTCACAGGGCAGGATGCAGGTTTGGACCAGAGGACAAAATGAAACCAATAGCTTTACCTTCGTTTCGATCTCTGGAGCTGGAAATTCACTGGCTCGGGGAAAAAGTAATAGAACAGACGTGATGATCAGAGCACCAAGGAACACAAAAATGACAGAGAACCTGAGACCAAAGAGACAAAGTATTAAAAGCGCTGTTTATGGTTTTTTCTTTAATGAGGCCCAGATTGGTCCTTCCCTGGAGTCAATATTCTGTTTCAGTCCCTTAACAGAATCCAGAGACCTGCTGACCACAACCACCCTCCATTCCTTTCTTCCTAGTAGGGTACCAGCTGAGTGCATTCCTCTTTATTCTGGGTAATTCCAAATTCCTAACAGTGGGAATTCATAGTTTTCATTTGTGCTTCTGCACGAAGTCATTAAAAAACATAACAAAGCAGAGCCTCCCCATTTCCACTTAAGATGCTTTTAGACCAGATACTTTAGCAAATTCTGTAACTCTCTGCTTCCTACTGACACTATCTTCCAGAGTGCAACTCTATTTTCAGATTCTGTTAGTAGCCTAACTTTGTTCCAAAGTCAATGCCTGGTGGAGACGGCCAGTTCAATCCACTGAGGGGTTTTAAGTTTCCCTGGGTCCAGGCCTAGAACCTTAGGGACTGGACCAAGCATGAGCCATAAATCTGAACAATTGAGAAAAACTCCCACGTTCAACCCCAAAAGGTTCAATAGACAGTGAAAGCAGATTTTCTTGTCATCTCGTCTTCCCTGATCTCCTCCTCAGTGAGAACTGAAAAATACACTTCCCTTCTCCTCCCACCTCTGCCTCAGAGCATAAATAACACAGTTAGTGCTTATGATAAGAGGTTAAAATGCAACTCATTCAAACTGCCAGTAATTACAAAAATGATCTTCTGAATTCTAAATGTTTAATGAGCGTCAGCGATTTTGCCTCTAATTGCTTTTACCTAGGACTCCCAGCTGGAAAGAATGCCTTACCTAGCTATCCCGGAGGCTCTGGATAACAGCACACACAGCAGCAGCACCAATACCCAGAGCAGGGCTAAGATGAACACGCCAGCACCCACTCCAAGCACCGTGCCAGCCATCCTGGGGAGGAAGGTGCCATCAGCCCACATGCTGTCCAGGACCCCTGCCTGCACCCACTCCTGGCATTCAGACAAACACAGAAAGCCTGACCTCATTATGGGGAAGTTTTTGTTGATTGGTGTGTAGAATCACTCACTACAGGTCTTTAATTTTCAGAAATGTCCAGTCTCGGAGTCTCTTAATGGGAACTAGAAATTTAGAACCCAAAGCCCTTTTTTATGTCAGAGATTGCTTTCTGCTCCATGTGTGTAATTTTAAATTTGGGGTCTCTGAGTTCTAGTTTAACTTTTTCCCCAAGCCACAGTAGAACGCTAGACTCTCCCTTGCTATAATATCCTAAGGTCTGCTAAAGGCACAAGGACCTGGGAACTCCAGGGTCAAAGCAGAAGTTGAAGCTCTTGGGTTAAATCAACTTTGACTCACCAGCTGATCATGAGACAGGAATTTCCACTCTACTGTTCAGTGCTCATTTGCAAAAAGAAGAAAACTTCCAACCCTTAAAGAAGAAGAACAACCATCACTACTTTTGAACATTTACTGTGTGCTAAGTACTTTACAAACATGTCTCATTTAATCATGGCAATAAGCTTTGGAAGAAGGTATTATATGTCCATGTCACAGAAGGAGTGAGTGCAGTATAACTATAAAGGAGGGGGTGTTGGCTTGCTAATTCATGTCTTACAACAGAAATTCATTCTCTCACTGTTCTTGGGATGAGAAGTAAAAAATAAAGGTGTCAATAAGTCCACACTCCCCTTAGAGGATCCAGGGGAGGAACCTTCCAGGCCTCTTCCAGTTTCTGGTGGCTCCAGGTATTCCTTGGCTTGTGACACACAACTTCAGTCTCTGTCCCCTTGTGTCTTCACATGGCCTGCTCTGTCTCTATCTTCTCCTGGCTGACAAGGGCATCTTCACTGAACTTCAAGTCCACCCAAGTAATCTAGTATGATTCTATCATGAGCTCCTTAACTTAATTACACCTACAAAGACCTTTAGTCAAATAGGGTCACATTCACAGATTCTAGGAGTTAGGCTGTGGATATAATTGAGGGGCAGGCTATCAATTAACCCACTACAGGTAATACCATACTTCAGTACTTGCCCTGATTTTTTTCCCAGTATCAGAGACAAAGTCTTGAGCAACAGATTCTTCCTTAGGTTGTTGGTTTTCTTTATCTGATATTTAAATGTCAAAAAAATTATCTATGAGAAGTTTTGTTAAAAAGTTATTAGAAAAGAAGCTCCAAGCATGAACTGCTCTTAAAAACATGGTAATTCAACCATCATTCATGATGTGCCTACCATGTAAACCACTGTTCTACAAGCTGGGATGACAAAAGTAAATGAGAAATCTCTCCTGGCAGAAGCTTTAGGTCTACTGGAGAATACTATTACATAAACAACTGTCCATGTTACATTCTGGGAAGTAGCAATGTGCAGCAGGAACTGGGATAGTGAGAAGGGTTACAAGGGAGGGGCCTTGCACAAGAACTCTCTGGAAAGAATCAGCAAGGCAAGATGATGGAGTAAGGGGAGAGGCCTCTCTAACCTCACTGGGGAGCAGTATGTCCCTTCCGAGCACCTCATGAATGCTGTCCCAATTACTCCAGCAAGCCAATGTTTCCCCATCTCTAGGTCTTTGTACTTGGCTATTTCCACTGCCTGCAATTAACCCTCAATCCCTACCAATCCCTCTATTATATGTAAGGTTGCACTCTTCTCATGGTTCCCATTTTGGCTTCCTCAGATAAAGAAATACCACTTCCTCTCAGAGGTCTTCCCTGACTACCCTGTCTAAAGTAACTCTCCCAAACAGTGATTTTCCATCTTTCTATTTCCTTCAGAGCACTTAATTGTAGTTAACGTTTTCGTGTGTGGCGGGAGGTATTGGGGATTGAACCCATACTGAGCCACATCTATGGCCCTTTTTATTTTGAGATAGGGTGTCACTAAGTTACTTGGGCCTCACTAAGTTGCTGAGGCTGGCTTTGAACTCACAATCCACCTGTCTCAACCTCCAGAGTCACTGGGATTACAGGCATGTGCCACTGTACCCGGTTAACTTTTTTTTTTTTTTTTTTTAGTGCTAGGGATCAAACCCAGGGCCTCATGCAGGCTAGGCAGCATTCTTACATTGGGCTACCCTTGTAGGTCCTTTTTTTTTTGGAACTGGGGGGTCAAACCAAATCTTTGCGAATGAGAGGCAGATGCAGGTACATCTCAGCCCTGTAGATAACATTTTGTATTCATTTGCTTACAAGTTTATTTCCTGTCTCCCCAACTAGAATAGTAATTTTATGAAGGCAGAAACTTTATCTCTCTCTCACCTGGTATCCCCAGTTTGAATAAATTTGTTTGAAGAACAAATGAAACAGTGCTAATAAACCTGAAAATCAAGTGAGGGAATAATAAGGTCATATAGAGGTTTAGAAGGATGACCAGATAACTTCTGAACCATTCCCTGGACAGCCCTACAAAGGGAGTGCCTCAAACAATAGTGAGCATGTGGAAATGCTCAATAAAACAGAATAAAAAGAAATTAATATGTATACAAAGCAACAAAGGAAAACTCTTCAGTATTCTAAACAAAAACATAGCTCAGCACCTGAGTGGTTAGCAGGGACTGAGCACAAAGGTCTACAGGGGTGCTGGCAGCAGATGTAGGCCTTCAGTGGTTCTCTCCTGGCCAGATAAGATCTCGGGCCCATGATGCAGAGAACTAGGATTGAGAACAATACATTATGCTAGGCCCTCAAAAGGGTTTAACTGTTTTTGAAATGTGGTCTGAAAAATTGCTTACGATTTCAAAGAAAGCCAGAAAAGTGACTCAGGTCACAGGTGAAAAAGACTCTCCCAAGAGAAATCTGAATCCTAACCTGCATTTAAATATAGGGCTCAAGTCACAATACCAGTGTGGTATGGGAATCTCAGTAGAAAGATTAACAAAAACTAGAATAAAAGTAAGGCACCTAAAGGATCCCAGTAGAGACAGGACCAAAACCTTTATTCGGATGCCACCAGAGATGGGCATGCAAGACTCCTCTGAGGGTGGATTAAAGATGTTTTCAGGCAAAGGCTGAAACGGAATTCACCTCTCACAGATCCTCACTGAAAGAGGTACTCAGGAATGTTCTCCAGCGGAAAGGAAAATGAACCAAGAAAAATATAAGGAAGAATGGTGAGAAAGACATTGGCAAAAATTGGCTATAAAGATTCCTGCAATGATAATGATGACTAATTTTCAAGGGCTTAAAAATAAGAAAGAACTAAAATATTACTCAACAATTATATGGAAGGTGAGAAAGAATAGTTCAAAGTAAAAGCAGTCTACTTACACTACTTGCTCTGGAGGAGGAGTTAGTGATTAGTAAGTTTTATTAAGCTAAGTATAGATGTTTGAAGACATTTAGATACATACCAAATAACAGAAAGAGAATGAAGAACTTCCACACAAGTATCGAGTGAAAAAAAAAATTAAGGAAGAAAACAAAAGGTACAAAGGAAGGAAAATTTTAAAATACAAAATAAAATTGCAAATATAAGCCCAATTACAACAAAAATCATAGTAAATACAAACAGATTATACTTGACTATTAAGATTCTCATGCTAGATTAAAAATTAAAACAGCTCTTAATAAAAGCAACACAAAAAGCATAATGAAAGAGAGTGAAAATAAAGAGACTGAAAAGACATACAAGGAAATACTAACAAAAAAATACTAGGGGAAGGTGGGAATGGGAAACTATTTAATAGGTCTAGAGTTCGACATTTTACAAGATGAAAAATTTCTGGAGTTCTGTTGCATGATAATGTAAATATACTTAACACTACTGAACTGTACACTTAAAAATGGTTAAGATGGTAAAATTTTATGTTATGTGCTTTTAATCACAATTTGGAAAAACAAGTGAAACAAGAAAAAAATGTAAGTTGGTGAAGCAATGTTAGTATCAAGAAAAATATGGTAAGTTTGAAAAACATTAATAAGAATAATCACAAAAGGAATAACTTAGCAAAAAGATACAACTTGAAACAAATATGAACCTAAAACATAGCCTTAAAAGTGACATAAGCACTACAATATAAAAAGTCAAAAATTTAGTGGAAGATTTTAATGTAACTATTTTAGAATCTGACAGATCAAGCAGATAAAAAATAAAAACAAACACTTGACAAACCTCTTTATATCTGAATGACCAATATATGAAAAGGAGTTCAACTTCATTAGTCACCAGGAAATTGCAAATGAAAGCCAAAATTCAGATTCTACAAACCCACAAGAAGGGCTGCAATGAAAATGATAGACAATAAAGTGTTAGCAAAGATATAGATTAACTGGAACCCTCATATGCTGCCGGTAAGAGTGTAAATTGTTAAAACTGCTTTCGGCCATATCAATTAAAGCTGAAAATTCATGTCCCCCAGATCCAGCTCTTCTATTCCGAGGTGTATTTCCAACAGAAATGCACACAGAAGTTCAAAACCCACATACAAAAAGTTCATTGCAGCCCTGTCTGAAATAGCTGAAAAAGGAAACAGCCAACATGTCCACCAAGACGGTGAATCAATATGGTTGATGTATTCATTCATACAATGCAACAGGATAAAGCAATAAGAATTAATTATACCCAACAATGTGAATGAATTTCACAAATTTTTAAGTGTAAAAAGACAGAGGCAAGAGTTCATACTGTTTGATTCCTTTTATATAATGTTCAAAAAAAGGTCAAACTACTTTGGGGGTTTTAGGAGTCAAGAGAATGTTTTCCTTGTAGAACGTGGTAACTGGAGGGGGTTGGAGGGGGTTCTGGAGTGCTGATAAAATTGGGCTTCTTAATCTGGGTGTTGGTTACCTGGATTCATTTATTTTGGTAAACTGTACCTAGCTATACATTTAGGATGTTATACACATTTAGGATGTATGTGTGTTACACTTCACTAAAAGGTTTATTTTAAAGACTTTTAGGAGACATATCAATCCAATGCGATATATGGACTGTGTTTGGGTCTTCCTTCAAACAAAGCCACTGTAAAAACAAACAAAAAAGAACAACAGAAACCTTTTACAAGATGACTAGAGAAATCTCCACAGTATCTGGAATATTTGATGATATTAGGGAATTATGTTTTTTTAAGTGAAAAAAAATTTTTAAAAAGCTTTTGAAGGCTCTTTATGATATACACACATACATATGTAACACATTAAAGAATAGAAAATGTGACTAGGAACTTCATGTTATCTGGCGGAGGGGAAATGAAGGAGCTACACAAAACAAGGCTGGTCGTGAGCTAGTTGTTGAACTGAGCGAAGGGAGCGTCAACGTTGGCTTTACTAGTTTTATACTTTTGAATATATTAGAAACCTTCATAATAAAAAGATATGTGTATGTATATATATGTATGAATAAATGTAACAAAAGATTTGTAAGATTATTGTAGCTAAAATTATAAAATCTTATTCAAAGGTAGTTTTTAAGAAGTACCTGGACAGAGAAATAAAGCAGCCCTGAATAGAAAAATAACCCATGTTGCTAGATATTTCAATTTGAAGATCTCAATTTTCTTTAACCTATACGTTCAATGCAATTCTAACCAAAATCTAAAAATAATTTTTGTAGAACTTGAAAATGAATCCTGAATTCATATGAAAAAGTAAAAAGCCCAGGAATAGCCAGAACAATTTTGAGAAGTAGGATGGCAACTTGCCTTTCTTGTTACCAACTGCCACAAGACACATTATAAAACCAAGGTAATTAAAACAGTGTGATAATGGCACAAAGACACATGGACCAGCGGCATGAAATTGAGGACCCAGAAACAGATCCATGCATTTGTGAGAACTTCATGCAGGAAGAAGTTGGCTCTGTGATTCAGTGGGTAAAGGATTTCATAGCTGGTTGTGAGACAAATGATTATCCAACCGGAAAATAATAAAACTAGACTTCTACATTATATATATATATATATACAGAAGCCAATTTTAAATGGAACTAATTCATAATGAAATAGCATATGTTTAAAAATATGAATGTTCAGGCTGACTACACTAGAATACATAATGAAGTACAGTAGTCAGATGCTCGCACCTAAACTTAGAATCACCATGAACGCAAAAGCTACAAATGCAGACTATGCAGGTGTGTTGTGCTGTCAACTCAAATACCACGAGCTGTGCTGCCTTCAGTTATGTGATTTTTCTAGAGTGAGGAACAACTTTTGTTAAAGTTCCAAACCACAAATTAGTATAATTTTCCCTTAATTTACATTAGAGTTTCATTCCTGGAAATTTTACTATATTAAACTGTGCCAAAAAATACATTATGTTAATACGAAAAGTGGAGTTAGGTTCTGGGCCCAGATAATTAGAAATGAATACCCTGTGGGAAAGTAGTATAGCACACAGGACAATTCTTCATCTAAGGACTGTCCCATGCATTATGGAACATCTAGCATCCCCAGCCTTGCTGGGTAAATTCCAATAGTTCCTTCCAATGACAATAAATAAATATGTCTATACGAATTCCAAAATACCCCCAATCTGAGACAGTACAACCTCCTTGAAGAGTCAGTGTTCGAGAAAAACTCTTGGGTCATCACTGCAACTTTATTCATAATAGCAAAATAACAGGAAAAAAATGTTCATCAATAAGAAAATGAATTCAATACTATATATTCATAACCCATACTTCAAATGAATGAACTTGATCTATATGTACTGATATAAATATCTAAAAAACAATGTTGAGTGATAAAAATTGCATATAACCTACAATACTATTTGTACATTAAAATTAAAATAAGACCAAAATAATACATATTATGATGTATATATGTATAACAAAAGTATAAAAATAAGAGCATTTAGTGATACAATTTCAGGGGAGTATTTGCCTCTGTAGGGTAGGGAGGGAAAGAGGAGAGGAAAGGGAAGAGAAGGCATCTGAACTAGATCTGTAAGGTTTTCTTTCTTTAAAATTAAAAGCTTAAGTAGATAATTCAGAAAGTGCATATTTATTAATCTGGAACACAGGTATTTGATATACTACCCAATGTAATATTCTCAAGTTTAATTCTAAAAAGTTAACTGGTAACAGAATATACATGAATTGGAATCAGAGATCAGAGATGGGTGACCAATTAGACTATTGCAATGCTTCAGATGAGAGCTGATTAGGATATAAACTTCCCTCGGTTGTGGAAATGGAAAATCCAAGGAGAAGGTTTTAGAAATGACTCAGGTTTCTGAGTTTGGTTGCTGGGATGATACCACTAAGAAAATAACTACTTAAGATTAATTGGTGCTCTTTATGATATTACACAATAACCTATAAAACCTGGATCAACTCTAACATCTAGAATACAGGATAATGGGAGTTAAACTGAACCACTTGAAACCTATCCCTCCAATCTCCCACAGAAACTTATAATCTCAGGAAACACTGGGTTCTGTATATGGCATAGCTTTAAAGTATGAGGTAACTAGAATTAGCTGTTCTAAGAATGAAGTTCATGACTTTATAACCAAACTACACATTATCTTACTAAGTGTAGAAAGGAAGGGGTGGGTATACTAAAGAAAGCAGATGTAGAGGAGTGAATATCTAGGTATTTCATTTTGTTAATTCAATATAAGTATACTTGTGCTCATTTTCTCTATTGGAATAGCTAAATTATTATTTTTGAGTCAGATATGATAAAAAGTAAAGTTTTAAATTGAATATTCAGGATTTCTTCAAACCTTGGAGAATTGATGGTTTAGCCAACCTGATTTCAAGAGTAAGTCCAGCTGGGCTCCATGGCACACAGCTGTAATCCCCTGGGCTTGGGAGGCTGAGGAAGGAGGATCGTTCAGCAAAAGCAAAGCACTAAGCAACTCAGTGAGACCCTGTCTCTAAAAAAAATACATAAAAGGCCTGGGTATGTGGCTCAGTGGTTGAGTGCCCTTGAGTTCAATCCCTGGTACCTTCCAAAAAAAGATAAGTCCATTTACTTAGTAAATGTGGCATGTATGTACGTATTCATTTATTTTGCAGTACTGAGGGTTGAACCCAGGTCCTCACACATGCTAGATAAGCACTCTACCATTGAGCTACATCCCAGGCCACTTTATTTTATTTTTTAAGACAGGATGCCTTGAATTTGAGATGCCCAGGTGGCCTTGAACTTGTGATCTTGCTTCAACCTCCTGAGTAGCTGGGACTACAGGTGTACGCCATCAGGCCCAGCAATATCTGTGGCAAGTAGCCTACAGTAGGTAAAAACACTGTCTAAATTTGAACACTGTTCATTAGCTGACAATAAGACCAAGTGTAGGATCATTTTTTTCCCTCTGTGTTCATGCTGCGAGTTCTTCTTAAAAAGTTTCTTCAAACACTTTTGGATGTATTTGCATTCTTCATTTATCTAAGGTTAGTTCTACATGCCCTTAAATCCATCTTTCAGAGAAAATTGATAGGCACACAGTGAGACGACTGACCGTAGCTTACTAAAAATAAAGCACTCAGCACTAGGCTGGGAATCTTGAGTGAGAACAATGGTCATTATGACTTACTGTCCAGGACAAATATGGACTCCGAGGAGGGTAATAAGGCTTAATAGCTGCTGCTGGTGGGCGATACCTCTCCCATTTCCCGATTTTCACGTAGACTCAAACCCTTGAAAGCAACAGAAGAAAACAATGGATTACAGGAGTGAATGGCCCTTCTGAAGGAATCCTTCTCAATTTTTTCATAGCTTGTCCTAAACCTTTAAAAATAATCGGGGGACTTTCACACTTTAAAATTTCTACTTTAAATATTTATCATTCGAATTTTAAAATACTAACATAATGCCTCCAGCTTTATTAAGTGCCATGCACATCTGGGAAAAATCAATTGCCAAGTTATCTAGATTCCACGGATGTGACGTCTGTTAGACTTAACGCGCAGTTAGAAAAGGGGGCTCCATGGATTCTGATCCCGTGCTTGCACCCCTTTCCCGGTCAGAGATGCGATTTGAAGGTGCACAGTGATTCAGTCTGCTAGCTCCATCACCCAGCAGCTTCCAGCACTGCAGCCTGGGAACACCTGGCTGCGCGGAGTTCCCCTACTATTCCCAGCCTGGCTGCTGATTCAAACTGGCAAGAGGAAAAAAGTGCCCGCACATCTCATCAGAAAGCTCACCTGGGTACCTCCTAGTAGTTGGAGAGGGATTAAGGCTTCAGACAAAGGGAAAACGAAGGCACTGACATTTTACTTTCTTAAGAGCATGAAACATAAAACAGTCCTTCCTTCTCGACACCCAATTAAGAATTTATTAGCCGACGGGCCCTGGGCCCAGACCCGCGGTAAGGGTGGTCTGTGAAGTCAGCACACCGCCTGCCCACACTGTCTTCCAGACTCCGCAGCCCGAGCCTCCGCCCTTCTCGCTACTCCGCAATTGTCAGGCTTTCCTCACGGCCGCCGGCCTCACCTGGCTCCCTGGTTCCCCCACTTCCCCGGCCCGGACTCAGACCTCACAGTCCGGCCAGTTCCAGCCCGCCGGGGCTTTGATCTACTTAGGACGAATCACAAGTGGGCTTTCATTCAGGCGATCTCGGATTCACTAATCAGTGCTGCTCTTTCAACGCCCAGCTTTCCCCTCATTAGCTTACTTTTGCCTCGACTCCAGGCAACGCCAAGTGTGGTGGGTGGGCACGTCGGTCCCAGTTACGCACTCCCATTGGTCGGTGCTGGTCCGTCTTGGGCCTGGCCTCAATTTCGATTGGATAGATTCTCCTCCCCACGCCCACGCCACTGTCAATCACATTATTCTCTCCTTAACTCGCTGGACCATTGGTTTGCCGTGCCTGAGGGCGGGTGGTTGGACCGGAGAACGGCTTCTCTAGGTTTCCTTAGCGGTCACCATGGAGACTGCGCAGCACCGCGGTGAAGCCGCGGCAACAGGCAGCCCCCATCTCCAAGTCCCGAGACCTGTGTAGACACCAGTGCATGTCCCGCAGTCTGATGCACATCTCAGTCCCCTACCCACTGACTCTGGCGGGGCGCAGGTTTTGAGTGGAACTTCTAGGCCTAGTCAGGAAGAGTCGCTAACAGTCCTCTTGGCGGGAACTGAGTCCAAAGCGCCACTTGTAATAACGTCGCGTTTCATTTATCCTTACCTCGCCTTATTTTATTTGGCGTTATTCTTCCTGTATCCTTCGAGTAGACGGAGGCAAGGATCATTCTACCCAAGTCAACAGACTGGGAAAGAGGTGTAGGGTCAGTCAAGTAAATCCTGTGCCGCCACTCTTCCAGGCAGCTGAGACTGGAGCTGGTCCACACCGTTAGCAGACTGCTGCTACCTAACTACTAACCAGAATTGCCAGAATTGCCCAGCAGAAAAAAGAGCCATCAATCAGGCCAACCAAAGGAATTAGGACAAAGCCTGTGCTCCACTGTGGAATCAGGAAGGGAAAACAGACAACGATCAAAACAAATAATACCAAATTTAAGAGCTGCAGTGTTTGAACCTTTGTCCTTAAGACAAGATATGGAAACATCATGAATCAAACTATTCAATCTGAATCTCCGATTTAGGGAATTCAACTCCTGAAACATATTTATGAATGAAGGGGAAAATTGTTGAATTTCATTGATTGCCGACATCAAGTTAATTCTGTCAAGGCTTCATTTGCAGTGTCATAAACTAACCAATGATTTCTTAAGTGTTTAACATCTTAACCTTTCTTGGCCCGGTGAGGAGCTCTGTGGTTAAAAAAGTCATTATTTTGATTAATTTATTTCATTGGAATTGAGTGTTAACTATATATGCATCTTTAGAGACTGTGAGTATACTCAAAAGATATGATGCAATACCTTTCTTAATGAGGTTTGGGTGGTTTTCTAATGTTGGGTTGATAACATGGGAAACGACTAGCAAGCACTTTAAAGCAAGATATAACAGTGGGTCAAAACTAATTTATAGCTAATTGTTCCAAAAGATAAGGATACCTCATATTTCGGAACATTTTGTAGTTTTGTATTACTGTATTTTTGTTTTTATATTATTCCAAGGACATTTTGCTTTGACTGGAGTTAATGTGGTTGTGTCTTCATGGTAGAGCAAGAACAAAGCTGGGCCCTTGAATATGGTTATGAATGGGAAAGATGGAACAGAGATGGAAAGGAATCTAGGGAGAGGAAATAGTTTGAACAAGGAGGCTAAGAAAAGAATGAGCAAATGAGCATTGAATATTTGCAGAATAACATGGAAGCAAATGGTGGAAAATAAAGTGTAGCTGAACTGGTCAGAATCAGTTCTGAGCCCTTAATGTTTTGGGGGAAAGTGGTCAAAAGTCTGAGATTGAGAATGTCAACTTCCTTCTATTTCTAATGATTAAATGGTTTTGGTTAAATTATAAGTTAAGAATGGGTGTGAATGAGGAGGCATTCCCATCTTCTTACATCATTCTAAATAGATAAAGCATTTCTAATTTTTTTCTCCCAAAAGAAGGAATTTTTCTCCCAAGCTTCTCCCCCATCTTGTCTCTTAACTGGGAATGGGTATTTGTTTTCTGATTCAATGATATGAAATTGAGAGAAGTGCTGTCACCATCTTCTGCTATCTCTGAATTGAAGTTGTGTGCCCCAGTCTAGAGGAGATTGATTACTTGATCATACGAACTTTCTCTCTTTAAAAATTGTCTTCTGTATGCCACATGTTTTACTGTACCTCTTCACACCATTCCTCTTCTGTATAGAGCAGCAACAAAAAGCAATGTTCATTTCCTTCTACTCACTTGTATAAAATCATTTGTTACACTGCCTGATAGTGCCAGTAGGACAACAAAAAGAAGTCATTAGTGTTATGAAGTATGTGTAAATTTCAAGAGAAGATGTGAAGTTTCCTTGCTCATTTTAGTTATCAAAACTTTTTCAGCTAGAGAGTTCTGAATGTTTTGTACATTTTCTCATGCAAGATTATTTCAGCATTTTGGAGGTCTAAAAGTGTAGCAAAAATGAAGTAACTTTTATTAGCTGAGACTCCAAAGCTACTACTACCATTCCATTCTGCTAACTGGGAAACTGAATAAACAGAAATTTCCGCCCAGCACAATTGTTCATATGTGAAGCCAAGTTACTAACTTTCTGAGGCCACCCAGAATAACCACCAAGATTTTTCAGATCATAATATTCACCTGAGATTATGGACCAGGGTTCAGCAAATTGTGGTTTGTGGGCCTAATCTGGCCTGATATCTAGTTTTAGTATGATTTTCAAGCAAAGGACAATTGTTTACATTTTTAAATAGTTGGGAAAAAATCAAAAAGAAGAACACTTTTGTGACATTTGAAGATCGCATGGAATTCAAATTTCAGTGTCCATAGTGAAGTTTTATTGTAACACAGCTATTGTCATTTATTTTTGTTTTGTCTGTGTCTACTTTCTGTACAACAGCAGAGTTGAGCAGTTACCACAGAGACTGTAGTATCCATTACCTAAAATATTCACTTCTGAGAACTTTAAGAAAATTTTGATTCTTACAATCTTTGGTACCCCTAAATTTTGATGAATTGTTAGAACTGAAATTGACTTTAGAAAAAAAATATAGTGTTAATTTAAAAAAACTCACATTGATGGAGATAAGTTACTACTTGCCTAAAATCATATAGTCAGTAAACAAAGCTGGTCCTAGAAGCTGGTCTCCATTGGTCCAAGGTTTCTTTCATCTGTACCATGACTTTTCTTATGCAGAGTTTACCTTACTTAGAATAGGGTAGGTGTTGTATATATCTGGAGGCAAGAAGAATTCATCAAAACCTTTCCTAATTTTGATCTCATGTCTCATTCATACTAACACAGTGAAGCATATATTAATTAAGGGATACTTGGACATTCATGATTTATTTCAGCTATTTTGAGTTGTCATTTTTTTATTTTTCTCACTTCTCAAAAAGTGTTTGCCTTTTGTATTAGTCAGCTCTCCATTGCTATATCAAGACACCTGAGACAATCAACTTAGAATGAAGAAAGGTTTATTTTAACTCATTGTTTCAGAGATTTCAGTCCACAGTTTGTTGGTCCTGTGGCTTTTGGGCCTGCATTGAGACAGCACATCATGATGGAGAGTGCCTACTGAAGCAAAGCTGCTCACCTCACAGGAGCTGGGAAACCAAGAGGAATGGACTGGGTACCAATACCCCCTTCGAGGGCAAACCCTCAATGATCCAATTTCCTTCCTTTTGATTCAATGATATGAACTTCCTAAAGGTTGCACCACTTCCCAACAGGTCATGGGCTGGGGATGAAACCTTCAATCCATGTGTCTTTAGGGGACATTTATCTAAACCAGGGCAGTCATCATGAAAAACTTACTTTCACATCCTTTCTCTTTTTTAAAAATTTTTTCTTTCCTCTCTTTCAACAAAGGAATTTGGAGGTAAAGGAGTTTCTCTTCCAACCTAAGACAGTTAAGGGAGGTAAGAATGATTCGAAAATCACAGCACACACATTTTTACTCCAGTCTGTTAGATAAGCCATAAATGAGGAGGGGAACATACACACGAACCTGCTGAAATTGTGATGTTTAATGTATATGTGTATATGTGGGCTTTCTGGGGAGACTATCCATAGCTTTTTATAAAATTTGTAAGAGTCCATGACCCTAAGAATTATTAGATGTAAAGTAGATTGTTTTGGGGAGAAAGCTGCTCAGATGGGTGGTAGTGGAGATTGATTCAGATTCTGGGGACTGTAAGGCTTTAGCTGACATCAGGGGAGCGCTCCTTGACCAGTCACATCAGTCCACCCAAGTTTTCTCCTCTCTGCCACTCAGAGGTGCTAAAAATTCATCAGATTCACAGAATGGTTGAACTCAGATGATGATAAAAATCCCAGTATAATTCTCTCCAAAGAATGTTCTGATTAATAGAAACTGCAGAGGAACTAATTTTATGAAAATAGCAAATGGGATTGTTTCAGCTGAAGCAAGCTGGGAGAGTTGGTGCTGATGCCAAGCAGGAAGGTGCAAACAATCCCATTGTGCAGAGCTGACAGCTCCAATCTTGCCACTTATTTATTAAATGTCTTTCTGCTGTAAATTATTAAGCCTGGATTTGGGGAGAAGAGGGAGCTGACAGAATAAGACAATAGAACGGAAAGCAAACCTGGATCCCTTCCTTCAGTATCATTGTAGTATTGTGTTTTGTGAAAAGCCTTGGCCCCCTTCTGTGTTAGAGAAGGGGGAGGAATTTCTCTTTGGTGAGACTCAGAAATGGAGGAGACAAATAACATGCTCATTTTGATTTCGGACTTACTTGGTAGTTCTTACAAATCAGAACGGATTTCAGAGAAAATTCAACCTGTTGGCTCAACAACTGAGTGACAGATATTTTGTCTATTCTTTGAAAGGATTGTTTTACTCAGATAAGGAAGAGCTTGATCTGCCTTAACATTATGAAGTAACAAATTAAATGTTTGAGTGGCCCGATGGTGTTCATTTGGATTATTTGATAGCCAGAAGGCCTTTTACACCTGGAGGGAGCTCTAAGGTCTATTTCTTAAGTTAAAGAATAGTAAAAGGTGGTGGTTAGGGAGGAAGTTGAACTCTGATTGCATCCATAGTCAATTGAAAAGTTCTAACATAGAGAGGTGTGGTTGCTTTCTGGGAATCTTAGGTTCAGGTTTTAGCCTTCTGTTTTCTGAACAGCATATTTGTGGAGGGCAGGGAGCTAGCTGTACTTCTTGGCTTGACATTATCTATTTACTTGCTCATGGAAAGTAATAGTAAGTGCATTAGTGTGGATGCCTAAGAGTAGGGCCATTCATTTCCTATCTATTCATTCATTTGACAAATAATGTTACTGTGTGCCTTGCGCGCTTCTGGAAAATGAGCAGTGTGGTGAAGAATAAACAAAATAGTCCCTGCTCTCATGGAACTTGCATTCTAGTGGGAGGAGCCCTGTAATCAACAAATACATATAAAATATAACTGCCAGTTTTACATGAGGTGAAGACAAAAAGTGGGGCACAGGGTTAAAGAATGATGAAGGAGCAGGCAGGATGGGGGTGCTATCTGATATAATGTGATCAAGGAAGACCTCTCTGGTGAGGTGGCATCCCAGCAGAGACCTGAAGGAAATGAATGAGCAGAGGAGCTATCCCACCAAGAGCTAAGGACCAAGAAAGCATGAAAGGAGGGCCAGGTATAGTCTAAGAATGGTAAGGTGGGGAAGGGTCCCCAGAGGGGGTCTTGCAGGCCACTAAGAGAGCTTGAGGCACTTTGTGAGTGAGACAGGAAGTTGGAGGAGTTTGGAGAAGGGAAGTGTCATGATCGACTCCCTAGAAACCAAATGCAGAATGAGTATGCCAAGGACGTTGCCTTTAGAAGAGTCCCTGACGGGAAAGGACTGCTTCCTATAATATCAAGGCACTAACCAGCTTTGGGTGATTCGTCCCCAGGAGGTGGCATGAGAAGGCTCATCTCATTTCTTCTTATCTGCAGAGTGGGTGGGATTTCTTTGTTATTTGTAAAATGGAATCCTCTCCTAGAGAGTGACAAGAGTGAGGATAAGCTGGGGTTTAATGTCCCTTTGTTCTCCTGTAGAATAGGAAGAGGATATAAAGCCATCAAACAGCAAGAGAGAGAATCTGTCACCACCAGCCTCTGGGTTTGCAATCCAGGCATCCTTTCTGAGGAACTGATATCAACTGGCTGGCCAGAGGAGGATTGTGTGAGTTCCGATTTCCTCAACTTTTGCAAAGGAGAGGAAGAGAGGGCTGAAACCAGAGAGACACAATACCAGGCAGCTGCCAGGAGGATATATATGGCAAACTCAGCTGGAGCCCACACAGGAACATTTGGTGGGTGGGGAGAAGGAAACTCAAAATACTTTATGGGAGAGTGTGAGAGCATTAGAAGAACCATAGGGTTTCTGGATCAGCAGATGTCTTGGGCATTGATACAGCCCATGACAGGGCCGAGCCCCACACTTCCTTACGAACCTGAGAAGAAGCAGTTCCTGTCCATCTCGGGTCACACCCAAGACCACTCTCTCTTTCTCTTTCACGAGGACATTGCAGAACAGGATCAGGCTGAAGTTTAAGCTCTGAATGAAAGGAAATGGCCACACTTAGAACAGAGGGATTTAAAAATATGGAGAGGAATCTTATTTGAGCTGTCAGCTGCTCAAATGGAAAGACTTTTCATGGATTGGTGCTGTGTTCTGGGATAGAAAGGCCAGATACTTTGGATGGAGACCTAAGACCTAATCAGGATCAGTAATATAATTCCTGATATTATTCTTGGAAGCTCATGAGTACCTAGGTATGGCCCAGGTTGTGACTGAAGTCTCACCAACTTCCTACTTTTATTTATTTAATTGGGGAGAGCCACTGTCTATATGGAGGAGAAGAAACCTTGATAAATACATGTTGGGGACTTTCTGCTCCAAAACCCTGTTTTGCATACCTTTGGGCACTGTGCCAAACTAGTCTCAATGTAAAATATCACCACATGAGTTTGCTACACAAACTGAGAGGTCTCAAAGGTGGTAGATGTGACTTAAGCCAATCTCATTAATAAATGATGATAAATGGAATCACTTCTTTGATTGTTTAACCAGCACGTCCCTGAATTGAAACAGAAGGAGTCAGTGAGTATGTTAAGTGGGGAAACAGAATAAAGGAGGGGAGTGAGACAAGGCAGGGGGTTTGGGGAATGGAGAGAATGAAGTTAAGTCCCTTGAAGGATGGTGGTACACACCTGTGATCCCAGCTATTCAGGAGGCTGAGGCATGAGGATCACAATTTCAAGGCCAGCCTGGGCAACTTAGGGAGACCCTGTCTCAAAATAAAAAAAAAAAAAAAAAAAAAAGCGTTGGGGGTGTAGCTCAGTGGTACAGTGCCCCTGAGTTCGATTCCTAGTATGGAAAAAAAAGAAGAAAAAAACAAAAGGAAGGAAGAAAGGGAAGGGAATCACAGCGTAAAATCATTCTTATTTTTTTACTTATTTATTTATTTTTGCGGTGCTGGGGATTGAACCCAGGGCCTTAGTGCTTGCAAGGCAAGCATTCTACCCACTGAGCTACATCCCCAGCCCATAAAATCATCTGAGTTGTACATGTGTAAGAGAGATGGCCATTCCCTGAGTGGGTCAAGATTCCCCAAACCCTCTGTTACTAGAGACATTTCTCACTTGGTAAACACCAGATTCCTTTGACCCCTCGGTGTTTTGACTTTAAAGGCCTGATGCAATGTATGTCACAAACTGAGCATCTACATCTGTTTGCCTAATGGCAATGTTCTAGAAATAGGGATTTGGAGATAAGATACAGTCCCTGCTCCACGTTGTTCACATTCTACTGCATGAGACAAACAAGGAAAACAACCTGGTGACAAAGTCTACCTCAGAGGCAAATCTAGACTGCTTTCACTGTGCAGAGGAGGAAACTAGAGAGGGCAGGGAAACTACCCTTTATTGAAGACTGCAGATTAGCCCCAGAGAGCAAGAGGAAAGGATTTCAGGCACAAGGAGGGGCCCATGTGTGGTGATCTGAGAGAATATGGCAGAGTAGGTGCTGGGCCAGTACTTGGGCATGTCTGAGGTATGGGGCGTACTGGGGTTGAAAGCCAGAGAGAGTGGTCTTGGGAATCCAGATCATCACAAAGGACTTGCATGACATAACCAGGAATTGGGACATTATCCTGAATATTCTGACTAGCCACTGAAAGATTAGATTTTACAAGTTTTACAAACTACGACGATAAAATCTTCCATAAATCTTGTGAATTCATTTGGCCTCTGCTTAAATGTATTCAGGGTTGGGGGGCTCTCGATTTCCTCCAAAGCTGCCTGCTTTGTTGTTGGATGGCTATCAATCTTAGAAAGTTCTTTCTTATATCGAACCAAAATCTGCTTCCTCACAATTCCTACTCATGTGTCTAGTTTTGCCATTTGTAGAAACACACAGAAGGACATTTTAAAAATATATGAAGGTACCTGTCAATCTTTCTCTCAGTTTTCAGTTTTCCAAGCTTCCACATTTCCATAGAGCTCCCTCATTCTTTGTGCATGTCATTGTTTCTCGACTCCAGTCACAGGTATCTGGATGAACTGAACTGTGCTTTATTAGTGCATCTTTTAGATTTGGGTGCCAGATTATTGCTTATAATTCTTCAAATCAGCTCTGAAAGGCATGAATACAGAGATGCTATTATTGCTGATTTTGAGCTGGACACTATGATTGTCAGTGATTTCAGTGTCCTTAGTTTGATACTGGTCACCTCTCACTCTTTGCTTTCAAAGCTTTCGATTAATAAAGTTTCTACTCCTTCTACACATCCATTGCTGCCAAGTCAAATCTCCACTGTACTTGGGATGTGAAATTTATTTTGAATTCTAAACATAGAACTTTGCACTTATATAAATTTTATCTTGTTAGTTTGAGTCTAGCATTCCAGTCTATTAGACTCATTTTTAAAGTCTCGATTCTCTTTCCTATGATATTTGTGGATCTCCTTTCACATTTGGTAAGTGTTCTTATCCAAGTCACTAACAAAAGTATTGGCTGGGAGAAAACTTGGCAGCATTAGAGGCCTACTTCCAGTCTGGGTATGTGTTCAGAGAGCTTCAGTTTTGCCTAATGACCCATTTTATAAGATTATTTATAAAAGGGAAGATTCAATAAATAATTCTGTTTAAATAAAGATATATTGTGTTTGGTATTTCCTCCCGTTGGCATCAAAAGTATGTATTGTCAACCTCCTACCTGCTGGGCTCTGTTAGGTGTGAGGATACAAAAATGATCAAGGGGTTAGTTTTGTCTTAAAAAGCTCACATCTAGCAGAGGTGATGGATATATATATATATATATATATATACACAGATTAGCCCCGGTTTCAAAAATAATATATATACATATATTTAAAATATGCATTACTCTGATTTGTATTAGGGGGATATATAGAGATACAAAATATAACATATCATATATTAAATCATATGACACATTTGAGTATTGAAGTAGTCAAGAACCTGGAGAATAAGGAGTTGAATTTTTCATAGTAAAAAAGAGAAAGAAGGGCTTCACAGAAGAAATGACCTCTGAGCTGGGTCTTGACAGAGACGTAGGCTTTTTGTGTGATAAGTGGAGAATGAAGATAGGAGGAAGTTTTAGAATGAAGGAAAAGGATAGGCAAATGATGGAGAAATGACTGCACCTTGGAAAGGTTCAGGAGTGGCACATAGTCTAGTGTGGGTGCAGTGCCAGACTCAGGGAAATGAGCATCAGAGAACAGCTTGCAAAGGGTCTTGAATGCCATGTTAAGGAATTTGGGCTTTATCCTGCAGGTGAAGAGTTCAGCTAAAACAGAAATCTTTAAGCAACAGATACATGATCAGATTCATGAACTTCATAACTCTCTGCATGAGGAAATAAATTGAATTTGTCAAAATGATCTTTGTGAAACTTTTTTGTTTCTAGTATTAACTGGCCAATAAATATCTATCTAACGAGTACCTCAATCTTTTATGCGTGTTTTGTCCTACATCTTCAGTGTCTAGGTATTTCCTATCACTGTGACCTTTTGACCTCTTGCCTTTTTTTCTCTTTGGCCATTTGTATTCTGCATTGGCTATTTGTATTCTGCATTCTCCTGGTTTATATGTTCACCCACAGCTTATTTTGACCTTTAGTATTTAATATCCTCCGGACTGGCTTGCCAACCTGATAATGAACCACAGAAATTTCCTGAACCTCTGTCCTGGATTTGCCTTCACTTTGGATTTCCCATTTGATTTCAATTACCTGTACACTTTGTGTTCTGCTTTAGATCTAACTTCGTCTCATTCTTGTGCTACCTTCTTTGACTTACTTCTTTTATTCTAGCTTCCTGATTTGTACGTTGTACCTGTCTGATCACTTTTGATTTCAATTCTGTCAATAAAATGCAATCTCTCCTTTCTAGAAGCTATGATATCATTGAAGAGAAAATATTAACAACAAGGAATTATGTAAGTTATAATTGATTGGCATATCAGATGTGCTAACTAAAAGTGTTCTGAGTTTAGAGAAAGGATTGAATGAAGAAATTCAAAAACCTTGGGAGAAATGTTCCTTTCTAGGCAACTCCCTTTTAGAAAGATTTGGATATTTGGGATGCAGATATTTCCTTGGAAGGAAGAAGGAAAATGGAGGGCGGAACTTCCTCTGGACTTCCCTATCATTGGCTCCAAAGCTGCCTATGTTAGAGGAGCTACCTCATCTGTGCCATCTAGTGGTTGTTGCCATCGGAAACCTTACCCGCCTCAAGGAGAGAGCAATTTAACGCCATTTCCAACTTAAGCACCATATCTACAGGGCGTGAAATTAGTTCCAGCAAGCAGCAAATTTGCTGCTAATAAAAATATTTAGCGATTCACTTGTCTTTAAATCAGCAGCAGAATATTTTTTTACTTGCATCAATGCTTGTTTCTCCCAATTCTAATATTTGATAATCAAGCTAGAGTTGTTTAGCTAAAGCTGTGAAACAGCAAGTTCTTCAGCTCTGCAAAAATTTGAGTTTCCTGAGCAGGAATTTGTATTTTTCTTCTTATGGTAAGAAATAGACCTAGGTGATCCTTGAAACATGGAAATGGAGCACTTTCAATGGTTTGGGGTCTTGGAAATATATTTTCATGCTCATCAATCTGCCAAAATTAGTTCTCAAGTCATTGCACATGGAGAATCTAAGATGCTAAGGGAGGACATGATTTCTATCTCATGTTTAGAACCATCTTCAGTCTGCCTCAGTGCCAAACTCATTTTAATTTCCTGTCTTTTTTTTAGTGAGAGTTCTCTAACGATCACAGAAATATTGTGGAATTCTAAAACACCATTTTCATTAATTCAACAAACATTTACTAGGCACCCATTATGTACATTCATTGTTCTAGGTCTTTCTTTTGGGTTAGAAGTGTCCCAAGGAGCCTAGTGTGGTAGCCAGATGAGAGGCGGACCTGGCTGATGACATCCCTTCTTTAGGTTCCTGGAACAAAGGGTCATAATGGCTTCTGCATATCCCTCTTTTCCTAAAGGAGTTCATAGAAGGAACAAAGAACATCAGACAATATACATCTCATCACCTGATAGCCTAAGGGCCTCTGTTTGAGCAAATCACTTGTTTCAGAGTCCAAACAATTTAAGAAAGAGTGAGGTGATCTCTAGGGGTTCTGTCTTCTACCTCAGAGGAGCTCTGGCTAGATCACTTTTCATTTCCTGATAGAAATCAATTTTGATTATCCTGATGGGAAATAAGGATGTAAGATGGCATCAGACATAAGCCCCTACCTGCTTGTTAGGAATCAGCCAGCATGAGAAGCTGAATGAAAGCAGGCCTCTTGCTTGAGAGAGGGGCCCAGGGCAGGGCTGATAAAAGGGAGTTAGAATTAAAGACGAGAGCTATACCACCTACCTAGTACTAACCTCACTGATGGAGGTACCAGAGGGGGTAAAATGGAGAAAGGGAGTGATACTTGGCAGCAGTCAAGAGACCATCATGGAGGCTCAGAACGGGAGATACTTCTCCATGTACAACTGAAAGGGGTACAATGGTTTGGGGGATCAGAGCATGTGGGTTCCATTCTTGGATCTTTCTCTCAAGTTCGTGATTCCAGTACAGCTCCTCCTCCCCCATGATGTCAGTTTCCTCATCTACCGGAAAGATGAACTTGACTCCCCATCCTAGGTCCCCTTACTACACTGAGAAAATTGGAATGGAGGCAGTGTTAAAGAGCCGTGAGAGACTCGACAAAATGAACTATGATGAATGTCTGGATTCCTCTTGGAATGGACAACACAACAACATGCTACATCTCAGTTAGACAGAGCAAGACTCTTCTGATGATAAGGGATATAAGACAGGAAGTGGTGTCACTCGCCCTGGATGCTGCTATGTAACTCCCCCAACATGGTCCAGGCTCAAAATCCCAATGTCTGTGACTCAGCAAGGATCTACTGAGGACTCTAATGCTATAACCTTGAGGATTTTCTTGGAGTTAAAGTCACGGAAATCTCCAGATGCAAATTGTTGGGGGAAAAATAGAAAAGAATAAACTGTCAATTCAGTAATTAAGCAAGAACCAGAATAAAGATCTGAAAAAAAATAACTTAGTAATTAAAATAGAAATAAAATGCTTTATGATCCTGATTGTCTTTCTTACATATCAGCCAAGAAAGACTTTCTGGGAGTGGGTGTCCAAGGGAAGTGTGGATGACTAGGAGGATGCAGGTGGCAGGCTGCTGAGGGCCTCTAGGACAGAGCATAGCTCATGGCCACTGGGGAGCAGGAAACACAAGAAGTCAGATAAAGAGCTATGAGAAGATTTGGAGAGGAAAGAGGAAGCTGGCAGATGGAAGTCTTGAGGCCCGCCATGAGGCCCTTGACCCTAGAGGCAGCTCTGACAGGCTGGGAGAGGAACGACCGCATTGGGGCAAGGGCATGGGCCCTCTGTTGGGCATCCTGATCCCTTTGCACCTTGGCTAGATGCTTCTCATCTCATCATCCTTCAGGTCAGCTGCTCAGATCTCCATCTCCCGATTCAGCAGCCTTGCCTCCTCCAGTTACCACAAGGGCAAGTGGTCTCAGGCCTACAGCTCTGTTGTTGGCAAGTGCCAGAGCCAGGTCAAAAATGAAGCAGCTTCTGAGGACAGATTAAGGATGCTTTAAAGTGTCGAATTCCCATCTGTCTCTTGGGCATTTCTCATAGCAGCATTAAACAGGCCCATTGTTAGGTTTCCCAGAGTTCTCCTTGAATTGATGCATATGCAAGGTAGACCCCCAGCAGCACTTTTGCAAAGTCCTGATCAGTAATTAATTGTCAACCAGGAGGTTGACAATCCCAAACCTAGGCTGAGCAGAGAGAGCACAGGATCAGAATCAACAGTCAAAAGGCCTTTACAGATAGAATAATGCTCAGAAGCATTTAATAATTCTGCAATCTCAGAAAGAGGAACATTGGTGATAGGGTGGTTCATAGAGCAGGCTGGCCATTTTTATTTCTAAGGAGTTAGGTTGGTGAGCGTCCTTAAAATAGTTATTTCAGAGGTCAGGGATCAACCAGTTGGTTTTTCTCTAAGGAAAACTTAACTACCTCCTAGTCCTCTCATCAAGGATATGGCTCATTGAAATCAAAACTGGATCCTGTATACTAAAAGGAACCAGGAAGTGCAATGCAGGACAACCAAAAGAAATATCAATTAGGACACCCACATTCTGAAACGGAGGGTCATGTGGAGTGTCAAAATGAGAAATGGAAGCAACTTTCTTGGTAAGAAGACAGACATTTATGTCAAATTGCCTGTGTTTGAATCCTGGCTCTACCCAATTCTGGTTGTGTGACCTTGGACAAGTTACTTAACCTCTGTTTTTGTTTCGTTAACTAGAAAACTAGAATAAACTCAAAGGTTTATTTAAGGTAATGAATGTTAGATATTAATATCTTTAGTGATTGAGCCATGACAAATGTTTACAAAGACTTTAAAAAGAGACATTATTTATATACTCCCTGTTTAATGTAACTAAAAAACTTCAAAAGAATAAAAAAAAAATGGATTCACTGCTCATTTATGCTATTTAAGCTTGGGGGCGTCTGTGAAGGTGCTGGCTCATCCTCCTCCCTCCATCCATTTCTTGTCCACTCAGTGAAATTCCCTTAATAGTTACCCCAAGGCAGGGTTTCTCAGCCTTGTTACCATTAACATTTTGAGCAGGGTAGTTCTTTGCTGGGGATGGAGGACTGTCCTGTGTGTGGTGTAAGCTCAGGGACACCACTAGTGGCCAAATAAAATCGGAAAGAAAGCAGCTGAAGAAGCTTTATTGGAATTTGACTCTCCGGCGAAATTCCCAGCACTCCAGGGTACAGGTCAGGGTAGGGAGCCCAGAAAATCGCACATGGCTCCAGCTGCCCTGGGTCTTTATAGGCCGGAATGGGCGGGGTCCTGCTGAGTGACAGGTGGAGGTTAGTGTCGGTGGAGTTTTCCTGCCCGTTTGATTGGTCGCTGCCTGGCGCGCTGCCCTTTGCCTCAGTTGCTCCGCTCTCCCTCATATAGTCGCCCAAATTCCTACCTAACATATGGTAGGATGTCTAGCAGGACCTTTGGCCTCTACCCTCTAGATGCCGTAAAAACCCCCACCCCTATTATGACAACCAAAACTGTCTCTTGAATGCAGGGGCAAAAACACCTCAGTTGAAAATTATTGTTCTGAAGACTTTCTGTCTTCCAGAAGCTTGGAACTTACCTTCAGATACTCACTTTCGGTGACTGGTTATGCTTCTTGTTTTCCTTAGAAAGAGGGCATGTGAGCCAGGGGCAGTGGTACAAACATGTAATTCCAAAGATTCTGGAGTCTAAGGAAGGAGGATCGCAAGTTCAAGGCCAGCCTCTGCAACTTGGCAAGACCCAGTCTCAAAATAAAAAATAAAAAGGCTTGTGATGCAGCTCAGTAGTAGAGTATCTCTGGGTTCAATTCCCAGCACCTCAAAGAGAGAGAGAGAGAGAGAGAGCACATTAGATTTTTAAAATACCCCATTCTTACCATTCAAAATTCAACTGGATATTCACCCACTCTCTCCTCTTCCCCTTTGGTCTAGACTTGCCCTCCCTCATTTCCTGGACTAATTGTTGCAGGTATGTCGTTTATTAAAGGCCAGCCCAGCTACCCTGGTCCTCACTGCCATTTGGTGCTGCGTTTGTCTGCTCTTTAGCCATCTGTCTTTGCCAAAACCGTTTTTCTCTTAGCAGAGCCTCTGCAATTTTTCAAAATCACCTTTGGTTACCTCAGTTATTCTCATTAAGCTACTATAGCCAGGTTCTTTTTTTTTTTTTCTTTCTCCTTCTTCCATTTAATTATCATGTTTCCCTGAAAAGTAAAATTAGTCTCAATATTTGTGAGCATTCTCCGATGTCTGAGGTGTGATCAGGTAGACTCAGCTGCCTCCCCCTCCCGACATTTTAACCCCCTGGGTCTAGCTTCGGGCCTTTACTCCAGGGCACTGATTTCTCAGTGATCACCTAACTGCCAAATCCAGTGGTCTTTTCTTGTTCTTTAATTCCTCACTTTCTCTAAAGCTCTTAATGCTGTTGACCAACCTTTAGTTGAAAACATTTCCTCCCTTGGCTTTTAATTTCTCTGGGCTTTGGATGAGCTGGAAGTTGGGAGAATGAATGTTAAGTAGTTTCTAAGGCTTCCTTGGGTGCTGGAATCTTATACATTTCAAATCCTCTTAGCTTCTGTTTGCAGTCAGCGGCAGTCAGAATATGGTACTTTCAGAACCCGCAGGGCACACCAAAGGGGTAGGCAGAAGAGACCTCTCAGCAGCAGATGTTCCTGACCGGAATCTAACTTTCTCAGGCTTTGCTATTTTTCCCCAGGCACCATCATTATTTGAACCCAGACTTAAGGCCATGGAGTTATTTCTCCCCTCCCTGCTCTTCCTCCTCCTCCTCCTCCTCCTCCTCCTCCTCCTCCTTTTTTTTCCCCGATGGGTTTCTTTCAGTTTCTTTTGCTGTCTGCATAATCAGATCCTAAATCTGGCTTCCACAGTGTCTTTCTTACTTTCGTCCCAACCAGCCACTACCCTAACTCAGGTCTTCTCATTATCTTTTATAAAATTATTTTTTTCTCATGGCATTTAACTCCCTATTTTCTGAACAACATTATGCTTCTACTGCCTGATCCTGACAGCCACACCCACCCCAGCTTTGATATTGCCCTCCTCTTCCAGGGGACAGCTTAACTCTCTAGCATCTCTCTCCTCCTCCACCCCCTCTCCCCCTCCTCCTTCTCCCTTGATTCTCCTAATTAGGCACTATAGAATTTTTGTTTAAATTGGTATTCAGTATAGTATTATGGTAGGGAAGTATTACTTACAACTGAGACATGTAATGTATAGTGATGACATTTCCTTTCTTGCTTTTTTTATTTGTTAATAGTGGTGCTTTATAAATTTGCTTAGTGTTAGGGGTACCTATCACTAAGTCTGCTCCAAACATTTTAGGAGAAATGTAAATTCCCTCCAGTTTGGCCATAGATATGGACTCGCTGACCAGTTCTCCATGGGTTCAGTTTAGTCCCCTACCCCCACCACCCCAGGACATACCACCTATCTCTTTCCGTCTGGCCTGCGCTTTTTGGTGCAGCAGCATTTTGGGAATTTCTTCAAAGCCCCTCCTAGTGAGCCCCTGACTTCCTGGACACTGTACCTCCTCTTTCTTAGTCTCTTCTTTTGTTTTTGCTGTCCTGGGGGTTGAACCCGGGGCCTTGTGTGTGTCAGGCCAACATTCTCTCCCTGAACCACGCCCCCAACCCCTGCCAGTCTGGTTCTTTCTCCTTTGCATACATCCCTCTTTCTTCTCTACTTTTTGGGACTTTCTTCTCCTCCCTCTCTTCCCTTCTGTCTCCCCACTCCCTTTCTTGCTCTCATTTAAATATTTCTGTTTTTAGTACATCAGCTTTACTGAGATATGAATGTCATAAAAATCACCCATTTGTGTATTTAAATGGGCTGGGTGTGGTAATGCACACCTGTAATCCCAGGGATGCAGAAGACTGAGGCAGGAGGATCACCAAGTTCAAGGCCAGACTCAGCAATTTAGCAAGACCCTGTCTCAAAAGTAAAAAGGACTCGAGATGTCACTGAGTGGTAATGTACCCCTGTGTTCAATCCCCAGTACCAAAATGAGTAAAGTATATAAATGGTTTTTAGTACGCTCACTGTTGTGCAGTCATCACAACAATCAATCTTACAACATTTTATCATCCCCCAAAGAGACTGATGTTATATGGATTAAGTAGTCAGACCCCATTATCCCTCAACATTCCCCACTAGCACTTGAGAACTGCTAATCTTCATCTGCCTCCATAGATGGACCTATTCTAGGCATTTCATATAAATAGAATCATATGTGTTTTTTTGTGACTGACCTCTTTCACCCACCATGCTGTTTCAAGGTTCAGTTATGTGGTAGCCTGCCTCAGTACTTCATTCCTTGTTAGGGCAGAATAATATTCCATTGAATGGATATACCACAATTTGTTTATCTTTTAATAAGATGGACATCTGGGTTATTTCCACTCTTCAATTGTTGTAAATAATGCTTCCATGAAGAGAATTCTCTGGGTCTCCCTAATCTTCTGAAGTTTCACACTGACATTCCTTATGTCACTTTTTCATTCATTGGCTGGCACCAGACAGGCTCTTTCTCAGTCTGGGTGGGCACAGTGGCCTTTAGTTCTAGGAGGTGTTCTTATATGTATTTTGTCTAATCATTTCTTCGATTCTCTCTTTTTCTAGAATTCTTATCTGTTGGATTTTGAAACTGGTTCTCAAATGTTCTTATCACTTTTCTTCAATTTTCCATTTTGTTCTTTTTTCTGGGAAGGCCCTTCAACTCTTTTCCAACTTTTCTCTTCGGTGTTTTATTTTAAAATGATGAAGCGCCTTCTTGCTCTCTGTTCTTTTTCATAGCATCTTGTTCTTTCTGGCAACACAATGTTATCTCTTGATTCTCCTGATAGTGAAGTTATGCTTTCTGGTTTTGTTCATCTCTTTAAAGTTGCTTCTGCTCTTACACAATCTAGACATTTCTGCCAGATTAATCTTCCTAAAGCATAGCTTTAGATATACATTTCCTTAGGTAACAATCTTCCCTGTTTCCCCCCTTACTATAGAACCATAACATTAGAAAAGGCTTGAAGGATCTTTGAAGGTTCTTGATGCATGGATCCTGTCCCCAGAGACTGGTCATCAGGTCTTTGCTTGGGCATCTCTGATCAAGAGATGCTCCCTCCTACACCAGCTCATCCATTCTGTTGTTGCAAAGTTCTGCTTGATAGAAAGTCCTTTGCTGTATAGAACTGAGGTGCCTCTTGTGATACTTCCAGATGTGGACCAAAATTCTGATCTGTGACACTCAAATAAAAAGCTTAATCTCTCTTTCATGTAATAGCACATACACTGCTACTGTGTTCTCCCTAGATCTTCTCTTCTTCTGGCTAAAAATCCCTGATTCCTTCACTTACTTCTTAGCTAATATTGCCTATTTTGGACATTAGTCCAAAACACCTTCTTCTGTATTTAGGGTCTTCTGTGACATAATGTGACATGTTTTCAACCTTCTCTTACAACGTCATCTCATAACTTCTCCATATGCTCTAGGAGCACCAACTGCTTTTTTTTTTTTTTTTTTTTTTTTTTTTTTTTTTGCTTACACACTGTGCTGTACCTGAGACATTCTTCTTCCTGTTAAAATCATTTCTACTGGGGCTAGGATGTAGTTCAGTGATACAGTGCTTGCATAACAGATGCACAGCCCTGAGTTTGATCCTTGTCACTGAAAAAAAAAAAATTCACAAAATTTGCATTGAAAGGCTGGGGATGATACACACCAGATTGTTGAATTGGTTACATTGCAGGGGATGGAATGGGTTAAAGGAGAATATTGATATCTTACTTTGGACAGTTTTTTTCTTAAAAATCAATAGAATTGTTAATGATCTTTTATTTTTATGTTATTTGATGCATTTTTCAAAATTCATCAAAATTAATTTTAAGCATTAATTAACAAATTATATCCATCAATTGCAATCCATATAAAAAACTAAAGGGTCCTAGAGACCTTTGATTCTTCCCTCCTTAGTGAGTTTTTTTAACTCTGAATACACAAAGCATTTGGTGAGTCACTTTCTTATTGTCCTTACACTTTATATCATAGATATTTGTATGCAAATCTTAATTTTTTGGCAGATTATAAGCCCCTCCTGACCAAGGATTGTGTCTCATTCATTTTTGGAAGCCCCTGCCTTATACTAGATAGCAGCGGCATCGCACGTTTTTATTGAATGAGCAGATGACTCACATTACTGTTTACTTTTGTTCCTTCAGACACCTTTCTTTGTTTTTCTGTAAGTGGGGGAGAGGATTCTGAGTACCACTGCCTCTGGCCAGCTTTTCCTGCAGATCACGTGGCTCTTCCCCAGGCAGAGGATCGCCGTCTGATCAGGGCTCCTCTTTCTCCTTTACCTCTCCTGCTTCAGGGTGTGTTGCTAGCCCAGAGACCCATGGAAACCCTGAAGAGAGCAACAGCTCTGGAGATGGACGGGCAGAGGGTGGAGAGGAGATGGGCTTGGTCAGGGCCCAGGAGTAAACCACTTTTTGTGGCAGAAGAATATTAAACAAGAGAATGAAAGGAGGGGAGAGGCAAATGAGGAGGGGGAGTGGAAAGCAGAGCAATGTGTCCAGCTGGCTCGAGGCAAAGACACTGCCCACAGGTGCCATAAAGCTGCCTGGCCTTGCTTGCCTCGCCCCATCCCTGTGGTACAGAACCCGTCTCTTGAGCCTGGGCTGTCTCCGGGGGAAACTCTTCCCCGTCTCTCTGTCGTTTCCCTTTCTCTCTCTTTCACACACCTTCCACAAGTACACCACATTGTTTTGCTTCTACTGTCCCTTGTTGGATGGGATGTAACCATGTCTGGCAGCTCCTTTTAGCAAGTACTGACTTGGGTCAACCTGATTCTTGAGGATGCCCCTGAACCTTTCCCAAGTCCACTACTTGCTCACCATTGGCCTAATGGGGGATTAATAGTTGCTGAGTTACAGAGAAAAGTGAATGGAGTGGGGGATGGGGGCTCGTGTACTGTCACAAAGCAGATGGTTTTTCAAATTATATTTTGGATTTTGGGTGCACACAGTTGAGTCCCTCACACTCTTGTTTTGGGATGTGCTAGAATCACTGTTCATGATTTACTGAATTCCTATCTTTTTTATTTTTTTTAATCTTTCAAATACATTTATTGCCATATTCATCAAACTACCTCAGACTTAAGGGACATTGGAAGCCTCCTATTTCTCACTGAATGCAGAAGTCCTTCATACACATGTCTTGATGTTTTGGATGAGTCCTTTTGTCATGTTATTTTATGCTGAATTCCTATCTTCTTGAATTCTTATTTTCCCTATTTCTTTATCCACATTTCTGTTCCCCTTTGTCCACTAAAGTTTCTTACTCTTGATTATTTAATGCATTTCTTAGATAGAGTTCTCTGGAAACAAGCTCTGACATGGGAATTGCTTGCGATTTATTCCTGAGGTGACGCTCACATGAGGAAGTAAGGCAGGTAGGACTGGAGAGAAGGGGAAGGTGACCCCTTCTGCAGGCGGCTGCAGCTGAGGAATGAGCTGAGGTCACACAGACTCAGAGTTTTCCCAAACTGAAGCAAAGGGGCTGAACCTTTTACATCCTGCATCAGTCAGCCACTGGAAGGACATACCTTAGGTGTGGCAATTGCCTGTCACCAGGGCAATTCCCTTGAGGGACACAGTCTTAAACCTGATCACAGATATCCACAGCTGAGGAGTTGGGTAGTATGCTGTGAAGCGGGCCATGGGTAGAGCACCTCTGTATCCACCATTATGTATATCCTTCCTTTTTAACTCCCAGTGCTGGGGATTGAATCCAGAGGCGCTCTACCGCTGAGCTGCATCTGCAGACCTGGTTTTGTTTGTTTGTTTGTTTTTTGAGATGAGGCCTGGTTAAATTTCCCAGGTTGGTCCCAAACTTGCAATCCTCTTGCTTCAGCCTGCGGAGAAGAGCAGCTGGGATCACAGACATACAATGACACCATGCCTGGCACTGCTATAACTTTATTCTCACTTCCCACTCCCCCAGTCCCAACTCTGCTTTGGAGCACTATCCATGTTGCTATCGGTGGAGCTATTACATTTCTTTATACTACTGTATGATGTTGTTTCATTTGTGTTTGCCAGTTTACCTGTTCATTCCTCAGCTGGTGAACACCCAGGTAGCTTCCCCTTCTTTGTTACCATGATCAGCAAAATGAGGGACATCCCTGTGGGCCCCCCCCCCCCCCAGGGGGTGTTTACTTGTAACAAGGCGGCCATTGTGGGTCATAGGCTATGTGCATTCTCATCTCACTAAATTCTACCAAATTATTCTCTAAAATGTCTGTACGGTTTTCACATTCATCAGCTATTCCAGGTCCTCTGCTTTTTGCTAGCTCTTGGCATTATCAAGCTCTCTAATTTTTGCTAATTTATTAGATGTAAAGTGGGATCTGAATTTGTTTTGTGTTTTTCTTATTCTTGAAAGTAAGCATTGCTTCAAATACTTGCTAGTCATTAAGATCTCCCTTGCTATGAACTACCTATTCACATACTTTGCTCATTTTTCTATTGTTTCCTGTTTTTTTTTTTTTTTTTTTTCTAACTAATGTGTTGGGATTCCCTGAACTATTGTTGGTTGTAAATGTCTTCTTCTAGGCATTACCCATCTGTTAACTCTGTCGATGGCGTACTTCACTCAACAGAAATCCTTAATTTGGATGTAAAATCTATCCATTTTCCTCCTTAGATTTTGCTTTTGGATCTTGTTTAAAAAAATCATTCCCCACTTCAAGGTCACAATATGCTATCATACATTTTGTTCTATTAGTTTATGGTTTTATCATTCACATTTAAGTATTGAATCTATATAGTTTATTTTCCTATTCAATAATGAAATAGAGATCCAAATTTATTTTGCCATTTACGAAATAATTCATGTAACCTTTGATTTATGATGCCAGATTTATCATCTGGCAGGTTTTCATGCACCTATCAGTCTGCTTCTGGACTCACTCTCTGGTTCCTCCAGCTCGTTTGTCTGCTCCTGTGCCAGTACCACACTGATTTATTAACTCTGCCTTTGTGACATTTCTCAATGCCTGATATAATGTGTTCCTTATTTTTGCTCTTCTGTTTTTAAACCATCTTAGCATTAGTGAGTCTTTTTATTTTTCCTCATAAATTTTAAAAAATGTTTGTTGAGTTCAGCTCCTTTCCCACATAGCCGTGTCTACTGGAATTATAATTGGAATTAATTAAATTTACAGGTTAGTTTGGGGGGAATTGACATGTACACAGTTGTCATTCCTTCCATGAGTATATAGAGTCTTCCACTTTTTAACTAGGGTTTAAAATCTTTCTCCATAAAAAGTCTTGAATATTATTTGTGAATTTCCAAATGCCTTACAATTTTGTTGCTGTTGTAACATTGGACTTTTAACTTGCTTTTTACTTATAAAAAGGAATTATATTTTATTCTCTATTGGTAAGATAGATTGATATTTCATGCACTAGAGGATAAAATATCAAAAGAATGCAATATTTGAGCAGCTCCTTACCTTTTAGTATCCAATAACTACTCTGAAATTGCTGCTGTGTTCTGAAAATACCAAGTGTCTGAATTGTCTACTAAAATGTCACCAATTTAGGGCTGGGGTATAGCTCAATGGTATAGTACTTGCCTAGCATGTGAGAGGCCTGGGTTCAATCCCAACTCCCCACACCCTCTGCTATCCCAAAAGTCATGAATTTATATTTACATGCTATTTGCCAAAAAATGCTTAGTTGATGCCAAGACACACCCCAGACTTCTTCTTATTCCTCTGCTTCAGAGAGCTCAGCCTTGGAAGGTCTGATTGGACCAGACCTGTCTGAGCTTTACTAAGGCAGGTTCAACTTTGAGTGCAATTCTACTGATTGGAAAGTTGGGTCAGGGCCAGGGCAGGAAAAATTGACAACTGTCTTCCCCAGACACCATTAAGTAATATTGTTTCTGTCTCATTTCCCAGACTAACTCGGAAGGGGATCCTGGGAGGCCAATGAACAAAGAAGGCAGAGCTGGGCATGGGCAGAGCTGCTGGGCTCATCCACACCCTCATGGAGCGCAGATGATAGGCATCCCACCCAGCCTCGTTTCTCAGTCAAGCACGGTGCCAATGGCCTGAGTACACACGCCGTGTTATATCCTCTTCCTTCTCTGATTTGTAGTCTTAGCTTAAACATAGTAGAGGTATCAGTTCTTTAATTTCATTGAATTCAAGCATGCACACTTAAAACAGTCTGTCTCAAGTTCTGATGGTTTAGGTTTATGATGCTATGGAGAAACACTTCTTAATGGTTTGCACACTTTTTAAAAATAAGTTATTCTATATCCATTATTGCATTTGATCCATTATCAGATTTGATTGTCAGCACCCCTGAGAAAGAGAAAGGGCACTTACCTAACTCTTTAAAGCTGAAATGGACACGGGCTTGCCCAAGTTGTCCACTGGGTTATATTAGGATAGTGCTCCAGAGCATTCAGAGTTTCTAGGCTAAAATTCTTCCATTCGACCTTTGTTTCTCATAGTTGACTATTGCTCAGACCCTTTCTAAAAGAGAAAAAAAAAAAATATTCTCTCAGTTCTACTACTGATTTAAGTTGCTAATATCGTAATGTAACCTTAAATGTAAAAAGAAAAAGGTATAACTTCCTAATGTTTATGGTTTGTTCATAACTAAGAGCTAATTAAATGCTTAACAAAATTCCAAATTAAAAAAAATTTTGTTAACAACTGTAGTCCAACTTGAACCATAATGTTCAAACCCTGGCTCTGACCCAGCACACAGCCCTGACTGCTCAGTTGCAGGCCTTTCTCTGGGCGTGCTTGGCTTCTGGGCCTCACCGTATTTGAACTTCTGCAGGACATTTGTTTGTGTAAAGCACTATGACAAGTTTGGCCTTCACTTGCTACCAATGCATCATTTAAGCATTGGGTCTGCCTGTGTCTTTTGCCAATTTGAAGTTAATTCCTTCAGAAGGAAAAGACAGGAGTTCCTATTACACCAGGTTTCCAGAATGAACTGTGGAGGATAGAGCCCTTTGTATGAAGTAATCAAGTGATCCTCAAGGGCAGAATGAATCATTTCTAGATTTTGGGTCTTTAAAAAAAAATGATCAGATGTTCCTCTTTGGGGAGGGGACATAAAGAGGAAAATAAATACTGAAGAATTCAATTTTGCTCTGTGAAGGCCTTGTCTCTGACAAGCCGTTAATCTATTTGTTGATACTGTGAGAGGAGAATATCCAGCAGGGAGAAAATTAAAAAACGCTCAGCGCCAGTTGCTACCCTGATGAATCTCATCCAATTATTTAACAGGACACTGCTGGGTATACTTTTTTTTTATTGTTTTAATTTTATTTTATTCTCTATTGCTTGTCATACCATTGTAAAAGTTTTCTGGATTAAAAAAGTTCTCCTTGCAGTCTATCCTTATTCATTTGGTAACTATTGATTTTTTTTTCTTTATTTTGCTTTTGTCTTTATAACAGAGCTAGAATTAATGTAGGATGATTATTGATTTATGTATTTATTTATTTACTTACTTCCTGGAATGTAGAATTTTAGAGGTTGGATTCTGAGAAGAATTTTAAAACATCTCAGTTGCAGTAGGGGAGTTGAAGGTGAGAAAGAATAGTTTAAAATTGCATGAACTGTGAAGGACAGACTTTCCCCCATGTCCACGGTTTGTGTTGTCTACAATTACAGTTACCTGTGGTCTGCAAATGTTAAATGCAGAATTCCCAGAGATAAACAATTCATGTTTTAAATTGTGCGCCATTCTTAGAAGGCTGACGAACTCTCACATCATCCCACTCTGTCCCACCCGGGATGTGAATCATCCCTTTGTGCAGCATGTCCAAGCTGCAGGCTGCCTGCTTGCTAGTTACTCAGTAGCCATCTCAGTTATCAGATGACTTGGGCTTTACCATCCTGCTGGTCTTCAAAGAACCCTTATTTGGCTTCATAATGGCTCCAAAGACACAGGAGTAGTGAGTAGTGCAAAGGAGGCACTGGGGCATAAAACAGGAAAGGACAGATCGTCTCTGCTGCAGTGTGGCAACACTGTGCAGTGTTCAGAAAAGACGCAGCACACACCGAATTGGGCTCAGTACTCTCTGAGGGTTCAGGCTTCCACTGGGGAGGCTTGGGAACCATCCCCAGGAAGTCTACTGTACTTGAGGAGTGGTCCTTACACTCTTCCTTTGCTGATTATACCTCACCCCCACCACTGGCCCCCCAAGCATGAAGGACTGAGGTAAGATGTTCTCCCTGGGCAGGAAATTCTGTCTTATCAGTTTAGACCTAGCTGGCCCCTGGGATTCCAGTGGATGCAGAAGAGGAATGTTTGTCCCTGGAGGAGTCGCTCTGATGCTGCCTGGATTCTGGTTCCCTCTTAAAGTCATTTGCACATGTAAGGTTTTTTTTTTTTTTTTTTTTTTTTTTCCCTCCCCCCAAATAAGAGAATCATTAAACATGACATCACTTTTCATAGTCCCATGCATTGCTGGAACATACTGGTTTCACCCTGTATGGTTTAGACTCTATGGTATGTTTTAGGTCCTGGAAGAGTTCGCCTTTGTAAGTCTTGAACCCAGGGATGAGGGGGTGTCAGGTAAAATACAGGCTAGCCAGTCAAGTGAGAATATCAGATAAACAACAACAATAATTTTTTTTTTTTTTTTTTTAAATACTGAGGAGAGAGATAGACTTATGGGCCTGTTCCTGTCTACTCTCCTCTGCCATACATGTTTCCTGCAAGTTGGATTGTCCCCTCTGGCTCCCTTTGCCTTGAAGCTTCTAGCCTCCAGTAACCTTGAGTCCTCACTTGTTTTAGCCGACTCACCTCCATCTGGGAAGCCAGGTTCTGCCCTGCCGCTGACCTGTGCAGGGCAGCCAGGCCAAAGTGCAAGTAGAGACCCTGACCCCAGAGCTCCCTACTCTATGCCCCATTCCCAGCACTGTTCTGCCTTGTGAGGAGCCTGTGGCCCTTGGTCCTAGACTTGTCCATACCTCCCCACCCTCACCGGAACAGCTACCTTCATCTCTGGCCAGGGTACTTAGAGTATGGTCTGCCTCTGCTCCTAGGGAGGGGTGTGCCTGAAGGAGCCCTTTAGAGAGCCTAATGTGGTTCTTTAAAGCTCAGGCAGAGACTTGGTAAGGTCAGAGGATGTCGCTGCCCATCCACAATTCTGAGAGCATGCCTGGTCGTCCCCTTGGCTCTGTGGCCCGTACTTGCTGGATTTCTTCACTCTCCCTCAGAAGGTCCTGTGAAGATCAAGGCCTCTGTCTAGTTTATCCCTGCCACTGTGTTCAACATTCCCCTCTCCTTCTGGGTCCCAGTTGTCATCTCCTTTCCCAATCACTGTTGAAGGATTTAGGGTTTCCATTCCCTTGAACACACAGATTATTGTCATGTGGGCGGGGCAAAGTCACCAAATTTAATTGAACAAAATCCTCACAACCAACAGTTTTAGTTTTGTGCCTTATGGGGCTGCAGAGAAACTGTCAGGATGGAGATGCACCCACCGGGAGAGCTATTGTCTTGGAGAGAATTCAACCAGTAGTTTTCACCCGGCTCCACCCCCCTGCTTTGGGCTGAATTCAGCTAGTCATTTTCCAACCCGGTTGTGTGTAGAGATACACCGCAGCCTCTTTGATCCCCGCCTTCCCTGCTAACAGACAAACTGCTGCCAAAGCTTCCGGCTCCTTTCTCCATGGTGACCAAGACCCTCATTTCCATTTAATCTCAGCCTCCCCCTCCCCTGCCCCTGCCCCCTTCTTTCTGTGAAGCCTGGGTATTTCCTTTCTCTTCTCTCACTTGGTAGGTGATTGTCCCCCAAGTTTAAGGCATAAATGTCAACATGTCATGGCTCTTTCCTTTTCATGGTATCTGCCCTCTTCTTTCTCTTTGCCCTTTTTCACTGGTCACTCCCAAATCTTTGCTTTTTGCTCTTCAGACACATTCCTCTTGGTGCCTCCCCCCCAACCCCGCTCCCTTCCCGGCTCTGCCTGAAGGGTGTGGCGTGTGAAGGTGCAGAGCAGGGAGCAGAAGGCAGCGTCCTTCCTCTCCCATCCCCCCCATCGTGTCTCTGCTAGGACTCTGGGATTTCCCTGGGGGAAGTTGAGTCCGCAGCACCACCTCCCCAGCATGGTGGCCAAGCCCTCAGAATTCTGTTAAGCAATCCCTGGAATCAGCTGCTGCTGGAAGATTCCCAGGAGCCCACTCTACCTCTCTGTCTGAAGGCAGGTTTTGCAAACAGGTGAGCAGAATAATTGGCCAGCAGGAGAGCCATGGAAAAGAGCTGGCCACCACACTGTGGTGAGACCGTGGAACCCAACTCATTCAGGAATATTGGCTTCACTGGCACATCTTGGAAATTCTGTTCGTAGCTCACCTCTGGCCTGAGGCCTTTTTGCTCTCATGATCATTTCACAACTGAAGAAGGACATCTGTTTGTGATGCACTTTTAATGGTCCAGTCCTTTACAGCATACAAACGTCCTTGTCCAAGTTACCTGACTTGTTCCTCATGGTGGTCAGGTGATTCTGATTGTGCAGAAAGGGAAACTGAAGCTCAGAGATACTAAATGTATTACCCAAACGTTTGAACAAAGAAGTAACTAGTGAAGCCAGGACAAGAACCCAGCTTATGGAATTCCACGTTTCTTCTGTCTTCTTTCTTCAGCGTCTGTGCAAGGAAGTAGGGAAGGGAGGAGGGTGTGCATTCTGGCGCAGGACAAAGGTATTCAGAGGAGGGGGAGTTACAGTTTTTTCCTTTTGTCACCTCCCTTCACGATCAATTTACATTGTTAAACAATGCTAATTTGTACCATTCTTGTTAATGTTTCTTTATAGATGTTTTAGTTATGTCTGCCCCATATGTGCATCTGAATTTTTTTTCTTAGACTCTGAACTCCTTGTGCGTACTTTCCACTGCATGACTCCCCCAGGGAAGTCAGAACAGACTCAGCACACTTTTCCTGCAAGGGCATGGGAAAATGGTACTGATACCGCTAACACTGGGGCAGGTAGCAACCCAACTTACTCTCTTGCTTTTCCATCTTCCTCTTATACCCCTGCCAGACTCCCCAGCCTTCTTGTTAGCCTCTGTGAGAAATTAAAATCTCAATAATCAAATCAGCCCTTGTAAATTCCCTAGAAGCAGCTCCAGAGCACCAAGGAGCCCGCAAACCCCAGACCCAAATCCATGTCAAATTTCATAGATATAATTTAAGCAGGGATCAAAAATCCACACTAACCTAGTAACTAAGGCTGCTCAAAATGCAGAGTTTATAGTCCATCTGCCTCTCTGCTTCAGGGAGTCTGTATTAAATTTATTGCAAAGTAAAACAAATAAACCCAGGCAAAGGCAGGGTGGAAATCTGCATACTCGTCAAGAGAATTAGCAGCCCTCTCCGGTTAGGAAGGCTGCCTCTCAATTTGCATCTCTAAGGAGTTGTGACTGGGCTGGGGGCTGGGATGGGGTGGTGGCGACAGAATGAATACTCGCAGCGGGACTGCCCCCTGCCGGCTGGTTACAAAACTGCAACCTTTTGACCTTCCTAGTGGAACTTAGGGTACTCACCTGGGATCAGCTGAAAGGAGAATCCGCAGCTGAAATAAATATCGAGCAGGGGTGGGATGGAAAGAGTCGGCAGCCGAGAGAGGAGAGGAGAGGGAGCTATGGTGGAAGCTATCCTTATTGCTAAACTTAAGACTCAGGGATAGGAAGCTAGGAACTTAAGCGGGCTAGAGGGAGTTGAGAGTTGTCTTTTCAGTTGTACAAACCAGAAACCAGGCAAATTTCTTGACTTCTGTCCTTCCTCTTTTCCTTCTACCTTCTTGTTTTCTACAATCCATAATCACCAAGCCCATAAGGCCCGGATGGAGGCGGCCTGGTCAGGGGTTCCTACGTGGCACTGTTGGCTTGGTAAGTATCTGCCACCTGCTGGCCGTGGCAAAGTCATGCCTCACTTTCAGGGCTGGGCTCGGGTTGCACAAGCAGGGCTGGCACTTGCATGGTTTTGAGATGAGATGCTTCCTGAAATTGTGCTGCATTCCGTGACTGGCTCTGCTCAGTTTGCTAATCTGGGGATAGAGTTGATCTCTAAGTCTCCTTTCAGTGCTAATATTTTAAATTTTGTGACTCTGGTCCAGAATTCTATCACAGGCTTTCCAGGGAAGTTTTGAGGATTCCAGCTACTCTCACAGGATATTCCCATCGTCCTTCATGCCTGGATCAATGGCATTGTCTTTAGAGTGATGGTTCCCCTCACTTTGTTAGATAGGGATAGACTATTTTTCTTGTAATACCTTACAGGTAGTTTAGATAAATACATGTTGATTTATGAATGCAATCAAACTGTAATGATTAATTAATTAATTTATCAACCCAGTCCCCTAGAATGCAAAGAAAGTCCTTAAGCTCATTGGACAAAGGGAAGGAGTAGGGGCTAGTGAGTGTCATGGTCATTCTCTGTATTTGCCTGCTCTCCTCTACCTGTTTTTCCCAGCCCTGTATCTGAGACATAATAGCTTCAGAATAAGCATTTACTGAGTGGATGAAAGAATGGATGAGTAAGGAATAAATGGCACAAGATCATGAAGGTTTGATTGCACCACTTACCAGAAACCTGGCTGTCCCACTCAATTTCCCTTATTCTTCAGTTACCCCATGACAGTTCTATCTAATCTATTTCCCGAGTAACTCTCAAAGCATCTGCTTCTTTCCAGTCCCTAAGAGGCAGCACCTCTTAGCGGTTAAGAGCATGGACTCTGGGATTGGGGATTATAGCTAAGAGGTAGAACATTTGCCTAGCCTGTGTGAGGCCCTGGGTTCCAACTCCAGCAATGAAGAAAAAAAATTGCACAGATTCTGGATTCAGAAAGATATCAGTTCCCCCCTCCCCACCCCCCGGTTCTAGCACTTAAACTAGCCAGAGAAACCATCAAACTAGGACCCACTGTCTCTTTCTCTTTCTTCTAAGGCAAGAGAGCATAAAGGTTCAGAGTGTGGATACCCAAGCTAGACTTCACCAGGCTTTAATCCTGGCTTTTCTATTTGTTAGCTGAGCAGCCCTGAGTGAGTGATTTAATCTCTCTGTGCTTCAGTTTCCTCATCAATAAACTGGAGTTAATAGAATCCACTTCATAGTGTTGTTGTGAGGATTAAAAGAGCTAATGCACATAAAACAAAACAGCGCCTGGTGCACGGTTAGCATTAATTAACACAATAAACACTAACAATTATTAATAAAAAGCAAAGAGATTTCACAGAACTGAAGGCAAGCACCAGAAGAATAGGCTGTCCCGGAAGATGCTCTCTGAGGTAAGAAGGAAGCTTCTGGATGAACAAGCAAAGCATTTCTGTGAGGAATATGCAGACATACTGAAGACATGGCTAGGTGGCTGGAACAGTAGGCTGCTTCTTTCTACCTGTAGAACCCAAGTTGGCATTTGCCCAGCAGAATCAGAAGCAGTGGACCCAGTGGGATGAGTCCAAGGTGTCCAGAGGTGTAGCAGCTTGTCCTTTGAAGATCTTCTGGGACATGTTTACTTATGAAGTTGCCCTTACAAACTCTTCAGCTTCATTCTGGCCTCTTTCTCTGAGTCTCTAGAAAAATGTGCTCCCCAATTGTGGAAATCACTACTCCTGTGCCTGGGTCTTTGCTCATGTAGGTGTCCTGCCCAGAGAACTCTTCTGTTCACCTGCAGATCCTCCTGCAAATCCTCCTGATCCTTCAGTCTGTGTTCAGATGGCAGCTTCCCTGGGAGTCCTTCCCTACCCTGTAGACTGGATGGTGCCCTCAGTCTGTGCTCCTGTTGCACAGTGCCCTTCATACTGCCACCACAAAGCACTGCAGACTGGGGAGCTTACACAACAGAAGCTGAGTTTTCTCATGATTTTGGAGGCTGGAAGTCCAAAATCAAGGAGCCAGCAAAGTTAATTTCTGATGAAGCCTTTCTTCCTGACTCGTAAATGGCTTCCTTCTTGCTGGATGGGGCCTTACATGGCTCTTTTCTGTGAATGCAGGGAGAAAGGGAGGGGGGTAGAGAAAGAGCACACACAAGCTTGAGAGCACACCCTCTGGGGTCTCTTCCAGTTCTTATAAGGACACCAGTCTTACTGGATCTGGACCCCACCCTTATGACCTCATTTAACTTTACCTCCGTGAACGTTCTATCTTCAAATGCCATGACACTAGAGGTTAAGCTTTCAACATATAAATGGCATGGACAGCAATTATTTCCATGGCAACCCGTTAGATGGTAAGTTCCATGAGGGCAGGGCCTTGCCAGCTGCCCCCATCCCATATTCCCATCCTTTCCTCCTCCTCCATCTATAGCTGCTATTGTTTACAGTAGAGCAGGGAATCAAACACTAAAATATATCAATCAATCACCAAGGTGGCAAAGGGACTTTATTAAGACCACTGTGCCTTTTTCTATTTTCCTGCCTACCCCAGCACTCAGTCCTCACCCTCATTCCATAACTTGGTGATTCTTTTGTCCTTTCTACAGTACCTACAAATAGCAAGAGCTCAATAAATACTTGTTGAATGAGTGAAGAAATGAATGAATGAATGAGTCAGTTACTTGTGATGATAATGTGGGTTTTAGAAACAGGTACTGCATGTGATCTAGTTTAGTTTACTCGCTTTATGGAAGAGGGAAGTGAGGTTGGAAGATCTTTGCTGGTTAGTGGCAGAATGAGGGTCAGAAGTCAAGTCTTCGTCCTCCCTGCTGCTGAGTCTAGTTTTCTTTTCACTTGGAACAAAAGTCGTCAGAAGCCGGGCGTGGTGGTGCACACCTGTAATCCCAGTGACTCAGGAGGCTGAGACAGGAGGATGGTGAGTTCAAAGCCAGCCTCAGCAACTAAGTGAGACTGTCTCAAAGTAAAAAAAATTTTTACAAAGGGACTGGGGATGTTACTCAGTGGTTAAGTGCCCCTGAGTTCAATCCCTGGTACCAAACAAATGAACGAACAAACAAAAACCCCTCAGCTGTATAAAACTCATGGTTCTTTTAAAACTCATGCCCAGAGTTTCCTTGCAAACAAAACATCGTTGGTCTTTCATTGGCAAAGAAAATTCTTTCTTGTTTTGTCCCTCGCCACACTGGAAGTTCTCCTCTTGTCCTAGTAATCAGTTCAGGCGCTTGAAATCCTTTCTCTCCTTCCTGCGTCTGGGTAGGGGCCGCAGGGCTGGTCTGGGCTCAGGCAGGGACTTGTGCCCAGATTTTGATTCCAAGCTGACAACCCAGGTGTGTGGCTCTTTGGAGTTCTGCTTCTCTGCTAATGGGTTTTGTTAACTGTTTGTCATTTGCTTATGCAAATCTACCTCTTCCCGCATTAAAACGAACCCAATTATAAAGTGAAATTTCACAATTAAACCACTTAGTGAAGGACATTAAGCGACCAGAAGGAATTGATTTGTAAAAATTTCAGCGATAATTACCAAATGTTTCTGAAATGTGACTAAGTCCTCGGTTTTTCTTTAAACAAACACACGTACTTGCACATTTTCATATATATAGACCGCACAGACACAAGCACATATTTTCACACACCTGGTTTCCATCTTCTCACTGTGGGACTTGTTCTTGTTCCTTCTCTGGGTCTAAATTTTCCCCAAATAGAGGAAATTCCACCAGCCATCAGATCATGTCTGCGAAGTTCTTGGAAACTGTCCAAAAGAAATGGCCACTGGGCTGAGGAAGCTGGGGTAGGCAGGAAAATAGAAGAAGGTGTAATGGTTTTAATAAAGTCTCTTTGCCACCTTGGTGATTGATTGATATATTTTGGCATTTGCTTCCCTGCTCTGCTGTAATCGATAGCAGTTATAGGCCGAGGAACAGGAAAGGGTGGGGATGTGGGATGGGGGCAGTATTGATTGGTCTTTACAGGAAAGAGCCTTGCCCGGGGCTTACAGTGCTGTGGTGACCAGAAGAAGGACCTTGCTGTCCCTTGGAAAGGTTAACTTTCTTCACACTGCTCCCCAACTCTGCCAGGCAAGAGGGCACCAAGTCAGAGACTTGGAGGTGGATGAGGACAGACAGGCATCCACCTGAAAAATTGGAATTTCTGGTGTTTGTTGAAGCCAAAGTCATACTCATCTCTCTCATTGCACCCACAATTCGAGGGTAAAAACCATAGCCTCCTAGGTTGCTGTGGGGACAGGGTGGGGAGGGTCTTTAAAGATAAAAGGGTGATGATATGCTTATGGGTTCCAGGCTACCTCTATGCTCAGGAATGAACCCAACTCACTTGCAGCATGTAGTTGCTCAGGCAGTTTAATGTAGAGGTGATTTTAGCAAAGAGTCTGGAGCCAGCTTGCCTGGGTTCATAGCCCAGCTCTGCCACTGAATGTGTGACCTTTGGTAGGCTAACTAATCTTTCTGTTCTTCAGTTCTCCCATCAGTAAAATGGAGATAACAGCAGTACCCATATCCTAGGGTTGCTGAGACAGTGAAGAGAGTTGACCTATGCAAAGAACATGGATGGTTCTGGAATATGAGAAATGCCCTGTTATTTGTTCTGATAGAGGTGGACACCTTGGACTGGCCTCCATGATTTATGGGTAGAAACTTAAAGGTACAAGTGTCTGTGATCAAACAGGGTTATCCCAGCCTTGGCCTTCTGGTGATGAGAACACAGGGCTCAGGACCCAGTGTCTACTAAATAATTCTCTTAGTACCTCAGCTCATTAGCCACAGGATTCCTCAACCCTTTTTAGATTGATTTTTTTTTTTTCCCCTGAAAGCTTTAAAAACAAAAAACACCAGGTACAGGGGAATGGCCATTGGAACAATAGCCTTCAGTGCCCACAAAGTGCAACCAGCATAGGTATCCATTCATTAAACAAACTCCTACTAAGTGCAAGACAGTTTCAGGTGATGCGTTGATTTCCATTTGTGACCCTGAACTTAGTATGGATACATTCAGATGTGTAATCACCCCTCTGTAGTGTCATGACAAGTAGCTTTTATGTAACTTGGGATTCCCTGTACCTAGAATAACATGCTCAAAACAAATGCTTTGCTTAAAAGTGCATTTGCCACTTGACATTTTTGTTGAAACGTATTCATTTTTCAAATATAGTTGCACTATCTTTTACTGACGTGGGTGAATTTTTAGTTTCCAGAAATTTATGTGGCACATGAAGTGATGAGCTTATTTACTTCTAAATCAAAGAGCCGACTGCTATGACAAACAGAAGCTGAGATCCTGGCCTACCAGGTCCCGTGACAGTCTCCTAAGAGGTTAGAGTTGGAATGGACCCTAGAAATTGTCTAGTTCTTCCTCCTCATTTTAGAAATTAATTATTTTAATTGTAATACAAATTTATGGGGTACAGCTTGATAATTCAATACATGTATACAGTGTGTAATGATAGAATCAGGATAATAAATGTTTCCATCTCTTACACATTTTTAAAATTATTGATTAACATGTAATAATTGTACATATTTATGAGGTACAGTGTGATATTTCAGTATATGTATACAGTTTGTACTGATCAAATCAGGGTAATTAACATTTCCATTTCCATTAACATTTCCTTACCATGGCTTTGTGTTTGGGGACTTTGAGCTCCTCTATTTTAGCTATTCATAAAATATGTAATAGGTTATTGTAAACTATAGCCCCCCGTGTGCTCTCTGACACTGGACTGGATTCCTTCTGTTTTTGTACGTTGTTTCACTGATCCCAGAGAGGTGGAATGGCTTCAGAAGTTGAGCTGGACCCAGGTGTCTTGATTCTGAGCCCAGTGCTGTTCCACGTGCCATGAGCTTGTTGCTGACGTCCTCATGGCCCCTTCCCCCTCGCAGATCTCCTGTTCTCAGGTTTGTGTCTCAGGCTGTTACTATCAGTCAGTTCAGTTGACTCAGTGGAGATGCACTGAGAACTTACTCAGTGCTAAGCATTGTGTTAGGTCCAGGATACAAAAGTTAGATGTGGACCACCAGCCAGACCGGTGGATGGCATCAGTGTACCCAACTCCTTGCTGCCTCTTCCTGTGAAAGGATTCTGCTTACCTGTGCCTTCTCTTCACTTGGTTTACTTTGGTCACTGAAATTCGCACAGAAGTGATATGTGTCACTTCTGAGCAGAGGCTTTCAAGGACATTTTGTGATCCCTTCTGCATTTTTTTGTTTCTGTCTCTCTAGGAGAGTGTCATGTCCAGAGCAGGGCTGGGCCTCTAGCTGGGTTCCACAATGAAGAGAAGACATGGAGAGGCTCCCAAGCCAAAGGTAACGGGTAATGAGATGAGTGCTATGTCTCTGTGTGGTGAGCCACCAAGAGTTGGTGGTGGTTCATCCTATGTGGTTAATCTATGTGAGCTGATGGCTTCAGAGAGAATCCCAGATTAGTTGGAGACATGGTTTATTTGCAGTTGAAATGTGGAGTGATGAATGCTTTGCTAGTCATAGACACAGAGGAGTCAGGAGTAGGCCAAAAGAGGAAAAATAGCTCTCTGGAATGGAGGCATCTGGGAAGGCTTTCTGGAAGAGGTGATGGCTTACAAGTGTTTAAAGTTCAAACAGAAGTTCAGCATGTGAGAGAATTGCAGGCTCATTTACTGAGGCATCTAAGCAGAAAGACCCACATGCACAGACATGAAATATCATGGTATGTTTGAGAATTTCCTCTAATGTAGACACTGTGGGCCAGGATCAGGTTTCTTAATCTTTGAATCTTATTCGCCACCAACCACCGGGTCAGATCCCCAAGGAAGTCTCTGAAAACACTCAAATAAAGGTGCATCATTTAGTTTGGTTAGAGCTTTGGCCTCCAATCATCATCTGATCTCAAATGTTTGAAGAGCTTAGCTGGACAATGTGAGCCATATGTGCTTAAAAAAACCAAAGCTTAATTTTTATTTAAATCAAAGAATACATATACATAGTTTGGAAGTTAGCTGTTGCTTTGCCTCATCCCCCCTTACTCCTAAATTCCATTCCTTAAGGAGTCACCATCAACTCCTATAGCTCATTTTTCTCTTGTGTATATAACTATGTTCCTAAAAAATATGCTTGTATTGCTACTTAATTTACCAGTTTTAGAAACTTTCTGCCATGGTAGATGAGAACTTAACTCTCCTACATCGTTCTTCTTCAATTTCATTCCTACCCTTCCCCTCTTACCTCTCCAATGTAAATTTTTTTTCTGTTCAGTCCATATTTGGTGTTTATGTGCTAATGACTAAAACATTATTTACTGTTGAATCAAGTAGCATATTGTGACCATGTATCTTTTTCCTGGAATTGCTTTGTTTTTCCTGGAATTAATAGTTGCCTTTTTTTTTTTTTTAACTGACTTGGTCTACAGATGTACTTACAGTTTTTTGTTTTTGTTTTTGTTTTTGTGTGTTTTGCAAACGTGTGAAATTCCAAAAAAAGGGAATTTGCTTTTCGCTACATATCTGCCAAACTATTTTTCATACATTCAAGCTTATCTTTTTCTCCTATAATTACCTCTTCAAGTACTTTGTTTTCTGCCTCCATCTGGATTGACTGCTTTATAGGAATGCTGTGTAAATGTCATCCAGAAACTTCAGTTTACTATCGTTTTTTTTTTTTTGTCCTGGAGTTTGAACACAGGGTGATTTATTGCAGAGCTACACCTCTAGTCCTTTTATATGTTTTACTTTGAGACAGGGTCTTGCTAAGTTGCTGAAGAGCCTTGCTAAGTTGTTGAAGCTGGCTTTATATGTGTGATTCTCTTGTCAGCCTCTTGAGTCTCTGGGATTAAGGGTGTGTACCACTGTACCAGGCAGCTTACTGTCATTTTGAATGTTTCTTTTATTGCCTTCCTGTGTTGGATCCCCTATTTTTTTTTTTTTTTTTTTTTTTTTTTTGTGGTGCTGGGGATTGAACCCAGGGCCTTGTGCATGCGAGGCACACGCTCTATTCACTGAGCTTTATCCCCAGTCCTGGATCCACTATTTTTGAAGTTTCCCACATTCCATATTGGACAATCATCTAATTTTATATAACTCATCCTCACAATAACTTCCTAAGAAAGGCTTCCAAACAAGTAATTTTCTTGTGTTACTAAATATTTGCTACTATACTACTTTAATATGTGACGAATAATTTATTTGGGAATAGAATTTTAAATTAAAAACTTTTTGTTTCTGAATTGAGAAGGCATTTCTCTTTTAATATCTGATGCTAATTTTTAAAAAGTTTGATGTTGTTTTATTCTGTTCATTTTACCTGTTTTTTTCTCTTTGGAAGGTTTTAGAAACTTTTTCTTATCCCTTGTATTGTAAAATGTCATAATAATGCTGGTGATATGTGTCTTACTCTTTCTTTGTGCTGGACCAATCAGGAAACTGTTTCTTTTGTTTCTCTCCTATTACACATCCCTTTTTATTTTGACTTCATTCTTTGGAAGAGTTCCTCAACTTTATCTTCTAAACTTTATACTATATTTTTGGAAAAAAAATAGTTATTAATTTAGAGACTTTTTGCTTATTATTTAGTATTTGATGCTGGGGATTAAATCCAGGCCTTGCACATACTAGGTAAGCACTCTCCCATAAGCTACATCCCCAGTCCACCAGAGGCTTTATAAATTAAACATTTTTCTACTCATTATAATCTTTTCTTGTTTTATGAATACATTCTTTCTTTTTTATCTTTTTGAGGAAAAGTAATTTTTAAGTGTTAATGCTCTTTAGGAACGTTTCTTTTGTTCTTCGCACAATCTCTATTGCCCCAGATCTCCCCTTTTCCTGTTTACTTCAGTCTTCCTTTTCCACATTTGAGGCTTACTACATACACACCTAGTAATCCATGGCTGTTGGTTTATCTTTAAGGAAGACACAAAAGGTTGATTTGGGAAGCTTGATATGTGATTGGGTGAGTTTGTTGACTGGTGGACATAGGCTGATCAGGTGACAAACCAGCCTTTTCTTTGGGGACAGCTGGAACAGTTGTATCTGGATCTGTTGGTTCTTCCACTGGCTAGGTCTGGGGGTATGGGGGAGTCACTAGCAAGACCAGAGAAAAGACTGAAGGGCAGGCAGTTTAGCATCCAGACCTCTATTTGATTCTTTTTACTCTCCATCCTACTTGGTATTCCTAAGTACAATATTGCTCTTAGTCAATTTGCCCATAGGAGAAACTCTTGTTTTCTGAGGCGTTGGGGGACAGTGGCAGAGGAGACTGGCAGCCTGGTTGTGGGGTGGGTGGAGACCACATCTATAAATAGATTTTCCACCTATGTCCCCTGTGCAGCCTGTCACATGACTCCAAAGCCACAATGCTTGGTGCCTCCAAAGACTCCCCCTTTCAGGGTTCCTCGGGGTGCCATAGGCTTTTGGCTTGTGACTTCTCCCTGCTGAGCCAGTTACCACTTTTCCCTCTTCATCCTTTCAGAAAAATGGTTATGAAACTCTCCAGTCCACTGTTTTTCCTTTCCTGTTCTTGTTTCCTTGATTAGTACCTTTGTAGTTTGTGGCGATGGGGCTGTGGGTTCATAGGGTGAGAGCCTCAATGCCAGAGAAGAAGGTGGGCAGGTGCTTGGTGTCATCCTGGGTCTCAGGGTACTCTGGGCACTCTCTGTTTCTCCTGTAGGCTTCTCTTCATATTTTCCTTTAAATACTGGTGTTCCTCAATCTCCTGCCCCACTGGATTTTTGCTGTCCCTTTAGCATAAACTGAAGACTAGGGAGGCTGCTTGGCTCCTGCTGTCTGAGCGCAGGTCCTGGTTCTGGCTCCTGAGGAAGAGAGGAGGGAGTGGAGCAGGCAGGGCAGGCAAAACTGGCCTGCGCCCACGGCACTGGACTCTGGGCTTCACCTCCATTGGCTCCATCATGGGGCTTGGGGGGCCTTTGGTTTCCCTGATCTCAAACAGGAGAGGTTCCCAGTTTTGCCGTTTTACCGACATCATGGGAAGACAGAGAAGTAGAGTACACCCCCTTTTCCTGAACCAGTTCTCTTCATTCATTACAAAATTAAACACTGCTTTAGATGTTGACATTATACTTGTGAGAAAAGCAGACTGGATCCCACCCTGGTGGAACTTACTTACCATCAAGCCCCAGGAAAGATATGGATATCAACAAGACAACCACTGTCCATTCCAGCAAAGCTGCAGGCCCTGTGCAGCATTGCTGTCTGTGTGGTTCCTAACCAATTCCTGAGCTCCTGTTTCTCAGGATTGGGATGGGAGGAATAGGGGAGATTTCAAATAAACCCAGGCTTTTGAGAAGGTGGCCAGTGTGCAGCACACCATTTGGCTCATCATTTCCACCTAGATGGATTTTCCATCTCTTGTCATTTGGGCAAATTTGTTCTTTGAAACAGATCCTTCATCCTTTCCTATGCAGAGTCTTCCCTGACCCTTCATCCCCAGTTTTAACCCCACACTTTCCTGTACCCCTTCTCTTCCACTTTGTATTAGCAACATCTTCTAAATTAGTCATGGTTCCAGTGCCAAAGACACAAATAAGAATGAACCTCTGAGCAGTGTGTGGGAGACAAACATGAGCTTTGGAGCCACACGGACTTTAGTCCCAGCTCAAGTCCCATGGACTGAGTCTCAGATCTCTCAGTGTCTAGCTTTGGCCTTGGACAAGTGCATTTATCTCTGTGAACCTTGGTCTTCTCATCTATAAAATGAGGATAATCAAATCTACTACTAACCATTATGGTGGAGATAAAATGACTGTTGATTGTCCAATGGCAGCGTACAATTGGCCATTTGGCTCAAATATTTGTTCCCTTTCCTTTCTCTGTTGAAGGAACTCCCCATCAAGAGAGGGGAGAAAAAGCAAGGAAACGAATCAATGTAAGAATCTGTTGCAGCTACTTATGTTGACATAGGAACATGCGAGAAGAGAGAATGAATCACATGCCACTGATTTGAGTCTGCCTCCTTGCCTGTCCCCCAGACCAAGAGGGCTTCCAGAGATTATGCAGCTCTGTGCCCCCAGCACCTAGCACTATACCTGGCACTCAGTAGCTGCTCAATAAATGCCTGCATAAATCAAGTGGGAATAACTCTTGCTTTTTCCAATCACAGCTGCATGGCTAAAACTTGCCCAACATTGCCCACCTCCTTTTTTTTCTTCCCATGGATATTTCTGCCTCAGAGAAGGGAAAATTATGGTTTATCAGTCACGTGGGGTAAGAATCTTCCCTCCTCACTAGAGAGTGTTTCCTAGCACTCTCGCAGCTGGGGACGTGAGCATCCCCCACCCCTCTTGTATTGTAGGAGAGGAGTGACTGCGCTCAGGCACTATCCTGTAAGAAAGACGGACCTCTCTCGGAGCATCCAGACCTGCAGATCTCTACTGAATCATCCATCCTATTCAAGCGAGTCTGTCTCCCAAGAACCAAACATTTTCTCTCCCTGGCCCTGACTTGAAATGAAACAACTTGGCCCACAGACAGTTTATGGTCCCTCGCCTTCCATTCCTCTTGTCCAGTCACTATGTGGGTGAGAGCCCAGCCAGGCTCTGATTCATGCCGCTCTCCCAGGCCCCTGTTAGATCTGGAGTCTGGAACAATAAGACAGGGCTATCCATCAGCCCTCTGCTCAGATCTCCCTGGGCTCATTGGGAAGGAAGGAGGGTGGCAGAGAGAGTGACCTCAAGAGTCCTGCATTTGTCACATTGATCAAACTCCCAGGGCAGGGGTGAGACGTGGGGGGAGGTGCTTTATCTCACCCTGAACCTACTCTGTGATACAGGGATGGAGTGAACCCTGGACAGAGCTGAGAGCACATGAAACTGGGGTGGGACAAAAGGGAATTAGAACTCAGAAGGTGACCCTGACTCAGGGTGCCACCCTCACCCTGCTCCAACTCAGAGTGTAGCCACACTATCCAACTGTGCTGGCTCATTGCCAGCATACCCATCCTGTTGAGCATCATGGTACCCCAGCATCTAACATGGTGCCTGATACATAGTAGGCATGTAACAAAGATAGATGTTTGCTTGTTGACTAAGCCTCCTTTCCCCTACCTGGGCTCAGGGTCGAGAGCATTCAGAAGTCCTTATACACTTAGTCACCCTGCATCTGCACAGCATGATTGCATGTCTGTGTGACTGTGTCTGTGACCATGTGTCTGACTTTCGGACTGTGTATCTGTATGACTGCGTATTCATGTGAATACATATTCATATATCCATGTGACCCCGTGTCCTTGTTACTTGACCCTGTGTTGGTGTGTCCGTGTGATTGTGCAAATGTGTATGTGACATCTTTTTCATGTGACTATGTATCATTGAGACTGGGCATATGTCTGTGTGACTGTGCGTGTGTGTGACTGTCTGCCAGTATGACTGTGTGTCTATGTGTCCTCCATGCCTGTGTGTGACAAGCGTGTGCCATGTGTGTGTTTGCAGCTACACATGTGCCCACAAGAGTCCACATGATAAGTGAGAACTTCCTGAGAGGCAGGTTCTCTACTGGGTGACCCAAGGTAAACCATGACTTTGTCTTCTGTGAACATCTAATTATCTAAGCCTGGTGCTGGAGGAGGTGCCACCCTGCCAGGAGGCAAGGGAACAGGGAATCGCTAGACATCTTCTTTGCTTTCTGACGGTTGCTCAATAGAGGCAGGAAAGGAACTGTTATGTGGTCATTACATGTAAAAACTTGAAGTTGCAATTCTTCCAGGAATCCCTACCCTTTGGACTTGGGGACTGTGACCCAGAAAACAAACTGTGTTGGGGATGGAGTCTCTGTACCACTACCTGTGCAGAAGGGACCTCACTATATCACATGCCACTCTGGCAAAGTAGTCTGGGAAGAGAGTGGTTGTCAGGAAATTAGAGGCTTTGTTCAAAGCCAGGAAAAGAAAACCAAAGCCCAAATCTAGGAGCTGAAGAAAAGAGAATTCCAGAGTAACAGCGCATTTGTGGCTTTGTTGTGTTTTTTTTTGTTTTAGAGCTGCCGAAGCAATAACATGTAATGACCTGAGTGTCCCATCTTTCTGCTGCCAGCTGCCTCCAGTGCCTGGGAAGTTGGCTGACCTGAGGAGAAGCCAAGGGTGGCTAATGAGTCATTAAGAGTCTTTATCGAATTAGGATTATAATCCATCTCAACATGCAGAGGAAAATGTTTCAAATTATCTACTTTCTTAATTGCAACTCAAAGATTTGGCAGGAAATTATCATGAGAGATAATGTCTGGAAATTGATGGATTGTGCTGGTGTGTGTCTAAGCTTCTATAACCATAATCTCTAGAGGATTCTTCCACACATCCACGTACATATGCTTACACTGACACACATACGAACACCCCTGCTATGAATACTGGTCCAGGATAATACCCAAACAGACGTGCATACACATATGCATGCACGCACACACACACACACGCACACAATCATAGCTGTGCACAGTAGGTCAAACCATTAGCATTTATTAGCCAATTCAAATAGGCTGAGATTGTTACCAAATGCTGACAGACTGGGAAGGAGAAGGGAAGATATGAAAGAAACACTTAGTCTTAGCTTTATGAAGTTCAAGAGCTGCTTGGGGAGCTAATGCATACATATTTGAACATGAAATTTTTGAACATGTACAAGGCAGCATACAAGTGCATCCTGCTGTAGTGGAAATGTGAATGCATAAACTCAGAAGGGTACAGGATATGGGTGTCCTGAGTTAAGCAGAGTTTCTAGAGTGGATGAGTTTTGATTTGGGTGTGGACATTGCCACTGTGCATGGTGATAGTAGCCAACAGGGATGAAGCAGAAAAAGGCATATGGAGCTTGTCAACCTTGATACTCTATGGTTGCAAAAACTTCAGGATAGTCAGGACTGGAAGGCAAACCGTGGGTTTAGGCTGAGAATCCAGGTTGTCTCTTTCTTTACAAGACTTGAAGTTCACCCCTTTCTTGTTCGTCTACTGGGCCTCGATTTCTCTGCTCTAAAATGTGAGTGGAATTTGAAGGCAGAGTTTTGCCTTTCCACATCTTGGCCTCTGAAAGCCTGTAAGATCACTGTGAGTTCAGAGATTGTGATTTATTCATCTTTATAGCCCATATATGCCTGGCCAGCCTCTATGCTGAATGGGAACCAATGAAATGATAAGTTTCTTAGAGGCCATCAGGGTATGCATGTCGAATGAGTGAATCAGCCCATGAATGAATGGGTGAGAGGACAAGGGAGTGGGACAAAGAGGCAATACAGGGTAGTGGTTTGGAGTGTGGGTTCTTGAGGTCACCTGCTTGAGTTCACACCTGGTGACAAGCTCCTCCACTTACCTACATCTCACAGAGATGCAATGAGCATGGACAGTAGGCTTTTAGCTCTGTGAGAAATAATCAATGAGTATTAAATATTATTGCTATTGCTGCTTTGTTTTGTTTTGCCTTGCTAAGCAAGCCACCTCCCCCATGCTGGCTTAGCTGTGGGTACCTTGCTGCCTCATTTGGTCACTCGTCATCACCTTCCTGACTCCATGATAAGACAGGACCAGCTCCTGTGGGAAATGCAGCCTCCACCCCTTCAGGAGAGTTGGGTTCTTCAAGCCCTGCAATGTGACTGCTGAAGGCTGGGCTGCCGGCTGTGTGAAGTCCTCATGCTGAAGGCTGGGCTGCCAGCTGTGTGAAATCCTCAGCTCAGGAGGGCTTAGAGGTTGGATGCAGCATCAAAGGCAACACATATGGACAGGGTTCATCCCTGAGGACAGGGGAGATGGGCCACTGGATGAGCAGAAGGATGCAGAATGCTTCTGTGAGCAGCGGTACAATGAGGTGGTAAGAGGAGGAGGGTAGGCCCTGGGGATGGATGGTGGTAGCAGGGTGACAACGGTGATGATGATGAGGGTGATGGGGGACTAGAGCTTCAGAGACAGGCCCTCCAGTACAGTTTGGAGGAGACCTTCAGAGAGAGGAGAAGTTTGGACACTCCACCTGGGCAGGAGCAGGGAATGAGTTCTTCTGACCTCTACAGTGCAAGGGAGGCACTGAGGTCCTGCTGACCTCCCTTTGCTCCCCAGACAGCACAAGGATTGAAGGGCTGGTGACCAGAATGATACATGATAGATGATGAAGTTTTCAGCATCTAAACATAGATGACATAGGGACAAAAATGAAGTCTAGAAGGGGGGCATCATTAAAAATAGGGTGTAAGGGCTGGGGATCTAGCTCAGTTGGTAGAGTGCTTGCCTTGCAAGCACAAGGCCTTGGGTTCAAATCCCCAGCACCTCAAAAAAAATAGGGTGTAAGAGGCTGGGTGCAGTAATCCCAGGGGCTCGAGAGGCTGAGGCAGGAGAATCGTGAGTTCAAAGCCAGCCTCAGCAAAACTGAGGTGCTAAGCAATTCAGTGAGACCCTGTCTCTAAATCAAATACAAAATGGGGCTGGGGATGTGGCTCAGAGGTTGAGTGCCCCTGAGTTCAATCTCTAGTACATCCCCCCCAATAAAAAAACAAAAAAAACTGGGTGTAAGTCACAATGTAATTTTAAATTTCTAGGAGGCACAATTACAATACAAAAGAAACAGATGAAACTATTTTAATAACCTATTTATATTTTATTCCATGTATCTAGAACATTACAATTTTGATATCAAGAAACATAAAATAATTCTCTCTCTCTCTCTCTCTCTCTCTTTCTCTCTCTCTCTCTCTCTCTCTCTCTCTCTCTCTCTCTCTCTGTTTTCAGTGCTGAAAATTGAACCCAGGACCTTGCCATGTTAGGCAAACACTCTACCACTGATCTACTTTCCAAGAGCTCTTTTATAAAAAATTAATTTTTTTGCTCAGTTGCCCAGGCTGGACTTGAACTTGTGATTCTCCAGTCTCAGCCTCCTAAGGAGACAGGAGCTGGGATTACAGGCATGAGTCACAATACCTGACTCCTAAAATAATCTCTAATGAGGTACTTTGCATTATTTTGCATACTAAGTCTTCTAAAGCCATTCTGTGTATTACACTGGCAACCAATCTCAGTTTGAGCCAGTCATGTTTCAAGTGCTTAGTCCAGCACAGGTCTATGTATTCCTTTCTCATATTTTTGTGGCCAAACCCTTGGGATCCCAATTTTCCAGATTTTTTTTTTTTTTTTAAATCATAGCATTTTCTCTTCTTTTCCAATATAGTTGAGAAATTTTCTCCTCCAATCTCTCTCTTTCTCAGTACTTTCAAATTGGCAGTGTTAGTTCCCCTTGTGAAGAAATGGATGGAACTTGGAACTAAAAACTAATTTCCTTCCTTCCTTCCTTCCTTCCTTCCTTCCTTCCTTCCTTCCTTCCTTCCTTCCTTCCTCTGGCTCTTTCTCTCTGGCTCTCTCTCTCTCTCTCTCTCTCTCTCTCTCTCTCTCTCTCTCTCTCTCTCTCTCTCTCTCTCTCTCTCTCCCCCTTTCTCCCTTCCCATGGAGCCTCTCACCTGGAGCTGAGATTGGGGAAGCTCCCACTTGAGAACCTGATTGTGTGTGTGTGTGTGTGTGTGTGTGTGTGTGTGTGTGTGTGTGTGTGTGTTCACATGAGTGTGCACACATGCATGCAAGTAGTTGGGATAGGGAGGTGCCTAGAAGTGAGACCTTGGGAGAAGGCAATGCTGCAAGAAACTTCCCAAAGTGTATCAGCACCGTAAGGAAGATTTTTTTTTTTTTGAAAGGCTTTGGGGATTATATTGCTCCTATATTATAGAAGCCGGTTCAAGACATGACCCAATTAATTGCCTATTATGTACCCGGAGGACAAGTTCCATCCCCCTGCTTCAGAGGTAGTCAGAGGTGGGAGTGGGATGGGAGAGCAAAGAGGCTTTCCCTGGGTTGAAAGGAAGGAAGGAAGGAAGGAGGGAGGGAGGGAATAAGGAACAAAGGAAGGATCAAAGATGGGCAAGGGACCTAGACATTCTGGCTTTCCGCTCAACAGAATTCTGCAGCTCTACCTTTTGAAAGATTTATAATACCTGAGTTTTTGCACTGCACAGGTTGGTTCTCTGTCCTCCTCCCTTTCTCCAAGGGCTTGACACTTATGCTTTTCATCAGGAACTGAATCTTCCTCCCCTGGCCCTAGTTCCCCCAGCACCACAGTCCCACCTGGGTTCGGGGTCAGGAAGCGAGCAACCCCCTTTCTCCATTTCCTTGCTCCCACTATCTGTGTTACAGCCCTCAGGGCCTGTCATAGCATTCTCAGTAAACAATATCTCCCTTCCTCAGGCCAATTAAGTAAGCACTATAATAAAGGCACAGGCAAAGTGCTGTGGCAGCCCTGGGTAAAGGGCTATTAAACCTAATGGCTGCCACTTATTGAAGCGCATCCCATGTGCCAGGGACTGTGCTAAGCTCTTTACGTTCACGATTTTATTGAATCCCTGTGGTCTCATGAGTGGGGTTCAATTATCATCTTCATTTCACAGATGCAGAAACTGAAACTTAGAGAGTGTCAGTAACTTTCCAGATCACTAGCTATTTTGTGATATGATGGAGATCTGAGCCAGGACCTGGTGACTCCATAGACAGTGGGGGACCCAAGGACTCTTTGAAAAGAGGTGATGTTTCCGTCAAGTCTTAAAAGCAGATGGAATTTTGGGAGGTGGGAGAGGGAGAGTGTAATTTCGAGGTTGGAGAAATAGCTTGAACAAGGGTAAGAAGGGGTGAGGGGGTGGGGTGTGTGCTGGGACTGAAATGGACAATCCCAAAGTGCAGACTATACAGCAGCTTCTAAAATACGGATTCCCAGGTCTTTCTCCAGACTAGCTTTCTGTAGAAGTGGGATTTGAAATTCTGACTAGTAATGAAGTTCTCCAGGGGCTTCTCATGAAGGAAGTCCCTGAACTGCAAACCCCTGGAAGGAATGCAGATTAGCAGAGAAATCAGGGCCAGATTAGGAGAATGAATTTGAAGGACAGGTTAAGGAATGTGGCATTCAAGGCCGTGCTTTTTATCATAAAGTCCAATAAACCATTTAAAAAAATTTTTTTCGGTACTGGGAATTGAATGCAGGGATGCTATTCCACTAAGCTACGTCTCCATCACCATTTATTTATTTATTTATTTATTTATTTATTTATTTATGGTGCTGGGGATCAAACCCAGGGCTTTGTGCTTGCAAGGCAAGCACTCTACCGACTGAGCTATCTCCCCAGCCCACTTTTTATTTTTTATTTTGAGATAATGTCTTTCTAAATTGCTGAGACTGGCCTTAAACTTGTGATCTTCCCGCCTTGGTCTCCCCAGTTGCTAGGATTATAGATGTGTACCACTGTGTTCAGCTTAACCCAATAAACTTTTTAAAAATACATTTTTTTAGTTTTAATTGGCATACAGTGGTTGTATGTATTTATTGGGCTATAGTGTGACATTTTAATATATACATACAATGTGTAACAGTCAGCTCAGGGTTATTGTCAAATCTATCACCTTAGATATGTATCACTTTTTTGTGTTAGGTATATTCAAAATCCTCTCCACTAGCTATTTTGAAATATTCAATTAATTGTTGCCAACCATAGTTTTCCTACTGTGCTATAAAGAACATTAGAGAGACATTCTTTCTATCCAACTGCACCCTTGTGCCAATTAACCATCCTCTTTCCATTTTTCCCTCTCCCACACCCTTCCCAGCTTCTGGTAACCACTATTCTATTAACTTTATAATACTTTTCTATTAACCACTATTATACTTCTTTGACATTGACTTTTTACCTTTTACATATAAGTGAGATCATACAGTATTTGTCTTTCTGTGCCTGACTTATTTCACTTAATATAATGTCTTCCAGTTTCAACCATATTGCTGCGAATGACAGCATCTCATTCTTTTTTTGTGACTGAATAAAATTCCATTGTGTATATATACTGTATTTTCTTCAGTCATTGGCCCATTGATAAACCCAATACACTTTTAATCTAAATCTTGTAGGTGATGGAAGGCCACTGGAGGATTTTTGAGGGGAAACCAAGCTGTGATCCCAACTTTGTTTTAGGAGAGAGATGGTAGAGAGTGTTTAGACCAGGCAGGAAATCATCAAAATATTCCAAGCCACTGGTGTGAGAAGTCCCTCAATTAGGACTGGGGCAATTATGGAGAAATAAGTTCCATTCAGTTCAATCCAACAAGAATTTCTTTAGTATGTTTTCTAGGCTGGGTGCTGTGTCAGGCTTTTGGGATCCTAAGATGAAATGAGATATTTTCTCTATCCTCTAGGACCTCACAATCTATCAAGTCATTAAAAATAACTAAGTTGAGAATGGAGGGAATTAGTAGTTAGACAGTGTTAGAGACTTAATTGTGTATCCCCAAATTCATATGTTGAAGTCCTGGCACCCTATGTGCCTGTCTGGAGATAGGGCCTTTAAGGAGGTAATTAAGGTTAAACGAAGTCATAAACTGGGGCTCTAATCCAGCTGGACCAAGGTTCTTGGAAGAGGGAGAAGAAACACCAGAACTCCCTCTCTCTGATTGTGTGCACAGAAGAAAGACCATGTGATGTGAGGACACACAGAGAAGATGCCATCTGCAAGCCAGGAAGAGACTCAATGCTGCTGGCACCTTGATGGGTCTCCAGAACAGTGAGAAAACAAATATTTAAGCCACCCAGCCTGTGAGCTTTTGTTATGCAGCCCAAGCAGACTAGTACAGGCAGGTCTTAAATTTTTATTCATAGGGTAACACAAGCAGGATTCAGATGGGTCATCAACTGTGCACATTTGGAGCTCAGAGGAGACAATCTGGGCTGGTATGGACGGCATATCCTAGAGACAAGCAATGCACAGAAGAGGGCCCAGAACAAAGCAGAGGAACTCCAACATGTAGATGTGATAACTAGAATTTACAGGAACTCCTGTTTGGTTATAATGGTGTTTTGCTGATGAGTTATATGACATGTATGTGCCTATTCATTCTAAAGGGATGATGGAGGAGAAATTGTAGAGTATGTGGAGCGAATTCTACAGGCATAAATTCTACTCTCTCCCTTCTCTACTTATTGACAGAGACAGGATTTAGAGGTAGAACTCATGGAATTTGACAACTCATTGCTCATTAATTACTAACTAGTTATATTGTACATGCATTGTTGTTATTCAATGTTTAAACATTGGCACTTGGTCTTCCTCCACTAGAATGAAAGCAGCTTGAGGATAGGAGCTGTAATTTCGGGCCTCTTTGCCCCTTCTTTTTACCCTTAGCACCAGCACACAGCTGAGCTTCTGGAGGGGGCAGGGCAAGTATCTGCTCTGGATGGATTATAAAAAAGATTGCTACATTTTAGATAATAATTTTTTAAGCTTTTGCAAACTACAAAGCAAGCTAGGTTGACTTAAAATTACAATGTGCACTTTAAAGCACCAAAAGGGTATTAGTGGCAATCACAGTATTTGCAAAGACTTCCATAAATGAATAACTCGTGGCCATGGATCTGCTGTCTCAAGAAAGAGTTGGGCATCAAACTGGATTCCAGAAAACGAGGGTTGTGACAAGTGCGAATCAGTGATGCATGACTGTTGCCTGCGGTACTATTTACGGCTCACTGACACCTCTCTGATAGGGTTAAGTATTTACATTCAGCGGAATTCTCCCTCTGACTCTTCAGGCCTCAGCAACTCATAGGAGCCCTGGGAAAGACAGAAACTCCTCCCTTCAAGGGTCCTGGGCAGGGCCAAATGGACCTCCCCTCCCCCAATATCTGAAGCAGGCTTCCCTTTGGGACTTTATGACAGCCTGACCCCTAGGAAATCTGACTGCTACTGTACTACATAAAAAGGGCAAGTGCATTCATTATTATTATATTATTATACAATGTATAATATATAATAGCGATTATACTGTCAGCAGCCAGAGTCTCTGACCACACATCAGAGGCCGGGGTGACATAAATCCACGTAGTGAAGTCTTTGGAAAAATCTACGTGAAGGCCAGAAGATTCAACTCTGTTCATAACAGGTCTTTTGATGAAGAGTTTCTTCCTCTGGAACTTAAGAGGTTGAATTTGGAGATACTGGGAAGATCTGGGCAAATAGCATATTTGGGATGTGATGCAAAAATCTCATTTGCTTTCTCTAAACTATGGAATCTAATAACTCATTTTTGCCCATGACTGAGTCAGAGGAGGAGTAACCCATAAGCTTAGAATCTCCTAAGGGGCAGCCTTCAACTTCTTGGGGTAGATTCTTTACTGAAAACCTGGCCCACCTGGCTGGGTTTCACTTTCCGTGGTTGTTACTGACATCGGTGTCTTTGTCTAGGCTTTATTCAAGACCCCTGCCTGGTCTGGGGTCAGGATCAGTCACTGCCTGGCTGTGGCTCAAATGACTCCTCTACAGAGGCAGAGGGGTTCTCTTGTCCCTTGATGTAGAGAGGGCCTTGTGCTAAGTTGTGGGAGTAACTGAGCCTGCATCTATAGGGGTCTGCATATCTGTACCTGGCCCTTAGTAAGACTGTCATCTTTGCTGAAGGAATGGAGGCACATGTATGACTACACATGCTTGCTTTGGTCTTTCTCTGTAAAATGCTTTTAGGTGAGGAGTCAATTTCCTCCCAGAAGCAGATGAATCCAACCAGCAGACCCAGGCTGAAACAGCCCCACTGGTCTCCCCCTTTATATTACTGCCCCCCAACCCTCAGAACTCACTGAGTTTACCAAGGACATTTTAGAATGAAGGTATTCGGAGTCTCAACAGGCTTTCAGACAAAGCCCCTACCCTCCATTATTTCTCCCCTGCTCCACCCCATTACATTGTCTCCCGCTTGGTGAATCCACCGCCCCAGGAAGCCCATAGAAGAAAAAGCTCTTGAGACTAGGAATAACTAACCAGAGTGTCAACTGAGCACCTTTTCTGGGGCCAGGGTAATGAGAATTATTCAAATGCAATCATAAAAATGAGGCCAGCCAGGCAGGAATGGGGGGGGGGGGGGGGAGTGGTGATAGAGGGAAGGATTTCTTGCCAGTTTCAAGTTTCATATTTTCTGGGGAGTTCTCTTGAGGTTCACAGAAAATTTCACCTCATCTCGGTCTCCTCAGCACGGGATGTCCTGGAATTCTTCCCCGGGTTCGTTAAGAAGGACTTGGCATGGGTGGGTGCGCCCTAAATCCCCGGGGATCCTCTATTCGCCCCATCAGAGGCAACCTCAGGGTTTAAGGCTTCTTCCCCAGCGCGGTTCTGCCTCCCCGCCAGCAGGAGCGGGCCGGCGCCTGACGTGTAAGCAGAGCCTCCAGTAGAGGGAGACACTCCAGCGGCTCCTCGACTCGCAGGCGGCCGGGGCCCGGAGTGGGTGGGGGTGATGGGGGGGTGGGGAAAAAGGGGGAGTGGGGAGAGGGGAGGTGTGCGAGGGGGGGGCTCCGGGGGGCGGGTCCCTGAGCCGCTGACGTCCCAAGCAGTGCTGGGAAGTATAGGCTGTGTTGTCACGCCGGTGTCAGTCTGATGAAGATTGGCATCAGGTAAGCTGTCATTCATTTCCATGTCAGAGACGCTTTTGCAGGCGGCGGCGGCGGCGCGGCGGCGGCGGCTGCTGCTGCGGGCGGCTGCCTCAGAGCGCGTGTGTTTTATTCCAGTCCCCAAGCCAGAGTATTATTCATTGCGACAGGGCAAGGAGGAGAGAGGGAGAGAGGGAGGCAGCAGGGAGGAGAGAGAGGGAGGCAGCAGGGAGGAGGGAGGCAGGGAGCAGAAAGGGACGGCGGGAGCGTGCAGAGAGAAGCTGGGGAAGCGCCGGGAGAGCGCGGAGCAAAGCAGCGCGAGGGGCGGCGAGGCCGGGCAAGGAGGCGGCGGGAGCCGCGCGGCCCGCCCGCGCTCCGGCCGGGCCAGCGCGCAGCCCCGCCGCCGCCGCCGCGTCGCTGGGCTCCAGCCGGTGGCCGGGCGCTCATTGTCCGCAGATGCGAGGAGCGGTGCTGCGGACCCGGACCGCCGCGGGCCCAAGATCCCGTAGCGGGTGGGCTGGAGGCTGTGTGCGGGGAGAGCCCGGAGACCCGAAAATAGGGACCAGTGCTCGGGTCAGAGCTCGGGCTCGGGCGGCACTGGGCTGGGCGCTCCGCGGGTGAGGCTGGGAACCGTGGGCCGGCTCTAGGTTCCTCTTTCTCCTGGCTCCGGGAGGCTTCTGGCCGGCGCTTACTCGGCGTCAACAGCCTGGAGCTGCCTTCGAGAGGCTGGAAGCGAGAGCAGCCCCATACTGGGGCCGGGTGGCTGGAGTCAAGGAGCGGCGGCTGCGTCCTCCCCAGCGGTGCCTGGCCTGGGTAGGCAGGGCGAGTGGAGGTTTGCAGGAGGATCAGTGGGGAGAGGGGAACACAAGTGTGGGGTCAGGGAAGCCGGGAACCGAGGGACCAAGCTCGGAGACCTTAGCCTGAGGAGGAGAGAGAATTTGTAGGGTCACCGGCTTTCTGCGGATTGTTGGGTGCTTTTTGGGAGAGGAGACGTAGGGGCCAGTGGCGAAGCTTGGAAATCGGGAAAGCTGCTGGCTCGAGTACTAGGGAATGAATTCGTTAAAGGGGGGACGGCAAGCGCCCAAGAACCGAGAGCTGAGGGGGATGGGGCAGGGTCCAGAGTCTGCCGCGCAAAGTTTGTGTTTCTTTCGGGTTAGGCGAGGGGGCTCTCCCGGCTCCCAGACCCGAGGAAGAAACCCGCGCCGTGGGCCGCTCTTTCTGAGGGTTCTTCACCGGAGATCCCGGGGTTCCCGCGCGGTGGGGAGACCCGGTTTGGGAATGGGAGGGGGGGTTGTAGGTCGGCCCCGAATTAGGGCTGGGCTTTAAGGTCGGCTAGAGTTTGGGTTATAGGATTCAAGCCGTTTTCAGAATCAGGATTGAAGGGCCGCTGAGTAGTGTACACACCGGCCAGAGCAGAGGGCTGGAGGTAGGAGTTGGGGGCCCCGAGTTAAATCCGAGGCTGGAATCGGAGGGACGGGTGGTGTTTTCAGGAATCAGTCACAGGATCACGACTCTTTATTGGGGTCCAGGCTATTGGAATCAGGGGAGGGTCGCGTGTTCGGGTCCTGAAGGTCCGCGGGTGGAAAAACGTTTAGGTAGGCGACGAAAGTAGTTGATCTGAGCCATGGCAGGCGAGCCCCGAATGTCCGCCGCTTCTCCCCGGACGCGAATCTGGAGGAGAGCATTTGGGGCGCACAAGATTCGGTCCTAGGAGAGAGATTCTGGGAAGCGGACAAATGAGGGGGCCGTCTGGGTGAAGCGACAGGGTGTCCTTATGGGGTTTGGAATAGATCTGAGGACCCTGTATTGGTGGCTCAGCGGGATTCCCTAGCCACTTCGGGTCTGCGGGTCTAGGCGACCGGGCGGGTGTTGGTGGCCCGAGGCTGCTGCGGCCTGCGATGCGGGGAAGGGGAAGCGCTAGCAGTGAGGTGCCACATTGGGCGGAGGAGTCGCGGCTGCGTCCCAGGGCAGGCCGGGCTCGAACTCTGGAGCTCAGATCTCAGCGCCTCCCGTTCTACTGGCAAGAGCTGCAGGGCAGCCTTCAAGCCCGACTACTGCTGCAATGTTTTGCTCCAGAGGGAGGAGGAAGTTAGGGTTTCCCTACCCTCACCCCACTTGTCTTCGGACTTCTCCAGAGTATCGGCTTTTAGAAATTAAACGCTCTCCAAACTGCTGGAACCCCAAAGTTTCTCATTTTAAGCAGATTTAAACGACTACCCCACCCACTAAAATCTGAGAAATGATACCGTTTAAACACAACACGATGTATTACCCAAAGCCCCAGCCCCTAGCTCTACCACTCACTCTGCTACTCTGGCCTTTCCGAGGCCCCAGGACCTTGGCGGAAATGTGCGTGTGCGTTTGTATGTGGGGGTGGGGCGGGGGGTGTTTTCCCTTTTTGGACTCAGGCGCTCCTACTCAAGCTGCATCCCCCTCGCTCTGGCCTAGCTCGAGGGTGTGTGGGGTGGGAAGTCCGAACCAGGAAGGGAGGCTATCCTCTAGTCAGGGAAAGAGTATGCTGGAGATGCAGTGGTGGGAGGGAAGAAGGTTTGAGATTTCCTCCTTGCAATCTTAAACCTCCCCTTCCAACCCCGCGCACCCCTTGTACCCCTGGCTGGGAGGGCCAAATGGCGCTTTGGGGACACAGAAGCAGCGCGACCCAGGAGTGGCCACCGCGGCCCGGGGCGCGGCGACCGCCGCGGCGGCAGAGCTCCAAGGCTGTTGTTTTTCAGGCTTGGAATTCGTGCGCTCTCTCTCCCGCCGAGAGCCTGGGGGGTGGGGAGGGAGCCGTGACCCCACGGAGACTCCCCGGTCACCGCCTCCCCTTTGTGAGCGCGAAAGGCATGAAAACCAAGAGAAAGAGGAGCTGCTCCGAATAAGGGCCAGGGGGTTACTGGAGAGAGATGGGCCCTGACCACCGTTCCCAGTAAAATGCCTCGTGCAAATTGCACTGAAGTGTACCCAACTTGAGACTGGCTGTTTTATGATCCTTTCTCGGAGTTTACTGCTCTGTGCTTTTAAGTCTATAGATTGCTTTAAGTTAATGAAAGTGCAGCTTTCAAAAGGGGCTTTTATTGTGCAGCAGTGACAAATCCAGTACCTCCCCTTTACTCTTCCAAAATGGGCCTGTTTAGCAAGAGGGAGCTTGCTGGAGTTCCCACATGAACAGGGCCTGGGGAGGGGGGCACCATGTGACAATGAGGATTAATAAAAGTCAATGCCCCAGTAATCCAGAAAGATGAGTTTACTTCTTTCCCAGTCCAGTTTCATCTGTGCATTCCTATATTGCTTGAGGGGCTCTCCCCTGGGTCTGGCTTTAAATGTTGCTCCCTGCTTCCCCAACAGCCCCCCTCCCACATTGCTTGAGGTAGGCCTGACCCCTTCAATTCAACCCAAACTGGATTTCAGGATTTCAGCCCCACTGCCAATTCAAACTGCAACTAAAATATTTACTTGGGCATTGGGGGAGGGGCTTTGCCTTGCATTCAGTAAGATAAATGTGTTTAAGCCCTGGGAACCTTGAGAAGGAACAAGGCAGTCTGTTTTTCAGTGCTTTTTCTTTTTTTCAGTCTGTTTGGCACAAAAGGTGAGATGACAAGGTTTTTTGACTAGATCCTAACACAGAAACTGCAGTGGGGCTGGGCTGTGGCTTTGACCGCATGTCATAACCATTTAAACTGTGGTTAGTTGTTCAAAGCTCAAAGCTTCTCCAAGCTGGGTTTCATTAACTCTACACCAGTTGCCTGGAAGTTCAGTAGCAATAAATTGTATAAACACATTTGAAGTAAGTTAGTGATGAAATAAGGAGAATTACTGTCTTGTGAGCGGAGAATCCTGAATTCATGGAGTTCTAGCTTAACTGGAAACATACCACCTCTCCCTCGGCCTTGAAGTTTATGGGTGCACCACAGTGTGTGTTCAATTTCTTTTTGCCATGTCCATCTTCAGCTGGGGACTGTAACTCATTAGAGACCAAGACATACCTAGAAAGCAAAAAGGCTGTGTTTTAAAGGGGTCTCTATTAGCCTGATTTAGGAACCAAACCCAAGCGATCAACCTGACTTCCTTACCCTTCCCGAATGCTGCACGCAACATAAACAGCCACAGAGAAGGGGCAAATTAGATTTTTAAATGTTAGAGGCTTAATAATACTGTGTTGTTAGCAACTGAAATTGTTTTTATTAAAGAAACAACCAATAAAATTTATGGGCTTCCAACATGTTGCAAGATTTCCTTGCTATTTATTTAGCTCTCCACCACCACCTTTCAGAAATTCTATCTCCAATTTCAGACTTTTGTTTCTGATTTATTTAATCCGGAGCACATTTTCTAAATTAGTTGGAGGAGGGTGAGAAGTGCTGTTATAAGTTTTGCTTTTTCCTATGCTGGGTGGCACAGGACTGGGATGCTGTAAGATATATATAAATGTGTGATGCAATTGCTGGAGGTGACTGCATGTGAAGCGAAGTGTCTGGATCAAACACAATGTAGATCCCAGGATGGAGAGGGAAGAAAGCGAAGCCACAGAGGAAAAACAGAGGAAGTTACATGGAAAATGAAATCATCTCGAGCCACCATGAGCCTTGAGTCTAGCCAACACACCATGCTTTGTATAAGACACTTCACATGAGATCCGTGACTTATTGAAGATTGAATTATATTGAGAAGCAGAATTTAGAGGGAGGAGCTGCGCTTGCTGGGATCTATCCAGGCAACATGGCCAGGATTGTTGCGATGGGGCTTTGCTAATTTAATTAAATCTAATACCTGATGGGGAAAGGAGAAAGGAGGGAGGGAAGTGGTCGGGTGATAATTGAGGCTGGCAGGTCAGCAGGCTGAGCTAGTCTGTAGACTGGAATTTGGGGGCCTGGGTGCTTTATGCCCTGTTACTGCCTGGCTGCGCGATTCCAGCGGGTCCTTCAAGCTGCTGGACCTTGCTTTCTTCATCTGTAAAGTGGAATGTAGCACATACAGTTCTCATTAAGCTACGAGGGGTGAAGGATGGGCATCAATCAAGCTCAGAACACACTTCAATAATAAAACAGGAGATAGAAGCTTCTCAGCAGCAAAGTCATGTTCTTCTGCGTGTTTTCTTTCCTTGCCTGGTTCCAGAGCCTGACCCACAACTCTCAGGAGTTCTTAAGACTTTGGTAAAGGAGCAGAACTCCCACCTTCCTTTAGGATTTGAAAACCATGCTGTGATTCCAGAAACCATCTGCACTTTACCAGGAGGGGCTATTATGGCTAAGTTGGGGGAATTGGCTTGGTTGTTCCCAGTTTTGCTACCTGGAATAGACTTCATGCCTCAGATGAACACAGAATCTGACTTCTCAGAGATGCCAGCTCCTTCTCTTAATGCCACTGGGAACAGAGGCCTAGCCCTCACTGGTGTGTGACATCTGGTGGGGTCGCGGGGGAGGGGTGCTGATCTGGAGCTAGCCACAGCCTGAACTTCACTTAGCTGTCTCCAAACTGGCAGATCAAAGCAGACTCTGGGCCAGAAAGCCTGAGCAATTACACCCAGCACTTCTACAAAAGTGTACATGCACTTGTAGACTCCTTCAATTCCGGAGCCTGATTTTTAGAAGTGAGCCCTGAGACAGACTGGAAATGTGGCTCCAGTGGAATGCTTGTCTTTAATTTTCCCTAGTCCATTGGGGAAAGTTCCTTGGAGGTGATTTTTCCCTTTATACACCCTTCCCAGTCTGTTGCAGGCAATATCTGAGTCTCCATTTTGATCCGGAGTGAGGGTCAGGAGGGGGCAGAGAGACACTGGATGGGGCGGAGGGGGTGAGGTCAGAGTCCTACCCCAACTCTTACAGAACCCCCAGGAGTGACGGAGTACCAAGCTCTAGGACAGCTCAGTTCATCTTGTGCCGGAAAATGGGGCTTGGGAAGAGCTTGCTGCAAACGTGTCCTCTTCAGGGGGATCTGCTGTTTGGCTTGGGTGTCCCACCACAAGCCCTGCCTGCCTGGGTTTCTAATTACAAGAAGGACGTTTCTGCTAAGACCTATCTCACTAAAAACACATCCCTGTGTGTAATAAGAAACCCTAAACCAGGCAGGATATTTTAAAACTGAAGCAATGAAGATTAGATTAAGTCTCCACCAAAGAACTTCGTTCTCGTATTATTTTTGGCTGGAATGTGGAGAAAAGCAGCTGGCCCTGGGGCCCAGGGCAGACTCTTGAGGGTTCGGATGGGGCCAGAGTGGGTGGCGTAAATGTTAGTTCTTTGCTTGGTAGGAATGTGGCCAGTTTCAGGGAGACTCAGTCAGAGTGGTGGGGGGGACCAGTGGAGATGAAGGGGGGCTATCATAGGGAAGGGTCAGATCCAGATGGGTCACAAAGTGGTGACAGACAGCAGGTCATGGAGCACCGTGAAGGCTTTTAAATCATGCACCTCATTAGGACCTAATTGTTGGTGTTCAACTTGTGCTTCCACTCTCACCCCTATCCCACACCCAGCAAATACAGCCATTGTCCCCGTGGCCTTTGAAGGAATCTTCATATATTGGGTCCTTTTGGGATGGAGAAGTGACAGCTCAGAAATCTGGCATTGCAAGCCCTGGTCCTGCCCTCAGGGGAGAGGTAGCGTGGCATTCATTCACTCTTTCATTCCTTCGCTCGGCACATGTTTATCTTCTCTGTGCTTGGCACTGTCCTAGGCATTGAGGACACAGCAACCAAACCAAATGGAACAAGTACCATGACCAGGAAGTCTGTCCTCCAGGGACTTGGCTGCTGTGGGATAGCAGGGTGTACAGTCTCTAGCGTAGGACAAAACTGCATTCAGAGCCTTGCTCTGCTGTTTATTATTGTATGAATTCAGACAAGTTGCTTAACATCTTTGACCCAGTCTCCCATCTGTAAATTGGGAAATAAAGGCATGTAGTTCGTAGGATCGTGGAGCAGCATCTATAAGTACCTGGCACCGTATCTGGTGCCAAAGGGGGGTTCATCCTGGTTCTCTCTCCTCCCCCATCTTATTTTGGAGTGGATAATCCAGTGGGTGGATGCCTAGCTCCTTTCTCTTTTTGCTGACCTGGGTCCTTTCACAGGTCACTAGCACCTTCAACAAGGGTTGAACACACAGCCAGTCCATGCTGGAGGAAGGGTGCTAGGGACTGGGAAGTGGGGGTCGCGGGGGGTGCAGCGCTGCACATCCCAGCAGGGGCTGCTGTAGAAAATAGATGCATAGATGCACAGACCCCAGGGACAGTTGGGAGTGAGGAAAGTTTGGGAATAATGGTGATAGAGGGGCACAGATACAGCACAGACACAGGAGAGGTGATGTGCAATCATACCGAGGTAAAAAAAAAAAGGCTCCTATCCATTGTTAAACAAAGGAGACAAAAACAGGAATAATCAGGACAGAGCGGTGTTAACCAGGGCTGCCTTCTGAGAGGAGGCGAGCTCTCAGTGCCTGGAGGGCTGGCCCAGAGAGCTGGAGGGGGCGGGCTGAAATCTGAAACTCCCCAGATTTCTCTGGGCTTTCGTGGGTATTGTGGGGAGCAGCCTGCACTAGACAGAAGAGCCAATCCCAGGTGACCAGAAGTCACTGCCCCAGGAATACCACTCAGGCCTCCTTGCTGGGACCAGCTTCTCTTGCCCATGGAAGTCTTTCTGAGGGGACATTTGCATGTTGACTTCAATGGCCACACCTAGGTTGGTGAGTTAGTGAATGAGGCAAGCAAGCTCCTTTTATTGCTGGCAATTGCACAACTATCTTAGCTAGTAGCATCCCTGCTTTACCTCAGTAGAGAGAACAGAGGCTACAACTGGCCCTCTCTCTGCCAGGGACCATGAAGCTGATCAGTGTGGTTGGGAAGGTGAAGGGAATAGGGGTCAGATCTAGGAGCCAGAGAATAGGCTCCACCTTGGACTTGGGTGTTGACAGGCTGTGTGACCTTCAACAAGTGACTTGCCCTTTCTGGATGTCAGTGTCCTCACTTATCCAACGAGGAGCTCCATCTCGCTCTCAGAGGTCTGATTAACTCAAAGTTCTACAATTTTGTCTGCTCCCAAATGGATTGCTGCATGAACAGGGAACACTGAACAGCCCCCACCAGGACAAATCCAAGCAAAGAATCATATAATAGCCGCAGAGACAGAGATGCAGGGCTTGGACCCTGGTTTGCTCCCTGACTTGTCTCCAGGGATCTTAAGGTCAGTGGGAGGGGAGGGAGTGGATTTGACTCTTCCTGTTGGCCTTCCTGGGGCAAATAGTTGGGTCTCCCAATAATGGGGTTGGCTCTGTGGGGCACCATTTTCAGGTTGAAGACTCATTGTCTTCTTTCTAAAAGGCAACATTTGGTTCTTTTGTTGAGACAGTATGGCGCTGAGGAAGGAGCACAGGCCTTGGAGTCAGATTCTGAGTTTTGACCCTTCTTCTCCTACTACTAAGCTGTGTTTCCTTGGCCACATCCCTTAACCTCTCCGAGCCTTAGTTTTCTTAGTTATAAAGTGAATAATAATAATAACAATAATAATAATACCAAGCACACATTGTATACTTGTGAAAACTCTAGAAGAAAACATGTAAAACTGTTTGGCACATCGTAAGCTCAAGGTGAATGCTAGTTTTCATTCCCCACCCTTCTCCCCCATTTTTTTTTTGAACCCAGGGGTGCTCTAACATTGAGCTCCATCCTCAGCCCTTTTTAAAAATTTTATTTTGAGACGGGATCTCAGTAAGTCACCTGGACTGGCCTGGAACTTGCAAGTCTTCCTGCTTCAACCTCCTAGTCTCTTCCCAGGGATTACAGGTATACGCCTCTGTGTGCTGCCTAAGAATCTTCTTTTTTTTTTTTTTGCGGTGCCGGGGTCGAACTCCGGGCCTTGAGTTTGCAAGGCAAGCACTCTACCGACTGAGCTCTATCCCCAGCCCTAAGAATCTTCTTTAAAGGAACCAACCCAACTTACCTTCCCTCTTACCCATACTTTTTTCTTGGCACATGCTGGGGACAGCTACTGTCTGCTAAGGAAACCCAAACCTGGAAGATCCGCTTTTTAAATTTCCACAAGGCCTTCAGTCACCGTGGGGCTGGGCTGGCCAGGCCCACAGGCAGGGGGAGAGTTAGGAAGGAGGTGTGGGAGTGGCAGAGCCCAGTGGGGACTGGTCTACCTGTCCATGTTGGAAGGTGGACCCTTGGGGTGGAGAGAGCACCCGGGGGCCTGTGTCCAGGGTCGTCAGCTCACCATCCTACAGACTTCAGTCCTGACAGACATTACGGGGGTTTAGCCCATTTGTAGTGCATCTAGTCCTTATTAGGGGAGTTGGGAGGGTGTAGTCCCCCTCATTCCAGGGTAGCACAGGGGGTCTATGGTGGAGTAGGAGAGAGCGATCCCCACACAGAGCTTCCTCTATCGTCCTCTGCCCAACATTGCTATCGAGCTACTTGATCCCAAGTCCTGGGCTAGGTCTGAACTGGAGAACCCATCCTGTGGTTGTGACTTCTAGCTCCAGGCCCAGGAACAGGGAGACAGGGCCCCGAGAGTCAGGCTGTGTGCCCGGGGTTCTGTGGTGGTAAGTGCTTGTTCTCCATCCTGTGCCTCCTGGGGACCATCCATCGGTCACTCAACAGGATGGCCCGAGCCTGCCATCCACTGATGCCCAGTGTTGTCCTCTGTGGACCTCTCTCTGCTCCTCCTACATGCGAGAGAAGACCAAACAGATGCACATCAAATGGGAAGAAGCTGGGTGGCCTTGCATATCACATGGCTTCTCTGAGGCCCGGCTTCCTCATTTCATGTGATGAGGAGGTTAAGTTGGATGGTCTTCAAGGTCCCTCTGGGTCTGCTCTGTGGCCTAGCCATGCTAACGTGTGTGCTGTGTGGTCCAGGAGGCCCCATGAGTTTGGAGAAGATGGTGGGACACTCAGGAGCTCTTCTCCTGACCCCTCTCCACTTGCTTCCTTCCTGCTCTGGGAGAGGGTGGCTAGACTCATAGTAGGGCTGCAGCTGCTGAAGCACTACTGACTTATAAGACCATCTTTGGAGGAAAGCCAAGGAGCCTGATGGATCCCTGCAGCCTTCCCAGGAGCCTCCTCCCGGAGAACGTAACTTTGTTTCTTGTACCTGTGTGCCTCCGCTCTGGAGGTCACCCCATTCCTTTCATTGTTGCCTCTGAGTGGCATTGAGACAGGGATGGCTAACTCCTCGGATTTCCAGATTGTCAGGGAAGCCCCCTTCTGAGCTGGACATCTGGTTTCCTGGAATGTGTTTTCAATGTCATTTCCACTGGATTCCAAGAGGACCTCTTCCCAGGGGAGTGGTCTTCACTGCTGGCAGGGCAGAGGGGAAATCCCAGACACTCTGGTGGCACAGAGTCCCAGAGCTGGTGTCTCTGTCAAACCCTGGTGGAGCTGGGCTCCGGCGGGGGAGGAGAGGGGCAGGAGTTTTCCTGAGCTCTGGGATTGCCAGGCAGCTGTGCAGGACCTCCAACATGAAGGCCACAAACCCGTGGAGGCTCTTTGCCTATCTTCTGCCTCCTTACGTGACCCTGGGCCGGGAGCTTGCAGCCCTGTTTTACTGAGTCACCACCACAGATCTGAGGAGGAAAGTGGGGTTCAGAGAGGGAAAGAGAATTGCCCAAGGCACACGGTGGAGTTTTGTGTGATTCTGGGTCCTGTGATCCTTCTGGGTCCAGAGAGCTTGCTGACTGCTCCAGAGAGTTGTGCATTTGGGGGGAAGTTCCTGAGCTGCATCGTCTCTTTTTTCCCACCAGAGACCACAGGCTCATGGGGTGTAAGATCTAAGGTTCTGGCTTGGGTGGGTTGTGGGTGAAGAGACTGCGTGTGACAAGGGCCTGTGGAGGCAGGCAGTGGAGAAGCCAGAGGCTTGGGCCTGAGCCTCCACTGTGTGACCATAGAAGCTGGCCTCTTCCTGCTCCTCAGGCTTCTGGTGGTTAATAACACCTCCTGTCAGGGCTGTGGAGAAGATCAGCGAGTTAACGTGTGTGGATGTGCTGTACACGTTGTGCAAACGTAAACGACAGCGCCTACACAGCGCCTCGCGTGTAATATCTGGGGGAGAAACTGGTTGGCACAGACTATATGTTTCTTATTAGTTTAAAATAGAGCACACACAAATACTCACTCTCAGCGCGATGACAACCGTGCTGAAGTGATTAAAAGCTGGCAGGATGGCTGTCCACGCTGCCCCGTGGCTGGGGTATGAATGGCTCCCCTGGGTTCCCTGAGCACTTGGTGACTTTTCAGATTCCAACTCAGAGTCCGCCCTGGATTGTGTGTCTGCTCTGTGCCCTGGTGGCTCTCTCTGATGTTTTCCGTCCGACTCTGCTGGAGGGCCGGGGTGGGAGGACAGAGAGGCTGGCCTTGGCGTCTTCCCTGCTGGTGGCTAACATTTGGTAGAGTTTTCCTGAGCAGCTCCCAAAGGTCCCAGAGCTATGACTGTGAACTCGAGAGAGGGGCTTCCTGCCAGTGGGGCTCAGTGTGTCCATCCGGGAGAAAGACATTCCCTACCGTGCTTGGTAGGGAAGAGGGTAGATAAATCATGGAAAGAGCCGTGGAGAAGTCCAGGAAGCCGGGAGAACACAGGCAGGGAGTGTAGCCTACTGGGGGTCTTGAAGGGCATCCCTGAGGGAGCGAGGCTGAGTGGGGCTGTGAAGGAAGAGTTGCTGGGTCAGGGTGGGGCCGGGCTGACCTGCTGCAGGGCTTTCTTTCCCTGATGAGGCCCTTCTTCTCAGGGAAGGAGTTGGCCAGCCCCTCCATCCCTGGGAGCTCCTTTTCCCTCCCAGGCCAGGGCAGAAGCAGGTGAGTGGGAGCCAGCTGGGTAGCCAGTGAGTCTGCTCCCACCTGGTCTTTGTTGCCTTATGTAGTACAGTAGTTGCTCTTCCCACACCCACTTCCCTGTGGTCCTCCACCCCACGCTTCTCTGAGAGCAGAGCTTATAAGAAGAGCCAGACATCCCTGTGTCCGGGTCCTGTGGTTCATGGCAGCGACTCAAGAGGCGGAGGTAGGAGGGTTGCAGGTTTGTAGGCCTGCCTGGGTGACTTAGTGAGATCCTGTCTCAAAATAAAACATAAAAAGGGCTGGGGGTGTAACTTAGTGGTGGAGCACCTCTGGGTTCAATCCCCAGTACCAAAAATAAATAAATAAATAAACATGCACATAAATAAATAAAAAAAATATGGACATTCCTTCCCTGTTCCTCCTGCAGTCTGTTAGGGGCCTGATGGTACCCAGGGTTCCAGGCAACGTTCACATTTGCGTCCTACCTGTCTGTGACTCTGATTTCTAGAAAGCCCTAAGGGGCAGCATCTGAGAGGTGGGCAGCAATGACTCAACTGTCCATTCCCAGCTCTGGCCACAGAAGGACTGTATTTATGAGAAGAAAGTCCTGGGCAGAACTGGCCCCTTCTCTTAGGGGCCAACTTGACATTTTCTTGTTGTGGGAAGGCCAGGTCTGTGTCTTCCTTTAGGAAATGCTGAGGACCGTTTGTGGATATTTTGCAGTTTCTTAATTTAGAGGGCAGTGAGGAGAGGCAGGGGGGGAGGCTCAGGAGAGACTGAAGGGCCAAGTCGCTGGGGCTGTAGGGTGCCAAGGTACACAGCTAGCAGAAGGATAGCTGATGGCCCCTGGGCCAAGATTCAGGGCCTCCCTCCATTAGCAAAGGGCACCTGCTGTCGGGTCAGGAAGGTGGCAGTAGTGCCCGGCCCCTACCTCGTGCTGGCTATGTGATCTGGGGCGACTTCCTAACCTCTTGGAGCTTCAGTTTCTTTCCTTTGTGAAACGGGGACAATGATGTCTCTCAGTAGGTGTTCAATGAGGTAACACAACCAGAGCCTGGTCTGGCCTGACCTCTGGCAGGTGTCTGTCGTGGGCCTTTCCTGTCTCCTTCCCTCTCCCGACGGTGCTGGCCACCGACCCCAGAGCCCCTTCAGAGTGGGAGGCAGCGGGCGTGGGGAGTAGGAAGGCCATGCTGTGGGCCTCTCCCAGGAGCACAGCTGGGCTGACCAGCTGGGGAAGCCTGAGCAGGATGGACGTTGACGTCAGAGCTGCTGGGGTTTCCAGAAGCAGGGACGCACACCGCTGGGCGTCTTGGGAGAACCAGGACAGCGTCGGTGGCTGCAAGGACGGCTGTGAGGCAGAGTCTCTGAAACAGGGGACAGGAAGGGAGGGAGGGAATGGCATGTCTGAAGTACCTGCCACGTGCTTGACGTTGAGCTTGGTATTTTAACCCTCAGGATTTGATTCTTTTAGTTTTTTTTAGTTGTAGATGGACACCATGCCTTATTTATTTATTTTTTTATGTGGTGCTGAGGATCGAACCCAGTACCTCGCACTACCACTGAGCTACAACCCCAGCCCTCACAATTTGATTTCATGCATTTATAAGCATAAAATTTAAAGTCAAGCAATCTTAGAATTAGAAAGAGCATGAGAAAACTTCCTTCCATCTCTCCCTCTGTATTTGGGGAAACTGAAGCTGAGAGGGAGCAGTAACTTGTCTAAGGACACACAAGAGATCAGTGGCAGGGCTGGGTTAGAAACGGACCAGGCTGCTGGCTGTGGTGGCCCGTGTTTGGACTCCTGGCAACTTGGGAGACTGAGGCAGGATGATTGCAAGTTCAAATGAGCCTGGGCAACTTGGCCAGACCCTGTCTCAAAAAATAAGAAGGACTGGGGATGTGGTTCAGTGGTAAAGAGACTCTGGGCTTAATCCCTAGTATACCCTCCACCAAAATAAAGAAACTGCACAGGCCAGTGCAGCTGAGGCCCTGAGGAAAGAGCAGACACTGGAGTCAGAAAGACTGGCTTTGCCTACAGACACTGCTGCGGTATGACCAGGAAACCTGCTTGCCTCCTGAGACTCGGCTCTTCTCTGTATGATGGGACAGTAATTCTCAAGTGGCAGACACGGCAGTGAAAGGAGACGGCCGCATGAAGAGCCCAGTGTGGCATCAGGGCTCAGGCAGCGTGGGTCCTTTTCCTCTCTGTCTCACCCTCCTTCCCCCATGGCTCTGGTTGAGCCCCCGTGGCCACCAAAGCACCCGGGGCTGCCCTGCACCTGCCAGGCATTGTCTTGATGCTGGGGCTGGGGAGGCGGGCCAGGCTGGATGCAGCCTCTGTCCTCATGGGGTTATGTGAAGAAGAGAGGTGTGACATTAAAAAAAAGTAGACTGTGAGGATGTAAGGGTAACCAGAGCTTCGCAGGGAAGAACCTGGAACTATGGGAACATTAAGTAGGAAGATGTTATTTGGAGAGAGCAGGAGAGGTCTGAGGAGGTGAGGAGCTGCTGGGAGACGGGGTATACCTGAGGAGAGGTGGAGGCAAGCACGTTCCGGGCAGGGGTGGTAGGTTTGAAGGGGCTGTGGGAGAGGAAGGAAGCCACTTTTGAAAGGGCTGATTGACAGCTGGGGCTGGGCAGAGTGATGGGGAGGGTGGGGGCTCGGAGCTCCTGGGAAGAGCTTGGAAGACAATGCGAGGAGCCTGCCTCTGGCCCAGGCTGCACCTCTGGAGAGGGGTGGGCGAACCCAGTGTGAGATTCTGAAGCGGAGGTCAGGCTGAAGCTTGGTATAGGCTTGAACGGAGAAACAGATGTCTCCCAGCCTCCAAACGAAAGTAATAGCAATAAAAATCGTAAATCAATTACAGGTCCAAGACGGAGGGAGGAGTTCCACTGAGTAAATGGATAAGGTATTTTTGCCCTGTTGTATGTAAACAGTGTCAAATTCATTAATTCTGAAACTTAGAAAGTTTGGGTTCATAACTGAATAAAAGTCAAAATCCTTACCGTGACTGAATCTCTACCTCTCTGATTCCTGTCATTGTATCCTCACTCTCTCGGTGACAACCACATGAACCTTCTGACTGCCTTCTTCTAACTGAAACAAATCATGTGTGCTCCTGCCTCAGGGCCTTCACACATGCTTTTCCCTCAGCCCATGAGTGCCCTTCCCCCAGGTACCTGTATGGGAGCACTTTGGCTTTTTCTAGATTTCCACTCAAATGTTATCTGGTCAGTGAATCCTTCCCTGCAGGCTCTACCTAAATTGAAATTCCTTGGATCTCCATGCTCATCTTTCTTTTTCTTCAGAGAAAATCATCAGATTTTCTTTCTCTCTTTACTCTGTTATAAGCCAGAATAGTAACTGGCTATGGTAAAAACCCAAGCAGTGTTTGTGGAATAAAATGATGTTCTAAGTTCATTCAAAAGAAATTTCCTTTTCTCTGAAGTTAAATGATGGAATGTCAGAACTGGAGGAACTAAGTCATTGGTCTTCGAGCAACTCTTTCATTTAACAAGTGAGTGAACAGAAGCCCAGAGAGGTCAAGGGGCACAGAGCCAGGATGTGAACTGGGACCTCTGGGATTCACTCCATGATGCTTTCCATGAAGCTTTGGATTATCTGCATGACACTGCTCCTGGGGAAAGAAGGGTTTGCCCTGTGGGTGCTGGCTTCCTTGAATTCTGTTCCTGACCCCACGTGACCTGGGGGCCGTAATTTCATCCTAAGATTTCCAGGGCTGCTTTCCATCTCACCTGTAGGAAAGTTCGGGGCCATCTTGGGGAATGTGGGTAAAGACTACTATTGGCAACAGACAGGAGGACACACTTTTCTCCCTGACACTAGGAGGTGAAATGAACAAACTGTCATTGTTAAGATCAGTCCCCAGGAAATGGTGACTGAACTCCAGAGTGGTGTGAGTGTCAAGAAGCATCAGACTCTGACCTGCATGTCAGAAACTTCTTATCTAGCTACGGAGACCCCGCTCACTAATGTTGCTGTTAACATTAAGAAATAATAGCACCTGGGGCTGGAGTTATGGCTCAGTGGCATGTGTGAGGCCCTGGGTTCCATACTCAGTGCCACGTATAAATAAATAAAAGATCCATTGACAACTAAAAAATGTTTAAAAAACAAGAAATAATAACAATAAACATTTATTGTGTGCTTACTCTTTACCATATGCTATTCTGCATACTTTATTCCTATTAACTCATTTTAATTCTTGCAACCCTTATATGAGGTGGATGCCCTACTTGATTAACTGAGGCACAGAGAGGTTAAGCATCCTATTTCAAGTCACACAGCTGATTTGTGGAGGAGCTGAGATTTGAACCTATTGGGCCTCTTACCAGTGCCCATCCTTCTATCCATTAAGTTAAATAATGGTACAAGAGAAGAGTGCAAGATGCATCGTGAGACAGAAGTGGGATGCCAAGCAGGGAGCTGCAGGCTGGAGAGGTCAGGATGGAGAGGTTGCTACCTATAGGATGTAGAGGATTTGAATAGCAGGAGAGAGGCTGTGCCCCCTTGGTCTTGCACCCTCAGGTAGAAGGGAAGGGTGGCTAGGGGGTCTGGTGAGGCCTGTGGCAGGGATGAGTGCCCTTCTTCCGTGGTACAAGCGTCTGGAGGTGAGGTACATGACCAGCTGCCAGTGAGGGCTGGGAGGGGGACTCGGCACTGGCCTGACCTCCCTGCCCCATAGAGAGCATTCCCCAAAACAGACCAGAGTTCAAACCCCCTGTCTGCTGCTTCCTCAGCTTGACTTTGGCCAAATGTCTTAATCTGCGTCTCAGGGTCCCCATGGGCTTGTGTCACCAGAGCTGTCTCAGGTTTGGGTGAGGCCCTAAGGATCTGGGCTCTGAAATGTTTAGAGAACTTCAGGGAAAACTGTCTGTGGTCTCCAAGATGGCGGCTGCTCCACTGTGAAATGGCTGGGAGCCCCTCCTATGGTGCAGGAGTGTTTGGTGGGGCAACGTCTTTAAGAAATCTGGCCCACTTGACTTCAGCTATGACCACCTCCTCTCTTCTGTCCACTCCCTCAACCCGGGCTGGCTACTCGTGCTCTCATTTTGGAACTGGGATGCAGAGAGGTGTCTTGGGTTGTGTAACCTGGTCCTTCGGGGATGAGCTGGGGGACAGGCCTCAAGCCATTCTTTGCTCAGAAGGAGCCACTGATCCCTCTATTATATTTGCAGTCTACAGATATATTTGTTTCCTTTTGGAGTCGCAAAGCACAAGGAGGCCTCAGTCAGAGGGTGGCCAACCATCCCAGTGTGTCCAGGTCCAGAAGGTCTTAGCACTGCGAGTCTGTGTTGGGGGCCCCTCGGTCAGGGGAACCTGGGGCAGGGTTCACCCTACCTGTCAGCCAGGAGGAAGAAGAGGTCATGAGACTGGGGGCGTGCCCACTCAGCTATCCTGTTCTTGCCTCCATTTGGCTTCTCACTCCCAGTGATAGCAGAAGCCAGGGAAGGCCTCACTGAACAGTAGGTCTTTGGCCTCGGACAGAGGAGAGTTCAAATCCCATCTGGGCACTCTCAGCTTGACTTTGGACAAATGTCTTAAGTTGAATCTCAGGGTCCTCATTGAAAGTGGGGGGCTATAATAACTACATCGTGTTTCCGTCTGGGGACTTCAGTGACTTAAGGCATAGAAGTGCCTGTCATATAGTAGGTATTCCAGTAACAGGCTAAGCCATGGGAGCCTTTACTTTTATTCCCCATGCTGGGGACAGGATAGGCTGAAGTGACTGCTTTCACCCAGCCTAGCTCCATGGCGTTTCCAGAGCTGGCCGTGGCTCCAGAAAGGGGCCTGGGAAGGACCCTCGGTTCTGTTGTGGCAAGAGATAAAGATAGGTAACTTGCTTTTGTCCCTGCCCTTGAGGTGCACCCTGATGGCCAGACCCCTGGGCCTCTACATGCGTCTTTTTCCTCTTTCTCTGACTCCTTGGTCTTTCTGTGAAATAGGAAGCCTCATGACTAGAGTCCATGAAGCTTGGAGGAGAGATGGTGGAGAACCTCGGGTCTAATTTAACCTTCTCTGAGATGGGGACCTTGGGGCCCAGGGAGGCAGTGACCCATCTGAGGTTCCAGCAATGGTCCACACCCGGATCTCCCAAGCTTGGGCACAGAGCACCTCCTGGTCCAATAGCCTGGGGAATCCTTTAAGCCCCGGGAGACATAATACATGGTGGATGCAGAAAACAACAACTCTGTTTTCTGACTGCACATTTTCTGCTTCGAGGATTGTTGGTGATACACGTTAAACCACTGGCCAGTCACTCTCTGCCATTTTAGCCTATTTCCGGGTCACCTTTTCCTATGGGGGTGAGCTGTGTTCATGAGACATTGGCTCCATTGTAAAGATAAATGAACTTTCTTAATCTACTCTTTTTAATGGGCACACTAAACTCAGAAGATATACACCATTTCCAAAGATGTTCTAAAAGTCACAAAAAATAGGTGATTTTTTTTTTTTTTTTTCATATCAGCTCTTTTCCTGGATTAGCCACAACCGCAATTGACCTGAAAGAGCCAGGGGCATCTACAGATTTCGTTCACACAGTGAATGGGGTGTTCATTAAGTGCCAGAATGGGCAGAGACAGGTCCATCCAGCGTGGAGGACATGAATGGGCTATTACTCTGAGCCAAATGCGTTCTTTTTCCTGTGGGGTTTTCCTCTGTGGCCTGCAGACCCTCCATTTGCCTCAAATATATTTTCAATTTATTTAGCACCTACTGTGTGCTAGCAACCAGAGGATGACAAGATTTGCTCTCTATGTGAAGGAGCATATAGTTTCAGTGAGGAAATAAGCATGAAAAAAGGGAAAGCTGTCAGATGGAAGGAGCTACTCAGCCGTACACCGATACACCAGAGGGTTCCATAGCAAGAGCTGCTCCTGGGCAGAGGGAATCCTTTTTTTTTTTTTTTTTTTTTTCATTTTTCTTTTTTGTGGTACCGAGGATTGAACCAAGGGGCATTCACCACAGAGCTACATCTACAGTCCTGTAAAAAGTTTTTTTTTTTTTTGCTTTTAAAGTTTGAGACATATTCTTGTTAAGTTCCAAAAGCTGGCCTTAAACTTGCAATCCTTCTGCCCTGATGGCCCGAGTTGCTGGGATTACAGGTGTTACCTGGTGCGAAAATTCATTACTGAATGAGTCACACTAATAAGAATGATCCCTTCAAGGAAGGGAGACCAAGCTGGGGGCATGGCTCAGGAGAGATTGGTGGGAGAGAAGGTCGTGCCCCAAACCCTTGGCCCTCATGACTTTGGAACATGGGGACCCCTATTCCCATTTTTATACATGGCAAAGGCCCACATGACTTGTAAGTGCTGGATGAGAATCCAGGACCATTTGCTTCTAAACTTTCCCCATGTGAAACCCTGTCTCCTGTGAGCGAGGCTCTGAAGTGTGCCTGGGACTGAACAGACAGAGGAGCCGTAAACCAGGGTGTGTGCAGGTAAGATCATGAGCAGCACCCCTACTGCGTGGAGGGGCGCTGAGTCTGCCAGCCAGCAGAGAAGAAGTCGGCATGCTCCAGGGTAAAGAGCCCGTGGCCCGGACTCCTGGCAGGTCTTCCCCACATCAGGAGCCTCTCATTGCCTCCAGCCAGAGGCTGGCTAGGCTGGCAACTTCCAGGAGGACTCGGTAAAAGCCTAGTCATATGACAACGAGGACCCATCCCACGCCTGTGGAACGCTCTGCCCGCTACCGTCCATTCACTTCAGTTCCCAAATAAACCAGGAAGAAAGGCGGCCTGCTGGCGGAACCAGGGCCAGCACTCTAGACTACCTGCCCTCGGGGTGGGTCAAGTACAAGTTCCCCAGGCAGGTTACTCACTATTTGCCGTTGTGAGTGCAATTCCTGGCATGCAGCAGGTGGTTAATAATATCCGTTGCATGGATGCGTTTTGGGGGGAGTCCCACCCTGTTTGTGGGCACCTGATTCCAGCACCTCTAGCAGCATCCCTGGTCCTTGCCACCTGGCGTTTGTTGGTGTCCTTAGCCCTGTGCCTCCGTCTGAGTAGAGGCTGTTGCACGGCTACGTATATTTACAGCTATTGGGTTTGAGTTGGGAAGAAATCTGGTTTCATTTGTTTGATTAGGTTCTCTGGGTTTGACTGAATTTTACATGAGAAGTTAATTATGCTCTATCTTTTCTATTGCCCTTTTTGTGGTGAAATACATAAATATGTTATAGTATATAAATTATATATAATATGTGATATGTAAATTATGAGCTATATAATATAAATGCAGACACATATATAGCATAAAACTTGCCATTTAATAATTTTAAGTGTACAATTTAGTGGCTTTAATTAGATTCACAATGTTGTGCAAATACCCCATAGTTAATCCAAAACCTTTTCATCATCCCAAACAGGTACTCTGCCCACTGAGCACCAACTTCACATTCTGTCCTCCCCCAGTTCCTCGTGACTTCTAATCCACTTTCTGTCTCTGTGAATTTGACTGCTCTGGACAGTTCTTATCAGTGGAATCATAATATATTTGTTCTTTCCTGCTAGGCTGTTTCAGCATGATGCGTTCAGGGTTCATCCGTACCAGAGCATGAATCAGAAATCCCATCCTTTTCATGGATGAATAGTATTCCATTGTGTGTATGCAGCACATTTGTTTAGGTGTTCATCTGTCCACAGACACCTGGGTTGTTTGCACCTTTTGCCTATTGTGGATAGTCTAGGTAACTCTAGGTTTGAGTTTTTGAGGATCCACCCAACTGTTTTCCACAGCAGCTGTACCATTTACATTCCTACCAGCATTATACAAGGGCACCAATTTTTCCACGTCCTGGTCAACCTTTCTTTTCTTCTCTTTTCTTTTCCCTCCCTCCCCCCCCCCCCCCTCCCTCCCTCCCTCCCTCCCTCCCTCCCTTCTTTCTTTCTTTCTTTCTTTCTTTCTTTCTTTCTTTCTTTCTTTCTTTCTTTCTTTCTTTCTTTCTTTCTTTCTTTCTTTCTTTCTTTCTTTCTTTCTTTCTTCTCTCTCTCTCTCTTCTTTTCTGGGCATTGAACCCAGGGCCTTGTGCACACTAGGCTACATCCCCAGCCCTATTTTCTATTTTTAGATGGTAGTCATTCTATAGGTGAGAAGTGGTATTTCATAGTTTTGATTTACATTTCTCTAAGGATTGATGATGTTGAGTATCTTTCTGTGTGCTTACTGCCATTTGTACCGCCTTCTTGGGAGAAATGTCTACTCATGTACTCTGCCCATTTTTAAATTTGTTTGACTTGTGGTTAAGTTGTAGAAGTTCTTTATATATGCATACACATATATAATTCATTATATATGATTATATATAATATTAAATCTTCATCAGATACATGATTTGCAAATTCTTTCTCCCATTCTATAGTTATTGTTTCACTTTCTTGATGATATTCTTTGGGTCACAGAAGCTCTTAATTTTAACGTATTTTTTTTCTTTTGTTGCTTATACTTTTGGTGAGATATCTAAGAATCATTGACAAGTTCAAGGTCATGAATATTTTCCCCTTATATTTTTTTCTAAGAGTGCTGTTTTAACTCTTATATTTAGGCTGTTTATCCACTTTAAATTTTTTAAATTTATTTTTTGGTGCTGGGGATTGAACCCAAGAGCACTTTATCACCGATCTACATATCCAACCCTTTCTATTTTGAGACAGGGTCTTGCTAAGTTGTTGAGGGTCTTGCTAGATTTCTGAGACCTTCCTTGAACATGTAATCCTCCTGCCTCAGTCTCCTGAGTCGCTGAGATTAGAAGTGTGTGCCACTGTGCCAGTAATCTATTTTGAGTTAATTTTTGTATGTGATATCAAGTGGGGATTCAACTTCATTCTTTTGCATACAAAAATGCAGGTTTTCCAATAACATTTATTAAAGAGGCTATTCTTCCACCATTGAATAGACTTACACCCTTATCAAAAATTGGTCATTGGTGTATAGGTTTATTTCTGTACTCTTGATTCTATTCCATTAGTCTGTGTGTCCATCCTTCTGTCAGTAACATATTGTTTTGACTACTATAGATCTGTGGTAACTTTTGAAGTTGGGAAGTGTGAGATTTCCAACTTTGTTCTTTTTCAAGACTTTTAGCTATTCAGGGTCCCTTGCAATTTCATTTGAATTTGAACACTATCATCTCCATTTCTGAAAGGGGAAGAAAGGTTGGAATTTTGCTTGGAATTTCTTTGAATTTGCTGATTGCTTTGGGTGATATTGACATCTTATCAGTATTGCCTTCCTATCCATGAATATGGGATATCTTTTGATTTATGTAGATCTTCTTTAATTTCAGCAATGTTTTACAGTTTTTAATGTAAAAGTCTTCTACCTCCTTGGTTAAATATATCCATTGATATTTTATTCTTTTAGATGTTATTGTAAATGGAATTGCTTTCTTGATTTTCTTTTCAGACTTTATTGCTGGTATATAGAAATAGAACCAATAAAATTTTGTATGATCTTAAACCATCCAGTTCTGTTGAATTTGTCTATTAATTCTAGTAGCTTTTTTGGTGAATTCTTTGGAATTCCCCACATTTAGGATCATGTCATCCATGAATATCAATAGTTTTATTTCTTCCTTTCCACACAATGAAGGTGGGCATTTTGTCTTATTCCTGATCTTGGGGGAAGGTTTCAGTCTTCCACCATTGAGTATGATCTTAACTGTCTACTTCCCTTTTATTGACTAGCCACTCCTTGGGGCTTGGTGAGGTGGGGACAGGGTCACCCATCTGCTTTTATTACCCAACAAGTAGATTTCTGCTGACAGGGAATGATATTTGGAGTCTTGTTCAGAGAAAATACCCTTTAATTAGAAAATATTGATTTCATGGCAGCACTAATCACACTGTTAAAATGTCAGCTGAACTAAAACCCAAACATTTGTTAAGCTCCTACTATGCTGCAGGTACTTTTATTACCTCATTTGCTCCTACAATAACCCTTGGTGAAGGCTTTTTATTATCACTACCCCCACTTTAGAGGTGAGGAAATGAATACTGAGTGGGTATGGTGATTCACACTGCTGGTAAGTGCTGCTAGGAAGTTTGGTGTAAATAGTAAGTTTCCTGATTTGTAAGTTGACTTGTTCTCTATCTGATAATTATCAAGGGGGCGGGGACAACTTTGTGAGGTGCACCAGAAACTCCCTAGGGTTTAGAGGGCTCAGGTAGGCTTTCTCAAAGATAGTGACACCCTTCAGCCCATTCTGATAGGTCAGATCACTTCTAGAGTCTTCTGCCCACATCAGAGAATCATTGCTGCAAGGATCCACCACAACTGACAAGAGCTTTTTGCAACCCTCAAGAGAGTGCAGTGGCAACAATGTTGAGAACCATGGCAAACCACAGCTTCTTTATTTTGTGATGTTGACCTTGCCAATCAGCTACAGAGACTTGTGGAATTGATTCTATCAAAAGGTTCTAAGAGGAAACTCTTTCTGAGGACTGGGAGCAAATGCTTTGCAGCATGAGGAGAGATTGCTCTGCCTGGCAACTTTTGTCCTTTTCTCAAACCCCTGTTCTGTTTACTCAGGAGTAATCAACACTCTTAGGGAGATTAGCTTTATCAAGTAACTGCAACCACAGGTACCTGGATAATTCATAGCCAATGGTTAGTTTCTGCCTCAAATTTCTGGGTCACTGGACCTGTATAAGATCCTATTCTGGACAGCATTATGAGACCCAGCTAGTGGACTGTATGTCTCTTCTTTCTTTTTTCTTCAAAGTACCTTGAGCATGAGCCTGGAAGAGAGTCCCTATTGGAGGAAACAATAGCCTGCAGAAAAGTCCTCAGATTTTGTGAGTCCTGGTGCTGGGTGCTAATCCTCAGTGTGGACAGGAAACAACAGGAATTGCTGCTGCTGATCTCAGTGTAAGACAGTCCTACACACAAAGTCCAAATCAGCTTCAGACAGGGGAAGATTGCATTGTTGCTATCTTGATCGTTTTTAAATTGACTTTCCTCTTTCTTTTGGTCTCATTTTCTGCACCTTTTTTTTTTTTTTTTTTTCATTTCCTGGAAAGGGGGTATAGGTAAATTTAATTCCCTAATTCTTCTACTGTGTTTGGAGCAGGGTTTGCTGAGCTTCCCCTGCCAGTGTTGGCCATTTTGGTGTCACAGGTTTTCAGAATGCTTTAGAGTCTTTGGTTCATGATGAAACTTCCCTGGGATGCAGATGGCCTTGGGGACAACGCACTAAGAAGTACCTCTATTAAAAATCTAAGCATGCACACATAAACAAGAATAAGGGGAGAGGGCTAGCCCTGTCTCCTACTCTCCAGTAATTCTTACATTAAATTCAGCAGGTCTTTGTTGTCTCAATTCAGTTTAGCAAATATATACATAATAATTTAGATACAGTTCTTCAAGGAAATCAGAAACTGCTCTGTCCCTCAAACGAAGCAAACTCCCTTCTTTTCTCCGTTGCTGGGTGCCACTTCCTTCCACCATCTTCCACTTGACCCTGTCGACTCCCATATTTTTTCTTGTCTTCTGGATTGAAATTTTTGGGCCACTTTCCCTCGGTCTCCTCCATTCTCCAGATCCTAAAGCAGTCATCCAGTCCCTTTGCCCAGGACAGTCGTGGTTTGTCTGTTATGCCAGGGTGGTTGTTAATAGCTCCCTTTTCACTCTCCGGAGTGTCCAAGCTCAGGCAATAAATTAAATGGTCAGCCGGTCTTTAACCTATCAGAAGCCAAAAGCTGCCCTCCTGTCCACGTCTGGCATGCCACCACCGAGTCCAGACACCATCACACCTCCTGCTGGATTACTGCAATTGCCTTCTCTCTGGTGTCCTTGCTTGTGCATCTTACTTCTAATCCATTCTGTAAATCATCGCCTAATTAATTCTCTTACTCTGCCGCTCGCTCCCCGGATCCTTGCTGCGTATGGGATACAATTCCAACATCTTAATCTGGCGCCTCAAACTCTTACTTTCGGCCTAGCCTCTGCTTTGGTGGACAGTGTTCCCTCTTTGGTTTCTCAGCATGAAATCGCATTTCCACTTTAACCGGTCCACGGGCTGTCCCCTGTGACAGCTGCCCTGTGACAGCTGCCCGTGAACATCTGCTCACGAAGGACCCCTTACCTGGGTCATCCCCATAGATACAAATGCGTGCCTGTGTCCTTCAAGCCCAGCACCGTCCCCACCTCATAAGCACAGCGTTCTGTGACCAGCCCAGCCCTCAGCTCTCTCCTCCTCTGAACTCCTCGGCCTGGAGCAATTATTGTCTGCACAATTCATTTGGCATCTAATCATGTATTGCCTCATGACTTTTCATATATTGCTATCTTGAACCAGGGCAGAATGAATCTGCTGTAATTTCACTCTTAGTTCTCATACGCCTGTCTCCTCTGTGAAGATGCAGGTTCCTTGAGGACAGGAGCCGTGTCTTCTACATCCTTTTGTTCCTTATGGCCCCACCAAGTGCCTAGTAGGTAATAAAATAAATGCTTAATGGGTCTTCATTTAGGAATCTCGGACTGGAAAGACCCTTCTAATCACATAGATTAAACTCTTATTTTGCGGATGAGCAAAAGAAAAAAAAAAAAGAGAGAGAGAGAGAGAGAGAGAGAGAGAGGTCAAGAGACTTGCTCAGAGACCTAGCTAATGCAAATGGCAGAGCCAGGCTTCAAATGCAGATGTTGTCATTCTCAGTCAGGGCTACTTTCCAGTCACTAAACTAGCTATTGCTTGTATGTTGATTTCATTTTGGGAAAGGATTGCATTCACTTGGAACTTTTTTATTTTAATTGCAGTATTGGGGATTGAACCCAGGGCCTCATGCATGCTAGGCAAGTGCTCTACCACTGAACTCTATCTCCAGCCCAGAGGATTGCATTCATTTTCAAGGACAAATAGACATTTAGAAAATATAGGGACTGGCACATGCCTGTAGTCCTAGTAACTCGGAAGGCTGAGGCAGCCTGGACAAATCAGTAAGACCCTTGGCAAAGGAGCAAGAACTTGTCTCAAAATAGAAACAAAGAAGAGGAAGGAGGAGGAGGAGGAAGAGGAGAAAAAAACTGGAGATGTAACTCAGTGGTAAAGCGTCTTTGGGTTCAATATCCAATTTGATTCTAGTACCAAATAAATAAATAAAAGAAGGCAAGCAAGCCAGGAGTATGATAGGACTTCTGCAAACTCCTGGAAGTGGAAACTTGTTTGACAAAATTTTGCGGGGACAGCTGTTAGGTCAAAACAATTTCTGTGTAAGAGAGTTATGGAGAGGGATGGGTCAGGGAAGACCATCATTGCCAGGATTTTGCATTTAAGCTATCCCAGGGCAACTGCATGCCAGCACCTTCGATGAAAGTCCCGTTTCTTGACTCCTCTGTTCAGAAGTTGTGGTGGGGTGTGTGGTGGGGATGGGTGGGGAGCTGAGATGGCCAGCTCAGGAGAGCTAGGATAGGGCAGGGGAAACGCCTGCTCAGAGGCAGCTGGGTCACATTTGCTTTGGGCTGTAACAAAACCTGACTTCAGTGGTATTGAAAAGCATCACTGGTAAGGCTGTTACATATAGCCTTCAACTTTAATAAGGTGTTGCAAAAACTACAAAAATACATATAACCAAAACCACATTTCACTGGAAGCTTGATCTCCGAGTCCCTTTCTATTGCTCCTGTGTGGAGTTTTGGTGCTGTCAATAGAGCTGTTAAAACACAATGGAAAGTGGTAATTGTGCATTATATGGCTTTTGTTTTCCGTTATGAAATATTGACATCCGAAAAGACAGTGGGATTATTGTGGGCAGGAGCCAGCAGGGGGAGGATGGAGGCAGTGAGGGGGAGCCCTCGAGGGAAGACGGTGGCAGAGCAGAAATCTGTCTTCTATGCCAGTGAGTCTCTGAGTCTTGCTTTTTCTAACCAGGAACCTGGGAAATGCACACATTTCACTGACATGAAGAGGCTCTGTTTGATCATCAGGATTTGAGAGGGTCCCAGCATAGAGGTGTCAGCTGAGGTGGGGCTGTGTCTGTAGGTACCTTGGGAAGATAAGGACAAATGCAGCCAGGAATCATTTCCCAAGAAAAGCAGGGCCAGTGTCCATGTCCAGGGATGCATAAATGATGTCCTTTAACCTGATGCTGGGGATTCTGGCAGGTCTGGGGAAGGTGGAGACTTGTAAAAGTGCCCTCCGCCTAGGGCACCTTGTTCCTCCCAAGTAATAAGACAATAAAATAATAATAGCTCTCCTTTATTGAGTACCGTGTGGCAGGTGCTTTAAGTATGTTTTCTTACTCGATTCTTCTACAAGCCCTGGGAGGGAGGAGTCAGCCCATTTTCTAGATGGGGGACTGAGGCTGCATGGAGGATTCTCCGCAGCATCTGCCAAGCCTCCAGCTTCTTCCTGTTTCCAAGGACCATGGGAAGGGAAAGACACATGGGAAGCACAGAAAGCCACTGCGAGCCAGGTTGAGGGGGTTTGGTTTTGCTTTATTTGGAAGAAGCACGTGGGAGGGGCTGCAGGAAGGAGCTGTGAGCTATCAGAGGGCTGTGTGTGGGAGGGGAAGATTGCCCTCAGGTCATCGGGACAGCCCCCTGCCTCCACACAGGTGAACCACTTGGTGAGGTGGGACCTTCAGGGTAACTTCTCTGCTGTGCAGCACTGCGGGTCTGCCATTGGGTTTGAGGGACGGCCTGTCTTTCTAGATAGATTACATTTGGTTTGCTCAGAAGGCATTTATGGCTTTATAAAGCTCTTAAATTGGCTCTTTTCCCCCCTCAAAACATTTCTTCAAGCTTACAAGGCCAGTTTTAGAATAGCAATTACCAGCTCCAATATCCCCCAGCAAACTCATGCTGTGCTGTTGTATATAAACTGCTTGGGACATTTGTAATGCTGCCACACGGTGTATCTGCGGGCGGAAAGCCCCCGTCTCTACCAAGGAATACTGCAGAGGCCCTTTCTCAGCCCTAATTTATGGGCCACATAAAACTCTGTGAAGTTGCCCTGCATCTTTCTGAGGCAAAGTTGAGGTTTTTTACTGTTTCAAGCTGCTAATTTTTTTCCATTTAAAGCCAGCCTTCTGTCCGTGCCAGTGTGCATGTGTGCATACAAGTTGGCCACTTTAATTTATGTGCCTCCTCTCTCTGTAATGCTTATAACTTACAAATGTGTGCATAATATACCGCCGGTTCCTCCTTATTATAAAGAGACTTGGCTGCTTGGTGCTGTGGCCGTGATAACCTGGACCCCACTCCTTGCTGCTCCACTCCTCAAGCCAAGGGAGGTAGCCCCAGTGCAGGGACATGGTCCTAAGAACTGTGTGAACTGAGGCCCAGTGTCCTCACCCATAAGACCAGGGGCTTAAGAGAGGCAGCAGTGCGGGGTGCAAAGTATCAGAGGATCAGAGCAGGGGATTAGGATTTAAGGCTGAAATGGAGCACATTCCTCATATGCTATCTCGGGCAAGCCATGTAGCCCTTCCTATCTCAGTTTCCCCATTTGTGAGATGGGGTAGGATATGGATTTCTCACCGAAGTGTTGAGAGTTTCACATATGCTAATGACTGCAAAGGCCCTTCATGAGCTGAGGCAATATCCAAAGGCTGGCTGGAAGCTATTCCAAGCTCTCAATTGCTGGCAGGGCCCCTAGGAGAGAGAACAGCCAAGAGCAATGTGATGTCTCAGGGCTTTCCAAAGTCAAATCTAAATGCCTGTGCATGAACCGGGCCTCCCTGGTCTCTGCTCAGCACTGAGCCCAGAGCTGTTGTGTAATACAGGGCTGAGGCAGAGCTCAGGCAAGTGGGTCTTGCTTTCCTACCAGGGCCCTCTGGGCTCAGGGAGATTTCTGAGAGCACATTGCTGCCCCCTTCCTCGCCCCAGGCCAACTCCTGCCTCTACCCTTTCTTGGCAATAATAACCCTGTCCTGGTCTTTGCTGGTGCTTCTTATTTGGGGGAAAACACAAAATGATCTTTTCAGGGTCTCGTGAGAACCTAGAAGATGTGCAGTGGGTTGTAGGGAATTCACAGGCAGGGAGGGTTTGTAGCTCCCGGTTCCTCTGTCTACACAGGTGAGTGTTCACCACACAGCAGGGAATTTGACCCTCCTACCCCCAGGAAGGGCTTGTGCTGGCTGACAGAAGGGGACCTTCAGCTCCTCTTGGGGCTTGGTGAGTCCCTCAGTGTAGAGGACCCCCAAGGCCACACATGCTTCAGTGTCCCTGAGGCCTCATCCCTCCTCTTGCACTGCTTGTTGCTGACACACTCCCACTTGGATACTTAGCCACTAATGCAAAAACTCTAGGAGTTTAAAACAGATTCATCCAACACATTTCCAGAGAAGGGAAAGATGCTGTCATTTATTGAGCATCTACGATATGCCAGACAGCTGACAAGGTGCAAGTAATTAAATTCTCACCAAATCCCACAAGTCATCATCACTGGCCTGTATTCAGCATTCACCACACGCTACACACTGTTTTGAGCTCCTTAGATGAATTTAGTCCTCACCACACTCCTATAGATGATAGGAGCTTGGGAGATGGAGAGGGTAGGGAACATGTCCAATATCAACAGCGAGTAATTTGGGAAGATGGGATTAGCACCCAGGAAGTCGGGTTTTGAGCCTGGACTCTTAATCACCACACAGGAAGCATTGCTTCTTCAAAGAAGGTATTTTATTAGCACCCTGTTTTAATTTTATCCCACCTAAATTTACATTTGGATGTAAAACTGAGTATTCAAAGGGTTTAAGTAACTTCTCCAATAACATAACCAGGAAGAAGCAAAGTCAGAACTCAGAACTCTGGTTTTTTTTCCTTATTTTTTTTTAGTTTTTTGTTATTGTTGTTGTTGTACTGGGTGGGTATTGAGTCCAGAGGGGTTCTTTGCCACTGCACTAGGTCCCCAGTCTTTTTATATTTTATTTTGAGACAGTCTAAGCTGCTGAGACTGATCTTGAACTTGTGATCCTTCTGCCTTATCCTCCCAAGTTGCTGGGATTACAGGCACATGAACCAGAACTTGAACCCGCGTTAGTCTGTGCCAAAGCTCCACTCTGTCTTTCCATTATGCTTCTATCCTTTTCTTACTGGCTTAAGACACATGATTTTCCTACCTGCAATATTTTGCAATATTTTAGGAAAGTAAGAGATATTATAACACTAAAAGTTTTAGGGGCTGGGGTTGTGGCTCAGTGGTTGAGCACCTGCCTAGCATGTGTGAGGCATTGGGTTTGATCCTCAGCACCACATAAAAAAAAATAAATAAAATAAAGGTATTTTTTAAAAAACCTAAAAATTCTAAAGAAATTGAGGATGGTTTGCAAGCGGGAGGGCTGGGACACAGGAAGAAGGGGGAAGGATTTTGCAATGAGGGTAGAAGTGATGTCTTAGCCTGCTTTGGGCTGCTATAACAGAATGCCTAAGACTGTAATTTATAAAGAATAGAGATTTATTTCTTTAGTTCTGGAGGCTGGGAAGTCTGAGTTTTAAGGGACCTGCATCTTGTTAAGGGCCTCCTTGCACATCATCCCATGGTGGAAGGTGGAAGAACAAGAGAGCAGGGGGCGGGTGGGAGGTGGAGAAGAAAAGAGAAGAACTTGTTCTTTTACCAAGAACTCAATCCTGTGATAATCGCATCCATTTATTCACTCATGATCTAATCACCCCGTAAAGGTTGGAACTCCCGACAGTGTTGCTTTGGGAATTAAGTTTCCAACACACAAACTTTGTGGGACACATTCAAACTATAGCAGGTGGTGAGGCCCAAGCTAGGGTAGACAGAATGAAAAATAAAAAATAAAAAAAGAGGTTTAAGAGCTGTTCTGAAGAACCAATAGGACTCAGTGACTAGGCAGGTACTGGATGTCTGGTTTAGGGTGGGACCAGCCCGAAGACTCAGGGGATTGATGTACCACTCACGAAAATGAGCAAGTCTGTGGGCGTGGGTTTCCTGTTTACAATGTTGAGTTCAAGGTGCTGTGGAAGCACTCAGAGGGGTCCTGTTGTCAGCTGATACTGATGCTTGATACTTTCTCCAGTCTCCAAAATTGATTCTGGGTATCAGGGTTCTCATATTCATTTTGTTTTGTTTTTGCGGTGCTGGGGATCAAACCCAGGGCCTTGTGCTTGCAAGGCAAGCACTCTACTGACTGAGCTATCTCCCCAGCCCAGGGTTCTCAAAGTGTTTGAATCATAACCTCTTTGAGAGCATAATAGAATGATAAATTCTCCCAAGGAAATTATAACCAGAAGCACAATTTCCTGACAGCGTTCCTGCTATAGAATCCCTAACACACAGGGGCTCCAATTTCAAAATGCTGGATTTAGGGCCTCTCTCCTGGTTGAGAGCTTCTAGACTCCCTATTGTCCCCCTCCTGAGGACCATAGCTCTGGGGAGGGCCTGAGGCAGGGCCTAAGCAGGGGAGACCATCTTCTGTGTAGCCCACCTTCTTCCCCTGGACTCTAGACCCTGCGTGGTGGAAAGTGTCTCCATCATGGGGTCTCCCCAGCCTTTGCTGGGAGGCTCATTCTGCACTTCTAACAAGGCTCTTGGATGAGGGAGAAAGTCTTACTGTTGGGGACAGTACTGATGTTCACAGGCAGTTCAGGGGAGGAGGGAGATCTGAGAGCTATTGAAGTCAATACCCGAGTCAAACCCTGCTACAATTTCTTCGGTGACCCTGTTTAAGCTTCCTCACTTCTCTGGGCCTGAATTTCCTCATCAATAGAACAAAGAAAGGTGTTGGATCCGATCATGTCCAAGGTCCCATCCACGTTATTTTTCCATGATTCTAGACATTGGTATAGAACGGCCGCTTGCCTACGATGGCAGCTATAGGGAACAAAGTCCTGATCACTGGGAAGGAGGAAGGCATCCCTTCTCCTTAGTGGTGTTTGCTACTTTGAGAAAGAAACTTAGTAAGAGTGCTTGGTATGAAGGTATGAAGAAGACGCTTCCCTGAGATCACTGGATTTTTACCCTACCTGAGCTCTGTGGCTTCTTAAATATAATTTAAATGGACTAAAATGAACTCACATTAAAATTTTAGTTCCTCAGTCTCACTAGTCTTGTTTCACATGTTCAGTGGCCCCATGTCCATCACTGAAGAAAGTGCTGCTCTGAAAGTCCCAGGTGGGCCCTTTACCTGCCTGAAGAGGAGGGTAGGTGGAGTAGTCAAGTGGTAACACTGGGGACGACTTGGTCTTGTGTAGTTCACTACTTCTGTGATGCAAAGGGGCTGGCATTGTTTAATTAATTACGACCATGATGAACTTCAGATTCGTTGAATGATTGCGCAGGCTTGGGGCAGGTAAGAAGCAAGTCCAGGGGCTTCTGCCAGATCCTTGAAGTCAAGTGGAGGTCTTTCTTTCTTAACCCCCACTTTACTGGGGACCAGAGAAGTCTGTTCTTCTGCTGCCTACTGCTGCCTGAGTGAGAGATTCTGCCATGGTCTTTCATGGACCTGTCAAAACTCCTCTGGGGCTTCAGCTGGGAGGTCTCAATGCTGGGGACTTCCTAACAACACATGGCTCTGCCTCAGACACCTTCCCTGCCCCAGAGCAGGGATGAAGGCCATGGTTTTGACAGGGTGCAGTAGAAGTTAGGTGAGAGTCTTCAAGGGGAGGACATGCAACCCCTGGGGTGCTGGGTTGCAGCTGCCTGTGCAGAGCTAGTGAGACTCCTGGTGATCTTAGGGTGGGTCATCTCTGTTCCCTCTCCACCCTACTCTTCTCACAGACACAGCCATCTCTGGGGCCCCAGGGTGGGAGTGCCGATTGAAGGCCCCTGGGAAATCTGGCTGTGACATCCCTATAAACCACATCAATAGCACATTCCTTGGCCTTGCAGGACCAATGGAGGGCCCTCCAGGGAAGCAGCTGGCTTCTCGTGGAGCCAGATAAGGCAGGCTTTTTGGAGGAGAGAAGCATGGGAGGGAATGAGCTTCCCTGGACTATCTCCCAACACCATGGTCAGGGCTTAGGCCTGGCAGTCCATTCTCTTGGCACTTGTTGGGTCTCTCATGTCTGTTTAGCCAGAAAAGAGACGAACTGTAAGATAAGGGGCCCAGAGTAGAGTCCTCATGTGAGGAGGTCCACCATTGTTTCTATTAGCAGTTTCTTCTCCAGAGAGAACAAAGAATTCTGTGTCTGGAGTCCAGTTTGTGCCCACCAGGAGACCAGAAAGGCAAAGGTGGGGATGAGAGTGCCTATAACACTGTAGCCCACCAACCAACATTTTCAGCCATGGGTTCCCTTTTGGTTTGGTAACACCCTAAGGGTAAGAAGGATGGGGAGTAGGGACCCATGATTTCTGCCTTACAAATCTGCTTTCTGGTTCTCCTTCAATATCTTCATACTCCCCTGTGGTGGTCTGGCAATTTGAATGCTTAACCAAATTTTCCTTTAGTAACAAAGAGTTTGAGGGACAGGCTTTTCAGTGTAGCAAATTTGTCATTGCAGTTTCACTTTTTTCTCCCAGTCCTTGAGTCTCTTTGACCTAGGTCAGAGCTGCTCTGAGACCACAGTTAGTCCTCACCTTGTAGATCAGACAGTCACCCTCTCCTCTCCTTTTTTATTTCCTTTGTAGGTTCTCCTCCCTCACCTGTTTCCTCCTCCCCTTTTCTGTGTTTCTCCTTGTCAGAGTCCCCACCCCATGTCCTCATCCCAGTCCCAGGTGGCACTTGATTGCACTTCTGCTCAACTGACTAGCCCAGCTCCTCCCAGCCCTCATTAGGGAGCCACAGAGAATTTCCAAAGCAGCAACCCTAGTCTCTAGACTGCTCAAGAAGGCTGAAGAGTTTCGGGCAGTGTGGAAAGCAGCTGTCCCTGACTTTGTCTGCGAAAACATTCCTCTGATCTCATTGTCACCCAGGTCCAGCTGCCCCTGCCGACCCTGCTCATTCATTCAGTACAAACTAGATTTATTATCCAACCAAATCAAGAAATTAAATCAGTTATTGCAAAAGAAAACAATGTGGCTTATTCTACTCTCCCAGATCAGCGATTTGGGGATCCTCAGCTGTCTAAGATTTCCTGGGTCTCTCCTTGCTACTCTATGGACTGGACAAGACAGAAGCAACATCCAGTTGTGGAATGAACCCTATCTTGAGACCAGGTAGCCTGAGTTTCATTCTCAATACGGTATCTCTGGCTGTGAGAGCTTGAGCAGGTGAGCTCCTCTGTGACTCAACCTTCTCACCTGTAAAACAGCGATACTGGTGGCCTCTTAGGGCTGCATGTGCTCAGAGCAACTTACATGGCATGTAATGTACATCAGACCTGGCGGCTGGTCTCCTGTTGCCCAGATGGCAACCAGGGCAGGGGCCACAGCATCCCCCTGCCAAGGTGTTTTGTTTGTTACTGTCATAGCTCTTAGTCACATGAGGGCATAAGGGTATAAGGCAAAGGGATGAATGGAGATTCCTTTCAGGAACAGAAAGGACCAGGCTGCTTGCTCTTCTTCCTGCTCACTGTATTCTGGCCTCCCCCATCTGCCCCATCTCACCAAAGAGCAGCAGAATTCACAAGTTGCTGGAGCTGAAAACCTGGGAATCATCCTTGACTTTGACTTCTCCTTTCATGTAGCCCGCTGTAGGTTCTTCAATTTGACCTACCATCTAAGGCAAATCTTGACTCTGTTTCTCTCTATTCCTGGGTCACCCCCTTAGCCCGTCTCTCTCTTTATATGACTGGCTCACTACAGTGTCTCCAGATGGTTTCCTGGCTTCTGCTCTTGCCCTTGAACTCTTCTCTACACTGAAGCCAGACTGTCTTTCATACCCTGTGTTTCTCCTTCACTGAGGTCATCGTGGCTTGCAGTCACATGTTGTGACTTGTGTGATTTGAAGTTTAATGTCTGGCCTTCCCATTAGACATGTTCCACAGAGTCAAGGTCAGAGTCTGGGCTGATGGTCACTGAATCCCTCATGCCCTTGATAAGGAACTGATAAGCAAATGAACGAAAGACCCAGGCAGGGTCTTTGCCTCTCTTCCAAAGGGAGACCCCTCTAGAATATTCTCCATTTGGCAGGGTGTCTGTCTCTTTCATACATGGATGACCCTCTATAGCCTGGAACACTGGCCCATCTAGAAACTCAATAAAGTTTTGTTGGATAAATTGTGAATCTTTGAAGTAGAGAGCTCCCCTGGGCTCCCTTAATCCAGACCACTGTTCTTAGACGTGGACTGTCTGACTGGGGCTGGCGGGGTGAGGGAGTTGGTCACCTTCTCTCTGATACCATTCCTCATCCCGAAGGTCTCACTGATGTCCTAAAGCCCTGGTCTCCACAAACCTGTCCTGGTCTGAGTGCTTAGTTGGGGCTTAAGCCAGATTGCAGATGTTCCTGCTGCTCCAGAGGAGGAAGTAGTCTTCCCTGTAACTTCCTACAGGGAGACAGGGAGGTGTGCTAGGGACACTCCAGTGAAGCACCCTCCTCTGGCCACAGAGAGCATGTGGCCCAAAGAGCTCTTGGGAAACTTCTGCGCCTCCCTGGGGCTACATCCAGTAATTGAACTCTTTCCCAGATATTGCTGGGGGCAAAAAAGAGCAGCTTTCCCCATACCCGCTCCTCCTGAGAATTCCAAGAGGGGACGGACAGTGCTGTAAGGATCGGCTGCAGAAGAGAGGCAAAGCCTGGGCATTGGGGAGAATACAAGGATGGTTTAGGAAGGCACCCTGCTGCCACGTGATCTGTTGTCTGTCCTCTGAGTTGCAGTTTCCACCTGTGAGAGTGAGATGGTGCCACCTGTGTGGCTGCCAAGCTAAAGCCCATCTGACAGATTCACTGGGAGGAGGAAGTACGACAGCTGGAAAATGGTTATTTTTCATCTTACACCATCAGCAAAGTCCCAGACTTAGCCCCTTGCCTCTCTCCGGTTATTAATGGCCATGGGGACCAAATTCCTCAACCTCACTTCCTTTACAGCTTTTCTTCCAGAGCCTTGTCTTGGACACTCCCGGCTCCCTTTCAGTTTCTCCTGCTGCGTAGGCATTTCCCCCAGGAGCCAGGCTAGATTAGCTTGAGCCCAGGGCTGGGGAAGAGTGTGTGTTTGGGGGGTGGTGGGCTCAGCCGGGGGGTAGGGGGTCGCAAGCTGCCTTGTGGCTGCTCTGCAGGGTCTGGCGGAGCCCCAGCCTCTGGCTGTGACATACAGCCCCCTTCATGAAACCAGACAGAATTAAGCCTTTTGTTTCCTGTTTGCTAGGCCGGCTTAAAGAAAACACAGAGGGTCCTGCGGCTGGGGCTCCCAACAAGACCGCCTTTGTATTCATTTAATTAATCAGTTAGCTGAGGGAAAGGAGAGGAGGGAAGTTCATGTTATAAATACATGTTTTTCTTTGACTCCCCCCAACCCCAAAAGACAGGGCCTGAATGGCATCCCCAAGAGAGACCCCCATCGTGCCCTAGACATGCTGGAGGCCTGGGCAGGCAGGGCTGCAGCTGTGACCCTCCATGTCCCCTACTCTCTCAAGGAACCTTAGTCCTGATACCTGTGAGTCCTGGGGAAATGTTAAATGCTGGCGGGTGGAGGGGGACTTCTAGCCTCTGGACCCCATTGCTGCACCTCACTTTTCTCCTCAAACCCACACCCTCCATGGATGAGGTGCCTGCAGCGTCACACAGGAGAGTATCTGTCTTCTAAAGTCCTGAGTTCACACCGCGGCACAGGGTTTCTTGGTTACCTCTTTATCTACCCACACTCCCCCAGAGGCCCTCAGATGGTCCAGGAAGAGCATGCTCAGACATTCCGGGGAACACCAAGGCTACGGCTCTTCCACTCCAGCCTTCAGGGGTGCCAAAGAAAAATGAGATCGGACTCTTAGGGTGCAGGGGTGGGGAGAGAGTCCCCTGGGGCAGACACTTCATCCTGATGTCTTATCTTTTTTTTTTTTTTTTTTTTTTAAAGATTCTTTCGATGATGCTATTTAAACAGAAATGTTTCAAAATTTTTATTTTCCATTTTTAGAGATGGGCAATTTCTCTCCCACTCCCTTACCAGCTGCCAGGTGTTTTTGGAGTTAAAAAACCCTTTCATTATGAGGTAAAATATTTGCAGTCCCTAAATATATGGCCCTCGTAATGGAATTTCACTGTGGTAAATTTTTCCTTATGTGCTCTTCATTTCAAGTCCTCGCTGGAATGCTCTGGTATCTGGTAACTATAGCTCTAGTCTGTCTGAATATACTGCTCAGAAAATCCCCAGCCCTGGCCAAAAGGTAGAGGGTTTGGGAATTGAACTGAGTCTCTGGTCTCTAAATACTTATTCCACTTGTCTTGTCAGGTTGTCAGGCTAACTGCAGGTGGCTCACGGTCCCCATTTCTCAGGGCACTTCCCTCCCTGGCTGCCGTGGCCCTTTAGGGAATCATGAAGGTAGTGGAGACCAGGAGGTGGGCAGAGCTTGTAGAATATTCTGTAGGGACCAGTCTACGAGCCCTCAGTTTTCTCTTTCCCTCCTCAGAGGACATTCTTCCCCTCTTAGCCATTCAAAGAGGTCCACAGTTTCAAATCACAAATCCCCATGCCTGCCCCTCCCGGGATTCTTGGGAGCATGGTCAAGCTAGATGGTAGTGAACCTGCAGTGTGCACGTCTTGGGTCAGCAAACTCTTCAGTTTCCCTTATTGTGTGACTGACTAGTGTGTCATGTGTGCCCAGTCCTCTGAACCAATGAAAAACACTCAGGACTGCAGAATTTTGGTGTGAACTCTGGGGTGATCTTAAACAAGCCTTCTTTTTTCTAAGCTTCATTTCTCCAAACCAGTGTTTCACCTTTGCATCTGAGAAGGAAGCAGGATAACCCTCTGTGTTCTTCTCTCCAGGGTAGATCATAGGTTCTGGAAAAAAAAAAAAAAAAAAAAAAAAAATCCATGCTATCCTTTGCTTGAGGCTCCTGGGATTGCCTTTTGCCGAGATCTCTAGAGAGAGGTCAGATCCTGGAGAGTAAATTTCCTTATCAGAGTCTTTTGAATCCTAGAGACAGGAGCTGGAAAGAATTCCAGTGACTGGGTGGGAAGCAGAGGCCCCTTTGTTTCTGAGAAGGGGAAGTGTAGATCATGGCATAATGGCACTGGGGTAGGCATGGCCCTGGTGTGGGGAGCTGGATCTTCAGGAGAGAAACCACTAAAACTGTTTCTGAGCCTTAAAGTACAAACGAGTCACCTGGGCATCTTGTTAAAATGCAGACGGTAAACCAGCAGAACCTAGCTGGGCAGAGTTTCTATATCTATAACAGGCTCCCAGTGATGTTGATGCTGCTGGTCTGTGGGCCACACTGTGAGGAGCGTGTGACTGATGGGATGTATCCATTGGTAATATGCTCATGGAGTAAGAGGTTGCTGGCCTTCAACTCAAGCCACCGCTGGATTCCAGTCACAGGTTCATTAACTCATCCCAGTTTGCCTGAGACTTTCCAGGTTTTATTGATGGAAGTTACTGGAAGGTTGATTGCTCTGATTTTAGTCCTCTCCTTTAAGCTTCTCTGACTTAAAGGCACACCCCTGTCTTTCTTGGACCTTTCCTGTCAAATTTCTTCCACTTAGATTGTGAATTGGCCTGACTCCTGGTCAGAGACAGCTCTGCAATGCCTTCCAGGAGCCCTCCTTGGACTCTGTCACTAACCTTCCTCTGCCATCTCCTTTTCTCCACTTGCAACACTCACACTGTCCCTCAGCCCCCATCTCCTTCAGGATTGCCTAGCTGAATGTTTTTTAATCCTTCCCTGAGCTCCCAGTGTATACCTCTGCTAGGTGCTCAGCATAGACTGGCATAATTGGCTATCACTTCCAATAACAGCAGCAGTAACAATAATGTATGCTTTTTGCATAAAGGTCCTGTCTCCAAACCTGGACCATCTGCTCCTGGAAGACAGGGACCATATTTGATCTTTCCTGTATCCCCCAGGGTGCCTGGCACACAGTGCTTGCTAACCCTTGGTAGGGGTGTGTTCTGTGTGTTCTCCTATTCCCAGAAGCTGGAGTGGTGCAAGGCACAGAGTCTGTCAGTTACATGTTAATGATGTGTCCATGACATGCTGTTTCTAAAAAGGAGCAAGTTAGAAAATGCTCAATACGTATTTTATTGTGAATATGTTTTGAGGTTTGAGGTCCTGGTGTTTATTTTTGTATCCATTCTGCCTTTCTATCCCATTATGTGCCCAGCACACAGTCAGACTGGATTTTTAAATTTTTGATGAAAGCTTGTTGCTAGGCATGGAGTGCTTTCCAGGAAGGACTGGGAAGGGAGCCCTTCAAGAGTGCAGTCTGAACCCGGGCTCTCTCCTCTTCCATGGTCTTTGAGCAGTGCAGTCTCTAGTGTCCAGTAAGACGGACAGATGGTTTCTTTTTCCTTCCTTCCTTCCTTCCTTCCTTCCTTCCTTCCTTCCTTCCTTCCTTCCTTCCTTCCTTCCTTCCTTCCTTCCTTCCTTCCTTCTTCTTTCTTTCTTGTGTGGTACTGGGAATTGAACTCAGGGCCTTGCACATGCTAGGCAATTGCTCTACCACTGAGCTTCATCCCCTGGTCCAGATGACTTGTTGGAGGTCAGAGAGTGATATTTTTGACTTTTAGGCATAGATGTAACCCTCATTTCTGAATCCAGAATTGTAATTTTATATTTTATTATATCCAAGTAACAATTCATTTCAAAGTCATCAGGGAGTCTCTCACTGGGGGAGAAGGGTGGATAGAATGAGTAGAGACTAGATTATGTCCCTTTGAGCCCTAAATACTTTACTCTCTAACCAACCCCTATTTTGAATCCGAGTCTCTTCCCTCCCCTCTCATCCCACACTACGCCCCAAACACACACTTAAGCCCAACCTCAGCTTCGCCACACTGCATAAAATCAAATCACGATACATTTATTGGGCACTTAAGATGGACAAGGCACTTAGGAAGATAAAAGTGCAATTGAAACCTAACCCCTAACTTCTATCTTCAAAGAATCTATTCTCTAATTGGGGAAATAGTTTGTGAAAAGAAAAGTAATAATATAAAAGTTGAATAATAAAGATTACAATGCAGGAGGTGTTGCGCAATGGAGTAAGATTAGTTACTAAATGAGTGGCAGATTCCTGTGTTGAGGGAATTCTGGGAAGAAAGAGATGGCTGTGCACTGGGGTGGTCTGGAATGACTGCAGCCAGGGCCTTGGCAGGTCCGGGTGGGCTGAGCTCAGTCTAGCCCAGCACACATTTGCGAAGTATCTACTGTGTTTTAGGCACAGTGCTACACTCCACAGGTACAGAGATGAATAAACCATAAGACAAAGTCCCCATCCTTGAGGAATCTTCAGTCTAGGAGGGGTAACAGGAAGGAAACTTCAGGGCAGGTATACCATAGAAGAACACTCAGATCAGTCTGGTGGTCACTGGGGAGGTTGGAAGAAGTCACCTCTTTTAACATCTAAGTTGACTTGAGTAGAAAGTAGTTAATCCAAAATGTAGGAAAGGGCATTAAGCAGACTGGGGATTGAACTCAGGGGCACTTTTCCACTGAGCTACAGTCACAGACTTTTTATTTTTTATTTTGAGACAGGGTCTTTCTAAGTTGCTTGGGGCCTCCCTTAATTACCGAGACTGGTTTCAAACTTGCCATCCTCCTGCCTCAGCTTCCTGAGTTGCTGGAATTACAGGTGTGCACCACCACTCCTGGTTAGAGATTATCTTGAATGAAGGGGTGGATATCTTGCATGAACCAGGGAATGTGAAAAGGAAGGAGTTCAGTTCTGGAGCAAACGACATGGACCAGGGAATAGCAGGAGAGGAGTGAGGCAGGAGGCAGGGCCAGGGCATGGAGAGCCCGGAATGCCCAGCGACCTCCTATAGCTGATGGGGAGCCCTTGAAGAGGCTGCAAGAAATAGCACTGAGTAGCAGGCTCTGAAGCCAGGTGCCCTGCTCTGCCACTTGCTAGCTGTGTGACCTCGGGTGAATGACTTAATCTCTTGGTGCCTCAATTACCTAATGTGCACAAAGGGTAAAATAATAGTGTTTACCTCACTGAGGTGTTGTGAGAACTGAATGAGCTAATAAGCGTGAAGTGCTCAGAGCGGTCTTGGAACCAAGAGAGCACTCACTAAACTGTAGCCATTGTTAGTATTAAGGGATTTTAGGCTGGTGAGGGACTTGGACAGATTGTGTTTAAGAAAGATCACATTGGTGGTACTGAGAAGGGTGGATTCATGTGGGTCAGAGCAGAGGCAGGAAGCCGATTAGAAACCTGTTGCTGCATTGCAGGCAAGCAATGGGCGGGGGGGCTCCAGGCTGGGGTGGAGGTAGGAGTGGGGGCCACATTCAAGAAGTGGTTACAAGGGTAGGAGGGACTAATCTAGATATGGGAGGACAAGGGGGAGGAAGGACCCCACATGCCATAGGTACTGGGTGGATAGTAGTTGAAAACTATGATAGGGATGGGTCTAATTGGGGTCGATCCTCCCTCCCTCCCTTGCCCTCTCCTTGCTTGCTTCTTTCCACATTGAGTTCCACTATCCACGGAATATGTAGCTGGAGATATCTATTAGGAAATTGAACACACCCGTCAGAATGGTTGGAGGTAGAAATGTGGTGGCCAGTAGCTCATGCTGAGGGTGGACAAGATCACCCAGGGCGAGTGTGTGGAGGAGGGGAAGAGTGGTAGGCAAAGGCAGACCGTTGAGGTGCATACATTTAAGGGACGGAGATGAGAAACCACAAACGACAAGAGAATTAGGAGAACAATCTAGAAAGGGTGGCATACCTAAACCAAAGGAGTAGAAGGCTTTGTGATTGGGTAGAGTCAGGTGCAAAAAGAACAACATATCCAGTATGAGAAGGACTAAAAGAGTATTCCTTGACTTTGTGAATCCATGGGCACCCTGGGGAGAGAGATTTTGGTGGCAGAAGAGATTGGAGAGGAGCCAGGGGTGAATGGAAGGTGAGCAAGAGGTGGGAATGGATGTGTGTGGCCAAATCATTCCTGGACAGGGGCGATGAGATGCTTGCCAACAAGTGAGCAAGCCCTACCTGTGTTGCTTGAATCAGAAACTACTGGAGAGATTTAATTTAGTCATTCAATTTTGCATTCAACGAAATATTTATTGCACAACTGCTATGGATTTTAAAATGTGCAAGATGTAATTCAGTTATGAATATGTTCAATAGAAGAGATAAGGCAAGAAAACAAGTAGCTATAATGCAAAGCTGAAAAATATCATAGATGACATGCTATGAGTTTGGACAAGGAAATATCTGTCTCTGAGATGAGCAGGAAATGCTTAGTGGATGAGATGAATTTTGAACTGGGTTTGAAGGAGGGAGTAGGGTTTTCATAAGCATCAGTGTAAGACATTGCAAAAGATAGTTGGTATATGCAAAGGTCCTGAGGCAGGTAAGTACATAGTATAGTTTGGGAACATGAAATACTCCAATTTCTTGAGAGTGTGGGGTCAGCACAGAGGTAGATTATAATTGAGGTTGGAAAGTTGGATTGTGGACATAACGTGGAAGTTCCCCACACCAGGCTTAGGAATTCACACTTTATTCTAAAGACTTTGAGGAGCCATACAGTTTTTGTTTGTTTAATGTAAGGAGTAGTAAGAGAAGACTTTGCAACTTTGCATTAGAACTTTCTTGCTGACAAGGTGTGTGGGGTAGATCAGAGAAGAGAGGAACGATTTGGGAGACCACTGTGATTGGGAGTAAAATACAATGAAGAATTTAACAATTGGGAAAGGAGAAAGCAAATATGGAAGACATCTCTAAGGGTTGGACTGGTTGGGACATAATATGTGCCTCTGTGGGAATGTGTTGGGTCTGGGCTAGTTCAGGGAGAAGGTGCAAGGTGGAAAGGGTGGTGAGGGAGAAATCAATCAGGTTTATACAGCTTGTATGGTTGGAAGAGAAGTGACAACATACATAGAAACAGTAAAGACTAGAAGATGAGCAGGAAGGGGGAAGAAGAGGCAAGGGTCGCATCGTTTGACTAGTTATAACTGAGAAACAGGGGTGAACAGGAGTACTCAGCCACCCCAGAGCAGTGTCACTGCAGCTGGGGGTCAGCCAGGTTTCAGGGGGTCAGGAGAGAATGAGATGCGAGGAAGTGAAAGTTGTGAGCACAGTTCAATCTTTCAAAAGTCTGGTGGGAGCGGGGGTGGGGCACAGCTCAGCGGCAGAGCACCTGCTTACGCGTGCAGGAGTTCCTGGTCAGTCTCCAGCCCTGGGAAAAAAGCAGACTTGTATGAATAAAATGACATCAATAACAAAGCAAAACAAAAAAAGTAAACAAGTTTGGTGGTAAAAGGGAAGGGGGAGATGAAAAGGATATAGTTCCAGAGGGCTAAGAAAATAATTAAATAATTCTATACATCCATATGATTATTTATAAAGAACTTCAAGCTTATCATCTTACCTGATTTTTTAAAATTATTTTATTTAGCTCTCCATGGACCTTTATTTTTTATTTATTTATATGTGGTGCAGAGGACTGAACCCAGTGCCTCAGGCGTGCTAGGCAAGCGCTCTACCACTGAGCCACAACCCCAGCCTGTCTTACCCAATCTTTACAAAGTTCAAGGGAGGCAGGGCAGGAGCTGTTATGTCCATTTCACAGATGAAGAAACTGAGTCTCTGAAATATACAGGGTCAATAGGTATCACAAGTAGGATTCTGCCTTTTGAGCAAGTGCTGTTTTCACTTTGCCACGAGGCCCGTGTGTCTGGGGAGACTGTCATAGGTCCAGGTGGGTAGCCTGAGTAGGAGAGATCGAAGATACACAGAGTCACAATTGATGGTACCGTAAGATGGAGAGGGTCAACCTTGCTTCTGGGGTGGGAGGAAAGGAGGAGTTCGTAGATATAACATGTTGAGAAGAGAGGAAGGAAATTATGAAAACTCAGAAGACCCAGAACCCAATGGATACTGAAAAGACTCACCTGAACCCATCGAGAAGCATTTGTAGAGCAACATGCCCCAAACCACAGTGAGGAACGAGGGGGCTGAGGGATGGCGGAGCAGTGGGCTGCGGGTCCCGTATCTCTGGACAGAAGACACGGGTCGTGGTCATCTGCGTGGTGGATAAAGGAATGAGCAAGGGGGCAAAAGGGCTCCCCTCGAAGGTCCTGAAAAAAGAGATTTTGAAGGTGGAGGTTGTCCTATGTGACCCTCATGCCGCACCCTGGTGTCAATCCTGTCACCTCACCTCTGCCTGCTCTCTCTCTGCTGAAGTTCTGTGCTGTTATTGCTCTTGTTCTAACCTTGGTCGGGAAAGGAGCCATCCTCAGTGTGGATACTGACCATCACTTGCAGTGAAGCAAGGTTGTGGTGGGGACCCGAACTCAGTGAACCTGGGACAGGGAACGCGGACCCTCCCTGCCACCTCCAGGGTCACCTCCCTGGAGGCCGAAGAATGAAGGTAATGTGGTGAAGGTTCTGCTCACCTGCCCAGAGAATGGAGGGATGACTTCTCATATAGAAGGAGAATCCTACAAAGGCAACCCTTCTGAATTCTTTGATTTGGAAATCCTGGCGGGGCCATTGCAGGGGATCTGTGGAACGTCTTAGTGGTTTATTGGCAGTCCTGAATTTTGGGGGGTGGTTAAAGGGGTCTGGCTAAAACCAAAGCCACATTGACTGGAATTCCAGGAATCTGCCCTCCTTCCGCTGGGGAGGTCATCTTGCCCTTTAGGGAGGAACCCATGCTGTTCCCAGACCAAAGTTTGCACTTGGGGCACAGGAAGGTAATGGCACCTTACAGGCTCCTGGCTCTCTCTCTGCGCCCGTGTGGGCCAGGACCTGTGTGTCTCAGGGACAGCACACAGCTGCGCGGCATGGACCCAGCGGGCCCTTCCTCACCACCTGTGGGAAGAAGTATAGGATAGGATACTCTGAGGAAACCCCGTGGTCTTTGGCTCTGGGTTTTCAAGGTCTCTAACTGTAGCTGCATTTCACTTCGGGTGATAAACCACTTCTGTTTGCCTGGGATGGAGCATTTTCCTGGGACAGAAGAATTGAGTGCTAAGACCTGAAAAGACCCAGACAGGCCAGGACAATTGGTCTCCATAACTATCCCCACCTCCTACTTTTAGAAAAGGGCAGAGTTCAGGGTCTCCAAATTCGACTGGGCACAGCTTGAATTTTCTTCTGGGATGATGAACCTATATTCAGATAAATGGCTGAATCACAATATGAACCTCCACACTGTATAGAAGTAGCTATAGAAGGATCTGCAGGCCTGGGTCGAAATTCCCTGCCACGTCCACCGTGTGCAAGTTTGAGAGGTACTTTATATTTCTGTGTCTCAGTTTCCCTACTTGTGAGCTGGAGATAACAATATCTATCTCCCAAGATCATGATGAGGAATAAATGAGACAGTGTCCATCAGTCAGGCACCTAGCTCAGTACAATAAGTGTTAGTTCTTCATAATTCCTTCCTTTCCTTCTTCTTTGTGCTGGAGTAATACCCATTCTGCAGATGGAGAAGGTAAGGCTGGCTCATAAGCAGGACTAATTTATTCTAGGTCAAAATGACAGAATCAGAGACCAACGACAGACTTCAAGCTCTTGAATGTGTCTTTCTACTTTGGATTAGACAAGGTGTTTTCCATCTGAAATGTTTCCTGCATAAGAGGGAAGGACCTATTTTGATTTATTTGTTCATTCATACATTCAACAATTATTTTCTGAATGCCTACTATGTGTCAGGTGCTGGTCCAGGATCTGGGGATATAAAACTGTCAACCACACACATAAATATTCAGCCCTCATGAATCTTGCATCCTGGTAGGGGAGATGCATAGTAAATGTCTATGTAATATAATGCCAAGTACTAATAATTGCTTTGAAGGGGAAATAGCAGCTTGAGGTGGAAGAGCGTGTCTGGGAGTGGATGTTATTCTATCAGGGAGGCTAGGGAAGATCGCTCCGAGCTGAGCCCTGGAAGAAGTCAGCCTCGGTCTTCTGGGTCTCCCCCTCCTTCTGCAGCTCCCCACTTGACCCAGCTGCCCCTGGGTGGAGTCAGCTGCTCAGGAGAGACAGCCAGGCCCTGGTTTGGGCAGAAGGAGTGAGTAGGTGGAAGGCAGCTGTTCCTATCAGCTGTCCCTCCACGTTGTTGAACCCTCTGCTGATCTGAGTTTGGAGATGTGAGGGGAAGTCAAGCTGGAGAATCCGTATGGAGGGTCTGATTGCAGATGGAATTGATATGAACCGACTGCCCTGCCCTGCTTGCAAATCTCTACATGTGGGGACAAGTCTCTGCGTATTTGGTTTCCTATGTGGTTCTTTCTTTGGCATTGCCTTTTCCTTTAAGAAAAAAAAAAAAAAATGTGTACCCCTGTTTGGATTGCATGCTAAATGATTTATGAGCTTTATTCTTCTCTGTTAGCTCTACCTGTAGGAGCTCCAGCCCTCCAATCCTATTCTTGTTGATTAAGTACATTTGAAAGCAAGAGGAGACTGTCTGAAATTGCTTCACAATACAGACTCTAGGCTTCCCTGGCCCAGGAGAGATTCTTCAGCCTTCCTTTGAAAGAGCTCTTTTGCAGCTGGTGAAGCAGGAGATCAGTTCAGAGACACAGAACCCGTCTTGTGTGTTTGAAAGGAAGCAGGGGGAGAGCGTTCTTTCCAAAGCTGGTAATCACGGATTTGAGATTCTGTAATCTAGCCAGGGGTGTCTTACAGGAGCTATCTTGGTTCTCTTGCTCCCCTTCCTCATCCAGGTATGACAGCACCTGACTTGGCCCTGGCAGGTTGACACTGGTCAGGAGGATAGGAAGGTGTTCTTAAAGTGTTAACCAGAGCTCAAAAATGTCAGGGATCCCACTGTACAGGGTAGGGAGAGAGGGGAACTCGGGAACATCACCACCAGTCCTCATATATCCCTGGGCTAATGGGCAGCACGTGTGCAGGGGAAGCATGGTCTACATAGTCCACCTCCAAGTTGAAGGTCCTCTCAGCTGTTTCGTAGCTGGAACAGGCCCGATGGCCCTTCCCAGTTCCTCCTGGGGCTCTATCTATTTCCATGATGGAGATCTTGTGGCAGGTGGATAATTAAGAGTTTAGACTGAGAACTTGGCCCAAGTTAACCTACAAAATAGACTTCAATTAACTGCGTATGAACTGGCCTAAGTTAACCTGGCAAATAGAATTCAATAGATTCTGTTCCTCCTCCACACTTGTCTCTTGCATCACCGTCTGGCCCAGGGCTCCCTCCCATAGATCTTCCGGGTCAAAGATGATTAGGACAGTTTTCCCTCAGCTCCTCGTCTAGCCAGGAAGTGTGTGACGTTATCATCTCTTCTTCACCTCTTTATTCTGCAGATGCCCCTTGGAGTTGTGCCAATATCCAGACTGTCAAATCTGGGCTCTAAAGTTTCATTCTCTCCCTTCTTCAGAAAGCTGTCGTCCTTTGTGACTTTCCTTCACATGTGAGCCCCAAGCTTCTCCACGCCTGCCACCCCTCTCTGCCCTTTTCAGGGCACCATGGCCATCAGACACAAGACATTGGACATCACTTGGCTCTAGTCTCACCATTTTGCTTATGTGTTGGGGGACTCTGGACACCAAAGAGTGGACTAGGGAAATTGAGCACCCACTAAGTTCTGGACATCCTTTTGGTTTTTTGTATCTGTTTTCTTACTTCCTCAAGCTAATCTGAAGATGATATTACTCCCCATTTGAGCAGATGCTACCCAAAGAGGATGTCAACTTGACCAAAATCAAGCTAGTGGCTTGCAGGAAGGAGAATCTAACCCAGCTCTGCCAAGCCCTAACACCCATGCCATGATGCCCTCCTGTGACAGGAGGTGCCTCTTGGAGGGTGGCTTCCAGGAGAAACTGGGGCTCCAGTCAAGATGGCTTCCACATACGGCCACCTCCAAAGGCCACTTGCCCCTCAAACCTATCATTTTACCACGAATAATATAGTCCTCAGAGTAATCACTCTTCTTGCTCTCTTTCCCTCTTTTCTTGTTTCTTTCTGTTTTGAGTTGCTGAGGATAGAATCCAGAACCTAGCCCATGCTAGCTGAGCGCTCTACCGTTGAGCTACATCCCCAAACCTTTTTATTTTTTATTTGGAGACAGGGACTCACTGAGCTGCCCAGGCTGGCCTCAAACTTGGGATCTTCCTGCCTCAGGCACCCCCCGATCCCCCGCACCCTGAGTAGCTGGGATTGCAGGTGTGTGCCCTGCACCTGGCCCTCGCTCTCCTTTCAGTACACCTTCTGGGGAGGGGTGCTCCTGAAGCATGAATCAGCCTTGTTAGCCAAGCCAGAAGAAAATTTCTGATCTGTGTGCCAGGAAGGGCAGCTAATCCTGAAAAGGGCAACAAGGAGAGGCTTGTCCATCCAACACAAATTTTATCCCCTTTGAGTTTTGTGTGCGCTGGCCCTGTCTCTGGCAAGTTGACCCATGCCCTGGGGACAGCCCAAGAGATCTGCCTTCTGCCTTCTGAGCTCCTAGTTAGCATTCCCACATCATGGAACACCGCTCTGCCTAAGGGAGGGGAGGCGCTTCGGCCTCCCCACTCCTTGGCTGCCTTCAGACACACGGTCCGTCTCTCCCTGCCCCTCCCCTCTCCCCTTCCCCTCCCACTTCTCTGGCCTCCCCACCTTGATGTTACTGGTTCAACCCCACCAAAGCTTCTATGCACTCCAAGATCCCCCTCTCTCCAGAGTGGCTCAAAAGGCCTTTTGAGCGGAGGAGCCAGCAGCCTGTGGGCCTGGGAGGAGAGATTCCTGAGGGCCAGCGGGGTCAGGGATTGTGTATCTGGTGACTTCTGAATGCAGGCTCCAACAAAGAGAAATCTGTGGTGAGAGAGCCTCTGCGAAGGAAATAAAATCTTCATGAAAACAAACTTTTGTTGGAAGGTCTCTCCTCTCGTTTTGGCAACTCCTGGAAGGGGAAGGCCTAGTCTTCCGGAGGAGTGGAGAGACTCTCAGATTGTCCAAATATCAGTTTGCTCTGTGAGGAGGGTTTGCCTCCCTCCAGGAAGGCAGTCTTGGGAGCCAGTGCAGTAATCACTGGTTTTCTAATCAAGGCCAGACTGAGCGAAGGAAAAGCTGGGGCAGTACAAAGAACACGGCTGCGATGTAGGAGACGCGGCCGACGGTGCTGTCTGATGCAGTTCTGCAACTCAGCTGACCCTGAGATCTCATGGAGCCTTGCTTTTGTCATCTGTACAATGGATGTAACTTGCCCGTGGTCACTTGGCTAGAAGTACAGGGCCCAAGGGAGGATGGAAATCAGAGGATGCAAATGAAAAGTCTTGTGGAGGCATCATAATGCCCTGGGGAAGTTGGATGATTATTTCTTTTTCTCCTTTCCAAGTCTAAGTGGAGCCCAGTTTGTGTTGGGTCCAGGCCCCTAAAGATCATCTCCTTCTGTCCTGCTCCAGGAAAAAAAATCCTTGATGGTAGCTGGGGTACAGTGCTCAGGGGACTTGGAAGCCATGTGGGGAAGGGGAGGTCAGTATTGGGTAAGACTAGAACTGGTGATGAGCTGTGCTTTTGGATCTGTTTCTGACATACTGTGTGATCCTGGGCAAGAGCCGCACATCTCTGATCTTGTTTATTTTACAATAGACCGTGTAAGATGAAATAAATCACTCTTGTCTCCACCTGAGTGGGAAAAGGAGAGATCAACTCAGGGGCAGTTCTCTTGGATGAAGGGGACCTGAGAATCCTGGCTGGGGAGGTGGTAAGACTGGAACCAAGCTGGTCCCTTATCTCTGAGTCCCTGTCCCCACTCTTTTCCAGGCTGGTGGCCAAGGCTGCTGTTTCTTTTCTTCCACGTGATTGCTTTTTTTTTTTTTTTTTTAATATTTTTAGATGTTGATGGACTTTTATTTTATTCATTTATTTATATGCAGTGCTGAGGATTGAACCCAGTGCTTCACACATGCTAGGCAAGTGCTCTATACTGGGCTCAGTCCCAGCCCCCAGAGCATTGCTTTTATAGGAAGGTGTGTGTGTTTCCCACACTCTGGACATCTTTGAAAACTGAATGACACCTGGGCAGATGCACCTCTCTCATAGTTCTTTCTTTGGCAAGACAAGGACACAGCTAGATCTGGGAAGCCTGTGCAAAGAAGCCTGACTGAATTAGCAAAGGTCCCTCCTCCCTCCCTTTCCTCCACTGTCCTTTCCATATCTTGCCTGGTCAGTTACCGGTCATGGGCTAATAACAGAGCCGGTGCAGCTGATGTCACGAGGCTGATCTGAACAGCCTGCAACAGGGGAGCATTGTTAGAAGCTAGTGAATAGGTGAGGTCTCTCACTGCTGACCACGTGCAGAGTTCACATGGGGTGTGCTTAGGCTCAGAGGGCCAGGATGTGCTTGTGCGTGGAAGGAGGCAGGAGGCCAGTCTGTGCAAGTTCTCTTCCTCTTCCTCCCCTCAACACGGGCACACACAGCACATACATGCACACACATGTGTACACATAGAATCGCATCAGTTATAAACACAGGCACTCACATGCACAGAGTAACACACACACACACACACACACACACACACACACACACACAGACACAGAGTCATACGCACAGGTATGTGGGCACATGTACCTCCCAAACAACAGCACACTGGTGATATGTAAAAAACTTTTTCATTTATTTATTTATTTACTTATTTATTTATGCAATTCTGAAGATGGAACCCAGGGCCTTGTGCATGCAACAAAACATATTCTGCACCACTGGGCTCAGCCTCAAGAGAAACCTTTTCTTTCTTTCTTTTTCTTTTTTCTTTTTTTAAATATTTTTTAGTTGTCAATGGACATTTATTTATATGTGGTGCTGAGGCTTGAACCCAGTGCCTCACACATGCCAGGCAAGTGCTCCACCCACTGAGCCACAACCTACAGCCCAATAGAAACCTTTTCTAAGAGCCTCTCTTTTCACTCTCATTTGCCTCTCTCCCACCCGTTCCCCTCCCTGGTCTCCTTATCCCCCTGCAGCAAGTGTGAACACAGTCCTGGGTTTGCCAGGCCAGCCTTCAACCCGTGCAGTCTGGTGGCAACATGAGACTGAGACAAGAACTCAGGATGAGAACCCAGCGAGCTGGGTTCAGATCTAGACTCCTTTGCTTGACTGGCTCTTGGCCACAGACACACTAGGCAGTTATTTAACTCCTCTAAGCCTTACTTATCTATAAAACCCAGCTGCAAATAGCTTTTGCAAGGTTGTGTGAGGAATGTGTGTGGTAACAGGTACACAGCACCCAGCACAGGCTGGCACGCAGGAGGTGTCAGCAGCTGTCAACTCTCTCCTCTGCTCTCCGTAAATATATTTCTGTTGTATGGTCCCCGCACTGCTGTTTGAGCTAGAAAAGAGGCCCATTCTAGTGAAGAGCTTGGGGTCTTCTCTGCATGGACTTTGCCTCATTTATCTAGGGGCTGATTGCAACCTGGGGGTTGGGTGAAATAGCATAGCTGTCATTGATAGAATATTTTCCATGCACCATTGCAACAGGTTGTCCATCTCTTTCTCGAAAGGAAGCTGGCCTGCTATGGTGGTATGTACCTGTAATCCCAATGACTCAGGAGGCTGAGACAGGAGGATGGTAAACCTCAACAATTTAGCAGGGCCCTAAGCAATTTAGGGAGACCCTGTCTCAAAATAAAAAGCGAGAAGGGCTGGGGATGTGGTTCAGTGGTTAAGCGCCTCTGGGTTCCATCCCCAGTATCTAGACAATGACAAAAACAAAATAAACAAACAAACTATTTTGTTTGGTGGTTCAATAGATTGCCTGCTTTTCTTCTGAGAACAGGCACATTTGGATGAGGCCTTTCTTTTATCTTTTTCTAAAGTGACTTGGACTTGAGTGGGAAGGCTTTGGTTCTGAGAAACTGGGCTGCAGGAGGCCTGAGGGGCATCTGGAGGAACAAACAGGATGAGAATGAGGAGCTCCATTCAGATTTGTGCACACTGGTGAACACCTACCCTGCAGGTCGGGAGCAAGGAGCTGGGAATGCAGAAGTGCGTACGACCTTGTCCTGCCTTCAGGAGCTCAGGAAGTGAGCAGGTGAGAGCCAAGGCAGGTAGACAGATGTTCAGATGCTGAGGTTTGTGTAGCTCTGGAGTAGATGATGCATGGCCACGATGAGGCGGGGACAGGACTTGGTCTCAAATTGCTTGGCGGAGGTGAGGCCAGACAGTGTGTTTTGGGTGCTGGACAGGAGAGGGGGGACAAGGGCCCTGCAGGGAGGAGGAACAGAATGAGCAACCATGGGAGGTGCGAGCACAGAAGGGAGGAGTGGGGGGTGGGGAGGGTGGACAGGATGAGCACCTGTATTTTGCAGGTGATGGGAAACTTGTGAAAGAATTTAAATGGAGAGTGACATTGTCAGATTTACATTTTAGAACACTGGTCTGAGCAACACTGGGCATGGATCAGAGGGGACCAGACCTTTGCAAGAAGGGCATCCGCTCTGTGTATCTGTTATACTTTGACTACCATGCTTAGTGAATCCTACCCCAATGTGACTTAAACAGTTAGGAATTTGTTTTGTTACATATTATGAAGTTTAGGATTAGGACTGTTTTTAGGGTTGGATAATTCAGAGGTTTAATGATATCAATAAGCACCAGGTTTTTTCTCTGTCATCCTCTGGATGTGATGAACTCTGTTTTCAGATGAGCTTTTCTCTGGGTCACAAGATGGTGGCAGCAGTTCCAAGCATCGCATGGCTATCCAGGGTGCAACTAAGAAGAATGAAACAAGTCAATCACCACATTGTGGGGGGTAGTGGTGGCTGAAGCAAATGGGAGAGTATTTGTCCTCCACCAGTTTACTCAAATTAAAAACTATAAAAGCATTGGTTAAAAAAGTTATAAAATACATCAAGAGACAAACAATTAACTGGGAAAAGAATTACGACTCATATCACAGGGTTGTTCTCCCTAATATACAAAGAGCTCCTAAAAATCAATAACAAAAACACAACCCATTTGGGTACAGTGGCACAGGCCTGAAATGCCACCTACTTGAGAGGCTGAGACAGGAGGATGGAATGTTTGAGGTCAGTCTGGGCAATGTAGCAAGACCTTATATCAAAATTTAAAAAAAAAATTTTTTAAAGAGCCAAGGGTATAGTTCAGTGGTATAATACTTCTGGGTTTAATCCACAGTGTAGCAAAACCAAAACAAACAAAAACAAAATACCACACACACAACCCAATAGGAAAAAAAAATAGTCCAAGAATATGAACAGACTGTTCACAGGAAAAAAAAATACAAATGGCTCTTAACATATGAAAAGATGTTTAACCTTGCACATAATAAGAAAGATGCAAATTAAAATTATCCAGGGATACCATTATTCATTCACTTTTTTAATAGACAGAAATTTAAAAAGTTTTCACTCTATATTTTCAAGCCCCTTGGGAAATAGCCTGCCTGCTGATCTTAATAAATATAGCCCCTTTTGTTGGGCAATTGGCAGTATCTATAAAAAATGATGGATCACGAGATTTTGACTCAGAATTTTACATTTTACATTGGGGAATTGATCCTAAAGGTATGTTTGCACATCCACGAAATGATGCCCACCTCCCTCTTGGGTCTGGAGATTGAGCCCAAGGTCTTGGGGATGCTAAGCAAGTTTTCTATCTCTGAGCTACACCCCCAGCCTGTGAAATCACACGTGTATAAGTATGTTCTTTGTAACTTTATTTGTAATAGCAAGAGCTTGGAAAGAACCCAAATGTCTATTAATTGGGGACCAATTAATTAGATTACTAAATATTTTGACAATGGAATAGTACGCATTTATCAGAGAAACAAAGAAACTTTCCGCTAGCAATATGGAAAGATCTCCAAAATATGTGTGAAAAATAAAAATTCCACCAAAGTGCTGAAAAGTATACACAAAAAGGGGAAAAAGAGAATCTGTATTTGTATTGGCTTGGATAGGTGGGAGACAGGAGTGGGAGGGGACATTTCAGTGTATACCTTTTGATTTTTGAACCATGTTACATATTACGTTTTTCATACCAATACAAAATGAGAAACACTGCAAAATTCCACAAAAAGTCTGGGGCTGAATTTGCCAAGAGCTGCTGATTTTCAATTCCTTATTCAGAATTTTACAGAGGCTGCGGAGATGAAAGGGGATACATTTGAGGACTATTGGGAGTGGGGAGGTCATACCCACAAGGGTTGGGTCGGGGAGTGAGAGGAGACCGAGGCAGCATGGAGGACCTATGTCCTCATGGCTCCTAGAAGTGGGTGCCTGGCAGGAGACAGCCCCACTCCAAGATGGGAATACTAGAGAGAAGCACGTGGGGAAAAGGAGGCGGCTTCAGGTCCTGGGGCAGTCTGCCTTGGAAAATTGTCTCACCTCTTGTGTTCAGTCTCTGCAGATCTCAAATCTCTCCTTTCCTGGACCTGACCTTGTCCTATTTCTCCATCCATCTGCAAAGGCAGTATTTCTTTCTACCAAAGCACAGGGGGCATTCCTCTGAAGCATTTTTGCTAAATTCTAACCCATTGAATGAGCCAGACAGGCTTCTAGTTTGCTGGTGGTGTTCCTTCCGCCAGTGTAGCCCCTGAGGTATGAAACCAGAACAGGTGTTGAGTCTGAAGGTGGCTCTGGGCAGCTGCCTGAGCTCAGGCCCTTCCAGGGAGTAAGTACTAAGAGTCCACAGCACTAGGAAGAGGAAGGAGGCCCGATGGTAGACACAACAGTAAAAATCCACATTCCCCTCTGGGTCAGTGTGTTCTGGAGAAAGGGCAGGACTCAGGACTCCATTCTTTTCTCTTTTGCTCACAGCTCTGGGGCTTTGAGCCTGTGCTGGCCCATCCCTGATGATGGCCTGTGTCTCCCAGGGTCAATGTCCATCCACAGCCACCTTGGCACTGATGGCAATAGGAAAAGCGGAGAAGAAGCCCAGTGAGGGGGAACTCCCCGCGACATGAACACGTGATGTTTGGCAACACGTGTGATAAGTGCAGCAGGATGGCATGTGTGTTTAGGACCCATCTATCCTCCCCTCAGTCCCCTCAGCTTCCTGCCTTGCTCAGCCCATCTGCAGAGTTGGGGTCCAGGATGACAAATGAACTGGACAGCTACAGGCGGCTATGCTGTTTGGTGTTGAAGTTATGAGCTGGCATGTGAAATACGGCCACACTCTTGGTTTTACTTGTAGCTGGAAAGGATTAGAAGACAATTAATAAATCATTTAGTGCCCTGAGTTTAAGTAACTTATTATTATGGGTTGCATATATTTATTATGCTTCACTGAGCAACACTGGCACATTTCCTTTGACTGTCTCACAATTTGTATGCAATTTGTTTCCGAAGGGTTTTTTTTTTTTTTTAATGCATCCATAAATTATTAACCTGCATTCTTCAGGACAGAGTGCCAGAATCCCAACCCCTCCCCCAATATCCCCTCTGAGTCTTGTAAAAAACTTTCTGCTCCCAAATGATGGTTGTGCCCTGTCCTGCAGCCGCTGTTCAAGGGACCAGGGATGGCTGAGGAGTCATTGGCACTCTCCCTGGGTTGGGCGCCTGAGGCAGATCCAACAAGTTTGACCGGCACATGTTTTGGGGTGATTGGCACCTAGAGAGGAAGTTTTAATCAAAATCCTGCCTTTCAAAACTGTGATGAAAATAAAAGAAATCCAGAGGTAGGGAAAATTGGCCCTTGAGTGAAACTGGGAACTGGGCTGACCTGGGAGCTCAAGGATTTCCATGCTGACGGCCCCAGCCGGGCACTGCGGTGAACGAGGAGGCTGAGAGCACCAAGGGCCCAGGACCCCGGACCAGGCTGGGCCCAGTGCCTTACCACTTCTGATCTCTCCTAGCTGTGAGCCCCACCTGTCCCCACACCCTGGCCTGCCTTTCTCGATCTTTCTGACACGCACTGGGAGAGTTTTCTCCACATTCTTCTTCAGGCCCAAGACTGTGTTGTCTTTTGTGTTTTTCTGGTTGGATCAGTTTGAAGTCTTTTGTGAGGTGACATTTTTCATTGAATCCTGAATGATTATAACCCGCTCCTCACAAAAATTCTCACTTAAGTACCCAGGGCCGGGGTTAAAGAACAGCGTGGTGGGCTTACCCCCCTGTATTCCAGGTGTCTTTTCTAACATTCATAAACATGCATGTGTTGAGCTTGTTATGTGAAATAGATGCACCTGGTGCATAGTGTGTGTGTGTGTGTGTGTGTATGTGTGTATGTGTGTGTGTGTGCTGGCCATCAAAAGACCTTCCAGTGTTCATCCATCACTTCCTGCATTGTTGGGGTGACCCCACATCCAGAGCATCAATACCTAGGAATGAATTCAAGCAACTTCCAAATGCACAAGACAGCCTACAGGAAGAACCAGCTTCCTGAAACCATCAAGGAGCTGCATTTGGTGTCCTCTAGATGGCTAAAGGTTTACTTCTTAAAGTACCCCAAGGACAATTTACACACTGCCAGTGGACAGCTTCCTGTCTTCCTAATCAGATGACCCCTGGATTGCCCATTGGCCCTCTCCTTCACCAACCCCCCTGACCCTCAGTTTGCCTTTGGAGAAGCCCAAGCCCCCTCCTCTATTAATCAGCCAAGGCCCAAGTCATCAGATAACTTAGCCTATTAGAAGTGTGTGCAAAATCAGAGTAAAGAGCCATAAGCAAGGGCTTGAGCGCTTCCCTTCTGAATAAGGTTCATAAACTTTAGTACAGAGATTTTGCGACATGTATTTTGACTGCTCAGAGATTTTTAAAAAAATTGCTCCCTTTCCAGTACTTTTATTCGACGCTGGATTTATGAGATTATTGAATAGCTAAATCACAGGTTGGTGAAGCAGGCATTTTTTTTTTTTTTTTTGTCAGAGAAACCATGACATACCTGCAGGGAGTTTGTGAGTAAAAGCTGCGTGTTGGTGAAAAGCATCCTATATGCGACTTTGCTTTCAAGAATGTCACACTGAAAGTTCTCTGATTTTGTTATTTTAAGCCACAAGAAGGCAATTTAACTATGAGAGGAGCCTCTTGTTTATTGACAATCTTTCACATCCGTGCAGCTGAGGCTTGGCCTTGCTCACCAGCTCTTCCCCTTTGCCCCTGGAGGGTGCTAGCTCTTCAGTCTGCCAGATAAAGAGCTTTCTTTGTGTCTTCTCCTGATGGACGCCTCAAACTGACCTTCCTGCAGTCCGACAGAGGGCCCTCTGAGCAAGTCCTGCCTCGAGGAGGCCTTCATAGTCTCTTCTGTGCGTGGCAGAATTGCCGGTGCCAACCCGTGAAGTCCCCACCACCTGCAAGTTCTTTTGCTGACAGGTGCCAGGTGGAGACCATCAGCTGCACAGGAGAGAGATTGTTCTGGGTAGTTACTGCTAGCAAGGGACCCCATTTTATCTACCTGCCATCAGAGTAATCTGTCTCTGCTGGAGGCACCTCAGAGGAGCAATGAGCAGGTGAGGCTCGGCAGATGGCAGTGCAGCCGGGGGGGACTCTGGGATGGAGATTGGAGCTGCTGGCCCTGCCGGGAGCCCAGAGACTAAGGGCCTATGCTGTGAATTCAGGAAACCTCCCAGCCCCTCTCCTGTTTATGGCAAAATTGGGCCTCCTTAGGAAAAGCACAGTTTTCCTACTCCGTTTGTTCTCAGATTGGTGTTATACCCTGGAGCCAAATTAGTGGCTGAGAACAATTGGGAACAAATGCTCTTTCAGCATCCCGCTGTGATCCGGGGATCCAGGTGGGGACACCAGCCGTGTGGTTGCCTTCTCCACTGAGCCACCCTCTGCAGAGAATCAGCATCTCAGAACCGTTCAGCACAGCCAAATTCCCTCATAATCCTCCAGAGCTGTGCACATCTGCCTAACCCCAGCTGAACAAGCTGGAGCCCTGTTAAGTTATTTATGAAACAATATTCAGGACCAGCCCCAGGAGGCGAGTTAGGACATAATGAATGGGAAGTGCTATGGTGCCATTTGCAGAGGCCTGTGGCTGGCCGGCTGGAGTGGGGTTCTGCTCTCTCCCCACAGGTGCTGAGCACTCCAGGGCTCTCTGAGATGTGGATGGTTCTTGGCTTGGCTTGGACCCCATCACAAAATGATTTCGACTTCCTTCAGCATTGGTCAAAGAAAAGTGACTAACCCCACCCTTCCCTCTACCTGGATGCACCTTCCCTCTACCTGGGAAGAGCTGTTACTAGGAAGCTCCGGAAACACTCCCGAGGGAGAACCTGCTGTGGTCCCTACATAGCTGCAGGATTATACTTCATCCCCCAATCAACTGGTGGTCTGTCTCCCCGTCTAGACTATAAGCTCACTGAGGTCAGGGCATTGTATTTGTTTTTCATCTTTGATCCCCAACCTAGGTCTGACACTCAAAAAATATCTTGTTAAGTGAATGAAGGGAATTCCTGGTTTGGCATTCAATCCTGGATTCTCTGAATGAGCCTCCCCATCCCCCACCTGACCCTGTCCTCAAATGTGAAATGAGAAGGCTGGAATAGAAGCTCTCTGATGGTCCAGGGCCAGCTGTGCCTCATTCTGAGAGCTGGCTCCTGCACTGATCCCTTTCCAAGCTCCGACTTGCCCTCTGTCTCTGGCAGGCTCATTCCTGGACAGGAGGGTGGGTGCTGCCCCCTGTGGCAGATGTCCCCTTTGCCCTGATGACCCTGGCTTATTATGCGGGCTTCCAGTCTGGGTCTTGCTCTCTGGTGTCCAAATGTTGTCCCCTGTCCATGCTGTTTCGCCTGCTGCATCCTCACACTGTCCATTTCCTCCGACACATGGTGGAGAATTTCCTCCAAAGTAAAGCCAGATGTAGAATGAGGACTTGTTCGCACAAAGGGATGCATTTGTTCTGCCCTGGGCCGCACCTCCCGGGGAGGCTGTATTTACTTCTCTTTCAAGCCAGACCCCTCTCCACAAGGGGAATTAAGGGCCTCTACATTTCTAACCAAATGAGGAAGGCCAAGGGTCATCCTGTAGCAGATCCACCTCCCTTTATCATGCAGTCTTTGTTCCCAAAACGGGAGCCAGTTTCTTCCTCCTTCCTTGATGCCTGGCCCAGAATTTCTCTGGCTTCCAATGAAACAACCACCACAATAAGAATATGTACTTGCATGAGAGACATGATCTAAATTTTCAAAGTATATCATTTTCATTTCATTTTTACAATATCTCTGTGTTGCAGGCGAGGCAGGAATTAACATCTGGATTTGTTTGAGGCCTGAAGATTTATTGGTATTTAATCCAAAATTTCTTGGAATCTTACGACTTTCTGACTGTACGTGAACCTAACAAATATCTTTTCCACTGATTCGTAACCTCTCTGGAGATGTGGACAGCCTCAAAATCTCAGTACAATTTTTAAACCTCTTCCTAGAAAAACATACACACAAATACCATTCTGGATACAATTTTGAGGGGCTTGAGTACCCCTAGGACCTTCTCTGATCCAGCCACAGGGTCCAATAGATGAATAAATTGAGGCCCAGAGAGTTGGAGCGTTGTTCACAGGGTCCTAGGACTGTGGAGATGAAGGTCATCCCCCACTCCTGCCTAAACTCTTAACATGCCAAGCTGCTCAGGATCGGCTCAGAACAGGAGCCCAGATCCTCTAATCTTTTTCTCAGCCTCCTCTTCCCTTCTTATAGATTTCCTGTGCGTGGTTTATTGCTGTGAATGTTTCTAGCACTACCTTTCATTTCAGTCTGGGGTTCTCTTCCCCTTTCCCCATCAGGCTGTTTCCTTTTTATTATAATTTTTTTTTAAATCCTAAATCTTGTCTCACTCTTCTACCACCAATTTCCAACCCTTCACAGTCACCTTGGCTCAGGTGCCACCAGGGAAGGTTGCCTTCCCTGTTGGCAGGAGGGGTGGTTGCTTTCAGCTGTGGGAGGAGCCAACCGGAACCCACTCAGGTTTTCCTTTCAGCCTCTCCTTTGAAGTCTCACCACTTTGGCTTCAGGGACTCAGGGCTCCCTGCCGTCTCTGCCAATAATCCTTGGCTTCTCATCCTCTTCTCAGGTTGACAGCTGCTCCTTTTCCTGCTCTTTAAGACCCCAGACTCTTTCTTTTTCTTGATAGAAACTGGAAAAAGTTAGTAGCAGGACACATTTTTAAATTGTGGTAAAATACACATAACATAAAATTTGCCATCTTAACTATCTCTAAGTGCATCATTCAGTGGCATTAAGTACATTCACATTGCTGCACGATCATTACCACCATCAATCCACAGAGCTCTTTTCATCTTGCAAAACTGAAACTCTGTCCTTATTAAACACAGCTCCCCATCCACCCCACCCACCCTCATCCTTGGCAACTGTCTTTCTATTTTCCGCCTCTATAAATTTGACTACTCCAGATACCTTGCGTCTGGGGAATCAAAGAATATTGTCCTTCTTTAACTGGTTTATTTCACTTAGCATAATGTCCTTGAAGTTCACTCATGTTGAATGTGTCAGAATTTCTTTCCTTTTTCGGGCTGAATAATATTCCATTGTATGTATATCCCACTGTGTTAGCTTTCTGTCACCGAGATATAATACCGAGAAAAATCTCCTTAATAAAGGCAAAGGTTAATTTTGGCTCATGGTTTCAGGACATGGTTGCTTTGTCCTGCTGCTTTAGGCTTCTGGTGGCACAGTACCTCATGGCAGGAGTACATGGAAGAGATGAATTTACCTCACAGCAGCTGGGAAGCAAAGAGAGAGAGGAAATGTCTAGGGTCCCAATATCCCTTTCTGGGGCACTCCCCCAATGACCTAACTTCCTCCCACTAGGCCCCACCTCCTAAAAGTTCTGCCACCTCCCAGTAGTGCCACTCGCTGGTAACCAGGCCTTCAGCACACGGGTCTTTGGGGGATCCACACAGAGCAACCGCATTCTGCTTATCCGTTATATCCTCAATGGACACTTGGTTGCTCCATCTTTTGGCTATTGGGGCTAAAGGTGCTGTGGGCATACAGGGGTCTGAGTCTCTGTTTCCAGTGCTTTTGGGTCTATGGCATATACCCAGAAGTGGAGACATGTTTTCGGGGTGTTTTAATTATTCTGTGCCCTTTCTCAAATCTTTTTATTTTATTCTTCAACTAACATCTTTTGGGTGGCTGCTGCTCTCACTGGGCCTGTGGTATAGGCCACAAAGGATACTTCGCTCTCTCAAATGCCCTCCCTTCCCTCCTGGTCACTCCCATCTCCTCACTTCCTGCATTTCTCTTCTTTGTGTTTATCATCACCTGACATGCTGTGTGTGTGTGTGTGTGTGTTTGGGGAATTACTGGGAATTGAACCCAGGGGGCACTTTATCATTGAGCTACTATGTCCCTAGTCCTTTTTTTAAGGCAGGGTCTCACTACTTTTTCTGAGTCTTGTCTCAAACTTGTGATCCTCCTGCTTCAACCTTTCATGTCACTGAGATTACAGACATGTGCCACCATGGCCTGCTGCTATATATCTATATATCTTTTTATAGTTTGCTCTTCCTGTTAGAATGTGAGCTCTCTGCTTTGATTATTGCTCTATCTCCTCTATCGGGCACAGTGCCTGCTATACATACCTAGGACACAATTATTAAGGGAACGAATGAATGATTGCCTCTGTGCCTCCCTGTATGTCGCTTACAATCTGCTGGGGAGATACACCCATTCAAACTATAGTATTAGGCACAATATAGTAGGTATCCTGAGAGGTATGGTTTCAAGTGCTCTGAGAGAGTCAGCATGACTGAACTGGGAAGTACTTCTGTGTACTGGATAGGGAATTTCCACAATGATGTAAAGACCCATACTTGAGTAGCATGATCGTGATATAAATTAATTAATTTTCTCATCAGTCTCCCCACAGCTTCCTGATATAATTTTGGTATCAATTTCTAGGTAAGGAAACTAGACCTGAGAAGGATTAAGGAACTTGCCTAACTAAGGCCATACAGCTAGTAAGATTGCTGCTGCTTCTTTTTTTTTTTTTTTTTTTTTTGTGGTGCTGGGGATTGAACCCAGGGCTTTGTGCATGTGAGGCAAGCACTCTACCAACAAAGCTATATCCCCAGCCCCGTAAGATCGCTTCTTAGGTCAAACTTCTTTTTCTTCCTTTTATCCATTTTTTAATTATATTAAATTTCTTTTCAAAAATCAGAAAAGGAACAGTGCTCACTGGAGCTCGTGAAAGAAGGCAAAGATCTACTAAAAAGGATGAGCTTCTGTCAGCACCAGTGTGAACACCCTGGTCTATACCTGTCCACACTGTCTTTATGTTCATACAAACCCCTGCAAATGGATCAACCTGTTCTAAAGGCTTCTCTGTTTTTACAAAAATGGAATCACGCTGCGTAAATCACTCTGCTACTTATTTTTCTTTGCACATCATGGCCATCTCGTACAGTGGAAGATGTAGATCTAACTGGCTCTTTTTAAGAGTTGCATCTATCTACAATGTGGTTGTACCATGTTATCCAACCACTCTTGGGTTTCTTGCTTCTTTCCACTATAGACAATGTTGCATTATCCTTATGTATCAATACTTTTCTTTCTCTAGGATATATTTTCAAGCTGGGTTTGCTCAGCCCACGTGTATGTGTACTTTTAATTGTAATCAATACTGTTTCATTATTTTCCCAAAAGATAGTGGCATCAATCAGATGTCATGCTCGTCTGGACTCAGACTGCCCTCGCTTCTTTCCTCCCTGCTTTTCTGCAGAACAGTATCCTCAGGCTCATCCCAGGCCACGCAGTCAGCCTCAGGACTTTCCCAGAGGCTGAAGGGGAGACTATTTATTCTCACATGCCACCTGCGGGCCTAGATGTGACTCTGTCCTCTCCCTTGGCCACTGAAGACTATCCATCAGGAGATCTGGAGTACTACCAAACGCTGTCACTAACTAACTGTTTGATGTTGAGCAAGCCACTTAACTTTTCAGTGCATTTGAAAGGGGCTTGACCATCCAGTGCAATAGCCATGTGGCTGCTGAGCACTTGAAATGTGGCTAGTGAGATTGGAGACTGAATTTTACGTTTTATTTCATTGTAATTAATTAGAATTTAGATTTAAAGAGCCTCATGTAGCTAGTGGCTACCTCAGGTCACCATGTAGCTACAGAGATTGAGAATGGGATCTATGGAAGTGTATAGAAAGTGCTTAGCTAGCCCAGAGTCTGGCACATAGTAAACACTCAATAAATGCTTGCTATTATTAGGTATTCTGTGTCTTGCTTTCCAACCCACCACACCTGATGGCCCCCAATAACGCCCCATACTGGCTGTCCCCGAGTCACCTGGGGAAGGGAGGAGAGGTGTTACTGCGCTGATGCATGTCAGTAATGAGCCTTGCACTGAATGTTTCTGGTCTGCTACTTTCCCTGGAGGGTCATGTGAGCTGGAGTGGTATGTGGCCTGCTTTGCAAGTGATTAACATGGTGTAAGCAATCTGCATAGAGAGAAAAAACCCTCCGTTGGTATTCCATTATTCTATTAGAGTTTCAGAGCCGGGATTAAGTGGACATGATTTCTTCCTATGGGCCATTAATTTTGTTTTATTGCTGGTCTGATGGCCATTACCCTTTTTTGCCAATGCATTCCCCCATTAGGTTTGTACAATTAACAAAATATGTGCTGTTAGGGCTTTGATAGGAAGAGTGGGATGGAAATAAAGGGCGGGGATGCCACCACAGAGGTGGGGGTGGGGAGAGGCGAGGCCCAGGGGTGGGACCTCCAGAATCCAGTGGGGCATGTGGGCCTCTTCAGCACCTGCCTTGGGGCCACGGCATTCCTGGAAAACTGCAGAAAGACCTTTTGGGCTCTGTTCCAGCTAGGAGTGTAGGAGGCACCCAGGCGAGAGGAGAGCATGCTTCGTGGGTCTAGGTGGGAGCCGTGTTGTGCTTCCTGGCTCGTCTCCTTCAGCTTCCAGCTGGGTACAGCACAGCTGAGGCCAGAACGTGCCATGCCCACCGAAGCTGTCACCTTGAATTGGAAGCACCTCAGCAGGTGATAGGGTTGGGGGCAAGGGGAGCGGGGGTAGAGTCAGCCTCTAGGTGCCTGACCCTGTGATGGAGAGAGTTCTGGGGCAACACAACAGGAAGACTTGTGCCTGTCAAAGGGGGAGCAGATACCCAGTGCCATCCAGTGATCACCACGTGGAAATACGCAGGATTAATATGGCTAAGCAACTGATCTTTGGTGAAAAGCTAGAAATCTGAGTTTTATTTTATATTGGTGCTCTACCATGGAGCTACATCCCAGCCCTTTTGGTTTTTCATTTTGAGACCTGTTGGTGCTCAAGGAAGATGTCCAGGCTGACCTTGAATTTGTGATCCTCCTGCCTCCACCTCCTAAGTGGCTGCGATTACAGGCACGCGCCACCACCCACGGTTTAAATTTTATTTAAAAATTTTTCCCATATTTTTGTTGGTGAATTATAGTGTGCACAACAGGCTGGATTTTTAAATGTGAAATTTCCCAAATATTTAGATGTAGGCAGAATTAAAAAAACACCAGAGAGTAAAGAGTCAGCCCAGGGGCAGCCATTTGGTAGCCTCTGTCAAGCAATAAGAAGTCTTAGCAGGGTTTCAAGGAGAGGTGGATATGATCTAATTTGTATTTCAGGAAGCTCGCGGGGCAGGAGGTGGGGGTGGTTGGTAGATGGGCAAGAGCAGAGTGAGACTGTAGCCTGGGGGACCCCAACATCCCCAGCACCTTCTCCCATGCAGGAAAGTCATCAGGGTTAGCCCATCAGTGTTGAGAGTCCTTCCAGGGTTTCAGATTCATACCTAACCCTATAGGCACAGGCACGAGTTTAGAGGCTGGGCCTCGGCAGGGCCTGGGGAGTGTAATGAGGGACCTTTGTCAGGCCACTATGCTCAGACTGCCTGTGGCCCTGAGGGTCAAGGATGGGTGTGGAATTAGAATGTATACGACCAGACTTAGAGGAAGACCTTACAGTGTCCTCCATGCCAGTGGGTAAGAGACTTATACCCAGATATTTAGAGCCAGGTAATTGTATCTTTATTCAACTACTCAGTTATTACCCACTTAGAGCCCACTGATCAGGGACTTCAGTGTCTGACGGACAATCTCATTGACGAAGTAAAAGCAACTAGAGAGTGTCATCTGTGACAAGGAACTGCAGGTGGAGAGTGTGGTGACTGAGATGATGTGGTGGAGAGATGCAGGACACAGGTGGAGAGGTAGGGGTCCTCCAGACACGTCCTCCTGGAATGGGCCGACTCAGATTTCTCCATTGAAGTTCCTTTTTCCTTTTGGAAAGTTTGCTACATGCTGGCAGAGGAGCATCCAGGGAACCTGTTGGTGCTCAAGGAGGGGTTATCACAATTTGGTGTTCATCCTAAAGTTCTGGTTTGGGCAAGATTAGGAAAGCTTGTCACAGGCGGCAGATGAATGCAGAAGTCCTCAGTTTTCACTTGCCTCTCTTTTTTTCTATCCAGTTGCCGCCAGTTCTTATTTTATTTTATTTTTTTAATTCGTTTTAGATATACATGACAGTAGAGTCATTTGACTTACTCTACATACATGGAGTATAACTTATTCTGATTAAGATCCCATTCTTATGGTTGTATATGATGTAGAGTTTCACTGCTGGCATATTCATATATGAACATAGGGAGGTCATGTCTGATTCATTCTACTGTCTTTCCTATTTCTATCCCTCTTCCCTTCCCTTCTTTCCCCTTTGTCTAATCCAGTGAACTTGTATTCTTCTCTCCCCACCTTGTTGTGTGATAGCATCTGTATATTAGATAGAACATTTTGCCTTCGTTTTTTTAGAATTGGCTTATTTCACTTAGCAAAATAGTCTCTAGATTCATCCATTTACCAGCAGAAGTCATGAAGTCATTCTTTTTTATGAATGAGTAATATTCCATTGTGTGTATATACCATTTTCTTTATCCATTCATTTGTTGAAGGGCACCTAGGTTTGTTCCATAGCTTGGCTAAGTGAACTGAGCTGCTATAAACATTGATATGGCCATGGCACTGTAGTATGCTGATTTTAAATCCTCTGGATATATGTCAAGCAGTGGGATAACTGGGTCTAATGGTGGTTCCATTCCAAGTTTTCTGAGGAAGCTCCACACTGCTTTCCAGAGTGGCTGTACAATTTTGCATTCCCACCATCAGTGTATGAGTGTACCTTTCTCCACATTCTCACCAATCCTATTGTTACTTTATTCTTTTTCTTTAGTTGTAGATACCTTTATTTTATTTATTTATTTATTTTTAATGTGGTGCTGAAGACGGAACCCAGTGCCTCACACGTGCAAGGCAAGTACTCTAACACTGATCCACAACCCCAGCCTATTACTTGTACTCTTGAAAATTGCCATTCTGACTGAAGTGAGATGAAATCTCAGTGTAGTTTTAATTTGCATTTCTTTAATTGCTAGACAGCCCTCATTTTATAACAGAATAACAACAACAGTAGACCTAGTAAGTTACTGATATGTTCCAGGCAATGCATTAAATGTTGTGCCTCCATTATCTCATTTAAAAGTGCTTCCATTATCCCATGTTAGAGATGAGAACACAGAGAGGCTAAGGTTATACAAATGATGGACTTCAGTTTGAATCCAGAGCTGTCTGACTCAGCTTCTTTACTCTTAAACCACAATGATATACTAAACTACCTTAGGAAGAGACTTAGCATTCCCTATAGATTAATCTGGACAACCTCAGACATACATAGATATCAGATGGAATGTTGTTTTGAGAATCATCTAGTAATCTAACCTTATCATTTTTAGATTGGGAAACTGAGGAACAGAGTGGTTAAGGGTCCTTGTCTGAGATCAAACAGTAAGTTAATGACAGTCAGTGCATGAACCCATATCTGTCTAGTGCTCTCTGTATTAGACCATGGCTCATGTATTTTACACCCAAGCTCACCTCCCTCCCTCCTTCTGACGTCTCTGGCTGTGTCTCATGGATGCTCACACCACCATCTTGAGGATGCTATCAAGTTCTGCTGTGATATCTTCTCTGGGAAGCTATCTTCTATCCCTCTCCCATCCTCTCATTCAAACAAACGTGACTATTTAACAACTCCCTCCTCATTTTTCATTTCCCAGATTCCCTCATGTTTACAAATGTGAAATGTTCATCTCATTCATGTTTCATATTATCTTTATGGTGAACAAGATGGCCAAAATTTTAATTCTGGCTGCCTGATCACATGACCACAGCCCTTTGTCACGTTTGCCTGCCAGGATCAGAGTCTGTGAGCTTTAGAAAGCCCTTAAATATGCACATGAAGGGTGTCCATGCACCCACCAGCCAGTCTTGGGGAAACTTCTCCATTGGTTCATGATGATGAGTGGTAGATAAGGACAGTGTGGAGAAGTAGCACATGTATGTGCAAGTGTGTAAGTGTGTATGTGTGTATGTGAAAGAGAGAAATGGAGAGACACTGAGGGAGGAAAATATGATTTTTATGATTTTTCTAGTTATTCAGTTCAAAGAATGGACTTCTCCTCCTCCTCCTCCTCCTTCTTCTTCCTTCTTCTTTTTGTGGCACCAGGTATTGAACCTGGGGGTGCTCTGCCAATGAGCCACATCCCCAGCCCTTTTTATTTTCTATTTTGATACAGGGTCTCCCTAAGTTGCTTAGGGTCTCACTAAGTTCCTGAGGCTGGCCTTGAACTTGTGAGCCTCTTTCCTCAGCTTCCTAAGTTGCTGGGATTACAGACATGTGCCACCACACCTGGCGAAGGGATGGCTCTTTATAGTCATGTTTTTGCCCTCCTTTGGGGGGTTGAATTACTTTATGAAAGATGATGAAAGAGGACACTATTAATATTTTATCAAAATCTAAGTTTACCAACCCTACCCATCTTTGAATGCTTCTTACTATTTACTAATGACTGAAATCCAAATCTGGGAAATGATGCAATGGAGCAACTTCTTACCCAATGCAATATTCTCCTTCCCATACGGGGAGTTCACTACCTTTCCAGGAATTATGACTCAGTTTTCAATGGTTCTTTTTTTTTGTTTTTGTTTTTGTTTTAACTTCTGGGGCTGGGGTTGGAATCCAGGACCTCATGCATGCCAGGGAAACTCTCTACCACTGAACCACATTCCTAGCCCATTTGATGGGTCTTATTGCCAGAGTATTCTTTCTTTTGTTCAACTGAAGATTGGCCTTCTCTAAGGTCCACAATTAGTCTTAATCTTACCTTCAGAACTACCAGGATGGAGAGGGAACACACTGCTTTAGTCAATACAGTTGGACCAATGGGTAATATTAGAGAGGACAAAGAAGATACAGCTGTAGGTCTTCTACCATGTCTTCTACCTCACAGTCTCCTAATAATGAAAACAATAATAATAGCTGGCATTTAGTACATGCTTATAATAGTGAGTGAAGCACTCACTATTATAAGCATCTTAGATTATATGAAGTCATTCAATTCTTACAACCACACTAGGAATTAAAGCTTTTTCCTTTTTTCTGTGTGTGTGTGTGTTGCTGGGAATTGAAACTCGGGCCTTGTGCATGCTAGGCAAGTGCTCTACTGCTGAGCTACATACACCACAGCCCGAAAATAGAACTTTCATTAGGCCTATTTAACAGATGAAAGACTAAGGCACAGAGGAGCTTGCCCTTGGTCAGGATGGGACTGTACAATATGATTCCAGAGCTTACACTTTTAACCACTAGAATTTTAACACATAATTTAACAACTAGACAGCTTCTTCCACTTTGCTCTTCTACTCACTGCTCTCAAATATGCCAGAACTGCACATAGAACTAATATGGGTTGACAAGTCCAAAGTGGAGGAGATCATCCATGCCCTCAATTTGGACACTGTATTGCTCTCAGTGCAACCCAAGGTTGCATGTAATGAGATGCAACAATACCATATCCTGGCTTTGCATTTAACTCAAATAACCCAGTTTTTATCCTCAATCAGGCCAACCCTTTTTATGTTTTTCTTGCAATTGATTTTTTTTTTTTCCCAGTATTGGGGATTGAACCCAGGAGTGCTCTATCACTGAGCTACATCCCCAATCCTTTTTATTTTTCTTTTTAAAAATTTTAAGACAGAGTCTCACTAAGTTGCCCAGGCTGGTCTTGAACTTCTTGCAATCTTCCTGCCTCAGCCAGTTAGGGTTATAGGTGTGGGCACCATGCCTATCTGTAACTGATTTTTGACTATGAAAACCAGGTTTGTCAAATCTTTTAGTACAGTTTTGTGAAAAAGGTGGATTTGCTTGTGGAAATAGAATATAATTTGATGGGTTAGAGTAATGAGACTGTGGACAATTTTTCCTTACTTTCAAAATTATTTCATTTGTGGTTGTCACGATGTTATTACATAAGAAATAAAAAATGGTAAAGAAAAAACGGACTTTTTATTTTTGGTCCTTCCTTCAGCTGTTAAAAGCTTTCTGATTCTTGAATTCATCTCTGGAGCACAGGAGTTTCCCCTCCAGCTTTGTGTCAAATGCAAATGGAAAGACTGCCTTCTTCCAAGATGCTGATGTCTCAGGTGGACAGTCACTGAAGGCAGGGACAGGGAAAACAACTCCATGTAATTTTCTTTTTGGAGGGGGGATACTGGGGATTGAACTTGACCCCTGAGCCCCATCCCCAGCCCTATTTTTTGTATTTTATTTGGAGACAGGGTCTCACTAAGTTACTTAGTGCCTTGCTGTTGCTGAGGCTGGCTTTGAACTCGCGATCCTCCTGCCTCAGCCTCCCGAGCTGCTGGGTTTACAGGCTTGCGCCACCATACCCAGCCAGCTCCATTTACTTTCACATAAATAGTTTGTATACTGAGTTCATGCAGTGCTCAGTAGTAATGAATAAGTAGTTGAGAATTACACAGGTTGGAACCCATTGCCAACCAAGGGCTTGTTCTGAGGTGCTGGTTATAGGTCCTGGTTGGAGCATTTCAATAGATATTTACTGCTAGTGTCTGGGGATATAATGATGCATAAGAAATGATACCTTTCCTCAATTACTTATAGTTGGTGGTCTGGCCTTGTCTGTGAGTTACCTCCATGAACGGAGAACGACCATCATGCAGATATTAGTAAACGGATTCAGAGGAAGAGCTTTTGCTTGAAGGACATCATTATGAAAAAAGAGTGACAATTTATTTCCAGGAGCGTATCTCACACACCTCATGCCTGAATCTTTATTTTGTGGGAGCCAAGATCTTGCTAAGTTGCTCGGGTTGGTCTCAAACTCTCAATCATGCAGTCTCAATCTTCCAAGAAGCTGGGATTATAGTCATGCACCAGTGAGCCTGGACCCCATACCTGAATCTTCTAACTGAAATTCCACCTTCTTCCAAGATATCTCTCTTGTCGTAATTGAAGGAGATATACTAAAGGGAGTAGGTGAGGGGCACTACATTCTATAATTTCCTTATGAAAAAACTTCCAGTAGTTCTAGGAGCTCATAGCCCAGACCTGAGCTATGTCTTAATGCTTGAAGCACTGGATTCCCTGGCCCATCTTACTTACTTGGGAGGGAGTATTTCTTTTTCTGTTCTCCTTCAAGTATATCAATCTCTGTGCTGTTCCAGGGGCTTCCATGTTTTCCCCTCCTTACCCTTGGTAGATTGCCCCCATCATTGTCATACCCTCTGTGTTAGTCAGTTTTCCATTACTATAGCAAAATACCTGAGATAATCAACTTATAAAGAGAAAAAGGCTTATTTTGGCTCATAATTTTGGAGGTTCCACTCTATAGTTGTTTGGCCCCATTGCTTTGGGCCTATGGTAAGGGAGTATACCATAGTGGGAGTGTAGGTGGAGTAAAACCACTCGCCTGATGACAGGAAAGCAGAAGACAAAGAGAAAGAAACCTCGGTCTCACGATATCTTCAAGGATCCTCAATGAGCTAAAAACCTCCCAGTAGTCCCCATCTCTTAAAGGTTCTGCTACCTCGTGTAGTCCCACATTGGAAACCAAACCTTTAACACATGGGCCTTTGGTGTGGGGGGCAGTCAACATTCAAACTCTCTCTACCAGCAACCCTCTGCCTCCCTTCCTCCAGCCAAGTCTTGCCTATCCAGTCTTCCAAGGTCCCACTTAAATTCTACCTCTCGATGGCTTCAATTCCCACCAACTTCTTTTCTCTATGGAGAGAGAATGATTGTCTCTATCATACAGTTTAGCACAGTTTTTATTTTTTTAAATTTTATATTTTATTTTTTGGAAAAGGGGAGCTAACGCAGGGATGTATTACCACTGAGCTACACCCTCTGTCCTTTTTATGTTTTTTACTTTGAGACATGGTCTCACTAAATTCTGAGGGTCTAAATTGCTGAGGCTGACCTTGAATTTGCAATCCTCCTGCCTCAATCTCCCGAGTCACTGGGATTATAGGCCTGTGCCAGTGCGTCCTGCCTAGCACAACTTTTTATATAGTCATGTCTGATTGGTGTTGTTTCATATGGGCAATCTTATTTCCCCAGTGATGTGACAGTGATGTTTTTCTAATAGGACCCATGTCTTTATTCCTACTAACATAGCAAGTGTAGATCATGGAGTAGATACCTGATAAATATGTGCTTTTTTAAAAAAAAGTGTTTTATCTCAGGAAGAGAATTAAAAGTAGTCAGAGTTTTGATTTTTCTATCTTGTTCCCATAATTCTTCACCATGCACATTTACCTTCCCACCCACCCAGACTCTTCATTTCATCTGAAAGATCCTCCTGCAACAAGACTTTCATTTTCCCGCCATAAACAACAAGGTCAGTTTTGTTGTCTGTTTGCTTTGTGCAGTGTTCCCTGTCTAGGTTTTGAGCTTTCAAGGGGCCCCTCAGCTCTGTCCCCCTGCATAGGGTCTTTAATCAATTGAGAGGCTCCAGTAGATGACTATTGCCTCGGACTGCTTGGGGTTACTCAACAGCTCGGAACCCTCTTTTCTCTGGGATTCCTTTAAGGCAAGGAAAGAAACGCAAGAGAAATGGAGGCACTTAGCACAAAGAGGAGGGTATGATTCTGTCTCTCTGTCTTGGTTAGCTCTTGAAACAATAATCTTTTTGCACCAAGAGTCTTTTCCCACTCAGCCCTGTGGGCAGAGCTGCCAGCTCCAGATGTGCTCTTGAGAAGATCCACCTCTGGGTCAACCCCACCCCACCCTGGCTTTCACCCCCAGCAGAATCTCATACAGTCTATAAAGATGTTTTCTTTTATTGGCAGGTGAAATCTGGAGCAGGACCCTGAGGCTTTCTGTCCTCCATGCCGCTCACTAGAAAAGGGGCTGTGAACTGTAAGTAACTTTGATTGGCATTTTCCATGCTGACTCAATAAGGTTATGGGTTCAAGACCAGCGCTGGACCTGATCTTTAACAGCCGTGCATTGTGCAAGAGAAACAATGAGCTAGTCAGAATGTAAAATACAGCGGAGTTCTAATTAGATTATGTCTGAATGTGACAAAGAAGCCCTGTAATATGACATGCTATTTAATTAGACTGTATTGATTGGGCATTAAGGTGGACTTGATGTGTTACGTGTGTCATGAGAGCTGGAGAAGGAAGTTCTTGAGTTTTTTCAAGGCCGAGTCAAACCTCAGCCACTACTGCCTGTGGGCTAAGTTTGCTGGGTCAATGAATGGAAGAAGTGGCAGCATCAGTCTCCAAACTGGGCCAAGTTCATAGCCCAGACTTGCTTTTGCATCTGGTTATTTCTGGGGAGGTGCAAAGGAGGATAAAGGAGCACTTCCCTTTCATCTTCCAATAAGAGCTCCACCTCAGGCTTATAGGCCCCCCACTTGGCCAGAATTTGCTCACCTGTAGGACCTGGCCACATTCCAGCCTTCTCGGTAGAATCCCTTTTGGAACCCAGCTAGAAGTGATTTTTCCTCTTCTGAGAGTCTGCTGCATTCACCACTGCTCACTCTTCTGGACAGCACTTTACTGTGTTCTCTTCAGCGAGGCTGTGAGCTCTAGGAAGGTAAAGTCTGGGTTTCCCTCTTTGTGTGCACAATGCACCCTCAACCTTGTTGCCACTTGGTGACCATTAGTTGCATGACTGGGATGTCCAGGGCAGGTTGGCTCTTCCACCCTGCATCCAGGACTACCTGAGACTGAGCTGCTGCTGCTGCTGTGACTTTGATAGTGCATTGGCTTCCAACCAGTCCATGGAATTATAAATGATTAACCGTTATCAGCGCACATCTTCACCTCTGTGTAAAAATAGATTGACTGTAATGAGTATTTGAATAAATCATAAGAATGGCCGCCCTGTGATCGGCTAACATCCTGCCGATGACTGCCTGGTGAGTGAGCAGGGCGCCGGCCTCCCGCCTAATGGCCTGCGATTCAGTGCTGGTCGCCTCTGTGATTGACGGGCCTGGGCTCCCAAGGCACCTCCTCTGCAGCCCAGGCTCTGGAGTGGTCCACTCCCAGGGCTGAGGGGGTGGGGAAGGGTGCCTCCCTCCATCCTGTTCCAGGAAAGCCTGCCTAGAGATGGAGCTGAGGGTGGGTGGGGGAGCCAGAGTAGAAGATAACGACCTTTGTGAGAATCGATGTCTCCTCGCACCGGAGGTTAGAGGGACCTCATAAGTCAAGTCAAGTATGAGGAGCAAGCTGAGCGTGAACCTTAATGGGAGCTGAGAGTGGGGGGAGGGGGGTTGGTCTGTACTTTCCCTCCCTGTCTTGGAGGGCAGCTGGGCACATCAGCACTGGGTCATCCATACCCAGAGAAAGCTCCTGCCTGCAGAAACTCTTGGATCTGCAGTGAGAAACCAGGAAAAACAGGTTTCTTCAGGACTCTGAATTGGGGAGGATTCAAATGATTTTTCAGGCAGTGACTTGCCAAAGCCACCTTGGGTGTTGCGGATGCTGACTTTTAGAAGGGGAAAAAGAAGAGAGGAGGCAGGCAGAGAGTGAGGGGCACCAGGTGAGGAGGGAATTGTTTCAAAGTCTGTAGTTTTAGAGAAGGCCAATGAGGACTGGGTTTGAGGGGGAAATAGCAAACATTCCAATGTTTGTTAATTCCAGTGGTGTCACAGTTACTAGGCCATGTAACAAACCATCCCGGTATACACAGTAGCTGAACGATGTTTATTCTGAGTAGGGAATGTTAGGACCTGGTGGGGACAGCTCATTTCTGTTCCACTGGGTCTGGGATTTCAGCTGAGTTCTGGAAGCATCCAAACACTCTTCACTCATCGTCATTGTTCTGAGCTTTGACGCCAGCCATTGGCTAAGGCCTTAGCTGTAGGCCAGACTCATGTGACCTCTCCATGTGGCCTGGGCTTCCTGACAGCATGGTTGCCTGATTTTAAAGGGAAGTCTCCTGAGAAAGAGCAGAAGCCAGGTGGAAATTGTTTTGCCTTTTATAACCTAACCCCTGAAGTCAACCAGCACCACCCACACTGCATCCTTTCCATCCTTTGATTGGATGCAAAGGTCATCTAAGTTTAAGAGAAGGAAGGGCTGGGGAGATGGCTCAGTGGTAGAGCACTTGCCTAGCATGTGTGAGGCACTGGGTTTGATCCTCAGCATCACATAAAAAATAAAACAAAAATTATGCCTATCTATAACTAAAAATATATAAATAAAGAGAAGGAACATAAACCCTCTACCATCTCTCGAAGGAGCATCAACATCACACTGAAAAGGGCAAGAGGGATAGGATATATATTTAGTAGTTCCTTCATATCTGTGGGGGATGCTCAAGTCCTTATGTAAAATGGCAGGTGTAGTATTTGTGTATAACCTGAGCATATCTTCCCGAATTACTTTAAATCATCTCTAGATTACTTCTAAGAACTAATGCAATGTAAATAGTTGTTAGGCTGTATTGTTTAGGGCAAGATGACAAGGCATAAAACTACATGTTCAGTACAGAAGCAATTTTCCTCCCAAATATTTTCAATCCGTGATTGGTCAAATCCCTGGATATGGAACCCATGGATACTGAGCACTGACTACGTGTTCTAGTCATCTTTGGAGACCAGAGTCTACTACAACTAGTATTTGTCAAATATCTGCTAGCGGTCTGGTACAACTTGCTTCATCTTTTTCCCAGTAAAAGTAAAAGGACCCTTCCTGTGGAGTGATATGCTCCCTCTTGTACCATGATAGGCTAAAGCTGGGCATGATGGCACATGCCTGTAATTCTAGCTACTTGGGAGGTTGATGCAGGATAGGAAATTTGAGGCCAGCCTAGTCAACTTAGGAAGACCCTGTCTCAAAATAAAAAATAAAATGTACTGGGGATGTAGCTTAGCATCCATAATCCCCAGCACCACAAAAGGATCTCTGCTTTAGATAATCAAACTGCCTCTTTATTGTGCATGTCTGAGTTTAAAGGGCCCCTCAAAGTCAAGCTAGGCTTCCTTTCAGGGTTGGGGTGTGGTAAGGCTGGGAGACCCTGCAGTGCGTAGAAATTTCTTCCTGCCAGTCCATCATAGCAAGAGCACATCTGGTTTGCAACCCACAGTTTGAAGTGTCAGGTCGGAAGGGGTCTTAGACCTGTGACCCGGGACTCCACAAATCTTGACCCTCGGTTTGCATCCAGACTCCCCACATCTCCATTGCCATGGCCTTTAAAGCTGGGGTGGGTTTCAACCACAGATCAGGGTTGAAAAAGCTACACAGGGTTTGTTGAGCAAGGGAAATTCTTTGGCTTCCTTTGCTTCCTGGCCCCTCAAGCCTTGTGTTTCTCTTCCTTTTGCTCTACCACACCCTCTGACCTGGGGAGACTGTGCCCATATGGAACCAAGCTCCCTTTCTTTGTCCCTGCTTCTGATGCAGATGCAGCTAAATTTTGGAAGAGAATCTGAGTGTTCTGGCTGCCTTCTTGTGATTTAAGGAGATATAAACAAAACCAAAGAGGTCAAAGAGTGGAAACAGAGCCAGTCCATCTTCTCAGGGGCCTGAGATCTGAGAATGGCTAATGCCAGAGGGAAGGGACAGGGAAGAGAGGGATAAGGGGACTTGGATTGGATTAAAAGGTGCTTGAGGTTTGGAAGGAGAGTCTTGGGTTCTTCCACATGAGCTTAATATTAACATTAGGAGCCAGCACTTCCTGGGCACTTACTACATGAGAGGCTGGATACTAAGTTCTTGGGCTGCATTTTCTCATTGGACCCTACTTTGTGGGATCCTGTTATTATTCTGTATTACACAAAGAGAGGCTCAGAGAACACGAGAAACACCCTAGGAAACAGCAGCGAGTTTGTAGCAGAGTTGAAATTCAACTTAGAACTCTATTCTCAAGACTTGAACCATTCATTATTTTATCCACGCTGTGTGCGTGGATTGAAATGTCACACTGAGCTTCATTTATATGTACAATTAATATGTTAATAAAAATAAAAATAACTAAATTTAAAAAATAAATTTTTGAAAAGGAGCCTCTGTTTACTGTCCTGTAAATGGGGATGTCTTGCCGGGTGTGGTGGCACATGCTTATGACCCTAGCAGTTCTGGAGGCTTAGGATGGCAAGTTCAAAGCAAGCCTCAGCAACTTGGCAAAGCCCTAAACAATTGAGTAAGACCTAGACAATTGAGTAAGAGTCTCAGGGGTTAAGGGCCCTGAGTTCAATCCCTGATGAAAAAAAAAAAAAAAAAAAAGGTATGTCTGATGGCAACAAACTCAATGTCACCTTCAGTTCTCAGATTCTAGATGTGCAGATGAGATTCTGGGAATTTGCTTAGAAATATCTAAAGTAGGCCCACTTTATGGAAATGAAAGTATGGAATCATTTCCTGTTCTTTCGCCTTTCATGAAACTTAGGTCAGGAAACTAGTATTTAATTTGGGCAGGTGAAGGAAACAGATAAAAACATGAAGGTCATTTAGATTTTCAAGGCTCCAGCTTGCAGGGAAATATTGGGTATGATGTCCAAAGCTTGGGTTTGAATCCTATTCTTATGTGATTTTGAACTCATTGCTTTGGTCTCCAGATTCTTCATCTCTAGAAGAGAAATGAGATTGTATATACATCTCAGGACTGCTGTAGGGACTCAATGAAATCCAGCATGTGAGTCATTCTTGGCACATAGTTGGTACTTCATAATGGCTCAACCATTCATTCATCCAGGAAATAAATAAAAAATAAAATTAGAAAGAAAGGTTATTTCTTTTCATTACTTCTGATAGAGATGGTCAAGAATCTTGCCTTTAACTGTGCTCTCCATAAAAGTTCCCTCATAAACTATTGATATTTTAATAATACACATTAGCATCTTGCCCTTTGACAAATGAATATTGAATGAGCAATAAAGGGGCAAAGGTATAACCAGGTGTACTGGTTGGGAGAAGCTGGAGTCTTAGGTGGTTGTCCAAGGAAATACCAACTTTCCAGAGGTCTCCCCAGTGGCTCCTAGGAACAGCTCTTAAAAGGAACTCATAATCCAGTAAGCCTAACCTAGTCTAAGCAGGATTTTTCTTCTTTTTTTCCTTTAACTTGACTGAAGGGTACTTGGAAGAGGAGAAAAATGGTCATTAAGGAACTGCTAAAAGAGTAGAGGTTTAAATCCCATATGCAATACATTGGACCTCCCATCATTTTTGCTGAAAGGTGCAGGTTTTACCTTTATGTACTCTCTCCCACTCAGTAAATTAAAAATCTACAGACAGTTGGACAATGTGTCCTCAAGAAATCAGGCAAGACCCTAGAAAAAAATAGGCCAGTTACACCCTCCTCTTTCTCCTTGCACCACCAGTCTAGTTAGGAGCCTGTGCTTTTGGGGGAATATGCTCAGATTTCTAAGATAGAATTCCCTGTCTATTCTAGCATCTGCCTCCAGCCCTTCTGCCACAGCCTCCAATGTCTCATAGCCTCTGTCTGGGCTGGGAGTCCTTGAGTGTACAGAGAGCAGTGACAGGGGCTCTTCGTGGGTCCAGCTTAATTGGCGTGATTTAATGGTGTTTCTGGTGGATTCAGATTTATACGGCTTTCTGAGCTGCAAATCTGCTTTCTAAATGTAGAATTTTTTGTGGAGTGGTAAAAAATAATGGCTGTTCTGTGATTCCTGCCTCCCGAGCTAGGAGATTGCAATTTACATTATGCAAATAGACATTATGCAATCAAGGCACTTTAGCGGGAATCTGGCAGCGAAGAGGCCGCTGATGAGATGCCGAGGTCTGCAGCCTTAACTGGAGGGGCCCCGGAAGAGTGGAGCTGAAGTGGGGAGGAGGTGGGCCAGGCAGGGGAGGAGGCCAAGAGGCTGTTCCCCTGGCCCGAGGAGGCAGAGTGGAGCCTGCCCGGAGATGAATGCATCCTGGGAGCTGCCAAAGCGACTCTCTCAATTAATGGCTTTGTTTAATCATACCCCCTGTCCAGAAGAGTATTGTCTTACGGATAATTTCGTTTGCCTAACGAGATTTTGCTAATTAAATCTCCTTTCAGTTGGTGTGACTATGCCTGCAGGAGAGGGGGCTATTTGGAGCCTTCTCCATAAACCTTTCTGGAGAGGGGCTTGGAAGAAGAGTGGGGGGAGGGGAGGGAAGCAACAGAAAAGAAGGGAGAAGCTGTCCTGCTGTGAACTGCTTGGAGCAGGGCACTGGCCACCCACCCTACTCACTTTTCCCCTGTCCGTGGAAATGCTGACTGTTGGTCACAAATCTTTGTCCAGTGGAAGGGATTTCCCACTTTTCTCTTCCTCCCTGGCTTCTGGAATCTTCGTCAATTTCCCAAGTTCTTTCCAAATCCTCAGAGAGAGCTGTGAGGGTTGGAAGATGATTACAGAGAATTTCCAAGCACTATTCTCAGCAGCCCTGGCTGTGGGGTGGTGGTGGTAGTGGTGGGACCTTACCCTTGCCTTCAAAGTTAGCCAGCCAGTCTGGCTCTTCAGAAAGGAAAAATTGCTCCAAAATTGGCCATTTCTCCAGGGGTAATTAATTGCATAAATCAAAGGGGAAACTCAGATTCATTTGTCATCAGAGCTAGCCAAGTAGCCTCCTGCATGCAGAGGGGCCCAGTGCTGTGCCTGCAACAGCTGGAGCTCAATTAATGCTGGGTACGTAGTAGTCCCTGTCTTATCCACAACTTTGTTTTTTGTGATTTCATAGCCAACCATAGTCCAAAAATGCTAAATTGAAAATTCTAGAAATAAACAATTCTTAAGTTTCAAATAACTTACTACAGTATATGGAAATATACTGTAATTAAAATTATAATTGTTCTATTTTATCATTAGTTATTATTCATCTCTTACTGTGCCTAATTTATAAATTAAACTTTAACCTAGGCATATATGTATAGGAAAAAAACATCTCTCTCTCTCTCTCTCTCTCTCTCTCTCTATCTATCTATATACAGAGTTTGGTACTGTTCGAGACTTCAGGCATCCTCTTGGAATCTATTTCCTGATAAGGCAGGACTACTTTATGTGACCATGTCACTCCCATGCTGTAACACCCCCAGTGTCTCTATACTATTGACAGACTGAAGGTCAACTTCCTTGGCCCACCTCACCATGGGCTGCACAGTCCAACCCTGATCTTTTTTTCCAGCTTCCTTTGCTGCTCCTCTACCACTGTTTGCTCCTTCCTCCCTGTCCATACAGACACTCAGACACATAGTCACACTCCTACACCTGAGACCCAAGTGGGCTGGCTGGATTATGCAATTTCCCATGTTAACTCTGTAAACTTTGTGTCTGCATGTGTGTGGTACTGGGCTAAAACTACATCCTCTGAGCTACATCTCCAGCCTTCTGTATACTTTTATGCCTTGGTGACTGCATGTGCTTCTTCTCTACCTAGAATATCCTTGGTCTGGGTAGCCCCTGCTCCTCCTGTAATATCTCCTCTGTGGCTACCTCCTTTCAGGACTTCCTGCCTCTTCAACCCCACACTGCTCTCTGTACTTCTTTCTTCTGTAGACCATCACAGGACTTCAAACAGGTGTCCAAGCTAAGGACTGAAAGTCTTTCTTCTCTTAATCCCAGTGCCCAGAATCATGGCTGGCTCTGTCAGGTACTGTAGTAGGTACCTGCAAGGTTGGTTAAGCGAAAGGATGGGTGGATGGGCCTGGGAGAAGAGGGTGTAGCAATGGAGGGATGCTCTCCAGTGAGACTCCCACCTTGGAATGGACCATGGTAGGGGTCTAGGAACTGGTTCCTATTGAGGCCATACAGGGTCACTTGGCACCCCATCACCTTTACTTCCCAGGTAGAAAGATATTTACTTTGTACGTCCCCTTCTGTATGCTGGCCTTGCACCTGGTGTACGGGTATCTCATTTCATACCTGTTCATTTGGACCCTGTGAGGTGGATATTATTTTAGCAGAGGAAACTGAGGGTCATCAGTCCTCATCAGAGGGTGAAGCATTCTTCCTCTGTAACGGGGCCTGTGGGGGCTGCGAGGATCTACCCATAGAAAGGTGAAAGCTCCTGATTTTGCTTCCCCACCTCACCCACCCACTCCTCCACTAGTCCATCCTGGCTGGATCCCCAGCCACCCTAGAAGGTGAACTCCCTCACTCACCATGACTTCAAGACTCACCCATGTGCTGGGCTGCCTATGTGTGTCTGTGGGTGTGTGCTGGGGCCAGAGGGACACACAGGACTCAAGGGTGCCCTCCAGCTACTGGTTCTGGCATGTTTCAGACAGTTGACGGCAGGGGGATGCCAGGAATGGAGGAGAGTCTGAGTTCCATGCTGGGAAGAGGGTAGACCAGGAGAAATGGCTCAGATCTTCATGTGGGGTCGGGGAGGCAGATTTTTTTTTTCTTTTTTCTTTTAGTTCAGTGGTTTTGTGTCTTTCATGGTTAATGAGTTTAGTGCTCCATTTGTTGTCCTTTGGTCCATGATGGGTGTCTGTCTGTGGGCTGTCTTCGCATCTAGGCATAGGATCATCCCAGTATTCCAATGGTGCTTTTCTATGAGTCTGTGTTTCTAGGTATACCATAGGTACTCAACAAATACTCATGAAATGCCCCAGCGGAAGGTTGAACAAGTGTGTATTTTGGTGTCGGGCAGGCTGGGTTTGAGCCTTGGTTTTGGTGTATACTCAGCGGAGACGTCGGGATTTAATTTTCTCAACTTGAAAGCAAGAAAAATCATACTCCCTGTTCCATCTTTCTGGAAGGGTTATGGTGGAGGATTATAAGAGATATGTGAAAGTGTTTTATAAACTATAAAGCACTGCACAAGTATAAGAGGTTATTATTATAATGGTTATTACACTTGAAGTGATCATTGTGTTTGAAAATTAGGGATTCTGTTTTCAGGAATATAAAATCATCCAGGCCTGATTTGAACTCTGAGACTTACAGAGCAATCATCATAGGAACTGATTCTAGAATTGCCCAACTGTGGAAACTTTTAGGGATGGAGCCTTACCCCAGAGAGCCCTGCCCTCTCCCCTTCCCTGCTTGACTATCACTGGGGTGGGAGGAGGAGTCTGGAGAAGCTGGCCCATCTTCATTTATGCTATTGTCCCTCCCTTGAGTGGGCATGAGACCATGCGAACAGTCTCTCCTGAGTCTCATCCATTGCCTGGGCTTCCAAGCAGTATTATCTTTGCATAATGCTGTTCCCTATGCTAGGAATACCTTTCCCTTTTTCTCTTCTGGTCTTTTGACCTCTCATGCCAAGCTGCTGCCCTATCTCCAGGCTCCCAGGTTGCCAAATATACCTTCCCAAAGGCATTGATCACAGCTAAATGCCTGGGACTATTAATGCCTGACTCCCTCACCACAGGGTGCACTGCCAGGGCAGGTACTTGGGACTCTGGTCCCATATAGGTGGGTGACTGGCCTCAGCTAGCCAAATAGAAGCCTCCAGGTTGTACCTCTGTCCTGTGGCTGGGGAGCACCTGTCAGTTGCTGACCCCTAGAGGTGAGCAGCTGCCCACCTGGGGAGGCAGATGCTGCCTACCTCACCCCTGGCCCTCCAGATTCTATCTCTTGGCAGGGTGGGCTCCAGCTGGTGGAGGATCTGCTAGAAGCCCTCCTAGGGGCCTACCTTCCTGGCCTTCTCCTTTGGTTCCAGGCATCTCCTGCCTGCTCTCAGCCTCCCCCTCCCCTCCCACTCCCAGCCCCAGGCAGCCTCAGCAAAGTGCCAGGGGGCTGGGAGGCTTTTCATTACCGAATGCACTGAACCTATTTGTGAGTGTTTTGCAAAGTGTTTAATCCAAGGTGTTCCCTCAATTAAATTAGTGCAAACATCTGTGTCCCACATCCACCTCCATTTGCATTCTGTGCCATTTATTACAGAGGGAAATTGGAAGGCACCTTAGGAATACTTAGGACCGAATTAGGCTAGGTTGGAGTGGGTGTCTCAGGGAGGGTGGGTGCCTGTGGGGTTGGCCCACAAGGCAATTCCACCTCTAGGCTAAGACTTGCAAGGAGCCACTTTCTGGTGTAGGAGACCCTGAGGAGGGGTGGGGGACGATGTCTGGACTACCTGGACTTATGGGAGAGGTTGGGTGAATTTGTTTCATCAATGCCCCCGATCCCCACCTGGGGCCAAGTACCAGCAGAGGCAGGAGGATTTCACTGTCAATGTTTTATAACTTTAAACCCAATTTAAAAAGCTGAAAGTGTATCGCACTTAAATGACCCCTGAATCTCTCCCTAGGGGAGCCCTTCACTCTGGAAGGTGGGATCTTTCCATCATGAAACTGTTCAGCCTTGGAGACTGACTGAGCATAGGTGGCAGCTTTTTATCCCTTATACCATGTAGTTTACGTGACTGTCAAGTACTTTAGGAGTCCTACTATTATACTACTTAGGACGGATGGATTAAAAATAGTTTCTCTGTGTGACATATACTACAAGTGAAATATCTGTTGTAACCCTCCCACCAGTCCTCCAAGACAGGACAGGACCAATGAAGGATCCGGGGCTCAGAAAGGCAAAGCCAAGTGCTCATGGGTCCACAGCTAGAAAGTGGAGCAGGTGATATTTGGACCTAGGTCTGCATGACTTCAGAGACTTTGTACTTTCTATTCCCCTGGGGATGTCTCTCTCTCTCTCTCTCTCTCTTTCTCTCTCTCTCTCTCTCTCTCTCATGACATATTTGGGATTGACCTTGAATCAGGATCCTTGCTGCCTCACCAGAACCCTTTATCTCCATTCCCGGCTGGATTGTTCAGAGCCTGCCTTCTCTTAGGATGGCATAGCCTAGGATCCTGGCAGCTAGGATGATGGCCAGGCTTGGCCTGCAACCAACTCAGCAGAGGAAAAAAAAAAAAAAAACCCTGGGTTTTGGGGGCTGAGGCAGGGAGAAAAAGGAAAAGAAGCCTGGAGAATGAAGAAGAGGCTTGTGGGTTGCTGACAGTACCTTAGCGATCACGGAATGTCTCCGTACCCAGTGGGGGAAATGGCGACTCAGAAGGAGGAGCTGACTCAGAGTACAGCTTTAGCGGAGGTCTAGCTAGAACCTGGGTCTCCTAGCTCCTGGAAGGGGCACGATATCAAGGCCTGGACAGTCTCAGAGGGCTGTTAGTGTGACTGTTGCTTTTCCAGGCTGAAGCGGGAACTGGGGTGGGAAGGGGAACAGCAGATTGCTATGAACTTACTAAAGATCCTTCTGATCTGCCCTTAACACAGAACCTTCAAAGTCCTAGAGGGAAGCTTCCATCTCCTGACTGGACCCTGGAGCACCCACACTCTGGCAGCTAGGTCCCCATCAGTCCCTGGGATTTCATCTACAGACATCTGGAAGGGTACATAGGACCTGGGTTAGGCACTTCCTGTTGGCACCCGTGCCACCTTCCCCTTCCCCAGCTTTGCCTGCTTCTGAAGGAAGAGTCAGTAGAGGAGCAATGAATCCAAGCTCAAATCCCTTCTCTCTCACTTCTCCCTCTCACCAAATATGACCCTGTCTTAGTTTCCCCATCTGTTAAAGAGTGATAATAATCTCATCTCAGGATTGTTGAGAAGTTAAGGGCAATGATAGGCATGCTTGGGTTAGAGATGCAGTGCATCCATACGAATTTTCCTGTCTTTTCCATGTTCCCGACTCCCTTCCCCTCTTAGACCATGGGCTTTGGTCCAGGGTACTGGGGGTGGTGGAGGTGAGGGTGGGCCACTCCTGTTCAGCTCTCCCTTCTCTCTTTCCTCTCCTTTCCTTCCCTCTCTCATCAAAAGACTTTAAAAATGTGTCTCGGGCTGGGGAGATAGCTCAGTCAGTAGAGTGTTTGCCTTGCAAACACAAAGCTCTGGGTTCGATCCCCAGCACTGCAAAAAAAAAAAAAAAAAAAAAAAAATGTGTCTCAACATGTGGCACTGCCTAGGGTTTTATAAGAAGGAATTGCTTATCCCAGGCCTTACTTCTGGAAAATGACAATCTATAATCAAAACACATTTATTAAGCACTGACTGTATGTAGTACCCACTGCTGGGTACAGCTGGGTCAGCCTGAGAGTCACCACCTACCTGCCCTGCCCCAGGGCCTCTTATTTCCTCCCAAGACCATGATAGTTCCTGTTTTCTTTGGAATTGTTGGATCCAAGGACCATCTGCCTTACCCAACAGGATTTTGGGCTTCTGCACACTTTTGTGCCTCTCCACTTACACACATAAGGGACTCTCTTCCTAGAATGCTCTCCATCCCCTCATTTAGCTGGCTAGAACTCAGTGTCCAGGTGATGAGAAGGTCTGGGCCAGGGTTTATTTTCCTTGAGTGCCCAGTGCACACTGGGTATCCTGTGATTATGTCTTTACTAGTGATGCCGTGGCTTCAGGAAAGGGTTCCAGAGGCAAAAACACAGAATACTAGGGCCAGCATGGGCCTGGCATCATCTCTTCTGTCCCTCCTGCAAAGAAGGCACATCACCCTCTGTCCCTCGCCAGCAGTGGTAAGCTTGCTCAGTTATTAGAATGCCTTCCTTTCTCGTTAGCCTTTGGCACTTAATAAATGCTTGCTTTGTTGGATGACTTCAGCAGCCTCCTTCACCACTGGCATATTTGGCTGTCAGGAGAGCAGCCCCCATCTCTAGTTTCCTCGGTATTAATTTTAAGAGCCCTCCCCTGCCTCTTTTGTCTGCTATTCTATTAAGTAAGTGCTCACTCTTTCCTGCCCAGCCTCAGGATATGAGGCAGGATAGGCACAGGAGAGTGACTGTTAATGTTTTGCCTTGTACCTTTGCAAAGGACGTTTCTTTTTCCTGAAGTCTTTCTGCATGGCCAAATCTTGTGCATCCTCACTACCTCCCGTGATACCTCCTCCATAAATTCCTCCTAAATCTTTGGGGGAGAGCAGTGTCTCCCTCCCACAGCCCCTGGCTTGAACCTGCTGGCAATGACCTCTGTCACCTGTATCCCAGGCTTTGTTGTTTCCACTGAGCTGGGTTGGTTCAGGGTCCATGGCTGGTGCCTCCATTGCCCTCTCTCCACCTGGGTGGCACCTGGTACATTCTGATGGATGACACATGTGTGCTGAATTAACAGGAGGGCTACTCCTATTTATTTGAGAGGGAGGCATCTAGGTTCTTCTCTCATCCTCAGCTTTGAGTTTTCTGTCCCCAGATTCTAAAAGACTTAGGGGCACATTTGTCACCAGTTGCTGGAAACTGGATGCTGTGGCCAGCAGAAGAAAAACAGGTGTTGAATTCACTTGTATACTGAGCGATTGGAATTACTTCTTCATGGCAGGCCTGTCAGGTCCCAGGATACTAATACTCTACATGCAAAGTCTCCAAAACTCAGTAAGCAAAAAGGGCCTTTGGAATACGAAAAGAATTCAACTTTATTTATTTGTATTTTTAAAAATCTCATCCTGTTCAGACTTCTCTTTTGAACGTATTCTATAAGACACATCCTATTCAATGTATCTAATAATATATGTGTATGTGCGTCCATGTCCATTTACACACATGTGTCTATTTGCCTGTGTATACCTTGTGGGTATATTAAAATTTGTTACTAACTGAGTTGTAAAAACATCTGAGAACCATGAACTTAGGCCACTGGGCCACGCTGTAAGTGATGAGACCAGTACATATTTTCTAGTGTGGCTGACAAATTCCTCCTGGAGTGGCCACACCTTGTGTCTCTAAAGTTTTACAACTTGAATCTTATTAGATGGCAAATTCCTTAAGGAAAGGAACTTTGGGATCCTACTCCCCTATGAATCTCTGGTGCCTGGCACATAGCAGGCACTCACAGATAAGTGTGGTTGGAATGAGACTGACTTGAATTAAGACTAGCAGAGAATCTTCTGAAATTTTTTGATTTGATTTTGGTTGAATCCTCCATTGTTTACTTCCAAACAGTATCCTTGATGAGTTTACTAGAGAACCACGTCATGTAGCAAATGAACGAGTTTGTTGCCAGCTGTGTACCAGGTTCCGGCTAGGTTCTAGGGTGACAAATTTGAGATCCTTGATCTCAGGTTACTTACATTCCCTTTTTTCCAAAAACAAACGAAGAAAGCAACCACACAAGGAATTTTCCTAATGCAAATTTTCAAACAGATTTCAAAAAACAAAATAAACCGTATGTCACGAACTCCATGTGTGCGCTACTCAGCTTCAGCAACTCTCAGCATCCTCCTCCTCAATGGGGTCACTTGGAAATGAATCCCAGGTCTCATATCATTTCCTCTGCAAATGCTGCAGCTCTCACAGCCTTTTAGGAAGAGACAGGCCTCTCAGCAAATGCAGCTGTGTTGTAGGGACTATGCTGGATCCCACTGGGCATGGCCAGGACCCAGAGCAAGCAGGAGGGTCAGCACTCTCTGGAGAAAGAAGAGATGGTTCAGGAATGACTTTTATCACCGGTGCTTAGGCTGGGTTTCTGAGCTTAACTTCTAGGATCCTGTGTTGAAATTTCAGAACCAAAGCCGGGACCTATCCGATAAGGAGTGAACATGAGAGGAAGACAGACTGACAGAATGAGCCGGGTGCCTGCCAAAATGTGAAAACGGAGGCCCAGAAAGCGGGCCTCTTGCTTGTGGTTGCACCTCTGAGGATTGACAGTGGCAAAATCAGGCTTGGGCCTAGGCTCCTCCCTCTGCCTCCTTTGGCATATGGAAGACCCCCAGCCGTGCCAGGCTGGGCCTGCCTTTTTCACACACCCAGATTTCTGTGACCAGGAATAGCACACCCTGTGCCCCTAACAGGCTGTGGGCTGTGGGCACCCCCTTCACCTCCCAGCAGCTTCCGGGAGGGGGCTGGCAGCTTGCAGCCCCCCAAAATCATGGTTGGTGGCATGTGACTTCTTCTTTCTTCCTGTACGAGTTGAGCACTTGCCACCCTGCTGTCTGTTTTTCCTTGCTAAGGTTCAGTTCTAATTATGTTGATTTTCTTCATCCCACCCCCTCCTGGAAGCTTATTAGGTTGAATATTTTTATTTATTATCATTTCGCCCAACTCCTGCCAGCATTTCCAATTACTCTCCCCGCTTCCTTGTAATTGTCTTTCTGTAATGGCTCTGAAACAATTGCGCTAAATGAGGTGTCTCCTGCAAGATGAGAGTCTCACTTCATTAAAGGCTAATGTATTCTCAGCTCCAGCTCTGTGGGGCTAGCTTGGAAGGAAGACATTTAAACAGCTTCTTTTATTTTATAGGGAGCAACTTTTCAGCAACGAAGATGTCTGTGGGGTATATGTGTATGTGTGTGTGATGCCTGGATTTTAATTTAAAGAAAGTTTATGAAATAGTAGAAGTCTCCTTATTGACAAGACTCTGTTCTCAGATAGTTGGGATTTATGCAGATGGGGTGCAAGGGAGCTGGATGGAAAGGGGCTCTCCATGCACATGGCCCCCTACCTTTTTGCCAGTCCCCACCCCTTCCTCTCTTGCTCTGTGCCTGCTGGATAAACCCTCAAACCTCTTCATACCTCTATCCTGTCTCTACAGCCTGCATTCTGTGTTTAAATTCCACCGTGGGGGATGCCCTCCTGTTAGGTATTACTTTGTGTGAATCAAGGCTTTTTCAGTTTATGTATCTTAACTCAGTCATTCATTTGCCTGTTGTTTCTTAACTTTGTCCTTTTGTCATTCATTCCGCACATGCTTATTGCCCACTGTAGTCAGGCACTATTCAGGCTGGAGATATGCCCTTTCGGAGAAGTAGAGAGAGCTAATTCTCAAGCAGCCACCTTTGCTGCAATACGTTAAGTGCTGTCTGTAATCAGGCACAGGCAGACACCATGAGCAGCCAGCGGGCACCTCAGAAAACCTCATGGGACCAAAGAAGGCTCCTGGAGGCAAGGGTGGTCTGGGCTGATACCTGGAGGCTGAGAACTCAGCCAAGTGATGAGGGAGTAGGTGAAAGAACTCCAGGCAGAGGGAACTTCACGAATCAAGTCCTGGTAGCCAGAGATAGCTTGGCTGGTGAGGGGAAATGCAAAATTGTCCATCTGGCAGGTGTGTCATGTGGGACAAAGGCTGCGGTGAAAGGTGGACTTGGAGATTGTGAAGGATCTTGAAGGCCATGATCCCAAGGGACTGCTGGTGGGACATCAAAGAGTTCTAAGCAGGGGATTGATTTGGCCAAGATCTGTGCTTCAGAAAGATCATTTCTGTTTCAGTATGTACAGTGGATTGGAGCAAGGCAAAAAAAAAAAAAAAAAAAAAAAAAAAGAAAGAAAAGAAAAGAGGCCGGGAGTCTTTGTAGGCAGCTATTGCAAGACAGAATGATGATCTGAAGGTAGTGGCTATGGAGACAGGGAGAGATGTATAAATCTGTGAGATACCTAGCCCCCCACAGGTCTTGAGACCACCAGGTTCAAATCCCAGGCATTTGTTGGAACTGTGACCAATAATCACTAAGTACCCACATCGCCTTCAGAGCCTATGGGTTGCATGTGGGCCTTAGCTCACTCTTTCAAGTGGTCATAGATAGTTGCCTCCAAAGAGTTCTTAAAAGTGCTGTATGCACTGAGCTCTGAGCTGAACAGGTCACCTATGGGCTCCAATTTCTATCCTCAGAATTGCAACCTATGCCAAGGAAGGGTGGCCCAAGCAGCTCTCAGACCAAAGGGCTGCCCCTTCTAAAAGAGTTTTCAGTTCATAGTCCAGAAAGAGTAGGAAGGCCTTCCCTGATTTATTTGGGTAGAAAGTGAAGAATTTAATTTTCATAGAACCAAAAGTGTCTTTAAGTCTCTGAGGCATTTTCCTTAGGATCCTTGGCAGCTTGCCAGCAACAGTGGTATAGGAGTAATAAAAATCATAATGCAACTTTGTCATGTTGATCAAAGCTTTCCCAGACACTCCCCTCCAGCTTTTTAATTTTTTTTTTTTTTTTTCCAGTATTGGAGCTAGAACCCAGGAGCACTTTACCACTGAGCTACACCATCAGCCCTTTTTATTTATTTTGAGACAGGACTTACTAAGTTACCTAAACTGGCCTTGAACTTGAGATCCTCCTGCCTCAGGCTTCTGAGTTGCTGAGATTATAGATACCACCATGCCCAGTTTGCCAGGCACTCTTTCGTGCACTTAGTGCAGTATCTCATTCAGCTCTTACATCAGTCCTGTCGTGTAGATACATTACTGTGTCTGTTATAAAAAGGACGAAACTGAGAAATAAGTGGGCCACCAGGACATCCCAGCCTGCAGTTTCCTTCTTAGAATAAAGAAGAGAGGGAGTCTGGGCAGACCAAAGCTGGCTCTGGTACCTCTGAGGCCAGGCAGAAGTGGCTTGGCTCTGTATGCCCCCTTGCCATCTTCAGGCCCACAGGTCCTTCTAGACCTTGTACAAATGCCGATTACTGTCCCAGTCAAAGCTAGTATTCCTTTCTCCCAGAATAATAACACTGTTTGGTTCTAGCTTTGCTGACTCTGGCTATTTCTTTGCATGTCTGTCACCTTAGACAAGTCAGCTCTACTTTGAGTTTTCTCAAGAAAGGAATCTTGGCTCCCTCCACTTTGTATCCTGGGCACAGGGACTGGCACACAGTAGGTTTTCTATGAATAAATAAATGATCTCAGGGAGGTCTGAATGTTTGTGTGGAGGTACAGGGCTTGGAGAACAGGGTAAAAGATTCCCAGATTCCCCCTCTATCAGCGGAGGAATGAGCTGCCCAGATAAGCTCTAGTTTGGATTCAGTGTCTCCCTGGAGCCTGCTTGGGAATAAGGGGGCAGTTGTCTGAAGCAAAATCTCTCTCTGCACTCTGGGAAAACATGGGGGCTGAGGTAAGTGCTCCTCCCCAGTGGGAGGACTAAAGGAAGCCGAGTCTGGCTGGATGTTTATTCTGATGAGGTGCTTATGTAACACCAGGCTCCTCCAGCTCCCAGGGACTGAAGAGAGCACACACCAAGGAGACAAACAAATGCAGAAACACACCACTTGGGCCATTAGACAACTGGAGTGAAGAGGTGTACACATCTGACGTCTTCAGCAAAGATTAGCACCAGGGCCATTTCTAAGCAGCATTTTACAAATAATAAAAATGTGTTTTTAAATATTCAAGTGTAAAAAAGTGTCCAGTAGTTTCTCATCTCCCCAAATCTCAAATCATGCTCTGATTGCCACTTTTCCCACACCACCGTGGGATGCCAGAAGCGTGTGCCCTTCAGAGGGGCTAGAGTCTTCTCTTCAGCTGCTCCCTCCTCAGCCTGTGGGAGCAGAACTTTGGTCACACTTCCAAGGAAGCCCATGAGGTAGCAAGGGAGGAAGAGGGGAGGAAGGAAGTTCAGTTGGCCTCAGGTATCCATGACTTCCATCCACATCTGCAGGTTCAATGAAGGGTGGAAAAACTCAGGAAAAAAAATTACATCTATATTGAGTGTGTACAGGCTTATTTTTCTTGTCATTATTCCCCAAACAATAGAATATAACAGCTATTTACATAGAACTGACTTTGTATTAGGTATTATAAGTAATCTAGAGGTGATTTAAAGTATACAGGAGGATGTGAATGGGTTATACAAATACCATGCCATTATATTTATATAAGGGACTAGAGCATCCACAGATTTTGGTATGGTGTGGAATCCTGGACCAATTCCTCAGTTATACCAATGACTGAATTGCACTGGTTCTGAGAACCAGGGGTCTTGGTTTTAAGACCTGGTCATTAAATAACTTCCTGACTTTGGGCAAGTGACTCCCCCTTTCAGAGCCTCAGTTGTCACTTCTGTAAAAGGAAGAGAACAGCCAATTCTGTTCTGCCTAACTCATGAGCTTGTTTGGAATATCTGTATCCTGTACAATGTAGGGGATCATGATCATTTTGTGACACTGCCTCTCATCTGAGGTGGATGACACAGAGTCCTCTGCCTGCTCTGGCCAGTTCTCTGTTCCTCATGCTCTAGAGCTGAGCCCTCTCTGAACCTCACTTTCCATATGCCAGGATAATGTCAGGTCAGTTCTAAGTCTGAGGTCCCCTGGAGCTCTTGGATACAACAGATAAGACCTTCCAAGTTCAAGAAAATGGGAAAGTGGCCTGCCTACTGCAGAGCAATAGTCAGTTTAGGATAAGGGGTCTTTCAAAGTCCTGGAATGAAGCTAGACAGAATGTCACTTTGTTGGGCTGGGAGTGTAGCTCAGTGGTAGGGTGCTTGCCACTCTTGCATGTGCAGGAACCTGGGTTCCTTCACCAGCACCACAGAAACAAACAAACAAAATGTAACTTTGTTCACTTCTTCAACAGTTATTGAGGTCCTACCATGTGCCCAACTAAATATTGAGGATAAAATGGTGAGCCATACAATTCCTCTCAGAGTTTGTATTCAGCATACACTCTACGCTAATGTTCACTAATTTCTACTTTGTAGATGAAAATATAAGGTCACCCAGGAAGGAAAGTGACTGTCCCAGGTCACATAACAAGTTAGCAGACTTTGCAGGATCAAAAACCTACACTGTGAAGATGAAATGAGCTAATACATGCCAAAGGGTCAGAGCCATGCCTGGTACCACCTAGAGAGAGCTCTAGACATGCTTTCAGTACCTTCCAGACTCCAGCTGTGTTTCCTTGATCCCTCCCATTGGCCCTGAGCCTCAGCCTCCTTCGTATCTTGAGGTCAAGAATTTGACACAAGCCCAGCCCACCCCAAGATGAAGGTGACAAGGGAAAGTCAGGACTGATGGTATTCTGAGCCTTATCTCTGCCCTTATGGGAGCAACCTGGACATTTTGTTCCTTTATTCAACCCATGTTTATGGAGTGCGTACCACAGGTCAGGCCCTGGGGCAACACTTTGGACATGACCCCAACCCTCAGGGAACTATATTTTAGTGACAAGGGGAGTTGGACATTCAACAAAAAAAAAAAAAAAAAAAAAAAAAAAAAAAAAAAAATATATATATATATATATATATATATATATATATATGCTAGAAGTTTTCAGAAGGGGATAAAAGCTATGCAAGTCACATAGAGGGGAACATGCTAGAGAGTAAGGGGTGGTCCATGAGGGTTTACAAGGAGGGGACTCACTTTGTTCATTTCTGGAAGTTGCCCTGCCAAATGAGGCAGGATTTTTATGAGCTTCTGCCCAGAAAGGATACACCAGAGGCTCCAGAGCTCAGCAGTCTAAATGACGTCGTCAGTACTTAGACTGTCCCTGCTCTTCCCAGCTCCCACCCATTGCTAGACATAAGCATCCCATATAGGCTACCTCAGTTTTCAGCAGTATCTCCTTGGAGGGCTTAGTGACCTTCCTCCATTACAATCTGGAATCAGGAGTAAAGGAAATACAGAAAAACCAAGACTGCTCCCCTGATGTTCCTTGAGTGTTCCTTATCTGGGAAATGGGCAACTTGGCCTGCCCAGGAAGAAGGAGGAGACTGGCTTCAGGTGAACTCCTGGAATGGCTGTGGTGAATCCTTTAGTCCTGAGTAACTGCAGCGTGTTTTCTGCTCCAGAGCAGAGGCAACGGCCAGGGAGCTACCACAGCATCCCCATCCTGTGCGGGAAGAACACTTCGCAGCTGATGCTGCAGGTGTCATCGTCACTGCCCCTCCCCGGCAGCCTGGGCACCTGCGTATTGGTTGTTTCTTTTGGAAATCAAAGATGTCCTTTGACCTCTGTGACTCTACCGCCCCCCCTGCCCCCCAGTGCCACCATCACCAAGCAAAACCCTGAGCCCTCATAAACAAAGCCAGGAGGTTGTGTAGGGGATCAGACAAGCAGAGATAAAAAGATGAAGATCTGAAGATCTGAGCAAACTTGGGATGTGGGGACCTCATGGACCACAATTCTTATTTCTCAGACTCCTGGGACCTCACAAGGTCATCTTGTCCATCCCCCTATCTTTAGGCAGGACTGCACTTAACTAACCAACCGCACTTAACCAAGCAACCAGGACAAGGCCCCTGCTCCTAAGATCATCTGCTCGCAAAGAGTCAAGAGGAGAAAGCCCCAAGGAGAAAGGAAATCCATGAGCAGCTGGGTCACCACATTCTGGGGAGGTTCCGGAAAGAAAATGCTCATCCCTTCAGAAATCTTCAGGGGCTGGGTTTCTGGGTCTGGCACCTGTTGAGCCTCTCTCTTTAGAAGCATCTTTATATATATATAATTTTTTGTGGTGCTGGGGTTCAAAACCAGGGCCTTGTGCTTGCCAGGCAAGCACTCCACCAACTGAGCCATCTCCCCAGCCCCAGAAGCGTCTTTAAAAAAGAACTATGACTCAGAATCAAGTGTCCACCTTTCTCTGGGTCTTTTGCTTACATCCTTAAGCCCTGAGCATGCCCTTTAGAGGCAAAAAGGAAACAGAGACATTTTTGGACCAGGAGTTACTCACTGTGTGTTTTGGGGTGGGGGACCCAGATGCCATCCAGAAAGCACCCGATGCTGGCTAAGCCAGTGCTGAGGTTGGCAGGCCCCAGGCTCCCAAGGAAACTTCTCCACCTAGCTTTGGGGAGTGGTGGTCAACTGAGCCTCCCCCTAACAGTGTTCTTGTTCTTGGGTCCCCCTCCTCAGAGCTCCCTTTAGGCTCCAAACCCCATGACTTGGTAGCCCCCAGGGAAGCTTTCTTCCCAGGTAGTTGGCCACTTCAGGGTTTCTCAACAAATCAAACCTGCTGCTCTTTTCCGGCTCAGCTGCTGTTGTGGCTGCAGATTTCTTAGTAATGATCTTTCTCCAGGAACAGAGGAGAAGAGATGCTGCTGCTGCTGCCTCCACTGCCAACATCAAAGCTTTCTGTGTGGCTTTGGTAGAATGTTAAGAATTGCGAGGTAATTAAGTTGCATTTCTGTGCATTGTTTACTGTTGCTCTCAACCAATCACTATTCCATAGGGGCTAATCTGTGTAGAGTTTTTTTTTTTCCTTGGCAGTGCCTGTTTGTACCACATTCTTCATTATGCTTCAGTTACAATTTTAATTTTACTATTATTAAATCTTCCCCAAAGCTGTATTATTCTGCGCCTCTGAGCTGGAATTCCTGATTTGGGGACTGTTTGCATCTGGGCCTGTTCACAAATGATTGTTCTTGTTTACAAAAGAACATACATTAAAATCCAGCACTGAAGGAATTCTGGTTCCCTTCCCTTCTCCTTGCCCCTGGCTCAGCAGGTTGTAGGATGTGGGGGAGAGGGGAGACAGGAAGCAGAAGGGATCTGATACTTTCTGAGATTTTGCTGCCAAAAGAGTATCTTCACCATAGCCAAACCAGTGGAGAAGAAGTTGAGTGCACCAGCTGGGCGGAAGTTGGAGACTTAGTTTTCATAGCCTGCAAGATACCAATAGTATTGCATTCCATGTTCATTCCAGCAATGATTAGAAGCACAGGCTTTGAAATCAGACAAATCTGGGTTTGAAATTCAGCTTCTTCACTTAGGAGGCCTCTGACATGGAGCAGCTCTGTAACTTCTCTTAGCCTCAGTTCCTGACTGTAAAGACAAGGAAAGTTTATGATGATACTGTCCCATGAACAAGGATGAAAAGAGATATCATTTCAGAATAGTGTCTACCACATGGTAAGGATTTTGTAAAGGGTTGTGATTAGTCTGTTTTCTGTGAGATTTAAGAGCATGGCACCAGCAGTTGCTTGGCTTTGGTGAGGGCCTCATGTCAGTTGATGCTGCAATGGTGGGACAGTAAGCAAGAGAGATTCAGGCACTAAATTCACTCTTTACTTTTTAAAAACTTTTTATTTTGTTCTAATTAGTTATACATGACAGTAGCATGCATTTATGCATTTTGATATATCATACATAAATGGATGATATATCATACATAAATGGATAATCTCATTTTTCTGATTGTACATATTGCAGGATCACATTGGTCATGCAGTCATACATGTACATGAGGTAATAATGTCTGTTTCACTTTACTATCATTCCTACTCCCATGCCCCTTCCCCTCCCTTCACTCCCCTCTACCTAATATAAAGTAACTCTGTTCTTCCCTAGCCCATGTGAATTAGCATTGGCATATTAGAGAAAACACTTGGCCTTTTTTTTGTGTGTGTGTGGGGGGGTTGGCTTATTTCACTTAGCATGAAATTCTCCAATTCCATCCATTTACCAGTAAATGCCATAATTTTATTCTTCTTCAAAGCTGAGTAATATTCCATGGCATATATATATACCACATTTTCTTTATCCATTCATCTGTTGAAGGGCACCTAGATTGGTTCCATAGTCTAGCTGTTGTGAGTTGAGCTGCTATAAACATTGATGTGGCTGCATCAATGAAGTATGCTGATTTTAAGCCCTTTGGGTATAAACTGAGGAGTGGAATAGCTGGGTCAAATGGTGGTTCCATTCCAAGTTTTCTGAGGGATCTCCATATTGCTTTCCATAATCGTTGCACCAATTTGCAGTCACACCAGCAGTGTGTGAGTTTACCTTTTTCCCCACATCCTTGCCAACACTTATTGTTGCTTGTATCTTTTTATTTTACTTTGAGATAGTTTTTCACCAAATTGCTGAGACTGGCCTTAAACTTGTGATTTTCCTGCCTTAGGTTCCCAAATTGCTGAGATTACAGGTGTGTATCACAGTGCCCAGCTCAGAACTGGGCTGTTGGTCTGCTCCGAAACTCCCCTCGTCTTTCCACTGTGCTTCTATCCTCTTGCTTACTGATTTAAAACACATGCCACCATACCCAGCTTCCTGTTCAGTTCTTAATTCCTAACTACCTTCTACTAGGCCCCACCTTTTAAAGGTGCTACCACCTCTCAGCATCATTACGCTGGGGTACAGACTTCCAGCATGTGAAACCTTGGAGGACACACTCAAACCATATCCAAATCATAGCAGGTAGATAAAGTGGTATTGCTAATATCATCAAAATTATTGTTCATCATTTTATCGCCTGTCCATTTTGCTTCCTCAGACACCCATTTGGAGCCGGCTTGCTCACTTGGTTTTGCATGAGAGATGTGAGGTCCAGGCCTGCCTCTGATCTCATCACTAAGCCAGTGGAGTGGAGTAGGGAGGACTTTCCATATGTTCTTGATGATGGTTAATGATAGGAATTAGCTACCTGCCTTCTAAGAAGGACAGGATGGCAGATTCCAAGGGGCCTGGGCTTGTAGAAAGAATCCAGCCTTGTCCCAGTCAAAGGCGGCTGGTTCTAGGGTTTTGAAAGTTGCCAAACCCCTTTGCCTGATGCCATGACTGTGGTTCTCCCGCACACCCACCCGGCATCCCTACAATCCTAACTTCCTCCTCAACTTCCCTTAACTGCTTTTTCCTCTGTCACCCTGTCCCCCATGCTGCCACGCACACTAAAACCATAACTTTTTTTCCCCCCTTTCCCATTATCTCTAACCCATATACTCCGGGAAGTTTAATTTGTTCTCGGTAGTAATCACCATTAACTAGAAATTGTCTTTCTCTGTGTAAACACGTCATTAGTGAAGCTGGTTTTCTGCAGGGTCCAGATTTCATTTTTATTAAAATGAAACACTTTCAGGCGCCTCACTGTGTCCAAGGAAAGAGAGTATAATTTTAACCCATTGGGTTGGCCACAGATAATTGGGCTGGCATTTGATTGGACGATTAGGGAAATATCTTCTTTGCATGCAGTATAATTTGCATTTTTTTCCCACTTATATGAAGCTAAGTCATGCTTTCGTACACAGGCAGTTTTAATGAGCATTATAAATCCTAATGAATATATTTTCATGTTCATTTTATTGGCTTGTTTTTATTACTGGAGGTCTGAAAAACAGGGCCAGTGAGGGAACTGCAGAGGAAATGGCAGGGGAGAGAGGCACCATGGTAGGCTCCCCACCCCTCCCCTTCTGCCATCTGGGCTGTCAGAGATGGGAGCATGGCAGGAGCAGGCCCATCCAGACCAGACAGGCCCATCCAGGTCCTCTTTAACCAATCCAGAAGTTGCTTGGGATCCCACGGGACACCAACAGCGTGTTCCTCACCTTGGAGCCAGCAGAGCCCCTACTATAGCCTGAATATTAACCACGGCATCAACAGTAGAAGTCATGATGATGGTAAACCTCAGTGCATTCCTACCATGGAAGAGGAGGCAGGTATTTCCGCACAGCATCAGGAATATGGTAGGATCTCAGCGAAGGTTGATCAAATGGAACCAGATTGAATTCTGACTCACAAGAAGCTGTCATATAGGAAGCACCTCTTTTCAGATCTATTGCCAAGTGTACAGAGCATAATATTCTCCTGGATAATGTAGGAGATTCACAAGTGTCTTAGACTTTTAGTTCATTATTAGATGTATCACTTACAGGTCTGAGTTCTGCTTATCTCTGAAACAGGAAATATTTTCATTCAGTAAATATTTTGGGGGCATCTACTCTATTGTGGACACCACATAAACAAGTGGTCCCTAAATTTTCTGGAAGCTCCAATGTTATAAAAAAAAAAAAAAAAAAAAACCTGTATTAAGTGATCAATAAAGTAGACTTGTCAGTTCCACCTTAGGACTCTGGTTATAAAATCACCTGCCCCAGGGAGTTTGGTCTGTTTTCGCAGGCACCCCCAAGAACCTCTGTTGTACCCTCCTGCCGCAGCACACAGCACCCCAGGCATCTGCACAGACCAGGCCTCTTGTCTCTGCTCCCACACACTGAGCCTGACCCTGTGGACTTCTTGCTAGATCCTTCACATCTTTGCCTCTAGCTGAAGGGCATCCGTTGCACTCTTACTCTTAGTATCCTGGGGAGCACTAACCTGCTTTTGCTCTGGAGGCCTGGTCAGCACTTGGCTGTGGACCTTACTGTGAGGAACCTGGATGGGCCTGTCTGGTCTCGGGTGTCATCTACCCACTCATTGCTTCTTATCTCATAACCTGTTCTCTGCAGACTGCCAACCCAAACCCATCTGTCCCTCCAGACCCTCCAATTTTTGCTTTATTATTATTATTATTACTATTTTAAAAAAGGCATTTGCTACTAGCATAAGTTGGGGATTTTGAGGATGTTTTAGATGTTAATTCAACTGAAAACTAACTCAGTTGCCTTTGCCACCATCTCTTCAAAATGGCAGCTCAGTACTTGAGGGTGATGTCCCTGTAACTGATGACTCATGCAGGCTCTTGCTTCATCATCTTCCCCTGCTTTGTCCCTAGGCTCGCCTCTCCCTCCCCTCCCCCATACCCTGCAGACAGGGCTGAAAGCATCTTGCTGTGGACTTCAAGACATCTTTATGTCTTCCTGCTGCACAAGAGATGTTTATTGAACAACTGCCATGTACTACACCCTGCAGGAACTGGAAAAACTGAGAGAGGACTTAACAAAGGGAGCCTAAGTTAAACTTGAACATGGCTGATTTTCACCACATGACCAAGGGTAAGCGTCTCACCTCCCTGAGCCATTTTTCCTCACTTACCACATAGGCACATTAATGACCTCCTATGGTGGAGGTGGTAGGGATTTAAATGAGATAATGAATGTGCAAGTGATTTAGAAACTGTAAAAGCTGGTCGAGATTCAGGTGGGATACAATCAAGTCCCCAAGTGATTTGGGCCACTGATCCTAGATTCTGGCCCATTTCTTGTCTTGAAGGGGCTGGTGAGTGGTAGATGCTTGCTGTCAAGTTGGGATGTTATTGCTAACTGGAGTCAGATATTTATATACCTGTCTTTTCCAAAGAGGAGAAACCGAAGGAAGCTCTAGGTAGAGTCTACCACTTGGATGGTTTCATAGATCAGGTTTCACTCTCTCCTCTACACTTTGCTTGAAGACCATCACTGCCAAGCATGTGCCCATACTTGGTTTTAAGAAATGGGCAGGGCATCTCTTCTCTGGTGTGTGCTTCTACTGTTACTGTATCAGCATTTGAAGTGCTCTGCTGCTGAGTACTGATGGTCTGTATTGCACGTGGTAGGTTAGCCTTGTGTTGAACACTGCTAACTTTTTCTATTTAGGGATCCTTGCCTGATGCTCCTCCCCCTCCTCACTCTACTCAGTGCCTAGGTGTGAGGTTGGGGATGGTTTGTTCCATGAAAGCCTTTAATGACCCATTGACCAGAGGAGGAGGGGGGCACCACTGATCCACTCGGCCAGGGCATCTCCTCCCCAAGTTGAAGAGTGTCCACATCTGACCAGTTGGTCTTGCACACGGAGAACGGTGGCCAAAGGAGCAGAGAGAGCATCAGTTCTAATGATGTCCTTATCAATTCTGCAAAAACATAATAGAAATACTCCTTTTAGGCACCAAATTTTTGTCAAAAAAATCAGAAAGGTTGTTTAAGTTCAAAAGCAATCTTCTGGCCCATTACAGAGCCGGGTCTTCAATTAAGGAGTGCAATGGTGTCAGCACATTTCTGAGCTGTTCCTGGAGTTCCTGTGTCCATGGGGTGAAACCTTCATAAGGAGAACAACTTCCCAACAGCTTAGAAGGGTAGGAGGATACAGAACAGCCCTCCAGTCACCTGCAATGAACTAGATTAGGGCAGCTGGATGGAGGGAAAGAGAGTTTAAAAGGGTGTTAATTCATCATGAGCAGTGAGACAGACAGGGTTCTGAAGTGAAGGAGGGCCACTTGCTCACAAGATGTCAGACCCAGTTGTAGATGAGAAAGGGAGGAAGGATGAGGGCCAGGTCAGTGAGTAGGGAGGTGGAGGCAGCAGTTGGGGCTTCTTTGTGTGTTTCATTTCCCCTTGGGTGAGCAGGAGGGATGACCCTGGGGACCAGGGTCAGAACAGTAAGGCCCACAGGGTTAGGGAAGGAAAGAGGCTTGTGGTCTGACCTCCCTGCAAGAGGATGTCTGGCTAACAGAGCAGCACAGGAAGGGAAAGGTATCTCACCTCTTGGGTCCAGGTGTGTTTGTTTAGTGTCCCTTCGCAGATTAGTCTGGCCTGAGTCCCGAAGCTTCACACTGCAGTGGGGAAGCAAGCTGGTATGTTTGCATTAGGTCGCCTGGGGAAACTCAAGGTATTATGGGATGGCAGGAGATGCCTCCCTGAGACCGATTTCCATGCCCCTCCACCTTTGTCCCCTCCCCTGCTCTCTGATTGAATCCTCCTGACCAGCCGGCTTTGCTTGAGGAGGAGAGGCGCAGAACCTAGCAGCGGGAGGGTGCGATCCTGTCCATTCCCTCCTCCACTCTCGATATATCCTCACCTTTAAGCTCTTCTCTTCTGTCTCTCCTCACCTCTCAGTCTCCTTCTCCCACTCGTTCCCTCCTGCTTGCAAACTCGCACACCCTCTTCTTTTTGTGTGTTCGTCTATTTCTGCGATCAATTTTCCGCGGCTCCTTTTATTCATTCATTCATGCCCCCTTCCTCTCTTTGGTGGTGTCTGGGAGCGACACTGGTTAAATGCCCCTGCCGGCAAGGACAGGACTCTAGTGAGATGAGTTACCAGAGGAAAGGCCAACAGCACCGCGCCGGCGGGGCAGAGCCCCGGGTGCCAGCCCCAGCTATGCCATGACCTGGTTGTGACTGGGTAACAATTTCTTCTCTCCCTGGGCCTCAGTTTCCCTAGAAATACAATTGGGGAGGACGTTGCACTACTCTTCAAGGATGTGCTGTGCTTCATAAAGGAGAACTCTCCCGAGAGTGGAGCTCTGCTCTGCACCCCACCCCCATCCCGTCGGGGCTGATTGCAAGCCGCTCCCTGCCCGGCTGGAGCAGGGGGGAGGCTGTGAGCGGCTTGGGGGTGGGAGCTCACGGAGGGGCTCTGCAGCCGGGCCTAGTTTAGGCAAACAGCAGGGACTGCTGGCGGCGGCTCCAGCCCCCACTTACGCTGTAACAGCTGCAGTCCAGCTGCTGGCATCCCTGCTGGGGGAGCGTGCTAAACCTCTCCGGGGTCAGCACTGTGGTATGTCGGTTTCCATAGCAACCAGCCAAAGGGCCACTTTCTCAGAACAATTCCCCTACTCAGCCGGGTTCTGGACTTAGCTCAGCCCAAGGGCATGTGGCTGAGGAGCAGAGAGGGAGGGGGAGAGGGCGCCGAGGGCCGGACTGGGCCCCACCGAAAGTAGCTATCTCAGTCTTGTCTTCTTCCCGCTGGATCAGAGGACGAAACTGCAGACTCTCTTCCGGTCCTGCTGGACCAGGTCTCCTCAGTCTGTGCCACTCCCGCCCCCACATCCCATCCACAGACCGCCCAGCTAGGACTGGTTGGAAGAGGTATCAGGTCTTTGTCTGATTCTGGTCAACAGCTGCCTCTGCTGGGCTCAGAGCCCAGAGGAAAAAGTCCTCGGATGGGGATGATGTACACTGTGTGTGTGTTGGGGGGGGGGCGGGGTGCAGAGTGAAGGGGTGTGTTCCCTGGCTTCCATCTCTGTGCCCTTCTATCCAATACTTCCAGGACCATCTGAATCCCACTGGCCCTACCCCTGGTGACCTCAGGGGAAGCAGGGAATGGGGTTCTAGCCAGTCATCGCCCCACTTTCAGAGGTGGGAAAGGGTCACAAGCTGAGCAAGTTGGTGCTATCCCTGACATTGTCAGAAAAAGAGGTGAAGATCCATTCTAGTAGTTAGAGGGGACTGGATACCTTTTCTGGGTGAGGAACTGATGCGTGATGAAAACAGGATACCTGGGGGCATGGGTCATCGTGACACGTTCCTGGTCCTGGTCTCTCACTGGGTACCTACAAAAAACCTGACCAGTGCCAGACCTCCTTCCTCAGGTCCCTTGGAATTTAGCTTAGGCTACAGGGGACTTGAGGTCCTGGGGACTTTGTCACTGGATGGGAGTTCATTTCCAGAAGGGACCCATTAGCAAATGGGGAAACTAAGGTGGGGAGTTGGGCCCTGGGTCTGGAATTTGGCTCCTGAGAAGCTACCTGGGTGGTCCCTCCTAAGACCTAGGAAGCAAATATTCCTAGAGTGGCTTGTCCAGCTGTCTTGATGTACTGTTCTCTTAAATGGTTCCTCACTTTCAAGAGGCCTAGTTCTTCCTTCCCTACAATCTACCCCAGTTACAACCCCCGTCCCTTTAAATGAGGGGACAGATGTCCTTTCTTTCATGCACCACAGCTGCAGCCAGACACAATTTCTCTAAGCCCTAGAAACAGGTGTGAAGTAATTCTCAGCCCCTTAGGGATGAGGACTCAGGAAGGTGGGCAATTTTAGAAGCTGAATAAGCTCCCCTTAGTGGCCCCACCTGTGAAATGGGAAGGCTGCTCTATCTAGATTTAGCATTCCCTAAAGTGGTCTCTGCAGCAGAGGGTTTTGCAGGGTAAAGGAAGGGTTCTACATCACGCAAACTTAGCAATGCTGCAGGGACAACTGCTCTTGAAGAGATACAGGGCTCATCGCAATCTTGAGAAGTGCAGCACTAAAGAAAACCTAGTTTCTCCCATGACTTCTTTAACATAGGTAGCTATGGCACCCTCAATTCCAATCCTATGAACCAACAAACCCACCCAGGCCAATATCAGCCTCTACAAGAGGTCCCCAGCCTTCTCCATGTTCCTCACAGCTCTGCCCCTCAGCCCAGCTGTCTCTGGAAGTTTGTGGGTCATCTGTGGCTTTTCTGCTTCTAGAATGGAGCAGTGCCCCTGAAACAAGGCAGAAGGATCCTGAATGGGAAGCTTAAAGGGAAAACATGCTTCTCTCCTCCCCACCATCCAAACTCTCAGAGAAATAGCTCCTCACATCTTCGGTTCTTAAACTGTCCAAAGACAGTCCATGACCCGGTGGAGGAACAGTTGTGGAGTAGTAAAAAGAATGTTAGTCATGGAGAAGACCTGGGCCTGGCCAGCTCCACAATTGTCCTGAGGCAGGTCACTTCACCCCTCTGCATTAGCAGCTCATCTCCTGGGCACTTTCCTTCTCATAGGGATGATAAGATAAATATGACAATGGCAGGCATGCAGTGGGAGCCCAGTAAACATAAACCTAGGAGAATGAACTCCCCTCTATGAGGTAAGATTTCTCCTGCCTTAGAAGGGAGAGAATTGAGGCTCAGACAATTTAAGTCACTTGTCCAAGGTCACACAGTGGATCAATCACCTTTGCTTTTTAACCTTACCTCATTTCCAGGAAGATGCCTCGGAGGTGGGTATATGTCTTGCTGTTTTGGGGGGCATTTATCAAGTGTGATTTTCTTTATACTTGAAACTTCCATCCTCCCTGAGCAAGTAAAGTACTTGCAAGAGAGAGGCTGGAGGCCAGACCTGCTTTTTTGAAGGGGTAGTGTGGGGATATGTGGAGTGAGAATGGGGTGTTAGTTCTTTTAAGATAGATTTTAAAAAATAAAAGTAAGCTTATGAATTTAAATGATCCCATTTTGGTTGGCAAAGCGCTCTTCCTCCTAGGAAGGGAGAGCATTTTCTTCTTAAAATAGTACCCTCCGTCCTAGGGAGACACATTCTAAGACCCCCTGTGGATGTCTGAAATTACACATGGTTCCAAATCCTGTATTTACTATGTTTTTTTCTTGTACCTACATACTTAGGATGAAGTTTAATTTGCAAATTATGAATAGTAGGAGATTAACAACAACAATAATAAGTGGAACAATTATAGCAATATACTGTATACTGTAATGAAGTTATCAATGCTACTCTGCACTTTGGGGCCATTATTAAGTAAAATAAGGGTTATTTGAACATAAGCACTGTGATACCACCACAGTCAATCTGAAAACCAAGACAGCCACTAAATGACTAGCAAGCAGGTAGCATATACAGCATGGATACACTGGACAAAGGGATGATTCATGGCTCAGGTGGGACAGAGTGAAACAGTACCAGATTTCATGTGATGTTTTTAGATGCAGGCACAAGGGCAGCATAAACTGCAGAAAATGACTCAATGAATAATAATAGTGCTGCAGATGCCTCCACCATGGGAGGCTTCTCAGAGGGTCTTCAGTGGGGCTGGAAATTGGCACTGTACTTCCTCTTCCCTGGCCACTCATACCTAAACCCTGCCATCACATACCTCTCGCTCTGCATGAAAGTCACAGAATTTTAAGTTATCATCCCTGAGCCCCTTTCCTTAGAGCAGCAGAACCAATCTACGGACAAAGTCTGGGCTTCAGAAGAGGACTCATCGGGGCTTTCTTCCTGCCCCAATCCAGGTTTTAAAATTATTATTTAGCACAAGGAAATGAAGAAGGGGGAATGAGGAGAAATTTAAACCCCAAAATGACTATGCACTGGGCGAAGGTCTTGGAGGATGTTTCCATAGTGTCTCCCTTTTGATTTTTATGTCGGTGAGAGAGAGGCCATGTAGAGCCCTTGGAAGGTAGGGGATTTATACCTTATACCTTTATGCAGGTTGCCAGCACTGTGATTGCTCTCCCCGGGCCTGTTATTGTCATCAACCACAGCCTGAACCAGTGTCTTCATTTAGCTAAGCCACTTTCTCTTCTGCTATCTCCTTTCTTCCCTCCATCATCAGAAAATGTTACAAGCAGTGAGGCTGGGAAGCTGGGTAGACAAGTTTGGTGAAACTAAACAACTGGTCTACCAAACTTTACCTCCATTGCTTATGTGCATGCTCCCATGCCCATGTGGATCTAACTCTAGTCCCTGGATGGTGCGCTTATCTGGAGCAAATAGAAGGGTCAAGAAGGGTATGCTTGTCCTGGAGGCTTGACTGGAGAGGAGCTGGTTATTTTGAGCTTATCCAGTCAGGTACTCTGCCTGCTGGGGCCTCTTCCCCTGCCCTTTCAGGAGGACTCTGTTTGAACTTTGTGTGAGAGAGGAGAAGGTGCTGCTGAAAGGGTTTCTGCTCTCCTGCCACTAAGCTGGGAAGATTCCCAGCTCTGTTCACCTCATTGAAAGGGAGAGCCCGACTCTAGCAGGTTTCCTGGAGTAAAGACAACAATCAACCCCAAACATATCCTGGTGCCAGATCAGTAGCTCAGATCCCCACCACAGGCGAGGTTTTTTCCTGCCCAGCTTTCTGATGGAGGAGCCTGTGTGTGTGTGTGTGTGTGTGTCTGCGTGCACATGCAACAGTGTATGTGTTCTCCACTGATTTACAGGTACTGTGGATCTCTAGATTCAGGAGGAAGAGTGGGCTGGGGGAAGGGAGTTGTCTTTGATCAGAGGCCTGATTAGAACAAGGACCTAATCAGCACTATTTATGATGGTGCTTTATGCAGGAATTTGTGGTAAGTGGTGGGAAGGTGTTACGAGAAAGGAAGAGGGAGAAAAGGCCATGTTGAAATTTAAAGCCCAGGGGATCAGAGAGAAGTTAGAACTTTGAGACAACTTTGTCAGCCATACTCCTCTGGTCTGAGAGTATCCCAGGGTGTAGAGGGCAACAAGAGCAAGAACACAGCAGGCCCTCCAGGTCACACAGCCCGCCTGGCTCTAACACTGTGGGCCCTGCATGCCGACCAGACACTTAGAAGTCAGTCAGAGGGCTACAAAGCATCTCCCAGACCAGTTTGCCTTTCTCCTTTCATGCCCAATGTTTTGGGAACTATATGCTATAGGAGCCACATTATGACAGTGGAATGAATTTTAATTTGAAATAGAGAGACCTTAGATCAGTCATAGGACCTCTTGTAACCTGGATTTTCTTATACCTGAATGAAGGCTGGTAACAGCTCTTTGATCATTTCACAGGACTCTGGGGTCCAATGTGGCCTTGAAAAGTGCTTTGTAAATGCAGAAGTGTGTTTTGTTGCTGTTACTGGGAGCTTGCTTACCTGTTTAATGATGGAGTGGAAAGGTAGCTGAAGTTGATATAGAAATTACTCTCCCAATGGTGACATCAGGAAGGTCATTCCCCCTTGCATTCAAGTCACTACAGTGACATTATTTAAAACTTTAGTTTTTTTTTTTTAAACTGGTTATTGAAATCACAGAGCTGCATCCTCCCCAGTCTTTTTAAAATTTTGAGACAGAGTCTTGACAATTTTCCATGCTGGCCTTGAACTTGCAACCTTCCTGCCTCAGCCTCCCATGTCACTGGGATTACAGGCCAGTGCCACCATGCCCAGCTCAATTTGCTGTCTTTAACATAAAAACTCCAGAATGGTAGAGTGTCTGGGGCTGTATAAGGCAGAAATGTCTTGATTTAGGAGATACCAGTTCAGTGGTATATTCTGCCTCTACCCATGAGATCTGGACTTGGGCAAGCACTTTAAACCCACAACTCGACTGCATCATCTGAGAATTCCATGGCCTTCTCCAGGGTGTGCTGAAGAGACCAGAAGTACTTGGGCTCTGGTCCCATCCATCATTCTGGCGCCAGAAACCCAACAACTGTGGCTTTCCAGGGTGGGGTTGGGGAAGGTCCTGCTTTTAGGGAGGGTGCCATGGGGGTGGTGGGGGAGAGGAGCTGCTGTTCTCATGTCCTTTATGACCCAGATTCTGCTGAAGGTAATCCCTGGCACAGTGACCGCCAAGTGCCCCATGGGAGAAGGATGAAAGAGATGGGAATCCTCGTAAATTTTTAATCTGAAAAATAAAGAAAGTGTGAATTAGAATTAATGCAGGTATTAAATATTTAAACTTTCTGTACTCACTTTCATTTTTAACATATTCCTCCCTCAAAAGCCTCAATAACGCTTGTCAGATTTGTTCTCAAGATGTCCCTGTCTCTCTGCCTCCCCCCAGGCCCAGCCCCAAAGTTAGAATGCAGGTATTCATCATCCTGATGGAAATTTTCATTTTATTTCTCCTACAGGAACCGTCTGATCTTTCTCTCTCTCTCTCTCTCTTTATATTTATGCTTTCTCTATATGGCAGCATAAATAATTAATGCCATTATAAACACATCCTATGCAAAATATTTATTAGAAAAAATAACTCTTTAATTTGGCATGTCATTTAATTCCAATCATAGCACACAGGCTACAATTAATGCCAGGGCTGGGGAATCCAGCCTGACTGCTAACACTTGCAGAGCTGCAATGAATTGTCCCACACCAAAGCCCCCTTGGACCCTTGGCTATTTATCACTTGTGTGCATTTGGTTGATGAAGGCAGCTGGTGTCCACTGTCCACTGTGGGGCTGGGAATGAGTCTGGAAACAAGATAGGAGACTCCCTTCTGTCTTTTGTAAAACGTGGTCAGGTGTATTCCAGGTCCCTTCAAGTGTGTTTGGTAGCATGCATCAGAAAGGCCTCTGCAACATTCAGACATAGGTCATTTGTTACATCTTTTTGGGGGTGATGATGGTGAGCATTATCTTTGAGATTCTGGCAAGTTTTCACAAAGACTGGACTTGGGGCATAGTAGCAAATAGCTTCCTTGGGTTGGGTTTTATGCATGAATTTACTTAACAGATGTTTATTGAGCGCTCTCTATGTGCTGGGCATTGTGATGGACCCTGGAGATACACTAAGATGGGATGGAGATGAGAAAACCCAGTTCCTGAATATTCTACCATTGCCTCTACTCATTTCCTATCCGTGTTAAACAAATTTTCTGCCTATCTCGAGGAATCTATCAGAACAGCTCTACCCCTAGGTTTTAAGGATTCATGACTAGAATTTTAATAACTCAGTGTTCCTGGATTTATGAATTCCCATGGGTTTAGCACAACCTTGAAAATAAAGACAGCAATACCACTGCCCACTTTCCCCTGGGAGGGATTCTGAAAGCCAAATGAATTGCATCAACATCCTTCTCTCCTAGACTCTAGTGTAGACCTTCCTCTGTTGTAAAGGGAGGGGCACTTTTGGGAGACTGCTGATCCTGCCATGACATACCTTGCCATGGGTCACCTCAAGGACTCAGACTTTGAGCTGAAATCTTGGGAGTTTCCATTTCGGCCTCAACATGGCATTTGTGACCCTCTCCTCCCATTGGAAATCGTCTATAATTTTCCCCACACCTGGCAACATTCAGTGTGTGTCCCAAGCTAAAAAATCTCCCATTCTCTTGTGTCACCAGACTCTTGTTAATTCTTTAATGGGGTAGAGAATTATGAGGGGACAACCAATGCACTGGGGGTTGGGGAAATCTTCTTTTTTGCAGTTAGCAATTTGCCACTCTTTGGAAGACCAGTATGAACTCCACTGAGGAGAAAATGAAAACAAATGGCACTTAGCTCCCAGACCATCTTTCCTGAGAAGCTTCCGTGTTCTCTGCATTTTGCGTCTCCCAAAATAGGATGGTGGGAAGAAACACAGAAATCATAACCAGTACCCTGCTCTCCTCCCCTAACTGGGGATCCTGGATCAGGGTCTATACTCTAATTTGGGAGGTTAACGTTTAACTTGAGAGGTCTCCAGGTGTGTCAGGGGCCCTTCACTTAGCTGAGTCTTAGCTGCTTAATGATGATACAGAAGGTTCTGCAAGAATAACCCCTGTTTTTTATCCTTCATTGGGGCTGATGGTCCTGCCTAGGGATTTGGGATAAGGAAGTTTGAATGACTTCTCAGTTCCCTGCCCTTACCATCCTTTCTTCTGTATAGAGATAGCCACAGGACTGGGTCCTACCCAGGATCTAGGTTGTATTCTGATATGCTTTATTAGGAAGGATCTAGGGTGCTCTCTGGATTAGTCCTCAAACCTTGCTGCAAATTCAACTTGGCCATTTTGCCCTACTTTCAGAAAATGGGCTTCTGTCTTCTAATGCCAGGTTCCCACCTGTATACTGTCCAATCTGATGAGACACTCGGAATCTGTTTCTGGACTTCTCTCAAGCTGGATGCTGCCTGAATACAGTGCTCATGCTCTTCTTGAGTGGACCTTCAACTATATTTGCACCAGGGTTGCTTCCCAGTCTCCACCTCCACTAAGTCAGAGTACAAATATGGTTCAACTGTCTCCCTGCTGCTGTCTTCACTCATTCACTCAATACTGATCATGCAGTTATGATATCTCAGTACACTGTGCTGGGCACTTGAGTGTCAGAGGAGGCTCAGTTCCTGCTTTCCAGATTTCAGTTTTACTTAGTACTTCAATGTGTGTCTTGTTGTGAAAATAGCAGAGTTAAGAGAAGGGATAGCAGCAAATTGATGACTTTTTCTAAAAGAAAAAAAATAAAAACATCCCACAAAGTCCATAAAGACACATTTCCTTTGTAGACCTTGCTACAGCTCATAGACCAGTGTATTTCCATGGCTCTGCTCAGCCCACAGAATCTAGAAACAACATGACTCCAGTAGGAACTGGGGAGGGGCCTATGAACAGGGAAGCCGCCTCTGCTCACCCCCTGTGACAGATGCACTATCAGGTCCCTTGGTTCAGTTAATAAAACCTGTTCTTGTTTTCCTAATGTCCTGTGCCTGGAGTGGCAGGGCCATGCCCTATAAGTGCTACAGTGACAAACCAGAGAATACAACGAGCCCAGAGCCACTCAGTGGCTTTTATTGAACCTGACAAATATCCAATAAACCAGGCCTCTTGCCTACTCTTGAAGAACATTTGATACAAATTGCATGAAGGCTTGAAAGGAAGAGTATTTCGAATGGGGAGAAGTGCTAGTAATGATGTTACCTCTGGGCCTCTGTGGGCTGTGAGGGTGTGAGGAAAGCTCTCCAGGTGTTTTCTCTAAGTGTGTCTCAATGTGACTTATCCTGGATCCTTAGGTGACTGATCTACTAACAAAATATCTGAGTCTGAATGAATAATTATAACTGACATCTAGGAAGGCCTTTACCAATTACAAAGTGCTGGCATACAACATCTCAGGGAATGCACATATCAACCCTGAGATACAGAAAGTTGTGATTGTCAAGGTCACATGACTAACATATAGCACAGCCAAGGTTCAAGCTCAGATCTTGCTTTTATATCCTGTGTTCCTTTGACTTTCCATTTCTTCCAGTGCCCTCTCTACAATTCTGAGGATTGAAACCTTATTCTCCCCAGATCTGGAGTGAGCTTTAAAGAGATGCATTTTGGGCTTTGATTGCATAATGTAAAGAGGACACAGGGGCAACTTCCCAGCTCCTCCAACAGAAACAACCTTTTTTATGGTGTCTTCACTTCTTTTTTGTTCCCACTGAGTCCCAGCACCTTCAGCATGCAGTCTACTGTGCACAGGAAAGGAGTGTTGCGGAAACAATGCTTTGTGGAAAACATTTTCCGGAAGTAAGGGAATTGGCTACTCCATCTGCCTCACTGATCCTTGTTTCTGGAGTCGATGGAAGCACCATTGTGTCTGGCTGCTGTGCAGGGGGCACATATTATATGCAGGGGGCCAGAGTCAAAAGACCTACACGTCAGTGCCATCACTGAAGAGTTTAAACCATCCAGCCTGCTGCATCATCCTGCCAAAAGCATGTCCAGCTGACCAGAGACCCAGTGAGAGAAGATGGGCAGGGCAGGAGAGGGTGGGTAGCTGTGCAGATCAGAAGGGTGGCTGAGAAGATGGACAAGTCCCCCAGGTGGGGCTTAGAGGTCACCACTAGGTGTTTGCATTTGCAGCCCAGTGTGTTTCTCACCACTTGAAATTCTCCTAAAAACCCAGGGGAGCAGTTGAAAATATCCCAGGTAATATGAAAATGAATAAAGGCTCAGCAAACAGAGCCCAGCTTCTGAGCAAACAGCTAGAAAGGCAGGCAGGCAGGCAGAACGAGTGAAGGGGGTGAATGCAAAAGGAGGGCTCAGCTGGAGGAAGAGAGGGAAGGTGGGTCAGGCCAGGTGTAGTTCCCACTGTCCTCTGTCCCCAAGATGCCCTCTCCAACACCCACCTCCCTAGAGGGTGAGAAATTTGGTGCAAATAAACATCTCTCAACTTTGGGATGGATGGAGAGACTTCAGTGGAAAATGGCTCACGGTCTTGTGTCTTATGCAGTATTTTGTTACAGTGGAAGGAAATTTGGATATGAGTTAGGAGGGCTGGAATCCAGACCCAGCTGTCACTACATGACCTTGGGATGATCTATGGGGAATCCTTAGTTTTTGTTTTTGCTTTTGATTTGCTGTTATTGATGACGACTTGGATTCATGTTTAACTACTCATTGGGTGATGCTAACATCCTTTGGAAGCATATCCCCTGAGACACACATGTGACGTGGATAGTCATGTGAGCAGGAACCAGCAGCATAAGAATCTTCTTAGATATTCAGAATCAGACAAGGGTGGGACCTGGAGAGGGGTTGCTTCCTTCCAACAGTGCTGAGGTAGCATTACATTGGCTCTGGGACCATAGGGTAGAACTGGAGGCTGTGATATATCTGACAGGTACAAGTTTCTTGGAACTTATCCAGTGTCCAGAACTATGTTGAGCATTTGCATTTGTCATCACATTTACTTTTATACTAATCCTTTGAGCAAAGGGTTTATTGTCTCTACTTTAGGATGAGACTCAGAGAACTAAGGTAACTTGCCCATAATCAAGTAACTTAGGTTTCACCTGGGTCTGAATGACACAGGAGCTCACATTCTGAACCACTGCATCACATGAACTCCCATGCCCTATGGTTCTGGGGAGAGGAGTCATGTCCCCAGAAGGGGATGCTTAGCAGTAGTACATCAAAACCCCCAAATCCTACCTCCCAGAAGGGATCTATTCTCTCTCCAGAGCACAGAATGGAGGCACAGCATGGGATTCTAGCCCCTGGGCAGTGCTGACTGTCTGCGTTGCAACTCTGCCAGTTCATACAGGACAACTATTCACAAAACCATGGTCTTTTGTTTGTTTGTTTTCAATTTTTTAATAAACTAAAGAACAAGCTGTGCAGCAACCATAGTGCCAAGAAGGCAGGCAAGGACATGCAAACAAGAAGCTCAGGGGGACAGACAGAGAAGTCTGCTGCTAGGAGGATTTGACCCAGGGTCTCACTAATTTTCCCAGCCAGGTCTCTGTGGGTGATGGCCCTTAGCTACTCTCTCAGTTATTTGTCTTCCTCACCAAATATTCTAGGTCCTTGGGATCCTGAATGACTGCCTGTCAGGGATGTTAGAATAACTGAAAACTCTTGCTTTAGGTGGAAGATCAGAGCAGGGGGCTAAGAGAATGCCCAACTCAAAGATGCTGCATGTCTACATCTATTATTATGTGCTGACTATGGGTCAGGTCCAATCCAGGGGCACAAAATAAATTATGCAGAAAATCTAACCATAAGTTGCTTCTGTAAGAGAGGCAATCAACAAATACAAAGTGCCAACTGTGTGCAAGGCTTTCTTGTAGGAGCAGGGTATAGTGTTGAACACTCTGCATTGCAGATTCTGAGTGGGGAGGGAGAGAGTGAACACACAAGAAAGCAAATATGGAAATAAGAAAATATTAGGTTCGAATACATGAGATTAAGTAGATAAAGTAGAATGCTATGGGAGAGGGCCTGGGCTGGGTGTTGGGGAAGGCTTCCTGAGGATGGTATATTTGGACTGAACCTAATGGATGAGAAGATGGCAGCCATGCGTGGAGAAGGAGAGAGAATCTCAAGCTGAAGGAAAAGTCAGAGCAAAACCTTTAGAATGGGTTCAAGCCAATGTGGCTAGGGAATCAGCAGGCAAGAGGGAGAACGAAGAGACATGAGGTCAAGAGACCTCCTTAAGGGTTAGGAGACAATACATACGCAACTAGAGCTTACCCCACTTGCAGTGGGAAGCCATTGGAGGGCTGGAGGTGGGAAATTGGAAAGAGCTGACTGTCCTTTAGGAACAACACTCTGGCTGCAGTGTGGGTCTAGGAGACCTGGCAGGAAGCTCTGTTGAACATGGCAGTGAAGACAGAGCATCCCAGTTGGATACCCATTCACTGTGGGAGTAAATCTGAGAGGACTCTACTAGTGAGGAGGATGTGGTTGAGGAAAAGGAAATAACCAAGACCAACTTGTATGCTTTTAGTGTACTTTTTACTTAGATGGGGAAGGCTTGGCATGAGTGGGTGTATGGGTTTGAGAGGGGAAATTAAAAGATCTGTTCTGAATATGTTAAGTCTAGGATGCCTCTGAGACACTCAAGTCGAGATGTTGAGTAGATAGTTGAATACAGATATCTGGGGATCTGGGAAAAGAAACAGCTAGAGATGTCAATCTGAGAAACCTACGCGTGTGAGAAGGTATTTAAAGCTACAAGACTAGATAAGATCACCTGGGGAGAAACAATACAGAAAGGAAGAGTGCTCCAGTATTTTTAGAAAATGCCAACAGAGGAGACTAAGGAGTGCCAGAGAAGTGTGAGAAAAGCCGGATGAGCGGCATGTCAAAAATCTCGAGAAGAAAGTTTTTTTGAGAAGCAGAGTGACCAACTGTGCCAAATGCTAGTAGGAAGCGAAGGTGAGGATGGATGATTGACTGTTTGCTTTGGCATGATACAATTACAGGCAATTGATCATTGGCAATTGATCATCAGTGGATAGTGGGTAATCAAGCCCGACTAGAGTGGGTTGAGGAGAGAATAGAAGATGGGAAAGTGGAGACAGAGTACAGATGACTCCTTTGAATAGACTTGCTGAGAAGGGGAGCTCAAAAAGAGATAGAAAATGGAAGAAGAAGTGGGGTCAAAGGAAGACTTATTTAAAGGAGGACAATATGCCAATGGGAGGGTCCAATAAAGAGGGAGAGAATGATAATGCAAGAAGAAATTGAACAGTTGAGGGAAAAAAGTTCTTGAAATAACATGGAAGAATCGGTTCAGAGCCCAGTGAAGGTGCTGACCTTGGATAGGAGCCAGGACTCTTTCCATTATGAATGGGGAGTGAGATGGCCAGAGTATTTTGGTTCTGCAGCAGATGCAATAAAGGACTTATTGATGGGAAGATGAGGTAGTTCTCATCTTATAGAAATTTATTTTGTCTAGGAAGTATAGTGCAAGGTCATCAGCTGGAGGGGGTGCCAGAGATTTGGGGAGAGAGAAGGAAGTATGATAGTTTCCCCAGAGATTGGGAAATTGAATTTGCTAGGGAAGAGTAGTAGGTTTTTCTGACAGGGTTGAGTGAGATTTGTGGTCATGTTTGTAGTGAATCTAGTGAGCAAATTTGTGTCATTTTTCTCCAGCAGCGTTCATCTTCTCTGGCGCAGGCCAGTAAATGAATGGGATGCCAAGACTGGAGTCCTGTTGGGCTAAGACAATGGAGAGGAGATGCAGGAAGGTCAGGTTATTGGCAGGGGAGAAGTTCAAGTGCTGGATTGTGCAGTCAGAGCTAGGTAAGGAGGGAAGCAAATATATGCAGAGAATGATAAAAACGATAACCATAAAAATTGGTTTTTAAATAAAATGTGTTTGGAGAATTGCCAAAGTGGGAATGTCAGAATAAGTTAGCTTTAAGGAAGGCAGCAAAGGTCAGAGAGTGGGATGTAGAAATCCACATTCCACAGGTGATTTAGTTATTGGTGTGACAAAGACTACAGAATGCCTTCTGAGTGGAGCAAAAGCTCATTAGAACTAAGATGGTCAACAAATTAAGAGGGCCAAGATATTGGATGAGTCATTTTCAAGAATGTCAAAGTCTCCAACCATGATGGCAGAGATAATGATGGAGAAGGAGTCATTGATGTAGGTGCTAAAGTCATCTGTGAATGAAAGGGAACAACGGCTTTATGTGTATATGAGGGTCATGAGGTCTGATGATAGAGCTTCAAGTGAGCTTGGGTTTTGAAAGAAGAAAGAGTTAGGAATTGCTGTGGGGAGCAAGGAAGACATGCCCACCTGTGGATCTGATGTGTGTGGCATATGGAAGACAAAAGTCCCTCCACTGGAAAGGGCTTCTGAGGAAACACATCCTCTGCGGGTAGCTGGGTTTCACCTAAAGAAAGAAGGTGAAGGAGAAACTAAGAGAGGACTAAGATCTCCGGGAGCCATGATTAAAGGATATGGGGGGCAGGCAGCATGTCTATACTGTGGTGCATAATCTGGGAGCTGTAGACTCATGATGGCAACTCAGGAGAGTGGGAGGCAGAGGCTTGATGGGGTCAGTTCTAAAAAGCACAGCAGTCTGTGATTGAGGACACTGAGGTGGCTGGTCTTGGCTTGTGATGGGGATGTGGGGTCTTCAGCTGAAGACCTGGGGAGTGGGGTGACTTGCTGGAGTTAGCACAATTTGGTGACTGAAGATATGGACAGTCCACACCTGGATGGTGGCCCTGTTCCCATGTGTAATGGATCATGTCAGGAGAATGTGGAAGGAAGGAAGGAAGGAAGGAAGGAGGGAGGGAGGGAGGGAGGGAGGGAGGAAGGAAGGAAGGAAGGAAGGAAGGAAGAAAAGAAAGACATTTTATGTATCCCAAGTGAACTACTTTACTTTTCAGATGGAAAAATCGAGACTCGGAAAGATTAAAATATCCACCCAAGGTCATCAAGCTAGTAGATTTAATTCAGACAAAGGTATAGTGTATAGTTTGTATACACTGCTTATCTGCAGCTGGTGTAAGGATATGAGTCTTGGGGAAGTCAGTTCTCCCAACCTGACTGAGCAGGGAGAACACTCTCTTGTTGTGCCTGTTCCTTGCAGTCACCGTACTTGTTTCGAGTAGGGACGTACATGTACTTGGCTTGGAGGGACCACTGAAAACCATGTTTGCTCCATCCCCATCTCCCCCATGACACCTTGGTCAAGTGCCCTTGCTTGTCTGGCCTTGGGACCTCCGTCTGTGATTGTGGGCATACCTGTGCAGTGACAAGTGGGTGTGGTAGCCTGCAAAGTGCAGTAGTGGGTGAGGCTGTACCCAAACCTCTCAGCACTGGGCCAGATTATCTCCTGGAGTGGCCTCTTCGCTGACCAAATGAATGAATCATTTGCTGAGTATCCCACTTCCAAGAGGTTAAAACCTAGTTGAGGACACGAGACTTGTATGCAGACATACATGGGCTTAGTGATAAGAGAAAGGAGAGGTCTTTGGATTCACATTTCAGATGGGGAAAGTGAGGCTGTAGGAGCAACAGACAGAGTTCTACCTAGGCCTATGAACTCTTGGTCCAAATCTATGCCACTGATGTGTGCTATCTTATATGATGTGCAGTGTCTCCCAAGAGGGCCCTGCACCCAAGGGGCTATCTAATGGGCCTTGCCCATCTCTGCCAAACCTCTTGGAGGTAGAACAAGAGGCAGAACTGGCTCCCACCCATAGGCCAGAGGCAGGTGCCCAATGGATAATGGTGTCTGGGAGGTCCCTTTTGCTGTTCAGGAACTGAAGAACATAGCCCTGATGAGCTGGCTCCTGCCTTTCAGGCCTTCTTTCCTTTCAGCCTGTGTAAGTGTTAAATACAGCATCAAATTAAGCAAAATTAAATACATTTCCATGCAGCATTTTTCTCTTGACGGAATCAAACAATGCGGTTGCCATAGCAACAGCCTCTTCTGAAAAGGTCACCTGCAAGAAACTGTGTTTTAGGTACAACTCAAGGAGATTATGGGGGATTAACTCATTTTATACATATATATTAAATATATATTTTTTCTTTAAAGGGACTGTTATGAAAGAATAATATCCAACTGAGTCAGAAGATACCCACAGAAAAATTTTAAGTCCCTGATAAAGATTTTTTCTTTCTTTCTTTTTTTTTTTTTTTTAACCAGCATGCAGTGGGGTGATATCTGAAATGGCGACTTTGTGTTTTTACTTGGCTTTAATTAAACCTCAGTCGGGGCTGAGAAATGTGGTGAAGCGAGATAATTGCACTATTCCCAGTACAGTTTTTAAACTCCAGCTTTGATATGCACCTCGTGACAGCCTGAACCTGCACCCAGACTCTTGGGGCTGCTTCAAGCTCAGCTTATAACCGCCCTTCTTAACCTGTGGGCATCTGGGGGATGGCCGTGGGGATCGTGAGACGGAAAGGAAGCCTGGGGGAGCAGGGGCCCAAGCCCTCTGGCCAGAGGCAAGGCGAGACCATGACTCCCCTAAAAAGTTCATCTTTGGTATTTAGGAGTTCTCTAGTGGACTTTTGGGAAAGAATGTGCACAAGCCAGTCGAATTCAGAAACAGTGGAATGGATCTTCTCCACCTTTTCCTATAATTGGGAGAGTAATGTGGAATTTCTTGAAGAAAGCTTTACTAGATACGAGTGAAAATGGACTGCCTGGTGCAGGGTCTTTGCAAGTAGGTGCAGATGATATGAGGGGTGCCATGTGTTTCTATTCACTATTCTTTGTAAAAATTAAAAAAAAAAAAGACCTGTGTGGAGTCCCCCAAGAAAGAGACTCCAAGTTTCATACACTGGAAGTGCCCCACACAGCTGGTCCAGGCCACCTGTGGTGACCCAGGAATGGGCAGACTTCTGGCTGTTCTTGTGCCAGGGTGGTGGACATCTGTGGTTGAGTTGTGCAAAGAGTTTTCCTGGGCACTTTTCATCACCTATTTGGTCCTGCTCTTTCCAGGAGGGGAGAGAGTGGGACGCTACTGTAGGCCAGAAGTACGAGGGCCTCTAAGCTGAGGGTTGGGATGGATGGGAAACAGGACTATGCTGGCTTCCTGGGTACTAGCCAGACAGCTTCTCTGGAACCCAAGGTCATCACATTCCAGATATAGTCCAGAACTTGCTGGTCAGTGTCTGATGATGTTCTCCCCTGGAGCTCAGGCCACTTTCTAGGGCCTTGCCTCCACTTTGGGCCTGTAAGTCTATGACCGGCACCAGCTCATAACTAACACAGGAAAAGATAGCTTGGAATCCCGGGCGAAAAGGGCCAAATATTACTCTAGCAATGTGTAGAGCTGGCTCAGTTTATACAAGTACCCTCAGAAATGTCCCTCCCCTCAACACCATTTTTTTTTTTTTTTTTGGTATTAGGGATTTAACTCAGAGGTGCTTAACCATTGAACAACATTGTTAGCCCTTTTTAAATTTTTTAAATTTTGAGGCAAGTCCTTGTTAAATTTTTGAGGCTAGCTTTGAGCTTGTGATCCTCCTTTCTCAGCTCCCTAGCCACTGGGTTTGCAGACATGTGCCACCATACCTGACTCTTCCCTCCACACTGTTGGGATGACTGACATGAGGACACATAGAACTTCTTTCCTCTTCTGTTCTCAGACTCCAGTCCCCTCCCTTAATTGACCCCAGTGCTAGAAAATATAGGCCTGTGTGGTGTAAAGAGGAGAGCTTTCAAAACAGGTAGACCTGAGTTTGAATTCTGGTTGACCACTTACCAGTTGAATGCCTTTTATTCCTTTTCTATCAAGAGGGGATAATAAGAGCTACCATCTTAAGTCATAGGTCTGTAAACGACTGTTCCGAAGATTAAATGAAATGACCTCAGGGAAAGTGGCTGGATAACATAGGTGTTCAATGGATGTTTGTTGACTATTTCAGGAACATGTCTTTTATACAAAACAAACCGTGTGTTTCCTTTCCTGTGAAATCCAGCCTGCCAGCCCAGGGACCACTGCAAAGATTAAAGAAGAAACAGCAATTTCTATCTCTAATCCCCTAATGCAATCACTGGAGGTTTTCTTGAACTCTTAAGAAAAGCAAATCTATAGTTATCCAGGGAAGGATTTTATTTTTAGTGTAACTCAGCCCTCTGAACTCACATGTACTCTTAGAACAAGATCCCCAAGTACCTGGCCAGAGTAGAAGGACCTTGGAAAGACCCAAATAGAGAGGGGGTGGCCTTAGAGTTACCCAACCAGCTCATGTCTCTGTATAGGACAAGATGGAGCTGTTGTTACCAGGATAGTGCTGTTGTTCTGGTTGTTTGGTGGAGGCTTTGGCCACGTTCCTTTTCCTGTCTTAGGTCCCACCACTGAGCTTGTCAAATAAGATCTCCCAAGTCCTTTCAGAAGACACTTGGTGAGGAGACACTGCTAGCTCCAAGCCAGTGGTGTTAGTGAAAGGGGTTTATAATCAGACAAAATTGGGTTTGAAGACTACCTCTGCCAAACTTTAGCTATATGACCTTGGGCTAGTTATATGACCTTGGGCTAGTTATTTCCTACTCAGAACCTCAGTTTCTCATCTGTAAAATGGAGATATACTGTTTAGCTGACAGTGTCATTACCAGGTTTAAATGAGATAAGGCATATGAAATGCTCACCATCATGACTGACACAGAGCAGTCTCAATCTGTGGCATCACTATTCTTTTTTGTTTGTTTTTGCAGTGCTGGGCTTGAGCCCAGGGGCACTCTACTACTGAACTACATCCCTAGCCCCCCCCCCTTTTTTTTTTGAGGCAGTATCTAAGTTGCCGAGGCTGGCCTTGAACTCACAATCCTCCTGCCTCCATCTCCTGAGTTGCTGGGATTGCACATGTGCATCACTGCACCAAGCGACATCATCATAATGCCACACATTGATTTCAATGTGTGGTAGTCATCAGAATCACCTGGAGGGCTTATTAAAGTGCAGACTGCTGAGCCCCACTTCTGGAATTTTGATTCAGTAGGTCTGAGATGGGCCTAAGAATTTGTATTTTGAACAAGTTCCCATGTGATGCTGATGGTCCAGGGACCACACTTTGAAGAGTGCTGGTTTCTACAATGCAGTGAGGGAAGTGTTTGACTATGATTTATCTGAGCCTCATAGGCATCTGACTTTGTCACAAAGGATTCCACGTGGACTGAATTCAGGCTAATGTTGTCCAGGAGAACTTTCTGCAGTGATAGAAATGTTCATTCTCTCTCTACCGGCCAATTTAGTAGTTGCCAGCGACGCGCGATGATTGAACATTTGAAATGGAGCCAGGCAGCTGAGGAACTGAACTTTACATTTAAATTTAAATAGCCACATGTGACTAATGGCTACCATATTGGACTATGCTGACAAGATGTAGTTTGATGAAGGCATATCCATTCCCAGAAAAATGAATGATTCAGTGAATACATCACCTCAAGAACTGAGATTGGGGTCAAGACAACATTGCTGCCACCTACTCCTTCAGTGTGTTCTTTCAGCCTTAAGGACCTTCTCTGAAGACCTTTAGTGTCAACTCATGAAGTTTTACCCTTCTGTCATCTACCCGAATATGTAGTTATGATACTCTCTGCAATAGGCAGGAACGATTGAAATAAAGGAAGTATAGGGTTTGAATATCCAAGTGGAATAAATAGTGATGGATCTCTTAGGGACAATGACATCTCCTCTCAACAGAGATTGCTAGGGCCAAGGTCAGAATCAGATAGCAATGTGATCTTTCAGGGTTAGAAGATGGGAGAACAAGTGGGTCAGTTAGAAGGAAAACTTTGTGTGACCCAAAGCAAGATTAGATTATAACAGTTTGAAAGACAGAAACTAATTCCTCATGGAGAGTGGGAAAGAAGAAAGTGTTATCTGTGGGCACAAAGGAGAGGTGCTTGTCAATTAAGGACATTTCTGTGAGTGGCAAACTGGTACAAATTCAAGAGGCACTCTGAGTGTTTGTCCTAAAACCTCTCATCTCATGCTGTGTCTACTCTGCTGGGGAAAGTGCCATGACAGTCAAGGTCACTGGTTCTGAGAGTCACAAAAATGAGGCTTAAGACTAGCTCTGCTCCTCTTGAGCTGTAGGACCTTGGGCAAATTATGTAAGCTCTCTAGCCTTGGTCTATCTATAAATGGAAATAAAAATGGTACACACCTATAGGCCTGTTTTGAAAATTAAATGAGGTAGAGATCTCAAGTGCTTTACACATGGCAAGTGGCATTTGGATAGATGCCTCTATGACTGTGTTACCCACACCACTGATTTCCCTCTTGGGCTCTGCAGTGGGTTCCTCCCTGGCTTGTCTCATAAGGGCAATATGAGAGCTCAGACTCTGGGATCCCTTCTCTGAGTGCTTCTTGGACCCTTTGGGTAGAGGTGACCTCTCTTCCTGCAGCCTCCCAGGGGTGTGTCTTTATTCCACAACAGCAACCATGATGGATTGTGGTCCCCGATAGCGCCAAGACTCAAGAAATAACATCACCAGAAAACCAACTTAAGCCTGGCCTGATTTAGTACAGAGAAAATGACAGCTGCTGTGCTCGGCTGGCTTCCACCCAGCAGAAGGCTATTTTTTGCAAATAAAATGGTAAGTTGCTAATCAGAAAGATAAATTAAGAAGCATTAAGATAATGATGGTCTAATCACCGTCCACACAGAGAATTGCTAGAGTGAATATCCAGGCTACCGAGTGCTTGAGCGCATTTGGTGATTATTTGTGTTATGAAGGGAATGATGGATTCCAGGCCTGGAATCAATCTAGCTCAGGAAACCCACAAGACCAGCCTCCACCAGGGACTTCTGGAGGTCATCTGCTCCCTTGTAGCCTCCACCCCCAGCTCTGAGCTGCCTCCCCCAAACCATTCTTTATCTCTGGCTGTTCCATTACTGAGGTTCCCTAGCTTCTATGAAGGCATCTCTGGGTCTAGCTGTTTAAGTGCCCAGTATGTTTCTGCTTGGGGACCGACTGACATGCTCTAGTTTGGGAGCAATAGAAGAAGCTCCATCTGGGAACCAGCAAACACATAGCAGAGAATGGAATCTGGCCTCCCCATTGGGCAGACATTGATCCCATAGCATCATAGAACCTGTAACGATCAGCACAATGGAGACAGTTGCTCCCCTCACTCTGAGAGGACCTAAGGCTTAGGGAGTGCAGTTTGTTCACTATGTCAAAAGAGCCGAAATGGGGATTTGGCTGGTGCTCCTATACATGCGCTCCTGCTTTGAAAAGAGCTCTAATGCTAGACGGAAAAGGAATGTTGAGAAATCGTACCCAAATTCCCAATTCTCTCCTGATGCCTCATTGGGGATAAGAGCATTTATGGGTGTTAGAAATGAAATTGAATAGAGAATGTCTCAGTTCATAGAGAGTCTTGACAGGCTAAGGAGTTTAGATTTAATCTACGATTGGACTATATATCATTTTACTTCTCTTAAGCTTCCATGTAGGCTCACCTGCATCTTCATCTTTAAAGTGGGATTAATAAATGGCCCAACCTATAGGTCTGCTGTGAGGCTTAGCTGGAAGGTTGCAGGTCACCTGCTAAGTGTGGCATCATTGTTATTGCTGTGAGTCCACGAACACCAGCAGTGTTGTGCCTGAGCCAGCTGGTGTCAGCCTGAGAGATCTGGTTGCTCAATTGTCAGAAATTTTGCAAGGCAGTGGTTTATAACCATTGATAAAATTAAGTTGTACAAAATTTAGTGTTAAATAAATCACATAAAAATAATAAATATTCTAAACTCATGGCTTCCTAAGCATTCTATATCAGTTATGTCCTTGAGGTTATTTTGTGTCAATCAGATCTGTAGGGGGAAATCGTACGTAAAGTGCTACCGTACATCTCTTCCCAACTTTTTGTTCAGTGACCTCACCATGGTAGCTTGAAATTGACCATTGTGGTAGTGTTCTTTCAGAGAGCTGGTTGTTAAATGTTTACCAGCATACCACTGGTCCTATTGTGTATACCATAAGTCGGGGGTGGGCGACTGTCAGGGATCATGAAGGACCCTGAGAAAAGCCCCGACCTAGAACTAGGCACAAAGTATATACTAAGTTCATGATGGATCTACCTGGGGAGGTGGGAAAGGAAGAAAGGCATGGTGAAGACCAGACTTGGGACCAGGACAGCTATGCTAACAGGTAGGTTAAAAACTGCAGCTGGTGACTAATGCATACCTGAGTCTTCACAGATCTGAACTCCTGAACACTTGCATATTTAAAAACTGAGTTTTTAAAAAAAATAAGATCACATCTTCAAGGCATTAAGAAGGTGTCACTGAAAAGTTCCCTGGGAAAGAACGAAGTAGAAGAAAGAATTCCTTTGGAACATAAAGTGTTCCTCCTTCCAAAGTGGACATTTTTCAAAGTGAGTTTTACCAGCTTACATACAAGATTTGAGCCTGATGTTCTCATGGACACCACACCACCACTGCCCACTTCCCTGGCCCTAAGCGTACCTTTGCCCACTCCCTCTTGCTGCCTGCTGAGGTTTTGGGGAGAAGGAGTGCTGAGCCCCTGCCTCATCTGCACTGTCTGTCTGGATCCTGCCAGGCCACCCAACCTCATACTGCTGGACGGGGCTGCCCATCCACATCTGTTCTTCCAACCTTCCCTCAGTTCCTCGAGAATCTGGCCTTGGGTTCCCACTGTGGGGACATCTGCAGCCCTGGAGCTTGGCCCTTTCCTGTTCCCAGGGCTGGTGTTGTGGTTTGGCCAGAGCCTCCCAGAAATGACTTGGCCAGAACATGCGGGAAGGACAGCACATGTTGTTAAGTGTGCAGAAAGAACATGGTCCCAGTTTCTCCTCATTCCTTCTCCAAAGGGAGGGCATTCCTTCTGCTTTCATCCCAGAACACATGCGCTGAAAGTGGATTCCTCCAGCTCCCTTGAGCAAGTACTTTTGAGTTCCCAGCACCTGCCAGTGAACTTGCCCCCCAAGGAGGCCCTCTTTTTGTTGACTTTCTTTTCCTCAGGCATTTGGTATTAATACTCTTACCACATTATTCCTCATGAGGTACATATTTTATTATCCCCATTTTGTAGATGAGAAAGCAAAACCACAAAGAGGCTTATTAGTTTGCTCCAGGCCATGTAGCCAGTAAGTGGTGACCATACGGCTTCAGGGCCATTTGACCCCAGAGTCCAGACCCAACCACAACACTGTGGATGGAGGGGAAGCAGCAAAACTTTGGAAAGATTTCAGGCAAAGGTGCAGCCTGGACAGTCTCCGTGCAGGGTACCCACATGCCTCCAACCTCATCAACCTGACTTATCAACTCTGGGACTGGTGGGGTGACATACAGCAAAGCCCAGTCCCCTGCACGGAGCCACCATAGCCAAAGCCTGAAGAAAGGAAGTCCTGGCAGGCAAATGCTCTGAGGTCCTCATGGAAGCCAAGGCTGATTCCTCCCACCCATGTCTTCAGAAAGAAGGGGTGCCCAGGGCTGACCATGTCCCCTTTCCTCTTGGTTCAGGGCAGTCACTCTATCACAACTCCCTCCAAAACCGGGGTGTCTCCGAGGTGAACCTGGAGCAACATGTGGCTTTGGGCTAGTTCCCAGCCAGCTGAGTAGCTGGGGGAGGAAAGGAGCTGGAAATTCCTAAAGACTAGTTTTCTGGGGAACAAATGAATCTTCTTCCTCCTGGTCTCCCTGGCAGCTGCTGAGCCACAGAATTTATCGGAACCCTTCATGCTCCGTGACAGGCTGCTAATGAAAGGGAGGCTAGGCTTCTGGGTCTGCCTCCTTTGGTTTCTTACTTGTTGGGGGATTCTATTCCCAAGAGGGGACAAGTGACTGGAAGCCAGAAGGGCCCCACAGAGCCCTGTAGCCTGTCAGCAGGGCTTGGCTTGAAAGGCCCCCGCTGAGGGCCACCCAGGGGGCTGTTCCCAGCTCCAAGTACCTGCCGGGGATGTGAAACATGCCCTGGGATTAATGGGAACCAGATGGACAGGGCGGCCCCTCCACCTGGCCTCCTCTGCAGAACAGCTCAGAGTTCTGGCATGGTGGAGAAGCTTTTCTTAGGAGTTCTCAGATCCTGTTTTTTGTTCCAGGCCACATGCCCAGGAACAGAAGCCAGGACTCTTGGCCCTTGCCGTCCAGATGAAGAAGTGAGGAAGTGAGGCAGGACCTCAGAGGTCATCCAGCGAGAGGGGTCTCAGCCCAGGCTGTGCATGAGAATCACTGGAGTGGGGGCTATTTAAAGCTACCTGAATCCAAGTCCTACCTTAGACCACTACATAAAAATCATGCAGGAAGGGGCCAGGCACTGCTTTGAGCTTCCCAGATGTGCCAATGTGCTGTCCAGGTTGAGAACTACTAAACTCTTCCTTTACAAACACTTCCGTAGGGAGGAAGTGGACAGTCCAAGGTCACACAGTCAGGACCAGTGACTTGTCTCCAATTCCCACCGTAAAGTTTGTTCTCCCACGCCATGATGGTGCCCTTTTCCATGTCCCCATGACCCAATGGCTCTGCAGAGTGCCTATGAGGATTGCAGTTGCCTTTTTCTTCTGCTTTGCCTATTTTACTTGCCAGTTTATGCCCCTCCCCTTCTCCAGACTGTGTGTACATGCACCTTCCTGGGCAGGCACCACCTGGCCACCCTTGTTCTTCTGAGTTCTCATGATGTGGCCCATCCGTGGCCCTGCTACTCGAAGTGTGGTCTGATGACCAGTGGCATCTGCATTGACTGGGAGATTGTGAGATTGCATAGCCTGCGCTCAATCCAGACCCACTAAATCTGACTTCGCATTAGCTATTTTTGTTGTTGTTGTTTACGATGTACTCTCAGATTCATTTGTGTAGGTTTTGTCTCACCAATAAAATTGCCTTCTTCCTGAGCCAGGGGACCATGTCTTAAGTGTCTTGTACACAACATGTAGCAACAGAGCACAGATCAAGGCATGTGGTAGGTGCCATCTACTTTTTGTTGACCTGAAATCATATCTCCTGACTGGCCAGGGCATAGAGATCTCAGGAAGATGGACACAAAGTCAGGAAGTCCCCAGCTTCTCAAGCTGAGCCCATACTAGACTGAGTCCCCATTGAGCAGGGGAAATCTTTCAAATGCCAGTTGGGAGGCTCCTCCAATAGAATAAGCCTGGCAATAGGGAGAAGGAAATGAATATCCCCTCATGGCCAAATCTGATCCAGGCCTGTGATGGGCAGCTGCTCTCTTTCTGTCCCAACCACTCACCCCTGTGATCTGGGCAGATAATGCAACTCCGTCCTTCTGTTCCCCTTTCTCCCAAACAGGAATGATAATATCTGCTCCACTAATCTTCTGGGGTCACTTTTAATTGGGGACACCCAGAAGACATTCCGTAAAATGTTTTGAATGAGGACCAAGTGAGACCACAGATGTGAAAACATTTTGATGCTTCTAGTCTCACTAACATACAGGTCATTTTCTTATTTTTCCCTTTCCCATTTTCTGGATGAGTAAACTGAGACTTTATTCTCAGCCCAGAGAGTTCACATTCTGAGTCAGATTTGAGCAGAAACAGGTGTCCCTGGGGCTGCCATTGGAGTCTCCATGGAAGAAGGCCGTGCTTATTTAAGAGCAGATCAGATTCCACCCAGTCCAGAACAGGGAGTTAGCCTGGCAGGTCATAGTGGAAAAGGGGATGAAGGTGGGACAGAAGACTACAACCTTAAATCACTCCCCTAAAACAATTGCTGCTCACCACTAGTATGTCACCCGGTGCTCATTAAATGTGTAAGCACCTTCACCGGAGGCCTGAGCCGTCTGGATGCTTTATCCTTTGCCCAATAACCGTTAATCAGCCCACAGCAGCAGCACAAGCCCTGTGAGAACAGGGTCTTGCCTGGCAACCACAATCTGTTCCTATTTCATCTAAAAAAATAAAATGGATAGGATGTTGTGTTTCTCCCGCACCCCCAGCATGAAAGAGTAGAGGATCAGAGCTCTCTCCCAACCCCAGCCCCCACCCCTTGATGAAAAATTAACCAGCTGCGCAGAGCGAATGAATCCCTAAAGGGGAACGAGGTCTCTGATGTGAGCTGGGCTGGGTTCTGGGAGCTCCAAAAATCCTCCTGGTGGTTAATTCTTCAGCCGCTGGATCCTTGGAGCAGCCGCGGACAGGTGTGTGCAGCATGCTAATTGGCCACTCCTCCCACAGCCAGCTGTGCCCAGCAACTGGTGGAGCTGAGGCAACTCTGGTCTAGCTTTTGATATTATGTAAGTTCCTGTATGGTTTGGGGGGAATGGAGTAACTTGAAGCGCACTTTTTGTTTATTCCTCTATCTACTCTTCTGTAGGTTTCTTAAAGACAAAGGCTGGGTCTTATTTGCATCTGAAGCCCAATACCTAATAGGGACTGACACAGCAGTAATTGTACTAAATGAATGAATAAATGAGTGAGTGAGCGAATGAGGGCTTGGCTATCAGCCAAGAGTCTACTCCACCGGCTCTTCTCAGTCCTTAGAACCCCATTCATCCATCCATTCATTCATTCAGTTGGGAAATAAATGTTCATTAATCAGCAGGGTTCATTCATTCTTTATCCACAAATGTTCATTCAACAAACACTAGGTACTGGTCTTGTCCTAGAGATACAGAGATAAAATGTTCATTCTCTGCCCTTAAGATACTCACAATGCAGTGGGGAAACAGGTCAGTAACCTGAAAACAACAAGAAGTGGGTGATAACAGCCTGGAGAGTGAATTCCTCAGGCACATGGGAACCACTGAGGAGACGGAGTGGGGTGTAGTGTGGGGGGATGACGTGACTGGAGCTGAGGCAGATGCCATCAGAGTCCTAACACCAATATACTGACAGTGCAGAGGTGGAGCACCAAGGACGTCGCTACCCACTGGCTGCCTGAGTGGTCCCATCTTGCTCAGCCCAGCTCTGGTAGGATGGTTCAGCAGAAAGAGCCAGGAGTGGGGGCTGTGAGGGTGATCTGGCCGCCACATCTATTGTCCCATTGATTGCCAGGGTTGATTTGGCTGATTGACTGGCTAGATGGCTGTCCCTTTCCTCCTTTACTTCTCAGTGTGTGTCCTTCCCGTCACTGCATGCTTGGGTGAGGAGAGTGATTTTTACTGGTAGAGGAGGACAGTTCTTTCAGTCAAGGTAGATGTGCTCCCCTGGCAGAACCACCAAACAAGCTCTTAAGAATCAGGAACGGGATCAGGAGATTTAGATCAGGTGACGTCAGCGCTCTGAGCTCAACCATCAGAGGCACATGCTTAGACCCTAAGGTTCCCTGCCCCACAAGGTGTGGATTACAATGGACCCTCTCTCAGGACCTGGCTGAGCACATCAGGAAGCAGCTTGAGCGCCAGGCTGACTACTCTTTCCTTTGACACCCTCAGCTCTAGACCAGTTCTCTTTCTTCTCACCCTGGTCATGGGGGCTGACCCTGACTGTGCTGTGTGGCCTCCCGGGACCACATGCACAGAACTCTGTCTCCAGAGCAGGGCCTGAGCATCCTCTTAAATCTTAGGCTAGCTACTGCCAAAAACAATTTGGTAGTTCCTTGAGAAACGAAGCACATTATGACTATTTGAGCCAGGATTCTGCTTCTAGTTATAAACCCAAAACAATTGAAAATGAACTCAAATACATATTCATATCCATAGTATCATTGTTCACAATATTCATAGTCAGAGTAGCATTGTTCACAGTAGGCAAACAGTAGAAATAACCCAAGCATTCAAACAAAATATGGAGTAGTCATATAGTGGAATATTATTCTGCCATTAAAAGAAATGAAGTATTCCAGGAGTGGTGAAACACACCTATAATCCCAGCAGCTCCAGAGACAGAGGCAGGAGGATCACGAGTTCAAAGCCAGTCTTGGCAACTTAGCAAGGCCCTAAGCAACATAGTGAGACCCTGTCTCTAAATAAAATATAAAAAAGGGCTGGAGATATGGCTTGGTGGATAAGCACCTCTGGGTTTACTTCCTGGTACCCCCCACCCCCCAAAAAAAAAGAAAAAAGAAAAAAAATGAAGTTTTGACAAATGCTATCATATGAATGATCCTTAGAAACATACTAAGTAGAATGAACCAGACAAAAGGGACCAATGTTGTATGAGTCCACTTTATGAAATACATAGAATAGATAAATTCAGTAAGCAGGTCTTGGACTAGGATTACCACAGGCTCAGAGCAAGTAAGGATGGGAAGTTACTATTTGTTGTGGGTGTTTCTTTTTCCTTGTGGGACTGGGGATTGAACCCATGGGTGCTGTACCACTGAGCTACATTCCTAGCTCTTTTTTTTTTTTATTTTTCACTTTGAGATAGGGTCTCACTAATTTTTCCAGACTGTCCTCAATCCTGTGTTCCTTCTGCCTCAGGCTCTTCAGTCGTTGAGATTAATGTGTGTGCCACCATGCCTGGCACTCAATTACTGTTTTTAAGGGGTTCAGAATTTCTGTGTGGTGTGATGAAAAAGTTTTAAGGACTAATAGTGGTAAAGTTTGCTCAATACTGTGAATATAATTATATCACTCAATTGTATATTTAAAAATAGTTGAAATGGCATATTTAGTCATATATATGCTACCACGATTTTTAAAGCATTCTTGGCTGGCTTTTGCAGAACACCCAGCAGTCAATACTTTATCTGATGGTCCTTCTCCGGCCTGTCTCCCCAGCAGGCTTTGCTCCCCCCTCAGGACTCCTCTCAGCATTGAGTTCTGCCAGGCTGGTGTGTTTCATTTTTGTTTTTATTTCCTGCATCTGCATCTGCTACCACCAGAATCTATTATTGCTCTCTGGGGCTCGTGCCCCTGACAGCGATTATTTGTACATGTAAATCAGAGAGCCAGGGACAAAGCTTTAATGACAGGCTCTTTGGAAGTGACAGAGGCAGCAGCAGGAATCAAGCAGTGCCAGTCCCCACTAGGCCCCCTTCAGTGTGGGACTACAGGGGTGGGACAGGGTAAAGGGGGCTGACCCTATGTGGTCCAAGTTCAAGGACCTCTTTCTGAAAATGATGTTGGTTCTGGATTCCAGGGCACTGGCTTTGTGTCCTTTTAAGATGGGATTCACTGTGAATCCTGGGCTCAGACTATAAGGCTGGGCACATAGCAAGCACTCCAGGTAGGATGACAGAATTTAGCACATGTTTGGAAGGCAGCTTTTATTCATGAGGTTAGTGGCAGCAACCCCTTCCTTTCCTTCTTCCCTTTGCTGTCTACTGGGAACTTTGTAGTCCTTGAGAGCAGCCTGTGGTTTCCCCTGAGCCAAGTCTACAGTTATGCCTGAGAAGTGCTTACCCTAAGAGAGAAAGTGCATCAGTCAAGAATAGGGACATTGAGCTGGGGATGTAGCTCAGTGGTAGAGCATGAAGCCCTCTTTCCAATCCCCAGCGCCACGGGCAGGGGTGGGGGTCTAGAGTATATATGAACTTCTGATGTGCAGTGTGGAAGTGGGATTCAGGCTAAACTCAGAAAACTCCTACTCTGTGGAAGATTGGGTGTTATTTGGCTTGATTTTTTTTTTTTTTTTTTTTTTGAGGGAAATAGGTTTTACCATAGGAAAAAAGTAAGATGCAGAACAGCACTGCCATTTATGTTAAAAACACATGTTTATATATGCATAGAATACCCCTGAGAAGTAGATATAAAAAATTATAACAGTAATTGCTTCTAGGAGTGAGGTGGAAGAATGGGGAATTCAGAGTCAGAAGTAGGAGAAATGCATATATAATATCTATATCTATATCTATACACACACATAATATTTCTTACACATACAGTGTACATATACACATATACATCTATACATATGTATATAATTTTGTACTGCTTAAGTTCTTTACCATATGCTTTTAGTTGCCTAATAACAAAACAAATTTTATTCTATATTTAGCCCAACTCCCTGTGTTGTAAGGGGGCTGGTGGCTGGCTGGAGAGCTCACTGAGCTCTTCCCATCTTCCCTGATTTCTCTTTGTAAGAAAGGTGAGTGGAGAAGTAGGGTGCTCATGCAGGTGTTAGACAGCTCTTCTGTCCTTGGGTGTTCATGCAGGTGTTAGGTATCACTTGAATTTCTTTCTTGAGAGAGGCCTTCCTTTTTTCAACCGTTTGTGTCCTTGTTTTCCTGGACAAACACCTTGGATCTTATATCTGGCAGCTTTATCGTCTCGCATCTCTGATGTTATTATTCAAGACTCTCCAGAAAACATCCCTGTGTGACTTTTGCAGATCTCATCTCTTTAAACTCTAGGAAGGACCTGTCCTTAATGGCCAGCCTCATGTGACGTTTCCCTTTGTTTGAGTAGATGTCTCTCTCATACACAAGGGGGAAACACAACATCTCCCATCTTTTGCATCTCACTCAAATGTCTTCAAGAAGCCTGTGGATACTACCTTTCATCTCATTTCCCCTAACATTGATTAAAGGAAGGGGAAAATTGGACTGTTTCAGAACATTCTAAGCAATGGAAAACTGCCTGTTAGGAAGGAAACTGCTGCTCGGTTGAGCTCTGCAGTTCAATGCCACTAATGTTAGAAAAATATTTTTCTTAAATCACAAAGCTTCCTAACCTCCCTATTCTACTGAACTTGTAATTTTAGACAATCACTTCCATGCTAACTAGAGGAAATTAACACATTAAACACAAATACAAATGATTCCTGCTTGAAATTGTTTTGAATATTCCTGTGAAGTTCAAACTAGTTATTGCCCTGTCTCGATTTGTGGCCTATCTTCTTTGGTCCTACTAGTCAACTGTGGGATACTCAGAGGCCTGTGACAAGCTCCTGATCTTTTTGTTGTTGTCGTTTTGTTTTTGTTTTGGATGAGGTCTTGCATGTTGCCCAGGCTGTTCTCAAACTCCTGGGCTCCAGTAATCCCTCCCACTTCAACCCCCTGAGTAGTTGGGACTATAGGCATGTGCCTCCAGGCCTGGCTAAACTCTGATCTTATGAAGCTTATAATCCACAAGAGCAAGACTAAAAGGTATGAACCAAATCATGGAAGATTTTCAATAGCTAGGTGACCAGAGGAGCTGTACTTGAGAATCTGCTTGTACTTGAAAAGGAGGAAGTCAGTGCTACATGGAGAAACTGGGAGAGGTCGAGCTTGGTGGAGAAAAGAGACCTGAGACCAGGACCACAACAGATGTGAAGTGGGGTCCTGGGACAGGGTGGTTGGAGGGGTGGCATGGCAGGGGAGGGCATTTAGAGTGAACAAAATATCGTTTTAATATGCATGTAGGACACAATGTGTTAAGATGGGAAAGCATGGGTTTAAAAGTAGAAAAGGCCTGAGTATCATCCTCAGACCCTGAGCTGCATTCCCAGTTCCTTTTTCATTGTTTGTTTTGAGTCAGAGTCTTGCTAAGTTGCTTAGGGCTTTGCTAAGTTGCTGAGGCTGGCCTTGAACTTGCGTCCTCCTGCCCCAGGCTCCTAAGCAGCTAGGATCACAGGCTTGCACCTCTACACCCAGCTTCAGGGTGTCACTCTGACCAAAAGTTTGCCTGTTTATCTGCAGTCTAAGTCTACATTGCAAGCTTACCTTGGTGATTACATGAAACAAGGGCTGGCACATACTAGATGCCAAACAACAACCAACTCCTTCCACCATCTGTCTTGGGTGGTCTCCCCAAGAGTGAGGAGTGAGACAGGATCATAGGGAAAGGGAAACTCCGAGTTGAAGGCCTGGAATTCTGCTTGATTAGGCAGGAACCAACTTAGAAGGTTTTGAGTAGAGAAGTGAAAAAGGAAAGGTCACATTTTCGTTGGGTCAATCTGGCATGGCCTTTGGGAAGGCTGACCAGGCAGCTAGAAGCAGGGCCAAGGTGGTGCAGATATTTAGTTGTGAGATATAAGGAAAAAAGCCACAGATCAACCTAGGACTTAAGCTGGAGCTGGGACAACCATGATGACACCCACAAAATTTCAAGGCAGGGTGAAAAAATGATGATGGGAGAAGTAAGTGCAGCTTAAACATGAGAGACAGATGGACATCCAAAGGAAACGTCCAGTGGAGGTGAAAGTCCTTGGGAGAGTGGTCAACTCTAGAGAGTCAAATATTCACATGGATCAAATCTGTGCATGGGTACATCTGTGCAGGCAAATGTGCATGTATGCGTGTGTGTGTGTATGCGTGTGTGTGCACAGACCTCAGAGACAGAGCAGAGGGAGGGCTCAGGAGTGGCCTCTGGTGGATCACAGTGAACTGAGGATATGGTGGGAAAGGAGTGCAGCAATAAGGATGCTTTGGGACGAAGTCATACAGAACAGGGTAGATTGTAGTGACCTATGTGGCAGTGAGTTAAAGGAAAATGAGGTCTGAAACAAGGCCACTGGATTTGGCAAGAAGATAGCCTTCAAAGAGTGGTTTCAGAGCCCGAGCCTACATGAATTGCCCCTTTCCTGCAGACCTCCTCCACCCCACTCTGCCTCTTCTATCTCCTGCCTTCTTTGGTACTGGGGGTGGAGCCCAGGGCCTCACATATGCTAAGCATGTGCTCTACCACTGAGTCACACCCCCGAGCCGGCTTCTTGTCTGCTGCCTGTGGGCACTCGGCTTCTGCTCGCTTGCTCTTTCATAGGTGGCTATCTTCTGATTTTCCCTCATTATGCACCATGAATAGTTGTCCCTGCACAATATGTTTAAAAGCTCCCTAAGAATGTTCCTTTGTTCTCTCCACCTCCACACCACCCAGCATGTGGAAGGCAGTCTTCATCATCTCAGAAAAGGGCAAATCCATGCTTCTAGTTGTTCAGGCCAAATCCATTGGGCTCAACCTGACTCCTCTCTTTCTCTCACACTCTGCATTCATGTCTCCAGAAACCTCATCAGACCTGACTTCTCTCCACCCTAGCCCAAGTCCCCACTAGGGCCCACCTGGATTATTGCAGTAACCTCCTGACCTCTCACCCTGCCTCCATCCTTTCCCACTCCAATATGTGCGCAACACAGCTGCCAGAGTCTCTATTTGAAATGACAATCAGATCATGTCACTCTGCTGCTCAAAAGCCCCTGTGGGCCTCCTATTTCATTCAGAGAGAACATTCAGAGTCTCCCCCATGCCCTGATGGCCCTCACTGATCCAGATTCCTGCCTGCTTGGCCATATTTACTTGCTCTGCTCCAGCCACGCTGGTCTCCTTGCTGTGCCCCCAACACATGACTTTGACACGCTTCTTCAAGGTGCCCACATAGGTCACTTCAAGTCTCTGCTTAACTGCCATCTAACCAGTAAGATTCCCTTACTGCCTTATATAAAAGAGCAAGTCCCTCCCCTGACCCAGTTCCTGATACTTTCTTTTATACCAGCTTGTTTTTCTCCATGGCTCTTCTCTGCATCTGGCATTTACTATCTACCTCACCCAATTAGGAAATATGTCCTGTGAAAACTAGGAGTTCATTTTATTTGAACTCAGTACCTAGGACAGTGCCTGGCACATAGTAGGTAATTAATAAACATGAGCTGAAAGAAAGAGAAGGGAAACTAACATTTACAGGGTTTTTATTATGTGCTAAGTTGTGGCTTAAGTGTTTTCACTTATGTGACATTATTTATTCCTCACAACCATCCTTGGAGCTCAACTGTGTCTGTGGGGAATTGGCTGCAGGACCTCCCTCGGATACTGAAATCCATGGATGCGCAAATCCCATATGTAAAATGGTGTGGTATTTGCATATAACCTACACAATCCTCCAGCATACTTTAAATCATTTCCAGATTGCTTGTAATAGCTAATACAATGTGAATGCTATGTAAATAGTTGTTATACTCTATTGTTTAGGGAATAATGACAAGGCAAACGTCTGTACGTGTTCAGAGCAGACATAACCATTGCAACCATTGCAGGCCTAGCACAGTAGATGTCAGCAATAATGTAACATTTCCATTCCATGTTAATTGAGTCTGAATGGGAACCCGTGAATATGGAGAGTCGGCAATAGAATGCTTCCCATTTTATAGATGAGGACTCAGATAAATAGAGATCGAGATCAATATTCATTTATTTAAACTGAGGACTCAGCAGGGTACAAGTAGATCATTTAGCTGCAATTGGCTCTCATTCATCCATAGATTTTTTTTTTTTTTTAGACAGGGTCCCACTAATTCTCTGAGGCTGACCTCTTGAACTTGCAGTTCTCTTGCCTCAGCCTCTGAGTTACCAGGATTACAGGTGTGTGCCACCATGCCTAGATCATCCACAGCCTATTCAGCCCCTGAGGAGATGTGGACCTCTGCTCAATTCTGAGGATCTAGTATTGAAAAGAGAACAATTCTTAATCTCCAGTGGAGTGATATCAACAGCCATTTAAACAAAAGTTTAGAATGTTGTAAGAAGTGCTATGAGAGAGGTAGGAACTCATCAGTCAGAAGTCCTGAGAGGGATGGGTGTAGCTCGGCGGTAGAGTCCTTGTGTAGCACGCACAAGGCTCCAAGATTCAATCCTCAGCACTGCAAAAAATAAAACATGAAATAAAAGGCAATCAGAGAAGGCTCCCTGGACTGAAGGAGGGGAGTGGGAGGTAAATCTTTTTAAATGAATGCTACGCATTAAAAAAACTGTTCCTGGAAGGATGAAGACTAAGTCCTTGAGCTTGGCATGTGGGGCCCTCGACCAGCTTCACCAACTTCATCTAGTTCTGCCCCTGTATTATAAACACAAACTTATTATTTCCTGCTACATGATGCTATTTCCTGCCTGTGCAAATGCTGTTTCCTCTGTCTGGAACACACTGCTTGTAACTCACCCATTTTAATTTGAAGTTCAGTTCAAAGTCATTTCCTACCCGTGGATGAACTTGTGCCCATCTTTGAGCACCAAATCACTTCCCCAAAGATCAGCTCACTGTCATGTTTCCATAACTTCCTGCAAACAATAACCCCTCTGAAGACAGTCTTAATTACCTTCTGTTTCTGCTGGTGTATGACAGTTCGGGACTTGTCCATCATGGACATGAGACATATGGTTGCTGGAGAGAACCAAACCTGTGCTAGAGAGAAGAGGGCTTTTAGGACTTGGGAAGACTTACGCACAGCATTTGGGAGGCCGTTGATCAAGCAGGCTGAATTAACCACACTGATGGTTGCTCAGTGTCCCTAGGGCATCTGAGGGGCTAAGGGAACAGGTGGAGGAGCACTTGGGGTGACGGAGGTACAGACAGGGATGGATGATGAGCTCTGGGCATGAAGAGATCTGGAGAAACAAAGCATCCCACTGAGTGACAAGCCTGTGGGCTATCTTGGGTATGAGGCCACAGCATGGGAGTGGAGGGGTTGAAGGCAGCAGATTGGTCACAGAGTTGTGGATACATGACCATTTCCCTCCCTACACACCTGGGCTGGCTTATTGCTCAACCCAGGTGTGCAGCTAAGTGGAGGGTTCTTCCTAATACCAGGCTGAGCTCAGGAACAACAGCTGGAAAGACTGGCCCTGACTCTAGGGTGGGCACAGCACACACAGTGCCTCCTTCCCTGAGTGCCCTCAGCTCCCTGGGAAAATGATCCTGGACATGTGCTGTTGGATGAGCCCCTGAGATCCCTCCTTGGAGAAATGGAGAACTGATCAAGGCCCAGGGGAAGAGCAGGGTGGTGGTGGGAAGGTGGTCTCCACTCCAGGAGGAATCAGGATGAGTGGACTTGGATACTGGCAGCACTACTTATTGGTGACCTTGGGCAAGCCATTTATCATCTATGGTCTCAACATATTATCAATTAAGTGCAGTTAATAATATCTGCCATGTTGATCTCAAAGTATTATTGGGAGCAATTAAACTATGTGCATTTTTACAAATGCCTCTGGTAAAAAATGAAGTTACTGTCCTGAAGACCTCCTTGTTCCTCCCGCTAGAGAGTGAGCATCCTCAGTTGGGCACTCACCACACTTAGGCTCTGGACCAGAAGTGACCATGGGGTTCCCCAAAAACTGTAGAGCAAACCTAGAAGAACCAAAAATCTCCTGCCCTTCTCTCCATTTGCTCCTGAACCTCCCCCTCTGCCTTTCTCATGACAGTGTTTTGCTTCAGATGAGCTGGCCATGGGCCTGGGAGGTGGATGTCTCTGCTTCTCCATCAAGGGTCAGCACTCAGTTAACCCTGTACTGACTGTCCAAGGTTGGGGCCACTATCCTCTGCTCCCTGCGTAGGGAAGGCAGAAGACAGCTGGTAGCTGTGCCCTGCAGCTGTGAGGCCTCTTTATACAGCACTGTGGACAAGAAAGGGGGTTGTTATGGTTTGGATATAAAGTGCTCCCCAAAATCCCTGTTAACATAGGAACATTCAGAGGTGAAATGATTATATTATGAAAGCTGTAACTTAAGTGGATTAATCCATTTGCTGGATTAATTTTTGAAAGGTCTTCTGGGTGATAACTGTGGACAGGTAGAGTGTGGTTGGAAAAGATGAGTCACTGAGAGCATGCCCTTGGGGATTATATATTGTCTCCTGACTCCTCTCTCCCTCTCTCTCTGCTTCCTGGCTACCATGAACTGAGCAATACTCCTCCACCATGCCCTTTCACCATGACACTCTTCCCCATGTTGGTCCCAAAGCAATGGAGTAGGTTCAGTCAGTGATGGAGCCAAAATAAGCGCTTTTCCTCTGCTAAGTTGTTCTTGTCAGGTATTTTGGTCACAGTGATGAAAAACTGACTAAGAAGGGCTGAAGCGAGTGGCTCACACCCTGATTGTGGAATGGCATCTTTGGAGGGAGGCAAGTAGGCCATGCTTAAGGCTGGCGATCTCTCTTTGCCCACTCCCATTTATCCCTCTTTTGATCAGTCTCTATCAGAATAATAATTGGACTGGAAGTGTAGTACAGCACTTGCCTCCATATGTGAGAGAGGTACTGGGTTTAATGCCCAACAATGCAATAATAATGATGATGATGATGATGATGATAAAACAGCAGCTAGCATTTTTTAAAAATATATTATGTGCTTGGTATTGAGCTAAGAGCATTAATATATTATCCCATTTAATCCTATCTGGGAGTATTATTATTTTTATCCCCATTTTACAGAGGAGGCCATGGAGGCACAGAAAGGTGAAGCAATGTGCTGCAGTTCTTCAGCTGGCAAGTGATAGAACCAAGACTTAAATCCTGGCCTGTGGACTCTCAAGCCCACACTCTTAACCGCTATGACATGAAAAGGAAAAAAAAAATGATACATTAACTTACTGGAGCTGCTCACTGTGTTTTAGGGTAACAGGACTACAGTTGAATGAGTGAGTTTGTGGGTGATGAGGTAGGGGAGTTGGGGGAGGGAGAAAGGGGAAGGAAGGGCAGAGAGAGGGAGTTAAAAATGTCCGCTGAAACCAGCTATTGTTTGTCCTCAGAGAACCTACTCAGACCTACACAGGCAGAGACCTGCGTTTTGGTTCTATGGGGAAACCAGAAAGCTGAGCTCCCCTTGCAAGAAAAGCAACCTGGGGCCAGGGACACAATTATCTAGCACATCACAGTCAAAGGATGGATGGATGGACAAATAGGTAAATTTCTGGTTATAGATTGGAAAAGGAAGTTTCAAGCTCTAGCAATATTGTATGAGGCCCTAGGCAAGCCTTGGCCATTATCCCTAGTCCCCTCGTTCGGGAAATAAAGGTGCTGATAATACATGCTTGTTTCAGCCCCAGGCTGAAATGTGCTGTGCAAGCTGAGAGTCTGATCTTGAAGATGTTGCTGCTTCTGTTAACCTCCAGGGCCCTGGACTTGCTCTGGCTCAGGAAGCGTTGTTTGCAGTTCAGATCAGAGAATGCCAACCAGCTTCTGGGACTGTCTGGAAAAGGACCAGGGCAGCAGAGGCAGAAGGGCAGAGAGGAGGAATCTAGGTGTGCAAGCTCATAACTCTGGGGGCAGGTAGGAACAGATTATTCTATGCCTTGGATAGGGTCCTAAACTCTCTCACCCGCAAAGACCCTTGGGTAGAGAGAGGGTTTCCCAAGCCCGATGGACTTCTGCATGCAAGAAAAAATGTGACATCTGATCTCACTTTCCACAACTGGCAACATCAAGTCGATATTTTTCTGTGGTGCAGACAGAGTAAAGAGAGAATAAAGTGTTGAATTGTTTGGCATTATCAAGGATTTCAGCTCCCCAGGATGCCTGCATAAAGAGATGGAAATTTTAGCTGCCAGAGCCAAGAAACACACAGAAGTATATGAATTTATTACATATTATCTTTCCTTCTTCCAAACAGCCCTGGAAATGTCAAAAGATCATCTATTGTCTCATCGTTGATAAAAAAAAAAAAAAAATTCCTTTGAATTTGGTAGGCTTGGAGCTTGGGCATTAGGCAAGCAGCGAGAGGCCTTTGGGCAGGGAAACAGGGATTTCCCAGGGCAACTTTCAGGAGGCTCAACCTCTCTCCAGCTCTTCCTTGCTAAGTGTTGATTTCATAGATGTCATTTAAGCCAGGAAAAGTGTGCAATTTTGGCTCACATTTACTTAGCACCTATTGTGTGCAAATTCTGTGCATGGAGCTGGTAGTGTGCGTTGTTAGTGAGTATCCAAGGAATCCAGAGCCCAATGCTTATCTCACAGGGAGCTAAGAGCAGTCTTGGCACCTCAGATTCACCTTCCCTGCCTGCTGGGAGAATCCAGAGCTGGGGTGATTCTACTGCCTGGCGGAGGTCCAGAGAGTCCTTGCAAAGAAGGGGACATCAGAGCTGGATCTGGAAGGATGAATAGACACTCTAACAGAGAGGGGGCAAAAGCACTGCAGGCAAAGAGAAGGACAGTATGGATTACATAAATTGAAAACCAAGAGTGGGGCATGGTGGTGCTCACCTGTAATCCCAGCCATCTGGGAGGCTAAGGCAGAAAAATTGCTACTTCAAGGCCCTCCTAGGCAACCAGTGAGACCCTGTCTCAAAAATAAAAATGAAAAACAGGCTGGGTATGGGGCTTCATGGTACTCTACCTGCCTGGCATTTGGGAGGCCCTGGGTTCAATTCCCAATACGGGAAAAAAAGAAAGAAAAGAGAAAGAAAAATCATGTTCAGCCCTCAGTCCTAGAAGTTGACCCTAAAGAGGTAGAGAGGACCTAGGTCACCTTTCTGACCCTGAGCTGCCCCTGACCATCCACTGAATAACCAAGACCGTGTCTGATCCAAGATCTGAGGTCCATGCTCTCCTCCAATGCTGATAGAGGTGTGATTCTCCATGCGACACCCCTGCTGACCCCCTAATGCAGCTGGGCCTGCAGGCCTTGCAGGAAGAAGTAGGCTGCTGGCATCTGTCCTTGCCATCCTCCTTGGACGGAGAGAGACTGGCCATTGGGGGGGTTGTTGGCCGCCCCTATACACCAGTGGGGCCATGGGGCTAAGGGGATTAAATCAGGCCCTCCAGATCATTGTGGGGTGTTTAAAACAAGGCCTTTCCAAATCTACCTTATTGCTAGGAGCTATCAGTAGCATGAGCATCCTGGTGCCTGATGAGGAAGTGGAGGTAGGCCCTGTTGTCAGCCCTTATGGGCAAATGGCCAAGAGCCTGCACAATTTTTCCTCTTCTGGCTGGACATTCCCTCAAAGAGAGGTTCTGGACCCCTTATCCTTGCCCTCTCTACCTCTCTTTTTCCAGCAGGACTTGGGAAATCAGAGAAAAAGTGGGGAATCTCTGAGTCGTAAGCAACTGTGGGGAACACAGAACCTTCCTGGCAGCCTGTTCCCTGAGGTGCAGCTGCGATCTGAAACCCTATCTCTAACTCAGCTCACAGTCTACACAGTGGTCACTTCACCATTAGGGACTTCTTTCTGAACCACCTACCCAGTCCCACCCACAAGAGGCAGATCAGGGGAGGGTGCCCTACTTCAGAGCTCCTGCATCTATAATCTCCAACCCTTCAGAAGGGAGCCAGGCTGTCGCTGAGCCTCTGCTTCTCATCTTACCTGCAGTTCTTGCTGCTCCCTGTCTGGGTGCTGCAAACCAGGTGGGAAATTCTTGTCACGTGGACAACAGTGTCTCAGCATCTTCCAGAACCTTAACCCCAGCTAGTAAAGAGGGACCCCTAGGAACTTAAATACCTTACTTTTAAATTCTGCCGGTAATTTTTCTTTGCCTTTTCACATTTATGTTTCTTAGGACAACACTCCAACCACCCTGAAGTGGCAGCATAGCAAGCGTCCCATTACCCTTGCTTTTGTAGATGAGTAGATGAGGGTACAGATTAAATGATGTGCCTGAGGTCATATAGCTAATTGGTGGCAGATCTGGCACTGGGGCCCAGACTCCAAGCCTCCGTTCATAGCCCCAGTGCGCCTGCCATGCCCCAGGCAACTTCAGGTCTGGGAAAGGATGCAGGATACAGCAGGGGTCCTTCCCTGCCTGCAGGCAGTGCTGGTGTGGGTATGCAGGTGGCAAGTCCCCCAGAACGCTGCCTTGGCCTCTTCCCCTGGGAATCACAAAGATTCCTTCCAACTTGATGTGACTCCTTCACATGTGCCTTCCTCCTTCATCAGAAAATTGACTTCAACAGTTCATCTTCCTCTACTGGGAAACTTGGACAGTGATGAAGGACAAAGTTGTATCCACATCACAGAACTAGAGGAGAAATTGGGCTTAAGTAGTGGAACTTGAGACAGAAAAAGACACAACCCTCTTCCCATATATGAGGGATGTATGTTGTCTAATAGGAGAGATGTCTAGCTGCTGAAATAGAGGGATGCTTACCTTCTTGTGTCCATTGCAAAACCACCTCCTCTTTCTTCATCATTCCTTCCTTTGATTCCCCCTGATAGATGTGTAATAGACTTGAGCAAAGAGACAGTGACTCGGACACTGTATATGCTAATCCCAAAGGGCTTCTTTGAGAATGCAGGAATATCGTCAGAATCTGGAAGCAGCAGCAAGGGACCAGTTGGAAAGGACCATCCACAATGCAGGGAGCCTCAGCAGCCTGCTGGATACAAGAAACATCCCAGGGCCTCCATAGAGAAGGCTGTTCAGGTGGGGCTGCTTTGAAACGATTCTACTTGGGTAGAGACCAAGAAGAGATGATGACCTGGACTGCAGCCCCGGCACCCGGGGCCTGTCTCGCTCAGCTCTGGCCCTGAAAGAAGACTTTCCATTCCCTTTCCCTGGAAACCCCCTGGCTTACGGGAAGCTGGGTGTTATCTTAAGGTCTGTAAACGGTCTGCCTGCTTTTCCAGCTGGAGCTGTTCATTCAGAACAATTAGCATGCAGTTTAGAGCTGGAATGGAACATATGGCAGGGGGTCCCCAGGAGCCAGCATGTGGCAGCCCAAGAAGGAGGGGAGCAGTCTGGGAGGCATGTGGAGGGGGTGTTTGAAAGGAGAGGGTCTCTGAGGTTGCTGCCTGGCCAGGTACACCTGCTTTTAGTATTGAAGGGAACAGAAGTGAGGGCTGCTGTGAATTCCTTATGCATCTCAAGGCATGAACACATCAAATGTACCCTAAATCAGCATTTTATGTCAGGAGGCTTGGAAAGCCCCATGAGTCTGGACATTCTCCTTCCCAGGAGAGCTTCAGGGAAATTACCCAGGGATCATGTCAGTTGAGGGTGGGATACTGAGGAACTAAGGTCTGCATAGGCACTCTTGGGCATTCATTCATTCACTAAGTATTAATGATATGTGCCAAATACTGTTCTGGGCTTTAGAAATCCATCTGTAAAGAAAAACCAAGATTCTTGCCCACGTGAACTTTTCATTCAAGTGTGGTACACCAGACAGTGAACATAATACGTAAGTAAATTGCTGAAGGATTTATAGATTGAGTATCCCTTATCTGAAATGCTTGAAATAAAAAAAAAAAATGTTTCAGATATTTTTGGATTTTGGAATATTTGCATGTACATGAGCTATTTTGCCAGGTGCTGTAGCACACACCTGTATTCCCAGCTACTGAATTCAGCTTCAGGGACATAATGAGACACTGTCTCCAAATAAAAAATAGAAAGGGCTGGGTATGCCGTTCAGTGGTAGAGCATTCTTGGGTTTAGTCCCCAGAACCAAAAAAGAAAGATATTTTGGGGGGTGAGACTCAAGTCTAAACTTGAAATTCATTTTTGTTTTATATGCACCTTTTGCACCTAGCCTGAAGGTAATTTTACACAATATTTTTAGTGTGCCTACATTTTGACTGGAACCTGTCACGTGAGTCCAAGTGTGTAATTTTCCATTTGTGGAATCATATGGGTGCTCAGCAAGTTTCAGATTTTGGAGCATTTCAGTAATTTGGGTTTTTGGATTAGGGATGCTCAACTTATACATGGTAATATTGTGATTTCCTTTTTATAAGCAAGTATACAAAAACCAAGAGTTTCTAAAAAGTGTGTTCAAGTTCTCTGAGCTAGTAAGTGGTAGAGTCTGTTTTAAACCTGTCTGGCCCACTGCATGGCACTCACCTTGTCTTGAAGATAGACAAGCTGGACAAACTCTAGTTTCGGGCTCCAGATAGTGTGGGTGGTGACCAACTCAGGGACTCCCAAGGCCAAAGGAGCTCTCAGAGATTGCTGCTCTGCCCTCAGACACTTGCTGGAGATGAAGTCACAAGTCCAGTCAAATGTACAGAATGGGAACAGAGAGATCTGGCTTGCCATCAAAGTATCTTCCTATCAAACCACACTAACTTAGATCTTCTTGACAAGCCCCCAACTGTCCTCTCAAAAGCAGCCAGTCTCCCACCACCACCTTCTGTACCTCACACCATACACACATTCTTTACATCCCCCTTCATCCCAGGTCAGAGGCTCTCATGGTCTGGGGCTCCCCTGGAGTTTGGCATACCTGGAGAGGGGGCCACTGAACAGCACTGCCACCCACCCCTCACCAACATCTTAACATGCTCAAAGGACTGGCTGTAGGCAGGGGTCTTGCAGGGTCGGGAGCTAAACAGTACCCTGTCTGAAAGAAAAACTGCAGTAGCAGCATCGGGGGTGACTGCAAAGGTGGGAGGGAGGGGAGAGAAGACACGAGCCTTCTGAAATGTGGTGGTTATGAGGCTTAAATTGGAGCCCAGGGCAGGTAAAGAACAGAGCTATAAATCCAGCCTCCTGAAAGAATATTCTTGAGGTAGGAGACACAAGCTCACTTAAAATATGTCTGAGATGAGAACCAAAGATCGTTATTTTTGAGCAAGGATATAAAATGCTAAACACTGCCTTTATTGGTCCTTTTTAAAAGCCAGGTGTAAAATATTGCCATTCCCAAGATTGTGTTTTTCCTCCCCCACCCCTTTTTTCTTTAATGGCAGAAATTAAAATCTCCTTAAGCCATTAGCCATCACTCCCCAAGGTGAGCCCCCAAAGTAACTCTTCCACAGATTCCTCCTCTGCCCCAGGAGGTAGAGTGGCCACCCCACCCCACCTCTCCACACCCCCTCCCACCCCTCTTTCTGTCCTCATTGGTACCAGTGCCTGTCCGGCAGCAGGTGGCTGAAAAGGCTGAGAAGTTTTATGGGTCTGCCCTAGCAGACCCTGTCTCCCACTGGTTGCCAATTTGGCTGCTTGCTCTCCACTCACAAATACCTAACACTAAAGATATTCAACCCACTGGAGTTCTGCCAGGGCCAGCCTGTCCCCAGGGGGAATGGCACTCAATGACTCAGGCTTCGGGGCTATCATATGCCACTTCTGCTCCCAGGGCCACTTCTCCTGGGTTGGTTTTTCTTTTTTCCTTCTCATTCTTTCTTTTTTACTTTTCTTTCCATCAAAGCCCGGTGCTACCAGAGAAAAAGTTCATAAAAATGTTATGTCCACCATAAAACCCCTAATGTGGCATTCTGCATGATCCATGCATTAACATTAACATTTCCCAGACAGTTATTGTGAGATAATGGTCCCAGCTATAATTCAGCAGTAACGTTCCTTCGAGCAAATGTTATGGAGGAATAAATGACTTGCCGAGTGTGCTGCTGCAGTGGGGGTGGGGCAAAGGCGACAGCTTGAAAATGCACTCTGGACCTTAGCAACCCAGCGTGGCTGTGGAGGAGTCTGGGGCTCATTCTAGGTCTAGGCCTCTCTGGGGGCCATGAGACCCATCCCTTCTTTCCCTCTGCTCCAATTTCACACAAATTCCATTTTTTCTTCCCAGTGCTGCATTGGGAGAGTTTGCCAAGCAAAAGGATTCAAGGCCTCAGAACCAGAAGTAGGACTGAGAGAAGGATGAAGGGCTTTGGTATTTTAACCAGCATTCTTCTCGCCTCCCTCCTGTGGGCCCAGCACACTTTACACTCACCTCTGATATGACACTTACCACCTTGTACTTTTATTATTTATCTTGGTGTCCATGTCCCCTGCTCATTAAGAGCAGCATGTATCTCTTAGTCTTTTGGTGACCTAGCGCAAAGCAATTATTCAATAAATATTGGTTGTAAGGATGAATGGATGGATGGGTGGATGGATGGATAGATGAGTGACAACAGAAAAAAGATCCAGAAATGAGTGCAGACCATAAAATGAACATGACAAGGGAAAATACCCTAAAGCAACAAGTACTGAACAAAATCATAAGGTTGTGAGGCTGAATGCACCTTAGCAATTGCTCTGCTGCTGTATTCACTTCATTCTTCAGGAAGAAAAGATCTAGAGGAGTTAGTGTCCAAGCCAAGGTTAGAACTCTGGATCGCCGATCTAGCCACTGAAATGCGAGGCTGATAATATGCAAAAGAACCCTTTTTGGCCCTCATGGAGTTTGCTGCTTAGTAGAGACACAGGCACAGATTTCTTAACTCTCCATAACTCAAGGCAGAACACAGTGAGTGCTGCAGGGGATGTCTTCAACTTGAAGACTGAAATGCTGTCAAAATGGGTATGAACCTAGGAGGATAAGTAAGACCTATAAAGGCAACCATGGAGGGGCGGGGAGCATTTGAGACAGAGGGGCCATGTGGGTAAAGGCACAGAGATGATTGGAAACAGAATACCTTACAGACACTTATTATCTATAATGTCCTAGAGCTGAAAGGGGCCTCAAAGGTCTACTGGTTTAACCTGCTATGCTTCGAAGTCATCTCCAGTGGGCAGTGGATATCCAGCATGTGGTCCTGGGAGACCACTTGGTCTGGAGATGACCTTCCTTAGAAAGTGTCCTATTACTGCTTCCCGCTATTCCTTCCTTGTGGAGCATGCCCTGGGCCATGAGGGTCAGCTTTGACTTGTGCCTGAGCTGGACACAGGGGAAGATTAAGTGGGAGCCACATTTCTTCAGAAATACCAGAAGGAGGAGTAATCTCTGAAATGCATAAGGGAAAATTTTGGCTCTTTTCCAAATGCCACATGTCACGGCCACCATGATGTCTCCCAAGAGCACTTCCCCAGAATGTAGAATGAGATTTATGATACCAGTGAAGGAGATAGTGACCTGGGAAAAGTATTCAAAGGACTCTGGGGAAGCTTTTGCCACAACCAGAAACATCTTCCTCACTCAGGGGTCTAATAATCTAGGCTGGAAGGGGACTCGGAGTTCCCCTGGCTTAACCTGCCGTGCTTTGAAGTCATCTCCAACAGGCAGGTTTCATTCTCTTCCTAATGAGTTCCAGTGAAGGCAGCTCTTCCATTCCGGAACAGTTCTCACTTCACTGGTAGAACTCCCTCACGTGAAGGGAACATTTGTCTCTCTCTCTTACACCCTTCCGGTAAGCCCAACTCTCCTCTCTGCACAGTAGCTCTTTAAAGTATTGAAAACAACAGCCACACCCCTCCCCAGGTCTTCTGTTCTTCAGGTGTGTTCCTTTCTCCAGCATCCCGGCCTTGGTCCACAGGTGCACTACATGTCACGTGTCCTTTTACAAAGTGCACGTCCCCCAGTGGGAGGAATGGATGAGAAGTTGATCAACGGGTGCTAAGTCATAGTGAAGAGCAAGACATGTTGATGTACTGTAGCACAATCGGGTGATTACAGATAGCAATAATGTACTGTATATTTCAAATAGCTAAAAGAAGGAATTTTGAATATTTTTACCATGAAAGAAATGATAAATGTTTGTGGAGGTAGTATAGTCATGTGTCCTAGGATTGCAATTACCCTTCTTTTCCCCCTTTCTTTCTTTCCTTCTCTCTCTCTCTCCCTCCCTTTCTTTCTTTCTTTCTTTCTCTCTCTCTTTCTTTCTTTCTTTCTTTCTTTCTTTCTCTCTTTCTTTCTCTCTCTCTTTCTTTCTCTCTCTCTCTCTCTCTCTCTCTCTCTCTCTTTCTTTCTTTCTTTCTTTCTTTCTTTCTCTCTTT